>NW_027362771.1:247509311-252309311 GCF_046119375.1 Phyllobates terribilis
GGAACTGATGTAACCTAGTCCTGAAAAGGACTGCAATTACAATTAGTCTTTACTCCCACAATCTATCTATTTAAGAGCACAGACCTGCCTGATAAAAGTCGTAGGAAATGCTGTAACCTAGTCCTTAAAAGGACTGCAATCACAACTATTCCCTACTCCCAAGCTATCTGTAGATTTGTGCGAAAATTGGCTTGAAATTAACAAGGTATAGCGCACACAGCAACAGCGGTGCCATCTAACACGCAGCTGCAGCAGTGAGAAAATGGTGGCGACGGGGAAAATGGCTTGGTCTTATAGGGCAAGGACTAGTGTTGAGCCACCCCCGTAGTGTTCGAGTTCGGTTCGGTTCGTCGAACACCCGTGTGTTCGCCGAACTGTTCGTCGAACTGTTCGTCGAACACCTTCGAACACCGTTAAAACCAATGGCAGGCAAACAAAAACACATAGAAACACATAGAAAACACCTTCAAAGGTGTCCAAAAGCTGACAAACTGCTCAGAAGACACAACTAACACATGGAAAAGTGACAAGTACATATAGTCATGCGAAAAGAAAAGAGGTGGAGGAGTAAAAGGAGGGGGAGACACAGATATAGGCATGTCATGCCCTTCTAAAATCCAAAAAGTGAGAAGCCGAGACGGCCAGTCCGCTCCTGCCCGTGCCACCTCCGTGTCGCCGGGTTTGTGCCAGAGCCGCGGTGAACCCTGACGGCCAGCCCCCCTCTCCCAATACTGGTGCCTGTCCGCTGGTGGGTCGAGAGAGCCCCCCTGTGGTGGAGGCAGCTCTAAGCTTTTTAATTTAAATTGTCCCTCTAATTTGAATGAATACACTTTAAATCCATTTACAAGGATCTATTGGAGGGCAAGTCTCATGCCAGCAGCCGCGTAATTCCAGCTCCAGTAGCGTCCACTAAAGCTGCTGCAGTTAAAAAGCTTTTATAAGGATCGAGCTCGGCTGTCCACCGCAAGGCATCCTAGTGCCAGTCCCAGCCCCTATGCCTTGGGGTGCCTCCTGATGCTCTTCACTAAGTATCCCGTGGTCCCGAAGCATTTCCTTTGAAAAAATTAAGTGTCCAAACTACAGGTGGTGTAGCTTGCTTAACAGCCGGGATAATCCGCTGACTAGCAGACACTGCTACTAGGCACAAAGTATTTCCTGGGCTAGATGCAGTTAAAAATTTGTAAGTAGATACTCTCGTTGGATGCTGAGAAAGCATTCCATAGAGTCTCCTGGCACGCCATATATGATTCTCTTAAAAAGCTTGGGGTAGGGGTCTAGGAGACCCTTTTATAGCCAAAATCACGGCCCTGTATCACAATACGTCACCTAGGCTGAAGATAAATGAAACTGTAGCACCGAGGGCTCGGTTGCTACAGACGTATTGCACCTCACCCAGAGGTGTGATATCTCACTCTCAGATAAGGATGGAGTGTGGATCAGGACCCGACACCTGCATGCATTACACCACATTGCCGTGGGGCAGGTCGACCAATATGCCCCTGAGATGGGCACGACAGTCCCTGTCCCTGGCTGGAGTGGGGGGAGGGAACACTGAGGAAGGGGAACCCTGCAGTGCAGGAGCAGGGAGGAAGCAGTTCCTGGGTGCATTGAGAAGTGAGTATAAAAGGTGGGCACCATCTTAGTTCAGTGCAGAGAAGTCTGAGCAGAAGTGGCAGGGAGCAGGGGCTCTGCATGAGCTCTGCTCCGGAGGCGGGCCTAGTAACAGAGGCCCAGGCCTGCAAGAGGGAGAAGGAAGGAAGAGGAGCGGAGAAGGCTCCAGGAACGAGGAATGAAGGGATCCCAGGGGTGCGGACGGGCGAGTCGCCACCGCACGCCCGAATTCACCTGCGTGGAGGGGTCAGGCCAAAGGGGGAGACCGGTCCCCGAACTAGTGGAGGCAGGAAACGACCCTCAGCTAGAAACCGGAGGCTCTGACATTTTATGTGGCGCAGCCCCTTGCTCCACCCGCTAGGAAGGCACCACATAGGGTCAGGGAAACTGGCGCCAAGTTTACCAAGAGGAGGCCCGAGGCAGCCGGACAGAAGTGTTGGTAAGAAAGGCCAGACAAAGGACACACAAAGGGGGTCCTGTGAAGCGCTCCAAAGTTATCTGGGAGTTGTCTGAGCCCCTCACCTGGTGAGCACAGTACGACGTGGGCAGCCGTTACCTGCAGACGTGGTCTGGATAATAAGAACTGTGAGTAAAGGCCCTGAACTGCATCACTGACTCCGTGTCGTTACTGCTGCTGCCCTGCACCATCACCCCCATCCTCCGCATACACTGCCCTGAGGCTATACTCCTCCCGTGGGGAGTTATGCTACGCTCTGCTGCACCCACAACACCAGCCTTAGCGGTCTGCCCTGTAGCGGCGGTTCACTCTGACCGCAATCCACGGGTGGCGTAGTCGGACATTTAAACATCAAAACCACATAAATAGTTCCGCCACTGGTTTGACCGACCTGAGCCACGGAACCGGATCGCCGCCACGAAGACTACAACCACCAGCATCCACCAAAAAGGGTCCGGCTCCGGGTGTCCCAAGGCCCAGGGGGTGCGTCAGAACATTTTCATCACCTTTCACAATCACCAATGGGACAAGGCAGGGATGTCCTCTGTCCCCTCTCTTATACATCCTAGTGATGGAGCACCTGCTCTCATCAATTCGCCATAACCCCAATATTAGGTGGATTGAGGTGGGAGGCACCGAGTACAAGTGCTCTCTATTTGCTGATGATGTCCTAGTATATATCACTCAATCACATATATCCATCCCTGCTGTTATGGCTGAAATAGATCACTTTGTTACATGGTAAAATTTTAAAATCAATGCAGCGAAGTCTGAGGCCCTCGATGTCTCCCTCCCTAAATCCATATAGGATTCCATCCAGTCCAACTTTCCCTTTGCCTGGCCCTCACAGGGTATCAAATACTTAGGAATTCCTATTCATAGAGACCTCTCCCATCTATGTTATCTTAATTTTGGGCCCTTTATTGAACAATTCCATACAGACCACGGTTGGCAAGTTAGAACTGTAAGATTCACTACGTGAACCACTGGTGTTTTGTGGAAAAGCACATGTACACCGCGTTCCAAATTATTATGCAAAAAGTGTTTAGGAGTGATAAGGGAAGAATTTGTTTGTTTGTCAGTTAAACTCATTGATGGTGATGTGTGTCAGGGCTCTTTATATCACTGTAAGCAATTGCAGACACCTGTGCTAATTAGTTTGGCAGGTGTGTCCAATGAAAGGCAAGACTACTTAAGAAGGCTCTCTCACATTATTAAGCAGCCTACATTTTCTGCCAAAATGGGAAAGAAAAAGGATGTGTCGGCTGCTGAGAAGCAACAAATTGTGGAGTGTTTAGGTCAAGGCATGACTACAATCAACATTGTGCGATGATCAGGATGAAGTGTCTTGGCAATCAAGAAGTATGTAGCTGATTCACAGTACACACGTGTGCGTGCTGATAAGGGCAAATTGAGGACTCTTTCCTACAGGCAATTACGTCAGGTTGAAAGAGCAGCGGCAAAAAAGCCTTGTCATAGCAGCAGACAAGTTTTTGAAGCTGCTTGTGCCTCCAACGTCCCCCGAACAACAAGATGCAGGGTCCTTCAGAGGTTTGCAGCTGTGCATACGCCATCCTGTCGACCTCCTCTATCCACTTCACACAAGCAGAAACGGCTCCAGTGGGCCAAACATTACATGAAGACTGATTTCAAAACTGTTTTGTTCACGGATGAGTGCCGTGCAGCGCTCGATGGTCCAGATGAATGGAGTGGAGGATGGCTGGTTGATGGACACCCCACGCAAACAAGGCTACAGCGCCAACAAGGAGGAGGTGGAGTAATGTTTTGGGCTGGAATCATGGGGAGAGAGATTGTCGGCCCCTTTAGGATCCCTGAAGGCGCTAAAGATGAACTCCATAATGTATGTGGATTTTCTCAAACAGCACTTCCTGCCATGGTTCAAGAAGAAGAACCGTGTATTTCACAGCAAGATCATTTTTCTGCATGATAATGCACCATCTCATGCTGCACATAAAACATCTGCATCTCTGGCTGATATGGGCATAAAAGGGGACAAACTTATGGTGTGACCCCCATGCTCCCCTGACCTCTACCCCATTCAGAACCTTTGGAGCATCATTAAAAGGAGTGTCTATGATGGCGGGAGGCAGTTCACATCTAAGCAACAGCTCTGGGAGGGTATTCTGTCCTCATGCAAAACAATTGAAGCAGAAACCATCCAAAACCTGACAAATTCAATGGACGAGAGAGTTCAGAAGCTCCTTTCGAACAAGGGGTCCTATGTGAAAATGTAACATCACCTAGAATAAAGTTTTGAGTTGAAAACTGTTTGATTTCAGTTTCTAACAACCTGCTAATGCTTATAATTTCAAAAATGACCATTTTTTTGGTCTTTATTAAAATGAAAAGGTTGATCGAAAAGTTTGGGGGATCTAAGAGTGTGGCAACCCAGTAGTCATGATTACTTCGAATTCTGACAATATGAGGGTCATGCTGCAGGTAGTGCAGCAAGAAGGCACTTATGTGTCTTGCGCATCTCGGAGCCCCAAAATTATTTTCCGGGCTAGATGCAGCTAAAAATTATTTTTAATTTTAAATCTGGTGAAGCTTATTATAGATGGCCTAATAGGATCAGTGCTGCACACTGCTACAAAGCCCAAATTATTTTCCAGTCAAGATACAGATAAACATGATTAGTAATTTGAAAGCTTAAAACGGTTGGTAGGGTGATTTTAACCAATCATCAAGCTTTTACTCTCCCCAGGATGACACAGGGGTAGAAAAGTCGTTTCGGATCCATGATTTGTTCATCTTTATGAACGTGAGTCTGTCTACATTATCAGTGGAGAGCCGCGTGCGCTTATCTGTCAGCACACCACCAGCAGCGCTGAACACACATTCAGACAGAACGCTGGCTGCGGGGCATGACAAGATCTCCAAGGCGTAAGTGGCTAGCTCCGGCCATTTATCCAGATTGGAAGCCCAAAAAGAGCAAGGGTCCAGTGACACAGTCGTGGCTTCAATGTTTACTTGGAGATACTCCTGTACCATCGTCTCTAGGCGTTGACTATGTGTCAGACTTCTTGTCTCCTGTGGCCTTGCAAAGGATGGGCTAAAAAAGTGGTGAAATGATTCCGCAAAATTGATGTTACCAGCAGATACTGTGGTTCTGTTACGGTTTGAGTGCTGAACACTTGACGGTCCCACGGTTGGCAAGTTGGAACTGTGAGATTCACTACGTGCACCACTGGTATTTTGTGGAAAAGCACATGTAAGATTCTGCAACAGTCTCTGCTGATACTCCTGCATGCGTGCATCCCTTTCTATGGCAGGAATAATTTCTGCAAATTTACTTTTGTACCGGGGATCTAACAGTGTGGCAACCCAGTAGTCAGGATTATTTCTAATTCTCACAATTCGAGGGTCATGTTGCAGGTAGTGCAGCAAGAAGGCACTCATGTGTGTTGCGCATCCAGGAGCACCAAGTCCCTGTTGTGTTGATGGCGAGGTAACAATCATGCTTCCTTCCTCTGTCCTCTCCCCCCAACCTCGCACAACAGAAATGTGATCAAGGTCTCCCTCATCTGATGAGTCTTCCATCAGTTCGTCCTCCACTTCTTCCTGGGCTCCTGCACCTTCCTCACTAGTTTGGCTGCTACCATGCGCCCTGGTAAAATCATCTCCCCCACCCTCACATGCCTGCCGCCCTGGTGCTGCCGACCGTCTGGACCTTGCAGATGTTAGCCCTTCCGCATACAACTCCTCCTCCTCTACTTCCTCCACCTCCTCTTGTGCCACCACCTGACTCCGAATTCTGTTTAACATGTGCTCCAGCATGTAAATCACTGGAATAGTCATGCTGATAATGGCATCGTCAGCACTAAACATCTTCGTCGCCATTTCAAAACTGTGCAGAAGGGTGCATAGGTCCCTGATCTGAGACCACTCCTCCAGCGTGATTTGCCCCACCTCTGAATCTCGTTGGCCCAGGCTATACGTCAGAACGTATTGCACCAGGGCTTGTCGGTGCTGCCACAGTCGCTGCAACATGTGCAGAGTTGAATTCCACCGGGTAGGCACATCGCATTTTAGCCGGTGAAGTGGCAGGCCCAACGACTTCTGTAGAGATGTAAGTCGCTGAGCTGCGGGATGCGAACGGCGGAAGTGAGCACACAGCGACCGTGCCCTCTGCAGAAGGCCATCTAGTCTGGGATAGTGGGCTAAAAATTGCTGGACAACCAGGTTCAACACGTGAGCCATACAAGGCACGTGTGTGACATTGCCCCGGCGAAGGGCCGCACCCAGGTTTGCAGCATTGTCGCACACGGCCTTCCCTGGTTGCAGGTCCAGTGGAGACAACCATTCATGAAATTGGTTCTCCAGAGCTGACCACAACTCCTCAGCTGTGTGACTCACATTTCCCAGACATTTCAATGTAAAAACCGCCTGATGACGTTGAGCCCTACTGCCAGCATAGTAAGGAGGTGTGCAGGATCCCTTCTGCGCAGTTAGAAAGCTTGTGGCATGACCAGACAGGCTTTGGGTGCAGGTGGAAGACCGAGAGGAGGTTGAGGAGGCAGAAGCAGTGGAGGAAAAATGACATAAAGAGGATTGACGCACAACTCGTGGGGACGGCAAGACTTGGACAGCAGCCCCTTGTCCTGCTGTCACCATAGTTACCCAGTGCCCAGTCAGCGACATGTAACGCCCCTGTCCATGCCTACTCGTCCAAGTGTCTGTGGTGAAATGCACCCTGTCACACACAGAGTTTCTCAAAGAAGCGGTGATGTTGTGTGCGACATGCTGGTGGAGCGCAGGCACACCTTTCTTTGAGAAGTAGTGCCGACTGGGCATCTGGTACTGGGGCACTGCGACGGACATAAGGTCTCGAAAATCCTCTGTGTCCACCAGGCGGAAAGGCAGCATTTCTGTAGCCAAGAGCTTGCAGATGGTGAAATTCAACCTCTTAGCTTTCTCATGGCTAGGAGGAAATGGTCTTTTACTTGTCCACATCTGAGGGACCGAGGGCTGGCTATTGTGCTTAGACGGGGTTGATAAGGGTGTCCCCGGCAAACTGCCGGTCAGTGAGGAAGATGCAGGCGGACATGTTAGGTTGCCTTGATCCAAAGGTGGTGCTATCGATGTCGGACAGCGCTCAAGACCAGCTGGTGTTACCACCTCCAAAGAAAATGATGACCTGCCAATCACGCTGGCTGTTGCGGGTAAAGAGGTGGCAGGTCTGCGCCCCAAAACAGGTGTGACTGCTGTCCCCCCAGTCACAGAGGATGAAGAGGCCGCGGATGCACAAGATATGGCAGACGGTGGTTGGCCCGGCCGGCTAGACCGCATTGTAGCACACTGAGCTTCCCACTGCAACTTATGCTTCATGTCCATGTGCCGGTTCATGCATGAAGTACTCAAACTATGTATTTTTTGGCCTCTACTTAGCTTTTGCTGACAAATGTTACAGATAACACGAGTTGGGTCATCTTTATCGATCTGAAAAAATGCCCAGGCTATGCAAGTCTTAGCACCCATGCGACCTGAAGAGCCACCACGACTTGTGGTGAGAGGCAGAGTTGTGTTTGAGGATGCAGTTGTTGACGTGCTTCCAGTACTACGTCTCTGTCCAGGAAGGCGCAACCTGACCTCGTCGTCACTAGCATCTTCCTCCACCTCCTCTGCTGACCTCATCTCTTGGCTGACTGTGGGTTGACAGTAAGTGGGATCTCCGACCTCATCATCATCACCCTGTGCGTTATCACACCCGTCGTCCTCAGAGCCAACCTGTTCCTGCCCTGACAAAAAACTAAAGTTGTCGCTCCAATCAGGTATTTGAGTCTTATTATCGTCTTCCTCATTGTCTCCACCAACAGGAGTTACAGTTTGGGAATGAGGGTCTACATTATGGTCAGAACCTTCTGCGTCTGGTCCTGGATCCGACTCATAAAGATTCTGGGCATCAGTGCAGATCATTTCCTCGTCTGGATTCACAGAAGCGCTGGAGTCGACCTCTGATTCCCAGGCTATAGTATGAGTAAACAGCTCTGCAGACTCAACCATCTGTTCTACCTCATACTCAGACGGGCAGCTGGAGATTTGGGAGCTGTGAGGAAGCAAGTGCAATTTGGGTGACACCTTTGAGGACTGGAGTATTTGTGATGTTGAAGTTGATGTGGAGGAGAGCCCACTTAAAGGAGCACTTGATATCCGTTGAAGCACCTGCTGTTTTTGTGCCTCATCTGGAATTTGTAGCGATTGGCGTGGCCGTAAGAAAGGGATCTTATCACATTGTCCGCTAAAAGAAGTAGACATTTTAGTTTGGCTGGAAGATGGTCTTTCTTCTGCACCTACCCCACGGACACAACCTTTTTTCCCCTTCCCAACACGCCTATTCCCCTTTCCACCAGCAGCAGGCCTTTTTCCACTCATTTTGGTGGTTAACTAATTCACAACTCTGGAGTTGTTTGCACAAAAAAACAATGGATGGTAACCGAGCAGAGCTGAGTGGCCAAACTGTGGTATTAGGCCAAAACTATTGGCTGGGTTAGATGCAGAAAAAAATTATTTTTAATTTGCAACCTGATGGAGGTCAGTATAGATGGACTATAGACCAAGTCCCACACACCGCTAGAAGCCCAAATATTTTTTCAGAGCTAGATGCAGAAATTTTTTTTATTCAATTTGCAACCTGATGGAGGTCAGTATAGATGGACTAATAGACCAAGTCCCACACACTGCTAGAAGCCCAAATATTTTTTCAGAGCTAGATGCAGAAAAAAATTATTTTTAATTTGCAACCTGATGGAGGTCAGTATAGATGGACTAATAGACAAAGTCCCACACACCGCTAGAAGCCCAAATATTTTTTCAGAGCTAGATGCAGAAAAAAATTATTTTTAATTTGCAACCTGATGGAGGTCAGTATAGATGGACTAATAGACCAAGTCCCACACACCGCTAGAAGCCCAAATATTTTTTCAGAGCTAGATGCAGAAAAAAATTATTTTTAATTTGCAACCTGATGGAGGTCAGTATAGATGGACTAATAGACCAAGTCCCACACACCGCTAGAAGCCCAAATATTTTTTCAGAGCTAGATGCAGAAAAAAATTATATTCAATTTGCAACCTGCTGGAGGTCAGTATAGAAGGACTAATAGAACAAGTCCCACACACTGCTAGAAGCCCAAATATTTTTTCAGAGCTAAATGAAGAAAAAAATTATTTTTAATTTGCAACCTGATGGAGGTCAGTATAGATGGACTAATAGACCAAGTCCCACACACCGCTAGAAGCCCAAATATTTTTTCAGAGCTAGATGCAGAAAAAAATTATATTCAATTTGCAACCTGCTGGAGGTCAGTATAGAAGGACTAATAGAACAAGTCCCACACACTGCTAGAAGCCCAAATATTTTTTCAGAGCTAAATGAAGAAAAAAATTATTTTTAATTTGCAACCTGATGGAGGTCAGTATAGATTGACTAATAGACCAAGTCCCACACACCGCTAGAAGCCCAAATATTTTTTCAGAGCTAGATGTAGAAATTTTTTTTATTCAATTTGCAACCTGATGGAGGTCAGTATAGATGGACTAATAGACCAAGTCCCACACACTGCTAGAAGCCCAAATATTTTTTCAGAGCTAGATGCAGAAAAAAATTATTTTTAATTTGCAACCTGATGGAGGTCAGTATAGATGGACTAATAGACCAAGTCCCACACACTGCTAGAAGCCCAAATATTTTTTCAGAGCTAGATGCAGAAAAAAATTATTTTTAATTTGCAACCTGATGGAGGTCAGTATAGATGGACTAATAGAACAAGTCCCACATGCTGCTAGAAGTACAAATATTTTTTCAGAGATAAATGAAGAAAAAAATTATTTTTAATTTGCAACCTGATGGAGGTCAGTATAGATGGACTAATAGACCAAGTCCCACACACTGCTAGAAGCCCAAATATTTTTTCAGAGCTAGATGCAGAAAAAAATTATTTTTAATTTGCAACCTGATGGAGGTCAGTATAGATGGACTAATAGACCAAGTCCCACACACCGCTAGAAGCCCAAATATTTTTTCAGAGCTAGATGCAGAAAAAAATTATATTCAATTTGCAACCTGCTGGAGGTCAGTATAGAAGGACTAATAGAACAAGTCCCACACACTGCTAGAAGCCCAAATATTTTTTCAGAGCTAAATGAAGAAAAAAATTATTTTAATTTGCAACCTGATGGAGGTCAGTATAGATGGACTAATAGACCAAGTCCCACACACTGCTAGAAGCCCAAATATTTTTTCAGAGCTAGATGCAGAAAAAAATTATATTCAGTTTGCAACCTGATGGAGGTCAGTATAGATGGACTAATAGAATGATGCTATGCCCAAAAGATTTTACTTCACTAGGTGCAGTAAAAAAATTGGTATTCTATACACAGGTGGTATATCTTGCAACACAGATAGGCTACTCCACTGACTAACACACTCTGCAATAGGCCAAAAAGGATTAGCTTTGCTAGATTCAGCCAAATGCTGTGAAAAAAACTTGCACAGCACTGGCACAGACCTGCCTGGCAAAAACTGATAGGAACTGATGTAACCTAGTCCTGAAAAGGACTCCAATTACAATTAGTCTTTACTCCCTCAATCTATCTATTTAAGAGCACAGACCTGCCTGATAAAAGTCGTAGGAAATGCTGTAACCTAGTCCTTAAAAGGACTGCAATCACAACTATTCCCTACTCCCAAGCTATCTGTAGATTTGTGCGAAAATTGGCTTGAAATTAACAAGGTATAGCGCACACAGCAACAGCGGTGCCGTCTAACACGCAGCTGCAGCAGTGAGAAAATGGTGGCGACGGGGAAAATGGCTTGGTCTTATAGGGCAAGGACATGTGACATACACTGCCAATCACACATGCCCTTGCTTGTGTGAAAAAAAGCACTTCGCTCCGTGTGTGCGCTGCTGATAGGCTGACAGATTGCACCTCCCCACTGCAAATGCGGGAAAGAGAAAAAAAAATGGAGATCTTCATTGTTCCTGCAGAGATCCATCCCCTGCCCCTCCCCCCGCCCCGCTGTACACTCAAACTGCGTATTAACATTAATTTTCATCATTACTGAGAAAAAATCCAGTTATGATTTTGGTGCACGAACAGTTATCGAACATAACCTCGAACAGCCGAATTTTTCTCAAATTGTTCGTGTTCGCCGACCGGCTCGAACACCGCCCAAAACAGCTCGAATTTGAGATTGGCGAACAGTTCGAGTCGAACAACGCTCATCTCTAGTCATAAGTACTCCATCTGCTGCCATATGGTTATTCCCAGAGTTATGCAATAAGGTTAAAAAAAAAAAGATTTGCGTGTAAGAATGAAAACAAAGGGGAAAGTGAAAAAGCAAAAACGAAAAGCATAAGCTAATCTGACTTAAAAAGGAAGAATTCCACACACCACCTTAAAAATTTACATTTTGAGGGTGATTTATCACACAGCTTGCAGGAGATATTTGGTGTAAATCTGAAAATTCAGAATTTTTTGTGCAACTAGTAGTAGTTGAGCGAAAATGTTGCGACTTTTAGCATTTTTACACCAACTTTTTGAAAACTGGGCAGAACTTCATAGTAGCTGGCATGGTCGGCTCCAGGTTTTTGTGGGCCCCGGGCGAAAGAGTCTTAGTGGGCCACTTTAACACATACCATGATTCATGATGCACAGATACGGTGGGCCCCCCGCCAGCTCAGGTCCCTGGCACCTGCTGGGTGCACCGGGTGCTGACGCCAGGCCTGGTAACTGGGAACAGCCTAAGAATTTCATCATTATTTATGCCATGACTGGAGTACATTTCTGACACTGGTTCACGGCAGCTGAAAGATATGCTAAATTCTTTATTAGGTACAGTGGGGAAAAAAAGTATTTAGTCAGTCACCCATTGTGCAAGTTCTCCCACTTAAACAGATGAGAGAGGCCTGTAATTGACATCATAGGTAGACCTCAACTATGAGCGACAAAAAGAGAAAAGAAATCCTGAAAATCACATTGTCTGATTTGGAAAGACATTTTTTTAAGTGGGAGAACTTTCACAATTGGTGGCTGACTAAATACTTTTTTCCCCACTGTATATGCTTGTTAATGAATTTGGGGCATCTTTATCCAGCACACCCTGAATCAATACAAGAGTACACAAGGCCAGTCTTGATAAACTTTGTGCTAAGAAATTATCAAACCCGTTCTTGAAGCCGTAAACAGTTTTAAGCTCCTAAGGATGACTATTTTATAGATTCTCAGTTTTTAAAATATAGAATGCTTGTCAGTTTAGCCTGCATATTAAATAAATAGAGAAAGTGTCCCCTTGTATTTTGAGTTGTTTTTTTAACGTAGGAAAACTTTCCACTATATTGTTTTGTATAAGCCAATAATTTAGAAAATTACCATGTTTCCTCTTAGATGTTTTAAGATTAAAAGCATTTATTTATATTAAACTTTGGTTGCATGCAAGTTTTGTGGTTAGTTCATTATTGGTTTGGCTGTAGTAATATCTCCAGTGAACAGCTCTCAGAGATCTTGGATTTTAGGGACACAGTTACTCAGCATATGCCATAGACATGTATAAATGTATTTTTCAGATTTTGGAAAATGACACTGATTTATGTCCTTATGTTTATCAGTTGGATTTTGTATATGAGAATACTTTTTTTTTACATATGTAAAGTTGGCTATGCGGACAATACAATATGCAGACAATACAATATTGATAGCAACAAGTGTAGATGGAATAAAGACTTATTACGGAGTGTCCAGATGTAAAGCTTGAACATTAGACTACTTCTCAACACAAAGAAAACAGATAGATATTAACTACTGCCAGGTACAACCGGGACACGTTTGAGATGGACAGTAACAAACTGGAAGTTGTAAAGGTCTTCAACCTACTCGGATCGATGATCATTTAAGATGCAGCAAAGACACCAGACGTCAATAGGAGATAGCGATGGGCAAATCAACAATGATGTCACTGGACAAGGTCTTTAAATCGAGGAACATTTCACTGGCGATGAAAACACGGCAAATACATAGTTTTTTTTTTTGTAGTAACATGGATGCAAAACCTACACGATAAAGAAACAAGACAGAAGACGAATCAAGCTAGGTTGTGATTTCGAAATGCGTTGGTAATAAACCGCACAGCTACAAATCATGTCTCCTGTATTCTTCCTTTCGATTTTCATCAGCAGCGCAGAAGACCCACTTATTCCATACTTAGCACTTTCCTGGTTTTCTAACCCATGGGGCTGCAGCAGCTGACATTTCTTAGTCCCTTCAATTGTTGTATATTACTCAACTGAACCAGGTGAACTCCTCCTTTCACCTTACTGTCCTTGATCATCGGATAATAACTTTTTGAACGTTTTTGTTCCCCTGTCTTTGCTACATTATTTTTAAGATGTAATATATTATTTATGCATAATTGTACTTGTCTGTCTTGGATCCTTTATAGACTCACTGCTTGTACCATTATATTGTTTTTTTTTCATATTGCTCATATGTATGGGTATTGTAAGTCATAGACAAGGTTTTTGTAATTGGTCATTTATGATTTAAATAGTTTATTCTGTATTGCTTTTCCTCAGCTGCTCAACATGCGCAAATTGGTCTGCACATCAACTCTATCATATTCAATCGGATTAATTAGATAAATGATTTTGAAATCAGATAAATACAGAGTTGGAGTCCAATTAAAAAATATTTTGCTTTCTGGATGAAAATTGCCAATTCAAGCCATTAACCCCTTAAAAGCCCAGGGCGTTCTAATACATACCTGCTCCCTGGGCATTAAGAGCCAGGTACGTATTAGTACGCCCTGTTGATTTCGTCCGCACACAGGCTGTGCGGGTGTGATCGCCGCCGGGTGTCAGTTGATTGTCACAGCTGACACCCGGTGCTATGTGCTGGGAGCAGTCCCGCACCACTCCCGGCACATTAACCCCCTCAATTCTGCGATCAAAGTCGATCGCAGCATTGCGGAGGTAAGCGCCGATACTCACCTCTTCCCCGGCGTCCCACGCTGTCTGAGGCCGGGTCCCGTGGTTGTCATGGTGACCCGGATATCGTCATGACAACATCCGGGTCACCAGACAGCAGGAAGATACTTTGATTATGCGCAGTGCATGACCAAAGTATCTTCTGCATCTGCAGCGCTGACAGCCTGTACAACACAGGGATGGTGCTCCATCCCTATGCTATACAGGCGATCAGAGTAAAAAAAAGTGAAAGTCTCATAGTGGGACAAAGTATACACTGTGTTCCAAATTATTATGCAAATAATATTTTCTCAGATTTTCCCAAATTAGCTATATGAATTGTAGTCATTGTAATTTTCCAGTCAAATAACTATTAGAGTACAATTGAAAGGTTTTTGTACAAATTGCCTATTGCCTATGATAACAGTATATTTTTAAAAAAATAAAAAACTCAAACTGCACTCAAAATGCATGTTCCAAATTATTATGCACAGCAGAGTTTTCAACCTTTGCATTTTAATAAAGTCAAAAAAATGGTCATTTTTGAAATTATAAGCATTAGCAGGTTATTACAAACTGAAATCAAACAGTTTTCAACTCAAAACTTTATTCTAGGTGATGTTACATTTGCACATAGGACCCCTTGTTCGAAAGGAGCTTCTGAACTCTCTCGTCCATTGAATTTGTCAGATTTTGGATGGTTTCTGCTTTAATTGTTTTGCATGAGGACAGAATACCCTCCCAGAGCTGTTGCTTAGATGTGAACTGCCTCCCGCCATCATAGACACTCCTTTTGATGATGCTCCAGAGGTTCTCAATGGGGTTGAGGTCAGGGGAGCATGGGTGCCACACCATAAGTTTGTCCCCTTTTATGCCCATAGCAGCCAGAGATGCAGATGTGTTATGTGCAGCATGAGATTGAGCAGCTGGGTCAGGAGTTGAAGAGGGAAATGATAAATGAAGGGAAAATTGACTTCCTGTTTCTACATAGAGCAGAGAAAACAGAAAAATTTACTGGGTGGAAAGGCAAAATGAGCAATTATAAGTACACAGTGCTATATAATAGTAAGAGGGTAAAAACTTTGATGGGAGTGCTTCTTTAAAGACATAATGAATTAGATCTGTTAAATGAATAACAAAAAGACATGAGTGGAATCCCTATCGGTGCCTCCTCCTCAGTTTCTGTTGTTGGTTGATGTAGCACCTTCACTGTGGGTGAGACAGGGTGATAATGCGGCTGTTCTGTGTATTCTCTGGGACTTGTGGTCCTGTTAATGGAGTGTCAAGGATTCATTCCTGTCTCTGGTCTGTGTTGGCTCCCTGCTGATGAGCCCTTGGTGAGGTTGCTGTTTTTTAAGTTGTAGTATCCCTGTTCCCCACTGCCAGTTATTTAGCTTAGCTGGTCTGGTCCATATTTCTGCTCTCTGGTCCTGTGGTGCTATTTTTATTATTCTGTTTTCTGACCTCAGTTTGTATTCTGACCAACCACTTGCCTTACGATTATATCCCTGACTTAGACCTCTTGGTAATGACCCCGTGTAATGACCCTTCTTGCAACCAAATTGCTCCACAAGCCAGCAGCCTACTTCATAGCCCCAACTTGTAGGTCCCTGTTTAAAGCAGTAGTCATACGATCATATAAAATATCGCTCCGATCTTGATCTAGAAATGTAGGACGAGTATCATGTGAGTACAATGTGATTTTCTCAACTAGCATCTGTATGACATCCGTATGACATGTGTATACAAACCGTATGCAATGCATTTTTAACATCATCTTTTACATATCGTAATTATGTAATTTAAAGCTAGTTTTCAAACTGATAAAGCAATATTATATACAGATATAGATAGATAAATAGAATAGATAAAATAGATAGAATATACAGATATCCTGTAGACATATAATTTCACAAGAACCCCACATATAATCATTTTTCACCCTTTAGTGCCTTTCATGTGACATTAAAGGATGTTTTAGCTGTATGTAACCTATTAAATAAATAAATAATAAAAAAAAATTCCGTCATGTCCCCCCTATTTTTCATAACCAGCCATGGTAAAGCAGACAGCTGCGGGCTTATATTATTAGGCTGGGAAGGTTATTGGGCCCTTCTCAGCCTAAAAATACTAGCCAGCAGCCGCCCCAGAATCACATGAGATGCCCCAATTCTGACGCTTGTCCTGGCTCTTCCCATTGCCCTGGTGTGGTGGCAATCGGGGTAATGGTTTATGGGGTTGTTGTCAGCTTTGTAATCTCAGTTGGCATTAGTGTTGAGCCACCCCCGTAGTGTTCGAGTTTGGTTCGGTTTGTCGGACACCCTTGTGTTCGCCGAACTGTTCATCGAACTGTTCGTCGAACACCTTCGAACACCGTTAAAACCAATGGCAGGCAAACAAAAACACATAGAAACACATAGAAAACACCTTCAAAGGTGTCCAAAAGCTGACAAACTGCTCAGAAGACATAACTAACACATGGAAAAGTGACAAGTACATATAGTCATGCGAAAAGAAAAGAGGTGGAGGAGTAAAAGGAGGGGGAGCCACAGATATAGGCATGTCATGCCCTTCTAAAATCCAAAAAGTGAGAAGCCGACACGGCCCGTCCGTTCCTGCCCGTGCCACCTCCGTGTCGCCGGGTTTGTGCCAGAGCCGCGGTGGACCCTGACGGCCAGACCCCCTCTCCCAATACTGGTGCCTGTCCGCTGGTGGGTCGAGCGAGCCCCCCTGTGGTGGAGGCAGCTCTAAACTTTTTAATTTAAACTGTCTCTCTAAATTGAATGAATACAATTTAAATCCTTTTACAAGGATCTATTGAAGGGCAAGTCTCATCCCAGCAGCCGCGTAATTCCAGCTCCAGTAGCGTCCACTAAAGCTGCTGCAGTTAAAAAGCTTTTATAAGGATCGAGCTCGGCTGTCCACCGGAAGGCGTCCTACCGCCACTCCCAGCCCCTATGCCTTGGGGTGCCTCCTGATGCTCTTCACTGAGTATCCCGTGGTCCCGAAGCATTTCCTTTGAAAAAATTAAGTGTCCAAACTACAGGTGGTGTAGCTTGCTTATCAGCCGGGATAATCCGCTGACTAGCAGACACTGCTACTAGGCACAGAGTATTTCCTGGGCTAGATGCAGTTAAAAATTTGTAATTAGATACTCTCGTCGGATGCTGAGAAAGCATTCCATAGAGTCTCCTGGCACGCCATATATTATTCTCTTAAAAAGCTTGGGGTAGGGGTCTAGGGGACCCTTTTATAGCCAAAATCACGGCCCTGTATCGCAATGCGTCACCTAGGCTGAAGATAAATGGAACTGTAGCACCCCGAGGGCTCAGTTGCTGCAGAGGTATTGCACCTCACCCAGAGGTGTGATATCTCACTCTCAGGTAAGGATGGAGTGTGGATCAGGACCCCGACACCTGCATGCATTACACCACATTGCCGTGGGGCAGGGCGACCAATATGCCCCTGAGATGGGCATGACAGTCCCTGTCCCTGGCTGGAGTGGGGGGAGGGAACACTGAGGAAGGGGAACCCTGTAGTGCAGGAGCAGGGAGGAAGCAGTTCCTGGGTGCATTGAGAAGGGAGTATAGAAGGTGGGCACCATCTTAGTTCAGTGCAGAGAAGTCTGAGCAGAAGTGACAGGAGCAGGGGTTCTGCATGAGCACTGCTCCAGAGGCGGGCCTAGTAACAGAGGCCCAGGCCTGGAAGAGGGAGAAGGAAGGAAGAGGAGCGGAGAAGGCTCCAGGAATGAGGAACGAAGGGATCCCAGGGGTGTGGACGGGCGAGTTGCCACCGCACGCCCGAATCCACCTGCATGGAGGGGTCAGTCCAAAGGGGGAGACCGGTCCCCGAAACTAGTGGAGGCGGGACCTCCACTTTTAATTTTAAATCTGGTGGAGCTTAGAATAGATGGCCTAATAGGATCAGTGCTGCACACTGCTACAAAGCCCAAATTATTTTCCAGTCAAGATACAGATAAACATGATTAGTAATTTTACATCTGGTGGAGCTTATTATAGATGGCCTAATAGAATCAGTGCTGCACACTGCTACAAAGCCCAAATTATTTTCCAGCCAAGATACAGATAAACATGATTAGTAATTTGAAAGCTTAAAACGGTTGGTAGGGTGATTTTAACCAATCATCAAGCTTTTACTCTCCCCAGGATGACACAGGGGTAGAAAAGTCGTTTCGGATCCATGATTTGTTCATCTTTATGACCGTGAGTCTGTCTACATTATCAGTGGAGAGCCGTGTGCGCTTATCTGTCAGCACACCACCAGCAGCGCTGAACACACGTTCAGACAGAACGCTGGCTGCGGGGCATGACAAGATCTCCAAGGCGTAAGTGGCTAGCTCCGGCCATTTATCCAGATTGGAAGTCCAAAAAGAGCAAGGGTCCAGTGACACAGTCATGGCTTCAATGTTTACTTGGAGATACTCCTGTACCATCGTCTCTAGGCGTTGACTATGTGTCAGACTTCTTGTCTCCTGTGGCCTTGCAAAGGATGGGCTAAAAAAGTGGTGAAACGATTCCGCAAAATTGATGTTACCAGCAGATACTGTGGTTCTGTTACGGTTTGAGTGCTGAACACTTGACGGTCCCACGGTTGGCAAGTTGGAACTGTGAGATTCACTACGTGCACCACTGGTGTTTTGTGGAAAAGCACATGTAAGATTCTGCAACAGTCTCTGCTGATACTCCTGCATGCGTGCATCCCTTTCTATGGCAGGAATAATTTCTGCAAATTTACTTTTGTACCGGGGATCTAACAGTGTGGCAACCCAGTAGTCAGGATTATTTCTAATTCTCACAATTCGAGGGTCATGTTGCAGGTAGTGCAGCAAGAAGGCACTCATGTGTGTTGCGCATCCAGGAGCACCAAGTCCTTGTTGTGTTGGTGGCGAGGTAACAATCATGATTCCTTCCTCTGTCCTCTCCCCCCAACCTCGCACAACAGAAATGTGATCAAGGTCTCCCTCATCTGATGAGTCTTCCATCAGTTCGTCCTCCACTTCTTCCTGGGCTCCTGCACCTTCCTTACTAGTTTGGCTGCTACCATGTGCCCTGGTAAAACCATCTCCCCCACCCTCACATGCCTGCCGCCTTGGTGCTGCCGACCGTCTGGACCTTGCAGATGTTAGCCCTTCCGCATACAACTCCTCCTCCTCTACTTCCTCCACCTCCTCTTGTGCCACCACCTGACTCCGAATTCTGTTTAACATGTGCTCCAGCATGTAAATCACCGGAATAGTCATGCTGATAATGGCATCGTCAGCACTAAACATCTTCATCGCCATTTCAAAACTGTGCAGAAGGGTGCATAGGTCCCTGATCTGAGACCACTCCTCCAGCGTGATTTGCCCCACCTCTGGATCTCGTTGGCCCAGGCTATACGTCAGAACGTATTGCACCAGGGCTTGTCGGTGCTGCCACAGTCGCTGCAACATGTGCAGAGTTGAATTCCACCGGGTAGGCACATCGCATTTTAGCCGGTGAAGTGGCAGGCCCAACGACTTCTGTAGAGATGCGAACGGCGGAAGTGAGCACACAGCGACCGTGCCCTCTGCAGAAGGCCATCTAGTCTGGGATAGTGGGCTAAAAATTGCTGGACAACCAGGTTCAACACGTGAGCCATACAAGGCACGTGTGTGACATTGCCCCGGCGAAGGGCCGCACCCAGGTTTGCAGCATTGTCGCACATGGCCTTCCCTGGTTTCAGGTCCAGTGGAGACAACCATTCATGAAATTTTTTCTCCAGAGCTGACCACAACTCCTCAGCTGTGTGACTCACATTTCCCAGACATTTCAAAGTAAAAACCGCATGATGACGTTGAGCCCTACTGCCAGCATAGTAAGGAGGTGTGCAGGATCCCTTCTACGCAGTTAGAAAGCTTGTGGCATGATCAGACAGGCTTTGGGTGCAGGTGGAAGACCGAGAGGAGGTTGAGGAGGCAGAAGCAGTGGAGGAACTTTGACATAAAGAGGATTGACGCACAACTCGTGGGGATGGCAAGACTTGGACAGCAGCCCCTTGTCCTGCTGTCACCATAGTTACCCAGTGCCCAGTCAGCGACATGTAACGCCCCTGTCCATGCCTACTCGTCCAAGTGTCTGTGGTGAAATGCACCCTGTCACACACAGAGTTTCTCAAAGAAGCGGTGATGTTGTGTGCGACATGCTGGTGGAGCGCAGGCACACCTTTCTTTGAGAAGTAGTGCCGACTGGGCATCTGGTACTGGGGCACTGCGACGGACATAAGGTCTCGAAAATCCTCTGTGTCCACCAGGCGGAAAGGCAGCATTTCTGTAGCCAAGAGCTTGCAGATGGTGAAATTCAACCTCTTAGCTTTCTCATGGCTAGGAGGAAATGGTCTTTTACTTGTCCACATCTGAGGGACCGAGGGCTGGCTATTGTGCTTAGACGGGGTTGATAAGGGTGTCCCCGGCTAACTGCCGGTCTGTGAGGAAGATGCAGGCGGACATGTTAGGTTGCCTTGATCCAAAGGTGGTGCTATCGATGTCGGACAGCGCTCAACACCAGCTGGTGTTACCACCTCCAAAGAAAATGATGACCTGCCAATCACGCTGGCTGTTGCGGGTAAAGAGGTGGCAGGTCTGCGCCCCAAAACAGGTGTGACTGCTGTCCCCCCAGTCACAGAGGATGAAGAGGCCGCGGATGCACAAGATATGGCAGACGGTGGTTGGCCCGGCCGGCTAGGCCGCATTGTAGCACACTGAGCTTCCCACTGCAACTTATGCTTCATGTCCATGTGCTGGTTCATGCATGAAGTACTCAAACTATGTATTTTTTGGCCTCTACTTAGCTTTTGCTGACAAATGTTACAGATAACACGAGTTGGGTCATCTTTATCGATCTGAAAAAATGCCCAGGCTATGCAAGGCTTAGCACCCATGCGACCTGAAGAGCCACCACGACTTGTGGTGAGAGGCAGAGTTGTGTTTGAGGATGCAGTTGTTGACGTGCTTCCAGTACTACGTCTCTGTCCAGGAAGGCGCAACCTGACCTCGTCGTCACTAGCATCTTCCTCCACCTCCTCTGCTGACCTCATCATCATCACCCTGTGCGTTATCACACCCGTCGTCCTCAGAGCCAACCTGTTCCTGCCCTGACAAAAAACTAAAGTTGTCGCTCCAATTAGGTATTTGAGTCTCATCATCGTCTTCCTCATTGTCTCCACCAACAGGAGTTACAGTTTGGGAATGAGGGTCTACATTATGGTTAGAACCTTCTGCGTCTGGTCCTGGATCCGACTCATAAAGATTCTGGGCATCAGTGCAGATCATTTCCTCGTCTGGATTCACAGAAGCGCTGGGGTCGACCTCTGATTCCCAGGCTATAGTATGAGTAAACAGCTCTGCAGACTCAACCATCTGTTCTACCTCATACTCAGACGGGCAGCTGGAGATTTGGGAGCTGTGAGGAAGCAAGTGCGATTGGGGTGACACCTTTGAGGACTGGAGTATTTGTGATGTTGAAGTTGATGTGGAGGAGAGCCCACTTAAAGGAGCACTTGATATCCGTTGAAGCACCTGCTGTTTTTGTGCCTCATCTGGAATTTGTAGCGATTGGCGTGGCCGTAAGAAAGGGATCTTATCACATTGTCCGCTAAAAGAAGTAGACATTTTAGTTTGGCTGGGAGATGGTCTTTCTTCTGCAGATGTTACTGTTGCTTTAACACCTACCCCACGGACACAACCTTTTTTCCCCTTCCCAACACGCCTATTCCCCTTTCCACCAGCAGCAGGCCTTTTTCCACTCATTTTGGTGGTTAACTAATTCACAAGTCTGGAGTTGTTTGCACAAAAAAACAATGGATGGGAACCGAGCAGAGCTGAGTGGCCAAACTGTGGTATTAGGCCAAAACTATTGGCTGGGTTAGATGCAGAAAAAAACTATATTCAATTTGCAACCTGATGGAGGTCAGTATAGATGGACTAATAGAACAAGTCCCACACACAGCTAGAAGCCCAAATATTTTTTCAGAGGTAGATGCAGAAAAAATATATATTCAGTTTGCAACGTGATGGAGGTCAGTATAGATGGACTAATAGAGAAAGTCCCACACACTGCTAGAAGGCCAAATATTTTTTCAGAGCTAGATGCAGACAAAAAATTATTTTTAATTTGCAACCTGATGGAGGTCAGTATAGATGGACTAATAGAGAAAGTCCCACACACTGCTAGAAGGCCAAATATTTTTTCAGAGCTAGATGCAGATATAAATTATTTTTAATTTGCAACCTGATGGAGGTCAGTATAGATGGACTAATAGAGAAAGTCCCACACACTGCTAGAAGGCCAAATATTTTTTCAGAGCTAGATGCAGAAAAAAATTATATTCAGTTTGCAACCTGATGGAGGTCAGTATAGATGGACTAATAGAGAAAGTCCCACACACTGCTAGAAGGCCAAATATTTTTTCAGAGCTAGATGCAGACAAAAAAATATTTTTAATTTGCAACCTGATGGAGGTCAGTATAGATGGACTAATAGAGAAAGTCCCACACACTGCTAGAAGGCCAAATATTTTTTCAGAGCTAGATGCAAATATAAATTATTTTTAATTTGCAACCTGATGGAGGTCAGTATAGATGGACTAATAGAGAAAGTCCCACACACTGCTAGAAGGCCAAATATTTTTTCAGAGCTAGATGCAGAAAAAAATTATATTCAGTTTGCAACCTGATGGAGGTCAGTATAGATGGACTAATAGAGAAAGTCCCACACACTGCTAGAAGGCCAAATATTTTTTCAGAGCTAGATGCAGACAAAAAAATATTTTTAATTTGCAACCTGATGGAGGTCAGTATGGATGGACTAATAGAGAAAGTCCCACACACTGCTAGAAGGCCAAATATTTTTTCAGAGCTAGATGCAGACAAAAAAATATTTTTAATTTGCAACCTGATGGAGGTCAGTATAGATGGACTAATAGAGAAAGTCCCACACACTGCTAGAAGGCCAAATATTTTTTCAGAGCTAGATGCAGAAAAAAAATATATTCAGTTTGCAACCTGATGGAGGTCAGTATAGATGGACTAATATAACAAGTCCCACACACAGCTAGAAGCCCAAATATTTTTTCAGAGGTAGATGCAGATAAAAATTATTTTTAATTTGCAACCTGATGGAGGTCAGTATAGATGGACTAATAGAGAAAGTCCCACACACTGCTAGAAGGCCAAATATTTTTTCAGAGCTAGATGCAGATATAAATTATTTTAAATTTGCAACCTGATGGAGGTCAGTATAGATGGACTAATAGAGAAAGTCCCACACACTGCTAGAAGGCCAAATATTTTTTCAGAGCTAGAGGCAGAAAAAAATTATATTCAGTTTGCAACCTGATGGAGGTCAGTATAGATGGACTAATAGAGAAAGTCCCACACACTGCTAGAAGGCCAAATATTTTTTCAGAGCTAGATGCAGACAAAAAAATATTTTTAATTTGCAACCTGATGGAGGTCAGTATGGATGGACTAATAGAGAAAGTCCCACACACTGCTAGAAGGCCAAATATTTTTTCAGAGCTAGATGCAGACAAAAAAATATTTTTAATTTGCAACCTGATGGAGGTCAGTATAGATGGACTAATAGAGAAAGTCCCACACACTGCTAGAAGGCCAAATATTTTTTCAGAGCTAGATGCAGATAAAAATTATTTTTAATTTGCAACCTGATGGAGGTCAGTATAGATGAACTAATAGAGAAAGTCCCACACACTGCTAGAAGGCCAAATATTTTTTCAGAGCTAGATGCAGAAAAAAAATATATTCAGTTTGCAACCTGATGGAGGTCAGTATAGATGGACTAATATAACAAGTCCCACACACAGCTAGAAGCCCAAATATTTTTTCAGAGGTAGATGCAGATAAAAAATATTTTTAGTTTGCAACCTGATGGAGGTCAGTATAGATGGACTAATAGAGAAAGTCCCACACACTGCTAGAAGGCCAAATATTTTTTCAGAGCTAGATACAGACAAAAAATTATTTTGAATTTGCAGCGTGATGGAGGTCAGTATAGATGGACTAATAGAACAAGTCCCACACACTGCTAGAAGGCCAAATATTTTTTCAGAGCTAGATGCAGAAAAAAATTATATTCAGTTTGCAACCTGATGGAGGTCAGTATAGATGGACTAATAGAACAAGTCCCACACACTGCTAGAAGCCCAAATATTTTTTCAGAGCTAGATGCAGAAAAAAATTATATTCAATTTGCAACCTGATGGAGGTCAGTATAGATGGACTAATAGAATGATGCTATGCCCAAAAGATTTTACTTCACTAGGTGCAGTAAAAAAATTAGTATTCTATACACAGGTGGTATATCTTGCAACACAGATAGGCTACTCCACTTACTAACACACTCTGCAATAAGCCAAAAAGGATTAGCTTTGCTAGAGTCAGCCAAATGCTGTGAAAAAAACTTGCACAGCACTGGCACAAACCTGCCTGGCAAAAACTGATAGGAACTGATGTAACCTAGTCCTGAAAAGGACTGCAATTACAATTAGTTTTTACTCCCACAATCTATCTATTTAAGAGCACAGACCTGCCTGATAAAAGTCGTAGGAAATGCTGTAACCTAGTCCTTAAAAGGACTGCAATCACAACTATTCCCTACTCCCAAGCTATCTGTAGATTTGTGCGAAAATTGGCTTGAAATTAACAAGGTATAGCGCACACAGCAACAGCGGTGCCATCTAACACGCAGCTGCAGCAGTGAGAAAATGGTGGCGACGGGGAAAATGGCTTGGTCTTATAGGGCAAGGACATGTGACATACACTGCCAATGACACATGCCCTTGCTTGTGTGAAAAAAAGCACTTTGCTCCGTGTGTGCGCTGCTGATAGGCTGACAGATTGCACCTCCCCACTGTAAATGCGGGAAAGAGAAAAAAAAATGGAGATCTTCATTATTCCTGCAGAGATCCATCCCCTGCCCCTCCCCCCACCCCGCTGTACACTCAAACTGCGTATTAACATTAATTTTCATCATTACTGAGAAAAAATCCAGTTATGATTTTGGTGCACGAACAGTTATCGAACATAACCTCGAACAGCCGAATTTTTCTCAAATCGTTCGTGTTCGCCGAACGGCTCGAACACCGCCCAAAACAGCTCGAATTTGAGATTGGCGAACAGTTCGAGTCGAACAACGCTCATCTCTAGTCATAAGTACTCCATCTGCTGCCATATGGTTATTCCCAGAGTTATGCAATAAGGTTAAAAAAAAAAAGATTTGCGTGTAAGAATGAAAACAAAGGGGAAAGTGAAAAAGCAAAAACGAAAAGCATAAGCTAATCTGACTTAAAAAGGAAGAATTCCACACACCACCTTAAAAATTTACATTTTGAGGGTGATTTATCACACAGCTTGCAGGAGATATTTGGTGTAAATCTGAAAATTCAGAATTTTTTGTGCAACTAGTAGTAGTTGAGCGAAAATGTTGCGACTTTTAGCATTTTTACACCAACTTTTTGAAAACTGGGCAGAACTTCATAGTAGCTGGCATGGTCGGCTCCAGGTTTTTGTGGGCCCCGGGCGAAAGAGTCTTAGTGGGCCACTTTAACACATACCATGATTCATGATGCACAGATACGGTGGGCCCCCCGCCAGCTCAGGTCCCTGGCACCTGCTGGGTGCACCGGGTGCTGACGCCAGGCCTGGTAGCTGGGAACAGCCTAAGAATTTCATCATTATTTATGCCATGACTGGAGTACATTTCTGACACTGGTTCACGGCAGCTGAAAGATATGCTAAATTCTTTATTAGGTACAGTGGGGAAAAAAAGTATTTAGTCAGTCACCCATTGTGCAAGTTCTCCCACTTAAACAGATGAGAGAGGCCTGTAATTGACATCATAGGTAGACCTCAACTATGAGCGACAAAAAGAGAAAAGAAATCCTGAAAATCACATTGTCTGATTTGGAAAGACATTTTTTTAAGTGGGAGAACTTTCACAATTGGTGGCTGACTAAATACTTTTTTCCCCACTGTATATGCTTGTTAATGAATTTGGGGCATCTTTATCCAGCACACCCTGAATCAATACAAGAGTACACAAGGCCAGTCTTGATAAACTTTGTGCTAAGAAATTATCAAACCCGTTCTTGAAGCCGTAAACAGTTTTAAGCTCCTAAGGATGACTATTTTATAGATTCTCAGTTTTTAAAATATAGAATGCTTGTCAGTTTAGCCTGCATATTAAATAAATAGAGAAAGTGTCCCCTTGTATTTTGAGTTGTTTTTTTAACGTAGGAAAACTTTCCACTATATTGTTTTGTATAAGCCAATAATTTAGAAAATTACCATGTTTCCTCTTAGATGTTTTAAGATTAAAAGCATTTATTTATATTAAACTTTGGTTGCATGCAAGTTTTGTGGTTAGTTCATTATTGGTTTGGCTGTAGTAATATCTCCAGTGAACAGCTCTCAGAGATCTTGGATTTTAGGGACACAGTTACTCAGCATATGCCATAGACATGTATAAATGTATTTTTCAGATTTTGGAAAATGACACTGATTTATGTCCTTATGTTTATCAGTTGGATTTTGTATATGAGAATACTTTTTTTTTACATATGTAAAGTTGGCTATGCGGACAATACAATATGCAGACAATACAATATTGATAGCAACAAGTGTAGATGGAATAAAGACTTATTACGGAGTGTCCAGATGTAAAGCTTGAACATTAGACTACTTCTCAACACAAAGAAAACAGATAGATATTAACTACTGCCAGGTACAACCGGGACACGTTTGAGATGGACAGTAACAAACTGGAAGTTGTAAAGGTCTTCAACCTACTCGGATCGATGATCATTTAAGATGCAGCAAAGACACCAGACGTCAATAGGAGATAGCGATGGGCAAATCAACAATGATGTCACTGGACAAGGTCTTTAAATCGAGGAACATTTCACTGGCGATGAAAACACGGCAAATACATAGTTTTTTTTTTTGTAGTAACATATGGATGCAAAACCTACACGATAAAGAAACAAGACAGAAGACGAATCAAGCTAGGTTGTGATTTCGAAATGCGTTGGTAATAAACCGCATAGCTACAAATCATGTCTCCTGGAATCTTCCTTTCGATTTTCATCAGCAGCGCAGAAGACCCACTTATTGCATACTTAGCACTTTCCTGGTTTTCTAACCCATGGGGCTGCAGCAGCTGACATTTCTTAGTCCCTTCAATTGTTGTGTATTACTCAACTGAACCAGGTGAACTCCTCCTTTCACCTTACTGTCCTTGATCATCGGATAATAACTTTTTGAACTTTTTTGTTCCCCTGTCTTTGCTACATTATTTTTAAGATGTAATATATTATTTATGCATAATTGTACTTGTCTGTATTGGATCCTTTATAGACTCACTGCTTGTACCATTATATTGTTTTTTTTTCATATTGCTCATATGTATGGGTATTGTAAGTCATAGACAAGGTTTTTGTAATTGGTCATTTATGATTTAAATAGTTTATTCTGTATTGCTTTTCCTCAGCTGCTCAACATGCGCAAATTGGTCTGCACATCAACTCTATCATATTCAATCGGATTATTTAGATAAATGATTTTGAAATCAGATAAATACAGAGTTGGAGTCCAATTAAAAAATATTTTGCTTTCTGGATGAAAATTGCCAATTCAAGCCATTAACCCCTTAAAAGCCCAGGGCGTTCTAATACATACCTGCTCCCTGGGCATTAAGAGCCAGGTACGTATTAGTACGCCCTGTTGATTTCGTCCGCACACAGGCTGTGCGGGTGTGATCGCCGCCGAGTGTCAGTTGATTGTCACAGCTGACACCCGGTGCTATGTGCTGGGAGCAGCCCCGCACCGCTCCCGGCACATTAACCCCCTCAATTCTGCGATCAAAGTCGATCGCAGCATTGCGGAGGTAAGCGCCGATACTCACCTCTTCCCCGGCGTCCCACGCTGTCTGAGGCCGGGTCCCGTGGTTGTCATGGTGACCCGGATATCGTCATGACAACATCCGGGTCACCAGACAGCAGGAAGATACTTTGATTATGCGCAGTGCATGACCAAAGTATCTTCTGCATCTGCAGCGCTGACAGCCTGTACAACACAGGGATGGTGCTCCATCTCTATGCTATACAGGCGATCAGAGTAAAAAAAAGTGAAAGTCTCATAGTGGGACAAAGTATACACTGTGTTCCAAATTATTATGCAAATAATATTTTCTCAGATTTTCCCAAATTAGCTATATGAATTGCAGTCATTGTAATTTTCCAGTCAAATAACTATTAGAGTACAATTGAAAGGTTTTTGTACAAACTGCCTATGATAACAGTATATTTTTAAAAAAATAAAAAACTCAAACTGCACTCAAAATGCATGTTCCAAATTATTATGCACAGCAGAGTTTTCAACCTTTGCATTTTAATAAAGAACAAAAAAATGGTCATTTTTGAAATTATAAGCATTAGCAGGTTATTACAAACTGAAATCAAACAGTTTTCAACTCAAAACTTTATTCTAGGTGATGTTACATTTGCACATAGGACCCCTTGTTCGAAAGGAGCTTCTGAACTCTCTCGTCCATTGAATTTGTCAGATTTTGGATGGTTTCTGCTTTAATTGTTTTGCATGAGGACAGAATACCCTCCCAGAGCTGTTGCTTAGATGTGAACTGCCACCCGCCATCATAGACACTCCTTTTGATGATGCTCCAGAGGTTCTCAATGGGGTTGAGGTCAGGGGAGCATGGGTGCCACACCATAAGTTTGTCCCCTTTTATGCCCATAGCAGCCAGAGATGCAGATGTGTTATGTGCAGCATGAGATTGAGCAGCTGGGTCAGAAGTTGAAGAGGGAAATGATAAATGAAGGGAAAATTGACTTCCTGTTTCTACATAGAGCAGAGAAAACAGAAAAATTTACTGGGTGGAAAGGCAAAATGAGCAATTATAAGTACACAGTGCTATATAATAGTAAGAGGGTAAAAACTTTGATGGGAGTGCTTCTTTAAAGACATAATGAATTAGATCTGTTAAATGAATAACAAAAAGACATGAGTGGAATCCCTATCGGTGCCTCCTCCTCAGTTTCTGTTGTTGGTTGATGTAGCACCTTCACTGTGGGTGAGACAGGGTGATAATGCGGCTGTTCTGTGTATTCTCTGGGACTTGTGGTCCTGTTAATGGAGTGTCAAGGATTCATTCCTGTCTCTGGTCTGTGTTGGCTCCCTGCTGATGAGCCCTTGGTGAGGTTGTTGTTTTTTAAGTTGTAGTATCCCTGTTCCCCACTTCCAGTTATTTAGCTTAGCTGGTCTGGTCCATATTTCTGCTCTCTGGTCCTGTGGTGCTATTTTTATTATTCTGTTTTCTGACCTCAGTTTGTATTCTGACCAACCACTTGCCTTACGATTATATCCCTGACTTAGACCTCTTGGTAATGACCCCGTGTAATGACCCTTCTTGCAACCAAATTGCTCCACAAGCCAGCAGCCTACTTCATAGCCCCAACTTGTAGGTCCCTGTTTAAAGCAGTAGTCATACGATCATATAAAATATCGCTCCGATCTTGATCTAGAAATGTAGGACGAGTATCATGTGAGTACAATGTGATTTTCTCAACTAGCATCTGTATGACATCCGTATGACATGTGTATACAAACCGTATGCAATGCATTTTTAACATCATCTTTTACATATTGTAATTATGTAATTTAAAGCTAGTTTTCAAACTGATAAAGCAATATTATATACAGATATAGATAGATAAATAGAATAGATAAAATAGATAGAATATACAGATATCCTGTAGACATATAATTTCACAAGAACCCCACATATAATCATTTTTCACCCTTTAGTGCCTTTCATGTGACATTAAAGGATGTTTTAGCTGTATGTAACCTATTAAATAAATAAATAATAAAAAAAAATTCCGTCATGTCCCCCCTATTTTTCATAACCAGCCATGGTAAAGCAGACAGCTGCGGGCTTATATTATTAGGCTGGGAAGGTTATTGGGCCCTTCTCAGCCTAAAAATACTAGCCAGCAGCCGCCCCAGAATCACATGAGATGCCCCAATTCTGACGCTTGTCCTGGCTCTTCCCATTGCCCTGGTGTGGTGGCAATCGGGGTAATGGTTTATGGTGTTGTTGTCAGCTTTGTAATCTCAGTTGGCATTAGTGTTGAGCCACCCCCGTAGTGTTCGAGTTTGGTTCGGTTTGTCGGACACCCTTGTGTTCGCCGAACTGTTCATCGAACTGTTCGTCGAACACCTTCAAACACCGTTAAAACCAATGGCAGGCAAACAAAAACACATAGAAACACATAGAAAACACCTTCAAAGGTGTCCAAAAGCTGACAAACTGCTCAGAAGACATAACTAACACATGGAAAAGTGACAAGTACATATAGTCATGCGAAAAGAAAAGAGGTGGAGGAGTAAAAGGAGGGGGAGCCACAGATATAGGCATGTCATGCCCTTCTAAAATCCAAAAAGTGAGAAGCCGACACGGCCCGTCCGTTCCTGCCCGTGCCACCTCCGTGTCGCCGGGTTTGTGCCAGAGCCGCGGTGGACCCTGACGGCCAGACCCCCTCTCCCAATACTGGTGCCTGTCCGCTGGTGGGTCGAGCGAGCCCCCCTGTGGTGGAGGCAGCTCTAAACTTTTTAATTTAAACTGTCTCTCTAAATTGAATGAATACAATTTAAATCCTTTTACAAGGATCTATTGAAGGGCAAGTCTCATCCCAGCAGCCGCGTAATTCCATCTCCAGTAGCGTCCACTAAAGCTGCTGCAGTTAAAAAGCTTTTATAAGGATCGAGCTCGGCTGTCCACCGGAAGGCGTCCTACCGCCACTCCCAGCCCCTATGCCTTGGGGTGCCTCCTGATGCTCTTCACTGAGTATCCCGTGGTCCCGAAGCATTTCCTTTGAAAAAATTAAGTGTCCAAACTACAGGTGGTGTAGCTTGCTTATCAGCCGGGATAATCCGCTGACTAGCAGACACTGCTACTAGGCACAGAGTATTTCCTGGGCTAGATGCAGTTAAAAATTTGTAATTAGATACTCTCGTCGGATGCTGAGAAAGCATTCCATAGAGTCTCCTGGCACGCCATATATTATTCTCTTAAAAAGCTTGGGGTAGGGGTCTAGGGGACCCTTTTATAGCCAAAATCACGGCCCTGTATCGCAATGCGTCACCTAGGCTGAAGATAAATGGAACTGTAGCACCCCGAGGGCTCGGTTGCTGCAGAGGTATTGCACCTCACCCAGAGGTGTGATATCTCACTCTCAGGTAAGGATGGAGTGTGGATCAGAACCCCGACACCTGCATGCATTACACCACATTGCCGTGGGGCAGGGCGACCAATATGCCCCTGAGATGGGCACGACAGTCCCTGTCCCTGGCTGGAGTGGGGGGAGGGAACACTGAGGAAGGGGAACCCTGTAGTGCAGGAGCAGGGAGGAAGCAGTTCCTGGGTGCATTGAGAAGGGAGTATAAAAGGTGGGCACCATCTTAGTTCAGTGCAGAGAAGTCTGAGCAGAAGTGACAGGAGCAGGGGTTCTGCATGAGCACTGCTCCAGAGGCGGGCCTAGTAACAGAGGCCCAGGCCTGGAAGAGGGAGAAGGAAGGAAGAGGAGCGGAGAAGGCTCCAGGAATGAGGAACGAAGGGATCCCAGGGGTGTGGACGGGCGAGTTGCCACCGCACGCCCGAATCCACCTGCGTGGAGGGGTCAGTCCAAAGGGGGAGACCGGTCCCCGAAACTAGTGGAGGCGGGAAACGACCCTCAGCTACAAACCGGAGGCTGTGACATTTTATGTGGCGCAGCCCCTCGCTACACCCGCTAGGAGGGCAGCACATAGGGTCAGGGAAACTGCCGCCAAGTTTACCAAGAGGAGGCCCGAGGCAGCCAGACAGAAGGGTTGGTAAGAAAGGCCAGACAAAGGACACACAAAGGGGGTCCTGTGAAGCGCTCCAAAGTTATCTGGGAGTGTTCTGAGCCCCTCACCTGGTGAGCACAGTACGACGTGGGCAGCCGTTACCTGCAGAAGTGGTCTGGATAATAAGAACTGTGAGTAAAGGCCCTGGACTGCATCACTGACTCCGTGTCGTTACTGCTGCTGATCTGCACCATCACCCCCATCCTCCGCATACACTGCCCTGAGGCTATACTCCTCCCGTGGGGAGTTATGCTACGCTCTGCTGCACCCACAACACCAGCCTCAGCGGTCTGCCCTGCAGCGGCGGTTCACTGTGACCGCAATCCACGGGTGGCGTAGTCGGACATTTAAACATCAAAACCAGATAAATAGTTCCGCCACTGGTTTGACCGCCCTGAGCCACGGAACCGGGTCGCCGCCATGGAGACTACAACCACCAGCATCCACCAAAAAGGGTCCGGCTCCGGATGTCCCAAGGCCCAGGGGGCGCGTCAGAACATTTTCATCACCTTTCATAATCACCAATGGGACAAGGAAGGGATGTCCTCTGTCCCCTCTCTTATACATCCTAGTGACGGAGCACCTGCTCTCATCAATTCGCCATAACCCCAATATTAGGTGGATTGAGGTGGGAGGCACCGAGTACAAGTGCTCTGCATTTGCTGATGATGTTAATCACATATATCCATCAGCAGGCTGATATGGCTGAAATAGATCACTTTGTTAGATGGTCAAATTTTAAAATCAATACAGCGAAGTCTGAGGCCCTCGATGTCTCCCTCCCCAAATCCATACAGGATTCCATCCAGTCCAACTTTCCCTTTGCCTGGCCCTCACAGGGTATCAAATTCTTAGGAATTCCTATTCATAGAGACCTCTCCCATCTATGTTATCTTAATTTTGGGCCCTTTATTGAATAACTCCATACAGACCACGGTTGGCAAGTTAGAACTGTAAGATTCACTACGTGAACCGCTGGTGTTTTGTGGAAAAGCACATGTACACTGTGTTCCAAATTATTATGCAAAAAGTGTTTAGGAGTGATAAGGGAAGAATTTGTTTGTTTGTCAGTTAAACTCATTGATGGTGATGTGTGTCAGGGCTCTTTATATCACTGTAAGCAATTGCAGACACCTGTGCTAATTAGTTTGGCAGGTGTGTCCAATGAAAGGCAAGACTACTTAAGAAGGCTGTCCCACATTATTAAGCAGCCTACATTTTCTGCCAAAATGGGAAAGAAAAAGGATGTGTCGGCTGCTGAGAAGCAACAAATTGTGGAGTGTTTAGGTCAAGGCATGAGTACAATCAACATTGTGCGATGATCAGGATGAAGTGTCTTGGCAATCAAGAAGTATGTAGCTGATTCACAGTACACACGTGTGCGTGCTGATAAGGGCAAATTGAGGACTCTTTCCTACAGGCAATTACGTCAGGCTAAAAGAGCAGCGGCAAAAAAGCCTTGTCATAGCAGCAGACAAGTTTTTGAAGCTGCTGGTGCCTCCAACGTCCCCCGAACAACATGATGCCGGGTCCTTCAGAGGTTTGCAACTGTGCGTACGCCATCCTGTCGACCTCCTCTATCCACTGCACACAAGCAGAAACGGCTCCAGTGGGCCAAACATTACATGAAGACTGATTTCAAAACTTTTTTGTTCACGGATGAGTGCCGTGCAACGCTCGATGGTCCAGATGGATGGAGTGGAGGATGGCTGGTTGATGGACACCCCACGCAAACACGGCTACAGCGCCGACAAGGAGGAGGTGGAGTAATGTTTTGGGCTGGAATCATGGGGAGAGAGATTGTCGGCCCCTTTAGGATCCCTGAAGGGGTAAAGATGAACTCCATAATGTATGTGGAGTTTCTCAAACAGCACTTCCTGCCATGGTTCAAGAAGAAGAACCGTGTATTCCACATTAAGATCATTTTCATGCATGATAATGCACCGTCTCATGCTGCACATAACACATCTGCATCTCTGGCTGATATGGGCATAAAAGGGGACAAACTTATGGTGTGGCCCCCATGCTCCCCTGACCTCTACCCCATTCAGAACCTCTGGAGCATCATCAAAAGGAGTGCCTATGATGGCGGGAGGTAGTTCACATCTAAGCAACAGCTCTGGGAGGGTATTCTGTCCTCATGCAAAACAATTGAAGCAGAAACCATCCAAAACCTGACAAATTCAATGGACGAGAGAGTTCAGAAGCTCCTTTCGAACAAGGGGTCCTATGTGCAAATGTAACATCACCTAGAATAAAGTTTTGAGTTGAAAACTGTTTGATTTCAGTTTCTAATAACCTGCTAATGCTTATAATTTCAAAAATGACCATTTTTTTGGTCTTTATTAAAATGAAAAGGTTGATCGAAGAGTGTGGGGGATCTAAGAGTGTGGCAACCCAGTAGTCAGGATTACTTCGAATTCTGACAATCTGAGGGTCATGTTGCAGGTAGTGCAGCAAGAAGGCACTTATGTGTCTTGCGCATCTCGGAGCCCCAAAATTATTTTCCGGGCTAGATGCAGCTAAAAATTATTATTAATTTTAAATCTGGTGGAGCTTAGTATAGATGGCCTAATAGAATCAGTACTGCACACTGCTACAAAGCCCAAATTATTTTCCAGCCAAGATACAGATAAACATGATTAGTAATTTTAAATCTGGTGGAGCTTAGTATAGATGGCCTAATAGAATCAGTACTGCACACTGCTACAAAGCCCAAATTATTTTCCAGCCAAGATACAGATAAACATGATTAGTAATTTGAAAGCTTAAAAAGGTTGGTGAGGTGATTTTAACCAATCATCAAGCTTTTACTCTCCCCAGGATGACACAGGGGTAGAAAAGTCGTTTCGGATCCATGATTTGTTCATCTTTATGAACGTGAGTCTGTCTACATTATCAGTGGAGAGCCGCGTGCGCTTATCTGTCAGCACACCACCAGCAGCGCAGAACACACGTTCAGACAGAACGCTGGCTGCGGGGCATGACAAGATCTCCAAGGCGTAAGTGGCGAGCTCCGGCCATTTATCCAGATTGGAAGCCCAAAAAGAGCAAGGGTCCAGTGACACAGTCATGGCTTCAATGTTTACTTGGAGATACTCCTGTACCATCGTCTCTAGGCGTTGACTGTGTGTCAGACTTCTTGTCTCCTGTGGCCTTGCAAAGGATGAGCTAAAAAAGTGGTGAAATGATTCCGCAAAATTGATTTTACCAGCAGATACTGTGTTTCTGTTATGGTTTGAGTGCTGAACTCTCGACCGTCCCACGGTTGGCAAGTTGGAACTGTGAGATTCACTACGTGCACCACTGGTGTTTTGTGGAAAAGCACATGTAAGATTCTGCAACAGTCTCTGCTGATACTCCTGCATGCGTGCATCCCTTTCTATGGCAGGAATAATTTCTGCAAATTTACTTTTGTACCGGGGATCTAACAGTGTGGCAACCCAGTAGTCAGGATTATTTCTAATTCTCCCAATTCGAGGGTCATATTGCAGGTAGTGCAGCAAGAAGGCACTCATGTGTCTTGGGCATCCAGGAGCACCAAGTCCCTGTTGTGTTGGTGGCGAGGTAACAATCATGCTTCCTTCCTCTGTCCTCTCCCCCCAACCTCGCACAACAGAAATGTGATCAAGGTCTCCCTCATCTGATGAGTCTTCCATCAGTTCGTCCTCCACTTCTTCCTGGGCTCCTGCACCTTCTTCACTAGTTTGGCTGCTACCATGTGCCCTGGTAAAACCATCTCCCCCACCCTCACATGCCTGCCGCCTTGGTGCTGCCGACCGTCTGGACCTTGCAGATGTTAGCCCTTCCGCATACAACTCCTTCTCCTCTACTTCCTCCACCTCCTCTTTTGCCACCAACTGACTCCGAATTCTGTTTAACATGTGCTCCAGCATGTAAATCACTGGAATAGTCATGCTGATAATGGCATCGTCAGCACTAAACATCTTCGAGCGCCATTTCAAAACTGTGCAGAAGGGTGCATAGGTCCCTGATCTGAGACCACTCCTCCAGCGTGATTTGCCCCACCTCTGGATCCCGTTGGCCCAGGCTAAACATCAGAACGTATTGCACCAGGGCTTGTCGGTGCTGCCACAGTAGCTACAACATGTGCAGAGTTGAATTCCACCGGGTAGGCACATCGCATTTTAGCCGGTGAAGTGGCAGGCCCAACGACTTCTGTAGAGATGTAAGTCGCTGAGCTGCGGGATGCAAACGGCGGAAGTGGGCACACAGCGACCGTGCCCTCTGCAGAAGGCCATCTAGTCCGGGATAGTGGGCTAAAAATTGCTGTTTCAACACGTGAGCCATACAAGGCACGTGTGTGACATTGCCCCGGCGAAGGGCCGCACCCAGGTTTGCAGCATTGTCGCACACGGCCTTCCCTGGTTTCAGGTCCATTGGAGACAACCATTCATGAAATTGGTTCTCCAGAGCTGACCTCAACTCCTCAGCTGTGTGACTCACATTTCCAAGACATTTCAAAGTAAAAACCGCCTGATGACGTTGAGCCCTACTGCCAGCATAGTAAGGAGGTGTGCAGTATCCCTTCTACGCAGTTAGAAAGCTTGTGGCATGACCAGACAGGCTTTGGGTGCAAGTGGAGGACCGAGAGGAGGTTGAGGAGGCAGAAGCAGTGGAGGAACTTTGACATAAAGAGGATTGACGCACAACTCGTGGGGGCAGCAAGACTTGGACAGCAGCCCCTTGTCCTGCTGTTACCATAGTTACCCAGTGCCCAGTCAGCGACATGTAACGCCCCTGTCCATGCCTACTCATCCAATTGTCTGTGGTGAAATGCACCCTGTCACAGACAGAGTTTCTCAAAGAAGCGGTGATGTTGTGTGCGACATGCTGGTGGAGCGCAGGCACACCTTTCTTTGAGAAGTAGTGCCGACTGGGCATCTGGTACTGGGGCACTGCGACGGACATAAGGTCTTGAAAATCCTCTGTGTCCACCAGGCGGAAAGGCAGCATTTCTGTAGCCAAGAGCTTGCAGATGGTGAAATTCAACCTCTTAGCTTTCTCATGGCTAGAAGGAAATGGTCTTTTACTTGTCCACATCTGAGGGACTGAGGGCTGGCTGTTGTGCTTAGACAGGGTTGAGAAGGGTGTCCCCGGCAAACTGCCGGTCTGTGAGGAAGATGCAGGCGGACATGTTAGGTTGCCTTGATCCAAAGGTGGTGCTATCGATGTCGGACATGGCTGAACACCAGCTGGTATTACCACCTCCAAAGAAAATGATGACCTGCCAATCACGCTGGCTGTTGCGGGTAAAGAGGTGGCAGGTCAGCGTCCCAAAACAGGTGTGACTGCTGTCCCCCCAGTCACAGAGGATGAAGAGTCTGCGGATGCACAAGATGTGGCAGACGGCGGTTGACCCGGCCGGCTAGGCCGCATTGTAGCACAGTGAGCTTCCCACTGCAACTTATGCTTCATGTCCATGTGCTGGTTCATGCATGAAATACTCAAACTATGTATTTTTGGCCTCTACTTAGCTTTTGCTGACAAATGTTACAGATAACACGAGTTGGGTCATCTTTATCGATCTGAAAAAATGCCCAGGCTATGCAAGGCTTAGCACCCATGCGACCTGAAGAGCCACCAAGACTTGTGGTCAGAGGCAGAGTTGTGTTTGAGGATGCAGTTGTTGACGTGCTTCCAGTACTACGTCTCTGTCCAGGAAGGCGCAACCTGACCTCGTCGTCACTAGCATCCTCCTCCACCTCCTCTGCTGACCTCATCTCTTGGCTGACTGTGGGTTGACAGTAAGTGGGATCTCCAACTTCATCATCATCACCCTGTGTGTTATCACACCTGTCGTCCTCAGAGCCAACCTGTTCCTGCCCTGACAAAAAACTAAAGTTGTCGCTCCAATCAGGTATTTGAGTCTCATCATCGTCTTCCTCATTGTCTCCACCAACAGGAGTTACAGTTTGGGATTGAGGGTCTACATTATGGTCAGAACCTTCTGCGTCTGGTCCTGTATCCGACTCATAAAGATTCTGGGCATCAGTGCAGATCATTTCCTCATCTGGATTCACAGAAGCGCTGGAGCCGACCTCTGATTCCCAGGCTATAGTATGAGTAAACAGCTCTGCAGACTCAACCATCTGTTCTACCTCATACTCAGACGGGCAGCTGGAGATTTGGGAGCTGTGAGGAAGCAAGTGCGATTGGGGTGACACCTCTGAGGACTGGAGTATTTGTGATGTAGAAGTTGATGTGGAGGAGAGCCCACTTAAAGGAGCACTTGATATCCGTTGAAGCACCTGCTGTTTTTGTGCCTCATCTGGAATTTGTAGCGATTGGCGTGGCCGTAAGAAAGGGATCTTATCACATTGTCCGCTTAAAGAAGTAGACATTTTAGTTTTGCTGGAAGATGGTCTTTCTTCTGCAGATGTTACTGTTGCTTTAACACCTACTCCACGGACACAACCTTTTTTCCCCTTTACAAACACGCCTATTCCCCTTTCCACCAGCATCAGGCATTTTTCCACTCATTTTGGTGGTTAACTAATTCACAACTCTGGAGTTGTTTGCACAAAAAAACAATGGATGGGAACCGAGCAGAGCTGAGTGGCCAAACTGTGGTATTTTGCCAAAACTATTGTCTGGGTTAGATGCAGAAAAAAATTATATTCAGTTTGCAACCTGATGGAGGTCAGTATAGATGGACTAATAGAACAAGTCCCACACACAGCTAGAAGCCCAAATATTTTTTCAGAGCTAGATACAGAAAAAAATTATACTCAATTTGCAACCTGATGGAGGTCAGTATAGATGGACTAATAGAACAAGTCCCACACACTGCTAGAAGGCCAAATATTTTTTCAGAGCTAGATGCAGAAAAAAATTATATTCAATTTGCAACCTGATGGAGGTCAGTATAGATGGACTAATAGAACAAGTCCCACACACTGCTAGAAGGCCAAATATTTTTTCAGAGCTAGGTGCAGAAAAAAATTATATTCAATTTGCAACCTGATGGAGGTCAGTATAGATGGACTAATAGAACAAGTCCCACACACTGCTAGAAGGCCAAATATTTTTTCAGAGCTAGATGCAGAAAAATATTATATTCAATTTGCAACCTGATGTAGGTCAGTATAGATGGACTAATAGAACAAGTCCCACACACTGCTAGAAGGCCAAATATTTTTTCAGAGCTAGGTGCAGAAAAAAATTATATTCAATTTGCAACCTGATGGAGGTCAGTATAGATGGACTAATAGAACAAGTCCCACACACTGCTAGAAGGCCAAATATTTTTTCAGAGCTAGATGCAGAAAAATATTATATTCAATTTGCAACCTGATGGAGGTCAGTATAGATGGACTAATAGAACAAGTCCCACACACTGCTAGAAGGCCAAATATTTTTTCAGAGCTAGATGCAGAAAAAAATTATATTCAATTTGCAACCTGATGGAGGTCAGTATAGATGGACTAATAGAACAAGTCCCACACACTGCTAGAAGGCCAAATATTTTTTCAGAGCTAGAGGCAGAAAAAAATTATATTCAATTTGCAACCTGATGGAGGTCAGTATAGATGGACTAATAGAACAAGTCCCACACACTGCTAGAAGGCCAAATATTTTTTCAGAGCTATTTGCAGAAAAAAATTATATTCAATTTGCAACCTGATGGAGGTCAGTATAGATGGACTAATAGAACAAGTCCCACACACTGCTAGAAGGCCAAATATTTTTTCAGAGCTATTTGCAGAAAAAAATTATATTCAATTTGCAACCTGATGGAGGTCAGTATAGATGGACTAATAGAACAAGTCCCACACACTGCTAGAAGGCCCAATATTTTTTCAGAGCTAGATGCAGAAAAAAATTATATTCAATTTGCAACCTGATGGAGGTCAGTATAGATGGACTAATAGAACAAGTCCCACACACTGCTAGAAGGCCAAATAATTTTTCAGAGCTAGATGCAGAAAAAAATTATATTCAATTTGCAACCTGATGGAGGTCAGTATAGATGGGCTAATAGAACAAGTCCCACACACTGCTAGAAGACCAAATATTTTTTCAGAGCTAGATGCAGAAAAAAATTATATTCAATTTGCAACCTGATGGAGGTCAGTATAGATGGACTAATAGAACAAGTCCCACACACTGCTAGAAGGCCAAATAATTTTTCAGAGCTAGATGCAGAAAAAAATTATATTCAATTTGCAACCTGATGGAGGTCAGTATAGATGGGCTAATAGAACAAGTCCCACACACTGCTAGAAGGCCAAATATTTTTTCAGAGCTAGATGCAGAAAAAAATTATATTCAATTTGCAACCTGATGGAGGTCAGTATAGATGGACTAATAGAACAAGTCCCACACACTGCTAGAAGGCCAAATATTTTTTCAGAGATAGATGCAGAAAAAAATTATATTCAATTTGCAACCTGATGGAGGTCAGTATAGATGGACTAATAGAACAAGTCCCACACACTGCTAGAAGGCCAAATATTTTTTCAGAGCTAGATGCAGAAAAATATTATATTCAATTTGCAACCTGATGGAGGTCAGTATAGATGGACTAATAGAACAAGTCCCACACACTGCTAGAAGGCCAAATATTTTTTCAGAGCTAGATGCAGAAAAAAATTATATTCAATTTGCAACCTGATGGAGGTCAGTATAGATGGACTAATAGAACAAGTCCCACACACTGCTAGAAGGCCAAATATTTTTTCAGAGCTAGAGGCAGAAAAAAATTATATTCAATTTGCAACCTGATGGAGGTCAGTATAGATGGACTAATAGAACAAGTCCCACACACTGCTAGAAGGCCAAATATTTTTTCAGAGCTATTTGCAGAAAAAAATTATATTCAATTTGCAACCTGATGGAGGTCAGTATAGATGGACTAATAGAACAAGTCCCACACACTGCTAGAAGGCCAAATATTTTTTCAGAGCTATTTGCAGAAAAAAATTATATTCAATTTGCAACCTGATGGAGGTCAGTATAGATGGACTAATAGAACAAGTCCCACACACTGCTAGAAGGCCAAATATTTTTTCAGAGCTATTTGCAGAAAAAAATTATATTCAATTTGCAACCTGATGGAGGTCAGTATAGATGGACTAATAGAACAAGTCCCACACACTGCTAGAAGGCCAAATATTTTTTCAGAGCTATTTGCAGAAAAAAATTATATTCAATTTGCAACCTGATGGAGGTCAGTATAGATGGACTAATAGAACAAGTCCCACACACTGCTAGAAGGCCAAATATTTTTTCAGAGCTATTTGCAGAAAAAAATTATATTCAATTTGCAACCTGATGGAGGTCAGTATAGATGGACTAATAGAACAAGTCCCACACACTGCTAGAAGGCCCAATATTTTTTCAGAGCTAGATGCAGAAAAAAATTATATTCAATTTGCAACCTGATGGAGGTCAGTATAGATGGACTAATAGAACAAGTCCCACACACTGCTAGAAGGCCAAATAATTTTTCAGAGCTAGATGCAGAAAAAAATTATATTCAATTTGCAACCTGATGGAGGTCAGTATAGATGGGCTAATAGAACAAGTCCCACACACTGCTAGAAGACCAAATATTTTTTCAGAGCTAGATGCAGAAAAAAATTATATTCAATTTGCAACCTGATGGAGGTCAGTATAGATGGACTAATAGAACAAGTCCCACACACTGCTAGATGGCCCAATATTTTTTCAGAGCTAGATGCAGAAAAAAATTATATTCAATTTGCAACCTGATGGAGGTCAGTATAGATGGACTAATAGAACAAGTCCCACACACTGCTAGAAGGCCAAATAATTTTTCAGAGCTAGATGCAGAAAAAAATTATATTCAATTTGCAACCTGATGGAGGTCAGTATAGATGGGCTAATAGAACAAGTCCCACACACTGCTAGAAGGCCAAATATTTTTTCAGAGCTAGATGCAGAAAAAAATTATATTCAATTTGCAACCTGATGGAGGTCAGTATAGATGGACTAATAGAACAAGTCCCACACACTGCTAGAAGGCCAAATATTTTTTCAGAGATAGATGCAGAAAAAAATTATATTCAATTTGCAACCTGATGGAGGTCAGTATAGATGGACTAATAGAACAAGTCCCACACACTGCTAGAAGGCCAAATATTTTTTCAGAGCTAGATGCAGAAAAATATTATATTCAATTTGCAACCTGATGGAGGTCAGTAGAGATGGACTAATAGAACAAGTCCCACACACTGCTAGAAGGCCAAATATTTTTTCAGAGCTAGATGCAGAAAAAAATTATATTCAATTTGCAACCTGATGGAGGTCAGTATAGATGGACTAATAGAACAAGTCCCACACACTGCTAGAAGGCCAAATATTTTTTCAGAGCTAGATGCAGAAAAAAATTATATTCAATTTGCAACCTGATGGAGGTCAGTATAGATGGACTAATAGAACAAGTCCCACACACTGCTAGAAGGCCAAATATTTTTTCAGAGCTATTTGCAGAAAAAAATTATATTCAATTTGCAACCTGATGGAGGTCAGTATAGATGGACTAATAGAACAGGTCCCACACACTGCTAGAAGGCCAAACATTTTTTCAGAGCTAGATGCAGAAAAAAATTATATTCAATTTGCAACCTGATGGAGGTCAGTATAGATGGACTAATAGAACAAGTCCCACACACTGCTAGAAGGCCAAATAATTTTTCAGAGCTAGATGCAGAAAAAAATTATATTCAATTTGCAACCTGATGGAGGTCAGTATAGATGGACTAATAGAACAAGTCCCACACACTGCTAGAAGGCCAAATATTTTTTCAGAGCTAGATGCAGAAAAAAATTATATTCAATTTGCAACCTGATGGAGGTCAGTATAGATGGACTAATAGAACAAGTCCCACACACTGCTAGAAGGCCAAATATTTTTTCAGAGATAGATGCAGAAAAAAATTATATTCAATTTGCAACCTGATGGAGGTCAGTATAGATGGACTAATAGAACAAGTCCCACACACTGCTAGAAGGCCAAATATTTTTTCAGAGCTAGATGCAGAAAAAAATTATATTCAATTTGCAACCTGATGGAGGTCAGTATAGATGGACTAATAGAACAAGTCCCACACACTGCTAGAAGGCCAAATATTTTTTCAGAGCTAAATGCAGAAAAAAATTATATTCAATTTGCAACCTGATGGAGGTCAGTATAGATGGACTAATAGAACAAGTCCCACACACTGCTAGAAGGCCAAATATTTTTTCAGAGCTAGATGCAGAAAAAAATTATATTCAATTTGCAACCTGATGGAGGTCAGTATAGATGGACTAATAGAACAAGTCCCACACACTGCTAGAAGGCCAAATATTTTTTCAGAGCTAGATGCAGAAAAAAATTATATTCAATTTGCAACCTGATGGAGGTCAGTATAGATGGACTAATAGAACAAGTCCCACACACTGCTAGAAAGCCAAATATTTTTTCAGAGCTAGATGCAGAAAAAAATTATATTCAATTTGCAACCTGATGGAGGTCAGTATAGATGGACTATTAGAACAAGTCCCACACACTGCTAGAAGGCCAAATATTTTTTCAGAGCTAGATGCAGAAAGAAATTATATTCAATTTTCAACCTGATGGAGGTCAGTATAGATGGACTAATAAAACAAGTCCCACACCCTGCTAGAAGGCCAAATATTTTTTCAGAGCTAGATGCGGAAAAAAATTATATTCAATTTTCAACCTGATGGAGGTCAGTATAGATGGACTAATAAAACAAGTCCCACACACTGCTAGAAGGCCAAATAATTTTTCCGAGTTAGATGCAGAAAAATATAATATTCAGTTTTCAATTTGCAACCTGATGGAGGTCAGTATAGATGGACTAATAGAACATGTCCCACACACTGCTAGAAGGCCACATATTTTTTCAGAGCTAGATGCAGAAAAAAATTATATTCAATTTGCAACCTGATGGAGGTCAGTATAGATGGACTAATAGAACAAGTCCCACACACTGCTAGAAGGCCAAATATTTTTTCAGAGCTAGATGCAGAAAAAAATTATATTCAATTTGCAACCTGATGGAGGTCAGTATAGATGGACTATTAGAACAAGTCCCACACACTGCTAGAAGGCCAAATATTTTTTCAGAGCTAGATGCAGAAAAAAATTATATTCAATTTTCAACCTGATGGAGGTCAGTATAGATGGACTAATAGAACAAGTCCCACACACTGCTAGAAGGCCAAATATTTTTTCAGAGCTAGATGCGGAAAAAATTATATTCAATTTTCAACCTGATGGAGGTCAGTATAGATGGACTAATAGAACAAGTCCCACACACTGCTAGAAGGCCAAATAATTTTTCCGAGTTAGATGCAGAAAAATATAATATTCAGTTTTCAATTTGCAACCTGATGGAGGTCAGTATAGATGGACTAATAGAACAAGTCCCACACACTGCTAGAAGGCCAAATATTTTTTCAGAGCTAGATGCAGAAAAAAATTATATTCAATTTGCAGCCTGATGGAGGTCGGTATAGATGGACTAATAGAACAAGTCCCACACACTGCTAGAAGGCCAAATATTTTTTCAGAGCTAGGTGCAGAAAAAAATTATATTCAATTTGCAACCTGATGGAGGTCAGTATAGATGGACTAATAGAACAAGTCCCACACACTGCTAGAAGGCCAAATATTTTTTCAGAGCTAGATGCAGAAAAAAATATATTCAATTTGCAACCTGATGGAGGTCAGTATAGATGGACTAATAGAACAAGTCCCACACACTGCTAGAAGGCCAAATATTTTTTCAGAGCTTGATGCAGAAAAAAATTATATTCAATTTGCAACCTGATGGAGGTCAGTATAGATGGACTAATAGAACAAGTCCCACACACTGCTAGAAGGCCAAATATTTTTTCAGAGCTAGATGCAGAAAAAAATTATATTCAGTTTGCAACCTGATGGAGGTCAGTATAGATGGACTAATAGAATGATGCTATGCCCAAAAGGTTTTACTTCACTAGGTGCAGTAAAGAAATTGGTATTCTATACACAGGTGGTGTAGCTTGCAACACAGATAGACTACTCCACTGACTAACACACTCTGCAATAGGCCAAAAAGGATTAGCTTTGCTAGATTTAGCCAAATGCTGTGAAAAAAACTTGCACAGCACTGGCACAGACCTGCCTGACAAAAAACTGATAGTAACGATGTAACTTAGTCCTGAAAAGGACTGCAATTACAATTAGTCTTTACTCCCACAACCTATCTATTTAAGAGCACAGACCTGCCTGATAAAAGTCGTAGGAAATGATGTAACCTAGTCCTTAAAAGGACTGCAATCACAATTATTCCCTACTCCCAAGCTATCTGTAGATTTGTGCGAAAATTGGCTTGAAATTAACAAGGTATAGCGCACACAACAACAGCGGTGCCGTCTAACGCAGCTGCAGCAGTGAGAAAATGGTGGCGACGGGGAAAATGGCTAGGTCTTATAGGGCAAGGACATGTGACATACACTGCCAATGACACATGCCCTTGCTTGTGTGAAAAAAAGCACTTCGCTCCGTGTGTGCACTGCTGATAGGCTGACAGATTGCACCTCCCCACTGTAAATGCGGGAAAGAGAAAAAAAAAATGGAGATCTTCACTATTCCTGCAGAGATCCATCCCTTGCCCCTCCCCCAGCCACACAAACTGCGTATTAACATTAATTTTCATCATTACTGAGAAAAAATCCAGTTATGATTTTGGTGCACGAACAGTTATCGAACATAACCTCGAACAGCCAAATTTTTTTCAAATCGTTCGTGTTCGCCGAACGGCTCGAACACCGCCCAAAACAGCTCGAATTTGAGATTGGCGAACAGTTCGAGTCGAACAGCACTCATGTCTAGTTGGCATCAAGCTCTGTGGTTAGTAATGAAGAGGCATATATTTTTATTTGTGAAATTATGTCTACAGATCATCTATTGTGTCTATCTATTCTATATATCTGTTCTATGTATCTATCTATGCATTCTATCTATTCTATCTATCTATCTATTCTATCTATCTATCTATCTATTCTATCTATATATCTATTCTATTCTGACAGTTCGGGCTGTGAATTTACAATACTTGGCTGATGAAATGTCGGGATAACTTTGAGATTGCGTAAAAATCGTACGACACACTCGTGGTCCGTGTGCCTCCGATTTTTTTCTCAAACCATTTGATTTGCATTGGCAAGTGTGATCTGATTCTCACAGCATGCTGTAATTTTTTTCTCAGTCCGATTAGAACTGAGGAAAAACTCACAGATGAGCACTGCCTCATTTATTAACATTGAGTTCGATTTATACGCTCATGTGAGCGAGTCCTAAGTAGAGATGAGCGTTGTTCTACTCGAACTGTTCGCCAATCTCAAATTCGAGCTGTTTTGGGCGGTGTTCGAGCCGGTCGGCGAACATGAACAATTTGAGAAAAATTCGGCTGTTCGAGGTTATGTTCGATAACTGTTCGTGCACCAAAATCATAACTGGATTTTTTCTCAGTAATGATGAAAATTAATGTTAATACGCAGTTTGAGTGTACAGCGGGGCGGGGGGAGGGGCAGGGGATGGATCTCTGCAGGAACAATGAAGATCTCCATTTTTTTTTCTCTTTCCCGCATTTGCAGTGGGGAGGTGCAATCTGTCAGCCTATCAGCAGCGCACACACGGAGCGAAGTGCTTTTTTTCACACAAGCAAGGGCATGCGTGATTGGCAGTGTATGTCACATGTCCTTGCCCTATAAGACCAAGCCATTTTCCCCGTCGCCACCATTTTCTCACTGCTGCAGCTGCGTGTTAGACGGCACCGCTGTTGCTGTGTGCGCTATACCTTGTTAATTTCAAGCCAATTTTCGCACAAATATACAGATAGCTTGGGAGTAGGGAATAGTTGTGATTGCAGTCCTTTTAAGGACTAGGTTTCAGCATTTCCTACGACTTTTATCAGGCAGGTCTGTGCTCTTAAATAGATAGATTGTGGGAGTAAAGACTAATTGTAATTGGAGTCCTTTTCAGGACTAGGTTACATCAGTTCCTATCAGTTTTTGCCAGGCAGGTCTGTGCCAGTGCTGTGCAAGTTTTTTTCACAGCATTTGGCTGAATCTAGCAAAGCTAATCCTTTTTGGCCTATTGCAGAGTGTGTTAGTCAGTGGAGTAGCCTATCTGTGTTGCAAGATATACCACCTGTGTATAGAATACCAATTTTTTTACTGCACCTAGTGAAGTAAAATCTTTTGGGCATAGCATCATTCTATTAGTCCATCTATACTGACCTCCATCAGGTTGCAAACTGAATATAATTTTTTTCTGCATCTAGCTCTGAAAAAATATTTGGGCTTCTAGCAGTGTGTGGGACTTGGTCTATTAGTCCATCTATACTGACCTCCATCAGGTTGCAAATTAAAAATAATTTTTTTCTTCATTTAGCTCTGAAAAAATATTTGGGCTTCTAGCAGTGTGTGGGACTTGTTCTATTAGTCCTTCTATACTGACGTCCAGCAGGTTGCAAATTGAATATAATTTTTTTCTGCATCTAGCTCTGAAAAAATATTTGGGCTTCTAGCGGTGTGTGGGACTTGGTCTATTAGTCCATCTATACTGACCTCCATCAGGTTGCAAATTAAAAATAATTTTTTTCTGCATCTAGCTCTGAAAAAATATTTGGGCTTCTAGCAGTGTGTGGGACTTGGTCTATTAGTCCATCTATACTGACCTCCATCAGGTTGCAAATTAAAAATAATTTTTTTCTGCATCTAGCTCTGAAAAAATATTTGGGCTTCTAGCAGTGTGTAGGACTTGGTCTATTAGTCCATCTATACTGACCTCCATCAGGTTGCAAATTAAAAATAATTTTTTTCTTCATTTAGCTCTGAAAAAATATTTGGGCTTCTAGCAGTGTGTGGGACTTGTTCTATTAGTCCTTCTATACTGACCTCCAACAGGTTGCAAATTGAATATAATTTTTTTCTGCATCTAGCTCTGAAAAAATATTTGGGCTTCTAGCGGTGTGTGGGACTTGGTCTATTAGTCCATCTATACTGACCTCCATCAGGTTGCAAATTAAAAATAATTTTTTTCTGCATCTAGCTCTGAAAAAATATTTGGGCTTCTAGCGGTGTGTGGGACTTGGTCTATTAGTCCATCTATACTGACCTCCATCAGGTTGCAAATTAAAAATAATTTTTTTCTGCATCTAGCTCTGAAAAAATATTTGGGCTTCTAGCAGTGTGTGGGACTTGGTCTATTAGTCCATCTATACTGACCTCCATCAGGTTGCAAATTGAATAAAAAAAATTTCTGCATCTAGCTCTGAAAAAATATTTGGGCTTCTAGCGGTGTGTGGGACTTGGTCTATTAGTCCATCTATACTGACCTCCATCAGGTTGCAAATTAAAAATAATTTTTTTCTGCATCTAACCCAGCCAATAGTTTTGGCCTAATACCACAGTTTGGCCACTCAGCTCTGCTCGGTTACCATCCATTGTTTTTTTGTGCAAACAACTCCAGAGTTGTGAATTAGTTAACCACCAAAATGAGTGGAAAAAGGCCTGCTGCTGGTGGAAAGGGGAATAGGCGTGTTGGGAAGGGGAAAAAAGGTTGTGTCCGTGGGGTAGGTGCAGAAGAAAGACCATCTTCCAGCCAAACTAAAATGTCTACTTCTTTTAGCGGACAATGTGATAAGATCCCTTTCTTACGGCCACGCCAATCGCTACAAATTCCAGATGAGGCACAAAAACAGCAGGTGCTTCAACGGATATCAAGTGCTCCTTTAAGTGGGCTCTCCTCCACATCAACTTCAACATCACAAATACTCCAGTCCTCAAAGGTGTCACCCAAATCGCACTTGCTTCCTCACAGCTCCCAAATCTCCAGCTGCCCGTCTGAGTATGAGGTAGAACAGATGGTTGAGTCTGCAGAGCTGTTTACTCATACTATAGCCTGGGAATCAGAGGTCGACTCCAGCGCTTCTGTGAATCCAGACGAGGAAATGATCTGCACTGATGCCCAGAATCTTTATGAGTCGGATCCAGGACCAGACGCAGAAGGTTCTGACCATAATGTAGACCCTCATTCCCAAACTGTAACTCCTGTTGGTGGAGACAATGAGGAAGACGATGATAAGACTCAAATACCTGATTGGAGCGACAACTTTATTTTTTTGTCAGGGCAGGAACAGGTTGGCTCTGAGGACGACGGGTGTGATAACGCACAGGGTGATGATGATGAGGTCGGAGATCCCACTTACTGTCAACCCACAGTCAGCCAAGAGATGAGGTCAGCAGAGGAGGTGGAGGAAGATGCTAGTGACGACGAGGTCAGGTTGCGCCTTCCTGGACAGAGACGTAGTACTGGAAGCACGTCAACAACTGCATCCTCAAACACAACTCTGCCTCTCACCACAAGTCGTGGTGGCTCTTCAGGTCGCATGGGTGCTAAGCCTTGCATAGCCTGGGCATTTTTTCAGATCGATAAAGATGACCCAACTCGTGTTATCTGTAACATTTGTCAGCAAAAGCTAAGTAGAGGCCAAAAAATACATAGTTTGAGTACTTCATGCATGAACCGGCACATGGACATGAAGCATAAGTTGCAGTGGGAAGCTCAGTGTGCTACAATGCGGTCTAGCCGGCCGGGCCAACCACCGTCTGCCATATCTTGTGCATCCGCGGCCTCTTCATCCTCTGTGACTGGGGGGACAGCAGTCACACCTGTTTTGGGGCGCAGACCTGCCACCTCTTTACCCGCAACAGCCAGCGTGATTGGCAGGTCATCATTTTCTTTGGAGGTGGTAACACCAGCTGGTCTTGAGCGCTGTCCGACATCGATAGCACCACCTTTGGATCAAGGCAACCTAACATGTCCGCCTGCATCTTCCTCACAGACCGGCAGTTTGCCGGGGACACCCTTATCAACCCCGTCTAAGCACAATAGCCAGCCCTCGGTCCCTCAGATGTGGACAAGTAAAAGACCATTTCCTCCTAGCCATGAGAAAGCTAAGAGGTTGAATTTCACCATCTGCAAGCTCTTGGCTACAGAAATGCTGCCTTTCCGCCTGGTGGACACAGAGGATTTTCGAGACCTTATGTCCGTCGCAGTGCCCCAGTACCAGATGCCCAGTCGGCACTACTTCTCAAAGAAAGGTGTGCCTGCGCTCCACCAGCATGTCGCACACAACATCACCGCTTCTTTGAGAAACTCTGTGTGTGACAGGGTGCATTTCACCACAGACACTTGGACGAGTAGGCATGGACAGGGGCGTTACATGTCGCTGACTGGGCACTGGGTAACTATGGTGACAGCAGGACAAGGGGCTGCTGTCCAAGTCTTGCCGTCCCCACGAGTTGTGCGTCAATCCTCTTTATGTCATTTTTCCTCCACTGCTTCTGCCTCCTCAACCTCCTCTCGGTCTTCCACCTGCACCCAAAGCCTGTCTGGTCATGCTACAAGCTTTCTAACTGCGCAGAAGGGATCCTGCACACCTCCTTACTATGCTGGCAGTAGGGCTCAACGTCATCAGGCGGTTTTTACATTGAAATGTCTGGGAAATGTGAGTCACACAGCTGAGGAGTTGTGGTCAGCTCTGGAGAACCAATTTCATGAATGGTTGTCTCCACTGGACCTGAAACCAGGGAAGGCCGTGTGCGACAATGCTGCAAACCTGGGTGCGGCCCTTCGCCGGGGCAATGTCACACACGTGCCTTGTATGGCTCACGTGTTGAACCTGGTTGTCCAGCAATTTTTAGCCCACTATCCCAGACTAGATGGCCTTCTGCAGAGGGCACGGTCGCTGTGTGCTCACTTCCGCCGTTCGCATCCCGCAGCTCAGCGACTTACATCTCTACAGAAGTCGTTGGGCCTGCCACTTCACCGGCTAAAATGCGATGTGCCTACCCGGTGGAATTCAACTCTGCACATGTTGCAGCGACTGTGGCAGCACCGACAAGCCCTGGTGCAATACGTTCTGACGTATAGCCTGGGCCAACGAGATTCAGAGGTGGGGCAAATAACGCTGGAGGAGTGGTCTCAGATCAGGGACCTATGCACCCTTCTGCACAGTTTTGAAATGGCGACGAAGATGTTTAGTGCTGACGATGCCATTATCAGCATGACTATTCCGGTGATTTACATGCTGGAGCACATGTTAAACAGAATTCGGAGTCAGGTGGTGGCACAAGAGGAGGTGGAGGAAGTAGAGGAGGAGGAGTTGTATGCGGAAGGGCTAACATCTGCAAGGTCCAGACGGTCGGCAGCACCAGGGCGGCAGGCATGTGAGGGTGGGGAAGATGATTTTACCAGGGCGCATGGTAGCAGTCAAACTAGTGAGGAAGGTGCAGGAGCCCAGGAAGAAGTGGAGGACGAACTGATGGAAGACTCATCAGATGAGGGAGACCTTGATCACATTTCTGTTGTGCGAGGTTGGGGGGAGAGGACAGAGGAAGGAAGCATGATTGTTACCTCGCCACCAACACAACAGGGACTTGGTGCTCCTGGATGCGCAACACACATGAGTGCCTTCTTGCTGCACTACCTGCAACATGACCCTCGAATTGTGAGAATTAGAAATAATCCTGACTACTGGGTTGCCACACTGTTAGATCCCCGGTACAAAAGTAAATTTGCAGAAATTATTCCTGCCATAGAAAGGGATGCACGCATGCAGGAGTATCAGCAGAGACTGTTGCAGAATCTTACATGTGCTTTTCCACAAAATACCAGTGGTGCACGTAGTGAATCTCACAGTTCCAACTTGCCAACCGTGGGACCGTCAAGTGTTCAGCACTCAAACCGTAACAGAACCACAGTATCTGCTGGTAACATCAATTTTGCGGAATCATTTCACCACTTTTTTAGCCCATCCTTTGCAAGGCCACAGGAGACAAGAAGTCTGACACATAGTCAACGCCTAGAGACGATGGTACAGGAGTATCTCCAAGTAAACATTGAAGCCACGACTGTGTCACTGGACCCTTGCTCTTTTTGGGCTTCCAATCTGGATAAATGGCCGGAGCTAGCCACTTACGCCTTGGAGATCTTGTCATGCCCCGCAGCCAGCGTTCTGTCTGAACGTGTGTTCAGCGCTGCTGGTGGTGTGCTGACAGATAAGCGCACGCGGCTCTCCACTGATAATGTAGACAGACTCACGTTCATAAAGATGAACAAATCATGGATCCGAAACGACTTTTCTACCCCTGTGTCATCCTGGGGAGAGTAAAAGCTTGATGATTGGTTAAAATCACCCTACCAACCGTTTTAAGCTTTCAAATTACTAATCATGTTTATCTGTATCTTGACTGGAAAATAATTTGGGCTTTGTAGCAGTGTGCAGCACTGATCCTATTAGGCCATCTATAATAAGTTTCACCAGATTTAAAATTAAAAATAATTTTTAGCTGCATCTAGCCCGGAAAATAATTTTGGGGCTCCGAGATGCGCAAGACACATAAGTGCCTTCTTGCTGCACTACCTGCAGCATGACTCTCATATTGTCAGAATTCGAAGTAATCATGACTACTGGGTTGCCACACTCTTAGATCCCCCAAACTTTTCGATCAACCTTTTCATTTTAATAAAGACCAAAAAAATGGTCATTTTTTAAATTATAAGCATTAGCAGGTTGTTAGAAACTGAAATCAAACAGTTTTCAACTCAAAACTTTATTCTAGGTGATGTTACATTTTCACATAGGACCCCTTGTTCGAAAGGAGCTTCTGAACTCTCTCGTCCATTGAATTTGTCAGGTTTTGGATGGTTTCTGCTTCAATTGTTTTGCATGAGGACAGAATACCCTCCCAGAGCTGTTGCTTAGATGTGAACTGCCTCCCGCCATCATAGACACTCCTTTTAATGATGCTCCAAAGGTTCTGAATGGGGTAGAGGTCAGGGGAGCATGGGGGTCACACCATAAGTTTGTCCCCTTTTATGCCCATATCAGCCAGAGATGCAGATGTTTTATGTGCAGCATGAGATGGTGCATTATCATGCAGAAAAATGATCTTGCTGTGAAATACACGGTTCTTCTTCTTGAACCATGGCAGGAAGTGCTGTTTGAGAAAATCCACATACATTATGGAGTTCATCTTTAGCGCCTTCAGGGATCCTAAAGGGGCCGACAATCTCTCTCCCCATGATTCCAGCCCAAAACATTACTCCACCTCCTCCTTGTTGGCGCTGTAGCCGTGTTTGCGTGGGGTGTCCATCAACCAGCCATCCTCCACTCCATTCATCTGGACCATCGAGCGCTGCACGGCACTCATCCGTGAACAAAACAGTTTTGAAATCAGTCTTCATGTAATGTTTGGCCCACTGGAGCCGTTTCTGCTTGTGTGAAGTGGATAGAGGAGGTCGACAGGATGGCGTATGCACAGCTGCAAACCTCTGAAGGACCCTGCATCTTGTTGTTCGGGGGACGTTGGAGGCACAAGCAGCTTCAAAAACTTGTCTGCTGCTATGACAAGGCTTTTTTGCCGCTGCTCTTTCAACCTGACGTAATTGCCTGTAGGAAAGAGTCCTCAATTTGCCCTTATCAGCACGCACACGTGTGTACTGTGAATCAGCTACATACTTCTTCATTGCCAAGACACTTCATCCTGATCATCGCACAATGTTGATTGTAGTCATGCCTTGACCTAAACACTCCACAATTTGTTGCTTCTCAGCAGCCGACACATCCTTTTTCTTTCCCATTTTGGCAGAAAATGTAGGCTGCTTAATAATGTGAGAGAGCCTTCTTAAGTAGTCTTGCCTTTCATTGGACACACCTGCCAAACTAATTAGCACAGGTGTCTGCAATTGCTTACAGTGATATAAAGAGCCCTGACACACATCACCATCAATGAGTTTAACTGACAAACAAACAAATTCTTCCCTTATCACTCCTAAACACTTTTTGCATAATAATTTGGAACGCGGTGTACATGTGCTTTTCCACAAAACACCAGTGGTTCACGTAGTGAATCTTACAGTTCTAACTTGCCAACCGTGGTCTGTATGGAATTGTTCAATAAAGGGCCCAAAATTAAGATAACATAGATGGGAGAGGTCTCTATGAATAGGAATTCCTAAGTATTTGATACCCTGTGAGGGCCAGGCAAAGGGAAAGTTGGACTGGATGGAATCCTATATGGATTTAGGGAGGGAGACATCGAGGGCCTCAGACTTCGCTGCATTGATTTTAAAATTTTACCATGTAACAAAGTGATCTATTTCAGCCATAACAGCAGGGATGGATATATGTGATTGAGTGATATATACTAGGACATCATCAGCAAATAGAGAGCACTTGTACTCGGTGCCTCCCACCTCAATCCACCTAATATTGGGGTTATGGCGAATTGATGAGAGCAGGTGCTCCGTCACTAGGATGTATAAGAGAGGGGACAGAGGACATCCCTGCCTTGTCCCATTGGTGATTGTGAAAGGTGATGAAAATGTTCTGACGCACCCCCTGGGCCTTGGGACACCCGGAGCCGGACCCTTTTTGGTGGATGCTGGTGGTTGTAGTCTTCGTGGCGGCGATCCGGTTCCGTGGCTCAGGGCGGTCAAACCAGTGGCGGAACTATTTATGTGGTTTTGATGTTTAAATGTCCGACTACGCCACCCGTGGATTGCGGTCAGAGTGAACCGCCGCTACAGGGCAGACCGCTAAGGCTGGTGTTGTGGGTGCAGCAGAGCGTAGCATAACTCCCCACGGGAGGAGTATAGCCTCAGGGCAGTGTATGCGGAGGATGGGGGTGATGGTGCAGGGCAGCAGCAGTAACGACACGGAGTCAGTGATGCAGTTCAGGGCCTTTACTCACAGTTCTTATTATCCAGACCACGTCTCCAGGTAACGGCTGCCCACGTCGTACTGTGCTCACCAGGTGAGGGGCTCAGACAACTCCCAGATAACTTTGGAGCGCTTCACAGGACCCCCTTTGTGTGTCCTTTGTCTGGCCTTTCTTACCAACACTTCTGTCCGGCTGCCTCGGGCCTCCTCTTGGTAAACTTGGCGCCAGTTTCCCTGACCCTATGTGGTGCCTTCCTAGCGGGTGGAGCAAGGGGCTGCGCCACATAAAATGTCAGAGCCTCCGGTTTCTAGCTGAGGGTCGTTTCCTGCCTCCACTAGTTCGGGGACCGGTCTCCCCCTTTGGCCTGACCCCTCCACGCAGGTGGATTCGGGCGTGCGGTGGCGACTCGCCCGTCCGCACCCCTGGGATCCCTTCATTCCTCGTTCCTGGAGCCTTCTCCGCTCCTCTTCCTTCCTTCTCCCTCTTGCAGGCCTGGGCCTCTGTTACTAGGCCCGCCTCCGGAGCAGAGCTCATGCAGAGCCCCTGCTCCCTGCCACTTCTGCTCAGACTTCTCTGCACTGAACTAAGATGGTGCCCACCTTTTATACTCCCTTCTCAATGCACCCAGGAACTGCTTCCTCCCTGCTCCTGCACTGCAGGGTTCCCCTTCCTCAGTGTTCCCTCCCCCCACTCCAGCCAGGGACAGGGACTGTCGTGCCCATCTCAGGGGCATATTGGTCGCCCTGCCCCACGGCAATGTGGTGTAATGCATGCAGGTGTCGGGTCCTGATCCACACTCCATCCTTATCTGAGAGTGAGATATCACACCTCTGGGTGAGGTGCAATACGTCTGTAGCAACCGAGCCCTCGGTGCTACAGTTCCATTTATCTTCAGCCTAGGTGACGTATTGTGATACAGGGCCGTGATTTTGGCTATAAAAGGGTCCCCTAGACCCCTACCCCAAGCTTTTTAAGAGAATCATATATGGCGTGCCAGGAGACTCTATGGAATGCTTTCTCAGCATCCAACGAGAGTATCTACTTACAAATTTTTAACTGCATCTAGCCCAGGAAATACTTTGTGCCTAGTAGCAGTGTCTGCTAGTCAGCGGATTATCCCGGCTGTTAAGCAAGCTACACCACCTGTAGTTTGGACACTTAATTTTTTCAAAGGAAATGCTTCGGGACCACGGGATACTTAGTGAAGAGCATCAGGAGGCACCCCAAGGCATAGGGGCTGGGACTGGCACTAGGATGCCTTGCGGTGGACAGCCGAGCTCGATCCTTATAAAAGCTTTTTAACTGCAGCAGCTTTAGTGGACGCTACTGGAGCTGGAATTACGCGGCTGCTGGCATGAGACTTGCCCTCCAATAGATCCTTGTAAATGGATTTAAAGTGTATTCATTCAAATTAGAGGGACAATTTAAATTAAAAAGCTTAGAGCTGCCTCCACCACAGGGGGGCTCTCTCGACCCACCAGCGGACAGGCACCAGTATTGGGAGAGGGGGGCTGGCTGTCAGGGTTCACCGCGGCTCTGGCACAAACCCGGCGACACGGAGGTGGCACGGGCAGGAGCGGACTGGCCGTCTCGGCTTCTCACTTTTTGGATTTTAGAAGGGCATGACATGCCTATATCTGTGTCTCCCCCTCCTTTTACTCCTCCACCTCTTTTCTTTTCGCATGACTATATGTACTTGTCACTTTTCCATGTGTTAGTTGTGTCTTCTGAGCAGTTTGTCAGCTTTTGGACACCTTTGAAGGTGTTTTCTATGTGTTTCTATGTGTTTTTGTTTGCCTGCCATTGGTTTTAACGGTGTTCGAAGGTGTTCGACGAACAGTTCGACGAACAGTTCGGCGAACACACGGGTGTTCGACGAACCGAACCGAACTCGAACACTACGGGGGTGGCTCAACACTAGTCCTAAGTGTAGATTCCTGTACAGTGATTAAAGGATGAAAGTCAGGGCAACTCCTTGGATCTGTTTGATGGAGTTGCTAGTGCTAAGTCTGTCCTCAGAAGCCCTACTAAGAGCTGCCAGGCTAGCATGAACATTGTCTTTGTGACAAAATGCAATTTTAACTTACCAAGAATCAAGCTATTGGGACAAGAGCAAAAATGGATGACAAAATTGAATATGCACTAATGTATTAATTATCAAAAACAGACCTAGTATGAACATACTGACTTAATGCGAAAAAAAAAACCTATTTCTGGACTGAAATCTACTGTGCTGAATCAAAGTTTTGTTTCTTGATAATTTTTTTTGCCCAAAGGCTTTGTGCCCACGATGCAGAAATGCTGCATATTTTTACGCTTCTCCCTGGCAGGAAAAACGCATGCGGTTTTTACATGCGTTTTTCCCGCCAGGTAGAAGCGTTTGTCAAGCGTTTTTGCATGCATTTCTGCATGCGGGTTATCAAGCGCTTTTCCAAGCGATTTTAGCATCACTTGGAAAAGTGCTTGACAACTTGTTCACACTATATAAATCCATGCAACCGGTATGAATTTATAGTAGTGTGGCCAAGTTAGTTAAAAAAAAAAGAATAAGAATGGTAAAAAATAAAAAAAAAGAGATTATACTCACCTTCTGATGTCCTCCCGGTGTTATCTCCGCCGTGTCCGGTGTCTTGCATTGCTTGCGGTGGTGTGAAGGACCTGCAGTGATGTCTTTCAGTTATGTGTCAGGTCACATGACTCAATGACGTCATGACAGGTCCTTCACAACAGCGCAAGCAATGCAAGAGACCGGACGGAGTGGACAAAACACCGGGAGGACATTGGAAGGTGAGTATAATCTTTTTTTTTATTTTAAATTCTTTTTTTTTACAGTTTCTATGGTACCCAGGTCTGGATGAGAGTCTCCTCTCCTCCAGGCTTGGGTACCATCCGCACATTAAACCGTGTGATATCCGCTTATCCACATGTAGTGATGCGGATGTCACACGGTCCAATGCAAGTCAATGGCTGCGATTACGCTGCGTGTCCGCAAAATTAATGGACATGCTGCGGATTTTTGAGCGCAGCATAATTGCTGCGGAAAAATCCGCAGCATGGGCATTGACATTGCGGCTTGTCATTGGGGACCATGGGGGGCGGATTACCAAGCGTTTCCCAAGCGTTTACGCTGAGTAAATTCCGCAGCATAAACGCTTGGAAAATGCTGCGTGGGCACACAGCCTAATGCTAATTGATAGTGATTTTGACTCTAGTACAAGTTCAAGTAATCAAGAGAATGCCAAGAGTGTGCAAATCAGTCATCAAAGCAAAAGGTGGCTACTTTGAAGAACCTAGAATATAAGACATATTTTCAGTTGTTTCACACTTTTCTGTAAAGTATATAATTCCACATGTGTTAATTCATAGTTTTGATGCCTTCAGTGTGAATGTACAATTTTCATAGTCATGAAAATACAGAAAAATCTTTAAATGAGAAGGTGTGTCCAAACTTTTGGTCTGTACTGTACTTAAATTAAAATTTCCCTCTCCTTCCCTAACTACATTGTCTAACAGCTTTTCTACTTTTTTTCACTTTTTTTTTTCATGATGCTTCGTTTGAGAGTCCCAGTACATGCTGGGATACTCAAATGAAGGGTTATCAGAGGTCTGAAACTGTGGTCACTGCCGCAGTACTTGCCCCCTCCTTGAAACAAAGCGCCATCAGTAACACTTGTTTCAGGGACTGGGCTAGTCCCTGCATGATGTGGACTGTGCAATGTGCTCAATGACAGCACACTTTCGGTTCAGATCGAGCCGGAAACAGGGCACATTGTCAGAATACCCGAAGTGCAGAGACCAACAACGCACCCACAAGTAATGTGTAACGGGTCTGGGAGGTGGAACCTCTGAGCTACGATACAAAGAGGCAGTCCTTGTAAGGAAGCGGGTGGCTCCCAGGGTAGGCAGGCAGGTAGTCACGGCAAGTGACGGGGACAGTCTCTGGGTAGAGGGGCAGGAGGTCACGGCAAACGACGGGGACAGTCTCTGGGTAGAAGGGCAGGAGGTCACGGCAAGTGACGGGGACAGTCTCTGGGTAGGGGGGCAGGAGGTCACGGCAAGTGACGGGAACAGTCTCTTGACAGGCGGGTGGTCACGTCAAGTGACGGCGAAGCCTCCAGATAGGCTAGCAGGCGGGTAGCAGGTGGACGCTCCCAGGTGAGCGGGCAAGAGTCTCTGGACAGGCAGGTGGTCACAGCAAGTGACGGCAGAGCCACCAGGTAGGCTAGCGGGCAGGTAGCAGGCAGACGCTCCCAGGTGAGCAGGCAAGAGTCTCTGGACAGGCAGGTGGTCACAGCGGGTGACGGCAGAGCCTCCGGGTAGGCTAGCAGGCAGGTAGCAGGCGGACGCTCCCAGGTGAGCGGGTAAGAGTCTCTGGACAGGCAGGTGGTCACAGCACGTGACGGCAGAGCCTCCAGGTAGGCTAGCAGGCAGGTAGCAGATGAGCACTCCCAGGTGAGTGGGCAATCAGATCCATAGACAGACTGGCAGGGCTGGTAGGCAGACTGTCGGACCGCAGGTATGCAAGTAGATAGACAAGTATCAGGCAGGTATCAAGCAGGAATCTGGCAGGTAACTGGCAGGTAACTGGCAGGTAACTGGTAACGGGACCTAAGGGCTGAAGCAGAGTGATAGACTATGCAACAACATTGCTCGGGCACCTCCATTTTGGAGGAGGTGCCTTATATATGGTGAGGTCCTCCGGCCATTGGCCGGGGACTCCTTAGGACGGCGCGCGCGGCCCCTTTAAGAGAGGGGGAGCGCGCGCGCGCCCTAAGCACAGTGGCCGGGAAGCAGCGCGCGCTGCCAGCAGAGCGGGAGGAGGACGCCGGGCACGGAGCGGAGAGGTGAGGGGAACAGCGTCCCTGCCTAGCAGGAGGCAGGGACACCGACGCTACAGTACCCCCCCCTTTAGGCCCCCCCTTTTTTAGGCCAGACAGAAATTTATCAAGGATAAGAGGGGCATGGATGTTCTCCCGGGGCTCCCAAGTTCTCTCCTCAGGACCAAACCCCTTCCAATCCACTAGAAAAAAGGTCTTTCCTCTTACCCTTTTGGTGGCCAGAATGTTCTCTACCTCAAACTCGTTTTCAGCGGAAACCGGAGCAGGAGGCGTACCTGTAGACTTGGAAAAAGAGTTAAGTACCACGGGTTTGAGGAGAGATACATGGAAGGAGTTAGGGATCCGCAAGTTGGCCGGGAGTTTCAATTTATAGGCCACTGGGTTGATTTGTTTGATAACTTCCAGTGGGCTGATGAACCGAGGCCCTAACTTGTAGGAAGGAATCTTAAGCCGGACATACTTGGATGAGAGCCAGACTTTATCTCCAGGACGGAATTGTGGAGGATCCAGGCTTTTTTTGTCAGCGTGTTTTTTCATCCACTCGGACGACTGAAGGAGTGCGGATCGGGTACTCTCCCAAATGGAGGAGAATTCGCTAATGAGAGATTCCGCAGCCGGATTGTCCACCGAGGTGGAGACGGGAAATGGGATCCGAGGATGCTGACCGAAGATTACAAAAAACGGGGATTTGGAGGAGGATTCGCTCTCGTGATTATTGTAAGAGAACTCGGCCCATGGTAGGAGATCCACCCAGTCCGAATGGTGGGCATTAACGAAGTGCCGGAGGTAACTGGTCAGGATCTGATTGATCTGCTCCACTTGACCATTGGACTGTGGGTGGTAGGCGGGGGAGAAGTCCAGGGTGACGTCCAGCAGCTTACATGTGGCTCTCCCGAAGCGTGAGGTGAACTAAACCCCACGATCCGACACGATGTGGAGGGGCAGGCCATGGAGACGGAAGATGTGGCGGATAAAGTCTTTAGCCAGCTCGGGTGCAGACGGGAGGCCCGGCAGGGGAATGAAGTGAGCCATCTTGGAAAAGCGGTCAGCGACCACCCAAATGACCATACAACTGGCAGAGACAGGGAGATCCGTTATAAAGTCCATAGCTATATGCTGCCATGGGGCAGCAGGTACTGGAAGAGGAAGGAGGCGACCGGCTGGCAGATGTCTCGGAACCTTGTTGCGGGCGCAGGACACACAGGCTGAAACAAAGTCTATTACGTCCTTGTGCAGGGTAGGCCACCAGTAATGCCGGGTAATAAGCTGGAGGGTCTTTTTCTGCCCGGCGTGGCCAGCTAGCTTAGACGAGTGACCCCAGTGTAGGATCTTCTTCCGATCAGGTATTGTTACGAACGTCTTACCGGGAGGGAGACGATTTAGATTCACGGGGGCCACCTGCATTACTCTGGCGGGATCAATGATGTGCTTAGGCTCCTCCTCTAGATCAGACACCAGGAAGGATCGGGACAAGGCGTCAGCTTTGATGTTTTTGTCTGCCGGGCGAAAATGAAGAACGAAATCAAAGCGGGCAAAAAACAAGGACCACCGGGCTTGGCGCGGGTTAAGTCTCTGGGCGCTCTGGAGGTAAGCCAAGTTCTTGTGGTCCGTGTAAATAATTACCGGGTGAAGAGCCCCCTCGAGCAGGTAGCGCCACTCCTCCAGTGCCAGCTTAATGGCCAATAACTCTCGGTCTCCTATAGAATAATTGCGCTCAGAAGGGGAGAAGAGTTTGGAGAAGAAGCTGCAAGTTACCATTCTTCCGGAAGACGACTTTTGGGTAAGTACCGCTCCAGCTCCAGAGGAGGAGGCGTCCACTTCCAGGAAGAATTGTTTGTTGCCGTCCGGACGATGCAGCACCGGGGCGGAAGAGAAAGCCTGTTTTAAGGAAAGAAAGGCTTCCTCTGATTCGGGCGGCCATTCTCTGGGATTAGTGCCCATACGGGTGAGATCAGAGATTGGGGCAGTTCGGGAAGAGAAGTGCTGTATGAAGAGGCGGTAGTAGTTGGCGAAGCCCAGGAACCGCTGAATAGCCTTCAACCCCTCTGGTCAGGGCCACTTCTGGATGGCAGACAGTTTCTCAGGATCCATTCGTAGGCCGGTCTGAGAGATTATGTAGCCCAAGAATGGAAGCGAGGTCTGCTCAAAGAGGCACTTCTCATATTTAGCGTAGAGGTGGTTCTGCCTGAGCCTGAGCAGGACCTGACGAACATTCCTCCAGTGAGTGAGAAGATCCGGAGAGAAGACCAAGATGTCGTCCAGGTACACCACTACGCAGGAGTAGAGAAGGTCCCGGAAGATGTCATTGACCAACTCTTGAAAGACGGCGGGAGAGTTACTGAGACCGAAGGGCATTACTAGATATTCATAGTGGCCGTCCCGGGTGTTGAATGCCGTCTTCCATTCATCCCCCTGATGGATACGGACCAGGTTATACGCCCTACGGAGGTCCAGCTTGGTGAAGATTCTAGCCCCCCTCAGACGGTCAAATAATTCCGGAATGAGCGGAAGGGGGTATTTATTCTTCACCGTGATCTGGTTAATGCCTCTATAGTCTATACAGGGACGGAGTGAGCCGTCCTTCTTTTTGACGAAGAAGAAGCCTGCTCCCGCCGGGGAGGTTGATTTCCAGATAAATCCCCGGGCCAGATTCTCCTCAATATATTCAGACATGGACCGGGTCTCAGCAGCGGACAAAGGGTAAATACACCCATGGGGAGGAGTAGCGCCGGGCATCAGGTCGATTGGGCAGTCGTATGGTCTATGAGGGGGTAATGTCTCTGCCTCCTTTTTATTAAAGACGTCCGCATAAGATCAATAGGGAACCGGAAGACCAGGTAGATTGGCTGGGGTAGGAGAAGGACGGACAGGATGGACGGGAACTAAACAAGTCTTATGGCAGTCCTGTCCCCAGCGAAGGACTTCTCCGGTCTGCCAATCAAGCACAGGTGCATGTTTCTGAAGCCAAGGTAGGCCTAGCAAGAGGGCGTGAGAGAGTCCAGGCAGAACATGAAAGAAGATGCTCTCAGAGTGCAGCATTCCCACCTGCAGGGTTATGGATTCGGTGAGGAGTTGGATGGGATGTGGTAAGAGGCCCCCATCTACGGCAGCGACAGACAAGGGTTCAGCTAGAGGTTTGGTGGGAATGCGGTATTTCTCTACCAGGGACTGAGAAATGAGATTTCCGGCAGCTCCAGAGTCAAGTTGGGCTAGTTCAAACTAACGGTTTTCCCCGCAGATGATAGAGACCGACAGCAACAGAGATGGAGAGGGTTTACTCTTGTCTAGGACGACCTCTCTGAGCGATCCTAGACACAGGCGTTTCCCAACCTCTCCGGGCAGGAACAGATCCGGTGCTCCTTACTGCCACAGTAGAAGCAGCTCCCCTCGGCTCGGCGTAACTCTTGACGGGTCTTGACCATCTTGGTCTGGTCGACCTGCATAAGCTCGGGTGAGTGCGCCTGGGGAGTAGCGGGAGAAGTGACATGTTTCTGAAAGGTAGGGGCTAGACGTGGAAACCTCCTCTCACGGGTGACCTCTTTGGCGCGTTCCTGGAACCGGATGTAAATCCAGGTAGCAAGAGTTATTAAGTCGTCGAGAGTGGTAGGTATGTCCCGACCGGCGAGTTCATCTTTAATACGGCCGGACAGACCCTCCCAAAAGACAGACACCAGGCCAGCTCCGAAGTAAGGGTACGGAACCGTATGGCATATTGGCCCACAGTGAGATTTCCTTGATGGAGGCGTAGCAGAGATGATGCGGATGAGGTCTTCCGTCCGGGTTCGTCGAAGACTTTCCGGAAAGCCGTGAGAAAGGCTGGCAGGTTGGACACCAGGGGGTCTCCTCTCTCCCATAGAGGATTTAGCCAAGCCAGTGCCTCCCCCGTGAGATGGGACATGATGAAGGCTACTTTGGCCCGGTCGGAGATAAACTGGTGGGACAGGAGTTCAAAGTGCAGAGTGCACTGGTTTATGAAGCCCCGAGCTTGAGCGGGGTCACCTCCGAAGCGAGGAGGTGCAGAAAGCCGGGGTCCGGGGCAGGATGCCATGGTATTGGTGGGCAGCGGCGCTGCTGGGCTGCGAGTCATGACACTAGCGGTGGTTGCTGGTGGAGCAGTCAGAGTGTCCAGGCGAGAGTTGACATTCCGCAGATGACTCAGGATGGACTCCTGTTGGGACCTCTGACGGGACAGTTCATGACATAGGTCCGAGAGCGAGGGAGCTTGGGTGCCACCGGGTTCCATGGCCCAAGCAAACTGTAACGGGTCTGGGAGGTGGAACCTCTGAGCTACGATACAAAGGGGCAGTCCTTGTAAGGAAGCAGGTGGCTCCCAGGGTAGGCGGGCACGTAGTCACGGCAAGTGATGGGGACAGTCTCTGGGTAGAGGGGCAGGAGGTCACGGCAAATGACGGGGACAGTCTCTGGGTAGAAGGGCAGGAGGTCACGGAAAGTGATGGGGACAGTCTCTGGGTAGGGGGGCAGGAGGTCACGGCAAGTGACGGGAACAGTCTCTTGACAGGCGGGTGGTCACGGCAAGTGATGGCGAAGCCTCCAGATTGGCTAGCAGGCGGGTAGCAGGTGGACGCTCCCAGGTGAGTGGGCAAGAGTCTCTGGACAGGCAGGTAGTCACAGCAAGTGATGCCAGAGCCTCCAGGTAGGCTAGCAGGCAGGTAGCAGGCGGACGCTCCCAGGTGAGCGGGTAAGAGTCTCTGGACAGGCAGGTGGTCACAGCATGTGACAGCAGAGCCTCCAGGTAGGCTAGCAGGCAGGTAGCAGATGAGCGCTCCCAGGTGAGCGGGCAATCAGATCCATAGACAGACTGGCAGGGCTGGTAGGCAGACTGTCGGACCGCAGGAATGCAAGTAGATAGACAAGTATCAGGCAGGTATCAAGCAGGAATCTGGCAGGTAACTGGCTGGTAACTGGCAGGTAACTGGTAACGGGACCTGAGGGCTGAAGCAGAGTGATAGACTATGCAACAACAGTGCTCGGGCACCTCCATTTTGGAGGAGGTGCCTTATATATGGTGAGGTCCTCCGGCCATTGGCCAGGTACTCCTTAGGACGGCACGCGCGGCCCCTTTAAGAGAGGGGGAGCGCGCGCGCGCGCCCTAAGCATAGAGGCCGGGAAGCAGCGCGCGCTGCCAGCAGAGCGGGAGGAGGACGCCGGGCACGGAGCGGAGAGGTGAGGGGAACAGCGTCCCTGCCTAGCAGGAGGCAGCGACGCCGACGCTACATAATGTCACTGGTCTCTGCACTCTGGATATTCTGAAAACACGTTATGTTGTTATGTCGTTATTGTTGATCTGAGCCGGCAACAGAGCGCGTGCTGTCATTGTGCACATGGCCCAATGCACAGTGCACAGGGATTGCCCAGTCCCTGAAGCCAGTTTCACTGATGATGCTTCACTTCAGAGATGGGGCAGGGGAATGCGACAGAAACTACAGCCAGCATGCCCTGGGATTCTCAAATGAAGCGTCATCAAAAAGGAAGTGAAAAAAAATAGAAAAGCTGCTAGATAGTGTAGTTAGGGAAGGATTTGGAATTTTTAATTCAAGTAGATTATAAAATAGTTTCGATTATGACACTAAATAAATATGGATTTGGGATGAAAATTACTTTGGACTTCAGACCACCCCTTTAAAATTCAAATGTAGCTCCTGATTTCTTGGTTAAAGCAACTGTTTTAAATAATCTCAATATTCTTATTGGAGCTATAACAATTATAGTATAGTTATTACAGCTTTGTTATTTCTATTATTTTACTATAACAAGTTTTACTTTCTCTTATTCACTTGGATGATTTAAAAATCTGAATATTTTCATATGTTTTTTTAAAGTCTGTGAAATATTCAGCAAGAGTATTAACGTGAGAAACATTAAAGCCTGGTGTTACCTGGTATGTGATTTTTTTCCACATACAGCTATTGGATTTCCAGGGTTTATTGGGTTACTATTGCGTTACTACTCTCCTGTAGCACACACACATCTGAAGACGGCTGCAGTAGCCGTGCTGAGAGAACATGTGGTGATCAAATAACCGATTATAAAGCCAAGAACCTTGTTGACCTTTGAATACTGCATTTCGTGTTGAGCACCTTTTCCTTTCTTTGCAATTATCAGCTAGATAGTGATATCTTATTTAGCTTCCACCTTACTGCTTGAGTTATCATAAAAAATTATTATGTACTCGGGCGGGTAGAGTAAATTATTAACATTGCATAAAGCTAAAACTTGAAACTATGATGGACGGAAGGACAGTTGGAGACATTTAATATTAAGTGCACAATCTCATCTTTCAAAGTGATATTAGTAACACAGGCACAAGTGCACCTGACTAAATTAGAATATTATCAAAAAGTTCATTTATTTCAGTTCTTCAATACAAAAAGTGAAACTCATATATTATATAGAGTCATTACAAACAGAGTGATCTATTTCAAGAGTTTATTTCTGTTAATGTTGATGATTATGGCTTACAGCTAGTGCTGAGCGAGTATGTTCTTTAACCCTTTCGCCGAGTATGTTCAGGCCGAGCTCCGAGTATTTACAGCTGCTTGGTGATAAGGTTAAATCGCTCCCGTGTGCATGATTTGCGACTGTTTGACAGTTTTACTACATGGGAGGAATGTCTATTTCTTACACATTCCTCACATGTAATAAAGCTGTCAAACAGTTGCAAATCATGCACACGGGAGCGATTTAACCTTATCACCGAGCAGCTGTAAATACTCGGAGCTCGGCCAGAGCATACTCGGACAGAACATACTCGCTCAACCCTACTTACAGCCAATGAAAACACAAAAGTCATTATCTCAGTAAATAAGAATACTTTATAACAACAGCTTGAAAAATGTTTTTAAAATCCAAAATGTTGGCCTACTGAAATGTATGTTCAGTAAATGCACTCAATACTTGGTGTGGGCTCCTTTTGCATCAATTACTGCATCAATTACTGCATCAATGCGGCGTGGCATGGAGACGATCAGTCTGTGGCACTGCTGAGGTGTTATGGAAGCCCAGGTTGCTTTGATAGCAGCCTTCAGCTCATCTGCATTGTTGGGTCTGGTGTCTCTCATCTTCCTCTTGACAATACCCCATAGATTCTCTATGGGACTAAGGTCAGGCGAGTTTGCTGGCCAATCAAGCACAGTAATACTGTTGTTTTTAAACCAGGTATTGGTACTTTTGGCAGTGTGGACAGGTACCAAGTCCTGCTGGAGAATGAAATTTCCATCTCCAAAAAGCTTGTCAGCAGAGGGAAGCATGAAGTGCTCTAAAATTTCCTGGTAGACGGCTGCGCTGACTTTGGTTTTGATAAAACAAAGTAGACCTACACCAGCAGATGACATGGCTCCCCAAACCATCACTGATTGTGGAAACTTCACACTAGACCTCAAGCAGCTTGGATTGTGTGCCTCTCCACTCTTGCTCCAGACTCTGGGACCTTGATTTCCAAATGAAAATTGGAACTCTGGGACCTTGTGGAATGTGTCAATGACTGCTTTCTGGACAACTGTCAAGTCAACTGTCTTCCCCATGATTGTGGAACCTACTGAAACAGACTAAGGGACCTCTTTTTAAAAAGCTTAGGAAGCCTTTGCAGGTGTTTTTGTTAATTATTTTAATTTACTGAGATAATGGCTTTTGTGTTTTCATTGGCTGTAAGCCATAATCATCAACATTAACAGAAATAAACACTTGAAATAGATCACTCTGTTTGTAGGGACCTTTTTAAACGCTTAGGAAGCCTTTGCAGGTGTTTTTTGTTCATTATTTTAATTTACTGAGATAATGACTTTTGTCTTTTCATTGGCTGTAAGCCAAAATCATCAACATTAATCACTTCGCGCCAGAGCCTGTTTTTGCCTTCGTGACCAGGCCAATTTTTCCAATTCTAATCACTATCACTTTATGAAGTAATTTCTCTGGAACGCTTCTACGGATTCCCCTGATTCTGAGATTGTTTTTTCGTGACATATTGTACTTCATGATAGTGGTAACATTTCTTTGATATCACTTGCGTTTATTTGTGAAAAAATCGGAAATTTGGCAAAAATTTAGAAAATTTTGCAATTTTCAAACTTTGAATTTTCATGCCCTTAAATCAGAGAGATATGTCACACAAAGTAGTTAATAAATAACATTTCCCACATGTCTATTTTACATCAGCATTTTTTGAAGCTATAAGGGTTAAAAGTTGACCAGCAATTTCCCATTTTTAAAACAAAATTTACAAAAACATTATTTTAGGGACCACATCTTATTTAAAGTGACTTTGAGGGGCCTTTATGACAGAAAATACCCAAAAGTGACACCATTCTAAAAACATGCACCCCTCAAGGTGCTCAAAACCACATTCAAGAAGTTTATTAACCCTTCAGGTGTTTCACGGGAATTTTTGGAATGTGGAAGAAAACAATGAACGTTTAACTTTTTTTCACAAAAATGTTACTTTAGTCCCAATTTTTTTATTTTCACAAGGGTAACAGGAGAAAATGGACTACACAATTTGTAGTGAAATTTCTCATGAGCGCGCTGATACCCCATATGTGAGGGAAAACCACTGTTTGGGCGCATTGCAGGGTTCGGAAGGGAAGGAGCTCCATTAGACTTTTTGAATGTAAAATTTGTTTGAATAATTAGCGGACGCCATGTTGCGTTTGGAGAGCTCCTGATTAGAGATGAGCGGTGTTCGACTAGAACTGTTCGCCAATCTCAAATTCGAGCTGTTTTGCTCGGTGTTCGAGTTGTTCGACGAACCCGAACGATTTGCAAAAAATTCGGCTGTTCGAGGTTATGTTCGATAACTGTTTGTGCACCAAAAGCGTGTCCTGCATGTCTGGCGCTATTTAGAGCACCAATCATGCAGGGATTGTCTGCCACTCACTGTAATGCCACAGCCATGGAGGTTGTGGCATTACAGTGATTGCCCAAATCGATGGGAACAGTGCCAACAGTGAAACATGAAAAGCCGGCAATTCATCAGCGGCATACACCGGTACCCGACAATTTAGAACCGAAAGAATAGAGCTTCACACATAGATTAGATAGATAGAAACATGTCAGTCACACATATAAGAAGCACAGTGACAGTGTTGCTTACTGTACTTGTCATTTAGTGTAAAGGATTTATCAAAAAAAATAATAGTGTTTTCATGCACCGTCTCTTTAAAAAAGACGGCTGGCAATTCAGCATCTGTACCCGACAATTTAGAATAGAAGGAATAGAGAATCACACATAGATTAGATAGATAGAAACATGTCAGCCACATATATACGAAGTACAGTGACAGTGTTGCTTACTGTACTTGTCATTTAGTGTAAAGGATTTATTAAAAAATATAATAGTGTTTTCGTGCACCGTCTCTTTAAAAAAGCCGGCCGGCAATTCAGCAGCGGTACCCGACAATTTATAACAGACAGAATAGAGCTTCACACATAGATTAGATAGATAGAAACATGTCAGTCACATATATATGAAGTACTGTGACAGTGTTGCTTACTGTACTTGTCATTTACTGCAAAGGATTTATTAAAAAAAATAATAGTGTTTTCATGCACCGTCTCTTTAAAAAAGCCGGCCGGCAATTCAGCATCTGTACCCGACAATTTATAACAGACAGAATAGAGAATCACACATAGATTAGGTAGATAGAAACATGTCAGTCACATATATATGAAGTACTGTGACAGTGTTGGTTACTGTACTTGTCATTTAGTATTAAAATAAAGGATTTATTATTAAAAAAAATTGGCGTGGGGTTCCCCGTAATTTTAGTCTCTAGCGGAGGTTAAGCAGACAGCTGGGGCAGATGTTTGAAGCCTGGGAAGGGGGTAATACCCACGGAGCTTCCCAGGCTACTAATATCAGCCCCCAGCTGAATACCTAGCCTTTACTAGCTATTAAAATGGAGGACCCCCCCCAAAAAAATGACGTGGGGTCCCCCCTAATTTAATAGCTAGCAAAGGCTAGGCAGACAGCTGGGGGCTGATATTAATAGCCCAGGAAGGGAGCCATGAATATTGGCCCCCTCCCAGGCTAGAAACACCAGCCGTCAGCCGCCCCAGAAATGGCGCATCCATAGGATGCGCCAATTCTGGCACTTAGCCTCGCTCTTCCACGCTGCCCTGGTGCGGTGGCAGGGGGTAATAGGGTTGGGGTTGATGTCAGCTTATAATGCCAGCTGACATCAAGCCCAGGTTAGTAATGAAGAGGCGTCTATAAGACACCCCCATTACTAACCCCATAATCAAAGTTAAAAGAAAACACAAACACCCAGAATAAAGTCCTTTAATTGAAATAAAGACACATTCCTTTATTGTTCTAAATTAAACCATACTTACCGTCACGCCCATTCCAGCTGAAGCCAACGATCTCCTGCAATAAAAGAAAAATAATAAAGCAACCTCATCCTTACCTTTCCATGGTTCCCACGACAGCTTCAGCTCTGCTACATCGAGATAACAGGCTGGACCGCAGCAGAACGCTGCCATCCAGCCTGTCATCCCGCAGACACTGAGAAGCGCAGGCATGCTTGCGCTCTGCAGTGTCTGGCTGTGACGGCATAAAGATGAGACGAGTTCATGTCCAATGAACTCGGCGCACCTCATGCACGTCACTGACAGCGTGGGAGAATTCTCCTGCACTCAGCACTTCAGCGTGAGAATTCTCCCACGCTGTCAGTGACGTGCATGAGGTCAGCTGAGTTCATTGGACATGAATGAGCTCACCTCATGCACGTCACTGACAGCGTGGGAGAATTCTCACGCTGTAGCGCTGAGTGCAGGAGAATTTTCCCACGCTGTCAGTGACGTGCATGAGGTGAGCTGAGATCTTTGGACATGAATGAGCTCACCTCATGCACGTCACTGACAGCGTGGGAAAATTCTCCTGCACTCAGCGCTTCAGCGTGAGAATTTTCCCACGCTGTCAGTGACGTGCATGAGGTGAGCTCATTCATGTCCAATGAACTCAGCTGACCTCATGTACGTCACTGACAGCGTGGGAGAATTTTCACGCTGAAGTGCTGAGTGCAGGAGAATTCTCCCACGCTGTCAGTGACGTGCATGAGGTGCGCCGAGTTCATTGGACATGAGCTTGTCTCATCTTTATGCCGTCACAGCGAGACACTGAGGAGCGCAAGCATGCCTGCGCTTCTGAGTGTCCGCGGGATGACAGGCTGGATGGCAGCGTTCTGCTGCGGTCCAGCCTGTCATCTCGATGTAGCAGAGCTGAAGCTGTCGTGGGAACCATGGAAAGGTAAGGATGAGGTTGCTTAATTATTTTACTTTTATTGCAGAAGACATTGGCTTCAGCTGGAATGGGCGTGACGGTAAGTATGGTTTAATTTAGAACAATAAAGAATTGTGTGTTTATTTCAATTAAAGGACTTTATTCTGGGTGTTGTGTTTTTTTAAATACTTTACTAGAAATTCATGGTGGTCATGTCTAATATTGGCGTGACCCCATGAATTTCGGGCTTAGGGCCAGCTGATAATGCCAAGCTGGCCTTAACCCCTTTATTACCCAGTGAGCCACCGCACCAGGGTCCTGGATGAGTTGGGTACAGCGCCAGAAGATGGCGCTTCTATGAACGCGCCATTTTCTGGGGCGGCTGCGGACTGCAATTTGCAGCAGGTGGGGCCCAGAAAGCTTGGGCCTCCCTGCGCTGCGGATTCCAACTCCCAGCTGCCTAGTTGTACCTGGCTGGGCACAAAAATAGGGCGAAGCCCCACGCATTTTTTTTTTAAATTATTTCATGAAATTCATGGAATAATTAAGAAAAAAAGGGCTTCCCTATATTGTTGTGTCCAACCAGGTACAAATAGGCAGCTGGTGGTTGGGGGCAGCCCGTCCCTGCCTGCTGTACCTGGCTGGACACAAATATAGTGCGAAGCCCCACGTCAATTTTTTTTTAATTATTTCATGAAATAATTTTTTTAAAAAAGGATTCCCTATATTGTTGTGTCTGGCCAGGTACAAATAGGCAGCTGGTGGTTGGGGGCAGCCCGTTCCTGCCTGCTGTACCTGACTGGACACAAATATAGGGCGAAGCCCCACGTCAATTTTTATTAAATTATTTCAGGAAATTCATGAAATAATGAAAAAAAAATTGATGTGGGGCTTCGCCCTATATTTGTGTCCAGTCAGGTACAGCAGGCAGGAACGGGCTGCTCCCAACCACCAGCTGCCTATTTGTACCTAGCCGGACACAACAATATAGGGAAGCCCTTTTTTTCTTAATTATTCCATGAATTTCATGAATTTAAAAAAAAAATACGTGGAGCTTCGCCCTATTTTTGTGTCCAGCCAGGTACAACTAGGCAGCAGGGGGCTGGAATCTGCAGCGCAGGGAGGCCCAAGCTTTCTGGGCCCCACCCGCTGCAAATTACAGTCCGCAGCCGCCCCGGAAAATGGAGCGTTCATAGAAGCGCCATCTTCTGGCGCTGTACCCAACTCATCCAGGGCCCTGGTGCGGTGGCTCACTGGGTAATAAAGGGGTTAAGGCCAGCTTGGCATTATCAGCTGGCCCTAAGCCCGAAATTCATGGGGTCACGCCAATATTAGACATGACCACCATGAATTTCTAGTAAAGTATTTAAAAAAAACACAAACACCCAGAAAAAAGTCCTTTAATTGAAATAAACACACAATTCTTTATTGTTCTAAATTAAACCATACTTACCGCCACGCCCATTCCAGCTGAAGCCAATGATCTCCTGCAATAAAAGTAAAATAATAAAGCAACATCATCCTTACCTTTCCATGGCTCCCACGACAGCTTCAGCTCTGCTACATCGAGATGACAGGCTGGACCGCAGCAGAACGCTGCCATCCAGCCTGTCATCCCGCAGACACTGAGAAGCGCAGGCTTGCTTGCGCTACTCAGTGTCTGGCTGTGACGGCATCCAGATGAGCCGAGGTCATGTCCAATGAACTCGGCTCACCTCATGCACGTCACTGACAGCGTGGGAAAATTCTCACGCTGAAGCGCTGAGTGCAGGAGAATTTTCCCACGCTGTCAGTGACGTACATGAGGTGAGCCGAGTTCATTGTCGGCTCATCTGGATGCCGTCACAGTCAGACACTGAGGAGCGCAAGCATGCCTGCGCTTCTCAGTGTCTGCGGGATGACACGCTGGATGGCAGCGTTCTGCTGCGGTCCAGCCTGTCATCTCGATGTAGCAGAGCTGAAGCTGTCCTGGGAACCATGGAAAGGTAAGGATGAGGTTGCTTTATTATTTTTCTTTTATTGCAGGAGATCGTTGGCTTCAGCTGGAATGGGCGTGATGGTAAGTATGGTTTAATTTAGAACAATAAAGAATTGTGTCTTTATTTCAATTAAAGGACTTTATTCTGGGTGTTTGTGTTTTTTTTTTAACTTTGACTATGGGGTTAGTAATGGGGGTGTCTTATAGACGCCTCTCCATTACTAACCTGGGCTTGATGTCAGCTGGCATTATAAGCTGACATCAACCCCAACCCTATTACCCCCTGCCACCGCACCAGGGCAGCGTGGAAGAGCGAGGCTAAGTGCCAGAATTGGCGCATCCTATGGATGCGCCATTTCTGGGGCGGCTGACGGCTGGTGTTTCTAGCCTGGGAGGGGGCCAATATTCATGGCTCCCTTCCTGGGCTATTAATATCAGCCCCCAGCTGTCTGCCTAGCCTTTGCTAGCTATTAAATTAGGGGGGACCCCACGTAATTTTTTTGGGGGGGGTCCTCCATTTTAATAGCTAGTAAAGGCTAGGTATTCAGCTGGGGGCTGATATTAGTAGCCTGGGAAGCTCCGTGGGTATTACCCCCTTCCCAGGCTTCAAACATCTGCCCCAGCTGTCTGCTTAACCTCCGCTAGAGACTAAAAATACGGGGAACCCCACGCCAATTTTTTTTAATAATAAATCCTTTATTTTAATACTAAATGACAAGTACAGTAACCAACACTGTCACTGTACTTATTATATATGTGACTGACATGTTTCTATCTATCTAATCTATGTGTGAAGCTCTATTCTGTCTGTTATAAATTGTCGGGTACAGATGCTGAATTGCCGGCCGGCTTTTTTAAAGAGACGGTGCATGAAAACACTATTATTTTTTTTAATAAATCCTTTGCAGTAAATGACAAGTACAGTAAGCAACACTGTCACTGTACTTCATATATATGTGACTGACATGTTTCTATCTATCTAATCTATGTGTGAAGCTCTATTCTGTCTGTTATAAATTGTCGGGTACCGCTGCTGAATTGCCGTCCGGCTTTTTTAAAGAGACGGTGCACGAAAACACTATTATATTTTTTAATAAATCCTTTACACTAAATGACAAGTACAGTAAGCAACACTGTCACTGTACTTCGTATATATGTGGCTGACATGTTTCTATCTATCTAATCTATGTGTGATTCTCTATTCCTTCTATTCTAAATTGTCGGGTACCAGTGTATGCCGCTGCTGAATTGCCGGCTGGCTTTTTTAAAGAAAGCGTCTTCTGAGCAGTTTGTCAGGTTTTGGACACCTTTGAAGGTGTTTTCTATGTGTTCCTATGTGTTTTTGTTTGCCTGCCATTGGTTTTAACGGTGTTCGACGGTGTTCTAAGGTGTTCGACGAACAGTTCGACGAACAGTTCCTCGAACATCCCGGTGTTCGACGAACCGAACCGAACCGAACACTACGGGGGTGGCTCAACACTACTCCTGATGTGCCTAAACAGTGGAAATCCCCCAAAAGTGACAACATTTTGGACACTAGACCCCTTAGGGAACTTATCTAGATGTGTGGTGAGCACCTTGAACCCCAAGGTGCTTCACAGAAGTTTATAATATTGAGCTGTAAAAATAAAATGTTCACATTTTTCCCACAAAAATGTTTTTCATCCCTTAATTTTGCATTATAATAAGGGTAATAGGAGAAATTGCAACATGAAATTTGTTGTGCAATTTCTCCTGAACACGCTAATACCCCATATGTGGAGGAAAACCACTGTTTGGGCGCACGGCAGGGTTTGGAAGGGAAGGAGCGCCATTTGACTTTTTGAATGTAAAATTTGCTTGAATAATTAGCGGACGCCATGTTGCATTTGGGGAGCCCCTGATGTGCCTAAACAGTTGAAACCCCCCACAAGTGACACCATTTTGGAAACTAGACCCCTTAGGGAACTTATCTAGATGTATGGTGAGCACCTTGCACCCCCAGGTGCTTCACAGAAGTTTATAATATTGACCCGTAAAAATAAAATTTTCACATTTTTCCCACAAAAAATGTATTTCATCCCCTAATTTTGCATTATCATAAGGATAACAGGAGAAATTGCACAATAACATTTGTTGTGCAATTTCTCCTGAGTACGCCGATACCCCATATGTGGGGGAAAACCACTGCTTTGGTGTACGGCAGGGTTCGGAAGAGAAAGGAGCGCTATGTTGGCTGGGATTGGTTGCAGACACCATGTCACATTTGAAGAGTCGCTGACATGCCGAAACATCAGAAACCCCCACAAGTGACCCCATTTTGTAAACTACACCTCTCAAGGAATTCATCTAGGGAAGTAGTGAGTATTTTTTAATTTTTTAATTTATACCATTGGGCAGTGAAGAAAACATAATTGTATTTTTAACACAAAAAAATGTTTTACCCTCAGATTTTACATTTTCACACAGGGCAATGGGTAAAAATGGTGCCGAAATGTGTCACACAATTTCTTCTAAAAGTGGCAATACCCCATATGTGGCTGTATCGTATCGCTTAGCCATACAGCGAGATCTGGGAGGGATGGAACGCTATTTGACAATTGGAGAACAAATTATTGTAGAATAGGCATTTGGATTTGGGAGCACAAAATTTTCTGAATTTCTTTTGGGGGTAAGGGGCATTTCGCTTTTCCACTGCCTTTCTGCTACCAGTAACTTGGAAGTCCCTTATATTTTTAACAGATGAAGGACCTGAGTGGGGACTAGCTTTTTTTGAGGACTGAGTTGAAGCTTTTATTGGGAACATTTTACGTAACATTTATCCGGCGCTCTAGGCTGAGCACTTACATCGGGGTTTCCATCTAAATTTCCAAGTGATGTAATTCAGATGAAACCCCTGCGGGATCCATTCACTGTAATGAGGCAGCAGAGTTACTCTGGACTCCATCTGGCCTCTGTTTAGCGGTGTCCTTTTTTTCAGAAGTGCACAAAACTGTGGCCAACCGCACTTTTATGCACACCCTAAAAAAACTGACACCGTGGGATCACAGGCCAGACGGCATCCACAGTGGCCTATATCTGCCTCATTACAGTGAATCTTCCATCATGGGTTCTGTCTGAATCATGTATTTCAGAGATTTACACGGAAACTCTGGTGTAAGTGCTCAGCGCAGAGCGCAGGATAAATGTGAGCAGAGCCTTACTGCGATCTTTGTGAGCCATAATAAACAAATCAGTAGCAGGTGAAGAATTGGTTTTATTTATTTTTTACGCCATTCCTCATGCGGTATAAGTGATGAGATTACTTTATTCTTCGGGTCGGTGCGATTACAGAGATACCAGATTTATATCGGCTTTTTATCACTGACAGCTGTCACACACTAAAAGATGCTTTTTTTGCAAAATCTAGTTTTTGCATCGCCATATTTTGAGAGCTAGAATTTTTCCATATTTCGGCCGACAGAGTCATGTGATGGCTTGTTTTTTGCGGGATGAGTTGACATTTTTATTGGTATCATTTTTGGGTACGTGACATTTTTTGATCGCTTTGTATTCCGTTTTTTGGGAGGCAAAATTAACAAAAACCAACAATTCAGGAATTGTTTTTTGAGGTTTTTTTTTATGTCGTTCTGCGTGTGGTAAAAGTGATAAGGCAGCATTATTCTTCGGGTCAGTACATTTACAGCAATACTACACTTACTGTATATTTTTTTATGTTTTGGCGCTTTTACACAATAAAACAATTTTATAGAAAAAATATTTTTTTTGCATCGCCTTAATCTGAGAGCTATAATTTTTTGATTTTTCGGCCCATGGAGCTGTATAGCGGCTTTTTTTTTGTGGAACAAGATGACGCTTTCAACGGTACCATTTTTATTTCCATTTTGCTTTTTGATCGCATTTTTTTCCACTTTTTGTTTGACGATATAATGAAAAAGCATAGTTTTTTGCTTCGTTTTTTATTTATTTTTATTACGGTGTGCACAGAAGGAGTTAATTAGTGTGACAGTTTTATAGATTGGGTTGTTTCAGATGCGGCGATACCAAATATGTGTACTTTTTTGTTTTTGCATAAATATACGGATTTATTGGTTTAATATTTTATTTTATTTTTATTTATTTTGTGATTTTTTTAACAGTTTGAAAACATTTTTTTGACTTTTTTTTTACATTTTTACTTAGTCCTGTATGGGACATTAATTTTTATTTTTCTAATCACTGTTCTCATGCAATGCAATAGACATGTATTGCATTGCATGAGAGCTTTGCTGACAGTTTCACACTGTCTGTCTCCTGCTAGACTTCAGCTGCAGGCTGAGCCTAGCTGGACACCATACTTGGCAGTTCTGTGACCTCCAGCTGCCATGACAACGGCAGGTCTTGTAAGACATCAGGGGGCCGTCGGAGAGGTAAGTAGACAACCCCCTCTCCTCTCACTATCTTCTAAATACCGCAATCACTATAGATCATGGCATATAGAAGATAGCAAAGGGTTAACATCGTTGGGACCTGATCCAATCAGGTCCCGATGATGTCCCCTGTCAGAGCTGTCGCTCTGCACCGCACCTGCAGCGCTTGCAGGACCCTGGGGGTCCTGAGGGCTGCAGGACCAGCTAGCATTCATAAACGTCGGCGCTGCACAGAGCCCAGGCTGTACAGTGGGCGGTCTGAAGGCGGTTAACAGAGATAAACACTTGAAATAGATCACTATGTTTGTAATGACTCTATATAATATGAGTTTCACTTTTTGTATTGAAGAACTGAAATAAATTAACTTTTTTATGATATTCTAATTTAGTGAGATGCACCTGTATATAAAACTTTAACCCTTTCCTGTTCAATGTCATACTACTATTTCATGAAGCTGAAGCGAGGGGGTTAGGTAGCACCGATTGCTGCTACTTATTCACTTTAATACTGCTGTTAAGCTCTGCACAGTCTTAGTCAGGTGTCTTTTTGGATGCCGATAAACCCCCTATGACATGACCATATGGTGCCAATGGGTTTCCATGACAAGTGCCTGTAAATGCCATGTTGGTACTCCTGTAAAGTGAAGTCACAAAATTTGGCTCACCCTCATCCTTTTCACAATTAAAAAAATAAAGAAATAAAAAAATACAATAAAAATAAACATATTTGGCATGCCGCATTCATAAAAGTCAGATCTATTAAAGTATAAATCATTTAATTCACAAAACGTTAACACCATGAAAGAAAAAAAAATAGAAATGCCAAAATTAAGGGGAAAAAATGGAAATGCCAAAACTGCGGGAAAAAAATAGAAATGCCCAAATTACTGTTTTTCTGTCTACAACCCCTTCCAAAAATGTTACATGAAGCAATAAAATCATTATATGTACCCCAAAAAGATATCATTTAAAACTCTAATTTGGCATACAAAAGACAAGCCAATATACAGTAGCTCCATTAATCTAAAAAGTTAAGGGTTTCAGAAAATGAGACAAAACTATTTTTTGTGCAAACTTCAGAATTTTTTATGTCACTAAAATAACTTAAAACTTTAGAAGTTGATATCGCCATGATTGTACTGACTTGGAGAATCCCACTGCCACATTATTTTCCCCTCATAATGAATGCCATAAAGTGAAATCCAAAATAAAATGCAGAATTTAATATTTCTTAATATACCCTAACCTGTAGTTTTTACCTGTTTATCTGTGCATTGTTTTGTAAAATGAATGGTATCATTCAGAACTACAAATTGTCTCACAAAAAGAAAGCTTTCATACAGCTATGTCGATGGAAAGAAAAAAAAAGTTCTGAAAATGACTGCATCATAAAGGAGTTAAGCAATAAATATGCTGCAAAATAAATTTGATGTCTTTTTTTCATAATTCTTGAAAGTTACCCTGACATTCACAAATATAATGATGTGCCAGGCTGGAATGATATGTTCAACAATGGAGAATTGTAAGTCGCCATTTACATAGGGTATCAAACTAAGATCCTATTTTATACATCATGTTTTACCTTTCCCTATCTTTCTTTTTTTTAAATTCAGGCTCTTTTCCGAGGTAGTCTTAAACTTTGCATAAATCAATACTATAGAAACTTGGTATTAAATATGTTTTTTGTCCACCTATGAGCCACCCCCTTCCCATCCCTCACCTCCTGAACTTATTATCCTTTATGAAACAAATAGCTCAACTCCTTCTTGACTTGCATCTATGTAGCCATACTTTTGTTGTCTTTAATTGTTACCTATCATAGGTGTTTTCTGCAGACAGAATTTTCCTTAGCTGATATCTAGCCAAAATGAAGAGAGTCAAAGGAAGGGATAGTGAGATTCAGTGGCAAATCTCTGGCAGAGGAAAACATTCAGTGGCTTCTGATTGGCTACTTAAAGAGTTACCATATTTTTCGGACTATAAGACGCACTGGACCATAAGACACACCTAGGTTTTAGAGGAGGAAAATAGAAGTAAAAAATGTGGTCATAATGCAATGCTAAGGGTGAGGGGGTCTGCCGCTGACACTGGTATAGGGGTAATGCCACCCAATTCTGATAATATCCCCCATCCTGGTATATATGCGCCCTCTTCCTATAATACGTGGCCCCCATTCTGGTATGCATGGCACCCCTCCATCCTGATATGCATGGCACCCCTCCATCCTGGTATGTATGGAACCCCTCATCCTTATCCTGGTATGCATGGCACCCCTCATCCCTATCCTGGTATCCAAGGCACCCCTCATCCCTATCCTAGTATGCATGGCACAGCAATCCTTATCCTGGTATGCATGGCACCCCTCATCCTTATCCTGGTATGCATGGCACCCCTCATCCTTATCCTGGTATGCATGGCACCCCTCATTCCTATCCTGGTATGCATGGCACCCCTCATCCCTAGCCTGGTATGCATGGCACCCCTCATCCCTATCCTGGTATGCATGGCACCCCTCATCCTGGTATGCATGGCACCCCTTATCCCTATTCTGGTATGCATGGCACCCCTCATCCCTATCCTGGTATGCATGGCACCCCTCATCCCTATCCTGGTATGCATGGCACCCCTCATCCCTATCCTGGTATGCATGGCACCCCTCATCCTTATCCTGGTATCTATAATCCCCCTCATCCTTATAATGGTATATATGCCTCCCTCATCCTTATCCTAGTATGTATGGCCACCTCATCCTTATCCTGGTATGCATGGTCCCCCTAATCCCCCATCAAGCTGCACATAAAAAAATAAACACTCCTACTCACCTTTCTTCTCTTTCCTCCAGCGCTGCGTCCTGTCTGCACACACTGATCTCGCCATGTGACCTGTGCATGACGTCACAGCCATGCGCGGCTCACAAGGAGAGATCAGCTGCTGGAAGTCACTGCTCCCCACGCCAGGACTGTGTGCCCGGGGAGTAGTGACTTCATGCTCATTAATAGCCGGCACACAGTGTAGCCGTAGCACGGCTCCTGCTGCTGCCGGGCGATCGCGTGTGCCCGCTATTAAAGGGCATGAATATTCACCACCTCCCCACCCCCATGGGAGTGGAGAGGGGGTTGAATATTCATGCCCTTTAATAGGGGGCACACACAATCACCCGGCAGCAGCAGGAGCCACGCTGACGATACACTGTGTGCCGCTATTAAGGAGAATGAATATTCAGTGCTCCCCACACCTATGGGCGTGGGGAGCAGTGAATATTAATTTTCTTTAGCAGCAGGGACAGTCTAGGCTGCAGCAGGCGGCTGCTGCCTCCTGTGCCCCGCTCCTCTGCCGCTACTGCTCCCCCCACACCCCACACAGACTAAGGAACCTTTTTAAATGCTCAAGAAGCATTTGCAGGTGTTTTTTGTTAATTATTTTAATTTACTGAGATAATGACTTTTGTGTTTTCATTGGCTGTAAGCCATAATCATCAACATTAACAGAACACTTGAAATAGATCACTCTGTTTGTAATGACTCTATATAATATATGAGTTTCACTTTTTGCATTGAAGAACTGAAATAAATTAACTTTTTATGATATTCTAATTTAGTGAGATGCACCTGTAGCATCTGATTCTCTCGCAGGAGAGAATCATCGGATGCTACTTGCCAGTGTGAACGTGCCTTTAGAAAGGTTTCCAGCTAACTAGAGATGAGCGGTGTTCGACTCGAACTGTTCGCTAATCTCAAATTCGAGCTGTTTTGGGCAGTGTTCGAGCCGTTCGGCAAACACGAACGATTTGAAAAAAATTCGGCTCTTCGAGGTTATGTTCGATAACTGTTCGTGCACCAAAATCATAACTGGATTTTTTCTCAGTAATGCTGAAAATTAATGTTAATACGCAGTTTGAGTGTACAGCGGGGCGGGGGGAGGGGCAGGGGATGGATCTCTGCAGGAATAATGAAGATCTCCATTTTTTTTCTCTTTCTCGCATTTACAGTGGGGAGGTGCAATCTGTCAGCCTATCAGCAGCGCACACACGGAGCGAAGTGCTTTTTTTCACACAAGCAAGGGCATGTGTCATTGGCAGTGTATGTCACATGTCCTTGCCCTATAAGACCCAGCCATTTTCCCCGTCGCCACCATTTTCTCACTGCTGCAGCTGCGTGTTAGACGGCACCGCTGTTGCTGTGTGCGCTATACTTTATTAATTTCAAGCCAATTTTCGCACAAATCTACAGATAGCTTGGGAGTAGGGAAGAGTTATGATTGCAGTCCTTTCAAGGACTAGGTTACATCATTTCCTACGACATTTATCAGGCAGGTCTGTGCTCTTAAATAGATAGGTTGTGGGAGTAAAGACTAATTGTAATTGCAGTCCTTTTCAGGGCTAGGTTACATCAGTTCCTATCACTTTTTGCCAGGCAGGTCTGTACCAGTGCTGTGCAAGTTTTTTTCACAGCATTTGGCTAAATCTAGCAAAGCAAATCCTTTTTGGCCTATTGCAGAGTGTGTTAGTCAGTGGAATAGCCTATCTGTGTTGCAAGCTACACCACGTGTGTATAGAATACAAATTTTTTTACTGCACCTAGTGAAGTAAAACCTTTTGGGCATAGCATTATTCTATTAGTCCATCTACTCTAACCTCCACCAGGTTGCAAATTCAATATAATATTTTTCTGCATCGAGCTCTGAAAAAATATTTAGGTTTCTAGCAGTGTGTGGGACTTGTTCTATTAGTCCATCTATACTAACCTCCATCAGGTTGCAAATTCAATCTAATTTTTTTCTGCATCTAGCTCTGAAAAATTATTTAGGCTTCTAGCACTGTGTGGGACTTGGTCTATTAGTCCATCTATACTAACCTCCACCAGGTTGCAAATTAAAAATATTTTTTTTCTGCATCTAGCTCTGAAAAAATATTTCAGCTTGTAGCAGTGTGTGGGACTGGTTATATTAGTCCATCTATACTGACCTCCATCAGGTTGCAAATTCAATATAATTTTTTTCTGCATCTAGCACTGAAAAAATATTTCAGCTTGTAGCAGTGTGTGGGACTTGTTCTATTAGTCCATCTATACTGACCTCCATCAGGTTGCAAATTTAATCTATTTTTTTTCTGCATCTAGCTCTGAAAAAATATTTAGGCTTCTAGCAGTGTGTGGGACTTGTTCTATAGTCCATCTATACTGACCTCCATCAGGATGCAAATTCAATCTCATTTTTTTCTGCATCTAGCTCGAAAAAATATTTAGGCTTCTAGCAGTGTGTGGGACTTGGTCTATTAGTCCATCTATACTAACCTCCACCAGGTTGCAAATTAAAAATAATTTTTATCTGCATCTAGCTCTGAAAAAATATTTAAGCTTCTAGCAGTGTGTGGGACTTGGTCTATTAGTTCATCTATACTGACCTCCATCAGGTTGCAAATTCAATCTAATTTTTTTCTCCATCGAGCTCTGAAAAAATATTTAGGCTTCTAGCAGTGTGTGGGACTTGGTCTATTAGTCCATCTATACTAACCTCCAACAGGTTGCAAATTACAAAGAATTTTTATCTGCATCTAGTTCTGAAAAAATATTTAGGCTTCTAGCAGTCTGTGGGACTTGGTCTATTAGTCCATATATACTGACCTCCATCAGATTGCAAATTCAATCTAATTTTTTTCTGCATCTAGGTCTGAAAAAATATTTCAGCTTGTAGCAGTGTGTGGGACATGTTCTATTAGTCCATCTATACTGACCTCCATCAGGTTGCAAATTCAATCTAATTTTTTTCTGCATCTAGCTCTGAAAAAAATATTTCAGCTTGTAGCAGTGTGTGGGACTTGTTCTATTAGTCCATCTATACTGACCTCCATCAGGTTGCAAATTCAATATAATTTTTTTCTGCATCTAGCTCTGAAAAAATATTTCAGCTTGTAGCAGTGTGTGGGACTTGTTCTATTAGTCCATCTATACTGACCTCCATCAGGTTGCAAATTTAATCTAATTTTTTTCTACATTTAGCTCTGAAAAAATATTTAGGCTTCTAGCAGTGTGTGGGACTTGGTCTATTAGTCCATCTATACTAACCTCCACCAGGTTGCAAATGAAAAATAATTTTTATCTGCATCTAGCTCTGAAAAAATATTTAGGCTTCTAGCAGTGTGTGGGACTTGGTCTATTAGTCCATCTATACTGACCTCCATCAGGTTGCAAATTCAATCTAATTTTTTTCTGCATCTAGCTCTGAAAAAAATATTTCAGCTTGTAGCAGTGTGTGGGACTTGTTCTATTAGTCCATCTATACTGACCTCCATCTGGTTGCAAATTCAATCTAATTTTTTTCTGCATCTAGCTCTGAAAAAATGTTTAGGCTTCTAGCAGTGTGTGGGACTTGGACTATTAGTCCATCTATACTAACCTACACCAGGTTGCAAATTAAAAATAATTTTTATCTGCATCTAGCTCTGACAAAATATTTAGGCTTCTAACAGTGTGTGGGACTTGGTCTATTAGTCCATCTACACTGACCTCCATCAGGTTGCAATTTCAATCTAATTTTTTTCTGCATCTAGCTCTGAAAAAATATTTAGGCTTCTAGCAGTGTGTGGGACTTGTTCTATTAGTCCATCTATGCTAACCTCCACCAGGTTGTAAAGTAAAAATAATTTTTATCTGCATCTAGCTCTGAAAAAATATTTAGGCTTCTAGCAGTGTGTGGGACTTGGTCTATTAGTCCATCTATACTGATCTCCATCAGGTTGCAAAGTCAATCTAATTTTTTTCTGCATCTAGGTCTGAAAAAATATTTCAGCTTGTAGCAGTGTGTGGGACTTGTTCTATTAGTCCATCTATACTGACCTCCATCAGGTTGCAAATTCAATCTATTTTTTTTCTGCATCTAGCTCTGAAAAAATATTTAGGCTTCTAGCAGTGTGTGGGACGTGTTCTATTAGTCCATCTATACTAACCTCCATCAGGATGCAAATTCAATCTCATTTTTTTCTGCATCTAGCTCTGAAAAAATATTTAGGCTTCTAGCAGTGTGTGGGACTTGGTCTATTAGTCCATCTATACTAACCTCCACTAGGTTGCATATTAAAAATAATTTTTATCTGCATCTAGCTCTGAAAAAATATTTAGGCTTCTAGCAGTGTTTGGGACTTGGTCTATTAGTCCATCTATACTGGCCTCCATCAGGTTGCAAATTCAATCTAATTTTTTCTGCATCTATCTCTGAAACATTTTTTAGGCTTCTATCAGTGTGTGGGACTTGGTCTATTAGTCCATCCATGCTAACCTCTACCAGGTTGCAAATTAAAAATAATTTTTATCTGCATCTAGCTCTGAAAAAATATTTCAGCTTGTAGCAGTGTGTGGGACTTGTTCTATTAGTCCATCTATACTGACCTCCATCAGGTTGCAAATTCAATCTAATTTTTTTCTGCATCTAGCTCTGAAAAAATATTTCAGCTTGTAGCAGTGTGTGGGACTTGTTCTATTAGTCGATCTATACTGACCTCCATCAGGTTGCAAATTCAATCAATTTTTTTTCTGCATCTAGCTCTGAAAAAATATTTAGGATTCTAGCAGTGTGTGGGACTTGTTCTATTAGTCCATCTATACTGACCTCCATCAGGTTGCAAATTCAATATATTTTTTTTCTGTATCTAGCTCTGAAAAAATATTTCAGCTTGTAGCAGTGTGGGACTTGTTCTATTAATCCATCTATACTGACCTCCATCAGGTTGCAAATTCAATCTAATTTTTTTCTGCATGTAGCTCAGAAAAAATATTTAGGCTTCTAGCAGTTTGTGGGACTTGGTCTATTAGTCCATCTATAATAACCTCCACCAGGTTGCAAATTAAAAATAATTTTTATCTGCATCTAGCTCTGAAAAAATATTTAGGCTTCTAGCAGTGTGTGGGACTTGGTCTATTAGTCCATCTATACTGACCTCCATCTGGTTGCAAATTCAATCTAATTTTTTTCTGCCTTTAGCTCTGAAAAAATATTTCAGCTTGTAGCAGTGTGTGGGACTTGTTCTATTAGTCCATCTATACTGACCTCCATCAGGTTGCAAATTCAATTTAATTTTTTTCTGCATCTAGCTCTGAAAAAATATTTAGGCTACTAGCAGTGTGTGGGACTTGGTCTATTAGTCCATCTATACTAACCTCCACCAGGTTGCAAATTAAAAATAATTTTTATCTGCATCTAGCTCTGAAAAAATATTTAGGCTTCTAGCAGTGTGTGGGACTTGGTCTATTAGTCCATCTATACTGACCTCCATCAGGTTGCAAATTCAATCTAATTTTTTTCTGCGTCTAGCTCTGAAAAAATATTTTGGCTTCTAGCAGTGTGTGGGACTTGGTCTATTAGTCCATCTATACTAACCTCCACCAGGTTGCAAATTAAAAATAATTTTTATCTGTATGTAGTTCTGAAAAAATATTTAGGCTTCTAGCAGTGTGTGGGACTTGGTCTATTAGTGCATCTATACTGACCTCCATCAGATTGCAAATTCAATTTAATTTTTTTCTGCATATAGGTCTCAAAAAATATTTCAGCTTGTAGCAGTGTATGGGACTTGTTCTATTAGTCCATCTATACTGACCTCCATCAGGTTGCAAATTCAATCTAATTTTTTTCTGCATCTAGCTCTGAAAAAATATTTCAGCTTGTAGCAGTGTGTGGGACTTGTTCTATTAGTCCATCTATACTGACCTCCATCAGGTTGCAAAGTCAATATATTTTTTTTCTGCATCTAGCTGTGAAAAAATATTTCAGCTTGTAGCAGTGTGGGACTTGTTCTATTAATCCATCTATACTGACCTCCATCAGGTTGCAAATTCAATCTAATTTTTTTCTGCATCTAGCTCAGAAAAAATATTTAGGCTTCTAGCAGTTTGTGGGACTTGGTCTATTAGTCCATCTATACTAACCTCCACCAGGTTGCAAATTAAAAATAATTTTTATCTGCATCTAGCTCTGAAAAAATATTTAGTCTTCAATCAGTGTGTGGGACTTGGTCTATTAGTACATCTATACTGACCTCCATCAGGTTGCAAATTCAATCTAACTTTTTTCTGCATCTAGCTCTGAAAAAATATTTCAGCTTGTAGCAGTGTGTGGGACTTGTTCTATTAGTCCATCTATACTGACCTCCATTAGGTTGCAAATTCAATCTATTTTTTCTCTGCATCTAGCTCTGAAAAAATATTTAGGATTCTAGCAGTGTGTGGGACTTGGTCTATTAGTCCACCTATACTGACCTCCATCAGGTTGCAAATTCAATCTAATTTTTTTCTGCATCTAGCTCTGAAAAAATATTTTGGCTTCTAGCAGTGTGTGGGACTTGGTCTATTAGTCCATCTATACTAACCTCCACCAGGTTGCAAATTAAAAATAATTTCTATCTGCATCTAGTTCTGAAAAAATATTTAGGCTTCTATCAGTGTGTGGGACTTGGTCTATTGGTCCATCTATACTGACCTCCATCAGATTGCAAATTCAATCAAATTTTTTTCTGCATCTAGGTCTGAAAAAATATTTCAGCTTGTAGCAGTGTGTGGGACTTGTTCTATTAGTCCATCTATACTGACCTCCATCAGGTTGCAAATTCAATCTATTTTTTTTCTGCATCTAGCTCTGAAAATATATTTCAGCTTGTAGCACTGTGTGGGACTTGTTCTATTAGTCCATCTATACTGACCTCCATCAGGTTGCAAATTCAATATATTTTTTTTCTGCATCTAGCTCTGAAAAAATATTTCAGCTTGTAGCAGTGTGTGGGACTTGTTCTATTAGTCCATCTATACTAACCTCCACCAGGTTGCAAACTAAAAATAATTTTTATCTGCATCTAGCTCTGAAAAAATATTTAGGCTTATAGCAGTGTCTGGGACTTGGTCTATTAGTCCATCTATACTGACCTCCATCAGGTTGCAAATTCAATCTAATTTTTTTCTGCATTTAGCTCTGAAAAAATATTTCAGCTTGTAGCAGTGTGTGGGACTTGTTCTATTAGTCCATCTATACTGACCTCCATCAGGTTGCAAATTCAATTTAATTTTTTTCTGCATCTAGCTCTGAAAAAATATTTAGGCTACTAGCAGTATGTGGGACTTGGTCTATTAGTCCATCTATACTAACCTCCACCAGGTTGCAAATTAAAAATAATTTTTATCTGCATCTAGCTCTGAAAAAATATTTAGGCTTCTAGCAGTGTTTGGGACTTGGTCTATTAGTCCATCTATACTGACCTCCATCAGGTTGCAAATTCAATCTAATTTTTTTCTGCGTCTAGCTCTGAAAAAATGTTTAGGCTTCTAGCAGTGTGTGGAACTTGGTCTATTAGTCCATCTATACTAACCTCCACCAGGTTGCAAATTAAAAATAATTTTTATCTGCATCTAGCTCTGAAAAAATATTTAGGCTTCTAGCAGTGTGTGGGACTTGGTCTATTAGTCCATCTATACTGACCTCCATCAGGTTGCAAATTCAATCTAATATTTTTCTGCATCTAGGTCTGAAAAAAATTTAGGCTTCTAGCAGTGTGTGGGACTTGGTCTATTAGTCCATCTATACTAACCTCCACCAGGTTGCAAATTAAAGATAATTTTTATCTGCATCTAGCTCTGAAAAAATATTTAGGCTTCTAGCAGTGTGTTGGGACTTGGTCTACTAGTCCATCTATACTGACCTCCAACAGATTGCAAATTCAATCTAATCTTTTTTTGCATCTGGGTCTGAAAAAATATTTCAGCTTGTAGCAGTGTGTGGGACTTGTTCTATTCGTCCATCTATACTGACCTCCATCAGGTTGCAAATTCAATTTAATTTTTTTCTGCATCTAGCTCTGAAAAAATATTTAGGCTACTAGCAGTGTGTGGGACTTGGTCTATTAGTCCATCTATACTAACCTCCACCAGGTTGCAAATTAAAAATAATTTTTATCTGCATCTAGCTCTGAAAAAATATTTAGGCTTCTAGCAGTGTGTGGGACTTGGTCTATTAGTCCATCTATACTGACCTCCATCAGGTTGCAAATTCAATCTAATTTTTTTCTGCGTCTAGCTCTGAAAAAATATTTTGGCTTCTAGCAGTGTGTGGGACTTGGTCTATTAGTCCATCTATACTAACCTCCACCAGGTTGCAAATTAAAAATAATTTTTATCTGTATCTAGTTCTGAAAAAATATTTAGGCTTCTAGCAGTGTGTGGGACTTGGTCTATTAGTGCATCTATACTGACCTCCATCAGATTGCAAATTCAATCTAATTTTTCTCTGCATATAGGTCTCAAAAAATATTTCAGCTTGTAGCAGTGTGTGGGACTTGTTCTATTAGTCCATCTATACTGACCTCCATCAGGTTGCAAATTCAATCTAATTTTTTTCTGCATCTAGCTCTGAAAAAATATTTCAGCTTGTAGCAGTGTGTGGGACTTGTTCTATTAGTCCATCTATACTGACCTCCATCAGGTTGCAAAGTCAATATATTTTTTTTCTGCATCTAGCTGTGAAAAAATATTTCAGCTTGTAGCAGTGTGGGACTTGTTCTATTAATCCATCTATACTGACCTCCATCAGGTTGCAAATTCAATCTAATTTTTTTCTGCATCTAGCTCAGAAAAAATATTTAGGCTTCTAGCAGTTTGTGGGACTTGGTCTATTAGTCCATCTATACTAACCTCCACCAGGTTGCAAATTAAAAATAATTTTTATCTGCATCTAGCTCTGAAAAAATATTTAGGCTTCAAGCAGTGTGTGGGATTTGGTCTATTAGTCCATCTATACTGACCTCCATCAGGTTGCAAATTCAATCTAACTTTTTTCTGCATCTAGCTCTGAAAAAATATTTCAGCTTGTAGCAGTGTGTGGGACTTGTTCTATTAGTCCATCTATACTGACCTCCATTAGTTTGCAAATTCAATCTAATTTTTTTCTGCATCTAGCTCTGAAAAAATATTTCAGCTTGTAGCAGTGTGTGGGACTTGTTCTATTAGTCGATCTATACTGACCTCCATCAGGTTGCAATTTCAATCTATTTTTTCTCTGCATCTAGCTCTGAAAAAATATTTAGGATTCTAGCAGTGTGTGGGACTTGGTCTATTAGTCCACCTATACTGACCTCCATCAGGTTGCAAATTCAATCTAATTTTTTTCTGCATCTAGCTCTGAAAAAATATTTTGGCTTCTAGCAGTGTGTGGGACTTGGTCTATTAGTCCATCTATACTAACCTCCACCAGGTTGCAAATTAAAAATAATTTCTATCTGCATCTAGTTCTGAAAAAATATTTAGGCTTCTAGCAGTGTGTGGGACTTGGTCTATTGGTCCATCTATACTGACCTCCATCAGATTGCAAATTCAATCTAATTTTTTTCTGCATCTAGGTCTGAAAAAATATTTCAGCTTGTAGCAGTGTGTGGGACTTGTTCTATTAGTCCATCTATACTGACCTCCATCAGGTTGCAAATTCAATCTATTTTTTTTCTGCATCTAGCTCTGAAAAAATATTTCAGCTTGTAGCAGTGTGTGGGACTGGTTCTATTAGTCCATCTATACTGACCTCCATCAGGTTGCAAATTCAATATAATTTTTTTCTGCATCTAGAACTGAAAAAATATTTCAGCTTGTAGCAGTGTGTGGGACTTGTTCTATTAGTCCATCTATACTGACCTCCATCAGGTTGCAAATTTAATCTATTTTTTTTCTGCATCTAGCTCTGAAAAAATATTTAGGCTTCTAGCAGTGTGTGGGACTTGTTCTATAGTCCATCTATACTGACTTTCATCAGGATGCAAATTCAATCTCATTTTTTTCTGCATCTAGCTCGAAAAAATATTTAGGCTTCTAGCAGTGTGTGGGACTTGGTCTATTAGTCCATCTATACTAACCTCCACCAGGTTGCAAATTAAAAATAATTTTTATCTGCATCTAGCTCTGAAAAAATATTTAAGCTTCTAGCAGTGTGTGGGACTTGGTCTATTAGTTCATCTATACTGACCTCCATCAGGTTGCAAATTCAATCTAATTTTTTTCTGCATCGAGCTCTGAAAAAATATTTAGGCTTCTAGCAGTGTGTGGGACTTGGTCTATTAGTCCATCTATACTAACCTCCAACAGGTTGCAAATTACAAATAATTTTTATCTGCATCTAGTTCTGAAAAAATATTTAGGCTTCTAGCAGTCTGTGGGACTTGGTCTATTAGTCCATATATACTGACCTCCATCAGATTGCAAATTCAATCTAATTTTTTTCTGCATCTAGGTCTGAAAAATATTTCAGCTTGTAGCAGTGTGTGGGACATGTTCTATTAGTCCATCTATACTGACCTCCATCAGGTTGCAAATTCAATCTAATTTTTTTCTGCATCTAGGTCTGAAAAAAATATTTCAGCTTGTAGCAGTGTGTGGGACTTGTTCTATTAGTCCATCTATACTGACCTCCATCAGGTTGCAAATTCAATATAATTTTTTTCTGCATCTAGCTCTGAAAAAATATTTCAGCTTGTAGCAGTGTGTGGGACTTGTTCTATTAGTCCATCTATACTGACCTCCATCAGGTTGCAAATTCAATCTAATTTTTTTCTACATTTAGCTCTGAAAAAATATTTAGGCTTCTAGCAGTGTGTGGGACTTGGTCTATTAGTCCATCTATGCTAACCTCCACCAGGTTGCAAATGAAAAATAATTTTTATCTGCATCTAGCTCTGAAAAAATATTTAGGCTTCTAGCAGTGTGTGGGACTTGGTCTATTAGTCCATCTATACTGACCTCCATCAGGTTGCAAATTCAATCTAATTTTTTTCTGCATCTAGCTCTGAAAAAATATTTCAGCTTGTAGCAGTGTGTGGGACTTGTTCTATTAGTCCATCTATACTGACCTCCATCTGGTTGCAAATTCAATCTAATTTTTTTCTGCATCTAGCTCTGAAAAAATGTTTAGGCTTCTAGCAGTGTGTGGGACTTGGACTATTAGTCCATCTATACTAACCTACACCAGGTTGCAAATTAAAAATAATTTTTATCTGCATCTAGCTCTGACAAAATATTTAGGCTTTTAGCAGTGTGTGGGACTTGGTCTATTAGTCCATCTACACTGACCTCCATCAGGTTGCAAATTCAATCTAATTTTTTTCTGCATCTAGCTCTGAAAAAATATTTAGGCTTCTAGCAGTGTGTGGGACTTGTTCTATTAGTCCATCTATACTGACCTCCATCAGGTTGCAAATTCAATCTATTTTTTTTCTGCATCTAGCTCTGAAAAAATATTTAGGCTTCTAGCAGTGTGTGGGACTTGTTCTATTAGTCCATCTATACTAACCTCCATCAGGATGCAAATTCAATCTCATTTTTTTCTGCATCTAGCTCTGAAAAAATATTTAGGCTTCTAGCAGTGTGTGGGACTTGGTCTATTAGTCCATCTATACTAACCTCCACTAGGTTGCATATTAAAAATAATTTTTATCTGCATCTAGCTCTGAAAAAATATTTAGGCTTCTAGCAGTGTGTGGGACTTGGTCTATTAGTCGATCTATACTGACCTCCATCAGGTTGCAAATTCAATCTAATTTTTTCTGCATCTATCTCTGAAACATTTTTTAGGCTTCTATCAGTGTGTGGGACTTGGTCTATTAGTCCATCCATGCTAACCTCCACCAGGTTGCAAATTAAAAATAATTTTTATCTGCATCTAGCTCTGAAAAAATATTTCAGCTTGTAGCAGTGTGTGGGACTTGTTCTATTAGTCCATCTATACTGACCTCCATCAGGTTGCAAATTCAATCTAATTTTTTTCTGCATCTAGCTCTGAAAAAATATTTCAGCTTGTAGCAGTGTGTGGGACTTGTTCTATTAGTCGATCTATACTGACTTCCATCAGGTTGCAAATTCAATCAATTTTTTTTCTGCATCTAGCTCTGAAAAAATATTTAGGATTCTAGCAGTGTGTGGGACTTGGTCTATTAGTCCACCTATACTGACCTCCATCAGGTTGCAAATTCAATCTAATTTTTTCTGCATCTAGCTCAGAAAAAATATTTTTTCTTCTAGCAGTGTGTGGGACTTGGTCTATTAGTCCATCTATACTAACCTCCACCAGGTTGCAAATTAAAAATAATTTTTATCTGCGTCTAGTTCTGAAAAAATATTTAGGCTTCTAGCAGTGTGTGGGACTTGGTCTATTAGTCCATCTATACTGACCTCCATCAGATTGCAAATTCAATCTAATTTTTTTCTGCATATAGGTCTGAAAAAATATTTCAGCTTGTAACAGTGTGTGGGACTTGTTCTATTAGTCGATCTATACTGACCTCCATCAGGTTGCAAATTCAATCTAATTTTTTTCTGCATCTAGCTCTGAAAAAATATTTCAGCTTGTAGCAGTGTGTGGGACTTGTTCTATTAGTCCATCTATACTGACCTCCATCAGGTTGCAAATTCAATATATTTTTTTTCTGTATCTAGCTCTGAAAAAATATTTCAGCTTGTAGCAGTGTGGGACTTGTTCTATTAATCCATCTATACTGACCGCCATCAGGTTGCAAATTCAATCTAATTTTTTTCTGCATGTACCTCAGAAAAAATATTTAGGCTTCTAGCAGTTTGTGGGACTTGGTCTATTAGTCCATCTTTAATAACCTCCACCAGGTTGCAAATTAAAAATAATTTTTATCTGCATCTAGCTCTGAAAAAATATTTAGGCTTCTAGCAGTGTGTGGGACTTGGTCTATTAGTCCATCTATACTGACCTCCATCTGGTTGCAAATTCAATCAAATTTTTTTCTGCCTTTAGCTCTGAAAAAATATTTCAGCTTGTAGCAGTGTGTGGGACTTGTTCTATTAGTCCATCTATACTGACCTCCATCAGGTTGCAAATTCAATTTAATTTTTTTCTGCATCTAGCTCTGAAAAAATATTTAGGCTACTAGCAGTGTGTGGGACTTGGTCTATTAGTCCATCTATACTAACCTCCACCAGGTTGCAAATTAAAAATAATTTTTATCTGCATCTAGCTCTGTAAAAATATTTAGGCTTCTAGCAGTGTGTGGTACTTGGTCTATTAGTCCATCTATACTGACCTCCATCAGGTTGCAAATTCAATCTAATTTTTTTCTGCGTCTAGCTCTGAAAAAATATTTTGGCTTCTAGCAGTGTGTGGGACTTGGTCTATTAGTCCATCTATACTAACCTCCACCAGGTTGCAAATTAAAAATAATTTTTATCTGTATCTAGTTCTGAAAAAATATTTAGGCTTCTAGCAGTGTGTGGGACTTGGTCTATTAGTGCATCTATACTGACCTCCATCAGATTGCAAATTCAATCTAATTTTTTTCTGCATATAGGTCTCAAAAAATATTTCAGCTTGTAGCAGTATATGGGACTTGTTCTATTAGTCCATCTATACTGACCTCCATCAGGTTGCAAATTCAATCTAATTTTTTTCTGCATCTAGCTCTGAAAAAATATTTCAGCTTGTAGCAGTGTGTGGGACTTGTTCTATTAGTCCATCTATACTGACCTCCATCAGGTTGCAAAGTCAATATATTTTTTTTCTGCATCTAGCTGTGAAAAAATATTTCAGCTTGTAGCAGTGTGGGACTTGTTCTATTAATCCATCTATACTGACCTCCATCAGGTTGCAAATTCAATCTAATTTTTTTCTGCATCTAGCTCTGAAAAAATATTTCAGCTTGTAGCAGTGTGTGGGACTTGTTCTATTAGTCCATCTATACTGACCTCCATTAGTTTGCAAATTCAATCTAATTTTTTTCTGCATCTAGCTCTGAAAAAATATTTCAGCTTGTAGCAGTGTGTGGGACTTGTTCTATTAGTCGATCTATACTGACCTCCATCAGGTTGCAATTTCAATCTATTTTTTCTCTGCATCTAGCTCTGAAAAAATATTTAGGATTCTAGCAGTGTGTGGGACTTGGTCTATTAGTCCACCTATACTGACCTCCATCAGGTTGCAAATTCAATCTAATTTTTTTCTGCATCTAGCTCTGAAAAAATATTTTGGCTTCTAGCAGTGTGTGGGACTTGGTCTATTAGTCCATCTATACTAACCTCCACCAGGTTGCAAATTAAAAATAATTTCTATCTGCATCTAGTTCTGAAAAAATATTTAGGCTTCTAGCAGTGTGTGGGACTTGGTCTATTGGTCCATCTATACTGACCTCCATCAGATTGCAAATTCAATCTAATTTTTTTCTGCATCTAGGTCTGAAAAAATATTTCAGCTTGTAGCAGTGTGTGGGACTTGTTCTATTAGTCCATCTATACTGACCTCCATCAGGTTGCAAATTCAATCTATTTTTTTTCTGCATCTAGCTCTGAAAATATATTTCAGCTTGTATCACTGTGTGGGATTTGTTCTATTAGTCCATCTATACTGACCTCCATCAGGTTGCAAATTCAATCAAATTTTTTTCTGTATCTAGCTCTGAAAAAATATTTCAGGTTCTAGTAGTGTGTGGGACTAGGTCTATTAGTCCATCTATACTAACCTCCACCAGGTTGCAAATGAAAAATAATTTTTATCTGCATCTAGCTCTGAAAAAATAATTAGGCTTCTAGCAGTGTGTGGGACTTGGTCTATTAGTCCATCTATACTGACCTCCATCAGGTTGCAAATTCAATCAAATTTTTTTCTGCATCTAGCTCTGAAAAAATATTTAGGCTTCTAGCAGTGTGTGGGATTTGGTCTATGAGTCCATCTATACTAACCTCCTCCAGGTTGCAAATTAAAAATAACTTTTATCTGTATCTAGCTCTGAAAAAATATTTAGGCTTCTAGCAGTGTGTGGGACTTGGTCTATTAGTCTATCTATACTGACATCCATCAGATTGCAAATTCAATCTAATTTTTTCTGCATCTAGCTCTGAAAAAATATTTCAGCTTGTAGCAGTGTGTGGGACTTTTTCTATTAGTCAATCTATACTGACCTCCATCAGGTTGCAACTTCAATATAATTTTTTTCTGCATCTAGCTCTGAAAAAATATTTCAGCTTGTAGCAGTGTGTGGGACTTGGTCTATTAGTCCATCTATACTAACCTCCACCAGGTTGCAAATTAAAAATAATTTTTATCTGCATCTAGCTGTGAAAAAATATTTAGGCTTCTAGGAGTGTGTGGGACTTGGTCTATTAGTCCATCTATACTGACCTCCATCAGGTTGCAAATTCAATCAAATTTTTTTCTGCGTCTAGCTCTGAAAAAATATTTAGGCTTCTAGCAGTGTGTGGGACTTGTTCTATTAGTCCATCTATACTAACCTCCACCAGGTTGCAAATTAAAAATAATTTTTATCTGCATCTAGCTCTGAAAAAAGATTTAGGCTTCTAGCAGTGTGTGGGACTTGGTCTATTAGTCCATCTATACTGACCTCCATCAAGTTGCAAATTAAATCTAATTTTTATCTGCATCTAACCCAGCCTAATACCACAGTTTGGCCACTCAGCTCTTCTTGGTTCCCATCCATTGTTTTTCTGTGCAAACAACTCCAGAGTTGTGAATTAGTTAACCACCAAAATGAGTGGAAAAAGGCCTTTTGCTGGTGGAAAGGGGAATAGGCGTGTTCGGAAGGGGCAAAAAGGTTGTGTCCGTGGGGTAGGTGTTAAAGCAACAGTAACATCTGCAGAAGAAAGACCATCTTCCAGACAAACTAAAATGTCTACCTCTTTTAGCGGACAATGTGATAAGTTCCCTTTCTTATGGCCACGCCAATCGCTACAAATTCCAAATGAGGCACAAAACAGCAGGTGCTTCAACGGATATCAAGTGCTCCTTTAAGTGGGCTCTCCTCCACCTCAACTTCAACATCACAAATACTCCAGTCCTCAGAGGTGTCACTCAAATCGCACTTGCTTCCTCACATCTCCCAAGTCTTCAGCTGCCCGTCTGAGTATGGAGTAGAACAGATGGTTGAGTCTGCAGAGCTGTTTACTCATACTATAGCCTGGGAATCAGAGGTCGGCTCCAGAGCTTCTGTGAATCCAGATGAAGAAATGATCTGCACTGATGCCCAGAATCTTTATGAGTCGGATCCAGGACCAGACGCAGAAGGTTCTGACCATAATGTAGACCCTCGTTCCCAAACTGTAACTCCTGTTGGTGGAGACAATGAGGAAGACGATGATGAGACTCAAATACCTGATTGGAGCGACAACTTTAGTTTTTTGTCAGGGCAGGAACAGGTTGGCTCTGAGGACGACGGGTGTGATAACGCACAGGGTGATGATGATGAGGTTGGAGATCCCACTTACTGTCAACCCACAGTCAGCCAAGAGATGAGGTCAGCAGAGGAGGTGGAGGAGGATGCTAGTGACGACGAGGTCAGGTTGCGCCTTCCTGGACAGAGACATAGTACTGGAAGCACGTCAACAACTGCATCCTCAAACACAACTCTGCCTCTGACCACAAGTCGTGGTGGCTCTTCAGGTTGCATGGGTGCTAAGCCTTGCATAGCCTGGGCATTTTTTCAGATCGATAAAGATGACCCAACTCGTGTTATCTGTAACATTTGTCAGCAAAAGCTAAGTAGAGGCCAAAAAATACATAGTTTGAGTACTTCTTGCATGAACCGGCACATGGACATGAAGCATAAGTTGCAGTGGGAAGGTCACTGTGCTACAATGCGGCCTAGCCGGCCGGGCCAACCACCGTCTGCCCCATCTTGTGCATCTGCGGCCTCTTCATCCTCTGTGACAGCAGTCACAGCTGTTTTGGGATGCAGACCTGCCACCTCTTTACCCGCAACAGCCAGCGTGATTGGCAGGTCATCATTTTCTTTGGAGGTGGTAACACCAGCTGGTGTTGAGCGCTGTCCGACATCGATAGCACCACCTTTGGATCAAGGCAACCTAACATGTCCGCCTGCATCTTCCTCACAGACCGGCAGTTTGCCGGGGACACCCTTCTCAACCCCGTCTAAGCACAACAGCCAGCCCTCGGTCCCTCAGATGTGGACAAGTAAAATACCATTTCCTCCTAGCCATGAGAAAGCTAAGAGGTTGAATTTCACCATCTGCAAGCTCTTGGCTACAGAAATGCTGCCTTTCCGCCTGGTGGACACAGAGGATTTTCGAGACCTTATGTCCGTCGCAGTGCCCCAGTACCAGATGCCCAGTCGGCACTACTTCTCAAAGAAAGGTGTGCCTGCGCTCCACCAGCATGTCGGACACAACATCACCGCTTCATTGAGAAACTCTGTGTGTGACAGGGTGTATTTCACCACAGACACTCGGACGAGTAGGCATGGACAGGGGCGTTACATGTCGCTGACTGGGCACTGGGTAACTATGGTGACAGCAGGACAAGGGGCTGCTGTCCAAGTCTTGCCGTCCCCACGAGTTGTGCGTCAATCCTCTTTATCTCAAAGTTCCTCCACTGCTTCTGCCTCCTCAACCTCCTCTCGGTCCTCCACCTGCACCCAAAGCCTGTCTGGTCATGCCACAAGCTTTCTAACTGCGCAGAAAGGATCCTGCACACCTCCTTACTATGCTGGCAGCAGGGCTCAACGTCATCAGGCGGTTTTTACTTTGAAATGTCTGGGAAATGTGAGTCACACAGCTGAGGAGTTGTGGTCAGCTCTGGAGAACCAGTTTCATGAATGGTTGTCTCCACTGGACCTGAAACCAGGGAAGGCCGCGTGCGACAATGCTGCAAACCTGGGTGCGGCCCTTCGCTGGGGCAATGTCACACACGTGCCTTGTATGGCTCACGTGTTGAACCTGTTTGTCCAGCAATTTTTAGCCCACTATCCCGGACTAGATGGCCTTCTGCAGAGGGCACGGTCGCTGTGTGCTCACTTCCGCCGTTCGCATCCCGCAGCTCAGCTATTTACATCTCTACAGAAGTCGTTGGGCCTGCCACTTCACCGGCTAAAATGCGATGTGCCTACCCGGTGGAATTCAACTCTGCACATGTTGCAGCTACTGTGGCAGCAACGACAAGCCCTGGTGCAATACGTTCGGACGTATAGCCTGGGCCAACGAGATCCAAAGGTGGGGCAAATCACGCTGGAGGAGTGGACTCACATCAGGGACCTATGCACCCTTCCGCACAGTTTTGAAATGGCGACGAAGATGTTTAGTGCTGACGATGCCATTATCAGCATGACTATTCCGGTGATTACATGCTGGAGCACATGTTAAACAGAATTCGGAGTCAGGTGGTGGCACAAGAGGAGGTGGAGGAAGTAGAGGAAGAGGAGTTGTATGCAGAAGGGTTAACATCTGCAAGGTCCAGACGGTCGGCAGCACCAAGGCGGCAGGCATGTGAGGGTGGGGGAGATGGTTTTTCCAGGGCGCATGGTAGCAGTCAAAATAGTAAGGAAGGTGAAGGAGCCCAGGAAGTAGTGGAGGACGAACTGATGGAAGACTCATCAGATAAGGGAGACCTTGATCACATTTCTGTTGTGCGAGTTTGGGGGGAGAGGACAGAGGAAGGAAGCATGATTGTTACCTCGCCACCAACACAACAGGGACTTGGTGCTCCTGGATGCGCAACACACATGAGTGCCTTCCTTCTGCACTACCTGCAACATGACTCTCAAATTGTGAGAATTAGAAATAATCCTGACTACTGGGTTTCCACACTGTTAGATCCCCGGTACAAAAGTAAATTTGCAGAAATTATTCCTGCCATAGAAAGGGATGCACGCATGCAGGAGTATCAGCAGAGATTGTTGCAGAATCTTACATGTGCTTTTCCCCAAAACACCAGTGGTGCACGTAGTGAATCTCACAGTTCCAACTTGCCAACCGTGGGACCGTCGAGTGTTCAACACTCAAGCCGTAACAGAAAAACAGTATCTGATGGTAACATCAATTTTGCGGAATCATTTCACCACTTTTTTAGCCCATCCTTTGCAATGCCACAGGGGACAAGAAGTCTGACACATAGTCAACGCCTAGAGATGATGGTACAGGAGTATCTCCAAGTAAACATTGAAGCCATGACTGTGTCACTAGACCCTTGCTCTTTTTGGGCTTCCAATCTGGATAAATGGCCGGAGCTCGCCACTTGCGCCTTGGAGATCTTGTCATGCCCCGCAGCAAGCGTTCTGTCTGAATGTGTGTTCAGCGCTGCTGGTGGTGTGCTGACAGATAAGCATACGCGGCTCTCCACTGATAATGTAGACAGACTCACGTTCATAAAGATGAACAAATCATGGATCCGAATCGACTTTTCTACCCCTGTGTCATCCTGGGGAGAGTAAAAGCTTGATGATTTGTTAAAATCACCTCACCAACCGTTTTAAGCTTTAAAATTACTAATCATGTTTATCTGTATCTTGGCTGGAAAATAATTTGGGCTTCGTAGCAGTGTGCAGTACTGTTTCTATTAGGCCATCTATACTAAGCTCCACCAGATTTAAAATTACTAATCATGTTTATCTGTATCTTGGCTGGAAAATAATTTGGGCTTTGTAGCAGTGTGCAGTACTGATTCTATTAGGCCATATATACTAAGCTCCACCAGCTTTCAAATTAATAATAATTTTTAGCTGCATCTAGCCTGGAAAATAATTTTGGGTCTCCTAGATGCGCAAGACACATGAATGCCTTCTTGCTGCACCACCTGCAACATGACACTCAGATTGTCAGAATTCGAAGTAATCCTGACTACTGGGTTGCCACACTCTTAGATCCCCCACAGTCTTCGATCAACCTTTTCATTTTAATAAAGAACAAAAAATGGTCATTTTTGAAATTATAAGCATTAGCAGGTTATTAGAAACTGAAATCAAACAGTTTTCAACTCAAAACTTTATTCCAGGTGATGTTACATTTGCACATAGGTCCCCTTGTTCGAAAGGAGCTTCTGAACTGTCTCGTCCATTGAATTTGTCAGGTTTTGGATGGTTTCTGCTTCAATTGTTTTGCATGAGGACAGAATACCCTCCCAGAGCTGTTGCTTAGATGTGAACTGCCTCCCGCCATCATAGACACTCCTTTTGATGATGCTCCAGAGGTTCTGAATGGGGTTGAGGTCAGGGGAGCATGGGGGTCACACCTTAAGTTTGTCCCCTTTTATGCCCATATCAGCCAGAGATGCAGATGTGTTATGTGCAGCATGAGACGGTGCATTATCATGCATGAAAATGATCTTGCTGTGGAATGCACGGCACTTCTTCTTGAACCATGACAGGAAGTGCTGTTTGAGAAACTCCACATACATTATGGAGTTCATCTTTACCCCTTCAGGGATCCTAAAGGGGCCGACAATCTCTCTCCCCATGATTCCAGCCCAAAACATTACTCCACCTCCTCCTTGTTGGCGCTGTAGCCGTGTTTCCGTGGGGTGTCCATCAACCAGCCATCCTCCACTCCATCCATCTGGACCATCGAGCGTTGCACGGCACTCATCGGTGAACAAAACAGTTTTGAAGTCAGTCTTCATGTATTGTTTGGCCCACTGGAGCCGTTTCTGCTTGTGTGCAGTGGATAGAGGAGGTCGACAGGGTGGCTTATGCACAGCTGCAAACCTCTGAAGGACTCTGCATCTTGTTGTTTGGGGGACGTTGGAGGCACCAGCTGCTTCAAAAACTTGTCTGCTGCTATGACAAGGCTTTTTTGCCGCTGCTCTTTTAACCTGACGTAATTGCCTGTAGGAAAGAGTCCTCAATTTGCCCTTATCAGCACGCACACGTGTGTACTGTGAATCAGCTACATACTTCTTGATTGTGCGATGATCAGGATGAAGTGTCTTGGCAATGCTGATTGTAGTCATGCCTTGACCTAAAAACTCCACATTTTGTTGCTTCTCAGCAGCCGACACATCCTTTTTCTTTCCCATTTTGGCAGAAAATGTAGGCTGCTTAATAATGTGGGACAGCCTTCTTAAGTAGTCTTGCCTTTCATTGGACACACCTGGTAAACTAATTAGCACAGGTGTCTGCAATTGCTTACAGTGATATAAAGAGCCCCGACACACATCACCATCAATGAGTTTAACTGACAAACAAACAAATTCTTCCCTTATCACTCCTAAACACTTTTTGCATAATAATTTGGAACACAGTGTACATGTGCTTTTCCACAAAACACCAGTGGCTCACGTAGTGAATCTTATAGTTCTAACTTGCCAACCGTGGTCTGTATGGAGTTGTTCAATAAAGGGCTCAAAATTAAGATAACATAGACGGGAGAGGTCTCTATGAATAATAATTCCTAAGTATTTGACACCCTGTGAGGGTCAGGCAAAGGGAAAGTTGGACTGGATGGAATCCTGTATGGATTTGGGGAGGGAGACATCGAGGGCCTCAGACTTCGCTGCATTGATTTTAAAATTTGACCATATAACAAAGTGATCTATTTCAGCCATAACAGCAGGGATGGATATATGTGATTGAGTGATATATACTAGGACATCATCAGCAAATGCAGAGCACCTGTACTCGGTGCCTCCCACCTCAATCCACCTAATATTGGGGTTATGGCGAATTGATGAGAGCAGGTGCTCCGTCACTAGGATGTATAAGAGAGGGGACAGAGGACATCCCTGCCTAGTCCCATTGGTAATTATGAAAGGTGATGAAAATGTTCTGACGCGCCCCCTGGGCCTTGGGACACCCGGAGTCGGACCCTTTTTGGTGGATTCTGGTGGTTGTAGTCTCCGTGGCGGCGACCCGGTTCCGTGGCTCAGGGCGGTCGAACCAGTGGCGGAACTATTTATGTGGTTTTGATGTTTAAATGTCCGACTACGCCACACGTGGATTGCGGTCAGAGTGAACCGCCGCTGCAGGGAAGACCGCTGAGGCTGGTGTTGTGTTTGCAGCAGAGCGTAGTATAACTCCCCACGGGAGGAGTATAGCCTCAGGGCAGTGTATGTGGAGGATGGGGGTGATGGTGCAGCAGTAACGACACAGAGTCAGTGATGCAGTCCAGGGCCTTTACTCACAGTTCTTAATATCCAGACCACTTCTGCAGGTAACGGCTGCCCACGTCGTACTGTGCTCCCCAGGTGAGGGGCTCAGACAACTCCCAGATAACTTTGGAGCGCTTCACAGGACCCCCTTTGTGTGTCCTTTGTCTGGCCTTTCTTACCAACGCTTCTGTCCAGCTGCCTCGGGCTTCCTCTTGGTAAACTTGGCGCCAGTTTCCCTGACCCTATGTGGTGCCTTCCTAGCGGGTGTAGCGAGGGGCTGCGCCACATAAAATGTCACAGCCTCCGGTTTGTAGCTGAGGGTCATTTCCCGCCTCCACTAGTTTCGGGGACTGATCTCCCCCTTTGGCCTGACCCCTCCACGCAGGTGGATTCGGGCGTGCGGTGGCGACTCGCCCGTCCGCACCCCTGGGATCCCTTCGTTCCTCGTTCCTGGAGCCTTCTCCGCTCCTCTTCCTTCCTTCTCCCTCTTCCAGGCCTGGGCCTCTGTTACTAGGCCCGACTCCGGAGGAGAGCTCATGCAGAGCCCCTGCTCCCTTTCACTTCTGCTCAGACTTCTCTGCACTGAACTAAGAAGGTGCCCACCTTTTATACTCCCTTCTCAATGCACCCAGGAACTGCTTCCTCCCTGCTCCTGCACTACAGGGTTCCCCTTCCTATGTGTTCCCTCCCCCCACTCCAGCCAGGGACAGGGACTGTCGTGCCCATCTCGGGCATATTGGTCGCCCTGCCCCATGGCAATGTAGTGTAATGCATGCAGGTGTCGGGGTCCTGATCCACACTCCATCCTTACCTGAGAGTGAGATATCACACCTCTGGGTGAGGTGCAATACCTCTGTAGCAACCGAGCCCTCTGGGTGCTACAGTTCCATTTATCTTCAGCCTAGGTGATGTATTGCGATACAGGGCCGTGATTTTGGCTATAAAAGGGTCCCCTAGACCCCTACCTCAAGCTTTTTAAGAGAATAATATATGGCGTGCCAGGAGACTCTATGGAATGCTTTCTCAGCATCCAACGAGAGTATCTAATTACAAATTTTTAACTGCATCTAGCCATGGAAATACTTTGTGCCTAGTAGCAGTGTCTGCTAGTCAGCGGATTTTCCCAGCTGTTAAGCAAGCTACACCACCTGTAGTTTGGACACTTAATTTTTTCAAAGGAAATGCTTCGGGACCCCGGGATACTCAGTGAAGAGCATCAGGAGGCACCCCAAGGCATAGGGGCTAGGACTGGCGGTAGGACGCCTTGCGGTGGACTGCCGAGCTCGATCCTTCTAAAAGCTTTTTAACTGCAGCAGCTTTAGTGGATGCTACTGGAGCTGGAATTACGCTGCTGCTGGCATGAGACTTGCCCTCCAATAGATCCTTGTAAAAGGATTTAAAGTGTATTCATTCAAATTAGAGAGACAATTTAAATTAAAAAGCTTAGACCTGCCTCCACCACAGGGGGGCTCGCTCGACCCACCAGCGGACAGGCACCAGTATTGGGAGAGGGGGGCTGGCCGTCAGGGTCCACAGCAGCTCTGGCACAAAGCCGGCGACACGGAGGTCGCACGGGCAGGAACGGACTGGCCGTGTCGGCTTCGCACTTTTTTGGTTTTAGAAGGGCATGACATGCCTATATCTGTGTCTCCCCCTCCTTTTACTCCTCCACCTCTTTTCTTTTCGCATGACTACGTATATGTACTTGTCACTTTTCCATGTGTTAGTTGTGTCTTCTGAGCAGTTTGTCATGTTTTGGACTCCTTTGAAGGTGTTTTCTATGTGTTTCTATGTGTTTTTGTTTGCCTGCCATTGGTTTTAACGGTGTTCGAAGGTGTTCGACGAACAGTTCGACGAACAGTTCGACGAACATACGGGTGTTCGACGAACCGAACTCGAACACTACGGGGGTGGCTCAACACTACTCCTAACTTCTAGGCTTCTGTATATAATAGGGTGCTCATTCCAGATTCATGAGCAACAATTTATCATTTGTACTTTATTTCTATTCCAATGCAGATTTATCCTCACGTCTGAGACTGTGTATACCTACACAGATATACGGTACATGTACAACTTAACCATGAATAGTATGCTATTATTGTCTCCGAGGTACAGCAATGACTTGATACAAATGGAGGCATTAGCTTTCTCCAATGCAATGTTTTTACAGGAACATATGCAAATATTCTCTTATGCAGGCCTTTGGTGTCTGCATTTATCCACCCCTCGAAAAATACTATTCAGTATACTCTCCATTTGGCTCTAGGATATAAGTGGGTATACATGAGGTAACGGAAATAAAGCATTTCCCATGGGGACGGGGAGTGTTGTCAGGGAATATATTCTGAATAGGTCAATGTGGATTATATTGGCTCTATATAAATAGTGAATATAAGTAACTAAATAAATCAGTAAATACTATTCCACTGTGCTTTCTATCCTTTTATGTATTGTTTACAGGCTCACACAATATACCAGACCTGAAGTTATCATTTATCTGCTCATTTTATGCATCAAGTTAGATTAAAAGTGGACTGAGCAGGTGTTTGTGTGGGTACAGTTTAAAAGAGATATACTTTGTTGTATCAGAAGGTGTTTTACTTTGTTTTACCTAGCATCCCGTACAAGTAAATTATAACAACCAACTCGTGACACAGGTGCTCCTCTTGTTGTGGCGGAAGTAGAAATAGAAAAGTCTGTTATGTAAATGCACAAAAAGTAAACCTTTGTGTTTGTACTAAAATGAATAGAGTGTTAATTCAACACAGGATATAATGTCACATTTGTGCAGTTGAGTACCATTAATCCCTTCACGACCTTGGACGTATCCATACGTCCAGGTCAGTAGGTACTTACCAAACTTGGACGTATGGATATGTCATATCTTTAATGTGGCACCACGGCGACACTAGGGCCAACTCTTATTGGTGCGATTGGACGATGACGTCGATCGCATCAATCAGAGTGCACAGGCACGATCTGACCTCACAGTGACCACCCTGTACTTCCTCATTCTAGCTGCTGACGTGTACAGGGTGGTTGCTGTGTCGTTTTGTAGTGCTGTGCTGGGCCTTGTAGTGCCACAGACTTTTTCAAGCCTGTGCCATCACTGCTGGTGTTTCTGCTGCTGCTGAAGAAGAAAGAAGACATTCATGATCCTTCCCTGATCCATTCCTGATCCTGAGCTTTCCTAATCCACACCAATCCCCCTCTCCCACTTCCACCCTCTTTTTCCTCCTCTTCTACACTTACCACCTCCCCCTTCTGCCGCTGAGCGCTGATCAGTACTTGATCACTGATCAGTACTTGATCGCTAGTTTTTTCGTGTTTTTTTTCTTTTTCGTGCGTCCTCCAGCCACCGAGTGACGTAAATCACTGATACACATTCACGCTCGCTATTTTCAACAACTTTTTTTGTCCCTGTCTATACCCCCCTTTGCACCACCTATGTGCGTGTGTCCTTCAGCTGCCGAGTGCTGATTATTGACACAAATCACTGATCGGCACTTGTGCTCGCTGCTTTCCATGATATGTTTTGTCCCTGTCTATTTCCCCCCTTTTGCATCATTCCGTCTGTGCGTCCCACAGCGGCCGAGCCGCTGATCAGACACGTATCACTGATTAGTGCCCGGGCTCATTTTTGGCAAGGACTTTTCTTTTCCCTGTCTGTTTTGTTCCATCCCCTTTTTGCACGACATCCATGCGTGCGTCCTACAGCTGTTGAGCACTGATCAGTGATGCACATCATTGATTGGCCTCGGTTTTTTTTTGTGTAAAAAAAAAATCTAAAGAAATAATTTAGATTAGTTGATAGGATTAGATTAGGGACAGTAAAAATATACTGTAGTAATCGGCACCTACTACAGTATTTTTTACTGAATTGAGTCAGGGTTTAGTGTCAGATAGTAAAGAGTAAAAAAAAATTAAAATTTAGATTAGTTGATAGGACTAGATTAGGGACATTAAAAATATACCGTAGTAACTGACACCTACTATAGTACTGTTGAGTGCTGATCGCTGACGCACATCAGTGGTCGGCTTCCAGTTGTTGTTTTTTTTTGGGGGGGGAGTGTAAAAAAAGACATTTTTTTTAGATCAGTTGATAGGACTAGATTAGGGACAGTAAACATATTCTGTAGTAATCGGCGTCTACTACAGTATTTTTTACTGAATATGGTCAGGGTTAGTGTAAGATAGTTGCGGACGCTCAGTAATTTTCTTTTTACTGACGTCCCTTTAGTAAGTTTGTTTTTTATTTTACCAAATTGTTATATTCTTATCTTTTTCTTTTTAGATTCTATTCTTCTCTTTTTTCTCTTCTAAATTAAAAAAATGTACACCAAGCACTCACACACACCTGAATAAAATTTGGTACACACACAAACACCACATACGTGAAAAAATGTCCCGCTCATTCCAATCACTGTATTCATCGTAGGAGGCATATGCCTTCCTTGCCTCCGACACTGCTAGTGAAGGAGAGGATCCCACCTTCCTTTATTTTACTTCCTCCTACTCTTCCTCCAGTGATACTGAACCGCCACCAGACGCCTCCGGACAGAAAATGAACCACCGCCCACCGTTACTGACCTCGTATGGACCTCACCCCCGAAAGATTATGAGCCACTGATTCCTGATTTTGTGGCGCAATCAGGAATCAAATTTGAAATCACCAGCCTCACAGAAATAGACTTTCAAAGTCTTTTTCTCTGAGGATTTTGTAAACCTTATGGTGGCCCAAACAAATTTGTACATCCAGCAATTTTTGGCACAAAACCACCCTTCATTATTTTATAACTGGACCCCAGAAATTATTATGTTTTGGGGCCTTGTCCTTCACATGGGGTTAGTGCAGAAGCCAGAACTTTGGCAATATTGGAGTGTTTATGTTTTATACAACATTCCCCTGTTCCACATGGATCTGACCTGTAAACGATTTGAGGCAATCCAAAAAATGTTGCATTACAATGAAGATGCACAATGTCCTCCGCGAGATTACCCCAACTTTGACAGAATTTTCAAAGTTTGGCTGGTCATTGATCACTTTGGCAACAAGTTTGCTGAGGTGTACGTTCCCTAAAAGTAACACCTGTGTGGATGAGTCCCTAATACATTTCAAGGGGAGGCTCAAATTCTAGCAATACCTGCCCAGTAAGAGGGCCAAGTATGGAATTAAACCCTAAAAGAGAGTACCTCAGGGTACACCCACAGGTTCAGAGTTTATGAAGGGATGAACACCTGGATTAAACCCCCTGAATGTCCCTCTGTCCTGAGAGTGAGTGGGAAAATTGTGTGACATTTGGCACACCCACTGCTGGATCAAGGTTATCACCTCTACATAGATAACCTTTATACCAGCATCCCACTCTTCAAGTCCCTCTCTGCGTGAGCTACCACAGCATGCGGTACTGTCTGCAAAAATCAGAGAGGTCTTCTTGAGATGCTAATTGAGCAGCTGCTCAGAAAGGGTGAAAGCAAAGCCCAATGTAGCGACAACATGCTGGTTCTCAAGTAGAAGGACAAGAAGGATGTTCTTGTCTTGACCACCATACATGATAATGGCAGCACCCCCACTGCTGTATGAGGTACCTCTACACAGGTCACCAAACCAGACTGTGTACTGGGGTACAACAAGACCATGGGAGGCGTTGATCTCTCTGATCACGTTCTCCAGCTGTACAGTGCCATGAGAAAAGTCAAGGTGTAGTTCAAGAAGCTGGCCATGCACATTATACAGATGGCAATGTATAACTCTTATGTGTTATCATGATGTACAGGACAGACCAAATTTCCTTCAGTTTCAGGAGGTAGTAATCAAGGTCCTAATACTTGGAAGTCAAGAAGCGGAAGGGCCAAGTAATTCTGTAACTGGAAATGCCCGTATAGTACCAGGGAAACATTTCCCAGGTGAGATCCCTCAAACTGCAAAGAGAGGAAGGTCATAAAAAAACATGCAAAGTGTATTATAGAAGGGTGATAAGAAAGGACACCAATTTTCAGTGTGTCAAACATGGCTTATGTATAAAAGAACGTTTCAAAGTATACCACCCATCCATGGATTACTAAATTAAATTTTGAATTATTCTAATTTATTGCATGACTTGAAGTACACTACACAACTCACATATGCCAACCTTATGTACTCTACACAACTCACATACGACACCATATTATAAAATTCACATACCAGGAAAACACTAGATCAATTCCAATATAGGGTCACTTGTGGAGGTTTCTACTGTTTTTGCACCTCACTATCTCTGCAAACAATTCCATCAAAGTCTGTTCTCCAAAAAGTCACTCCTTCCTTTTGGAGCTTAGCAGATGGCAATGTACAGTCATGGCCAAAAGTTTTGAGAATGACACCAAAATAATATTTTCACATGATCTGCTGGCCTCTGGTTTTTATTAGTGTTTGTCTGATGTTTATATCACATACAGAAATATAATTGCAATCATATTATGAGTACCAATAGGTTATATTGACAGTTAGAATGAGTTAATGCAGCAAGTCAATATTTGCAGTGTTGCCTCTTCTTCTTCAAGACCTCCGTAATTCTCCCTGGCATGCTCTCAATCAACTTTTGGACCAAATCCTGACTGATAGCAGTCCATTCTTGCTTGCATTTTGCCAGAATTTGTTGGTTTTTGTTTGTCCACCCGTCTCTTGATGATTGACCACAAGTTCTCAATGGGATTAAGATCTGGGGCGTTTCCAGGCCATGGACCCAAAATCTCTATGTTTTGTTCCATGAGCCATTTAGTTATCACCTTTGCTTTATGGCAGGGTGCTCCATCATGCTGGAAAAGGCATTGTTGGGCGCCAAACTGCTCTTGGACGGTTGGAAGAAGTTGCTCTTGGAGGACATTCTGGTACCATTCTTTATTCATGGCTGTGTTTTTAGGCAAGACTGTGAGTGAGCCGATTCCCTTGGCTGAGAAGCCACCCCACACATGAATGGTTTCAGGATGCTTTACAGTTGGCATGAGACAAGACTGGTGGTAGCGCTCACCCCTTCTCCAAATAAGCTGTTTTCCAGATGTCCCAAACAATCGAAAAGGGGATTCATCAGAGAAAATGACTTTGCCCCAGTCCTCAGCAGTCCACTCCCGGTACCTTTTGCAGAATATCAGTCGGTCCCTGATGTTTTTTCTGGAGAGAAGTGGCTTCTTTGCTGCCCTACTTGAAACCAGCCCTTGCTCAAAGAGTCTCCGCCTCACAGTGCGTGCAGAAGCACTCACACCAGCCTGCTGCCATTCCTGAGCAAGCTCGGCACTGCTGGTAGTCCGATCCCGCAGCTGAAACAGTTTTAAGATACGGTCCTGGCGCTTGCTGGTCTTTCTTGGGCACCCTGGAGCCTTTTTGACAACAATGGAAGCTCTCTCCTTGAAGTTCTTGATGATGCGAAAGATTGTTGACTGAGGTGCAATCTTTGTAGCTGCGATACTCTTCCCTGTTAGGCCATTTTTGTGCAGTGCAATGATGGCTGCACGTGTTTCTTTAGAGATAACCATGGTTAACGGAAGAGAAACAATGATACCAAGAACCAGCCTCCTTTTAAAGTGTCCAGTGATGTCATTCTTACTTAATCATGACTGATTGATCGCCAGCCCTGTCCTCATCAACACCCACACCTGTGTTAATGGATCAATCACTAAAACGATGTTAGCTGCTCCTTTTAACACAGGACTGCAATGATGTTGAAATGTGTTTTGGGGGTTAAAGTTCATTTTCTGGGCAAATATTGACTTTGCAAGTACAGTAATTGCTGTTAAGCTGATCACTCTTTGACATTCAGGAGTATATGCAAATTGCCATTACAAAAAATGAAGCAGTAAACTTTGGAAAAATTACTATTTGTCTCATTCTCAATACTTTTGGCCATGACTGTACACCGCTTACGTAATATCACGATGTGCAGGTCAGATTGGTACGTTGTACCTTCAGTTCAAGAAGGTAGTGATTAGAGCCCTAATCTTTGGAAGTCAGGAAGGAGCGGGCCCCAGTACTTCTGGAACTAAAGGTTCTCGTATCATACCAGGCCAACATTTCCCCAGGCCAGTGAAAGGAAGGTCATAAAAGAGGTGCCAATTGTGTTACAAAAGGGGGATATGCAAGGACACCACTTATCAATGCGACACCTGCCCTGACAAACCTGGCCTTTGTATAAAAGAATGCTTCAAACTGTATCACACATCCAAGGACTACCTATATTCATTTCTGACTTACACAACTCATGTATGCCAACCTGGCATATACTACACAACTCACTTATGCCAATCTGACGTACATTACATTGCTCACGTATAGTGATGAGCGAATTTGTTCAAAATCCGAACTTACAACTTAAAGTCAACACGAATATGGCACATTCGGATGCGTGATCATTAAGGCAAGCAAATTTTCTTAAATTCGGGAAAAACTGGCAAGGTTCGGTGAATAAGTGTGGGAACGTGATTGTGGGGCAACTGAAGCATTTTTTAACAGTTTTTCTAGCATAGTGATTGTGTATGATGAGCGGGGGGACGTGGTGGATGAGTGGGGGGGGGCTGGTGATAGCTCAGAACAGGTTAGATCAGTGGCGCACTTGTAATTTTTTTTTTCTTCCTGTAGGCGGTAACTTTAAGTCAGGCAAGCGCGGCTAGCCAATCAGAGCAGGAAGCATCCACACTGTCCAGACACAGCAATTGGCTGCTGAAATCACATGTCCTCTCTATATAAAAAGCAGCCATGTTCCCTCAGCGCCATGTTATGCATGTCACTGCTGATAGATGCTGCTGCTGTGTGTTCCTGTTTAATGAGAGATATTAGCTAGATAGATGGGCGCGTGTTTGGAAGTCAGATAGTGTAGATAAGTCCTCTGCTATGTACCTGTGAAATCAACCTTGCAGCACATTTTTTTTGTGTGCAATTACTGAGATTCTGACAGAACGAGCAGGGCCCATGCCATAGAACAGTGTTGTGCATCGGTTGTATTGTGTTCCATGCACGAGTATACCTTCAATCTATTTTTGCACTTGCTAATGTGATAAAGCAAGCAAGCCCTTGTAGGCTACTTTTTTATTTTGTGGGGTTGAAATTCAGATGTCTAAAGACTCTGCAGAGCTTCTGAGTGCAGAGCACAAAAACCTTTTTTTTCGTTTGTTAATATCATAGCGCAAGCTGTGTTAGCCCAGTTTGTCATATTTTGGTGGGTGAAATTCAGCTGTATGCACAATAAAACAAATATATTTTTTCTGTTGGCAGGCAGAGTCCACAAAAGATTTTTTTTGTGTCGCAAACGTGATACACACTGCTAAGAGCCACCTACTATTTTAGTGGCATTGAAGTTCACCTGTTTTCAGAGTTAAAAAAAATATTTTTTGTCTTGCTAGGCAGAGTCCACAAAAGATTTTTTTTGTCGCAAATGTGCTACACTCTACTAGAAGCCACCTACTACATTAGTGGTGTTGAAGTTCAGCTGTTTTCAGAGTAAAAATATTGATTTTTTTGTCTTGCTAAGCAGAGTCCAAAAAAAAATCAAATTTTGTTTTGCTAATAGCATGCTCCTACCACAGTATCTGAGCAACATGAGTGGGAAAAAGAGAGGTCGTGGTGGAAGGGGGAATAGGCTTGGTGTTCAAGGTATACGTGGTGGTAATGTTAGTGAAAGCACTAATGAACCAACACTGTCATGTCCTATCCGAAAACAACTGACAACTTGTGTTAGTCGACAGGCTACTCCACTCCCTTTCTTTGGCAGCCGCACAGCGATATGCCTTGTTGATAAAGGTGAGAGAAAGCAGGTGCTCCAGTGGATGGCAAGCGCTGCTTCAAGTGGCCTTTCCTCTTCTTCCTCCACCTCAACATCACACACAGTACAGTCCACAGAGGTGGCACCACAATTACCCTTACTTCTCCTGCATCACAACCGTCCAAGTGCCAAATTGACTGGAGCAAACCAGAGATGGGTGAGTCTGTAGAACTGTTCACCCATTCTATACCATGGGCATCAGAAGTGTACTCCAAATATTCACAAAGTCAAGAAGAGGAGGAAAGCATCTTCACCGATGCCCAAAATTATTTTAGGTTGGATTCGGGGCAGGACGGAGTAGGATCTGAGCAAGTTCCTGACCCTCGTCACCGGACATTAACCACCGGGGAGGGAGGTGATCCTGATGAGACTCAGATACCTGAGGCTCATGCGGAGTGTACTGTGCTGTCAGGGCAACAAGAGGAGAAGGGTCACTCTGAGGGCGAGGAATGGGATAACACATTGGATGATGATGTGACACCCTGCTGTGCACAGATACCACAGGACCAAGGGTGCATGGACAGACTTCTCCACAAGAGGCCCTCATTACATACTAAAACCTCCACCCTTCCACCTCATACCACCAGAGGGAGCCCGGATAGGGATATATATATGGAGGGTGGAGCTAGGCAGTGCTGTTAGTTGTTGGAGAGCGTGCTGACGCTGAGAGCAGCGAAGACGCAGCACGTCTACTGCTGAGTTCTGAGGGCCCCGAGTGTGGTCGAAGGCAAGAGGAGAAAGGAGAGAGGAGTTGAGGGGGCAGAGGAGCATCATAGGCTCACCCCGATATACAAACCAGACACCGGGTCCGCGCCTACAGGGTCCCTTTATACCCAGTAGGGATCACCGGCATTCCAGGAGGACTACAAGTCCCTGGCCGACCTGAAGCTAGACCCATTACAGGACCAGGAACCACGAAGGCTCCGGCGCCCAGGGATAGTGGTTCCAGCAGAAGGTCCTACTACCGAGCGACAGGTGAAGGAACAGCACGACACATAAGCTAGGCCCAGTTGCAGGCTGGCCAGGAGCATACAGAAAGGCAGACACGGACCAGGAGGCCTTATACCCACTCACTGGGGAGAAGCCCTGAAGTGCACCCATCCTACTGAGTACCATGGACCGTACCTGACATCTGCACCAGTAAAGGTATTGAAGCGAATCCCCTGTCTCTGTTAGTTACTCCTGCTGCCCCATCCTGCCTGCACTACAAGCCCCAGCATCACCACCCACCAAACTCCACACTGCCCCGGGGGCCCGCTCCACCTGCGGGGAGCAGAAACACCTCAGCTGCCATCCCATCACCCCCTGGAGGTCAGCAGCAGCGCTGCTAAACCTTACCAGGTACCACAGGTGGCGTCACAAACTATTTACTTTATTTTTATTTTTCTATCCAAGTTACAATCCCCTGGGCCACGGACCGGGCCAGCCACTGTGACATACCCCCCCCAGCATCCATAGGCCTGGCTGCCGAGTACCCCATTGCCCCGGGGGCACGTCAATGACGAGGTTGAACCCAGAGTCACGCAGCCGAGTAGGTCATCTGAGGAGGTGGAGGAGGAAGACGAGGAGGTTACCTTTCACCCTACGCATACTAGCAGACCTTAACAACCCTCAGCTGCCCCATCAACCCCATCCGCTGCTTCTCCCTCCTCCTCTGTTACCATGCCAAGTATTGTCACCCAGGTCTTCCACCGCAAAACTTCTGCTGCACTACCTGCTCCAGTCAGGCTGAGTGAGAGCCCATCAGCTGTAACTGAAGCGGATATGCCTGCTGTGTTTGTTTCACCAAGCACACCACATGTTTCTCAATCCACTGTAATATCTGCGCCTGCACCTCACTCACGGTCCAGCAGTTTGTCCATTTCACCGTACTCCGCCCTCTCTCAGCACTGCAGCCAGCCCTCGGTCCTGCAGTTGTGGTCACGTAAATGATTGTTTCATCCTACATATGACAAAGCTAAGAGGTTGAACTCCACCATCTCCAATCTGTTAGCCACAGAAATGCTGCCTTTCCCCCTGGTAGATTCAGAGGGTTTCTGAAAGCTGATGGCCATTGCAGTCCCCCAGTACCAGTTGCCCAGTCACCATTACTTCTCTAAGAAAGCTGTGCCTGTGCAACACCAGCATGTCGCAGACAACATCACCCATTCCTTGACTAAATCTATGTCTGCCAGGGTGCATTTCACCACAGACACCTGGACGAGTAAGCATGGCCAAGGGCATTACATCTCACAGACTGGGCACTATGTGACTGTGGGGGCAGGCGGGGAAAGGGCTGCTCCACGAATCAGGACAAACCTTTGTATTTCCCGCTTCCTCCACTGCGTCTGCCTATTCCACCTCCTCTAGGGCCTCCACCTCCACAATAAACCTCTGCCTTAACGAGACACGCGTTCCAACAGTGCAGAGCGAATCCATACCACCTCCGTACTGCGCAGCCAGGGTTCACCGCAATCAAGCAGTCTTCAAATTAATATGCCTTGGAGATTGCAGTCATACAGCTGAAGAGTTCTGGACAGCTCTCCAGGCTCAGTTTGAGGAATGGCTGTCTCCGCTGAACCTGGAGCCAGGGAAGACCATGTGCGATAATAGTGTGAACCTGTTGGCTACGCCGAGGCGAGCTCATACATGTGCCTATATAGAGGCAGCAAAAATCTATCATATCAGCAAGTTAACTTATTGTTATTCCAAAACCTTCTGCTTGTTATGATAAGTTTCAATATGTATATAACAACAATGTTGTTTCCTTACCATCATCAACAGTTTGTTCGAGAACGGATGTGCCATCAGAACAAACATTATTGTTGATAACATTTAATTGAGATAGAAGAATGTTGCCATAATTGTAGTTAATTGCAGAGATCTCCAGCATCACACAGATTGTTTCACATGAATTGCTTTTCTCTGGAAACTCTTTTTCTCTGACACAGCTTTTCTTTTCTTTCTTCCCAAATGTTTCTGTTCAGTGATTTTGCTACAACTGTTTCAAAATGTGGAATTATATTGAATAAAAAACCCATTTACTCTCCCCATGGGCCTCTATTTCCCAATCTTCTTTCTGCAATATACCGCCATGCACACTCTGTGTTTTACTAGCCCAACTTGCAACCTGCCACTTCTGTGCTGATTGGGGATGCATGGTGGGAAAAGATTGATATGGAAGAAAGACATATCCCGTGGATGTGAATCTTACTGCAATTACTCAAATATTTACTTCTATTGGTCTATTAAAAGGAGAAATAGAGCAAGTATTTTTTGTTTCAAATAAGAGGCTATTACTGATATATTAATATATCCATTATACATCTGCTAATGTATAAATCCTCATGATTTGCTTAAAAAGCAATCCAGAGAACACCCTTTTTTCTGCGCCATTTGCTTGTTGGTACTGCAGAATACAGCCAGGTCCTTTCCATATTAGAGCGCTAGAAATCCAGCTATTTAAAACCGTGTTTTCTCCGTCAAATGGATCACATATACGTTGTCAGAAAATACTGCCATTTCTGGCCTCCATTAAAAATTTCCTTTAGTGTGTCAGTGAAGCAATTCACCGCAGTTTGCTGTTCAAACTACTTACCCACAGGCCAGGTATTTAAAACTCTGTTTTCTCCATCACACATATAAGTTCGCTCCAAACTCAGTCATTTGTAGTGAGCGTGGAAGATACAAATGTGGTGTGGTGGCCGCAGACAGAAAGCAGGCAACAGTTTCCCGTAACACCAAAACTAAGGAAGTTGCCAGTACAACTGTTAGGTCTTCCCCAGTCTGGTTGTTTTTTAAAGACTCTTCCGATAACCCCAAAAAGGCCATTTGCACTACCTGCCAGGCCAGCCTCAGCAGGGGTGGCAAAACGACCAGCCTGACCACCACCAGCATGATCAGGCACATGGCAGCAAAGCACCCGACTTTGTGGGCCGAACCCCAAGGTCCAGGAACAGTGTCTGCAGGTGGCACCATTGCTTCTTCCGCTGTTGTGCATGCAGGCCAATCCCCTGTCCATGGTGCATGCGAAGATGCCTCCAGCCCTGCACCTGTCGCTGCACACTCTCAAGTAGCAGCATCAGGAAGCACGTCCATGTCCTTGTCCCAGAGCAGCGTTCAGTTGTCAATACCCCAGTCCTTGGAACGCAAGCGCAAATATGCAGCCAACGCCCCACAGGCCACACTACTAAATTCTCACATTTCACGACTGCTTGCGCTCGAAATGTTGCCTTTTAGGCTCGTGGAGACGGAAGCATTCCGCAACCTGATGGCAGCGGCCATCTCTCGGTACTCGGTCCCCAGCCGCCACTATTTCTCCTGCTGTACCGTCCCCGCATTACACAAGCACATGTCCCAAAACATTAGTCGTGCTCTCAACAATGCAGTTAACGGTAAAGTCCACCTAACCACGGACACGTGGACAAGTGCTAGTGGGCAGGGACATTACATCTCGCTGATGGAACACTGGGTTAACATAGTGGAATCCGAGACCCAGTCGGATCTTGGGACGGAACACATCCTCCCGAAGCCAAGGATTGCGGGCCCTAAGTCAATCAGGGTTGCCCCCACTGTCTACAGCTCCTGCACCTCATCCTCCTCAGCCTCCTCCTCCTCTTCAGCCTCCATCTCCGAAATGACCACATCAGTCACAAGCTGGAAGCACTGCAGCACTGCCTCGGCCAAGCAACAGGCTGTGCTGAAGCTAATATGCTTAGGTGAAAAACCGCACAATGCTGAAGAGTTGTGGACAGCTCTGAAAGAGCAGGCAGATCTGTGGCTCACACCGCTGAACCTACATACAGGCATGGTCGTGTGTGACAATGGCCGGAACCTGGTGGCGGCTCGGAGGCGAGGCGAGCTCACACACGTACCATGCCTGGCCCATGTGCTTAACCTGAGCTGCCGGATCTGCTTGTTAAAGTACGCCACCTGTGTGCCCATTTTAGAAAGTCAGCTACAGCTTCTGCTGCTCTTGCAGTGTTTCAGCAGCGTTTGCAGCTTCCGGCTCACAGACTGGTGTGTGATGTTGGAACACTACACAGCAGATGTTGGGAAGGATTTGTGAGCAGAAGAGGGCAGTCGTTGAGTACCAGCATCAACAAGGCCGTCGGTCTTCAGTTCAGACTCCACACATAAGACCTCAGGAGTGGACATGGATGTCAGACACATGTATCATCCTCCAAAACTTTGAGGACTCCACCAAGATGGTGAGCGGCGATGACGCCATAATTAGCGTCACCATCCCGCTTCTCTGTCTTCTGAAACGCTCTCTGCTCACAATCAAAGAGGATGCATTGCAGGCGGAACACGATGAGATGGAGCAAGGAACCATACAGGGTGATTACACACAGCCAAGCCTCATCTCATCCCAACGTGGATTGAGTGACAGTGAGGAAGAGGAGGAGGAAGGACAGGAGCTAGTTTCATGCACTATAGACGGTACTACCTGCACAGCTGTAATACCGTCTGTTCAGCATGGATGGTCAGGGGACAGAGAGGAGGAGGAGAAGGAGGAGGAGAGCATGGTCAGTCATCCTCTTGGTGAGGACACGGAAGTCTTGCCTGTTAGTAGTCTGCCACGCATGGCTGAGTTTATGTTACGCTGCCTTTCCTATGACCCTCGCGTTCTCAAAGTTTTGGGTGACAGTCATTAATGGTTGGTGACACTTCTAGACCCACGCTACAAGGAGAACTTTATATCTCTTATTCCTCAGGTGGACAGGTCTACAAAAATGGAGCAGTACCAGAAGGCCCTTGTTGCGGAACTATTAAAAAATTCCCATCTGAAAACTCTGGCGGCAGAGGGCACACTTCCTTGGACAACCAAGGAGTACAGGCGAGAGAGACACAACTTCAATCCAGCAGAGGCAGGGGAACACTGTCAAAGTTCTGGGAAAGTTTTCTCAGACCCTCCCATCGCACAGGTCCTGAGGCGTGGGGTACTCTCACAAGGAGTGCAAAGTTTGGGAAGATGCTGAGGGAGTACCTTGCCGACCGTACCAACATCCTGATTCTGCTGTGTCTTATAATTATTGGGTATCCAAGCTGGATACGTGGAATGAACTGGCTCTCTATGCCTTGGAGGTCCTGGCCTGCTCTGCCGCCAGCGTTTTATCAGAGCGGGTTTTTAGTGCCGTTGGTGGAATTATAACTGATAAGCGCATCCGCCTGTCAACTGAAAATGCTGACAGGCTGACTCTTATAAAAATGAACAAGGGCTGGATTGGGCCAGACTTCTCAACACCACCGAATGATAGCAGCGTAACATAAACTCAAATCCAGTGTCTTTTCTTGGGAGGTGTATTCCCATGCACCTTTTCACACCCACACATGGGTATAGGCTGCCTGATTTTGTTTATTTGCTCTTGTCCTCCTCCTTCTCCTCATCCTCCACCACCATATCACCAGGGTGACCATGGTCCGTGATGCAACACCCACATAATTTTTTTAAAAGGTGTTTATGATGCCCGTAAAAATTTTTTTTTTATACAGTATGTTCATGTATACCCCCCAGGGGTAAATGTTTGTCAGCCCATACACTTAGTGCAAGTATAGGAGGCCCGCTTCTTTCTAATGGGAACATTTTTTTATCAGGCCCTGCTCCACCTCTCTTCCAAGGGGTATTGAAGTGCCTCCAAATTTTTGGCAGCCCTTGCATTCACTGCATAGGCCAACAGTATGGGAGACTCTTTCCTTTCTAATGGGAATTTGTCATTAATGTGGCCCTGCTCTATGTGTCTTTAAATTCTTAATGGGGTTTTTCCTAAAATTGGTCAGCTGTTGGACTCACTGCATACCCTAAATCTGTATAGCAGACCCTCTCCTTTCTAATGGGAACATGTCGTACCTTGTTACTGTGGCCTTGCTCCATGTGTCTTTAAATACTTAGTGGGGGTTTTCCTAAAATTGGTCAGCCGTTGGACTCACTGCATACCCTATAACTGTATAGCAGACCCTCTCCTTTCTAATGGGAACATGTCGTACCTTGTTACTGTGGCCCTGCTCCATGTGTCTTTAAATTCTTAGTGAGGTTTTTCCAAAGATTGGTCAGCCGTTGGACTCACTGCATACCCTATAACTGTGTAGCAGACTCTCTCCTTTCTAATGGGAACATGTCGCACTTGTTACTGTGGCCCTGCTCCGTGTGTCTTTAAATTCTTAGTGGTCTTTTTCCTAAAACTGGTCAGCCGTTGGACTCACTGCGTACCCTATAACTGTATAGCAGACCCTCTGCTTTCTAATGGGAACATGTCGTACCTTGTTACTGTGGCCCTGCTCTATGTGTCTTTAAATTCTTAGTGGTGTTTTTACTAAAATTGGTCAGCCGTTGGACTCACTGCATACCCTATAACTGTATAGCAGACCCTCTCCTTTCTAATGGGAACATGTCGCACCTTGTTACTGTGGCCCTGCTCTATATGTCTTTAAATTCTTAGTGGGGTTTTTCCCAAATTTTGGCGGCCCTTGCAGTCACAGCATGGGCATTACCACTATAGGAGACCCGCTCCTTTATAATGGGAACATTTTTTTTTTACTGAGATCCTCCTCTATGTCTCTTCAAAGGGGTATTGGGTTGCGTCCAAATTTTTGGCAGCCCTTGCAGTCACTGGATATGCAATAACAGTATAGTAGACCCACTTGTTAATAATGGGAACAACAAAGCATAGCCGGCTGATGGCTCTCTAACAATAGCTACGGCCGACTGCTGGCCTTTTAAGAATAGTAAGGGCCGTCTGATGTCCCTTTAAAAATAGGCTTTATGAATTTCAGAGTTCCTCCATCATAAATAAAAAAGGATGGGTCTGATGATGTGTCACACACCACATTGCCAGATAAGGTTGTAAAATGTTAAAATGACATTTCCAGGTGAATGCATTTGTCTTAAAAAATAACGGAAAAAAAACAAAACAATAGGATCTTTCTTTAGTATAAAAAACAGCGTCACCAATTTAACCTCAATGTAATCACATTGTTCAGCTCATGCACCTCCTCCTCCACCTCCATGGCCAAGCGGCAACAGGCTGTGCTGAAGATAACATGCTTAATGCTTAATTGACAAACCGTCCAGCGCTGCAGAGTTGTTGAAAGCTGTAACACAGCAGCCTGATCTGTGGCTCTCACTGCTGAACATAAGCCAGGCATGGTCATGTGTGACAATGGGCGGGGTAGATACGGTTTCCCTCTATGCCAGTCCTTTCACCGAGCTAAAGAATATGGCTGTGGTGAAATACAACTCCCACTGAGAAGCTGTTTCAGATTGAAAAACATTGTGCCCACCAGAGGATTTGATTCTGTGGGCTAATCTTTCTCACCCGCTCAAGAGCCCCATAGCAGCTGCAAAGTTAGTGCTATCATGAACTCTCCTGAGGTAGAAGCCAAGGCACACCAGAGGATTCTCTGGTGGGACCGTCCAACCCTGCCGAGAAGCAGTCCTTGCTAAGAAAAGTGTGTGGGAAGGTTCCCGGACACTCTATGGCTGCTTTTTTACTGAGTAGGAAACACACGCAAAAACGGGGAGAACATACAAAGTCCTTGCAGATGTTGTCCTTGCTGGGATTTGAATCTAGGATCCCAGCGCAGCAAGGTTTCAGTGCTAACCACTGATCCAATGTGCTGCCGTTCACCCTCTAATATCTAACAGGCTGGAGAAACTTGCACCTACTGCCAACTCTATCTTCAGCTCCTTTGTGAGAAAATGTATTTGGGCAGCCACTCAGTCTACCAAATAAAATTCCTGAAAAGGAAATTGGGGATAGCTTCGCTACTGGTACTGGGGGCAGTGCTAATACCATGGCATCGTACCATAGTTTGCTGGAAATATTCCAGACTGGTAGGAGGCAAGCAAATTCCCACAGAAAAGTCCCAGCAGTAATGTTCAGGCCACATTTCAAGTGCAAGTAGCTTTAGAGGACTTCCTGGGAGAAATGACACGCAGGGTAGATATGGTTTCCCTCTATACCAGTCCTTTCACCGAGCTAAATACAACTCTTAGCAAAAAAAAGTTGTGGACTGGCTCCGTACCGTCCCTGGCCACATTCACCTGTCCACGTGTTTGTGGTTAGGCGGTCCTTCACAGTAAGTGCACTGGGGAGGGCACGGGTAATGTTGTGGGACCCGTGCTTGTGGAAGGCGGAGGCGATACCGGGAAATATAGTGGCGGCTGGGGACCGAGTATGGACACCCGGCCGCCGCCGGCATGAGGTTGTGAAAAGCTTCCGTCTCCACGAGCTTAAAAGGCCATATTTCAAGTGCAAAGAGCTGCCCAGAAATCTGGCAGTTTAATGTTGCGGCCTGTGGGTGGGTGGCTAGCTGCATACTTGAACTTGCATTCCAAGTAACAGAAAACTAAGCAGATGGTGGCCTCTATCATCATCATGACCTCACCTCGGCTGTATAAACTCTCCTGAAGGAGAAGCCAGGGCCTGCCGGAGGAGTCTCCGGTTCTCTGGTGGGCCCGTCCAACCCTGCCAAAAAGCAGCCCTGGCTAAGAAAAGTGTGGGGAAAGGTTCCCGGACACTCTATGGCTGCTTTTTTAATGTGGATCGGCCATGCTTATGCATGTTATTTCTCAAAACGCATTACAGATCAGGCCATTGTCCAACTCTGTATTCAAGAAATTAAATGCACAAAGAAAGATGTGTGTGTGTCAAAGCACCACCGACAAGTGCGAGTTGATGTTGGACGGGCTGCTATTGCTTCTGCAACAAGCTCAATTACAGGGCTTCCTGGGAGAAATGACACGCAGGGTAGATACGGTTTCCCTCTATGCCAGTCCTTTCAACGAGCTAAATACAACTCTTAGCAAAAAAAAGTTGTGGACTGGCTCCGTACCATCCTTGGCTACATTCACCTGTCCATGTGTTTGTGGTTAGGCAGTCCTTCACAGTAAGTGCACTGGGGAGGGCACGGGTAATGTTGTGGAACTCGTGCTTGTGGAAGGCGGAGGCGATACCGGGAAATATAGTGGCGGCTGGGGACCGAGTATGGACACCCGGCCGCCAATGGCATGAGGTTATGAAAAGCTTCCACCTCCACGAGCCTAAAAGGCCACATTTCAAGTGCAAGCCTCTGTCAAAAATTTGGCAGTATAGTATTGCAGCCTGTGGGTGGGTGGGTGGCTGCCTGCATACTTGCGCTTGCATTCCAAGGAATGGGGTAGGGACAACTGGACGCTGCACTGGGACAAGGACGTGGACAGTGATTGTTGCAAGTCTGCAATGACAGGTGCATGGCGGAAGGCATTTTCGCATGCGCCAAGGATCACTTATGATGGGCACACTTTTAGGCAGTGACCTGGGAGTCAGAGATGCTTCCATAGGTCTTCCCCATGCTGTTCCCATGTCTTTTCAGCACTGTATGCATGTGTCTGATGATGTGTCACACACCACATGGCCAGATAAGGTTGTAAAATGTTAAAATGACATTTCCTGGTGAATGCATTTGTCTTGGTTGAAAGCAATGCAAAAGTGCAAAAACTCATCAAAAATGCTACGTGTGAACATAGCCCAAGGTGTGGAGGAGTATTTTTGTTTTTGTTTATTCATTTTGCCTTATATACAAGTCATTACCCTGGAAAGGATGTTCCTTAACATAATTCCCAGGAAAATCCATTTTGGTTTCGTTTTTGTATGTTTTATTGTGAGTCCGTAAAAGTGGCGTAATACTCTGACAACGTTGTTGAGAGCAGTGATCTGGGAGTCAGAGATGCTTCCAGGAGTCTTCCCCATGCTGTTACCATGTCATTTGAGCACTGTTCCCATCGATTTGGGCAATTTTAGGCCCTCTGCAGACCGCCGGGGGGGAGCCGCCTGAAAAATGCTCGAGTTTCCCATAGATTTACATTGGGCTCGTTGCTTGGGTCGAGCACCCGAGTATTCCAATTTGGTCGACCCGAGCAACGAGTACCCAAGCATTTTCGTGCTCGCTCATCACTAGCAACTACAGGTTCTGCGAGAAAACTCAGCAAATTCAATTTTTAAATCATCTGCTCATCTTGCTGAGCTCTACCATCTGACACTAAAGTGCTTCCTGACGAATTTAGCTCTGCTACAACTGCTGGGCTCTGCTATAACCACAGACTACCTGTACATTTGCTAAGTCAGTGTTCTGTGCTACAACTACTAATCTCTGCTACATTCTCTAAATAATTATTTTTATAAACAAAGTTCTATTACAACTACTGGACTCAGCTACATTCACTATATGACAAGCCCAGCTTTGCTACTACCACTGAACAGTACATTCACTAAGTGAGTTTTCTGACAAACCCAGTTCTGCTGCTACTTCTGGACTATTCTATGTTTGCGGTATCAGTCACATGACTTATGCTATGTTCTCATTGCGCTTTTAGTCTACTGTTAGTGGCACCGTCGGGGCTTACATCTGAAGCCCTGGAAAGTGGGGTTCGGATGTTTGCTCTGACAGGACCATTTATTTTAATCATGCATAAGGAGTCGCATTGTGTTTTGTTGAATATCAGTTTTGTCAGTGTCCTCCTATTTGAGGCAAGCACCAAGGCACAGTCAACCACGTCTTGGTGCCCTCCTCTTACTGCTGAGCACAAATGTCAAAATCCCGGTTTTGAAAGCTTCAGATGTAAGCAAATTTTAACATAGCTCTACCTAGCTTTGCTCGTCTACTTGGCTCTGCAAAAGCACAATACAGTGCTTCATCTCTACCATGTGTTGCTTGGCTTTCACAGTTCTTCTACATTTACAAATCTACTCTATTATGCCGTTAACCCAACTCTGCTTCAATAGTATTTCTACACTAAATCTACAGCCGTCTTCTCTTCAGCTGTCCTCCTGCCTCTACAACCACAGTTTTTTCCGCTGCCCTCAAGCTTCTACAGCCACTGATTTACCTCTATGCATTAACGTCATCAGTGTCTGTTGCATTCATTCTTCTTCTCCTGACAAAATGCACCAAGGACCCAGCTCACCCGGGGAAATGTAACATAGATAATTTGGTGCAAGTAGGGGGTCATTTAGACATCCGCGATTTTGCAAGCAAAAAACTGACAGACCTTCATCAGTATTTTTAATCAGATTTTCATAAGTGTTTGGTCAGTGTGTTAATGTTTCCCATCAGAGTTTCATCATTTTTTTTTTGTCGCACGAGAAGTTTTCGCAAGCTTCTCCAATCAAATAAGCATGAAGATCATACAGCACATGGATAGCACACAGAAAGCATGGACCCATAGACTTGAATTTCCAAGTTTGATCTTGGATTTGGATCAAAATCGGACATGTCTCCGTATTTTGGTGTGGACCACTTGGGCCACAAAAAAACATGGTCTTGTGAATTATAAAGATAAGAATTCTATCTAGGAAAAACATAGATACAACTCGTACATGAAAATTGATGTCTGAGTGAGCCCTAAGATAGGATTTTTTTTATAAATTGCTTTAGAATTCTGGTACATTGGTACATTTACCTTAGTAAGTCTTCCCCATTGTCTCGTTGAAGTGTAGCAAAAATTATATAAAGGCGGGATTTATCTGACATAATTTAAATGGGCTTTAGTTAGTATTTTTAGTCCTCTCTTACTTATCACGGCCATATGACTTTGTTTTATTACAGCATATGTTTTTGTGACCATTGTATCTTTTATCAGAGTTTTCATTGTTGTGTTAGTAATTGATATAATTTTTAAAAGTAATTGTTTCATGGTTGGAAACTTGATAGAATACGGATTCCGTCTCTTTTACGTCCTTTGTAGCTTGTTATGAATATTTTTTTTAGCTTACTACAATATAAAATGTCAAGCTCATACAGAAAACTTACTTTTACTGATATATTTTAATGTTTCAGGAACTTCATTATTCATTACTTTTTGTTAACAATAGCTTCCCTTTAATGAAAGAACAATCTCCTTCCACTATAATTATCCTTACTGGTACTTCAGACTTAATACTTTTCCTTTAATTAGTATTTCATACAGCCAGACTGGATTACTAATATTATATTACACTACTTTGCAATATTGTAATAATGATAGGATATTTTCTGTCCAAACCAAGGGAACAAATCAGCTGTCCTAAATTCATTACTCGTGGAGTTAATCTGTTTAGGTGTCTAGAACAGTGTGTAATGCTCAAAACACCTGAGCAATATCCAGCTTAAGCCAGCAAATTGTAATGTGGAGCACAGCTCACAGTAATGATATCTTCTCCTTCCAACTGGAGCAAACAATATCCCATAACATAAACCTTATTATGTTGTTTCAGGAAATGTAATGACTAAAGGGAGGCTGCTTAACAAAAGCTTAATAAGGTAATGTGGGCAAGATGCCAAGGAGAAAGTCAAGAAAAAAGCAGCAACACACTTATTGATTTCTGATGCCAAAATACTTGTCTTCTTTTCAACAGTGTTGTTCTATAGAGAATTTGTGTAGCATTTTCAGTTTGGAAGTGAGAGCCCTGAAACCTCCATATAGTATTATACTGTGAGTATCATGATGCAATGTACTAATGTTAAGATGCACAATTCTAATGTCAATAATAATAATAATCAATACATTTCCTAAAACTGCGCATCAACAAATTAGGGTGAATTAAAACAATGGCGAGAAACCTTATTCATAAAATCACTGTGTATGTTATCTGAAAAAAAAATTCTTGAAAGATGGGCTGCCTACTAGGGACGAAAGACTTCTAAGCTCCATTAAATCATGGGTCCTTGGTCACTTCCTAATTGCTTGATCTATATTCAAAGTAATCTTTTACAGACTCATTTGATATACAGTGGGAAAAATATGTATTTTTATCACGAAAATGGAGACGCCACAGGTCTCGGAAAATGGCACCATTTTTTTTTATAAACTTTGGATTATTTTTTCACCACTTAAATAAAAAAAGAACCTATACATGTCTTGTATCTACGAACTCGTAATGACCTGGAGATTAATAATGGCTGTTCAGTTTTAGCATTCAGTGAACGTGGTAAAAAAAAACAATGGTGGAATTGCACTTTCTTTGCAATTTCACCGCACTTGGAATTTTTTTCCCGTTTTCCACTACACTATATGGTAAAATAAATGGTGTCATTCAAAAGTACAACTCGTCCTTCAAAAAGCAAGTGCTCACATGGCCATATTGACAGAAAAATAAAAAAGTTATGACTCTGGGAAGAAGGGGAGCAAAAAACGAAAGCGCAAAAACGGAAAAACCCAAGGTGGTAAAGGGGTTAAGTTCTGTTTTTCTATTGTATTAAATATTTATTTTAAGCCATAAAATGCACTTTAATTATGTCTCTCACAGTTGAAGTGTACCTATGATAAAAATGACAGACCACTCCATTCTTTACAGGTGGGAAAACTTGCAAAATCAGCAACGCATCAAATACTCATTTTCCCCACTGTACGTGATCAAATTCTATCTTTCTTATTCTGATATCACCCTCTGTTTAAATTATTTAACTGTAATAATGGTGATCGAGCTAGTGACTTTTTATATTTCACTGTAATAGATTGCCATCTTTATTAGTTACTTGCTAGAGCTGTACCACTTTTACTTTTAAACTTCCAAGAATATCAAAAAGCTCAAACTGCAACACTGTAGGCCACAGAAGAACACAGAACAAGGCTAGGAAATTTTCACTACATCTAAAGCAACAGCAGCACAAAAATTAGTTGCAGCTACAGGGATTAGGTTTCCATGGCTGAGATCACCATGCAAATTGCCAAACTTAGTGGGTAGTCGATTTGTGGAAAGGTGATCTGTGCTGTGGTTCTCCTGAAGAAGAAGTTTGCCATAGCAAACATCCTATACCACTTAAAGGAGTGACTGCAGAGTGTTGCATCCCCCAAGCACATGCATTGTGCGCTGCGAGGATTCATTGGTTTCTGAGCTGGGAAAGGTGATGATGTATGTGATATGCATACTCCTTGGCATAAGGTATCTAGTGGGCACTCCCTCACGCCATACAAGTGTATTGAGCAAGAGTCCTCTCTCTCTTCTGTAATATGTAAGCTCTTAAGGTCAATGGAGTCCTCTCTCTCCTGTAGTTTGCTAGCTCTTATCATCAGCAAAGTTTTCTCTCTCTTTCCTCTCCCCACGCGTATTTTCAGATAAATTACAAGTTTTCCAGTTTTGAGATTCACACTAATTTAATCACTGCAAATCAAATTTTGGGAGAAAATTCAACTAGGCCTGTAAATTTCAAAAGATCCTCTCATCTCTAACAATTACCATTTTAGCTAGGCGCTACTTCCAATGTACTATAGAAAAAAATAAAAAGATTTTGCTTAATTTGATGATAAAAACTAAATTGATCAGTACAGAGGCATAACTTAAAAGGACTGACTCTGCGATGAATAGTTCATCAATATCAGTGTGATGGGGGTCCAAATTCCAGTTCCCCCACTGATCAGTTGTTATTTGTTCCAGCAGCAATAGGATGTAAACACTTTGAATGGAGCTAAACTGCTCAGCTCAATTCAATGTGTAGCGGCCACTGCCGGGTCCTGCAAAGCAGGTTTCCCACTCTAAGTCATCAATTTGTTATGACTGGACAACCCTTTTACCCCATCCAAACTGTAGCATCAACTGTAAGCCAGACAACAAATAAATTATCAACTTAACTAATGCTTTGTGTCAAAATAGATTTAATTTCTGAAGAGTTGAGGCCACCTAAGCATCAAAAGATGGCCCAACTTTAATCAAATGGCTTACATACCCATGTTTCATAATATTTTCTAAAAGTGTTAAATCAAATCACACATTTCTCTTATAAGAACGCAAATTGTCTCTTTAGAGAGGAAGAGGAATACAACTCTAGTGCCACCTACAGGAAGTAGCAATCCTAAAAGTCAATAGTGACCCTTTAATAAGCCTTATCACATGACTTAGGATAAAAGCCAATACCAGAAACTCAATTTGCAGACACTATGTTTCGGGGTACTGCCCCTCGTCAGAATCAACTTCATCACAACTTCAGTTTGGATCTTGGTAACCTACTTGGTCCAGGACAAAAGTCAGGGAAGGTTCTCTGGCTATAATAAGAAATGGATACTGTAACTCTTAGTAACTCTTATGAAACATAGTGGAGTAAGATGTTGCAAGTAACAATAAAAGTCTTGTCGTTTTTCAGTTATACTTAGAACATTGCCTATTGTTTAAATCAGCTTTTTGTGTTACATGTATTTATTAAACTTCTTCTGTTTTTTCTTTTTTCTTTCTTTTTTTTTCTTTATTATAATAAAGAAAATTTGTAATTTTGCAATTTTCACAATGGTTACTAATGTTTCCTTAGACTTATGCTTCCTGTCTTGTCAGGAAAAGTTTACAGCAGTTTCCTTATCATTAGAGGCAGGATTAAAATGACTAATAATACATATACACACAGTCATTTACCATTCACTATACAGTAGATGATGTCACAGTTCCTATTCCCCCTCCTTTCATAATTAGCTTAGCACACACTCACTAAGCAGCAAATCAAACCAAATTGAATAGAATAAATTCTAAGATAAAAATTGTAAAAAAAATGCAAAGAGTGAGTTATAAAGAATATATAGTTTCTGGGATTCAGGGCAATCATTTTCTTTGCTAGTGTAACTTATTCATGACCGTTTTAGATTTTCCTAAATACTGACCTATTTTAGGTATTTTATAGTTCATATTCTAGATCTGGAATAAATGTGCAGTACATTTTAATACATACTCTGTTCTCGGAGCTATTTTTACTGAAATTTGCAATTAATATGTGAAATTACCACTTATACTTTGAATGCTCTTCAATCAGGTCATGCTGCATCTTCCTAAATGTCAACCACCATCTCTACTAATTCAGGAAAATGTAGTGTTATATCGCTTTGCATAGATAAGTGTCTTCATTGAGTTTCTAGTCTATTGGTGTTTCATTAACATTACTGATAAAATGTATGTTGTATAATAATATGTTTTTTATTTCTGGTTACTCAAGACAGGAAACATATCAAATATTTAATAGTCATATTTTTGTAGAGATATACAGTAATATTATTTTTATTGAGGGCATTTCTTGAGATGGTCCTGTTCCTACTAGGCACAATGTGTCATGTGTTATAACAATTACCTAACCTATAGAAAGCTTTAACATATTTTATACTAGATTACAATATGATAAAATGTTTGATAATAGACTTGCACAAGATTGATCTTCCTACAGAGCAATCATCGGACAAGTCGACATTGGCTCGGACCGAGCCGAAGACCGTTAAAAATAAAAAAAATTATATACAGTGGGTACGGAAAGTATTCAGATTCCTATAAACTTTTCACTCTTTGTTTCATTGCAGCCATTTGATAAATTCTAAAAAGTTCATTTTTTTTCTCATTAAAGTACACTCTGCGCCCCATCTTGACTGAAAAAAACAGAAATGTATACATTTTTGCAAATTTATTAAAAAAGAAAAACTGAAATATCACATTGTCATAAGTATTCAGACTCTTTGCTCAGTATTGAGTAGAAGCACACTTTTGAGCTAGTACAGCCATGAGTCTTCTTGGCAATGATGCAACAAGTTTTTCACACCAGGATTTGGGGATCATCTGCCATTCTTCCTTCCAGATCCTCTCCAGTTCTGTCAGGTTGGATGGTGAACGTTGGTGGACAGCCATTTTCAGGTCTCTCCAGAGATGCTCAATTGGGTTCAGCAGGGCTCTGGCTGGGCTAGTCAAGAATGGTCACAGAGATGTTCTGAAGCCACTCCTTTGTTATTTTAGCTGTGTGCTTAGGGTCATTTTCTTGTTGGAAGGTGAACCTTCGGCTAAGTCTGAGGTCCTAAGCACTCTGGAAGAGGTTTTCATCCAGGATATCTCTGTACTTGGCCGCATTCATGTTTCATTCAATTGCAACCAGTCATCCTGTCCCTGCAGCTGAAAAACACCCCCATAGCATGATGCTGCCACCACCATGTTTCACTGTTGGGATTGTATTGGGCAGGTGATGAGCAGTGCCTGGTTTTCTCCACACATACCGCTTAGAATTATCACCAAAAAGTTCTATCTTCGTCTCATCAAACCAGACAATCTTCTTTCTCATAGTCTGGGAGTCCTTCATGTGTTTTTGAGCAAAATCTATGCGGGCTTTCATATGTCTTGCACTGAGGAGAGGCTTTCGTTGGGCTACTCTGCCATAAAGGCCCGACTGGTGGAGGGTTGCAGTGATAGTTGAGTTTATGGAACTTTCTCCCATCTCCCTACTGCATTTCTGGAGCCACAGTGATCTTGGGGTCCTTCTTTACCTCTCTCAACAAGGCTCTTCTTCCACGATTGCTCAGTTTGGCTGGACGGCCAGGTCTAGGAAGACTACTGGTGGTCCCAAACTTCTTCCATTTAAGGATTATGGAGGCCACTATGCTCTTAGGAACCTTGAGTTCTGCAGAAATTCTTTTGTAACCTTGGCCAGATCTGTGCCTTGCCACAATTCTGTTTCTGAGCTCCTTGGGCAGTTCCTTTGAGCTCATGATTCTCATTTGGTCTGACATGCACTGTGAGCTGTGAGGTCTTATATAGACAGGTGTGTGCCTTTTCAAATCAAGTCCTATCAGTTTAATTAAACACAGCTAGTGTAGAGCGAGTATGTTCTGTCCGAGTACACTCGGGCTGAGCTCCGAGTATTTATAGCTGCTCGGTGATAAGGTTAAATCGCTCCCGTGTGCATGATTTGCAACTGATTGGCAACTTTATTACATGTGAGGAATGTGTAAGAAATAGACATTCCTCACATGTAATAAAATGTCAAACAGTCGCAAATCATGCACACTGGAGTGATTCAAGCATATCACCGAGCAGCTATAAATACTCGGTGCTCGGCCCGAGCGTACTCGGCGAAAGGGTTAACAGAACATACTCGCTCAACACTAAATGCAGCTGAACTTCAATAAAGGAGTAGAACCATCTCAAGGAGGATCACATGGAAATGGACAGCATATGACTTAAATATGAGTGTCTGTGCAAAGGGTCTGAATACTTATGACCATGTAATATTTCAGTTTTTCTTTTTTAATAAATTTGCAAAAATTTCTACATTTCTGTTTTTTTCAGTCAAGATGGGGTGCAGAGTGTACTTTAATGAGAAAAAAAAGAACTTCTTAGAATTTACCAAATGGGTGCAATGAAATAAAGAGTGAAACATTTAAAGGGGTCTAAATACATTCCATACCCACTGTATTAAGTCCTAATGCTCAGTAAACCATTGGACGTGAAGAATTTTTGCACTGGTCAGTAGGTAGTTATTAATTTGGCTATACATAGAACAATTTGTTCTCCAATAAGAAAATCATTGGTTATAACTGTGGTCTTCCAGCTCTTGAGACTGAGTTCGAATCCAACTAAGCACAACATCTTTGTGGATGTATGATTTACCTGTGTCATTCCACACTCCAAAAATATTTCAAAAGGTTAAATACCCTTTTCCACATTGAAATTGCAACATCAGGAAAAAAAACATGGAAATTTGGAAGTCACAGGATTGATAGACATGTTAATTTTATGCAAAAGTTAAAAAAATTGAAACAAAATTTTCAAAACTTCTCGATTTATTCAGTACTAAGTATGAACACCACATTGGAAGATACATGTCCTTATACGCCTTGGTATACTATTAATTCAATTTATCTTGCATATGGCCATATTTCCTGCAATCTTGTTTTAGCAATTTAGTAAAAACATGTACAAGAAGCACATATAATATTTACAACTAGAGATGAATTGGTTCAAAGCAAATAGTACTAAGCCTCAAATTTTACAAAGAATTCGAATTCACCTGAAACCAAATTTTTAGTGATTTGCTTTAGTCGATGACCAGGATGGATTTAAAAAAATACTTAAACAGCCTTCAACTGTCCCACCAGACAGCCACACTCCACCACCACACCAGTCAATTTCTTGTTCAGTCACTAGTATGGTCTCTACAAAGGTACATCTCCAGTGTTTCTGGTGCGGTCTTGCATCCTACAGATTCACGGTAAGAATTGCGCCCAATCTTCTCAAGAGGTGCTGAAGATGCTTTTGCAGAGACCTTATCAGTGATTGGACAGAAGAAGACGACCAGAGCGGGGCTGTGCGGTGGAACAGGTGAGGGAGGGGTAAGAATATATATTTTTTCTTCTGGGGAGGCCCCATAGCATATTAATTCACATTAAATTTCCTTTGAATGCATTTTTTACTTATCAAATTTCCCAACTTAACTTGAGCGAATTTGCAGAATTTAAATATCTGCAGATTTGCTCTTCCTCACTTTGAGCAAAAGTGCTATTTTGGGAAGATTATGAAAAAATCCAGGATGGCAATAAAAAGTTCTTTAAAAAGTAAAAGTATGTTACTGAAGAAAACAACCAACCCCAAATGTGTCTTTTGATTTGTCAACAATTCACAGGCAAAGATGGTTCCCCAATGAGTATAGGTAGTAATGTGTTTATGTATAATAACGAAATGACAGCACTACTTTCCTTTCATCAGTGTATACAAAAAGAACAAACATATGGTGCATGCTTTATAAAATTGCTAATGATTCCATAGAAAACGCCTTGTTGATTCTGACAGTATTAGTACAAAAGAGATTATTAAAAGGAATCTATCTTGTATTTTATTCCTGTTTGATTAAGCAAATGTAAGTATGTAAAAAAACAATATATGTATAATATGCTTTTTTTTAATGCAGCTATTTATTTTTCTTTGTAGTTACCATATTGGGGGAGCATATTTCCATTTTGTAGTATTTGTATAGATAGCATAACAGGGAGTATGTTTTATGGTAAATTACAATATTTGGAAATACAGGTGCATCTCACTAAATTAGAATATCATCAAAAAGTTAATTTATTTCAGTTCTTCAATACAAAAAGTGAAACTCCTATATTATATAGAGTCATTACAAACAGAATGATCTATTTCATGTGTTTATTTCTGTTAATGTTGATGATTATGGCTTACAGCCATAATACCCCAAGTACCATTAATATGGACTGCTCCATCTGTTACAAGTGTATTTTCTCCCTGGTTTATAAAACTAAAACAAAATGCTTTACTTTCTACATCTTCAATGGAATTTGACAAAACTGGCCAATTTCTACCAGTGTGCTAGATCAGATTTCAATCAGTGTCTGTGTCAGTTTTTACCTTCAGAAGTTTATTAGTCTTTCTCATTTGCAACAAAAACCGATGTATGTTTCTCAAACTTCTCCTATCAAAATGGTGAAAAATGGACAGCAATGGGATGCAGCTATGCATCGATCAGTATACTGTTAAAGTCTTTAATGGACCCACAGTCTCGCATTGGTGAGTTTTCTCTGTATCTTGAATCAAAACCTAGTCATTTTTGTTTCTTCTTTTTGAATACTCAGTCCTCGAAAGACCAGGACATCTTAACAGTTCCCAAGGCTATAATGGGCATGTGTTCTATCCAGGAAAACACAAATAAAACTTGTATGTGAAAACTGACGTCTGTGTGTGGCCTATGCAACATTTATTCAAGAAATGTCCTACTTCGTAGACTAGGTTTTTCCTGTCTGAGCAGCAGCTTTTGTGGGGCAGTATGGAATTTGTTTTCTTCATTTTGTAAAAGCACTTCCTCATGTGGAAGTCTAAAGAATTGTTTTGATGGGTTTCACTGATGCCACAAGATTGCTGCCAAATGCTGGCATCTGTTTTTCTTAATGTCTTTGACCTTTGGCTTGCGCAATTTTGGGTGAACATAGCACACAGTTTTGACATCAACCCTAATGAATCATTTTAAACCAGACCATTTTGACCAACATTATTAGTTGCTCTTACAATGCTTTTGTAGCTAAAACCCCACAACCTTTTTAAAATGAATTGCTGTAAAGGCTATTTTTGAAAAGTGAAATAAATTATCATAAGAAGCATGTATTGTTTGTGATGTTTGGATGTGCACCTACAAAGCTATATTGCTGCATTCTACTTTCATTAAATTGCATTTAAAAATGTAAACATTGTAATATGATGATAAACTATTATTATTACCTGTCTTAAAATGGCTTAACATTTACAAATAATAAAAAACAGATGTGAAATTTGTAGGAATTTGTAATAATAACTAAGATCACTGAACTAATAAAAACAGTGAAAACTGTAATATTTCTCCACATTGATTCTACTTTTTTAATAGACGTATAGGAATAAAACTGAGGATATACAGCCATTCCCACTTGTTATGAAATGTTGATTTGGTGTGTGTGTCCATGCCTAGGCTATATGTACTAGGAGTTTTGTATTATATATGTTTTAATGCCTTTCACTTAGAGCTGTAGTTGGTTGGATCAATTGTGTTAGAGTGTTTTGTTTTGTCATTGTAATTGGCTTTGCTATATGTCTAGAAGCAACATACATCTTTATTTGCTTCTTGGTGTCATAATGTTCTATGTTATGTCTGACAGTTTGGGCTATTAAAGCTTGTAGGGTCAAGAAGTTATTTCTGTAAGGTGCTCATAAGTGTGGTAAAGTTGTTGCAAGATTTGTTCCCTGAGGACTCCAGCACCAAGACTCATTTGTCTGAACATCTCCACAGGATCATTACATTTTATGGCTTTTGTAATCCTTGTTCTTTCCTATTATAAAATTATAACACAGAACATGTAAATAGCTCTTATTTGTATACAAATACAAGTCATACACTTTGTGCATTTCTTTAAAGTTTGATTTTTAGTACACATTTATAGTTAAGTGAATGAAGCTAATCTAAACACATTATCATGCAGTTAAGTTCAGAAAACATAGGTTATAGAAAGAAAAAACATAAAACATCGTACCATAAAGCAGCATTATCTAACATACTACTATGCTTGGCTTAAATTGAAGAATGCATTGTCTTTCATTTCACTTTGATTATCTTCTTATACTACAAAACAAAAAAGGCTTCTCCTAATTCTATAAAATATTTAGAAATTTTAAAGCATTCATGGACTTTTTCCAACTCGTTCGCTATTGCTCCAGTAAAAGAAATAAAATGAAAAAAAAAAAATGCAAACAGTCTTAATGGAAAAATATTCTATTATTTTGCTGCATGCAGTAAACGTAGAAGATAATAAAATTTATAGATAGAAATAATGTAACCGCAGGATTGTTTTGACACCAGTACGGCGCAGAAACGCGTTGTCCAATAAAAGGACCCTCATCTACTATTTTTGCAGCAAGAGACATTCTTCTAGATGCACAACCTATTTTAAACAGTTTTTTTATTTCTTCTGATAAACCAGATAATCCTATCATATTGTATACTAAGATTGTTTTCATGACGATGGTTACAGAGCTCCCTATCTTCAGTGGTCTGACATGGTTGTGACACCATAAATATATATTGAACTGAAACATGCATACATTTAAAGTACAAAATGTGACATTTTATGCCATGGTGCAAAGAACCAATAGAGAGCTAATTTATAGTGACATCTCTAAAATTACATATTAACAAACTGGGCAGAAAGCAGTTTATCAAAATGTTAATATGTTTAGTAATGATGTTTCTTATGATTCACTGTATTAGTTTTGACTTTCCTAAGATAGAGAAGATCAGAGAAACTTATTTAACTAAATGCTGATAGCAATGACTTCTGGCAAGTCTAATTACATTTGACAGAATATAAAGTACAAGAAGTTGTTTTTTTTCCTTCTGCCAGATGCTTCAATTGCTTGAGGCTCTCTTGTGGACTAATTTCTTCCCCGGTAGATCTTATTAGGACATGCACCTGTCAGTTGGAACATCACAAGTATGTAGCAAGACATGCAAAGTGTAACAATGTGTTACTGAAACGGCATGCTAAACAGCCCCTTTCTGTCACTGCAAACTGTGCTTAAAATGGTAGAAATTGCATGAAGAAGCAGCCTGTTACTGAGAGAACATGACAAGTTTTGCAGTGGTGGTTGGTGGGGGTCACATCCAGTAAGATATCAGCCTGCATCAGCGTCCAAATACTTAGCTTTGATATGCTCCTTTAATCTCCACAGTCCAGCATACTTTCTAAACACTCCAGTGGTTTCTTAAACTCATGCTTGATTAATAAGCTGAAGCTGACGATGATTCAATGACTACTGTGATATAGTCCTTTGGGGGAAGCCTGCGCTCAGTGCTTTCTGTTCCAGATAAATCACAACATAACAGTCTGTCAGAAGCAGGAATGCATTTTTCCTGTTAGTATCTTTTTTTGATATGTAAAACTAACCCGTTTGCCTCTGCCTTTTATCTTAATTTAATAGGCTAGAATACACATTGTAGATGTAACCTAAGGCAGTAGTCCATCATGGTTTATTTTTAAATGACAGCCAAAGTACAATCACATTCATTGGAGTCGGATGACTTAGATTGCAGATTGTGTATGCAGTACATCTGAATAGCTCCATAAAAAAATAGGTGTATAAGGTATACGTGTATAGCTAGAAACATCATTGCAAAAGCATTCATTGCAATGATAACAATGACTAATCTTCATTTCAGCATGAATGTAATGGAGTACATGAAAATGTTATTATTCTGAGTTTTGAAAATGTTACTTCTGCTTTTATCATTATCATGTGCTACAGACCCTATATGATATACTCCTTTACCCTTAGCCCACATTTAGTCATTCATTGTATATATGATACTATTGTGCTTTGGGGAGGACTAGTGACCAGACTATATGGTGTAATAGGACCCTCAGGTGGATTGCATTTGTTGTTTCCCATTTTATAAGTACGGTATATCAGTGTTGATGATGCCATTATTTAATTTAATGACCTTCAGCTCAGTGTCGAGCCATGTCGACTTGATGGGTGAACGCTCTATAGGAAGATCGATCTTTTGCAAGCCCAGATAAGTCCACCAGGGTCGTCTCAGCCGTTATCTTGATAGTATCAAACCATTGGGTTGCTGGTTTTCCTCTTCACCTTGTTCCTTCTATTCTTCTGACCATGATGTCCTTCTTCAGTGATTGCTCTCTTTGTATGATATGTTCAAAGTAGGCAAGTCATAACTTGGTGATTAGTGATGATCGAGTATGTTTCATTAACCCTTTTGGCGAGGACGTTCGGGTGCTCGCCGAGTATTTTGGCATGCTCAGCATTTCTTTCACTGTTGCCACGGTAGCAAGTTTCACAGCTATTAGACAGCTGTGACACATGCAGAGATTGACTGTCGAACAGAGTACCGTGAATCGTTCTGCTTATCTCTAATCAATAAGTACATCTATTCATCTCTAATCATAAACATCTGTTTGTATATATCTATATATACATTTTTTTATAAGGGCATGGTCAACCTATTTACCAATTCAGTATATGTGTTTGTAAATATGAGGTATTGGTGTTTTTTACTAGGGCTTTGTAATCTAGTGGGATGTTTTTGACCATAGCATGAATTGAGGATTAAGTGTATTGGCCACTTTTTATTTGTTAAGAAATTTAAGTATTACCCATTCTCCTCTTGCACTTGTTAGTACAGTCATCAGATTGCACAGCACTCCAGGTTCACAAGATAGTCGCTGATGAAGAAGCATATGACCAGACTAGTCCATTAACAAATGAGAAAACAAGTCACATAGAAAAGATGTAGAAATATATTTGAAAAATACTTACAAAAAGTGTATAGAGCTGGATGGCTCCTGGTTATAAAGAAAATTGGAATCTCCAGAGCCATCTAGACATATGTACTTCTTCAATTATTAATATGGTTAAACTAAATAAAAAAAATGAAGAAAAAGGGTAACTCTGAGTAGAAGGCATGTACATGTAATCAACATACACTTCAATATGCAACACTTCTATTCCAAACAAAGGGTCCATTTTATTAATCAGGCTGTTGTTGATGAGGAATAAATGCTGGTTGATTGAAACTTAGGAAGGTGAGATTGACAATAGACTACTTTTCATGGCTGAGTCTATAGGATTGCTGATTAGATTCCAATTTTTAATTCACTGATGAATTTGAAGAATTCAGTGATTCAATATAGCTGTCAATGGCGGTAAACAGGAACTTTCCACATGTACCCTCCTTTATAGTCACAGAAGATTCTTTTTTATCTCTTTGATAAAAGGCAGCATGCTGGATACAGTTTCACTCCGGGCAGAGCAGGGAGACTATGTCCCTGCACTGTCCGGTAGCCGCTATGGGGCCCTTGAGCAGGAGGGAGGGTCCCTGGTGCCAGCATCGGGCCCCTCCGCCCGTCACCGCCGCAAGTTTACTGATGAGAGAGGGAGCGACGCTCCCTCTCCCATCAGTCCCCTCTCTGTGACTGACATCTCTGACATCATCACTTAGTGCCTGGCCCGCTGTGCTGGAGATGTCTGTGGGCAAGGTGATCAGAGTAGCGAGGGAACCAGGAGGAGAGGTGAGTACTGTTTATTTATTTTTTGCCGGGTGGAGGGCAGCATTATATTACAGACTCTGCCTATGGGGAGGGGTGGCATTATACTACAGACTCTGCCTATGGGGAGGGGGGGCATTATACTAAAGACTCTGCCTATGGGGAGGGGGGGCATTATACTAAAGACTCTGCCTATGGGGAGACAGGAGCATTATACTAAAGACTCTGCCTATGGGGGGACATTATACTACAGACTCTGCCTATGGGCAGGTGGGGAGTATTATACTACAGACTCTGCCTATGAGGAGGAGAGCAGCATTATACTAAAGACTCTGCCTATGGGGGGGCATTATACTACAGACTCTGCCTATGGGGGGGAGTGGAGCATTATTCTAAAGACTCTGCCTATGGGGGGCATTATACTAAAGACTCTGCCTATGGGGGGGCATTATACTACAGAATTTGCCTATGAGGAGGGGGGAGCAGTACACTACAGACTTTGCCTATGGGGAGGGGGACATTATACTACAGACTCTGCCTATGAGGAGGGGGGAGCATTATACTATGGACCCTGTCTATGGGGGGGGGGGGCATTATACTACAGACTCTGCCTGCAGGGGGGGGGCATTATATTACAGACTCTGCCTATAAGAGGGGGAGCATTATACTATAGACTCTGCCTATGGGGGGTGCATTTCACTACAGACTCTGCCTATGGGTGGGGCATTATACTACAGACTCTGCCTATGAGATGAGGGGGCATTATACCACAGACTATGCCTATGAGGAGCGGGGGAGAATTATACTACAGACTCTGCCTATGAGATTGGGGGGGGCATTATACTACAGACTCTGCCTATGAGGGGGGAGGAGCATTATACTACAGACTCTGCCTATGGGGGGCATTATACTGCAGACTCTGCCTATGGAGGGGGTATTATACTACAGACTCTGCCTATGAGGAGGGGGGAGCATTATACTACAGACTCTGCCTATGCGGGGAGCATTATACTACAGACTCTGTCTATGGGGGGCAGCATTTTACTACAAACTCTGCCTATGGGGGGTGCATTATACTATATGAAGGACTATATAGAGTGCATTATACTATATTGAGGACTATCTGGTGCATTATACTATATGAGGCTATTTATACAGTGTAGAAGATAATGTGGGGTCTTTGAATAGTGTGGGGGGCCATCATACAGTGTGGTAGATAATGTGGGGTCTTTGCACAGTGTGGGGGCCATCATACAGTGTGGGAGATAATGTGGGGTTTTTGTTTAGTTTTGGGGGCCATCATACAGTGTAGGAGATAATGTGGGGTCTTTGTATAGTGTGGGGGCCATCATACAGTGTGGGAGATAATGTGGGGTCTTTGTATAGTGTGGGGACAATCATACAGTGTGGGAGATAATGTGGGGTCTTTGCACAGTGTGGGGGCCATCATACAGTGTTGGAGCCATCAGCTTGGGGGCTACTAAGGGGTCAGTATACTGTGTGGGGGTTCTATACAGTGAGGGGGAATTATATTGTTAATAGGAGAACATCATACTGGTTAGAGGGGAGCTCTACATGGGGGAGTCTCAGGACATTATTAAATCTTAAGTGGGCACTTATTGTTATAGGGGAACTCAGGTTATCGTCACTGTCAAAGGGGCACTATTACTTTCTATGGGGCACAATGTGGGCACTGTTTTCTAGGACACTTGCACACGGCATTACTATATTTTAGAGGTATGTTTTACCATCTAGAGGGCACACAGTAGGTGCAGTAATAGGGACACATTTTGCAGCAGAGGCTCAGTATTGGGGTATCAGCAGGATGAGAAGTTTGTGCAGGTTGGAAATAGATGTGGTCAGAGCCTGAAATGTAAGGAGTCAAATGTGTCTTTGTTGTGGTCTCTGCAGACCTGAGACTCTGAGCCCTGGCTGGAGAAGTTGTAGTGTCGGTCAGGGCCAGATGGAAAAGACGGGAAAAGTGAACAATTTAATCAGAAAGAACGTCAGCTAGAAAGCTGCTATAAATAACTGTGCTGTGATCTCTTATATGTTCTGCAGGACTGGCATCTATCAATACATGTCACCATATGGCAGTAATATCAGTGCTGGTCTTTGTATAGAGATTATTTTTAGTAAGAGCGCGGTCATCTGCAGAGGTTCTCCTACATCCACTATCTGGGTGCGCCACTATAGTTGTAATCATGGTTACCTGGTTAGGGGCCCACTCAGAAGTTTCGCCCCCCCCTGAACCAAAACCCTAGCTATGCCTCTGGTGCCATTCATACCAGGATTGGGATGAGGAGTGCCATGTATTCCAGATTTGGAATGAGGGGTGCCATTCATACCAGGATGAGAGATGGGGTGCCAAGCATACCAGGATTGGGATGAGGGGTGCCATGCATACCAGAATGAGAGATGGGGTGCCATGCATACCAGGATTGGGATGAAGAGTGCCATGCATACCAGGATTGGTGATGAGGGGTGCCGTGCATACCAGGATTGGGGAAGAGGGGTGCCATGCATACCAGGTTTGGGGATGAGGGGTGCCATGCATACCAGGATTGGGGATGAGGGGTGCCATGCATACCAGGATTGGGGATGAGGGGTGCCATGCATACCAGGATTGGGGATGAGGGGTGCCATACATACCAGGATTGGGGATGAGGGGTGCCATGCATACCAGGATTGGGAATGAGGGGGCCATGCATACCAGGATAGGCATGAGGGGTACTATGCATACCAGGATAGGGATGTGGGGGGGCATGCATACCAGGATTTGGATGAGGGGCCATGCATACCAGGATAGGGATGAGGGGTACCATGTATACCAGGATAGGGATGAGGGGTACCATGCATACCAGGATTCGGGATGGGGTGCCATGCATACCAGGATAGGGATGAGGGGTACCATCCATACCAGGATGAGGGGTGCCATGCATACAGGGATTGGTGGTGAGGGGTGCCATGCATACCAGGATTGGGGTTGAGGGGTGCCATGCATACTAGGATTGGGGGTGAGGGGTGCCATGCATACCAGGATTGGGGGTGAGGGGTGCCATGCATTCTGGGATTGGGGGTGAAGGGTGCCATGCATTCCAGGATTGGGGATGAGTGGTGCCATGCATACCAGGGTGGGGATGAGGGGTGCCATGCATTCCAGGATAGGGATGAGGGGTGACATGCATGCCAAGATAGGGATGAGGGGTGCCATGCATACCAGGATAGGATGGTGGGGACAGGATGCGGGCAGCACAAATACCAGGAGGGAGCACCATATACCAGCATGGGAGACCATATACCAATAAAAATGCTCGCCACCCGGGCGTAGAATGGGTTCCATAGCTAGTTTTTTTTATAAAACTTTCAGGTAAGTGTATTTTTGCGACTGTGTTGTAGATTAGCTGCGAAAAGTTCAAAGTTTAGAGCCCAGAAATAGCTGAATGCCCTTCAACCCCTTTCTGACATGTGCAGTACATGTATGGCACATGTCGGGTCTCCCCCTTTCGGGACATGACAGCTGATCTGATCAGCTGTCATGTGCCCCTAACAGCAGCGGATGGAATCACAATCCACCCACAGCTGTTAACATGTTAAATGCCACTGTCAATCTCTGACAGCGGCATTTAACATGGATACAGCGGAAGGACGTCACTAGTCGCGCCCGTTGTTGGCATGACAACCCGGGGCCTGCAGGAGACCCGTGCGGTTGCCATTGCCGGGAGGCTATGAGCGCCGCCCAGCAGTCGGCGCTCATAGCCAGTGAGCATTTCTGCTACACACAGGTGATCTGATCATCGCCTGCCTGTAGCAGAGGCAATCAGACAATCGCAGCTTCTGGTGTCTCCAATGGAGACTATTGAAGCATGTGTAAAGTAAAAAAAAAAGTTGTTAAAAATATAAAAAAATAAGAAAAATATAAAGGTTTAAATCAACCCCCTTTCGCCTTATTCAAAATAAAAAATCACATATACACATATTTTGTATTGCCTCATTCAGAATCTCCCAATCTATCAATATATAAAAAATAATTAATCTGATTGGTAAACGGTGTAATAAGCAAAAAAAATCTAAATGCCAGAATTACTGTTTATTGCAATAAAATGCAATAACGGGTGATCAAAACATCGTATCTACCACAAAATGGTATAAATAAAAATAAGTCCTCACTTGGGTCTCAGAAAATGGTGACTTTTTTTTTTTTAACAAACTTTGGATTTTTTTTTAATCACTTAAATAAAAATGATCCTATAAATATTTGGTATCTATGAACTTGTAATGACCTGGGGAATCATAATGGCAGGTCAGTTTTAACATGTAGTGAACATGGTAAAAAAAAAACAACTGTGGAATTGCACTTTTTTGTACAATTTCACTGCACTTGGATTTTTTTTACTGTGTTGTGCAAAAGGTCAACTTGTCCCACAAAAAAAATAAGCCCTCACATCGCCATATTTACCAAAAAATTAAAAAGTTATGGCTCTGGGAAGAAGAGGAGTGAAAAACAAAAATTAAAAAACAGAAAATGGCCCGTGGGTAAAGGGGTTAAGCTTGAACCGCAATTACTTGGGCAATGTTATGAACTTTAATGATTTCTAACTGATCAGCGATTCCTCCAGAGGTAAGAAATGTATAATGAGATAAATGGTATTGCATTAAAAGACAGCATACATATTCTCCTGAAGTGTTGATTAAGAATTAGGCGAAACAAATCCTTCATTATATCAATCCAAAAGAACCAACCATAAAAAATTGCTGGATCAAAGATTCTTCAATAATATAGTTTCAGCTCTCAATAGATTTACATTTTAAAAATCCTGTGCTGATGATGAAATCTTTTTTTCCCTGGATACCCGATATTTGTATGCATGGCTGTAATAATAATAATAATAATAATAATAATTTTTATTTCAACAGCCCCAACATATTCCGCAACACGTTACAATTAAGAGGGGACATGTACAAACAATATCAGACGCTACAGAGTAACCCAAAAATCAACATATACCAAGAGGTGTGGGGGCCTGCTCGCAAGCTCACAATAGACTGATCATAAGCACTACAACTAAATATTAGATTACTAAATAGTAAAGCATTTTTAAAGAGGTCCTAGTCTTTAGACTTTCCCATGATGCTACACAAAGAAGCAGTGTGTTTCAGGTGTGCATTAAGATACATCCACAGGTGTGTCTCTAATTAACTCAGATGTTGCCAAAAAACCTTTAGAAAGTTTCCAAACACATGACATCATAATATGGGCAGTCCAGAATTGTTTAAAGGCATAGTAATCTTAGTGTATGCAAACTTTTGACTTTGCAGCAAGTAATAAAAATGCCTTAAAACATTCTTTTTCTCTCATTATTCTGGCATTTGGAAAATATTAAAAATTATGGTAATCCTAATTGACCTAAAACGGGAAAGTTTTATTCTGATTTCATGCCAGATATTGAGAAAAACATGCATGTGTCTTTTTATATAGTGTGTGTAAACTTCTAGTTTTAACTGTTAATACACATTTCAAAAGTCAGCATATGTAACAGGGCACTGTATTGGTGTGGTGTTCATGGGTGTAAAATTGGACTATTTAAACAAGTGTGCAAAAAAATTAAAGCTTTGTTACTCATTAGCAAAATAGGACAAAGGGCATTTAAACTGCCGTCCTTGTTTGTAGTGCTTCAAAAATGATTAAAAAATGATGTTATTAGGGTGCTGTACTGTGGTATATCATGGATAAATCAATTCACAGTGACTCAGACTCTACAGCTCCTGCACTTCTCCTATATTTATCTTCCCATATGACTTGAATTTATGTATTAATATTCACAGACTACCACTGCTATTTTCTATATTCTTCAGTGCCGCAGTAGTATACTGCACCCTGTTGTAGTCCTGCATATCACTAATGATGAACTGTGTGCTCTAACCCCTTCTTTCTTGGCTGAAAAAACTCTAAAATGTTTGCTGTTTTCTCTGACTCATCTTTTATAGCGGCTGTGATTGTACCCCTTACTGGCTGTGCTAGACCATGTGATATACAACCCCAATTGCAAAAAAGTTGGGAGGCAGTGTAAAATGTAAAGCAAACAAGAATGCAATGGTTTGGAAATCTCGTATAGTCATTGTCACGTACTGACAAGGGACTGTGGGCATCTACCTGATCCCTTGGACTAGGGGCACCTAGGCTATCCCTGTCCTCTAGATTACACCTGAAGGTGGAGATTCCGGGATCTCATACCTTAACCCTGATCTGTTCCCTCCCCCTCCTAGGGAGGTGTGAGGCCGAAGCATATTGTTAAACACTAACCAGACACACAGGGGGTTAACAAACAGGGATAAAAGAAAACTACAATCATACAAATAAACTCACAAAACAACAGAGTGGGAAATAGGGGATGAAAAGGAAGCACAAGCCAAATGGGAGAGGATAAGGATAAACACGCAAACCAACTCCACACAGCAATCTCCTGAAAAACTCTCCAAGCACCTACTCCAAACACTGAACTCCTCCTTCCCCTCCAGACCAGAAAGTAGAACCACTATCACTGGCAACTCACAAGTGCCAGTGGCAAGCACATATGAGACAGGAGTGGCCAACACAGAACAGCTGAGACAATTCAGGATGGAGAGCTCCAGGAGATCAACTAAACTGATTAACCCTTGCAATTAAAAAGCAAGGAAAACCTGCACTGTTTAATAGATGGTGAAGCAGTTCTAATCAGTGCATGAGTTAGTGTAACCAGACGCTGCGATCTTCTGACCTCTCTCTGTGGCGGTATCCTCGTGACAGCCATATTTTATTCACAACAAAACATAGAACACAGATCAGAAGTTGAAAGTGAGACATTTTTCTACTTCATTAAAAAAAATAATAATAATTTAGAAATTAATGGCAGTACCACATCTCAAAAAAGTTGGGACAGGCAGTGTCTACCATTTTGTGTAGCATCCCCTCTTCTTTTTACCACAGTCTATAAACGTATGGCAAAATGAAGAGACAATTGCTAGAGTTTTGGTAGAGAAATGTTGTCCCATTTTAGTTTGATGTAGGATTGTAGCTGCTCCTCAATCTTGAGTCTTCTTTGCCAGATTATTTATTTCAAAATGCACAAAATGTTTTCTATTGTTGAAAGGTTTCGACTTTGGGGAGGCCCTTTCATCACCTGAACTCTTATTTTGTGAAGTCATTGTATTGTGATGCATGCAAAATGTGGATTAGCATTGTCTTGCTGAAATATGAAAGACCTTTCCCAAAGTAGACGTTGTCTGAATAGGAGCACATTTTGTAAAACCTCTATATAATGCTCAACATTGATTGTGCCTTTCAAGATATGTAAGTTGTCTATGCCATAGGTAGTTATACAACCATTAGAGATGCAGACTTTTGAATTGTGCACTGATAAGAGACTGGATAGTTTCACTCCTCTTGAATCTGCAGGACACAGTATCTGTAGTAGAGATTAGCGGTGTTCGACTCGAACTGTTCGCCAATCTCAAATTCGAGCTGTTTTGGAAGGTGTTCGAGCCGTTCGGCGAACCCGAACGATTTGAAAAAAATTCGGCTGTTCGAGGCTATGTTCGATAACTGTTCGTGCACCAAAATCATAACTGGATTTTTTCTCAGTAATGCTGAAAATTAATGTTAATACGCAGTTTGAGTGTACAGCAGGACGGGGGGAGGGGCAGGGGATGGATTTCTGCAGAAATAATGAAGATCTCCATTTTTTTTTCTCTTTCCTGCATTTACAGTGGGGAGGTGCAATCTGTCAGCCTATCAGCAGCGCACACATGGAGCAAACTGCTTTTTTTCACACAAGCAAGGGCATGTATCATTGGCAGTGTATGTCACATGTCCTTGCCCTATAAGACCCAGCCATTTTCCCCGTCGCCACCATTTTCTCACTGCTGCAGCTGTGTGTTAGACGGCACCGCTGTTGCTGTGTGCGCTATACTTTGCTAATTTCAAGCCAATTTTCGCACAAATCTACAGATAGCTTGGGAGTAGGGAATAGTTGTGATTGCAGTCCTTTTAAGGACTAGGTTACATCATTTCCTACGACTTTTATCAGGCAGGCCTGTGCTCTTAAATAGATAGGTTGTGGGAGTAAAGACTAATTGTAATTGCAGTCCTTTTCAGGGCTAGGTTACATCAGTTCCTATCACTTTTATCAGGCAGGTCTGTGCTCTTAGATAGGTTGGGAGTAAAGACTAATTGTAATTGCAGTCCTTTTCAGGGCTGGGTTACATCAGTTCCTATCACTTTTTGCCAGGCAGGTCTGTGCCAGTGCTGTGCAAGTTTTTTTCACAGCATTTGGCTAAATCTAGCAAAGCAAATCCTTTTTGTCCTCTTGCAGTGTGTGTTAGTCAGTGGAGAAGCCTATCTGTGTTACATGCAAGCTACACCACCTGTGTATAGAATACAATTTTTTTTACTGCACCTAGTGAAGTAAAACCTTTTGGGCATAGCATCATTCTATTAGTCCATCTGTACTAACCTCCACCAGGTTGCAAATTAAAAATAATTTTTATCTGCATATAGCTCTGAAAAAATATTTGGGCTTCGGCTTGTAGCAGTGTGTGGGACTTGTTCTATTAGTCCATCTATACTAACCTTCAGCAGGTTGCAAATTCAAAATAATTTTTTTCTGCATCTAGCTCTGAAAAAATATTTCGGCTTGTAGCAGTGTGTGGGACTTGTTCTATTAGTCCATCTATACTAACCTCCAGCAGGTTGCAAATTCAAAATAATTTTTATCTGCATCTAGCTCTGAAAAAATATTTAGGCTTCGGCTTGTAGCAGTGTGTGGCACTTATTCTATTAGTCCATCTATACTAACCTCCATCAGGTTGCAAATTCAATATAATTTTTTTCTGCATCTAGCTCTGAAAAATATTTCGGCTTGTAGCAGTGTGTGGGACTTGTTCTATTAGTCCATCTATACTACCCTCCACCAGGTTGCAAATTCAATATAATTTTTATCTGCATCCAACCCAGCCAATACTTTAGGGCTAATACCACAGTTTGGCCACTCAGCTCTGCTCGGTTCCCATCCATTGTTTTTTGTGCAAACAACTCCAGAGTTGTGAATTAGTTAACCACCAAAATGAGTGGAAAAAGGCCTGCTGCTGGTGGAAATGGGAATAGGCGTGTTGGGAAGGGAAAAAAAGGTTGTGTCCGTGGGGTAGGTGTTAACGCAACAGTAACATCTGCAGAAGAAAGACCATCTTCCAGCCAAACTAAGATGTCTACTTCTTTTAGCGGACAATGTGATAAGATCCCTTTCTTACGGCCACGCTACAAATTCCAGATGAGGCACAAAAACAGCAGGTGCTTCAACAGATATCAAGTGCTCCTTTAAGTGGGCTCTCCTCCACCTCAACTTCAACATCACAAATACTCCAGTCCTCAGAGGTGTCACCCCAATCGCACTTGCTTCCTCACAGCTCCCAAGTCTCCAGCTGCCCGTCAGAGTATGGGGTAGAACAGATGGTTGAGTCTGCAGAGCTGTTTACTCATACTATAGCCTGGGAATCAGAGGTCGGCTCCAGAGCTTCTGTGAATACAGACGAGGAAATGATCTGCGCTGATGCCCAGAATCTTTATGAGTCGGATCCAGGACCAGACACAGAAGGTTCTGACCATAAGGTAGACCCTCGTTCCCAAACTGTAATTCCTGTTCGTGGAGACAATGAGGAAGATGATGATGAGACTCAAATACCTGATTGGAGCAGCAACTTTAGTTTTTGTCAGGGCAGGAAGAGGTTGGCTCTGAAGACGACGGGTGTGATAACACACAGGGTGATGATGACGAGGTTGGAGTTCCCACTTACTGTCAACCCACAGTCAGCCAGTCGATGAGGTCAGCAGAGGAGGTGGAGGAGGATGCTAGTGACGACGAGGTCAGGTTGCGCCTTCCTGGACAGAGACGTAGTACTGGAAGCACGTCAACAACTGCATCCTCAAACACAACTCTGCCTCTGACCACAAGTCGTGGTGGCTCTTCAGGTCGCATGGGTGCTAAGCCTTGCATAGCCTGGGCATTTTTTCAGAGTGATAAAGATGACCCAACTCGTGTTATCTGTAACATTTGTCAGCAAAAGCTAAGTAGAGGCCAAAAAATACATAGTTTGAGTACTTCATGCATGAACCGGCACATGGATATGAAGCATAAGTTGCAGTGGAAAGCTCACTGTGCTACAATGCGGCCTAGCAGGCCGGGCCAACCACCGTCTGCCACATGTTCTGCATCCGCGGCCTCTTCATCCTCTGTGACTGGGGGGACAGCAGTCACACCTGGTTTGGGACGCAGACCTGACACCTCTTTACCTGCAACGGCCAGCGTGATTGGCAGGTCATCATTTTCTTTGGAGGTGGAAACACCAGCTGGTGTTCAGCGCTGTCCGACATCGATAGCACCACCTTTGGATCAAGGCAACCTAACATGTCCGCCTGCATCTTCCTCACAGACTGGCAGTTTGCCGGGGACACCCTTCTCAACCCCGTCTAAGCACAACAGCCAGCCCTCGGTCCCTCAGATGTGGACAAGTAAAAGACCATTTTCTCCTAGCCATGAGAAAGCTAAGAGGTTGAATTTCACCATCTGCAAGCTCTTGGCTACAGAAATGCTTCCTTTCCGCCTGGTGGACACAGAAGATTTTCGAGACCTTATGTCCGTCGCAGTGCCCCAGTACCAGATGCCCAATCGGCACTACTTCTCAAAGAAAGGTGTGCCTGCGCTCCACCAGCATGTCGCACACAACATCACCGCTTCTTTGAGAAACTCTGTGTGTGACAGGGTGCATTTCACCACAGACACTTGGACGAGTAGGCATGGACAGGGGCGTTACTTGTCGCTGACTGGGCACTGGGTAACTATGGTGACAGCAGGACAAGGGGCTGCTGTCCAAGTCTTGCTGTCCCCACGAGTTGTGTGTCAATCCTCTTTATCTCAAAGTTCCTCCACTGCTTCTGCCTCCTCAACCTCCTCTCGGTCCTCCACCTGCACCCAAAGCCTGTCTGGTCATGCCACAAGCTTTTCTAACTGCGCAGAAGGGATCCTGCACACCTCCTTACTATGCTGGCTGCAGGGCTCAAAGTCATCAGGCGGTTTTTACTTTGAAATGTCTGGGAAATGTGAGTCACACAGCTGAGGAGTTGTGGTCAGCTCTGGAGAACCAGTTTCATGAATGGTTGTCTCCACTGGACCTGAAACCAGGGAAGGCCGTGTGCGACAATGCTGCAAACCTGGGTGTTGCCCTTCGCCGGGGCAATGTCACACACGTGCCTTGTATGGCTCACGTGTTGAACCTGGTTGTCCAGCAATTTTTAGCCCACTATCCTGGACTAGATGGCCTTCTGCAGAGGGCACGGTCACTGTGTGCTCACTTCCGCCGTTCGCATCCCGCAGCTCAGCGACTTACATCTCTACAGAAGTCGGAAGCACCAAGGCGGCAGGCATGTGAGGGTGGGGGAGATGGTTTTACCAGGGCGCATGGTAGCAGCCAAACTAGTGAGGAAGGTGCAGTAGCCCAGGAAGAAGTGGAGGACGAACTGATGGAAGACTCATCAGATGAGGGAGACCTTGATCACATTTCTGTTGTGCGAGGTTGGGGGGAGAGGACAGAGGAAGGAAGCATGATTGTTACCTCGCCACCAACACAACAGGGACTTGGTGCTCCTGGATGCGCAAGACACATGAGTGCCTTCTTGCTGCACTACCTGCAACATGACCCTCAAATTGTGAGAATTAGAAATAATCCTGACTACTGGGTTGCCACACTGTTAGATCCCCAGTACAAAAGTACATTTGCAGAAATTATTCCTGCCATAGAAAGGGATGCACGCATGCTGGAGTATCAGCAGAGACTGTTGCAGAATCTTACATGTGCTTTTCCACAAAACACCAGTGGTGCACGTCGTGAATCTCACAGTTCCAACTTGCCAACCGTGGGACCGTCGAGTGTTCAGCGCTCAAACCGTAACAGAAACACAGTATCTGCTGGTAACATCAATTTTGCGGAATAATTTCACCACTTTTTTAGCCCATCCTTTGCAAGGCCACAGGAGACAAGAAGTCTGACACATAGTCAACGCCTAGAGACGATGGTACAGGAGTATCTCCAAGTAAACATTGAAGCCATGACTGTGTCACTGGACCCTTGCTCTTTTTGGGCTTCCAATCTGGATAAATGGCCGGAGCTGGCCACTTACGCCTTGGAGATCTTGTCATGCCCCGCAGCCAGCGTTCTGTCTGAAAGTGTGTTCAGCGCTGCTGGTGGTGTGCTGACAGATAAGCGCACGCGGCTCTCCACTGATAATGTAGACAGACTCACGTTCATAAAGATGAACAAATCATGGATCCGAAATGACTTTTCTACCCCTGTGTCATCCTGGGGAGAGTAAAAACTTGATGATTTGTTAAAATCACCTCACCAACCGTTTTAAGCTTTCAAATTACTAATCATGTTTATCTGTATCTTGGCTGGAAAATAATTTGGGCCTTGTAGCAGTTTGCAGTACTGATTCTATTAGGCCATCTATACTAAGCTCCACCAGCTTTCAAATTAATAATAATTTTTAGCTGCATCTAGCCCAGAAAATAATTTTGGGGCTCCTAGATGCGCCAGACACAGGAGTGCCTTCTTGCTGCACTACCTGCATCATGACCCTCAGATTGTCAGAATTCGAAATAATCCTGACTACTGGGTTGCCGCACTCTTAGATCCCCCACACTCTTCGATCAACCTTTTCATTTTAATAAAGAGAAAAAAATGGTCATTTTTGAAATTATAAGCATTATCAGGTTATTAGAAACTGAAATCAAACAGTTTTCAACTCAAAACTTTATTCTATGTGATGTTAGATTTGCACATAGGACCCCTTGTTCGAAAGGAGCTTCTGAACTCTCTCGTCCATTGAATTTGTCAGGTTTTGGATGGTTTCTGCTTCAATTGTTTTGCATGAGGACAGAATACCCTCCCAGAGCTGTTGCTTAGATGTGAACTGCCTCCTGCCATCATAGACACTCCTTTTGATGATGTTCCAGAGGTTCTCAATGGGGTTGAGGTCAGGGGAGCATTGGGGTCACACCATAAGTTTGTCCCCTTTTATGCCCATATCAGCCAGAGATGCAGATATGTTATGTGCAGCATGAGACGGCGCATTATCATGCATGAAAATGATCTTGCTGCGGAACACATGTTTCTTCTTCTTGAACCATGGCAGGAAGTGCTGTTTGAGAAACTCCACATACATTATGGAGTTCATCTTTACCCCTTCAGGGATCCTAAAGGGGCCGACAATCTCTTTCCCCATGATTCCAGCCCAAACCATTACTCCACCTCCTCCTTGTTGGCGCCGTAGCCTTTTTTGCATGGGGTGTCCATCAACCAGCCATCCTCCACTCCATCCATCTGGACCATCGAGCGTTGCACGGCACTCATCAGTGAACAAAACAGTTTTGAAGTCAGTCTTCATGTATTGTTTGGCCCACTGGAGCCGTTTCTGCTTGTGTACAGTGGATAGAGGAGGTCGACAGGATGGCTTACTCACAGCTGCAAACCTCTGAAGGACCCTGCATCTTGTTGTTCGGGGGACGTTGGAGGCACCAGCAGCTTCAAAAACTTGTCTGCTGCTATGACAAGGCTTTTTTTCCGCTGCTATTTTAACCTGACGTAATTGCCTGTAGGAAAGAGTCCTCAGTTTTCCCTTATCAGCACGCACACGTGTGTACTGTGAATCAGCTACATACTTCTTGATTGTGCGATGATCAGGATGAAGTGTCTTGGCAATGTTGATTGTAGTCATGCCTTGACCTAAACACCCCACAATTTGTTGCTTCTCAGCAGCCGACACATCCTTTTTCTTTCCCATTTTGGCAGAAAATGTAGGCTGCTTAATAATGTGGGACAGCCTTCTTAAGTAGTCTTGCCTTTCATTGGACACACCTGCCAAACTAATTAGCACAGGTGTCTGCAATTGCTTACAGTGATATAAAGAGCCCTGACACACATCACCATCAATGAGTTTAACTGACAAACAAAAAAATTCTTACCTTATCACTCCTAAACACTTTTTGCATAATAATTTGGAACACAGTATACATGTGCTTTTCCACAAAACACCAGTGGTTCACGTAGTGAATCTTACAGTTCTAACTTGCCAACTGTGGTCTGTATGGAGTTGTTCAATAAAGGGCCCAAAATTAAGATAACATAGACGGGGGAGGTCTCTATGAATATGAATTCCTAAGTATTTGATACCCTGTGAGGGCCAGGCAAAGGGAAAGTTGGACTGGATGGAATCCTGTATGGATTTGGGGAGGGAAACATCGAGGGCCTCAGACTTTGCTGCATTGATTTTAAAATTTGACCATGTAACAAAGTGATCTATTTCAGCCATAACAGCAGGGATGGATATATGTGATTGAGTGATATATACTAGGACATCATCAGCAAATGCAGAGCACTTGTACTCGGTGCCTCCCACCTCAATCCACCTAATATTGGGGTTATGGCGAATTGATGAGAGCAGGTGCTCCGTCACTAGGATGTATAAGAGCGGGGACAGAGGACATCCCTGCCTTGTCCCAATGATGATTATGAAAGGTGATGAAAATGTTCTGATGCGCCCCCTGGGCCTTGGGACACCCGGAGCCGGACCCTTTTTGGTGGATGCTGGTGGTTGTAGTCTCCGTGGCGGCGACCCGGTTCCATGGCTCAGGGCGGTCAAACCAGTGGAGGAACTATTTAGGTGGTTTTGATGTTTAAATGTCCGACTACGCCACCCGTGGATTGTGGTCAGAGTGAACCGCCGCTGCAGGGCAGACCGCTGAGGCTGGTGTTGTGGGTGCAGCAGAGCGTAGCATAACTCCCCACGGGAGGAGTATAGCCTCAGGGCAGTGTATGTGGAGGATGGTGGTGATGATGCAGGGCAGCAGCAGTAACGACACGGAGTCAGTGATGCAGTCCAGGGCCTTTACTCACAGTTCTTATTATCCAGACCAGTTCTGCAGGTAACGGTTGCCCACGTCGTACTGTGCTCACCAGGTGAGGGGCTCGGCCATCTCCCAGATAACTTTGGAGCGCTTCACAGGACCCCCTTTGTGTGTTTTTTCTCTGGCCATTCTTACCCCACCAGTGACCACGCTTCTGTCCGGCTGCCTCGGGCCTCCTTTTGGTAAACTGGCACCAGTTTCCCTGACCCTATGTGGTGCCTTCCTAGCGGGTGTAGCGAGGGGCTGTGCCGCATAAAATGTCACAGCCTCCTGTTTCTAGCTGAGGGTCGTTTCCCGCCTCCACTAGTTTCAGGGACCGGTCTCCCCCTTTGACCTGACCCCTCCACGCAGCTGGATTCGGGCGTGCAGTGGCGACTCGCCCATCCGCACCCCTGGGATCCCTTCGTTCCTCGTTCCTGGAGCCTTCTCCGCTCCTCTTCCTTCCTTCTCCCTCTTCCAGGCCTGGGCCTCTGTTACTAGTGCCGCCTCCGGAGCAGAGCTCATGCAGAGCCCCTGCTCCCTGTCACTTCTGCTCAGACTTCTCTGCACTGAACTAAGATGGTGCCCACCTTTTATACTCCCTTCTCAATGCACCCAGGGTTCCCCTTCCTCGGTGTTCTCTCCCCCCACTCCAGCCAGGAACAGGGACTGTCGTGCCCATCTCAGGGGCATATTGGTCTCCCTGCCCCACGGCAATGTGGTGTAATGCATACAGGTGTCGGGGTCCTGATCCACACTCCATCCTTACCTGAGAGTGAGATATCACACCTCTGGGTGAGGTGCAATACCTCTGTAGCAACCGAGCCCTCGGGGTGCTACAGTTCCATTTAACTTCAGCCTAGGTGACGTATTGCGATACAGGGCCGTGATTTTGGCTATAAAAGGGTCCCCTAGACCCCTACCCCAAGCTTTTTAAGAGTATAATATATGGCGTGCCAGAAGACTCTATGGAATGCTTTCTCAGCATCCAACGAGAGTATCTAATTGCAAATTTTTAACTGCGTCTAGCCCAGGAAATACTTTGCGCCTAGTAGCAGTGTCTGCTAGTCAGCAGATTATCCCAGCTGTTAAGCAAGCTACACCACCTGTAGTTTGGACACTTAATTTTTTCAAAGGAAATGCTTCGGGCCCCCGGGATACTCAGTGAAGAGCATCGGGAGGCACCCCAAGGTACAGGGGCTGGGACTGGCGGTAGGACCCCTTGCAGTGGACCGCCAAGCTCGATCCTTATAAAAGCTTTTTAACTGCAGCAGCTTTAGTGGACGCTACTGGAGATGGAATTACCGCAGCTGCTGGCATCAGACTTGCCCTCCAATTGATCCTTGTAAAAGGATTTAAAGTGTACTCATTCAAATTAGAGAGACAATTTAAATTGAAAAGCTTAGACCTGCCTCCACCGCAGGGGGGCTCGCTCGACCCACCAGAGGACAGGCACCAGTATTGGAAGAGGGAGGCTGGCCGTCAGGGTCCACCACAGCTCTGGCACAAACAAAGCGACACGGAGGTCGCACGGGCAGGAACTGACTGGCCGTGTCGGCTTCGCACTTTTTTGGTTTTAGAAGGACATGACATGACATGCCTTTATCTGTGTCTCCCCTTCCTTTTACTCCTCCACCTCTTTTCTTTTCGCATGACTACGTATATGTACTTGTCACTTTTCCATGTGTTAGTTGTGTCTTCTGAGCAGTTTGTCAGCTTTTGGACACCTTTGAAGTGTTTTCTATGTGTTTTCTATGTGTTTTCTATGTGTTGCTATGTGTTTTTGTTTGCCTGCCATTGGTTTTAACGGTGTTCGAAGGTGTTCGTCGAACAGTTCGACGAACAGTTCGTTGAACATACGGGTGTTCGACAAACCGAACCGAACTCGAACACTACGGGGGTGGCTCAACACTAATCTGTAGTTGCCATAAGTAGTTTCAATTTTTCTTATTCATCTGACCACAGAACAGTTTTACATTTTGCCTCAGTCCATTTTAAATGAGCTTTAGCACAGAGAAAATGGCAGTGCTTCTGGAATGTGTTGATACATGGTTACTGTAACATCTGTACCGGCTTCTGTTTCGACAGGTGGCACCACACCATTGTTGTGAGTGATGCTTGATAGCATCAATCCAAATTTATTCCGGGGACTTTTGGCTCTGGCCAGTCCAGAAGCTGCAGGGTTAATCTTGTTAACAATTCAGCTAGTATAGATAACCTCAATTATCAATCAGAAAATAGTATCAAGAGGTTAAAATATCAATGTTTTATTTAGTTCTAATAAAAAACATATAGAATTATCACCCAGAAAAAAAAATGCACTGTGCATATATAAAAGTCAGATATGCATATATGCACTCTGAAGAAGAGAACAGACAATACTCTTGGATTTATACCATTATGAAACCAAGTTTTTAAATTGACTACGCAATTGCAATTCATATACCCTGTTTCCTACAGGAGGCTCAGAAAAGGCTTACTGATAATTATTCAATCATTATACCCCAGTTCGAGGTCTTCTAAATGGGGGGTCCTTTTATCATTATTAGTCATCAAGCACTCCTATTGAACCACTTACTTAAGGGGTAAGAGTGAATATATATTGTACCCCCTTTTTTTCCCTTTTAATAGACAATAATTTGCGAGACACAGAATTACCATAATCCTCAATTATAATGTCATGATTGTTACTTTTAATTAATGTACAATCCTCTTGCTTATTATACTTGTCTTTAGCAGCCCTCGAATAAAATAGATTGATTTGGCATACTGTCAGTTTTATTAGGTATAAATGTGCCCTTTGAGGTGGTAGGCATGACCCTAACCCAGCGCAGGCTCTGAGGTCTATGTGACGGTTCAGGAACGTGGTGCGTTCCACTCAGGAGCTTGCGTCCCACGGACCGGATACATGTCACGGAGAAACCGGAAGTGACTTGGAATACCGTCCGCGAATGCATGCGCAATAGGAGACCTTGCGCTCCAGCGTGCGTGTCAGGAAGTAGATACAAGCATAACTATGGAGCGCAATTCTATAGGGACACAAATACCGGAAATGCATACCATATGGCTGGTCGGGTGGTTAGCATATAAAGTGTATGCAGTTCACTAACAGTGTCAGACATTCTTGGAAGATTGAATAAGGCTCTTAACTCCCCTGAAGAATAATGAAACGCATCGGGAGCCGAAGCACTGCATAATCTGCACTGACACCAATGAAGGAGACTTCAGGACAGATAAGTCTGCCTATATATATTAGAATTGGTGAAATGGTTTAAATTGTGTCAAACGACTTAATTATAATAGAATCTATGGGCTGCTAAGAGAGTTTGACAAGCAGCAAGATGATGTACAAGTTATGACATTGTGTTTTGAGGTTCATGATTTTTTAGTACCTCATAAAACTGACAGTATGCCAAATCAATCTATTTTAATTCGAGGGCTGCTAAAGACAAGTATAATAAGCAACAGGTTTGTACATTAATTAAAAGTAACAATCATAACATTATAATTGAGGATTATGGTAATTCTGTGTCTCGCAAATTAATGTCTATTAAAAGGGAAAAAAAGCGGGTACAATATATATTCACTCTTATCCCTTAAGTAAGTGGTTCAATAGGAGTGCTTGATGACTAATAATGAAAAAAGGACCCCCCATTTAGAAGACCTCGAACTGGGGTATAATGATTGAATAATTATCAGTAAGCCTTTTCTGAGCCTCCTGTAGGAAACAGGGTATATGAATTGCAATTGCGCAGTCAATTTAAAAACTTGGTTTCATAATGGTATAAATCCAGGAGTATTGTCTGTTCTCTTCTTCAGAGTGCATATATGCATATCTGACTTTTATATATGCACAGTGCATTTTTTTTCTGGGTGATAATTCTATATGTTTTTTATTAGAACTAAATAAAACATTGATATTTTAACCTCTTGCTACTATTTTCTGGTTAATCTTGTTAATAGGTTTCTATCTGCTGTCAGCACTTGAAGGGGGCAGTTGTTTATAAAGCGCCATGGAATAAATAGCGCTATAATAATAAATAAATAATAATAATAATAATAAACCCCTGAGAGCCAGTCTCCACTGCCAGTCAATAGTATTGCTGTCCTATTGAATACTGCTGAGCTCTGATCCTGTTTGTTGTTCTGATTATTCCTGTTCTTTGACATTGGCTTGATTTCTGACAAACCTCTTGCTTTACAAATTTGTCCCTTATGTGACCTCTTGGCTTTGACCCTGCTTGACGACCATTTTTGCCAGCTTGCGCTACTGAACAGCAACTGACTCTGTGGCCCTTGCCCAGGGACTCCTGTGTCAGTCCAGATCCCTGTAAAGGTGTTAAAGGGTGAAGGCCAGGGCAACCCCCGGGCTCTGGGAATTGAAGTAGCTTGCGCCAAGCCTGTTCGTTGAAGCCATTTTGGAGCTGCCAGTGCCCATGTGACAGCTTCTTTTCTGCATCATAGCATTTATTTACAAAATATGATGGGATTTTCAAAATCATTGCAATTTTTATGATGAGGAACATTTTTCTGAAATTGTTCAACTCTTTTTAGACATATTTGTTCACAGATTGATGAATCTCCGATTATCTAGGTAAATAGGTGGAAAAAATTTGTCATGGCTGGCAATCCGATTAATAAAAAGGATTATTTACTTCTTGAAAGAAGGAACCTTAATGTTTAGAGAATTTTCTGGATAACATTTCTAGTTCCAGTAATGAATTACTAAAACATCTGTTTTGTAAAACATCATGTTAATAAGCAGAGATAATTATTAAATCTTTTTGAAATTTGAATTTGCTATTTTCAACTCCAATTGCCCAGAAAAGTTGTGTATAATACTCTGAGGTGTCTTAGGGCTTTACCCAACCCCTTTCAATGTCTTTAATGCAAACTCCACCTTCGTAACGTGAAAGTGACCTCAATATGAAAGCAGACGGTAACCCGGTTGTATTCAACAGCCCATGTAATAACAGTTCACGTACAGACTTTTCATTTCCTTAAAATGAAAAAACAAAGACCAAAAATTATTCCTTTTAGTCATTGTGATCAGACAGACCATTCTGTGCAGAACACTGACTAAAACTGATGGTGTCACTTTTAGCAGTAACATCTTCCTGCTGTCACTGAGATGAGTGTTGTGCCATGTATTCCAAAATTCCAAAACCTCGCCTTTCTTCTCTACTGATATACTGTACTTAAGGCATTATAGGTATAGGTGTAATGTGTGGGGTTGTCACACTAAACTAGTAAACAGATTTACAAAAACAGACATGCACAGTTAAATGTCTATATTTTTTTCCACATTTTTTCAACAAAATACAACCACTTTCTCAAACATGATAAAAATAAGAAATGTTAAGTTAGTACATGTCCAAAAGTACAGCTCTTGAAACAGGATGCTGTATTAGTGTGGCATTTATCTATGAAAAGTTTCAAAACTGAAAAAAAAATTGTTTGCAACACACACACTTTGTGAGATAAATAATCGCAATTACATGTATGGATTTTGGGTATTTTCTTTTGTATTTTTTTTATACATTTCCTCTTCACAAAAATAATTTCACGATCTCAGTAGAGTCTGCTGTTACAATCAAATACACCAACCCGACTGACATTCAGTTCAGATTTATTTTTATAAATATTGTGCTGCCTTGATCCTGTTTTCAAGTACATTAAGAAAAAAATGTGTAATGGTAATTCAAATGCAGCAGGACAAAAGCCAGCTACATCATATCACTGATAAATCACACTAACCCTGGTGCTGCTGCTGACTCCTGTGCTATCTTTCATCCCATCAATTGATTTTCCATATTATTCAAGGACTGCTACTCTCATCTTCTTCACTACTGCAGTTATTCAACATATTATTGTATGGAGTATTTTTACAAATGCTTTATGGCTTTTTCATTCTGTCTCTATTGCTAGACTGGAAGCGCCAACATCCTCTCATTATCTTAATTCACCCAAATTTGCTAATTGTGTCGATTTGATCATCTCAATTAATAAGTATGTTAACTTGTGTTTTAAGGATGGCGGTAGGTAAAGTATCCCTGATCTTGTGTGTACTCATACAATATAGTAAATTCCATAAAACAGAATGACCACATTAGAGTGTAAATGCCATTATACAACTTTTAATATACTGTATATATATAGTTTCTGCAGCTAGCACCTGTTCACATTTAGGATGTGCTGGTCAGTTTTCTTATTGCATATTACTATAGGAGGTTGTAACTGCCTCCTGTCTGACCTTGCACTCCTCCCATATAACGAGCAGGTGATGTATATTTTATTCTACCAGCCCATTTAAATTGTAGGTGTTTTAACCCAGAAGTGACGTTTGTCCAGAGTTGTAAGCTTGTAGCCCAAGAGTGGCATGTAGGCAGAGTAGCACCCATCAGATGGGAGGTCACCTTGCAGCGGTTGATGGGCACACATGAATTGGCCAATTTATGCGCTAAGAACCTCCATTTTTTGTAAGTAAAGCTTACTGAGTAATAACACAGTTCAGATAATGTCCTGTCCTGACAATAAAGCCAGGCTATTGAAATACATGTCTATGTTCATTACACATTCTTATGTATTGAACTTTGTTTGGTAACAGCACCATCTGCTGACCATTTAATGTAAACGTTTTAGTTTCAGTTTGCAATGTATTTTGGGAGTTTCTGAGGCATTCTGGGAATATTGCAATGCATTGTGGACTTGATATTATGACACTGCAGAAATACCAGCAGCCATTTCCTGCATTCTCTTGAAGTGGTATCAGACCACTCATCTCCTGTCTTATGCTCCTCAAACAGCCTGTCCTAAGCATAGTTGGTAAGTTACTATTCATGTGTTAGTATGCAGTGTAAGAGGTACAATGCACAGTAGAAGTATGTTGATGTATTAAATAGGTGTCATCAGTTTGTATTACCTCATGTTACATTGTATTGCAGATTACCTGTATCTATGTATTGTACAGTATATGTTCTGAATACCTTGTTATTACCTCCTATAGTCTCACCCTTTCCTGTCAAATCTACAATCAATAAAAGAAGGTTACAAGTTCACAGCCTCTCTTTTTCTTAAAGAAGACAAGGGGTTTAGCTATATGTCTCACTGCACACCGTGCTATCGTGTGAGGACAGAACAGATAACATGTTTTTATTGTCTTTATGTATCTTGGCCATAATGGTGTACTGTTGCGTTTTCTTTTTTTACATATATTGTGCAGTTTCTGCAACTAGCACCTGTTCCCCTATTAGGATGTGCTGGTCAGTTTTCTTATTACATATTACTATAGGCGGCTGTAACTGCCTCCTGTCTGACCTTGCACTCCTCCCATTTAACCAGCAAATGATGTTTATTCTATTCTACCAGCCCATTTAAATTGTAGGTGTTTTAGCCCAGAAGTGACATGTTTGTCCAGAGTTGTAGACCAAGAGATTGCACAAAACGCCACTCTGAGGCTCAATATTAAGTCTATATTTCCATATGTACGATTATCCATTTGTCATTTCAATTGTAAAGTTTCTGATGAGAAAGCATTTTATATACCATGTTCAAAATGTGCGTGAATAAAATGACATATTTGGGCTATAGTAAATTTTTGTACAACGATTGTTAAAATTGGTATATAGGTATTGCAATTCTTGTAGTATGAAGAGAATAATAATGCTGAACTGAGAATCATCTAACCTATATAATGCTTATTCTTTACCACTTCCTAGGAAAACTCACTCAAGTACAAATACATACCGAATTAACAATATAAAGTAATGATATTATCTCCGGCTAGGCTGTGTGCCCACAATGCGGATTTAATGAGTTTAATGCCACGGAAACGCATTAAAATCGCTTGTTAATAGGTCTCCCATGTTTCCCAATGATAATCCGCATGTGCTGTGCACATGCTGCTGAGATTTCCGCTGCGGATTATCATTGCGGAAAAATCCACAGCACAACCTTTAATTGTGCGGAATCTTGGCGAAATCGCCGCCATTGTCTTGCATTGGACCACATAATATCCGCATGACTACATGTACACATGCGGATATTATGCGATTCAATGCGCAGATGGTACCCGGGTGTGGAGAAGAGGAGACTCTCCTCCAGACCCGGGTACCATTATACCTGTAAGTATAAAAAGAATTAAAATAAAAAATTACCTTATACTCACCTTCCAATGGCCCCCGCTCTGCTCCCGGAGTCACTGCTGGCTCCGTGGCGGGTACCGGTAATGTAAAAGGACATTCCATTATGTCAGCGGTCATGTGCCAGGTCACGCGATCGCTGACGTCGGCGGTCCCTGGCAGAAACACTCAGGAAAAATCCGGAGCATTTCTGCATCGTGGGCGCATAGCCTAAAGTGCAATATTTAATATTGCTATATAATTCAATGAGCAATCAAATTTTTAGAATTGCATTTTAATTATTTGATAATAAGGTGATTTATTTTTAATAAGGCATCTCATCACTAAGCAGTGATTGATATTTTACCAGCAGCATTATTGCAAATGAATTCATGGAAAAGGATGCTAACCTATAGAATAAAGGTGAACTGAATAGCTTAGAGTTTTTAACATTCATTTCAATATTATTTTCTGTGGGTTTGGTACATGTATAAGTATGGAAAAGGTTACATAAAATTATCTGACTAGGATACAGAAGATACATAGAGGAATTTGTATGCATAGACTTTCTATAGATGGTGATCCTTGACCCATTAAGGTTATGTTATTGATTCGTCAGAAACTTTCCCTCCATAAGCATTATGATTCCTGCAGGCAAGTACCTTCAGAGTAGACTGACTTTCCCCAGAAATATTGCATATTTTTTATACGAGTGCCCACAAATCAAAGAGCAGAACCTGGCCTCCTGCAGTACTGCTCTCATATTAAATTACAGTATATTTATATCCTTTGTGGATTTAATGCAATAAAGTAGGGTGCTGCTGAAACCATGATTGGCTTCCCTCTTTGACACTTGGTGCCTTCTCTATGGTGCCATAGCCATAATGATGTGACATTATTGTACCGTCAGTATCAATCAATTACATAGGAGCTATTGATTGTAGGAAAGGTGAGGGGCTTTTTTGTTTACTTCAGGGGGCAAAGTGACAGCTAATATTATATTCAGGTGAAACAGTGGTGGATACAAGGGGCATAGTAGTGGGTAAAATTATATTCAGGGGCACAGTGGCAGTTAATATTATATTCAGTGGTCACATTTTATGAACAATTTAGGGAGAACATTAGCAGACAATATTATATTCAGGGGGGATTTTGACCATCAATATTATATTTAGAGGGCACAGTAATATGTGCTGTACGTGTTTTTCATGGACCCATAGACTTGCATTGGCCCCTGTCATCGATGCTGTCGGAAAAAAATGGACATGTATCCGTGTGTTTTGCACGGACACACGGTCCGTGTAAAAACATGGACATGTGCACAGTTACATAAGTTATGATGGATACATGTGGTATTCATGAATAAAACGTGTACTGGAAACACGGACATGTGAAGGAGGCCTGAGGGTGTCTCAGGTGTCCCTCTCCAAAGTCACCAAGCATGGTTGTATGCCAAATCACCATTAAACCTAGCCTAATACATGCCGGTTTGCATCACTTTACATTTCTCAGTTCTCGTCTGTCACTTAAAAATTATCATAAATATCTTTTAACTCTTTCCTTTTTTACTTTTCAAGAACTTATGCAAATTAGTAGATAATACCCTATCTCAGTAAAGTAGAGAGTATATAACTTAATGTCCAAAGACACCCCAATTTTAAAGGTATCAGATTATTAGGTACAAAATTGCTGTTGCAAGCTTCATGATTACAGTCTGTGTAAAAAGGCCTTGGGTTATAAGAGCTGTTTTATTTTCTAAATTATCAGAGACTTAAATGACAGCACAAATACATAAAGTGGGTTAATAAACGGTGAGGACACAACTTGAAAAGATCAAATTATTTCTACACTACCAAGAGCCTCATAGCTTCTACTCTCTAATAGGGACGCTAAAGGAAGATTGATTTTCCATCTTGTTTGCCTCTCACCTTAATGATAAGATAATCAGACTATGTAAATTCTCTGTATATCAAATGAGCAACTGGAAATAAAAACACGAGCAGTATGGCAAAGAGATAAGGTAGAAAAAGGTCAATTAATATTAATATCCATGGAAACTTTTAGATTCTATAAATGTTGTAGGAAAAACTGTGAATATTGCCTGATAATGTGATAAGAAAAAACAATTTCTTTAGCTGAGACAAAACGGTGATTTTGTGAATGTGTTTTAGAGAAGTATGAGCATTGAATACTTAAATTCCTCTCCTCATTTGGGAGCAAGCCTGAGAGTTATTTCCATTTTGATAATGTAGGCTTTAAAGAAAAGTGAATTAACATTAACAAGGAATGTTCTGCTGCATATCCTCATCTCATAAAGTGTTTTAGTTCCATGTTTGCAGAAAGCAAAAACATTACATGCAGGAGAACCCTATTGTGACAGGTAGCATGCACAAGGCCATTTTTACCTTGTCCACCGAAACAGGTTACCATGCGATAATCATTAAAAAAATTACCACATATATAAAACACTCCTTAGTACTACCACAATGACCACATACAAAAAGTAATTTTTAGGTTAAAGGGACCCTGTTAACGGAAGAAAAGCTATTAACCTGAAGTCACTGCTCTGAGTATACTGTACAGTGTGGCGGCTGTAACCCCGTTGTCCGCCCCCAATGCAGAGCCAGTGTCAGTCAGGGCAGGGCAGGTTCGGCTAGGAACAGGCGCCGGGCAGGTTAATAATGCTACTACCTTGCAGATTAACCCCACATCTGCAGGTTAATAGTGTTTTTACTGGTGACAGTTTCCCTTTAAGACTTGCATGTATTTTACTTATTCAAAACACAAAGTGGGTTCATAAATTTAAACAATTTGCAATTTACAGGTCACTTCATTCTGGATAATGCAGAAACGAGGAAGAGGTGATTATTTATTATTATTTACTTGGGGCAGTGTGTAGCTAGGACAAGATGCAGGTATATAGACACTTTATAAAGGAACTGTTACCAGGGAAGTATATTAAAACTCTCTGGCTGAGACACTGTCTGTCTAGAATTCTGTGGATGATGGCACCAGGTTTGGGGGCACTGAACATGTGGAAACACCCTGACTGGGCATTGTGATTGCCAGTACTCTTTTTATTATTTTGGTCTATAATTTGATGATACCCTGTAGACCAACTTTGTAGCACTATTATGTAGGTACTATTTGGTAGTATTATTTGTATAGTGTTATTTTTTAGTCAGTATACAGGTAGGTAGACAAAACAGGTGTACTATTTTGAATGTAAAGAAGTAATAACTTCTCAACTAGGTGTGTAAAAATGATCCCTTATTTTTGCATCCACAATAGGATGCTAATAACAAAATGATTAAGCAATTGCAAAGCATTTTTATTGAGCCATCTCTAAATTAACCCCTTATTTAAGGAGACAAAAGAAACAGAAACTGTGTTGCTGGTGTGACTGTGTAGTGACTGCAGCAAGAGAAGTGAGGTAAACAGTTAAGACCTGGTAGGAAAGGAGATGTGTGGCAGAAGAGGTGGACATACCATTGGTGCAGCCTGTGCAGTTTAAGGGGCCTAAGAGGTAAGAGAGCCCACTTTCACCTCCAAAGCAAAAAGCAAGTTTTGTCAATCACATTATTCAACTGCAAAGGGCCTATATACTGTTCTTGCACAGAGGCCCTCTTCTGTCAGTGTTCACTATTGTGTGGCAAGTTGTGGCCAGCAGCAACAGCCGCAATTAGCATTATAAAACACAGTGGACAGCCAGGAGATGTGTGAATGGTATTGCTGTGCAGTGGTTGCGGCAGGAGCAGCACGGTAAAGAATTTGAACAGTGCAAGTAAGGAGATATCTGGCAGTTTAGGGCCAACAAAATCAGCCTCGCCAGCAGCAGTACTGCAGTATAGATAACATGATTAGTGTTGAGCCACCCCCGTAGTGTTCGAGTTCGGTTCGGTTCGTCGAACACCCGTGTGTTCGCCGAACTGTTCGTCGAACTGTTTGTCGAACACCTTCGAACACCGTTAAAACCAATGGCAGGCAAACAAAAACACATAGAAACACATAGAAAACACCTTCAAAGGTGTCCAAAAGCTGACAAACTGCTCAGAAGACATAACTAACACATGGAAAAGTGACAAGTACATATAGTCATGCGAAAATAAAAGAGGTGGAGGAGTAAAAGGAGGGGGAGACACAGATATAGCCATGTCATGCCCTTCTAAAATCCAAAAAGTGAGAAGCCGACACGGCCAGTCCGCTCCTGCCCGTGCCACCTCCGTGTCGCCGGGTTTGTGCCAGAGCCGCGGTGAACCCTGACGGCCAGCCCCCCTCTCCCAATACTGGTGCCTGTCCGCTGGTGGGTCGAGCGAGCCCCCCTGTGGTGGAGGCAGCTCTAAGCTTTTTAATTTAAATTGTCTCTCTAATTTGAATAAATACACTTTAAATCCATTTACAAGGATCTATTGGAGGGCAAGTCTCATGCCAGCAGCCGCGTAATTCCAGCTCCAGTAGCGTCCACTAAAGCTGCTGCAGTTAAAAAGCTTTTATAAGGATCGAGCTCGGCTGTCCACTGCAAGGCATCCTACTGCCAGTCCGAGCCCCTATGCCTTGGGGTGCCTCCTGATGCTCTTCACTGAGTATCCCGTGGTCCCGAAGCATTTCCTTTGAAAAAATTAAGTGTCCAAACTACAGGTGGTGTAGCTTGCTTAACAGCCGGGATAATCCGCTGACTAGCAGACACTGCTACTAGGCACAAAGTATTTCCTGGGCTAGATGCAGTTAAAAATTTGTAATTAGATACTCTCGTTGGATGCTGAGAAAGCATTCCATAGAGTCTCCTGGCACGCCATATATGATTCTCTTAAAAAGCTTGGGGTAGGGGTCTAGGGGACCCTTTTATAGCCAAAATCACGGCCCTGTATCGCAATACGTCACCTAGGCTGAAGATAAATGGAACTGTAGCACCCTGATGGCTCGGTTGCTACAGAGGTATTGCACCTCACCCAGAGGTGTGATATCTCACTCTCAGGTAAGGATGTAGTGTGGATCAGGACCCGACACCTGCATGCATTACACCACATTGCCGTGGGGCAGGGTGACCAATATGCCCCTGAGATGGGCACGACAGTCCCTGTCCCTGGCTGGAGTGGGGGGAGGGAACACTGAGGAAGGGGAACCCTGTAGTGCAGGACCAGGGAGGAAGCAGTTCCTGGGTGCATTGAGAAGGGAGTATAAAAGGTGGGCACCATCTTAGTTCAGTGCAGAGAAGTCTGAGCAGAAGTGGCAGGGAGCAGGGGCTCTGCATGAGCTCTGCTCCGGAGGCGGGCCTAGTAACAGAGGCCCAGGCCTGGAAGAGGGAGAAGGAAAGAAGAGGAGCGGAGAAGGCTCCAGGAACGAGGAATGAAGGGATCCCAGGGGTGCGGACGGGCGAGTCGCCACCGCACGCCCGAATCCACCTGCGTGGAGGGGTCAGGCCAAAGGGGGAGACCGTTCCCCGAACTAGTGGAGGCAGGAAACGACCCTCAGCTAGAAACCGGAGGCTCTGACATTTTATGTGGCGCAGCCCCTCGCTACACCCGCTAGGAAGGCACCACATAGGGTCAGGGAAACTGGCGCCAAGTTTACCAAGAGGAGGCCCGAGGCAGCCGGACAGAAGTGTTGGTAAGAAAGGCCATACAAAGGACACACAAAGGGGGTCCTGTGAAGTGCTCCAAAGTTATCTGGGAGTTGTCTGAGCCCCTCACCTGGTGAGCACAGTACGACGTGGGCAGCCGTTACCTGCAGACGTGGTCTGGATAATAAGAACTGTGAGTAAAGGCCCTGAACTGCATCACTGACTCCGTGTCGTTACTGCTGCTGCCCTGCACCATCACCCCCATCCTCCGCATACACTGCCCTGAGGCTATACTCCTCCCGTGGGGAGTTATGCTACGCTCTGCTGCACCCACACCAGCCTCAGCGGTCTGCCCTGGAGCGGCGGTTCACTCTGACCGCAATCCACGGGTGGCGTAGTCGTACATTTAAACATCAAAACCACATAAATAGTTCCGCCACTGGTTTGACCGCCCTGAGCCACGGAACCGGGTCGCCGCCACGAAGATTACAACCACCAGCATCCACCAAAAAGGGTCCGGCTCCGGGTGTCCCAAGGCCCAGGGGGTGCGTCAGAACATTTTCATCACCTTTCACAATCACCAATGGGACAAGGCAGGGATGTCCTCTGTCCCCTCTCTTATACATCCTAGTGACGGAGCACCTGCTCTCATCAATTCGACATAACCCCAAAATTAGGTGGATTGAGGTGGGAGGCACCGAGTACAAGTGCTCTCTATTTGCTGATGATGTCCTAGTATATATCACTCAATCACATATATCCATCCATGCTATTATGGCTGAAATAGATCACTTTGTTACATGGTCAAATTTTAAAATCAATGCAGCGAAGTCTGAGGCCCTCGATGTCTCCCTCCCCAAATCCATATAGGATTCCATCCAGTCCAACTTTCCCTTTGCCTGGCCCTCACAGGGTATCAAATACTTAGGAATTCCTATTCATAGAGACCTCTCCCATCTATGTTATCTTAATTTTGGGCCCTTTATTGAACAACTCCATACAGACCACGGTTGGCAAGATAGAACTGTAAGATTCACTACGTGAACCGCTGGTGTTTTGTGGAAAAGCACATGTACACTGCGTTCCAAATTATTATGCAAAAAGTGTTTAGGAGTGATAAGGTAAGAATTTGTTTGTTTGTCAGTTAAACTCATTGATGGTGATGTGTGTCAGGGCTCTTTATATCACTGTAAGCAATTGCAGACACCTGTGCTAATTAGTTTGGCAGGTGTGTCCAATGAAAGGCAAGACTACTTAAGAAGGCTCTCTCACATTATTAAGCAGCCTACATTTTCTGCCAAAATGGGAAAGAAAAAGGATGTGTCGGCTGCTGAGAAGCAACAAATTGTGGAGTGTTTAGGTCAAGGCATGACTACAATCAACATTGTGCGATGATCAGGATGAAGTGTCTTGGCAATCAAGAAGTATGTAGCTGATTCACAGTACACATGTGTGCGTGCTGATAAGGGCAAATTGAGGACTCTTTCCTACAGGCAATTACGTCAGGTTGAAAGAGCAGCGGCAAAAAAGCCTTGTCATAGCAGCAGACAAGTTTTTGAAGCTGCTTGTGCCTCCAACGTCCACCGAACAACAAGATGCAGGGTCCTTCAGAGGTTTGCAGCTGTGCATACGCCATCCTGTCGACCTCCTCTATCCACTTCACACAAGCAGAAACGGCTCCAGTGGGCCAAACATTACATGAAGACTGATTTCAAAACAGTTTTGTTCACGGATGAGTGCCGTGCAGCGCTCGATGGTCCAGATGGATGGAGTGGAGGATGGCTGGTTGATGGACACCCCACGCAAACACGGCTACAGCGCCAACAAGGAGGAGGTGGAGTAATGTTTTGGGCTGGAATCATGGGGAGAGAGATTGTCGGCCCCTTTAGGATCCCTGAAGGGCTAAAGATGAACTCCATAATGTATGTGGATTTTCTCAAACAGCACTTCCTGCCATGGTTCAAGAAGAAGAACCGTGTATTTCACAGCAAGATCATTTTTCTGCATGATAATGCACCATCTCATGCTGCACATAAAACATCTGCATCTCTGGCTGATATGGGCATAAAAGGGGACAAACTTATGGTGTGACCCCCATGCTCCCCTGACCTCTACCCCATTCAGAACCTTTGGAGCATCATTAAAAGGAGTGTCTATGATGGCGGGAGGCAGTTCACATCTAAGCAACAGCTCTGGGAGGGTATTCTGTCCTCATGCAAAGCAATTGAAGCAGAAACCATCCAAAACCTGACAAATTCAATGGACGAAAGAGTTCAGAAGCTCCTTTCGAACAAGGGGTCCTATGTGAAAATGTAACATCACCTAGAATAAAGTTTTGAGTTGAAAACTGTTTGATTTCAGTTTCTAACAACCTGCTAATGCTTATAATTTCAAAAATGACCATTTTTTTGGTCTTTATTAAAATGAAAAGGTTGATCGAAAAGTTTGGGGGATCTAAGAGTGTGGCAACCCAGTAGTCATGATTACTTTGAATTCTGACAATATGAGGGTCATGCTGCAGGTAGTGCAGCAAGAAGGCACTTATGTGTCTTGCGCATCTCAGAGCCCCAAAATTATTTTCCGGGCTAGATGCAGCTAAAAATTATTTTTAATTTTAAATCTGGTGAAGCTTTAGTATAGATGGCCTAATAGGATCAGTGCTGCACACTGCTACAAAGCCCAAATTATTTTCCAGCCAAGATACAGGTAAACATGATTAGTAATTTGAAAGCTTAAAACGGTTGGTAGGGTGATTTTAACCAATCATCAAGCTTTTACTCTCCCCAGGATGACACAGGGGTAGAAAAGTCGTTTCGGATCCATGATTTGTTCATCTTTATGAACGTGAGTCTGTCTACATTATCAGTGGAGAGCCGCGTGCGCTTATCTGTCAGCACACCACCAGCAGCGCTGAACACACGTTCAGACAGAACGCTGGCTGCGGGGCATGACAAGATCTCCAAGGCGTAAGTGGCTAGCTCCGGCCATTTAGTCCAGTGACACAGTCGTGGCTTCAATGTTTACTTGGAGATACTCCTGTACCATCGTCTCTAGGCGTTGACTATGTGTCAGACTTCTTGTCTCCTGTGGCCTTGCAAAGGATGGGCTAAAAAAGTGGTGAAATGATTCCGCAAAATTGATGTTACCAGCAGATACTGTGGTTCTGTTACGGTTTGAGTGCTGAACACTTGACGGTCCCACGGTTGGCAAGTTGGAACTGTGAGATTCACTACGTCCACCACTGGTATTTTGTGGAAAAGCACATGTAAGATTCTGCAACAGTCTCTGCTGATACTCCTGCATGCGTGCATCCCTTTCTATGGCAGGAATAATTTCTGCAAATTTACTTTTGTACCGGGGATCTAACAGTGTGGCAACCCAGTAGTCAGGATTATTTCTAATTCTCACAATTCGAGGGTCATGTTGCAGGTAGTGCAGCAAGAAGGCACTCATGTGTGTTGCGCATCCAGGAGCACCAAGTCCCTGTTGTGTTGGTGGCGAGGTAACAATCATGCTTCCTTCCTCTGTCCTCTCCCCCCAACCTCGCACAACAGAAATGTGATCAAGGTCTCCCTCATCTGATGAGTCTTCCATCAGTTCGTCCTCCACTTCTTCCTGGGCTCCTGCACCTTCCTCACTAGTTTGGCTGCTACCATGCGCCCTGGTAAAACCATCTCCCCCACCCTCACATGCCTGCCGCCTTGGTGCTGCCGACCGTCTGGACCTTGCAGATGTTAGCCCTTCCGCATACAACTCCTCCTCCTCTACTTCCTCCACCTCCTCTTGTGCCACCACCTGACTCCGAATTCTGTTTAACATGTGCTCCAGCATGTAAATCACCGGAATAGTCATGCTGATAATGGCATCGTCAGCACTAAACATCTTCGTCGCCATTTCAAAACTGTGCAGAAGGGTGCATAGGTCCCTGATCTGAGACCACTCCTCCAGCATGATTTGCCCCACCTCTGAATCTCGTTGGCCCAGGCTATACGTCAGAACGTATTGCACCAGGGCTTGTCGGTGCTGCCACAGTCGCTGCAACATGTGCAGAGTTGAATTCCACCGGGTAGGCACATCGCATTTTAGCCGGTGAAGTGGCAGGCCCAACGACTTCTGTAGAGATGTAAGTCGCTGAGCTGCGGGATGCGAACGGCGGAAGTGAGCACACAGCGACCGTGCCCTCTGCAGAAGGCCATCTAGTCTGGGATAGTGGGCTAAAAATTGCTGGACAACCAGGTTCAACACGTGAGCCATACAAGGCACGTGTGTGACATTGCCCCGGCGAAGGGCCGCACCCAGGTTTGCAGCATTGTCGCACATGGCCTTCCCTGGTTTCAGGTCCAGTGGAGACAACCATTCATGAAATTGGTTCTCCAGAGCTGACCACAACTCCTCAGCTGTGTGACTCACATTTCCCAGACATTTCAATGTAAAAACCGCCTGATGACGTTGAGCCCTACTGCCAGCATAGTAAGGAGGTGTGCAGGATCCCTTCTGCGCAGTTAGAAAGCTTGTGGCATGACCAGACAGGCTTTGGGTGCAGGTGGAAGACCGAGAGGAGGTTGAGGAGGCAGAAGCAGTGGAGGAACTTTGACATAAAGAGGATTGACGCACCACTCGTGGGGACGGCAAGACTTGGACAGCAGCCCCTTGTCCTGCTGTCACCATAGTTACCCAGTGCCCAGTCAGCGACATGTAACGCCCCTGTCCATGCCTACTCGTCCAAGTGTCTGTGGTGAAATGCACCCTGTCACACACAGAGTTTCTCAAAGAAGCGGTGATGTTGTGTGCGACATGCTGGTGGAGCGCAGGCACACCTTTCTTTGAGAAGTAGTGCCGACTGGCCATCTGGTACTGGGGCACTGCGACGGACATAAGGTCTCGAAAATCCTCTGTGTCCACCAGGCGGAAAGGCAGCATTTCTGTAGCCAAGAGCTTGCAGATGGTGAAATTCAACCTCTTAGCTTTCTCATGGCTAGGAGGAAATGGTCTTTTACTTGTCCACATCTGAGGGACCAAGGGCTGGCTATTGTGCTTAGACGGGGTTGATAAGGGTGTCCCCGGCAAACTGCCGGTCTGTGAGGAAGATGCAGGCGGACATGTTAGGTTGCCTTGATCCAAAGGTGGTGCTATCGATGTCGGACAGCGCTCAACACCAGCTGGTGTTCCCACCTCCAAAGAAAATGATGACCTGCCAATCATGCTGGCTGTTGCGGGTAAAGAGGTGGCAGGTCTGCGCCCCAAAACAGGTGTGACTGCTGTCCCCCCAGTCACAGAGGATGAAGAGGCCGCGGATGCACAAGATATGGCAGACGGTGGTTGGCCCGGCCGGCTAGGCCGCATTGTAGCACACTGAGCTTCCCACTGCAACTTATGCTTCATGTCCATGTGCCGGTTCATGCATGAAGTACTCAAACTATGTATTTTTTGGCCTCTACTTAGCTTTTGCTGACAAATGTTACAGATAACACGAGTTGGGTCATCTTTATCGATCTGAAAAAATGCCCAGGCTATGCAAGGCTTAGCACCCATGCGACCTGAAGAGCCACCACGACTTGTGGTGAGAGGCAGAGTTGTGTTTGAGGATGCAGTTGTTGACGTGCTTCCAGTACTACGTCTCTGTCCAGGAAGGCTCAACCTGACCTCGTCGTCACTAGCATCTTCCTCCACCTCCTCTGCTGACCTCATCTCTTGGCTGACTGTGGGTTGACAGTAAGTGGGATCTCCAACCTCATCATCATCACCCTGTGCGTTATCACACCCGTCGTCCTCAGAGCCAACCTGTTCCTGCCCTGACAAAAATCTAAAGTTGTCGCTCCAATCAGGTATTTGAGTCTTATCATCGTCTTCCTCATTGTCTCCACCAACAGGAGTTACAGTTTGGGAATGAAGGTCTACATTATGGTCAGAACCTTCTGCGTCTGGTCCTGGATCCGACTCATAAAGATTCTGGGCATCAGTGCAGATCATTTCCTCGTCTGGATTCACAGAAGCGCTGGAGTCGACCTCTGATTCCCAGGCTATAGTATGAGTAAACAGCTCTGCAGACTCAACCATCTGTTCTACCTCATACTCAGACGGGCAGCTGGAGATTTGGGAGCTGTGAGGAAGCAAGTGCGATTTGGGTGACACCTTTGAGGACTGGAGTATTTGTGATGTTGAAGTTGATGTGGAGGAGAGCCCACTTAAAGGAGCACTTGATATCCGTTGAAGCACCTGCTGTTTTTGTGCCTCATCTGGAATTTGCAGCGATTGGCGTGGCCGTAAGAAAGGGATCTTATCACATTGTCCGCTAAAAGAAGTAGACATTTTAGTTTGGCTGGAAGATGGTCTTTCTTCTGCAGATGTTACTGTTGCTTTAACACCTACCCCACGGACACAACCTTCTTTCCCCTTCCCAACACGCCTATTCCCCTTTCCACCAGCAGCAGGCCTAATTCCACTCATTTTGGTGGTTAACTAATTCACAACTCTGGAGTTGTTTGCACAAAAAGACAATGGATGGTAACCGAGCAGAGCTGAGTGGCCAAACTGTGGTATTAGGCCAAAACTATTGGCTGGGTTAGATGCAGAAAAAAATTATATTCAATTTGCAACCTGATGGAGGTCAGTATAGATGGACTAATACAACAAGTCCCACACACAGCTAGAAGCCCAATATTTTTTCAGAGGTAGATGCAGAAAAAAATATATTCAGTTTGCAACCTGATGGAGGTCAGTATAGATGGACTAATACAACAAGTCCCACTCACAGCTAGAAGCCCAAATATTTTTTCAGAGGTACTGTAGATGCAGATAAAAATTATTTTTAATTTGCAACCTGATGGAGGTCAGTATAGATGGACTAATAGAGAAAGTCCGACACACTGCTAGAAGGCCAAATATTTTTTCAGAGCTAGATGCAGAAAAAAATTATATTCAGTTTGCAACCTGATGGAGATCTGTATAGATGGATTAATAGAACAAGACCCACACACAGCTAGAAGCCCAATATTTTTTCAGAGGTAGATGCAGAAAAAAATATATTCAGTTTGCAACCTGATGGAGGTCAGTATAGATGGACTAATACAACAAGTCCCACACACAGCTAGAAGCCCAATATTTTTTCAGAGGTAGATGCAGAAAAAAATATATTCAGTTTGCAACCTGATGGAGGTCAGTATAGATGGACTAATACAACAAGTCCCACACACAGCTAGAAGCCCAATATTTTTTCAGAGGTAGATGCGGAAAAAAATATATTCAGTTTGCAACCTGATGGAGGTCAGTATAGATGGACTAATACAACAAGTCCCACACACAGCTAGAAGCCCAATATTTTTTCAGAGGTAGATGCAGAAAAAAATATATTCAGTTTGCAACCTGATGGAGGTCAGTATAGATGGACTAATACAACAAGTCCCACACACAGCTAGAAGCCCAAATATTTTTTCAGAGGTACTGTAGATGCACATAAAAATTATTTTTAATTTGCAACCTGATGGAGGTCAGTATAGATGGACTAATAGAGAAAGTCTGACACACTGCTAGAAGGCCAAATATTTTTTCAGAGCTAGATGCAGAAAAAAATTATATTCAGTTTGCAACCTGATGGAGGTCTGTATAGATGGATTAATAGAACAAGACCCACACACAGCTAGAAGCCCAAATATTTTTTCAGAGGTACTGTAGATGCAGATAAAAATTATTTTTAATTTGCAACGTGATGGAGGTCAGTATAGATGGACTAATAGAGAAAGTCCGACACACTGCTAGAAGGCCAAATATTTTTTCAGAGCTAGATGCAGAAAAAAATTATATTCAGTTTGCAACCTGATGAAGGTCAGTATAGATGGACTAATAGAATGATGCTATGCCCAAAAGATTTTACTTCACTAGGTGCAGTAAAAAAATTGGTATTCTATACACAGGTGGTATATCTTGCAACACAGATAGGCTACTCCACTGACTAACACACTCTGCAATAGGCCAAAAAGGATTAGCTTTGCTAGATTCAGCCAAATGCTGTGAAAAAAACTTGCACAGCACTGGCACAGACCTGCCTGGCAAAAACTGATAGGAACTGATGTAACCTAGTCCTGAAAAGGACTCCAATTACAATTAGTCTTTACTCCCACAATCTATTTAAGAGCACAGACCTCCCTGATAAAAGTCATAGGAAATGCTGTAACCTAGTCCTTAAAAGGACTGCAATCACAACTATTCCCTCCTCCCAAGCTATCTGTATATTTGTGCGAAAATTGGCTTGAAATTAACAAGGTATAGCGCACACAGCAACAGCGGTGCCGTCTAACACGCAGCTGCAGCAGTGAGAAAATGGTGGTGACGGGGAAAATGGCTTGGTCTTATAGGGCAAGGACATGTGACATACACTGCCAATGACACATGCCCTTGCTTGTGTGAAAAAAAGCACTTCGCTCCGTGTGTGCGCTGCTGATAGGCTGACAGATTGCACCTCCCCACTGCAAATGCGGAAAGAGAAAAAAAAATGGAGATCTTCATTGTTCCTGCAGAGATCCATCCCCTGCCCCTCCCCCCACCCCGCTGTACACTCAAACTGCGTATTAACATTAATTTTCATCATTACTGAGAAAAAATCCAGTTATGATTTTGTTGCACGAACAGTTATCGAACATAACCTCGAACAGCCGAATTTTTCTCAAATTGTTCGTGTTCGCCGAACGGCTCGAACACCGCCCAAAACAGCTCGAATTTGAGATTGGCGAACAGTTCGAGTAGAACAACGCTCATCTCTAAACATGATAGACAGGGAGCAAATTCCATCAGCACTGACAGCAGCCAAATGGTGTAGAAAATAGACGACTGACAGTCAAGCAGGCAGATGGTATGACTAATTTAATCATTGGCATCAGTTGTAGGTGAATAAAAGTCGGCACTGATCCATGTCTGATTCATTTTGACAAATGTTAGGTTTTGCACGCTTCAGGTGGATAACCTGGTCCGCTTAGTTGTGACAAAATCATCGTCCATGCTTAACACCCTGTCTCACATTACACTGACATTGCACTATAGGCTGTACATGACAGTACGCCCATAGCAAATTGGGTCAGTTCTTGACATTGGTCCGATTTGTTGACCCAAAAGTCAATGGGATTGAGGGTCAGGGAACCTGCCTGAGAAAGGACACAGTCTAGGTATGACTTTAAACTGGCTGTTTAGGCGGTGCACCTCTGTTTGTTGAAGTGCGACAGGTTGTCACAAATGCAGATAAAAGACATTTGGTCCATCATGTAAAAAATACAGTAGAAGTTGTTGCTACTGCTGCCTTGGCTACTTTTTGCAGCTCTAATGCTGGCACCAGCGGAGGAACATTGTGTCTGCATGGATCAGAAAGGAGTCTGTTGGTCAAACATGCAGGCAGCAGTCATTAACTCCGTGAAAGCTTTGCAGATCACATAATACAGCTTATCCTTGTTATAAGTCAATTTGGACTTCATTTCTGAATCTGGTAAAAATTCTCCCATTTTGCTTTTATAGCGAGGGTTTAAAAGTGTGGCTAACCAATAATCATTACTTTGCTTCATGTTAATAATATGCCTGTCTACATAAAAGCATTCCACAAGCAACTTGCTCTGCTCGCAGTTATCATCAATCCACTGCAATGGTTGGTTGTCATGGTAGCGTTCTCGTCATCGTCAATTTCTCTCTAACTGTCTGCCTCATTCCCTGCCAGTGATAAGTCTATGTACCCCTCCATATCCACAGTCTGCTGATCATCCTCCTCTTCTTCGAAATCCTGCAGCATGTAACATGGAGCTTGAGGGTCCCTGACAGACACAGGATAGTGCTCTTTCTCCATCCACTCTTACATTCTGGTGAGTGTTTTTATTTTCAGGATAAATATTAGTGGGATGATATTGTTGATTCCACATTTCAAAGATCTTCAGTAGGCAACATGCATTCCAGATGCCAAAGTAATGTACACTTCAATCTGCCTTCTGCATGATGTAGTCTGTCTGAATTTTACTGTTACATATGCTGCAAGATATAGTGCATTGAATTCTAGCAATGTCGAAAACCAGGTGTCACTCCGACAGCCTGCTTTGTTTTTTCAAAGCCATAAGCCATAAGTTTTTTCAAAAGCTATTGCCACATAACATCTATTGAAATGAGCTGACATTTTCATAGCCAAAGCCACCACCTTACTCAAGTGGTTATTTTTGTAAAAGAAATGTTGCAGGCATTGTTTTGTTTAGAACAATTCCAAGTTAAAGTTGATGGGATGTCAGCCAGTGGGCGCGTTGCCGCTTCATGCACAGCAACATTTTGTCTGCCATATGGCTTTTCTGACCCAAGCTTTGAAGCTATAAAAGTGCTTTGCATGAGCAAAAAAAAGAGGTTGGTGTATGGAATCAATGATGGGACTTGTGGCTGTTGGTGAAGGGGACATGTCAGTTGCACATGATCCAGAAGTGGTGTAGGAGGAGACAGATAACCCCTATCTGGCAATGGAAACAGATGTAGTTCCCAGTCAGAAATGCTTCACCACCTGTCCCAATTGCAATGGTGCATCACTGTCACCGAAAAAATTCACCCAGTGAGCCGTGAAATCATATATTATCCTTGCTCGTTATTCCTGTTCTAGATATATAGTTTTTGGAGCCCATAGTCATGTCGAGAGAGCAGCCTACCTTCTCCTGCATGTGAGATCAGAGAGTGGGTAACCCTTTCTAAGAGAACTAATTGTGACTGGATATTTTCAAGTGAGGCTGAGAACGTCATCATTTCTCCATAGGTGGCAAAATTCACAAAGTGAACCACCACCAGCACCTTGACCAGGTGAGAGTTTAGTTGGGAAACCAACAGATGACTGGGAGCGTACACTTGTTTCCTCAACACACAGTCAGAGACGGATATTTACTGTTGTGATGGAGAAGAAAGAGGCTTATTTGGAGTATGGCAAGCAATTGAGTTGGATGTCAATGATGATTGTGGTTATTATGACACCAACCAGATACTACTTAAGGTTGCTGCTTGTCTGACAGAAATATGAGTGTGGGTAGAAGGGGAGGAGGACAACTTGATGCCATTAACTCCTTCTCTGATTACCTCTCCTCCTTGTCACCCCTGTCTGTTTCCCAGGTTTTGTCTACCACAGAATCATCATCTTCATTGTCTCTCCATGTGAAAATTAGCAAGAGCTCCTTGCCCCTGGCGGATTCCCACTGCAATATTTGCCCCAGTTCAAAGTGCTACTATCACTTCCAGCGTCCCTACCATCACGGCTCTCAGAGCCATCAATACAACTTAGTGGTAGAATTGTGTTGTCAATCTAATCAAGCCTCACTGGTTCCTAGTACAAAGACTTACTGTTCATCTCTTCAAAAAAATCATCTGGAATAAGTTTTTCTGATGTACTATGTCCCTTAGCTCACAGTGTGTTGTGGGTTAGGGTACTGTGTGACAGATCAGAAACAAATGTCATTCACAGAATGGAAATTCTCCTATGTACAAAATGTAGTATTCTGGTGGAGGAGTTGGACTGAGCAGAAAAGTGACTCTAGCTGATGGTATCACTGTCAGAGGCTACAACATCCTGCTAGGATTGAGTTGAGCGATGCCACAGATATTCCATTAAACCCTCTGCTTACTCCTCACTAATACAAAGGAAAAGGAGGTCAAGTGTGATCTGTGTTTGAATAGTGAATACTACTCTTTGGATTTGTATTCAGAAACTCAGTATACCACTTGCATTTATAATTTACTTTATCATCAGTGAACTAGTACACCATAATTGGATTTGGCCTTTTTCTATCCCTACGTTATGCTCTCTGACAGCCTACTTCTACACAGTACTAGCATAAAATAGTGATACTTGGCAATCCCCTATCTTTGACACTGGCTGTGATAGCCTCCTGATTGGCTGGGCTAGACCATGTGATCTAGTAGCTGCAGGGAATTATGAGGAAGCTAGTACAGTCAAGCCTGACGCCATTAGTCTGCTCATTTAGTATTCAGCGGTGTGTGATGTGAAATAGTACTGGATAGCTTCGAATCGAATATTGGGGTGTTCAAATTCACATGGAAGCATGAATTTCAGAAAATTTGGCTCAAGAAAGATACATCATCTCATCTCTATTGAATACAAAGACAACACCAGATTTGATGAGAGATAAGTCGGGAGATGCTTTTTCTTAAGTGTCAAAGGAACTGTTGTTCAACATGACAAAGGTAAGCCGTATGTTGCTGGTGCTACTGTGAGAAGTCTGCATGGACTAAACGTGCTATCATGACCTGCACAATCTCTGGACTTGTCTCCTATTGAACACATCCAGGATTGACAATTGCAATGTGAGAGAAATCCAATATCTCTATGTGAACGTAATATTTCATGCAGCAAAATCTCCATTTTGTTACATTATCCAGTTTATTATAGTGAGGTAAACTGGGTACTCGCCGGAGCATCTCACTGCTCGACATGCTCTGCGCTCCTCAAGTATTTCCAGGTTGCTCGGGCGGGAGCTCGGGTCTCTGCCCTGCATGCTCTTTAGAGAGCCAATGAACATGCAGGGATTGCTTGCCACGCACTGTAAGGCCGTACCTATGTTGGTTGTGGCATTATAGTGATTGGCTGGCCACATAGCGTCATTGGGTCTATATTAGACCTGGTGGCCCTTTACTCATCACAGTCTAACCCAGGCAGAGTAGGGAGAGATGGTGCTGAGCTAGGGAGGGAATTGGCGGTGTAATAGTTAGACAAAGGTATTCCACAGCAAGATACATATCCATCTGAACTCACAGTCCTTCTGAGGACTAATCCAGCTGCCTATATTAATCCTGATGTAGCAGAGACACCGACCCCCTTACCACCGTGGCCCTGGTCCGTTGTCTACCACTCCCCCGTCTGACTCCCACGCTGTGCTTGCCCGGGGTGCGCGAACCGTGCTCAGGTCCCCGGCATAGTGCTTAGGGAGCGCACTTGCCATCCTAAAATGTTCTCGGCCAATGGCTGGAGGACATCTGCTATTTCAGGCACCTCCTCCAAGATGGAGGTGCCTGTGCAATGTTGAAGTTTGTATGCTAATGCTTTCTCCAGCCCTCAGGTCCCAGTGCTTGCCTGCCAGCATGGCTATCAGCTGTGTCCGCCAGCCTGTCTATCTGCCGTGCCCGCCTGCCTGTCTATCAGCCGTGCCCGCCTGTCAGCCTGCCAGCCAAGCCTGTCCGTCTTCCTGAACTACCTGCCTGCCTACCAGCCGTGCTCATCTGCCAGACCATCTGCCATGCCTGCCCGCTTTGGTTGCCAATCCCGTGGGAGTCGCCTGCTCTCTCAAGGTCGATCCCAGAGTGGCACCGGGTCCACCTTCCCGGTCCCTCCTTGGCTCACGTAGTCAACTAAGCCACCGTGTAGCCAGGGTCGGTCCGGGTAGGTCCTTAGTTACGCCCCTCTGGTCCCACCTTGTACCACAGCACAGTGGTTCCACCATCCGGACCCGTAACACCTGATAGCAGGAGTTAGGAAGGCAGGGTTTGTGGCAGTGTATACAGCACAATAGGGCCCATTGCACATTCTGTCTGCTGCTGCTTTTGTTACAAATATCCATATAGCCCTACATATCCGGGCTAATTTTTTTTTTTTGCTCTTAATCCTGATTATTTGCTTAAAAAGCAATACAGTACATCATTTTACGGCTTCATTTGCTTGTTAGCAGAATACAGCCAGTATATTCGCATTACTGTATTGTGGAAGCAGAGAAACTTTTCCATGATCACACATGATCACATGTTACTGCCATAATAATTCAGACATTTTGTGGAGTGTGCCAAATAGTACACTCCTTTTAAAATCAGCTAGCTGTGTTTTGTTGAACCTATTCACACTTGGTTGCTGACAAATACCATACTATTAGGTGACTGCCTAAAACCATGGCCATCAGACGTGAGCCCATATGACAGCTGTAATAATACAGAAATTTTTGGGAACGTGTCAGATATCACACTACATTTAAAGTATGGCAGTTGTGTGTTCAAACCTATTTTCAGTTGGTCTCTGACAAATACCATGCTATTAGGCGATTGCCTGAAACCGTGGTCATCAGACATGATCCCATATGACTGCCGTAATACAGGTAGTCCTCGACTTCTGATGTTGATCCGTTCTTGCGCGGCGTCGTAAACCGAATTTCGATGTAAGTCGGATCATAGGTTCATACAGTACTGTACCATAATAATAGTACAGTATGTACTGCAAACACTTAGCCTATCCAAACACCTATCCTAACACAGTACCCTACATAATTATCAATAAACATAGGTACAGTAAAATATTGTGCTGTACAGTACGTTTAATAATGAAATACTGTACTGTAGTGCTGTAACAGTAATAAGCAGTGTACAGTACTATAATAAACAAAGATAACAATTCCAAAGAGAGAACAGGCTTACTTATTGGGAGGAAGCTGCAGAAGGTGCTGGAGATACTGGGGCAGTTGAGTCAAGAGGGGAAGCTGAGGTAGAGGGTACAGTATCTGTTGCAGGCCTCTCTACCTTCTTGAAGTACTGCTGCAGGTTAGTTTGGAAGGAGACCATCTTCTTCTCCTCCAAGATCTTCTTGTAACACGTAGGAATGAGCGTCGTATAAAGTGCCGTAACAACGAAACGACGTAACTCGTGACCGTCGTAACTAGAGATGAGCGTTGTTCTACTCGAACTGTTCGCCAATCTCAAATTCGAGCTGTTTTGGGCGGTGTTCGAGCTGTTCGGCGAACACGAACAATTTGAGAAAAATTCGGCTGTTCGAGGTTATGTTCGATAACTGTTCATGCACCAAAATCATAACTGGATTTTTTCTCAGTAATGATGAAAATTAATGTTAATACGCAGTTTGAGTGTACAGCGGGATGGGGGGAGGGGCAGGGGATGGATCTCTGCAGGAACAATGAAGATCTCCATTTTTTTTTCTCTTTCCCGCATTTGCAGTGGGGAGGTGCAATCTGTCAGCCTATCAGCAGCGCACACACGGAGCGAAGTGCTTTTTTTCACACAAGCAAGGGCATGTGTCATTGGCAGTGTATGTCACATGTCCTTGCCCTATAAGACCAAGCCATTTTCCCCGTCGCCACCATTTTCTCACTGCTGCAGCTGCGTGTTAGACGGCACCGCTGTTGCTGTGTGCGCTATACCTTGTTAATTTCAAGCCAATTTTTGCACAAATATACAGATAGCTTGGGAGTAGGGAATAGTTGTGATTGCAGTCCTTTTAAGGACTAGGTTACAGCATTTCCTACGACTTTTATCAGGGAGGTCTGTGCTCTTAAATAGATAGATTGTGGGAGTAAAGACTAATTGTAATTGGAGTCCTTTTCAGGACTAGGTTACATCAGTTCCTATCAGTTTTTGCCAGGCAGGTCTGTGCCAGTGCTGTGCAAGTTTTTTTCACAGCATTTGGCGAATCTAGCAAAGCTAATCCTTTTTGGCCTATTGCAGAGTGTGTTAGTCAGTGGAGTAGCCTATCTGTGTTGCAAGATATACCACCTGTGTATAGAATACCAATTTTTTTACTGCACCTAGTGAAGTAAAATCTTTTGGGCATAGCATCATTCTATTAGTCCATCTATACTGACCTCCATCAGGTTGCAAACTGAATATAATTTTTTTCTGCATCTAGCTCTGAAAAAATATTTGGCCTTCTAGCAGTGTGTCGGACTTTCTCTATTAGTCCATCTATACTGACCTCCATCAGGTTGCAAATTAAAAATAATTTTTATCTGCATCTACAGTACCTCTGAAAAAATATTTGGGCTTCTAGCTGTGTGTGGGACTTGTTGTATTAGTCCATCTATACTGACCTCCATCAGGTTGCAAACTGAATATATTTTTTTCTGCATCTACCTCTGAAAAAATATTGGGCTTCTAGCTGTGTGTGGGACTTGTTGTATTAGTCCATCTATACTGACCTCCATCAGGTTGCAAACTGAATATATTTTTTTCTGCATCTACCCCTGAAAAAATATTGGGCTTCTAGCTGTGTGTGGGACTTGTTGTATTAGTCCATCTATACTGACCTCCATCAGGTTGCAAACTGAATATAATTTTTTTCTGCATCTACCTCTGAAAAAATATTTGGCCTTCTAGCAGTGTGTGGGACTTGTTCTATTAGTCCACCTATACTGACCTCGATCAGGTTGCAAATTCAAAATAATTTTTTGTATGCATCTAGCTCTGAAAAAATATTTGGCCTTCTAGCAGTGTGTGGGACTTTCTCTGTTAGTCCATCTATACTGACCTCCATCAGGTTGCAAACTGAATATATTTTTTTCTGCATCTACCTCTGAAAAAATATTGGGCTTCTAGCTGTGTGTGGGACTTGTTGTATTAGTCCATCTATACTGACCTCCATCAGGTTGCAAACTGAATATATTTTTTTCTGCATCTACCTCTGAAAAAATATTGGGCTTCTAGCAGTGTGTGGGACTTGTTGTATTAGTCCATCTATACTGACCTCCATCAGGTTGCAAACTGAATATATTTTTTTCTGCATCTACCTCTGAAAAAATATTGGGCTTCTAGCTGTGTGTGGGACTTGTTGTATTAGTCCATCTATACTGACCTCCATTAGGTTGCAAACTGAATATATTTTTTTCTGCATCTACCTCTGAAAAAATATTGGGCTTCTAGCTGTGTGTGGGACTTGTTGTATTAGTCCATCTATACTGACCTCCATCAGGTTGCAAACTGAATATATTTTTTTCTGCATCTACCTCTGAAAAAATATTGGGCTTCTAGCTGTGTGTGGGACTTGTTGTATTAGTCCATCTATACTGACCTCCATCAGGTTGCAAACTGAATATATTTTTTTCTGCATCTACCTCTGAAAAAATATTGGGCTTCTAGCTGTGTGTGGGACTTGTTGTATTAGTCCATCTATACTGACCTCCATCAGGTTGCAAACTGAATATATTTTTTTCTGCATCTACCTCTGAAAAAATATTGGGCTTCTAGCTGTGTGTGGGTCTTGTTCTATTAATCCATCTATACAGACCTCCATCAGGTTGCAAACTGAATATAATTTTTTTATGCATCTACCTCTGAAAAAATATTTGGCCTTCTAGCAGTGTGTGGGACTTGTTCTATTAGTCCACCTATACTGACCTCGATCAGGTTGCAAATTCAAAATAATTTTTTGTATGCATCTAGCTCTGAAAAAATATTTGGCCTTCTAGCAGTGTGTGGGACTTTCTCTGTTAGTCCATCTATACTGACCTCCATCAGGTTGCAAACTGAATATATTTTTTTCTGCATCTACCTCTGAAAAAATATTGGGCTTCTAGCTGTGTGTGGGACTTGTTGTATTAGTCCATCTATACTGACCTCCATCAGGTTGCAAACTGAATATATTTTTTTCTGCATCTACCTCTGAAAAAATATTGGGCTTCTAGCTGTGTGTGGGACTTGTTGTATTAGTCCATCTATACTGACCTCCATCAGGTTGCAAACTGAATATATTTTTTTCTGCATCTACCTCTGAAAAAATATTGGGCTTCTAGCTGTGTGTGGGACTTGTTGTATTAGTCCATCTATACTGACCTCCATCAGGTTGCAAACTGAATATATTTTTTTCTGCATCTACCTCTGAAAAAATATTGGGCTTCTAGCTGTGTGTGGGACTTGTTGTATTAGTCCATCTATACTGACCTCCATCAGGTTGCAAACTGAATATATTTTTTTCTGCATCTACCTCTGAAAAAATATTGGGCTTCTAGCTGTGTGTGGGTCTTGTTCTATTAATCCATCTATACAGACCTCCATCAGGTTGCAAACTGAATATAATTTTTTTCTGCATCTAGCTCTGAAAAAATATTTGGCCTTCTAGCAGTGTGTCGGACTTTCTCTATTAGTCCATCTATACTGACCTCCATCAGGTTGCAAATTAAAAATAATTTTTATCTGCATCTACAGTACCTCTGAAAAAATATTTGGGCTTCTAGCTGTGTGTGGGACTTGTTGTATTAGTCCATCTATACTGACCTCCATCAGGTTGCAAACTGAATATATTTTTTTCTGCATCTACCTCTGAAAAAATATTGGGCTTCTAGCTGTGTGTGGGACTTGTTGTATTAGTCCATCTATACTGACCTCCATCAGGTTGCAAACTGAATATATTTTTTTCTGCATCTACCTCTGAAAAAATATTGGGCTTCTAGCTGTGTGTGGGACTTGTATTAGTCCATCTATACTGACCTCCATCAGGTTGCAAACTGAATATATTTTTTTCTGCATCTAACTCTGAAAAAATATTGGGCTTTTAGCTGTGTGTGGGACTTGTTGTATTAGTCCATCTATACTGACCTCCATCAGGTTGCAAACTGAATATATTTTTTTCTGCATCTACCTCTGAAAAAATATTGGGCTTCTAGCTATGTGTGGGACTTGTTGTATTAGTCCATCTATACTGACCTCCATCAGGTTGCAAACTGAATATATTTTTTTCTGCATCTACCTCTGAAAAAATATTGGGCTTCTAGCTGTGTGTGGGACTTGTTGTATTAGTCCATCTATACTGACCTCCATCAGGTTGCAAACTGAATATATTTTTTTCTGCATCTACCTCTGAAAAAATATTGGGCTTCTAGCTGTGTGTGGGTCTTGTTCTATTAATCCATCTATACAGACCTCCATCAGGTTGCAAACTGAATAAAATTTTTTTCTGCATCTAGCTCTGAAAAAATATTTGGCCTTCTAGCAGTGTGTCGGACTTTCTCTATTAGTCCATCTATACTGACCTCCATCAGGTTGCAAATTAAAAATAATTTTTATCTGCATCTACAGTACCTCTGAAAAAATATTTGGGCTTCTAGCTGTGTGTGGGACCTGTTGCATTAGTCCATCTATACTGACCTTCATCAGGTTGCAAACTGAATATATTTTTTTCTGCATCTACCTCTGAAAAAATATTGGGCTTCTAGCTGTGTGTGGGACTTGTTGTATTAGTCCATCTATACTGACCTCCATCAGGTTGCAAACTGAATATATTTTTTTCTGCATCTACCTCTGAAAAAATATTGGGCTTCTAGCTGTGTGTGGGTCTTGTTCTATTAATCCATCTATACAGACCTCCATCAGGTTGCAAACTGAATATAATTTTTTTCTGCATCTAGCTCTGAAAAAATATTTGGCCTTCTAGCAGTGTGTGGGACTTGTTCTATTAGTCCACCTATACTGACCTCGATCAGGTTGCAAATTCAAAATAATTTTTTGTATGCATCTAGCTCTGAAAAAATATTTGGCCTTCTAACAGTGTGTGGGACTTTCTCTGTTAGTCCATCTATACTGACCTCCATCAGGTTGCAAACTGAATATATTTTTTTCTGCATCTACCTCTGAAAAAATATTGGGCTTCTAGCTGTGTGTGGGACTTGTTGTATTAGTCCATCTATACTGACCTCCATCAGGTTGCAAACTGAATATATTTTTTTCTGCATCTACCTCTGAAAAAATATTGGGCTTCTAGCTGTGTGTGGGACTTGTTGTATTAGTCCATCTATACTGACCTCCATCAGGTTGCAAACTGAATATATTTTTTTCTGCATCTACCTCTGAAAAAATATTGGGCTTCTAGCTGTGTGTGGGACTTGTTGTATTAGTCCATCTATACTGACCTCCATCAGGTTGCAAACTGAATATAATTTTTTTCTGCATCTAACCCAGCCAATGGTTTTGGCCTAATACCACAGTTTGGCCACTCAGCTCTGCTCGGTTACCTTCCATTGTTTTTTTGTGCAAACAACTCCAGAGTTGTGAATTAGTTAACCACCAAAATGAGTGGAAAAAGGCCTGCTGCTGATGGAAAGGGGAATAGGCATGTTGGGAAGGGGAAAAAAGGTTGTGTCCGTGGGGTAGGTGTTAAAGCAACAGTAACATCTGCAGAAGAAAGACCATCTTCCAGCCAAACTAAAATGTCTACTTCTTTTAGCGGACAATGTGATAAGATCCCTTTCTTACGGCCACGCCAATCGCTACAAATTCCAGATGAGGCACAAAAACAGCAGGTGCTTCAACGGATATCAAGTGCTCCTTTAAGTGGGCTCTCCTCCACATCAACTTCAACATCACAAATACTCCAGTCCTCAAAGGTGTCACCCCAATCGAACTTGCTTCCTCACAGCTCCCAAATCTCCAGCTGCCCGTCTGAGTATGAGGTAGAACAGATGGTTGAGTCTGCAGAGCTGTTTACTCATAGCCTGGGAATCAGAGGTCGACTCCAGCGCTTCTGTGAATCCAGACGAGGAAATGATCTGCACTGATGCCCAGAATCTTTATGAGTCGGATCCAGGACCAGACGCAGAAGGTTCTGACCATAATGTAGACCCTCATTCCCAAACTGTAACTCCTGTTGGTGGAGACATTGAGGAAGACGATGATAAGACTCAAATACCTGATTGGAGCGACAACTTTAGTTTTTTGTCAGGGCAGGAACAGGTTGGCTCTGAGGACGACGGGTGTGATAACGCACAGGGTGATGATGATCAGGTTGGAGATCCCACTTACTGTCAACCCACAGTCAGCCAAGAGATGAGGTCAGCAGAGGAGGTGGAGGAAGATGCTAGTGACGACGAGGTCAGGTTGCGCCTTCCTGGACAGAGACGTAGTACTGGAAGCACGTCAACAACTGCATCCTCAAACACAACTCTGCCTCTCACCACAAGTCGTGGTGGCTCTTCAGGTCGCATGGGTGCTAAGCGTTGCATAGCCTGGGCATTTTTTCAGATCGATAAAGATGACCCAACTCGTGTTATCTGTAACATTTGTCAGCAAAAGCTAAGTAGAGGCCAAAAAATACATAGTTTGAGTACTTCATGCATGAACCGGCACATGGACATGAAGCATAAGTTGCAGTGGGAAGCTCAGTGTGCTACAATGCGGCCTAGCCGGCCGGGCCAACCACCGTCTGCCATATCTTGTGCATCCGCGGCCTCTTCATCTTCTGTGACTGGGGGGACAGCAGTCACACCTGTTTTGGGGCGCAGACCTGCCACCTCTTTACCCGCAACAGCCAGCGTGATTGGCAGGTTATCATTTTCTTTGGAGGTGGGAACACCAGCTGGTGTTGAGCGCTGTCCGACATCGATAGCACCACCTTTGGATCAAGGCAACCTAACATGTCCGCCTGCATCTTCCTCACAGACCGGCAGTTTGCCGGGGACACCCTTATCAACCCCGTCTAAGCACAATAGCCAGCCCTCGGTCCCTCAGATGTGGACAAGTAAAAGACCATTTCCTCCTAGCCATGAGAAAGCTAAGAGGTTGAATTTCATCATCTGCAAGCTCTTGGCTACAGAAATGCTGCCTTTCCGCCTGGTGGACACAGAGGATTTTCGAGACCTTATGTCCGTCGCAGTGCCCCAGTACCAGATGCCCAGTCGGCACTACTTCTCAAAGAAAGGTGTGCCTGCGCTCCACCAGCATGTCGCACACAACATCACCGCTTCTTTGAGAAACTCTGTGTGTGACAGGGTGCATTTCACCACAGACACTTGGACGAGTAGGCATGGACAGGGGCGTTACATGTCGCTGACTGGGCACTGGGTAACTATGGTGACAGCAGGACAAGGGGCTGCTGTCCAAGTCTTGCCGTCCCCACGAGTTGTGCGTCAATCCTCTTTATGTCAAAGTTCCTCCACTGCTTCTGCCTCCTCAACCTCCTCTCGGTCTTCCACCTGCACCCAAAGCCTGTCTGGTCATGCCACAAGTTTTCTAACTGCGCAGAAGGGATCCTGCACACCTCCTTACTATGCTGGCAGTAGGGCTCAACGTCATCAGGCGGTTTTTACATTGAAATGTCTGGGAAATGTGAGTCACACAGCTGAGGAGTTGTGGTCAGCTCTGGAGAACCAATTTCATGAATGGTTGTCTCCACTGGACCTGAAACCAGGGAAGGCCGTGTGCGACAATGCTGCAAACCTGGGTGCGGCCCTTCGCCGGGGCAATGTCACACACGTGCCTTGTATGGCTCACGTGTTGAACCTGGTTGTCCAGCAATTTTTAGCCCACTATCCCAGACTAGATGGCCTTCTGCAGAGGGCACGGTCGCTGTGTGCTTACTTCCGCCGTTCGCATCCCGCAGCTCAGCGACTTACATCTCTACAGAAGTCGTTGGGCCTGCCACTTCACCGGCTAAAATGCGATGTGCCTACCCGGTGGAATTCAACTCTGCACATGTTGCAGCGACTGTGGCAGCACCGACAAGCCCTGGTGCAATACGTTCTGACGTATAGCCTGGGCTAACGAGATTCAGAGGTGGGGCAAATCACGCTGGAGGAGTGGTCTCAGATCAGGGACCTATGCACCCTTCTGCACAGTTTTGAAATGGCGACGAAGATGTTTAGTGCTGACGATGCCATTATCAGCATGACTATTCCGGTGATTTACATGCTGGAGCACATGTTAAACAGAATTCGGAGTCAGGTGGTGGCACAAGAGGAGGTGGAGGAAGTAGAGGAGGAGGAGTTGTATGCGGAAGGGCTAACATCTGCAAGGTCCAGACGGTCGGCAGCACCAAGGCGGCAGGCATGTGAGGGTGGGGGAGATGGTTTTACCAGGGCGCATGGTAGCAGCCAAACTACTGAGGAAGGTGCAGGAGCCCAGGAAGAAGTGGAGGACGAACTGATGGAAGACTCATCAGATGAGGGAGACCTCATCACACATTTCTGTTGTGCGAGGTTGGGGGGAGAGGACAGAGGAAGGAAGCATGATTGTTACCTCGCCACCAACACAACAGGGACTTGGTGCTCCTGGATGCGCAACACACATGAGTGCCTTCTTGCTGCACTACCTGCAACATGACCCTCGAATTGTGAGAATTAGAAATAATCCTGACTACTGGGTTGCCACACTGTTAGATCCCCGGTACAAAAGTAAATTTGCAGAAATTATTCCTGCCATAGAAAGGGATGCACGCATGCAGGAGTATCAGCAGAGACTGTTGCAGAATCTTACATGTGCTTTTCCACAAAACACCAGTGGTGCACGTAGTGAATCTCACAGTTCCAACTTGCCAACCGTGGGACCGTCAAGTGTTCAGCACTCAAACCGTAACAGAACCACAGTATCTGCTGGTAACATCAATTTTGCGGAATCTTTTCACCACTTTTTTAGCCCATCCTTTGCAAGGCCACAGGAGACAAGAAGTCTGACACATAGTCAACGCCTAGAGACGATGGTACAGGAGTATCTCCAAGTAAACATTGAAGCCACGACTGTGTCACTGGACCCTTGCTCTTTTTGGGCTTCCAATCTGGATAAATGGCCGGAGCTAGCCACTTACGCCTTGGAGATCTTGTCATGCCCCGCAGCCAGCGTTCTGTCTGGTGGTGTGCTGACAGATAAGCGAACGCGGCTCTCCACTGATAATGTAGACAGACTCACGTTCATAAAGATGAACAAATCATGGATCCGAAACGACTTTTCTACCCCTGTGTCATCCTGGGGAGAGTAAAAGCTTGATGATTGGTTAAAATCACCCTACCAACCGTTTTAAGCTTTCAAATTACTAATCATGTTTATCTGTATCTTGGCTGGAAAATAATTTGGGCTTTGTAGCAGTGTGCAGCACTGATCCTATTAGGCTATCTATACTAAAGCTTCACCAGATTTAAAATTAAAAATAATTTTTAGCTGCATCTAGCCCGGAAAATAATTTTGGGGCTCCGAGATGCGCAAGACACATAAGTGCCTTCTTGCTGCACTACCTGCAGCATGACCCTCATATTGTCAGAATTCGAAGTAATCATGACTACTGGGTTGCCACACTCTTAGATCCCCCAAACTTTTCGATCAACCTTTCCATTTTAATAAAGACCAAAAAAATGGTCATTTTTGAAATTATAAGCATTAGCAGGTTGTTAGAAACTGAAATCAAACAGTTTTCAACTCAAAACTTTATTCTAGGTGATGTTACATTTTCACATAGGACCCCTTGTTCGAAAGGAGCTTCTGAACTCTCTCGTCCATTGAATTTGTCAGGTTTTGGATGGTTTCTGCTTCAATTGTGTTGCATGAGGACAGAATACCCTCCCAGAGCTGTTGCTTAGATGTGAACTGCCTCCCGCCATCATAGACACTCCTTTTAATGATGCTCCAAAGGTTCTGAATCGGGTAGAGGTCAGGGGAGCATGGGGGTCACACCATAAGTTTGTCCCCTTTTATGCCCATATCAGCCAGAGATGCAGATGTTTTATGTGCAGCATGAGATGGTGCATTATCATGCAGAAAAATGATCTTGCTGTGAAATACACGGTTCTTCTTCTTGAACCATGGCAGGAAGTGCTGTTTGAGAAAATCCACATACATTATGGAGTTCATCTTTAGCGCCTTCAGGGATCCTAAAGGGGCCGACAATCTCTCTCCCCATGATTCCAGCCCAAAACATTACTCCACCTCCTCCTTGTTGGCGCTGTAGCCGTGTTTGCGTGGGGTGTCCATCAACCAGCCATCCTCCACTCCATCCATCTGGACCATCGAGCGCTGCACGGCACTCATCCGTGAACAAAACTGTTTTGAAATCAGTCTTCATGTAATGTTTGGCCCACTGGAGCCGTTTCTGCTTGTGTGAAGTGGATAGAGGAGGTCGACAGGATGGCGTATGCACAGCTGCAAACCTCTGAAGGACCCTGCATCTTGTTGTTCGGGGGACGTTGGAGGCACAAGCAGCTTCAAAAACTTGTCTGCTGCTATGACAAGGCTTTTTTGCCGCTGCTCTTTCACCCTGACGTAATTGCCTGTAGGAAAGAGTCCTCAATTTGCCCTTATCAGCACGCACACGTGTGTACTGTGAATCAGCTACATACTTCTTGATTGCCAAGACACTTCATCCTGATCATCGCACAATGTTGATTGTAGTCATGCCTTGACCTAAACACTCCACAATTTGTTGCTTCTCAGCAGCCGACACATCCTTTTTCTTTCCCATTTTGGCAGAAAATGTAGGCTGCTTAATAATGTGAGAGAGCCTTCTTAAGTAGTCTTGCCTTTCATTGGACACACCTGCCAAACTAATTAGCACAGGTGTCTGCAATTGCTTACAGTGATATAAAGAGCCCTGACACACATCACCATCAATGAGTTTAACTGACAAACAAACAAATTCTTCCCTTATCACTCCTAAACACTTTTTGCATAATAATTTGGAACTCAGTGTACATGTGCTTTTCCACAAAACACCAGCGGTTCATGTAGTGAATCTTACAGTTCTAACTTGCCAACCGTGGTCTGTATGGAGTTGTTCAATAAAGGGCCCAAAATTAAGATAACATAGATGGGAGAGGTCTCTATGAATAGGAATTCCTAAGTATTTGATACCCTGTGAGGGCCAGGCAAAGGGAAAGTTGGACTGGATGGAATCCTATATGGATTTGGGGAGGGAGACATCGAGGGCCTCAGACTTCGCTGCATTGATTTTAAAATTTGACCATGTAACAAAGTGATCTATTTCAGCCATAACAGCATGGATGGATATATGTGATTGAGTGATATATACTAGGACATCATCAGCAAATAGAGAGCACTTGTACTCGGTGCCTCCCACCTCAATCCACCTAATATTGGGGTTATGGCGAATTGATGAGAGCAGGTGCTCCGTCACTAGGATGTATAAGAGAGGGGACAGAGGACATCCCTGCCTTGTCCCATTGGTGATTGTGAAAGGTGATGAAAATGTTCTGACGCACCCCCTGGGCCTTGGGACACCCGGAGCCGGACCCTTTTTGGTGGATGCTGGTGGTTGTAGTATTCGTGGCGGCGACCCGGTTCCATGGCTCAGGGCGGTCAAACCAGTGGCGGAACTATTTATGTGGTTTTGATGTTTAAATGTACGACTACGCCACCCGTGGATTGCGGTCAGAGTGAACCGCCGCTACAGGGCAGACCGCTGAGGCTGTTGTGGGTGCAGCAGAGCGTAGCATAACTCCCCACGGGAGGAGTATAGCCTCAGGGCAGTGTATGCGGAGGATGGGGGTGATGGTGCAGGGCAGCAGCAGTAACGACACGGAGTCAGTGATGCAGTTCAGGGCCTTTACTCACAGTTCTTATTATCCAGACCACGTCTGCAGGTAACGGCTGCCCACGTCGTACTGTGCTCACCAGGTGAGGGGCTCAGACAACTCCCAGATAACTTTGGAGCACTTCACAGGACCCCCTTTGTGTGTCCTTTGTATGGCCTTTCTTACCAACACTTCTGTCCGGCTGCCTCGGGCCTCCTCTTGGTAAACTTGGCGCCAGTTTCCCTGACCCTATGTGGTGCCTTCCTAGCGGGTGTAGCGAGGGGCTGCGCCACATAAAATGTCAGAGCCTCCGGTTTCTAGCTGAGGGTCGTTTCCTGCCTCCACTAGTTCGGGGACCGGTCTCCCCCTTTGGCCTGACCCCTCCACGCAGGTGGATTCGGGCGTGCGGTGGCGACTCGCCCGTCCGCACCCCTGGGATCCCTTCATTCCTCGTTCCTGGAGCCTTCTCCGCTCCTCTTCTTTCCTTCTCCCTCTTCCAGGCCTGGGCCTCTGTTACTAGGCCCGCCTCCGGAGCAGAGCTCATGCAGAGCCCCTGCTCTCTGCCACTTCTGCTCAGACTTCTCTGCACTGAACTAAGACTGTGCCCACCTTTTATACTCCCTTCTCAATGCACCCAGGAACTGCTTCCTCCCTGCTCCTGCACTACAGGGTTCCCCTTCCTCAGTGTTCCCTCCCCCCACTCCAGCCAGGGACAGGGACTGTCGTGCCCATCTCAGGGGCATATTGGTCGCCCTGCCCCACGGCAATGTGGTGTAATGCATGCAGGTGTCGGGTCCTGATCCACACTACATCCTTACCTGAGAGTGAGATATCACACCTCTGGGTGAGGTGCAATACCTCTGTAGCAACCGAGCCCTCAGGGTGCTACAGTTCCATTTATCTTCAACCTAGGTGACGTATTGCGATACAGGGCCGTGATTTTGGCTATAAAAGGGTCCCCTAGACCCCTACCCCAAGCTTTTTAAGAGAATCATATATGGCGTGCCAGGAGACTCTATGGAATGCTTTCTCAGCATCCAACGAGAGTATCTAATTACAAATTTTTAACTGCATCTAGCCCAGGAAATACTTTGTGCCTAATAGCAGTGTCTGCTAGTCAGCGGATTATCCCGGCTGTTAAGCAAGCTACACCACCTGTAGTTTGGACACTTAATTTTTTCAAAGGAAATGCTTCGGGACCACGGGATACTCAGTGAAGAGCATCAGGAGGCACCCCAAGGCATAGGGGCTCGGACTGGCAGTAGGATGCCTTGCGGTGGACAGCCGAGCTCGATCCTTATAAAAGCTTTTTAACTGCAGCAGCTTTAGTGGACGCTACTGGAGCTGGAATTACGTGGCTGCTGGCATGAGACTTGCCCTCCAATAGATCCTTGTAAATGGATTTAAAGTGTATTTATTCAAATTAGAGAGACAATTTAAATTAAAAAGCTTAGAGCTGCCTCCACCACAGGGGGGCTCGCTCGACCCACCAGCGGACAGGCACCAGTATTGGGAGAGGGGGGCTGGCCGTCAGGGTTCACCGCGGCTCTGGCACAAACCCGGCGACACGGAGGTGGCACGGGCAGGAGCGGACTGGCCGTGTCGGCTTCTCACTTTTTGGATTTTAGAAGGGCATGACATGCCTATATCTGTGTCTCCCCCTCCTTTTACTCCTCCACCTCTTTTATTTTCGCATGACTATATGTACTTGTCACTTTTCCATGTGTTAGTTATGTCTTCTGAGCAGTTTGTCAGCTTTTGGACACCTTTGAAGGTGTTTTCTATGTGTTTCTATGTGTTTTTGTTTGCCTGCCATTGGTTTTAACGGTGTTCGAAGGTGTTCGATGAACAGTTCGACGAACAGTTCGGCGAACACACGGGTGTTCGACGAACCGAACCGAACTCGAACACTACGGGGGTGGCTCAACACTAGTCGTAACCCGAGGACTAACTGTAATACAGAAATTTTTGGGAACGTGTCAGTTATCACACTACGTTTAAAGTATGGCAGTTGTGTGTTCAAACCTACTCACAGTTGGTCGCTGACAGATAGCTCATCTGTGGACAATGTTGTCTGAGTATTACGCAACTTTTACGGACTGACAATAAAACATACAAAAGACAAGCTAAAATGGAAAAATGTTAAGAAACATTCTTTACAGGGTAATGACTTGTATATGAAGCAAAAGAAATAAAAAAAAATAAAGTTATGGATTGTGGAAGATATTTATGCGAACAGAATGAACACTCATTTGGAGCTGATGATACCACCTAGCACCTGTCCTTATTGTAAATGCATCTAACAGCGTTATCGATAGGGAATAGAATAGATTTTTATTTTTTTTTGGCAGCACCAGCAGCATGCAGTATAAGGCAATAATGCCTGGCTGGATTGGTGTATTACATTATCCATACTGCGATACCTCACTCGTAAAGGAATTTGAGATAAGACAGGTAATATTCTATAATATAGAATCTATTTCAATTGTCCTTCCCATTATTAAAGAGTGGGTCTCCTATACTGTTATTCTGTATATGCAGCAAAATTTAGGACTCACTCCAATACGCATTTGAAGAGGCTTAAAAAACAAAAAATATATATATATAAAAAGACAGCAGGATCTTTAATATAAAAACTAGTGATGGGCGAGCACTAAAATGCTCGGGTGCTCATTGCTCGGTTCGAGCACATTGGAATACTCGGGTGCTCGACCTGAGCAATGAGCCCAATGTAAGTCTATGGGAAACTCGAGCATTTTTCAGGCAGATTTTCCCGACAGTCTGCAGAGAGCCTAAAAATTGCCAAAATCGATGGGAACAATGCTCAAATGGCATATCAAAAGCATGGGGAAGACCCCTGGAAGCATTTCTGACTCCCAGGTCACTGCTGTCAACAACATTGTCAGAGGTATTACCCCACTTTTACGGACTCACTATAAAACATGCAAAAACGAAACCAAAATGGATTTTCCAGGGAAATATGTTAAAGAACATCCTTTCCAGGGTAATGACTTGGATATAAGGCAAAATAAAAAACCAAAAACAAAAATACTCCTCCACACCTTGGGCTATGTTCACATGTAGCGTTTTTGATGCGTTTTTGCACTCTTACATTGCTTTCAACCATGACAAATGCGTTCACCGGGAGATGTCATTTTAACATTTTACAACCTAATCTGGCCATGTGGTGTGTGAGACATGATCAGATACATCCTGTCTCATTTATGAAGGAGAAACTCTGAAAGTCACAAAGCCTATTTTTCTTCGGCCATCAGGAGGCCTTTACTATTTTTAAAGGGCCAGCAGTCGGCCCTCACTATTCTTAGAGAGCCATCAGCTGGCTATGCTTTGTTGTTCCCATTACTAAAGAGTGGGTCTCCTATACTGTTATTGCATATGCAGTGAGAGGCATGGCTGCCCAAGATTTGGACGCACCCAAATACCCCTTTGAAAATTTGGATGCACCCCAATGCCCCTTTTAAGAAACTTAGAGGAGGGCCTCCTGAAAACAATGTTCCCATTATTAGGAAGTGGGTCTCCCATTGTGTTTGCCTATGCAGTGAATGCAAGGGCTACCAAAAATTTGGAGGTACTCCAATTCACATTGGAAGAGATGTGGCGGTCAGAGGGCCTCCTGAAAACAATGTTCCCATTATTAGGAAGTGGGTCTCTCATAGTGTAGGCCTATGCAGTGAATGCAACGGTTGCCAAAAATTTGTAGGCACTCCAATGCCCCTTGGAAGAGATGTGGATATCAGAGGGCCTCCTGAAAACAATGTTCCCATTATTAGGAAGTGGGTTTCCCATTGTGTTGGCCTATGCAGTGAATGCAAGGGTTGCCAGAAATTTGTAGGCACTCCAATGCCCCTTGGAAGAGACGTGGAGGTCAGAGGGCCTCCAGAAAACAATGTCCCCATTATTAGGAAATGGGTCTCCCATAGTGTTGGCTTATGCAGTGAATGCAAGGATTGCCAAACATTTGTAGGCATTCCAATGTCCCTTGGAATAGATGTGGAGGTCAGAGGGCCTCCTGAAAACAATGTTCCCATTATTAGGAAGTGGGATTCCAATTGTGTTTGCCTTATGCAGTGAATGCAAGGGTTGCCAAAAATTTGGAGGCACACCAATCCCCCTTGGAAGAGACGTAGAGAGCCTCATGAAAAAATGTTCCCATTATTAGGAAGTGGGTCTCCCATAGTGTTGGCCTATGCAGTGAATGCAAGGGCTGCCAAAAATTGGGAGGCACTCCAATGCCCCTTGGAAGAGACGTGGAGAAGGGCCCCCCCAAAAAATGTTCCCATTAGAAAGGAGCGGGTCTTCTATACTTGTAATGCCCATGCACTAAGTGTATAGGCTGACAAACATTTACCCCTGGGAGGTATACATGAACATACTGTATATAAAAACTTTTTTACGGGCATCAAACATCCTTTAAAAAAATTATGTGGGTGTTGCATCACAGACCACGGTCACCCTGGTGATATGGTGGTGGAGGATGAGGATGAGGAGAAGGAGGAGGACAAGAGCAAATAGCCAAAATCAGGAAGCGTATACCCATGTGTGGGTGTGAAAAGGTGCATGGGAATACACCTCCCAAAAAAAGACACTGGATTTGAGTTTATGCTATGCTGCTATTATTCGGTGGTGTTAAGAAGTCTGGCCCAATCCAGCCCTTGTTCATTTTTATAAGAGTCAATCTTTCAGCATTTTCAGTTGACAGGCGGATGCGCTTATCAGTTATAATTCCACCAGCGGAACTAAAAACGAGCACTGATAAAACGCTTGGATACCCGATAATTATAAGGCGCAGAGGAATCACGGAGGGCGTTGGTACGGACGGCAAGGTACTCCCTCAGCATCTTCCCAAATTTTGCACTCCTTGTGAGAGTACCCCGTGCCTCAGGGCCTGTGCAATGGGAGGGGCTGAGAAAATTCTCCCAAGAACTTTGACAGTGTTCCCCTGCCTCTGCTGGATTGGAGTTGTGTCTCTCTCACCTGTAGTTCTTGGTTGTCCAATGAACTGTGACCTCTGCCGCCAGCATTTTCAGATGGGAATTTTTTAATAGTTCCGCAACAAGGACCTTCTGGTACTGCCTCATTTTTGTAGACCTATCCACCTCAGGAATAAGAGATATAAAGTTCTCCTTGTAGCATGGGTCTAGAAGTGTCACCAACCAGTAATGACTGTCACCCAAAATTTTGAGAACGCGAGGGTCATGGGAAAGGCAGCATAACGTAAACTCAGCCATGTGTGCCTGACTGCTAGCAGGCAAGACTTCCGTGTCCTCACCAAGAGGATGACTGACCATGCTCTCCTCCTCCTCTCCTCCTCCTTCTCTCTGTCATCAGGCCATCCACGCTGAACAGACGGTATGACAGATGTGGAGGTAGTACCGTCAATAGCGCATGAAACTAGCTCCTGTTCTTCCTTCTCCTCCTCCTCTTCCTCATTGTCACCCAATCCACGTTGGGATGAGATGAGGCTGGGCAGTGTGGAATCACCCTGTATGGTTCCTTGCTCCATCTCATCGTGCTCCGCCTGCAATGCATCCTTTTGATTGTGAGCAGAGAATGTTTCAGAAGACAGAGAAGCTGGATGGTGACGCTAATTATGGCGTCATCGCCGCTCACCATCTTGGTGGAGTCCTCAAAGTTTTGGAGAATGGTACATATGTCTGACATCCATGTCCACTCCTGAGGTCTTATGTGTGGAGTCTGAACTGAATACTAACAGCCTTGTTGATGCTGGTACTCAACAACTGCCCTCTTCTGCTCACAAATCCTTCCCAACATCTGCAGTGTAGAGTTCCAACGTGTGGGGACATCACACACCAGTCTGTGAGCCGGAAGCTGCAAATGCTGCTGAAACATGGCAAGGCCGGCGGAAGCTGTAGGTGACTTTCTAAAATGGGCACACAGGCGGCGTACTTTAACAAGCAGATCCGGCAGCTCCGGGTAGGATTTGAGAAACCGCTGAACCAAGAGGTTAATCACATGGGCCAGGCATGGTACATGTGTGAGCTCGCCTTGCCTCAGAGCTGCCACCAGGTTTCCGGCGTTTGTCACACACGACCATGCCTGGCTGTAGCTTCAGCGGTGTGAGCCACAGATCTGCCTGCTCTTTCAGAGCTGTCCACAACTTTTCAGGATTGTGCGGTTTGTCACCTAAGCATATTAGCTTCAGCACCGCAAGTTGCGGCTTGGCCGAGGCAGTGCTGCAGTGCTTCCAGCTTGTGTCTGATGTGATCATTTCAGAGATGGAGGCTGAAGAGGAGGAGGAGGCTGAGGAGGATGAGGTGCAGGAGCTGTAGACCGTGGGGGCAACCCTGATTGACCTAGGGACCGCAATCCTTGGCGTCGGGAGGACGTGTTCCGTCCCAAGGTCCGACTGGGTCCCGGCTTCCACTATGTTAACCCAGTGTGCCGTCAGCAAGATGTACCGTCCCTGCTCACAAGCACTTGTCCACGTGTCCGTGGTTAGGTGGACTTTCCCGGTAACTGCGTTGTTGAGGGCATGGCTAATGTTTTGGGACACGTGCTTGTGTAATGCGGGGACGGCACACCGGGATAAATAGTGGCGGCTATGGGCCGAGTACCGAGGGACGGCCGCCGCCATCAGGTTGCGGAATGCTAAAAGGCAACATTTCGAGCGCAAGCAGTCGCGAAATGTGGGAATTTAGTAGTGTGGCCTGTGGTGCGTTGGCTGCGTATTTGCACTTGCGTTCCAAGGACCAGGGTATGGACAACTGAACGCTGCACTGGGACAAGGACGTGCTTCCTGATGCTGCTACTTGAGAGTGTGCAACGACAGATGCAGGGCAGGAGCCATCTTCACATGCACCATGGAGAGGGGATTGGCTTGCATGCACAGCAGCGGAAGAATCAGTCGTGCCACCCGCAGACACTGTTACTGGATCCTAGGTTTCGGCCCACAAAGGTGGGTGCTTTGCTGCCATGTGCCTGGTGGTCAGGCTGGTCATTTTGCCACCCCTGCTGATGCTGGCCTGGCAGGTGGTGCAATTGGCCTTTTTGTGGTTATCGGCAGAGTCTTTAAAAAACAGCCAGACTCGGGAAGACCTAACAGTTGTACTGGCAACTTCTGTCATGTTGGTGTTACGGGGAACGGTTGCCTGCCTTCTGTCTGCTGCCACCACACTGCTTCTTCCTGCCTGTTGGGGTGCTCTGCCTCCTTCCCCCTGTGTGCTGCTGTCCTCGCTCTGCATGTCCTCCTACCAGGTTGGGTCAGTTACTATATAACCCACCACCTTGTCTTCCACTTCCGCAACTTGGTCCTTTCTGGCAATTGTGTCTCATCATCGTCCACCTATTGTGACACTTTCCCACCGTCGCCTTCGTGTGGCCGTGGATGCTCAAATATTTGGGCATGCTACATGCGATCTCCTCTTGCCTCGCTTCAAGTGGACCGGGCGAGAGGCCCGAATCTATAAATGGAAAAGTGACCAGCTCTTCGGAGTGTCCAAGTGTGGGATCAGTTGGCTCTGGGCACTCGGCATGGTGAGAGGAAGGAGGATCAGGGTGAGGAATATGCGGTCCAGACTCACGGCTACTGAGACTTGACCATGTGGAAGTCAGGGTGGTGGTGACTAAGTGACTGGAAGCATTATCTGCTATCCAACCAACAACCTTTTCACATTGCTCTGTGTTCAATAGTGGTGTTCTGCGGTCCCCTATTAATTGGGACAGGAAGGTCGAGCGAGAAGATGTGGGTGTTTGTTGTGGCACAATTTCAGCTTGCCCACTGCCTTGGCCTCTGCATGCACCATCACCATCACCACCACGTCCAGTTCCCCGTCCCTTGCCATGTGCCTTGCCCATTTTAAATGGAGGACAATATCTTCCACGCTCACTACAAATGGCTGAATTTGGAGTGAGCTTATATGTGATCGGTGTGACGGACAAATCACAATTTTAAATAACTGGCCTGTAGGTAACTATTTTGAACAGCAAACCAGTGTCAAAAACTTCACTGACACACTGAAACAAATTTTTAATGGAGGCCAGAAATGGCAGTATTTTCTGAAAATGTATATATGATCCGTGTGACGGAGGAAACTCAGTTTTAAATAGCTGGCCTGTAAGTAACTATTTTTAACAGCAAACTGGTGTCAATAGCTTCACTGACACACTGAAACAAATTTTTAATGGAGGCCAGAAATGGCAGTATTTTCTCCGCAATTTTATGTGATCCGTGTGACGGACAAATCACAGTTTTAAATAGCTGGATTTTTAGTGCTGTAATTCTGCAATGCCAACAAGCAAATGGCGTAGAAAAACGATGTTCTCTGGATTGCTTTTTAAGCAAATAATGAGGATTAAGATCCCCAAAAAATTATTCCTGGCCCCTGAGACCTGGGCCTGTGTCTAGAAATGTCTAACAGCAGCAGCAGACAAAACTGGAATGGAGCCTCTTGTGCTATATGCACTGCAGTCTGCTATATACACTGCCTGCCTGCCTATATACACTGCCTGCATGATGTCTCTGCAACTGGATTAGTCCTCAGAAGGACTGTTTGTTGAGATGGATATGTGTAATATACTTCTGTTCTACCTACACTACCTAATAAACAAGCAAATCTCTCCCTAGCTCGGCAGCACCTCTCCCTACACTGTCTGATTCCGGAGTGACGAGCACGGCGGCGCCAGGTCTGATATAGACCTGATGACACTGTGCGGCCAGCCAATCACTGTAATGCCACAACCAACATGGCTGCGGCATTACAGTGAGTGGCAGGCAATCCCTGCATGTTCATTGGCTCTGTAAAGAGCACCAAACATGCAGGGAAGGGACCCGAGCTCCCGCCAAGCAACTCCGGAAATACTCAGCAAGCTCCAAGTATCTCGAGCAGTGAAATGCTGGGGCGAGCACCGAGCAATAGCGAGCATGCTCGCTCATCACTAATAAAAACCAGACTCGCCAATGTAACCTCAATGTAATCACATTGTACAGCTCCTGGACCTCCTCCTCCTCCTGTTCGGCCTTCATCTCCAAAATGACCACATCAGTCAAAAGCTTGAAGCACTGCAGCACTGCCTCGGCCAAGCGGCAACAGGCTGAGCTGAAGATTATATGCTTATGCTTAGATGACAAATTGCACACCACTGCAGAGTTGTTGAAAGCTGTAACACAGCAGGCAGATCTGTGGCTCTCACCACTGAACAGACAGCCAGGCATGGTTGTGTGTGACAATGTCCAGAACCTGGTGGTGGAGAAATGACAGCCGCAGTATATACAGTTTCCCTCTATGCCAGTCCTTTCACAGAGAAGCAGTGTGAGACTGAAGAACATTAGGCCCACCAGAGGATTTGATTCTGACAGCCCACCTTTCTCCCCCACTCAAGAGCCCCATAGCAGCTGCAAGTTTTGCGCTATGAACGCTTCTGAAGTAGAAGCCAGGGCCCACCAGAGGATTCACCGGTTCTCTGGTGGGCCCGTTCAACTACGCCGAGAAGCAGCCCTGACTAAGAAAAGTCTGTGTGAAGGTTCCTGTACACTCCATGACTGCTTTTTTACTGAGGGGGAAACCCACACAAACACAGGCAGAACATAAAAAATCTTTGCAGATGTTGTCCTTGGTGGGATTTGCTAACCACTGTGCTGCCCTCTCTGTTCTCCCTCTGATATCTAACATGCTGGAGAAACTTGCACCTACTGCCACTTAGTATCTTCAGCTCCTTTGTGAGAAACTAATGTATTTGGGCAGCCACTCAGTCTGCCAAATAAAATTCCTGAGAAGGAAATTGTCAATGGTTTCGCTTCTGGTACTGGGTGCCAATATGAAACCACAGGAAATATTCCAGGCTGGTTGGAGCCAAGCTGATTCCCATATAAAAGTACCAGCAGCAAGCTAAGGAGAGGGGGGCAAGGTTTTCACTATAAACTCTCCTGAAGGAGAAGGCAGGGCCCACCGGAGGAGTCTCCGGTTCTTTGGTGGGCCCGTCCAACCCTGCCGAGAAGCAGCCCTGGCTAAGAAAAGTCTCTGGCAAGGTTCCCAGACACTCTATGGCTGCTTTTTTTTTACTGTGGACTGGCACCAGCAATCTATAAGATTGCAATCTATAAGATCCCTTCACTGGCTCCCAATTGCCCAGCGTATCCAGTTCAAACTACTAACACTGACCTACAGTGGTGGCCAAAAGTATTGGCACCCCTGCAATTCTGTCAGATAATACTCAGTTTCTTCCTGAAAATGATAGCAATCACAAATTATTTGGTATTATTATCTTAATTTAATTTGTCTTCAATGAAAAAACACAAAAAGAATTGTCCTAAAGCCAAATTGGATATAATTCCACACCAAACCTAAAAAAGGGGGTGGACAAAAGTATTGGCACGGTTTGAAAAATCATGTGATGCTTCTCTAATTTGTGTAATTAACAGCACCTGTAACTTACCTGTGGCACCCAACAGGTGTTGGCAATAACTAAATCACACTTGCAGCCAGTTAACATGGACTAAAGTTGATTCAACCTCTGTCCTGTATCCTTGTGTGTACCACATTGAGCATGGAGAAAAGAAAGAAGACCAAAGAACTGTCTGAGGGCTTGAGAAACCAAATTGTGAGGAAGCATGAGCAATCTCAAGGCTACAAGTCCATCTCCAAAGACCTGAATGTTCCTGTGTCTTCCGTGCGCAGTGTCATCAAGAAGTTTAAAGCCCATGGCACTGTGGCTAACCTCCCTAGATGTGGACAGAAAAGAAAAATTGACGAGAGATTTCAACGCAAGTTTGTGCGGATGGTGGATAAAGAACCTCGACTAACATCCAAACAAGTTCAAGCTGCCCTGCAGTCCGAGGGTACAACAGTGTCAACCCGTACTATCCGTTGGCATCTGAATGAAAAGGGACTGTATGGTAGGATACCCAGAAAGACCCCACTTCTTACCCCGAGATATAGAAAAGCCAGGCTGGAGTTTGCCAAAACTTACCTGAGAAAGCCTAAAATATTTTGGAAGAATGTTCTCTGGTCAGATGAGACAAAAGTAGAGCTTTTTGGGAAAAAGCGTCAACATAGAGTGTACAGGAAAAAAAAGAGGCATTCAAAGAAAAGAACACGGTCCCTACAGTCAAACATGGCGGAGGTTCCCTGATGTTTTGGGGTTGCTTTGCTGCCTCTGGCACTGGACTGCTTGACTGTGTGCATGGCATTATGAAGTCTGAAGACTACCAACAAATTTTGCAGCATAATGTAGGGCCCAGTGTGAGAAAGCTGGGTCTCCCTCAGAGGTCATGGGTCTTCCAGCAGGACAATGACCCAAAACACACTTCCAAAAGCACTATAAAATGGTTTGAGAGAAAGCACTGGAGACTTCTAAGGTGGCCAGCAATGAGTCCAGACCTGAATCCCATAGAACACCTGTAGAGAGATCTGAAAATGGCAGTTTGGAGAAGGCACCCTTCAAATATCAGGGACCTGGAGCAGTTTGCCAAAGAAGAGTGGTCTACAATTCCAGCAGAGCATTGTAAGAAACTCATTGATGGTTACCGGAAGTGGTTGTTCGCAGTTATTTTGGCTAAAGGTTGTGCAACCACGCATTAGGCTGAGGGTGCCAATACTTTTGTCTGGCCCATTTTTGGAGTTTTGTGTGAAATGATCAATGATTTGATTTTTGCTTCATTCTCTTTTGTGTTTTTTCCTTGCAAGCAAATTAAATGAAGATAATAATACCAAAGAATTTGTGATTGCAATCATTTTCAGGAAGAAACTGAGTATTATCTGACAGACTTGCAGGGGTGCCAATACTTTGGCCACCACTGTACAAAGCCATCCATAACCTTTCTCCTCCATACATTTCTGAACTAATCTCCCTATGCATTCCTTTGCATAATCTCCTGTCTAACATGCTGGAGAAACTTGCATCTACTGCCACTCAGTATCTTCAGCTCCTTTGTGAGAAACTAATGTATTTGGGCAGCCACTCAGTTTACCAAATAAAATTTCTGAAAAGGAAATTGTGGATAGCTTCGCTTCTTGTACTGGGTGCACTGCTAATACCATTGCGTCATGGACTCGTGCCATAATTCACTGTAAATATTCCTGCTGTTTGGAGACAAGTTCATTCTCACAGAAAAGTACCAGAAAGCTAGGGAGATGGTGGCCTCCATCATAATGAATAATTTGCTCTTTGACTAGGAGACCGACTACTACTGCTGTTTACCTTGTGAACATTGTGTTAAAGGTTGATTGACCCATTGCCCATAATCCTTTAAATTAGGAAGATGTGTTCCGTCCCATTGTCCAACTAGGTCCTGGCTTACACAATATTAACCCAGTGATGCGTCAGTGAGATGTACCATCGCTGGCCACATTCACTTGTCCACGTGTTTGGGGTTAGGCGGTGATTCCCAATAACTAGGTTGGTGAGGGCACAGGAAATGTTCTGGGACACGTACAGTACTTGTGTAAGGTAGGGACGCCACACTGAGAGATATAGTGGTGGCTGGGGACCGATGGCCAGCCACTGGAAAGCTTCCGCCTCCACGAGCATAAAAGGCAAAATTTCTAGTGCAAGCCGTCAAGAAATGTGGCGGTTTAGTATTGTGGCCTGTGGGTGGTTGGATGCATATTTGTGCTTGCAAGGAATGGGGTAGGGACAAATAAACGCTGCACTGGGACAAGGACGTGGACATGGTTGCTGATGGTGATGGTTGCAAATGTGCAATGACAGGTGTAGGGTGGGAGGCATTTTTGCCTGCATCTTGGATGGAGGCTTGGCGTGCATGTACAACAGGGGAAGAGGCAGTGGTGTCACCTGCAGGCACGGTTTCTGTACCCTGGTGTTTGGCCCATCGACTTCATCATCCACCATCTCATCTTACACTTCCGCACCCTGGTCCTCCTCCTGACTTTCTGTCCATTGTATATCATCATCATCCACCTCTTGCAACAGTAATTGCACTTTCCCACCATCACCTTCAGGTGACCATGGCTGCTCAAATATTTGGGCATCACTACATGCGATCTTCTGTTCCCCTGCTTGAAGCAGGCCGGGCCCAATCTATAAATGGAAAAGTGAACAGCTCTTGGGGTAACCCTGGACTCTAATCTCTCCTTCAAACCACATATCCAAGCTCTTTCCACTTCCGAACAGACCGAACGAAAGGCCAGAATCTATAAATGGAAAGAAGAACAAATTGCTCTTCGGAGTGTCCAAGTTTGGGATCAGTTGTCTCAGGGCACTCGAAATGGTGGGAGGAAGGAGGATCAGGATGAGGAATACGTCGACACCAAGTAAAAAAAATCTCACGGATCCGCACATTCCTCAACCATGAATCTGCGAAAACACTAGTGCACGCCCACATCATCTCCCGCCTCAACTACTGCAACCTCCTGCTCTGTGGCCTCCCTTATAACACTCTCGCATCCCTCCAATCTATCCTAAACCCTGTTGCCCGACTAATCCACCTGTCCCCTTGCTATTCCCTGGCCTCTCTTCTCTGTCAATCCCTTCACTGTCTCCCCATTGCCCAGAGACTCCAGTTCAAAACCCTAACCTTGTCATGTAAAGCCATCCACAACCTGTCTCCTCCATAGATCTGTGACCTAGTCTCCCAGTACTTACCTGCACGCAACCTCCGATCCTCACAAGATCTCCTTCTCTACTCCCCTCTTATCGCCTCTTCCCACAATTGCATACAAGATTTCTCCTGTGCATCCCCCCTTCTCTGGAACTCCTTACTCCAACATATCTGACTCTCACCTACTGTTGAAACCTTCAAAAGGAACCTGAAGACCCACTTATCCTGACAAGCGTACAACCTGCAGTAACCCTCAATCTACCATAACGCTGCACGACCAGCTCTACCCTCACCTACTGTTTCCTCACCAATCCCTTGTAGACTGTGAGTCCTCGCATTCAGGGTCCTATCCTCTCCTGTACCAGTTGGTTTCACATTTTTGTTCAAGATTACTGTAATTGTTTTTGCGATGTATACCCCTTTTTCACATGTAAAGCGCCATGGAATAAATGGCGCTAAAGTAATAATAATAATGTGTGTCCAGACTCACGGCTACTGAGACTGGACCATATGGAAGACAGGATGGTGGTGGTGGCAAACTGACTGGAATCATTATTTGCTATCCAACGAACAACCTTTTCACACTGCTCTGCCTTCAAGAGTGGTGTCCCGTGACAGCCGGTGGTCGGCGATCGGGACCCCCCACATACCTGCCAGCGGCGGGGATCCCGGTGCTGTGACCTCTGACATCATCGAGACCTGATTGGCTCAGGTCTCGATGATGTCAGCGTCACACCAGCCAATCAGAGAGATCACCAGGGAAGTTTGTTTTACCAACAAACTTTCCCGGGCGATCTGCCTGATAAATACATTGTTTCTCCTCCGATCTCAGTGAGAGAGCAGAGGAGAAACACTGTGACAAGAGCTGTCAGCCTTGCCACAGTAAAAGTGAAAAAAATAAAATAAAAAAGAAAGTAAGAGTTAGGGTTAGTCAGTCCTATCAGTTCAGTCAGTCAATTCTGTCAGATCAGTCAGTCAGTCCAGTCAGTCAGTCCTGTCAGATCAGTCAGTCAGTCCTGTCAGATCTGTCAGTCAGTCCTGTCAGATCAGTCAGTCCTGTCAGTCAGTCAGTCCTGTCAGATCAGTCCAGTCAGTCAGTCCTGTCAGATCTGTCAGTCAGTCAGTCCTGTCAGATCAGTCAGTCCTGTCAGATCAGTCAGTCCTGTCAGTCAGTTAGTCCTGCCAGATCAGTCCAGTCAATCCTGTCAGATCAGTCAGTCAGTCAGTCCTGTCAGATCAGTCCAGTCAGTCCTGTCAGATCAGTCAGTCAGTCCTGTCAGATCAGTCAGTCCTGTCATGTCAGTCAGTCCTGTCAGATCAAACCCGGTCAGTCCAGTCCGGTCAGTCCAGTCCGGTCAGTCCAGTCCAGTCCCGTCCTTTCAGTCCGGTCCGTTCAGTCCAGTCAAAAAATATAAAAATAAAATGGCCCGTCAGACTTATACCGCAGAAGAGGTGTATGCCCTGCTATGTTCTGACACTGATGACAGTGCAATCTCAGATGAACATATGGATTTTGAGGGCTTTAGTAGCGGCGACACTGAGAGCTCAGAAATGAGCAGTGATTCTGTTCCATCCTCAAGCCCAAGGACCAGTACAGCAATAGGGGCAAATAGCGCTACTGGAGAAACGTCTCCAAATCAGGGAACACTGCCCAGTACAAGCGCTGTCCCTGCTACTAGTGAATTGGCGCATGCCAGTGTACAAGGGGCGTTGCCACATGATCTAGCATTTCCCAGATGGGAAGCTTCGGATTCGGCTGCTCCATTCAGCCCTGATTTCAACTCCATTCCTGGTATAAATGTGGAGGTGGAAGATTTTGGACCAATTCATTTTTTTAATTTGTTTTTTTACGGACAGCTTGCTAGAGCATATTGGCGTGCAAACAAATTTATATGCATCCCAATTCATAAGCCAGAATCCCCGATCTTACTATGCTAGGGAAAATTTATGGACATCAACTAATGTCCCGGAAATAAAAAAATTTTTAGGACTTACATTTGCCATGGGGCTTGTTAAAAAACCGAGCATTCGATCCTACTGGTCCAACCACCCTGTTCAAGCCACCCCTATGTTTTCAGTCGTTCTGCCTAGGACCCGTTATGAAATGCTCATGCGGTTTTGGCATTTTAACGACAATAGTCAATGCCTGCCCAGAAATGCCCCAGAACATGACAGGTTATATAAAATTAGACCCATCATTGAAAATTTGTCAGAAAAATTCTTAAGCCTCTACACCCCAACACAAAATATTTCTATAGATGAGTCCCTTGTAAAATTCAAAGGAAGACTGCACCTCAAGCAATTTATCCCATCTAAAAGGGCAAGGTTTGGAATAAAACTCTATAAAATGTGCGAAAGTTCAACCAGATACACATCCACTTTTCGCATATATGAGGGGAAAGATAGCCAACTAAACCCACCAGGATGCCCTACTTATCTGGGGACATCTGGAAAAATTGTTTGGGAGCTGATAAGTCCATTTTTTCAAAAAGGCTACAATCTATATGTGGACAATTATTACACCAGCATACCCCTATTTAAAAGTCTGGTTGAACACAACATCGGGGCTTGTGGGACCATCCGTAAAAACCGTCAGGGGTTTCCACAACCATTGGTCAACCAAAAGTTTCAAAAGGGGCAGTCAGGGGCTGTACGCAACGGAGAGCTGCTTGCCCTGAAATATAGGAATAAGAGGGACATTTTTGTCCTCAGCTCGATCCACACAGATGCCACAAGGGCCACTGTAGAACTAGGATCCACCACTCCGAAGCAAAAACCTGTGTCAGTCATTGACTACAACAAACACATGGGGGGTGTGGACCTTGCAGACCAGGTTCTACAGCCATACCAGGTATCAAGAAAGTCCTATACCTGGTATAAAAAGTTGGTTATTTATTTGTTTCAGGTGGCCACATACAATTCTTTTGTGTTGTACAAAAAAGCAGGAAATTCAGATCCTTTTCTTGATTATCAAGAAAAGGTAATTGAAAATCTTGTCTTTCAAAGTGTTAGCCCCGCTCATCCATTAGAATCTGAGGATGTGAAAAGACTCACTGAGCGACATTTTATTGCACTTATTCCAGCAACGGAAACAAGAAGGAACCCCCAGAAAAGATGTCGTGTATGTACTAAGAGAGGAATGAGGCGTGATACCCGCTACTATTGCCCACAATGCCCATCATTGCCAGCCTTATGCGTCACTGACTGCTTTAAAATCTTCCACACAGAACCACGTTTTTAAACTGTAAAAATGGATCCCAATTTGTCATTCAAACATTTGGTTCATTTAGTGAATGACACATTCGAGTAGAGCTCACTTAATTTCCAAGGGGGGGGGGGTTCTCCAGAATCTAAACCTTCCATTGCGTACTTGTTTCTGGAAATCATCCATTGAGTTAAAATGGTCACTAAACCCATAGATGAATTCCCAGAGGGGTGTCATTTCCAAAATGGGGTCACTTCAGGGGGGATTCTTTAGCTCTGGTACTCTGAAAAGTGCCAGAACAGCATAATCCCCCCTGAAGTGACCCCATTATGGAAATGACACCTCTGTGGGAATTCATCTATGGGTTTAGTGACCATTTACCTATCTACTTATTTTCCCACCACTAGATTAATTTATACAGAGGAGTAGATTGTAAAATTCGGTCACTTGTTGTGGGTTTCCTCTGTTTAGGCACCTCAGGGGCTCTCCAAATGCAACATGGCGTCCGCTATCCATTCCAGTCAAATTTCCATTCCAAAAGTCAAATGGTGCTCCTTACCTTCCGAGCCATGCTGTGCGCCCAAACAGTGGCTTTGCACCACATATGGGGTATCAGCGTGCTCAGGAGAAATTGCACAACACATTTTGGGGTCCATTTTTTCTGGCTGCCCTTGTGAAAATTAAAAATTTGAGGCTAAAGTAGCAGTTTTGTGTTAAAAATGTGTTTTTTTATTTTCACACTTCAACATTATAAAATTCTGTGAAGCCCCTGGGGGTTCAAGGTGCTCACCACACATCTAGATAAGTTCCATGAGGGGTCTAGTTTCCAAAATGGGGTGACTTGTTGGGGGTTTCCTATGTTTAGGCACCTCAGGGGCTCTCCAAATGCAACATGGCGTCCGCTATCGATTCCAGTCAAATTTCCATTCCAAAAGTCAAATGGCGCTCCTTACCTTCCGAGCGATGAAGTGCGCCCAAACAGTGGTTTTGCACCACATATGGGGTATCAGCGTGCTCAGGAGAAATTGCACAACACATTTTGGGGTCCATTTTTTCTGGCTGCCCTTGTGAAAATTAAAAATTTGAGGCTAAAGTAGCAGTTTTGTGTTAAAAATGTGTTTTTTTATTTTCACACTTCAACATTATAAAATTCTGTGAAGCCCCTGGGGGTTTAAGGTGCTCACCACACATCTAGATAAGTTCCTTGAGGGGTCTAGTTTCCAAAATGGGGTGACTTGTTCGGGGTTTCCTCTGTTTAGGCACCTCAGGGGCTCTCCAAATGCAACATGGCGTCCGCTATCGATTCCAGTCAAATTTCCATTCCAAAAGTCAAATGGCGCTCCTTACCTTCCAAGCCATGCCGTGCGCCCAAACAGTGGCTTTGCACCACATATGGGGTATCAGCGTGCTCAGGAGAAATTGCACAACACATTTTGGGGTCCATTTTTTCTGGCTGCCCTTGTGAAAATTAAAAATTTGAGGTTAAAGTAGCAGTTTTGTGAAAAAAAGTTAAATGTTCATTGCTTTCTTCCACATTCCAAAAATTCCTGTCAAGCACCTGAAGGGTTAATAAACTTCATGAATGTGGTTTTGAGCACCTTGAGGGGTGCAGTTTTTAGAATGGTATCACTTTGGGGTATTTTCTGTCATAAAGGCTCCTCAAAGTCACTTCAAATAACATGTGGTCCCTAAAAAAATGTTTTTGTAAATTTTGTTGTAAAAATGAGAAATCGCTGGTCAACTTTTAACCCTTATAGCTTCCTAACAAAAAAAAATTTTGGTTCCAAAATTGTGCTTATGTGAAGTAGACATGTGGTAAATGTTATTTATTAACTATTTTGTGTGACATATCTCTCTGATTAAAGGGCATGAAAATTCAAAGTTTGAAAATTGCAAAATTTTCAAAATTTTTGCCAAATTTCCAATTTTTTCACAAATAAACGCAAGTGATATCGAATAAATTTTACCACTATCATTAAGTACAATATGTCACAAAAAAACAGTCTCAGAATCAGGGGGATCCGTTGAAGCGTTCCAGAGTAATTACCTCATAAAATGACAGTGGTCAGAATTGAAAAAATTGGCCCGGTCACGAAGGCAAAAACAGGCTCTGGCGCGAAGTGGTTAATATTTGTCATGTTGCCAAAATTGTCTGTATTATTACCGCAGTAATATAGGATCATGTCTGATGACCACAGTTTTAGGCCTGGGAGTCAGAGATGCTTCCAGGGGTCTTCCCCATGCAGTTCCCATTTCTTTTCAGCACTGAATGAATGTGTCTGATCATGTCTCATACATCACATGGCCAGATAAGGTACTAAAATGTTAAAATGACATTTACCAGTGAATGTATTTTTCACAGTTGAAAGCAATGCAAAAGTGCAAAAACGCATCAAAACGCTACATGTGAATATAGTCAAAGGTGTGGAGGAGCATTTTTGTTTTTGGTTATTTATTTTGCCTTATTTACAAGTCATTACCTTGGAAAGGTTGTTCCTTAACATTTTTCTCAGGAAAATCCATTTTGGTTTAGTTTTTGTATGTTTTATTGTGAGCCCATAAAAGTGGCTTCATACTCTGACAACATTGTTGACAGCAGTGACCTGGGAGTCAGAGATGCAGCACTGTTCCCATCGATTTGGGCAATTTCGAGGCCTCCTGCAGACCTCCGGGGGGGAATGCCGGGAAAAATGCTTGAGTTTCCCATAGACTTACATTGTGCTCGTTGCTCGGGTCAAGTACCCGAGCATTCCAATTTGATCGACTCGAGCAACGAGCACCCGAGCATTTTAGTGCTCGCTCATCACTAATTTGTTACATATGTTTCAACTTTTACTGTTTATTTGTTTTTTCTGTCTTTAATCTTATTTTTGCTATTAAATATCATAACCTTTTCTGTAATTAAGCTTTCTGGAACAATGAATCAGAGGATTATGCAAGTAGACATGCCATTGCGGAACCAAACCAACAGATTATATCCAAAAATATATTATAATGAAGCGTCTTAGCATTACTAATAAATCACATGTTGTAATTCATTATTAAAAATGTATTTTGATTGGCTCTTATGCTATGTATTATGATTGGTTTATATTTTATGAATTATGATTGGCTTTTATTCTATGTCTTATTAAAATCTTATTTGGTTACTTTCTAAAACCTGCTCTTACTATATAAAAGGGGCACCACAGGTTTGTCTCCTAGGGAGACTTTAACATACACACCATGTGTCCGTTTATTTTGTCTCTTCCGCAGGCCGCCCGCTCCCTAACACCAGAGTGAGATAACTTCTTCTTATAATTCGGAATTCACCATTTCTGGAGCCCATTGTATTTCTACAGCAACACACCAATGAATTTTGCTGATTTACATGCCTAAATGCATTCAGCTTGACAAAACATTTCTCAGATAACCAATAATAACTTCATTAATAGCATGCCAAGGCAAGTAAGTGTGTGTATTTCTGCTAATTGTGCTCATACACGTCATAGAATAAATCAATATCTTTTGAAAACGTTGTTTCCATTTTTCATTAATTGCATATCATTAACATGTACCGTATATTCCGGCGTATAAGACGACTTTTGAAGACTGAAAAATCTTCTGTCTAGTCTGGGGTCGTCTTATACGCCGGTAATGCTTTTGAACTTTCAGAAATTGACATGCGGGGATACTCTGGGGGTGTTAATAAGCTGCCGTGGCCGTATCCCTGCCATGTCGGAGTTAATATAAGGTGGAGGGAGTTAAAATACGGTGGCGGTAGGTCCAGACGGTCAGCGCTTCTGTGCTGAAACGGACACATCGCTGCGTATTCCCAGCTCCGGACACAGCGCAGGGCTTCTGTGCCGACAGCTTTCACTTGTCACAGAAGCGGTGCGCTGTGTCCGGAGCAGGGAAGTTCGCATCGCTTCTGTGACAATATATGAAAAGCCGGCAATTCAGCAGCGGCATAAGCCGGCACCCGACAATTTAGAATAGAAAGAATAGAGCTTCACACATAGATTAGATAGATAGAACCATGTCAGTCACATATATATGAAGTACAGTGACAGTGTTGATTACTGTACTTGTCATTTAGTGTAAAGGATTTATTAAAACAAATAATAGTGTTTTCATGCACCGTCTCTTTAAAAAAGCCGGCCGGCAATTCAGCATCTGTACCCGACAATTTATAACAGACAGAATAGAGCTTCACACATAGATTAGATAGATAGAAACATGTCAGTCACATATATATGAAGTACAGTGACAGTGCTGGTTACTGTACTTGTCATCTAGTGTTAAAATAACGGATTTATTAAAAAAAAAATTGGCGTGGGGTTCCCCTTAATTTTAGTCTCTAGCGGAGGTTAAGCAGACAGCTGGGGCAAATGTTTGAAGCCTGGGAAGGGGGTAATACCCACGGAGCTTCCCAGGCTACTAATATCAGCCCCCAGCTGAATACCTAGCCTTTACTAGCTATTAAAATGGGGGATCCCAAAAAAATGACGTGGGGTCCCCCCTATTTTAATAGCTAGCAAAGGCTAGGCAGACAGCTGGGGGCTGATATTAATAGCCCAGGAAGGGAGCCATGAATATTGGCCCCCTCCCAGGCTAGAAACACCAGCCGTCAGCCGCCCCAGAAATGGCGCATCCATAGGATGCGCCAAATCTGGCACTTAGCCTCGCTCTTCCCACTGCCCTGTAGCGGTGGCAGTGGGGTAATAGGGTTGGGGTTGATGTCAGCTTATAATGCCAGCTGACATCAAGCCCAGGTTAGTAATGGAGAGGCGTCTATAAGACACCCCCATTACTAACCCCATAGTCAAAGTTAAAAAAAACACAAACACCCAGAATAAAGTCCTTTAATTGAAATAAAGACACAATCCTTTATTGTTCTAAATTAAACCATACTTACCATCATGCCCATTCCAGCTGAAGCCAACGATCTCCTGCAATAAAAGTAAAATAATAAAGCAACCTCATCCTTACCTCTCCATGGTTCCCACGACAGCTTCAGCTCTGCTACATCGAGATGACAGGCTGGACCGCAGCAGAACGCCGCCATCCAGCCTGTCATCCCGCAGACACTGAGAAGCGCAGGCATGCTTGCGCTCTGCAGTGTCTGGCTGTGACGGCATCCAGATGAGCCGACAATGAACTCAGCTCACCTCATGCACGTCCGTCACTGACAGCGTGGGAAACTTCTACTGCGCATGCGGGGAGCAGGAGAATTTTCCCACGCTGTCAGTGACGTGCATGAGGTGAGCCGAGTTCATTGGACATGACCTCGGCTCATCTGGATGCCGTCACAGTCAGACACTGAGGAGCACAAGCATGCCTGCGCTTCTCAGTGTCTGCCGCATGGCAAGCTGAACGGCAGCGTTCTGCTGCGGTGCAGCCTGTCATGTGAATGTAGCAGAGCTGGACCGTTCCTGGGAACCATGGAGAGGTAAGGATGAGGTTGCTTTATTATTTTACTTTTATTGCAGGAGATCGTTGGCTTCAGCTGGAATGGGCATGATGGTAAGTATGGTTTAATTTAGAACATTAAAAAATTGTGTCTTTATTTCAATTAAAGGACTTTATTCTGGGTGTTGTGTTTTTTTTAATTACTTTACTAGAAATTCATGGTGGTCATGTCTAATATTGGCGTGACCCCATGAATTTCGGGCTTAGGGCCAGCTGATAATGCCAAGCTGGCCTTAACCCCTTTATTACCCAGTGAGCCACCGCACCAGGGCCCTGGATGAGTTGGGTACAGCGCCAGAAGATGGCGCTTCTATGAACGCGCCATTTTCCGGGGTGGCTGCGGACTGCAATTTGCAGTGGGTGGGGCCCAGAAAGCTTGGGCCTCCCTGCGCTGCATATTCCAGTCCCCAGCTGCCTAGTTGTACCTGGCTGGACACAAAAATAGGGCGAAGCCCCACGTATTTTTTTTTTTAATTATTTCATGAAATAATTAAAAAAAAAAGGGCTTCCCTATATTGTTGTGTCCGGCCAGGTACAAATAGGCAGCTGGTGGTTGGGGGCAGCCCGTTCCTGCCTGCTGTACCTGGCTGGACACAAAAATATGGCGAAGCCCCACGTCAACATTTTTGGGAAAAATTAATTACAAAATTAATAATTTAGGGACTGCATCTTTATTAACCCCTCAATTGTCATTTAGTGTTAAAATAAAGGATTTTTTAAAAAGAAAATTGGCGTGGGATCCACCATCATTATAGTCTCTAGCGGAGGTTAAGCAGACGGCTGGGGCAGATGTTTGAAGTCTGGGAAGAGGGTAATACCCACGGAGCTTCCCAGGCTACTAATATCAGCCCCCAGCTGAATACCTAGCCTTTACTAGCTATTAGAATGGGGGACCCCCCCAAAAAATGACGTGGGGTCCCCCCTATTTTAATATGTTTATGAGTGACAGTTTTCCTGCTATATACCTGCATGTCATAAGAATTTAAATTAAAAAAGGACCATGTTAAATTCAAATCTGTTTTTTTTTAATTTTTACCGGTGTTTGGTATGCGTTAGAAAAGGGGTAGTCTTATACGGTGAATATATCCTAAACTCTATATTTTAACAGGAAAGTAGGGGGGTCGTCTTATACACCAGGTCGTCTTATACGCCGGAATATACGGTATATTGATCTTGTGATTTATATAATTCCACGTTTTTCCCTTCTTGGTGTTGCAATATCGAAGTTGAAAAATTTATTTTTTGTAAGCCATGATTCCTTTTAGCCAAAGGTGTGAAAAGAAAGAGGAATATAAGTATTAGTCTTTCACTTTTTGTCCTTTTAAAATCTATTTCTGATCAAACTGCCCCATGTTAACCTTGCCCTAAGCAATAGGCACAATGGCCTTACGTCGCGATGAAGTAAAATATATTTTCTTTTCTTTAATGTAGCAAATCTTTTGTGCTTTATTCAATCATTTCAAAAGAATTAACTAAAAATGAACTGAAAGTGCACAGTCAGAATATGATAGAAGAGATCAATTGCTCAAGGTAACGTCTATGCATTCTGCACAGTGACATCAACTTTGTAATACAGCTATGAAAAATAAATGTGGTATGCACTTTTGTGTATTGTGGTGGTGGGGAACTACTGAATGTTTCATTTATATTTGATCTATAAATAAAAGTCAAAACCAGACCAAAAAATACATGTACATATAGGTTTATATACAGTGCTCAGATACCCCCTTTGAAAAGTAAGATTTTTATCAATATCTTATTGTTTCCAAATCTCAAAATTTTGAAAAGACTGAGCATCATAGAACATTTTTTACCCATATTGTGAAAGTTTAATAATATAACTTTCATTACAAAATCTTCAGTTTTACTCAAGTTAGTTGAAGCAATTACATCTAGTATTTTATATGATCTCCATGATTTTTAAGGACAGCACCAAGTCTTCTAGACATAAAGAACAAATTGGTGACATATTGCAATTAGTGATGAGTGAACACTAAAATGTTCAGGTCGATCAAATTGGAATGCTCGAGTGCTCGGTCCGAGCAATGAGCCCAATGTAAGTCTTTAGGAGACTCAAGCATTTTTCAGCGTCCCCCCCCAGCGGTCTGTAGAGAGCCTAAAAATTGCCCAAATCGATGGGAACAGTGTGGGAACAGTGCTCAAATGACATGGAAACAGCATGGGGAAGACCCCTAGAAGCATCTCTGACTCCCAGGTCACTACTGTCAATAATGTTGTCAGAGTATTACGCCACTTTTACGGACTCACAATAAAACATACAAAAACAAAACGAAAATGGAATTTCCGGGGAAAAATATTAAGGAACATCCTTTCCAGGGTAATGACTTGTATATAAGGGAAAATAAATAGCCAAAAACAAAAATGTTCCTCCACACCTTTGGCTATGTTCACACGTAGCGTTTTTGATGTGTTTTTGCACTTTTGCATTGCTTTCAATGGTGAAAAACGCATTCAATGGGAAATGTCATTTTAACATTTTACTACCTTATCTGGCCATGTGGTGTGTGAGACATGATCAGACACATTCATACAGTGCTGAAAAGACATGGGAACTGCATGGGGAAGACCCCTGGAAGCATCTCTGACTCCCAGGTCACTGCCTAAAACTGTGACAAATATTAAACTTAATTTAAAATGGGCAAGGTGTGTGGCAAGGGACAGGGAAGTGGACGTATTGTGATGGCGATAGTGCACGCAGAGGCCGTGGGCAAGATGAAACTGTGCCTGCTGAGGGAGCACAACTAACACACACATCATATCGAACTGCCTTCCTGTCCCAATTTCAAGGGGGCCGCAGAAAACCACTGTTGAAGGCAGAGCAGTACGAAAAGGTTGTTGGTTGGATAGCAGATAATGCTTCAAGTCAGTTAGCCACCACCACCTCCCTGTCTTCCACATGGTCCAGTCTCAGTAGCTGTGAGTCTGGACCACATTATTATTATTACTTGAGCGCCATTTATTCCATGGCGTTTTACATATGAAAAAGCGGTATACAAATACATTGCAAAAACAATTACAATAATCTTGATCAACAATGTGACGACTGCTTCAAAAAAGGAGAGGACGAGGGCTCACAGTCTACAAGGGATGGGTGAGGATAGAGTAGGTGAGTATAGAGCTGGTCGTGAAGTGGTTTGGTGCAGTGAGGGTCACTGCAGGTTGTACGCTTGTCAGAAAAGGTGGGTCTTCAGGTACCTTTTGAAGGTTTCAACAGTAGGCAAGAGTCAGAAATGTTGGGGTAGAGAGTTACAGAGAAGGGGGGATGCCAAAACCAAATGCATACACAACACCTTCAAACGGGACCAAAAGCTGCCAAAGCACATCAATTTAGGGTCAGTCACCAGGAAAGTGCCATCAACTGACTCAGAGTACAAGTATTATTATTATTATTATAGCGCCATTTATTCCATTGTGCTTTACATGTGAAAAGAGGCCACTGACTTGTACAAGAGCAGAGAGGACCCTGCCCGTGAGGGCACACAAACAGTCTATAAAGGATGGTTGAGGATACAGAAGGTGAGGGTACAGCTGGTCATGCAGCGGTATGGTGGAGGGAGGGTTACTGCAGGTTGTACGCTTGTCAGAAGAGGTGGGTCTTCAGGTACCCTTTGAAGATTTCAGCAGTAGGCGAGAGTCAGAAATGTTGGGGTAGAGAGTTTCAGAGAAGGGGGGATGCACAGGAAAAATCATGTATGGGATTGTGGGAAGAGGAGATAAGAGTGGAGTAGAAAAGGAGATCTTGTGAACATCGGAGGTTGCGTGCAGGTAAGTACCGGGAGACCAGGTCACAGATGTATGGAGGAGACAGGTTGTGGATGGCTTTGCATGCCAAGGTTAGGGTTTTGAACTGGAGTCTCTGGGCAATGGGGAGCCAGTGAAGGGATTGAGAGAGGAGAGGCCAGGGAATAGTGAAGGGCCAGGTGGATTAGTTGGGCAACAGAGTTTAGGATAGATTAGAGGAATGCAAGAGTGTTAGAAGGGAGGCCACAGAGCTGGAGGTTGCAGTCGTCGAGACGGAAGATGATGAGGGCGTGCACTAGTGTTCTTGTAGATTTGTGGTTGAGGAATGTGCAGATCTGGGAGATTATTTTTACTTGGAGTCGGCATCTTCCTTACCCTAATCCTCCTTCCTCCCACCATTCCGAGTGTCCTGACACAATTGATCCCACACTTGGACATTCTGAAGAGCTGTTTTATTCACCTTTCATTTATAGATTCTGGCCTCTTGCTCGGTCTGCTAGGAAGTGGAAAGAGCTTGGATATGTGGTTTGAAGGAGAGATTAGGGTCCTAATGGCCTCTCGCCCGGCCAACTTCATACAGGACAACAGAAGATCACATGCAGCCATGGTCACCCGAAGGCGACGGTGGGAAAGTGCAATTACTGTCGCAAGAGGTGGATAATGATGAGACACAATGGACAGAAAGTCAGTAGGAGGACCAGGGTGCAGAAGTGGAAGATGAAGCGGTGAACGATAAAGTCACTGACCCAACCTGGCAAGGGGACATGCAGCACACAGGGGGAGGGAGGTGTAGCACCAGAACAGGCAGCAGCAAGCAGTGTGGTGGCCACAGACACAAGGTGGGCAATTGTTCCTCGGAACACCACCACGACAGAAGTTGCCAATACAACTATTAGGTCTTCCCGAGTCTGGTTCTTTGTTAAAGACTGTTGTTTAGATAACCCCAAAAAGGCCATTTTCAACATCTGCCAGGCCGGCATCATCAAGAGCACCAAAACTACCAGCCTGACCTCCACCAGCATGCTCAAGCACACAGGAAATAGCTCGGCCAAACGCCAAGGTCCAGAAACAGTGTCTGCAGGTGACGCCACTGCCTCTTCTGCTGTTGTGCATCCACGTTAATCCATGCGAAGATGCCTCCCGCCCTGCACCTCACCCTGCAGGCTTGCAACCATCACCGTCCACGTCCTTGTCCCTTTGCAGCATTCAGTTATCCCTACCCCAGTCCTTGGAAAGCAAGTGCAAGTATGCAACCATCCAGCCACCCACCAAAAAGCCGCAATACTAACCTGCCACATTTCTGGACAATACTCACTGACACATTCCACTGGGTTAATATTGTGGAAGTCGGGACCCAGTGGGACGCTGGGACGGAACACGTCTTCCCGACCCAGAGGATTGCGGGCCCTGGGTCAATAAAGCTTCAACACAATGTTCAGAAGGTAGACAGCAGCAGTGGTCAGTCTCCTAGACAACAAACAAATTATTCATGATGGATCATCCATCTCCTTACCTTCGTGTTACTTGGAATGCAAGCACTAGTATGCAGCCAGCCATCCACCCACCCACCCACCCACCCACAGGCCACAATACTAAACTGCCACATCTCCGCCTTCCACAAGCGTGGGTCCCAGAACATTATCTGTGCCCTCCCCAGTGCACTTAGTGGGAAGGACCACATAACCACAAACATGTGGACAAGTGAATGTGACCAGGGATGGTTCATCTCACTGACTCATTTTACTGGGTTAATATTGTGGAAGCCGGGACCCTGGGACGGAACACGTCCTCCCGATGCAGAGGATTGTGGGCCCTGGGTCAATCAGGGTTGCCCATACATTCTACAGCTCCTGTACCACCTCCTCCTCCTCCTCAGCCTCCATCTCCATCACTTGATTCATTTTTTCAGGAGATATTCCAGATTATTTGCTTAAATTTGTTTGTCAATAACATTAAGCAGGACTGTATGCTTAGGCGACAAACTGCACACCGTTGCAGAGTTGTTGAAAGCTGTATCAGAGAACCTGGTGGTGGCTCTGAAGCTAGGCAAGCTCGCACATGTACCATGCCAGGCCCATGTGCTCAACTTAGTGGTTCTGCGGTTTCTCAAAGCCTACCCGGATCTGCCAGAGCGGCTTGTGAAAGTACGCCGCATGTGTCCATTTCTGAAAGTCAGCTACAGCTTCCGCCGCCCTGTCAGGGCTTCAGCAGCGTTTGCAGCTTCCAGCTCACCGACTGGTGTGCGATGTGACCACGCGTTGGAAATCAAAGTTGCAGATCTTTGGAATGATTTTGAGCAGCAGAGAGCAATTGTTGAGTACCAGATTCAACTCGCCCGTCGGCATTCAGGTCAGCCTCCGCACATAGCAGAGCGGAGGCCACCGCGAGGAGGAGACTGTCCTCGTGACCGGAAGTGAGAGCGCGCGCGGGGTGTGAGCACGTGGGCTGTGGTGTGGCTGTGGTGAGTGGCGTGAGGCGTGCGGCGTGGTCCGACTCGGCTCGCGGCCCTCCGGTGACCGAGTGAACCGGGAGGACCGGTAGGAGGCGACCGGAGGGACGAGCGCAAGAGAGCGCTGTGATAGCGTGCAGTGCCGGCCGGCGGAGGGCGCCAGGTGGTGGTGACCAGGAGGTGACCAGGAGGACTGGTAAGAGGCGATCGGAGGGACGAGCGTGCTGTGATAGCGTGCAGCTGTGATAGCGTGCAGCGTGCAGCGTCCCTAGAGGAGGTGAGTGAGGGGCAGGAGGCCGTGATAAGCGGCCCTACTGAACCCGAGTGTGTACTGTACTGCATTGTATTTGTATTGTAATTGTATTTGTATCCCCCAGTCCATATTTAATTGATCACCCCCCGTCCATATTTAATTGATCACCCCCCCGTCCATATTTAAATTGATCCCCCGGATCACCCCCCGTCCATATTTAACTGATCCCCCAGAACACATTTAAATTGACCCCCCCGTCCTCATTTAATTGATCCCTATTTATTTGCCTTTCCTCCATCCATATTTAATTAACCCCCTGTCCATAATTAATTGATTGATTCCCCAGTCCACAATTATTTCCCCAGTCCATATTTATTGATCCCCAGTCCATAGTTAATTGACACACCGTCCATACCTATTTATTTGCCTTATCCCCCATCCATATTTAATTAACCCCCGGTCCATAATTAATTGATTGATTCCTCAGTCCACAATTAATTATTTCCCCAGTCCATATTTATTGATCCCCAGTCCATAGTTAATTGACACACCGTCCATATTTAATTAATCCACCTGACCCACTCAGCTGAGTCCCCCGTCCTTACTTAATTGATACTTAATTGATCCCCTGTCCATATTTAACTGATCCCGCGCCGATATCTAATCGATACACTTGCACATCCCAAACTGATTCCCGTCCATACACCTATATATAAATAATTGTGTTTTGTACTTGTATATATATACTGACTGTATCCCCATATTTAGAATGGCGTCCATGTTGGCCGGAGCCGTGCAGTGTACATCTTGCGCAATGTATGTATTCCGTGAGCTACCGCTCGAGGATCCATACTGCTGCGGGAGATGTGAGCATATCGTGCACTTGGAAACCCAAATCCTGGATCTAAGTGCTCAGATAGCGATACTGAGGAGCATCGACAACATGGAACGGAGTTTGCTGCTCACCGAGCAGACACTCAATGGGTCAACACTGGGGGTGGAGCATAGAGGGGAAGTGCGGGCTGAACAGGCAGGGAGCTGGATAACAGTTAGGAGGGATAGAGGGAAGAAGTATAGGAAGGCTGGTTCAGAACCGGCATTATTGGAGCACGACAGGTCCTCTGACCGCCGGGGGAGTGTATGCTCCAGTAATGAGGGGGAGAGGGGAAGTGTAGGGCAGGCTAGACAGGTCCTGGTAGTGGGTGACTCTATTATTAGGGGGACAGACAGGGCAATCTGTCACAAAGACCGGGATCGCCAAACGGTGTGCTGCCTCCCTGGCGCTCGAGTCCGGCACATCGCGGATCGGGTTGACAGGTTACTGGGAGGGGCTGTCATGGTCCACATTGGCACCAATGACAAAGTGAGTGGTAGATGGAGGGTCCTTAAAAATGATTTCAGGGATCTAGGTAGGAAGCTTAGGGCAAGGACCTCCAAGGTAGTTTTCTCAGAAATATTACCAATCCCGCGAGCCACACAAGAGCGCCAACAGGAAGTTAGGGAGGTGAATAAGTGGCTAAAGAGTTGGGGTAAGGCAGAAGGGTTTGGGTTCATGGAGAACTGGGCTGACTTCACGGTCGGCTACAGGCTCTACCGTAGGGATGGGCTGCACCTCAATGGGGAGGGTGCAGCGGTGCTGGGGAAGGAGATGGCTAATTGGTTGGAGGAGTATTTAAACTAGAGACGGGGGGGGAAACCAAGGAAATGGGTGGGATGTGAGGCAAGCAAGGGGGAAGGGGAGAAGTGAATATGACGAGGGTGGAGAGGGGGGTGGGGATAGTACAGTTAGATCGTTAGAGAAGAATAGGATGCTAAATAACCCCAAAATTTTATCTTGCATGCTGACCAACGCAAGAAGCCTGACCAATAAGGCGGATGAGCTGCGGGCGCTTATATCGGAGGAGAGGTATGACATCGTAGGTATAACAGAGACTTGGCTAGACGATAGCTATGACTGGGCGGTAAATTTATTAGATTATAGTTTATTTAGAAGGGACCGGAAACAGGGGAAAGGCGGAGGAGTCTGCTTATATGTAAAGTCATGTCTAAAGCCCAGACTAAGGGAAGATATAGGAGAGGGAGAAGAGGGGGTCGAGTCCATGTGGGTAGAGATAGAGGGGGCAAAAAATAATAATAAAATATTACTGGGAGTCTGCTATAAGCCACCCAATATAACAGAGGAGAATGAGAATCTGCTATTAGGACAAATAGACAAAGTAGCAAAACATAATGAAGTGATAGTAATGGGGGATTTCAACTACCCGGATATTGACTGGGAAACAGAAACCTGTAGATCTCAGAAAGGAAAAAGGTTCTTGACAAATATTAAGGATAATTATCTCTCCCAACTAGTGCAGGAACCAACAACAGGGAAGGCCGTGTTGGATTTAATATTGACTAATAGGCCTGATAGAATAACTGAGGTACTGATAGGGGGGCACCTAGGTAATAGCGATCATAATATTATCGATTTCAAAATGCCCTTCAGTAGGGTTATCAATAAGGGAACAACAAAAACATTAAACTTTAGGAGGGCGAAGTTTGATCAGCTGAAAGAAAACCTTCAACTTATAGACTGGGACAAAGTTCTTAATCAAAGGAATGCGAATAGTAAATGGGAAACCTTCAAAAGAATTCTGAATACTCAGTGCGAGAGGTACATACCGTATGGGAATAAAAGGGCCAGAAATAAGAGGAAACAAATATGGTTGAACAAGAACGTAAAAGGGGCGTTAAATAGCAAAAAAGAGGCATTCAAGAGATTAAAACAGGAAAACAGTAAGGAGGCACTAATGTGTTACAAGGAATAAACGAGAACTTGCAAAAAACAAATAAAAATAGCGAAGGAGGAAACAGAGAGACGTATTGCTAGGGAAAGTAGATCAAATCCCAAACTGTTCTTTACGTATATAAATAGTAAAAGGATTAAATCGGATAATATTGGACCGATAAAAAGTGATGAAGGCAAAATCATAGAGAAAGATGAGGATAAAGCTAATCTATTAAATAATTTTTTTTCGACAACTTTCACAAAGGAAATAGAACTAATAGGCGAAATGAGAAGTGACAAGCTTAATCCTCCACTAAGTATGACAAATCTAACCCAAGTTGGAGTACAGAAACGCCTCAGTAACATTAAAATAAACAAATCACCAGGACCTGATGGCATACACCCACGGGTACTAAGGGAACTAAGTAATGTGATAGACAGACCGTTATATCTTATATTTAAGGACTCTGTTGAGACTGGGTCTGTACCACTTGATTGGCGACAGGCGAATGTAGTGCCAATATTCAAAAAGGGAGCAAAAAGTGACGCCGGAAACTATCGGCCGGTGAGTCTGACGTCCGTTGTGGGCAAAATTTTTGAAAGCTTCATTAAAGAGGCAATTACGGAGCATCTTGATGTAAATAATCTATTAACCCCGAACCAACATGGATTCATGAGGAATCGCTCCTGCCAAACAAACCTGATTGACTTCTACGAGGAGGTTAGCTCTAGATTAGATCAGGGGGAACCAGTGGATTTCGTGTATCTCGACTTCTCAAAAGCGTTCGATAGCGTGCCACATAATAGGTTGGTATACAAAATGAGAATGATGGGGCTGGGGGAAAATGTTTGCAAGTGGGTAGCTAACTGGCTAAAGGATAGAAGGCAGAGGGTGGTTATAAATGGAATATACTCAGATTGGGTAAGCGTCACTAGTGGGGTACCACAGGGGTCTGTACTAGGCCCATTGTTATTTAATATCTTTATTAACGACATAGTCAACGGGTTAAATAGTAAAATATCAATATTTGCAGATGACACAAAGTTATGTAAAACAATTAATACAAAAGAGGATAGTGCAGACCTACAGAGGGATTTGGATAAGCTGGGTAGGTGGAGCATTAAATGGCAAATGAGGTTTAATGAGGAGAAATGTAAGGTCATACATATGGGAAGGAAAAATGGAAGTCACCAGTACTCACTGAATGGGAAATCATTGGGGAATTCAGAGATGGAGTAGGACTTGGGCATCTTAATTGATAGCAAACTAAATTGGAGTGCCCAAAGTCAGGCCGCTGCTGTAAGGGCAAACAGGGTAATGGGATGTATCAGAAGAGGTATAGCTGCAAAGGATGAGAACATTGTTCTTCCACTGTACAAAGCACTGGTCAGACCACACTTGGAATACTGTGCTCAGTTATGGGCCCCAATATATAGAAAGGATATAAATGAGCTTGAAAAGGTACAAAGGAGGGCAACAAAATTAATAAAGGGAATGTAGGGACTGCAATAACCAGAGAGGTTGGCAAAACTAGGACTATTCAGCCTGGAAAAGAGAAGGTTGAGGGGGGACATAATAAATGTGTACAAGTATGTTAGGGGACAGTATAGAGACCTTGCCAGGGATTTGTTCAAAAAGAGGGATATTACGGTAACAAGAGGGCATTCACTAAGACTGGAAGAGAAAAGGTTTCAGCACCAGCATAGGAAGGGGTTCTTTATGGTAAGAGCAGTGAGAATATGGATTTCACTGAGTGAGGAGACGGTAATGTCGGATTCACTAAACCAGTTCAAGCGGGGACTGGATGCATTTCTAGATACCAGGCAGATTTCAGCATAAAAATAGAATAAAATAGAAAGTTGATACAGGGATTTATTCTGACAGCTGGTTTCAGAGTCGGGAGGGAATTTTTCCTCAGGTGAAGATTGGCTAAATCATTTGGGGTTTTTGCCCTCCTCTGGATCAACTGTAGCAATTACAGAACTAACAGGTCGAACTTGATGGACGCAAGTCTTTATTCGGCTTTACAAACTATGTAACTATATAACATAACAGCTGATGAGTGGGCATGAATGTCTGCCATCTGTGCCATCCTCCAAAACTTTGAGGACTCCACCAAGATGGTGAGCGGCGATGATGCCATAATTAGCATCACCATCCCGCTTCTCTGTCTACTGAAATGCTCGCTGCTCACAATTAAAGAGGAGGCATTTCAGGCAAAGCAAGGAATTATACAGGGTGATACTACTCAGCCCAGCCTCATCTCATCTCAGTGCGGATTGGGTGATAATGAGGAGGCGGAGGAGGAAGAGAACATAGACAGTCGCCCTCTTGGTGAGAACAGGGAAGTCTTGGCTGTTGGCAGTCTGGCACACATGCCTGACTTTATGTTCGGCTGCCTTTACCATGAGCATCACGTTGTACGCATTTTGGGCAGTACAGAAAACTGGTGCGGCACAAGAGAATTCTTGGAGACAAAGGTGTAAGGTTCTGATTAAGGAGAATGTCAGTCTTAGATCAGTTGCAGAACAGAGGGCACGGGAGGGGTGATACACAGAAATGAGGGATGAGATGCAGTGCAGAACTGTGGAGAGCATGGTGGGTGAGAGAGATGAGTTTGTATTGTATTCTGTACTGATTGATTGTTTAACCTAACCAGTGCAATGACTGGCACAGGGTAGAGGCAATGGTGAAGTGGCTTGATAAAAATACGACCCTGGCTGCTGCATTCAGAAGGGATTGGAGAGGAGACAGTTTGTTTAGCGGGAGACTGATTAGAAGAGAGTTGCAGTAGTGAATAAGAGCGACAGTGAGAGTTTTTGCAGTATCAAAGGTGAGAAAAGGTTGAATTCTGGAGATGTTTTTAAGGTGCAGGTGACATGAGTGAGTGAGTGATTTTCCACGTTGAATAAACGAAAGTTGTGTGTCAAATATGACAGCAGGCGTGCCGAGTGGAAGTTATGGTGGCACAACGTAATGGAAATTGCAAAGTCAGGTATAGGTATGTTAGTAGAGGGAAGAAAAGAAGGAGTTAATTTTTGGAGATATTAAGTTCAGGCTCTTGTTGAAGAATTATGACAAAAATAAAATTCACATCTGACAACGCTGAAGGCAGAGGTCACAGTCAGACAGTTTATTGGACAACCAAGGAGTACAAGCGAGGGAGACACAACCTGATGCGGCAGAGGCAGGAGAACGCTGTCAAAGGTCTGGACAGTTTTCTCAGACCCTCCCAGTGCCAAGGCCCTGATACACGGGTACTCTGACAAGGAGGGAAAAGTTTTGAAAGATGCTGAAGGACTACGTTGGTGACCAATACAAGCGTCCTCCATGATTCCTCTCTGTCTCTGTGCCTTACAACTGTTGGGTATCCAAGCTGGACATGTGGCATGAACTGTCTCTCTACGCCTTGGAGATCCTGGCCACTAGCGTTTTGTCAGAGATGGTCTTTTTTGCCGTCAGGGGCATTATAGCTCATAAAACTGATAGGCGCATCCGCCTGTCAACTGCAAATGCTGACAGGCTGACTCTTATAAAAATGAACAAGGGCTGGATTGGGCCAGACTTCTCAACACCACCAGATGATAGCATCAAATATAAACTCAAATCCAGTGGTTATTTTTTGGGGGGTCTATTCCCATGCACCCCTTCACACCCAGACATGGGTATACACTTCAGGAATTGTTCAATTTTATGTCACCCTCCTCCTTCTCCTCATCCTCCACCACCATATCACCAGGGTGACCGTGATACAACACCCACATCATTTTTTTAAGGTGTTTCTGATTAGAGACGAGTGAATATTTCAATATTCGTTTCGGATTACAAACGCCGTTTTTGCAATATTTGCCAATGTAATTGTCGAATATTCGCCGAACATTGCCAAATGCCATTGAATTAAATGGGTGCCAAAACCAAACACATACACAACACCTTCAAATGGGACCAAAAGCTGCCAAAACACATCAATTTAGGGGCAGTCACCAGGAAAGTGCCATCAATTAACTCAGAGTACAAGTAGTATAATTATTATTATTATATCACCATTTATTCCATTGTGCTTTACATGTGAAAAGAGGCCACTGACTGGTACAAGAGAAGAGAGGATCCTGCCTGTGAGGGAGCACAAACAGTCTATAAGGGATGGGTGAGGATATAGAAGGTGAGGGTACAGCTGGTCATGCAGCAGTATGGTGGAGCGAGGGTTACAAGCAGGTTGTAGGCTTGTCGGAAGCAGTGGGTCTTTAACTTCCTTTTAAAGGTTTCAACAGTAGCGAGAGTCTGATATGTTGGGGTAGAGAGTTCAAGAGTAGAAGGAATGCACAGGTGAAATCTTTTATGCGATTGCGGGAAGAGGAGATAAGATGGGAGTAGAGAAGGAGATCTTGTGAGGACCAGAGGTTGCATGCAGGTATGTACCGGGAAACTGGGTCACAGATATATGGAGGAGACAGGTTGTGGATGGCTTTGCATGTCATGGTTACGGTTTTGAACTGAAGTCTCTGGCCAATGGGGAGCTAGTGAAGGGATCTTATAGACTGCAATCTTATAGATTGCTGGAGCCAGTCCACAGTAAAAAAGCAGCCATAGAGAGTCCAGGAACCTTCCCACAGACTTTTCTTATCCAGAGCTGCTTCTCGGCAGGGTTGGACGGGCCCACCAGAGAACCGGAGACTCCTCCGGTGGGCCCTGGTTTCTCCTTCAGCAGAGTTCATAGCTCAAACCTTGCAGGTTGTGATGATGATAGAGGCCACCATCTCCTTAGATTGCTGCTGGTACTTTTCTGTGGGAATCAGCGTGCATCCAACCAGTCTGGAATATTTGCTGTGGTTTGGTTTTGGCACCCAGTACCAGAAGCCATCCACAATTTCCTTCTCAGGAATTTTATTTGGTAGACTGAGTGGCTGCCCAAATACATTAGTTTCTCACAAAGGAACTGAAGATACTAAGTGGCAGTAGGTGCAAGTTTCTCCAGCATGTTAGATATCAGAGGGAGAACAGAGAGGACAGCACAGTGGCTCAGTGGTTAGCACTGAAGCGTTGCAGTGCTGGGGTCCTTGGTTCAAATCCCAGCAAGGACAACATCTGCAAAGATTCTGTATGTTCTCCGTGTTTGCGTGGGTTTCCCCCTAAGTAAAATAGCAGCCATAGAGTGTCCGGGAACCTTCACACAGACTTTTCTTAGCCAGGCCTGCTTCTCAGCAGGGTTGGACGGGCCCACCAGAGAATCCTCGTGTGGGCCCTGGCTTCTCCATCAGGAGAGTTCATCATAGTGCAAACTTTGCAGCTGCTATGGGGCTCTTGAGTGGGGGAGAAAGGTGGGCCCACAGAATCAAATCCTTTGGTGGGCCTAATGTTCTTCAGTCTGACACTGCTTCTTGGTGAGAGTTGTATTTCACCACAGCCATATTATTTAGCTTAGTGAAAGCACTGGCATAGAGGGAAACCGCATCTACTCTGGCTGTCATTTCTCCACCATTAGGTTCCGACCATTGTCACACACGACCATGCCTGGCTGTATGTTCAGCGATGAGAGCCACAGATCTGCCTGCTGTGATACAGGTTTCAACAACTCTGCAGCGGTGGGTGGTTTGTCACCTAAGCTTAAGCATATTATCTTCAGCACAGCCTGTTGCCGCTTGGCCAAGGCAGTGCTCCAGTGCTTCCAGCTTGTGACTGATGTGGTCATTTCGGAGATGGAGGCCGAACTAGAGGAGGAGGAGGAGGTCCAGGAGCTGAACAATGTGATTACATTGAGGTTACATTGTAAGTCTAATTTTTATGCTAAAGAAAGATCCTACTGTGTTTTTATTTTTTTTACATCTCTTCAAATGTGTATTGGAGTTCGTCCTAATTTTTGGCAGCCCTTGAAATTGCTGCATATGCAATAACAGTATAGGAGACCTACTCCTTAATAATGGGAAGGACATTTCAAATAGATTCTATGTTCTAGAATATTAACTGTCTTATCTGAAATTCTTTTACGGGAGAGGTATCACAGTATGGATAGCGTATTACATTGGTCCAGCCAGGTATTATTGCCTTATACTGCGTGCTGCCCAAAAAATTTAAAATCTATTCTATTTCCTATCAATAACACTGTTATATGCATTTACAATAGGGACATGTGCTGCTAGGTGGTATCATCACCAGCTACTGATGAATGTTCATTCTAGTCGCATCAATGTCTTCCACAGTCCATAACGTTTTCTTTTTATTTCTTTGGCCTTATATACAAGTCATTACCCTGGAAAGAATCTTTCTTAACATTTTTTCCATTTTAGCTTGTTTTTTGTATGTTTTTTTTGTTAGTCCATAAAAGTGGCATAATGCTCTGACAACATTTTCACAGATATGCTATTTGTCAGCGGCCAACTGTGAATAGGTTTGAACCCACAACTGCAATACTTTAAATGGAGTGTAATATTTGACACGCTCACAAAAATTGCTGGATTATTAGGGCAGTCATATGGAATAACATCTGATAGCCACGCTTTCAGGCAAATGCCTAATAATATGGTATTTGTCAGCGACCAAGTGTCAATTGGTTCAACAAAACACAGGTGGCTGACTTTAAATGGAGTAATGTGAATAAAAGTAAAAAAATCTGTCTGTATTCTGCGAACAAGCAAATGGAGCAGTAAAATGGAGTACACTGACACACTGCTACAAACTGTAAATGGAGGACAATATTTTCCACGTTCAGTACAAATTACTGGATTTGTACTGCAGTTATATGTGATACGTCTGACGGACACCCACGGTTTTAAATAGTGGGCCTGTAGTTTACTAATACTATTCTTCACAACGACCTCATGTGAATAGCTTCACTGATACACTGCTAAAAGATGTAAATGGAGGCCAGAAATGGCTGAATTTGGAACTCAGTTATATATTATACGTTTGACGGAAAACCACGGTTTTAAATAGCGGGCCTGTAGTTCACTAATTATATTCTTCACAACGACCTCGTGTACATAGCTTCACTGACACACTGCTACAAAATGTAAATGGAGGCCAGAAATGGCTGAATTTAGAACGCAGTTATGTATGATACGTCTGACAGAGAGCCACGATTTTAAATAGCGGGCCTGTAGCTTAGTAATGCTATTCTTCACAGCGACCTCATGTGAATTGCTTCACTGACACACTGCTACAAAATGTAAATGGAGGCCATAAATGGCTGAATTTGGACCGCAGTAATATGTGATATGTCTGACAGACAACCACGGTTTTAAATAGCGAGCCTGTAGGTTACTATTCTTCACAGCGACCACTTGTGATTAGCTTCACTGACAAACTGCAACAAACTGTAAATGGAGGCCAATATTTTCCACGTTCACTACAAATTTCTGGATTTTTATTGCTGTAATATGGAAAAGATCTGGCTGTATTCTGCAGTGCTAACAAGCAAATGGAGCAGAAAAATGGTGTACTCTGGATTGCTTTTTAAGCAAATAATCCGGATTAAGATAAAAAAATAGCCCTGGCTCCTGATACCTGGGGCTACGTCTACGGATATCTGTAACAGCAGGATCAGTCAGAACGTGCAATGGACCCTCTTGTGCTGTATTCACTGCAGTCTGCCTCATACCCTGACTGCCTTGCTTTTTAAGCAAATAACCAGGATTAAGATTAAAAAAAAATTTATCCCTGGCCCCTGATATCTGGGGCTATGTCTACAAATATCTTTAAGAACTTGACCCTCTTGTGCTGTATGCACTGCAGTCTGCCATGAACCCTGCCTGCCTAACTCATGCTATCACCACTGAATATATGCAGTTGGATTAGTCCTCAGAAGGACTGTTCGTCCAGATGGATATATACAGTGATGGAAATAATTATTTGATCCCTTGCTGATTTTGTAAGTTTGCCCACTGAGAAAAACATGAACAGTCTATAATTTTAAGGGTAAGTTAATTTTAACATTGAGAGATTGAATATCCAAAAAAAAACCAAGAAAATCACATTGTAGAAATTAGATAAATTTATTTGCATTTTGCAATGAGAAATAAATATTTGATCCCATACAAACTATTATGAGTTCTGGCTCTTACAGAATAGTTAAGACGCTCCTAATCAACTCGTTACCTGCATTAAAGACAGCTGTCTTATATAGTAACCTGTATAAAAGACTCCTGTCCACAGACTCAATTAATCAGTCAGACACTAAAATCTAAAACATTGGCTAGAGCAAAGAGCTTTCTAAGGATGTCAGGGACAAGATCATAGACCTGCACAAAGCTGGAATGGGCTACAAAACCAAAAGTAAGACGCTGGGTGAGAAGGATACAACTGTTGGTGCAATAGTAAGAAAATGGAAGAAATACAAAATGACTGTCAATCGACATTGATCTGGGGCACCATTCAAAATCTCACCTCGTGGGGTATCCTTAATCATGAGGAAGGTGAGAGATCAGCCTAAAACTCCACGGGGGGGGAATTGTTAATGATCTCATGGCATCTGGGACCACAGTCACCAAGAAAACCATTGGTAACACATTACGCCTTAAAGGTTTAAAATCCTGCAGTGCCTGCAAGGTCCCCCTGCTCAAGAAGGCACATGTGCAGGCCCATCTGAAGTTTGCCAATGAACACCTGGATAATTCTGTGAGTCATTTTGAGAAGGTGCTGTGGTCAGATGAGACAAAAATTGAGCTCTTTGGCATTAACTCAACTCGCCGTGTTTGGAGGAAGAGAAATGCTGCCTATGACCCAAAGAACACCGTCCCCACTCTCAAACATGGAGGTGGAAACATTATGTTTTGGGGGTGTTTCTCTCCTAAGGGCACAGGACTACTTCACTGCATCAATGGGAGAATGGATGGAGCCATGTACCTTAAAATCCTGAGTGACAACCTTCTTCCCTCCGCCAGGACATTAAAAATTGGTCATGGCTGGGTCTTCCAGCAAGACAATGACCCAAAACATACAGCCAAGGCAACAAAGGAGTGTCTCAAAAAGAAGCACATTAAGGTCATGGAGTGGCCAAGCCAGTCTCCAGACGTTAATCCCATAGAAAACTTATGGAGGGAGTTGAAGCTCCGAGTTGCCAAGCGACAGCCTCAAAATCTGAATGATTTAGAAATGATCTGCAAAGAGGAGTGGACGAAAATTCCTCCTCACATTTGTGCAACCCTCATCATCAACTATAAAAAACGTCTGACTGTTGTGCTTGCCAACAAGGGTTTTGCCACTAAGTATTAAGTGTTGTTTTCCAGAGGACTCAAATACTTATTTCTCACTGCAAAATGCCAAATAAATTTATCTAATTTATACAATGTGATTTTCTTGATTTTTTTGGGATATTCTCTCTCTCAATGTTAAAATTAACCTACCCTCAAAATTATAGACTGTTCATGTCTTTGTCAGTGGGCAAACTTACAAAAACAGCAAGGGATCAAATAATTATTTCCTTCACTGTAGATATGCTGTGGAATACTTTTACTAACTATAAACAAGCAAATCTATCCCTGACTCAGCAGCAGCTCTCCCTACTCTGCCTGTTTCCATGGTAGACTGTGATGAGCTTAGTGTCACCGGGTCTTAAATAGGCTCGATGACGCTATGCGGCCAGCCAATCACTGTAATGCCACAACCAACATGGCTACGGCATTACAGTGCGAGGCAAGCAATTCCTGCATGTTCAATGGCTCTCTAAAGAGCACCAAACATGTAGGGCAGGGACCCAAGCTCCCGCCCGAGCAACCCGGAAATAGTCGCCGAGCTTGTCGAGCACCGTGATGCTCGGGTGAGTACCGAGTAGTGGTGAGCATGTTCGCTCATCACTAATTGCAATATCTATCTTTTTCCATTCTTCAAAAACAACCTCTTTCAGAGCATGGATGCTGGATGGAGAGTGATGCTCTATTTGTTTCTTCAGAATTTCCCATAGGTGTTCAATTGGGTTGAATCACTTTCATCCTATTCCTATTCTTCAGAAATTCAACAGTGGCCTTAGATGTGTGTTTTGGATCATTGTCATTTTGGAAAAGTGAAAGCCTACCAAGGGCACGGAGTAATGGCAGCATGTTCTCTTTCAATGTAGAGCAATACATCTGTGAGTTCATAATACCATCATTGAAATGTAACACCCCAACAACAGCATCACTGATGCAGCCCCACATAAGGACATTGCCACCACCATACTTTTCTGATGCCATCAGTTCCAAAAGCATTTATCTTGGTCTCATCACTTCAGAATATTGAAGGCAGAGAGTTTTGGGCATGGCCTCTAAGAGAAGCTTCCTTCGTTGACGACACCCTTGTCAATCTTCTGCAGTGTGTCATGGGAAACACTCACCCCAGTTTGGCTTTCTACTTCTTTAGCTTACTGCATGTCGATTTTCTTCAACCCTTCTCCTTAGAGAATGCTCCTGTTTAGGTGTTAAATTCTGTGGTCATCCTGGACGTTTCTGTGAGATGATTTCAGTTCCATCTTTGTTACAATTTTGTATCACTTTTGCTAGTGTTCTGACTGATAAGTAAAACTTTGCTGATCTTCTTGTAGCCTTCACCTTTCTTTCTTCCATGTGGTGCCATTGCTTATAGCTTGACAATAGCAAAACACAGGCTCAAGGGTTCGAACCCAGGTGCATGACAATCAAGCTTTACATCTAGTAACAAGCTATAACCAGCATGAGTAATATCACCTCATAGGTAATAAATACAGACTGGTTGTTAAATATATCTTCGTGTCTGTAGCGCATTTTTAAAAAAAGATCACTCCAGACCTGTTTCCCTATTACTTGCATTGTTCATCATAGCTATCATACATTCCCAAGCTGACCTAGGCCCTCGTCCTAGAGAATCTACAATGGGCATCAGAAATGAACCATGAAAAAATGATAGAAGATGGACAGTTCTATTGATTCTAGTTTTCTACTATTCTATTATATCATTTGGGCAGCTAGGTTGTTGTGTGTCATTCACTTTTTGAAGAGATAGAACCAAAATGCATTAGGTGAAGAAATATCGTGAACAGAAGCAGTGTGATGTTCTGAGCAATAATGGGCAACTTGACCACAGAAGCCTTTAATTGGCTACATTTCATCATGTACAGTTTTTTCACAAACACTGACTCCATGGGCTTTTCCTTGAACCACTCTTTGATCCCTTTGCATGACCTTTGGTGGATAATTTTGCTGTCATTAGAAATTGATGATAATGATGAATATTATATTTAAAGGGAAGAAAGAGAGCTTTTGTTTTGGCGTGCCTATGATCTGGAGGGAACCGCAAAATCATAGTGATGACTGCTACTTTTTTACGTGCAACGTGGAGGGATTCAATCTTAAAAATAAGTAGGAAATTATATACCCAGACCTCCCTTCAGCGATTCGCCCTGTGCCTTACTGTCCAGGAACACCTGTCAATTCAAATCCAGAGAAACTTGAAGATACACCTGATTCAGAAGATTTAGAACATGAAGAGCAGGATTCTGACGAAGACTTTCACACTAGTCCTAACGAGTCACAGCTCTTTTCACAGCTCGAATTCAATTATTTAGTCAGGGATTTGTAACTTCCTAAACATTCTGCAGGCTCTAGACTAAAAGAAAAGAACCTGCTAGCTCCTGGTACCTGTTTTTCGTGGTACAGAAGCAGAGAAAAGGAATTCCTTCCATACTTTTCTCAAGACAGTGCACTAGTGTATTGCAGTGGGCTGATGGAAACATTTAACATTGAGTACAATGTGAGCTAGCAGAAACTCTTTATTGATTCATCCAAAAAAAGTCTGAAAGCTGTGCTACTGCACAATGACAGCAAGTATGCTTCAGTGCCTGTATGGCATTCTTTGCACTTGAAGGAAAGCTATGAGAATTTAGACATTATTCTCAAGAAACTTAACTACAAGGATCAAGGATGGTTCAATATGTGCTGATCTGAAAGTTCTCTCTTTGCTCCTTGAGCAGCTAGGAGGATACACGAAGTACCCATGCTTTTTTTCTGAATGGGACAGCCGGGATAGGACTCATCACTGGAGCCAAAGAAGTTGGCCAACGAGAATATCTTAGCAACCTGGACTCAAGAACATAGTTGTGGAAAGTTTAGTTGATCCTACTAAAGTTCTCTTGGAACTTAGCTTGAACTGATCAAGCAGTTTGTGAAAGCTCTATCGAAAGAATTAGAGACTTTTAAGTACCTGTGTACCAAGTTTCAGGGACTATCTGAAGAAAAACTGAAGGAAAAAATCGTTGTGGGTCCGGATATTCAGAAAATCATAATGGACAACGTGTTCGAAATGAAAATGAAAGCTGTTGAGAAAAGGCTTGGGATTCTTTTAAAGAAGTCATGAAGAAATTTCTAGGTAGCAACAAAAATTTAAGTCTATCGAGGAGAACATGCTGAAACATTTCAAAGCCTTATGTTGTCTGATGAATTTTAAGTTACATTTTCTGCATTTCCATTTGGACTACTTTCCTGAAAATCTGGGTACTGTTAGTGGAGAGCAAGGAGAAAGATTTCATCAGGATATCAAGGGAATGGAATGACGATACTAAAGTAGATAGAACGTGATGGGGGACTATTGGTGGATGCTTCACAGAGAAGACCCGCTGGCCTTCTATTAGAGAAAAGGTATCAAGAGAAGCTTTGAACAAAAAGGCACAAGAATTAATTTTCAATAAAGTGGCAGAATGAATGTGCAATAATTTTTCATATATAATATTGTGTACATTTTTGGCTACAATAAAGATTTTTCATGTTCATCTTGCTTGGGGATAACCAGCTTGGGGATAACCAGCCATTTTTTGGATAAAAAAATGTAAATATTTTTATCAGTAGAATTGAATAAAAACAGAATATTTCTAGTACTACAGAGAAAATAATATATAATTGAGAGCTTTTCCTACATGTTTCAGACTAAACCTCAGTCCTTACTCATGGATTACTCCAACAGTTATGAACCTCCTTTTATAATACAAAACATTACCACAAATGTGACATACCCCATGAGACAAGGGTGGAGAAAACCATTAATGCTGTTAGGAAATGGATATTAACGCTATAAAGGTCAAAACATATACAAGTGACTTAACCCCTTCCCGACCCATGTCACAGCGTCTGTGACATGGAAACCGATGCGTTCCCGACCCATGTCACAGCCTCTGTGACATGGAGGGATCGCGCCCCTGCAGCGCCTGCGAGCGGGGTTTCTCAGGTGTTACAGTTGCTACTGCAACTGGACATCCTGTAGTTGACCCCATGGGGGGTGGATTAACCCCCCGTGCCTGGGACCCCTGTGATTGGCAGTTTCACTTTCACTTTAGTGAAACTGCAAATCGGAATGAATTAAATATTTCACCAATGGAAATTGGTGAAATATTTATGATCTGGGCATGGCTTGATGCTCATAGCATCAGCCATTGGCTGGGGGGAGTGTCAGGTCTGTCACACCTCCGACCCACAGATCTGATTGGCTCTAGTGTCCATGTGACACTAGCCCTCCAATCAGATGTGGAGGGTGTCATTTTTACAATGGCTGACTAAACTCCATAGCTTTCTCCCATCTGTGAAAGCTGTGGAATTTGGTCACCCATTGATCTGCCGACGATCCACCCCCGACGCCGCCGATGTCGCCGCCGGTAATATTACCCCCCTTGTCCGATTCCAGCCCCCACTCCCCCCGACCCCCCCCTCCAACCCCCTCCACCCCCCCTCTGCTCCCTCTGCTCCCTCTCCCATGTCTTCATCCACCGGCTGGTGCTCTCCTTCTGCCAGCTGGTGTACGGTGATCACAGGCAGCAACAGGCTCACTGTAAATCCCCTGCGCCTGTGATCACCGATCATCCCCCTGTCCCAGTGATCACCCCCCTGTCCCAGTGATCACCCCCCTGTCCCAGTGATCACCCCCCCGTCCCCAGTAATCACCCCCCCGTCCCCAGTAATCACCCCCCATCCCCAGTAATCTCCCCCCGTCCCCAGTAATCACCCCCCTCCCCAGTAATCACCCCCCTCTCTAGTAATCACCCCCCCAGTCCCCAGTGATCACCCCCCCATCCCCAGTGTTCATCCCCCCATCCCCAGGGTTCACCCCCCATCCCCAGTGTTCACCCCCCGTCCCAGTGATCACCCCCGTCCCCGTCCCAGTGATCACCCGTTCCAGTGATCACCCACCCCCTCCTCCCAGTGATCAACCCCCATCCCAGTGATCATCACCCCCGCAAACCCAGTGATCACCCCCCTGCTGCTTCCGGCTCCTGCTCCCCTTTCTGCCCCAGTAATCACCCCCCTGATGCTGCCGGCCTCCTACCCCCCTTGCTGCTGCCGGCTCCTGCACCCCTTTCTGCCCCAGGGTTCACCCCCTTGCTGCTGCTGCTGCCGGCTCCTGCCCCTCTTTCTGCCCCAGTGATCACCCCCCTTGCTGCTGCTGGCTCCTCCATCTCCTCAGCCCCCTCCTACGCCTGACTGCCCCCTCATGCGCCCCGTGTGCCTGAGCGCACCCCCTACGCCTGACAGTCCCCTATGCCTGACAGTCCCCTACGCCTGACTACCCCTACACGTGACTGCAGAAGGTTACACCAAGCACTCACACACACACACGTACACTCACACTATAATAAAGTTTCGATTTTTTTTTTTTTTTACACACGCACACAGCACACAAAATGGCCCGCCCGTCCCGCTCATCCCAGTCTAGGGCGTACTCAGCTGAGGAGGCTATGTCAGGTTGGTGTGTGTGTTGTAGTGTACAGTCATGGCCAAAAGTTTTGAGAATGACACCAATATTATATTTTCACATGATCTGCTGGCCTCTGGTTTTTATTAGTGTTTGTCTGATGTTTATATCACATACAGAAATATAATTGCAATCATATTATGAGTACCAATAGGTTATATTGACAGTTAGAATGAGTTAATGCAGCAAGTCAATATTTGCAGTGTTGCCCCTTCTTCTTCAAGACCTCTGTAATTCTCCCTGGCATGCTCTCAATCAACTTTTGGACCAAATCCTGACTGATAGCAGTCCATTCTTGCATAATCAATGCTTGCATTTTGCCAGAATTTGTTGGTTTTTGTTTGTCCACCCATCTCTTGATGATTGACCACAAGTTCTCAATGGGATTAAGATCAGGGGAGTTTCCAGGCCATGGACCCAAAATCTCTATGTTTTGTTCCATGAGCCATTTAGTTATTACCTTTGCTTTATGGCAAGGTGCTCCATCATGCTGGAAAAGGCATTGTTGGGCGCCAAACTGCTCTTGGACGGTTGGGAGAAGTTGCTCTTGGAGGACATTCTGGTACCATTCTTTATTCATGGCTGTGTTTTTAGGCAAGACTGTGAGTGAGCCGATTCCCTGGGCTGAGAAGCAACCCCACACATGAATGGTTTCAGGATGCTTTACAGTTGGCATGAGACAAGACTGGTGGTAGCGCTCACCTCTTCTTCTCCGAATAAGCTGTTTTCCAGATGTCCCAAACAATCGAAAAGGGGATTCATCAGAGAAAATGACTTTGCCCCAGTCCTCAGCAGTCCATTCCCTGTACCTTTTGCAGAATATCAGTCGGTCCCTGATGTTTTTTCTGGAGAGAAGTGGCTTCTTTGCTGCCCTCATTGAAACCAGTCCTTGCTCAAAGAGTCTCCACCTCACAGTGCGTGCAGAAGCACTCACACCAGCCTGCTGCCATTCCTGAGCAAGCTCGGCACTGCTGGTAGTCCGATCCCGCAGCTGAAACAGTTTTAAGATACGGTCCTGGCGCTTGCTGGTCTTTCTTGGGCGCCCTGGAGCCTTTTTGACAACAATGGAAGCTCTCTCCTTGAAGTTCTTGATGATGCGATAGATTGTTGACTGAGGTGCAATCTTTGTAGCTGTGATACTCTTCCCTGTTAGGCCATTTTTGTGCAGTGCAATGATGGCTGCACGTGTTTCTTTAGAGATAACCATGGTTAACTGAAGAGAAACAATGATACCAAGAACCAGCCTCCCTTTAAAGTGTCCAGTGATGTCATTCTTACTTAATCATGACTGATTGATCGCCAGCCCTGTCCTCATCAACACCCACACCTGTGTTAATGGATCAATCACTAAAACGATGTTAGCTGCTCCTTTTAAGGCAGGACTGCAATGATGTTGAAATGTGTTTTGGGGGTTAAAGTTCATTTTCTGGCCAAATATTGACTTTGCAAGTACAGTAATTGCTGTTAAGCTGATCACTCTTTGACATTCAGGAGTATATGCAAATTGCCTTTACAAAAAATGAAGCAGTAAACTTTGGAAAAATTACTATTTGTCTCATTCTCAATACTTTTGGCCATGACTGTATGTGAGGTTGTGTGTGTGTGGTGTATACACTGTAGCATCGGCGTCTCTGCCCCTTGCTAGGCAGAGACGCCGTCCCTCTCACCTCCCCGCTCCTGGCGCGGCGTCCTCCAGCGCTTCTCTCCCTGCCGCTTCCGGCGTGCGCTCCTTCCCCGGCAGTGTGCTTAGGGCGCGCGCGCGCTCCCCCTCTCTTAAAGGGACCACGCGCGCCGTCCTAAGGAGACCCCGGCAAATTGCCGGAGGACCTCCCATATATAAGGCACCTCCTCCAAAATGGAGGTGCCCGAGCAAAGTTGTTTGCACTGTGTCTGATCTTTGCTTCAGCCCTCAGGTCCCGCTGCTCAGGACCTCACCTGGGAGCGCCCACCAGTTACCTGCCAGTTACCTGCCTCATCTGTCTGCCCGCTCACCTGGGAGCGCCCACCAGTTACCTGCCTCGTCTGCCTACCCGCTCACCTGGGAGCACCCGCCTGTTTCCTGCCAGCCTGCCTGGAGACCCTGCCGTCACTTGCTGTGACCACCTTCCTGGTAAACCTAAAGACTGCTACTTGCCCGGCTTTCTCGAACTGTGACCACCTGTTGGCTACCAGAGACTTCCGCCTGCTTGCCGTGTCCATCCGCCATACCGGTCAGTCCCAGCCATCTGACTCGTGGGAGCCACCTGCTCTCTTACAAGGTTGTCCCCAGAGTAGCACCTGGTCCCTCAGCCCGGATCCTCCCTGGTCACGGTGTCGTTTGCTGCCGTGCGACCAGGGTCGGTTCGGGTGGATACTTAGTCACGCCCCTCTGGGTCCCTCCTTGCACCTCGGCACAGAGGTTCCACCACCCGGACCCGTAACATACACTACACTATACCACACCGCACACCAACCTGGCATACACTACACAATGGTTTCCCTAACAAATTGGAACCATGTTGCGTTTGGAGAGCCCCTGTGTGCTTAAACATTGGAGCTCCCCCACAAGTGACCCCATTTTGGAAACTAGACCGCCCAAGGCACCTATCTAGATGCATAGTGAGCACTTGGAACCCCCAGGTGCTTCACAAATTGATTCGTAAAATTGAAAAAGTGGGAAAAAAAAACACTTTTTTATTTTTATGGATTAATTTGTGAAGCACCTGGGGGTTCCAAGTGCTCACTATGCATCTAAATAGGTGCCTTGGGGTATCTAGTTTCCAAAATGGGGTCACTTGCGGGGAAGCTCCACTGTTTAGGCACATCAGGGGCTCTCCAAACACGATATGGTGTTCGCTAACAAATTGAATGGAAAATCGGCTCAAATTGTTAGCTTACACCATGTTGCGTTTGGAGAGCCCCTGTGTGCCTAAACATTGGAGCTCCCCCACAAGTGACGCCATTTTGGAAACTACACCCCCCAGGGAACTTATCTAGATGCATAGGCAGCACTTTAAACCCCCAGGTGCTTCACAAATTGATCTGTGAAAACAAAAAAGTACTTTTTTTTCACAAAAAATTTCTTTTAGCCTAAATTTTTTAATTTTCACATGGGTAACAGGATAAAATGCATCCTAAAATTTGTTGGGCAATTTCTCCTGAGTACACCGATACCTCATATGTGGTCATAAACTACTGTTTGGGCGCATGGCAGGGCTCAGAAGGGAAGGAGCGCAATTTGACTTTTGGAGCTAATTTTCCATTCAAAAAGTGAAATGGCGCTCCTTCCATTCTGAGCCCTGCCGTGAGCCCAAACAGTGGTTTATGACCACATACGAGGTATCGGTGTACTCAGGAGAAATTGCCCAACAAATTTTTCGATGCATTTTATCCTGTTACCCATGTGAAAATTAAAAAATTTAGGCTAAAAGAAAATTTTTGTTAGAAAAATTAAAATGTTCATTTTTTTCTTCCATGTTGCTTTAGTTCCTGTGATGCACCTGAAGGGTTAATAATCTTCTTGAATGTAGTTTTGAGTAGCTTGAGGGGTGCAGTTTTTGGAATGGTGTCACTTTTGGGTGTTTTCTGTCATGTACACCCCTCAAAGGGACTTCAAATGTGATGTGGTCACTAAAAAAAATGGTTTTGTAAATTTTGCTGGAAAAAAGATAAATTGCTTATGAACTTTGAACCCTTCAAACTTCCTACCAAAAATGTTTTTTTTCCAAAATTGTGCTGGTGTAAAGTAGACATGTGGGAAATATTATTTATTAACTATTTTGTGTCCAATCACTCTGTGGTTTGGCAGAATAAAAATTCAAAATTTGAAAATTGCGAAATTTTCAAAATTTTTCCCATATTTTGGATTTTTTCACAAATAAACGCAAATATTATCAACCTAAATTTAATACTAACATGAAGCCCAATATGTCACGAAAAAACAGTCTCAGAATCGCTAGGATCCGTTGAAGTGTTCCAGAGTTTTTACTTCGTAAAGAGACACTGGTCAGAATTGACAAAAATGGCAAGGTCTTTAGGGTCAAAATAGGCTGGGTCCTGAAGGGGTTAAATACAGTATAAAAACAAAAAATCAAAAAGGAAAAAACAAAAAATAATGCAGAGAAACAAACATGGTCTTTTTTTTTTTTTTCTCCGGACATGTACTTGTTAACCTGCATGAGGCTGACCAATTATAATCAGGCAGTGCCATGCAAGGGAGAAAATAATGCACCCTCCTCTCCTGACTGATTTTTGTAGCTACTGTGTAGAGATACAACAGAGCTGAGTTATGCATGATTACAAATACTTCCAGTTCTCATCTCACGGCAGTCAGTGTGGGGGTTCTGGTGAGATCTGACAGAACTGTGAGCTGAGAAATGGAAATGGTTGTAATGATACATAACAGCATACCTGAATTATGTATCATTACAAGCCCTTACAGATCTCATCTCATGGCAGTCAGTGTAGGGGAATGCTATGAGCTGACAGCACTGTGACATGAGATCTAAAAGGGTTTGCAATGATACATAACTCAGCTCTGCTGAATCTCTACATGTAGGCTACAGAGTTAGCTATAATTACAAACACTTCCAGATCTCATATCACAGTGCTGTCAGCTCTCACACTCCCCCACACGGACTGGTGTGAAGTTGGAAATTTTTGGAATTATACATAACTCAGCTCAGTTGTATTTCTGGTGCTTGTTGTGGAAACGCCTTTCAAAGAAAACTAATTTGGGTTGAGATGCAAGGGATTTCCAGATCTGTCAATGTTGGTCCAATTAAAAGTGATGCATCAGAGACAAGAACACATACAGCCAGTGTCTGTCAGTGTACAAGCTTTGTCTGAAATCTCAGATGCCCAGTCAAAAGTTTTTATTAAACCCACAGAAGAAAGGGGAATGACTTAATACAATACCTAAAAAGGTTTATGTAAATTTGGAGACAAAGAGGCCATAAAAGATGTATTCTGTTGAATTCCTTCAAACTCGCTCTATTCAGCTCTCAAGGTATTCAGCAAACAAAGTTAAAGACACATTTTAAAAAAAGACAACCTTAAACAGAGACAATGCCCTGGGTTATTGCTTTTATGAATAACACTTAGAAAGCTTGTTATGGATCCGGGTGGTGGAACCCCTGTGCTGCGGTGCAAGGAGGGACCAGAGGGGCGTTGCTAAGTATCTACTCAGCCTGACCAAGGTCGCACAGCAGCTTATTCAACTCCGTGAACCAGGGAGGGACCGAGCAGAGGGACCAGGTGCCACTCTGGGACTGACCTTGTATGAGAGCAGGTGACTCCCATGGGTCAGAAGGCAGGAACCGACTGGTACAGCGGAAGAGCACGGCAGGCAAGCTGACGGGTGGTCCAGGTAGTCAGGCAAGCTAATTCGGCTGATAGCCAGACAGGTGCTCTGGGTAGGCAAGCTGGCGGGCACAACAGGTAACTGGCAGGTGCTTCCAGGTAAGCAGGCAAGTGGGCACGGCAGGTAGAGGCAGGTGCTTCCAGGTAAGCAGGCAAGCAGGCACGGCTGGTAACAGGCAGGTGCTTCCAGGTAAGCAGGCGGGCAGACCCCATAGACAGACTGGCGGACTGGACTGAAGGCAGACTGTCGGGCTGGAAAGTAGTCAGACTGGCGGACTGGTCTGAAGAACAGACTGGCGGACAGGACTGACTTGCAGAGGACCTAAGGGCTGAAGCAAAGTAAGTATAACAGAGCAACAACCTTGCACGGGCACCTCCATATTGGAGGAGGTGCTTTTTATAGAGAAAGTCCTCCGGCCATTGGCCGGGGACTCTTTAGGATGGCGCACGCGGCCCCTTTAAGAGGGAGGGAGCACGCGCCCTAAGCACAGTGCCAGGGACGCTGCATGCACCAGCAGCAGCAGGGAGGCTGGAAGACGCCAGAGCAGGACCGCGGCGGTAGGGGAAACGGCGTCTCTGCCTGGCAGAGGGCAGAGACGCCGATGCTACAAAGCTAATAGAAAACAAAAAGATTTCAAATATATATAGATTCAGTGCTGCTCACCATTATTGGCACCCCTTAATTTTTTTCGTAGACTGTACAATATCTACATAAATAAATGGAAATGTACCAAATTTATATCTTCAGGATTTTTTAATTAGTGGTCCAAAGTAATGCAACAATAAAACATTGTTTTTCACCTTCCTTGTTGCAATTTTAAAGAAGAAACTTAATAAACAGTTTGTGCAGCAATAAAGACATCCCAAATTAATACTTGGTTGCACACCCTTTAGCATTGCTGGCAGCCTCCAAACATTTTTTGTAGCCATGTATAAGCTTCTTGCACTTCTCAGCAGGAATTTTCTCCCACTCTTCCTTTGCAGTTTGTTCAAGCTCTTGAATGTTTGCAGGGTTCTTTTTTCCAATGGCAGATTTCTGCTCACCCCAAAGATTTTGAATGGGATTGAGGTCAGGACTCATTGCTGGCCATTTTAAAACAGTCTATTTTTTCTTTTTCAACCATTCCCGTGTACTTTTGGATGTGTGCTTTGGGTCATTGTCTTGCTGGAGGACCCATGATCTTCAACTCAAACCAAGTTTTCTTACGCTGGGTAGGACATTTTACTCTAAAATCTCTTGATAATTCTTAGCAGATTTCATGATTCCTGTGATACGGTCAAGGCCTCCAGTACCAGACGCAGCCAAGCAACCCCACAGCATTATGGATCCTGCACCATGCTTAACTTTTGGTAAGGTGTTCTTTTCCTTATAAGCTTCATTGTGCCACCTGTAAACAAACAGTTGCTTTGCATTGCCAAAAAGCTCTATTTTTGTTTCATCTGTCCACAGAACATTTTCCCAGAAGGATTATGGTTTGTCAAAGTACTCTTTGGCAAATATCAGTGGTTCCTTTTTATATCTTTTCTTGAGCAATGGTTTCTTTCTTGACCTTCACCCATAAATCTGTGCATGGTCTAGTGTGCAGTGTATGGTACTTGTTGAAATCATGACCCCAGACTGTTCCAGGTTGGCCTTCAAGCCTTTGGATGTTTGATGTGGTGTATTTTCCACCATTCGCACCAACCTTCAAAGACATCTCGTGTCAATTTTCCTATATCCCCCACATCCAGGGAGGTTCTTGATGGTTCAATGCTTGGCAAACTTCTTAATAACATTGTACACTGTTGAACCTGGGATACCAAGGTCTTTGGAGCTGGCCTTATACCCTTTGGAAGTCTTGTGTTTGCTAATAATAGCAGTTCTGATGTCCTCAGAGAGCTTCTTTGTCTTCACCAACTTGTTTTGGCTTTTTAAAACACTAAAGTCATAATTCATTGGCTAATTCATGTCACACGGGCACTGACAATTAACCGGTTCCCGACCGCCCACTGTAGATAAACGTCAGCGCTTGCTGGGCTCTGTGCAGCGCCGACGTTTAAAACGGTGGGTGGTCTCGCAGCGCTCAGGACCCCTAGGGTCCTGCAAGTGCTGCGATTCTGGTGCAGAGCGTTAGCTCTGACAGGGAACATCATCGGGACCTGATTGGATCAGGTCCCAATGATGTTAACCCTTTGCTGTCTTCTATATGCCGCGATCTATAGTGATCGCGGCATATAGAAGACAGCAGGAGGAGAGGGGGTCGTCCACTTACCTCTCCGACGGCCCCCTTATACCTTCCAGGACCTGACGTTGCTATGGCAGCTGGAGGTCACATGACCACCTCCAGATCTGCCATATATGGTGTCCTGCCTGGCTCTGCCTGCAGCTGAAGCCTGGCAGGAGACTCTGACTGTGAAACAGTCAGCGAAGATCTCATGTAATGTAATACATGTCTATTACATTACATGAGATCAGTGATCAGAAAAATAAAAATTAATGTCCTATACAGGGACTAAGTAAAAATGTAAAAAAAAAGTAAAAAAAAATGTTTTTAAACTGTTAAAAAAAAAATCACTGAATAAATAAAAATAAATAAATAAAATATTAAACCAATAAATCCGTATATTTATGCAAAACCAAAAAAAGTACACATATTTGGTATCGCCGCGTCCGAAACAACCCGATCTATAAAACTGTCACACTAATTAACTCCTTCTGTGCACACCGTAATAAAAACAAATAAAAAACGGAGCAAAAAAATATGCTTTTTCATCATATCGCCAAACAAAAAGTGGAAAAAATGCGATCAAAAAGCAAAATGGGAATAAAAATGGTACCGCTGAAAACGTCATCTTGTTCCACAAAAAAAAGCTGCCATACAGCTCCATCAGCCAAAAAATAAAAAAGTTATAGCGCTCAGAATAAAGCAATGCAAAAAAAATATTTTTTCTATAAAAGTGTTTTATTGTGTAAAAGCGCCAAAACATAAAAAAAATATACAGTAAGTGTAGTATCGCTGTAAACGTACTGACCCGAAGAATAACCCTGCCTGATCACTTTTAACACACGCAGAACGGCATAAAAAAAAACCTCAAAAACAATTCCTGAATTGTTGGTTTTTGTTAATTTTACCTCCCAAAAAACGGAATAGAAAGCGATCAAAAAATGTCACGTACCCAAAAATGGTACCAATAAAAATGTCAACTCGTCCCGCAAAAAACAAGCCATCACATGACTCTTGTCGGCCAAAATATGGAAAAATTATAGCTCTCAAAATATGGCGATGCAAAAACTAGATTTTGCAAAAAAAAGCGTCTCTTAGTGTGTGACAGCTGTCAGTCATAAAAACCCGATATAAATCTGGTATCTCTGTAATCGCACCGACCCGAAGAATAAAGTAATCTAATCAGTTATATCACACAAGGAACGGCGTAAAAAATAAATAAAACCAATTCTTCACCTGCTACTGATTTGTTTATTATGTCTCCCAAAGATCGCAGTAAGGCTCTGCTCACATTTATCCTGCGCTCTGAACTGAGCACTTACACCAGAGTTTCCGTGTAAATCTCTGAAATACGTGATTCAGACGGAACCCATGACGGAAGATTCCCTGTAATGAGGCAGATATAGGCCACTGTGGATGCTGTCTGGCCTGTGATCCCACGGTGTCATTTGTTTTAGGCGTGCATAAAAGTGCGGTTGGCCACAGTTTTGTGCACTTCTGAAAAAAAGGACACCGCTAAACAGAGGCCAGACGGAGTCCAGAGTAACTCTGCTGCCTCATTACAGTGAATGGATCCCACAGGGGTTTCATCTGAATTACATCACTTGGAAATTTAGATGGAAACCCCGATGAAAGTGCTCAGCCTAGAGCACCGGATAAATGTTACGTAAAATGTTCCCAATAAAATCTTCAACTCAGTGCTCAAAAAAAGCTAGTCCCCACTCAGGTCCGTCATCTGTTAAAAATATAAGGGACTTCCAAGTTACTGGTAGCAGAAAGGCTCTGGAAAAGCGAAATGGCCCTTGCCCCCCAAAAGAAATTCAGAAAATTTTGTGCTCCCAAATCCAAATGCCTATTCTACAATAATTTGTTCTCCAATTGTCAAATAGCGCTCCGTCCCCCCCAGATCTCGCCGTATGGCTGAGCGGTATGATACAGCCACATATGGGGCATTGACACTTTTAGAAGAAATTGTGTGACACATTTCGGCACCATTTTTACCCATTGCCCTTTGTGAAAATGTAAAATCTGAGGGTAAAACATTTTTTTGTGGTAAAAATATAATTATGCTTTTTTCACTGCCCAATGGTATAAATTAAAAAATTAAAAAATACTCACTACTTCCCTAGATGAATTCCTTGAGAGGTGTAGTTTACAAAATGGGGTCACTTGTGGGGGTTTCTGCTGTTTCGGCATGTCAGCGACTCTTCAAATGTGACATGGTGTCTGCAACCTATCCCAGCCAACATAGCGCTCCTTTCTCTTCCAAACCCTGCCGTACACCAAAGCTGTGGTTTTCCCCCACATATGGGGTATCGGCGTACTCAGGAGAAATTGCACAACAAATTTCATGGTGCAATTCAATTTATCCTGTTACCCTTATGATAATGCAAAATTAGGGAATGAAAAACAATTTTTGTGGGAAAAATGTGAAAATGTTATTTTTACAGCTCATTATTATAATCTTCTGTGAAGCACCTGGGGTTCAAGGTGCTCACCACACATCTAGATAAGTTCCCTAAGGGGTCTAGTTTCCAAAATGGTGTCACTTGTGGGGGGTTTCCACTGTTTAGGCACATCAGTGGCTCCCCAAATGCAACACGGCATCCGCTAATTATTCAAACAAATTTTACATTCAAAAAGTCAAATGGCGTTCCTTCCCTTTCAAACCCTGCCGTGCGCCCAAACAGTGGTTTGCCTCCACATATGGGGTATCGCCGTGTTCAGGAGAAATTGCACAACAAATTTCATGGTGCAATTTATCCTATAACCCTTATGATAATGCAAAATTAAGGGATGAAAAACGTTTTTGTGGGAAAAATGTGAAAATGTTATTTTTACAGCTCATTATTATAAACTTCTGTGAAGCACCTGGGGGTTCAAGGTGCTCACCACACATCTAGATAAGTTCCCTAAGGGGTCTAGTTTCCAAAATGGTGTCACTTGTTGGGGGATTTCCACTGTTTAGGCACATCAGGGGCTCCCCAAATGCAACATGGCGTCTGCTAATTATTCAAACAAATTTTACATTCAAAAAGTCAAATGGCGCTCCTTCCCTTTCAAACCCTGCCATGCGCCCAAACAGTGGTTTGCCTCCACATATGGGGTATCGGCGTGTTCAGGAGAAATTGCACAACCAATTTCATGGTGCAATTTATCCTATTACCCTTATGAAAATGCAAAATTAGGAGATGAAAAATGTTTTCGTGGGAAAAATGTGAAAATTTTATTTTTACAGCTCAATATTATAAACTTCTGTGAAGCACCTTTGGGTTCAAGGTGCTCATCACACATCTAGATAAGTTCCCTAAGGGGAATGGTGTCACTTGTGGGGGGTTTCCACTGTTTAGGAACATCAGGGGCTCTCCAAACGCAACATGGCGTCTGCTAATTATTCAGACAAATTTTACATTCAAAAAGTCTAATGGCGCTCCTTCCCTTCCGAACCCTGCAGTGCGCCCAAACAGTGGTTTTTCCTCACATATGGGGTATCAGCGCGCTCAAGAGAAATTGCACAAAAAATTTTGCGGTCCATTTTTTCCTGGTACCCCTGTGAAAATAAAAGAAATTGGGTCTAAAGTAACATATTGCGAAAAAAGTTACATGTTAATTTTTTTCTTCCACATTCCAAAAATTCCTGTGAAGCACCTGAAGGGTTAATAAAGTTCTTGAATGTGGTTTTGAGCACCTTGAGGGGTGCAGTTTTTAGAATGGTGTCACTTTTGGGTATTTTCGGTCATAAAGACCCCTCAAAGTGACTTCAAATATGATGTGGTCCCTAAAAAAATGTTTTTGTAAATTTTGTTGGAAAAATGAGAAATCGCTGGTCAACTTTTAACCCTTATAGCTCCCTAACAAAAAAAAAAATTGTTTCCAAAATTGTGCTGATGTAAAGTAGACATGTGGGAAATGTTATTTATTAACTATTTTGTGTGACATATCTCTCTTATTTAAGGGCATGAAAATTCAAAGTTTGAAAATTGCAAAATTTTCAACGTTTTCGCCAAATTTCTGATTTTTTCACAAATAAACGCAAGTGATATCGAAGAAATTTTATCATTATCATGAAGTACAATATGTCACAAAAAACAGTCTCAGAATCAGGGGGATCCGTTGAAGCATTCCAGAGTAATTACTTCATAAAGTGACAGTGGTCAGAATTGAAAAAATTGGCCCGGTCACGAAGGCAAAAACAGGCTCTGGTGCGAAGTGGTTAATCACAGGAGAATCTCTTTTGTGACTTACCACAGGCAAGTCAAAATGTGTTTCCATACTAAATTAATGTAAAGGGTACCAACACCAGTGACACAGCAAGCTTTAGGTTTTTCTATTTTTCCCTCCCATTGTTTTTCTCTTTTAAATTATTGTTTATCATTTGCTCTTTTGTATCTAACACGAGTGCCCTATACTAAAAAACTGTTTTACTTGATTCATTTTTTTCAGGAGATATTTCACATTATGTACTTAAACTTCATGGGTGCCAATAACAGTGAGCAGGACTGTATATAAATTGCTTAAATGATAATCAAAGCAAGATATAAAATATTAACCATAACATGTTCTTTTTTCCCCTGTATTATTTTCCCTGCTTATGAATGGTCAACCTCATGCAGGGGAAGAAGTACACACCCCAGAGACAAATCTCTGGTAATGCCCAGTTAAACTAAAAACACAAATTATAACCTAAAATTTACACACACAAATATCTCCTCAAGTGAGAGGAGAAATTAAAAAATAAGAACTATGTTTTACTCTGCTGCCAATATTCCATGATGGGGCCAGTTTACCATGCTCAAACTGGTGAAAAGTCCTCTTTAATGTAATATTGCAACATGCTAAAAAACCCATGGCAGGGTGCAATTTACATTACAGTCATTACTGGCTACATATAAACTTACCGTATTTTTCAGACTATAAGACGCACCGGACCATAAGACGCACCCCAAATTTTGGGGTGGAGAATAGAAAAAAATATTTTTATAAGATGGGGGTATATATTATAGTCTGGTATCTTACCTGGGGGGCAGTGCAGCGAGGGTCACAGGAGGCAAGGTCCCTCAGGAAGTCGGCGGCTGCAGCAGAAGAAGTCAGATGCTGTGGAGCCTGTGCCGGGCAGGGGCCTGTGCCTGGCTGAGGCACTTAGCCTGGCTTCTTCCTGTGTGGAGGCCTCTGGCTGGGGCTGAGGCCAGAGCCTCTGGCTGGGGCTGAGGCCGGGGACTCTGGCTGGAGCTGGGGCCGAGGTCGAGGTGAGGCCTCTGGCTGGGGTTGAGGCCGGGGACTCTGGCTGGGGCCGAGGCATCTGGCTGGGGCTGGGCTCAAGGCCGAGGCTGGGGCCTCTGGCTGGGGCTGAGGCCGGGGCCTATGGCTGGAGCTGGGGCCTCTGGCTGGGGCTGGGGCTGGGGACAAGGCCGAGGCTGGGGCCCCTGGCTGGGGCTGAGCCTGGGGCCTCTGGCTGGAGCTGAGTCCGGGGCGGGCCTCTGGCCAAGCCTCCAACTGGGGCTGAGGCTGGCCCCTCACGCTGGGGCTGAGGCCGGGGCCTCTGGCTGGGGCCGAGGCTTCTGGCTGGGGCTGAGGCCTAGGCTGAGACCTTGGCCTCTGGCTGGGACTGGGGCCTCTGGCTGGGGTTGAGGCCCGGGACTCTGACTGGGACTGGGGCTGAGGCCTCTAGCTGGGGATGGGGCCAAGGCTGAGACCTTGGCCTCTAGCTGGGACTGGGGCCTCTGGCTGAGGCCAGGGCCTCGGGCTGGGGTCTGTACCGGGCTGTGAGCGGCAAAGCAGTGCGGCCTGCGCAGGTTTCCGGTGTGCGCGGCCATCTTCCTAGAGCTGTGAGCTACAGGAAAATGGCTGCTGGAGCTACCGGTCTGCGCATGCACCGGCTTGGGCGGCCATTTCCCTGTAGATCACAGCTCTAGGAAGATGGAGGCGCACACCGGAAACCTGCGCAGGCCGCATGCCGCTCACAGCATGACACCGCCTCTGCTGCCTCTGACGCCACCGCCGTCGCCGCTACCATCACCGCATTCCTGGAGGGCCCTGCGATCCCACTTTACCACCAACGCAGGTAATGTTCGGACCAAATGTTGCCTTTTAGGCTCGTGGAGATGGTGTTAGAACCTTGCTCTTAGGTTTTTTCCTTTGCTGGTCACATGACCTTGTTGGCCTATTTAATCCTGCTCCGCCCTTCTGGCTTTGCTGGACTTCATTGTATAACTACTTTCTAGCTAGCCTGTGCTCTGTATCTAACTCTGTTAGTTTGCTTGGTCTACGGACCTCTATGTTCTATATATTTTGTTTGTTCGTCTGTCTGCTACTATTTCTGTTAGGAGGTGTCCCATTTTCCTCCCAGTCCTTAGTACTTGTAGGGATTCCTTCCCCACATCTATAGGTCTCCGTACAGACTAGCTTAGGACTTTAGCAGGTCTGATCGCAGGATCAGGTTCCCTGTTACATCGTAGGGATTCAGCTGAGTTCTATCGTAGGGACAGATCTCCTCTCTTTCCTTAGCTCTGGTAGCAGAACATAACAGTAAGTCCAGCCTGCAAATTCTCTAAGGAAAGATTTTTCTGTTTCATCATGGTGTCGGTTCAGGATTTGGCTCATCGCCTGCAGGGACTCTCTCTGGAGGTGGCCGAGCTCCGTCAGCACGTGAGTAACTGTCCTGGAGCACATTTCTTGGAGCCTAAGGTATGTTTGCCCGATTTATTTTTTGGTGAACACCGAGAATTTTTTTCATTTAAAAATGCTTGCTTATTGTATTTTCGTTTGAGACCCAAGTCCTCTGGGGATGAATCCCAGCGCATAGGGTTCATAATGTCACTTTTGCGCAAAGAGCCTCAGGAGTGGGCCTTTTCTTTGCAACCTAGTGATTCATGCTTCAGATCAGTGGATAGTTTTTTTTCTGCTTTGGGACTATTATATGATGATCCTGACCGTGTCGCATCAGCTGAGACTGAGTTGAGACGTTTGAAACAGGGATCAGGTAATGTGGAAAAATATTGTACTCATTTCCGTCGTTGGTCTACTCAAACAGGGTGGAACGATTCTGCTCTGAAAAGTCTATTTCTTGCTGGGCTCAATGAGAGGGTTAAAGACCTGCTAATTGCTTATCCTACACCTGAAGACTTGCAACAGGCTATGCAATTAGCTATACGGGTGGATAGGAGACTGCGTGCAAGGGTTAATGAGAGCAAATCCTCTGCTATGTCAGTTTCTGGTTATGAGAATGTGTGTACTAACAGTGGTGAACCGATGGAGATTGGATCGGTGGCACCTCGCTCTCAAGAAAAAGACCGTAGATTTTCTGAAGGCTTGTGTTTCTATTGCGGAAAATCTGGTCATTTGATTAAAGGCTGTGAGCTTCGTATGAAGAAAGAAAAAAAAATGGTCAGTCATGCCCGTATTGCCTGTTTAAATTCCAAGGGTGTATTTTTAGCTGCTTCCACGATTGCTCAGGAAAAATTAATGGAATTTCGGGTGTTTGTTGATTGTGGGTCTACTCTGAATGTAATTGATGGGGGATTCTTGGAAAGACTCAATTTAAAACCCGAACCTTTATCATCCCCCATTGCTGTGGTTTCTGTGGATGGTTCCCCTTTGAAGAATATTACTCTCAAGGTCTGTGAATTTCCTCTCACTATTGAGAAATTGGATTTGGTAGTTTTGAATAACTTGCCTTCTCCAGTAATATTGGGATTGCCCTGGTTAAAATTTCACAATCCTGTACTGGATTGGTCTACCAGTGAAATTAAATCCTGGAGCCATAAATGTTATGACAAGTGTTGTAACGGGCGTATTGCAGCTTTGGATAGGGGAGAATTGCCTGTTCCTATTCAGGATTTTTGGAGAGTTTTTTCTGAGAAGATATCGCAGGTTTTGCCTCCCCATAGAGACTATGATTGTTCTATTGAATTTGTCCCTGGAGCGACTCTTCCTAAAAGTCGTTTATTTAACCTTACTATTCCTGAGAGGAAGGCTTTGGAGGAATACATACAGACAAGTTTGGCCGCCGGTCACATTAGGCCCTCTAAGTCTCCTGTGGCGGTTGGATTTTTTTTTGTAAAAAAAAAGGACGGCGGTTTACGTCCTTGTCTGGATTTTTGTGAGATTAACAAAATTACTGTACGCAATCCTTACCCACTGCCATTGATTCCTGATCTGTTTAACCAGTTAATGGGGGCCAAGTGGTTCTCTAAAATTGACCTTAAGGGGGCATACAATCTGTTGCGCATGAAGGAGGGTGACGAATGGAAGACTGCTTTTAACACTCCTGTGGGTCATTTTGAGAATCTGGTTATGCCTTTTGGTCTTGCTAATGCTCCTGCATTTTTTCAGAATCTTATTAATGACATCCTTAGACCTTTGATCGGCAAAAATGTGGTTGTGTATTTGGATGACATTTTGATTTATTCGCCGGATCTGGAGTCTCATTGGCGGAGCGTACGTGAGGTATTACAGTTATTAATGGACAATTCGCTTTTTGCTAAGCTGGAGAAATGTGAGTTCGCTGTACAGAGAATTAGTTTTTTGGGTTACATTATCTCCAGCGAAGGTTTTGAGATGGACCCGGTTAAAGTTCAAGCTGTACAGGAATGGCCTAGGCCTATTGGTTTGAAATCGATACAGAGGTTTTTAGGTTTCGCCAATTATTACAGAAAATTCATAAAAATTTTTTCTAGTATTGTCAAACCTCTGACCGATCTCACCAGGAAAGGTGCTGATGCGGTTCAGTGGTCTTCTGAGGCCATTGAAGTTTTTGTGTATCTCAAGGAGAGGTTCACCTCTGCTCCCATCCTTATGCAGCCTGATGTGACTAAGCCGTTTTTGGTTGAGGTTGATGCTTCCTCTGTGGGGGTTGGCGCAGTATTGTCTCAGGATAACGGGGATGGATTACATCCCTGTGCCTTTTTTTCAAAAAAAATTTCGGAGACTGAACTGAATTACGATATTGGTAATCGGGAATTATTGGCTATTAAACTCGCATTTGAACACTGGCGCCACTTCTTGGAAGGTGCGGAATTTCCCGTTCAGGTTCTTACGGATCATAAAAATCTGATATATCTTGATGCTGCCAAGCGCCTGAAAGCCCGTCAGGCTAGGTGGGCACTGTTTTTCTCGCGGTTTAATTTCTCCGTTACTTACATCCCTGGTACTAAGAATGTTAAGGCGGATGCCTTGTCTCGCAGTTTTTCTCCCATAGTCGGTGCTGAGAAAGAGGAGAACATTTTACAAGAAGGTGTTTTGATAGCTGCTTTGGACTCCGTTTTGGAAGATGAGATTCTTAAAGCACAGGAGAATGCCCCATCTAACACTCCTCATGGGAGGTTGTTTGTGCCTGGGACCTTTAGGAGAGATTTGTTTGTTGAGTGTCACGAGTCTCGGTTGGCAGGTCATCCCGGAATCTCTGAGACCAAGAGACTGGTGGTTCGCAGTTTTTGGTGGCCTGGATGGCAGAAGGAGGTCATTAAGTGGGTGCGTCAATGTACTATATGTGCTAGATCTATGTCCTCACATACTCCTGCTGCGGGGTAGCTTTGTCCTTTGGAGGTTCCCAGTGCTCCTTGGACACATTTGGCTATGGACTTTATAACTGACCTTCCCCCCTCTGAGGGTTTTACTGTCATCTGGGTGGTCGTGGACCGTTTTAGCAAGATGTGTCACTTGGTTCCCTTCGTCAAACTGCCCTGCGCTAAAACTCTCGCTAAGGCCTTTGTCAAGGAAATTGTCAGACTTCATGGCGTTCCTACTGACATTGTTTCTGATAGGGGTCCTCAGTTCGTGGCTCGTTTTTGGCGTGCCTTTTGTGACAGGTTGGGAGTTCATTTGTCGTTCTCGTCCGGATATCATCCTGAATCTAATGGCCAGACAGAAAGGAAAAACCAGGATGTTGAGCAGTTCTTGCGTTGTTTTGTGGCAGACAATCAAGAGGGGTGGTCTGAGTTTCTGCCACTTGCTGAATTTGCTCTGAACAATCATTCATCTTCTTCTGCTGGTTGTTCGCCGTTCTTTTGTTGTTCTGGGAGACATCTGTCGTTTGGGTCGTTCTCCAAGTTGGGATCTGCCGTGCCTGAGGAGGAGAATTTTTCCGGTGATTTGGAGAGAGTTTGGACGGATGTGCGTGGTAATCTTCAGGAGGCCAACAGAAAATCTAAAGACTACTTTGATAGGAAACGACAGGAGGTTTTGTTCGCTGTTGGTGACATGGTTTGGTTGTCCTCTAGGAATCTGCGGTTGAGGATTCCTTCTAAGAAATTGGGTCCCAAGTTTGTAGGGCCCTTTAAGGTGCTTCAGGTTGTCAACCAATCTGCTGTTAGGTTGGAGGTTCCTACCTCCTGAAGAATTAATCCGGTATTTCATGTCTCTCTGTTAAAAAAAGCTGTTGTGTCGGATGGTGACGCCTCTGCCTCTGTTCCTCCGGTGGTGGAGGACGGGGAATATGAAATTTCTCGCATCCTTAACTCTAGACGGTATAGAGGTAGTTTGCAGTATCTTGTGGCCTGGAAAGGTTTCGGACCCGAGGATAACTCTTGGGTGAGGTCAGATGATGTTTCCGCGTCCAGACTTATCAGAGCGTTTCACAGGAGATTTCCTGATAAGCCTGGTCCTAGGGGATCCGGAGGATCCTCTTAGAAGGGGGGGTACTGTTAGAACCTTGCTCTTAGGTTTTTTCCTTTGCTGGTCACATGACCTTGTTGGCCTATTTAATCCTGCTCCGCCCTTCTGGCTTTGCTGGACTTCATTGTATAACTACTTTCTAGCTAGCCTGTGCTCTGCATCTAACTCTGTTAGTTTGCTTGGTCTACGGACCTCTGTGTTCTATATATTTTGTTTGTTCGTCTGTCTGCTACTATTTCTGTTAGGAGGTGTCCCATTTTCATCCCAGTCCTTAGTACTTGTAGGGATTCCTTCCACACATCTATAGGTCTCCGTACAGACTAGCTTAGGACTTTAGCAGGTCTGATCGCAGGATCAGGTTCCCTGTTACATCGTAGGGATTCAGCTGAGTTCTATCGTAGGGACAGATCTCCTCTCTTTCCTTAGCTCTGGTAGCAGAACATAACAGATGGAAGATTTCCACAACCTAATGGCGGCGGCCATCCCTCGGTACTCGGTCCCCAGCCGCCACTATTTCTCCCGGTGTGCGGTCCCCGCATTACACAAGCACATGTCCCTCAAAATTAGCCATGCCCTCAACAATGCTGTTACTGGGAAAGTCCACTTAACTACGGACACGTGGACAAATGCTTGTGGATAGGGACAGTACATCTCACTGATGGCAAACTGGGTTAACATAGTGGAAGCCGGGACCCAGTCGGAACTTGAGATGGAACACATCCTCCCGACGGCGAGGATTGCGGGCCCTAGGTCAATCAGGGTGTGCCCCCACAGTCTACAGCTCCTGCACTTCATCCTCCTCAGCTTCCTCCTCCTCTTCAGCCTCCATCTCCGAAATGACCACATCAGTCACAAGCTACAGCACTGCCTCAGCCAAGCGGCAACAGGCGGTGCTGAAGCTAATATGCTTAGGTGACAAACCGCACAATGCTGAAGAGTTGTTGACAGCTCTGAAAGAGCAGGCAGATCAGTGGCAGATATCGCTAATCATACAGCCAGGCATTGTTGTGTGTGACAATGGCCGGAACCTGGTGGCGGCTCTGAGGCGAGGTGAGCTCACACATGTACCATGCCTGACCCATGTGCTTAACCTCTTTGTTCAGCGGTTTCCCAAAAACCTAACCGGAGCTGCCGGATCTGCTTGTCAAAGTACGCCGCCTGTGTGCCCATTTTATAAAGTCAGCTGAAGCTTCCGCCGCTTTTGCCGTGCTTCAGCAGCGTTCAGCTCAGATTCCACACATAAGACCTCAGGAGTGGATATGGATGTCAGACATATGTACCATCCTCCAAAACTTTGAGGACTCCACCAAGATGGTGAGCGGCGATGATGCCATAATTAGTGTCACCATCCCGCTTCTCTGTCTTCTGAAACAGTCTCTGCTCACAATCAAAGAGGATGCATTGAAGGCGGAGCACGATGAGATAGAGCAAGGAACCATACAGGGTGATTACAAATATCCCAGCCTCATCTCTTCCCAACGTGGATTGGGTGATAGTGAGGAAGAGGAGGAAGAACAGGAGCTAGTTTCATGCGCTATAGATGGTACTACATGCACAACTGTCATACCGTCTGTTCAGCGTGGCTGGCCTGAGGACAGGGAGGAGGAGGAGGAGAGCATGGTCAGTCGTCCTCTTGGTGAGGACATGCAAGTCTTGCCTGTTAGCAGTCCGGCACGCATGGCTGAGTTTATGTTAAGCTGCCTTTCCTGTGACCCTCGCATTCTCAAAATTTTGGGTGACAGTCGTTACTGGTTGGTTGTTAGAACCCTCCTGTTTGTTTTTTCTATCTTGTGTTTTGCGGTCACGTGACCATCTGCCTTTATATTCCAGCTCCGCCCTTGCTGGACTTCAGTGTTTGACTGTTTCTCTAGCCAGGTGCTTCGGTGCCTTTCTCTGTCAAGTTCGCTTGGTCCTCTGGGACCTCTAGTACATTTTTGTCAGTTTGTCTTTTTGTGTTCTGCATCAACTTCTCTGTTTAGGTGGTGTCCCATTTTTGTCCCAGTCCTTAGTTCTTTTAGGGACCCCTCCCTTAATTCTATAGGTCTTTGTTCAGACTAGCCGAGGACTAAGGCGGGTCTGTTCACTAGGAAGAGGCAGCCCGCTACATCGTAGGGATTCAGCTTAGTCTTACTATAGGGACAGCTTTCCCCTATCTTTCCTTAGTACATGTTGCAGATCATAACATTGGTGACACTTCTAGACCCACGATACAAGGAGAACTTCAAATCTCTTGTTCCTTAGGTGGACAGGTACCAAAAATGGGGCAGTACCAGAAGGCCCTTGTTGCGGAACTATTAAAAAAAATTCCTATCTGAAAAAGCTGGCGACAGAGGTCACAGTTCATTGGACAACCAAGGAGTACAGATGAGAGAGACACAACTCAATCCAGCAGAGGCAGGGGAACACTATCAAAGTTCTCGTAGAGTTTTCTCAGCCCCTCCCATCACACAGGCCCTGAGGCGTGGGGTACTCTCACAAGGAGTGCAAAGTTTGGGAAAATGCTGAGGGAGTACCTTGCTGACTGTACCAACGTCCTCCGTGATTCCTCTGTGCCTTATAATTATTGGGTATCCAAGCTAGACAAGTGGAATGAACTGGCTCCCTACACCATGGAGGTCCTGGCCTGCCCTCCTGCTAGCGTTTTATCAGAGTGGGTTGTTAGTGGTGCTGGTGAAATTATAACTGATAAGCGCATCTGCCTGTCAACTGAAACTGCTGACAGGCTGACTCTCATAAAAATAAACAAGGGCTGGATTGGGCCAGACTTCTCAAAACCACCGAATGATAGCAGCGTAACATAAACTCAAATTCAGTGTCTTTTTTTTGGGAGGTGTATTCCCATGAACCTTTTCACATCCACACATGGGTATACGCATCCTGATTTTGGCTATTTGCTCTTGTCCTCCTCCTTCTCCTCATCCTCATTCTCCACCACCATATCACCAGGGTGACCGTGGTCCGTTATGCAACACCCACATAATTTTTTTAAAGGGTGTTTATGATGCTTGTAAAAAAAAAATTTTAAACAGTATGTTCATGTACACCCCCAGGGGTAAATGTTTGTCAGCCCATACACTTAGTACATGGGCATTACAACTATAGGGAGACGCCCTCCTTTCTAATGGGAATATGTTTTTATGAAGCCCTCCTCCACATCTTTTCCAAGGTGCATTGGAGTGCCCCCCAATTTTTGGCAGCCCTTGCATTCACTGCATAGGCCAACACTATGGGAGACCCACGTCCTAATAATGGGAACATTTTTTATGAGGCCCTCTACATCTCTTCCAAGTGGCATTGGAGTGCCTCCAAATTTTTGGCAACCCTTGCATTCACTGCATAAGCAAACACAATGGGAGACCCACTTCCTAATAATGGGAACATTGTTTTCAAGAGGCCCTCTGACCTCCACGTCTCTTCCAAGGGGTATTGGAGTGCCTCCAAATTTTTGGCAAACCTTGCATTCACTGCATAGACCAGCACTATGGGAGACCCACTTCCTAATAATGGGAACATTGTTTTCAAGAGGCCCTCTGACATCCATGTCTCTTGCAAGGGGTATTGGAGTTCCTCCAAATTTTTGGCAGCCGTTGCTTCACTGCATAAGCAAACACTATGGGAGACCCACATCCTTATAATGGGAACATTGTTTTTAGGAGGCTCTCTGACCTCTACATCTATTGCAAGGGGCATTGGAGTTCCTCCAAATTTTTGGCAGCAGTTGCTTCACTGCATAGGCAAATACTACGGGAGACCCACTTCCTAATAATGGGAACATTGTTTTAGGAGGCTCTCTTACCTCTATGTCTCTTGCAAGGGGCATTGGAGTTCCTCCAAATTTTTGGCAGCCGTTGCTTCACTGCATAGATAAACAGTATGGGAGAGACACTACCTAATAATGGGAACATTTTTTCAAGAGGGCTTCTACTTCTCTTCCAAGGGACATTGAAGTGCCTCCAAATTTTTGGCAACCCTTGCATTCACTGCATAGGCAAACACAATGGGAGACCCACTTCCTAATAATGGGAACATTTTTTTTCAGGAGGCCCTCCTCTATGTCTCTTCCAAGGGGCATTGGAGTAGGTCCAAATTTTTGGCAGCCCTTGCATTCACTGCATAGGAAAACAGTATGGGAGACCCACTTCCTTATAATGGGAACCTTGTTTTCAGGAGACCCTCCTCTAAGTTTCTTCAAAGGGGTATTGGGGTGCGTCCAAATTTTCAAAGAGGTATTTGGGTGCGTCCAAATTTGGGGCAGTCCTGCCACTCACTGCATACGCAATAACAGTATAGGAGACCCACTCTTTAGTAATGGGAACAACAAAGCATAGCCAGCTGATGGCTCTCTAAGAATAGTGAGGGCCGACTGCTGGCCCTTAAAGAATAGTAAAAGCCGCCTGATGGCCCTATAAAAATAGGCTTTGTGACTTTCAGAGGTCTTCCTTCATAAATAAAACAGGATGTGTCTGATCATGTCTCACACACCACATGGCCAGATAAGGTTGTAAAATGTTAAAATGACATTTACCGGTGAATACATTTGTCACGGTTGAAAGCAATTCAAAAGTGCAAAAACGCATCAAAAATGCTACATGTGAACATAGCCCAAGGTGTGGAGGAGTATTTTTGTTTTTGGTTATTTATTTTGCCTTATATACAAGTCATTACTCTGGAAAGGATGTTCCTTAACATATTTCCCAGGAAAATCCATTTTGGTTTTGTTTTTTGTATGTTTTATTGTGAGTCCGTAAAAGTGGCGTAATACCTCTGACAAGTTGCTGACAGTCAGAAATGCTTCCAGGGGTCTTCCCCATGCTGTCCCCATGTCATTTGAGCACTGTTCCCATCGATTTGGGCAATTTGTAGGCCCTCTGCAGACCGCCGTTGGAAGCAGCCTGAAAAATGCTCAAGTTTCCCATAGACTTACATTGGGCTCGTTGCTCGGGTCAAGTACCCGAGCACTCCAATTTTCTCAACCCGAGCATCGAGCACCCGAGCATTTTAGTGATCGCCCATCACTAGTGACCAACAGTTTAATACTAAGCTACAAATGTAGTAGTCAAGAAGGTAGTAGCAGCAACAGGTATCTAGTGACGCAAAACAAAACAATAGTAAAGTGAATCAGGTCAAATAATGATTTCTCATCTATGTGAGGAAACATTCTGGAATATATATAGATATAGTATTTAACTTGATCAGGCCAATGTTGCTGAAGTTCAAATATTCTGTATTTTATTTGTACTGGTAGGGTGGCTGCACACTCTGCACATGTGCTTTCCTTATTCCCTGCAAGCTCACAGCAGGACTCATTGTGGCTGCTGGAGAGGATAACCCTAGAATGCATGACGTCTGAAATATACACTTTCACATAACCCGTGCCTTTTAGGCCCTTGTGCAAATCATATGAAGGAACTCAAATAAATACCTTTTACAAGTTTATTTCAAAATTGCAAAATAAGATATGTAAAATTTATTTCAAAAATGCCCAACATTGTAGTTATAATTGTTTGCAGAAAACACCAAAAAAGTAAGTACAGGGGCCTGAAAGGCCGGCAGTATGCATTCTATGTGATGAATCCTTTTTATCATTTAACGATTTTTTTTTCAAATTTCAAACAAAGATATGAAAATCACATAAATAAAGGTATATAAATGTTGAAGTAAACTAGCTGCGGCCACATTTCTTTTCCAACTTTTCCTTTTCAATTTTATTGATCTTCAGCACAATTTACACATGTTATCTTTTCTGAAGAATGTTCTTTACAGACATTTTCTCCACAAATGGTATAGTAACGCTCAGTTTTCCTGTCTTTGTTTGTTGGACAAATAAAACAACGTTTTTATTTTCTTTCTCCTGGCTCTGAAATTGCCTGAAAAAGGAATACGCCACACTGTTTCATAGCTTCTCTAGTTTGCTTTGGCAAGCATTCTATGTTGCTTCGCTGCATCATGTGAGGCATTACAAGTTCATGGCTAAGGTCCTTCAAGAATAGGCATCTCCTGTCCTTCCTCCTAGAATGGAAATCGGGATGAGTTTCAGTATAAATAATGTAGGAATTAAGGGCGAATACATCAAGCATATTTGAAAAAATGACTGCAGGGCAACGTTTTGTTTGCCTCTTGCATGAATATTCTCCAACCATTTTATCCATCTTGTCCACACCTCCTTTAGTTTTATTATAGTGCAGGATTATTTCTGAAACCAAAGACACTATCATAAAATGCTCTCTGTGGAATGTGCTTCATCACCCGAGGAATATCTCGTCGATTTGGCTTCATAGTACCAACAACTGTAAGATTTTTTCAAGCAAAAAATTGCCCTGTTCAACATTAGTAAAGTAATTGTCCATTGTAATGTTTCTACCAGAATTGTAAATTGGTACAGCAAGTTTTTTTTACAATGTCAGAACCTAGGTCTTTCTGCACTGGAGAGCCAACTTCTTTGCCACAGTAGATAAGCCCATTCATCCCATAATAATTTGCAGAATCAAACATCCAAAATATTTTATTCCATACTTGGCTCGTTTACTAGGCATATATTGAATGAACTTGCAACGTCCTCTGTAAGCTACAAGTTGCTCATCCACTGTTACATTATCACTAGGATTGTAGAGTTTGGTACAATTCTTGATACAAATGTTCCATATGTAACAGATAGGTGCTAATTGATCAGTTCCAACCTCGCAGGACGAGTTTGCTTATCATCAAATCGAAGGCTTCTCTGAATTTCTCCTAAGTGGGTCCAGAAATAATTCTCTGATAGGAACATCATAAAATTTTTTACACCCTGCCAAAAGTATTAGTCCAATAGAAGCATAAAATTCATGTTTTGAGATATTTTGCCATGTTTTTTTTCCAGAAGCAATACGTCTTCCTTCTAGTATTGGGGACTTCCCACAGCTCCTTGAACTTGGCTCACAATTAGTGATGGGCGAGCACTAAAATGCTCGGGTGCTCAATGCTCGGGTCAAGCACATTGGAATGCTCGGGTACTCGACCCGAGCAACGAGCCCAATGTAAGTCTATGGGAAACTAGCATTTTTCAGGTGGCTCCCCCCGGCAGTCAGCAGAGGGCCTAAAAATTGCCCAAATCGATGGGACCATTGTTCAAATGACATGGGGACAGCATGGGGGAGACGCCTGAAAGCATTTCTGACTCCCAGGTCACTTCTGTCAACAACGTTGTCAGAGGTGTTACAGCACTTTTACGGACTCACCATAAAACATACAAAAACGAAACCAAAATGGATTTTCCTGGGAAATATGTTAAGGAACATCCTTTCCAGGGTAATGACTTGTATATAAAGCAAAATAAATAACCAAAAACAAAAATGCTCCTCCACACCTTGGGCTTTGTTCACATGTAGCGTTTTTGATGCGTTTTTGCACTTTTGCATTGCTTTCAACCGTGACAAATGCATTCACCAGGAAATGTCATTTTAACATTTTACAACCTTATCTGGCCATGTGGTGTGTGAGATATCATCAGACACATCGTGTTTCATTTATGAAGGAGGGACACTGAAAGTCACAAAGCCTATTTTTATAGGGTCATCAGGCGGCCTTTACTATTCTTAAATGGCCAGAAGTCGGCCCTCACTATTCTTGGAGAGCCATCAGCCAGCTATGTTTTATTGTTCCCATTACTAAAGAGTGGGTCTCCTATACTGTTATTGCATATGCAGTGAGTGGCAGGGCTGCCCAAAATTTGGATGCACCCCAATACCACTTTGAACATTTGGACACACCCCAATACCCCTTAGAGACTTAGAGGAGAGCCTTCTGAAAACAATGTTCTCATTATTAGGAAGTAGGTCTCACATTGTGTTTGCCCATGCAGTGAATGCAAGGGTTGCCAAAAATTTGGAGGCACTCCAATGCCCCTTGGAAGAGACGGGGAGGTCAGAGGGCCTCCTGAAAACAATGTTCTCATTATTAGGAAGTGGGTCTCTCATTGTGTTTGCCTATGCAGTGAATGCAAGGGTTGCAAAAATTCAAGGCACTCCAATGCCCCTTGGAAGAGATGCAGAGGAGGGCCTCCTGAAAAAAAATGTTCCCATTATTAGGAAGTGGGTCTCCTATTGTGTTTGCCTATGCAGTGAATGCAAGGGCTGCCAAAAATTGGGAGGCACTCCAATGCCCCTTGGAAGAGACGTGGAGGAGGGCCTCATAAAAAAATGTTCCCATTAGAAAAGAGCGGGTCTCCTATACTCGTAATGCCCATGCATTAAGTGTATGGGCTGACAAACATTTACCCCTGGGGCATATACACGAACATACTGTATACATTTTTTTTTACGGGCATCATAAACACCCTTTAAAAAAATTATGTGGGTGTTGCATCACGGACCACGGGCACCCTGGTGATATGGTGGTCGAGGATGAGGATGAGGAGAAGGAGGAGGACAAGAGCAAATATCCAAAATCAGGAAGCGTATACCCATGTGTGGGTGTGAAAAGGTGCATGGTAATACACCTCCCAAAAAAAGACACTCGGCCGGAGTGCTTATCTAGAGAGAATAAAAAAATAAGGACGTGGAGGAGGGGATAACTAAGGAAGGAGGAGAAAAACCTGAGCAGATAATTAATAAGAATAAGGAAAGAAAAAAAGATGGGTGGCAGTATAATTTTATTACCGCTTTTAATCGTAGTAATACGGAGATATGAAACATTTTAAATAAATACTGGTACTTGTTGAAAAAGGATACATTTTTGAAAAAACTTTTACCAGATAGACCCAATATCACCTTTCGTAGGGGCCAAACAGTGAAGGGTTTAATTGCCCCTAGTAATCTCAGAATGACCAAAGAAGGGGAACAGGAATGTATAAAGAAAAAAGAAAAAACTAGGATAAATAAAATGGATGCTTTCAAACTGGGGGTCCATCGATGTGGCTCCCGAAAATGTTGTACCTGCAAAATCATCAATCATATGACTCAGTACATTACATCGTACAGTACGGATGAAACCATAGCAATCACACAAAAATTAACGTGTGATAGTGATTTTGTGATATATGTCATTACCTGTGCCTGTGGCCTGCAATACGTGGGTCGGACCATCCAGTAACTACGATCCCATAACAATGGCCCAGGCACAATACCAAAAATGGGTTTTTAAAACAGAGCTTATATCGGCACTTATGTTTGAAGCATAATAAAACATTCAATATTTCCGTGACCCCGTTGAAGCAAATACCTGAGAATTGTACTAATAGAGTACAAAATTTAAACCGGAAAGAATCATATTGGATCTTCCGTCTGGGTACATTATACCCAGATGGATTAAATGATATTATAGAGGGTATTTGACATATAAATGTTGCCAGGTATATACAGTACAGACCAAAAGTTTGGACACACCTTCTCATTTAAAGATTTTTCTGTATTTTCATGACTATGAAAATTGTACATTCACACTGGACGCATCAAAACTATGAATTAACACATGTGGAATTATATACTTAACAAAAAAGTGTGAAAGAACTGAAAATATGTCTTATATTCTAGGTTCTTCAAAGTAGCCACCTCTTGCTTTGTTGACTGCTTTGCACACTCTTGGCATTCTCTTGATGAGCTTCAAGAGGTAGTCACCGGAAATGGTTTTCACTTCACAGGTGGCCCTGTCAGGTCTAATAAGTGGGATTTCTTGCCTTATAAATGGGGTTGGGACCATCAGTTGTGTTGTGCAGAAGTCTGGTGGATACACAGCTGATAGTCCTACTGAATAGACTGTTAGAATTTGTATTATGGCAAGAAAAAAGCAGCTAAGTAAAGAAAAATGAGTGGCCATCATTACTTTAAGAAATGAAGGTCAGTCAGTCCGAAAAATTGGGAAAACTTTGAAAGTGTCCCCAAGTGCAGTTGCAAAAACCATCAAGCGCTACAAAGAAACTGGCTCACATGAGGACCGCCCCAGGAAGTCACCTCTGCTTCTGAGGATAAGTTTATCCGAGTAACCAGCCTCGCAGGTTAACAGCAGCTCAGATTAGAGACCAGGTCAATGCCACACAGAGTTCTAGCAGCAGACACATCTCTTCAACAACTGTTAAAAGGAGACTTTGTGCAGCAGGCCTTCATGGTAAAATAGCTGCTAGGAAACCACTGCTAAGGACAGGCAACAAGCAGAAGAGACTTGTTTGGGCTAAAGAACACAAGGAATGGACATTATACCAGTGAGAATCTGTGCTTTAATCTGGTGAGTCCAAATTTGAGATCTTTTGTTCCAACCACCGTGCCTTTGTGCGACGCAGAAAAAGTGAACGGATGGACTCTACGTGCCTGGTTCCCACCGTGAAGCATGGAGGAGGAGGTGTGATGGTGTAGGGGTGCTTTTGCTGGTGACACTGTTTGGGATTTATTCAAGATTGAAGGCATACTGAACCAGCATGGCTACCACAGCATCTTGCAGCGGCATGCTATTCCATCCGGTTTGCGTTTAGTTGGACCATCATTTATTTTTCAACAGGACAATGACCCCAAACACACCTCCAGGCTGTGTAAGGGCTATTTGACCAAGAAGGAGAGTGATGGGGTGCTATGCCAGATGACCTGGGCTCCACAGTCACCAGACCTGAGCCCAATCAAGATGGTTTGGGGTGAGCTGGACCGTAGAGTGAAGGCAAAAGGGCCAACAAGTGCTAAGCATCTCTGGGAACTCCTTCAAGATTGTTGGAAGACCATTTCCGGTGACTACCTCTTGAAGCTCATCAAGAAAATGCCAAGAGTGTGCAAAGCAGTCATCAAAGCAAAAGGTGGCTACTTTGAAGAACCTAGAATATAAGACATATTTTCAGTTGTTTCACACTTTTTTGATAAGTATATAATTCCACATTAGTTAATTCATAGTTTTGATGCCTTCAGTGTGAATTTACAATTTTCATAGTCATGAAAATGCAGAAAAATCCTAAAATGAGAAGGTGTGTCCAAACTTTTGGTCTGTACTGTATATACATATATATTTATTTATTTATTTATTTTATTTATTTATTTGTTTTTTTGTTTGTTTTTTTTGTTTGTTTTATTATTTTTTTACAAAATTGTATTTGAAAATGGCTATAATATGAAGAAAGAAAGGGTTTTACATTTTGTCATAATGTACATGTTTGCAGGATTTTACATTTCTGTATGAAATCACACTTTTAGTACACTTATTAACATTTTAAAAGACATTTTATATATGGTAAAATTATATTTATAGTGTTTTTAGAAAAGAAAATACTTTCTGTGTGAAAAAAATTTGTTGTGCAAAAAATTTTTTGTATGGAAAAAAACTGTATGAAAGTCATTTAGTATAAGGGTTTTGTTAGATTCCTCAGAGTGCAAAATCCTGCATATCTGAGTATCTGGGTGTGGCTGAAAAACAGATCTTTCAGTCCCCACCCAAAATGACAAGCAAGGATATGCTATAAAATGTGTGTAGATAGATCTGTTTATATGCATGATGTTATACCTGAGGAAGACTCAAAGAAGTCGAAACCGGTTGTATTTTAGTTTGAAATAAAAATTATCTTTGAATCCGAAAATCAAGTTCCATCATCATCCTTCAGGAGCGCATATTGCTGGGAAAAACATTTACAAAAAAAGACACTGGATTTGAGTTTATGTTACGCTGCTATCATTCGGTGATGTTGAGAAATCTGGCCCAATCCAGCCCTTGTTCATTTTTATAAGAGTCAGCCTGTCAGCATTTTCAGTTGACAGGCGGATGCGCTTATCAGTTATAATTCCACCAGCGGCACTAAAAACCCGCACTGAAAAAAACGCTGGTGGCAGGGCAGGCCAGCACCTCCAAGGTGTAGAGAGCCATTTCATTCCACGTATCCAGCTTGGATACCCAATAATTATAAGGCACAGAGGAATCAAGGAGGATGTTGGTACGGTCGGCAAGGTACTCCCTCAGCATCTTCCCAAACTTTGCACTCCTTGTGAAAGTGCCCCGCGCCTCAGGGCTTGTGCAATGGCAGGGGCTGAGAAAATTCTCCCAGAACTTTGACGGTGTTCCCCTGCCTCTGCTGGATTGGAGTTGTGTCTCTCTCGCCTGTACTCCTTGGTTGTCCAACGAACTCTGCCGCCAGCGTTTTCAGATGGGAATTTTTTTGATAGTCCCGCAACAAAGCCCTTCTGGTACAGCCCCATTTTTGTAGACCTGTCCGCCTCAGGTATAAGAGATATAAAGTTCTCCTTGTAGCGTGGGTCTAGAAGTGTCACAAACCAGTAATGACTGTCACCCAAAATTTTGAGAACGCGAGGGTCATGGGAAAGGCAGTGTAACATAAACTCAGCCATGTGTGCCAGACTGCTAACAGGCAAGACTTCCATGTCCTCACCAAGAGGATGACTGACCATGCTCTCCTCCTCCTCCTCTCTGTCCTCTGGCCATCCACGCTGAACAGACGGTATGACAGTTGTGCATGTAGTACCATCTATACCGCATGAAACTAGCTCCTGTTCTTCCTCCTCCTCCTCCTCATTGTCACCCAATCCATGTTGGGATGAGATGATGCTGGGCTGTGTGTAATCACCCTGTATGGTTCCTTGCTCTATCTCATCGTGCTCCGTCTTCAATGCATCATCTTTGATTGTGAGCAGAGAGCATGTCAGAAGACAGAGAAGCGGGATGGTGACGCTAATTATGGCGTCATTGCCGTTCATCATCTTGGTGGAGTCCTCAAAGTTTTGGAGGATGGTACATATGTCTGACATCCATGTCTACTCCTGAGGTCTTATGTGTGGAGTCTGAACTGTAGACCGTCGGCCTTGTTGATGCTGGTACTCAACAACTGCCCTCTTCTGCTCACAAATCCTTCCCAACATCTGCAGTGCAGAGTTCCAACGCGTGGGGACATCACACACCAGTCTGTGAGCCGGAAGCTGCAAATGCTGCTGAAACATGGCATGGGCGGCGGAAGCTGTAGGTGACTTTCTAAAATGGGCACACAGGCGGCGTACTTTAACAAGCAGATCCGGCAGCTCCGGGTAGGATTTGAGAAACCGCTGAACCACGAGGTTAAGCACATGGGCCAGGCATGGTACGTGTGTGAGCTCACCTTGCCTCAGAGCCACCACCAGGTTCCGGCCATTGTCACACACGACCATGCCTGGCTGTAGGTTCAGCAGTGTGAGCCACAGATCTGCCTGCTCTTTCAGAGCTGTGCACAACTCTTCCTCATTGTGCGGTTTGTCACATAAGCATATTAGCTTCAGCACCGCCTGTTGCCGCTTGGCCGAGGCAATGCTGCAGTGCTTCCAGCTTGTGACTGATGTGGTCATTTCGGAGATGGAGGCTGAAGAGGAGGACAAGGCTGAGGAGGATGAGGTGCAGGAGCTGTAGACTGTGGGGGCAACCCTGATTGACCTAGGGCCCGCAATCTTTGGCGTCGGGAGGATGTGTTCCGACTGGGTCCCGGTTTCCACTATGTTAACCCAGTGTGCCGTCAGCGAGATGTACCATCCCTGCCCACAAGCACTTGTCCACGTGTCCGTGGTTTGGTGGACTTTCCCGGTAACTGCGTTGTTGAGGGCACGGCTAATGTTTTGGGACACGTGCTTGTGTAATGCGGGGACGGCACACCGGGAGAAATAGTGGAGGCTGGGGACCGAGTGCTGAGGGACAGTCGCCGCCATCAGGTTGCGGAATGCTTCCGTCTCCAAGAGCCTAAAAGGCAACATTTCGATAGCAAGCAGTCACAAAATGTGGGAATTTAGTAGTGTGGCCTGTGGGGCGTTGGCTCCGTATTTGCGCTTGCCTTCCAAGGACTGGGTTATGGACAACTGAAAGCTTCACTGGGACAAAGACGTGGACATGCTTCCTGATGCTGCTACTTGAGAGTGTGCAACAACAGTTGCAGGGCAGGAAGCATCTTCGCATGCACCATGGACAGGGGATTGGCTTGCATGCACAACAGCGGAAGAAGCAATGGTGCCACCCGCAGACACTGTTCCTGGACCCTGGGGTTCGGCCCACAAAGTCGGGTGCTTTGCTGCCATGTGCCTGATCATGCTGGTGGTAGTCAGGCTGCTAGTTTTGCCACCCCTGCTGATGCTGGCCTGGCAGGTGGTGCAAATGGCCTTTTTGGGGTTATCGGCAGAGTCTTTAAAAAACAATCAGACTTGGGAAGACCTAACAGTTGTACTGGCAACTTCCTTCATGTTGGTATTATGGGGAACGGTTGCCTGCTTTCTGTCTGCGGCCACCACACTGCTTCTTCCTGCCTGTTGGGGTGCTCTGCCTCCCTCCCCCTGTGTGCTGCTGTCCTCGCTCTGCATGTCCTCCTGACAGGTTGGGTCAATTACTATATCATCCACCACCTCGTCTTACACTTCCGCACCCTGGTCCTCTTCCTGACTTTCTGGCAATTGTGTCTCATCATCGTCCACCTCTTGTGACACTTTCCCACTGTCGCCTTCGTGTGACCGTGGCTGCTGAAATATTTGGACATCGCTACATGCGATCTTCTCTTGCCCCGCTTCAAGTGGACCGGGCGAGAGGCCCGAATCTATAAATGGAAAAGTGAACAGCTCTTCAGAGTGTTCAAGTGTGGGATCAGTTGTCTCCGGGCACTCGACATGGTGGGAAGAAGGAGGATCAGGGTGAGGAATATGCGGTCCAGACTCACTGCTACTGAGACTTGACCGTGTGGAAGACAGGGTGGTGGTGGTGGCTAAGTGACAGGAAGCATTATCCGCTATCCAACCAACAACCTTTTGACACTGCTCTGGGTTCAATAGTGGTGTTCTACGGTCCCCAAGAAATTGGGACAGGAAGGTCGGGCAAGAAGATGTGGGTGTTTGTTGTGGCACAATTTCAGCTTGCCCACGGCCTCGGACTCGGCCTCTGCATGCACCATCACCATCACGTCCAGTTCCCCGTCCCTTGCAATGCGACTTGCCCATTTTAAATGGAGGACAATATCTTCCACTACAAATGGCTGAATTTGGAGCGAAGTTATATGTAATCCGTGTGATAGAGAAACCACAGTTTTAAATACCTGGACTATAGGTAACTAGTTTGAACAGCAAACCAGTGTCGAAAGCTTTGCTGACACACTGAAAAAAAATTAGAATGGAGGCCAGAAATGGCAGAATTTTCAGAAAACGTATATGTGATCCATGTGACGGACAAACCACAGTTTTAAATACTTGTCCTGTAGGTAACTATTTAGAAAAGCAAACCAGTGCCAAAAACTTTGCTGACACACTAAAAAAAAATTTGAATGGAGGTCAAAAATGGCAGTATTTTCAGCGCAATTCTATGTGAATGTGATCCGTGTGACGGAGAAACCACAGTTTTAAATACCTGGCCAGTAGGTAACTTTTTTGAACAGCAAACCAGTGCAAAAAACTTTGCTGACACACTGAAAAAAAATAAGAATGGAGGCCAGAAATAGCAGAATTTTCAGAAAACGTATATGTGATCCGTTTGACGGACAAGCCACAGTTTTAAATACATGGCCTGTAGGTAACTACTTTGAACGGCAAACCGGTGCCAAAAACTTTGCTGACACATAGTTACATAGTTAGATAGTTTATAAGGCCAAAAAAAGACAAGCGTCCATCCAGTTCAGCCTATTTCTTGTGCACTGCAGCTATTCCGCAGCGTTCCGCAGCGTTGATCCAGGGGAAGGCAAAAAAAACCCATGCGGTATAGGCCAATTTACATCATTGAGGAAAAATTCACTTCCCGACTCCAATCTGGCAGTCAGATTAAATCCCTGGATTAATTAACTATCACTACGCATAAGATGTAATTTTATAGGGCCCAAGACAGACCCTTGAGGCACCCCGCTAGTAACCCTGACACACCCTGAGCTTACTCCATTGATAACCACCCTCTGCTTTCTATCACTCAGCCAGCTATTTACCCACTTGCACACATTATCCCCCAGACCAAGACCAGACCAAGCATTCTCATTTTATATACCAACCTTTTGTGTGGCACGGTATCAAACGCTTTGGAGAAGTCAAGGTATACAACATCCACTGACTTTCCCCGGTCCAGCTGTGAGCTCACCTCCTCGTAGAAGGCGATCAGGTTTGTTCGTCACAAGCGATCCCTCATGAATTCATGTTGATATGGAGTTAGACAGTTATTATCATTAAGATATTCTACAATAGCATCTCTAAGAAATCCTTCAAACAGTTTACCCACAACAGACGTTAAGCTTACTGGTCTATAGTTCCCAGGGTCACTTTTAGACCCCTTTTTGAATATTGGTACCACATTTGCTTGGCGCCAGTCTAGTGGGACAGTCCCTGTCCATAAAGAGTGCTTGAATATAAGATACAGCGGTCTGTCTATCACATTACTTAATTCTTTTAGTACCCGGGGGTGTATGCCATCTGGGCCTGGTGACTTGTTTATTTTGATATTATTTAGGCGTTTCTGAACTTCCTCCTGGGTTAGCTGGGTGATATTTAGCGGAGGGTTTACTTTATCACTCTGCATTTCCTCCGATAAATTGTTTTCTTTTGTGAAAACAGTGGAGAAGAAGCTATTGAGTAGGTTTGCTTTACCCTCATCGCCCTCTATGATTTTACCCAGGTTATTTTTCAATGGGCCAACTCCATCAGTTTTGATCCTTTTACTGTTTATATAGTTATAGAACGGTTTGGGATTCGTTTTACTTTCTTTGGCAATTAATCTCTCTGTCTCCTCTTTTGGTATTCTTATTTGTTTCTTACAGATTTTGTTTTTTTCCCTATAAGATATTAGCGCTTCCTCGCTGCCTTCTTGTTTAAGTTTACCGAAAGCCCTTTTTTTGTTTTTCATTGCCCTCTTGACTTCCTTATTTAGCCACATTGGCTTCCTCCTATTCCTAGCCCTTTTATTCCCATAAGGCATGTACCTTCTACAGTGACTATGTAGGACTGTTTTGAAAATTTCCCATTTTCTATCCGTGCTCCTATTACTGAAGATACTATCCCAGTCTATAAGGTGAAGGGCATCTCTTAGCTGATCAAACTTTGCCCTCCTGAAGTTCAGTGTTTTTGTGACTCCCTTGCTGGGCACCCTACTGAAGCACATGTGGAATTGTATAATGCTGTGGTCACTATTTCCCAGGTGCCCCCCGACCTGCACCTCAGTTATTCTGTCTGGCCTGTTAGTTAATATTAAGTCTAAAAGGGCCATCCCTCTAGTTGGTTCCTGCACAAGCTGTGACAAATAATTGTCTTTGATAATTGACAGAAACCTGTTTCCTTTCTGAGATCTACAGCTTTTGGTTTCCCAGTCTATATCGGGGTAGTTGAAGTCCCCCATAATAATCACCTCGTTATTTTTTGCTACTTCGTCTACTTGTCTCATTAATAGACTTTCCGTGGCTTCTGCTATATTTGGTGGTTTATAACAGACTCCTATGATCATTTTATTATTGTTTTTTGCCCCATGTATCTCCACCCATAAGGACTCGACCTCCTCATTTCCCTCCCATACATCCTCCCGTATTGTAGGCTTAGACACGTCTTTACATATAGACAGACTACACCCCCTTTCCGATTTCTTCGATCCCTTCTAAACAGACTGTTTAATGTGACACACTGAAAAAAGATTTGAATGGAGGCCAAAAATGGCAGTATTTTCAGCACAATTATATGTGATCCGTGTGACGGACAAACCACAGTTTTACATAGCTGGATTTTTGGCGCTGTAATATGGAAAGGACGTGGCTGTATTCTGCAGTGCCAACAAGCAAATGGCGCAGTAAAATGTTGTTCTCTGGATTGCTTTTTAAGCAAATAATGAGGATTAAGATCCAAAAAAAAATATTCCTGGCTCCTGAGACCAGGGTCTTTTTCTAGAAATATCTAAGAGCAGCAGAAAGCAGAACTGGAATGGAGCCTCTTGTGCTATATGCACTGCAGTCTGCTATATACACTGCCTGACTGTCTATATACACTGCCTGCCTGATATCTTTGCAGATGGATCAGTCCTCAAAAGGACTGTTGAGATGGATATGTGTAATGTACTTCTTTTCTCCCTACACTACCTAATACACAACCAAATCTCTCCCTAGCTCAGCAGCACCTCTCCCTACACTGCCTGATTGCCAAGTAGACTGACGAGCACAGCGGCGCCAGGTTTGATATAGACCTGATGACGCTGTGCGGCCAGTCAGTCACTGTAATGCCACAACCAACATGGCTGCGGCATTACAGTGAGTGGCAGGCAATCCCTGCATGTTGATTGGAGCTCTAAAGAGCGCCAAACATGCATGGAGGTGACCCGAGCATCCGCCCGAGCAACTCACAAGTACTCGGCGAGCTCCGAGCATCTCGAGTACCGAGATGCTCGGGAGAGTACAGAGTACTTGCGAGTATGCTCGCTCATCACTACTCACAATATTATGTATTGGGGTACGTCCAAGTTCTGAAGGAGTACTTTCCCAAAATACATTAGTTTTTGATGTTCTATTTATCAATTCCTCTGGATCCACTTCTTCATCATCAGAAGAATCACTGGACAAGGAAGCAGAGTGATTAGCAGGTACTCTTCATCAGACAAAGAAAGTTCACTTTCATCATCACTTTCAAACATGATTGCTTCAATCTCTTGGTCAGTCAAACTCTTGAAAGAAGACTGTGCCATTGCTGACTGAGATGTCAGCAAACTAAAAGGAAAAACAATAAATACAATCAGGGTTATCCACTCTTTCCTAGTGTGTGACATAAGGGTAAAGTGCTTCCCCCCCCCCCTTCTCTCACCCTCAGCAGCTCTTACCTTTTAGGCTATGTGCCCACGATGCAGAAATGCTCCGGATTTTTCCTGAGCGTTTCTGCATCTCCCCTGGCAGAAAAAACGCATTCGGATTGTACATGCGTTTTTCCTGCCAGGGACATGCAGATGTGATGCGTTCTTCACATGCATTTCCGCATGCGGGTTGTCAAGCGCTTTCCAAGCGATTTTAGCATCACTTGGAAAGTGCTTGACAACTTGGTCACACTATATAAATCCATGCAAATAGCATGGATTTATATAGTGTGACCCGAGAGAATGTCAAAAAGTAAAAAATAAATCTATACTTACCTTCCGATGGCCCCCGGAGTCTTGCTTCACCGTCCCGGCTGCCGGCAGATCGCGTTACACTGAAGGACCTGCCGACGTCAGCGTCGCGTGACCCATCACATGACTATGACGTCAGCGCAGGTCCTTCATTCCATCGCGAACTGCCGGCATGAGAGGAGGAGTGCATCGGGGGCCGCCAGAAGGTAAGTATATATTTATTTTTTTATTTTATTCTTTTTTTTTACTGTTTTCTATGGTACCCAGGTACGGAGGAGAGTCTCCTCTTCTCTAGACCTGGGTACCATCCGCACATTAGAACGCATGGAATGCGCATCTACATATACAGTGATGCGCAATACATGCGTTCTAATGCAAGTCAATGGCGGCGAAAACGCAGCACTTCCGCAAAATAATTGGTAGTGCTGCGTTTTCTTCCGCAATGATAATCCGCAGCGGAAATTTCCGCAGCATGTGCACAGCACATGCGGATTATCATTGGGGAACATGGCAGGTCTTCTACCATGTGTTTTTTAAGAGTTTCTGCAGAGTTTTTGCCGCTGCGGAAATGCTTAAAAAACGCATCGTGGGCACACAGCCTTAGACTTTCTCAGAGGTGATGTACAATATTCTGAATTTTTGTGGCTCACAAGGTATAAATTTGCAAGGTTTTTCTAGAAATAAAGAGGCTGAGACAGAAGCTGAATCCTTCCTCCCAACATCACATGGCATCATCACAGGTCCTCCAGCAATTAGCTCATAGTGTATGCTGTCCTCCTGATGCTCATTACTGTGTTTTGAAGGACCTACAATGATGTCATGGCCTTGTGACCTTGGGAAAGAGGAGTCCGTCTCCCTCCCAAGATCACATGGTCATTACATCGTCACAGGTCTTTCAACACACAGGCATGATCCACCCCCCTCCCCAGCAACCCTGACAAAATAGCACAGTAACTTGAAACACAAACACTGATGAGTACAAGATAAAGATAGTATGGACCTAAAAGGCCCGGGTTCTGTAAATATGGGGTTTCCCCAAAAAAGCATTATTATACCAAAATGCCTATCACATAAAATTATATGAACAACTGGATATTACCAACAATGACATACTTGAGGAGTACCTAGAGTTTCAAAATTCCAACTAAAGTAATTTTGCAGAAAATAGCAAAAAAGTAAGCTAAGAAACAGTATTGGAGTTTTAGAGAGGAATATATGCTAAAAGATAAATGTTTGCACTCTTTGTAACCTGATGCAGAAAAGGGGTTAATGGTATTATTCCTGATGGTCCAATGAGGAAAATAACTTAATAGCAGGATCCCTGACAGGGAGTGATCATTTAAAATGGGTTACCTGCCTAGTCATTAAAAGGACTATGTGGCTGTTATGTGGCCGCAGAGCTGTCTCTGCACACAGGAAAGTTAACATTAATTCCCAGTATATGAACAAGAGAATTGGGACATACCTCTTAATCATTGAAATAAGATTTTTATTCAGTTCCATTGCCACAGGAGTATAAAATCCAGCTACTAACCATGCTGCCTGCCTTTACAAACATTTGTGACAGATTAGGTTGTTTTAAAGAGCTTTCTGAATGAGAGTGTTGTACTATAATATGTTGCCACCATTATAAAAAATCAGTTTGTGAAATTTCTTCCTTCCTAAATATTCCACGATCATCTGTGAGCGGTATTATTAGAAAAGTGGAAGTGATTAGGAACCAATGCAACTCAGCCACAAATTGTAAGACCACATAAAGTTATAGAGTGGAGACGCCAAGTACAAAGGCACATTGTGCATAGAAGTCACCAGCGCTCTGCTGACTCAATAATTGCAGTGTCTAAACCTTCCAAGTATTAATATCAGCACAAAAACTGTGCTCCAGAAGCTTCATGGCCAAGCAGATGCATGCAAGCCTCACATCACCAAGCATAATGCCAAGTGTCAAATGGAGTGGTGTAAAAGCACACCGTGACTGAACTTTAGATTAGTGGATATGCATTCTATGAAGTGACAAATCATGATTCTCTATCTGGTCGTATGATGGATAAGTCTTTGTTTGGCAAATGCCAGTTAAACATTACCTGCCTTACTACATTGTGATAACTGTAAAGCTTAATGGAGGAAAGATAAAAAATAATGCTATGGGTATTTTTTTCAAGAGTTGGTCTAGCCCCCTTATTTCATTCAAGGGAAATCATAATAGACTATTCTATGCATCCAACTTTGTGGGCACAGTTTGTGGAAGACCCTTTTCTGTTTCAACATGACTGTATCCCAGTGCACAAAGCAAAATCCATAAATCAGAGTTGGGTGAGTTTTATGTGGAAAAATTTGCCTACGTACACAGAGCCTTGATCTCAACCCTATCGAACACCTATGGGATGAACTAGAATAGAGAGGGATCAGACTGAAATCAGGAATTTAGCTTCTAGGCTACTGGGGACCATGAAATTAGTAGTGTTCAGCGAGCAAGCTCGACACTGCTCGGTACTCACCCAAGCATCTCACTACTCGAGATGTTCGGCGAGCACCGAGCATTTCCGGGTTACTCGGGCAGGAGCTCGGATCTCCGCCCTGCACATTTGGCGCTCTTTACAGAGCCAATGAATATGCAGGGATTGCCAGCCAGTCACTGTAATGCCGCAGCCATGTTGGTTGTGGGCATTACAGTGATTGGCTGGCCGCACAGCGTCACCTTGAGTATTTAAAACCGGGCGCCGCCATCTTGGACACAGTCACTCCAGATCAGACAGTGTAGGGAGAGTGCTGCTGAGCTAGGGAGAGATTTATACTGCGAAATAGGTAGTGTAGGGTCTCTAAAGCCTGCAAAATCAAACAAACAGTCCTTCTCAGGGCTAATATTCATCCCAGATATCAGGCAGACAGGCAGGCTGTATAGGAGATGCAGTGGTTATACCAACAAACACTGCATTACAGTCCTGTGTGCTGCTTTTCAAATTGCTAGACTTAGCCGCAGGTCTCAGGGGCAGAGAAAAATCTTTTTTTTTTCATCTAAATCCTCTTTTTTTTTTTTCCCCTGTCAGCGTGTACAAATACCTGTCTTATTAACCTTTTGGCATTCCCCCCCCCAAAAAAAAAATTGAGTGTGTCTGTGAGTGTTCAGACACAAAGATATCTGTTTAAAAGAGTCTGGTGTAGACCAGATAACTAGAACTGTGGTTTTGCAGTTCCACGGTTCAAATCTCTGTATTATCCACTTTTTTGCCTTTTTTCCATAAAAAAACAGTTTGAGTGTCTCGCTGACTGTTCAGACATAAATATATCTGTTTAAAAGATTCTGGTGTAGGCCGGAGAACTAGAACTGTGGTTTTCCTCTTCCCCGGTTCAAATCTAGGTGTAATCCACCTTTTTGCATAAAAAAAAAACAGTTTCAGTGTCTCGTTGACTGTTCAGACACAAATATATCTGTTTAAGAGATTCTGGTGTAGGAAAGAGAACTAGAACTGTGGAACTTTCCTCTTCCACGGTTCAAATCTGGGTGTAATCTACCTTTTTGCATAAAAAAACAGTTTGAGTGTCTCGCTGACTGTTCAGACATAAATATATCTGTTTAAAAGATTCTGGTGTAGGCCAGAGAACTAGAACTGTGGTTTTCCTCTTCCACGGTTCAAATCTGGGTGTAATCCACCTTTTTCCATAAAAAAAAAACAGCTTGAGTGTCTCGCTGACTGTTCAGACACAAATATATCTTTTTAAAAGATTCTGGTGATGGCCAGAGAACTAGAACTGTGGTTTTCGTCTTCCACGGTTCAAATCTGGGTGTAATCCACCTTTTTGCATAAAAAAACAGTTTGAGTGTCTCGCTGACTGTTCAGACACAAATATATCTGTTTAAAATATTCTGGTGTAGGCCAAAGAACTAGAACTGTGGTTTTCCTCTTCCACGGTTCAAATCTGGGTATAATCCACCTTTTGCATAAAAAAAAAACAGTTTGAGTGTTTCGCTGACTGTTCAGACACAAATATATCTGTTTAAAAGATTCTGGTGTAGGCCAGAGAACTAGAACTGTGGTTTTCCTCTTCCACGGTTCAAATCTGGGTGTAATCCATCTTTTTGCATAAAAAAAAACAGTTTGAGTGTCTCGCTGACTGTTCAGGCACAAATATATCTGTTTAAAAGATTCTGGTGTAGGCCGGAGAACTAGAACTGTGGTTTTCCTCTTCCCCGGTTCAAATCTAGATGTAATCCACCTTTTTGCATAAAAAAAAAACAGTTTCAGTGTCTCGTTGACTGTTCAGACACAAATATATCTGTTTAAAAGATTCTGGTGTAGGCCAGAGAACTAGAAATGTGGTTCTCGTCTTCCACGGTTCAAATCTGGGTGTAATCCACCTTTTTGCATAAAAAAAACAGTTTGAGTGTCTCGCTGACTGTTCAGACACAAATATATCTGTTTAAAAGATTCTGGTGTAGGCCAGAGAACTAGAACTGTGGTTTTCGTCTTCCATGGTTCAAATCTGGGTGTAATCCACCTTTTTGCATAAAAAAAACAGTTTGAGTGTCTCGCTGACTGTTCAGACACAAATATATCTGTTTAAAAGATTCTGGTGTAGGCCAGAGAACTAGAACTGTGGTTTTCCTCTTCCACGGTTCAAATCTGGGTATAATCCACCTTTTTGCATAAAAAAAAACAGTTTGAGTGTTTTGCTGACTGTTCAGACACAAATATATCTGTTTAAAAGATTATGGTGTAGGCCAGAGAACTAGAAATGTGGTTTTCCTCTTCTCCGGTTCAAATCTGGGTGTAATCCACCTTTTTGCATAAAAAAAACAGTTTGAGTGTCTCGCTGACTGTTCAGACACAAATATATCTGTTTAAAAGATTCTGGTGTAGGCCAGAGAACTAGAACTGTGGTTTTCCTCTTCCACGGTTCAAATATGGGTGTAATCCACCTTTTTGCATAAAAAAAACAGTTTGAGTGTCTCGCTGACTGTTCAGACACAAATATATCTGTTTAAAAGATTCTGGTGTAGGAAAGAGAACTAGAACTGTGGAACTTTCCTCTTCCACGGTTCAAATCTGGGTGTAATCCACCTTTTTGCATAAAAAAAACATTTTGAGTGTCTTGCTGACTGTTCAGACACAAATATATCTGTTTAAAAGATTCTGGTGTAGGCCAGAGAGCTAGAACTGTGGTTTTCCTCTTCCACGGTTCAAATCAGGGTATAATCCACCTTTTTGCATAAAAAAAAACAGTTTGAGTGTTTCGCTGACTGTTCAGACACAAATATATCTGTTTAAAAGATTCTGGTGTAGGCCAGAGAACTAGAACTGTGGTTTTCCTCTTCCACGGTTCAAATCTGGGTGTAATCCACCTTTTTGCATAAAAAAAACAGTTTGAGTGTCTCGCTGACTGTTCAGACACAAATATATGTTTAAAAGATTCTGGTGTAGGCCAGAGAACTAGAACTGTTGTTTTCCTCTTCCACGGTTCAAATCTGAGTGTAATCCACCTTTTTGCATAAAAAAAACAGTTTGAGTGTCTTGCTGACTGTTCAGACACAAATATATCTGTTTAAAAGATTCTGGTGTAGGCCAGAGAACTAAAACTGTGGTTTTCCTCTTCCACGGTTCAAATATGGGTGTAATCCACCTTTTTGCATAAAAAAAACAGTTTGAGTGTCTCGCTGACTGTTCAGACACAAATATATCTGTTTAAAAGATTCTGGTGTAGGCCAGAGAACTAGAACTGTGGTTTTCCTCTTCCACGGTTCAAATATGGGTGTAATCCACCTTTTTGCATAAAAAAAACAGTTTGAGTGTCTCGCTGACTGTTCAGACACAAATATATCTGTTTAAAAGATTCTGGTGTAGGCCAGAGAACTAGAACTGTGGTTTTCCTCTTCCACGGTTCAAATCTGGGTATAATCCACCTTTTTGCATAAAAAAAAGCAGTTTGAGTGTTTCGCTGACTGTTCAGACACAAATATATTTGTATAAAAGATTCTGGTGTAGGCCAGAAAACTAGAACTGTGGTTTTCCTCTTCCACGGTTCAAATCTGGGTGTAATCCACCTTTTTGCATAAAAAAAACAGTTTGAGTGTCTCGCTGACTGTTTAGACTCAAATATATGTTTAAAAGATTCTGGTGTAGGCCAGAGAACTAGAACTGTTGTTTTCGTCTTCCACGGTTCAAATCTGGGTGTAATCCACCTTTTTGCATAAAAAAACAGTTTGAGTGTCTCGCTGACTGTTCAGACACAAATATATCTGTTTAAAAGATTCTGGTGTAGGCCAGAGAACTAGAACTGTGGTTTTCCTCTTCCACGGTTCAAATCTGGGTATAATCCACCTTTTTGCATAAAAAAAAAACAGTTTGAGTGTTTCGCTGACTGTTCAGACACAAATATATCTGTTTAAAAGATTCTGGTGTAGGCCAGAGAACTAGAACTGTGGTTTTCCTCTTCCCCGGTTCAAATCTGGGTGTAGTCCACCTTTTTGCATAAAAAAAAAGTAGTTTGAGTGTCTCGCTGACTGTTCAGACACAAATATATCTGTTTAAAAGATTCTGGTGTAGGCCAGAGAAATAGAACTGTGGTTTTCCTCTTCGACGGTTCTAATCTCCGTTTTATTACCCTTTTGCCATTGATAGTGCGAGTGTAAGCTATTTTACTTAATTTACAATGGGCAAGGCGCATGGCAAGGGTCGTGGAACTGGACGTTCTGGTGATGGTGCTTGCAGAGGACGGGGCCGTGGCCAAGGTGAAAATGTGCCACAACCAACAGCCACATCTTCTCGCTTCCAGTTCTTGACCAAATTACTAGGGAAGCACACAACAATACCACTATTGCGAACTGATCAGTGTGAACAGGTTATTAATTGGAAAGAAGATAATACTTCCAGTCACCTGGGCACCACCACCTCCGGTCTGTCTTCCACACGGTCAAGTGTTAGTAGCCGTGAGTCTCGACCGCATACTCCTCCTCACCCTGATGCTCCTTCCTCCCACCATGCCGAGTGTCGTCAGACAGCAACTGTTCCCACACTTGGACACTCTGAAGAGCTGTTCACTGGTCCATTTCCATATTTGTTCCCCTCGCCTGCTCCGCTTGAAGTGGTAGAAGAGGAGATCCCATGTAGCGATGGACAAATATTTGAACAGACACGGGCCACACGGCCTTCCGCAACCTTATGACGGTGGCTGTCCCTCGGTACTCGGTCCCCAACCGACACTATTTTGCCCGGTGTGCCATCCCCGCACTACCCAAGCACGTGTCCCAAACCATCTGCCGTGCCCTCAACAACGCAGTTACTGGGAGAGTCCACCTGACAACGGACATGTGGACAAGTGCTTGTGGCCAGGGACGGTACATCTCCCTGACTGCACACTGGGTAAACATAGTGGAAGCCGGGACCCAGTCGGACCTTGGGACGGAACACAACCTCCTCACACCGAGGATTGCAGGCCCTATGTCAGTCAGAGTTGCCCCCACAGTGTACAGCTCCTGTGCATCATCCTCCTCCTCCTCCTCATGTTCAGCCTCCATCTCAGATATCACCACATCAGTTTACAAGCTGGAAGCACTGCAGTACTGCCTCAGCCAAGCTGCAACAGGCTGTGCTGAAACTCATAAGCTTAGGTGATAAAACTCACATTGCTTGTGAGTTGTGGACAGCTGTGAAAGAGCAGGCAGATCTGTGGCTGAGACCGCTGAACCTACATCACAGCATGGTCGTGTGTGACAATGGCTGTAACCTGGTGGCGGCGCTGAGGCGAGGCGAGATCACACACGTACCATGCCTGGCTCATGTGTTTAACCTCGTGGTTCAGCGGTTTCTTAAATCGTACCCCGAGTTGCCAGATCTGCTCGTCAAAGTACGCCGCCTGCCAGCTCATTTTCAGAAGTCGGCTACAGCTTCCGCCGCCCTTGCTGTGTTGCAGCAGTATTTGCAGCTTCCGGCACACCGACTGGTGTGTGATGTCCCCACATGTTGGAACTCTACCCTCCACATGTTGCAAAGGATTTGTGAGCAGAAGAGAGCAGTTGTGGAGTACCAGCTGCAACAAGGCCGTCGATATTAAGGTCAGACTCCACACATAAGACCTCAGGAGTGGACCTAGATGTCTGACATTTGTACCATCCTGACAAACTTTGAGGAGTCCACCAAGATGGTGAGTGGCGATGACGCCATCATTAGCATCAGCATCCCACTTGTCTGTCTTTTGCAACGCTCTCTGCAGAGAATTAAAGAGGAGGCATTGCAGCCAGAGTATGATGAGATGGATCAAGAAGACGTAGCGGTCGATTACACACAGCCCAGCCTCATCTCATCCCAATGTGCATTGGGGGACAATGAGGGAGAGGAGGAGGAGGAGGAAGAACAGGAGCTGGTATCATGCACTGTAGACGGTAGTACCTATACAACTGTCATACCGTCGGTTCAGCGTGGGTGGCCTGAAGACAGGGGGGAGGAGGAGGAGGAGAGCATGGTCAGTCGTCATCTTGGTGAGGACACGGCAGTCTTGCCCGTTACTAGTCTGGCACGCATGGCTGACTTTATGTTACACTGCATTAACCGTGACCCTCGCTTTGTGAAAATGTTGAGTGACAGTCATTACTGGTTGGTGACACATTTAGACCCCCGCTACAAGGAGAACTTTCACTCTCTTATTCCTGAGGTGGAGAGGTCTACAAAAATGGGGCAGTACCAGAAAGCCCTTGCTGCAGAACTGTTAAAAAAATTCTCATCTGAACACGCTAGTGGCAGAGGTCACAGTTCGCTGCCCAACCAAGGCATAGAGGCGAGAGAAACGCAACTCCAATCCAGCAGAGGCAGAGGAACACTGTCAACATTCTGGGACAGTTTTCTGAGACCCGCCCAGCTTACAGGCCCTGAGGTGCGGGGTACTCTCACAAGGAGTGGAAAGTTTCAAAAGATGGTGAGGGAGTACCTTGCCGACCGTACCAGCGTCCCCCGTGATTCCTCTGTGCCTTTTAATTATTGAGTATCCAAGCTGGACACTTGGAATTAACTCGCTCTGTACGCCTTGGAGGTCCGGACCTGCCCTGCCGCTGGCGTGTTATCGGAACGTGTTTTTAGTGCCGCTGGGGGAATTATAACTGATAAGCGCACTTGCCTGTCAACTGACAATGCTGACAAGCTGACCCTTATCAAAATGAACAAGGGCTGGATTGGGCCAGACTTATCATCACCACCAAAAGACAGCAGAGTAACATAAAGTCAAATCCACTGTGTTATTTCGGGAGGTGTATTCCCATGCACCGCTTCACACCCACACATGGGTATATGCTTCCTCATTTCGGCTGTTTTTTGTTCTTCTCCTTATCCTCAGCCTCCACCACCACTATACCACCAGGGTGACCGTGGTCCGCATTGCCAGCATTGCAAGTTTCTCTGTCCTAATTTTTGGCAGCTTTTGCTTGGAAGGCATAGGCAAAGACTATTGGAGACCCACTCCCCAATAATGGGAATAATGTTTTTAATATGCTCTTGTAAGGGACATTGCAAGTTCCTCCGTCCTAATTTTTGGCAGCTTTTGCTTGGAAGGCATAGGCAAAGACTATGGGAGACCCACTCCCCAATAATGGGAATAATGTTTTTAATATGCTGTACTGCATGGCTCTTGTAACGGGCATTAAAATAGTCTTGTTAAGCTACTGTGACCTCCATGTCTCTTCCAAGGGTCATTGATATTGTCTTTTTATTCAACTGCGACCTCCACCACTCTTCTAAGGGTCATTGATATTGTCTTTTAATCCCACTGCAACCTCCACCACTCTTCCAAGGGGCATTGATATTGTCCTTTTATTCCACTGGGACCTCCACCATTCTTCCAAGGGGTATTGATATTGTCTTTTTATTCCACTAGGACCTCCACATCTCTTCCAAGGGGCATTAAAATCATCTTGTTAAACCACTCTGAACTCCACCACTCTTCCAAGGGGCATTGATATTGTCTTTTTATTCCACTGGGACCTCCACCACTCTTCCAAGGGTCCTTGATACTGTCTTTTTATTCCACTGCGACCTCCACCACTCTTCAAAGGGTCATTGATATTGTCTTTTTATTCCACTGCGTCCTCCACCACTCTTCCAAGCTGTATTGTTATTGTCTTTTTATTCCACTGGGATGTCCATGTCTCTTCCAAGGGGCATTAAAACCGTCTTATTAAACCACTTGAACTCCACGTATCTTCCAAGGGGCATTAAAACTGTCTTGTTAAGCTACTGTGACCTCCATGTCTCTTCCAAAGGGCATTAAAACCAACTTGTTAAACCACTCTTTACTCCACGTCTCTTCCAAGGGGCATTAAAATCGTCTTGTTAAGCTACTGTGACCTCCACGTCTCTTCCAAGGGTCATTGATATTGTCTTTTTATTCCACTGTAACCTCCACCACTCTTCCAAGGGGCATTGATATTGTCTTTTTATTCCACTGGGACCTCCACATCTCTTCCAAGGGGCATTAAAACCGTCTTGTTAAACCACTCTGAACTCCACGTCTCTTCCAAGGGGCATTAAAATCGTATTAAGCTACTGTGACCTCCATGTCTCTTCCAACGGGCATTAAAACCATCTTGTTAAACCACTCTGAACTCCACGTCTCTTCCAAGGGGCATTAAAATCATCTTGTTAAGCTACTGAGACCTCCACGTCTCTTCCAAGGGGCAGTGATATTGTCTTTTTATTCCACTGCGACCTCCACCACTCTTCCAAGGGGCATTGATATTGTCTTTTTATTCCACTGGGACCTCCACCACTCTTTCAAGGGGCATTGATATTGTCTTTTTATTCACTGCGACCTCCATCACTCTTCCAAGGGGCATTGATATTGTCTTTTTATTCCACTGCGACCTCCACCACTGTTCCAAGGGGCATTGATATTGTCTTTTTATTCCACTGGGACCTCCACCACTCTTCCAAGGGGCATTGATATTGTCTTTTTATTCCACTGGGACCTCCACCACTCTTCCAAGGGGCATTGATAATGTATTTTTTTGCACTGGGACCTCCACGACTCTTCCAAGGGTCATTGATATTGTCTTTTATTCCACTGTAATCTCCACCACTCCTCCAAGGGGCATTGATATTGTCTTATTATTCCGCTGGGACCTCCACGTCTCTTCTAAGGGGCATTAAAACCGTCTTGTTAAACCACTCTGAACTCCATGTCTCTTCCAAGGGGCATTAAAACCGTCTTGTTAAGCTACTGTGACCTCCACGTCTCTTCCAAGGGGCATTAAAATCATCTTGTTAAACCACTCTGAACTCCACCACTATTCCAAGGGGCATTGATATTGTCTTTTTATTCCACTGCGACCTCAACCACTCTTCAAAGGGGCATTGATATTGTCTTTTTATTCCACTGTGACCTCCACCACTATTTCAAGGTGCATTGATATTGTCTTTTTATTCTACTGGGACCTCCACATCTCTTCCAAGGGGCATTAAAACCATCTTGTTAAACCACTCTGAACTCCACGTCTCTTCCAAAGGGCATTAAAATCATCTTGTTAAGCTACTAAGACTTCCACGTCTCTTCCAAGGGGCATTGATATTGTCTTTTTATTCCACTGCGACCTCCACCACTCTTCCAAGGGGCATTGATATTGTCTTTTTATTCCACTGGGACCTCCACCACTCTTTCAAGGGGCATTGATATTGTCTTTTTATTCACTGCGACCTCCATCACTCTTCCAAGGGGCATTGATATTGTCTTTTTATTCCACTGCGACCTCCACCACTCTTCCAAGGGGCATTGATATTGTCTTTTTATTCCACTGGGACCTCCACCACTCTTTCAAGGGGCATTGATATTGTCTTTTTATTCCACTGGGACCTCCACCACTCTTCCAAGGGGCATTGATAATGTATTTTTTTGCACTGGGACCTCCACGTCTCTTCCAAGGGTCATTGATATTGTCTTTTATTCCACTGTAATCTCCACCACTCCTCCAAGGGGCATTGATATTGTCTTATTATTCCGCTGGGACCTCCACGTCTCTTCTAAGGGGCATTAAAACCGTCTTGTTAAACCACTCTGAACTCCATGTCTCTTCCAAGGGGCATTAAAACCGTCTTGTTAAGCTACTGTGACCTCCACGTCTCTTCCAAGGGGCATTAAAATCATCTTGTTAAACCACTCTGAACTCCACCACTATTCCAAGGGGCATTGATATTGTCTTTTTATTCCACTGCGACCTCAACCACTCTTCAAAGGGTCATTGATATTGTCTTTTTATTCCACTGTGACCTCCACCACTATTTCAAGGTGCATTGATATTGTCTTTTTATACTACTGGGACGTCCACGTCTCTTCCAAGGGGCATTAAAACCGTCTTGCTAAACCACTTTAGCTCCACGTCTCTTCCAAGGAGCATTAAAACCGTCTTGTTAAGCTTCTGTGACCTCCATGTCTCTTCCAAGGGGCATTAAAACCGTCTTGTTAAACCACTCTGAACTCCACGTCTCTTCCAAGGGGCATTGAAATAGTCTTGTTAAGCTACTGCGACCTCCACGTCTCTTCCAAGGGTCATTGATATTGTCTTTTTATTCCACTGTAACCTCCACAACTCTTCCAAGGGTCATTGACATTGTCTTCCTATTCCACTGGCACTTCCACCACTCTTCCAAGGGGCATTGATATTGTCTTTTTATTCCACTGCGATCTCTACCACTCTTCCAAGGGTCCTTGATATTGTCTTTTTATTCCACTGCGACCTCCACCACTCTTCAAAGGGTCATTGATATTGTCTTTTTATTCCACTGCGACCTCCACCACTCTTCCAAGGTGCATTGATATTGTCTTTTTATTCCACTGGGACGTCCACGTCTCTTCCAAGGGGCATTAAAACCGTCTTGTTAAACCAATTGAACTCCACGTATCTTCCAAGGGGCATTAAAACTGTCTTGTTAAGCTACTGTGACCTCCATGTCTCTTCCAAGGGGCATTAAAACCATCTTGTTAGACCACTCTGTACTCCACGTCTCTTCGAAGGGGCATTAAAATCGTCTTGTTAAGCTACTGTGACCTCCACATCTCTTCGAAGGGTCATTGATATTGTCTTTTTATTCCACTGTAACCTCCACCACTCTTCCAATCGGCATTGATATTGTCTTTTTATTCACTGCAACCTCCACCACTCTTCAAAGGGGCATTGATATTGTCTTTTTATTCCACTGGGACCTCCACATCTCTTCCAAGGGGCATTAAAACCGTCTTGTTAAACCACTCTGAACTCCTCGTCTCTTCCAAGGGGCATTAAAATCGTATTAAGCTACTGTGACCTCCATGTCTCTTCCAACGGGCATTAAAACAGTCTTGTTAAACCACTCTGAACTCCACGTCTCTTCCAAGGGGCATTAAAATCGTCTTTTCAGCTACTGAGACCTCCACGTCTCTTCCAAGGGGCATTGATATTGTCTTTTTATTCCACTGCGACCTCCACCACTCTTCCAAGGGGCATTGATATTGTCTTTTTATTCCACTGGGACCTCCACCACTCTTCCAAGGGGCATTGATATTGTCTTTTTATTCACTGCGACCTCCACCACTCTTCCAAGGGGCATTGATATTGTCTTTTTATTCCACTGGGACCTCCACCACTCTTCCAAGGGGCATTGATAATGTATTTTTTTTGAACTGGGACCTCCACGTCTCTTCCAAGGGTCATTGATATTGTCTTTTATTCCACTGTAATCTCCACCACTCCTCCAAGTTGCATTGATATTGTCTTATTATTCCGCTGGGACCTCCACGTCTCTTCTAAGGGGCATTAAAACCGTCTTGTTAAACCACTCTGAACTCCATGTCTCTTCCAAGGGGCATTTAAACCGTCTTGTTAAGCTACTGTGACCTCCACGTCTCTTCCAAGGGGCATTAAAATCATCTTGTTAAACCACTCTGAACTCCACTACTCCTCCAAGGGGCATTGATATTGTCTTTTTATTCCACTGGGACCTCCACCACTCTTCCAAGGGGCATTGATATTGTCTTTTTATTCCACTGCGACCTCAACCACTCTTCACAGGGTCATTGATATTGTCTTTTTATTCCACTGTGACCTCCACCACTCTTTCAAGGTGCATTGATATTGTCTTTTTATTCTACTGGGACGTCCACGTCTCTTCCAAGGGGCATTAAAACCATCTTGTTAAACCACTTGAACTCCACGTCTCTTCCAAGGAGCATTAAAACCGTCTTGTTAAGCTTCTGTGACCTCCATGTCTCTTCCAAGGGGCATTAAAACCGTCTTGTTAAACCACTCTGAACTCCATCTCTCTTCCAAGGGGCATTGAAATCGTCTTGTTAATCTACTGCGACCTCCACGTCTCTTCCAAGGGTCATTGATATTGTCTTTTTATTCCACTGTAACCTCCACCACTCTTCCAAGGGTCATTGACATTGTCTTCTTATTCCACTGGGACTTCCACCACTCTTCCAAGGGGCATTGATATTGTCTTTTTATTCCACTGCGATCTCCACCACTTTTCCAAGGGTCCTTGATATTGTCTTTTTATTCCACTGCGACCTCCACCACTCTTCCAAGGTGCATTGATATTGTCTTTTTATTCCACTGGGACGTCCTCGTCTCTTCCAAGGGGCATTAAAACCATCTTGTTAAACCACTTGAACTCCACGTATCTTCCAAGGGGCATTAAAACTGTCTTGTTAAGCTACTGTGACCTCCATGTCTCTTCCAAGGGGCATTAAAACCGTCTTGTTAAACCACTCTGAACTCCACGTCTCTTCCAAGGGGCATTAAAATCGTCTTGTTAAGCTACTGAGACCTCCACGTCTCTTCCAAGGGGCATTGATATTGTCTTTTTATTCCACTGCGACCTCCACCACTCTTCCAAGGGGCATTGATATTGTCTTTTTATTCCACTGGGACCTCCACTACTCTTCCAAGGGGCATTGATATTGTCTTTTTATTCCACTGGGACCTCCACCACTCTTCCAAGGGGCATTGATAATGTATTTTTTTTGCACTGGGACCTCCACGTCTCTTCCAAGGGTCACTGATATTGTCTTTTATTCCACTGTAATCTCCACCACTCCTCCAAGGGGCATTGATATTGTCTTATTATTCCGCTGGGACCTCCACGTCTCTTCTAAGGGGAATTAAAACCTTCTTGTTAAACCACTCTGAACTCCACGTCTCTTCCAAGGGTCATTAAAACCGTCTTGTTAAGCTACTTTGACCTCCACGTCTCTTCCAAGGGTCATTAATATAGTCTTTTTATTATACTGCGACCTCCACCACTCTTCCAAGGGGCATTGATATTTTCATTTTATTCCACTGTAACCTCCACCACTCTTCCAAGGGGCATTGATATTGTCTTTTTATTCCACTGGGACCTCCACCACTCTTCCAAGGGGCATTGATATTGTCTTTTTATTCCACTGGGACCTCCACGTCTCTTCCAGGGGGCATTAAAACCGTCTTGTTAAACCACTCTGAACTCCACAGCTCTTCCAAGGGGCATTGAAATGTTGTTTTTAATTACCTCTAACCTCCACGACTCTTCCAACGGGCTTTGCATTTCCTCCTAATTTTAGTCAGCTTTTGCTTTTCAATGCATAGGCGAACACTAAGGGAGACCCACTCCCCAATAATGGGTAGAAGGTTTTTAGTACGCTGTAATCCACGTCTGTTTCAAGGGGCATTGCAGTTCCTCATAATTTTTGGAAAGCCTTCCATTCACTGCTTAGGCCAACAGTGTACAGGAGACTCAGTTGCTATAAATGGAAAAAACGGTTTACTTAAGGCCCTCTGACCTCCATGTCACTTCCAAGGGTCATTGGAGTGCCTCGAAATTTTTGGTAGGCATTGCACTCACCGTATGCCCTATAACTGTGTAGCCGAACCGCTCCTTTTGGTAAAGAAACATATCCTACAAGACATGTGTGGTTGACTGGCCTGATATTGATGTGAATGTTCCCTGTTCCTCCTGCTCTTTCTCCTTTGCCACCACCTCATCCATCATTCATCACCTGAAGCTTTGTTTTAACGGGAGTCATAGAACTGGGATAGTAGCAGTAAAACATCCAGCAATCCTCGGAGGAGGTAGGATATGTGCCAAAACGCTGACCACCTCAGGCCTAGCCGCTACTACATACATGCGCTTGCATTCCAAGGAACAGAAAGCTGGCCCCATGATCATGAATAATTTACTCGTTGTGTAGGAGGCCGACCACTGCTGCTGTCTACCTTCTGACTTTCTGTTGAAGCCTGATTGACCCAGGACCCGCAATCCTCTATGTCTGGAGGATGTGTTGCATCCCAGTGTCCAACTGTGTACCGGCTTCCACAATATTAACCCAGTGTGAAGGCGTCAGTGAGATGGACCATCTCTGGCCACATTCACTTGTCCACGTGTTTGTGGTTAGGCTGTCCTTCCCAATAAATGCACTGGGGAGGGCACAGGTAATGTTTTGGCATGCGCGCTTGTGTATAAGGTGCTCCGGGACAAATAGGGGTGGCTGGGGACCGTTTATGGACACCCTGCCGCCCCAGGCGGCTTGGGACCATGTGTCGGCACCCGGCCGCGGAGCGGCTGGGGACCGAGTATGGATACCCGGCTGCCCCCTGGCGGCTGGGGATCAAGCGTGGACACCCGGCGCAGGGCGGCTGGGGACTGAGTATGGATACCAGGCCGCCAACGCAGCCATGACATGGTGGCCAGATTCCGCCTCCACATGCCTAAAAGGCCCAATTTCAAGTGCAAGCAAGAAGTATGGTATTGCAGCCGGGGGGTCGGTGGCAGTCTGCATACTTGCGCTTGCATTGCAAGGAATGGGGGAGGTACAATTGAACTCTGCCCTGGGACAAGGACTTGCACGGGCATAGTTGCAAGTCTGCATCTTCTGATGCGGCAAGGATCACTTCTGATGGGCACACTTTTAGGCAGTGACCTGGGTGTCAGAGATGCTTCCAGGGGTCTTCCCCATGCTGTTCCCATGTCTTTTCAGCACTGTATGCATGTGTCACACAGCACATGGCCAGATAAGGTTGTAAAATGTTAAAATGACATTTCCCGGTGAATGCATTTGTCACGGTTGAAAGCAATACAAAAGTGCAAAATCGCATAAAAAATGCTACTTGTGAACATAGCCCAAGTTGTGGAGGAGTATTTTTGCTTTTGGTTATTTATTTTACCTTATACACAAGTCTTTACCCTGGAAAGAATGTTCCTTAACATATTTCACAGGAAAACAGATTCAGTTTCGTTTTTGTATGTTTTATTGTGAGCCCGTAAAAGTGGCTTAATACCTCTGACCACGTTGTTGACAGCAGTGACCTGGGGGTCAGAAATGCTTCCTGGGCGATCCGCATGTTGTCCCCATGTCATTTGAGCACTGTCACTATAGTTTTGGGCACTTTTTAGGCTTTCTACGACTGCCAGGGGTGCCGCCGCAAAAATGCTCGGGTCTCCCATAGACTAACATTGGGCTCGTTGCTCGGGTCGAGCACCCGAGTATCACGGTGAGCTCGGCCCGAGCTTCGAGCACCCGAGCATTTTAGTGCTCGCTCAACACTAGAAATTAGCACTTTTGCTACTTCAAGACTAAAATGATACTTGTTAATATCTCTTCTTCCCCCATAGTCCACCATGATTGTCTTGTGTTCTCTTGTATTGCATTAAATCATGAGGGATGGACTTAAAGAGGTTGTCCACTACTATAGATAATGCCCAAATGTATTTAAACAGTGAAAATAATTTTTTTTGTAAATACCTTGTGTTGTGATTGTTGCCTGTGAGCGGCGCTATTGCTGACCACTCACCAGGCAGTCGGCTCTGACATCTGCTGATGTCACGTCAAGTTCTGGCTGCAGGCGGGCGTAACCCAGTGACGTGATCTCCTGATTGATGGACTGTGGGCCATGTTTCACCGTGCGTCACAGCCCAGCATCCACTGCGCGCTTTCCCAATGAATGCAGAGGAGAGAGAGAACGCGAGCTGGATGCTAGGCTATGATGCTGTGAAACCCCACCCACAGCCCATCAATCAGGGGGGAGCGCTTCACTGAGTCACGTGCGACTGCAGCCAGAACTTGATGTGATATCAGCGGATGTCAGAGCCGGCTGCAGCCAGGTCAAGTGTTGCCTCGTGAGCGATAGCTCACAGGCATCAATCACAATAGAAGGTATTTACAAAAAAACTTATTTCCACCGTTTAAATACATTGGGGCATTCTCTATAGTAGTAGACAACCCATTTAATGTTCTAAGCCATTGGAGTTTTTACTGGTAACCACTTAAGCCCGCCATGCATATTATATACTTATATGGCAGTGGGCCAGTTGTTCAGCAACTATTTCGACTGGCTCTCCCACATAAAGGATCACTCATTCTACTGAGTGCTACTACATTCACTATAGGAGATTCACTGCCAAAAATGTCTTGCTGCAGCTTATCTCCAGGGAACGAAAGGATTGTCACTTTTAAATTGGACATGGCAGATCTATAATTCCTCTATAATTGTCAAGGACCCCATACACATTATAGTGTCTGATGAACCCATTCATATAGGTGGACTCGACTGACATTTGATCATAAATATCAAGGTATCATTTTCTTCAACTTTCTATGACCTGCATTTTCATATAGACGGCTTAGAAGGGTTGATCCTACTGATAGATTCGCTTTATCAAGCAGGCGAGTAATTAATATGGACAACAATGCAGTGTGTGTTTCCACTTTGAAAATCATATTGTTGGCTAACTTCTATATTTCCCTATAGATGAAGGATGGACAGACAGTACAAAACCAGTGTAACTTATGTGCTCTATACACCCCGTTCAACACTGTATGAATCACTTGACAGTAGACATAAGATATCAAAATAGTAATTAGGTGCATATTTATTGCAAAAAAATAGCTACATACCAAGTAATCAGGTTTTTTTTTGTATATCAGGATTGCAATAGCCCCTAGTGCTACAAATCAGTATTTTAGAAAGAGAAAAATTAGCAAAGAAACATAATTATCCTGGAAATATTTATTACTGTGTTCATTAGTAGCTTGTGTTTCAGCTTTAGTAACTTTCCAAGTTTTAATTGAATTATTTATTACTCTTAAAACGCTCACATACACAGTTGGTACAACTACAAGCAATTAATTTGCTAGTACATTTGAGACCTTTTACAAGTCCATTTTCCAAAGTGAAAATCAATAAGAATATGCCAGCACAAAGCAAATGTTCTGATGTGCTGACATTCTGCTTCAGAGATAATTTTACAACATATAACAGATCTTTAGCCTGGGAAATATATTCTAGTTGTTTGATGTTTGTGGATGATGGAAGCCTCATATATTTCTCATTTTGTTCTAATCTGCTTATAAACATTTTAAATGCATTTCAAAATATTTGCTATGAAAAAGAGACATACATTATATGTACTGTCTATATTAGCATTTATTCTCTTTAACCCCTAAGTAACTACAGTTCCAGTACCTTAATATAAACATGGCCTATTTAGTAAAAGAAAAAAAAAGGAATTATTGTAGATCAGCTCAGCTCACTCTTGCCTCTGGTAAAATAACACTCTGGTGCACAAACAGCAGGATTGGCTACAAGGTAAAAATATGTTTCAAGCGGATTATTCCGCACATGACATAAAATCCTAAAATAAAGTTTAAGAATCACATATTTGCTTAGTTATTGATATGTGGTTTTAAACTTTATTATGTGTCTACTATAAACATTGAAAGGCAATGCGTCATCTAAATTGTTTATTTATTTCCATTTTCTATACATGATTGTGAAGGCATCCATTTTGTCTTACAGCATTCACACACTTTAAAACAGCCACATGCCCCTAGAAATGTATTCGTTAGCAGAGGACTGACAAGTGGATGACATTGCTTGTTTAGGAAAAATATTTGCTTGGACTGGCTCATATAAACAGTCTTATCCTTAGTTTGTTTAGTAGTAAATGGTAGGCTTCTGTCTTCCCTATAATTGTTGTTTGTGAACACAATTCTAATACAACATATGATATCCTATACTGTTAACATTAACCCCTTCATAACCTTTGATGTACCCATACACCATGGTTGGGAAGGAGTTCCGGACTTTTGATGTATGGGTACGTCATGGCGATCGTGCGCGGCATAGGAGATGTGCCACGTGATTGCTGCCAGGAACTCGGCTTAATTGATAGTTGAGCCCCAGCTGTCATGGCCCAGAGCAGTGCCAGCACCGCCTAGGCAGTTTAACCCCCTAAATGCCATGATTAATAATGATCACAGTATTTAAGAGACTGGAAGACGAAGGGGGCTATCTCCCCCTTGATCGGCACCCCTGTGACGTCATCTCGGGGCCCGTTAACTGCCATGGCAACCCAAGGTCACGTGATGACCTGTGGGTCAGCCAGCTATGATGTGCCTGTTAGACCATGCTGAGCATGGTCTAAAAGGCATTCTGTCAGTGTCTCACTGACAGGTTTAATGCATTGCAGTGCTGGTGCATTGCAATGCATTATGCCAAAGATTAGACTATTAAAAGTTAAAGTCCCATAGAGGAACTAAGTAAAAAAAGTAAAAAAAAAAAAAGTTTAAAAAATAGTAAAAATATATAAAAAATAAATAAATCACAAAATAAAGAAAAATAAAAAAATATTATACCAATATTACATATTTCTGTAAAAACAAAGTTAAACAAAAAAGTACACATCTGGTATCACTGCGTCTGGAACGACCTGATCTATAAAACTGTCACACTATTTCAGTGAACACCGTAAATAAAATAAATGAAAATTTGGCAAAAAACTATGCTTTTTCATCTAACCGTCAAACAAAAAGTGGTATAAAACGTGATAAAAAAAGACGAATGTAAATAAAAAGGTCATCTTGTCCCTCAAAAAACAAGCCACCATACAGCTCCGTCAGCAGAGAAATAAAAAAGCTATAGCTCTCAAAATATAGAGTTGCAAAAACAATTCTTTTTCTCCTTTTTTTTTAAGGAAGGGGCGATTTTTTTTATTAGATTTTCAGTAAATCCTTTGAATAGCCACAAAAACACTCAATAAGAAATAGGAAATAGGAACTTTTAAGAGTAATCTAAATGAACAGTATCCCTGAAGATGTGAGAGACATGGCAACATATGTCAGGAAGACACTCAGTAGAGGAGTTTTAGCTAACCCCAAACTGAGCATTAGCTTATTTAAAGACAACGCAGACAGCCTCCATATCGTGCTGTACTCTGATATTTTTCTGGTGTCCCACAAACAGTAAATTGAGGGGAGGTGCACATGCTCGACCACTGCTTTCTTTATAGAGGTTATAATACCCCCTTTCTTTTTTTTTTCTTTTTTTTTTTAAATTCTTTATTTAATGTATTTTCATGAAAACAACATCATAGATGATTTCAGGATACAGGTATAATCAATTAAGAGAACAAATTAGTGAACACAAAAACAAAGCAAGGTGCAAATAAATGCACATGATGAGGCACCAAGATCAAAACAGAGTTTGTGAGGAGACTGAGAAGATTGATCAAGGTGTACATTACAAACTATGATAGTCCAATAGAAAATCAAAAATTTGAGTAAAATAAAAATTACAATATGAAACTGTATAAGCTGAATATTTTAGTTACTATTGAGTATAAGACAATACAGTAGCTAAGTGATGCACGTAACGCAAGGATTTGGTTCATGCTGTGGGTTGAGTCAAAAGAGTATCAGGGCCAAATTTATTGACCCAAGGTGACCATATATTAAGAAAAGAAGGATGTTGATCTGTATGTGTTTCCCAACTTGATAATTCTTCCAATCTATAGATCATTCGGAACTTATCTAACTACTCTGAATGAGTTGGTGGGATTGAACAAATCAGGTTTTCTTGTTTTGAAATTTTTGGAGGGACAGGATAGTAAAACTTCTGGTTTTATATTTCTTTGAATTAAACCTTAGCAGTGTAGAGTCTTATTTACTTCTGTCCATAATGGCTGTAAAACAGTGCAGTTCCAAAAGATATGTGCCAAATTTCCTATACTGGAGCTACATCTCCAGCATAAATTTGAGTCAATGAGTCCCAGGTGATATAGGAATTCTGTAGTTCCATACTAGCGAGATAAAATTTTCTTGCAAGAGTGTGCACCTAGAAAAACCAAGTGAACTCAAGAGAATATTTTTAACTTCAGATTCCTTTAGGGTAATTCTTATACCTTCTCACAGGAAAACAGATAAGTTTGTTAATACGGTGCTGTGGGGGAGGATAGGTAGGTAAATATTTTGATAGCATTTTAAGGAAAGGGAATTGGAATTTTGTGAGTAGATCTAGGCACGACCAATTTCCAATAACTGGAAATTTTGCTTTGAATTGTTTCAGAATATGAGTAATATGTAATTGGAGAAAGTTTACAGGTTGTTTTCTGGCTTCTTTTGGCTATGAGTTTATCAAGGGGATTTTGTTGTTTATGAACTGAGATGTGGTATAATTAGGAAGGTGAGATCATAGGTCATAAATATCTATGTATTTCGAATAAAGAAAATATGGAATGGTACAGATTTGGGCTAGAGCAGGGGCCGATTTAGGTGTAGTTTAAATTTTGACCAGGTCTCTTTGGATTTTTAAAGTTGTTTTAGTAATATCGTCCAGATTGTTAATTGATGGAGGTGGTTTATAAATCCAAATGAATTTGCTTGAGTTTGTACTTAGGAGGAGAAACTCTAAGTTGTCTTTTATTAATGATTTTGAGAGTGGACTAGTTTAAGAAATTTTCCAATGTGGATTGCTTTCTAGTATGAGTATATGTCCGGAAGGCCTAATCATCCTAGTAATTTGGGATATGTTAGTAGTTTGTATGGCAGTGTAGCTTTTTTTGCATTTCTATATAAAATGAGAAATAATCTGTCTAATGATAGTGAAGACTGATCTGGGAAGAAGTATAGAAAACATATTCATTGTGTATAGTATTTTTTGAAGTATGTATCATTTAATTATATCTATCCTACCCATCCAGGAAAAGTATGGCAAATCATATGTTTTTTTAGGGATGATGATTAGCGTAACAAATTTTTTTTGGTACAAGTCTTTTGGGTTGCTGGCAATGAAAATACCTAAGTATTTAATATGATTTGGGGGCCAGTTAAATGGGGAAGTTTCTTTTGAGGATCTCTATATCTTTTAATGGAATCGAAATGTTGAGTGCTTCTGATTTGTCTAGGTTGATTTTAAAATTTGAGATTTCGCCAAACTGTGCAAAAAGTTCAGTAAGGTTTTGATTGGATCAGTGAGAAGAATTAGGTCATCAGCGTATGCTTCAGTTTATTGCTCTGTATACTCTACCTTCAGTCCCTGGATGTTTGGATCTTGTCTGATCTTATGAATTGAAGTCGCTATTACTAAAATAAGTACCATTAACTCTTACCTTCGCTGAAGGAAATTAGTATAGTGTTAGAAAAGCGTTAATAAATGTGGATGGGAAAGTGAACCTTTCTAGGGTGCTTACCATGAAATGCCAACTAACCCTGTCAAATGCTTTTTCTACATTGGTTGAGAAGAGTGTTAGAGGAGTCTTTGTTTTTAATCCTTTCCATCTCTACCCTTCACAAAACCCGCTTGATCTGGGTGAATGAGTTTTCTTCTTGCAGTAGCTGCTACATAATTCTGAATTTTTACCTTCTTTAGGAATGATTGATATAAATGCTTCAAGGGCTTGCTTGGGAGGAGAGGATCCTAACAGGGAAGTGTTAAACAAATTTGTTAAATAGAGTAATAAAGATTTACTGAATTTTTTAAAGAATATACTTGGGAAGCCATCTGGGCCAGGAGATTTCCCATTGAGAATAGATATGAGTGTGTCCAATATTTCTTGTGAAGTGACTTGAGACATTAATGTCTCACAATCTATTGTTTGGAGTGTAGGGAGATTTAATGAGTTTAAGAAATTATTTATTTTATTAGAGACTTCTTTTGGTTCTTCCATTGCGTCTGAAGTATCTAAATTATATAGCTTTCCATAGAAGTATTTAAAATCATTTGCAATATCATCTGTTGAATCAGCTTCTAAATTATTATCAACTAAAATCTTTCTAATAAAAGACGGCTCAGAGCTCTATTCTGGAAGAGAAGAGGTGAGTTTACTCCATTTATTTCCATGCATGTTGAATTTTTGTTTGCTTCGTTAATAGATTTTAGTTGTGTGGATGTTTAAGATGTCTTTAAGCTTATTCCTCAGAATACAGAGATCGTTTTGTGTTTTTTTGGCTAATGATTTTTTATGTAAGGTTTCAAGAGTGGTTATTTGGTGTAAAATAAATGCAATTTCTTTACTTTTCATTTTTTCCAGATGGAAACTTAGAGGGATAAGCGCCCCTCTTAATACTGGTTTGTGGGCTTCCCAGATTATAGGGAACAAAGGTCCTGAATCTGTTTTGTTTGAAGTATAATTCAATGGAATTAGTTAACTTAGAGATATTTTTTTCATTGTCTAGTAGAGTGTCGTTTAGCCTCCAGGTTGCTATTGGACGTAGCAGCGATGCGATGGTAAGTTCTATGAAAATCAGAGCACGGTCTGAAAGCATTATAGGGTCTATAAAGGCAGATTTGTTTAACGGCAATGAGCAGTTTTGAGTAAGTAGGTAATCTAATCTGTGGTAAGGAGAAGAAAGTATAATCTTTCACATTTGGAATTTATGGCTAGATGTATTTTTCTGATATCTTTTTGAGATAATGTAGAGTGACCTGTTGAAGTATCTAAGAATACATCTAGTAGCATGTTTAGGGCCTCACCAACAATAAGGAGGCCTTCTGTGAAGAGAGTTAAAATTTCCAGAATTTTAAGAAGCCAGGAATCTTGCCTTTGATTTGGAGCGTATAAATTACATAGTGTAACTAGGACATTGGCTATGTGTCCTTTAACCATGACAAATCTACCTTGCAGATCTGAAAGGGTATCTTTCAACGTCAATGGAAAACCTTTAGATAGGGCGATACTAACTCCTTTAGTATCTGTTAAAACATGTTGGAAACGCTGAGTGAGACAAATCAGGAATACGTCCATTTTTAAAATGGGTTTCCTGTAGGAATGCATTTATTTATTTTTTCATGGTAAGGTCATGATTTGGTTCCATTTGGACGGAGAGTCCAAGTTCTTTACGTTGAAAGAAGCTACCTTGCGGGATACTAAGACTGAGGTATCAGCCATTGGGTATAAAAATATTCCTGGATGATGAACAAGCTTTGTACCTTTATGTAAACAATAACATAAAAAACAAACAGATATTAACAATAAGAATTTTATCTGCAGGAGATGGGGGTCGCAACATCTCATGGGAATCAGATAACACCGTCCAAGTGATGATTTCTTTTGAACCTTAAAGATGAAAACATTACATATTGCAAACATTATGTCAACTAGTAAAACATTCAGTCTCTTAGCATATGGTAAAATCCTCAAAAATAGGGGAATCAAAAAAGCAGCAGAGACAAGGGGGAGGAATTAGTCACTGAGATTTTGCAGGAGAGACATTGGGATAGAAGTTAGAAGGAAAGTTAGGAAAGGTGAGTGTTAGATTTCCACTCAAATCACCTCCCAGGTCATAAGAAACAGAAGAAAAAGTAAAACTTTTGTTTCAGGTTGGTAGGTTTATTGACAACTGTCTCCTACATCTAGGAGATGATAATTTCTTCTGCGCAGTATATTCATCAAATTTTTGTAGTTGAGGATAAACAAATCCCTGATATAAAGGCATCCAGGGGGGGACTTCAACTGGGGGATCTGTAAAGTATCCCAGGCTTTCTGGAGATCTTCTGGAGAGCGGATGGTAACTTGTCTCCCTTCTTTTAAGCCCGCAAGACCAAATGGGAAGAGCCATCTATAATTTAATTTGTTTGGCTCTTATGGCATCTAGCAGAGGTTTAATCAATCTAATCTTTGTTAGGTTAGAAGGGGTGATACAATGGAGGCAAAAATTTCTTTTGTGACTTTTTCCAAAGATTGTGGCTCATAGGTTTCAGGAATTCCTTTGATCCTTGCGTTTTTACGTCTACTTCTATTTTCGAGGTCTTCTAGGGCCATCATAGTTGTGTTCAGTTGCTGTTGGTGGTAGGAAACAATTCTTTTTTTTATAAAATAGATTTTATTGGGCAAAACCAGCAAAACATACAACAATTATATAAATGTGGTATCACTATAATCACACTGACTCAAGGAATAAAGCTGTCTTATCAATTTTACCACACATGGAACGGCATGAAAAAAACCTCACTAAACAATTCCTGAATTGCTGGCTTTTGTTCATTCTGCCTCCCAAAAATCAGAACAGAAAGCGGTCAAAAAATGTTGTGTGCCCGAAAATGGTACCAATACAAGCATCAACTCATCCTGCAAAACACAAGCCTTCACATGACTCTGTCAGCTAAAATACAGAAAAATTATATCTCTCAAATTATGGTGATGCATTTTGCAAAAAAAAGCATTTCTTAGTGTGTGATAGCAGCCAAACATAAAAAAAACTATATAAATTTGGTATCACTGTAATCGCATTGAAACAAAGAAAATATCTGTATTATGACATATACCACATGAGCACTTACACCGGGGTTTCCGCTGAAATTTCTGAAATACGCACGATTCAGATGGAACCCCTGACAAAACATTTCATATAATGAGGCAGATGAAGACTCTGGCTTATGATCTGGCGATGTTCATCTTTTTAGCCATCCTTTTAGGCATGCACAAAAGTGTGGTCGGACACAATTTCTTGCACCTCTGAAAAGCCAAACAGCACTAATTAGAGGCAAAACAGAGTCCAGAGTAACTCCGACTGCCTCATTAGTAAATGAATCTGTTGGGAGATTCATCTGAATCACGTGTGAACTGATCCAAAATATTCTCTACCTCAAAATGCCATCAATAAAAGCTTTAAATCAACAAAAAACAAGTCCCCACTCAGGTCCATCACATGTTAACATAAATATAGGGGGTGTCCAAGTTACTGGTAGCACAAAGACTCCGAAAAAGCGACATGGCATCCATCAAAAAAAATCTAGCGAAATCTGCGCTCCTAAATCCAATAGCCCCCCTCCATTCTAATCCCACAATGTGGCTAAACCAAAGTTAGCATCCACATGTTTGACATTAACATACTTAATTAATGGGTGTGTGGCTCCAGAAGCACAAGCTGGGCACAATGTATTGGGAACCACAATGTACTGGGCACTATACAGGCATATTTGCAATTTTCACTCTGCAACTTCCACTGCTTGTTTGTTTCTGGAAAACGCCGATAGTGTAAAAATCGTCACTACACCCATAGACGAATTCTCAAAGGGGTTTCAATTCCAATAAGTGGTTACTTACTACTTTAGGCAAATCTGTGCTGCAAAAGTCAAATAGCGCTTCCTCCCTCCTTGTTGCCAAACAGTACTGTACAGCCTTATATGAGGTATTGCCACATTCTGGAGAAATTGTCTAACAAATTATGAGGCCTTTTTTGTCCATTTTACCTTGTAAAAATAAAAAATTGGGGGCTAAAACAGTATTTTAGTGATAAAATTGTAATTGTTAGTTCTTCACCATAAAATGGTAGAAAATTCTACGGTGTCAATATCCTCACTGCATCACTAGATGTATTCACTGAAGGGGGCAATTTGTAAAATGGGGTTACTTATATAGGGTTCTGTTGTTCTGGCACCTCAGGGGCTTTGCCAATATGACATGACGCTTACAAACCATTCCAGCAAAATCTGCATTTTAATATGACGCTCCTTCCCTTCTGAGCTTTGCGCTGTGCCTGAAAAATAGTTGCCGACCACATATAGGATATTGGCGAACTCAGGTGAAATTGCATAACAAATTATGTGGTCCATTTTGAAAATTAAAAACAACAGTTTAGTGGAAAAAAAATCAATTTTTCATTTCCGCAGCCCAATGTTACATAATTATGTGAATTATCTGTTTAAAATGCTCACTATACCCATAAGACAAATTCCTCAAGATGTGTATTTTCCAAAATGGTGTCACATGTGGATGGTTTCAGCTGTTTTGGCACCTTAGTGGCTCTTCAAATGCGACATGTCGCCTGCAACCTATTCCAGCCAAATCTGCGCTCGAAAAGTCAAATCCCTTCCGAGCTCTGCCATGTACGCAAACAGTTGTTTTCCCGACATATAGGGCATCGACGTACTCACAACAATTATATGGTTAATTTTCTCATATTAACCTTGTTAAAATGAACAATTTGGGGCTAAATAAACATTTTTGTGGGAAAAATGTGATTTTTTATTTTCACAGCTCAACTTAATAAAAATTTGTGAAGCACTTTCGCTTTCAATGTGCTTACCACACCTCTAGATAAAATCCTTGAGGAATGTAGTTTCCAAAATGAAGTCATTTGTGGGGGGTTTCCAATGTTTATGCACATCAGGAGCTCTGCAAGCACAACACTATCTATTCTAGCCAATTTTGCGCTCCAAAAGCCAGATGGTACTCTTTCCATTCCAAGCCCTGCTGTGTACCCAAACAGTAGTTTTACACCTCATATGGGGTATCAGTATACTCAGCACCTGAAGGGTTAATAAACTTCTTGAATGTGTTTTGAGCTGTGCAGTTTTTAAATGGTTTCACTTTTCGTTATTTTCTGTCACATAGGGTACTCAAAGTCACTTCAAATGTGATGTGGCCCCTAAAAAATGATTTTGTAAATTTTGTTAGGAAAATAAGAAATTGGTAATAAACGTTTAAATCTTCTAACTTCTTAACAAAAAAAAATGATGCTTCAAAAATGATGGTGATGTAAAGTAGATGTGTGGTAAATGTTATTTATTAACTATTTTGTGTGATATAACTATCTGGTTTAAGGGCATAAAAATTTAATTTTGAAAATTGCAAGGTTTTGAAAATTTTCAGCAAAATTCTGATATTTTGACAAATAAACGCAAAAAATATTGAACCAAATTTACCACCAACATAAAGTGCATTGTGTCATGAAAAAAACATTTCCAGAATCACTGGGATCTGTTGAAGCATTCCAGAATCATAACCTCATAAAGTGACACTGGTCAGAATTGTAAAATATGTCCTGATCAGGGAGGTGAAAAAAAGGGGTGGGTGGTTGTGGAGATACGGGGTATCAGTGGGAGCTCTCGTCCGCTGGCCCGAGATCACATGGACCACTGTCCATCCCACTGAATGCTCGCTTTTTCTTTCCCATGAGAATAATACTACTCAAAAAACACAGGGTCAGGGTAAAACAGTGCGGCCATACTTTATTGAACCACCAAACAAACAATAAACATAAAGAACAGTTCCAGCAAATACTAACGATGGTGCAAATTAAAGAGTCTCACCCTTCTGCTGACTCGCCTGGATAAGAGCAGCTGCGACTTCAGGGCTTCCAGGGCTGAGTACCCCCATCAGTGGCACACCGCTTTTGGAGGGCACCCACAGAGAGGAGGTAACGAGAGGCTTAGGAAGCTGACAGTTCATTGAGGTATGTGACCAGGTGACCGGAGGGTCCCAACCTGGTTTCCTCAAATGTTTCCATGGGGCCAGGTGACCGGAGGGTCCCACCCAAGCTTCCCCAAATGTCTCCATGTGTTCTGTGATGGTCAAGGGAGCAGATCTGTATTCTTCCAGCTAGGGCTGTGGTCCCTTAGGCTGGCATTCTTTAGAATGTCAAATCTGTATCCCTCTTGATGAAGCCATGGTGTCCGGGCTGCTGTTCTGTAGAGTCTCTTTTGGAACAGAGGCAGATCCCCCTTTTATAGTTCACAACTGTTCTTCTAGCCATCATCTGCAGGTCAGAGGGAAGGTGAGATGAGACCATCTCTCATTGTTTGAGTATTTAATGAATCTACCTAGTTTGTCCTCCAATGTATTGCAGGTCAACAAGCTACATGGACTGATACAATGGTTAATCAACATATTAGCAAACATCGATTGTTCAATGATCCTGTGTCCCTGTCCTCCAAAGGTAGCAGACAATAAGTTACAACAAATATCAACTAAAGAGTCAACGTTCAAGACTAAAATCTATGTCCCCAGGCCTACTGAATATATACGTCTGGCATAATTAAGATTAAATGCTGTTTTGTCACAGTGGTGAAGGGTTAAACTGTGTGACACTGAGTCATTACTCACGGACAAGCTGTAAGACAAGGAATTCAAGGAGTCCAGGGTAAAATACCAGGAGAGCACAAATGGTCAGAGGGCAAAGTCTAAGGTTAGACAGCAAAAGTCAGAATAGTAGGACTCTAAGCAGAAGGCACACACACCACAGAGCAAAGCTATGTCTGGCAATGGACTGATGATTGTCAGCCAGCTAAATAGCTAGGTAATCACTTGAATGGGTAAAACCTGGAGGAAACCTCGGAGGCTAAGCCAAATTTGGTGGCTGGGCTGTCACTCACAATACTGACAGCCCAGCACACCCCTGATTCTTTAGGGATGCTAAGCTGTCACTCACTGCATCCCTAGGTCATCGTGAGTGGTGAAATCATGACAAATGGAATCTGGAGGCAGGTATTTTCTATGTAATCTGAGAGCATCATGATGTAGGGGCAGAGACCCTGATTCCAGTGATGTGTCACTAGCTAGGCTGTGTTTTGCGGTTTCAATAAAATAAATGTTTTATTAGCAGCAGATTATCACTACAGGACAAGCTGCCTCTTGCCTCCTAGTCTAGTCATATCCACAGCACTGATTAGCAGCTTTCTGTCAATATACTCAGAAAGCTGCTAATCAGGGGTATGGGTAGAGATATACAGGGCTCAACATTTTGAGCTATGCTAGATCTTCAGAAAGAAAACTGTGATTCTTTCATAACTGCTGCTCCCAGTAAACTAAGTAATAAAATTGGAATCAGGGTCACTGTCCCCACACCATACTGCTGTCAGATTGTACTCGGTAGCCAGGCCGGTCCTGTATTGGGGTAGTTACGGTGGCATTGACCCGGTCCGTGGCCCAGGGCGATCAAATAAAGAACAGTCAATTGGGGAATTAAAGATTTAAAGTAGTGCAAGGCAAGTGATGGCGCAGCATTTATTCAAGAACACAGTGGGGTGCAGTCTTCAGGTTTTACTCACAGTTGTTAAGTTCTCCAGGTTACAGTTACTGGTTTGTAACCGCCCACATCATCCTGTGTCCCCCGGGGAAGTGATCCAGCCAACTCTCAGATATTTTGGAAGCACTTGAACGGGACCCCTTTCTTATGTACCTTCCCAGGTCGTCTCTCTGCGCTGGCTCTCGCCCTCCTGCCCTGCGCCTCACACACAGTGTCCCGAGCCAGTGGCCGAGGGCTTTGTTGGGTGACGTCCTCTGAGTCCCTTTGGTCCTATATGGCAAATAAGTGCAGATCATTATGCTGAAAGCTGATAAATTTATGACAAACATAGGTTGCAAGGTACATAGATCGCGAGGTTATGGAAACATTTTGTGACTGTTGCCATTTTCACAGTAGTTATATCAAGCTTTTCCAAAATAGGCAAAATCATGATGAACTGTGGAGTACCTTATGTATGCTTACTTCAGTCTCCAGTGGCGAAGTGTGCCTAGGCATACACCTCTTAATGAATCAGGCACCTCTAACTCCAAAATGCCCCCTCATCCAGACTGTCAAATTATGTTATTCATACAAAAAAATGTAAGATTTTTCATCTGTGTTGTCATCTGTATGTCATCCATATAGCCATTTTTTTAAATCCGCATGCATTTTGTACATCATCTTTTTTTTATAGATCAACTATTTAAAATATAATACAAAAATATAAAATATAAGTATAAATACTCTTTTCTATGTTAAAGGAGTTGCCCACCTTTGGAAAAAAATTTTTTAAGTTAAAAGCATTTATTTAGTGCTAAAAATAATTTTTGAAATTCATTAAACATTTTCAACCATTTTGCTGTTACAGTCTCTTTGTTTTCCTGTACATTCTACTTGACATGGTCTGTGGTCCTAAATCAGCTAAGAGAAGCTCAGAAAAAGACATAAAACAATTACAAACTCTCTCTCAGACTGTCATAAGGGGCTGAAAGACAGAATCTCAGTTAACTCATTTTGCACCTAACAATAGACCGTTCAGCACAGAGGCCATAAAACATTAACTGTGTAAAATTTCTCAATGGAACCCAAATGTAAAAAATGATTTTTAGTCCTTCATAAATGCACAGGTGGACATTTTAATAACTACAATAGTTCAGTTACAAATGGATACCATAGAGATGTTGTCCATTTTTGAATGCACCCTCTGAGTTGAATGGCTGTTGTTACTATTTACAAGCCAACTATCTGTGTGTAAAAACGTTCATGTGAACTATGCCATTACCTTGTATTGGCAAGTGTGCTGTCCGTATGCTATCAGTTTTGCAAATGGACAGCACACAGATGTCTATACAAGCCTTAGTTTCAAAACTTTTTTCAAATGACATTATTTAATTGAGCCAGATAGTGGAGGGGGGAATGAACAGCCCACCAAATATGTATGATATATTTGCCTTCCTATCCTATTTCAGCTATTCCAATTCAGACTAGATACCTAGAATAATAGATATTTCGAAACAAATTCTAAATTAGATTTCAAGCAGCTTTGCAATATATATTACTGTGTAGGTCACATTAGAGCAAAAATTAACATATAATTCAATGATTCCTTTCCACATTTAAATTAAGTCTGATAGGAAATGAGCTATACAATAGTATAAATGATGAACTATTACAGGGACTTGCAAACTCAATTTCCTGCAGCTAATCTAATACTGCTTTTGGCTAATAAAGAAGCTTTTCTTGTTAAACCATAAATACCAGCAAGACATCAGAACATTGCACTTATCCTATTCCTGTTGTCAGCACATGGCCATTTTGTCCTTTTACTTAAACTGCTTTATTGACACAGTGGGAAATCTCAGGCTTGAGTAATGCCATAGCCCAAAGCCTCAGTCTGCATGACCACATATATTTCCTTCAATTTCCACATTAAACAATATATATTTAAATGAAATTATACAATGTCAGGGCAGCATAGCTTTGGTCCTCATGTAATGAAAATTCCTTAATAACCCTGGGAGGTGCAATTTATATGTGCAGAAACAAATTATAAGCAAGCATTAGACTGTTATGTTGGTTGAGATTTTTGTTGATGGTGTAAGCATCAGGATTTGTGTCACATTTATGCCAGTCTTCATCTCATTATTCTGTATTCTTCACTTCACTCTACGGAGAATGAGATTCGGTGCTGACCTTGCAAGAGGATGTTACTGAAGCCACCAGGTCATGTACCTGACAGGTGTCGACCTTTGGGAGAGGGACATACTTGCTCGATTTAAAAATGTGCTGAATATCAGGATTTTTTTCCTTGTTTATTTGTCCCGGAGAGAAAACTGTCATTATCTTTCTATATAATTGCCATTTTATCCATTATCTTTCTGTGGAGGTGAATAGATTAATTATTGTTAATAAACTCTAGTAAATATTCTAGTCACTAATCGACACCCTCTTATAAAAATTAAAGACTAGTGCTGTGCAAACTCCATTGATGTGTTCCAGACTATCAAGGAATCCTATATTATTTGCTGTAGCCACTGCTAATCTCTGCTAATATCATGTAATGTGCCTTTTCCAGTTCTTAGGTATTTAATGCCTATCATGGTTACAAACACCAATACAGTCTAAAGTAAATATAGATGTGTGACATGTTGCGCAGCAATTTAGGAGCGCTGTATGAGTGATGTGGGTGAATGACTGCTTTAACTGCACAAAGTCGCCAGGTCAATTGTGTCCAACAGAATGACATCAATAGTAGGCAAGAGGTCTGATGTGCCTCTTAGTAGGACTGAGTATTGCGCTGTGTTAATGCACATGAGTTACTGGTGACACGGCTGTGTATAATACATGAGTTATTGGTGTATGGCTGGGACAGAAGGCAGTGTGGTAAAGGGACAAAATCCTTAAATACTCCTGTTTCCTGCCACTGGAATTCAGACGCATACAGATGGACAACCTGGCAGAAAGTTTTGCTTCATACCAAGCTAGAAGTAGGGATGAGTATCACAGAATATGTACAATACACTACCTCAGAGCTATAGTAAGGGTCTCAGAGGATGAAATCATGATGAAGCTCCAATTTGTACTGATTTACCTTATTGTGCTTCAGGTGAAGTAGGACAAAGATTTCCTTAACAGATGGGAGCATTTTCTTTTTAGTGAAGTGTTCATCTGCAAGATATATGATGTATGAAATAAGAGAGTAAAGTACCGCACCTGAGTGAGTTTGTATGCTGATGCCTGTAAGTGAAGAGGTTTGCTACCATAGAGAGGACAAAGAGACTGATGCCTGAATGTGAGGGACGGTTACGCAATATATTTGAGAGAGGGTTAAGGTTACAGGAGTGCACAATATTGCCAGACAAGCTACTGGAGTGCATTGCTTTTTAGAAAGGCAACGATTAGAGGTAGTTCCAAGCACTAGGAGTGAGAGAGTGCTGTGCTATAACAGGGGTGACACACAAGACTGAGGAGCTGCTGAGGAATTTGTCATCAGGTTCTGTAAAGTGACAGAACCCACTGTTGATGTTGCTATACCAATAATATACACATGCTAAAACTGTCGTGTCACACAGGAACATTTGCAACGGGCAAGCATGTTGACCTTTAAGAAATTATGTAGAGATCAAACTTGTTACCTCTGTGTGAGTAAAGTTATTTTGATCTATCTGCAGTGTAAATCAGCATTCCTTATGCCATACTTGTCAAGACACCAGACATTAACTGATAGTGTGGCGCATTTTTCACTTTTGACGAGTTAGAAAACACAATTAGTTTTTTGAGTTACAACACACAATTTATTGGCGAAAGCTTAATCCAGCACTACTTGAAAGTTAAAATTTCACTTTTTTACATTAAAAAATAAGATTTTGTGCATGCATCAGAAATATAGTATGACAAAAACATTTCCCCTGATGCTTCTTGTTCTATTAGGAGCTCTTAATCATAGCTCAAGTAGTGCTGGATTAACCTTGCACCTGTACATTATGATTGGTAGGGGTGCTGTATGTCTGTCCCCCGTCCAATCTGACATTAATGACATAAGACATATTGCAAGTAAATATCAGCAATATAAATAGGTAAAGTAGTTCTGTAAACCACCAACCAAAGAAAATAACAATAGCAATGTATACTAGTGGAGCATCTCTAAAATCAGTTACCCTGAATCTACTAAAATACTTTACTGGTAAAGTACATCTGGTTACATAATGAATTGTTTAGAAACTAGACATATTAAACAGCTGCTGAAGCATAAAGTGATGTTTGAGCTACATTTGAGTTTTTGAATGTGATTTCATTTTTAAGGCTTTGAAAGCTAGGGAGTATTACATTTTTGCTATAGACTCAGTAATTTACAGTCTCTGGTCATTTGAAAAAAAAGCATTCATATTCATGTACTAGCTGTACTACCCGACTTCGCCCGGGTTAGTAACTGCTATTAGCAAAATAGAATGTGTTAACAAAAATATATTCTCCACACAAAAAACAAATAGAAAGTTCATTGGCTCTTGAGGAAGCAGTTCTTGTTCTCTTGTCTGCAAGCCTCACTTCCCTCTCCTCAGAAAGTTCATTGGCTCTTGAGGAAGCAGTTCTTGTTCTCTTGTCTGCAAGCCTCACTTCCCTCTCCTCATAAAGTTCATTGGCCCTTGAGGAAGCAGCTCTTGTTTTCATGTCTGCAAGCCTCGCTTCCCTCTCCTCAGAAAGTTCATTGGCTCTTGAGGAAGCAGCTGCTGTTCTCATGTGTGTCAGTCTTGTTTCTCGGTCTTCACATTTTTCATTGGCTTGTAATGCAGCTTTTCTTTTCGCATCAGCTGACATTCGTGCCATGAAATTCCTTTTCTTATGAGGCATTATTGTGGTAAAAATAGTCTGTAACTGGCAGTTTCTATATCCTCTCACATAGAAGTAATGTGACTGACATCAGCCTTTCTACCAACACACCCTAACTGACATCTTAAAGAACCTCAACTAACATCCAAACAAGTTCAAGCTGCCCTGCAGTCTGAGGGTACAACAGTGTCAACCCGTACTATCCGTCGGCGTCTGAATGAAAAGGGACTGTATGGTAGGATACCCAGGAAGACCCCACTTCTTACCCCGAGACATAAAAAAGTCAGGCTGGAGTTTGCCAAAACTTACCTGAGAAAGCCTAAAACATTTTGGAAGAATGTTCTCTGGTCAGATGAGATAAAAGTAGAGCTTTTTGGGAAAAAGTATCAACATAGAGTGTACAGGGAAAAAAAAAGAGGCATTCAAAGAAAAGAACACGGTCCCTACAGTCAAACATGGCAGAGGTTCCCTGATGTTTTGGGATTGCTTTGCTGCCTCTGGCACTGGACTGCTTGACCGTGTGCATTGCATTATGAAGTTTGAAGACTACCAACAAATTTTTCAGCATAATGTAGGGCCCAGTGTGAGAAAGCTGGGTCTCCCTCAGAGGTCATGGGTCTTCCAGCAGGACAATGACCCAAAACACACTTCCAAAAGCACTATAAAATGGTTTGAGAGAAAGCACTGGAGACTTCTAAGGTGGCCAGCAATGAGTCCAGACCTGAATCCCATAGAACACCTGTGGAGAGATCTCAAAATGGCAGTTTAGAGAAGGCACCCTTCAAATATCAGGGACCTGGAGCAGTTTGCCAAAGAAGAATGGTCTACAATTCCAGCAGAGCATTGTAAGAAACTCATTGATGGTTACCGGAAGCGGTTGTTCGCAGTTATTTTAGCTAAAGGTTGTGCAACCAAGTATTAGGCTGAGGGTGCCAATACTTTTGTCTGGCCCATTTTTGGAGTTTTGTGTGAAATGATCAATGATTTGATTTTTGCTTCATTCTCTTTTGTGTTTTTTCCTTGCAAGCAAATTAAATGAAGATAATAATACCAAAGAATTTGTGATTGCAATCATTTTCAGGAAGAAACTGAGTATTACCTGACAGAATTGCAGGGGTGCCAATACTTTTGGCCACCACTGTACATACATACATACATACATACACACACACACACACGCTCACATTCAGCTTTATATATTTGATTAGTGATTTTATTTGTGGTTTAGAATGACTCAGTCTACTGAAGTCTAGTAAGCAACTAATTATTAACTAGATTTTATTATTGCCATAAATAAATGACATGTATGAGTAAAAGAAGTGCAGCACTGGAATATATTGATATTATAAATATAAGATGCTGAAGTTTTAATTATATCTATCTATTGCTGCAGGCTCAGTGTGTTTGCCTATCTGTACGATATATGTCTCAAGTCTTTAGTCAGAAGCCTTACAGAATTTTATACCATTAAAACAATAACAATGAAAATGATCCAATGAGATAAATCAAAAGTTTGATACTACTGTAGTGTAGCTTTATTTAAAAAAAAGACAAAGTCATCATCTTGTTGTTAGCTTATGAAAAAAATGCAACATACAAAAGAAAGGTTATAGCAGCTGAGTGAATTCCCTCAGTCTGAGTGTTGCTACATCTGCACGTACCCATGTAGAACAAAGTACATAGGTCAGAAGGTACAGTATCAATTACACTTCCTTAAAAACTCAAATAACTCAGTTTAGTGGAGCTATCCAATTCAAGAGATTGAATGGGCTAAGTTAGCACTTAAAATTTTAGTGTGTGGGTGATTGAATGAAGGACAATGCTGCCCCCTTAGTGTAGGAGAAATCGTGGAACTAAGGAAAATCTGTTGCTTTAGATTTGCAATGAATATAATAATACAACCCCTGGCAAAAATTATGGAATCACCGGGCTCGGAGGATGTTCATTCAGTTGTTTAATGTTGTTGAAAAAAAGCAGATCACAGACATGGCACGAAACTGAAGTAATTTCAAATGGCAACTTTAGGGCTTTAAGAAACACTAAAAGAAATCAAGATTAAAAATGTGGTACTCAATAAAGGTAATTTTTTTCAGACCAAGCAGAGGGAAAAAATTATGGAATCACTCAATTCTGAGGAAAAAATTATGGAATCACCCTGTAAATTTTCATTTCCAAAACTAACACCTGCATCAAATTAGATCTGCTCGTTAGTCTGCATCTAAAAAGGAGTGATCACACCTTGGAGAGCTGTTGCACCAAGTGGACTGACATGAATCATGGCTCCAACACAAGAGATGTCAATTGAAACAAAGGAGAGGATTATCAAACTCTTAAAAGAAAGTAAATCATTACGCAATATTGCAAAAGATGTTGGTTGTTCACAGACAGCTGTGTCTAAAATCTGGACCAAATACAAACAACATGGGAAGGTTGTTAAAGGCAAACATACTGGTAGACCAAGGAAGACATCAAAGCGTCAAGGCCGGAAACTTAAAGCAATATGTCTCCAAAACAGGAAATGCACAACAAAACAAATGAGGAACGAATGGAAGGAAACTGGAGTCAATGTCTGTGACCGAACTGTAAGAAACCGCCTAAAGGAAATGGGATTTACATACAGAAAAGCTAAACAAAAGCCATCATTAACACCTAAACAGAAAAAAACAAGGTTATAATGGGCTAAGGAAAAGCAATCGTGGACTGTGGATGACTGGATGAAAGTCATATTCAGTGATGAATCGCGAATCTGCTTTGGGCAAGGTGAAGATGCTGGAACTTTTGTTTGGTGCCATTCCAATGAGATTTATTAGGATGACTGCATGAAGAGAACATGCAAATTTCCACAGTCATTGATGATATGGGGCTGCATGTCAGGTAAAGGCACTGGGGAGATGGCTGTCATTACATCTTCAATAAATGCCCAACTTTACATTGATATTTTGGACAGTTTTCTTATCCCATCAATTGAAAGGATGTTTGGGGATGATGACATCATTTTTCAAGATGATAATGCATCCTGCCATAGAGCAAAAACATTCCTTGAAAGAAGACACATAAGGTCAATGTCATGGCCTGCAAACAGTCCGGATCTCAATCCAATTGAAAATCTTTGGTGGAAGTTGAAGAAAATGGTCCATGACGAGGCTCCAACCTGCAAAGCTGATCTGGCAACAGCAATCAGAGAAAGTTGGAGCCAGATTGATGAAGAGTACTGTTTGTCACTCATTAAGTCCATGCCTCAGAGACTGCAAGCTGTTATTAAATCCAGAGGTGGTGCAACAAAATACTAGTGATGTATTGGAGTGTTCTTTTGTGTGTTTGGTTTTCATGATTCCAGAATTTTTTCCTCAGAATTGAGTGATTCCATATTTTTTTCCCTCTGCTTGGTCTGAAAAAAATTAACCTTACTGAGTACCACATTTTTAATCTTGATTTCTTTTAGTGTTTTTTAAAGCCCTAAAGTTGCCATTTGAAATGACTTTAGTTTTGTGCCATGTCTGTGATCTGCTTTTTTTCAACAACATTAAACAACTGAATGAACATCATCCGAGCCCGGTGATTCCATAATTTTTGCCAGGGGCAGTAGTAATAGTAATTATTGTGTTCATTGGTTACTTAGTAAGCACCGTTTTTTAATTAAAAAAAGCGTAAAAGCCATCCCACCAGTGTCAAGGTGACCTAACCTCTAGTATTAAAACTTGTTGGGATGGCTTTTACGAAAAATGGTGTTTACTAAGTACCCAATGTTATTTATATGCACTGTTGCTTTTACTTATTTACTTACAGTAGGGTATATAGGTGCATCTTACAAAATTAGAATATCATCAAAAAGTTAATTTATTTCAGTTCTTCAATACAAAAAGTGAAACTCATATATTATATAGAGTTATTACAAACTAAATTAGAATAATTAACAAAAAACACCTGCAAAGGCTTCCTAATTGTTTAAAAAGGTCCCTAAGTCTGTTTCAGTAGGCTCCACAATCATGGGAAAGACTGCTGACTTGACAGATGTCCAGAAGGCAGTCATTGACACACTCCACAAGGAGGGTAAGCCACAAATGGTCATTGCTAAAGAAGCTGGCTGTTCACAGAGTGCTGTATCCAAGCATATTAATGGAAAGTTGAGTGGAAGGAAAAAGTGTGGTAGAAAAAGGTGCACAAGCAACTGGGATATCCACAGGCTTGAAAGAAATGTTAAGAAAAGGCCATTCAAAAATTTGGGGGAGATTCACAAGGAGTGGACTGCTGCTGGAGTCATTGATTCAAGAGCCACCACACACAGACATATCCAGGACATGGGCTACAAGTGTCGCATCCCTTGTGTCAAGCCACTCACGACCAATAGACAACGCCAGAAGCATCTTACCTGGGCCAAAGAGAAAAGGACCTGGACTGTTGCTCAGTGGTCCAAGGTGTTGTTTTCAGATGAAAGTAAATTTTGCATTTCATTTGGAAATCAGGGTCCCAGAGTCTGGAGGAAGAGTGGAGAGGCACACAATCCAAGCTGCTTGAGGTCTAGTGTGAAGTTTCCACAATCAGTGATGTTTTGGGGAGCCATGTCATCTGCTGGTGTAGGTCCACTGTGTTTTATCAAGACCAAAGTCCGCGCAGCCATCTACCAGGAAATTTTAGAGCACTTCATGCTTCCCTCTGCCGGCAAGCTTTTTGGAGATGGAAATTTAATTCTCCAGCAGGACATGGCACCTGTCCACACTATCAAAAATACCAATACCTGGTTTAAAAACAACAGGATCACTGTGCTTGATTGGCCAGCAAACTCGCCAGACTTTAACCCCATAGAGAATCTATGGGGTATTATCAAGAGGAAGATGGGAGACACCAGACCCAACAATGCAGATGAGCTGAAGGCTGCTATCAAAGCATCTTGGGCTTCCATAACACCTCAGCAGTGCCACATGCTGTTCGCCTCCATGCCACGCCGCATTGATGCAGTAATTGATGCAAAAGGAGCCCCGACCAAGTATTGAGTGCATTTACTGAACATACATTTCAGTAGGCCAATATTTTGGATTTTAAAATAATTTTTCAAGCTGGTGTTATAAAGTATTCTAATTTACTGAGATAATTACTTTTGTGTTTTCATTGGCTGTAAGCCATAATCATCAACATTAACAGAAATAAACTCTTGAAATAGATTAATATGTTTGTAATGACTCTATTGAATAACTGAAATATTAACTTTTTGATGATATTCTAATTTTGTGAGAAGCTCATCAAGAGAATGCCAAGAGTGTGCAAAGCAGTCATCAAAGCAAAAGGTGGCTACTTTGAAGAGCCTAGAATATAAAACATATTTTCAGTTGTTTCACACTTTTTTGTTAAGTATATAATTCCACATGTGTTAATACATAGTTTTGATGCCTTCAGTGTGAATGTACAATTTTCCTAGTCATGAAAATACAGAAAAATCTTTAAATGAGAAGGTGTGTCCAAACTTTTGATCTGTACTGTATATATTTTACATTTTTTGCTAATGTTTTCCATTCAGAATCAGTGTTAAAAATTAGAAATATTGCAATTTTCACATTGATCACTGGGGCTATTTTAGAAATCCACATATATATTAGCAGCAATAGACTGACTTAGATCTTATCAGAGCCTTTATTTACACACAAAAATTGTAAGACTCATTTTGAGTTTGCCAAAAGATATGTAGGAAATTCCCCAAATGTATGGATGAAGATGTTGTGGTCATATCAGACCAAAATTTAACTTTTTGGCCACCAAGGTAAACGCTATGTCTGGTTCCAAACTAACACAGCTCATCATTCCAAGAACACCATCCCCACAGTGAAACATGGTGGTGGCAGCATCTTTCTGTGGGGATATTTTTCGGCAGCAGGGAAAGGGAAAATGGTCAGAGCCGAGAGGAAGATAGATCGTGCGAAATACAGGGATATTCTTGAGCAAAACCTGTTTCAATTTGTCAGCGATTTGAGACTGGGACGGAAGTTCACCTTCCAAGAAGACAATGACCCAAAGCATACTGCTAAAGCAACACTTTAGTGGTTTAAGGGGAAACATGTAAATGTTTTGGAGTGGCTTATTTAAAGCCCAGAGCTTAATCCAATTGAGAATCTATGGTCAGACTTGAAGATTGCTGTTCACCAGAGGAAACCATCTAACTTGAATGAGCTGGAGCAGTTTTGCCTTGAGGAATGGGCAAATATCCCAGTGACAAGATGTGGAAAGCTCATAGAGACTTATTCAAAGCGACTTACAGCTGTAATTGTAGCAAAAGGAGACTCTACAAAGTACTGAATTTAGGAGGGTGAATAGTTATGCACACTGAAATTTTCAGTTATTGTGTCCCATTTGTTGTTTGCTTCACAATAAAAAGAAAACCAAATGTTCACAGTTGTAGGCATGTTCTTCACATGAACTAAAGCAAATCCTCAAAACAACCCTGTGAATTTCCAGGTTTTGAGGTAGCAAAACACAAAAAATGCCAAGGTGGGTGAATACTTTTTGCAAACCACTGTAATCATAATAACAAGGATGCAAACATGTCCAAAATATGATGAAGCCATAAAGTAATCAAATCAACCCTTTTATATTTTTAAACTTCTACCTTGTTCCCTTCTTCTTGGTCTCCTCTCCGACCACACCTCTTTAACACTCCCACCCTAGTGCATCATTATCAATCATAAGATGACAGACAAATATAATGAATAATATATAATACATAAGTCAACAAAATAAAATGAGAAAATGGAACAAGAGTAATTACTATTTTGTCTATTCCATTAGTTTGGATTAGTGAAATACAGGTATTACCAATGATATGTTCTCTCTTGTATCAATCTGTGAATTGAAAACAGTTATGTAATGCCTGTCTAGTTAAAGGCTGTGTTGCAATAAACCTGTAATTATTATTATTCAACTGTAGTTTTAATTAGAGATAAAGTATGAGTGTTTTCTTATGTCCAGCAAAGTCATATACTTTTACAGGTGGTTGCTGCCCAAAAAAGAGAACACGCTTACCTTTGTGTGTCAGATGTAAGTCATCTTGTTCTTTTCTAATATTAAACAAGGCCCATTCTTGTGTAAGTGAGACTGAAATATTATAAGTATCTTTCAAAAATTGTGGTACTATCTGCCAGACTTCCTGAATTCATAAACAATCCTAAAGGCAATGAAAGATGTTTACTTATGGAGTGCCACATTTGGAGCATGTATAATGTCCAGAAGCTGATATCTTTGATTGTTGCCATGGTGTTTTGTATACCCTGAGAAATATAATGAGAGTAGTGATGAGCGAGCATGCTCGCCACTGCTCGGTACTCGCCCAAGCATCTCAGTACTCGAAATGCTCAGAGCTCGCAGAGTACGTGCGCGATGCTCGGGCGGGAGCTCGGGTCTCCTCCCTGCATGTTTGGTGCTATTTAGAGCACCAATAAACATGCAGGGATTGCCTGACACTCACTGTAATGCCGCAGGCATGGTGGTTGTGGCATTACAGTGATTGCCCAAATCAATGGGAACAGTGTCAGTGAAACATGAAAAGCCGGCAATTCAGCAGTGTTATACCGGTTATAACACCGGTACCCGACAATTTAGAACAGAAAAAATAGAGCATCACACATAGATTAGATAGATAGAAACATGTCAGTCACATATATAATAAGTACAGTGACAGTGTTGGTTACTGTACTTGTCATTTAGTGTTAAAATAAAGGATTTATTAAAAAAAAATGGCGTGGGGTTCCCCATAATTTTAGTCTCTAGCGGAAGTTAAGCAGACGGCTGGGGCAGATGTTTGAAGCCTGGGAAGGGGGTAATACCCACGGAGCTTCCCAGGCTACTAATATTAACCCCCAGCTGAATATCTAGCCTTTACTGGCTATTAAAATGGGGGACCCCCAAAAAAATGACGTGGGGTCCCCCTATTTTAATAGCTAGCAAAGGCTAGGCAGACAGCTGGGGGCTGATATTAATAGCCCAGGAAGGGTGCCATCAATATTGGCCCCCTCCCAGGCTAGAAACACCAGCCGTCAGCCGCCCCAGAAATGGCACATCCATAGGATGCGCCAATTCTGGCACTTAGCCTCGCTCTTCCCACTGCCCTGTAGCGGTGGCAGTGGGGTAATAGGGCTGGGGTTGATGTCAGCTTATAATACCAGCTGACATCAAGCCCAGGTTAGTAATGGGGAGGCATCTATAAGACGCCCCCATTACAAACCCCATAGTGAAAGTGAAGCAAAACACCAACACCCAGAATAAAATCTTTTAATTGAAATAAACAGACAATACTTTAATATTCTAAATTAAACTCTACTTACCATTACACCCATTCCAGCTGAAACCAACGATCTCCTGCAATAAAAGTAAAATAATTAAACAACCTCATCCTTACCTTTCCATGGTTTCCACGATGGCTCCAGCTCTGCTACATTGAGATGGCAGGCTGGATCGCAGCAGAACGCTGCCATCCAGCTTGCAATGCCGCAGAGATACTGAAAATCTCAATGTAGCAGAGCTGGAGCCGTCGTGGGAACCATGGAAAGGTAAGGATGAGGTTGGTTAATTATTTTACTTTTATTGCAGGAGACATTGGCTTCAGCTGTAATGGGCGTGACGGTAAGTATAGTTTAATTTAGAATATTAAAGTATTGTGTGTTTATTTCAATTAAAAGATTTTATTCTGGGTGTTGGTGTTTTGTTTCACTTTCACTATGGGGTTAGTAATGGGGGCGTCTTATAGATGCCTCCCCATTACTAACCTGGGCTTGATGTCAGCTGGCATTATAAGCTGACATCAACCCCAGCCCTATTACCCCACCGCCACCGCTACAGGGCAGTCGGAAGAGCGAGGCTAAGTGCCAGAATTGGCGCATCCTATGGATGTGCCATTTCTAGGGTGGCTGAGGGCTGGTGTTTCTAGCCTGGGAGGGAGCCAATATTCATGGCACCCTTCCTGGGCTATTAATATCAGCCCCCAGCTGTCTGCCTAGCCTTTGCTAGCTATTAAAATAGGGGGACCCCAAGTCATTTTTTTTGGGTCCCCCATTTTAATAGCCAGTAAAGGCTAGGTATTCAGCTGGGGAATGATATTAGTAGCCTGGGAAGCTCCGTGGGTATTACCCCCTTCCCAGGCTTGAAACATCTGCCCCAGCCGTCTGCTTAACCTCCACCAGAGACTAAAATTATGGGGAACCCCATGCCAATTTTTTTTTTAATAAATCCTTTATTCTAACACTAAATGACAAGTACAGTAACCAACACTGTCACTATACTTATTATATACAGTGCTGGCCAAAAGTATTGGCACCCTAACAATTCTGTCAGATAATACTCAGTTTCTTCCTGAAAATGATTGCAATCACAAATTCTTTGGTATTTTTCTCTTTATTTGATTTGCTTGCAAGGAAAAAACACAAAAGAGAATGAAGCAAAAATCAAATCATTGATCATTTCACACAAAACTCCAAAAAAGGGTCGGACAAAAGTATTGGCACCCTCAGCCTAATACTTGGTTGCACAACCTTTAGCCAAAATAACTGCGAACAACCGCTTCCGGTAACCATTAATGAGTTTCTTACAATGCTCTACTGGAATTGTAGACCATTCTTCTTTGGCAAACTGCTCCAGGTCCCTGATATTTGAAGGGTGCCTTCTCTAAACTGCCATTTTGAGATCTCTCCACAGGTGTTTTATGGGATTCAGGTCTGGACTCATTGCTGGCCACCTTAGAAGTCTCCAGTGCTTTCTCTCAAACCATTTTATAGTGCTTTTGGAAGTGTGTTTTGGGTCATTGTCCTGCTGGAAGACTCATGACCTCTGAGGGAGACCCAGCTTTCTCACACTGGGCCCTACATTATGCTGCAAAATTTGTTGGTAGTCTTCAGACTTCATAACGCCATGCACACTGTCAAGCAGTCCAGTGCCAGAGGCAGCAAAGCAACCCCAAAACATCAGGGAAACTCCACCATGTTTGAGTGTAGGGACCGTGTTCTTTTCTTTGAATGCCTCTTTTTTTTCCTGTACACTCTATGTTGATGCGTTTTCCCAAAAAGCTCTACTTTTGTCTCATCTGACAAGAGAACATTCTTCCAAAACGTTTTAGGCTTTCTCAGGTAAGTTTTGGCAAACTCCTGCCTGGCTTTTTTATGTCTCGGGGTAAGAAGTGGGGTCTTCCTGGGTATTATTATTATTATTATTTATTATTATAGCGCCATTTATTCCATGGCGCTTTACATGTGAAAAAGGGGGTATAATACAAGAACAATTTCAATAATCTTGAACACAATGTGACAGCGACTGGTTCAGGCGGAGCGAGGACCCTGCCCGCGAGGGCTCACAATCTACGAGGGATGGGTGAGGATACAGTAGGTGAGGGTAGAGCTGGTCTTGCAGCGGTATGGTGGAGCGGTGGTTACTGCAGGTTGTAGGCTTGTCGGAAGAGATGGGTCTTCAGGTTCCTTTTGAAGGTTTCCACGGTAGGCGAGAGTCTGATACGTTGGGGTAGAGAGTTCCAGAGTAGGGCGGAAGCACGGGAGAAATCTTGTATACGGTTGTGGGAGGAGGAGATAAGAGGGGAGTAGAGCAGGAGATCTTGTGAGGATCGGAGGTTGCGTGCAGGTATGTAACGGTAGACTAGGTCGGAGATATATGGAGGAGACAGGTTGTGAATGGCTTTGTATGTCATGGTTAGGGTTTTGAACTGGAGTCTCTGAGCAATGGGGAGCCAGTGAAGAGATTGACAGAGAGGAGAGGCCGGGGAATAGCGGGGGGACAGGTTGATTAGTCGAGCAGCAGAGTTTATGATAGATTGGAGGGGTGCGAGAGTGTTATAGGGGAGGCCACAGAGCAGGAGGTTGCAGTAGTCAAGGCGGGAGATGATGAGGACGTGCACTAGTGTTTTTGCAGATTCATGGTTTAGGAATGTGCGGATCCAGGAGATATTTTTAAGTTAGAGTCGGCAGGAAGTGGAAAGGGCTTGGATATGTGGTTTGAAGGAGAGTTCCGAGTCCAGGGTTACCCCGAGGCAGCGAGCTTGAGGGACTGGGGAGAGTGGGCAGCCATTGACTATGATGGATAGGTCAGTTGGGAGGGTTGAATGAGATGGCGGAAAGATGATGAATTCTGTTTTGTCCATGTTAAGTTTTAGAAATCTAGCAGAGAAGAAGGATGAAATAGCAGACAGACATTGTGGGATTTTGGTTAATACGGAGGTGATATCGGGTCCAGAGAGGTAGATCTGTGTGTCATCAGCATAGAGGTGATAATGAAACCCATGAGACTCTATGAGCTGTCCCAGGCCTAAGGTGCAGATGGAGAAGAGCAGGGGTCCTAGAACTGAACCTTGGGGGACACCGACAGATAGGGGGCGAGATGAAGAGGTGGTGTGTGAGTGGGAGACACTGAATGTCCGGTCTGTTAGGTATGAGGAGATCCAGGATAGGGCCAAGCCTGTGATGCCGAGAGATGAGAGAGTCTGTAGTAAGAGGGAATGGTCCACTGTGTCAAAGGCAGATGACAGGTCTAGGAGGAGGAGGAGGACAGAGTAGTGTCACTTAGAATTGGCGGTTAGTAGGTCGTTTGTGACTTTAGTCAGTGCAGTTTCATTAGAATGGTGCGGTCGGAAACCAGATTGTAGGCGGTCAAAGAGGGAGCAGGAGGAGAGGTGGGAGGACAGTTCAGAATGGACATGTTGTTCCAGTAGTTTTGAGGCATAGGGGAGAAGTGATATGGGGCGATAGCTAGACACAGAGGATGGGTCAAGGGAGGGCTTTTTGAGGATGGGTGTGATTGAGGCATGTTTGAAACATGAGGGGAAGACACCAGTTGTTAGTGACAGGTTGAAGAGGTGGGCTAGGGCTGGGATGAAGATAGTGGTAAGGTTTGGGATGAGGTGGGACGGGATTAGGTCAAGTTTACAGGTGGTGAGGTGTGATTTGGAGAGTAAGGAGGAAAGTTGATCTTCAGAAATGGTGGAGAATGTAGTTTTGGAGGAGGAGGGTTGAGTAGGTGTGGGGAGTGGCTGTGGGGGCTTTAGGCAAAAGCTTTGTCTGATGGTGTCAATCTTCTGCTTGAAGAATGAGGCAAAGTCTTCGGCTGAAATAAGAGGAGAGGGAGGAGGCACTGGGGGACGGAGGAGAGAATTGAAGGTGTTGAATAGTTGTTTGGGGTTGTGGGACAGGGAGGATATGAGAGATGTGAAGTATGTTTGTTTTGCTGCAGTGAGTGTGGACTTGAAGGTAGTGAGGGACTGTTTGAATGCGATGAAGTGCTCATGGGAGTGGGACCTTTTCCATGTACGTTCAGCAGCCCTGGAGGCCCGTCGCAGTTCTTTAGTTAGGCTGGTGTGCCAGGGTTGTCTGTTGATTGTGCGAGTCTTGGTATGCATGAGGGGGGCGACCGAATCGAGAGCTGCAGCTGTTGTGGTGTTGTATAAAGTGGCAGCAGCATCTGCATCATGTAAGGAACTAATGTCTGTAAGAGGGAGGAGGGATTCAGAGAGAGAGTGTAGGTCAAGGTGTTTGAGATTTCTACGAGGGTATTCAAGTTTGTGGAGTGGGGATTGTTGCCCCGGGGAGGAGAGAGAAGAGAATGTGAGTAGGTTGTGGTCAGAGAGAGGGAGAGGTGAGTTAGAGAGGTTAGATAGGGAACAGAGGCGGGTGAAGATGAGGTCCAGCGTGTGGCCGTCTTTGTGGGTGGGTGTGGAAGACCACTGGGTAAGACCAAAGGAGGAAGTGAGGGATAGAAGCTTAGAGGCAGCTGAGAGGGAAGTATCAATGGGGATGTTAAAGTCGCCCATGAGGATAGTGGGGATGTCAACAGAGAGGAAATGAAGTAGCCAGGTGGTGAAGTGGTCAAAGAAAGTAGTGGCTGTTCCTGGGGGGCGGTAGATGACAGCCAGTTGGAGGTTGGAGGGGGAGTAGATGCGCACACAGTGCACTTCAAAAGACGGGAGAGTAATTGCGGGCGGCAGTGGGATCTGGGTGAAGGAGCAGTTTTCTGAGAGGAGGAAACCTATTCCTCCACCGTGCTTGCCGTTGGGGCGGGGGGTATGGGAGAGGTGGAATCCGCCATACGAAAGTGCAGCAGGAGAGGTTGTGTCGGAGGGGGTGAGCCAGGTTTCAGTGATTCCGAGGAAGGAAAGCTTGTTAGTGATGAAGAGATCGTGAATGTAGGAAAGTTTATTGCAGACAGAGCGAGCGTTCCATAGAGCTCCTGTTAGTGGAACTGGGGAAGCGGGGGCTGGGCGGATGGGTGTAAGGTTAGAAGGGTTACGAGAGTTTGGGATAGATCGGGGGTAGGAGGTGGAAGTGAATGTAGGGATGTGGTGAGGAGGGCCAGGATTTGGAGAGATGTCGCCGGCAGTAAGGAGGAGCAGAGAAAGCGTTATTAGGTGGGAGCAGGAGAGGGCATGAGGTGGCTGTCTGTGTTTGGAGACAAAGGATTGTATGTTGTGGAATAGCTCTGAGGAAGAGGTGAGATGGGTGGGGAGAATGGAGGGAGAGATGAAGAGTTCCTTTCCAGGTGTAGGGATTAGGGGTGGTTGAAAGAAGTGAAGGATTAAGGGGGTGAGAGTGAAAACAAAAACAAACATTGTTTACTGTGACTTAGTATCCAGGTACCTTCAGTTCACTTCAGGTTCAATTCAGGATTAATTCAAATTTCAGACACTTCAGCTCATGGACACTTAAGCTGAGGGACACAGACTTCAGTCTGACACAGACTCCTAGTTCTCAATATATGGCCTACAGAATGCATTCAGCTGTGAACCAGAGGGGAGTGGTCTGTGCTCATCTTGATCAGCTGATTAAGGCTGAACCAGATGTAGGATACTCAAAGGTTCAGTAAACAAGGTCATAAATGAAAGTGGGGGGTGGGTAGTGTAACTTGGGTCACGTACCATTAGTATATAGTAGGAGCAGAGAGATATAGGGAAGGCTGCATGGAAATCAGGATGGAAAAGTTGGGTCACGTACCATTAGTATATAGTAGGAGCAGAGAGATATAGGGAAGGCTGCATGGAAATCAGGATGGAAAAGTTGGGTCACGTACCATTAGTATATAGTAGGAGCAGAGAGATATAGGGAAGGCTGCATGGAAATCAGGATGGAAAAGTTGGGTCACGTACCTGTAAGAGGAATGGATAAACAGAGATGCTGATTAGAGTGCGGTGGTGGCCGGTAAGGTACAGTCTGCATGCATCATATTATTCAGGATTAATTCAAATTTCAGACACTTCAGCTCATGGACACTTAAGCTGAGGGACACAGACTTCAGTCTGACACAGACTCCTAGTTCTCAATATATGGCCTACAGAATGCATTCAGCTGTGAACCAGAGGGGAGTGGTCTGTGCTCATCTTGATCAGCTGATTAAGGCTGAACCAGATGTAGGATACTCAAAGGTTCAGTAAACAAGGTCATAAATGAAAGTGGGGGGTGGGTAGTGTAACTTGGGTCACGTACCATTAGTATATAGTAGGAGCAGAGAGATATAGGGAAGGCTGCATGGAAATCAGGATGGAAAAGTTGGGTCACGTACCATTAGTATATAGTAGGAGCAGAGAGATATAGGGAAGGCTGCATGGAAATCAGGATGGAAAAGTTGGGTCACGTACCATTAGTATATAGTAGGAGCAGAGAGATATAGGGAAGGCTGCATGGAAATCAGGATGGAAAAGTTGGGTCACGTACCATTAGTATATAGTAGGAGCAGAGAGATATAGGGAAGGCTGCATGGAAATCAGGATGGAAAAGTTGGGTCACGTACCATTAGTATATAGTAGGAGCAGAGAGATATAGGGAAGGCTGCATGGAAATCAGGATGGAAAAGTTGGGTCACGTACCATTAGTATATAGTAGGAGCAGAGAGATATAGGGAAGGCTGCATGGAAATCAGGATGGAAAAGTTGGGTCACGTACCATTAGTATATAGTAGGAGCACAGAGATATAGGGAAGGCTGCATGGAAATCAGGATGGAAAAGTTGGGTCACGTACCATTAGTATATAGTAGGAGCAGAGAGATATAGGGAAGGCTGCATGGAAATCAGGATGGAAAAGTTGGGTCACGTACCATTAGTATATAGTAGGAGCAGAGAGATATAGGGAAGGCTGCATGGAAATCAGGATGGAAAAGTTGGGTCACGTACCTGTAAGAGGAATGGATAAACAGAGATGCTGATTAGAGTGCGGTGGTGGCCGGTAAGGTACAGTCTGCATGTATCATATTATTCAGGATTAATTCAAATTTCAGACACTTCAGCTCATGGACACTTAAGCTGAGGGACACAGACTTCTATCCTACCATTCAGTCCCTTTTCATTCTGACGCCGACGGATAGTACGGGTTGACACTGTTGTACCCTTGGACTGCAGGGCAGCTTGAACTTGTTTGGATGTTAGTCGAGGTTCTTTATCCACCATCCGCACAATCTTGCATTGAAATCTCTCATCAATTTTTCTTTTCCATCCACATCTAGGGAGGTTAGCCACAGTGCCATGGGCTTTAAACTTCTTGATGACACTGTGCACGGAAGACACAGGAACATTCAGGTCTTTGGAGATGGACTTGTAGCCTTGAGATTGCTCATGCTTCCTCACAATTTGGTTTCTCAAGTCCTCAGACAGTTCTTTGGTCTTCTTTCTTTTCTCCATGCTCAATGTGGTACACACTAGGACACAGGACAGAGGTTAAGTCAACTTTAATCCATGTTAACTGGCTGCAAGTGTGATTTAGTTATTGCCAACACCTGTTAGGTGCCACAGGTAAGTTACAGGTGCTGTTAATTACACGAATTAGAGAAGTATCACATGATTTTTCAAACAGTGCCAATACTTTTGTCCACCCCCTTTTTTAGGTTTGGCGTGGAATTATATCCAATTTGGCTTTAGGACATTTCTTTTTGTGTTTTTTCATTGATGACAAATGAAATGAAGATAATAATACCAAAGAATTTGTGATTGCAATCATTTTCAGGAAGAAACTGAGTATTATCTGATAGAATTGCAGGGATGCCAATACTTTTGGCCAGCACTGTATGTGACTGACATGTTTCTATGTCTCTAATCTATGTGTGATGCTCTATTCTTTCTGTTCTATAATTGTCGTGTACCGATGTTTTAACTGTATGCGGCACCTGAATTGCCGGGTTTTTTAAAGAGATGGGTGCATGAAAATCAGAGGGCACTAGTGTGTTCCCAGTGCCCTGCTATGTTTTTCATGCACCCTCCTATATACCCTGCCTGCCTGTCTGCCTATATATTCTGCCTGCCATGCTTCATTGAGCACTGTTCGCATTGATTTGGGCAATTTTTGACCTTCTGCAGACTGCCGGGGGGAGACCACCAGAAAAATGCTCGAGTTTCCCATAGACTTACATTGGACTCGTTGCTCGGGTCGAGCACCCTAGTATCACGATGTGCTCGGCCCGAGCTTCGAGCACCCGAGCATTTTAGTGCTCACTCATCACTAAATGAGAGCCATTGTTTTATAATTGTTGTAATGTATACATTTTGGGAGTAGCATATATACAATAATATCTTGTATTTGTAGTTAAGGGAGTTGAGTCACTCATTCACCTGGTCCAGAGAGCAGTTTGGCCATCCAATCTCAGTCTGTAGCATTTTGTACATAAAACTCAGAGATGAAGGGGTTGTTCTTGCTTTGATGGATATATTATCTAACAGGCTAACACATGCTATTGCTATCATGGGAAATGTTTTTTCATTTTAGTTTTTTAATTGGAGATAAGTGAATCGATTGCCTAATAGAGGGTTAGATGTGGAAGAATTTATTTTCATTATAAGATAGCATTCAGAGTTTTTTTCTGTTAAGAAATGAAATATCATTACATAATCAATTTGGGAAATTCTATAAACTTGTACTATCTAAAAAAGAGCGCAAGATCGTATCATGTAGAGCTAAGTGGGAAAGTTTTCTAAATGCTCCTCATGCTACAGATGTTCCCCATGTTCCAGATGAGTGAATACACTTGAAGGAAAGGATTCACCATAAATGTAACCATATTTATTAAGTGGATTAAGAGGATGGCAAAAATCAGCATCAACTTTCATATCTGTAGTCATAGACCCATTCCTGTTCAATCGAAAGCACATCTCTTTGCTGCTGCAAGGTTGTATACTCTAAGATTTGGAAGGTTAAGCCCTCTTAAACATTTTGTCTTGTGAAGGCTAAATATAATTTATTACTGTTATTATTATTATCTCCCTTCCAAATAAATAATCAAAACACTTTTATGAGTTTGTCAGATTTCTTTAGTAAAAGTGGCAAACTTAGGAAAAGATAGAATAGATTTGGGATCATTTTTAAAGGATATACCCATGCCAAATATAATAGTGATAATGATTTTCAGAACTGAATTTCTTTGGTAATTGTTGCTATAATTGAAGTAATTGTTCCTTGTAAAGAAAATGAGGGCTAGCTGTTAATTAGACTCATAGATAAATAATATTATCTGTTTGCCAGGTGAAGGGAAAAGAGTTTTGACAATCTAGTTTAACTGCAGTAAAAATTGCCCAGTCCTGCGATTTCTAATAATTTATCTCAAAACCCCAAAAATTATTGAATTCATGGAACAACATCATAATATGTGGGATTGCCTCTTAGGGGTTTGCTATAAGTAGGAGTAAATCATCTACAAAAACCAAGGTTTTCAAAACTTTGTTGCCCATACTTATGCCATGGAGAGGTGTCATTGTCTCTATTATTTATAGAAGAGGATCTAAAGCTAAATTGAATAGGAGAGAGGGGCATCCTTGTCTTTTTCCTCTACATATGAAAATAAGGTCAGATTATAGGCCATTAATCCAAATAGTTGAGGAGGAATTTGTATAGATAGTGCATATAAAATTTAGAAAGGTGGCTCCAAATTTACGGTATCTTAACCACTTCGCACAAGAGCCTGTTTTTGCCTTCGTGACCGGGCCAATTTTTTCAATTCTGACCACTGTCACTTTATGAAGTAATTAATCTGGAAAACTTCAACGGATCCCCCTGATTCTGGGATGTTTTTTTCGTGACATATTGTACTTCATGATAGTGGTAAAATTTATTCGATATCACTTGCGTTTATTTGTGAAAAAATCAGAAATTTGGCGAAAATGTTGAAAATTTTGCAATTTTCAAACTTTGAATTTTCATGCAATTAAATCAGAGAGATATGTCACACAAAGTAGTTAATAAATAACATTTCCCACATGTCTACTTTACATCAGCACAATTTTGGAACCAAAATATTTTTTTGATAGGGAGCTATAAGGGTTAAAAGTTGACCAGCGATTTCTCATTTTTCCAACAAAATTTACAAAAACATTTTTTTAGGGACCACATCATATTTGAAGTCACTTTGAGGGGTCTTTATGACAGAAAATACCCAAAAGTGACATCATTCTAAAAACTGCACCCCCCAAGGTGCTCAAAACCACATTCAATAACTTTATTAACCCTTCAGGTGCTTCACAGGAATTTTTGGAATGTGGAAGGAAAAAATTAACATTTAACTTTTTTCACAAAAATGTTATTTTAGACCTAATTTATTTTATTTTCATAGGGGCAACAGGAAAAAATGGACCCCAAAATTTTTTGTGAAATTTTTCTTGAGCGCGCTGCTACCCCATATGTGAGGGAAAACCACTGTTTGGGCGCACTGCAGGGTTCGGAAGGGAAGGAGAGCCATTAGACTTTTTGAATGTAAAATTTGTCTGAATAATTAGCAGACGCCATGTTGCGTTTAGAGAGCTCCTGATGTTCCTAAACAGTGGAAACCCCCCCATAAGTGACACCATTTTGGAAACAAGACCCCTTAGGGAACTTATCTAGATGTGTGGTGAGCACCTTGAACCCCAAGGTGCTTCACAAAAGTTTATAATATTGAGCTGTAAAAATAAAATTTTCACATTTTCCCACAAAAACGTTTTTCATCCCTTAATTTTGCATTATCATAAGGGTAATAGGAAAAATTGCACCATGAAATTTGTTGTGCAATTTCTCCTGAACACGCTGATACCCCATATGTGGAGGCATACCACTGTTTGGGTGCACGGCAGGGTTTGGAAGGGAAGGAGCGCCATTTGACTTTTTGAATGTAAAATTTGTTTGAATAATTAGCGGATGCCATGATGCATTTGGGGAGGCCCTGATGTGCCTAAACAGTGGAAACCCCCCACAAGTGACACCATTTTGGAAACTAGACCCCTTAGGGAACTTATCTAGATGTGTGGTGAGCACCTTTCACACCCAGCCGCTTCACAGAAGTTTATAATATTGAGCCGTAAAAATACAATTTTCACATTTTTCCCACAAAAAATGTTTTTCCTTCCCTAATTTTGTATTATCATAAGGGTAACAGGATAAATTGCACCATGAAATTTGTTGTGCAATTTCTCCTGAGTACGCCGATACCCCATATGTGGGGGAAAACCACTGCTTTGGTGTACGGCAGGGTTCGGAAGAGAAAGGAGCGCTATTTTGGCTGGGATAGGTTGCAGACACCATGTCACATTTGAAGAGTCGCTGACTTGCCGAAACAGCAGAAACCCTGACAAGTGACCCCATTTTGTAAACTACACCTCTCAAGGAATTCATCTAGGGAAGTAGTGAGTATTTTTTAATTTTTAAATTTATACCATTGGGCAGTGAAAAAAGCATAATTATATTTTTACCACAAAAAAAAGGTTTTACCCTCAGATTTTACATTTTCACACAGGGCAATGGGTAAAAATGGTGCCGAAATGTGTCACACAATTTCTTCTAAAAGTGTCAATACCCCATATGTGGCTGAATCGTACCGCTCAGCATACGGCGAGATCTGGGGGGGACGGAGTGCTATTTGACAATTGGAGAAAAAATTATTGTAGAATAGGCATTTGGATTTGGGAGCACAAAATTTTCTGAATTTCTTTTGGGGGGCAAGGGCCATTTCGCTTTTCCAGAGCCTTTCTGCTACCAGTAACTTGGAAGTCCCTTATATTTTTAACAGATGACGGACCTGAGTGGGGACTAGCTTTTTTTGAAGACTGAGTTGAAGCTTTTATTGGGAACATTTTACGTAACATTTATCCGGCGCTCTAGGCTGAGCACTTACATCGGGGTTTCCATCTAAATTTCCAAGTGATGTAATTCAGATGAAACCCCTGCGGGATCCATTCACTGTAATGAGGCAGCAGAGTTACCCTGGACTCCGCCTAGCCTCTGTTTAGCGGTGTCCTTTTTTTCAGAAGTGCACAAAACTGTGGCCAACCGCACTTTTATGCACGCCTAAAACAAATGACACTGTGGAATCCCAGGCCAGACGGCATCCACAGTGCCTATATCTGCCTCATTACAGGTAATCTTCCGTCATGGGTTCTGGCTGAATAACATATTTCAGAGATTTACATGGAAACTCTGGTGTAAGTGCTCAGCGCAGAGCGCAGGATAAATGTAAGACTCTGCGCCTTACTGCGATCTTTGGGAGACATAATAAACTAATCAGTAGCAGGTGAAGAATTGGTTTTATTTATTTTTTACGCCGTTCCTAGCGTGATATAACTGATTAGATTACTTTATTCTTCGGGTCGGTGCGATTACAAAGATACCAGATTTATATTGGGTTTTTATGACTGACAGCTGTCACACACTAAAAGACACTTTTTTTTGCAAAATCTAGTTTTTGCATCGCCATATTTTGAGAGCTATAATTTTTCCAGATTTTGTCCGACAGAGTCATGTGATGGCTTGTTTTTTGCGGGACGAGTTGACATTTTTATTAGTACCATTTTTGGGTACGTGACATTTTTTGATCGCTTTCTATTCCGTTTTTTGGGAGGTAAAATTAGCAAAAAACAATTCAGGAATTGTTTTTTGAGTTTTTTTTTATGCCGTTCTGCGTGTGGTAAAAGTGATCAGGCAGCATTATTCTTCGGGTCAGTACGTTTACAGCGATGCTACACTTACTGTATATTTTTTTATGTTTTGGCGCTTTTACACAATAAAACCATTTTATAGAAAAAATATTTTTTTTGCATTGCTTTATTCTGAGCGCTAAAACTTTTTTATTTTTCGGCTGATGGAGCTGTATCGCGGCTTTTTTTTTGCGGAACAAGATGATGTTTTCAGCAGTACCATTTTTATTTCCATTTTGCTTTTTGATCGCATTTTTTTCCACTTTTTGTTTGGCGATATGAGGAAAAAGCATAGTTTTTTGCTCTGTTTTTTATTTATTTTTATTACGGTGTGCACAGAAGGAGTTAATTAGTGTGACAGTTTTATAGCTCGGGTTGTTTTGGACGTGGTGATACCAAATATGTGTACTTTTTTTATTTTTGCATAAATATACGGATTTATCGGTTTAATATTTTATTTATTTATTTTTATTTATTTTGTAATTTTTTTTTAACAGTTTAAAACATTTTTTTTTTACTTTTTTTTTTACATTTTTACTTAGTCCCTGTATGGGACATTAATTTTTATTTTTCTGATCACTAATCTCATGTAATGTAATAGACATGTATTACATTACATGAGATCTTCCCTGACTGTTTCACAGTCAGTCTCCTGCCTGGCTTCAGCTGCAGGCTGAGCCAGGCAGGACACCATATATGGCAGATCTGGAGGCGGTCATGTGACCTCCAGCTGCCATAGCAACGTCAGGTCCTGGAAGGTATAAGGGGGCCGTCGGAGAGGTAAGTGAACGACCACCTCTCCTCCTGCTGTCTTCTATATGCCGCAATCACTATAGATCGCGGCATATAGAAGATAGCAAAGGGTTAACATCACTGGGACCTGATCCAATCAGGTCCCGATAATGTTCCCTGTCAGAGCTATCGCTCTGCACCGCTCCCGCAGTGCTTGCAAGACCCTGGGGGTCCTGAGCGCTGCGGGTCCACCCACCGTTTTTAAACGTCCTCGCTGCACAGAGCCCAGGCAGCGCGGACGTTTATCTACAGTGGGTGGTCGGGAAGCGGTTAATATTCTAATCAAATGTGGCAATTTCTGAAAACATTTTTACAACGCCTCCTCTGCCTGACTGTATATTACGAGTACTATTAGGCCATGCACAAAACCAATTTGTGTCGCCGAGAAAATGTCTGGTAAAATAGATTGTAGACTTGTAGCCGTCATTAGTAAAGAGATAAATTTATAAGATACTGGAAGAAGTAGATTTTTCCCAAGTTTTGTTATTAGAGAAATAGATGCTTATTTGAAGTGATCTGGTAAATTGGCAAAACTGCTAAAATAGTGCTAAAGAGATGTGAAGATATTAAGGAAGGTAACATTTTGTAAAATTCCCAGGAAAATCAGTCAGGTCAGGTCCAGGGAATATTTGAAGCTTAAATTACTTGAATGTTGTATTAATTCCCTAAATATTAAAGGGTGAGTTATGAATTTCTCTTTGGTCTTTATTAAATCTATATGAGTTAGCTTGATTAACAAATTTTAGACCATCTGCCCAGAAAATAAGTTGAAGGCCGTAAAGCTCTGCAAAATATCAGCAAAATGTTTCACAAATTTGTAGGTGTTTTTTCGTTATGTTCCCTTTCAGGGCTAGAAATTATATAAATTTTTGTTTGGTATTTAAAAGCTTTAGTTAGCGAGGCCAGTAATCTTCCAGGCCTATTGCCCCAATGCAAATATTTATTTTTCAGATATGCCAATTGGGTGGCTGCTGGTTCATGAAAAATTGAGCCACCGTACGTCTGTGGTCGGATCTGGCGAGGTCCCTAGTCACGCCCCTCCAGGCACTCCTCGGTTCGTGGCCCAGTGGGACCACTAACCACGCTCACGCCAAACAGTCAAATCAAGAGAGGAGCCAATAATCCAGCCTAGAATCCATATTATTAATTTGAGAATAAAAAGTGTAGTATCTGTCTGTGGAATGACAAAGGCACCAACAGTCAATTAAATTGAGTTTGTCAATAAATTCAGGGATAGGTACAGTGGGGAGACAGCAAAAAGTATCCTAACAAGGAATTATGGTTATCCCAATAGAATTAGATAAAGAATATCAGTAATAATGGGACCTAAAACTTAACCTTTAATATATAACAACTAAAATGCTCTCCTCGCAGACCAACATCAAGAAAATACATATATAGACACTTTTAAAACAAAACCAGTAATATACTGTTTGTGGATGTAAGATCAATCAAACAATGTAATAATCTCAAATATCGATCCCAGTCTATCACTGATCAATCAGACCGGAAAGTGTGCTAGAACTGTGACAGATTCATCAACAGAATAAATATGGTCTTCTCTGTGCCATCAACAGAGTGAATGTAGTTATCTCAGTGCCAGTCACGATCTATCAAACATCAATCATGAGATGCTATAACAGTGACAATAGTCATAATTGGTTTCAACAATCCATATAATAATATACAGGATTTAAACTTTAAGACAAAGGATTGATCTCACCCAGCTTGATAATTGATTACTCCAATCATTCAGTCAAGGTGGTGGAGCATAGTGAGGTTGAAGGGTTGGCTATGAGCATTCATCCGTAGCATTTCTACCTATCCTTAGTTCATCAGGTATAGAAGCAAACAAGAGGGAGAAAAATCGAACTAAAGGGAGTCCACTCATTGAATTCTAGGAAGAGGAAGGATTGTCCAGGAGCACAGAAAACAAGGAAACTGAGGAAAAGACCATACCATGAACTAAAAGTTCATAAAAATATATAGGGCAGATAAATAGTGCAGGGGCTGGTTGGATAAAGGGCACAGGCAGGGCAACTAAAGAGTGGCTCCGTAAGAAGAATTTCAAGGTCCTGGAGTGGCCTAGCCAGTCTGCAGACCTGAACCCAATAGAAAATCTTTGGAGGAAGCTGAAACTCAATGTTGCAGAGCGGCAGCCCCGAAACCTGAAAGATCTGGAGAAGATCTATATGGAGGAGTGGGCCAAAATCCCTGCTGCAGTGTGTGCAAACTTGGTCAAGAACTAAAGGAAACATCTGATCTTAGTAATTGCAAACAAAGGTTTCTGTACCAAATATTAAGTCCTGTTTTTCTATTGTATCAAGTACTTATTTCATGCAATAAAATGCAACTTAATTATTTAAAAATCTTACGAGATTTTCTGTTTTTTATTTTTAGATTCTGTCTCTCACAATAGAAGTGTACCTAAGATACAAATTACAGACCTCTTCATTCTTTGTAGGTGGTAAAACTTGAAAAATCGGCAGTGTATCAAATACTTATTTTCCCCACTGTAAGTGTCATAATCTTGGTGCTGTGGGTGAATGATCTAGAAAAAAGTAATGTCAATTGTTTAAGTTGTTTCCCATAATTATTTACGGGAATGCCATTTTAGTAGTTTTTCATGTAGCTTAATAAAAAGGAATAGTTAGGTGCATTAGGAGAGTTAATATTTACAGTAGTCTTGTTGCGCTATGGTCGCCTTGATTGTAATGAACCTGCCTGCTGCATCCGCAATCATCTCCTGAATAGAGTAATCTAAATTTCTATGAAATAATATTTAAACACCTGATTTTTTTAGAATATGAGGCTTTCCAGCAATTATGTTAGTGTATATTTTAAGAGAATGATGATTATCTTTAAGCAAATTGGTTTCTTGAGCAAACACTATTTGAGGGCATAATTTAGTAATAAAATCTAAAACTTTCCAATGTTTAATTGGTAAGTTTTATCCATCCAAATTCTATGTTAATCCTTGCAAGGAAGTTTTGTTGAATTTTCTTATAGAATTAGTATTGTTCGCCATTTTTACTAATATGTAATAATGGCCAATTTGTAATAATAAAGTTAGAAAATAGTGATGAGTGAGCACTAAAATGCTCGGGTGCTCGAAGCTCGGGTCGAGCACATTGGAATACTCGGGTGCTCGACCCGAGCAACGAGCCCAATGTAAGTCTATGGAAAACTCGAGCATTTTTCTGGTGGTCCCCCCCCCGGCGGTCAGCAGAAGGTCAAAAATTGCCCAAATCGATGGGAACGGTGCTCAATTAAACGTCAGGCAGGCAGAATATATAGGCAGACAGGCAGGCAGAGTATATAGGAGGGTGCATGAAAAACATAGCAGGGCACTTGGAACACACTAGTACCCTCCGATTTTCATGCACCCGTCTCTTTAAAAAAAGTCAGCCGGCAATTCATCAGCGGCATACACCGGTACCCGACAATTTAGAACAGAAAGAATAGAGCATCACACATAGATTAGATAGATAGAAACATGTCAGTCACATATATAAGAAGTACAGTGACAGTGTTGATTACGGTACTTGTCATTTAGTGTTAAAATAAAGGATTTATTAAAAAAAAAATTAGTGTGGGGTTCCCCGTAATTTTAGTCTCTAGCGGAGGTTAAGCAGATTGCTGGGGCAGATGTTTGAAGCCTGGGAAGGGGGTAATACCCACGGAGCTTCCCAGGCTACTAATATCAGCCCCCAGCTGAATACCTAGCCTTTACCAGCTATAAAAATGGGCGACCCCCCCAAAGAATGACGTGGGGTCCTCCCTATTTTAATAGCTAGCAAAGGCTAGGCAGACAGCTGGGGGCTGATATTAATAGCCCAGGAAGGGTGCCATGAATATTGGCCCCCTCCCAGGCTAGAAACACCAGCCGTCAGCCGCCCCAGAAATGGCACATCCATAGGATGCGCCAATTCTGGCACTTATCCTTGCTCTTCCCACTGCCCTGTAGCGGTGGCAGTGGGGTAATAGGGCTGGGGTTGATGTCACCTTATGCCAGCTGATATCAAGCCCAGGCTAGTAATGGAGAGGCATCTATAAAACACCCACATTACTAACCCCATAGTCAAAGTTAAAAAAAAACACAAACCCTACGCCAATTTTTTTTTTAATAAATCCTTTATTTTAACACTAAATGAAAAGTACTGTAGCCAACACTGTCACTCTGTCACTCTACTTATTATATATGTGACTGACATGTTTCTATCTATCTAATCTATGTGTGATGCTTGTAGCGCCGGCGTCCCTGCCCTCTGCTAGGCAGGGACGCTGTTCCCCTCACCCCTCTGCTCCGAGCCCGGCGTCCTCCTCCCGCTCTGCTGGCAGCGCGCGCTCCTTCCCGGCCACTGTGCTTAGGGCGCGCGCGCGCTCCCTCTCTCTTAAAGGGGCCGCACGCGCCATCCTAAGGAGTCCCCGGCCAATGGCCGGAGGACTTCACCATATATAAGGTACCTCCTCCAAAATGGAGGTGCCCGAGCAATGTTGTTGCACTGTTCACTACTCTGCTTCAGCCCTCAGGTCCCGTTGCCAGTTACCTGCCAGATTCCTGCCAGTTTGCTGTCTGATTCCTGCCTGATATTCTGCTTACCTGCCTGCTAGCCTGAGGTCCGACGGTATGCCTACCGACTCCTGTCAGTCTGTCTAAGGACCAGCTTGCCCACTCACCTGGGAGCGCTCCTCTGCTACCTGCCTGCTAGCCTGAGGTCCGACAGTCTGCCCTCCAACTCCTGTCAGTCTGTCTATGGACCAGCTTGCCCACTCACCTGGGAGCGCACACCTGTTACCTGCCTGCTAGCCTACCTGGAGGCTCCGCCGTCACGTGCTGTGACCACCTGCCATTCCAGAGACTCCTGCCCGCTCACCTGGGAGCGCACACCTGTTACCTGCCTGCTAGCCTACCTGGAGGCTCCGCCGTCACGTGCTGTGACCACCTGCCATTCCAGAGACTCCTGCCCGCTCACCTGGGAGCGCACACCTGTTACCTGCCTGCTAGCCTACCTGGAGGCTCCGCCGTCACGTGCTGTGACCACCTGCCATTCCAGAGACTCTCGCTTGCTCACCTGGGAGCACACATCAACCATCTGCCTGCTAGCCTACCTGGAGGCTCTGCCATCACAGGTCGTACCTACCCTTTACCCAGAGACTGCCCCGGTCACTTGCCGTGATCTCCTGCCCGTTCATCCAGAGACTGCCCCGGTCACTTGCCGTGACCTCCAGCCCGTTCACTCAGAGACTGTCCCGGTCACCTGCTGTGACTGCCTGCCCGTCTTCCCTGGTCGCCACCCGCTCCCTTACAAGGACCGCTCCCTTGTATAGTAGCTCAGAGGTTCCGTCTCCCAGACCCGTTACAGTTTGCTCGGGCCATGGAACCCGGTGGCACCCAAGCTCCCTCGCTCTCGGACCTGTGTCATGAACTGTCCCGTCAGAGGTCCCAACAGGAGTCCATCCTGGGTCACCTGCGGAATGTCAATTCTCGCCTGGACACTCTGACTGCTCCGCCAGCAACCTCCGCCAGTGCCATGACTCGCAATCCGGCAGCTCCGCTGCCCACTAATACCATGGTATCCTACCCCGGACCCCGGCTTTCTGCACCTCCTCGCTTCGGAGGCGACTCCGCCCAGGCTCGGGGCTTCATAAATCAGTGCACCCTGCACTTTGAACTATTGTCCCACCAGTTTAACTCCGACCGGGCCAAAATTGCCTTCATCATGTCCCATCTCACCGGGGAGGCCCTGGCCTGGCTAAATCCTCTATGGGAGAGAGGAGACCCCCTGGTGTCCGACTTGCCTGCCTTTCTCACGGCTTTCCGGAAAGTCTTCGACGAACCCGGACGGAAGACCTCATCCGCATCATCTCTGCTACGCCTCCGTCAGGGAAGTCTCACCGTGGGCCAATATGCCATACGGTTCCGTACCCTTGCCTCGGAGCTGGCCTGGGATAACGACGCTCTGGTATCCGTCTTCTGGGAGGGTCTGTCCGGCCGTATTAAAGATGAACTTGCCGGTCGGGACATTCCTACCACTCTCGATGACCTAATAACTCTTGCCACCCGGATTGACCTACGGTTCCAGGAGCGTGCCAAAGAGGTCACCCGTGAGAGGAGGTTTCCACGTCTAGCTCCTACTTTTCAGAAACCCGTCACTCCCTCCGTCTCTCCCCAGGTACACTCTCCTGTGCCTATGCAGGTCGACCAGACCAAGATGGTCAAAACCCGTCAGGACTTACGCCGTGCCGAGGGGAGCTGCTTCTACTGTGGCAGTAAGGAGCACCGGATCCGTGCCTGCCCGGAGAGGTCGGGAAACGCCTGTGTCTAGGTTCGCTCAGAGAGGTCGACCTAGACAAGAATAAATCCTCTCCATCTCTGCTGCTGTCAGTCTCAATCGTCTGCGGGGAGAACCGTTATTTCGAACTAGCCCAACTTGACCCTGGAGCAGCCGGGAATCTTATTTCACAGTCCCTGGTAGAGAAATACCGCATCCCCACCAAACCTCTGGCTGTACCCTTGTCTGTTGCTGCCGTGGATGGGGGTCTCTTACCACGCCCCATCCAACTCATCACCGAATCCATTACTCTGCAGGTGGGAATGCTGCATTCTGAGAGTATCTCCTTTCATGTTCTGCCTGGACTCTCTCACGCCCTCTTGCTAGGTCTACCTTGGCTCCAGAGACATGCACCCGTGCTTGACTGGCAGACCGGAGAGGTCCTTCGCTGGGGACAGGACTGCTATAAGACCTGTCTGGTTCCCGTCCATCCCGTCCATCCTTCTCCTACCCCAGCTAATCTACCTGGACTTCCGATTCCTTATTGGTCTTATGCTGATGTCTTTAATAAAAAGGAAGCAGAGACACTACCCCCTCATAGACCATACGACTGCCCTATCGACCTGTTACCTGGTACTACTCCTCCCCGTGGGCGTATTTATCCATTATCCGCTGCTGAGACCCGGTCGATGTCCGAATATATTGAGGAGAATCTGGCCAGGGGATTCATCCGGAAATCTACCTCCCCGGCGGGAGCAGGCTTCTTTTTCGTCAAAAAGAAGGACGGCTCTCTCCGTCCCTGTATAGACTATAGAGGCCTTAACCAGATCACGGTGAAGAATAAGTACCCCCTTCCGCTCATTCCGGAGTTATTTGATCGTCTGAGGGGGGCTAGAATCTTCACCAAACTGGACCTCCGTGGGGCGTACAACCTGGTTCGTATCCGTCAGGGGGATGAATGGAAGACGGCATTCAACACCCGGGACGGCCACTATGAATATCTGGTAATGCCCTTTGGTCTCTGTAACGCTCCTGCCGTCTTTCAAGAGTTGGTCAATGACATCTTCCGGGACCTTCTCTACTCCTGCGTAGTGGTGTACCTGGACGACATCTTGGTCTTCTCTCCGGATCTCCAGACTCACCGGAGGGACGTTCGTCAGGTCCTGCTCAGGCTCAGGCAGAATCACCTCTTCGCTAAATACGAGAAGTGCCTCTTTGAGCAGACCTCGCTTCCGTTTTTGGGCTACATTATTTCTCAGACCGGCCTACGAATGGATCCAGAGAAACTGTCTGCCATCGAGAAATGGCCTCGACCGGAGGGGTTGAAGGCCATTCAGCGGTTCCTGGGCTTCGCCAACTACTACCGCCTCTTCATACCACACTTCTCTTCCCGGACTGCCCCAATGTCCGCGCTCACCCGTAAGGGTACTAATCCCAAAGAGTGGCCACCCGAAGCAGAGGAGGCCTTTCTTTCCTTAAAACAGGCCTTCTCTTCCGCCCCGGTGCTGCATCGCCCGGACGGCAACAAGCAGTTCTTCCTGGAAGTTGACGCCTCCTCCTCTGGAGCCGGAGCGGTACTTACTCAAAAATCATCTTCCGGGAGGATGGTAACTTGCGGCTTCTTCTCTAAACTCTTCTCCTCCTCAGAGCGCAATTATTCCATAGGAGACCGAGAGTTATTGGCCATCAAACTGGCATTGGGGGAGTGGCGTTACCTGCTCGAGGGGGCTCTTCACCCGGTAATAATTTACACTGACCACAAGAACTTGGCTTACCTCCAGCATGCCCAGAGACTTAACCCGCGCCAAGCCCGGTGGTCCTTGTTTTTTGTTCGCTTTGATTTTGTTCTTCATTTTCGCCTGGCTGACAAAAACGTCAAGGCGGACGCCTTGTCTCGATCCTTTCTGGTGTCTGATCTCGAGGAAGATCCGAAACACATCATCGATCCCGCCAGAGTAATGCAGGTGGCTCCCGTGAGTCTAAATCGTCTCCCTCCCGGAAAGACGTTCGTATCAGTACCTGATCGGGAGAAGATCCTACACTGGGGTCACTCGTCTAAACTAGCTGGCCACGCCGGTCAGAAAAAGACCCTCCAGCTTATTACCCGGCACTACTGGTGGCCTACCCTGCACAAGGACGTAATAGACTTTGTTTCTGCCTGTGTGTCCTGCGCCCGCAACAAGGTTCCGAGACATCTGCCAGCCGGTCGCCTCCTTCCGCTCCCAGTACCTGCTGCCCCCTGGCAGCATATAGCAATGGACTTTATAACTGATCTTCCCGTCTCTGCCGGTTGTACGGTCATTTGGGTGGTCGCTGACCGCTTTTCCAAGATGGCTCATTTCGTTCCCCTGCCAGGCCTCCCGTCTGCACCCGAGCTGGCTAAAGACTTTATCCGCCACATCTTCCGTCTTCATGGCCTGCCCCTCCACATCGTGTCGGATCGTGGGGTACAGTTCACTTCACGCTTCTGGAGAGCCACTTGTAAACTGCTAGACGTCACCCTGGACTTCTCCTCCGCTTACCACCCACAGTCTAATGGTCAAGTGGAGCGGATCAATCAGAACCTGACCAGTTACCTCCGGCACTTCGTTAATGCCCACCATTCAGACTGGGTGGATCTCCTGCCATGGGCCGAATTTTCTTACAACAATCACGAGAGCGAATCTTCCTCCAAATCCCCGTTTTTTGTTGTCTTCGGTCAGCATCCTCGGATCCCATTTCCCGTCTCCACCTCGGTGGACAATCCGGCTGCGGAATCTCTTGTTAACAAATTTTCCTCCATATGGGAGAGTACCCGATCCGCACTCCTTCTGTCATCCGAGCGTATGAAAAGACATGCTGACAAAAAAACGTCTGGATCCTCCTCAATTCCGTCCAGGGGATAAGGTCTGGCTCTCGTCCAAGTATGTCCGGCTCAAGATTCCTTCCTATAAGTTAGGGCCTCGGTTCATCGGTCCTCTGGAGGTCATCAGTCAGATCAACCCGGTGGCCTATAAATTGAAACTCCCGGCCAACTTGCGGATCCCTAACTCCTTCCATGTATCTCTCCTCAAACCTGTGGTACTTAACTCTTTTTCCAAGTCTACAGGTACGCCTCCTGCTACGGTTTCCGCTGAAAACGAATTTGAGGTAGAGAACATTCTGGCCACCAAAAGGGTAAGAGGGAAGACCTTTTTTCTAGTAGATTGGAAGGGGTTTGGTCCTGAAGAGAGAACGTGGGAGCCCCGGGAGAACATCCATGCCCCTCTCATCCTAGCTAAATTTCTCTCTGGCCTAAAAAAGGGGGGGCCTAAAGGGGGGGGTACTGTAGCGCCGGCGTCCCTGCCCTCTGCTAGGCAGGGACGCTGTTCCCCTCACCCCTCTGCTCCGAGCCCGGCGTCCTCCTCCCGCTCTGCTGGCAGCGCGCGCTCCTTCCCGGCCACTGTGCTTAGGGCGCGCGCGCTCCCTCCCTCTTAAAGGGGCCGCGCGCGCCGTCCTAAGGAGTCCCTGGCCAATGGCCGGAGGACTTCACCATATATAAGGCACCTCCTCCAAAATGGAGGTGCCCGAGCAATGTTGTTGCACTGTTCACTACTCTGCTTCAGCCCTCAGGTCCCGTTGCCAGTTACCTGCCAGATTCCTGCCAGTTTGCTGTCTGATTCCTGCCTGATATTCTGCTTACCTGCCTGCTAGCCTGAGGTCCGACGGTCTGCCTACCGACTCCTGTCAGTCTGTCTAAGGACCAGCTTGCCCGCTCACCTGGGAGCGCTCCTCTGCTACCTGCCTGCTAGCCTGAGGTCCGACGGTCTGCCCTCCAACTCCTGTCAGTCTGTCTATGGACCAGCTTGCCCGCTCATCTGGGAGTGCACACCTGTTACCTGCCTGCTAGCCTACCTGGAGGCTCCGCCGTCACGTGCTGTGACCACCTGCCATTCCAGAGACTCCTGCCCGCTCACCTGGGAGCGCACACCTGTTACCTGCCTGCTAGCCTACCTGGAGGCTCCGCCGTCACGTGCTGTGACCACCTGCCATTCCAGAGACTCCTGCCTGCTCACCTGGGAGCGCACACCTGTTACCTGCCTGCTAGCCTACCTGGAGGCTCCGCCATCACGTGCTGTGACCACCTGCCATTCCAGAGACTCTCGCTTGCTCACCTGGGAGCACACATCAACCATCTGCCTGCTAGCCTACCTGGAGGCTCTGCCATCACAGGTCGTACCTACCCTTTACCCAGAGACTGCCCCGGTCACTTGCCGTGACCTCATGCCCGTTCATCCAGAGACTGCCCCGGTCACTTGCCGTGATCTCCTGCCCATTCATCCAGAGACTGCCCCGGTCACTTGCCGTGACCTCCAGCCCGTTCACTCAGAGACTGTCCCGGTCACCTGCTGTGACTGCCTGCCCGTCTTCCCTGGTCGCCACCCGCTCCCTTACAAGGACCGCCCACTTGTATAGTAGCTCAGAGGTTCCGCCTCCCAGACCCGTTACAATGCTCTATTCTTTCTGTTCTAAATTGTCGGGTACCGGTGTATGCCGCTGATGAATCGCCGGCTTTTGATGTTTCACTGTGAGCACTGTTCCCATCGATTTGGGCAATCACTGAAATGCCACAACCACCATGGCTGTGACATTACAGTGAGTGGCAGACAATCCCTGCATGATTGGTGCTCTAAATAGCGCCAAACATGCAGGACGGGACCCCGAGCTCCCGCCCGAGCATCTCGAAAGTACTCAGCAAGCTCCGAGCATCTCGAGTACTGAGATGCTCGAGCGAGCACCGAGCATTGGCGAGCATGCTCGCTCATCACTATTAGAAAACCATGCTTGTGAGTCACGGACCCAGCAAACCAGGACCACCCCACTAATTTCAAATTCTGAATGAAATTATGCATTAGGAAAGGGGATCCTCGACCCCATTCCAATCTGAGCATATCCCAAGAGACATTGAACTACAGAAAAAAATGTGTTTGGTTCCACAATGGCAATCTTGTAAGGTATTATCAAATTTGGGAAACACATCTGAAAATCAAAATCAAGCAACCAATCAATTCATTTAAGAGAGAACAGATTAATGAATACAAAAGTGTATTAAGTCCATCTTAATTTTTTATATTGCAATCTTTAAAAAAAATAATCTTACAATTTTTACACTGGCTGCTGGGACTCTTTTGGACTCATAATTCCTGTCCTTTCAGGAACAGTTTATAGACAATGACAGTTAACACCTCTATAAACAGCTGATAAAAAAGGATCCATCATTCACAATAGGTGATGTCACAGCTAAACCCTGCCCCCTTTCCCTTTACAGTGGCAAAAACTCATTAGAAATTCCAATACAAAAGATAGTGTCAAGGTCTGATTATTGTGACTAATGTACATGTGTTGTTTCCTGAAACAACAGAAGTTAGTGTCTAAAAAATCCCCAGTGGCCAGTGAGAAAATTGCAAGGTTTCTATTTTTATTTAATATAAAGAGTGATATATGAAAAATTGCCAACATTTAAAAAAAAAAATATAGAGCAGAAAAACCTGATTTATACAATAAGTCATTTTTTGATGTTGGCTGTCCTTTTAAGAATTAATGATACATTCCTTTCTTTAGCATCCACTTCTGTGGTTAGCTCAAGAAACGACATCAAATGCTATATTATAAAATGTGACACCAGCCATAGGTACATTGATAAATGTGTTTGTTTTGTGCGCTCATCTTGACCTCTGATAACACTATTACACCATTAAAATCATCTGCCTAAAATTGTGTAGATTCTCCTTGTACCTCAAAAGAAATCACAAATCAGTCAAGACATGGACTGTAATAGACATGTAAGAGTATATGCACACAATGTCTTTTTCAAATGGATTCTGCTTCCAAAACTGCCTGAAAAAATATTCAAAAGAATGAATGTATACATTCTCGTTCATATGTTCAGTCTTTTGAGAGTCTTTTAAGCGCCTCTGGTTTCCAAAGATGCAAAATGGTTAAAAGAAGCTTGCTGACCATTCTTCAGGCATCTCCACCCAAAAGAGGCTCTCTACTATATAATTTAAGTAAATGGGAATGATGAAAAGATGCCCGAACAGTGTCTTTTTGAGCATTTTGCCAGCATTTTTGTCAAGCAGATTCTACACACCCCAAAAATTATGGGAAAATGCTAAAGAAAAAAAAAACCCCGGCAGCTTCTAACATTCAAAAGCACTCAGGAAACAATCAAACAGATGATACAAATGACACCTGTGTTTCCTGACGTTTTTTCCTCTTGAAAAACTAGGCAGATAAGTGCCCACCTCAAAAAAGACATAGTGTGCACATAACCAAAAGGTGTCTAAAAGATTTTAGGAGATCATGCAAATTGTGAGGTGAGGTCTTTCCGGATTGAACTTGTTGTATCTAGAAAATTCAATGGATGCTTGATTGAATTGCGATATAGGTACTTTGGAGGGCAGGTCAACACCATCAGGCTAGTCATGTTCCACAAACCATTCCTAAATAATTTTCGCTGTGAGATAGGGTGCATTATACTAATGAAAGAGGGCACTGCCATAAGGGAACAACTTTGCCGTGAAGTGGTGTACTTCACCTGAAACAACATTTAGGTAGGTGGTACATGTCAAAGTAACCTCTACAGTACATGAATGCCAGGGCACAATGTTTCCCACAATATACTGTTTCTGCTAGACAGTCTTTGATTCATAACACAGTCCAATGCTAATTATGGATTCCTGTGATGGATGATACTCTTCGGTCAACATCATTAAATTTCTCTTAAAGGGACCATATTGACTTTGTTTTGGGCACATTACACAATTACATACTTTGGACTGTTCTCACCACATTAAAAGTTGAATATTCACAATATCCAACTTCTAGAAAATCACTGCAAGTGGATATTTTGTTTGCTTTTATCTTTTATTACTAGGTCTATTGTTTCTTTACATTAGTCTTTCTTGCTCTTGGTTTCGATATGCCTGCTTTGTTAGACAAGTACCGGTCTGCCAAAGGCTTGACTTTAAAGGAGTACAGTTAGTTTTGATTCTGTTTTCAAAGGCATTTCAGCCTTGAAAATACTTAGCAAGTACTATTGCTTGTCACACGTTCCTTCCAGGATGACAAATAAAACAAGTCCCATGAGGAAGAAGTAAAACTCAATTTGATCTCTTCCCTGAAGGGGTATCTAACCAATAGTATAACTTGACATTTGTACAAAGCTAAAATTAAATGACAGTTGATATCCCCAAAGAATCCTACCATTGACAAATGATTGTAGAGCTTTTCAGTAATTTTACAGCTGAATTTATTTGCAACAATCATCCATGAATGAAAAAAAAGATTAAAAATGATTAAATATATTTTGCATATCAAATGCTGAAAACCAAAATATAAAAACACCTCCATCATACACACGTTCTTCCAATATAGTCCACATCAGAATACAGGTTGTATAATGTATTGCAGCTGAGCTGCAGTCAGGAGTTGAGCTGTAATATTAGACACAACCCACTTACAGGTATAACACTTTTGCTGTAAGTAAGCAGCCATGTTTCTCTTACCCTGTACAATCCATTTAAGCTATTAGCCATTGTTCTTGCAGCTGGGGTCTAGTACAGTTTTCATATGCATTTTATCATTCAAAACCAAGAGTGGACTGAATTCTTCCAATTTTGCTTTTAATTCCAAACTTTTTTTTTGCCAGGCAAGAAAAGACAAACTTGACTCAGTTGAACAATTGGAATATCATTGTCATAACATTATCATTGACCATAGATTTAACAGCTCAATATACAGAAAAGTTCCCATTAACATCATAAAGAGACATTTACTTTTGTGTCACTACCTTCCAAAGTGACTAATTAGCTATATATTTTTATTTTATTTTTTACTTCACTTTACTTTTGATTTGTTTTTACTCCAGATTTTTTTTCTGTAAATAGTAAATTTTACTTTTTTCTATTCGTTTTTCAGGCTCCAAGAGGGGCCAAGAGGCTCACATACATGGCATAGCTGGGGGCTCTGAGTGCCATGCAACGCATTGATACCCTGTGGGGCTCTTATGGACTTACAGAGAGATCCCCATCTGTAAAATCAATTGACCACAACGTTTAGGTCACATTCACACGTTGAGTATTTAGTAAGTTTTTTACATTAGTATTAATAATTAGTGGAAAAATTAGAGGAAAAGTATAATAGAAACACGTCACCACTTCTTTATGTTGCACCCACTCCTAGTTTTGGCTTACAAATACTGAGGTAAGTAACTCACCAAACACTGAACGTGTGCACGTGGCCTTTGGAGTTAAAAGACTTTAATCCTGGCCTCCACAGTGTCAGCTGTGGATATGATGTGGTGCTGGAAGCAGTTAAAGTATGTACATATTATTTGGAATTCTTACGCTTCAATTTAGATAAGATAAACACTAAAGCCTTAATCTCAGAAATAAATGTCTTGATGAATATAAGAACTGAGTCCTAATCCCTCTTTTTAGTATTTTAACACCCTTCACCCCGTGGACATTTTCTGTTTTTGAATTTTCATTTTCTCCTTCACTTCTTCCAAGAGTCATAACTTTTTATTTTTCCGCAAAATAGCTGTATGAGGGCTTGTTTTTTGAAAGAGGAGTTATACTTTTGAATGACACCATTCATTTTACCATATGGTGTCCTGGAAAACTGAAAAAAAACTCCAAAAAAGTGCATTTCTTCAATTGGTTTTGTTTTTTTTTATTTACCGTGTTCATTAATTAAATTAATTGTATGAAAATTGTCTGCTTTTGTCGCCTTTTTCCAAGACCCATAACGTTTTCATTTACGGGATATAGGGCTGTGTGAGAGCTTATTTTTTGTGCCCTTAGCTGATGTTTTAACTGATATAATTTTGGGGTAGATGTGATGTTTTGATCGGCTCTTATTGTATTTTATTGCAATGTTGTGTTGGCCAAAAACCTAATCCTGGTGTTTGGATTTTTTTTTCTCTTTACTCTGTTTACCAATCGGATTAATTTATTTTATATTTTGATTGATTTTACATTTCTGAATGCAGCAGTTCTAACTATGTGTATTTTTTTAAATTGTTTTATTTTCAATGGGGCAAGAGGGGGTGATTTCAACTTTTGTTGTTTTATTTTTTTCATATATTTTTTTTTTGACATTTTTAAAAAAACTTTTTGCTATATTTAATAGTTCCTTAGGGGACTTGAAGCTACGACCATCCAATCGCTTGTGGTATACATAGCAGTGCTGCAGCATTGTTATGTATGGCATAAATCACAGATGAATCATAATGACAGGCACAGGGAGTCATTAGTAGACCCCTGACTGTCATGATAAACCATCGGCGACCCGTGATCACCTGTCATATCGTTTTAAATCCTGTTTTCAGAAATTGATCGCTCCACCCACGGCTGTTAAAGGCACATGATGGCTGATTAAATCAGCTGTAATGGGGGGGGGATCCGGACTCAGAGTGTGAACCCGCATCAAAGGCAGGAACATGACATATTACATACATATACGTCATATGTCTTGAAGGGTTTAAAATCTTTGTGTAAATAATAGATCTCTACAAAAATTCACATAATTAGAATATTTTTTCCTCTCATTTTTATCTATTTAGCTGTAACCAAGTAAATTCATGGGAAACAATAAAGAACTTCTTAACTATTCTTCTAGTTCGCAATGTGTTTAATATTCTATACAACTATTATAAGTTCTATACATTCCTAGAATTTTACCAGATGAATCTTATAGATGTAGCATTTAGATTCCAAATAGGATTTCATCATCTCTGCTCTGCTGTACAGTGTGAGGCTGACTTGCCTGAATATTATGATTTATCGCCTCTGTAGTCCACAGCTAAAGTAAAAGCTGTTACTACACAAAGATAAATAAAGATGGCTATTTCAGGAGACATTGTGATTAAAGTACAGGCCGGCCTTTTATCTTCATTCTCGTACTTCTCTCAAAAAGGTACAACTCGGATCATGTTGCTATAGTAAAGATCAGCTTCTCTTCTTTGCTGGACATCCCTCAGGATACACAGACAAAATTACTTAAAGGAAAAGAAGCTTATTAAACATAAAGAACCTTTTCCCTCATCCAATTTTCTGTGATATTTTCAAACTGAATCAGCAGCTGTCTCAGGTGTCGGTGAGTGAAATTGATAGTCTTAGTTTTCTTGCTTTGTAATAATCAGGTAGTCCAAAGCATTCCCTGCTGGAGACACTGCTTGAGAACTAGATGTCTCAATGATGAGGCTATTGGGAGGCACCATTGCTCACTATCTGACTGTATAGCAAGATCTGCAACCACAAAAATGAAGAAATAAAAAAGATATAAAAGATATATAGATAGATAGATAGATAGATAGATAGATATGCAATTGCAGATGATCTTATAACATGCATAGAATTATCTGATTTTTGTATGGCCTAATTAGAGATCAGTTAAATGATCTGTAGAGGATTGGCTTTGTGCTTCAATTCGCAAGGATCTAAAAAAAATGCCTTGCAGTATTTCACATAGTGTTGAAGAGTCAGTAAGCAGGCTAATGACATCAAGTGCAGTTGTGTAAGCTGCAGGGCATTATGCAGAATATGTGATCTAACCCAGACAATCAGGGTGGACTATTACAGTTAGTATAAGCGATGGGGGGCTGGCCAAGGAGAGTCATTTTAGGCTGTTCCAACTTAAATATGGACAGGTCATTCCACATCAGTATAGAAAGGCCAAATCTGGTTGTGGTGTACTACTTCAGTGCCGAATCACATTAAAAACATGAGGGGTAGATCTTATTCTGTGAATAATAATCCAAAGATTCAAGTGATATACTCAATAGGACTGTGAATTAATTTCAGTAATGGCACCTTAATAACAGTCTTTTTTTATTCTTCATACACTGCAAACAATGAGGGTAGTTTTAAACCATCCAGAGCTAATTTTACTACTAATCCCAAATCCTGAAACCAAGGCTTGTGTGTCACAGAAAGTGTCCTACCTACATTGTGAGACAGGCAAGCCATATTTCTTTTAAATATAACAAAAGAAAATCTCCACAACCCAGAAATTTAAACATAACTGTCAACCTCACAAAGTGTGCATGGTGTAATTTTTTTTTATTTACACACTTCCCTGTTGTCGTAGTCCAATATTAAACTTGTACATGTCACCCAAATATTGTTATTGGTTAATAGTGGTTACTGCAGATTTTTCACTAGCCAGATAGGTTAAGGTGATTTGGACATTAATAAAGCTGTGTTTGCATTAAAGAGCTCATAAGAGGCTTAATAGATTCTCATGAGAGTGTTATATACGTATTAATCCCGGCAATTAAAGATTTTTCAGTATTGCAAATTTATTCACTGCAAATCAAATTTTTGGAGAAAATTTGGCAATGCTAGTAAATTTGAATTTCAAATGATCTGACAACCTCTAGGCCTAATATGTTAAATTTGTGTAAAATTTCTTATTTAATATCAATCTCTGCTCTTGTCTAGATTTACTTCTTTTCACACCCAAGACTTTCTTTTTATATGCTAAAATAGCCCTCGCACTCCAAGTTAAAACTTTCTGGGATTTATATAGTGATTCCGGGGAGATTTCAAGGAAATACACAGCTCAATGATTTCATCAGACCGAACAATTCCTTCAGACTCCAGGATCCCTCCATTTTATGTTTTATTATATACTTAAAAAGCATCTTAAGGCGCTTAGTGCACACAATCATAGAATTTTAATATGTGCCACCTAAAGTATTATTCCTCACAGATTTATGTTGCTGGCTGTAGTCTGGCTAGGGTATAGCCTCCTTGTCCACCCATGAGCAACCATCTAAAGGCATTATGACCACATATTATGTGCACATAGTGGAACTCCCCATCATGTGGAATCTCAAAAGTCTATTATAGATCATAACATCTACCAGATCCTTGAGCCTTATTATATTCTGAAATAGACATGATGGCTCTGGTGAATTTACTCCCATGGAACTAAAATAAAAATATGGGCTACATTTGTCTGGGTGCACTTCACTGACAAGTTTTGATACTGAAAAACCATCTCTTCTTTGTCCAAGAGATTGCTTATAGTGTTGTACAAGTATTTTTGTTTCCTTTTTGGAATTTTGTAGGCAACTCCCATGTTTCACTGTGTAACAGTTGCCATAACACCTGCTGTAGACTACTGTAAACATGTAACCAAATCCAGATACAAGGGATGAAACAATCGATCACCAGAGGATCAAGTTCCAGTAAAATTTCTCTCTCGCATTCAGAGTGTAATCTTTTATGATCAGCAGGGTCCTCTCTTCCTCTTTTCTTTAGAGCACAGCTCTTATGATCAGCATGGTCCTCTCTCCCTCTTTTCTTTAGAGTGCAGCTCTTATGATCAGAGGGGTCCTCTCTCGCTCGGATCCTCTCAATTGTAGATTATAAGCTCTGATGGTTAGCAATGTGCTCTTTCTTCCTCTCATGCTCATCTCCCCCACAGGTATTTTCCAATTAATTACAAGCTTTCCAGTATTAAAATTCGCACAACTTTATTTTGCGCAAATCCAATATTTTAGGTAAATTTGGCGAATTTGAATTTCAAAAGATCCGCTAATCTCTACCAGATATCCTGGAAAAAGTGATATGAGAAGTGTGGGTGAAATGCCCCAGGGTAATGCATCTTTCAGTTATCTTGACCCTCTTCCATTTCCATTTGATCTCTAAATAGTATATAGCCGTAGAGATATTCACTACCCACCAGGGTTTTTTATCCCATTTTACACTCACTATTGGGGCACTTACATATTCCATCTTTCTTTAACAAATTAAGATGTTTTGTGTGTCATTGTCAAATTTATTCAATTAGGCTAGATTAACTCTTGCTGTGTCAGTGACACAGTAAGATGCATCGCTCTAGCTGCTACAAGGAAGTGAATGCAGATCCAGCAGTCAATGAGATTAGCCAATTTAACCTGATAATTGTATGAATTTGTTGTAACACTCATCCTGAACGTGCTCATGTATAGCCATGAAAATAATCAAAATTAGCACAAACACATTTATTTGAAACACATGCGTAATGCAGCCTGGCATGTGTGGTTGGTTATTAACCGCTTCCCGACCGCCCACTGTACATAAACGTCCACGCTGCCTGGGCTCTGTTCAGCGCGGACGTTTAAAAACGTCAGGGTCCTGCAAGCGCTGCGAGAGCGGTGCGAAGCGATAGCTCTGACAGGGAACATCATCGGGACCTGATTGGATCAGGTCCCAGTGATGTTAACCCTTTGCTGTCTTCTATATGCCGCGATCTATAGTGATCGCGGCATATAGAAGACAGCAGGAGGAGAGGGGGTGGTATACTTACCTCTCCAAAGACCCCTGATACCTTCAAGGATCTTGGGTTGCTATGGCAGCTGGAGGTCACATGACCGCCTCCAGCTCTGCCATATATGGTGTCCTGCCAGCGTCAGCCTGCAGCTGAAGCCTGGCAGGACACACTGACTGTGTGAAGATCTCATGTAATGTAATATATGTCTATTACATTACATGAGATCAGCGATCAGAAAAATAAAAATTATTGTCCCATACAGGGACTAAGTAAAAATGTAAAAAAAAGTAAAAAAAAATGTTTTGAAACTGTTAAAAAAATACAAAATAAATTAAAATAAATAAATAAAATATTAAACCGATAAATCCGTATATTTATGCAAAAATAAAAAAAGTACACATATTTGGTATCGCCGCGTCCGAAACAACCTGAGCTATAAAACTGTCACACTAATTAACTCCTTCTGTGCACACCGTAATAAAAATAAATAAAAAACGGAGCAAAAAACTATGCTTTTTCCTCATATCGCCAAACAAAAAGTGGAAAAAAATGCGACCAAAAAGCAAAATGGAAATAAAAATGGTACCGCTGAAAACGACATCTTGTTCTGCAAAAAAAAAGCTGCCATACAGCTCCATCAGCCGAAAAATAAAAAAGTTATAGCGCTCAGAATAAATCAATGCAAAAAAAATATTTTTTTCTATAAAATTGTTTTATTGTGTAAAAGCGCCAAAACATAAAAAAAAAAAAGTAAGTGTAGTATCGCTGTAAACGTACTGACCCAAAGAATAACGCTGCCTGATCACTCTTACCATACGCAGAACGGCATAAAAAAAAACCTCAAAAAACAATTCCTGAATTTTTTGTTTTTGTTAATTTTACCTCCCAAAAAACGGAATAGAAAGCAATCAAAAAATGTCACGTACCCAAGTATGGTACCAATAAAAAGGTCAACTCGTCCCGCAAAAAACAAGCCTTCACATGACTCTGTCGGCCGAAATATGGAAAAATTATAGCTCTCAAAATATGGCGATGCAAAAACTAGATTTTGCAAAAAAAAGCGTCTTTTAGTGTGTGACAGCTGTCAGTCATAAAAACCCAATATAAATCTGGTATCTCTGTAATCGCACCGACCTGAAGAATAAAGTAATCACATCACTTATACTGCACGAGGAACGGCGTAAAAAATAAATAAAACCAATTCTTCACCTGCTACTGATTTGTTTATTATGTCTCCCAAAGATCACAGTAAGGCTCTGCTCACATTTATCCTGCGCTCTGCGCTGAGCACTTACGCCAGAGTTTCCGTGTAAATCTCTGAAATATGTGATTCAGACGGAACCCATGATGGAAGATTCCCTGTAATGAGGCAGATATAGGCCACTGTGAATGCCGTCTGGCCTGTGATCCCACGGTGTCATTTGTTTTAGGCGTGCATAAAAGTGCGGTTGGCCACAGTTTTGTGCACTTCTGAAAAAAAGGACACCGCTAAACAGAGGCCAGACGGAGTCCAGAGTAACTCTGCTGCCTCACTACAGTGAATGGATCCCGCAGGGGTTTCATCTGAATTACATCACTTGGAAATTTAGATGGAAACCCCGATGTAAGTGCTCAGCCTAGAGCGCCGGATAAATGTTACGTAAAATGTTCCCAATAAAAGCTTCAACTCAGTCCTCAAAAAAAGCTAGTCCCCACTCAGGTCTGTCATCTGTTAAAAATATAAGGGACTTCCAAGTTACTGGTAGCAGAAAGGTTCTGGAAAAGCGAAATGACCCATGCCCCCCAAAAGAAATTCAGAAAATTTTGTGCTCCCAAATCCAAATGCCTATTCTACAATAATTTGTTCTCCAATTGTCAAATAGCGCTCCGTCCCCCCCAGATTTTGCCGTATGGCTAAGCGGTACGATACAGCCACATAATGGGTATTGACACTTTTAGAAGAAATTGTGTGACACATTTCGGCACCATTTTTACCCATTGCCCTGTGTGAAAATGTAAAATCTGAGGGTAAAACATTTTTTTGTGGTAAAAATATAATTATGCTTTTTTCACTGCCCAATGGTATAAATTAAAAAATTAAAAAATACTCACTACTTCCCTAGATGAATTCCTTGAGAGGTGTAGTTTACAAAATGGGGTCACTTGTGGGGGTTTCTGCTGTTTCGGCATGTCAGCGACTCTTCAAATGTGACATGGTGTCTGCAACCTATCCCAGCCAACATAGCGCTCCTTTCTCTTCCGAACCCTGCCGTACACCAAAGCAGTGGTTTTCCCCCACATATGGGGTATCGGCGTACTCAGGAGAAATTTCACAACAAATTTCATGGTGCAATTTATCCTGTTACACTTATGATAATGCAAAATTAGGGAATGAAAAACATTTTTTGTGGGAAAAATGGGAAAATTGTATTTTTATGGCTCAATATTATATACTTCTGTGAAGCACCTGGGGGTGCAAGGTGCTCACCACACATCTAGATAAGTTCCCTAAGGGGTCTAGTTTCCAAAATGGTGTCAATTGTGGGGGGTTTCCACTGTTTAGGCACATTAGGGGCCCCCCAAATGCAACATGGCGTCCGCTAATTATTCAAACAAATTTTACATTCAAAAAGTCAAATGGCGCTCCTTCCCTTCCGGACCCTGCCGTGCGCCCAAACAGTGGTTTGCCTCCACATATGGGATATCAGCGTGTTCAGGAGAAATTGCACAACAAACTTCATGGTGCAATTTATCCTATTACACTTATGATAATGCAAAATTAAGGGATGAATAACGTTTTTGTGGGAAAAATGTGAAAATTTTATTTTTACAGCTCAATATTATAAACTTCTGTGAAGCACCTTGGGGTTCAAGGTGCTCACCACACATCTAGATAAGTTCCCTAAGGGGTCTAGTTTCCAAAATGGTATCACTTGTGGGGGGTTTCCACTGTTTAGGCACATTAGGGGCCCCCCAAATGCAACATGGCGTCCGCTAATTATTCAAACAAATTTTACATTCAAAAAGTCAAATGGCGCTCCTTCCCTTCCGGACCCTGCCGTGCACCCAAACAGTGGTTTGCCTCCACATATAGGGTATCAGCGTGTTCAGGAGAAATTGTAAAACAAACTTCATGGTGCAATTTATCCTATTACCCTTATGATAATGCAAAATTAAGGGATGAAAAACGTTTTTGTGGGAAAAATGTGAAAATTTTATTTTTACAGCTCAATATTATAAACTTCTGTGAAGCACCTTGGGGTTCAAGGTGCTCACCACACATCTAGATAAGTTCCCTAAGGGGTCTAGTTTCCAAAATGGTGTCATTTGTGGGAGGTTTCCACTGTTTAGGCACATTAGGGGCCCCCCAAATGCAACATGGCGTCCGCTAATTATTCAAACAAATTTTACATTCAAAAAGTCAAATGGCGCTCCTTCCCTTCCGAACCCTGCCATGTGCCCAAACAGTGGTTTTCCCTCACATAATAGGGTATAAGCGCGCTCAAGAGAAATTGCACAGAAAATTTTGGGGTCCATTTTTTCCTGTTACCCCTTGGGTCTAAAGTAACATTTTTGTGAAAAAAGTTAAATGTTAATTTTTTTCTTCCACATTCCAAAAATTCCTGTGAAGCACCTGAAGGGTTAATAAAGTTCTTGAATGTGGTTTTGAGCACCTTGGGGGTGCAGTTTTTAGAATGGTGTCACTTTTGGGTATTTTCTGTCATAAAGACCCCTCAAAGTGACTTCAAATATGATGTGGTCCCTAAAAAAATGTTTTTGTAAATTTTGTTGGAAAAATGAAAAATCGCTGGTCAACTTTTAACCGTTATAGCTCCCTAACAAAAAAAAATTTGGTTCCAAAATTGTGCTGATGTAAAGTAGACATGTGGGAAATGTTATTTATTAACTATTTTGTGTGACATATCTCTCTGATTTAAGGGCATGAAAATTCAAAGTTTGAAAATTGCAAAATGTTCAAAATTTTCGCCAAATTTCTGATTTTTCACAAATAAACGCAAGTGATATCGAAGAAATTTTACCACTATCCTGAAGTACAATATGTCACGAAAAAACAATCTCAGAATCAGGGGAATCCGTTGAAGCGTTCCAGAGTAATTACTTCATAAAGTGACAGTGGTCAGAATTGAAAAAATTGGCCCGGTCACGAAGGCAAAAACAGGCTCTGGTGCGAAGTGGTTAAAACTATATTTTACAATGGGGAGGAGTGCATCCAATGAGATTTTCCTTTCTGTTTAACAGAGGTTGATGTGGTTAGCTGAACTTGTAATGGCTCTTTAAATCTACTCTCCAGTATTTTCCTCACTGGCTTTTTAACACCCATGCAGTCTTCAGGTTGTAACGAATGAAATCCCTCTAGTCCTTTTGGATCTTGTACAGAATAGAAAACATGAATTTTTAAAAATGTCTGATCTAATGCACTGGCATATTCAGTAAAACCCTCGTGTAGGCAATGTAACTTCTAAGTGAAATAGCAACCTGTGGGAGGACTCCACAAAAGAATCTCATAGTGAGGGAGTCCTGTCTTTCTGTTGAGAGTGCTTCTGACTGAGTATAGAACTACTGGTAGACACTTGGTCCACAGCTTTCTCTGTTTGTGCAACCACTTTCTGAATCTTTAACTTCAGTGCCCAATTCTATTTCTCAACTTTCCCACTGCTCTGAGGTTGGTATGGGGTGTGCTATATTTGCTTTATTCTCAAATCCTCTAAGATATTTCTCAAAACGTCTGTGAAATGTGTTGCTCTGTCACTTTCTATTACTTCTGGATCCCAGTATTTATATACCCCTTCCAAAATCAGCTTCATAGCCATTGCTTTTGCGATTTCCTTGGGATAAAACCAGGCTTCAAAACATCTTGGAAAGACATCCATATAGACTAGGACATACTCATGAATATCTTGGATAACTCTATGAAATCAATTTGCAGTTGCTGGAATGGGTACAATGGCCTTGAGTTGTGTCCTTGTTGGACCTTAACAGTTTTGCCTACGTTATAGAGGGCTCAGACAAAAACATATATAGCAGCAGCTTGATAGAAACCTGGTGCTACCCAATGTTGATACACCATACTTATCATGGATTATTTGGTGAAACAGGTTGCACCATGCATATAAATGGTCATCTTAGGGAAAAGTGACCTAGGAAGGAAATACTTCTCACCCAATCTCCACACACCACACATACTAAATATGTTGCTCTCTTACTCTTTCACTCATCTTGTTCTTTGTCTGAGGGCCACTGTTGTAGCTTACCTAACATCTCAAAGTCCACTGGGGTATTCTGTAGCACATTACATATGCTGTTCTCTGGTAGAGGCATAATGGCATCTGCTTTAACAGCCGTGTCCACTGGGGTATAACCCTGCACTTCCCTTGTCATTTCCTTTGTGTGTCTGGACTTTAACCAGTTTCTGACATAAGACGTAGCCATATGTCCCTGTGGCCTGGTACCTATTGATCAGGGACGTATGGATACATCTCGGTGATTTTGCACGCACAAAGGCTGTGCACGTGCAATCGCCACCAGGTGTCAGCTGATTCTGACAGCTGACACCCGACACTCAGTGCCAGGAGCAGTGCCTGCACCGCTCCCAGTACTTTAACCCACTAAATGCTGCGATCGCAGCATTTAGCGTGCAAGCAGAAGGCAGAAATCCCCTCTGCCTTTGGATCAGAGACCCCGCAATGTCATCGCGGGGTCTGATAGTTGCCATGGTGACCCTGACACTTTGTGTAGTATAGGAATGCTCCTGAATCCCTTTACTATACAAGGGATCAGCCTGCAATTAGTGATAGTCCTATAGTGGGACAAAGTGTAAAAGTAAAAAAAAGTGAAAAAAAAATTGTAAAAATATTTTTTTTAAAAAAATCACAGAATAATAATAAAAAAATAAAAATATATTGCACCCATAAATAAATATTTTTAAGAAAAAAAAGTACAGATATTTGGTATTGCCACATCTGGAATGACTTGACCTATAAAAGTATCCCACTATTTAACCCTTTCAGTGAACACCATAAAAAAAAACAAAAAAACGATGCTTGATTATGATACCACTGAACAAAAAGTGTAATAAAACAATCAAATAGACGAATGTAAATAAAAATGGTACTGCTGAAAATGTCATCTTGTCTGCAAAAAAACAAGCTGCTATATAGCTCCATCAACAGAAAAATAAAAAAATTATAGCTCTCAGAATAAAACGATGCAAAAATAATTATTTTTTCTATAAAATAGTTTTTATTGTGTAAAATCGCCAAAACATAAAAAAGCTATAAATGTGCTACCGCTGTAATCGTACTGACCTGAAGAATAAAGCTGCCTTATCAATTTTACCACACGTGGAACGACATTAAAAAAACTCCAAAAAACAGTTCCTGAATTGCTGTTTTTTGTTCACTCTGCCACCGAAAAATCAGAACAGGAAGCGATGAAAAAATGTCACGTGCCCAAAAATGGTACCAATAAAAATGTCAAGTCATCCCGCAAAAAAAAATGCCCTCACATGACTCTGTCAGCTGAAAGATGGAAAAATTATAGCTCTCAAGATATGGAGATGCAAAAACTAGTTTTTGCAATAAAAAGCATCTTTCAGTGTGTGACAGCAACCAAACATAAAAAGACACTATAAATCTGGTATCGCTGTAATCACACCGACACGAAGAATAAAGTCATCTAATCACTTATGCTGCATGAAGAATGGCGTAAAAATAAATAAAACCAATTCTTCCCCTGCTGTTGATTTGTTCATTCTGTCTCCCAAAGATCGCAGTAAGGCTCGGTTCACATTTATTCTGCACTCTGCGCTTACACCGGGGTTACACCTATGATCTGTCGGCGTTCGTCTTTTTATTAGGCATGCATAAAAGTGATGTCACCCACAGTTTTGTGCACTTCTGAAAAGGACAACACTGAATAGAGGCCAGATGGAATCCAGAGTAACTCATTATAGTAAATGAATCCTTCATGGGTTCATCTGAATCATGTCACTTGGAGATTTAGATGGAAACCCTGATATAAGCGCAGGATAAATGTGATCCAAAATGTTATGTAAAATTTTCCCAACAAAAGCTTCAACTCAATCCACAAAAAAAGAAAGTCCTCACTCAGGTCCATCACCTGTTGTCGGAAATATAGGGGCTTCCATATTACTGGTAGCACAAAGGCTCTGGAAAAGCACCATGGCTCATTGCCCCCCAAAAGAAATTGAGCAAATTCTGCACTCCCAAATTCAAATGCCACCATCCCTTCTGAGCATTTGCGTGTCTCCATAAGCATGAGCTGGGCACAACGCACTGGTCACTAAAACTTACTGGTCACTACAACGGCAGTTTCCAATTTTCACTCAGCAACATCCGCTGCTGATTGTTTCTGGAAAAGACCCATGGAGTCAAAATTGTCAATACACTTGTAGATAAATTCTCAAAGGGGTATAATTTCCCAATTGGGGTCACTTTAGGGGGGATTCTGCTATTCTAGCACTTAGCAGCCTTCTATATGGAGTCCGCATACTATTCTAGAAAAATCTATGCTCCAGGAGGCAAATATCGCTCCTTCCCTCCCAAGTCTCGCCGTATGGCTAAGCAGTACTGCACAGTCACATATTGGGTATTTCTACATTCAGCAGAAATTGTGGGACAAATGTTCGTGCCATTTTTACCAATTTCCCTGTGAAAAATGTAAAATCTGGAAAATACGGTAGAACTTCAGATAAAAATATATATAGTACAGCGCAAAGGTTGTAGGCAAGTGTGGAAAAATTGCTGCAAAGTAAATTTAAAAAATATATATATATATATAGAAGTTTTTCAAATTAACAAAATTGAAAAGTGCAAGAGCAAAAGAAAAATCTAAATCAAATCGATTTGCAATTCAGAGTGAGTTAAGATAGTGAGAGGATGTGCGATCTCAGAGCTCAGCAATAGAAATGGGAAGCGAAAGCACTAAAACACTGGACAAATAGTCCAGACAGTAATGTGCTGTACAACTGCAGCAGTGAAGAAGATGAGTGGAGTAGTCTGTGAGTAATGCCACGGCCCCACCATCAGTTTTTGGTCAGTATTCCGTCAGTATTTTTTCTCAGGAGTGGGAGCCAAAAGCAGGAGTGGGTGATAAATGCAGAATTGGTGCACTTGTTTCTATTATACCTTTTCTCTGATTGTTTCTCACCCGGTTTTGGCTACCACTCTGGAGAAAAAATATTGACTGAATACTGACCAAATACTGATAGTGGGGCCGTGGCCTGATACAGAGATTCAATTGATAGAGTGAGAGATAGGAGATGTGCTAGCAGCAGCAGTGCCAGACTCAGTGTGATTGATCGGTGATATGGTGTAGCTGGCATATGTTCTTTTGCATTTGAGTTACAGTTACACTTTTGTTTTCATTTTTAATGCAGTAGAAAGCAACAGCAAGACAGCACTATATTTTTTTCTACAGAAAAATAATTCTGAAATCAGGCTCAGTTAATAAAAAGTTACTTGCTTTTCACAAGCAACTGTACTGAGTTTTTGCATTTGTTGTGCAATTGTTTTTTGTGAAGGGAGGAATAATTATTTTTAAACATTTTAAAAATACAAAAAACAATTCCTCATAATACAGACATTTAACTGTGACTGTCTAGCTGAAAAAGTCACAAGCATTTTTTATACTTTTGTTTTACTAGTCAAATTCTACATCTGTACACTTCACACTAATAGGTCACCCTGTTGCAGGTGCTGAATTTTTGGATGTGTAGCTTCAGAGCATTGCTTATTACATAATTTTTGTTAAGTGGGATGAATTTCATTTAAAAAATGTTTTAAAAAGACATTTAATTCTGCATGCACACCTGTTTTACCAGTCCAATTTGGCAACTGTTCAAGCCATGCCTATTCTGTGATCTGCTGCCACATTTTGATTTCTGTATGTGTACCTACCTACCTATCATTTCATGTTATGCCTATTTTACAAGGGCTACAATATTCGGGGATGAAAATATTGCCAAAAATGTATCATAAAATTGCACAAAATCTGTGGCAAATGAAAAAGTAGCAATGGCAATGGATGGGGTAGTGTAAAAATGTAACAACAAAAAAACACAAAAATAATAAAATAGCAATGAATTTGGGAGCCAGTAGAAGCAGGGGACGCCCCACCACCACTGGGAATAGCTGTCCAGTTATTAGTACTTTCCCTCAGACAAGCATACTAGTGGGGAGAAAGCAGAGGACGTTATGGAATATATGGAATATCATTCATCTCAGTTACAGTAGAAACATGTTACCTCTGACAGCGACAACATTATGTTGAGTCAGTGTCCTGTAAAGAACAATCTGCCTCATCAGTTTTATTAATTGGGCTATTGGTTACCACGAAAATAACATAGGCTTCTTTGGTATAGTCACTTTGACATTAAAGAGCTTGAAAGGGGTAGTATACAGTCCTAACAAATCTCAGAGTGCTACACTTGTCTTTTCAGAGCAATTGAAGACTTTGCAGTATTGCAAATCAAATTTTTGTTAAAAATTTGCCTCATACGGTGAATTAAAATTTCAAAAAGTTTGATCATCTCCAGTAAGTTAAAAAAATCATGTTCTCAACAACATATTTGTTTGAATAAAAATAAAGTGCCCAACCCCTTTAAGTAGCTATAACATGTATGGATGCAATCTAATGGCTTTCACAAAGGACAAGCAGTACATTTCAATCAACTGTACTGTATTAGATAGACAGCTATATTACTGTTTAGAAAACCATGAGATTAATACATAATAAAATGGTACAGATTAATTTCCTGGAATCTAAGGACATGTTCTTTGGGTTTGAATGAAGGTACAATGCAACTGCTGATAAAAATGAATTTTGTAGATATGCAGTTTTAGTGTCTAATGGTTATTCGCTGTCGTAAAAATGGTCTTACCCTGAATTTACGATTTGACATGCCCAGTGTTTGTAATGTTATGGAGGGCATTACAATATGAAACCGTGCATTCTTTCCTGTACAAGCTAGGTGATAAAAACAATCAGCATAAGACACTCTCCTTGAACCTGGCTTCAATAACACAGAAACCTAACATAAGCATCTTGATTAGCACAATGTATTCTTCCTATATCCCTGCTGGCTCTCTTTCTTTGACTTAGTTTACAATAGAAAAAGATTCTAGGTTTAACAATGAACAGGATTTTTAAGCCCAAAGATGGTGAGATTGATGGTGATTTGAGTTCTCCATTTCTGTATCATTGCATAATGGTTATACATATACTTTTAATTGAAAACTAAACTGCTTGACTAAGCATAAAATTATGTTGTAAGAGAATTGTAAACAGATTAATTAGTTATTGCTATTAAACCCAGGTATTTGACCTTAAAGAGCACTTAAAACTTGATTGCTTCTAGACGCTGTACATAATGGTAGCTTTTGTATGTCAATTATATTTTAAAAGGGTTGTCCCATGAGGAACATGTATGGCTTATCATCATGATAAAAAATGACCAATTGTTGCAGGTTTCCACTCTTTGACCCATATTTATCTCCAGAAGGAATGAGCAAGTGATGCTTCATGTGCAACCCTCTGCATTTATTTTTATAGGAGCTCCAAAACTTGATGAGCATGCTTCTTTCCATTCTTAAAAGTGCACTACTGAGTCCTATTCACAGGTAGAAGTCGTGGTATCTTCAGCTGTTGGACAATTAAGGCATATCCTATTGATAAGGCATAAATATCCCTTTAAGAAATCAACATACTCAGGACTTGATGACTCGGGGGACCCATATGCCTCACTGTCACATAAGATGACACCCGTACAATTAATTTGACATGGTAGATGAGGGCTTGTTACAGATTTTGCACTGGAAAAAAAGTTTTAAGGGGTTTCGCCACTACTTTAAAATTAATGATGAGCTAACATTACAATAGGTTATCAGTATCAGATAAGTGGGGGTCTGACATTTGGCACCCCACCTGTTATTACCTCAGGTGACAGCTGAATGTAAATTGTATAGAGCAGAACACCACAGTTCTGTAGATTGTTTAATTGCTGCTGTCAGGTATTGAAGATCAGTGTCTATTTTCTTCCATAGGAGCTGATCTTCAGTACTCGGCCACTAAACAATGTACAGAATTGAGGTGTTCTGCTCCATACACTGTTTACGTCTGTCTGCTGCCAGAGGTAATAACAGGTAATCTATGGGGGTTCCTGGTTGTGAATCTCCATCGATCTGTTGTCAATGACATACTGTAAGCATCGATATAAAAGTAGTGGGTGACCTCTTCAAGTTATAGGTGTTATTTAACTTTCAATATTCATCTTTTAAATTGCAAATCTTATCATACATATTTAGTGAGGGGATTCATTCTGATAGCAATATTTGGAGCCAGGAAATACTATTTTCCTCTAATAAAGAGCCTATGGCAACTCATTCATGAGTTTTTTGCCGCCTTCTTTTTGACTTGAAGTTCCAACTGCCCCATATGTTTTTGTACAAGCAATCAGCATGTGATCACTGTAGTCAATCATTGTGCTTAGCAATTACACGTTGCATCAAAGAGCATCAGTGTTGAATTAATAAAATAATTAATTTATATTGTTCATTTTGTTGTTTTATACCCTTTGCAGGGTTAAAAAAAATCATTAAAGGCTTTATTAGCTCTTTAAAATTAATATGTAGCTTTTTTAACCCCTTCTTGACATATGACATACCGATATGTCATATTTTGCAATGACTTGCTGACATATCACGTACCAGAACGTTGTAGCGATTATCCGAGCACAGGAGCTGTGCCCAGACTACTGCTGCTGGGAGCTTGGCTTAAGGGACAGCTGACCTCCTGCTGTAACAGCCAGAATCGGTGCTGTTTAACCTTCTAAATGACAATATCCACACTGATCGCATCATTTAGAAGGGTAAGAGAGGGAGGGAGGTCCCTCTCAAACCCCATTGACACCCCTGCAATGAGATCATGATATTCAATGGTTGTCATGGCAGCCAGATGTCAAATAAAGACCTCTTGATCTTCCAGCTACTTTGGGCTGTTAGACCATGTCAAGAGCAGGGTATTAAAGGCGGTTTGGCAGTGTCACACTTACTGGTATAATGCATTGCAATGCATTATACCAGTGATCAGGCTAATAAAAGGTAAAGTCCCATAGAGGGACTAAATGAAAAAGTAAAAAAAAAAAAAAATGTAAAAATATAAAAGAACACACAAAAAATTAACATTTTTTTTACAAAAATTACGGCAATAAATAAATATATTTATGTAATAGCAAAAATAAACAAAAAAGTGCACATATTTGCTATCGCTGCGTCTAGAAGACCTGCTCTATTAAACTGTCACATTAGTTAATCCCTTCAATGAATACAGCAAAAAAATAAATAAAAATGTGGCAAAAACTTTGCTTTTTCATCAAACCGCCGGAAAAAAAGTGGAAAAAAACACAATCAAAAAGTTGAATGTAAATAAAAATGGTATCAATGAGCAAAAAAACAAGCCCCCACTCAGCTCCGTGAGCGGAAAAAAAGCTATAGCTCTCAGATTGTGATATAGTAAAAACAATACTTTTTTCTATAAAATTGTTTTTATTGTGTAAAAGAGGCAAAGCATAAAATACATATAAATGAGGTATCGCTGTAATCGTACTGCTCCGAAGAATAAAGACATCTTATCACTTTTGCCAAACATTGAACGGCATAGAAAAAGCCCAAAAAACATTTCCTGAATTGCTGTTTTTTGCTCATTCTACATCCCAAAAATCTGAATAGAAGGCAATCAAAAAATGTTATGTGCCGAAAATAGTGCCAATAAAAACGTCAACTCATCCCACAAAAGACAAGCTTCATATGACTCTTTGGCAGAAAAATATAAAAATTATAGTTCTGAAAATATGGTGATACAAAAACATTTTTTGCAAAAAAAAAAGCATTTTTTAGTGTGTGATAATAGCCAAACAGCCAAACATAAAAAAAACTATATGAATCTGGTATCACTGTAATCGTACTGACGCGAAGAATAAAGTCATGTTATCACTTATACTGCACAGTGAACAATGTAAAAAATAAATAAAAGCTATTTTACCTGTTGTTGATTTGTTCATTCTGTCTCCCAAAGATCACAATAAGGCTTGGTTCACATTTATCCTCTGAAATGTGTGATTCAGACAGAATCCCTGGTGAAAGATTCCCTATAATAAGGCAGAAGGAGGCATTGTAAACTGTCTGTCCTTTGATCTGGTGATGTCCGTCTTTTAACGTCTGTATAAAAGCGCGGTCGGTTACAATTTTGTGCACTTCAGAAAAAGTCCAGAGTAGTGATGAACGGATATATTCGAAATCCGATCTCAAAAGTTAAATTCGGCACGAATGTGGCACATTCGGATTCGTGATTGGAAAGGCAACCATTTTTACTTAAATTCGGGAAAATCGGCACTGTTCGGCGAATAAGTGCAGGAACGTGATTGCAGGGCAACTACAGTCTTTTTAACAGTTTGGCTAGTATAGAGCTTGTGTATGATGAGCGGGGGGTCATGTTAGATGAGTGTGGGGCCTGGTGAGAGCCCAGAAGAGGTCAGAGCAGTGGCCCACTTCTAATCATTTTTTTTCCTGTAACTTTAAGTGAGGAAAGCGCAGCTAGCCACAAGGACTTCTGCCATTGGCTGCTGAAATCGCACGTCCTCTCTTTATAAAGAGTGGCCATGTTCCCTCAGCGCCATTTTATGCATGTCACTCATGATAGATGCTGCTGCTCAGTGTGCTCCTGTTTAAAATGAGAGATATTAGCTAGATAGATGGGTGCTTGTTTGGAAGTCAGAGAGTGTAGATAAGTCCTCTGCTGTGTACCTGTGAAATCGACCTTGCAGCACATTTTTTTTCTTGTGCAATTACTGAGATTCAGAGAGAAACAGCAGGGCCCATGGCATAAAACTGTGTTATGCACTGCTTGTATTGTGCTGTATGCACGAGTATCCCTTCAATCTATTTTTTCACTTGCTAATGCGATAAAGCAAGAAAAGCCCTTGTAGCCCACCTTTTGATTTTGTGGGATTGAAATTCAGCTGTATGCAGACTCTGCAGAGATTCTCAGTGCAGAGCACAAAACCCTTTTTTTTTATTTGCTAATGTGATTGTGCAAGCTATAGTAGCCCACTTTGTCATTTTTTGGTGGGTGAAATTCAGCTGTATGCACAGTAAAAAAATATATTTTTTCTGTTGTTAGGCAGAGTCCACAAAATATTTTTTTGTGTTGCAAACATGATACACTCTGCTATAAGCCACCTACTATTTTAGTGGCATTGAACTTCAGCTGTTTTCAGAGTAAAAAAATAGATTTTTTCCATTTCTAGGCAGAGTCCAAAAAAACTTTTTTCTTTGACAAACATGATACACTATGCTATAAGCCAGCTACTATTTTAGTGGTGGTGGACTTCAGCTGTTTTCAGAGTAAAAATTTTTTTTTTCTGTTGCTAGCCAGACTCCAAAAAGTATTTTTATCTGTCGCAAACGTGATCTACTTTGCTAAAAGCCACCTACTACTTTAGTGGCGTTGAACTTCAGCTGTTTTCAGAGTAAAAAAATTGATTTTTTCTGTTGCTAGGCAGAGTCCAAAAAATATTTTTTTCTCTCGCAAACGTGTTACACTTTGCTATAAGCCACCTAATCCATTAGTGGCGGTGAAATTCAGCTGTATGCAGAGCTTATGCAGACTAAAAAAATATATTTTTTGCTGTTCTTAACATGATACAGCAGGGGACATCTAAGGTTGAAATTGTTCATAGCATATCTTCTATGTTCTACAGGCCTCATCCACAGTAAAAAAAATACTTTCTTCAATTCCCATCGTTATACAGTAGGGGACATCTCAGTTTGAAATAGTTTGGAGAATATCTCGTATGTTATACAGGCCTCATCCACAGTAAAAAAAAATACTTTGTTCGGTTCCTAACATTATACAGCAGGGGACATCTCAGTTTGAAATAGTTTGGAGAATATCTCGTATGTTATACAGGCCTCATCCACAGTAAAAAAATACTTTGGTTCCTAACGTTATACAGCAGGGTACATCTCAGTTTGAAATAGTTTGGAGAATATCTCGTATGTTATATAGGCCTCATCCACACTAAAATATACTTTCTTCTGTTAGTAACGTTATACAGCAAGCCATATCTTTCCTTGTCATTTAGTGCTGCTGAAATTCAGGTGTGTGGAGAGCTTTTGCAGAGGAAAATATCTACTTTTGTTTTGCTAATAGTGTGCTCCTACCACAGTATCTGAGCAACATGAGTGGGAACAAGAGAGGTCGCGGTGGAAGGAGGAATAGGCTTGGTGTTCAAGGTATACGTGGGGTGGGTGGTAATGTTAGTGAAAGCACTAGTGAACCAACACCGTCATGTCCTATCCAAAGACAACAAACAACTTCTGTTACTGGATGGGCTACTCTACTCTCTTTCTTTGGCTACCACACAGCGATATGCCTTGTTGATAAGGGCCAGAAAGAGCAGGTGCTCCAGTGGATTGCAAGCGCAGCTTCAAGTGGCCTCTCCTCTTATTCTTTCACCTCAACATCTCAAACAGTACAGTCTACAGAGGTGGCACCACAATTACCCTTACTTCCCCCACATCACAACTGTCCAACTGCCCAACTGACTGTAGCGAACCACAGATGGGCGAGTCTGTAGAACTGATCACCCATTGTATACCATGGGCATTAGAAGTGTAGTCCAAACGTTCAGAGTCCAGAAGAGGAGGAAAGCATCTGCACCAATGCCCAAAATTTTTTTATTTTGGATTCGGGGCAGGACAAAGTAGGGTCTGAGCAGGTTCCTGACCCTCGTCATCAGACGTTAACCACCGGGGAGGGAGGTGATCCTGATGAGACTCAGATGCCTGAGCCTCATGCAGACTGTATTGTGCTGTCAGGGCAACAAGAGGAGAAGGGTCAGTTTGAGAGCGAGAAATGGGTTAACACATTGGATGATGACGAGGTGGAAGATCCTACTTGGTGTGAACCCAGAGTCACGCAGCCGAGTAGCTCATCTGAGGAGGTGGAGGTGGAAGAGAAGGGGGTTACGTTTCGCCCTATGGCGCAGACACAGAGTGATACAAGCACGAGGAGCACTGCCTCCTTAGCCACAACTGTGGCTGTGGCCAGCAGCAGCCGTGGGTCTGAAGCTCGCAGGGACGGCAAGGGTTACCTAGCTTGGACCTTTTTGGAGACCGCAAAGGATGAGCCAACTCACGCTATCTGCAAATTTTGCAAAAAAAAACTAAGTAGAGGGAAAAAGTGCAATAATTTGACTACTATATGCATGAACTTTCACATATGCAATCAACATCTTTACTCTGGCAATCTCACTCCGATAAAATGCGGACCTCATCAACCATCATCCACCACATCAATGGCATCTGCTGCTTCTTCCTCCTCCTCTGCTACCATGCCAAGTATTGTCACGCAGGTCTCCTACGGCAGAACCTCTGGTTCTTTACCCGCTCCAGTCAGACTGAGTGAGAGCCCACCAGCTGTAACGGAAGCGGGCATGCCTGCTGTTTTTGACCGATCTCTGAAAACGAGCACACCACAACTTCATCAATCCATCGTAACATCTCCGCCTGCATCTCACTCACGGTCCAGAAGTTTGTCTGGTTCACCATACTCCACCCTCTCTCTGCACAGGAGCCAGCCCTCGGTCCTGTTGTTGTGGCCACGTAAAAGATTGTTTCCTCCTACACATGACAAAGCTAAAAGGTTGAACTCTGTCATCTCCAATCTGTTGGCCACGGAAATGGTGGTATCAGGCCTTAATTTTTTGAACTCTGAACACTCCTGTATGGCTGCTTTTTTACTGAGGAGGAAACCGGAGAACCTGGGAGAAACCCCCACAAACACGGGGAGAACATATAAATTACTTGCACATGTTGTCCTTGGTGGGATTTGAACCCAGGACTTCAGCGCTGCAAGGCTGCAGTGCTAACAACTGAGTCACCGTGCTGCTCTCTCTGTTCTCCCGACTCTGATATCTAAAATGCTGGAGAAATTTGCACCTACTGCCACTCAGTGTCCTCAGCTCCTTTGTGAGAAACAAATGTTTTGGCAGTAACTCAGTCTACGCTGCTGTCTACCTTGTGAACACTGTGTTGAAGCTTTCAAGGTGTCATGGGTTTACCATGACAGAGAGGAGCCAGAAGACAGCAGAGTCTGATTCCTCCCATTTCTGCAGTCATTAGAAGCCTTTTGCCTTCATTTTAATCGGTGTAGGGGTTAATCTGCTCAGTTGTGAGCTCCTAGAAGCTTACCTTTATTTAGGCTTTCAGCAGATTTGTCCCGTGCATCTCACCTACTCTGTAACGCTGTATCCCAACACATCAGACTCTTGCCTACAGTGGAAACCTTGAAAAGGAAGCTGAAGACCCACTTCTGACTAGCATACAATCTGCTCAAGCATACCGCTGCACGACTAGCTGTACACTGACCTACGGTATCCTCACCCATCCCTGTCGGTGACCACTTTTCACATGTAAAATGCCACGGAATAAATGTCACTGTAATAATAATAATAATTATAGTACTTGTACTCTGGGTCAACTGATGGAACTTTACAGGTGTCTACCCCTAATTTGATGTGTTTTGGCAGCCTTTGGGCCCGTTTAAAGGTGTTGTATATGCGTTTTTTTTTGCCCCCCATTGAATGCTATGGCGTTCGGTAATGTTCGACGAATATTCGACTAATAAATCGGCGAATATTGCAGATTCGGTGATCGTAATCAGAACCGAATATTGAAAAATTCGCTCATTCCTAGTCCAGAGTAACTCCTCCTGCCTCATTATAGTGAATGTATCCATTGGGTATTTCATCTGAATCACATCAATCAGGAATTTAGATGGAAATCTCGCTGTAAGTGCTCAGTGTACAGCCCAGGATAAATGTCATCCAAAATGTTATGTAAAATATTCCAATAAAAACTTAAACTCAATACACAAAAAAAATAAGTCTCCATTCAGGTCTGTCATCTGTTAATGGAAATACAGGAGGAAAGAGAGATTTATCCAGCACAAAATCCAGGGAATTAATTAAAAACTTGAAATTTATTTAAATATGATTAAAAAGAGTAAATGTTAAAAAATTCTCCAAACAGCATGCTATCTGACGCGTTTCGAACTGTGTGTTCTTGTTCATAGTACTGGATAAATCTCTCTTTCCTGCCGTGGTTGATCCACCCAGCTGCCAACACAGGCTCTCAATCCCTGCACGTCCTGAGGAATTCCACTTCATATTGTGAGCTGGATAAACTTTTTCATTTTTATATAATGGAAATACAGGGTATTTCTACGTTACCAGTAGCGCAAAAGCTCTGGAAAAACATCTAGAAAAATCTTCGCTCACAATTCCAAAGGGCCTCCCTTCTGAGCCCCATAGTGTGCCTAAACCACAGTTAGTGTCCACATGTTTGACATTATTGTATCCAGGAGAGCCCATTAAGTTTACGGGGTGCATATTTCCAGGAGCACAAGCTGGCACAATGTAAGGTCACTACAATGTATTGGACGTTACAATGGCATATTTGCAAATTTTGCTCTGCACATCCCCTGCTTGTTTTTGGAAATCCCTCATGGAGTCAAAATAGTCACTAAACCTGTAGATGAATTCCCAGAGGGTGTAATTTCCAAAATGGGGTCACATGGAGAGATTCTGCTCTTCTGTAATTCAGGGGTTCTGATTATGGAGTCCACAAACTAATTTAGGAAATTCTATGCTCCAATAGTCAAATCGCACTCCTTTCTTCCCGAGCCCTGCTGTGTGGTTAAACAGTATTATAGAGGCAAATAAATGTGGAGTATTGTTACGGTAAGGAGAAATTGTGACACATTTTAGTGTTATTTTTTATTTCTCCTTGAGAAAATGTAAAATCTGGGGCTAAAACAAAATTTTTCTGGTAAAAATAAAAATTTTTCTTCATCACCCAATGGAATAAAATTCTGTGAAGCACATCTGGTGTCAATATGCCCACTGCACCCTTAGATTACTTCAATAAGGGGTGTGGTTTGTAATGTGCAGTCACTTATGGAAGGTTCTGGTGTTATGGCACCTCAGGGGTTCTGCCAATGTGACATGGCACCCACAAACCATTCCACCAAAATATGCACAATAATATGGTGCTCCTTCCTTTCTGAACTTTGCACTTTTCCTGAAAAGTAATTCACGACTGCATAAGAAGTATTGGTGTACTCGGAAGAATTTGCATAACAAACTGGGTGGTCAATTTTTTCCTATAAGCCTTTTAAAAATTAAAACTTGGGGCTTAAACAACATGTTAATGAAAAAAAATTATTTATTTTTCACCACCCAATAATATAAAATTCTGTGAAACACTTGTGGTGTCAATATGCTCACTGCACCCCTAGATAAATTAATTGAGGGGTGTAGTTCGTAAAATGTGATGACCTATGAGGAGGATCTTCTTTTTTGGCATTTCAGGGACTCTGCTAATGTGACATGGCACCCACAGACCATTCCAGGAAAATCTGAATTCCAACATGACGCTCCTTCCTTTCTGAGTTTTGTACTGTGCCTCAACAGTAGTTTTCAACCACATATAGGTTATTGGTGTACTTAGAGAAATTGCATAGAAAATTATACTGTCTTTTTTCTCCTATTAGTCCTTTTGAAAATTCAAAACTTCGGGCTAAAACAACATTGTAGTGGAAAAAATGGTAATTTTTCATTTTCACAGCCCAATGTTATACAATTCTGTGAATTACTTGAGGGTTAAAAATGCTCACTATACACCTAGATGAATTCCTCAAGAGGTGTAGTTTCCAAAATAAGTTCAATTTTCTTATTTACTTGCATGCCAGAGTCTCTTCAAATGTGACATGATGTCCACAATCTTTTCCAGTCAAAATGGCGCTCTAAAATTTAAATAGTGCTTCTTCACTTCCAAGCCCTGCTATGTTCCCAAACAGTAGTTTCTAATAATAAAAATTTCTTTATTTTTATAGTACCAACATATTCCGCAGCGCTTTACAACTCAGACACATTATTGGCACTGTCCCCATTGGGGCTCACAATCTAAATTCCCTATCAGTATGTATTTGGAGTGTGGGAGGAAACTGGAGAAGCTGGAGGAAACCCACACCAACACGGGGAGAACATACAAACTCCTTGCAAATGTTGTCCTTGGTGGAATTTAAACCCACGGTCCCAGCGCTACAATGCTGCAGTTCTAACCACTGAGCCACCATGCTGCCCCCTGACCACATTTGCGTTATCGGTGTACTGATGATAAATTGCACTATAAATTGTGTGGTGCATTTACTACTACTCTTGTGAAAATGAAAAATTTGGGACTAAAGCAATATTTTTATGGAAAAAATGTAACTTTCAGTTTTCATGGTCCAATGTGATAAAGTTTTGTGAACCACCTGTGGGCTCCAGATGGTCACCACACCCATATTTGAATTCTTTGAGGGGCGTAGTTTCCAAAACTGAAATCTATTCTACCCAAAAAAGCGCTACAAAATTCTAACAGCACTCCTTCCCTTCCGAGCCCTGCCGTGCACCCAAACAGTAGTTTCAGACCACATATAGGATATCAGTGTACTTAGGAGAAATTTCACAAATTTTTCTTTCCATTTTCTCCTTATACTCTTGTGAAAATGAAAAATTTGGAGCTAAAGCAACATGTTTGTGGAAAATTACTAATTTTTTAATGTTTTGTTTTTGCCTTGTTCTAATTCCTGTGAAGCACCTGAAGAGTTAACAAACTTCCTAAATCTGGCTTTGAATACCTTGAAGGGTGCACTTTTTAAAATGCAGTCACTTTTTGGGTGTTTTTTGACATGACATATAGGCCCTAAACGTCACATCAAATGCGAAATAGTCCCTAATAAAATAAGTTTTGTAAATTTTGTTGGAAAAATGAAAAATTGCTGCTATACTTTTAACCCTTTTGAATTTCTAGCAAAAACATTGTTCAAAATGAAGTAAATGTAAAGTAGACATGTGAAAAGTGTTACTTATTTATTATTTTTAGTGGTATGACTATATGTTTTAATGACATTAAAATTCAAAATTCAAAAATTGTGAAATTTTCATCAAATTTCCATTTTTTTATAAATAAATTCAAATCATATTAACCTAAATTTATCACTAACATGAAGTACAATGTATCACAAAAAAACATTCTCAGAATCACTAGGATATGTTGAAGCATTTCATTGTTATTACCACATAAAGTTACTGATTTACTAAATGTGCATTTGAAAATGTTTGACACATTTGTATTAATTATGCAGCAAAGGGAAATAGATTAATCACACACTATTCTTCATGTGATATATAAATAGCTTCAAAGCTAAAAGTTCAGATAAAATAAGAAAAAGAATGTTTTCGTTTGGAAACAAGATTTGTTGGAACCCTGAAAGCAAGCTAAAATCTGCCCACTATGCGATACAGTACAGCCCAACACATAATTGGGTTAATAGCCTTATGTTTATAATAATTAACTATAGTATCTAATTAGTTGTTAATTTTCAACAACAAACTACAATGTGATAATGTGCAAGGTATAATTGGTTTATAATTCCCAGAGTAATTTTGTGAGCTCATCAATGTTTAGTTTCAAGCATCTTCTCAATGGCCTATTCACTTCAGTACAATGGGAATAAAATTAAATTTATTTGCGTACTTTTTTCTTGTAATCAGCCTATGAAAATACATTAAATCTTTAATGAATTTATGAGTTCATGACTTAATAAAGAATACCTGCCATTCCTAATAGAAATAGTCATTGGCAGAGAAATTTTCTATTGCTTCTTCTAGCAAACAAACGATATCAAGGTTTAAGAAATGTTGGAGAATGTATCACCTATTATTTTTAACTAGTTGAAACAAGATATTGAAAATATTCTTTTTTAAAATCTTATTTTTTTGATTAGTCTATTTTCTGTATGTGATTATGGAGGCAGCAATTGTGCCTGAGCTGCTGTTAACAGCATTTTAAATAATACTTTTCAGCAGCTATAATGACAATAGTGTAGGGTTTCAGCCATGACCGCCTTAGCTAGGTGTGTCCAGTACGGTCGCACAGGGAGCTAGGTGCCAGACATCAGGGAGGGGTGCCGATGGGAGATAGTAGGTCATTTTTATTTGCTGCTCCTGCTCCCCTCACTGCTCGTTTACTCTCTGCCTGCCATCTCACTCTATCAGGCTGCCTGCTGAAGAGGATTGTGGTGGCGGGAACACCATCTTCTGACAAGCTTTGCCACCGGGGTCCTGGTGCAGATTCAGTCTACTTAGCCTGTGAAAGTCTATGAGTTACACAGGCTATAATGGAAGGACCCCAGGAGGTAGGATGTGTGAGTATAATCACACTGCTCAATTATGTATAAGGTCACTCAGCAGGGACAGGGGGTGAGGGATTTGAGGAGAGTTTAGAGAGGGCTACTTTACTTTCCTGGTAACAAGAGATGTGATTGCTACTAAGTGGGGGAAATAACTGCATATGCTTAAGCATGAAATGGGGAGAGAGGGGCATTTTACTTCAAGAGGTGCATATGATTATGTTCCTCTGTGTTATGGGGCTTCATTTTACTGCAAGGGGTATGTATGAATCACATATATATGAGCCACATAGCAGTATAATCACATGCACACATTGTTGTAAAATTACATCCCCCTTAAATGGGTTGTCCAATACTAAGACAATTCCTTTGTCTCCCCCAGTAAAATACAACTTATTCTGACCTTCAGAGCCATTCCAGTGGTGTCAGCACTGGTTCTTCCAGGGATCATGCCACACTGTTATGTCACTCAATCCCTGCAGCCAATCAGCGCTGGCTTTACTCTTCCCTCCTTTATACAAATCAGACATGAGGAAGAAGTCATAGCTGCGACTTCCCTCTCACTTCCTCCAGATGTCAATTACATCTGTAAGAGAGGAGAGTGAAGCCAGCACTGATTGGCCATAGAGATCACGTGACATAACAATGTGACATGATCCCCAAGAGAGCCAATGCTAACACCGCTGGAATGGCGCTGGCACTGGAGGCAAGTATAAGTATTACTATTTTACAAGGGGAAACATAGGTATTTAAAAGGGGTTGTCTGAGTAGTGAACAGCCCCTTTATATTGTTAAATTATCCCCATTTAGTATAATCATAAAAAAACGCCCTTACTCTACATCTCTCTTTCTGGATTATAATCAGAATAATGCCCCTCTCTGCTGGAGTATGATAATAAATGAACACACTTCCTGGGGTATCCTCATTATACTCCAGGGGCTGCATTATTTAATGATTATACTCGAGAGGGAAGTTTAAACATTAACTAACACCCCACCTGGTTTTTAATCATTTAATCATTAACCCCTTTTTGACATTTTCCGTTTTTGCACTTTGGTTTTTTTCCTACTCTTCTTCCAAGATCTATTTCTTTTTTTTATTTTTCCTTCTATATAAAAGGAGGACTTGTTTTTTTAAAAGATGAGTTGAAGTTTTGAATGACACAATCAATTCTATCATGTGATGTACTGGAAAGTAACAAAAAAAATCCAACTGCATGAAAGTGCGAAAAAAGTACAATTCCACAGTAGTTTTCTGGGTTTTGTTTTTACAGCATTCATTATATGATAAAACTGACCTGGCAATATGATTCTCCATGTCAGTATGGTTACACTGATATCAAGCATTAGTGATAGGTGAGCACTAAATTGCTTGGGTGCTCGATGCTCGGGTCGAGCAAATTGGAATGCTCGGGTGCTCGACCCGAGCAACGAGCCCAATTTAAGTCTATGGGAAACGCGAGCATTTTTCAGGCGGCTTCCCTGGCGGTCTGCAGAGGGTCTAAAAATTACATAAATCGGTGGGAACAGTACTCAAATGACATAGGAACAGCATGGGGAAGACCCCTGGAAGCATTTCTGACTCCCAGGTCACTGCTGTCAACAATGTTGTCAGAGGTATTACGCCATTTTACGGACTCACAATAAAACATACAAAAACGAATCCAAAATAGATTTTCCTGGGAAATATGTTAAGGGTAATGACTTGTATATAAGGCAAAATAAATAACCAAAACCAATAATACTCCTCCACACCTTCGGCTATGTTCACACGTAGCGTTTATGACGTGTTTTTGCACTTTTGCATTGCTTTCAAGCAAGACAAATGCATTCACTGAGAAATGTCATTTTAACATTTTACAACCTTGTCTGGCCATGTGGTGTGTGACACATCATCATACACATGCATACAGTGCTGAAAAGACATGGAAACAGAATGGGGAAGACCCCTGGAAGCATCTCTGACTCCCAGGTCACTGCCTAAAAGTGTACCCATCATAAGTAAGTAAGTAATCCTTGGCGCATGCGAAGATGCCTCCCACCATGCACCTGTCATTGCAGACTCCCAACAATCACCGTCCACGTCCTTGATCCAGTGAAGTGTTCAGTTGTCCCTACTTCATTCCTTGGAATGCAAGCGCAAGTATGCAGCCAGCCACCCACAGGCTGCAATACTATACTGCCAAATTTTTGACAGCTGCTTGCACTTGAAATGTGGCCTTTTAGGCTCATGGAGGAGGAAGCTTTTCACAATCTCATGCCAGGTGTCCATGCTCGGTCCCCAGCCGCCACTATTTCTCCCAGCATCGTCTCCGCCTTCCACAAGCATGGGTCCCACAAAACTTACTGGGAAGGACCGCCTAACCACAAACACGTGGACAGGTAAATGTGGCCAGGGACGGTACGGAGCCAGTCCACAGCTTCTTTTGCTGAGAGTTGTATTTCACCACAGCCATATTCTTTAGCTCAGTGAAAGGACTGGCATAGAGGGAAACCATATCTACTCTGGGTGTCATTTCTCCCAGGAAGTCCTCTAATGCAGCTTGTTGCAGAAACAATGGCAGCCCGTCCAACATCAGCTCGCACTTGTCGGTGGTGCTTCAACACACAAACATCTTTCTTTGGGCCTTTAATTTCATGATTACAAAGTTGGGCAATGGCCTGATCTGAAATGTGGTTTGAGAAATAATATACATAAGCATGTCCAATCCACATTAAAAAAGCAGCCATAGAGTGTCTGGGAACATTCCCACACACTTTTCTTAGCCAGGCCCTTACTATTCTTAAAAGGCCAGCATTCAGCCCTCGCTATTGTTAGAGAGCCATCAGCCGGCTATGCTTTGTTCTTCCCATTATTAACGAGTGGGTCTCCTATACTGTTATTGCATATGCAGTGACTTCAAGAGCTACCAAAAATTCGGACGCAACCCAATGCCCCTTTGAAGAGACATAGAGGAGGGTCTCAGTAAAAAAAATGTTCCCATTATAAAGGAGCGCGTCTCCTATAGTGGTAATGCCCATGCTGTAACTGCAAGGGCTGCCAAAATTTGGGAAAAACCCCATTAAGAATTTAAAGACACATTGAGCAGGGTTACAGTAATGAGTACATGTTCCCATTAGAAAGTAGAGAGTCTGCTATACAGTTATATGGTATGCAGTGAGTCCAACGACTGACCAAATTTAGGAAAAACCCCACTAAGAATTTAAAGACACAGTAATGACAAATTCCCATTACCATGGAGAGGGTCTCCCATAGTGTTGGCCTATGCAGTGAATGCAAGGGCTGCCAAAAATTGGGAGGCACTCCAATGCCCCATGAAAGAGACATACAAGGTCTCATGAAAAAATGTTCCCATTATTAGGAAGTGGGTGTACCATAGTGTTGGCCTATGCAGTGAATGCAAGGGCTGCCAAAAATTGGGAGGCACTCCAATGTCCCTTGGAAGAGACTTATAGGGCCTCATAAAAAAATGTTCTCATTAGAAAAGAGCGGTTCTCCTATACTTGTAATGCCCATGCACTAAGTGTATGGGCTGACAAACATTTACCCCTGGGGGGTATACATGAGCATACTGTATAAAAAATTTTTTTAAGGGCATCATAAGCACGCTTTAAAAAAATTTTGTGGGTGTTACATCACAGACCACGGTCACTATGGTGATATGGTGGTGGAGGATGAGGATGAGGAGAAGGAGGAGGACAAGAGCAAATAGCCAAAATCAGGAAGCGTATACCCATGTGTGGGTGTGAAAAGGTGCATGGGAATACACCTCCCAGAAAAAGACACTGAATTTGAGTTTATGTTACGCTGCTATCATTAGGTGGTGTTGAGAAGTCTGGTCCAATCCAGCCCTTGTTCATTTTTATAAGAGTCAGCCTGTCAGAATTTTCAGTTGACAGGCGGATGCGCTTATCAGTTATAATTCCACAAGCGGCACTAAAAACCTGCTCTGATAAAACGCTAGGCAGACCAGAACCTCCAAGGCGTAGAGAGCCAGTTCATTCCACGTATCCAGCTTGGATAACCTATAATTATAAGGCACAGAGGAATCATGGAGAATGTTGGTACAGTCGGCAAGGTACTCTCTCAGCATCTTCCCAAACTTTGCACTCCTTGTGAGAGTACCCCGCGCCTCAGGGCTTTCTGCGGTCACCAGAGATGGGGGGGTCCGACAACCTCCGAGTAAGTCCAGTGTTCAATCAGGACCCCGCACCAGAGTGTTCCTAGACTTCAGACCGGGTCCTTTCCTGTCTGTGTGTGTAGATAGGCCGGGTCTCCTTCTGAACTTCACTCAGAAAAAGGGTATGGGTGGCAGCTCCGCTCCTTCCAATACCCGGTGGGATCCTCAGGGCCTACCGGTCTTTCCCGACCTGGACGTGGAGTAGCAAGGTCGGGTGTCGGGGGCTGGTACCCCTCTTGCAGCTGGAATCCCTCTGAATAGATCAGGTTGGCGAGGACAGGTGGTGTATACCGCTCCGTCTGCATCCTCCCTGGGATCCATTTGCGGTAGAGCTACACTCTTAAGCTCCGGGCCTTCTTGGTCATAGTCCTTGACCGGGCTGAGACATACATTATCTGCAGCCTGCCCCTCGACCCAAGGCCGGGGTACAAGAGGGCGTGTCCCCGTCCTCTGCAGGTCCACACAGGATCCACGCTCAGGGAGGAGAGATCACGATAAGGAACAGTCAAAGAACCAAGAACCAAAATGGCTTTTTATTAAATATGAAATTTAAAGTGTCACTAAAATGTGAGTCCTCCACCCTCACCCACTAAATGGTTCCCCTATCTCTTGGTTCCCCAGTCTCCCAATAACCAGGAGGGCAGCACCTAGTGCATCCTAGCCCCCTCTGGTGGGAGAAGTGTGGTGTTGGATGTGAAGGAAGGGTCCTGACCATCGCACTGTTCTTACCTCAGAGGAGGAACACTACACTCCAATAGAGAAGTGCAGCATCCATGTGGCGGTCGAACCCTCAGGGGCGCCACATGGTCATTTCGGAGATGGAGGCTGAAGAGGAGGAGGAGGATGAGGTGCAGGAGCTGTAGACTGTGGGGGCAACCCTGATTGACCTAGGGCCTGCGATCCTTAAAGTTGGGAGGACGTGTTCAGTCCCAAGGTCCGACTGGGTCCCATCTTCCACTATGTTAACCCAGTGTGCTGTCAGCGACATGTACCGTCCCTGCCCACAAGCACTTGTCCACGTGTCCGTGGTTAGGTGGACTTTCCTGTTAACTGCATTGTTGGGGGCATGGCTAATGTTTTGGGACACGTACTTGTGTAATGCGCGGACGGCACACTGGGAGAAATAGTGGTGACTGGGGACCGAGTACCGAGGAACGGCCGCCGCCATTAGGTTGCAGAATGCTTCCATCTCCAGGCAACATTTCGAGCGCAAGCAGTCGCGAAATGTGGAAATTTAATAGTGTGGCCTGTGGGGCATTGGCTGCGTATTTGCGCTTGCGTTCCAAGGACTGGGGTATGGACAACTGAACGCTGCATTGGGACAAGGACGTGGACGTGCTTCCTGATGCTGCTACTTGAGAGTGTGCAATGACAGGTGCAGGGCAGGAGGCATCTTCACATGCACCATGGACAGGGGATTGGCTTACATGCACAACAGCGGAAGAAGCATTGGTGCCACCCACAGACACTGTAAATGGACCCTGGGGTTCGGCCCACAAAGTCGGGTGCTTTGCTGCCATGTGCCTGATCATGCTGGTGGTGGTCAGGCTGGTAGTTTTGCTACCTCTGCTGATGCTGGCCTGGCAGGTGGTGCAAATGGCCTTTTTGGGGTTATCGGCAGAGTCTTTATAAAACAACCAGACTCGGGAAGACCTAACAGTTGTACTGGCAACTGCCTTCATGTTGGTGTTACGGGGAATGGTTGCCTGCCTTCTTTCTGCGGCCACCACAATGCTTCTTCCTGCCTGTTGGGGTGCTGTGCCTCCCTCCCCCTGTGTGCTGCTCTCCTCGCTCTGCATGTCCCCCTGCCAGGTTGGGTCAGTTACTATATCATCCACCACCTTGTCTTACACTTCCGCACTCTGGTACTTCTCATTACTTTCTGGCAATTGTGTCTCATCATCGTCCACCTCTTGTGACACTTTACCACCGTCGCCTTCGTGTGACCATGGATGCTCAAATATTTGGGCATTACTACATGCGATCTCCTCTTGCCCCGCTTCAAGTGGACCGGGCGAGAGGCCCGAATCTATAAATGGAAAAGTGAACAGCTCTTCAGAGTGTCCAAGTGTGGGATCAATTGTCTCTGGACACTCGGCATGGTGGGAGGAAGGAGGTTCAGGGTGAGGAATATGTGGTCCAGACTCAAAGCTACTGAGACTTGACCGTATGGAAGACAAGGTGGTGGTGGTGGCTAAGTGACTGGAAGCATTATCTGCTATCCCACCAATAACCTTTTCACACTGCTCTGTGTTCAATAGTGGTGTTCTGCGGTCCCCTATTACTTGGGACAGGGAGGTAGATCAAAAAGATGTGGGTGTTTGTTGTGGCACAATTTCAGCTTACCCATGGCCTCTGCCTCTGCATGCACCATCACCATCACGTCCAGTTCCCCGTCCCTTGCCACGTGCCTTGCCCATTTTAAATGGAGGACAATATCTTCCATGCTTACTACAAATGACTGAATTTGGAGCTAACTTATATGTGATCCGTGTGAAGGACAAACCACAGTTTTATATACCTGGCCTGTAGGTAACTATTTTGAACAGCAAACTGGTGTCAATTGCTTCACTGACCCACTGAAGCAAATTGTCAATGGAGGTCAGAAATGGCAGTATTTTCTGAAAATGTATGTGATTTGTGTGATGGAGAAAACACAGTTTTAAATACCTGGCCTGTAGGTAACTATTTTGAACAGCAAACTGGTGTCAATTGCTTCACTGACACACTGAAACAGTATTTTTAGCACAATTATATGTGATCCGTGTGACGGACCAGTTTTAAATAGCTGGATTTTTAGCTCTGTAATATGGAAAGGACCTGGCTGTATTCTGCAGTACCAACAAGCAAATGGCGCAGAAAAGCAGTGTTCTCTGGATTGTTTTTTAAGCAAATAATGAGGATTAAGATACCAAAAAAAATTATTCCTGGCCTCTGAGACCTGGGACTATTTCTAGAAATATCTAACAGCAGCAGCAGCAGACAGAACTGGAATGGAGCCTCTTGTGCTATGTGCATTGCAGTCTGCTATATACTCTGCCTGCCTTCCTATATACACTGCCTGCCTGATATCTCTGCAGATGGATTAGTCCTCAGAAGGTCAGTTTGTTGAGATGGATATGTGTCTCTAATATAGTTTGGTACACCTACACTAACTAGAAACAAGCAAATCTCTCCCTAGCTCAGCAGCACCTCTCCCTACACTGTCTGATTCCGGAGTGACTGTGACGAGCATGGCTGATATAGACCTGATGACGCTGTGCGGCCAGCCAATCACTGTAATGCCACAACCAACATGGCTGCGGTATTACAGTGAGTGGCAGGCAATCCCTGCATGTTCATTGGCTCTGTAAAGAGCGCCAAACATGCAGGGAGGGGACCCAAGCTCCCACCGAGCAACCCCGGAAATACTCGGCAAGCGTCGAGCATCTTGAGCAGTGAGATGCTTGGGCGAGCACCGAGCAGCAGCGAGCATGCTCGCTCATCACTACCAAGCATGCATAGTTTTTTGGTAAAAAAATAAAATCTGTTGATATTTTTATTTATACCAATTTTGTGGTAGATTTGAGGTCTTGATCACTTCTTGCTGCATTTTTTCCCAGTGTTTGAGTGGCTGAAAAACCGCAAGTTTGGCATTTTGTTTTTTTTCATTAGGCCATTTACTGATTGGGTTCATTAATTTTATTTTTTGATATATCTGACTTTTACAAACATGGTGATACCACATGTGTATTTTTTTTGTCATCATATTTTTTTTTATTTTAACCCCTTCCTTACAGGGCAAATTTCCCTCCCTGCTTTCAAGAGCTATAACTTTTTTTATTGCCTTGTCCACATAACCATATGAGTGCTTGTTTTGTGCAGGACAAATTGTACTTTTGAATGACACCATTCATTTTATCATGTGATTAACTGCACTGAAGGACATAAAAAGTGCCGCAAAATAGCGAAAAAAGAGCAATTCTACTATTTTTTTTGGGTTTTTTTATTTAGCATGTTCACTATATGGTAAAACTGACCTGGCAACATGATTCTCCAGGTCAGTACAATTACGTAGATACCAAGCATGTATAGTTCTTTTTTATTTAAGTTGTGAAAAAATTTGTAAATTTTTTTTTTTTTAAAATTCACTTGAGTTGCCATTTCGCGAGACCCGTCACGTTAAGATTTTACATTTTTGTTTGATGGAGCTCTCTGAGGGTATAATTTTGCGCCCTGAGCTGGCAATTTTATTGATACTATTTTGAGGAAGATAAGATGTTTTAATCGCCTCTAATTGCATTTTATTGTAGTGTTGCAGCGACTGAAAAATGTATCTCTGGAATTCCCAGTTTTTTTCTCATCACGCCTTTTACCGATTGAGCTAATTTATATTTTGATAGATTCGACTTTTACAAATGCAACAATACCAAATATATACATTTGTTTAATTTTTTTTATTTCTTTATTTTAAATGGGTGAAAAAGGAGGGGATTGAACTTATACTTTTTTATTTAAAATTATTATTTTTTCACTTTTAAGTGTACTTGTTAGTCTTTTTAGGGACTATATTGCAAAGTATAGCAAAAATCACTGTCTCCTAAGAACGCCAGCTAAGGCTGGCTTTCACCGTCATGACCCCCAGCTGACCCCTGACTGTCATGGCAACCTGTTGGCGCCCTACAATCGCGTCGCAGGGGTGTGCTATTCTAATAGTCCACTGGTGCCCCGTCGCATGCTGTAAATGCTGCTGTCTCAGATTGACAACAGCATTTAACAAGTTAACAGCCACTGGCAGATCTCCACTTGTGGCTGTTGAATGCAAATGATGACTGAATAACACAGCCATCTTCTGCTGGAAAAGATGTGGGCTCAGTTCTTCAGGATGCTGACATATGACTTTCATCACATCACTCTAAATCACCCGTTTCCAATTTGTTACTGTCCACTTTTTGTACTTTTTTGCAAATGTACATAACTAATCATATACTAAATAGTTGAAAGTCAAATTTATGTATGAGATAGCCAAGATGAATATTATAAAATGATGGTAGTCTCACGTTCGAAGCAGGAGCAGATGGTGAGATATGGAGCCTGAAAGTCAAAAGTTCAAAACATTGTTACCCTTTTGCTCATCAGTGTATGTGTATCTAATGTAAGTTGGCTGCTGGATACATAATAGATGGGAGATATGTATCACAGAGGTGCATGTACTCTGTGATATTGTAACATCCCTGGCGGCGTGCTTGCATAGTGCACCACCTCCCACTATGCAAGACCGCAATCTTACCTGTCAGTCCAGCCTACAAACCTTGCTCCAGTTCATGCTGTGTGCATGTCTCTTGACTGACTGCTTAGGGCGGTGGCCCGGTTACTTCCTGATTCTTATAGCTGCTGTGGGCACACCCCTAATGCGTCTCCAGCCTATTGCTGTGAGTCACTGGATATTTAAACCCCCTCCACCCAGAAGGAGGGGCCTGAGCAACACCTTCACTCAGTTAGTCTTTGCTACTGAATTGCCAGGTACTGTCCTGTTTCTAGTCTGTTTCCACCACTCTGGGGGCTGCATACCCAGATCTGTTATCTCTGACTTCTAGTCTGTTTCCGCCACTCTGGGGGCTGTATACCAAGGCTCGCTCTTGTATCTAATTGCAGTAGCAGTTCCTGTCTGAACTGTATCCTAGCCTGTTACCTGTTTGTCTCTATGTCCGTACCTTCCCTTTTCCTGCAGTATCTGAACCTGCACCTAACTCCAACTCGCTGTCTCTGTGCTTCTATTTGTGAGTTTTGTGTCCACTCGCTACTTCATAGGAAGTACCTTGTGTGTATCTGGTTCTGCTTGTCCCTTTTCCCTTCCTCCGTATCTTCCTCCTGTGTTCTAGCCATCTTCCTGTATTTTCCAGTCTGTTCCATGTGAACAGAGCCCTGTCTTCTCTGCCTTGTCCACCGCTCCGGCGGTTTCTCTTTGCCCTGCCTTACCCACCGCTCCGGCAGTTTCTCTCTGCTCTGCCTTACCCACCACTCCGGCGGCTTCTCTCTGCTCTGACTTGCCCACCGCTCCGGCGGTTTCTCTTTGCTCTGACTTGCCCACCGCTCCAGCGGCTTCCCTCTGCCCTGCCTTACCCACCGCTCCAGCGGCTTCTCTCTGCTCTGATTTGCCCACCGCTCCGGCGGCTTCTCTCTGCTCTGCCTTGCTCAGCGCACCAGCGGTTTCTCTCTGCTCTGACTTGCCCACTGCTCCGGCGGCTTCTCTCTGCTCTGCCTTGCCCACCACTCCGGTGGCTTCCCTCTGCTCTGCCTTGCCCACCACTCCGAAGGTTCCGCTCTGCTCTGCCTTGTCCACCGCACCTGCGGTTTCTCTCTACTCTGCCTTGTCCACTGCTCCGCCAGTTCCGCTCTGCTCTGCCTTGCCCACCGCACCTGCGGTTTTCGCTCCGCTCTGCTTGCTCACCGCACCAGCAGTTCCTTTCTGCTCTGCCTTGTCCTCCGCTCCGGCGGTTTCGCTTTACTCTGCTTGTCTACCGCATCTGTGGCTCTGTACCTGTCTCCCAGTCTGTACTGGACCCTATCCAGCCTGCGCTCCAACCTGCTAGTACCTCCCTGTCTGCACTCCAGCTGTGCTTGCCAGTATCTCCCTGTCTGCATACCAACCGTGCTTGCCAGTACCCACCTGTCTGCATACCAGCCGTACTTGCCAATACCCACCTGCCTGTATGTCTGTCTAACCTGCCTGTTCCTGCATTCCCCGGTGTGGGTCAACAACTATGACCGGGGTCTGACCTGGAGTCGCACCTGGTCCCTCTGCTCAGTTACTCCTTGGTCCACGGAGTCGACTAAGATACCGTGCGACCTTGGTTGGATCGGGTTGATACTTAGTTATGCCCCTCCAGGCATTCCTCGGTTCATGGTACAGTGAGATCACTAATCACGCTCACGCCAGTCAGTCAGGGCATGAGCGTAACGGTTTGCTCAGGCCATGTTTCCCGTTAAGCCCACGGCCTTTCGCTCTCAGAGACATTTTGAATCCTTGTCTGGCGAATACGTGCACCAAGAAATTTTTTTTTTTTCTCAAGCCATGGCCCAGGCAATTTACGCACCAACCCAAATGGATCTATCAGCGCTTGTTCCTGCTTATCCACCACAGTACTATGGGGATCCAAAACGTAACCATGCATTTGTGGAGCAATGCATGCTGCATTTCAAGTTCTATGTTCACTATTTTCCTACCGATCGGGTTAAAGTGGCATTTATGATATCCTACCTAGCGGGTGACACCTTGAAATGGATCACCCCCCTATGGGAAGCATGGGATCCTATCGTCTTTGACCTGCAAGCCTTCCTGGTGGCCTTTCTAATGGTCTTCGATGACCCTAATCCTGAAGCCTCTGCTAAAGCTTCCCTTCCCAATATCCCGGAGCAGCCCCGATGGGTAATGTGTGTAGGTAGCCTACCAGTCCTCCAGCCCGAAGAGACTGCTGCCCACCCAGAATCCACACAGGATGACTATGCTCCACAGAATACTTCTCTTCCCAACCTCAAGAGGCAGTCCAGACGTGCAAGGCGTAGACGTAAACCGTCACGCCAGGTTCTGTCCTCCCAAAGACCTCCTGTTCCCCAGCCCGTAGAGGCAGCTTTCCGCACAGAATCCATGAAGGATGACTATGTTCGTCAGGCAAAGCAGAAGCCAGAACTCAGTCACAAAATCGGATTGCGGTCCCGCTGCGGTGGTTTGGGACCCCCTGACGGTCTTTGTCCAGCGAAGGTTGGAGAATCCCAAGACATTAGGCCTGTAGGAGAGGCTGCCCTTGGCGTTAGTGTTTCCTCTCCACAGATGACCATGACTGTCTCCGTGGCAAGTGAAGGCCTCGGACTAACCAGAAGTTTCGGGCTTAAAGCCTTGAAGAGTCAGTGTCTGATTCCCGTCCGACAACTCCAGAAGCCGGTTTGGGCATTGTCAGCAGAAGGGCGAGCCCTACTCAGAAACAGTCAAAATATGTCTGTACAAATTAAGCTCCAGATTGGAGCATTACACATGAAGAAGTTTACATTCCAGGTGCTGACTGGCTTACCCACAGGTCGTCCAGAGCTGAGAGATCTAGTGCCCACTCAGGTCTGGAGATCCTGCATGGTGTATCCTGGGGGACTGCTAAGGTACAAGGGGTGTCCAGTCCCCACATCTTCAGGACAGTCAGCAGTTTCTTCTTCTTCACCAGATCTGCTAGTTGCTGACTCGCTGTGCACTGAAGTCTCCGAAGGAAGAGAAGCGGAGGCGATGTCCCCACACAGTCTCGACAATTGTACCAATGATCTGGCTTCAGGTACCGTCCTGCCTTACAGACATGTCATCTCTGAAACCAGTCTGAAGATGGTCCTAAAGCAAGGACCCTCCATCTCTAATAAATCTGGTCTTACGTCCATCAAGGCGGTGTTTACCCCCGAGTCTCTGCACCCCTCCAACTAGGCGGCGGACCTCCTGTTGTCTCCTGAATCCTCCGGGGTGCTACCTGATAACAAATGGAGAGAGACTTTCCTACACCCTGTACCTGGTACTTCGCCTACTTCATCCAGTAAGCCTGGCAAAGTGTATTTCGAAGCAGTGATTACCCCCGAGTCTCTGAACCCCTTCAACCAGGCGGAGGACCTCCAGTTGTCTCCTGAATTCCCCGGGGTGCTACCTGTTAAATGGAGAGAGAGTTTCCTACACCCGGTACCTGATACGCCGCCCACTTCATCCAGTAAGCTTGACAAAGTGTACGTCAAGGCGGTGGTTACCCCCGAGTCTCTGCATCCCTCCAACCAGGCGGAGGACCTCCAGTTGTCCCCTGAATCCACCAGGGTGCTACCTGATAACAAATGGAGAGAGACTTTTCTGTGTGCTGTTCCTGGTACTTCACCCACTTCATCTGTTGCTGAGGATGGCTTGATAGGAGGAAGCATCCTAGTCACCAAGATGATGAGACCAGTTTCGTTTCCTCTAATGGACAGTAGAGGTAATCCTCTTGAAGAGAAGGATTGGCCTCCAAATTCTCTGCAGAAGACCCTTGCAGGCTTGAAGAAGAGGGGGTGTAAAGGGGGGTACTGCAACATCCCTGGTGGCGTGCTTGCATAGTGCACCACCTCCCACTATGCAAGACCGCAATCTTACCTGTCAGTCCAGCCTACAAACCTTGCTCCAGTTCATGCTGTGTGCATGTCTCTTAACTGACTGCTTATGGCGGTGGCCCGGTTACTTCCTGATTCTTAGAGCTGTTGTGGGCACACCCCTAATGTGTCTCCAGCCTATTGCTGTGAGTCACTGGATATATAAACCCCCTCCACCCAGAAGGAGGGGTCTGAGCAACACCTTCACTCAGTTAGTCTTTGCTACTGAATTGCCAGGTCCTGTCCTGTTTCTAGTCTGTTTCCACCACTCTGGGGGCTGCATACCCAGACCTGTTATCTCTGACTTCTAGTCTGTTTCCGCCACTCTGGGGGCTGTATACCCAGGCCTGTTACCTGTGACTTCTAGTCTGTTTCCGCCACTCTGGGGGCTGCATTCCCAGATCTGATATCTCTGACTTCTAGTCTGTTTCCGCCACTCTGGGGGCTGTATACCCAGGATCGTTCTTGTATCTCATTGCAGTAGCAGTTCCTGTCTGAACTGTATCCTAGCCTGTTCCATGTTTGTCTCTATGTCCATACCTTCCCTTTTCCTGCAGTATCTGAACCTGCACCTAACTCCAACTCGTTGTCTCTGTACTTCTGTTTGTGAGTTTTGTGTCCACTCGCTACTTCATAGGAAGTACCTTGTGTGTATCTGGTTCTGCTTGTCCCTTTTCCCTTCCTCCATATCTTCCTCCTGTGTTCTAGCCATCTTCCTGTATTTTCCAGTCTGTTCCATGTGAACAGAGCCCTGTCCTCTCTGCCTTGTCCACCACACCTGCGGTTTCGCTCCGTTCTGTCTTGCCCACCGCTCCGGCAGTTTATCTCTGCTCTGCCTTACCCACCGCTCCAGCAGTTTCTCTCTGCTCTGACTTGCCCACCGCTCTGGCGGCTTCTCTTTGCTCTACCTTACCCACCGCTCCGGCGGTTTCTCTCTGCTCTGACTTGCCCACCACTCTGGCGGCTTCCCTCTGCTCTGCCTTACCCACCGCTCCGGCGACTTCTCTCTGCTCTGACTTGCCCACCGCTCTGACGGCTTCTCTCTGCTCTGCCTTGCTCACCGCACCAGCGGTTTCTCTCTGCTCTGACTTGCCCACCACTCCGGCGGCTTCTCTCTGCTCTGCCTTGCCCACTGCTCGGGCGGCTTCTCTCTGCTCTGCCTTGCCCACCACTCCGGCGGTTCCACTCTGCTCTGCCTTGTCCACCGCACCTGCGGTTTCTCTCTGCTCTGCCTTGTCCACCGCTCCGGCGGTTCCGCTCTGCTCTGCCTTGCCCACCGCACCTGTGGTTTTCGCTCCGCTCTGCTTGCTCACCGCACCAACAGTTCCTGTCTGCTCTGCCTTGTCCTCCGCTCTGGCAGTTTCGCTTTACTCTGCTTGTCTACTGCATCTGCGGCTCTGTGCCTGTCTCCCAGTCTGTATTGGACTCTATCCAGCCTGCGCTCCAACCTGCTAGTACCTCCCTGTCTGCATTCCAGCCATGCTTGCCAGTATCTCCCTGTCTGCATACCAGCCGTGCTTGCCAGTGCCCACCTGTCTGCATACCAGACGTGCTTGCCAGTGCCCACCTGTCTGCATACCAGCCGTACTTGCCAATACCCACCTGCCTGTATGTCAGTCTAACCTGCCAGTTCCTGCATTCCCCAGTGTGGGTCAACAACTATGACCGGGGTCTGACCTAGAGTCGCACCTGGTCCCTCTGCTCGGTTCCTCCGTGGTCCACGGAGTCGACTAAGCCGCCGTGCGACCTTGGTCGAATCGGGGTGATACTTAGTTACGGCACTCCAGGCACTCCTCGGTTCATGGTACAGTGGAATCACTAATCACGCTCACGCCAGTCAGTCCGGGCGCGAGCGTAACAGATATAAACCTGGAGTAATGCGCTAGTACTCATAGTACTAAGAGGGGTTAATTGGCCATGATATGGGCAGGTCTTACTGTGAGCTATGGCAGGGCGGCCTCTCACCATATCTCCACCCCTGGGTGTTGTTTACTTTGTAAAATGGGACCTGTTTTTCTTAATGTTTCACTTTGTGCCGCACAAGGGCTTCATTTAAGATTTTCTGTGATGTGGTTTTTGAGAGTTTATGAAATAAACCAGCTGGACTTTTAAATAGACACAGTTCCTGTGATTCCTCATATTGCTCCCAAAGTGAGTAGCATTGTTACACTAAGTACATGTGTAATGATGGTTTCAGTGCTGTATTCATGTACTGATGGTGGTTTTGGTGATTTATTCCTGTACTGATGGTGGTTTTAATGATTTATGCATGTGCTGATGGTGGTTACTTGAAGTACAATTAGCAGAACCTTACAGTCTAAAGTGTAAAGAGGCCTCACAACTCTAACCCAAGAAATGACGTTGGGTGACAATAATTGAGACTTCTTTGGCAGCTGCACTTTCCTAGAGAACAAAAGAGCGCTTGCCGAGCTGAACATTCCTGCATATGGGGGTGTCAGGGGAGACTGCTGTTAGCTTTCCAAAATTTATGGCAAGCTTAAAGGGGTTTTCAATTTTCATGAAAACTGTGTTCACAGTTGCAATTTGTTGTAAAAAATAATTCACCTTCCCCCCAGGGCCAGTTACGAGTCTCTGCCTATCCAGTATATAAAACCAAGCAATGTGAACTGAGGTCTAAGATGGTACACATGCAAGAAATAGGAGCATGTTCACACTAGCAAAAAGAAGCAAAACCTACTAAAGACAAAAAATATATCTCATACCCTACCATCATTATATATAAATGTAAAGCAAAGTTGCATATTAAATATAGGGTACTTAGTGAACTATTTTTGATCAAAAAAAGTATACAAGCCGTCCCACCAGCGACAAGGTGACCCTAAATTGGGACGGTACCTACACTGTCTATATTAAAAACCTTACTGTATATCAAAGTTGAAGTAATGCATATAAAAGGGTAGACAAATAGGACCGGGTCCCAACTTCAGACCACCTAGGCCCGTGGTAAGCTACATATATACTAATCAGCTCAACGAAGGGGATGCCACACCCTTAATTTGCACAGAATGCAAACAAGACATAAAACCAAGCAATGTGAACTGAGGTCTAAGATGGTACACATGCAAGAAAAAGGAGCATGTTCACACTAGCAAAAAGAAGCAAAACCTACTAAAGACAAAAAATATATCTCATACCCTACCATCATTATATATAAATGTAAAGCAAAGTTGCATATTAAATATAGGGTACTTAGTGAACTATTTTTGATCAAAAAAGTATACAAGCCGTCCCACCAGCGACAAGGTGACCCTAAATTGGGACGGTACCTACACTGTCTATATTAAAAACCTTACTGTATATCAAAGTTGAAGTAATGCATATAAAAGGGTAGACAAATAGGACCGGGTCCCAACTTCAGACCACCTAGGCCCGTGGTAAGCTACATATATACTAATCAGCTCAACAAAGGGGATGCCACACCCTTAATTTGCACAGAATGCAAACAAGACATAAAACCAAGCAATGTGAACTGAGGTCTAAGATGGTACACATGCAAGAAATAGGAGTATGTTCACACTAGCAAAAAGAAGCAAAACCTACTAAAGACAAAAAATATATCTCATACCCTACCATCATTATATATAAATGTAAAGCAAAGTTGCATATTAGATATAGGGTACTTAGTGAACTATTTTTGATCAAAAAAAGTATACAAGCCGGTCATATTTGTCTACCCTTTTATATGCATTACTTCAACTTTGATATACAGTAAGGTTTTTAATATAGACAGTGTAGGTACCGTCCCAATTTAGGGTCACCTTGTCGCTGGTGGGACGGCTTGTATACTTTTTTTGATCAAAAATAGTTCACTAAGTACCCTATATTTAATATGCAACTTTGCTTTAGATTTATATATAATGATGGTAGGGTATGAGATATATTTTTTGTCTTTAGTAGGTTTTGCTTCTTTTTGCTAGTGTGAACATGCTCCTATTTCTTGCATGTGTACCATCTTAGACGTCAGTTCACATTGCTTGGTTTTATGTCTTGTTTGCATTCTGTGCAAATTAAGGGTGTGGCATCCCCTTTGTTGAGCTGATTAGTATATATGTAGCTTTCCACGGGCCTAGGTGGTCTGAAGTTGGGACCCGGTCCTATTTGTCTACCCTTTTATATGCATTACTTCTACTTTGATATACAGTAAGGTTTTTAATATAGACAGTGTAGGTACCGTCCCAATTTAGGGTCACCTTGTCGCTGGTGGGACGGCTTGTATACTTTTTTTGATCAAAAATAGTTCACTAAGTACCCTATATTTAATATGCAACTTTGCTTTACATTTATATATAATGATGGTAGGGTATGAGATATATTTTTTGTCTTTAGTAGGTTTTGCTTCTTTTTGCTAATGTGAACATGCTCCTATTTCTTGCATGTGTACCATCTTAGACCTCAGTTCACATTGCTTGGTTTTATGTCTTGTTTGCATTCTGTGCAAATTAAGGGTGTGGCATCCCCTTTGTTGAGCTGATTAGTATATATGTAGCTTACCACTAGTGTTGAGCCACCCCCGTAGTGTTCGAGTTCGGTTCGGTTCGTCGAACACCCGTGTGTTCGCCGAACTGTTCGTCGAACTGTTCGTCGAACACCTTCGAACACCGTTAAAACCAATGGCAGGCAAACAAAAACACATAGAAACACATAGAAAACACCTTCAAAGGTGTCCAAAAGCTGACAAACTGCTCAGAAGACACAACTAACACATGGAAAAGTGACAAGTACATATAGTCATGAGAAAAGAAAAGAGGTGGAGGAGTAAAAGGAGGGGGAGACACAGATATAGGCATGTCATGCCCTTCTAAAATCCAAAAAGTGAGAAGCCGACACGTTCAGTCCGCTCCTGCCCGTGCCACCTCCGTGTCGCCGGGTTTGTGCCAGAGCCGCGGTGAACCCTGACGGCCAGCCCCCCTCTCCCAATACTGGTGCCTGTCCGCTGGTGGGTCGAGCGAGCCCCCCTGTGGTGGAGGCAGCTCTAAGTTTTTTAATTTAAATTGTCTCTCTAATTTGAATGAATACACTTTAAATCCATTTACAAGGATCTATTGGAGTGCAAGTCTCATGCCAGCAGCCGCGTAATTCCAGCTCCAGTAGCGTCCACTAAAGCTGCTGCAGTTAAAAAGCTTTTATAAGGATCGAGCTCGGCTGTCCACCGCAAGACATCCTACTGCCAGTCCCAGTCCCTATGCCTTGGGGTGCCTCCTGATGCTCTTCACTGAGTATCCCGTGGTCCCGAAGCATTTCCTTTGAAAAAATTAAGTGTCCAAACTACAGGTGGTGTAGCTTGTTTAACAGCCGGGATAATCCGCTGACTAGCAGACACTGCTACTAGGCACAAAGTATTTCCTGGGCTAGATGCAGTTAAAAATTTGTAAGTAGATACTCTCGTTGGATGCTGAGAAAGCATTCCATAGAGTCTCCTGGCACGCCATATATGATTCTCTTAAAAAGCTTGGGGTAGGGGTCTAGGGGACCCTTTTATAGCCAAAATCACGGCCCTGTATCACAATACGTCACTTAGGCTGAAGATAAATGGAACTGTAGCACCCTGAGGGCTCGGTTGCTACAGACGTATTGCACCTCACCCAGAGGAGTGATATCTCACTCTCAGGTAAGGATGGAGTGTGGATCAGGACCCGACACCTGCATGCATTACACCACATTGCCATGGGGCAGGGCGACCAATATGCCCCTGAGATGGGCACGACAGTCCCTGTCCCTGGCTGGAGTGGGGGGAGGGAACACTGAGGAAGGGGAACCCTGTAGTGCAGGAGCAGGGAGGAAGCAGTTCCTGGGTGCATTGAGAAGGGAGTATAAAAGGTGGGCACCATCTTAGTTCAGTGCAGAGAAGTCTGAGCAGAAGTGGCAGGGAGCAGGGGCTCTGCATGAGCTCTGCTCCAGAGGCGGGCCTAGTAACAGAGGCCCAGGCCTGCAAGAGGGAGAAGGAAGGAAGAGGAGCGGAGAAGGCTCCAGGAATGAGGAATGAAGGGATCCCAGGGGTGCGGACGGGCGAGTCGCGACCGCACGCCCGAATCCACCTGCGTGGAGGGGTCAGGCCAAAGGGGGAGACCGGTCCCCGAACTAGTGGAGGCAGGAAACGACCCTCAGCTAGAAACCGGAGGCTCTGACATTTTATGTGGCGCAGCCCCTCGCTACACCCGCTAGGAAGGCACCACATAGGGTCAGGGAAACTGGCACCAAGTTTACCAAGAGGAGGCCCGAGGCAGCCGGACAGAAGTGTTGGTAAGAAAGGCCAGACAAAGGACACACAAAGGGGGTCCTGTGAAGCGCTCCAAAGTTATCTGGGAGTTGTCTGAGCCCCTCACCTGGTGAGCACAGTACGATGTGGGCAGCCGTTACCTGCAGACGTGGTCTGGATAATAAGAACTGTGAGTAAAGGCCCTGAACTGCATCACTGACTCCGTGTCGTTACTGCTGCTGCCCTGCACCATCACCCCCATCCTCCGCATACACTGCCCTGAGGCTATACTCCTCCCGTGGGGAGTTATGCTACGCTCTGCTGCACCCACAACACCAGCCTCAGCGGTCTGCCCTGTAGCAGCGGTTCACTCTGACCGCAATCCACGGGTGGCGTAGTCGGACATTTAAACATCAAAACCACATAAATAGTTCCGCCACTGGTTTGACCACACTGAGCCACGGAACCGGGTCGCCGCCACGAAGACTACAACCACCAGCATCCACCAAAAAGGGTCCGGCTCCGGGTGTCCCAAGGCCCAGGGGGTGCGTCAAAACATTTTCATCACCTTTCACAATCACCAATGGGACAAGGCAGGGATGTCCTCTGTCCCCTCTCTTATACATCCTAGTGACGGAGCACCTGCTCTCATCAATTCGCCATAACCCCAATATTAGGTGGATTGAGGTGGGAGGCACCGAGTACAAGTGCTCTCTATTTGCTGATGATGTCCTAGTATATATCACTCAATCACATATATCCATCCATGCTGTTATGGCTGAAATAGATCACTTTGTTACATGGTCAAATTTTAAAATCAATGCAGCGAAGTCTGAGGCCCTCGATGTCTCCCTCCCCAAATCCATATAGGATTCCATCCAGTCCAACTTACCCTTTGCCTGGCCCTCACAGGGTATCAAATACTTAGGAATTCCTATTCATAGAGACCTCTCCCATCTATGTTATCTTAATTTTGGGCCCTTTATTGAACAATTCCATACAGACCACGGTTGGCAAGTTAGAACTGTAAGATTCACTACGTGAACCACTGGTGTTTTGTGGAAAAGCACATGTACACTGCGTTCCAAATTATTATGCAAAAAGTGTTTAGGAGTGATAAGGGAAGAATTTGTTTGTTTGTCAGTTAAACTCATTGATGGTGATGTGTGTCAGGGCTCTTTATATCACTGTAAGCAATTGCAGACACCTGTGCTAATTAGTTTGGCAGGTGTGTCCAATGAAAGGCAAGACTACTTAAGAAGGCTCTCTCACATTATTAAGCAGCCTACATTTTCTGCCAAAATGGGAAAGAAAAAGGATGTGTCGGCTGCTGAGAAGCAACAAATTGTGGAGTGTTTAGGTCAAGGCATGACTACAATCAACATTGTGCGATGATCAGGATGAAGTGTCTTGGCAATCAAGAAGTATGTAGCTGATTCACAGTACACACGTGTGCGTGCTGATAAGGGCAAATTGAGGACTCTTTCCTACAGGCAATTACGTCAGGTTGAAAGAGCAGCGGCAAAAAGCCTTGTCATAGCAGCAGACAAGTTTTTGAAGCTGCTTGTGCCTCCAACGTCCCCCGAACAACAAGATGCAGGGTCCTTCAGAGGTTTGCAGCTGTGCATACGCCATCCTGTCGACCTCCTCTATCCACTTCACACAAGCAGAAACGGCTCCAGTGGGCCAAACATTACATGAAGACTGATTTCAAAACTGTTTTGTTCACGGATGAGTGCCGTGCAGCGCTCGATGGTCCAGATGGATGGAGTGGAGGATGGCTGGTTGATGGACACCCCACGCAAACACGGCTACAGCGCCAACAAGGAGGAGGTGGAGTAATGTTTTGGGCTGGAATCATGGGGAGAGAGATTGTCGGCCCCTTTAGGATCCCTGAAGGCGCTAAAGATGAACTCCATAATGTATGTGGATTTTCTCAAACAGCACTTCCTGCCATGGTTCAAGAAGAAGAACCGTGTATTTCACAGCAAGATCATTTTTCTGCATGATAATGCACCATCTCATGCTGCACATAAAACATCTGCATCTCTGGCTGATATGGGCATAAAAGGGGACAAACTTATGGTGTGACCCCCATGCTCCCCTGACCTCTACCCCATTCAGAACCTTTGGAGCATCATTAAAAGGAGTGTCTATGATGGCGGGAGGCAGTTCACATCTAAGCAACAGCTCTGGGAGGGTATTCTGTCCTCATGCAAAACAATTGAAGCAGAAACCATCCGAAACCTGACAAATTCAATGGACGAGAGAGTTCAGAAGCTCCTTTCGAACAAGGGGTCCTATGTGAAAATGTAACATCACCTAGAATAAAGTTTTGAGTTGAAAACTGTTTGATTTCAGTTTCTAACAACCTGCTAATGCTTATAATTTCAAAAATGACCATTTTTTTGGTCTTTATTAAAATGAAAAGGTTGATCGAAAAGTTTGGGGGATCTAAGAGTGTGGCAACCCAGTAGTCATGATTACTTCGAATTCTGACAATATGAGGATCATGCTGCAGGTAGTGCAGCAAGAAGGCACTTATGTGTCTTGCGCATCTCGGAGCCCCAAAATTATTTTCCGGGCTAGATGCAGCTAAAAATTATTATTAATTTTAAATCTGGTGAAGCTTTAGTATAGATGGCCTAATAGGATCAGTGCTGCACACTGCTACAAAGCCCAAATTATTTTCCAGTCAAGATACAGATAAACATGATTAGTAATTTTAAATCTGGTGGAGCTTATTATAGATGGCCTAATAGAATCAGTGCTGCACACTGCTACAAAGCCCAAATTATTTTCCAGCCAAGATACAGATAAACATGATTAGTAATTTGAAAGCTTAAAACGGTTGGTAGGGTGATTTTAACCAATCATCAAGCTTTTACTCTCCCCAGGATGACACAGGGGTAGAAAAGTCGTTTCGGATCCATGATTTGTTCATCTTTATGAACGTGAGTCTGTCTACATTATCAGTGGAGAGCCGCGTGCGCTTATCTGTCAGCACACCACCAGCAGCGCTGAACACACGTTCAGACAGAATGCTGGCTGCGGGGCATGACAAGATCTCCAAGGCGTAAGTGGCTAGCTCCGGCCATTTATCCAGATTGGAAGCCCAAAAAGAGCAAGGGTCCAGTGACACAGTCGTGGCTTCAATGTTTACTTGGAGATACTCCTGTACCATCGTCTCTAGGCGTTGACTATGTGTCAGACTTCTTGTCTCCTGTGGCCTTGCAAAGGATGGGCTAAAAAAGTGGTGAAATGATTCCGCAAAATTGATGTTACCAGCAGATACTGTGGTTCTGTTACGGTTTGAGTGCTGAACACTTGACGGTCCCACGGTTGGCAAGTTGGAACTGTGAGATTCACTACGTGCACCACTGGTATTTTGTGGAAAAGCACATGTAAGATTCTGCAACAGTCTCTGCTGATACTCCTGCATGCGTGCATCCCTTTCTATGGCAGGAATAATTTCTGCAAATTTACTTTTGTACCGGGGATCTAACAGTGTGGCAACCCAGTAGTCAGGATTATTTCTAATTCTCACAATTCGAGGGTCATGTTGCAGGTAGTGCAGCAAGAAGGCACTCATGTGTGTTGCGCATCCAGAAGCACCAAGTCCCTGTTGTGTTGGTGGCGAGGTAACAATCATGCTTCCTTCCTCTGTCCTCTACCCCCAACCTCGCACAACAGAAATGTGATCAAGGTCTCCCTCATCTGATGAGTCTTCCATCAGTTCGTCCTCCACTTCTTCCTGGGCTCCTGCACCTTCCTCACTAGTTTGGCTGCTACCATGCGCCCTGGTAAAACCATCTCCCCCACCCTCACATGCCTGCCGCCTTGGTGCTGCCGACCGTCTGGACCTTGCAGATGTTAGCCCTTCCGCATACAACTCCTCCTCCTCTACTTCCTCCACCTCCTCTTGTGCCACCACCTGACTCCGAATTCTGTTTAACATGTGCTCCAGCATGTAAATCACCGGAATAGTCATGCTGATAATGGCATCGTCAGCACTAAACATTTTCGTCGCCATTTCAAAACTGTGCAGAAGGGTGCATAGGTCCCTGATCTGAGACCACTCCTCCAGCGTGATTTGCCCCACCTCTGAATCTCGTTGGCCCAGGCTATACGTCAGAACGTATTGCACCAGTGCTTGTCGGTGCTGCCACAGTCGCTGCAACATGTGCAGAGTTGAATTCCACCGGGTAGGCACATCGCATTTTAGCCGGTGAAGTGGCAGGCCCAACGACTTCTGTAGAGATGTAAGTCGCTGAGCTGCGGGATGCGAACGGCGGAAGTGAGCACACAGTGACCGTGCCCTCTGCAGAAGGCCATCTAGTCTGGGATAGTGGGCTAAAAATTGCTGGACAACCAGGTTCAACACGTGAGCCATACAAGGCACGTGTGTGACATTGCCCCGGCGAAGGGCCGCACCCAGGTTTGCAGCATTGTTTCACACGGCCTTCCCTGGTTTCAGGTCCAGTGGAGACAACCATTCATGAAATTGGTTCTCCAGAGCTGACCACAACTCCTCAGCTGTGTGACTCACATTTCCCAGACATTTCAATGTAAAAACCGCCTGATGACGTTGAGCCCTACTGCCAGCATAGTAAGGAGGTGTGCAGGATCCCTTCTGCGCAGTTAGAAAGCTTGTGGCATGACCAGACAGGCTTTGGGTGCAGGTGGAAGACCGAGAGGAGGTTGAGGAGGCAGAAGCAGTGGAGGAACTTTGACATAAAGAGGATTGACGCACAACTCGTGGGGACGGCAAGACTTGGACAGCAGCCCCTTGTCCTGCTGTCACCATAGTTACCCAGTGCCCAGTCAGCGACATGTAACGCCACTGTCCATGCCTACTCGTCCAAGTGTCTGTGGTGAAATGCACCCTGTCACACACAGAGTTTCTCAAAGAAGCGGTGATGTTGTGTGCGACATGCTGGTGGAGCGCAGGCACACTTTTCTTTGAGAAGTAGTGCCGACTGGGCATCTGGTACTGGGGCACTGCGACGGACATAAGGTCTCGAAAATCCTCTGTGTCCACCAGGTGGAAAGGCAGCATTTCTGTAGCCAAGAGCTTGCAGATGGTGAAATTCAACCTCTTAGCTTTCTCATGGCTAGGAGGAAATGGTCTTTTACTTGTCCACATCTGAGGGACCGAGGGCTGGCTATTGTGCTTAGACGGGGTTGATAAGGGTGTCCCCGGCAAACTGCCGGTCTGTGAGGAAGATGCAGGCGGACATGTTAGGTTGCCTTGATCCAAAGGTGGTGCTATCGATGTCGGACAGCGCTCAACACCAGCTGGTGTTACCACCTCCAAAGAAAATGATGACCTGCCAATCACGCTGGCTGTTGCGGGTAAAGAGGTGGCAGGTCTTCGCCCCAAAACATGTGTGACTGCTGTCCCCCCAGTCACAGAGGATGAAGAGGCCGCGGATGCACAAGATATGGCAGACGGTGGTTGGCCCGGCCGGCTAGGCCGCATTGTAGCACACTGAGCTTCCCACTGAAACTTATGCTTCATGTCCATGTGCTGGTTCATGCATGAAGTACTCAAACTATGTATTTTTTGGCCTCTACTTAGCTTTTGCTGACAAATGTTACAGATAACACGAGTTGGGTCATCTTTATCGATCTGAAAAAATGCCCAGGCTATGCAAGGCTTAGCACCCATGCGACCTGAAGAGCCACCACGACTTGTGGTGAGAGGCAGAGTTGTGTTTGAGGATGCAGTTGTTGACGTGCTTCCAGTACTACGTCTCTGTCCAGGAAGGCGCAACATGACCTCGTCGTCACTAGCATCTTCCTCCACCTCCTCTGCTGACCTCATCTCTTGGCTGACTGTGGGTTGACAGTAAGTGGGATCTCCAACCTCATCATCATCACCCTGTGCGTTATCACACCCGTCGTCCTCAGAGCCAACCTGTTCCTGCCCTGACAAAAAACTAAAGTTGTCGCTCCAATCAGGTATTTGAGTCTTATCATCGTCTTCCTCATTGTCTCCACCAACAGGAGTTACAGTTTGGGAATGAGGGTCTACATTATGGTCAGAACCTTCTGCGTCTGGTCCTGGATCCGACTCATAAAGATTCTGGGCATCAGTGCAGATCATTTCCTCGTCTGGATTCACAGAAGCGCTGGAGTCGACCTCTGATTCCCAGGCTATAGTATGAGTAAACAGCTCTGCAGACTCAACCATCTGTTCTACCTCATACTCAGACGGGCAGCTGGAGATTTGGGAGCTGTGAGGAAGCAAGTGCGATTGGGGTGACACCTTTGAGGACTGGAGGAGAGCCCACTTAAAGGAGCACTTGATATCCGTTGAAGCACCTGCTGTTTTTGTGCCTCATCTGGAATTTGTAGCGATTGGCGTGGCCGTAAGAAAGGGATCTTATCACATTGTCCGCTAAAAGAAGTAGACATTTTAGTTTGGCTGGAAGATGGTCTTTCTTCTGCAGATGTTACTGTTGCTTTAACACCTACCCCACGGACACAACCTTTTTTCCCCTTCCCAACACGCCTATTCCCCTTTCCACCAGCAGCAGGCCTTTTTCCACTCATTTTGGTGGTTAACTAATTCACAACTCTGGAGTTGTTTGCACAAAAAAACAATGGATGGGAACCGAGCAGAGCTGAGTGGCCAAACTGTGGTATTAGGCCAAAACTATTGGCTGGGTTAGATGCAGAAAAAAATTATATTCAGTTTGCAACCTTATGGAGGTCAGTATAGATGGACTAATAGAACAAGTCCCACACACAGCTAGAAGCCCAATCTTTTTTCAGAGGTAGATGCAGAAAAAAATATATTCAGTTTGCAACCTTATGGAGGTCAGTATAGATGGACTAATACAACAAGTCCCACACACAGCTAGAAGCCCAATATTTTTTCAGAGGTAGATGCAGAAAAAAATATATTCAGTTTGCAACCTGATGGAGGTCTGTATAGATGAATTAATAGAACAAGTCCCACACACAGCTAGAAGCCCAATATTTTTTCAGAGGTAGATGCAGAAAAAAATTATATTCAGTTTGCAACCTTATGGAGGTCAGTATAGATGGACTAATAGAACAAGTCCCACACACAGCTAGAAGGCCAAATATTTTGTCAGAGGTAGATGCAGAAAAAAATTATATTCAGTTTGCAACCTTATGGAGGTCAGTATAGATGGACTAATACAACAAGTCCCACACACAGCTAGAAGCCCAATATTTTTTCAGAGGTAGATGCAGAAAAAAATATATTCAGTTTGCAACCTGATGGAGGTCTGTATAGATGGATTAATAGAACAAGTCCCACACACAGCTAGAAGCCCAATAATTTTTCAGAGGTAGATGCAGAAAAAAATATATTCAGTTTGCAACCTGATGGAGGTCTGTATAGATGGATTAATAGAACAAGTCCCACACACAGCTAGAAGCCCAATATTTTTTCAGAGGTAGATGAAGAAAAAAATATATGCAGTTTGCAACCTGATGGAGGTCAGTATAGATGGACTAGTACAACAAGTCCCACACACAGCTAGAAGCCCAATATTTTTTCAGAGCTAGATGCAGAAAAAAATTATATTCAATTTGCAACCTGATGGAGGTCAGTATAGATGGGCTAATAGAACAAGTCCCACACACAGCTAGAAGGCCAAATATTTTTTCAGAGGTAGATGCAGAAAAAAATTATATTCAGTTTGCAACCTTATGGAGGTCAGTATAGATGGACTAATAGAACAAGTCCCACACACAGCTAGAAGGCCAAATATTTTTTCAGAGGTAGATGCAGAAAAAAATTATATTCAGTTTGCAACCTTATGGAGGTCAGTATAGATGGACTAATAGAACAAGTCCCACACACAGCTAGAAGGCCAAATATTTTTTCAGAGGTAGAGGCAGAGAAAAATGATATTCAGTTTGCCACCTTATGGAGGTCAATATAGATGGAATAATAGAACAAGTCCCACACACAGCTAGAAGGCCAAATATTTTTTCAGAGGTAGATGCAGAAAAAAATATATTCAGTTTGCAACCTGATGGAGGTCTGTATAGATGGATTAATAGAACAAGTCCCACACACAGCTAGAAGCCCAATATTTTTTCAGAGGTAGATGAAGAAAAAAATATATGCAGTTTGCAACCTGATGGAGGTCAGTATAGATGGACTAGTACAACAAGTCCCACACACAGCTAGAAGCCCAATATTTTTTCAGAGCTAGATGCAGAAAAAAATTATATTCAATTTGCAACCTGATGGAGGTCAGTATAGATGGACTAATAGAATGATGCTATGCCCAAAAGATTTTACTTCACTAGGTGCAGTAAAAAAATTGGTATTCTATACACAGGTGGTATATCTTGCAACACAGATAGGCTACTCCACTGACTAACACACTCTGCAATAGGCCAAAAAGGATTAGCTTTGCTAGATTCAGCCAAATGCTGTGAAAAAAACTTGCACAGCACTGGCACAGACCTGCCTGGCAAAAACTGATAGGAACTGATGTAACCTAGTCCTGAAAAGGACTCCAATTACAATTAGTCTTTACTCCCACAATCTATCTATTTAAGAGCACAGACCTGCCTGATAAAAGTCGTAGGAAATGCTGTAACCTAGTCCTTAAAAGGACTGCAATCACAACTATTCCCTACTCCCAAGCTATCTGTAGATTTGTGCGAAAATTGGCTTGAAGTTAACAAGGTATAGCGCACACAGCAACAGCGGTGCCGTCTAACATGCAGCTGCAGCAGTGAGAAAATGGTGGCGACGGGGAAAATGGCTTGGTCTTATAGGGCAAGGACATGTGACATACACTGCCAATGACACATGCCCTTGCTTGTGTGAAAAAAAGCACTTCGCTCCATGTGTGCGCTGCTGATAGGCTGACAGATTGCACCTCCCCACTGCAAATGCGGGAAAGAGAAAAAAAAATGGAGATCTTCATTGTTCCTGCAGAGATCCATCCCCTGCCCCTCCCCCCACCCCGCTGTACACTCAAACTGCGTATTAACATTAATTTTCATCATTACTGAGAAAAAATCCAGTTATGATTTTGGTGCACGAACAGTTATCGAACATAACCTCGAACAGCCGAATTTTTCTCAAATTGTTCGTGTTCGCCGAACGGCTCGAACAGCGCCCAAAACAGCTCGAATTTGAGATTGGCGAACAGTTCGAGTAGAACAACGCTCATCTCTACTTACCACGGGCCTAGGTGGTCTGAAGTTGGGACCCGGTCCTATTTGTCTACCCTTTTATATGCATTACTTCAACTTTGATATACAGTAAGGTTTTTAATATAGAAAGTGTAGGTACCGTCCCAATTTAGGGTCACCTTGTCGCTGGTGGGACGGCTTGTATACTTTTTTTGATCAAAAATAGTTCACTAAGTACCCTATATTTAATATGCAACTTTGCTTTACATTTATATATAATGATGGTAGGGTATGAGATATATTTTTTGTCTTTAGTAGGTTTTGCTATCCAGTATATGTAGACGTAACGACGGCATTGCTGCAGCCAATCGATGAGCTCAACATCTCATGCCATCAACACGGGCAGAGCCGCTGAACTCACTGTTTGGATGCAATGCCATCGATGTTATGTTTTCACTGCAGACAACAACAGACACCAGAATATGGGTGAAGACTGTATGTTGGAACTGAGGAGGTTGAGAAAGGTGTCATTCCGATGTCAGTTTTTTCATGTATGAGAAAAATGAACCAATTTCACTTATGAGGGAAAAAGTTTCCCCACCTTCTTCTATCGGTTTGTTAGTGAAAATGGACAGCACACGGAAGGCAGCTGAGTATTGTCCGATTTTTTTTTTTCCATGGACCCATAGATACCCATTGCTGTGTTTGTTCCAACACTTGGATCAATATCGGTTATGTCTCTGTGATTTTGTATGGAACACTCTGTCCGCAAAAAATCACTGACAAGTGAACAGCACTGTAGACTGTCATAGGTACGAGTGATATCCATGAAAAACATAGATAGCACGTGGAAAACTGATGTGTGAATGAGCCCTAAAGCACATTTTGTTTTATTACAACAAACTGCACCTGGGGACACAGCTTTCCAGAAAACAGAAAACCCATTTAAGACGTCCATTTTTTTTACATATCAGAAAAAACTGACCGTTTTCTTATTAGTTATGGCATCCTTTTATCTCAAAAGCAATAAAAAATATATACATTTCCAAGCTTCTCCAACCCATTAGACAAAAAAAAACATACTGCACTAGGATGACACATGGATGGTATCCGTGTGCTATCCATTTCTTGACTGATCCATTCAATTGAATGGGTATGTGAATGAACAGCCCCTAAGAGTACAATGGGTATGTGCCCTATCTGCGTAAAATAACAAACTTGTGAATTAGCCCTAATGCAGTGGATCTAGAATTATTTCACATTCATGATTTATAGAATGCGAGTGGTACTTTTTAGGAACATTGTAATGATTAATGCATGTTGCATGTTACAAATAGCGGAGAGCATATACAGTTTAGACTTGCAACTCGGGATTCAGCAAACAGTATACACATGATAGACTCAGCAATAACAGCTCAGCAAGCAGTACCAAGCAAGCTAGGTGTAGACACAAGTTCTTAGTAAACATTATTGTACTTCATATTAGGCTTGACACCGAGCTGTTATTCGTATTAGAAGTTTTGTATTTTGCATCACTCTACAATAATAGGACCTGGATATGAGCCTCAGTCAGTGTAGAGCACGTAATAGTACCCTGTTCTTGAGAGAGACGGTTAGCACTCTACTATATATATAGGGCAGCACGGTGACTCATTGGTTAGCACTGTATTATAGATAGGGCTTCATGGTGGCCCAGTGATTAGCACTGTTGCTTTGTGACACTGTGGTCCTGTTATCAAATCCCACCAAGTAAATCTGCAAGAAGTTTGTATGTCTCCCCGTGTTTGCGTGGGTTTCCTGCGGGTTCACTGGCTTCCTCCCACACTCCAAAGACATACTTTTAGGGAATTTAGAATGTGAGCCTCAGTGGGGACAGTGATGATGGTGTTTGTAAAGTGCTGCAGAAATTAATGGCGCTTATATAGTGAAGGAAATAAACAGATGTGGGACCATCAATGTATGAGATGAGAATAGCCCTTTGAAGGTCCAATATTTTGATATTGATGGTGTGTGTAAGTCATACAACACCTCAGCAAGCACTTTCACATAATGTCAATGAATCAGCTAATAGTATCGCACATGAAATTAGGGTTGACCATCAAGCTGATATTCTCTTCACAAGACAGTGGTGTAACTAGAATCCGATGGGCCTCAGTGCAAAATTTGGACCTGGCCTCTCCCCATGTTGTTCACATGTATGGGCCCTTGTAGCATTCATAATCCTATAAGGACATACTAGTTGCTCCCCCTCTCCCATTATGTAGTAATGTACCCCATCCTGTGCCCCTTTCTGTTATATATGTTCCCCCATATTGGGCCAATCCTGGTATATATGTCCCCCCATCTTGGGTCCATCCTAGCTTATATTTCCCCCATCTTGGTATATATTTCTCCCATCCTTGTATATATGTTCCCCATCCTGGTATATATGATCCCCATCCTGGTATATGTTTTCCATTCTGGTTTATATGTTGCCCATCATGGTATATGTGTTCCTCATCCTGATATGTGTTCCCCATCCTGGGCCCATTCTGGTATGTATGTTCCCCCTCCTGGGCCCATCTTGGAATATATGTTGCCCATCCTGGTATCTATATTGCCCATTCTTGTATATGTGTTCCCCTTCTTGGTATATGTGTACCCCATCCTGAGCCCATCCTGTTATATATATTTCCCCCAATCCTGGGTCCATCCTAGCCTTGTATATTTGTCCCCCATCCTGGTATATATGTTCCCCATCCTGAGCCCATCCTAGTATATATGTTGCCCATCCAAGTATATATATTGCCTATGTCATTTCATGGAATCATAGAAAGGTAGAGTTGGAGGGGACCTCGAGGGTCATCTGGTCCAACCCCCTGCTAAATGCAGGATTCACTAAACCATCTCAGACAGATATTTGTCCAGCCTTTGTTTGAAGACTTCCATTTTAGGAGAACTCACTACCTCTCGTGACAGCATTTTACACTCAATGATCACCCTCATTGTCAAAAAAGTTTTTTCTAATATCTAATCTGTATCTTTTCCCATTCAGTTTCATTCCATTGCTTCTAGTCTTTCTTTGTGTAATTGAGAATAAAGCTGATCCCTCTACAGTGTGACAGCCCTTGAGATATTTGTAGACTGCTATTAAGTCTCCTCTCAGTCTTCTCTTTTGCAAGCTAAACATTCCCAAATCCTCTAACCGTTCCACATATGAAATTGTTTGCAGACCAGTCACCATTCTGGTTACTCTTCTCTGAACTTGCTCTATGTCTTTTTTAAAATGTGGTGCCCAGAACTGGACACAGTATACCAGATGAGGTCTGACCAAAGAGGAATAGAGGGGGACACTCATCCTGGCCCCATCCTGATATGTATGTCCACCATCCTGGTATATATGTATCCCATCCCAAGCCCATCCTGGTATATATGTTCCCCATCCTGGGCCCATCCTGGTATATATGTTGCCCTTCCTGGGCCCATCCTGGTATATATGTTGCCCATCCTGGTATATGTGTTCCCCATCCTGGTATATATGTTCCCCATGCTGGGCCAATCTTGGTATACATGTTCCCCATCCTAGGCCTGTCCTGGTATATATGTTCCCCTTCCTGGGCCCATCCTGGTATATATGTTGCCCTTTCTGGTATATATGTTGCCCATCCTGGTATATATGTTCCCCATCCTGGTATAAATGTTCCCCATACTGGGTCCATCCTGGTATATATATTCCCATTCTGGTATATATGTCCCTCATCCTGGCCCCCATCCTGGTATATATGTACCCCATCCTTGTATATATGTCCCCCATCCTGGTATATATGCCCCCATCCTGGATCCATCCTGGTATATGTGTTCCCTATCCTGATATATATATATATATCTTCCCCATTCTGACATACTGTATATGTTCTCCATCCTTGGCCCATCCTGGTATATGTGTTCCCCATCCTAGTATATGTGTTCCCCATCCTGATATATATGTTCCCCATCCTGGGCCCTTCTTGGTATATATGTTCGTCTTTCTGGGCGCATCCTGGTATATATGTTGCCCTTCCCGGGCCCATCCTGGTATATATGTTGCCCTTTTTGGTATATTTTTGCTCATCCTGATATATATGTTCCCCATCCTGGTATATTTGTTCCTCATCCTGGGTCCATTTTGGTATATATTGTCACAAGGAGGTGTTCTCAGTCATCACCAACTGTCATGGCAGTGTCAGGATCTGTGGTTTCAAAATATTCTTCCATTCCTCCTTGTAACACCATTAATCGCTATGTTCAGCACAGTGTGACTCGGGCGTCGACTTTTAAAGCTGCAGTTCTTAGGCAGGGTAGCAAGAGTTAATCTTTGCTGAGCCATAAAAGCTATTGAAATGGAACAGATAATGCACTCACCAACAGTGTTGCTTGATAATAGTCCTGTTTATTCAGGATTACACATGCGGAGGGGTGGTGCAGGTTCTGGGGTGCACCACCCCTCCACATGTATAATCCCAAATAAACAGGACTATTATCATAGAATCATAGAATCATAGAATGTAGAGTTGGAAGGGACCTCCTGGGTCATCTGGTCCAACCCCCTGCTCAAAGCAGGATTCACTAAATCATCTCAAACAGATGTCTGTCCAGCCTCTGTTTGAAGACGTCCATTGAAGGGGAACTCACCACCTCTCGTGGCAGCCTGTTCCACTCATTGATCACCCTCACTGTCAAAAAGTTTTTTCTAATATCTAATCTGTGTCTCCTCCCATTTAGTTTCATCCCATTGCTTCTAGTCTTTCCTTGTGCAAATGAGAATAAAGATGATCCTTCTACAATGTGACAGCCCTTGACATATTTGTAGACAGCTATTAAGTCTCCTCTCAGTCTTCTTTTTTGCAAGCTAAACATTCCCAAATCCTGCAACCGTTCCTCATAGGACATGGTTTGTAGACCAGTCACCATTCTGGTCGCTCTTCTCTGAACTTGCTCCAGTTTGTCTATGTCTTTTTTAAAATGTGGTGCCCAAAACTGTACACAGTATTCCATATGAGGTCTGACCAAAGAGGAGTAAAGTCCGATAATGACTTCACGTGATCTAGACTGTATGCTTCTGTTAATACATCCCAGAATTGTATTTGCCTTTTTTGCTGCTGCATCACACTGTTGACTCATGTTCAGTCTATGATCTATTAGTATACCTAAGTCTTTTTCACATGTACTGTTGCTTAGCTCTATTCCTCCCATTCTGTATATGCTTTTTTCATTTTTATTGCCCAGATATAGTACTTTGCATTTTTCCCTGTTAAAAACCATTCTGTTGTTTGCTGCCCACTGCTCCAGTTTATTTAGGTCTTTTTGAATCCTCTCTCTCTCTCTTCTCTAGTATTATCAAGCAACACTGTTGGTGAGTGCATTATCCGTTCCATTTCTATAGCTTTTATGGCTCAAGTTTCACTATATATGGAATTTGCACCACCTGGCTCGCATGCACACGGCTAGTGCCCTGTCTACGTGGTTTCCAGGCTAACAATCTTTCATACGTAGAGTGCAGCATCTAGTGATCGACAATTGAAAGCTGCATAGTGTGACTGGTGCCTTACTATCTTTTCATATGCTTAATCTTTGCTGAGGTTGTTAATTGCCGTTGGTCATATAAACCAGTCATCATATCGGTTCTTTCCCTATTTAAGCTGGCTCTGCCTTGCAGGTGATGCCAGCAATAGTTTGTCTAGCCTGGTCCGGAGAGAAATACAATTGTATCCAGCTCACTCACGATTAAGTAGTTATCCCAAAGCGATACACGGGCGTAAAGCTTGTATCGGCCACAAGAAATGAAGCAAATAGTAGAGAAAAAAAGTCCAGCATCCAATATGGGGGAAAAAAATAAAAAAAATTTGTAAAAACAAACTTTAATGAAAAATCTTTTTAAAAAAACATGAAAGGTTAAAAACTGGTCGCGGATGCAACCGCATGCATGTGTGCGACGACCTGTTTCGAACTGAAACTAGTTCTTTATCATAGTCTAAGCATGAGCACATAGTATCTCATGGTTGCTTAAATAGAGAAAGGAAATAGTGGGAGGAAAAAGATGGGAGGGGCAAAGAACATGGAAATAGGGTTAATTATAAACCTCTGCATGATAATGTATACAAAATAATACAAACTCAGTGTATATACATTAAATCAGAGTGAATGTTCATTCCATTGGGGATTTTGCTATTGAGTTTTAAGATCCATGCTGCTTCCTCAAATTTTAACAAGTGTGTTCTATCCCCACCTCATTTTGGGGGAAGAACCCTCTCTATAGCAGTTACTGACAAGCTGCTGACATCGCCTTTATGTATATATAAAAAATGTTTAGACGCTCCTCACAAGCTGCGAGTAGTATTGTTTTTCACATCATATATGTGCTCAGCTATGCATCTCTTCAGAGCACGTGTGGTGCACCCCACATATTGTTCAAGACATTTTCTACACGTGATAACATATACAACAAACGTGATATTACAATTCATAGAGTCATAAATACAAAATTCATTATTATCTTTAATAGAAAACCATTTTTTTATCCATGTAGGGACACGAACCGCATGCTCTCTGTCCACATTTATATGAGCATTTAATGGAGAGCCAGCAGCTAGCCCTACGTGTTGCAGCATTGGTATGATCACTGGGAGATACAATGTTAGAAATGGTGGTACCACGTTTAGCCATGAAATGGCAACCTGTCTCCAAAATTTCTTTCAATACTTGGTCAGTATGCAAAATAGGAAGATTATTTTTAATGATATTGATAACTTGGTAATAATTAGAGCTAAAGTTAGTAGAAAAAACTATACCATTCTGTTCGCAATCATTATCTGGTTTTCGCTTTTGTGACAAATGTTCTTTTCTGGTTTTGGAATTAGCCTTCTGTTTGGCCTTATCTAATATTTGTGGGGAATAGCCTCTTTTTTTAAGAAAGCGTGTATCAATTTTATTGCACTCAGCCCCATAATCATGATCTAAAGTGCAACTTCTTTTCGCTCTAATGGACTCACCCACTGGTAAATTATTAATAATGTGTCCCGGGTGATTGCTGGTAGCATAGAGCAGCGTATTACCAGCAGTGGGCTTTCTATACAGGCTGCAGACCACCATCTCCTTTTTATAATCTCCTCGTAAATTAATGTCAAGGAAAGAAATTTTGTCACGATCTATATTGTGGGAAAAAGGGATGTTACAATTATTATCATTAATGTAAGTTATGAAATTACATATTTCTATTTCATCACCACACCACACTATGATGACATCATCGATATATCTTGAATACCAATAAATCTTAGATATAAATGGATTTGAATTATTATATATGAATTTCTCTTCCCACCAATTCATGTAAATATTGGCCAAAGAAGGTGAAAATTTGGCACCCATTGCACATCATAAATTGCAAGATATATTCAATCAGATTGTCAGAATATTCAGAATATTTTTTAAGTTGATTAAATACTGCTGCATTTGCTAAATCATGTGGTATGCAGGTGTATAGAGAATTGACATCACAGGTCAACCAAATATAATCTCTTCTCCATTTCATATCATCCCTAATATTTAAAATATGTTTACTGTCTTTAATGTAGCTCGGTGCTATGATCACAATAGATTGTAGTTTTTCATCCAGCCAACTCCCCAGTCGTTCCAGGATCGATCCCACACCTGAAACAATTGGCCTGAAGGGAGGTGAAAATCTGCCTTTGTGTGTTTTAGGAAGAGCATGGAAAATCAGGATTGAAATATTCAGCCTGTTTTTGATCAATTAAACCAAAATCCATCCCCTTTTGTAATAGTCTAGACAGTTTTTTTTGATGATTCGTATTGGATCACAGTCTAACCTGCGATAAGTGTTTTCATCTTGCAGCATTTTTAAAATTTCGGTTTCATAGAGACCTCGATCGAAGACAACAACAGATCCATCCTTGTCTGAGTTCTTTATTACTATATTGGTGTTGTTTTCAGTGATTTCAAAGCCGCACGTTCCTGTTCATTTAGATTGGATTTGCCTTTATATTGTTTGGTTGTGTGGAATAAGCGTTTTAAATCCTCTTCCACAATCAATTGAAAATCATCCATGGCAGAAGAGTGCGTTTGAATGGGATAGAAATCCGGATTAGGAACTCTGTGTGAGAAATTGTCATCTCGTAAGTCTGAGCACTTAAAGCCCTGTTCAGACAGGGATTGCAAATTGATCGATGACATTTATTCTGCAAAGGTAAGTTTATCATATTAATTTACCATTTGATTTAAGGAATTTATGGAAGAAGAATTTTGTGATTGAAAAAAATGTTTTTTTACAGTCAATCGTCTCATAAACCTGTTCACATGAGTAATGGTAGAAAAAAGATCAAATTGTCTAGATGGTACAAATTTCAATCCTTTAGATAGAGTATTTATTTGAGAATGAGTCAAAATAGTTGCTGATAAATTAATGACATCTAATCCTTCACAATTTATTTTTTCTGCCGCGTTGGATACTGGTGACTTTGTCCGGCTGTGTTTCCTGCCTGCTCTTTTCTTTTTTGGGGGGAATATTGTGGTGATTTGTCCGTGGTAAAAACTGTTACGTTTTTTGACACATTGTTGTCTGTTTGACTTGTATTCCTAGAACTGGTTTCACTATCTGAGAAATCAATATTGCCTTCTGAAGTTTCAAAATCTGATGACGAAAAACTCACTCTACGTTGATTATATTTAGACATGTTGGTTTGTCGTTTTTTAAAATGATTTTTCAATATTGATTTGTGTTTATCCAAATACTGATGCTAATTATAGGTATGTCCATTTTCATAGTCCAAAAGATCACGCTTAAATTTATTTTGTTTCACTGCAGTGATAGTGTCTTCCAGTTTATGTAAATTTTCATTGATTTTACTCTTTGAAGAAATATACATATCTGAGTTGACATCTTCATCTAAAGATTGCTCAATTGTTTTGATGTTTTCCTCAATACTTTCAATTTTACTTTTTTAATTTTTTACAATTAATTTCATTAATTTTAAAAAGCACTTGGTAAGAATATCATCCCATTCCCTAATGAACCCATCATTGAATTCAGTTGTGGGACTTTTTTTATCCTGAGTCCCCTTGGTATCATATTTTTATCTATACACTGTGTGCAGAATTATTAGGCAAATGAGTATTTTGATCACATGATACTTTTTATACATGTTGTCCTACTCCAAGCTGCATAGGCTTGAGAGCCAACTACCAATTAAGTAAATCTGGTGATGTGCATCTCTGTAATGAGGAGGGGTGTTGACTAATGACATCAACACCCTATATAAGGTGTGCTTAATTATTAGGCAACTTCCTTTCCTTTGGCAAAATGGGTCAGAAGATAGATTTGATGGACTCTGAAAAGTCCAAAATTGTGAGATGTCTTGCAGAGGGATGCAGCAGTCTTGAAATTTCCAAACTTTTGAAGCGTGATCACTGAACAATCAAGCGTTTCATGGCAAATAGCCAACAGGGTTGCAAGAAGCGTGTTGGCCAAAAAAGCGCAAAATAACTGCCCACGAATTGAGGAAAATCAAGCGTGAAGCTGCCAAGATGCCATTCGCCACCAGAGCTGCAACGTTACTGGAGTATCAAAAAGCACAAGGTGTGCGATACTCAGGGACATGGCCAAGGTAAGGAAGGCTGAAAAACGACCACCTTTGAACAAGAAACATAAGATAACACGTCAAGAATGGGCCAAGAAATATCTTAAGACTGATTATTCAAAGGTTTTATGGACTGATGAAATGAGGGTGACTCTTGATGGGCCAGATGGATGGGCCAGAGGCTGGATCATTAAAGGGCAGAGAGCTCCACTCTGACTCAGACGCCAGCAAGGTGGAGGTGGGGTACTGGTATGGGCTGGTATCATCAAAGATGAACTTTTGGGACCTTTTCGGGTTGAGGATGGACTCAACTCCCAGACCTACTGCCAGTTTCTGGAAGACAACTTCTTCAAGCAATGGTACAGGAAGAAGTCAGTATCGTTTAAGAAAAACATGATTTTAACGCACGGCAATGCTCCATCACATGCATCCAACTACTCCACAGCGTGGCTGGCCAGTAAAGGTCTAAGAGAAGAAAAAATAATGACATGGACCCCTTGTTCACCTGATCTGAACCCCATAGAGAACCTGTGGTCCATCATAAAATGTGAGATCTACTGGGAGGGAAAACAGTACACCTCTGGGAACAGTGTCTGGGAGGCTGTGGTGGCTGCTGCACGCAATGTTGATCGAAAACAGATCAAGCAACTGACAGAATCTATGGATGGAAGGCTGCTGAGTGTCATCATAAAGAAAGGTGGCTATATTGATCACTCATTTTTTTGTTTTTGTTTTTGCATGTCAGAAATGATTATTTCTAAATTTTGTGCACTGATATTGGTTTACCTGGTGAATATAAACAAGTGAGATGGGATTATATTTGGTTTTTATTAAGTTGCCTAATAATTTTGCACAGTAATAGTTACCTGCACAAACAGATATCCTCCTAAGATAGCCAAATCTAAAAAAACCCACTCCAACTTCCAAAAATATTAAGCTTGGATATTTATGAGTCTTTTGGGTTGATTGAGAACATAGTTGTTGATCAATAATAAAAATAATCCTCTAAAATACAACTTGCCTAATAATTCTGCACACAGTGTATATGCCTATAATGTTGTAGAGTTCCACCATATTCGCAGTTTATTGGTCATTATTTTTTCCAAGTTTTTAAAGGTGTTCTTAAATCCACTGTGATCCAAAACCTCACTCCCATTATTTATTGAAAAAATGTCCGCAGCTTTCTTCAATCCTCCTCCATATTCAAAATATATAATATATACTTGTAAGCACGGATTTATGCCAATAAAAAGATCAAACATGAAAAAAATACAATTGTATCCAGCTCAGTAACGATTAAGTAGTTATCCCAAAGCGATGCATGGGCGGAAAGCTAGTATCGGCTACAAGAAATGAAGCAAATGGTAGAGAAAAAAAGTCCAGTATCCAATATGGGGAAAAAAAAAACATTTTGTAAAAACAACCTTTAATGAAAAATATTTTTCAAAAAACATGAGAGGTTAAAAACTGATGCAACCGCATGCATGCGTGCGACAATGCGTTTCGAACTGAAACTAGTTCTTTATCATACATAGTCTAAGCATGAGCACATGGTAAAAACTTAAAACTCAATAGCAAAATCCCCAATGGAATGAACATTCACTCTGATTTAATGTATATACACTGACTTTGTATTATTTTGTATACATTATCATGCAAAAGTTTATAATTAACCCTATTTCCGTGTTCTTTGCCCCTCCCATTTTTTCCTCCCACTATTTCCTTTCTCTATTTAAGCAACCATGAGGTACCATGTGCTCATCCTTAGACTATGAAAAAGAACTAGTTTCAGTTTGAAACGGGTTGTTGCACGCATGCATGCGGTTGCATCCGCAACCAGTTTTTAACCTCTCGTGTTTTTCTAAAAAGATTTTTCATTAAAGGTTGTTTTTACCCCCAAAAAATTTTTTCCCCATATTGGATGCTGGACTGTTTTTCTCTACCATTTGCCTGGTCCGGAGAGGTGGACACGTTCTGGTTATTAGTGGTTATTTCCAAAGCAGTGTTTGGCTAACCCTCTCCCTTTTTCTTAGATGTCTTTAGATTTCTTTACTGCCTCTCGGGCTTTACACTTTATATTCCTTTGTGTATATCCCTGAAGAGTGCTGTGTGATTGTGCTTCTGGTGTACCCTGTCTGTCTTGTTTTGTATTCCCCCATACACAGTGCAGACTGATGTTACTTAGGAGCACAGGAAGGAATGAGGCCCAGGGATCTCCACCTTCAGGGGTAATCCTGAGTTCAGGCATAGATAGGAATCCCTAGCCTGAGGGTCAGTATAGGTGTACATCTGCTATCCCACAACCACACTGTGACAATATTGCTGGCCTTACTTATCCCTACACTCTAGTATGGATTCTGTTACGGCTCTTGCGAGCAAAATACAGGCTTTGTCTCTACAGATGGCTGAATTAAAGGGGGCGGTTCAGCAGAGAGCTCAGTCCACCACACCGGATCAATCTGCTCTGGAACCCAAACTGCCTCTTCTGGAGAGATCTTTGGGGAGCACAGTCGGTTTATTACTTTCAGAGAGTCGTGTAAGTTGTACAGTATTTTCATTTACATCCTCACTCTTCTGTGCAAGAGGAATAGCGGGTGGGAATAATTATTTCTCTCTTGAGTGGGGACCCACAAGCATAGGCCTTTTCCTTAGTCTCTGATTCACCTGTTTTTTTTTTACAGTGGACAGAATTTTCTCGGTTCTTGGACTCATTTGTGGTGATCCTGATAGAACATCATTGGCTGCATTTAAGATCCGTTCTCTGCAACAGGGGCACCGTGTGGAGAATTACTTTTTCAGTTTCAGTGCTAGTCCACAGATACACAGTGGAAAGACCAGGTGCTAAAAATCCAGTTTATCCAGGGTTTATCTGAGAGGGTAAAGGAAGTTTTGGAGTGCGCTATGTCTTTAGTAATACGTATTGACAGGCATTTTCATCACATGACCCTAAAACATCTTGGGAGGGTATGTCTATACCCGTATTACCATCTGGGACATCACCTGAGCCCATGCAGTTAGGGGGGATGTTCCTTGGGAGTAGACCCCTAGTCCAATCAAGAGGGGTAGAGTTTGTTTTTTTGTGGCAAAATTGGACATTTTGTCAGTACCTGTCCCTCGGTGCCCAAGGAGAGATAGCAGATGGAAAACTTCTACACCCAGGTTCTTCAGGGGAGCTCAGCCTGGGTCTATGTATTTCTTCCACTATGGTGTCTCAGTGTTTGATTCCTACCAGAGTTAAGTTTGGGAGCAAGAAGATTTCTATTTCGATATTTCTTGATAGTGGTTCAGGGACAAATATGTTTTTCAGGGTTGGATTTGAAAAAATTATCCTATCCAGTTCAGATATTTTCCATTGATTAGTCACCTCTAACTCATGGGGGTTTTCTGAGTGGATACAGATGCTGGAACTCCATATAGGGGTGCTTTATTCAAAGAGAATATTGTGTTATGTCCTCAGGGATCTTCCTGCACAAATAGTGTTGGGGTTTCCATGATTGGCCCTACATAATCAACTGTTGATTGGCAAGTTCAGGACATAACCAAATTAAGCTCGTATTGTAAGAACCACTGTTTAGGAACCTGTATTTCTGCGGCTATCACAAGCCTTCTTTGTCCTCTCTCTGATTTTTGTGATGTATTCTCGGAGAAAAGATGTCATGAGTTACCACCCCATAGGCCCTATGACTGCACCATAAGGTTGATTCCCCCCAGCAAAATTGTTCAATAGCAAACTTTACAATTTATCTGGTCCTGAGAGACTTGTTCTCAAGGAGTATATTACTGAGAGTCTAGCTAAAGGACAAATTAGGCTGTCTTCCTCCCCAGTAGCAGTGGGGTTCTTTGTCAAAAAGAAGGATGGTGGGTTATGGCCGTGCTTTGACATCCGGGAACTCATTCAAATAATGGTCTTTGATCCGTATCATCTTCCACTCATTCCTGACCTATTTAATCAGATTGACGGTGCTAAATGGGTTGACCTTAGGGGAACCTATAATCTGATTGGGGTCAAACAGGGGGGTTGAGAGGAAAACAGCCTTTCACACACTGGAGGGGCATTTCAAAAACCTCGTAATGCCTTTTGGTCTTACCAACGCACCTGCAGTATTCCAACATTTTATTAATGGTTCCATTTACCACAGCAAGTTTTCCTGGGCCTGAAGCAACAAAACAGCACCAGACCATAACACTACCACCACCATATTTTACTGTTTGAATGAGGTTCTTTTTCTGAAAATCTGTTTTACATCCATGCCAGATGTAATGGGACATACTGTATACCTTCCAAAAAGTTCAACTTTTGTCAATCCACAGAGTATTATCCCAAAAGTGTGGGTGATTATCAAGATGTTTTCTGGCAAAACTGACAAGCTTTTATGTTCTTTTTGCTCAGCAGTGGTTTTTGTCTTGGAACTCTGCCATTCATGCTCTTTTTTGCCAGTCTCTTTCTTATAGTGGAGTCATAAAAACTGACCTTACTTGAGGCAAATGAGGCCTACAGTTCTTTGGATGTTGTTGTGGAGTCTTTTGTGACCTCTTGGATGAGTTGTCACTGCGCTCTTGCGGTAATTTTGGTCGGCCGGCCACTCCTGGGAAGGTTCACCACTGTTCCATGTTTTTGTCATTTGTGGATAATGGCTCTCAAAGTGTTTCGCTGGGGATCCAAAGCTTTAGAAATGGCTTTATAACCTTTTCCAGACTGATAGATCTCAATTACTTTGTTTCTCATTTGTTCCTGAATTTCTTTGGATTGCAGCATGATGTCTAGCTTTTGAGGATCTTTTGGTCTACTTCACTTTGTCAGGCAGGTCCTATTTAAGTGATTTCTTGATTGAGAACGGGTGTGGCAGTAATCAGGCCTGTGTGTGGCTAGGGAAATTGAACTCGGCTTCCCAAAGATGTGATAAACCACAGTTAATTTATGTTTTAAGGGGGTGGAGAGAACAATCATTTTTTCATACAGAGCCCTGTAAGTTTGGATTTTTTTTCCTTAATAATAAAGACCTTCATTTAAAAACTGCATTTTGTGTTTACTTGTGTTATCTTTTTGTCTAATATTTTAATTTGTTTTGTGATCTGAAACATTTAAGTGTGACAAACATGCAAAAGAATAAGAGATCAGGAAGGGGGCAAACACTTTTTCACACCACTGTATATTTGAACTTTACAACTGTTTGCAGTTTTATTGTTGCATGCTTGTGTTTTCTTTTTGTCTTTCAAGTTCCAAAAATGGCAGCAGACATCAATCGTGTCAAGAGTGGATCATCGTGAAATCTAAAGATTTCAGACGGGGAGTCTCATATCCCACGACTTGGGAATCATGCAGAATTGTATTGTCATTGTATTGTTACTGTTTCACTGCTATGCAATAAGGTTTGCCTTTCAGAAATTATGTCCTTCCTCTCTTCTTGTAGCCCAGCTCTGATGTAACTAACCCCTCCTTTCTTCCCCAATAAATGTTGATCATATATCTTACTAGTATAGTATCTATACAGTACTGGTACTGGTTGTCTTCATAGCTACTGTAATTGTTCATAACTACATGAATTCAGCTTAAAAATAAAACTTCTTTTGCAATCTTTATACATACATGCCTTTGCAGTCGAGTTAAGCTATCTGATGAAATCATTTTGCCTGAGTACTGGTCCATAGAGACATCCATAGAAATGGTGTCTCAAGAGCCCCACACTCGCAGCATGCTTATGTTGTCAGAATAGGAGATAAAAACTTTTAAATGAGCCACACGATGCACTGCTATGTATAGGAGAATTTCCCTGCTTAAAGATTGAAAGTCAAAAAATTTTTTCCCCATAAGATTATTAAAAAATATGGAAGAAAAAGGAAAATATTATTCTTTATACACATTTTAAAAATAATCATCACAAATTTGTAATCAATATGGACATAATTGATATCCCCATAATTAGAAGAACCCATACAATTTAGTCAACATAATTAATAGTATTAGTGATCAGTAAATAACATAAAAAAGCGTGATTGCTTTATTTTCTCCATTAAACCCATAACAAAAGTTACTACAATTGTAATGCTTACATATATTTTTGGCTAAATGGCTCCCAAAAAACTCATAAAAAATAAGACCTCATATAGTTAAATTTATGTAGAAATATAAAAGTTCTGTCTTTCAAACTATGCATGTCGAAAAGGGAAAACCACAATATTTTTGTCTGTTTGAACAAGTGCATCACAGAAATGTCAATGTGTATACTGTATGCATATGTATAGTATATGTGTATTTTATAAACTGTAAGCTTATGTGCATATTTATACAATGCATATGCATGTCTAATGGGTAAGTATCTGTGTAATTTATAAGCATGTGCAAATTTTATGTATGTTTAGTCAATATGTGCCTATACTAATGGTAATATGAGCGCGATTTATACAGAATGCATAATCAACAGATTAATTTTTCTTCACCAGGGTCTGCGGCTGGGTCTGACAGCCAAAGACTACACTTGCTCATGGTAGATTGCTGCAGTAGGAGCTTTAAGCCCTCAATGTAAATTTAAGATGACTTGGAATTAAATGGCATCTGTCAGCAGGTCTTTGCTATGTAATCTGAGATCAGGATGATGTAGGAGCTGAGAGTTTGATTCCAGCTACAGTGAAGGAAATAATTATTTGATCCCTTGCTGTTTTTGTAAGTTTGCCCACTGACAAAGACATGAACAATCTATAATTTTAAGGGTAGGTTAATTTTAACATTGAGAGATAGAATATCCAAAAGAAAATCAAGAAAATCACATTGTATAAATTAGATACATTTATTTGCATTTTGCAGTGAGAAATAAGTATTTGATTCCTTTGGCAAACAACACATAATACTTGGTGGCAAAACCCTTGTTGGCAAGCACAGCAGTCAGATGTTGTTTGTAGTTGATGATGAGGGTTATGCACATGTCAGGAGGAATTTTGGTCCACTCCTCTTTGCAGATCATCTCTAAATCCTTTAGATTTTGAGGCTGTCGCTTGGCAACTCGGAGCTTCAACTCCCTCCATAAGTTTTCTATTGGATTAAGGTCTGGAGACTGGCTTGGCCACTCCATGACCTTAATGTCTTTCTTTTTGAGCCACTCCTTTGTTGCCCTGGCTGTATGTTTTGGGTTATTGTCTTGCTGGAAGATGCAGCCACGACCCATTTTAATGTTCTGGCGGAGGGAAGTAGGTTGTCACTCAAGATTTTATGGTACTTGGCTCCATCCATTCTCCCATTGATGTGGTGAAGTAGTCCTGTGCTCTTAGCAGAGAAACACCCCCAAAACATAATGTTTCCACCTCCATGCTTGACAGTGGGGATGGTGTTCTTTAGGTCATAGGCAGCATTTCTGTTCTCCAAACACAGCGAGTTGAGTTAATGCCAAAGAGCTCAATTTTTGTCTCATCTGACCACAGCACCTTCTCCCAATAACTCACAGAATCATCCAGGTGTTCATTGGCAAACTTCAGATGGGCCTGCACATGTGCCTTCTTGAGCAGGGGGACCTTGCGGGCACTGCAGGATTTTAAACCTTTCAGGCGTAATGGGTTACGAATGGTTTTCTTGGAGACTGTGGTCCCAGCTGGCTTGAGATCATTAACAAGTTCCTCCCGTGTAGTTTAGGCTGATCTCTCACCTTCCTCATGATCAAGGATACCCCACGAGGTGAAATTTTGCATGGTGCCCCAGATCGATGTCAATTGACAGTCATTTTGTATTTCTTCCATTTTCTTACTATTGTACCAACAGTTGTCTTCTTCTCACCCAGTGTCTTTCTTATGGTTTTGTAGCCCATTCCAGCTTTGTGCAGGTCTATGATCTTGTCCCTGACATCCTTAGAAAGCTCTTTGGTCTTGCTCCTGGTGTAGAGGTTAGTGTCTGACTCATTAATTGAGTCTGTGGACAGGAGTCTTTTATACAGGTGACTATGTAAGACAGCTGTCCTTAACGCAGATACCAAGTTGATTAGGAGCATCTAACTGGTCTGTAGGAGCCAGAACTCATAATGGTTTGTAGGTATCAAATACTTATTTCTCACTGCAAAATGCAAATAAATTTATCAAATTTATACAATGTGATTTTCTTTATTTTCTTTTTTGGATATTCTATCTCTCAATGTTAAAATGAAACATCAAGGGATCAAATAATTTTTTCCTTCACTATATGTGTCACACTAGGCTGTGTGTTGGTGTGTCAATAAAATCTGTGTTTTATCAGCATTCTGAGCACTACTAGGTTTTCGGCAGAGAAATCAGTGATAGTATCAAAATTATGGCATGCAAACGAGCAAGTGACACATCGGTGGAATCACGATCTCTGTCCCTACATCATTCTGCACCTTTTGACAGATTCCATTTAAAGCCCAGGATCCAGTACTGTAAAAGTATGGTACTTGGTCATTATTAGATTCATTTTTATCTAATGCATGTATACAAACATTAAGAAGAACATCTTAAATATTTGCTTTATCTAAATACTCTGCATGTTTCCCTTTCCAAGCACACAATTGATTCAGTTTTACTGGTCATTTAGCTCTGTCTTAGTTACACAGAAAATTTGCTGTTATGAAAAAGATAAATAAAAAAAAAATGCTTATTGAGATTTAAATCACATTGTGATATATCAAAGCCAACACAGATCAGTCTGTTTAAACTAAGCTGCTAGTGATCACATAAAAAGTTTCAAACATATTATAGTTCGCAAATTTTCTCAGCATACACTATGGGGACGTTTGATTAAAAAATGTCATTTTCATGCATCTCATTAATATCTTTCATTTTGAGTATACGTCTGAATTAATTTGGAGTACCCTCTTTTAGTCATTCAGGAATAATTCCAATTACCAACTTTGTGCCACCAACCGAGGTTGGAATAGATGAATCAACTTGGCCATTATTATTATTAGAGATACGCAGATGTCACGCTATTAGACATTTGAATGAATAGCTCATGGGTTGTCCTGAGTAGATATGACTGATTTATACCTAAGCTAAATTACCATTCCTTCCTATTTTTAATTAAAACCATCATTGCAAATCTTCTCAACTGAAAATCAAAGAATCTTACTTATTTTATAAGTGTGACTTAATAACTTTTACCAGCTAATGCAGCAGTTGAACATGTATGAATGGAATGTATGCAATTGTCTTTACTAAAATGAATTAGAAATTAGTGAGGACCACAGGACTTCTCCTCATCAGATCCTGCTGTCTCGCCTTTTCACACAGTTTGCTTGGCTATCTTCCAATTACTACATGATTACTGAAGGGTTCCTACTCTTGAGACCAATAACAAAAGAAAAGGAGAAGATAAAAGATGATTAAACCTTTCACAGTCATTTTTATTGGATAAAATTTATATTGAAAGGTGCTCAATTTGGGTATTTTTATGGCACAGATCTTGTTAACCCCTTTACCCCCCAGGGTGGTTTGCACGTTAATGACCAGGCCAATTTTTACGATTCTGACCACTGTCACTTTATGAGGTAATTACTCTGAAATGCTTCAACGGATCCCACTGAGTCTGAGATTTTTTTTGTGACATATTGTACTTCATTATAGTGGTAAAATTTCTTTGTGAAAAAATTGGAAATTTGGCGAAAATTTTGAAAATTTCACAATTTTCAAAATTAGAATTTTTATTCCATTAAGTCAGAGAGATATGTTACACAAAATAGTTAATAAATAACATTTCCCACATGTCTACTTTACATCAGCACAATTTTGGAACCCAAATTTTTTTTTATTAGTGCGCTATAAGGGTTAAAAGTTGATCAGCGATTTCTCATTTTTCCAACAAAATTTACAAAACCATTTTTTTAGGGACCACATCACATTTGAAGTGACTTTGAGGGGCCTTTATGACAGAAAATATGCAAAAGTGACACCAATTCTAAAAACTGCACCCCTCAAGGTGCTCAAAACCACATTCAAGAAGTTTATTAACCCTTCACGTGCTTCACAGGAATTTTTGGAATGGGGAAGAAAAAAATGAACATTTAACTTTTTTCACAAAAATGTTACTTTAGACCCCAATTTTTTATTTTTGCAGGGGTAACAGGAAAAAATGGACCCCAAAAATTGTTGAGCAATTTCCCCTGAGCACGCAGATACCCGATACGTGGGGAAAAGACACTGTTTGGGCACACAACAGGGCTCAGAAGGGAAGGAGCGCCATTTGAATTTTTGAATGTAAAATTTGCTTTAATAATTAGCAGACGCCATGTTGCATTTGGAGAGCCCCTGATGTGCCTAAAAAGTGGAAACCCCCAACAAGTGACTCCATTTTGGAAACTAGACCCCTGAGGGAACTTATCTAGATGTGTGGTGAGCACACTTAACCCCCAGGTGCTTCACAGAAGTTTAGAACATGAAGCCGTGAAAATAAAAAAAATCTAACTTTTTCCATAAAAGTGATCTTTTTGCCCAAATTTTTTAGTTTCACAAGGGTAAGAGGAGAAAATTGAACCTAAAAACTGTTGTGCAATTTCTCCTGAGTACGCCAATACCCCATATGTGGGGAAAATATACTGTTTGGGCGCACGTCAGGGTTCAGAAGGGAAGGAGCACTGTGTGACTTTTTGAACTCAAAATTGTCTGGAATGAAGAGCGGACGCCATGTCGCATTTCGTGAGCCCCTGATGTGCTGAAATAATGGAAATCCCCCACTATTGACTCCATTTTGGAAATTAGACCCCTCAAGGATTTTAGTGTAGTTAGTTAGTTAGGGTATAGAGTACATTTTGTTTTACAATATTTTTTTGGGGTATAGTGTACATTTTGAACCCAAAGGTATGACAGAATTTGATAACATTAGGTCATCATATTGAATAAGTTGTCATTAGTCTTGAGCGCAAGTGCTCACTACTTGAGTTTGCATCGGGTACTCGGGTATGCACCAAGTATCGCGGGTGCTCGAGTGACATGCTCGAGTCCCTGCCCCGCATGTTTCACGGTTGTTAGACACCCAAAACAAAACATGCGGGGATTGCTCGTGCATGGCAGGCGATCCCAGCTATGTTTTTTTGGCCGTGAAGTATATGGGGCAGAGACTCGAGCATGTCACTCGAACACCCGCGATGCTCAGTGCATACCCGAGCACCCGATGCAAACTCAAGTAGCGAGCACTTGCGCTCAACACTGGTCGCCATATCGTCATCATTTTTTTTTTCTTTACTTTTGAAAAAATCCCAACCCCAACTCTAATACAACCCCAACCCTAGCACAACCCTAACCCTAGAGTTTATTTTTTTTACACCGTTCCTCGTGTGGTATAAGTGATTAGACGACTTTATTCTTCCGGTCAGTGCAATTACAGCGATACCAGATTCATATGGGGTTTTTATGATTGACAGCTGTCACACACTAAAAGACGCTTTTTTTGCAAAGACTAGTTTTTGCATCACCATATTTCGAGAGCTATAATTTTTCCATATTTTGGCCGACAGAGTCATGTGATGGTTTGGTTTTTGTGGGACAAGTTGACGTTTTTATTGGTACCATTTTTGGGCACGTGACATTTTTTGATCACTTTCTATTCTGATTTTTGGGAGGCAGAATAAACAAAAACCAACAATTCAGGATTTTTTTGGTTTTTTTATGTCGTTCCGCGTGTGGTAAAATTGATAATGCAGCGTTATTCTTCGGGTCAGTACGTTTACAGCGGTACCGCATTTATATAGTTTTTTTATGTTTTGACGCTTTTACACAATAAAAACGATTTTCTAGAAAAAATAATTTTTTTGCATCACTTTATTCTGAGAGCTATAACTTTTTTATTTTTCAGATGATGGAGCTGTGTGGCAGCTTGTTTTTTGCGGGACAAGATGACGTTTTCAGTGATACCATTTTTATTTATTTTCGTCTTTTTGATCACGTGTTATTCCATTTTTTGTTTGGCAGTATGATGATAAAGCATGGTTTTTTGCTTCGTTTTTTTTTTTTTTTTTACCATGTTCACTAAAGGGGTTAACTAGTGGGGCAGTTTTATAGGTCAGGTCGTTCCGGACGCGGCGATACCAAATATGTGTACTTTTATTGGTTTATTTATTTTTTCATAAAAAATAAATATTATGGGTTCAATATATTTTTATTTTTTGGGGATTATTTTTTTCATTTTTTTTAATATTTTTACAATTTTTTTATTTTTTTTTCACTTTTTTCAACTTGTTTTTTTACTCTTACACATTGTCCCACTATGGGACTTTCACTTTTTGCAGCCTGATCGGCTGCATGGCATAGAGAGCAGTAGCTCCCTATACCATGCAGCCTGTCAGCGCTGCACACAGGGGAGACATTACTTTGGTCATGCACTGCGCATGACTAAAGTAACGTCCTGCCTCCTGGAGACCCGGATGTTGTCATAACGACATCGGGTCATCATGGCAACATCCGGAAGCCGCCGCAGACATCGCTGGACGCCGGCAGGAGAGGTGAGTATAACGATCACCTCCCCCCTTGCCACCGCAATGCTGCGATCGACTTCGATCGCAGCATTGTGGGGGTTAATGTGCAGGGAGTGGTGTGGGACATAGCACCGGGTGTCAGCTGTGACAATCAGCTGGCAACCGGCGGAGATCGCCCCGCACCGCTTGTGTGCGGGCGCGATTGCAGCGCGCGTAATAATATGCAGCTGGTCCATAAGTCCCAGGGCACAGCCACGTACTATTACTGACAAGGTCGGAAAGGTGTTAATATAGCCAGACACAGTAATGCAAAATAACTGTAGAACAAGTTGTTATAGTAAAAGCATAAATCTAAACAAAATTATAGTCAAGGTTGGCTTGTAATTAGAGAGTGCAATTGTTTAGTAAAGTGTTACCTGTGCAGTAATCAATTATTCAAAATTAGGGCTGCTAACACAAATTCTTTGGGTATGTACAGAGGCACCTGGTGATAGCTGAAATCAGAAGAAGGCAATAACATAGTGTTAGGTTGTGTGCCCACTATGCATTTTTTAAGCATTTCCGCAGCAGCAATTCCGCTGCAGAAACTCTTAAAAAATGCTTGGTAGAAGGTCTGCCATGCTCCCCAATGATAATCTGCATGTGCTGAGCACATGCTGCGGAAATTTTCGCAGCGGATTATCATTGCGGGAAAATCCGCAGCACTACCTATTATTCTGCAGAATCGCAGGGTTTTCGCCGCCATTGTCTTGCATTGGACCGCATGACATTCACATCACTACATATGCACATGCAGATATCATGCGAATATCTTGCGGATCATGTGCGGATGGTACCCGGGTTTGGAGAAGAGGAGACTCTCTTCCAGAGTGGGGTACCATAGTACCTGTAAAAAAAAAGAATAAAATAAAAAATATACATTATACTTACCTTCTGATGGCCTGCGGTGTCCTTATCCGATCCGTCCTGGCTTGCCAGCAACTCGCGATAGTCTAAAAGGACCTGCCATGACGTCATTTAGTCATGTGACGGGTCACGCGACCGCCGACGTCACATGACTAAATGACGTCATGGCAGGTCCTTTTAGACTATCGCAAGCTGCTGACAAGCCAGGATGGATTGGATAAGGACACTGGGGGCGATCAGAAGGTAAGTATAATATTTTTTTTTTATTTTTTACCATTTTTTCACAGTCACTCTATATAAATCCATGCCAGTTGCATGGATTTGTATAGTGTGACCAAGTTGTCAAGCACTTTCCAAGTGATGCTAAAATCGCTTGGAAAGCACCTGACAACCCGCATGTGGAAATGCATGTGAAAAATGCTTCACGTCCGCTTGTCCCTGGCAGGAAAAACGCATGTGAAATCCGCTTTTCTGCCAGGGAGATGCAGAAACGCTCAGGAGCATTTCTGCATCGTGGGCACATAGCCTTAGGGTGCCCATTCTGATCAGAAAAAAACCTAAGTGATCCTGTTTAGAGATGAGCGAACATTTCAATGTTCGGTTCGGAAATGCTCACTGAATATTTAAACATTCGCCTAATTTATTCGTCCAATGTTCGTCGAACATTTCCAAACTCCATAGGATTCAATAGGGGGACAAAAAAAAGCATATACAACTCTGTATCAATGCAAGTTGATGACATTAGGAGTGCGAATGGCAGAAGAGAGCACACAGCTTCCATATTTTCTGAAGCAGCTCATCCAGGCCGGGATAGTGGTGGAGAAATCGCTGTACCACCAGGTTGAGGAAGTGAGCCATGGAGACCCTAAAGGAGGTGGAGGAGGCAGAAGCAGTGGAGGAAGTGTGAAATACAGAGGTTTGTTCTGCAAGCCTTGGGGATTCCAAGATTTGTGGAGCAGCCCCTTCCCCGTCTGTCCCCACAGCCACCAGAGTCATCCAGTGCCCAGTCATCGAAATGTAACATCCTTGGCCATGCTTACTCGTCCAGGCGTCTGTGGTGAAATGCACCCTTGCAGATATAGATTTAGTCAAGGAATGGGTGATGTTGTCTCCGACATGCTGGAGTAGTGCAGGCACAGCTTTCTTAGAGACGTATTGGCGACTGCGCAACTGGTACTGGAAGACTGTAACGGCCATCAGCTTTCAGAAACCATCTGAATCTACCAGGCAGAAAGGCAGCATTTCCGTGGCCAACAGATTGGAGATGGTGGAGTTCAACCTCTAAGCTTTGTCATGTGTAGGATGAAACAATCTTTTACGTGACCACAACTGCAGTACTGAGGGCTGGCTGCAGTGCTTAGAGATGGCGGAGTTCGGTGAAACGAACAAACTGCTGGACCATGAGTGAGGTGCAGGTGCAGATGTTACGGTGGATTGAGAAACATGTGGTGTGCTCGGTGAAACAAACACAGCAGACATATCCGCTTCAGTTACAGCCGACAGGCTCTTAGTCAGCCTGACTGGAGTGGGTAGAGAACCAGAGGTTCTGCGGTGGGAGACCTGCGTGACAATACTTGGCACGATAACAGAGGAGGAGGAAGAAGCAGTGGATGCGCTTGATGAGGCTGCTGATGGTTGTTGTGGTCCACTGGTGCGCATTTCAGTGCGGTGAAATTCCCAGCGTAATGCATGTTGTTCACGCATGTGAACGATCATGCATGTAGTAGTCAAATTATTGCAATTTTTCCATCTACTGAGTTTTTTATCGCAAAGTTTGCAGATAATGTGAGTTGGCTCATCTTTTGCGTTGACAAAAAAGGTCCAGGCTAGGCAACCCCTGCCGCCCCTGCGAGCAGCAGACCCGCGATCGCTGCTGACCACAGCCACTGTTGTGGCAAAGGATGCATTGCTCCTCATGCTTGCATCACTCCGTGACTGCGCCATAGGGCAAAAGATAACATCCTCATCTTCATCCTCCAACTAATCAGATGAGCTACTCGGCTGCGTGACTCTGGGTTCACACCAAGTAGGATCTTCAACCTCGTCATCATCCATTGTGTTATCCCATTCCTCACCCTCAGAGTGACCCTTCTCCTCTTGTTGCCCTGACAGCACAGTAAAGTCCGCATGAGCCTCAGGTATTTAAGTCTCAACAGGATCACCTCCCTCCCCGGTGGTTAACATCTGGTGATGAGGGTCAGGATCCTTCTTAGACCCTACTCCGTCCTGCCCCGAGTCCAACCTAAAAAAATTTTGGGCATCGGTGCAGATGCTTTCCTTCTCTTCTTGACTATGTGAATATTTGGAGCACATTTCTGATGCCCATGGTATAGAATGGGTGAACAGTTCTACAGACTCACCCATCTGTGGTTCACTGCAGTCAGTTGGGCACTTGGACAGTTGTGATGTGGGGGGAATCAAGGGTAATTGGGGTGCCACCTCTGCGGACTTACTGTGTGTGATGTTGAAATGGAGGAAGAAGAGGAGAGGCCACTTGAAGTAGCGCCTGCCATCCACTGGAGCACCTGCTCTTTCTGTCCCTTATCAACAAGGTGTATTGCTGTGCGGCTGCCAAAGAAAGGGAGTAGAGTAGCCCGTCCACTAACAGAAGTTGTCAGTTGTCTTCAGATAGGACATGATGGTGTTGGTTCACTAGTGCTTTCACTAACATTACTACCTACCCCACATATACCTTGAACACCAAGCCTAATCCCCCTTCCACCATGACCTCTCTTTTTCCCACTCATGTTGCTCAGTACTGTGGTAAGAGCACGCTATTAGCAAAACAAAATTAGATTTTTTCCTCTGCACACACCTGAATTGCCCCCAGTCTCCTTAGTGATGCATCCTGGCTCCCCAGCGGCTCGCAATGGTCTAAAAGGATCTGTCACATGACTCTATGACGTCATGAAAGGTCCTTTTACACCACCGTGAGCTACCAGGGAGACCAGAGAAGGAGACCGGGGGCCACCGGAAGGTGAGTATAATGTTTTTTTTTTCATTTTTTACCATTTTTATTCTTTTTTTTTAACCAACTTGGTAACACTATATAAAATCCATGCCAGTTGCATGGATTTATATAGTGTGATCAAGTTGTCAAGCACTTTTCCAAGTGATGCTAAAATCTCTTGGAAAACGCTTGACAACCCGCATGTGAAATCGCATGTGCAAAACGCGTGACAAACGCTTGTCCCTGGCTGAAAAAACGCATGTAAAATCCGCAAGCATTTTTTCTGCTAGGGAGATGCAGAAACGCTCAGGAAAAATCCAGAGCATTTCTGCATCGTGGGCACACAGCCTTACACAGCTTGCACTATCACATTAGCAAATGAAAAAAAAAGGTTTTTGTGTTCTGCACTCATAAGCTCCGCACTGACAAGTTCTGCTGAATTTCAACCCCACAAATCAAAAAGTGGCCTACAAGGGCTTGCTTGCTTTATCACAGCAAGTTCAAAAATAGATTGAAGGTATACTCCTGCATGGAGCACAGTACAACCGGTACACAACACTGTTCTATGGCTTGGGTCCGGCCCTTTTTGTCAGAATCTCAGTAATTGCACAAGAAAAAAAAATGTGCTGCAAGGTCGATTGAACAGGTACACAGCACAGGACTTATCTACACTATCTGATTTCCACAGAAGTGCTCATCTATCTAGCTAATATCTCTCAGTACATGGGCGCACACTGAGCAGCGTCTGTCTCCAGCAGTGACATGCATGAAATGGCGCTGAGGGAACATGGCCAGTTTTTACATAGAGAGGACATGTGATTTCAGCAGCCAATTGCAGAAGACCTTGTGTCTGGACAGTGTGGATGCGTAAGGTGCCCCAGCGAGGTAGTCATGGGCGAGCTGTAGCCCCCTCTCGCTATGGCACCCTACAGACAATACGTGTCCTCCATCTGAAGTGTGGCTGTGTATGTAGTGCTCTTCACTTACTTCAAGCCATCCCATCGCGGCTGTCTCCAGGCATTCCTCTTCTGGGACCAGGGCAGCAATAAATTCAGAGGACACGAGGTTCTTAACCAGAACTTGGACTTTACTTGGGGAAGAGGAATATGTACAATATTTACAGGCAGATATAATGGATAAGGCCCGACAGGTTATCATCTCTCTCACACGCGCTGGTAACTCCTTCAGCCCTGGTTCCCTCTTTAAGTGAAGCATCTCTGTGACTCTAATCTCTGGCCCAAGAGACTCTTCTGTAGTACTGACAGTGACCTGGATCCGATATCTCTCCCCCACGTCTTAGCCTGGAGTCCTATTTATCTTCCTCTGCTTCCTGCAGACAAGAAATACCCCGGGTCCTCACTACCTTTGATGAGTTTCTCCGGCCGGCTGACAGGACTCGTGATCTTGTGTGGGGAGACTTGCACACTGGTGATCCCACTGTCTGAGGGTATTGAGCTCCCGTCTACCCTAGCAGCCACTGTAGTCAGGCTGCCTGAACGATTTGCTGTCCAATCTCTTACTGAAGAATCACTTCCTGATTCTGGAAACTAAACAGAGATTTTCCTAATGTGCCCACCCTCAGTGAGCTGTCATCACACAGCATTAACTCATCCCTGTCTGTAACACTGCTAGCAGACTCAACCTGACATCTGCACCCAGGACAGTGGCATCTTGTGGCTGTTTACAGGTACTGCAGCCCACAATGAATTATGCCAGGAACAAGCTCTATATCACTCAAGGCTTGATCCGGGCACTAAGTTCCCCCTCTACTCTACTGACTGGACCACTGAAGCTAACCCCTTAGCTTGGCCTACCACAGTTCAGAGAGGATTAACTAACGGAACATTTTCCTTAACTACTTCAGTGCCTAGGGAAGGCTACATCCTTCCCCACTATTACAGATGCTTCCTGCGCTCTGATTGGATAGCCGCGCTTTTCTGACTTAAAGATAAGTTGTAAGATCGGATTTTGGAAAAAGTGATGTGCGAGCACGAAAATGCTTGGGTACTTGTTGCTCGCGTCGAAAAATTGAAATGCTCAAGTGCTTGGTCCAAGCAACGAGCCCAATGGAAGTCTATAGGAAATTCGAGCATTTTTCCAGCGGCCCTCCCCCCGGCGGTCTGCAGAGGGCCTAAAATTTGCCCAAAATGATGGGAACAGTGCTCAAATGACATGGGAACAACATGAGGAAGACCCCTTGAAGCATTTGTGACTCCCAGGTCACTGCTGTCAATAACATTGTCAGAGGTATTACGCCACTTTTACGGACTCGCAATAAAACATACAAAAACAAAACCAAACTGGATTTTCCTGGGAAATACAGTACAGACCAAAAGTTTGGACACACCTTCTCATTTAAATATTTTTCTGTATTTTCATGACTATGGAAATTGTACATTCACACTGAAGGCATCAAACTATGAATTAACACATGTGGAATTATATACTTAACAAAAAAGTGTGAAACAACTGAAAATATGTCTTATATTCTAGGTTCTTCAAAGTAGCCACCTTTTGCTTTGATGACTGCTTTGCACACTCTTGGCATTCTCTTGATGAGCTTCAAGAGGTAGTCACTGGAAAAGGTTTTCACTTCACAGGTGTGCCCTGTCAGGTTTAATAAGTGGGATCTCTTGCCTTATAAATTGGGTTGGGACCATCTGTTGTGTTGTGCAGAAGTCAGGTGGATGCACAGCTGATAGTCCTACTGAATAGACTGTTAGAATTTGTATTATGGCAAGAAAAAAGCAGCTAAGTAAAGAAAAACGAGTGGCCATCATAACTTTAAGAAATGAAGGTCAGTCAGTCCGAAAAATTGGGCAAACTTTGAAAGAGTCCCCAAGTGCAGTTGCAAAAACCATCGAGCGCTACAAAGAAACTGGCTCACATGAGGACCACCCCAGGAAAGGAAGACCAAGAGTCACCTCTGCTTCTGAGGATAAGTTTATCCGAGTCACCAGCCTCCGAAATCGCAGGTTAACAGCAGCTCAGATTAGAGACAAGGTCAATGCCACACAGAGTTCTAGCAGCAGACACATCTCTACAACAACTGTTAAGAGGAGACTTTGTGCAGCAGGCCTTCATGGTAAAATAGCTGCTAGGAAACCACTGATAAGGACAGGCAACAAGCAGAAGAGACTTGTTTGGGCTAAAGAACACAATGAATGGACATTAGAACAGTGGAAATCTGTGCTTTGGTCTGATGAGTCCAAATTTGAGATCTTTGGTTCCAACCACCGTGTGTTTGTGCAATGCGGAAAAGGTGAACGGATGGACTCTACATGCCTGGTTCCCACCGTGAAACATGGAGGAGGTGTGATGGTGTGGGGGTGCTTTGCTGGTGACACTGTTGGGGATTTACTCAAAATTGAAGGCATACTGAACCAGCATAGCTACCACAGCATCTTGCAGCGGCATGCTATTCTATCCGGTTTGCGTTTAATTGGACCATCATTTATTTTTCAACAGGACAACGACCCCAAACACACCTCCAGGCTGTGTAAGGGCTATTTGACCAAGAAGGAGAGTGATGGGGTGCTACGCCAGATGACCTGGCCTCCACAGTCAACAGACCTGAACCCAATCGAGATGGTTTGGGGTGAGCTGGACCGCAGAGTGAAGGCAAAAGGGCCAACAAGTGATAAGCATCTCTGGGAACTCCTTCAAGATTGTTGGAAGACCATTTCCGGTGACTACCTCTTGAAGCTCATCAAGAGAATGCCAAGAGTGTGCAAAGCAGTCATCAAAGCAAAAGGTGGCTACTTTGAAGAACCTAGAATATAAGACATATTTTCAGTTGTTTCACACTTTTTTGTTAAGTATATAATTCCACATGTGTTAATTCATAGTTTTGATGCCTTCAGCATGAATGTACAATTTTCATAGTCAAGAAAATATCGAAAAATCTTTAAATGAGTTGTATCCAAACTTTAGCTCTGTACTGTATATATGTTTTAAAAATTACAAAAAAGAAAATGGTCCGATGCCAAAGTTTGGACACCCTTGGAGATTTATGTGCTCTGATAACTCTGACCAAGGTTTCAGACCTTAATTACTTTGCTAGAGTGATGGCTTGTTCACTATCATCATTAGGAAAGGCCAGCTGATGCAAATTTTCGAGCTTTAAAAAAACCCAAGCTTCTTTAACCTTGTGCCGAAAAACAGCAGCTATGGGTTCTTCTAAGCACCTGCTTAGCACTCTGAAAATGAAAATGGTGGAGGCCCACAAAGCAGGACAAGGCTATAAGAAGATAGCAAAGCATTTTCAACTTGTCCTGTCCTCATTCAAAATGTAATTAAGAAATGGCAGTTAACAGGAACAGTGGAGATCAAGTTAAGGTCTTGAAGACAAAGCAAAATTTCAGTGAGAACTGCTCATAGGATTGCTAGAGAAGCCAATCAGAACCTTGACTGCAAAAGACCTTTAGAAAGATTTAGCGTACTCTGGAGTTGTGGTACATTGTTCTACTGTTCAGAGACACCTGCATGGAAGAGTCATCAGAAGAAAACCTCTCTTGCATCCTCACCATAAAATTCAGCAACAGAAGTATGCAAAAGAACATCTAAACAAGTCTGATGCATTTTGGAAACAAGTCTTGTGGACCAATGAGGTTAAAATATAACTATTTGGCCACAATGATCAAAGTATTGTGTGGAGAAAAAAGGGCACAGAATTTCAGGAAAAGAACTTCTCACCAACTATTAAGCATGGGGGGTGGATCAATCATGCTTTGGGGTTGTGTTGCAGCCAATGACACACGGAACATTTCATTGGTAGAGAGTAGAGTGGACTGAATGAAATTTCAACAAATTCTTGATGAAAACATAACACCATCTGTAAAAAACCTGAAGTTGAAAAGAGGATGGCTTCTACAAATGGATAATGATCCTAAGCACACATCAAAATCCAGAATGTACTATCTGAAAAGGCGCAAGTTGAAGGTTTTACAATGGCCCTCCAGTCCCCTGATTTGAGCATCATTGAAAATCTGTGACTTACCTCAAAATAGCAGTGCATTCAAGACAACATCGGCACATTTTCCTTTGTATAATTTTAAAATGTAAAAAATGACAATATATTTTTCTTTTGCTTAAAATACAAGGTAAACGTGTCATCTTTAACTTTAGCCCTTTATGGATCATTTTTAGTGTTGAGCGAACATGCTCGACACTGCTCGGTACTCGCCCGAGCATCACGCTACTCGGGATGTTCGGCGAGCACCGAGCATTTCCGGGTTACTCGGGCAGGAGCTCGGGTCTCCGCCCTGCATGTTTGGCGCTCTTTACAGAGCCAATGAACATGCAGGGATTGCCAGCCAGTCACTGTAATGCCGCAGCCATTTTGTTTGTGGGCATTACAGTGATTGGCTGGCTGCACAGCGTCACCTCGAGTATTTAAAACTGGGCGCCGCCATCTTGGACACAGTCGCTCCGGATCAGACAGTGTAGGGACAGCGCTGCTGATTTAGGGAGAGATATATCCTGCAAAATAGTTAGTGTAGGGTCTGTAAAGGCTGCCAGATCAAACAAACAGTCCTTCTCAGGACTAATATCCATCCCAGGTATATCAGGCAGGCAGGCAGGAAGGCTGTATAGGAGACGCAGTGGTTATACCAGCAAACGCTGCATTACAGTCCTGTGTGCTGCTCCTGTTGCTGAAATTGCTGGACTTAGCTCCAGGTCCCGGGGGCCAGGAAAAATCCTTTTTTTTTAATCTAAATCCTCTTTTTTTTTCCTCCTTCACAATGTACAAATACCCATCTTATTAACCTTTTGGTGCCCCCCCCCCCAAAAAAAAAGGGTGCCTCTGATTTTTCAGACACAAATATATCTGTTGAAAATAGTCTGGTGTAGGCCAGAGAAATAGAAGTGTGGTTTTGCAGTTCTATGGGCCATTTGTATCTAAAAAAAACAGTTTGAGTGTGTCGCTCACTGTTCAGCCGCAAATATATATATATATGTTAAAAAGCCTGGTATACACCAGTAAATTATTACTGTGGTTTTGATGTTCCACGGTAAAACATCTCTATTATCCTGTTTTTGGCATTTTTTGCTGTATAAAAATAATAAGTGTCTCCCTGATTTTTCAGACACAAATATATCTGTTGAAAATAGTCTGGTGTAGGCCAGAGAGACAGAAGTGTGCTTTTGCTGTTCCACGGTAAAAAATCTCTATTATCCTGCTTTTTGCATTTTTTGCAGTAAAAAAAAAAAAAAAAATAGTGTCTCCCTGATTTTTCAGACACAAATATATCTGTTGAAAATAGTCTGGTGTAGGCCAGAGAAATACAAGTGTGGTTTTGCAGTTCCACGGTACAAACCTCTGTATTATCCACTTTTGGGCCATTTGTATCTAAAAAAACCAGTTTGAGTGTGTCGCTCACTGTTCAGCCGCAAATATATATATATTTTAAAAAGCCTGGTATACACCAGTAAATTATAACTGTGGTTTTGCTGTTCCACGGTAAAAAATCTCTATTATTCAGGTTTTGGTAGTTTTTTCCGTAAAGAAAAACAGTAGTGTCTCCTGACTGTTGTGACACAAAAATATATATGTTGAAAATAGTCTTGTGTAGGCCCGACATCCCAGTGTGGTTTCGCAGTTCCACGGGTGAAATCGCTGTACTATCCAGTTTTGGGCCTTTGGTATCTAAAAAAAAAGCAGTTTGAGTGTGTCGCTCACTGTTCAGCCGCAAATATCTCTATTTAAAAAAGTGTGGTATACCCCAGTAAACAATAACTGTGGTTTTCCTCTTCCATGGTTCTAATCTACTCTTTATTACCCTTTTTCCATTGATAGTGCAAGTGTAAGCTATTTTACTTCATTTACAATGGGCAAGGCGCATGGCAAGGGACGTGGAAGTGGACGTTCTGGTGATGGTTCGGGCAGAGGACGGGGCCGTGGCCAAGGTGAAAATGTGCCACAACCAACAGCCACATCTTCTCGCTCCCACTTCTTGACCGAATTACTAGGGAAGCACAGAACAACACCAGTATTGAGAACTGATCAGTGTGAACAGGTTATTAATTGGATAGCAGACAATACTTCCAGTTACCTGGGCACCACCACCTCCGGTCTGTCTTCCACACGGTCAACTCTTAGTAGCCGTGAGTCTCGACCGCATACTCCTCCTCACCCTGATGCTCCTTCCTCCCACCATGCCGAGTGTCATCAGACAGCAAGTGATCCCACACTTGGACACTCTGAAGAGCTGTTCACTGGTCCATTTACATATTTGGGCCCCTCGCCTGATACGCTTGAAGTGGTGGAAGAGGAGATCCCATGTTGCGATGCCCAAATATTTGAACAGCCACGGCCACAGGAAGTCGACGTTGGCAATCTGTCACAAGAGGTGGACGATGACGAGACACAATTGCCAGGAAGTGAGGAGGAGGATCGTGGTGCGCAAGTGGAAGAGGAGGAGGTGGTGGATGATCTAGTAACTGACCCAACGTGGAAGGAGGACATGCAGAGTGAGGCCAGCAGCACACAGGGGGAGGGAGGCAGAGTACCCCAACAGGCAGGAAGAAGCAGTGTGGTGGCCGCAGACAGAAGGCAGGCAACACTTCCCCGTAACACCAACACGAGGGACGTTGCCAGTACAAGCGGTAGGTCTTCCAGAGTCTGGAATTTTTTTAAAGACTCTGCTGATAACCCCAAAAAGGCCATATGTTCCACCTGCCATGCCAGCATCAGCAGGGGTGACAAAACTACCAGCCTGACCACCACCAGCATGATCAGGCACATGGCAGCAAAGCACCCGACTTTTTGGGGCGAAACCCAGGGTCCACGACCAGTGTCAGCGGGTGTCACCACTGCTTCTTCCACTGTTGTGCGTGCAATAGAAGCCCCTGTTGTGTGTGCAAGGCAATTCCTTGTCCATACTGCATGTAAAGATGCCCCCTCCTCTCAGTCTTCACTTGTTATGGCAGTTTCTCAAGAAACAGCATCAACGTCCACGTCCACGTCCCACCGCAGCGTTCAATTGTCCATATCCCAGACCTTTGAACGAAAGCGGAAATTCGCAGCTAACGCCCCACAGGCCACAGCCTAAATTCGCACATTTCACGACTGCCTGCATTGGAAATGCTGCCTTTTAGGCTGGTGGAGACGGAATCCTTCCGCAATCTTAAGGCGGTGACCGTCCCTCGGTACTCGGTCCCCAGCCGACACTATTTTGCCCGGTGTGCCATCCCCGCACTACACAAGCACGTGTCCCAAAGCATCTGCCGTGCCCTCAACAACGCAGTTACTGGGAGAGTCCACCTGACAACGGACACGTGGACAAGTGCTTGTGGCCAGGGACGGTACATCTCTCTGACGGCACACTGGGTAAACATAGTGGAAGCCGGGACCCAGTCGGGACCCCACACCGAGGATTGCGGGCCCTATGTCAGTCAGAGTTGCCCCCACAGTGCACAGCTCCTGCGCATCCTCCTCCTCCTCCTCCTCCTCATGTTCAGCCTCCATCTCAGATATCACCACATCAGTTACAAGCTGGAAGCATTGCAGTACTGCCTCCGCCAAGCGGCAACAGGCTGTGCTGAAACTCATAAGCTTAGGTGATAAACCTCACAATGCTTGTGAGTAGAGATGAGCGGTGTTCGACTAGAACTGTTCGCCAATCTCAAATTCGAGCTGTTTTGGGCGGTGTTCGAGTTGTTCGACGAACCCGAACGATTTGCAAAAAATTCGGCTGTTCGAGGTTATGTTCGATAACTGTTCGTGCACCAAAAGCGTGTCCTGCATGTCTGGCGCTATTTAGAGCACCAATCATGCAGGGATTGTCTGCCACTCACTGTAATGCCACAGCCATGGTGGTTGTGGCATTACAGTGATTGCCCAAATCGATGGGAACAGTGCCAACAGTGAAACATGAAAAGCCGGCAATTCAGCAGCGGCATACACCGGTACCCGACAATTTAGAACCGAAAGAATAGAGCTTCACACATAGATTAGATAGATATAAACATGTCAGTCACATATATATGAAGTACAGTGAAAGTGCTGCTTACTGTACTTGTCATTTAGCGTAAAGGATTTATCAAAAAAAATAATAGTGTTTTCATGCACCGTCTCTTTAAAAAAGCCGGCCGGCAATTCAGCAGCGGTACCCGACAATTTAGAATAGAAGGAATAGAGAATCACACATAGATTAGATAGATAGAAACATGTCAGTCACATATATAAGAAGTGCAGTGACAGTGTTGATTACTGTACTTGTCATTTAGTGTAAAGGATTTATTTAAAAAAATAATAGTGTTTTCATGCACTGTCTCTTTAAAAAAGCCGGCCGGCAATTCAGCAGCGGTACCCGACAATTTATAACAGACAGAATAGAGCTTCACACATAGATTAGATAGATAGAAACATGTCAGTCACATATATATGAAGTACAGTGATAGTGTTGGTTACTGTACTTGTCATTTAGTATTAAAATAAAGGATTTATTATTAAAAAAATTGGCGTGGGGTTCCCCTTAATTTTAGGCTCTAGCGGAGGTTAAGCAGACGGCTGGGGCAGATGTTTGAAGCCTGGGAAGGGGGTAATACCCACGGAGCTTCCCAGGCTACTAATATCAGCCCCCAGCTGAATACATAGCCTTTACTAGCTATTAAAATGGGGGACCCCCCCAAAAAAATGACGTGGGGTCCCCCCTAATTTAATAGCTAGCAAAGGCTAGGCAGACAGCTGGGGGCTGATATTAATAGCCCAGGAAGGGAGCCATGAATATTGGCCCCCTCCCAGGCTAGAAACACCAGCCGTCAGCCGCCCCAGAAATGGCGCATTCATAGGATGCGCCAATTCTGGCACTTAGCCTCGCTCTTCCACGCTGCCCTGGTGCGGTGGCAGGGGGTAATAGGGTTGGGGTTGATGTCAGCTTATAATGCCAGCTGACATCAAGCCCAGGTTAGTAATGGAGAGGCGTCTATAAGACACCCCCATTACTAACCCCATAGTCAAAGTTAAAAAAAACACAAACACCCAGAATAAAGTCCTTTAATTGAAATAAAGACACAATCCTTTATTGTTCTAAATTAAACCATACTTACCGTCACGCCCATTCCAGCTGAAGCCAACGATCTCCTGCAATAAAAGAAAAATAATAAAGCAACCATATCCTTACCTTTCCATGGTTCCCACGACAGCTTCAGCTCTGCTACATCGAGATGACAGGCTGGACCGCAGCAGAACGCTGCCATCCAGCCTCTCATCCCGCAGACACTGAGAAGCGCAGGCTTGCTTGCGCTGCTCAGCGTCTCTCTGTGACGACATCCAGATGAGCCGAGTTCATGTCCAATGAACTCGGCTCACCTCATGCACGTCACTGACAGCGTGGGAAAATTCTCAAGCTGAAGCGGTGAGTGCAGGAGAATTCTCCCACGCTGTCAGTGACGTGCATAAGGTGAGCTCATGTCCAATGAACTCAGCTCACCTCCTGCACGTCACTGACAGCGTGGGAGAATTCTCCTGCACTCAGCGCTTCAGCGTGAGAATTCTCCCGCTGAAGCGCTGAGTGCAGGAGAATTTTCCCACGCTGTCAGTGACGTGCATAAGGTGAGCTCATGTCCAATGAACTCAGCTCACCTCCTGCACGTCACTGACAGCGTGGGAGAATTCTCCTGCACTCAGCGCTTCAGTGTGAGAATTCTCCCACGCTGTCAGTGACGTGCATGAGGTGAGCCGAGTTCATTGGACATTAACTCGGCTCATCTGGATGCCCTCACAGAGAGACACTGTGGAGCGCAAGCAAGCCTGCGCTTCTCAGTGTCTGCGGGATGACAGGCTGGATGGCAGCGTTCTGCTGCGGTCCAGCCTGTCATCTCGATGTAGCAGAGCTGAAGCTGTCATGGGAACCATGGAAAGGTAAGGATGATGTTGCTTTATTATTTTTCTTTTATTTCAGGAGATCGTTGGCTTCAGCTGGAATGGGCGTGATGGTAAGTATGGTTTAATTTAGAACAATAAAGAATTGTGTGTTTATTTCAATTAAAGGACTTTTTTCTGGGTGTTGTGTTTTTTTTAAATACTTTACTAGAAATTCATGGTGGTCATGTCTAATATTGGCGTGACCCCATGAATTTCGGGCTTAGGGCCAGCTGATAATGCCAAGCTGGCTCTAACCCCTTTATTACCCAGTGAGCCACCGCATCAGGGCCCTGGATGAGTTGGGTACAGCGCCAGAAGATGGCGCTTCTATGAACGCGCCATTTTCCGGGGTGGCTGCGGACTGCAATTTGCAGCGGGGGTGGCCCAGAAAGCTTGGGCCTCCCTGCGCTGCGGATTCCAGCCCCCAGCTGCCTAGTTGTACCTGGCTGGACACAAAAACAGGGCGAAGCCCCACGTCAATTTTCTTTAAATTATTTCATGAAATAATTAAGAAAAAAAGGGCTTCCCTATATTGTTGTGTCCGGCCAGGTACAAATAGGCAGCTGGTGGTTGGGGGCAGCCCGTTCCTGCCTGCTGTACCTGGCTGGACACAAATATAGTGCGAAGCCCCACGTCAATTTTTTTTAAATTATTTCATGAATTTCCTGAAATAATTTAAAAAAATTGAAGTGGGGCTTCGCACTATATTTGTGTCCAGCCAGGTACAGCAGGCAGGAACGGGCTGCCCCCATCCACCAGCTGCCTATTTGTACCTGGCCGGACACAACAATATAGGGAAGCCCTTTTTTTCTTAATTATTTCATGAATTTCATGAAATAATTAAAAAAAATTGAAGTGGGGCTTCGCACTATATTTGTGTCCAGCCAGGTACAGCAGGCAGGAACGGGCTGCCCCCAACCACCAGCTGCCTATTTGTACCTGGCCGGACACAACAATATAGGGAAGGCCTTTTTTTCTTAATTATTTCATGAATTTCATGAAATAATTAAAAAAAAAGTACGTGGGGCTTCGCCCTATTTTTGTGTCCAGCCAGGTACAACTAGGCAGCTGGGGGCTGGAATCTGCAGCGCAGGGAGGCCCAAGCTTTCTGGGCCCCCCCCGCTACAAATTGCAGTCCGCAGCCACCCCGGAAAATGGCGCGTTCATAGAAGCGCCATCTTCTGGCGCTGTACCCAACTCATCCAGGGCCCTGGTGCGGTGGCTCACTGGGTAATAAAGGGGTTAGGGCCAGCTTGGTATTATCAGCTGGCCCCAAGCCCAAAATTCATGGGGTCACGCCAGTATTAGACATGACCGCCATGAATTTCTAGTAAAGTATTTAAAAAAAACACAACACCCAGAATAAAGTCCTTTAATTGAAATAAAGACACAATTCTTTATTGTTCTAAATTAAACCATACTTACCATCACACCCATTCCAGCTGAAGCCAACGATCTCCTGCAATAAAAGAAAAATAATAAACCAACCTCATCCTTACCTTTCCATGGTTCCCACGACAGCTTCAGCTCTGCTACATCGAGATGACTGGCTGGACCGCAGCAGAACGCTGCCATCCAGTCTGTCATCCCGCAGACACTGAGAAGCGCAGGCATGCTTGCGCTCCTCACTGTCTCGCTGTGACGGCATCCAGATGAGCCGAGGTCATGTCCAATGAACTCGGCTCACCTCATGCACGTCACTGACAGCGTGGGAAAATTCTCACGCTGAAGTGCTGAGTGCAGGAGAATTCTCCCACGCTGTCAGTGATGTGCATGAGGTGAGCTCATGTCCAATGAACTCAGCTCACCTCCTGCACGTCACTGACAGCGTGGGAAAATTCTCCTGCAATCAGCGCTTCAGCATGAGAATTTTCCCACGCTGTCAGTGACGTGCATGAGGTGAGCCGAGTTCATTGGACATGAACTCGGCTCATCTGGATGTCGTCACAGAGAGACGCTGAGCAGCGCAAGCAAGCCTGCGCTTCTCAGTGTCTGCGGGATGACAGGCTGGATGGCAGCGTTCTGCTGCGGTCCAGCCTGTCATCTCGATGTAGCAGAGCTGAAGCTGTCGTGGGAACCATGGAAAGGTAAGGATGAGGTTGCTTTATTATTTTTCTTTTATTGCAGGAGATCGTTGGCTTCAGCTGGAATGGGCGTGATGGTAAGTATGGTTTAATTTAGAACAATAAAGGATTGTGTCTTTATTTCAATTAAAGGACTTTATTCTGGGTGTTTGTGTTTTTTTTAACTTTGACTATGGGGTTAGTAATGGGGGTGTCTTATAGACGCCTCTCCATTACTAACCTGGGCTTGATGTCAGCTGGCATTATAAGCTGACATCAACCCCAACCCTATTACCCCCTGCCACCGCACCAGGGCAGCGTGGAAGAGCGAGGCTAAGTGCCAGAATTGGCGCATCCTATGAATGCGCCATTTCTGGGGCGGCTGACGGCTGGTGTTTCTAGCCTGGGAGGGGGCCAATATTCATGGCTCCCTTCCTGGGCTATTAATATCAGCCCCCAGCTGTCTGCCTAGCCTTTGCTAGCTATTAAATTAGGGGGGACCCCACGTCATTTTTTTGGGGGGGTCCCCCATTTTAATAGCTAGTAAAGGCTATGTATTCAGCTGGGGGCTGATATTAGTAGCCTGGGAAGCTCCGTGGGTATTACCCCCTTCCCAGGCTTCAAACATCTGCCCCAGCCGTCCGCTTAACCTCCGCTAGAGCCTAAAATTAAGGGGAACCCCACGCCAATTTTTTTAATAATAAATCCTTTATTTTAATACTAAATGACAAGTACAGTAACCAACACTATCACTGTACTTCATATATATGTGACTGACATGTTTCTATCTATCTAATCTATGTGTGATGCTCTATCTTTCTGTTCTAAATTGTCGGGTACCGCTGCTGAATTGCCGGCCGGCTTTTTTAAAGAGACAGTGCATGAAAACACTATTATTTTTTTAAATAAATCCTTTACACTAAATGACAAGTACAGAAAGCAACACTATCACTGTACTTATTATATATGTGACTGACATGTTTCTATCTATCTAATCTATGTGTGAAGCTCTATTCTTTCTGTTCTAAATTGTCGGGTACAGATGCTGAATTGCCGGCCGGCTTTTTTAAAGAGACGGTGCATGAAAACACTAATATTTTTTTTAATAAATCCTTTACACTAAATGACAAGTGCAGTAACCAACACTGTCACTGTGCTTCTTATATGTGTGACTGACATGTTTCTATCTATCTAATCTATGTGTGATGCTCTATTCCTTCTTGTCTAAATTGTCGGGTACCGGTGTATGCCGCTGCTGAATTTGCCGGCCGGCTTTTTTAAAGAGAGTGTCTTCTGAGCAGTTTGTCAGCTTTTGGACACCTTTGCAGGTGTTTTCTATGTGTTTCTATGTGTTTTTGTTTGCCTGCCATTGGTTTTAACGGTGTTCGACGGTGTTCTAAGGTGTTCCACGAACAGTTCGACGAACAGTTCCTCGAACATCCCGGTGTTCGACGAACCGAACCGAACCCGAACACTACGGGGGTGGCTCAACACTACTTGTGAGTTGTGGACAGCTGTGAAAGAGCAGGCAGATCTGTGGCTGAGACCGCTGAACCTATATCCCGGCATGGTCGTGTGTGACAATGGCCGTAACCTCGTGGCGGCTCTGAGGCGAGGTGAGATCACACACGTACCATGCCTGGCTCATGTGCTTAACCTCGTGGTTCAGCGGTTTCTTAAATCGTACCCCGAGTTGCGAGATCTGCTCGCGAAAGTACGCCGCCTGTCAGCTCATTTTCGCAAGTCGGCTACAGCTTCCGCCGCCTTTGCTGTGTTGCAGCAGCGTTTGCAGCTTCCGGCATACCGACTGGTGTGTGATGTCCCCACACGTTGGAACTCTACCCTCCACATGTTGCAAAGGATTTGTGAGCAGAAGAGAGCAGTTGTGGAGTACCAGCTGCAACAAGGCCGTCGATATTCAGGTCAGACTCCACACATAAGACCTCAGGAGTGGACCTGGATGTCAGACATATGTACCATCCTGACAAACTTTGAGGAGGCCACCAAGATGGTGAGTGGCGATGATGCCATCATTAGTGTCAGCATCCCACTTGTCTGTCTTTTGCAACGCTCTCTGCAGAGAATTAAAGAGGAGGCATTGCAGCCAGAGTATGATGAGATGGATCAAGAAGCCGTAGCGGGCGATTACACACAGCCCAGCCTCATCTCATCCCAACGTGCATTGGGGGACAATGAGGGAGAGGAGGAGGAGGAGGAGGAAGAACAGGAGCTGCTATCATGCGTTGTAGACGGTAGTACCTGTACAAGTGTCATACCGTCGGTTCAGCGTGGGTGGCCTGAGGACAGGGGGGAGGAGGAAGAGGAGGAGGAGGAGGAGAGGTCAGTCAGCATGGTCAGTCGTCATCTTGGTGAGGACACGGAAATCTTGCCCGTTACCAGTCTGGCACGCATGGCTGACTTTATGTTACGCTGCCTTAACCGTGACCCTCGCGTTGTCAAAATGTTGGGTGACAGTCATTACTGGTTGGTGACACTTGTAGACCCCGGCTACAAGGAGAACTTTCACTCTCTTATTCCTGAAATTTTGGAAAGCCTTCCATTCACTGCTTAGGCCAACAGTGCACGGGAGACCCAGTTGCTATAAATCCAAAAAAAGGTTTAGTTAACGCCCTCTGACCTCCATGTCATTTCCAAGGGGCATTGGAGTGGCTCGAAATTTTTGGTAGGCATTGCACTCACTGTATGCTCTATAACTGTGTTGCCGAACCGCTCCTTTTGTTACAGAAACATATCCTACAAGACATATCTGGTTGACTGGCCTGATATTGATGTGAATGGTCCCTGTTCCTCCTGCTCTTTCTCCTTTGCCGCCAACTCATCCATCATTTATCACCTGAAGCTTTGTTTTAACGGGAGTCATAGAACTGGGATAGTAGCAGGAAAACATCCAGCAATCCTCGGAGGAGGTAGGATATGCGCCAAAACGCGGACCACCTCAGGCCTAGCTGCTACTACATACATGCGCTTGCATTCCAAGAAAACAAAGCAGATGCTAACTTCTATCATCATCATCATGCTCCTCACCTAGGCACTCTCAGCTCCCCTGATGGAGAAGCCAGGGCCCACCGGAGGAGTCTGGTTCTCTGGTGGGCTCGTCCAATACTGCCCTAAAGCAGGCCAGGATAAGAAAAGTGTGGGGGAAGGTGACAGGAGAAATCAGGGCGGCTGGGGACCGAGTATGGACACCTGGCCGCCACCTGGCGGCTGGGGACCGAGCGTGGACACCAGGCCGCCGGGCGGCTGGGGACAGAGTATGGATACCTCGCTGCCGAAGCGGCCATGAGGTAGTGGCCAGCTTCGGCCTCCTTCAAACTAAAAGCAGTATGGTATTGCAGCCTGCGGGTGGGTGGGTGGTTGGCTGCATATTTTCGCTTGCATTGCAAGGAATGGGGGAGGTACAATTGAACACTGCCCTGGGACAAGGACTTGCACGGGGATAGTTGCAAGTCTGCATCTTCTGATGCGGCAAGGATCACTTCTGATGGGCACACTTTTAGACAGTGACCTGGGGGTCAGAGATGTTTCCAGGGGTCTTCCCCATGCTGATCCCTTGTCTTTTCAGCACTGTATGCATGTGTCACACAGCACATGGCCAGATAAGGTTGTAAAATGTTAAAATTACATTTCCCGGTGAACACATTTGTCACGGTTGAAAGCAATACAAAAGTGCAAAAACGCATGAAAAATGCTACTTGTGAACATAGCCCAAGGTGTGGAGGAGTATTTTTGTCTTTGGTTATTTATTTTACCTTATACACAAGTTTTTACCCTGGAAAGGAAATTCCTTAACATATTTCACAGGAAAATCGTTTCAGTTTCGTTTTTGAACGTTTTATTGTGAGCCCGCAAAAGTGGCTTAATACCTCTGACCACGTTGTTGACAGCAGTGACCTGGGGGTCAGAAATGCTTCCTGGGGCGATCCCCATGCTGCCCCATGTCTTTTGAGCACTGTCACTATCGTTTTGGGCACTTTTTAGGCTTTCTACAGACTGCCGGGGAGGCTGCCGCAAAAATGCTCGGGTCTCTCATAGACTAACATTGGGCTCGTTGCTCGGGTCGAGCACCTGAGTATCACGGTAAGCTCGGCCCGAGCTTCGAGCACCCGAGCATTTTAGTGATCGCTCAACACTATCAGTCGTCATCTTGGTGAGGACACGGAAGTCTTGCCCGTTACCAGTCTGGCACCCATGGCTGACTTTTTGTTACGCTGCCTTAACCGTGACCCTCGCATTGTCAAAATGTTGGGTGACAGTCATTACTGGTTGATGACACTTTTAGATCCCCTCTACAAGGAGAACTTTCACTCTTTTATTCCTGAGTTGGAGAGGTCTACAAAAATGGGGCAGTACCAGAAGGCCCTTGCTGCAGAACTATTAAAAAAATTCCCATCTGAACATGGTAGCGGCAGAGGTCACAGTTCGCTGCCCAACTAAGGCATACAGGCGAGAGAGACGCAACTCCTATCTAGCAGAGGCAGGGGAACACTGTCAATGTTCTAGGACAGTTTTCTGAGACCTGCCCAGCTTACAGGCCCTGAGGCGCAGGGTACTCTCACAAGGAGTGGAAAGTTTCAAAAGATGGTGAGGGAGTACCAGCGTCCTCCGTGATTCCTATGTGCCTTTTAATTATTGGGTATCCAAGCTGGACACTTGGAATGAACTCACTCTGTATGCCTTGGAGGTCCTGGCCTGCCTTGCCGCTAGCGTGTTATCGGAGCGTGTTTTTAGTGCCGCTGGGGGAATTATAACTGATAAGCGCACTCGCCTGTCAACTGACAATGCTGACAAGCTGACCCTTATCAAAATGAACAAGGGCTGGATTGGGCCAGACTTCTCATCACCACCAAATGACAGCAGAGTAACATAAAGTCAAATCCACTGTGTTATTTCGGGAGGTGTATTCCCATGCATCGCTTCACACCCACACATGGGTATACGCTTCCTCATTTCGGCTGTTTTTTGCTCTTCTCCTTATCCTCAGCCTACACGACCACTATACCACCAGGGTGACCGTGGTACATGTTGCCAGCATTGCTAGTTCCTCTGTCCTAATTAGTGTTGAGCCACCCCCGTAGTGTTCAAGTTCGGTTCGGTTCGTCGAACACCCGTGTGTTCGCCGAACTGTTCGTCGAACTGTTCGTCGAACACCTTCGAACACCGTTAAAACCAATGGCAGGCAAACAAAAACACATAGAAACACATAGAAAACACCTTCAAAGGTGTCCAAAAGCTGACAAACTGCTCAGAAGACACAACTAACACATGGAAAAGTGACAAGTACATATAGTCATGCGAAAAGAAAAGAGGTGGAGGAGTAAAAGGAGGGGGAGACACAGATATAGGCATGTCATGCCCTTCTAAAATCCAAAAAGTGAGAAGCCGAGACGGCCAGTCCGCTCCTGCCCGTGCCACCTCCGTGTCGCCGGGTTTGTGCCAGAGCCGCGGTGAACCCTGACGGCCAGCCCCCCTCTCCCAATACTGGTGCCTGTCCGCTGGTGGGTCGAGAGAGCCCCCCTGTGGTGGAGGCAGCTCTAAGCTTTTTAATTTAAATTGTCCCTCTAATTTGAATGAATACACTTTAAATCCATTTACAAGGATCTATTGGAGGGCAAGTCTCATGCCAGCAGCCGCGTAATTCCAGCTCCAGTAGCGTCCACTAAAGCTGCTGCAGTTAAAAAGCTTTTATAAGGATCGAGCTCGGCTGTCCACCGCAAGGCATCCTAGTGCCAGTCCCAGCCCCTATGCCTTGGGGTGCCTCCTGATGCTCTTCACTAAGTATCCCGTGGTCCCGAAGCATTTCCTTTGAAAAACTTAAGTGTCCAAACTACAGGTGGTGTAGCTTGCTTAACAGCCAGGATAATCCGCTGACTAGCAGACACTGCTACTAGGCACAAAGTATTTCCTGGGCTAGATGCAGTTAAAAATTTGTAAGTAGATACTCTCGTTGGATGCTGAGAAAGCATTCCATAGAGTCTCCTGGCACGCCATATATGATTCTCTTAAAAAGCTTGGGGTAGGGGTCTAGGGGACCCTTTTATAGCCAAAATCACGGCCCTGTATCACAATACGTCACCTAGGCTGAAGATAAATGGAACTGTAGCACCGAGGGCTCGGTTGCTACAGACGTATTGCACCTCACCCAGAGGTGTGATATCTCACTCTCAGATAAGGATGGAGTGTGGATCAGGACCCGACACCTGCATGCATTACACCACATTGCCGTGGGGCAGGGCGACCAATATGCCTCTGAGATGGGCACGACAGTCCCTGTCCCTGGCTGGAGTGGGGGGAGGGAACACTGAGGAAGGGGAACCCTGCAGTGCAGGAGCAGGGAGGAAGCAGTTCCTGGGTGCATTGAGAAGGGAGTATAAAAGGTGGGCACCATCTTAGTTCAGTGCAGAGAAGTCTGAGCAGAAGTGGCAGGGAGCAGGGGCTCTGCATGAGCTCTGCTCCGGAGGCGGGCCTAGTAACAGAGGCCCAGGCCTGCAAGAGGGAGAAGGAAGGAAGAGGAGCGGAGAAGGCTCCAGGAACGAGGAATGAAGGGATCCCAGGGGTGCGGACGGGCGAGTCGCCACCGCACGCCCGAATCCACCTGCGTGGAGGGGTCAGGCCAAAGGGGGAGACCGGTCCCCGAACTAGTGGAGGCAGGAAACGACCCTCAGCTAGAAACCGGAGGCTCTGACATTTTATGTGGCGCAGCCCCTTGCTCCACCCGCTAGGAAGGCACCACATAGGGTCAGGGAAACTGGCGCCAAGTTTACCAAGAGGAGGCCCGAGGCAGCCGGACAGAAGTGTTGGTAAGAAAGGCCAGACAAAGGACACACAAAGGGGGTCCTGTGAAGCGCTCCAAAGTTATCTGGGAGTTGTCTGAGCCCCTCACCTGGTGAGCACAGTACGACGTGGGCAGCCGTTACCTGCAGACGTGGTCTGGATAATAAGAACTGTGAGTAAAGGCCCTGAACTGCATCACTGACTCCGTGTCGTTACTGCTGCTGCCCTGCACCATCACCCCCATCCTCCGCATACACTGCCCTGAGGCTATACTCCTCCCGTGGGGAGTTATGCTACGCTCTGCTGCACTCACAACACCAGCCTTAGCGGTCTGCCCTGTAGCGGCGGTTCACTCTGACCGCAATCCACGGGTGGCGTAGTCGGACATTTAAACATCAAAACCACATAAATAGTTCCGCCACTGGTTTGACCGCCCTGAGCCACGGAACCGGATCGCCGCCACGAAGACTACAACCACCAGCATCCACCAAAAAGGGTCCGGCTCCGGGTGTCCCAAGGCCCAGGGGGTGCGTCAGAACATTTTCATCACCTTTCACAATCACCAATGGGACAAGGCAGGGATGTCCTCTGTCCCCTCTCTTATACATCCTAGTGACGGAGCACCTGCTCTCATCAATTCGCCATAACCCCAATATTAGGTGGATTGAGGTGGGAGGCACCGAGTACAAGTGCTCTCTATTTGCTGATGATGTCCTAGTATATATCACTCAATCACATATATCCATCCCTGCTGTTATGGCTGAAATAGATCACTTTGTTACATGGTAAAATTTTAAAATCAATGCAGCGAAGTCTGAGGCCCTCGATGTCTCCCTCCCTAAATCCATATAGGATTCCATCCAGTCCAACTTTCCCTTTGCCTGGCCCTCACAGGGTATCAAATACTTAGGAATTCCTATTCATAGAGACCTCTCCCATCTATGTTATCTTAATTTTGGGCCCTTTATTGAACAATTCCATACAGACCACGGTTGGCAAGTTAGAACTGTAAGATTCACTACGTGAACCACTGGTGTTTTGTGGAAAAGCACATGTACACCGCGTTCCAAATTATTATGCAAAAAGTGTTTAGGAGTGATAAGGGAAGAATTTGTTTGTTTGTCAGTTAAACTCATTGATGGTGATGTGTGTCAGGGCTCTTTATATCACTGTAAGCAATTGCAGACACCTGTGCTAATTAGTTTGGCAGGTGTGTCCAATGAAAGGCAAGACTACTTAAGAAGGCTCTCTCACATTATTAAGCAGCCTACATTTTCTGCCAAAATGGGAAAGAAAAAGGATGTGTCGGCTGCTGAGAAGCAACAAATTGTGGAGTGTTTAGGTCAAGGCATGACTACAATCAACATTGTGCGATGATCAGGATGAAGTGTCTTGGCAATCAAGAAGTATGTAGCTGATTCACAGTACACACGTGTGCGTGCTGATAAGGGCAAATTGAGGACTCTTTCCTACAGGCAATTACGTCAGGTTGAAAGAGCAGTGGCAAAAAAGCCTTGTCATAGCAGCAGACAAGTTTTTGAAGCTGCTTGTGCCTCCAACGTCCCCCGAACAACAAGATGCAGGGTCCTTCAGAGGTTTGCAGCTGTGCATACGCCATCCTGTCGACCTCCTCTATCCACTTCACACAAGCAGAAACGGCTCCAGTGGGCCAAACATTACATGAAGACTGATTTCAAAACTGTTTTGTTCACGGATGAGTGCCGTGCAGCGCTCGATGGTCCAGATGAATGGAGTGGAGGATGGCTGGTTGATGGACACCCCACGCAAACACGGCTACAGCGCCAACAAGGAGGAGGTGGAGTAATGTTTTGGGCTGGAATCATGGGGAGAGAGATTGTCGGCCCCTTTAGGATCCCTGAAGGCGCTAAAGATGAACTCCATAATGTATGTGGATTTTCTCAAACAGCACTTCCTGCCATGGTTCAAGAAGAAGAACCGTGTATTTCACAGCAAGATCATTTTTCTGCATGATAATGCACCATCTCATGCTGCACATAAAACATCTGCATCTCTGGCTGATATGGGCATAAAAGGGGACAAACTTATGGTGTGACCCCCATGCTCCCCTGACCTCTACCCCATTCAGAACCTTTGGAGCATCATTAAAAGGAGTGTCTATGATGGCGGGAGGCAGTTCACATCTAAGCAACAGCTCTGGGAGGGTATTCTGTCCTCATGCAAAACAATTGAAGCAGAAACCATCCAAAACCTGACAAATTCAATGGACGAGAGAGTTCAGAAGCTCCTTTCGAACAAGGGGTCCTATGTGAAAATGTAACATCACCTAAAATAAAGTTTTGAGTTGAAAACTGTTTGATTTCAGTTTCTAACAACCTGCTAATGCTTATAATTTCAAAAATGACCATTTTTTTGGTCTTTATTAAAATGAAAAGGTTGATCGAAAAGTTTGGGGGATCTAAGAGTGTGGCAACCCAGTAGTCATGATTACTTCGAATTCTGACAATATGAGGGTCATGCTGCAGGTAGTGCAGCAAGAAGGCACTTATGTGTCTTGCGCATCTCGGAGCCCCAAAATTATTTTCCGGGCTAGATGCAGCTAAAAATTATTTTTAATTTTAAATCTGGTGAAGCTTATTATAGATGGCCTAATAGGATCAGTGCTGCACACTGCTACAAAGCCCAAATTATTTTCCAGTCAAGATACAGATAAACATGATTAGTAATTTGAAAGCTTAAAACGGTTGGTAGGGTGATTTTAACCAATCATCAAGCTTTTACTCTCCCCAGGATGACACAGGGGTAGAAAAGTCGTTTCGGATCCATGATTTGTTCATCTTTATGAACGTGAGTCTGTCTACATTATCAGTGGAGAGCCGCGTGTGCTTATCTGTCAGCACACCACCAGCAGCGCTGAACACACGTTCAGACAGAACGCTGGCTGCGGGGCATGACAAGATCTCCAAGGCGTAAGTGGCTAGCTCCGGCCATTTATCCAGATTGGAAGCCCAAAAAGAGCAAGGGTCCAGTGACACAGTCGTGGCTTCAATGTTTACTTGGAGATACTCCTGTACCATCGTCTCTAGGCGTTGACTATGTGTCAGACTTCTTGTCTCCTGTGGCCTTGCAAAGGATGGGCTAAAAAAGTGGTGAAATGATTCCGCAAAATTGATGTTACCAGCAGATACTGTGGTTCTGTTACGGTTTGAGTGCTGAACACTTGACGGTCCCACGGTTGGCAAGTTGGAACTGTGAGATTCACTACGTGCACCACTGGTATTTTGTGGAAAAGCACATGTAAGATTCTGCAACAGTCTCTGCTGATACTCCTGCATGCGTGCATCCCTTTCTATGGCAGGAATAATTTCTGCAAATTTACTTTTGTACCGGGGATCTAACAGTGTGGCAACCCAGTAGTCAGGATTATTTCTAATTCTCACAATTCGAGGGTCATGTTGCAGGTAGTGCAGCAAGAAGGCACTCATGTGTGTTGCGCATCCAGGAGCACCAAGTCCCTGTTGTGTTGGTGGCGAGGTAACAATCATGCTTCCTTCCTCTGTCCTCTCCCCCCAACCTCGCACAACAGAAATGTGATCAAGGTCTCCCTCATCTGATGAGTCTTCCATCAGTTCGTCCTCCACTTCTTCCTGGGCTCCTGCACCTTCCTCACTAGTTTGGCTGCTACCATGCGCCCTGGTAAAATCATCTCCCCCACCCTCACATGCCTGCTGCCCTGGTGCTGGCGACCGTCTGGACCTTGCAGATGTTAGCCCTTCCGCATACAACTCCTCCTCCTCTACTTCCTCCACCTCCTCTTGTGCCACCACCTGACTCCGAATTCTGTTTAACATGTGCTCCAGCATGTAAATCACCGGAATAGTCATGCTGATAATGGCATCGTCAGCACTAAACATCTTCGTCGCCATTTCAAAACTGTGCAGAAGGGTGCATAGGTCCCTGATCTGAGACCACTCCTCCAGCGTGATTTGCCCCACCTCTGAATCTCGTTGGCCCAGGCTATACGTCAGAACGTATTGCACCAGGGCTTGTCGGTGCTGCCACAGTCGCTGCAACATGTGCAGAGTTGAATTCCACTGGGTAGGCACATCGCATTTTAGCCGGTGAAGTGGCAGGCCCAACGACTTCTGTAGAGATGTAAGTCGCTGAGCTGCGGGATGCGAACGGCGGAAGTGAGCACACAGCGACCGTGCCCTCTGCAGAAGGCCATCTAGTCTGGGATAGTGGGCTAAAAATTGCTGGACAACCAGGTTCAACACGTGAGCCATACAAGGCACGTGTGTGACATTGCCCCGGCGAAGGGCCGCACCCAGGTTTGCAGCATTGTCGCACACGGCCTTCCCTGGTTTCAGGTCCAGTGGAGACAACCATTCATGAAATTGGTTCTCCAGAGCTGACCACAACTCCTCAGCTGTGTGACTCACATTTCCCAGACATTTCAATGTAAAAACCGCCTGATGACGTTGAGCCCTACTGCCAGCATAGTAAGGAGGTGTGCAGGATCCCTTCTGCGCAGTTAGAAAGCTTGTGGCATGACCAGACAGGCTTTGGGTGCAGGTGGAAGACCGAGAGGAGGTTGAGGAGGCAGAAGCAGTGGAGGAAAAATGACATAAAGAGGATTGACGCACAACTCGTGGGGACGGCAAGACTTGGACAGCAGCCCCTTGTCCTGCTGTCACCATAGTTACCCAGTGCCCAGTCAGCGACATGTAACGCCCCTGTCCATGCCTACTCGTCCAAGTGTCTGTGGTGAAATGCACCCTGTCACACACAGAGTTTCTCAAAGAAGCGGTGATGTTGTGTGCGACATGCTGGTGGAGCGCAGGCACACCTTTCTTTGAGAAGTAGTGCCGACTGGGCATCTGGTACTGGGGCACTGCGACGGACATAAGGTCTCGAAAATCCTCTGTGTCCACCAGGCGGAAAGGCAGCATTTCTGTAGCCAAGAGCTTGCAGATGGTGAAATTCAACCTCTTAGCTTTCTCATGGCTAGGAGGAAATGGTCTTTTACTTGTCCACATCTGAGGGACCGAGGGCTGGCTATTGTGCTTAGACGGGGTTGATAAGGGTGTCCCCGGCAAACTGCCGGTCTGTGAGGAAGATGCAGGCGGACATGTTAGGTTGCCTTGATCCAAAGGTGGTGCTATCGATGTCGGACAGCGCTCAAGACCAGCTGGTGTTACCACCTCCAAAGAAAATGATGACCTGCCAATCACGCTGGCTGTTGCGGGTAAAGAGGTGGCAGGTCTGCGCCCCAAAACAGGTGTGACTGCTGTCCCCCCAGTCACAGAGGATGAAGAGGCCGCGGATGCACAAGATATGGCAGACGGTGGTTGGCCCGGCCGGCTAGACCGCATTGTAGCACACTGAGCTTCCCACTGCAACTTATGCTTCATGTCCATGTGCCGGTTCATGCATGAAGTACTCAAACTATGTATTTTTTGGCCTCTACTTAGCTTTTGCTGACAAATGTTACAGATAACACGAGTTGGGTCATCTTTATCGATCTGAAAAAATGCCCAGGCTATGCAAGGCTTAGCACCCATGCGACCTGAAGAGCCACCACGACTTGTGGTGAGAGGCAGAGTTGTGTTTGAGGATGCAGTTGTTGACGTGCTTCCAGTACTACGTCTCTGTCCAGGAAGGCGCAACCTGACCTCGTCGTCACTAGCATCTTCCTCCACCTCCTCTGCTGACCTCATCTCTTGGCTGACTGTGGGTTGACAGTAAGTGGGATCTCCGACCTCATCATCATCACCCTGTGCGTTATCACACCCGTCGTCCTCAGAGCCAACCTGTTCCTGCCCTGACAAAAAACTAAAGTTGTCGCTCCAATCAGGTATTTGAGTCTTATCATCGTCTTCCTCATTGTCTCCACCAACAGGAGTTACAGTTTGGGAATGAGGGTCTACATTATGGTCAGAACCTTCTGCGTCTGGTCCTGGATCCGACTCATAAAGATTCTGGGCATCAGTGCAGATCATTTCCTCGTCTGGATTCACAGAAGCGCTGGAGTCTACCTCTGATTCCCAGGCTATAGTATGAGTAAACAGCTCTGCAGACTCAACCATCTGTTCTACCTCATACTCAGACGGGCAGCTGGAGATTTGGGAGCTGTGAGGAAGCAAGTGCGATTTGGGTGACACCTTTGAGGACTGGAGTATTTGTGATGTTGAAGTTGATGTGGAGGAGAGCCCACTTAAAGGAGCACTTGATATCCGTTGAAGCACCTGCTGTTTTTGTGCCTCATCTGGAATTTGTAGCGATTGGCGTGGCCGTAAGAAAGGGATCTTATCACATTGTCCGCTAAAAGAAGTAGACATTTTAGTTTGGCTGGAAGATGGTCTTTCTTCTGCACCTACCCCACGGACACAACCTTTTTTCCCCTTCCCAACACGCCTATTCCCCTTTCCACCAGCAGCAGGCCTTTTTCCACTCATTTTGGTGGTTAACTAATTCACAACTCTGGAGTTGTTTGCACAAAAAAACAATGGATGGTAACCGAGCAGAGCTGAGTGGCCAAACTGTGGTATTAGGCCAAAACTATTGGCTGGGTTAGATGCAGAAAAAAATTATTTTTAATTTGCAACCTGATGGAGGTCAGTATAGATGGACTAATAGACCAAGTCCCACACACCGCTAGAAGCCCAAATATTTTTTCAGAGCTAGATGCAGAAAATTTTTTTATTCAATTTGCAACCTGATGGAGGTCAGTATAGATGGACTAATAGACCAAGTCCCACACACTGCTAGAAGCCCAAATATTTTTTCAGAGCTAGATGCAGAAAAAAATTATTTTTAATTTGCAACCTGATGGAGGTCAGTATAGATGGACTAATAGACCAAGTCCCACACACTGCTAGAAGCCCAAATATTTTTTCAGAGCTAGATGCAGAAAAAAATTATTTTTAATTTGCAACCTGATGGAGGTCAGTATAGATGGACTAATAGAACAAGTCCCACACGCTGCTAGAAGCCCAAATATTTTTTCAGAGATAAATGAAGAAAAAAATTATTTTTAATTTGCAACCTGATGGAGGTCAGTATAGATGGACTAATAGACCAAGTCCCACACACTGCTAGAAGCCCAAATATTTTTTCAGAGCTAGATGCAGAAAAAAATTATATTCAGTTTGCAACCTGATGGAGGTCAGTATAGATGGACTAATAGAATGATGCTATGCCCAAAAGATTTTACTTCACTAGGTGCAGTAAAAAAATTGGTATTCTATACACAGGTGGTATATCTTGCAACACAGATAGGCTACTCCACTGACTAACACACTCTGCAATAGGCCAAAAAGGATTAGCTTTGCTAGATTCAGCCAAATGCTGTGAAAAAAACTTGCACAGCACTGGCACAGACCTGCCTGGCAAAAACTGATAGGAACTGATGTAACCTAGTCCTGAAAAGGACTCCAATTACAATTAGTCTTTACTCCCACAATCTATCTATTTAAGAGCACAGACCTGCCTGATAAAAGTCGTAGGAAATGCTGTAACCTAGTCCTTAAAAGGACTGCAATCACAACTATTCCCTACTCCCAAGCTATCTGTATATTTGTGCGAAAATTGGCTTGAAATTAACAAGGTATAGCGCACACAGCAACAGCGGTGCCGTCTAACACGCAGCTGCAGCAGTGAGAAAATGGTGGCGACGGGGAAAATGGCTTGGTCTTATAGGGCAAGGACATGTGACATACACTGCCAATCACACATGCCCTTGCTTGTGTGAAAAAAAGCACTTCGCTCCGTGTGTGCGCTGCTGATAGGCTGACAGATTGCACCTCCCCACTGCAAATGCGGGAAAGAGAAAAAAAAATGGAGATCTTCATTGTTCCTGCAGAGATCCATCTCCTGCCCCTCCCCCCGCCCCGCTGTACACTCAAACTGCGTATTAACATTAATTTTCATCATTACTGAGAAAAAATCCAGTTATGATTTTGGTGCACGAACAGTTATCGAACATAACCTCGAACAGCCGAATTTTTCTCAAATTGTTCGTGTTCGCCGACCGGCTCGAACACCGCCCAAAACAGCTCGAATTTGAGATTGGCGAACAGTTCGAGTAGAACAACGCTCATCTCTAGTCCTAATTTTTGGCAGCTTTTGCTTGGAAGGCATAGGCAAAGACTATGGGAGACCCACTCCCCAATAATGGGAATAATGTTTTTAATATGCTGTACTGCATGGCTCTTGTAAGGGACATTGCAAGTTCCCCCTTCCTAATTTTTGGCAGCTTTTGCTTGGAAGGCATAGGCAAAGACTATGGGAGACCCACTCCCCAATAATGGGAATAATGTTTTTAATATGCTGTACTGCATGGCTCTTGTAAGGGGCATTAAAATCGTCTTGTTAAGCTACTGTGACCTCCACGTCTCTTACAAGGGTCGTTAATATTGTCTTTTTATTCCACTGCGACCTCCACCACTCTTCCAAGGGGCATTAAAAGCGTCTTGTTAAGCTACTGTGACCTCCACGTCTTTTCCACAGGGCGTTGATATTGTCTTTTTATTCCACTGTAACCTCCACCACTCTTCCAAGGGGCATTGATATTGTCTTTTTATTCCACTGCGACCTCCACCACTCTTCCAAGGGGCATTAAAACCGTCTTGTTAAGCTACTGTGACCTCCACGTCTCTTCCACGAGGAATTGATATTGTCTTTTTATTCCACTGTAACCTCCACCACTCTTCCAATGGGCATTAAAACTGTCTTGTTAAACCACTCTGAACTCCACCACTCTTCCAAGGGGCATTAAAACTGTCTTGTTAAACGACTCTGAAGTCCACAGCTCTTCCAAGGGGCATTGACATGTTGTTTTTAATTACCTCTAACCTCCACGACTCTTGCAACGGGCATTGCATTTCCTCCTAATTTTTGTCAGCTTTTGCTTTTCAATGCATAGGCGAACACTAAGGGAGACCCACTCCCCAATAATGGGTAGAAGGTTTTTAATACGCTGTAATCCACGTCTGTTTCAAGGGGCATTGCAGTGCCTAATAATTTTTGGAAAGCCTTCCATTCCCTGCTTAGGCCAACAGTGTACAGGAGACCCAGTTGCTATAAATGGATAAAACGGTTTAGTTAAGGCCCTCTGACCTCCATGTCACTTCCAAGGGGCATTGGAGTGCCTCGAAATTTTTGGTAGGCATTGCATTCACTGTATGCCTTATAACTGTGTAGCTGAACCGCTCCTTTTGGTACAGAAACATATCCTACAAGACATGTGTGGTTGGCTGGCCTGATATTGATGTGAATGGTCCCTGTTCCTCCTGCTCTTTCTCCTTTGCCACCACCTCATCCATCATTCATCACCTGAAGCTTTGTTTTAACGGGAGTCATAGAACTGGGATAGTAGCAGGAAAACATCCAGCAATCCTCGAAGGAGGTAGAATATGCGCCAAAACGCTGACCACCTCAGGCCTAGCTGCTACTACATACATGCGCTTGCATTCCAAGGAACAGAAATCTAAGGAGGTGGATGGCCTCATGATCATGAATAATTTACTCGTTGTGTAGGAGGCCGACCACTGCTGCTGTCTACCTTCTGAACTTTGTGTTGAAGCCTGATTGACCCAGGACCCGCAATCCTCTATGTCTGGAGGACGTGTTGCATCCCAGTGTCCTACTGTGTCCCGGCTTCCACAATATTAACCCAGTGTGAAGGCGTCAGTGAGATGGACCATTCCTGGCCACATTCACTTGTCCACGTGTTTGTGGTTAGGCTGTCCTTCCCACTAAATGCACTGGGGAGGGCACAGGTAATGTTTTGGTATGCGCGCTTGTGTATAAGGCGCACCGGGACAAATAGGGGCGGCTGGGGACCGTTTATGGACACCCGGCCACCCCCACGCGGGTGGGGACTGTGTGTGGGCACCCGGCCGTGGGGCGGCTGGGGTCTGAGTATGGACACCCGGCCGCCCCCTGGCGGCTGGGGACCAAGCGTGGACACCCGGCCCCCGGGCGGCTGGGGACTGAGTATGAATACCAGGCTACCGACGCAGCCATGACGTGGTGGCCAGATTCCACCTCCACATGCCTAAAAGGCCCAATTTCAAGTGCAAGCAAGCTAGCAGTATGGTATTGCAGCCTGGGGGTGGGTGGGTGGCAGGCTGCATACTTGCGCTTGTATTGCAAGTTATGGGGGAGGTACAATTGAACACTGCCCTGGGACAAGGACTTGCACGGGGATAGTTGCAAGTCTGCATCTTCTGATGCGGCAAGGATCACTTCTGATGGGCACACTTTTAGGCAGTGACCTGGGTGTCAGAGATGCTTCCAGGCGTCTTCCCCATGCTGTTCCCATGTCTTTTTAGCACTGTATGCATGTGTCACACAGCACATGGCCAGATAAGGTTGTAAAATATTAAAATGACATTTCCCGGTGAATGCATTTGTCACGGTTGAAAGCAATACTAACGTGCAAAAACGCATAAAAAATGCTACTTGTGAACATAGCCCAAGGTGTGGAGGAGTAATTTTGTTTTTGGTTATTTATTTTACCTTATATACAAGTCTTTATCCTGGAAAGGATGTTCCTTAACCCCTTTCCGAGCTGGTCAGTAATAGTACGCACCAGGTCGGGAAGGTCGGTTCAGCGGGGGCTCCGGCGGTGAGCCCGCACTGAAGCGAGCACATGTCAGCTGATTATTGGAATCGCAATCCACCCGCTGCTGTTAACATGTTAAATCTCTGACAGTGGCATTTAACTCGCGCTTCCGTGAGTCCTAAGCCCTGCCCATCAGTGACCCCGTCACGTGATCGCGGGTCACCAATGGGTGGGCATGACAACTCAGGGTCTGCAGCAGACACCTGTGGTTGTCATGTCTCAATTGCTATGAGCGCCACCTAGTGGTCAGCGCTCATAGCAAGTGAGCATTTCTCCTGCATACAAGCGATCTGCTCATCGCTTGTATGCAGTAGAAGCAATCAGACAACTGCTGCTTCTAGTCTCCTCTGGAGACTATAGAAGCAAGCAGAAAGTGTAAAAAAAAAGTTTTTAAAAAAATAAAAAAAATAAAAAATATATAAAAGTTTAAGTCACCCCCCTTTCGCCCCATTCAAAATAAAATATATATATATATAAAAAAAAAACCACATACACATATTTGGTATCGCCGCGTTCAGAATCGCCCGATCTATCAATATAAAAGAAGAATTAATACAATCAGTAAACGGCGTAATGAGAAAAAAAATTTAAACGCCAGAATTACGTTTTTTTTGTCGCTACAACTTTGCAATAAAATGCAATAACGGGCAATCAAAACATCGGATCTACCCCAAAATGGTATCAATAAAAACGTCAGCCCGGTACGCAAAAAATAAGCACTCACCTGGCCCCAGATCCCGAAAAATGGAGAAGCTAAGGTTCTCGGAAAATGGCGCCATTTTTTTTGTTTTTTTTAGCAAGCTTTGGATTTTTTTTTCACCACTTAAATAAAAAAGAACCCATACATGTTTGGTGTCTATGAACTCGTAACGACCTGGAAAATAATGATGGCAGGTCAGTTTTAGCAATCTGTGAACGTGGTAAAAAAAAGGACCCAAAAAACAACTGTGGAATTGCATTTTTTTTGCAGTTTCACTGCACTTGGAATTTTTTTCCCATTTTCCAGCACACTATATGGTAAAACCAGTGATGATGTTTAAAAGTACAATTCGTCCCGCAAAAAATAAGCCCTCACATGGCCATATTGAATGAAAATTAAAAAAGTTCTGGCTCTGGGAAGAAGGGGAGCAAAAAAGGAAAACACAAAAACAGAAAGACCCATGGTCGCTAAGGGGTTAACATATTTCACAGGAAAGCACTTTCACTTTCGTTTTTGAACGTTTTATTGTGAGCCTGTAAAAGTGGCTTAATACCTCTGACCACATTGTTGACAGCAGTGACCTGGGGGTCAGAAATGCTTCCAGGGGCGATCCCCATGCTGTCCCCATGTCATTTGAGCACTGTCACTATCGTTTTGGGCACTTTTTAGGCTTTCTACAGACTGCCGGGGGTGCCGCCTCAAAAATGTTCGGGTCTCCCATAGACTAACATTGGGCTCGTTGCTCGGGTCGAGCACCCGAGTATCACAGTGAGCTCGGCCCGAGCTTCGAGCACCCGAGCATTTTAGTGCTCGCTCAACACTAATCATTTCATCTTCAACTTGCTTAACTATTCACAATAACAGTAACTTTGATCAGGGGTGCCCAAACCTAAACATGCCACCGTATTTGGTATCTCCACATCCGGAAGAGTCAGATTTATTTAAATATAAAATTAATTAATCCTATCTGTAAATGCCATAATGAGTAGTAAATAAAAATACCAGAATTTAATTTTTTCAGCAACAGCAACACTGCAAAAATCCAGTAAGAATAAATGGTCAAAGCTATACCAAAATGGTATTAATAAAAAACGTTAGCTCACCACACAAAAAACAAGCCTTCACACAGCTTCATTGACTGAAAATGGAAATTTTATAGATCTCAGAAAATGGTGACACAAGCAATATTTTTTTGGTTACAAATTTTCAGTTTTTTTTCACCACTTAAATAAAAAAACTATGTATGTTTCGTTTTGGCATAATCATTACTGACCTGTAGAATCATATTGCCCTGTCATTTTTACTGTACAATTAACAATGTAAAGCAAAAATCAAATGCTGTTTTCCCAATTTTGAAGTACTTGGATTTTTTTTCCCTATTTTATAGTGCATTACATAATAAAATGGATGGTGTCATTCAAAAGTACAACTCATACCACAAAAACAATCTGTCGTATAGTTATATTGACAGAAAGATAAAAAAGTTATGGTTTAGGAGGAAAAAAAAACAAAAACTGCAAAAAAGGAAATCCCAAGGTCAGAAAGAGGTTAAGATAAAAAGTGACACAAGCAACAGCAGTGTAAGGAGGAAAACATGTCCGAAATGTGAAATGTTGTGAAACCAACAATCGTTTCTCTATAATTCTCATGTATCATTTTTTAACAAAATCAATCTGTTGACATATGAATCTTTCCTTTATATTACCATTAGTATTCACTCCTAGCTCCTGTGTATATGGAGCTATGGATCAAATGCTACACAAATCTGCCCTCTGCAAAGTTGGCCTTAGGTAAGGAAGGTGGCTTTGAGATTAAGCAGTTTTCTTTTTCTATAGTGTTTCACCATGAAATAATTAATTACATAGTTTGAATTGCATCTGCTAGAACTAATCATAAATGAGCAGATAAATTCTACCTATGTATAAAAGAAAAAATAGTCTGGCTTGCACTTTCATTCATTGTGGCTTATTTAGAAAAAACAAAATGGGAGGATCCGATTGGAAGATCAGTAAATAGTGAATGGGGGGATCCGATGGAAGGTCAGTAAATATTGCAAAAAATTCTTTATTGAAAACACAAGTTGATGTGCAGAATTGCAGAAAAACAGGCTCACACACTTAATAAATAAGAAAAAATTAATAAAAATGACATATAGAAAATGACATGCGCAAAAGGAAACTTTTAGGTATATACAGTGGGGAAATAAGTGTTTGATATACTGCCGATTTTGCAAGTTTTCCCACCTACAAAGAATGGAGAGGTCTGTAATTTTTATCGTAGGTACACTTCAACAGTGAGAGACAGAATCTAAAAATATAAAACAGAATATCACATTTTATGATTTTTAAATAATTTATCTGCATTTTATTGCATGAAATAAATATTTGATCACCTACCAACCAGCAAGAATCCTAACTCTTGCAGACCTTTATGAAGCCCTCCTACTCAGCACTCATTACCTGTATTAATTGCATCTGTTTGAACTTGTTACTTGTATAAAAAACACCTGTTCACACACTGAATCAATCACACTCCAACCTCTCCACCATGGCCAAAACCAAACAGTTGTCTAAGGACACCAGGTTGTTATAAGGCTGGGATGTGCTACAGGACAATAGGCAAGCAGCTTGGTGACAAGGCAACAACTTTTGGAAAATATTATTAGAAAATATAAAAAACACAAGATGACTGTCAATGTTCCTCTGTCTGGGGCTCCATGCAAGATCTTGCCTCATGCGGTAAGGATGATTCTTAGAAAGGTGAGGAATCAACCCAGAACTACACGGGAAGACCTGGTCAATGACCTGAAGAGAGCTGGGACCACAGTCTCAAACATTACCATTAGTAACACAATACTCTATCTTGAATTAAAATCCTGCAAGGCACACAAGGGCCCCCTGCTCATGCCAGCCCATGTCCAGGCCCCATTGAAGTTCGCCAATGACCATCTGGATGATCCAGAGAAGGCATGAAAGAAGGTCATGTGGTCAAATGACACCAAAATAGAACTTTTAAGTATCAACTCCACTCGCCATTTTTGAAGGAAGAAGTAGGATGAGTACATCCCCAAGAACACTATCCCAACCGTGAAGCATGGGGGGTGAAACATCATACTTTGTGGTTTCTTTTCTGCAAAGGGGACAGAACGAAAAAACAGTATTAAAGGGAGGATGCATGGGGTCATGTATCGCAAGAGTTTGGCCAACAGCCTCCTTCAGTCAGTAAGAGCATTGAAGATGGGCCATGGCTGGGTCTTCCAGCATGACAATGACCCAAAACACACAGCCAGGACAACTAAGGAATGGCTGCGTTAGAAGGATTTTGATGGTCCTGGAGTGGCCTAACCAGTCTCCAGACCTGAACCCAATAGAAAATCTTTGGAGGGAGCTGAAACTCAATGTTGCCCAGGACAGCCCAAAAACTTGAAAGATCTGGAGAAGATCTGCATGGAGGAGTGGGCCAAAATCCCTGCTACAGTGTGTGCAAACTTGGTCAAGAACTACAGGAAACGTCTGACCTCTGTAATTGCAAACAAATGTTTTTGTACCAAATATTAAGTTTTGTTTTTCTATTGTATCAAATACTTATTTATGGCAATAAAATACAAACTAATTATGTAAAAATCATACAATGTGATTTTCTGGATTTTTTTTAACGATTCTGTCTCTCACAGTTGAAGTGCATCTATGATAAAAATTACAGACCTCTTTATGCTATTTAGGTGGGATAACTTGCAAAATCGGCAGTGTATCAAATACTTATTTTCCCCACTGTATACTTGTATATATAGAATATGGTGACCAAATAGTCAGATGCGAAAGTGAAAATAGGTTCACAAGTGCAAGGTGGGCACCACACTTTTCGGGATTCAGGATCCTATTCAGGTAAATAGTCATTTGACTTACTTGAGCTTATTTAGCTACTGCTATTGATTCACATATTGTATCATGCATTTTTGGTAACTCAACCATGATTTTTTACAGCGGTTTTCTCTTCACCATATGACAATATGGCCAGCATATTCTACATTTATATACAGTGGAAAGTATTCAGACCCCTTTAAATTTGCAAAAAATCTGCATTTCTGTTTTTTTTCAGTCAAGATGGGGTGCAGAGGGTACTTTAATGAGAAAAAAATTAACTTTTTAGAATTTACCAAATGGCTGCAATGAAACAAAGAGTGAAAAATTTAAAAGGGTCTGAATACTTTCCATACCCACTGTATATCTAATAGTTTCCCTTTGCACAGGCCACTTTCTATTTATTGTTTTTATTAATTTATTTTTATTTGTTAAGTGTATGTGCCTGTTCTCCTGCAATTCCACTGCACATCAACTTGTGTTTTCAATAAAGATTTTTTTGGACTATTTCCAATTGTGTACACTAATTATTGACCTTACATCGGATCACCCTGTTTTGGTTTTAATAGTTAACTACCAATTGGTCCAATAACCACATCAGGCAGTATGTGATATTTTCAGGTTATACTTAGTCCTATATGTGCATTGACACATTATTGTCAATAGGTTTTGTACATACTCACACACATATACAGTCATGGCCAAAAGTATTGGCACCCTTGAAATTGTTCCAGAAAATGAAACATTTCTCCTAGAAAAATATTGCAATTACATGTTTTGTTATACACATATTCATTTCCTTTGCATGTATTGGAACAACACAAAAAACAGAAAAATGCAAATTGGACGTAATTTCACACAAAACCCCAAAAATGCTTGCCCAATTTTTTGTTTTGCTAGTATTGGTTTTTTTCTTTCCTTGCTAGCATTTCCATTTATTTTAGCTTATTTAGGCTGCAGTGCCTAAAGAATAATGTTTTGCAGATTTATTTTTTGTTTTGTTAGTATCGTTTTTTTCCTTTTCTTTTCTTGCTAGCATTTTCATTTATTTTAGCTTATTTAGGCTGAAATGCATGAAGAATAATGTTTTGCATAGGCATTTTTTTTGCTAGTATTGTTTTTTTCCTTTTGTTTTGCACTAAATGGACTTCATAGCAGTACATTTTGAATTAGCAGTGGGCAGCAAGGTTAGTTTTACAGTACGGGGTACAATTATGAATAACTTTTTCCTTTTGTAAATGTGTAACAGTTTTGGTTTCCATGACTATCTTAAAATATTCTTTAAATTCATTTTGTATGTTTTTTTGTCTACTTTTTGCTGTTCTTCAAAGGACAGGCAAGTTCAATTGAGGTTAGAAAAATGCGGAGAGAATATCCCCTGATTAGGAGACTAGAATGTGAAGGCAAGATATTTAAAGGATGAATTATTTTGCTCACTGTACTTTTCATTTTTAAAGACTTTTATGTTATCTGAAAGGTACAATTTAGTCAGAAAGTGTCTTTCCAGAATCATTAGTGCTGCCTAAAGATAAGGCATGTAATGCTTGATGTCATGCAATGCAATGAAATAAGCGCTATGCACACCTAGTTCATCCTACTGTAAAAGAAAAATGAGGTTACAAAATGAGAAGCTATGTACCAGCTGCTTAACTCAATTTTACAAGCTTAGTTGTGCAGCAATTGGAACATTAAGAAGAGAAGCATGAGGGATACTTGCTGGATATGTGAAATCCAGTTATTTTTATAGCCCTATTAGTAGATTCCCAGTGTTCCAATCCATTAGTGGTCGGAAACATTTGCAAATGCTAAAAGAGTCATACAAAAGTCAGTGATATTTCACGAACACAGAATGCTGTTAGCATTTCTATTTTGAATCTAGCCAGAGCTACTGGCTCTCAAAAATGTATAATTTGGCATCAAACTCTGTATTCCAGCAGATAAAGCCGGGAATACCTGCAATGGATAAAAGAGAGATGGGAAGGGGGGAGTTGCTTTTAAGACTATTCTTGGTTTATAGATGGATGTCAGAAATGTGAACCTGTCAGTCTACTGAAGCTGCACTCGGCAATCATCACCAACTTACAAAATGGAAGAAGACAGAGTTAACACTCATTTTACTACAGTGTGAAATACTTTGGAAAATTTTCCACTCGTTGTGTTTCCTCGGAGAATTATCAAAGATTACCTACATAGAAAAGTTAGAAAACATAATGTATTGTGATGTACCATTATAATGTTACAGAGGACTTTGTCACGTAAAGGTGGCCATGCACTTAAGATTTTAAAGAGCTGAAACCGCTGACTTAGGCTTAGTTTATATGATCTGATTAAGGTTGTTAAATGACTACAATCAGCTACATGCAAGATGCTTGTCAGTCTTTTGTTAGCCTGTCTGAATCAGAATTTCATGCGCACAGAATGATCATTAGTATGATTGTTCTGTGCTCCTAAGGTACTGTGCAAAATATTTAGGCAGGCAAAGAAAGAAAGCTTTAAAAAATAAAAATATTAACAGTTTATTTTTATCAGTTACCAAAATGAAAATGAAAAAATAGAATTCTAAATCAAATCAATATTTGGTATGACCACCCTTTGACTTAAAAGCAACATTAAAGCCTTAATTTTCCTAGGTAAACTTACACAAAGTTTTTGAAGTAACTTGGCAGGGGGGTTGTTCTAAACATCTTGCAGAACTATCCACAGATCTGTGGATGTAGGCTTGTGCAATGCCTTCTTTCTCTTTATGTAATCCCACACAGATTCTATGATGTTGAGATCAGGGCTCTGTAGGAGCTATATCATCACGTCCAGGACGCTTTGTTCTTCTTTATGCTGAAGATATTTCTTAATGACATTGGTTGCATGTTTGGGGCTGCTGAATAAATTTGGAGCCAACAGTATGGCTCGCTGAAAGTATTGCATGATTTTTAAATATCTGTCTGTGTTTACCAAAAGGATTTGCCCAAGTCTACATTTACAGAAGATCTGTAGTTAGTTCTCCAAGTTGTTTGAACCACCTCCCTGCCGAGTTCCTTCAACAACTGAGTGCTAATGTACATAGAAGAACTGAGGCCTTGATGCTGTTCTGAGAGCAAAGTCTAGTCCCAAATTTTGACTTTTAAAAAGTTTGCTGCTTCAGTGTTTTTAGTTCTTTTAGGCTGTGTTCTCACGATGAGTTTATGGTGAGTTTTTGAAGCTAAGTATTTTTGCTGAGTCAAAAAACAGTGTCTACAGTTCCAATAAAGTGAATGGGATTTAAAGAAATATCATGCCCACTGTTCTTTTTTTTAACTCAGCGTAAACTGACCTGTGGTGCATGTTTCAAATCCGGAGTTTTATGCGCAGATTTTTTCCATACTTTTGCATTAGATGCAGAAAATCTGCAGGTAAAAAACACACATGAGCTTTCTTTGCGTTTCTGCAGCAGAAATGCATCACAAAGGCATGTAATCCACACATGACTATATAAATAAAGTTTTGTCAAAGCCAAATAACAGAAAGAATAAAAAAAAATCATCTTTGTTTAAAATATGACATTCCAACAAGAGACAAACACTGCAGTGCCAAAAACGTGATAAAAGCAAAATAAAAATGCACCCAAAAATGCGAAGAAAAAAGTAAGTAACATAATTAACTTAACAGGAACTGAAATGGTACAGAAAATCTTCAACTTCAAAAACTCACAAAAAACCTCATTGTGGGAATGTAGCCTTAGTCAGATATTTCTGTGAATTCCCAGGCCCTCCTAGGCTTCATTCCCACAATGAGCATTTTGTTAGTTTCTGATGTTGCATCATTTCTGCACTTATTAGGTAAATTAGGCTACTTGTGTTTTTCATTACATTTTTACGTGTGTGTTTTTTTAAATGGGTTTTTGACACTGATTTTTTTTGTCTCTTTTTGGAATTTCATGTTTTAAATAAAGCTGCTTTGTTATTGATATCTCCTGGTATTTGGCTTTGACAAAATTTTATTGATATATCCATGTGCAGATTACATGAGTTTTTGATGCATTCCACTGAGAAACACATTAAAAATGCATACTCCTCTATTACCTGCAGACTTTCTGCATCTAATGCAAGTCTAGGGGAAAAGTCAGCACATAAAACTCAGTGTACCCGCAAGAGAAATTGGCATGTTTTGAACACGCACCACACATAAGTTTACGCCGAGTAAGAAAAAGGACAGTGGGCATGAGATTTCTATAAATCCCAGTACACAGGATCAAGAAAATATCCAGCGTCAAAAACTCACCAAAAAGCTCATTGTGGAAACATAGCCTTAGGCGGCTTTCAGACCAGCATATTTCACGCTTCATATACTGACCTTAGTGCATGCAATGGACTGGTGAATTACGCTGGTCTGAAAGCCATCATAGGCTGTATTTTCATTGGGTGTTTTTATTGCAAATGTAACATTTTTTTCTGTTTATTCTTTAAATACATAAAAAAAGTCAAATGCATGCTTTTTATGTTAGGAGTATATTAAAAAGTTTTAAACATATGATTAAAATGCCCAAAGAAAATTCAGCATAAACCATTGACCTGTTACTAAGAGCTCAAATATACTTCTGAGATTGTACATGCTTGTGCAATTGCAAGATGAATGCAATATCACCAGCCATATCTTAATGGTGGCTGGATTTAAACAGTGACCTCTGCTCACCGATAAACATGTTAAAGATGGGCCACTACTCCTGGACCAGTGCTGTTTCCTTGCCCCCGAGACTAAAATTTGCAAATGCATGCATTTCCCGAAGTTTGTGTAAGAGAGGTAAATATATTGTATAGTATGTATAGTTATCAGAGCCATCTGAATTGAGAAAAGACTCACATCTAATCAACCATACTTACTAAATATTAAGTATAGTATATCCATGTGCTGTATGTATGGAATTATACAGATCCTACAAGCATATTTTCCCCTAAAACTTATTGCCTCATTTTTGCTCCATCAATCTGCTTCTTGTACATCAATATTAGGTCACAGGTCAAACCTACAGGGGCAGACATCAAAATTGTAAGTGGTTTGCAATGTTGCTACTGACAGAATAGAATGACGATTGACAAGCAGAGAGGGAAAATCATTACAGCCGATGAACTTTAAAGTAGAAATTGAGAAGAAATCAAGAGAGGTTTGGCCTTGCAGGCCGGATGCTGGGGGCTTTCCAGCAGAAAAGGGGCAATGGTGTCAGCAAGGGCTGCCTCACTTTTGGAACATTTATTTGGATTTACTCCCTTAGGCTACAAGCTGCCAGATATCTCTTGGAAGACTTAACCGAAAGAAAGGAAATGGAATTTGACATAATATACAGTCTAGAAAAAAAGTGAATAGAGAAGAAAGATGTGGAGAAAATAATGCTGTGTACTACATTTATTCTGTAGACATAGTTTACTGACTGATATTTTACAGACACAAAATGAATGTACTTCCTGCTCTCTTTGTAAGGCTTACAACCAAAATAAAGCAATGCACAATCCACTGGGTCAGCAACATACAGTGTTCAACATAAAGAAGTACAACCCCTTTGAAAAGTAAGATTTTAATCCATATTTCACGGAACACAAGAACAATTTCCAAAATTGTGACATGACGGTGTTTCATAGAACATTCTTTACCCCGTAACATAAAAGTAAATAATACAACTATCATCAATTTTACTCAAATTAGTTGATGCAAAAATGAATACATCCCACATAAAAACTACTACATCTAGTATTTTATATGACCTAGATGATTTTTAAGGATAGCACACAGTCTTCTAGGCATGTAATGAACAAATTGGTGACACATTGTAACTTTCTTTTTCCATTCATCAAAAATGACCTCTTTTAGAGCCTGTATGCTGGATGGAGAGTGATGGCAAACTTGTCTCTTCAGAATTCTACATAGATGTACAGTACAGACCAAAAGTTTGGACACACCTTCTCATTTAAAGATTTTTCTGTATTTTCATGTCTATGAAAATTTTACATTCACACTGAAGGCATCAAAACTATGAATTAACACATGTGGAATTGTATACTTAACAAAAAAGTGTGAAACAACTGAAAACATGTCTTATATTCTAGGCTCTTCAAAGTAGCCACCTTTTGCTTTGATGACTGCTTTGCACACTCTTGGCATTCTCTTGATGAGCTTCAAGAGATAGTCACCGGAAATGGTTTTCACTTCACAGGTGTGCCCTGACAGGTTTAATAAGTGGGATTTCTTGCCTTATAAATGGGGTTGGGACCATCAGTTGTGTTGTGCAGAAGTCAGGTGGATACATAGCTGATAGTCCTACTGAATAGACTGTTAGCTGCTTTTTTCTTGAAATAATACAAATTCTAAGTAAAGAAAAACGAGTGGCCATCATTACTTTAAGAAATGAAGGTCAGTCAGTCCGAAAAATTGGGCAAACTTTGAAAGTGTCCCCAAGTGCAGTTGCAAAAGCCATCAAGCGCTACAAAGAAACTGGCTCACATGAGGACCGCCTCAGGAAAGGAAGACCAAGAGTCACCTCTGCTTCTGAGGATAAGTTTATCCGAGTCACCAGCCTCAGAAATCTCAGGTTAACAGCAGCTCAGATTAGAGACCAGGTCAATGCCACACAGAGTTCTAGCAGCAGACACATCTCTACAACAACTGTTAAGAGGAGACTTTGTGCAGCAGGCCTTCATGGTAAAATAGCTGCTAGGAAACCACTGCTAAGGACAGGCAACAAGCAGAAGAGACTTGTTTGGGCTAAAGAACACAAGGTATGGACATTAGACCAGTGGAAATCTGTGCTTTGGTCTGGTGAGATCTTTGGCTCCAACCACCGTGTCTTTGTGCGACGCAGAAAAGGTGAACGGATGGACTCTACATGCCTGGTTCCCACCGAGAAGCATGGAGGAGGAGGTGTGATGGTGTGGGGGTGCTTTGCTGGTGACACTGTTGGGGATTTATTCAAAATTGAAGGCATACTGAACCAGCATGGCTACCACAGCATCTTGCAGTGGCATGCTATTCCATCCGGTTTGCGTTTAGTTGGACCATCATTTATTTTTCAACAGGATAATGACCCCAAACACACCTCCAGGCTGTGTAAGGGCTATTTGACCAAGAAGGAGAGTGATGGGGTGCTACGCCAGATGACCTGGCCTCCACAGTCACCAGACCTGAACCCAATCAAGATGGTTTGGGGTGAGCTGGACCGCAGAGTGAAGGCAACAGGGTCAACAAGTGCTAAGCATCTCTGCGAACTCCTTCAAGATTGTTGGAAGACCATTTCCGGTAACTACCTCTTGAAGCTCATCAAGAGAATGCCAAGATTGTGCAAAGCAGTCATCAAAGCAAAAGGTGGCTTCTTTGAAGAATCTAGAATATAAGACATATTTTCAGTTGTTTCACACTTTTTTGTTAAGTATATAATTACACATGGCTTAATTCATAGTTTTGATGCCTTCAGTGTGAATGTACAATTTTCACAGTCATGAAAATACAGAAAAATCTTTAAATGAGATGGAGTGTCCAAACTTTTGGTCTGTACTGTACATGTTGGAAAAGCACATGCTTACCAAGGGGATGGAGTTTTGGTAGCATATTCTCTTACAATGTAGAGCAGTACATCTGTGAATTCATGATACCATCAATGAAATGTAGCTCCCTGACACCTGCAGCACTAATGCAGACCCACATAAGGATACTGCCACCATCATGTTCCACTGTAGGTATCAAGCATTTTTCATTGTACTCCTGACCTTTGCGATGCCATACCGTTTTGAATCCACCACTTCCAAAATCATTTATCTTGGTCTCATCACTCCAGAGTATAGAATCCCAGTAATTTTCATATTTTTTAACCATGGACCTTGGCAAATTTTAGGCAGGCTTTTTGTGCATGGGCATTAGATCAGGTTTCCTTCGTGGATGACACTCATGCATGTAAATCCATTGCAGTGTTTGCCGTATTGTGTCAAGGGAAACACTCAACCCAGTTTGAATTTATACTTCTTTAACTAACTACAGTGAACTTGTATGTCAATTTTCTTCTACTCTTTGTATCAGAAGATGCTACTGTTTCCACTTCTCTCTTTGTTAGAGATGGTTGCAGTTCTCTCTTTGTTACATTTTTGTATCACTTTTACTATGGTATTCTGATTGATAAGTAGACTTTTGCTGAGCTTCTTGTAGCCTTCACCTTCCTTGTGCAAAGAAATTATTTTTGTAAAGAACTTCTTGTGACATTTCTCTTCCATGTGGTGCCATTGCTGACAGCATGAAATTAACACCGTTTTATAGTTAACTGTCTGCTGGACACCTGTTTAATGAATAATTAGTCTTACCTGTGGTTAAATTCCTGTTAACTAGAATTTTGATAACTGAAAACAATCTAGCAAACAGTATTAGGCCCAAATAATACAGGTATAGTATGATAATTACCGACGACATACTAACATAAAATAGGCTCAAACAATGCAAAAATAATTAAGAAGGTATTCAACTTTCAGTGAATACTTGAAAATTATATGACAAATGTGCCTTAAAAAAATAAAACAAATATCATTGCACTAACCCACAATCAGCAGATTGACTTGAGTCCCAGACTGTCTCATTGAGTTGACAGGTGATTCCTTCCTATGTTTTGTACAATTTGGACCTATCATGGTATCTCTTTATTTTATTATATCAGAGCTCTGGGTGCTCCTGTTTCAAAGAGATAAGGAGCTCAACACTTATCCTTGGCATGGTGACATGACAATGACTACAACATATCATTTTCTTTGCTGTCCAGTCTGGGGAGGCCTCATGTGTGGATTTCCATGACATATCAAAGCAACCAGACAGTGAAAAAATGATATAACATAGATTGAACATGAATGTCATTCAAGTGCTATCTGTTTATTTTTTTAATGGCGCAATTGACTCACAGTGACAGGTTTAATCTTCCACACGGATCAAAAGTAAGACTCTGCATTTTTGTTTTTTTTTATGCGGACAATTGGTCTGTAAAAAGTACACGTTAAAATTTATTGTAATTCCATGATCTATTCACAAAAAAATGGATACCAAACTTACCAAATAAATTGATTAGTGATGTGTGAGTGTGCTCGTTTAACTCTTTCACCGAGCACGATCGGGTACTTTCCGAGTATCTTCTGCTTGCTCATATATTATGTTCGAGTCACGGCGTCTGCATGATTTATGGCATACAGCTTCAACACATGCAGGGATTTGCCTGTTTGTTAAGGAATCCTTACATGTGTTTAGGCTGTGTAACAGCCATAAATCACGCAGACGCAGGTACTTCAACATAATATACGAGCACGCGAAAGATATTTGGAAAGCACCCAACCATGCTCGTTGAAAGGGTTAAATGAGCACACTTGCTCATCACTTAAATTGATGTGTGAAAATGGCACGAGGAGCCAATCAAATAAGCAGTCCCTACCTCCAAATGTATTTAACTCAAATGTAAAACTTACCATCACCTCCTGAATGAATATAATATGAATGATTGAATGCAGAATGAAGCAAGTGAAAACAGTTGGAAGACAGCGTCTACAATGTCTCCATCTGCCTTATTATAGGGAATCTTCCACCGCGGCTTCCTTCTTAATCACGTGTTTCAGAGATTTACACAGAAACACCAGTGTAAGCGCTCAGAGTAGAGTGAAGAATAAATGTAAGCCAAGCCTTACTATGATTTTTGGGAGGCAGAATGAACAAATCAACAGCAAGTGAAGAATGTGTTCTATTTATTTTTTACACCGTTCCTCGGGCAGTAAAAATGATTAGACAACTTTATTCTTGGGGTTGGTGCAATTACAGCAATACCAGATTTATATTGTTTTTTATTTTTGACATCTATCCCACCCTGAAAGATGCTTTTTTTGCAAAATAAAGTTTTCGCATCGCCATATTTTGAGAGCTATAATTTTTCTATAATTCTGCCTACAGAGTCATGTGAGGGCTTGTTTTTTGCGGGACGAGTTGACGTTTTTATTGGTATAATTTTTTTAGCACTTTCTATTCCGATGTTTGGGAGGCAGAATGACCAAAAAACAGTAATTCAGGAATTTTTTGGGGGGGGTTATTTTTTATGATGTTCCGCGTGTAAAATTGATAAGACAGCTTTATTCTTTGGCTCAATACGATTACAGCAATACCACATTTATATAATTTTTTTATGTTTTGCCGCTTTTACACAACAAAAACTATTTTATAGAATAAAGAATTATTTTTGCATCGCTGTATTCTAAGAGCTATAGATTTTTCATTTTTCCACTGATGGAGCTGTATGGTGGCTTTATTTTTGAGGGACAAGACATGTTTTCAGCTATACCATTTTTATTCACATTCGTCTTTTTAATCGTGTTTTATTACACTTTTTGTTTGGCAGCATGGTGAAACGGTATCGTTTTTGCCACTTTTTTTATGGTGTTTACTGAAGGGGTTAACTAGTGTAACAGTTTTATTGATCGGGTCATTCTGGACATACCAAATATGTGTACTTTTTTGTTTATTTTTGCTTTCACATAAAAATGCATATTTATGGATATATTTTTCATTATTTTGTGATTTAAAAAGAAAATATATTTTTACAATTTTTTTTTACTTTTTATTTTACTTAGTCCCTTTATGAGACTTTAACTTTTATTACTCTAATTAAAGCTATCAGTCCCTGGTCTCTGCCGATCGTAGCATTTGCTCAGTGGTGCATGTTTGCCTTGTATTTCTGTGCTATGGTTATTGATCTATTGCTGCCTGACCTTGGACCTCGATCTGACCATCTGTTTTCCTAACTCCTTTGCTCTGATCTTCGTTGTATTCTGACCTTTGACTATGGCTTGACTACGCCTTTGTCTTTCCCCTTTAATGTATGACGTGCTCTCTTGGTATCTGACCCCGGAACATTTGACTACCCTGCCTCATGGCTTGCCCATGAGTAGTGACTAGCTTCACATCACTATCGCGTGTCTCATCAGATTGAAGTTTCCTGTGAATCTAACATCAATCATTGTGGTCATATACTTTTTTTTCAGAAATGTTGTGAGCTTTTCCCTCATTTAAATCAAACTGTACTCGCAGTTCTCTCAAGAATTTTACTAGTGATTGGAGAACTTTAGCACCTTCCAAAACATCAATTCTCACATTTTACACATGCTAGTTCACTTGGTGTAAGCTGAGCACCACCGTTCCTCAAAACTGTGCCATGAATGCTGTTTCAAGTCTTCGCAGATTGATGAGTATACCTTCTGCTCGAGTTCCTGATTTTTGGGTTTTATCACTTTCAAGGTATTTTAGAGCATCTATGATGGCAGTAGATATCTAGAAGTCAAGTGATATGAGTAACATAGTAACATAGTTTTTAAGGTTGAAGGAAGACTAAGTCCATCTAGTTCAACCCATAGCCTAACATGTTGATCCAGAGGAAGGCAAAAAAAACCCATGTGGCAAACACTAAGCTCCACATTGACTCCATACAACAATCAGACTAGGATCAACGCCCTATCAAGGAATCTAGTATATATAACTTGTAAAATTATACTTTTCAAGAAAGGCATCCATGCCCTTCTTAAATTTTAGTAGTGAATCACTCATTAAAACATCATGCGGCAGAGAGTTCCATAGTCTCACTGCTCTTACATTAAAGAATCAGTGATTATGATTAAACCTTCTTTCCTCCAGACGTAGAAGATGCCCCCTTGTCCCCGTCTCAGGCCTCAGAGTAAAGAGATCAGTAGAAAGGTCTTTGTACTGTCCCCTCATATACTTGTACATAGTAATAAGATCACCCCTAAGCCTTCGTTTTTCCAAAGTAAATAATCCCAAGTGTAATAATCTGTCTTGGTATTGCAGACCCCCCAGTCCTCTAATAACCTTGGTCGCTCTTCTCTGCACCCGCTCTAGTTCAGCTATGTCTTTCTTAAACACCGGAGACCAGAACTGTACACAGTATTCTAAGTGTGGTCGCACTAGTGACTTGTGTAGAGGTAAAATTATGTTCTCCTCATGAGCATCTATGCCTCTTTTAATGCATCCCATTATTTTATTTGCCTTTGCTGCAGCTGCCTGACACTGGCCACCAAATGTGAGCTTGTCTTCCACCAATTCACCCAGGTCTTTTTCAGTGACAGTTGAGCCCAGTGTTTTACAATTAAGCATATAATTATACATTTTATTTCCTCTGCCCAAGTGCATTACCTTACATTTATCCCCATTAAAGCTCATTTGCCATTTATTAGACCAAGTTTCTAGTTTACATAGATCCTCCTGTAATATAAAATTGTCCTCCTCTGTATTGATTACCCTGCAGAGTTTAGTGTCATCTGCAAATATTGAAATACTACTCTGTATGTCCCCTACAAGGTCATTAATAAATATGTTAAAAAGAAGCTGGCCCAATACTGACCCCTGTGGAACCCCACTGTTAACTGAGATCCAGTCTGAGTGTGTTCCATTAATAACCACCCTTTGTTTCCTATCACTGAGCCAGTTCTTAACCCACATGCATACATTTTCCCCTATCCTCATTGTTCTCATTTTATGTATCAACTTTTTGTGTGGATCCGTATCAAAAGCTTTTGAAAAGTCCATATACACAACATCCACTGAATTTCCTTGGTCCAGTCCCGAACTTATCTCTTCATAAAAGCTAATCAGATTAGTTTGACAGGAACGGTCCCTCGTGAACCCATGTTGATATTGGGTCATGAGGTTATTCTTCTTCAGATACTCTAGTATAGCATCTCTTAGAAAACCCTCCAGGATTTTACCCACAGTAGAGGTTAGGCTTACAGGCCTATAATTTCCAAGTTCGGCTTTTGTCCCCTTTTTGAATATTGGTACCACATTTGCTATACGCCAGTCTTGTGGTACAGACCCTGTTATTATGGAATCTTTAAAGATTAAAAATAATGGTCTATCTATGACATTACTTAATTCCTGCAGTACTCACTGGTGAATCCCATCTGGGCCCGGGGATTTGTCAACTTTAGTGATTTTTAGACGCAGCCGTACTTCCTGCTGGGTTAAGCAAGTGACATTTAATGGAGAATTTTTGTCATCACTAATCATGTTTTCTGTCATGCGATTTTCTTGTGTAAATGCTGTTGAAAAAAAATCATTTAGCATATTGGCTTTTTCCTCATCCTCATCCACCATTTCACCCAGACTATTTTTAAGGGGGCCAACACTATCATTTTTTAGTTTTTTACTATTTATGTAGTTAAAGAATATTTTGGGATTATTTTTACTTTCTAAGGCAATGAGTCTCTCTGTCTCAATCTTTGCAGCCTTGATTTGGCTTTTACAGAATTTATTTAATTTTCTGTATTTATTTAATGCCTCATCACTACCTACTTGCTTTGGTTCTCTAAATGCATTTTTTTGTCACTTAATGCACCCCTTATGGCTCTATTTAGCCATAGTGGTTTCCTCCTATTTCTAGCATGTTTATTCCCATAAGGTATACAGTACAGACCAAAAGTTTGGACACACCTTCTCATTTAAAGATTTTTCCGTATTTTCATGACTATGAAAATTGTACATTCACACTGAAGGCATCAAAACTATGAATTAACACATGTGGAATTATATACTTAACAAAAAAGTGTCAAACAACTGAAAATATGTCTTATATTCTAGGCTCTTCAAAGTAGCCACCTTCTGCTTTGATGACTGCTTTGCACACTCTTGGCATTCTCTTGATGAGCTTCAAGAGGTAGTCACCGGAAATGATTTTCACTTCACAGGGTTTTAAGGATGATTTTACATATAAACACCCCCCCCCCTCGCTTGTTTATACGGTCATTTCTGCACAGACTGTAGCCCTGTAAATTAACTGCCCAGTCATGGCTCTCGTTCAGCCATGTGTCCGATATCTCCACCATGTCATAATTATTTTCAAACAAAATTAATTCTAATTCTTCCATTTTGTTGGTGAGGCTTCTGGCAATATCTTTGTAGCAGCCTCAGATGCTGCTAGTTTCGCCATTGCAGCTTCCTTGGTAAAAGGCTTCTTGTTATCCTTCAGCATTGCAGCTCTCCAAGTCAGGAGCCTTGCACTTTCCAGTGCTAGAGCCATGTCTGCCACTTACATGTGGACAATTGATAACAGGATAAAGACTGTAGAGGTATTTGAAGGAATCTTCAAATACCTCTACAGTCTTTATCCTGTTATCAATAGTCCACATGTAAGTACTATTTTTCAGCTCATGCCCATGGCTAATGATTTAATGATTTAATGCATATAGCTCTACATTATAACTTGACCAGGTGCTGTTTGTCTCTCACACATTGGATAACTGTATTTATGTACTTATATTTACAAGTATAGAGTGGATCTTATTATTTACAGCACTTTATGGCCATAGGGGGAGTGCAATATAGGCATCATGGATTTGTAGGCATGTCTGTATTATGTACTGTGGCAAGAAATTGTAATCAGTATTGAGGTTTGTATTGTTGGAATCTGAAGGCACCTGTTTTTTATCTCAAGAAATTTTTGGATTAAAAATTATTGATTTTAATGAACTGGCATTTAATCTTCCTTTAAGCCGGGCCTATGTAGCCCGAGCTTTGTGTGATAAATACATGCATTTTATGTATCTCTCTGTACCTCGATTCCTTCTTACTATATTGACTGTTCTAACCCCAACCCCAATTTCTTTATTTGTGCCCAGGTCAGTATCTGCACTATTTTCCCCACCTCTAAAATGAATACCCTCCCCCCAATCCCTAGTTTAAACACTCCTCCAACCTTCTAGCCATTTTCTCCCCCAGCTCAGCTGCACCCTCCCAATTGAGGTGCAGCCCGTCCCTAGTATAGAATCTGTAGCCAACTGAGAAGTCGGCCCAGTTCTCCAGGAACAAAAACCCCTCCTTCCTACACCAGTTCCTGAGCCACTTATTTATCTCCCTAATCTCCCATTGCCTCTCTGGCGTGGCACGTGGTACAGGTAGTATTTCAGAGAATACCACCTTGGAGGTCCTAGCTTTAAGCTTACAGCCTAATTCCCTGAAATCATCTTTAAGGACCATCCACCTACCTCTAACTTTGTCATTTGTATCAATGTGCACCATGACCGCTGGGTCCTCACCAGCCCGTCCCAGTAATCTGTCAACCCTTTCAGCGATGTGCCAGACTCGAGCACCAGGTAGGCAGCACACTGTTTGACGATCCCTGTCTTTGTGACAGATTTCCCTATCTGTTCCCCTAATAATTGAGTCCCCCACTACCAGAACCTGCCTGGCCTGCCCTGCTCTCCTATTTCCCCCCTTACTGGAGTTGACACTCCTCCGGCTTTCAGAGGACATGCCTTGCTGCAGCAGTGCTACCCCTGTACCGACACCCCCCTCATCTGCCAACTTTGCAAACTTACTGGGGTGTGCCAGATCAGGACTAGCCTCCCTGGCACTCTTCCCTCTACCCCCCCTTCTAACTGTCACCCAGCTAGCTGCCTCACTGTCCTGAAGCTCCCTACTACCACCCACCCCCATATCTACCCCAGTGAGCAGCTGCTCAGTGAGCAGGAGTCTCCTTTCCATATTGTCAATAGATCTCAGTGTTGCCAGCTGCTCATTTAGATCCAGTACCTGGGCTTCCAAACGCACAACGTGCACACATCGCGCACAGCAGTATACACCCATAACCGGCTGTTCAAGGATTGCATACATGTGGCAAGATGTACACTGGATAGCATTGTCAATAATGGAGTTCATTTCCTAATGGGGATTGCCCTAGACAGAAATGTTCAGTAAAAAGAAATGTAAAGAATTAATAAAATACAGACAGCAATTCAGTCCAAATTCCTCCCTTCCAAACTCCCTGAATCCAAAGTCACTGAAAAACAAGTCACACACTTGCTTCCGTTTGCACTTACGCTCCTGTCACACTCAGCTCGTTCACACTCGCTAAGGAAGAAGATTTAAAAGGTTGTTTTTTTTTCCCTTTTAGCATCAATCCACCATACAGCTCAATGCACTTCCAAAGGACTCAGTGAAATGAATCACTTAGAATCACTATTGTAACGACAAGTCTGGAATTTTTCTTTAACCCTCCGTCACATACAATATCGGTTCTAACGAGTTCACATACAATGTGACTGTCAGGCGCAGGCTAGAAAAGTACCTATAATATCTAATGTTTTCAGTGCTCTAAAAGTGATCAGTGACCTTCATAGGGATGTAATAAAAGAGACTACACATAATCAGGTGCAAAAAACCCCCATGTACTTAACATAAAACTAATAACTCTGAAATACAAACATTTCAAAACTCCCGCCAAATAGTCCCCAGTTCGACTCTGTCAAAAAACTCTACAAAGAAAATTTATGAAAACAAACTTAATTTTAAGGTACCTTAAGTACTATTAAACACATATTCAATCAGAATTAGATCCTGAAGTTTTCCCAGAAAAATTACACTTGCAGAGCAAAGAGCAAGAATTACACATCATTTTTGCATGTGTCAGGCAGATTGCATTATGAAATTTGTGACATTCATAATTAGAAAGCCTTCTGATTCCGCTTTCCGTGGTGCAGGTGGTGCATCTCCTTCTTTTGGGAGGTGGTGCAGGTGGTGAATTTTCACTATCATCTTCTGGGCGGAATCTTTTGAGCTGAACTTGAAGGCGAGGGGATACCAATTGTTTTCATACTTCTCCTGCGTAGCTCTCCAAGCACTAGTTCATGGGCCAATTTTTTCAGATAGAATCGTCTACGGAGTGGTTCAAGCTTGTTTTCAAGGTAAATGACTTGTGAATTTATACCACCCAAATTCAACATAGCAAAAAATATGACCATTGGCCAGCGTTTGGTGTTTCTGCTGACGTTGAAGGTTGAGCACATCTGATCAGCTGTATCAACGCCCCCTTTGGTTGCATTATAAAATGTAATTATCTCTGGGTTTTTTGTGCCTCAGTCCCAGGATCGATGGAATCATCATCATGAAGTGTTGATAGAAGAAGTACAATTTTTTTTGCTTGCGGTACATAGGAAACCAAAACCTTTCCATTATGGAATGCAAACATACTGCTGCACTGTTGTCTCCCTTTCACACTTACAAACTGTGTAGGCAATTCATTTTTATTTTTTCTTACAGTTCCGACATATGAAAGCTTCTGCATTTTCAGATAATCAATCAGATCACAATTTGAAAACCAATTGTCAGCTGTTATATTGCGACCCAATCCAAATAAGGGCTCAGACAGTCTTTTTACAACATCACTGGGTTTGTTGCTGACACAGTAAGGACCTTCTGGTTGTTTTCCTGCATAAACTTCCAGATTGTAAGTGTAGGTCTTACTGGCATCAACAAGGGCATACATTTTTATTCCATATTTGTTAGGCTTTGATGGAATATATTGACGAAAGGCACATTTACCACGAAAACCAGGGCGCATTTCGTCAATAGTGAGATTCTCCCCAGGGCAATAGCTTTTTTTACAGTTTTCAACAAATTTTTGGAATATATCACAAATTGGAGCAAGTCAGTCATGTGTTTTACGTTTGGTTCGGGTAGTTCTGTCGTCAAACCGAAGGCAACGAATTAGAAGCTTGAATCTGTTTATGGACATAACAAGACCAAATTTTTCAACTCCATCCCCATCTTTACTCCAAAGTTCCTCCAAACTTTGTCTATTCGCCCTATAAGCTCCTGCAAGGTATAATAATCCAAAAAAAGCACGCAGTTCTATTTCATCTGTGGCCTTGATGGTTCTGTTGCAGATGAACTTGTCCTTTATAATGTCTATATATTGGTTGGTATATGTGACAATAGAGTCCAGAATGTCATCTGTGAATAAACTATTCCAGCATTCGAATGCAGTTTTTGCATTACTTGCAGTTCCTATAACTGCAGGAAGGTGAGTAATAATGTTTTGAGGTTCCCTACGTTTTTTCTGGAGTAGCTTCTTGTTCCATTGTTTTTTTTTATCTTTTCCCATATAATAAGATTCTACATCTTCATCCTCATCACTGTCACCATCTTGCTCTGTTTCAGAATCCACTTCACATACTTCCACCTCATCATGAGAATCAATCTCACTTTCCTCTCCTAAATCTTCATTCAGTGAGGGGTCTGCATCATCTAACAGCATGTTTGTTACTTCCTCAACATCAAGGTTTTTTGATAAATTGTACATTTTCCTCTCCATTTCAGCAGATAATCTGAAGAAAGAGAAGGAATATGTGTTAGGGAACTACTGTATATGCCTGAGCAGCACACTTTCTTTTTAATCTGCCTTATTTCTATGAAATATCCTCATACTTTGTGCTATACATTCATAAAACAAGCTAAATAAACAATTGTGATGAATAAAAACATAAAATACCAACCTTATTGAGTGTGACGTGTTCACATACAATGAGCCTGAGAGATTAGCGCAGTTCTATCTGTCCTCCTGAAGCTCTGCAATCCAACTGTGGTATGAGGTTTCACAGAGCTGCTAGAGACAGGAGACTACCTGGAGGGAGGGGATTTCCTCACAATCTGGTGAGGAAGGAGAAATGAAAGTAAAAGAGATGTGCCTGTCAGGCCTATTGTATGTGACGGAGGGTTAACACCTGGTTTACGCCGAGTGTGTCAGAGAGGAATAGCAAATGCTTTTTGGCTTATGACTGAGCAAGACAGCGCAAGCTGTAGAGATGGGAAACATAAATGTAGCGCTCAATTTATTTAATGTATTTGGATAAAAATAAAAAAAAACAGCATTTTATATGGATTTTTCCAAATAATACTGAAAAATGTGTAAACATTTGGTTGCTATTTCTTCTGTATATATGACCCCCTCACTGCTGTGCCCTAGGCCATGTCCTAGGTTGGCCTTATGGGAAATCTGACCCTGTCTGCAATCTACTGTAAACACTGCCATTTGTCAGTCCATAGTCTAGTCCAAATGCTGCTGCAGGACTGTCCATGGTCTACTGTAGATGCTGTTGAAGGTCTGTCGACAGTAGGTGTACAGCTGACAGTATGCACAGTCAGAATGGATGCTGAGGCATATGCAACCATTGAAATGAAAAGTATGCTACAAGATATGTTTCTTTGTAGTGGCCCTCCGAATAGGAAAATGCAGTTTTCCTATATAATTAAACAAATGGTATGCAGGCACATACATGCCAGACAGAGGATGAAAATGCAGTTTCGGCCTCATTCTGGTGAATGGTCTCCCATGACTCCTATGACGATGTTACATCATATGCCAAGAAAAGCTCCAGATTATCAAATGTATACTATAGGCTAGGTGCATGGACACAGTGTGCACCTAGCCTTATAGAGCAAAACCACAGAAATCTCTCAGCATACTGTTCAGCCTTGCAGGTCTGAGAAGCATATGGTTAATCTGAAAAAGGACGTAAAAGTCATAGTCACACATGATTTGCTCTTGATATTTCAACCAAACGAATGACTTTCTATTCTTCTCCAAATAGTATTTTATCTTTCTGCAGTTGTCTTAAAATCAAGAGAGTACTAGAAGCTTTATATGTCCTGTCGTTGATGTCAAGATCCTAAAAATTAGCTGCAATCTCAAATACAAAATGGCTGTGCATCCTTAACTACTTTTTCCCTGTAAATGATCCCCAATGTATGCTGAAGAGTATATCTATTCATCTTAAGACTTAACTAGCATTCTCTCTTATTCCATCAGGAAAAACAGGTCTCCAAGCACCAGTGGTGTCATTTATCAAGGCTAAAGGGTGAAAAAAAGTGATCATTCAGTTGTGCATCAATATAAGTAACAAGGTGGAGTTTGAGTTGTTGGCATTTGTGTGGAAGCTTACTCAATTAACCCAGTTCTGCATCTATTGTTGGAACGCAACACTGCAGATTCATGTAAAGTAAGGCAGCACTCACTATTCCTTTCCATTATGCTGCCCGTAAAACACTTCTCAGTAATACAGAAATGTTTAATAAGAATAGAGGCAAGGTAAGCAATCATCACATTTTCAGCAGAAGTAGGATTACCATAAGGCTAAATTCACATGAATATATAAAAAATCATCCGATTTTCATACAGAAAAAAATTGATGACTTTTTCATCTATATTTTTGTTTGTATGCAAATGGAATTCATTTTTATACATCAGCAGTAAAAAGACCACATGTTGCTCTTGCTACTTTTGAACTCCTTTTGTGGTCTAAATGTGCTTCCATGGCCTGCAGCGTCTCTGGACATCTCTCCCAGTAAGCATATCTTAGTAGGCAGTTGAAAAGGGAGTGTCAGTAGTGAATCTTGATGATTTGTGTGCCCAAGTACATTCAAACGTGGCATAATGTTCCCCAGAAAACCATTAATAACTTCATTGATACCATGCATGCATTTCTGCGTGTGGTGATCATACTCAATACTGAATAGTTTGAGATGTAATGAATGCATGTTTTTTCAATATTTGCATACCATTAACATGTCTATTGATCCTATGATTTTCATAATTCCATTACATTTTCTTCTAGGTGTTTCAATTTCAATGTTGAGGAGTGCAGTTTTACTGCACACTCTTTCTTATACCACTTGGTTTCTGGCAATCTAAATGAGTTTTAAATAAATGCCATTATTCCCAGAAGATTTGATAATGATAATCTATAAATGTAAAGCGTCAAAAGCAGATGAACTTGTTTGAATTGCACAAAATTATTTTGCAAAGTCTAATAGAAAAAAAGGTAATTCATCAAATGCTGCAGGACCTTGCTAGTCATTTGTACCCTCTGAGCTTGCTAATGGACCATAAAATTTAGCTACCTCAAGATAAGCTGTTGGTTAATGAAAAATCGTTAGATTATTCACAGATCAGACAAGGCAATGCCCCCTTATTCAGTCTATGCATTTCATGGCAAAGGTTACATTATCAGGCTCAAGGAAGCACAGAGACATTTCATTTTGTGCTATTTATTTTCAGCTCTCTTAGTTCAGCAAAATAGAAAATAAAAATTGTATACAGCGGAGTAGATACAGGCAATGTCACAATGAAGTATCTACAAAGGAATTAACATGTGGCTCTAAAAGACTTTATGTAACTATGCAGTGCTTTGTAGAACAGTATTTAGGAATAGGGGACTAGATGTTGTAAATTAACAGATTTATTAATTAGAAGCCTCTATTTTTAAAATAGTTCTATGCAGTCTACATTACTATGCAATAGTCAGTATCCAAGAAGAGCCACGGTCTACTACAACTTTCCCCGCCTATTCAATAACTTACTAATAGGGATTAGTGATGAGCGAACGTGCTCGCCACTGCTCGGTACTTGCCCGAGCATCACTGTGCTCGACAAGATCGGCGAGTATTTCCGTGTTGCTCGGGCAGGAATTCGGGTCCCCTCCCTGCATGTTTGGTGCTCTTTAGAGAGCCAATGAACATGCAGGGATTGCCTGTCATGCACTGTAATGCTGTAGCCATATTGGTTGTTACATTATAGTGATTGGCTGGCCGCACAGTGTCATCAGGTCTATATAAGATCTGGCGCCGCTATGCTTGTCACAGTCTACCCCGGAATCAGGCAGAGTAGAGAAAGGTGCTGCTGCGTCAGGGAGAGATTTGCTTCTTTATAGTTAGTATAGGCATTCCACAACATATATATGTCCATCTGAACTAACAGTCCTTCTGAGGAATAATCCAGCTTCATATATTCAGTTGTGATAGCAGGAGTTAGGCAGGCAGTGTATGTGGCAGACTGCAGTGCATGATACAGCACAAGGGGGTCCATTGAACGTCCTGTCTGCTGTTGTTGCTGTAATAATTACAGATATTTGTAGACATAGCCCCTAATACAGGGGCCAGGACAATTTTTTTTTATCTTAATCCTGGTTATTTGCTTAAAATGCAATCCAGAGTACACCATTTTCTGCTCCATTTGCTTGTTCTCACTTCAGAATAAAGCCATATTTGATCCATATTTCAGCGATAAAAATCAAGAAATTTAAACTGAACGTGGAAAAAATTGGCCTCCTTTTCCATTCTGTTGCAGTGTGTCTGTCAAGCTATTCACACTAGGTGTCTGTGAAGAATAGTATTAGTAAATTACAGGTCTGTTATTTAAAACTGAGGTTCTCTATTAGACATATCACTTACAAGAGTGTTCCAAAATCATACATTTCTTCCATTTTCATATCGTTGCATTGTGTCGGTCAAGCTATTCACACTAGGTGTCTGTGAAGAATAGTATTAGTAAATTACAGGCCTGCTATTTAAAACCGTGGTTCTCTATTAGACATATCACTTATAAGAGTGTTCCAAAATCATACATTTCTTCCATTTTCATTTCTTTGCAGTGTGTCGGTCAAGCTATTCACACTAGGTGTCTGTGAAGAATAGTATTAATAAATTACAGGCCTGCTATTTAAAACCGTGTTTCTCTGTCAGACATATCACCTATAAGACTGTTCCAAAATCAGCCATTTCTTCCATTTTCATTTCATTGCAGTGTGTCGGTCAAGTTATTCATACCAGGTCTCTGTGTAGAATAATATTAGTAAATTACAGGCCTGCTATTTAAAACCATGGTCCTCTGTCAGACATATCACATATAACTGCGATTCAAATCCAGTCATTTGTAGTGAACGTGGAAAATATTGTCCTCCATTTATAGATTGTAGCAGTGTGTCAGTGTACACCATTTTACATCTCCATTTGCTTGTTCGCAGAATACAGACAGATTTTTTTTCGTTTTATTCATATTAGTGTATTGTGGAAGCAGAGGAACTTTTTTCAATGATCAGCCGCACGTGATCCATATGACTGCTGTAATAATGCAGAAATTTTGTGGAGCGTGCCAAATATTCCACTCCTTTTAAAGTCAGCCACCTGTGTTTTATTAAATCAATTGACACTTGGTCACTGACAAATACAATACTATTAGGCAACTGCCTGAAACCGTGGCCATCAGACGTTATCCCATATGACTGCCCTAATAATCCAGCAATTATTGTGAGTGTGTCAAATATTACACTCCATTTAAAGTATTGCAGTTGAGGGTTCAAACCTATTCTCAGTTGTCCGCTGACAAATAGTATATCTGTGAACAATGTTGTCAGAGTATTACGCCACTTTTGTGGACTGACAAAAAAAACAAACATACAAAAAGAAGCTAAAATGGCTAAAATGGAAAAAACGTTAGGAAACATTCTTTCCAGAGTAATTGTCACGGGTGTGTCAGAGGTGACAGACAGTCGCCCTGCAGTGGTGTGAAGGAGATCTCCACATTTGGCAATGCAGACAGCTGCCTAAATAGGAGGCTGTGTTTAGGACCCAGCAAATACCTCCCTTTAGTCTGGGTGTATAAATATATGATGTGTCTAGGTGGGCATCGCTGGTTATACTAATTTCTACTTGGAACTTGGCTGAAGCAGCATCACGTCCTCTCTGGAGTCTTCAGGCCGTGTGCCCTCTTGGAGTTTCTTCTAAAGCTAAGTTGTTATTCCTCTGTGTTGTCTTCCCCTTTTGTCTTTAGAGTGCTAGCAGAGGTTGACTAGTGCTCATCTCCTTCCACCCCTAGCTATAGCCTTACGCCAGGGATGGTATGGCGAGGCACGTGATCTGTGACAGCTGCAGAGGCTGTATAGGGACGTTGTGGGGAGACAGGGTGATGCTAGTCCAGATTAGGAGGTCACCCATTCCCCCTTTCCCTAGTGTCTGGGCTCCCTTTCCCTTTCCCCTCTTTGTTGCACTCACACCTGGTGTGACTCTCTGTGTTGCACTCACACTTGGAGTGACAGTAATGACTTGTATATAAGGCCAAAGAAATAAAAAATAATAAAGTTATGGACTGTGGAAGACATTTATGTGACCAAAATGAACACTCATGTGTAGCTGGCTGGTGATGATACCACCAAGCAGCACCTGTTTCTATTGTAAATGCAGCTGACAGCGTTATCGATAGGGAATAGAATAGATTTTAAAAAATTTTTGGGCAGCACGCAGTATAGGGCAATAATACCAGGCTGGATCAGTGTAATACGCCATCCATACTGTGATACCTCTCCCGTAAAAGAATTTTAGATAAGACAGTTAATATTCTAGAACATAGAATCTATTTGAATTGTCCTTCCCATTATTAAGCGGTGTGTCTCCTGTATTTTATTGCATATGCAACAATTTCAAGGGCTGACAAAAATTAGGACACACTCCAAAACACATTTGAAGAGACGTAAAAAAAAATAAAAAATAAAAACACAGTAGGATCTTTCTTCAGAATCAAAATCAGACTCGCCAAAGTAACCTCAATGTAATTACATTGTTCAGCTCCTGCACCTCCTCCTCCAGTTTGGCCTCTATCTCCAAAATGACCACATCAGTCACAAGCTGTAAGCACTGCAGCACTGCCTTGGCCAAGCAGCAACAGGCTATGCTAAAGATAATATGCTTAATGCTTAGGTGGCAAACTGCCCACCGCTGAAGAGTTGTTGAAAGCTGTAACACAGCAGACTGATCTGTGGCTCTCACCGCTGAACATACTGCCAGGCATGGTCGTGTGGGACAATAGGCAAAACCTGGTGGCGGAGAAATGACAGCCAGAGTAGATACAGTTTCCCTCTATGCCAGTCCTTTCACTGAGCTAAAGAACATGGCTGTGGTGAAATACAACTGTCACCGAGAAGCATTGTCAGTGAAAAACATTGGGCCCACTAGAGGATTTGATTCTGAGGGCCCACCTTTCTCCCCTGCTCAAGAGCCCCATAGCAGCTGCAAAGTTAGCGCTATCATGAACTCTCCTGATGGAGAAGCCAGGGCCCACCCGAGGATTTTCTGTTGGGTCTGTAAAACCCTGCCGAGAAGCAGCCCTGGCTAAGAAAAGTGTTGGAAGATTCCTGGACACTCTATGGCTGCTTTATTTTTACTGCGGACTGGCTCCAGCAATCTATAAGATTGCAATCTATGATCCCTTCACTGGCTCCCCATTGCCAGAGACTTCAGTTCAAACCCGTAACTATGACATGCAAAGCTATCCACACCCTGTCTGCTCCATATATCTGTGACCTAGTCTCCCGGTACATACCAGCATGCAACCTCCAATCCTCACAAGATCTCCTTTTCTACTCCCGTCTTCTCTCCTCTTCCCACAATCGCATTCAAGATTTTTCCTGTGCATCCCTTCTACTCTTGAACTGTGTACCCCAACATATCAGACTCTCGCCTACTGTTGAAACCTTTAAAAGGAAGCTGAAGACCCACCTCTTCCGACAAGCCTACAACCTGCAGTAACCCTCACTCCACCATACCGCTACATGACCAGCTGTATCCTCACCTACTGTATTTTCACCCATCCCTTATAGACTGTTTGTCTGCCCTCACGGGCAAGGTCCTCTCTACTCTTGTGCCAGTCAGTGACTTCTTTTCACATGTAAAGCACAATGGAATAAATGGCGCTATAATAATGAATAATAATAATTATACTACCTGTACTCTGGGTCAATTGATGACACTTTCCTGGTGACTGCCCCTAAATTCATCTGTTTTGGCAGCTTTTGGTCCCGTTTGAAGGTGTTATGCATACGTTTGGTTTTGGCACCCATTGAATCTAATGCAAATTGGCAATGTTCGGCGAATATTCGACAATTACATTGCCGAATATTGCAAAAACGGTAATTGTAATCCGAAACGAATATTGAAATATTTGCTCGTCTCTAATCAGAAACATCCTTAAAAAAAAAATTATGTGGGTGTTGCGTCACGGTCTCCTTGGTGATATGGTGGTGGGGGATGAGGAGAAGGAGGAGAGCGACATAAAATAGAACAATTCCTGAAGGGTATACCCATCTCTGGGTGTGAAGGGGTACATGGGAATAGACCCCCAAAGAAATAACCATTGGATTTGAGTATATGTTTGATGCTATCATCTGGTGGTGTTGAGAAGTCTGGCCCAATTCAGCCCTTGTTCATTTTTATAAGAGTCAGCCTGTCAACATTTTCAGTTGACAGGCTGATGAGCTTATCAGCTTTATCAGTTGTAATGCCCATGGCGGCACTAAAAACTATCTCTGATAAAACGCTAGTGGCCAAGACCTCCAAGGCATAGAAAGACAGTTCACGCCACGTGTCCAGCTTGCATCTTCCAAAACTTTTCCCTCCTTGTCAGAGTAACCCGTGTATCAGGGCCTGGGCGCTGGGAGGATCTGATAAAACTGTCCCAGACCTTTGACAGCGTTCTCCTGCCTCTGCCGCATGTTGTTTGTGTCTTCCTCGCTTGTACTCCTTAGTTTACCAATGAACTGTCTGACTGTGACCTCTGCGCCAGCGTTGTCAGATGGGAATTTTTTTTGTTATAATTCTTCAACAAGAGCCTGAACTTAATATCTCCCAAAATGAACACCTTCGGTTTCCTCCCTCTGCTAACCTACCTATACCTGACTTTGAATTTCCTTTTGGTGCTGCCACCATAACTCCCACTCGGCACGCCTCCTATCTTGGAGTTATATTTGACACATAACTTTCCTTTATTCAACTTGGAAAATCACTCACTCACTCATATCACCTACACCTTAAAAACTTCTCCAGAAGTCGACCTTTTCTCACCTTTGATACTGCAAAAACTCTTACTGTCCCTCTTATTCACTAGTGCAACTCTCTTCTAATTGGTCTCTCTCTTAACAAACTGTCTCCTCTCCAATCCCTTCTGAATGCAGCAGACAGGGTCCGATTTCTATCAAGCCGCTTCACCGACGCCTCTACCCTGTGCCAGTCATTGCACGGGTTATGTTAAACAATCACTACAGAGTACAATATAAACTCATCTCTCTCACCCACCAAGCTGTCAACAGTTCTGCAACGGCCTATATCTCTTCCCTCATTTTTTTGTATCACCCCTCCTGTGCCCTCCGTTCTGCAACTGATCTAAGACAGACATTCTCCTTAATCAGAACCTCACTCCTCCGTCTCCAAGAATTCTCTCGTGTCGTGCTAGTTTTCTGTAATGCTCAAAATGCGTACAAGGCAATGGTCACGGTAAAGGCAGGGGAATATAAAGTTGGCCTTGTGTGCCAGACTGCCAACAGCCAAGACTTCCCTGTTCTCACCAAGAGTATTACTGTCTATGTTCTCTTCCTCCTTCTCCTCATTATCACCCAATCCGCGCTGAGATGAGGCTGAGCTGGGTAGCATCAACCTGTACAGTTCCTTACTCCGCCTGCAATGTCTCCTCTTTAATTGTGAGCAGCGAGCGTTTCAGTAGACAGAGAAGCGTGATAGTGATGCTAATTATGGTGTCATCGCCGCTCACCATCTTGGTGGAGTCCTCAAAGTTTTGAAGGAGGGCACAGATGTCAGACATCCATGCCCACTCATCAGCTCTCATGTACGGAGGCTGACCTGAATGCTGACGGACGTGTTGAAGCTGGTACTCAACAACTGCTCCCTGCTGCTCAAAATCATTCCAAACATTTTCAACGTTGATTTCCAACGCATAGTCACATCGCACACCATACGGTGAGCTGGAAGCTGCAAACTCTGCTGAAGCCCTGCCAGGGCAGCAGAAGCTGTAGCTGACTTTCTGAAATGGGCACACACACAGTGTACTTTCACAAGCAGCTCTGGCAGATCTGTGTAGATTTTGAGAAACTACAGAATCACTAAGTTGAGCACATGGGCCAGGCATGGTACATGTGTGAGCTTGCCTAGCTTCAGAGCTGACACCAGGTTCTGTGATACAGCTTTCAACAACTCTGCAATGGTGTGCGGTTTGTTGCCTAAGCATACAGTCCTGATTATTGTTATTGTCATACACGAAGTTTAATTATATAATCTGGAATATGTCCTGAAAAAATGAATCAAGTGATGGAGATGGAGGCTGAAGAGGAGGGGGAAGAGGTGGTACAGGAGCTGTAGAATGTAGGGGTAGCCCTGATTGATCCATGGCCCGCAATCCTCTGCGTCAGGAGGACGTGTTGCGTCCTAGGGTCCCACTGGTCCCGGCTTTCACAATATTAACCCAGTGGAATACATCAGTGAGATGTACCGTCCCTGGCCACATTCACTCGTCCACATGTATGTGGTTAGGCAGTCCTTCCTACTTAAGTGCACTGGGGAGGTCATGGGTAATGTTCTGGGACTTGCGCTTGTGGAAGGCGTAGACGATACCGGGAGAAATAGTGGCGGCTGTGGACCGAGTATGGACACCCGGCCACCGCAGCCATGAGGTTGTGGAAATCTTCCGCCGCCATGAGCCTAAAAGGCAACATTTCAAGTGCAAGCAAGCAGTCCTGAAAAGTGGCAGATTAGTATTTCTGCCTGTGAGTGGGTGGGTGGTTAGCTGCATACTTGCGCTTGCATTCCAAGTAATACAAAGCTAAGGAGATTTATGATCCAACCATCATGAATAATTTGGTCGTTGTCTAGGAGACCGAGTACAATATTAACCCAGTGATATGCGTCAGTGAGATGTACCTTCCCTGGCCACATTCACTTGTCCACGTGTTTGTGGTTAGGTGGTCAATCCCACTTAAGTGCACTAGGAAGGGCATGTGTAATTTTCTGGGACCCGCGCTTGTGGATGGCGGAGATGATACCGGGATAAATAGTGGTTCCTGGGGACCGAGTATGGACACCCGGTCGCCGCCATTATGTTGTGGAAAGCCTTTTCCTCCATGAGCCTAAAAGGCAACATTTCAAGTGCAAGCAGTCCAGAAATGTGGCAGTTCAGTATTGCAGACTATGGGTGGGTGGCTGGCTGCACACTTACACTTGCATTCCAAGAACTGTGGTAGGGACAACTGAACACTGCAAAGGGACAAGGACGTGGACGGTGCAAGTCTGCAATGACAGGTGCAGGGCGGGAGGCATCTTCGCATATGCCATGGACACAGGATTGGCGTGCATGCACAACAGCGGAAGAGGCAGTTGTGTCACCCCCAGACACTGTTTCTGGACCTTGGTGTTTGGCCCAGCTTGTCAGATGCTTTGCTGTCATGTGCCTGAGCATGCTGGTGGTGGTCAGGCTGGTAGTTTTGGTGCTCTTGCTGATGCTGGCCTGGCAGATGTTGCAAATTGCCTTTTTGGGGTTATCTAAACAGTCTTTAAAAAAGAACCAGACTCCAGAAGACCTAACAGTTGTACTGGCAACTTCCGTCGTGTCGGTGTTCCGGGGACCAGTTGCCCGCCTTGTGTCTGTGGCCACCACACTGCTTGTTCCTGCCTGTTGTGGTGCTACGCCTCCCTCCCCCTGTGTGCTGCTGTCCTCGCCCTACATGTCCCCTTGCCAAGTTGGTAGTGACTTCATCATTCACCGCTTCATTTTCTACTTCCACACCCTAGTCTTCCTCCTGACTTTTTGTCCATTGTGTGTCATCATTATCCATCTCTTGCGACAGTATTTTCACTTTCCCACTGTCACCTTCGGGTGACCATGGCTCCTCAAATTGCTACATGTGATTTTCTGTTGCCCTGCTCGAAGCTGGTCGGTCGAGAGGCCCAAGTTTATCGATGGAAAAGTGAACAGCTCTTGGGGTAACCCTGGACTCTAATCTCCGCTTCAAACCACATATCCAAGCTCTTTCCACTTGCGAGTGGACCAAGCAAGAGGCCAGAATCTATAAATGGAAAGATGAATAAAACAGCTCTTCGAAGTGTCCAAGTGTGGGATCAATTGTCTCAGGGCTTTCAGAATGGTGAGAGGAAAGAGGATCAGGGTGAAGAAGATGCCGACTAGAAGTAAAAAAAATCTCCCGGATCCGCACATTCCTCAACCATGAATCTACAAAAACACTAGTGCACGTCATCATCTCCCTTCTCGATGACTGCAACATCCTCCTCTGTGGCCTCCCTTTTAACACTCTCGCATTCCTCCAATCTATCCTAAGCTCCGTTGCCCGACTAATCCACCTGTCCCCTCGCTATTCCCTGGCCTCTCCTCTCTGTCAATTCCTTCACTGGCTCCCCATTACTCAGAGACTCCAGTTCAAAACCATAACCTTGGAATGCAAAGCTATCCACAACCTGTCTCCTCCATCTATCTGTGACCTGTGCAACCTCCAATCCTCACAAGATCTTCTTCTCTACTCCCCTCTTCTCTCCTCTTCCCACAATCGCATACAAGATTTCTCTTATGCATCCCTCCTTCTCTTCCCCACCATTTCTGACTCTCGCCTACTGTTGAAACCTTTAAAAGGAAGCTGTAGACCCACCTCTTGCGACATGCGTACAACTTGCAGTAACCCTCGCTCCACCATACCACTGCAAGACCAGCTCTATCCTCACCTACTGTATCCTCACCCATGCCTTGTAGACTGAGTCCTCTGGGGCAGGGTCCTCTCATCTCCTGTACCAGTCGCTGTCACATTTTTGTTCAAGGTTATTGTAATTGTTTTTGCGATGTATACCCCTTTTTCACATGTAAAGTGACATGGAATAAATAGTGATAAAGTAATAATAATAATGTGATTCAGACTCATATCTGCTGAGACTGGACAATGTGGAACACAGGGTGGTGCTGGCAAACTGACTGGAAGCATTATCTGCTATCCATCAACCTTTTCACACTGCTCTGATTTCAATAGTGGTGTTCCGCGGCCCCCTAGAAATTGGGACAGGAAGGTAGTTCGACTTGACGTGGGTGTTTGTTGTGCTCCCTCAGCAGGCACAGTTTCATCTTGCCCACGGCCTCTTTGTGCACTATCACCATCACCATAACATCCACTTCCCCATCCCTTGACACACACCTTGGCCATTTTAAATGGAGTTTAAGATTTGTCACACTGCCAAAAATGTTTGTATTATTACTGCAGTAATATTGGATCACGCAACCTAAACTTGGAATAAATCCAAATACCACATGCAAATGAATCTAATGACAATCTTTATTGGAAAGTATTCATTAAAAATTCATTTTATAGTCACAAAGTTCAAAAGTTCTAGAGGGAAAGGATGAGTCAAAAAGAAAGGATGTGGGCACACATTGACCAAGATAATTCCTAATGTTAGATTCTCATTCATATGAGTTAATATTCATGGGAGGAGACTCAGATATCATAGTGATAATAACTAGTGTTGAGCAAGCATGCTCGACACTGCTGGGTACTCGCTCGAACATCTCACTACTCGGGATGTTCGGCGAGCACCGAGCATTTCCGGGTTACTCGGGCGGGAGCTCGGGTCTCCGCCCTGCACGTTTGCCGCTCTTTACAGAGCCAATGAACATGCAGGGATTGCCAGCCAGTCACTGTAATGCCGCAGCCATGTTGGTTGTGGGCATTACAGTGATTTGCTGGCTGCACAGCGTCACCTCGAGTATTTAAAACCGGGCGCCGCCATCTTGGACACAGTCGCTCCGCATCAGACAGTGTAGGGTCAGTGCTGCAGAGCTGGGGAGAGATTTATACTGCAAAATAGTTAGTGTAGGCCTGCCAAATCAAACAAACAGTCCTTCTCAGGACTAATATCCATCCCAGATATCAGGCAGGCAGGCAGGCTGCATAGGAGACGCAGTGATTATACCAACAAACACTGCATTACAGTCCTGTGTGCTCCTTCTGGTCAAATTGCTAGACTTATCCCCAGGTCTCAGGGGCCAGGAAAAATCCTTTTTTTTTCATCTAAATCCTGTTTTTTTTTTTTTTCCTCAGTCAGACTGTACAAATACCCGTCTTATTAACCTTTTGGTATTCCTCCCCCCCCCAAAAAAAATGAGTGTCTCGCTGACTGTTCAGACACCAATATATCTGGTGTAGGCCAGAGAACTAGAACTGTGTTTTTACTCTTCCACGGTTCAAATCTGGGTGTTATCAACCGGCTTGCCTTTTTTCTATAAAAAAAACAGTTTGAGTGTGTCGCTGACTGTTCAGACACAAATATATCTATTTTAACAAGTCTGGTATACACCAGGAAATTATAACTGTGGTTTTGCAGTTCCACGGTGCAAATCTCTGTATTATCCACTTTTTTGCATTACAAAAAACATTTTCAGTGTCTCACTGACTGTTCAGACACCAATATATCTGTTTAAAAGAGTCTGGTGTAGGCCAGATAACTAGAACTGTGGTTTTCCTCTTTCACAGTTCAAATCTCCTTTTTATTACCCTTTTGCCATTGGTAGTGTGAGTGTAAGCTATTTTACTTCATTTACAATGGGCAAGGCTCGTGGCAAGGGACGTGGAACTGGACGTTCTGGTGATGGTGCGTGCAGAGGATGGGGCCGTGGCCAAGGTGAAAATGTGCCACAACCAACAGCTACATCTTCTCGCTCCCAGCTCTTGACCGAATTACTAGGGAAGCACACAACAGCACCACTATTGCGAACTGATCAGTGTGAATAGGTTATTAATTGGATAGCAGATAATACTTCCAGTCACCTGGGCACCACCACCTCCGGTCTGTCTTCCACACGGTCAAGTGTTAGTAGCCGTGAGTCTCGACAGCATACTCTTCCTCACCCTGATGCTCCTTCCTCCCACCATGCCGAATGTCGTCAGACAGCAACTGATCCCACAGTTGGACACTCTGAAGAGCTGTTCACTGGTCCATTTCCATATTTGTGCCCCTTGCCTGCTCCGCTTGAAGTGGTGGAAGAGGAGATCACATGTAGCGATGGTCAAATATTTGAACAGCCACGGCCACAGGAAGGCAACGCTGGCAATTTGTCAAAAGAGGTGGACGATGACGAGACACAATTGCAAAGAAGTGAGGAGGAGGACCGTGGTGCGGAAGTGGAAGAGGAGGAGGTGGTGGATGATCTAGTAACTGACCCAACGTGGCAGGAGGACACGCAGAGCAAGGCCAGCAGCACACAGGGGGAGGGAGGCAGTGTACCCCAACAGGCAGGAAGAAGCAGTGTGGTGGCTGCAGGCAGAAGGCGGGCAACCGTTCCCCGTAACACCAACACGAGGGACGTTGCCAGTACAACCTGTAGGTCTTCCAGAGTCTGGAATTTTTTAAAATTCTGCTGATAACCACAAAAAGGCCATTTGTACCATCTGCCAGGCCAGCAACAGCAGGGGTGACAAAACTACCAGCCTGACCACCACCAGCATGATCAGGCACATGGCCGCAAAGCACCTAACTTTGTGGGGCGAACACCAGGGTCCACGACCAGTGTCAGCGGGTGTCACCACTGCTTCTTCCGCTGTTGTGCATGTAAGAGAACGCCCTGTTGTGCGTGCAAGGCTATCCCCTGTCCATACTCCATGCAAAGATGCCCACTCCTCTCAGTCTTTACTTGTTATGGCAGTTTCTCATGAAACAGCATCAACGTCCATGCCCACGTCCCACCGCAGCGTTCAATTGTCCATATCCCAGACCTTTGAACGAAAGCGCAAATTCACAGTGGCCCACAGGCCACAGTCCTAAATTCGCACAATTCATATTTCACGACTGCTTGCGTTGGAAATGCTGCCTTTTAGGCTGGTGGAGACCGAATCCTTCCGCAACCTTATTGCGGTGGCTGTCCCTCTGTACTCGGGCACCAGCCGACACTATTTTGCCCGGTGTGCCATCCCCGCACTACACAAGCACGTGTCCCAAAACATCTGCCGTGCCCTCAACAACGCAGTTACTGGGAGAGTCCACCTGACAATGGACACGGGGACAATTGCTTGTGGCCAGGGACGGTACATCTCCCTGATGGCACACTGGGTAAACATAGTGAAAGCCGGGACCCAGTCGGACCTTGGGACGGAACACATCCTCCACACACCGAGGATTGCGGGCCCTATGTCAGTCAGAGTTGCCCCCACAGTGTACAGCTCCTGCGCATCATCCTCCTCCTCCTCCTCCTCCTCCTCATGTTCAGCCTCTATCTCAGATATCACCACATCAGTTACAAGCTGGAAGCACTGCAGTACTGCCTCAGCCAAGCGGCAACAGGCTGTGCTGAAACTCATAAGCTTAGGTGATAAACCTCACACTGCTTGTGAGTTGTGGACAGCTGTGAAAGAGCAGGCAGATTTGTGGCTGAGACCGCTGAACCTACATCCAGGCATGGTCGTGTGTGACAATGGCAGTAACCTGTTGGCGGCTCTGAGGCAAGGCGAGATCACACACATACCATGCCTGGCTCATGTGCTTAACCTCGTGGTTCATCAGTTTCTTAAATCGTACCCCGAGTTGCCAGATCTGCTCGTCAAAGTACGCCGCCTGTCAGCTCATTTTCGGAAGTCGGCTTCAGCTTCCGCCGCCCTTGCTGTGTTGCAGCAGCGTTTGCGGCTTCCAGCACACCGACTGGTGTGTGATGTCCCCACATGTTGGAACTCTACCCTCCACATGTTGCAAAGGATTTGTGAGCAGAAGAGAGCAGTTGTGGAGTACCAGCTGCAACAAGGCCGTCGATATTCAGGTCAGACTCCACACATAAGACCTCAGGAGTGGACCTGGATGTCTGACATATGTACCATCCTGACAAACTTTAAGGAATCCACCAAGATGGTGAGTGGCGATGACGCCATCATTAGCATCAGCATCCCACTTGTCTGTCTTTTGCAACGCACTCTGCAGAGAATTAAAGAGGAGGCATTAGAGCCAGAGTATGATGAGATGGATCAAGAAGCCATAGCGGGCGATTACACACAGCCCAGCCTCATCTCATCCCAACATGCATTTGGGGGACAATGAGGGAGAGGAAGAGGAGGAGGAGGAAGAACAGGAGCTGGTATCGTGCACTGTAGACGGTAGTACCTGTACAACTGTCATACCATCAGTTCAGCGTGGGTGGCCTGAGGACAGGGGGGAGGAGGAAGAGGAGGAGAGTATGGTCAGTCTTCATCTTGGTGAGGACACGGAAGTCTTTCCCGTTACCAGTCTGGCACGCATGGCTGACTTTATGTTACGCTGCCTTAACCGTGACCCTCGCGTTGTCAAAATGTTGGGTGACAGTAATTACTGGTTGGTGACACTTTTGGACCCCCGCTACAAGGAGAACTTTCACTCTTATTCCTGAGGTGGAGAGGTCTACAAAAATGGGGCAGTACCAGAAGGCCCTTGCTGCAGAACTCTTAAAAAAATTCCCATCTGAACATGCTAGTGGCAGAGGTCACAGTTCGTTGCCCAACCAAGGCGTACAGGCGAGAGAGACGCAACTCCAATCCAGCAGAGGCAGGGGAACACTGTCAAAGTTCTGGGACAGTTTTCTGAGACCTGCCCAGCTTACAGGCCCTGAGGCACGGGGTACTCTCACAAGGAGTGGAAAGTTTCAAAAGATGGTGAGGGAGTACTTTGCCGACCGTACCAGAGTACTCCGTGATTCTTCTGTGCCTTTTAATTATTGGGTATCCAAGCTGGACACTTGGAATGAACTTGCTCTGAATGCCTTGGAGGTCCTAGCCTGCCCTGCCGCTAGCGTGTTATCGAAGCGTGTTTTTAGTGCCGCTGGGGGAATTATAACTGATAAGCGCACTCACCTGTCAACTGACAATGCTGACAAGCTGACCCTTATCAAATGAACAAGGGCTGGATTGGGCCAGACTTCTTATCACCACCAAATGACAGCAGAGTAACAAAGTCAAATCCACTGGGTTGTTTCGGGAGGTGTATTCCCATGCACCGCTTCACACCCACACATGGGTATACGCTTCCTCATTTCGGCTGAATTTTGCTCTTCTCCCTATCCTCAGCCTCCACCACCACTATACCACCAGGGTGCCCGTGGTCCGTGTTGCCAGCATTGCAAGTTCCTCCATTCTAATTTTTGGCAGCTTTTGCTTGGAAGGCATAGGCAAATACTATGGGAGACCCACTCCCCAATAATGGAAATAATTTTTTTAATATGCTGTACTGCATGGCTCTTGTAAGGGGCATTAAAATCATCTTGTTAAGCTACTGTGACCTCCACGACTCTTCCACGGGGTATTGTTATTGTCTTTTTATTCCACTGTAACCTTCACTTCTCTTCCAAGGGGCATTAAAACCATCTTGTTAAACCACTCTGACCTCCACATCTCTTCCAAAGGGCATTAAAACCATCTTGTTAAACAACTCTGACCTCCACGTCTCTTTCAAGGGGCACTGATATTGTCTTTTTATTCCACTGCGACCTCGACCACTCTTCCAAGGGGCATTGATATTGTATTTTTATTCCACTGTAACCTCCACCACTCTTCCAAGGGGCATTAAAACCGTCTTGTTAAGCTACTGTGACCTCCACGTCTCTTCTACGGGGCACTGATATTGTCTTTTTATTCCAATGCAACCTCCACCACTCTTCCAAGGTGTATTGATATTGTCTTTTTATTCCACTGCAACCTCCACCACCCTTCCAAGGGGTATTAAAACCGTCTTGTTAAGCTACTGTGACCTCCACATCTCTTCCAAGGGGCATTAAAACCGTCTTGTTAAGCTACTGTGACCTCCACGTCTCTTCTAAGGGGCATTAAAACCGTCTTGTTAAGCTACTGTGACCTCCACGTCTCTTCCACGTAGCATTGATATTGTCTTTTTATTCCACTGCGACTTCCACCACTCTACCAAGGGGCATTAAAACCGTCTTGTTAAGCTACTGCGACCTCCACCAGTCTTCCAAGGGGCATAGATATTGTCTTTTTATTCCACTGTATCCTCCACCACTCTTCCAAGGGGCATTAAAACTGTCTTGTTAAGCTACTGCGACCTCCACGTCTCTTCCAAGGGGCATTAAAACCGTCTTTTTAAGCTACTGTGACCTCCACGTCTCTTCCAAGGGGCAATAAAACCATCTTGTAAAGCTACTGTGACCTCCACGTCTCTTCCACGGGGCACTGATATTGTCTTTTCATTCCACTGCGACCCCCACCGCTCTTCCAAGGGGCATTAAAACCGTCTTGTTAAGCTACTGCGACCTCCACCACTCTTCCAAGAGGCATTGATATTGTCTTTTTATTCCACTGTAACCTCCACCACTCTTCCAAGGGGCATTAAGACTGTCTTGTTAAGCTACTGTGAACTCCACGTCTCTTCCAAGAGGCATTAAAACCGTCTTGTTAAGCTACTGTGACCTCCACCACTCTTCCAAGGGGCATTGATATTGTCTTTTTATTCCATTGCGACCTCCACCAGTCTTCCAAGGGGCATAAAAACCGTCTTGTTAAGCTACTGTGACCTCCACGTCTCTTCCACGGGGCATTGATATTGTCTTTTTATTCCACTGCGACCTCCAACACTCTTCCAAGGGGCATTTAAACCGACTTGTTAAGCTACTGCGACCTCCACCACTCTTACAAGGGGCATTAAAACCGCCTTGTTAAGCTACTGCGACCTCCACCACTCTTCCAAGGGGCATTGATATTGTCTTTTTATTCCACTGTAACCTCCACCACTCTTCCAATGGGCATTAAAACCGTCTTGTTAAACTACTGTGACCTCCACGTCTCTTCCAAGGGGCATTAAAACCATCTTGCTAAGCTACTGTGATCTCCACCACTCTTCCAAGGGGCATTGATATTGTATTTTTATTCCACTGCGACCTCTACCACTCTTCCAAGGGGCATTAAAACCGTCTTGTTAAGGTACTATCACCTCCACGTCTCTTCCAAGGGGCATTAAAACCGTATTGTTAAGCTACTGTGACCTTCACGTCTCTTCCAAGGGGTATTGATATTGTCTTTTTATTCCACTGCGACCTCCGCCGTTGTTCCAAGGGGCATTAAAACCATCTTGTTAAGCTACGGCGACCTCCACCACTCTTCCAAGGGGCATTAAAACCGTCTTGTAAAGCTACTTCGACCTCCACCCCTCTTCCAAGGGGCATTTATATTGAATTTTTATTCCACTGTATCCTCCACCACTCTTCCAATGGCCATTAAAACCGTCTTGTTAAGCTACTGCGACCTCCATCACTCTTCCAAGGGGCATTGATATTGTCTTTTTATTCCACTTTAACCTCCACCACTCTTCCAAGGGGCCTTAAAACCATCTTGTTAAGCTACTGTGACCTCCACCACTCTTCCAAGGGGCATTGATTTTGTCTTTTTATTCCACTGCGACCTCCAACACTCTTAAAAGGGGAATTAAAACAGTCTTGTTAAGCTACTGTGACCTCCACGTTTCTTCCAAGGGGCATTAAAACCGTCTTGTTAAGTGACTGTGACCTCCACGTCTCTTCCACGTGGCATTGATATTGTCTTTTTATTCCACTGCGACCTCCACCACTCTTCCAAGAGGCATTAAAACCGTCTTGTTAAGCTACTGGGACCTCCACCACTCTTACAAGGGGCATTAAAACCGTCTTGTTAAGCTACTGCGACCTTCACCACTCTTCCAAGTGGCATTGATATTGTCTTTTTATTCCACTGTAACCTGCACCACTCTTCCAAAGGGCATTAAAACCGTCTTGTTAAGCTACTGTGACCTCCACGTCTCTTCCAAGGGGCATTAAAACCGTCTTGTTAAGCTACTCTGACCTCCACCATTCTTCCAAGGGGCATTGATATTGTCTGTTTATTCCACTGCAACCTCCACCACTCTTCCAAGGGGCATTAAAACCGTCTTGTTAAGCTATTGCGACCTCCACGTCTCTTCCAAGGGGCATTAAAATTGTCTTGTTAAGCTACTGTGACCTCCACGTCTCTTCCACGGGGCATTGATATTGTCTTTTTATTCCACTGCGACCTCCACCACTTTCCAAGGGGCATTAAAACAGTCTTTTTAAGCTACTGCGACCTCCATCACTCTTCCAAGGGGCATTGATATTGTCTTTTTATTCCACTGCGACCTCCAACACTCTTCCAAGGGGCATTAAACCCGTCTTGTTAAGCAACTGCAACCTCCACGTCTCTTCAAAGGGGCATTAAAACCATCTTGTTAAGCTACTGTGACCTCCACGTCTCTTCCACGGGGCATTAATATTGTCTTTTTATTCCACTGCGACCTCCACCACTCTTCCAAGGGGCATTAAAACCGTCTTGTTAAGCTACTGCAACCTTCACCACTCTTCCAAGGGGTATTAAAACCGTCTTGTTAAGCTACTGTGACCTCCACGTCTCTTCTAAGGGGCATTAAAACCGTCTTGCTAAGCTACTGTGACCTCCACCACTCTTCCAAGGGGCATTAAAACCGTCTTGTTAAGCTACTGCGACCTCCACCACTCTTCCAAGGGGCCTTAAAACCATCTTGTTAAGCTACTGTGACCTCCACCACTCTTCCAAGGGGCATTGATATTGTCTTTTTATTCCACTGCGACCTCCAACACTCTTAAAAGGGGCATTAAAACAGTCTTGTTAAGCTACTGTGACCTCCACGTTTCTTCCAAGGGGCATTAAAACCGTCTTGTTAAGCGACTGTGACGTCCACCATTCTTCCAAGGGGCATTGATATTGTCTTTTTATTCCACTGCGACCTCCACCACTCTTCCAAGGGGCATTAAAACCGTCTTGTTATGCTACTGTGACCTCCACGTCTCTTCCACGTGGCATTGATATTGTCTTTTTATTCCATTGCGACCTCCACCACTCTTCCAAGAGGCATTAAAACCGTCTTGTTAAGCTATTGGAACCTCCACCACTCTTACAAGGGGCATTAAAACCGTCTTGTTAAGCTACTGCGACCTTCACCACTCTTCCAAGTGGCATTGATATTGTCTTTTTATTCCACTGTAACCTGCACCACTCTTCCAAGGGGCATTAAAACCGTCTTGTTAAGCTACTGTGACCTCCACGTCTCTTCCAAGGGGCATTAAAACCGTCTTGTTAAGCTACTGTGACCTCCACCATTCTTCCAAGGGGCATTGATATTGTCTTTTTATTCCACTGCGACCTCCACCACTCTTCCAAGGGGCATTAAAACCGTCTTGTTAAGCTACTGCGACCTCCACGTCTTTTCCAAAGGGCATTAAAATTGTCTTGTTAAGCTACTGTGACCTCCATGTCTCTTCCACGGGGCATTGATATTGTCATTTTATTCCACTGCGACCTCCACCACTTTTCCAAGGGGCATTAAAACAGTCTTTTTAAGCTACTGCGACCTCCATCACTCTTCCAAGGGGCATTGATATTGTCTTTTTATTCCACTGTAACCTCCACCACTCTTCCAAGGGGCATTAAAACTGTCTTGTTACGCTACTGTGACCTCCACGTCTCTTCCAAGGGGCATTAAAACCGTCTTGTTAAGCTACTGCGACCTCCACCACTCTTCCAAGGGGCATTGATATTGTCTTTTTATTCCACTGCGACCTCCAACACTCTTAAAATGAGCATTAAAACAGTCTTGTTAAGCTACTATGACCTCCATGTTTCTTCCAAGGAGCATTAAAACCGTCTTGTTAAGCGACTGTGACGTCCACGTCTCTTCCACGTGGCATTGATATTGTGTTTTTATTCCACTGCGACCTCCACCACTCTTCCAAGAGGCATTAAAACCGTCTTGTTAAGCTATTGGAACCTCCACCACTCTTACAAGGGGCATTAAAACCGTCTTGTTAAGCTACTGCGACCTTCACCACTCTTCCAAGTGGCATTGATATTGTCTTTTTATTCCACTGTAACCTCCACCACTCTTCCAAGGGGCATTAAATCCGTCTTGTTAAGCTACTGTGACCTCCACGTCTCTTCCAAGGGGCATTAAAACCGTCTTGTTAAGCTACTGCGACCTCCACGTTTCTTCCAAGGGGCATTAAAACCGTCTTGTTAAGCGACTGTGACGTCCACGTCTCTTCCAAGTGGCATTGATATTGTCCTTTTATTCCACTGCGACCTCCACCACTCTTCCAAGAGGCATTAAAACCGTCTTGTTAAGCTATTGAAACCTCCACCACTCTTACAAGGGGCATTAAAACCGTCTTTTTAAGCTACTGCGACCTCCACCATTCTTCCAAGGGGCATTGATATTGTCTTTTTATTCCACTGCGACCTCCACCACTCTTCCAAGGGGCATTAAAACCATCTTGTTAAGCTACTGCGACCTCCACGTCTCTTCCAAGGGGCATTAAAATTGTCTTGTTAAGCTACTGTGACCTCCACGTCTCTTCCACGGGGCATTGATATTGTCATTTTATTCCACTGCGACCTCCACCACTTTTCCAAGGGGCATTAAAACTGTGTTGTTAAGCTACTGTGACCTCCACGTCTCTTACAAGGGGCCTTAAAACCGTCTTGTTAAGCTGCTGTGACCTCCACCACTCTTCCAAGGGACATTGATATTGTCTTTTTATTCCACTGCGACCTCCAACACTCTTAAAAGGAGCATTAAAACAGTCTTGTTAAGCTACTATGACCTCCATGTTTCTTCCAAGGAGCATTAAAACCGTCTTGTTAAGCGACTGTGACGTCCACGTCTCTTCCACGTGGCATTGATATTGTGTTTTTATTCCACTGCGACCTCCACCACTCTTCCAAGAGGCATTAAAACCGTCTTGTTAAGCTATTGGAACCTCCACCACTCTTACAAGGGGCATTAAAACCGTCTTGTTAAGCTACTGCGACCTTCACCACTCTTCCAAGTGGCATTGATATTGTCTTTTTATTCCACTGTAACCTCCACCACTCTTCCAAGGGGCATTAAATCCATCTTGTTAAGCTACTGTGACCTCCACGTCTCTTCCAAGGGGCATTAAAACCGTCTTGTTAAGCTACTGCGACCTCCACGTTTCTTCCAAGGGGCATTAAAACCGTCTTGTTAAGCGACTGTGACGTCCACGTCTCTTCCAAGTGGCATTGATATTGTCCTTTTATTCCACTGCGACCTCCACCACTCTTCCAAGAGGCATTAAAACCGTCTTGTTAAGCTATTGAAACCTCCACCACTCTTACAAGGGGCATTAAAACCGTCTTTTTAAGCTACTGCGACCTCCACCATTCTTCCAAGGGGCATTGATATTGTCTTTTTATTCCACTGCGACCTCCACCACTCTTCCAAGGGGCATTAAAACCATCTTGTTAAGCTACTGCGACCTCCACGTCTCTTCCAAGGGGCATTAAAATTGTCTTGTTAAGCTACTGTGACCTCCACGTCTCTTCCACGGGGCATTGATATTGTCATTTTATTCCACTGCGACCTCCACCACTTTTCCAAGGGGCATTAAAACAGTCTTTTTAAGCTACTGCGACCTCCATCACTCTTCCAAGGGGCATTGATATTGTCTATTTATTCCACTGTAACCTCCACCACTCTTCCAAGGGGCATTAAAACTGTGTTGTTAAGCTACTGTGACCTCCACGTCTCTTACAAGGGGCCTTAAAACCGTCTTGTTAAGCTGCTGTGACCTCCACCACTCTTCCAAGGGACATTGATATTGTCTTTTTATTCCACTGCGACCTCCAACACTCTTCCAAGGGGCATTAAACCCGCTTGTTAAGCTACTGCAACCGCCACATCTCTTCAAAGGGGCATTAAAACCGTCTTGTTAAGCTACTGTGACCTCCATGTCTCTTCCACGGGGCATTGATATTGTCTTTTTATTCCACTGCGACCTCCACCACTCTTCCAAGGGGCATTAAAACCGTCTTGTTAATCTACTGCAACCTCCACCACTCTTCCAAGGGGCATTAAAACCGTCTTGTTAAGCTACTGCAACCTCCACCACTCTTCCAAGGGGCATTAAAACCGTCTTGTTAAGCTACTGCAACCTCCACCACTCTTCCAAGGTTCATTAAAACCGTCTTGTTAAGCTACTGTGACCTCCACGTCTCTTCTAAGGGGCATTAAAACCGTCTTGCTAAGCTACTGCGACCTCCACCACTCTTCCAAGGGGCATTAAAACTGTCTTGTTAAGCTACTGCGACCTCCACCACTTTTCCAAGGGGCATTAAAACCGTCTTGTTAAGCTACTGCGACCTCCACCACTCTTCCAAGGGGCATTGATATTGTCTTTTTATTCAACTGTAACCTCCACCACTCTTCCAAGGGGCATTAAAACCGTCTTGGTAAGCTACTGCGACCTCCACCACTCTTTCAAGGGGCATTGATATTGTCTTTTTCTTCCATTGCGGCCTCCACCACTCTTCCAAGGGGCATTAAAACCGTCTTGTTAAGCTACTGTGACCTCCACGTCTCTTCCATGGGGCATTGATATTGTCTTTTTATTCCACTGTAACCTCCACCACTCTTCCAAGGGGCATTAAAACCGTCTTGTTAAGCTACTGTGACCTCCACGTCTCTCCCCAGGGGCATTAAAACAGTCTTGTTAAAACCCTCTGGCCTCCACGTCTCTTCCAAGGGGCATTAAACCGTATTGTTATACCACTCTGAACTCCACAGCTCTTCCAAGGGGCATTGAAATGTTGTTTTTAATTAACTCTAACCTCCACGACTCTTCCAACAGGCATTGCATTTCCTCCTAATTTTAGTCTGCTTTTAGGAGGAAGATTGAATATAATAATAATAATAAGGTCCTCCACACCACTCAGTAACATATACAAGGTTATATTAAAAAGAAAAGAAAAAAGGGGCGGTACCTGTGGTGTGGGACCGGGCACATTGACATTCCTGATGGGTAAGTCGGACGGTTTATATTGATGCCCCCACTTGGGATAGCATTAGTTTACCATTTTTCTATATAGACTTATTTTGAGAGCTATAATATTACATCTAATATTTAGGCTTCCATTGAAGCTGTGTTTTACTCCTAGCTACACCTTCTATATGTTAATGAGTGGTGTGGAGGACCTTATTATTATTATTATATTCAATCTTCCTCCTACCCCCTCTTTCTTTGGTGTTCCCACTTGGGAAAGTAGCAGCTTATTAATTTTGCTATATAGATCTAGTTTGAGAGCTATATTGTCATACCCAATATAAGGTCTCCATGGAATCTGTGTCTTACTAATGATTTTCTTTGTATAGTTATATTTTATGCATGTTACTGGGTGGCGTGGAGGATGTTATTATCACTATGATATCTGAGTCTCCTCCCGTGAATATTAACCCATATGAATGAGAATCTAACATTAGGAATTATCTTGGTCAATGAGTGCTCACATCCTTTCTTTTTGACTCATCCTTTCCCTCTTGAACTTTTGAACTTTGTGACTATAAAATGAATTTTTAATGAATACTTTCCAATAAAGATTGTCATTATATTAATTTGCATGTGGTATTTGGATTTATTCCAAGTTCAGGTTGCATGATTGGGGATCCACTGCATAGTTTTGCTTATAATTAACAAATGGGGAGATATGATCTAAATTATCTCTAGCTAATATGTACTGTATATGCCTTTGGAATAGTGTTTTGCAGTAATATCGGATCCCGTCTGATGAGATGACCACAGTTTTAGGCAGTGCCCTGGGAGTCAGAGATGCTTCCAGCCCCAGGGGTCTTTCCCATGCTGTTCCCATGTTACACACCACATGGCCAGATAAGGTTGTAAAATGTTAAAATGACATTTCCCAGTGAATGCATTTGTCACGGCTGAAAGCAATGCAAAAGTGCAAAAACGCATCAAAAACGCTACGTGTGAACATAGCCCAAGGTGTGGAGAAGCATTTTTGTTTTTGGTTATTTATTTTGCCTTATATATAAGTCATTATCCTGGAAAGGATGTTCCTTAAAATATTTCCCAGGAAAATCCATTTTGGTTTCGTTTTTGTATGTTTTATTGTGAGTCCGTAAAAGTGGCGTAACACATCTGACAACGTTCTTGACAGCAGTGACCTGGGAGTCAGAAATGCTTCCAGGGTTCTTCCCCATGCTGTTCCCATGTCATTTGAGCACTGTTCCCATCGATTTGGGCAATTTTTAGGCCCTCTGCAGACTGCCGGGTGGGGCCACCAGAAAAATGCTCGAGTTTCCCATAGATTTACATTGGGCTCGTTATTCGGACCGAGCACTCGAGCATTCCAATTTGCTCAACTCGAACAACGAGTACCCTAGCATTTTTGTGCTCACTCATCACTAATAGGGATGTATTAGTCACTGTGTATCAGTGGATCCACATGACCGCTAAGCAAATAACTTAGGCCACGGCCAGACTATCAGTATTTGGTCTGTATTCGGTCAGTATTTTTTCTCAGGAGTGGGAGCCAAAACCAAGTAATGAACAATTTGAGAAAAGGTATAATCGAAACAAGTGCACCAATTCTACATTTATCACCCACTCTTGGTTTTGGCTCTCACTCCTGTAAAAAAATACTGACCAAATACTGATAGTGGAGCCGTGGCCTTACACAAACCCTGACCTTTCCATGGCAGTTGCTTGACGTAAAAATTAAGGATGAGCGGATCTTTTGAAATTCGAATTTGCTGATTCCATAGAATTTTCTCCTAAAATTTGATACACGGCGAAGAAATTCACATGAGTCTCAATAATAGATGCTAATTGCTCGGAAAATGCATATGGCGTACCATAAGATCTTACAGACTATAGGAGAGAGAGAGAAACCTGCTGATCATAAGAGCTTACACTCTACAGGAGAGAGAGAGGACCCCGCTGATCATAAGAGCTTACACTCTACAGGAGAGAAAGAGAGAGGACCTTGCTGACCATAAGAGTTTACACTTTACAGGAGAGATAAAGGACCTTGTTGACTATAAGAGCTTAAAAACTACAAAAGAGAGGAAGAGAGGACACAAGCTGACTATAAGAACTTAAACACTACAGAAGAAAGGAAGGGTGTACCCCGCTGACTATAAAAGCTTACACACTACGGGAGAAAGAGGACTATGCTGATTATAGGAGTTTACACTATAGAGGAGAGAGAGACAGGACCCTGCTGATCATAAGAGTTAAAGGGGTATTCCCATCTCCAAGATCCTATCTCAATATGTAGTAGATGCAATAGTAATAATATTAGCAAATACCTCCAATTAGAAATGTAGTATAATTTTTCTGATTTGTTATGTCTTATTCCACATGTACAGGCATTGCAGGACCTTAGGTATCCATAGTTATCACAACTAGCAACTAGCTGTCACTATATCAGTGGTCATAACCATGGATACCTAAGGTCCTGCAATGCCTGCACATGAGGAAAGAGACATAGCGAATCAGAAAAACTATACTATACTTCTAATTGAAGGTATTTGCTAATATTCTTATTATTATACCTACTACATATTGGGATAGGATCTTGAAGATGGGAATACCCCTTTAACACTTTACAAGAGAGAGAGAGGATGCTGCTGACTATAAGAGCTTACACTCTAAAGTAAAGAGAGACTTACACAATGATTCTGGAGATAACGACTCCGCTGTACAAACTGCTACACTGGGAGCCACTGATCTGTGATAGCCCAGGTACTGACCACAACTGTACAAGGTATGATAATCTGTAAGTTGTTATAGCTGCAGGGCATTATGGGGAGGCCCACGCAGCAAAGCAAAATGACGTTAGCCTTCTCTCTCATGCCTCAGTAGTGGGAGAAATTATTCTGGGCAAATTTTTTTTTTTTTGTGCGATTTGAATTTCAAAGTATTTGAATTTGCATGGAACTGTGAATTTCAGGAAATTTGACTTGATCTTCTGTGTATTTAGCTATCATCTCATCAATAGTAACTATCTTATGACTTGCAACATTTTTCATTCCATCCCTTTCTTATCCTAACATTTGTCATAAAGTAGTTACTGGAAAATCTTATAATATTCTTTTTTTTATTTGACTGCATTTTGTTTTACATGGATATATTTTAGCATTAACATGGATTGCTTTTTTAAGCATTTACATTTATTTTACATACTTACAGTATATTTCTATGCACTTCAGCTATCATGTAAAATTGCAATCATGGTTGGAGTTCTGCAAATTGTCTGCTAATAATTTATTAAAATTATCTAAAAAAGAACAAACAACTATCCTTTTTAAGCCACTGAAAGAAAAAAAAAAAAGGAAAGTTGCCTGTTTTCTGTTATGAAAAGACGCAAAACTACGTTCCATTTCCTCAGTCAGGTTAACAAGAGAATACAGCAGATATAATATATAGAATAACATCATTCCTCATGATTTGTGGCATTCTGGTGGACAAGACTAGTCACATGCTCCTCCATCTGCAGCCATTTTGAGAACCAGAAAGATGTGCAGTCTGTGATGAAGGCTTCAACAAAATGCAGGTAGCAGTTCACAGAGGAAAGCCTGTGTTAAGGTAAAAATAAAATCGCTAACCCTGTTAATGAAAGGTGGTTTATTATACATACTTCACAAAAAATCACTTATGTAATCATTGAACTCCCATCTTTGTGGTAACTCTCCCTCTTACAGTTCAAGCAGCCATTTACAGTGGTGGCCAAAAGTATTGGCACCCCTGCAATTCTGTCAGATAATACTCAGTTTCTTCCTGAAAATGATTGCAATCACAAATCCTTTGGTATTATTTTCTTCGTTTAATTTGCTTGCAAGGAAAAAACACAAAAGAGAATGAAGCAAAAGTCAAATCATTGATCATTTCACACAAAACTCCAAAAATGGGCCAGACAAAAGTATTGGCACCCTCAGCCTAATACTTGGTTGCACAACCTTCAGCCAAAATAACTGCGAACAACCGCTTCCGGTAACTATCAATGAGTTTCTTACAATGCTCTGCTGGAATTGTAGACCATTCTTCTCTGGCAAACTGCTCCAGGTCCCTGATATTTGAAGGGTGGCTTCTCCAAACTGCCATTTTGAGATCTCTCCACAGGTGTTCTATGGGATTCAAGTCTGGACTCATTGCTGGCCACCTTAGAAGTCTCCAGTGCTTTCTCTCAAACCATTTTATAGTGCTTTTGGAAGTGTGTTTTGGGTCATTGTCCTGCTGGAAGACCCATGACCTCTGAGGGAGACCCAGCTTTCTCACACTGGGCCCTACATTATGGTGCAAAACTTGTTGGTAGTCTTCAGACTTCATAATGCAATGCACACGGTCAAGCAGTCCAGTGCCAGAGGCAGCAAAGCAACGCCAAAACATCAGGGAACCTCCGCCATGTTTGAATGTAGGGACCGTGTTCTTTTCTTTGAATGCCTCTTTTTTTTTTCTGTACACTCTATGTTGATGCTTTTTGCCAAAAAGCTCTACTTTTGTCTTATCTGATCAGAGAACATTCTTCCAAAACGTTTTAGGCTTTCTCAGGTAAGTTTTGGCAAACTCCAGCCTGGCTTTTTTATGTCTCAGGGTAAGAAGTGGGGTCTTCCTGGGTATCCTACCATACAGTCCCTTTTCATTCAGACGCCGACGGATAGTACGGGTTGACACTGTTGTACCCTCGGACTGCAGGGCAGCTTGAACTTGTTTGGATGTTAGTCAAGGTTCTTTATCCACCATCTGCACAATCTTGCGTTGAAATCCCTTGTCAATTTTTCTTTTCCGTCCACATCTAGGGAGGTTAGCCACAGTGCCATGGGCTTTAAACTTCTTAATGACACTGCGCACGGAAGACACAGGAACATTCAGGTCTTTGGAGATGGACTTGTAGCCTTGAGATTGCTCATGCTTCCTCACAATTTGGTTTCTCAAGTCCTCAGACAGTTCTATGGTCTTCTTTCTTTTCTCCATGCTCAATGTGGTACACACAAGGACACAGGACAGAGGTTGAGTCAACTTTAATCCATGTTAACTGGCTGCAAGTGTGATTTAGTTATTGCCAACACCTGTTAGGTGCCACAGGTAAGTTACAGGTGCTGTTAATTACACGAATTAGAGAAGCATCACATGAATTTTCAAACAGTGCCAATACTTTTGTCCACCCCCTTTCTTAGGTTTCATGTGGAATTGTATCCAATTTGGCTTTAGGACAAATCTTTTTGTGTTTTTTCATTGAAGACAAATTAAATGAAGATAATAATACCAAAGAATTTGTGATTGCAATCATTTTCAGGAAGAAACTGAGTATTATCTGACAGAATTGCAGGGGTGCCAATACTTTTGGCCACCACTGTATTCTAATATAGTACTTCAATTATAAACTTAAATGATACAAAAAAATAAATTGCAATAAAGAATGATTGCAAATTAGGATTAAAGATTTCTCAAATTCTGTTCCTTAGATACATGAATACAAAAGGCAAAGCCACAAACAATGAGAAGAATTAAAATTCCCCCAAAATTCAAGTAAATTTTGGTCTGAAAATCTGAGCAGGTAAATACTGCTGATTATTTCGCTGTGTTTTTTTCCTTAGTTACGTACACAATATTTGGGTTACATCCTTTGTCGTCAAAGCTTTATCTCAACAGCACTATCTTCTACTACATAACAGTTATCTTAATCTTGGTATGTCTCGCAGCATGAAAGGTCATTTACAATCACATAGGATAGTCTGATGCAAATTTTAATGCAGATTTTTTTTTTTTATCACAAGCTGGGGTGCATTCTAGAAGGACAAAAAATGCAAACAATGAATTCATTATAGTATCAAGAATTACACTGTGTGAACTTGGTCCAAGGGTTGGACACAAATGAGTATTAGTCTAGCAGTTTGTAGAATAACAAATGCACAGTGTATACACACTTCTGATGATCAATAGGATTTCTGAATTTCTAAAGATTCAATATGGATGACTGAAATATGGTGACCAATAACCTTAAGAGAATATTAGATAATATGTTATTAGCATCGTTTATATACTATTTACCAGATGTTGGATTTTCTGGGTCAGAAATCTCCATTCAGCTATTGTCTTAATTTGCTAATCATTATGCTTGTTTGCCATGAGTAATGTGACATTTATTCTGTAAACTCTTAATGAATATTTAATCATCCCTCTCTATGTGGTTACAAGTAGAGAATGTTTATTAGCATTATATATATTTTTTAATCATGACATTGATAAAACTGAGGTGAAGAATGGTAAAGATTTGCTCATTGTAAGTGCTTTATAATAGAGGTCACTGAAAAACAATTAAAGTAGTGTATGCAATACATACAGCCTTTTCTGTAAGCAGACATCACAGTTTAACAACATCAAAGTATTGCGCCAACATTTTTTTTCTTTGCACCTATACTGTAATGTTTACTCACCTATTCTTGCTGTTTATTTAATTCATCACATCTGTACATTTCCCCCTTTTTATTATACGAAGTTGGGCCATGTGATATACAGTCTGACAACCAGTCCAGTACACATGCTAAAGTGTAGACAAGATGTCAGTTGCTATGAACTAAAGGATGATATCATCACTTATCAAATCCTTCCAGGCAGCTCTCAGACTCCTCTGTTCTTCACCCAACTCCTCCCTCTCTGTTCCTCTCTATGTCTCCCTTTACAGCTAAGGATGGATGTGAAAGTAAAGACCTGTGTAAAAGAAGAACCATATTTACTCTCCATAGCAACCAATAACAGTGCAACTTTCATTTTATATGCAGCTTTTAAAAATTGTAAGCTGTGGTATGATTGGTTATTATGGGCAGCAAAGTCAACCATAGAGCAGCTTAAATGTTGTATTCTGCTCTGGAAAAATATAAGCTGCACTGCAATTGTTTTATGTTTTTTTTTTCGTTAATTTCATAGATCTGACTAATTATTTCTGCTTTATATAAAAGAGCAGTGATATAGTAGGAGATATAGACTGTAGTTGCATCACATAGAATACATTGAGTCTCTGTTATATACATCACATAGGATACACTAAGACTGCTGTAAACATCAAATAGGATACACTGAGACTGCTGTATACATCCCATGGGATGCGCTAAGACTCTGCTAGACAGATAATAAGGGATACACTGATACTGCTGTATATACATCACATGGGATACACTGAGACTCTGCTGCAGAGATCACTTAGGATACACTGAGACTGCTGTGTATACATCACATGGGATACACTAAGACTCTGCTGGATAGATCATATAAGATACACTGATACTGCTGTATATACATCACATGGGATACACTGAGACTCTGCTGTATAGATCACATATGCATACACGGATTATAATGAGGGCAATCTGGGCTACTGGACTCAATCAAATCACGGTCAAAAACAAATACCCCCTGCCGCTCATCTCCGAGTTGTTTGACCGCCTTAAGGGCGCCAGGATCTTGGCCAAGCTGGATCTACGTGGGGCGTATAACCTGGTCCGGGACCCGGGACGGTCACTATGAGTACCGTGTGATGTCTTTCGGTCTCTGCAATGCTCCCGCCGTCTTCCAAGAATTAGTCAATGACATCTTCCGTGACCTTCTATATTCCTGTGTGGTGGTGTATCTGGACGACATCTTGGTCTTCTCTCCGGACCTTCCCACACACCGGAGGGATGTTCGTCAAGTCCTGCTTAGGCTCAGGCAGAATCACCTCTATGCCAAATTTGAGAAGTGCCTCTTCGAACAGACCTCCCTTCCATTCCTGGGCTATATTATCTCCCAGACAGGTCTACGAATGGACCCCGAGAAGCTTTCTGCCATCTTAAAGTGGCCCCGTCAGGAGGGGTTGAAGGCGATTCAGCGATTCCTGGGCTTCGCCAACTACTACCGTCTTTTCATCCCGCACTTCTCTTCCCGGACTGCTCCCATCTCTGCGCTCACTCGTAAGTGAGCAAATCCCAAGGTATGGCCGCCCGAAGCTGAGGAGGCCTTCCTTTCCTTAAAGCAAACCTTCTCCTCTGCCCCAGTGCTGCACCGTCCGGACTGCAACAAACAGTTCTTCCTGGAGGTTGATGCTTCCTCCTCCGGAGCCGGAGCGGTGCTCACCCAAAGATCTTCATCCGGGAGAATGGTAACCTGTGGCTTCTTCTCCAAACTCTTCCCCTCGTCTGAGCGCAACTACTCCATAGGAGACCGAGAACTGCTAGCCATCAAATTGGCGCTGGAGGAGTGGCGTTACCTGCTTGAAGGGGCTCTATACCCAGTGATCATCTATACTGATCACAAAAACCTCGCATATCTCCAGAATGCCCAAAGACTCAATCCGCTTCAAGCCCGGTGGTCTTTGTTCTTCGCTCGCTTCGATTTTATCCTACATTTCCGCCCGGCGGACAAGAATGTTAAAGCTGACTCCTTGTCCCGATCCTTCCTGTCCTCTGATCTAGAGGAGGAGCCTATGCACATCATCGACCCCTCCCGAGTGATCAGTATGGCCCCCTTAGATCTGACTCGTCTCCCACCCGGTAAGACGTTTGTAGCGGTTCCAGATCGGGAGAAGATTCTTCACTGGGGTCATTCATCTAAACTAGCCGGCCATGCCGGTCAGAAAAAAACTTTCCTGCTCATTACCCAGCATTACTGGTTGCCTACCCTGCGCAAGGATGTGGTAGACTTCGTCTCGGCCTGTTCGTCTTGTGCCCGCAACAAAGTTCCCAGACATCTTCCAGCCGGTCACCTCCTGCCTCTTCCCGTACCTGCTGCCCCTTGGCAACACATTGCTATGGACTTTATTACAGATCTCCCTGTTTCTGCTGGCTGTACAGTCATTTGGGTGGTCACCGACCGCTTTTCTAAAATGGCCCACTTCATCCCTCTGCCTGGTCTCCCATCTGCATCAGAGCTGGCTAAGGACTTCTCCTTCACATCTTCCATCTCCATGGCCTACCCCTCCACATTGTGTCGGATCTAGGGGTTCAAATTCACCTCACGCTTCTGGAGAGCTACGTGTAAACTGCTGGATCTCACCCTGGATTTCTCCTATGCTTACCATCCACAGTCCAATGGCCAAGTGGAGCGTATCAACCAGATCCTTACCAGCTACCTCCGGCACTTTGTTAATGCTCACCATACCGATTGGGTGAACCTCCTACCATGGGCCGAATTCTCCTACAACAACCATGCGAGCGAATCGACTTCCAAGTCCCCGTTCTTTGCAGTCTATGGTCAACATCCCCGGATTCCGTTTCCCGTCTCCGCTTCCGTGGACAACCCTGCCGTGGAGTCTCTGGTCAGCGAATTTTCCACCATTTGGGAAAACATTAGGTCCGCACTTCTTCAGGCCTCCGAGCGGATGAAGAGATATGCTGACAAGAGATGTCTGGATCCGCCTCAATTCCGTACGGGAGACAAGGTTTGGCTCTCCTCCAAACATGTTCGGTTCAAAATACCCTCCTACAAGTTGGGTCCTCGGTTCATCGGTCCATTTGAAGTCCTCAAACAAATCAACCCAGTGGCCTACAAGTTAAAACTCCCGGCCACCTTACGGATTCCCAACTCCTTCCACGTATCTCTCCTCAAACCAGTTGTGTTTAATTCTTTTTCCAACAGTCCAGGTACTCCCCCTGCTCCGGTTACCGCTGAGGACGTTTTTGAGGTAGAGAACATTCTGGCCACCAAGAGGGTAAGAGGAAAAACCTTTTTTCTGGTGGATTGGAAGGGGTTTGGCCCAGAGGAGAGAACTTGGGAACCCAGGGAGAACATTCATGCCACGCTTCTCCTTGAAAAATTTCTTTCTGGCCTAAAAAAGAGGGGGCATAAAGGAGGGGGTACTGTAGCATCGGCGTCTCTGCCCCCTGCCAGGCAGAGACGCCGTCCCTCTCACCGCCACGCTCCTCGCCCGACGTCCTCCAGCGCTCCTCTTCCTGCTACTGCCGACACGTGCAGCTTCCCGGACACTGTGCTTAGGGCGCGCGCGGCCTCCCTCTTAAAGGGGCCGCACGCGCCGCCCTAAGGAGTCCCCGACCTATTGCCGGAGGTCCTCCCATATATAAAGCACCTCCTCCAATATGGAGGTGTCGGAGCAATAGTTGATGTACAGTGTACTTACCTCTGCTTCAGCCCTCAGGTCCTGCTGCTAGCCTGACTACTAGTCCTGCCAACCAGCCTGACTATCAGTCCAGTCCGCCAGCCTGACTATTCTTCAGCCCGACAGTCTGTCTTCCGTTCAGTCTGCCAGTCTGTCTATGGGCTTTGCCCGCCTGCTTACATGGAAGCACCTGCCTGTTACCTGTCAGCCTACCTGCAGGCTCCTGCCCGTCACTTGCTGTGACCACCTGTCTGCCTACCTGGAGGCTCCCGCCTGTCACTTGCCGTGACCACCTGTCTGCCTACTTGGAGGCTCCTGCTGTCACTTGCCGTGACCACCTGACAGCCTACCTAGAGGCTCCTGCCTGTCACTTGCTGTGACCACCTCTCTGCCTACTTGGAGGCTCCTGCTGTCACTTGCCGTGACCACCTGACAGCCTACCTAGAGGCTCCTGCCTGTCACTTGCTGTGACCACCTGACAGCCTACCTAGAGGCTCCTGCCTGTCACTTGCTGTGATCATCTGAAAGCCTACCTAGAGGCTCCCGCCTGTCGCCTGCTGTCTCTGCCAGTTCATCCACCCGGATCTCACGTCAGCCTGCCTGCTTTGCCCATCTGCAGTATCGGTCAGTCCCAGCCATCTGACCCATGGGAGCCATCTGCTCTCTTACAACGTCGTCCCCAGAGTAGCACCTGGTCCCTCTGCTCGGTCCCTCCCTGGTCACGGAGTCGATAGCCGCCGTACGACCTGGGTCGGTCCGAGTTGATACTTAGTTACGCCCCTCTGGGTCCCTTCTTGCACCGCAGCACAGTGGTTCCACCACCCAGACCCGTAACAATGTATATGTATATGTATGTGTGTGTGTGTATGTGTGCAGGCAGATATCACTGTGTGATGTCTGTTTGTATGTATTTTTGTGTTTCAAATGTGTTTATGCGTGTATGTATAAGTCTGTATATGTTTGTGTGTGTGCGAGACTGCGTGCGTGACTGCGTGCGTGACTGCGTGCGGCCTCCTGCTGAGTATAGATGGCGCCGTGCGGCCTCCTGCTGTCTCTGGGGGGGCGCCGTGCGGCCTCCTGCTGTGTATAGATGCTGCCATGCGGCCCCGTGCGGTGTATCGATGGCGTCGTGCGGCCTACCCCTGTGTATAGATGGCATAGTGCGCCCCCCTGCTGTGTATAGATGGCATTGTGCGGCCACCCGCTGTGAATAGATGGCGCCGTGCGTCCCCATGCTGTGTATAGATGGCGCTGTGCGGCCTCCCGCTGTGTATAGATGGCGCCATGCGGCCTCCTGCTGTGTATAGATGGCGCCGTGCGGCCTCCCGCTGTGTATAGATGGCGCCGTGCGGCCTCCCGCTGTGTATAGATGGCGCCGTGCGGCCTCCCGCTGTGTATAGATGGTGCCGTGTGGCCTCCCGCTGTGTATAGATGGCGCCATGCGGGCTCCCGCTGTGTATAGATGGCGCCGTGCGGCCTCCCGCTGTGTATAGATGGCGCCGTGCGGCCTCCTGCTGTGTATAGATGGCGCCGTGCGGCCTGCCGCTGCGTATAGATGGCACCGTGTGGCCTCCTGCTGTGTATAAATGGCTCCGTGCGGCCTCCTGCTGTGTATAGATGGCTCCGTGCGGCCTCCTGCTGAGTATAGATGGTGCCGTGCGGCCTCCTGCTGTCTCTGAGGGGGGCGCCGTGCGGCCTCCCGCTGTGTATAGATAGTGCCGTGCGGCCCTGTGCGGTGTATAGATGGCGTCGTGCGGCCTCCCCGTGTATAGATGGCATCGTGCGGCCTCCCGCTGTGTATAGTTGGCGCCGTGCGTCCCCCTGCTGTGTATAGATGGCGCCATGCGGCCTCCCGCTGTGTATAGATGGCGCCATGCGGCCTCCTGTTGTGTATAGGTGGCGTCATGCGGCATCCCGCTGTGTATAAATGGCGCCGTGCGGCCTCCTGCTGTGTGTAAATGGCTCCGTGCGGCCTCCTGCTGTGTATAGATGGCGCCATGCGGCCTCCTGCTGTTTATAGATGGCTCCGTGCGGCCTCCTGCTGTGTATAGAAGGCTCCGTGCGGCCTCCTGCTGTGTATAGATGACTCCGTGCGGCCTCCTGCTGTGTATTGATGGCTCCGTGAGGCCTCCTGCTGTGTATAGATGACTCCGTGCGGCCTCCTGCTGTGTATAGATGGCTCCGTGAGGCCTCCTGCTGTGTATAGATGGCACCATGTGGCCTCCCGCTGGGTATAGATGGCGCCGTGCGGCCTCCTGCTGTGTATAGATGGCGCCGTGAGGCCTCCTGCTGTGTATAGATGGCGCCGTGCGGCCTCCCGCTGTGTATAGATGGCGCTATGCGGCCTCCCGCTGTGTATAGATGGCTCCGTGCAGCCTCCTGCTGTGTATAGATGGCTCCGTGCGGCCTCGTGCTGGGTATAGATGGCGCCTTGCGGCCTCCCGCTGTGTATAGATGGCGCCGTGCGGCCTACCGCTGTGTATAGATGGCGCCGTGCGGCCTCCCGCTGTGTATAGATGGCGCCGTGCGCCCTCCCGCTGTGTATAGATGGCTCCGTGCGGCCTCCCGTTGTGTATAGATGGCTCCGTGCGACCTCCCACTGTGTATAGATGGCTACGTGCGGCCTCCCGCTGTGTATAGATGGCTACATGCGGCCTCCCGCTGTGTATAGATGGCTACGTGCGGCCTCCCGCTGTGTATAGATGGCAACGTGCGGCCTCCCGCTGTGTATAGATGGCTACGTGCGGCCATCCGCTGTGTATAGATGGCTACGTGCGGCCTCCCGCTGTGTATAGATGGCTAGTTGCGGCCTCCCGCTGTGTATAGATGGCTCCTTGCGGCCTCCCGCTGTGTACAGATGGCGCCGTGCGGCCTCCTGCTGTATATAGATGGCTCTGTGCGGCCTCCTGCTGTGTATAGATGGCTCAATATTGAGTTATATCATTAATGTAAGGCTTTGTGCCCACGATGCAGAAATGCTCCTAATTTGTTCTGAGCGTTTCTGCATCTCCCTGGCAGAAAAAACGCATGCGGATTGTACATACGGATTGTACATGCATTTTTCCTGCCAGGGAATGACTACGTGCGGCCTCCCGCTGTGTATAGATGGCTCCGTGCGTCCTCCTGCTGTGTATAGATGGCTCCGTGCAGGCTCTTGCTGTGTATAGATGGCTACGTGCGGCCTCCTGCTGTGTATAGATGACTCCGTGTGGCCTCCTGCTGGGTATAGATGGCACGGTGGGGCCTCCCGCTGTGTATAGATGGTGCCGTGCGGCTTCCCGCTGTGTATAGATGGTGCCGTGCGGCCTCCCGCTGTGTATAGATGGCTACGTGCGGCCTCCCGCTGTGTATAGATGGCTCCGTGCGGCCTCCCGCTGTGTATAGATGGCTCCGTGCGGCATCCCGCTGTGTAAACATGGCTACGTGCGGCCTCCCGCTGTGTATAGATGGCTACGTGTGGCCTCCCGCTATGTATAGATGGCACCGTGCGACCTCCCGCTGTGTATAGATGGCACCGTGCGACCTCCCGCTGTGTATAGATGGCACCGTGCGACCTCCCGCTGTGTATAGATGGCTACGTGCGACCTCCCGCTGTGTATAGATGGCATTGTGCGGCCTCCCTCTTTGTATAGATGGCTGCGTGCGGCCTCCTGCGTTGTATAGATAGCTATGTGCGGCCTCCTGCTGTGTATAGATGGCTACGTGCGGCCTCCCGCTGTGTATAGATGGCTACGTGCGGCCTCCCGCTGTGTATAGATGGCTACGTGCGGCCTCTCGCTGTGTATAGATGGCTACGTGCGGCCTCCTGCTGTGTATAGATGGCTACGTGTGCTCAATATTGAGTCATACCATTAATGTAAGGCTATGTGCCCATGATGCAGAAATGCTCCGGATTTTTTTTGAGCGTTTCTGCATCTCCCTGGCAGAAAAAACGCAGGCGGATTGTACATGCGTTTTTCCTGCCAGGGACTTGCGGATGTGAAGCGTTCTTCACATGCATTTCCGCTTGCGGGTTGACAAGCGCTTTCCAAGAGATTTTAGCATCACTTAGAAAGTGCTTGACAACTTGGTCACACTATATAAATCCATGCAACCGGCCTGGATTTATATAGTGTGACCATAAAAGAATGGTAAAAAATAAATATATAATCAACTTCTGATGACCTGCCGACGTCAGCGGTCACGTGACCCGTCACATGACTAAATGACGTCACGGCAGGTCCTTTTCAGACCATCGCGAGCTGCCGGCAAGCCAGGACGCATCGGATAAAGACACCAGGGGCCATCAGAAGGTAAGTATAATATTTTTTTTTTACTTTATTCTTTTTTTACAGGTTCTATGGTACCCGGGTCCGGAGGAGAGTGTCCTCTTCTCCAAACCCGGGTACCATCTGCACATTGAAACGCATGGATTCTGCATGTACAGATGCAGTGATGCGGATTCCATGTGTTCCAATGCAAGTCATTGGCGGCGAAAGCGCCGCGCTTCCGCAAAATAATTGGTAGTGCTGCGGATTTTTCCACAATGATAATCCGCAGCGGAAATTTCCGCAGCATGTGCACAGCACATGCGGATTATCATTGGCGAACATGGCAGACCTTCTACCAAGCGTTTTTTAAGCGTTTCTGCAGCGGAATTGCAGCTGCGGAAATGCTTAAAAAACGCATAGTGGGCACACAGCGTAAAAAAAATATTATAATTAATATTGTGCCAAATTAATTTCACGTGAACTATCACATGATCTATCACAGGGGATCATGTGACATGTCACGTGATACATCAGGTGTGTGTGTGTGTAGGGGGGGCGCGCGCCTTCTAAACTGCCCGGGGCCCTTGCTACTCTTAATCCACCCCTGCACATATGATACACTGAGACTGCTGTATATACATTACATGGGATATGCTGAGTATAGGGCAACATTCCTCTCCAAAACCTACAGTCTCCTTTCCAGACATTTACAGACTGTTGTAAAAAGAAGAGAGGATGTTACACAATGCACCTTTCCCACCTTTTTTGAGATGTGTTGTTGCATTCAATTTCTAAATTAGTTAATCTTTTCAAATGAAATGGAAAATGTCTAACTTTCATCTTCTGATATATGTTCAGTTGTGAATATGACTATAAGAGATTTCCAAATGATTGCATTCTTGTTTTCTTTACATTTTACACAGCTTCCCAACTTCTTTGGAATTGTTCTTCATTTATGTATAGAATTCAAATAAATTACTTTTATATTAGTTAGATTTAGACTGATGGAAGGGGTATATAAATGTCAACATAAGTTAATAAGTCAGATTGTAGTATTATGCCCCAGGTGAGCCACAGTGAAGCCCCCAAAAAAAAGCAAAAGACTTTCTTAGAAGGTTTCTGATAGCAAATGACTTACGGTATTTAAATAACAAAAAAATCTTGCACATTAGATAATGGATTACTCTTGCCATTTAAGAAAATAAAAGGAAGTAAAGTCATCAATAAGAGTATTAGAATAATATGAGGGCAGTTCACATACAAGAACAAAAGAAAAGAATTGGTATAAGTAATCCAAGATCAGGGGCAGGAGAAGTCAGTGAGGTCAGCTTAAAGGTCACGAACATATAAGAGATAATAATGTACTGTAGCACTAGAGCACGAGTGTTGACCTGTACTCTAACAAGAGCTAGAAGGAAATGGCTCAAATAGTATATACTAATGTATAGATATGAACTATTCACTTTACCATGTGCTTTGATGGAGCACCTCAACATGGATTACTACTAAAACCACAAAGTATTATTTATAATGGAGTCACACGCAACTAGAAGCCTACATTTGTTAGAGTCTTCATAACAGTCCTATACATTTTAGAGCACATGACATATTCTTATTATAAGGACTTGGAACAATGTTATCACAGTTCCCTTGTTGTACTGGAAGTACATTTTCATGTACTAGCTGCAACATACTTAACCCTGCTGTTGTCTTCGGTCAAAAACGACCGATTTTGAACTTTAATATTTTTTAAAATATGCAAGATGCGGTTCTGAAACTTGTGGTTGATTGACTATTCCTCATTTGAGGGGTTCTTACTATGCGTATTGTTATATATATTTTTTTATGTTTACTTTTTGCTCCACAATTTTTTATACACTTGTACTCTTCGGTCAAAAATGACCGATAGCCTTTTATAGTGATCTCCAGCCATTTTATGAGTAAAATAAAGGAGCTATAATCTCATTTTGGACTATATATTACATCTACTACTATTTATCAATTTATTTAGGTCCTTTTGGTCCATGCAGATTTACACATACATACATTTTCTCATTACAATACTGCTGATGGATTACCCTCCAGTATAGTTATGTGCCAAATATTTTTACCCTGCTGTTCCTGTAAAATAGTTCAATTCAGTTCTCAACATTTCATATTGTAAATGAACATATTCTCTTTTTTTACTTGTGTTCCCTGATCTAATTTCTGTGAAATGCTGACCTGAAAGAGTACTAATAAATTCTGGCTGAAAAGTGTGTTTGCTTTACTCTGAGCTCTTATCCTAAAGGGTGGGGTGGGGTTTATTTTATCCTATCAGTAGACAATTGCCATAGTAGTCTATCCAGTTTCATTTTCAGTCCAGCTGGAGAGAGAGCAGAAAGGACATATACAGACAACAGAGTTCTAAAGGATCATCTTTACAGGTACTGTATGTAGCAGATAAACTATTTTTTTATTGTCAAAGTATTCAATTCCTTTGATTAGATGGTATAGTGTAAAGCAGCAATTGATAGAATGAGTGCATGCTTATATGGATGGTCTTGTTTGCGATGCTCCAGCATCACAATCACAGGGGATTTCTCAATGTGTGATGGGGCCCTAATTGTGTTTATTGTTGTAAAACTGGTAATAGTTTGTTCTCTCATTGTATTATTATTTTTATGTATATTTTATGTTTTCATTCCAGAGTGTTGCCTCTTTGCCTAATGAGAAAACGTATAATGACTGAAAAAGATTTGGAGGACTTTGTAAACGCCTCTAATTCTGATGATGATGATGATGCCCCGCCTGAGAATGTGTCAGAAGAGGAGGACCACATAAGTGATGGGGAAGCCAATGCAAAGCAATCTGATTCTGAAGTGGAATCTGATGAGGAAACCCAGACAACTAGTGGGATCCAAGAAATCCTTTCAAAGAACAAAGATGTCATTTCGAACCAACAGCCTTTTACTCAGTCTGGTAGAATGTCTTCTAAAAATGTCATAAAAGGTACACCGGGTCCTACCAGGTATGCTATATCAAGAATTGATGACATACAATCTGCATTCAAATTGTTTATAAATATTACCATACAAAACATCATAATCCAAATGTCCAACATTGAGGGACAACAAGTTTATGGCGAGAAATGGAATACTTTAGATTTGACAGCTCTTAATGCTTTCATAGGATTACTACTGTTAGCAGGAGTCTACAGGTCATACGGTGAGTCAACCAGTAGTTTATGGGATTCAGAAACTGGTCGCCACATATTTAGGGCCACAATGTCTGTGAAAAGATTTCATCAAATTTCAAGAGTCCTTCGTTTTGATAATAAAAGCAATCGAATTGAAAGAAGAGCCACAGACAAACTTGCCCCTATTAGAGATTTGTGGAACAAATGGGTAGAAAATCTACCAATATTTTATAATCCTGGTGACAATGAGACTGTAGATGAGCAATTAGTCTCGTTCAGAGGTAGGTGTCCGTTCAGGCAGTATATTCCAAGTAAGCCTGCAAAGTACGGCATCAAAATATGGACTCTGTGCGACAGCAAAAGTGCGTACGCTCTAAATGCACAGGTATACATAGGAAAACAAGCTGGAGAAAGAGCCGAAAAAAATCAAGGCATGCGAGTAGCCTTGGATTTGACCCAGGGACTCAAAGGACAAAATGTCACATGCGACAATTTTTTTACATCATATCAATTAGGGCAGATGTTGATGAAAAGAAAAATGACCATGTTGGGTACTATTAGAACAAATAAGCCATTACTGCCGCAAGGTATTCTCAGTAAGAGAGACATTTATAGTTCTATGTTTTATTTTACTAAGGATACCACAGTAGTTTCTTACGTCTCAAAAAAACACAAGCAGGTAATTCTGATAAGCACAATGCATCATGATAGTGAAATCAGTAATAGAGATGACAGAAAACCGGACATCATTTTAGAATATAATGCTACAAAAGGGGCTGTTGATACTCTAGATCAACTGATAGGCACTTACACCTGTAAGCGCAAAACAAATCGGTGGCCAATGGTGATTTTTTACAATATGCTTGATGTGTCAGCATACAATGCATTCGTGCTATGGAAGGAAATAGACCCAAATTGGAACAAAAATAAACTATATAAGAGAAGACTTTTTATAGAGGAGTTGGGAAAATCACTGGTTAGCCCATATATTGAAGAACGAAAGGTAACACCCAGAGCTGATGGAGCGGCAGCCATTGTCCACAGGATCCAACAGCAAGATAAAGAAAGTGAACCAACAGCTTACACCAGCACTGCTAGAATACCCACGGACACCACCAGCAATGCAACCAGCCTAAAACGGAAACGATGCGACTTCTGTCCAACATCAAGCAATCACAAATCAAATGTGATATGTTACAGATGTGGAAAATATTTATGCAAAAGACATGTCAATTATACCTGTGACAATTGCAAACAGTAAATATTTATCATTTTACATAAAAAAACCTGAACTGTTAATTTTTTTTTTTTTGTTGGAAAATAATATAATTACATTTAGTTTATTATTAGTTATAGTTTACAGTTGGATGAATAATTATTTTTGTATGTGCAAATATGCAATATGCATAAATATTCCAATAAAGCCATGTTAAATGTTTTGACACAAAAAAAAATAAAAAGTAAGTTTTTCTTTCCATTTTTCATTTGTTTATAAACAACCAGGTTCACATACAATATAATACTGCAAAAATTATTCCATTAAAACACTTAAATTAGCTAAAAATCAAGACTTTATTAGGTCTGTTCAAAAATGACCAGAAGATAACAAGTGTATAGTGGAAACAAGGAGAATAGCAGGGTTGGTAACTCATTATTATAACAATTTTACCAAAAACATTATTTTTTCAATATTGTACTGCTTTACAGGTATAGAAAGCCAGGGTTTTCTCCAATGATCCTAACACTCAACCTATGATTACGGTCACTGCCACAATCTTAAATTAATAGACCAAAACTCACCAAAGGTACTGCGGCACCGCTCTTTGTGTACAAACACCATAGAAAAAGTCCACACTATAAGTAGATAAATATGCAGTCTTCATTTTATTTCATATCCTCATTAAATAAATAGAAAAACGTCACATTGGTCATGAATCTGTCAATTCATAGGGGCAGATTAATCAAAAGTTCTACTTCAAACAAAGTCTAAAGTGTAGTATCACACGAGATGCCACACAAAATGGACCTGACATGGACACATGGACACATTTGGATGTTTCGGTGTTAATGGGAAGGGGGGATACCTCTGAAACTTTTAGATATGTCCATGCTGGGTCCACTCTATGCAGCGTCTTGTTTGTTTGTACACTATGGACTTTGAAACAGAACTGCCTCCATACTCATAAATCTGCTGCCTCCATATTCACGAGGTCTATATAATCCCACTCCTATCACTGATTGACAGCTTTCTGGCTATGCGCAATGTACACAGAACACTGTCAATCAGTGGTGTCGGCGGGATTATACAGAAATCAGCATTCAGAGAAGTGTTAGATCTGCAGCAGATAAAGTAGAGATTTTCTAAAAAAATTCAATAGTCCAGTAAGTGAAACATTGGTGGAATCATGGGCTCTTCACCTACATTATGCTGCTCTCAGTTATTGTCTCAAAAACATGGTGACAAATTCCTTTTAAAGTCTATGGGACAGATATAAAGAGATAAAATAGAAACCTGAAATGAGAATAACCCTTTATGTTGGCATCTACTGCATGTAATTATTATTTCTTATTCCATTAAGAAAGTAGACTAATAGATAAAGCTACCACATAAAGCATTATTTTTCACATCTTGTTTTTATTTTTATTTTATGTTCTATATATTATTTTACTTCTCTCTGCAGCATACTAGAATATATAGCGAATCAATTCAATTACGTACCTATCCCTAAGACGTCACTCTGTTTTAATACTATAGTATATAAGCAATTTTTTCTCTGTCGTAGATATACAGGGTGGGCCATTTATATGGATACACCTAAATTAAATGGGAATGGTTGGTTGTCAACGTCCTGTTTGTGGCACATTAGTATATGGGAGTGGGGAAACTTTTCCAGATGGATGGTGACCATGGTGGCCATTTTGAAGTCGACCATTTTGGATCCAAATTTATTTTTTTCAATGGGAAGAGGGTCATGTGACACAAACTTATTGAGAATTTCATAAGAAAAGCAATGGTGTGCTTTGTTTTAACATAACTTTATTCTTTCATGAGTTTTTTACAAGTTTATGACCACTTATAAAATGTGTATACTTACAGCCTAACCAGCAGATGGAGACCCAATCAGTAGTCTCGATATTTCAAAAAATTAGGGCCAGACACCACCAAAGTGGCATCAATTTCACCAGACTAGAAATAATATAATGGGGAACGACACCTCTTCCACTACAGGAAACACACCAAATGGAGACCCAACCACTAGAGATGGACGAACCTGGACAGTAAAGTTCAGGGTCCGTACCGAACACCTACTGTTCGGTCACAGACCTCGAACACGGACTTCCTCTGGAAGTCCGTGTTCCTGTTCAGGTTCCGGTTCGGGTTTTGGTGTTTCCAGGAACACAGGCTCTAGCATTACCGCGGTCAGAGCACTGTGGCATCATGCTGACAGGTGTTGGCATGATGCCACTGTTAGAACCCTCCTGTTTGTGTTTTTCAATCTTGTGCTTTGCGGTGACGTGACCATCTGCCTTTATATTCCAGCTCCGCCCTTCTGGCTGTGCTGGACTTCAGTGTTTGACTGTCTCTCTAGCCAGGTGCTTTGGTGCCTTTCTCTGTCTGTTCGCTTAGTCCTTCTGGGACCTCTAGTACCTTTTTGTCAGTTTGTCTTTTTGTGTTCTGCAACAACTTCTCTGTTTAGGAGGTGTCCCATTTTTGTCCCAGTCCTTAGTTCTTTTAGGGACCCCTCCCCTTATGCTATAGGTCTTTGTTCAGACTAGCCGAGGACTAAGGTGGGTCTGTTCACTAGGAACAGGCAGCCCGCTACATCGTAGGGATTCAGCTAAGTCTTACTGTAGCGACAGCTTTCCCCTATCTTTCCTAAGTACATGTTGCAGATCATAACAGTAAGTCCAGCCCAAAAGGAAAGTAATTCGGGGATCAGTATGGTTTCCATCCAGGATTTGGCTCCACTCGGAGGTGGCTGAGCTACAGCAACACGTGAGTCAATGGACTGTGTGTGCTAGGTCAAAGGAATCACATACTTCTACTGCGGGGTTGATTTGCCCTCTGGAGGTTCCTAGTGTGCCTTGGACGCATCTCACAATGGATTTTATTACTGATCTTCCTGTGTCCGAGGGTTTTACTGTCATCTGGGTGGTCGTGGACCGTTTTAGTAAGATGTGTCATTTGGTTCCATTCATTAAGTTGACCTGCGCCAAGACACTCACTAAGGCGTTTGTTAAGGAGATTGTCAAGCTTCATGGCGTTCCCACGAATATTGTTTCTGATAGAGGACCTCAATTTGTGGCTAGCTTTTGGCGTGCTTTTTGTGACAGGTTGGGAGTCCATTTGTCATTTTCTTCTGGGTATCATCCTGAGTCTAATGGACAGACTGAAAGAAAGAACCAGGATGTAGAATAGTTTTTGCGTTGTTTTGTGGCAGACAATCAAGAGGTGTGGTCTGAGTTTCTGCCTCTCACAGAATTTGCTCTTAACAATCATACGTCCTCCTCTGCTGGGTGTTCTCCTTTTTTTTGTTGTACTGGGAGACATCCGTCTTTTGGTTCGTTCTCCAAATTGGGGTCGGTGGTACCGGAGGAGGAGAATTTTTCCGGTGATTTGGAGAGAGTTTGGACTAATGTACATTTCAACCTTAAAGAGGCTAACAAGAAGTCCAAGGAGTATTTTGACAGGAAACGTAAGGAGGTTTTGTTTACTGTGGGTGACATGGTTTGGTTGTCCTCAAAGAACCTGCGGTTGAGGATTCCCTCTAAAAAACTGGGTCCTAAGTGGTGTTGGTCCATTTAAGGTGCTTCAGGTTGTTAACCCGTCTGCTGTTAGGTTGGATGTCCCTACTTCCTGGAAGATTAATCCTGTGTTTCATGTTTCCTTGTTGAAAAAGGCTGATGTGTCAGATAGGGATGCCACTGTCACAGTTCCTCCTGTGGTGGAAGACGGCGAATATGAAATTTCTCATATCCTGAATTCTAAATGGCATAGAGGGAGATTACAGTATCTTGTCTCCTGGAAGGGTTTCGGTCCCAAAGACAACTCCTGGGTAAGGATGGATGATGTCTCTGCTCCTAGGCTTGTTAAAGCTTCCCACAAGAGGTTTCCAGATAGGCCTGGGCCTGGAGGATCCGGAGGATCCTCATAAAAGAGGGGGTACTGTTAGAACCCTCCTGTTGGTTTTTTTCCATCTTGTGTTTTGCGGTCATGTGACCATCTGCATTTATATTCCCGCTCCTCTCTTTTGGCTGTGCTGGACTTCAGTGTTTGACTGTCTCTCTAGCCAGGAGCTTCGGTGCCTTTCTCTGTCAGTTCTCTTGGTCCTTCTGGGACCTCTAGTACCTTTTTGTCAGTTTGTCTTTTTGCGTTCTGCAACAACTTCTCTGTTTAGGAGGTGTCCCATTTTTGTCCCTGTCCTTAGTTCTTTTAGGGACCCCTCCCCTTATGCTATAGGTCTTCGTTCAGACTAGCCGAGGACTAAGGCGGGTCTGTTCACTAGGAACAGGCAGCCCGCTACATCGTAGGGATTCAGCTTAGTCTTACTGTAGGGACAGCTTTCCCCTATCTTTCCTTAGTACATGTTGCAGATCATAACAGCCACAGCAGTGACAGTGACCCGCGGTAAAAAGCTTACTGCGGGTCATAGGCACCAGCTGATGGTACTACTACCACCATCAGCTGGCGCCTCCTGCCATAGGAAACAGCAAGCGCAGGCACCGCTGGATGAAAGCAATAGTCTCCAATCCACAGGCGCCTGTGCTCTGCTGAAAATAAAAAAAAATGTTAAAATGAATAAAAAAAGTTCAAATAAAAATAAAACACATTATACTCACCTACACCTTGTCCCTGATGTTCACCGCCCCTGCAAAAAAGAAAAAAAAACACTATCTACTCACCTTACACCTAGTTCCCGAAGCCCATAATAAAGCAACCTCATCCTCACCTGTCGGCCGCAGTCCAAACAGCGAGGGTCCCACGAAGATCCCATGGACAGAGCAGGCACATTGTAGAATGTAGCCACTCTGTTATGCAGCAGCCAGCAATACACTGACTCAGTGTATTGCCGGCAAATGAGGTCAGCACATGGGCAGTGAGTATTTTCCCATGATTGCCAATGAGTTGAAATGAGTTTACTTTTATTACAGGTGATCATGGGCTTTGGGGACTAGGTGTAAGGTGAGTATATGGTGTTTTTTTATTTTTTGCAGGGGCGGCTAACAACGGGGACAAGGTGTAGGTGAGTATAATGTGTTTTATTTTTATCTGAACATTTTTTTATTAATTTTAATATTTTTTTTTTTTACTTTCAGCAGAGCTCAGGTGCCGGCGGATAGGAGACTACTGCTTACATCCAGTGGTGCCTGCGCTCGCTGTTACCTATGGCAGGAGGCGCCGGCTGTTTATTGTAGTAGTACCATTAGTTGGTGCCTATGACCCACGGTAAGCTTTTTACTGTGAGTCACTGTCACAGCTATTGCATCATGCTGACACCTTTGCGCAGTACGGTGGTGGTGTGGATTCGCTCTGCCCTGCTGGAATGCATGTCTCATTAAGGCAGAGGTTAAGGGCACAGGTGGAGGATCCAGAGGATGTGGAGGAGGCAGAAGCAGTGGAGTAAGTGTTAGATACAGAGGTTTGTCCTGCAAGCCTTGGGGATTCCAAGATTTGTGGAGCAGTCCCTTCCCGCCTGCCCCCACAGCCAACAGTCACCCCGTGCCCAGTCAGTGAGATGCTTACTCGTCCAGGTGTCTGTGGTGAAATGCACCCTGACAGACATAGATTTAGTCAAGGAATGGGTGATGTCTGTGACATGCTGATGTAGCGCAGGCACAGCTTTCTTAGAGAAGTAATGGCTACTGGGTGCCTGGTACTGGGGGACTGTGATGGCCATCAGCTTTTGGAAACCGTCTGTATCCACCACGCAGAAAGGCAGCATTTCCGTGGCTAACAGATTGGAGATGGTGGAGTTCAGCCTCTTAGCTTTGTCATGTGTAGGATGAAGCAATCTTTTACTTGACCACAACTGTGGGACTGAGGGCTTCCTGCTGTGCTGAGAGAGGGTGGAGTAGGGTGAACATGAAAAATTGCTGGACTGGGAGTGAGGTGCAGACAGAGATGTTACAGTAGATTGTGAAAGCTGTGGTGTGCTTGGTGAAGCAAAAACAGCAGGCATGTCCACTTCCGTTACAGCTGACGTGCTCTCATTCAGCCTGACTGGAGCAAGTAAATAAGTGGAGGTTTGTGGCTGGAGACCTGTGTGACAACACTTGGTATGGTGACAGAGGAGGAAGAAGCACCAAATGCGATTGATTGGGTAGCCGATGGTTGGTGCAGCCCATTGGTCCGCATTTTATCTCAGTGAAATTGCCAGACTAACGCATGTTGATCACGCATGTGACGGTTCATGCATGTACTAGTCAAATTATTGCAATATTTCCCTCTACTGAGGAGGAGAGGCCACTTGAAGCAGCGCTGGCTATCCACTGCAGCACATGCTCTTTCTGGCCCTCATGTACAACCGCTGTGTGGCTGCCAAAGAAAGGGAGTGGAGTAGCCCATCCAGTAAAAGAAGTTGTCAGCTGTCTTTGGATAGGACGTGACGATGTTGGTTCACTAATATAACCACCTACTCCACGTACACCTTGAACACCAAGCCTATTCCCCCTTCTACCATGATCTTACTTTTTCCCAATCATGTTGGATGTACCCTTCCCCTTTTTTAACCAGCTGTTTAACAAACCTATGCCCAGACCTATGACACCTGTCAGTAAATTACCAATCAGTATCTATTTGCTCAGATAGTGTTGCTGGTGCATGCTATTAGCAACCAAAAATTTGATTTTATACTGTGGAGCCCTGAATACTGCAGAATCTCATCGCAAAGAATTACAAGCTGAGATGTGGCCTGCTGTATGTATCACAGTAGTAACAGAAGAAATTAGATATTTTTTACTGTGGACGAGCTCTGTATGCAGGAGAATCTCTGTGCAAAAAAAATACTAGCTGAGATTTTTTACTGTGGACTAGACCTGTATACACCAGAATATATGCACCAAAAAACAAGCTGAGATGTGGTCTGCTGTATGTGTCATGGTAGTAACTATTGATGAGCGCGCATGTTCGCTACTGCTCTGTGCTCGCCCGAGCATCTCACTGCTCGAGATGCTCGGCGCTCGCCGAGTATTTCTGGGGGTGCTCGGCGGGAGCTTGGGTCTCCTCCGTGCATGTTTGGCGCTCTTTAGCCAATGAACATGAAGGGATTGCCTGCCACTCACATTAATGCCCTAGCCATGTTTGTTGTGGCATAACAGTGATTGGCTGGCTGCACAGCATCATCAGGTCTATATCAGACCTGGTGCCGCCACGCTCGTCACAGTCACTCCGGAATTAGACAGTGTAGGGAGAGGTGCTGCTGAGCTATGGAGAGATTTGCTTGTTTCTTGCTAGTGTAGGTGTACCAAACTATATTAGAGACACATATCCATCTTAACAAACAGTCCTTCTGAGGACTAATCCATCTGCAGAGATATCAGGCAGGCAGTGTATATAGTCAGGCAGGCAGTGTATATGGCAGACTGCAGTGCATATAGCACAAGAGGCTCCATTCCAGTTTTGTCTACTGCTGCTGTTAGATATTTCTAGAAATAGGCCCAGGTCCAGAGAACACAGTTTTTCTGCGCCATTTGATTGTTGGCACTGCAGAATACAGCCAGGTCCTTTCCATATTACGGCGCTAAAAATCCAGCTATTTAAAACTGTGGTTTGTCCGTCACACGGATCACATATAATTGCGCTGAAAATACTGCCATTTCTGGCCTCCATTAAAAAAATGTTCAGTGTGTCAGTGAAGCAATTGACACCGGTTTGCTGTTCAAAATAGTTACTTACAGTCCAGACATTTAAAACTGTGTTTTTTCCGTCACACGGATCACCTATACGTTTTCAGAAAATACTGCCATTTCTGACTTCCATTAAAAAATTTTTCAGAGTGTCAGTGAAGCAATTGACACCAGTTTGCTGTTCCAAATAGTTACCTACAGGCCAAGTATTTAAAACTGTGTTTTCTCCGTCACACGGATCACATATACATTTTCAAAAAATACTGCCATTTCTGACCTCCATTACAAATTTGTGTCAGTGAAGCAATTTACACCAGTTTGCTGTTCAAAATAGTTACCTACAGGCCAGGTATTTAAAAATGTGTTTTCTTCGTCACACGAATCACATAAACGTTTTCATAAAATACTGCCATTTCTGACCTTCATTAAAAAATGTTTCAGTGTGTCAGTGAAGCAATTGACACCAGTTTGCAGCTCAAAATAGTTACCTATAGGCCAGCTATATAAAACTGTGTTTTCTCTGTCACATGGATCACATATACGTTTTCAGAAAATACTGCCATTTCTGACCTCCATTAAAAAAAATTTCAGTGTGTCAGTGACGCAATTGACACCAGTATGCTGTTCAAAATTGTTACCTACAGGTCAGGTATTTAAAACTGTGGTTTGTCTGTCACACGGATCACATATAAGTTCACTCCAAATTCAGTCATTTGTAGTGAGGGTCGAAGATATTCTCCTCCATTTAAAATTGGCAAGGCACGTGGCAAGGGATGGGGAACTGGACGTGATGGTGATGATGGTGCATGCAGAGGTCGAAGCCGTGGGCAAGCTGAAATTGTGCCACAACAAACACCCACATCTTCTCGCTCGACCTTCCTGTCCCAATTAATAGGAGACCACTGAACACCACTATTGAACACAGAGCAGCGTGAAAAGGTTATTGGTTGGATAGCAGATAACGCTTTCAGTCACTCAGCCACCACCACCACCTTGTCTTCTACACGGTCAAGTCTCAGTAGCTGTGAGTCTGGACTGCATATTCCTCACCCTGAACCTCCTTCCTCCCACCATGCCGAGTGCCCAGACACAACTTATCCCACACTTGGACACTCCGAAGAGCTGTTCACTTTTCCATTTATAGATTCAGGCCTCTCGTCCGGTCCACTTGAAGCAGGACAAGAGGAGATCGCAAGTAGCAATTCCCAAATATTTGAGCAGCCACAGTCACACGAAGGCGACGGCAGGAAAGTGTCACAAGAGGTGGACGCTGATGAGACACAATTTCCAGAAAGTCAGGAGGAGGACCAGAGTGCGGAAGTGGAAGACGAGGTGGTTGATGATATAGTAACTGACCCAACCTGGCAAGAGGATGAGGGGCGAGGAGAGCAGCTCACAGGGGGAGGGAGGAAGAGCACCCCAACAGGCAGGAAGAAGCTGTGTGGTGGCCACAAAAAGAAGGCAGGCAACCATTCCCAGTAACACAAACACAAAGGAAGTTGTCAGTACAACTGGCAGGGGTGGCAAAATGACCAGCCTGACCACCACCAGCATGATCAGGCACATGGCAGCAAAGCACCCGACTTTGTGGGCCGAACCCCAGGGTCCAGAAACAGTGTATGCCGGTGGCACCACTGCTTCTTCCGCTGTTGTGCATGCAAGCCAATCCCCTGTCCATGGAGCATGCGAAGATGCCTCCTTCCTTGCACCTGTCATTGCACACTCTCAAGTAGCAGCATCAGGAAGCATGTCCACGTCCTTGTCCCAGCGCAGCGTTCAGTTGTCCATACCCCAGTCCTTGGAACGCAATCGCAGATATGCAGCCAACGCCCCACAGGCCACACTACTAAATTCCCACATTTCGCGACTGCTTGCACTCGAAATGTTGCCTTTTAGGCTTGTAGAGACAAAAGCATTCCACAACCTGATGGCGGCAGCTATTCCTTGGTACTCAGTCCCCAGCCACGACTATTTCTCCCGGTGTGCCATCCCCGCATTACACAAGCACGTGTCCCAAAACATTAGCCGTGCTCTCAACAACGCAGTTACCAGGAAAGTCCACCTAACCATGGACACGTGGACAAGTGCTTGTTGGCAGGGATGGTACATCTCGCTGACGGCACACTGGGTCAACATAGTAGAAGCAGGGACCCAATCGGACCTTGGGACGGAACATGTCCTCCCGACGCCAAGGATTGCAGGCCTAAGATCAATCAGGGTTGCCCCCACTGTCTACAGCTCCTGCACCTCATCCTCCTCAGCCTCCATCTCTGAAATGACCACATCAGTCATATGCTGGAAGCACTGCAGCACTGCCTCGGCCTAGCGGCAAAAGGCTGTGCTGAAGCTAATATGCTTAGGTGACAAAATGCACAATGCTGAAGAGTTGTGGACAGCTCTGAAAGAGCAGGCAGATCTGTGACTCACACCGCTGAACCTACAGCCAGGCATGGTAGTGTGTGACAATGGCTAGAACCTGGTGGCGGCTCTGAGGCGAAGCGAGCTCACACACGTACCATGGTTGGCCCATGTGCTTAACCTCGTGGGTCAGCGGTTTCTCAAATCCCACCCGGAGCTGCCAGATCTGCTTGTTAAAGTATGCCGCCTATGTGACCATTTTAGAAAGTCACCTACAGCTTCCGCCGCCCTTGCTGTGTTTCAGCAGCATTTGCAGCTTCCGGCTCACAGACTGGTATGTGATGTCCCCACGCATTGGAAATTTACACTGCTGTTGTTGGGAAGGATTTGTGAGCAGAAGAGCGAAGTTGTTGAATACCAGCATCAACAAGGCCGTCGGTATTCAGTTCAGACTTCACACATAAGACCTCAGGAGTGGACATGGATGTCACTATCCCCCTTCTCTGTCTTCTGAAACTCTCTCTGCTCACAATCAAAGAGGATGCATTGCAGGCAGAGCACGATGAGATGGAGCAAGGAACCATAAAGGGTGATTACACACAGCCCAGCCTCATCTCATCCCAACGTGGATTGGGTGACAATGAGGAAGAGGAGGAGGAGGAAGAACAGGAGCTAGTTTCATGCGCTATAGACAGTACTACCTGCACAACTGTCATACCGTCTGTTCAGTGTGGATCGCCAGAGAACAGAGAGGAGGAGGAGAGCAAGGTCAGTCTTCCTCTTGGTAAGGACACGGAAGTCTTGCCTGTTAGCAGTCTGGCACGCATGGCTGAGTTTATGTTACGCTGCCTTTCCCATGACTCATGCGTTCTCAAAATTTTGGGTGACAGTCATTACTGGTTGGTGACACTTCTAGACCCATGCTACAAGGAGAACTTTATATCTCTTATTCCTGAGGCGGACAGGTCTAGGGCAGTACCATTAGGCCCTTGTTGCGGAACTATTAAAAAATTTCCATCTGAAAACGCTGGCGGCAGAGGTCACAGTTTGTTGGACAACCAAGGAGTACAGGCGAGAGAGACACAAATGCAATCCAGCAGAGGCAGGGGAACACTGTCAAAGTTCTGGGACACTTTTCTCAGACCCTCCCATCACACAGGCCCTGAGGTGCGGGGTACTTTCACAAGGAGTGCAAAGTTTGGGAAGATGCTGAGAGAGTAGCTTGATGACCGTACCAACGTCCTCTGTGATTCCTCTGTGCCTTATAATTATTAGGTATCCAAGCTGGAAACATGGAATAAACTAGCTTTCTACACTTTGGAGGTCCTGGGCTGCCCTGCTGCTAGTGTTTTATCAGAGCGGGTTTTTAGTGCCTCTGGTGGAATTATAACTGATAAGCGCATCTGCCTGTAAACTGAAAATGCTGACAGGCTGACTGTTATAAAAATGAACAATGGCTGAATTTGGCTGCACTTCTCAACATCACCGAATGATAGCAGCATAACATAAACTCAAATCCAGTGTTTTTTTCTGGGAGGTGTATTCCCATGCACCTCTTCACACCCACACATGGGTATATGCTTCCTGATTTTGGCTATTTGCTCTTATCCTCCTCCTTCTCCTCATCCTCATCCTCCACCACATCACCTGGGTAACCGTGGTCCGTGAGGCAACACCCACATAATTTTTTTAAAGGGTGTTTATGATGCCTGTAAAAAAAAAAAGTATACAGAATGTTCATGTATACCCCCCAGGGGTAAATGTTTGTCAGCCCATACACTTAGTGCATGGGCATTACAAGTATAGGAGACCCACTCCTTTCTAATGAGAACATTTTTTATGAGATCCTCTAAGTCTCTTCCAAGGGGCATTGGAGTGCCTCCCAATTTTTGGCAGCCCTTGCCTTCACTGCATAGGCCAACACTATGGGAGACCCTCTCTTTTCTAATGGGAATTTGTCATTACTGTGGCCCTGTTCTGTGTGTCTTTAAATTCTTAGTGCGTTTTTTTCTAAATTTGTTCAGCCGTTGGACTCACTGCATACCCTATGACTGTATAGCAGACCCTCTCCTTTCTAATGGGAACATGTCGGACTTGTTACTGTGGCCCTGCTCTATATGTCTTTAAATTCTTAGTGAGGTTTTTCCTTAATTTGGTCAGCCGTTAGACTCACAGCATAACCTATAACTGTATAGCAGACCCTCTCCTTTCTAATAAGAACATGTCGTACTTGTTACTGTGGCCCTGCTCAATGTGTCTTCAAATTGTTAGTGGGGTTTTTTCCAAATTTTGGCAGCCCTTGCAGTCACAGCATGGGCATTACCACTATAGGAGACCCGCTCCTTTATAATGGGAACATTTTTTTTACTGAGACCCTCCTCTATGTCTCTTCAAAGGGGTATTGGGTTGCGTCCGAATTTTTGGCAGCCCTTGCAGTCACTGCATACGCAATAACAGTATAGGAGACCCACTCGTTAAAAATAGGAGCAACAAGGCATATCCGGCTGATGGCTCTCTAACAATAGCGAGGGCCGACTGCTGGCCTTTTAAGAATAGTAAGGGCCGCCTGATGGTTCTATAAAAATAGGCTTTGTGACTTTCAGAGTCCCTTCATCATAAATGAAACAGGATGTGTCTGATGATGTGTCACACACCACATGGCCAAGTAAGGTTGTAAAATGTTAAAATGACATTTCCCTGTGAATGCATTTATCTTAAAAAATAACGTAAAAAAAAACAAAAAACAGTAGGGTCTTTCTTTAGTATAAAAAACAGAGTCGCCAATGTAACCTCAATGTAATCACATTGTTCAGCTCCTGCACCTCCTACTCCATCTCCGAAATGATCACATTAGTCACAAGCTGAAAGCACTGCAGCACTGCCTTGGCCAAGCGGAAACAGGCTGTGCTGAAGATAACATGCTTAATGCTTAGGTGACAAACCGCCCAGCTCTGCAGAGTTGTTGAAAGCTTTAACACAGCAGCCTGATCTGTGGCTGTCACCGCTGAACATACAGCCAGGCATGGTCGTGTGTGACTATGGGCGGAACCAGGTGACGGAGAAAAGACAGCCGGAGTAGATACAGCTTCCCTTTATGCCAGTTCTTTCACTGAGCTAAAGAATATGGCTGTGGTGAAATACAACTCCCACTGAGAAGCTGTTTCAGATTGAAAAACATTGTGCCCACCAGAGGATTTGATTCTGAGGGCTCACCTTTCTCCCCCACTCAAGAGCCCCAGAACAGCTGCAAAGTTAGCGCTATCATTAACTCTCCTGATGTAGAAGCCAGGGCACACCAGAGGATTCTATGGTGGGACCGTCCAACCCTGCCAAGAAGCAGCCCTGGCTAAGAAAAGTGTGGGGGAAGGTTCCCGGACACTCTATGGCTGCTTTTTTAATGTAGATCGGACGTGCTTATGCATGTTATTTCTCAAACTGCATTGCAGATCAGGCCATTGCCCAACTGTGTAGTCAGGAAATTAAATGCGCAAAGAAAGATGTTTGTGTGTCAAAACACCACCGGCAAGTGGAGTTGATGTTGGACGGGCTGCCATTGCTTCTGCAATAAGCTACATTAGAGGACTTCCTGGGAGAAATGACACCCAGAGTAGATACGTTTTCCCTCTATGCCAGTCCTTTCACCGAGCTAAAGAATATGGCTGTGGTGAAATACAACTCAGCAAAAAAAGCTGTGGACTGGATCCGTACCATCCCTGGCCACATTCACCTGTCCACGTGTTTGAGGTTAGGCGGTCCTTTCCAGTAAGTGCACTGGGGAGGGCACGGGTAATGTTGTGGAACCCGTGCTTGTGGAAGGCGGAGACGATACCGAGAGAAATAGTGGCGGCTGGGGACCGAGTATGGACACCTAGCCGCCGCTGGCATGAGGTTATGAAAAGCTTCCCCCACCACGAGCCTAAAAGGCCACATTTCAAGTGAAAGCAGCTTTAGAGGACTTTCTTTGAGAAATGACAGCTGGGTAGATATAGTTTCCCAAGTCCTTTCACCAAGCTAAAGAATATGGCTGTGGTGAAATACAACTCAGCAAAATAAGCTGTGGACTTGCTCCGTACTGTCCCTGGCCCCATTCACCTGTCCATGTGTTTGTGATTAGGCGGTCCTTCCCAGTAAGTGCACTGGGAAGGGCACGGCTAATGTTATGGGACCCGTGCTTGTGGAAGGCGGAGACGATACCGATAGAAATAGTGGTGGCTGGGGACCGAGTATGGACACCCCTCCGCCGCCGGCATGAGGTTATGAAAAGCTTCCGCCTCCATGAGCCTAAAATGCCACATTTCAAGTGAAAGCAGCTTTAGAGGACTTCCTGGGAGAAATGACAGCTGGGTAGATATGTTTTCCCAAGTCCTTTCACCAAGCTAAAGAATATGGCTGTGGTGAAATACAACTTAGCAAAAAAATATGTGGACTGGCTCCGTACCATCCCTGGCCACAGTCACCTGTCCACGTGTTTGTGGTTAGGCGGTCCTTCCCAGTAAGTGCACTGGGGAGGGCACGGGTAATGTTATGGGACCCGTGCTTGTGGAAGGCGGAGATGATACTGGAAGAAATAGTGGCTGCTGGGGACCGAGTATGGACACCCGGCCGCCGCTGGCATGAGGTTATGAAAAGCTTCCACCTCCACGAGCCTTAAATGCCACATTTCAAGTGAAAGCAGCTGTCAAAAATTTGGCAGTATAGTATTGCAGCCTGTGGGTGGGTGGGTGGCTGACTGGCTGCATACTTGCGCTTGCATTTCAAGAAATGGGGTAGGGACAACTAAATGCTGGGACAAGGACTTGGTGCTTATTGCAAGTCTGCAACGACAGGTTCATGGCGGGAGGCATCTTCGCATGCGCCAAGGATCACTTATGATGGGCACACTTTTAGGCAGTTACCTGGGAGTCAGAGATGCTTCCAGAGTTCTTCCCCATGCTGTTCCAATATCTTTTCAGCACTGTATGCATGTCTCTGATGATGTGTCACACACCACATGGCCAGATAAGGTTGTAAAATGTTAAAATGACATTTCCCAGTGAATGCATTTGTCACGGTTGAAAGCAATGCAAAAGTGCAAAAACGCATCAAAAACGTGATGTGTGAACATAGCCCAAGGTGTGGAGGAGTGTTTTTGTTTTTGGTTATTTATTTTGCCTTATATACAAGTCATTACCCTTGAAAGGATGTTCCTTAACATATTTCCCAGGAAAATCCATTTTGGTTTTGTTTTTGTATGTTTTATTGTGAGTCCGTAAAAGTGGCGTAATACTCTGACAATGTTGTTGACAGCAGTGACCTAGAAGTCAGAAATGCTCCCATGTCATTTGAGCACTGTCCCATCGATTTGGGCAAATTTTAGGCCCTCTGCAGACCGCCGGGGGGAGCCGCCTGAAAAATGCTCGAGTTTACCATAGACTTACTTTGGGCTCGTTGCTCGGGTCGAGCACCCGAGTATTCCAATTTGCTCGACCCGAGCAAAGAGTACCCGAGGATTTTAGTGCTCGCTCATCACTAGTTGTAACAGAAAAAATTCAGTTTTTTTTTTACTGTGGACAAGCCCTGTATACAGCTGTATCTCAGTGCAAAAAATTACAAGCTGAGATGTGGCCTGCTGCATGTATCATGGTAGTAATACAAAAAATTACATTTTTTACTGTGGATTCCTGGATAAAGCTGAATCTCAGCGCAAAAGAATTACAAGCTCAGATGTAGCCTGCTTTATGTAGCACAGCAGGAAGAGAAAAAAATTTGAGTTTCATAGGTGTACTCCTGCATGGAACACAATTATAGCAGTGCACAACAGAGTTCTATGCTGAAATGTGGCCTGCTGTCTCTGTCTGGACCACACTAATAGCAAAAACAATTGATCTACTGGAAGGTCGATTTGACAGTCACACAGGATCCTATCTATCTAAACTATCTAGCTAACTATCTCAATCTCTCAGTATCCAGGAGCAGCATCAGGAGCAGACTCTCTGCGCTGTTACACTGACAAAATGGCGCTAAAACAACATGTCCACTCTTTATATGGAGAGGGACATGTAACTACACCAGCCAATTGACCCAAAATTGTTCATAAGAACCAGCGTAGAGTATTGATTCTTCACAAATTGCCATAAGCCAAATAAACGCTAACTAAAGGTTCGATGATGATTAAAAATGTAATCTAATCTTTATTTTTTATTTATCATCTTATGTGCAATATTACAATCCTCTGATGAAGCCAGTGATGGCGGAACTAGTTGGGGAGGCAGCTGATTAATTTTATTAGCAATGTTTGAGAGTTGGTCCATACTATTCAATGAGGTGTTGGTCCGCGGCTACACCAATTGCTGAGTTGCTTTGTGATACCATAATCATAGTGAGCTATATAGAATAGGGGAAACTATTGACCAGCCAGTTGTTACTTGGCCAGATTATTTATGCCACTAGCTACTTTATACTGGTTGAGGAATTATATAAGATCCAAAAGTCAGTATGAATGAGATTTCCATTGTGGGATAGACTCAACTACTAGAAGGAGCCTAAAGCCAAATCTTTGTGAGACATTTGTCCACTATGAGTTACGCACACCAATAATATCTCTCTTTCTTCCTGGCTGTGAGTCTCCCCATTTTCATTAGTATTGGTAGTATTATCTAAAGCTCTAACTCAGTATTTTACAATTGTTTCAAGGAAGGACCAACACAAACTTGTGTTTTTAATATTGCACATAAGTTGATAAGGTGATAAATAAATAATAAAGATTACCTTTTAATAACCACAGAACCTTTAGTTAGCGCTTATTTGCCTTATGGCAATTTGTAAATAAAGAATACAGCAGCCAATGGCATAAGCCCTTGTGTCTGGACGTTGTGGATGGTTCCTGTGCCCTGATTGGCTTGCCGGAATCTGCACACATTAAGTTAAGAAAAATAAAAAATTAAGATTAACAGCCCACCCCTACTCTCACCTCTCCCAACCCTCCCTCATCAAACACGTCCTCCCCACTCATCATACAGCACCACTATCCAAGCCAAAGTCATAAAAAATACAGTAATGGAAACGTGATCATTTACCGCACTTTTGACTAATTGGGATGATTTTCAGTAAGAACGCTCGGGTTTCCAATCATGAATCCAAATGTGCAATGTTGGTGCCCAATTTGAAAAACACGAACATTTTGCGATCATGTTCACTCATCTCTACTCTTTAAAGACACAAGGAGTTGACCTTATTGTCTTCAATATATTGCATGATAGCGAATCAATCCCCTTCTTCAGATAAAAAGACAGCTATACTAACTTATGTAATATTACAGATTTAGAACATTTGAATGCCATTTAAGGGGTCTTGTAACGCTGGGTGATTTAGGTTCCCTTGGAGGGTTAATATATTTACTACTTCCTCTTTCCAGTAACGTCCTGTATCCAAATTTTTTTAATGGATCATGCTATGAGTCTCATATGCTTTTTATTAAGTTTCTGTGCATTAGATACACATCTCTCTGCTTATTATTTTTTTATTCAATATTCTGCCTCATATCATAATGTATATTAATGTACCCTTGTATTGTTTATCAATTAAAACTCTGGAGCCTGGCAATGTTTTAAATCATATGGTTATTTTATTCTACTTTTAATAACCTATTTGCTGTATTTGTACAAAAACCCAGAGTCTCTATGAAGACAGTCTCCCTGGAGGCACCTGCTGCTAATTTACCCCAATGTCATGCCTTCAGCATGGAGTTTCATTACTGAATTTTGTTTGCAGTACACAGGCTCCATCTAGTGGATGAATTCGCCTGTCAGCACTAAATATGTCCTTCTCCTGCCACCATCTTCTCTCCCTGTAGTGGTGCATTGTGGGAAGAAGCTCATTACCTCACAAACTGGTGTACAGAGGATATCAACCATTGTGATAGTATGGCTGGTAAGGAAGATTATGTGACATCTGTTTGCAGCCACCAGATATACAAGACTCTTAGTCCTGCATTAGTCAGCTGCATTTATAAGACTGGATAACAGTCTGGTTTAACAAATGTTGTTTATACATAGTTCAGTCATTTTGCCTCATGTATATTTCTGTGTTGCCTTTATACATGTACTGAATCCTTGTTATTTCATTGCTCCTAGTTTTACTGAATGTATCTACTAATGTTTAACCCTATAGCGCCCAATGACAGACTCAGAGCTGCCAGTGGCTGAGCTCCGGCACTAAACAGCCAGGAGCGGTGTCAGCACCCAGGGGTGGATTAAGAGTAGCAAGGGCCCCAGGCAGTTTAGACGGCATGGGCCCCCCCAACCCCACCCCCACACACACTTGATGTATCACATGACTTGTCACATGATCCCCCTTTGATAGATCATGTGATAGTTCATGTGAAATTAATTCTGCACAATATTAATATATTAATTATAATTATATTTTTATATTAATTGTATGACTTAATATTGAGCACAATTAAGATGTTGACATCCCCCTATGTATGTAGGGTCTCATACTGTATAATATGAGCTTTCACATAATCCTCCTATACACAGCAGGAGGCCGCACGGCGCCCCCCCAGATACAGCCGGAGGCCGCACGGCGCCCCCCCCAGATACAGCAGGAGGCCGCACGGCGCCCCCCCCCAGATACAGCAGGAGGCCGCACGGCGCCCCCCCCCAGATACAGCAGGAGGCCGCACGGCGCCCCCCCCCAGATACAGCAGGAGGCCGCACGGCGCCCCCCCAGATACAGCAGGAGGCCGCACGGCGCCCCCCCCCAGATACAGCAGGAGGCCGCACGGCGCCCCCCCAGATACAGCCGGAGGCCCCACAGCGCCCCCCCCAGATACAGCAGGAGGCCGCACGGCGCCCCCCCCCAGATACAGCAGGAGGCCGCACGGCGCCCCCCCCCCAGATACAGCAGGAGGCCGCACGGCGCCCCCCCAGATACAGCCGGAGGCCCCACAGCGCCCCCCCCCAGATACAGCAGGAGGCCGCACGGCGCCCCCCCCCAGATACAGCAGGAGGCCGCACGGCGCCCCCCCAGATACAGCCGGAGGCCCCACAGCGCCCCCCCCAGATACAGCAGGAGGCCGCACGGCGCCCCCCCCCAGATACAGCAGGAGGCCGCACGGTGCCCCCCCCAGATACAGCAGGAGGCCGCACGACCCCCCCCAGATAAAAAAGGAGGCCGCACGGCGCCCCCCCAGATACAGCCGGAGGCCCCACAGCGCCCCCCCCAGATACAGCAGGAGGCCGCACGGCGCCCCCCCCAGATACAGCAGGAGGCCGCACGGCGCCCACCCCAGATACAGCAGGAGGCCGCACGGCGCCCCCCCAGATACAGCAGGAGGCCGCACGGCGCCCCCCCCAGATACAGCAGGAGGCCGCACGGCGCCCCCCCCCAGATACAGCAGGAGGCCGCACGGCACCCCCCCAGATGCAGCCGGATTCCGCACGGCGCCCCCCCCAGATACAGCCGGGGGCTGCATGGCGCCCCCCCCAGATACAGCAGGAGGCCGCACGGCACACCCCCCCCAGATACACCAGGAGGCCGCACGGCGCACCGCCCAGATACAGCAGGAGGCCGCACGGCGCCCCCCAGATACAGCAGGAGGCTGCACGGCGCCCCCCCACAGATACAGCAGGAGGCCGCACGTCGCACCCCCCAGATACAGCAGGAGGCCGCACGGCCCCCCCCCAGATACAGCAGGAGACCGCACGGCACCCCCCCCAGATACAGCAGGAGGCCGCACGGCGCCCCCCCCCAGATACAGCAGGAGGCCGCACGGCGCCCCCCCCCAGACACAGCCGGAGGACTCACGGGGCCCCCCCCCAGATACAGCCGGAGGACGCACGGCGCCCCCCCCCCCCAGATACAGCAGGAGGCTGCACACACACAAACAAACATATACAGACATATACAAAGACAAATACATACACGCATAGGCTGTGTGCCCACTGTGCGTTTTTCTAGCGTTTTTGCCACGGAATTTCCGCAGCGAAAACGCTGAAAAAACGTTTGGTAATACATGCCCCATGGTCTCCAATGATAATCCGCTGTGCTGTGCATATGCTGCGGAAATTTCCAATGCGGATTATCATTGCGGGAAAAAACACAGCATGTCCAATAATTTTGCGGACACGCAGCGTAATTGCCGCCATTGACTTGCCTTGAATCGCTTAATATCCGCATGACTACAAGTGCACATGCGGATATTAAGCGATTCAATGTGCGGATGGTACCCGGGTTTTGAGAAGAGGAGGCTCTCATTCATACCCGGGTACCATAGTACATTCAAAAAAAATAATTTAAAATAAAAAAAATAAAGATTATACTCACCTTCCGATGGCCACCGGTCTCCTCAGCGATACGTCCGGTCTGTTGTATGCGTCGCGGTGGTGTGAAAGGACCTGCCATGACGTCATTTAGTCATGTGACAGGTCACACGACAGCTGACATCGGCTGTCGCGTGACCTGTCACATGACTAAATGACGTCATGAAAGGTCCTTTCACACCAACGTGAGCCGCCCAACATACCGGACACTTCGCTGAGGAGACCGGGGGCCATCGGAAGGTAAGTATAATCTTTATTTTTTACCATTCTTATTCTTTTTTTTAACTATTACTTGGTCACACTATATGTGCCGGTTGCATGGATTTATATAGTGTGACCAAGTTGTCAAGCACTTTTCCAAGTGATGCTAAAATCGCTTGGAAAATTGCTTGATAATCCGCATGCGGAAATGCATGCAAAGACGCTTGACAAACGCTTCTACCTGGCGGGAAAAACGCATGTAAAATCTGCATGCGTTTTTCCTGCCAGGGAGAAGCGGAAAAAATATGCAGCATTTCTGCATCGTGGGCACATAGCCATAAACACATTTGAAACACAAAAATACATATAAACAGACATATCACACAATGATATCTGCACACATTGACACATCACTCACCGTCCCCCGGCTCGGCTCCAGTCGTCCAGCTCCTCTATGGTGGTAAGAAGCAGTGCAGGGCACACTGCATGACGTCACGCTAGCAGACACTGCCGCGCACAGGGACGTGTCTTCTAGCTGTGATGCGGCCGGGCCAGCACACGTGCGCACGCACGATATGGAGATATGCGCACGCATGCACACGGTACGCAGATATGCGCACAGACACATGCATATGTACATATCTTAGAAACACATAAAACTGTCCTGTCCAGCAGCTCCTCAGGCATCTCTCAGTGCAGGGCCGCCGGCATGTCACAGACATGGCCCTGGACCATCAGAGGGGCCCACTCGCCGTTGGGGCCTGGGCTGCTTCTACAGCATCTGTGTAGGACCTCTGGCGCTGCTTGATTGCCAGCACTTCACCTGACATGGCAGTGCGCTGTGCGGTTGTGTCTGGTAGTAATGGCGCGGCAGGGGCAATACACAAGCACAATTATAGTGCCGTGTCATTAATACCAGACACAGCTGCACAACGCACGGCCATGTCAGGTGAAGTGCCGGCGGTCCTGTACAGATGCCACAAATACATAGCTATAGATACACACACACATACATATATATATATATATATATATATATATATATATATATATATATATAAAACACACACACACACTGCACATGGACTTACCCTTTCTGTACATGATGCAGGTTCTTCCATCTTCTCTGTGGGGCAGCCTCCCCTCCTCTTGAGACCCGACTGCAGAGCTCTGGTGTAATTGCAGGGCAGGAGGGGGAGAGCGGAGAGGTAACATTCAGACCCGGGTAGGGGGCAGGGAGAGCAGTGGCCATGCTGTAAGCTGGCTCTGTGCTCTGCTGGAGGCCGGAGCAGGTGGGCGGAGCCTCCTCTCCTGCACTTACACAGTCAGCAGCTGGTGAGTCATCCTCGCAGCGCCGCTGGACACAGCAGAGCAGATTCCATCTTCCGACTCCTGGGCCCTCCTGTCACACATTATAATGAGGTCAATCCGGCCATAGGCCCCTGGGAGCACCGGGCCCCATGGCAGCCCCGGGCGGTAGCTTGGATTGACCTCATTATAATACGCCTATGTCAGCACCGCACCTGGCTGTTAACCCCCTGAATGCTGCGGTCGTGTGCGATCGCAGTGTTCAGGAGGTAGGCAGAGGGCTGGGAGCTCCCTCTGCCTTCTGGTCGGTGCACCCGTGACGTCATCCGGGGGCTCGACCATTGCCATGGTGACCAGGGGTCATCATGATGACCCCCAGGTCACCAAGCTACGGAAAGCTCCTGAGACCAATGAACAGCATTGTCTCAGGAGCTTTCAATACAGGTATAATGTATTGCAATGGTAGTGCATTGTAATACATTATACCTATGAAAAAAGTGAATAAAATGAACATCAAATAGTGGAACTTAGTAAAAAAGTTGAAAAAAAAAAATAAATTGTAAAAATCTAGGAAAAATGTAAATATATATATATATATATATATATATATATATATATATATATATATATATATATACAGTGCTGGCCAAAAGTATTGGCACCCCTGCAATTCTGTCAGATAATACTCAGTTTCTTCCTGAAAATGATTGCAATCACAAATTCTTTGGTATTATTATCTTCATTTAATTTGCTTGCAAGGAAAAAACACAAAAGAGAATGAAACAAAAATCAAATCATTGATCATTTCACACAAAACTCCAAAAATGGGCCGGACAAAAGTATTGGCACCCTCAGCCTAATACTTGGTTGTACAACCTTTAGCCAAAATAACTGCGAACAACCGCTCCCGGTAACCATCAATGAGTTTCTTACAATGCTCTGCAGGAATTGTAGACCATTCTTCTTTGGCAAACTGCTCCAGGTCCCTGATATTTGAAGGGTGCCTTCTCCAAACTGCCATTTTGAGATCTCTCCACAGATGTTCTATGGGATTTAGGTCTGGACTCATTGCTGGCCACCTTAGAAGTCTCCAGTGCTTTCTCTAAAACCATTTTATAGTGCTTTTGTTAGTGTGTTTTGGGTCATTGTCCTGCTGGAAGACCCATGACCTCTGAGGGAGACCCAGCTTTCTCACACTGGTCCCTACATTATGCTGCAAAATTTGTTGGTAGTCTTCAGACTTCATAATGCCATGCACATGGTCAAGCAGTCCAGTGCCAGAGGCAGCAAAGCAACGCCAAAACATCAGGGAACCTCCGCCATGTTTGACTGTAGGGACCATGATCTTTTCTTTGAATGCCTCTTTTTTTTCCTGTACACTCTATGTTGATGCTTTTTCCCAAAAAGCTCTACTTTTTTCTCATCTGACCAGAGAACATTCTCCCAAAACATTTTAGGCTTTCTCAGGTAAGTTTTGGCAAACTCCAGCCTGGCTTTTTTATGTCTCGGGGTAAGAAGTGGGGTCTTCCTGGGTATCCTACCATACAGTCCCATTTCATTCAGACATCGACGGATAGTACGGGTTGACAGTGTTATACCCTCAGACTGCAGGGCAGCTTGAACTTGTTTGGATGTTAGTCAAGGTTCTTTATCCACCATCCGCACAATCTTGCATTGAAATCTCTCGTCAATTTTTCTTTTCCGTCCACATCTAGGGAGGTTAGCTACAGTGCCATGGGCTTTAAACTTCTTGATGACACTGCGCACGGAAGACACAGGAACATTCAGGTCTTTGGAGATGGACTTGTAGCCTTGAGATTGCTCATGCTTCCTCACAATTTGGTTTCTCAAGTCCTCAGACAGTTCTTTGGTCTTCTTTCTTTTCTCCATGCTCAATGTGGTACACACAAGGACACAGGACAGCGGTTGAGTCAACTTTAATCCATGTTAACTGGCTGCAAGTGTGATTTGGTTATTGCCAACACCTGTTAGGTGCCACAGGTAAGTTACAGGTGCTGTTAATTACACGAATTAGAGAAGCATCACATGATTTTTCAAAGGGTGCCAATACTTTTGTCCACCCCCTTTTCTAGGTTTGGTGTGGAATTATATCCAATTTGGCTTTAGGACAATTCTTTTTGTGTTTTTTTCATTGAAGACAAAGTAAATGAAGAGAATAATACCAAAGAATTTGCGATTGCAATCATTTTCAGGAAGAAACTGAGTATTATCTGACAGAATTGCAGGGGTGCCAATACTTTTGGCCAGCACTGTATATATATATATATATATATTACACTAATAAATACAAATTTCTAGATAAAAAAAAAAGAAACAAAAAAGTACACATATTTGGTATTGCCGCTTCCGGAACGATTTGGTCTATAAACGTGTCATACTAGTTAACCGTTTCTGTGAACAGCGTAAAAAACAAACAAACATGAGAAACGATGACTTTTCATCATACCGCTGGAAAAAAGTGGAATAAAACGCGATCAAAAAGACGGATGAAAATAAAAATGGTACCGCAATAAACAAGCCACCATACAGCTCCATCTGCCAAAAAATTAAAAAGTTACAGCGCTCAGAATTAAGCAACGCAAAGGTTATTATTTTTTCTATAAAATTTTTATTATGTAAAAGCGCAAAAACATAAAAAAATTACAGAAATGTGGTACTGCTGTAAACGTACTGACCCGAAGAATAAAGCTACCTTATCAATTTTACCACACAAGTAACAAAAAAAAATCCTGAATTGTTTTTTTTTGTTCATTCTGTCTCCCAAAAATCAGAATAGAAAGTGATCAAAAAATGTAATTTGCTCGAAAATGGTACCAATAAAAACGTCAACTCGTCTCGCAAAAAAAAAGCCATCATATGACTCTGTCGGCCGAAATATGGAAAAATTATAGCTCTCCAAATATGGCAATGCAAACATTAGCGTCTTTTAGTGTGTGACAGCTTTCAATCATAAAAACCTGATATGAATCTGGCATCGCTGTAATCGCACAGACCCGAAGAATAAAGTCGCCTAATCACTTTTATACTGCACGAGGAATGGCATAATAAATAAATAAAACCAATTCTTCACCTGCTGCAGATTTGTTTATTCTGCCTCCCAAAGATCGCAGTATTGCTCGGCGCACATTTATACTGCGCTCTGCGCTGAGCGCTTACACAGGGGGTTTCCGTGTAAATCTCTGAAATACGTGATTCAGATGGAAACCCCTGACGGAAGATTCCCTATAATGAGGCAGATGCAGGCACTGTGGACGCCGTCTGACCTATGATTCGGCGGTGTCCACCTTTTTTTTTAACAATACTTTTTATTCAAATTTTCACTTTATACAACTGTATTCCAAGTATTGGACTCTGGATACATTAAGGTACATCTCTCGCAAAGGTAACATCGTTGATCAATAGTATTATTCCGGATTTTTGAATATCATGTTCAGTGAGAAAAACAAAACAGAAAACAGTTTAACAGAATAATCCCCAACTGCCCTCCCTCATCTCAGACATACAGGAATACTTATGTACAGCGACCTTGTTAGTTCTGTCTTTATTTATTTCAGTGTCTTATAGCTCCTCTCACCTATGCGACACGTTCTATAGCTTCCTTCCCTTCCACATTTGGATCAGCAATTTTTTAACCTACCCAATGTTCCAGTCATGTCTTCTACTATATACCAGCTAGTACACAGAAATGGCTTCACAGCTCCTTGAATTTCCTCATTTGTGTAATACTTCAATAGAAAACCCCTCCACTTTATCATGAGTGCTTTTACAATTTTTTCCCTATCACGCTCGGCTTCCAGCTTTTCCGAGCAAAACAGGGCTTTCAATTGGGCTATGATTTCGTTCAGACTTGGAATAGAGTCAGGCAACCAATGCTTTAGTAAACTTCTTTTAGCTATTAAACAAACTGTATGGAACATTGGGGCCAAAACATTCCCACCCTTCTGTTGTCCATTTTCTTCAGTATCCCAAAAATGAAAAAGAAACGGTAGCGGATGTAGATCTATATTGTGGATGCCTAAGTTCTCTAGTATACTTTTTGTATCCATCCAAAAATTTTGCACTTTGGGGCAGCTCCACAGACCGTGCAGTAGGTTAGAACTTTTGAGCTTGCACTTTGGGCAGTGTGTCAGGCGGTCTATCATATTTTTGGAAACTGGTATATTAAAGGCTATAATTGCTCTATGCATAATTCTGAATTGCGTGTCTCTCCAGGTCTCACTCAATATGTTTTTCCGTACTGCCTGCCAACCTAATAGATTTTTTTCCCCAATTTCTACCCCTTCTATTTGACTTTCCCAAGATCCAAATATTTGTTTCGCATCCGCCCTCACAAGGATTTCTTTAATACCTTTATATATTGCAGAAACACTGTGATGCGAACTTGCCCGGTTTAGAAGCAGGGTATCCATTGCATTCCTTTTTGTTTCTTCCCTGACATTTATCAAGTGAACCATCACTGTCTTTCTTATCTGTTCAAATTGTAGGTATTGTTACTTTTTTAGATTAAATTTTGAGATGGTCTCCTCTTCAGATAGCCACCTGTTTTCCTTCTCATGTAGTAGGTTAGCAACCTTATGTATCCCCTTTATTTTCCACTCTTGGAAAAGCTTGTTTTCCCCTATTTGTCTTAGTGCTGGATTATCCCACAAAGGCAAATCCCTAGATATTCTCCATGATAATTTTAGTCGCATTCTAATTTCCTTCCATGTTGCTATCGTGTCCCGGTATATTGTTGAATTCTTAATTTTGCTAGGTAGTAAATTTAAAGGTGTATGTAGCAGGGCAACTAAGTTCCAGGGCCCTGCATAATGTTTTTCCAGGTTCGTGTCAGAATATTTATTAGTATCTTTCAGCCAGTGTATTATGTGTCTAGATATGCATGCCAGATTGTACCCTCTTATGTCTGGTAGATTGACACCTCCCTCATTCCTTGTTGCCATCAATGTTTTCAGTTTTATCCGAGGTCTCCGACCCTTCCATATGAATTTCCTAATAGAAGAATTTATCCTTTTCACATCTACATGTTTTAAAAGAGTTGGTATAGTTTGCAGCGGGTACATGAGTTTTGCAGTGCTCATCATTTTTATTAGGTGTATCCTGCCTAATAAGCTCAGGGGCAAGTCTTGCCATCTTTCTAGTTCTTGCTGTATTTTAGATATAATAGGGGGAAAGTTTAAGTTATACACTGACTCTTGTCTCCGACCCAGTTTGATGCCCAAATAGGTTATGCATGCTCCTGCTATCGGTATATCATGCAGCTCTTTTCTCACTGTGTGCCATCTTCCTTTTTCTTTTAATTCCAGTATTTCACACTTATTTTTGTTTAGCGTAAACCCTGAGCATTTCCCAAAAGCCTCCAGAAGATTCAACACTCCTGGTAAATCTCTTTCTACCTCTGCTATATAAAGTATTATGTCGTCCGCAAAGTACGAGGCCTTAATCTTCTCGTCTCCTATTTTCAACCCTTCAAATACTTCATACTGCTGCAGATAGCATGACAAAGGTTCAAGCGCTAAATTAAATATAAGTGGCGACAAAGGGCAGCCCTGGCGTGTTCCTTTTTCCAACAGGAAGCTAGCGGAAAGGTGCCCAGGGGTTTGAATTTTCGCCATGGGATTATTGTATAGGGCTTTTATAAGGTTTCTAAACTTCTTTTAACCAGGACCATTTCACCTTGTCAAATGCCTACTCTGCCTCTAATGTAACTAAGGCCGGGTCTTTACTCTTGTTGTCTCCATTCCTTACTGTGTCTAATGCTAGTAATGTACGCCTGATGTTTGTGACTGTGCTCCTGCCCTTTACAAGCCCACTTGTGCTGGTGACACTAGTGTCGGGAGTATTTCTGCTAGCCTGTTCGCCATCAGTTTGGATATAATTTTAATATCCTGGTTTATCGCCTGTGAACCCATCAGGCCCAGGGGCTTTACTGCCCGGTAGACCTCCAATAGTGCTTTTCACTTCTTCCTCTGTTACCGGTGCATTTAACATGTTCAGTTGTGACTCAGTTATGGCAAGCATTTTAATTTTGCTGAGGAAGGTCATTCCCATATCCTACTCACCGCCATCTTCTGAGTATAAAGCCACATAGAATTCCCTTAAGACACGGCTTATCTCTTTGGGATTATCTACAGCTATCCCCTTCTCGTTCTTAAGTTTCAGTATGCCTTTCCTCCCCTGTCTTCCTTTTGCTAAGTTTGCCAGTAGCAGTCCCGCTTTATCCCAAAACCTCCTTAGTTCAATTTCCATTTGTGACTTCCTAAATCCTTCTTTCTTCGCCGCCCATTCATCAAAGTTTTTTTTGGCCTCCTTCCAATCTTCCCTTGCCCTTTCCGTTTTTAATTGTTGGAAGAGTACGTACTTTCTCCTCAGATCACCGCTAACCTCTTCGTATTTTGTGTTAGTCTTTTTCTTCAGTGTATGGACATATGCCATCAGTCTCCCTCTCAAAACAGCTTTCCCTGCTTCCCAGAATGTTTGTGTCTTTAATTCGTCTGATGAATTGTGGAAAGTGTATTCCTCCCACCATTGCTGTAGTGTAATGATAAAATGTTGCTCTCTAAGAAGAAAGGCAGGGAATTTCCATATATAGTCTGTCCCTTTTGGGTATTTTTCTAGGAGGTTTATCGAGGTTGGCGCATGGTCCGAAATAACCAATTCCTCTATTTTAGTCTCCTTGCACCTATCTAGCAATTCTCTACTGACAAGAAGATGGTCAATCCTGGACCAAGTCTGATGCGGGTGGGAAAAATGTGTGAATTCTCGCTCAATGGGGAATTCCATTCGCCACACGTCTGATAAATTTGTGTCAGCTATCAAGTCAGCTAGCAGAGTGGATTTCCCATTCGGTCTAAGTTTTGCACCCCCTAAACTTTGTCTGTCCTCCTCCTCACGGTGAGTATTGTTACAGTCACCTCCAATTACTATTTTCTTGGTCGTATTTTGCAGTAAACTAGTGGGCAAATGTTCGAAGAATGGTTTCTGGTTTGCGTTTGGTGCATAAACATTAATTATACTCAGCTCCCCCACATTCTCTTCAAGCTGTTGCATTATATACCTTCCCTCTGCATCATGTTCTACCTGTGTCACTTTGTATGTAAGGTTTTTGTGCAGCAATATTAACACCCCCGCCTTCCTCCCTTCTCCTTCCAATCCATAAGCCTCCCCCACCCACAGTTTTTTCATTCTAAACAAGTCTTCCTTCCTCAGATGGGTTTCCTGCAGAAGTGCTATGTCCGTTTTTAACTTTTTTAAGTGTCTTAGAACCATCATTCTCTTGGTTGGGGCTCTGAGCCCCTTTACGTTCCATGAGACTATCCGCATACTATGTGTTTTATCACTTCTGGATTATAGATTGAACTGACACTCCTTAATACTTTTGTTCCTTCCTGTACTTGAGCAGCATTCTGTGTGTCTTTCCCTTTAATAAACCTCCCCTTAACATTAACATATAACATATAAACAAACAATGACGTCTTCATCTTTGTGACCTCCTTTTTTCTGGCAGCTTCTCCCCATATGCTCCTCCCAGCATTTTGTTATTACTAAATCATGTCTCTGTTCTTTAAATGATCACCCCCTCAAGTGAGTAAAATCAAGAGAGTCCATGGGTTGCCAGATTTTTTGAGATCTCTCTCTCTTAAAATGTTATCCCCTCCCATATGGTCCACTTATCTTAAGCAGAGTCCGCAGCCGGGGATCCCCTATGTTTTTGGGGCGATCTTTGTCTTTGGGTTTGCACTGCTGACTTCCGTCCCACAGATTCTTCATCTGCCTCTGCGTCCTGTTCCGTTCTTCTCTCCTGTCGTGGCGAAGCCCTCTTCTCCTTTTCTTTTGGTCCGTCTTTTTCCACCATCCTGGAAACATACTCCTCTGCCTCCGCTGGGTTCTGAAAGCTCTTTACCAGTCCGTCCGCCTGCCGTACTTTCAGGGTGGCTGGGTACACAAGCTGAAATTGGATTCGGCCATGGAATAGCTTTGAGCAGCAGTTGCTGAACATCCTCCTCCTTTTAGTGACCTCTTCTGAGTAATCATTGAAGATAATAATTTTGTGGCCTTGGAAGTTTAGCAGTTCTTTACGCCTTCTAAAGGCACGCAAAATAGCCTCTTTATCATTAAAGTCTAGGTATTTGGTGATGGCTTGTCTGGGTCTCTGATTCATTTCTGGTTCTGCAGCAGTACTTGGTCTAGGCGGCCCTATTCTGTGCGCTCTTTCCACTCTCATTTTTGGCGCTAAACCCAGAGCTGATGGCAGATCCTCCTCGAATAGCCTCTGAAGTTGTCCAGGCTTTATCGCTTCAGGCAGGCCCACTACGCGTACGTTGTTTCTGCGTGACCGGTTCTCTAGGTCTTCAATGCGGTCAGCCATAATGTACACTTGTTTCTGCGGTAGGTTAACATCCTTTTCTATGTGCTCAGTTTTATCCTCCACTTTCCTTGTTCTGTCCTCAGCTTCATCCAGTCTCTGACCCTGCTGTGTAATGTCCTCTTTAAGGGCTGCCAGTGACTGCTGTATTGTGCTGGCTAGAGAGGCAGTGATCTCTGGGACAAGGTGTTTTGCTACTTCTTGTGCCAAATCCTTATAGTTCATACTGTCAGAGTTTATTGCACCAGCCACCAGTGAAAGCTTCTCACACTGATCTGCTTTTCTGTTCATTTGGCAATGATCTACCTCTCTGACACCAGCATCGGCTTGCATCTCCTCCCCTGAAACTGCCTCGCTCCCCCTCTCCACTTGGTGTGATCGATCAGTATGCTTGCCTTTATCAGCGTCGGCCATCTTATCTCCTCTTTGCTCTCCACGCTTCTTGCCTGCTACAGGGATTTTACAGCTACTTCTGAGGATGTACCGGTCCATGTGCAAACAGGTACTTTCCCATTATCTTCCGGACCCTCTGCCCAGCGTCTCTGTATGTTTTTATGAGCCTGAGGGGGTGTTAATCACCGGGGCTTTGCAGAGCTCTCAGTCTTCAATCCTCCTTAGCCAGGGCCGGATCCGGAAGTCGGTGTCCACCTTTTTAGGCGTAAATAAAAGCGCGGTCAGCCACAGTTTTGTGCACCTCTGAAAAGAAGGATAACGCTGAACAGAGGCCAGATGGAGTCCAGAGTAACTCTGCTGCCTCATCTCATTATAGTGAATGGATCCCTCCTGGGTTTCATCTGAATCACGTCATTCGGAGATTTAGATGGAAACCCCAAAGTAAGTGCTCAGCGTAGAGCGCCAGATAAATGTGATCTAAAATGTTATGTAAAATGTTCCTTATAAAAGCTTCGCATAAAAACTCCCACTCAGGTCTGTCATGTGTTAATGGAAATATAGGGGGCTTCCACGTTACGGGTAGTACAAAGGCTCTGGAAAAGCTAAATGGCTCCTCGTCCCCCAATAGAAATTCAGCAAATTCCGCGCTCCCAAATCCAAATTCCCCCTCCCTTCTGAGCACCGCAGTGTGTCTAAACCACATTTAGTGTCCACATATTTGGCAGGGGTATAATTTCCAAAATGGGGTCACTTGAGTGGGGGATTCTGCTCTTCTAGCATTTAGGGGCTCTGTATATGGGGTACACAAACTATTCTAGGAAAATCTGCGCTCCAGGAGGCAAATAACACTCCGTCCCTCCCGAGTGTCGCTGTGTGGCCAAACAGTACTGTACAGCCACATATGAGGTATTGCCACATTCAGCAGAAATTATGGGACAAATTTTGGTGCCATTTTTATCCATTATCCCAGTGTGAAAAATGTCAAATCTGGGGCTAAAACAAATTTTTTTTGGTAAAAATGTAATTATTTTTTCCTCACTGCCCAATGGAATAAAATTCTGTGACACACCCTTGGTGTCAGTATGATCACTGCACCCCTAGATGAGTTCATTGAGAGGTATAGTTTTTAAAATGGGGTCATTTATGGGGGATTCTGCTGTTATGGCACCTCAGGGGATCTCTTAGTGGGTCATGGCACCGTCAAACCATAACAGTAAAATCAGTACTATAATATGGTGCTCCTTCTTTTATGACCTTTGCACTGTGCCTCAAAAGTAGTTGCCAATTACATTGTAAGGTATTGGCGCACTCAGGAGAAATTGCACAACAAAATGAGAGATCAATTTTCTCCTGTTACCCTTGTGAAAATAAAAAATTTGGGGCTAAAAGAAAATTTTTGTGATTTTTTTTTTTTTTTATTTTCACGGCTCTACGTTATAAACTTCTGTGAAGCACCTGGGAGTTCAAAGTGCTCACCACACATCTAGATAGGTTCATTGAGGGGTCTAGTTTCCAAAATGGGGTCACTTGTGGGGGGTTTCCTCTGTTTAGGGACATCAGGGGCTCCCCAAACGGAACATGGCGTCCCCTAATTATTCCAGCTAATTTTTAATTCAAAAAGTCTAATGGCGCTCCTTCACTTCCGAACCCTGCCATGTGCCCAAACAGTAGTTTTCTGCCACATATTTAGTATCAGCATGCTCAGGAGAAATTGCACAATACATTTTGGGGTCCGTTTTTATCTGTTACCCTTGTTAAAAAAAAAAAAAAATTGGTCTAAATTTAATATTTTGTGAATAAAAGTTAAATGATAATATTTTTCTTCCTCATTGCTTCAGTTCCTGTGAAGCACCTGAAGGGTTAATAAACTTCTTAAATGTGTTTTTCAGTTCCTTGAGGGGTGCAGTTTTTAGAATGGTGTCACTTTAGGGTATTTTCTGTCATATAGACCCCTCAAAGTCACTTCAAATGTGATGTGGTCCCTAAAAAAAATGGTTTTGTAAATTTTGTTGGAAAAATGAGAAATCGCTGGTCAACTTTTAACCCTTATAGCTCCCTAACAAAAAAAAAAATTTGGTTTCAAAATTGTGCTGATGTAAATTAGACATGTGGAAAATGTTATTTATTAACTATTTTGTGTGACATATCTATCTGATTTCCGGGCATAACAATACAAAGTTTGAAAATTGCAAAATTTTAAAAATTGTCGCCAAATTTCTGTTTATTTTAGAAACAAACGCAAGTCATATCAAATAATTTTTACCACTATTATGAAGTACAATATGTCACGAAAAAACATTCTCAGAATCAATGGGATCCGTTGAAGTGTTCCAGAGGTATTACCTCATAAAGTGACAGTGGTCAGAATTGAAAAAATTGGCCTGGTCATTAACCTACAAAGTCGCTCGGTCCTTAAGGGATTAAACTGCACAGACTTCAAGATACAGTGCTATTATTGGACTACAGTAGATCAGTTTAGCTGCCTGTCAGACTATGCACACACCTCAGGGTACCGTGTAGCAAGGAAAGAGCACCCAAATGACATCAAGCAAATACAGTTGTGATACAACAACCTAAGGTGAGTACCTCCACTGCACATTTTTCTATTAGTTGCTACTGTGCATACAACATTATCTTAACCCCTTACTTGCCCAGGGCATATTAATACACCCCAGGCCATCACCCCCGGTTCAGTGAGGGCTCCTGAGCCTGCACTGAATCGGGCACATGTCAGCTGATTCTTACAGCTGACATGTGCCCGCAACAGCCGTGGGTGGAATCGCGATCCACCCGCGGCTGTTAACATTTTAAATGCCGCTGTCAATCTCTGACAGCTGCTTTTAACATCGCCGTGCCGGAAGCGCTGCATTAGCCCTGCCCATCAGTGACCCCGTCACCTGATCGCGGGTCACCGATGGGTGGTCATGACAACCCTGGGTCTGCAGCAGACACCAGTGGTTGTCATGTAAAGATAACTATGAGCGCCACCTAGTGGTCGACGTTCATAGTACAGGAGCATTTCTGCTACATACAGGTGATCTGCCGATCACCTATATGTAGCAGAGGCGATCGGACAGTTCCTTCTTCTATGGTCTCCTGTGGAGACTATAGAAGCAAGCAAAAAGTAAAAATAAAATGTTTAAAAATATAAAAAAAAATTAAAAAGAAATAAAAGTTTAAATCACCCCCTTTTGCCCCATTCAAAATAAAATAATAAAAAATAAACCCCACATACACATATTTGGTATCGCCGCACTCAGAATCGCCTGATCTATCAATATAAAAAAAGAATCCGATCGGTAAACGGCGTAATGAGAAAAAAATTCTAAACACCAGAATTACATTTTTTTGGTCGCCGCAACATTGCAATAAAATGCAATAACGGGCGATCAAAACATCAGATCTACCCCAAAATGGTATTAATAAAAACATCAGCTCGGCGCACAAAAAAACAAGCCCTCACCCGGCCCCAGATCCTGAAAAATGGAGACGCTACGGGTCTCGGAAAATGGCGCCATTTTTTTTTAGCAAACTTTGGATTTTTTTTCACCACTTAAATAAAAAAGAACCTATACATGTTTGGTGTCTACGAGCTCGTAATGACCTGGAGAATAATAATGGTAGGTCAGTTTTAGCATTCAGTGAACGTGGTAAAAAAAAAAAAAAAAATATCTGTGGTATTGCACTTTTTTTGAAATTTCACCGCACTTGGATTTTTTTTCCCGTTTTCCAGTACATGATATGGTAAAACTAGTAATGGCGTTTAAAAGTACAACTCGTCCTGAAAAAAAATAAGCCCTCACATGGCCATATTGACCAAAAAATAAAAACGCTATGGATCTGGGAACAAGGGGAGCAAAAAACGAAAATGAAAAAACGGAAAATCCCAAGGTAGCGAAGGGGTTAAGTGGTGCTCAGCAATTTTTTTTGTTGCTTTATATATACAAATATAATAAAATAAGTGTGTGACATTAAAATAGAACAGAAAATATACAAATTGAAAACGCAACGTTTTGTAGTTCTGTATCTTTTTTGTCATTTCACTCAAAAATGCACAATTTTAAAACCGAATGTGGCAATCTGATCTACTATGTTATTTGAACCATGTAAAGCTAGTGTTCACTTAGCAGCAGCATATATTAAATCCATGTCAAAAAGTGTTGAGAATATCTGTGTTGGAACAAAATAAAAGTTTTGTGTGATCTTAGTGACTGTGTCTTTGTATTCTGTTTTTGCCTTTGCTTGATCCAAAAATTTCCAGATGATGCTACCAGGGGAGTCCACTGTTTTGACACATAAATACACTTGTGGAGCAATATGCCTTAAATACAGATAAAATAAAATTTCATTCTCACAATCAAGTCTATGGTTAAGAAGAATGATAGTAAGAAAATAAAGCTAGTCGGATCCTTAGGAATAAAAAAAAAGATTGCTGAGTTAAAAAAAGAGGGGTCTGTAGCTGGTCAGCTGGAACCCAAAGAATCCAGTTTGATATTAACAATAAAATTAACAAGATTATGCTCTTGTTACCATATTTTAAAGTTTATCTAAAGCTGAGCCGTAGCTAGTAGTTGGAAACTGGTCTTGTGTCCTGGGGGCTGAGTGGCAGGAGACACGAGCAGCCAACAAGCCACTTTGCTTTCATTAGAGTCTTTGGTTACAAAGGTAGGGCATCAAACTGAACCTTTTCTCCAGGTGAAAGAAAGTATAGCTATGGTGATTATTATTATTACTAGATGGTGGCCCGATTCTAACGCATCGGGTATTCTAGAATATGTATGTGGCCGACAGGGCGCAATCAGCAGAGCGTTGTTTAAATTTGGCGCCATAATCACTGATTGGTCGCGGCCGGCGACCGCGACCAATCAGCAAAACGGTGTTTAAATTTGGCGGCAATATCGGTGATTGGGCGCGGGTGGCGGCCGCGACCAATCAACAGCAGAGCGGTGTTTAAATGTGGCGCCAAAATCGCTGATTGGTCACGGGCAGCGGCCGCGACCAATCAGCAGAGCGGTGTTTAAATTTGGCGCCAATCTCGCTGATTGGTCGCGGCCGGCGGCCGTGACCAATCAGCAGAGCATTGTTTAAATTTGGCGCCAATCTCGCTGATTGGTCGCGGCTGGCGGCCGCGACCAATCAGCAGAGCGGTGTTTAAATTTGGCGGCAAAATCGCTGATTGGTCGCGGCCGCGGCTAATCAGCAGAGCGTTGTTTAAATTTGGCGCCAATCTCGCCAATCAGCGAATCGTATTAGTGAGGACCGGGGAGTGGCGCTGCCTGTGCGACTACTTCCGCTGCGAGAAGCCGGGAGATGAGCGGCTGTTCGCAGCAGAAGTATCCCGACCAGCAGCGCCGCTCCCCGGTCCTCCCTTGACACTTGCCGTCGGGAGATCAGCAGCCCTAGCCGCATGGAGGTCAGCGGCGCGGCCGGTCAGGGTCCTTTTGGTGCAAGTAGCCGGGAGATGAGCGCCTCGCGCCGCCTCATCTCCCTGCTGCATCGCCGCTGACCTCCGTCCTGCAGATGAACCGCCATATTTTTCTCAAATCCCGCGTCGCTGATTGGCCGCGGCCGGACCAATCAGCGACGCGGGATTTCCTGGACAGACAGAAAGACAGACAGACAGACGGGATAAGACGATTATATATATATAGATTTCTTTTTAGAGCACCATTGATTCAGTAGCTTCAAACATTTCTGGACGTTTTTCAATGGCAAAAATCAATGAATATTGTAAATGCACAAACAGTAATTTCTCCGCATTGCAAGGTGCAATTCTGAATTTTTTTGCTTTTTCCTGCTAATCCTAGCATGATAAAGAAGATTCAAAGAGAGTGAGATGCCAGCTCCTTTCATTCAGTCAGTAGCTTCAAACATTTCTGGACGTTTTTCAATGGCAAAAATCAATGAATATTGTAAATGCACAAACAGTAATATCTCCACATTGCAAGGTGCAATTCTGAAATTTTTTGCTTTTTCCTGCTCCTCTTAGCATGATAAAGAAGATTCAAAGAGAGTGAGATGCCAGCTCTTTTCATTCAGTCAGTAGCTTCAAACATTTCTGGTATATGAATAACATGATGTTTTTCAATGGCAAAAATCAATGAATATTGTAAATGCACAAACCGTAATTTCTCCGCATTGCAAGGTGCAATTCTGAAATTTTTTGCTTTTTCCTGCTTCCATGGTGCTGTACATAAGAAGAGGTTGCATGCAAGATGCATATATAAATTCAGGGAACAAACTAACAATGCCAAACTGTTATAGAAAGGAGAGGGCCCTGCCATTATGGGCTTACAGGCTACAGGATGATGGGGACGGAGGCAGTAGGGTAGGGAGTTGCGGCTTCACCAGTGGTGTTGAGGTGGCAGCAGGGTCATTGCAGGCTGTAAGCTTTCAAGTTCCGTCTGAAGGTTCCGAGTGTGGTGGATAAACTGAGGTGTTGAGGCACAGAATTCCAGAGGATGGGGGACACTCAGGAGAAGTCTTGGAGGCGATTGGGGGAGAAACGTATAAGTGTGGAGGACAGAAGGTCTTGGGAGGTTCTGAACTAAAGTGGTAGCAGCTAAATAATCTTAAGTCAAATGTATTTAATTTTTAATTCATTGGCATAATTTCATTAAGGTAAGAATGGCTGCTGCCACCATTGTTTCTTCACAGAAACTAATCACAAAAAAGTCTGCACTTCAGTGAATGCAGATTTCTATAAGTTGAATTCAAGCCTCTGAAGCTTGTATCTACAACTTGTAGAGCCACATTTAGCAGTAAGTACTTGAAGCAATTTCTTTATCCATCTTACATAATTCTGGAGTCATTTTGACCTTCTCTTCTTTACAATGTTGGTTGAGTTCATTCAGGCTTATGGGCATTTATTTACACACAGATCTCTTAAGGTTTTGCCACAGCAATTCAATTGGGTTGAGGTATGGACTTTGAATGGGCTATTGAAACCCCTTGATTCTTTTGTTTTTCAGTATTTTGATGTAGATTTTGCTGGTGTGCTTTGGATCATTGTCCTGTTGCATGGTCCAGTTTTGGCCAAGGTTTAGATTTTGAATAGATGGCCTCACATTTGACTCTAGAATACTTTTGCACACAAAGGAGTGCATGGTCCAGCTGTTCAGAAGTCTTGAAGTTTGCTCAGATGTAAGGCAAGGCTGAAACTTCCAGTTGGGACCAGGCCCGGGACATGACCGCACATGAAAGTCGTAAGTTTGCGATACTGTAATGTCACAACATGCACTGGGACCTTATGATGCACTTGCGCAGGCGTGTCTCAGGCTTGATTACAGTCAAAAGTCCAGGTTTAGCATAAAGAACCTTATTTTGATCATGGTCGGGGGTTTCTCTAGAGCATTAAAAGGGACATTAAACTTCCTTAGATTAAATTAGCAGCAAATTGAATTTCCCAGTAAAATCCGCACCATCCCAGATTGATGGGCAGCAACAGTTGCTTTTCTAAGATTATTCTTGATGTCTTTCTTCCTTGGCTTTGTATTGACACACACCTAAATGCTCCAGACCAGCAAATTGCCAAAACTACTGCTTTTATAGAGGTGGCCAAATGTACTCATAAAGAATTAACCAAGGGCATTGGATTAGCAGTAACTGGTTGTTACTTACCCTATAAATTTCGATGGAAGCCATAAGGTTATACTTAAAATCGGACTATAAGACACACCACCATTTTATTAAAAACATGTTTTTCCAATTTTCCGCCCCAAAATTTGGGGTGCATCTTATGGACCAGTGCATCTTATATTTCGCAAAATATGGTACTTATTTTTTCTCACATTGCTTCTGTACTCTTGCCTAGTTTTTGTTAAAAAAATACTGCCATGGTGTAATTTGTCATGTACTGTTGTTCATCTGAGATTGTATTTACCTCATTTTAAAACCTTCTAAGGACTAAATGTTCTTTTGTGCTGGCACACAAAGAAAAAATAAAACAGAATTCCAAATGGGTGTACTTAGGTTTCATGCCTAGTACCAGTTATAACGAAAACCTACTATTTGCCAACAGCTTTTTGTTCTAATTGCTGCTATGGCCAAATCTGACATTTTTTTTCATGTATGAGGACCTATTTGTCTTCATGTTTTAATTATTTTTTATCTTTTGTTAACTCTATATTTTCCATCAACATATTTGATGCTGGATATAGTGTCACTAATGCTTAAAGAAGCACAAACTATGAATTACCCTTCAGTTTCTTCAAGCAGCATATGGATATAATAAATATTCACGGCAAGTTGCAAATTCTCTTTAATTCCTCCTTAACTAAAGCAAATTAGAAATGTATCCTTAGTCTTTCTTCTTATCTCTTCTGCTAAAAGTTTAGTTCTAGGCATTTTGAACATTATAAAACCTCTAAGTACTGTAGCTGATCCCTTCTGTTGATGATAATTGAGGATTTCCACTTAAAAGTGCAAGTGAAGACATAAACCAACTACTAGATAATACTGAAAAATAATTCACTCTCATGCTTTTAATACTATTGAAAAGCTATTCATACTTCAAAATAATCTGCTTTAATAGAAAGTGAATGTTTCTTCCTTTGGGATATGGAATACAGCTAAAGACATTATGGTTATGTAGTGTATACCTGGATTATGCTAACAAGTTGGCAATTGAATTAAAACTGTTTTGTTTCCTAAGGATCATTGAGACTCAGCCGAGTATATTACTACCATATTTTTCTACATATTTAAATAATTGCAGTTGTGTTATCTACATTTTTGTTATCATTTGAAAAGTGTTTGGTCCAAAATATAGTTTTTATTCTATTCAAACCCAATACTGTACCCAGTTGAAGTTTAATATCATGTATCAGTGTAGACAATACTCCTTCCTCCTGAGATGTATGGCAGTAACAACACCTTAATAGCTGTTTTATTTATTCTTCACACACTTCATACAAAGAGGGCAGTATTAAAACCCTTGGTGGTTTTGTTGCTACTAAATGTATCTCATGCATGTGCTGCAAGTAATAACTTGATGCTTGGCACAATGGTGCTCTTAATCCCAAATCTGCAACTCATCATATACCATACACATATTTCTTTAGCATCAATAAGGATGGGAATAGGGGGAATAAAAAATGGAGTCCTAAAACACAATATTTTGCAACTCCATTGGATTACAATTGTATCTAATATATTCATGTGTAACAAACAGAATGTGTCCTTATAATCGTATTTTGACTATATGATAACTAGTTCTGAAAGTCAGACAAAACTTACTGGCTGCAAAACATCTGAAAATCGTTTCAGCAAAATCTTTGTAATTGATTTTAGAGATAATGAAAATGTATACAGTGCTGGGTAGAAATAACTAATTTACACTATTGTTTCCTTCTTGAGGAAATATAAAGTCATTTATTGCACTTTAGTAGAGCAATATGAGCCCTCCAGCTGTTAAAATCAGTCACATTTGTGTACCAGAGAAAAATGATTTTTCGGCTTGCAAATATAATTGTAACATTATGACAAAGCATATTTTTGCTGTTTAATCTTCAGCTACAGATTTTCAGCTTGACATTTTAGCCACTAACTTTGAAAAATGTGAAACCAACTTGTCATTAAATTGCTGATTTTTACTTTGCAGACAGTTTTAAGAATATTTGTTGTAAATTAACTTTCATTCACGTGGGTTTTGTATGACTCCCAGGGTACTTGGATAACAACTTGTTTCTGTTTTTAAGGGCTAGATCCACACATGTCTATGTCTTAAGATAAATTAAATGCAATGAAATAACTGTAAATTTTCATATCAGTTCTCTTTGTTTTCTTGTGTGTATGGAGAAAAAAATTAAAGCTTTCAGAAGTGTTAATTCAATTGGAAAATGGTACATTTGCATTGGAGTAAGTTATCTTGTGAATTCTTTAAATAAGAATTTATAATTGTTCATTTATTTTCATATTTCACATGGAGTTACTTGCCGTTTAAAATATTGCATCGTCGCTTATTTTTGTATTGTGTAAAAATACATGACCTAATGATCAAAGAATAACAGTAGAGTCAGCTGATATAGCTTGATGGAGCTCTAAAAATATTTTATAAAACAGCTTTTAATAAGTAAGTTAAAAAATTACCTACTAATCCGAGATGGAGCAGAAACAGATTCTAATTAAAAATATAGGTTGGTGAAAAAAAATTAATTCTATAATACCTTGATTAAAGAAGCACTCCTCCCATAAAAGTTTTTATCCTGTTAATATATTGCAGTCATCATATTATATAGCACTGTGTACTTACAATTGCTAATTTTGCCCTTCTACCCAGCTAATTATTCTCTTTTCTCTGCTTTATGTAGAAACAGGAAGTCTCTTGTCCCTGCAGAAATCATTCTACTCTTCAACTTCTGGCCCAGTTGTGCAGTGACTCATGACTCATGCAGGGAAAATTTACCTCCTGTTTCTACATAAAATTTTGAAGGATTTAGCTAGTCAATTTTTAATCATGTGATGTTATAGACCTAATGAAAAACAGAAGAATTAACTGGGTATAAAGGCAAAATAAGCAATTGTAAGTACAAAGTTCCATATAATATGATGATTGCAATATTTTAAGAGGGTAAAAACTTTTATGAGAGTGCTTCTTTAACAGCCTATTGTAATGTAAGGTTACCACAAGATACTAAAGGTTTGCAAGAAAATCAAGACTACAATGTACAAAGACAAAAAGTATAACATTTTACTCAACCAAACTATGTTTTTAATTGGAATCTGTTATATAATATTCTTACTGGAGCTACATCAAGCTAGATCAGAGAACTCTACTGTGATTCTTAGTTATTATCTCTGACTTTTTATTATGATGCACCCTATTGAAATTATTGACTTAGATTTGGTTTTTACTTGGATTAATGATCAAATTCAAAATAGTTACTCAAATAGGAGCAATTATTTTGGCCACATTAAGAGTCTCTGTTGCAGGCAAAATAGAATTAACCATGACACAACTTGAAGGACCCAGTGGTAAATCAATGGGATCTGTTGAATGCCAACAGTATCTGCTATATAATGAATCCAGCAATGCGTTGTGGTTTCTATTATGTATTGAAACCACAATGTAAATGTGAACTGAAGCCTTTTATTTGAAGTAGCAGAACCAATTTGTATGTACCACTAAGGAAAAGTTACCATATATATATCCATCCATCTGATCTATCTTTAAGTTTAATGTAAAGTTTACATTTTACATATGAAGAATCTACTGTATCACTAGATGGAGTTAACCTCATATATATTAATAGCATGCCCCAGAGAGAATAACATGAAAAAATACATTAATTCAAGCACCTTATTAATATAATAGGGAAAGGATAATAAGTTTGCCATTAAAAGCTCGCACTCATGTCATTTCTTATAAGAATTGCTGATCGAATATGAATTTGGAGTAGGGAGAGAAGCCATACTGGGAATGTTTGTGTTCTAGCTTTGTTTTTTAGCTGACTATAATCAATCATTTCAATACCCCAATGTCCAAAATCACATTTCCCTACTCATCAAAAACAAAGTAAACTGTGTTCTATGAATAATATTTTCTCTCTTTCTCCTACTTCCAGAGAGCCCATAGAGTAAGGCTTATTACCCCCGTTCCCACAGAACAATGATTAATTAATATTTGAATAGCCTCTGAGAGCCTATACACAAAATAGTTACCTCAGCTCTTACAAGGTTTAATTGCAGATCGTGAACTGAATTTAAAGTGTCTGTGTGATAAAATTGTGACTTTCATATGCTGTCAATTTTAGAAAAATAAATTTTCTCAAATTTGAGATTTAACTGAAGTTGTAATATGTAACATTTTCTCTCTGTATTTCCCCAAGCTCAGGATAATACTAAGGCTGGGATTGGAGGAATGATTTTTATAAATTGCTTGGTAAGGTTATAAATTAACAAAAACATATGTCAGGTCACCTGACTGTTCCTGCCGACAATAATACCATGATGGGTACAATATAGAGGCAGAGGCTGTCAATTATGTATAAAGAGGCATGATAAAAGGATCCAAGATAACAGTGGTGTTGTGTGGTGGGTTGCCAACGCCTGTTGCAAAGTCAAGTATAATGTAATCCCTATCCCATGAACCATTAGTGCCCCTTCAGTCACTTGCAACAGTCCAGTAAAAAACACTTATCCCTTAAAAGCATGTATTGTAATTGGAGGATAATATTAATGTAATTATAAATAGTTCTCACTTCAGCATCCTATTTTTATTTTTTTTTATTTTTGCTAAATGTTTATAAATAAAAAGTTCATTTTTTGAGCTTTGTGGGTTTTTTTTTACAATTTTTAGTTATGTAATAATTTTATTACCCTATCCCTAATCTTAAGTCTAAGACCAGCCCATGGTTGCCATCCATGCAAAAATTACAGGACAGTCTGTAAAAATATAGCACTTATTTGCCCTGCCTGTAAAAAGAAATTGAAGACATCCGTGATCTTTTTGAAGATGAAGAAACTGATACAAATTGATATGACAGTAATTATCATCAATTTACAGTTTACAGAACTGATGTCTTCATATCGGAATAACAGGTTATAGACATATTTTAGTTATAATCTTAATGATTTATTATTGTTTTCCAATGTGTCCGTAAAATAAATATATTTTGTCTGTCCGTGATTTTTTTTGATAAGCTGTCCAGAAAAAGTAAAAAGTCAAATTGGCAACCCTGCCCTAGCCTTAAGTATAACCTTAAACCTAACCTTAGCTCTATCCCTAATCTTATATAAGGTTAGAAAAGTGTAAAAATATAAAAGCAACTCTTATATTTTTATGAATGAGGACAGTATTGAAGCACATACACTATAGCTGCACAGTCATGTTCTGTCATCTTGGTTATGTCTTATTCACAGTGCAACAGTGGAGATGAGTTTGTCATCTCTAGGGAAGAGCGAACCCGAACGGTAAAGTTCACTGTTCGTACCGGACACCTAGTGTCTGGTGCCAAACCCTGAACATGGACTTCTTACTGTACGTCCCTGTTACTGTTTGGGTTCAGAAGCTTAATAAAACTTGTTGAAAGGCTGCAGCGCAGTCAATCAGCAAGCTTTCAGGCTGTGAGCACTTCCGCCCAGGTAGGTCAAGTAATGGCATGGCTGTGATTGACCGGTGCACCACGTGACCCGGCCTAAGTGTAAATAAATAATTTAAAAAATGACGTGCCTTCCCCCCTATTTTTAATAACTATCCAATGGAAAGCAGACTGCTGTGAGCTATTAGCTGGGAAGGGGACAATATCCATGAACCTTCAACAGCCTAATAATATCAGCCCCCAGCTGTCTGCTTTGCCTTTGCTAGTTATTAAAAATGGGGGAGGACCCTAAAAATTATTTTTAATAAACAGCTAAGGCAAAGCAGGCTGCTAGGGGCAGATATTAATAGCTGGGAAGGGCCATGGATATTGGTTCCTTCTTAGTCTAATAAGACCAGCCCTCAGCCACCCCAGAAATGGTGCATCCATTAAATGCGCCAATTCTGGTGTCTAGCCTTGGCTCTTCCCAATTGCCCTGGTGTGCTGGCAATCGGTGTAATGGGTCTGTGGGGTTGATGTCAGCAGCTGTCACTGACATCAAGCCCGCATCAAGCCCATTACTAACCCCATAGTCAAAAGAAATAAACTCTCACACAAAAGTCCTTTATTTGAAAAAAATCACTCCCTGGCAATGTCCCACTTTCAACCATTTATTAAAAAAAAATAATAATCCACACCAATCTACCGTAATCCAAATGGAGGTCCCACGATGATCCCTATCTTCTTCGTCGAGTGTATGAAGTCCAGTTCAGAGAACAAAGATCCATAGACTGGAGCAGCAGCTGCACTGGTCTCACACTGCACTTTGCTAGACCAGACCGCTGTGAACTGAGGTAATGTCATTAAGGTAACCTCAGTTCACAGGTGCAGTGTATTATTAGGGCACCGGGAGAGCTGAAATGATGAGCGGTGACGTCATCGCTCATCTTCCGGCTCTCACTCTGTACTCCGCGAGAACCAGCGGCTGTGAACTGAGGTAACCTTAATGACATTACCTCAGTTCACAGCGGCGGGGTCTTGCGGAGTGCAGTGTGAGACCTGGCAGCGGCTGCTGATCCAGTCTATGGAGCTTTGTTCTCTTAGCGGGGCACCATACAATGGACAAAGAAAACAGGGATCATGCACTCCACGATGTGTGGATTTGCTGGTAATAAGTGGTCATATGACTGCAAGTATGCAGTTTGCATACTTCTGGTCACATTTTGACTAGACTGTATCCAGTCTCGCTCAAGGCACTTCCATTGAGCTAGGCCATGTCAATCTAGTCGGCACGTGACTGCGTGTATGCAAACCACATACTTGTGGTCTCACACCCGCTGCTCTGGCATCGGCACTCAGATGAGGTAGCAAAAATGTACTGACAGATTCACAAGCTACTTGTACTTGTACAAGGACTTGTAGCTTAAGGCTGGACGTCCCCTTTTAATGGAATCTGTCAAAAGGTTTTTGCTACCTCATCTGAGAGCAACATGATGTAGACCTGAATCCAAAGATGACTTTATAGAGAACCTAAATCCAAAGATGTATCTCTTAGTTTGCTAGGTGCATCAGTTGTGACACAATCAGAGTTTTTAGATGCAGCATGAAGCAGAGGTGAGAAAGCTAACTCTGACCCCACCAGGCTTTGTATGTACATAGTTTATTTACAGTGAGCTGCTTATCAGAGGAGGGGGCGGAGTTGGACAAGCAAGCTTGTGCCAGCTAGTATAAGCAATGATAATGTCACAGTGATAAAAACTTCATTGTACACAGCTTGATAAATGACACATCGTTGAGTTCAGTTTTTTAACCCCTAGATCATGATGTCCTCAGATTTCATAGCAAAACCCTGCTGACAGAATCCCTTTAATTAGATTATTAATGTAAAAAATTAAATAAGTAATCCAGTGGTATCAGTTTGATTTCAATCATGGTTATTAGAGTTGATGTATTTGTTTTGATTTGCAGCACCCAGTGACCAGTTCAGTAAGGTTTGAAATTCGAATTTCTGTTGTTCGCCAAATTTTTCCCATAAATTTGACTTGCGGCGAATAAATTCACTGTGAATTGCAATACAAAAAAGCTTCAAATTGCATGTAAAACAAGCGTGTAACACTTTGACATCTCCTCCACCTGTATTGAACCTGTTTTGAGCGTTGCAGTGCAAAAACAGCCATTTTAATGTCCAATTGACCTCAACCTATCTGTCTAGGTGTAAACAGATGCCAAGCAGTCGTAACCAACAGCCTATTTAACTACACACTGCAGTTTTAGACTTTTTAGGCTAATTAAATTGTATAAATGATACAAAAAAATATCCCTTTATTTAGTGAGACAAAACAAGTGTACTATTTTGATCGTTGAAGTAATGGCTTCTGAACTACAATTGAAAAAATTACCCCTTTTTTGAGATCCACAACAGGTTTGCCATTCAAAAAATGATTATGAAGTTACATAGGATTTCTATTCAAAAATTATTCCTTTCAAACAAATTGTAATATTTTGGCAGCTGTTTCATACTTGCATATTCTAAAGACAGTACACTTCACATCTGCTGTACTATAAAACACAGTCAGCAGTAAGGAAATGTATGACTGGAGCACAGTTCAGTGGCAGCAACAGAAACTGCATGGGAGAGAACTATGATGAAGTAGACAAGGAAATATATTAGAGTGCAGGGCTAGTAACAGCAAACCCGGCAGTAGCAGTACTACAATAGAGATGACATGATGGAGAGCAACTAGATGCCCAGCTGAATGTGGGCCATCGGAACTCATGACAGTAGACCTGTGTAGAAGACAGACAAAGGACAGTTAGGAAGAAAGGCAGATAGTATGGCTGATGTAATTATTGACATCAGACAAAGGTGAATAAAAGTCGACACTGATCCATGCCTGATTCATTATTACTTCTTTCCACTGGTCCAATCTGCTGATCCAGAAGTCCATGGGATCACATCTCAGGGTATCTTCTGGGAAAAGGACATAGTCCAGATATGATCAGTTTATTGCTTCAGGAGCTAAAGCATCATGTCATAGATATTGTAACTTGTGCATCTATTGCCCTGTTTATTTGTAAAAAAAAAAAAAACTTATTTAAAGAAAATTGCAATTACGGATTTAAAAAAAAATTTGTTTGATATTTTTAAACAATTTAGCACTTTCTGACAATTTTCCAATTCTGACTTGCCCACTCGGGGTAGTGTAGGCTTTTCAGGAACTGATAATGGTTACCTGGTCATACATGTGGTAGACAGCTGTACGCTTTTCAACAGCTTCACTGATCAGGTAACACAGATTACCCTAGTAATATGCCAATTCACCTACCATTAAAATTTACTAACAATCTTTTAAATAATTTAGAGAAAGATAATTGCAGTTCTGAAAGTCAAGAATTTAGATTTGATAATTCTAAAGATTTTTTTCCTCTCTGATGTGGCAAGCGTAGGGGCCGCACACACAGGATTGTGTTGACTTTGCAGAAAGTGAGTACTGGTCACCTGGTCATACATGTGATTAAAAACCGTTCGCTCTACAAATGATTCAATGATTAGGGAACACACATTTTCTTGGCAATACGTCTGTTTTCCCAGGCTGAAAATTTCTTAACAGTTTTGGAAAAAAATATATTATTTTAAAAAATAAAATTGCAGTCATTAATGCACAGAAAGAAGGTGAGTTGTTTCGAAAAAATTATACATGTATTATGATTAAGACAACAGATAATGGCGTCTATGTATCTTTCATTGAGCCTGAGTGCCTGTGATTCTTTTGCAAAAGGAAGGGCAAGCCGGTGGTCTGGCATCAGTTGTGGTGAACTTGGACATGTGGGAGTACAATTTCCACGTAACTAGATGATTAAATGCATGTTTCTTTGGTACACAAAAGGAAAAAAGATAATGCAAAGGAGCAGGAAGTGTATGGAAAACAATAGGTGAGGCTGATGATGAAGCTAGTGACAAGTTCAAGGTGCTACTTGCAGGTACAGACTAGTTACCAGAAAGATGATCATTAGGAGAGGAAGGTGGACAGTTTGAGCCTTGCTCATCTTGCTGGTCTGATTGCTTGACCCATGTGAGCAGGTGATCCCATTTCAAGTGCTGATGAAGTGATGTGGTACCTATTCAATGTGTGCCATGATGTATTTTGCTTATTTTCTAACAGCGCAGCCTATACATTGCAATATATTTGTCCTCCGGCACCATGAAAAAGAAATCCCACACATTTGATGCCCGTACATAGGACTCATAATTGCCACAACTTTTAGAATCTGTTGAGACTGACGGCAGTGTAAATAGGTTTTGACCAAGATGACGTTTTAGCCACTGAGAAGTGTATCTTTGAAGCCATCAACCTTCTCTTCTAATGATATCACCTGATCAGCACCACTGTCTGTTCACAGGTCTTGTCTACTATAGAATAATCATCATCATTATGACAGATGCCTCAGTATGGTAAATAGCCTGAGCTCCTAATCCTCCACCTGATTGTCATGCAAGATATTTCCCTGGCTCAGAGTGCTACTACCACTGACAGTGCCCCTACCACCACAGCTCCCAGAACCAGCAACACAGTTTTGCGTTAAAATTATGTTCTCCATCTACTCCGACCCCATGTTACCTGTGAACAAAGTCTAACTTTTCATCTCTCCCAATAGATCAACTGGAAGTAGTTGTTCTGGGACAGTATTTTACTTAGCACATTAGCTCCTTGGGTGTTGTGGATTAGGGGACTCTTGGGCAAAACAGAAACAGGTGTAATTGATGAAATGGAAATTCCGCATTAAAAGGAACCTGTCACCTGTTAATTTGCAGGGTAATAGCATTCTGAGCCTACTTACTCCCTTCACTTAGACCCATGCTGCCAGGAGGAATTTAATTTTATTCCTTTCAGTAACATTCGGTTTCAGTCACGGGTCGGTTTCGTCGCGTCACGGCTCTAATGATGATCCTACTGTCAGTCAGTGCCGGGGCACACTTAAAGATACCGCTCTCTATATACAGAGCGGAGACTGATCTTGCGCCTGTGTTGCCTCAGTGACTGAAACTGGAATGCTGCCGGCAGGAGGAATAAAGTTCACTTCCTCTCGGCAGCGTGGGTCTAAGTTCCGGCGTCAGGCAGGTTTATAATGCTATTAACCTGCAGATTAACCCCATACATGCAGGTTATCAGCATTTTTTCAGGTGACAGGTTCCCTTTATGGCGATGGAGAAGGTTGACTGGGTAGAACACTGACTCCAACTGATGGTGTTACTATCAGAGGCTACATCATCCTGCTGTGCAATTGAGATCATTGGTGTGACAGATATTTTGTTATGCCTTCCACTTGCTCCCCACTGATATGCTTGCTTTCAAGAGGCTAAGAAGATCAAGTGTGACCTGCATTTCATACTACTACTTCAGTTATAGTTTCTGCCAGCAGTGCTGATGGTGTTGCTGCCTCTAGCAGTTTCCACATTTTTTTCCTTGATGCAGCATTTTTTCTATTGTACCAAGATGTCCGTTGCCAGGGCCACTTTTTGGTTTAACATTTTAACACAAGATTAACTTTTAATTTGTGTCCAAAATTTTGCTACCACCCTTAGCCAACCTAGATAAAAGAGTGAAAAAAGCAATTCAACAACAGTCTGCCCGTAATATCAGTGCGGCTTGAATGTGTCTTTAATTTGTTTGCAAATTTTGGGTTACAACTAGTGTTGAGCGAGCACTAAAATGCTCAGGTGCTCGAAGCTCGGGCCGAGCTCGCCGTGATACTCGGGTGCTCGACCCGAGCAACGAGCCCAATGTTAGTCTATGGGAGACTCGAGCATTTTTGCGGTGGCACCCCCGGCAGTCTTTTAAAAGCCTAACAAGTGCCCAAAACGATAGTGACAGTGCTCAAATGACATGGGGACAGCATGGGGATCGCCCCAAGAAGCATTTCTGACCCCCAGGTCACTGCTGTCAACAATGTAGTCAGAGGTATTAAGCCACTTTTACAGGCTCACAATAAAACGAAAGTGAAACTTTTTTCCTGTGAAATATGTTAAGGAACATCCTTTCCAGGGAAAAGACTTGTGTATAAGTTAAAATAAATGACCAAAAACAAAAATACTCCTCCACACCTTCGGCTATGTTCACAAGTAGCATTTTTTATGCGTTTTTGCACTTTTGTATTGCTTTCAACTATGACAAATGCATTCACCGGGAAATGTCATTTTAACATTTTACAACCTTATCTGGCCATGTGCTGTGTGACACATGCATAAAGTGCTGAAAAGACATGGGAACAGCATGGGGAAGACTGCTGGAAGCATCTCTGACTCCCAGGTCACTGTCTAAAAGTGTGCCCATCATAAGTGATCCTTGCCGCATCAGAAGATGCAGACTTGCAACTATCCCCATGCAAGTTCTAGTCCCAGGGCAGTGTTCAATTGTACCTCCCCCATTCCTTGCAATACAAGCGCAAGTATGCAGCCTGCCACCCACCCACCCCCAGGCTGCAATACCATACTGCTTTCTTGCTTGAACTTGAAATTGGGCCTTTTAGGCATGTGGAGGCGGAATCTGGCCACCACGCCATGGCTGTGTTGGCGGCCTGGAATCCATACTCAGTCCCCAGCCGCCCGGCGGCCGGGTGTCCATACTCAGTCCCCAGCCGCCCCGCGGCCGAGTGTCCACACGGTCCCCAGCCGCCTGGGGGCAGTCGGGTGTCCATAAACGGTCCCCAGCCGCCCCAATTTCTCCTTGGAACATCCCCCCACACACTTTTCTTAGTCCGGCCTGCTTTATGCAGCATTGGACGAGCCCACCAGAGAACCAGACTCCTCCGGTGGGCCATGATTTCTCCATCAGTGGAGTTGAGAGTGCCAAGGTGAGGAGCATGATGATTATGACAGAAGTTAGCATCTGCTATGTTTTCTTTTAATGCAAGTGTAAGTGTGCAGCCTGCCACCCACCCACCCCTAGACTGCAATTCATACTGCTAGCTTGCACTTGAAATGGGGCCTTTTAGTTTAGAGGAGGCCGAAGCTGGCCACTACCTCATGGCTGCTTCGGCAGCGAGGTATCCATACTCAGTCCCCAGCCGCCCCTATTTGTCCTGGTGTGCCTTATACATAAGATTAAGCGCATATACCAAAACATTACCTGTGCCCTCCCCAGTGCATTTAGTGGGAAGGAGAGCCTATTCCTCTGTAGTGTGTGCATGCCAAACCCCTGTTCATGGTACATGCGAAGATGCCTCCCACCTTGCACCTGTCGTTGCAGACTTGCAACTATCCCCATTCAAGTCCTTGTCCCAGGGCAGTGTTCAATTGTACCTCTCCCATTCCTTGCAATGCAAGCGCAAGTATGCAGCCTGCCACCCACCCACCCCCAGGCTGCAATACCATACTGCTTGCTTGCTTGCACTTTAAATTGGGCCTTTTAGGCATGTGGAGGCGGAATCTGGCCACCACGCCATGGCTGTGTCGGCGGCCTGGTATCCATACTCAGTCCCCAGCCGCCTGGTGGCCGGGTGTCCCCGCTTGCTCCCCAGCCTCCAGGGGGTGGCCGGGTGTCCATACTCGGTCCCCAGCCACCCCTATTTGTACCGGTAACCTTTCCCACACTTTTCTTAGCCTGGCCTGCTTTAGGGCAGCATTGGCCGAGCCCACCGGACTATTAGACTCCTCCGGTGGGCCCTGGCTTCTCCATCAGTGGAGTTGAGAGTGCCAAGGTGAGGAGCATGATGAGGATGATAGAAGTTAGCATCTGCTTTGTTTTGTTGTAATGCAAGCGCATGTATGTAGTAGCGGCTAGGCCTGAGGAGGTCAGCGTTTTGGCGCATATCCTACCTCCTCCGAGGATTGCTGGATGTTTTCCTGCTACTATCCAAGTTCTATGACTCCCGTTAAAACAAAGCTTCAGGTGATAAATGATGGATGAGGTGGTGGCAAAGGAGAAAGCAGGAGGAACAGGGACCATTCACATCAATATCAGGCCAGTCAAACAGATATGTCTTGTAGGATATGTTTCTGTAACAAAAGGAGCGGTTCGGCTACACAGTTATAGGGCATACAGTGAGTGCAATGCCTACCAAAAATTTCGAGGCACTCCAATGCCCCTTGGAAATGACATGGAGGTCAGAGGGCGTTAACTAAACCTTTTTTTCCATTTATAGCAACTGGGTCTCCTGTGCACTGCTGGCCTAAGCAGTGAATGGAATGCTTTCCAAAAATTATGAGGTACTGCAAAGCCCCTTACAAGAGCCATGTGTGGCACCCCAGGGGTCTGGTCACCACAGTAATAAAGATTATGTCAGAGAGCAAGTGGGAGGTTTCCTGGTCAGGATCCCTTAAACATGCAACATCCTCCTGCCCCAGTCCTGGGAGGGGAGGGGAGAATCCCTTATAAACTGGATCTGGGGTGGGGTTGAGTGAGTCAGAGAACAGTCAGAGTCAGAGTGAGGGCAAGGGAAAGTAACAGCAAGGAGCTCTGTAGGAGCTAGGAGCTAAAGACGAGGGGCTGGAAGCTGAGCAGAGCTCGCCCTGGCAGAAGACAATAGGAACCCGACACAGGAGTCCGAAGCTGTGAGGACTTATATATCCAGCAGCAGAAACCAGCCGGCAGGGGATTTCAGGTCCTCTGGCCATAGAAGCCCGGAGGCTCAGTCACAAGCAAGGGACCAGCACCGCCGTCGTGGAGCGGAGGCTAACAGAAGGCCCCAAGTCACCTGCCATACGGGTGAGCACTACACGGTACACTCAGGGACGTGGGCTACTTCTACCCGCTTACAGCAAGGTAGCCAGGAAGAGTGCAGACAGACGGGGAGGCCTACAACTCCACCTGGCCAGGGGAACTCCTGCTTGCTCACAGACTGATCAGGCCTCTTATGCTAGCCAGTACTCCCGGGAGGGTCTACCTTATAATCATCAGTAAAGACCCTGAACTGCACTGCAAAGACTCTGAGTCATTCCTGCTGTGCTCATGCACCATCACCTCCATCATACACACTCACTGCCCTGAGGCTATACTCCTCCCGAGGGGAATTATCCCATTTTATGATGCGCACACAACACCAGCCTCAGCGGTCTGCCTCGCAGCGGTGGTACTCCCTGACCGCAATCCACGGGTGGCGCAGTCGGACAATTAACCTCAAAACCTAAGAAAGATTGCCACTGGTTTGACCAGCCTGAGCCACGGGACCGGGTCACCGCCACGGAGACTACAGACCCCAGAGACCCAGCAGAGGGTATCCCACACACGTGTACACACGGCCCAGGGGGCGCGTCACATGCAGTACAGCATATTACAAACATAAGTCCCATGATTGGGGAGTGGGTGTCCCATAGTATTTGCTTATGCCTTGCAAGCAAAAGCTGCCAAAAATTAGGATGGAGCAACTTGCAATGCCCCTTACAAGAGCCTTGCAGTACAGCATATTACAAACATAAGTCCCATTATTGGGGAGTGGGTCTCCCATAGTATTTGCTTATGCTTTCCCAGCAAAAGCTGCCAAAAATTAGGACGGAGCAACTTGCAATGCCCCTTACAAGAGCCATGCGGTACAGCATATTACAAGCATAAGTCCCATTATTGGGGAGTGGGTCTCCCATAGTATTTGCTTATGCTTTCCCAGCAAAAGCTGCCAAAAATTAGGACGGAGCAACTTGCAATGCCCCTTACAAGAGCCATGCAGTACAGCATATTACAAACATAAGTCCCATTATTGGGGAATGGGTCTCCCATAGTATTTGCTTATGGTTTCCCAGCAAAAGCTGCCAAAAATTAGGACGGAGCAACTTGCAATGCCCCTTACAAGAGCCATGCAGTACAGCATATTACAAACATAAGTCCCATTATTGGGGAGTGGGTGTCCCATGCTATTTACTTATGCTTTCCCAGCAAAAGCTGCCAAAAATTAGGACGGAGGAACTTGCAATGCTGGCACCCTGGTGGTATAGTGGTGGTGGAGGCTGAGGATAAGGAGAAGAAGATTAAACAGCCGAAACAAAGAAGCGTATACCCATGTGTGGGTGTGAAGCGGTGCATGTGAATACACCTCCCGAAATAACACAGTGGATTTGACTTTATGTTACTCTGCTGTCATTTGGTGGTGATGAGAAGTCTGACCCAATCCAGCCCTTGTTCATTTTGATAAGGGTCAGCTTGTCAGCATTGTCAGTTGACAGGCGAGTGCGCTTATCAGTTATAATTCCCCCAGCGGCACTAAAAACGCTCCGATAACACGCTAGCGGCAGGGCAGGCCAGGACCTCCAAGGCGTACAGAGCGAGTTCATTCCAAGTGTCCAGCTTGGATACCCAATAATTAAAAGGCACAGAGGAATCACGGAGGATGGTGGTACGATCGGCAAGGTACTCCCTCACCATCTTTTGAAACTTTCCACTCCTTGTGAGAGTACCCCGCGCCTCAGGGCCTGTAAGCTGGGCGGGTGTCAGAAAACTGTCCCAGAACGTTGACAGTGTTCCCCTGCCTCTGCTGGATTGGAGTTGCATCTCTCTCGCCTGTACGCCTTGGTTGGGCAATGAACTGTGACCTCTGCCGCTAGCGTGTTCAGATGGGAATTTTTTTAAGAGTTCTGCAGCAAGGGCCTTCTGGTATTGCCCCATTTTTGTAGACCTCTCCACCTCAGGAATAAGAGAGTGAAAGTTCTCCTTGTAGCGGGGGTCTACAAGTGTCACCAACCAGTAATGACTGTCACCCAACATTTTGACAACGCGAGGGTCACGGTTAAGGCAGCGTAACGTAAAGTCAGCCATGCGTGCCAGACTGGTAACGGGCAAGATTTCCATGTCCTCACCAAGATGACGACTGACCATGCTCTCCTCCTCCTCTTCCTCCTCCCCCCTGTCCTCAGGCCACCCACGCTGAACCGACGGTATGACACTTGTACAGGTACTACCGCCTACAACGCATGATAGCAGCTCCTGTTCTTCCTCCTCCTCCTCTCCCTCATTGTCCCCCAATGCACGTTGGGATGAGATGAGGCTGGGCTGTGTTTAATCGCCCGCTATGGCTTCTTGATCCATCTCATCATACTCTGGCTGCAATGCCTCCTCTTTAATTCTCTGCAGAGAGTGTTGCAAAGGACAGACAAGTGGAATGCTGACACTAATGATGGCGTCATCGCCACTCACCATCTTGGTGGCCTCCTCAAAGTTTGTCAGGATGGTACATATGTCAGACATCCAGGTCCACTCCTGAGGTCTTATGTGTGGAGTCTGACCTGAATATCGACGGCCTTGTTGCAGCTGGTACTCCACAACTGCTCTCTTCTGCTCACAAATCCTTTGCAACATGTGGAGGGTAGAGTTCCAACGTGTGGGGACATCACACACCAGTCGGTGTGCCGGAAGCTGCAAACGCTGCTGCAACACAGCAAAGGCGGCGGAAGCTGTAGCCGACTTGCGAAAATGAGCTGACAGGCGGCGTACTTTCACGAGCAGATCTGGCAACTCGGGGTACGATTTAAGAAACCACTGAACCACGAGGTTAAGCACATGAGCCAGGCATGGTACGTGTGTGATCTCACCTCGCCTCAGAGCCGCCACCAGGTTACGGCCATTGTCACACACAACCATGCCGGGATGTAGGTTCAGCAGTCTCAGCCACAGATCTGCCTGCTCTTTCACAGCTGTCCACAACTCACAAGCAGTGTGAGGTTTATCACCTAAGCTTATGAGTTTCAGCACAGCCTGATGCCGCTTGGCGGAGGCAGTACTGCAATGCTTCCAGCTTGTAACTGATGTGGTGATATCTGAGATGGAGGCTGAACATGAGGAGGAGGAGGAGGATGCGCAGGAGCTGTACACTTTGGGGGCAACTCTGACTGACATAGGGCCCGCAATCCTCGGTGTGGGGAGGATGTGTTCCGTCCCAAGGTCCGACTGGGTCCCGGCTTCCACTATGTTTACCCAGTGTGCCGTCAGAGAAATGTACCGTCCCTGGCCACAAGCACTTGTCCACGTGTCCGTTGTCAGGTGGACTCTCCCAGTAACTGCGTTGTTGAGGGCACGGCAGATGCTTTGGGACACGTGCTTGTGTAGTGCGGGGATGGCACACCGGGCAAAATAGTGTCGGCTGGGGACCGAGTACCGAGGGACGGCCACCACCATAAGATTGCGGAAGGATTCCGTCTCCACCAGCCTAAAAGGCAGCATTTCCAATGCAAGCAGTCGTGAAATGTGCGAATTTAGGACTGTGGCCTGTGGGGCGTTAGCTCCGAATTTCCGCTTTCGTTCAAAGGTCTGGGATATGGACAATTGAACGCTGCGGTGGGACGGGGACGTGGACGTTGATGCTGTTTCTTGAGAAACTGCCATAACAAGTGAAGACTGAGAGGAGGGGGCATCTTTACATGCAGTATGGACAGGGGATTGCCTTGCACACACAACAGGGGGTTCTATTGCACGCACAACAGTGGAAGAAGCAGTGGTGACACCCGCTGACACTGGTCGTGGACCCTGGGTTTCGCCCCACAAAGTCGGGTGCTTTGCTGCCATGTGCCTGATCATGCTGGTCGTGGTCAGGCTGGTAGTTTTGTCACCCATGCTGATGCTGGCATGGCAGGTGGAACATATGGCCTTTTTGGGGTTATCAGCACAGTCTTTAAAAAAATTCCAGACTCTGGAAGACCTACCGCTTGTACTGGCAACGTCCCTCATGTTGGTGTTACGGGGAACGGTTGCCTGCCTTCTGTCTGCGGCCACCACACTGCTTCTTCCTGCCTGTTGGGGTACTCTGCCTCCCTCCCCCTGTGTGCTGCTGGCCTCACTCTGCATGTCCTCCTTCCACGTTGGGTCAGTTACTAGATCATCCACCACCTCCTCCTCTTCCACTTGCGCACCACGATCCTCCTCCTCACTTCCTGGCAATTGTGTCTCGTCATCGTCCACCTCTTGTGACAGATTGCCAACCTCGACTTCCTGTGGCCATGGCTGTTCAAATATTTGGGCATCGCAACATGGGATCTCCTCTTCCACCACTTCAAGCGTATCAGGCGAGGGGCCCAAATATGGAAATGGACCAGTGAACAGCTCTTCAGAGTGTCCAAGTGTGGGATCACTTGCTGTCTGACGACACTCGGCATGGTGGGAGGAAGGAGCATCAGGGTGAGGAGGAGTATGCGGTCGAGACTCACGGCTACTAAGAGTTGACCGTGTGGAACACAGACCGAAGGTGGTGGTGCCCAGGTAACTGGAAGTATTGTCTGCTATCCAATTAATAACCTGTTCACACTGATCAGTTCTCAATACTGGTGTTGTTCTGTGCTTCCCTAGTAATTCGGTCAAGAAGTGGGAGCGAGAAGATGAGGCTGTTGGTTGTGGCACATTTTCACCTTGGCCACGGCCCCGTCCTCTGCACGAACCATCACCAGAACGTCCACTTCCACGTCCCTTGCCACGCGCCTTGCCCATTGTAAATGAAGTAATATAGCTTACACTTGCACTATCAATGGAAAAAGGGTAATAAAGAGTAGATTAGAACCGTGGAAGAGGAAAACCACAGATATTGTATACTGGGGTATACCACACTTTTTTAAATAGAGATATTTGCGGCTGAACAGTGAGCGACACACTCAAACTGCTTTTTTTTTAGATACCAAAGGCCCAAAACTGGATAGTACAGCGATTTGACCCGTGGAACTGCGAAACCACACTGGGAGGTCGGGCCTACACAAGACTATTTTCAACAGATATATTTTTGTGTCACAACAGTCAGGAGACACTACTGTTTTTCTTTATGGAAAAAACTACCAAAACCTGAATAATAGAGATTTTTTACCGTGGAACAGCAAAACCACAGTTATAATTTACTGGTGTATACCAGGCTTTTTAAAATATATATATATTTGCGGCTGAACAGTGAGCGACACACTCAAACTGTTTTTTTTAGATACAAATGGCCCAAAAGTGGATAATACAGAGGTTTGTACCGTGGAACTGCAAAACCACACTTGTATTTCTCGGGCCTACACCAGACTATTTTCAACAGATATATTTGTGTCTGAAAAATCAGGGAGACCCTATTTTTTATTTTTTTACAGCAAAAAATGCAAAAAGCAGGATAATAGAGATTTTTTTACCATGGAACAGCAAAAGCACACTTCTGTCTCTCTGGCCTACACCAGACTATTTTCAACAGATATATTTGTGTCTGAAAAATCAGGGAGACACTATTATTATTTTTATACAGCAAAAAATGCCAAAAACAGGATAATAGAGATGTTTTACCATGGAACATCAAAACCACAGTAATAATTTACTGGTGTATACCAGGCTTTTTAAAATATATATATATTTGCAGCTGAACAGTGAGCGACACACTCAAACTGTTTTTTTTAGATACAAATGGCCCAAAAGTGGATAATACAGAGGTTTGTACCGTGGAACTGCAAAACCACGCTTGTATTTCTCGGGCCTACACCAGACTATTTTCAACAGATATATTTGTGTCTGAAAAATCAGGGAGACACTATTTTTTTTTTTTTTACAGCAAAAAATTCAAAAAGCAGGATAATAGAGATTTTTTACCGTGGAACAGCAAAAGCACACTTCTGTCTCTCTGGCCTACACCAGACTATTTTCAGCAGATATATTTGTGTCTGAAAAATCAGGGAGACACTTATTATTTTTATACAGCAAAAAATGCCAAAAACAGGATAATAGAGATGTTTTACTGTGGAACATCAAAACCACAGTAATAATTTACTGGTGTATACCAGGCTTTTTAAAATATATATATATTTGCGGCTGAACAGTGAGCGACACACTCAAACTGTTTTTTTTAGATACAAATGGCCCATAGACTGCAAAACCACACTTCTATTTCCCTGGCCTACACCAGACTATTTTCAACAGATATATTTGTGTCTGAAAAATCAGAGGCACACTTTTTTTTTGGGGGGGGGGCACCAAAAGGTTAATAAGATGGGTATTTGTAAACTGTGAAGGAGGAAAAAAAAAAGAGGATTTAGATAAAAAAAAGGATTTTTCCTGGCCCCCGGGACCTGGAGCTAAGTCCAGTAATTTCAGCAACAGGAGCAGCACACAGGACTGTAATGCAGCATTTGCTGGTATAACCACTGCATCTCCTATACAGCCTGCCTGCCTGCCTGCCTGATATACCTGGGATGGATATTAGTCCTGAGAAGGACTGTTTGTTTGATCTGGCAGCCTTTACAGACCCTACACTAACTATTTTGCAGGATATATCTCTCTCTAAATCAGTAGCGCTGTCCCTACACTGTCTGATCCGGAGCGACTGTGTCCAAGATGGCGGCGCCCGGTTTTAAATACTCGAGGTGACGCTGTGCGGCCAGCCAATCACTGTAATGCCCACAAACAACATGGCTGCGGCATTACAGTGACTGGCTGGCAATCCCTGCATGTTCATTGGCTCTGTAAAGAGCGCCAAACATGCAGGGCGGAGACCTGTGCTCCCGCCCGAGTAACCCGGAAATGCTCGGTGCTCGCCGAACATCCCGAGTAGCGTGATGCTCGGGCGAGTACCGAGCAGTGTCGAGCATGTTCGCTCAACACTAGTTACAACTAGTGTTGAGCGAGTATGTTCTATTAACCCTTTCGCCGAGTATGCTCGGGCCGAGCTCCGAGTATTTACAGCTGCTCGGTGATAAGGTTTAATCGCTCCCGTGTGCATGATTTGCAACTGTTTGACAGTTTTATTACATATGAGGAATGTCTATTTCTTACACATTCCTCACATGTAATAAAGCTGTCAAAAAGTTGCAAATCATGCACACGGAAGCGATTTAACCTTATCACCGAGTAGCTGTAAATACTCGGAGCTCGGCCCGAGCGTACTCGGACAGAACATACTCGCTCAACCCTAGTTTCAACACATTAATTCCCCCGGGCCAAAAAAAACCACATAAAAACAAATACTAATGTAAGAACTCTGCTTGAAAATGCTTCAGCTGACCACAATATAGTGCTGTGGTATGCCATTGTCAAACTGGAATGTTAAAATAGCTATGCAAAAAGTAAAACATGTGTAACTTTGTATTGATTTTCAGCATTGTTATGATGCTTAGGATTGTTAAATGGAAATAGTAAATCAATTGCAAAACCTTTTTTGTATATTTTTAATATATATTTTATTTGTTTTTGTATTTTTTTATTTTAATTATCCCTCTTCCTTTTGAACCAAAATAAAACATAAGTTATGTAACTCTAAAATGCTATATTGCAAAGAAGCTACACATAGGCTCATGACTGGAAATGAAAATGCGGCAACAGCATGAAATATGCCCGTGGGGTGTACACTGGAGAATTTAAGCCATTCAAAAACTAAAAGCTGCCCTATGTTTACAAGATTAAAAAAAGCAAACATAGCCATGTACCTTTACAAAATAGGATGCAACAAGAAAAGCTAGGAAGATTCAGGTCCCAAATGTAAGCTTGTGCAACAGACCCTCAGTATTCTGGTGGAGTGGGTACATGTTTTACATTGGACTATTAAGCCAGGTACACACATTGAGTATTTAGTGAATTTTTTACCTCAGTATTTGTAAGCCAAAATCAGGAGTGGGTGATAAATGCAGAAGCAGCGCACGTGTTTCTATTATACATTTCCTCTGATTCTTCCACTTCTGTTTTTGTCTTATATAAACTGATGTCAAAACCTCACCAAATACGCAATGTGTGCATGTGGCCTTACAACAATGACTTGTGCAAAAACATTATTTTTTAACAGTGTGCACACTTTGTGAGGTAGACATTTAAATTTATGGATTATAGCAGGAGCTTACATAGGGATCATGGGGCCCCATAGCAGAAGTTCTAATTGGGCCTCCCCCCCACAAAACAATGTAAATAATTGTCGGAGGTCACAGAAGAGTAAATCTCATGACTTTCCATCCTTTACATAGTAATTTTCCTCCTGCTGAAGTCCTAGATTCCTCTTTCATTGTCCCATAAAATATGATGCCAACAAAAGTGTCCCCCCAAACACAGTATGATACCCCCATGGTGCATTCCTCCACATTAGCCTCCACATGCGCAGTATAATGACCCTACTGTAACCACTTCAAACTCCCAAGGCAAAGTATGGTGACCCCAACACAGTATAATCCCCCAACCCACACAAACCTTCACACACCAGAGTATAATGCACTCCCGATGGTCCTGCACAGTATAATGCAATCCCTATGGTCCGGAACAGTATAATGCACCCCCCATGGTCCTGCACACAGTATAATGCACCCTCATGGTCCTGCACACAGTATAATGCACCCCCCATGGTCCTCCACACAGTGTTATGCACTCCCCATGGGCCTCCACACAGTATAATGCACTCACCATGGTCCAGCACAGCATAATGCACCCCCATGGTCCTCCACACAGTATAATGCACCCCCATGGTCCTCCACACAGTATAATGCACCCCCCATGGTCTTCCACACAGTATAATGCACTCCCCATGGTCCTCCACACAGTATAATGCACTCCCCATGGTCCTCCACACAGTATAATGCACTCCCCATGGTCCTGCACACAGCATAATGCACCTGCCATGGTCTTCCACACAGTATAATGCACTCGCCATGGTCCTCCACCCAGTATAATGCACTCCCCATGGTCCTGAACACAGTATAATGCACTCCACATGGTCCTCCGCACAGTATAATGCACTCCCCATGGTCCTCCACACCGTATAATGCAGTCACTATGGTCCTCCACACAGTATAATACACTCACAATAGTCCTCCATATAGTATAATGCACTCCCCATGGTCCTCCACACAGTATAATGCACTCCCCATGGTACTGCACACAGTATAATGCACTCCCCATGGTCCTCCATATAGTATAATGCACACCCCATGGTCCTCCACACAGTATAATGTACTCCCCATGGTCCTCCATGCAGTATAATTCCCTCCCCCTGGTCCGGCACACAGTATAATGCACTCGCCATGGTCCTCCACACAGTACAATGCACTCCCCATGGTCCTGCACACAGTATAATGCACTCCCCATAGTCCTCCACACAGTGTAATGCACTCGCCATGGTCCTACACATAGTTTAATGCACTCGCTATAGTCCTCCACACAGTATAATGCACTCCCCATGGTCCTGCACATTATAATGCACTCACCATGGTCCTGTACACTTAAGTCACTTAACCCTTTCAATAATGCCCTTTCTTGTGCCACAGAGAGAGAGAAAAAGAGAGAAAAAGAGAGAGGAAGAGAAAAAGAGAGAGGAAGAGAAAGAACGAGAAAGAACAAGAGAGTAAGAGAGGGAGAAAAAGAACAAGAGAAAGAACGAAAGAGAGAGAAAGAGAGAGAGAAAAAGAGAAAGGGAGAGAAATTCCAGATAGAGATATAGATATATATCCCTGACAAGCAAAATCCCGAGATATTGCAGTGACAGTAATTCCGAATGGTACCATATGCAAAGAAAGACCGTGTCGTTGCACACTCTACAGTGCCTGCTATTACATTTCTGCGTTGTTGTGCTTAATATATATAGGGATATTCCAGGGATAGCCCCCTGTTAACCCTGGCTGTGAGTGCTGTCTGCAGGTGTGCACGATCAGAGCAAGGAGCCCAATGTCAGTCTATGGGAAACTCGAGCATTTTTCCGGTGGGGGGGGGGCGGTCTGTGACGTGTGGCGCCCTGCTGCACATGGTGCCACAGAATCCAGAAGGGTGCATGGACGGATTTCTCCACAAGAGGCCCTCACTACATGCAAACACCTCCACCTTCCACCTGATACCAGCAGAGGGAGCCCTGATAGGGAGATATAAAGGGAAGGTGGAGCCAGGCAGTAGAGTCAGAATCTAGAGTTCAGTTACAGTGTGCTCAGACAGAGTGAGAGCAGTACGTAGGCTGCTGTGTGAGGCAAGCTAGACCTCCAGCAGCACAGAAGCCTAGTGAGGGCCCAGAGCGTGGCCGAAGGCGAGAGGAAGGAAGGAGTGATAAAAGGGGGCAGAGGAGCATATCAGGCTCACCCCAGTATATATACCGGACACCGGGTCCAAGCCTACAGGGACCCTTTACACCCAGTTGGGATAACCAGAATCCCAGGAGAACTACATGTCCCTGTAAAAACCTGAAGCTAGACACATACAGGACCAGGAACCACGAAGGCCCCGACGTCCAGGGAAAGCGGTTAGCAACCGGAGGTCCTACTTCAGAGCAACAGGTGGAGTAAAAGCAGGACACATAAGCTAGGCCCAGTTGCAGGCTGGCCAGGAGCTTACATAGAGGCAGACACAGATCAGGAGGCCTTATACCCGCTTTTGGGGAGAAGTCCAAAAGTGCGCCCTTCACCTGGAGTACCCTGGACCGTATCTAACAGCTGTACCAGTAAAGGCAATGAAGCAAAAACCCCTGTCTCTGTCCGTTACTCCAGCTGTGCCATCGTTCTTCCCCTGCACTACAACGCCCAGCGCACCTTCCACCATCTATCTATCTACACTGCCCTGAGGCCCGCTCCACCTGTGGGGAGCTGTACCATCTTTAGCTGCCTTGACACCTGCCTCAGAGGACTGTTGCAGTGCTGGTGACCTTCACCAGACACCACAGGTGGCGTCACGTATTCTCTGAACTGTTATTAGTATTTGCTACCCTTTTGTGCACTGACCGCCCTGGGCCAGCCACCGTGATATACTACCCCGAATAGTAAGGCCCCTGGGGGCGAGTCAGACGCGCCCATTAGGCTGTGGGGGTACTGGGTGCCGGGCCGGTGGACGCTGAGAAAAGGAATATGTCACGGCGGCTGGCCCGGTCCGTGGCCCAGGGCAGTCAACAAAAAGGGGAATGTTATTTATATGGGGTTTGTAGTTTTAGAAAGTGTTTGTGACGCCACCTGTGGTACCTTGTAAGGATTACCAGTGCAGCTGCAGTCCTCCGGGGGTGATGGGATGGCAGCTGGGATGTTTCTGCTCCCCACAGGCGGAGCAGGCCCCCGAGGCAGTGTAGGTGCAGATGGTGATGATGCTGGGCGTTGTAGTGCAGAGGGAGAGATGTCGCAGCTGAAATAACTGACAGAGGCAGTGCAGTGCAGTCATCCAAGTTTTTACTCACAGTTCTCATATAAATTCCACAGGTACACTACGCGGGTGCCAGCCTCCCACGTCGCGCTGCGTCTACCAGAACAGGGGTTCAGCTCTTCCTCAGATAGGTCAGGAGCACTTGACGGAACCCCGCTTTCTTATGTTCCTCACTAGACCGACTTCTCACGCTGGGTCTTCTCCCTCCTGCCTTGCGCTTCCCCATACGCAGTCCCGATCGGGTGCTCTGAAGTCCCTCTGGGCAACTTGGAGTTCCCGGACCTACTTGACCCTCACGGTGACTAAGATGAGGCTGTGGCAACTGCACCATAAAAGTTCGAAGCCTCCGTTTTTTCCAGCCGAGACCTGGAGTAACACGGCTGGTCCAGGGGCTGGAAACCAGGCCGCCCACCATTTTTTTTACTTGTTGTAATAGAGCCCCTAATTGGCTGGGGATGTGATTGCTGTAGGGCATTGTGGTAAAGCCATCCTAGCCATGCCAGGTGCCATTACCCCTCTCTCTGAGTCTTCAGCAATGTATGAAATGTTTTTTTTTATTATTTTGGTTGACACTTGTGAATCAAATAATAGATTGCTTAAATTCATGAGGACCTGTGAATTTCGATAAATATGACTCAAAGTCGACCCCCCACAGAGCGTTCCGCTCATCTCTAGTTCTTAGAATTTCCGTCCGATAGCAAGGCCGGCCTATGAAAAAAAGAGCCACAATTTCCATGAGAAGGGAGGCAGTTCTCAGAGATCCCTTTCAGTTGCCAGATATTACAGACATGGCTGCTGGACTGGATTATGTAAATCAATTAACACCAACTCTAATAACCATACATGAAATCAAATTGATACCAATTTATTACTTATCTAATTTGATGCCCATATAGTCGAATCGTGGTGGCATATATGTAAATCACATACTTGCAGTTACGTGCCTGCCACTCCCGGCTCTGGAGAATCCTAACTGCGCAGTGCGCGGTATGTGAGGATTTACAAGTCTGCAGTCATATAGAGTTACTGCAGACTTGTAGCGTAAGACTGGACAACTCCTTTAAGAAAATAACTAATATGGATTAATATCTCTTACAGGTAATTACAACTACCTGGATAAGTAAGAGAGAACATTATAACATTTGTAGTGGAATTAAATTTGAAAAATCAAAGATGCTTTGGCTGTAATCCATGGCAGTAGAAATATATTAACCTTAGTTCTGTATATATGTAGATGACAATGAATAAAATGTAAGGGATGAAACAAAGATCAAGAAGATCAGGAAAAAGACACATAGAACCTTAAGTGCTGAAAGAAGACTCACAGTAAAGCTTAACACCATTACAGCATTTGATGGTTTCGTAATACAAATAATATGGGCAAAAAAGGAATTATGTTGAGATTATGTGAACACATCTAGAAAACAGCTCACTAGCTAAAAGATTGAAAAAGGTCACTTAGTGTCCCACAAGAATGTGTAAAATATTAGTTCTCTTATGTCACGCACCAAAAAAAAGATCATTCAACGCAAACTCAAGTCTTATTCTGAAAAGGAATTGCAAGAGACATAGAAGCTGACCTTCAGTCTTTTATAAGAAATGTTCAAGAACAGCATAAAAAGATAAAACTTCAGTTAAATATGGAGAAAGAATGTTATGACAACAGGGAAGACAGCTAACTTTAGAGTTGATGGTGAAGACACAGAAGTAGCGGACAGTTTTTGCCAACTTCTGTCAATTATTAATAACTTTCAGCAGTCAAGACACAGATTGGCACTTGGCAGTGCCAAGATAAAAGACATGAAGTCTAATACTGTTATCTATTAAAAAAAAAAAAGTAAGTATTATACAAGTTGTGGTATTTTATGCGGGTGGCTCTATGTAGTTATGAATTCTACACAATAGATCTAGAGAAGAAAACCAAAAAATTGTCAGAACACTAGTGTTGTGAAAACTTTTAAAAGCATTAAAAATGTCAACATAAACAAATAGGTAATTAAAGGGACTGTCCAATGTTAAAAAAATGTTTTTTCTTAGTCATGAATCTTTTCAAAATGAATGGCTATAATGGTAATGGTAATTCTTTTCCATCATCCAAAATGATTCAGTGCAGGATGCTCTGGAGGTCTGTGACAGTTCTGAAATTCTATGCCAGCTTAAGAAGCAATGACTGTGCCATTTGAATGTCAAATGAATGCTGAAGCCTGGGATTGGCTGAAACAGCCAGGTGATTAGAAGAGCATATCATATGATGCTTCTCTGATGACATGCTCTTTTTGATACCTGCCTGCTGCAGCTAATCACTGGCTTCAGTGCTCTTATGACCTTGAGATGCTGAAATAAATATTTCTGGAGCCAGCAGATACCTCCAGAGTGGTTTGAACTAGATCCTCGGGGTAATGGAAGGTTTGTAGAGCATGCTTTCTCCCTGGCTAAGAAAAAGCATTTTTTTAATGTCGGACAACCCCTTTAACTGATTAAGTGACCAGGTTAAGACTATATTGTCTTAGCCATAGTATAAAATAAGGACATACAAACAATATAACTATATTATGTGGCTGCAATGATGCCTTGGAAGCAAGAGGGCCTATCCCTGATTAGCCAATTGAGAAGTAATGTAGCGTTTTGTGCAGAATAAGGACTAAGCTGAAGAGATTTGAATTCAACAATAAAGTAATTCCACATCCAAGATATTACTGGATTCCCAAAACAGGTAAAATTTTATATTTTATTGTACTTCTTCTGGCTGTAAAATTATTTAGGTTAGCTTTCTTATCATCCTATAACGAATATAGAAAGCGTAGGCCAAAAAACCCAGCAATAGTAAAGTACTGCCATTGATGGTCATTTTGGCCAATGCTCTCTATATTCATTTTAGGATGATAAAAAGGCTAAACTGAATAATTTTACCCCCAGGAGAAGTACAATAAAATATAATAACATATAACTTGTTTTTGGAATCCAGTAACCCCTTGGAAGAGAGCTCTCTGCATTGCTGATTTCGAATCTCTTCAGCTAAGTCCTTAGTCTTAGCAAGACGCTACGTTATTTCTGCTCTTTATCTTTGGAAATGAGACCAGCTCCATTCTAGTGGTGGATTTTCTTGATTTTTTGGAGAGATCCATCTGTTCAGGTTTCTAGCTCTGATTTGCACACATACCTAGTTGAGGCACTGTGCCCAACTGTTCCCTCAGTAGGAACTGCAATGTTACAGTGGACCTACAACAGCAGATTACATGGCTGCCCAAAACATCACTGATTGTGGAAACTTCACATTAGACCTCAAGCAGCTTGGATTGTGTGCCTCTCCACTCTTCCTCCAGACTCTGGGACCTTGATTTACAAATGAAAATTGGAAATTTGGGACCTTGTGGAGTGTGTCAATGACTGCCTTCTAGGCATCTGTCAAGTCAACTGAAATAAATTAACTTTTTGATGATATTCTAATTTGGTGAGATGCACCTGTACATTTTTTCACAGCAATCAAGAAACTTTTGATTTCAGCAAGTCAATAAAAAATGAAAGTAGAAATATACACAAGGCACTTCTGTCCACTGAGGCAACAGAAAAACTCAAATGGTGGCCCATTTTGGTTGTTGTAATGGAGCTTCTTATATTTTTATGTAGACCACTGGTACAAATAGATTTAATTTGAAAAGTTAAAATTAAAAGTAGAAGAAAATAAACAACAATTGATAGATTAAGAAAAATCATGTACATGTTGATGGGAAAGCATAAAAAAATACAGAGCTATTCATAAATGTGCAAGGAATTAAAATCAAACTAAAGGTAACCTGTCATCTGATTCATGCTACCCAAACCAGGGGCTGTTTGATTAAAGCCAGGTTTATCTGACTCTGAAATGTTCCGGCTTTTCAGAGAAAATATACTTTAAAGATACATCTGACTCTACCCAATGATTCTCTAAGTGATTGACTGGTCTCTCCCTTGCATGTGTACATAGGGCTATACCTATCAATCACCTGAAGCAGCTCTGGGAAGAGCCAGCTGGGGGTGGAGCCAGTCTAGTCGCATCCCCATCTATGGTTCCTGGCCGCATCTTTAAAATATATTTTTTCTGAAACAAGGGAGCGTTTCAGAGAAAAATATGCCTGACTGCAATAATAATAATAATAATAATAATAATAATAATATGCAGAATGTTTAAAGGGAACCTAATGATTGAGCCCCAAACCATGTGCAGCATGAATGGCTGCATGAAACCACGCTCTGATTCATGCTGTCCATGGTGCTCTGATTCATGCGTCCCATGGTTTAAGATGCATGACTCATATAACAGGTTCCTTTGAAACATTCTGAATATTATTATTAGCCATAAATCAAAATTAATGAGTAGAATACATAATTTAACATGGTTGTCCACTACTCGGATAAATCCCTTTTCAATCCGAAGGTGTGCCCCGGATTAAAAAAACCACTCATACTCACCTACCGTGTCGGCGCCTCTTCAGCGTTATCGGCACTCTCATTTCTGGTGAGCTGATAGGTCACATGAGCCCTGCACCCAATCAGGGTCGGCGTCAATGTCCCCGCATTTGGACTTATAAGTAATCAGGAGGTGAGAAAGCTGCCACAGCTCTGACTTCTTCTTGATTTCTGATACTTCCGAAGGCAGGGACAGTGACGCCAGGACTCATGTAACGTAACAACCTTCCTGGGAATGAGAGAGCAGACACCGCTGGAACGGCATCTGCACAGGAGGTTAGTATGAGTGTTTTTATTTTAAAGGAGTCAAACATTCAGATCGACACAATGTTCCTGATATCATACTTATCAGCAAACATAATGTGACATAGATAATGAAAAAAATGTGACATTTTCAGAGTAAGATTCCAATGTTCATTTCAGACAGCTGCCCAGACCTACTGTATACTTTCTTAGATAAAATGTACTGTGGATTTAGTCAGTGTTAGAGAGCAATAAATCCTACTATGGAAGCTATTTGATTGCCTACAGAGTCTAGACAGTTTGTTATACATGTACAAGATTGCTATTCAGCTTTCCACTGAAGAAATGATGATTTCTCTTCTAACATCTCATACAATGTATTTATGAATCTGTCTGTCAAGTGAATTAAATTCACAGAATATAGAAAATGTTACATTCTTGGAGTATTTCTCACAACACCTATTACTTGACCTGAAAATGTGCTTTGCTGTGTTGCCATGTCAGGTTGTTTTAAGCAATATTTCTTACCCAAACATAACTTGTCTTCATAGATTGCATTACCTTTAACAATTCTGTACAGCACAGAAATGGTCTGCTTTATAGAATGTTCAATAGATTATCTATATACTGCCTAGAAAGGGTTACAAAAAGGTCAGTATTATTAGGATGAATGAATGAAGGTCATTTAGGATTTCCTTACGCTAAATAATTGCATTTGGGAAACATATCTATATGCTTAAAATTCTAAAAAATAACTGAATAGAACAGATCTCTGTTCAAAAAGTTGATAAAAATGTTATTGCTTTGAGTAAAGACAATTAATGTTGGATATTGTCGTGGAAAACCTGGTACAGAATATAGTCAGTGTCAATAACTGATATCTTCTTCTGCCAAATTGGCCTTGGCATGCAACTTTATATTATCTACTAAAGTGAAACTCAGAGCCAACTTTAATAATTAGTAAAATGGATCTCCTAGGGTCACGTCACATAAAAGAGCTATTAATTATTTCATTAATGTCCTCCAGCTGCAAGTTTCCAGTGTATTTTGTAAACTCTAGGAGTTTTATTCATGAAGGTGTTTTTGGAAGAATTCTGACGTAAAACACATTCACGTATCACTAATTTTTTCACAATACAAAGTCACACAATCATTTTGTGACCTTTTGGCATTTTTATACAACATTTAGGCAGAGCTGGGACGCGATGTGGTATGACAAAGTCCACCCAACAAACTCATCCAAAGATATGGTATAACTTACGCCAGACAATTCTGGTGGAGGTGCACGGAGGCGTATGCCAGTTGTAGGATGTGCCTTATTTATTAAATGTTGCTTGCCTGTTAATAAATTAGGCACATCCTACTTCAGCACAGCTATCAGTAAAAGTGGCGCGCACAAGTGTCAGTGTTAGTAAATCGGACCCTAAATTTCTATACGGATGGACAAGTCCCTAATCTTATAAAAAAATAGCTTAAATTGCTAAAAAACAGCAAAAGAGTAAAACTTTACTTATTTCCCTCCATCATTTCCCCTGTCCCCGCCGGTCTCCACTATTTCTGCTCCATTGATGACATGCCCACACCACATGTGACAGTTGCAGCCTATCACTGGCTGTTTGGAAGAAGTCAGTTGTGTTGACACATCACTGCTATATAAAGTGCTTAGTCAACAAGGCATCACTCCAGCTGGTAGGCCAAAGACTGGTGGGGGATTTCAGAATCATAGGCACAGGCGCAATAAGGATTGGTAAATTGAGGATTACATATTTTAAGGTATTTTAAAGGGAGCCTGTCATCATGAAAAGTCAGTCCAATCTCCAGGCCGTATAATATAGAGCAGGGGGTGCTGAGCTGATTGATATATAGTTTTGTGAGAAAAGAATCAAAAGAACCTATGTTTTAATTATTTAAAATGAGAGAAAATAGCCAGCACACCATGTTATGAAGTCCATAAGTCCAGCGTGCAAGGAAAATCACTGTGACAAAACGTGAAGATCATGGGAGAACAGAGATTCCAGTTTCTGGTAGAGTAGTTGTTAAGGGGACGGTTGCAACAACTTTATTAAAATGGAAAGCAACCGAACCCGGGGTCCACGATGCTGCCTAGAAGACTGCGACCGAACACCCACTGGGTAAGAATGTAAAACAACCAACTAAAGTATAAATCCCTCCAGTGATAAAACACACCGGGACAGGAAAAGATTCGCACTATCTCCGTTAACTGCACGGGAGATGTGCGATAAATAACGTAGCCGTAGCTCTCTTGATTGCACAGAGACTATGCAGCAGGCGCTAGGAAGTGTGTGTGACTCACACCTGAGTGTACATGCTCCCAGCCGGAGTGTAACCGGCCTGTGGAGTAACTCTCCAAGTGGGTAACAGGCGGTGCCAGGGATACGGAACCCGCAGTCTGCTCGGGGTGTATAGCAACCCCCTTGCCGGAGCCAGACTGCCAAACGGGAACTACCTGCCTAAGCACATCTAAGCCTGCCTAAGAGACCTGTGCTAATCAGCCGAGCGAACTCTGGCATCGGCAGGTCTCGGAGAGAGCAGCTAAGGAGCACGTGGAGCCCAAACAGCCAAGCGTCCACACAGGAACACAACCTAAACGGAATGATCAGAGCGCACCGCCATGCTTGTGGTCGGGCTATTTAAAGACTAAGCCCTGCCCACAGTCGCATTATTGGTCGCACTACTGATGACGTCACCCGAGGCCAATCAGGTGGTACCAGGTCACCGGATCAGCTGACACCAAACCACTGCCATGTCATGGGCATGCTCAGTGCAGTGCACCCTGGACTTAGGCTGTAGCAGCCCTGTTCCCCTCCGCAACCTATGCTTAACACTTCTAGGAACAAAGACCCAAGAGACAGCTTGTACATCTTGTGCACTAGCTAAGCGTTGGGGCTGAGTAGCATCTACCCTGGCTGGACCAGAATGGGAGACCACAGAATCCACTGATGATTCTGACCCAATTTCAGATCCAGCCGACGCCTAACATTATCCCCTCTTCTAACATCCCCCTCCACTTGACGTTCATATTCCTCAATGAGCAGAGGAGCATGAATGTGATCCACCGGTTCCCAGGAGCGATCCTCAGATCCATGACCCCTCCAGTGTACCAGGTAATATTTTTTTTTCCACGAACCATCTTAGACCCCACAATCGCCTGTACCTCGAGATCATCACCCCTGGTGTCTGAAGCAGGTTGGAATTCAGAGAATTTTGTCAGGCGAACGGGCTTAAGGAGCGACACATGAAAAGTGTCTTGAATCTTGAGGTATTAAGCAAACAAAAAAGGAAAAAGAGGGGTAATAAAGGCACCAAGCACGTTAAATGATTAAGTAAGAATACAATATCATGAGAAAAATATAGAAATTATATTTTTAATAGGACACTGGACACAACCATTTAAAAACATGATTAAAAAACATGTAAGACAAAAAAGGGGACATATAAACAAAAAATCCCCTTACAGGAATTGACATATAGATCCAATATAATATATAATTACAAACAATTAGTCCATGGAAAATATTTAACAGATGTAATAAATAACCTAACACATCTGGTATTTGCACAGTAACATAATTAGGGTATACCCTCCATTATCCAATATATCAGTTCAATGCTAAGCAAATTACAAATTATCCCAGAATAAGAAGGAATCAAAAAGTACAAACCATAAGTATCCACAGAAAGATAGAGGAGATGTCAAAATACAAAACCTACGCGTTACGCCATACAATTATGGCTTCCTCAGGGGTATATCTTTCTGTGGATAGATATGGTTTGTACTTCTTGATTCCTTCTTATTCTGGGACCTTCTAATACTTACTATTTATTTATTAGGTATCCCATTTGTCTGGGGACCATATATATTGGATAATGGAGGGTATACCCTAATTTTGTTACTGTGCAAATACCAGATGTGTTAGGTTATTTATTACATCTGTTAAATATTTTCTATGGACTAATTGTTTGTAATTATATATTATATTGGATCTACACTGTGTTCTGAATTATTAGGCAAGTTGTATTTTAAAGGATTATTTTTATTATTGATCAACAACCATGTTCTCAATCAACCCAAAAGACTCATAAATATCCAAGCTTAATATTTTTGGAAGTTGAAGTGGTTTTTTTTTAGATTTGGCTATCTTAGGAGGATATCTGCTTGTGCAGGTAACTATTACTGTCCCGAATTATTACGCAACGTAATAAAAAACAAATATAATCCCATCTCACTTGTTTATTTTCACCAGGTAAACCAATATCAGTGCACAAAATTTAAAAATAAACATTTCTGACATGCAAAAACAAAAACCAAAGTAATTAGTGATCAATATAGCCACCTTTCTTTATGATGACACTCAACAGCCTTCCATCCATAGATTCTGTCAGTTGCTTGATCTGTTTTCGATCAACATTGCGTGCAGCAGCCACCACAGCCTCTCAGACACTGTTCCGAGAGGTGTACTGTTTTCCCTCCCTGTAGATCTCACATTTTATGATGGACCATAGGTTCTCTATGGGGTTCAGATCAGGTGAACAAGGGGCCCATGTCATTATTTATTCTTCTTTTAGACCTTTACTGGCCAGCCACGCTGTGGAGTAGTTGGATGCATGTGATGGCGCATTGTCCTGCATGAAAATCATGTTTTTCTTTAACGATACTGACTTCTTCCTGTATCACTGCTTGAAGAAGTTGTCTTCCAGAAACTGTCAGTAGGTCTGGGAGTTGAGCTTCACTCCATCCTCAACCCGAAAAAGTCCCACAAGTTCATCTTTGATGATACCAGCTCATACCAGTACCCCACCTCCACCTTGCTGGCTTCTGAGTCGGAGAGGAGCTCTCTGCCCTTTACTGATCCAGCCTCTGGCCCATCATGAGTCACTCTCATTTCATCAGTCCATAAAACCTTTGAGAAATCAGTCTTAAGATATTTCTTGAACCATTCTTGAAGTTTTATCTTATGTTTCTTGTTCAAAGGTGGTCGTTTTTCAGCCTTCCTTACCTTGGCCATGTCCCTGAGTATTGCACACCTTGTGCTTTTTGATACTCCAGTAACGTTGCAGCTCTGAAATATGGCAAAACTGGTGGCGAATGGCATCTTGGCAGCTTCACGCTTGATTTTCCTCAATTCATGGGCAGTTATTTTGTGCATTTTTTGGCCAACACGCTTCTTGTGACCTTGTTGGCTATTTTCCATGAAACGCTGTGGATAGATATAGTTTGTACTTCTTGATTCCTTCTTATTCTGGGACCTTCTAATACTTACTATTTATTTATTAGGTATCCCATTTGTCTGGGGACCATATATATTGGATAATGGAGGGTATACCCTAATTTTGTTACTGTGCAAATACCAGATGTGTTAGGTTATTTATTACATCTGTTAAATATTTTCCATGGACTAATTGTTTGTAATTATATATTATATTGGATCTACACTGTGTTCTGAATTATTAGGCAAGTTGTATTTTAGAGGATTATTTTTATTATTGATCAGCAACCATGTTCTCAATCAACCCAAAAGACTCATAAATATCCAAGCTTAATATTTTTGGAAGTTGGAGTGTTTTTTTTTTTAGATTTGGCTATCTTAGGAGGATATCTGTTTGTGCAGGTAACTATTACTGTCCCGAATTATTAGGCAACTTAATAAAGAACAAATATAATCCCATCTCACTTGTTTATTTTCACCAGGTAAACCAATATCAGTGCATAAAATTTAGAAATAAACATTTCTGACATGCAAAAACAAAAACCAAAATAATTAGTGATCAATATAGCCACCTTTCTTTATGATGACACTCAACAGCCTTCCATCCATAGATTCTGTCAGTTGCTTGATCTGTTTTCGATCAACATTGCGTGCAGCAGCCACCACAGCCTCCCAGACACTGTTCCGAGAGGTGTACTGTTTTCCCTCCCTGTAGATCTCACATTTTATGATGGACCATAGGTTCTCTATGGGGTTCAGATCAGGTGAACAAGGGGCCCATGTCATTATTTTTTCTTCTTTTAGACCTTTACTGGCCAGCCATGCTGTGGAGTAGTTGGATGCATGTGATGGCACATTGTCCTGCATGAAAATCATGTTTTTCTTGAACGATACTGACTTCTTCCTGTATCACTGCTTGAAGAAGTTGTCTTCCAGAAACTGTCAGTAGGTCTGGGAGTTGAGCTTCACTCCATCCTCAACCCGAAAAGGTCCCACAAGTTCATCTTTGATGATACCAGCTCATACCAGTACCCCACCTCCACCTTGCTGGCTTCTGAGTCGGAGTGGAGCTCTCTGCCCTTTACTGATTCAGCCTCTAGCCCATCACGAGTCACTCTCATTTCATCAGTCCATAAAACCTTTGAGAAATCAGTCTTAAGATATTTCTTGAACCATTCTTGAAGTTTTATCTTATGTTTCTTTTTCAAAGGTGGTCGTTTTTCAGCCTTCCTTACCTTGGCCATGTCCCTGAGTATTGCACACCTTGTGCTTTTTGATACTCCAGTAACGTTGCAGCTCTGAAATATGGCAAAACCGGTGGCAAATGGCATCTTGGCAGCTTCACGCTTGATTTTCCTCAATTCATGGGCAGTTATTTTGTGCCTTTTTTGGCCAACACGCTTCTTGCGACCTTGTTGGCTATTTTCCATGAAACGCTTGATTGTTCGGTGATCACGCTTCAAAAGTTTGGAAATTTCAAGACTGCTGCATCCCTCTGCAAGACATCTCACAATTTTGGACTTTTCCGAGCCCGTCAAAACTCTCTTCTGACCGATTTTGCCAAAGGAAAAGAAGTTGCGTAATAATTAAGCACACCTTATATAGGGTGTTGATGTCATTAGTCAACACCCCTCCTCATTACAGAGATGCACATCACCAGATTTACTTAATTGGTAGTTGGCTCTCAAGCCTATGCAGCTTGGAGTAGGACAACATGTATAAAAAGTATCATGTGATCAAAATACTCATTTGCCTAATAATTCGGAACACAGTGTATATGTCAATTCCTGTAAGGGGATTTTTTTGTTTATATGTCCCCTTTTTTGTCTTACATGTTTTTTAATCATGTTTTTAAATGGTTGTGTCCAGTGTCCTATTAATAATAAAATTTCTATATTTTTCTTTTGATACTGTATTCTTACTTAATCATTTAATGCGCTTGGTGCCTTTATTACCCCTCTTTTTCCTTTTTTGTTTGCTTAATATTTATACAGGGACTTTGGCACAAGCGTGTATTTTGATAATTGTGGTGCTGGGTCAGATACTATTTATCTACCTGTGGATCTTCAGGTGTCGTGGTAACTGTAAACGGTACACTACAGGGTTTACTTGGGCCAAAATTTTGAAAGGACCAATAAAACTGGGGGCAAAGTTAGCAGATTCCCCGCATCCTCTGATATTGCAAGCCGCGAGCCACACCCTGTCACCTGGAGAGAATACGGGGGCTAGACGGCGATGAGTGTCAGCCGACTCTCTCATCCGATTCTTGGAAGCCAATATAGCATCCGGGTATGGTCCCAAACCTCCTGCGCCTCCAGAGCCCAATCTCTGACCCCAGGTTCCACAGAGGAAACTGGCATAGGGACCGGGACCCGCGGATGTTGGCCATTATTCAGAAGAAAAGGAGTCTGACCTGTGGAATCCGCCGCTGTGTTGTTTAGAGCCAACTCTGCCCAAGGGAGCAATATCGCCCAATCAATATGGTTGGCAGAAACGAAATGGCGCTAGTATGTCACAAGCGTCTGGTTAGTGCGTTCCACCAGACCATTGGTCTCCGGGTGATAGGCTGTAGAAAGTTTCAGTTCAATGCTAAGCAAATTACACAATTCTCTCCAGAACCGGGAGGTAAACTGTGGAAACTCCATGGTACTTTTGACCCCAAAATGACCTCCGATCTTAGAGGCATGTGCCCAGGAGAGCACCTCATTTTGTAGATTAGGAGGAACGAACGTCCTCCTGGGAGGAACCTGGTTTAAGAGCACTGGAGCCACCATCCGTATACTCTCCGGAGGAACAATAAGCCTGGGCTAGCCCTCGTCCTCAGCCGTGTCCATAGACCGGGACAAAGCGTCTGCCCGAGGGTTCTTCTCCCCTTTTAGAAAGTGAATGGAAAAATTGAATCGGGAAAAGAAAAGGGACGACTGGGCCTGCCTTGGGTTAAGATGCTGCGCCCTCTGTAGGTACGAGAGATTCTTATGATCGGAATATACCACGAAAGAGTGTACCTCCACTCTGAAAAAGCCATCTTAATAGCAAGTAATTCTTTGTCCCCAATTGTGTAGTTCCTCTCTGCTGGAGAGAAGGTCTTGGAGAAGAAAAAACATGGTCTTCTCCGACCCTGTTCGTTCTTTTGAGAGAGAACCGCTCCTGCTCCTACAGAGGAAGCGTCAACCTCCAGGAAGAATGGTCTGTCAACATCCGGGCGATGGAGAATGGGAGCTCTAGAAAAATAGGATTTAATCTCCCGGAATGCCTCGGATGTCTCCTTAGACCAATTCTTGGGATTGGCACCCTTCCTGGTTAAAGCGGCCAAAGGAGCCACCAGTGTAGAAAAATGTGGTATGAATTGCCGGTAGTAGTTGACAAACCCCATGAAGCGTTGCACTGCTTTAAGGAATGGGGATCCTGCCAGTAGAGATGAGCGGTGTTCGACTAGAACTGTTCGCCAATCTCAAATTCGAGCTGTTTTGGGCGGTGTTCGAGTTGTTCGACGAACCCGAACGATTTGCAAAAAATTCGGCTGTTCGAGGTTATGTTCGATAACTGTTCGTGCACCAAAAGCGTGTCCTGCATGTCTGGCGCTATTTAGAGCACCAATCATGCAGGGATTGTCTGCCACTCACTGTAATGCCACAGCCATGGTGGTTGTGGCATTACAGTGATTGCCCAAATCGATGGGAACAGTGCCAACAGTGAAACATGAAAAACCGGCAATTCAGCAGCGGCATACACCTGTACCCGACAATTTAGAACCGAAAGAATAGAGCTTCACACATAGATTAGATAGATATAAACATGTCAGCCACATATATATGAAGTACAGTGACAGTGTTGCTTACTGTACTTGTCATTTAGCGTAAAGGATTTATCAAAAAAAATAATAGTGTTTTCATGCACCGTCTCTTTAAAAAAGCCGGCCGGCAATTCAGCAGCGGTACCCGACAATTTATAACAGACAGAATAGAGCTTCACACATAGATTAGATAGATAGAAACATGTCAGTCACATATATATGAAGTACAGTGATAGTGTTGGTTACTGTACTTGTCATTAGTATTAAAATAAAGGATTTATTATTAAAAAAATTGGCGTGGGGTTCCCCTTAATTTTAGGCTCTAGCGGAGGTTAAGCAGACGGCTGGGGCAGGTGTTTGAAGCCTGGGAAGGGGGTAATACCCACGGAGCTTCCCAGGCTACTAATATCAGCCCCCAGCTGAATACATAGCCTTTACTAGCTATTAAAATGGGGGACCCCCCAAAAAAAATGACGTGGGGTCCCCCCTAATTTAATAGCTAGCAAAGGCTAGGCAGACAGCTGGGGGCTGATATTAATAGCCCAGGAAGGGAGCCATGAATATTGGCCCCCTCCCAGGCTAGAAACACCAGCCGTCAGCCGCCCCAGAAATGGCGCATTCATAGGATGCGCCAATTCTGGCACTTAGCCTCGCTCTTCCACGCTGCCCTGGTGCGGTGGCAGGGGGTAATAGGGTTGGGGTTGATGTCAGCTTATAATGCCAGCTGACATCAAGCCCAGGTTAGTAATGGAGAGGCGTCTATAAGACACCCCCATTACTAACCCCATAGTCAAAGTTAAAAAAAACACAAACACCCAGAATAAAGTCCTTTAATTGAAATAAAGACACAATCCTTTATTGTTCTAAATTAAACCATACTTACCGTCACGCCCATTCCAGCTGAAGCCAACGATCTCCTGCAATAAAAGAAAAATAATAAAGCAACCTCATCCTTACCTTTCCATGGTTCCCACGACAGCTTCAGCTCTGCTACATCGAGATGACAGGCTGGACCGCAGCAGAACGCTGCCATCCAGCCTCTCATCCCGCAGACACTGAGAAGCGCAGGCTTGCTTGCGCTGCTCAGCGTCTCTCTGTGACGACATCCAGATGAGCCGAGTTCATGTCCAATGAACTCGGCTCACCTCATGCACGTCACTGACAGCGTGGGAAAATTCTCACGCTGAAGCGGTGAGTGCAGGAGAATTCTCCCACGCTGTCAGTGACGTGCATAAGGTGAGCTCATGTCCAATGAACTCAGCTCACCTCCTGCACGTCACTGACAGCGTGGGAGAATTCTCCTGCACTCAGCGCTTCAGCGTGAGAATTCTCCCACGCTGAAGCGCTGAGTGCAGGAGAATTTTCCCACGCTGTCAGTGACGTGCATAAGGTGAGCTCATGTCCAATGAACTCAGCTCACCTCCTGCACGTCACTGACAGCGTGGGAGAATTCTCCTGCACTCAGCGCTTCAGTGTGAGAATTCTCCCACGCTGAAGCGCTGAGTGCAGGAGAATTTTCCCACGCTGTCAGTGACGTGCATGAGGTGAGCCGAGTTCATTGGACATTAACTCGGCTCATCTGGATGCCCTCACAGAGAGACACTGTGGAGCGCAAGCAAGCCTGCGCTTCTCAGTGTCTGCGGGATGACAGGCTGGATGGCAGCGTTCTGCTGCGGTCCAGCCTGTCATCTCGATGTAGCAGAGCTGAAGCTGTCGTGGGAACCATGGAAAGGTAAGGATGATGTTGCTTTATTATTTTTCTTTTATTTCAGGAGATCGTTGGCTTCAGCTGGAATGGGCGTGATGGTAAGTATGGTTTAATTTAGAACAATAAAGAATTGTGTGTTTATTTCAATTAAAGGACTTTTTTCTGGGTGTTGTGTTTTTTTTAAATACTTTACTAGAAATTCATGGTGGTCATGTCTAATATTGGCGTGACCCCATGAATTTCGGGCTTAGGGCCAGCTGATAATGCCAAGCTGGCCCTAACCCCTTTATTACCCAGTGAGCCACCGCATCAGGGCCCTGGATGAGTTGGGTACAGCGCCAGAAGATGGCGCTTCTATGAACGCGCCATTTTCCGGGGTGGCTGCGGACTGCAATTTGCAGCGGGGGTGGCCCAGAAAGCTTGGGTCTCCCTGCGCTGCGGATTCCAGCCCCCAGCTGCCTAGTTGTACCTGGCTGGACACAAAAACAGGGCGAAGCCCCACGTCAATTTTCTTTAAATTATTTCATGAAATAATTAAGAAAAAAAGGGCTTCCCTATATTGTTGTGTCCGGCCAGGTACAAATAGGCAGCTGGTGGTTGGGGGCAGCCCGTTCCTGCCTGCTGTACCTGGCTGGACACAAATATAGTGCGAAGCCCCACGTCAATTTTTTTTAAATTATTTCATGAATTTCCTGAAATAATTTAAAAAAATTGAAGTGGGGCTTCGCACTATATTTGTGTCCAGCCAGGTACAGCAGGCAGGAACGGGCTGCCCCCATCCACCAGCTGCCTATTTGTACCTGGCCGGACACAACAATATAGGGAAGCCCTTTTTTTCTTAATTATTTCATGAATTTCATGAAATAATTAAAAACAAATTGAAGTGGGGCTTCGCACTATATTTGTGTCCAGCCAGGTACAGCAGGCAGGAACGGGCTGCCCCCAACCACCAGCTGCCTATTTGTACCTGGCCGGACACAACAATATAGGGAAGGCCTTTTTTTCTTAATTATTTCATGAATTTCATGAAATAATTAAAAAGAAAGTACGTGGGGCTTCGCCCTATTTTTGTGTCCAGCCAGGTACAACTAGGCAGCTGGGGGCTGGAATCTGCAGCGCAGGGAGGCCCAAGCTTTCTGGGCCCCCCCCGCTACAAATTGCAGTCCGCAGCCACCCCGGAAAATGGCGCGTTCATAGAAGCGCCATCTTCTGGCGCTGTACCCAACTCATCCAGGGCCCTGGTGCGGTGGCTCACTGGGTAATAAAGGGGTTAGGGCCAGCTTGGTATTATCAGCTGGCTCCAAGCCCAAAATTCATGGGGTCACGCCAGTATTAGACATGACCGCCATGAATTTCTAGTAAAGTATTTAAAAAAAACACAACACCCAGAATAAAGTCCTTTAATTGAAATAAAGACACAATTCTTTATTGTTCTAAATTAAACCATACTTACCATCACACCCATTCCAGCTGAAGCCAACGATCTCCTGCAATAAAAGAAAAATAATAAACCAACCTCATCCTTACCTTTCCATGGTTCCCACGACAGCTTCAGCTCTGCTACATCGAGATGACTGGCTGGACCGCAGCAGAACGCTGCCATCCAGTCTGTCATCCCGCAGACACTGAGAAGCGCAGGCATGCTTGCGCTCCTCACTGTCTCGCTGTGACGGCATCCAGATGAGCCGAGGTCATGTCCAATGAACTCGGCTCACCTCATGCACGTCACTGACAGCGTGGGAAAATTCTCACGCTGAAGTGCTGAGTGCAGGAGAATTCTCCCACGCTGTCAGTGATGTGCATGAGGTGAGCTCATGTCCAATGAACTCAGCTCACCTCCTGCACGTCACTGACAGCGTGGGAAAATTCTCCTGCAATCAGCGCTTCAGCGTGAGAATTTTCCCACGCTGTCAGTGACGTGCATGAGGTGAGCCGAGTTCATTGGACATGAACTCGGCTCCTCTGGATGTCGTCACAGAGAGACGCTGAGCAGCGCAAGCAAGCCTGCGCTTCTCAGTGTCTGCGGGATGACAGGCTGGATGGCAGCGTTCTGCTGCGGTCCAGCCTGTCATCTCGATGTAGCAGAGCTGAAGCTGTCGTGGGAACCATGGAAAGGTAAGGATGAGGTTGCTTTATTATTTTTCTTTTATTGCAGGAGATCGTTGGCTTCAGCTGGAATGGGCGTGATGGTAAGTATGGTTTAATTTAGAACAATAAAGGATTGTGTCTTTATTTCAATTAAAGGACTTTATTCTGGGTGTTTGTGTTTTTTTTAACTTTGACTATGGGGTTAGTAATGGGGGTGTCTTATAGACGCCTCTCCATTACTAACCTGGGCTTGATGTCAGCTGGCATTATAAGCTGACATCAACCCCAACCCTATTACCCCCTGCCACCGCACCAGGGCAGCGTGGAAGAGCGAGGCTAAGTGCCAGAATTGGCGCATCCTATGAATGCGCCATTTCTGGGGCGGCTGACGGCTGGTGTTTCTAGCCTGGGAGGGGCCAATATTCATGGCTCCCTTCCTGGGCTATTAATATCAGCCCCCAGCTGTCTGCCTAGCCTTTGCTAGCTATTAAATTAGGGGGGACCCCACGTCATTTTTTTGGGGGGGTCCCCCATTTTAATAGCTAGTAAAGGCTATGTATTCAGCTGGGGGCTGATATTAGTAGCCTGGAAAGCTCCGTGGGTATTACCCCCTTCCTAGGCTTCAAACATCTGCCCCAGCCGTCTGCTTAACCTCCGCTAGAGCCTAAAATTAAGGGGAACCCCACGCCAATTTTTTTAATAATAAATCCTTTATTTTAATACTAAATGACAAGTACAGTAACCAACACTATCACTGTACTTCATATATATGTGACTGACATGTTTCTATCTATCTAATCTATGTGTGATGCTCTATCTTTCTGTTCTAAATTGTCGGGTACCGCTGCTGAATTGCCGGCCGGCTTTTTTAAAGAGACAGTGCATGAAAACACTATTATTTTTTTAAATAAATCCTTTACACTAAATGACAAGTACAGTAAGCAACACTATCACTGTACTTATTATATATGTGACTGACATGTTTCTATCTATCTAATCTATGTGTGAAGCTCTATTCTTTCTGTTCTAAATTGTCGGGTACAGATGCTGAATTGCCGGCCGGCTTTTTTAAAGAGACGGTGCATGAAAACACTAATATTTTTTTTAATAAATCCTTTACACTAAATGACAAGTGCAGTAACCAACACTGTCACTGTGCTTCTTATATGTGTGACTGACATGTTTCTATCTATCTAATCTATGTGTGATGCTCTATTCCTTCTTGTCTAAATTGTCGGGTACCGGTGTATGCCGCTGCTGAATTTGCCGGCCGGCTTTTTTAAAGAGAGTGTCTTCTGAGCAGTTTGTCAGCTTTTGGACACCTTTGCAGGTGTTTTCTATGTGTTTCTATGTGTTTTTGTTTGCCTGCCATTGGTTTTAACGGTGTTCGACGGTGTTCTAAGGTGTTCGACGAACAGTTCGACGAACAGTTCCTCGAACATCCCGGTGTACGACGAACCGAACCGAACCCGAACACTAGGGGGGTGGCTCAACACTACCTGCCAGTTCTGTACCACCACCAACTTTGTGGGTCCATGGCCAATCCCTTACTGGATACGATGTAACCCAGGAACGGTAGAGACTCCCGTTCGAACTGGCATTTCTCCAGCTTACAATACAGAGAATTCGCACACAAGCGTTCGAAAACTCTACGAACATCCTCTCTGTGTGTGGAGAGGTCCGGGGAAAATATAAGAATATCATCAAGATAGACTACCACGGATGATAGCAGCAAATCTGAAAAGATATCGTTGACAAAATCCTGAAAAACAGCGGGGGGCATTGCATAACCCGAAGGGCATGACGAGGTACTCATAATGACCATCACGAGTGTTAAAAGCCATTTTCCACTCGTCACCCTCACAGATTCGCACGAGATTATATGCCCCTCGCAGGTCCAATTTTGTGAAGATGTTAGCCCCTAGCAATCTGTCAAACAGTTCAGAAATAAGGGGCAGAGGGTATTTATTTTTGATGGTGATGGCATTTAGTCCTCTGTAATCAATGCAGGGACGTAAATCACCCTCTTTCTTCTGGACGAAGAAAAACCCTGCTCCAGCAGGAGAGACCGATTTTCTGATACACCCCCGGGCCAGGTTCTCTTTGATATAATCTGACATGGCCTGGGTCTCGGGGACAGACAGAGGATAAACCCTACCGCGAGGAGGCTCCTTGCCGGGGACCAAATCAATGGGACAGTCATATGGTCAGTGGGGAGGTAAAGTCTCTGCAGCCTTTTTGGAAAAGACATCCGCAAAACTCTGATATTGCACAGGAAGAGTAGCCAAGTCAGTAGAAGGCTCTGAGATTACCCTCCGGGCGGCTGTAACCATACACTGAGAAGCACAATTCTCACCCCAGGAAGAAATTCTCCCCGTATTCCAGTCAATGTGTGGAGTTTGGCAACGTAGCCATGGAAGACCCAATAGCACCTCATCCAATCCACCGGGAATAATAAGAAAGGAGATAACCTCCTGGTGAGCCTGAGGAAACAACATGGTGAGGGGAATCGACTGGTGGGTGCTTTGCGTATCCAGCAGTGAACCGTTGGCTACCCTAATGTTCATTGGTTTTAACGGTAACTCCAAAGGAATGGCATGCTTCAGGGCAAACGTTGATGACAAAAAATTGCCATCGGCGCAAGAATCCACCCACGCCTTGGCAGTAACCGTGGTTGTTCCGAAGAGCAACGTCACCTCATACAATAATTTGGAGGAAGAAGGCCCAGAATCTAACACACCTCCTCCAACGGCGGTTAGACACATTCGTTTCCCGACCGCTTGGAACCCTTATTAATGGGATACTCCAAGAGATGTGCTTGTCGGAAACGAGGGGACCTAGACTTAGTCCGGGATATATCCATAACCTCAGACTCCGGTTCGAGAGCCTCGGGTTTGGAAATAGGTCTAGAGAATGAAGGTGCCAGCCGAAACCGAGGTCTGGAGACCTCCAGCTCTAACTTGCGTTCTGCATGACGCAAATCTATTCGGTTAGCGAGAGTGATTAACTCTTCCAGAGAGGTTGGAATCTCTCTGGTAGCTAGAGCTTCTTTAATATGCCCAGCCAGACCCTTCCAGAACACCGGGATTAGCGACCGCTCAGACCAATCCAGTTCAGCCGCTAAGGTTCTGAACTGGATGGCATAGTGGCTGGCGGTGGCCTAACCCTGGACCAACTCAAGAAGCTTAAGAGCCGTATCATGCATGACCTGAGGACCTAGGAAAACACTCTTTAGGGCTCTAAGAAAGAGACCCGCATTAGCCACTACCGGGTCATTCCGCTCCCACAGAGGGGTAGCCCACTCCAAAGCCCTGTGAGAAAGTAACGAGATGACAAAACCCACTTTGGCCCTTTCGGAGGGGAACCGTGCCTCCATCATCTCTAACTGAATGGAGCACAGATTAATGAAACCTCTGCAGGATCTGCTGTCGCCAGAAAATTTTTCCGGGAGACCAAACCGGGGTAATGGGGCAATAGCAGCTGCCGCAGCATTCACCGCAGCCGTGATTAGCCTCCTGTGAAGCGGCCTGGGTAGCTACTGCAGTGAGATCAGCAACCTGGACAGTTTGTTCCAGAGTCCTAAGTCTGGCCTCAAGTTGTTGCATATAGCACTGCAGTTGCTGGATGTCAGCCATGTTCGGCTAGACGTTGGTGCTCTGATACTGTTAAGGGGACGGTTGCAACAACTTTATTAAAATGGAAAGCAACCGAACCCGGGGTCCACGATGCAGCCTAGAAGACTGCAGCCGAACACCCACTGGGTAAGAATGTAAAACAACCAACTAAAGTATAAATCCCTCCAGTGTTAATACACACCGGGACGGGAAAGGATTCGCACTATCTCCGTTAACTGCATGGGAGATGTGCGATAAATAACGTATCCGTACCTCTGTTGACTGCACAGAGACTACGCAGCAGGTGCTAGGAAGTGTGTGTGACTCACGCCGCAGTGTACGTGCTCCCAGCCGGAGTGTAACCGGCCTGCAGAGTAACTCTCCAAGTGGGTAACAGACGGTGCCAGGGATACGGAACCCGCAGTCTGCTCGGGGTGTATAGCAACCCCCTTGCCGGAGCCAGACTGCCAAACGGGAACTACCTGCCTAAGCACATCTAAGCCTGCCTAAATGACCTGTGCTAATCAGCCGAGCGAACTCTGGCATCGGCAGGTCACGGAGAGAGCAGCTAGGGAGCACGTGGAGCCCAAATAGCCAAGCGTCCACACAGGAACACAACCTAAACGGAATGATCAGAGCGCACCGCCATGCTTGTGGTCAAGCTATTTAAAGACTAAGCTCTGCCCACAGTCGCATTATTGGTCGCACAACTGATGACGTCACCCGAGGCCAATCAGGCGGTACCAGGTCACCGGATCAGCTGACACCAAACCACCAATCACGGTCTGCCATGTCACAGGCATGCTCAGTGCAGTGCACCCTGGACTTAGGCTGTAGCAGCCCTGTTCCCCTCCGCAACCTATGCTTAACACTACTAATAACAAAGACCCAAGAGACAGTTTGTACATCTCGTGCACTAGCTAGGCATTGGGACCAATGGCAATGCTGAGCAGCATCTACCCCAGCTGGACCAGAATGGGAGACCACAGAATCCACTGATGATTCTGACCCAATTTCAGATCCAGCCACTGCTTGACTCCTAACAGTAGTGATAGAAAAATCCTCTTTTATTCAAATGTTAAAATTCCATGGGGGTAAAACAGGGAGCTGGAAATCACATGACGACGCATTTTGAATGCAATCCTAAGTTCTTCCTCAAGGCCTGATGGAAACATTTTCCAAGCAAGAGTGGGTGAATCCCATAGGATAACAACCATCACGTGATATTTAAAATATGAGGACAAGGTTTCTCATGTTAGCATTAGCCTTCTGATATCACCGCCGAGCAGCAGTTCCCTCACTCTTCCTATGCCGAAAACCTGAAAAGAAAATAGCTGTCTATGGTGACAGGTAATGAAATGTTTAGCAGCAGAGGAAGTGTTTCTATTGGTAATATTTGTATAGGAGATGTCATTTAAATGCACGCAACTAGCAGTCACCCCAAATATACCACTAAGGCCATACCAGTTGGGGAATTTACCAGAATTATTCGGAATTGCAGTGATGATCTGGGTTGTAACTGTGAGATTGATAATGAGGAGGCTAGATTGATTGACAGGGACTTTAAATCATGCACGTAACATCGCATCAGCCAAAGATAGAACCAAGCTGATTGAATATAATAATAAAAAAATCCCTCCTACTGCCACCACTAGAATGTTCAAACCCGTTTTATCCATACAATGTAGCCCGCAATTTAATAGTATCAAGCAAATTATTACTAAATATTTACCCGTGTTGCAAAATTCTGGCTTCTATTTTGAAATCTAGCTAAGAAAGCCCCATCCCTAGGAAGTGTTCTTTCACCTAGTTTTTTTAGTTCCAATAGACCTAATACTACTTGGCTAAATTATTAGGGCTTTTTTAGATGTGGAGCAGGACGGTGAAAATATGTAAATACGCATTTCCTTGCAACACATTTTCTAATTATAACAGTACCCAAACAAACCAAATTAAGCAATACATTAATTGCAATTACAGCAATATCATTTATTGCATCCATTGCATTTCTTGTCAATTACTCTATATTGGGTGTACAAGCCGCAAAATGAAATTTAATTGACATCTCCAATACAAATAACATTACCTATAGAAACACTTCCTCTGCTGCTAAATATTTCATTACCTGCTACCAAAGATAACTATCTTCTTTTCAGGTTTTCGACACAGAAAGACTGAGGGAGCCACCACTCAGCGGTGACATCAGAAGGTTATTGCTGATATGAGAAACCTTTTAGATATTCAACCTGAGAACTAGATTTCCTGAAGGTTTAAATTTGCTTAATGATATCATATGTCACTGCTAAGGTTTCTGATTTTCTCGTTATTATTTTCTCAGTTGACTAATATTGTTGACTAATATTTTTCACTTTGATTTGTCATTATTTCTTTACATATGTAAGTGTCTTTTCTGTTATTGTTTGTCCTTGTATTTTAAATATCATGTGGTGGTTAATCTTTGGGATTCCCCCACACTTGCTTATTAGTGTTGAGCGAGCATGCGCGACACTGCTCGGTACTCGCCCGAGCATCTCACTACTCGGGATGTTCGGCGAGCACCGAGCATTTTCGGGTTACTCGGGCGGGAGCTCGGGTCTCCACCCTGCATGTTTGGCGCTCTTTACAGAGCCAATGAACATGCAGGGATTGCCAGCCAGTCACTGTAATGCCGCAGCCATGTTGGTTGTGGGCATTACAGTGATTGGCTGGCCGCACAGCGTCACCTCGAGTATTTAAAGCCGGGCGCCGCCATCTTGGACACAGTCGCTCCGGATCAGAGAGTGTTGGGAGAGTGCTGCTGAGCTAGGGAGAGATTTATACTGCGAAATAGGTATTGTAGGGTCTCTAAAGCCTGCAAAATCAAACAAACAGTCCTTCTGAGGACTAATATCCATCCCAGATATCAGGCAGGCAGGCTGTATAGGAGACGCAGTGGTTATACCAACAAACACTGCATTACAGTCCTGTGTGCTGCTGCTGCTGCTCAAATTGCTAGACTTAGCCCCAGGTCTCAGGGGCCAGGAAAAATCTTTTTTTTTCATCTAAATCCTGTGTTTATTTTTTTTTACTCAGTCAGAGATGCTTCCAGGGGTCTTCCCCATGCTGTTCCCATGTCTTTTCAGCACTGTATGCATGTGTCACACAGCACATGGCCAGATAAGGTTGTAAAATGTTAAAATGACATTTCCCGGTGAATGCATTTATCTTAAAAAATAACGTAAAAAAAAACAAAAATCAGTAGGATCTTTCTCTAGTATAAAAAACAGTGTCGCCAACTTGTTAACATAGGTGTGGAGGATTATTTTTGTTTTTAGTTATCTATTTTACCTTATACACAAGTCTTTACCCTGGAAAGGATGTTGCTTAACATATTTCAAAGGAAAACAGTTTCAGTTTAGTTTTTGAACGTTTTATTATGAGCCCGTAAAAGTGGCTTAATACCTCTGACCACGTTCTTGACAGCAGTGACCTGGGGGTCAGAAATGCTTCCTGGGGCGATCCCCATGCTGTCCCCATGTCGTTTGAGCACTGTCACTATCGATTTGGGCACTTTTTAGGCTTTCTACAGACTGCCGGGGGTGCCGCCGCAAAAATGCTCGGGTCTCCCATAGACTAACATTGGGCTCATTGCTCGGGTCGAGCACCTGAGTATCACGGTGAGCTCGGCCCGAGCTTCGAGCACCCGAGCATTTTAGTGCTCGCTCAACACTATTGCTTATAGATTGATGGGAAAATGTAGCCATCAGGCCTCGATGAAAAGCTCTGAATGGCATTCAATACACGTTGCCATGTCTTTTCCGGCTCCCTGCTTTACCCCCATGGAATTTTAACATTTGAATTAAAGAGGATTTTTTTATTCCTTCTTAAAGGGATAGCATGCGCTGTCCTAATGTGTCCCCAGCCAATAGCTGGGAGACAGTTATTATTTAAGGCACCTCCACCTGTTGGGAGGTGCCTGAGCAACGTGTTCACCTTGTTAGTTGAATGCTTGCTAGTTCTCAGGTCAACTGTTCCAGTTTATCTTCCAGTATCTGCCTGTACCTGCCTGCAGCTGCTGTTCCTATCTGTATAACAGCCATACCTGCTTGCACCTGCCATGCCCACCTATATACCAACCATACTTGCCAGGCACCTGCCAGTGCCTGCCTGTATACCAGCCGTATCTTCTTGCACCTGCCAGTGCCTTCATGTATACCAGCAATATTTGTCTGCTTCTGCCAGTGCCTGCCTGTATACCAGCCATCCCCACCAGCACCTGCCACTCCTATGTTCCTGCCATGCATGCCTCTGCCAGCTGAGCTTTCCCTTCAAGGCATTTCCAGTTTCGTGTCCCTTGGGGGTCAGCTGCTTTCCATCCAAGGTCTGTCCCCTTTAAACAATTACCGACATATGACATATTGGTGCGTCATATATCAGCTTCCTGTTATGTTATTCAGCCATCATCTGCCTCTAATAGCCGCAGTTGGAGCTGAGGTTAAATGCCACTGTCATTCTCTGACAGCTGCAATTAATATGTTCTAGCAGGGGGGTATGTCATTCCACGTGCCCATCGGCATGCCCGTGATGTGATGGCGGGGCGCCGGTAATAGGTTGCCATTGCAGCCAAGGGTCTGCTGAAGACCACTGTGCCTATTGCCTATTATTAGGGTACTCCTGTGAAAACCAGCATTTAGCTGGTGTTCATAGGTGACCGTAATTTTCTTCATACCGATCAGTGCTGATGCATTGCTATGTATAGTACAAGTGCAGCTTCAAGTGCACTAAGGGGACTAACAAGTGCTGTGAAAAGTAAAGAAAAAATGTTTTAAAAAATATGAAAACAATAAAAAACAAAATTCAAATCACCCCTCTTTTCCCTCATTAAAAATTAAGAAAAAAATACACCTATTTGGTTTCACAGAAAGTTGTAAAAGTTTGATCTATCAAAATATAAAATAAATTAATCCAATCGGTAAATGGTGTAAGGAGAAAAAAAATCAATAAAAACATGACTCGGGGTGCTAAAAGCAAGCCCTCGCAAAGGTCTGTAATCTGAAAATTTAAAACATTATAGCTCTCAGAATATGGAGACACAAGCGGAATTTTTATTTTTTTACAAATTTATGAATTTTTTTTCACCACTTAAAATAAAAACTATGCATGCTTGTCATCTACGCAGTTTTACTGACCTGGTGTATCATATTGCAAAGTCACTTTTTTAAAACAAAAAAACAAAAAAAACAAAACAAACATTTCAGGAATTGCACTTTTTTTGCTATTTCGCCGCACTTGGAATTTCTTTCTCGCTTTCCAGTACATCACATGATGAAATTAATGGTGTCATTCGAAAGTACAACCAGTCCCACAAAAAATAAGCTCTCACATGGCTATGTCGAAGTAAAAAAAAATAAAAGTTATGGCTCTTGAAATAAGGGGAGGATAAAATGAAAGTTCAAAAACGGAAAATCACCTGATCAGGAAGGGTCCAAGCTTGTTTTTTTGTTTAATGTAGGTGGCTAGACAACCCCTTTGAAATTGAGCCAGAATGTCATTACTGAAGTACCCTTTGATCTTTGAAACAAAGATCATTTTTATTATAAAAGATTTAATTGTAATTTATATAAATACATTATTTCTTGGATTAGGCCAGGAGGAAGTAAAGAAAGCTTTATTGCATATGAATTATCAAGCACAATAGCTGCTGTGCATCATATCATGTCCTACAACATCCAGCTGACCTCTTTTATCACACAAGGAAAGATAAATGTGAAGAAAACATGAGATGACTGGTCTTTACCATGTGTCAAAACCCTCTGATGTAATCCCATGCAACTTGTTACTGAGATAGATAATCAATAGTCTTTGCAGTTTCAGCTGCAATTTGACACTGATATACTTGATTTATGTGTCCTTGACTGCAAGCCTTAGCAAACAGTTATTGGACTGTTGAACCATAACAAAATGAAAATGAAGAACGTCTCGTTTTTGATATTTATGTTGCACTATATTGCAGAATTTTGTAATTATAAAAATCAATCCTATTGCTTAGTTTTACTCATCAGAGTAACATTACTAGCAAGTGGCATTAAAAGGAATCTGTCAGAAGGTATTTGCTGTGTAATCTGAGGACAGCATGATGTAGGGGTTAATACCATGACTTCAACGATGTGTAACTTATTAGGCTGTGGGCTGTGGTTTACTTACAATTAAGTTTTTTTCACTAAAACATTATCATTGCTGTGACTAGCTGCCTCGTGCCAAGTCATCTGACCACGCCCCCTCCTGTGATAAGCAGCTCACTGTCAATAAACAATGTACACGGAGAGCCTGATGTGGGCGGGGTTAGCTTTCTCAGCTCTGCTGCATTCTACATCTAAGAACGCTGGTTGTGTCACAACTGCTGCTCCCAGTAAACTAAGTGATGCGTAGTTGGATTCAGGGTCGCTTTGCCTATATCATGCTGCTCTCAGAAGATGTAGCTAATACTTGGTGACAGATTCACTTTAATAATGTGTGAGAAGAACGACACCCTGCTATTTGCATTGCCATAATGTATGAAAGGGGATGTGTGCTCAGTTTTCTTTAAATGGATCCATATCCAAAGTGCACCATTTGTTCAAAGGAAACCCTGTAATGTTTTAACAGCACTTACAGGGGCAAAACAATGTTCAATAAGTGACGAGAGCTATTGGAGAGACGTGTTGTATAAGAGCTTATTGATTGTGATTCCAAAGACTTTTCAAAAATACTAAAATTGTCTGGGTGCTTGTCTGATATAGAAAGGCAAACAAGTTTCATACCTGTCTGACTTCACAATTAAACCATCACAAAGATGCACTGCCTCGGTGACTGTTGCGAAAGGCAATCAAACAGATGATAAATAGTATTTTTTTACTTGCTGAAAGTTCACTTTCTATTTTTTATGGTTTCAGCTGTTGTTATATACAGTGTTCTGGGGAATCATCAAAAAGTTATGTGAAGACATTCACAATTACATTCATAGGAAGCATGACAGCACCACCTAATGGCTACATTAAAAATATGTTAGGAAACAAATGGCTCCTGTTTAACTCGCTGAAAGTACTCAAGATCTACGAGAGATTGATTTCATATTTTTGCACCTGACAGTGGGAAAAAGACTATCAAGCGCTAAACATTTTGCTTAATTTGTGAAAATTGTTTTTCTAAACATCAATTTGGAAATTTGCTTTGATACAAATCTCCTTTTCTCCTTGCTAACGTGCCTTGGTTTTGTGGCAATAAACTGATATCCCATTCACAGACTGTTCCACTTAATTATAGTGACATCCAGCAGCACTCACTTTTTAATTGAGTGTTTTGAGGAAAGTGCTGTAATTTGGCTGCTTCTTCGTGTTCAATTATTTGTTTGGGAAATATGTACGAGAGCGGTATATGTGTAATTTCCAGTGAACTTCAGCTGCAAACGATTATATAGCTGTATTAAAAATCAAGAAATGATATTCAGTTTTATGTTTATAGGCAACTATTTTTATACTTTCTGTCTCATCATAGCTTCCCTGATAGTCTGCTTAGAGCTGTTTATTAATTGTGCTCTAAATTGAGGGTTATTAAATGGTGTGTATTATATGCAAGGATTATTCAGTAAATGTAAGTGGAAATGGACCTTCTGTAAAGGAATATTAGATCCATTTCAGAGCTAAATTTGTTTCGAAATAAAATGCGTTGGCTAAATTGCACATTTACTTATTTTCATTTTCTCTCTCATGGCGGTAGATATTGCCTCTAGTGCAGCTTTCCTATTTGCTTTTGAAATAAGGGTCTTAATATTATTTTCTAATGCATTGTTCCAGTGATATTAAATTCATTATATACAAGCAAAATTAAAGGAATTGTTTAGCATACACTATATTGACTAAGGTATATCAACATTTCCTTTAATCATTGAATTCATGTTTTTCATTCAGTCCTATAGCCCCATAAAGTCATGCACCTAGTTTTTTCTGCATGGCTCTGTAAGGGCAGATGGAGACGGCTGTATTATGAACCCAGTACGATCCCACAAAACACCAGATTTCACCCAGACCAATGTTAATCTATCAGGCCATGCACATGTCTGATATTTACCTCGGATAGGCTTTACATTTTCGAGTTTGATCCAATATTCGGATCGCACTCCACCATGCAAGTCAATCAGTGCGTGGAAATCATCGGACTGTACTCGGATGACATCTGAGTGCAGTCCAATTTCCTTGCACTGGCACAATGGAGAAGTTGGAGATATTTTGTTATCTTCTCCCATCAGATCGGATCACACTATGCCGACACTTTGATTAAATCTACGGCCACCTGCACCAGCCCTTCTCTCACACTGAGAGGATCTATGGCCATCTGCACTAGACCTTAGAGTGGGTCATTCTAAAGAGCTCATTGAATTTGCGCATAGTACTATAGTATAATGCCACCATTGTGCCAGAAGCTTCATGTTCTGATATCCATGTATGAGCCACTGAATGCAAACCTTACATTGCCAAGCACGCTGCCAAGCCTCAATGGAGTGTTGCAAAGCACACTGTCACCAAACTCAGTGCAGTGGAAACACATTCTGTGAAGTGCCGAATCACACTTTTCTATCTGGCAGACTGATGGACAAGGGGGGGAGGGCCGAAGCACAAAAATTGATGATCCATGACAATATCATAATAAAAGGTATACATTTTATTGTCAATTAACAAATGGGGGTGAAAATACACACATAAAAGACACATTAAAATGGCGCACACGATAAATGGAGGAACTCCAGAGCAGGCATAATGTACATATATATACACAACCGCCTAAACCGAACTGACATAGGTGAGCCAGAACCTAAATATTAAATGTTTCTACTGGAGACCTAATAATGCATGTAAACCATAATAAATCACAGGAGTAAATATCCCATATATAGAGTATACCTGCTTTGCTGTACACGTGTGCACCAGACTGATGGACAAGTCTGTGTTTGGCAAATTCCAGGGGAGCTTACCTGCCTGACCCCCTGTGCCAACTGTAAAGTTTTGATGGAGAAGGGATAATGCAATGCGGCTGTTTTCAGGTGGTAGTTACAGTGAAGTACCATCTTAAGGCAAACCTGTCATCCAGATATTATCCACCTAACTAATGGCATATGTATAAAAGTTCTTTAATGCTAATTAAATCCTTACCTTTCTTTTGGGTTGATTGTGACTTGTAGGATTGCAGCTTTCAATAGGTGGCGCTATAGAGTTCAAGTCCTCTTTTTCTCTGAAGAGGCAATTTGCATAAGTTCAGCAGGGTGAGCACAGCACTTACACATCTCCTGCGCTCTCTCTATTCCTCACCTGCAGCCAGCCTCTGGTCTTTGACCAACTCTTGTCTCAGTGACCTGCCTCCCCTACCCGAGATTTTGCACAGGTACCGGCATTGCCCAGGGTCATCTTTCCAGAGGGTGGTGCATGTGCATTTCAATAGTCCGGCTCTCGCAACGTCACCAGGAGCTTACTGCTCATGCATCGCCCCCTCTGAGGAGACATCCCAGAGGAATGATGCCACCTGCACAAAATCTCAGGCAGGGGAGATATGTCACTGAGACAAGGGTGAAGTGTCGGACAAAGGCCATAGGTTAGTAGCGAATAGGAACATGGAGAGAGGGCAGGAGAGCTGTAAATGCAGAGCCCTTCTGGTGCACTTGCAACAAAAACTTAAATTCTGGATTTCTCTACAACTTCCAAATGAATTTCTACAAGGAAGGTAAGAATTTAATAAGTGCTAAAGGGCCTTTACACTCATGCAACCACTGGGAATCAGCGTTGTACCTGGGCAGGGTAAGGAAAGTGCAATTTGTTTTTTAATAAGGAAACTTAATAAGGAAACGTATAGGAAAATTTTTTCTGAAAGGGAGAAACCCCTTTAAAACAGCAATTTGGATCAAGAAATAATATTTCACATGGCTTCATGCTTCCCCTGGTTTCCATACACCCTGGGCATCAGCATAAACAACTTATCTGTGTCTTAAAGCAGTACCTTGGTTGCCATACAAAATAACAATTGAATGACAGAACAAACACAAGAAAAGATGACTTAGTGAGTAGTTTTTCCAGTCACCATAATGCTCTACTAGTGAAAATGGTCCCAAGAGGAAATTTCAAATATGGCCAATGTGCTTTATGAGAACATCATATAAGAGCTAAGAGGTTAATTAATGGAAGTGTTTGCTATGCGGTAAAACAATTTACTGCAAGACTGACTTTGTCCTGCGTGTGATTTTTCTTCCCTGTGGTCACTTTTACATTGGCCAAATTAAATGTTTCCTATATAAAAGATTTAAGAAACAGTATAAATCTATATCAATAGGGGACGGTACACCAGATTTGAAAAACCAATATCATATGGGGAATCCTAATGTTTTTCAACTTGCAGGGATCAACCAACTAATGCACCACAAACTGGAGGCAGCCTTCACTATTGCTGAAGGAGAAGCAAAGAATATGAAGCAATGCCTTGACTGCTTTATAACCGAATGATAGAAAACAGAATAGTTCCTTTATGAAGTTTTAGATGTTTCCTTTAAGTTATTACATTGTTATTGTTTATGGCCATCATGGCACAAATAAGTTAGGTGTGCTGATGCCCTGGTTATTTGAGAAAGTGTGAATTTGCAGTCATCTTTTCTTGCTCCAGCTCCAATCCAATTTATGTTCACATTAAAATCATTTTGTGAGTGAACCTACTTCATCAAACTGGGCCTTTTTTTTCACAGGCGATGCTGAGGGATCATGCATATGACCATAATAATGGGACAAATGCTATCTGTTGTTTTGATGGCTCCGGATGTGACTTTCATAACGTCGGCAGAACCCGAGGAATGAGTTGCTTATTCGCCTCTTTCTGGAAGGATGGTGAGTGACTACTCGTGCTGCTGCCCCAGAATTTGTACCAGATACCCATATTTTACAATTGTTTCACACAACAGCAGCTCTCTTTCTCTCAATGCTGTAACCTATTTTTTTGAGTTTCTTTCCTCCACCTTCTCTGAGGAATCACTGAATTCATCAGACCAATCATGTCCGCAAAGTGCAGCTCCGTGAACACCCACATAGCAGATGAGTGCAGGAGCTGCCTGCTATTTGCTCTGCCCTGACCTGGGGTCTGTGTGAAAAATAATTCATGTGAACTAGCGCATTGGATAACATTGGGTACATGTGCTATCAGTTCTCCACACAGACAGTACACAGATTAAAAATACCTTTAATCGAATTTCTGAATATACTCTAAAACTAATATGGATGTGTAAGCTACAGTTTCTGTGAGACCATATAGTTCATATAAATAACATGTTATATGTGAATAAAGCCAACCTGTTCTGACCACAAATACCTCTTCAGTGCTCAGGATTAAAGGGAATCTGTCAGCAGTATTTTGCTTTGTAATCTGGGGACAGCATGAGAAAGGGGCTGAGACACACCTTTTAGGGATGTGTCACTTATGAGGCTGTGTGCTGTTGTTTCAATAAAATGAATGTTTTATCACCAGGAGATTATAGCTGCCTGGACTACATCAGAGCGTGAGCACTGGTCTGACCACACCTCCTCCTCTGATAGGCAGCTCACTGTCTATAGAAAATGTATATGCAGTGCAGAGTCTGGTGTGGGTGAGGTTAGCTTTCTCAGCTCTGCTACATGATACATCTAAGAACTCTGACTGTATCACAACTAAGTGATACATCATTGGATTCAGGGTCTATTTTCCTACAATATGCTGCTCTCAGATGAGGTACAAAAAACTTTTGACAGATTCCCTTTAATTGAGAGGAAAGCAATGGGCGCAGATAGCAGAGCAGCTCTTCACTATACCAATCACAGTGACCATGATGCTGCAGCTACATTGACCTGGTGCATAATATTTGTGCCATGTTTCTGTTACATTATTCCAATGTAAACTACTTTCCCTAAATTCACACATACTGTATAAGTGCATTTCTCTTCATTTTTCCCAAACTAGGAAAAGTATGAGTTGCCCTATTTGTCTGGCAGCTTTAATACATGTGCCCCAGTGTCTGCAACTAGTGCATGATACAATAGCTCTTTCATCTGTATCTCTCCAGGATGTAGAATAAGACAGTACAGTGCAATAGTGAATGTCCCCTTTTTCACAACACCTCAATGCCTTTAATTAGTTGCTTCTGCTGTCTGTTACTAATCCAACTTTCACAAGGTTCAATTATGGCAACAAATGAAACACACTTCCCAAATAACCTCTTTCCAAATAAATCTCACACAGGAATTCTGCAGCGTAGTTAGGCCTGAGGGGAAATAGGTTGACAGCCTGTTGTCAAAGTCACATTGGCACTAGGGTTGGCTGCTGACTGGAGCGGAATAGAAAACACCGTAGTGGGATTTCTGAAGGCTCTGGCATATGAATTGAATGAATTTTTAAAAAACAAACCAAAGTATAATGTATTTAGGCCTAAATATCAAATTTAACACATTGAAAGGCCACATCATTATACTCCAGTTTAAAGACCTTTTTTTGGCTGTTATTGGATTTTCAAATATCCAGTCTTCAAAGTGTTATTAATCACTGTGACAGGTCTAATATTATGCTATATTTATTGTTGTCCATTAATTTCATGGGTAATTATCTCTCAGACAAAAACAGAACAGGGGGATAATGCTTCATCATTTACTAAATATTTTCCGGTGTGTAATTTATTCATTAAATTGAGATGTTGCTTGTTTTTAAGGTGACACAATTTCTATAGTCTTATATAGGGATTGAATATTATCCAAACAAAATATTGCAAACTTTAAAAGCAATAAAATAAATTAATGCAAAATATATTTTGTGATGCTAAAATATAAGTAGGGTGACATTCAGGTATATATTAAATATGTTACTACCATAACATGCAGGGGAACAGAAAGGAACAATTCAGTTTAACACCTTCAGGACCATAACAGTTTAGGTCTAATTATTAATATTAAATTCTGTTTTCACTTTAATAACTTTAAAAATACATACATTATTGTTCCTCAGTCTATTTTGAGCTGACTTTTGGATTATGAATATATACAACAAAAGTTCTTTAATTCTTTCCAGACATTAGACGTATTGGTACATCTAATATCAAGTCACCGTATAAGATGCTGGCTCATGAAATAAGATTTCATCATACCCTGTAAATGCTGGCTGTGTTACACAGCTAGCATCTGCCTCTAACAGCAGCAATCACAGTTTGCTGCTGTTAACCCTTTAAAAGTCATGTTAACCCCTTAAATGCCATTGTCAATATTTGTCAGAATTTAAAGCACATGGTCTGGGGGGAAGCACATAATTCCATGTTCCCATCAGTCCCTCTGCAATGTGATTGCAGATTAGCAATGGGCTACCATAGCAGCTATGGGCCCGCTGAAGGCCATTGTTTCTGCAATAGCTACTGTATGTTCTTGTAAACACCATCCTGTGGCTGGACTTCATTGTAAACTGTGATTTTTGCCACATACTGTGGTATTGCAGTGTATAGTACAAGTGATTAAACAATCACAGGTTCAAGTACTCCAAAAAGACTAAAAAATAAATACAAGAAAATAAAAAAATTCAAATTTCAGCCTTTTCACCCATTAAAAATAAGAAATAAAAAGTATATATTTGGTATCACTGCATCTATCAGTCTGATCTATTAAAATATAAAATTAATTAACATGAATTGCATTTTTTTCTGTCACCGCAACTCTGCTAAAGAAATGCAATAAGAAACAAGTCAAATACTGTACCTACACCAAAATGGTATCAATTAGAGCATCAGCTCAGCACAGAAAACAAGCCCTCACCCCCCCCATTGACATAAAAATGTAAACAGCTCCACATATATGATTTTTTTTTTTTAATTTCAGAATTTTTTTCACCACTTAAAAAAAAACTATACAAGTTTGGCATCACCATAATCTTACTTATGGGTCAATTGTACAGAATACTACAAACAAAAAACCGAAAAAGAATGACCAAATTGTGGGGTTTTATACAATTTCCCTGCACTTGGACTTTTTTTCCAGTTTTCCAGTACATTGTATTGTAAAATGAATGGTGTCATTCAAATCTACAACTTGTCCTGCATAAGACAAGCCCTCATATGGCTTAGTGCATGTTAAAAAATAATAAGGATACTACTGTTTGTAGAAGGGTAGGGAAAAACTAAAGTGCAAAAATGGAAAATTGCCCAGTCAGGAAAGAGGTAATCTGGCCAGAAAATGTAAACATCAGAAGCATATTTGGATCCAGTAATCAAGCCATTGTAATTTGGCCCTTGTCAGAACCAGTCAGATCTTTACACTTAAACAAATACACTTTACACATAAACTTTAAGAATTGACTGTTCACTTACTGCTTTAAATATACCACTCATTGACACTTTGTATATTGTCACAAAATAATCAATATTTTTCACTTCACCAATAGTTTTAAAGGGGTTGCCACTACGGAAAACCCCTTCCTCAATTGCTTGATTACACTGTGTAAGATAAAAATACCTGATTCTGTCCCCGCATTGTTAGCGCCAGGTCTCCTGGAGCACATGTGACTCAGTGGCCGCTTCAGTCTCACTTCCTTCGGACATAACTGATATTGGAAGGTCGGAGAGCAGCAGCTCACTTCTTTTGGGTGTCCGAAGAAAACAAGCGTGAAGAGGCTCATTAGCGTCCGCTGATTCCCTGTAGGGCTCACATGACATAACAACCCAGCACTGATATTGCTAGAATAGTGCTCGCTCAAGAGGTGAGCATTATTGTTGCGCCACCCCAATAGTGTTCGAGTTCGGTTCGGTTCGTCGAACACCCGTATGTTCGCCGAACTGTTCGTCGAACTGTTCATCGAACTCCTTCGAACACCGTTAAAACCAATGGCAGGCAAACAAAAACACATAGAAACACATAGAAAACACCTTCAAAGGTGTCCAAAAGCTGACAAACTGCTCAGAAGACACAACTAACACATGGAAAAGTGACAAGCGCATATAGTCATGCGAAAAGAAAAGAGGTGGAAGAGTAAAAGGAGGGGGAGACACAGATATAGGCATGTCATGCCCTTCTAAAACCAAAAAAGTGCGAAGCCGACACGGCCAGTCCGTTCCTGCCCGTGCAACCTCCGTGTCGCCGGGTGTGTGCCAGAGCCGCAGTGAACCCTGACGGCCAGCCCCCCTCTCCCAATACTGATGCCTGTCCACTGGTGGGTCGAGCGAGTCCACCGCAAGGCGTCCTACCGCCAGTCCCAGCCCCTGTGCCTTGGGGTGCCTCCCCGATGCTCTTCACTGAGTGTCCCGGGGGCCTGAACCATTTCCTTTGAAAAAATTAAGTGTCCAAACTACAGGTGGTGTAGCTAGCTTAACAGCTGGGATAATCCACTGACTAGCAGACACTGCTACTAGGCACAAAGTATTTCCTGGGCTAGATGCAGTTAAAAATTTGAAATTAGATACTCTCATTGGATGCTGAGAAAGCATTCCATAGAGTCGGCTGGCACGCCATATATTATTCTCTTAAAAGCTTGGGGTAGGGGTCTAAGGGACCCTTTTACAGCCAAAATCACGGCCCTGTATCGCAATACGTCACCTAGGCTGAAGATAATTGGAACATTTTCATCACCTTTCATAATCACCAATGGGACAAGGCAGGGATGTCCTCTGTCCCCTCTCTTATACATCCTAGTGACGGAGCACCTGCTCTCATGAATTCACCATAACCCCAATATTAGGTGGATTGAGGTGGGAGGCACCGAGTACTAGTGCTCTGCATTTGCTGATGATGTCCTAGTATATATCACTCAATCACATATATCCATCCCTGCTGTTATGGCTGAAATAGATCACTTTGTTACATGGTCAAATTTTAAAATCAATGCAGCGAATTGTTATCTTAATTTTGGGCCCTTTATTGAACAACTCCATACAGACCACGGTTGGCAAGTTAGAAATGTAAGATTCACTACGTGAACCACTGGTGTTTTGTAGAAAAGCACATGTACACTGTGTTCCAAATTATTTTGCAAAAAGTGTTTAGGAGTGATAAGGTAAGAATTTTTTTGTTTGTCAGTTAAACTCATTGATGGTGATGTGTGTCAGGGCTCTTTATATCACTGTAAGCAATTGCAGACACCTGTGCTAATTAGTTTGGCAGGAGTGTCCAATGAAAGGCAAGACTACTTAAGAAGGCTGTCCCACATTATTAAGCAGCCTACATTTTCTGCCAAAATGGGAAAGAAAAAGGATGTGTCGGCTGCTGAGAAGCAACAAATTGTGGAGTGTTTAGGCATGACTACAATCAGCATTGTCAAGACACTTCATCCTGATCATCGCACAATCAAGAAGTATGTAGCTGATTCACAGTACACACGTGTGCTTGCTGATAAGGGAAAATTGAGGACTCTTTCCTACAGGCAATTACGTCAGGTTAAAAGAGCAGCTGCAAAAAAGCCTTGTCATAGCAGCAGACAAGTTTTTGTAGCTGCTGGTGCCTCCAACGTCACCCGAACAACAAGATGCAATGTCCTTCAGAGGTTTGCAGCTGTGCGTAAGCCATCCTGTCGACCTCCTCTATCCACTGTACACAAGCAGAAACGGCTCCAGTGGGCCAAACAATACATGAAGACTGACTTCAAAACTGTTTTGTTCACCGATGAGTGCCGTGCAACGCTCGATGGTCCAGATGGATGGAGTGGAGGATGGCTGGTTGATGGACACCCCATGCAAACACGGCTACGGTGCCAACAAGGAGGAGGTGGAGTAATGTTTTGGGCTGGAATCATGGGGAGAGAGATTGTCGGCCCCTTTAGGATCCCTGAAGGGGTAAAGATGAACTCCAAAATGTATGTGGAGTTTCTCAAACAGCACTTCCTGCCATGGTTCAAAAAGAAGAACCGTGTATTCCGCAGCAAGATCATTTTCATGCATGATAATGCACCGTCTCATGCTGCACATAACACATCTGCATCTCTGGCTGATATGGGCATAAAAGGGGACAAACTTATGGTGTGACTCCCATGCTCCCCTGACCTCAACCCCATTGAGAACCTCTGGAGCATCATCGAAAGGAGTGTCTATGATGGCAGGAGGCAGTTCACATCTAAGCAACAGCTCTGGGAGGGTATTCTGTCCTCATGCAAAACAATTGAAGCAGAAACCATCCAAAACCTGACAAATTCAATGGACGAGAGAGTTCAGAAGCTCCTTTCGAACAAGGGGTCCTATGTGCAAATGTAACATCACCTAGAATAAAGTTTTGAGTTGAAAACTGTTTGATTTCAGTTTCTAATAACCTGCTAATGCTTATAATTTCAAAAATGACCATTTTTTGGTTCTTTATTAAAATGAAAATGTTGATCGAAGAGTGTGGGTGATCTAAGAGTGTGGCAGCCCAGTAGTCAGGATTATTTCGAATTCTGACAATCTGAGGGTCATGTTGCTGGTAGTGCAGCAAGAAGGCACTCATGTGTCTTGCGCATCTAGGAGCCCCAAAATTATTTTCCGGGCTAGATGCAGCTAAAAAATATTATTAATTTGAAAGCTGGTGGAGCTTAGTATAGATGGCCTAATAGAATCAGTACTGCAAACTGCTACAAGGCCCAAATTATTTTCCAGCCAAGATACAGATAAACATGATTAGTAATTTTAAATCTGGTGGAGTTTAGCATAGATGGCCTAATAGAATCAGTACTGCACACTGCTACAAGGCCCAAATTATTTTCCAGCCAAGATACAGATAAACATGATTAGTAATTTGAAAGCTTAAAACGGTTGGTGAGGTGATTTTAACAAATCATCAAGCTTTTACTCTCCCCAGGATGACACAGGGGTAGAAAAGGCGTTTCGGATCCATGATTTGTTCATCTTTATGAACGTGAGTCTGTCTACATTATCAGTGGAGAGTCGCGTGCGCTTATCTGTCAGCACACCACCAGCAGTGCTGAACATGCGTTCAGACAAAATGCTGGCTGCGGGGCATGACAAGATCTCCAAGGCGTAAGTGGCGAGCGCCGGCCATTTATCCAGATTGGAAGCCCAAAAAGAGCAAGGGTCCAGTGACACAGTCATGGCTTCAATGTTTACTTGGAGATACTCTTGTACCATCGTCTCTAGGCGTTGACTATGTGTCAGACTTCTTGTCTCCTGTGGCATTGCAAAGGATGGGCTAAAAAAGTGGTGAAATGATTCCGCAAAATTGATGTTATCAGCAGATACTGTGTTTCTGTTACGTTTTGAGTGCTGAACACTTGACGGTCCCATGGTTGGCAAGTTGGAACTGTGAGATTCACTACGTGCACCACTAGTGTTTTGTGGAAAAGTACATGTAAGATTCTGCAACAGTCTCTGCTGATACTCCTGCATGCGTGCATCTCTTTCTATGGCAGGAATAATTTCTGCAAATTTACTTTTGTACCGGGGATCTAACAGTGTGGCAACCCATTAGTCAGGATTATTTCTAATTCTCACAATTCGAGGGTCATGTTGCAGGTAGTGCAGCAAGAAGGCACTCATGTGTCTTGCGCATCCAGGAGCACCAATTCCCTGTTGTGTTGGTGGCGAGGTAACAATCATGCTTCCATCCTCTGCCCTCTCCCCCCAACCTTGCACAACAGAAATGTGATCAAGGTCTCCCTCATCTGATGAGTCTTCCATCAGTTCGTCCTCCACTTCTTCCTGGGCTCCTGCACCTTCCTCACTAGTTTGGCTGCTACCATGCGCCCTGGTAAAACTATCTCCCCCACTCTCACATGCCTGTCGCCTTGGTGCTGCCAATCGTCTGGACCTTGCAGATGTTAGCACTTCCACATACAACTCCTCCTCCACTACTTCCTCCACCTCCTCTTGTGCCACCACCTGACTCCGAATTCTGTTTAACATGTGCTCCAGCATGTAAATCACCGGAATAGTCATGCTGATAATGGCATCGTCAGCACTAAATATCTTCGTCGTCATTTCAAAACTGTGCAGAAGGCTGCATAGGTCCCTGATCTGAGACCACTCCTCCAGCGTGATTTGCCCCACCTCTGGATCTCATTGGCCCAGGCTATACGTCAGAGCGTATTGCACCAGGGCTTGTCGGTTGAATTCCACCTGGTAGGCATATCGCATTTTAGACGGTGAAGTGGCAGGCCCAACGACTTCTGTAGAGATGTAAGTCGCTGAGCTGCGGGATGCGAACGGCGGAAGTGAGCACACAGTGACCGTGCCCTCTGCAGAAGGCCATCTAGTCCGGGATAGTGGGCTAAAAATTGCTGGACAACTAGGTTCAACACATGAGCCATACAAGGCACGTGTGTGACATTGCCCCGGCGAAGGGCCGCACCCTGGTTTGCAGCATTGTCGCACACGGCCTTCCCTGGTTTCAGGTCCAGTGGAGACAACCATTCATGAAACTGATTCTACAGAGCTGACCACAACTCCTCAGCTGTGTGACTCACATTTCCCAGACATTTCAAAGTAAAAACTGCCTGATGACGTTGAGCCCTGCTGCCAGCATAGTAAGGAGGTGTGCAGGATCCCTTCTGCGCAGTTAGAAAGTTTGTGGCATGACCAGACAGGCTTTGGGTGCAGGTGGAGGACCGAGAGGAGGTTGAGGAGGCAGAAGCAGTGGAGGAACTTTGAGATAAAGAGGATTGACGCACAACTCGTGGGGACGGCAAGACTTGGACAGCAGCCCCTTGTCCTGCAGTCACCCTAGTTATCCAGTGCCCAGTCAGCGACATGTAATGCCCCTGTCCATGCCTACTTGTCCAAGTGTCTGTGGTGAAATGCACCCTGTCACACACAGAGTTTCTCAAAGAAGCGGTGATGTTGTGTGCGACATGCTGGTGGAGCGCAGGCACACCTTTCTTTGAGAAGTAGTGCCAACTGGGCATCTGGTACTGGGGCACTGTGACGGACATAAGGTCTCGAAAATCCTCTGTGTCCACCAGGCGGAAAGGCAGCATTTCTGTAGCCAAGAGCTTGCAGATGGTGAAATTCAACCTCTTAGCTTTCTCATGGCTAGGAGGAAATGGTCTTTTACTTGTCCACATCTGAGGGACCGAGGGCTGGCTGTTGTGCTTAGACGGGGTTGAGAAGGGTGTCCCCGGCAAACTGCCGGTCTGTGAGGAAGATGCAGGCGGACATGTTAGGTTGCCTTGATCCAAAGGTGGTGCTATCGATGTCGGACAGCGCTGAAAACCAGCTGGTGTTTCCACCTCCAAAGAAAATGATGACCTGCCAATCACGCTGGCTGTTGCGGGTAAAGAGGTGGCTGGTCTGCGTTCCAAAACAGGTGTGACTGCTGTCCCCCCAGTCACAGAGGATGAAGAGGCCGCGGATGCACAAGATGTGGCAGACGGTGGTTGGCCCGGCCGGCTAGGCCGCATTGTAGCACAGTGAGCTTCCCACTGCAACTTATGCTTCATATCAATGTGCCGGTTCATGCATGAAGTACTCAAACTATGTATTTTTTGGCCTCTACTTAGCTTTTGCTGACAAATGTTAAAGATAACATGAGTTGGGTCATCTTTATCGATCTGAAAAAATGCCCAGGCTATGCAAGGCTTAGCACCCATGCGACCTGAAGAGCCACCACGACTTGTGGTCAGAGGCAGAGTTGTGTTTGAGGATGCAGTTGTTGACGTGCTTCAAATACTACGTCTCTGTCCGGGAAGGCGCAACCTGACCTCGTCGTCACTAGCATCCTCCTCCACCTCCTCTGCTGACCTCATCGACTAGCTGACTGTGGGTTGACAGTAAGTGGGATCTCCAGCTTCGTCATCATCACCCTGTGTGTTATCACACCCGTCGTCCTCAGAGTCAACCTCTTCCTGCCCTGAAAAAAAAACTCAAGTTGTCGCTCCAATCCGGTATTTGAGTCTCATCATCGTCTTCCTCATTGTCTCCACCAACAGGAGTTACAGTTTGGGAACTTGGGTCTACATTATGGTCAGAACCTTCTTTGTCTGGTCCTGGATCCGACTCATAAAGATTCTGGGCATCAGTGCAGATCATTTCCTCGTCTGGATTCACAAAAGCTCTGGAGCTGACCTCTGATTCCCAGGCTATAGTATGAGTAAACAGCTCTGCAGACTCAACCATCTGTTCTACCCCATACTCAGACGGGCAGCTGGAGACTTGGGAGCTGTGAGGAAGCAAGTGCGATTGGGGTGACACCTCTGAGGACTGGAGTATTTGTGATGTTGAAGTTGAGGTGGAGGAGAGCCCACTTAAAGGAGCACTTGATATCCGTTGAAGCACCTGCTGTTTTTGTGCCTCATCTGGAATTTGTAGCGATTGGCGTGGCCGTAAGAAAGGGATCTTATCACATTGTCCGCTAAAAGAAGTAGACATCTTATTTGGCTGGAAGATGGTCTTTCTTCTGCAGATGTTACTGGTACTTTAACACCTAACCCATGGACACCTTTTTTTCCCTTCCCAACACGCCTATTCCCCTTTCCACCAGCAGGAGGCCTTTTTCCACTCATTTTGGTGGTTAACTAATTCCCAACTCTGGAGTTGCTTGCGCAAAAAACAATGGATGGGAACCGAGCAGAGCTGAGTGGCCAAACTGTGGTATTAGCCCAAAAGTATTGGCTGGGTTAGATGCAGATAAAAATTATTTTGAATTTGCAACCTGGTGGAGGTTAGTATAGATGGACTAATAGAACAAGTCCCACACACTGCTACAAGCCAAAATATTTTTTCAGAGCTAGATGCAGATAAAAATTATTTTGAATTTGCAACCTTGTGGAGGTTAGTATAGATGGACTAATAGAACAAGTCCCACACACTGCTACAAGCCGAAATATTTTTTCAGAGCTAGTTGCAGATAAAAATTATTTTGAATTTGCAACCTGGTAGAGGTTAGTATAGATGGATTAACAGAACAAGTCCCACACACTGCTACAAGCCGAAATATTTTTTCAGAGCTAAATGCAGAAAAAAATTATATTGAATTTGCAACCTGGTGGAGGTTAGTATAGATGGACTAATAGAACAAGTCGCACACACTGCTACAAGCCCAAGCCAAAAATTTTTTCAGAGCTAGATGCAAATAAAAATTATTTTGAATTTGCAACCTGGTGGAGGTTAGTATAGATGGACTAATAGAACAAGTCCCACACACTGCTACAAGCCAAAATATTTTTTCAGAGCTAGATGCAGATAAAAATTATTTTGAATTTGCAACCTGGTGGAGGTTAGTATAGATGGACTAATAGAACAAGTCCAACACACTGCTACAAGCCTAAATATTTTTTCAGAGCTAGATGCAGATAAAAATTATTTTGAATTTGCAACCTGGTGGAGGTTATTGTAGATGGACTAATAGAACAAGTCCCACACACTGCTACAAGCCGAAATATTTTTTCAGAGCTAGATGCAGATGAAAATTATTTTGAATTTGCAACCTGGTAGAGGTTAGTATAGATGGACTATTAGAACAAGTCCCACACACTGCTACAAGCCCAAGCCTAAATATTTTTTCACAGCTAGATGCAGATAAAAATTATTTTGAATTTGCAGCCTGGTGGAGGTTAGTATAGATGGACCAATAGAACAAGTCCCACACACTGCTACAAGCCAAAGCCCAAATATTTATTCAGAGCTACATGCAGATAAAAATTATTTTGAATTTGCAACCTGGTGGAGGTTAGTATAGATGGACTAATAGAACAAGTCCCACACACTGCTACAAGCCGAAATATTTTTTCAGAGCGTGATGCAGATAAAAATTATTTTGATTTTGCAACCATGTGGACGTTAGTATAGATGGACTAATAGAACAAGTCCCACACACTGCTACAAGCCGAAATATTTTTTCAGAGCTAGATGCAGAAATTTTTTTTATTGAATTTGCAACCTGGCGGAGGTTAGTACAGATGGACTAATAGAACAAGTCTCACACACTGCTACAAGCCGAAATATTTTTTCAGAGCTAGATGCAGATAAAAATTATTTTGAATTTGCAACCTGGTGGAGGTTAGTATAGATGGACTATTAGAACAAGTCCCACACACTGCTACAAGCCCAAGCCTAAATATTTTTTCAGAGCTAGATGCAGATAAAAATTATTTTGAATTTGCAGCCTGGTGGAGGTTAGTATAGATGGACTAATAGAACAAGTCCCACACACTGCTACAAGCCAAAGCCCAAATATTTTTTCAGAGCTATATGCAGATAAAAATTATTTTGAATTTGCAACCTTGTGGACGTTAGTATAGATGGACTAATAGAACAAGTCCCACACACTGCTACAAGCCGAAATATTTTTTCAGAGCTAGATGCAGAAATTTTTTTTATTGAATTTGCAACCTGGCGGAGGTTAGTATAGATGGACTAATAGAACAAGTCTCACACACTGCTACAAGTCAAAATATTTTTTCAGAGCTAGATGCAGATAAAAATTGTTTTGAGTTTGAAACCTGGTGGAGGTTAGTATAGATGGACTAATAGAACAAGTCCCACACACTGCTACAAGCCAAAATATTTTTTCAGAGCTAGATGCAGATAAAAATTATTTTGAATTTGCAACCTGGTGGAGGTTAGTATAGATGGACTAATAGAACAAGTCCCACACACTGCTACAAGCCGAAATATATTTTCAGAGCTAGATGCAGATAAAAATTATTTTGAATTTGCAACCTGGTGGAGGTTAGTATAGATGGACTAATAGAACAAGTCCCACACACTGCTACAAGCCGAAATATTTTTTCAGAGCTAGATGCAGAAATTTTTTTTATTGAATTTGCAACCTGGTGGAGGTTAGTATAAATGGACTAATCGAACAAGTCCCACACACTGCTACAAGCCAAAATATTTTTTCAGAGCTAGATGCAGATAAAAATTATTTTGAATTTGCAACCAGGTGGAGGTCAGTATAGAAGGACTAATAGAACAAGTCCCACACACTGCTACAAGCCGACATATTTTTTCAGAGCTAGATGCAGATAAAAATTATTTTGAATTTGCAACCGGGTGGAGGTTAGTATAGATAGACTAATAGAACAAGTCCCACACACTGCTGCAAGCCGAAATATTTTTTCAGAGGTAGATGCAGAAAAAATTTTTTTTGAATTTGCAACCTGGTGGAGGTTAGTATAGATGGACTAACAGAACAAGTCCCACACACTGCTACAAGTCAAAGCCCAAATATTTTTTCAGAGCTAGATGCAGATAAAAATTATTTTGAATTTGCAACCTGGTGGACGTTAGTATAGATGGACTAATAGAACAAGTCCCACACACTGCTACAAGCCAAAATATTTTTTCAGAGCTAGATGCAGATAAAAATTATTTTGAATTTGCAACCTGGTGGAGGTTAGTATAGATGGACTAATAGAACAAGTCCCATACACTGCTACAAGCCGAAATACTTTTTCAGAGCTAGATGCAGATAAAAATTATTTTGAATTTGCAACCTGGTGGAGGTTAGTATAGATGGACTAATAGAACAAGTCCCACACACTGCTACAAGCCGAAATATTTTTTCAGAGCTAGATGCAGATAAAAATTATTTTGAATTTGCAACCTGGTGGAGGTTAGTAAAGATGGACTATTAGAACAAGTCCCACACACTGCTACAAGCCCAAGCCTAAATATTTTTTCAGAGCTAGATGCAGATAAAAATTATTTTGAATTTGCAGCCTGGTGGAGGTCAGTTTAGATGGACTAATAGAACAAGTCCCACACACTTCTACAAGCCAAAGCCCAAATATTTTTTCAGAGCTAGATGCAGATAAAAATTATTTTGAATTTGCAACCTTGTAGAGGTTAGTACAGATGGTTTAATAGAACAAGTCCCACACACTGCTACAAGCCGAAATATTTTTTCAGAGCTAGATGCAGATAAAAATTATTTTGAATTTGCAACCTTGTGGACGTTAGTATAGATGGACTAATAGAACAAGTCCCACACACTGCTACAAGCCGAAATATTTTTTCAGAGCTAGATGCAGATAAAAATTATTTTGAATTTGCAACCAGGTGGAGGTCAGTATAGAAGGACTAATCGAACAAGTCCCACACACTGCTACAAGCCGAAATAATTTTTCAGAGCTAGATGCAGATAAAAATTATTTTGAATTTGCAACCTGGTGGAGGTTAGTATAGATGGACTAATAGAACAAGTCCCACACACTGCTACAAGTCAAAGCCCAAATATTTTTTCAGAGCTAGATGCAGATAAAAATTTTTTTGAATTTGCAAACTGGTGGACGTTAGTATAGATGGACTAATAGAACAAGTCCCACACACTGCTACAAACCAAAATATTTTTTCAGAGCTAGATGCAGATAAAAATTATTTTGAATTTGCAACCTGGTGGAGGTTATTATAGATGGACTAATAGAACAAGTCCCACACACTGCTACAAGCCGAAATATTTTTTCAGAGCTAGATGCAGAAATTTTTTTTATTGAATTTGCAACCTGGTGGAGGTTAGTATAGATGGACTAATCGAACAAGTCCCACACACTGCTACAAGCCAAAATATTTTTTCAGAGCTAGATGCAGATAAAAATTATTTTGAATTTGCAACCAGATGGAGGTCAGTATAGAAGGACTAATAGAACAAGTCCCACACACTGCTACAAGCCGAAATATATTTTCAGAGCTAGATGCAGATAAAAATTATTTTGAATTTGCAACCAGGTGGAGGTTAGTATAGATAGACTAATAGAACAAGTCCCACACACTGCTACAAGCCGAAATATTTTTTCAGAGCTAGATGCAGAAAAAAATTATATTATATTTGCAACCTGGTGGAGGTTAGTATAGATGTACTAATAGAACAAGTCCCACACACTGCTACAAGCCGAAATATTTTTTCAGAGCTAGATGCAGATAAAAATTTTTTTGAATTTGCAACCTGGTGGAGGTTAGTATAGATGGACTAATAGAACAAGTCCCACACACTGCTACAAGCCCAAGCCCAAATATTTTTTCAGAGCTAGATGCAGATAAAAATTATTTTGAATTTGCAACCTGGTGGAGGTTAGTATAGATGGACTAATAGAACAAGTCCCACACACTGCTACAAGCCAAAGCCCAAATATTTTTTCAGAGCTAGATGCAGATAAAAATTATTTTGAATTTGCAACCTGGTGGAGGTTAGTATAGATGGACTAATAGAACAAGTCCCACACACTGCTACAAGCCAAAATATTTTTTCAGAGCTAGATGCAGATAAAAATTATTTTGAATTTGCAACCTGGTGGAGATTAGTATAGATGGACTAATAGAACAAGTCCCACACACTGCTACAAACCAAAATATTTTTTCAGAGCTAGATGCAGATAAAAATTATTTTGAATTTGCAACCTTGTAGAGGTTAGTACAGATGGTTTAATAGAACAAGTCCCACACACTGCTACAAGCCGAAATATTTTTTCAGAGCTAGATGCAGATAAAAATTATTTTGAATTTGCAACCTTGTGGACGTTAGTATAGATGGACTAATAGAACAAGTCCCACACACTGCTACAAGCCGAAATATTTTTTCAGAGCTAGATGCAGATAAAAATTATTTTGAATTTGCAACCAGGTGGAGGTCAGTATAGAAGGACTAATCGAACAAGTCCCACACACTGCTACAAGCCGAAATAATTTTTCAGAGCTAGATGCAGATAAAAATTATTTTGAATTTGCAACCTGGTGGAGGTTAGTATAGATGGACTAATAGAACAAGTCCCACACACTGCTACAAGTCAAAGCCCAAATATTTTTTCAGAGCTAGATGCAGATAAAAAATTTTTTGAATTTGCAAACTGGTGGACGTTAGTATAGATGGACTAATAGAACAAGTCCCACACACTGCTACAAACCAAAATATTTTTTCAGAGCTAGATGCAGATAAAAATTATTTTGAATTTGCAACCTGGTGGAGGTTATTATAGATGGACTAATAGAACAAGTCCCACACACTGCTACAAGCCGAAATATTTTTTCAGAGCTAGATGCAGAAATTTTTTTTATTGAATTTGCAACCTGGTGGAGGTTAGTATAGATGGACTAATCGAACAAGTCCCACACACTGCTACAAGCCAAAATATTTTTTCAGAGCTAGATGCAGATAAAAATTATTTTGAATTTGCAACCAGATGGAGGTCAGTATAGAAGGACTAATAGAACAAGTCCCACACACTGCTACAAGCCGAAATATATTTTCAGAGCTAGATGCAGATAAAAATTATTTTGAATTTGCAACCAGGTGGAGGTTAGTATAGATAGACTAATAGAACAAGTCCCACACACTGCTACAAGCCGAAATATTTTTTCAGAGCTAGATGCAGAAAAAAATTATATTATATTTGCAACCTGGTGGAGGTTAGTATAGATGTACTAATAGAACAAGTCCCACACACTGCTACAAGCCGAAATATTTTTTCAGAGCTAGATGCAGATAAAAAATTTTTTGAATTTGCATCCTGGTGGAGGTTAGTATAGATGGACTAATAGAACAAGTCCCACACACTGCTACAAGCCCAAGCCCAAATATTTTTTCAGAGCTAGATGCAGATAAAAATTATTTTGAATTTGCAACCTGGTGGAGGTTAGTATAGATGGACTAATAGAACAAGTCCCACACACTGCTACAAGCCAAAGCCCAAATATTTTTTCAGAGCTAGATGCAGATAAAAATTATTTTGAATTTGCAACCTGGTGGAGGTTAGTATAGATGGACTAATAGAACAAGTCCCACACACTGCTACAAGCCAAAATATTTTTTCAGAGCTAGATGCAGATAAAAATTATTTTGAATTTGCAACCTGGTGGAGGTTAGTATAGATGGACTAATAGAACAAGTCCCACACACTGCTACAAACCAAAATATTTTTTCAGAGCTAGATGCAGATAAAAATTATTTTGAATTTGCAACCTGGTGGAGGTTAGTATAGATGGACTAATAGAACAAGTCCCATACACTGCTACAAGCCGAAATACTTTTTCAGATCTAGATGCAGATAAAAATTATTTTGAATTTGCAACCTGGTGGAGGTTAGTATAGATGGACTAATAGAACAAGTCCCACACACTGCTACAAGCCAAAATATTTTTTCAGAGCTAGATGCAGAAAAAAATTATATTGAATTTGCAACCTGGCGGAGGTTAGTATAGATGGACTAATAGAACCAGTCCCACACACTGCTACAAGCCGAAATAATTTTTCAGAGCTAGATGCAGATAAAAATTATTTTGAATTTGCAACCTGGTGGAGGTTAGTATAGATGGACTAATAGAACAAGTCCCACACACTGCTACAAGTCAAAGCCCAAATATTTTTTCAGAGCTAGATGCAGATAAAAAATTTTTTGAATTTGCAAACTGGTGGACGTTAGTATAGATGGACTAATAGAACAAGTCCCACACACTGCTACAAACCAAAATATTTTTTCAGAGCTAGATGCAGATAAAAATTATTTTGAATTTGCAACCTGGTGGAGGTTATTATAGATGGACTAATAGAACAAGTCCCACACACTGCTACAAGCCGAAATATTTTTTCAGAGCTAGATGCAGAAATTTTTTTTATTGAATTTGCAACCTGGTGGAGGTTAGTATAGATGGACTAATCGAACAAGTCCCACACACTGCTACAAGCCAAAATATTTTTTCAGAGCTAGATGCAGATAAAAATTATTTTGAATTTGCAACCAGATGGAGGTCAGTATAGAAGGACTAATAGAACAAGTCCCACACACTGCTACAAGCCGAAATATATTTTCAGAGCTAGATGCAGATAAAAATTATTTTGAATTTGCAACCAGGTGGAGGTTAGTATAGATAGACTAATAGAACAAGTCCCACACACTGCTACAAGCCGAAATATTTTTTCAGAGCTAGATGCAGAAAAAAATTATATTATATTTGCAACCTGGTGGAGGTTAGTATAGATGTACTAATAGAACAAGTCCCACACACTGCTACAAGCCGAAATATTTTTTCAGAGCTAGATGCAGATAAAAAATTTTTTGAATTTGCATCCTGGTGGAGGTTAGTATAGATGGACTAATAGAACAAGTCCCACACACTGCTACAAGCCCAAGCCCAAATATTTTTTCAGAGCTAGATGCAGATAAAAATTATTTTGAATTTGCAACCTGGTGGAGGTTAGTATAGATGGACTAATAGAACAAGTCCCACACACTGCTACAAGCCAAAGCCCAAATATTTTTTCAGAGCTAGATGCAGATAAAAATTATTTTGAATTTGCAACCTGGTGGAGGTTAGTATAGATGGACTAATAGAACAAGTCCCACACACTGCTACAAGCCAAAATATTTTTTCAGAGCTAGATGCAGATAAAAATTATTTTGAATTTGCAACCTGGTGGAGGTTAGTATAGATGGACTAATAGAACAAGTCCCACACACTGCTACAAACCAAAATATTTTTTCAGAGCTAGATGCAGATAAAAATTATTTTGAATTTGCAACCTGGTGGAGGTTAGTATAGATGGACTAATAGAACAAGTCCCATACACTGCTACAAGCCGAAATACTTTTTCAGATCTAGATGCAGATAAAAATTATTTTGAATTTGCAACCTGGTGGAGGTTAGTATAGATGGACTAATAGAACAAGTCCCACACACTGCTACAAGCCAAAATATTTTTTCAGAGCTAGATGCAGAAAAAAATTATATTGAATTTGCAACCTGGCGGAGGTTAGTATAGATGGACTAATAGAACCAGTCCCACACACTGCTACAAGCCAAAATATTTTTTCAGAGCTAGATGCAGATAAAAATTATTTTGAATTTGCAACCTGGTGGAGGTTAGTATAGATGGACTAATAGAACAAGTCCCACACACTGCTACAAGCCCAAGCCCAAATATTTTTTCAGAGCTAGATGCAGATAAAAATTACTTTGAATTTGCAACCTGGTAGAGGTTAGTATAGATGGACTAATAGAACAAGTCCCACACACTGCTACAAGCCAAAATATTTTTTCAGAGCTAGATGCAGATAAAAATTATTTTGAATTTGCACCCTGGTAGAGGTTAGTATAGATGGACTAATAGAACAAGTCCCACACACTTCTACAAGCCGAAATATTTTTTCAGAGCTAGATGCAGATAAAAATTATTTTGAATTTGCAACCTGGTGGAGGTTAGTATAGATGGACTAATAGATCAAGTCCCACACACTGCTACAAGCCGAAATATTTTTTCATAGCTAGATGCAGATAAAAATTATATTGAATTTGCAACCTGGTGGAGGTTAGTAAAGATGGACAAATAGAACAGGTCCCACACACTGCTACAAGCCGAAATATTTTTTCAGAGCTAGATGCAGATAAAAATTATTTTGAATTTGCAACCTGGTGGAGGTTAGTATAGATGGGCTAATAGAACAAGTCCCACACACTGCTACAAGCCGAAATATTTTTTCAGAGCTAGATGCAGATAAATATTATTTTGAATTTGCAACCTTGTGGAGGTTAGTATTGATGGACTAGTAGAACAAGTCCTACACACTGCTACAAGCCCAAGCCCAAATATTTTTTCAGAGTTAGATGCAGAAAAAAATTATATTGAATTTGCAACCTGGCGGAGGTTAGTATAGATGGACTAATAGAACCAGTCCCACACACTGCTACAAGCCAAAATATTTTTTCAGAGCTAGATGCAGATAAAAATTATTTTGAATTTGCAACCTGGTGGAGGTTAGTATAGATGGACTAATAGAACAAGTCCCACACACTGCTAAACGCCAAAATATTTTTTCAGACCTAGATGCAGAAAAAAATTATATTGAATTTGCAACCTGGTGGAGGGTAATATAGATGGACTAATCGAACAAGTCCCACACACTGCTACAAGCCGAAATATTTTTTCAGAGCTAGATGCAGATAAAAATTATTTTGAATTTGCAACCTGGTGGAGGTTAGTATAGATGGGCTAATAGAACAAGTCCCACACACTGCTACAAGCCGAAATATTTTTTCAGAGCTAGATGCAGATAAATATTATTTTGAATTTGCAACCTTGTGGAGGTTAGTATAGATGGACTAATAGAACAAGTCCCACACACTGCTACAAGCCCAAACCCAAATATTTTTTCAGAGCTAGATGCAGATAAAAATTATTTTGAATTTGCAACCTGGTGGAGGTTAGTATTGATGGACTAATAGAATGATGCTATGCCCGAAAGGTTTTACTTCACTAGGTGCAGTAAAAAAAATTGTATTCTATACACAGGTGGTGTAGCTTGCAACACAGATAGTCTACTCCACTGACTAACACACACTGCAAGAGGCCATAGAGGATTTGCTTTGCTAGATTTAGCCAAATGCTGTGAAAAAAACTTGCACAGCACTGGCACAGACCAGCCTGGCAAAAAGTGATAGGAACTGATGTAACCTAGCCCTCAAAAGGACTGCAATTACAATTAGTCTTTACTCCCAACCTATCTATTTAAGAGAACAGACCTGCCTGATAAAAGTCGTAGGAAATGATGTCACCTAGTCCTCAAAAGGACTGCAATTACAACAAGTCTTTACTCCCAACCTATATATTTAAGAGCACAGACCTGCCTGATAAAAGTCGTAGGAAATGATGTAATCTAGTCCTTAAAAGGACTGCAATCACAACTATTCCCTACTCCCAAGCTATCTGTAGATTTGTGCGAAAATTGGCTTGAAATTAACACTGAAAGTATAGCGCACACAGCAACAGTGGTGCCGTCTAACACACAGCTGCAGCAGTGAGAAAATGGTGGCGACGGGGAAAATGGCTGGGTCTTATAGGGCAAGGACATGTGACATACACTGCCAATGACACATGCCCTTGCTTTTGTGAAAAAAAGCACTTCGCTCCGTGTGTGCGCTGCTGATAGGCTGACAGATTGCACCTCCCCACTGTAAATGCGGGAAAGAGAAAAAAAAATGGAGATCTTCATTATTTCTGCAGAGATCCTTCCCCTGCCCCTCACCCCGCCCTGCTGTACACTCAAACTGCGTATTAACCATAATTTTCAACATTACTGAGAAAAAATCCAGTTATGATTTTGGTGCACGAACAGTTATCGAACATAACCTCGAACTGCCGAATTTTTTTCAAATTGTTCGTGTTCGCCGAACGGCTCGAACACCGCCCAAAACAGCTCGAATTTGAGATTGGCGAACAGTTCGAGTCGAACACCGCTTATCTCTAGTGAGCATACCTTGCTTTGATTTGATATGGGGGAATCATTACTGAGAAGGGCTTGTCTGAGTAGTGGACCCCTTTAATATAATGGGTGATCAGTATATACAGTATATTTATGCATAATTTCTATGTATAGCTTTTATGTATATGAGTGGATTTCTATTTTATATTGTGAGTTTTTCCTGGTTTTTGTAACTTGTATTGTAAGTGATACCTTGTCTATAATTCTTAAAAGTTGAACTTTGTAGATCAAGGTTAAGTGCAGATCAACACAAGGAGACATAATACACATCTGTGTGTTATTTTGTAAGTCAGGATAACAATTATATTTAAATGTCACTAGGCTTTTCATATGCAAATCAGAAATTATGTTTGCACTTTACCTGCTTAAATTTCTGCCTGAATTGTGCTATGATGAGGGCATACCCTTTTGTTCAGACCTTGAAATCATACTGTAAAATATACAGTATCTCTAGTTTTCATCCTAGTAGTGACCAGATTGAATGTATGGCGCAAAGAGATCAATTTGACTAAGTTCCTACAGAAAATAACCTTGTACTGATCAATGGAGTACAAAAATTTCCTTTAAGGCTGCGTGCCCACGATCAGTAATATTAGCATTCTGGACGCAGTGTATTTTCGCTGCATCCAAAACGCTGCATTGTGCAGTACAAGCACAGTGGATGGGATTAATAGACATCCCAAACTCATTGTGTTTCTTTTTTACGCTGCGTAAAATCACCTGTGTAGCAGGTTTCCGAGCCACAGCATGTCAATTTCTCTTTAGGAAACACTCAATCTTCGGTGCAGAATTTTCCCACAGACTTGCATTAGTTGTGGTAAGTCCGCAGTTTAAAAAAAGCACATGTTGTAAGTGCGTTTACACAGGTATATTTAGCCTGGTTTTAATAAATAAATGATTTAAAAAAAATGACGTGAAGTCCCCTCTATTTTTGATATCCAACCAAGGTAAAGCAGACAGCTGGAAGCTGGTACCATCAGGCTGGGAAGGTCCCTGGTTATTGGGTCCATCCCAGCCTAAAAATACCAGCCCATAACCACCCCATAATTGGCACATCACATTAGATGCTCCAATTCTGGCGTTTTGCAAGACTCATCCCGATTGCCCTGGTGCGGTGGCAATTGGAATAATGGTAGTTGGGGTTAATGACAGGTGTGATTTGTCAAAACTTCCCCAGCCTGAAAGTATCAGGCCACAGCTGACTGCTTTACCTTGTCTGGTTATCAAAAATAGGGCAAACCCTACGTTGTTATTTCTATCTATCTACATATCCCATATCTATCTGTATCTTTTTACATCTAATAACATACCAAAGAGAGGAAAAAAGACATGTGGTAAAACGTGGCAAAAATGCATACAAAAATGCAAGGAAAAAAACAGGTAAGTTGAGATGTGGGATTCATGGGGAAATTCAGCTGTGTGAAAACCTAAACTAACACTGATTGTGAGAATGTACCCTTAGCATCCAATGGGTACTATTTATCAGAATACTTCTTTTAAGGGTAGGTTCACATGAATGTATAAAAAATCGTTAAGTTTCATCCAGACATCTCGGATGATTTCTTTTCTCACTTGTCATCTGTGTTCAGTCCATATACAATACGCTTTTTACAGCAGCTGCTAGTAATAATTTACAAGACCTTTTACAGTTTCCAATGTTAAAGAATTGCAATGTATCTGAAAAATTTGGATGCTTTACTGTGTCTCTGTATGACATCTGATCTTTTTCATCTTTTTCATGCACCCATAGACTTGAATGGGTGAGTCTCATCCCATTTATAGAGGAAACTAGTGTAGGCTGCGATTTTTCTCACACACAGATGCAGTCAGTGAGAAAAAAAACGGTCAGCTGCACTGCCCCATTGGATAACATTTGTCTAAGTGCTGTCCGTTTTTTTCACAGACAGCACTCGGACCAAAAATGTGAGCAAGCACTAACTGAATGGGAAAGCACAGCAGACTGCACTGTATTACACTATATGGTGGACCACTTCAAAAAGTATAATGTTTGTTTATAAACTTGGTAAAATTTTGGCCCATGGCGAATTTATGCACTGTATATACAACCCCTGGCAAAAATTATGGAGTCACTGGGCTCGGAGAATGTTCATGCAGTTGTTTAATGTTGTTGAAAAAAAGCAGATCACAGACATGGCACAAAACTAAAGTCATTTCAAATGGCAACTTTAGGGCTTTAAGAAACACTAAAAGAAATCAAGATAAAAAATGTGGTACTCAGTAAGGGTAATTTTTTTCAGACCAAGCAGAGGGAAAAAATTATGGAATCACTCAATTCTGAGGAAAAAATTATGGAATCATGAAAAACATACACACAAAAGAACACTCCAATACATCACTAGGATTTTGTTGTACCACCTCTGGCTTTAATAACAGCTTGCAGTCTCTGAGGCATGGACTTAATGAGTGACAAACAGTACTCTTCATCAATCTGGCTCCAACTTTCTCTGATTGCTGTTGCCAGATCAACTTTGTGGGTTGGAGCCTTGTCATGGACCATTTTCTTCAACTTCCACCAAACATTCTCATTTGGATTGAGATCCGGACTATTTGCAGGCCATGACATTGACCTTATGTGTCTTCTTTCAAGGATTGTTTTCACAGTTTTTGCTCTATGGCAGGATGCATTATCATCTTGAAAAATGATGTCATCATCCCCAAACATCCTTTCAATTGATGGGATAAGAAAACTGTCCAAACTATCAATGTAAATTTGGGCATTTATTGAAGATGTAATAACAGCTATCTCCCCAGTGCCTTTACCTGACATGCAGCCCCATATCATCAATGACTGTGGAAATTTGCATGCTCTCTTCATGCAGTCATCTTTATAAATCTCATTGGAATGGCACCAAACAAAAGTTCCAGCATAATCACCTTGCCCAATGCAGATTTGCGATTCCTCACTGAATATGACTTTCAACCAGTTATCCACAGTCCACGATTGCTTTTCTTTAGCCTATTGCAACTTTGTTTTTTTTCTGTTTAGGTGTTAAGGATGGCTTATGTTTAGCTTTTCTGTATGTAAATCCCATTTCCTTTAGGCGGTTTCTTACAGTTCGGTCATAGACATTGACTCCAGTTTCCTCATTTGTTTTGTTGTGCATTTCCTGTTTTGGAGACATATTGCTTTAAGTTTCCGGTCTTGACGCTTTGATGTATTCCTTGGTCTACCAGTATGTTTGCTTTTAACAACCTTCCCATGTTGTTTGTATTTGATCCACATTTTAGACACAGCTGACTGTGAACAACCAACATCTTTTGCAACATTGCGTGATGATTTACCTTCTTTTAAGAGTTTGATAATCCTCTCCTTTGTTTCAATCGACATCTCTTGTGTTGGAGCCATGATTCATATCAGTCCACTTTGTGCAACAGCTCTCCAAGGTGTGATCACTCCTTTTTAGATGCAGACTAACGAGCAGATCTAAACTTTGGAAAATATTTCCATTTTGTGAACATACATTTAAAGTGTCATTTAAAGAGACTTTCCAGTCTCATCAAATAGCTGTTAATTTTTGCACAGTGAAGATAACATTTTCTTAATACATTTTTAACTATTTACTAAGATCTCTGCTTGCTGTCATGCTTTAGGAACCTGTTATTGTGATGGGCACACAATTATTTGTTATGTTCAAGAGCTTTAATATATGTAAAGCAATGAGTTCTTCAACTGTGTGTCCATCATGTGAGGAAGGCAGACTTTTATCCATTGGCCATAAACCATGAAGAATTCTGTTGGATGACAACAACCAGAAATCCTGAAAACCATGAGGAGTGGATACAAAAATTGCTACACAAATATTTAACATTTATTTTATAAAACAAGAATCAACTTCTTGATATAAGTTTTTCACTGCATTTCAAGTACAGACATTCTGGGCAAAAGAAACATACTAGTGATTATAAATATTACAATAAATTCAAAATAAAAGGCTTATGCTTTTTAGGCCAGGGTCACATGAGCGTATGTCACATTTAGAGCCGAGTGTCAGTGCACTGTGCTCCAATTCCCTCGGCTGAGAGAATTGCAGCACAGGTTTGCAGGAGATGGAGAAACTAATTTCTCTATCTCCTCCTTTGCCGGCGTCTGCGGGAATCGGAGTGCACTCGGATGACATCCGAAAGTTGTGCGATGTTTCACACGCACCCATAGACTTGTATGGATGCCTGCGATCTGATTCTCGGATGTACTCGCAGCATGCTGCAACTGTTTTCTCATGCCGTGTGTCCATGTGTGTGCCATGTTCAAGTCTGTGCTGTGTCCAAGTGTATCCAAGTGTGTGCTATGTCCAAGTGTGTCCAAGTGTGTGCCGTGTGTCTATGTGTATGCCGTGTGTCCATGTGTGTGCCGTCTGTCGATGTGTGTGCCATGTGTCCATATGTGTGCCATGTGTCCATGTGTATACTGTGTCCAAGTGTGTGCCATGTCCAAGTGTGTGCAGTTTGTGCCCTGTTTGCCATGTCCAAGTGTGTGCATTGCATGTGTGCCTTGTCCAAGTGTGTGCCATGTCTACATTTGTGTGCCGTATCCAAGATGGTGCCGTGTTTGCCGTTTCAAGTGTGTACATGTGTGTGCCATCTCAAGTGTGTACATGTGTATGCCGTATCCTAGTGTGCGCACATGTGTGTGCCGTGTCCAAGTGTGTGCATGTGTATGCCGTGTACAAGTGTGTCCTAATGTCTGCTGTGTCCAAGTATGTGCCATGTGTCCACATGTGTGCTGTGTCCAAGTGTTTCCAAGTGTGTGCCATGTCCAAGTGTGTACATGTGTGTGCCATGTCCAAGTGTGTCCAAGTGTGTGCCATGTCCAAGTGTGTACATGTATATGCCGTGCCCATGTATGTACATGTGTGTACCAGGTCCCAGTGTGTACATGCGTGTGTCTGTCCAAGTGTGTACCATGTCCAAGTGTGTACATGTGTGTGCTGTGTCCAAGTGTGTGTGCATGTGCATGCCATGTCCAAGTGTGTGCCGTGTGTCCTTGTGTGTCCAAGTGTGTGCCGTGTGTCCAAGTATGTGCCGTGTGTCCAAGTTTGTGCCATGTGTCCAAGTGGGTATGTGTGTGCCGTGTCAAACTGTGTGCCGTGTTCAAGTGTACACCATGTGTGCCATGTGTCCATGTGTGTGCCGTGTGCCTTGTCCAGGTGTGTACATGTGTGTGCCGTTACCAAGTGTATCCATGTGTGTGCCATATCCAAGTGTGTCTAAGTGTGTGCCGTGTGTTCATGTGTGTGCCGTGTCCAAGTGTGTGCCATGTGTCCAAGTTTTTGCCGTGTCTCCAAGTGTGTGTGCCGTGTCCAACTGTGTGCCGTGTGTTCAACTGTGTGCCGTGTTCAACTGTGTGCCGTGTGTCCATGTGTGTGGAAGTGTGTGCAGTGACCAAGTGTGTGCAGTGACCAAGTGTGTGCCGTGTCCAAGTGTGTGCCATTTCCAAGTGTGTACATGTGTGTGCCATTATCAAGTGTTTCCAAGTGTGTGCCGTGTGTCCATGTGTGTGCCGTGTCCAAGTGTGTCCAAGTGTGTGCCGTGTGTCCAAGTTTGTACCATGTGTCCAAGTTTTTGCCGTGTTTCCAAGTGTGTGTGTTGTGTCAAACTGTGTGCCGTGTGTTCAACTTTGTGCCATGTTCAAGTGTGCACCATGTGTGCCATGTGTCCATGTGTGTGCGTGACCAAGCGTGTGCCGTGTCCAAGTGTGTACATGTGTGTGCCGCTACCAAGTGTGTCCATGTGTGTGCCATGTCCAAGTGTGTACATGTGTGTGCCGTGTCCAAGTGTGTACATGTGTGTGCCGTTACCAAGTGCGTCCATGTGTGTGCCATGTCCAACTGTGTCTAAGTATGTCCAAGTGTGTGTGCCGTGTCCAACTGTGTGTCATGTGTTCAACTGTGTGCCATATGTTCAACTATGTGCCATGTTCAAGTGTGCACCATGTGTGCCGTGTGTCCATGTGTGTGCCATGTCCAAGTGTGTACATGTGTATGCCGTGTCCAAGTGTGTACATGTGTGTGCCGTTACCAAGTGTGTCCATGTGTGTGCCATGTCTAAGTGTGTGCCGTGTGTCCATGTGTGTGCCGTGCCCAAGTGTGTCCAAGTGTGTGCCATGTGTACAAGTTTGTGCCATGTGTCCAAGTGTGTGTGCCGTGTCCAACTGTGTGCCGTGTGTTCAACTGTGTGCTGTGTTCAAGTGTGCACTATATGTGCCGTATGTCCATGTGTGCGCAAGTGTGTGCCGTGTCCAAGTGTGTACATGTGTGTGCCATTACCAAGTGTGTCCATGTGTGTGCCATGTTCAAGTGTGTCCATGTGTGTGCCGTGTGTCCATGTGTGTGCCGTGTCCAAGTGTGTGCCGTGTGTCCAAGTGTGTGCCGTGTGTCCAAGTGTGTGCCATGTGTCCAAGTGTGTGTGCCATGTGTTCAACTGTGTGCCGTGTGTTCAACTGTGTACTGTGTGTACAAGTGTGTGCAATGACCAAGTGTGTGCCATGTCCAAGTGTGTGTCGTGTCCATGTTTGTACCGTAGGTCCTTGTGTGTGCCGGGTGTCCATGTGTGTGCAAGTGTGTGCCGTGTCCAAGTGTGTGCCATGTCCAAGTGTGTGTCATCTCCAAGTGTGTCAAAGTGTGTGCTGTGTGTCGAAGTGTGTGCCATGTGTCCATGTGTGTTCCGTGTCCAAGTATGTCCAAGTGTGAACAAGTTTGTGCCATGTCCAAGTGTGTACATGTGTATGCCATGTTCAAATGTGTACATGTGTGTGCCATGTCCAAGTGTGTGCCGTGTCCGTGTGTGACATGTCCATGTGTGCCTATGTGTGTGCAGTGTCCATGTGTACATGTGTGTGATTTGTCCAAATGTGTGCCGTGTCCAAGTGTATACGTGTGTGCCGTCTCCAAGTGTGCGCATGTGTGTGCCATGTCCAAGTGTGTGCCATGACCAAGTGCGTCCATGTGTGTGCCCTGTCCATTTGTGTATGTAAGTGTGTATGTTTATATATTGTTTTCTTTTATTCTAACTTGTATATATGTTAATCGTAAATTAATATGGTCGAGTATAGACACAGTGGCACACTGTGTGTGTGTGTGTGTCTGTAGAATCCACATTTATAAATCCTAGCTGCACAAACGAGAGTTTATAGGTGTAAACATGTTGGCAATCATCCAACAAACGAGCAAAATGCTGCTCATTCATCAGGTGATTGGATTGTTTATGGAAGAACAAAAATCATTGTTCTCAGCAGCACATCAGCCCGTGAAAACTGCGGATGTGCTGCCGATAACATGATACTGTATGGGGACAGATTGATCTCCTAGTGATCGTTCTGTCCCCATCATGCTTCGTCATCTTGTGTAAAGAGGCTGGGAAACAAACTCTGAACAATTTCAATATTGTTGATTGAGCATGTTTAACAGTCTGATCTCAGCCCATGTAAATACAACCAAAATGTTTGAGTGTGATGGTGCAATATGTCAGCATTTAGGGCCTCATTTTAAACTTTTGCCTAGGGCCCCACTTTGTCTAAAACCGGCCCTGGGAGTAGACAGGGGTAGGTAATCACTCAGGGAGCCACCTTGAAGGGGGCACAATTTTCCTTATTGTACTAGCACTGTGCTATAAACTGCATTGAATTCACTGCTTCATTGCAATGTGTGCAGGCTTTGAGGAAGGGGTTGTGTAAGACAGAAAGAGTGAAACGCTGGAGAATTAATGCTTTCCCCATCACACAGATGAAAGTGCTCATTGACTGGTGTCTCTGTCCTCCTGCGTGGCACGCCGCAATGGTGAGTGTGCAGAATTATTAGTCAATTTATATTTTTGATAATTAATTGTATTATTGAACATCTATAGTGCTGTAAGATAATCCAAAATAATATACCTGAAATCTGAATATTTAAGAAAGTAAAAGTAAGGTTTTGTATTTCTTAGGAGAATATCTATGTGTGCAGAATTGAATTATTGGTCAATAGAGATGAGTGAATCAATTCACATGTGATCAAGTTCGAGTCGAATTTCCTGAAATTTGTGATTTCATAAGGATTCGAACATTTTGGGATTCAATTCGCGGTTAACAAAATATAAAACTTGCCCAGCACCATTTCCCACACTGCTGAAGCCTGTCACCTGTAAAGTGTAAAGCTCTTATAAACAGTGAGGCTCTTTCACTCTCTCTCCTCTCCCCATGTGTATTTTGCGAGCAATTACAAGCTTTTCAGTATTGAATTTTTATGCAAATTTATTTGCCGCAAATCAGATTTTGGTGGAAGATTTGGAGAAGTTGTCGTACTCAAATTTTAAAAGATTTGCTTATCTCTATTAATCAACTATTATTTGCTGATTTATTATGCAACTAAATGACAAACATACATTTTCCCATCTCAATGTTTTATTTCCCTTTGTTAAAGTGAGAATAATAACCAAACAACTCAAAATGTACAAATTACATATCGGACATTTAAAAAAAAATAATATCTCTCTCTCTATCTATCTATCTATCTATCTATCTATCTATCTATCTATCTATCTATCTATCTATCTATCTATCTGACCAATATAGCCACCCTTCTTTTCAATAACAGTCATAACCTTCCATCCATGGAGACTGCCGGTTTCTTAATCTTTTGATTACAAACTTTTTGGGCAGCACCAACCACAGCCTCACAGAAACTGTTCAGAGAGGTGTACTGTTTTCTTTCACTTTATTTCACATTTCACGCTAAAGAAAGGCCCACAAGTTCTCAATAGGGTTAAGATCAGGTGAGAAAGGGGCCATGTCATTATTTTTATCTTTACTGGCTATCCAAGCAGATGAGGACTTTGATGTATGCAATGGAGCATTGCCTTGCATAAAAATCATGGTTTTCTTGAAAAATGGAGACTTTTTCCTGTATCAATGCTTGAAGAAACTGTCTTCTAAAAACTAGCAGTAAGTTTGGGAGTTGATTTTGAGTCCATTTTCAACCCAAAAAGGTCCTCCTAGCTCATCTTTAATAATAGGGAAATTACATAGAAACCCTAATTTATGCACTCAGCGGAGAGCACAGGATAAATGTGGGCCAAGCCTTGTTTCGATTTTTGAGACAATGAAGAACCAGCAGTACAAGAATAGATCTTATTTTTATTTTTTGGAAGTTTTTCATGGGCATAAGTGATAAGATGGCTTTATTCTTCGGGTCACTGTGATTACAGCAATACTACATTGTAACGGGATTTTTTTATGTGTTGTCTCACACACTAAAAAAGCTTTTTTATAAAAAAATACTTTTTTCATTGCCATATTTTGAGAGCTATAACTTTTTACATTTTTGGCGAACAGAGCTGTATGAGGGAAAAGGCATATCAGTGGTCGTTAAGGGGTTGAAGGATAACTGAAAATGATTTTGCGATCCCTTTTACCTAAGTGACCTCCAACCTGTACATTTGACACTTTATCCGGTGTAGAATGGCTTGTGAAAGTATTTGCTACCTCACAACCTGGAATTTAACTTCCCTAAAGTCAGTACTTTGTAGAACCTCCTTTTGTGGCAATTACAGCTGCAAGTCGCTTTGGATAAGTCTCTATGAGCTTTCCACATCTTGCCACTGGGATTTTTGCCCATTCCTCAAGGCAAAACTGCTCCAGCTAATTCAACTTAGATGGTTTCCTCTAGTGAACAGCAATCTTCAAGTCTGACCACAGATTCTCAATTGAATTGAGGTCTGGGCTTCGACTAGGCCACTCCAAAACATTTACACTTTTCCATTAAAGCAACACTCCAGTGGTTTAAACAGTATGCTTTGGGTCATTGTCTTGTTGGAAGGTGAAGCTCCATCCCAGTCTCGGATCACTGACAGACTGAAACAAGTTTTGCTCAAGAATATCCCTGTATTTCACACCATCTATCTTACCCTTGACTTGGACCATTTTCCCTGTCCCTGATGCATACATTTGGGGAGTCTCCCATTGGCAAATTCAAAAATAGCCTTACAATTTTTGCGTGTAAGTAAAAGCTTTTTTCTGCCCACTTTTCCATAAAGGCAACCTCTATAGAGGGCATGGCTTATTGTCAGGTCCGGCTTCAGGTTTTTCTGGGCCCCGGGCGAAAGAGTCTCAGTGGGCCCCTTTAACACATACCATGATTCATGATGCAGAGATACAGCAGAGAAATATAGGTATAGTACAATGCAAAGATTTCACTTCTTACATTACATGAGTGATATCTATTGTACATTCCACAATAGCTCCAAAACTGGCGACTCGCTCCACACAGCATACTGGCCCCCATAAAATGCTCCATACAGAATACTGGCCCACATATAACACTCCATACGGAATACTGGCCCCAATATAATGCTCCAGAGAGAATACTGGCCCCCATATTACGCTCCATACAGAATACTGGCCCCCATAAAATGCTCCGTATAGGATACTGGTCCAGTTATAACGCTCCATACAGGATACTGGCCCCCATATAATGCTCCATGCAGGCTGTTCCCCCCACATAATGCCCCATGCAGGCTGTTCCCCCCATATAATGCCCCATGCAGGATGTCACCCCCCTTATTATGCCCCATGCAGGATGTCACTTCCCATATAATCCCCCATGCAGGCTGTTCCCCCCTTATAATGCCCCATGCAGGATGCCGCCCCCCATATAATGCCCCATTCAGGATGTCACTTTTCCCCCCCATATAATGCCCCATGCAGGATGTCACCCCTATATACTGCCCCATGCAGGATGTCACTTCTCCCCCCCATATAATGCCCTATGCAAGATGTCCCTTTCCCCCATATAATGCCCCATGCAGGATGTCCCTTCCCCCATATAATGCCTCATGCAGGATGTCACTTCTCCCCCCCATATAATGCCCCATGCAGGATGTCACCTCTCCACCCCATATAATGCCCCATGCAGGATGTCCCCCCCCATATAATGCCCCATGCAGGATGTCAATTTCCCCCCAATGTAATGCCCCATGAAGGATGTCCCTTTACCCCCATATAATGCCCCATGCAGGATGTCACCTCTCCTCCCCATATAATGCCCCATGTGGGATGTCCCTTTCCTCCACCATATAATGCCCCATGCAGGATGTCACCTCTCCCCCCATATAATGCCCCATGCAGGATGTCCCTTTCCCCCACCATATAATGCCCTATGCAGGATCTCACCTCTCTCCCCCATATAATGCCCCATGCAGGATGTCACCTCTCCTCCCCTTATAATGCCCCATGCAGGATGTCACCTCCCCCCCATATAATGCCCCATGCAGGATGTCACCTCTCCCCCTATATAATGCCCCATGCAGGATATCACCCCCCTCTCTTTAAAATGCCCCATGCAGGATGTCACCCCCCATATAATGCCCCATGCAGGCTGCCACCCCCCTATATAATGCTCCAATGCAGGATGTCACTCCCCAATATAATGCTCCATGCGGGATGTCACCCTCCATATAATGCCCCATGCCTCCATACATAAAAAAAAAAAAAAATCAAATACTCACATCACTCCTCACCTGCTGCCGCTGCTCAGTTCCGGACTCCAGCGTCGCCAGCGTCTTCCCGCTTTGCGCTGCCTGTGATGGCTCAGGGGAGGACACGGTGGAAAGACATCACCGCACCCTCTGACCTGAGACGTCACAGGGACCGCACAGCTGGAAGACAGCGGATCTGCGGAGGCACATGGAGAGGTAAGTATCCGGCTGCTGGGGCCCTGAGCAAGCGGGGGAGAAGGGCGGGAGATGGCACCGCTCTCCTCCACCCATAGCCTGGCAGCATGCCCAACCGCAAGTGGACCCCCGCCTGCTCAGGGCCCCGGCACTTGCCCGGGTGCGCCGGGTGCTGATGCCGGCCCTGCTTATTGTGGTCGTATGGACAGATACTCCAATCTCTGCTTGGAAACTTTGCAGCTCCTTCAGGGTTACCTTTTGTCCCTGTGCTGCCTCTCTGATTATTACCCTCCTTGCCCAGGCTGAGAGTTTTGGCGGGCGGCCCTCTGTTGGCAGGCTTGTTATGGTACCATGTTCTTTAGATTTGATAATAATGGACTGATCGTTCTCCGTGGTATCATCAGAGATTGGGATATTTTTCTATAACCCAACCCCGACTGGTACTTCTCAACAACTCTGTCCCTAACTTGTTTGGAAATCTCTTTGGTCTTCATGGTGTTGTTTGGTTAGTGGTACCTCCTGCTTAATGGTGTTTCTGCCACTGTGGCCTTTCAGAAAAGGTGTGTATATACTGACAGACAATGTGACACTTAGATTGCACACAGGTGGACTTACTGTCATTAGGCATGTGACTTATAAAGGTAACTGCTTGAACCTGAAATTTTTAGGGGCTTCATAGTAAAAGGGATTAATAAATATGCACATACCAATTTTTAGTTATTTGATCCCATAAATTTAATTTATGCCTATATTTTTCTCACTTCTCTTTAACAACTTAGACTATTTAGTGCTGACACATCACACACTAATCGGATTACAAAAATATTTAAACACTGGTTGTAATATAACAAAATCTTTAAAAAAAAAGCCAAGGGGCATGAATACTTTCACAAGCCACTGTATTGGTTAAAATTAGGTCTAGAAGTGTTTACCATCTTGTTGGATCGAGCAGTTGTGAGAGTTAATTGTCTTTTGTTTCTGCCTAATCTACCACTGCTTTTCAGGTGTGGTGCTTGGTACATAGTGTTCAGAGAATACTAATAGTGTTGAGCGAGCATGCCTGACACTGCTCGGTACTCGCCCGAGCATCTCACTACTCGGGATGTTTGGCGAGCATCGAGCAATTCCGGGTTACTCGGGCGGGAGCTCGGGTCTCCGCCCTGCATGTTTGGCGCTCTTTACAGAGCCAATGAACATGCAGGGATTGCCAGCCAGTCACTGTAATGCCGCAGCCATGTTGGTTGTGGGCATTACAGTGATTGGCTGGCCGCACAGCGTCACCTCGAGTATTTAAAACCGGGCACCGCCATCTTGGACATAGTCGTTCCGGATCAGACAGTGTAGGGAGAGTGCTGCGGAGCTAGGGAGAGATTTATACTGCGAAATAGGTAGTGTAGGGTCTCTAAAGCCTGCAAAATCAAACAAACAGTCCTTCTCAGGACTAATATCCTTTCCAGATATCAGGCAGGCAGGCAGGCTGTATAGGAGACGCAGTGGTTATACCAACAAACACTGAATTACAGTCCTGTGTGCTGCTTTTAAAATTGCTAGACTTAGCCCCAGGTTTCAGGAGCTAGGAAAAATCCTTTTTTTTTCATCTAAATCCTCTTCTTTTTTTTGTCCTCAGTCAGACTGTACAAATACCTGTCTTATTAACCTTTTGGTATTCCCCCCCCCCCAAAAAAAAAAAAATTGAGTGTGTCTGTGAGTGTTCAGACACAAATATATCTGTTTAAAAGAGTCTGGTGTAGGCAAGATAACTAGAACTGTGGTTTTCCTCTTCCACGGTTCAAATCAGGGTGTAATCCACCTTTTTGCATAAAAAAAACGTTTCAGTGTCTCGCTGACTGTTCAGACACAAATATATCTGTTTAAAAGATTCTGGTGTAGGCCTGAGAAATACAACTGTGGTTTTCCTCTTCCACGGTTCAAATCTGGGTGTAATCCACTTTTTTACATAAAAAAACATTTTGAGTGTCTGGTAGAGGTTAGTATAGATGGACTAATAGAACAAGTCCCACACACTGCTACAAGCTGAAATATTTTTTCAGAGCTAGATGCAGATAAAAATTATTTTGAATTTGCACCCTGGTAGAGGTTAGTATGGATGGACTAATAGAACAGGTCCCACACACTGCTACAAGCCAAAATATTTTTTCAGAGCTAGATGCAGATAAAAATTATTTTGAATTTGCAACCTGGTGGAGGTTAGTATAGATGGACTAATAGAACAAGTCCCACACACTGCTACAAGCCGAAATATTTTTTCAGAGCTAGATGCAGATAAAAATTATTTTGAATTTGCAACCTGGTGGAGGTTAGTATAGATGGACTAATAGAATGATGCTATGCCCAAAAGGTTTTACTTCACTAGGTGCATTAAAAAAATTAGTATTCTATACACAGGTGGTGTAGCTTGCAACACAGATAGGCTACTCCACTGACTAACACACACTGCAAGAGGCCAAAAAGGATTTGCTTTGCTAGATTTAGCCAAATGCTGTGAAAAAAACTTGCACAACACTGGCACAGACCTGCCTGGCAAAAAGTGATAGGAACTGATGTAACCTAGCCCTCAAAAGGACTGCAATTACAATTAGTCTTTACTCCCAACCAATATCTCTTTAACAGAACATACCTGCCTGATAAAAGTCGTAGGAAATTATGTAACCTAGTCCTCAAAAGGACTGCAATTACAATTAGTGTTTTCTCCCAACCTATATATTTAAGAGCACAGACCTGCCTGATAAAAGTCGTAGGAAATGATGTAATCTAGTCCTTAAAAGGACTGCAATCACAACTATTCCCTACTCCCAAGCTATCTGTAGATTTGTACGAAAATTGGCTTGAAATTAACACTGAAAGTATAGCGCACACAGCAACAGTGGTGACGTCTAACACGCAGCTGCAGCAGTGAGAAAATGGTGGCGACGGGGAAAATGGCTGGGTCTTATAGGGCAAGGACATGTGACATATATTGCCAATGACACATGCCCTTGCTTTTGTGAAAAAAAGCACTTCGCTCCGTGTGTGCGCTGCTGATAGGCTGACAGATTGCACCTCCCCACTGTAAATGCGGGAAAGAGAAAAAAAAATGGAGATCTTCATTATTTCTGCAGAGATCCTTCCCCTGCCCCTCCCCCCTGCCCCGCTGTACACTCAAACTGCGTATTAACATTAATTTTCAACATTACTGAGAAAAAATCCAGTTATGATTTTGGTGCACGAACAGTTATCGAACATAACCTTGAACAGCCGAATTTTTTTCAAATTGTTCGTGTTCGCCGAACGGCTCGAACACCGCCCAAAACAGCTCGAATTTGAGATTGGCGAACAGTTCGAGTCGAACACCGCTTATCTCTAGTGAGCATACCTTGCTTTGATTTGATATGGGGGAATCATTACTGAGAAGGGCTTGTCTGAGTAGTGGACCCCTTTAATATAATGGGTGATCAGTATATACAGTATATTTATGCATAATTTCTATGTATAGCTTTTATGTATATGAGTGGATTTCTATTTTATATTGTGAGTTTTTCCTGGTTTTTGTAACTTGTATTGTAAGTGATACCTTGTCTATAATTCTTAAAAGTTGAACTTTGTAGATCAAGGTTAAGTGCAGATCAACACAAGGAGACATAATACACATCTGTGTGTTATTTTGTAAGTCAGGATAACAATTATATTTAAATGTCACTAGGCTTTTCATATGCAAATCAGAAATTATGTTTGCACTTTACCTGCTTAAATTTCTGCCTGAATTGTGCTATGATGAGGGCATACCCTTTTGTTCAGACCTTGAAATCATACTGTAAAATATACAGTATTTCTAGTTTTCATCCTAGTAGTGACCAGATTGAATGTATGGTGCAAAGAGATCAATTTGACTCAGTTCCTACAGAAAATAACCTTGTACTTATCAATGGAGTACAAAAATTTCCTTTAAGGCTGCGTGCCCACGATCAGTAATATTAGCATTCTGGACGCAGTGTATTTTTGCTGCATCCAAAACGCTGCATTGTGCAGTACAAGCACAGTGGATGGGATTAATAGACATCCCAAACTCATTGTGTTTCTTTTTTACGCTGCGTAAAATCACCTGCGTAGCAGGTTTCCGAGCCACAGCATGTCAATTTCTCTTTAGGAAACACTCAATCTTCGGTGCAGAATTTTCCCACAGACTTGCATTAGTTGTGGTAAGTCCGCAGTTTAAAAAAGCACATGTTGTAAGTGCGTTTACACAGGTATATTTAGCCTGGTTTTAATAAATAAATGATTTTTAAAAAATGATGTGAAGTCCCCTCTAATTTTGATATCCAACCAAGGTAAAGCAGACAGCTGGAAGCTGGTACCATCAGGCTGGGAAGGTCCCTGGTTATTGGGTCCATCCCAGCCTAAAAATACCAGCCCATAACCACCCCATAATTGGCACATCACATTAGATGCGCCAATTCTGGCGTTTTGCAAGACTCATCCCGATTGCCCTGGTGCGGTGGCAATTGGAATAATGGTAGTTGGGGTTAATGACAGGTGTGATTTGTCAAAATTTCCCCAGCCTGAAAGTATCAGGCCACAACTGACTGCTTTAACTTGTCTGGTTATCAATAATAGGGCAAACCCTACGTTGTTATTTCTATCTATCTACATATCCCATATCTATCTGTATCTTTTTACATCTAATAACATACCAAAGAGAGGAAAAAAGACATGTGGTAAAACGTGGCAAAAATGCATACAAAACTGCAAGGAAAAAAACAGGTAAGTTGAGATGTGGGATTCATGGGGAAATTCAGCTGTGTGAAAACCTAAACTAACACTGATTGTGAGAATGTACCCTTAGCATCCAATGTGTACTATTTATCAGAATACTTCTTTTAAGGGTAGGTTCACATGAATGTATAAAAAATCGTTAAGTTTCATCCAGACATCTCGGATGATTTCTTTTCTCACTTGTCATCTGTGTTCAGTCCATATACAATACGCTTTTTACAGCAGCTGCTAGTAATAACTTACAAGACCTTTTACAGTTTCCAATGTTAAAGAATTGCAATGTATCTGAAAAATTTGGATGCTTTACTGTGTCTCTGTATGACATCTGATCTTTTTCATCTTTTTCATGCACCCATAGACTTGAATGGGTGAGTCTCATCCCATTTATAGAGGAAACTAGTGTAGGCTGCGATTTTTCTCACACACAGATGCAGTCAGTGAGAAAAAAAACGGTCAGCTGCACTGCCCCATTGGATAACATTTGTCTAAGTGCTGTCCGTTTTTTTCACAGACAGCACTCGGACCAAAAATGTGAGCAAGCACTAACTGAATGGGAAAGCACAGCAGACTGCACTGTATTACACTATATGGTGGACCACTTCAAAAAGTATAATGTTTGTTTATAAACTTGGTAAAATTTTGGCCCATGGCCAATTTATGCACTGTATATACAACCCCTGGCAAAAATTATTGAGTCACCGGGCTCGGAGAATGTTCATTCAGTTGTTTAATGTTGTTGAAAAAAAGCAGATCACAGACATGGCACAAAACTAAAGTCATTTCAAATGGCAACTTTATGGCTTTAAGAAACACTAAAAGAAATCAAGATAAAAAATGTGGTACTCAGTAAGGGTAATTTTTTTCAGACAAAGCAGAGGGAAAAAATTATGGAATCACTCAATTCTGAGGAAAAAATTATGGAATCATGAAAAACATACACACAAAAGAACACTCCAATACATCACTAGGATTTTGTTGTACCACCTCTGGCTTTAATAACAGCTTGCAGTCTCTGAGGCATGGACTTAATGAGTGACAAACAGTACTCTTCATCAATCTGGCTCCAACTTTCTCTGATTGCTGTTGCCAGATCAGCTTTGCAGGTTGGAGCCTTGTCATGGACCATTTTCTTCAACTTCCACCAAACATTCTCATTTGGATTGAGATCCGGACTATTTGCAGGCCATGACATTGACCTTATGTGTCTTCTTTCAAGGATTGTTTTCACAGTTTTTGCTCTATGGCAGGATGCATTATCATCTTGAAAAATGATGTCATCATTCCCAAACATCCTTTCAATTGATGGGATAAGAAAACTGTCCAAACTATTAATGTAAATTTGGGCATTTATTGAAGACGTAATGACAGCTATCTCCCCAGTGCCTTTACCTGACATGCAGCCCCATATCATCAATGACTGTGGAAATTTGCATGCTCTCTTCATGCAGTCATCTTTATAAATCTCTTTGGAATGGCACCAAACAAAAGTTCCAGCATAATCACCTTGCCCAATGCAGATTTGCGATTCCTCACTGAATATGACTTTCATCCAGTCATCCACAGTCCACGATTGCTTTTCTTTAGCCTATTGTAACTTTGTTTTTTTTCTGTTTAGGTGTTAAGGATGGCTTATGTTTAGCTTTTCTGTATGTAAATCCCATCTCCTTTAGGCGGTTTCTTACAGTTCGGTCATGGACATTGACTCCAGTTTCCTCATTTGTTTTGTTGTGCATTTCCTGTTTTGGAGACATATTGCTTTAAGTTTCCGGTCTTGACGCTTTGATGTATTCCTTGGTCTACCTGTATGTTTCCCTTAACAACCTTCCCATGTTGTTTGTATTTGATCCACATTTTAGACACAGCTGACTGTGAACAACCAACATATTTTGTAACATTGCGTGATGATTTATCTTCTTTTAAGAGTTTGATAATCCTCTCCTTTGTTTCAATTGACATCTCTCGTGTTGGAGCCATGATTCATATCAGTCCACTTGGTGCAACAGCTCTCCAAGGTGTGATCACTCCTTTTTAGATGCAGACTAACGAGCAGATCTAATTTGATGCAGGTGTTAGTTTTGGAAATGAAAATCTACAGGGTGATTCCATAATTTTTTCCTCAGAATTGAGTGATTCCATAATTTTTTCCCTCTGCTTGGTCTGAAAAAAAATTACCCTTACTGAGTACCACATTTTTTATCTTGATTTCTTTTAATGTTTCTTAAAGCCCAAAAGTTGCCATTTGAAATAACTTTAGTTTTGTGCCATGTCTGTGATCTGCTTTTTTTCAACAACATTAAACAACTGAATGAACATCCTCCGAGCCCGGTGATTCCATAATTTTTGCCAGGGGTTGTATAATGGTATGTGCCGGAAGTAAACATAAGAGATAAACTTTGGAAAATATTTCCATTTTGTGAACATACATTTAAAGTGTCATTTATAGAGACTTTCCAGTCTCATCAAATAGCTGTTAATTTTTGCACAGTGAAGATAACATTTTCTTAATACATTTTTAACTATTTACTAAGATCTCTGCTTGCTGTCATGCTTTAGGAACCTGTTATTGTGATGGGCACACAATTACTTGTTGTGTTCAAGAGCTTTAATATATGTAAAGCAATGAGTTCTTCATCTGTGTGTCCATCATGTGAGGAAGGCAGACTTTTATCCATTGGCCATAAACCATGAAGAATTCTGTTGGATGACAACAAGCAGAAATCCTGAAAACCATGAGGAGTGGATACGAAAATTGCTACACAAATATTTAACATTTATTTTATAAAACAAGAATCAACTTCTTGATATAAGTTTTTCACTGCATTTCAAGTACAGACATTCTGGGCAAAAGAAACATACTAGTGATTATAAATATTACAATAAATTCAAAATAAAAGGCTTATGCTTTTTAGGCCAGGGTCACATGAGCGTATGTCACATTTAGAGCCGAGTGTCAGTGCACTGTGCTCCAATCCCCTCGGCTGAGAGAATTGCAGCACAGGTTCGCAGGAGATGGAGAAACTAATTTCTCCATCTCCTCCTTTGCCGACGTCCGCGGGAATCGGAGTGCACTCGGATGACATCGAAAGTAGTGCGATGTTTCACACGCACCCATAGACTTGTATGGATGCCTGCGATCTGATTCTCGGATGTACTCGCAGCATGCTGCAACTGTTTTCTCATGCCGTGTGTCCATGTGTGTGCCATGTTCAAGTCTGTGCTGTGTCCAAGTGTATCCAAGTGTGTGCTATGTCCAAGTGTGTCCAAGTGTGTGCCGTGTGTCTATGTGTATGCCGTGTGTCCGTGTGTGTGCCGTCTGTCCATGTGTGTGCCATGTGTCCATATGTGTGCCATGTGTCCATGTGTATACTGTGTCCAAGTGTGTGCCATGTCCAAGTGTGTGCAGTTTGTGCCCTGTTTGCCATGTCCAAGTGTGTGCATTGCATGTGTGCCTTGTCCAAGTGTGTGCCATGTCTACATTTGTGTGCCGTATCCAAGTGTGTGCCGTGTTTGCCGTTTTCAAGTGTGTACATGTGTGTGCCATCTCAAGTGTGTACATGTGTATGCCGTATCCTAGTGTGCGCACATGTGTGTGCCGTGTCCAAGTGTGTGCATGTGTATGCCGTGTACAAGTGTGTCCTAATGTCTGCTGTGTCCAAGTATGTGCCGTGTGTCCACATGTGTGCTGTGTCCAAGTGTTTCCAAGTGTGTGCCATGTCCAAGTGTGTACATGTGTGTGCCATGTCCAAGTGTGTCCAAGTGTGTGCCATGTCTAAGTGTGTACATGTATATGCCATGCCCATGTATGTACATGTGTGTACCATGTCCAAGTGTGTACATGTGTGTGTCTGTCCAAGTGTGTACCATGTCCAAGTGTGTACATGTGTGTGCTGTGTCCAAGTGTGTGTGCATGTGCGTGCCATGTCCAAGTGTGTGCCGTGTGTCCAAGTGTGTGCCTTGTGTCCAAGTATGTGCCGTGTGTCCAAGTTTGTGCCATGTGTCCAAGTGGGCGTGTGTGTGCCGTGTCCAACTGTGTGCCGTGTTCAAGTGTACACCATGTGTGCCGTGTGTCCATGTGTGTGCCGTGTGCCTTTGTCCAAGTGTGTACATATGTGTGCCGTTACCAAGTGTATCCATGTGTGTGCCATGTCCAAGTGTGTCTAAGTGTGTGCCGTGTGTCCATGTGTGTGCCGTGTCCAAGTGTGTGCAATGTGTCCAAGTTTTTGCCGTGTCTCCAAGTGTGTGTGCCGTGTCCAACTGTGTGCCGTGTGTTCAACTGTGTGCCATGTTCAACTGTGTACCATGTGTGCCGTGTGTCCATGTGTGTGAAAGTGTGTGCCATGACCAAGTGTGTGCATTGACCAAGTGTGTGCCATGTCCAAGTGTGTGCCATTTCCAAGTGTGTACATGTGTGTGCCATTATCAAGTGTGTCCAAGTGTGTGCCGTGTGTCCATGTGTGTGCCGTGTCTAAGTGTGTCCAAGTGTGTGCCGTGTGTCCAAGTTTGTACCATGTGTCCAAGTTTTGCCGTGTTTCCAAGTGTGTGTGTTGTGTCCAACTGTGTGCCGTGTGTTCAACTATGTGCCGTGTTCAAGTGTGCACCATGTGAGCTATGCGTCCATGTGTGTGCGTGACCAAGTGTGTGCCGTGTCCAAGTGTGTACATGTGTGTGCCCTTACCAAGTGTGTCCATGTGTGTGCTATGTCCAAGTGTGTACATGTGTGTGCCGTGTCCAAGTGTGTACATGTGTGTGCCGTTACCAAGTGTGTCCATGTGTGTGCCATGTCCAAGTGTGTCTAAGTGTGTGCCATGTGTGTGCCGTGTCCAAGTATGTCAAAGTGTGTGTGCCGTGTCCATCTGTGTGCCGTGTGTTCAACTGTGTGCCATATGTTCAACTGTGTGCCGTGTTCAAGTGTGCACCATGTGTGCTGTTTGTCCATGTGTTTGCCGTGTCCAAGTGTGTGCCATGTCCAAGTGTGTACATGTGTATGCCGTGTCCAAGTGTGTACATGTGTGTGCCGTTACCAAGTGTGTCCATGTGTGTGCCATGTCTAAGTGTGTGCCGTGTGTCCATGTGTGTGCCGTGCCCAAGTGTGTCCATGTGTGTGCCATGTCTAAGTGTGTGCCGTGTGTCCATGTGTGTGCCGTGCCCAAGTGTGTCCAAATGTGTGCCATGTGTACAAGTTTGTGCCATGTGTCCAAGTGTGTGTGCCGTGTCCAACTGTGTGCCGTGTGTTCAACTGTGTGCTGTGTTCAAGTGTGCACCATATGTGCCGTATGTCCATGTGTGCGCAAGTGTGTGCCGTGTCCAAGTGTGTACATGTGTGTGCCATGTTCAAGTGTGTCCATGTGTGTGCCGTGTGTCCATGTGTGTGCCGTGTCCAAGTGTGTGCCGTGTGTCCAAGTGTGTGCCGTGTGTCCAAATGTGTGCCATGTGTCCAAGTGTGTGTGCCATGTGTTCAACTGTGTGCCGTGTGTTCAACTGTGTACTGTGTGTACAAGTGTGTGCAATGACCAAGTGTGTGCCATGTCCAAGTGTGTGTCGTGTCCATGTTTGTACCGTAGGTCCATGTGTGTGCCGGGTGTCCATGTGTGTGCAAGTGTGTGCCGTGTCCAAGTGTGTGCCATGTCCAAGTGTGTGCCATCTCCAAGTGTGTCAAAGTGTGTGCTGTGTGTCCAAGTGTGTGCCATGTGTCCATGTGTGTTCCGTGTCCAAGTATGTCCAAGTGTTTACAAGTTTGTGCCATGTCCAAGTGTGTACATGTGTATGCCATGTTCAAATGTGTACATGTGTGTGCCATGTCCAAGTGTGTGCCGTGTCCGTGTGTGACATGTCCATGTGTGCTTATGTGTGTGCGGTGTCCATGTGTACATGTGTGTGATTTGTCCAAATGTGTGCCGTGTCCAAGTGTATACGTGTGTGCCGTCTCCAAGTGTGCGCATGTGTGTGCCATGTCCAAGTGTGTGCCATGCCCAAGTGCGTCCATGTGTGTGCTCTGTCCATTTGTGTATGTAAGTGTGTATGTTTATATAATGTTTTCTTTTATTCTAACTTGTATATATGTTAATCGTAAATGAACATGGTCTAGTATAGACACAGTGGCACACTGTGTGTGTATGTAGAATCCTCATTTATAAATCCTAGCTGCACAAACGAGAGTTTATAGGTGTAAACATGTTGGCAATCATCCAACAAACGAGCAAAATGCTGCTCATTCATCAGGTGATTGGATTGTTTATGGAAGAACAAAAATCATTGTTCTCAGCAGCACATCAGCCCGTGAAAACTGCGGATGTGCTGCCGATAACATGATACTGTATGGGGACAGATTGATCTCCTAGTGATCGTTCTGTCCCCATCATGCTTCGTCATCTTGTGTAAAGAGGCTGGGAAACAAACTCTGAACAATTTCAATATTGTTGATTGAGCATGTTTAACAGTCTGATCTCAGCCCATGTAAATACAACCAAAATGTTTGAGTGTGATGGTGCAATATGTCAGCATTTAGGGCCTCATTTTAAACTTTTGCCTAGGGCCCCACTTTGTCTAAAACCGGCCCTGGGAGTAGACAGGGGTAGGTAATCACTCAGGGAGCCACCTTGAAGGGGGCACAATTTTCCTTATTGTACTAGCACTGTGCTATAAACTACATTGAATTCACTGCTTCATTGCAATGTGTGCAGACTTTGAGGAAGGGGTTGTGTAAGACAGAAAGAGAGAAACGCTGGAGAATTAATGCTTTCCCCATCACACAGATGAAAGTGCTCATTGACTGGTGTCTCTGTCCTCCTGCGTGGCACGCCGCAATGGTGAGTGTGCAGAATTATTAGTCAATTTATATTTTTGATAATTAATTGTATTATTGAACATCTATAGTGCTGTAAGATAATCCAAAATAATATACCTGAAATCTGAATATTTAAGAAAGTAAAAGTAAGGTTTTGTATTTCTTAGGAGAATATCTATGTGTGCAGAATTGAATTATTGGTCAATAGAGATGAGTGAATCAATTCACATGTGATCAAGTTCGAGTCGAATTTCCTGAAATTTGTGATTTCATAAGGATTCGAACATTTTGGGATTCAATTCGCGGTTAACAAAATATAAAACTTGCCCAGCACCATTTCCCACACTGCTGAAGCCTGTCACCTGTAAAGTGTAAAGCTCTTATAAACAGTGAGGCTCTTTCACTCTCTCTCCTCTCCCCATGTGTATTTTGCGAGCAATTACAAACTTTTCAGTATTGAATTTTTACGCAAATTTATTTGCCGCAAATCAGATTTTGGTGGAAGATTTGGAGAAGTTGTCATACTCAAATTTTAAAAGATTTGCTTATCTCTATTAATCAACTATTATTTGCTGATTTATTATGCAACTAAATGACAAACATACATTTTCCCATCTCAATGTTTTATTTCCCTTTGATAAAGTGAGAATAATAACCAAACAACTCAAAATGTACAAATTACATATCGGACATTTAAAAAAAAATAATATCTATCTATCTATTTATCTATCTATCTATCTATCTATCTATCTATCTATCTATCTATCTATCTATCTATCTATCTATCTATCTATCTATCTTATCTATCTATCTGACCAATATAGCCACCCTTCTTTTCAATAACAGTCATAACCTTCCATCCATGGAGACTGCCAGTTTCTTAATCTTTTGATTACAAACTTTTTGGGCAGCACCAACCACAGCCTCACAGAAACTGTTCAGAGAGGTGTACTGTTTTCTTTCACTGTATTTCACATTTCACGTTAAAGAAAGGCCCACAAGTTCTCAATAGGGTTAAGATCAGGTGAGAAAGGGGCCATGTCATTATTTTTATCTTTACTGGCTATCCAAGCAGATGAGGACTTTGATGTACAGTACAGACCAAAAGTTTGGACACACATTCTCATTTAAAGATTTTTCTGTATTTTCATGACTATGAAAATTGTACATTCACACTGAAGGCATCAAAACTATGAATTAACACATGTGGAATTATATACTTAATAAAAAAGTGTGAAACAAGTGAAAATATGTCTTATATTCTAGGTTCTTCAAAGTAGCCACCTTTTGCTTTGATGACTGCTTTGCACACTCTAGCCCTTTCTCTTGATGAGCTTCAAGAGGTAGTCACCGGAAATGGTCTTCGAACAATCTTGAAGGAGGTCCCAGAGATGCTTAGCACTTGTTGGCCCTTTTGCCTTCACTCTGCGGACCAGCTTACCCCAAACCATCTCGATTGAGTTCAGGTCTGGTGACTGTGGAGGCCAGGTCATCTGGCGTTGCACCCCATCACTCTCCCTCTTGGTCAAATAGCCCTTACACAGCCTGGAGGTGTGTTTGGGGTCATTGTCCTGTTGAAAAATAAATGATGGTCCAACTAAGCGCAAGCCGGATGGAATAGCATGCCGCTGCAAGAAGCTGTGGTAGCCATGCTGGTTCAGTATGCCTTCAATTTTGAATAAATTCCCAACAGTGTCACCAGCAAAGCACTCCCACACCATCACACCTCCTCTTCCATGCTTCACGGTGGGAACCAGACATGTAGTGTCCATCGGTTCACCTTTTCTGCGTCGCACAAAGACACGGTGGTTGGAACTAAAGATCTCATATTTGGACTCACCAGACCAAAGCACAGATTTCCACTGGTCTAATGTCCGTTCCTTGTTTTCTTTAGCCCAAACAAGTCTCTTCTGCTTGTTGCCTGTCCTTAGCAGTGGTTTCCTAGCAGCTATTTTACCATGAAGGCCTGCTGCACAAAGTCTCCTCTTAACAGTTGTTGTAGAGATGTGTCTGCTGCTAGAACTCTGTGTAGCATTGACCTGGTCTCTAATCTGAGCTGCTGTTAACCTGCGATTTCAGAAGCTGGTGACTCGGATAAACTTATCCTCAGAAGCAGAGGTGACTCTTGGTCTTCCTTTCCTGGGGCGGTCCTCATGTGAGCCAGTTTCTTTGTAGCGCTTGATGGTTTTTGCAACTGAAGTTGGGGACACTTTCCAAGTGTACCCATTTTTTCGGACTGACTGACCTTCATTTCTTAAAGTAATGATGGCCACTAGTTTTTCTTTACTTAGCTGCTTTTTTCTTGCTATAATACAAATTCTGACAGTCTATTCAGTAGGACTATCAGCTGTGTATCCACCAGACTTTTGCACAACACAACCGATGGCCCCAACCCCATTTATAAGGCAAGAAATCCCACTTATTAAACCTGACAGGGCACACCTGTGAAGTGAAAACCATTTCCGGTGACTACCTCTTGAAGCTCATCAAGAGAATGCCAAGAGTGTGCAAAGCAGTCATCAAAGCAAAAGGTGGCAACTTTGAAGAACCTGGAATATAAGACATATTTTCAGTTGTTTCACACTTTTTTGTTAAGTATATAATTCCACATGTGTTAATTCATAGTTTTGATGCCTTCAGTGTGAATGTACAATTTTCAAAGTCATGAAAATACAGAAAAATCTTTAAATGAGAAGGTGTGTCCAAACTTTTGGTCTGTACTGTATGCAATGGAGCATTGCCTTGCATAAAAATCATGGTTTTCTTGAAAAATGTAGACTTTTTCCTGTATCAATGCTTGAAGAAACTGTCTTCTAAAAACTAGCAGTAAGTTTGGGAGTTGATTTTGAGTCCATTTTCAACCCAAAAAGGTCCTCCTAGCTCATCTTTAATGATAGGGAATTACATAGAAACCCTAATTTATGCACTCAGCGGAGAGCACAGGATAAATGTGGGCCAAGCCTTGTTCCGATTTTTGAGACAATGAAGAACCAGCAGTACAAGAATAGATCTTATTTTTATTTTTTGGAAGTTTTTCATGGGCATAAGTGATAAGATGGCTTTATTCTTCGGGTCACTGTGATTACAGCAATACTACATTGTAACGGGATTTTTTTATGTGTTGTCTCACACACTAAAAATGCTTTTTTATAAAAAAATACTTTTTTCATTGCCATATTTTGAGAGCTATAACTTTTTACATTTTTGGCGAACAGAGCTGTATGAGGGAAAAGGCATATCAGTGGTCGTTAAGGTGTTGAAGGATAACTGAAAATGATTTTGCGATCCCTTTTACCTAAGTGACCTCCAACCTGTACATTTGACACTTTATCCGGTGTAGAATGGCTTGTGAAAGTATTTGCTACCTCACAACCTGGAATTTAACCTCCCTAAAGTCAGTACTTTGTAGAACCTCCTTTTGTGGCAATTACAGCTGCAAGTCGCTTTGGATAAGTCTCTGTGAGCTTTCCACATCTTGCCACTGGGATTTTTGCCCATTCCTCAAGGCAAAACTGCTCCAGCTAATTCAACTTAGATGGTTTCCTCTGGTGAACAGCAATCTTCAAGTCTGACCACAGATTCTCTATTGAATTGAGGTCTGGGCTTCGACTAGGCCACTCCAAAACATTTACACTTTTCCATTAAAGCAACACTCCAGTGGTTTAAACAGTATGCTTTGGGTCATTGTCTTGTTGGAAGGTGAAGCTCCATCCCAGTCTCGGATCACTGACAGACTGAAACAAGTTTTGCTCAAGAATATCCCTGTATTTCACACCATCTATCTTACCCTTGACTTGGACCATTTTCCCTGTCCCTGATGCATACATTTGGGGAGTCTCCCATTGGCAAATTCAAAAATAGACTTACAATTTTTGCGTGTAAGTAAAAGCTTTTTTCTGCCCACTTTTCCATAAAGGCAACCTCAATAGAGGGTATGGCTTATTGTCAGGTCCGGCTTCAGGTTTTTCTGGGCCCCGGGCGAAAGAGTCTCAGTGGGCCCCATTAACACATACCACGATTCATGATGCAGAGATACAGCAGAGAAATATAGGTATAGTACAATGCAAAGATTTCACTTCTTACATTACATGAGTGATATCTATTGCACATTCCACAATAGCTCCAAAACTGGCGACTCGCTCCACACAGCATACTGGCCCCCATAAAATGCTCCATACAGAATACTGGCCCCCATATAACACTCCATACGGAATACTGGCCCCAATATAATGCTCCAGAGAGAATACTGGCCCCCATATTACGCTCCATACGGAATACTGGCCCCCATATAACGCTCCATACAGAATACTGGCCCCCATATTACGCTCCATACAGAATACTGGCCCCCATAAAATGCTCCGTATAGGATACTGGTCCAGTTATAACGCTCCATACAGGATACTGGCCCCCATATAATGCTCCATGCAGGCTGTTCCCCCCACATAATGCCCCATGCAGGCTGTTCCCCCCATATAATGCCCCATGCAGGATGTCACCCCCCTTTTAATGCCCCATGCAGGATGTCACTTCCCATATATACTGCCCCATGCAGGATGTCACTTCTCTCCCCCATATAATGCCCTATGCAAGATGTCCCTTTCCCCCATATAATGACCCATGCAGGATGTCCCTTCCCCCATATAATGCCTCATGCAGGATGTCACTTCTCCCCGCCATATAATGCCCCATGCAGGATGTCACCTCTCCACCCCATATAATGCCCCATGCAGGATGTCCCTCCCCCCCATATAATGCCCCATGCAGGATGTCAATTTCCCCCCAATGTAATGCCCCATGAAGGATGTCCCTTTACCCCCATATAATGCCCCATGCAGGATGTCACCTCTCCTCCCCATATAATGCCCCATGCGGGATGTCCCTTTCCTCCACCATATAATGCCCCATGCCGGATGTCACCTCTCCCCCCATATAATGCCCCATGCAGGATGTCCCTTTCCCCCACCATATAATGCCCCATGCAGGATCTCACCTCTCTCCCCCATATAATGCCCCATGCAGGATGTCACCGCTCCTCCCCTTATAATGCCCCATGCAGTCACCTCCCCCCCATATAATGCCCCATGCAGGATGTCACCTCTCCACCTATATAATGCCCCATGCAGGATATCACCCCCCTCTCTTTAAAATGCCCCATGCAGGATGTCACCCCCCATAGAATGTCCCATGCAGGCTGCCACCCCCCTATATAATGCCCCATGCAGGATGTCACTCCCCCATATAATGCTCCATGCAGGATGTCACCCTCTATATAATGCCCCATGCCTCCATACATTAAAAAAAAAAAATCAAATACTCACCTCACTCCTCACCTGCTGCCGCTGCTCAGTTCCGGACTCCAGTGTCGCCGGCGTCTTCCCGCTTTGCGCTGCCTGTGATGGCTCAGGGGAGGACACGGTGGAAAGACATCACCGCACCCTCTGACCTGAGACGTCACAGGGACCGCACAGCTGGAAGACAGCGGATCTGCGGAGGCACGGGGAGAGGTAAGTATCCGGCTGCTGGGGCCCTGAGCAAGCGGGGGAGAAGGGCGGGAGATGGCACCGCTCTCCTCCACCCATAGCCTGGCAGCATGCCCAACCGTAAGTGGACCCCCGCCTGCTCAGGGCCCCGGCACTTGCCCGGGTGCGCCGGGTGCTGATGCCGGCCCTGCTTATTGTGGTCGTATGGACAGATACTCCAATCTCTGCTTGGAAACTTTGCAGCTCCTTCAGGGTTACCTTTTGTCCCTGTGCTGCCTCTCTGATTATTACCCTCCTTGCTCAGGCTGAGAGTTTTGGCGGGCGGCCCTCTCTTGGCAGGCTTGTTATGGTACCATGTTCTTTAGATTTGATAATAATGGACTGATAGTTCTCCGGGGTATCATCAGAGATTTGGATATTTTTCTATAACCCAACCCTGACTGGTACTTCTCAACAAATCTGTCCCTAACTTGTTTGGAAATCTCTTTGGTCTTCATGGTGTTGTTTGGTTAGTGGTACCTCCTGCTTAATGGTGTTGCAGCCACTGTGGCCTTTCAGAAAAGGTGTGTATATACTGACAGACAATGTGACACTTAGATTGCACACAGGTGGACTTACTGTCATTAAGCATGTGACTTATAAAGGTAACTGCTTGAACCTGAAATTGTTAGGGGCTTCATAGTAAAAGGGATTAATAAATATGCACATACCAATTTTTAGTTATTTGATTCCATAAATTAAATTTATGCCTATATTTTTCTCACTTCTCTTTAACAACTTAGACTATTTAGTGCTGACACATCACACACTAATCGGATTACAAAAATATTTAAACACTGGTTGTAATATAACAAAATCTATAAAAAAAAAGCCAAGGGGCATGAATACTTTCACAAGCCACTGTATTGGTTAAAATTAGGTCTAGAAGTGTTTACCATCTTGTTGGATCGAGCAGTTGTGAGAGTTAATTGTCTTTTGTTTCTCCCTAATCTACCACTGCTTTTCAGGTGTGGTGCTTGGTACATAGTGTTTCAGAGAATACTAGTAGTGTTGAGCGAGCATGCCTGACACTGCTCGGTACTCGCCCGAGCATCTCACTACTCAGGATGTTCGGCGAGCACCGAGCAATTCCGGGTTACTCGGGCAGGAGCTCGGGTCTCCGCCCTGCATGTTTGGCACTCTTTACAGAGCCAATGAACATGCAGGGATTGCCAGCCAGTCACTGTAATGCCGCAGCCATGTTAGTTGTGGGCATTACAGTGATTGGCTGGCCGCACAGCGTCACCTCGAGTATTTAAAACCGGGCACCGCCATCTTGGACATAGTCGTTCCGGATCAGACGGTGTAGGGAGAGTGCTGCGGAGCTAGGGAGAGATTTATACTGCGAAATAGGTAGTGTAGGGTCTCTAAAGCCTGCAAAATCAAACAAGCAGTCCTTCTCAGGACTAATATCCATTCCAGATATCAGGCAGGCAGGCAGGCTGTATAGGAGACGCAGTGGTTATACCAACAAACACTGCATTACGGTCCTGTGTGCTGCTTTTAAAATTGCTAGACTTAGCCCCAGGTCTCAGGAGCTAGGAAAATCCTTTTTTTTCATCTAAATCCTCTTCTTTTTTTTGTCCTCAGTCAGACTGCACAAATACCTGTCTTATTAACCTTTTGGTATTCCCCCCCCAAAAAAAAACTTGAGTGTGTCTGTGAGTGTTCAGACACAAATATATCTGTTTAAAAGAGTCTGGTGTAGGCAAGATAACTAGAACTGTGGTTTTCCTCTTCCACGGTTCAAATCAGGGTGTAATCCACCTTTTTGCATAAAAAAAAACGTTTCAGTGTCTTGCTGACTGTTCAGACACAAATATATCTGTTTAAAAGATTCTGGTGTAGGCCAGACAAATACAACTGTGGTTTTCCTCTTCCACGGTTCAAATCTGGGTGTAATCCACTTTTTTACATAAAAAAAACATTTTGAGTGTCTCGCTGACTGTTCAGACGCAAATATATCTGTTTAAAAGATTCTGGTGTAGGCCAGATAACTAGAACTGTGGTTTTCCTCTTCCACGGTTCAAATTAGGGTGTAATCCACCTTTTTGCATAAAAAAAACGTTTCAGTGTCTCGCTGACTGTTCAGACACAAATATATCTGTTTAAAAGATTCTGGTGTAGGCCAGAGAAATACGACTGTGGTTTTCCTCTTCCACGGTTCAAATCTGGGTGTAATCCACCTTTTTACATAAAAAAAAACATTTTGAGTGTCTCGCTGACTGTTCAGACACAAATATATCTGTTTAAAAGATTCTGGTGTAGGCCAGAGAAATAGAACTGTGGTTTTCCTCTTCCACGGTTCAAATCTGGGTGTAATCCACCTTTTTGCATAAAAAAAAAACATTTAATTGTCTCGCTGACTCTTCAGACAAAAATGTATCTGTTTAAAAGATTCTGGTGTAGGGCAGAGAAATAGAACTGTTGTTTTCATCTTCCACGGTTCAAATCTGGGTGTAATCCACCTTTTTGCATAAAAAAAAACAGTTTGAGTGTCTCGCTGACTGTTCAGACACAAATATATCTGTTTAAAAGAGTCTGGTGTAGGCCAGATAACTAGAACTGAGGTTTTGCAGTTTCACGGTTCAAATCTCTGTATTATCCACTTTTTGCCTTTTTTCCATAAAAAAAAACATTTTGAGTGTCTCGCTGACTGTTCAGACACAAATATATCTGTTTAAAAGATTCTGGTGTAGGCCAGATAACTAGAACTGTGGTTTTCCTCTTCCACGTTTCAAATCAGGGTGTAATCCTCCTTTTTGCATAAAAAAAAACATTTTGAGTATCTCGCTGACTGTTCAGACACAAATATGTCTGTTTAAAAGAGTATGGTGTAGGCCAGATAACTAGAACTGTGGTTTTGCAGTTCCATGGTTCAAATCTCTGTATTATCCACTTTTTTGCCTTTTTTCCATATTTTGAGTGTCTCGCTGACTGTTCAGACACAAATATATCTGTTTAAAAGATTCTGGTGTATATCTGTTTAAAAGATTCTGGTGTAGGCCAGATAACTAGAACTGTGGTTTTCCTCTTCCACAGTTCAAATCTCCTTTTTATTACCCTTTTGCCATTGATAGTGCGAGTGTAAGCTATTTTACTTCATTTACAATGGGCAAGGCGCGTGGCAAGGGATGTGGAACTGAACTTTCTGGTGATGGTGCGTGCAGAAGACGTGGCCGTGGCCAAGGTGATAATGTGCCACAACCAACAGCCACATCTACTCGCTCCCAGTTCTTGACCAAATTACTAGGGAAGCACACAACAGCACCACTATTGCAAAATGATCAGTGTGAACAGGTTATTAATTGGATAGCAGATAATACTTCCACTCACCTGGGCACCACCACCTCCGTTCTGTCTTCCACACGGTCAAGTGTTAGTAGCCGTGAGTCTAGACTGCATACTCCTCCTCACCCTGATGCTCCTTCCTCCCACCATGCCGAGTGTCGTCAGACAGCAACTGATCCCACAGTTGGACACTCTGAGGAGCTGTTCACTAGTCCTTTTCCATATTTGGGCCCCTCGCCTGCTCCGCTTGAAGTGGTGGAAGAGGAGATCCCATGTAGAGATGGCCAAATATTTGGACAGCCACGGCCACAGGAAGGCGACACTGGCAATTTGTCACAAGAGGTGGACGATGCTAACCAACCGTATCATGTGACCATGACATACTTCCTGTTTGACGATGCACAATGACTCTGTCTGTATATCTGGTTTCTAACCAACTATATCATGTGACCATGACATACTTCCTGTGTTGACGATGCACAATGGCGTCTCCTTAGTAACCAAATCACATGCTTATGATGCATTTCTGGTTTGACGAACACAGCTGAGAACACTGAGTGGTAATTATAAACATATATAAACCTTTTTAGATGCATGTTTTTTATCCCCTGATGAAGCTGCAGCCCTAGGCAGCGGAACGCGTGGGATGGGCCACGGGGACCTCATATTCCTATTTGGGGCTGGTAATATTGTGGCAGGCTATTGCATCAAAACCCATGCTTTCTTTTATGGTCACTTAGATTATATCACATCCATGGACTTTTATCTAGACCTATAGAACTGCATGAGGTATTTGCTTGCATATATAGGCTCTCTATAAGCTATTTCAGAGGGTAGTGTATGGTATTTATAAGACAACATAGGATGTAACTTCCCACTCAGGATTTTATACTATCCTTTTGGAGATTATATGGATATATTTCAACCATATGCGTATGAACATCTCTATATATAATGCCTATATCTGCTCTGTGTATTTTCTGTGACACAATTTGATCAATTTATTGGTCGCCAATTGTATTGGCATGAACTTTAGATACATATCCTTTGGGGTTAATAGTGTGTGTTCATATATTTTGTCATTCTAATCATGACCTACTAAGAATTTATCACGCACTATTGATGAATTAACTTATTCATGATTATTATATTGCCATAATTGTGCTTCCCATGATCTTGGTATCTTGTATCTGACTACTTGAGGTTCCCTTGTGTGTGTTTTTTAAATGATTTTATCTTGTTTTTGTCCACATGCTTGTAAATAAATAAATTTGTACTTTTTTTGCATACATAATTCAGTGTGCTCCCTCTCTCTTATATGCCATCCTTTTCTCTTCTGGTTTCAAGAGGTGGACGATGACGAGACACAATTGCCACGAAGTGAGGAGGAGGACCATGGTGTGGAAGGGGAAGAGGAGGAGGTGGTGGATGATCTAGTAACTGACCCAACATGGCAGGAGGACACGCAGAACGAGGCCAACAGCACACAGGGGGAGGGAGGCAGAGTACCCCAACAGGCAGGAAGAAGCAGTGTGGTGGCCGCAGACAGAAGGCGGGCAACCGTTCCCCGTAACACCAACATGAGGAACGTTGCCAGTACAACTGGTAGGTCTTCCAGAGTCTGGAATTTTTTTAAAGACTCTGCTGATAACCCCAAAAAGGCCATTTGTACCACCTGCCAGTCCAGCATCAGCAGGGGTGACAAAACTACCAGCCTGACCACCACCAGCATGATCAGTAACATGGCAGCAAAGCACCCGACTTTGTGGGGCGATCTCCAGGGTCCATGACCAGTGTCAGCGGGTGTCACTACTGCTTCTTCGGCTGTTGTGCATGTAAGAGAACCCCCTGTTGTGCGTGCAAGGCAATCCCCTGTCCATACTTCATGCAAAGATTCCCCCTCCTCTCAGTCTTCACTTGTTATGGCGGTTTCTCAAGAAACAGCATCAACGTCCACGTCCACGTCCCACCGCAGCGTTCAATTGTCCATATCCCAGGCCTTTGAACGAAAGCGCAAATTCGCAGCCAACGCCCCACAGGCCACAGTCCCAAATTCACACATTTCACGACTACTGCCTTTTAGGCTGGTAGAGACGGAATCCTTCCGCAACCTTATGGCGGTGGCCGTCCCTCGGTACTCGGTCACCAGCCGACACTATGTTGCCCGGTGTGCCATCCCCGCACTACACAAGCATGTGTCCAAAAACATCTGCCGTGCCCTCAACAATGCAGTTACTGGGAGAGTCCACCTGACAATGGACACGTGGACAAGTGCTTGTGGCCAGGGACGGTACATCTCCCTGACGGCACACTGGGTAAACATAGTGGAAGTCGGGACCCAGTCGGACCTTGGGACAGAACACATCCTCCCCACACCGAGGATTGCGGGCCCTATGTCAGTCAGAGTTGCCCCCACAGTGTACAGCTCCTGCGCATCATCCTCCTCCTCCTCCTCATGTTCAGCCTCCATCTCAGATATCACCACATCAGTTACAAGCTGGAAGCACTGCAGTACTGCCTCAGCCAAGCGGCAACAGGCTGTCCTGAAACTCATAAGCTTAGGTGATAAATCTCACACTGCTTGTGAGTTGTGGACAGCTGTGAAAGAGCAGGCAGATCTGTGGCTGAGACCGCTGAACCTACATCCAGGCATGGTCGTGTGTGACAATGGCTGTAACTTTGTGGCGGCTCTGAGGCGAGGCGAGATCACACACGTACCATGCCCGGCTCATGTGCTTAACCTCGTGGTTCAGCGGTTTCTTAAATCGCACCCCGAGTTGCCAGATCTGCTCGTCAAAGTACGCCACCTGTCAGCTAATTTTCGGAAGTCGGCTACAGCTTCCACCGCCCTTGCTGTGTTGCAGCAGCGTTTGCAGCTTCAGGCACACCAACTGGTGTGTGATGTCCCCACACGTTGGAACTCTACCCTCCACATGTTGCAAAGGATTTGTGAGCAGAAGAGAGCAGTTGTGGAGTACGAGCTGCAACAAGGCCATCGATATTCAGGTCAGACTCCACACATAAGACCTCAGGAGTGGACCTGGATGTCTGACAAATGTACTATCCTGACAAACTTTGAGGAGTCCACCAAGATGGTGAGTGGCGATGACGCCATCATTAGTGTCAGCATCCCACTTGTCTGTCTTTTGCAACGCCCTCTGCAGAGAATTAAAGAGGAGGCATTGCAGCCAGAGTATGATGAGATGGATCAAGAAGCCGTAGCGGGCGATTACACACAGCCCAGCCTCATCTCATCCCAATGTGCATTGGGGGACAATGAGGGAGAGGAGGAGGAGGAGGAAGAACAGGAGCTGGTATCATGTGCTGTAGATGGTAGTACCTGTACAACTGTCTTGCCATCAGTACTGCATGGGTGGCCTGAGGACAGGGAGGAGAAGGAGAGCATGGTCAGTCGTCATCTTGGTGAGGACGCGGAAGTCTTGCCTGTTACCAGTCTGGCACACATGGCTGACTTTATGTTACGCTGCCTTAACCATGACCCTCGCGTTGTCAAAATGTTGGGTGACAGTCATTACTGGTTGGTGACACTTTTAGACCCCCGCTACAAGGAGAACTTTCACTCTCCCTGACGCATGGGGTACTCTCACATGGAGTGGAAAGTTTCAAAAGATGGTGCGAGAGTACCTTGCCGACCGTACGAGCGTCCTCTGTGATTCCTCTGTGCCTTTTAATTATTGGGTATCCAAGCTGGACACTTGGAATGAACTCGCTCTGTACGCCTTGGAGGTCCTGGCCTGCCCTGCCACTAGCGTGTTATCTGAGTGCATTTTTAGTGCCGCTGGGGGAATTATAACAGATAAGCGCACTCGCCTGTCAACTGACAATGCTGACAAGGTGACCCTTATCAAAATTAACAAGGGCTGGATTGGGCCAGACTTCTCATCACCACCAAATGACAGCAAAATAACATAAAGTCAAATCCACTGTGTAATTTCTGGAGCTGTACTCCCATGCACCGCTTCACACCCACACATGGGTATACGCTTCCTCATTTCGGCTGTTTTTTGCTCTTCTCCTTATCCTCAGCCTCCACCACCACTATACCACCAGGGTGACCGTGGTCCATGCTGCCAGCATTGCAAGTTCCTCCGTCCTAATTTTTGGCAGCTTTTGCTTGGAAGGCATAGGCAAAGACTATGGGAGATCCACTCCCCAATAATGGGAATAATGTTTTTAATATGCTGTACTGCATGGCTCTTGTAAGGGGCATTAAAATCATCTTGTTAAGCTACTGTGACCTCCATGTCTCTTCAAAGGGGCATTAAAATCTTCTTGTTAAACCACTCTGACCTCCACGTCTCTTCCAAGGGGCATTAAAACCATCTTGTTAAACCACTCTGAACTCCACGTCTCTTCCAAGGGGCATTAAAATCGTCTTGTTAAGCTACTGTGACCTCCACGTCTGTTCCAAGGGGCATTAAAACCGTCTTGTTAAACCACTCTGAACTCCACGTCTCTTCTAAGGGGCATTAAAACCATCTTGTTAAGCTACTGTGACTTCCACGTCTCTTCCAAGGGGCATTAAAACCGTCTTGTTAAACCACTCTGAACTCCACGTCTCTTCCAAGGTGCATTAAAATCGTCTTGTTAAGCTACTGTGACCTCCACGTCTCTCCCAAGGGGCATTAAAACCGTCTTGTTAAACCACTCTGAACTCCACGTCTCTTCCAAGGGGCATTAAAACGTCTTGTTAAGCTACTGTGACCTCCACGTCTATTCCAACGGGCATTAAAACCGTCTTGTTAAACCACTCTGAACTCCACGTCTCTTCCAAGGGGCATTAAAACCGTCTTGTTAAGCTACTGTGACCTCCACGTCTCTTCCAAGGGGCATTAAAACCGTCTTGTTAAACCACTCTGACCGCCACGTCTCTTCCAAAGGGCATTAAAATCGTCTTGTTAAACCACTCTGAACTCCACGTCTCTTCCAAGGGGCATTAAAACCGTCTTGGTAAGCTACTGTGACCTCCACGTCTATTCCAAGGGGCATTAAAACCGTCCTGTTAAACCACTCTGAACTCCACGTCTCTTCCAAGGGGCATTTAAACCGTCTTGTTAAGCTACTGTGACCTCCACGTCTTTTCCAAGGGGCATTAGAACCGTCTTTTTAAACCACTCTGAACTCCACGTCTCTTCCAAGGGGCATTAAAACCGTCTTGTTAAGCTACTGTGACCTCCACGTCTCTTCCAAGGGGCATTAAAACCGCCTTGTTAAACCACTCTGAACGCCACGTCTCTTCCAAGGGGCATTAAAATCGTCTTGTTAAGGTACTGTGACCTCCACGTCTCTTCCAAGGGGCATTAAAACCGTCTTGTTAAACCACTCTGACCTCCATGTCTCTTCCAAGGGGCATTAAAATCGTCTTGTTAAACCACTCTGAACTCCACGTCTCTTCCAAGGGGCATTAAAACCGTCTTGTTAAGCTACTGTGACCTCCACGTCTATTCCAAGGGGCATTAAAACCGTCCTATTAAATCACTCTGAACTCCATGTCTCTTCCAAGGGGCATTTAAACCGTCTTGTTAAGCTACTGTGACCTCCACGTCTTTTCCAAGGGGCATTAGAACCGTCTTTTTAAACCACTCTGAACTCCACGTCTCTTCCAAGGGGCATTAAAACCGTCTTGTTAAACCACTCTGAACTCCACGTCTCTTCCAAGGGGCATTAAAACGATCTTGTTAAGCTACTGTGACCTCCACGTCTCTTCCAAGGGGCATTAAAACCGTCTTGTTAAACCACTCTGAACTCCACGTCTCTTCCAAGGGGCATTAAAACGATCTTGTTAAGCTACTGTGACCTCCACGTCTCTTCCAAGGGGCATTAAAACCGTCTTGTTAAACCACTCTGAACTCCACGTCTCTTCCAAAGGGCATTAAAACCGTCTTGTTAAGCTACTGTGACCTCCACGTCTCTTACAAGGGGCATTAAAACTGTCTGGTTAAGCCACTCTGAACTCCACGTCTCTTCCAAGGGGCATTAAAATCGTCTTATTAAGCTACTGTGTCCTCCACGTCTTTTCCAAGGGGCATTAAAGCCTTCCTTTCACTGTTTAGGCCAACAGTGTACAGGAGACCCAGTTGCTATAAATGGAAAAAATTGTTTAGTTAAGGCCCTCTGACCTCCATGTCACTTCCAAGTGGCATTGGAGTGCCTCAAAATTTTTGGTAGGCATTGCACTCACTGTATGCTCTATAACTGTGTAGCCAAACCTCTCCTTTTGGTACAGAAACATATCCTACAAGACATGTGTGATTGACTGGCCTGATATTGATGTGAAAGATCCCTTTTCCTCCTGCTCTTTCTCCTTTGCCACCACCTCATCCATCATTCATCACCTGAAGCTTTGTTTTAATGGGAGTCATAGAACTGGGATAGTAGCAGGAAAACATCCAGCAATCCTCGGAGGAGGTAGGATATGCGCCAAAACGCTGACCACCTCAGGCCTATCCGCTACTACATACATGCGCTTGCATTCCAAGGAACAGAAAGCTAAGGAGTTGGATGGCCTCATGATCATGAATAATTTACTCGTTGTGTAGGAGGCCGACCACTGCTGCTGTCTACCTTCTGAACTTTGTGTTGAAGACTGATTGACCCAGGACCCGCAATCCTCTATGTCTGGTGGACGTGTTGCATCCCAGTGTCCAACTGTGTCCCGTCTTCCACAATATTAACCCAGTGTGAAGGCGTCAGTGAGATGGACCATCCCTGGCCACATTCACTTGTCCACGTGTTTGTGGTTAGGCCGTCCTTCCCATTAAATACACTGGGGAGGGCACAGGTAATGTTTTGGTATGCGCGCTTGTGTATAAGGCGCACTGGGGACAGAGTATGGACACCCGACCGCCCACTGGCTGCTGGGGACCAAGCGTGGACACCCGGCCGCCTGGCGGCTGGGGACTGAGTATGGATACTAGGCCGCCGACGCAGCCATGACGTGGTAGCCAGATTCCGCCTCCACATGCCTAAAAGGCCCAATTTCAAGTGCAAGCAAGCAGTATGGTATTGCAGCCTGGGGGTGGGTGAGTGGCAGGCTGCATACTTGCGCTTCCATTGCAAGGAATGGAGGAGGTACAATTGAACACTGCCCTGGGACAAGGACTTGCACGGGGATAGTTGCAAGGCTGCATCTTCTGGTGCGGCAAGGATCACTTCTGATGGGCACACTTTTAGCCAGTGACCTGGGTGTCAGAGATGCTTCCAGGGGTCTTCCCCATTCTGTTCCCATGTCTTTTCAGCACTGTATGCATGTGTCACACAGCACATGGCCAGATAAGGTTGTAAAATATTAAAATGACATTTCCCGGTGAATGCATTTGTCTCGGTTGAAAGCAATACAAAAGTGCAAAAACACATACAAAATGCTACTTGTGAACATAGCCCAAGTTGTGGAGGAGCATTTTTGTTTTTGGTTATTTATTTTACCTTACACACAAGTCTTTACCCTGAAAAGGATGTTCCTTAACATATTTCACAGGAAAGCAGTTTCAGTTTCGTTTTTGAACGTTTTATTGTGAGTCCGTAAAAGTGGCTTAATACCTCTGACCATGTTGTTGACAGCAGTGACCTGGGGGTCAGAAATGCTTCCTGTGGTGATCCCCTGCTGTCCCCATGTCATTTGAGCACTGTCACTATAGTTTTGGGCACTTTTTAGGCTTTCTACAGACTGCCGGGGGTGCCGCCGCAAAAATGCTCGGGTCTCCCATAGACTAACATTGGGCTCGTTGCTAGGGTTGAGCACCCGAGTATCACGGTGAGCTCGGCCCGAGCTTCGAGCACCCGAGCATTTTAGTACTCGCTCAACAATAAATACTAACTTTGAGGTCCTTGCTTTAAGCTTCCAGCCCAAGTCAGTGAAATCATCATTATTGAGTAGCGTCCATTTTCTTCCAACGTCGTCAATGGTACCAATATGTACTAGGATTGCTGAGTCCTCACTAGCCCCTCCCGATAATCTGTCAAGCCGATCAGTGATATTTCGAACTCAAGCTATAGTAAGACACCATTCGACAATCTGGGTATTTGTGCCAGACTCCCCTTCTTGTTTCCCCATTAATTTAATCCAACGATACTAGCACATTTCTGGCCCATCCTGCACTCTTATTTCTTACCCACACCTTACAAAAGCAGTCATTCCCTTGGCTTTTAGAGGCCATGGCTTGCTGCAGCAGTGCTACCCCTTTGCCGACACACCCTCTTGTGCCAAGTTAGCAAACTTGTTGGGGTGTGCAAGATGAGGACTAGCTTCCCTGACACTCTTCCCTCTACCCTGCCTTTTAATGATCACACTCATTGTCCTGCAGCTGCATGCTGCTGTCCTACCCCACATCAACCCCAGTGAGTGAATGTTCAGTGAGCAGAAAACTCATTTCCATATTATTAATGGATCTCAATGGTGCAAGTTGCTCATTAAGATCCAGTATATGAGTTTCTCAATGCTCAAAATGCACACATCTTGCACAGCAGTATGCAGCCTCACACAGACTGAATGGCGTTGTCAATAATAGAGCTACTTTAACTGATCTTCATTTTTGCACTTTCCTTTAAAGGGTCATGCATTTTATATTATATCAGTCACTGACAGGAGGCAGGGAACAGGGAACAGGGAGAGAGGCAGGAGAACTGCAAGGGCAATGTCAATCCCTACTGCACTTCCAACTCATTTGTATAAAAATTAAACAACAGATTTTTATTTCTGAAATTTGATTTTCCAGATCAGAATGTTTACATTGATGCCAAACTTGTATGTTTTGTTTTTTATTTCAGTGGTAAAAAATTAAGAGATTTGTAAAAAAAATAAATAAATTTTTTGTCGCAGTGTATCTTATAATATATTTTTCGGTCCATGGACTTGTATGCAGGGTTGTTTTTTATGCATGGTGAGCGGTAGTTTTTATTGATTCCATTTGGGATACGTACAATGTTTCAATTGCTTTTTGTTGCATTTCTGGGGGGAAGGTGCGTCAACCAAAAAAAGACAGCATTAGGCTGTGTGCCCACGATGCGTTTTTTAAGCATTTCCGCAGCGGCAAAAACACTGCAGAAACGCTTAAAAAACGCATGTTAGAAGGCCTGCCATGTTCCCCAATGATAATCCGCATGTGCTGTGCACATGCTGCGTAAATTTCCACTGCGGATTATCATTGCGGAAAAAAACGCAGCACTACCAATTATTTTGCGGAAGTGCTGCGTTTTCGCCGCCATTGACTTGCATTGGAACGCATGGATTCCGCATCACTGTACTGTATATGTAGATGCTCATTCCATGCGTTCCAATGTGCGGATGGTACCCAGGTCTAGAGGAGAGGAGACTCTCCTCCGGACCCGGGTACCATAGAAACTGTGAAAAAAAGAATAAAATTAAAAATAAATGTTATACTTACCTTCTGATGGCCTCTGGTGCGCTCGTCCTCTCATGCCGGCAGATCGCGATGGACTGAAGGACCTGCGCTGACGTCATAGTCATGTGACGGGTCACGCGATGCTGACGTCGGGAGGTCCTTCAGTGTACCGCGATCTGCCGACAAGGGAGAACGGAGGGAAGCAAGACTCCAGGGGCCATAGGAAGGTAAGTATAGATTTATTTTTTAATTTTTAAACAATCTTTAAGGTGACACTATATAAATCCATGCCGTTTTCATGGATTTATATAGTGTGACCAAGTTGACAAGCACTTTCCAAGTGATGCTAAAATCGCTTGGAAAGCGCTTGTCAACCCGCATGCGGAAATGCATGTGAAGAACACTTCACATCCGCTTGTCCCTGGCAGGAAAAACACATGTACAATCCGCATGCGTTTTTTCTGCTAGGGGAGATGTAGAAACGTTCAGGAAAAATCCGGAGCATTTCTGCATCGTGGGCACATAGCCTTAGCGTTTTTATAATATGATATTTTGACATATCAGATCCCCTGGGTAGGATAGCATGCCTTAACTGACACTGTGTGAGATTGACAACATCATTTAAGGTTTTAAACAGCATTGATAAGAAACATGCTATGGTCACTGGTGTTAGAGGCGGATGCGGGTTGTATAATACAACTGGCACCTGCCGTGTGTGAAGAAAATTCTCTGACATATGCAGCAGTAGGTTGGCATTTGCAGTTTTACATTGCTCTGTCAGCAGCAGGCATTAAACATTGCTCATCTACACTTAGTTCCCTTTCTCTGTGCTTCCACCTTTGCTGCATTTGCAGCATTGTGGACTAGGAGCAGAGCAAAATGCAGAACTATTGAACTTTGCAAGAAGCCAGCTAACAAATCAATGATGTAAATACAAACTTACAGCTATATTGTCGTGCAAGGCAAAAGAGAAAATTGGTCTGACATACTATTGTACAAGGCCATAGAGTGTATATAAGCAGAGAGTGTATTTTAAGCAAACAATACTCTTTGTCAGTGGTGGAGCACAGCAGAGTTATGCTGGCAGGAAGCTAGCTAAGAGAGACCCTGCACTGTGCAGTCAACCAGGAGCACTAGAACTATAAAAGGAAGATTCCAAGGCAAACTCGAGGGTAAATAGAGCATAAAGAGGCATCCTTGAGGGAAGATATGTGCAAAATGGTGCAGATATAAAAATGAGTTATGTTGGCACAAAATTAATAATTATAGATGTATATTATTATAAAACCACATTGTAATTTTTGGATTAACCCTTTAAGCAATCCCCTACGTACAATTCAAACACAGTAGCTGCCTTTAGGGTAGCAATGGGTGCACACACAGTATATATACCTAGGCACACAGTAGCTAGTTTTGAATGCAAAGCTTGTGTTAACGATAAGATAGTACAGCATAGGGTTCACAGAATGAGTATAGGTAGACTTTATAAAAAACCTTTTAACAGTCATTTAACAAAGCCATCGTTTTAATCATGTATGGACTGTTGTATATTTCAGAGAGATAAATACATTTTCTGAAAATTGTGACTGAGAATACTCACAAATACACACCATTGACAAGGAGTCCTAATTTTTAGAACACCAACATTCTATGTGACATAGTTGTAATTTGATTCTCCGCATGAATATATATTGCATTGCTAAATATTAATATATTTTACCATAGAAGATGTTAACTCTGCTGATGGAGTTCTTACACATTCATTTTATATCCTGCCTGTGATAAAGGGATATTCAGCGAATAAACCCCTTTACATATTAGTAAATGTTCTTACTGTCCGATTTACTGATAAGTAAAGACTGCTTAATTTATTAGGGTCAAATTCAGAGCCATTTAAGCCGTAGGGAGCCTGAGATAGATTCATAAGTTACTGTAAAAGTCACAGGTGCCTGGGGCAGACGAATTTTAGTAGATGGATGGTTCTAAGAGAGAGAATGCATTCAACATTTGAAATGTAATAAAAGGCAAAATGGGCAGATAAGTCTTATTTAATCAGATTACAGTATTTCACTGTGCCAGTATTTGGAAAGATTTGTAATCAGAGAGCAGCCCAGAGGAACAAAAAAGACACAATATTGCCAGGCAAGTCAGTATTAATGACCAAGCAAGTACTTTCTCCAATTTAGGGAGGGAATGTAAAATGGAGACAACGAAGAAAAATGCCTGGAAATATTCTAGTGAGTTATTATTTTGTCTCATGAATATGTTGTTAAATAGTTTGCACTTGCTTCTAATTTTCATTGCTTGATAACAATTTAGAAACTTCACAAAACGGAACCGAAGAGTTTATTATTCGTGGCTACAATTCCTATCACGTCTGTTGCCAGGAAAAAGTATATTTTAAGAAATATGTATATGTTATATTGTTATTCAAAAGCATCATTCTGTAAATATCATATATTATTTGGAAGGAACATGTTGTGCACACCAGGTTTTTTCCCATGTTTTAAAAGTGTATATAGAAGTAAACATAATGCCAAATAATGCAAATGGATTTTGTTTCCAATTTATGGAAAGTGTTGTACAAATATTTACAAAAAGCATTGTCAGAAATGTATTTTCAATATTACAAATTATTTGTTTCTTTAGTACAATAACATGACACAACATACTGGGACTCCCGCCAGGTTCTGTTCTTTATGTCTGACATCTGTAGAGTCCTGGGGCATCTTATAAAAGATCCCTTGAGACCCGCAATCAATGCTTGTAAGCAAAAACATATAATGAAATTCATTGTGACTTATTATTCATGTTTTTTTATCACAAATTAAAAAATGTAATAATCAATTTTAATTGTTGTCATTATCAAATGTCATCATCTCTTGTAATTGTTGTCATAGTCAAAGTTTGGCATTATTACAGCAATTAGCACAAATGATTGCATTTTGATAATGAAAACAATTAAAATTGATTATTATGTTGAATAATGGATTGCGATGAAAATTAATATGAATAATTTTCATTTCATTTTACAATTATGACATAAAACTTCAGCATTTTTATGCTATTCAGTTTATTTCATAAGTCACAAACTTCTAGAACATGCTAAAAATTTGCTGAAATCCTCAAAATGTCTTTTTTCTAACTTAATGAAGAGTTATGCGGTCTGTCCTTCTTACCATGTAGCTTTTGATGCAAAAAGAATAAATCTATTTTTTAAAGAAAACCCAGGAACATTATAATGATGTGAAGCCGCTAGGTCATGCTGGTTGGGACTAGTTCAACTTGTTTGATGTACAACTTTTCAGTTGCATAGTTCCTATAAGTTAAATATTAGTAGGAGCATTATATTTCTAATGCAAACAAGTGTATTCTGTTTTTTACCTTAATAGGTTTTAAAGAAAACCTTGTCAAAATAGGTCAGTTTTAGCTCTTATTTTATTTCTGCTGCTCCCCTGAGTAATCCAGTATTAGTTCTTTTAAATCTGCCATACGGTTCCTGAGATATGGTACTTTTCATTTAGTGCTAATTTTTATAATCTTTCCAAAGGAGTGTTGCTCACAGGGTAATAATGCAAATCAGCCCAAAGACACGCCCCAATAGAATCCAGTGAGCACCACTGTTATAGATATGATTGGAAATCTATAAGAAGTTTCACAATTAACCAAGAGCTTGCAATATAACAAATAACCTTTACAGGATCCCTATTCAGCTGACTACCTCATTTGGAAACAGTTAATTAAGGAAAATCCTAATGGCTAGCAGATGTGAGGCTAATCTTAGCTTGAATGCACAAGAATGTGGAGAAGGGCAGATTTACGACCGGCAGAGATAAGAGCCTCAGTTAAAAAAAAAACATGAAATCCTTTGTCTACCTTATAGAAATTATGAAGTGAGGTTTTATGAACTGCATCGACATAATAGATAGGAAAGTCATATTTTTGACAACGTGATGAAATTACGAATGCAAAGCATGGTTTCACGTCGCTGGGCAATGGCCGGGTTTCTGCTAAATGGATTTTGGCCAGATAGATGACAATATCTATGCCATGTCTCCTATCTATGAACAGTTAAAATCATGATAGGAAAGATGATGGTAATATCTCCCGCTTGGGACCTCCAGGGGTGAAGATATCGTAAAAGTTGGGAATCTAAAAATTTTCTAAGACTAAGACACATCCTTTTAATTTAATAACTTTGTTCCTCTTGCTCTGTAAACCGTATCCCCGAAGTCATACGCTATCTTTAACGGGTGTCCAGTTTGCCTGTAAAGCAATTGGTAGTGGCAGCTAATAATTTTTCTTGGGTTATTGTGAAGCTTGGCAGTAACCGTACCTGGGTATATATATACAGTGGGGAAAATAAGTATTTGCTACACTGCTAATTTTGAAAGTTTTCTCACCTACAAAGAATGGAGAGGTCTGTAATTTTTATCATAGGTACACTTCAACTATGAGAGACAGAATCTAAAAATAAAAACTAGAAAATCACGTATGATTTTTAAATAATTAAATTGCATTTTATTGCATGAAATAAGTATTTGATCATCTATCAACCAGCAAGAATTCTGGCACTCACACACTTGTTCGTTTTTCTTTAAGAAACACTCCTACTCTGCACTGATTACCTTTTTTAATTGTACCTGTTTGAAATCTTTACCTGTATAAAAGACACCTGTTCACACAATCAATCAATAATACTCCAAACTCTCCACCATGGTCAAAACTAAAGAGCTGTCTAAGGAGTACACCAGGGGCAAAATTATAGACCTGCATAAGGCTGGGATGGGCTACAGGACAGAGATTTTGGCTAACAACCTCCTTCCCTCAGTCAGAACATTGAAGATGGGCCGTATCTGGGTCTTCCAGCATGACAATGACCTGAAACACACAGCCAGGGCAACTGAGGAGTGTCTCCCTAAGAAGCATTTCAAGGTCCTGGGAACTGAGGTAACCTTACTGAAGTTCACAGCAGCCAATTCTTGCGAGGGCAGCCCGAGTGCCGGACTAATGAGCGACCACAAGTCCGGCACGTTTAAAAGTAGACAGCATCCAATCCATGATGTTCAGTTTGAAAAGAGAACGTTTATTCCGGTATAAATAGCTTAGGGTAACCTGCGGTCAGTGATAGACATGGAAATTCTCACGCTCCTGCCTGCTTCTGACTGTGAGTAACCCTATTGAGTCTCGTTCTGAGAACGTTCTGAGGCTTAATAGGGTTACTCACGGTCAGCAGCAAACAGGAGCATGAGAATTTACATGCTTGCCGCTGAACGAGAATGAACTATGAAGTCTCGTTCTGAGAACTTTCTCACAATGTGACTCCATAGGATTCGATGGCTGTCATGGGACATTTCACTATTGGATTACCAATATTTTTAATTGATAAATGGGTACACGAGTGATTTTGGGGGAGTCTTTATTCAAATAAAGTATTTTTTTCCTGTGTGTCTGTGTTTTTTTAACTATTCACATACTGGGTTAGTAATGGGGGTGTCTGATAGACGCCACCCCATTACTAACCAGTGGGCTTCATGTCAGTGGACATTACACAGCTGACACCAACCCCAAATATTAACCTGGTTGCTAATGCAGGACAAACAGGAAGAGCTGGGCAAAGTGCCAGAATTGGCTCATCTAATGGATGCACCTTTTCTGGGGCAGCTGCGGGCTGCTATTTTTAGGCTGGGGAGGGTTTAATATCCAGGGACCTTCCCAGCCTGAGAATACCAACCCACAGCTGTCTGCTTTACCTTGACTGGTTATCAAAAATGGGGGGACCCCACGCCATTTTTTTAAATTATTTATTTAAATAATTTAAAAAAACAGCATGATTTGATAACCAGTAAAGATAAAGCAGACAGCTGAGGGCCGCAGTCCAGGTCATATGTGTACATAGTGTATATACATGTAGTGGCAGGTTCCAAAATAATATTGCCAACTCAATAAATTAAGTAGTATACCAATATCTTATATGTCCCTCAATGCAGACTTTTGAATAAGTATTTGCAAAGAAAAAGTAAAAAATAGAAAAAGACAGGGACATTCAATTCACTTAAAAGCGTGGTTATTCCTTAGACTGAAATGCAAGTTGAATTGACTGCAAGACACTGTTTTTCCCAGTAAACTGAATATAGAAATGTATTATAAAGCATATATGTATGAGAATATGTTCTCCTCATCAACACTGCTCAGGAAGTACAGACTTGTCATCCATAGAATATTGTCACAATAAAAGTATTGTAGTGTCTCATTGTAAAATGTTAACTTTGACCAGTTATCAAATTTTTTTCCTGCAAAAAACTGTCTTTTTTTTCAATAGAAAGAATGTTTTTGACATATTCTGTCATTCTAGACTAAGATTTCACAAATAACGTAGGTATTTTAAGAGAGATAAAATAACTATAGCTTAGCAGGAATGCTGTCACTTGTCCATTTCATAGTATTGCTGACAACTCTTGTGAAAGCCTTTTGAAGGTAATTAAAGAGGTTGTTGAGGCGTTCAGAATAGTTTTGAATTTCAATACAGCAGGGATGTTATCCAGTTATATCTGTGGTTCTGATGTGTGGGCAGTTATTTAAAAGTCAGGGTTGATATCTAAATTTAAGTTGGTCGTATACATTAAAGGGATTGGCCTCTAATTTTTTTATGGCCTACCCTTAGGACAGGTCATTAGTGTTGAGCGAGCGTGCTCGTTTAGCCCTTTAAATGAGCACTCTCGGGTGCTCGCCAAGTTGTTTCGGCGTGCTTGGTATCTATGTTTGAGCCGCCGCAGCTGCATGTGTCCTGGCTGTTAGACAGCTGTGACACATGCAGAGATTGCCTGTTTGTTAGGCAATCCCTGCATGTGTCCCAGCTAACAGCCGCGACACATGCAGCAGCGACGGCTCAAACATAGATACCGAGCACGTCGAAACTACTCGACGAGCACCCGAGCGGGCTCGTTTAAATGGTTGAAAGAGCACACTCGCGCAACCCTACAGGCTATCAATATCTGATCGATAGAGACACAATTGCTGGCACCCCCACTGATCAGCTATCCCCAGCGTTGGTTTGAAGTTTTGGATTCTGCTGGAATATTGCAGCTCCATCATTTCTATAGCGGCTATGTCCGGGTACTGTAGAGCCGCTCCCTATTTAAATTAATAGGAGATGGATTTGTAGTACCCGGTCACAGCCACTGTAGCTTTGGTGGACCTGTTGTGTTCCAGCAGCATTTGAGAACTTCTAGAAGTTGTGAGATCTGGTAACAGCTGATCAGTGGGGGTGCCAGGTGTGGCACCACCCACTATCAGATATTGATTGCCTGTGTGCATGAGTTTGCACAGTATGTATAAATCACTTAATCAGTGAACTGAGAAAGAGATATTATTGTTGTTACTCTCATATGTCAAATTTCAATATCCTTCTTATGTAAGAGAGCAGAAGAGAAAACAGTAGCAATGCATAAAAACACATTTGCAGAGAATGCCTCTTGCATGGAGTCTTAGGGTATGTGCATAAGATGTCTTTTTCAGGCATATTCCCCACCAGAATCCACCTGAAAAAACACCACAAAAGCACTGCATAAAATGAACATAATGCACAATGTCAAAACGACATTTCTGTGCACATGTTCCGCCTTATGTCAATTCTTTTAACCTCTTCAGGTGTTCAGAAACTCTCAAGCAGCTAAAAGAAGTGACATACTCATTCTCTGTGTGACTGCCACTTAAAAGCCACATGCTCTCCATACTTAACAGTACAGAGTTGCCGCAAGAACAATGGCCAAGCCACCCACAAAGGCGCCTCAGGAAAAGGACTACTGGTGTTTTCCTGAAGCAGCCTCTCCTGGGAAGACTGGGAGGCTGTGCCATTATCTAAATGACATTGTTTGCACATACACTGATAGCGCACATGGATTATTGTAGTACAGAGCCATAGGCACTGCCCCATACTGGTCCATGTGGTCTATATTTTCTCCTAAAAGCAATGTTTCACCATATGAAATTTGATTAAAAAAACTAGTTTTTTTTATCACAGCTTCAGTAAAAGACAAACGCTATAGATGATATATGACACTTGGCTTTTCTAACTCTCAAAAAGTGTTTAAGGCTATGTGCCCACGATGCAGAAATGCTCCGGATTTTTCCTGAGCATTTCTGCATCTCCCTGGCAGAAAAAACGCATGCGAATTTTACCTGCGTTTTTCCTGCCAGGGACATGCGGATGTGAAGAGTTCTTCACATGAATTTCCGCATGCGGGTTGACAAGCGCTTTCCTAGCGATTTTAGCATCACTTGGAAAGTGCTTGTCAACTTGGTCACACTATATAAATCCATGCAACTGGCATGGATTTATATACTGTGACCAAAAGAATGTTTAAAAATAAAAAATAAATCTATACTTACCTTCCGATGGCCCCCACAGTCTTGCTTCGCTCGGTCCTTGCAGCCGGCAGATCGCGGTACACTGAGGACTTGCCGACGTCAGCGTCGCGTGACCTGTCACATGACTATGACGTCAGCGCAGGTCCTCCAGTCCATCGCAATCTGCTGGCATGGGAGGACGAGCGCAGCGGGGGCCATCAGAAGGTAAATATAATATTTATTTTTTATTTTATTCTTTTTTTTTTACAGTTTCTATGGTACCCGGGTCCGGAGGAGAGTCTCCTCTCCTACAGACCCGGGTACCATCCACATATTGAACGAATGTATTCCGCATGTGCTTATCTAGTGAAGCGGAATACATGCGTTCTAATGCAAGTCAATGGCGGCGAAAACGCAGCGCTTCCGCAAAATAATTGGTAGTGCTGCGTTTTTTTCCACAATGATAATCCGCAGCGGAAATTTCCGCAGCATGGGCATAGCACATTATCATTGGGGAACATGGCAGGCCTTCTACCATGCGTTTTTTAAGCGTTTCTGCTGCGTTTTTGCCACTGCGGAAATGCTTAAAACCCCTCGTGGGCACACAGCCTTAATGTTCAATGTTGTTTCAGCATATATTATTGCATAAATCAATAGATAAAGCAAATATAACAAACTTGTAATATATAATTTTGGAGAAATATGCACCTTTCTCTTCATATTAGTACCTCTCCTCCCACCTCCTGTCTGAACTCATCATTCATTAAGATAAACAACTGAAAACAAGACTGACAGCCAAATCACAGAGGGATCAAATTACAGCTGCCTATTGAAGTCTATAGAAAGATGAAGGTGGATGAGGGGGCACTGTAAGAGAGACAGTAGCACAGACACATGTAAATAATACTGCTAGTTCCAAAAAGTGTTTTTTTCATTTCAGTGCTGGATTTATAGACACATTTCTCAGTACTCCTTTGAAATTACCTTCATGCTGCTACTGTTTCTATTACAGAAAGATAGGTGGACAGGAACGTCTTATGTCAGTGTGTGCTGTGTCTTATATTGGTGTGCTGTGTATGGTACTAGCTACTATGACTTCATAGCAGCTAGTCCCCACCAACTAACTCAGAGACAACTGAAAATTAAAGATAGAGACTGGAGGTAGGAAAACTGGTAAAGAAATGTAGGTTACAAGTCAAATAATGGCCGCAATAGGTTTTATTTCTCATGTGTACAGTGTACACACATGACAGCTTATTCTGAAAAGTCATCTGGAATTACCTACATGCTTTAAAACCATACAGTATATTTATATCCCCATACATTGATGATTGCACTTGAAGTCAAATTAAGAGATTAATTTCTGCACCAAATTTGTTAGGACATTTTCACATCGATTTGTGTGGGTGTTTGCACCAAATTATGCAGTAACAATTTTCTATGAATGCATTTTATGTTACATTTTTTATGCATTTTTCCCTTTATTTGGTCCAGAATTGAATCAGCATTTTTAATGTTTTTTTTCTTTAATTTTAGTACAGAAAACCTTTACTTCTGCGCTTAGAAACACAACTGCATTCATTCTATGCATTTTTAGGATCCCTATAGAAACCTGACACAGAATTGACCTGATTGCCTGGGGTAGTATATACCCTACAACTGGTGCAGAACAAGAAAAGTCTTGAAGCTAGGAGGGGAGGTTCAAATTATGGAGTATGTTAGTCTTAAATGGAGCTCAAAAGAGAGGAATGCAAAAGATTTGTTGCACTTCCTAAATTTAAACAATGTAAAACTTTATTAAGTTAAAAACACAAAAACCTAAAGAAGACGAAGGAAAACAATTACAATTGCACATATTGTGCCAGAACTTGTTTTTTGACTAGAAGTTGGCACTGGGATACAACCCATATGACCGGCATGATAACCAATAGAGCAATGTAAATGTGGTGGATATCCAAGATAGGTGTAAATGGACACTACCCCTAAAGTGATTATTGAAAGGGAGATGAATTAGTAGAGAGTTTTACTAGTCCAGATGGAAATTAATCAAGGCCACACAGCTTCTTCTGCCAAATAGAAAGTTTGATATTTCAAGGTCTACCATGGGGAAGCCCACTCAGGAACATGTTCTCCTCCCTGTACTGCCATTCTTGCCTTCCTGTGGACTCACTGATGGTCTACTACTGGGAAACACCAACTCGCATTGTGAACTATTTTATACAGTCCTCTATGGTGACTGTTAGGCCTGATGAAGGGTTAAAATCTTAAACATAATAACACTATTTGTCAACCTGTTGTCAAGCAAGTACAGTTGTGTGAAAATTGGATATGAGAAGGAATCAATAAAACTGTTTAAAAACACCTGTGTCTATTGGTGTGCAGTTCTTCCGGATGACTTTAAAATATGGAGGAATTAAGAAGCATAGTGGTCCACACGAGAGGAATGAGCACCAGCTTGAAAGTTTATAGCAGGCAAGGGTGTGCAACCCACTCTGTTCTATGAGAATGAATCAGAGCGACAGTAAGTTTTGCTGTTGAGAGAATTGTGAAGATGTTTTTGAGGTGCACATGACAAGAATGTGCAAGTAATTGGATATAAGGAGTGCAGGAAATATCTGAGGGAAATATAACCCCAAGACAGTGGGTGTGCTGTCTGGGAATTATGGTGATACCAGACAAAAATAGAAATATTAGGTTTAGGTAGTTTAGTAGAAGGTAGAAAGAGAAGATCAGTTTTGTAAAGATTCTGTTTCAGATAGAGAGAGGACGTGATGTTGGAAACAGCTAAAAGACCGTTACTGATGTTTTGAAATAGCGCAGGTGTGATGTCAGGAGAAAATGTGTATAATTTGATGTCATCAGATTTGAGATGATACTTAGGCCAAATTTGAGAGACACTGAAAGAGCAGTCATAGAGATTAAATCAGGTCTGTAATTAGCAGGATGGAGCTGATCCTAGTCAAAGGATGTATTTTTTTAGGTATGGTGTAATGATGGCATGTTTGAAAATGCAGAATAAAGAGAGAGGTTAAATATTTTAGTAAGGGAAGTAATGGCAGCCAGAGAGAAGGACTGGAGGAGAGATGAGTTAATAGGGTCACTAGTGCAGGTGGAAGGGAAGAGAGGAGACTGGAGATTTTTTTCTACTGTGACTGAGTCATACACTGATAATAAACTGGATGAAGTGCAGGAGATTGGGAAGTAACTTACAGTCTAATGTTATAATTTTTTTATGTAAATGGCCACATCTTCAGCACTGAGATCGATGATTGGGGCCTGCACTTTACAGCTGAAGATGAAATGAAACATGTCAAAAGTTATAACTTTGAAATATTGATAGTGACGTGATAAGGGTGGTGATATAGACTGAGTTATAGGTCTTAAGTAGAGATGAGCGTTGTTCTACTCGAACTGTTCGCCAATCTCAAATTCGAGCTGTTTTGGGCGGTGTTCGAGCCGTTCGGCGAACACGAACAATTTGAGAAAAATTCGGCTGTTCGAGGTTATGTTCGATAACTGTTCGTGCACCAAAATCATAACTGGATTTTTTCTCAGTAATGATCAAAATTAATGTTAATACGCAGTTTGAGTGTACAGCGGGGTGGGGGGAGGGGCAGGGGATGGATCTCTGCAGGAACAATGAAGATCTCCATTTTTTTTTCTCTTTCCCGCATTTGCAGTGGGGAGGTGCAATCTGTCAGCCTATCAGCAGCGCACACACGGAGCGAAGTGCTTTTTTTCACACAAGCAAGGGCATGTGTCATTGGCAGTGTATGTCACATGTCCTTGCCCTATAAGACCAAGCCATTTTCCCCGTTGCCACCATTTTCTCACTGCTGCAGCTGCGTGTTAGACGGCACCGCTGTTGCTGTGTGCGCTATACCTTGTTAATTTCAAGCCAATTTTCGCACAAATATACAGATAGCTTGGGAGTAGGGAATAGTTGTGATTGCAGTCCTTTTAAGGACTAGGTTACAGCATTTCCTACGACTTTTATCAGGGAGGTCTGTGCTCTTAAATAGATAGGTTGTGGGAGTAAAGACTAATTGTAATTGGAGTCCTTTTCAGGACTAGGTTACATGAGTTCCTATCAGTTTTTGCCAGGCAGGTCTGTGCCAGTGCTGTGCAAGTTTTTTTCACAGCATTTGGCTGAATCTAGCAAAGCTAATCCTTTTTGGCCTATTGCAGAGTGTGTTAGTCAGTGGAGTAGCCTATCTGTGTTGCAAGATATAACACCTGTGTATAGAATACCAATTTTTTTACTGCACCTAGTGAAGTAAAATCTTTTGGGCATAGCACCATTCTATTAGTCCATCTATACTGACCTCCATCAGGTTGCAAACTGAATATAATTTTTTTCTGCATCTAGCTCTGAAAAAATATTTGGGCTTCTAGCAGTGTGTGGGACTTGGTCTATTAGTCCATCTATACTGACCTCCATCAGGTTGCAAATTAAAAATAATTTTTTTCTTCATTTAGCTCTGAAAAAATATTTGGGCTTCTAGCAGTGTGTGGGACTTGTTCTATTAGTCCTTCTATACTGACCTCCAGCAGGTTGCAAATTGAATATAATTTTTTTCTGCATCTAGCTCTGAAAAAATAGTTGGGCTTCTAGCGGTGTGTGGGACTTGGTCTATTAGTCCATCTATACTGACCTCCATCAGGTTGCAAATTAAAAATAATTTTTTTCTGCATCTAGCTCTGAAAAAATATTTGGGCTTCTAGCAGTGTGTGGGACTTGGTCTATTAGTCCATCTATACTGACCTCCATCAGGTTGCAAATTAAAAATAATTTTTTTCTGCATCTAGCTCTGAAAAAATATTTGGGCTTCTAGCGGTGTGTGGGACTTGGTCTATTAGTCCATCTATACTGACCTCCATCAGGTTGCAAATTAAAAATAATTTTTTTCTGCATCTAGCTCTGAAAAAATATTTGGGCTTCTAGCAGTGTGTGGGACTTGGTCTATTAGTCCATCTATACTGACCTCCATCAGGTTGCAAATTAAAAATAATTTTTTTCTGCATCTAGCTCTGGAAAAATATTTGGGCTTCTAGCAGTGTGTGGGACTTGTTCTATTAGTCCTTCTATACTGACCTCCAGCAGGTTGCAAATTGAATATAATTTTTTTCTGCATCTAGCTCTGAAAAAATAGTTGGGCTTCTAGCGGTGTGTGGGACTTGGTCTATTAGTCCATCTATACTGACCTCCATCAGGTTGCAAATTAAAAATAATTTTTTTCTGCATCTAGCTCTGAAAAAATATTTGGGCTTCTAGCAGTGTGTGGGACTTGGTCTATTAGTCCATCTATACTGACCTCCATCAGGTTGCAAATTAAAAATAATTTTTTTCTGCATCTAGCTCTGAAAAAATATTTGGGCTTCTAGCGGTGTGTGGGACTTGGTCTATTAGTCCATCTATACTGACCTCCATCAGGTTGCAAATTAAAAATAATTTTTTTCTGCATCTAGCTCTGAAAAAATATTTGGGCTTCTAGCAGTGTGTGGGACTTGGTCTATTAGTCCATCTATACTGACCTCCATCAGGTTGCAAATTAAAAATAATTTTTTTCTGCATCTAGCTCTGAAAAAATATTTGGGCTTCTAGCGGTGTGTGGGACTTGGTCTATTAGTCCATCTATACTGACCTCCATCAGGTTGCAAATTAAAAATAATTTTTATCTGCATCTACAGTACCTCTGAAAAAATATTTGGGCTTCTAGCAGTGTGTGGGACTATTTGTATTAGTCCATCTATACTGACCTCCATCAGGTTGCAAATTCAAAATAATTTTTTTCTGCATCTAACCCAGCCAATAGTTTTGGCCTAATACCACAGTTTGGCCACTCAGCTCTGCTCGGTTACCATCCATTGTTTTTTTGTGCAAACAACTCCAGAGTTGTGAATTAGTTAACCACCAAAATGAGTGGAAAAAGGCCTGCTGCTGGTGGAAAGGGGAATAGGCGTGTTGGGAAGGGGAAAAAAGGTTGTGTCCGTGGGGTAGGTGTTAAAGCAACAGTAACATCTGCAGAAGAAAGACCATCTTCCAGCCAAACTAAAATGTCTACTTCTTTTAGCGGACAATGTGATAAGATCCCTTTCTTACGGCCACGCCAATCGCTACAAATTCCAGATGAGGCACAAAAACAGCAGGTGCTTCAACGGATATCAAGTGCTCCTTTAAGTGGGCTCTCCTCCACATCAACTTCAACATCACAAATACTCCAGTCCTCAAAGGTGTCACCCAAATCGCACTTGCTTCCTCACAGCTCCCAAATCTCCAGCTGCCCGTCTGAGTATGAGGTAGAACAGATGGTTGAGTCTGCAGAGCTGTTTACTCATACTATAGCCTGGGAATCAGAGGTCGACTCCAGCGCTTCTGTGAATCCAGACGAGGAAATGATCTGCACTGATGCCCAGAATCTTTATGAGTCGGATCCAGGACCAGACGCAGAAGGTTCTGACCATAATTGTAGACCCTCATTCCCAAACTGTAACTCCTGTTGGTGGAGACAATGAGGAAGACGATGATAAGACTCAAATACCTGATTGGAGCGACAACTTTAGTTTTTTGTCAGGGCAGGAACAGGTTGGCTCTGAGGACGACGGGTGTGATAACGCACAGGGTGATGATGATGAGGTCGGAGATCCCACTTACTGTTAACCCACAGTCAGCCAAGAGATGAGGTCAGCAGAGGAGGTGGAGGAAGATGCTAGTGACGACGAGGTCAGGTTGCGCCTTCCTGGACAGAGACGTAGTACTGGAAGCACGTCAACAACTGCATCCTCAAACACAACTCTGCCTCTCACCACAAGTCGTGGTGGCTCTTCAGGTCGCATGGGTGCTAAGCCTTGCATAGCCTGGGCATTTTTTCAGATCGATAAAGATGACCCAACTCGTGTTATCTGTAACATTTGTCAGCAAAAGCTAAGTAGAGGCCAAAAAATACATAGTTTGAGTACTTCATGCATGAACCGGCACATGGACATGAAGCATAAGTTGCAGTGGGAAGCTCAGTGTGCTACAATGCGGCCTAGCCGGCCGGGCCAATCACCGTCTGCCATATCTTGTGCATCCGCGGCCTCTTCATCCTCTGTGACTGGGGGGACAGCAGTCACACCTGTTTTGGTGCGCAGACCTGCCACCTCTTTACCCGCAACAGCCAGCGTGATTGGCAGGTCATCATTTTCTTTGGAGGTGGTAACACCAGCTGGTGTTGAGCGCTGTCCGACATCGATAGCACCACCTTTGGATCAAGGCAACCTAACATGTCCGCCTGCATCTTCCTCACAGACCGGCAGTTTTCCGGGGACACCCTTATCAACCCCGTCTAAGCACAATAGCCAGCCCTCGGTCCCTCAGATGTGGACAAGTAAAAGACCATTTCCTCCTAGCCATGAGAAAGCTAAGAGGTTGAATTTCACCATCTGCAAGCTCTTGGCTACAGAAATGCTGCCTTTCCGCCTGGTGGACACAGAGGATTTTCGAGACCTTATGTCCGTCGCAGTGCCCCAGTACCAGATGCCCAGTCGGCACTACTTCTCAAAGAAAGGTGTGCCTGCGCTCCACCAGCATGTCGCACACAACATCACCGCTTCTTTGAGAAACTCTGTGTGTGACAGGGTGCATTTCACCACAGACACTTGGACGAGTAGGCATGGACAGGGGCGTTACATGTCGCTGACTGGGCACTGGGTAACTATGGTGACAGCAGGACAAGGGGCTGCTGTCCAAGTCTTGCCGTCCCCACGAGTTGTGCGTCAATCCTCTTTATGTCAAAGTTCCTCCACTGCTTCTGCCTCCTCAACCTCCTCTCGGTCTTCCACCTGCACCCAAAGCCTGTCTGGTCATGCCACAAGCTTTCTAACTGCGCAGAAGGGATCCTGCACACCTCCTTACTATGCTGGCAGTAGGGCTCAACGTCATCAGGCGGTTTTTACATTGAAATGTCTGGGAAATGTGAGTCACACAGCTGAGGAGTTGTGGTCAGCTCTGGAGAACCAATTTCATGAATGGTTGTCTCCACTGGACCTGAAACCAGGGAAGGCCGTGTGCGACAATGCTGCAAACCTGGGTGCGGCCCTTCGCCGGGGCAATGTCACACACGTGCCTTGTATGGCTCACGTGTTGAACCTGGTTGTCCAGCAATTTTTAGCCCACTATCCCAGACTAGATGGCCTTCTGCAGAGGGCACGGTCGCTGTGTGCTCACTTCCGCCGTTCGCATCCCGCAGCTCAATGACTTACATCTCTACAGAAGTCGTTGGGCCTGCCACTTCACCGGCTAAAATGCGATGTGCCTACCCGGTGGAATTCAACTCTGCACATGTTGCAGCGACTGTGGCAGCACCGACAAGCCCTGGTGCAATATGTTCTGACGTATAGCCTGGGCCAACGAGATTCAGAGGTGGGGCAAATCACGCTGGAGGAGTGGTCTCAGATCAGGGACCTATGCACCCTTCTGCACAGTTTTGAAATGGCGACGAAGATGTTTAGTGCTGACGATGCCATTATCAGCATGACTATTCCGGTGATTTACATGCTGGAGCACATGTTAAACAGAATTCGGAGTCAGGTGGTGGCACAAGAGGAGGTGGAGGAAGTAGAGGAGGAGGAGTTGTATGCGGAAGGGCTAACATCTGCAAGGTCCAGACGGTCGGCAGCACCAAGGCGGCAGGCATGTGAGGGTGGGGGAGATGGTTTTACCAGGGCGCATGGTAGCAGCCAAACTAGTGAGGAAGGTGCAGGAGCCCAGGAAGAAGTGGAGGACGAACTGATGGAAGACTCATCAGATGAGGGAGACCTTGATCACATTTCTGTTGTGCGAGGTTGGGGGGAGAGGAAAGAGGAAGGAAGCATGATTGTTACCTCGCCACCAACACAACAGGGACTTGGTGCTCCTGGATGCGCAACACACATGAGTGCCTTCTTGCTGCACTACCAGCAACATGACCCTCGAATTGTGAGAATTAGAAATAATCCTGACTACTGGGTTGCCACACTGTTAGATCCCCGGTACAAAAGTAAATTTGCAGAAATTATTCCTGCCATAGAAAGGGATGCACGCATGCAGGAGTATCAGCAGAGACTGTTGCAGAATCTTACATGTGCTTTTCCACAAAATACCAGTGGTGCACGTAGTGAATCTCACAGTTCCAACTTGCCAACCGTGGGACCGTCAAGTGTTCAGCACTCAAACCGTAACAGAACCACAGTATCTGCTGGTAACATCAATTTTGCGGAATCATTTCACCACTTTTTTAGCCCATCCTTTGCAAGGCCACAGGAGACAAGAAGTCTGACACATAGTCAACGCCTAGAGACGATGGTACAGGAGTATCTCCAAGTAAACATTGAAGCCACGACTGTGTCACTGGACCCTTGCTCTTTTTGGGCTTCCAATCTGGATAAATGGCCGGAGCTAGCCACTTACGCCTTGGAGATCTTGTCATGCCCCGCAGCCAGCGTTCTGTCTGAACGTGTGTTCAGCGCTGCTGGTGGTGTGCTGACAGATAAGCGCACGCGGCTCTCCACTGATAATGTAGACAGACTCACGTTCATAAAGATGAACAAATCATGGATCCGAAACGAATTTTCTACCCCTGTGTCATCCTGGGGAGAGTAAAAGCTTGATGATTGGTTAAAATCACCCTACCAACCGTTTTAAGCTTTCAAATTACTAATCATGTTTATCTGTATCTTGACTGGAAAATAATTTGGGCTTTGTAGCAGTGTGCAGCACTGATCCTATTAGGCCATCTATACTAAAACTTCACCAGATTTAAAATTAAAAATAATTTTTAGCTGCATCTAGCCCGGAAAATAATTTTGGGGCTCCGAGATGCGCAAGGCACATAAGTGCCTTCTTGCTGCACTACCTGCAGCATGACCCTCATATTGTCAGAATTCGAAGTAATCATGACTACTGGGTTGCCACACTCTTAGATCCCCCAAACTTTTCGATCAACCTTTTCATTTTAATAAAGACCAAAAAAATGGTCATTTTTGAAATTATAAGCATTAGCAGGTTGTTAGAAACTGAAATCAAACAGTTTTCAACTCAAAACTTTATTCTAGGTGATGTTACATTTTCACATAGGACCCCTTGTTCGAAAGGAGCTTCTGAACTCTCTCGTCCATTGAATTTGTCAGGTTTTGGATGGTTTCTGCTTCAATTGTTTTGCATGAGGACAGAATACCCTCCCAGAGCTGTTGCTTAGATGTGAACTGCCTCCCGCCATCATAGACACTCCTTTTAATGATGCTCCAAAGGTTCTGAATGGGGTAGAGGTCAGGGGAGCATGGGGGTCACACCATAAGTTTGTCCCCTTTTATGCCCATATCAGCCAGAGATGCAGATGTTTTATGTGCAGCATGAGATGGTGCATTATCATGCAGAAAAATGATCTTGCTGTGAAATACACGGTTCTTCTTCTTGAACCATGGCAGGAAGTGCTGTTTGAGAAAATCCACATACATTATGGAGTTCATCTTTAGCGCCTTCAGGGATCCTAAAGGGGCCGACAATCTCTCTCCCCATGATTCCAGCCCAAAACATTACTCCACCTCCTCCTTGTTGGCGCTGTAGCCGTGTTTGCGTGGGGTGTCCATCAACCAGCCATCCTCCACTCCATCCATCTGGACCATCGAGCGCTGCACGGCACTCATCCGTGAACAAAACAGTTTTGAAATCAGTCTTCATGTAATGTTTGGCCCACTGGAGCCGTTTCTGCTTGTGTGAAGTGGATAGAGGAGGTCGACAGGATGGCGCATGCACAGCTGCAAACCTCTGAAGGACCCTGCATCTTGTTGTTCGGGGGACGTTGGAGGCACAAGCAGCTTCAAAAACTTGTCTGCTGCTATGACAAGGCTTTTTTGCCGCTGCTCTTTCAACCTGACGTAATTGCCTGTAGGAAAGAGTCCTCAATTTGCCCTTATCAGCACGCACACGTGTGTACTGTGAATCAACTACATACTTCTTGATTGCCAAGACACTTCATCCTGATCATCGCACAATGTTGATTGTAGTCATGCCTTGACCTAAACACTCCACAATTTGTTGCTTCTCAGCAGCCGACACATCCTTTTTCTTTCCCATTTTGGCAGAAAATGTAGGCTGCTTAATAATGTGAGAGAGCCTTCTTAAGTAGTCTTGCCTTTCATTGGACACACCTGCCAAACTAATTAGCACAGGTGTCTGCAATTGCTTACAGTGATATAAAGAGCCCTGACACACATCACCATCAATGAGTTTAACTGACAAACAAACAAATTCTTCCCTTATCACTCCTAAACACTTTTTGCAAAATAATTTGGAACGCAGTGTACATGTGCTTTTCCACAAAACACCAGTGGTTCACGTAGTGAATCTTACAGTTCTAACTTGCCAACCGTGGTCTGTATGGAGTTGTTCAATAAAGGGCCCAAAATTAAGATAACATAGATGGGAGAGGTCTCTATGAATAGGAATTCCTAAGTATTTGATACCCTGTGAGGGCCAGGCAAAGGGAAAGTTGGACTGGATGGAATCCTATATGGATTTGGGGAGGGAGACATCGAGGGCCTCAGACTTCGCTGCATTGATTTTAAAATTTTACCATGTAACAAAGTGATCTATTTCAGCCATAACAGCATGGATGGATATATGTGATTGAGTGATATATACTAGGACATCATCAGCAAATAGAGAGCACTTGTACTCGGTGCCTCCCACCTCAATCCACCTAATATTGGGGTTATGGCGAATTGATGAGAGCAGGTGCTCCGTCACTAGGATGTATAAGAGAGGGGACAGAGGACATCACTGCCTTGTCCCATTGGTGATTGTGAAAGGTGATGAAAATGTTCTGACGCACCCCCTGGGCCTTGGGACACCCGGAGCCGGACCCTTTTTGGTGGATGCTGGTGGTTGTAGTCTTCGTGGCGGCGACCCAGTTCCGTGGCTCAGGGCTGTCAAACCAGTGGCGGAACTATTTATGTGGTTTTCATGTTTAAATGTCCGACTACGCCACCCGTGGATTGCGGTCAGAGTGAACCGCCGCTACAGGGCAGACCACTGAGGCTGGTGTTGTGGGTGCAGCAGAGCGTAGCATAACTCCCCACGGGAGGAGTATAGCCTCAGGGCAGTGTATGCGGAGGATGGGGGTGATGGTGCAGGGCAGCAGCAGTAACGACACGGAGTCAGTGATGCAGTTCAGGGCCTTTACTCACAGTTCTTATTATCCAGACCACGTCTGCAGGTAACGGCTGCCCACGTCGTACTGTGCTCACCAGGTGAGGGGCTCAGACAACTCCCAGATAACTTTGGAGCACTTCACAGGACCCCCTTTGTGTGTCCTTTGTCTGGCCTTTCTTACCAACACTTCTGTCCGGCTGCCTCGGGCCTCCTCTTGGTAAACTTGGCGCCAGTTTCCCTGACCCTATGTGGTGCCTTCCTAGCGGGTGTAGCGAGGGGCTGCGCCACATAAAATGTCAGAGCCTCCGGTTTCTAGCTGAGGGTCGTTTCCTGCCTCCACTAGTTCGGGGACCGGTCTCCCCCTTTGGCCTGACCCCTCCACGCAGGTGGATTCGGGCGTGCGGTGGCGACTCGCCCGTCCGCACCCCTGGGATCCCTTCATTCCTCGTTCCTGGAGCCTTCTCCGCTCCTCTTCCTTCCTTCTCCCTCTTCCAGGCCTGGGCCTCTGTTACTAGGCCCGCCTCCGGAGCAGAGCTCATGCAGAGCCCCTGCTCCCTGCCACTTCTGCTCAGACTTCTCTGCACTGAACTAAGATGGTGCCCACCTTTTATACTCCCTTCTCAATGCACCCAGGAACTGCTTCCTCCCTGCTCCTGCACTACAGGGTTCCCCTTCCTCAGTGTTCCCTCCCCCCACTCCAGCCAGGGACAGGGACTGTCGTGCCCATCTCAGGGGCATATTGGTCGCCCTGCCCCACGGCAATGTGGTGTAATGCATGCAGGTGTCGGGTCCTGATCCACACTCCATCCTTACCTGAGAGTGAGATATCACACCTCTGGGTGAGGTGCAATACGTCTGTAGCAACCGAGCCCTCAGGGTGCTACAGTTCCATTTATCTTCAGCCTAGGTGACGTATTGCGATACAGGGCCGTGATTTTGGCTATAAAAGGGTCCCCTAGACCCCTACCCCAAGCTTTTTAAGAGAATCATATATGGCGTGCCAGGAGACTCTATGGAATGCTTTCTCAGCATCCAACGAGAGTATCTAATTACAAATTTTTAACTGCATCTAGCCCAGGAAATACTTTGTGCCTAGTAGCAGTGTCTGCTAGTGAGCGGATTATCCCGGCTGTTAAGCAAGCTGCACCACCTGTAGTTTAGACACTTAATTTTTTCAAAGGAAATGCTTCGGGACCATGGGATACTTAGTGAAGAGCATCAGGAGGCACCCCAAGGCATAGGTGCTGGGACTGGCAGTAGGATGCCTTGCGGTGGACAGCCGAGCTCGATCCTTATAAAAGCTTTTTAACTGCAGCAGCTTTAGTGGACGCTACTGGAGCTGGAATTACCGCGGCTGCTGGCATGAGACTTGCCCTCCAATAGATCCTTGTAAATGGATTTAAAGTGTATTCATTCAAATTAGAGAGACAATTTAAATTAAAAAGCTTAGAGCTGCCTCCACCACAGGGGGGCTCGCTCGACCCACCAGCGGACAGGCACCAGTATTGGGAGAGGGGGGCTGGCCGTCAGGGTTCACCGCGGCTCTGGCACAAACCCGGCGACACGGAGGTGGCACGGGCAGGAGCGGACTGGCCGTGTCGGCTTCTCACTTTTTGGATTTTAGAAGGGCATGACATGCCTATATCTGTGTCTCCCCCTCCTTTTACTCCTCCACCTCTTTTATTTTCGCATGACTATATGTACTTGTCACTTTTCCATGTGTTAGTTATGTCTTCTGAGCAGTTTGTCAGCTTTTGGACACCTTTGAAGGTGTTTTCTATGTGTTTCTATGTGTTTTTGTTTGCCTGCCATTGGTTTTAACGGTGTTCGAAGGTGTTCGACGAACAGTTCGACGAACAGTTCGGCGAACACACGGGTGTTCGACGAACCGAACCGAACTCGAACACTACGGGGGTGGCTCAACACTAGTCTTAAGCATAAACTTGTACTTAAGGAGATCTGCAGAGAAATGTTCTGGGTGAAGAGGGCACTGCTTCTTCCAGGACACTTTTGATTATTTCATTGTAAAGTTTCAAAGATAAATTAGGACTGGAGCTAGAAGAGATAGGGGACACTGAGGACTGCAATTTCATCATAAATTTAAGGGTGTTATTGGAGTAAAGATTTCTGTGAGTGTGATATGTAAGGCAGTACCTATATGTATGCTGTATGCATGCTGCCCGCAGTCTCCCCTACATGGTTGTATTTTCAAACCCAGTGGCAGGAAGTCTTATGCCTCTGTCAAGATAAAGAGGCATGACCCACCCAATTTAGCTAGGCCCCACCACCTCCAGCTATATGGTATTTAAATGGTATTTATTCCTCCGTATGTGTTTACTTGGTCACATTTAATGCATTTAATTTAGCACTCTAATTTATATACAGTATATCCACTGTGATTTAATTTATTTATATTTTTGAGTTGCTGCTATATGTAAATATTGCACTATGCACTTTGACACATAGTCTGGATTTGCCATTGATATTCTTCTTTTTACTGATCTATGCCCCACAGCAAATGAATTATTGAGTATTTATTATATATACCTGAGTCTGTTTTTCTATAATCATGGTTTTTGATTTATACATGTATGTATTTTTAATATAAATTTATTAAATGAATAATTTTAAAATGATTGTGTGGTTGTTCATTGTTTATCTGGGTGGGTCTTGTATTTAAGATTAATGAATAACCCATTATAAATATACTATACTATTTCTAGATAGTTGTGTTGCCAAGATAGTGAGGCAGTTAAGAGCCCAACTTCAACTGACTTAAGGCTCATTCACTTAAAGGGCCAGAGTTTTTATACTAAATTAGGACATTTTTGTTCTTCCCGTTATTCTAAATATTTGAGAAAGGGTTATCTTTTGTTTTCTGTTTACTTTGTGAAGTTTTCCAGGGGGTAATTGGCCCTAGTTAAGCCTTCATAAAAATATGCAATCAAACAACAGGATGCGTGTTTAGTTGTCCACATCTTTTATGTGGTCATAAAATATATTGTTGGCTGATATCACATTCCTTTGTTTAAATAGGTGTTGTGCTACCAACAATGTTGTAAAGTGTATCACAAAAGGGAAAATGTTTGCAGAATAATCATTGATATGAACCCCTTCTACTATCACTGCTCCACATGGATAAAAGTTAACAAGCACACATCAACTGCCTATGTCAACAATCACTAAATGGGGGAAGGTTTTTAGTGCACGTGAAAAGAACATTAAACAGAAGGAGTGGTCTTGAGCTCAATCAACTCAGCTTTGAAGGGAATGTATTCACTTAGGTTCTGTGCAGGAGGCTCTAATAGATCAGTGATGTTTTCATTTTTCACTGCCATAGGTACAGTTTAAAATATACACTGACGAGCAAAAGTGTAAGAATGTTTTGAACTTTTGACTTTCATGCTCCATATCTCATCATCCACTACTGCTTCAAACATGAGACTACCATCATTTTATAAACAAACATCTTGGCTATCTCATACATAAATTTGACTTGCAACTATTTAGCATATGATTAGTTATGCAGATTCTTGTCATGTCACAGCATTGTTTCTGTTTTGCTCCTAAAATCTAATTTTTATTTTTATTATTTTGTTGGTATTTTGTAAATCTACCTTTGGCTTTCAACACTGCCTGAATCTTCTAGATCAGATTCAAACATGTCTCGACCAAAATCTGATTCCAGGTCTCTTCTACACGTTACTAAAGTTGGTGCATACTGGTCGACTCACTTGGGTATATATACAGTTTTTTCTTCAACTCTACCTGCAAGTGTTGAGGTCTGGGGACTGTGGGGGCCAATCCAGTACCTCTACTTCATTGTCATCTAACCATTTCTTCGCCAATATCGAGGTATGCGTTGGTGTCACGGGTGTGTTGCCACGAAGATCGTCACGAGTACACAGCCTGACTTCTCGCAGCTGACTTGTTGGTGCTTTGTGTTTTCTCGGCAGTGTAGGAGTTAATTCTCTCTCTCTCTGGGCTAGCTGAGGTCCAGCCTCGCCCAGCTGCAATCAATGCTTCTTTAGTGAGACTCCTTTATTTTCCTGCAGGTCTGTTTGGGAGGTGTCGGTGAAAGCTTTTCATTCAGACTTACAGAGCGGATCGTGGAGTTTGGAGTTGCTGAGATAAGTGTATTTGGAAGTGTGTTTTCCCTTTCCTCGCTTTATCATTTATCTCCTTTCCCGTTGGTGTTCCCTCTGTTGTAGTTGTTTAGAAGTTGTATGCAAGGTGGTTTTGGTTTTTCCCTTGTACTGTCTCGTTCGTCTAAATACTGTGTGTGGGCATATTATTTCTGGTTCCCTATTGTTGTGATCGGGGTCCTTCTCAGGACTAGATTACTTAGGTGCAGGGATCCTCAGAAGGTAGGGGTTACGCTGGCGGCCTGGACCTCTGTACCTTTAACAGTACCTCCAGGATGAGGGATTAGTCAGGGCCCCAGCTTAGGGTCAGCTTAGGCCCCCTACCTCCAGTATTCTGTGACAGTGTGACATTTTCACCGACCATCTTAGTTTTTCTCCAGCTACCATGGATCCAGTAGCCGGTCTATCTCGGCAGTTGCAGAGTTTGTCCATGGGGCTGGCGGATGTTAGGTCCAAGGTTTTGCATCCTCTGGAGCAAGCCGGACCAGAACCTAAAGTAGCTCTCCCTGACAGGTTCACTGGGGGGCGGGACAAGTTTTTTGTTTTCCGGGAGGCATGCAAATTGTACTTTCGGCTGCGGCCTCGGTCATCGGGCAGTGAAGAACAAAGGGTGGGAATTGTCATCTCGCTCCTACAAGGGGACCCACAATCTTGGGCGTTCTCTCTTCCCCCAAGCTCCCCGGTTCTCCAGTCAGTGGATAGGTTTTTCGCTGCTCTGGGACTCGTATATGATGACCCAGATCGGATCTCCCTTGCTGAGTCTAAGTTACGTAGGATTCAGCAGGGAGATCGTCCGGCGGAGGAATTCTGTTCGGAGTTCCGTAGGTGGGCCACGGACACCCAGTGGAATGACCCGGCTCTTAGGAGCCAGTTTTGTCATGGTTTATCCGACAAATTACAGGATGTGTTGGCACAGTATGACTCTCCCGCGTCACTGGAAGCCGCTATGGCCCTTGCTATTCGCGTTGACAGACGGCTTCGGGAGAGGTGCGGGATAACTCTACCCCCTGTAATGTCTCCACCTCCTACAAGGTCCCCTCATATGGTGGTTCCCCTGGTCAGTCCGGAGGAGCCTATGCAATTAGGAGGGACATCATTTCGGGGAAGGGGACCGGTGGTGTGCCATAAGACAGGAAGGTGTTTTCTCTGCGGGAAAAAGGGACATTTTATTGGGGGGTGTCCATCCCGTCCCTTGCAGAGTAAAGAGTCGTCGAAAAAACTGTTGATCCCAGGTTGTGTGGTGGACGGCAATCTGGGAGTAGGTATTTCGTCCCTAGGTTCGTCTCAGTTTCTCGTACCGGCGGAGGTGGTGGTGGGTACGAGAACTGAGAGGATATCTGTTCTTCTGGATAGTGGGGCCGGGGCTAATCTGGTTGATGCTCGGTTTGCCCGGGTTCAAGGTATGCGATTGAGTGAGTTGGCTAAACCCATCCCCATATTCTCGATCGATGCCAGACCTCTCGGTCAGGGAAGTTTTTTGCAAGCTGTGCATGGCGTAAAACTTCAAGTGGGGGCAATACATAAAGAACTGTTGTCTTGCTACGTGTTGGAGGGTCTTCCCACTCCTATAGTGTTGGGCCTTCCTTGGTTAGCTAAGCATAACCCGGTTATTAATTGGCAAACCAGAGAGATAAGCCAATGGAGTAAATTCTGTAATAAAAACTGCATGAACACGGTCATCGGTGCGGTTACTCCTTGGGTCTTACCTCCATTTCTGGTGGACTTTGAGGATGTATTCTCGGAGAATGGGTGTCAGGAACTACCTCCTCATCGCGTGTATGACTGTTCTGTAAAACTGCTCCCTGAGGCCAAGTTACCTAAAGCTAGGTTGTATAACCTTTCTGGTCCTGAGAGGCAGGCCATGAAGGATTATATTTCAGAAAGTCTGGCTAAGGGGCATATTAGACCTTCATCTTCTCCGGTGGCCGCGGGGTTCTTCTTTGTTAAGAAGAAAGATGGAGGCCTACGCCCTTGCCTGGATTTCCGTGAACTTAATCGGATTACGGTCCGAGATCCGTATCCGCTCCCACTTATTCCCGATCTCTTTAATCAGATCGTGGGCGCCAAATGGTTCTCTAAGTTGGATCTCAGGGGGGCGTACAATCTGATTAGGATGAAGGAGGGGGATGAGTGGAAGACGGCTTTTAACACTCCGGAGGGGCATTATGAGAACCTTGTCATGCCATTCGGTCTGACTAATGCCCCGGCGGTGTTTCAACACTTTGTTAATGATATTTTTCGCCACCTGGTGGGACAGTTTGTTGTCATATATCTGGATGATATCTTAATTTACTCGCCGGATCTGGTGTCTCATCAGGAGCACGTTAGACAGGTGTTACAGATCTTGCGGGATAATAAACTGTATGCCAAGTGGGAAAAGTGTGTGTTCGCCGTACAGGAACTCCAGTTTTTAGGCTTCCTGGTTTCAGCGTCCGGTTTTCGTATGGACCCTGGGAAAGTGCGGGCAGTTCTTGAGTGGGATCGGCCGGAGAATCTTAAGGCACTACAACGTTTCCTGGGGTTTGCTAACTATTACCGGAAGTTCATTCGTAATTTCTCGTCCATGGTTAAGCCTCTCACAGACATGACTAAAAAGGGGACGGATTTTTCTAGGTGGTCTGACAAGGCTTGTCAAGCATTCTCCTCCTTGAAAAAATGTTTTGCCTCGGCACCCATACTCATTCAACCTGATGCGTCTCAGCCATTCTTTGTAGAGGTAGACGCTTCCGAGGTAGGGGTGGGAGCAGTATTGTCACAGGGTTCGTCCCCTGGTAAGTGGCATCCGTGCGCCTTTTTCTCTAAAAAATTGTCGTCCGCTGAGAGGAATTACGATGTCGGCAATAGGGAACTCTTGGCCATTAAGTTAGCTTTTGAGGAGTGGCGCCATTTTTTGGAGGGGGCAGTTCATCCGGTCACCGTCATCACCGATCACAAGAACCTGCTATATCTGGAGTCCGCTAAACGTCTGAATCCCAGACAAGCTAGGTGGTCATTGTTTTTTACCAGGTTTAATTTCGTCGTTACATATCGTCCTGGGTCTAAAAATGTAAAGGCGGATGCCTTATCTCGTAGTTTCCCTGGGGCCGGGAATACGGACGACCCGATTCCTATTCTTCAGGAGGGGGTGGTGGTTTCGGCAGTATGCTCTGAGCTGGAGGAGGAGATATTGGAGGCTCAGGGAGACGCCCCTGTTGGACCTCCGGGGAGACTGTTCGTTCCAGATCAGTTGCGACAAAAGGTGATCGAGGCACACCATAACTCAGTTTTTGCAGGACACCCGGGGAGTAAAGCAACTGTGGATCTCCTCTCGCGTCGGTTTTGGTGGCCTAACTTACATAAAGAGGTGGTAACTTTTGTCGCGTCCTGTGGGGTTTGTGCGCGCTCTAAGACCTCACATACCCGTCCGTCTGGGGCCCTCTTACCTTTGAAGATCCCGGAGCGTCCTTGGACTCATCTGTCTATGGACTTTATTACTGACCTCCCTCCGTCTTCGGGTAAAACGGTCATACTCGTTGTAGTGGACAGGTTCAGCAAGATGGCACATTTTATCGCTCTTCCGGCTCTCCCTAATGCTAAAACTCTTGCGCAGGTGTTCATTGGGGAGATTGTGAGGCTTCACGGGGTACCCTCCGAGGTGGTGTCTGATCGGGGGTCTCAGTTTGTGTCCAAGTTCTGGAAGGCGTTTTGTGCACGGCGGGGGATGCATTTGTCATTCTCGTCGGCTTTTCATCCTCAGACCAATGGTCAGACGGAACGTATGAACCAGAGCTTGGAGACATATCTTCGGTGTTTTGTGTCAGAGAACCAGGAGGACTGGGCTTCTTTCCTACCTCTGGCAGAGTTTGCTCTCAATAATAGGCGGAGCGAGTCCACTGGTAAGTCCCCGTTTTTTGGGGCATATGGTTTTCACCCCCAGTTTTGTACTTTCAGTAGGGGGGGCTCTTCGGGGGTTCCAGAGGAGGAACGATTTTCCTCATCTCTCGCTTCAGTATGGAGAGGGGTGCTGAAGAATCTGAATACTATGGGGAACCGATACAAACGTATGGCTGATAGGAGGAGAGTGTCTGGTCCGGACCTAAGTGTGAACGATCAGGTATGGTTGTCTACCAGGAATATTAAACTTAAGGCTCCCTCCTGGAAACTGGGTCCCAGGTTCATCGGGCCGTACAGAATCAGTTCTGTTATTAATCCGGTGGCATTCCGTCTTGACCTCCCCCCTACGTTTAAAATTCACAACGTGTTTCACAGATCATTGCTTAAGAGGTATGTGGCGCCGGTGGTACCGTCACCTTTACCTCCCCCTCCTGTGGTTGTCAATGGTAACTTGGAGTTCCAGGTATCGAGGGTCATTGATTCACGCTTTAATCGCCGGTCCCTTCAGTACTTGGTTCATTGGAAGGGGTATGGTCCTGAGGAGAGGATGTGGGTTCCTGCGTCGGATATTAACGCAGACCGATTAGTTCGGGCCTTCCACACGACTCACCCGGATAAACCTGGCCCTGAGGGTCCAGAGGCCCCTCGTAGAAGGGGGGGTACTGTCACGGGTGTGTTGCCACGAAGATCGTCACGAGTACACAGCCTGACTTCTCGCAGCTGACTTGTTGGTGCTTTGTGTTTTCTCGGCAGTGTAGGAGTTAATTCTCTCTCTCTCTGGGCTAGCTGAGGTCCAGCCTCGCCCAGCTGCAATCAATGCTTCTTTAGTGAGACTCCTTTATTTTCCTGCAGGTCTGTTTGGGAGGTGTCGGTGAAAGCTTTTCATTCAGACTTACAGAGCGGATCGTGGAGTTTGGAGTTGCTGAGATAAGTGTATTTGGAAGTGTGTTTTCCCTTTCCTCGCTTTATCATTTATCTCCTTTCCCGTTGGTGTTCCCTCTGTTGTAGTTGTTTAGAAGTTGTATGCAAGGTGGTTTTGGTTTTTCCCTTGTACTGTCTCGTTCGTCTAAATACTGTGTGTGGGCATATTATTTCTGGTTCCCTATTGTTGTGATCGGGGTCCTTCTCAGGACTAGATTACTTAGGTGCAGGGATCCTCAGAAGGTAGGGGTTACGCTGGCGGCCTGGACCTCTGTACCTTTAACAGTACCTCCAGGATGAGGGATTAGTCAGGGCCCCAGCTTAGGGTCAGCTTAGGCCCCCTACCTCCAGTATTCTGTGACAGTGTGACAGTTGGGTCGTTGTCCTGCTGGAACACTATGTCATCTTTTTCATACCCATAGTACTCGAGTGTACGAAGTGACTCATCTTGTAGGATACTCGCATATAGCTCAGCATTGAGATCACCATTGATCCTGGTCAAGTATCCACTACCTTTGGCTGTGAAACAGACCCATCATCGGGAGTACACTCTTTTTAAATAGTCAGTCAATGTATTTATTCAACATTTTTATTGATACAAGATAGTTAAGCTTTTCTTACCTTAAAGTTTAGCTTATAGCATTTGTGTTAGGATTCAATGTTGTGTTTATAGCAATACCAAACAGTTCTTGCATTTGGGATGGCCATATGTGATTTCACTGTATGCTTATTGAATCCTCTTATTGTCATGAGAACCATTGAATCCTTTGTTGTAGTTAGGCAAGATGCAAAGAAGAATATTTAGGAACAGAATATAGCAATTACTTTGTCTTTTCTCTCTACAGCTAAAGATTTATCCTTCACATTTATTGTAAACTGAATAATAAACTAAGTTAAAGTGTACATCATGGTGACTGTAAATGCAGTACTAATCTGATTGTTGGAATAATTCTTCTCAAGCGGAATGTAATGTGCTGACTGAGAGATAAAAAGTAAGTAGGCACATAAGTGAGACTGGGAACATCACAGCTTGTGTTTGTGATACGAGCTCAGTAAGTAGAATGCTCGGCACCGCAGTCAGCCAAAATATAACAACGTATCTTCTGCATTTTTAAAATCCATTAAAATCGGGCTTTTTCCTTGTCAATAGAAGCTGTGCTTGATTCTTTTCACTTTATACACATACAATAATTGGATGTATAAAAATGGAAATGAATCTATAGCTTAAGAAAGCTACATTGACAGAAATGGCCAAGCACAAGGCTATTGTTCAAGCGTTTACATTTTTCTCCAAGCATCATGGACTTTACAAGTTATATCATTTTAAAAAAGGCTGTATGACTCAAAGCATCTGCAGCGTATACAACAGCATTGTTACTGACTACTTGAATACTACAGTAGTTACTTCCTCTCAGTTTTACCTAATGGAGGGGTTTGAGTTAGGCACTTTACTCAGAAAAGCCTCAAAGTACATTTAAAATATGACATCCAGGTTGCGTACTAGTGATTGGCGAGCACTAAAATGCTCTGGTGTTCGTTACTCGAGTAATGAGCCCAATATAAGTCAATGGGAAACTAGAGCATTTTTCCAGTAGCCTCCCTGGAGCTCTGGAGAGGTCTAAAAATTGCTCAAATTGATGTAAACAGCACTGAAATGGCATGGGAATAGCATGGGAAAGACCCCTGGAAGCATGTCTGAATCCCAGGTTGCTGCTAGGAACAATGTTGTCAGAGTATTATGCCACTTTTACGGACTGACAATAAAACATTCAGAAACGAAGATAAAATGGATTTTCCTGGAAAAAATGTTAAACATTCTTTCCAGGATAATGACTTGTATATAAGGAAAAATAAATAGAAAAAAAAATGCTCCTCCACACCTTGGGCTATGTTCACATGTAGTGTTTTTGCTGCGTTTTTGCACTTTCGCATTGCTTTCAATGGTGAAAAAAACATTCACCAGGAAATGTAATTTTAACATTTTAATACCTTATCTGGCCATGTGGTATGTGAGACATGATCAGACATATCCTGTTTAATTTATGAAGGAGGGACTCTGAAAGTCCCATTTTTTTTCAGGGCAATCAGGCGACAGTCACTACTGTTAGAGGGCCAGCAGTTGACCCTCACTATTGTTAGAGGGCCAGCAGGCAGCCCTCACTATTGTCAGAGGACCATCAGGCAGCTCTCACTCTAATTTTTGAGGGCCAGCAGCTGGCCCTCACTCAACATTTTAAGAGGGCCAGCAGCTGGCTATGCTTTGCATAGCTGTATTTAATACTGCAATATAATGTATCCATCTGAGGTGGGCAAATTTTCTTTTTTGTATTAATAGTATTAATACTGTAAAGTTTGAAACTTGGAAGACCAGCATGCGGTCCTGACAATTTATAGTGTGTGAGCAGACGGCCCCCACTATTTTTAGAAGGCCAGCAGGCATTTTGTGGACAGATGAGACCAAAATAGAGTTTTTTGTTAAAGCACATTATTCAACTGTTTACTGTAAATCGAATGAGGCTTACAAATAAAAGAACACAGTACTTATAGTCAAATGTGGTGGATGTTCAAAGATAGGGGTTGTTTTGTTGCCTCTGGCACAGGGTGTCTTGACTGTGTGCAAGACATCATGAAAGTGAAGATTCCAAAATGATTTTGGGTTGCAATGTAGTGCCCAGTGTCAGAAAGCTGGATTTGCATCCTAGGTTATGGGTCTTACAGCAGGACAATGACCCCAAACACACTTAAAGAAGTACCTAGAAATGGATGGAAACAAAGCACTGGAGAGGTCTGAAGTGTTAATTCTAGCTCCAGTAGCATAACGTCTCGAACCACTACCTCTTACCTACAGATGCTACAGAGAAACTGCAAATGGACACATTAAATTAGTTAATTTTGCCTGCTTTGATAAATTTCTGAGTACATATCGCCGTAAAAAATTTGAATCTGTCAATGAGTGTTTGGAAAAAAGCAATCAAGTTATGGACTGTGGAAGAGATGTTTGTGACGAGAATGAACACTCATTTGCAGCAGATGATATCTAGCACCTATCCCTATACTAAACGCAGCTAATAGCAGTATTAATAGAGAATAGAATAGACTTTTTTTTTGGTTGCAGCAGCAAGGACTATAAGGCAATAATCCCTGATGAGGTGAGTGTAATATGCTATCACTACTGCGACAGCTCACCCGTGCCCGAATTGTAGATAAGAGTGGTAATATTGTAGAATATTACCTTTCTCAGCTGATAGATGAACCAACCACGGGAAGTAATCTGCTGGATCTGGTTCTGTCAAATAGACCAGATACAATTTCAGATCTACAGGTCTGGGGATACCGAACATAAATGGGGCATGTTTAAGGAAATACTACTAGAATCCTGTAGAAAATGTATACCCTCTAGTAATAAAATGTTCAGAAACCATTATGGATAAATAAGACAGTACAAAGTATAATAAGACAAAAACAAAGGGCATTCAAAATTTTGAAGGCCGAGAATACAGAAATAGCATTTCAGGAGTATAGAGACCTAAATAAGAAATGTAAAAAAGAAATCAGGGTAGCAAAGTTATCTACAGAGCAACAAATTGCCAGCGACATTAAAATAAATCCCAACATTTTTTATAAATACATCAATGCCAAAAAGAAAAACAGAGATGGTATCAGCCCCTTAAAAGATGATAATAACAAGATAACCATACAGAACAAAGAAAAGGCTGAGTTATTAAACATGAACTTTTCATCTATGTTCAATAACCAACCTGTCTGTTCCAGGGATCTTTCAACAGGCAAAAAGCAAAGTTCACCACGTGATATATCTAGTTTAACACAAAAAGAAGTACACCTACATCTGAGCAAATTAAACATTGATAAATCCCCCGGCCCAGGCTGCATTTATCCACGGATACTGAGGGAATTGAGCTCAGTAATTGACAAATGGCTGCATCTCATATTCTTAGACTCTCTTGTAACAGTGGTAGTGCCACAGGATTGGATGATAGCTGATGTGGCACCAATATTTAAGAAAGGTAAGAAGGTGGATCCAGGTAACTACTATCCAGTAAGTCTGACATTGGTAGTGTGCAAAGTTTTTGTGGGCATCATAAGAGATGACCTGCAGAGTTATACCACAGAGAATAATATAATAAGTGATAATCAGCATGGATTCATGAAAAATAGGTCGTGTCTAACCAACATGTTGGCGTTGTATGAGGAGGTAAGTGCAAATCTGGATGTTGGCAATGCGGCTGATATGTTTAATCTGGACTTTGCAAAGGCATTTGATACTGTACCACATAACAGCCTTACACTGAAGCTACAGAAGCTAGGACTTTGGGGAACTATATGCAGATGAGTAAGGAATTGGCTAAATGACAGGAAACAAACAGTCCTAAAGGACAGGAAACAAAGAGTCGTAATAAATGGTACATTCTCTAAATGGGATATAGTCAATAGTGGGATCTGTGCTAGGACCAATTCTTTTTAATCTCTTTATTAATGACCTTGGGGATGGGATTAAGAGTAAGGTGTAAGTCTTTGCTGACACCAAACTATGTAGGATATTAAAATCTGATCTTGACATTACGATATTGCAGAACGATCTGGATAAGATGACTGAATGGGGCAACACTTGGCAGATGAGGTTCAATGTAGATAAATGTAGAGTAATTCACCTAGGACAGAGTAATCTTATTTCTGCATAAACATTAAATGGGAGTACATTCAGGACTACAGAACAGGAGAAGGACTTGGGTATTCTGGTTACGAGTAAGCTGAGCAGCAGTACTCAATGTCAAGCAGCAGCCGCAAAAGCAAAAACGATTTTAGGATGTATAAAAAGATAAATAAAATCCCGCGATCCCAAAGTACTATTACCCCTTTATAAATCACTGGTGAGGCCACATCTGAAATATGGGATTTTGTTTTGGGCTCCACATTTTAAAAAGGTTGAAAAAGTTGAGCTTGTTTAGCTTAGAAAATGACGCCTCAGAAGAGATCTCATTTACATGTACAAATATGTGTGGTCAGTACAAAGGACTAGCACATGACTTATTCCTTCCAAAGACCATACTAAGGACCAGGGGGGAATCAATATGGGTGGAAGAAAGGCGATTCCAGCACCTAAACAGGAAAGGGTTCTTTATAGTCAGAGCAGTCAGACTGTGGAATGCCCTACCACAAGAGGTAGTCATGGCAGACACTATAACAGCTTTTAAAAAAGGGATGGATGATTTCCTCTATACAAATAGCGGTAGAGCAGGCCAGGACCTCCAAGGCGTAGAAAGACAGTTCATGCCACGTGTCTACCTTGGATACCCAATAGTTGTAAGGCACAGAAGAATCATGGAGTATGCTGGTATGGTCGGCAAGGTACTCCTTCAGCATCTTTCAAAATGTTTCCCTCCTTGTCAGATTACCCCACGCATCAGGACCTGGGTGGTGAGAGGGTCTGAGCAAACTGCATCTGATGTGTGTCTCCCTCGTCTCTACTCCTAGATTGTCCACTGTGACCTCTGCCGCCAGCGTGGTCAGATGGGAATTTTTTTTAATAAACCTTCAACTGGGACCTTCTGGTACTGCAATATTTTAGTAGACCTCTCTGCCACGGGAAGGAGAGATGGAAAGTTCTCCTTGTAGCATGGGTCTAGAAGGGTGACAAACCAGTAATTAGTGTTGGTTAAAATGTGTACAATACAAGGGTCATGGGAAAGTCAGCGATACATAAAGTCAGCCATGTGTGCCAGACTACCAACACTACACTGTCCACACCAAAAGCACTACTGTCCATGTTCTCCTCCTCATCCTCCCCTCTCCTCCTTGTCTTCAGGCCATCCACGCTGAACAGACTGGATGAAGGTGGTGTGGGTAGTACCATCTGTAGGGTAGGCAACCAGCTCCTGTTCCTCCTCCTCATTATCACCCAATCTGCATTGAGAAGATGAGATGAGGCTAGGCTGTGTAGCATCACCCTGTATAGTTTTTTGCTCCATTTCAACTTGCTCCGCCTGCAAAGCCTCCTCTTTAATTGTAAGTAGTGAGCATTTCAGTAGACAGAGAAGAGAGATGGTTACGCTGATTATGGTGTTATCGCTGCTCATCATTTTAGTCGAGTCCTCAAAGTTTCTGAGAACTGCACAGATGTCAGACATCCATGCCCACTCATCAGCTCTTATGTGCAGAGGCTGACCGGAATACTGACAGGCATGTTTGAGCTGGTATTCAACTACTGCCCTCTGCTGCTCACAAAACCTTGCCAACATATGTAACGTTGAGTTCCAACACGTGGTGACATCGCACTCCAGTAGGTGAGCTGGAAGTTGCAAAAGCTGCTGCAGCATTGCCAGGGTGGCGGAAACTTTACCTGACTTGTTGAAATGGGCACACAAACGGCGTGCTTTCACAAGTAGCTCAGGCAGATCTCGGTAGGTTTTGAGAAACTGCTGAACCATCGAGATGAGCACATGGGCCAGGCATGGTATGTGTGCGAGGTTGCCATGCTTCAGAGCCGCCACCAGGTTATGGCCATTGTCACACACAACCATGCCTGGCTGTAGGTTCCGGGGTGAGAGCCACAGATCAGTCTGGTCTGTTAGACCTTTCAACTATTCTGTGGCAGTGTGTGGCTTGTCACCTAAGCAAATGAGCTTCAGCAAAGCCTGTTGACGCTTAGCTGAGGCAGTGCTGCAGTGCTTCAAGCTTTCAAGTGATGTTGATGTCATTTCGGAGATGGAGACTGAGGAGGAGGAGGAGAAGGAGGTTCAGGAACTGCTGTAAAAGGTTGGGGCAACCCTGATTGAACCAGGGCCCGCAATTCTCGATGTTGGTACAACGTGTTCCATCCTGGGGTCTGACTTGATCCTGGCTTCCTCAAAATTCACGCAGTGTGCCATCAGGAAAATGTAGCGTCCTTGGCCACAAGCACTTGTCCACATGTCTGTCATTAAGTGGATCTTCCCTGTAACAGTGTTGGTCAGGGCATGGCTGATGTTATGGGACACATGCTTGTATAAGGTGGGGATGGCACACCAGGAGAAATAGTGGCGGCTGGGGACTGAGCACCGAGGGATGGCCACCGCCATGAGGTTGCGGAAAACTTCCGTCTCCACAAGCCTAAACTGAAACATTCCCAGAGCAAGCCGTCTGGAAATATGGCCGTTTAGTATTGTGGTATGTGGGTTGGTGGCTGCGCATTTATGTTTGCATTCCAAGGACTGCGGTAGGGGCAACTGAACGCTGCATTGGGACAAGGATGTGGACGTGGTTACTGACAGTGGTTGCAAGTGTGCAACGACAGGTGCTGGATGGGAGGCATTTTCGCCTGCATTGTGGACAGGGGATTTACGTGCACATAGAACAGGGGAAGAGGCAATGGTGTCACCAGCAGACACTATTTCTGGACTCTAGCATTTGGCCCAACTAGTCAGGTGCTTTGCTGTCATATGCCTGAGTATGCTGGTGGTGGTCAGGCTGGTACTTGTGCTGTGACTGCTGATGCTGGCATGGCAGATATTGCAAATGGCCTTCTTGGGTTAACTAGACTGTCTTTAAAAAAGCGCCAGACTCTGGAACACCTAACCCTTGGCTTGGCCACTTCCCCGTGTTGGTGCTCTGGGGAACAGTTGCCTGCCTTGTGTCTCTGGCCACTCCAATGCCTCTTCCTGCCTGTTGTGGTGCTGCAGATCCCTCCCCCTCTGTGCTCCTGTCCTCGCTCTGCATGTCACCTTCCCAGGTTGGGTCAGTGACTTCATCGTCCACCACCTCGTCTTTCACTTCCGCCCCATGGTCCTCCTCCTAACTTGTTTACTTAACATCACTTGTTGGCAATTGTGTCTCATCATCATCCACCTCTTGTGACAGTAATTGCAGTTTCGCACAATTGCCTTCTTGTGAGCGTGAATGCTCAAATATTTGGGCATCGCTACCTGCAATCTCCTCATGTCTCGCTTGAAACGGTCAAGGAGAGATGCCAGAATCTATAAATGGAAATGTGAACAGCTCTTCGGAGCGTCCAAGTGTGGGATCACTTGTCGCTGGGCATTCGGAATGGTGGGATGAAGGAGGATCAGGGTGAGGATTATTTAGTCCAGAATCACGGCTACTGAAACTGGACCATGTGAAAGATGATGATGCAGGCAAACTGACTGGAAACATTATCTGCTATCTGCTATCCAACCAACAACCTTTTCACACTGATCTTCCATGCCCCCCTAAAAAATGGAACAAGAAGCTCAGATAGACTTTTTTTAACTGCTTGCACTACATATGCAAACACCTAAACAAAATATCACATGAGGGGCCTAATAAATAGAGACAACCAGCAGACACATAGCCCCCCTAAAAAATAACTTTTATTAATAATCTCTAAAAAGGACCTAAAAGTCCATAGACAAACAACAATAATACTCTAAATGATAGGACATATAGAATCAGGTAATACACCGACCGGGAGGGAATACAGATTCAAGCTGTCCCTGTTATGTCCCTAAATCCTGTCCCTACCTGACAGCGGAGGTTGGCACCCTAATTTGTACTTCGTGGCGCCCCCGCTCAACGTCGGTATCCCTAATGTCCCTACAAGGACCCTAGTCTTAAATTAAACAAAACCACAATAGTGAGAAAGGGTAGAAAAAGTGAACGTATAAATACAGAAGCCGATAATAGGTCAATGATTATAGATGGCCAAATTCATTTGGTCGGGTAAACATAAATGCTCTAGGGTAGAGGAGCACAGTGCTTGTTTCTCCATAGCCAAAACAAATCAAATAGCAGCCAGAGCAATCAAATATGGACACATGCTACACTTTGATAGTCCAGCTATATACCTCAAGAGGGGGCTCAGAAAGCAAAATCCCACCCAGGTAGATGTCTCCCCATACATCAAATGGAATTTAAGTATTGGTATTTGAAAAAGCATAATATCTATATCAAAGTATCAGGTCCAGACTCTGTCTGTCATAGATGTACATAATAGTAGACAGAAAGAAGGACACTTATCATTATTAGTCCCTATACCTTTTCAAAGAGAGACACTCATCATTATTAGTCCCTATTCCTTATCAAAAGACCAGAAAATGGTAATCAGAATATACATTTTCATTAGTAAAAAAACAATAACACTAAAACCTTAATGGTCCCCAATTCCAGCAGTCAGAAAGTAGATATCATTAGTAAGTAAAAAAATGACACTTATCCTTAGTAGTCCCAACGCGTTTCCCCCTAGTTTCCACCAGGGTTCATCAGGGGATCTGGGGAAGACCTCAATCCCTCACCCCAGATTGCCAGACAATAGTGCTTGTTTCTCCATAGCCAAAACAAATCAAATAGCAGCCAGAGCAATCAAATATGGACACATGCTACACTTTGATAGTCCAGCTATATACCTCAAGAGGGGGCTCAGAAAGCAAAATCCCACCCAGGTAGATGTCTCCCCATACATCAAATGGAATTTAAGTATTGGTATTTGAAAAAGCATAATATCTATATCAAAGTATCAGGTCCAGACTCTGTCTGTCATAGATGTACATAATAGTAGACAGAAAGAAGGACATTTATCATTATTAGTCCCTATACCTTTTCAAAGAGAGACACTCATCATTATTAGTCCCTATTCCTTATCAAAAGACCAGAAAATGGTAATCAGAATATACATTTTCATTAGTAAAAAAACAATAACACTAAAACCTTAATGGTCCCCAATTCCAGCAGTCAGAAAGTAGATATCATTAGTAAGTAAAAAAATGACACTTATCCTTAGTAGTCCCAACGCGTTTCCCCCTAGTTTCCACCAGGGTTCATCAGGGGATCTGGGGAAGACCTCAATCCCTCACCCCAGATTGCCAGACAATGCAGCATTGTCTGGCAATCTGGGGTGAGGGATTGAGGTCTTCCCAGATCCCCTGATGAACCCTGGTGGAAACTAGGGGGAAACGCGTTGGGACTACTAAGGATAAGTGTCATTTTTTTACTTACTAATGATATCTACTTTCTGACTGCTGGAATTGGGGACCATTAAGGTTTTAGTGTTATTGTTTTTTTACTAATGAAAATGTATATTCTGATTACCATTTTCTGGTCTTTTGATAAGGAATAGGGACTAATAATGATGAGTGTCTCTCTTTGAAAAGGTATAGGGACTAATAATGATAAGTGTCCTTCTTTCTGTCTACTATTATGTACATCTATGACAGACAGAGTCTGGACCTGATACTTTGATATAGATATTATGCTTTTTCAAATACCAATACTTAAATTCCATTTGATGTATGGGGAGACATCTACCTGGGTGGGATTTTGCTTTCTGAGCCCCCTCTTGAGGTATATAGCTGGACTATCAAAGTGTAGCATGTGTCCATATTTGATTGCTCTGGCTGCTATTTGATTTGTTTTGGCTATGGAGAAACAAGCACTGTGCTCCTCTACCCTAGAGCATTTATGTTTACCCGACCAAATGAATTTGGCCATCTATAATCATTGACCTATTATCGGCTTCTGTATTTATACGTTCACTTTTTCTACCCTTTCTCACTATTGTGGTTTTGTTTAATTTAAGACTAGGGTCCTTGTAGGGACATTAGGGATACCGACGTTGAGCGGGGGCGCCACGAAGTACAAATTAGGGTGCCAACCTCCGCTGTCAGGTAGGGACAGGATTTAGGGACATAACAGGGACAGCTTGAATCTGTATTCCCTCCCGGTCGGTGTATTACCTGATTCTATATGTCCTATCATTTAGAGTATTATTGTTGTTTGTCTATGGACTTTTAGGTCCTTTTTAGAGATTATTAATAAAAGTTATTTTTTAGGGGGGCTATGTGTCTGCTGGTTGTCTCTTGCACTACATATGCCACATTTCCATAAAGGTCAAACTTGTGGAGTATACGACTAGTAGTTGACCTGTTGACAGAATCACCCACCTGTAGCTCTTCCAGAGTGACCCTGGGCCTCTTGGCTGCTTTTCTAATTAGTTCTCTCCTAGCTTGAGATGTCAAGTTTAGGTGGATGGACAGGTAGGTTTGCAGTTGTGCAATACTTCTTTCATTTTTGGATGATGGATTCAACAGTGTTCCACGAGATGTTCAGAGCTTTTGCTGTTTTTTTAAAACCTAACGCTTCTTTGCTCTTCTTCACAACTTTATCACTCAGCTGTCTGTTGTGTTCTTAGGTTTTCATGATGTTGTTTGATCCATAATGTTATCAAACAAACCTCTGATGCCTTTACAGAACAGCTGTAGTTATACTGACAATAAATTACACACAAGTGGTAATTGGTCACTCAGGATTTTATTTAGGAGTGTCAGACTGCAGGGGGGCAGAATACAATTGCACATCACAATTTTCAGATTTGTATTTTTAAAATATTTAGAAAATTATGTATAATTTATTTTACAGTTCACAAATATGTGTATTCCATGATCTTCTCTGCAAGCACTGGCGAGTCATGGAGACTTTCTCCCATAGAAGGGAGGATCGTGGAGGGAGTGCAGGGTGCAAGGGCGGGATTACAGCGCCACAGGACACTGTGACATGCAGGGGAGGTGAGTGCTATTATAATGAAGAAAGGAGGCGGGGATTTCTTTGGGGGCCTGAAAGAAATCATTAGCATAAAGATATAATTTAAGATTTCAAAACAACAAGACCATTAATATGAGGCATACAGGTAAGACTGGTTTAACATTTCTATCACTTGTATGCCCATATTACTAGGTTATATACATCCCAGGAGGTGACAAATTCCCTTTAATTGGAGAGCTAACACATTTCATGCAGTTATAAAACTGCCCTATGTATATGTAACTGCATTGGTCTTCTGTTTTTGAGCATTCTCATAAATCATTGCATCCGAGTTGCTTTTTAGTATATCCCTAGCCTATATGTTTAAATGCCTCAACGTGATTCGCTTGCCACACACACTTTTGGGGGGGCACATCAGAGGCTGATACGCTATGTATGTATCATATTAACAGCAAATTAATGACCACAAACATACAACCAGTATTATCAAAAACTATCTTAAGTGTAAAGAAGAACAAGGTATCTAGAAAGTAATGATATGGCCCCCACAGAGCCTTAATCTCATCATGATTGAGTCTGTCTAGGGTTATATAGAGACAGAAGGATTTGCAGAAGCCTATATCCACATATCTGTGGTTAGTTCTCCAAGATGTTGGGAACAACCTCACTGGCGAGTTCCTTCAAAAACTATGAGTACGTTTACTAAGGCAATGTGTGGTCACACCAAATATTGACTTGATTTAGATTTCTCTTTTGTTCATTCATTTTGCATTTTGTTTAAAAAAATAAACTATTAATACTTTTCTTTTTCAATGCATTCTTACGTTGCAGCATTTTATCCACACATGCCTTTTTTTTTTTCTTTTTTTTACATTTTTGTATATTTGTTTTTTTTTAGGAATCAAGCAGAATGGACATAATGCTGAAACTCCATAGGGGCATGCAGAGTAAGTAATGCAACCCACTGATGAGCCACCACAAAACATTTTTTGTGCACTGTTTCTGCAGTATATGTAAAATACATATAGTACCCACTGTAGCTGTCAGACTAGATTTATGACAATGGTCATCAGCACATTTCTCTAGTTGTGAAACTATAACTCCAAATTCGACCTGTCAGATGCAGATTTAAAAGTAAAGTCTTTAGAATATTATATTAACAAGAAGAAATAGTCATGGAATTATGGAAATAACAGGATCAATAGTCATGTTGATGATATTCATATAATAAAATGGAAACAACATTTTTACATCTCAATTTATTCCGTATTGAGTATGGTTCATGAGAGATTGTCACACAGATCCTAATACCAGGTTTATAGTATGGCGTGGCATAATGTACAGTAGCTGGACTTCTCTAATCTTCATTCCAGGTGCATTAACAACTCGGCATTACATTGATTTGGTGCTTCTTACGGCGATTTATAAAAGTGTCCCAGGAGCTATTTTTCAGCACAATATGAAGCATGTTGCTCATGCTACTGTGAGCAGCCTGCATGACCTAAATGTGCTTCAATGGGCTGCAGTATCTCCGGACTTGTTTCCCATTGGACACATTTGGGACGTTATTTGTTAGGAACTTGAAACTAGTAGAGTTTGATGATTTGAGTGCATTCAGCAAGGCAGAACATTCTTCAGGAGACCATTAATAACCTCATTGATATCATGTCAAGATGTGCTAGTGTACGCATTTCTGCATACGGTGATCATACTAGATACTAAAGAAAGTATCTACTATGATCTCTCTATGCAGAAATACATACACTTTCAGATGTTTTGAATATTTTGTTTATATTTTGTTTCCATTTTTTCATCAAATGCATATTATTAACATGTCTATCCATTCTGTGATTTTCATAATTCATGATTTTTCCTTCTTGGTGTTGAAAGGTGTTCACATTTTCATACATACTTACCAGGGATGAGCGAGCACTAAAATGCTCAGATGCTCGTTTCTCGAACCAAGTAATTCCTTATGCTCGGATGGTCATTTTGAATAGCGAGTATAATGGGAGTCAATAGGAATTCTGAGCATTTTTATTGCAGACCCTACAAGGAGGTCTGAGGGGCAGTGAAAATGTTGAAATGGATGGAAAAAGTGCTGAGTGGAAGGAGAACAGCATGAGGAAGACCCCTGGAAGCATCTTTGACTCTCAGATCGCTGCTGAGAATAATGGTGACACACTTTTACTCCACTTTGAGGACTGGCAATAAAACATTCAAAATCAAAGCGAAATTGGAGCTTACAGGAAATAAAATGTTAAGAAACATTCTTTCTTGTACAATGACTTGTAGATGAAACCCCTGACAGATCCATCCACTAAAATGAGGCAACAGAGTTATTCTGGACTCTGTCTGGCCTCTGTTCAGTGGTGTCCTTCTTTTCAAAGATGCACAAACCTGTGCTTTTGTACATGCCTAAAAAGACATGTAAAACGACAGACTCTGCCATATCACAGGCCAGATGGGCTTTCAAGGTAACTCCATCTGCCTCAAAACAGTGATGCAGTGATTTTTTTATCGAGGGTTTTGTCTGAACCACATATTTCAGAGATTTACACATAAACCTCGATGCAAGTTCTAAGCGTAGAGCGCAGGATAAATGTGAGTCTCGCCTTACTGTGATATTTGGGAAGTAGAATGAACAAATCGACAACAGTTCAAAAATTGGTTATATTTATTTTTTAAGCTATTCACCATGTGTCATAACTGATTATGTCTTTATTTTTGGGGTCAATGCGATTACAGCGATACCAGATTTCATTTTTTTTAGGTTTTGCTACTATCACACACTAAAAATGTTTTTTTACAAAATAAAGTTTTTTTTCATCATCATATTTTGAGAGCTATAGTTTTTTATTTTTCTGCTGACATAATCATGTGAGGCCTTGTTTTTTGTGGGATGAGTTGGAGTTGTTGTTGGTGCCCTTTTTGGTCACATAATATTTTTTGATCACCTTTTATTCCGCTTTTTGGGAGGCAGAATCAACAGAAAACAGAAATTCAGGAGTGTTTTTTTTTTCAGAATTCATCGTATAGTAAAAGTGATAAAGCAGCTTTTTTCCTCCGGTCAGTAAGATTACAGTGACATCAAATTTATAGTTTTTTTTATGTTTTGTTGCTTTTACACAATAAAAACAATTTTATAGAAAAAATATATATTTTTGCATGACCTTATTCTGACAGCTATAGCTTTTTTCTTTCTCTGCTGACACAGCTGAGTGGAGCTAGTTTTTTGTTGGATGAGATGATGTTTTCAGGGATACCGTTTCTATTTACATATGACTTTTTCATTGCGTTTTATTGCACTTTTTGTCGACTGTATGATGAAAAAGCATAATTTTTGCTATTTTTTTCTATGGTATTAACCATAGAATTTTACCATATGAGGTTAAATAGTGTGACAGTTTTATAGATCTGGTTGTTCCTGTATACGTTGATACCAAATATGGGTGCTTTTTTGTTTATTTTTGTTTTTATATAAAATGTCATATTTATAGGCGTAATATTTTTTTCTCTCTTTTTTTCGTACATTATTTATTTAATTTTCTTCTATTTTTACAGGGTTTTTTTTTAACTTTTTTTTAACTTTTTTACTTAGTCCCTCTAAGGTGTTTTAACTTTTATTAGTCTGATCACTGATGTAATGCATTAAAATACACATGTACTGCAATGTATTACACCTGAGCAGGACCTGTGACCTGGTCTTATTATGCTTGGAAGGGGCCCATATCCATGGATCTTCCCAGCCTATTAATATCAGCCACAGTTGTCTGATTTGCCGGTTATTAAAAATGGGGGACCCTAAAAAAAATGATGCACGAATTCTAGCGCTTAGCCTCAGCTCTTCCCAATTGCCCTGGTGTGGTGGCAATTGGGGTAATAGTTTTTGGGGTTGATGTCAGCTGGCATCAAGCCCATTGGTTAGGAATGGAGAGGCACCTATCAGACACCCCCATTACTAACCCTGTATTTAAAAATAAAAAGACACACAGGGAAAAAAAAGTTTATTTGAATAAAGACTCCCCCACCCATTCCCTGGTTTACCCATGTATTAAAAAATAATCCCAGATGCTCTGATGTAATCCTTTGTGGTTCCCACAATGTCCAGCGATTCTCTCCTGTGACCTATGGAGCCTCGTTCAGAGAACAAGGCTCCATAGATCAATCACCGTCTTGTCTCACAGGTGAGACATGACCATTAGTAACCTATGAAGAGAGAGAACGACGCTCCATTAGTTGCAGTAGAGAATCAGTGGATGTCGTGGGTTAATTCACATGTGGCAGACATTTTTGTAGAAAATATGTGAATGAAAATAATTTCTATTCAGCCAAATGGGGTTGCTAAAGTGGCAAGCACATGGATGGATTTTTTCCCACCCTGTCCAGCCATCACAAGAATCTTTAGCTTTGAGAGCTTCCAATATCCTGGGGGAGGAAAGGAGGTTGTTACTCAGGATTTTACGGTACATGGCTCCATCCATTTTCCCATTGATGCGATGAAGTAGTCCTGTGCCCTTAGCAGAGAAACACCCCTAAAAAATAATGTTTCCACCTCCATGCTTAACAGTGGGGACTGTGTTCTTTGGGTCATAAGCAGAATTTCTCTTCCTCCAAACACGGCGAGTTGAGTTAATGCCAAAGAGCTCAATTTTTGTCTCATATGACCACAGCACCTTCTCCCAATAACTCACAGAATCATCCAGGTGTTCATCGGCAAACTTCAGAAGGGCCTGCACATGTGCCTTCTTGAGCAGGGGGGACCTTGTGGGCACTGCCGGATTTTCAACTTTTAACCCCTTTACCACCGAGGGTGGTTTGCATGTTAATGACTGGGCCAATTTTTACAAATCTGACCACCGCCACTTTATGAGGTAATACCTCTGAAACCCTTCAACGGATCCCACTGATTCTGAGACTGTTTTTTCGTGACATATTGTACTTCATGATAGTGGTAAAATTTCTTCGATATCACTTGTGTTTATTTGTGAAAAAATCAGAAATTTGGTGAAAATTTGGAAAATGTCCCAATTTTTAAAATTTCAATTTTATGCCCTTAAATCAGAGCGATATATCACACAAAATAGTTAATAAATAACATTTCTCACATGTCTGTCTACTTTACATCAGCACAATTTTGGAAGCAATTATTTTTTATTAGGGAGCTATAAGGGTTAAAAGTTGAACAGCGATACAACAACATTTACAAATCCATTTTTTTAGGGACCACATCACATTTGAAGTGACTTTGAGAGGCCTTTATGACAGAAAATACCCAAAAGAGACACCATTCTAAAAACTTCACCCCTCAAGGCACTCAAAACCACAATCAAGAAGTTTATTAACCCTTCAGGTACTTCACAGGAATTTTTGGAATGGGGAAGAAAAAAATTAACATTTAACTTTTTTCACAAAAATGTTACTTTAGACCCATTTTTTTTTATTTTTTCAGGGGTATCAGGAAACAATGGACCCTGAAATTTGTTGTGAAATTTCCCCTAAGCATGCAGATACCCCATACGTGGGGAAAAAACACTGTTTGGGCGCATGGTAGGGCTCAGAAGGGAAGGAGCACCATTTAACTTTTTGAATGTAAAATTTGCTTGAATAATTAGCGGACGCCATGTTTCGTTTAGAGAGCCTCTGATGTGCCTAAACAGTGGAAACCCCCCATAAGTGACACCATTTCGGAAACTAGACCCCTCAGGGAACTTATCTACATGTGTGGTGAGCACCTTGAACCCCCAGGTGCTTCACAGAAGTTTATAACATGGAGCTGTAAAAATAAAATTTTCACATTTTTCCCACAAAAATGTTTTTCAGCCCCCAATTTTGCATTTTCATGAGGGTAACAGGAGAAATTGCACCATGCAACTTGTTGTGCAATCTCTACTGAGTAAGCCGATACCCAATATGTGGGGGAAAACCACTGTTTGGGTGCATGGTAGGGTTTGGAAGGGAAGGCGTGCCATTTGACTTTTTTAATGTAAAATTTGCTTGAATAATTGGCGGACGCCATGTTGTGTTTGGAGAGCCCCTGATGTGCCTAAACAGTGGAAAACCCCCACAAGTGACACCATTTTGGAAACTAGACCCCTCAGGGAATTTATCTAGATGTGTGGTGTGCACCCTTAACCCCCAGGTGCTTCACTGAAGTTTATAACATGGAGCCATGAAAATAAAAAAATCAAACTTTTTCCACAAAAATTATCTTTTAGCCCCACATTTTTCCTTTTCACAGGGGTAAGAGTAGAAAATGGAACCTAAAAACTGTTGTGCAATTTTGTCCTGAGTATGCCAATACCCCATATGTGGGGAAAATACACTGTTTGGGCACACGTCAGGGTTCAGAAGAGAAGGAGCGCTGTGTGACTTTTTGAACGCAAAATTGTCTGGAATCAAGAGCGGACGCCATGTCGCATTTTTGGAGCCCTTAATGTGCCTAAATAGTGGAAACCCCCACAATTGACTCCATTTTGGAAACTAGACCCTATAAGGATTTCATCAAGGGGTGTAGTGTACATTTTGAACCCAGAGGTATGACAGAATTTGATAACATTAGGTCATCATATTGAATAAGTTGTCATTAGTCTTAAGCGCAAGTGCTCGCTACTTGAGTTTGCATCAGGTACTCGGGTATGCACCATGTATCACGGTTGGTCGAGTGCCATGTTCGGGTCCACGCACCACATGTTTCACAGTTGTTAGACACCCAAACAAAAACATGCGGGGATCACTCTTGCATGGCAAGCGATCTCAGCAACATTTTTTTGGCAGCGAAGCATATGGGGCAGAAACTCGAGCATGTCACTCGAACACCCAAGATATTCAGTGCATATCCAAGCACCTGATGCAAACTCAAGTAGCAAGCACTTGCGCTCAACACTGGTCGCCATATCGTCATCATTTTTTTTTCTTTACTTTTGAAAAAAATCCCAACCCTAACCCCAACCCAATGCAATCCTAACTCTAACCCTAGCCCAACCCTAACATTAGCCCAACCATAACCCTAACCCCAACCCTAACCCCAAACCCAGCCCTAATACAACCCTGACCCTAGCCCAACCCAGACCCTAGCCCAACCCTAACCCTAGCACAACCCTAACCCTAGCACAACCCTAATACAACCCTAACCCTAGCAAAACCCTAACCCTAGAGTTTTATTTTTTACGCCGTTCCTCGTGTTTTATAAGTGATTATACAACTTCATTCTTCGGGTTGGTGCAATTACAACGATACCAGATTCATATCGGGTTTTTATGATTGACAGCTGTCACACATTAAAAGACGCTTTTTTTTGCAAAGACTAGTTTTTGCATCGCCATATTTTGAGAGCTATCATTTTTCCATATTATGGCCGTTTTTATTGGTACCATTTTCGGGCACGCGACACTTTTTGATCGCCTTCTATTCCGATTTTTGGGAGGCAGAATAAACAAAAAACAGCAATTCCAGAATTGTTTTTTTTTATGCCATTCTGCATGTGGTAAAATTGATAAGGCAGCTTTATTCTTCGGGTCAGTACGTTTACAGTGATACCACATTTATATATTTTTAATGTTTTGGCGCTTTTGCACAATAAAAACTATTTTCTAGAAAAAATAATTTTGTTGTATCGCTTTATTCTGAGAGCTATAACTTTTTTATTTTTCGGATGATGGAGCTGTATGGTGGCTTGTTTTTTGCAGGAGAAGATGACGTTTTCAGCGGTACCATTTTTATTTACATTCGTCTTTTTGATCGCGTGTTATTCCATTTTTTGGCGATATGATGATAAAGCATTCTTTTTTTATTCGTTTTTTTTTTTTTTTACCGTGTTCACTAAAGGGGTTAACTAGTGGGACAGTTTTATAGGTCAGGTTGTTCCGGATGCGGCGTTACCAAATATGTGTACTTTTAATGTTTTGTTTTTTTTCATAATAAATAAATATCATGGGTACAATATATTTTTATTTCTTGGGGATTATGTTTTTCATTTTTTTTTATATTTTTACAATTTTTTTTTTCACTTTCCTACCCTTTTTTTCACTTTTTGCAGCCTGATCGGCTGTATAGCATACAGAGCAGCAGCTCCCTATGCCATGCAGCCTGTCAGCGCTGCACACAGGGAGATATTACTTTGGTCATGCACTGCACATGACCAAAGTAACTTCCTGCCTCCTGGTGACCCGGATGTTGTCATGACGACATCGGGTCGTCATTAGAGATGAGCGTTGTTCGACTTGAACTGTTCGCCAATCTCAAATTCGAGCTGTTTTGGGCAGTGTTTGAGCCGTTCGGCGAACACGAACGATTTGAAAAAAATTCGGCTGTTCGAGGTTATGTTCGATAATTGTTCGTGCACCAAAATCATAACTGGATTTTTTCTCAGTAATGATGAAAATTAATGTTAATACGCAGATTGAGTGTACAGCGGGGCGGGGGGAGGGGCAGGGGATGGATCTCTGTAGGAATAATGAAGATCTCCATTTTTTTTTTTCTCTTTCCCGCATTTACAGTGGGGATGTGCAATCTGTCAGCCTATCAGCAGCGCACACACGGAGCGAAGTGCTTTTTTTCACACAAGCAAGGGCATGTGTCATTGGCAGTGTATGTCACATGTCCTTGCCCTATAAGACCCAGCCATTTTCCCCGTCGCCACCATTTTCTCACTGCTGCAGCTGCGTGTTAGACGGCACCGCTGTTGCTGTGTGCGCTATACCTTGTTAATTTCAAGCCAATTTTCGCACAAATCTACAGATAGCTTGGGAGTAGGGAATAGTTGTGATTGCAGTCCTTTTAAGGACTAGGTTACAGCATTTCCTTCGAATTTTATCAGCCAGGTCAGTGCTCTTAAATAGATAGGTTGTGGGAGTAAAGACTAATTGTAATTGCAGTCCTTTTCAGGACTAAGTTACATCAGTTCCTATCAGTTTTAGCCAGGCAGGTCTGTGCCAGTGCTGTGCAAGTTTTTTTCACAGCATTTGGCTAAATCTAGCATAGCTAATCCTTTTTGGCCTATTGCAGAGTGTGTTAGTCAGTGGATTAGCCTATCTGTGTTGCAAGCTACACTACCTGTGTATAGAATACCAATTTTTTTACTGCACCTAGTGAAGTAAAACATTTTGGGCTTAGCATCATTCTATTAGTCCATCTATACTGACCTCCATAAGGTTGCAAATTGAATATCATTTTTTTCTGCATCTAGCTCTGAAAAAATGTTTGGCCTTCTAGCAGTGTGTGGGACTTGTTCTATTAGTCCATCTATACTAACCTACATCAGGTTGCAAATTGAATATAACTTTTTTCTGCATCTAGCTCTGAAAAAATATTTGGGCTTCTAGCAATAGGTGGGACTTGTTCTATTAGTCCATCTATACTGACCTCCATCAGGTTGCAAATTGAATATCATTTTTTTCTGCATCTAGCTCTGAAAAAATATTTGGGCTTCTAGCAGTGTGTGGGACTTGTTCTATTAGTCCATCTATACTGACCTCCATCAGGTTGCAAACTGAATATAACTTTTTTCTGCATCTACCTCTGAAAAAATATTTGGGCTTCTAGCAGTGTGTGGGACTTGTTCTATTAGTCCATCTATACTGACCTCCATCAGGTTGCAAACTGAATATAATTTTTTTCTGCATCTACCTCTGAAAAAATATTTGGGCTTCTAGCTGTGTGTGGGACTTGTTCTATTAGTCCATCTATACTGACCTCCATCAGGTTGCAAACTGAATATAATTTTTTTCTGCATCTACCTCTGAAAAAATATTTGGGCTTCTAACTGTGTTTGGGACTTGTTCTATTAGTCCATCTATACTGACCTCCATCACGTTGCAAATTGAATATAATTTTTTTCTGCATCTAGCTCTGAAAAAATATTTGGCCTTCTAGCAGCGTGTGGGACTTGTTCTATTAGTCCATCCATACTGACCTCCATCAGGTTGCAAATTCAAAATAATTTTTATCTGCCAATAGCTCTCAAAAAATATTTGGCCTTCTAGCAGTGTGTGGGACTTGTTCTATTAGTCCATCTATACTGACCTCCATCAGGTTGCAAATTGAATATAATTTTTTTCTGCATCTAGCTCTGAAAAAATATCTGGGCTTCTAGCAGTGTGTGGGACTTGTTCTATTAGTCCATCTATACTGACCTCCATCAGGTTGCAAACTGAATATAATTTTTTTCTGCATCTACCTCTGAAAAAATATTTGGGCTTCTAGCAGTGTGTGGGACTTGTTCTATTAGTCCATCTATACTGACCTCCATCAGGTTGCCAAGTGAATATAATTTTTTCTGCATCTAACTCTGAAAAAATATTTGGGCTTCTAGCAGTGTGTGGGACTTGTTCTATTAGTCCATCTATACTGACCTCCATCAGGTTGCAAACTGAATATAATTTTTTTCTGCATCTACCTCTGAAAAAATATTTGGGCTTCTAGCTGTGTGTGGGACTTGTTTTATTAGTCCATCTATACTGACCTCCATCAGGTTGCAAATTGAATATAATATTTTTCTGCATCTAGCTCTGAAAAAATATTTGGCCTTCTAGCAGTGTGTGGGACTTGTTCTATTAGTCCATCTATACTGACCTCCATCAGGTTGCAAACTGAATATAATTTTTTTCTGCATCTACCTCTGAAAAAATGTTTGGGCTTCTAGCTGTGTGTGGGACTTGTTCTATTAGTCCATCTATACTGACCTCCATAAGGTTGCAAATTGAATATAATATTTTTCTGCATCTAGCTCTGAAAAAATATTTGGGCTTCTAGCAGTGTGTGGGACTTGTTCTATTAGTCCATCTATACTGACCTCCATCAGGTTGCAAACTGAATATAATTTTTTTCTGCATCTACCTCTGAAAAAATATTTGGGCTTCTAGCTGTGTGTGGGACTTGTTCTATTAGTCCATCTATACTGACCTCCATCACGTTGCAAATTGAATATAATTTTTTTCTGCATCTAGCTCTGAAAAAATATTTGGCCTTCTAGCAGTGTGTGGGACTTGTTCTATTAGTCCATCTATACTGACCCCCATCAGGTTGCAAATTCAAAATAATTTTTATCTGCCTCTAGCTCTGAAAAAATATTTGGCCTTCTAGCAGTGTGTGGGACTTGTTCTATTAGTCCATCTATACTGACCTCCATCAGGTTGCAAATTGAATATAATTTTTTTCTGCATCTAGCTCTGAAAAAATATTTGGCCTTCTAGCAGTGTGTGGGACTTGTTCCATTAGTCCATCTATACTGACCTCCATCAGGTTGCAAATTGAATATAATTTTTTCTGCATCTAGCTCTGAAAAAAATATTTGGGCTTCTAGCAGTGTGTGGGACTTGTTCTATTAGTCCATCAATACTGACCTCCATCAGGTTGCAAATTGAATATAATTTTTCTCTGCATCTAGCTCTGAAAAAATATTTGGCCTTCTAGCAGTGTGTGGGACTTGTTCTATTAGTCCATCTATACTGACCTCCATCAGGTTGCAAATTGAATATAATTGTTTTCTGCATCTAGCTCTGAAAAAATATTTGGCCTTCTATCTGTGTGTGGGACTTGTTCTATTATTCCATCTATACTGACCTCCATCAGGTTGCAAACTGAATATAATTTTTTTATGCATCTAACCCAGACAATAGTTTTGGCCTAATACCACAGTTTTCCCACTCAGCTCTGCTCGGTTCCCATCCATTGTTTTTTTGTGCAAACTCCAGAGTTGTGAATTAGTTAACCACCAAAATGAGTGGAAAAAGGCCTGCTGCTGGTGGAAAGGGAAATAGGCATGTTGGGAAGGGGAAAAAAGGTTGTGTCCGTGGAGTAGGTGTTAAAGCAACAGTAACATCTGCAGAAGAAAGACCATCTTCCAGCAAAACTAAAATGTCTACTTCTTTTAGAGGACAATGTGATAAGATCCCTTTCTTACGGCCATGCCAATCGCTACAAATTCCAGATGAGGCACAAAAACAGCAGATGCTTCAACGGATATCAAGTGCTCCTTTAAGTGGGCTCTCCTCCACATCAACTTCAACATCACAAATACTCCAGTCCTCAGAGGTGTCACCCCAATCGCACTTGCTTCCTCACAGCTCCCAAATCTCCAGCTGCCCATCTGAGTATGAGGTAGAACAGATGGTTGAGTCTGCCGAGCTGTTTACTCATACTATAGCCTGGGAATCAGAGGTCGGCTCCAGCGCTTCGGTGAATCCAGACGAGGAAATGATCTGCACTGATGCCCAGAATCTTTATGAGTCGGATCCAGGACCAGACGCAGAAGGTTCTGACCATAATGTAGACCCTCATTCCCAAACTGTAACTCCTGTTGGTGGAGACAATGAGGAAGACGATGATGAGACTCAAATACCTGATTGGAGCGACAACTTTAGTTTTTTGTCAGGGCAGGAACAGGTTGGCTCTGAGGACGACGGGTGTGATAACACACAGGGTGATGATGATGAGGTTGGAGATCCCACTTACTGTCAACCCACAGTCAGCCAAGAGATGAGGTCAGCAGAGGAGGTGGAGGAGGATGCTAGTGACGACGAGGTCAGGTTGCGCCTTCCTTGACAGAGACGTAGTACTGGAAGCACGTCAACAACTGCATCCTCAAACACAACTCTGCCTCTGACCACAAGTCGTGGTGGCTCTTCAGGTCGCATGGGTGCTAAGCCTTGCATAGCCTGGGCATTTTTTCAGATCGATAAAGATGACCCAACTCGTGTTATCTGTAACATTTGTCAACAAAAGCTAAGTAGAGGCCAAAAAATACATAGTTTGAGTACTTCATGCATGAACCGGCACATGTACATGAAGCATAAGTTGCAGTGGGAAGCTCACTGTGCTACAATGCGGCCTAGCCGGCCGGGCCAACCACCGTCTGCCCCATCTTGTGCATCTGCGGCCTCTTCATCCTCTGTGACTGGGGGGGACAGCAGTCACAGCTGTTTTGGGACGCAGACCTGCCACCTCTTTACCCGCAACAGCCAGCGTGATTGGCAGGTCATCATTTTCTTTGGAGGTGGTAACACCAGCTGGTGTTGAGCGCTGTCCAACATCGATAGCACCACCTTTGGATCAAGGCAACCTAATATGTCTGCCTGCATCTTCCTCACAGACCAGCAGTTTGCCGGGGACACCCTTATCAACCCCGTCTAAGCACAACAGCCAGCCCTCAGTCCCTCAGATGTGGACAAGTAAAATACCATTTCCTCCTAGCCATGAGAAAGCTAAGAGGTTGAATTTCACCATCTGCAAGCTCTTGGCTACAGAAATGCTGCCTTTCCGCCTGGTGGACACAGGGGATTTTCAAGACCTTATTTCCATCGCAGTGCCCCAGTACCAGATGCCCAGTCGGCACTACTTCTCAAAGAAAGGTGTGCCTGCACTCCACCAGCATGTCGCACACAACATCACCGCTTCTTTGAGAAACTTTGTGTGTGACAGGGTGCATTTCACCACAGACACATGGACGAGTAGGCATGGACAGGGGCGTTACATGTCGCTGACTGGGCACTGGGTAACTATGGTGACAGCAGGACAAGGGGCTGCTGTCCAAGTCTTGCCGTCCCCACGAGTTGTGCGTCAATCCTCTTTATGTCAAAGTTCCTCCACTGCTTCTGCCTCCTCAACCTCCTCTCGGTCCTCCACCTGCACCCAAAGCCTGTCTGGTCATGCCACAAGCTTTCTAACTGCGCAGAAGGGATCCAGCACACCTCCTTACTATGCTGACAGTAGAGCTCAACGTCATCAGGCGGTTTTTACTTTGAAATGTCTGGGAAATGTGAGTCACACAGCTGAGGAGTTGTGGTCAGCTCTGGAGAACCAATTTCATGAATGGTTGTCTCCACTGGACCTGAAACCAGGGAAGGCCGTGTGCGACAATGCTGCAAACCTGGGTGCGGCCCTTCGCCGGGGCAATGTCACACACGTGCCTTGTATGGCTCACGTGTTGAACCTGGTTGTCCATCAATTTTTAGCCCACTATCCCGGACTAGATGGCCTTCTGCAGAGGGCACGGTCGCTGTGTGCTCACTTCCGCCGTTCGCATCCCGCAGCTCAGCCACTTACATCTCTACAGAAGTCGTTGGGCCTGCCACTTCACCGGCTAAAATGCGATGTGCCTACCCGGTGGAATTCAACTCTGCACATGTTGCAGCGACTGTGGCAGCACCGACAAGCCCTGGTGCAATACGTTCTGACGTATAACCTGGGCCAACGGGAACCAGAGGTGGGGCAAATCACGCTGGAGGAGTGGTCTCAGATCAGGGACCTATGCACCCTTCTGCACAGTTTTGAAATGGCGACGAAGATGTTTAGTGCTGACGATGCCATTATCAGCATGACTATTCCGGTGATTTACATGCTGGAGCACATGTTAAACAGAATTCTGAGTCAGGTGGTGGCACAAGAGGAGGTGGAGGAAGTAGAGGAGGAGGAGTTGTATGCGGAAGGGCTAACATCTGCAAGGTCCAGACGGTCGGCAGCACCAAGGCAGCAGGCATGTGAGGGTGGGGGAGATGGTTTTATCAGGGCGCATGGTAGCAGCCAAACTAGTGTGGAAGGTGCAGGAGCCTAGGAAGAAGTGGAGGACGAACTGATGGAAGACTCATCAGATGAGGGAGACCTTGATCACATTCTGTTGTGCGAGGTTGGGGGGAGAGGACAGAGGAAGGAAGCATGATTGTTACCTCGCCACCAACACAACAGGGACTTGGTGCTCCTGGATGCGCAAGACACATGAGTGCCTTCTTGCTGCACTACCTGCAACATGAATTAGAAATAATCCTGACTACTGGGTTGCCACACTGTTAGATCCCCGGTACAAAAGTAAATTTGCAGAAATAATTCCTGCCATAGAAAGGGATGCACGCATGCAGGAGTATCAACAGAGACTGTTGCAGAATCTTACACGTGCTTTTCCACAAAACACCAGTGGTGCACGTAGTGAATCTCACAGTTCCAACTTGCCAACCGTGGGACCGTCGAGTGTTCAGCACTCAAACCGTAACAGAAACACAGTATCTGCTGGTAACATCAATTTTGCGGAATCATTTCACCACTTTTTAGCTCATCCTTTGCAAGGCCACAGGAGACAAGAAGTCTGACACATAGTCAACGCCTAGAGACGATGGTACAGGAGTGTCTACAAGTAAACATTGAAGCCATGACTGTGTCACTGGACCCTTGCTCTTTTTGGGCTTCCAATCTGGATAAATGGCCGGAGCTCGCCACTTATGCCTTGGAGATCTTGTCATGCCCCGCAGCCAGCATTCTGTGTGAACGTGTGTTCAGCGCTGCTGGTGGTGTGCTGACAGATAAGCGCACGTGGCTCTCCACTGATAATGTAGACAGACTCACGTTCATAAAGATGAGCAAAGATGATTGGTTAAAATCACCTCACCAACCGTTTTAAGCTTTCAAATTACTAATCATGTTTATCTGTATCTTGGCTGGAAAATAATTTGGGCTTTGTAGCAGTGTGCAGTACTGATTCTATTAAGCCATCTATACTAAGCTCCACCAGATTTAAAATTAATAATAATTTTTAGCTGCATCTAGCCCGGAAAATAATTTTGGGGCTCCGAGATGCGCAAGACACATAAGTGCCTTCTTGCTGCACTACCTGCAACATGACCCTCAGATTGTCAGAATTCGAAGTAATCCTGACTACTGGGTTGCCACACTCTTAGATCCCCCACACTCTTCGATCAACCTTTTCATTTTAATAAAGACCAAAAAAATGGTCATTTTTGAAATTATAAGCATTAGCAGGTTATTAGAAACTGAAATCAAAGAGTTTTCAACTCAAAACTTTATTCTAGGTGATGTTACATTTGCACATAGGACCCATTGTTCGAAAGGAGCTTCTGAACTCTCTCGTCCATTGAATTTGTCAGGTTTTGGATGGTTTCTGCTTCAATTGTTTTGCATGAGGACAGAATACCCTCCCAGAGCTGTTGCTTAAATGTGAACTGCCTCCCGCCATCATAGACACTCCTTTTAATGATGCTCCAGAGGTTCTGAATGGGGTAGAGGTCAGGGGAGCATGGGGGTCACACCTAAAGTTTGTCCCCTTTTATGCCCATATCAGCCAGAGATGCAGATGTGTTATGTGCAGCATGAGACGGTGCATTATCATGCATGAAAATGATCTTGCTGTGGAATACACGGTTCTTCTTCTTGAACCATCGCAGGAAGTGTTGTTTGTGAAACTCCACATACATTATGGAGTTCATCTTTACCCCTTCAGGGATCCTAAAGGGGCTGACAATCTCTCTCCCCATGATTCCAGCCCAAAGCATTACTCCACCTCCTTCTTGTTGGCGCTGTAGCCGTGTTTGCTTGGGGTGTCCATCAACCAGCCATCCTCCACTCCATCCATCTGGACCATCGAGCGTTGCACGGCACTCATCCGTGAACAAAACAGTTTTGAAATCAGTCTTCATGTAATGTTTGGCCCACTGGAGCCGTTTCTGCTTGTGTGCAGTGGATAGAGGAGGTCGACAGGATGGCGAACGTACAGCTGCAAACCTCTGAAGGACCCTGCATCTTGTTGTTCAGGGGACGTTGGAGGTACCAGCAGCTTCAAAAACTTGTCTGCTGCTATTACAAGGCTTTTTTGCCGCTGCTCTTTTAACCTGACGTAATTGCCTGTAGTAAAGAGTCCTCAATTTGCCCTTATCAGCACGCACACGTGTGTACTGTGAATCAGCTACAAACTTCTTGATTGCCAAGACACTTCATCCTGATCATCGCACAATGTTGATTGTAGTCATGCCTTGACCTAAACACTCCACAATTTGTTGCTTCTCAGCAGCCGACACATCCTTTTTCTTTCCTATTTTGGCAGAAAATGTAGGCTGCTTAATAATGTGGGACAGCCTTCTTAAGTAGTCTTGCCGTTCATTGGACACACCTGCCAAACTAATTAGCACAGGTGTCTGCAATTGCTTACAGTGATATAAAGAGCCCTGACACACATCACCATCAATGAGTTTAACTGACAAACAAACAAATTCTTCCCTTATCACTCCTAAACACTTTTTGCATAATAATTTGGAACACAGTGTACATGTGCTTTTCCACAAAACACCGTTGGTTCACATAGTGAATCTTACAGTTCTAACTTGCCAACCGTGGTCTGTATGGAGTTGTTCAATAAAGGGCCCAAAATTAAGATAACATAGATGGGAGAGGTCTCTATGAATAGGAATTCCTAAGAATTTGATACCCTGTGAGGGCCAGGCAAAGGGAAAGTTGGACTGGATGGAATCCTGTATGGATTTGGGGAGGGAGACATCAAGGGCCTCAGACTTCGCTGTATTGATTTTAAAATTTGACCATGTAACAAAGTGATCTATTTCAGCCATAACAGCCTGCTGATGGATATATGTGATTGACATCATCAGCAAATGCAGAGCACTTGTACTCGGTGCCTCCCACCTCAATCCACCTAATATTGGGGTTATGGCGAATTGATGAGAGCAGGTGCTCCGTCACTAGGATGTATAAGAGAGGGGACAAAGGACATCCCTGCCTTGTCCCATTGGTGATTATGAAAGGTGATGAAAATGTTCTGACGCGCCCCCTGGGCCTTGGGACATCCGGAGCCGGACCCTTTTTGGTGGATGCTGGTGGTTGTAGTCTCCGTGGCGGCGACCCGGTTCCGTGGCTCAGGGCGGTCAAACCAGTGGCGGAACTATTTATGTGGTTTTGATGTTTAAATGTCCGACTACGCCACCCGTGGATTGCGGTCAGAGTGAACCGCCGCTGCAGGGCAGACCACTGAGGCTGGTGTTGTGGGTGCAGCAGAGCGTAGCATAACTCCCCACGGGAGAAGTATAGCCTCAGGGCAGTGTATGCGGAGGATGGGGGTGATGGTGCAGGGCAGCAGCAGTAACGACACGGAGTCAGTGATGCAGTCCAGGGCCTTTACTCACAGTTCTTATTATCCAGACCACTTCTGCAGGTAACGGCTGCCCACGTCGTACTGTGTTCACCAGGTGAGGGGCTCAGACAACTCCCAGATAACTTTGGAGAGCTTCACAGGACCCCCTTTGTGTGTCCTTTGTCTGGCCTTTCTTACCAACCCTTCTGTCCGGCTGCCTCGGGCCTCCTCTTGGTAAACTTGGCGCTAGTTTCCCTGACCCTATGTGCTGCCCTCCTAGCAGGTGTAGCGAGGGCTGCGCCACATAAAATGTCACAGCCTCTGGTTTCTAGCTGAGGGTCGTTTCCCGCCTCCACTAGTTTCGGGGACCGGTCTCCCCCTTTGGCCTGACCCCTCCACGCAGGTGGATTCGGGCGTGCGGTGGCGACTCCCCCGTCCACACCCCTGGGATCCCTTCGTTCCTCGTTCCTGGAGCCTTCTCCGCTCCTCTTCCTTCCTTCTCCCTCTTCCAGGCCTGGGCCTCTGTTACTAGGCCTGCCTCTGGAGCAGAGCTCAGGCAGAGCTCCTGCTCCCTGTCATTTCTGCTCAGACTTCTCTGCACTGAACTAAGATGGTGCCCACCTTTTATACTCCCTTCTCAATGCACCCAGGAACTGCTTCCTCCCTGCTCCTGCACTACAGGGTTCCCCTTCCTCAGTGTTCCCTCCCCCCACTCCAGCCAGGGACAGGGACTGTCGTGCCCATCTCAGGGGCATATTGGTCGCCCTGACCCACAGCAATGTGGTGTAATGCATGCAGGTGTCAGGGTCCTGATCCACACTCCATCCTTACCTGAGAGTGAGATATCACACCTCTGGGTGAGGTGCAATACCTCTGCAGCAACCGAGCCCTCGGGGTGCTACAGTTCCATTTATCTTCAGCCTAGGTGACGCATTGCGATTCAGGGCCATGATTTTGGCTATAAAAGGGTCCCCTAGACCCCTACCCCAAGCTTTTTAAGAGAATAATATATGGCGTGCCAGGAGACTCTATGGAATGCTTTCTCAGCATCCAACGAGAGTATCTAATTACAAATTTTTAACTGCATCTAGCTCAGGAAATACTTTGTGCCTAGTAGCAGTGTCTGGTAGTCAGCAGATTATCCCGGCTGTTAAGCAAGCTACACCACCTGTAGTTTGGACACTTAATTTTTTCAAAGGAAATACTTCGGGACCACGGGATACTCAGTGAAGAGCATCAGGAGGCACCCCAAGGCATAGGGGCTGGGACTGGCAGTAGGATGCCTTGCGGTGGACAGCCGAGCTCGATCCTTATAAAAGCTTTTTAACTGCAGCAGCTTTAGTGAACGCTACTGGAGCTGGAATTACGCGGCTGCTGGCATGAGACTTGCCCTTTAATAGATCCTTCTAAAAGGATTTAAAGTGTATTCATTCAAATTAGAGAGCCAATTTAAATTAAAAAGCTTAGAGCTGCCTCCACCACAGTGGGGCTCGCTCGACCCACCAGCGGACAGGCACCAGTATTGGGAGAGGGGGGCTGGCCGTCAGGGTCCACCGCGGCTCTGGCACAAACGGAGGTGGCACGGGCAGGAACGGACTGGCCATGTCGGCTTCTCACTTTTTGGATTTTAGAAGGGCATGACATGCCTATATCTGTGTCTCCCCCTCCTTTTACTCCTCCACCTCTTTTCTTTTCGCATGACTATATGTACTTGTCACTTTTCCATGTGTTAGTTATGTCTTCTGAGCAGTTTGTCAGCTTTTGGACACCTTTGAAGGTGTTTTCTATGTGTTTCTATGTGTTTTTGTTTGCCTGCCATTGGTTTTAATGGTGTTCGAAGGTGTTCGACCAACAGTTCGACCAACAGTTCGGCGAACACAAGGGTGTTCGACGAACCGAACCAAACTCAAACACTACGGGGGTGGCTCAACACTAGTCGTCATGATAACATCCGGGAGCTGCCGCACACATTGCTGGAGGCAGGAAAGGAGGTGAGTACCGGCGCTTACCACCCCCCTTGCACCCGCAATGTTGCAATCGACTTCGATCGCAGCATTGCAGGGATTAATGTGCTGGGAGCGATGTGGGACCGCACCGTGCACATAGCACTGAGTGCCAGCTGTGACAATCAGCTGATACCCGGCGGCGATCACCCCGCACCGCTTCTGTGCGGGCGTGATCGCATTATGCGTAATAGTACATAGCTGGTCCATAAGTCCCAGGGCACAGCTACGTACTATTACTGACATCGTCAGAAAGGGGTTAAGGCGTAATGTGTTACCAATGGTTTTCTTGGTGACAGTGGTCCCAGCTGCCTTGAGATCATTAACAAGTTCCCCTCATGTAGTTTTAGGCTGATCTCTCACCTTCCTCATGATCAAGGAAACCCCATGAGGTGAGATTTTGCATGGCCCCCAGATCAATGTCGATTGACAGTCATTTTGTATTTCTTCCATTTTCTTACTATTGCACCAACAGTTGTCTCCTTCTCACCCAGCGTCTTACTTATGGTTTTGTAGCCCATTCCAGCTTTGTGCAGGTCTATGATCTTGTCCCTGACATCATTAGAAAACTCTTTGGTCTTGCCCATGTTGTAGAGGTTAGAGTCTGACTGATTAATTGAGTCTGTGGACAGGAGTCTTTAACACAGGTGACTATGTAAGACAGCTGTCTTTAATGCAGGTAAAAAATTGATTAGGAGCGTCTATCTGGTCTGTAGGAGCCAGAACTCATAATGGTTTGTAGGGGATCAAATACTTATTTCTCACTGCAAAATGCAAATAAATGTATCTAATTTATACAATGTGATTTTCTTGATTTGTTTTGGATATTCTATCTCTCAATGTTAAAAGTAACGTACCCTTAAAATTATAGACTGTTCATGTCTTTGTCAGTGGGCAAACATACAAAAACAGTAAGGGATCAAATAATTATTTCCTCCGCTGTACATGATTTTGAAGTGTGTTTGGGCATACACCCAGAAGAGAATTTGTGAGGTCAGATACTGGATGAGGGGGCCTGGCTCCCAATACATGTTCTAGTTAAGTCCAAATGTGTCTGATGGTGTTGAGGTCAGGGTTCTGAGTGGGCCAGTCAAGTTCTTACACACCAAATTCCCCTAACTAAGCCTTTATGGTTATTCTTTTGTGCACTGGGGCATGACCATTCTGGAATATTAAAGGACCTTCCCCAAACTTCTCAAAAAGTTGGAAGCATAAAATTGTCCAAAATACTATATATTGGTATGGTGTAGCATTAAGATTTCCATTCACTAAAACTAAGAGGCCTGAAAAACAACCCCATAACTTTATCCCTCCTCCATCAAACTTAATAGTTGGCTTAATGTAGTCAAGCAGGGAACATTCTCCAAGCATTCGCAAAAACCAAAATCATCCATCAGACTGGCAAATAGAGAAATGTGGCTTTTCAATCCACAGCACACATTTACACTGCTCCTGAATCCAATGGTAGAATGCTATAGACTTTATATCTGACACTTAGCATTGCACTTGGTTGTGTAAGACTTGCATGCATCTTGATAGTGGAAAATTTAAGAAGGAAGAAAATTCACCATCACCAACTGATTTTTTTCCACACTATTACAGTGTTCAAGCTCAAATCCACTCTTTGTTCTACATATGTGGCAATGGGGCTGAATGAAAAGCTGAATTTGATGATTAAGAGGTCTGTCCAAATACTTTATTATTAGTGATGATCGAGTATGCCTCATTAACCCTTTCAGCGAGAACGCTCGGGTGCTCGCCGAGTATGTTGGTGTGCTCGGCGTTTCATTCATTGTCGCCGCACCTGCAAGTGTCACGACTGTTAGACAGCTGTGACACATGCAGAGATAGCTTGGCGAACAGGGTATCTCTGCATGTGTCACAGCTGTCTAACAGCCGTGACACTTGCAGGCGCAGAGACAATGAATGAAACGCCGAGCACTGCAAAATATTCGGCGAGCACCCAAGCGTGCTCGCTGGAAAGGTTAATGAGGCATTCTTGAGCATCACTATTTATTATGAAAAATATATAAATTATTGTAAAAAAAAATATTATTAAAATAATAAAAATATAATACATATTTATTTTTCTTTTTGAAGGAGTAGTTATACACCAAATTAAAACAAAGAACCTGAATTGTTACTTTAAGTATCCCAACATTCACTGATTTGTTTTTCTTGTATTTATTGAAACATTTAATAAAGTTGAGCATAAAAGAATAACAGGACCCTCTTCCAGTAGCCACGTCACTATCTATGGCAGCCAGACCAGAGATCTGTGAACCTTCTCCTACCTGCTGGCATCTGCTCTACCTCTTCTCGAAGCAAGTGTCACCAAGCTATGACTTCTTTGGACACATTATACAAAGATAGCAATCACTGTAGAATTACATCATTGTCGGAAGAATAGAAGCAACAAGTCAAGATAACGTTGAAGAAGACCCTGGTGGAGCTATCTAGGCTTGCACAAGATCGATCTTCCTATAAAGCATTCATCCTTCAAGTTGCCATGACTCGAGATGGAGCCATAGGCTGTTAAATAATAAAGATGACATCAGGACAAGCAGGCAGTGCACTGCTCAGTTCAAATGGCATCCACTTTCAATTTCTCATTTCTCACATGTTCTTCATAAAAATAAAACAGATAATTTAACTTCATTCACAAATCCTATTTTTCTACAATGGACATGAAGCCTACTAAAAGCTATGTAAGATATGTAGAAAACCTATCATAAATACTGTGTTCCAGGGACATGCTTATTCAGAATTCCATTAACTATCATGTAGGTCATTTCCTTTTATGTTACAAGCACCATAATTTTTCTATTGGCAAACAGAGTTGACTCATTTTAGGAAATTGCCTTATGTCACTTACTGTATGCAGTCAAATATATACCTCTGAGATGATTTAGATCATTATGCAGTCTTAAAGTGAATGAAATTGAAATCCTGTATATTTGCTCTTCATGGAAAGAGGCATATAGTATTTCCGTGTGATAAATATGGAGCTTAAACTTAACCCACACATTCAGCCTTGCAGGGTTGCCATTGCAATTGGTACTGTGCTGAAAATACTGAAAGCAACTGTACTTAGGATTTTTTTATTTGTGAGAAATAGTAAATAACTTACAAAGATTCTTAAGCATACAGGGAATATAGGATTTAGACTAACCACAGAGTTTCAAAGCCTATCTATGAAAACTCATTATCTGTGATGAGTATGCCTACACTTGCTTTTTGATTAAGCCCCAAAAAAATTTCCAGTTCTCTTTAGGTAGCACCATGATGAGTAAATCTATTCCATCATTGCTGTTTCTTCACAGGTTTAAAGTTTTTGAAGCATGTACACCTCTCGATTCCCCACATATTGTATGTATAGAAAAGGAATATAAATAGAGTAAGGCACAGAATGGAGTTAAAACTGAAAATATAATTGTCTGAACATACAATTGCCAAACTACCTTTGAGGCTGGACTTGGCATGTACTATTGAATGTACAGGGCTTTAAACACAGGAACATTTGATGGATAACTTTAATAACTTTTCATAAAACTTAAAGAAGTTGTCCACTACTTTATATGAACCTCCCCAATGTATCCCCCCGGGGCCCAGAAGTATTTCTATAAATACCTTGCGGTACCTTTTCTACCTCTGAGCGGCGCTATCGGTGGCCGCTCAGAGGCATCACATGACCCGTCACTGATGTCACGTGACGTTACCCGCGGTGGACGCTGGGTTGTGGGCGGGGTTACCCCGTGCGTCACATCCAGGATCCACCGCGTGTTTTCCCAGTGAATGAGGAGAGGGAGAGAGCGCGGTGGATGTCAGGTGTAACATGTGAGGTAACCCCGCCCACTACCCAGCAGCCACCAGTGGAACGTGGAAGAGGGACCCAGCCTGCAGCCTGGACTTGTCATTACGTCAGCGGATGTCAGTGGGGCCACGTGATGCCTGTGAGAGGCCAGTGATAGCGCCGCTCACAGGCAGAAAAGGCACCACAGGGTATTTAGAGAAACACTTATAGGCTATAGGGGAATATATTGGGGGATCATATAAAGTAGTGGACAACCCCTTTAAATAGTTAGATTCTTATGAACTTATTTACATTCATAAATAAGTACAGTGTCATAATAGTTAAAGGGTTTTTGCCAGAGCTGGGTTTTACAAAGAACTGTATGCTTCAAGCCTTTAAGACTACACAGGGAGTACCTGCAGCTCTGTACTATTCTGCTGAATAGTTCACCATTACAGCTCCCTATAATGCACATGCTAGAGATGAGCGAATCTTTTGAAATTCAAATTAGCTGAATTTTCTCCAAAAATTTGATTTGGGGGTGAATAAATTTGTATGAATTTCAATACAGGAAAGCTTGGAAAATACACGTAGGGGAAGAGGAGAGAAAACCTCGCTTACCAAAAGAGCTTTCACTTTATAGGCAAGAAAGAGAGAATCCAACTGTTCCTAAGAGATTACAATTTATAGGCGAGAGAGAGGCAGAGAGGATCCCACTGACCATAAGAGCTTACACTCTACAGGAGAGAGAGAGAACCCTGCTGACAAAAAAAGCTTACATTTTACAGGTGAGAGCGAACCTTGCTAGCCATAAGAGTTTACACTTTACAAAAGAAAGAGACTTACCCAGTGACTATTGAGATGTAAAATGACTGCCTTACAAAACTTGCTCCACTGGGAACTGCTGATTTCTGATGACCCAGGCACTGGCCTCAAAATGTTTAAATTCACGTTAAACCGTGAATTTCAGGAAATTCAATGCAAATGTAATCTTCTGTGAATCGATTCGTTCATCTTTAGCACATACATTTATTTTTCACTAGAAGTAATGTTTATAGGGAAGAATACTGCCTTAATATGGCATTACATCAGACATATGACAGAAAAAAAATCCTTCTTGGTTCTCAAAGAGATCGGAGGCATATAGACCCAGGTCTCCATGGGCATCACAACCTAGAGGGAGGTTACACGGCGATGTAATACAGTTGTGACATTTAGAGGTTGCTGGATGAGTACATAGCAGGGGTGGACATATTACAAGTAAAGCTGGTTCAGCTGCGCTGAGAGAGAAGTCACATGGCTTATTGCATAGAAAGGAGGCGGATGTGTAGTTTTTGTTTTCTCATCCTCCAGTGATTCAGTACATTGATGGAGGGGCCCCAGCCATCTGTCTGTGCTCATTAAATGCATTTATATCTATTTAATAATTGATTTGCTTTACTTGAAGTATGATCTTCCCTAGGATTCAAACTCAGAACCTTTAATATGTCAGCCAGCAGCAAGCCATAGGCAGCACTACTAAATAGAGATGAATTTTCTCTGCCTAAAGGTCCAAATGGCGATCTTCTTCTTTACAGTCATAATGAAGTATTATATAGGGATGTATGTCTATACCTCAATACATCTCTATTTACAATACCTGTTTTAATAAAAATACCTGTTTTAATAAAAAGTTGAAAAATAAAAGTCAACTTTTTTCCTTTAACTCCTTCCCGACATATGACATACTGGTATTTAATATCTTGTGGGTACTTCCCACAAATGGACACACAGGTACGTCATGGCAATTATGAGGGCACAAGAGCTAAGCCTGCATGATTTCCACCTGGAGATCGACTTAAGTGATAGCCAAGCTCTGGGTGTAACAGCCAAGGTCGGTGCTCGCACCACCCTTGGCTGTTTAATGCTCTAAATGCCACTATCGATAGTCATCAGAGCATTTAGAAGGCTAGGAGAGGGGGCTCCCTCTCAGGTACTATCTGCACCCTGTGACATAATTGTGGATTGCCAATAGTTATCATGTCAAGTCGAGGTCAAATAATAACCTCTGGGCATGCCAGCTACGGTGTTCTGTTAGACCATGCCGTGAGCATGGTCTAAAAGGCATTCTGTCAGTGTCACACTGTGTCACTCTTATCTCCTCTTCCCACAATCGCATGCAAGATTTCTCCTATACACCCCCCCTCCCTCTGGAACTCTCTACCCCAACATTTCTGACTCTCGCCTACTGTTGAAACCTTCAAAAGGCACCTGAAGACCCAACTCTTCTGACAATTGTACAACCTGCAGTAATCCTCGCTCCACCATACCACTGCACAGCCAGGTCTATTCTCAGTTACTGTATCCTCTCCTTTCCCTTGTAGACTATGAGCCCTCGCGGGCAGGGTCCTCTCCTCTCCTGTACCAGTCGCTGTAACATTTTTGTTCAAGATTATTGCAATTGTTTTTGCGATGTATACCCCTTTTTCTCATGTAAAACGCCATGGAATAAATGGCAATAAAGTAATAATAATAATGTGGTCCAGATTCATGGCTACTGAGACTGGACCATGTGGAAGACAGGGTGGTGGTGGTAGCAAACTGACTGGAAGCATTATCTGCTATCCAACCAACAACCTTTTCACACTGCTCTGGCTTCAATAGCAGTGTTCCGCGGGCCCCTAGAAATTGGAACAGGAAGGTAGTTCGACATGATGTGGGTGTTTGTTGTGCTCCCTCAGCAGGCACAGTTTCATCTTGCCCACAGCCTCGGCCTCTGAATGCACTATCACCATCACCATAACATCCACTTCCCCCTCCCTTGCCACACACCTTGCCCATTTTAAATGGAGTTTAATAATTGTCACGTTGCCAAAAATGTCTGTATTATTACCGCAGTAATATAGGATCACGTCTGATGACCACAGTTTTAGGCAGTGACCTGGAAGTCAGAGATGCTTCCAGGGGTCTTTCTCATGCTGTTCCCATGTCTTTTCAGCACTATATGGATGTGTCTAAACATGTCTTGCACACCACATGGGAAAATAAGGTAGAAAAATCTTAAAATGACATTTACTGGGAAATGTATTTTTCACTGTTGAAAGCAATGTAAAAGTGCAAAAACGCATCAAAAACTCTGTGTGTGAACATACCCCAAGGTGTGGAGGAGCATTTTTGTTTATTTATTTTGTGTTATATACAAGTCATTACCCTGGAAAAGATGTTCCTTAACATTTTTCCCAGGAAAATCCATTTTGGTTTCGTTTTTGTATGTTTTATTGTGAGTCCGTAAAAGTGGCATAATACTCTGACAAAGTTGTTGACAGCAGTGATCTCGGAGTCAGAAATGCTTCTAGGGGTCTTCCCCGTGCTGTTTCCATGTCATTTGAGCACTGCAGACCTCCGGGGAAGCCACCAGAAAAATGCTCGAGTTTCCCATAGACTTACATTGGGCTCGTTACTCAGATCGAGCACCCGAGTATTCCAATTTGCCTGACTTGAACAACGAGTACCCAAGCATTTTAGTGCTCGCTCATCACTAATACCAGCCCTCAGAAAACAGTATTGCACACTCATTCTGCAACTTATTACCTTTGAATATGCATAGATTACAATGTTTTTGTATTTATTCTCTAAAACAATGTTTTATTGTTTCATGTATCTCTTTATTTTTAGATTTGTTCCATCACTTAATGTTCTACAATATAATGTAACGCTCATAAAATAAGTGCTAGAAAAAGAGCTAAGCTAATAATTTTAATAGTAATCACAATTGGTGCTTCAGCATACTGTATGAATCGGATACTGACTTTAGGCTGGTAGCTAATGAATTTATGAGATTATGTAAAGCTCTGATGACAAGAAGTAGCTGCCATCACATCTACAGCTTGATTAAAATATATTAGTAAATTTATGACCTGACCTGTTACTAAAAATAAAACAGATCAGAATGACTATGATATACACTGGTAATCCTGTGCTACACTCAGCATCTATAAAGGCATTATGGGCTGAAAATATCTCTAGATAAATCTCTAAATCCAATTATAATGCTGGAGTTTTCATCTTTTATGACATTTTATTAAGATATTATTAATCTAATTACTGAAAGGAATCTGTCAGCAGAATGTCAATTCTCAAACTACTTACAGTACAGACCAAAAGTTTGGACACACCTTCTCATTTAAAGATCTTTCTGTATTTTCATGACTATGAAAATTGTACATTCACACTGAAGGCATCAAAACTATGAATTAACACATGTGGTATTATATACTTAACAAAAAAGTGTGAAACAACTGAAAATATGTCTTATATTCTAGGTTCTTCAAAGTAGCCACCTTTTGCTTTGATGACTGCTTTGCACACTCTTGGCATTCTCTTGATGAGCTTCAAGAGGTAGTCACCGGAAATGGTTTTCACTTCACAGGTGTGCCCTGTCAGGTTCAATAAGTGGGATTTCTTGCCTTATAAATGGGGTTGGGACCATCAGTTGTGTTGTGCAAAAGTCTGGTGGATACACAGCTGATAGTCCTACTGAATAGACTGTTAGAATTTGTATTATGGCAAGAAAAAAGCAGCTAAGTAAAGAAAAATGAGTGGCCATCATTACTTAAAGAAATGAAGGTCAGTCAGTCAGTCTGAAAAATTGGGAAAACTTTGAAAGTGTCCCAAGTGCAGTTGAAAAAACCATCAAGCGCTACAAAGAAACTGGCTCACATGAGGACCGCCCCATGAAAGGAAGACCAAGAGTCACCTCTGCTTCTGAGGATAAGTTTATCCGAGTCACCAGCCTCAGAAATCGCAGGTTAACAGCAGCTCAGATTAGAGACCAGGTCAATGCCACACAGAGTTCTAGCAGCAGACACATCTCTTCAACAACTTTTAAGAGGAGACTTTGTGCAGCAGGCCTTCATGGTAAAATAACTGCTAGGAAACCACTGCTAAGGACAGGCAACAAGCAGAAGAGACTTGTTTGGGATAAAGAACACAAGGAATGGACATTAGACCAGTGGAAATCTGTGCATTGGTCTGATGAGTCCAAATTTGAGATCTTTGGTTCCAGCCACCGTGTCTTTGTGCGACGCAGAAAAGGTGAACGGATGGACTCTACATGCCTGGTTCCCACCGTGAAGCATGGAGGAGGAAGTGTGATGGTGTGGGGGTGCTTTGCTGGTGACACTGTTGCGGATTTATTCAAAATTGAAGGCATACTGAACCAGCATGGCTGCCACAGCATCTTACAGCGGCATGCTATTCCATCCGGTTTGCGTTTAGTTGGACCATCATTTATTTTTCAACAGGACAATGACCCCAAACACAGCTCCAGGCTGTGTAAGGGCTATTTGACCAAGCAGGAAAGTGGTGGGGTGCTACACCAGATGACCTGGCCTCCACAGTCACCAGACCTGAACCCAATCGAGATGGTTTGGGGTGAGCTGGACCGCAGAGTGAAGGCAAAAGGGCCAACAAGTGCTAAGCATCTCTGGGAACTCCTTCAAGATTGTTGGAAGACCATTTCCGGTGACTACCTCTTGAAGCTCATCAAGAGAATACCAAGAGTGTGCAAAGCAGTCATCAAAGCAAAAGGTGGCTACTTTGAAGAACCTAGAATATAAGACATATTTTCAGTTGTTTCACACTTTTTTGTTAAGTATATAATTCCACATGTGTTTTGATGCCTTCAGTGTGAATGTACAATTTTCATAGTCATGAAAATACAGAAAAATCTTTAAATGAGAAGGTGTGTCCAAACTTTTGGTCTGTACTGTATATGTGAATGTAACTCTTTCAAAGACAAGTCTAGCAATACCTGTACATGGCAAGTCTGTTCTTCTGTTATTGAGAAGTTAGCATGTTAATTTATATGCAAAAAAAGATAACGAGCTTTTATAGATCTATATCCTCTGTCACTCCAGTTCTATTCTGCTATCTCCTCCTGCTGGACTGACAGCCTATATGTCATGGGACTTCAGGCAAAGCAGTAAGAAGAGGTGGCACAGGGTGGGGAATGGAGATGGAGTGGCAAAATCTTTAGAGCCTCATGTTCATAATAATTCAAATGCTAATTTCTCAGTCACGGAGAAATGGACTGGAATGTAAAAATAATTCTGGATGCTGGGTTACTCTTTGAAAGAGCTAAGTGCACATATAAATAGTTTGGGGGGTGAAATCATGTTGACAGATTCCCTTTAAATTAAAAATACTAATGCAGTTTTCCAGAGCTTCATGTTAACAGCCTACTGGCATTGATTAGCAGAACAAAGTGGCAATGACAGTATCTAGGTGAATGTGGTTGTGTTTTGCTATTGCAGCTCAGTCCATTCACGTGAGCAGGGGTAAAATGAGGTATCAGACACAACCACAGTCATATTCATGTCAACTGTCCCAAATTTCCTGGAATTGTCACAAATTTTTCCTTACAGTGGGACAACGACCCTAAACATACTGACAAAGCTACAATGGAATGATTTAGATAAAAGCATATTCATGTGACCCGACCTAAAACCCATTGACAATCTCTGGCAAGACTTGAAAATTACTGTTCACGGAGGCTCTCCATCCAATCTCACTGAGCTAAGCTAGTATGCTAGGAAAAATGGGCAAAAATTTCCGCCTCTAAATATGTAAAGCTGGTACAGACATACCCCAAAAGACTTCCAGCAATAATTGCAGCAAAAGGTGCTCCTGCAAAGTATTGACTCAGGGGGGGCTGAAAACAAATGCACGTCACAATTGTCAGATTTATATTATTTTAAATAATTAGAAAACCATGTATCATTTCCTTTACATCTTATAAATACTTGCTACTTTGTGTTGGTATATTACATAAAATCCAAATAAAATACATTTAAGTTTGTAGGTGTAACTTGAAAAAATGTGGAAAAGTTCACGGGGTATAAATACTTTTTCAAGGCATTGTACAGTATATAATAAATTAATTTGAGAAAGTCCCCCAAAATCTGTATATATTTTTTGGGGAAATCTAATGGTTTTACTTACATTTAACATAAAACTAAAAATTACACTGAATCATTGTCACTCTTGAGTGACTTAACAAAGTATGTATCATCAAATATATAAATAAGAGTATTAAGAGAATATATTGAAGATTTAAAGAAATATTATAGAATAGCATCTGCAAGCACGTTTCCAACTAAAAATAAAAAAATGATTTTGATATCGGAAATATTTTTATTGCTTTTATGTTACATAAACATTACTAAACCATAATTTACATTAATGCCCTTTAGCAGAATACACTCTAGCGGAAATATCAGCCTGACTTTTTTTTTTGTAGCAGAGAATACGCTTTATCCCCACCGTGACAACATTGGTGGATTCTTTGAAGGCTCAACATCTGAGAGTTTTTGGATTACTCCTATGTACTCAAATATGATGTTTTTCCTCAGCAGTTATATATTTTGCCTTTAGTAAAGCCTTTTTTCCACTTAATCTCTCATTTTCTGTGGGTTTTATAGGATTAGTTTCTAAAATCATATTCATCAGTGCTGTCCTCACAAGTTTGTACAACCTATGTCAATTTGTATTTCACAGTTATGTGTAGATGTGGTGGAACAGCCTTGGATTGCTGTTACTAGAGTTTCATCTAGTGGGAAACAAAGATCTCTTATTCAGAGGCGCAGACAATATTTTAGAGTAAAATAAGTGCAATAAAATAGTGCAAGCAAATGATAAATGTTCAATATTTCTATCATGCTTTTTATCTATTTTACACTTTGCTTGCATTTTTGTTGTAGCTGTGCTCAAAACCGGGACTCATCAACATGAAATATTTTCTATTCTTCTGTACGATTCTGTACAAGAGGAGAATACCGGCATCAGATGTATTATTACACACTGCAATTTTTTTCGTGGCGTCACATGGAATCTGTAAGAATTTTTTGCCTCTTAAAAGGGGTTGTCCAGTCAAAAGTGATAATTCTGCAGTTAATCTGTGTGACTGCAGACTCACGAATCCCCACAGCGCACGCATTTTCAGACCCTGGACTGGAGGGTATGTATAAGTTATACATAACCCCGACCATTCGGCACCGCCTTGCTCCATGCACTTGTATTGAGCGAGGCCACGCCCTATCTAGTGATGCGGATGGGCTGTGGGGGCTTCCGACTAGAAGGTGCAGCCTCGCTCAATACAAGTGTATGGAGAGCAAGGCCAAGCCCACTGGCCAGGGGTATGTATAACTCATACATACCCTCTGTTCACGGGTCTGAAACCGGCAAATCCCCGCAGAGCACAGTGCCTGCACTGCAGGGATTCATAAGTCTGCAGTCACACAGAGTGATTGCAGACTTATCACTTTTGACTGGGCAACCCCTTTAATGTTTCACTGAGCTATAACCCTTGTTTTCAAGTGCCCATTGATTTAAGGACTTGAGCCTAAATCAACAATAATAATTTTTAAGTGTGCTGTCAGTGAAAACCCTGCCATCAGATGTACTGTACAACAAAAACAAATGTGCCAATAAGGACATCACATAACCAGCAGATAATGGCTGTGATACACAACAAGAATCAGCCTCTAAGGCCACGGCTCCACAATTAGTATTTGGTCAGTATTTTTTCTCAGGAGTGGGAGACAAAATCAGGAGTGAGTGATAAATGCAAAATTCGTTCACTTGTTTTTATTAGGCCACAGCCCCACTATCAGTATTTGGTCAGTATTTTTTCTCAGGAGTGGAAGCCAAAACCAGGAGTGGGTGATAAATGCAGAATTGGTGACTTGATTCCATTATACCTTTTCTCTGATTGTTCCTCACCTGGTTTTGGCTCCATCTCCTGAGAAAAAATACTGACCAAATACTGATAGTGAGACCGTGGCCTTATATCTTTTCTCTGATTCCCATTTCACCAGTATCCTTTTGCGTTCCGTGGTTAGACCAGAAACCTCATTTGTGCATGACCGGAAGCCAGCTGCATTCCACAGGAATGTGTGTGTTCCACAAGTACACCGGAAGGGCCATTGCTCTAGACAGGAAGTCACCGCACACGACGGATGCGCACATCGTGAGTAACATGGGGGCACCTGGTCACAGTGTATTTAAGGAGAGCTATTCTCTGCAGAACACCACATGGCACTATTCACCGATACGGCCATCCTGAAGAAAACACCAGCAGATATGTGTAAGCTCTGACCCCTATGCACGCTTCTGTTTTCCCTTTCTCTTCCCCTCCTCCGCCCTATAAATGGACCTATCAGCTACCGAATATTAACATTACCCCTGTATATGAAACTGTTAACATGGGTGATTATATCTAAAAGAAACCCCCACTTATTCTATTGATTTACTATACTATTCTATATACTTATAATGTATACCTTATCCTTTATCTATCTACAATTGCCATACATAATAATGACAGATCCTCTCTTTTCTTTATCTTGAATTTAGTGAAATTAAGTTACAATGCCTTGCAACCATTTCCCATTCTACATTGTTTCATGCTACCTATCAAGATTACCGGTTATTATTATTGTTTTATGCTATGTATAATGTATTTTTCCCCAGGCATACTGATTGATTAATGGGATTTATTCTTAGCATCACTCCCATGTCTTTTTGTATATGTTTACATATAAATGTATTTTTCTTTCAAATTAATTATTGTTCAGATGAATTTGCTCTGATTATGTCCATGATTCTTTTCTGTTTAGACAAAAAAAAACTTGACAAAGACCATAATAGTCGAAACATTGGCTTATTTATTTCTGCTTTGCCACATGGGGTATTGTTTCACTAAAACTCTTTGCATCACATTGGAGTGCCGAAGTTTCTCGACTGATTTTGGAATCCATTTCTTCAGAGCACCCGTTTTTACAGTGAGCGACCCCTCATTAACTTTACCTTTTCTCTGATTGTTCCTCACCTGGTTTTGGCTCCCACTCCTGAGAAAAAATACTGACCAAATACTGACCCAATACTGATAGTAGTGCCGTGGCCTAACAGCCACAGTTAGAGCGAAACTCTACCCGCAACTGTTAACCTGTTAAAAGCCGCACATTCAAGTCCCTTAAAAAGACTAGCAAATACAGTTAAATGTAAAAAAAGTTTTAAAAAATATGAAAAAAATACTCCTATTTTCCTTCATTAAAAAAATGTTAAAAATGGTAAAAATTCACATATATGATAGTCAAGTCCAGAAAAGTCCAATCTGTCAAAATATGAAATTAATTAACCCGATCTGTAAACACCATTAAAAAAAATTCTGTAAAAAGCAATCAAAATGTCCCAAAGTGGTACCAATAAAAACATTGTCTCACCCGGCAAATAAATAAGCCCTCACACAGCCCCCACACAGCCCTCACACAGCTCCAGAAACAAAAAATGTAAGCATTAGGAGTCATGGAAAATGGCAACACAACAAATAAAATAATATTATTACAAATTTCCTATTTTTTAACCACTAAAATAATAACAAAACTGGACAAGTTTGGTCATAATCATACTGTCGAGAAGAATCATATTGTCACATTATTTTAACCACACGATGTACGCCGTAAAAACATTTCCCAAAAATGTCAGAATTCTGTTGTTTTTTCACTATTTTGTCACATTTGGAATTTTTCTTTTCCATTTTCCCGTACACTATGTGATAAAATGAGTAGTGTCATTCAAATGTACAAGTAGTATCACAAAAAAATAAGCTTTCATACGTCTATGTGGATAGAAAAATAAAAAAGTTATGGCTCTGGGAAAAAGAGGAGGGAAAAAAGAGAAATCAAAAACGGAAATTGGCCAAGTCAGGAAGGGGTTAAAATGGAATTGTACTTTCAGCAAACTTTGCATAAATCATTATTAGTACATGCTGTGACAGAGTAACTGGTATTATGTGCGTGGGGAGGTATGTGTCACTCAGGATGCTCTCCTGTGTGAATTAAGACCTACTGAATTTCTGCCAGCGTGTTATGTGCTGGGAGTTTGCTCTTTTAAAGGGTATGGTTTTATGGGAATGACATAGAGAGGGAGGTAAGTCATTCCCCATACCTCCCCCTCAGGGTGTGACTGAACAGGGTTTTAAATGTTCAGCCAGTTTGTTTTCCTGTGTGGAGTGTGTGGTCTGGAGATTGAAGTCTCCAGGCTGTGTGTGGCTGACACCAGAGAGCAACACCGGAGGACTGGTGTTGCTGAAACTTCACAGGACTATCTGCAGCCGGCAAAGGCGCTGCTGGCTAGAGGACTCTGCTATATTTCATCTTTTGTTTTCCCGTTAACCCCGAGAGGGACTGTTTATTTTTATTAGAACGCCTCTGGAGTTTATGCCGCACAATAAACCCGCAGGAAGTTTACCCAAACCGTGTGTCCTGTGTCTGCCTCCGGAGAGCCGAGCAAGTCGCTTTACCACAATGCTTATATAAGAAAATCGTTTTAATATACAGTACAGACCAAAAGTTTGGACACACCTTCTCATTTAAAGATTTTTCTGTATTTTCTTGACTATGAAAATTGTACATTCACACTGAAGGCATCAAAACTATGAATTAACACATGTGGAATTATATACTTAACAAAAAAGTGTGAAACAACTGAAAATATGTCTTCTATTCTAGGTTCTTCAAAGTAGCCGCCTTTTGCTTTGATGACTGCTTTGCACACTCTTAGCATTCTCTCTTTTGGTCTGTACTGTATACTGTATGATATCACAGAAACCATCTTTCTTCTCCACTTATCAGACACATCTTCCCCTTCCCTCTGCCTCCTGAACTTGTCATCCACTGTGGAAACAAAGAGCTGAAATCCATCTAGTCCAGGCAAAATGCATGCACCATTTTGTTGTCATGTGATGCTGCCTATTATACTCTATGGAGAGGGGAGGGAGGTGGAGTGAAGAGCAGGTAGAGGAGAAAAGCAGAGGAAAACTAGCAAGATGGAGATGAACTTTCTAACAAGTTATTTACCTCACCCCAGAGCTGAGTCACATCCAGACAGCTCAGCAATGCTGTATATATCCTCCATACTGCTGTTACTTGTCTCTGTGTGCTAACAAAATGACTGAAGTGCAAGAATCCCTCTCTGTGCCTATGATGTGTATGGGAGAGTTCACAGCAGTTCGCTTACTCCCTACCGCAGCTCCCAGTGGATTGCAAATTATAGATAGAGCTTGGAGAAGGGAAAACTGGTATCAATGAAAGATACAAGTCATATACTGGTAAGAAATTAATTTATTCTTCAAGTACACACAGAGAACATCTTATTCTGAAAAGGTATGTGAAAAAATGGTTATTCATTTACAATCTGAAGTTGTTTTTTTTATCTGTGTGTAAATTTCAGTAAAGTAGTTGCACTAATTTTGTATTAGTAATATACAGCAGTAAAATAAGTATTGAACAAGTCACCAATTTCTAAGTAAATATATTTCTAAAGGTGCTATTTACATGAAATTCTCACCAGATGTCAATAACAGCTCATCCAATACACACAGGCAAAGAGATCAAACCATACATGTCCATAAATTAAGTTATACCATATGTAACAATGAGAAATGACACAGGGAAAAGTATTGAAAATAACACATGGAAAAAGTATTGAACACGCTTACTGAAATTTATTTAATACATCATACAAAAGCCTTTGTTGATGATGACAGCTTCAAGATACCTCCTGTATGGAGAAACTAGTCGCATGCATTGCTCAGGTGTGATTTTGGCCCATTCTTCCACACAAACACTCTTCTAATCTTGAAGGTTCTATGGGCTCCTTCTCTGAACTCTGAGCTTCAGTACTTCCATAAATTTTCTATTGGATTCAGGTGAGGTGATTGGCTGGGCCATTCCAGCAGCTTTATTTTCTTTCTCTGAAATGTCTTGTTACTGCTCTGCCATTCACAGTCCTAAAGTTCCAAATGAAACAAACTAAATCATCATGATTTCATCACATATGAAAAAGACCATATTGTTATTTGACATGCGAAAGTTACAAGAGTACAGTTGATGTTTCTACAAAACCACTGTAAAATATGATAGGAAGATGTTTCCATACAGCAAAGTATAAAGATAGGATTCAAAGTGCATTGAAAGTAACAACTGTGCTATAGAAATGTTCAAGAAGTCCCCTTCATTATTTACCAAGGCAAGAGAGCCCCTTCCATTTGTTGATAGGTAGGAGATCCCAACGGTCAAACTCTCATGTATTGATAGACTATGAAAAGCCTATACTGTCACCAAAGTTAGTCACTTAAAAATAAGTTTAAATGTATGAACAGTAGTGAATCAACTTATCTACAGGATAGGGGTTTCTCTGAAGTTCGCTCCGACCTCTAGTTAGAATACTGCAATGATGTGCTATTTTCTGAAATGGCATGATGTTCTTCTATCTGATAGGTTGCTCTACCCCCTCATACAACTAAATTAGTATTTGGAAAAAAAAAGAACTGTTTTGTTTTAGGGTTATCGCAAAGCTAATTACACAGGCATGCAAAATTTGGGTTTATGAAAACTTTCTCAAATCCAATGACTGATTCTTATGTTTTCTTATGCCCTGAATAAAAAAAATACTTCTATTTTTTAATCATAATGTATGGATTTTGAAATTTCTTCACAACTTCTTTAAAAGAATCCAAAGCCCTTTTCTCAACTTCTTTCATTTTTGTTTCGAACATGACATCATTATTATTATTTATTATTACAGCGCCATTTATTCCATGGCGCTTTCCATGTGAAAAAGGGGGTATGCATAGCAAAAGACATTTACAATAGTCTTGAACAAAACGAGTCAGCGACTGGTACAGGAGGAGCGAAGACCCCACCCATGAGGGCTCACAGTCTACAAGGGATGGGTGAGGATATAGTAGGTGAAGGTGGAGCTGGTCGTGCAGCGGTATGGTGGAGTGGTGGTTACTGCAGGTTGTATGATTGTCAGAAGAGGTGGGTCTTCAGATTCGTTTTTGAGTATGATATGATGGGGTAGAGAGTTCCAAAGTAGGGGGGATGCACGGGAGAAATCTTGTATGTGATTGTGGGAAGAGGAGATAAGAGGGGAGTAGAGAAGGAGATCTTGTGAAGATCGGAGGTTGCATGCAGGTAAGTACTGGGAGACTAGGTCACAGATGTATGGAGGAGACAGGTTGTGGTTGGCTTTGTATGCCAAGGTTAGGGTCTTGAACTTGAGTTTCTGGGTAATTGGGAGCCAGTGAAGGGATTGACAGAGGGGAGAGGCCGGGGAATACTGGGGGGGACAGGTGGATTAGTAGGGCAGCAGAGATTAGGATAGATTGGAGGGGCGCGAAAGTGTTAGAAGGGAGGCCACAGAGCAGGAGGTTTCAGTAGTCGAGGCGGGAGATGATCAGGGCATGCACTAGTGTTTTTGCAAAGTCTTTGCTGAGGAATGTGCGGATCCGGGAGATATTTTTGAGTTGGAGCTGGCAGAAAGTGTAAAGGGTTTGGATGTGTGGTTTGAAGGAGAGTTCAGAGTCCAGGGTTATCCCGAGGCAGCGAGCTTGTGGGACTGGGGAGAATCGGCAGCCATTAACTTTGATGGATAGGTCAGATGGGGAGGTTGAGTGAGGTGGGGGAAACATGCTGAATTCAGTTTTATCCATGTTAAGTTTTAGAAATATAGCAGAATAGAAGGATGAAATAGCGGACAGGCATTGTGGGATTCTGGTTGGTAAGGAGTAGTGTTGAGCGAGTATGTTCTATTAACCCTTTTGCCGAGTATGCTCGGGCCGAGCTCCGAGTATTTATAGCTGCTCGGTGATATGGTAGAATCGCTCCCATGTGCATGATTTGCAACTGTTTGACAGTTTTATTACATGTGAGGAATGCCTATTTCTTTCACATTCCTCACATGTAATAAAACTGTCAAACAGTTGCAAATCATGCACACGGGAGCGATTCAACCAAATCACCGAGCAGCTATAAATACTCGGAGCTCGGCCCGAGCATACTCAGACAGAACATACTCGCTCAACACTAGTAAGGAGTTGATATCGGGTCCAGAGAGATAGATCTGTGTGTCATCAGCATAGAGGTGATACTGAAAGCCATGAGATTCTATGAGCATTCCCAGGCCAAGGGTGTAGATGGAGAAGAGCAGGGGTCCTAGAACTGAGCCTTGGGGGACACCGACAGATAGGGGGCGAGATGAGGTGGTAGTGTGTCAGTGGGAGACGCTGAATGTCCCGTCTGTTAGGTATGAAGAGATCCAAGATAGGGCCAAGTCCGTGATGCCAAGACATGAGAGATTCTGTAGTAAGAGGGAATGGTCCACTGTGTCAAAGGCAGATGACAGGTCCAGGAGGAGGAGGACGGAGTAGTGTAGCTTGGAATTTGCGGTTAGTAGGTCTTTGGTGACTTTAGTCAGGACAGTTTCAGTGGAGTGATGCGATCGGAAGCCAGATTGTAAAAGGTCGAAGAGGGAGCAGGAGGAGAGGTGGGAGGACAGTTCAAGGTGGACGTGTTGTTCCAGTAGTTTTGAGGCATAGGGGAGAAGTGATATGGGGAGATAGATTGTCAGAGAGGATGGGTCAAGGGAGGGCTTTTTGAGGATGGGTGTGATGAGGCATGTTTGAAACATGAGGGGAAGACACTAGTTGTTAGTGACAGGTTGAAGAGGTGGGTTAGGGTTGGGATGAAGAAAGTGGTAAGGTTAGGGATGAGGTGGGATGGGATTGGGTCAAGTTCACAGGTGGTGAGGTGTGATTTGGAGAGCAAAGAGAAAACTTGATCTTCTGTAATGGTGGAGAACTTGGTTTTGGAGGTGGAAGGTTGAGTAGATAAGAGAAGGGGCTGTGGGGACTTTAGGCAAAAACTTTGTCAATCTTCTGCTTGAAGAATGAGCCAAAGTCTTCAGCTGAGATGAGAGGAGAGGGATAAGGCTCTGGGGGATGGAGGAGAGAATTGAAAGTGTTGAATAGCTGTTTAGGGTTGTGAGACAGGGAGGATATGAGAGATGAGAAGTATGTTTGTTTTGCTGCTGTGAGTGTGGACTTGAAAATAGTGAGGGATTGTTTGAATGCGATGAAGTGCTCATTGGAGTGGGACCTTTTCGATCACCGCTCAGCAACCCTGAAGACCCGTCGCAGTTCTTTAGTCAGGTTGGTGTGCCAGGGTTGCCTGTTGATTGTGCGAGCTTTGGTATGTGTGAGAGGGGCAACCAAATTGGGAGCTGCAGTTGTGGTGTTATATAAGGTAGCAGCAACATTTGCATCGTGTATGGAATTTATGTCTGTAAGAGGGAGGAGGGATTCAGAGAGTGAGTGTAGGTCAAGGTGTTTGAGATTTCTGCAAGGGTGTGCAAGTTTGTGAAGTGGGGATTGTGGACATGGAGAGGAGAGGGCAGAGAATGTAAGTAGGTTGTGGTCAGAAAGAGGGAGAGGAGAGTTAGAGAGGTTGGATAGGGAACAAAGGTGGGTGAAAATGAGGTCCAGTATGTGGCCATTTTTGTGAGTGGCTGCAGAAGACCATTGAGCAAGGCCGAAGGAGGAAGTGAGGGATAGGAGCTTAGAGACATATGAGTGGGATGTGTCAATTGGGATGTTGAAGTCACTCATGATGATAGGGGGGATGTCAGCGGAAAGGAAATGGAGTAGCCTGGTGGTGAAGTGGTCGAAGAAAGTGGTGGCTTGCCCATGGGGGCGGTAAATGACAGCCAGTTGGAGGTTGGAGGGGGAGTAGATTTGCTCAACGTGCACCTCAAAAGAAGGGAGAACAACGGAAGGCAGCAGTGGGATTTGGATGAAGGCGCAGGTATTGGACAGGAGAAAACCTACGCCTCCACCATGTTTGCCGCTGAGGCGGGGGTGTGTGGGAAAGGTGGAATCCGTCATACAAGAGTGTAGCTGCAGAGGCTGTGTCAGAGGGGGTGAGCCAGGTTCCGGTGATGGCGAGAAAGAAAAGTTTGTTAGTGATGAAAAGATCATGAATGTAGGAAAGTTTGTTGCAGATGGAGCGAGCGTTCCATAGAGCTCCTGTTAGTGGGACTGGGGAAGTGGGGACTGGTTAAATGGGTATGAGGTTAGAAAGGCTGTGTGAGTTTGTGATAGATTGTGGATAGGAGGTAGAAGTGACTCTGGGGATGCGGTGAGGAGGACCAGGATTTGGAGAGATATTGTTGGCAGTGAGAAGTAGCAGGAAAAGTGTTAGCAGATGGGAGCAGGAGAGGGCATGAGGTGGCTGTCTGTATTTGGAGACACAGGATTGAATGTTGAGGAATAGTACTGAGGAGGAGGTGAAATGGATGGTTAGGATGGTGGGAGAGATGACCAGTTCCTTACTAGGTGTAGGGATTAGGGGAGTTAGTAGAAAGGGGCGGACTATAGGGGAAAGAGTGAAAACTAACAAAGACATAGTTAAAAGAGAGTAAGCAGTAAAGTGTGGGTTACTTGACCCTGCCCTGACTAACTGCCTCTGTAGTAACTGCCACTTAGTACCAGATGACACTTTGCGCAAGAGGATGTGTGCATGCAACCCCACACATGTGCACCCCTTATGAAGCTTCTAAATTTATAGGGCACAGTAAACCATCAGGTGAGGGGCATTGTGGGAGCTGTTTGTGGATAAATTAGCAGCTGCTAAGGACACCAGGAGATGGTTGGGTGATCAAAGACAGAGCCAAGACTGTGTGGGCTACACAGAATAACACCTTCATCAGTCTTTCACGAGTTTCCAAATATCCAGACCCACAAAATGCCTTCCTTCAGTTTTGCTTTGGACAGTCCCTGAAACTTGTACACAGGTACTTTAAAAGTCTCTCCTTCTTTCAGTTTTTATTATTATTTAAAAAAAATATGCAGTGAAACAAACTCTTTAAAGTTTTATGCGCATGTAGCTCTTTCAAAGACAATACCTTTACCTAGATGGCTCCTTTGTCTGAATTCACACAGCATAGAGGCTGTCTGTCAAGCAGTAGGAGGCTGAACTGAGTGGAGAAAAGAGCTGGAGTGACAGAGGCTTGAGATCAGGGCCGGCTCCTGGTTTTCATAGGACCCCAGCGAAAGAGTCTCAGTGGGCGCCTTAAACACATACCACGATTCATGATGCATAGATACGGCTGAGAAATACAACACAGGGTCCCACCTGTCCCCTCATCCTTCATATATGCAGACATGCACACACACACACACACAAAGTATGCAGACATGCACACACACAAAGTATGCAGACATGCACACACACACAGTACGCAGACATGCACACACACAGTACGCAGACATGCACACACACACAGTACGCAGACATGCACACACACACAGTATGCAGGCATGAGCACACACACGGTATGCAGGCATGCACACACACGGTACGCAGACACGCACACATAAACGATACACAGACATGCACACTCACACATGGTATGCAGACATGCACACACACGGTACGCAGACATGCACACTAGAGATGAGCGGTGTTCGACTCGAACTGTTCGCCAATCTCAAATTCGAGCTGTTTTGGGCGGTGTTCGAGCCATTCGGCGAACACGAACAATTTGAAAAAAATTCGGCTGTTCGAGGTTATATTCGATAACTGTTCGTGCACCAAAATCATAATTGGATTTTTTCTCAGCTGTCTACAAATATGTCAAGGGCTGTCACATTGTAGAAGGATCATCTTTATTCTCATTTGCACAAGGAAAGACTAGAAGCAATGGGATGAAACTAAATGGGAGGAGACACAGATTAGATATTAGAAAAAACTTTTTGACAGTTAGGGTGATTAATGAGTGGAACAGGCTGCCACGAGAGGTGGTGAGTTCCCCTTCAATGGACGTCTTCAAACAGAGGCTGGACAGACAACTGTCTGAGATGATCTAGTGAATCCTGCTTTGAGCAGGGGGTTGGACCAGATGACCCAGGAGGTCCCTTCCAACTCTACCATTCTATGATTCTATGATTCTATGATTCAGTAATGCTGAAAATTAAAGTTAATACGCAGTTTGAGTGTACAGCGGGGCGGGGGGAGGGACAGGGGATGGATCTCTGCATAAATAATGAAGATCTCCATTTTTTTTTTCTCTTTCCCGTATTTACAGTGGGGAGGTGCAATATGTCAGCCTATCAGCAGCGCACACACGGAGGTAACTGCTTTTTTTCACACAAGCAAGGGCATGTGTCATTGGCAGTGAATGTCACATGTCCTTGCTCTATAAGGCCCAGCCATTTTACCCGTCGCCACCATTTTCTCACTGCTGCAGCTGCGTGTTAGACGGCACCGCTGTTGCTGTGTGCGCTATACTTTCAGTGTTAATTTCAAGCCAATTTTCGCACAAATCTACAGATAGCTTGGGAGTTGGGAATAGTTGTGATTGCAGTCCTTTTGAGGACTAGGTTACATAATTTCCTACGACTTTTATCAGGCAGGTCTGTGCTCTTAAATAGATAGGTTGGGAGTAAAGACTAATTGTAATTGCAGTCCTTTTGGGGGCTAGGTTAAATCAGTTCCTATCACTTTTATCAGGCAGGTCTGTGCTCTTTAATAGATAGGTTGGGAGTAAAGACTAATTGTAATTGCAGTCCTTTTGAGGGCTAGGTTACATCAGTTCCTATCACTTTTTGCCAGGCAGGTCTGTGCCAGTGCTGTGCAAGTTTTTTTCACAGCATTTGGCTAAATCTAGCTAAGCAAATCCTTTTTGGCTTCTTGCAGTGTGTGTTAGTCAGTGGAGTAGCCTATCTGTGTTGCAAGCTACACCACCTGTGTATAGAATACAAATTTTTTTACTGCACCTAGCCAAGTGAAACCATTTGAGCATAGCATTATTCTATTAGTCCATCTATACTAACCTCCACCAGGATGCAAATTGAAAATAATTTTTATCTGCATCTAGCTCTGAAAAAATATTTGGGCTTGGGCTTGTAGCAGTGTGTGGGACTTGTTCTATTAGTTCATCTATACTAACCTCCACCAGGTTGCAAATTCAAAATAATTTTTATCTGCATCTAGCTCTGAAAAAATATTTGGGCTTGGGCTTGTAGCAGTGTGTGGGACTAGTTCTATTAGTCCATCTATACTAACCTGCACCAGGTTGCAAATTCAAAATAATTTTTATCTGCATCTAGCTCTGAAAAAATATTTGGGCTTGGGCTTGTAGCAGTTTGTGTGACTTGTTCTATTAGTCCATCTATACTAACCTCTACCAGGTTGCAAATTGAAAATAATTTTTATCTGCATCTAGCTCTGAAAAAATATTTGGGCTTGAGCTTGTAGCAGTGTGTGGGACTTGTTCTATTAGTCCATCTATACTAACCTCCACCAGGTTGCAAATTCAAAATAATTTTTATCTGCATCTAGCTCTGAAAAAATATTTGGGCTTAGGCTTGTAGCAGTGTGTGGGACTTGTTCTATTAGTCCATCTATACTAACCTCCACCAGGTTGCAAATTCAAAATAATTTTTATCTGCATCTAGCTCTGAAAAAATTTTTTGGCTTGGGCTTGTAGCAGTGTGTGGGACTTGTTCTATTAGTCCATCTATACTAACCTCCACGAGGTTGCAAATTCAAAATAATTTTTATCTGCATCTAGCTCTGAAAAAATATTTGGGCTTGGGCTTGTAGCAGTGTGTGTGACTTGTTCTATTAGTCCATCTATACTAACCTCCACCAGGTTGCAAATTCAAAATAATTTTTATCTGCATCTAGCTCTGAAAAAATATTTGGGCTTGGGCTTGTAGCAGTGTGTGGGACTTGTTCTATTAGTCTATCTATACTAACCTCCACCAGGTTGCAAATTCAAAATAATTTTTATCTGCATCTAGCTCTGAAAAAATATTTGTGCTTCGGCTTGTAGCAGTGTGTGGGACTTGTTCTATTAGTCCATCTATACTAACCTCCACCAGGTTGCAAATTCAAAATAATTTTTATCTGCATCTAGCTCTGAAAAAATCTTTGGGCTTGGGCTTGTAGCAGTGTGTGTGACTTGTTCTATTAATCCATCTATACTAACCTCCACCAGGTTGCAAATTGAAAATAATTTTTATCTGCATCTAGCTCTGAAAAAATATTTGGGCTTGGGCTTGTAGCAGTGTGTGGGACTTGTTCTATTAGTCCATCTATACTAACCTCCACCAGGTTGCAAATTCAAAATAATTTTTATCTGCATCTAGCTCTGAAAAAATATTTGGGTTTAGGCTTGTAGCAGTGTGTGGGACTTGTTCTATTAGTCCATCTATACTAACCTCCACCAGGTTGCAAATTCAAAATAATTTTTATCTGCATCTAGCTCTGAAAAAATTTTTTGGCTTGGGCTTGTAGCAGTGTGTGGGACTTGTTCTATTAGTCCATCTATACTAACCTCCACGAGGTTGCAAATTCAAAATAATTTTTATCTGCATCTAGCTCTGAAAAAATATTTGTGCTTCGGCTTGTAGCAGTGTGTGGGACTTGTTCTACTAGTCCATCTATACTAACCTCCACCAGGTTGCAAATTCAAAATAATTTTTATCTGCATCTAGCTCTGAAAAAATCTTTGGGCTTGGGCTTGTAGCAGTGTGTGTGACTTGTTCTATTAATCCATCTATACTAACCTCCACCAGGTTGCAAATTAAAAATAATTTTTATCTGCATCTAGCTCTGAAAAAATATTTGGGCTTGGGCTTGTAGCAGTGTGTGGGACTTGTTCTATTAGTCTATCTATACTAACCTCCACCAGGTTGCAAATTCAAAATAATTTTTATCTGCATCTAGCTCTGAAAAAATCTTTGGGCTTCGGCTTGTAGCAGTGTGTGGGACTTGTTCTATTAGTCCATCTATACTAACCTCCACCAGGTTGCAAATTCAAAATAATTTTTATCTGCATCTAGCTCTGAAAAAATATTTGGGCTCGGGCTTGTAGCAGTGTGTGGGACTTGTTCTATTAGTCCATCTATACTAACCTCCACCAGGTTGCAAATTCAAAATAATTTTTATCTGCATCTAGCTCTGAAAAAATCTTTGGGCTTCGGCTTGTAGCAGTGTGTGGGACTTGTTCTATTAGTCCATCTATACTAACCTCCACCAGGTTGCAAATTCAAAATAATTTTTATCTGCATCTAGCTCTGAAAAAATATTTGGGCTCGGGCTTGTAGCAGTGTGTGGGACTTGTTCTATTAGTCCATCTATACTAACCTCCACCAGGTTGCAAATTCAAAATAATTTTTATCTGCATCTAGCTCTGAAAAAATATTTGAGCTTGGGCTTGTAGCAGTGTGTGGGACTTGTTTTATTAGTCCATCTATACTAACCTCCACCAGGTTGCAAATTCAAAATAATTTTTATCTGCATCTAGCTCTGAAAAAATATTTGTGCTTCGGCTTGTAGCAGTGTGTGGGACTTGTTCTATTATTCCATCTATACTAACCTCCACCAGGTTGCAAATTCAAAATAATTTTTATCTGCATCTAGCTCTGAAATAATCTTTGGGCATCGGCTTGTAGCAGTGTGTGGGACTTGTTCTATTAGTCCATCTATACTAACCTCCACCAGGTTGCAAATTCAAAATAATTTTTATCTGCATCTAGCTCTGAAAAAATATTTGGGCTTGGGCTTGTAGCAGTGTGTGGGACTTGTTCTATTAGTCTATCTATACTAACCTCCACCAGGTTGCAAATTCAAAATAATTTTTATCTGCATCTAGCTCTGAAAAAATATTTGTGCTTCGGCTTGTAGCAGTGTGTGGGACTTGTTCTATTAGTCCATCTATACTAACCTCCACCAGGTTGCAAATTCAAAATAATTTTTATCTGCATCTAGCTCTGAAAAAATCTTTGGGCTTGGGCTTGTAGCAGTGTGTGGGACTTGTTCTATTAGTCCATCTATACTAACCTCCACGAGGTTGCAAATTCAAAATAATTTTTATCTGCATCTAGCTCTGAAAAAATATTTGGGCTTGGGCTTGTAGCAGTGTGTGTGACTTGTTCTATTAGTCCATCTATACTAACCTCCACCAGGTTGCAAATTCAAAATAATTTTTATCTGCATCTAGCTCTGAAAAAATATTTGGGCTTGGGCTTGTAGCAGTGTGTGGGACTTGTTCTATTAGTCTATCTATACTAACCTCCACCAGGTTGCAAATTCAAAATAATTTTTATCTGCATCTAGCTCTGAAAAAATATTTGTGCTTCGGCTTGTAGCAGTGTGTGGGACTTGTTCTATTAGTCCACCTATACTAACCTCCACCAGGTTGCAAATTCAAAATAATTTTTATCTGCATCTAGCTCTGAAAAAATCTTTGGGCTTGGGCTTGTAGCAGTGTGTGTGACTTGTTCTATTAATCCATCTATACTAACCTCCACCAGGTTGCAAATTGAAAATAATTTTTATCTGCATCTAGCTCTGAAAAAATATTTGGGCTTGGGCTTGTAGCAGTGTGTGGGACTTGTTCTATTAGTCCATCTATACTAACCTCCACCAGGTTGCAAATTCAAAATAATTTTTATCTGCATCTAGCTCTGAAAAAATATTTGGGCTTGGGCTTGTAGCAGTGTGTGGGACTTGTTCTATTAGTCTATCTATACTAACCTCCACCAGGTTGCAAATTCAAAATAATTTTTATCTGCATCTAGCTCTGAAAAAATATTTGTGCTTCGGCTTGTAGCAGTGTGTGGGACTTGTTCTATTAGTCCACCTATACTAACCTCCACCAGGTTGCAAATTCAAAATAATTTTTATCTGCATCTAGCTCTGAAAAAATCTTTGGGCTTGGGCTTGTAGCAGTGTGTGTGACTTGTTCTATTAATCCATCTATACTAACCTCCACCAGGTTGCAAATTGAAAATAATTTTTATCTGCATCTAGCTCTGAAAAAATATTTGGGCTTGGGCTTGTAGCAGTGTGTGGGACTTGTTCTATTAGTCCATCTATACTAACCTCCACCAGGTTGCAAATTCAAAATAATTTTTATCTGCATCTAGCTCTGAAAAAATATTTGGGCTTAGGCTTGTAGCAGTGTGTGGGACTTGTTCTATTAGTCCATCTATACTAACCTCCACCAGGTTGCAAATTCAAAATAATTTTTATCTGCATCTAGCTCTGAAAAAATCTTTGGGCTTCGGCTTGTAGCAGTGTGTGGGACTTGTTCTATTAGTCCATCTATACTAACCTCCACCAGGTTGCAAATTCAAAATAATTTTTATCTGCATCTAGCTCTGAAAAAATATTTGGGCTCGGGCTTGTAGCAGTGTGTGGGACTTGTTCTATTAGTCCATCTATACTAACCTCCACCAGGTTGCAAATTCAAAATAATTTTTATCTGCATCTAGCTCTGAAAAAATATTTGAGCTTGGGCTTGTAGCAGTGTGTGGGACTTGTTTTATTAGTCCATCTATACTAACTTCCACCAGGTTGCAAATTCAAAATAATTTTTATCTGCATCTAGCTCTGAAAAAATATTTGTGCTTCGGCTTGTAGCAGTGTGTGGGACTTGTTCTATTATTCCATCTATACTAACCTCCACCAGGTTGCAAATTCAAAATAATTTTTATCTGCATCTAGCTCTGAAATAATCTTTGGGCATCGGCTTGTAGCAGTGTGTGGGACTTGTTCTATTAGTCCATCTATACTAACCTCCACCAGGTTGCAAATTCAAAATAATTTTTATCTGCATCTAGCTCTGAAAAAATATTTGGGCTTGGGCTTGTAGCAGTGTGTGGGACTTGTTCTATTAGTCTATCTATACTAACCTCCACCAGGTTGCAAATTCAAAATAATTTTTATCTGCATCTAGCCCTGAAAAAATATTTGTGCTTCGGCTTGTAGCAGTGTGTGGGACTTGTTCTATTAGTCCATCTATACTAACCTCCACCAGGTTGCAAATTCAAAATAATTTTTATCTGCATCTAGCTCTGAAAAAATATTTGTGCTTCGGCTTGTAGCAGTGTGTGGGACTTGTTCTATTAGTCCACCTATACTAACCTCCACCAGGTTGCAAATTCAAAATAATTTTTATCTGCATCTAGCTCTGAAAAAATCTTTGGGCTTGGGCTTGTAGCAGTGTGTGTGACTTGTTCTATTAATCCATCTATACTAACCTCCACCAGGTTGCAAATTGAAAATAATTTTTATCTGCATCTAGCTCTGAAAAAATATTTGGGCTTGGGCTTGTAGCAGTGTGTGGGACTTGTTCTATTAGTCCATCTATACTAACCTCCACCAGGTTGCAAATTCAAAATAATTTTTATCTGCATCTAGCTGTGAAAAAATAATTGGGCTTAGGCTTGTAGCAGTGTGTGGGACTTGTTCTATTAGTCCATCTATACTAACCTCCACCAGGTTGCAAATTCAAAATAATTTTTATCTGCATCTAGCTCTGAAAAAATTTTTTGGCTTGGGCTTGTAGCAGTGTGTGGGACTTGTTCTATTAGTCCATCTATACTAACCTCCACGAGGTTGCAAATTAAAAATAATTTTTATCTGCATCTAGCTCTGAAAAAATATTTGGGCTTGGGCTTGTAGCAGTGTGTGTGACTTTTTCTATTAGTCCATCTTTACTAACCTCCACCAGGTTGCAAATTCAAAATAATTTTTATCTGCATCTAGCTCTGAAAAAATATTTGGGCTTGGGCTTGTAGCAGTGTGTGGGACTTGTTCTATTAGTCTATCTATACTAACCTCCACCAGGTTGCAAATTCAAAATAATTTTTATCTGCATCTAGCTCTGAAAAAATATTTGTGCTTCGGCTTGTAGCAGTGTGTGGGACTTGTTCTATTAGTCCATCTATACTAACCTCCACCAGGTTGCAAATTCAAAATAATTTTTATCTGCATCTAGCTCTGAAAAAATCTTTGGGCTTGGGCTTGTAGCAGTGTGTGTGACTTGTTCTATTAATCCATCTATACTAACCTCCACCAGGTTGCAAATTCAAAATAATTTTTATCTGCATCTAGCTCTGAAAAAATATTTGGGCTTGGGCTTGTAGCAGTGTGTGGGACTTGTTCTATTAGTCCATCTATACTAACCTCCACCAGGTTGCAAATTCAAAATAATTTTTATCTGCATCTAGCTCTGAAAAAATCTTTGGGCTTCGGCTTGTAGCAGTGTGTGGGACTTGTTCTATTAGTCCATCTATACTAACCTCCACCAGGTTGCAAATTCAAAATAATTTTTATCTGCATCTAGCTCTGAAAAAATATTTGGGCTCGGGCTTGTAGCAGTGTGTGGGACTTGTTCTATTAGTCCATCTATACTAACCTCCACCAGGTTGCAAATTCAAAATAATTTTTATCTGCATCTAGCTCTGAAAAAATATTTGAGCTTGGGCTTGTAGCAGTGTGTGGGACTTGTTTTATTAGTCCATCTATACTAACCTCCACCAGGTTGCAAATTCAAAATAATTTTTATCTGCATCTAGCTCTGAAAAAATCTTTGGGCTTCGGCTAGTAGCAGTGTGTGGGACTTGTTCTATTAGTCCATCTATACTAACCTCCACCAGGTTGCAAATTCAAAATAATTTTTATCTGCATCTAGCTCTTAAAAAATATTTGGGCTCGGGCTTGTAGCAGTGTGTGGGACTTGTTCTATTAGTCCATCTATACTAACCTCCACCAGGTTGCAAATTCAAAATAATTTTTATCTGCATCTAGCTCTGAAAAAATATATGAGCTTGGGCTTGTAGCAGTGTGTCGGACTTGTTTTATTAGTCCATCTATACTAACCTCCACCAGGTTGCAAATTCAAAATAATTTTTATCTGCATCTAGCTCTGAAAAAATATTTGTGCTTCGGCTTGTAGCAGTGTGTGGGACTTGTTCTATTATTCCATCTATACTAACCTCCACCAGGTTGCAAATTCAAAATAATTTTTATCTGCATCTAGCTCTGAAATAATCTTTGGGCATCGGCTTGTAGCAGTGTGTGGGACTTGTTCTATTAGTCCATCTATACTAACCTCTACCAGGTTGCAAATTCAAAATAATTTTTATCTGCATCTAGCTCTGAAAAAATATTTGGGCTTGGGCTTGTAGCAGTGTGTGGGACTTGTTCTATTAGTCCATCTATACTAACCTCCACCAGGTTGCAAATTCAAAATAATTTTTATCTGCATCTAGCTCTGAAAAAATATTTGTGCTTCGGCTTGTAGCAGTGTGTGGGACTTGTTCTATTATTCCATCTATACTAACCTCCACCAGGTTGCAAATTCAAAATAATTTTTATCTGCATCTAGCTCTGAAATAATCTTTGGGCATCGGCTTGTAGCAGTGTGTGGGACTTGTTCTATTAGTCCATCTATACTAACCTCCACCAGGTTGCAAATTCAAAATAATTTTTATCTGCATCTAGCTCTGAAAAAATATCTGGGCTTGGGCTTGTAGCAGTGTGTGGGACTTGTTCTATTAGTCTATCTATACTAACCTCCACCAGGTTGCAAATTCAAAATAATTTTTATCTGCATCTAGCTCTGAAAAAATATTTGTGCTTCGGCTTGTAGTAGTGTGTGGGACTTGTTCTATTAGTCCATCTATACTAACCTCCACCAGGTTGCAAATTCAAAATAATTTTTATCTGCATCTAGCTCTGAAAAAATCTTTGGGCTTGGGCTTGTAGCAGTGTGTGGGACTTGTTCTATTAGTCCATCTATACTAACCTCCACGAGGTTGCAAATTCAAAATAATTTTTATCTGCATCTAGCTCTGAAAAAATATTTGGGCTTGGGCTTGTAGCAGTGTGTGTGACTTGTTCTATTAGTCCATCTATACTAACCTCCACCAGGTTGCAAATTCAAAATAATTTTTATCTGCATCTAGCTCTGAAAAAATATTTGGGCTTGGGCTTGTAGCAGTGTGTGGGACTTGTTCTATTAGTCTATCTATACTAACCTCCACCAGGTTGCAAATTCAAAATAATTTTTATCTGCATCTAGCTCTGAAAAAATATTTGTGCTTCGGCTTGTAGCAGTGTGTGGGACTTGTTCTATTAGTCCACCTATACTAACCTCCACCAGGTTGCAAATTCAAAATAATTTTTATCTGCATCTAGCTCTGAAAAAATCTTTGGGCTTGGGCTTGTAGCAGTGTGTGTGACTTGTTCTATTAATCCATCTATACTAACCTCCACCAGGTTGCAAATTGAAAATAATTTTTATCTGCATCTAGCTCTGAAAAAATATTTGGGCTTGGGCTTGTAGCAGTGTGTGGGACTTGTTCTATTAGTCCATCTATACTAACCTCCACCAGGTTGCAAATTCAAAATAATTTTTATCTGCATCTAGCTCTGAAAAAATATTTGGGCTTAGGCTTGTAGCAGTGTGTGGGACTTGTTCTATTAGTCCATCTATACTAACCTCCACCAGGTTGCAAATTCAAAATAATTTTTATCTGCATCTAGCTCTGAAAAAATCTTTGGGCTTCGGCTTGTAGCAGTGTGTGGGACTTGTTCTATTAGTCCATCTATACTAACCTCCACCAGGTTGCAAATTCAAAATAATTTTTATCTGCATCTAGCTCTGAAAAAATATTTGGGCTCGGGCTTGTAGCAGTGTGTGGGACTTGTTCTATTAGTCCATCTATACTAACCTCCACCAGGTTGCAAATTCAAAATAATTTTTATCTGCATCTAGCTCTGAAAAAATATTTGAGCTTGGGCTTGTAGCAGTGTGTGGGACTTGTTTTATTAGTCCATCTATACTAACCTCCACCAGGTTGCAAATTCAAAATAATTTTTATCTGCATCTAGCTCTGAAAAAATATTTGTGCTTCGGCTTGTAGCAGTGTGTGGGACTTGTTCTATTATTCCATCTATACTAACCTCCACCAGGTTGCAAATTCAAAATAATTTTTATCTGCATCTAGCTCTGAAATAATCTTTGGGCATCGGCTTGTAGCAGTGTGTGGGACTTGTTCTATTAGTCCATCTATACTAACCTCCACCAGGTTGCAAATTCAAAATAATTTTTATCTGCATCTAGCTCTGAAAAAATATTTGGGCTTGGGCTTGTAGCAGTGTGTGGGACTTGTTCTATTAGTCTATCTATACTAACCTCCACCAGGTTGCAAATTCAAAATAATTTTTATCTGCATCTAGCTCTGAAAAAATATTTGTGCTTCGGCTTGTAGCAGTGTGTGGGACTTGTTCTATTAGTCCATCTATACTAACCTCCACCAGGTTGCAAATTCAAAATAATTTTTATCTGCATCTAGCTCTGAAAAAATCTTTGGGCTTGGGCTTGTAGCAGTGTGTGGGACTTGTTCTATTAGTCCATCTATACTAACCTCCACGAGGTTGCAAATTCAAAATAATTTTTATCTTCATCTAGCTCTGAAAAAATATTTGGGCTTGGGCTTGTAGCAGTGTGTGTGACTTGTTCTATTAGTCCATCTATACTAACCTCCACCAGGTTGCAAATTCAAAATAATTTTTATCTGCATCTAGCTCTGAAAAAATATTTGGGCTTGGGCTTGTAGCAGTGTGTGGGACTTGTTCTATTAGTCTATCTATACTAACCTCCACCAGGATGCAAATTCAAAATAATTTTTATCTGCATCTAGCTCTGAAAAAATATTTGTGCTTCGGCTTGTAGCAGTGTGTGGGACTTGTTCTATTAGTCCACCTATACTAACCTCCATCAGGTTGCAAATTCAAAATAATTTTTATCTGCATCTAGCTCTGAAAAAATCTTTGGGCTTGGGCTTGTAGCAGTGTGTGTGACTTGTTCTATTAATCCATCTATACTAACCTCCACCAGGTTGCAAATTGAAAATAATTTTTATCTGCATCTAGCTCTGAAAAAATATTTGGGCTTGGGCTTGTAGCAGTGTGTGGGACTTGTTCTATTAGTCCATCTATACTAACCTCCACCAGGTTGCAAATTCAAAATAATTTTTATCTGCATCTAGCTCTGAAAAAATATTTGGGCTTAGGCTTGTAGCAGTGTGTGGGACTTGTTCTATTAGTCCATCTATACTAACCTCCACCAGGTTGCAAATTCAAAATAATTTTTATCTGTATCTAGCTCTGAAAAAATTTTTTGGCTTGGGCTTGTAGCAGTGTGTGGGACTTGTTCTATTAGTCCATCTATACTAACCTCCACGAGGTTGCAAATTAAAAATAATTTTTATCTGCATCTAGCTCTGAAAAAATATTTGGGCTTGGGCTTGTAGCAGTGTGTGTGACTTGTTCTATTAGTCCATCTATACTAACCTCCACCAGGTTGCAAATTCAAAATAATTTTTATCTGCATCTAGCTCTGAAAAAATCTTTGGGCTTGGGCTTGTAGCAGTGTGTGTGACTTGTTCTATTAATCCATCTATACTAACCTCCACCAGGTTGCAAATTCAAAATAATTTTTATCTGCATCTAGCTCTGAAAAAATATTTGGGCTTGGGCTTGTAGCAGTGTGTGGGACTTGTTCTATTAGTCCATCTATACTAACCTCCACCAGGTTGCAAATTCAAAATAATTTTTATCTGCATCTAGCTCTGAAAAAATCTTTGGGCTTCGGCTTGTAGCAGTGTGTGGGACTTGTTCTATTAGTCCATCTATACTAACCTCCACCAGGTTGCAAATTCAAAATAATTTTTATCTGCATCTAGCTCTGAAAAAATATTTGGGCTCGGGCTTGTAGCAGTGTTTGGGACTTGTTCTATTAGTCCATCTATACTAACCTCCACCAGGTTGCAAATTCAAAATAATTTTTATCTGCATCTAGCTCTGAAAAAATATTTGAGCTTGGGCTTGTAGCAGTGTGTGGGACTTGTTTTATTAGTCCATCTATACTAACCTCCACCAGGTTGCAAATTCAAAATAATTTTTATCTGCATCTAGCTCTGAAAAAATCTTTGGGCTTCGGCTAGTAGCAGTGTGTGGGACTTGTTCTATTAGTCCATCTATACTAACCTCCACCAGGTTGCAAATTCAAAATAATTTTTATCTGCATCTAGCTCTGAAAAAATATATGAGCTTGGGCTTGTAGCAGTGTGTGGGACTTGTTTTATTAGTCCATCTATACTAACCTCCACCAGGTTGCAAATTCAAAATAATTTTTATCTGCATCTAGCTCTGAAAAAATATTTGTGCTTCGGCTTGTAGCAGTGTGTGGGACTTGTTCTATTATTCCATCTATACTAACCTCCACCAGGTTGCAAATTCAAAATAATTTTTATCTGCATCTAGCTCTGAAATAATCTTTGGGCATCGGCTTGTAGCAGTGTGTGGGACTTGTTCTATTAGTCCATCTATACTAACCTCTACCAGGTTGCAAATTCAAAATAATTTTTATCTGCATCTAGCTCTGAAAAAATATTTGGGCTTGGGCTTGCAGCAGTGTGTGGGACTTGTTCTATTAGTCCATCTATACTAACCTCCACCAGGTTGCAAATTCAAAATAATTTTTATCTGCATCTAGCTCTGAAAAAATATTTGTGCTTCGGCTTGTAGCAGTGTGTGGGACTTGTTCTATTATTCCATCTATAATAACCTCCACCAGGTTGCAAATTCAAAATAATTTTTATCTGCATCTAGCTCTGAAAAAATCTTTGGGCTTGGGCTTGTAGCAGTGTGTGGGACTTGTTCTATTGGTCCAGCTATACTAACCTCGACCAGGTTGCAAATTCAAAATAATTTTTATCTGCATCTAGCTCTGAAAAAATCTTTGGGCTTCGGCTTGTAGCAGTGTGTGGGACTTGTTCCATTAGTCCAGCTATACTAACCTCCACCAGGTTGCAAATTCAAAATAATTTTTGTCTGCATCTAGCTCTAAAAAAATATTTGGGCTTGGGCTTGTAGCAGTGTGTGTGACTTGTTCTATTAGTCCATCTATACTAACCTCCACCAGGTTGCAAATTCAAAATAATTTTTATCTGCATCTAGCTCTGAAAAAATATTTGGGCTTGGGCTTGTAGCAGTGTGTGGGACTTGTTCTATTAGTCTATCTATACTAACCTCCACCAGGTTGCAAATTCAAAATAATTTTTATCTGCATCTAGCTCTGAAAAAATATTTGTGCTTCGGCTTGTAGCAGTGTGTGGGACTTGTTCTATTAGTCCATCTATACTAACCTCCACCAGGTTGCAAATTCAAAATAATTTTTATCTGCATCTAGCTCTGAAAAAATCTTTGGGCTTGGGCTTGTAGCAGTGTGTGTGACTTGTTCTATTAATCCATCTATACTAACCTCCACCAGGTTGCAAATTGAAAATAATTTTTATCTGCATCTAGCTCTGAAAAAATATTTGGGCTTGGGCTTGTAGCAGTGTGTGGGACTTGTTCTATTAGTCCATCTATACTAACCTCCACCAGGTTGCAAATTCAAAATAATTTTTATCTGCATCTAGCTCTGAAAAAATATTTGGGTTTAGGCTTGTAGCAGTGTGTGGGACTTGTTCTATTAGTCCATCTATACTAACCTCCACCAGGTTGCAAATTCAAAATAATTTTTATCTGCATCTAGCTCTGAAAAAATTTTTTGGCTTGGGCTTGTAGCAGTGTGTGGGACTTGTTCTATTAGTCCATCTATACTAACCTCCACGAGGTTGCAAATTCAAAATAATTTTTATCTGCATCTAGCTCTGAAAAAATATTTGTGCTTCGGCTTGTAGCAGTGTGTGGGACTTGTTCTACTAGTCCATCTATACTAACCTCCACCAGGTTGCAAATTCAAAATAATTTTTATCTGCATCTAGCTCTGAAAAAATCTTTGGGCTTGGGCTTGTAGCAGTGTGTGTGACTTGTTCTATTAATCCATCTATACTAACCTCCACCAGGTTGCAAATTAAAAATAATTTTTATCTGCATCTAGCTCTGAAAAAATATTTGGGCTTGGGCTTGTAGCAGTGTGTGGGACTTGTTCTATTAGTCTATCTATACTAACCTCCACCAGGTTGCAAATTCAAAATAATTTTTATCTGCATCTAGCTCTGAAAAAATCTTTGGGCTTCGGCTTGTAGCAGTGTGTGGGACTTGTTCTATTAGTCCATCTATACTAACCTCCACCAGGTTGCAAATTCAAAATAATTTTTATCTGCATCTAGCTCTGAAAAAATATTTGGGCTCGGGCTTGTAGCAGTGTGTGGGACTTGTTCTATTAGTCCATCTATACTAACCTCCACCAGGTTGCAAATTCAAAATAATTTTTATCTGCATCTAGCTCTGAAAAAATCTTTGGGCTTCGGCTTGTAGCAGTGTGTGGGACTTGTTCTATTAGTCCATCTATACTAACCTCCACCAGGTTGCAAATTCAAAATAATTTTTATCTGCATCTAGCTCTGAAAAAATATTTGGGCTCGGGCTTGTAGCAGTGTGTGGGACTTGTTCTATTAGTCCATCTATACTAACCTCCACCAGGTTGCAAATTCAAAATAATTTTTATCTGCATCTAGCTCTGAAAAAATATTTGAGCTTGGGCTTGTAGCAGTGTGTGGGACTTGTTTTATTAGTCCATCTATACTAACCTCCACCAGGTTGCAAATTCAAAATAATTTTTATCTGCATCTAGCTCTGAAAAAATATTTGTGCTTCGGCTTGTAGCAGTGTGTGGGACTTGTTCTATTATTCCATCTATACTAACCTCCACCAGGTTGCAAATTCAAAATAATTTTTATCTGCATCTAGCTCTGAAATAATCTTTGGGCATCGGCTTGTAGCAGTGTGTGGGACTTGTTCTATTAGTCCATCTATACTAACCTCCACCAGGTTGCAAATTCAAAATAATTTTTATCTGCATCTAGCTCTGAAAAAATATTTGGGCTTGGGCTTGTAGCAGTGTGTGGGACTTGTTCTATTAGTCTATCTATACTAACCTCCACCAGGTTGCAAATTCAAAATAATTTTTATCTGCATCTAGCTCTGAAAAAATATTTGTGCTTCGGCTTGTAGCAGTGTGTGGGACTTGTTCTATTAGTCCATCTATACTAACCTCCACCAGGTTGCAAATTCAAAATAATTTTTATCTGCATCTAGCTCTGAAAAAATCTTTGGGCTTGGGCTTGTAGCAGTGTGTGGGACTTGTTCTATTAGTCCATCTATACTAACCTCCACGAGGTTGCAAATTCAAAATAATTTTTATCTGCATCTAGCTCTGAAAAAATATTTGGGCTTGGGCTTGTAGCAGTGTGTGTGACTTGTTCTATTAGTCCATCTATACTAACCTCCACCAGGTTGCAAATTCAAAATAATTTTTATCTGCATCTAGCTCTGAAAAAATATTTGGGCTTGGGCTTGTAGCAGTGTGTGGGACTTGTTCTATTAGTCTATCTATACTAACCTCCACCAGGTTGCAAATTCAAAATAATTTTTATCTGCATCTAGCTCTGAAAAAATATTTGTGCTTCGGCTTGTAGCAGTGTGTGGGACTTGTTCTATTAGTCCACCTATACTAACCTCCACCAGGTTGCAAATTCAAAATAATTTTTATCTGCATCTAGCTCTGAAAAAATCTTTGGGCTTGGGCTTGTAGCAGTGTGTGTGACTTGTTCTATTAATCCATCTATACTAACCTCCACCAGGTTGCAAATTGAAAATAATTTTTATCTGCATCTAGCTCTGAAAAAATATTTGGGCTTGGGCTTGTAGCAGTGTGTGGGACTTGTTCTATTAGTCCATCTATACTAACCTCCACCAGGTTGCAAATTCAAAATAATTTTTATCTGCATCTAGCTCTGAAAAAATATTTGGGCTTGGGCTTGTAGCAGTGTGTGGGACTTGTTCTATTAGTCTATCTATACTAACCTCCACCAGGTTGCAAATTCAAAATAATTTTTATCTGCATCTAGCTCTGAAAAAATATTTGTGCTTCGGCTTGTAGCAGTGTGTGGGACTTGTTCTATTAGTCCACCTATACTAACCTCCACCAGGTTGCAAATTCAAAATAATTTTTATCTGCATCTAGCTCTGAAAAAATCTTTGGGCTTGGGCTTGTAGCAGTGTGTGTGACTTGTTCTATTAATCCATCTATACTAACCTCCACCAGGTTGCAAATTGAAAATAATTTTTATCTGCATCTAGCTCTGAAAAAATATTTGGGCTTGGGCTTGTAGCAGTGTGTGGGACTTGTTCTATTAGTCCATCTATACTAACCTCCACCAGGTTGCAAATTCAAAATAATTTTTATCTGCATCTAGCTCTGAAAAAATATTTGGGCTTAGGCTTGTAGCAGTGTGTGGGACTTGTTCTATTAGTCCATCTATACTAACCTCCACCAGGTTGCAAATTCAAAATAATTTTTATCTGCATCTAGCTCTGAAAAAATCTTTGGGCTTCGGCTTGTAGCAGTGTGTGGGACTTGTTCTATTAGTCCATCTATACTAACCTCCACCAGGTTGCAAATTCAAAATAATTTTTATCTGCATCTAGCTCTGAAAAAATATTTGGGCTCGGGCTTGTAGCAGTGTGTGGGACTTGTTCTATTAGTCCATCTATACTAACCTCCACCAGGTTGCAAATTCAAAATAATTTTTATCTGCATCTAGCTCTGAAAAAATATTTGAGCTTGGGCTTGTAGCAGTGTGTGGGACTTGTTTTATTAGTCCATCTATACTAACTTCCACCAGGTTGCAAATTCAAAATAATTTTTATCTGCATCTAGCTCTGAAAAAATATTTGTGCTTCGGCTTGTAGCAGTGTGTGGGACTTGTTCTATTATTCCATCTATACTAACCTCCACCAGGTTGCAAATTCAAAATAATTTTTATCTGCATCTAGCTCTGAAATAATCTTTGGGCATCGGCTTGTAGCAGTGTGTGGGACTTGTTCTATTAGTCCATCTATACTAACCTCCACCAGGTTGCAAATTCAAAATAATTTTTATCTGCATCTAGCTCTGAAAAAATATTTGGGCTTGGGCTTGTAGCAGTGTGTGGGACTTGTTCTATTAGTCTATCTATACTAACCTCCACCAGGTTGCAAATTCAAAATAATTTTTATCTGCATCTAGCCCTGAAAAAATATTTGTGCTTCGGCTTGTAGCAGTGTGTGGGACTTGTTCTATTAGTCCATCTATACTAACCTCCACCAGGTTGCAAATTCAAAATAATTTTTATCTGCATCTAGCTCTGAAAAAATATTTGTGCTTCGGCTTGTAGCAGTGTGTGGGACTTGTTCTATTAGTCCACCTATACTAACCTCCACCAGGTTGCAAATTCAAAATAATTTTTATCTGCATCTAGCTCTGAAAAAATCTTTGGGCTTGGGCTTGTAGCAGTGTGTGTGACTTGTTCTATTAATCCATCTATACTAACCTCCACCAGGTTGCAAATTGAAAATAATTTTTATCTGCATCTAGCTCTGAAAAAATATTTGGGCTTGGGCTTGTAGCAGTGTGTGGGACTTGTTCTATTAGTCCATCTATACTAACCTCCACCAGGTTGCAAATTCAAAATAATTTTTATCTGCATCTAGCTGTGAAAAAATAATTGGGCTTAGGCTTGTAGCAGTGTGTGGGACTTGTTCTATTAGTCCATCTATACTAACCTCCACCAGGTTGCAAATTCAAAATAATTTTTATCTGCATCTAGCTCTGAAAAAATTTTTTGGCTTGGGCTTGTAGCAGTGTGTGGGACTTGTTCTATTAGTCCATCTATACTAACCTCCACGAGGTTGCAAATTAAAAATAATTTTTATCTGCATCTAGCTCTGAAAAAATATTTGGGCTTGGGCTTGTAGCAGTGTGTGTGACTTTTTCTATTAGTCCATCTTTACTAACCTCCACCAGGTTGCAAATTCAAAATAATTTTTATCTGCATCTAGCTCTGAAAAAATATTTGGGCTTGGGCTTGTAGCAGTGTGTGGGACTTGTTCTATTAGTCTATCTATACTAACCTCCACCAGGTTGCAAATTCAAAATAATTTTTATCTGCATCTAGCTCTGAAAAAATATTTGTGCTTCGGCTTGTAGCAGTGTGTGGGACTTGTTCTATTAGTCCATCTATACTAACCTCCACCAGGTTGCAAATTCAAAATAATTTTTATCTGCATCTAGCTCTGAAAAAATCTTTGGGCTTGGGCTTGTAGCAGTGTGTGTGACTTGTTCTATTAATCCATCTATACTAACCTCCACCAGGTTGCAAATTCAAAATAATTTTTATCTGCATCTAGCTCTGAAAAAATATTTGGGCTTGGGCTTGTAGCAGTGTGTGGGACTTGTTCTATTAGTCCATCTATACTAACCTCCACCAGGTTGCAAATTCAAAATAATTTTTATCTGCATCTAGCTCTGAAAAAATCTTTGGGCTTCGGCTTGTAGCAGTGTGTGGGACTTGTTCTATTAGTCCATCTATACTAACCTCCACCAGGTTGCAAATTCAAAATAATTTTTATCTGCATCTAGCTCTGAAAAAATATTTGGGCTCGGGCTTGTAGCAGTGTGTGGGACTTGTTCTATTAGTCCATCTATACTAACCTCCACCAGGTTGCAAATTCAAAATAATTTTTATCTGCATCTAGCTCTGAAAAAATATTTGAGCTTGGGCTTGTAGCAGTGTGTGGGACTTGTTTTATTAGTCCATCTATACTAACCTCCACCAGGTTGCAAATTCAAAATAATTTTTATCTGCATCTAGCTCTGAAAAAATCTTTGGGCTTCGGCTAGTAGCAGTGTGTGGGACTTGTTCTATTAGTCCATCTATACTAACCTCCACCAGGTTGCAAATTCAAAATAATTTTTATCTGCATCTAGCTCTTAAAAAATATTTGGGCTCGGGCTTGTAGCAGTGTGTGGGACTTGTTCTATTAGTCCATCTATACTAACCTCCACCAGGTTGCAAATTCAAAATAATTTTTATCTGCATCTAGCTCTGAAAAAATATATGAGCTTGGGCTTGTAGCAGTGTGTCGGACTTGTTTTATTAGTCCATCTATACTAACCTCCACCAGGTTGCAAATTCAAAATAATTTTTATCTGCATCTAGCTCTGAAAAAATATTTGTGCTTCGGCTTGTAGCAGTGTGTGGGACTTGTTCTATTATTCCATCTATACCAACCTCCACCAGGTTGCAAATTCAAAATAATTTTTATCTGCATCTAGCTCTGAAATAATCTTTGGGCATCGGCTTGTAGCAGTGTGTGGGACTTGTTCTATTAGTCCATCTATACTAACCTCTACCAGGTTGCAAATTCAAAATAATTTTTATCTGCATCTAGCTCTGAAAAAATATTTGGGCTTGGGCTTGTAGCAGTGTGTGGGACTTGTTCTATTAGTCCATCTATACTAACCTCCACCAGGTTGCAAATTCAAAATAATTTTTATCTGCATCTAGCTCTGAAAAAATATTTGTGCTTCGGCTTGTAGCAGTGTGTGGGACTTGTTCTATTATTCCATCTATACTAACCTCCACCAGGTTGCAAATTCAAAATAATTTTTATCTGCATCTAGCTCTGAAATAATCTTTGGGCATCGGCTTGTAGCAGTGTGTGGGACTTGTTCTATTAGTCCATCTATACTAACCTCCACCAGGTTGCAAATTCAAAATAATTTTTATCTGCATCTAGCTCTGAAAAAATATCTGGGCTTGGGCTTGTAGCAGTGTGTGGGACTTGTTCTATTAGTCTATCTATACTAACCTCCACCAGGTTGCAAATTCAAAATAATTTTTATCTGCATCTAGCTCTGAAAAAATATTTGTGCTTCGGCTTGTAGTAGTGTGTGGGACTTGTTCTATTAGTCCATCTATACTAACCTCCACCAGGTTGCAAATTCAAAATAATTTTTATCTGCATCTAGCTCTGAAAAAATCTTTGGGCTTGGGCTTGTAGCAGTGTGTGGGACTTGTTCTATTAGTCCATCTATACTAACCTCCACGAGGTTGCAAATTCAAAATAATTTTTATCTGCATCTAGCTCTGAAAAAATATTTGGGCTTGGGCTTGTAGCAGTGTGTGTGACTTGTTCTATTAGTCCATCTATACTAACCTCCACCAGGTTGCAAATTCAAAATAATTTTTATCTGCATCTAGCTCTGAAAAAATATTTGGGCTTGGGCTTGTAGCAGTGTGTGGGACTTGTTCTATTAGTCTATCTATACTAACCTCCACCAGGTTGCAAATTCAAAATAATTTTTATCTGCATCTAGCTCTGAAAAAATATTTGTGCTTCGGCTTGTAGCAGTGTGTGGGACTTGTTCTATTAGTCCACCTATACTAACCTCCACCAGGTTGCAAATTCAAAATAATTTTTATCTGCATCTAGCTCTGAAAAAATCTTTGGGCTTGGGCTTGTAGCAGTGTGTGTGACTTGTTCTATTAATCCATCTATACTAACCTCCACCAGGTTGCAAATTGAAAATAATTTTTATCTGCATCTAGCTCTGAAAAAATATTTGGGCTTGGGCTTGTAGCAGTGTGTGGGACTTGTTCTATTAGTCCATCTATACTAACCTCCACCAGGTTGCAAATTCAAAATAATTTTTATCTGCATCTAGCTCTGAAAAAATATTTGGGCTTAGGCTTGTAGCAGTGTGTGGGACTTGTTCTATTAGTCCATCTATACTAACCTCCACCAGGTTGCAAATTCAAAATAATTTTTATCTGCATCTAGCTCTGAAAAAATCTTTGGGCTTCGGCTTGTAGCAGTGTGTGGGACTTGTTCTATTAGTCCATCTATACTAACCTCCACCAGGTTGCAAATTCAAAATAATTTTTATCTGCATCTAGCTCTGAAAAAATATTTGGGCTCGGGCTTGTAGCAGTGTGTGGGACTTGTTCTATTAGTCCATCTATACTAACCTCCACCAGGTTGCAAATTCAAAATAATTTTTATCTGCATCTAGCTCTGAAAAAATATTTGAGCTTGGGCTTGTAGCAGTGTGTGGGACTTGTTTTATTAGTCCATCTATACTAACCTCCACCAGGTTGCAAATTCAAAATAATTTTTATCTGCATCTAGCTCTGAAAAAATATTTGTGCTTCGGCTTGTAGCAGTGTGTGGGACTTGTTCTATTATTCCATCTATACTAACCTCCACCAGGTTGCAAATTCAAAATAATTTTTATCTGCATCTAGCTCTGAAATAATCTTTGGGCATCGGCTTGTAGCAGTGTGTGGGACTTGTTCTATTAGTCCATCTATACTAACCTCCACCAGGTTGCAAATTCAAAATAATTTTTATCTGCATCTAGCTCTGAAAAAATATTTGGGCTTGGGCTTGTAGCAGTGTGTGGGACTTGTTCTATTAGTCTATCTATACTAACCTCCACCAGGTTGCAAATTCAAAATAATTTTTATCTGCATCTAGCTCTGAAAAAATATTTGTGCTTCGGCTTGTAGCAGTGTGTGGGACTTGTTCTATTAGTCCATCTATACTAACCTCCACCAGGTTGCAAATTCAAAATAATTTTTATCTGCATCTAGCTCTGAAAAAATCTTTGGGCTTGGGCTTGTAGCAGTGTGTGGGACTTGTTCTATTAGTCCATCTATACTAACCTCCACGAGGTTGCAAATTCAAAATAATTTTTATCTTCATCTAGCTCTGAAAAAATATTTGGGCTTGGGCTTGTAGCAGTGTGTGTGACTTGTTCTATTAGTCCATCTATACTAACCTCCACCAGGTTGCAAATTCAAAATAATTTTTATCTGCATCTAGCTCTGAAAAAATATTTGGGCTTGGGCTTGTAGCAGTGTGTGGGACTTGTTCTATTAGTCTATCTATACTAACCTCCACCAGGATGCAAATTCAAAATAATTTTTATCTGCATCTAGCTCTGAAAAAATATTTGTGCTTCGGCTTGTAGCAGTGTGTGGGACTTGTTCTATTAGTCCACCTATACTAACCTCCATCAGGTTGCAAATTCAAAATAATTTTTATCTGCATCTAGCTCTGAAAAAATCTTTGGGCTTGGGCTTGTAGCAGTGTGTGTGACTTGTTCTATTAATCCATCTATACTAACCTCCACCAGGTTGCAAATTGAAAATAATTTTTATCTGCATCTAGCTCTGAAAAAATATTTGGGCTTGGGCTTGTAGCAGTGTGTGGGACTTGTTCTATTAGTCCATCTATACTAACCTCCACCAGGTTGCAAATTCAAAATAATTTTTATCTGCATCTAGCTCTGAAAAAATATTTGGGCTTAGGCTTGTAGCAGTGTGTGGGACTTGTTCTATTAGTCCATCTATACTAACCTCCACCAGGTTGCAAATTCAAAATTATTTTTATCTGTATCTAGCTCTGAAAAAATTTTTTGGCTTGGGCTTGTAGCAGTGTGTGGGACTTGTTCTATTAGTCCATCTATACTAACCTCCACGAGGTTGCAAATTAAAAATAATTTTTATCTGCATCTAGCTCTGAAAAAATATTTGGGCTTGGGCTTGTAGCAGTGTGTGTGACTTGTTCTATTAGTCCATCTATACTAACCTCCACCAGGTTGCAAATTCAAAATAATTTTTATCTGCATCTAGCTCTGAAAAAATCTTTGGGCTTGGGCTTGTAGCAGTGTGTGTGACTTGTTCTATTAATCCATCTATACTAACCTCCACCAGGTTGCAAATTCAAAATAATTTTTATCTGCATCTAGCTCTGAAAAAATATTTGGGCTTGGGCTTGTAGCAGTGTGTGGGACTTGTTCTATTAGTCCATCTATACTAACCTCCACCAGGTTGCAAATTCAAAATAATTTTTATCTGCATCTAGCTCTGAAAAAATCTTTGGGCTTCGGCTTGTAGCAGTGTGTGGGACTTGTTCTATTAGTCCATCTATACTAACCTCCACCAGGTTGCAAATTCAAAATAATTTTTATCTGCATCTAGCTCTGAAAAAATATTTGGGCTCGGGCTTGTAGCAGTGTTTGGGACTTGTTCTATTAGTCCATCTATACTAACCTCCACCAGGTTGCAAATTCAAAATAATTTTTATCTGCATCTAGCTCTGAAAAAATATTTGAGCTTGGGCTTGTAGCAGTGTGTGGGACTTGTTTTATTAGTCCATCTATACTAACCTCCACCAGGTTGCAAATTCAAAATAATTTTTATCTGCATCTAGCTCTGAAAAAATCTTTGGGCTTCGGCTAGTAGCAGTGTGTGGGACTTGTTCTATTAGTCCATCTATACTAACCTCCACCAGGTTGCAAATTCAAAATAATTTTTATCTGCATCTAGCTCTGAAAAAATATATGAGCTTGGGCTTGTAGCAGTGTGTGGGACTTGTTTTATTAGTCCATCTATACTAACCTCCACCAGGTTGCAAATTCAAAATAATTTTTATCTGCATCTAGCTCTGAAAAAATATTTGTGCTTCGGCTTGTAGCAGTGTGTGGGACTTGTTCTATTATTCCATCTATACTAACCTCCACCAGGTTGCAAATTCAAAATAATTTTTATCTGCATCTAGCTCTGAAATAATCTTTGGGCATCGGCTTGTAGCAGTGTGTGGGACTTGTTCTATTAGTCCATCTATACTAACCTCTACCAGGTTGCAAATTCAAAATAATTTTTATCTGCATCTAGCTCTGAAAAAATATTTGGGCTTGGGCTTGCAGCAGTGTGTGGGACTTGTTCTATTAGTCCATCTATACTAACCTCCACCAGGTTGCAAATTCAAAATAATTTTTATCTGCATCTAGCTCTGAAAAAATATTTGTGCTTCGGCTTGTAGCAGTGTGTGGGACTTGTTCTATTATTCCATCTATAATAACCTCCACCAGGTTGCAAATTCAAAATAATTTTTATCTGCATCTAGCTCTGAAAAAATCTTTGGGCTTGGGCTTGTAGCAGTGTGTGGGACTTGTTCTATTGGTCCAGCTATACTAACCTCGACCAGGTTGCAAATTCAAAATAATTTTTATCTGCATCTAGCTCTGAAAAAATCTTTGGGCTTCGGCTTGTAGCAGTGTGTGGGACTTGTTCCATTAGTCCAGCTATACTAACCTCCACCAGGTTGCAAATTCAAAATAATTTTTGTCTGCATCTAGCTCTAAAAAAATATTTGGGCTTGGGCTTGTAGCAGTGTGTGGGACTTGTTCTATTAGTCCATCTATACTATCCTCCACCAGGTTGCAAATTCAAAATAATTTTTATATGCATCTAGCTCTGAAAAAATATTTGGGCTCGGGCTTGTAGCAGTGTGTGGGACTTGTTCTATTAGTCCATCTATACTAACCTCCTCCAGGTTGCAAATTCAAAATAATTTTTATCTGCATCTAGCTCTGAAAAAATATTTGGGCTTGGGCTTGTAGCAGTGTGTGGGACTTGTTCTATTAGTCCAGCTATACTAACTTCCACCAGGTTGCAAATTCAAAATAATTTTTGTCTGCATCTAGCTCTGAAAAAATATTTGGGCTTGGGCTTGTAGCAGTGTGTGGGACTTGTTCTATTAGTCCATCTATACTAACCTCCACCAGGCTGCAAATTCAAAATAATTTCGATCTGCATCTAGCTCTGAAAAAATATTTGGGCTCGGGCTTGTAGCAGTGTGTGGGACTTGTTCTATTAGTCCATCTATACTAACCTCCACCAGGTTGCAAATTCAAAATAATTTTTATCTGCATCTAGCTCTGAAAAAAATATTTGGGCTTGGACTTGTAGCAGTGTGTGGGACTTGTTCTATTAGTCCATCTATACTAACCTCCACCAGGTTGCAAATTCAAAATAATTTTTATCTGCATCTAGCTCTGAAAAAATATTTGGGCTTGGGCTTGTAGCAGTGTGTGGGACTTGTTCTATTAGTCCATCTATACTAACCTCCACCAGGTTGCAAATTCAAAATAATTTTTATCTGCATCTAGCTCTGAAAAAATCTTTGGGCTTGGGCTTGTAGCAGTGTGTGGGACTTGTTCTATTAGTCCATCTATACTAACCTCCACCAGGTTGCAAATTCAAAATAATTTTTATCTGCATCTAGCTCTGAAAAAATCTTTGGGCTTCGGCTTGTAGCAGTGTGTGGGACTTGTTCTATTAGTCCATCTATACTAACCTCCACCAGGTTGCAAATTCAAAATAATTTTTATCTGCATCTAGCTCTGAAAAAATATTTGGGCTTGGGCTTGTAGCAGTGTGTGGGACTTGTTCTATTAGTCCATCTATACTAACCTCCACCAGGTTGCAAATTCAAAATAATTTTTATCGGCATCTAGCTCTGAAAAAATATTTGGGCTTGGGCTTGTAGCAGTGTGTGGGACTTGTTCTATTAGTCCATCTATACTAACCTCCACCAGGTTGCAAATTCAAAACAATTTTTATCTGCATCTAGCTCTGAAAAAATATTTGGGCTTGGGCTTGTAGCAGTGTGTGGGACTTGTTCTATTAGTCCATCTATACTAACCTCCCCCAGGTTGCAAATTCAAAATAATTTTTATCTGCATCTAGCTCTGAAAAAATATTTGGGCTTGAGCTTGTAGCAGTGTGTGGGACTTGTTCTATTAGTCCATCTATACTAACCCCCACCAGGTTGCAAATTCAAAATAATTTTTATCTGCATCTAGCTCTGAAAAAATCTTTGGGCTTTGGCTTGTAGCAGTGTGTGGGACTTGTTCTATTAGTACATCTATACTAACCTCCACCAGGTTGCAAATTTAAAATAATTTTTATCTGCATCTAGCTCTGAAAAAATATTTGGGCTTGAGCTTGTAGCAGTGTGTGGGACTTGTTCTATTAGTCCATCTATACTAACCCCCACCAGGTTGCAAATTCAAAATAATTTTTATCTGCATCTAGCTCTGAAAAAATCTTTGGGCTTTGGCTTGTAGCAGTGTGTGGGACTTGTTCTATTAGTACATCTATACTAACCTCCACCAGGTTGCAAATTTAAAATAATTTTTATCTGCATCTAACCCAGCCAATACTTTTGGGCTGATACCACAGTTTGGCCTCTCAGCTCTGCTCGGTTCCCATCCATTGTTTTTTGTGCACACAACTCCAGAGTTGTCAATTAGTTAACCACCAAAATGAGTAGAAAAAGGCCTGCTGCTGGTGGAAAGGGGAATAGGCGTGTTGGGAAGGGAAAAAAAGTTTGTGTCCATGGGGTAGGTGTTAAAGCAACAGTAACATCTGCAGAAGAAAGACCATCTTCCAGCCAAACTAAGATGTCTACTTCTTTCAGCGGACAATGTGATAAGATCCCTTTCTTACGGCCGCGCCAATCGCTACAAATTCCAGATGAGGCACAAAAACAGCAGGTGCTTCAACGGATATCAAGTGCTCCTTTAAGTGGGCTATCCTCCACCTCAACTTCAACATCACAAATACTCCAGTCCTCAGAGGTGTCACCCCAATCGCACTTGCTTCCTCACAGCTCCCAAGTCTCCAGCTGCCCTTCTGAGTATGGGGTAGAGCAGATGGTTGAGTCTGCAGAGCTGTTTTCTCATACTATAGCCTAGGAATCAGAGGATGGCTCCAGAGCTTCTGTGAATCCAGACAAGGAAATGATCTGCACTGATGCCCAGAATCTTTATGAGTCGGATCCAGGACCAGACGCAGAAGGTTCTGACCATAATGTAGACCCTCATTCCCAAACTGTAACTCCTGTTGGTGGAGACAATGAGGAAGACGATGATGAGACTCAAATACCTGATTGGAGCGACAACTTTAGTTTTTTGTCAGGGCAGGAACAGGTTGGCTCTGAGGACGACGGGTGTGATAACACACAGGGTGATGATGATGATGAGGTTGGAGATCCCACTTACTGTCAACCCACAGTCAGCCAGTCAATGAGGTCAGCAGAGGAGGTGGAGGAGGATGCTAGTGACGACGAGGTCAGGTTGCGCCTTCCTGGACAGAGACGTAGTACTGGAAGCACGTCAACAACTGCATCCTCAAACACAACTCTGCCTCTGACCACAAGTCGTGGTGGCTCTTCAGGTCGCATGGGTGCTAAGCCATAACTCGTGTTATCTGTAACTTTTGTCAGCAAAAGCTAAGTAGAGGCCAAAAAATACATAGTTTGAGTACTTCATGCATGAACCGGCACATGGATATGAAGCATAAGTTGCAGTGGGAAGCTCACTGTGCTACAATGCGGCCTAGCCGGCCGGGCCAACCACCATCTGCCACATCCTGTGCATCCGTGGCCTCTTCATCCTCTGTGACTGGGGGGACAGCAGTCACACCTGTTTTGGGATGCAGACCTGCCACCTCTTTACCCGCAACAGCCAGCGTGATTGGCAGGTCATCATTTTCTTTGGAGGTGGAAACACCAGCTTGTGTTCAGCGCTGTCCGACATCGATAGCATCACCTTTGGATCAAGGCAACCTAACATGTCCGCCTGCATCTTCCTCATAGACCGGCAGTTTGCCGGGGACACCCTTCTCAACCCCGTCTAAGCACCACAGATAGCCCTCGGTCCCTCAGATGTGGACAAGTAAAAGACCATTTCCTCCTAGCCATGAGAAAGCTAAGAGGTTGAATTTCACCATCTGCAAGCTCTTGGCTACAGAAATGCTGCCTTTCCGCCTGGTGGACACAGAGGATTTTCGAGACCTTATGACCGTCGCAGTGCCCCAGTACCAGATGTCCAGTCGGCACTACTTCTCAAAGAAAGGTGTGCCTGCGCTCCACCAGCATGTCGCACACAACATCACCGCTTCTTTGAGAATCTCTGTGTGTGACAGGGTGCATTTCACCACAGACACTTGGACGAGTAGGCATGGACAGGGGCATTACATGTCGCTGAGTGGGCACTTGGTAACTATGGTGACAGCAGGACAAGGGGCAGCCGTCCAAGTCTTGCCGTCCCCACGAGTTGTGCGTCAATCCTCTTTATCGCGAAGTTCCTCCACTGCTTCTGCCTCCTCAACCTCCTCTCCGTCCTCCACCTGCACCCAAAGCCTGTCTGGTCATGCCACAAGCTTTCTAACTGCGCAGAAGGGATCCTGCACACCTCCTTACTATGCTGGCAGCAGGGCTCAACGTCATCAGGCGGTTTTTACTTTGAAATGTCTGGAAAATGTGAGTCACACAGCTGAGGAGTTGTGGTCAGCTCTGGAGAACCAGTTTCATGAATGGTTGTCTCCACTGGACCTGAAACCAGGGAAGGCCGTGTGCGACAATGCTGCAAACCTGGGTGCGGCCCTTCGCCGGGGCAATGTCACACACGTGCCTTGTATGGCTCACATGTTGAACCTGGTTGTCCAGCAATTTTTAGCCCACTATCCCGGACTAGATGGCCTTCTGCAGAGGGCACGGTCGCTGTGTGCTCACTTCCGCCGTTCGCATCCCGCAGCTCAGCGACTTACATCTCTACAGAAGTCGTTGAGCCTGCCACTTCACCGGCTAAAATGCGATGTGCCTACCCGGTGGAATTCAACTCTGCACATGTTGCAGCGACTGTGGCAGCACCGACAAGCCCTGGTGCAATAAGTTCTGACGTATAGCCGGGGCCAACGAGATCCAGAGGTGGGGCAAATCACGCTGGAGGAGTGGTCTCAGATCAGGGACCTATGCACCCTTCTGCACAGTTTTGAAATGGCGACGAAGATGTTTAGTGCTCACGATGCCATTATCAGCATGACTATTCCGGTGATTTACATGCTGGAGCACATGTTAAACAGAATTCGGAGTCAGGTGGTGGCACAAGAGGAGGTGGAGGAAGTAGAGGAGGAGGAGTTGTATGCGGAAGGGCTAACATCTGCAAGGTCCAGATGGTCGGCAGCACCAAGGCAGCAGGCATGTGAGGGTGGGGGATATGGTTTTACCAGGGCGCATGGTAGCAGCCAAAGTAGTGAGGAAGGTGCAGGAGCCCAGGAAGTAGTGGAGGTCGAACTGATGGAAGACTCATCAGATGAGGGAGACCTCGATCACATTTCTGTTGTGCGAGGATGGAGGGAGAGGGCAGAGGAAGGAAGCATGATTGTTACCTCGCCACCAACACAACAGGGATTTGGTGCTCCTGGATGCGCAAGACACATGAATGCCTTCTTGCTGCACTACCTGCAACATGACCCTCGAATTGTGAGAATTAGAAATAATCCTGACTACTGGGTTGCCACACTGTTAGATCCCCGGTGCAAAAGTAAATTTGCAGAAATTATTCCTGCCATAGAAAGAGATGCACTTATGCAGGAGTATCAGCAGAGACTGTTGCAGAATCTTTCATGTGCTTTTCCCCGAAACACTAGTGGTGCACGTTGTGAATCTCACAGTTCCAACTTGCAAACCGTGGGACCGTCGAGTGTTCAGCAATTAAAACATAACAGAAACACAGTATCTGCTGGTAACATCAATTTTGTGGAATCATTTCACCACTTTTTTAGCCCATCCTTTGCAAGGCCACAGGAGACAAGAAGTCTGACACATAGTCAACGCCTAGAGACGATGGTACAGGAGTATCTCCAAGTAAACATTGAAGCCATAACTGTGTCACTGGACCCTTGCTCTTTTTCGGCTTCCAAGCTGGATAAATGGCCGGAGCTCGCCACTTACGCCTTGGAGATCTTGTCATGCCCCGCAGCCCGCGTTCTGTCTGAACGTGTGTTCAGCGCTGCTGGTGGTGTGCTGACAGATAAGCGCACGCGGCTCTCCACTGATAATGTAGACAGACTCACGTTCATAAAGATGAACAAATCATGGATCCGAAACTACTTTTCTACCCCTGTGTCATCCTGGGGAGAGTAAAAGCTTGATGATTTGTTAAAATCACCCTACCAACCGTTTTAAGCTTTCAAATTACCAATCATGTTTATCTGTATTTTCCCTAGAAAATAATTTGGGCCTTGTAGCAGTGTGCAGTACTGATTCTATTAGGCCATCTATACTAAACTCCACCAGAATTAAAATTACTAATCATGTTTATCTGTATCTTGGCTGGAAAATAATTTGGGCCTTGTAGCAGTGTGCAGTACTGATTCTATTAGGCCATCTATACTAAACTCCACCAGATTTAAAATTACTAATCATGTTTATCTGTATCTTGGCTGGAAAATAATTTGGGCCTTGTAGCAGTTTGCAGTACTGATTCTATTAGGCCATCTATACGAAATTCCACCAGATTTAAAATTACTAATCATGTTTATCTGTATCTTGGCTGGAAAATAATTTGGGCCTTGTAGCAGTGTGCAGTACTAATTCTATTAGGCCATCTATACTAAACTCCACCAGATTTAAAATTACTAATCATGTTTATCTGTATCTTGGCTGGAAAATAATTTGGGCCTTGTAGCAGTTTGCAGTACTGATTCTATTAGGCCATCTATACTAAGCTCCACCAGCTTTCAAATTAATAATAATTCTTAGCTGCATCTAGCCCGGAAAATAATTTTGGGGCTCCTAGATGCGCAAAACACATGAGTGCCTTCTTGCTGCACTACCTGCAACATGACCCTCAGATTGTCAGAATTCGAAATAATCCTGACTACTGGGTTGCCACACTCTTAGATCCCCCACACTCTTCGATCAACCTTTTCATTTTAATAAAGAACCAAAAAATGGTCATTTTTGAAATTATAAGCATTAGCAGGTTATTATAAACTGAAATCAAACAGTTTTCAACTCAAAACTTTATTCTAGGTGATGTTACATTTGCACATAGGACCCCTTGTTCGAAAGGAGCTTCTGAACTCTCTCGTCCATTGAATTTGTCAGGTTTTGGATGGTTTCTGCTACAATTGTTTTGCATGAGGACGGAGTACCCTCCCAGAGCTGTTGCTAAGATGTGAACTGCCTCCCGCCATCATAGACACTCCTTTTGATGATGCTCCAGAGGATCTCAATGGGGTTGAGGTCAGGGGAGCATGGAGGTCACACCATAAGTTTGTCCCCTTTTATGCCCATATCAGCCAGAGATGCAGATGTGTTATGTGCAGCATGAAACGGTGCATTATCATGCATGAAAATGAACTTGCTGCGGAATACACGGTTCTTCTTCTTGAACCATGGCAGGAAGTGCTGTTTGAGAAACTCCACATACATTATGGAGTTCATCTTTACCCCTTCAGGGATCCTAAAGGGGCCAACAATCTCTCTCCCCATGATTCCAGACCAAAACATTACTCCACCTCCTCCTTGTTGGCGCCGTAGCCATGTTTGCATGGGGTGTCCATCAACCAGCAATCCTCCACTCCATCCATCTGGACCAGCGAGCGTTGCACGGCACTCATCGGTGAACAAAACAGTTTTGAAGTCTGTCTTCATGTATTGTTTGGCCCACTGGAGCCGTTTCTGCTTGTGTACAGTGGATAGAGGAGGTCGACTGGATGGCTTACGCACAGCTGCAAACCTCTGAAGGACCCTGCATCTTGTTGTTCGGGGAACATTGGAGGCACCAGCAGCTTCAAAAACTTGTCTGCTGCTATGACAAGGCTTTTTTGCCGCTGCTCTTTTAACCTGATGTAATTGCCTGTAGGAAAGAGTCCTCACTTTTCCCTTATCAGCCCGCACACATGTGTACTGTGAATCAGCTACATACTTCTTGATTGTGCGATGATCAGGATGAAGTGTCTTGGTAATGTTGATTGTAGTCATGCCTTGACCTAAACACTCCACAATTTGTTGCTTCTCAGCAGCCGACACATCCTTTTTCTTTCCCATTTTGGCAGAAAATGTAGGCTGCTTAATAATGTGGGACAGCCTTCTTAAGTAGTCTTGCCTTTCATTGGACACACCTGCCAAACTAATTAGCACAGGTGTCTGCAATTTCTTACAGTGATATAAAGAGCCCTGACACACATCACCATCAATGAGTTTAACTGACAAACAAAAAAATTCTTACCTTATCACTCCTAAACACTTTTTGTATAAGAATTTGGAACACAGTGTACATGTGCTTTTCCACAAAACACCAGTGGTTCACGTAGTGAATCTAACAGTTCTAACTTGCCAACCGTGGTCTGTATGGAGTTGTTCAATAAAGGGCCCAAAATTAAGATAACATAGATGGGAGAGGTCTCTATGAATACGAATTCCTAAGTATTTGATACCCTGTGAGGGCCAGGCAAAGGGAAAGTTGGACTGGATGGAATCCTGTATGGATTTGGGGAGGGAGACATCGAGGGCCTCATACTTCGCTGCATTGATTTTAAAATTTGACCATGTAACAAAGTGATCTATTTCAGCCATAACAGCAGGGATGGATATATGCGATTGAGTGATATATACTAGGACATCATCAGCAAATGCGGAGCAGTTGTACTCGGTGCCTCCCACCTCAATCCACCTAATATTGGGGTTATGGCGAATTGATGAGAACAGGTGCTCCGTCACTAGGATGTATAAGAGAGGGGACAGAGGACATCCCTGCCTTGTCCCATTGGTGATTATGAAAGGTGATGAAAATGTTCCATTTATCTTCAGCCTAGGTGACGTATTGCGATATAGGGCCGTGATTTTGCCTATAAAAGGGTCCCCTAGACCCCTACCCCAAGCTTTTTAAGGGAATAATATATGGCGTGCCAGGAGACTCTATGGAATGCTTTCTCAGCATCCAACGAGAGTATCTAATTATAAATTTTTAACTGCATCTAGCCCAGGAAATACTTTGTGCCTAGTAGCAGTGTCTGCTAGTCAGCGGATTATCCCAGCTGTTAAGCAAGCTACACCACCTGTAGGTTGGACACTTAATTTTTTCCAAGGAAATGCTTTGGGCCCCCGGGACACTCAGTGAAGAGCATCGTGGAGGCACCCCAAGGCACAGGGGCTGGGACTGGCGGTAGGACGCCTTGCAGTGGACTGCCAAGCTCGATCCTTATAAAAGCTTTTTAACTGCAGCAGCTTTAGTGGACGCTACTGGAGCTGGAATTACGTGGCTGCTGGCATGAGACTTACCCTCCAATAGATCCTTGTAAAAGGATTTAAGGTGTACTCATTCAAATTAGAGAGACAATTTAAATTAAAAAGATTAGACCTGCCTCCACCGCTGGGGGGCTCGCTCGAACCACCAGCGGACAGGCACCAGTATTGGGAGAGGGGGACTGACCGTCAGGGTCCACCGCGGCTCTGGCACAAACCCGGCGATACCGAGGTCGCACAGGCAGGAACGGACTGGCCGTGTCGGCTTTGCACTTTTTTGATTTTAGAAGGGCATGACTTGCCTTTATCTGTGTCTCCCCCTCCTTTTACTCCTCCACCTCTTTTCTTTTCACATGACTATATGTACTTGTCACTTTTCCATGTGTTAATTGTGTCTTCTGAGCAGTTTGTCAGCTTTTGGACACCTTTGAAGTGTTTTCTATGTGTTTTCTATGTGTTTCTATGTGTTTTTGTTTGCCTGCCATTGGTTTTAACGGTGTTCGAAGGTGTTCGACGAACAGTTCGACGAACAGTTCGGCGAACATACGGGTGTTCGACGAACCGAACTCGAACACTACGGGGGTGGCTCAACACTAATGCACACAAATACGGTACGCAGACATGCACACGCACAATATGCAAGCATGCACACACACAGTAATCAGACATGCACACACACAGTATGCAGACATGCACACACACAGTACGCAGACATGCACACACAGAGTATGCAAACATGCACACACAGAGTATGCAGACATGCACACACACACAGTATGCAGACATACACACAAAGTACGCAGACATGCACACACACACAGTACGCAGACTTGCACACACAAAGTATGCAGACATGAACACAGTATGCAGACATGCACACAGTATGCAGACATGCACACATACATGGTATGCAGGCATGCATACACACACAGTACGCAGACATACACACACACGGTACACAGACATGCACACATGGTACGCAGACATGCACAGACATACGGTACGCAGGCATGTACACACATAAGGTATGCAGACATGCACACACGCGGTATGCAGACATGCACACACATGGTACGCAGGCATGCACACACATGGTACGCAGACACGCACACATACACAGTACACAGACATGCACACACACACGGTACGCAGACATGCACTCACACATGGTACACAGACATGCACATGCATGCGGTACGCAGACATGCACACACACAATACGCAGATATGCACACACAGTACGCAGACATGCACACACACAGTACGCAGACATGCACACATAGTATGCAGACATGCACACACACAGTACGCAGACATGCAGACACAGAGTATGCAGACATGCACACACACAGTACACAGACATGCATACACACACAGTATGCGGACATACACACAAAGTACGCAGACATGCACATGACGCGCCCAGGGGATGGGGAAGACTCAGCGCCTGGGCCTTGTTGTTGGTTTTGGGGATGCCGCGGTGGCCGGCTCCCGGGCCCGTACCCTGGGGTCACTCTTAAAAAGGAAGAAATTGGGGAAAGGTGTATGGGATAGGAAAAGCTTGTGACGCCACCCGTGGTGTCTGGTGAGGATCACCAGCGCTGCTACAGTCCTCTGAGGCCGGTGATCAGGCAGCGTAGTTGGTGGGGCTCCCCACAGGTGGAGCGGGGCCTCTGGGCAGCGTAGGAGAAGGGATGCAGGACAGAGAGGACCCAGCCTGGTCAGAAGAAGAATAGGCACACTCACAACAGTTCACTTCAGTACCTTTACTGGTGGTGTTTCAGGCACGATCCGGGGCACTGTAGGGTGAAGGGTGCATTTCAGGTCTCTCCCCAGTGAGCGGGTGTGGGGCCTCCTGTTTCTTGCCTTTTCCTGATAAGTTTAGAACCTGCCTGGAGCTAGGCCTAACTTTGTCTCTGTCTTGCATCGGCTGACCTGGTGGTAGGGACTTCTGCTGGAGATCACACTCCCTGGTCTCTTGGGCCTCAGTGACTCCTGACCCTGGTATATCAGTCAGCTTTTGGTGTTCCTGGGACATGTAGTTCGCCAGGGGTTCCGGTAGTTTCTGCTGGTCCTAGAGATCCCTGCAGACGCGGACCCGGTGTCCGGTAAATGGTTGTGGGGTGAGCTGGTTAAGCTCCTCTGCAGCCTATGTAGCTACTTACTCCACTTGCCTTCAGCCACGCTCGGGGCCCTCACTAGGCTTCACACTGGCAGTAGGCCTCCCTATTCTTCACTGCTCTTACGGCGTCGGCACGCCTTAGGCTCACTAACCTGAGCTCCCTGAGTCTGGGCTGGACTGACTTTCTCTCTGGCTGCAGCAGACTTTAGACTGCATACTCCAGGCTGTAGATTCCATACTGACTGCCTAGCTCCTCCTTCCCTATTTATATCCCTAACGGGCTCCCTCTGGTGGTCTGAGGTGGAAGGTGGAGGTGTGTGAATGCTACGAGAGCCTCTTGTGGAGGAGTCCGTCCATGCACCCCTCTAGGATCTGTGGCACCAATGCGCAGGAGGGCGCCACATTCCCCCCTAGCAAAGCTCAGTACTCTCGGACTGAAGTACTTTTTATAACAACAATACAATAACTCTTCCTTTTATGAGAGGCACTTGCTTGAACGTTACAAATAAAACATTATAAATAATAAATAGATATGTACAATATAATAAGCAACCCCAGAATTCAAGTCTCTTCCGGTGAGGTTCCCCGACAGGATGTCCATCTCACAGGGTAGAGTACTTGGTAGCTTGAGGGACCTGTCCAAAGCAAACCCTCCACATAGGCCCTGGGTGGCTGCAGGGCATGGTGATCCTGAGTTGGACCTCTGCTTATGCCACACCAGACAGGTTTTTCTTCTGAGGTCACCTAAAGGGGCACTCCAGGGAGTGCAATTATTTACAAGAAGTAGTTTTTGCACACAGTCCTCGGCCACAAAGTTCTTTATGTACCCTTACGGGTAACTAGAGGTAACAGGGGAAGTGTCCATATCACTTAAATTGTCCATTATAAGGCAAAACACATATCAAGATATACATACATGAAAATACACAAGACAATACCCCAGGGGAAACTATTTACACTGCCAGAATTTCCTTCTTTACTCTCTGTATCTGACAGGGGTCTGACCTCGTGTGGTACGTGTCGACCTACGTGGTATTGGGATGCGTGAGGCACTAGTATTTGCACTACCTCCCATTCTGTCAGTTCTAAGTGTTGGGGAACTGCAGGGTTGTCTTAACCTCTCTACAGGACTGGCAAGTATACCATTGGCTGGGCCTTCTTGCTCTGCTCCAACCGGTGATCCTTCTTCCGGGGATTCTTCTTGAGCAGGCTCTTCTGAAGCACTTACAGGCTCTACTTGCTGTGGAGGGTCTTTTGGCTGTTGAAAGAAGTGGATCACAGGTATTATTACTGCTCCTCCAAGTTGAGGCCAATCTGCCGGGAAATCTCCTAAGTCAGTATGGACTACTGCTTCTTTAGGCTCCTCCGGTATGGTGAGAGGCACTTCTTCTTGGGGCTTTAGCAGGTCTGGACACAACTTCAGATGGTCTCTAGATACCGTTGCAGTCGTTATTCCTCCATCTTTGCTAATCAAACAGGTCTTCTTGTTATTAAATCTTGAATTTAACACAGTATAAGGTTCTCTCTCCCACTGGTCATCAAGTTTGTGGTTTCTCCTTTTCCTCTTTAACACCACTTCTCCTGGTGTGAAAGGTTCTGTGGGCGCACTTTTATTGCAGTGGGCTTCCTGCTTGTCCCTCACCCGAGTGAGACTATCTTCGACACAGGCCTGTACTCTTCTGTACTGCTCCTGTCTGGTCGTGTCCCAGTCCTCAGTGGACATATCTGCTTCTGGTTCTACTACACCAAGCTCCAGGTCCATTGGCAACTTCCCGGGTCTGGCTCGCATGAGGTATGCTGGAGTACAATTGGTGGAACACATAGGTATGTGGTTGTACAGATCTACCAGGTCAGGTAGTAGGCCTGGCCACTGATCTCTCTTCTCTAGTGGTAAGGTCTTCAGCATGTCGATGACGATGTTATTCATCTTTTCATAGAGACCGTTGGTTTGGGGATGGTACCGTGTAATCCAGATCTTTTTACACCCGTACAGAAGGCAGAACTCCTTGAACAATTCGGCTTCGAAGGCTGAGCCTTGATCTGTCAGCACCTGCTCCGGGTATCCATGGGGCCTGCAGAAGTACGCTTGAAATGTGTTCGCCGCGGTTTCTGCCATCAGGTCCTTAATGGGGGCGACCACCAGGAACCGGGAGTAGTGATCCACCATGGTCAGGGCATAGCTATATTCTGACCTGCTGGGTGACAGCTTGACATGATCCAGGGCCACGATCTCCAAAGATCGCGTTGTCTTGATGGGTTGCAGGGGTGCCTTCTGGCTGCTGTAGTCTTTTCTTCTGAGGCTACAGGGTCCACAATCCTGGCACCACCTCTCAATGGAACTGCGCATTCCTACCCAATAAAACCGACACTTCAGCAGGGTTTCTAGCTTCTGCCAGCCAAAGTGCCCCGCCTGATCATGGTAGGCTTCCAACACCATATGGATGTCTGTCTTTGGCACCACTATCTGCCATACCATCTCATGGGTTTTGGGGTTGACGTACCTCCGGCACAGCTTCTCTCTATAGATGAACAGCCGGCTTCTCTCATTCCACAGCTGCTTGGCTTGTAGAGATGCGTCCATCTCCAGGGAGGAACCTTCCTGGGTTATCAGTTCTTTGATATAGCTGACAACCGGGTCGCCGTCCTGGGTTTCCTTCCAGCTGTGGTGAGGCAGGGGGTTTAACGTCTTACCGCGATGCCTCCTGGAGGCTCTTTGCTCGTGGACCATTCCATTCTGATGAAAGGCAGGTAGCTCAATCTCCTCCAGGTCATCCACTTCTTCTTCAGTGTCCGACTGGTGAGGCATCCTGGACAGGGCATCGGCATTGGCGTTCTTGCGGCCCGCCCGGTACTTAATAGTAAACTGGTAGTTTGACAGCCGAGCCATCCATCGTTGCTCCATGGCTCCTAACTTGGCTGTTTCTAGATGAGTCAAGGGGTTGTTATCAGTGAAGGCAGTGAACTTACTGGAGGCTAGGTAGTGCTTGAATCGCTCGGTGATGGCCCATACCAGGGCCAGGAACTCCAACTTGAAGCTGCTATAGTTCTCCGGGTTCCTCTTGGTCGGGCAGAGCTTCCTGCTTGCATAGGTGATCACCTTTTCTCGGCCATTCTGTTTCTGACTCAGTACAGGTCCTAATCCTTCGTTGCTGGCATCAGTGTACAGCAGGAACGGTTGGCTGTAGTCAGGGTAGGCTAGGATCTCTTCGCCGGTCAGGATCTCCTTCATCACATTAAAGGACTCAGCTTGCTCCTTACCCCACTGAAACAGGGGGTTTCTGCCTCTGGGGGACTGTCCTACCAGGAGGTCTTGCAGAGGCGCCACTTTCTTGGTATAGTCCTTCACAAACCTCCGGTAATACCCGACTAGTCCCAGGAACTGACGTACCTCCTTGAGGCTCTTTGGCTCCGGCCATTTCTGGATGGCAGTGACCTTCTCTGGGTCTGGTGCTACTCCCTCTGGACTAACGATGTGCCCTAGGTACTGTATCTTTCGCTTGAGCAGGTGGCACTTTGAGGGCTTCGGCTTCATCCCATACCAGTACAGCGACTCAAATACCTCCGCCAGGTGCTTCAAGTGGTCCTCATACGTTTTGGAGTACACTATCACGTCGTCCAGGTATAGTAGTACAGTCTTGAAGTTGCGGTGTCCCAGGCAGCATTCCATCAATCTCTGGAACGTTCCGGGGGCGTTGCAGAGTCCAAACGGCATACTATTGAACTCGCAGAGTCCCATCGGGGTGGTGAAGGCCGTCTTCTGCCGATCCTCCTCAGCAACAGCTACTTGCCAGTACCCACTGGTGAGGAGGGTGGAGAAGTAATTTTCAGACTTTAAGGCAGCCAGGGATTCCTCTATACGTGGTAAAGGGTATGCATCTTTATGTGTAATGTGATTTACTTGTCTGTAATCTACACACATTCTCATGCTTCCATCCTTTTTCTTGACTAGAACTAGGGGAGCTGCCCAGGGACTACAACTATCCCTTACTACCCCTGCCTTCTTCATGTCGTGCAACATCTCCTTCGCCTTCTGGTAGTGTGCTGGTGGTATAGGCCTGTAACGTTCTTTGATGGGTGAATGGTCACCTGTGGGGATATGGTGTTGAACCCCCTTAATCCTCCCAAAGTCAAGTGGGTGTTTACTGAATACTAGAGATGAGCGGTGTTCGACTAGAACTGTTCGCCAATCTCAAATTCGAGCTGTTTTGGGCGGTGTTCGAGTCGTTCGCCGAACGCGAACGATTTGCAAAAAATTCGGCTATTCGAGGTTATGTTCGATAACTGTTCGTGCACCAAAAGCGTGTCCTGCATGTCTGGCGCTATTTAGAGCACCAATCATACAGGGATTGTCTGCCACTCACTGTAATGCCACAGCCATGGTGGTTGTGGCATTACAGTGGTTGCTCAAATAGATGGGAACAGTGCTCACAGTGAAACATGGAAAGCCGGCAATTCAGCAGCGGCATACATCGGTACCCGACAATTTAGAACAGAAAGAATAGAGTATCACACATAGATTAGATAGATAGAAACATGTCAGTCACATATATAAGAAGTACAGTGACAGTGTTGGTTACTGTACTTGTCATTTAGTGTTAAAGGATTTATTAAAAAAAATATTAGTGTTTTCATGCACCGTCTCTTTAAAAAAGCCGGCCGGCAATTCAGCATCGGTACCCGTCAATTTATAACAGAAAGAATAGAGCATCACACATAGATTAGATACATAGAAACATGTCAGTCAGATATATAAGAAGTACAGTGACAGTGTTGATTACTGTACTTGTCATTTAGTGTTAAAATAAAGGATTTATTTAAAAAAAATTGGCGTGGGGTTCCCCATAATTTTAGTCTCTAGCAGAGGTTAAGCAGACGGCTGGGGCAGATGTTTGAAGCCTGGGAAGGGGGTAATACCCACGGAGCTTCCCAGGCTACTAATATCAGCCCCCAGCTGAATACCTAGCCTTTACTAGCTATTAAAATGGGGGACCCCCAAAAAAATGACGTGGGGTCCCCCCTATTTTAATAGCTAGCAAAGGCTAGGCAGACAGCTGGGGGCTAATATTAATAGCCCAGGAAAAGTGCCATGAATATTGGCCCCCTCCCAGGCTAGAAACACCAGCCATCAGCCTCCCCAGAAATGGCACCAGGGCCCTGGATGTGTTGGGTTCAGCACCAGAATATGGCGCTTCTATGAATGCGCCACTTTATGGGGTGGCTGCGGACGGCAATTTGCAGCGGGGGGGGGGCGTAAAGCTTGGGCCTCCCTGCGCTGCGGATTCCAGCCCCCAGCTGCCTAGTTGTACCTGGTTTTCTTCCGGTAGGCCACAGATCCGCAGGTGACAGTCTTCCTTGCGTCCTACGTCAGAGCGCTCACTGGCGCTCATTCCAGGACCTGGCACTTCCGGGCTTGACGTCGAGGCGTGGGGCGTGTCCGGGGCTTCGCTCGCTTCATCAGGTACGCCTCTCAGTTTCCCGCAGTTACGCCCTTCTTCCCGCTCGGCAGCACAACAATGGCGGCGATCTTCGCCACAGTTAAATGCACAGTTTTTGATGAAAGGCGCACAGTACCCGGTGGCAACGGGCACAACACTCCGTCATTGCAGCGGGCACGGAATCCTGTTCGTGACGCCAGGAAGAGATGACGCCCCCAGGGGATGGGGACGACTCGGCGCCCGGGCCTTGTTGTTGGTTTTGGGGATCCCGTGGTGGCCGGCTCCCGGGCCCGTACCCTGGGGTCACTCTTAAAAAGGAAGAAATTGGGGAAAGGTGTATGGGATGGGAAACATTTGTGACGCCACCCGTGGTGTCTGGTGAGGATCGCTAGCGCTGCTACAGTCCTCTGAGGCTGGTGATCAGACAGCGTAGATGGTGCGGCTCCCCACAGGTGGAGCGGGGCCTCAGGGCAGCGTAGGAGAAGGGATGCAGGACAGAGGGGACCCAGCCGGGTCAGAAGAAGAATAGGCGCACTCACGACAGTTCACTTCAGTACCTTTACTGGTGGTGTTTCTGGCACGATCCAGGGCACTGTAGGGTGAAGGGTGCATTTCAGGACTCTCCCCAGTGAGCGGGTATGGGGCCTCCTGTTTCTTGCCTTTTCCTGATAAGTTTAGAACCTGCCTGGAGCTAGGCCTAACTTGGTCTCTGTCTTGCACTGGCTGACCTGGTGGTATGGCCTTCTGCTGGAGATCACACTCCCTGGTCTCTTGGGCCTCAGTGACTCCTGACCCTGGTATATCAGTCAGCTTTTGGTGTTCCTGGGACATGTAGCTCGCCAGGGGTTCCGGTAGTTTCTGCTGGTCTTTGAGATCCCTGCAGACGCGGACCCGGTGTCCGGTAGATGGTTGTGGGCTGAGCTGGTTAAGCTCCTCTGCCGCCTAAGTAGCTCCTTACTCCACTTGCCTTCGGCCACGCTCGGGGCCCTCACTAGGCTTCACACTGGCAGTAGGCCTCGCTACTCTTCACCGCTCTTATGGCGTCGGCACGTGTTAGGCTCACTAGCCTGAGCTCCCTGTGTCTGGGCTGGACTGACTTTCTCTCTGGCTGCAGCAGACTTTAGACTGCATACTCCATGCTGTAGATTCCATACTGACTGCCTAGCTCCACCTTCCCTATTTATATCCCTAATGGGCTCCCTCTGGTGGTCTGAGGTGGAAGGTGGAGGTGTGTGAATGCTACGAGGGAATCCATCCAAGCACCCCTCTAGGATCTGTGGCACCAATGCGCAGCAGGGCGCCACACACACGCACACACACAGTATGCAGACATGCATACACACGGTACGCAGGCATGCATACACACACAGTACACAGACATGCGTACACATGCAGACATACACAAATACACACACATGCACAAGGTATACAGATATGTACACATACAATACGCAGACACACACATACACAAATATGTACACATACAGGCATGCTTACATATTTGAACACAAATTCTTAAAAACACATTTAAAACAGAAATAAATACATATACACAGTCATACACACTAACATACACAGATATTCACATCATACATGCACACACACACAGACACATTAGAAATGTTTTTAATATGGGGATTGGTGAGGCTGGCAATAAGCCTCGCTCACCTGCCCCCGGCCCGTCTCTGGTCCAGCTCCTCTGGCATGTGGCTGTGCAGGGCCACTGGTATTTGTTTGATGCCTGTTACTTTCCAGTCACAGACATGGTCCTGGACCATCAGGGGGGCCCACTCGCCGTCGGGGCCCGGGCCGCTCCCCCAGCATCATATCTGGTAAAGTGACGGCAATCAAACAGCACCAGCAATCCTGCACAGATGCTGGGGGATTGGCCCAGGCCCCGACGGCGAGTGGGCCTTCCTGAAGGTCCAGGGCCCCGGCACTTGTCCGAGTGCGCCAGGTGCTGACATCGGCCCTGCTTGAGATCTACAGCCTCATTTGCAAAAAGTTCAAATGCTGATTTTTCAGAAATGAAAGAATGGACTGACAATGTAAAGGTATTGCTGAACTTGTCTTTAAAAGAACTACCTGCACATATAAACAGTTTAGGGATGAAATCCTGCTGACAGATTCCCTTTCATTCTTTTAGGCTACAACTTTGTTCAATACATCTGTGCATTCAAATTTGGAAGGAGTTCAATTCTATTCCCATCAAACTTATCTCTACTCTTGGCTCTTCTGTTCTCTCCCTGTGTAAGATTTAAATTCTTTGACAAATCTACAGTGGATATAAAAAGCCTAAACACCACAGTAAAAACGCCAGGTTTTTGTCCTGTAAAGTCATAGCAAGAAGAATCATTTGAGAACTATTTTCACCTTTAACTCCTTTACGACGTGGTACACAATAGTACGCACCACGTCATAACCCCTGGTTCAGCACAGGCTCCACCACTGACCCCGCGCTAAACTGGGCACATGTCAGCTGATTTATACAGCTGACATGTGTCCGCTACAGCCGCGGGTGGATCGCTGTTAACTAGTTAAATGCCACTGTCAATCTCTGACAGCGCCATTTAACAGTGCCACGCCATAAACGCGTCACTTACCCCGCCCATCGGTGACCCCATCACATGATCGCGGGTCACCGATGGGTTGGCATAACATCCCGGGCTCTGCAGCAGACCCCTGTGTTTGTCATGGCCAGATTGCTATGAGCGCTGCCCAGTGGTCGACGCTCATAGCAAGTGAGCAAATCTGCTACATACAGGTGATCTGCTCATCACCTGTATATAGCAGAGCCGATCAAGCAAGTGCTGCTTCTAGTCTCCCATGGAGACTATTGAAGCAAGCAGAGAGTTAAAAAAAAGTTTTTAAAAATATTAAAAAATATAAAAGCTTAAATCACACCCCTTTCACCACATTCAAAGTAAAACAATAAACAAAAACACACAGACACATATTTGGTATCACCGCGATTAGAATCGCCTGATCTATCAATATAAAAAAAAATTCAAACGATTAGTAAACAACGTAACGTGAAACAAATTCTAAACGCCAGAATAAAGTTTTTTTGGCTGCTGCAACATTGCAATAAAATGCAATAACGGGCGATCAAAACATCGGATCTACCCCAAAATGGTATCAATAAAAACTTCAGCTCTGCACGCCAAAAATAAGCCCTCACCCGGGCCCAGATCACAAAAAATGGAGACGCTACAGGTCTCGGAGAATGGCATTTTTTTGTCTTTTTATTAGCAAACTTTTAATTTTTTTTCACCATTTATATAAAAAAGAACCTAATTACCTGGAGAATAATAATGGCAGGTCAGTTTTTGCATTCAGTGAACGTGGTAAAAAAAATTACGTTTTCCAGTACAAAATATGGTAAAATTAGTTATGTCGTTCAAAAGTGCAACTCGTCCCGCAAAAAATAAGCCCTCACATGGCCATATTGACTGAAAAATAAAAAAGTTATGGCTCTCAGAACAAGGGGAGCAAAAAACGAAAATGCAAAAACGGAAAATGCTCCGGTCATTAAGAGGTTAATGACACCCATACTCTGTACAACTCCATACTAAAATATTGTAGTTGCATAACTGTGAAGACTCTCTTATGGTTAGGGATGTGGTTGTGTTCAGAATCACATTTAAACTCATGTTAAATACTAGTCAGCACAAAGGGGCCATCATTTAATGTGATTCTGATTAACCCTTTATAAAGTTCAGCTGTTCTACTAGGATTCTCCTGACATCTTAGTTGCATTATACAGCAAAAATCTGTGGTCTGTAAACAGCTTACAACACAGTAAACAAATCTCATATGTGACATGCAGAAGTAGTGCTGTTGCAGAGTGTGACATGCAGAAGTTGTTCTGTTGCTTTAAAAGCATTCAGCAACTATTAGAAGTAACACAAACACAATAGACAGGAAGTGTTGTGCTCCAGAAGCATCCAGCAACTAGAGGGGTTAACACAGTCACAGGAGAAGGGGAGTGTTTTAGTAGAGCCCCAGGGGGATTGTGGGGAAGTTGTTTACTGTCTGGCTAGAGCCAAAGAGAAGGGTGGTGTGTGTGTTCTGTATCTCACAGAAGCGCCCCTGCAATTGAAAAGGATTCAAGTCAGGAGTGAAGCTAAGCACAGGTCAGGCAGAGTATTGTCAGGCAGAAAGATATGGACTGAAAGAAATGGTGTTACAGGGATCATCTCCCTCAGTAAACCCTCCTCCCCTCCTCCATCTCACTGTGCTTAAAAGAATGCTGTGTTCATTAATGTGCCTTTGCATTAGAACTGTGCTGTCCTGTACTACTGGGAAGACTGTGAACTACTGTGCTGCTAAGGAACTGTTCTACCATTTATGAGGACTCTTGTCAAGTGTGTCTGGTCAGCAAGTGAAACAACCTACGTGTCTGTGCCTGAGGGTCAATACCCTTCTGTGTCTGAGAGAAGCTGCAGCACATGGTCTATAGTCGCCCTGAGTAACGGTTCCTCCAGGATTCCAAAGAATTCATGTAACCTGTCTTGCCCCCATCTGAACCTAGATGCGTGCGTGTAACACATAGAAAAAACTGCAATCATGTTATGTGGCAGTTTTTCTTAGTAATGAAAGCTGCAAGCCTGCCACTTTTATGTTTTTTTTGCATTTCACATATTTTTCTTTTTCAATTAATACGTTTTAATAAAAATAGAAATGTTTTTCAGAAAAGCATAATCTTTCATGTTCTAATGAAAGCTGCTTGATGCAGTAATATAATATCTTAAAGTGTGCTTTTCATTGAATTGGGGTTGTCCTTTTATTTTATTACAGCATGGGCAGCCCATGATTGCAGATTTTTTTAAATATCATGTATTATCAATTCCCTTCAGAAGGGTCCTGTTTGGAGCCCAAAAGGGCCTAACTTTCAATTAAAAGTGGGGTCTTAAACTTCCAGGGTATATGATGCAGAGTAGAATCCCATAAGACTTCGCAGCCGCTCTCACAGTGTACCAGCAGCATCTTGCGAGATCTTGCTGTTTGTATTACCTGAGCGCTGCTGCATACTATACTAAGATGTTACCGAACACCAACACCATTACAGCATTTACCATTTGGTAACATTTATTAAAGTATGTGACCTCATTCTGCTTAACAGTACAACAATGCATTCAGAGAGGGTTGTGGGATCTTGCTTTGCATGCCAAGATCTCAAATCCTGAATATTTGGGCCCAAATTTTTCTAGAAAATTGTGTCCTTTCTGGGACATTAGAGACCCTTCTGAAGGCTCTTGTTAAAACATGAAATTTAGAAAAATTTGGAGCAGCCAGGGCTGCCCAGTCTTTTATTACATAAAAAAGCAGCCTCAAATTGGTGATAGGTACCTTTTAAGTGTTGTTACTTTGGTTAACTTATAAAAAACATCCAAAAGTAATGTGTGTTTTATCTTTTAGATGTTATCTAAAACTTAGAAAAAACAATAACAAGAGAAAGTAAGAGGACAGATTTAATTGTAGGAGGTATATTTTTTTAACAGTTAAAAGAAATCTGTCAGCAGATTTTTGCTATGTAAACTAAAGACAGCATACTGTAGGGGTTAAAACATAGATCTCAGTGATGCCTCTCTTATCAAGCTTCGTGGCCTTATTTGCTTGTAATGATTGTTTTAGGAGGAAGCACAAGTTGCTATGTCCCAGCTAGCTAGCTAAAATCACAGCTGGGAAATAGCAACAGTGCTTCCTGGTCCGACACGCCCCTTCCTGTGATGAAGGCCTCACTGTCTATTGGCATTGTATATGCAGAGCATGGTGTGGGCGGAGTTAGCTTTCTCAGCTCTGCTGCATTGCTAAATCTAAAAATGCTGATTGTGTCAGAACAGCAGCACCCAGTAAACTTAGTGATAAATCATTGAATTCAGCTTCTATTTGCCTACATCAGGCTGCTCTCACATGAGGTAGCCTAAACCTGCTGACAGATTCTTTTTAAGATGAATTCTTACTTCTTCTTCTCCCACGCTGGGATGGCATTGAGATGGCAGGCTGGATGGTAGCAGAACGCTGTCAATGCCTGCGCTCCGCTGTGTCTCCATTTCAATGCCATCCCAGCGTGGGAAAATTCTCCTGCTCAAGCGGTGACGTCATTTGCCGGCACCGCATGCGTAGGAGAATTCTCCCATGCTGTCAGTGACGTGCATGAGGTGAGCTGAGTTCATTGCACATGAACTCGGCTCATCTGGATGCCGTCACAGCGAGACACTGAGGAGCTTCTCAGTGTCTGCGGCATGGCAAGATGGATGGCAGCGTTCTGCTGCGATCCAGCCTGTCATGTCAATGTAGCAGAGCTGAAGCCATCCTGGGAACCATGGAAAGGTAAGGATGAGGTTGGTTTATTATTTTACTTTTATTGCAGAAGACATTGGCTTCAGCTGGAATGGCAGGGGTGCCAATACTTTTGGCCACCACTGTATGTGTGATGCTCTATTCTTTCTGTTCTAAATTGTCGGGTACCGGTGTATGCCGCTGATGAATTGCCGGCTTTTTTAAAGAGACGGGTGCATGAAAATTGGAGGGCACTAGTGTGTTCCAAGTGCCCTGCTATGTTTTTTATGCACCCTCCTATATACCCTGCCTGCCTGTCAGCCTATATATTCTGCCTGCCTGATGTTTAATTGAGCACTGTTCCCATCTATTTGGGCAAATTTGTACCCTCCCCGCTCCCCCGTTGCCTCCCATCCCGATCCTAAGTTAGGACTGAGCGGGGAGCGAAGCACCAGGGAGCGGGGAGCGTACATCAGGGAGCAGGGAGCACAGCACCAAACGGGAAAGCCGGCGGTGAAGTCATTTCACTGCCGGCTTCCCATCCCGGGTCCTTCGCTCCCCGCTCACTGGTGCTGCGCTCCCCGCTCCCTGGTGCTTCGCTCCCCGCTCGGTCCTAACTTATGATCGGGATGTGAGGCAGCAGGAGGAGCGGAGGATAGGTATGGGAGGCTGCATGGAAGCGAGTATGGGGCTGAATGATTGTTTAAAAGCCGGTGGCTTTTTACTGCCAACTTTTAAACAATCATGCACCCATTTCAGCCTTTTCCTCAGCCCCCAGACCGCTTTATAGGCTCCAGCAGACACTTACTAGACTTACTCGCATTTCCCATTGACTTACATTGTACTCGTTACTCCTAGCGAGGAATCACAAGGATTCTCGGGGAGTAACGAGTAGCCCGAGTACTGTACTATTCAGCGAGTACCGAATAGTAACGAGTATACTCGCTCATCCCTAGTCACCACCCATCTGGAAAAGTTTTCCCCCTCCCATATACTAATGTGCACAAACAGGAAGTTGATATCACCAACCATTCCCATTTAATTTAGGAGTATCCATATAAATGGCCCACCCTGTATATTGCACCCGCGTAAGCAGAGTATATAATATAATGCACCCTCATAGGCAGAGAATATAGTATGATGCACCCCCATAGGCAGAGTATAAAGTATAATACACCCCCATAGGCAGAGTATATAGTATGATGCACCCCCATAGGCAGTCTATATAGTATGATGCACCCCCATAAGCAGACTATATAGTATAATGCACCCCCATAGGCAGAGTATATAGTATGATGCACCCCCATAGGCAGAGTATATAGTATAATGCACCCCTATAGGCAGAGTATATAGTATAATGCACCCCCATAGGCAGAGTATATAGTATAATGCACCCCTATAGGCAGAGTATATAGAATAATGCATCCCAATAGGCAGTCTATACAGTATGATGCCCCCCTTTAAAAAAATAAAATAAACTAATACAATACTCACCTCTCCTCCTCATTCCCTGAACTGTTCCCAGCTCCCACACATCAGAACAGTGGGTGCCAAGTGATGACGTCATCGCGCCCGGTCAGTGTCTACGTCAGTGGATGGGAGAGGGAGAGTCGTAAAGTTCATCATTTAACTTGGGGTGACTGGCAGGGGGCCCGATGCTAGCACCGGGGGGCCCTCCTCCTGCTCAAGGGCCCCATAGCGGCCGTCTGGCAGTACAGGGACATCGAGTCTCTCAGGTCTGCCCACAGAATGTAACTGTATCAGCGTGTTGCACACGCCCATACAGTTGCACTAGCATAGCTCCGGGTGGGCCCCTGAGAGCGCAGGGCCCGGGCCACCACCCCCTCTACCCCCCGGGGCAGGAGAGGGAACAATGGGAGCTTTGGCATCATTTATTGTGAATTATGAATACTATTCTATCACCTGTATAGAAGTGTTACCTATTATTGCAATCCTTCCTGTAATGACAACGAGACTAATAAAAACTCTTTCTGTAAAAAATACAAAGAATGAGTCTAAAATACCAATAGTAGACAGTGTGAAAATTGCAAGATTTTATATTTTTATACGTATTTTGTTCTGGAAAAAAAATTCCAAAAATTAAAAAAATGCATTTTACATAAAACAGATTGAAACAATGTTATTTCCTGATGATACTGTCCCTTTAAGGAGACATTAACTAGATATTAGTGGGTATACTATAAGACTTCACCTTCCACTTATTAGTAACACACAAAAAAACAATGATGTGGTTGGATGGGCTATTAGTTTTGGTGTTCTAGGCTCAGTATATGTATTCTTACCAACATTCTAAATCATAAAAAAAGTATTTTTAACTCTGCTGTTCTGTTCGGTCAAAAATGACCAAATTTGAAATTTGATATTTTTTAAAATATTCATTATGCGGTTCTGAAACTTGTGGTTAATTGTCTTTTCCTCATTTGAGGGGCTCTTATTATGGGTATTTTTTTTTGTTTACTTTTTGCTTCACGTTTTTTTTTACACTTGTACTGTTCGGTCAAAAATGATCGATAGCCTTTCATACTAATCTCCAACCATTTTTTGAGTAAAATAAAGGAGTTATAATCTCATTTTGGACTATATATTGCATCTACTACTATTTATCAATTTATCTAGGTACTTTTGGTCCGTGCAGATTTACACATACATATATTTTCAAATTATGATACAGCAGATGGATTCACTTCCAGTATAGTTATATGCAAAATTGCGAGTAGTTTTGGATTTGACACACAGACTCAAAGGACAAAATGTTGCATGCGACATTTTTTTCACAACATACCAACTGGGGCACATGTTGCTGAAAAGGAAAATGACCATGCTGGGTACTGTTAGAAAAAATAAGCCAGAACTGCCACAAGGTATCCTCAGTAAGAGAGACGTTTATAGTTCTATATTATATTTTACTAAGGATACAACAGTAGTATCTTACGTTCCCACAAACACAAACAGGTCATTGTGATGAGCACAATGCACCATGATAGTGCAATCAGTAATCGAGACAACAGAAAGCAGGACATGATTTTACATTACAATGCCACAAAAAGGGCAGTTGATACTCTAGATCAACTCATAGGCACTTACACCTGTAAACGCAAAACAAATGGGTGGCCAATGGTTGTTTTTTACAACTTTCTTGATGTGTTGGCATACAATGCATTCGTGTTATGGCGTGAAATGCACCCAAATTGGAACAAAAATAAGAATTTTTATAGAGGAGTTGGGAAAATCACTGGTTAACCCATATGTCGAAGAAAGAAAAGTAACACCCAGAGATGATGGAGCGGCAGCCATTGTCCACAGGATCCAACAGCATGCTAAAGAAAGTGAACCAATAGCTTACACCAGCACTGCTACGATACCCACGGCCTCCACCAGCAACGCAACCAGCCTAAAATGGAAACGATGCGCCTGCTGTCCAACATCAAGTAATTACAAAACAAATGTGATATGTTGCAGTTGCACAGTTGTGCAAAGTACTTATGCAAAAGACATGTAAATTATACTTGTGACGAACGCAAACAGTAAATTTAGCACCGTGAACCTTATTTACCATTTTATATAGAAAAAACTGAACTTTTTATTTTTTATTTATTTATTTATTTTTTAAATATATTTAATACAGCTTGATGTTATTAGTTATAGTTTACACTTATATAAAGAATATTTTTTATGTGCAAATACGCAGTATGCATGAATATTGCAAAAAGGCCATGTAAAGATTTTTGATACAAAAAAAATTTAAATTAAGTTTTTGATTTCATTTTTCATTTGTTTATGAACAACCATGTTCACGTACAGTATAATAATGCAACAGGTATTCAAATAAAACACTTAAATTAGCTAAAAATCAAGACTTTAATAGGTCCGGTCAAAAATGACCGGAACATTATAAGTGTATTGTACACCCGAACAGAACAGCAGGATTAAAATAAAACTTAGCTTTTCAATGAAAAGTGATTTTAGTCTTATTTTAAAAAAATGAACTTGAAGCATTCTAATTAGAGAGTTATGTCAATCTAGTATTAAAGGAGTTGTTGCACATAGTTAAAATCTTACCTCAAAAAAAATATTTGAAAGAGGACCTGTTACCAGACCAAAACTGACCATATTTTTGCACATATTTTATTCCTGCTGCTCCCTTTAGTAATCCATTTTTTTCCAAAACTGCCATATACAGAGATATAACTCTTTTTCTAATGCAAATTTTTAATGGGATAATTTTAATTTTGGGTATTGTTCGCAGGTCTCTCTGGGGGTGTGTCTTCAGGCTACTTTGCAAAATTACCCTGTGAGCCATGCTCCCCTTGGTAAAGACCATAAATATTTTCAGCAAATGAAAGGGTTCATATCTCTGAAACTGTATGACAGATTTAAAGAAAAGAACAACAACAAATAACTGAATAATTAGGAGAGTATTGATAAATAAAAGCAAAAACTGGCCACCTGACCAGATGACAGTTCCTCCTTAACAAGGTTGTCCCATGAACAAATTACATTTTAATCAATAGATCCTGGAATAATAAGTTCCACAATTGGATGTATTAAAAAATGCTCCTGTGCTGAGATAATTTTATAAATATGTCCCTGCTTGTGCTGTGTAATGGCTGTGTCTGATCATGATTATAGTATATTAGTGATTATACAGACAACACAGCAGTGGATTGTAGCTGCTGCTTTTTGTGAGGAAAAATATTTCTCTGCATATTTTATCACAGGAGTGAGTGTTTCTGATGCGTCTCCAGTTCCCTGAGTTCATTATAAATCAAGTCAGTGAGGTTGGAACTCTGTCTGTCGCTGAGCTTATATGTCACAGACTTGGTTAATGATGAGCTCAGAGGGCTGGATTTGCATCAGAAACACTCGCTGCTGTGATAAAACAGGCAGGGAAATGTATTAGCCCACAGAAATAATCAGCTAGAATCCCATGCTGTCCTGTCTGTATACTCTTTTCTTTCCTCCACCGGCCTGGAGCGGTGGTATATGATGAAAATGTTCCTGCACGGTCAGACACAGCCATTACACAGTACATAGCAGGGATACATTTATAAGATTATCACAGCACAGGGACATTTTTTTTAACTCATCCAATTGTGGAACCTATTTTTATTCCAAAATCTATTGACTAAAATGTACTTTGTGGGAACACCCCTTTACATATTCAATTATATACTTTATATGATATTATTCAGCTTATAACTGAAATTTATTATTACTTTTACAATGTTGTTCTGTGTAATCCATAGTTCTATAAATATATGCAGTAACAAGATTACACATTATGTCTTAATTATGCTAATGAACTAGAAAACTACCTGGGTCATGTTTTCCAAAGCTGGGCAACATACAGCCCGGCCTCCATGAACAACATTTGATTTTACTTATATTACCATGCAGCTTTTACTCTAGATAAACCTTTAATGTGGTAGATAAGCTGATGCTATTTAAAAACTATGAATAATCAGAGCATTATCTGCAGCAGACTGAGATCATAAATGTCTCATATTATAGGGCAGTAAAATGGGCACAAGCACTGCGCCACGTGTAACCTGCCATACCTTTACCTCCTCTGATAATACAAAAAATCTGTCTTTTGACATTGATGAATATTATGTCACACAGCTGTGACTAACAAGCCACAAATTTCCATATTCTTTTCTTTGCCCCTTTATTCTCCTTTGCCAGTTTTAAAGTTTCTATACATTAATAATCTACAACATTGTCAGGTGTTTGCCAGGCCACTGTGCATGCATGACAAATGATTACATATATTACCAGAAATAAATAATCTATACTATTTCCATTGCTCGACTGAGTGAATAAGAACCAATAAAGCTAGAACAAAGAATTCTACAAAGTAACGACCTCATGCTGTTTAAAACTTATCTTAAAAATACAACACTGATTAAAATAACATCAGAAAATAATGCAGAATAGCTGAGAGAGAGAAAAGAAATAAAACATAACATAAAACGTAGCAAAGAAACCTGACAGCGCTTATTTGCATACATTACTTTAGTGAATTTTAAATACTCATGAAAAGTCGAGATTACTTTCTTGCCAATAAGCTGGAAGTGCTGAATAATATTGCTTTTTGGATAACAGGCCAAGGTCTAAATAACAGCAGTGAGCAAACGATAAAAATAATATGTTTTAGGCCATGAATGTATAGCTTTAATATATTTGTTATCTTGCATGAAAAAAGACTATTGGAGAATACAACCCTATACTTTTTATTTTATTTTGAAAGCACACATCAAAGTGCAACTGATTTACCCTTTAGCAAATGCTAAGGCTCGCCTTTACTTGAAGGTCATATCAATGATATTCCTTGGTTTGCTGCAAACACCTAATAAACTCCCATATTAGTCTACAGAATAATAGTGCTTAAGCCAAATGGAAAGCTCCAGGCACATTAAGTCACCTACATGCTACAGAGGCTTATCCATTTGTTACCTGGCTTCAACACACAGACATTCTCCTGCAAGGTGAATTTTGACATTCATATCACGGATTCATTTCAGAACTTTCACCTGCAAATGGGATTACAAATGCAATCATTAGTGCAGATTCCCCGAGAAGCTTTCATAGTATTACAATTAGATTTCCCATTCTAGCAGCATCTAAATCAATATGATATGATTAGTTACTCTTGCGGATTACATGCTGCTGTACAAAACCTTCACACGCCGAAATCTGGGTAATTTAATCAAGCTGTAATGGATTCTGGGAAGGCTTCCACTGTCGAAAAACTTAAAATGATTCTATCTGTGTAATAACTTGTCATTATGCACTTGCAGCTGAGATGCTGGACAGGGTGAAAGTGGATACCAGTGATTAAAACAGATCACATTTCATCATTGGAAGTAGACACATCTGCCTAATTCACTTATCTTAGTGAATCAGAAAGTATGAACATGTCACAGCCAACTTCTTTGCATGCATTTCTAAATTAAAGTGTATTTGTATGAACTTTAATGCTGAGCTAGGGTACAAAATGCATGTATAAAATATATTAATAGCACATCAAACACTAGGGAAAAATCAACATGGTAGGAATTTGCTATAAAATCTCAATATAAATGCATAAATGCATCTTAATGTATTTAAGTGGAAATGTGTACAATATTTACATGAATATTTCATGCTAATAAAATGCTATGTAGAAAGCTAATAAACCACCGGAGCACAGCTATAACAAGTGTATGCTAAAAGAAAAAAAAAGATTTATAAGAATAGGTGAATACGCATAGTAAAGTGGAATGACATTAGGAAAAGATTTACGATAAACAAAAAAATATAAAAGTTATGTTATTTTATTTTTGTTTTCTAACTCTGGAAGCTCAAAATCTGTGATCTTCAGGACGACTTATTGTCCTTGGATGATATAGGTAAATGCATTGAGATAAATTAGCATCTCAAAGAGTCTCTAGAGCTTGGCATGTTAATTAATCTTTAGATGACCACCTGTTGCACATATAAAGTGGGCAGGTCAATCTCAATGCCATCTCAAAGTTTCAGCGACATGAGCAAGGAACTGTTCCAGACCACTTGATCTCCATTAAACATTACTCCACTTAATCACTTTTTTCTTTGTTATCCATTTTTTTTAATTCAAGTAGTGATAGTAGCACTACTGGAAAAGGACTGAAAACTTGTATTACCGGAATATTATGTTAATGTACCTTAAAGTAAATTGCTTTTCTTCCTAGCATAATATTTAGGATTGATTTATTTAATTTCCTTATACAATATAAGTAAAATTTCATATTTAACGGTAACGCAACAATTTATTTGAAATCAAGTATGACAAATTAAAAAAATGATTAAGAAAGTATACTTTATCTGATTACAGAAAATTGATATGGCATTTACAAAGTATAATAGAGAAATATATTCAAAATGTTAAACATTAAAAAAATGAATTCATGAAATAATAAAAAAAAAGATTACTGACGACAGAAAATGATTGCAATGTAAATACTGTACATGTCAATAAAAAGGAAAAAAAATAAAAAAAATCTGAAAGACCGAGCGATTCTGATCAGGAATATCTGTAAAAAAATATTCATGACAATAAAAGAGCAATTAACAAGTGGGACTTACACTTAGTGAGTGGTAAAATTGCCACTCACACAGGTAATATAGTCCTTCAGTATCTGTGGAGTCATCCTACTGCTTCCAAACCAGCCATCCTGGACTTAGGCACCATGCAACGATATGCAAGTAAACAAAAAAAAAGGGCACCACTATCCCAAAGTTACACATTAGGGGGAAATGAATAGCCACTATTCCCCCTCCACCAACCTCCTCAGTCGAATAGTTTCTCCTCCACATCTGATCACCACCTTGAAAGTTAAAAGTAACCGCAAATTGAACACGTACCTAACTCCTTCTATAGTTTTAAAGATTTATGTAGAAGGGAAATGGTTTGAATTTTTCATTTGGACTGTCTGGGACCCAAGGGGTTAAATCTATTGGAAGGAATGTTTAATCCCTAGTGCTAGTAAAGATTTAGTTTCCTTTTATTATATATTTTATTTTATATAGTTACATATTATTTATTTTTTTATAGGATACTCTATTTGATGAGTTGTATAAAATGTTTGGAGGGCGATTTTATATAAAGATTTTTTTAGTAATTTATAGGGAGACATCACTTCCTGATGGAATTAATTATCTGGGCGAGGGAGGGTATATTGAGAGTCTATAGATGGACACTTGATATCCTAATGAAGGAGGAATCCCAAAATATGTCGATCTTTTCCTTGTTGTGTTAAATAAGTTTTGTTAGTTTAGTTTAGATCACTTTGTCTCTGAAGCGTGTAGATTTACCTGCATCTAAGGCTCACATTTAGCTCAAAAGAGGTGTGCCTTTTTGTTCCTAACAAAGTCATAACCCCTTCCCCCCCATATACAGGGTAGCCCAAATGTGGCTTTACCGTTGAATAAATTAAACTCTTTGAAATTTTATGGGTTCATATAAACGCTGACGAAACAAAGTGGTTGTCCACTTTCTCTAGTTAGTGCTGCTTATCCTACAATCTGACCAGACAATGGATAAATTGAAAGAGTTCATCTGGAAAGCATTTATGGACATTGATGAAGAACGGAATCTATGTCATTCTGCGTGTCAGAGTGTACTGGACAGGGTCAAGGAATGCTTCAATGTTGATGGAAGACATTTCAAGCATTTAAAAGATTAATCCTAGTTAACAAATGTAAACATGATAAATAATGTAATAAAATGCAAATAAACATATTTTCTTCTTAATGTGTCAATGTGTCTGTTTACATATGTAATCTTTCCTTCTAAATTTCATCAATTCAACTGTCTACCTACTTTTGGGCCACCCTTTAGTAATATTTCTCATAAATGTGCCTACTGCAAAATAATAATTCCTCTTTTATGCCCCTCCTTTGAGTCTTCACGCAGTAAAAATAACCACTTTGTGGTTCTTACAAAAATTTGCCCCTTTTTATGCCCCTATTGAGTGATAATACCCTTTCATGTCTACCATAGTAATAAGCACCCTTTGTGCCCCCACAAAAAAACAGTGACACTGAAAAGCGATAATACTCTTTTTATCTTCACAACAGAGGAACCACTCTACAAGGGTGACACATAGCATTACAACGAGGACCGTCGTTTAATCCCAAGTGGTGCAAAGCATAGATAGCAAGTTCCAAAAAATTCTTAAGGAGAAAAATAGCACTCTCCTGGATCAGACTTTTGTTCTTCATTTTCCAAAAAACAAAAATATAATCTTGTACAGATCGTGCCACAAAGTAATAACTCTCATTTATTCCAGGACAAAGTAATAGTGATTCTCTGTACCACCATATTAATACCACCTACAGTCTGCAGTAACAGACTATAAGGTCATTAGTCGCTCATTGTAATCAACCTCATTAACACTCTGCTACAGAAAGTTCTTAACAATCCCATAAAGTAGATCAGCTTATCTTTCAGAGCAGAAAATCCCTCAATATACTTGAATACCTACTTGAATACCTACTATTCTACGATAGCCATGCTCCTCCAGAACAGTAGCAGCATGGTTGAGGATGAAGGTTGCCACATGGCTATGATGGGATTGTAGGAATTCAAGTAGTAGTCAGTTAATGAGCATTTCCAGTTCCCTTTCAGGCTGAGTGGATAAACCATCAAAGAGTCAATTACCTATATATGTGATTCATGGTGTTTTTATTCTATTTAAATATAAATTGTTGAAGAATACAAAGAGTACATTTCAGTAATCAGCATCCAAAGAGAGGCTACAAAAAATTGGATTTTTATGGAACCTGTCTTCCAATGCTGGATTTTACTCTTTGAATTTTGGTGCCATTGTATACACTCTTTGGCCCACCAGTCTCATTGTTTGAGATCCCTTTACAGACATTAAAGGGGTTTCCCCACAAACAAAAGTTTATTTTAATCAATAGATCTTGGAATAATAATAACTTCCTCAATTGGATGTGTTTAAATAAAATGTTCCTGTGCTGAGATAATCTTACAAATGTGTCCCTGCTGTTCACTGTGTAATTTCTGTTTCTGACCGTACAGGAACATGGTCTGATCATACCACATCTCCTGGGCAGGGGAGGAAGCAAAAGAGTATACAGACATTACAGCAGTGGATCACAGCTGATTCTTTCTTTGAAGTAAAACATTGTTTAAAAACAGGCAGGTAAATGTTTTTCCTCAAAAAAAGAATCAGTTGCAATCCCATGCTGTTATATCTGTATACTTTTTTGCTCCCTCCACTGCCCAGGAGATGTGGTATGATCAGACCATGTCCCTGTACTGTCAGACACAGCCATTACACAGTACACAGCAGGGGCACATTTATAAGATTATCTCAACACAGGAACATTTTATTTAAACACATCCAATTGTGGAAGTTATTATTATTCCAATATCTATTGATTAAAATGAACTTTCGTTCGTAGGAAAACCCCTTTAACTTGTGACTCATGATGCTAGAATGGGAACTGTGTCAGAACTTTCTATATCTTATAAATTGTTTAAATAGCAGTTCAGTGTTGTATATACTGTATGTACATGCTGTATATATAGTATATCTTATCAGAGCAGTTGCGATCCTGCTCCACCCTGTTCTGTCCAATTTATCCAGGGTTCATATATGATGGCCATATTCCCTGCGCTGTGTATTCAGGTTGTGTCTTCAATCATGGTTATTGTCATTGTACTTTAAAACATCTTGTAACTTTCTTTATTTTAAACAATTTTTCCTCTGGAGACTCTTTATCTTTACAGACTACCTTTTATATTACTATTGTCTGCAGACACATTTATTCTTTATGTTGCTACTGTATTTTCACATACTGTATGTCTTTTGTGTTACCATTGTAATGCTTTGTCTTATTCATACTGCCAGAGATGTATACTGTGGTATTTTACCTTCAGTTGGAAGATAGACGGTTTGTCATTCCCATCTGGTGAGTGCATGAGAAGTTTTCTGTTCTTAAAGTGTAGAAAGAGGTACCTGGCGCTCTCAAAGTGATTCAAAGTTCCTCATGGTTTTAATAGAATGACAATGCACAAAAAGTGTAACATTTCTGTCTTCATCCCAGATCTTCATCAGACAAACCTATAATATGAATAGAACAGAGAAATACATATACCGTATTTTTTGGACTATAAGACGCACTTTTTTCCTCCAAAATTTTGGAGGAAAATGGGGGTGCGTCTTATAGTCCGAATGTTGCTGGGGGGGAGCGGGGCACAGGAGGCAGCAGCCGCCTGCTGCAGCCTACACTGTCCCCGCTGCTAAATAAAATGAATATTCACTGCTCCCCACGCCCATAGGCATGGGGAGCAGTGAATATTCATGCTCCTTAATAGCGGCACACAGTGTATCAGCAGCGCAGCTCCTGCTGCTGCCGGGCGATCGCGTGTGCCTGCTATTAAAGGGCATGAATATTCACCCCCTCTCCATGTCCATCGGCGTGGGGAGAGGGTGAATATTCATGCCTTTTAATAGCGGGCACAAGCAATCACCCGGCAGCAGCAGGAGCCGCACTGCGGCAACGCTGTGTGCCGGCTATTAAAGAGCATGAAGTCACTGCTCCCCTTGCACACAGTCCCGGCGTGGGGAGCAGTGACTTCCGGCAGCTGATCTCTCCTTGTGAGCCACACATGGCAGTGATGCCATGCGCGGCTCACTTGGAGAGATCAATGCGGGCAGACAGGATGCAGCACTGAAGGAGAGAGAAGAGAGGTGAGTAGGAGTGTTTATGTGCAGCGTGATGGTGACTAGGGGGACCATGCATACTAGGATAAGGATGAGGGGGCAATACATGCCAGGGTAAGGATGAGGGGGCCATACATACCAGGATAAGGATGAGGGGGCCATACATGCCAGGATAAGGATGAGGGGGCCATACATACCAGGATAAGGATGAGGGGATCATATATACCAGAATAAGGATGAAGGGGCCATACATACTAGGATAAGGATGAGGGGCATCATACATTCCAGGATAAGGATGAGGGGGCCATACATACCAGGATAAGGATGAGGGGGCCATACATACCAAGATAAGGATGAGGGTTGCCATGCATACCAGGATAGGGATGAAGGGTGTCATGCATACCAGGATAAGGATGAGGGGTGCCATGCATACCAGGATAGGGATGAGGGATGCCATGCATACTAGGATAAGGATGAGGGGTGACATGTATATCAGGATGGAGCTGGTGCCATGCATACCAGGATGGGGATGGCGGCCACATATAATAGGAAGGGGGGGGCATATCTATCAGGATGGGGGATATTGTCAGAATTGGGGGACATTACCCCTATACCAGTGTCAGCAGCAGACCCGCTCCCCCTTAACAGTGCATCGTGACCACATTTTTTGCTTAAATTTTTTTCTATTTTCCTCCTCTAAAACCTAGGTGCGTCTTATGGTCCAGTGTGTCTTATAGTCTGAAAAATACGGTAATCAGCAAAATACAGACATGAAATAACAAAGGATAATTGTATATGGTACAGATTATTTCCAACTGAGCACATAATGATTAGATAGAAACAAATATGGGTTGAATTAATTAAATATATATAAGTTTACGTGACATAAGAGAAGAGAGTTCCAGAATAAGATTAATAGTATGCTCTTTGCATATGGACTAATATAAAGATATATTTCCTGACTTTATAACTAGAGATGAGCGGTGTTCGACTCGAACTGTTCGCCAATCTCAAATTCGAGCTGTTTTGGGCGGTGTTCGAGCCGTTCGGCGAACACTAACGATTTGAAAAAAATTCGGCTGTTCGAGGTTATGTTCGATAACTGTTCGTGCACCAAAATCATAACTGGATTTTTTTCTCAGTAATGCTGAAAATTAATGTTAATACGCAGTTTGAGTGTACAGCGGGGCAGGGGGAGGGGCAGGGGATGGATGTCTGCAGGAATAATGAAGATCTCCATTTTTTTTACTCTTTCCCGCATTTACAGTGGGGAGGTGCAGTCTGTCAGCCTATCAGCAGCGCACACACGGAGCGAACTGTTTTTTTTCACACAAGCAAGGGCATGTGTCATTGGCAGCGTATGTCACATATCCTTCCCCTATAAGACCCAGCCATTTTCCCCGTCGCCACCATTTTCTCACTGCTGCAGCTGCGTGTTAGACAGCACCGCTGTTGCTGTGTGCGCTATACTTTGTTAATTTCAAGCCAATTTTCGCACAAATCTACAGATAGCTTGGGAGTAGGGAAGAGTTGTGATTGCAGTCTTTTTAAGGACTAGGTTACATCATTTCATACGACTTTTATCAGGCAGGTCTGTGCTCTTAAATAGATAGGTTGGGAGTAAAGACTAATTGTAATTGCAGTCCTTTTCAGGGCTAGGTTACATCAGTTCCTATCACTTTTTGCCAGGCAGGTCTGTGCCAGTGCTGTGCAAGTTTTTTCACAGCCTTTGGCTAAATCTAGCAAAGCAAATCCTTTTTGGCCTATTGCAGAGTGTGTTAGTCAGTGGAGTAGCCTATCTGTGTTGCAAGCTGCACCACCTGTGTATAGAATACAAATTTTTTTACTGCACCTAGTGAAGTAAAACCTTTTGGGCATAGCATCATTCTATTAGTCCATCTATACTAACCTGCATCTAGCTCTGAAAATATATTTCAGCTTGTAGCAGTGTGTGGGACTTGTTCTATTAGTCCATCTATACTGACCTCCATCAGGTTGCAAATTCGATATAATTTTTTTCTGCATCTAGCTCTGAAAAAATATTTAGGCTTCTAGCAGTGTGTGGCACTTGTTCTATTAGTCCATCTATACTAACCTCCATCAGGTTGCAAATTCAATATAATTTTTTTCTGCATCTAGCTCTGAAAAAATATTTCGGCTTCTAGCAGTGTGTGGGACTTGTTCTATTAGTCCATCTATACTAACCTCCATCAGGTTTCAAATTCAATATAATTTTTATCTGCATCTAACCCAGCCAATATTTTTGGCCTAATACCACAGTTTGGCCACTCAGCTCTGCTCGGTTCCCATCCATTGTTTTTTTGTGCAAATAAATACAGAGTTGTGAATTAGTTAACCACCAAAATGAGTGGAAAAAGGCCTGCTGCTGGTGGAAAGGGGAATAGGCGTGTTGGGAAGGGGAAAAAAGGTTGTGTCCATGGGGTAGGTGTTAAAGCAACAGTAACATCTGCAGAAGAAAGACCATCTTCCAGCCAAACTAAAATGTCTACTTATTTTAGCGGACAATGTGATAAGATCCCCTTCTTACGGCCACGCCAATCGCTACAAATTCCATATGAGGCACAAAAACAGCAGGTGCTTCAACGGATATCAAGTGCTCCTTCAAGTGGGCTCTCCTCCACCTCAACTTCAACATCACAAATACTCCAGTCCTCAGAGGTGTCACCCCAATCGCACTTGCTTCCTCACAGCTCCCATGTCTCCAGCTGCCGGTCTTAGTATGGGGTAGAACAGATGGTTGAGTCTGCAGAGCTGTTTACTCATACTGTCGGCTCCAGAGCTTCTGTGAATCCAGATGAGGAAATGATCTGCACTGATGCCCAGAATCTTTATGAGTCGGATCTAGGACCAGACGCAGAAGGTTCTGACCATAATGTAGACCCTCGTTCCCAAACTGTAAATCCTGTTGGTGGAGACAATGAGGAAGACGATGATGAGACTCAAATACCTGATTGGAGCGACAACTTTAGTTTTTTTGTCCGGGCAGGAACAGGTTGGCTCTGAGGACAACGGGTGTGATAACACACAGGGTGATGATGATGAGGTTGGAGATCCCACTTACTGTCAACCCACAGTCAGCCAGTCGATGAGGTCAGCAGAGGAGGTGGAGGAGTTTGCGCCTTCCTGGACAGAGACATAGTACTGGAAGCACGTCAACAACTGCATCCTCAAACACAACTCTGCCTCTGACCACAAGTCGTGGTGGCTCTTCAGGTCGCATGGGTGCTAAGCCTTGCATAGCCTGGGCATTTTTTCAGATCGATAAAGATGACCCAACTCGTGTTATCTGTAACATTTGTCAGCAAAAGCTAAGTAGAGGCCAAAAAATACATAGTTTGAGTACTTCATGCATGAACCGGCACATGGACATGAATCATAAGTTGCAGTGGGAAGCTCCCTGTGCTACAATGCGGCCTAGCCGGCCGGGCCAACCACCGTCTGCCACATCTTGTGCATCCGCGGCCTCTTCATCCTCTGTGACTGGGGGGACAGCAGTCACACCTGTTTTGGGACGCAGACCTGCCACCTCTTTACCCGCAACAGCCAGCGTGATTGGCAGGTCATCATTTTCTTTGGAGGTGGTAACACCAGCGGGTGTTGAGCGCTGTCCGACATCGATATCTCCACCTTTGGATCAAGGCAACCTAACATGTCCGCCTGCATCTTCCTCGCAGACCGGCAGTTTGCCGGGGACACCCTTCTCAACCCCGTCTAAGCACAACAGCCAGCCCTCGGTCCTCAGATGTGGACAAGTTAAAGACCATTTCCTCCTAGCCATGAGAAAGCTAAGAGGTTGAATTTCACCATCTGCAAGCTCTTGGCTACAGAAATGCTGCCTTTCCGCCTGGTGGACACAGAGGATTTTCGAGACCTTATGTCCGTCGCAGTGCCCCAGTACCAGATGCCCAGTCGGCACTACTTCTCAAAGAAAGGTGTGCCTGCGCTCCACCAGCATGTCGCACACAACATCACCGCTTCTTTGAGAAACTCTGTGTGTGACAGGGTGCATTTCACCACAGGCACTTGGACGAGTAGGCATGGACATGGGCGTTACATGTCGCTGACTAGGCACTGGGAAACTATGGTGACAGCAGGACAAGGGGCTGCTGTCCAAGTCTTGCCGTCCCCACGAGTTGTGCGTCAATCCTCTTTATCTCAAAGTTCCTCCACTGCTTCTGCCTCCTCAACCTCCTCTTGGTCCTCCACCTGCACCCAAAGCCTGCCTGGTCATGCCACAAGCTTTCTAACTGCGCACAAGGGATCCTGCACACCTCCATACTATGCTGGCAGCAGGGCTCAACGTCATCAGGCGGTTTTTACTTTGAAATGTCTGGGAAATGTGAGTCACACAGCTGAGAAGTTGTGGTCAGCTCTGGAGAACCAGTTTCATGAATGGTTGTCTCCACTGGACCTGAAACCAGGGAAGGCTGTGTGCGACAATGCTGCAAACCAGGGTGCAGCCCTTCGCCGGGGCAATGTCACACACGTGCCTTGTATGGCTCACGTGATGAACATGGTTGTCCAGCAATTTTTAGCCCACTATCCCGGACTAGATGGCCTTCTAAAGAGGGCACAGTCGCTGTGTGCTCACTTCCGCCGTTCGCATCCCGCAGCTCAGCGACTTACATCTCTACAGAATTTGTTGGGCCTGCCACTTCACTGGCTAAAATGAGATGTGCCTACCCGGTGGAATTCAACTCTGCACTTATTGCAGCAACTGTGGCAGCACCGACAAGCCCTGGTGTAGTACGTTCTGACGTATAGCCTGGGCCAACGATATCCAGAGTTGGGGCAAATCACGCTGGAGGAGTGGTCTCAGATCAGGGACCTATGCACCATTCTGCACAGTGTTGAAATGGCGACGAAGATGTTTAGTGCTGACAATGCCATTATCAGCATGACTAGTCCGGTGATTTACATGCTGGAGCACATGTTAAACAGAATTCGGAGTCAGGTGGTGGCACAAGAGGAGGTGTAGGAAGTAGAGGAGGAGGAGTTGTATGCGGAAGGGCTAACATCTGCAAGGTCCAGACGGTCGGCAGCACCAAGGCAGCAGGCATGTGAGGGTGGGGGAGATGGTTTTACCAAGGCGCATGGTAGCAGCCAAACTAGTGAGGACGTGCAGGAGCCCAGGAAGAAGTGGAAGACGAACTGATGGAAGACTCATCAGATGAGGGAGACCTTGATCACATTTCTGTTGTGCGAGGTTGGGGGGAGAGGACAGAGGAAGGAAGCATGATTGTTACCTCGCCACCAACACAACAGGGACTTGGTGCTCCTGGATGTGCAAGACACATGAGTACCTTCTTGCTGTACTACCTGCAACATGACCCTCCAATTGTGAGAATTAGAAATAATCCTGACTACTGGGTTGCCACACTGTTAGATCCCCGGTACAAAAGTAAATTTGCAGAAATTATTCCTGCCATAGAAAGGGATGCACGCATGCAGGAGTATCAGCAGAGACTGATGCAGAATCTTACATGTGCTTTTCCACAAAACACCAGTGGTGCACGTAGTGAATCTCACAGTTCCAACTTGCCAACCGTGGGACCGTCGAGTGTTCAGCACTCAAACCGTAACAGAAACACAGTATCTGCTGGTAACATCAATTTTGCGGAATTATTTCACCAATTTTTTAGCCCATCCTTTGCAAGGCCACAGGAGACAAGAAGTCTGACACATAGTCAACGCCTAGAGACGATGGTACAGGAGTATCTCCAAGTAAACATTGAAGCCATGACTGTGTCACTGGACCCTTGCTCTTTTTGGGCTTCCAATCTGGATAAATGGCCGGAGCTCGCCACTTACGCCTTGGAGATCTTGTCATGCCCCGCAGCCAGCGTTCTGTCTGAACGTGTGTTCAGCGCTGCTGGTGGTGTGCTGACAGGTAAGCGCACGCGGCTCTCCACTGATAATGTAGACAGACTCACGTTTATAAAGATGAACAAATCATGGATCCGAAACGACTTTTCTACCCCTGTGTCATCCTGGGGAGAGTAAAAGCTTGATGATTTGTTAAAATCACCTCACCAACCGTTTTAAGCTTTAAAATTACTAATCATGTTTATCTGTATCTTGGCTGGAAAATAATTTGGGCTTTGTAGCAGTGTGAAGTACTGATTCTATTAGGCCATCTATACTAAGCTCCACCAGATTTAAAATTACTAACATGTTTATCTGTATCTTGGCTGGAAAATAATTTGGGCTTTGTAGCAGTGTGCAGTACTGATTCTATTAGGCCATCTATACTAAGCTCCACCAGCTTTCAAATAAATAATAATTTTTAGCTGCATCTAGCCCGGAAAATAATTTTGGGTCTCCTAGATGCGCAAGACACATGAGTGCCTTCTTGCTGCACTACCTGCAACATGACCCTCAGATTGTCAGAATTCGAAGTAATCCTGACTACTGGGTTGCCACACTCTTAGATCCCCCACACTCTTCGATCAACCTTTTCATTTTAATAAAGAACAAAAAAATGGTCATTTTGGAAATTATAAGCATTAGAAGGTTATTAAAAACTGAAATCAAACAGTTTTCAACTCAAAACTTTATTCTAGGTGATGTTACATTTGCACATAGGACCCCTTGTTCGAAAGGAGCTTCTGAACTGTCTCGTCCATTGAATTTGTCAGGTTTTGGATGGTTTCTGCTTCAATTGTTTTGCATGAGGACAGAATACCCTCCCAGAGCTGTTGCTTAGATGTGAACTGCCTCCCGCCATCATAGACGCTCCTTTTGATGATGCTCCAGAGGTTCTGAATGGGGTTGAGGTCAGGGGAGCATGGGGGTCACACCATAAGTTTGTCCCCTTTTATGCCCATATCAGCCAGAGATGCAGATGTGTTATGTGCAGCATCAGACGGTGCATTATCATGCATGAAAATGATCTTGCTGTGGAATACACGGTTCTTCTTCTTGAACCATGGCAGGAAGTGCTGTTTGAGAAACTCCACATACATTATGGAGTTCATCTTTACCCCTTCAGGGATCCTAAAGGGGCTGACAATCTCTCTACCCATGATTCCAGCCAAAACATTACTCCACCTCCTCCTTGTTGACGCTGTAGCCGTGTTTGCGTGGGGTGTCCATCAACCAGCCATCCTCCACTCCATCCATCTGGACCATCAAGCGTTGCACGGCACTCATCGGTGAACAAAACAGTTTTGAAGTCAGTCTTCATGTATTGCTTGGCCCACTGGAGCCGTTTCTGCTTGTGTGCAGTGGATAGAGGAGGTCGACAGGATGGCTTACGCACAGCTGCAAACCTCTGTAGGACTCTGCATCTTGTTGTTCGGGGGACGATGGAGGCACCAGCTGCTTCAAAAACTTGTCTGCTGCTATGACAAGGCTTTTTTGCCGCTGCTCTTTTAACCTGATGTAATTGCCTGTAGGAAAGAGTCCTCAATTTTACCTTATCAGCACACACACGTGTGTACTGTGAATCAGATACATACTTCTTGATTGTGCGATGATCAGGATGAAGTGTCTTGGCAATGTTGATTGTAGTCATGCCTTGACCTAAACACTCCACAATTTGTTGCTTCTCAGCAGCCGACACATCCTTTTTCTTTCCCATTTTGGCAGAAAATGTAGGCTGCTTAATAATGTGGGACAGCCTTCTTAAATAGTCTTGCCTTTCATTGGACACACCTGCCAAACTAATTAGCACAGGTGTCTGCAATTGCTTACAGTGATATAAAGAGCCCTGACACACATCACCATCAATGAGTTTAACTGACAAACAAACAAATTCTTCCCTTATCACTCCTAAACACTTTTTGCATAATAATTTGGAACACAGTGTACATGTGCTTTTCCACAAAACACCAGTGGTTCACGTAGTGAATCTTACAGTTCTAACTTGCCAACCGTGGTCTGTATGGAGTTGTTCAATAAAGGGCCCAAAATTAAGATAACATAGATGGGAGAGGTCTCTATGAATATGAATTCCTAAGTATTTTATACCCTGTGAGGGCCAGGCAAAGGGAAAGTTGAGCTGGATGGAATCCTGTATGGATTTGGGGAGGGAGATATCGAGGGCCTCAGACTTCGCTGCATTGATTTTAAAATTTGACCATGTACCAAAGTGATCTATTTCAGCCATAACAGCAGGGATGGATATATGTGATTGAGTGATATATACTAGGACATCATCAGCAAATGCAGAGCACTTGTACTCGGTGCCTCCAACCTCAATCCACCTAATATTGGGGTTATGGCGAATTGATGAGAGCAGGTGCTCCGTCACTAGGATGTATAAGAGAGGCGACAGAGGACATCCCTGCCTTGTCCCATTGGTGATTATGAAAGGTGATGAAAATGTTCTGACTCGCCCCCTGGGCCTTGGGACACCCGGAGTCGGACCCTTTTTGGTGGATGCTGGTGGTTGTAGTCTCCGTGGCGGCGACCCGGTTCCGTGGCTCAGGGCGGTCAAACCAGTGGCGGAACTATTTATGTGGTTTTGATGTTTAAATGTCCGACTACGCCACCCGTGGATTGCATTCAGAGTGAACCGCTGCTGCAGGGCAGACCGCTGAGGCTGGTGTTGTGGGTGCAGCAGAGCGTAGTATAACTCCCCACGGGAGGAGTATAGCCTCAGGGCAGTGTATGCGGAGGATGGGAGTGATGGTGCAGGGCATCAGCAGTAACGACACGGAGTCAGTGATGCAGTCCAGGGCCTTTACTCACAGTTCTTATTATCCAGACCACTTCTGCAGGTAACGGCTGCCCACGTCGTACTGTGCTCACCAGGTGAGGGGCTCAGACAACTCCCAGATAACTTTGGAGTGCTTCACAGGACCGCCTTTGTGTGTCCTTTGTCTGGCCTTTCTTACCAACGCTTCTGTCTGGCTGCCTCGGGCCTCCTCTTGGTAAACTTGGTGCCAGTTTCCCTGACCCTATGTGGTGCCTTCCTAGCGGGTGTAGCGAGGGGCTGCGCCACATAAAATGTCACAGCCTCCGGTTTCTAGCTGAGGGTCGTTTCCCGCCTCCACTAGTTTCGGGGACCGGTCTCCCCCTTTGGCCTGACCCCTCCACGCAGGTGGATTCGGGTGTGCGGTGGCGACTCGCCCGTCTGCACCCCTGGGATCCCTTCGTTCCTCATTCCTGGAGCCTTCTCCGCTCCTCTTCCTTCCTTCTCCCTCTTCCAGGCCTGGGCCTCTGTTACTAGGCCTGCCTCCGGAGCAGAGCTCATGCAGAGCCCCTGCTCCCTGTCACTTCTGCTCAGACTTCTCTGCACTGAACTATGATGGTGCCCACCTTTTATACTCCCTTCTCAATGCACCCAGGAACTGCTTCCTCCCTGCTCCTGCACTACAGGGTTCCCCTTCCTCGGTGTTCCCTCCCCCCACTCCAGCCAGGGACAGGTACTGTCGTGCGCATCTCAGGGGCATATTGCCACGGCAATGTGGTGTAATGCATGCAGGGGTCCTGATCCACACTCCATCCTTACCTGAGAGTGAGATATCACACCTCTGGGTGAGGTGCAATACCTCTGTAGCAACCGAGCCCTCGGGGTGCTCAAGTTCCATTTATCTTCAGCCTAGGTGACGTATTGCGATACAGGGCCGTGATTTGGGCTATAAAAGGGTCCCCTAGACCCCTACCTCAAGCTTTTTAAGAGAATAATATATGTCATGCAAGGAGACTCTATGGAATGCTTTCTCAGCATCCAACGAGAGTATCTAATTACAAATTTTTAACTGCATCTAGCCCAGGAAATACTTTGTGCCTAGTAGCAGTGTCTGCTAGTCAGCGGATTATCCCAGCTGTTAAGCAAGCTACACCACCTGTAGTTTGGACACTTAATTTTTTCAAAGGAAATGCTTCGGGACCCCGGGATACTCAGTGAAGAGCATCAGGAGGCACCCCAAGGCATAGGGGCTGGGACTGGCGGTAGGACACCATGCGGTGGACCGCCGAGTTCGATCCTTATAAAAGCTTTTTAACTGCAGCAGCTTTAGTGGACGCTACTGGAGCTGGAATTACGCTTCTGCTGGCATGAGACTTGCCCTCCAATAGATCCTTGTAAAAGGATTTAAAGTGTATTCATTCAAATTAGAGAGACAATTTAAATTAAAAAGCTTAGACCTGCCTCCACCACAGGGGGTCTCGCTCGACCCACCAGCGGACAGGCAACAGTATTGGGAGAGGGGGGCTGGCCGTCAGGGTCCACCGCAGCTCTGGCACAAAGCCGGCGACACGGAGGTCGCACAGGCAGGACCATACTGGCCGTGTCGGCTTCGCACTTTTTTATTCCTCCACCTCTTTTCTTTTCGCATGACTATATGTACTTGTCACTTTTCCATGTGTTAGTTGTGTCTTCTGAGCAGTTTGTCAGGTTTTGGACACCTTTGAAGGTGTTTTCTATGTGTTTCTATGTGTTTTTGTTTGCCTGCCATTGGTTTTAACGGTGTTCGAAGGTGTTTGACGAACAGTTCGACGAACAGTTTGGCGAACATACGGGTGTTCGACGAACCGAACCGAACTCGAACACTACTGGGGTGGCTCAACACTATTTATAACATGATAAAACTGGGAATCACCCTGTGGAAGTAAAAGCATAGAGCAGTAAATAGACTATAGAGGAAGAAGAGGACTGAAAAAGTTGGGGAAGAAGGAGAAACAAACTAGAATAATAAGAAATGATCAGTATTAAGGACAGTAAAGAGACAGAGGGACAAAATAGCATATGAACAAAGTAAATTATAGTAAGAAGTCATTGTGCACTTACCAGATTGAATGGTATAAGCTGATAAATGATGCAAGCACTATGGAACGGCTACTCCTGCGGCTAGAAGGAAACACTGTAAATTGTGACTGGCTTAAATAGTGAGTGTGATGCAGGATTCGGAGAACACGCCAAACTTGATGGGCTCCCAACACTGACATAATGAAAATTATCACTCATGGTGCATGCTCCATAAATTCAAAGGGCATGTGATGTATCTAGTCTGGAACATGCTGGAAGTGACATGTGCTTGGTAGTACATGGATGGTAATGTGCTGTGCATGGAGCTACCTATAGTAAAAAATAATAGAGAAAAATTGATAGAATCAAGTGAATTGAAGGTGAATGATATGGTCATTGTATAAATGTAAGAGTGAATGGAAAGTGAAACTTAAAGAAAAGTACGAGAAAGTAAAAATAAAAATAAAGACTCAAAATAAAATAAAAGAAATACCAAGGGTAAGAAGACAGAAAGCATAAAGAATGAAGAAGAATGTTAATGCAAGCATCTGTGAGAATATATTTTGTATATGTTAAATGCAAATATAGCAGGTATGCTTAATTATTTTCCTACACATACATTAGGACACTGATATGGCAGGACTGCTTCTTTGGGTTATTCACCTTTTCTCATCACTGATATTTTATACTGTATATTTATCTCCCATTTTTCTAGCTTGTTCTTTTTGTTGCTATTTTCTTCCTACTATTTATTTTCTGCACATGTCTAGAAGTAAAAGAACAAGCTCATTAAGTAAAAGAACAACCTAAACAAAAAAGGCAAAACCTCAGTTACATTGAAGATGACCTTTCACCAAATTTTTCATGTTGAACTAAACACACGATGTAACAGAGGCTGCAGAGCAGAATAAAGCTTTTTTTTTATTTCACATCTCCATTGCGGAGATATTAGCAACCAAATTATTTTTCACCTAATGAGTTAGTTTTCGTTAAGTCCAAGTGGGCATTATCAGAATTTTCACTGGTGGTGTGTACTTCTTGCTCCTGTATGATGTGGCCCAATCATAAGCAGGCAGCAATACACAGCAGAAATATAACGCGCCCACACAATAACTTAGAGTAGGTTTCTCAATATGTAAAACGTATAATGTCATACAGCCAAGATCTCCTGGAAATAACATGCCTTCATAATCTCTGAAGGGGGTCACATTCTCAGTCACAACTGCCTATGTGATAAAATGGTATGGCTTGTACCACAAACTGTACCTCCCAGGTGAGGACTGAAACATCTAGCACAGTTTTTAATGGTGAGTATTAAACACAGTTACAATGACAGAGATGACAAATTTGTCTTCCTGACACTTATGATCTAATATCTTATTTAGGGGAATATAGAGGGAAGGATAGCCTTACCGTAGTAGGTGGAGATAATAATGGTGTTAGCTGCTCATGAGAGGCTGTGCTGATGGGGACTTTAATCCATCCATCATCCATCAAGAGAAGCAAATAACCCATACATAAAAAGATACTGGGTACAAGGATAGAGAAATCCTTGAGTGTTTCTTTCCCTTTTTGGATTGTAATAAAAATGAACTTTATGAAATTAAAGAAATGACATTATTTATCTTAATATATTCTGACTAGAACCCCTTTCTATAGCCTAAAACATTTTTGTATATATGATGTTAATTACATGTAAAACAATATATTTCTTGATCAGCTAATGTATTTTCAAACAAGCAGCAAATGTAATCTATGTGTGGGAACTATAATTTGCCTTCAGGATTGTATTTTTTTACTTTTAGGCAACTACATTCATGCTGCCAAAATATTTTGACAAAACAATGATGGTAGATAAGCAGTTGATGGCTTTTGTTTCTATTGTGCCTCAAAGGTACCATTTTCACAGTGAGCATAGATGTAGAGACAAGAAAACCAGAGTGTGGAACAGAAAAGAAATCTTTATTCCATCAGAGGCCATGTATTGAATAACAATAGTTTAAGGAAAATTACCAACAATTGTTTAAGACAACTGGGTAAACTGGCCTCCTCCAGTCTTCATAACCAAGCTGGTAAGCACTATGTCTTTTGTTACTTTCCATGTGGTTATGGGAAAATAATCTACTCAGCTTGATCTTTTGACATTGAACTGTTTTTGCAGGCATGCATAGTGAGGATGCTGTAGTTGAAATCTCCACTAAACCAAGCATAGAGAAGCATACAGGGAATATAAAAAGGTACAGACCTCTGTAAAATTCCAGGTTTTTGTCATGTAAAAAAATCACACCCAGAAGAATCATTTCAGAACTTTTTACACCTTTAATGTCACCCATAATCAAAATCTTTTCGAGTGGAAAAAGAAAAATAAAGAACTAAAATAATGTGGCTGCATAAATATGCCCATACTCAAAGTAAGACTTTGAGGGACACTTTGAATTTAGGACAGCAGTCTTTTTGGGTAGGAGTCTTTCAGCATGGATCATCTAGAATTAACAATCTTTGCCCACTTTTCATTGCATTTGTGCTCCAAATCTGTCAGATTACAAGGGCATCTCCTTTGTACAGTGCCCTCTTCAGGTCACCCACAGATCTTCAATTAATCTCAGGTCTGGGCTCTTCCTAGGCCAGTCCAAATGTTTGATATTCTTCTGTTGAAGCCATGTTTTGTTGATTTGGAGATATGTTCAGTGTTGTTGAAAGGTGAAATTCCTCTTCATCTTCACATATTTAGCAAAGGCCTGAAGGTTTTCTTGCAAAATTGACTGCTATTTGGAACTGTTCATAATCCCCCTCACCTTGACTAAAGCCCCAGTTCCAATTGCCAAACTAACAGCACCAAGGCATAATGCTGCCTGCCTCCACCATGTATAACTATGGGTATGATGTTCGTTTGTTGATGCGCAGTGTTGAAATTGCGCCAAACATAACATTTCATAACACATTTTCCCAGACTTAACGTAGGTTTTGGCAAAACATAGATGGGCTTGGATGTTTTTCTGTCTAAGAAAAGGCTTCCATCTTACCTACAGGCTAGACATATGAAGAATACAGGTGATTGTTGTCATATGCAGTACGCAACCAGTATTTTCCAGAAACTCCTGCTTAAACATTGCTGATGTGGCCAATGTATGGCATCCGGCAAATCAATTTGCACCATTAATGAGGCCTAATACATTATTCTAATGCACCAAAATTAATCAGTGTAGCTTATTAACCACTTCGCGCCAGAGCCTGTTTTTGCCTTCGTGACCGGGCCAGTTTTTTCAATTCTGACCACTGTCACTTTATGAGGTAATTACTCTGGAACGCTTCAACGGATCCCCCTGATTCTGAGACTGTTTTTTTGTGACATATTGTACTTCATGATAGTGGTAAAATTTCTTCGATATCACTTGCGTTTATTTGTGAAAAAATCGGAAATTTGGCGAAAATTTTGAAAATTTTGCAATTTTCAAACTTTGAATTTTCATGCCCTTTAATCAGAGAGATATATCACACAAAATAGTTAATGAATAACATTTCCCACATGTCTACTTCACATCAGCACAATTTTGGAACCAAAATTTTTTTCTGTTAGGAAGCTATAAGGGTTAAAAGTTGACCAGCGATTTCTCATTTTTACAACAAAATTTACAAAAACATTTTTTTAGGGACCACATCTTATTTGAAGTGACTTTGAGGAGCCTTTATGACAGAAAATAACCAAAAGTGATACCATTCTAAAAACTGCACCCCTCAAGGTGCTCAAAACCACATTCAAGAAGTTTATTAACCCTTCAGGTGCTTCACAGGAATTTTTGGAATGTGGAAGAAAGCAATGAACATTTAACTTTTTTTCACAAAACTGCTACTTTAGCCTCAAATTTTTAATTTTCACAAGGGCAGCCAGAAAAAATGGACCCCAAAATGTGTTGTGCAATTTCTCCTGAGCACGCTGATACCCCATATGTGGTGCAAAGCCACTGTTTGGGCGCACGGCATGGCTCGGAAGGTAAGGAGCGCCATTTGACTTTTGGAATGGAAATTTGACTGGAATCGATAGCGGACGCCATGTTGCATTTGGAGAGCCCCTGAGGTGCCTAAACAGAGGAAACCCCCAACAAGTCACCCCATTTTGGAAACTAGACCCCTCAAGGAACTTATCTAGATGTGTGGTGAGCACCTTGAACCCCCAGGGGCTTCACACAATTTTATAATGTTGAAGGGTGAAAATAAAAAAACACATTTTTATCACAAAACTGCTACTTTAGCCTCAAATTTTTAATTTTCACAAGGGCAGCCAGAAAAAGTGGACCCCAAAATGTGTTGTGCAATTTCTCCTGAGCACGCTGATACCCCATATGTGGTGCAAAGCCACTGTTTGGGCGCACGGCATGGCTCGGAAGGTAAGGAGCGCCATTTGACTTTTGGAATGGAAATTTGACTGGAATCGATAGCGGACGCCATGTTGCATTTGGAGAGCCCCTGAGGTGCCTAAACAGAGAAAAACCCCAACAAGTCACCCCATTTTGGAAACTAGACCCCTCAAGGAACTTATCTAGATGTGTGGTGAGCACCTTGAACCCTCAGGGGCTTCACACAATTTTATAATGTTGAAGGGTGAAAATAAGAAAACACATTTTTATCACAAAACTGCTACTTTAGCCTCAAATTTTTAATTTTCACAAGGGCAGCCAAAAAAAATGGACCCCAAAATGTGTTGTGCAATTTCTCCTGAGCACGCTGATACCCCATATGTGGTGCAAAGCCACTGTTTGGGCGCACGGCATGGCTCGGAAGGTAAGGAGCGCCATTTGACTTTTGGAATGGAAATTTGACTGGAATCGATAGCGGACGCCATGTTGCATTTGGAGAGCCCCTGAGGTGCCTAAACAGAGGAAACCCCCAACAAGTCACCACATTTTGGAAACTAGACCCCTCAAGGAACTTATCTAGATGTGTGGTGAGCACCTTGAACCCCCAGGGGCTTCACACAATTTTATAATGTTGAAGGGTGAAAATAAAAAAACACATTTTTATCACAAAACTGCTACTTTAGCCTCAAATTTTTAATTTTCACAAGGGCAGCCAGAAAAAGTGGACCCCAAAATGTGTTGTGCAATTTCTCCTGAGCACGCTGATACCCCATATGTGGTGCAAAGCCACTGTTTGGGCGCACGGCATGGCTCGGAAGGTAAGGAGCGCCATTTGATTTTTGGAATGGAAATTTGACTGGAATCGATAGCGGACGCCATGTTGCATTTGGAGAGCCCCTGAGGTGCCTAAACAGAGAAAAACCCCAACAAGTCACCCCATTTTGGAAACTAGACCCCTCAAGGAACTTATCTAGATGTGTGGTGAGCACCTTGAACCCCCAGGGGCTTCACACAATTTTATAATGTTGAAGGGTGAAAATAAAAAAACACATTTTTATCACAAAACTGCTACTTTAGCCTCAAATTTTTAATTTTCACAAGGGCAGCCAGAAAAATTGACCCCACAATGTGTTGTGCAATTTCTCCTGAGCACGCTGATACCCCATATGTGGTGCAAAGCCACTGTTTGGGCGCACGGCATGGCTCGGAAGGTAAGGAGCGCCATTTGACTTTTGGAATGGAAATTTGACTGGAATCGATAGCGGACGCCATGTTGCATTTGGAGAGCCCCTGAGGTGCCTAAACAGAGGAAACCCCCAACAAGTCACCCCATTTTGGAAACTAGACCCCTCAAGGAACTTATCTAGATGTGTGGTGAGCACCTTGAACCCCCAGGGGCTTCACACAATTTTATAATGTTGAAGGGTGAAAATAAAAAAACACATTTTTATCACAAAACTGCTACTTTAGCCTCAAATTTTTAATTTTCACAAGGGCAGCCAGAAAAAATGGACCCCAAAATGTGTTGTGCAATTTCTCCTGAGCACGCTGATACCCCACATGTGGTGCAAAGCCACTGTTTGGGCGCACGGCATGGCTCGGAAGGTAAGGAGCGCCATTTGACTTTTGGAATGGAAATTTGACTGGAATGGATAGCGGATGCCATGTTGCATTTGTAGAGCCCCTGAGGTGCCTAAACAGAGGAAACCCACAACAAGTGACCGAATTTTACAATCTACTCCTCTGTATAAATTAATCTAGTGGTGGGAAAATAAGTAGGTAAATGGTCACTAAACCCATAGATGAATTCCCACAGAGGTGTCATTTCCATAATGGGGTCACTTCAGGGGGGATTATGCTGTTCTGGCACTTTTCAGAGTACCAGAGCTAAAGAATCCCCCCTGAAGTGACCCCATTTTGGAAATGACACCCCTCTGGGAATTCATCTATGGGTTTAGTGACCATTTTAACTCGATGGATGATATCCAGAAACAAGCACGCAATGGAAGGTTTAGATTCTGGAGAACCCCCCCCCCACCCCTGGAAATTAAGTGAGCTCTACTCGAATATGTCATTCACTAAATGAACCAAATGTTTGAATGACAAATTGGGATACATTTTTACAGTTTAAAAACGTGTTTCTGTGTGGTAGATTTTAAAGCAGTCAGTGACGCATAAGGCTGGCAATGATGGGCATTGTGGGCAATAGTAGCGGGTATCACGCCTCATTCCTCTCTTAGTACATACACGACATCTTTTCTGGGGGTTCCTTCTTGTTTCCGTTGCTGGAATAAGTGCAATAAAATGTCGCTCAGTGAGTCTTTTCACATCCTCAGATTCTAATGGATGAGCGGGGCTAACACTTTGAAAGACAAGATTTTCAATTACCTTTTCTTGATAATCAAGAAAAGGATCTGAATTTCCTGCTTTTTTGTACAACACAAAAGAATTGTATGTGGCCACCTGAAACAAATAGATAACCAACTTTTTATACCAGGTATAGGACTTTCTTGATACCTGGTATGGCTGTAGAACCTGGTCTGCAAGGTCCACACCCCCCATGTGTTTGTTGTAGTCAATGACTGACACAGGTTTTTGCTTCGGAGTAGTGGATCCTAGTTCTACAGTGGCCCTTGTGGCATCTGTGTGGATCGAGCTGAGGACAAAAATATCCCTCTTATCCCTATATTTCAGGGCAAGCAGCTCTCCGTTGCGTACAGCCCCTGACTGCCCCTTTTGGAACTTTTGGTTGACCAATGGTTGTGGAAACCCCTGACGGTTTTTACGGATGGTCCCACAAGCCCCGATGTTGTGTTCAACCAGACTTTTAAATAGGGGTATGCTGGTGTAATAATTGTCCACATATAGATTGTAGCCTTTTTGAAAAAATGGACTTATCAGCTCCCAAACAATTTTTCCAGATGTCCCCAGATAAGTAGGGCATCCTGGTGGGTTTAGCTGGCTATCTTTCCCCTCATATATACGGAAAGCGGATGTGTATCCGGTTGAACTTTCGCACATTTTATAGATCTTTATTCCAAACCTTGCCCTTTTAGATGGGATAAATTGCTTGAGGTGCAGTCTTCCCTTGAATTTTACAAGGGACTCATCTATAGAAATATTTTGTGTTGGGTTGTAGAGGCTTAAGAATTTTTCTGACAAATTTTCAATGATGGGTCTAATTTTATATAACCTGTCATGTTCTGGGGCATTTCTGGGCAGGCATTGACTATTGTCGTTAAAATGCCAAAACCGCATGAGCATTTCATAACGGGTCCTAGGCAGAATGACTGAAAACATAGGGGTGGCTTGAACAGGGTGGTTGGGCCAGTAGGATCGAATGCTCGGTTTTTTAACAAGCCCCATGGCAAATGTAAGTCCTAAAAATTTTTTTATTTCCGGGACATTAGTTGGTGTCCATAAATTTGCCCTAGCATAGTAAGATCGGGGATTCTGGCTTATGAATTGGGATGCATATAAATTTGTTTGCACGACAATATGCTCTAGCAAGCTGTCTGTAAAAAACAAATTAAAAAAATGAATTGGTCCAAAATCTTCCACCTCCACATTTATACCAGGAGTGGCGTTGAAATCAGGGCTGAATGGAGCAGCCGAATCCGAAGCCTCCCATCTGGGAAATGCTAGATCATGTGGCAAAGCCCCTTGTACACTGGCGTGCGCCAATTCACTAGTAGCAGGGACAGCGCTTGTACTGGGTAGTGTTCCCTGATTTGGAGACGTTTCTCCAGTAGAGCTATTTACCCCTATTTTTGTACTGGTCCTTGGGCTTGAGGATGGACCAGAATCACTGCTCATTTCTGAGCTCTCAGTGTCGCCACTACTAAAGCCCTCAAAATCCACATCTCCATCTGAGATTGCGCTGTCATCAGTGTCAGAACACAGCAGGGCATACACCTCCTCTGCGGTATAAGTCTGACGGGCCATTTTATTTTTAGATTTTTTGACTGGACTGAACGGACCGGACTGAACGGACGGGACTGATCTGACAGGACTGACTGATCTGACAGGACTGACTGACCTGACAGGACTGACTGACCTGACAGGACTGACTGATCTGACAGGACTGACTGACTGACAGGACTGACAGGACTGACTGACTGGACTGATCTGACAGGACTGACTGACTGGACTGATCTGACAGGACTGACTGACTGGACTGATCTGACAGGACTGACTGACTGGACTGATCTGACAGGACTGACAGATCTGACAGGACTGACTGACTGACAGATCTGACAGGACTGACTGACTGACAGATCTGACAGGACTGACTGACTGACAGATCTGACAGGACTGACTGACTGACAGATCTGACAGACTGACTGACTGACAGATCTGACAGGACTGACTGATCTGACAGGACTGACTGACTGATCTGACAGGACTGACTGACAGGACTGACTGACTGATAGATCTGACAGGACTGACTGACTGATCTGACAGGACTGACTGATAGATCTGACAGGACTGACTGATAGATCTGACAGGACTGACTGACTGATAGATCTGACAGGACTGACTGACTGACAGATCTGACAGGACTGATCTGACAGGACTGACTGATCTGACAGACTCACTAACCCTAACTCTTACTTTCTTTTTTATTTTATTTTTTTTTTTTTACTTTCACAGTGGCAAGGCTGACACAGCTCTTGTCACACTGTTTCTCCTCTGCTCTCTCACTGAGATCGGAGGAGAAACAGTGTATTTATCAGGCAGATCGCCCGGGAAAGTTTGTTGCTAAAACAAACTTCCCTGGTGATCTCTCTGATTGGCTGGTGTGACGCTGACATCATCGAGACCTGAGCCAATCAGGTCTCAATGATGTCAGAGGTCACAGCACCGGGATCCCCGCCGCTCCTGAGGTATGTGGGGGGTCCCGATCGCCGACCACCAGCTGTTACTATCTTTTAAATGCCGCGATCGCTATGGATCGCGGCATCTAGAAGATAGGAACAGGTTAACATCATGGGGACCTGATCCATTCAGGTCCCCATGATGCCACATGTCAGAGCTATCGCTCTGAACCGGTACCGCAGCGCTAGCAGGACCCTGGGGGTCCTGAGCGCTGCGGGACCACCCACCGTTTTTAAACGTCGGCGCTGCACAGAGCCCGGGCAGCGCCGACGTTTATGTACAGTGGGCGGTCCTGAACCGGTTAAGCTTCTCGTATAATAAACATTAAAGTATTTTGCCCTATTACACAAAATATATTTTTTGCCACCAACAATAATGAAAGTTGAATGCTTTAGATGACATGATCTTTCCTATTAAAAATTTACTCTCTGTGAACCTAGAAGGTTTTTTTTTTACTAAATGGCACTTTTTTGAAGTTCTACTCAAAGCCCAGCCAATTGCGATGCAGACCTCTCCTTCTTTTGATTACTTTTTTATAATATGACACAAAGCTTAAACAACTTTTCAAAAAAGGTAATGGTATATCAATAGTTAACATCTTATTTGTTTCTGGCATTTTACAAAGAGCAAATGCCAGATTTGGTATTTTATTTTATCTGTAAATAACCCTTTTGGTTTTCATTATATATTTTCAATATAAGCCACTATGCAAGCTTCATTTCACATACCAAACAATGTTTTGAAAAAAAAAATATCTGGATAACAACTCTTCCCAATTTTTAATAAAAAAGAAGCATTTGTGATTGTAGCAATGCATAAGTTAAGGCCAGATGGGGCGGCACTGATACAGCAATGATGCTGCCATTTGCATGTGCATTTGCATGCTGCTAAGGTTTTTGAATGTTAAATAACCTTAACATTGAGGTCATTTTGACATGGTGTGATAGGTTTTTTTTTTGCTTTTTTTATCAGAAAGAGTTCTTACTAAGCACCCTACAGTCATGGCCAAACGTGTTGGCACCCTTGAAATTGTTTCAGAAAATGAAGTATTTCCCCCAGAAAATTATTACAATTACACATGTTTTGTTATACACATGCTTATTTCCTTTCCTTTGTGAGCATTGGAACAACGCAAAAAAAGAGGAAAAAATGCAAATTGGACATAATTTCACACAAAACCCCCAAAATGGGCAGGACAAAAATTGATGGCACCTTTCCAAAGTTATGGGTAGACAAGTTTGTTTCAAGCATGTGATGCTGGTTCAAACTCACCTGTGGCAAGTAACAGGTGTGGGCAATATGAAAATCACACCTGAAACCAGGTAAAAAGGGGAGAAGTTGACAATCTTTTCATTGTGTGTCTGTATGTGCCACACTAAACATGGAAAACAAAAAGAGGAGTAGAGAATTGTCTGAGGACTTGAGAACCAAAATTGTTGAACAATATCAACAATCTCAAAGTTACAAGTTCATCTCCAGAGATCTTGATGTTCTTTTGTCCATGGTGCTCATATAATCAAGAAGTTTACAACCCAAGGCACTGTAGCTAATTTCCCTGGATGTGGAAGGCAGAGAATAATCGATGAAAGGCTGCAATGCAGAATAGTCTGGATGGTGAATAAGCAGCCCCAGCCCCAACCAAGTTCCAAAGAAACTTAAGTTGTCCTACAGACTCAGGGTGCAAACAGTTTCGGCGTGTACTATCTGTCGACATTTGAATGAAATGAAACCCTCTGGCAGGAACCCAGCTGACACAGAGACATAAAAAAGGTAGACTGCAGTTTGCCAAGATGTACATGAGTAAGCCAAAATACTTCTGGGAAAGCTTCTTGTGGACAAATGAGACCAAGATAGAGCTTTAGGGTAAAGCACATCATTCTACTGTTTACTGAAATTGGAATGAGGCCTACAAAGAAAAGAACACAGTACCTACAGTCAAATATGATGGAGGTTCAAAGATATTTTGGGGTTGTTTTGCTGCCTCTGGTACTGACTGTCTTAACTGTGTGCAAGGCATCATGAAATCTGAAGATTACAAAAGATTTTGGGTCGCAATGTAGTCTCCAATGAAGTGGCCAGAAATGAGTCCGGATCTAAATCCCATTGAATACATGTGGCGATATCTTAAAATTGCTGTTGGGAGAAGGCGCCCTTCAAATATGAGAGACCTGTAGCAATTTGCAAAAGAAGAGTGGTCCAAAATTCCACTTGAGAAGTGTAAGAAGCTTGTTGATGTTTATAGGAAGTGATTGATTGCAGTTATTTATTCCAAAGGGCGTGCAACCAAATACTAAGTTGAGGGTGCCAACAATTTTGTCCGGCCCATTTTGGGGGTTTTGTATGAAATTATGTCCAATTTGCCTTTTTTCTCATTTTTTTGTGTTGTTCCAATGCACACAAAGGAAATAAACATGTGTATAACAAAACATGTGTAATTGCAATCTGTGAGAAATACTTCATTTTCTGGAACCATTTCAAAGGTGCCAACACATTCGGCTATTGCTCTGCTATTTATCTTTGGGTCAGCCCCATATATAATCTCCCTACTTAGATCCTTATATACATATTTTGGCTACTTGGCTCTAAATGTTATTTTATAAGTACATCTCCTATGTATATGTTTTGGTGTCATGGTTGTAAGTACCCTATATCGTGGCAAGATTGAGTATAGTAACAAGACACAAGGTAGTCATATTGCATCAGCAAGTTCTCTTTCAGGTAAAAATTTCAAAGCAGTCTGGAATTTCAAGTTGATCTTTTGAAATGTACCATAAAGTGGGCAATGTTGAGAGCCATAAACACAGTGGTCGACCTAGGAAACTTAGTGCAGCAGATGACTGATACATCAATCTTATTTTCCTTTAAAATTGGAATATGTTCTCCAGTGCCATCAGCTCATACCAGGCAGCAACCAATGGGACCCAGCTACACACATATGCTTGTTGGAGAAGGCTGGCCTGAAGTGGGCTTCATAGAAGCGGTATTGCGGCCAATAACCATACCTTCAAAATGGAAACACGGCTAAGCAACCCAACTATGGACAAAAACATAGGAACTTGGGTGCAAAAAAATGTCAGCAGGTGCTCTGGACTGATAAGTCACAATTAGTGTTGAGCGAGCACTAAAATGCTCGGGTGCTCGAAGCTCGGGCCGAGCTCGCTGTGATACTCGATTGCTCGACCCGCGCAACAAGCCCAATGTTAGTCTATGGGAGACTCGAGCATTTTTGCGGTGGCACCCCCGGCAGTCTTTTAAAAGCCTAACAAGTGCCCAAAACGATAGTGACAGCATGGGGATCGCCCCAGGAAGCATTTCTGACCCCCAGGTCACTGCTGTCAACAACGTGGTCAGAGGTATTAAACCACTTTTACAGGCTCACAATAAAACGAAAGTGAAACTTTTTTCCTGTGAAATATGTTAAGGAACATCCTTTCCAGGGAAAAGACTTGTGTATATGTTAAAATAAATGACCAAAAACAAAAATACTCCTCCACACCTTCGGCTATGTTCACAAGTAGCATTTTTTATGCGTTTTTGCACTTTTGTATTGCTTTCAACTATGACAAATGCATTCACCGGGAAATGTCATTTTAACATTTTACAACCTTATCTGGCCATGTGCTTTGTGACACATGCATAAAGTGCTGAAAAGACATGGGAACAGCATGGGGAAGACCCCTGGAAGCATCTCTGACTCCCAGGTCACTGTCTAAAAGTGTGCCCATCATAAGTGATCCTTGCCGCATCAGAAGATGCAGACTTGCAACTATCCCCATGCAAGTTCTAGTCCCAGGGCAGTGTTCAATTGTACCTCCCCCATTCCTTGCAATACAAGCGCAAGTATGCAGCCTGCCACCCACCCACCCCCAGGCTGAAATACCATACTGCTTGCTTGCTTGAACTTGAAATTGGGCCTTTTAGGCATGTGGAGGCGGAATCTGGCCACCACGGTATGGCTGTGTTGGCGGCCTAGAATCCATACTCAGTCCCCAGCCGCCCGGCGGCCGGGTGTCCATAGTCAGTCCCCAGCCGCCCCGCGGCCGAGTGTCCACACGGTCCCCAGCCGCCTGGGGGCAGTCGGGCGTCCATAAACGGTCCCCAGCCGCCCCCATTTCTCCTTGGAACATCCCCCCACACACTTTTCTTAGCCCGGCCTGCTTTAGGCAGCATTGGACGAGCCCACCAGAGAACCAGACTCCTCCGGTGGGCCCTGACTTCTCCATCGGTGGAGTTGAGAGTGCCAAGGTGAGGAGCATGATGATGATGACAGAAGTTAGCATCTGCTATGTTTTCTTTTAATGCAAGTGTAAGTGTGCAGCCTGCCACCCACCCACCCCCAGACTGCAATTCATACTGCTAGCTTGCACTTGAAATGGGGCCTTTTAGTTTAGAGGAGGCCGAAGCTGGCCACTACCTCATGGCTGCTTCGGCAGCGAGGTATCCATACTCAGTCCCCAGCCGCCCCTATTTGTCCTGGTGTGCCTTATACATAAGATTAAGCGCGTATACCAAAACATTACCTGTGCCCTCCCCAGTGCATTTAGTGGGAAGGAGAGCCTATTCCGCTGTAGTGTGTGCATGCCAAACCCCTGTTCATGGTACATGCGAAGATGCCTCCCACCTTGCACCTGTCGTTGCAGACTTGCAACTATCCCCATTCAAGTTCTTGTCCCAGGGCAGTGTTCAATTATACCTCTCCCATTCCTTACAATGCAAGCGCAAGTATGCAGCCTGCCACCCACCCACCCCCAAGCTGCAATACCATACTGCTTGCTTGCTTGCACTTTAAATTGGGCCTTTTAGGCATGTGGAGGCGGAATCTGGCCACCACGCCATTGCTGTGTCGGCGGCCTGGTATCCATACTCAGTCCCCAGCCGCCTGGTGGCCGGGTGTCCCCGCTTCCTCCCCAGCCTCCAGGGGGTGGCCGGGTGGCCATACTCGGTCCCCAGCCACCCCTATTTGTACCGGTAACCTTTCCCACACTTTTCTTAGCCTGACCTGCTTTAGGGCAGCATTGGCCGAGCCCACCGGACTATCAGACTCCTCCGGTGGGCCCTGGCTTCTCCATCAGGGGAGTTGAGAGTGCCAAGGTGAGGAGCATGATAAGGATGATAGAAGTTAGCATCTGCTTTGTTTTGCTGTAATGCAAGCGCATGTATGTAGTAGCGGCTAGGCCTGAGGAGGTCAGCATTTTGGCGCATATCCTACCTCCTCCGAGGATTGATGGATGTTTTCCTGCTACTATCCAAGTTCTATGACTCCCGTTAAAACAAAGCTTCAGGTGATAAATGATGGATGAGGTAGTGGCAAAGGAGAAAGAGCAGGAGGAACAAGGACCATTCACATCAATATCAGGCCAGTCAACCAGATATGTCTTGTAGGATATGTTTCTGTAACAAAAGGAGCGGTTCAGCTACACAGTTATAGGGCATACAGTGAGTGCAATGCCTACCAAAAATTTCGAGGCACTCCAATGCCCCTTGGAAATGACATGGAGGTCAGAGGGCGTTAACTAAACCTTTTTTTCCATTTATAGCAACTGGGTCTCCTGTGCACTGTTGGCCTAAGCAGTGAATGGAATGCTTTCCAAAAATTATGAGGTACTGCAATGCCCCTTACAAAAGCCATGTGTGGCACCCCAGGGGTCTGGTCACCGCAGTAATAGAGATTACGTCGGAGAGCAAGTAGGAGGTTTCCTGGTCAAGATCCCTTAAACATGCAACATCCTGCTGCCCCAGTCCAGGGAGGGGAGAATTCTGCCCTTATAAACTGGATCTTGGGTGGGGTTGAGTGAGTCAGAGAACAGGGAACAGTATCTGTAGGAGCTAGGAGCTAAAGACAAGGGGCTGGAAGCTGAGCAGAGCTCGCCCTGGCAGAACACAATAGGAACTGGACACAGGAGTCCGAAGCTGTGAGGACTTATATATCCAGCAGCAGAAACCAGCCGGCAGGGGATTTCAGGTCCTCTGGCCATAGAAGCCCGGAGGCTCAGTCACAAGCAAGGGACCAGCACTGCCGTCGTGGAGCGGAGGCTAACAGAAGGCCCCAAGTCACCAGCCATACGGGTGAGCACTACACGGTACACTCAGGGATGTGGGCTACTTATACCCACTTACAGCAAGGTAGCCAGGAAGAGTGCAGACAGACGGGGAGGCCTACAACTTCACCTGGCCAGGGGAACTCCTGCTTGCTCACAGACTGACCAGGCCTCTTATGCTAGCCAGTACTCCCGGGAGGGTCTACCTTATAATCATCAGTAAAGACCCTGAACTGCACTGCAAAGACTCTGAGTCATTCCTGCTGCGCTCGTGCACCATCACCCCCATCATCCACACTCACTGCCCTGAGGCTATACTCCTCCCGAGGGGAGTTATCCCATTTTATGCTGCGCACACAACACCAGCCTCAGCGGTCTGCCTCGCAGCGGTGGTACTCCCTGACCGCAATCCACGGGTGGCGCAGTCGGACAATTAACCTCAAAACCTAAGAAAGATTGCCACTGGTTTGACCAGCCTGAGCCACGGGACCAGGTCACCGCCACGGAGACTACAGACCCCAGAGACCCGGCATCGGGTATCCCACACACGTGTACACACGGCCCAGGGGGCGCGTCACATGCAGTACAGCATATTACAAACATAAGTCCCATTATTGGGGAGTGGGTGTCCCATAGTATTTGCTTATGCCTTGCAAGCAAAAGCTGCCAAAAATTAGGACGGAGCAACTTGCAATGCCCCTTACAAGAGCCATGCAGTACAGCATATTACAAACATAAGTCCCATTATTGGGGAGTGGGTCTCCCATAGTATTTGCTTATGCTTTCCCAGCAAAAGCTGCCAAAAATTAGGACGGAGCAACTTGCAATGCCCCTTACAAGAGACATGCAGTACAGCATATTACAAACATATGTCCCATTATTGGGGAGTGGGTCTCCCATAGTATTTGCTTATGCTTTCCCAGCAAAAGCTGCCAAAAATTAGGACGGAGCAATTTGCAATGCCCCTTACAAGAGCCATGCAGTACAGCATATTACAAACATAAGTCCCATTATTGGGGAGTGGGTCTCCCATAGTATTTGCTTATGCTTTCCCAGCAAAAGCTGCCAAAAATTAGAACGGAGCAACTTGCAATGCCCCTTACAAGAGCCATGCAGTACAGCATATTACAAACATAAGTCCCATTATTGGGGAGTGGGTGTCCCATGGTATTTGCTTATGCTTTCCCAGCAAAAGCTGCCAAAAATTAGGACGGAGGAACTTGCAATGCTGGCACCCTTGTGGTATAGTGGTGGTGGAGGCTGAGGATAAGGAGAAGAAGATTAAACAGCCGAAACGAGGAAGTGTATACCCATGTGTGGGTGTGAAGCGGTGCATGTGAATACACCTCCCGAAATAACACAGTGGATTTGACTTTATGTTACTCTGCTGTCATTTGGTGGTGATAAGAAGTCTGGCCCAATCCAGCCCTTGTTCATTTTGATAAGGGTCAGCTTGTCAGCATTGTCAGTTGACAGGCGAGTGCGCTTATCAGTTATAATTCCCCCAGCGGCACTAAAAACACGCTCCGATAACACGCTAGCGTCAGGGCAGGCCAGGACCTCCAAGGCGTACAGAGCGAGTTCATTCCAAGTGTCCAGCTTGGATACCCAATAATTAAAAGGCACAGAGGAATCACGGAGGACGCTGGTACGATCGGCAAGGTACTCCCTCACCATCTTTTGACACTTTCCACTCCATGTAAGAGTACCCCGCGCCTCAGGGCCTGTAAGCTGGGCGGGTGTCAGAAAACTGTCCCAGAACATTGACAGTGTTCCCCTGCCTCTGCTGGATTGGAGTTGCATCTCTCTCGCCTGTACGCCTTGGTTGGGCAACGAACTGTGACCTCTGCCGCTAGCGTGTTCAGATGGGAATTTTTTTAAGAGTTCTGCAGCAAGGGCCTTCTGGTATTGCCCCATTTTTGTAGACCTCTCCACCTCAGGAATAAGAGAGTGAAAGTTCTCCTTGTAGCAGGGGGGTCTACAAGTGTCACCAACCAGTAATGACTGTCACCCAACATTTTGACAACGCGAGGGTCATGGTTAAGGCAGCGTAACATAAAGTCAGCCATGCGTGCCAGACTGGTAACGGGCAAGATTTCCGTGTCCTCACCAAGATGACGACTGACCATGCTCTCCTCCTCCTCCTCCTCTTCCTCCTCCCCCCTGTCCTCAGGCCACCCACGCTGAACCGACGGTATGACACTTGTACAGGTACTACCGTCTACAACTCATGATAGCAGCTCCTGTTCTTCCTCCTCCTCCTCCTCCTCCTCTCCCTCATTGTCCCCCAATGCACGTTGGGATGAGATGAGGCTGGGCTGTGTGTAATCGCCCACTATGGCTTCTTGATCCATCCTCTTTAATTCTCTGCAGAGAGCGTTGCAAAAGACAGACAAGTGGAATGCTGACACTAATGATGGCGTCATCGCCACTCACCATCTTGGTGGCCTCCTCAAAGTTTGTCACGATGGTACATATGTCAGACATCCAGGTCCACTCCTGAGGTCTTATGTGTGGAGTCTGACCTGAATATCGACGGCCTTGTTGCAGCTGGTACTCCACAACTGCTCTCTTCTGCTCACAAATCCTTTGCAACATGTGGAGGGTAGAGTTCCAACGTGTGGGGACATCACACACCAGTCGGTGTGCCGGAAGCTGCAAACGCTGCTGCAACACAGCAAGGGCGGTGGAAGCTGTAGCCGACTTGCGAAAATGAGCTGACAGGCGGCGTACTTTCACGAGCAGATCTGGTAACTCGGGGTACGATTTAAGAAACCGCTGAACCACGAGGTTAAGCACATGAGCCAGGCATGGTACGTGTGTGATCTCACCTCGCCTCAGAGCCGCCACCAGGTTACGGCCATTGTCACACACGACCATGCCGGGATGTAGGTTCAGCGGTCTCAGCCACAGATCTGCCTGCTCTTTCACAGCTGTCCACAACTCACAAGCAGTGTGAGGTTTATCACCTAAGCTTATGAGTTTCAGCACAGCCTGTTGCCGCTTGGCGGAGGCAGTACTGCATTGCTTCCAACTTGTAACTGATGTGGTGATATCTGAGATGGAGGCGGAGCATGAGGAGGAGGAGGAGGATGCGCAGGAGCTGTACACTGTGGGGGCAACTCTGACTGACATAGGGCCCGCAATCCTCGGTGTGGGGAGGATGTGTTCCGTCCCAAGGTCCGACTGGGTCCCGGCTTCCACTATGTTTACCCAGTGTGCCGTCAGAGAGATGTACCGTCCCTGGCCACAAGCACTTGTCCACGTGTCCATTGTCAGGTGGACTCTCCCAGTAACTGCGTTGTTGAGGGCACGGCAGATGCTTTGGGACACGTGCTTGTGTAGTGCGGGGATGGCACACCGGGCAAAATAGTGTCGGCTGGGGACCGAGTACCGAGGGACGGCCACCGCCATAAGATTGCGGAAGGATTCCGTCTCCACCAGCCTAAAAGGCAGCATTTCCAATGCAAGCAGTCGTGAAATGTGCAAATTTAGGACTGTGGCCTGTGGGGCGTTAGCTGCGAATTTCCGCTTTCGTTCAAAGGTCTGGGATATGGACAATTGAACGCTGCGGTGGGACGTGGACTTGGACGTTGATGCTGTTTCTTGAGAAACTGCCATAACAAGTGAAGACTGAGAGGAGGGGGCATCTTTACATGCAGCATGGACAGGGGATTGCCTTGCACACACAACAGGGGGTTCTATTGCACGTACAACAGTGGAAGAAGCAGTGGTGACACCGGCTGACACTGGTCGTGGACCCTGGGTTTCGCCCCACAAAGTCGGGTGCTTTGCTGCCATGTGCCTGATCATGCTGGTGGTGGTCAGGCTGGTAGTTTTGTCACCCCTGTTGATGCTGGCATGGCAGGTGGAACATATGGCCTTTTTGGGGTTATCAGCAGAGTCTTTAAAAAACTTCCAGACTCTGGAAGACCTACTGCTTGTACTGGCAACGTCCCTCGTGTTGGTGTTACAGGGAACGGTTGCCTGCCTTCTGTCTGCGGCCACCACACTGCTTCTTCCTGCCTGTTGGGGTACTCTGCCTCCCTCCCCCTGTGTGCTGCTGGCCTCACTCTGCATGTCCTCCTTCCATGTTGGGTCAGTTACTAGATCATCCACCACCTCCTCCTCTTCCACTTGCGCACCACGATCCTCCTCCTCACTTCCTGGCAATTGTGTCTCGTCATCGTCCACCTCTTGTGACAGATTGCCAACGTCGACTTCCTGTGGCTGTGGCTGTTCAAATATTTGGGCATCGCAACATGGGATCTCCTCTCCCACCACTTCAAGCGTATCAGGCGAGGGGCCCAAATATGGAAATGGACCAGTGAACAGCTCTTCAGAGTGTCCAAGTGTGGGATCACTTGCTGTCTGACGACACTCGGCATGTTGGGAGGAAGGAGCATCAGGGTGAGCAGGAGTATGCGGTCGAGACTCACGGCTACTAAGAGTTGACCGTGTGGAAGACAGACCGGAGGTGGTGGTGCCCAGGTAACTGGAAGTATTGTCTGCTATCCAATTAATAACCTGTTCACACTGATCAGTTCTCAATACTGGTGTTGTTCTGTGCTTCCCTAGTAATTCGGTCAAGAAGTGGGAGCGAGATGATGTGGCTGTTGGTTGTGGCACATTTTCACCTTGGCCACGGCCCCGTCCTCTGCACGAACCATCACCAGAACGTCCACTTCCACGTCCCTTGCCACGCGCCTTGCCCATTGTAAATGAAGTAAAATAGCTTACACTTGCACTATCAATGGAAAAAGGGTAATAAAGAGTAGATTAGAACCATGGAAGAGGAAAACCACGGTTATTGTTTACTGGGGTATACCACATTTTTTTAAATAGAGATATTTGCGGCTGAACAGTGAGCGACACACTCAAACTGCTTTTTTTTTAGATACCAAAGGCCCAAAACTGGATAGTACAGCGATTTGACCCGTGGAACTGCGAAACCACACTGGGATGTCGGGCCTACACAAGACTATTTTCAACAGATATATTTTTGTGTCACAACAGTCAGGAGACACTACTGTTTTTCTTTACGGAAAAAACTACCAAAACCTGAATAATAGAGATTTTTTACCGTGGAACAGCAAAACCACAGTTATAATTTACTGGTGTATACCAGGCTTTTTAAAATATATATATATTTGCGGCTGAACAGTGAGCGACACACTCAAACTGTTTTTTTTAGATACAAATGGCCCAAAAGTGGATAATACAGAGGTTTGTACCGTAGAACTCCAAAACCACACTTGTATTTCTCGGGCCTGCACCAGACTATTTTCAACAGATATATTTGTGTCTGAAAAATCAGGGAGACACTATTTTTTTTTTTTTTCACAGCAAAAAATACAAAAAGCAGGATAATAGAGATTTTTTACCGTGGAACAGCAAAAGCACACTTCTGTCTCTCTGGCCTACACCAGACTATTTTCAACAGATATATTTGTGTCTGAAAAATCAGGGAGACACTATTATTATTTTTATACAGCAAAAAATGCCAAAAACAGGATAATAGAGATGTTTTACCGTGGAACATCAAAACCACAGTAATAATTTACTGGTGTATACCAGGCTTTTTAAAATATATATATATTTGCGGCTGAACAGTGAGTGACACACTGAAACTGTTTTTTTTAGATACAAATGGCCCAAAAGTGGATAATACAGAGGTTTGTACCGTGGAACTCCAAAACCACACTTGTATTTCTCGGGCCTACACCAGACTATTTTCAACAGATATATTTGTGTCTGAAAAATCAGGGAGACACTCTTTTTTTTTTTTTTACAGCAAAAAATGCAAAAAGCAGGATAATAGAGATTTTTTACCGTGGAACAGTAAAAGCACACTTCTGTCTCTCTGGCCTACACCAGACTATTTTCAACAGATATATTTGTGTCTGAAAAATCAGGGAGACACTATTATTATTTTTATACAGCAAAAAATGCCAAAAACAGGATAATAGAGATGTTTTACCGTGGAACATCAAAACCACAGTAATAATTTACTGGTGTATACCAGGCTTTTTAAAATATATATATATTTGCGGCTGAACAGTGAGCGACACACTCAAACTGTTTTTTATAGATACAAATGGCCCAAAAGTGGATAATACAGAGGTTTGTACCGTGGAACTGCAAAACCACACTTGTATTTCTCGGGCCTACACCAGACTATTTTCAACAGATATATTTGTGTCTGAAAAATCAGGGAGACATTATTTTTTTTTTTTTACAGCAAAAAATGCAAAAAGCAGGATAATAGAGATTTTTTACCGTGGAACAGCAAAAGCACACTTCTGTCTCTCTGGCCTACACCAGACTATTTTCAACAGATATATTTGTGTCTGAAAAATCAGGGAGACACTATTATTATTTTTATACAGCAAAAAATGCCAAAAACAGGATAATAGAGATGTTTTACCGTGGAACATCAAAACCACAGTAATAATTTACTGGTGTATACCAGGCTTTTTAAAATATATATATATTTGCGGCTGAACAGTGAGCGACACACTCAAACTGTTTTTTTTAGATACAAATGGCCCAAAGGTGGATAATACAGAGGTTTGTACCGTGGAACTGCAAAACCACACTTGTATTTCTCGGGCCTACACCAGACTATTTTCAACAGATATATTTGTGTCTGAAAAATCAGGGAGACACTATTTTTATTTTTTTTTTACAGCAAAAAATGCAAAAAGCAGGATAATAGAGATTTTTTACCGTTGAACAGCAAAAGCACACTTCGGTCTCTCTGGCCTACACCAGACTATTTTTAACAGATATATTTGTGTCTGAAAAATCAGGGAGACACTATTATTATTTTTATACAGCAAAAAATGCCAAAAACAGGATAATAGAGATGTTTTACCGTAGAACATCAAAACCACAGTAATAATTTACTGGTGTATACCAGGCTTTTTAAAATATATATATATTTGCGGCTGAACAGTGAGCGACACACTCAAACTGTTTTTTTTAGATACAAATGGCCCAAAGGTGGATAATACAGAGGTTTGTACCGTGGAACTGCAAAACCACACTTGTATTTCTCGGGCCTACACCAGACTATTTTCAACGGATATATTTGTGTCTGAAAAATCAGGGAGACACTATTTTTATTTTTTTTTTACAGCAAAAAATGCAAAAAGCAGGATAATAGAGATTTTTTACCGTGGAACAGCAAAAGCACAATTCGGTCTCTCTGGCCTACACCAGACTATTTTCAACAGATATATTTGTGTCTGAAAAATCAGGGAGACACTATTATTATTTTTATACAGCAAAAAATGCCAAAAACAGGATAATAGAGATGTTTTACCGTGGAACATCAAAACCACAGTAATAATTTACTGGTGTATACCAGGCATTTTAAAATATATATATATTTGCGGCTGAACAGTGAGCGACACACTGAAACTGTTTTTTTTAGATACAAATGGCCCAAAAGTGGATAATACAGAGGTTTGTACCATGGAACTGCAAAACCACACTTGTATTTCTCGGGCCTACACCAGACTATTTTCAACAAATATATTTGTGTCTGAAAAATCAGGGAGACACTATTTTTTTTTTTTTTTACAGCAAAAAATGCAAAAAGCAGGATAATAGAGATTTTTTACCGTGGAACAGCAAAAGCACACTTCTGTCTCTCTGGCCTACACCAGACTATTTTCAACAGACATATTTGTGTCTGAAAAATCAGGGAGACACTATTATTATTTTTATACAACAAAAAATGCCAAAAACAGGATAATAGAGATGTTTTACCGTGAAACATCAAAACCACAGTAATAATTTACTGGTGTATGCCAGGCTTTTTAAAATATATATATATTTGCGGCTGAACAGTGAGCGACACACTCAAACTGTTTTTTTTAGATTCAAATGGCCCAAAAGTGGATAATACAGAGGTTTGTACCGTGGAACTGCAAAACCACACTTGTATTTCTTGGGCCTACACCAAACTATTTTCAACAGATATATTTGTGTCTGAAAAATCAGGGAGACACAATTTTTTTTTTTTTACAGCAAAAAATGCAAAAAGCAGGATAATAGAGATTTTTTACCGTGGAACAGCAAAAGCACACTTCTGTCTCTCTGGCCTACACCAGACTATTTTCAACAGATATATTTGTGTCTGAAAAATCAGGGAGACACTATTATTATTTTTATACAGCAAAAAATGCCAAAAACAGGATAATAGAGATGTTTTACCGTGGAACATCAAAACCACAGTAATAATTTACTGGTGTATACCAGGCTTTTTAAAATATATATATATATTTGCGGCTGAACAGTGAGCGACACACTCAAACTGTTTTTTTTAGATACAAATGGCCCATAGAACTGCAAAACCACACTTCTATTTCTCTGGCCTACACCAGACTATTTTCAACAGATATATTTGTGTCTGAAAAATCAGAGGCACACTTTTTTTTGGGGGGGGGGGGGGCACCAAAAGGTTAATAAGATGGGTATTTGTACATTGTGAAGGAGGAAAAAAAAAGAGGATTTAGATTAAAAAAAAGGATTTTTCCTGGCCCCTTGGACCTGGAGCTAAGTCCAGCAATTTCAGCAACAGGAGCAGCACACAGGACTGTAATGCAGCGTTTGCTGGTATAACCACTGCGTCTCCTATACAGCCTGCCTGCCTGATATACCTGGGATGGATATTAGTCCTGAGAAGGACTGTTTGTTTGATCTGGCAGCCTTTACAGACCCTACACTAACTATTTTGCAGGATATATCTCTCCCTAAATCAGCAGCGCTGTCCCTACATTGTCTGATCCGGAGCGACTGTGTCCAAGATGGCGGCGCCCGGTTTTAATTACTCGAGGTGACGCTGTGCGGCCAGCCAATCACTGTAATGCCCACAAACAACATGGCTGCGGCATTACAGTGACTGGCTGGCAATCCCTGCATGTTCATTGGCTCTGTAAAGAGCGCCAAACATGCAGGGCGGAGACCCGAGCTCCCGGCAGAGTAACCCGGAAATGCTCGGTGCTCGCCGAACATCCCGAGTAGCGTGATGCTCGGGCGAGTACCGAGCAGTGTCGAGCATGTTCGCTCAACACTAGTCACAATGTGAAATATTTGGCTGTAACAAAGGCAACAGTGAAACATGGTGAAGGTAATTTGCAAGTTGGAGTTGCAGTTCATCAAATAGTGTTGGAATTCTTTCAAGGATTAATGGTGTCCTCAATGCTGAGAAATACAGGCAGATACTTATCCATCATACAATAAAATCAAGAAAGCATCCAAATTTATTTTGCCATAGGACAATGACTCCAAACATACAGCCAATGTAATTAAGCAATAGCTTTAGAATAAACAAGAAAAAGTAGTCCTGGAAGTGATGAAATGGCTTCAACAGAGCCCTGATCTCAACATCAAGTGTTTCTGGGATTATAACAAGAGACAGTACATGAAGAGACAGAAGGATTTTCACAACCCTACATCCACCGAAGATCTGTGGTTACTTTTATTGGAACAATTTCCATGCTGAGTTTTTAAAAAAACATGTGCATGTGTACCTATAAGAATTGATTCTGTTTTTGTAAGGGACTGAGTGATTCACCCATCAAGAGTGTACAGTGAATCATGCATAGTGACTAGTGATGAGCGAGCACTAAAATGCTTGGGTACTCGTTGCTTGGGTCGAGCAAATTGGAATACTCGGGTGCTCACGAGCCCAATGTAAGTCTATGAAAAACTCGAGCATTTTTCAGGCGGCTCCCGCCGGCGGTCTGCAGAGGGCCAAAAAATTGCCCAAATCGATGGGAACAGTGCTCAAATGACATGGGAACAGCATGGGGAAGACCCCTGGAAGCATTTCTGACTCCCATGTCACTGCTGTCAACAACGTTGTCAGAGTATTATACCACTTTTACAGACTCACAATAAAACATGCAAAAACAAAAACAAAATGGATTTTCCTGAGAAATATATTAAGGAACATCCTTTCCAGGGTAATGACTTCTATATAAGGCTAAATAAATAACCAAAACCAAAAATACTCCTCCACACCTTGGGCTATGTTTACACGTAGCGTTTTTGATGCTTTTTTGCACTTTTGCATTGCTTTCAACAAAGACAAATGCATTCACTGGGAAATGTCATTTTAACATTTTACAACCTTATCTGGCCATGTGGTGTATGACACATCATCAGACACATGCATACAGTGCTGAAAAGACATGGAAACAGCACGGGGAACACCTCTGGAAGCATTTCTGACTCCCAGGTCACTACCTAAAAGTGTGCCCATCATAAGTGATCCTTGGCGCATGCGAAGATGCCTTCCGCCATGCACCTGTCATTGCAGACTAGCAACAATCACCGTCCACGTCCTTGTCCCAGTGCAGCGTTCAGTTGTCCCTACCCCATTCATTGGAATGCAAGTGCAAGTATGCAGCCAGCCACCCACCCACCCACAGGCTGCAATACTATACTGCCAAATTTTTGACAGCTGCTTGCACTTGAAATGTGTCCTTTTAGGCTCGTGGAGGCAGAAGCTTTTCATAACCTCATGCCGGCGGCCGGGTGGCCATACTCGGTCCCCAACCACCACTGTTTCTCCCAGTGTCGTCTCCGCCTTCCACAAGCACGGGTCCCACAACATTACCCGTGCCCTCCCCAGTGCACTTACTGGGAAGGACCGCCTAACCACAAACACGTGGACAGGTGAATGTGGCCAGGGATGGTACGGAGCCAGTCCACAGGTTTATTTGCTGAGTTGTATTTCACCACAGCCATATTGTTAAGCTTTGGTGAAAGGACTTGGGAATCCATATCTACCCAGCTGTCATTTCTCCCAGGAAGTCCTCTAAAGCTGCTTTCACTTGAAATGTGGCCTTTTAGGCTCGTGGAGGCGGAAGCTTTTCATAACCTCATGTTGGCAGCGGACGGCTGTCCATACTTGGTTCCCAGCCGCCACTATTTATCCCGGTATCGTCTCCGCCTTCCACAAACACGGGTCCCACAACTTTACCCGTGCCCTCCCCAGTGCACTTACTGGGAAGGACCGCCTAACCACAAACACGTGGACAGGTGAATGTGGCCAGGGACAGTACGGAGCCAGTCCACAGCTTTTTTTGCTGAGAGTTGTATTTAGCTCGGTGAAAGGACTGGCATAGAGGGAAACCGTATCTACCCTGCGTGTCATTTCTTCCAGGAAGTCCTCTAATGCAGCTTGTTGCAGAAGCAATGGCAGCCCGTCCAACATCAACTCGCACTTGTCGGTGGTGCTTTGACACACAAACATCTTTCTTTGCACTTTTAATTTCATGAATACAGAGTTGGACAATGGCCTGATCTGCAATGCAGTTTAAGAAATAACATGCATAAACATGTCCGATCCACATTAAAAAAGCAGCCATAGAGTGTCCGGGAACCTTCCCCCACACTTTTCTTAGTCAGGGCTGCTTCTCGGCAGGGTTGGACAGGTCCACCAGAGAACCGGAGACTCCTCCGGTGGGCCCTGGCTTCTCCTTCAGGAGAGTTCATAGTGCTGAGGTGAGGCCTTTAGCTCGGTGAAAGGACTGGCATAGAGGGAAACCGTATCTACACTGGGTGTCATTTCTCCGTCACAAGGTTCCGCCCATTGTGACACACGACCATGCCTGGCTGTTTGTTCAGTGGTGAGAGCCACAGATCAGGCTGCTGTGTTACAGCTTTCAACAATTCTGCAGCGCTGGGCGTTTTGTCAATTAAGCATTAAATATGTTATCTTCAGCACAGCCTGTTGCCCCTTGGCCAAAGCAGTGCTACAGTGCTGTCAGCTTGTGACTGATGTGGTCATTTCAGAGATGGAGGAGGAGGTGCAGGAGCTCAACAATGTGATTACATTGAGGTTAAATTGGTGACGATGTTTTTTATACTAAAGAAAGATCCTATTGTTTCATTTTTTTTACGTTATTTTTTAAGACAAATGCATTCACCGGGAAATGTCATTTTAACATTTTACAACCTTATCTGGCAATGTGGTGTGTGACACATGATCAGACACATCCTGTTTTATTTATGATGGAGGAAATCTGAAAGTCATAAAGCCTATTTTTATAGGGCCATCAGACGGCCCTTACTATTCTTAAAAGGCCAGCAGTCGGCCCTCGCTATTGTTAGAGAGCCATCAGCCGGCTATGCTTTGTTGTTCCCATTATTAACAAGTGGGTCTCCTATACTGTTATTGCATATCCAGTGACTGCAAGGGCTGCCAAAAATTTGGACGCAACCCAATACCCCTTTGAAGAGACATATAGGAGGGTCTCAGTAAAAAAATGTTCCCACTATAAAGGAGCGGGTCTCCTATAGTGGTAATGCCCATGCTGTGACTGCAAGGGCTGCCAAAATTTTGGAAAAACCCCACTAAGAATATAAAAACACATAGAGCAGGGCCACAGTAACGACAAATTCCCATTAGAATGGAGAGAGTCTGCTATACAGTTCTAGGGTATGCAGAGAGTTCAATGGCTGACCAATTGTAGGAAAAACCCCACTAAGAATTTAAAGACACATAAAGCAGGGCCACAGTAACAAGTACGACATGTTCCCATTAGAAAGGAGAGGGTCTGCAATACAGTTATAGGGTATGCAGTGAGTCCAACGGCTGAACAATTTTAGGAAAAACCCCACTAAGAATTTAAAGACACATAGAGCAGGGCCACAGTAACGACAAATTCCCATAAGAAAGGAGAGAGTCTGTTATAAAGTTATAGGGTATGCAGTGAGTCCAACGGCTGAACAATTTTAGGAAAAACCCCACTAAGAATTTAAAGACACATAGAGCAGGGCCACAGTAACAACAAACTCCCATTAGAAAGGAGATAATCTACCATAGTGTTGGCCTATGCAGTGAATGCAAGGGCTGCCAAATTTTGGAGGCACTTCAATGCCCCTTGGAAGAGACGTGGAGGAGGGCCTCATAAAAAAATGTTCCCATTAGAAAGGAGCGGGCCTTCTATACTTGTAATGCCCATACACTAAGTGTATGGGCAGACAAATTTACCCCTGGGGGGTATACATGAACATACTGTATAAAATATTGTTTTTATGCGCATCATAAACACCCTTTAAAAAAATTATGTGGGTGTTGCATCATGGACCACGGTCACCCTGGTGATATGGTGGTGGAGGATGAGAAGATGGAGGAGGACAAGAGCAAATAGCCAAAATTAGGAAGCGTATACCCATGTGTGGGTGTGAAAAGGATCATGGGAATACACCTCCCAAGAAAAGACACTGGACTTGAGTTTATGTTACGCTGCTATCATTCGGTGGTGTTGAGAAGTCTGGCCCAATCCAACCCTTGTTGATTTTTATAAGAGTCAGCCTGTCAGCATTTTCAGTTGACAGGCGGATGCGCTTATCAGTTATAATTCCACCAGTGGCACTAAAAACCCGCTCTGATAAAATGCTGGCGGCAGGGCAGGCCAGGACCTCAAAGGCATAGAGAGCTAGTTCATTCCACGTATCCAGCTTGGATACCCAATAATTATAAGGCACAGAGAAATCACGGAGGACGTTGGTACGGTCGGCAAGGTACTCCCTCAGCATCTTCCCAAACTTTGCACTCCTTGTGAGAGTACCCCACGCCTCAGGGCCTGTGCGATGGGAGGGTCTGAAAAAACTGTCCCAGAACTTTGACAGTGTTCCCCTGCCTGTGCTGGATTGGAGTTGTGTCTCTCTTGCCTGTACTCCTTGGTTGTCCAAGGAAGTGTGCCCTCTGCCGCCAGCGTTTTCAGATGGGAATTTTTTTAATAATTCCGCAACAAGGGCCTTCTGGTACAGCCCCATTTTTGTAGACCTGTCCGCCTCAGGAATAAGAGATATAAAGTTCTCCTTGTAGCTTGGGTCTAGAAGTGTCACCAACCAGTAATGACTGTGACCCAAAATTTTGAGAACGCGAGGGTCATGGGAAAGGCAACGTAACATAAACTCAGCCATGTGTGCCAGACTACTAACAGGCAAGACTTCCGTGTCCACACCAAGAGGATGACTGACCATGCTCTCCTCCTCCTCCTCCTCTCTGTCCTCTGGCCATCCACGCTGAACAGACCGTATGACAGCTGTGCAGGTAGTACCGTCTATAGTGCATGAAACTAGCTCCTGTCCTTCCTCCTCCTCCTCTTCCTCATTGTCACCCAATCCAAATTGGGATGAGATGAGGCTTGGCTGTGTGTAATCACCCTGTATGGTTCCTTACTCCATCTCATCATGCTCCGCCTGCAATGCATCCTCTTTGATTGTGAGCAGAAGAGAGAGAAGCGGGATGGTGACGTTAATTATGGCGTCATTGCCGCTCACCATGTTGGTGGAGTCCTCAAAGTTTTGGAGGATGGTACATATGTCTGACATCCATGTCCACTCATGAGGTCTTATGTGTGGAGTCTGAACTGAATACCGACAGCCTTGTTGATGCTGGTACTCAACAACTGCCCTCTTCTGCTCACAAATCCTTCCCAAAATCTGTAGTGTAGAGTTCCAACGTGTGGGGACATCACACACCAGTCTGTGAGCCGGAAGCTCCAAACGCTGCTGAAAAACGGCAAGGGCGGTGGAAGCTGTAGCTGACTTTCTAAAATGTGCACACAGGCGGCATACTTTAAGAAGCAGATCCGGCAGCTCCGGGTAGGATTTGAGAAACCGCTGAACCACGAGGTTAAGCACATGGGCAAGGCAAGGTACATGTGTGAGCTCGCCTCGCCTTAGAGCCGCCACCAGGTTCCAGCCATTGTCACACACGACCATGCCTGGCTGTAGGTTCAGCGGTGTGAGCCACAGATCTGCTTGCTCTTTCAGACCTGTCCACAACTCTTCATCATTGTGTGGTTTGTCACCTAAGCATATTAGCTTCAGAACAGCCTGTTGCCGCTTGGCCGAGGCAGTGCTGCACTGCTTCAAGCTTGTGACTAATGTGGTCATTTCGGAGATGGAGGCTTAAGAGGAGGAGGAGGCTGAGGAGGATGAGGTGCAGGAGCTGTTGACCGTGGGGGCAACCCTGATTGACCTAGGCCCTCAATCCTTGGAGTCGGGAGGACGTCTTCCGTCCCAAGTTCCGACTGGGTCCTGGCTTCCACTATGTTAACCCAGTGTGCCATCAGTGAGATGTACCATCCCTGCCCACAAGCACTTGTCCACATGTCCGTGGTTAGGTGGACTTTCCCGGTAACTGCGTTGTTGAGGGCACGGCTAATGTTTTGGGACACGTGCTTATAATGCGGGTACAGCACACCGGGAGAAATAGTGGCGGCTAGGGACCGAGTGCTGAGGGACAGCCACCGCCATCAGGTTGCGGAATGCTTCCATCTCCATGAGCCTAAAAGGCAACATTTCAATCGCAAGTAGTCGTGAAATGTGAGAATTTCGTAGTGTGACCTGTGGGGCGTTGGCTGCATATTTGCGCTTGCGTTCCAAGGACTGGGGTATGGACAACTGAACGCTGCGCTGGGACCAGGACATGGACGTGCTTCCTGATGCTGCTACTTGAGAGTGTGCAACGACAGGTGCAGGGCAGGAGGCATCTTCGCATGCACCATGGAAAGGGGATTGGCTTGCATGCACAACAGCGGAAGAAGCAATGGACCTGCAGACATTTTTCCTGGACCCTGGGGTTCGGCCCACAAAATCGGGTGCTTTGCTGCCATGTGCCTGATCATGCTGGTGGTGGTCAGGCTGGTCGTTTTGCCACCCCTGCTGATGCTGGCCTGGAAGATAGCGCAAATGGCCTTTTTTGGGGTTATCAGCAGAGTCTTTGAAAAACAATCGGGAAGACCTAACAGTTGTACTGGCAACTTCCTTCGTGTTCGTGTTCGGGGAATGGTTGCCTGCGTTTTGTCTGCGTCCACCACACTGCTTCTTCCTGCATGTTGGGGTGTTCTGCCTCCCTCCCCATGTGTGCTGCTGTCCTCGCTCTGCATGTCCTTCTGCCAGGTTGAGTCAGTTACTATATCATCCACCACCTCCTCTTCCACTTCCACACCCTGGTCCTCCTCCTGACTTTCTGGCAATTGCGTCTCATCCACCTCTTGTGACACTTTCCCACCATCGCCTTCATGTGACAGTGGCTGCTCAAATATTTGGGCATCGTTACACGTGATCTCCTCTTGCCCTGCTTCAAGTGGACCGGGCGAGAGGCCCGAATCTATAAATGGAAAAGTGAACAGCTCTTCAGAGTGTCCAAGTATGGGATCAGTAGTCTCTGGGCACTCAGCATTTTGGGAGGAAGGAGGATCAGGGTGAGGAATATGCGGTCCAGACTCACGGCTACTGAGACTTGACCGTGTGGAAGACAGGGTGGTGGTGGTGGTGGCTAAGTGACTGGAAGCATTATCCGCTATCCACCCAACAACCTTTTGACACTGCTCTGGGTTCAATAGTGGTGTGCTGCGGTTCCCTAGAAATTTGGACAGGAAGGTCAGGCGAGAAGATGTGGGTGTTTGTTGTGGCACAATTTCAGCTTGCCCACGGCCTTGTCCTCGGCCTCTGCATGCACCATTACCATCACATCCAGTTCCCCGTCCCTTGCCACATGCCTTGCCCATTTTAAATGGAGGACAGTATCTTCCACGCTCACTACAAATGACTGAGTTTAGAGCGAACTTATATGTGATCTGTGTGACGGAGAAAACAGAGTTTTAAATACCTGGCCTGTAGGTAAGTAGTTTGAACAGCAAACTGCTGTGAATTGCTTCACTGACACACTAAAGGAAATTTTTAATGGAGGCCAGAAATGGCAGTATTTTCTGACAACGTATATGTGATCCATGTGACGGAGAAAACAATGTTTTAAGTACCTTGCCTGAAGGTAAGTAGTTTGAACAGCAAACTACTGTGAACTGCTTCACTGACACACTAAAGAAATTTTTTAATGGAGGCCAGAAATGGCAGTATTTTCTGATAACGTATATGTGATCCGTGTGACGGAGAAAACAGAGTTTTAAATACCTGATCTGTAGGTAAGTAGTTTTAATAGCAAACTGCTGTGAATTGCTTCACTGACACACTGAAAGAAATTTTTAATGGAGGCCAGAAATGGCAGTATTTTCTGACAACGTATATGCGATCCGTGTGACGGAGAAAACAGAGTTTGAAATACCTGGCCTGTAGGTAAGTAGTTTGAACAGCAAACTGCTGTGAATTTTTTCACTGACACACTAAAGGAAATTTTTAATGGAGGCCAGAAATGGCAGTATTTTCTGACAACGTATATGTGATCCGTGTGACGGAGAAAACACAGTTTTAAATAGCTTGATTTCTAGCGCTCTAATATGGAAAGGACCTGGCTGTATTCTGCAGTGCCAACAAGAAAATGGCGCAGAAAAACGGTGTTCTCTGGATTGCTTTTTAAGCAAATAATGAAGATTAAGATCCAAAGAAACGTATTCCTGGCCCCTGAGACCTGGGCCCTTGCATAGAAATATCTAACAGCAGTAGAAGGCAGAATTGGAATGGAGCCTCTTGTGCTATATGCACTGCAGTCTGCTATATACCCTGCCTGCCTGCCTATATACACTGCCTTCCTGATATCTTTGCAGATGGATTAGTTAGTCCTCAAAAGGACTTTTTGTTAAGATGGATATGTGTAATCTATGGTTTTTCTCCCTACACTACCTAATACACAAGCAAATCTCTCCCTGACGCAGCAGCACCTCTCCCTACACTGTATAATTCCGGAGTGACTGTGATGAACATGGCGGCGCCAGGTCTGATATAGACCTGATGACGCTGTGCGGCCAGACAATCACTGTAATGCCACAACCAACATGGCTACGGCCTTACAGTGAGTGGCAGGCAATCCCTGCATGTTGATTGGCGCTCTAAAGAGCGCCAAACATGCAGGTAGGGGACCCGAGCTCCCACCCGAGCAACCTCGGAAATACTCGGCGAGTGCCGAGCATCTTGAGTAGTGAGATGCTCGGGCGAGCACCGAGCAGTAGCGAGCATGCTCGCTCATCACTATTAGTGACTCATACATCACAAATGTACAGTGGGACCTGTATGGACTAATGTTGCCATCTACTGGTCAAAGATAAAAGAGATGGGAACTAATTTAGCTATGCCGGAACGAAAATGAGAAGCTTGGTTGCCTAGGGGAAGCAGAGAAACCAGATGCATAGGGACATGTGATGCATTGTGACACAGTTAGAAAATAAAAAAATACCCCTGAGGCCAGGGCAGAGAATGAGTCATCTCCCAGAATTGTGTCATGTCAGACAGGCGGTGATGGTCGATCGAATGAACAGAAAAGTCAGGAAGTCTACTTAAAGAGACAGTCAAGCGAGTGAGCAGAAATGCCAGGAAGGCTACTTAAAGAGACTATCGAGAGAGCTGAGGCTAGGAAGCCTAGACAACGTTACGAGAGGGACTTGAGTTGCTCTCTAGGAGATGGAGGCAACCAGAATAGCTCGTTGGTGCAGGATGTCGCCAGTATACTGAAGCGAAAGGCTTGTGACCTTACAAGGAAACAGAGTCGACTCCAGTCAGGGGGGCCTTTCGCAGTGACCACAATGACAGTCTAAGAGGTTAGGTGATGACCGTACTAATTTCGTTACGGACTTTGACAGACTACAGACCAGTGTATTGTTTATAAATATCGTTTGGTATATTTTTTAGGTAACTTTGCAATTTAGATTGTATTGAATAAGGCAGTGCTTATGTGACGCCTCTACTCAGAAAGCCCGTGTTTTAGCATGGGTGTTGGGGGACTCGGTGTCGGGCCCTGTTGGAGAGATGGGATGCAGCCGTGGCCCGGGCCCGACCCGTGCTCAGGGCCGTCACATTAGAAAGAGGTGGTGTGGGCTTGTCCGGGTTGAGTGGCTGATTAACGACTATGCCACCTGGGGTGTCTGGTGAAGGGTCACCAGCGCCGCTAGCAGTCTGCTGAGGCCCGATGTCATGGCAGCTAAAGTTATTACTGCTCCCCACAGGCGGAGCAAGGCCTCAGGGCAGCCAAACAGGTCGAAGGGGGGTAGCAGTAGCGCGGGGAGTACGGGAACCGCGTCGCGTGGTATGGCGCGTAATGAACAGTCCGGAGGCCATAGGGGTGAACTTCCAAGGCTTTACTCACTCAGAGATGTTAGTGGGAAGGCGACTCCCTGCTCCTCGCAGAGTCCTGCGGCCACCAAGGACGGGGGTCCGACTACCTCCGAGAAAGTCCAGTGTTCGGTAGCAACCTTACACCAGAGTGTTCCTGCACTACAGATTTCACCCTTTCCCGTCTGTGCATGTGTAGATAGGCCGGGTCTCCCTCTGAGCTCCTCTCAGGTGTAGGGGTCGGGTGGCAATTCCTCTCCATCCGACGCCCGGTGGGATCCTCAGGGCCTAACCGGGCTTTCCCGTCCTGGACGTAGAGTACAAGGTCGGGTGTCGGGGGCCGGTACCCCTCTTGCAGCCAGAATCCCTCTGAATAAATCAGGTAGGCGAGGACAGGTGGCGTGCTCCGCTCTGTCTGCATCCTGCCCCGGACCCATTTGCTAGGGAGCCACACTCTAAAGCTCCCGGGCCTTCTTGATCCTGGTCCTTGGCCGGGTTGAGACATTCCTTGTCTGCAACCTACCACTCGTCCCAATATCAGGGTACGAGGGCTGTGTCCCATGCCGGTGCAGGCCCACACAGGATCTGCGCTCCCGGAGGGAAGTCACATTACACACAGTAGTTTGACAGCACAGTGACAGCCGATAGACTAGCAAAGGCTAGACTAAAGGCGGACCGAGGAGACAGAAAATGACCAAAAGACCAGAGAAGAACCAAGATCAAAGATGGCATTCTATTAAGTACTAGATTTGAAGTGTAACCAACTAGTTGTTCCTCCACCCACACCCACTAACAAGTTCCTACTACTTTGTGTTCCCCAGTCTCCCTGTAACCAGGGGAGCAGCACCTGGTGCATACTAGTTCCCTCTGGTGGAAATGTGTTGGATGCAAAAGGTTAGGTCACTACCATCACACAGGCCTTACCTTAGAGGAGGAACACCACATTCCATTGAAGAAGTGCAGCATTCCTGTGGCGGTCGAACCCTCAGGGGCGCCACACTTATATATACAGTATATCCAAAACAATAATTCATTACATTGTATAGCAGTTCAAAGTTTTTTGTGATTTGCGAATTGTCAGTTTGCCAGACATCGCACTTTTGATTACTTAAATTGTTAATAGCCAATAAATAACCAATGTGTTTATGTTACTACTGAGTCTGCATATTCTGTACCATTGCATCCTAATACCTGTTGATTTGATTTGATTTGTATTTATTGATTTGATTTATATTTCTCTTTTGCTCATTCACTTTGCATTTTGTTAATTGATAAAAATAAACTATTAACACTTACATTTTGTAAAGCTTTCTTACTTTGCAACATTTTTTCCGTCACCTGCCTATCATGTTTTCACAGTACTATAGGTAACATTCATTATAGACAATTATGTTGCTTTAACAAAACATGCTATAGAACATGTTTCAAAACCATAAATTAAATGTATTTGTATCAATGCAGCATGGAAAATATATTTTCATCTGCATATTTCTTTTTTTATAATGGTTAACTTTTTTCAGAAACTTTTAGGTCTTAATTTGCAAAATTACTCATTTGGAAAATCGAAGCTGACAGGGTGCAAGTGCAAAGCTGTTTTAATAGTTTTGTGTTCATTTAAAATTATCCTTCAAAAATGTAAACCTGAGTGGCTGAGTGCCTAGGAACAGACAAATGCTTTTCATATCCCATTCAGAACAGACCTTTTGATGAACGCTGACTGCAGGACGGCGGTACTGTAGAGCTGTATGCGCTGCATAATCTTTCCTTGCAATTATTGTCAGCGCACTCTGCCTATTCTCTCCCACGTTCTATAAACTATTCCAGGATGTTTTCTAGCTCTGTCTTCACATTACACATACATAATAAAGTTAATTTGTTTGTTCCCTGAGCTGTTTTCATCCCTGGTAAAGCGGACTGCTTGTTATGCTGTGTAGCAGCCGTACACCTCAATGCTGTAGAAACTAATGGCTCTGTAAACTCTATGCCGCTAATATGAATACAAACTTCCACATGCAAAACCAAACAGTTGGTATATCATTTATTTATTTAGAAGATTTGCTGAGGCAGGTGCTAGACTGAGCTTTCAGTAGTGAAGAGCTTTGTTTTTATCATAGTTTTGTTAGATGTAATATAACAAAGTTACAGTAGTTTCGCGTATTTAAAGGAGACAATGGCTTTTCTTAGAAACTATATCGTTGAATGGACCGCCTTACAGACAATCAAAACAGCCATCAGGAATCTATTTACAGGGATGCCCGATAAATAGAAACTCAGCCATATTTGATCATTATGTTGTCCTAAAAAATGCTAACTTATTTTTTTATTTAATGGTCTTCAGCTCAATATTGTGCCATGGCGATGCTCTGTAGGAAGATCGATCTTGTGCAAGCCAAGATAGGTCCACCAGGGTCTTCTCCACCGTTATCTTGATTCTACCAAGCCATTGGGTTGCTGGTCTTCCTCTTTGCCTTATTCCTTCTGTTCCTCTGACCATTATGGCCTTCTCCAGTGATTGCTCTCTTTGTTTGAATACTCAGTATACTTACAATGCATGTAAAAGTGTGGACACCCCTGATCAAAATTACTGTTATTGTGAATAGTTAAGCAAGGTGAAGATGAAATGATCTCTATAAAGGGCTAACGTTAAAGATGACACATTTCCTTTGTATTTTAGGTAAAAATATATATTGTAATTTTTTAGATTATAAAAATTACACAAAGGAAAATGGGCTGATGCAAACGTTTGGGCACCCTACATGGTTAGTACCTAGTAGCACCACCTTTTGCAAGTATCACAGCTTGTAAATGCTTTTTGTAGCCGGCCAAGAGTCTTTCAATTGTTGTTTTGAAGGATTTTCATCCATTCTTCCTTGGAAAATTCTTCCAGTTCTGAGAGATTCCTGGGTCATCTTGCATGCACTGCTATTTTATGTTAGTATAGATATTGTGCCTCTCTCTCTCTCTCTCTCTCTCTCTCTCTCTCTCTCTTTCTTTCTCTCTCTCTCTCTCTCTGTACAGTACAGACCAAAAGTTTGGACACACCTTCTCATTTAAAGATTTTTCTGTATTTTTATGACTTTGAAAATTGTACATTTACACTGAAGGCATCAAAACTATGAATTAACACATGTGGAATTATATACTTAACAAAAAAGTGTGAAACAACTGAAAATATGTCTTATATTCTAGGTTCTTCAAAGTAGCCACCTTTTGAATTGATGACTGCTTTGCACACTCTTGGCTGTAACATACCTGGCGGCGTCCTTGCATAGTGGTTCATCTCCCACTGTGCAAGAGCGCGCCCTTGATCTCCAGTCCAGTCTGCTAGCCTGGCTTCCCTCCATGCTGTCTGTTTGCCTCTGTGTCTGCTGCTTAAGGGCGGCGCCCGATCACTTCCTGCTTTTTGAAACTGCTGCAGGCACACCCCTTGTGTGTCCTCAGCCTATTGCTGTCTGTCATCTGGTATTTAACCCAGCTGCTCCAATGAATCCCTACCTGAGCATTGTGTTCTGTCAGTTGGCCTTTGGTCACTGATATGCCAGGTCCCTTCGGTATCAGTTCCCGTGTCTGAACTGTGTCCTGTCTGTATTATCTTCTAGCCTGTTGTCTTCTGCCTATCCTGGAGGCTGTATTTCCAGGCCTGTGTGAACTTGCTCCTGCCTGTTCGTTCCGCCTTCTAGGGACCGCATACCTAGACCCGCTCATGTATCTTGCTGCTGTGTCTGTTTTTGTCTGAATACTCTCCTAGCCTGTTTTGTTTTTCTCTATGTCCGTACTTTCCCTTTTTCTGCAGAGTCTGAACTCGTACCTAACTCCTGCTCGTTGTCACTGTACTTCCGTTTGTAAGTTTGTGGTCCACTCGCTACTTCTCTGCAAGTACCCTGTGGGTATCTGGTTCTGCCTTTCCCTTCTAGTCTGTTCCGTGTGAACAGAGCCCTGTCCCCACCGCATCTGCGGTTTTCACTTTGCTCAGCTCTGTCCACCGCGTCTGCGGTTTTCGCTTTGCTCAGCTCTGTCCACCGCGTCTGTGGTTTTGCTTTGCTCAGCTCTGTCCACCGCGTCTGCGGTTTTCGCTTTGCTCAGCTCTGTCCACCGCGTCTGCGGTTTTCGCTTTGGTCAGCTCTGTCCACCGCGTCTGCGGTTTTCGCTTTGCTCAGCTCTGTCCACCGCGTCTGCGGTTTTCGCTTTGCTCAGCTCTGTCCACCGCGTCTGCGGTTTTCGCTTTGCTCAGCTCTGTCCACCGCGTCTGCGGTTTTCGCTTTGCTCAGCTCTGTCCACCGCGTCTGCGGTTTTCGCTTTGCTCTGCTCTGTCCACCACGTCTGCGGTTTTCGCTTTGCTCAGCTCTGTCCACCGCGTCCGCGGTTTTCGCTTTGCTCAGCTCTGTCCACCGCGTCTGCGGTTTTCGCTTTGCTCAGCTCTGTCCACCGCGTCTGCGGTTTTCGCTTTGCTCAGCCCTGTCCACCGCGTCTGCGGTTTTCGCTTTGCTCAGCCCTTTCCACTGCGTCTGCGGTTTCGAATTTGTCTCCCAGTCTGTACTGGACCCTACCCAGCCTGCGCTCTAGTCTGCCTGTTTCTGTATTTCCCGGTGTGGGTCAACAGCCGTGTCCGGAGTCTGACCTGGAGTAGACCCTGGTTCCTCTGCTCGGTTCCTCCCTGGTGCACTGGCGTCGTTTGCCGTCGTGCGACCTTGGTTTGATCGGGCAGATACTTAGTTACGCCCCTCCAGGCACTCTCCGGTTCATGGCACAGTGGAATCACTACATAAACACGCACACGCCAGTCAGTCCGGGCGTGTGCATTACATTGGCATTCTCTTGATGAGCTTCAAGAGGTAGTCACCGGAAATGGTTTTCTCTTCACAGGTGTGCCCTGTCAGGTTTAATAAGTGGGATTTCTTCCCTTATAAAAGGGGTAGGGACCACCAGTTGTGTTGTGCAGAAGTCAGGTGGATACACAGCTGATAGTCCTACTGAATAGACTGTTAGAATTTGTATTATGGCAAGAAAAAAGCAGCTAAGTAAAGAAAAACGAGTGGCCATCATTACTTTAAGAAATGAAGGTCAGTCAGTCTGGAAAACTGGGCAAAGTTTGAATGTGTCCCCAAGTGCAGTTGCAAAAACCATCAAGCACTACAAAGAAACTGGCTCACATGAGGACCACCCCAGGAAAGGAAGACCAAGAGTCACCTCTGCTTCTGAGGATAAGTTTATCCGAGTCACCAGCCTCAGAAATCGCAGGTTAACGGCAGCTCAGATTAGAGACCAGGTCAATGCCACACAGAGTTCTAGCAGCAGACACATCTCTACAACTGTTAAGAGGAGACTTTTGTGCAGCAGACCTTCATGGTAAAATAGCTGCTAGGAAACCACTGCTAAGGACAGGCAACAAGCAGAAGAGACTTGTTTGGGCTAAAGAACACAAGGAATGGACATTAGACCAGTGGAAATCTGTGCTTTGGTCTGATGAGTCCAAATTTGAGAACTTTGGTTCCAACCACCGTGTCTTTGTGCGACGCAGAAAAGGTGAACGGATGGACTCTACATGCCTGGCTCCCACGATGAAGCATGGAGGAGGAGGTGTGATGGTGTGGGTGTGCTTTGCTGGTGACACTGTTGGGGATTTATTCAAAATTGAAGGCATACTGAACCAGCATGGCTACCACAGCATCTTGCAGCGGCATGCTATTCCATCCGGTTTGTGTTTAGTTGGACCATCATTTATTTTTCAACAGGACAATGACCCCAAACACACCTCCAGGCTGCGTAAGGGCTATTTGACCAAGAAGGAGAGTAATGCGGTGCTACGCCAGATGACCTGGCCTCCACATTCACCAGACCTGAACCCAATCGTGATGGCTTGGGGTGAGCTGGACCGCAGAGTGAAGGCAAAAGGGCCAACAAGTGCTAAGCATCTCTGGGAACTCCTTCAAGATTGTTGGAAGACAATTTCCGGTGACTACCTCTTGAAGCTCATCAAGAGAATGCCAAGAGTGTGCAAAGCAGTCATCAAAGCAAAAGGTGGCTACTTTGAAGAACCTAGAATATAAGACATATTTTCAGTTGTTTCACACTTTTTTGTTAAGTATTTAATTCCACATGTGTTAATTCATAGTTTTGATGCCTTCAGTGTGAATGTACAATTTTCATAGTCATGGAAATACAGAAAAATCTTTTTAATTGAGAAGGTGTGTCCAAACTTTTGGTCTGTACTGTATATATATATATATATATATATATATATATATAAATATATATATATGTAGATAGATATATAGAGAGAGCAGTTGTAGTCATGACTACATGTAGTCATTAGAGATGCGTGGATTTTTTTATATCTGAATTTACTGACTTCACCAGACTTTCTAAAAAAATGTGATTCTTGGCAGATAAATATGCTCAAATCTCAATAACAGAATGCTTAGAAAATACATGTAGGGGAGAGGAGAAAGTGAACCCCATTGACCATAAAAGCTTTTTTTCTATAGGAGGGAGAGAGAGAACCCTGTTATGCATAAGAGCTTACCAGAGGCGTAGCCATCCTCTCTTCAACTTCAGCTTTTTTACAGATTGTATTATGTTTGCATCAAGAATTTGTTGCAATTTCATTGAATCCATTCTTCTCTCTATGACGCCCAGCTGCGCTTGGAATCACAGATCCTAGAAGAGTACATTGATGGATTCCTCCACAAGAGGCCCCCATAAACATCCACACATCTCCACCTTCCACCTTAGACCAGCAGAGGGAGCCTGTTAGGGATATAAATAGGGAAGGTGGAGCTAGGCAGTTAGGACTTCCTCTGGAGAGTTCAGCAAGTACAGACCTGAATACAGAGTCGAGCTCAGTCTAGTCAAGTCTGTTGAGAGAGTTCCTGCAGTAGAGAAGCCTGAGCGAGGTCAGCCTGCAGTGGAGCATAGTTCAGACTCAGTTGTAGCTCAGAATAGTAAGCTTTAGGTGTGCTGGCGCCATAAGATCGGTGAAGCGCGGCAACCTGCCATTAGTGTGAGTAGCCTAGTGAGGGCCTGAGCATGGCCGAAGGCAAAGTGAAAGTGAGTAGCAGTGGGGGCAGAGGAGCTTACCCAGCTCACCCCGAAACATATACCGGACACCGGGTCCGAGCTTACCGGCATCTCTACGACCCAGTAAGGCATAACCGGAATCCCTGGAGAACTACAGGTCCCAGGTTCACCAGAGAGCTGATATGTAACAGAGCCAGGAGACACATAGGTCCCATAAACTGGGAGCGTGCACTCCAAGAGAAGGCCCTACCACAACGTCAGCTGGTGCAGGACAGAGATAAAGTTAGGCCTAGCTTCAGGCAGGTCAGAAACTTACTACGCAGAGGCAAGAAACAGGAGGCCCTACACCCGCTCATTGGGGAGGATCTTGATATGCACCCTTCACCCTACAGTGCTCCGGGAGGTGACAGAATTACCACCAGTAAAAGGTACTGAAGTGACTACTGTGTCCGTCCCCGTTCTTGCTCTGACCCGGCTGGGTCTCGCCTGTCCTGCATCCCCCTCTCCGTACGCTGCCCTGAGGCCTAGCTCCACCTGTGGGGAGCTATACCATCGAGCTGCCTTATCACCAGCCTCAGTGGACTGCCGCAGCGCTGGTGATTCTCACCAGAAACCACAGGTGGCGTCACGAACTTTCATACAATTAACAAACAATCCCCTTATCAAAGCTGACCCCAGGGTACCGGCCCGGGAGCCGACCACCGCGACATCCCAAAGGCCAGGCAAAGGCCAGGGTACCGATTCATCCCCATCCCCTGGGCTAGTCATCTTGCCTGGCGTCACGAACAGGATCCCTTGCCCGTTGCAACAACGGAGTTAAAAACTGTGTTTTGACTGTGGTGAAGATTGCCGCCATTGTTGGGCCGCCAAACGAGAAGAAGGGCGTAGCCACGGGAAACTGAGGGGAGTACCTGCAAAAGCACGCGAAGCCCCGGACACGCCCCACGCCTCGACGTCAAACCAGGAAGCGCCAGGTCCTGGAAGGAGTGTCGCTGAACGCTCTGACGTAGGACGCAAGCGACGCAAGGTCCTGAAGACGACTGTCACCTGCGGAGCTGCGGCCTACTGGAAGAAAAGAAAAGAAGGTAGGCCACGGTTCGCTAGGGGGGCGCCAGAATGTCTGATGAACAGCACAACGCCGAAATACCGGTTAACGGCCCTGATGTTCAACCGACGCCGAGCAGGCCGAAGCAGCCGCTCCACCAGCAGCGCCTGTAACTCCTGTCATTCCCATAACTCTACCATACATTCCTGGAGCAGTACAACGGCAAACCAGATACCCTGTCTGGATTCAAACAGAAGATATGTGGTATCCTGGACATGTACTCTATGACAGGCAAGCAGAGGGCCGTTGTTGTACTAGGACAACTGACTTGTGCTGCGGAACGGGAAGTGGAAACATGGTCAGCCGCAGACTTGGAGTCAGTGTCCACAATCTTTAAAAAGCTACAGACTGTTTTTGAGGATCATACTGAGGCGGACCTCCGGATGAGGTTCTACAACTGTTCCCAACAGCCGGAGGACAATGTTCGGGACTATGCCTGGCATCTACAAGGGGCCCGGCGGGCTCTGAAACAGGTTAGTCCAACCAGCATCGAAAATGAAAAAAAATGCTGAAAGAACAGTTTGCCCGGGGACTGAGGTCTCCAGAAGAGAGCAGGACTGTGCGTTGGTGGTCCTTGGATCATCCAGATGCCACCTTTGACAATCTTAAGGACTTGGCTATAAAAGGACTGCAGCCCCTGGAAACAAATGCCATCCAATGTTACCAGGATGGGGCTACCCCAGTGCCTGCTACACCCACCTTTTCCCCGGTGGCTGCTGAAGCCAAGGTTCCAGCAACGTCCCCTAGAGAGCTGGACAGTCTGCGCTCTGAAGTGCGCCAGTTGAGCAAAACACTGACCACGGTGCTGAGTGCTCTGCAGCTGCGGACGGAGCCCGAGAAAGGAGGGAAAATCCTGTTAGCCGATAGCCCTGAGGATGTCCCCTGGATGCAAAGGAGGAGGAGGACAACACCACCCTCTACGAGGATCAGTGATCAGCGCCGTCCACAGAAGGACCCTACCTGCTACCGCTGCCGCAAGATCGGACACACACACATTGTCCTTTAAGCGAGAAAACCCAGGGCCGACACCCAGGAGTAAACTCCCCAGGCCCATTAGACTGGTACAACAGGTTCGGCGGAGGAAGACCTTTCCTGTCCATTGTGCTGGACGGCATCCGGATGCACGCTCTGCTGGACACAGGATCTCAGGTAACGATCATGCCTGACGTCCTCTACAAGAGGTTCTGGTCCATGGACGACCTACGTCCGCCAGCTCCAAATCTTTCTGTTTATGCCTCAAACGGACTCCCCCTTAACCTAATCGGGGTTAAGAATGTGACTGTAAAAGTGGGGAGAGTGGAGCTGAAGGTCCAGGGACTAATTGTAGTAGAGACTAATCCTGATGATACCAATCCGTATATGGTACTAGGCACTAACATTGTTGGTAACTGTTTGGGAGAAGTTGTGTTCTTGCTCCAACAGATAGCTGACACTGCCAGACCAGGACAGAGTAGGGTGCTGCAGAAGGAGATCCGAGTCCTGATGTACCAACAGCAAGTAAGGTTAACAGATGGTGAAATCGGTAATGTGCGGGTGACGGACCCCATACCCATTGTGATCCCCCCAATGAGTGAAATGCTTATCTGGTGTAGAGCTGCTATAGGTCTTAGAGGACAGAGCTACCAGGCGGTAGTAGAACCCCTTTGCTCCGAGCACAGACCCACGCTCTTAACCGCCAGAGGAGTGGTAGATGTACGCAATGGGAGGGTGCCCGTCCGTCTTCTCAATTGTGGGGAAGATGAGGTCAGATTGCCACGTTATGCCACTGTTGCCAAATTACATGCTGTAAATAACAACTGCATTCACAAGGCGGAGTTCTTAACCTCACCAGATGAAGTGGAGGATAATGACCCTGCAACCCAGGTGGAGGATTGGTGTCAACAGCTCCATGTTGGGACAGACACCACTCCTGCCCATCAGAAACAGGGTGTACACTGGGTGGTTCAAGAATACACGCAGGTGTTCAGTAAACATCCACTTGACTTCGGGAGGATTAAGGGGGTTCAACACCATATCCCCACAGGTGACCATCCACCCATCAAAGAACGTTACAGGCCTATACTACCAGCACACTACCAGAAGGCTAAGGAAATGTTGCACGACATGAGAAAGGCGGGGGTAGTAAGGGATAGTTGTAGTCCCTGGGCAGCTCCCCTAGTGCTAGTTAGGAAAAAGGGTGGGAGCATGCGAATGTGTGTAGATTACCGACAAGTAAATCGCATTACACATAAAGATGCATACCCTTTACCATGCAGTGAGGAGTCCCTAGCTGCCTTAAAGTCTGCAAATTACTTTTCCACCCTTGACCTCACTAGTGGGTACTGACAAGTAACTGTGGCTGAGGAGGATCTGGAAAAGACGGCCTTCACTACCCCGATGGGACTCTGCGAGTTCAACAGTATGCCGTTTGGACTCTGCAATGCCCCTGGAACTTTTCAGAGATTGATGGAGTGCTGCCTGGGACACCGCAACTTCGAGACTGTGTTACTTTACCTGGACGATGTGATAGTGTACTCCAAAACGTACGAAGACCACTTGAAGCACCTGGCAGAGTTATTTGAGTCACTGTCCCGGTATGGGATGAAGTTGAAGCCCTCAAAGTGCCACCTGCTCAAGAGAAAGGTACAGTACCTGGAGCACATTGTCGGTCCGGAAGGGGTAGCACCAGACCCGGAGAAGGTCACTGCCATCCAGAAGTGGCCGGAGCCGAAGAACCTCAAAGAGGTGCTTCAGTTTTTGGGACTAGTAGGATACTACCAGAGGTTTGTAAAAGACTACACAAAGAAAGCAGCTCCTCTGCAAGACCTCTTGGTAGGGCAGTCCCCCAAAGGCAGAAATCCCCCATTCCACTGGGGTAAGGAGCAAGCCGAGTCGTTTCAGGAGATGAAGGAGAGCCTGACAGGCGATGAGATCCTAGCCTACCCTGACTACAGCCAACCGTTCCTGCTGTATACTGATGCCAGCAACGAAGGACTGGGAGCTGTCTTAAGTCAGAAGCGGAATGGCCAAGAGAAAGTGATCGCATATGCAAGCAGGAAGCTCCGCCCAACCGAGAGGAACCCAGAGAACTATAGTAGCTTTAAGTTGGAGTTCCTGGCCTTGGTCTAGGCCATCACTGAAAGGTTCAAGCACTACCTGGCCTCCAGTAAGTTCACTGCCTTCACTGATAACAACCCCTTGACCTATCTTGAGACAGCCAAGTTGGGAGCACTGGAACAACGATGGATGGCTCGGCTGTCAAATTATCAATTCACAATTAAATATCGGGCGGGCCGCAAGAACGCCCACGCCGATGCCCTGTCCAGGATGCCTCACCAGTTAGACACAGAAGAAGAAGTGGATGACCTGGAAGAGATCGAGCTACCTGCCTTTCACCGGAATGGGATGATCCACAAGCAACGAGACTCCAGGAGGCAGCGTGGAAAGACGTTAAACCCCCTGCCTCACCACAGCTGGAAAGAGACCCAGGACAGCGACCCGGTTGTCAGCCGCATCAAGGAGCTGAAAACCCAAGAGGGTTCCTCCCTGGAAAAAGATGCGTCTCCGCAAGCAAAGCAGCTGTGGAACGAGAGAAGCCGGCTGTTTATCTACCGTGAGAAGCTGTGCCGGAGGTACGTCAATCCAAAAACACATGAGATGGTATGGCAGATAGTGGTCATCAAGACAGACATCCAAATGGTGTTGGAGGCCTACCACGATCAGGCGGGGCACTTTGGCTGGAAAAAGCTAGAGACCCTGCTGAAGTGTAGATTCTACTGGGTAGGAATGCGCAGCTCCATTGAGCGGTGGTGCCGAGACTGTGGACCCTGTGGCCTTAGAAGAAAAGACTACAGCAGCCAGAAGGCACCCCTGCAACCCATCAAGATGACTCGACCCCTGGAGATCGTGGCCCTGGACCATGTCAAGCTGTCCCCCAGCAGGTCAGGGTACTCTTATGCTCTGACCATGGTGGATCACTACTCACGTTTCCTGGTGGTCGCCCCTGTTAAAGACCTGACGGCAGAGTCAGCAGCAAAGATGTTCCAAGTGTATTTCTGTAGACCCCATGGTTATCCTGAGCAGGTGCTTACGGACCAAGGCCCGGCCTTTGAGGCTGAGTTGTTCAAGGAGTTCTGCCATCTATACGGTTGTAAAAAGATCAGAACTACACCGTACCATCCACAAACAAACGGTCTCTGTGAAAAGATGAATAACATCATCATCGATCTACTGAAGACCATACCACTTGAGGAGAGAAACCAGTGGCCATACCTACTGCCTGATCTAGTAGATCTGTATAATCATATGCCAGTAAGTTCCACCAATTGCACTCCGGCATATCTCATGCGGGCAAGGCCAGGAAAGCTGCCCATGGATCTGGAGCTTGGTGTTGTTGAGCCTGAAGCTGATATGGCCACTGAGGACTGGGACACGACCAGACAGGAGCAGTACAGGAGGGTACAGGCCTGTGTCGAGGGCAGTCTCACTCGGGTGAGAGAAAAGCAGGAGGCGCACTACAACAAAAATGCGCCCGCAGAACCCTTCACACCTGGTGAAGTAGTATTGAAAAGGAAAAGACGAAACCACAAACTTGATGACCAGTGGGAGAGAGAACCTTACACTGTGTTACAGTCAAGATTTGATGATAATAAGACCTGCATAATTAGTCGATACGGAGGAAGGACTACTGCAACAGTGTCCAGGGACCATCTAAAGTTGTGTCCAGATTTACTGAAACCCCAAGAAGAAGTGCCTCTCACAATCCCAGAAGAGCCTAATGAAGCAGTGATCCACACTGACTTAGGAGATTTCCCGGCAGATTGGCCTCAAATCGGAGGAGCAGTGATCATTCCAACACTCCAATTCTTCGAACAGCTAGAAGACACTCCACAGCAAGTTGAACCTGTAAGTGCTGCAGAAAAGCCTAGTGCTGAAGAAGAGCCAGAGGGCCCAGCCAATGGCGAACTTGCTAGTCCCAGAGAGAGGTTAAGGCAGTTTTACAACTTAGTCACACGTAGAACTGGTAGGGTAACCGACAATGCAGACTCTGATACCACACGGACCACCGCACTACGCAGATCAACACGTAGTAATAGAGGTAAACCCCCTGTCAGATACACTGAGTAAAAATAGTTAAATTTCTGACAGGTGTAGATAGTTATCCCTGGGGTATTAAACCATATTTCTGTGTGTTTTCATGCATTTGTATATTATTTTGTGGTTTGCTTTATTACTGAACAGTTTAAGTGATATGGACACTTTGCCTATTTACTTCCTTATTTACCTAAGAACTGCTTGGGTGAGGACTGTGTGCAGCCCAAAAACTATTTATTGTATATAATTGCGCTCCCTGGAGTGCCCCTCTAAAACCACCAAGTACTCTACCCTGTGAGATGGACATCCTGTCTGGGAACCTCACCAAAAGAGACTTGAATTCTGAGGACGCTTTGTATTTGTTAATATTGTTATGTAACATTTAAGCTTGGTGCCTCCCATAAAGGGACGATTGTTAATGTTTACTATTGTTGTTTTAAAATGTACTTCAGCCCGGGAGTGCTGAGCTTTGCTAGGGGGGAATGTGACGCCCAGCTGCGCTTGGTAACACAGATCCTAGAGGAGTGCATTGATGGATTCCCCCACAAGAGGCCCCCATAAACATCCACACATCTCCACCTTCCACCTCAGACCAGCAGAGGGAGCCCGTTAGGGACTTAAATAGGGAAGGTGGAGCTAGGCAGTTAGGAGTTCCTCTGGAGAGTTCAGCAAGTACAGACCTGAATACAGAGTCGAGCTCAGTCTAGTCAAGTCTGTTGAGAGAGTTCCTGCAGTAGAGAAACCTGAGCGAGGTCAGCCTGCAGTGGAGCATAGTTCAGACTCAGTTGTAGCTCAGAATAGTGAGCTTTAGGTGTGCCGGCGCCATAAGATCGGTGAAGCGCGGCAAGCTGCTGTTAGTGTGAGTAGCCTAGTGAGTGCCCGAGCGTGGCCGAAGGCGAGGTGAAAGTGAGTAGCACTGGGGGCAGAGGAGCTTACCCAGCTCACCCCGAAACATATACCGGACACCGGGTCTGAGCTTACCGGCATCTCTACGACCCAGTAAGGCATAACCGGAATCCCTGGAGAACTACAGGTCCCAGGTTCACCAGAGAGCTGATATGTAACAGAGCCAGGAGACACATAGGTCCCATAAACTGGGAGCGTGCACTCCAAGAGAAGGCCCTACCACAACGTCAGCCAGTGCAGGACAGAGATAAAGTTAGGCCTAGCTTCAGGCATGTCAGAAACTTACTACGCAGAGGCAAGAAACAGGAGGCCCTACACCCGCTCATTGGGGAGGATCCTGATATGCACCCTTCACCCTACAGTGCTCTGGGAGGTGCCTAAATTACCACCAGTAAAAGGTACTGAAGTGACTACTGTGTCCATCCCCGTTCTTGCTCTGACCCGGCTGGGTCTCGCCTGTCCTGCATCCCCCTCTCCTTACGCTGCCCTGAGGCCTAGCTCCACCTGTGGGGAGCTATACAATCGAGCTGCCTTATCACCAGCCTCAGTGGACTGCCGCAGTCCTGGTGATTCTCACCAGAAACCACAGGTTTCATAAAATTAACAAACAATCCCCTTTTTAAAGCTGACCCCAGGGTACGGGCCCGGGAGCCGACCACCGTGACATCCCCAAGGCCAGGCAAAGGCCCGGGTACCGAGTCATCCCCATCCCCTGGGCTAGTCATCTCTACCCGTGAAATGTTCCTCATGCCATTAGCTGAAACACAACCCCAAAGCATGATTGATCCATCCGCATGCTTAATGGTTGGTGAGATGTTCTTTTCCTGAAATTCTGTACCCTTTTTTCTCCACACATACCTTTGATCCTTTGTGGCCAAGGAGTTCTATTTTAACCTCATCAGTTCACAGGACTTGCTTCCAAAATGCATCAGGCTTGTTTAGGTGTTCTTTTGCATACTTCTGATGCTGAATTTTACGTTGAGCCTGCTAGAGAGGTTTTCTTCTGATGACTCTTCCATGAAGGCCATATTTGTGTAGGTGTCTCTGAACAGTAGAACAATGTGCCACAACTCCAGAGTCTGCTAAATTTTTTTGAAGGTCTTTAGCAGTCAAGCGGGGGTTTTGATTTGCCTCTCTAGCAATCCTACAAGCAGCTCTCGCTTAAATTTTGCTTAATCTTCCAGACCTTATCTTGACCTCCACTGTTCCTGCCATTTCTTAATTACATTTCAAACTGAGGAAAGGGCTACTTGAAAATGCTTTGCTATATTCTTATAGCATTCTCCTGCTTTGTGGGACTCCACCATTTTCAGAGTGCTAGGAAACTGCGTAGAAGAACCCAGGGCTGCTGTTTTTTGGCTAAAGGTTGGAGGAGGCTATGTTTTTATAAAACTGGGAAATGTGCATCACCTGGCCTTTCCTAACCATGATCATGCACAAGACACAGCCCTAGCAGGCTTATTATGGTCTGAAACCTTGACCAAAGTTATCTGATCACACAAATCTCCAAGGGTGCCCAAACTTTTGCATCTGAAAATTTTCCTTTTTGTAATTTTTAAAATGTAAAAAATGGCATTTTTTTGCCTAAAATACAAAGGAAATGTGTCATCTTTAATATTAGCCCTTTTAGAAATAATTACTAGAGATGAGCGTTGTTCTACTCGAACTGTTCGCCAATCTCAAATTCGAGCTGTTTTGGGCGGTGTTCGAGCCGGTCGGCGAACACGAACAATTTGAGAAAAATTCGGCTGTTCGAGGTTATGTTCGATAACTGTTCGTGCACCAAAATCATAACTGGATTTTTTCTCAGTAATGATGAAAATTAATGTTAATACGCAGTTTGAGTGTACAGCGGGGCGGGGGGAGGGGCAGGGGATGGATCTCTGCAGGAACAATGAAGATCTCCATTTTTTTTTCTCTTTCCCGCATTTGCAGTGGGGAGGTGCAATCTGTCAGCCTATCAGCAGCGCACACACGGAGCGAAGTGCTTTTTTTCACACAAGCAAGGGCATGTGTGATTGGCAGTGTATGTCACATGTCCTTGCCCTATAAGACCAAGCCATTTTCCCCGTCGCCACCATTTTCTCACTGCTGCAGCTGCGTGTTAGACGGCACCGCTGTTGCTGTGTGCGCTATACCTTGTTAATTTCAAGCCAATTTTTGCACAAATATACAGATAGCTTGGGAGTAGGGAATAGTTGTGATTGCAGTCCTTTTAAGGACTAGGTTACAGCATTTCCTACGACTTTTATCAGGCAGGTCTGTGCTCTTAAATAGATAGATTGTGGGAGTAAAGACTAATTGTAATTGGAGTCCTTTTCAGGACTAGGTTACATCAGTTCCTATCAGTTTTTGCCAGGCAGGTCTGTGCCAGTGCTGTGCAAGTTTTTTTCACAGCATTTGGCTGAATCTAGCAAAGCTAATCCTTTTTGGCCTATTGCAGAGTGTGTTAGTCAGTGGAGTAGCCTATCTGTGTTGCAAGATATACCACCTGTGTATAGAATACCAATTTTTTTACTGCACCTAGTGAAGTAAAATCTTTTGGGCATAGCATCATTCTATTAGTCCATCTATACTGACCTCCATCAGGTTGCAAACTGAATATAATTTTTTTCTGCATCTAGCTCTGAAAAAATATTTGGGCTTCTAGCGGTGTGTGGGACTTGGTCTATTAGTCCATCTATACTGACCTCCATCAGGTTGCAAATTAAAAATATTTTTTTTCTGCATCTAGCTCTGAAAAAATATTTGGGCTTCTAGCAGTGTGTGGGACTTGGTCTATTAGTCCATCTATACTGACCTCCATCAGGTTGCAAATTAAAAATATTTTTTTTCTTCATTTATCTCTGAAAAAATATTTGGGCTTCTAGCAGCGTGTGGGACTTGTTCTATTAGTCCATCTATACTGACCTCCATCAGGTTGCAAATTAAAAATAATTTTTTTCTGCATCTAGCTCTGAAAAAATATTTGGGCTTCTAGCAGTGTGTGGGACTTGGTCTATTAGTCCATCTATACTGACCTCCATCAGGTTGCAAATTAAAAATAATTTTTTTCTGCATCTAGCTCTGAAAAAATATTTGGGCTTCTAGCAGTGTGTGGGACTTGGTCTATTAGTCAATCTATACTGACCTCCATCAGGTTGCAAATTGAATAAAAAAAATTTCTGCATCTAGCTCTGAAAAAATATTTGGGCTTCTAGCGGTGTGTGGGACTTGGTCTATTAGTCCATCTATACTGACCTCCATCAGGTTGCAAATTAAAAATAATTTTTTTCTGCATCTAGCTCTGAAAAAATATTTGGGCTTCTAGCAGTGTGTGGGACTTGGTCTATTAGTCCATCTATACTGACCTCCATCAGGTTGCAAATTAAAAATAATTTTTTTCTTCATTTAGCTCTGAAAAAATATTTGGGCTTCTAGCAGTGTGTGGGACTTGTTCTATTAGTCCTTCTATACTGACGTCCAGCAGGTTGCAAATTGAATATAATTTTTTTCTGCATCTAGCTCTGAAAAAATATTTGGGCTTCTAGCGGTGTGTGGGACTTGGTCTATTAGTCCATCTATACTGACCTCCATCAGGTTGCAAATTAAAAATATTTTTTTTCTGCATCTAGCTCTGAAAAAATATTTGGGCTTCTAGCAGTGTGTGGGACTTGGTCTATTAGTCCATCTATACTGACCTCCATCAGGTTGCAAATTAAAAATATTTTTTTTCTGCATCTAGCTCTGAAAAAATATTTGGGCTTCTAGCAGTGTGTGGGACTTAGTCTATTAGTCCATCTATACTGACCTCCATCAGGTTGCAAATTGAATAAAAAAATTTACTGCATCTAGCTCTGAAAAAATATTTGGGCTTCTAGCGGTGTGTGGGACTTGGTCTATTAGTCCATCTATACTGACCTCCATCAGGTTGCAAATTAAAAATATTTTTTTTCTGCATCTAGCTCTGAAAAAATATTTGGGCTTCTAGCAGTGTGTGGGACTTGGTCTATTAGTCCATCTATACTGACCTCCATCAGGTTGCAAATTAAAAATAATTTTTTTCTTCATTTAGCTCTGAAAAAATATTTGGGCTTCTAGCAGTGTGTGGGACTTGTTCTATTAGTCCTTCTATACTGACGTCCAGCAGGTTGCAAATTGAATATAATTTTTTTCTGCATCTAGCTCTGAAAAAATATTTGGGTTTCTAGCGGTGTGTGGGACTTGGTCTATTAGTCCATCTATACTGACCTCCATCAGGTTGCAAATTAAAAATAATTTTTTTCTGCATCTAGCTCTGAAAAAATATTTGGGCTTCTAGCAGTGTGTGGGACTTGGTCTATTAGTCCATCTATACTGACCTCCATCAGGTTGCAAATTAAAAATAATTTTTTTCTGCATCTAGCTCTGAAAAAATATTTGGGCTTCTAGCAGTGTGTGGGACTTGGTCTATTAGTCCATCTATACTGACCTCCATCAGGTTGCAAATTAAAAATAATTTTTTTCTGCATCTAGCTCTGAAAAAATATTTGGGCTTCTAGCAGTGTGTGGGACTTGGTCTATTAGTCCATCTATACTGACCTCCATCAGGTTGCAAATTGAATAAAAAAAATTTCTGCATCTAGCTCTGAAAAAATATTTGGGCTTCTAGCAGTGTGTGGGACTTGGTCTATTAGTCCATCTATACTGACCTCCATCAGGTTGCAAATTAAAAATAATTTTTTTCTGCATCTAACCCAGCCAATAGTTTTGGCCTAATACCACAGTTTGGCCACTCAGCTCTGCTCGGTTACCATCCATTGTTTTTTTGTGCAAACAACTCCAGAGTTGTGAATTAGTTAACCACCAAAATGAGTGGAAAAAGGCCTGCTGCTGGTGGAAAGGGGAATAGGCGTGTTGGGAAGGGGAAAAAAGGTTGTGTCCGTGGGGTAGGTGCAGAAGAAAGACCATCTTCCAGCCAAACTAAAATGTCTACTTCTTTTAGCGGACAATGTGATAAGATCCCTTTCTTACGGCCACGCCAATCGCTACAAATTCCAGATGAGGCACAAAAACAGCAGGTGCTTCAACGGATATCAAGTGCTCCTTTAAGTGGGCTCTCCTCCACATCAACTTCAACATCACAAATACTCCAGTCCTCAAAGGTGTCACCCAAATCGCACTTGCTTCCTCACAGCTCCCAAATCTCCAGCTGCCCGTCTGAGTATGAGGTAGAACAGATGGTTGAGTCTGCAGAGCTGTTTACTCATACTATAGCCTGGGAATCAGAGGTCGACTCCAGCGCTTCTGTGAATCCAGACGAGGAAATGATCTGCACTGATGCCCAGAATCTTTATGAGTCGGATCCAGGACCAGACGCAGAAGGTTCTGACCATAATGTAGACCCTCATTCCCAAACTGTAACTCCTGTTGGTGGAGACAATGAGGAAGACGATGATAAGACTCAAATACCTGATTGGAGCGACAACTTTAGTTTTTTGTCAGGGCAGGAACAGGTTGGCTATGAGGACGACGGGTGTGATAACGCACAGGGTGATGATGATGAGGTCGGAGATCCCACTTACTGTCAACCCACAGTCAGCCAAGAGATGAGGTCAGCAGAGGAGGTGGAGGAAGATGCTAGTGACGACGAGGTCAGGTTGCGCCTTCCTGGACAGAGACGTAGTACTGGAAGCACGTCAACAACTGCATCCTCAAACACAACTCTGCCTCTCACCACAAGTCGTGGTGGCTCTTCAGGTCGCATGGGTGCTAAGCCTTGCATAGCCTGGGCATTTTTTCAGATCGATAAAGATGACCCAACTCGTGTTATCTGTAACATTTGTCAGCAAAAGCTAAGTAGAGGCCAAAAAATACATAGTTTGAGTACTTCATGCATGAACCGGCACATGGACATGAAGCATAAGTTGCAGTGGGAAGCTTAGTGTGCTACAATGCGGTCTAGCCGGCCGGGCCAACCACCGTCTGCCATATCTTGTGCATCCGCGGCCTCTTCATCCTCTGTGACTGGGGGGACAGCAGTCACACCTGTTTTGGGGCGCAGACCTGCCACCTCTTTACCCGCAACAGCCAGCGTGATTGGCAGGTCATCATTTTCTTTGGAGGTGGTAACACCAGCTGGTCTTGAGCGCTGTCCAACATCGATAGCACCACCTTTGGATCAAGGCAACCTAACATGTCCGCCTGCATCTTCCTCACAGACCGGCAGTTTGCCGGGGACACCCTTATCAACCCCGTCTAAGCACAATAGCCAGCCCTCGGTCCCTCAGATGTGGACAAGTAAAAGACCATTTCCTCCTAGCCATGAGAAAGCTAAGAGGTTGAATTTCACCATCTGCAAGCTCTTGGCTACAGAAATGCTGCCTTTCCGCCTGGTGGACACAGAGGATTTTCGAGACCTTATGTCCGTCGCAGTGCCCCAGTACCAGATGCATAGTCGGCACTACTTCTCAAAGAAAGGTGTGCCTGCGCTCCACCAGCATGTCGCACACAACATCACCGCTTCTTTGAGAAACTCTGTGTGTGACAGGGTGCATTTCACCACAGACACTTGGACGAGTAGGCATGGACAGGGGCGTTACATGTCGCTGACTGGGCACTGGGTAACTATGGTGACAGCAGGACAAGGGGCTGCTGTCCAAGTCTTGCCGTCCCCACGAGTTGTGCGTCAATCCTCTTTATGTCATTTTTCCTCCACTGCTTCTGCCTCCTCAACCTCCTCTCGGTCTTCCACCTGCACCCAAAGCCTGTCTGGTCATGCCACAAGCTTTCTAACTGTGCAGAAGGGATCCTGCACACCTCCTTACTATGCTGGCAGTAGGGCTCAACGTCATCAGGCGGTTTTTACATTGAAATGTCTGGGAAATGTGAGTCACACAGCTGAGGAGTTGTGGTCAGCTCTGGAGAACCAATTTCATGAATGGTTGTCTCCACTGGACCTGAAACCAGGGAAGGCCGTGTGCGACAATGCTGCAAACCTGGGTGCGGCCCTTCGCCGGGGCAATGTCACACACGTGCCTTGTATGGCTCACGTGTTGAACCTGGTTGTCCAGCAATTTTTAGCCCACTATCCCAGACTAGATGGCCTTCTGCAGAGGGCACAGTCGCTGTGTGCTCACTTCCGCCGTTCGCATCCCGCAGCTCAGCGACTTACATCTCTACAGAAGTCGTTGGGCCTGCCACTTCACCGGCTAAAATGCGATGTGCCTACCCGGTGGAATTCAACTCTGCACATGTTGCAGCGACTGTGGCAGCACCGACAAGCCCTGGTGCAATACGTTCTGACGTATAGCCTGGGCCAACGAGATTCAGAGGTGGGGCAAATCACGCTGGAGGAGTGGTCTCAGATCAGGGACCTATGCACCCTTCTGCACAGTTTTGAAATGGCGACGAAGATGTTTAGTGCTGACGATGCCATTATCAGCATGACTATTCCGGTGATTTACATGCTGGAGCACATGTTAAACAGAATTCGGAGTCAGGTGGTGGCACAAGAGGAGGTGGAGGAAGTAGAGGAGGAGGAGTTGTATGCGGAAGGGCTAACATCTGCAAGGTCCAGACGGTCGGCAGCACCAAGGCGGCAGGCATGTGAGGGTGGGGGAGATGGTTTAACCAGGGCGCATGGTAGCAGCCAAACTAGTGAGGAAGGTGCAGGAGCCCAGGAAGAAGTGGAGGACGAACTGATGGAAGACTCATCAGATGAGGGAGACCTTGATCACATTTCTGTTGTGCGAGGTTGGGGGGAGAGGACAGAGGAAGGAAGCATGATTGTTACCTCGCCACCAACACAACAGGGACTTGGTGCTCCTGGATGCGCAACACACATGAGTGCCTTCTTGCTGCACTACCTGCAACATGACCCTCGAATTGTGAGAATTAGAAATAATCCTGACTACTGGGTTGCCACACTGTTAGATCCCCGGTACAAAAGTAAATTTGCAGAAATTATTCCTGCCATAGAAAGGGATGCACGCATGCAGGAGTATCAGCAGAGACTGTTGCAGAATCTTACACGTGCTTTTCCACAAAATACCAGTGGTGCACGTAGTGAATCTCACAGTTCCAACTTGCCAACCGTGGGACCGTCAAGTGTTCAGCACTCAAACCGTAACAGAACCACAGTATCTGCTGGTAACATCAATTTTGCGGAATCATTTCACCACTTTTTTAGCCCATCCTTTGCAAGGCCACAGGAGACAAGAAGTCTGACACATAGTCAACGCCTAGAGACGATGGTACAGGAGTATCTCCAAGTAAACATTGAAGCCACGACTGTGTCACTGGACCCTTGCTCTTTTTGGGCTTCCAATCTGGATAAATGGCCGGAGCTAGCCACTTACGCCTTGGAGATCTTGTCATGCCCCGCAGCCAGCGTTCTGTCTGAACGTGTGTTCAGCGCTGCTGGTGGTGTGCTGACAGATAAGCGCACGCGGCTCTCCACTGATAATGTAGACAGACTCACGTTCATAAAGATGAACAAATCATGGATCCGAAACGACTTTTCTACCCCTGTGTCATCCTGGGGAGAGTAAAAGCTTGATGATTGGTTAAAATCACCCTACCAACCGTTTTAAGCTTTCAAATTACTAATCATGTTTATCTGTATCTTGACTGGAAAATAATTTGGGCTTTGTAGCAGTGTGCAGCACTGATCCTATTACGCCATCTATAATAAGCTTCACCAGATTTAAAATTAAAAATAATTTTTAGCTGCATCTAGCCCGGAAAATAATTTTGGGGCTCCGAGATGCGCAAGACACATAAGTGCCTTCTTGCTGCACTACCTGCAGCATGACCCTCATATTGTCAGAATTCGAAGTAATCATGACTACTGGGTTGCCACACTCTTAGATCCCCCAAACTTTTCGATCAACCTTTTCATTTTAATAAAGACCAAAAAAATGGTCATTTTTGAAATTATAAGCATTAGCAGGTTGTTAGAAACTGAAATCAAACAGTTTTCAACTCAAAACTTTATTCTAGGTGATGTTACATTTTCACATAGGACCCCTTGTTCGAAAGGAGCTTCTGAACTCTCTCGTCCATTGAATTTGTCAGGTTTTGGATGGTTTCTGCTTCAATTGTTTCGCATGAGGACAGAATACCCTCCCAGAGCTGTTGCTTAGATGTGAACTGCCTCCCGCCATCATAGACACTCCTTTTAATGATGCTCCAAAGGTTCTGAATGGGGTAGAGGTCAGGGGAGCATGGGGGTCACACCATAAGTTTGTCCCCTTTTATGCCCATATCAGCCAGAGATGCAGATGTTTTATGTGCAGCATGAGATGGTGCATTATCATGCAGAAAAATGATCTTGCTGTGAAATACACGGTTCTTCTTCTTGAACCATGGCAGGAAGTGCTGTTTGAGAAAATCCACATACATTATGGAGTTCATCTTTAGCGCCTTCAGGGATCCTAAAGGGGCCGACAATCTCTCTCCCCATGATTCCAGCCCAAAACATTACTCCACCTCCTCCTTGTTGGCGCTGTAGCCGTGTTTGCGTGAGGTGTCCATCAACCAGCCATCCTCCACTCCATTCATCTGGACCATCGAGCGCTGCACGGCACTCATCCGTGAACAAAACAGTTTTGAAATCAGTCTTCATGTAATGTTTGGCCCACTGGAGCCGTTTCTGCTTGTGTGAAGTGGATAGAGGAGGTCGACAGGATGGCGTATGCACAGCTGCAAACCTCTGAAGGACCCTGCATCTTGTTGTTCGGGGGACGTTGGAGGCACAAGCAGCTTCAAAAACTTGTCTGCTGCTATGACAAGGCTTTTTTGCCGCTGCTGTTTCAACCTGACGTAATTGCCTGTAGGAAAGAGTCCTCAATTTGCCCTTATCAGCACGCACACGTGTGTACTGTGAATCAGCTACATACTTCTTGATTGCCAAGACACTTCATCCTGATCATCGCACAATGTTGATTGTAGTCATGCCTTGACCTAAACACTCCACAATTTGTTGCTTCTCAGCAGCCGACACATCCTTTTTCTTTCCCATTTTGGCAGAAAATGTAGGCTGCTTAATAATGTGAGAGAGCCTTCTTAAGTAGTCTTGCCTTTCATTGGACACACCTGCCAAACTAATTAGCACAGGTGTCTGCAATTGCTTACAGTGATATAAAGAGCCCTGACACACATCACCATCAATGAGTTTAACTGACAAACAAACAAATTCTTCCCTTATCACTCCTAAACACTTTTTGCATAATAATTTGGAACGCGGTGTACATGTGCTTTTCCACAAAACACCAGTGGTTCACGTAGTGAATCTTACAGTTCTAACTTGCCAACCGTGGTCTGTATGGAATTGTTCAATAAAGGGCCCAAAATTAAGATAACATAGATGGGAGAGGTCTCTATGAATAGGAATTCCTAAGTATTTGATACCCTGTGAGGGCCAGGCAAAGGGAAAGTTGGACTGGATGGAATCCTATATGGATTTAGGGAGGGAGACATCGAGGGCCTCAGACTTCGCTGCATTGATTTTAAAATTTTACCATGTAACAAAGTGATCTATTTCAGCCATAACAGCAGGGATGGATATATGTGATTGAGTGATATATACTAGGACATCATCAGCAAATAGAGAGCACTTGTACTCGGTGCCTCCCACCTCAATCCACCTAATATTGGGGTTATGGCGAATTGATGAGAGCAGGTGCTCCGTCACTAGGATGTATAAGAGAGGGGACAGAGGACATCCCTGCCTTGTCCCATTGGTGATTGTGAAAGGTGATGAAAATGTTCTGACGCACCCCCTGGGCCTTGGGACACCCGGAGCCGGACCCTTTTTGGTGGATGCTGGTGGTTGTAGTCTTCGTGGCGGCGATCCGGTTCCGTGGCTCAGGGCGGTCAAACCAGTGGCGGAACTATTTATGTGGTTTTGATGTTTAAATGTCCGACTACGCCACCCGTGGATTGCGGTCAGAGTGAACCGCCGCTACAGGGCAGACCGCTAAGGCTGGTGTTGTGGGTGCAGCAGAGCGTAGCATAACTCCCCACGGGAGGAGTATAGCCTCAGGGCAGTGTATGCGGTGGATGGGGGTGATGGTGCAGGGCAGCAGCAGTAACGACACGGAGTCAGTGATGCAGTTCAGGGCCTTTACTCACAGTTCTTATTATCCAGACCACGTCTGCAGGTAACGGCTGCCCATGTCGTACTGTGCTCACCAGGTGAGGGGCTCAGACAACTCCCAGATAACTTTGGAGCGCTTCACAGGACCCCCTTTGTGTGTCCTTTGTCTGGCCTTTCTTACCAACACTTCTGTCCGGCTGCCTCGGGCCTCCTCTTGGTAAACTTGGCGCCAGTTTCCCTGACCCTATGTGGTGCCTTCCTAGCGGGTGGAGCAAGGGGCTGCGCCACATAAAATGTCAGAGCCTCCGGTTTCTAGCTGACGGTCGTTTCCTGCCTCCACTAGTTCGGGGACCGGTCTCCCCCTTTGGCCTGACCCCTCCACGCAGGTGGATTCGGGCGTGCGGTGGCGACTCGCCCGTCCGCACCCCTGGGATCCCTTCATTCCTCGTTCCTGGAGCTTTCTCCGCTCCTCTTCCTTCCTTCTCCCTCTTGCAGGCCTGGGCCTCTGTTACTAGGCCCGCCTCCGGAGCAGAGCTCATGCAGAGCCCCTGCTCCCTGCCACTTCTGCTCAGACTTCTCTGCACTGAACTAAGATGGTGCCCACCTTTTATACTACCTTCTCAATGCACCCAGGAACTGCTTCCTCCCTGCTCCTGCACTGCAGGGTTCCCCTTCCTCAGTGTTCCCTCCCCCCACTCCAGCCAGGGACAGGGACTGTCGTGCCCATCTCAGGGGCATATTGGTCGCCCTGCCCCACGGCAATGTGGTGTAATGCATGCAGGTGTCGGGTCCTGATCCACACTCCATCCTTATCTGAGAGTGAGATATCACACCTCTGGGTGAGGTGCAATACGTGTGTAGCAACCGAGCCCTCGGTGCTACAGTTCCATTTATCTTCAGCCTAGGTGACGTATTGTGATACAGGGCCGTGATTTTGGCTATAAAAGGGTCCCCTAGACCCCTACCCCAAGCTTTTTAAGAGAATCATATATGGCGTGCCAGGAGACTCTATGGAATGCTTTCTCAGCATCCAACGAGAGTATCTACTTACAAATTTTTAACTGCATCTAGCCCAGGAAATACTTTGTGCCTAGTAGCCGTGTCTGCTAGTCAGCGGATTATCCCGGCTCTTAAGCAAGCTACACCACCTGTAGTTTGGACACTTAATTTTTTCAAAGGAAATGCTTCGGGACCACGGGATACTTAGTGAAGAGCATCAGGAGGCACCCCAAGGCATAGGGGCTGGGACTGGCACTAGGATGCCTTGCGGTGGACAGCCGAGCTCGATCCTTATAAAAGCTTTTTAACTGCAGCAGCTTTAGTGGACGCTACTGGAGCTGGAATTACGCGGCTGCTGGCATGAGACTTGCCCTCCAATAGATCCTTGTAAATGGATTTAAAGTGTATTCATTCAAATTAGAGGGACAATTTAAATTAAAAAGCTTAGAGCTGCCTCCACCACAGGGGGGCTCTCTCGACCCACCAGCGGACAGGCACCAGTATTGGGAGAGGGGGGCTGGCCGTCAGGGTTCACCGCGGCTCTGGCACAAACCCGGCGACACGGAGGTGGCACGGGCAGGAGCGGACTGGCCGTCTCGGCTTCTCACTTTTTGGATTTTAGAAGGGCATGACATGCCTATATCTGTGTCTCCCCCTCCTTTTACTCCTCCACCTCTTTTCTTTTCGCATGACTATATGTACTTGTCACTTTTCCATGTGTTAGTTGTGTCTTCTGAGCAGTTTGTCAGCTTTTGGACACCTTTGAAGGTGTTTTCTATGTGTTTCTATGTGTTTTTGTTTGCCTGCCATTGGTTTTAACGGTGTTCGAAGGTGTTCGACGAACAGTTCGACGAACAGTTCGGCGAACACACGGGTGTTCGACGAACCGAACCGAACTCGAACACTACGGGGGTGGCTCAACACTAATAATTACATCTTGATCTTGCGTAACTGTGCACAATAACAGTAATTTTGACCAGTGGTGCCCAAACTTTTACATGCCACTGTGTTCCCAAAGTATACAAATTCCTCATTCTGCTCATACCCCAATGCTGAGCCGCTGCTACCATATGTGTCCCTATGGAGCCAGAATACACATGTGAATACCAACTCCAAACAATCATATGGCAATTGGAGAACAAGGAGTATGACTGGTATAAAAGTATTTTTTATTAAATATCAAATATAATACAAATTCATACAATCAACGCAAAAAATGTAAGTGAAGAGGCGAGAGAGAGAAGATCTCAATGACAATAAGAGCTTACACTCTACAGAAGAGAGAGATGACCTCGCCGATCATGAGAGCATATACACTACAGGAGAGAAAGAAAGGACCCTGCTGACCATTAGAGCTTACACTCTACAGGAGAGAGAAAGATAGGACTATGCCAACCAAATATTGATTTGATTTATATTTCTCTTTTGTTAATTTGCTTTGCATTTCCTTAATTGATAAATAAACTATTAACCAGTGATGAGCAAGCACTAAAATGCTCGGGTACTCGTTGCTCAGGTCGAGCAAATTGGAATACTCGGGTGCTCAACCCGAGCAACGAGCCCAATGTTAGTCTATGGGAAACACGAGCATTTTTCAGGTGGCTCCCCCCGGCGGTCTGCAGAGTGCCTAAAAATTGCCCAAATCGATGGGAACTGTGCTAAAATGACATGGGAACAGCATGGGGAAGACCCATGGAAGCATCTCTGACTGCCAGATCACTGCTGTCAACAATGTGGTCAGAGTATTATGCCACTTTTAGGACTCACAATAAAACATACAAAAACGAAACCAAAATAGATTTTCCTGGGAGATATGTTAAGGAACATCCTTTCCATGACATGTACAATGTATATAAAGCAAAATAAATAACCAAAAGCAAAAATACTTCTCCACGCCTTGGGCTATGTTCACACATAGCGTTTTTGATGCGTTTTTGCACTTTTGCATTGCTTTCAACCAAGACAAATGCATTCACCAGGAAATGTCATTTTAACATTTTACAACCTTATCTGGCCATGTGGTGTGTGACACATCATCAGACACATGCATACAGTGCTGAAAAGATATGGGAACAGCATGGGGAAGACCTCTGGAAGCATCTCTGGCTCCCAGGTCACTGCCTAAAAGTGTGCCTTGCAACAATCACCGTCTACGTCCTTGTCCCACTGCAGCGTTCAGCTGTCCCTACCCCATTCCTTGGAATGCAAGAGCAAGTATGCAGGCAGACACCCACCCACCCACAGGCTGTGACGCGCCCCCTGGGCCAGTGTTGTTTGGGGGATACCCGGAGCCGGATCAGATGGGGGTTGTAGTGTCCGAGTGGCGGTGACCCGGTCCGTGCCCAGGGTGTCAAGCTCAGTGTGTGGCAGTCCTACAGATGTTGCTGGATGTTCTTTAGTGTCGACTACGCCACCCGTTGATTTGCGGTCAATACGGCCGCCGCTGCAGCAGGGTCCGCTGAGGCTGGTGGTGTGTGTGCAGCTTCTGGTAGTATAACCCCCAACGGGAGGGGTATAGCCTCAGGGGGTCAGTTGTAGAGGGTGGTGGTTGTGGTGGTGCAGTGAGGATGGTAATAAGACTCAGAGTCGGGCTGTGCAGTTCAGGGTTTTTACTTACTGCTGTTGTGCTGGTCACTCCGGCCTTGAGTGACCGCCCGAGCCGTGCTGCGTCCACCAGGTCCTGGACTCGGCCAACCCCCAGGTAATTCTGGAGCGTGATCCTGAGCTCCCTCTCTGACGTTCCTTTTCTCTGGCCTTCCCCACCAGGGATCCACTTATGTCCGGCTCCCTCGGGCCTCTTGTTGGTAAAACCCTTGTCTCTGGGTTCCCTGACCCTATACTTGGTGTGCCTTCGCAGTGGATTTAGTGGGGGGGTCATGGCAGATCCTGCCCACAACCTCCGGTCTCTGGCTGAGGATTAGTGCCCTCCACCAGCTTGGGATCCGGTACCCTTGTGCCAACCCTTCACCCTTCTGGTTGTATTTGGGCTCTTGGGGTTCCCTCTTCTTCCCCTCTGGGTCCTTCTCTTCTCCTCTCTCTCTTCTTTCAGGACTGCTTGACCCTCTACAGAAGACTGACTGGTAACTGTCTGCCTGTCTGACCCTGATCTAAGATGGTTCCCACCTTATATACTCCCTCTATGTGTGAGCTCAGGTGACCAGCACCCAATGAGCTCCTAGCATTACCCAGACTGCTCCCCCTATCTGCCCCTACACTACTGGGATGTTCCACCCCCCTCCCACTCCAGCCAGGGACAGACACTGTCGTACCTGCACATATACCTAGTGGGAGTACCATTGATCTGTCCCCCGGAAATGGGATGTATGTAGTGCATGCAGCCTACTGAGCTCAGTTCCACACTCCATCCTTACCCGGGAGTGGAATATCACACCTCTGGCTTGAGGTGCAATACCCCTGTAGCAGCCGAATCCTCAGGGTGCTACATTCCCCCCTGGTAAATCACAGCACGTCCTCGGGCTGTAAGAGAATAAAAACATCAAACATACAAATTTTCATAACAACAATAACATATAAAACATTATATATATATTAACACTCTTGCTCCTCCGGCCACGGTGCGACTTGTGACCGGGTAAAGTGCGACAGTCTCTTGTAGAAAAACGGTTTCCTTATAAAACCAGTAGGGGGCGCCTTAGAAAGCGCAACTATATACAGGGGGAAAGTGGCCGCTCTCAGTCCTCGGCCAGGTATAAGGAAGGAATGACCGCTCTCAGTCCTCGGTCAGTGGGATTAAGGGACACACGGGTTAACAGTTCACACTTGTCCCAACGGGGACATATTTAAAGCAGCAACAGTTCACTGTACCCCGACGGGTAACTATTTACAGTCTCTTTACCGTACTTTAACGACGGCGTCCTCCTGCTCCTTCTTTGTCTTTAGACCCGTCCGGGTCCTCTTGCTCCTCCTCACACCGCAGCTCCTCCTCCGTCAGGCGATGCACATGGAGGGCGTAGGGTCCTTTGGCACACTTGTGCCGGGTGAACGTGACCTCGTCCCCTACGTACAGGTCACGACCTCTGTGTCCCTCCGGCAGATGGCTTTCTACGTCTCTGCGGGTTACAAAGACGTCGCCGGGGGTATGATGGTCTCTTATGAAGCCCCACCCATGCTGCAGGTTGAATTTAATCACAGTCCCGGTGGTACGGGGACCATGAGCTGCACGGGGGTTCCTCCTGGTCCGGCTCTTCTGCCCTGCGCTCTGTTCCTGCAGCCGCTGCTCACGGATCCGCCTCTCTTTCCGCTCTTGCTCAAAGGCTGCCAACTGCTGGCGGCAGCACTCCACTCGCTCTGCTGCAGCTGCCCGCGTTTCTTGAGTGAACCCCATGAGGTCTCCTCCGGTGGGGTCCCACTCGAATTGTGCTTCTTCTAGCGGGAGCGGGGTTCTCCTGACGGGCTTCGGAGCCGGAATCAGGGGCTCGCACAGGGGCCTTGCTCTTTGGAGTTCCAGTTGGTAGTACTCCTGGGGCCATACAAAGGGCTGCCCATCCGGGCACGTGTGCTGGGCAAATAGATCTTCGCCCAGGTGCGGCACTCGAGATGTTGAGGGCGCGTTGATGGTAGCGGCGCCCGGGTTGACCAGGCCTTGCGACCAGGCTTGGGGCACCCTAAAGGTAAAGGGCACCGTAAGGACGGCGGCGCCCGGGGGTACTCGGCCCTGCGACCAGGCCGGTGGCTCCGCGGAGGTAGGGGGCGCTGTTGGAATTGCGGCGCCCGGAGGTACTAGACCTTGCGACCTGGCCGATGGTATTTCCTGTTTGGTCGCGCTCAGGGTCGAGGCGTGTGACGTCACAGGGGTCGCGGCCGCGGCTTCTACTTGAGGCCTAGTCCGGCACGGTGACGATGCAGCGACGGGCACGGCAGGGGGAATTTCGGGCTCTGCGACGGGGAGCTGGGACAGGTACACGGTTTCTCGGCTCGGGGTAGAGACGTCCCCTTTACCTGCCTCCGTCCGTTCAGCTCCCTCCTCGGCGCCGTCTCCGGCCTTCACTCCTCCTGCACCATACTCAGAGGCGGTCTGTCTCCTCGTCTCGGGTGGCGTGCTCCGCTGACGGGTTCCGGTCTGCTGGGCCATCTCACGGCTCCACTCCGTCAGCGTGTCTTGCTGCACCTGGGCCATCCTCCGTGCGAGGCCCTCCAGCGCGGTCTGTGCACACTCCCGGTCTCGGGGGAGCTGTGCTAGGATCTCCACTAAGCCTAGTGGGGTCGTTGCTTGCAGCAGGCTCCTGACCACTAGGTCGGTGTTGCCTGTCTCTCCCTCCATCTCCGGGTACGCTTTCTCTGGACTCCTCTCCAGACTTCTTGTCTCCGGGTGCGCTCTCTCCAGACTCCTCCAGGCTGCACCCATCTTCGCTCTCTTGTTCTGTCTCCGCCCACATTGAAGGTGGTCCCGGGGCAACTTTGTGATTGTCAGTTCCAGGGGCAGTTCTCTCACGCTGATGGACACTTCCAGCATCACAGTCTCTGTTGGTGGGCGCGGTTTCCGCTTTTGGCGCCATTCTTTGACCTGGCCCACGATGGGAGGTGGCCTTTTGCCACCCTCTGGCACGCCCATAATGGCGTCCGCTCTTCCAAGGCGGGAAATCTTTGGAAATGGCGGGAATCGTCTCCCAGTGGCGGGAAACTCCATGGATGGCGGGAAAAAGCTGCAAATGGCGGACAACCGGCGGGAAACGACCTGTGATGGGGTCCGTTGGCGGGGACCCTCCGGAACCGGCGGGAGACTTCTTTTTGAGGTAACGGTGAACTTTTCTTCAGGCACGCAGTACCCGGTTGTTGCGGGCACGTTATCCTGCCGACTACGCCAAAGTTGACGCGCCCCCTGGGCCAGTGTTGTTTGGGGGATACCCGGAGCCGGATCAGATGGGGGTTGTAGTCTCCGAGTGGCGGTGACCCGGTCCGTGCCCAGGGTGTCAAGCTCAGTGTGTGGCAGTCCTACAGATGTTGCTGGATGTTCTTTAGTGTCGACTACGCCACCCGTTGATTTGCGGTCAATACGGCCGCCGCTGCAGCAGGGTCCGCTGAGGCTGGTGGTGTGTGTGCAGCTTCTGGTAGTATAACCCCCAACGGGAGGGGTATAGCCTCAGGGGGTCAGGTGTAGAGGGTGGTGGTTGTGGTGGTGCAGTGAGGATGGTAATAAGACTCAGAGTCGGGCTGTGCAGTTCAGGGTTTTTACTTACTGCTGTTGTGCTGGTCACTCCGGCCTTGAGTGACCGCCCGAGCCGTGCTGCGTCCACCAGGTCCTGGACTCGGCCAACCCCCAGGTAATTCTGGAGCGTGATCCTGAGCTCCCTCTCTGACGTTCCTTTTCTCTGGCCTTCCCCACCAGGGATCCACTTATGTCCGGCTCCCTCGGGCCTCTTGTTGGTAAAACCCTTGTCTCTGGGTTCCCTGACCCTATACTTGGTGTGCCTTCGCAGTGGATTTAGTGGGGGGGTCGTGGCAGATCCTGCCCACAACCTCCGGTCTCTGGCTGAGGATTAGTGCCCTCCACCAGCTTGGGATCCGGTACCCTTGTGCCAACCCTTCACCCTTCTGGTTGTATTTGGGCTCTTGGGGTTCCCTCTTCTTCCCCTCTGGGTCCTTCTCTTCTCCTCTCTCTCTTCTTTCAGGACTGCTTGACCCTCTACAGAAGACTGACTGGTAACTGTCTGCCTGTCTGACCCTGATCTAAGATGGTTCCCACCTTATATACTCCCTCTATGTGTGAGCTCAGGTGACCAGCACCCAATGAGCTCCTAGCATTACCCAGACTGCTCCCCCTATCTGCCCCTACACTACTGGGATGTTCCACCCCCCTCCCACTCCAGCCAGGGACAGACACTGTCGTACCTGCACATATACCTAGTGGGAGTACCATTGATCTGTCCCCCGGAAATGGGATGTATGTAGTGCATGCAGCCTACTGAGCTCAGTTCCACACTCCATCCTTACCCGGGAGTGGAATATCACACCTCTGGCTTGAGGTGCAATACCCCTGTAGCAGCCGAATCCTCAGGGTGCTACATTTGCAATACTATACTGCCAAATTTTTGAAATGTGGACTTTTAGGCTCGTGGAGGCGGAAGCTTTTCATAACCTCATGCCGGCGGTGGCCGGGTGTCCATACTCGGTCTCCAGCCACTACTATATTTCCCGGTATCGCCTCCGCTTCCACAAGCACGGGTCCCACAACATTGCCCATGTCCTCCCCAGTGCACGTACTGGGAAGGACCACCTAACCACAAACACGTGGACCGGTGAATGTGGCCAGGGATGGTATGGAGCCAGTCCACAACTTTTTTTGCTAAGAGTTGTATTTAGCTCGGTGAAAGGACTGGCATAGAAGGAAACCATATCTACCCTGCGTGTCATTTCTCCCAGGAAGTCCTGTAATTGAGCTTGCTGCAGAAGCAATGGCAGCCCATCCAACATCAACTCGCACTTGTTGGTGGTGCTTTGACACACACACATTTTTCTTTGTGCATTTAATTTCTTCATTACAGAGTTGGACAATGGCTGATCTGTAATGCGTTTTGAGAAATAAAATGCATAAGCATGTCCGATCCACATTAAAAAAGCCGCCATAGAGTGTCCGCGAACCTTCCCCCACACTTTTCTTAGCCAGGGCTGCTTTTCGGCAGGGTTGGATGGGCCCACCAGAGAACCGGAAACTCCTCCAGCGGGCCCTGGCTTCTCCTTCAGGAGAGTTCATAGTGCTGAGGTGAGGCCATGATGATGATAGAGGCCACCATCTCCTTAGTTTTCTGTTACTTGGAATGCAAGTGCAAGTATGCAGCCAGCCAGCCACCCACAGACTGCAACACTAAATTGGCAGATTTCTGGGCAGCTCTTTGCACTTGAAATATGGCCTTTTAAGCTCGTGGAGGCGGAAGCTTTTCACAACCTCATGCCGGCGGCGGCCGGGTGTCCATACTCGGTCCCCAGCCACCACCACTATATTTCCAGGTATCGCCTCCACCTTCCACAAGCACGGGTCCCTCAACATTACCCGTGCCCTCCCCAGTGGACTTACTGGGAAGGACCGCCTAACCACAAACAAGTGGACAGGTGAATGTGGCCAGGGATGGTATGGAGCCAGTCCACAACTTTTTTTTTCCTAAGAGTTGTATTTAGCTCGGTGAAAGGATTGGCATAGAGGGAAACCGTATCCACCCTGTGTGTCATTTCTCCCAGGAAGTCCTCTAAAGCTGCTTGAACATTACTACTGGTACTTTTCTGTGGGAATTTGCTTGCCTCCTACCAGCCTGGAATATTTCCAGCAGACTATGGGACGACGCCATGGTATTAGCACTGCCCCCAGTACCAGTAGTGAAGCCATCCCCAATTTCCTTCTCAGGAATTTTATTTGGTAGACTGAGTGGCTGCCCAAATACATTTTCTCACAAAGGAGCTGAAGATAGAGTGGCAGTAGGTGCAAGTTTCTCCAGCCTGTTAGATACTAGAGGGTGAATGGCAGCACATTGGATCAGTGGTTAGCACTGAAGCCTTGCAGCGCTGGGATCCTGGGTTCAAATCCCAGCAAGGACAACATCTGCAAGGACTTTGTATGTTTTCCCTGTGTTTGCGTGTGTTTCCTCCTCAGTAAAAAAGGCAGGGTTGGAGGTTGAATCCTCTGGTGTCCCTTGGCTTTTACCTAAGGAGAGTTCATGATAGTGGTAAATTTGCAGCTGCTATGGGGCTCTTGAGCGGGTGAGAAAGGTTAGCCATCAGAATCAAATCCTCTGGTGGGCACAATGTTTTTCAATCTGAGACAGTTTCTCAGTGGGAGTTGTATTTCACCACAGCCATATTCTGTGGTGAAATACCCCGGCTGTCATTTCTCCGTCACCAGGTTCCACCCATTGTCACACACGACCATGCCTGGCTATATGTTCAGCGGTGAGAGCCACAGATCAGGTTGGTGTGTTACAGCTTTCAAAAACTCTGCAGCGCTGGGCGGTTTGTCAATTAAGCTTTAAGCATGTTATCTTCAGCACAGCCTGTTGCCGCTTGGCCAAGGCAGTGGTGCAGTGCTTTCAGCTTGTGACTGATGTTGTCATTTCGGAGATGGATCAGGAGGTCCATGAGCTGAACAATGTGATTGCATTGAGGCTAAATTGGTGACGCTGTTTTTTATACTAAAGAAAGATCCTATTGTTTTGTTTTTTTTACGTTATTTTTTAAGATAAATGCATTCACCGGGAAATGTCATTTTAACATTTTACAATCTTATCTGGCAATGTGGTGTGTGACACATCATCAGACACATCCTTTTTTATTTATGATGGAGGGACTCTGAATGTCATAAAGCCTATTTTTATAGGGCCATCAGACTGCCCTTACTATTCTTATAAGGCCAGCAGTCGGCGGCCATAGCTATTGTTAAAGAGCCATCAGCCGGCTATGCTTTGTTGTTCCCATTATTAACAAGTGGGTCTCCTATACTATTATTGCATATCCAGTGACTGCAAGGGCTGCCAAAATTTGGAGGCAACCCAATACCCCTTTGAAGAGACATAGAGGAGGGTCTTAGTGAAAAAATTGTTCCCATTATAAAGGAGCTTGTCTCCTATAGTGGTAATGCCCATGCTGTGACTGCAAGGGTTGCCAAAATTTGGGAAAAACCCCACTAAGAAATTAAAGACACATAAAACAGGGCCACAGTAACAAGGTACGACATGTTCCCTTTAGAAAGGAGAGGGTCTGCTATACAGTTATAGGGTATGCAGTGAGTCCAACGGCTGACCAATTTTAGTAAAAACACCACTAAGAATTTAAAGACACATAGAGCAGGGCCACAGAAACAAGGTACGACATGTTCCCATTAGAAAGGAGAGGGTCTGCTATACAGTTATAGGGTATGCAGTGAGTCCAACGGCTGACCAATTTTAGTAAAAACACCACTAAGAATTTAAAGACACGTAGAGCAGGGCCACAGTAACAAGGTACGACATGATCCCATTAGAAAAGACAGGGTCTGCTATACAGTTATAGGGTATGCAGTGAGTCCAATGGCTGACAAATTTTAGGAAAAACCCCACTAAGAATTTAAAGACACATGGAGCAGGGCCACAGTAACAAGGTACGACATGTTCCCATTAGAAAGGAGAGGGTCTGCTATACAGTTATAGGGTATGCAGTGAGTCCAATGGCTGACCAATTTTAGGAAAAACCCCACAAAGAATTTAGAGACACACGGAGCAGGGCCACAGTAACAAGGTATGATATGTTCCCATTAGAAAGGAGAGGGTCTGCTATACAGTTATAGGGTATGCAGTGAGTCGAACAGCTGACCAATTTTAGGAAAAACTCCACTAAGAATTTAAAGACACACAAAGCAGGGCCACAATAACAAGGTACGACATGTTCCCATTAGAAAGGAGAGGGTCTGCTATACAGTTATAGGGTATGCAGTGAGTCCAACGTCTGACCAATTTTAGGAAAACCCCACAAAGAATTTAGAGATACATGGAGCAGGGCTACAGTAACAAGGTACGACATGATCCCATTAGAAAGGGGAGGGTCTGCTATACGGTTATAGTGTATGCAGTGAGTCCAACAGCTGAACAATTTTAGGAAAAACCCCACAAAGAATTTAAAGACACACAAAGCAGGGTCACAGTAACAAGGTACGACATGTTCCCATTAGAAAGTAGAGGGTCTGCTATATAGTTATAGGGTATGCAGTGAGTCCAATGGCTGACCAATTTTAGGAAAAACCCCACAAAGAATTTAGAGACACACAAAGCAGGGCCACAGTAACAAGGTATGACATGTTCCCATTAGAAAGGAGAGGGTCTGCTACACAGTTATAGGGTATGCAGTGAGTCCAACAGCTGACCAATTTTAGGAAAAACCCCACTAAGAATTTAAAGACACACAAAGCAGGGCCATAGTAGCAAGGTACGACATGTTCCCATTAGAAAGGAGAGGGTCTGCTATACAGTTATAGGGTATGCAGTGAGTCCAACTGCTGACCAATTTTAGGAAAAACCCCACTAAGAATTTAAAGACACATAGAGCAGGGCCACAGTAACGACAAATTCCCATTAGAAAGGAGAGAGTCTCCCATAGTGTTGGCCTATGCAGCGAATGCAAGGGCTGCTAAATATTTGGAGGTACTTCAATGCCCCTTGGAAGAGAGGTGGAGGACGGCCTCATAAAAAAATGTCCCCATTAGAAAGGAGCGGGCCTACTATACTTGTAATGCCCATGCACTAAGTGGTATACCCTGGGAGGTAAACATGAACATAATGTATACATTTTTCTTTTTACGGGCATCATAAACACCCTTTAAAAAAATTATGTGGGTGTTGCATCACGGACCACGGTCACCCTGGTGATATTGTGGTGGAGGATGAGGAGAAGGAGCAGGACAAGAGCAAATAGACAAAATCAGGAAGCGTATACCCATGTCTGGGTGTGAAAAGGTACATGGGAATACACCTCCCAAGAAAAGACACTGGATTTAAGTTTATGTTACGCTGCTATCATTTGGTGGTGTTGAGAAATCTGGCCCAATCCAGCCCTTGTTCATTTTTATAAGAGTCAGCCTGTCAGAATTTTCAGTTGACAGGGGGATGCTCTTATCAGTTATAATTCCACCAGTGGCACTAAAAACCCGCTCTAATAAAACTCTGGCGGCAGGGCAGGCCAGGACCTCCAAGGCATAGAGAGCCAGTTCATTCCACGTATCCAGCTTGGATACCCAACAATTATAAGACATAGCGAAATCACGGAGGACGTTGGTACGGTCGGCAAGGTACTCCCTCAGCATCTTCCCAAACTTTGCACTCCTTGTGAGAGTACACCACGCCTCAGGGCCTGTGCGATGGAAGGGTCTGAGAAAACTCTCTCAGAACTTTGACAGTGTTCCCCTGCCTGTGCTGGATTGAAGTTGTGTCTTTCTCGCCTGTACTCTCCTTGGTTATCCAACGAAGTCTGCCCTCTGCTGCCAGTGTTTTCAGATGGGAATATTTTTAATAGTTCCGCAACAAGGGCCTTCTGGTACTGCCCCATTTTTGTAGACCTGTCCGCCTCAGGAATAAGAGATATAAAGTTCTCCTTGTAGCGTGGGTCTAGAAGTAAAGACAAAATGGATTCGCACGGACAATAGATTGTGCTCAGAGGGAAAAGTAACGTATATATATTAGATACCCTCGGCACAAAAAGAGATTACTAGTATAATGTCAAAAAAGAAAATTTATTCAGAGTGACCCAAAAAATGGAAAACAGTGCAATCCATCCAACGTTTCGGCTATTTGCCTTTATCAAGGTTATCTGGGTTGAGGCTCGGGGCTCAAAAATGTGGTGTTGTCACTGCATTTAGAACATGCTCTACATGCAGTGACAACACCACATTTTTGAGCCCCGAGCCTCAACCCAGATAACCTTGATAAAGGCAAATAGCCGAAACGTTGGATGGATTGCACTGTTTTCCATTTTTTGGGTCGCTCTGAATAAATTTTCTTTTTTGACATTATACTAGTAATCTCTTTTTGTGCCGAGGGTATCTAATATATGTGGGTCTAGAAGTGTCACCAACCAGTAATGACTGTCACCCAAAATTTTGAGAACGCAGGGGTCATGGGAAAGGCAGCGTAACATAAACTCAGTCATGCGTGCCAGGCTACTAACAGGCAAGGCTTCCATGTCCTCACCAAGAGGATGACTGACCATGCTCTGCTCCTCCTCCTCCTCCTCCTCTCTGTCTTCTGGCCATCCACGCTGAACAGACTGTATGACAGCTGTGCAGGTAGTACCATCTATAGTGCATGAAACTAGCTCCTGTCCTTCCTCCTCCTCTTCCTCACTGTCACCCAATCCACATTGGGATGAGATGAGGCTTGGCTATGTGTAATCACCCTGTATGGTTCCTTGCTCCATCTCATTGTGCTCCGCCTGCAATGCATCCTCTTTGATTGTGAGCAGAGAGCATTTCAGAAGACAGAGAAGCGGGATGGTGATGCTAATTATGGCGTCATCGTTGCTCACCATCTTGGTGGAGTCCTCAAAGTTTTGGAGGATGGTACATATGTCTGACTATCCATGTCCACTCCTGAGGTCTTATGTGTGAAGTCTGAAATGAATACCTACGGCCTTGTTGATGATGGTACTCAACAACTGCCCTCTTCTGCTCACAAATCCTTCCCAACATCTGCAGTGTAGAGTTCCAATGTGTGGGGACATCACACACCAGTCTGTGAGCCAGAAGCTGCAAATGCTGCTGAAACACTGCAAAGGCGGCGGAAGCTGTAGCTGACTTTCTAAAATGGGCACACAGATGGCGTACTTTAACAAGCAAATCCGGCAGCTCCGGGTAGGATTTGAGAAACCGCTGAACCACGAGGTTAAGCACATGGGCCAGGCATGGTACGTGTGTGAGCTCGCCTCAAACTCAGATCCGCCACCAGGTTCCGGCCATTGTCACACACGACCATGCCTGGCTGTAGGTTCAGCAGTGTGAGCCACAGATCTGCCTGCTCTTTCAGAGCTGTCCACAACTCTTCATCATTGTGCGGTTTGTCACCTAAGTATATTAGCTTCAGCGTAGCCTGTTGCCGCTTGGCCGATGCAGTGCTGCAGTGCTTCTAGCTTGTGACTGATGTGGTCATTTCAGAGATGAAGGCTGAAGAGGAGAAGGAGGCTGAAGAGGATGAGGTGCAGGAGCTGTAGACCGTGGGGGCAACCCTGATTGACCTAGAGCCCGCAATCCTTGGCGTCGAGAGGATGTTTTCCGTCTCAAGGTCCGACTGGGTCCCGGCTTCCACTATGTTAACCCAGTGTGCCGTCAGCGAGATGTACCGTCTCTGCCCACAAGCACTTGTCCGCGTGTCCGTGGTTAGGTGGACTTTACCGGTAACTGCGTTGTTGAAAGCACGGCTAATGCTTTGGGACACATGCTTGTGTAATGCGGGGACGGCACACCGGGAGAAATAGTGGCGGCTGGGGACCGAGTACCGAGGGACGGCCACTGCCATCAGGTTGCGGAATGCTTCCGTCTCCACGAGCCTAAAAGGCAACATTTAGAGCGCAAACAGTCGTGAAATGTGAGAATTTAGTAGTGTGGCCTGTGGGGCGTTGGATGCATATTTGCGCTTGCGTTTCAAGGACTGGGGTATGGACAACTGAACGTTGCGCTGGTACAAGGACATGGACGTGCTTCCTGATGCTGCTACTTGAGAGTGTGCAACGACAGGTGCAGGGCAGGAGGCATCTTCGCATGCACCATGGACAGGGGATTGGCTTGCATGCACAACAGCGGAAGAAGCAATGGTGCCACCCGCAGATACTGTTCCTGGACCCTGGGGTTCGGCCTACAAAATTGGGTGCTTTGCTGCCATGTGCCTGATCATGCTGGTGGTGGTCAGGCTGGTCGTTTTGCCACCCCTGCTGATGCTGGCCTGGCAGGTGGTGCAAATGGCCTTTTTGGGGTTATTGGCAGAGTCTTTAAAAAACAACCAGACTCTGGAAGACCTAACAGTTGTACTGGCAACTTCCTTCGTGTTGGTGTTACTGGGAATGGTTGCCTGCCTTCTGTCTGCGGCCACCACACTGCTTCTTCCTGCATGTTGGGGTGCTCTGCCTCCCTCCCCCCTGTGTGCTGCTGTCCTTGCTCTGCATGTCCTCCTATCAGGTTGGGTCAGTTACTATATCATCCACTACCTCGTGTTCCACTTCCGCACCCTGGTCCTCCTCCTGACTTTCTGGCAATTGTGTCTCATCATCGTTCACTTCTTGTGACACTTTCCCACAGTCGCCTTTGTGTGACCGTGGCTGCTCAAATTTTTGGGCATCGCTACATGCGATCTCCTCTTGCCTCGCTTCAAGTGGACTGGACGAGAGGCCAGAATCTATAAATGGAAAAGTGAACAGCTCTTCAGAGTGTCCAAGTGTGGGATCAGTTGTCTCTGGGTACTCGGCATCATGGGAGGAAGGAGGATCAGGGTGAGGAATATGCGGTCCAGACTCACGGCTACTGAGACTTGACCGTGTGGAAGACAGAGTGGTGGTGGTGGTGGCTAAGTGACTGGAAACATTATCCGCTATACAACCAACAACCTTTTGACACTGCTCTGGGTTCAATAGTGGTGTGCTGCGGTCCCCTAGAAATTGGGACAGGAAGGTCAGGCGAGAATATGTGGGTGTTTGTTGTGGCACAATTTCAGCTTGCCCACGGCCTTGTCCTCGGCCTCTGAATGCACCATAACCATCACGTCCAGTTCCCCGTCCCTTGCCACGTGCCTTGCCCATTTTAAATGGAGGACAGTATCTTCCACACTCACTACAAATGACTGAGTTTGGAGTGAACTTATATGTGATCCGTGTGATGGAGAAAACAGAGTTTTAAATACCTGGCCTGTAGGTAAGTAGTTTGACCAGCAAACTGCTGTGAATTGCTTCACTGACACACTGAAATAAATTTTTAATGGATACCAGAAATGGCAGTATTTTCTGACAACGTATATGTGATCCGTGTGACGGACAAAACAGAGTTTTAAATACCTGGCCTGAAGGTAAGTAGCTTGAACAGCAAACTGCGGTGAATTGCTTCACTGACACACTAAAGGAAATTTTTAATGGAGGCCAGAAATGGCAGTATTTTCGGACAATGTATTTGTGATCCGTGTGTTGGAGAAAACAGAGTTTTCATTACCTGGCCTGTAGGTAAGTAGTTTGAACAGCAAACTGCTGTGAATTGCTTCACTGACACACTAAAGGGAATTTTTAATGGAGGCCAGAAATGGCAGTATTTTCTGACAACGTATATGTGATCCGTTTGACGGAGAAAACGCAGTTTTAAATAGCTCGATTTCTAGCGCTCTAATATGGAAAGGACCTGGGTATATTCTGCAGTACCAACAAGCAAATGGCGCAGAAAAAATGGTGTTCTCTGGATTGCTTTTTAAGCAAATAATGAGGATTAAGATCCAAAGAAAAGTGCTATATGCCCTGCAGTCTGCTATACACTCTGCCTGCCTGATATCTCTGCAGATGGATTAGTCCTCAGAAGCACTGTTTGTTAAGATGGATATGTATAATATACGGTTTTTCTCCCTACACTACCTAATACACAAGCAAATCTGTCCCTGACACAGCAGTAGCTCTCCCTACACTGTCTGATCCGGATTGACTGTGACGAGCATGGCGGCGCTAGGTCTAGTATACACCTGGTGACGCTGTGCGGCCAGCCAATCACTGTAATGCCTACAACCAACATGGCTATGGCATTACAGTGCATGGCAGGAAATCCCTGCATGTTCATTGGCTCTCTAAAGAGCGCCAAACATGCAGGGAGGGGACCCGAGTTCCCACCCGAGCAACCTGGAAAAACTCGGCGAGCGCCGAGCTTGTCGAGCACCGTTATGCGCGGGCGAGTACTGAGCAGTGGCGTGCACGTTCGCTCATCACTACTATTAACACCTCTTTTTTTTAAAGAATTCTTACTTTGCAGCATCCTTTAAGTTTTATTTTTTCACATTCACAATATGCTCCAATGTATCTGGACACCTTACCACGAAACCTATATGAACATGATATTCCAAAACAATGGATGTAGGCCCCTTTGCAGCTATAAGAGTTTCCATTATTTTGGAAAGACATTCCACATTATTGTGTGTCTCAGAGAATTTGTGCCCATTCAGCCAAATTAGCATTTGTGAGATCAGACACTGATGTTGGATGAAAAAGTTTAGCTGTTAATCGATGTCCTAATTTAGCCCAAAGGTGTTCAATGCAGGTAAGGTCAGGACTTTTGCCACTTTGTACGCCTCCATACCAAATTTGTCAAATCATGTCTTTGTGAACCTTAATTTGTGCACTTTGTCTCATACTGAAACAGGTAAGGATATTCCTTGAACCTTTGCAACAAAGTTGAAAATATACAGTTATATGAAAAAGTTTGGGCAACCCTATTAATCTTAAGCTTAATGTTTTATAAAAATTGGTGTTTTTGCAACAGCTATTTCAGTTTTATATATGTAATAACTGTTGGACACAGTAATGTTTCTGCCTTGAAATGAGGTTTATTGTACTAACAGAAAATGTGCAATCTGCATTCAAACAAAATTTGACAGGTGCAAAAGTATGGGCACCCTTATCATTTTCTTGTTTTAAATACTCCTACCTACTTTTTACTGACTTACTAAAGCACTTTTTTTGGTTTTGTAACCTCATTGAGCTTTGAACTTCATAGCCAGGTGTATGCAATCATGAGAAAAGCTACTTAAAGTGGCCACTTGCAAGTTGTTCTCCTGTTTGAATCTCCTCTGAAGAGTGGCATCATGGGCTCCTCAAAACAACTGTCAAATGATCTGAAAACAAAGATTATTCAACATAGTTGTTCAGGGGAAGGATACAAAAAGCTGTCTCAGAGATTTAACCTGTCAGTTTCCACTGTGAGGAACATAGTAAGGAAATGGAAGAACACAGGGGCAGTTCTTGTTATGGCCAGAAGTGGCAGGCCAAGAAAAACATCAGAAAGGCAGAGAAGAAGAATGGTGAGATCAGTCAAGGACAATCCTCAGACCACCTCCAGAGAGCTGCAGCATCAACTTGCTGCAGATGGTGTTACTGTGCATCGGTCAACTATACAATGCACTATGCACAAGGAGAAGCTGTATGGGAGAGTGATGCGAAAGAAGCTGTTTCTGGAAGCACACCACAAACAGAGTCGGCTGAGGTATGCAAAAGCACATTTGGAGAAGCCAATTTATTTTTGGAAGAAGGTCCTGTGGACTGATGAAACCAAGATTGAGTTGTTTGGTCATACAAAAAGGCGTTATGCATGGCGGCAAAAAAACACAGCATTCCAAGAAAAACACTTGCTACCCACAGTAAAATTTGGTGGAGGTTCCATCATGCTTTGGGGCTGTGTGGCCAATGCCGGCACCGGGAATCTTGTTAAAGTTGAGGGACGCATGGATTCCACTCAGTATCAGCAGATTCTTGACAATAATGTTCAAGAATCAGTGACAAAGTTGAAGTTATGCAGGGGATGGATCTTTCAGCAAGACAATGATCCAAAACACCGCTCCAAATCTACTCAGGCATTCATGCAGAGGAACAATTACAATGTTCTGGAATGGCCATCCCAGTCCCCAGACCTGAATATCATTGAACATCTGTGGGATCATTTGAAGAGGGCTGTCCATGCTCGGCGACCATCAAACTTAACTGAACTGGAATTGCTTTGTAAAGAGGAATGGTCAAAAATACCTTCATCCAGGATCCAGAAAATCATTAAAAGCTACAGGAAGCGACTAGAGGCTGTTATTTTTGCAAAATGAAGATCTACTAAATATTAATGTCACTTTTCTGGTGAGGTGCCCATACTTATGCACCTGTCAAATTTTGTTTGAATGCAGATTGCACATTTTCTGTTAGTACAATAAACCTCATTTCAAGGCAGAAACATTACTGTGTCCAACAGTTATTACATATATCAAACTGAAATAGCTGTTGCAAAAAGACCAATTTTTATAAACCATTAAGCTTAAGATTAATAGGGGAGCCCAAACTTTTTCATATAACTGTACTGTCTAATTGTGTAAAATCTTTGTATGCTGTAGAATTTTGCTGTTATATCAAATTTCAAGCTATCACTGGGTAAGTGATAACTATTAGATGCAACTGCTGAGAACCCAACCAACTGAAAGAAGAGAGGTCCTGGCTCCCATGATGCATCCCCTATGTAGGACATAAGCCAGGACGAATTGAATTAAACAGAGACATGTTGCTCCATTCAAAGTCTATGACATTGATGAAAATAGCAGAGTGATGCCCTTTTAAAAATCATTTTCTAAATGATAATGAAGTTCAGTAGTCACAACTATGTTCACATGTAGTAGTCCCTAAATTAACTTTATTGCAACTGACATAACAACCATGATTGAGGCAAAGTTTTGATATTTGTTGCAAATTTCATTTTATACTAAAAATATCAAAATAATGCTCTAAAATCTCCATCTGTGTGAAATTGATATACATGACTTTGTGGTCAATTAATTAAAAGTTGACAGTGCCCCTTTCTTCAAGCCATGACATAGTTTTTGTTCTAGGCATTTGCATAAAGCAGAAATCTGCATTAGAGCCTGACATTCATTCTATGGCTTGGAATTGGGCTGTGTATTAATAAACAATAAAGCTATTAGGGCATATTAATGCTGCACAATGAACTTGTCAAAGTGGATAATGTATAAATCAATGTAAATAACACTGACAGGAGGTAATTCAATTTCACTGGTCCCTCAGCCCATTCTAAATATGAGAAGATGTGACATGTTGAAAGGAACTAAAGATGATGAAACATATAAAATTAACTCAAGTGTCCTTGTAATTTTTATTGGAGTCAAAATGTTAAGATACTGGAAATGTCTTTTTTTTAACGCAAACAGGAAGTCAAGGCAAATATTAACAAGTTTGAAATTAATTTCACAAATCACATAATGTGTGTCTTCGGAAGCAAATTTGCTAAAGAATAAGAAAGCTTGGCTAGTGTTATAAAACTAAAAATAAAATTGTGTATCATTCACATAAAACAGATTGAAAAATACAAAAACAGATTGCTAGACGCAATGTCACATTGCTCATTTGTTACCGTTACTCTTCTGGTACTTTCCAATTAACTACTTATTTGTATAGCTCAGAATTTCAGCTTTTGCATTCCAAGTGATAAGGTTCTGTAGCAGAACAGGATTTTTTTGGTAAAGGGAACTTGTCAGGATGATTTTAATACTGAAGCTAGTGGTTCGACAGCATAGGTCCAGTACAGCAATAACTAGGATACTGGTCTTATAGTATACCGATATGCTATCACTGAAAAATCAAGCTTTAAACCATATGTAAATTAGCCTGAAAGTGAATTTGGGCATGCCAATGAAACTAGAATAAATTGACATGCCGCCAATACACTTGCAGGCTAATTTGCATGTAGCTTTAGCACTCGATTTCTCGCTTATGACATATCGGCTTACTACAACATACATCTTTTTTTATTGCTGTTCTACAACTTTTCAAGACATGCCACTTTCAGTAAAAAAAAAAATGTCTTTAAACGGTACTTTGGGGTACATGTTCCATACATTGGCTATATAACAGTGCTCTATAATATGAAAGCACTTATTCAAACAGATCCCGTTACTTACACAAATAAAATCATCCAACAATGCACAAACAATACAAATGCACAAATCATCAATACAACAATACAAATCTATCATTAAAATATACAACAGAAGTGTCATATTTTTTAAATGTCATTAACTTCTAATTTAAAAGGGTTATCCAGGTGTACAGATTATTAAAACATTTGAAATCCTATAAAAAATGAAGAAACTTCATAATTTGCTTGCTGTTAAGTAGTGTTGAGCCACCCCCGTAGTGTTCGAGTTCGGTTCGGTTCGTCGAACACCCGTGTGTTCGCCGAACTGTTCGTCGAACTGTTCGTCGAACACCTTCGAACACCGTTAAAACCAATGGCAGGCAAACAAAAACACATAGAAACACATAGAAAACACCTTCAAAGGTGTCCAAAAGCTGACAAACTGCTCAGAAGACACAACTAACACACGGAAAAGTGACAAGTACATATAGTCATGCGAAAAGAAAAGAGGTGGAGGAGTAAAAGGAGGGGGAGACACAGATATAGGCATGTCATGCCCTTCTAAAATCTAAAAAGTGAGAAGCCGACACGTTCAGTCCGCTCCTGCCCGTGCCACCTCCGTGTCGCCGGGTTTGTGCCAGAGCCGCGGTGAACCCTGACGGCCAGCCCCCCTCTCCCAATACTGGTGCCTGTCCACTGGTGGGTCGAGCGAGCCCCCCTGTGGTGGAGGCAGCTCTAAGCTTTTTAATTTAAATTGTCTCTCTAATTTGAATGAATACACTTTAAATCTATTTACAAGGATCTATTGGAGGGCAAGTCTCATGCCAGCAGCCGCGTAATTCCAGCTCCAGTAGCGTCCACTAAAGCTGCTGCAGTTAAAAAGATTTTATAAGGATCGAGCTCGGCTGTCCACCGCAAGGCATCCTACTGCCAGTCCCAGCCCCTATGCCTTGGGGTGCCTCCTGATGCTCTTCACTGAGTATCCCGTGGTCCCGAAGCATTTCCTTTGAAAAAATTAAGTGTCCAAACTACAGGTGGTGTAGCTTGCTTAACAGCCGGGATAATCCGCTGACTAGCAGACACTGCTACCAGGCACAAAGTATTTCCTGGGCTAGATGCAGTTAAAAATTTGTAATTAGATACTCTCGTTGGATGCTGAGAAAGCATTCCATAGAGTCTCCTGGCACGCCATATATGATTCGCTTAATAAGCTTGGGGTAGGGGTCTAGGGGACCCTTTTATAGCCAAAATCACGGCCCTGTATCACAATACGTCACCTAGGCTGAAGATAAATGGAACTGTAGCACCCTGAGGGCTCGGTTCGAACAGAGGTATTGCACCTCACCCAGCGGTGTGATATCTCACTCTCAGGTAAGGATGGAGTGTGGATCAGGACCCGACACCTGCATGCATTGCACCACATTGCCGTGGGGCAGGGCGACCAATATGCCTCTGAGATGGGCAGGACAGTCCCTGTCCCTGGCTGGAGTGGGGGGAGGGAACACTGAGGAAGGGGAACCCTGTAGTGCAGGAGCAGGGAGGAAGCAGTTCCTGGGTGCATTGAGAAGGGAGTATAAAAGGTGGGCACCATCTTAGTTCAGTGCAGAGAAGTCTGAGCAGAAGTGGCAGGGAGCAGGGGCTCTGCATGAGCTCTGCTCTGGAGGCGGGCCTAGTAACAGAGGCCCAGGCCTGGAAGAGGGAGAAGAAAGGAAGAGGAGTGGAGAAGGCTCCAGGAACGAGGAATGAAGGGATCCCAGGGGTGCGGACGGGCGAATCGCCACCGCACGCCCGAATCCACCTGCGTGGAGGGGTCAGGCCAAAGGGGGAGACCGGTCCCCGAAACTAGTGGAGGCAGGAAACGACCCTCAGCTAGAAACCGGAGGCTGTGACATTTTATGTGGCGCAGCCCCTCGCTACACCCGCTAGGAAGGCACCACATAGGGTCAGGGAAACTGGCGCCAAGTTTACCAAGAGGAGGCCCGAGGCAGCCGGACAGAAAGGTTGGTAAGAAAGGCCAGACAAAGGACACACAAAGGGGGTCCTGTGAAGCGCTCCAAAGTTATCTGGGAGTTGTCTGAGCCCCTCACCTGGTGAGCACAGTACGACGTGGGCAGCCGTTACCTGCAGACGTGGTCTGGATAATAAGAACTGTGAGTAAAGGCCCTGGACTGCATCACTGACTCCGTGTCGTTACTGCTGCTGCCCTGCACCATCACCCCCATCCACCGCATACACTGCCCTGAGGCTATACTCCTCCCGTGGGGAGTTATGCTACGCTCTGCTGCACCCACAACACCAGCCTCAGCGGTCTGCCCTGCAGCAGCGGTTCTCTCTGACCGCAATCCACGGGTGGCGTAGTCGGACATTTAAACATCAAAACCACATAAATAGTTCCGCCACTGGTTTGACCACCCTGAGCCACGGAACCGGGTCGCCGCCACAAAGACTACAACCACCAGCATCCACCAAAAAGGGTCCGGCTCCGGGTGTCCCAAGGCCCAGGGGGTGCATCAGAACATTTTCATCACCTTTCACAATCACCAATGGGACAAGGCAGGGATGTCCTCTGTCCCCTCTCTTATACATCCTAGTGACGGAGCACCTGCTCTCATCAATTCGCCATAACCCCAATATTAGGTGGATTGAGGTGGGAGGCACCGAGTACAAGTGCTCTCTATTTGCTGATGATGTCCTGGTATATATCACTCAATCACATATATCCATCCATGCTGTTATGGCTGAAATAGATCACTTTGTTACATGGTCAAATTTTAAAATCAATGCAGCGAAGTCTGAGGCCCTCGATGTCTCCCTCCCCAAATCCATATAGGATTCCATCCAGTCCAACTTTCCCTTTGCCTGGCCCTCACAGGGTATCAAATACTTAGGAATTCCTATTCATAGAGACCTCTCCCATCTATGTTATCTTAATTTTGGGCCCTTTATTGAACAACTCCATACAGACCACGGTTGGCAAGTTAGAACTGTAAGATTCACTACGTGAACCACTGGTGTTTTGTGGAAAAGCACATGTACACTGTGTTCCAAATTATTATGCAAAAAGTGTTTAGGAGTGATAAGGGAAGAGTTTGTTTGTTTGTCAGTTAAACTCATTGATGGTGATATGTGTCAGGGCTCTTTATATCACTGTAAGCAATTGCGTCCAATGAAAGGCAAGACTACTTAAGAAGGCTGTCTCACATTATTAAGCAGCCTACATTTTCTGCCAAAATGGGAAAGAAAAAGGATGTGTCGGCTGCTGAGAAGCAACAAATTGTGGAGTGTTTAGGTCAAGGCATGACTACAATCAACATTGTGCGATAATCAGGATGAAGTGTCTTGGCAATCAAGAAGTATGTAGCTGATTCACAGTACACACGTGTGCGTGCTGATAAGGGCAAATTGAGGACTCTTTCCTACAGGCAATTACGTCAGGTTAAAAGAGCAGCGGCAAAAAAGCCTTGTCATAGCAGCAGACAAGTTTTTGAAGCTGCTGGTGCCTCCAACGTCCGCCGAACAACAAGATGCAGGGTCCTTCAGAGGTTTGCAGCTGTGCATACGCCATCCTGTCGACCTCCTCTATCCACTTCACACAAGCAGAAACGGCTCCAGTGGGCCAAACATTACATGAAGACTGATTTCAAAACTGTTTTGTTCACGGATGAGTGCCATGCAGCGCTCGATGGTCCAGATGGATGGAGTGGAGGATGGCTGGTTGATGGACACCCCACGCAAACACGGCTACAGCGCCAACAAGGAGGAGGTGGAGTAATGTTTTGGGCTGGAATCATGGGGAGAGAGATTGTCGGCCCCTTTAGGATCCCTGAAGGCGCTAAAGATGAACTCCATAATGTATGTGGATTTTCTCAAACAGCACTTCCTGCCATGGTTCAAGAAGAAGAACCGTGTATTTCACAGCAAGATCATTTTTTTGCATGATAATGCACCATCTCATGCTGCACATAAAACATCTGCATCTCTGGCTGATATGGGCATAAAAGGGGACAAACTTATGGTGTGACCCCCATGCTCCCCTGACCTCTACCCCATTCAGAACCTCTGGAGCATCATCAAAAGGAGTGTCTATGATGGCGGGAGGCAGTTCACATCTAAGCAACAGCTCTGGGAGGGTATTCTGTCCTCATGCAAAACAATTGAAGCAGAAACCATCCAAAACCTGACAAATTCAATGGACGAGAGAGTTCAGAAGCTCCTTTCGAACAAGGGGTCCTATGTGAAAATGTAACATCGCCTAGAATAAAGTTTTGAGTTGAAAACTGTTTGATTTTAGTTTCTAATAACCTGCTAATGCTTATAATTTCAAAAATGACCATTTTTTTGGTCTTTATTAAAATGAAAAGGTTGATCGAAAAGTTTGGGGATCTAAGAGTGTGGCAACCCAGTAGTCATGATTACTTCGAATTCTGACAATATGAGGGTCATGTTGCAGGTAGTGCAGCAAGAAGGCAGTTATGTGTCTTGCGCATCTCGGAGCCCCAAAATTATTTTCCGGGCTAGATGCAGCTAAAAATTATTATTAATTTTAAATCTGGTGGAGCTTAGTATAGATGGCCTAATAGGATCAGTGCTGCACACTGCTACAAAGCCCAAATTATTTTCCAGTCAAGATACAGATAAACATGATTAGTAATTTTAAATCTGGTGGAGCTTATTATAGATGGCCTAATAGAATCAGTGCTGCACACTGCTACAAAGCCCAAATTATTTTCCAGCCAAGATACAGATAAACATGATTAGTAATTTGAAAGCTTAAAACGGTTGGTAGGGTGATTTTAACCAATCATCAAGCTTTTACTCTCCCCAGGATGACACAGGGGTAGAAAAGTCGTTTCAGATCCATGATTTGTTCATCTTTATGAACGTGAGTCTGTCTACATTATCAGTGGAGAGCCGCGTGCGCTTATCTGTCAGCACACCACCAGCAGCGCTGAACACATGTTCAGACAGAACACTGGCTGCGGGGCATGACAAGATCTCCAAGGCGTAAGTGGCTAGCTCCGGCCATTTATCCAGATTGGAAGCCCAAAAAGAGCAAGGGTCCAGTGACACAGTCATGGCTTCAATGTTTACTTGGAGATACTCCTGTACCATCGTCTCTAGGCGTTGACTATGTGTCAGACTTCTTGTCTCCTGTGGCCTTGCAAAGGATGGGCTAAAAAAGTGGTGAAATGATTCCGCAAAATTGATGTTACCAGCAGATACTGTGGTTCTGTTACGGTTTGAGTGCTGAACACTTGACGGTCCCACGGTTGGCAAGTTGGAACTGTGAGATTCACTACGTGCACCACTGGTGTTTTGTGGAAAAGCACATGTAAGATTCTGCAACCGTCTCTGCTGATACTCCTGCATGCGTGCATCCCTTTCTATGGCAGGAATAATTTCTGCAAATTTACTTTTGTACCGGGGATCTAACAGTGTGGCAACCCAGTAGTCATGATTATTTCTAATTCTCACAATTCGAGGGTCATGTTGCAGGTAGTGCAGCAAGAAGGCACTCATATGTGTTGCGCATCCAGGAGCACCAAGTCCCTGTTGTGTTGGTGGCGAGGTAACAATCATGCTTCCTTCCTCTGTCCTCTCCCCCCAACCTCGCACAACAGAAATGTGATCAAGGTCTCCCTCATCTGATTGTCTTCCATCAGTTCGTCCTCCACTTCTTCCTGGGCTCCTGCACCTTCCTCACTAGTTTGGCTGCTACCATGCGCCCTGGTAAAACCATCTCCCCCACCCTCACATGCCTGCCGCCTTGGTGCTGCCGACCGTCTGGACCTTGCAGATGTTAGCCCTTCCGCATACAACTCCTCCTCCTCTACTTCCTCCACCTCCTCTTGTGCCACCACCTGACTCCGAATTCTGTTTAACATGTGCTCCAGCATGTAAATCACCGGAATAGTCATGCTGATAATGGCATCGTCAGCACTAAACATCTTCGTCGCCATTTCAAAACTGTGCAGAAGGGTGCATAGGTCCCTGATCTGAGACCACTCCTCCAGCGTGATTTGCCCCACCTCTGGATCTCGTTGGCCCAGGCTATACGTCAGAACGTATTGCACCAGGGCTTGTCGGTGCTGCCACAGTCGTTGCAACATGTGCAGAGTTGAATTCCACCGGGTAGGCACATCGCATTTTAGCCGGTGAAGTGGCAGGCCCAACGACTTCTGTAGAGATGTAAGTCGCTGAGCTGCGGGATGCGAACGGCGGAAGTGAGCACACAGCGACCGTGCCCTCTGCAGAAGGCCATCTAGTCTGGGATAGTGGGCTAAAAATTGCTGGACAACCAGGTTCAACACGTGAGCCATACAAGGCACGTGTGTGACATTGCCCCGGTGAAGGGCCGCACCCAGGTTTGCAGCATTGTCGCACACGGCCTTCCCTGGTTTCAGGTCCAGTGGAGACAACCATTCATGAAATTGGTTCTCCAGAGCTGACCACAACTCCTCAGCTGTGTGACTCACATTTCTCAGACATTTCAAAGTAAAAACCGCCTGATGACGTTGAGCCCTACTGCCAGCATAGTAAGGAGGTGTGCAGGATCCCTTCTGCGCAGTTAGAAAGCTTGTGGCATGACCAGACAGGCTTTGGGTGCAGGTGGAAGACTGAGAGGAGGTTGAGGAGGCAGAAGCAGTGGAGGAACTTTGACATAAAGAGGATTGACGCACAACTCGTGGGGACGGCAAGACTTGGACAGCAGCCCCTTGTCCTGCTGTCACCATAGTTACCCAGTGCCCAGTCAGCGACATGTAACGCCCCTGTCCATGCCTACTCGTCCAAGTGTCTGTGGTGAAATGCACCCTGTCACACACAGAGTTTCTCAAAGAAGCGGTGATGTTGTGTGCGACATGCTGGTGGAGCGCAGGCACACCTTTCTTTGAGAAGTAGTGCCGACTGGGCATCTGGTACTGGGGCACTGCGACGGACATAAGGTCTCGAAAATCCTCTGTGTCCACCAGGCGAAAAGGCAGCATTTCTGTAGCCAAGAGCTTGCAGATGGTGAAATTCAACCTCTTAGCTTTCTCATGGCTAGGAGGAAATGGTCTTTTACTTGTCCACATCTGAGGGACCGAGGGCTGGCTATTGTGCTTAGACAGGGTTGATAAGGGTGTCCCCGGCAAACTGCCGGTCTGTGAGGAAGATACAGGCGGACATGTTAGGTTGCCTTGATCCAAAGGTGGTGCTATCGATGTCGGACAGCGCTCAACACCAGCTGGTGTTACCACCTCCAAAGAGAATGATGACCTGCCAATAACGCTGGCTGTTGCGGGTAAAGAGGTGGCAGGTCTGCGCCCCAAAACAGGTGTGACTGCTGTACCCCCAGTCACAGAGGATGAAGAGGCCGCGGATGCACAAGATATGGCAGACGGTGGTTGGCCCGGCCGGCTAGGCCGCATTGTAGCACACTGAGCTTCCCACTGCAACTTATGCTTCATGTCCATGTGCCGGTTCGTGCATGGAGTACTCAAACTATGTATTTTTTTGCCTCTACTTAGCTTTTGCTGACAAATGTTACAGATAACACGAGTTGGGTCATCTTTATCGATCTGAAAAAATGCCCAGGCTTTGCAAGGCTTAGCACCTATGCGACCTGAAGAGCCACCACGACTTGTGGTGAGAGGCAGAGTTGTGTTTGAGGATGCAGTTGTTGACGTGCTTCCAGTACTACGTCTCTGTCCAGGAAGGCGCAAACTGACCTCGTCGTCACTAGCATCTTCCTCCACCTCCTCTGCTGACCTCATCTCTTGGCTGACTGTGGGTTGACAGTAAGTGGGATCTCCAACCTCATCATCATCACCCTGTGCGTTATCACACCCGTCGTCCTCAGAGCCAACCTGTTCCTGCCCTGACAAAAAACTAAAGTTGTCGCTCCAATCAGGTATTTGAGTCTCATCATCGTCTTCCTCATTGTCTCCACCAACAGGAGTTACAGTTTGGGAACGAGGGTCTACATTATGGTCAGAACCTTCTGCGTCTGGTCCTGGATCCGACTCATAAAGATTCTGGGCATCAGTGCAGATCATTTCCTCGTCTGGATTCACAGAAGCGCTGGAGTCGACCTCTGATTCCCAGGCTATAGTATGAGTAAACAGCTCTGCAGACTCAACCATCTGTTCTACCTCATACTCAAACGGGCAGCTGGAGATTTGGGAGCTGTGGGGAAGCAAGTGCGATTGGGGTGACACCTTTGAGGACTGGAGTATTTGTGATGTTGAAGTTGATGTGGAGGAGAGCCCACTTAAAGGAGCACTTGATATCCGTTGAAGCACCTGCTGTTTTTGTGCCTCATCTGGAATTTGTAGCGATTGGCGTGGCCGTAAGAAAGGGATCTTATCACATTGTCCGCTAAAAGAAGTAGACATTTTAGTTTGGCTGGAAGATGGTCTTTCTTCTGCAGATGTTACTGTTGCTTTAACACCTACCCCACGGACACAACCTTTTTTCCCCTTCCCAACACGCCTATTCCCCTTTCCACCAGCAGCAGGCCTTTTTCCACTCATTTTGGTGGTTATCTAATTCACAACTCTGGAGTTGTTTGCACAAAAAAACAATGGATGGGAACCGAGCAGAGCTGAGTGGCCAAACTGTGGTATTAGGCCAAAACTATTGGCTGGGTTAGATGCAGAAAAAAATTATATTCAATTTGCAACCTGATGGAGGTCAGTATAGATGGACTAATAGAACAAGTCCCACACACAGCTAGAAGCCCAAATATTTTTTCAGAGGTAGATGCAGAAAAAAATTGTATTCAGTTTGCAACCTGATGGAGGTCAGTATAGATGGACTAATAGAACAAGTCCTACACACAGCTAGAAGCCCAAATATTTTTTCAGAGGTAGATGCAGAAAAAAAATATATTCAGTTTGCAACCTGATGGAGGTCAGTATAGATGGACTAATAGAGAAAGTCCCACACACTGCTAGAAGGCCAAATATTTTTTCAGAGCTAGATGCAGACAAAAAATTATTTTGAATTTGCAACCTGATGGAGGTCAGTATAGATGGACTAATAGAGAAAGTCCCACACACTGCTAGAAGGCCAAATATTTTTTCAGAGCTAGATGCAGAAAAAAATTATATTCAGTTTGCAACCTGATGGAGGTCAGTATAGATGGACTAATAGAACAAGTCCCACACACAGCTAGAAGCCCAAATATTTTTTCAGAGGTAGATGCAGATAAAAATTATTTTTAATTTGCAACCTGATGGAGGTCAGTATACGTGGACTAATAGAGAAAGTCCCACACACTGCTAGAAGGCCAAATATTTTTTCAGAGCTAGATGCAGATATAAATTATTTTTAATTTGCAACCTGATGGAGGTCAGTATAGATGGACTAATAGAACAAGTTCCACACACAGCTAGAAGGCCAAATATTTTTTCAGAGGTAGATGCAGATATAAATTATTTTTAATTTGCAACCTGATGGAGGTCAGTATAGATGGACTAATAGAACAAGTTCCACACACAGCTAGAAGGCCAAATATTTTTTCAGAGGTAGATGCAGATAAAAATTATTTTTAATTTGCAGCCTGATGGAGGTCAGTATAGATGGACTAATAGAGAAAGTCCCACACACTGCTAGAAGGCCAAATATTTTTTCAGAGCTAGATGCAGATATAAATTATTTTGAATTTGCAACCTGATGGAGGTCAGTATAGATGGACTAATAGAGAAAGTCCCACACACTGCTAGAAGGCCAAATATTTTTTCAGAGCTAGATGCAGAAAAAAATTATATTCAGTTTGCAACCTGATGGAGGTCAGTATAGATGGACTAATAGAACAAGTCCCACACACAGCTAGAAGGCCAAATATTTTTTTCAGAGGTAGATGCAGATAAAAATTATTTTTAATTTGCAGCCTGATGGAGGTCAGTATAGATGGACTAATAGAGAAAGTCCCACACACTGCTAGAAAGCCAAATATTTTTTCAGAGCTAGATGCAGACAAAAAATTATTTTGAATTTGCAACCTGATGTAGGTCAGTATAGATGGACTAATAGAGAAAGTCCCACACACTGCTAGAAAGCCAAATATTTTTTCAGAGCTAGATGCAGACAAAAAATTATTTTGAATTTGCAACCTGATGAAGGTCAGTATAGATGGACTAATAGAGAAAGTCCCACACACTGCTAGAAGGCCAAATATTTTTTCAGAGCTAGATGCAGAAAAAAATTATATTCAGTTTGCAACCTGATGGAGGTAAGTATAGATGGATTAATAGAACAAGTCCCACACACAGCTAGAAGCCCAATATTTTTTCAGAGGTAGATGCAGAAAAAAAATATATTCAGTTTGCAACCTGATTGAGGTCAGTATAGATGGACTAATAGAGAAAGTCCCACATACTGCTAGAAGGCCAAATATTTTTTCAGAGCTAGATGCAGACAAAAAATTATTTTTATTTTGCAACCTGATGGAGGTCAGTATAGATGGACTATTAGAGAAAGTCCCACACACTGCTAGAAGGCCAAATATTTTTTCAGAGCTAGATGCAGACAAAAAATTATTTTGAATTTGCAACCTGATGGAGGTCAGTATAGATGGACTAATAGAGAAAGTCCCACACACTGCTAGAAGGCCAAATATTTTTTCAGAGCTAGATGCAGAAAAAAATTATATTCAGTTTGCAACCTGATGGAGGTCAGTATAGATGGACTAATAGAACAAGTCCCACACACAGCTAGAAGCCCAAATATTTTTTCAGAGGTAGATGCAGATAAAAATTATTTTTAATTTGCAACCTGATGGAGGTTAGTATAGATGGACTAATAGAGAAAGTCCCACATACTGCTAGAAGGCCAAATATTTTTTCAGAGCAAGATGCAGATATAAATTATTTTTAATTTGCAACCTGATGGAGGTCAGTATAGATGGACTAATAGAACAAGTCCCACACACAGCTAGAAGGCCAAATATTTTTTCAGAGGTAGATGCAGATAAAAAATATTTTTAATTTGCAGCCTGATGGAGGTCAGTATAGATGGACTAATAGAGAAAGTCCCACACACTGCTTGAAGGCCAAATATTTTTTCAGAGCTAGATGCAGATATAAATTATTTTGAATTTGCAACCTGATGGAGGTCAGTATAGATGGACTAATAGAGAAAGTCCCACACACTGCTAGAAGGCCAAATATTTTTTCAGAGCTAGATGCAGAAAAAAATTATATTCAGTTTGCAACCTGATGGAGGTCAGTATAGATGGACTAATAGAACAATTACCACACACAGCTAGAAGGCCAAATATTTTTTCAGAGGTAGATGCAGATAAAAATTATTTTTAATTTGCAGCCTGATGGAGGTCAGTATAGATGGACTAATAGAGAAAGTCCCACACACTGCTAGAAAGCCAAATATTTTTCAGAGCTAGATGCAGACAAAAAATTATTTTGAATTTGCAACCTGATGGAGGTCAGTATAGATGGACTAATAGAGAAAGTCCCACACACTGCTAGAAGGCCAAATATTTTTTCAGAGCTAGATGCAGAAAAAAATTATATTCAGTTTGCAACCTGATGGAGGTCAGTATAGATGGACTAATAGAACAAGTCCCACACACAACTAGAAGGCCAAATATTTTTTCAGAGGTAGATGCAGATAAAAATTATTTTTAATTTGCAGCCTGATGGAGATCAGTATAGATGGACTAATAGAGAAAGTCCCACACACTGCTAGAAAGCCAAATATTTTTTCAGAGCTAGGTGCAGACAAAAAATTATTTTGAATTTGCAACCTGATGGAGGTCAGTATAGATGGACTAATAGAGAAAGTCCCACACACTGCTAGAAGGCCAAATATTTTTTCAGAGCTAGATGCAGAAAAAAATTATATTCAGTTTGCAACCTGATGGAGGTCAGTATAGATGGACTAATAGAACAAGTCCCACACACAGCTAGAAGCCCAAATATTTTTTCAGAGGTAGATGCAGAAAAAAATTATATTCAGTTTGCAACCTGATGGAGGTCTGTATAGATGGATTAATAGAACAAGTCCCACACACAGCTAGAAGCCCAATATTTTTTCAGAGGTAGATGCAGAAAAAAAATATATTCAGTTTGCAACCTGATGGAGGTCAGTATAGATGGACTAATAGAGAAAGTCCCACAAACTGCTAGAAAGCCAAATATTTTTTCAGAGCTAGATGCAGATATAAATTATTTTTAATTTGCAACCTGATGGAGGTCAGTATAGATGGACTAATAGAAAAAGTCCCACACACTGCTAGAAGGCCAAATATTTTTTCAGAGCTAGATGCAGATAAAAATTATTTTTAATTTGCAACCTGATGGAGGTCAGTATAGATGGACTAATAGAGAAAGTCCCACACACTGCTAGAAGGCCAAATATTTTTTCAGAGCTAGATGCAGAAAAAAATTATATTCAGTTTGCAACCTGATGAAGGTCAGTATAGATGGACTAATAGAACAAGTCCCACACACAGCTAGAAGGCCAAATATTTTTTCAGAGGTAGATGCAGATAAAAATTATTTTTAATTTGCAACCTGATGGAGGTCAGTATAGATGGACTAATAGAGAAAGTCCCACACACTGCTAGAAAGCCAAATATTTTTTCAGAGCTAGATGCAGAAAAAAAATTATTTTGAATTTGCAGCGTGATGGAGGTCAGTATAAATGGACTAATAGAACAAGTCCCACACACTGCTAGAAGGCCAAATATTTTTCAGAGCTAGATGCAGAAAAAAATTATATTCAGTTTGCAACCTGATGGAGGTCAGTATAGATGGACTAATAGAATGATGCTATGCCCAAAAGATTTTACTTCACTAGGTGCAGTAAAAAAATTGGTATTCTATACACAGGTGGTATATCTTGCAACACAGATAGGCTACTCCACTGACTAACACACTCTGCAATAGGCCAAAAAGGATTAGCTTTGCTAGATTCAGCCAAATGCTGTGAAAAAAACTTGCACAGCACTGGCACAGACCTGCCTGGCAAAAACTGATAGGAACTGATGTAACCTAGTCCTGAAAAGGACTGCAATTACAATTAGTCTTTACTCCCACAATCTATCTATTTAAGAGCACAGACCTGCCTGATAAAAGTCGTAGGAAATGCTGTAACCTAGTCCTTAAAAGGACTGCAATCACAACTATTCCCTACTCCCAAGCTATCTGTAGATTTGTGCGAAAATTGGCTTGAAATTAACAAGGTATAGCGCACACAGCAACAGCGGTGCCGTCTAACACGCAGCTGCAGCAGTGAGAAAATGGTGGCGACGGGGAAATTGGCTTGGTCTTATAGGGCAAGGACATGTGACATACACTGCCAATGACACATGCCCTTGCTTGTGTGAAAAAAAGCACTTCGCTCCGTGTGTGCGCTGCTGATAGGCTGACAGATTGCACCTTCCCACTGTAAATGCGGGAAAGAGAAAAAAAAATGGAGATCTTCATTATTCCTGCAGAGATCCATCCCCTGCCCCTCCCCCCACCCCGCTGTACACTCAAACTGCGTATTAACATTAATTTTCATCATTACTGAGAAAAAATCCAGTTATGATTTTGGTGCACGAACAGTTATCGAACATAACCTCGAACAGCCGAATTTTTCTCAAATCGTTCTTGTTCGCCGAATGGCTCGAACACCGCCCAAAACAGCTCGAATTTGAGATTGGCGAACAGTTCGAGTCGAACAACGCTCATCTCTACTGTTAAGAACTGCTGTGGTTGAGCTTTAATATGCGGCCATGTAACTACCAGCTCGTTACTTCCTATAATAGTTCATTCAAAGCACAAAAAACTGATATTTCCTGTTGTGTATTGAATAGAAGGAAGTCTGTCGGGCAAGCACAGCCCTGTATGGAGTAGGCAGGGCTCAGACTGCATTCAGTTGTTTGTTCTCTACAATTTCAGGGGAATATGGCCTGTGGTTATCAGCAAGTTGTGAGTGACTGGGGATGTGTACATAGAGAGAGAAGACAACCCATAATGGCAGTGCATGCTCCACAAAGAACAAGTAATCTTATCAAATAGTGACTTTGGGCAGAGGAAATAGTGCCAGGTGTTCCAGAGTGTTAGATTACATCAGAATATAAGACTACTTTGTATGACTCATTGTTCTCTTAGAGTACACTGAGTCTGTGTGAGCACTTGTAACATAATTGACTACTGCAGGAGAGTTTCAGGATAGTATATAATAGGCGAAGTGTGGAAAATATTATGAAGGAGAAACTGTGGGTAGCAATTTATTCTTCTTGAAACTGTACTTGAGTCTCAGGATGGTGCATTATAGGTGGAGTGGGCGTGCTGAATGTGGGAGTGTGTGTGCTGTGGAACAGATGCAGCTCTGCCTCTCGGGAAATGTAGTCCAGAGGGAAACAATAACAGACCGCAAAGATGGCTGCAAGGGTCGAAGGGAAGCTATAAAAAGTAAAATATATATAACTGAGATGGGAGAAGGTGGTTGGTGGACTCATTACAGGGATACCCAGATCACTTTTTTGTGTGTTTCTTTTTTTAATGCCCAGAAAATCTCTTTAAGGGTTATTAACTCTTTCCAAGTACCAAACATATAAGATGGAGCAACAGTCAAGAACAGTTAAAGGGGTGGTCCAAAGTCCAAAGTTATTTTCCTCCTAATTGCCATACATTAGTGCCATAATGTAAACTATTTTATGAAGTAAACAAAATCCAGCTCTCGAACGGTGAATGAACTTTATTCACATCAGTGCAAACTGAGGATTAAAACCAGGGATTTCATTGTAACAATGGCATCGGTAGTAGCGGCATCAATGCGTTTCGAGTGACACAGCACTCTTAGTCATGGACCAAGAGTGCTGTGTCACTCGAAATTTCATGACAGGTTCACTTTAGTTTATCAACTTTTATCTCTACTTGACAAGCATGGTTAGAAATTTCCAACAATTATAAATACCATTCCTATTATTGTTCCTATTATTAATAGAGATAGTAATAACAAAATGATAAAGAATCAGAACAAGTAAAATGTATGTATAAATAAGTTCTTTAAATGTAATGGAGAAGAAAATCAACTCTTTCATTCCAAGAAATGTTTCTCTTCTGGATAATTCAACAAGGAAAATAGAGTAAATAAATATCTGTTTCAAAACCCACATCACACCAATAAACTGGGCTTATTATTTCCAAAAAATTATCAAACCATTAGCCCATTTAGCTTCGTGCCTCAGGAGGCATCTCTTTCATTTTACCAATTGTCTACCTATCTTCCCACCCATGTGTGAATAATTAGTAATAATGCCATGATGTATGTTTCTGCATACCAAAGATGGGCTTGGAGAAAAGAAGAGGGAAATGGTTGCCAGGATTAGACAAATGGAATCTTATCTGCAACCATATAACAAGGCCAACACTGAATCACTGTGAATTGAAGCAGAAGAATAAAAAAATGGCTGTTTTTCATAGTTATAAAACTGCAGACATTAAAAAATAAAAGAGAAAGAATCAAAACATATTTTGAAGGAATGTCCATCTGCTTCATTTTGTGGCATTTGTATCTTTTTACTCTGGGGACAGAGTTAAAATTTGATGGAAAGACAGTGAAAAATATCTCAGCTATAGCAATTTCTCTGTATTCACTCAATTCTTGGCTGGACTTATGCAACAGAAGGTGGGGGAGTGATACAAACCAGATTTGGAGTATTCCTGGGAGACTGCCTGAAACATACTTTTGATTATTTAATGTCACAACAAACCTATCCGCCATTAAAATATGATGAAAAGCAGTGACCAGGAGAATCTCACCATTAACAAGGATTTCAAGGAAGGAAATCTTTTCTAGCTAGAATAGTTGTTTAGGTTCCTGAAATGATAGGTGAGATTTGATGGATGAAAAGACAATATTAAAATGTCGGGTAGTATAAGACAGCAAATTGAGAGTAATCATCAGAATTTATTGGCCAGAGAAAGCAGCCTGTTTTTGGCAAGCAGGGAAGGCTTATCCAGTAAATCAAAGCATCAATGGATAGCAAGGTGTTTCTGCAGTGTGACTGTCACATAAAAATACTCTTAGAATCTTTATAGGACCAGCTATAACAGTGATACCTCGAGAATAAAATAATGGGAGTGAAAATGAAACATAAAGTGAAAGCGGAGTCTAAAAATGCGTAATCTACCTTTCTCCTATGAAGCAATATAAATCTATTCCTGCTGTGTTAGTTTGATAAATTATTGCACCGTTTATGAGCAAAAGTGTTTTTCAAAAAAATAGACTTGGAGAAACTTAGATGCATTTTTATAAATTTTATTTATAAATTATGGGTTGTGATGAAATTATTAATGTATTATTTTTATTGCTGTCTTTACATGAAAAATATAAACTAAGAACTGTCTAATATAATTTTCTTTCAAATTCACCTACAGTATTTGCCATTTATTGCATTGAAGTGTTCATTATTTATTTGCCCTTATTTATTATTGAATAGTGTATGCTACATGTATCATTACCTTGCAACAAAACCTCATACCAGTTCAATGAGTTGATCCACATGACATAGTGAACACTACATGTGTTCGCACTCTTTGTTAGTCTAAATGCTACCTCTTGCCTCATTGTAGACCCCTGTATCTGCTCTACCTTCTATTCTATACCATAAATTGGCCATAATTTGAATAAGCATCTGAGATCTGCGGCACTCATACACATAACATAACATGACTAATTTCCTATGTTGGATAAACCACTGGTAAGCATAAAATAAAATCTCATGTAATTGCTACAGATTTACTGAGGCAAAACTAAACATTAACCACTTCGCACCAGAGCCTGTTTTTGCCTTCGTGACCGGGCCAATTTTTTCAATTCTGACCACTGTCATTTTATGAAGTAATTACTCTGGAACGCTTCAACGGATCCCCCTGATTCTGAGAGTGTTTTTTTGTGACATATTGTACTTCATGATAGTGGTAAAATTTCTTCGATATCACTTGCGTTTATTTGTAAAAAAATCGGAAATTTGGCGAAAATTTAGAAAATTTTGCAATTTTCAAATTTGAATTTTCATGCCCTTAAATCAGAGAGATATGTCACACCAAATAGTTAATAAATAACATTTACCACATGTCTACTTTACATCAGCACAATTTTGGAACCAAAATTTTTTTTGTTAGGGAGCTATAAGGGTTAAAAGTTGACCAGCGATTTCTCATTTTTCCAACAAAATTTACAAAAACATTTTTTTAGGGACCACATCATATTTGAAGTCACTTTGAGGGGTCTTTATGACAGAAAATACCCAAAAGTGACACCATTCTAAAAACGGCACCCCTCAAGGTGCTCAAAACCACATTCAAGAACTTTATTAACCCTTCAGGTGCTTCACAGGAATTTTTGGAATGTGGAAGAAAAAAATTAACATTTAACTTTTTTTCACAAAAATGTTACTTTAGACCCAATTTTTTTTATTTTCGCAGGGGTAACAGGAAAAAATGGACCCCAAAATTTTTTGTGCAATTTCTCTTGAGCGTGCTGATACCCCATATGTGAGGGAAAACCACTGTTTGGGTGCACTGCAGGGTTCGGAAGGGAAGGAGCGCCATTAGACTTTTTGAATGTAAAATTTGTTTGAATAATTAGCAGACGCCATGTCGCATTTGGGGAGCCCCTAATGTGCCTAAACAGTGGAACCCCCCCCCAAGTGCCACCATTTTGGAAGCTAGACCCCTTAGGGAGCTTATCTAGAAGTGTGGTGAGCACCTTGCACCCCAAGCTGCTTCACAGAAGTTTATAATATTGAGCCGCAAAAATAAAATTTTAACATTTTTCCCACAAAAAATGTTTTTCATTCCCTAATTTTGCATTATCATAAGGGTAACAGGAGAAATTGCACCATGAAATTTGTTGTGCAATTTCTCCTGAGTACGCCGATACCCCATATGTGAGGGAAAACCACTGCTTTGGTGTACGGCAGGGTTCGGAAGAGAAAGGAGCGCTATGTTGGCTGGGATAGGTTGCAGACACCATGTCACAATTGAAGAGTCGCTGACATGCCGAAACAGCAGAAACCCCCACAAGTGACCCCATTTTGTAAACTACACCTCTCAAGGAATTCATCTAGGGAAGTAGTGAGTATTTTTTAATTTTAAATTTATACCATTTGGCAGTGAAAAAAGCATAATTATATTTTTACCACAAAAAAAATGTTTTACCCTCAGATTTTACATTACAGGGCAATGGGTAAAAATGGTGCCGAAAGGTGTCACGCAATTTCTTCTAAAAGTGGCAATACCCCATATGTGACTGTATCGTACCGCTCAGCCATACGGCGAGATCTGGGGGGGACGGAGTGCTATTTGACAATTGGAGAACAAATTATTGTAGAATAGGTATTTGGACTTGGGAGCACAAAATTTTCTGAATTTTTTTTGGGGGGCAAGGGCCATTTCGCTTTTCCAGAGCCTTTCTGCTACCAGTAACTTGGAAGTCCCTTATATTTTTAACAGATGACAGACCTGAGTGGGGACTAGCTTTTTTTGAGGACTGAGTTGAAGCTTTTATTGGGAACATTTTACGTAACATTTATCCGGCGCTCTAGGCTGAGCACTTACATCGGGGTTTCCATCTAAATTTCCAAGTGATGTAATTCAGATGAAACCCCTGCGGGATCCATTCACTATAATGAGGCAGCAGAGTTACTCTGGACTCCGTCTGGCCTCTGTTTAGCGGTGTCCTTTTTTTCAGAAGTGCACAAAACTGTGGCCAACCGCACTTTAATGCACGCCTAAAAAAACTGACACCGTGGGATCACAGGCCAGACGGCATCTACAGTGGCCTATATCTGCCTCATTACAGGGAATCTTCCATCATGGGTTCCGTCTGATTCACGTATTTCAGAGATTTACACGGAAACTCTGGTGTAAGCGCTTAGCGCAGAGCGCAGGATAAATGTGGACAGAGCCTTACTGTGATCTTTGGGAGACAGAATAAACAAATCAGTAGCAGGTGAAGAATTGGTTTTATTTATTTTTTACGCCTTTCCTCGTGTGATATAACTGATTAGATTACTTTATTCTTCGGGTCGGTGCGATTACAGAGATACCAGATTTATATCGGGTTTTTATGACTGACAGCTGTCACACACTTAGAGTCGCTTTTTTTTGCAAAATCTAGTTTTTGCATCGCCATATTTTGAGAGCTATAATTTTTCCATATTTTGGCCGACAGTCATGTGACAGCTTGTTTTTTTGCGGGACAAGTTGACATTTTTATTGGTACCATTTCTGGGTACGTGACATTTTTTGATCGCTTTCTATTCCATTTTTTGGGAGGTAAAATTAACAAAAACCAACAATTCAGGAATTGTTTTTTGAGGGTTTTTTTTATGCCGTTCTGCGTGTGGTAAAAGTGATCAGGCAGCGTTATTCTTCGGATCAGTACGTTTACAGCGATACTACACTTACTGTATATTTTTTTTTATGTTTTGGCGCTTTTACACAATAAAACAATTTTATAGAAAAAATATTTTTTTTGCATTGCTTTATTCTGAGAGCTATAACTTTTTTATTTTTTGGCTGATAGAGCTGTGTGGCGGCTTTTTTTTTGCGGAACAAGATGACGTTTTCAGCGGTACCATTTTTATTTCCATTTTGCTTTTTGATCGCATTTTTTTCCTCTTTTTGTTTGCCGATATGATGAAAAAGCATATTTTTTTGCTCCGTTTTTTATTTATTTTTACTACGGTGTGCACAGAAGGAGTTAATTAGTGTGACAGTTTTATAGATAGGGTTGTTTCGGACGCGGCGATACCAAATATGTGTACTTTTTTTGGTTTCGCATAAATATACTGATTTATTGGTTTAATATTTTATTTATTTATTTTTATTTATTTTGTGATTTTTTTAACAGTTTAAAAACATTTTTTTTTACTTTTTTTTACATTTTTACTTAGTCCCTGTATGGGATATTAATTTTTATTTTTCTGATCACTGATCTCATGTAATGTAATAGACATGTATTACATTACATGAGATCTTTGCTGACTGTTTCACAGTCAGTGTGTCCTGCCAGGCTTCAGCTGCAGGCTGAATCTAGCAGGACACCATATATGGCAGATCTGGAGGCGGTCATGTGACCTCCAGCTGCCATAGCAATGCCAGGTCCTGGAAGGTATCAGGGGTCATCGGAGAGGTAAGTATACAACCCCCTCTCCTCTCACTATATTCTATATGCCGCGATCACTATAGATCGCGGCATATAGAACATAGCAAAGAGTTAACATCATTGGGACCTGATCCAATCAGGTCCCGATGATGTCCCCTGTCAGAGCTAACACTCTGCACCGGAATCGCAGCTCTTGCAGGACCCTGGGGGTCCTGAGCTCTGCGGGACCACCCACCATTTTTAAACGTCGGCGCTGCACAGAGCCCAGGCAGCGCGGACGTTTATCTACAGTGGGCGGTCGGGAACTGGTTAACTTTAATTTTTGTTTGTATTCTTTGAATTTTCCATTATGAAGTAAAAGTATCAATAATTATATAATATTTATACAATTTCTATTGAACTGAATATTAGCTGCATAAATCCAAATTAAAATTCACTATGCCAGCGGCTGCAGGCAGAAAGAATTGTGTCCGCTGTATGGTTGTGTGGTTGCCTCTCAACACGACACTTTTCTACATGAGAACCATTCCTGTCCCTGGGTCATTTACAATTACAGTCAATATTATTTAATCCCCACTAAAAATTATACTAATTATCAAGAATAAAAAAAAATACATATTTTCAGCTGTTTATAATAAACCAATCAAACAATTCAATTGAATGGGAGGCAGATGTGCAGTTACAAACAGCGGCCACTACAACTTGATGGCCAGGCACCGCAGGTAAGGACTTCCGGCCGGCGGCTGCTGCCGCCAGCACCGATAACAGCTGATCAGCGGGACCCCGGCCTATCCTATGGATAGGACATCATTGTCGAAGTAGTCGACAACCCCTTGAAGTAGCTCAACACAGTTAATATAGCAAGTGGCTTCTCCAAATTGATTGCTAGAGTTGGTGTGAATTGATTTACTGGACCCAGCCCATCAGCCACACCTGCTGCAAGAGAGCCCTGAAAACCGCCTTCTACATTTCGGCATCTGCAGCTCTTCTTTTGATTAGCCAGCCTTGCACAACATCACTGTTGTGGCATGATTCACTTGTGACAGGACACCAGGCAGGCTAATTGAAAGAAGCTGCGAACAGGTTGGAGGCAAATCTAAGGGTTCTTGACCAACGGCCAGAGATTACTGATGTGGCCAATTGAGCGGGTCCTACGAATCAATTCGCACGATCCATACTGACTTCTGGACTGTCAGAATTATTTCCCCCTGAATAGAATCCCTCATAAGAAAACTCATTTGCACATCAAGTGTCTCAAACACTACTGATGCAACTAAACAAGGGCTTCATTAGTTGTAACTATCAGATATGCTTCAGGTATGTGTGAGCTAAAGCTCATCAAATATCAGCAATTTTTTTTAGGGGAGAAATATTGCCTGCATCTTTTGGACGTTGTCTTCATGTAGATTATGTTTTATGGTAATTTCTGTCTTTAATGACTTTTCATGTTTTGCCATATTTGACCCTTTGTCTTCCAATAAGTAAGACAGCAGCAAACCCCTCATTTTTGCATTTTGTATTTTTGCGTATTGTGGTTGGCAATACTGTCCATATTACTGTACTTACAAATAATACTAGTATTCTTCTGGTTACACCAGTGGGACTGTGCATGTCAAATACAGATTATATAGATATTGATCATAATTATGACTTGACAGTTTTATAGTAAACTTTTTATTGCTTAGTTTCCTATAGTTGCTAAGACCCTAAATTATCTAGTAGCTTTAAGTTGTATTCTTAACTCACTACCACCTACTGTCTCGTTTGCTGTTTCTCCGTCTTTTCCTGTCTTTTCTTCCTCACCACGACTTCTATACCAATACTAACTCCTTGCTTCTTTCACCTCTGTACCTGCTTCTCCTCCATATGATATCTATCTCTCTACTCCTTCCACAGCATGCTCCCTTTGTTCCTGAGATAAGAGGAAGTCAATATGTCAGTAGCATACCAAGCAGCAAGGTCAGTGGATCCTGTAGAATGTATTAACACACTCTGGCTTGTCAATTATTTAACATTTCTCTCTCATTCTCTCTTCATCAAGTGGAAACATTTTCCACATTTGATATGTATTTGAAAAGGAAGCTCTGTTAATGAGAGCTTACATGTGGTGTTTTTATTACCTCCTAAGATGTAACATACAATTTCCACTGATATTTATTTCTACTTATAATCCCAGTTCTTTAATCACATATCTCTATATAAAAAAAATAGTTACAGTAAATCACTAAAAACAAACAAGCAGGCACGATATATAATAAATTACTGTCTCCTCCTCTCAATTTGAAGAGTCTAAGTGCAATATGTGCTCCAAGCAATTTTCATAAACCTATACTTTACCTGAATATTTGAGTGAGGGGTTAATGTAAACTAAGGGCTGAACAAAATGATTTTTCAGTGCACTAATTTCCTATCTTTATTACCGTAGTTTATTATCAATTAATGAATCTTTCATTTATTTTCCCTATAGAAAAGTAAGGGCCAGTGATATTGGGGCTGTAGTTGATTATGGTGTTCCATGTAGAAATTGTCCTTTTGCTGGTGATTTGTCCCCCATCCTGGAATCTATGTTCCCCATCCTGGTATATACTGCTCTGGCAAAAATTAAGAGACCACTGAACAGTTTTCTATTGGAAAGCATGGAAAGACTGGTGGAAAGCATGAAAGTTGGGATTAAAAATCATGGTTAGTCCATCAAATATTGATTTCTGAACTGTTCCTGAGCTAAAACATGAGTAATTTGAGGTCTGAAAGCACTGTTTCTTTTTTTAGTATTTCTCATTAGCTGCAAATGAATACAAAATTTTTAGCTTTGAATTTCGGAGACATGTTGTCAGTAGTTTATAGACTAAAACAACAATGTACATTTTACTCCAAAATAAACCTATAAAGAGAAAAATCAGAGAAATTGAAAATTTTGCAGTGGTCTCTTAATCTTTGCCAGAGCTGTATTTCCCCATTCTGAGGCTCTTCCTGATATATATGTCCCCCATGCTAGTATATATGTTCCCCATCTTGGTATATATGTCCCCCATCCTGAGCCCCTTATTGGCATTTTTGTTCCACATCCTGGTATATACAGTGCTGGCCAAAAGTATTGGCACCCCTGCAATTCTGTCAGATAATACTCAGTTTCTTCCTGAAAATGATTGCAATCACAAATTCTTTGGTATTATTATCTTCATTTAATTTGCTTGCAAGGAAAAAACACAAAAGAGAATGAAGCAAAAATCAAATCATTGATCATTTCACACAAAACTCCAAAAAAGGGCCGGACAAAAGTATTGGCACCCTCAGCCTAATACTTGGTTGCACAACCTTTAGCCAAAATAACTGCGAACAACCGCTCCCGGTAACCATCAATGAGTTTCTTACAATGCTCTGCTGGAATTGTAGACCATTCTTCTTTGGCAAACTGCTCCAGGCCCCTCATATTTGAAGGGTGCCTTCTCCAAACTGCCATTTTGAGATCTCTCCATAGATGTTCTATGGGATGTAGGTCTGGACTCATTGCTGGCCACCTTAGAAGTCTCCAGTGCTTTCTCTAAAACCATTTTATAGTGCTTTTGGTAGTGTGTTTTGGGTCATTGTCCTGCTGGAAGACCCATGACCTCTGAGGGAGACCCAGCTTTCTCACACTGGGCCCTACATTATGCTGCAAAATTTGTTGGTAGTCTTCAGACTTCATAATGCCATGCACATGGTCAAGCAGTCCAGTGCCAGAGGCAGCAAAGCAACCCCAAAACATCAGGGAACCTCCGCCATGTTTGACTGTAGGGACCGTGTTCTTTTCTTTGAATGCCTCTTTTTTTTTCCTGTACACTCTATGTTGATGCTTTTTCCCAAAAAGCTCTACTTTTGTCTCATCTGACCAGAGAACATTCTTCCAAAACGTTTTAGGCTTTCTCAGGTAAGTTTTGGCAAACTCCAGCCTGGCTTTTTTATGTCTCGGGGTAAGAAGTGGGGTCTTCCTGGGTATCCTACCATACAGTCCCATTTCATTCAGACATCGACGGATAGTACGGGTTGACAGTGTTGTACCCTCGGACTGCAGGGCAGCTTGAACTTGTCTGGATGTTAGTCGAGGTTCTTTATCCACCATCCGCACAATCTTGCATTGAAATCTCTCGTCAATTTTTCTTTTCCGTCCACATCTAGGGAGGTTAGCCACAGTGCCATGGGCTTTAAACTTCTTGATGACACTGCGCACGGAAGACACAGGAACATTCAGGTCTTTGGAGATGGACTTGTAGCCTTGAGATTGCTCATGCTTCCTCACAATTTGGTTTCTCAAGTCCTCAGACAGTTCTTTGGTCTTCTTTCTTTTCTCCATGCTCAATGTGGTACACACAAGGACACAGGACAGTGGTTGAGTCAACTTTAATCCATGTTAACTGGCTGCAAGTGTGATTTGGTTATTGCCAACACCTGTTAGGTGCCACAGGTAAGTTACAGGTACTGTTAATTACACGAATTAGAGAAGCATCACATGATTTTTCAAAGGGTGCCAATACTTTTGTCCACCCCCTTTTCTAGGTTTGGTGTGGAATTATATCCAATTTGGCTTTAGGACAATTCTTTTTGTGTTTTTTTCATTGAAGACAAATTAAATGAAGTGAATAATACCAAAGACTTTGCGATTGCAATCATTTTCAGGAAGAAACTGAGTATTATCTGACAGAATTGCAGGGGTGCCAATACTTTTGGCCAGCACTGTATGCTCCCATCCTGGTATATATGTTCCCTTTCCTGGTATATATGTCCCCCCATCCTGGGCCCCTTTATGATATACTGTATATATCCCCATCCTGGGTACATCCTGGTATATATGTCTCCCATTTTGGGCCAATCCTGGTATATATGTCCCCCATTCTGGACTATATGTTCCCCATCCTGGTATATATACCCCCATCCTGGGTCATTCCTGGTGTACATGTCCACCACCCTGATATATATGTTCCCCATCCTAGTATATATGCCCCCATCAAGGTACATATGTTTTTATATTGATTTACACTTTTGGATTGTGAAACCTACTTACTTATATTTACAGTGATTTTTGAGATCTGAGCTTGGTTTACATATACTTTGCATGAAAAAATAGAGGAAAAATCACACTCACCATCCTTTAAAACGTTTCTTCTTTATTAGAAAATTAAAATGTAGTGTTTGCAGGGATGAATTTAATGCTTACAGGACAACAGCCGTTTCTTACCAACTGGTGCTTCAACAAGTCCTTGTGTATACTTTGAGTGCTTCCATCTTTCTTGCAGGTAGTGTAATAAAATGTACAATAGTTTGGGCATTATAGCAATAAGATTTTGTTAGGTTGTGGGGTATTCATAAGGCTTCGCACTTAGCATTTTACAGTGTGGTATAGAGATGAGCAAATCTTTTGAAATTCAAATTTGCCAACTTTGCCAAATAAATTCCTGCAAATCGCATAAAGTCCCTAAATGCCTGGAGGATATGTGAATAACACACTGAATTCCCCTTGAACTAGTGCCCATAATGCCCATAATGTCTGTAACTCGCTGTGGAATTAATGGCGCTATATAAGTGAGTAAAATAAATATATATTATAAAAATGTAATGATTTGCAGTATTTTCAATGCTAAAGGAAATTTGAATATGGTGAATTCCCATCGTGGCTATTGAATATCATATTTACAATGAAATAGAGTAAAATATGCAGCATGGTGGCTCAGGGATGCAAAAAGTAGTAGTGCAAAATGTATGGCACTGGAGTCCTGGGTTCAAATCTCACCACAGACGACATGAGCAAGGAGTTTGTATGTTCTCCCCGTGTTTGCGTGGGTTACTTCCCACACTCCAAAGACATATTGATAGGGAATTTAGATTGTGAGCCCCATGGGAACAGTGATAATGATGATGTATGTAAAGCGCTGTAATCAATGGTGCAATATAAACGTATACATAAACATACATACATAATTCAAAATTTAAACAAATAGATATCTGCAAAAAGCACAATAAAAGCTCTACTGTGATAATCTATATACTTGAAATCATACTTTTCCATACACCTTAGCCACATTAAAATGTATCACTACTGAATGTTTCCTGAATGTGAATTCACAGACCAGCTTTGTAGGCCTCCTTTATCACACAGTTATACCCATACATTTTCTATGGTATTGAGGTCAGGGCTTTGTGATGGCCACTTCTTTACATTTACTCGTTCTTAACCCCTTCAGCCTCGAGCCTGTTTTCACCTTCCTGACCAGGTCAAATTTTACGATTCTGACCAGCGTCACTTTATAAGGTAATTACTCTGGAACGTTGCAACATATTCCAGTGATTCTGAGATTGTTTTTTTTACATGTTGTACGTCATCTTAGTGGTAAATTTAGGTTGAAAATGTGTGTGTTTATTTAAGAAAATATCGAAAAATTTGACAAAAAACGTGAAAATTTAGCAATTTTCAAGCTTTGAATTTTTATGCCCTTAAACCAAATGGTTATACCACACAAAATAGATAATAAATAACACTTACCACTTGTCTACTTTACATCAGCATCCTTTTTGAAACTTAATTTATTTGTCAAGAATTTAGAAGGGTTAAAAGTTCATCAGCAATTTTTCATTTTTTTCTACAAAATTTAGAAAACCAATTTTTTTAGGGTCAACATCACATTTGAAATAACTTTGAGGGGCCATTATAACAGAATATTCGCAAAACAGACACCATTTTAAAAACTTCTACCCTCAAGGTGCTCAAACCACATTCAAGAAGTTTATTAACCCTTTAGGTGCATCACAGAAATGAAAGCAATGTGGAAGGAGTATATGAAAATTGTCATTTTTTCCACAAGAATTATGCTTTAGATCCAAAATTTTCATTTTCACAAGGGTAACAGTAGGAAATGCACTGTACAATTTACAATACCCCATATGTGGTGAAAAACTACTGTTTGACTTTTGGTGCGCAAAAATCTCTGGAATTGATAGTGGACGCCATGTTGTGTTTGCAGAGCCTCTGACGTACCTAAACAGTGTCCCCATATTGGAAACTATACCCCTTAAGGAACTGATCTAGAGGTATGGTGAGCACCTTGAACCCACAGGTGCTTCACAGAATTTTATAACATTGAGTCTTGAAAATGAAGAAATACATAGTAAAATTAGAGATGAGCGGTGTTCAACTCGAACTGTTCGCCAATCTCAAATTCGAGCTGTTTTGGGCGGTGTTCGAGTCGTTCGACGAACTCGAATGATTTGCAAAAAATTCGGCTGTTCGAGGTTATGTTCGATAACTGTTCGTGCACCAAAAGCGTAACTGGATTTTTTCACAGTAATACTGTTAATCAATGTTAATAGACAGTTTCAGTGTAGAGTGGGTGGGGGGAGGGGCTGGGGATGGATCTCTGCAGAAATAATGCCGAACTCCATTTTTTTTTCCCCACATTTACAGTGGGGAGGTGCAGTCTGTCAGCGTATCAGCAGCGCACACACGCAGCGAAGTGCTTTTTTTTCACACAAGCAAGGGCATGTGTCATTGGCTGTGTATGTCACATGTCCTTGCCCTATAAGACCCAGCTATTTTCCCCGTCGCCACCATTTTCTCACTGCTGCAGCTGAGTGTTAGACGGCACCGCTGCTGCTGTGGGCGCTATACAGTATAACTGTGTGAATTGCGAGCGAATTTCCAGTTACATAGAGAGATAGGTTTAGGGAGTAGGGACTAGTTCTGATTGCAGCCCTTTTGAGGGCTAGGCTACAGCAGTTCATAGCACTTTTTGCCAGGCAGGTTTGTGCCAGTGCTGTGCAAGTGTTTTTCACAGCATTTGGCGAAATGTAGCTCAGCCAATTCCTTTTGGGCCTGTAGCAGTGTCTGTTAGTCATTGGAGTAGCCTATCTGTGTTGCAAGCTACACCACCTGTGTATCTAATACCAACTTTTTACTGCATCTAAGCCAGCCAATCCTTTTGGGCCTGTAGCAGTGTCTGGTAGTCAGTGGAGTAGCCCATCTGAAGCAAGCTACACCACCTGTGTATCTAATAACAATTTTTTACAGCATCTAACCCAGTAAATCCTTTTGGGCCTAGTAGCAGTGTCTGGTAGTCAGCGGAGTAGCCCACCTGTGAAGGAAGCTACACCGCCTGTGTGTCTAATTCTAATTTTTTACTGCATCTAACCCAGGAAATCTTTTTGGGCCTAGTAGCAGTGTCTGGTAGTCAGTGGAGTAGCCCACCTGTGAAGGAAGCTACCTCGCCTATGTATCTAATTCTACTTTTTTACTGCATCTAACCCAGGAAATCTTTTTGGGCCTAGTAGCAGTGTCTGGTAGTCAGCGGAGTAGCCCACCTGTGAAGGAAGTTACACCACCTGTGTATCTAATTCTAATTTTTTACTGCATCTAACCCAGGAAATCCTTTTGGGCCTAGTAGCAGTGTCTGGTAGTCAGTGGAGTAGCCCATCTGAAGAAAGCTACACCACCTGTGTATAAAATAACAATTTTTTACTGCATCTAACCCAGTAAATACTTTTGGGCATAGTAGCAGTGTCTCGTAGTCAGCGGAATAGCCCCCTGTGAAGGAAGTTACACCACCTGTTTATCTAATTCTAATTTTTTACTGCATCTAACCCAGGAAATCCTTTTGGGCTTAGTAGCAGTGTCTGGTAGTCAGTGGAGTAGCCCATCTGAAGCAAGCTACACCACCTGTGTATCTAATAACAATTTTTTACTGCATCTAACACAGTAAATCCTTTTGGGCCTAGTAGCAGTGTCTCATAGTCAGCGGAGTAGCCCACCTGTGAAGCAAGCTACACCGCCTGTGTATCTAATAAAATTGTTTTACTGCATCTAACCCAGCCAATCCTTTTGGGCTAGTACCACAGTTTGGCCACTCAGCTCTGCTCGGTTTCCATCCATCGTATTTTGTGCAAACAACTACAGAGTTGCCAATTAGTTAACCACCAAAATGAGTGGCAAAAGGCCTGCTGCTGGTGGAAAGGGGAATAGGCGTGTTGGAAAGGGAAAAAAAGGTTGTGTCCGTGGGATAAGTGTTAAAGCAACAGTAACATCTGCAGAAGAAAGACCATCTTCCAGCCAAACTAAGATGTCTACTTCTTTTCGTGGACAATGTGATATGATCCCTTTCTTACGGACACGTCCATCGCTACAAATTCCAGATGAGGCACAAAAACAGCAGGTGCTTCAACGGATATCAAGTGCTCCTTCAAGTGGGCTCTCCTCCACCTCAACTTCAACATCACAAATACTCCAGTCCTCAGAGGTGTCACCCCAATCGCACTCGCTTCCTCACAGCTCCCCAGTCTCCAGATGCCCGTCTGAGTATGGGGTAACACAGATGGTTGAGTCTGCAGAGCTGTTTACTCATACTATAGCCTGGGAATCAGAGGTCTGCTCCAGAGCTTCTGTGAATCCAGACGAGGAAATGATCTGCACTGATGCCCAGAATTTTTATGAGTCGGATCCAGACCCAGATGAAGAAGGTTCTGAGCATAATGTAGACCCTCGTTCCCAAACTGTAACTTCTGTTGGTGGAGACAATGAGGAAGACGATGATGAGACTCAGATACCTGATTGGAGTGACAACTTGACTTTCTGGTCAGGGCAGGAAGAGGTTGGCTCTGAGGACGACGGGTGTGAGAACACACAGGGTGATGATGACGAGGTTGGAGATCCCACTTACTGTCAACCCACAGTCAGCCAGTCGATGAGGTCAGCAGAGGAGGTGGAGGAGAATGCTAGTGACGACGAGGTTAAGTTGCGACTTCCTGGACAGAGATGGAGTACTGGAAGCACGTCAACAACTGCATCCTCAACCACAACTCTGCCTCTGACCACAAGTCGTGGTGGCTCTTCAGGTCACATGGGCACTAAGCCTTGCATAGCCTGGGCATTTTTTGAGATCGCAAAGGATGACCCAACTCATGTTATCTGTAACATTTGTCACCAAAGCTAAGTAGAGGCCAAAAAATCCATAGTTTGAGTACTTCATGCATGAACCATCACATGGATATGAAGCATAAGTTGCAGAGGGAAGCTCACTGTGCTACAATGCGGCCTAGTGGGCCAGGCCAACCACCGTCTGCCCCATCTTGTGCATCCGCAGCCTCTTCATCTTCTGTGACTGGGGGGACAGCAGTCACACATGTTTTGGGATGCAGACCTGCCACCTCTTTACCCGCAACAGCCAGTGTGACTGGCAGGTCGTCAGTTCATTTGGAAGTGGAAACACCTGTTGGTGTTGAGCGCTATCCGACATCGAGAGCGCCACCTTTGGATCAAGGCAACATAACATGTCTGACTGCATCTTCCTCATGGACCGGCAGTTTGCCGGGGACACCCTACTCAACCCCGTCTAAGCACAACAGCCAGCCCTCGGTCCCTCAGATGTGGACAAGTAAAAGACCATTTCCTCCTAGCCGTGACAAAGCTAAAAGTTTGAATTTCACCATCTGCAAGCTGTTGGCTACAGAAATGCTGCCTTTCCGCCTGGTGGACACAGAGGATTTTCGAGACCTTATGTCCATCGCAGTGCCCCAGTACCAGATGTCCAGTCGCCACTACTTCTCAAAGAAAGCTGTGCCTGCACTATACCAGCATGTCGCACTCAACATCACCACTTCCTTGAGAAACTCTGTGTGTGACAGGGCGCATTTCACCACAGACACTTGCACAAGTAGGCATGGACAGGGGCGTTACATGTCGCTGACTGGGAACTGGGTAACTATGGTGACAGCAGGACAAGGGGCTGCTGTCCAAGTCTTGCCGACCCCATGAGTTGTGCATCAATCCTCTTTATCTACAAGTTCCTCCACTACTTCTGCCTCCTCAACCACCTATCGGTCCTCCACCTGCACCCAAAGCCTGTCTGGTAATGCCACCCGCGTTCTAACTGCGCAGAAGGAATCTTGCACACCTCCTTACTATGCTGGCTGCAGGGCTCAACGGCATCAGGCGGTGTTTACTTTGAAATGTCTGGGAAATGTGAGTCACACAGCTGAGGAGTTGTGGTCAGCTCTGGAGACCGAGTTTCATGAATGGTTGTCTCCACTGAACCTGCAGCCAGGGAAGTCCGTATGCGACAATGCTGCAAACCTGGGTGAGGCCCTTCGCCGGGGCAATGTCACACACGTGCCTTGTATGGCTCACGTGTTGAACCTGGTTGTCCAGCAATTTTTAGCCCACTATCCCGGACTAGATGGCCTTCTGCAGAGGGCACGGTCGCTGTGTGCTCACTTCCACCATTCGCATCCCGCAGCTCAATGACTTATATCTCTACAGAAGTTGTTGGGCCTGCCAGTTCACCGGCTGAAATGCGATGTGCTGACACAATGGATTTCAACTCTGCACATGTTGCAGCGACTGTGGCAGCACAGACTGTAGCATCGGCGTCTCTGCCCCCTGCCAGGCAGAGACGCCGTTCCTCTCACCGCCGCGCTCCCTGCCCGGCGTCCTCCAGCACTCCTCTTCCTGCTTCTGCCGGCGCACACAGCTTCCCGGGCACTGTGCTTACGGCGCGAGCGCGCGCGCTCCCTTCCTCTTAAAGGGGCCACGCGCGCCACCCTAAGGAGTCCCCGGCCAATTGCCGGAGGTCCTCCCATATTTAAAGCACCTCCTCCAAAATGGAGATGCCCGAGCAATAGTTGATGCACAGTGTATTTACCTCTTCTTCAGCCCTCAGGTCCCGCTGCTAGCCTGACTACTAATCCTGCCCGCCAGCCTGACTATCAGTCCAGTCTGCCAGCCTGACTACTCTCCAGCCCGACAGTCTGTCTTCTGTTCAGTCCGCCAGTCTGTCTATGGGCTTTGCCCGCCTACTTACCTGGAAGCACTTGCTTGTTACCTGCCGTGCCTACCTGGAGGCTCCTGCTGTCACTTGCCGTGACCACCTGTCAGCCTACCAGGAGGCTCCTGACCGTCACTTGCCGTGACCACCTGACAGCCTACCTAGAGGCTCCTACCCACATCACTTGCCGTGACCACCTGACAGCCTACCTAGAGGCTCCTGCCTGTCACTTGCCGTGACCACCTGTCTGCCTACCTGGAGGCTCCTGCCCGTCACTTGCCGTGACCACCTGACAGCCTACCTAGAGGCTCCTTCCCATCACTTGCCGTGACCACCTGACAGCCTACCTAGAGGCTCCTTCTCGTCACTTGCTTTGACCACCTGACAGCCTACCAAGAGGCCCCCGCCTGTTGCCTGCTGTGCCCATCTCCTGTATCGGTCAGTCCCAGCCATCTGACCCGTGGGAGTCACCTGCTCTCTTACAAGGTCGTCCACAGAGTAGCACCTGGTCCCTCTGCTCGGTCCCTCCCTGGTCACGGAGTCGTTAGCCGCCGTACGACCTTGGTCAGTCCGAGTTGATACTTAGTTACGCCCCTCTGGGTCCCTCCTTGCACCGCAGCACAGAGGTTCCACCATCTGGATCCGTAACACCGACGAGCCCTGGTATGATACGCTATGACGTATAGCCTGGGCCAATGAGATACAGAGGTGGGGCAAATCACGCTGCAGGAGTGGTCTCAGATCAGGGACCTATGCACCCTTCTGCACAGTTTTGAAATGGCGACGAATATGTTTAGTGCTGACGATGCCATTATCAGCATGACTATTCTGGTCATTTACATGCTGAAGCACACTTTAAACAGTATTCGGAGTCAGGTGGTGGGACAAGAGGAGGGGGAGGAAGTACAGGAGGAGTCGTATGCGGAAGGGATAACATCTCCAAGGTCCAGACGGTCGGCAGCACCAAGGCGGCAGGCATGGGAGGGTGGGGGAGAGGGATTAACGAGAGCGCATGGTAGCAGCCAAACTGTTGAGGAAGAAGTGGAGGATGAACTGGCGATGGGCATGGAAGACTCATCATATGAGGGAGACCTTAATCGCATTTCTGTTGTGCGAGGTTGTGGGGAGAGGGCAGAGGAAGGAAGCATGATTCTTACCTCGCCACCAACACAACAAGGACTTGGTCCTCCTGGATGCGCAAGACACATGAGTGCCTTCTTGCTGCACTACCTGCAACATGACTCTCGGATTGTCAGAATTCAAAGTAATCCCGACTACTGGGTTGCCACACTCTTAGATCCCCGGTACAAAAGTAAATTTGCCCAAATAATTCCTGCCATAGAAAGGGATTCACGCATGCAAGAGTATCAGCAGAGGCTGTTATAGAACCTTACATCTGCTTTTCCCCAAAACACCAGTGGTGCACGTAGTGAATCTCACAGTTCTAACTTGCCAACCGTGGGACTGTCGAGTCTTCATCACTCAAACCGCAACAGTAACACCGTAGCTGCTGGTAACAGCAATTTTGTGGAATCATTTCACCAATTTTTTAGACCATCCTTTGCAAGGCCATAGGAGACAAGAAGTCTGACATACAGTCAACGCCTAGAGAGGATGGTACAGGAATATCTCCAAGTGAACATCGAAGCAATGACTGTCACGGGACCATTCCTCATTTTGGGCTTCCAATCTGGAAAAATGACCTGAGCTCGCCACTCACGCCTTGGAGATCTTGTCGTGCCCCGCAGCCAGCGTTCTCTCTGAACGTGTGTTCAGCGCTGCTGGTGGTGTGCTGACAGATAAGCGCACGTGGCTGTCCACTGAGAATGTAGACAGACTCACGTTCATAAAGATGAACAAATCATGGATCCGCAAGGAATTTTCTACCCCTGTGTCATCCTGGGGAGACTAAAAGCCTGAGGATTTTGGAAAATCACCTCACCAACCATTTTAAGCAACTCTGGGGCAATTGATGCCACTTAAGTGGTATCTGTGCAACAATTTTTGGAAAAAATGGAGACTCTTTTTGGAGTCCCCTTGCTGTGTTTTACTTGACGTTGGCATTGTCAATTCCAGCTGGGTCGGGTCGCTCCCCCCCTTTTAACCGTAAGAAACTACATACACTATGGCTTGGGGTAACACAGATGGTTGAGTCTGCAGAGCTGTTTACTCATACTATAGCCTGGGAATCAGAGGTCTACTCCAAAGCTTTAGTGTCTGCTAGTCAGTGTAGTAGCCCAACTGTGAAGCAAGCTACACCGCCTGTGTATCTAATAACAATTTTTTACTGCATCTAACCCAGGAAATCCTTTTGGTCTAGTAGCAGTGTCTCGTAGTCAGCGGAGTAGCCCATCTGAAGCAAGCTACACCGCCTTTGTAGCTAATAACATTTTTTAACTGCATCTAGCCCAGGCAATACTTTGGGCCTAGTAGCAGTGTCTGCTAGTCAGCGGAGTAACCCAGCTGTTAAGCAAGCTACACCGCCTTTAGATCTAATTACAAATTTTTAACTGCATCTAGCCCAGGCAATACTTTGGGCCTAGTAGCAGTGTCTGATAGTCAGCGGAGTAGCCCAGCTGTTAAGCAAGCTACACCACCTGTGCTTTGGACACTTAATCTTTTCAAAGGAAACGCTTCGGGCCCCCGCGACACTCAGTCAAGAGCATCGGGGAGGCGCCCCAAGACAAAGGGGCTGGGACTGGCGGACCGCCAAGCTCGATCCTTATAAAAGCTTTTTAACTGCAGCAGCTTTAGTGGACGCTACTGGACCTGGAATTACCGTGGCTGCTGGCACCAGAATTGCCCTCCAATAGATCCTTGTAAAAGGATTTAAAGTGTACTCATTCAAATTACAGAGCCAATTTAAATTACAGAGCTTAGACCTGCCTCCACTGCGGGGGGTCTCGACCCCCAGCGGACAGGCACCAGTATTGAGAAAGGGGGGCTGGCCGTCAGGGTCCACCGCGGCTCTGGCACAAAGCCGGCGACACGGAGGTCGCACGGGCAGGAACGGCCTGGCCGTGTCGGCTTCGCACTCCAGCGTAGTCCCTCTGCCCGCTCACGCCCGTAGCCTCAAAGGGATGCGCAAGCGGCTTTTCTTCCCAGGGCTGTTCCCCGCCCAGCAGGAACGTGGGGTAGCTCAGGTCGGCCTTCCACCATACTCCCTTACCTCCCTCACTTCTTTCCTTCTTCCGTTCTCCATCTAACCCCTCGGCTGTGTGGTGTCTGCTCTCCCTCCAGCTCTCTCCTTCTCACAGGTGGACTACCTCTTGTATTCACACTGTGGCGAATCTTTTGGGCCCAGGCATAAGAAGTCGTCGGGGTAATGGATAATATGTGCCCCCTTAGAAACGTCCATGATGACCCATTCGAGGAAGCAACTAAATGACTCAAATAGTGAGTAGGATATGGAGCACCCCATGGGCAAACAGCGATCTATATAGTATGCTCCTTCCCAGAAGCAGCCCAATAGGTGGACACTACACTAAGGTGTGCTTAATTATTAGGCAACTTCCTTTCCTTTGGCAAAATGGGTCAGAAGAGAGTTTTGACGGGCTCTGAAAAGTCCAAAATTGTGAGATGTCTTGCAGAGGGATGCAGCAGTCTTGAAATTTCCAAACTTTTGAAGCGTGATCACTAGTGTTGAGCGATACCTTACGATATCGGGAAATATCGGATCGGATTGGATCGGACCGATACCGAAAAAGTATCGGATATCGCCGAGTCCGATACCGGAAACCAATGCAAGTCAATGGGACAGAAATATCGGAATGAAAATAAACCCTTTCTTTCCTTGTAGGTTAATTCTACATGAAGGAAAACAACTAAGAATAATGTAGAATGTATTGGGGGAGGTGGGGGAGACAATAAAGGCATAGAGGTTTAGCCCAATCAAATGGAATAGCAGGAATTAATATTTTTTTTTAAGACTTTCTGAGTTACGGAAATATTGACTATGTTAAGTATTTTTATATTTTGTCAGATATTTATGTTTCACTACTTCCATGCTCTTCACCTTCTTTTTTACTTCTCCCACACTTTCTCCTTCATCATCCTCAGCATCTTTTTCATCCGCTTCTTCTTCACCTTCTTCATCTTCTTCTTCTTCACCTTCTTCGTATTATTCTTTTTTTTTACATTCTTCATATTCTACTTCTTCATCTTCTTCATCTTCTTCTTCTTCATCATATTCTTATTTGTGGCAGGCATTCCTGTAGTTGTTATCTATAAAAGGTTGGACATTACACCTTTCGTTCTGCCCGTCACAAAAGATTTACAACAGGATTTGTCCACGTTCAGTTTGGCCTGCAGCAGCAGGTCTTTTCCAGGGGCACCACGAGGAGGAACGGACTCACCCCCATACACTGCTTAGTCATCTTCTGCTTATAATTTAGATATTATCTTTTGCTCTGATTTTTAGTCTTATGCTTAATGTTCTTCCGCTTTTTGTTCTGCAGCTTCTTGTATTTCTGCTTCTTGGTTTTCTGTCTCTTGTTCTTCTGTATCTTGGTGCTTGTCTTCTCTTCTTTGTCCTCTTGGTCAACTTCTTCAGGGTCATCTTCTTGGTCTTCTTCGGGGTGGTCTTCAGGGTCATCGTCTTCGGGGGTCCTCGTCTTCGGGGTCCTCGTCTTCTTTGGGTTGGTCTTCTGGGTCCTCATCTTCGGGGTCCTCGTCTTCTTCGGGGTGGTCTTCAGGGTCCTCGTCTTCTTCGGGGTGGTCTTCAGGGTCCTCGTCTTCAGGGTCGTCGTCTTCGGGGTCCTCGTCTTCTTAGGGTTGGTCTTCAGGGTCCTCGTCTTCAGGGTCCTCGTCAGGGAGATCTAGAGTGATTACCAAGAACCATTTCAAAAAGCTTGAGCTTGGAAATGTAGCAGAAGGTACAAGAAAGCTGAGGAACTACCGAGGACCAGCTGACGGTACTGGAACCCGGATGGGTAGCAGAAGGTACAAGAGCCAATGGAACTGCCGAAGACCAGCTGACGGTACTGGAACTCGGTTACTAAGCAGGAGGTACCTGTGCCAGAAAGCACTACCAAGGACCAGCAGACGTTGGTGGAACTTGGATACCGAGAAGGAGGCACCTAATCCAAAGGCACTGCCCAGAACCAGCTGACAGTACTGGAACCCGGATGGGTAGCAGAAGGTACCCATGTAAAAAAAAGTTCAAGGCCGCGAGCCGGCCGCAGTTACCAAAACCCACAGTCCTACAGGGGGTGCTTGTCCTATTGGCATTATGGAACCAGCCTTCATTGCCAGATCCCGCAGCCCACATAGGAGTCACCTAAACTGCAGGCACCATAGAGTCGGCTAACCCGACCGCAACACGACAGGACAACGCATTGGAGGCAAAGTGACGTTGACACTACCCGGAAACAGCTGGCGTGCTGGAACCAGGCTGGGCAGGAGGGAGTACCCGTGCCAAAGTCACTGCCGAGGACCAGCTGACGGTACTGGAACCTGGATGGGTAGTAGAAGGTACAAGAGCAAATGGAACTACCGAGGACCAGCTGACGGTACTGGAACCCGGATGGCTAGCAGAAGGTACAAGAGCCAATGGAACTGCCGAAGACCAGCTGACGGTACTGGAACTCGGTTACTAAGCAGGAGGTACCTGTGCCAGAAAGCACTACCAAGGACCAGCAGACGTTGGTGGAACTTGGATACCGAGAAGGAGGCACCTAATCCAAAGGCACTGCCGAGAACCAGCTGACGGTACTGGAACCCGGATGGGTAGCAGAAGGTACCCATGTAAAAAAAGTTCAAGGCCGCGAGCCGGCCGCAGTTACCAAAACCCACAGTCCTACAGGGGGTGCTTGTCCTATTGGCACTATGGAACCAGCCTTCATTGCCAGATCCCACAGCCGACATAGGAGTCACCTAAACTGCAGGCACCATAGAGTTGGCTAACCCGACCGCAACACGACAGGACAACGCATTGGAGGCAAAGTGACGTTGACACTACCCGGAAACAGCTGGCGTGCTGGAACCAGGCTGGGCAGGAGGGAGTACCCGTGCCAAAGTCACTGCCGAGAACCAGCTGACGGTACTGGAACCCGGATGGGTAGTAGAAGGTACAAGAGCAAATGGAACTACCGAGGACCAGCTGACGGTACTGGAACCCGGATGGCTAGCAGAAGGTACAAGAGCCAATGGAACTGCCGAAGACCAGCTGACGGTACTGGAACTCGGTTACTAAGCAGGAGGTACCTGTGCCAGAAAGCACTACCAAGGACCAGCAGACGTTGGTGGAACTTGGATACCGAGAAGGAGGCACCTAATCCAAAGGCACTGCCGAGAACCAGCTGACGGTACTGGAACCCGGATGGGTAGCAGAAGGTACCCATGTAAAAAAAAGTTCAAGGCCGCGAGCCGGCCGCAGTTACCAAAACCCACAGTCCTACAGGGGGTGCTTGTCCTATTGGCACTATGGAACCAGCCTTCATTGCCAGATCTCACAGCCCACATAGGAGTCACCTAAACTGCAGGCACCATAGAGTCGGCTAACCCGACCGCAACACGACAGGACAACGCATTGGAGGCAAAGTGACGTTGACACTACCCGGAAACAGCTGGCGTGCTGGAACCAGGCTGGGCAGGAGGGAGTACCCGTGCCAAAGTCACTGCCGAGAACCAGCTGACGGTACTGGGACCCGGATGGGTAGTAGAAGGTACAAGAGCAAATGGAACTACCGAGAACCAGCTGGCGGTGCTGGAACCCAGGGTAAATACTAAAAACAGAGTGGAGCCAGAGGTGTAATTGGGGCAAGTTTTAAATCCGTAGTACAGTGGATGTGGACAAAGCAGGAGAATTTGCCGGACACACAGCTGGGGATCAGCTGACGTTACTGAACCCCAATAACACTGGAGCAAGCGTTGACTGTGCAGACGGCACTTCTGAGCAGCAACTAGTGGTATTGGAGCCCAGGGTAAATACTAAAAACAGAGGAGCCAGAGGTGTATTTGGAGGAGGTTTTAAATCCGTAGTACAGTGGATGTGGACAAAGCAGGAGAATTTGCCGGACACACAGCTGGGGATCAGCTGACGTTACTGAACCCCAATAACACTGGAGCAAGCGTTGACTGTGCAGACGGCACTTCTGAGCAGCAACTAGTGGTATTGGAGCCCAGGGTAAATACTAAAAACAGAGGAGCCAGAGGTGTATTTGGAGGAGGTTTTAAATCCGTAGTACAGTGGATGTGGACAAAGCAGGAGAATTTGCCGGACACACAGCTGGGGATCAGCTGACGTTACTGAACCCCAATAACACTGGAGCAAGCGTTGACTGTGCAGACGGCACTTCTGAGCAGCAACTAGCGGTATTGGAGCCCAGGGTAAATACTAAAAACAGAGGAGCCAGAGGTGTATTTGGAGGAGGTTTTAAATCCGTAGTACAGTGGATGTGGACAAAGCAGTAGAATTTGCCGGACACACAGCTGGGGATCAGCTGACGTTACTGAACCCCAATAACACGGCAGCAAGTGTTGACTGTGCAGACGGCACTTCCGAGCGTCAACTGGCGGTGTTGGAGCTCAGGGATAATACTGAAAACAGAGGAGCCAGAGGTGTAATTGGAGCTACTTTAAAATCTGTAGTAGTGAGAATGTGGACAGAGCAGGAGAAATTGCCGTCCGCACAGCAGGGGAACAGCTGACGTTACTGAACCCCAATAAACCGGCAGCAAGTGTTGACTGTGCAGACGGCACTTCCGAGTGCCAACTGGCGGTGTTGGAGCTCAGGGATAATACTGAAAACAGAGGAGCCAGAGGTGTAATTGGAGCTACTTTAAAATCTGTAGTAGTGAGAATGTGGACAGAGCAGGAGAAATTGCCGTCCGCACAGCAGGGGAACAGCTGACGTTACTGAACCCCAATAACACGGTAGCAAGTGTTGACTGTGCAGACGGCACTTCCAAGCGCCAACTGGCGGTGTTGGAGCTCAGGGATAATACTGAAAACAGAGGAGCCAGAGGTGTAATTGGAGCAACTTTAAAATCTGTAGTAGTGAGAATGTGGACAAAGCAGGAGAAATTGCCGTCCGCACAGCAGGGGAACAGGTGACGTTACTGAACCCCAATAACACGGCAGCAAGTGTTGACTGTGCAGACGGCACTTCCGAGCGCCAACTGGCGGTGTTGGAGCTCAGGGATAATACTGAAAACAGAGGAGCCAGAGGTGTAATTGGAGCAACTTTAAAATCTGTAGTAGTGAGAATGTGGACAAAGCAGGAGAAATTGCCGTCCGCACAGCAGGGGAACAGGTGACGTTACTGAACCCCAATAACACGGCAGCAAGTGTTGACTGTGCAGACGGCACTTCCGAGCGCCAACTGGCGGTGTTGGAGCTCAGGGATAATACTGAAAACAGAGGAGCCAGAGGTGTAATTGGAGCAACTTTAAAATCTGTAGTAGTGAGAATGTGGACAGAGCAGGAGAAATTGCCGTCCGCACAGCAGGGGAACAGCTGACGTTACTGAACCCCAATAACACGGCAGCAAGTGTTGACTGTGCAGACGGCACTTCCAAGCGCCAACTGGCGGTGTTGGAGCTCAGGGATTACAGTTCAGGTGGTAGAAACATGAACACAACAGGAGACCTGGATACTGTTGCCAACCAATTATTTATTCTGGAAGAGGACTGGCAAATTCATGAGAGATCTAGGCCTTGTTCATTTTGAGAAAAGTAAGCCGGTCAACGTTATCGGAGGATAGTCGCATGCGACGGTCTGTTAGTACACCACCTGCGGCACTAAAGACGCGTTCCGATAATACACTAGCAGCAGGGCAAGCTAGCACCTCCAATGCATACTGACTAAGCTCTGGCCATGTATCCAGCTTACAGACCCAAAACTTGAAGGGAGAAGAGCCGTCTGGGAGTACACTAAGAGGGCAAGACATGTAGTCTGTCACCATCTGACGGAAACGTTGCCTCCTGCTGACTGGAGCCGTCTGTGATGGTGTAGACATTTGTGGAGGCGGGGACACAAAACTTTGCCACATTTCGGCCATACTGGTCTTGCCTTGTGCTGAGGCGCTGCTTCTGCTCCCTCTTTGTGCAGAGCTTCCTCCACTGCCTCGACGCACTGAGCTGCTTTGTAAAGCACTAGCAGCACTGCTCTCGGTTTGGAATGGAGAACATGATGGAATGCACCAGTGCGTCTTGGTACTCCCGCATTTTACGCTCCCGGTTCAACGGTGTTATGAGGCTTTGTAAGTTGTCCCGGTAGCGAGGATCTAGGAGGGTGGACACCCAATAATCAGCCGTGTTGAGAATGTGGGCGATGCGGCGGTCGTTTCTCAGGCACTGCAGCATGAAATCAACCATGTGCTGCAGACTGCCACCTGGCCAAGAAACGCTGTCCCCTGCTTGAGGCGTGATCTCTGCCTGCTCTGCATCACCCCACCCTCGCTCTAGATACTGACTACTAGAGCATTGTGTACCTCCCTCCTCTGGACAGATGTCTTCCTCATCCATTGACTCCTCCTGATCCTCCTCACAAAGTGTCCCCTGCCTAGGCCTTTGTGAGGAACCACGTTGTGCAGACTGTAGAGAAGCAGATGGCATTTGTGACTCCTCATCCTCCACCTCTTCCAAAACCTCGTCCCTTAGTGCTTGCAGTGTTTTTTCAAGCAGGCAGATAAGGGGGATAGTCATGCTGACTAGTGCATCATCTGCACTCGCCATCCGCGTGGAATAATCGAAGGCACGCAAAACGTGGCAAATGTCCTTCATAGAGGCCCACTCAGTGGTGGTGAAGTGTGAACGGCGCGCACTGCGACTTGTTTGCGCCTGTTGCAGCTGGTACTCCATTACTGCTGCCTGCTGCTCACACAACCTCTCCAACATATGTAACGTTGAATTCCACCTGGTGGGTAGGTCACATATGATGCGATGTTCCGGAAGACGTAATCGGCGCTGCAGAGCTGCAATGCGTGATCTTGCATTGCTGGAACGCCGCAAGTGAGCGCACTCTATGCGGACCTTGTGAAGCAGTGCATCAAGATCCGGATAGTCCCTCAAAAAACTCTGCACGACCAAGTTGAGCACATGTGCCAGACATGGGATGTGAGTGAGGTTGCCTAGGCCCAGAGCTGCCACCAGATTTCGACCATTGTCACACACTACCATGCCTGGCTGGAGATTCGCTGGCACAAACCACACGTCGCTCTGCTGCTTGATGGCATTCCAGAGCTCCTGCGCTGTGTGGCTTCGATTCCCCAAAGAAATTAATTTTAATACGGCCTGTTGACGTTTGGCCACGGCTGTGCTCATATTGGTCACCATAACAGGTAACCGTTCACGGGTCGATGTGGAGGTAGACCGTGACGGCTCCTGCAGCGCTGATTCAGAGGAACTGGAGTATGAGGAGGAGTCAATGTGTACAGACTGGATTCCTGCAATCCTTGGAGTTGGCAGAACACGTACAGCGCCACTCTCAAGATTTGTACCCGGCTCCACAACATTTACCCAATGGGCAGTGAGGGAAAGGTATCGTCCCTGTCCATGCTTACTGGTCCACGCATCGGTGGTCAGGTGGACCTTGCTACTGACGGCGTTTTGTAGCGCATGTTTAATTTTTCCCTCCACATGATGTTGCAGGGCAGGGACGGCTTGCCTGCTGAAATAAAATCGGCTGGGCACGTTGTATTGTGGGACTGCCAATGCCATAAAGTTACGGAATGTGTCAGTCTCCACCAGCCTGAATGATAGCATTTCAAGGGCCAGTAGTTTAGCAATGCCAGCATTCAGAGCCTGTGCTCGGGGGTGGTTTGCCGAGTATGGGCGCCTTTTCTCCCATGCCTGTGCTAACGATGGCTGTAGACTGGCCTGGGAGTGTGAGGATGACTGGGAAAGTGGTGCTGTGGGTGGAATTACACTGTGTCTCTGTACAACAGTGCCAGAGATTCTTCCATGGCGATCCTGTGAGGAAGCCGAACCAGCTGTGTGTGAGCTGGAGGAAGAGGCTACAACACGAGCTGAAGAGGTGGTAGGTGGCGCTGTAGGTTGGCCTAGGTCTTCAGTGTGTTTTTGTAACTCCACCATGTGCTTGGTCCGCACATGTTTCCACATATTTGTGGTATTGAGGTTGCTGACACTTTTCCCTCTTTTCACCTTCTGATTACACAGCTTGCATTTGACAAAGCAAATGTCATCTGCAACTGTGTCAAAAAAGGACCAGGCACTGCAAGTCTTGGGAGCGCCCGCTTTGGATTTTGGAAGAGCCATGCTCTTAATGGATGCCGAAGTGGAGGCTACAGGCAACCAAGTCTGCCCCCTCCCTCTCCCTCCTTTTTGGGCTGTTCGGGGAATCTCTTCCTCAGAGCTGCTCCCACCACCTTCCTGTCCCTCACGCCATGATGGGTCAAGGACCTCATCATCTACACCACCCTCTTCAAACAACTGCTTCTCCTGGGTAGTATCGACAGCACAGTACGCACCAGAAAGTGGCACCTGAGTCTCATCATCAGATGCATACTGAGGTGTGCTGCTGACCATAGGCACTGGCCCACCCGCCTCTTCAGATTCAGAGAGACAAAACGGTTGCGCATCACTGCATACTACCTCTTCTTCAAATTCTCGAATTCTGCTTGGCTGGCCCCCTCTTTCCAAGCCAAGAGATTCAGAGAACAGAAGTAGAGATGGCTCCTGTCCAGGGCTCTCTGACTGCCTGGGCAATTTGGCGGGTGGTGAAGAGACAGATGGGTGCTCTTCAGTGCTCAGGACCTGAGAGGATCTGGAACTAATTGAAGTCGATGCGTTAGCTGCCATCCATCCGACAACGGCTTCAATTTGGTCCTCGCGCAGCAGTGGGGTACGGCTAGCTCCTACAAAGCTGCGCATAAAGGACTGTTCCCTGGTAAAACTGGGGGATGCTGAGTCACTGGTGCCCGCAGCAGGCACAGAATCCCCACGTCCTCTCCCTGCAGGCACAGAATCCTCACATCCTCTCCCTGCAGAAACTCCACGCCCACGCCCACGACCACATGCCTTAGTCCCTGCCTTCTTCATCTTGGTAGACTGATAAAGATAGGCAGAAAAGTACTAAGGGCTTAGTGTGCTTATTCCTGAACAGCTGCTAACAGGTATAAGAAACACTAATTTTATAAAGTGTGGACTAGACTTTAATATGAGCTAATGTGGCCTACACAACTGTAAAGTGGAGTGTTTGGTGAACTTTATTTAGGTTTTTTTTGTCACAAAAAGACACTGGATGTGCCTAAAGATGTAATAACGATAGTATCACAAACTTTTTGTAGCTATTACAATGTAGGAAGGTAACCTACAATGCAATAGATGAGGCTGCAAAAAATAGGCTAATACTAATCTGGATGGGGCTGCAGGGCCCAATGCTGCAGAAAGGCTCCTCTAACTACTCCTATATAGTGTGTTTGGAACCAATTTAGCTGAATAGGGATGAAACCACCACACTAATAGGAGAAATCAGGAAAAATTATGAATTGGCAAAAAAGGACAATGTATGAGGCAGTGACACACACTGAGTGCACTACAACCAGACGTGGTTGAAGCACACACTACAGGGTGAGCTGCACTCACACACCAGACCTTGCAGACAGCGGTGAACAGTACAGATGCAGAGCACTGTGCACTAGCGCTGCAAGACCAAAAAAAATTCTCTATCTACTCCTATATAGTGTGTTTGGAACCAATTTAGCTGAATACGGATGGAACCACCACACTAATAGGAGATATCAGGAAAAATTATGAATTGGAAAAAAAGGACAATGTATGAGGCAGTGACACACACTGAGTGCACTACAACCAGACGTGGTTGAAGCACACACTACAGGGTGAGCTGCACTCACACACCAGACCTTGCAGACAGCGGTGAACAGTACAGATGCAGAGCACTGTGCACTAGCGCTGCAAGACCAAAAAAATTTCTCTATCTACTCCTATATAGTGTGTTTGGAACCAATTTAGCTGAATACAGATGGAACCACCACACTAATAGGAGATATCAGGAAAAATTATGAATTAGCAAAAAAGGACAATGTATGAGGCAGTGACACACACTGAGTGCACTACAACCAGACGTGGTTGAAGCACACACTACAGGGTGAGCTGCACTCACACACAGAGACCTTGCAGAAAGCGGTGAACAGCACAGAGAACTGTGCACTAGCACTGCAAGGCACAGCGATTTATAAAGTAGCTTGGGTAAAGCAGAATAGACCAAATAGGTAGCTAAAACTGTCCCTCAGAACAACAATCCCTAACTGAATTCACAGCAGAGTGAGCTCAAAATGGCGGCGGCGGCTTTTATAGTGCATCATGACATCATTTCAGCAGCCAATCACAGCCATGCCATTAGTTAAGATGCCTACATGCCTAACAGGATGTGCCCACACTTTTTAGGATCCTCATTGGCTGAATAAAATGAAAATGGCTCATTGCATTATGGGAACTTCCGATTCCGGTATACGATATTGCAAAAGTATCGGAATTAAGTATCGGAATTCCGATACCGCGAATATCGGCCGATACCCGATATTTCAGTATCGGAATGCTCAACACTAGTGATCACCGAACAATCAAGCGTTTCATGGAAAATAGCCAACAAGGTCGCAAGAAGCGTGTTGGCCAAAAAAGGCACAAAAGAACTGCCCATGAATTGAGGAAAATCAAGCGTGAAGCTGCCAAGATGCCATTCGCCACCAGTTTTGCCATATTTCAGAGCTGCAACGTTACTGGAGTATCAAAAAGCACAAGGTGTGCAATACTCAGGGACATGGCCAAGGTAAGGAAGGCTGAAAAATTACCAACTTTGAACAAGAAACATAAGATAAAACTTCAAGAATGGTTCAAGAAATATCTTAAGACTGATTTCTCAAAGCTTTTATGGACTGATGAAATGAGAGTGACTCGTGATGGGCCAGAGGCTGGATCAGTAAAGGGCAGAGAGCTCCACTCTGACTCAGAAGGCAGCAAGGTGGAGGTGGGGTACTGGTATGAGCTGGTATCATCAAAGATGAACTTGTGGGACGTTTTTGAGTTGAGGATGGAGTGAAGCTCAAATCCCAGACCTACTGCCAGTTTCTGGAAGACAACTTCTTCAAGCAGTGATACAGGAAGAAGTCAGTATCGTTCAAGAAAAACATGATTTTCATGCAGGACAATGCGCCATCACATGCATCCAACTACTCCACAGAGTGGCTGGCCAGTAAAGGTCTAAAAGAAGAAAAAATAATGACATGGGCCCCTTGTTCACCTGATCTGAACCCCATAGAGAACCTATGGTCCATCATAAAATGTGAGATCTACAGGGAGGGAAAACAGTACACCTCTCGGAACAGTGTCTGGGAGGCTGTGGTGGCTGCTGCACGCAATGCTGATCGAAAACAGATCAAGCAACTGACAGAATCTATGGATGGAAGGCTGTTGAGTGTCATCATAAAGAAAGGTGGCTATAGTGATCACTAATTATTTTGGTTTTTGATTTTGCATGTCAGAAATGTTTATTTCTAAATTTTGTGCACTGATATTGGTTTACCTGGTGAAAATAAACAAGTGAGATGGGATTATATTTGTTTTTTAAGTTGCCTAATAATTCGGGACAGTAATAGTTGCCTGCACAAACAGATATCCTCCTAAGATAGCCAAATCTAAAAAAAAAACACTCCAACTTCCAAAAATATTAAGCTTGGATATTTATGAGTCTTTTGGGTTGATTGAGAACATAGTTGTTGATCAATAATAAAAATAATCCTCTAAAATACAACTTGCCTAATAATTCAGAACACAGTGTATTCGGAGGCACAGGTAGTAAGTAACCGGAATGCCCCCTCAATGTCTGTTTTGGCCATTAGGGTGCCCCTTCCCAACTTCTTAACCTGCCTGATTGCCTTGTCAAAGGAGGTGGTTCCGCGTCGATGTTGTCGTTTACTGACCTGCCCCTTGGATATGACAAATGGTGGATTAGTCCGAATGTATTGGGTTCCGTTTTTGGCACGACTCCCAACGGGGATACCACTACGTCTTGTAAGGAAAGTGTTCTGAATGCAACCGCCATTCTACCTAAAGATATTTCTTTTTTTAATTTTCTTGTCACGACGTCTGGGTGTTGGTAGGCTGATTTTAGATTTTTACTCCAGCCTTTCTTGATTTTAGAAGGGCATGACATATATCTGTGTCTCCTACTCCTTTTACTCCTCCACCTCTTTTCTTTTCGCATGACTATATGTACTTGTCAATTTTCCATGTGTTAGTTGTGTCTTCTGAGCAGTTTGTCAGCTTTTGGACACCTTTGAAGGTGTTTTCTATGTGTTTTTGTTTGCCTGCCATTGGTTTTAACGGTGTTCGACGAACCGTTCGGTGAACATGCCGGTGTTCGACGAACCGAACACGAACACTACAGGGGTGGCTCAGCACTAATTAAAATACACATTTTTCAATTTCACAAGGGCAATAGGAGAAAATGAACTGTACAATATGTTGTGCAATTTCTCCTGAGTACACCAATATCTCATATGGTAGAAATCTACTGTTTGGTAACAATGCAGGGCTCCGAAGGGAAGGAGCACCAATTGAATTCTGGAGTACAATTTTGGCTGAAATACATTGTGGATGCCATGTCACATTTGAATAGCCCCTGATATGCCAAAACAGCATACAACCCCACAAGTGACCCCATTTTGGAATCTACACCTCTCGAAGAATTCATCTAGGGGTGAATATTTTTACCCCTCAGGCGATTCACAGAATTATAAATCATTGGTCTGAGGAAGTGAAAAATTACCATTTTTTCCATGAAAAAAGTTGTTTTATCCCCAAGTTTTTAATTTTCAAGAGGGTTAATGGGAGAAAAATAATGGTACCATTTGTTATGCAATTTCTCCTGAGTACGCCAGTACCCATATGTGGTGAAAAACTACTTTTAAGGCTCAGTGCAAAGCTCAGAAGAGAAGAAGCGCCATATTGGAGTTCAGATTTTGCTGGAATGGTTTGAGGGTGCCATGTTACATTGGCAGAGCCGCTGAGGTTTCAGAACAGCAGAACTCCTCCATAAGCGACCCAATTTTACAAACTTCAAGCTCCAATAAATTCATCTAGGTGCAGTGAGCATGTTGACACCACATGTGACTTACAGAATTTTATACCATTGGGCAGTGAAGAAAGAATAATTACATTTTTACCATTAAAATGTTATTTTAGCCCAAGTTTTTAATTTTTAGAAAGGCTAATAGGAAAAAATGGACCTCACAGTCTGTTGTGCAATTTCTTCTAAGTGCGCCAATATCCAACACGTAATTAGGAACTACTTTTCAGGCAAAGTGGAAAGCTCAGAAAGGAAGGAGCGCCATGTTGTAGTGCAGATTTTGCTGTTATGGTTTGCGGGTGCCCTGAACCCCTGGAAGAGCCCCTGAGGTGCCAGAACAACAGAACCTGAAGTGCCAGAACAACAGAACCCCTCCATAAGTGACCTCATTTAACAAATTATACATCTTAATGAATTCATCTAAGGGTGCAGTGGTCATATTAATTCGACGAGTGTGTCACAAAATTTTATATTATTGGGGGTGGGAAAAAATTATTTTACCACAAAACCTCTGGTTTTGCCCCAAATTTTACATTTTCATATGGGGAAATGTGTAAAAATGGTACCAAAATTTGGCAATGTGGCAATACTCTATATATGGCTGTACAATACTGCTTAGTCACACAGCGAGACTCGGGAGGGAAGGAACGCTATTTGACTCTTGGAGAACAAATTTTCATAGAATAGTTTGCGGATGCCATATACATTGCCCCTAAGTGCCAGATGAGCAGAATCCCTCAAGTGACCCCATTTTTTAAATTACACCCCTCAGGGAATTTATCTACAGGAATAATTATGATTTTGACTCCATAGCTATTTTCCAGAAACAAGCAGTAGTGGATGTTGCTGAGTGAAAATTTCAAATCTGCCCTTGTAGTGCCCATTATGTTTTACTACCCAGTACATTATAGTGCCCATACATTATGCCCAGCTCATGCTTCTGGAGACATGGACCCCATAAAATAGGCGGGATCTCATTGTTATAGAAATGCCTAACATTTGGACACTAAATGTGGTTTAGGCACACTGGGGTTCAGAACGGTGGGGGGCATTTGGATTTAGGAGCGCAGAATTCGCTGAATTTCTTTGTGGGGAGAGCTATAGCACTTTTCCAGAAACTTTGTACTACCAGTAAGGTGGAAGCCCTCTATATTTCCATTGACAGATGACAGACCAGAGTGAGAATGTGCTTTATTGTGGATTAAGTTGAAGCTTTAATTGGGAACATTTTACAAAACATTTTACATCACGTTTATCCGGCGCTCTATGCTAAGCACTTACATTGGGGTTTTCATCTAAATCTCCGAATGGCATGATTCAGATGTTACCCCTTAGGGATCCGTTCACTATAATGAGGCAGTAGAGTCTCTGGACTCCTTCTGGCCGATCGTGCTTTTATACATGCTTAAATAGACGGACACCACTGGATCCTAGGCCAGACGGCGTCCACATGACTCTCTTTGCTTCAGTTTAGTAATCTGCTGCCGGAGGTTCCATCTGAATCATGTATTTCATAGATTTATATGGATTTATATAGAAATCCTGGTGTAAGTACTCAGCGTAGAGAGCAGGATAAATGTGAGCCAAGCCTTACTGCGATCCTTGGGAGGTAAAATGAGCAAATCAACAGCAGGTAAAGAATTTGTTCCATTTATTTTTTACACCGTTCCTCATGTGGTATAAGTGATTAGACGGCTTTATACTTCAGGTCAGCGATACCAGATTTATATAATTTTTTATATTTGGCTACTATCACACACTAAAAAACCCCTTTTTTTTTTTTTTTTACGAAAAAAAGTTTTTGCATAGCCATAATTTGAGAGATATAATTTGTCTATATTTCTGCAGACAGAATCATGTGAGGGCTTGTTTTTTTTTAGGGACGACTTGACGATTTTATTGGTACCATTTTCAAGCACAAAAGTACGATTACAGCCATGCCACATTTATTTAATTTACGTTTTGCTGCTTTTACACAATAAAAACAATCATTTAGAAAAAAGAATTGTTTTTGCATTGCTATATTCTGAGAGGTATAGCTTTTTCATTTCTCCGCTGATGGAGCTGTATGGTGGCTTATTGTTTGCGAGACTAGATTGCATGTTCAGCTAAACCATTTTTATTGACATTCGTCTTTTTGATTGAGTTTTATTCTACTTTTTATTCAGCAGGATGATGAAAAAGCATACTTTTTTACCTCTTTTTTTTTTTTTTGCTGTGTTCACTGAATTGATTAATTAGTGTGACAGTTTTATAGGTCGGGTTGTTCCGCAAGCAGCAATTCCAAATATGTGTACTTTATTTTATTTATTTTTGTTTTTACATAAATATATAAATATACCTATTTATTGGTATAATATATATTTTTTATCTTTTTGTTCTTTACTTTGTGATTTTTTTGAAAAAAATATTTTTACAGTTTTTTTAAATCTTTTTTTCACTTTTTTATTTTGTTGCTCTATGGGACTTTTATTACTCTGATCACTGATGCAATGTATTGCAATGCACCAGCACTGCAATGCATTATATCTGTCAGTATTACACTGACAGAATGCCTTTTAGACCAGGCTGCTGGCATGATAGGGTCCTCTCTATTCTTAAATATCATTTGCGAACCTATAGTAATTATGCAAAGTTTTCTGGTCATGACTGTGGAGTTTCTTCTTCAGAATAATTACTTTTCCTTTAATAGCGCTTATTACTTGCAAAAGTAAGGAGCTCCCATGGGGGGAATGTTCACCATCTATTGCAAATATTTACATGTCTTTCTGGGAAGAACATTTTATTTTTGGCAATTCTAATCCTTTCTCCTCCCATATCAGGTGGTATGGTCATTTCATAGATGACCTGCTCCTGATATGGGAGGGAGATCCGGGTTCGGTCGTGTCATTTGTAGAATATATTGATTTGAACTATATAAATTTAAAATTTACATAATTTTTTTGGATATCACACTCAATAATAATGCATTTAAATATATTACAGTTTCTTCCTATAAGAAATCTATGGCTAGGAATACTATTCTCCTAGCATCATCCTGCCATCCCATCCAAAACAAGTTTTTAAGAATATTCCTACGGGGGAACTAATTAGGACCAAAAGAAATACCTCCGTGGCATTAGACTATGCAGGTTAATTGGTGGCTGTAATTCATAGATGGAAAGAAAGAAAATACCCGACTTGGATGTTGAAACAGGCAAACTCATTGGTGGATAATACTGTAGAACTAGATTTTAAAAGAAAACAATCATATATCCGAGTCTAATTCAGACCACATAAATTTTGTTTCTACTTATAGTCCCCAATTTACAACTATAAAACATATAGTCAATAAATATCTTCCTATTCTTTAACCACTTCGCGCCAGAGCCTGTTTTTGCCTTCGTGACCGGGCCAATTTTTTCAATTCTGACCACTGTCACTTTATGAAGTAATTACTCTGGAACGCTTCAACGTATTCCCCTGATTCTGAGATTGTTTTTTCGTGACATATTGTACTTCATGATAGTGGTAAAATTTCTTCGATATAACTTGTGTTTATTTGTGAAAAAATCTGAAATTTGGCGAAAATTTTGAAAATTTTGCAATTTTCAAACTTTGAATTTTCATGCCCTTAAATCAGAGAGATATGTCACACAAAATAGTTAATAAATAACATTTCCCACATGTCTACTTTACATCAGCACAATTTTAGAACCAAAATTTTTTTTGTTAGGGAGCTATAAGGGTTAAAAGTTGACCAGCGATTTCTCATTTTTCCAACAAAATTTACAAAAACATTTTTTTAGGGACCACATCATATTTGAAGTCACTTTGAGGGGGTCTTTATGACAGAAAATACCCAAAAGTGACACCATTCTAAAAACTGCACCCCTCAAGGTGCTCAAAACCACATTCAAGAACTTTATTAACCCTTCAGGTGCTTCACAGGAATTTTTGGAATGTGGAAGAAAAAAATTAACATTTAACTTTTTTCACAAAAATGTTACTTTAGACCCAATTTTTTTTATTTTCACAGGGGTAACATGAAAAAATGGACCCCAAATTTCTCTTGAGCATGCTGATACCCCATATGTGAGGGAAAACCACTGTTTGGGCGCACGGCAGGGTTCGGAAGGGAAGGAGCGCCATTAGACTTTTTAAATGTAAAATTTGTCTGAATAATTAGCAGACGCTATGTTGCATTTGGAGAGCTCCTGATGTGCCTAAACAGTGGAAACCCCCCACAAGTGACACCATTTTGGAAACTAGACCCCTTAGGGAACTTATCTAGATGTGTGGTGAGCACCTTGAACCCCAAGGTGCTTCACAGAAGTTTATAATATTGAGCTGTAAAAATAAAATTTTCACATTTTTCTCACAAAACCGTTTTTCATCCCTTAATTTTGCATTATCATAAGGGTAATAGGATAAATTGCACCATGAAATTTGTTATGCAATTTCTCCTGAACACGCTGATACCCCATATGTGGAGGCAAATTACTGTTTGGGCACATGGCAGGGTTTGAAAGGGAAGGAGCGCCATTTGACTTTTTGAATGTAAAATTTGTTTGAATAATTAGCGGACGCCATGTCACATTTGGGGAGCACCTAATGTGCCTAAACAGTGGAAACCCCCCACAAGTGCCACCATTTTGGAAACTAGACCCCTTAGGGAACTTATCTAGATGTGTGGTGAGCACCTTGCACCCCCAGCTGCTTCACAGAAGTTTATAATATTGAGCCGTAAAAATAAAATTTTCACATTTTTCCCTCAAAAAATGTTTTTCATTCCCTAATTTTGTATTATCATAAGGGTAACAGGATAAATTGCACCATGAAATTTGTTGTGCAATTTCTCCTGAACACGCCGATACCCCATATGTGGAGGCAAATTACTGTTTGGGCACATGGCAGGGTTTGAAAGGGAAGGAGCGCCATTTGACTTTTTGAATGTAAAATTTGTTTGAATAATTAGCGGACGCCATGTCACATTTGGGGAGCCCCTAATGTGCCTAAACAGTGGTAACCCCCCACAAGTGCCACCATTTTGGAAACTAGACCCTTTAGGGAACTTATCTAGATGTGTGGTGAGCACCTTGCACCCCCAGCTGCTTCACAGAAGTTTATAATATTGAGCCGTAAAAATAAAATTTTCACATTTTTCTCTCAAAAAATGTTTTTCATTCCCTAATTTTGTATTATCATAAGGGTAACAGGATAAATTGCACCATGAAATTTGTTGTGGAATTTCTCCTGAACACGCCGATACCCCATATGTGGAGGCAAATTACTGTTTGGGCACATGGCAGGGTTTGAAAGGGGAGGAGCGCCATTTGACTTTTTGAATGTAAAATTTGTTTGAATAATTAGCGGACGCCATGTCACATTTGGGGAGCCCCTAATGTGCCTAAACAGTGGTAACCCCCCACAAGTGCCACCATTTTGGAAACTATACCCCTTAGGGAACTTATCTAGATGTGTGGTGAGCACCTTTCACCCCCAGCTGCTTCACAGAAGTTTATAATATTGAGCCGTAAAAATAAAATGTTCACATTTTTCCAATAAAAAATGTTTTTCATTCCCTAATTTTGCATTATCATAAGGGTAACAGGATAAATTGCACCATGAAATTTGTTGTACAATTTCTCCTGAGTACGCCGATACCCCATATGTGGGGGAAAACCACTGTTTTGGTGTACGGCAGGGTTCGGAAGAGAAAGAAGCGCTATGTTGACTGGGATAGGCAGCAGACACCATGTCACATTTGAAGAGTCGCTGACATGCCAAAACAGCAGAAACCCCCACAAGTGACCCCATTTTGTAAACTACACCTCTCAAGGAATTCATCTAGCGAACTAGTGAGCATTTTTTAATTTTTAAATTTATACCATTGGGCAGTGAAAAAAGCATAATTATATTTTTACCACAAAAAAATGTTTTACCCTCAGATTTTACATTTTCACACAGGGCAATGGGTAAAAATGGTGCCGAAATGTGTCACACAATTTCTTCTAAAAGTGTTAATACCCCATATGTGGCTGTATCGTACCACTTAGCCATACGGTGAGATTTGAGGGGGAAGGAGTGCTATTTGACAATTGGAGAACAAATTATTGTAGAATAGGCATTTGGATTTGGGAGCACAACATTTTCTGAATTTCTTTTGGAGGGCAAGGACCATTTTGCTTTTCCAGAGCCTTTCTGCTACCAGTAACTTGGAAGTCCCTTATATTTTTAACAGATGACGGACCTGAGTGGAGACTAGCTTTTTTTGAGGACTGAGTTGAAGCTTTTATTGGGAACATTTTACGTAACATTTATCCGGCGCTCTAGGCTGAGCACTTACATCGGGGTTTCCATCTAAATTTCCAAGTAATGTAATTCAGATGAAACCCCTGCAGGATCCATTCACTATAATGAGGCAGCAGAGTTACTCTGGACTCCGTCTGGCCTCTGTTTAGTGGTGTCCTTTTTTTCAGAAGTGCACAAAACTGTGGCCAACCGCACTTTTATGCACGCCTAAAACAAATGACACCGTGGGATCCCAGGCTAGACGGCGTCCACAGTGGCCTATATCTGCCTCATTACAGGGAATCGTCCATCATGGGTTCTGGCTGAATCACGTATTTCAGAGATTTTCACGGAAACTCTGGTGTAAGTGCTCAGCACAGAGCACAGGATAAATGTGAGCAGAGCCTTACTGGGATTTTTGGGAGACATAATAAACAAATCAGTAGCAGGTGAATAATATTTGTTTTATTTATTTTTTATGCCGTTCCTAGTGTGATATAACTGATTAGATTACTTTATTCTTCGGGTCGGTGCGATTACAGAGATACCAGATTTATATCGGGTTTTTATGACTGACAGCTGTCACACACTAAAATACGCTTTTTTTGCAAAATCTAGTTTTTGCATCACCATATTTTGAGAGCTATAATTTTTCCATATTTCGGCCGAAAGAGTTATGTGACGGCTTGTTTTTTGCGGGACGAGTTGACATTTTTATTGGAACCATTTTTGGGTGCGTGACATTTTTTGATCGCTTTCTATTCCGTTTTTTGGGAGGTAAAGTTAACAAAAACAAACACTTCAGGAATTGTTTTTTGAGTTTTTTTTTATGCCGTTCTGCGTGTGGTAAAAGTGATCAGGCAGCGTTATTCTTCGGGTCAGTACGTTTACAGCGATACTACACTTACTGTATTTTTTTATGTTTTGGCGCTTTTACACAATAAAACAATTTTATAGAAAAAAAAATATTTTTTTTGCATTGCTTTATTCTGAGCGCTATAACTTTTTTATTTTTCGGCTGATGGAGCTGTATGGCGGCTTTTTTTTGCGGAACAAGATGAAGTTTTCAGTGGTACCATTTTTATTTCTATTCTGCTTTTTGATCGCATTTTTTTCCACTTTTTGTTTGGCGATATGATGAAAAAGCATATTTTTTTGCTCCGTTTTTTATTTATTTTTATTACGGTGTGCACAGAAGGAGTTAATTAGTGTGACAGTTTTATAGCTCGGGTTGTTTCGGATGCGGCGATACCAAATATGTGTACTTTTTTTGGTTTTGTAATAATATACGGATTTATTGGTTTAATATTTTATTTATTTATTTTTATTTATTTTGTGATTTTTTTTTTTAATAGTTTAAAAACTTTTTTTTTACTTTTTTTTACATTTTTACTTAGTCCCTGTATGGGACATTAATTTTTATTTTTCTGATCACTGATCTCATGTAATGTAATAGACATATATTACATTACATGAGATCTTCACTGACTGTTTCAGTCAGTTTCCTGTCTGGCATCAGCTACATACAGGCTGAAGCCAGACAGGAAGGACACCATATATGGCAGAGCTGGAGGCGGTCATGTGACCTCCAGCTGCCATAGCAACCCCAGGTCCTCAAACGAAACGGAGGTCTTCGGAGGTAAGTAAGACGACCCCCTCTCTACCTGCTGTCTCCTATATGCCTATGATCACTATAGATTGCAGCATATAGAAGACAGCAAAGGGTTAACATCACTGGGACCTGATCTAATCAGGTCCCGATGATGTACCCTGTCAGAGCTAACGCTCTGCACCGGAATCGCAGTGCTTGCAGGACCCTGGGGTCCTGAGCACTGCGAGACCACCCACCGTTTTTAAACGTCGGCGCTGCACAGAGCCCAGGCAGCGCAGACATTTATCTACAGTGGGCGGTCGGGAACCGGTTAACTAGACCAGAAACTTAAGAATATTCTCACAAATCGCATAAGATTTTCAGCAAGGAAAGCATACTATCCCCTAGTCTTTATTTAAATAGGCATTCCTCCCAAAGAAACAGCTGGTGAAATCTTTCAGGTTCCTTCAAATGTGGACATAACATTTGCACGTGCTGCAAGTATATGGAGAATAAAACTACTTTCACATCAGTTACAACTAATGAAACATACACCATAAAAACAACATCAATTGTAATTCATCTTATATTATTTATTTGATTACTTGCAGCACTTGCAATGTACAATACGTTGGATGTACTTCCAATTAGTGATGAGCGAGCATGCTCGCTACTACTCGGTGCTTGCCCGAGCATCTCACTGCTCGAGATGCTCGGCGCTCACCGTGTATTTCCGGGTTGCTCGGGCGGGAACTCGAGTCCCCTCCCTGCATGTTTGGCACTCTTTAGAGAGCCAATGAACATGCAGGGATTGCCTGCCATGCACTGTAATGCCGTAGCCATGTTGGTTGTGGGCATTACAGTGATTGGCTGGCCGCACAGCATCATCAGGTCTATATCAGACCTGGGGCCGCCATGCTTGTCACAGTCACTCCGGATCAGACAGTGTAGGTAGAGCTGCTGCGTCAGGGAGACATTTGCTTGTGTATTAGTAATGTAGGGAGAAAAACCGTACATTGCACATATCCATCTTAACAAACAGTCCTTCTGAGGACTAATCCATCTGCAGAGATATCAGGCAGGCAGGGTGTATAGGCAGGCAGTGTATATAGCAGACTGCGGTGCATATAGCACAAGAGGCTCCATTCCAATTCTGCCTTCTGCTGCTGTTAGATATTTCTATACAAAGGCCCAGGTCTCAGGGGCCAGGAATACTTTTCTTTGGATCTTAATCCTCATTATTTGCTTAAAAAGCAATCCAGAGAACACAGTTTTTCTGCACCATTTGCATGTGTAGGGAGAGGTGCTGCTGCGTCAGGGAGAGATTTGCTTGTGTATTAGGTAGTGTAGGGAGAAAAACCGTACATTACACATATCCATCTTAACAAACAGTCCTTCTGAGGACTAATCCATCTGCAGAGATATCAGGCAGGCAGGGTGTATAGGCAGGCAGTGTATATAGCAGACTGCGGTGAATATAGCACAAGAGGCTCCATTCCAATTCTGCCTTCTGCTGCTGTTAGATATTCCTATACAAAGGCCCAGGTCTCAGGGGCCAGGAATACTTTTCTTTGGATCTTAATCCTCATTATTTGCTTAAAAAGCAATCCAGAGAACATTGTTTTTCTGCGCCATTTGCTTGTTGGCACTGCAGAATACAGCCAGGTCCTTTCCATATGACAGCATTAAAAATCCAGCTAGTTAAAACTGTGTTTTCTCCATCACACGGATCACATATAAGTTGTCAGAAAATACTGCCATTTCTGGCCTCCATTAAAAATTTCCTTTAGTGTGTCAGTGAAGCAATTCACAGCAGTTTGCTGTTCAAACTACTTACCTACAGGCCAGGTATTTAAAACTCTTAAAACTCTGTTTTCTCCATCACATGGATCACATATATACATTGTGAGAAAATACTGCCATTTGTGGCCTCCATTAAAAATTTCTTTCAGTGTGTCAGTGAAGTAATTCACAGCAGTTTGCTGTTCAAACTACTTACCTACAGGCCAGGAATTTAAAACTCTGTTTTCTCCGTCACACGGATCACATATAAGTTCGCTCCAAACTCAGTCATTTGTAGCGTGCATGGAAGATACTGTCCTGCATTTAAAATGGGCAAGGCACGTGGCAAGGGACAGGGAACTGGACGTGATGGTAATGATGCATGCAGAGGCCGAGGACAAGGCCATGGGCAAGCCGAAATTGTGCCACAACAAACACCCATATTTTCTCGTCTGACCTTCCTGTTCCAATTTCTAGGGGAACGCAGCACACCACTATTGAACCCAGAGCAGTGTCAAAAGGTTGTTGGATGGATAGCGGAAAATGCTTCCAGTCACTTTGCCACCACCACCACCAACACCCTGTCTTCCACACGGTCAAGTTTCAGTAGCCGTGAGTCTGGACCGCATATTCCTCACCCTGATCCTTCTTCCTCCCACCATGCCGAGTTCCCAGAGACAACTGATCCCACACTTGGACACTCTGAAGAGCTGTTCACTTTTCCATTTATAGATTTGGGCCTCTCGCCTGGTCCACTTGAAGCGGGGCAAGAGGAGATTGCGTGTAGCGATGCCCAAATAATTGAGCAGCCACTATCACACGAAGGCGACAGTGGGCAAGTGTCACAAGAGGTGGACGATGATGAGACACAATTGCTAGAAAGTCAGGAGGAGGACCAGGGTGTGGAAGTGGAAGACGAGGTGGTGGATGATATAGTAACTGACCCAACCTGGCAGGAGGACATGCAGAGCAAGGACAGCAGCACACAGGGGGAGGGAGGCGAGCACCCCAACGGGCAGGAAGAAGCAGTGTGGTGGCCGCAGACAGAAGGCAGGCAACCGTTCCCCCTAACACCAACACAAAGGAAGTTGCCAGTACAACTGTTAGGTCTTCCCGAGTCTGGTAGTTTTTTAAAGACTCTGCCGATAACCCCAAAAAGGTCATTTGCACCACCTGCCAGGCCAGCATCAGCAGGGGTGGCAAAACGACCAGCCTGACCCCCACCAGCATGATCAGGCACATGGCAGCAAAGTGCCCGACTTTGTGGGCCGAACCCCAGGGTCCAGGAAGAGTGTCTGCGGGTGGCACCATTGCTTCTTCCGCTGTTGTGCATGCAAGCCAATCCCCTGTCCATGGTGCATGTGAAGATGCCTCCTGCCCTGCACCTGTCGTTGCACACTCTCAAGTAGCAGCATCAGGAAGCACGCCCATGTCCTTGTCCCAGCGCAGCGTTCAGTTGTCCATACCTCAGTCCTTGGAACGCAAGCGCAAATATGCAGCCAACGCCCCACAGGCCACACTACTAAATTCTCACATTTCATGACTGCTTGCACTCAAAATGTTGCCTTTTAGGCTCGTGGAGACGGAAGCATTCCGCAACCTGATGGCGGTGGCTGTCCCTCGGTACTCGGTCCCCAGCCGCCACTATTTCTCCCAGTGTGCCGTCCCCGCATTACGCAAGCACATGTCCAAAAACATTAGCCGTGCCCTCAACAACTCAGTTACCAGTAAAGTCAACCTAACCACGAGCACATGGACGAGTGCTTGTGGGCAGGGATGGTACATCTCGCTGACGGCACACTGGGTTAACATAGTGAAAGCCGGGACCCAGTCGGACCTTGGGACGGAACACGTCCTCCCGACGCCAAGGATTGCAGGCCCTAGGTCAATCAGGGTTGCCCCCATGGTCTACAGCTCCTGCATCTCCTCATCCTCAGCCTCCTCCTCCTCTTCAGCCTCCATCTCCGAAATGACCACATCAGTCACAAGCTGGAAGCACTGCAGCACTGTTTCGGCCAAGCGGCAACAGGCTGTGCTAAAGCTAATATGCTTAGGTGACAAACCGCACAATGCTGAAGAGTTGTGGACAGCTCTGAAAGAGCAGGAAGATCTGTGGCTCACACCGCTGAACCTGCAGCCAGGTATGGTCGTGTGTGACAATGGCCGGAACCTGGTGGCAGCTCTGAGGCGAGGCGAGCTCACACACGTACCATGCCTGGCCCATGTGCTTAACCTCGTGGTTCAGTGGTTTCTCAAATCCTACCCGGAGCTGCTGGATCTACTTGTTAAATTATGCCGCCTGTGTGCCCATTTTAGAAAGTCAGCTACAGCTTCTGCCGCCTTTGCCATGTTTCAACAGCGTTTGCAGCTTCCGGCTCACAGACTGGTGTATGATGTTCCCACGCGTTGGAACTCTACACTGCAGATGTTGGGAAGGATTTGTGAGCAGAAGAGGGCAGTTGTTGAGCACCAGCATCAACAAGGCAGTCGGTATTCAGCTCAGACTCCACACATAAGACCTCAGGAGTGGACATGGATGTCAGACATATGTACCATCCTCCAAAACTTTGAGGACTCCAAGAAGATGGTGAGCGGCAATGACGCCATAATTACTGTCACCATCCCACTTCTCTGTCTTCTGAAACGCTCTTTGCTCACAATCAAAGAGGATGCATTGCAGGCGAAGCATGATGAGATGGAGCAAGGAACCATACAGGGTGATTACACACAGCCAAGCCTCATCTCATCCCAAAGTGGATTGGGTGACAATGAGGAAGAGGATGAGGAAGGACAGGAGCTAGTTTCTGGCACTATAGACAGTACTACCTGCACAGCTGTCATACCGTCTGTTCAGCGTGGATGGCCAGAGGACAGAGAGGAGGAGGAGGAGGAGAGCATGGTCAGTCATCCTCTTGGTGAGGACACTGAAGTCTTGACTGTTAGTAGTCTGGCACGCATGGCTGAGTTTATATAACGCTGCCTTTCCCATGACCCTCGCTTTCTCAATATCTTGGGTGACAGTCATTACTGGTTGGTGACTCTTCTAGACCCTCACTACAAGGAGAACTTTATATCTCTTATTCCTGAGGCGGACAGGTCTACAAAAATGGGGCTGTACAAGAAGGCCCTTGTTGCGGAACTATTAAAAAAATTCCCATCTGAAAACGCTGGCGGCAGAGGGCACACTTCATTGGACAACCAAGGAGTACAGGCGAGAGAGACACAACTTCAATCCAGCAGAGGCAGGGGAACACTGTCAAAGTTCTGGGAGAGTTTTCTCAGACCCTCCCATCGCACAGGCCCTGAGGCGCAGGGTACTATCACAAGGAGTGCAAAGTTTGGGAAGATGCTGAGGGAGTACCTTGCCAACTGTACCAACATCCTCCATGATTCCGCTGTGCCTTATAATTATTGGGGATCCAAGCAGGATATGTGGAATGAACGGGGTCTCTATGCCTTGGAGGTCCTGGCCTGCCCTGCCGCTAGCGTTTTATCACAGCGGGTTTTTAGTGCTGCTGGTGGAATTATAACTGATAAGCGCTTCCGCCTGTCAACTGAAAATGCTGACAGGCTGACTCTTATAAAAATCAACAAGGGCTGGATTGGGCCAGACTTCTCAACACCACCGAATGATAGCATTGTAACATAAACTCAAATCCAGTGTCTTTTCTTGGGAGGTGTATTCCCATGCACCTTTTCACACCCACACATGGGTATACGCTTCCTGATTTTGGCTATTTGCTCTTGTCCTCCTCCTTCTCCTCATCCTCCACCACCATATCACCAGGGTGACTGTGGTCCGTGATGCAACACCCACATAATTTTTTTAAAGGGTGTTTATGATGCCCGTAAAAAAAAAAATTATACAGTATGTTCATGTATACCCCCCAGGGGTAAATGTTTGTCAGCCCATACACTTAGTGCATGGGCATTACAAGTATAGGAGGCCCGCTCCTTTCTAATGGGAACATTTTTTTATGAGGCCCTCCTCCACATCTCTTCCAAAAGGCATTGAAGAGCCTCCAAATTTTTGGCAGCCCTTGCATTTACTGCATAGGCCAACATTAATGGGAATTTGTCGTTACTGTGGCCCTGCTCTATGTGTCTTTAAATTCTTAGTGGGGTTTTTCCTAAAATTGGTCAGCCGTTGGACTCACTACATACCCTATAACTGTATAGCAGACCCTCTCCTTTCTAATGGGAACATGTCGTACTTGTTACTGTGGCCCTGCTCTGTGTGTCTTTAGATTCTTAGTGGGGTTTTTCCTAAAATTGGTCAGCCGTTGGACTCACTGCATACCCTATAACTGTATAGCAGACTCTCTCCTTTCTAATGGGAACATGTTGTACTTGTTACTGTGGCCCTGTTCTATGTGTCTTTAAATTCTTAGTGGGGTTTTTCCTACATTTGGTCAGCCGTTAGACTCACTGCATACCCAATAACTGTAGCAGACTCTCTCCTTTCTTATGGGAATTTGTCGTTACTGTTGCCCTGCTCTATGTCTCTTTAAACTCTTAGTGGGGTTTTTCCTAAAATTGGTCAGCCTTTGGACTCACTGCATACCCTATAACTGTACAGCTGACTCTCGTTTCTAATGGGAGTTTGTCGTTACTGTGGCCCTGCTTTATGTGTCTTTAAATTCTTAGTGAGGTTTTTCCCAAATTTTGGCAGCCCTTGCAGTCACAGCATGGGCATTACCACTATTGGAGACCCACTCCTTTATAATGGGAACATTTTCTTTACTGAGACGCTCCTCTATGTCTCTTCAAAGGGGTATTAGGTTGCGTCCAAATTTTTGGCAGCCCTTGCAGTCACTGGATACGCAATAACAGTATAGGAGACCCACTTGTTAATAATGGGAACAGCAAAGCATAGCCGGCTGATGGCTTTTTAACAATAGCGAGGGCCGACTGCTGGCCTTTTAAGAATAGTAAGGGCCGTCTGATGACCGTATAAAAATAGGCTTTATGACTTTCAGAGTCCCTCCATCATTAATAAAACAGAATGTGTCTGATGATGTGTCACACACCACATTGCCAGGTAAGGTTGTAAAATGTTAAAATGACATTTCCTGGTGAATGCATTTGACGTAAAAAAAACAAAACAATAGGATCTTTCTTTAGTATAAAAAACAGCGTCACCAATTTAACCTCAATGTAATCACATTGTTCAGCTCCTGCACCTCCTCCTCCATCTCCGAAATGACCACATCAGTCCCAAGCTGACAGCACTGCAGCACTGCCTTGGCCAAGTGGCAACAGGGTGTGCTGAAGATAACATGCTTAATGCTTAATTGACAAACCGCCAAGCGCTGCAGAGTTGTTGAAAGCTGTAACACAGCAGCCTGATCTGTGGCTCTCACCGCTGAACATACAGCCAGGCATGGTCGTGTGTGACAATGGGCGGAACCTGGTGACGGAGAAATGACAGCGGGAGTAGATACAGTTTCCCTCTATGCCAGTACTTTCACCGAGCTAAATAGAACTCTCAGCAAAAAAAGTTTTGGACTGGCTAGGTACCGTCCCTGGCCGCATTCACCTGTCCACGTGTTTGTGGTTAGGCGGTCCTTCCCAGTACGTGCACTGGGGAGGGCATGGGTAATGTTGTGGGACCCGTGCTTGTGGAAGGCAGAGATGATACCGGGAGAAACAGTGGCAGCTGGGTACCAAGTATGGACACCCGGTCGCGGCCGGCATGAGGTTGTGAAAAGCTTCCGCCTCCACGAACTTAAAAGGCCATATTTCAAGTGCAAGCAGCTGCCCAGAAATCTGGCAGTTTAGTGTTGCGGCCTGTGGGTGGGTGGCTGGCTGCATACTTGCACTTGCATTCCAAGTAACAGAAAACTAAGCAGATGGTGGCCTCTATCATCATCATGGCCTCACCTCGGCACTATGAACTCTCCTCAAGGAGAAGCCAGGGCCCACCGGAGGAGTCTCCAGTTCTCTGGTGGGCCCGTCCAACCCTGCCGAGAAGCAGCCCTGGCTAAGAAAAGTGTGGCGGAAGGTTCCCGGACTCTCTGTGGCTGCTTTTTTTAATGTGGATCGGCCATGCTTATGCATGTTATTTCTCAAAACGCATTACAGATCAGCCATTGTCCAACTCTGTATTCAAGAAAATAAATGCGCAAAGAAAGATGTGTGTGTGTGTCAAAGCACCACCGACAAGTACGAGTCGATGTTGGACGGGCTGCCATTGCTTCTGCAACAAGCTGCATTAGAGGACTTCCTGGGAGAAAATGACACGCAGGTTAGATACGGTTTCCCTCTATGCCAGTCCTTTCACCGGGCTAAATACAACTCTCAGCAAAAAAGTTGTGTACTGGTTCCGTACCGTCCCTGGCCACATTCACCTGTCCATGTGTTTGCGGTTAGGCGGTCCTACCCAGTAAGTGCACTGGGGAGGGCACGGGTAATGTTGTGGGACCCGTGCTTGTGGAAGGCGGAGGCGACACCGTGAGAAATAGTGGCTGCTGGGGACCCAGTATGACACCCGGCCGCCGCCGGCATGAGGTTGTGGAAAGCTTCCGCCTCCATGAGCCTAAAAGACCACATTTCAAGTGCAAGCAGCTGTAAAAAATTTGGCAGTATAGTATTGCAGCCTGTGGGTGGCTGGCTGTATACTTGCGCTTGCATTCCAAATAATTGGGTATGGACAACTGAACGCTGCACTGGGACAAGGACGTGGATGGTGATTGTTGCAAGTCTGCAACGACAGGTGCATGGCGGGAGGCATCTTCACATGCTCCAAGGGTCACTTATGATGGGCACACCTTTAGGCAGTGACCTGGGAGTCAGAAATGCTCCCAGAGGTCTTCCCCATGCTGTTCCCATGTCTTTTCAGCACTGTATGCATGTGTCGGATGATGTATCACACACCACATGGCCAGATAAGGTTGTAAAATGTTAAAATGACATTTCCCAGTGAATGCATTTGTCTTTGTTGAAAGCAATGCAAAAGTGCAAAAATGCATCAAAAACGCTACGTGTGAACATAGCCCCAGGTGTGGAGGAGTATTTTTGTTTTTGGTTATTTATTTTGCTTTATATACATTGTACATGTCATGGAAAGGATGTTCCTTAATATATTTCCAAGGAAAATCCATTTTGGTTTTGTTTTGGTATGTTTTATTGTGAGTCCGTAAAAGTGGCGTAATACCTGTGACAACGTTGTTGACAGCAGTGACCTGGGAGTCAGAAATGCTTCCAGGGGTCTTCACCCATGCTGTTCCCATGTCATTTGAGCACTGTTCCCATCGATTTGGGAAATTTTTAGGCCCTCTGCAGACCGCCGGCGGGAGCCGCCTGAAAAATGCTCGAGTTTCCCATAGACTTACATTGGGCTCGTTGCTTAGGTCGAGCACCCGAGTATTCCAATTTTCTCGACCCTAGCAACGAGTACCCGAGCATTTTAGTGCTCGCTCATTACTACTTCCAATTCATTAAAAAATAGAATTAGAAGGCACCTGTTAGATTTCACCAATAAGATGATTACTAAATGTTCAGCAGCAACGAAACATTTCTCTTTGAAACACAATAGGGATATATCTTCTTGCATAGTCACAGGGATAGAACATGTTAATAAACCCTTTAGAGGAGGAGACCACCATAGGAAACTTTTAAACCGAGAATCCTGGTGGATTTATGAATTCAACACTAGAGCTCCAATGGGAATGAATCTGAGACACGATCTCATTTAGCACTATGAATAGCTATTTTTTCATTGTTTTTTTGTGTATTTGGTTTTGGCAGTATTTGCTTTTTATTTGTATGTATAATTATGTCCAATTTATTGGTGGTGATTAATCACATGTTTATCCCAGACATGACATAAAACGCCGGGTAACACATGCAGTATACTAACAATGAATAAGGATTTTTTTCTGAAACGACCTTGTTCATAGCACACTCTCCTAGTGCATATTCATACTTGTCTCTTGGAAGTTGTCCATTTTTTAACATTTATTCATTAAAAGATTTTTCTAAGAAGTTTGGAACGCTGGATTTTCTCTTTCTACATGATCACCATGACGTACCGGTACATCCATTTGCAGGAACGCACTGCAAAATAGGACATACCGATAAGTCCAATGTTGGGAAGGGGTTAAAGAGAACCTGTGAACACAAATTTGTAGTGTAAGGTAAAAAACATGGCTGTAATGGTGCAAAATGCAGATTAGATTGATACCTTTGCTGTTCTTCTGTAGTCAGCATTTGAAGTTTTCTGCTAATTAAATTTCGGTGCACAGGGGCCGGACTGTACACTGGTCTTCTCCTCCCTGTCTATTATTCCTCAGCTCCTCTTCCAGCTTCTGGTCATTGAATGACCTGCCTCCTCTGTTTGAAATCTCAGCACTGATCTGTCATTTAAGGATTGGAGACAACAGGTAGAGCAGCTAGGGAATCACAGAGAGGGAGGAGTAGAACCAGTATATACACTGTGTTCCAAATTATTATGCAAATAATAATTTCTCAGATTTTCCCAAATTACCTATATAAATTGCAGTCATTGTAATTTTCCAGTCAAATAACTATTAGAGTACAATTGAAAGGTTTTTGTACAAACTGCCTATGATAACAGTATATTTTTAAAAAAATAAAAAACTCAAACTGCACTCAAAATGCATGTTCCAAATTATTATGTACAGCAGAGTTTTCAACCTTTTCATTTTAATAAAGAAGAAAAAAATGGTCATTTTTGAAATTATAAGCATTAGCAGGTTATTACAAACTGAAATCAAACAGTTTTCAACTCAAAACTTTATTCTAGGTGATGTTACATTTGCACATAGGACCCCTTGTTCGAAAGGAGCTTCTGAACTCTCTCATCCATTGAATTTGTCAGGTTTTGGATGGTTTCTGCTTTAATTGTTTTGCATGAGGACAGAATACCCTCCCAGAGCTGTTGCTTAGATGTGAACTGCCTCCCGCCATCATAGACACTCCTTTTGATGATGCTCCAGAGGTTCTCTATGGGGTTGAGGTCAGGGGAGCATGGGTCTCACACCATAAGTTTGTCCCCTTTTATGCCCATAGCAGCCAGAGATGCAGATGTGTTATGTGCAGCATGAGACGGGGCATTATCATGCATGAAAATGATCTTGCTGCGGAATGCACGGTTCTTCTTCTTGAACCATGGAAGGAAGTGCTGTTTGAGAAACTCAACGTACATTATGGAGTTCATCTTTACCCCTTCAGGGATCCTAAAAGGGCCGACAATCTCTCTCCCCATGATTCCAGCCCAAAACATTACTCCACCTCCTCCTTGTTAGCGCCGTAGCTATGTTTGCATGGGGTGTCCATCAACCAGCCATCCTCCACTCCATCCATCTGGACCATCGAGATCATTTCATGCATGTGACGCACCCCCTGGGCCAGTGTTGTTTAGGGATACCCGGAGCCGGATCAGATGGGGGTTGTAGTCTCCGAGTGGCTGTGACCCGGTCCGTGCCCAGGGTGTCAAGCTCAGTGTGTGGCAGTCCTTATGATGTTACTAGATGTTCTTTTGTGTCGACTACGCCACCCGTTGATTTGCGGTCAATACGGCCGCCGCTGCAGCAGAGTCCACTGAGGCTGATGATGTGAGTGCAGCTTAGGTAGTATAACCCCCAACGGGAGGGGTATAGCCTCAGGGGGTCAGCCGTGGAGGATGGTGGTTGTGAAGGTGCAGCAAGGAGACTCAGAGGCATAAAATGCAGTTCCAGGGTTTTACTTACTGGTGTTGCTCGGGTCACTGTGTACAGCAGTGACCACCCAAGCCGTGCTGCGTCCACCAGGTCCTGGACTCGGTCAACTCCCAGGCAACTCCGGAGTGTGGTCCTGAGCTCCTTTCTGTCTCTCCCTTCTTCTGGCCGTTCCCACCAGGGATCCACCTAAGTCCGGCTCCCTCGGGCCTCTTGTTGGTCAAGCCTCCTCTGGGCTCCCTGACCCTATTCTTGGTCTGCCTTCCGGGTGGATTTAGTGGGTGATCGTGGCAGATCCTGCCCACGACCTCCGGTTCCTGGCTAAGGTGTGCTGTAGCCTCTGCCAGCTTGGGATCCGGTACCCTGTTGCCGACCCTTCACCCTATTAGCTCTCTTATGGGCTCTTGGGGTCCCCTCTGCGCCTCTGGGTCTCTCTCTCTTCTCCTCTGCTCTGCTTCTCAGGTTACACTCTGACAGACTGACGTCTCACAGACTGACAACTGACTGACTGACTGACCCTGATCTAAGATGGTGCCCACCTTATATACTCCCTCTATGTGTGAGCTCAGGTGACCAGCACCCAATGAGCTCCTAGCTTTACCCAGGCTGCTCCCCCTATCTGCCCCTACACTACTGGGATGTTCCACCCCCCTCCCACTCCAGCCAGGAACAGACACTGTCGTACCTGCACATTTCTCTAGTGGGAGTACCATCGGTCTGTTCCCCGGAAATGGGATGTGTGTAGTGCATGCAGCCTACTAGCTCAGTTCCACACTCCATCCTTACCCGGGAGTGGAATATCACACCTCTGGGTTGAGGTGCAATACCCCTGTAGCAGCCGAATCCTCAGGGTGCTACATTCCCCCCTGGTAAATCACAGCACGTCCTCGGGCTGTAAAATATAAACATCCAAAACATACAATTTTTTTTTCATAAACATAAACATAGAAAACATCATATAGATATATCAGCAATAAACTTTTCATATAAATAACATTCTTGTTTCTGGTTCCTCCGGTCACTGTGCAACTTGTGACCGGGTAAAGTGCGACAGTCTCTCTTGGAATAAAACAGTTCCCTATAAAACCGGTAGGGGGCGCTTTAGGAAGCGCAACTATATACAAGGGGAAATATGGCCGCTCTCAGTCCTCGGCCAGGTATTAGGGGGGAATGACCGCTCTCAGTCCTCGGTCAGTGGGAATAGGGACACACGGGTTTACAGTTCAATTGGCTGGTCCCAACGGGGACTATATTTTAACTAGAACAGTTCTTATACCCTGACGGGTAACTTTATACAGTCTCTCTCTACCGTACTTCAACGACGGCGTCCTCCTGCTCCTTCTTTAGATTCTTCAGACCCGTCCGGGTCCTCTTGCTCCTCCTCACACCGCAGCTCCTCCTCCGTCAGGCGATGCACATGGAGGGCATAGGGTCCTTTGGCACACTTGTGCCGGGTGAAGGTGACCTCGTCCCCTACATACAGGTCACGACCTCTGTGTCCCTCCGGCAGATGGCTTTCTACGTCTCTGCGGGTCACAAAGACGTCGCCGGGGGTATGATGGTCTCTAATGAAGCCCCACCCATGCTGCATGTTGAATTTTATCACAGTCCCGGTGGAAGGGGGACCATGAGCTGCACGGGGATTCCTCCTGGTCCGGCTCTTCTGCTCCGCGCTCCTTATCTGCGCTTGCTGTTCCCGGACCCGCCTCTCTCTCCGCTCCCTCTCGAAGACCTCGAGCTGCTGCCGGCAGCACTCTGCACGCTCCGCTGCGGCCGCCCGAGTCTCCTGGGTGAACCCCATGAGGTCTTCTCCAGTGGGGTCCCACTCGAACTGTGCCTCCTCCAGCGGGGGCGAGGTCCTCCTTGCGGGCTTCGGAACCGGAATCAGGGGTTCGTCTAGGGGTCTCTCTTTCCGGAGTCGGGGATGGTGAAACTCCGGTGGCCATATGAAGGGCTGCCCATCCGGGCACGTATGCTGGGCGAATAGATCCTCACCCAGGTGCGGTACTTTAGGTGCTATGGGCGCTGTGGTGGTAGCGGCGCCCGGGTTGACCAGGCCTTGCGACCAGGCCTGGGGCACCTTAAAGGCAAAGGGCACCGTAAGAACGGCGGCGCCCGTGGTTACTCGGCCCTGCGGCCAGGCCGGTGGCTCCGCGGAGGTAGGGGGCGCTGTTGGTATTGCGGCGCCCGGAGGTACTAGGCCTTGCGACCAGGCCGGTGGTATTTCCTGCTTGGCCACGCTCGAGGTCGAGGCGTGTGACGTCACAGGGGTCGCGGCCGCGGTTTCCGGTTGAGGCCTAGTCGGCGGCGGTGACGATGCAGCGACGGGCACGGCAGGGGGAATTTCGGGCTCTGCGACGGGGAGCTGGGGCAGGCACGCGGTTTCCCGGCTCGGGGTAGAGACGTCCCCTTTACCTGCCTCCGTCCGTTCAGCTCCCTTCTCGGCGCCGTCTCCTGCCTTCATTCTTCCTGCGCCATCCTCAGAGGCGGTCTGTCTCCTCGTCTCAGGTGGCGTGCTCCGCTGACGGGTTTCGGTCTGCTGGGCCATCTCTCGGCTCCACTCCGCCAACGTCTCCCGCTGCACCCGGGCCATCCTCCGTGCGAGGCCCTCCAACGCGGTCTGTGCACACTCCCGGTCTCGAGGGAGCTGTGCTAGGATCTCCAGCAGGCCTTCTGGAGTGGCGACCTGCAACAGGCTCCTGACCACTGGGTCGGTGCTGCCTGACTCTCCCTCCATCTCCGGGTAGGCTCTCTCTGGACTCTCTTCCAGACGTCTTGTCTCCGGGTGCGCTCTCTCCAGACTGCTCCAGGCGACACCCATCTTTGCTCTCTTGTTCTGTCTCCGCCCACATTGAGGGTGGTCCCGGGGCAACTTCAGTTCCAGGGGCAGTTCTCTTACGCTGATGGACACTTCCGGCATCACAGTCTCTGTTGGTGGGCGCGGTTTCCGCTTTTGGCGCCATTCTTCGACCTGGCCCACGATGGGAGGTGGCCTTTTGCCACCCCCTGGCACGCCCACAACGGCGTCCGCTCCTCCAAGGCGGGAAATCCCCGGAAATGGCGGGAATCGTCCCCCAGTGGCGGGAAACTCCATGGACGGCGGGAAAAAGCCGCAAATGGCGGACAACCGGCGGGAAACGACCCGTGATGGGGTCCGTCGGCGGGGACCCTCCGGAACCGGCGGGAGACTTCTTTTTGAGGTAACGGTGAACTTTTCTTCAGGCACGCAGTACCCAGTTGTTGCGGGCACGTGATCCTGCCGACTACGCCAAAGTTGACGCACCCCCTGGGCCAGTGTTGTTTAGGGATACCCGGAGCCGGATCAGATGGGGGTTGTAGTCTCCGAGTGGCTGTGACCCGGTCCGTGCCCAGGGTGTCAAGCTCAGTGTGTGGCAGTCCTTATGATGTTACTAGATGTTCTTTTGTGTCGACTACGCCACCCGTTGATTTGCGGTCAATACGGCCGCCGCTGCAGCAGAGTCCACTGAGGCTGATGATGTGAGTGCAGCTTAGGTAGTATAACCCCCAACGGGAGGGGTATAGCCTCAGGGGGTCAGCCGTGGAGGATGGTGGTTGTGAAGGTGCAGCAAGGAGACTCAGAGGCATAAAATGCAGTTCCAGGGTTTTACTTACTGGTGTTGCTCGGGTCACTGTGTACAGCAGTGACCACCCAAGCCGTGCTGCGTCCACCAGGTCCTGGACTCGGTCAACTCCCAGGCAACTCCGGAGTGTGGTCCTGAGCTCCTTTCTGTCTCTCCCTTCTTCTGGCCGTTCCCACCAGGGATCCACCTAAGTCCGGCTCCCTCGGGCCTCTTGTTGGTCAAGCCTCCTCTGGGCTCCCTGACCCTATTCTTGGTCTGCCTTCCGGGTGGATTTAGTGGGTGATCGTGGCAGATCCTGCCCACGACCTCCGGTTCCTGGCTAAGGTGTGCTGTAGCCTCTGCCAGCTTGGGATCCGGTACCCTGTTGCCGACCCTTCACCCTATTAGCTCTCTTATGGGCTCTTGGGGTCCCCTCTGCGCCTCTGGGTCTCTCTCTCTTCTCCTCTGCTCTGCTTCTCAGGTTACACTCTGACAGACTGACGTCTCACAGACTGACAACTGACTGACTGACTGACCCTGATCTAAGATGGTGCCCACCTTATATACTCCCTCTATGTGTGAGCTCAGGTGACCAGCACCCAATGAGCTCCTAGCTTTACCCAGGCTGCTCCCCCTATCTGCCCCTACACTACTGGGATGTTCCACCCCCCTCCCACTCCAGCCAGGAACAGACACTGTCGTACCTGCACATTTCTCTAGTGGGAGTACCATCGGTCTGTTCCCCGGAAATGGGATGTGTGTAGTGCATGCAGCCTACTAGCTCAGTTCCACACTCCATCCTTACCCGGGAGTGGAATATCACACCTCTGGGTTGAGGTGCAATACCCCTGTAGCAGCCGAATCCTCAGGGTGCTACACATGCCTCTTTGCTTGGCATTATGGGAAAAGAAAAGTAAATCATCGAAGATATCAGAAAAAGAAATGTGGTACAACCTTGAGTGCAATTTACAAATGCCTGAAGGTACCATATTCATCTTTTCAAACCATAATATACAAGTTTAAACACCACAGGACAATGTAACCATATCATACCTTTCAGGAAGGAGATGCAGTCTGTCTCCTAAGGATGAACGTGCTTTGGTGTGAAAAATACAAATCAATCCAAGAACAACAGTAAACAACCTTTTGAAGATGCTGGAGAAATCAGGTATAAATGTATCAATATCAACAGTAAATCCTACAACTCTATGACATGAACGGCCGCATAGCAAGGAAGAAACCAGTGCTCCAAAACTGCCATAAAATGCCAGGTTGTAGATTGTAAATGTGGCGCCCCTGAGGGTTCAATCGCAACAGGGGTACTGCACCTCAGACCGAGGTGTGGTATCTCCTCTCCGAGGTAAGGGTGGAGCACCTCTCAGGACTCAGCCATCCATCCAACACTACACCTCTCCCACCTCAGGGGGGCTTATATGCACCAGGGTGCTGCCCCAGCCGCCATAGAGGAGATGGGGGGAACTGAAAGATAGGGGGGAACCATGTATTGGGTGAGGGTGGAGGATGCACTTTAGGTTACACCACAAAATTCATATTTAATAAACTGCCATCTTGGGCTTAAGGTCTTTGATTGTGATCTTCATCACTGAACGTGGCTTTCTGTGTGAACCTGCTGCTGATTGATGATACACGGTCCTCGTGCTCTGGCCTTGAGACGAGGAGCGGGCTAGCGTTAACAGCTGTCTCTACCCGGTCAAGGTCCCTACCTAAGAAGGCCTGGAGGGGAGCAGAGGAGACAAGCTCCACAGGCGAAAGGATCCCAGGGGGAGGCAGATGAAGCGGACTACGCCACCTGTCCTCACTATTCTGACCTAGTCAGAGGGACTCCTTAAAAAGGTAGACCTTAAAAAATGCCAGATACTTAGTATGTAAATTAGCATAAAGCCATGATACTGATGTTTAGATTTTTCCAACCTATGTTAAGGCACAGTCAACTTTGAATTCTTAAAATGACAAAGATAGCATCATGCTGAAAAATAGTCGGGCACAGAAAAGTGTAATTTGACACCTAACAAGACAAATTCAATGGCTTTGATGTGTTAAATAGTACCTGTTAGTAATCTGGGGCTTGCCTATTTACTGTATGTAATAAAACAATGAGGAGCTCCAGATTAGTGAGTTGTCTAAATATTAAATATTATCCAATGACTAAACCTTGCAGAAGTCGCCCTAATGTTCCCCGAAAGGGAAAACGTTGGGCCTCAACTTCTCATTTGTGGGATCCCGGCATGCAGAGTGCGATCCCACAACCCTCCACCTCCATTCTCATGGGGAAAGAGAGAGATCTTGTGAGATTTCCCTCCTTCATTAATCATCTGCTGTCTGGTACTTCCTTAATCTGTTACAGATTGGTAACTGCTGTAAAGATGTTACAGTTCAGTAGCAGCTTGATAAAATATGTGGTAACACTGGATTAATGGAAACAGAACGATTTCGCTCTTTGATAACGGACACGAAGGGTTGTAGGATCTCACTTTGAGTGTCGGGATCCCACAACCCAGAAATTTTATCAAGACATATGGACAACAGAATATCTCTATGCAGCTTTTGCCTTGATGATAGTATCATTTATTTATCACAAGCATAATTTTGCTTTCTTAAGAGAAGATGTAGACGGCTGTAGATTTTCTCAGAGAATCAGGTTGATTATCCAAATGACACCATAATCAAACTTAGAGTTTGATTAGAGTGTGATCATAGTGTGAAATGATTCTCTAGGATGAGGATAAGATGCAAAAAAATGTCTCCATCTTCTCCATTGTGTCAGTTCATGGAAATTGGACTGCACTCAGATGTCATCCAGGTGCAGTCCAATGGTTTCCACAGACCCATTAACTTGCATGCCTGAGTGCGATCCGAATATTGGCTCGGTCGGAGAAAAAAATCTAACATGTGTATGGCCCCATAGAGTGCGACCCATTGTTTTGTTGGATCGCACTCTGACCAAAAATATGGCTAAGTGCAAAAGCCCTAAGAAATATCAATTGAAATCCCAGATGCAGAAATTACCACCTTCCAACCATTCACACTACAAATTGCTACATGTTAGACATCAGTTCAACCTCAGCCAACATCTGTGTCTCAATGGAAACCACAACTTCAAGACAAAGTTAAAAGGTTCACCAAATGTTCTCACAAATAGTAAATCACACCGCAGCATTTGTTCTGATGCATGCCTGCTTTTTAATGATGATTGGTTTATTAATAATAAAATGTATGTATTTGCCAATGTCTCTTCTACAATAGAATAGTAGAAAAGGGTAAAACATTCTAAAATGAAATTATTTGTCTGTCACGAAAAGTAGAATCTAAAGCTTCAAACAACAATAGGTTCTGGCAAATGAAGGTAGCAGGCTTTCATATTTAAATTGTGTTTATTTCCTCACATTTGACACCAGTATATGATGAATCTCACATTATGAGGAAGTAGATCATTTGAATATGAAAGCCGCCTCATTTTCCTGACCTCATTCCCCTTTTGTGCATTTACTCTCTGTTAGAGAATAATAAGGCAAATGGCACCTTATCGTCCTGATTATTTTCTGGTTTCTTTCCTTTGTTATGTTTTAATATTTACAGATCCTTCAGCAAGAATGCTGACGCTTGTTCTTTCACATTAGAAGGCAGGCAATAAAATGTACATCTGCCTGTGTGCCAAACTACTTCCCTGGTCCAGGTAAAATGAATTACTTCTATTTTTTTACCTTGCACCTTTCTGACCTTGGCAAATCCTCAGAACATTAGTAAAGATTGTATGGCTTAATTTGTGCAGCCTCCTGGATTGTATGGAACACAATGTATTTCCAGTCATCCCCCAGTCTGTGTAATCAGTGGATTATGGATTGTTTCTTTGTGGATTGAATAACTCATTCAGCAACATGTGACTCCTATAATGTTCCTGAACTCATATCTGGATCAAGAAAGTCTAATTCGAAAGTTTGCAATGACACCTGACACTAATTTATAGCTAGAAAACAATTGGATATTTTATGCTAAAAGTTGGGAATAACAATAGAAGAGATACAAAATAAATCATTTTGGTATCACTTTTTATTTTTTACTGTCACGTACATAGAGTTGTAATCTTAAATAAATAAGGATGACAAGTCCGTAGAAATATTTACACACATTATTTACTGACAATATATCCATACTGACAGATGACAGCAAGGGCGGACACTGGCAGCAAAGGGCCCAATGCAAGAAATGTGCTCTGCTTCCCCTCTGTCTTCAATGGCAAAGCTAGAGAAAAAATGTAAAAATATGATTCACAAATGAAAACTGAACAGTACAGAAGCCACTCAAAGAATTCACATGCAATAGCAATGACATGTCTGACTACACTCACCCAACCTTCTGACACATCCTAGTGCTGTCCGTGTTTTCTCGTACAACTGATTGAGTTTCATTGATCCATGCACGCATCATCTACAAGTCGTATGAAAAAAAAAAACACGGGTCTATGGTATGTCCAGGAGATTTAGAGATTGTTCTATTCTCATCAGATTTTGTGACTGAGGCCACGTTCACACAGTCAGCTTTTTATCAGTATTTCACATTCGTATTAGTAAGCCAAAACCAAGAGTGGGTGAAAAATGCAGAAGTGGTGACATGTTATTATTATACTTTTCCTCTGATTGTTCCACTCCTGATTTTGGCTTACAAATACCGATGTAAAATACTGACCAAATACTGAACGTGTGAACATGGCCTAATATAAACATGTGCACCACTTCTGCATTTTTCACTCACTTCTGGTTTTGGCTTACAAATACTGACGTAAAATACAGACCAAATACTGAACATGTGAACATGGCCTTAGACTTAGGCACTATAGTCTATGGGAATCCATGAGACAGGTATAAACTAAAAATACTGACTTTGTACTTCAGAGATCAATCCAATTTTCATCCATTTTTAACAGATATTTTGATACGAGTCAATGACAATCCAAACTCAACAACTGACAATCCAGGTAAGCGCTGATTAAAAGAGCAACATTGACCTCTTCTAGCCAGGAACCTGCTGACTGATGCAGGTGGCGTAATGATATTATTGCTTCACTTGGGTTATAAAGAAGGCATCGGGCAAGAAGCCATCTTCAGCTCCCTGCTTATCAGTCCTGTGCTACCTATGGAATTCAGGATTATATTAACTGACCATGACTCTTGCCCCTCCTGAGCCTTGGGGCTTGGTTGTTTGCCAGTTTGCTTTTATTAGTACTCCACTGCTTTGGAGTTACAATTAAAAAAAAAATCTCATGTCATTGGGTAAATGTTATTCAGGCTTTCAAAACTCTCATTGATAGAAGCATGGTCGGCACATGGATCCTGACAAACACTACATCTGACAAGTGATGAGCGAGCACTAAAAAGTTTGGGTACTTGTTGTTCGAGTCGAGCAAATTGGAATGCATGAGTGCTCGGACCGAGTAAGAAGCCCAATGTAAGTCTATGGGAAACACGAGCATTTTTCAGGCGGCTCCCCCCGGTGGTCTGCAGAGGGAATAAAAATTGACCAAATCGATGGGAACAGTGCTCAAATGACATGGGAACAGCATGGGGAAGACCCCTGGAAGCATTTCTGACTCCCAGTTCACTACCTGGAGGTATTATGCCACTTTTACGGACTCACAGTAAAACATACAAAACAAAACCAAAATGGATTATCCTGGGAAATATGTTAAGGAACATCCTTTCCATGGGTAATGACTTGTATATAAGGCAAAATAAATAACGAAGAACAAAAATGCTCCTCCACACCTTGGGATATGTTTACACATAGCATTTTGTTGCGTTTTTGCACTTTTGCATTGCTTTCAGCGGTGAAAAAACATTTACCAGTAAATATCATTTTAACATTTCACAACCTTATCTGGCCATGTGGTGTGTGAAACATCATCAGACACATCGTGTTTCATTTATGATGTAGGGACTCTGGAAGTCAAAAAGACTACTTTCATAGGGCCATCAGACGGCCCTTACTATTTTTAAAGGGCCATCAGACAGCTATGCTTTGTTGTTCCCATTATTAAAGAGTGGGTCTCCTATACTATTATTGTGTATGCAGTGACTGCAATGGCTGCCAAAAATTTGGAGGAACTCCAATGCCCCTTGCAAGAGATGTAGATGTCAGAGGGCCTCCTGAAAACAATGTTCCTATTATTAGGAAGTGTGTCTCCCATACTGTTTGCCTATGCAATGATGCAACGGCTGCCAAAAATTTGGAGGAACTCCAATGCCCCTTGCAAGAGACGTAGAGGTCGGATGGCCTCCTGCAAAAAATGCTTCAATTATTAGGAAGTGTGTCTCCAATACTGTTTGCCTATGCAGTGAAGCAACGGCTGCCAAAAATTTGGAGGATCTCCAATGCCCCTTGCAAGAGACGTAGATATGTTGATATAGTACATATGGTGGTGATATGGTGGTGGAGGATGAGGATGCGGAGAAGGAGGAGGACAAGAGCAAATAAACAAAATCAGGAAGCGTATACCCATGTCTGGGTGTGAAGACAGAGGTGCATTGGAATAGAGTTAGACCTCCCAAAAAAAAGACACTGTATTTGAGTTTATGTTACGCTGCTATCATTCGGTGGTGTTTAGCAGTCAGGCCCAATCCAGCCCTTGTTCATTTTTATAATAGTCAGCCTGTCAGCATTTTCAGTTAACAGGCAGATACGCCTATCGTTTATAATTCCACAAGCGACACTAAAAACCCGCTCTGATAAAAAGCTACCGGCATGGCAGGCCAGGACCTCCAAGGTGTACAGAGTCAGTTCATGCCACGTGTCCAGCTTGGATACTCAATAATTATAAGGCACAGAGGAATCACGGAGGACACTGGTACGGTCGGCAAGGTATTCCCTCACAATCTTCCAAAACTTTTCCTTCCTTGGGAGAATACACCGCGCCTCAGGGGTTGTGCGATGGAAGGGTCGGAGAAAACTGTCCCAGAACTTTGACAGTGTTTCCCTGCCTCTGCTGGATTGCATTTGTGTCTCTCATGCCTGAACTCCTTGGTTGCCCAACAAACTGTGACCTCTGCTGCCAGCATTTTCAGATGGGAATTTTTAAAATAATTCCGCAACAAGGGCCTTCTTGTACTGCCCCATTTTATTAGGCCTGTCCTGCAAGGGAATAAGGGGCAGAAAGTTCTCCATGTAGCATGGGTCTAGAAGTGTCACCAACCAGTAATGACTGTCACCCAAAATTTGGACAACGCGAGGGTCACGAGAAAGGCAGCGCAACATAAACTCAGCTATGTGTGCCAGACTGCAAAGAGGCAAGACTTCCGTGTCTTTAACAAGAGGACGACTGACCATGCTCTCCTCATCCTCCTCCTCTTCCTCCTCCTCTTCCTCCTCCTCTTCCTTCTCCTCCCTGTCCTCAGCCCATCCACGCTGAACAGATGGTATGACAGTTGTGCAGGTAGTACCTATAGCGCAGGAAACTAGCTCCTGTTCTTCCTCCTCCTCCTCCTCATTGTCACCCAATCCACATGGGGATGACATGAGCCTGGACTGTGTGTAATCACCCTGTATGGTTCCTTGCTCCATCTCATCATGCTCCTCCTGCAATGCATCCTCTTTAATTGTGAGCAGAGAGCGTTTCAGAAGACAGAGAAGCGGGATGGTGACGCTAATTATGGCGTCATCGCCGCTCACCATCTTGGTGGAGTCCTCAAAGTTTTGGAGGATGGTACAAATGTCTGACATCCATGTCCACTCCTGAGATTTTATATGTGGAGTCTGACCTGAATACTGACGGCCTTGTTGATGCTGGTACTCAACAACTGCCCTCTTCTGCTCACAAATCCTTCCCAACATCTGCAATGTAGAGTTCCAACACGTGGGGACATCGCTGATCAGTCGGTGAGCTGGAAGCTGCAAATGCTGCTGAAGCATGACAAGGGCGGCAAAAGCTGTAGCTGACTTTCTATAATGGCACACAGGTGGCGTACTTTGAAAAGCAGATCCGACAGATCGGGGTAGGTTTTGAGAAACCGCTGAACCACGAGGTTAAGCACATGGGCCAGGGAATGGTATGTGTGTGAGCTCGCCTCAGGAACACCACCAAGTTTCAGGGATTGTCACACAAGACCATGCGTGGCTGTAGGCTCAGCGGTGTCAGCCACAGATCTGCCTGCTCTTTCAGAGCTGTCCACAACTCTTCAGTATTGTGCGGTTTGTCATCTAAGCATATTAGCTTCAGCACAGCCTGTTGCCGCTTGACCGAGGCAGTGTTGCAGTGCTTTCAGCTTGCGACTGATGTGTTCATTTCAGAGATGGAGACTGAAGAGGAGGAGGAGGTGCAGGAGCTATAGAATGTGGGGGCAACCCTGATTGACCCATGGCCCGCAATCCTCAGCGTCGGGAGGACGTGTTCGGTCCCAAAGTGCGACTGGGTCCCAGCTTCCACTATATTAACCCAGTTTGCCATCAGCAAGATGTACTGTCCTTGCCCACAAGCACTTATCCACGTGTCCATTGTTAGGTTGGACTTTCCCAGTAACTACGTTGTTGAGGGCACGTCTAATATTGTGGGACACGTGCTCGTGTAAAGCGGGGATGGCACACCGGGAGAAATAGTGGCGGCTGGGGACAGAGTACCGAGGGACGGCCGCCGCCATCAGGTTACGGAAAGCTTCTGTCTCCACAAGCCTAAAAAGCAACATTTCAAGCGCAAGCATTCGCGAAATGTGTGAAGTTAGTAATGTCGTCTGTGGGGTGTTGGCTTCATATTTGCGCTTGCGTTTCAAGGACTGGGGTAGGGACCACTGAACGCTGCGTTGGGACAAGGATGTGGACATGCTTGCTGATGGCGCTAGTTGAGAGTGTGCAATGACAGGTGCAGGGCGGGAGGCATCTTGACATGCGCCATGGACAGGGGATTGGCGTGCATGCACAACAGCGGAACAAGCAGTGGTGTTACCCGCAGACACTGTTGCTGGACCCTGGGATTCGGCCCTCTTAGTTGGGTGCTTTGCTGCCATGTGCCTGATCATGCTGGTGGTGGTCAGGCTGGTAGTTTTGCTACCCCTGCTGATGCTGGCTTTGCAGGTGGTGCAAATGACCTTTTTGGGGTTATCTGCAGAGTCTTTAAAAATAACCAGACTTGGGAAGACCTAACGGTTGTACTGGCAACTTCCGTTGTGTTGGCGTTACGAGGAATGCTTTCCCGCCTCTTGTCTGTGGCCACCACGCTGCATCTTCCTGCCTGTTGTGGTGCTATGCCTCCCTCCCCCGTTTGCTGCTGTCCTCGCTCTGTATGTCCCCCTGCCAGGTTGAGTCAGTTACTATATCATCCACCACCTCGTCTTCCACTGGTCCTCCCCCTGACTTTCTGGCAATTGTGTCTCATCATCATCATCATCCACCTCTTGCGACAGTAATAGCACTTTCCCAGCGTCGCCTTCATGTGACCGTGGCTGCTCCAATATTTGGTCATCGCTACATACGTTCTCCTCTTAACTCGCTTGAAGCTAGCCGTTTGAGAGGCCCCAATCTACAAATGGAAAAGTGAACAGCTCTCCTGAGTGTCTGAGTGTGGAATCAGTTGTCTCCCGGCACTCGGCATGGTGGGAGGAAGGAGGATCAGGGTGAGGAATATGCCGTCCAGACTCAGGCCAATGGGACTTGACAGTGTGGAAGACAGGGTGGTGGTAGCAAAGTGACTGGAAGCATTATCTGCTATCCAACCAATAATCTTTTGACACTGCTCTGTGTTCAATAGTGGTGTTCTGCGGTCCCCTAGCAATTATGACAGGAACGTTGAGCGACAAGATGTGGGTGTTTGTTGTGGCACAATTTCAGCTTGCCCACGGCCACGTCCTCAGCCTAGGCCTCTGCATGCACCATCACAATCACGTCCACTTCCCCGTCCCTTGCCATGAATCTTCCCCATTTTTAATGGAGGAGAATATTCTCCACATTCACGAGAAATGACTGATTTTGGAACGCAATTATATGTGATACGTCTGACAGAGAACCAAAATTTTAAATAGCAGACCTGTAATTTGCTAATACTATCCTTCACAGACACCTAGTGTGAATAGCTTGACCGACACACTGCAACAGAATGGAAATGGATATCTAGCAAGGTATAGGGTATGTGTTTTAAACTATAACTTTTAATGGTATTACCTAATAAAAGTTCCGAAGGCTCAATTGAAATTAAACAACAGACATGAACAGACCAACATAAGACACATATACATCAAAGTCACAAAAAAAATGGGAGTGAGGGAAAAATCCCCCAATATTGCAACCTCCCGGCTATAAATTAGTGACTAATACACAATTTGAGAAAGGAACAGTCTCACCATGAGTTGGAGTATAACCTTACTCAGAATACACGTAGATCCCTGCTTGGTTACTTCATCCAGAAGATTACAATCCACAGGAGAGATATTGAAACAAATGGGGGGGGGGGGGATTTACCCTCACATTACCCAAGAATAATCTCTTATATCCAGAGTGGATGGACCGGGGATCTATTGCACATGTCCCAGAATAAATCCCATTCCCTACGCACTCATCAGGGGATAATGAGAAAAAAGGGGGACCGCTGTATGAATACAGCATAATAAAGTTGCCCAAAGCGGAAAATATGCTAAAAGGTTACATGTAACTTTTTAGTATATGGGTAATGTGTGGGTAAATCCCCCCCCCCCCAATTTGTTTCAATATCTCTCCTGTGCGGCCAGACCTGAGGGTCATACAGGAGAATATGGCCAGGCTGTAGTTTCCTACAGGGAATTGAAGATACAGTGACACACCAGGGGGTACGTGGCACTCATCCAATGGTCTTTGAGAAGAGTAGTGATGAGTCATAGTGATCCAGCTCGGTCAGTGAGGTCCTAACATGAAGGGAAGATAGGTTCCCATAGTGGTTTGCTGGTTTAATGCAACATGTAACAGAAGCAATATACCACCATGAGTAACACTGAAGTTCCTGCCTCTGGATTGTGCAGAAGTGTTCTTTAAGTGTTATGCCTGCAAAGTGATGTATATACTTCTCATCAGTTTGTTAATTAAAGAAAAGTTTATATTTGCACTCTGGTCTCCCTCTTTCAAGTGGAAGCATGCGGTCTGCATTGACGTATTACTAAAGGAAAGACAGGCAAAGTTGTGACCCTTGCCCCTAGCCATCCTGCTTGTAAACCCTTTAACGACCGCCGTAACACATTTTTACGGTGGTCATTAAGGGTACTTATTCCACAGCGCCATAAAAATGCGTCACTGTGGAATAAGTGTATAGTGCCACTCGGCGACGGCGAATCCTCCGGGTGTCAGCTGTGTGTGACAGCTGACACCCTGCAGTATCGGTCGCAGCCGATCTCGATGCCGATTGGGGCCGATTAACTCCTTAAATACCGCTGTTAATCATGACAGCGGTATTTAAGTGCTTACCAGGAGGTCACAAGACCCCTTTAGCAACCATCGGACCCCCACTATGAGAATCGCGGCTCCCGATGGTTACTATGATACCCTGAGATCATGTGATAATCCCAGGGTACCCTGGCCAGTGAGATGCAGCAATAAGCTGGGTCTCACAGGCAGAGTTAGTGAGTCCGACATGACTCACTCACAGGTCTCACACACTGCAGTTGAAGACTAACTGCAGTGTATGAGACCAGCGATCAAAGTGAAAATCACACATGTCCCACAGTGGGACTTGGTGAAAAAGTAAAAAAAAAGTTACCGTATCTTTCGGACCATAAGACGCACTTTTTTTCCCCCAAATTTGGAAGGAAAATGGGGGGTGCACCTTATGGTCTGAACCATACTTTAACGGTGGTGGTGGAGCGGGGATCACAGGGTCCTCCGGCGGCGGCAGAGGTGACATGCGGCTGGAACCGGGGTCTGTACCGGGCTGTGAGCAGCGTCCAGCGGTGGAGCAGAGGAGCCGGGGCCTGTGCCAGGCTGTGAGCGGTGTCCGGCGGTGCGGCAGAGGAGCGTGTGCGGCTCCTGGTGGCCACGGCCATCTTCCTGAGGCTGTGACCTACAGGAAAATGGCCGCCAGAGCCGGCACATGCGCCGACCGGGAGCTTTGGCGGCCATTTTTCTGTAGTTCATGGCTCCTCTGCCTCACCACCGGACGCTGCTCACAGCTCGGCACAGGCCCCGGCTCCTCTGCCTCACCTCGGGATGCTGCTCACAGCCCGGCACAGGCCCCGGCTCCTCTGCCTAACTGCCGGATGCTGCTTACAGCCAGGAGACAGGGCCCCAGCAGGTGACAGGGCCCCAGCAGGAGACAGGGCCCCAGCAGGAGACAGGGCCCAGACTGGCCCCAGTCAGACACCGGACCCGCAGCATTTCACCTCTTCTGCTGCCACCGCCGGGTTCTTGAGGTAGGGAACAGAGGCACCTGCGATACTGCTGCACCACAGCCGCAACTCACAGCTGCTGGAGCACCAGTTTCATGTATCCAGGGTCGGCAGCATTCCTCCACTTCCGCCGGGCTGGATTCCTGAAGGACCCAGCCTCCTGTGACCCCCGCTCCACCACCCCCCAGGTAAGATACCATACCCATTCAGACTATAAGACGGACCCCCTCTTATAAAAAATATTTGTTTTTTCCTATTTTCCACCCCAAAATTTGGGGTGCGTCTTATGGTCCGGTGCGTCTTATAGTCCGAGAAATACGGTAAATAAAATATGGAAAAAAGTAAAACAAACACACATAAAGTGCACACAAATCACTAAAATCTCTTTCGCCACTCAAAACACAGCATTTGTGATAAAACAAAAATGAACAGAAAAAGTTGGAATAATTGGAATCTCCGCGTCCGGAACGACAGGCTCTGTAAAACTGTTGTGTTATTTAGTCCGTTTGACGAATGCCGTAAAAATAATAAATAAAAAACACACCAAAAATTACGCTTTTTCATCATATTGACTCACAAAAAAGTGACAAAACAAATAAAAACACCAAACCGTCCCACAAAAAGCAAGCCATAATATGGCTAATTCGGCAAACAAATAACAAAGTTACAGCTCTCAGAATGTGGCGATGTAAAATCAAGTTGTTTTTTGTAAAATACTGTTTTTAGTTCATAAAAATAGCAAAGCGTAAAAAATATAAATCTGGTAATGCTGTAATCATACCAACCCAATGAATAAATCGGTCTTATTACTTTTACCGCAAGGCGAACTGAAAAAAAAGTAAAAAATAAAAACAATAACTGAATTGCTCAGTCTGTGTCTGAAAAATCTGAATAAAAAGCAATCAAAATTTACTATGTGCCCCAAAATGGTACCAAAAAAATCTGCAACTCGTCCCGCAAAAAATAAGCCATCATACAGCTCTATTCGCTAAAAAAAAAAAAAAAAAAAAAAAGTTACAGCTCTCAGAATATGGCGATGAAAATAACTACTTTTTATATAAAAAAAGCATTTTTACTGTGTGATAACAGCAAAACCTAAAAAAAACCATAGAAATCTTGTAGCACTGTAATCACACCGACCCGAAGAATAAATCCGCCTTATCACTTATACCACACTAGGAACGATGCAAAAATAAAAATAAGAACAATACTGGTATTGCTGTCTATTTCTTCATTCGGCCTCCAAAAAAATTGGAATAAGGCTCGGCTCACGTTTATCCTGCACTCTCCGCTGAGCGCTTATATTGGGGTTTCCATGTAAATTCATCAAAACCGCAATCCAGACAAAAAGCCCAGATGGAGCCACTCACTTATGAGGCCGATGGAGTCCCTTTGGACTGGTCTCTGTTCCGGAGGCGTACCATCATTTTAGGCTTTTTTTAGGGCACAAGTGTGGACGACCACAGATCTGTGTGTGCCTAAAAAGATGGAGAGTAGACATCAAACGGACTCCAAAGTGTCTCCATCTACCTCTTTGTGGTGGGTGGTTCCGTTCGGGGTTTCGTCTGAATCACATTTTTGTGGGATTTACACGGAAGCCCTGTCATAAGTGCTTGGTGTAGACTGCCGATTCAGTCTTATTCTGAAAGCAATCGAAAATTATATACCCCAAAATTATACCAATAAAACCCCTAATTTATCCCACACAAAACCAGCCCCCTCTCAGCTCCATCATCTGTGACTGGGACTATAGGGGGTCCCACGTTAGTGGTAGAACAAAGACTCTGTAAAAGCAACAGCTTCCACCCCCTCAAAAAAATCCAGTGAATTCTGCGCTCCCAAATCCAAATTCCCCCTCCTTCTGAGTCCCACTGTGCCTAAACCGCAGTAAGCGGCCACATGTTTGGCATTATTGTAGCAGGGAGAGCACTTAATTTCTGGGGTGTGTGTCACCAAGAGAAATGTATGGGGGTACTACACTTTATGGGGGCACAATGCATGGGCACTAAACTGGCATATTTGGAATTCTCCAGAATAAAGCCTGGCTTGGATGTTACATAATAGTCACTGCAGCAGTATATGAATTCATTGGTTGTGTAATTTTTACAATGGGGTCACTTTTGGGGTTTTTCTGCTGTTCTGGCAAAATCTATGCTCCAAAAGCCAAATAGTGCTCCTTCCTTCTCAGCCCTGACATGTGGCCTAACAGTAATTTCTGATGACATATTGGGCATCATCGCATTCAGGAGAAATAGCATAACAAATTATGTGGTCCGTTTTTTTCTCCATTGTCCATTGCAAAAATTACAAATTTGGGGCTAAAACTAAATTTTCGTGAAAAAAATGAAACTTTTTAGTATGACGACCTAATGTTATCAAACTCTGTGTAGTACCTGTGTGTTCAAAATGTTCACTATACTCCTGGATAAAATCCTTGAGGGATGTAGTTTCCAAAATGGGGTAAATTGTCAGGGTTTTCCACTGTTTAGGCACATGAGGGGTTCTCCAAAGGCGACATGACATCCGCAGATCATTCCATCAAAGTCTGCGTTCCAAACGTCACTCCTTCATACCCTATATGCAGTTTTCCCCTACATATAGGGTATGTCCGTACTCAGGACAGGAGCAATTGCACAACAAATTTTGGGGTCCATTTTTTCCTGTTACCCTTGTGAAAATAAAAAAATTAGGGCTAAAAGTAAATTTTTGTGGAAAAAAATGTGATTTCTTAATTTGACGGCTCTACGTCATAAACTTCTGTGAAGCACCTGTCAGTTCAAGGTACTCACCACACTTCTAGATAAGTTCCCTGAGGGGTCTAGTTTCCAAAATTGGGTCATTTGAGGGGGTTTCCACTGTTTAGGCACATCAAGGGATCACCAAACGCGACATGGCGTCCTCTAATTATTCTAGCAAATTTTACAAATGGTGCCCTTCCCTTCCGAACCCTGCCATGTGACCAAACAGTGGTTTTCCCCCACATATGGGGTATCGGCGTGCTCAGGAGAAATTGAACAACAAATTTTGTGGTCCATCTTCTCTTTTTACTCTTGTGAAAATAAAAAAAATGGGTCTCAAGTAAACATTTTGTGAAAAAAAGTTAAATGTTCATTTTTTTCTTCCATGTTGCTTCAATTCCTGTGAAACACCTGAAGGGTTAATAAACTTATTGAATGTGGTTTTGAGCACCTTGAGGGGTGAAGTTTTTAGAATGGTGTCACTTTTGGGCATTTTCTGTCATATAGACCCCTCAAAGTCACTTCAAATGTGATGTGGTTCCTAAAAAAATGGTTCTGTAAATTTTGTTGGAAAAATTAGAAATCGCTGGTCAACTTTTAACCCTTATAACTTCCGAACAAAAAAAAAATTTGGTTCCAAAATTGTTCTGATGTAAAGTAGACATGTGGGAAATGTTATTTATTAACTATTTTGTGTGACATATCTTTCTGATTTAAGGGCATGAAAATTGCAAAATTTTCAAAATTTTCGGCAAATTTCCATTTTTTTCACAAGTAAATGTAAGTCTTATCGAATAAATTTTACCACTGTCATGAAGTACAATATATCACTAAAAAACATTCTCAGAATCAGTGGGATCAGTAGAAGCATTTATTACCTCATAAAGTAACACAGGTCAGAATTGTAAAATTTATCCCGGTCATTAAGCACATAATTGGCTCCGTCCTTAAGGGGTTAAACTAGGGCCCGACAGTATGTCCATATTACTACCAGGGGCCCTTGCAGTTTAGCTTTTGCCTCACAAAATGATCGCTGCTACAGCCACTGATGATGATATTTTTTTATCTTAACTTTGCCCACTCTAGCCCTAGGCTAATCTTTTGTGAACCAACTACAGCCAAGTTGAGTTGCTACAACAGAGAAGCTTGAAAAGTTAGAGGGAGAGAGGTTGGCATTGCCAGAAAAGTAAGCAGAGGCAGGGTACTTGTTACAGTTAAGCTCTGATGCTGCAGGAAAGTTTTTTTTCCGTGGCTTCCTCACTTCACAGCATTAACCTCACAAAAGAGATTGATGAGAAAGAGAAACACTATGGACCTCTGATGTGCAATTTTCGCAGGTGCTTCTACATCAAGGAAGTGCTGCTCCACACAGGAGCTTATTTAGTAGTGTGTAGTCTTAGCAGGCAGAGGATGGTACATGAGCTGCAAGAAGAGCTCCTCCTGGACTGCACTTCCCATACTGAGAAGACTTCACTTCAGGTACTGACTTAGAATTCCTAAGCTTTAACTCCTTCCTTCCCTTTATCGAAATACAATTATCCAGAGTGCATCAACCTGCTAGATATGCACCTGTCCTGTGTATGCCATCCTCATACCCTTTCCTTCTAACTTTTTCTAACTCCCTCTTTATGTAGTTTCCCATGGCCCACTTTTATTACCCCTTCCTTTCTCTACCTTTCTTACAACTTTTTAATGCTATCATCTTTGCATCCCTTCCCTCAATAAATTTAATTCATAGAGCGCATACACAGAAATCAAGATAAATGTAGCAAACTATTTCTATAAAATATGAAGCTGCATACATTTCCTAAAAATAAACCTTAAAGGCTCCATTCCAATTATCTTTGGGCTATCTATTTGGCATATGTATTAGTGTGGGCATAGATTTTCATTAGCCAAATCCATGCTAAGAAAGTACATTGGCATATACATTGGCTCCCGTCCCCACCACTCCACCAAAACTGCCCTGACCAAAATTACCAGTGAATTATCATAGTTAACAGACAATTTTCTTTACTCCTCCTTCTAGACCTACCTTCTACACAGTCAACCACTCCCTCCTACCACAAATCTTCTCTTCCCTTATCATCAAATATCTTGCCCTCTCCTGGATCTCCTTGTACCTCTCCAACTGCACATTTAGCATCTCCCTCTCCCACACTACCTCTTCATCCCGCCTTCTCTCTGTTGGTGTCCCTCAAGTCTCTGCTCTGGGACCCTTACACTTCTCAATCTATACCTTTGACCTGGGACAACTCATAAAGTCCCATTACTTCCAGTACCATCTATATGGTGGTGATACTCGGATCTATCTCTCTGACCCAGACGTCACCTCTCTGCTGTCCAAAATACCTGAGTGTCTATCAGCCTTATCCTCCTTCTCATCATGCTTCGTAAAGCTCAATGGGGACAAAACTAAACTCATCATCTTTCCTAACTCTCCTACCTGATGTATCTATCCCAATAAATTATATCATGCTCTCCCCTGTACCACAAGTCTGCTGCCTCAGAGTAACCCTCGATCTGCCCTGTCCCCCAAACCACACATTCAATCTTTTGCCACCTCCTGCTTCTTCCAACTCAAAAATATTTCCAGAATCCATTCTCTCCTCAACCCCGAATCTTCTAAAATGTTAGTGCATGCCCTCATCATCTCCTGCCTCGACTACTACAATATTCTCCTCTGTGTCCTCCGTGCTAACACTCTTGCACCTATTCAGTCCATCCTTAATTCTGCTGCATGACTAATCCACCTCTTGCCTTGCTATTTCTTCTTCTCCCCTCTGCAAATCCCTTAATTGGCTCCCAATTCCTCAATGTATCCAGTTAAAACTAACATTAACTTTACTAACATTGACCTACAAAGCCGTCCATAATCTGTCTCCTCCATATCTCTCTGAACTAATCTCCCGTTACCTTCCAACACGTAATCTCCAGTCATCTTAAGAACTTCTTCTATCCTCCACACTTATATGTTCATCACCCAATTGCCTCCAAGACTTCTTCCAAGCATCCCCAATACTCTGAAATTCTGTGCCCCAACATGTTCGATTATCCGCCAGTTTCTGAACTTTCAGATGGAAATTAAAAACGCATCTCTTCAAGCAAGCTTACAGCCTGTAATAACTTCAGTGCCTCCTAATCATTACCGGAGCTGCCTTCTCACCACCACCCAACCTACTGTTTTCTTCCCCATTTTCCGGTAGACTGTAAGCCAACAAGGGCAAGGCCATCTCCATCTGTACTAGTCTGTCATTGTTAGCTTGTTTACTGTCATTTATTTTTATATTTTGTATGTAACCCCTTCTCATGTACAGCACCATGGAATCAATGGTGCTCTAAAAAGAAATAATAATAATAATAATACAGTCTCTGAATTCCAACTTACGTATGACTCGTAGTTACAAACATAAGGTGTAAAAAAAAAAGCACTAACTTATTATTTATTTATTTTGCTTTGCTTATATAGTGCCTTCATATTCTGCAGCACTTTACATACATTATTAGCACTGTTCCCATTGGAGCTCACAACATAAATTCACTATCACTATGTCTTTAAAGTGTGGGAGGAAATCAGAGTACCCGTAGAAAACCCTAGCAAATTCCTCATAACTCACCATTCTCTCCCTGCTCAATGCCCACCGTCCAACGCTCTTCTGTCCACCATCGCATGCCATATCTTCGGCTTCTTCCTGCCGATTCAAGACCTTGAAGGTCAGTGCTCGTCGCAAGGTTGTGACATTATGACATTAAGACGTACCCAGCGACCTTACGATGGGGAGTGATCTCCGACTCTTGGATGTGGTCTTAAGTCCTGGCCTTTAGTGAAGAGTTTGGAGATATGACGTGCAATGCTGGAAAGAAGTGGGCTGGATGCCAGACAACAAGCAGGGGGAGCCTGGAAAGGTGAGTGATGAAGTGTTTAATATTTTTTTTGCGTTTATTTTTTACCATTTGCCTGCCCTGTGCCTATTTTAACATACAAATTCAATTTAAGAACAAACCTACAGAACCTATCTTGCTCATGACCCAGAACTGCCTGTATTGTATTTGGCTGAAATCTGTTGAGATACTTTTCAGTACACTTTTTAACTATAAAGAAAAGCATTGCTTTCTATTTAAAAATATATAAATAAAAAAGTGGAGATAATAGAGAAAATGGAAAGCCCTTGCATCATTGTCCATAGCTAGTATAAGTGACAGCTACAACTTATTTATTAGAAACAGGCTTAACAAGATGGGGGGAGGTGTTGCATTGTATGTTAGGAAAGAATATATCTCCACAGAGATCCAAGCTTCAGAGAATGGTAGATCTGTGGAAACTGTTTGGATAAGAATACAAGAAGAGAAGAACAGAAAGGACACTATTGTAGGTGTTTACTCTAGGCCACCTGGACAGAAAGATTGAAGATATGGATGAACTTTTTTTTACATAAGATGTCTTTGTTCTCAAGAAAAGTATGACATAGTGATCATGGGAGATTTTTACTATCCAGATATTTGTTGGGAATCTCTATCAGGCAAAAGTAAATGGTCCAGAAAATTATTATTTTCTCTCACTGAAAACTTTATCTTTCAAAAGGTAGAACAGAGAACAAGAGGATCTGCCATCTTGGACCTAATTCTTACCAACAGAGAGTAAATGGTTGAGGAAGTAAAGGTGGCTGGGAATTTAGGAGGTAGCGATCATGCTATCTTCAAATTTAGGATTACAAGAGAAGGAATCAATCTTTAAAGTTGGACTTTAGAAAGGCAGGTTTTGATGGACTCAGAAAGAGGGTAGGAAAGATCCAATGGTTGGATGTTTTAAAGGACAGAAATGTCCTAGAAGGATGGGAGATTTTGCTAAATGAAATTCTCGCTGCATCAGTAACAATCCCGAAAAGAAAGAAGAATTGGAAGCATTTAAAGAGACCAGGATGGATGAACACAGAACTTAAACACTTGCTAAAAAGGAAAAAAAATGTATAGCAAATGGAAAGAGGAGGGCATATCTAAAGGAGAATATAATGCTGTCTGAAGGGAATTCAGGGCAAGCGTTAGAAGAGCTAAAGCCAGTATTAAAGTGAGGCTTGCAAAGGAGACAAAAAGTAATAAAAAAGGATTTTGAGGCTGTGTCAAAAGCAAAAGAAGTATCAAAGATGCTATAGAATTTTTACAGGATGAAATAGATGAAGTGGTCGAAAATGATGTTGAAAATGCCGAACTTTTAAATTTCTATTTTGCATCTGTGTTCTCTAAGAAAGCAAATGTAACATCCACTGATCTTCACTGTGCTATTGAGGGAATAAAATAATCTACACTATCTATAAACTGAGTGATGGTGAGGGAACACTTAGCTAATTTAAATGAATTTAAATCTCCATGTCCAGATGAATTACATCCTAGGGGACTGAAAGAGATAACAGAAGAAATTATAGAACTACTAGCCAGAATTTTTGAAAAATCCTGGAGAACTGGAGAAGTCCCAGAAGATTTGGAGAAGGGCAACTGTTGACCCTATCTTCAAAAAAGGAAAGAAGATGGAGCCAGCCAGTGAGCTTTACTTCTATATCATGAAGATCATTGAATAAGTTATTAAACAGCATGTATGTAAGTACTTGGATAAGAATACAGTAAATAACCAGAGCCAGCATGGGTTTGTAGCAAACAAGTCATGCTAATTTAATTTCCTTCTATGATGGTATCACTGACTGGGTGGATCAGAGAAATGCGGGGTAGGTATAATATATCTTGACTTTAGCAAAGCATTTGATAAAGTATCTCATACTATCCTTAAAGTGGTTTTCTCACTAATGAAAGTTCATTTTAATCAATAGATCTTTGAATAATAATAACTTCCACAATTGGATGTGTTTAAATAAAATGTTCCTGTGCTGAGATAATCTTATAAATGTTTCCCCGTGTAATGGCTGTGTCTGATTGTGTACGGAACACGGTCTGATCATACCACAGCTTCTGGACAGGGGAGGAAGCAAAAGAGTATACAGACATTATAGCATGGGATCACAGCTGATTATTTTTGTGCTGTAAAACTTTTTGCTGCCTGTTTTTAAACAATGTTTTACTTCAAAGAAAAAGTCAACTGCAATCCGCTGCTGAAATATCTATATACTCTTTTGCTTCCTCCCCTGCCCAGGAGATATGGTATGATCAGACCGTGTTCCATACACAGTCAGACATAGCCATTACACAGTACACAGCAATAAGATTATTTCAGCACAGGAACATTTTATTTAAACATCCAATTGCGGAAGTTATTATTATTCCAAGATCTATTGATTGAATTTAACTTTTGTTTGTGGGAAAACCCCTTTAATGAAAAAAATGACCAAGTATGGGATTGACAAGGCTATGCTTAGGTGGATTCATAACTTGCTAAGTGATCGTACTCAATGAGTGGTAATAAATGGTTTCACATCCAATTGGAAGAGTGTTTCAAGTGAGATACCACTACTTTATACAATGCTACTCTCACATCAGCTATTGACTCGGTCGCCCCTCTTGTGCATGGCAGAGTGCGATGAATTAATAGACAACCTTGGCACAATAACCTCACTAAAAAGCTTTGGCAAGCATCCAGGGTTGCAGAACGGCGTTGGAAGAAAACACATTCGCAAGATGACTTCACTGCATTCAAACAAGCAACACTAGCATTCAAATCAGCCCTCACCTCCGTTAAACAGGCCTACTTCACAACCCTCATATTCTCCTTATCCTAAACCTCCCAAACAACTATTCATCACTTTCAACTCCCTCCTTGACCCTCCACTGCCCCCTTTGACCTCCCTCATCGCTGCTGAGGACTTTGCCACACACTTCAAAAACAAGATTCACCAAAGAAGGAAGCCTTCATTGTCCAACCACCACAACCCCTTTGTTTTACGGACCATTGCCCTTCCCCCATAAACTCCCTCTCCAACATCACTGATGAGAGCTTACCCGCCTCCTCTCCAAATCACACTTCACCACTTGTGCACTCGACCCCATCCCATTCCACCTCCTCCCCAACCTCACCCTCACACTCATTCCACCCCTAACCCATCTCTTCAACCTATCACTAACTTCTGGTACCTTCCCCTCTGCTTTCAAACATGCCACAATCACTCCTATCCTCAAAAATCCATTCCTCGACGCAACCGCTTTGTCCAGCTATTGCTCCATATCGCTGCTCCCATTTGCCTCCAAACTCCTTGAGCAACATGTTCACACTGAACTTTCCTCCATGTAAAACAACCTCGATTATTATGGATAACACTATTATAGTAGTGCATCTGGTTGTAGGACAACTAGCTACATACTGTAGGGGCTTCCCTGCTGAGCTGTGTTTGTAGTAGGACAACAATCAGTGCTTTAGTCATATAGCAGTTGAAGATGTAACTGATCAGCAGGAAGTTAACCTATTTGTTCTATGAAGTTTTTTTTGTAATGTTGCATTCATTACTATTGTGATTAAATATTGGTGAGCAATAACATGGAAATATCAAAAAAGGTGATCACTTGATCACCTCTAAATGAAATGAAGATATTATATTTTAGAATAATTCAGATACACTTTTCTGAATGCATATATTTTGATTTGGTATTTTTTTTCCAAACAAATTTATTATTGTATCATTTCTTTACTTATATTCTGTATCCTATCAATTATATTTAGCTCATGTGAGATGTTGATGTCTTCTGATATACCTTGCTAGTTTATGGGGAAAAACAAAACTGTAATTATAGCCAGTGATGCAGGCTGCCTCATTCATGGTGACAAGTGACCGTAGGGCATATGGCATGTCAAAACATTGTAAGAATGGGATTACAATTTTGCATGGCATAGGCTAGTCACAAACCATAGAACATGGCATTTGATGTAAACTAAAAAGAGAAACAAAGAAAAAGTCATTGGGTATCAATGCTCTCAGTTGTGGAAGAAGAAACTGCATTTTGTCTGTTGAGTTTCACAGTTACTTTAGTGAAAGTGGTCCATATTAAATACATATGCTTGAATGCAAAATTTTGGAAAAACTAAGCAATATCTGCTCTTTTCAATGATTGACATTCATTTTTCAATGAACTGTTAAACACATGTATTTTAGTTACTATAAAAGTATATATTTTTTAATCTTATAATTTTTATTTCAAGATTTTTCACTTTTATATTATAGTAAACACACAACCCCAGCTAGAGATGATTTTTTAAAATTCAAATTTGCAGACACCACCAAATTTTCCCCCAAATTTTGATTTTGGTGAGTGCATTTGCTAAAATCTCAATACTGGAAAGCTTGTAATTGCTCAAAAAATATATATGGGGAAGAGGAGAGAGAGAACCCAGCTGACCATAAGAGCTTACACTCTACAGGAAAAAGAGAGATGATCCCAATGACCACAAGAGCTTACACTCTACAGAATAGAGAGGACCCTGACGAAACTTAGAGCTTACACTTTACAGAAGTGACCGTAAGAGCTTATACTGTACAGAAGAAAGTGAGAAATCCATTAACCATAAGAGCTTACACTATACTGGAGAAAGAGACTTACCCAGTGACTCTAGAGATGAAAAATGGCTCTGCTATACAAACTTTGCTCTATTGGGATCTGGAGATCTCAGATGGTGCAGGTACTGACCACCACTGTACACGGCATGATAATCCATAAAGATGTCATAGCTGTATTGCATTATGGAGAGGCCCATGCAGCACGGCAAAATTATGTTAGCCAGCTCTCTCTCATGCTTCAACAGTGTGGAGAATTATGCCGAGCAAGTTTTTTTTTTTTTTTTTGCGAATTGCAAATCCAATCTCAAAATGTTTGAATCTGTGTAGCATCGGCATCTCTGCCTCTTGCCGGGCAGAGACACCGTTCCCCTCACCATCGCGGTCCTGGTCCGGCGTCTTCCTGCTCCCCTGCTGTTGTGGCGCACACCCTGCGCAGCTTCCTTGGCACTCTGCTTAAGGCTCGGGCGCGCGCTCCCTCTTAAGGGGGCCGCGCGCTCCGTCCTAAAGAGTCCCCGACCGATGGCCAGAGGACTTCTATATAAAGCACCTCCGCCAAAATGGAGGTGCCTGTGCAAAGTTGTTGTTCCATGTCCTAACACTTGCTTCAGCCCTCAGGTTCTGCTGCCAGTCAGTACAGCCCGCCAGTCTGTCTTACAGTCCAGCCCTCCAATCTGTTTAATAGTTCTGCCCGCCAGTCTGCCAGTTACCTGCCAGTAACCTGCCATGCCCGCCAGCCTGCCTACCTGGAGCACCTGTCAGTAACCTGCCGTGCCTGCCTGCTGCCTACCTGGAGCACCTGCCAGTTACCTGCCGTGCCGTTACCTGCCGTGCCCGCCAGCCTGCCTACCTGGAGAATCTGCCAGTTACCTGCTGTGCCCGTCAGCCTGCCTACCCGGAGCATCTGTCTGGCTATCCACTGTGCCCGCCTGCTTGCCTACCCAGAGCACCTGTCTGACTATCTGCCGTACCTGCCTGCTGATCTACCAGAACCACCCGTCTGCCTTCCTGACGTGCTCATCCGCTGTACCTGTCAGTCCCTGTCATCTGACCAGTGGGAGTCACCTGCTCTCACACAAGGTCAGACCCAGAGTGGCACCTGGTTCACCTGCCCAGTTCCTCCCTTGTTCACGGAGTCGACTAAGCCGCCGTGTGACCTGGGTCAGGCTGAGTAGGTACTTAGTCACGCCCCTCTGGTCCCTCCTTGCACCGAAGCACAGAGATTCCACCACCCTGACCCGTAACAGTTTGCACAGGTCATGGATCCCGGTGGCCCCCAGGCTCCTTCGCTCTCTGACCTGCACCAGGAGGTCTCACGTCAGAGATCCCAACAGGAAACCATCCTGTCCTATCTGCGGACTGTCAACTCCCGCCTGGACACACTGTCCACCCTGTCTGTGTCCGTCTCTAGCCGAGCGGCACCCGCTCCGGCGGCACCTCAACCCAGTGGCGCTGTGGCACCCAGCTTTGGACCTGGGGCTCTCTGCGCCTCCTCATTTTGGTGGTGACCCCGTCTTATGTCGGGGCTTCATAAATCAGTGCACACTGCAATTTGAACTCCTGGCACACCAGTTCACCTCCGACCGGCCCAAGGTGGCGTTCATCATGTCTCACCTCACCGGGGAGGCATTGGCATGGTTAAACCCGCTATGGGAAAGAGGGGATCCCCTGGTGTCTGATCCTCTGGCTTTCCTCGCTGCCTTCCGGAAGGTCTTCGATGAGCCCGGACGAAAATCTTCTGCCTCCTCACTTCTCCATCTCTGCCAAGGAAGTCTCACTGTGAGCCAGTATGCCATACGTTTCCGAACCCTCGCATCTGAACTTGCCTGGAACAACGAGACCCTGGTGTCCACCTTTTGGGAGGGTCTTTCCGGACGTATCAAGGATGAGCTAGCCGGTCGTGACATCCCTTCCACCCTGGTCGACCTGGTGTCATTAGCTACCTGGATTGACATCCATTTTCTGGAACGTGCGAAGGAGACTACCCGGGAGAGAAGATTTCCGCGTCTCACTCCAACATTCCAAAGGCCAGCCTCGCAACCAGCAATTCCCCGGGCATGTTCGCCTGAGCCTATGCAAATTGACCAAGCCAAGATGGTCAAGTCTCGCCTAGAGAAGTGCCGAGCTGAGGGGAGTTGCTTCTACTGTGGCAGTATAGAGCATCTGATCCGTTCCTGCCCGGTGAGGCCGGGAAACTCCAGTGTCTAGGACCGCTTGGAGAGGTCATCCTAGGCAAGGGTAAATCCTCTCCATCCTTGACTCTGTCTGTTTCTATTTCCAGTGGTGAGACCCGCTTCTTCGAGACTGCCCATCTGAATTCCGGAGCCACTGGGAATCTCATTCAACAGGCTGTTGTGGAGCGGTATCAGATTCCTACCGTACGTCTGGCTGAACCGTTGGCGGTTGCCTCCGTGGATGGGAGGCTTCTTCCGGAGACCATCTTGCTCATCACAGAGCCTGTAACCCTGCAGGTGGGAATGCTGCACTCGGAGAAGATCTCCTTTCATGTGCTGTCTGGTCTCTCACTCTCTCTTGCTTGGTCTACCCTGGTTACAAAGACATGAGCCCGTCCTGAATTGGAGATCTGGTGAAGTTCTCCGTTGGGGTCAGGAATGCCATGAGTCCTGTCTGGTTCCGGTTCATCCTGCCCGACCCCCGTCTACTCCAGCTAATCTACCTGGTCTGCCGGCACCCTACTGGTCCTATGCGGACGTCTTTGACAAAAAGGAAGTGGAGACATTACCACCTCATAGGCCCTATGAGTGCCCCATCGACCTGGTACCTGGTGCTTCTTCTCCCAGCGGGCAAATCTACCCCTTGCCGCTGGCTGAGACCCGGGCCATGTCTGAGTACATAGAAGAGAATCTTGCTAGGGGATTTATCCAGAAATCCACCTCTCCAGCTGGAGCAGGATTCTTCTTCGTCAAGAAGAAAGACGGCTCTCTACGTCCCTGTATCGGTTACAGAGGCCTTAACCAGATTACCATCAAAAATAAGTACCCCCTGCCTCTCATGTCAGAGCTGTTTGACCGTCTTAAAGGCACGAAGATCTTCACCAAGCTCGATCTTCGCAGGGCATACAATTTGGTCCGGATTCGCCAGGGAGACGAGTGGAAGACTGCATTCAACTACGAATACTGCGTGATGCCCTTTGGTCTCTGTAATGCTCCAGCCGTCTTCCAGGAGCTGGTTAATGAAATATTTTGTGATCTCCTGTATTCTTGAGTGGTGGTGTACCTGGACAATATCTTGGTTTTCTCTCCGGATCTGCCCTCACACCAGAGGGATGTTCATCAGGTTCTTCTAATGCTCCGGAAGTATCGCCTATATGCTAAATTTGAGAAATAACTCTTTTAGCAGACCTTTCTGCCGTTCCTGGGCTATATTATCTCCAAGACTGGTCTGCGGATGGATCCCGAGAAGCTGTCTGCCATCTTAAAGTGGCCCCGACCGGAGGGGTTGAAGGCGATTCAGTGATTCCCGGGCTTCGCAAACTATTACCGCCTCTTCATTCCTCATTTCTCCTCCCGGACTGCTCCCATCTCCGCTCTCACCCGTAAAGGAGCAAATCCCAGGGAATGGACTTCCAAAGCAGAGAAGGCCTTCGTCTCCCTTAAACAAGCCTTCTCCTCTGCTCCTTTGCTGCACCGTCCGGATTGCAACAAACAGTTCTTCCTGGAGGTTGATGCATACTCCACCGGAGCGGTGCTCACCCAGAAATCCTCGTCTGGAAGAATGGTAACTTGCTGCTTCTTCTCCAAGCTCTTCTCCTCGTCCGAGCGCAACTACTCCATATGAGATCGTGAGCTGCTGGCCATCAAATTAGCGCTGGAGGAGTGGCGCTACTTGCTGGAGGGGGCTCTGCACCTGGTGGTCATCTACACTGACCACAAAAACCTCGCTTATCTGCAGAACACCCAAAGACTAAATCCGTGTCAGGCTAGGTGGTCTCTATTCTTTGCCCGATTCTGCTTCACTCTGCATTACCGCCTGGTGGACAAGAACTTTAAAGCTGATGCTCCCGCTCATTCCTGTCTTCCGACAAAGAGGAGGAGCCTCTACATATCATTGACCACTCCAAAGTAATGACTGTTGCTCCGTTTGACCTGTCTCATCTTCCACTCGGTAAGACCTTTGTAGCGGTTCCGGATCGAAAGAAGGTTCTACTCTGGGGCCATTCATCCAAACTAGCCGGTCATGCTGGCCAGAGGAAGACCTTTCTGCTTGTCGCCCGACAATACTGGTGGCCTTCCCTGCACAAGGATGTTGCAGACTTTGTTGCGGCTTGTTCCTCTTGTGCCCATAACAAGGTACCCAGACACCTTCCATCCGGCCATCTCCTTCCTCTCCCCGTGCCTTCCGCACCGTGAGGTCTTTATCTAAGAAAGAGGAAATGAACTGCAATCCCTATGTGAGGGCACACTCTTGAAGAGGAAAATAGCAAGACATACTCTATCAAGGATGTCCAACTCAAATACACAGAGGGACTAAATTAAAAGCTTGGACAAAGTGGGGGGCCAACATTGATATTTATTACAAAAAATGTCTACAATTGAGGAAGTTTTTCCTTATCATCAAATATGACAATGAACTTTTTCATATAGAAACAAACTTAAAGAGGTTGTCCCACGAACAAAGTACAATTTAATTAATAGTTCTTAGAATAAAATATTGGAATACTATAATATGTTATGTAAGAGCAGACTCCCAGACTATGATAAATAAAATTCTCTGGTCTGATGAGACGAAGATAGAACTTTTTGGTGATAATTCTAAGCGGTATGTGTGGAGAAAACCAGGCACTGCTCATCACCTGCCCAATACAATCCCAACAGAGAAACATGGTGGTGGCAATATCATGCTATGGGGGTGTTTTTCAGCTGCAAGGACAGGATGACTCGTTGCAATTGAAGGAAACATTAATGCAGCCAAGTACAGAGATATCCTGGATGAAAATCTGTTCCAGAATGCTCTGCATCACAGACTTGGCCGAAGGTTCACCTTCCAACAAGACAATGACCCTAAGCACACAACTAAAACAACAAGGGAGTGGCTTCAGAACAACTCTGTGACCATTCTTGGCTGGCCCAGCCAGAGTCCTAACCTAAACCCAATTGAGCATCTCTGGAGAGACCTGAAAATGGCTGTCCACCAACGTTCACCATCCAACCTGACGGAACTGGAGAGAATATGCAAGGAAGAATGGCAGAGGATCCCCAAATCCAGGTGTGAAAAACTTGTTGCAACATTTCCAAGAAGACTCATGGCTTTACTAGCTCAAAAGGGTTCTTCTACTCAATACTGAGCAAAGGGTATGAATACTTATGACCATGTGATATTTCAGTTTTTCTTTCTTAATAAATTTTAAAAAATTTCTACATTTCTGTTTTTTTTCAGTCAAAATGAGGTGCAGATTGTACTTTAATGAGAAAAAAAATGAACTTTTTAGAATTTATCAAATGGCTGCAATGAAACAAAGAGTGAAAAATGTAAAGGGGTCTGAATACAACCCCTGAAAAAAATTATGGAATCACCGAGCTCGGGGGATGTTCAATCAGTTGTTTAATGTTGTTGAAAAAAAGCAGATCACAGACAAGGAACAAAGCTAAAGTCATTTCAAATGGCAACTTTAGGGCTTTAAGAAACACTAAAAGAAATCAAGATAAAAAATGTGGTACTCAGTAAGGGTAATTTTTTTCAGACCAAGCAGAGGGAAAAAATTATGGAATCACTCAATTCTGAGGAAAAAATTATGGAATCACTCTGTAAATTTTCATTTCCAAAACTAACACCTGCATCAAATTAGATCTGCTCGTTAGTCTGCATCTAAAAAGGAGTGATCACACCTTGGAGAGCTGTTGCACCAAGTAGACTGACATGAATCATGGCTCCAACATGAGATATGTCAATTGAAACAAAGGAGAGGATTATCAAACTCTTAAAAGAAGGTAAGTCATCACGCAATGTTGCAAAAGATGTTGGTTGTTCATAGTCAGCTCTGTCTAAAATCTTGACCAAATACAAACAACATGGGAAGATTGTTAAAGGCAAACATACTGGTAGACCAAGGAAGACATCAAAGCGGAAACTTAAAGCAATATGTCTCCAAAACAGGAAATGCACAACAAAACAAATGAGGAATGAATGGGAGGAAACTGGAGTCAATGCCTGTGACCAAACTGTAAGAAACCGCCTAAAGGAAATGAGATTTACATACAGAAAAGCAAAACATAAGCCATCATTAACACCTATACAGAAAAAAAAAAGGATACAATGGGCTAAGGAAAAGCAATTGTGGACTGTGGATGACTGGATGAAAGTCATATTCAGTCATGAATCGCGAATCTTCATTGGGCAAGGTGATGATGCTGGAACTATTGTTTGGTGCCGTTCCAATGAGATTTATAAAGATGACTGCATAAAGAGAAAATGCAAATTTCCACAGTCATTGATGATATGGGGCTGCATGTCAGGTAAAGGCACTGGCTAGCTGGCTGTCATTACATCTTCAATAAATGCCCAAGTTTACTGTAACATCCCTGGCGGCGTGCTTGCATGGTGCACCACCTCCCACCATGCAAGAACGCAATCTTACCTGTCAGTCCATGCTGCACTCTTTGCTCCAGTACTTGCTGTGTCCATGTCTCTTGTCTGATTGCTTAAGGCGTCGGCGCGGCTTTCTGCTTGTTTCTTATAGCTTCTGTGTGCACAGTCCTAATGCGTCTCCAGCCTATTGCTGTGAGTCACTGGATACTTAAACCCTCTCCACCCAGTAGGAGGTGCCTGAGCAACACTTTCACTCAGTTTGTCTTTTGCAACTGAGTTGCCAGGTCCTGTCTTGTATCTAGTCTGTTCTGCCACCCTGGCGGCTGAGTACCCAGGCCTGTTACCTGTATCTTTGACTTCTAGTCAGTTTCTGCCACCTTGGGGGCTGAGTTCCCAGGCTCGTTCCTGTATCTTGTTCCTGGTTCAGATCCTGTCTGAACAGTATCCTAGTCCGTTACCTGTTTGTCTCTGTGTCTGCACCTTCCCCTTTTCCTGCAGTATCTGAACCTGCACCTAACTCCTACTCGTTGTCTCTATACTTCTGTTTGTGAGTTTTGTGTCCACTCGCTACTTCATTGCAAGTACCTTGTGTGTATCTGGTTCTGCTCGTTCTGTTTCCCTGCCTCCGTATCTAACTCTTGTGTTCCAGCTATCTTCTTGTGTTTCCAGTCGGTTCCATGTGAACAGAGCCCTGTCCTGTCTACTGCATTTGCTGGTTTTGCTTTGTTCTGCTTGTTTACCGCATCTGCGGTTTTGCTCTGCTTTGCTTGTTCACAGCATCTGTGGGTTTTGTTCTGCTTTGCTTGTTCACCGCATCTGCGGGTTTTACTCTGCTTTGCTTGTTCACTGCATCTGCGGGTTTTACTCTGCTTTGCGTGTTCACCGCATCTGTGGTTTTGCTTTGCTTTGCTTGTTCACCGCATCTGCGGGTTTTGCTCTGCTTTGCTTGTTCACCGCACCTGCGGTTTAACTCTGCTTTGCTTGTTCACCGCATCTGCAGGTTTTGCTTTGCTTTGCTTGTTCACCGCATCTGCGGTTTTGCTCTGCTTTGCTTGTTCACCGCATCTGCAGTTTTACTCCACTCTGCTTGTTTACCGCACCTGCGACTCCTTTCCTGTATCCCAGTCTGTACTGGTCCCTATCCTGCCTACGTTCCTACCTGCCAGCACCCGCCACTCTGCATGTCAGCCGTGCCTGCCTGTGCCCACCTGTCTGCACGCCAGTCGTGCCTGCCAGTGCCCAACTGTTTGCATACCAGCTGTGCCTGTCAATATCCGCCTGTGTGCATACCAGCCGTGCTTGCCAGTACCCACCTGTCTACATGCCAGTCTAACCTGCCTGTTCCTGCATTCCCCTGTGTGGGTCAACAGCTGTGCCCGGGGTCTGACCTGGAGTAGCACCTGGTCCCTCTGCTCGGTTCCTCCCTGGTTCACGGAGTCGACTGAGCCGCCGTGCGACCTTGGTCGGATCGGGTTGATACTTATTTACACCCCTCCAGGCACTCCTCGGTTCATGGTACAGTGGGATCACTAATCACACTCACGCCAGTCAGTGCGGGCACGAACGTAACAGTTTGCTCAGGTCATGTTTCCCGTTGAGCCCCATGGCCCTTCGCTCTCAGAGACATTTGTATCCTTGTCTGGCGAATACGTGCACCAAGGAAAAAATTTTTCGCAAGCTGAGGCCCAGGCGATTTGCGCACCAGCCCAAATGGATCTATCAGCACTCGTCTCCTGCGGATCCACCACGGTACTATGGGGATCCAAAATGAAGCTGTGCATTTGTGGAGCAATGCATGCTGCATTTCAAATTCTATGCTCACTATTTTCCTACCGATCGGGTTAAAGTAGCATTCATGATGGCCTACCTTGAAATGAATCACCCCCCATTTAGGAAGCATGGGATCCTATCGTCTCTGACCTGCAGGCCTTCCTGGTGGCCTTTCAAATGCTTTACGATGGCCCTAATCCTGAAGCTTCTGCTAAAGCTTCCCTTCCCAATATCCTGGAGCAGCCCCGATGGGTGATGTGTGTAGGTAGCCTGCCAGTTTTCCAGCCTGAAGAGACTGCTGCCCACACAGAATCCACACAGGATGACAATGCTCTACAGAATACTTCCCTTCCCAACCTCAAGAGGCAGTCCAGACGTGCAAGGCGTAGATGTAAACTGTCACGCCAGGTTCTGTCCTCGAAAAGACCTTCTGTTCCCCAGCCTGTAGAGGAAGCTGTCCGCACAGAATCCATGAAGGATGACTAAGTTCGTCAGGCAAAGCAGAGGCCAGAACTCAGTCACAAAATCGGATTGCAGTCCTGCTGCGGTTGTTTGGGATCCCCTGATGGTCATTGTCCAGCGAAGGTTGAAGAATCCCAAGACATTAGGCTTGTAGGAGAGGCTGCCCTTGGCATTAGTGTTTCCTCTCCACAGACGACCTTGACTGTCTCCGTGGCAAGTGAAGGCCTCGGATTAACCAGAAGTTTCGGGCTTAAAGCCTTGAAGAGTCGGAGTCTGATTCCCGTCCAACAACTTCAGAAGCCAGTTTGGGCATTGTCAGTGGAAGGACGAGCCCTACTCAGAAACAGTCAAAATATGTCTGTACAAAATTAAGCTCCAGATTGGAGCATTACACATGAAGAAGTACACATTCCAGGTGCTTTCTGGTTTACCCACAGGTCGTCCAGAGCCGAGAGATCTAGTGCCCGCTCAGGTCTGGAGATCCTGCATGGTGTTTCCTGGGGGACTGCTGAGGTGCAATGGGGTGTCCAGTCCCCATATCTTTCATACAGTCAGCAGTTTCTTCGTCTTCTTCACCAGATCTGCTAGTCGCTGACTCGCTGTGCGATGAAGTCTCCGAAGGAAGGGAAGCGGAGGCATTGTCCCCACACAGTCTCGATGATTGTACCAATGATCTGGCTTTAGGCACCGCTCCGTCTCGCAGACGTGTCATCTCAGAAACCAGACTGAGGTTGGTCCCTAAGCAAGGATCCTCCATCTCTAACAAATGTTGCAATAAGTCCATCAAGGTGGTGGCTACCTCCAAGTCTCTGCACCCCTCCAACCTGGTGGAGGATCTCCAGTTGTCCTGTGAATCCTTTGGGGTACTTCCCGATGATAACAAATGGAAAGAGACTTTTCTGCACCCTGTACCTGGCACTTCGCCCACTTCATCCATAAAGCTTGGCAAAGTGCACGTCAAGGCGGTGGTTTCCCCCGAGTCTCTGCACCCCTCCAACCTGGTGGAGGATCTCCAGTTGTCCCAAGAATCCTTTGGGGTACTACCCGATATTAATAAGTGGAGAGAGACTTTCCTGTGTTCTGTTTCTGGTACCTCGCCCACTTCATCTGTTGCTGAGGATGGCCCGATGGATGGAAGCATCCTAGTTACCAAGATGATGAGACCAGCTTTGTTCCCTCTAGTGGACAGAAGAGGAAATCTTCTTGAGGAGAAGGATCGGCCTCCAAATTCTCTGCAGAAAATCCTTGCTGGTTGGAGGAAGAGGGGGCGTAAAGGGGGGGTACTGTAACATCCCTGGCGGCGTGCTTGCATGGTGCACCACCTCCCACCATGCAAGACCGCAATCTTACCTGTCAGTCCATGCTGCACTCTTTGCTCCAGTACTTGCTGTATCCATGTCTCTTGTCTGATTGCTCAGGGCATCGGCGCGGCTTTCTGCTTGTTTCTTATAGTTACTGTGTGCACAGTCCTAATGCATCCCCAGCCTATTGCTGTGAGTCACTGGATACTTAAACCCTCTCCACCCAGTAGGAGGTGCCTGAGCAACACTTTCACTCAGTTTGTCTTTTGCAACTGAGTTGCCAGGTCCTGTCTTGTATCTAGTCTGTTCTACCACCCTGGGGGCTGAGTACCTAGGCCTGTTATCTGTATCCTTGCCTTCTAGTCAGTTTCCGCCACCCTGGGGGTGAGTTCCCAGGCTCGTTCCTGTATCTTGTTCCTGGATCAGATCCTGTCTGAACAGTGTCCTAGTCCGTTACCTGTTTGTCTCTGTGTCTGCACCTTCCCCTTTTCCTGCAGTATCTGAACCTGCACCTAACTCCTACTCGTTGTCTCTGTACTTCTGTTTATGAGTTTTGTGTCCACTCGCTACTTCATTGCAAGTACCTTGTGTGTATCTGGCTCTGCTCATTCTGTTTCCCTGCCTCCGTATCTAACTCTTGTGTTCCAGCTATCTTCTTGTGTTTGCAGTCTGTTCCCTGTCCTGTCTACCGCATCTGCGGGTTTTGATTTGCTCTGCTTGTTTACCGCATCTGCGGTTTTGCTCTGCTTTGCTTGTTCACCGTATCTGCGGGTTTTGCTCTGCTTTCCTTGTTCACCGCATCTGCGGTTTTGCTCTGCTTTGCTTGTTCACCGCATCTGCGGGTTTTGCTCTGCTGTGCTTGTTCACCGCATCTGCGGTTTTGCTTTGCTTTGCTTGGTTCACCGCATCTGCGGGTTTTGTTCTGCTTTGCTTGTTCACCGGATCTGCGGTTTTGCTCTGCTTTGCTTGACCACTGCATCTGCGGTTTTGCTCTGCTTTGCTTGTTCACCGCATCTGCGGGTTTTTCTCTGCTTTGCTTGTTCACCGCATCTGCGGTTTTGCTCTGCTTTGCTTGTTCACCGCATCTGCGGGTTTTGTTCTGCTTTGCTTGTTTGCCGCGTCTGCGGGTTTTGCTCTGCTTTGCTTCTTCACTGCATCTGCGGGTTTTGCTCTGCTTTGCTCTTTCACCGCATCTGCGGTTTTGCTCTGCTCTGCTTGTCTACCACACCTGCGGCTCTGTTCCTGTATCCCAGTCTGTACTGGTCCCTATCCAGCCTACGTTCCTACCTGCCAGTACCCGCCTCTCTGCATGTCAGCCGTGCCTGCCTGTGCCCACCTGTCTGCACACCAGACGTGCCTGCCAGTGCCCACCTGTTTGCATACCAGCTGTGCCTGTCAATATCCATCTGTCTGCATACCAGCCTGTTCCTGCATTCCCCTGTGTGGGTCAACAACTGTGACTGGGGTCTGACCTGGAGTAGCACCTGGTACCTCTGCTCGGTTTCTCCCTGGTTCACGGAGTCGACTGAGCCGCCGTGCGACCTTGGTCGGGTTCCGGTTGATACTTAGTTACGCCATTACAGGCATTCCTCGGTTCATGGTACAGTGGGATCACTAATCACACTCACGCCAGTCAGTCCGGGTGCGAGTGTAACATTTACATTGATATTTTGGACAGTTTTCCTATCCCATCAATTGAAAGGATGTTTGGGATGATGACAATATTTTTCAAGATGATAATGCATCCTGCCATAGAGCAAAAACTGTGAAAGCATTCCTTGAAAGAAGACACATAAGTTCAATGTCATGGCCTGCAAACAATCCAATTGAAAATCTTTGTTGAAAGTTGAAGAAAATTGTCCATGACAAGGCTCCAACCTGCCAAACTGATCTGGCAACAGCAATCAGAGAAAGTTGGAGCCAGATTGATGAAGAGTACTGTTTGTCACTCTTTAAGTCCATGCCTCAGAGACTTCAAGCTGTTATTAAAGCCAGAGGTGGTGCAACAAAATACTAGTGATGTATTGGAGTGTTATTTTGTGTGTTTGTTTTTCATGATTCCATAATTTTTTCCTCAGAATTGAGTGATTCCATAATTTTTTTCCTTTGCTTGGTCTGAAAAAAATTACCTTTACTGAGTACCACATTTTTTATCTTGATTTCTTTTAGTGTTTATTAAAGCCCTAACGTTGTCATTTGAAATGACTTTAGTTTTGTGCCATGTCTGTGATCTGCTTTTTTTCAACAACATTAAACAACTGAATGAACATCCTCCGAGCCCGGTGATTCCATAATTATTGCCAGGGGTTGTACTTTCCGTACCCACTGTATCAGGCAAATTTTAAAAAGGATTTAAAAAAAAAAAATAATTTAAGTAAACCAAAATTGAAATTTTTATTAAAACATTGGAAATTTCAGTGTACTTTATTAAGGAAGGAAAAACTGCCAAAAATTTGATGGAAGAGGGACATCCTTGTCATGTAGTAGTACTCCTAGACTCATAAAAGCTATGCACTAAGTGCAAAGCCTGCCAAAAATTACAAGCAGGGTCACCCATGCACCCTTGAAGGCACCAACTTGAGTGCCTTATTCAAATATTGAGAACAAAGTGTAGTTGTGGTACTCCTACTCTCATAAAGCTATGCACAGTGCAAAGTCTGAAAAATTATAAGCAGGGTCATCCATACAACCTTCAAGGCACCAACTGTAGTGCCTCATAAAAAAATTAAGAAAGTGTAGTTGTGGCACTTCTACACTCATAAAGGCTTTGCACACAGACAGAAGGGTCATCCAGTCATCCATAGACCATTTAAGGCAACAACTGGCGGGCCTCATTCAAATATTGAAGTTTAAAAACACTTTATGTGCTGCTGTAATCTGGTGATGTGGAAAAGTTGGATCTAATCCAGGCTTAGTTCATTGTTATCAGAGTGAGCCTGCCAGCATTTTCTGTTGACAGGTGAAAGTGCCTGTCTGTTATGACCCCCCAGCAGCACTAAAAACCGTCTCAGACAAGAAGCTAGCGGCAGGGCAGCACAACACCTTCAAGGTGTAGAGGGAAAGCTCAAGCCAGGTGTTCAGCTATGAGACCCAATAGTTGAGGGTCACAGAGGAATTAGGGAGTAGGCTGGTTTTGTTGGCCAGGTATTGCTTGACCATCTTTAAAATCTTTTCCCTCCTTATCAAAAATACCCTATAATCAGGGCCTAGACACTGGGAGGTTGTCATGAAATTGGCCCAGGCCTTTGACAGTGTAGCCCTGCCTCTGCTCTACCTGGTGTGTCTCCCTTGCCTCTCCTTCTTGTTTGGGCAAGAAAGCTTGCCTCCTGCCGCTAGCATGGTGTGATTTGAAGTTTTTCTACATATTTTCCACAATGGCCTTCTGGTATAGCAGCATTTTAGTAGACCTCTCCGCCTCAGTAAGGAGAGATGCAAGGTTATCCTTGTAGCATGGGTCTAGCAGGGTGAACAACCAGTACTCTTTTTTGGCCAAGATGGATATAATGCGAGGGTCACAGGAAAGGCAGCGGTACATAAAGTCGACCATATGTGCCAAGCTCCCTACAGCCAACACTTTCCTGTCTCCACCATGCTGACTAGTCTCCATATCCTCCTCCTTCTCCATCTTTTCCTCCTCATTCCCCTTCTTAGCCCATCCATGTAGGAGTGATGGTACAAAGCTTGTGTGAGTACTAGCCTCCTGTTCCTCTTCCTCAGCCTCCTCCTCCTCATTGTTACCCAGTCCGCACTGAGCAGATGAGATGAGGCTGGGCTGGGTAGTATCTCCCTGTCTCATGTCTTCCTCCATCTCTACGCATGCAAAGCTTCAGTTTTAATTGTGAGCAACGATTGTTTAAGTAGGCACAGAAGAGGGATAATTGCACTGATTATGGCTTCGTTGCCACTCATCATATTTGTGGAGTCCTCAAAGTTTTGGAGAACCGCACAAATGTCAGACATCCATGCCCACTCTTCAGTTGTTATGTGTGGAGGGTGACCAGAATACCGACGGGTGTGTTGGAGCTGGTATTCCACAACTGGCCTCTGCTTCTCACAAAGCCTTGCCACCATGTGCAGTGTGGAGTTTCAGCGCATGGTGATGTCACACTCCAGTCGGTGTCCACCGCAAGGCGTCCTACCGCCAGTCCCAGCCCCTATGCCTTGGGGTGCCTCCTGATGCTCTTCACTGAGTATCCCGTGGTCCCGAAGAATTTCCTTTGAAAAAATAAGTGTCCAAACTACAGGTGGTGTAGCTTGCTTAACAGCCGGGATAATCCGCTGACTAGCAGACACTGCTACTATGCACAAAGTATTTCCTGGGCTAGATGCAGTTAAAAATTTGTAATTAGATACTCTCGTTGGATGCTGAGAAAGCATTCCATAGTCTCCTAGCACGCCATATATTATTCTCTTAAAAAGCTTGGGGTAGGGGTCTAGGGGACCCTTTTATAGCCAAAATCACGGCCCTGTATCGCAATGCGTCACCTAGGTTGAAGATAAATTGAACTGTAGCACAGAGGTATTGCACCTCACCCAGAGGTGTGATATCTCACTCTCAGGTAAGGATGGAGTGTGGATCAGGACCCCGACACCTGCATGCATTAGAGACCTGAGATGGGCACGACAGTCCCTGTCCCTGGCTGGAGTGGGGGGAGGGATTACTGAGGAAGGGGAACCCTGTAGTGCAGGAGCAGGGAGGAAGCAGTTCCTGGGTGCATTGAGAAGGGAGTATAAAAGGTGGGCACCATCTTAGTTCAGTGCAGAGAAGTCTGAGCAGAGGTGACAGGGAGCAGGGGCTCTGCATGAGCTCTGCTCCAGAGGCGGGCCTAGTAACAGAGGCCCAGGCCTGGAAGAGGAAGAAGGAAGGAAGAGGAGCGGAGAAGGCTTCAGGAACGAGGAATGAAGGGATCCCAGGGGTGTGGACGGGCGAGTCACCACCGCACGCCCGAATCCACCTGCGTCGCTCGATGGTCCAGATGGATGGAGTGGAGGATGGCTGGTTGATGGACACCCCACGCAAACACGGCTACAGCGCCAACAAGGAGGAGGTGGAGTAATGTTTTGGGCTGGAATCATGAGGAGAGAGATTGTCAGCCCCTTTAGGATCCCTGAAGGGGTAAAGATGAACTCCATAATGTATGTGGAGTTTCTCAAACAGCACTTCCTGCCATGGTTCAAGAAGAAGAACCGTGTATTCCACAGCAAGATCATTTTCATGCATGATAATGCACCGTCTCATGCTGCACATAACACATCTGCATCTCTGGCTGATATGGGCATGAAAGGGGACAAACTTATGGTGTGACCCCCATGCTCCCTTGACCTCTACCCCATTCAGAACCTCTGGAGCATCATCAAAAGGAGTGTCTATGATGGCGGGAGGCAGTTCACATCTAAGCAACAGCTCTGGGAGGGTATTCTGTCCTCATGCAAAACAATTGAAGCAGAAACCATCCAAAACCTGACAAATTCAATGGACGAGAGAGTTCAGAAGTTCCTTTCGAACAAGGGGTCCTATGTGCAAATGTAACATCACCTAGAATAAAGTTTTGAGTTGAAAACTGTTTGATTTCAGTTTCTAATAACCTGCTAATGCTTATAACTTCAAAAATGACCATTTTTTTGGTCTTTATTAAAATGAAAAGGTTGATCGAAGAGTGTGGGGGATCTAAGAGTGTGGCAACCCAGTAGTCAGGATTACTTCGAATTCTGACAATCTGAGGGTCATGTTGCAGGTAGTGCAGCAAGAAGGCACTTATGTGTCTTGCGCATCTCGGAGCCCCAAAATTATTTTCCGGGCTAGATGCAGCTAAAAATTATTATTGATTTTAAATCTGGTGGAGCTTAGTATAGATGGCCTAATAGAATCAGTACTGCACACTGCTACAAAGCCGAAATTATTTTCCAGCCAAGATTAGAGATGAGCGTTGTTCTACTCGAACTGTTCGCCAATCTCAAATTCGAGCTGTTTTGGGCGGTGTTCGAGCCGTTCGGCGAACACGAACAATTTGAGAAAAATTCGGCTGTTCGAGGTTATGTTCGATAACTGTTCGTGCACCAAAATCATAACTGGATTTTTTCTCAGTAATGATGAAAATTAATGTTAATACGCAGTTTGAGTGTACAGCGGGGTGGGGGGAGGGGCAGGGGATGGATCTCTGCAGGAACAATGAAGATCTCCATTTTTTTTTTCTCTTTCCCGCATTTACAGTGGGGAGGTGCAATCTGTCAGCCTATCAGCAGCGCACACACGGAGCGAAGTGCTTTTTTTCACACAAGCAAGGGCATGTGTCATTGGCAGTGTATGTCACATGTCCTTGCCCTATAAGACCAAGCCATTTTCCCCGTCGCCACCATTTTCTCACTGCTGCAGCTGCGTGTTAGACGGCACCGCTGTTGCTGTGTGCGCTATACCTTGTTAATTTCAAGCCAATTTTCGCACAAATCTACAGATAGCTTGGGAGTAGGGAATAGTTGTGATTGCAGTCCTTTTAAGGACTAGGTTACAGCATTTCCTACGACTTTTATCAGGCAGGTCTGTGCTCTTAAATAGATAGATTGTGGGAGTAAAGACTAATTGTAATTGGAGTCCTTTTCAGGACTAGGTTACATCAGTTCCTATCAGTTTTTGCCAGGCAGGTCTGTGCCAGTGCTGTGCAAGTTTTTTTCACAGCATTTGGCTGAATCTAGCAAAGCTAATCCTTTTTGGCCTATTGCAGAGTGTGTTAGTCAGTGGAGTAGCCTATCTGTGTTGCAAGATATACCACCTGTGTATAGAATACCAATTTTTTTACTGCACCTAGTGAAGTAAAATCTTTTGGGCATAGCATCATTCTATTAGTCCATCTATACTGACCTCCATCAGGTTGCAAACTGAATATAATTTTTTTCTGCATCTAGCTCTGAAAAAATATTGGGCTTCTAGCTGTGTGTGGGACTTGTTGTATTAGTCCATCTATACTGACCTCCATCAGGTTGCAAACTGAATATATTTTTCTCTCCATCTACCTCTGAAAAAATATTGGGCTTCTAGCTGTGTGTGGGACTTGTTGTATTAATCCATCTATACAAACGTCCATCAGGTTGCAAACTGAATATATTTTTTTCTGCATCTACCTCTGAAAAAATATTGGGCTTCTAGCTGTGTGTGGGACTTGTTGTATTAGTCCATCTATACTGACCTCCATCAGGTTGCAAACTGAATATATTTTTTTCTGCATCTACCTCTGAAAAAATATTGGGCTTCTAGCTTTGTGTGGGACTTGTTCTATTAATCCATCTATACAGACCTCCATCAGGTTGCAAACTGAATATATTTTTTTCTGCATCTACCTCTGAAAAAATATTGGGCTTCTAGCTGTGTGTGGGACTTGTTGTATTAGTCCATCTATACTGACCTCCATCAGGTTGCAAACTGAATATATTTTTTTCTGCATCTACCTCTGAAAAAATATTGGGCTTCTAGCTGTGTGTGGGACTTGTTCTATTAATCCATCTATACAGAGCTCCATCAGGTTGCAAACTGAATATATTTTTTTCTGCAACTACCTCTGAAAAAATATTGGGCTTCTAGCTGTGTGTGGGACTTGTTGTATTAGTCCATCTATACTGACCTCCATCAGGTTGCAAACTGAATATATTTTTTTCTGCATCTACCTCTGAAAAAATATTGGGCTTCTAGCTGTGTGTGGGACTTGTTCTATTAATCCATCTATACAGACCTCCATCAGGTTGCAAACTGAATATATTTTTTTCTGCATCTACCTCTGAAAAAATATTGGGCTTCTAGCTGTGTGTGGAACTTGTTGTATTAGTCCATCTATACTGACCTCCATCAGGTTGCAAACTGAATATATTTTTTTCTGCATCTACCTCTGAAAAAATATTGGGCTTCTAGCTGTGTGTTGGACTTGTTCTATTAATCCATCTATACAGACCTCCATCAGGTTGCAAACTGAATATATTTTTTTCTGCATCTACCTCTGAAAAAATATGTGGCCTTCTAGCAGTGTGTGGGACTTTCTCTATTAGTCCATCTATGCTGACCTCCATCAGGTTGCAAACTGAATATAATTTTTTTCTGCATCTAGCTCTGAAAAAATATTTGGCGTTCTAGCAGTGTGTGGGACTTTCTCTATTAGTCCATCTATACTGACCTCCATCAGGTTGCAAATTAAAAATAATTTTTATCTGCATCTACAGTACCTCTGAAAAAATATTTGGGCTTCTAGCTGTGTGTGGGACTTGTTCTATTAGTCCATCTATACTGACCTCCATCATGTTGCAAATTGAATATAATTTTTATCTGCATCTAGCTCTGAAAAAATATTTGGCCTTCTAGCAGTGTGTGGGACTTTCTCTATTAGTCCATCTATACTGACCTCCATCAGGTTGCAAATTGAATATAATTTTTATCTGCATCTAGCTTTGAAAAAATATTTGGCCTTCTAGCAGTGTGTGGGACTTTCTCTATTAGTCCATCTATACTGACCTCCATCAGGTTGCAAATTAAAAATAATTTTTATCTGCATCTACAGTACCTCTGAAAAAATATTTGGGCTTCTAGCTGTGTGTGGGACTTGTTCTATTAGTCCATCTATACTGACCTCCATCAGGTTGCAAATTGAATATAATTTTTATCTGCATCTAGCTCTGAAAAAATATTTGGCCTTCTAGCAGTGTGTGGGACTTTCTCTATTAGTCCATCTATACTGACCTCCATCAGGTTGCAAATTGAATATAATTTTTATCTGCATCTAGCTCTGAAAAAATATTTGGCCTTCTAGCAGTGTGTGGGACTTTCTCTATTAGTCCATCTATACTGACCTTCATCGGGTTGCAAATTAAAAATAATTTTTATCTGCATCTAGCTCTGAAAATATATTTCGCCTTCTAGCAGTGTGTGGGACTTTCTCTATTAGTCCATCTATACTGACTTCCATCAGGTTGCAAATTAAAAATAATTTTTATCTGCATCTACAGTACCTCTGAAAAAATATTTGGGCTTCTAGCTGTGTGTGGGACTTGTTCTATTAGTCCATCTATACTGACCTCCATCAGGTTGCAAATTGAATATAATTTTTGTCTGCATCTAGCTCTGAAAAAATATTTGGCCTTCTAGCAGTGTGTGGGACTTTCTCTATTAGTCCATCTATACTGACCTCCATCAGGTTGCAAACTGAATATATTTTTTTTCTGCATCTACCTCTGAAAAAATATTGGGCTTGTAGCTGTGTGTGGGACTTGTTCTATTAATCCATCTATACAGACCTCCATCAGGTTGCAAACTGAATATATTTTTTTCTGCATCTACCTCTGAAAAAATATTGGGCTTCTAGCTGTGTGTGTGACTTGTTGTATTAGTCCATCTATACTGACCTCCATCAGGTTGCAAACTGAATATATTTTTTTCTGCATCTACCTCTGAAAAAATATTGGGCTTCTAGCTGTGTGTGGGACTTGTTCTATTAATCCATCTATACAGACCTCCATCAGGTTGCAAACTGAATATATTTTTTTCTGCATCTACCTCTGAAAAAATATTGGGCTTCTAGCTGTGTGTGGGACTTGTTCTATTAATCCATCTATACAGAGCTCCATCAGGTTGCAAACTGAATATATTTTTTTCTGCAACTACCTCTGAAAAAATATTGGGCTTCTAGCTGTGTGTGGGACTTGTTGTATTAGTCCATCTATACTGACCTCCATCAGGTTGCAAACTGAATATATTTTTTTCTGCATCTACCTCTGAAAAAATATTGGGCTTCTAGCTGTGTGTGGGACTTGTTCTATTAATCCATCTATACAGACCTCCATCAGGTTGCAAACTGAATATATTTTTTTCTGCATCTACCTCTGAAAAAATATTGGGCTTCTAGCTGTGTGTGGGACTTGTTGTATTAGTCCATCTATACTGACCTCCATCAGGTTGCAAACTGAATATATTTTTTTCTGCATCTACCTCTGAAAAAATATTGGGCTTCTAGCTGTGTGTTGGACTTGTTCTATTAATCCATCTATACAGACCTCCATCAGGTTGCAAACTGAATATATTTTTTTCTGCATCTACCTCTGAAAAAATATGTGGCCTTCTAGCAGTGTGTGGGACTTTCTCTATTAGTCCATCTATGCTGACCTCCATCAGGTTGCAAACTGAATATAATTTTTTTCTGCATCTAGCTCTGAAAAAATATTTGGCGTTCTAGCAGTGTGTGGGACTTTCTCTATTAGTCCATCTATACTGACCTCCATCAGGTTGCAAATTAAAAATAATTTTTATCTGCATCTACAGTACCTCTGAAAAAATATTTGGGCTTCTAGCTGTGTGTGGGACTTGTTCTATTAGTCCATCTATACTGACCTCCATCATGTTGCAAATTGAATATAATTTTTATCTGCATCTAGCTCTGAAAAAATATTTGGCCTTCTAGCAGTGTGTGGGACTTTCTCTATTAGTCCATCTATACTGACCTCCATCAGGTTGCAAATTGAATATAATTTTTATCTGCATCTAGCTTTGAAAAAATATTTGGCCTTCTAGCAGTGTGTGGGACTTTCTCTATTAGTCCATCTATACTGACCTCCATCAGGTTGCAAATTAAAAATAATTTTTATCTGCATCTACAGTACCTCTGAAAAAATATTTGGGCTTCTAGCTGTGTGTGGGACTTGTTCTATTAGTCCATCTATACTGACCTCCATCAGGTTGCAAATTGAATATAATTTTTATCTGCATCTAGCTCTGAAAAAATATTTGGCCTTCTAGCAGTGTGTGGGACTTTCTCTATTAGTCCATCTATACTGACCTCCATCAGGTTGCAAATTGAATATAATTTTTATCTGCATCTAGCTCTGAAAAAATATTTGGCCTTCTAGCAGTGTGTGGGACTTTCTCTATTAGTCCATCTATACTGACCTTCATCGGGTTGCAAATTAAAAATAATTTTTATCTGCATCTAGCTCTGAAAAAATATTTCGCCTTCTAGCAGTGTGTGGGACTTTCTCTATTAGTCCATCTATACTGACTTCCATCAGGTTGCAAATTAAAAATAATTTTTATCTGCATCTACAGTACCTCTGAAAAAATATTTGGGCTTCTAGCTGTGTGTGGGACTTGTTCTATTAGTCCATCTATACTGACCTCCATCAGGTTGCAAATTGAATATAATTTTTGTCTGCATCTAGCTCTGAAAAAATATTTGGCCTTCTAGCAGTGTGTGGGACTTTCTCTATTAGTCCATCTATACTGACCTCCATCAGGTTGCAAACTGAATATATTTTTTTTCTGCATCTACCTCTGAAAAAATATTGGGCTTGTAGCTGTGTGTGGGACTTGTTCTATTAATCCATCTATACAGACCTCCATCAGGTTGCAAACTGAATATATTTTTTTCTGCATCTACCTCTGAAAAAATATTGGGCTTCTAGCTGTGTGTGTGACTTGTTGTATTAGTCCATCTATACTGACCTCCATCAGGTTGCAAACTGAATATATTTTTTTCTGCATCTACCTCTGAAAAAATATTGGGCTTCTAGCTGTGTGTGGGACTTGTTCTATTAATCCATCTATACAGACCTCCATCAGGTTGCAAACTGAATATATTTTTTTCTGCATCTACCTCTGAAAAAATATTGGGCTTCTAGCTGTGTGTGGGACTTGTTCTATTAATCCATCTATACAGAGCTCCATCAGGTTGCAAACTGAATATATTTTTTTCTGCAACTACCTCTGAAAAAATATTGGGCTTCTAGCTGTGTGTGGGACTTGTTGTATTAGTCCATCTATACTGACCTCCATCAGGTTGCAAACTGAATATATTTTTTTCTGCATCTACCTCTGAAAAAATATTGGGCTTCTAGCTGTGTGTGGGACTTGTTCTATTAATCCATCTATACAGACCTCCATCAGGTTGCAAACTGAATATATTTTTTTCTGCATCTACCTCTGAAAAAATATTGGGCTTCTAGCTGTGTGTGGGACTTGTTGTATTAGTCCATCTATACTGACCTCCATCAGGTTGCAAACTGAATATATTTTTTTCTGCATCTACCTCTGAAAAAATATTGGGCTTCTAGCTGTGTGTTGGACTTGTTCTATTAATCCATCTATACAGACCTCCATCAGGTTGCAAACTGAATATATTTTTTTCTGCATCTACCTCTGAAAAAATATGTGGCCTTCTAGCAGTGTGTGGGACTTTCTCTATTAGTCCATCTATGCTGACCTCCATCAGGTTGCAAACTGAATATAATTTTTTTCTGCATCTAGCTCTGAAAAAATATTTGGCGTTCTAGCAGTGTGTGGGACTTTCTCTATTAGTCCATCTATACTGACCTCCATCAGGTTGCAAATTAAAAATAATTTTTATCTGCATCTACAGTACCTCTGAAAAAATATTTGGGCTTCTAGCTGTGTGTGGGACTTGTTCTATTAGTCCATCTATACTGACCTCCATCATGTTGCAAATTGAATATAATTTTTATCTGCATCTAGCTCTGAAAAAATATTTGGCCTTCTAGCAGTGTGTGGGACTTTCTCTATTAGTCCATCTATACTGACCTCCATCAGGTTGCAAATTGAATATAATTTTTATCTGCATCTAGCTTTGAAAAAATATTTGGCCTTCTAGCAGTGTGTGGGACTTTCTCTATTAGTCCATCTATACTGACCTCCATCAGGTTGCAAATTAAAAATAATTTTTATCTGCATCTACAGTACCTCTGAAAAAATATTTGGGCTTCTAGCTGTGTGTGGGACTTGTTCTATTAGTCCATCTATACTGACCTCCATCAGGTTGCAAATTGAATATAATTTTTATCTGCATCTAGCTCTGAAAAAATATTTGGCCTTCTAGCAGTGTGTGGGACTTTCTCTATTAGTCCATCTATACTGACCTCCATCAGGTTGCAAATTGAATATAATTTTTATCTGCATCTAGCTCTGAAAAAATATTTGGCCTTCTAGCAGTGTGTGGGACTTTCTCTATTAGTCCATCTATACTGACCTTCATCGGGTTGCAAATTAAAAATAATTTTTATCTGCATCTAGCTCTGAAAAAATATTTCGCCTTCTAGCAGTGTGTGGGACTTTCTCTATTAGTCCATCTATACTGACTTCCATCAGGTTGCAAATTAAAAATAATTTTTATCTGCATCTACAGTACCTCTGAAAAAATATTTGGGCTTCTAGCTGTGTGTGGGACTTGTTCTATTAGTCCATCTATACTGACCTCCATCAGGTTGCAAATTGAATATAATTTTTGTCTGCATCTAGCTCTGAAAAAATATTTGGCCTTCTAGCAGTGTGTGGGACTTTCTCTATTAGTCCATCTATACTGACCTCCATCAGGTTGCAAACTGAATATATTTTTTTTCTGCATCTACCTCTGAAAAAATATTGGGCTTGTAGCTGTGTGTGGGACTTGTTCTATTAATCCATCTATACAGACCTCCATCAGGTTGCAAACTGAATAAAAAAAATTTCTGCATCTACCTCTGAAAAAATATTTGGGCTTCTAGCTGTGTGTGGGACTTGTTCTATTAGTCCATCTATACTGACCTCCATCAGGTTGCAAATTGAATATAATTTTTTTCTGCATCTAACCCAGCCAATAGTTTTGGCCTAATACCACAGTTTGGCCACTCAGCTCTGCTCGGTTCCCATCCATTGTTTTTTTGTGCAAACAACTCCAGAGTTGTGAATTAGTTAACCACCAAAATGCGTGGAAAAAGGTCTGCTGCTGGTGGAAAGGGGAATAGGCGTGTTGGGAAGGGGAAAAAAGGTTGTGTCCGTGGGGTAGGTGTTAAAGCAACAGTAACATCTGCAGAAGAAAGACCATCTTCCAGCCAAACTAAAATATCTACTTCTTTTAGCGGACAATGTGATAAGATCCCTTTCTTACGGCCACGCCAATCGCTACAAATTCCAAATGAGGCACAAAAACAGCAGGTGCTTCAACGGATATCAAGTGCTCCTTTAAGTGGGCTCTCCTCCACATCAACTTCAACATCACAAATACTCCAGTCCTCAAAAGTGTCACCCCAATCGCACTTGCTTCCTCACAGCTCCCAAATCTCCAGCTGCCCGTCTGAGTATGAGGTAGAACAGATGGTTGAGTCTGCAGAGCTGTTTACTCATACTATAGCCTGGGAATCAGAGGTCGACTCCAGCGCTTCTGTGAATCCAGACGAGGAAATGATCTGCACTGATGCCCAGAATCTTTATGAGTCGGATCCAGGACCAGACGCAGAAGGTTCTGACCATAATGTAGACCCTCATTCCCAAACTGTAACTCCTGTTGGTGGAGACAATGAGGAAGACGATGATAAGACTCAAATACCTGATTGGAGCGACAACTTTAGTTTTTTGTCAGGGCAGGAACAGGTTGGCTCTGAGGACGACGGGTGTGATAACGCACAGGGTGATGATGATGAGGTTGGAGATCCCACTTACTGTCAACCCACAGTCAGCCAAGAGATGAGGTCAGCAGAGGAGGTGGAGGAAGATGCTAGTGACGACTGTAACATTTGTCAGCAAAAGCTAAGTAGAGGCCAAAAAATACATAGTTTGAGTACTTCATGCATGAACCGGCACATGGACATGAAGCATAAGTTGCAGTGGGAAGCTCAGTGTGCTACAATGCGGCCTAGCCGGCCGGGCCAACCACCGTCTGCCATATCTTGTGCATCCGCGGCCTCTTCATCCTCTGTGACTGGGGGGACAGCAGTGACACCTGTTTTGGGGCGTAGACCTGCCACCTCTTTACCCGCAACAGCCAGCGTGATTGGCAGATCATCATTTTCTTTGGAGGTGGTAACACCAGCTGGTGTTGAGCGCTGTCCGACATCGATAGCACCACCTTGGATCAAGGCAACCTAACATGTCTGCCTGCATCTACCTCACAGACCGGCAGTTTGCCGGGGACACCCTTATCAACCCCGTCTAAGCACAATAGCCAGCCCTCGGTCCCTCAGATGTGGACAAGTAAAAGACCATTTCCTCCTAGCCATGAGAAAGCTAAGAGGTTGAATTTCACCATCTGCAAGCTCTTGGCTACAGAAATGCTGCCTTTCCGCCTGGTGGACACAGAGGATTTTCGAGACCTTATGTCCGTCGCAGTGCCCCAGTACCAGATGCCCAGTCGGCACTACTTCTCAAAGAAAGGTGTGCCTGCGCTCCACCAGCATGTCGCACACAACATCACCGCTTCTTTGAGAAACTCTGTGTGTGACAGGGTGCATTTCACCACAGACACTTGGACGAGTAGGCATGGACAGGGGCGTTACATGTCGCTGACTGGGCACTGGGTAACTATGGTGACAGCAGGACAAGGGGCTGCTGTCCAAGTCTTGCCGTCCCCACGAGTTGTGCGTCAATCCTCTTTATGTCAAAGTTCCTCCACTGCTTCTGCCTCCTCAACCTCCTCTCGGTCTTCCACCTGCACCCAAAGCCTGTCTGGTCATGCCACAAGCTTTCTAACTGCGCAGAAGGGATCCTGCACACCTCCTTACTATGCTGGCAGTAGGGCTCAACGTCATCAGGCGGTTTTTACATTGAAATGTCTGGGAAATGTGAGTCACACAGCTGAGGAGTTGTGGTCAGCTCTGGAGAACCAATTTCATGAATGGTTGTCTCCACTGGACCTGAAACCAGGGAAGGCCGTGTGCGACAATGCTGCAAACCTGGATGCGGCCCTTCGCCGGGGCAATGTCACACACGTGCCTTGTATGGCTCACGTGTTGAACCTGGTTGTCCAGTAATTTTTAGCCCACTATCCCAGACTAGATGGCCTTCTGCAGAGGGCACGGTCGCTGTGTGCTCACTTCCGCCGTTCGCATCCCGCAGCTCAGCGACTTACATCTCTACAGAAGTCGTTGGGCCTGCCACTTCACCGGCTAAAATGCGATGTGCCTACCCGGTGGAATTCAACTCTGCACATGTTGCAGCGACTGTGGCAGCACCAACAAGCCCTGGTGCAATACGTTCTGACGTATAGCTTGGGCCAACGAGATCCAGAGGTGGGGCAAATCACGCTGGAGGAGTGGTCTCAGATCAGGGGCCTATGCACCCTTCTGCACAGTTTTGAAATGGCGACGAAGATGTTTAGTGCTGACGATGCCATTATCAGCATGACTATTCCGGTGATTTACATGCTGGTGCACATGATAAACAGAATTCGGAGTCAGGTGGTGGCACAAGAGGAGGTGGAGGACGTAGAGGAGGAGGAGTTGTATGCGGAAGGGCTAACATCTGCAAGGTCCAGACGGTCGGCAGCACCAAGGCGGCAGGCATGTGAGGGTGGGGGAGATGGTTTTACCAGGGCGCATGGTAGCAGCCAAACTAGTGAGGAAGGTGCAGGAGCCCAGGAAGAAGTGGAGGACGAACTGATGGAAGACTCATCAGATGAGGGAGACCTTGATCACATTTCTGTTGTGCGAGGTTGGGGGGAGAGGACAGAGGAAGGAAGCATGATTGTTACCTCGCCACCAACACAACAGGGACTTGGTGCTCCTGGATGCGCAACACACATGAGTGCCTTCTTGCTGCACTACCTGCAACATGACCCTCGAATTGTGAGAATTAGAAATGATCCTGACTACTGGGTTGCCACACTGTTAGATCCCCGGTACAAAAGTAAATTTGCAGAAATTATTCCTGCCATAGACAGGGATGCACGCATGCAGGAGTATCAGCAGAGACTGTTGCAGAATCTTACATATGCTTTTCCACAAAATACCAGTGGTGCACGTAGTGAATCTCACAGTTCCAACTTGCCAACCGTGGGACCGTCAAGTGTTCAGCACTCAAACCGTAACAGAACCACAGTATCTGCTGGTAACATCAATTTTGCAGAATCATTTCACCACTTTTTTAGCCCATCCTTTGCAAGGCCACAGGAGACAAGAAGTCTGACACATAGTCAACGCCTAGAGACGATGGTACAGGAGTATCTCCAAGTAAACATTGAAGCCATGACTGTGTCACTGGACCCTTGCTCTTTTTGGGCTTCCAATCTGGATAAATGGCCGGAGCTAGCCACTTACGCCTTGGAGATCTTGTCATGCCCCGCAGCCAGCGTTCTGTCTGAACGTGTGTTCAGCGCTGCTGGTGGTGTGCTGACAGATAAGCGCACGCGGCTCTCCACTGATAATGTAGACAGACTCACGTTCATAAAGATGAACAAATCATGGATCCGAAACGACTTTTCTACCCCTGTGTCATCCTGGGGAGAGTAAAAGCTTGATGATTGGTTAAAATCACCCTACCAACCGTTTTAAGCTTTCAAATTACTAATCATGTTTATCTGTATCTTGGCTGGAAAATAATTTGGGCTTTGTAGCAGTGTGCAGCACTGATTCTATTAGGCCATCTATAAGAAGCTCCACCAGATTTAAAATTACTAATCATGTTTATCTGTATCTTGACTGGAAAATAATTTGGGCTTTGTAGCAGTGTGCAGCACTGATCCTATTAGGCCATCTATACTAAAGCTTCACCAGATTTAAAATTAATAATAATTTTTAGCTGCATCTAGCCCGGAAAATAATTTTGGGGCTCCGAGATGCGCAAGACACATAAGTGCCTTCTTGCTGCACTACCTGCAGCATGACCCTCATATTGTCAGAATTCGAACTAATCATAACTACTGGGTTGCCACACTCTTAGATCCCCCAAACTTTTCGATCAACCTTTTCATTTTAATAAAGACCAAAAAAATGGTCATTTTTGAAATTATAAGCATTAGCAGGTTGTTAGAAACTGAAATCAAACAGTTTTCAACTCAAAACTTTATTCTAGGTGATGTTACATTTTCACATAGGACCCCTTGTTCGAAAGGAGCTTCTGAACTCTCTCGTCCATTGAATTTGTCAGGTTTTGGATGGTTTCTGCTTCAATTGTTTTGCATGAGGACAGAATACCCTCCCAGAGCTGTTGCTTAGATGTGAACTGCCTCCCGCCATCATAGACACTCCTTTTAATGATGCTCCAAAGGTTCTGAATGGGGTAGAGGTCAGGGGAGCATGGGGGTCACACCATAAGTTTGTCCCCTTTTATGCCCATATCAGCCAGAGATGCAGATGTTTTATGTGCAGCATGAGATGGTGCATTATCATGCAAAAAAATGATCTTGCTGTGAAATACACGGTTCTTCTTCTTGAACCATGGCAGGAAGTGCTGTTTGAGAAAATCCACACACATTATGGAGTTCATCTTTAGCGCCTTCAGGGATCCTAAAGGGGCCGACAATCTCTCTCCCCATGATTCCAGCCCAAAACATTACTCCACCTCTTCCTTGTTGGCGCTGTAGCCGTGTTTGCGTGGGGTGTCCATCAACCAGCCATCCTCCACTCCATCCATCTGGACCATCGAGCGCTGCACGGCACTCATCCGTGAACAAAACAGTTTTGAAATCAGTCTTCATGTAATGTTTGGCCCACTGGAGCCGTTTCTGCTTGTGTGAAGTGGATAGAGGAGGTCGACAGGATGGCGTATGCACAGCTGCAAACCTCTGAAGGACCCTGCATCTTGTTGTTCGGGGGACGTTAGAGGCACCAGCAGCTTCAAAAACTTGTCTGCAGCTATGACAAGGCTTTTTTGCCGCTGCTCTTTCAACCTGACGTAATTGCCTGTAGGAAAGAGTCCTCAATTTGCCCTTATCAGCACGCACACGTGTGTACTGTGAATCAGCTACATACTTCTTGATTGCCAAGACACTTCATCCTGATCATCGCACAATGTTGATTGTAGTCATGCCTTGACCTAAACACTCCACAATTTGTTGCTTCTCAGCAGCCGATACATCCTTTTTCTTTCCCATTTTGGCAGAAAATGTAGGCTGCTTAATAATGTGAGACAGCCTTCTTAAGTAGTCTTGCCTTTCATTGGACACACCTGCCAAACTAATTAGCATAGGTGTCTGCAATTGCTTACAGTGATATAAAGAGCCCTGACACACATCACCATCAATGAGTTTAACTGACAAACAAACAAATTCTTCCCTTATCACTCCTAAACACTTTTTGCATAATAATTTGGAACACAGTGTACATGTGCTTTTCCACAAAACACCAGTGGTTCACGTAGTGAATCTTACAGTTCTAACTTGCCAACCGTGGTCTGTATGGAGTTGTTCAATAAAGGGCCCAAAATTAAGATAACATAGATGGGAGAGGTCTCTATGAATAGGAATTCCTAAGTATTTGATACCCTGTGAGGGCCAGGCAAAGGGAAAGTTGGACTGGATGGAATCCTATATGGATTTGGGGAGGGAGACATCGAGGGCCTCAGACTTCGCTGCATTGATTTTAAAATTTGACCATGTAACAAAGTGATCTATTTCAGCCATAACAGCATGGATGGATATATGTGATTGAGTGATATATACTAGGACATCATCAGAAAATAGAGAGCACTTGTACTCGGTGCCTCCCACCTCAATCCACCTAATATTGGGGTTATGGCGAATTGATGAGAGCAGGTGCTCCGTCACTAGGATGTATAAGAGAGGGGACAGAGAACATCCCTGCCTTGTCCCATTGGTGATTGTGAAAGGTGATGAAAATGTTCTGACGCGCCCCCTGGGCCTTGGGACACCCGGAGCCGGACCCTTTTTGGTGGATGCTGGTAGTTGTAGTCTCCGTGGCGGCGACCCGGTTCCGTGGCTTAGGGCGGTCAAACCAGTGGCGGAACTATTTATGTGGTTTTGATGTTTAAATGTCCGACTATGCCACCCGTGCATTGCGGTCAGAGTGAACCGCCGCTCCAGGGCAGACCGCTGAGGCTGGTGTTGTGGGTGCAGCAGAGCGTAGCATAACTCCCCACGGGAGGAGTATAGCCTCAGGGCAGTGTATGCGGAGGATGGGGGTGATGGTGCAGGGCAGCAGCAGTAACGACACGGAGTCAGTGATGCAGTCCAGGGCCTTTACTCACAGTTCTTATTATCCAGACCACGTCTGCAGGTAACGGCTGCCCATGTCGTACTGTGCTCACCAGGTGAGGGGCTCAGACAACTCCCAGATAACTTTGGAGCACTTCACAGGACCCCCTTTGTGTGTCCTTTGTCTGGCCTTTCTTACCAACCCTTCTGTCCGGCTGCCTCGGGCCTCCTCTTGGTAAACTTGGCGCCAGTTTCCCTGACCCTATGTGGTGCCTTCCTAGCGGGTGTAGCGAGGGGCTGCGCCACATAAAATGTCACAGCCTCCTGTTTCTAGCTGAGGGTCGTTTCCTGCCTCCACTAGTTTCGGGGACCGGTCTCCCCCTTTGGCCTGACCCCTCCACGCAGGTGGATTCGGGCGTGCGGTGGCGACTCGCCCGTCCGCACCCCTGGGATCCCTTCGTTCCTCGTTCCTGGAGCCTTCTCCGCTCCTCTTCATTCCTTCTCCCTCTTCCAGGCCTGGGCCTCTGTTAATAGGCCCGCCTCCGGAGCAGAGCTCATGCAGAGCCCCTGCTCCCTGCCACTTCTGCTCAGACTTCTCTGCACTAAACTAAGATGGTGCCCACCTTTTATACTCCCTTCTCAATACACCCAGGAACTGCTTCCTCCCTGCTCCTGCACTACAGGGTTCCCCTTCCTCAGTGTTCCCTCCCCCCACTCCAGCCAGGGACAGGGACTGTCGTGCCCATCTCAGGGGCATATTGGTCGCCCTGCCCCACGGCAATGTGGTGTAATGCATGCAGGTGTCGGGTCCTGATCCACACTACATCCTTACCTGAGAGTGAGATATCACACCTCTGGGTGAGGTGCAATACCTCTGTAGCAACCGAGCTCTCAGGGTGCTACAGTTCCATTTATCTTCAGCCTAGGTGACGTATTGCGATACAGGGCCGTGATTTTGGCTATAAAAGGGTCCCCTAGACCCCTACCCCAAGCTTTTTAAGAGAATCATATATGGCGTGCCAGGAGACTCTATGGAATGCTTTCTCAGCATCCAACGAGAGTATCTAATTACAAATTTTTAACTGCATCTAGCCCAGGAAATACTTTGTGCCTAGTAGCAGTGTCTGCTAGTCAGCGGATTATCCCGGCTGTTAAGCAAGCTACACCACCTGTAGTTTGGACACTTAATTTTTTCAAAGGAAATGCTTCGGGACCAAGGGATACTCAGTGAAGAGCATCAGGAGGCACCCCAAGGCATAGGGGCTGGGACTGGCAGTAGGATGCCTTGCGGTGGACAGCCGAGCTCGATCCTTATAAAAGCTTTTTAACTGCAGCAGCTTTAGTGGACGCTACTGGAGCTGAAATTACGCGGCTGCTGGCATGAGACTTGCCCTCCAATAGATCCTTGTAAATGGATTTAAAGTGTATTCATTCAAATTAGAGAGACAATTTAAATTAAAAAGCTTAGAGCTGCCTCCACCACAGGGGGGCTCGCTCGACCGACCAGCGGACAGGCACCGGTATTGAGAGAGGGGGACTGGCCGTCAGGGTTCACCGCGGCTCTGGCACAAACCCGGCGACGCGGAGGTGGCACGGGCAGGAGCGGACTGAACGTGTCGGCTTCTCACTTTTTGGATTTTAGAAGGGCATGACATGCCTATATCTGTGTCTCCCCCTCCTTTTACTCCTCCACCTCTTTTCTTTTCGCATGACTATATGTACTTGTCACTTTTCCATGTGTTAGTTGTGTCTTCTGAGCAGTTTGTCAGCTTTTGGACACCTTTGAAGGTGTTTTCTATGTGTTTCTTTGTGTTTTTGTTTGCCTGCCATTGGTTTTAACGGTGTTCGAAGGTGTTCGACGAACAGTTCGACGAACAGTTCAGCGAACACACGGGTGTTCGACGAACCGAACCGAACTCGAACACTACGGGGCTGGCTCAACACTAGCCAAGATACAGATAAACATGATTAGTAATTTTAAATCTGGTGGAGCTTAGTATAGATGGCCTAATAGAATCATTACTGCACACTGCTACAAAGCCCAAATAATTTTGCAGCCAAAATACTGATAAACATGATTAGTAATTTTAAATCTGGTGGAGCTTAGTATAGATGGCCTAATAGAATCATTACTGCACACTGCTGAAAAGCCCAAATAATTTTCCAGCCAAGATACAGATAAACATGATTAGTAATTTGAAAGCTTAAAACGGTTGGTGAGGTGATTTTAACCAATCATCAAGCTTTTACTCTCCCCAGGATGACACAGGGGTAGAAAAGTCGTTTCGGATCCATGATTTGTTCATCTTTATGAACGTGAGTCTGTCTACATTATCAGTGGAGAGCCGCGTGCGCTTATCTGTCAGCACACCACCAGCAGCGCTGAACACACGTTCAGACAGAATGCTGGCTGCGGGGCATGACAAGATCTCCAAGGCGTAAGTGGCGAGCTCCGGCCATTTATCCAGATTGGAAGCCCAAAAAGAGCAAGGGTCCAGTGACACAGTCATGGCTTCAGTGTTTACTTGGAGATACTCCTGTACCATTGTCTCTAGGCGTTGACTATGTGTCAGACTTCTTGTCTCCTGTGGCCTTGCAAAGGATGAGCTAAAAAAGTGGTGAAATGATTCCGCAAAATTGATGTTACCAGCAGATACTGTGTTTCTGTTACGGTTTGAGTGCTGAACACTCGACGGTCCCACGGTTGGCAAGTTGGAACTGTGAGATTCACTACGTGCACCACTGGTGTTTTGTGGAAAAGCACATGTAAGATTCTGCAACAGTCTCTGCTGATACTCCTGCATGCGTGCATCCCTTTCTATGGCAGGAATTATTTCTGCAAATTTACTTTTGTATCGGGGATCTAACAGTGTGGCAACCTAGTAGTCAGGATTATTTCTAATTCTCCCAATTCGAGGGTCATGCTGCAGGTAGTGCAGCAAGAAGGCACTCATGTGTCTTGCGCATCCAGGAGCACCAAGTCCCTGTTGTGTTGGTGGCGAGGTAACAATCATGCTTCCTTCCTCTGTCCTCTCCCCAAAACCTCGCAAAACAGAAATGTGATCAAGGTCTCCCTCATCTGATGAGTCTTCCATCAATTCATCCTCCACTTCTTCCTGGGCTCCTGCACCTTCCTCACTAGTTTGGCTGCTACCATGCGCCCTGGTAAAACCATCTCCCCCACCCTCACATGCCTGCCGCCTTGGTGCTGCCGACCGTCTGCATACAACTCCTCCTCCTCTACTTCCTCCACCTCCTCTTGTGCCACCACCTGACTCAGAATTCTGTTTAACATGTGCTCCAGCATGTAAATCACCGGAATAGTCATGCTGATAATGGCATCGTCAGGACTAAACATCTTCGTCGCCATTTCAAAACTGTGCAGAAGGGTGCATAGGTCGCTGATCTGAGACCACTCCTCCAGCGTGATTTGCCCCACCTCTGGATCCCATTGGCCCAGGCTATACGTCAGAACGTATTGCACCAGGGCTTGTCGGTGCTGCCACAGTCGCTGCAACATGTGCAGAGTTGAATTCCACCGGGTAGGCACATCGCATTTTAGCCGGTGAAGTGGCAGGCCCAACGACTTCTGTAGAGATGTAAGTCGCTGAGCTGCGGGATGCGAATGGCGGAAGTGAGCACACAGCGACCATGCCCTCTGCAGAAGGCCATCTAGTCCGGGATAGTGGGCTAAAAATTGCTGGACAACCAGGTTCAACACGTGAGCCATACAAGGCACGTGTGTGACATTGCCCCGGCGAAGGGCCGCACCCAGGTTTGCAGCATTGTCGCACACGGCCTTCCCTGGTTTCAGGTCCAGTGGAGACAACCATTCATGAAATTGGTTCTCCAGAGCTGACCACAACTCCTCAGCTGTGTGACTCACATTGCCCAGACATTTCAAAGTAAAAACCGCCTGATGACGTTGAGCCCTACTGCCAGCATAGTAAGGAGGTGTGCAGGATCCCTTCTGCGCAGTTAGAAAGCTTGTGGCATGACCAGACAGGCTTTGGGTGCAGGTGGAGGACCGAGAGGAGGTTGAGGAGGCAGAAGCAGTGGAGGAACTTTGAAATAAAGAGGATTGACGCACAACTCGTGGGGACAGCAAGACTTGGACAGCAGCCCCTTGTCCTGCTGTCACCATAGTTACCCAGTGCCCAGTCAGCGACATGTAACTCCCCTGTCCATGCCTACTCGTCCAAGTGTCTGTGGTGAAACGCACCCTGTCACACACAGAGTTTCTCAAAGAAGCGGTGATGCTGTGTGCGACATGCTGGTGGAGCGCAGGCACACCTTTCTTTGAGAAGTAGTGCCGACTGGGCATCTGGTACTGGGGCACTGCGACGGACATAAGGTCTCGAAAATCCTCTGTGTCCACCAGGTGGAAAGGCAGCATTTCTGTAGCCAAGAGCTTGCAGATGGTGAAATTCAACCTCTTAGCTTTCTCATGGCTAGGAGGAAATGGTATTTTACTTGTCCACATCTGAGGGACTGAGGGCTGGCTGTTGTGCTTAGACGGGGTTGATAAGGGTGTCCCCGGCAAACTGCCGGTCTGTGAGGAAGATGCAGGTGGACATGTTAGGTTGCCTTGATCCAAAGGTGGTGCTATCGATGTCGGACAGCGCTCAACACCAGCTGGTGTTACCACCTCCAAAGAAAATGATGCGTCCCAAAACAGGTGTGACTGCTGTCCCCCCAGTCACAGAGGATGAAGAGGCCGCAGATGCACAAGATGGGGCAGACGGTGGTTGGCTCGGCCGGCTAGGCAGCATTGTAGCACAGTGAGCTTCCCACTGCAACTTATGCTTCATGTCCATGTGCCGGTTCATGCATGAAGTACTCAAACTATGTATTTTTTGGCCTCTACTTAGCTTTTGTTGACAAATGTTACAGATAACACGAGTTGGGTCATCTTTATCGATCTGAAAAAATGCCCAGGCTATGCAAGGCTTAGCACCCATGCGACCTGAAGAGCCACCACGACTTGTGGTCAGAGGCAGAGTTGTGTTTGAGCATGCAGTTGTTGAAGTGCTTCCAGTACTACGTCTCTGTCCAGGAAGGCGCAACCTGACCTCGTCGTCACTAGCATCCTCCTCCACCTCCTCTGCTGACCTCATCTCTTGGCTGACTGTGGGTTGACTGTAAGTGGGATCTCCAACCTCATCATCATCACCCTGTGTGTTATCACACCCGTCGTCCTCAGAGCCAACCTGTTCCTGCCCTGACAACAAACTAAAGTTGTCGCTCCAATCAGGTATTTGAGTCTCATCATCATCTTCCTCATTGTCTCCACCAACAGGAGTTACAGTTTGGGAATGAGTGTCTACATTATGGTCAGAAACTTCTGTGTCTGGTCCTGGATCCGACTCATAAAGATTCTGGGCATCAGTGCAGATCATTTCCTCGTCTGGATTCACAGAAGCGCTGGAGTCGACCTCTGATTCCCAGGCTATAGTATGAGTAAACAGCTCTGCAGACTCAACCATCTGTTCTACCTCATACTCAGATGGGCAGCTGGAGATTTGGGAGCTGTGAGGAAGCAAGTGCGATTGGGGTGATACCTCTGAGGACTGGAGTATTTGTGATGTTGAAGTTGATGTGGAGAAGAGCCCACTTAAAGGAGCACTTGATATTCGTTGAAGCACCTGCTGTTTTTGTGCCTCATCTGGAATTTGTAGTGATTGGCGTGGCCGTAAGAAAGGGATCTTATCACATTGTCCGCTAAAAGAAGTAGACATTTTTGTTTTGCTGGAAGATGGTCTTTCTTCTGCAGATGTTACTGTTGCTTTAACACCTACTCCACGGACACAACCTTTTTTCCCCTTCCCAACACGCCTATTCCCCTTTCCACCAGCAGCAGGCCTTTTTCCACTCATTTTGGTGGTTAACTAATAAACAACTCTGGAGTTGTTTGCACAAAAAAACAATGGATGGGAACCGAGCAGAGCTGAGTGGCCAAACTGTGGTATTAGGCCAAAACTATTGTCTGGGTTAGATGCAGAAAAAAATTATATTCAGTTTGCAACCTGATGGAGGTCAGTATAGATGGACTAATAGAACAAGTCCCACACACTGCTAGAAGCCCAAATATTTTTTCAGAGGTAGATGCAGAAAAAAATTATATTCAGTTTGCAACCTGATGGAGGTCAGTATAGATGGACTAATAGAACAAGTCCCACACACTGCTATAAGCCCAAATATTTTTTCGAGCTAGATGCAGAAAATAATTTTATTCAATTTGCAACCTGATGGAGGTCAGTTTAGATGGACTAATAGAACAAGTCCCACACACTGCTAGAAGCCCAAATATTTTTTCAGAGCTAGATGCAGAAAAAAATTATATTCAATTTGCAACGTGATGGAGGTCAGTATAGATGGACTAAAAGAACAAGTCCCACACACTGCTAGAATGCCAAATATTTTTTCAAAGCTAGCTGCAGAAAAACATTATATTCAATTTGCAACCTGATGGAGGTCAGTATAGATGGACTAATAGAACAAGTCCCACACACTGCTAGAAGGCCAAATATTTTTTCAGAGCTAGATGCAGATAAAAATTATTTTGAATTTGCAACCTGATGGAGGTCAGTATAGATGGACTAATAGAACAAGTCCCACACACTGCTAGAAGGCCAAATATTTTTTCAGAGCTAGATGCAGAAAAAAATTATATTCAATTTGCAAAGTGATGGAGGTCAGTATAAATGGACTAATAGAACAAGTCCCACACACAGCTAGAAGCCCAAATATTTTTTCAGAGCTAGATGCAGAAAAAAATTATATTCAGTTTGCAACGTGATGGAGGTCAGTATAGATGGACTAATAGAACAAGTCCCACACACAGCTAGAAGCCCAAATATTTTTTCAGGGGTAGATGCAGAAAAAAATTATATTCAGTTTGCAACCTGATGGAGGTCAGTATAGATGGACTAATAGAACAAGTCCCACACACAGCTAGAAGGCCAAATATTTTTTCAGAGCTAGATGCAGAAAAAAATTATGTTCAATTTGCAACCTTATGGAGGTCAGTATAGATGAACTAATAGAATGATGCTATGCCCAAAAGGTTTTACTTCACTAGGTGCCGTAAAAAAATTGGTATTCTATACACAGGTGGTGTAGCTTGCAACACAGATAGGCTACTCCACTGACTAACACACTCTGCAATAGACCAAAAAGGATTAGCTTTGCTAGATTTAGCCAAATGCTGTGAAAAAAAACTTGCACAGCACTGGCACAGACCTGCCTGGCAAAAACTGATAGGAACTGATGTAACTTAGTCCTGAAAAGGACTGCAATTACAATTAGTCTTTACTCCCACAACCTATCTATTTAAGAACACAGACCTGCCTGATAAAAGTCGTAGGAAATGCTGTAACCTATTCCTTAAAAGGACTGCAATCACAACTATTCCCTACTCCCAAGCTATCTGTAGATTTGTGCGAAAATTGGCTTGAAATTAACAAGGTATAGCGCACACAGCAACAGCGGTGCCGTCTAACATGCAGCTGCAGCAGTGAGAAAATGGTGGCGATGGGGAAAATGGCTGGGTCTTATATGGCAAGGACATGTGACATACACTGCCAATGACACATGCCCTTGCTTGTGTGAAAAAACCACTTCGCTCCTTCTGTGCGCTGCTGATAGGCTGACAGATTGCACCTCCCCACTGTAAATGCGGGAAAGAGAAAAAAAAATGGAGATCTTCATTATTCCTGCAGAGATCCATCCCCTGCCCCTCCCCCCGCCCCGCTGTACACTCAAACTGCGTATTAACATTAATTTTCATCATTACTGAGAAAAAATCCAGTTATGATTTTGGTGCACGAACAGTTATCGAACATAACCTCGAACAGCCGAATTTTTTTCAAATCGTTTGTGTTTGCCGAACGGCTCGAACACCGTCCAAAACAGCTCGAATTTGAGATTGGCGAACAGTTCGAGTCGAACAACGCTCATCTCTAGCTGAGAGGCCAGACTCAGAGGGGGAATGATGCGAGAGGGAGCATCAGGTGACACTCTTGTCTCAATCATTGCTTTTAATTCTATCAGCATCTAGGATACAGTTATATGAAAAAGTTTGGGCACCCCTATTAATCTTAAGCTTAATGTTTTATAAAAATTGGTGGTTTTGCAACAGCTATTTCAGTTTGATATATGTAATAACTGTTGGACACAGTAATGTTTCTGCCTTGAAATGAGGTTTATTGTACTAACAGAAAATGTGCAATCTGCATTCAAACAAAATTTGACAGGTGCATAAGTATGGGCACCTCACCAGAAAAGTGACATTAATATTTAGTAGATCCTCCTTTTGCAAAAATAACAGCCTCTAGTCGCTTCCTGTAGCTTTTAATGAGTTCCTGGATCCTGGATGAAGGTATTTTTGACCATTCCTCTTTACAAAACAATTCCAGTTCAGTTAAGTTTGATGGTCGCCGAGCATGGACAGCCCTCTTCAAATGATCCCACAGATGTTCAATGATAGTCATGTCTGGGGACTGGGATGGCCATTCCAGAACATTGTAATTGCTCCTCTGCATGAATGCTTGAGTAGATTTGGAGCGGTGTTTTGGATCATTGTCTTGCTGAAAGATCCATCCCCTGCGTAACTTCAACTTTATCACTGATTCTTGAACATTATTGTCAAGAATCTGCTGATACTGAGTGGAATCCATGCGTCCCTCAACTTTAACAAGATTCCCGATGCCGGCATTGGCCACACAGCCCCAAAGCATGATGGAACCTCCACCAAATTTTACTGTGGGTAGCAAGTGTTTTTCTTTGAATGCTGTGTTTTTTTGCCACCATGCATAACGCCTTTTTGTATGACCAAACAACTCAATCTTGGTTTCATCAGTCCACAGGACCTTCTTCCAAAAAGAAATTGGCTTCTCCAAATGTGCTTTTGCATACCTCAGCCGTCTCTGTTTGTGGCATGCTTGCAGAAACGGCTTCTTTCGCATCACTCTCCCATACAGCTTCTCCTTGTGCAAAGTGCGTTGTATAGTTGACCGATGCACAGTGACACCATCTGCAGCAAGTTGATTCTGCAGCTCTCTGGAGGTGGTCTGAGGATTGTCCTTGACTGATCTCACCATTCTTCTTCTCTGCCTTTCTGATGTTTTTCTTGGCCTGCCACTTCTGGCCTTAACAAGAACTGTCCCTGTGTTCTTCCATTTCCTTACTATGTTCCTCACAGTGGAAACTGACAGGTTAAATCTCTGAGACAGCTTTTTGAATCCTTCCCCTTAACAACTTTGTTGAATAATCTTTGTTTTCAGATCATTTGAGATTTGTTTTGAGGAGCCCATGATGCCACTCTTCAGAGGAGATTCAAACAGGAGAACAACTTGCAAGTGGCCACTTTAAGTAGCTTTTCTCATTATTGCATACACCTGGCTATGAAGTTCAAAGCTCAATGAGGTTACAAAACCAAAAAAAGTGCTTTAGTAAGTCAGCAAAAAGTAGGTAGGAGTATTTAAAACAAGAAAATGATAAGGGTGCCCATACTTATGCACCTGTCAAATTTTGTTTGAATGCAGATTGCACATTTTCTGTTAGTACAATAAACCTCATTTCAAGGCAGAAACATTACTGTGTCCAACAATTATTACATATATCAAACTGAAATAGCTGTTGCAAAAACACCAATTTTTATAAAACATTAAGTTTAAGATTAATAGGGGTGCCCAAACTTTTTCATATAACTGTAGTTGAAAGTTGATGAAGGGTGAAATTGCGAGGACCGGAGCAGGACCCGCTTGGCGTCATGGGCCAAATATACTCGCTGGACTCGCCAAGCGTCGTGGACCATAGATACTTACCCTGTGGGTCAGATTTGGCCCGCGAGCCAAAGTTTGCCATATGTGCTCTAGATTAAGGCCTCCCTCACATGTCTGTGTTTGCAGTATGTGTGGCATCCATTTCTTTCACGGATACCACATGTATCCATTATAACCTAATGGGCTGCTCACATGTCCGTATTTTTACACGGACCGTGTTTCTGTACAAACCACACTGAGACACGTCAGTTTTTTTTCGGCACCATAGATGACAAGGGCCAATACAAGTCTATGGGTCTGTGAAAAACACGCACAGCACACAGATGATATCCGTGTGCTGTACGTGTGCAGTATGTGTTTAACATTGCAAAGTATAAGAGTAGCTTTGTAATTTATTTCATTCTTATGCATACCTTAAAAACACTGATGACACACTGATGGCTACACGGAAACACGGATGACACGCTGATGGAAAACACTGATGACACCGATACCATTTTTTCATTTGTTTTATACAGAGGTGTGAAGGAGGCCTAACATTTTAGGTACAATTTATATACTTTATATATAGTGTATAAATAACCACATTCTCTTTCTCCTCAATTGTGAACCCCAACACAAGAAGTCTGGTAATAGAGCTAAATCTGGTAATGTTTGAGGCTTGAGTATACCGTATGGGAGCCTTGGTTTATAGTGCCAGTACATTGTATTATCAAAGTGAAAAAAAAACTGTATTTTCAGTGTAACTGAAAGCAGAGCACACTTTAATAGGGAATTTATAATGTTCAAAAACGTTGATGATTTCCACTTAATTTTATAATGCTGACATACTGGAGTGATGTGTAGGTGGGGAGAACATATTGAATTCTCTTTCTAAAGTAAATTATGATCTCACCTTTCCGCAAAACAATTTTATAGAAAAAATTAAAATACCACAATTTGTAAAGATTTATTGATTCCAAGCAGTAATGAGCTGCATGATCAATTTAAATTTGTAACGTTTATGACATCCATTGACTTAACATAACTGTGTAAAGGTAATTTAATTATAAAGATTAGATTTTCCCAGCACTACATATTTTAAAATGAGGCAAACTTAAAATATAAGCAATAGTTAGTACTACAGATGAGTGAAAAGTTTTGCTGGGCTTCAGTTTCTTTGCACAATTGAACAGCCAATCAGTAATGTTATATTAAACCATGTGAGGCATTTTATAAGTCAGGGTCAGTGCTTCTTTCATTACATTTAGGCTGAGTTTATTCAAGCGTATGAAATATCATCTTTTTTTGCTCCCTAAAAAACAAAAATTGTCATCCTTATGGTGCTCTGCATGTGAGAAAATCACATCAGTATGTGGTCCTTAGGTTCATTTTTGAAATTTGTATGGCATGTTTCTTGTTTCTTTACATCCTCTAAAAAAGCACAATTTTCTTCATTTTTGCTCTGTATCCTTGAGAAACAGATAGTATCGATATGGTCCGCAGATGGGACTTAACCAGTGTATGAGTAAGAGTATGGCAGAAGAAGAAACACCCCATGAAGATATTATGGTGACTATAATCTGTTATATTGCTGCATTTTTAATATGTAATGTTTCATGCAATTCTTTAATTCGTATTAATGCTCCTCTATGCACTTTGTTTGGAAAGTGAAAGTAACAGTGTAGATGCATGGCACAGACGCGTTAACAGTTAGCCAACCCTGCAGATGGGAGAAGTATTTGGGAGTAAGGAGAGAGTTACTTCTTGGTTACAGTGAGTCAGCATTTAGTGAGTAGTTCTAAGAAAAGGGTGTGGGTCATATTATTGGAGTGTGTGTACAGGAAGATTGCTCAGGTAGCAAACCCTGAAATAACTGTACTGGAGATACTTAGACACATAAAGAAGATCCTTGGCACTGAGAAATGAGTCTGACAGGCGGTAGCCAGCTCTAGTGAGTACGGCCTGAATCTAGAAATAGAGATTTTAGTTGTAGGGCGGAAGGCAGTTAGAAGGTGAGGGGCTGAAAAGGCAACTTGTAAGCCAGACCTGGGAGTCATAGTGAAGAAATACTGAACTTGCCATACTGGGGCAAGGGTACTGCTGCAGAAGTGGGCTATAGCCAGTCAAGAAGGAATACAACATGAAGATTAAGAGTTCAAGTTATTTATGCTGTGTAATTAATAAGTATTTTGCAAACTCTATGCAACTAGAGATGAGCAAACCTTTAAATGTTTGGTTCGTCCCGGCTCTGCGAACTTCGCCAAATACTTCGCCGAACAGTTCGATGAACATACCGAATCGCATTTAATTCAATGGTAGGCAAACCCAAACACATACACAACACCTTTGGTCCCAAAAGCTTCCCAAACAGATCAGATTAGGGGCAGACACCAGGAAAAGTGGCATCAATTGACCAACAGTAGAAAATGGCACAGCAGCAGTCAGCCATGGGCCATGCATGAGGTATCAGGGTCTGGGCCAACATTTACAGCTTTGAATTGAACTTCAAATTAAGATGAGGTGGATGAAGGGCCGGTGTAGGCCTGCTGTTCAGTGAGCCCTGATACTACATTCAACAGCTCATGCTGCGTTTATGCTCAGCCACACTCAGATGGCAAAAAAATCAGTTAGAGTAGTATTGGTAAAAAATTGTAAGGATAGTAAGACTGGTAGTTGACTGAAAGTAAGTGGAGGCCTGCCGGTCTGGGAGGTCTAGTGCTAAAGGCAACACACATGAAGGAGACTCTGCAGGAGTCTCCTTCCACTACAGCCAACCCAGCAGATGGATATAGCATAATTGAGACCAACACTTCTTCCACTACAGCCAACCCAACAGATCGAGACCCAACCAGGAGTCTCCACATTTCCAAAAATTAGGGGCTGACACCACCAAAGTGGCATCAATTTCAGTAGAGTAGAAATAGTATAATTGGGATCGACACCTCTTTCACTACAGCTCACCCAGCAGATGGAGACCCGACCAGGAGTCTCCACATTTCAAAAAATTATTGTTAACTAGTAATGAGCGAGTGTTCTCAATACTCACCCGAGCATCTCACTGTTTTAGATGCTCGGCAAGTACTTCCTGGATGCTCGGGAAGGAGCTCGAGTCCCCGCCCCGCATGTTTGGCGCTGTTTAGACATCGAATAAACATGCAGGGATTACCTGTCACTCACTGAAATGCCGCAGACATGTTGGTTGTGGTAATACAGTAATCACTGGCCGCATAGTCATCGGGTCTATATCAGACCCAGTGACCCTATGCTCGCCACAGTGTACCATTGAGACAGGCAGAGTAGAGAGAGGTGCTGCTGAGCTAGTGAGAGAATTGGTGGTTTATTTAGTTAGGTATAGGTATTCCAGAGCAATATACATCTCAACTAACAGTCCTTCTAAGGACTAACCCAGATGCATATCAATCCTAGTGATAGCAGGAGTTAGGCAGGCATAGTTTGTGGAGAGTGTATAGAACTGAATAGGATCCATTGCACGTTCTATCTACTGCTGTTACTCATATCCATAGCCCTAGATATCAGGGCTAATATTCTTTTTGCTCCTAATCCTGATTATTTGCTTGAAAAGGACATTTTTAGTGCTCTATTTGCTTATTAGCAGTATACAGCCAGATTTGTTTGTTTTAATACATTTGCTGTATTGTGGAAGCAAAGAAACTTGTCCATCATTTCAGGTGATCCGATATTACTGTGGTAATAATCGTGACATTTTGTGCAGCGTGCCAAATATTAGACTCCATTTGAAATGGGCAAGGTGTTTGGCAAGGGATGGGGAAGTGGACGTGATGGTGACGGGGCACGCAGAGGCCGAGGGCAAGCTGAAATTGTGCCTGCTGAGGGAGCACAGCAAGTACCCACATCATGTCGCCCTAGCTTCCTGTCCCACTTTGTAGGGGGCCGTGGAACACCACTATTGAAGCCAGAGCAGTGTGAAAAGGTTGTTGGTTGGACAGCAGATAATGCTTCCAGTTAGTTTGCCACCACCACCACCCTGTCTGTCTTTCACATGTTCCAGTCTCAGTAGCCTTGAGTCTAGACCACATATTCCTCATCCTGATCCTCCCACCTTGCCGAGTGCCCTGAGACAAATGATCCCACACTTGGACACTCCGAAGAGCTGTTCACTTTTCCATTTATAGATTCGGGCCTCTCGCCCAGCCCACTTCATGCGGGGTAAGAGGAGATCACATATAGCGATGCCCAAATATTTCACAAGAATGCAATGGTGGGAAAGTGCAATTACTGTCGCAAGAGGCATCAGCAGGGGCAGTAAAATTACCAGCCTGACCACCACCAGCATGCTCATGCACATGACAGCAAAGCACCTGAATAGTTGGGAAGAAGGCCAGGGTCCAGAAACAATATCTGCGGGTGACACCACTGACTATTCCGCTGTAGTGCGTGCACACCAATCCCTTGTCCATGGCACAGGCAAAGATGCCTCCTGCCCTGAACCTGTCATTGCACACTTGCAACCACCATCATCAGCAACACGTCCATGTCCTTGTCCCAGCACAGCATTCACTTGTCCCTACCCCAGTCCTTTGAACGCAAGCACAAATAAGCAGCCAACCACCCACAGTCTACCTCACTAAACTGTCACATTTCTCAAATGCTTGCACTTGAAATGTTGCCTTTTAGGAAGCTTTCCATAACCTCATGGCAGTGGATGTCCCTCGGTACTCGGTCCCCAGCCTCCACTATTTCTCCCGGTGTGCCGTCCCCACCGTACACAAGCATGTGTTTCAGAACATTACGAGAGCCCTCAACAACGCAGTTGCTGGGAAGGTCCAAGTGCTTGTGGCCATGGATGGTACATCTCGCTGACAGAACACTGGGTTATTATAGAGGAAGCCAGGACCCAGTTGGACCTTGGGACGGAACACGTCATCCCGAAGCCGAGGATTGCGGGCCCTTGGTTAATCAGGGTTGCCCCCACATTCTACAGCTCCTGCATCACCTTCTCCTCCTCCTCTTCAGCCTTCATTTCCGAAATGACCACATCAGTCGGAAGCTGAAAGCACTGCAGCATTGCCTCGGCCAAGCGGCAACAGGCTATGCAGAAGCTAATATGATTAGGGGACAAACCGCACACTGCTGCAGAGCTGTTGACAGCTGTAATACAGCAGGCAGATCTGTGGCTGTCATCACTGAATCTACAGCCAGGCATGGTCGTGTGTGACAATGGCCAGAACCTGGTGGCGGCTCTGAAACTAGCCAACCTCACACACGTACCATGCCTGGCCCATGTGCTCTATCTAGTGGTTCAGTGGTTTATCAAAACCTACCTGGATCTGCCTGAGCTGCTTGTGAAAGTACACTACATGTGTTCCCATTTCAGAAAGTCACCTACAGCTTCCGCAGCCCTCACCTTACTTCAGCAGCATTTGCAGCTTCCAGCTCACCGACTGGTGTGTGATGTCACAATGCATTGGAACTCAGTGTTGCAGATGTTGGGAAGGATTTGTGAGCAGGAGAGGGCAGTTGTTGAGTGCCAGCTTCAACACGCCCGTCAGTATTCAGGTCAGCCTCCGAACATAAGAGCTGATAAGTGGGCATGGATGTCTGACATCTGTGCTGTCCTCCAAAACTTTGAGGATTCCACCAAGATGGTGAGCGGTTATGATGCCATAATAAGCATCACCATCCCACTTCTCTGTCTACTGAAATGCTTGCTGCTCACAATTAAAGAGAAGGCATTGCAGGGATGTAGCAAGAAACAATACAGAGTGATGCCACACAGCCAAGCCTCATCTCAATGCGGATTGGGTGACAATGAGGAAGAGGAGGAACAGGAGCTGTTTTCCTGCACTATAGACGGTACTACCCACACAACAGTCATACCGTTTATTCAGCGTGGATGGCCTAAGAAGAGGGAGAACGAGGAGGACCAGGAGAAGGATGATGAGGAGAAGAGCATGGACAGTTGTCCCCTTGGTCAGGACAGTGAAGTCTTGACTGTTGGCAGTCTGGCACAAATGGCTAACTTTATGTTCCGCTGCCTTTCCCGTGACCATAGTGTGGTACGCATTTTGAGCAACAGTAATTACTAGTTATGAGTAGAGATGAGCGTTGTTCTACTCGAACTGTTCGCCAATCTCAAATTCGAGCTGTTTTGGGCGGTGTTCGAGCCGGTCGGCGAACACGAACAATTTGAGAAAAATTCGGCTGTTCGAGGTTATGTTCGATAACTGTTCGAGCACCAAAATCATAACTGGATTTTTTCTCAGTAATGATGAAAATTAATGTTAATACGCAGTTTGAGTGTACAGCGGGGCGGGGGGAGGGGCAGGGGATGGATCTCTGCAGGAACAATGAAGATCTCCATTTTTTTTTCTCTTTCCCGCATTTGCAGTGGGGAGGTGCAATCTGTCAGCCTATCAGCAGCGCACACACGGAGCGAAGTGCTTTTTTTCACACAAGCAAGGGCATGTGTGATTGGCAGTGTATGTCACATGTCCTTGCCCTATAAGACCAAGCCATTTTCCCCGTCGCCACCATTTTCTCACTGCTGCAGCTGCGTGTTAGACGGCACCGCTGTTGCTGTGTGCGCTATACCTTGTTAATTTCAAGCCAATTTTCGCACAAATATACAGATAGCTTGGGAGTAGGGAATAGTTGTGATTGCAGTCCTTTTAAGGACTAGGTTACAGCATTTCCTACGACTTTTATCAAGCAGGTCTGTGCTCTTAAATAGATAGATTGTGGGAGTAAAGACTAATTGTAATTGGAGTCCTTTTCAGGACTAGGTTACATCAGTTCCTACCAGTTTTTGCCAGGCAGGTCTGTGCCAGTGCTGTGCAAGTTTTTTTCACAGCATTTGGCTGAATCTAGCAAAGCCAATCCTTTTTGGCCTATTGCAGAGTGTGTTAGTCAGTGGAGTAGCCTATCTGTGTTGCAAGATATACCACCTCTGTATAGAATACCAATTTTTTTACTGCACCTAGTGAAGTAAAATCTTTTGGGCATAGCATCATTCTATTAGTCCATCTATACTGACCTCCATCAGGTTGCAAATTAAAAATAATTTTTTTCTGCATCTAGCTCTGAAAAAATATTTGGGCTTCTAGCAGTGTGTGGGACTTGGTCTATTAGCCCATCTATACTGACCTCCATCAGGTTGCAAATTAAAAATAATTTTTTTCTTCATTTATCTCTGAAAAAATATTTGGGCTTCTAGCAGCGTGTGGGACTTGTTCTATTAGTCCATCTATACTGACCTCCATCAGGTTGCAAATTAAAAATATTTTTTTTCTGCATCTAGCTCTGAAAAAATATTTGGGCTTCTAGCAGTGTGTGGGACTTGGTCTATTAGTCCATCTATACTGACCTCCATCAGGTTGCAAATTAAAAATAATTTTTTTCTGCATCTAGCTCTGAAAAAATATTTGGGCTTCTAGCAGTGTGTGGGACTTGGTCTATTAGTCCATCTATACTGACCTCCATCAGGTTGCAAATTGAATAAAAAAAATTTCTGCATCTAGCTCTGAAAAAATATTTGGGCTTCTAGCGGTGTGTGGGACTTGGTCTATTAGTCCATCTATACTGACCTCCATCAGGTTGCAAATTAAAAATAATTTTTTTCTGCATCTAGCTCTGAAAAAATATTTGGGCTTCTAGCAGTGTGTGGGACTTGTTCTATTAGTCCATCTATACTGACCTCCATCAGGTTGCAAATTAAAAATAATTTTTTTCTTCATTTAGCTCTGAAAAAATATTTGGGCTTCTAGCAGTGTGTGGGACTTGTTCTATTAGTCCTTCTATACTGACCTCCAGCAGGTTGCAAATTGAATATAATTTTTTTCTGCATCTAGCTCTGAAAAAATATTTGGGCTTCTAGCGGTGTGTGGGACTTGGTCTATTAGTCCATCTATACTGACCTCCATCAGGTTGCAAATTAAAAATAATTTTTTTCTTCATTTATCTCTGAAAAAATATTTGGGCTTCTAGCAGCGTGTGGGACTTGTTCTATTAGTCCATCTATACTGACCTCCATCAGGTTGCAAATTAAAAATATTTTTTTTCTGCATCTAGCTCTGAAAAAATATTTGGGCTTCTAGCAGTGTGTGGGACTTGGTTTATTAGTCCATCTATACTGACCTCCATCAGGTTGCAAATTAAAAATAATTTTTTTCTTCATTTATCTCTGAAAAAATATTTGGGCTTCTAGCAGCGTGTGGGACTTGTTCTATTAGTCCATCTATACTGACCTCCATCAGGTTGCAAATTAAAAATAATTTTTTTCTGCATCTAGCTCTGAAAAAATATTTGGGCTTCTAGCAGTGTGTGGGACTTGGTCTATTAGTCCATCTATACTGACCTCCATCAGGTTGCAAATTAAAAATAATTTTTTTCTTCATTTAGCTCTGAAAAAATATTTGGGCTTCTAGCAGTGTGTGGGACTTGTTCTATTAGTCCTTCTATAATGACCTCCAGCAGGTTGCAAATTGAATATAATTTTTTTCTGCATCTAGCTCTGAAAAAATATTTGGGCTTCTAGCGGTGTGTGGGACTTGGTCTATTAGTCCATCTATACTGACCTCCATCAGGTTGCAAATTAAAAATAATTTTTTTCTGCATCTAGCTCTGAAAAAATATTTGGGCTTCTAGCAGTGTGTGGGACTTGGTCTATTAGTCCATCTATACTGACCTCCATCAGGTTGCAAATTGAATAAAAAAATTTTCTGCATCTAGCTCTGAAAAAATATTTGGGCTTCTAGCGGTGTGTGGGACTTGGTCTATTAGTCCATCTATACTGACCTCCATCAGGTTGCAAATTAAAAATAATTTTTTTCTGCATCTAACCCAGCCAATAGTTTTGGCCTAATACCACAGTTTGGCCACTCAGCTCTGCTCGGTTACCATCCATTGTTTTTTTGTGCAAACAACTCCAGAGTTGTGAATTAGTTAACCACCAAAATGAGTGGAAAAAGGCCTGCTGCTGGTGGAAAGGGGAATAGGCGTGTTGGGAAGGGGAAAAAAGGTTGTGTCCGTGGGGTAGGTGCAGAAGAAAGACCATCTTCCAGCCAAACTAAAATGTCTACTTCTTTTAGCGGACAATGTGATAAGATCCCTTTCTTACGGCCACGCCAATCGCTACAAATTCCAGATGAGGCACAAAAACAGCAGGTGCTTCAACGGATATCAAGTGCTCCTTTAAGTGGGCTCTCCTCCACATCAACTTCAACATCACAAATACTCCAGTCCTCAAAGGTGTCACCCAAATCGCACTTGCTTCCTCACAGCTCCCAAATCTCCAGCTGCCCGTCTGAGTATGAGGTAGAACAGATGGTTGAGTCTGCAGAGCTGTTTACTCATACTATAGCCTGGGAATCAGAGGTCGACTCCAGCGCTTCTGTGAATCCAGACGAGGAAATGATCTGCACTGATGCCCAGAATCTTTATGAGTCGGATCCAGGACCAGACGCAGAAGGTTCTGACCATAATGTAGACCCTCATTCCCAAACTGTAACTCCTGTTGGTGGAGACAATGAGGAAGACGATGATAAGACTCAAATACCTGATTGGAGCGACAACTTTAGTTTTTTGTCAGGGCAGGAACAGGTTGGCTCTGAGGACGACGGGTGTGATAACGCACAGGGTGATGATGATGAGGTCGGAGATCCCACTTACTGTCAACCCACAGTCAGCCAAGAGATGAGGTCAGCAGAGGAGGTGGAGGAAGATGCTAGTGACGACGAGGTCAGGTTGCGCCTTCCTGGACAGAGACGTAGTACTGGAAGCACGTCAACAACTGCATCCTCAAACACAACTCTGCCTCTCACCACAAGTCGTGGTGGCTCTTCAGGTCGCATGGGTGCTAAGCCTTGCATAGCCTGGGCATTTTTTCAGATCGATAAAGATGACCCAACTCATGTTATCTGTAACATTTGTCAGCAAAAGCTAAGTAGAGGCCAAAAAATACATAGTTTGAGTACTTCATGCATGAACTGGCACATGGACATGAAGCATAAGTTGCAGTGGGAAGCTCAGTGTGCTACAATGCGGCCTAGCCGGCCGGGCCAACCGCCGTCTGCCATATCTTGTGCATCCGCGGCCTCTTCATCCTCTGTGACTGGGGGGACAGCAGTCACACCTGTTTTGGGGCGCAGACCTGCCACCTCTTTACCCGCAACAGCCAGCGTGATTGGCAGGTCATCATTTTCTTTGGAGGTGGTAACACCAGCTGGTCTTGAGCGCTGTCCGACATCGATAGCACCACCTTTGGATCAAGGCAACCTAACATGTCCGCCTGCATCTTCCTCACAGACCGGCAGTTTGCCGGGGACACCCTTATCAACCCCGTCTAAGCACAATAGCCAGCCCTCGGTCCCTCAGATGTGGACAAGTAAAAGACCATTTCCTCCTAGCCATGAGAAAGCTAAGAGGTTGAATTTCACCATCTGCAAGCTCTTGGCTACAGAAATGCTGCCTTTCCGCCTGGTGGACACAGAGGATTTTCGAGACCTTATGTCCGTCGCAGTGCCCCAGTACCAGATGCCCAGTCGGCACTACTTCTCAAAGAAAGGTGTGCCTGCGCTCCACCAGCATGTCGCACACAACATCACCGCTTCTTTGAGAAACTCTGTGTGTGACAGGGTGCATTTCACCACAGACACTTGGACGAGTAGGCATGGACAGGGGCGTTACATGTCGCTGACTGGGCACTGGGTAACTATGGTGACAGCAGGACAAGGGGCTGCTGTCCAAGTCTTGCCATCCCCACGAGTTGTGCGTCAATCCTCTTTATGTCAAAGTTCCTCCACTGCTTCTGCCTCCTCAACCTCCTCTCGGTCTTCCACCTGCACCAAAAGCCTGTCTGGTCATGCCACAAGCTTTCTAACTGCGCAGAAGGGATCCTGCACACCTCCTTACTATGCTGGCAGTAGGGCTCAACGTCATCAGGCGGTTTTTACATTGAAATGTCTGGGAAATGTGAGTCACACAGCTGAGGAGTTGTGGTCAGCTCTGGAGAACCAATTTCATGAATGGTTGTCTCCACTGGACCTGAAACCAGGGAAGGCCGTGTGCGACAATGCTGCAAACCTGGGTGCGGCCCTTCGCCGGGGCAATGTCACACACGTGCCTTGTATGGCTCACGTGTTGAACCTGGTTGTCCAGCAATTTTTAGCCCACTATCCCAGACTAGATGGCCTTCTGCAGAGGGCACGGTCGCTGTGTGCTCACTTCCGCCGTTCGCATCCCGCAGCTCAGCGACTTACATCTCTACAGAAGTCGTTGGGCCTGCCACTTCACCGGCTAAAATGCGATGTGCCTACCCGGTGGAATTCAACTCTGCACATGTTGCAGCGACTGTGGCAGCACCAACAAGCCCTGGTGCAATACGTTCTGACGTATAGCCTGGGCCAACGAGATTCAGAGGTGGGGCAAATCACGCTGGAGGAGTGGTCTCAGATCAGGGACCTATGCACCCTTCTGCACAGTTTTGAAATGGCGACGAAGATGTTTAGTGCTGACGATGCCATTATCAGCATGACTATTCCGGTGATTTACATGCTGGAGCACATGTTAAACAGAATTCGGAGTCAGGTGGTGGCACAAGAGGAGGTGGAGGAAGTAGAGGAGGAGGAGTTGTATGCGGAAGGGCTAACATCTGCAAGGTCCAGACGATCGGCAGCACCAAGGCGGCAGGCATGTGAGGGTGGGGGAGATGATTTTACCAGGGCGCATGGTAGCAGCCAAACTAGTGAGGAAGGTGCAGGAGCCCAGGAAGAAGTCGAGGACGAACTGATGGAAGACTCATCAGATGAGGGAGACCTTGATCACATTTCTGTTGTGCGAGGTTGGGGGGAGAGGACAGAGGAAGGAAGCATGATTGTTACCTCGCCACCAACACAACAGGGACTTGGTGCTCCTGGATGCGCAACACACATGAGTGCCTTCTTGCTGCACTACCTGCAACATGACCCTCGAATTGTGAGAATTAGAAATAATCCTGACTACTGGGTTGCCACACTGTTAGATCCCCGGTACAAAAGTAAATTTGCAGAAATTATTCCTGCCATAGAAAGGGATGCACGCATGCAGGAGTATCAGCAGAGACTGTTGCAGAATCTTACATGTGCTTTTCCACAAAATACCAGTGGTGCACGTAGTGAATCTCACAGTTCCAACTTGCCAACCGTGGGACCGTCAAGTGTTCAGCACTCAAACCGTAACAGAACCACAGTATCTGCTGGTAACATCAATTTTGCGGAATCATTTCACCACTTTTTTAGCCCATCCTTTGCAAGGCCACAGGAGACAAGAAGTCTGACACATAGTCAACGCCTAGAGACGATGGTACAGGAGTATCTCCAAGTAAACATTGAAGCCACGACTGTGTCACTGGACCCTTGCTCTTTTTGGGCTTCCAATCTGGATAAATGGCCGGAGCTAGCCACTTACGCCTTGGAGATCTTGTCATGCCCCGCAGCCAGCGTTCTGTCTGAACGTGTGTTCAGCGCTGCTGGTGGTGTGCTGACAGATAAGCGCACGCGGCTCTCCACTGATAAATTAGACAGACTCACGTTCATAAAGATGAACAAATCATGGATCCGAAACGACTTTTCTACCCCTGTGTCATCCTGGGGAGAGTAAAAGCTTGATGATTGGTTAAAATCACCCTACCAACCGTTTTAAGCTTTCAAATTACTAATCATGTTTATATGTATCTTGACTGGAAAATAATTTGGGCTTTGTAGCAGTGTGCAGCACTGATCCTATTAGGCCATCTATAATAAGCTTCACCAGATTTAAAATTAAAAATAATTTTTAGCTGCATCTAGCCCGGAAAATAATTTTGGGGCTCCGAGATGCGCAAGACACATAAGTGCCTTCTTGCTGCACTACCTGCAGCATGACCCTCATATTGTCAGAATTCGAAGTAATCATGACTACTGGGTTGCCACACTCTTAGATCCCCCAAACTTTTCGATCAACCTTTTCATTTTAATAAAGACCAAAAAAATGGTCATTTTTGAAATTATAAGCATTAGCAGGTTGTTAGAAACTGAAATCAAACAGTTTTCAACTCAAAACTTTATTCTAGGTGATGTTACATTTTCACATAGGACCCCTTGTTCGAAAGGAGCTTCTGAACTCTCTCGTCCATTGAATTTGTCAGGTTTTGGATGGTTTCTGCTTCAATTGTTTTGCATGAGGACAGAATACCCTCCCAGAGCTGTTGCTTAGATGTGAACTGCCTCCCGCCATCATAGACACTCCTTTTAATGATGCTCCAAAGGTTCTGAATGGGGTAGAGGTCAGGGGAGCATGGGGGTCACACCATAAGTTTGTCCCCTTTTATGCCCATATCAGCCAGAGATGCAGATGTTTTATGTGCAGCATGAGATGGTGCATTATCATGCAGAAAAATGATCTTGCTGTGAAATACACGGTTCTTCTTCTTGAACCATGGCAGGAAGTGCTGTTTGAGAAAATCCACATACATTATGGAGTTCATCTTTAGCGCCTTCAGGGATCCTAAAGGGGCCGACAATCTCTCTCCCCATGATTCCAGCCCAAAACATTACTCCACCTCCTCCTTGTTGGCGCTGTAGCCGTGTTTGCGTGGGGTGTTCATCAACCAGCCATCCTCCACTCCATTCATCTGGACCATCGAGCGCTGCACGGCACTCATCCGTGAACAAAACAGTTTTGAAATCAGTCTTCATGTAATGTTTGGCCCACTGGAGCCGTTTCTGCTTGTGTGAAGTGGATAGAGGAGGTCGACAGGATGGCGTATGCACAGCTGCAAACCTCTGAAGGACCCTGCATCTTGTTGTTCGGGGGACGTTGGAGGCACAAGCAGCTTCAAAAACTTGTCTGCTGCTATGACAAGGCTTTTTTGCCGCTGCTCTTTCAACCTGACGTAATTGCCTGTAGGAAAGAGTCCTCAATTTGCCCTTATCAGCACGCACACGTGTGTACTGTGAATCAGCTACATACTTCTTGATTGCCAAGACACTTCATCCTGATCATCGCACAATGTTGATTGTAGTCATGCCTTGACCTAAACACTCCACAATTTGTTGCTTCTCAGCAGCCGACACATCCTTTTTCTTTCCCATTTTGGCAGAAAATGTAGGCTGCTTCATAATGTGAGAGAGCCTTCTTAAGTAGTCTTGCCTTTCATTGGACACACCTGCCAAACTAATTAGCACAGGTGTCTGCAATTGCTTACAGTGATATAAAGAGTCCTGACACACATCACCATCAATGAGTTTAACTGACAAACAAACAAATTCTTCCCTTATCACTCCTAAACACTTTTTGCATAATAATTTGGAACGCGGTGTACATGTGCTTTTCCACAAAACACCAGTGGTTCACGTAGTGAATCTTACAGTTCTAACTTGCCAACCGTGGTCTGTATGGAATTGTTCAATAAAGGGCCCAAAATTAAGATAACATAGATGGGAGAGGTCTCTATGAATAGGAATTCCTAAGTATTTGATACCCTGTGAGGGCCAGGCAAAGGGAAAGTTGGACTGGATGGAATCCTATATGGATTTAGGGAGGGAGACATCGAGGGCCTCAGACTTCGCTGCATTGATTTTAAAATTTTACCATGTAACAAAGTGATCTATTTCAGCCATAACAGCAGGGATGGATATATGTGATTGAGTGATATATACTAGGACATCATCAGCAAATAGAGAGCACTTGTACTCGGTGCCTCCCACCTCAATCCACCTAATATTGGGGTTATGGCGAATTGATGAGAGCAGGTGCTCCGTCACTAGGATGTATAAGAGAGGGGACAGAGGACATCCCTGCCTTGTCCCATTGGTGATTGTGAAAGGTGATGAAAATGTTCTGACGCACCCCCTGGGCCTTGGGACACCCGGAGCCGGACCCTTTTTGGTGGATGCTGGTGGTTGTAGTCTTCGTGGCGGCGATCCGGTTCCGTGGCTCAGGGCGGTCAAACCAGTGGCGGAACTATTTATGTGGTTTTGATGTTTAAATGTCCGACTACGCCACCCGTGGATTGCGGTCAGAGTGAACCGCCGCTACAGGGCAGACCGCTAAGGCTGGTGTTGTGGGTGCAGCAGAGCGTAGCATAACTCCCCACGGGAGGAGTATAGCCTCAGGGCAGTGTATGCGGAGGATGGGGGTGATGGTGCAGGGCAGCAGCAGTAACGACACGGAGTCAGTGATGCAGTTCAGGGCCTTTACTCACAGTTCTTATTATCCAGACCACGTCTGCAGGTAACGGCTGCCCACGTCGTACTGTGCTCACCAGGTGAGGGGCTCAGACAACTCCCAGATAACTTTGGAGCGCTTCACAGGACCCCCTTTGTGTGTCCTTTGTCTGGCCTTTCTTACCAACACTGCTGTCCGGCTGCCTCGGGCCTCCTCTTGGTAAACTTGGCGCCAGTTTCCCTGACCCTATGTGGTGCCTTCCTAGCGGGTGGAGCAAGGGGCTGCGCCACATAAAATGTCAGAGCCTCCGGTTTCTAGCTGAGGGTCGTTTCCTGCCTCCACTAGTTCGGGGACCGGTCTCCCCCTTTGGCCTGACCCCTCCACGCAGGTGGATTCGGGCGTGCGGTGGCGACTCACCCGTCCGCACCCCTGGGATCCCTTCATTCCTCGTTCCTGGAGCCTTCTCCGCTCCTCTTCCTTCCTTCTCCCTCTTGCAGGCCTGGGCCTCTGTTACTAGGCCCGCCTCCGGAGCAGAGCTCATGCAGAGCCCCTGCTCCCTGCCACTTCTGCTCAGACTTCTCTGCACTGAACTAAGATGGTGCCCACCTTTTATACTCCCTTCTCAATGCACCCAGGAACTGCTTCCTCCCTGCTCCTGCACTGCAGGGTTCCCCTTCCTCAGTGTTCCCTCCCCCCACTCCAGCCAGGGACAGGGACTGTCGTGCCCATCTCAGGGGCATATTGGTCGCCCTGCCCCACGGCAATGTGGTGTAATGCATGCAGGTGTCGGGTCCTGATCCACACTCCATCCTTATCTGAGAGTGAGATATCACACCTCTGGGTGAGGTGCAATACGTCTGTAGCAACCGAGCCCTCGGTGCTACAGTTCCATTTATCTTCAGCCTAGGTGACGTATTGTAATACAGGGCCGTGATTTTGGCTATAAAAGGGTCCCCTAGACCCCTACCCCAAGCTTTTTAAGAGAATCATATATGGCGTGCCAGGAGACTCTATGGAATGCTTTCTCAGCATCCAACGAGAGTATCTACTTACAAATTTTTAACTGCATCTAGCCCAGGAAATACTTTGTGCCTAGTAGCAGTGTCTGCTAGTCAGCGGATTATCCCGGCTGTTAAGCAAGCTACACCACCTGTAGTTTGGACACTTAATTTTTTCAAAGGAAATGCTTCGGGACCAAGGGATACTCAGTGAAGAGCATCAGGAGGCACCCCAAGGCATAGGGGCTGGGACTGGCACTAGGATGCCTTGCGGTGGACAGCCGAGCTCGATCCTTATAAAAGCTTTTTAACTGCAGCAGCTTTAGTGGACGCTACTGGAGCTGGAATTACGTGGCTGCTGGCATGAGACTTGCCCTCCAATAGATCCTTGTAAATGGATTTAAAGTGTATTCATTCAAATTAGAGGGACAATTTAAATTAAAAAGCTTAGAGCTGCCTCCACCACAGGGGGGCTCTCTCGACCCACCAGCGGACAGGCACCAGTATTGGGAGAGGGGGGCTGGCCGTCAGGGTTCACCGCGGCTCTGGCACAAACCCGGCGACACGGAGGTGGCACGGGCAGGAGCGGACTGGCCATCTTGGCTTCTCACTTTTTGGATTTTAGAAGGGCATGACATGCCTATATCTGTGTCTCCCCCTCCTTTTACTCCTCCACCTCTTTTCTTTTCGCATGACTATATGTACTTGTCACTTTTCCATGTGTTAGTTGTGTCTTCTGAGCAGTTTGTCAGCTTTTGGACACCTTTGAAGGTGTTTTCTATGTGTTTCTATGTGTTTTTGTTTGCCTGCCATTGGTTTTAACGGTGTTCGAAGGTGTTCGATGAACACTTCGACGAACAGTTCGGCGAACACACGGGTGTTCGACGAACCGACCCGAACTCGAACACTACGGGGGTGGCTCAACACTAGTTATGAGCGAGCGTGGTCGCTACTGCTCGGTACTCGTCCGAGCATCACTGTGCTTGACATGCTCGGCACTCGGCGAGTATTTCTGGGTTGCTCGGGTGGGAGCTCAGGTCCCTGCCCTGCATGTTTTCCATTCTTTAGAGAGCCAATGAACATGCAGTGATTGCCTGCCATGCACTGTAATGCCGTAGCCATGTTGGTTGTGGCATTACAGTGATTGACTGGCCGCATAGCGTCATCAAGTCTATATAAGACATGGTGCCCCTATGCTTGTCACAATCTAACCCAAAAACAAGCAGAGTAGGAAGAAATGCTGCTGAGCTAGGGCCAGAATTGACGGTGTAATAGTTAGATATACAGTACAGACCAAAAGTTTGGACACACCTTCTCATTTAAAGATTTCTGTATTTTCATGACTATGAAAATTGTATATTCACACTGAAGGCATCAAAACTAACCTGTGATTTCTGAGGCTGGTGACTCGGAAAAACTTATCGTCAGAAGCAGAGGTGACTCTTGGTCTTCCTTTCCTGGGGCGGTCCTCATGTGAGCCAGTTTCTTTGTAGCGCTTGATGGCTTTTGCAACTGCACTTGGGGACACTTTCAAAGTTTTCCCAATTTTATCGGACTGACTGACCTTCATTTCTTAAAGTAATGATGGCCACTTGTTTTTCTTTACTTAGCTGCTTTTTTCTTGCCATAATACAAATTCTAACAGTCTATTCAGTAAGACTATCAGCTGTGTATCCACCAGACTTCCGCACAACACAACTGATGGTCCCAACCCCATTTATAAGGCAAGAAATCTCACTTATTAAACCTGACAGGGCACACCTGTGAAGTGAAAACCATTTCCGGTGACTACCTCTTGAAGCTCATCAAGAGAATGCCAAGAGTGTTTAAAGCAGTCATCAAAGCAAAAGGTGCCTACTTTAAAGAACCTAGAATATAAGACATATTTTCAGTTGTTTCACACTTTTTTGTTAAGTATATAATTCCACATGTGTTAATTCATAGTTTTCATGTCTTCAGTGTGAATGTACAATTTTCATAGTCATGAAAATGCAGAAAAATCTTTAAATGAGAAGGTGTGTCCAAATTTTTGGTCTGTACTGTAGATATTCTACAGCAAGATATATATCCATCTGAACTAACAGTCCTTCTGAGGACTAATCCAGCTGCATACAGTACAGACCAAAAGTTTGGACACACCTTCTCATTTAAAGATTTTTCTGCATTTTCATGACTATGAAAATTGTACATTCACACTGAAGGCATCAAAACTATGAATTAACACATGTGGAATTATATACTTAACAAAATAGTGTGAAACAACTGAAAATATGTCTTATATTCTAGGTTCTTCACCTTTTGCTTTGATGACTGCTTTGCACACTCTTGGCATTCTCTTGATGAGCTTCAAGAGGTAGTCACCGGAAATGGTTTTCACTTCACAGGTGTGCCCTGTCAGGTTTAATAAGTGGGATTTCTTGCCTTATAAATGGGGTTGGGACCATCAGTTGTGTTGTGCAGAAGTCAGGTGGATACACAGCTGATAGTCCTACTGAATAGACTGTTAGAATTTGTATTATGGCAAGAAAAAAGCAGCTAAGTAAATAAAAACGAGTGGCCATCATTACTTTAAGAAATGAACGTCAGTCAGTCCGAAAAATTGGGAAAACTTTGAAAATGTCCCCAAGTGCAGTTGCAAAAACCATCAAGCGCTAAAAGAAACTGGCACACATGAGGACCACCCCAGGAAAGGAAGACCAAGAGTCACCTCTGCTTCTGAGGATAAGTTTATCCAAGTCACCAGCCTCAGAAATCGCAGGTTAACAGCAGCTCAGATTAGAGACCAGGTCAATACCACACAGAGTTCTAGCAGCAGACACATCTCTACAACAACTGTTAAGAGGAGACTTTGTGCAGCAGGCCTTCATGGTAAAATAGCTGCTAGGAAACCACTGTTAAGGACAGGCAACAAGCAGAAGAGACTTGTTTGGGCTAAAGAACACAAGCAATGGACATTAGACCAGTGGAAATCTGAGCTTTGGTCTGATGAGTCCAAATTTGAGATCTTTGGTTCCAACCACCGTGTCTTTGTGCGACGCAGAAAAGGTGAACGGATGGACTCTACATGCCTGGTTCCCACCGTGAAGCATGGAGGAGGAGGTGTGATGGTGTGGGGGTGCTTTGCTGGTGACACTGTTGGGGATTTATTCAAAATTGAAGGCATACTGAACCAGCATGGCTACCACAGCATCTTGCAGCGGCATGCTATTCCATCCGGTTTGCGTTTAGTTGGACCATCATTTATTTTTCAACAGGACAATGACCACAAACACACCTCCAGGATGTGTAAGGGCTATTTGACCAAGAAGGAGAGTGATGGGGTGCTACGCCAGATGACCTGGCCTCCACAGTCACCAGACCTGAACCCAATCGAGATGGTTTGAGGTGAGCTGGACCGCAGAGTGAAAGCAAAAGGGCCAACAAGTGCTAAGCATCTCTGGGAACTCCTTCAAGATTGTTGGAAGACCATTTCTGGTGACTACCTCTTGAAGCTCATCAAGAGAATGCCAAGAGTGTACAAAGCAGTCATCAAAGCAAAAGGTGGCTACTTTGAAGAACCTAGAATATAAGACATATTTTCAGTTGTTTCACACTTTTTTGTTAAGTATATAATTCCACATGTGGTAATTCATAGTTTTGATGCTTTCAGTGTGAATGTACAATTTTCAAAGTCATGAAAATACAGAAAAATCTTTAAATGAGAAGGTGTGTCCAAACTTTTGGTCTGTACTGTATATTCAGTGGTGAAGGTGATAGCAGGAATTAGGCAGGCAGGGTTTGTGGCACTGTATACAGCACAAGAGGGTCCATTGTACGTTCTGTCTGCTCCTGCTGTTACAGATATCCGTAGACATAGCCCCAGATATCAGGGGTCAGGGCTAAATTTTTTTTCATCTTAATCCTCATTAGTGGTAGAAAAAGCAATCCAGAGTACACCATTTTACTGCTCCATTTGCTTGTTAGCACTGCAGAATACAGCCAGATCTTTTCCATCATCAGACGTGATTCCATATTACAGTGATAAAAATCCAGAAATTTGTAGTGAATGTGGAAAATATTGTCCTCCATTTAGAGTTTGTAGCAGTGTGTCAGTGATGCTATTCACTTGTGGTCGCTGTGAAGAATAGTAAACTACAAGCGCGCTATTTAAAACCGTCAAACGTATCACATATGACTGCGGTACAAATCCAGTCATTTTTAGTGAACATAGAAAATATTATCCTCCTTTTACAGTTTGGCAGCAGTGTGTCAGTGAAGCTATTCACAGATTGTTTCTGTGAAGAATAGTAAACTACAGGGCCGCTATTTCCAAAGCGTGGGCGACGGTCAGACGTATCACATATAACTGCGGTACAAATTCAGCCATTTGTAGTGAATGTGGAAAATATTGTCCTCCATGTAGAGTTTGTAGCAGTGTGTCAGTGAAGCTATTCACTCGTGGTCGTGGTGAAGAATAGTAAACTACAAGCGCGCTATTTAAAACCGTGGGTGTCTGTCAGACGTATCACATATAACTGTGGTTCAAATACAGCCATTTGTAGTGAACATGAAAAATATTATCCTCCTTTTACAGTTTGGCAGCAGTGTGTCAGTGAAGCTATTCACATGTGGTCGCTATGAAGAATAGTAAACTACACGGCCGCTATTATAAAAGCGCGGACGTACGTCAGATATATCAGATATATCTGCGGTACAAATCCAGCCATTTGTAGTGAATGCGGAAAATATTGTCCTCCATTTAGAGTTTGTAACAGTGTATCAGTGAAGCTATTTACACGTGGTCACTGTGAAGAGTAGTAAACTGCAAGCCCACTATTTAAAACCATGAGTGTCTGTCAGGTGTGTCACATATAACTGCGGTACAAATCCAGCCATATTTAGGGAACGTGGAAAATATTGTGCTCCATGTAGACTTTTAGAGTTTATAGCAGTGTGTCAGTGAATCTATTCACACGTGGTCACTGTGAAGAATAGAAAACCCAAGAAGGTCTCACCCAATATGTATTTCCTTGAGCACCTTTAATATCCTTTTCCAAGATACTCCATTCTGTCGAGTCTTGGTGGTCGGTTGTCCCTGTCAGTCCTTACAGCTGGAACTGACCCTCAAACCCCAAAGACTCCCGCCCTTACAAGGGCAGTTCACAGCTGACCCTGTTGATACTAGACAGCACTGAACTGACCCTATGCGCCTCCCGATGCGTTTCTTCAAAACCTTGAGTCATCATGGGATTGTCACATAAAACTATATAATCAGAGACATAGGGCTTGGTACCTCCTATCTGGGGTATAATATAGGCAATGGCAGCGACAGTATGGACATACAAACATATATAGTCCACCTGCATCGGGCGTGGTAAGAAGCTCCTGTTACAAGGTGCAACAACCCCTTGATATGTAAAGATTAGTGTTGAGCGAGCACTAAAATGCTCGGGTGCTCGAAGCTCGGACCGAGCTCGCCGTGATACTCGGGTGCTCGACCCGAGCAACGAGCCCAATGTTAGTCTATGGGAGACCCGAGCATTTTTGCGGCGGCACCCCCGACAGTCTTTTAAAAGCATAACAAGTGCCCAAAACGAAAGTGACAGTGCTCAAATGACATGGGGACAGCATGGGGATCGCCCCAGGAAGCATTTCTGACCCCCAGGTCACTGCTGTCAACACGTGGTCAGAGGTATTAAGCCACTTTTAAGGGCTCACAATAAAACGTTCAAAAACTAAACTGAAACTGCTTTCCTGTGAAATATGTTAAGGAAGTTCCTTTCCAGGGTAAAGACTTGTGTATAAGGTAAAATAAATAACCCCCAAAAAAGTACTCCTCCACACCTTGGGCTATGTTCACAAGTAGCATTTTTTATGCGTTTTTGCACTTTTGTATTGCTTTCAACCGTGACAAATGCATTCACTGGGAAATGTCATTTTAACATTTTATAACCTTATCTGGCCATGTGCTGTGTGACACATGCATACAGTGCTGAAAAGACATGGGAACAGCATGGGGAAGACCCCTGGAAGCATCTCTGACACCCAGGTCACTGCCTAAAACTGTGCCCATCAGAAGTGATCCTTGCCGCATCAGAAGATGCAGACTTGCAACTATCCCCATGCAATTCCTTGTCCCAGGGCAGTGTTCAATTGTACCTCCCCCATTCCTTGCAATGCAAGCGCAAATATGCAACCAACCACCCACCCACCCGCAGGCTGCAATACTATACTGCTAGCTTGCACTTGAAATGGGGCCTTTTAGTTTGGAGGAGGCCAAAGCTGGCCACTACCTCATGGCTGCTTCGGCAGCGAGGTATCCATACTCGGTCCCCAGCCGCCCTGCGGCCGGGTGTCCACACACGGTTCCCAGCCACCTGGGGGCGGCCGGGTGTCCATAAATGGTCCCCAGCCGCCCCTATTTCTCCTTCCCACACACTTTTCTAAGCCTGGCCTGCTTTACGGCAGCATTGGACGAGCCCACCAGAGAAACAGACTCCTCCGGTGGGCCCTGGCTTCTCCATCAGGGGAGATGAGAGTGCCAAGGTGAGGAGCATGATGATGATGATAGAAGTTAGCATCTGCTTTGTTTTCTTTTAATGCAAGCGTAAGTGTGCAGCCTGCCACCCACCCACCCCCAGGCTGCAATGCCATACTGCTAGCTTGCACTTGAAATGGGGCCTTTTAGTTTGGAGGAGGCAAAAGCTGGCCACTACCTCATGGCTGCTTCGGCGGACTGGTATCCATACTCAGACCCCAGCCGCCCGGCGGCCGGGTGTCCATAAACGGTCCCCACCCGCCCCTATTTCTCCTGTCAACTTCCCACACACTTTCCTTAGCCTGGCCTGCTTTAGGGCAGCATTGGACGAGCCCACCAGAGAACCAGACTCCTCCGGTGGGCCCTGGCTTCTCCATCAGGGGAGTTGAGAGTGCCAAAGTGAGGAGCATGATGATGATGATACAAGTTAGCATCTGCATTGTTTTCTTGGTATGCAAGCGCATGTATGTAGTAGCGCCTAGGCCTGAGGTGGTCAGCGTTTTGGCGCATATCCTACCTCCTCCAAGGATTGCTGGATGTTTTCCTGCTACTATCCCAGTTCTTTGACTCCCGTTAAAACAAAGCTTCAGGTGATAAATGATGGATGATGTGGTGGCAAAGGAGAAAGAGCAGGAGGAACAGGGGCCATTCACATCAATATCAGGCCAGTCAACCACATATGTCTTGTAGGATATGTTTCTGTAACAAAAGGAGCGGTTCGGCTGCACAGTTATAGGGCATACAGTGAGTGCAATGCCTACCAAAAATTTCGAGGCACTCCAATGCCCCTTGGAAATCACATGGAGGTCAGAGGGCCTTAACTAAACCGTTTTTTCCATTTATAGCAACTGGGTTTCCTGTACACTGTTGGCCTAAGCAGTGAATGGAAGGCTTACCAAAAATTATGAAGAACTGCAATGCCCCTTGAAACAGATGTGGATTACAGTGTACTAAAAACTTTCTACCCATTATTGGGGAGTGGGTCTCCCTTAGTTTTTGCCTTTGCATTGAAAAGCAAAAGCTGAGTAAAATTAGGAGGAAATGCAATGCCCGTTGGAAGAGTCGGTTAGAGGTAATTAAAAACAACATTTCAATGCCCCTTGGAAGAGATGTGGAGTTCAGAGTGGTTTAAGGAGATGCTTTTAATGCCCCTTTGAAGAGACGTGGAGGTCACAGTAGCTTAACAAGATGGTTTTAATGCCCCTTAGAAAAGAGGTGGAGGTCGCAGTAGCTTAACAAGACGGTTTTAATGCCCCTCGGAAGAGACGTGGAGGTCACAGTAGCTTAAAAAGATGGTTTGAATGCCCCTTGAAAGAGACTTGGAGGTCCCAGTAGCTTAACAAGACAGTTTTAATGCCCCTTACAAGAGCCATACAGTACAGCATATTACAAACATTATTCCCATTATTGCGGAGTGGGTCTCCCATAGTCTTTGCTTATGCCTTCCAAGCAAAAGCTGCCAAAAATTAGGAGAGAGGAACTTGCAATGCCCCTTAAAAGAGCCATGCAGTACAGCATATTACAAACATTATTCCCATTATTGGGGAGTGGGTCTCTCATAGTCTTTGCTTATGCCTTCCAAGCAAAAGCTGACAAAAATTAGGACGGAGGAACTTGCAATGCCCCTTACAAGAGCCATGCAGTACAGCATATTACAAACATTATTCCCATTATTGGGGAGTGGGTCTCCCATAGTCTTTGCCTATGCCTTCCAAGCAAAAGCTGCCAAAAATTAGGAGGGAGGAACTTGCAATACTGGCAAACAAGAGCCATGCAGTACAGCATCTTAAAAACATTATTCCCATTATTTTGGAGTGGGTCTCCCATAGTCGTTGCCTATGCCTTCCAAGCAAAAGCTGCCAAAAATTAAGAGGAAATGCAATGCCCGTTCGAAGAGTCGTGGAGGTTAGAGTTAATAAAAAATAACATTTCAATGCCCCTAGAAAGAGCTGTGGAGTTCAGAGTGGTTTAACAAGACGCTTTTAATGCCCCTCGGAAGAGACGTGGAGGTCCCAGTAGCTTAACAAGATGGTTTTAATGACCCTTGAAAATGTGGTGGAGGTCGCAGTAGCTTAACAAGACGGTTTTAATGCACCTTGGAAAAGTGGTGGAGGTCACAGTAGCTTAACAAGACGGTTTTAATGCCCCTCGGAAGAGACGTGGATGTCACAGTAGCTTAACAACACCGTTTTAATGCCCCTCGGAAGAGATGTGGAGGTCCAAGTAGCTTAACAAGATGGTTCTAATGCCCCTCAGGAGAGACGTGCAGGTCCCAGTAGCTTAACAAGATGGATTTAATGCCCCTTGGAATAGTGGTGGAGGGCGCAGTAGCTTAACAAGACGGTTTTAATGCCCCTCGGAAGAGACGTGGAGGTCCCAGTAGCTTAACAAGATGGTTTTAATGCCACTCGGAAGAGACGTGGAGGTCCCAGAAGCTTAACAAGATGGTTTTAATGCCCCTCGGAAGAGACGTGGAGGTCCCAGTAGCTTAACAAGACGGTTTTAATGTCCCTTGGAAAAGTGGTGGAGGTCGCAGTAGCTTAACAAGACGGTTTTAATGCCCCTTGGAAAAGTGGTGGAGGTCACAGTAGCTTAACAAGACGGTTTTAATGCCCCTTGGAAGAGACATGGAGGTCCCAGTAGCTTAACAACACGCTTTTAATGCCCCTCGGAAGAGACGTGGAGGTCCCAGTAGCTTAACATGACGGTTTTAATGCCCTTTGGAAAAGTGGTGGAGGTCGCAGTAGCTTAACAAGACGATTTTAATGCCCCTTGGAAAAGTGGTGGAGGCCGCAGTAGCTTAACAAGATGGTTTAATGCCCCTTGGAAAAGTGGTGGAGGTCACAGTAGCTTAACAAGATGGTTTAATGCCCCTTGGAAAAGTGGTGGAGGTCACAGTAGCTTAACAAGACGGTTTTATTGCCCCTCGGAAGAGACGTGGAGGTCACAGTAGCTTAACAAGACGGTTTTAATGCCCCTTGAAAAAGTGGTGGAGGTCACAGTAGCTTAAAATGACGGATTAAATGTCCCTCAGAAGAGACGTAGAGGTCACAGTAGTTTAACAAGACGGTTTTAATGCCCCTCGGAAGAGACGTGGAGGTCTCAGTACCTTAACAAGACTGTTTTAATGCCCCTTGGAAAAGTGGTGGAGGTCACAGTAGCTTATCAAGACGGTTTTAATGCCCCTCGGAAGAGACGTGGAGGTCCCAGTAGCTTAACATGACGGTTTTAATGCCCTTTGGAAAAGTGGTGGAGGTCGCAGTAGCTTAACAAGACGATTTTAATGCCCCTTGGAAAAGTGGTGGAGGTCGCAGTAGCTTAACAAGATGGTTTAATGCCCCTTGGAAAAGTGGTGGAGGTCACAGTAGCTTAACAAGATGGTTTAATGCCCCTTGGAAAAGTGGTGGAGGTCACAGTAGCTTAACAAGACGGTTTTATTGCCCCTCGGAAGAGACGTGGAGGTCCCAGTAGCTTAACAAGATGGTTTTAATGCCCCTCGGAAGAGACGTGGAGGTCCCAGTAGCTTAAGATGACGGTTTTAATGCCCTTTGGAAAAGTGGTGGAGGTCGCAGTAGCTTAACAAGACGATTTTAATGCCCCTTGGAAAAGTGGTGGAGGTCACAGTAGCTTAACAAGACGGTTTTAATGCCCCTCGGAAGAGACGTGGAGGTCACAGTAGTTTAACAAGACGGTTTAATGCCCCTTGGAAAAGTGGTGGAGGTCACAGTAGCTTAAAATGACGGATTAAATGTCCCTCGGAAGAGACGTAGAGGTCACAGTAGTTTAACAAGACGGTTTTAATGCCCCTCGGAAGAGACGTGGAGGTCTCAGTACCTTAACAAGACTGTTTTAATGCCCCTTGGAAAAGTGGTGGAGGTCACAGTAGCTTATCAAGACGGTTTTAATGCCCCTCGGAAGAGAAGTGGAGGTCACAGAAGCTTAACAAGACGGTTTTAATGCCCCTCGAAAGAGACGTGGCGGTCCCAGTAGCTTAACAAGATCGTTTTAATGCCCCCCGGAAGAGACATGGAGGTCCCAGTAGCTTAGCAAGACGGTTTTAATGGCCCTTGGAAAAGTGGTGGAGGTCACAGTAGCTTAACAAGACGGTTTTAATGCCCCTTGGAAGAGACATGGAGGTCCCAGTAGCTTAACAAGACGCTTTTAATGCCCCTCGGAAGAGACATGGAGGTCGCAGTAGCTTAACATGACTGTTTTAATGCCCTTTGGAAAAGTGGTGGAGGTCGCAGTAGCTTAACAAGATGATTTTAATGCCCCTTGGAAAAGTGGTGGAGGTCGCAGTAGCTTAACAAGATGGTTTAATGCCCCTTGGAAAAGTGGTGGAGGTCACAGTAGCTTAACAAGATGGTTTAATGCCCCTTGGAAAAGTGGTGGAGGTCACCGTAGCTTAACAAGACGGTTTTAATGCCCCTTGAAAAAGTGGTGGAGGTCACAGTAGCTTAAAATGACGGATTAAATGTCCCTCGGAAGAGACGTAGAGGTCACAGTAGCTTAACAAGACGGTTTTAACGCCCCTCGGAAGAGACGTGGAGGTCTCAGTACCTTAACAAGACTGTTTTAATGCCCCTTGGAAAAGTGGTGGATTTCACAGTAGCTTATCAAGACGGTTTTAATGCCCCTCGGAAGAGAAGTGGAGGTCACAGAAGCTTAACAAGACGGTTTTAATGCCCCTCGAAAGAGACGTGGAGGTCCCAGTAGCTTAACAAGATGGTTTTAATGCCCCTCGGAAGAGACATGGAGGTCCCAGTAGCTTTCCAAGATGGTTTTAATGCCCCTTGGAAAAGTGGTGGAGGTCACAGTAGCTTAACAAGACGGTTTTAATGCCCCTCTTAAGAGACGTGGAGGTCCCAGAAGCTTAAAAAGATGGTTTTAATGCCCCTCGGAAGAGACGTGGAGGTCCCAGTAGCTTAACATGACGGCTTTAATGCCCCTCGGAAGAGACGTGGAGGTCACAGTAGCTTAACAACACGGTTTTAATGCCCCTTGGAAGAGACATGGAGGTCGCAGTAGCTTAACAAGACGGTTTTAATGCCCCTCGGAAGAGACGTGGAGGTCACAGTAGCTTAAAAAGATGGTTTGAATGCCCCTTGAAAGAGACTTGGAGGTCCCAGTAGCTTAACAAGACAGTTTTAATGCCCCTTACAAGAGCCATACAGTACAGCATATTACAAACATTATTCCCATTATTGCGGAGTGGGTCTCCCATAGTCTTTGCTTATGCCTTCCAAGCAAAAGCTGCCAAAAATTAGGAGAGAGGAACTTGCAATGCCCCTTAAAAGAGCCATGCAGTACAGCATATTACAAACATTATTCCCATTATTGGGGAGTGGGTCTCTCATAGTCTTTGCTTATGCCTTCCAAGCAAAAGCTGACAAAAATTAGGACGGAGGAACTTGCAATGCCCCTTACAAGAGCCATGCAGTACAGCATATTACAAACATTATTCCCATTATTGGGGAGTGGGTCTCCCATAGTCTTTGCCTATGCCTTCCAAGCAAAAGCTGCCAAAAATTAGGAGGGAGGAACTTGCAATACTGGCAAACAAGAGCCATGCAGTACAGCATCTTAAAAACATTATTCCCATTATTTTGGAGTGGGTCTCCCATAGTCGTTGCCTATGCCTTCCAAGCAAAAGCTGCCAAAAATTAAGAGGAAATGCAATGCCCGTTCGAAGAGTCGTGGAGGTTAGAGTTAATAAAAAATAACATTTCAATGCCCCTAGAAAGAGCTGTGGAGTTCAGAGTGGTTTAACAAGACGCTTTTAATGCCCCTCGGAAGAGACGTGGAGGTCCCAGTAGCTTAACAAGATGGTTTTAATGACCCTTGAAAATGTGGTGGAGGTCGCAGTAGCTTAACAAGACGGTTTTAATGCACCTTGGAAAAGTGGTGGAGGTCACAGTAGCTTAACAAGACGGTTTTAATGCCCCTCGGAAGAGACGTGGATGTCACAGTAGCTTAACAACACCGTTTTAATGCCCCTCGGAAGAGATGTGGAGGTCCAAGTAGCTTAACAAGATGGTTCTAATGCCCCTCAGGAGAGACGTGCAGGTCCCAGTAGCTTAACAAGATGGATTTAATGCCCCTTGGAATAGTGGTGGAGGGCGCAGTAGCTTAACAAGACGGTTTTAATGCCCCTCGGAAGAGACGTGGAGGTCCCAGTAGCTTAACAAGATGGTTTTAATGCCACTCGGAAGAGACGTGGAGGTCCCAGAAGCTTAACAAGATGGTTTTAATGCCCCTCGGAAGAGACGTGGAGGTCCCAGTAGCTTAACAAGACGGTTTTAATGTCCCTTGGAAAAGTGGTGGAGGTCGCAGTAGCTTAACAAGACGGTTTTAATGCCCCTTGGAAAAGTGGTGGAGGTCACAGTAGCTTAACAAGACGGTTTTAATGCCCCTTGGAAGAGACATGGAGGTCCCAGTAGCTTAACAACACGCTTTTAATGCCCCTCGGAAGAGACGTGGAGGTCCCAGTAGCTTAACATGACGGTTTTAATGCCCTTTGGAAAAGTGGTGGAGGTCGCAGTAGCTTAACAAGACGATTTTAATGCCCCTTGGAAAAGTGGTGGAGGCCGCAGTAGCTTAACAAGATGGTTTAATGCCCCTTGGAAAAGTGGTGGAGGTCACAGTAGCTTAACAAGATGGTTTAATGCCCCTTGGAAAAGTGGTGGAGGTCACAGTAGCTTAACAAGACGGTTTTATTGCCCCTCGGAAGAGACGTGGAGGTCACAGTAGCTTAACAAGACGGTTTTAATGCCCCTTGAAAAAGTGGTGGAGGTCACAGTAGCTTAAAATGACGGATTAAATGTCCCTCAGAAGAGACGTAGAGGTCACAGTAGTTTAACAAGACGGTTTTAATGCCCCTCGGAAGAGACGTGGAGGTCTCAGTACCTTAACAAGACTGTTTTAATGCCCCTTGGAAAAGTGGTGGAGGTCACAGTAGCTTATCAAGACGGTTTTAATGCCCCTCGGAAGAGACGTGGAGGTCCCAGTAGCTTAACATGACGGTTTTAATGCCCTTTGGAAAAGTGGTGGAGGTCGCAGTAGCTTAACAAGACGATTTTAATGCCCCTTGGAAAAGTGGTGGAGGTCGCAGTAGCTTAACAAGATGGTTTAATGCCCCTTGGAAAAGTGGTGGAGGTCACAGTAGCTTAACAAGATGGTTTAATGCCCCTTGGAAAAGTGGTGGAGGTCACAGTAGCTTAACAAGACGGTTTTATTGCCCCTCGGAAGAGACGTGGAGGTCCCAGTAGCTTAACAAGATGGTTTTAATGCCCCTCGGAAGAGACGTGGAGGTCCCAGTAGCTTAAGATGACGGTTTTAATGCCCTTTGGAAAAGTGGTGGAGGTCGCAGTAGCTTAACAAGACGATTTTAATGCCCCTTGGAAAAGTGGTGGAGGTCACAGTAGCTTAACAAGACGGTTTTAATGCCCCTCGGAAGAGACGTGGAGGTCACAGTAGTTTAACAAGACGGTTTAATGCCCCTTGGAAAAGTGGTGGAGGTCACAGTAGCTTAAAATGACGGATTAAATGTCCCTCGGAAGAGACGTAGAGGTCACAGTAGTTTAACAAGACGGTTTTAATGCCCCTCGGAAGAGACGTGGAGGTCTCAGTACCTTAACAAGACTGTTTTAATGCCCCTTGGAAAAGTGGTGGAGGTCACAGTAGCTTATCAAGACGGTTTTAATGCCCCTCGGAAGAGAAGTGGAGGTCACAGAAGCTTAACAAGACGGTTTTAATGCCCCTCGAAAGAGACGTGGCGGTCCCAGTAGCTTAACAAGATCGTTTTAATGCCCCCCGGAAGAGACATGGAGGTCCCAGTAGCTTAGCAAGACGGTTTTAATGGCCCTTGGAAAAGTGGTGGAGGTCACAGTAGCTTAACAAGACGGTTTTAATGCCCCTTGGAAGAGACATGGAGGTCCCAGTAGCTTAACAAGACGCTTTTAATGCCCCTCGGAAGAGACATGGAGGTCGCAGTAGCTTAACATGACTGTTTTAATGCCCTTTGGAAAAGTGGTGGAGGTCGCAGTAGCTTAACAAGATGATTTTAATGCCCCTTGGAAAAGTGGTGGAGGTCGCAGTAGCTTAACAAGATGGTTTAATGCCCCTTGGAAAAGTGGTGGAGGTCACAGTAGCTTAACAAGATGGTTTAATGCCCCTTGGAAAAGTGGTGGAGGTCACCGTAGCTTAACAAGACGGTTTTAATGCCCCTTGAAAAAGTGGTGGAGGTCACAGTAGCTTAAAATGACGGATTAAATGTCCCTCGGAAGAGACGTAGAGGTCACAGTAGCTTAACAAGACGGTTTTAACGCCCCTCGGAAGAGACGTGGAGGTCTCAGTACCTTAACAAGACTGTTTTAATGCCCCTTGGAAAAGTGGTGGATTTCACAGTAGCTTATCAAGACGGTTTTAATGCCCCTCGGAAGAGAAGTGGAGGTCACAGAAGCTTAACAAGACGGTTTTAATGCCCCTCGAAAGAGACGTGGAGGTCCCAGTAGCTTAACAAGATGGTTTTAATGCCCCTCGGAAGAGACATGGAGGTCCCAGTAGCTTTCCAAGATGGTTTTAATGCCCCTTGGAAAAGTGGTGGAGGTCACAGTAGCTTAACAAGACGGTTTTAATGCCCCTCTTAAGAGACGTGGAGGTCCCAGAAGCTTAAAAAGATGGTTTTAATGCCCCTCGGAAGAGACGTGGAGGTCCCAGTAGCTTAACAAGACGGCTTTAATGCCCCTCGGAAGAGACGTGGAGGTCACAGTAGCTTAACAACACGGTTTTAATGCCCCTTGGAAGAGACATGGAGGTCCCAGTAGCTTAACAAGACACTTTTAATGCCCCTCGGAAGAGACGTGGAGGTCCCAGTAGCTTTCCAAGATGGTTTTAATGCCCCTTGGAAAAGTAGTGGAGGTCACAGTAGCTTAACAAGATGGTTTTAATGCCCCTCTTAAGAGACGTGGAGGTCCCAGAAGCTTAACAAGATGGTTTTAATGCCCCTCGGAAGAGACGTGGAGGTCCCAGTAGCTTAACAAGACGGTTTTAATGCCCCTCGGAAGAGACGTGGAGGTCACAGTAGCTTAACAACACGGTTTTAATGCCCCTTGGAAGAGACATGGAGGTCCCAGTAGCTTAACAAGACGCTTTTAATGCCCCTCGGAAGAGACGTGGAGGTCCCAGTAGCTTAACATGACGGTTTTAATGTCGTTTGGAAAAGTGGTGGAGGTCGCAGTAGCTTAACAAGACGGTTTTAATGCCCCTCGGAAAAGTGGCGGAGGTCGCAGTAGCTTAACAAGATGGTTTAATGCCCCTTGGAAAAGTGGTGGAGGTCACAGTAGCTTAACAAGATGGTATTAATGCCCCTTGGAAAAGTGGTGGAGGTCACAGTAGCTTAACAAGACGGTTTTAATGCCCCTCGGAAGAGACGTGGAGGTCCCAGTACCTTAACAAGACTGTTTTAATGCCCCTTGGAAAAGAGGTGGAGGTCACAGTAGCTTAACAAGACGGTTTTAATGCCCCTCGAAAGAGACGTGCAGGTCCCAGAAGCTTAATAAGATGGTTTTAATGCCCCTCGGAAGAGACGTGGAGGTCCCAGTACCTTAACAAGACTGTTTTAATGCCCCTTGGAAAAGAGGTGGAGGTCACAGTAGCTTAACAAGACAGTTTTAATGCCCCTCGTAAGAGACGTGGAGGTCCCAGAAGCTTAATAAGATGGTTTTAATGCCCCTCGGAAGAGACGTGGAGGTCCCAGTATCTTAACAAGACGGTTTTAATGCCCCTCGGAAGAGACGTGGATGTCCCAGTAGCTTAACATGACGGTTTTAATGCCTTTTGGAAAAGTGGTGGAGGTCGCAGTAGCTTAACAAGACGGTTTTAATGCCCCTTGGAAAAGACGTGGAGGTCACCGTAGCTTAACAAGATGGTTTAATGCCCCTTGGAAAAGTGGAGGAGGTCACAGTAGCTTAACAAGACGGTTTTAATGCCCCTCGGAAGAGACGTGGAGGTCACAGTAGCTTAACAAGATTGTTGTAATGCCCCTCGGAAGAAACGTGGAGGTCCCAGTAGCTTAACAAGACTGTTTTAATGCCCCTTTGAAAAGTGGTGGAGGTCACAGTAGCTTAACAAGACGGTTTTAATGCCCCTCGGAAGAGACGTGGAGGTCACAGAAGCTTAACAAGATGGTTTTAATGCCCCTCGAAAGAGACGTGGCGGTCCCAGTAGCTTAACAAATGGTTTTAATGCCCCTCGGAAGAGACGTGGAGGTCCCACTAGCTTTACAAGACGGTTTTATTGCCCCTTGGAAAAGTGGTGGAGGTCACAGGAGCTTAATGAGACGGTTTTGATGCCCCTCGGAAGAGACGTGGAGGTCACAGTACCTTAACAAGACGGTTTTAATGCCACTTGGAAAAGTGGTCGTGGTCACAGTAGCTTAACAAGACGGTTTTAATGCCCCTTGGAAAAGTGGTGGAGGTCACAGTAGCTTAACAAGACGGTTTTAATGCCCCTCGGAAGAGACGTGGAGGTCCCAGTAGCTTAACAAGACGGTTTTAATGTCCTTTGGAAAAGTGGTGGAGGTCCAAGTAGCTTAACCAGATGCTGTTTATGCCCCTCGGAAGAGACGTGGAGGTCCCAGTAGCTTAACATGACGGTTTTAATGCCCCTTGGAAAAGTGGTGGAGGTCACAGTAGCTTAACAAGAGGGTTTAATGCTTCTTCGAAAAGTGGTGGAGGTCACAGTAGCTTAACAAGATGGTTTAATGCCCCTTGGAAAAGTGGTGGAGGTCACAGTAGCTTATCAAGACGGTTTTAATGCCCCTCGGAAAAGACGTGGAGGTCACAGTAGTTTAACTAGACGGTTTTAATGCCCCTTGGAAAAGTGGTGGAGGTCACAGTAGCTTAACATGACGGCTTTAATGCCCCTCGGAAGAGACGTGGAGGTCCCAGTACCTTAACAAGACTGTTTTAATGCCCCTTGCAAAAGAGGTGGAGGTCACAGTAGCTTAACAAGACGGTTTTAATGCCCCTCGTAAGAGACGTGGAGGTCCCAGAAGCTTAATAAGATGGTTTTAATGCCCCTCGGAAGAGACGTGGAGGTCCCAGTAGCTAAACAAGACGGTTTTAAAGTCCTTTGGAAAAGTGGTGGAGGACCCAGTATCTTAACAAGACGGTTTTAGTGCCCCTCGCGAAGAGACGTGGATGTCCCAGTAGCTTAACATGACGGTTTTAATGCCCTTTGGAAAATTGGTGGAGGTCGCAGTAGCTTAACAAGACGGTTTTAATGCCCCTTGGAAAAGTGGTGGAGGTCACAGTAGCTTAACAAGATGGTTTAATGCCCCTTGGAAAAGTGGTGGAGGTCACAGTAGCTTAACAAGACGGTTTTAATGCCCCTCGGAAGAGACGTGGAGGTCACAGTAGCTTAACAAGACGTTTTTAATGCCCCTTGGAAAAGTGGTGGAGGTCACAGTAGCTTAACAAGACGGTTTTAATGTCCCTCGGAAGAGACGTGGAGGTCACAGTAGCTTAACAAGATTGTTGTAATGCCCCTCGGAAGAGACGTGGAGGTCCCAGTAGCTTAACAAGACTGTTTTAATGCCCCTTGGAAAAGTGGTGGAGGTCACAGTAGCTTAACAAGATGGTTTTAATGCCCCTCGGAAGAGACGTGGAGGTCACAGAAGCTTAACAAGACTGTTTTAAATCCCCTCGAAAGAGACGTGGCGGTCCCAGTAGCTTAAAAAATGGTTTTAATGCCCCTCGGAAGAGACGTGGAGGTCCCACTAGCTTTACAAGACGGTTTTATTGCCCCTTGGAAAAGTGGTGGAGGTCACAGTAGCATAACAAGATGGTTTTAATGCCCCTCGTAAGAGACGTGGAGGTCCCAGAAGCTTAACAAGATGGTTTTAATTCCCCTCGGAAGAGACGTGGAGGTCCCAGTAGCTTAACAAGACAGTTTTAATGCCCCTTGGAAAAATGGTTGAGGTCACAGTAGCTTAACAAGATGGTTTAATGCCCCTTGGAAAAGTGGTGGAGGTCACAGTAGCTTAATGAGACGGTTTTGATGCCCCTCAGAAGAGACGTGGAGGTCACAGTAGCTTAACAAGACGGTTTTAATGGCACTTGGAAAAGTGGTGGAGGTCACAGTAGCTTAACAAGACGCTTTTAATGCCCCTCGGAAGAGACGTGGAGATCCCAGTAGCTTAACATGACGGTGTTAATGCCCCTTGGAAAAGTGGTGGAGGTCACAGTAGCTTAACAAGATGGTGTAATGCTTCTTCGAAAAGTGGTGGAGGTCACAGTAGCTTAAGAAGATGGTTTAATGCCCCTTGGAAAAGTGGTGGAGGTCACAGTAGCTTATCAAGACGGTTTTAATGCCCCTCGGAAGAGACGTGGAGGTCACAGTAGCTTAACAAGACGGTTTTAATACCCCTTGGAAAAGACGTGGAGGTCCCAGTAGCTTAACAAGACTGTTTTAATGCCCCTTGAAAAAGTGGTGGAGGTCACAGTAGCTTACCAAGACGGTTTTAATGCCCCTCGGAAGAGACGTGGAGGTCACAGAAGCTTAACAAGACGGTTTTAATGCCCCTCAAAAGAGACGTGGCGGTCTCAGTATCTTAACAAATGGTTTTAATGCCCCTCGGAAGAGACGTGGAGGTCACAGTAGCTTAACAACACGGTTTTAATGCCCCTTGGAAAAGTGGTGGAGGTCACAGTAGCTTAATGAGACGGTTTTAATGTCCCTCGGAAGAGACGTGGAGGTTCCACTAGCTTAACAAATGGTTTTAATGCCCCGCGGAAGAAACGTGGAGGTCCCAGTAGCTTTACAAGATGGTTTTATTGCCCCTTGAAAAAGTGGTGGAGGTCACAGTAGCTTAACAAGATGGTTTTAATGACCCCTCGTAAGAGACGTGGAGGTCCCAGAAGCTTAACAAGATGGTTTTTATGCTCCTCAGAAGAGACGTGGAGGTCCCAGTAGCTTAACAAGACGGTTTTAATGCCCCTTGGAAAAGTGGTGGAGGTCACAGTAGCTTAACAAGACGGTTTTAATGCCACTGGGAAGAGACATGGAGCTCACAGTAGCTTAACAAGACGGTTTTAATGCCCCTCGGAAGAGATGTCGAGGTCACAGTAGCTTAATAAGAAGGTTTTAATGCCCCTTGGAAAAGTAGTGGAGGTCACACTAGTTTAACAAGACAGTTTTAATGCCGCTCGGAAGAGATGTGGAGGTACCAGTAGCTTAACAAGACGGTTTTAATGTCCTTTGGAAAAGTGGTGGAGGTCCCAGTAGCTTAACAACTCGCTTTTAAAGCCCCTCGTAAGAGACGTGGAGGTCCCAGTAGCTTAAAATTACGCTTTTAATACCCTTTGGAAATGTGGTGGAGGTCGCAGTAGCTTAACAAGACGGTTTTAATGCCACTTGGAGAAGTGCTGGAGGTCACAGTAGCTTAACAAGATGGTTTAATGCCCCTTGGAAAAGTGGTGGAGGTCACAGTAGCTTAACAAATGGCTTTAATGCCCCTGGGAAGAGACGTGGAGGTCCCAGAAGCTTTAAAAGACGGTTTTATTGCCCCTTGGAAAAGTGGTGGAGGTCACAGTAGCATAACAAGATGGTTTTAATGCCCCTCATAAGAGACGTGGAGGTCCCAGGAGCTTGACAAGATGGATTTAATGCCCCTCGGAAGAGACGTGGAGGTCCCAGTAGCTTAACAAGACAGTTTTAATGCCCCTTGGAAAAGTGGTGGAGGTCGCAGTAGCTTAACAAGATGGTTTAATGCCCCTTGGAAAAGTGGTGGAGGTCACAGTAGCTTAATGAGACGGTTTTGATGCCCCTCGTAAGAGACGTGGAGGTCCCAGTAACTTAACAAATGGTTTTAATGCCCCTCGGAAGAGACATGGAGGTCCCAGTAGCTTTACAAGACGGTTTTATTGCCCCTTGGAAAAGTGGTGGAGGTCACAGTAGCTTAACAAGATGTTTTAATGCCCCATGGAAAAGTCTTGGAGGTCACAGTAGCTTAATGAGACGGTTTTGATGCCCCTCGGAAGAGAAGTGGAGGTCACAATAGCTTAACAAGACGGTTTTAATGCCCCTTGGAAAAGTGGTGGAGGTCACAGTAGCTTAACAAGACTGTTTTCATGCCCCTCGAAAGAGACATGGAGGTCACAGTAGCTTAACTAGACGGTTTTAATGCCCCTCGGAATAGATGTCGAGGTCACAGTAGCTTAGCAAGACGGTTTTAAAGCCACTTGGAAAAGTGGTGGAGGTCGCAGTAGCTTAACAAGACGGTTTAATGCCCCTTGGAAAAGTGGTGGAGGTCACAGTAGCTTAATGAGACGGTTTTGATGCCCCTCGGAAGAGACGTGGAGGTCCCAGTAGCTTTACAAGACGATTTTATTGCCCCTTGGAAAAGTGGTGGAGGTCACAGTAGCTTAACAAGATGGTTTTAATGCCCGTCGTAAGAGACGTGGAGGTCCCAGAAGCTTAACAAGATGGTTTTAATGCCCCTCGGAAGAGACGTGGAGGTTCCAGCAGCTTAACAAGACGGTTTTAATGCCACTTGGAAAAGTGGTGGAGGTCACAGTAGCTTAATAAGACGGTTTAATGCCCCTTGGAAAAGTGGTGGAGGTCACAGTAGCTTAATGAGACGGTTTTGATGCCCCTCGGAAGAGAAGTGGAGGTCACAGTAGTTTAACAAGACGGTTTTAATGCCCATTGGAAAAGTGGTGGAGGTCACAAAAGCTTAACAAGGCGGTTTTAATGCCAATCGGAAAAGACAAGGAGGTCACAGTAGCTTAACTAGACTGTTTTAATTCCCCTCGGAAGAGATGTCGAGGTCACAGTAGCTTAACAAGATGGTTTTAATGCTCCTTGGAAAAGTGGTGGAGGTCACAGTAGCTTTACAAGACGTTTTTAATGTCCCTCGGAAGAGACGTGGAGGTCCCAGTAGCTTAAAATTACGGTTTTATACCTTTTGGAAAAGTGGTGGAGGTCTCAGTAGCTTAACAAGACGGTTTTAATGCCACTTGGAAAAGTGGTGGAGGTCACAGTAGCTTAACAAGATGGTTTATTGCCCCTTGGAAAAGTGGTGGCGGTCACAGTAGCTTAACAAGATGGTTTTAATGCCCCTTGGAAGAGACGTGGAGGCCACAGTAGCTTAAGAAGACTGTATTAATGCCTCTTGGAAAAGTGGTGGAGGTCACAGTAGCATAACAAGATGGTTTTAATGCCCCTCATAAGAGACGTGGAGGTCCCAGGAGCTTAACAAGATGGATTTAATGCCCCTCGGAAGAGACGTGGAGGTCCCAGTAGCTTAACAAGACAGTTTTAATGCCCCTTGGAAAAGTGGTGGAGGTCGCAGTAGCTTAACAAGATGGTTTAATGCCCTTTGGAAAAGTGGTGGAGGTCACAGTAGCTTAATGAGACGGTTTTAATGCCCCTCGGAAGAGACGTAGAGGTCCCAGTAACTTAACAAATGGTTTTAATGCCCCTCGGAAGAGACATGGAGGTCCCAGTAGCTTTACAAGACGGTTTTATTGCCCCTTGGAAAAGTGGTGGAGGTCACAGTAGCTTAACAAGATGGTTTAATGCCCCTTGGAAAAGTCTTGGAGGTCACAGTAGCTTAATGAGACGGTTTTGATGCACCTCGGAAGAGAAGTGGAGGTCACAATAGCTTAACAAGACGGTTTTAATGCCCCTTGTAAAAGTGGTGGAGGTCACAGTAGCTTAACAAGACTGTTTTCATGCCCCTCGGAAGAGACATGGAGGTCACAGTAGCTTAACTAGACGGTTTTAATGCCCCTCGGAAGAGATGTCGAGGTCACAGTAGCTTAACAAGATGGTTTTAATGCCACTTGGAAAAGTGGTGGAGGTCGCAGTAGCTTAACAAGATGGTTTAATGCCCCTTGGAAAAGTGGTGGAGGTCACAGTAGCTTAATGAGACGGTTTTGATGCCCCTCGGAAGAGACGTGGAGGTCCCAGTAACTTAACAAATGGTTTCAATGCCCCTTGGAAGAGATGTGGAGGTCCCAGTAGCTTTACAAGACGGTTTTATTGCCCCTTGGAAAGGTGGTGGAGGTCACAGTAGCTTAACAAGATGGTTTTAATGCCCCTCGTAAGAGACGTGGAGGTCCCAGAAGCTTAACAAGATGGTTTTAATGCCCCTCGTAAGAGACGTGGAGGTTCCAGTAGCTTAACAAGACGGTTTTAATGCCCCTTGGAAAAGTGGTGAAGGTCACAGTAGCTTAATAAGATGGTTTAATGCCCCTTGGAAAAGTGGTGGAGGTAACAGTAGCTTAATGAGACGGTTTTGATGCCCCTCGGAAGAGAAGTGGAGGTCACAGTAGCTTAACAAAACGGTTTTAATGCCCCTTGGAAACGTGGTGGAGGTCACAGTAGCTTAACAAGACGGTTTTAATGCCCTTCGGAAGAGACAAGGAGGTCACAGTAGCTTAACTAGACTGTTTTAATGCCCCTCGGAAGAGATGTCGAGGTCACAGTAGCTTAACAAGATTGTTTTAATGCCCCTTGGAAAAGTGGTGGAGGTCACAGTAGCTTTACAAGACGTTTTTAATGCCCGTCGGAAGAGACGTGGAGGTCCCAGTAGCTTAAAATTACGGTTTTATACCTTTTGGAAAAGTGGTGGAGGTCGCAGTAGCTTAACAAGACGGTTTTAATGCCACTTGGAAAAGTGGTGGAGGTCACAGTAGCTTAACAAGATGGTTTATTGCCCCTTGGAAAAGTGGTGGCGGTCACAGTAGCTTAACAAGATGGTTTTAATGCCCCTTGGAAGAGACGTGGAGGCCACAGTAGCTTAACAAAACTGTATTAATGCCTCTTGGAAAAGTGGTGGAGGTCACAGTAGCATAACAAGATGGTTTTAACGCCCCTCATAAGAGACGTGGAGGTCCCAGGAGCTTAACAAGATGGATTTAATGCCCCTCGGTAGAGACGTGGAGGTCCCAGTAGCTTAACAAGACAGTTTTAATGCCCCTTGGAAAAGTGGTGGAGGTCGCAGTAGCTTAACAAGATGGTTTAATGCCCCTTGGAAAAGTGGTGGAGGTCACAGTAGCTTAATGAGACGGTTTTAATGCCCCTCGGAAGAGACGTGGAGGTCCCAGTAACTTAACAAATGGTTTTAATGCCCCTCGGAAGAGACATGGAGGTCCCAGTAGCTTTACAAGTCGGTTTTATTGCCCCTTGGAAAAGTGGTGGAGGTCACAGTAGCTTAACAAGATGGTTTAATGCCCCTTGGAAAAGTCTTGGAGGTAACAGTAGCTTAATGAGACGGTTTTGATGCACCACGGAAGAGAAGTGGAGGTCACAATAGCTTAACAAGACGGTTTTAATGCCCCTTGTAAAAGTGGTGGAGGTCACAGTAGCTTAACAAGACTGTTTTCATGCCCCTCGGAAGAGACATGGAGGTCACAGTAGCTTAACTAGACGGTTTTAATGCCCCTCGGAAGAGATGTCGAGGTCACAGTAGCTTAACAAGATGGTTTTAATGCCACTTGGAAAAGTGGTGGAGGTCGCAGTAGCTTAACAAGATGGTTTAATGCCCCTTGGAAAAGTGGTGGAGGTCACAGTAGCTTAATGAGACGGTTTTGATGCCCCTCGTAAGAGACGTGGAGGTCCCAGTAACTTAACAAATGGTTCCAATGCCCCTTGGAAGAGATGTGGAGGTCCCAGTAGCTTTACAAGACGGTTTTATTGCCCCTTGGAAAGGTGGTGGAGGTCACAGTAGCTTAACAAGATGGTTTTAATGCCCCTCGTAAGAGACGTGGAGGTCCCAGAAGCTTAACAAGATGGTTTTAATGCCCCTCGTAAGAGACGTGGAGGTTCCAGTAGCTTAACAAGACGGTTTTAATGCCCCTTGGAAAAGTGGTGGAGGTCACAGTAGCTTAATAAGATGGTTTAATGCCCCTTGGAAAAGTGGTGGAGGTAACAGTAGCTTAATGAGACGGTTTTGATGCCCCTCGGAAGAGAAGTGGAGGTCACAGTAGCTTAACAAAACGGTTTTAATGCCCCTTGGAAAAGTGGTGGAGGTCACAGTAGCTTAACAAGACGGTTTTAATGCCCTTCGGAAGAGACAAGGAGGTCACAGTAGCTTAACTAGACTGTTTTAATGCCCCTCGGAAGAGATGTCGAGGTCACAGTAGCTTAACAAGATGGTTTTAATGCCCCTTGGAAAAGTGGTGGAGGTCACAGTAGCTTTACAAGACGTTTTTAATGCCCCTCGGAACAGACGTGGAGGTCATAGTAGCTTAACAAGACTGTTTTAATGCCCTTAGGAAAAGTGGTGGAGGTCACAGTAGCTTAACAAGACGGTTTTAATGTCCCTCGGAAGAGACGTGGAGGTCACAGTAGCTTAACAAGACTGTTTTAATGCCCCTTGGAAAAGTGGTGGAGGTCACAGTAGCTTAACAAGACGGTTTTAATGCCCCTCGGAAGAGACGTGGAGGTCACAGAAGCTTAACAAGACGGTTTTAATGTCGCTTGGAAAAGTGGTGGAGGTCACAGTAGCTTAACAAGATGGTTTTAATGCCCCTCGTTAGAGACGTGGAGGTCCCAGTAGCTTAACAAGACGGTTTTAATGCCGCTTGGAAAAGTGGTGGAGGTCACAGTAGCTTAACAAGATGGTTTTAAAGCCCCTCGTAAGAGACGTGGAGGTCCCAGAAGCTTAACAAGATGGTTTTAATGCCCCTCGGAAGAGACGTGGAGGTCCCAGTAGCTTAACAAGACGGTTTTAATGTCCTTAGGAAAAGTGGTGGAGGTCCCAGTAGCTTAACAAGATGCTTTTAATGCCCCTCGGAAGAGACGTGGAGGTCCCAGTAGCTTAACATGACGGTTTTAATTCCCTTTGGAAAAGTGGTGGAAGTCGCAGTAGCTTAACAAGACGGTCTTAATGCCCCTCGGAAGAAACATGGAGGTCCCAGTAGCTTTACAAGACGGTTTTATTGCAACTTGGAAAAGTTGTGGAGGTCACAGTAGCTAAATAAGATGGTTTTAATGCCACTCGTAAAAGACGTGGAGGTCCCAGAAGCTTAACAAGATGGTTTTAATGCCCCTCGGAAGAGACGTGGAGTTTCTAGTAGCTTAACAAGACGGTTTTAATGCCCCTTGGAAAAGTGGTGGAGGTCACAGTAACTTAACAAGATGGATTAATGCCCCTTGGAAAAGTGGTGGAGGTCACAGTAGCTTAATGAGACGGTTTTGATGCCCCTCGGAAGAGAAGTGGAGGTCACAGTAGCTTAAGAATACGGTTTTAATGCCCCTTGGAAAAGTGGTGGAGGTCACAGTAGCTTAACAAGACGGTTTTAATGCCCTTCGGAAGAGACAAGGAGGTCACAGTAGTTTAACTAGACTGTTTTAATGCCCCTCGGAAGAGATGTCGAGGTCACAGTAGCTTAACAAGATGGTTTTAATGCCCCTTGGAAAAGTGGTGGAGGTCACAGTAGCTTTACAAGACGTTTTTAATGCCCCTCGGAGGAGACGTGGAGGTAACAGTAGCTTAACAAGACGGTTTTAATGTCCTTTGGAAAAGTGGTGGAGGTCCCAGTAGCTTAACAAGACGCTTTTAATGCCCCTCGGAAGAGACGTGAAGGTCCCAGTAGCTTAAAATTACGGTTTTAATACCCTTTGGAAAAGTGATGATGGTCGCAGTAGCTTAACAAGACGGCTTTAATGCCACTTGGAAAAGTGGTGGAGGTCACAGTAGCTTAACAAGATGGTTTAATGCCCCTTGGAAAAGTGGTGGCGGTCACAGTAGCTTAACAAGATGGTTTTAATGCCCCTCGGAAGAGACGTGGAGGTCACAGTAGCTTAACAAGACTGTTTTAATGCCTCTTGGAAAAGTGGTGGAGGTCACAGTAGCTGAACTAGATGGTTTAATGCCCCTTGGAAAAGTGGTGGAGGTCACAGTAGCTTAATGAGACGGTTTTGATGCCCCTCGGAAGAGACGTGGAGGTCACAGTAGCTTAACAAGATGGTTTTAATGCCCCTTGGAAAAGTGGTGGAGGTCACAGTAGCTTAACAAGACGGTTTTAATGCCCCTCGGAAGAGACATGGAGGTCACAATAGCATAACAAGACGGTTTTAATGCCCCTCGGAAGAGATGTCGAGGTCACAATAGCTTAACAAGACAGTTTTAATGCCCCTTGGAAAAGTGGTGGAGGTCACAGTAGCTTAACAAGACAGTTTTAATGCCCCTCGGAAGAGACGTGGTGGTCCCAGTAGCTTAACAAGACGGTTTTAATGTCCTTTGGTAAAGTTGTGGAGGTCCCAGTAGCTTAACAAGACGCTTTTAATGCCCCTCGGAAGAGACGTGGAGGTCCCAGTAGCTTAAAATTACTGTTTTAATACCCTTTGGAAAAGTGGTGGAGGTCGCAGTAGCTTAACAAGACAGTTTTAATGCCACTTGGAAAAGTGGTGGAGGTGAAAGTAGCTTAATAAGATGGTTTAATGCCCCTTGGAAAAGTGGTGGAGGTCACAGTAGCTTAACAAGATGGTTTATTGCCCCTTGGAAAAGTGGTGGAGGTCACAGTAGCTTAACAAGACGGTATTAATGCCCCTCGGAAGAGACGTGGAGGTCACAGTAGCTTAACAAGACTGTTTTAATGCCCTTTGGAAAAGTGGTGGAGGTCACAGTAGCTTAACAAGACGGTTTTAATGCCCCTCGGAAGAGACGTGGAGGTCACAGAAGCTTAACAAGACGGTTTTAATGCCCCTCGAAAGAGACGTGGAGGTCCCAGTAGCTTAACAAGACGGTTTTAATGCCGCTTGGAAAAGTGGTGGAGGTCACAGTAGCTTAACAAGATGGTTTTAATGCCCCTCCTAAGAGACTTGGAGGTCCCAGAAGCTTAACTAGATGGTTTTAATGCCCCTCGGAAGAGACTTGGAGGTCCCAGTAGCTTAACAAGATGGTTTTAATGTCCTTAGGAAAAGTGGTGGAGGTCCCAGTAGCTTAACAAGATGCTTTTAATGCCCCTCGGAAGAGACGTGGAGGTCCCAGTAGCTTAACATGACGGTTTTAATTCCCTTTGGAAAAGTGGTGGAAGTCGCAGTAGCTTAGCAAGACGGTCTTAATGCCCCTCGGAAGAAACATGGAGATCCCAGTAGCTTTACAAGACGCTTTTATTGCCCCTTGGAAAAGTGGTGGAGGTCACAGTGGCTTAATAAGATGGTTTTAATGCCACTCGTAAGAGACGTGGAGGTCCCAGAAGCTTAACAAGATGGTTTTAATGCCCCTCGGAAGAGACGTGGAGGTTCCAGTAGCTTAACAAGACGGTTTTAATGCCCCTTGGAAAAGTGGTGGAGGTCACAGTAACTTAACAAGATGGTTTAATGCCCCTTGGAAAAGTCTTGGAGGTCACAGTAGCTTAATGAGACGGTTTTGATGCCCCTCGGAAGAGAAGTGGAGGTCACAATAGCTTAACAAGACGGTTTTAATGCCCCTTGGAAAAGTGGTGGAGGTCACAGTAGCTTAACAAGACTGTTTTAATGCCCCTCGGAAGAGACATGGAGGTCACATTAGCTTAACTAGACGGTTTTAATGACCCCTCGGAAGAGATGTCGAGGTCACAGTAGCTTAACAAGACGATTTTAATGCCACTTGGAAAAGTGGTGGAGGTCGCAGTAGCTTAACAAGATGGTTTAATGCCCCTTGGAAAAGTGGTGGAGGTCACAGTAGCTTAATGAGACGGTTTTGATGCCCCTCGGAAGAGACATGGAGGTCCCAGTAACTTAACAAATGGTTTCAATGCCCCTCGGAAGAGACGTGGAGGTCCCAGTAGCTTTACAAGACGGTTTTATTGCCCATTGGAAAAGTGGTGGAGGTCACAGTAGCTTAATAAGATGGTTTTAATGTCCCTCGTAAGAGACGTGGAGGTCCCAGAAGCTTAACAAGATGGTTTTAATGCCTCTCGGAAGAGACGTGGAGGTTCCAGTAGCTTAACAAGACGGTTTTAATGCCCCTTGGAAAAGTGGTGGAGGTCACAGTAGCTTAACAAGATGGTTTAATGCCCCTTGGAAAAGTGGTGGAGGTCACAGTAGCTTAATGAGATGGATTTAATACCCCTCGGAAGAGAAGTGGAGGTCACAGTAGCTTAACAAGACGGTTTTAATGCCCCTTCTAAAAGTGGTGGAGGTCACAGTAGCTTTACAAGACGCTTTTAATGCCCTTCGGAAGAGACAAGGAGGTCACAGTAGCTTAACTAAACTGTTTTAATGCCCCTCGGAAGTAATGTCGAGGTCACAGTAGCTTAACAAGATGGTTTTAATGCCCCTTGGAAAAGTGGTGGAGGTCACAGTAGCTTTACAACATGTTTTTAAAGCCCCTCGGAAGAGACGTGAAGGTCGCAGTAGCTTAGCAAGACGGTTTTAATGTCCTTTGGAAAAGTGGTGGAGATCCCAGTAGCTTAACAAGACGCTTTTAATGCCCCTCGTAAGCGACGTGAAGGTCCCAGTAGCTTAAAATTACGGTTTTAATACCCTTTGGAAAAGTGGTGGAGGTCGCAGTAGCTTAACAAGACGGTTTTAATGCCACTTGGAAAAGTGGTGGAGGTCACAGTAGCTTAACAAGATGGTTTAATGCCCCTTGGAAAAGTGGTGGCGGTCACAGTAGCTTAACAAGATGGTTTTAATGCCCCCCGGAAGAGACGTGGAGGTCACAGTAGCTTAACAAGACTGTTTTAATGCCTCTTGGAAAAGTGGTGGAGGTCACAGTAGCTTAACAAGATGGTTTAATGCCCCTTGGAAAAGTGGTGGAGGTCACAGTAGCTTAATGAGACGGTTTTGATGCCCCTTGGAAGAGAAGTGAAGGTCACAGTAGCTTAGCAACACGTTTTTAATGCCCCTTGGAAAAGTGGTGGAGGTCACAGTAGCTTAACAAGATGGTTTTAATGCCCCTCGAAAGAGACATGGAGGTCACAATAGCATAACAAGACGGTTTTAATGCCCCTCGGAAGAGATGTCGAGGTCACAGTAGCTTAACAAGACGGTTTTAAAGCCCCTTGGAAAAGTGGTAAAGTGGTGGAGGTCACAGTAGCTTAACAAGACAGTTTGTATGCCCCTCGGAAGAGACGTGGAGGTCCCAGTAGCTTAACAAGACGGTTTTAATGTCCTTTGGAAAAGTTGTGGAGGTCCCAGTAGCTTAACAAGACGCTTTTAATGCCCCTCAAAAGAGACGTGGAGGTCCCAGTAGCTTAAAATTACTGTTTTAATACCCTTTCGAAAAGTGGTGGAGGTCGCAGTAGCTTAACAAGACGGTTTTAATGCCACTTGGAAAAGTGGTGGAGGTCAAAGTAGCTTAATAAGATGGTTTAATGCCCCTTGGAAAAGTGGTGGAGGTCACAGTAGCTTAACAAGATGGTTTATTGCCCCTTGGAAAAGTGGTGGAGGTCACAGTAGCTTAACAAGATGGTTTAGAGCCCCTTGGAAGAGTGGTGGAGGTCGCAGTAGCTTAACAAGATGGTTTTAATGCCACTTGGAAAAGTGGTGGAGGTCAAAGTAGCTTAATAAGATGGTTTAATGCCCCTTGGAAAAGTGGTGGAGGTCACAGTAGCTTAACAAGATGGTTTATTGCCCCTTGGAAAAGTGGTGGAGGTCACAGTAGCTTAACAAGACGGTTTTAATGCCCCTCGGAAGAGACGTGGAGGTCACAGAAGCTTAACAAGACGTTTTTAATGCCCCTCGAAAGAGACGTGGAGGTCCCAGTAGCTTAACAAGACGGTTTTAATGCCGCTTGGAAAAGTGGTGGAGGTCACAGTAGCTTAACAAGATGGTTTTAATGCCCCTCGTAAGAGACGTGGAGGTCCCAGAAGCTTAACAAGATGGTTTTAATGCCCCTCGGAAGAGACGTGGAGGTCCCAATAGCTTAACAAGATGGTTTTAATGTCCTTCGGAAAAGTGGTGGAGGTCCCAGTAGCTTAACAAGATGCTTTTAATGCCCCTCGGAAGAGACGTGGAGGTCCCAGTAGCTTAACATGACGGTTTTAATTCCCTTTGGAAAAGTGGTGGAAGTCGCAGTAGCTTAACAAGACGGTCTTAATGCCCCTCGGAAGAAACATGGAGGTCCCAGTAGCTTAACAAGACGCTTTTTTTGCCCCTTGGAAAAGTGGTGGAGGTCACAGTAGCTTAATAAGATGGTTTTAATGCGACTCGTAAGAGACGTGGAGGTCCCAGAAGCTTAACAAGATGGTTTTAATGCCCCTCGGAAGAGACGTGGAGGTTCCAGTAGCTTAACAAGACGGTTTTAATGCCCCTTGGAAAAGTGGTGGAGGTCACAGTAGCTTAACAAGACGGTTTTAATGCCCCTCGGAAGAGACGTGGAGGTCACAGAAGCTTAACAAGACGGTTTTAATGCCCCACGAAAGAGACGTGGAGGTCCCAGTAGTTTAACAAGACGGTTTTAATGCCCCTCGGAAGAGACGTGGAGGTCCCAGTAGCTTTACAAGACGGTTTTAAGGCCGCTTGGAAAAGTGGTGGAGGTCACAGTAGCTTAACAAGATGGTTTTAATGCACCTCGTAAGAGATGTGGAGGTCATAGTAGCTTAACAAGATGGTTTTAATGCCCCTCGGAAAAGACGTGGAGGTCCCAGTAGCTTAACAAGACGGTTTTAATGTCCTTTGGAAAAGTGGTGGAGGTCACAGTAGCTTAACAAGATGCTTTTAATGCCCCTCGGTAGAGACGTGGAGGTCCCAGTAGCTTAACATGACGGTTTTAATTCCCTTTGGAAAAGTGGTGGAGGTCGCAGTAGCTTAACAAGACGGTTTTAATGCCACTTGGAAAAGTGGTGGAGGTCACAGTAGCTTAACAAGATGGTTTAATGCCCCTTGGAAAAGTGGTGGCGGTCACAGTAGCTTAACAAGATGGTTTTAATGCCCCCCGGAAGATACGTGGAGGTCACAGTAGCTTAACAAGACTGTTTTAATGCCTCTTGGAAAAGTGGTGGAGGTCACAGTAGCTTAACAAGATGGTTTAATGCCCCTTGGAAAAGTAGTGGAGGTCACAGTGGCTTAATGAGACGATTTTGATGCCCGTTGGAAGAGAAGTGAAGGTCACAGTAGCTTAGCAACACGTTTTTAATGCCCCTTGGAAAAGTGTTGGAGGTCACAATAGCTTAACAAGACGGTTTTAATGCCCCTCGAAAGAGACATGGAGGTCGCAATAGCATAACAAGACGGTTTTAATGCCCCTCGGAAGAGATGTCGAGGTCACAGTAGCTTAACAAGACGGTTTTAAAGCCCCTTGGAAAAGTGGTGGAGGTCACAGTAGCTTAACAAGACAGTTTTTATGCTCCTCGGAAGAGACGTGGAGGTCCCAGTGTAACGGGTCTGGGAGGCGTAACCTCTGGGCTACTATACAAGGGAGCGGTCCTTGTAAGGGAGCGGGTGGCGACCAGGCAGGCAGTCACAGCAGGTGACCGGGACAGTCTCTGGGTGTACGGGCAGGAGGTCACGGCAAGTGATCAGGGCAGTCTCTGGAAGAACGGGCTGGAGGTCACGGCAAGTGACCGGGGCAGTCTCTGGAAGAACGGGCTGGAGGTCACGGCAAGTGACCGGGGCAGTCTCTAGGTAAAGGGTAGGTACGACCTGTGATGGCTGAACCTCCAGGTAGGCTAGCAAGGCAGATGGAGGATGTGTGCTCCCAGGTGAGCAAGCGAGAGTCTCTGGAATAGCAGGTGGTCACAGCACGTGACGGCGGAGCCTCCAGGTAGGCAAGCAGGCAGGTAGCGGAGAAGCGCTCCCAGGTGAGCGGGCAAGAGTCTCTGGAATAGCTGGTGGTCCCAGCACGTGACAGCGGAACCCCCGGGCAGGCAAGCAGGCAGGTAGCGGAGAAGCGCTCCCAGGTGAGCGGGCAAGAGTCTGGAATAGCTGGTGGTCACAGCACGTGACAGCGGAGCCTCCGGGCAGGCAAGCAGGCAGGTAGCGGAGAAGCGCTCCCAGGTGAGCGGGCAAGAGTCTGGAATAGCTGGTGGTCACAGCACGTGACAGCGGAGCCTCCGGGCAGGCAAGCAGGCAGGTAGCGGAGAAGCGCTCCCAGGTGAGCGGGCAAGCTGGTCCATAGACAGACTGACCGGAGTTGTAAGGCAGACCGTCGGACCTCAGGCAAGCACGCAGGTAGCTGATGTGCGCTCCCAGGTGAGCGGGCAAGTTGGTCCTTAGACAGACTGACCGGAGTTGTAAGGCAGACCGTCGGACCTCAGGCAGGCAGGCAGGTAACAGGAAATCAGGCAGGATTAGGACAGCAAGCTGGCAGGAATCTGGCAGGTAACTGGCAGGTAACTGGCAACGGGACCTGAGGGCTGAAGCAGAGTAGAACGGTGCAACAACATTGCTCGGGCACCTCCATTTTGGAGGAGGTGCCTTATATATGGTAAAGTCCTCCGGCCATTGGCCGGGGACTCCTAAGGACGGCGCGCGCGGCCCCTTTAAGAGGGAGGGAGGGCGCGCGCCCTAAGCACAGTGACCGGGAAGGAGCGCGCGCTGCCAGCAGAGCGGGAGAGGGACGCCGGGCACGGAGCAGAGCAGTGAGGGGAACAGCGTCCCTGCCTAGCAGAGGGCAGGGACGCCGGCACTACACCCAGTAGCTTAACAAGATGGTTTTAATGCCCCTCAGAAGAGACGTGGAGGTCCTAGTAGCTTAAAATTACTGTTTTAATACCCTTTGGAAAAGTGGTGGAGGTCGCAGTAGCTTAACAAGACGGTTTTAATGCCACTTGGAAAAGTGGTGGAGGTCAAAGTAGATTAATAAGATGGTTTAATGCCCCTTGGAAAAGTGGTGGAGGTCACAGTAGCTTAACAAGATGGTTTATTGCCCCTTGGAAAAGTGGTGGAGGTCACAGTAGCTTAACAAGATGGTTTATTGCCCCTTGGAAAAGTGGTGGAGGTCGCAGTAGTTTAACAAGACGGTTTTAATGCCACTTGGAAAAGTGGTGGAGGTCAAAGTAGCTTAATAAGATGGTTTAATGCCCCTTGGAAAAGTGGTGGAGGTCACAGTAGCTTAACAAGATGGTTTATTGCCCTTTGGAAAAGTGGTGGAGGTCACAGTAGCTTAACAAGACGGTTTTAATGCCCCTCGGAAGAGACGAGGAGGTCACAGTAGCTTAACAAGAGTGTTTTAATGCCCTTTGGAAAAGTGGTGGAGGTCACAGTAGCTTAACAAGACGGTTTTAATGTCCCTCGGAAGAGACGTGGAGGTCACAGTAGCTTAACAAGACGGTTTTAATGCCCCATGAAAGAGACGTGGAGGTCCCAGTAGCTTAACAAGACGGTTTTAATGCCCCTTGGAAGAGACGTGGAGGTCCCAGTAGCTTTACAAGACGGTTTTAAGGCCGCTTGGAAAAGTGGTGGAGGTCACAGTAGCTTAACAAGATGTTTTTAATGCCCCTCGTAAGAGACGTGGAGGTCATAGTAGCTTAACAAGATGGTTTTAATGCCCCTCGGAAAAGACGTGGAGGTCCCAGTAGCTTAACAAGACGGTTTTAATGTCCTTTGGAAAAGTGGTGGAGGTCCCAGTAGCTTAACAAGATGCTTTAATGCCCCTCGGAAGAGACGTGGAGGTCCCAGTAGCTTAACATGACGGTTTTAATTCCCTTTGGAAAAGTGGTGGAAGTCGCTGTAGCTTAACAAGACGGTCTTAATGCCCCTTGGAAAAGTGTTGGAGGTCACATTAGCTTAACAAGATGGTTTAATGCCCCTTGGAAAAGTGGTGGAGGTCACAGTAGCTTAATGAGATGGTATTAATGCCCCTCGGAAGAGACGTGGAGGTCACAGTAGCTTAACAAGACGGTTTAATGCCCCTTGGAAAAGTGGTGGAGGTCACAGTAGCTTAACAAGACGGTCTTAATGCCCCTCGGAAGAGACATGGAGGTCCCAGTAGCTTAACAAGACGGTTTTATTGCTCCTTGGAAAAGTGGTGGAGGTCACAGTAGCTTAATAAGATGGTTTTAATGCCACTCGTAAGAGATGTGGAGGTCCCAGAAGCTTAACAAGATGGTTTTAATGCCCCTCGGAAGAAACGTGGAGGTTCCAGTAGCTTAACAAGACTTTTTTAATGCCCCTTGGAAAAGTGGTGGAGGTCACAGTAGCTTAACAAGATGGTTTAATGCCCCTTGGAAAAGTGGTGGAGGTCGCAGTAGCTTAACAAGACTGTTTTAATGCCTCTCGGAAGAGACATGGAGGTCACTGTAGCTTAACTAGACGGTTTTAATGCCCCTCGGAAGAGATGTCGAGGTCACAGTAGCTTAACAAGACTGTTTTAATGCCACTTGGAAAAGTGGTGGAGGTCGCAGTAGCTTAACAAGATGGTTTAATGCCCCTTGGAAAAGTGGTGGAGGTCACAGTAGCTTAACAAGACAGTTTTAATGCCCCTCGGAAGAGACGTGGAGATCCCAATAGCTTAACAAGATGGTTTTAATGTCCTTTGGAAAGTTGTGGAGGTCCCAGTAGCTTAACAAGACGCTTTTAATGCCTCTCGGAAGAGACGTGGAGGTCCCAGTCGCTTTAAATTACTGTTTTAATACCCTTTGGAAAAGTGGTGGAGGTAGCAGTAGCTTAACAAGACGTTTTTAATGCCACTTGGAAAAGTGGTGGAGGTCACAGTAGCTTAAGAAGATGGTTTAATGCCCCTTGGAAAAGTGGTGGAGGTCACAGTAGCTTAATGAGACGGATTTAATGCCCCTCGGAAGAGACAAGGAGGTCACAGTAGCTTAACTAAACTGTTTTAATGCCCCTCGGAAGAGATGTCGAGGTCACAGTAGCTTAACAAGATGGTTTTAATGCCCCTTGGAAAAGTGGTGGAGGTCACAGTAGCTTTACAAGATGTTTTTAATGCCCCTCGGAAGAGACGTGGAGGTCGCAGTAGCGTAACAAGACGGTTTTAATGTCCTTTGAAAAAGTGGTGGAGGTCCCAGTAGCTTAACAAGACGCTTTTAATGCCCCTCGGAAGAGACGTGGAGGTCCCAGTAGCTTAAAATTACGGTTTTAATACCCTTTGGAAAAGTGGTGGAGGTCGCAGTAGCTTAACAAGACGGTTTTAATGCCACTTGGAAAAGTGGTGGAGGTCACAATAGCTTAACAAGATGGTTTAATGCCCCTTGGAAAAGTGGTGGCGATCACAGTAGCTTAACAAGACGTTTTTAATGCCCCTCGGAACAGACGAGGAGGTCACAGTAGCTTAACAAGAGTGTTTTATTGCCCTTTGGAAAAGTGGTGGAGGTCACAGTAGCTTAACAAGACGGTTTTAATTTCTCTCGGAAGAAACGTGGAGGTCACAGTAGCTTAAGAAGACGGTTTTAATGCCCCTCGGAAGAGACGTTGAGGTCCCAGTAGCTTAACAAGACTGTTTTAATGCCCCTTGGAAAAGTGGTGGAGGTCACAGTAGCTTAACAAGACGGTTTTAATGCCCCACGAAAGAGACGTGGAGGTCCCAGTAGCTTTACAAGACGGTTTTAAGGCCGCTTGGAAAAGTGGTGAAGGTCACAGTAGCTTAAGAAGATGGTTTTAATGCCCCTCGTAAGAGACGTGGAGGTCATAGTAGCTTAACAAGATGGTTTTAATGCCCCTCGGAAAAGTGGTGGAGGTCCCAGTAGCTTAACAAGATGCTTTTAATGCCCCTCGGAAGAGAAGAGGAGGTCCCAGTAGCTTAACATGACGGTTTTAATTCCCTTTGGAAAAGTGGTGGAGGTCGCAGTAGCTTAACAAGACGGTTTTAATGCCACTTGGAAAAGTGGTGGAGATCACAGTAGCTTAACAAGATGGTTTAATGCCCCTTGGAAAAGTGGTGGCGGTCACAGTAGCTTAACAAGATGGTTTTAATGCCCCCCGGAAGAGACGTGGAGGTCACAGTAGCTTAGCAAGACTGTTTTAATGCCTCTTGGAAAAGTGGTGGAGGTCACAGTAGCTTAACAAGATGGTTTAATGCCCCTTGGAAAAGTGGTGGAGGTCACAGTAGCTTAATGAGACGGTTTTGATGCCCCTTGGAAGAGAAGTGAAGGTCACAGTAGCTTAGCAACACGTTTTTAATGCCCCTTGGAAAAGTGGTGAAGGTCAGAGTAGCTTAACAAGACGGTTTTAATGCCCCTCGAAAGAGACATGGAGGTCACAATAGCATAACAAGACGGTTTTAATGCCCCTCGGAAGAGATGTCGAGGTCACAGTAGCTTAACAAGACGGTTTTAAAGCCCCTTGGAAAAGTGGTGGAGGTCACAGTAGCTTAACAAGACAGTTTTTGTGCCCCTCGGAAGAGACGTGGAGGTCCCAGTAGCTTAACAAGACGGTTTTAATGTCCTTTGGAAAAGTTGTGGAGGTCCCAGTAACTTAACAAGACGCTTTTAATGCCCCTCAGAAGAGACGTGGAGGTCCCAGTAGCTTAAAATTCCTGTTTTAATACCCTTTGGAAAAGTGATGGAGGTCGCAGTAGCTTAACAAGACGGTTTTAATGCCACTTGGAAAAGTGGTGGAGGTCAAAGTAGCTTAATAAGATGGTTTAATGCCCCTTGGAAAAGTGGTGGAGGTCACAGTAGCTTAACAAGATGGTTTATTGCCCCTTGGGAAAGTGGTGGAGGTCACAGTAGCTTAAGAAGATGGTTTATTGCCCCTTGGAAAAGTGGTGGAGGTCGCAGTAGCTTAACAAGATGGTTTTAATGCCACTTGGAAAAGTGGTGGAGGTCAAAGTAGCTTAATAAGATGGTTTAATGCCCCTTGGAAAAGTGGTGGAGGTCACAGTAGCTTAATAAGATGGTTTATTGCCCCTTGGAAAAGTGGTGGAGTTCACAGTAGCTTAACAAGACGGTTTTAATGCCCCTCGGAAGAGACGAGGAGGTCACAGTATCGTAACAAGAGTATTTTAATGCCCTTTGGAAAAGTGGTGGAGGTCACAGTAGCTTAACAAGATGGTTTTAATGTCCCTCGGAAGAGACGTGGAGGTCACAGTAGCTTAACAAGACGGTTTTAATGCCCCTCGGAAGAGACGTTGAGGTCCCAGTAGCTTAACAAGACTTTTTTAATGCCCCTTGGAAAAGTGGTGGAGGTCACAGTAGCTTAACAAGACGGTTTTAATGCCCCTCGGAAGAGACGTTGAGGTCACAGAAGCTTAACAAGACGGTTTTAATGCCCCACGAAAGAGACGTGCAGGTCCTAGTAGCTTAACAAGACGGTTTTAATGCCCCTCGGAAGAGACGTGGCGGTCCCAGTAGCTTTACAAGACGGTTTTAAGGCCGCTTGGAAAAGTGGTGGAGGTCACAGTAGCTTAACAAGATGGTTTTAATGCCCCTCGGAAAAGACGTGGAGGTCCCAGTAGCTTAACAAGACGGTTTTAATGTCCTTTGGAAAAGTGGTGGAGGTCCCAGTAGCTTAACAGGATGCGTTTAATGCCCCTCGGAAGAGACGTGGAGGTCCCAGTAGCTTAACATGACAGTTTTAATTCCCTTTGGAAAAGTGGTGGAAGTCGCTGTAGCTTAACAAGACAGTCTTAATGCCCCTTGGAAAAGTGGTGGAGGTCACAGTAGCTTAACAAGATGGTTTAATGCCCCTTGGAAAAGTGGTGGAGGTCACAGTAGCTTAATTAGATGGTATTAATGCCCCTTGGAAGAGACATGGAGGTCCCAGTAGCTTTACAAGACGGTTTTATTGCCCCTTGGAAAAGTGGTGGAGGTCACAGTAGCTTAATAAGATGGTTTTAATGCCACTCGTAAGAGATGTGGAGGTCCCAGAAGCTTAACAAGATGGTTTTAATGCCCCTAGGAAGAGACGTGGAGGCTCCAGTAGCTTAACAAGACGGTTTTAATGCCCCTTGGAAAAGTGGTGGAGGTCACAGTAGCTTAACAAGATGGTTTAATGCCCCTTGGAAAAGTCTTGGAGGTCACAGTAGCTTAATGAGACGGTTTTGATGCCCCTCGGAAGAGAAGTGGAGGTCACAATAGCTTAACAAGATGGTTTTAATGCCCCTTGGAAAAGTGGTGGAGGTCGCAGTAGCTTAACAAGACGGTTTTAATGCCTCTCGGAAGAGACATGGAGGTCACAGTAGCTTAACTAAACGGTTTTAATGCCCCTCGGAAGAGATGTCGAGGTCACAGTAGCTTAACAAGACTGTTTTAATGCCACTTGGAAAAGTGGTGGAGGTCGCAGTAGCTTAACAAGATGGTTTAATGCCCCTTGGAAAAGTGGTGGAGGTCACAGTAGCTTAACAAGACAGTTTTAATGCCCCTCGGCAGAGACGTGGAGATCCCATTAGCTTAACAAGACGGTTTTAATATCCTATGGAAAAGTTGTGGAGGTCCCAGTAGCATTACAAGACGCTTTTAATGCCCCTCGGAAGAGACGTGGAGGTCCCAGTAGCTTAAAATTACTGTTTTAATACCCTTTAGAAAAGTGGTGGAGGTCGCAGTAGCTTAACAAGACGGTTTTAATGCCACTTGGAAAAGTGGTGGAGGTCACAGTAGCTTAACAAGATGGTTTAATGCCCCTTGGAAAAGTGGTGTAGGTCACAGTAGCTTAATGAGACGGATTTAATGCCCCTCGGAAGAGAAGTGGAGGTCACAGTAGCTTAACAAGACGGTTTTAATGCCCCTTGGAAAATTGGTGGAGGTCACAGTAGCTTAACAAGACGGTTTTAATGCCCTTCGGAAGAGACAAGGAGGTCACAGTAGCTTAACTAAACTGTTTTAATGCCCCTCGGAAGAGATGTCGAGGTCACAGTAGCTTAACAAGATGGTTTTAATGCCCCTTGGAAAAGTGGTGGAGGTCACAGTAGCTTTACAAGATGTTTTTAATGCCCCTCGGAAGAGACGTGGAGGTCGCAGTAGCTTATCAAGACGGTTTTAATGTCCTTTGGAAAAGTGGTGGAGGTCCCAGTAGCTTAACAAGACGCTTTTAATGCCCCTCGGATGAGACGTGGAGGTCCCAGTAGCTTAAAATTACGGTTTTAATACCCTTTGGAAAAGTGGTGGAGGTCGCAGTAGCTTAACAAGACGGTTTTAATGCCACTTGGAAAAGTGGTGGAGGTCACAGTAGCTTAACAAGATGGTTTAATGCCCCTTGGAAAAGTGGTGGCGGTCACAGTAGCTTAACAAGATGGTTTTAATGCCCCCCAGAAGAGACGTGGAGGTCACAGTAGCTTAACAAGACTGTTTTAATGCCTCTTGGAAAAGTGATGGAGGTCACAGTAGCTTAACAAGATGGTTTAATGCCCCTTGGAAAAGTGGTGGAGGTCACAGTAGCTTAATGAGACGGTTTTGATGCCCCTTGGAAGAGAAGTGAAGGTCACAGTAGCTTAGCAAGACGTTTTTAATGCCCCTTGGAAAAGTGGTGGAGGTCACAGTAGCTTAACAAGACGGTTTTAATGCCCCTCGGAAGAGACATGGAGGTCACAATAGCATAACAAGACGGTTTTAATGCCCCTCGGAAGAGATGTCGAGGTCACAGTAGCTTAACAAGACGGTTTTAAAGCCCCTTGGAAAAGAGGTGGAGGTCACAGTAGCTTAACAAGACGGTTTTAATGCCCCTCGGAAGGGACGTGGAGGTCCCAGTAGCTTAACAAGACGGTTTTAATGTCCTTTGGAAAAGTTGTGGAGGTCCCAGTAGCTTAACAAGATGCTTTTAATGCCCCTCAGAAGAGACGTGTAGGTCCCAGTAGCTTAAAATTACTGTTTTAATGCCCTTTGGAAAAGTGGTGGAGGTCGCAGTAGCTTAACAAGACGGTTTTAATTCCACTTGGAAAAGTGGTGGAGGTCAAAGTAGCTTAATAAGATGGTTTAATGCCCCTTGGAAAAGTGGTGGAGGTCACAGTAGCTTAACAAGATGGTTTATTGCCCCTTGGAAAAGTGGTGGAGGTCACAGTATCTTAACAAGACGGTTTTAATGCCCCTCGGAAGAGACGAGGAGGTCACAGTAGCTTAACAAGACTGTTTTAATGCCCTTTGGAAAAGTGGTGGAGGTCACAGTAGCTTAACCAGACGGTTTTAATGTCCCTCGGAAGAGACGTGGAGGTCACAGTAGCTTAACAAGACGGTTTTAATGCCCCTCGGAAGAGACGTTGAGGTCCCAGTAGCTTAACAAGACTGTTTTAATGCCCCTTGAAAAAGTGGTGGAGATCACAGTAGCTTAACAAGACGGTTTTAATGCCCCTCCGAAGAGACGTGGAGGTCACAGAAGCTTAACAAGACGGTTTTAATGCCCCACGAAAGAGACGTGGAGGTCCCAGTAGCTTAACAAGACGGTTTTAATGCCCCTCTGAAGATACGTGGAGGTCCCAGTAGCTTTACAATACGGTTTTAAGGCCGCTTGGAAAAGTGGTGGAGGTCACAGTAGCTTAACAAGATGGTTTTAATGCCCCCGTAAGAGACGTGGAGGTCATAGTAGCTTAACAAGATGGTTTTAATGCCCCTCGGAAAAGACATGGAGGTCCCAGTAGCTTAACAAGACGGTTTTAATGTCCTTTGGAAAAGTGGTGGAGGTCCCAGTAGCTTAACAAGATGCTTTTAATGCCCCCCAGAAGAGACGTGGCGGTCACAGTAGCTTAACAAGACTGTTTTAATGCCTCTTGGAAAAGTGATGGAGGTCACAGTAGCTTAACAAATGGTTTAATGCCCCTTCGAAAAGTGGTAGAGGTCACAGTAGCTTAATGAGATGGTTTTGATGCCCCTTGGAAGAGAAGTGAAGGTCACAGTAGCTTAGCAAGGCGTTTTTAATGCCCCTTGGAAAAGTGGTGGAGGTCACAGTAGCTTAACAAGACGGTTTTAATGCACCTCGGAAGACACATGGAGGTCACAATAGCATAACAAGACGGTTTTAATGCCCCTCGGAAGAGATGTCGAGGTCACAGTAGCTTAACAAGACGGTTTTAAAGCCCCTTGGAAAAGAGGTGGAGGTCACAGTAGCTTAACAAGACAGTTTTAATGCCCCTCGGAAGAGACGTGGAGGTCCCAGTAGCTTAACAAGACGGTTTTAATGTCCTTTGGAAAAGTTGTGGAGGTCCCAGTAGCTTAACAAGATGCTTTTAATGACCCTCAGAAGAGACGTGGAGGTCCCAGTAGCTTAAAATTACTGTTTTAATACCCTTTGGAAAAGTGGTGGAGGTCGCAGTAGCTTAACAAGACGGTTTTAATGCCACTTGGAAAAGTGGTGGAGGTCAAAGTAGCTTAATAAGATGGTTTAATGCCCCTTGGAAAAGTGGTGGAGGTAACAGTAGCTTAACAAGATGGTTTATTGCCCCTTGGAAAAGTGGTGGAGGTCACAGTAGCTTAACAAGACGGTTTTAATGCCCCTCGGAAGAGACGAGGAGGTCCCAGTAGCTTAACAAGACTGTTTTAATGCCCCTTGAAAAAGTGGTGTTGGTCACAGTAGCTTAACAAGACGGTTTTAATGCCCCTCGGAAGAGATGTGGAGGTCACAGAAGCTTAACAAGACGGTTTTAATGCCCCACGAAAGAGACGTGGAGGTCCCAGTAGCTTAACAAGACGGTTTTAATACCCCTCGGAAGAGACGTGGAGGTCCCAGTAGCTTTACAAGACGGTTTTAAGGCCGATTGGAAAAGTGGTGGAGGTCACAGTAGCTTAACAAGATGGTTTTAATGCCCCTCGGAAGAGACGTGGAGGTCCCAGTAGCTTAACAAGATGCTTTTAATGCCCCTCGGAAGAGACGTGGAGGTCCCAGTAGCTTAACATGACGGTTTTAATTCCCTTTGGAAAAGTGATGGAAGTCGCTGTAGCTTAAAAAGACGGTCTTAATGCCCCTTGGAAAAGTGGTGGAGGTCACAGTAGCTTAACAAGATGGTTTAATGCCCCTTGGAAAAGTGGTGGAGGTCACAGTAGCTTAATGAGATGATATTAATGACCCTCGGAAGAGACAAGGAGGTCACAGTAGCTTAACTAAACTGTTTTAATGCCCCTCGGAAGAGATTTCGAGGTCACAGTAGCTTAACAAGATGGTTTTAATGCCCCTTGGAAAAGTGGTGGAGGTCACAGTAGCTTTACAAGATGTTTTTAATGCCCCTCGGAAGAGACGTGGAGGTCGCAGTAGCGTAACAAGACGGTTTTAATGTCCTTTGAAAAAGTGGTGGAGGTCCCAGTAGCTTAACAAGACGCTTTTAATGCCCCTCGGAAGAGACGTGGAGGTCCCAGTAGCTTAAAATTACGGTTTTAATACCCTTTGGAAAAGTGGTGAAGGTCACAGTAGCTTAACAAGATGGTTTTAATGCCCCTCGTAAGAGACGTGGAGGTCATAGTAGCTTAACAAGATGGTTTTAATGCCCCTCGGAAAAGTGGTGGAGGTCCCAGTAGCTTAACAAGATGCTTTTAATGCCCCTCGGAAGAGAAGAGGAGATCCCAGTAGCTTAACATGACGGTTTTAATTCCCTTTGGAAAAGTGGTGGAGGTCGCAGTAGCTTAACAAGACGGTTTTAATGCCACTTGGAAAAGTGGTGGAGATCACAGTAGCTTAACAAGATGGTTTAATGCCCCTTGGAAAAGTGGTGGCGGTCACAGTAGCTTAACAAGATGGTTTTAATGCCCCCCGGAAGAGACGTGGAGGTCACAGTAGCTTAACAAGACTGTTTTAATGCCTCTTGGAAAAGTGGTGGAGGTCACAGTAGCTTAACAAGATGGTTTAATGCCCCTTGGAAAAGTGGTGGAGGTCACAGTAGCTTAATGAGACGTTTTTGATGCCCCTTGGAAGAGAAGTGAAGGTCACAGTAGCTTAGCAACACGTTTTTAATGCCCCTTGGAAAAGTGGTGAAGGTCAGAGTAGCTTAACAAGACGGTTTTAATGCCCCTCGAAAGAGACATGGAGGTCACAATAGCATAACAAGACGGTTTTAATGCCCCTCGGAAGAGATGTCGAGGTCACAGTAGCTTAACAAGACGGTTTTAAAGCCCCTTGGAAAAGTGGTGGAGGTCACAGTAGCTTAACAAGACAGTTTTTGTGCCCCTCGGAAGAGACGTGGAGGTCCCAGTAGCTTAACAAGACGGTTTTAATGTCCTTTGGAAAAGTTGTGGAGGTCCCAGTAACTTAACAAGACGCTTTTAATGCCCCTCAGAAGAGACGTGGAGGTCCCAGTAGCTTAAAATTCCTGTTTTAATACCCTTTGGAAAAGTGATGGAGGTCGCAGTAGCTTAACAAGACGGTTTTAATGCCACTTGGAAAAGTGGTGGAGGTCAAAGTAGCTTAATAAGATGGTTTAATGCCCCTTGGAAAAGTGGTGGAGGTCACAGTAGCTTAACAAGATGGTTTATTGCCCCTTGGAAAAGTGGTGGAGGTCACAGTAGCTTAACAAGATGGTTTATTGCCCCTTGGAAAAGTGGTGGAGGTCGCAGTAGCTTAACAAGATGGTTTTAATGCCACTTGGAAAAGTGGTGGAGGTCAAAGTAGCTTAATAAGATGGTTTAATGCCCCTTGGAAAAGTGGTGGAGGTCACAGTAGCTTAACAAGATGGTTTATTGCCCCTTGGAAAAGTGGTGGAGGTCACAGTAGCTTAACAAGACGGTTTTAATGCCCCTCGGAAGAGACGAGGAGGTCACAGTATCTTAACAAGAGTATTTTAATGCCCTTTGGAAAAGTGGTGGAGGTCACAGTAGCTTAACAAGATGGTTTTAATGTCCCTCGGAAGAGACGTGGAGGTCACAGTAGCTTAACAAGATGGTTTTAATGCCCCTCGGAAGAGACGTTGAGGTCCCAGTAGCTTAACAAGACTTTTTTAATACCCCTTGGAAAAGTGGTGGAGGTCACAGTAGCTTAACAAGACGGTTTTAATGCCCCTCGGAAGAGACGTTGAGGTCACAGAAGCTTAACAAGACGGTTTTAATGCCCCACGAAAGAGACGTGCAGGTCCTAGTAGCTTAACAAGACGGTTTTAATGCCCCTCGGAAGAGACGTGGCGGTCCCAGTAGCTTTACAAGACGGTTTTAAGGCCGCTTGGAAAAGTGGTGGAGGTCACAGTAGCTTAACAAGATGGTTTTAATGCCCCTCGGAAAAGACGTGGAGGTCCCAGTAGCTTAACAAGACGGTTTTAATGTCCTTTGGAAAAGTGGTGGAGGTCCCAGTAGCTTAACAGGATGCGTTTAATGCCCCTCGGAAGAGACGTGGAGGTCCCAGTAGCTTAACATGACAGTTTTAATTCCCTTTGGAAAAGTGGTGGAAGTCGCTGTAGCTTAACAAGACAGTCTTAATGCCCCTTGGAAAAGTGGTGGAGGTCACAGTAGCTTAACAAGATGGTTTAATGCCCCTTGGAAAAGTGGTGGAGGTCACAGTAGCTTAATGAGATGGTATTAATGCCCCTTGGAAGAGACATGGAGGTCCCAGTAGCTTTACAAGACGGTTTTATTGCCCCTTGGAAAAGTGGTGGAGGTCACAGTAGCTTAATAAGATGGTTTTAATGCCACTCGTAAGAGATGTGGAGGTCCCAGAAGCTTAACAAGATGGTTTTAATGCCCCTCGGAAGAGACGTGGAGGCTCCAGTAGCTTAACAAGACGGTTTTAATGCCCCTTGGAAAAGTGGTGGAGGTCACAGTAGCTTAACAAGATGGTTTAATGCCCCTTGTAAAAGTCTTGGAGGTCACAGTAGCTTAATGAGACGGTTTTGATGCCCCTCGGAAGAGAAGTGGAGGTCACAATAGCTTAACAAGATGGTTTTAATGCCCCTTGGAAAAGTGGTGGAGGTCGCAGTAGCTTAACAAGACGGTTTTAATGCCTCTCGGAAGAGGCATGGAGGTCACAGTAGCTTAACTAGACGGTTTTAATGCCCCTCGGAAGAGATGTCGAGGTCACAGTAGCTTAACAAGACTGTTTTAATGCCACTTGGAAAAGTGGTGGAGGTCGCAGTAGCTTAACAAGATGGTTTAATGCCCCTTGGAAAAGTGGTGGAGGTCACAGTAGCTTAACAAGACAGTTTTAATGCCCCTCGGAAGAGACGTGGAGATCCCATTAGCTTAACAAGACGGTTTTAATATCCTATGGAAAAGTTGTGGAGGTCCCAGTAGCATTACAAGACGCTTTTAATGCCCCTCGGAAGAGACGTGGAGGTCCCAGTAGCTTAAAATTACTGTTTTAATACCCTTTGGAAAAGTGGTGGAGGTCGCAGTAGCTTAACAAGACGGTTTTAATGCCACTTGGAAAAGTGGTGGAGGTCACAGTAGCTTAACAAGATGGTTTAATGCCCCTTGGAAAAGTGGTGTAGGTCACAGTAGCTTAATGAGACGGATTTAATGCCCCTCGGAAGAGAAGTGGAGGTCACAGTAGCTTAACAAGACGGTTTTAATGCCCCTTGGAAAATTGGTGGAGGTCACAGTAGCTTAACAAGACGGTTTTAATGCCCTTCGGAAGAGACAAGGAGGTCACAGTAGCTTAACTAAACTGTTTTAATGCCCCTCGGAAGAGATGTCGAGGTCACAGTAGCTTAACAAGATGGTTTTAATGCCCCTTGGAAAAGTGGTGGAGGTCACAGTAGCTTTACAAGATGTTTTTAATGCCCCTCGGAAGAGACGTGGAGGTCGCAGTAGCTTAACAAGACGGTTTTAATATCCTTTGGAAAAGTGGTGGAGGTCCCAGTAGCTTAACAAGACGCTTTTAATGCCCCTCGGATGAGACGTGGAGGTCCCAGTAGCTTAAAATTGCGGTTTTAATACCCTTTGGAAAAGTGGTGGAGGTCGCAGTAGCTTAACAAGACGGTTTTAATGCCACTTGGAAAAGTGGTGGAGGTCACAGTAGCTTAACAAGATGGTTTAATGCCCCTTGGAAAAGTGGTGGCGGTCACAGTAGCTTAACAAGATGGTTTTAATGCCCCCCAGAAGAGACTTGGAGGTCACAGTAGCTTAACAAGACTGTTTTAATGCCTCTTGGAAAAGTGATGGAGGTCACAGTAGCTTAACAAGATGGTTTAATGCCCCTTGGAAAAGTGGTGGAGGTCACAGTAGCTTAATGAGACGGTTTTGATGCCCCTTGGAAGAGAAGTGAAGGTCACAGTAGCTTAGCAAGACGTTTTTAATGCCCCTTGGAAAAGTGGTGGAGGTCACAGTAGCTTAACAAGACGGTTTTAATGCCCCTCGGAAGAGACATGGAGGTCACAATAGCATAAGAAGACGGTTTTAATGCCCCTCGGAAGAGATGTCGAGGTCACAGTAGCTTAACAAGACGGTTTTAAAGCCCCTTGGAAAAGAGGTGGAGGTCACAGTAGCTTAACAAGACGGTTTTAATGCCCCTCGGAAGGGACGTGGAGGTCCCAGTAGCTTAACAAGACGGTTTTAATGTCCTTTGGAAAAGTTGTGGAGGTCCCAGTAGCTTAACAAGATGCTTTTAATGCCCCTCAGAAGAGACGTGTAGGACCCAGTAGCTTAAAATTACTGTTTTAATCCCCTTTGGAAAAGTGGTGGAGGTCGCAGTAGCTTAACAAGACGGTTTTAATTCCACTTGGAAAAGTGGTGGAGGTCAAAGTAGCTTAATAAGATGGTTTAATGCCCCTTGGAAAAGTGGTGGAGGTCACAGTAGCTTAACAAGATGGTTTATTGCCCCTTGGAAAAGTGGTGGAGGTCACAGTATCTTAACAAGACGGTTTTAATGCCCCTCGGAAGAGACGAGGAGGTCACAGTAGCTTAACAAGACTGTTTTAATGCCCTTTGGAAAAGTGGTGGAGGTCACAGTAGCTTAACCAGACGGTTTTAATGTCCCTCGGAAGAGACGTGGAGGTCACAGTAGCTTAACAAGACGGTTTTAATGCCCCTCGGAAGACACGTTGAGGTCCCAGTAGCTTAACAAGACTGTTTTAATGCCCCTTGAAAAAGTGGTGGAGGTCACAGTAGCTTAACAAGACGGTTTTAATGCCCCTCCGAAGAGACGTGGAGGTCACAGAAGCTTAACAAGACGGTTTTAATGCCCCACGAAAGAGACGTGGAGGTCCCAGTAGCTTAACAAGACGGTTTTAGTCCCCCTCGGAAGAGACGTAGAGGTCCCAGTAGCTTTACAAGACGGTTTTAAGGCCGCTTGGAAAAGTGGTGGAGGTCACAGTAGCTTAACAAGATGGTTTTAATGCCCCTCGTAAGAGACGTGGAGGTCATAGTAGCTTAACAAGATGGTTTTAATGCCCCTCGGAAAAGACGTGGAGGTCCCAGTAGCTTAACAAGACGGTTTTAATGTCCTTTGGAAAAGTGGTGGAGGTCCCAGTAGCTTAACAAGATGGTTTTAATGCCCCTCGGAAGAGACGTGGAGGTTCCAGTAGCTTAACAAGACGGTTTTAATGCCCCTTGGAAAAGTGGTGAAGGTCACAGTAGCTTAACAAGATGGTTTATTGCCCCTTGGAAAAGTCTTGGAGGTCACAGTAGCTTAATGAGACGGTTTTGTTGCCCCTCGGAAGAGAAGTGGAGGTCACAATAGCTTAACAAGATGGTTTTAATGCCCCTTGGAAAAGTGGTGGAGGTCGCAGAAGCTTAACAAGACTGTTTTAATGCCCCTCGAAAGAGACATGGAGGTCACAATAGCTTAACTAGACGGTTTTAATGCCGCTCGGAAGAGATGTCGAGGTCACAGTAGCTTAACAAGACGGTTTTAATGCCACTTGGAAAAGTGGTGGAGGTCGCAGTAGCTTAACAAGATGGTTTAATGCCCCTTGGAAAAGTGGTGGAGGTCACAGCAGCTTAACAAGACAGTTTTAATGCCCCTCGGAAGAGACGTGGAGATCCCAGTAGCTTAACAAGACGGTTTTAATGTCCTTTGGTAAAGTTTTGGAGGTCCCAGTAGCTTAACAAGACGCTTTTAATGCCCCTCGGAAGAGACGTGGAGGTCCCAGTAGCTTAAAATTACTGTTTTAATACCCTTTGGAAAAGTGGTGGAGGTCGCAGTAGCTTAACAAGACGGTTTTAATGCCACTTGGAAAAGTGGTGGAGGTCACAGTAGCTTAACAAGATGGTTTAATGCCCCTTGGAAAAGTGGTGTAGGTCACAGTAGCTTAATGAGACGGATTTAATGCCCCTCGGAAGAGAAGTGGAGGTCACAGTAGCTTAACAAGACTGTTTTAATGCCCTTTGGAAAAGTGGTGGAGGTCACAGTAGCTTAACAAGACGGTTTTAATGTCCCTCGGAAGAGACGTGGAGGTCACAGTAGCTTAACAAGACGGTTTTAATGCCCCTCGGAAGAGACGTTGAGATCCCAGTAGCTTAACAAGACTGTTTTAATGCCCCTTGAAAAAGTGGTGGAGATCACAGTAGCTTAACAAGACGGTTTTAATGCCCCTCCGAAGAGACGTGGAGGTCACAGAAGCTTAACAAGACGGTTTTAATGCCCCACGAAAGAGACGTGGAGGTCCCAGTAGCTTAACAAGACGGTTTTAATGCCCCTCGGAAGATACGTGGAGGTCCCAGTAGCTTTACAAGACGGTTTTAAGGCCGCTTGGAAAAGTGGTGGAGGTCACAGTAGTTTAACAAGATGGTTTTAATGCCCCTCGTAAGAGACGTGGAGGTCATAGTAGCTTAACAAGATGGTTTTAATGCCCCTCGGAAAAGACGTGGAGGTCCCAGTAGCTTAACAAGACGGTTTTAATGTCCTTTGGAAAAGTGGTGGAGGTCCCAGTAGCTTAACAAGATGCTTTTAATGCCCCCCAGCAGAGACGTTGAGGTCACAGTAGCTTAACAAGACTGTTTTAATGCCTCTTGGAAAAGTAATGGAGGTCACAGTAGCTTAACAAGATGGTTTAATGCCCCTTGGAAAAGTGGTGGAGATCACAGTAGCTTAATGAGACGGTTTTGATGCCCCTTGGAAGAGAAGTGAAGGTCACAGTAGCTTAGCAAGACGTTTTTAATGCCCCTTGGAAAATTGGTGGAGGTCACAGTAGCTTAACAAAACGGTTTTAATGCCCCTCGGAAGAGACATTGAGGTCACAATAGCATAACAAGACGGTTTTAATGCCCCTCGGAAGAGATGTTGAGGTCACAGTAGCTTAACAAGACGATTTTAAAGCCCCTTGGAAAAGAGGTGGAGGTCACAGTAGCTTAACAAGACAGTTTTAATGCCCCTCGGAAGAGACGTGGAGGTCCCAGTAGCTTAACAAGACGGTTTTAATGTCCTTTGGAAAAGTTGTGGAGGTCCCAGTAGCTTAACAAGATGCTTTTAATGCCCCTCAGAAGAGACGTGGAGGTCCCAGTAGCTTAAAATTACTGTTTTAATACCCTTTGGAAAAGTGGTGGAGGTCGCAGTAGCTTAACAAGACGGTTTTAATGCCACTTGGAAAAGTGGTGGAGGTCAAAGTAGCTTAATAAGATGGTTTAATGCCCCTTGGAAAAGTGGTGGAGGTCACAGTAGCTTAACAAGATGGTTTTAATGCCCCTCGGAAGAGACGAGGAGGTCACAGTAGCTTAACAAGACTGTTTTAATGCCCTTTGGAAAAGTGGTGGAGGTCACAGTAGCTTAACAAGACGGTTTTAATGTCCCTCGGAAGAGACGTGGAGGTCACAGTAGCTTAACAAGACGGTTTTAATGCCCCTCGAAAGAGACGTTGAGGTCCCAGTAGCTTAACAAGACTGTTTTAATGCCCCTTGAAAAAGTGGTGGAGATCACAGTAGCTTAACAAGACGGTTTTAATGCCCCTCCGAAGAGACGTGGAGGTCACAGAAGCTTAACAAGACGGTTTTAATGCCCCACGAAAGAGACGTGGAGGTCCCAGTAGCTTAACAAGACGGTTTTAATGCCCCTCGGAAGATACGTGGAGGTCCCTGTAGCTTAACAAGATGGTTTTAATGCCCCTCGGAAGAGACGTGGAGGTCATAGTAGCTTAACAAGACGGTTTTAATGTCCTTTGGAAAAGTGGTGGAGGTCCCAGTAGCTTAACAAGATGCTTTTAATGCCCCCCAGAAGAGACGTGGAGGTCACAGTAGCTTAACAAGACTGTTTTAATGCCTCTTGGAAAAGTGATGGAGGTCACAGTAGCTTAACAAGATGGTTTAATGCCCCTTGGAAAAGTGATGGAGGTCACAGTAGCTTAATGAGATGGTTTTGATGCCCCTTGGAAGAGAAGTGAAGGTCACAGTAGCTTAGCAAGGCGTTTTTAATGCCCCTTGGAAAAGTGGTGGAGGTCACAGTAGCTTAACAAGACGGTTTTAATGCACCTCGGAAGAGACATGGAGGTCACAATAGCATAACAAGACGGTTTTAATTCCCCTCGGAAGAGATGTCGAGGTCACAGTAGCTTAACAAGACGGTTTTAAAGCCCCTTGGAAAAGAGGTGGAGGTCACAGTAGCTTAACAAGACAGTTTTAATGCCCCTCGGAAGAGACGTGGAGGTACCAGTAGCTTAACAAGACGGTTTTAATGTCCTTTGGAAAAGTTGTGAAGGTCCCAGTAGCTTAACAAGATGCTTTTAATGACCCTCAGAAGAGACGTGGAGGTCCCAGTAGCTTAAAATTACTGTTTTAATACCCTTTGGAAAACTGGTGGAGGTCGCAGTAGCTTAACAAGACGGTTTTAATGCCACTTGGAAAAGTGGTGGAGGTCAAAGTAGTTTAATAAGATGGTTTAATGCCCCTTGGAAAAGTGGTGGAGTTCACAGTAGCTTAACAAGATGGTTTATTGCCCCTTGGAAAAGTGGTGGAGGTCCCAGTAGCTTAACAAGACTGTTTTAATGCCCCTTGAAAAAGTGGTGTTGGTCACAGTAGCTTAACAAGACGGTTTTAATGCCCCTCGGAAGAGACGTGGAGGTCACAGATGCTTAACAAGACGGTTTTAATGCCCCACGAAAGAGACGTGGAGGTCCCAGTAGCTTAACAAGACGGTTTTAATACCCCTCGGAAGAGACGTGGAGGTCCCAGTTGCTTTACAAGACGGTTTTAAGGCCGCTTGGAAAAGTGGTGGAGGTCACAGTAGCTTAACAAGATGGTTTTAATGCCCCTCGGAAAAGACGTGGAGTTCGCAGTAGCTTAACAAGATGCTTTTAATGCCCCTCGGAAGAGACGTGGAGGTCCCAGTAGCTTAACATGACGGTTTTAATTCCCTTTGGAAAAGTGATGGAAGTCGCTGTAGCTTAACAAGACGGTCTTAATGCCCCTTGGAAAAGTGTTGGAGGTCACAGTAGCTTAACAAGATGGTTTAATGCCCCTTGGAAAAGTGGTGGAGGTCACAGTAGCTTAATGAGATGATATTAATGCCCCTCGGAAGAGACGTGGAGGTCACAGTAGCTTAACAAGACGGTTTTAATGCCCCTTGGAAAAGTGGTGGAGGTCACAGTAGCTTAACAAGACGGTCTTAATGCCCATCGGAAGAGACATGGAGGTCCCAGTAGCTTTACAAGACGGTTTTATTGCCCCTTGGAAAAGTGGTGGAGGTCACAGTAGCTTAATAAGATGGTTTTAATGCCACTCGTAAGAGACGTGGAGGTCCCAGAAGCTTAACAAGATGGTTTTAATGCCCCTCGGAAGAGACGTGGAGGTTCCAGTAGCTTAACAAGACGGTTTTAATGCCCCTTGGAAAAGTGGTGAAGGTCACAGTAGCTTAACAAGATGGTTTAATGCCCCTTGGAAAAGTCTTGGAGGTCACAGTAGCTTAATGAGACGGTTTTGTTGCCCCTCGGAAGAGAAGTGGAGGTCACAATAGCTTAACAAGATGGTTTTAATGCCCCTTGGAAAAGTGGTGGAGGTCGCAGAAGCTTAACAAGACTGTTTTAATGCCCCTCGGAAGAGACATGGAGGTCACAATAGCTTAACTAGACGGTTTTAATGCCGCTCGGAAGAGATGTCGAGGTCACAGTAGCTTAACAAGACGGTTTTAATGCCACTTGGAAAAGTGGTGGAGGTCGCAGTAGCTTAACAAGATGGTTTAATGCCCCTTGGAAAAGTGGTGGAGGTCACAGCAGCTTAACAAGACAGTTTTAATGCCCCTCGGAAGAGACGTGGAGATCCCAGTAGCTTAACAAGACGGTTTTAATGTCCTTTGGAAAAGTTTTGTAGGTCCCAGTAGCTTAACAAGACGCTTTTAATGCCCCTCGGAAGAGACGTGGAGGTCCCAGTAGCTTAAAATTACTGTTTTAATACCCTTTGGAAAAGTGGTGGAGGTCAAAGTAGCTTAACAAGACGGTTTTAATGCCACTTGGAAAAGTGGTGGAGGTCAAAGTAGCTTAATAAGATGGTTTAATGCCCCTTGGAAAAGTGGTGGAGGTCGCAGTAGCTGAACAAGATGGTTTATTGCCCCTTGGAAAAGTGGTGGAGGTCACAGTAGCTTAACAAGACGGTTTTAATGCCCCTTGGAAGAAACGTGGAGGTCACAGTAGCTTAACAAGACTGTTTTAATGCCCTTTGGAAAAGTGGTGGAGGTCACAGTAGCTTAACAAGACGGTTTTAATGTCCCTCGGAAGAGACGTGGAGGTCACAGTACCTTAACAAGACGGTTTTAATGCCGCTCGGAAGAGACGTGGAGGTCCCATTAGCTTAACAAGTCTGTTTTAATGCCCCTTGGAAAAGTGGTGGAGGTCACAGTAGCTTAACAAGACGGTTTTAATGCCCCTCGGAAGAGAAGAAAGAAGCTTAACAAGACGGTTTTAATGCCCCTCGAAAGAGACGTGGAGGTCCCAGTAGCTTAACAAGATGGTTTTAATGCCCCTCGGAAGAGACGTGGAGGTCCCAGTAGCTTTACAAGACGGTTTTAATGCCACTTGGAAAAGTGGTGGAGGTCACAGTAGCTTAACAAGATGGTTTCAATGCCCCTCGTAAGAGACGTGGAGGTCATAGAAGCTTAACAAGATGGTTTTAATGCCCCTGTAAAGAGACGTGGAGGTCCCAGTAGCTTAACAAGACGGTTTTAATGTCCTTTGGAAAATTCGTGGAGGTCCCAGTAGCTTAACAAGATGCTTTTAATGCCTCTCGGAAGAGACGTGGAGGTCCCAGTAGCTTAACATGACGGTTTTAATACCCTTTGGAAAAGTTGTTTAGGTTGCAGTAGCTTAACAAGACGGTTTTAATGCCACATAGAAAAGTGGTGGAGGTCATAGTAGCTTAACAAGATGGTTTAATGCCCCTTGGAAAAGTGGTGCAGGTCACAGTAGCTTGACAAGATGGTTTAATGCCCCTTGGAAAAGTGGTGGAGGTCACAGTAGCTTAACAAGACTGTTTTAATGCCCCTTGGAAGAGTGGTGGAGGTCACAGTAGCTTAACAAGACGGTTTTAATGCCACTCGGAAGAGACGTGGAGGTCACAGAAGCTTAACAAGACGGTGTTAATGCCCCTTGGAAAAGTGGTGGAGGTCACAGTAGCTTAACATGATGGTTTTAATGCCCCTTGGAAGAGACATGGAGGTCGCAGTAACTTTAAAAGACTGTTTTAATGCCACTTGGAAAAGTGGTGGAGATCACAGTAGCTTAACAAGATGGCTTTAATGCCCCTCGGAAGAGACGTAGATGTCCCAGTAGCTTAACAAGACGGTTTTAATGCCCCTTGGAAAAGTGGTGGAGGCCGCAGTAGCTTAACAACACGTTTTTAATGCCCCTTGGAAAAGTGGTGGAGGTCACAGTAGCTTAACAAGACAGTTTAAATGCCTCTTGGAAAAGTGGTGGAGGTCACAGTAGCTTAACAAGATGGTTTTAATGCCCCTCGGAAGAGACATGGAGGTCACAGTAGCTTAACAAGATGGTTTTAATGCCCCTTGGAAAAGTAGTGGAGGTCACAGTAGCTTAACAAAACGGTTTTAATGCCCCTCGGAAGAGATGTCGAGGTCACAGTAGCTTAACAAGACGGTTTTAATGCCCCTTGGAAAAGTGGTGGAGGTCACAGTAGCTTAACAAGACGGTTTTAATGCCCCTCGGAAGAAACGTGGAGGTCCCAGTAGCTTAACAAGACAGTTTTAATGTCCTTTGGAAAAGTGGTGGATGTCCCAGTAGCTTAGCAAGACGCTTCTAATGCCCCTCGGAAGAGACGTGGAGGTCCCAGTAGCTTAACATGACGGTTTTAATACCCTTTGGAAAAGTGGTGGAGGTCGCAGTAGCTTAACAAGACGGTTTTCATGCCACTTGGAAAAGTGGTGGAGGTTACAGTAGCTTAACAAGATGGTTTAATGCCCCTTGGAAAAGTGTTGGAGTTCACAGTAGCTTAACAAGATGGTTTAATGCCCCTTGGAAAAGTGGTGGAGGTCACAGTAGCTTAACGAGACTGTTTTATTGCCCCTTGGAAAAGTGGTGGAGGTCGCAGTAGCTTAACAACACGGTTTTAATGCCCCTTGGAAAAGTGGTGGAGGTCACAGTAGTTAAACAAGATGGTTTTAATGCCCCTCGGAAGAAACATGGAGGTCCCAGTAGCTTAACAAGACAGTTTTAATGCCCCTTGGAAAAGTAGTGGAGGTCACAGTAGCTTAACAAGACGGATTTAATGCCCCTCAGAAGAGATGTCGACGTCACAGGAGCTTAACAAGACGGTTTTAATGCCCCTTGGAAAAATGGTGGAGGTCACAGTAGCTTAACAAGACGGTTTTAATGCCCCTCGGAAGAAACGTGGAGGTCCCAGTAGCTTAACAAGACGGTTTTAATGTGCTTTGGAAAAGTGGTGGAGGTCCCAGTAGCTTAACAAGACGCTTTTAATGCCCCTCAGAAGAGACATGGAGGTCCAAGAACCTTAACATGACGGTTTTAATACCCTTTGGAAAAGTGGTGGAGGTCGCAGTAGCTTAACAAGACGGTTTTAATGCCACTTGGAAAAGTTGTGGAGGTCACAGTAGCTTAACAAGATGGTTTAATGCCCCTTGGAAAAGTGGTGGAGGTCACAGTAGCTTAACAAGATGGATTAATGCCCATTGGAAAAGTGGTGGAGGTCACAGTAGCTTAACGAGATGGTTTTAATGCCCCTCGGAAGAGACGTGGAGGTCACAGTAGCTTAACAAGACTGTTTTAATGCCCCTTGGAAAAGTGGTGGAGGTCACAGTAGCTTAACAAGTTGGTTTTAATGTCCCTCGGAAGAGACGTGGAGGTCCCAGTAGCTTAACAAGACTGTTTTAATGCCCCTTGGAAAAGTAGAGGAGTTCACAGTAGCTTAACAAGACGGTTTTAATGCCCCTCGGAAGAGACGTGGAGGTCACAGAAGCTTAACAAGACAATTTTAATGCCCCTCGAAAGAGACGTGGCGGTCCCAGTAGCTTAACAAGATGGTTTTAATGCCCCTCGGAAGAGACGTGGAGGTCCCAGTAGCTTTAAAAGATGGTTTTAATGCCCCTTGGAAAAGTGGTGGAGGTCACAGTAGCTTAACAAGATGGTTTTAATGCCCCTCGTAAGAGACGTGGAGGTCCCAGAAGCTTAACAAGATTGTTTTAATGCCCCTCGGAATAGACATTGAGGTCCCAGTAGCTTAACAAGACGGTTTTAATGTCCTTTGGAAAAGTGGTGGAGGTCCGATTAGCTTAACAAGACAGTTTTAATGCCACTTGGAAAAGTGGTGGAGGTCAAAGTAGCTTAATAAGATGGTTTAATGCCCCTTGGAAAAGTGGTGGAGGTCACAGTAGCTTAACAAGATGGTTTATTGCCCCTTGTAAAAGTGGTGGAGGTCACAGTAGCTTAACAAGACGGTATTAATGCCCCTCGGAAGAGACGTGGAGGTCACAGTAGCTTAACAAGACTGTTTTAATGCCCTTTGGAAAAGTGGTGGAGGTCACAGTAGCTTAACAAGATGGTTTTAATGTCCCTCGGAAGAGACGTGGAGGTCACAGTAGCTTAACAAGACTGTTTTAATGCCCCTTGGAAAAGTGGTGGAGGTCACAGTAGCTTAACAAGACGGTTTTAATGCCCCTCGGAAGAGACGTGGAGGTCACAGAAGCTTAAGAAGACGGTTTTAATGCCCCTCGAAAGAGACGTGGAGGTCCCAGTAGATTAACAAGACGGTTTTAATGCCGCTTGGAAAAGTGGTGGAGGTCCCAGAAGCTTAACAAGATGGTTTTAATGCCCCTCGGAAGAGACGTGGAGGTACCAGTAGCTTAACAAGATGGTTTTAATGTCCTTAGGAAAAGTGGTGGAGGTCACAGTAGCTTAACAAGATGCTTTTAATGCCCCTCGGAAGAGACGTGGAGGTCCCAGTAGCTTAACATGACGGTTTTAATTCCCTTTGGAAAAGTGGTGGAAGTCGCAGTAGCTTAACAAGACGGTCTTAATGCCCCTCGGAAGAAACATGGAGGTCCCAGTAGTTTTACAAGACGGTTTTATTGCCCCTTGGAAAAGTGGTGGAGGTCACAGTAGCTTAATAAGATGGTTTTAATGCCACTCGTAAGAGACGTGGAGGTCCCAGAAGCTTAACAAGATGGTATTAATGCCCCTCGGAAGAGACGTGGAGGTTCCAGTAGCTTAACAAGACGGTTTTAATGCCCCTTGGAAAAGTGGTGGAGGTCACAGTAACTTAACAATATGGTTTAATGCCCCATGGAAAAGTCTTGGAGGTCACAGTAGCTTAATGAGACGGTTTTGATGCCCCTCGGAAGAGAAGTGGAGGTCACAATAGCTTAAGAAGACGGTTTTAATGCCCCTTGGTAAAGTGGTGGAGGTCACAGTAGCTTAACAATACTGTTTTAATGCCCCTCGGAAGAGACATGGAGGTCACAGTAGCTTAACTAGACGGTTTAAATGCCCCTCGGAAGAGATGTCGAGGTCACAGTAGCTTAACAAGACGGTTTTAATGCCACTTGGAAAAGTGGTGGAGGTCGCAGTAGCTTAACAAGATGGTTTAATGCCCCTTGGAAAAGTGGTGGAGGTCACAGTAGCTTAATGAGACGGTTTTGATGCCCCTCGGAAGAGACATGGAGGTCCCAGTAACTTAACAAATGGTTTCAATGCCCCTCGGAAGAGACGTGGAGGTCCCAGTAGCTTTACAAGTCGGTTTTATTGCCCCTTGGAAAAGTGGTGGAGGTCACAGTAGCTTAATAAGATGGTTTTAATGCCCCTCATAAGAGACGTGGAGGTCCCAGAAGCTTAACAAGATGGTTTTAATGCCCCTCGGAAGAGAAGTGGAGGTTCCAGTAGCTTAACAAGACGGTTTTAATGACCCTTGGAAAAGTGGTGGAGGTCACAGTAGCTTAATGAGATGGATTTAATGCCCCTCGGAAGAGAAGTGGAGGTCACAGTAGCTTAACAAGACGGTTTTAATGCCCCTTGGAAAAGTGGTGGAGGTCACAGTAGCTTAACAAGACGGTTTTAATGCCCTTCGGAAGAGACAAGGAGGTCACAGTAGCTTAACTAAACTGTTTTAATGCCCCTCAAAAGAGATGTCGAGGTCACAGTAGCTTAACAAGATGGTTTTAATGCCCCTTGGAAAAGTGGTGGAGGTCACAGTAGCTTTACAAGATGTTTTTAATGCCCCTCGGAAGAGACGTGGAGGTCGCAGTAGCTTAACAAGACGGTTTTAATGTCCTTTGGAAAAGTGGTGGAGGTCCCAGTAGCTTAACAAGACGCTTTTAATGCCCCTCGGAAGAGACGTGGAGGTCCCAGTAGCTTAAAATTACGGTTTTAATACCCTTTGGAAAAGTGGTGGAGGTCGCAGTAGCTTAACAAGACGGTTTTAATGCCACTTGGAAAAGTGGTGGAGGTCACAGTAGCTTAACAAGATGGTTTAATGCCCCTTGGAAAAGTGGTGGCGGTCACAGTAGCTTAACAAGATGGTTTTAATGCCCCCCGGAAGAGACGTTGAGGTCACAGTAGCTTAAAAAGACTGTTTTAATCCCTCTTGGAAAAGTGGTGGAGGTCACAGTAGCTTAACAAGATGGTTAAATGCCCCTTGGAAAAGTGGTGGAGGTCACAGTAGCTTAATGAGACGGTTTTGATGCCCCTTGGAAGAGAAGTGAAGGTCACAGTAGCTTAGCAACACGTTTTTAATGCCCCTTGGAAAAGTGGTGGAGGCCACAGTAGCTTAACAAGACGGTTTTAATGCCCCTCGAAAGAGACATGGAGGTCACAATAGCATAACAAGACGGTTTTAATGCCCCTCGGAAGAGATGTCGAGGTCACAGTAGCTTAACAAGATGGTTTTAAAGCCCCTTGGAAAAGTGGTGGAGGTCACAGTAGCTTAACAAGACAGTTTTTATGCCCCTCGGAAGAGACGTGGAGGTCCCAGTAGCTTAACAAGACGGTTTTAAAGTCCTTTGGAAAAGTTGTGGAGGTCCCAGTAGCTTAACAAGACGCTTTTAATGCCCCTCAGAAGAGACGTGGAGGTCCCAGTAGCTTAAAATTACTGTTTTAATACCCTTCGGAAAAGTGGTGGAGGTCGCAGTAGCTTAACAAGACGGTTTTAATGCCACTTGGAAAAGTGGTGGAGGTCAAAGTAGCTTAATAAGATGGTTTAATGCCCCTTGGAAAAGTGGTGGAGGTCACAGTAGCTTAACAAGATGGTTTATTGCCCCTTGGAAAAGTGGTGGAGGTCACAGTAGCTTAACAAGATGGTTTATTGCCCCTTGGAAAAGTGGTGGAGGTCGCAGTAGCTTAACAAGACGGTTTTAATGCCACTTGGAAAAGTGGTGGAGGTCAAAGTAGCTTAATAAGATGGTTTAATGCCCCTTGGAAAAGTGGTGGAGGTCACAGTAGCTTAACAAGTTGGTTCATTGCCCCTTGGAAAAGTGGTGGAGGTCACAGTAGCTTAACAAGACGGTTTTAATGTCCCTCGGAAGAGACGTGGAGGTCACAGTAGCTTAACAAGACGGTTTTAATGCCCCTCGGAAGAGACGTTGAGGTCCCAGTAGCTTAACAAGACTGTATTAATGCCCCTTGGAAAAGTGGTGTAGGTCACAGTAGCTTAACAAGACGGTTTTAATGCCCCTCGGAAGAGACGTGGAGGTCACAGAAGCTTAACAAGACGGTTTTAATGCCCCACGAAAGAGACGTGGAGGTCCCAGTAGCTTAACAAGACGGTTTTAATGCCCCTCGGAAGAGACGTGGAGGTCCAGTAGCTTAACAAGACGGTTTTAATGTCCTTTGGAAAAGTTGTGGAGGTCCCAGTAGCTTAACAAGACGCTTTTAATGCCCCTCGGAAGAGACGTGGAGGTCCCAGTAGCTTAAAATTACTGTTTTAATACCCTTTGGAAAAGTGGTGGAGGTAGCAGTAGCTTAACAAGACGGTTTTAATGCCACTTGGAAAAGTGGTGGAGGTCACAGTAGCTTAACAAGATGGTTTAATGCCCCTTGGAAAAGTGGTAGAGGTCACAGTAGCTTAATGAGACGGATTTAATGCCCCTCGGAAGAGAAGTGGAGGTCACAGTAGCTTAACAAGACGGTTTTAATGCCCCTTGGAAAAGTGGTGGAGGTCACAGTAGCTTAACAAGACGGTTTTAATGCCCTTCGGAAGAGACAAGGAGGTCACAGTAGCTTAACTAAACTGTTTTAATGCCCCTCGGAAGAGATGTCGAGGTCACAGTAGCTTAACAAGATGGTTTTAATGCCCCTTGGAAAAGTGGTGGAGGTCACAGTAGCTTTACAAGATGTTTTTAATGCCCCTCGGAAGAGACGTGGAGGTCGCAGTAGCTTAACAAGACGGTTTTAATGTCCTTTGAAAAAGTGGTGGAGGTCCCAGTAGCTTAACAAGACGCTTTTAATGCCCCTCGGAAGAGACGTGGAGGTCCCAGTAGCTTAAAATTACAGTTTTAATACCCTTTGGAAAAGTGGTGGAGGTCGCAGTAGCTTAACAAGACGGTTTTAATGCCACTTGGAAAAGTGGTGGAGGTCACAGTAGCTTAACAAGATGGTTTAATGCCCCTTGGAAAAGTGGTGGCGGTCACAGTAGCTTAACAAGATGGTTTTAATGCCCCCGGAAGAGACGTGGAGGTCACAGTAGCTTAACAAGACTGTTTTAATCCTTCTTGGAAAAGTGGTGGAGGTCACAGTAGCTTAACAAGATGGTTAAATGCCCCTTGGAAAAGTGGTGGAGGTCCCAGTAGCTTAATGAGACGGTTTTGATGCCCCTTGGAAGAGAAGTGAAGGTCACAGTAGCTTAGCAACACGTTTTTAATGCCCCTTGGAAAAGTGGTGGAGGCCACAGTAGCTTAACAAGACGGTTTTAATGCCCCTCGAAAGAGACATGGAGGTCACAATAGCATAACAAGACGGTTTTAATGCCCATCGGAAGAGATGTCGAGGTCACAGTAGCTTAACAAGACGGTTTTAAAGCCCCTTGGAAAAGTGGTGGAGGTCACAGTAGCTTAACAAGACAGTTTTTATGTCCCTCGGAAGAGACGTGTAGGTCCCAGTAGCTTAACAAGACGGTTTTAAAGTCCTTTGGAAAAGTTGTGGAGGTCCCAGTAGCTTAACAAGACGCTTTTAATGCCCCTCAGAAGAGACGTGGAGGTCCCAGTAGCTTAAAATTACTGTTTTAATACCCTTTGGAAAAGTGGTGGAGGTCGCAGTAGCTTAACAAGACGGTTTTAATGCCACTTGGAAAAGTGGTGGAGGTCAAAGTAGCTTAATAAGATGGTTTAATGCCCCCTGGAAAAGTGGTGGAGGTCACAGTAGCTTAGCAAGATGGTTTATTGCCCCTTGGAAAAGTGGTGGAGGTCACAGTAGCTTAACAAGATGGTTTATTGCCCCTTGGAAAAGTGGTGGAGGTCGCAGTAGCTTAACAAGACGGTTTTAATGCCATTTGAAAAAGTGGTGGAGGTCAAAGTAGCTTAATAAGATGGTTTAATGCCCCTTGGAAAAGTGGTGGAGGTCACAGTAGCTTAACAAGATGGTTCATTGCCCCTTGGAAAAGTGGTGGAGGTCACAGTAGCTTAACAAGACGGTTTTAATGTCCCTCGGAAGAGACGTGGAGGTCACAGTAGCTTAACAAGACGGTTTTAATGCCCCTCGGAAGAGACGTTGAGGTCCCAGTAGCTTAACAAGACTGTTTTAATGCCCCTTGGAAAAGTGGTGGAGGTCACAGTAGCTTAACAAGACGGTTTTAATGCCCCTCGGAAGAGACGTGGAGGTCACAGAAGCTTAACAAGACGGTTTTAATGCCCCACGAAAGAGACGTGGAGGTCCCAGTAGCTTAACAAGACGGTTTTAATGCCCCTCGGAAGAGACGTGGAGGTCCCAGTAGCTTTACAAGACGGTTTTAAGGCCGCTTGGAAAAGTGGTGGAGGTCACAGTAGCTTAACAAGATGGTTTTAATGCCCCTCGTAAGAGACGTGGAGGTCATAGTAGCTTAACAAGATGGTTTTAATGCCCCTCGGAAAAGACGTGGAGGTCCCAGTAGCTTAACAAGACGGTTTTAATGTCCTTTGGAAAAGTGGTGGAGGTCCCAGTAGCTTAACAAGATGCTTTTAATGCCCCTCGGAAGAGACGTGGAGGTCCCAATAGCTTAACATGACGGTTTTAATTCTCTTTGGAAAAGTGGTGGAAGTCGCTGTAGCTTAACAAGACGGTCTTAATGCCCCTTGGAAAAGTGGTGGAAGTCGCAATAGCTTAACAAGATGGTTTAATGCCCCTTGGAAAAGTGGTGGAGGTCACAGTAGCTTAATGAGATGGTATTAATGCCCCTCGGAAGAGACGTGGAGGTCACAGTATCTTAAAAAGACGGTTTAATGCCCCTTGGAAAAGTGGTGGAGGTCACAGTAGCTTAACAAGACGGTCTTAATGCCCCTCGGAAGAGACATGGAGGTCCCAGTAGCTTTACAAGACGGTTTTATTTGTATCACACAACACCCACTACATATATAAGTAGAGGGAAAATAGAGTATAGACATTTCATATTACTTTTAAAAAAATTCCTTTATTTAATCCATTAAAAAAGAGATTACATTTAAAATTAAGCAGGAGTAAAATGTTCAGTACCAGGATTTATTACATAGGTCTCAATCCTATAAAGTTAATTAACACCAATGAATTTATATTATTGCTGAGCTTAAAGTGTATAATTAGTCAATCACAGGATCCGAGTTCCTTTCTCATAAAGTGCAACTATGAATAAAGTGTCCGGTGCCATCTGCTGAAAACGAACCTTACAAAGTTGTACGATAGCAGAGAAAGTGTCTAGTGCTAGTAGCTGTAATAATTATAGAGCCATATATATAAAGTGTCCAATGTCATCAGCTGAAAACGGACCTTATAAAGTTGTGTTAATAACAAAGAAAGTGTCTAGTGCTGGCAGCTATAATAATTATAAAGTCATATATAGGCTAATGATATCCCACTGTCAACTTATGACATAAACTGAGCCTAATCACATATCTCGTATCACATATGTCGTTCTAACCAAAGCAGAGGGTACTGTGAGACAAAAAATACAATCCAGATCCTTTCTCAATCTGGTGATAAACTTACAGGAGAGAGTAATGTCCCCGTGGTCCTGGCACTACACCCCGACGGCCGTTTCGCCACGCTTCTTCCTGGGGGCGGTGACTACCATATGACAGCTGGGACCTTTAAATATTCATTGCTACCAATCATTTGGCGTTAGGGCACCCACGTGATGTTTCGATGTAGCGGGCGCATGCGTGCCGTATGGCTTCTCATATATAGAAGACGGACTTCCGGTTTAGGCGCTTGGAACGCAAGCGTGGACCGCATGACGTTCCCAGATGTAACCCACCGGAAGTCCATGAGCGCCAACAGCTGCGCATGCGCACCCATCGAGGATACCGAAGAAGAATATGGGAAAGTAAAAAAAGTTAGAAAAGTGTGAGAAAAATGTAAAGAAATGTAAGAAAATATATTGAAAAATGCTCCATAAGTGGAAAAATGGAAAAATAAACGAAATAAGCAAAATGGGCACAGAAATAAAAGAGAGGTATCAAAAAAGTAAGAAAAAGGAAAAAAGGAGAAAGAAAGAAGAAAGAAAGAGGAAGAAAAAAAGAAGAAGGTAAATATCACTGAGAATGGAGTGGGGATGACAATAGGGAGATGACATGAAAAAAAGGGGATATATATGTGTTAGATATACTTAGAAAAATCAATATATGCTAATTAATACTAAATGGGAAATGGCATTTATAATGGAGGATTTGTATATGTACGATAGAATTAAAGTAATCAATATATGCTAACCAATATCAATTAAGATGATCAATATATGTTATTCAAACTATGAAGAACAACATTCTAAAGGCCATGTTTTAAAGCTATAATTATCCCCTCACATTAATACTGAATGTTGGAATCCTACGTTCTTAGAGCCTTTTTTAAAAGCCATAATTATTTTGCCAAAAGGTGTAGGGGTTTGACCCCTAATAGATCTCAAACCCATTTCCCTGAGTCAAAATAAAAATATAGCACACATATAATAAACCTTGCATCCCCATACATAACAATATTCTACATGTAGTCTTAGATGACTCCACAACCAAAATGTAGTCATGAGCAAAAAAATCATCAAATCAAATTTCTTGACACTCTTGCTGAATACACACAGATGGAGCATATTGTTGTCATAGACAGTGTCATCTTTTTGACGGGAATCCAGACATCATCTTGTTCCGTCTGTTCCAGGATAATGCTGGCCTCATACAAAGTCCCAAGTCCCAATCGTTATCAATCTACAACATAAAATTAAAAACAATCAATACATAGTAAGCCAACACAAATACAATAAAATAAAACCAGAAACCATATGTTATTCAAAGAGGCTAATGTATGGGAAGTCTATAAGAAAGATGTAAAACCCAAACTCTCATTTAAGCCTTGGGGAGACATCGTACCCAGTCTATATATCCATCTACTTTCAACTTGTGCTAGGATCCTATCCAAATCGCCCCCTCTCACGCCTAAAGAGACCTGGTCAATTGCTTTGATTATAAGCCCATCTGTTTTACATCTGTGGTATTCCCTGAAGTGTCTCGGTAATGTTTTTAAGGTTTTAACATCAACCACCGACCCAGCCTTCTCTATGTCACGGACATGTTCTCTTACCCGTACCTTTAGCTCTCTTGATGTTAATCCTATATAAATTTTATGACAGGGGCATTCAGCATGATAAATCACTCCTTTTGACCCACAGGTTAGATGTTTCCTAATTTGAAAAGTCTTAGATGCATCGTGATTCGTGAAGATTTTACTTCTTCTCAAGTTCTGACAGGCTTTGCAGAAACTGCATGGGAAGAAACCAGGAGACAAGGTTGTATCAATTTTTTCAGAGGAAGTCTTGGGATCATAGTGGCTATGAACCAAGACATCTTTCAAATTTTTGGCTCTTCTTGCCACTATGGAAGGGATCTGTGGGAGAAGTTTTTTCAAAGTGGGATCCATTAGAAGTATCTTCCAATGTTTGTGGATAATATCCGACATCTCTCTCCATTGTTTGTTGTAGGTGGTAATCAATCTTAATGGCTGATCCATTTTCTGATTCCTTTTAGAAGTGTTTCCGAATATTAATTGTTTCCTAGGGATCTGATATGCCTTTTGGAAACCTCTTCGTATACAATTTCTGCTATAACCACGTTCCTCAAATCTCCGTGCCAAGTCCTGGGCCTGATCCAAGAAGACTTCTTCATTTGAGCAGATCTTTTTGGTTCGTATAAATTGGCCAATCGGTATTCCTTTAATCGTAGAAGGGACATGGGATGACGAAGCATGTAAGAGTGTATTAGTAGCGGTGGATTTGCGAAATACTTCGGTGACGATCAGTCCATCCGGGAGGGCTGCGATACGAAGGTCCAAGAATTCAAGTTGTCTACCATAGTTGTAGGTTAGTTTGATATTAAGTTGGTTATTATTCAAATGACCCATTAGATTATTTAATCCATCGATCGGGCCCTCCCAGATGAACCAAACGTCATCAATGTAACGCATCCACCCATGTGCATTCTCAATGCCTGTCACTGGTTCTACCAAGAAAATTTGACGCTCCCAAGCCCCCAAAAATAAATTTGCATAAGAGGGGGCACATGCCGCCCCCATGGCAGTCCCTTGTAACTGTAGATAGGTTTTGTTCTTAAATGTAAAGATATTATGTTCTAGTACAAATGTAAGGAGTGTGATCAGTAGATCAGCCAAAGCAGGGTCTAGTCCACTGGATCCCAAATACCACTCTACAGCCTTAATACCATCTCTGTGTCTGATCGAGGAGTAGACGGTTTTATTGCCCATTGGAAAAGTGGTGGAGGTCACAGTAGCTTAATAAGATGGTTTTAATGCCACTCGTAAGAGATGTGGAGGTCCCAGAAGCTTAACAAGATGGTTTTAATGCCCCTCGGAAAAGTGGTGGAGGTCACAGTAGCTTAACAAGATGGTTTAATGCCCCTTGGAAAAGTCTTGGAGGTCACAGTAGCTTAATGAGACGGTTTTGATGCCCCTCGGAAGAGAAGTGGAGGTCACAATAGCTTAACAAGACGGTTTTAATGTCCTTTGTAAAAGTGGTGGAGGTCCCAGTAGCTTAACAAGACTGTTTTAATGCCTCTCGGAAGAGACATGGAGGTCACAGTAGCTTAACTAGACGGTTTTAATGCCCCTCGGAAGAGATGTCGAGGTCACAGTAGCTTAACAAGACGGTTTTAATGCCACTTGGAATGCCCCTCGGAATGCCCCTCGGAAGAGGTCGCAGTAGCTTAACAAGACGGTTTTAATGTCCTTTGTAAAAGTGGTGGAGGTCCCAGTAGCTTAACAAGACGCTTTTAATGCCCCTCGTAAGAGACGTGGAGGTCCCAGTAGCTTAAAATTACGGTTTTAATACCCTTTGGAAAAGTGGTGGAGGTCGCAGTAGCTTAACAAGATGGTTTTAATGCCACTTGGAAATGTGGTGGAGGTCACAGTAGCTTAACAAGATGGTTTAATGCCCCTTGGAAAAGTGGTGGCGGTCACAGTAGCTTAACAAGATGGTTTTAATGCCCCCCGGAAGAGACGTGGAGGTCACAGTAGCTTAACAAGACTGTTTTAATGCCTCTTGGAAAAGTGGTGGAGGTCACAGTAGATTAACAAGATCGTTTAATGCCCCTTGGAAAAGTGGTGGAGGTCACAGTAGCTTAATGAGACGGTTTTGATGCCCCTTGGAAGAGAAGTGAAGGTCACAGTAGCTTAGCAAGACGTTTTTAATGCCCCTTGGAAAAGTGGTGGAGGTCACAGTAGCTTAACAAGATGGTTTTAATGCCCCTCGGAAGAGACATGGAGGTCACAATAGCATAACAAGACGGTTTTAATGCCCCTCGGAAGAGATGTCGAGGTCACAGTAGCTTAACAAGACGGTTTTAAAGCCCCTTGGAAAAGAGGTGGAGGTCACAGTAGCCTAATAAGACAGTTTTAATGCCCCTCGGAAGAGACGTGGAGGTCCCTTTAGCTTAACAAGACGGTTTTAATGTCCTTTGGAAAAGTTGTGGAGGTCCCAGTAGCTTAACAAGATGCTTTTAATGCCCCTCAGAAGAGACGTGGAGGTCCCAGTAGCTTAAAATTACTGTTTTAATACCCTTTGGAAAAGTGGTGGAGGTCGCAGTAGCTTAACAAGACGGTTTTAATGCCACTTGGAAAAGTGGTGGAGGTCAAAGTAGCTTAATAAGATGGTTTAATGCCCCTTGGAAAAGTGGTGGAGGTCACAGTAGCTTAACAAGATGGTTTATTGCCCCTTGGAAAAGTGGTGGAGGTCACAGTAGCTTAATAAGACGGTTTTAATGCCCCTCGGAAGAGACGAGGAGGTCACAGTAGCTTAACAAGACTGTTTTAATGCCCTTTGGAAAAGTGGTGGAGGTCACAGTAGCTTAACAAGACGGTTTTAATTTCCCTCGGAAGAGACGTGGAGGTCACAGTAGCTTAACAAGACGGTTTTAATGCCCCTCGGAAGAGACGTTGAGGTCCCAGTAGCTTAACAAGACTGTTTTAATGCCCCTTGGAAAAGTGGTGGAGGTCACAGTAGCTTAACAAGACGGTTTTAATGCCCCTCGGAAGAGACGTGGAGGTCACAGAAGCTTAACAAGACGGTTTTAATGCCCCACGAAAGAGACGTGGAGGTCCCAGTAGCTTAACAAGACGGTTTTAATGCCCCTCGGAAGAGACGTGGAGGTCCCAGTAGCTTTACAAGACGGTTTTAAGGCCGCTTGGAAAAGTGGTGGAGGTCACAGTAGCTTAACAAGATGGTTTTAATGCCCCTCGGAAGAGACGTGGAGGTCCCAGTAGCTTAACATGACGGTTTTAATTCCCTTTGGAAAAGTGGTGGAAGTCGCTGTAGCTTAACAAGACGGTCTTAATGCCCCTTGGAAAAGTGGTGGAGGTCACAGTAGCTTAACAAGATGGTTTAATGCCCCTTGGAAAAGTGGTGGAGGTCACAGTAGCTTAATGAGATGGTATTAATGCCCCTCGGAAGAGACGTGGAGGTCACAGTAGCTTCACAAGACGGTTTTAATGCCCCTTGGAAAAGTGGTGGAGGTCACAGTAGCTTAACAAGACGGTCTTAATGCCCCTCGGAAGAGACATAGAGGTTCCAGTAGCTTTAGAAGACGGTTTTATTACCCCTTGGAAAAGTGGTGGAGGTCACAGTAGCTTAATAAGATGGTTTTAATGCCACTCGTAAGAGACGTGGAGGTCCCAGAAGCTTAACAAGATGGTTTTAATGCCCCTCGGAAGAGACGAGGAGGTTCCAGTAGCTTAACAAAACGGTTTTAATGCCCCTTGGAAAAGTGGTAGAGGTCACAGTAGCTTAACAAGATGGTTTAATGCCCCTTGGAAAAGTCTTGGAGGTCACAGTAGCTTAATGAGACGGTTTTGATGCCCCTCGGAAGAGAAGTGGAGGTCACAATAGCTTAACAAGATGGTTTTAATGCCCCTTTGAAAAGTGGTGGAGGTCGCAGAAGCTTAACAAGACTGTTTTAATGCCCCTCGGAAGAGACATGGAGGTCACAGTAGCTTAACTAGACAGTTTTAATGCCCCTCGGAAGAGATGTCGAGGTCACAGTAGCTTAACAAGATGGTTTTAATGCCACTTGGAAAAGTGGTGGAGGTCGCAGTAGCTTAACAAGATGGTTTAATGCCCCTTGGAAAAGTGGTGGAGGTCACAGTAGCTTAACAAGACAGTTTTAATGCCCCTCGGAAGAGACGTGGAGATCCCAGTAGCTTAACAAGACGGTTTTAATGTCCTTTGGAAAAGTTGTGGAGGTCCCAGTAGCTTAACAAGATGCTTTTAATGCCCCTCGGAAGAGACGTGGAGGTCCCAGTAGCTTAAAATTACTGTTTTAATACCCTTTGGAAAAGTGGTGGAGGTCGCAGTAGCTTAACAAGATGGTTTTAATGCCACTTGGAAAAGGGGTGGAGGTCAAAGTAGCTTAATAAGATGGTTTAATGCCCCTTGGAAAAGTGGTGGAGGTCACAGTAGCTGAACAAGATGGTTTATTGCCCCTTGGAAAAGTGGTGGAGGTCACAGTAGCTTAACAAGATGGTTTTAATGCCCCTTGGAAGAGACGTGGAGGTCACAGTAGCTTAACAAGACTGTTTTAATGCCCTTTGGAAAAGTGGTGGAGGTCACAGTAGCTTAACAAGACGGTTTTAATGTCCCTCGGAAGAGACGTGGAGGTCACAGTACCTTAACAAGACGGTTTTAATGCCGCACGGAAGAGACGTGGAGGTCCCAGTAGCTTAACAAGTCTGTTTTAATGCCCATTGGAAAAGTGGTGGAGGTCACAGTAGCTTAACAAGACGGTTTTAATGCCCCTCGGAAGAGAAGAAAGAAGCTTAACAAGACGGTTTTAATGCCCCTCGAAAGAGACGTGGAGGTCCCAGTAGCTTAACAAGATGGTCTTAATGCCCCTCGGAAGAGACGTGGAGGTCCCAGTAGCTTTACAAGACGGTTTTAATGTCCTTTGGAAAAGTCGTGGAGGTCCCAGTAGCTTAACAAGATGGTTTTAATGCCCCTCGTAAGAGACGTGGAGGTCCTAGAAGCTTAACAAGATGGTTTTAATGCCCCTGTGAAGAGACGTGGAGGTCCCAGTAGCTTAACAAGGCGGTTTTAATGTCCTTTGGAAAAGTCGTGGAGGTCCCAGTAGCTTAACAAGATGCTTTTAATGCCCTCGGAATAGACGTGGAGGTCCCAGTAGCTTAACATGACGGTTTTAATTCCCTTTGGAAAAGTGGTGGAAGTCGTAGTAGCTTAACAAGACGGTCTTAATGCCCCTTGGAAAAGTGGTGGAGGTCACAGTAGCTTAACAAGATGGTTTAATGCCCCTTGGAAAAGTGGTGGAGGTCACAGTAGCTTAATGAGATGGTATTAATGCCCCTCGGAAGAGACGTGGAGGTCACAGTAGCTTAACAAGACGGTTTTAATGCCCCTTGGAAAAGTAGTGGAGGTCACAGTAGCTTAACAAGACGGTTTTAATGCCCCTCGGAGGAGACGTGGAGGTCACAGCAGCTTAGCAAGATGGTTTTAATGCCCCTCGGAAGAGACGTGGAGGTCCCAGTACCTTAACAAGACTGTTTTAATGCCCCTTAGAAAAGTGGTGGAGGTCACAGTAGCTAAACAAGATGTTTTAATGCCTCTCAGAAGAGACATGGAGGTCGCAGTAGCTTTACAAGACGGTTTTCATGCCCCTTGGAAAAGTGGTGGAGGTCACAATAGCTTAACAAGATGGCTTTAATGCCCCTCGGAAGAGACATGGAGGTCACAGTAGCTTAACCAGACGCTTTTAATGCCCCTTGGAAAAGTAGTGGAGGTCACAGTAGCTTAACAAGACGGTTTTAATGCACCTCGGAAGAGATGTCGAGGTCACAGTAGCTTAACAAGACAGTTTTAATGCCCCTTGGAAAAGTGGTGGAGGTCACAGTAGCTTAACAAGATGGTTTTAATGCCCCACGGAAAAGTGCTGGAGGTCACAGTAGCTTAACAAGACGCTTTTAATGCCCCTCGGAAGAGACGTGGAGGTCCCAGTAGCTTAACATGACGGTTTTAATACCCTTTGGAAAAGTTGTTTAGGTTGCAGTAGCTTAACAAGACGGTTTTAATGCCACATAGAAAAGTGGTGGAGGTCACAGTAGCTTAACAAGATGGTTTAATGCCCCTTGGAAAAGTGGTGCAGGTCACAGTAGCTTAACAAGATGGTTTAATGCCCCTTGGAAAAGTGGTGGAGGTCACAATAGCTTAACAAGAATGTTTTAATGCCCCTTGGAAGAGTGGTGGAGGTCACAGTAACTTAACAAGACGGTTTTAATGCCACTCGGAAGAGACGTGGAGGTCACAGAAGCTTAACAAGACGGTGTTAATGCCCCTTGGAAAAGTGGTGGAGGTCACAGTAGCTTAACAAGATGGTTTTAATGCCCCTCGGAAGAGACATGGAGGTCGCAGTAACTTTACAAGACTGTTTTAATGCCCCTTGTAAAAGTGATGGAGGTCACAGTAGCTTAACAAGATGGCTTTAATGCCCCTCGGAAGAGACGTTGATGTCCCATTAGCTTAACAAGACTGTTTTAATGCCCCTTGGAAAAGTGGTGGAGGTCGCTGTAGCTTAACAACACGGTTTTAATGCCCCTTGGAAAAGTGGTGGAGGTCACAGTAGCTTAACAAGACAGTTTAAATGCCCCGTGAAAAAGTGGTGGAGGTCACAGTATCTTAACAAGATGGTTTAATGCCTCTCGGAAGAGACATGGAGGTCACAGTAGCTTAACAAGATGGTTTTAATGCCCCTTGGAAAAGTAGTGGAGGTCACAGTAGCTTAACAAAACGGTTTTAATGCCCCTCTAAAGAGATGTCGAGGTCACAGTAGCTTAACAAGACGGTTTTAATGCCCCTTGGAAAAGTGGTGGAGGTCACAGTAGCTTAACAAGATGGTTTTAATGCCCCTCGGAAGAAACGTGGAGGTCCCAGTAGCTTAACAAGACGGTTTTAATGTCCTTTGGAAAAGTGGTGGATGTCCCAGTAGATTAGCGAGACGCTTCTAATGCCCCTCGGAAGAGTTGTGGAGGTCCCAGTAGCTTAACATGACGGTTTTAATACCCTTTGGAAAAGTGGTGGAGGTCGCAGTAGCTTAACAAGATGGTTTTAATGCCACTTGGAAAAGTGGTGGAGGTCACATTAGCTTAACAAGATGGTTTAATGCCCCTTGGAAAAGTGTTGGAGTTCACAGTAGATTAACAAGATGGTTTAATGCCCCTTGGAAAAGTGGTGGAGGTCACAGTAGCTTAATGAGACTGTTTTAATGCCCCTTGGAAAAGTGGTGGAGGTCGCAGTAGCTTAACAACACGGTTTTAATGCCCCTTGGAAAAGTGGTGGAGGTCACAGTGGCTTAATAAGACAGTTTTAATGCCCCTTGGAAAAGTGGTGGAGGTCACAGTAGTTAAACAAGATGGTTTTAATGCCCCTCGGAAGAGACATGGAGGTCCCAGTAGCTTAACAAGACAGTTTTAATGCCCCTTGGAAAAGTAGTGGAGTTCACAGTAGCTTAACAAGACGGATTTAATGCCCCTCAGAAGAGATGTCGACGTCACAGGAGCTTAACAAGACGGTTTTAATGCCCCTTGGAAAAATGGTGGAGGTCACAGTAGCTTAACAAGACGGTTTTAATGCCCCTCGAAGAAACGTGGAGGTCCCAGTAGCTTAACAAGACGGTTTTAATGTCCTTTGGAAAAGTGGTGGAGGTCCCAGTAGCTTAACAAGACGCTTTTAATGCCCCTCGGAAGAGACGTGGAGGTCCCAGTACCTTAACATGACGGTTTTAATACCCTTTGGAAAAGTGGTGGAGGTCGCAGTAGCTTAACAAGACGGTTTTAATGCCACTTGGAAAAGTGGTGGAGGTCACAGTAGCTTAACAAGATGGTTTAATGCCCCTTGGAAAAGTGGTGGAGGTCACAGTAGCTTAACAAGATGGATTAATGCCCATTGGAAAAGTGGTGGAGGTCACAGTAGCTTAACGAGATGGTTTTAATGCCCCTCGGAAGAGACGTGGAGGTCACAGTAGCTTAACAAGACTGTTTTAATGCCCCTTGGAAAAGTGGTGGAGGTCACAGTAGCTTAACAAGTTGGTTTTAATGTCCCTCGGAAGAGACGTGGAGGTCCCAGTAGCTTTACAAGACTGTTTTAATGCCCCTTGGAAAAGTAGAGGAGTTCACAGTAGCTTAACAAGACGGTTTTAATGCCCCTCGGAAGAGACGTGGAGGTCACAGAAGCTTAGCAAGACAATTTTAATGCCCCTAGAAAGAGACGTGGCGGTCCCAGTAGCTTTAAAAGATGGTTTTAATGCCCCTTGGAAAAGTGGTGGAGGTCACAGTAGCTTAACAAGATGGTTTTAATGCCCCTCCTAAGAGACGTGGAGGTCCCAGAAGCTTAACAAGATTGTTTTAATGCCCCTCGGAAGAGACATGGAGGTCCCAGTAGCTTAACAAGACGGTTTTAATGTCCTTTGGAAAAGTGGTGGAGGTCCCAGTAGCTTAACAAGATGCTTTTAATGTCCTTCAGAAGAGACGTGGAGGTCCCAGTAGCTTAACATGACGGTTTTAATGCCCTTTGGAAAAGTGGTGGAAGTCACAGTAGCTTAACAAGACGGTCTTATTGCCCCTTGGAAAAGTGGTGGAGGTCACAGTAGCTTAACAAGATGGTTTAATGCCCCTTGGAATAGTGGTGGAGGTCACAGTAGCTTTATGAGATGGTTTTAATGCCCTTCGGAAGAGACATGGAGGACACAGTAGCTTAACAAGACGGTTTAAGTGCCCCTTGTAAAAGTAGTGGAGGTCACAGTAGCTTAACAAGACGGGTTTAATACCCCTCGGAAGAGACGTGGAGGTCACAGTAGCTTAACAAGACGGTTTTAATGCCCCTCGGAAGAGACGTGGAGGTCCCAGTAGCTTAACAAGACAGTTTTAATGCCCCTTGGAAAAGTGGTGGAGGTCACAGTAGCTTAACAAGATGGTTTTAATGACCCTCGGAAGAGACGTGGAGGTCGCAGTAGCTTTACAAGACGGTTTTAATGCCCCTTGGAAAAGTGGTGGAGGTCACAGTAGCTTAACAAGATGGCTTTAATGCCCCTCGGAAGAGACGTGGATGTCCCAGTAGCTTAACAATTTGGTTTTAAAGCCCCTTGGAAAAGTGGTGGAGGTCGCAGTAGCTTAACAACACGGTTTTAATGCCCCTTGGAAAAGTGGCGGAGGTCACAGTAGCTTAACAAGACAGTTTTAATGCCCCTTGGAAAAGTGGTGGAGGTCACAGTAGCTTAACAAGATGGTTTTAATGCCCCTCGGAAGAGACATGGAGGTCACAGTAGCTTTGCAAGACGGTTTTAATGCCCCTTGGAAAAGTAGTGGAGGTCACAGTAGCTTAACAAGACGGTTTTAATGCCCCTCAGAAGAGATGTCGAGGTCACAGTAGCTTAACAAGACGGTTTTAATGCCCCTTGGAAAAGTGGTGGACGTCACAGTAGCTTAACAAGACTGTTTTAATGACCCTCAGAAGAGACGTGTAGGTCACAGTAGCTTAACAAGACGGTTTTAATGCCCCTTCGAAAAGTGGTGGAGGTCACAGTAGCTTAACAAGACGGTTTTAATGACCCTCAAAAGAGACGTGGACGTCCCAGTAGCTCAACATGATGGTTTTAATGCCCTTTGGAAAAGTGGTGGAGGTCGCAATAGCTTAACAAGACGGTTTTAATGCCCCTTGGAAAAGTGGTGGAGGTCCCAGTAGCTTAAAAAGATGGTTTAATGCCCCTTGGAAAAGTGATGAAGGTCACAGTAGCTTACCAAGACGGTTTTAATGCCCCTCGGAAGAGAGGTGGAGGTCACAGTAGCTTAACAAGACGGTTTTAATGCCCCTTGGCAAAGTGGTGGAGGTCACAGTAGCTTAACAAGATGGTTTTAATGCCCCTCGGAAGAGATGTGGAGGTCCCAGTAGCTTTACAAGACAGTATTAATGCCCCTTGGAAAAGTGGTAGAGGTCACAGTAGCTTATCAAGATGGTTTTAATGCCCCTTGGAAGAGACGTGGAGGTCCCAGTAGCTTAACAAGATGGTTTTAGTGCCCCTTGGAAAAGTGGTGGAGTTCGAAGTAGCTTTACAACACGGTTTTAATGCCCCTTGGAAAAGTGGTGGAGGTCACAGTAGCTAAACAAGACAGTTTTAATGCCCCTTGGAAAACTGGTGGAGGTCACAGTAGCTTAACAAGATGGTTTTAATGCCCCTCGGAAGAGACGTGGAGGTCACAGAAGCTTATCAAGATGGTTTTAATGCCCCTTGGAAAAGTAGTGGAGGTCACAGTAGCTTAACAAGACAGTTTTAATGCCCCTTGGAAGAAACGTGGAGGTCACAGTAGCTTAACAAGACGGTTTTAATGCCCCTCACAAGAGACGTGGAGGTCCTAGTATCTTAACAAGACAGTTTTAATGCCACTTGGAAAAGTGGTGGAGGTCGCAGTAGCTTAACAAGATGGTTTTAATGCCCCTTACAAGAGCCATACAGTACAGCATCTTAAAAATATTATTCCCATTATTGGGAATTGGGTCTCCCACAGTCTTTGCTTATGCCTTCCAAGCAAAAGCTGACAAAAATAAGGACAGAGGAAGTTTTAATAATGGCAACACGGACCACGGTCATCCTGGTGGTTTAGTGGTGGTGGAGGCTGAAGATAAGGAGAAGAACATAAAACAACCGAAATGAGGAAGCATATACCCATGTGTGGGTGTGAAGCGGTGCATGTGAATACACCTCCCGAAATAACACAGTGGATTTGACTTTATGTTACTCTGCTGTCATTTGGTGGTGATGAGAAGTCTCGCCCAAGCCAGTCCTTGTTCATTTTGATAAGCGTTAGCTTGTCAGCATTGTCAGTTGACAAGCGAGTACGCTTATCAGTTATAATTCCCCCAGCGGCACTAAAAACACGCTCCGATAACACGCTAGCGGCAGAGCGGGCCAGGACCTCCAAGGCATACAGAGCGAGTTCATTCCAAGTGTCCAGCATGGATACCCAATAATTAAAAGGCACAGAGGAATCAGGGAGGACACTGGTACGGTCGGCAAGGTACTCCCTCACCATCTTTTGAAACTTTCCACTCCTTGTGAGAGTACCCCGCGCCTCAAGGTCTGTCCGAAGGGAGGGTCTGAGAAAACTGTCCGAGAACGTTAACAGTGTTCCCCTGCCTCTGCTGGATTGGAGTTGCGTCACTCTCGCATGTACGCCTTGGTTGGGCAACGAACTGTGACCTCTGCCGCTAGCGTGTCCAGATGGGAATTTTTTTTAACAGTTCTGCAGCAAGGGCCTTCTGGTACTGCCCCATTTTTGTAGACCTCCCCACCTCAGGAATAAGAGAGTGAAAGTTCTCCTTGTAGCGGGGGTCTAAAAGTGTCACCAACCAGTAATGACTGTCACCCAACATTTTGACAACACGAGGGTCACGGTTAAGGCAGCGTAACATAAAGTCAGCCATGCATGCCAGACTGGTAACGGTCAAGACTTCCGTGTCCTCACCAAGATAACAACTGACCATGCTCTCCTCCTCCTCCTCCCCCCTGTCCTCAGGCCATCTACGCTGAACCGACGGTATGACAGTTGTACAGATACTACCGTCTACAGCGCATGATACAAGCTCCTGTTCTTCCTCCTCCTCTCCCTCATTGTCCCCCAATGCATGTTGGGATGAGATGAGGCTGGACTGTGTGTTATCGACCGCTACGGTTGATGATCCATCTCATCATACTCTGGCTGCAATGCCTCCTCTTTAATTCTTTGCAGAGAGCTTTGCAATAGACAGACAAGTGGAATGCTGATGCTAATGATGGCGTCATCACCACTCACCATCTTCGTGGACTCCTCAAAGTTTGTCAAGATGGTACATATGTCAGACATCCAGGTCCACTCCTGAGGTCTTATGTGTGGAGTCTGACCTGAATATCGACGGCCTTGTTGCAGCTGGTACTCCACAACTGCTCTCTTCTGCTCACAAATCCTTTGCAACATGTGGAGGGTAGAGTTCCAACGTGTGGGGAAATCACACACCAGTCTTCCACTATGTTTACCTAGTGTGCCGTCAGGGAGATGTACCGTACCTGGCCACAAGCACTTGTCCACGTGTCCGTTGTTGAGGGCACGGCAGATGTTTTGGGACATGTGCTTGTGTAGTGCGGGGATGGCACACCGGGCAAAATAGTGTCGGCTGGAGACCGAGTACCGAGGGATGGCCACCGCCATAAGGTTGCGGAAGGATTCTGTCTCCACCAGCCTAAAAGGCAGCATTTCCAACGCAAGCAGTCGTGAAATGTGCGAATTTAGGACTGTGGCCTGTGGGGTGTTAGCTGAGAATTTCCGCTTTCGTTCAAAGGTCTGGGATATGGACAATTGAACGCTGCGGTGGGGCATGGACGTTGATGCTTTTTCTTGAGAAACTGCCATAACAAGTGAAGACTGAGAGGAGGGGGCATCTTTGCATGCAGTTTGGACATCGGATTGCCTTGCACACACAACAGGGGGTTCTATTGCATGCACAACAGCGGAAGAAGCAGTGGTGACACTCGCTGATACTGGTCGTGGACCCTGGGGTTTGCCCCACAAAGTCGGGTGCTTTGCTGCCATGTGCCTGATCATGCTGGTGGTGGTCAGGCTGGTAGTTTTGTTACCCCTGCTGATGCTGGCATGGCAGGTGGTACAAATGGCCTTTTTGGGGTTATCAGCAGAGTCTTTAAAAAAATTTCAGACTCTGGAAGACCTACAGGTTGTACTGGCAACGTCCCTCGTGTTGGTGTTGCGGGGAACTGTTGCCTGACTTCTGTGTGCGGCCACCACACTGCTTCTTCCTGCCTGTTGGGGTACTCTGCCTCCCTCACCCTGTGTGCTGCTGGCCTCGCTCTGCATGTCCTCCTGCCACATTGGGTCAGTTACTAGATCATCCACCACCTCCTCCTCTTCCACTTGCACACCACGATCTTCCTCCTTACTTCCTGGCAATTGTGTCTCGTCATCGTCCACCTCTTGTGACAAATTGCCAGCGTCTACTTCCTGTGGCCATGGCTGTTCAAGTATTTGGGCATCGCTACATGGGATCTCCTCTTCCACCACTTCAAGCGGACCAGGTGAGGGGCACAAATCTGGAAATGGACCAGTGAACTGCTCTTCAGAGTGTCCAAGTGTGGGATCTGTTGATGTCTGACGACACTCGGCATGGTGGGAGGAAGGAGCATCAGGGTGAGGAGGAGTATGCGGTCGAGACTCACGGCTACTATGATTTGACCGTGTGGAAGACAGACCGGAGGTGGTGGTGCCCAGGTAACTGGAAGTATTATCTGCTATCCAATTAATAACCTGTTCACACTGATCAGTTCTAAATACTGGTGTTGTTCTGTGCTTCTGTAGTAGTTCGGTCAAGAAGTGGGAGCGAGAAGGTGTGGCTGTTGGTTGTGGCACATTTTCACCTTGGCCACGGCCCCGTCCTCTGCACACACCATCACCAGAATGTCCAGTTCCATGTCCCTTGCCACGCGCCTTGCCCATTGTAAAGGAAGTAAAATAGCTTACACTCGCACTATCAATGGAAAAAGGGTAATAAAAAGTAGATTAGAACCGTGGAAGAGGAAAACCACAGTTCTATTTCTCTGGCCTACACCCGATTTTTAAAAAATCTGAACAATCAGGGAGAAACTATTACTGTTTTTCTTCATGGAAAAAATAACAAAAGCTGGATAATAGAGATTTTTTACCGTGGAATGGCAAAACCACAGTTATAATTTACTGGTGTATACCAGACTTTTTTAAATATATATATTTGCGGCTGAACAGTGAGCGACACACTCAAACTGGTTTTTGTTAGATACAAATGGCCCAAAAGTGGATAATACAGAGGTTTGAACCGTGGAACTGCAAAACCACACTTGTATTTCTCTGGCCTACACCAGACTATTTTCAACAGATATATTTGTGTCTGAACAATCAGGAGACACTATTATTTTTTTTTTACTGCAAAAAATGCCCAAAGCAGGATAATAGAGATTTTTTACCGTGGAATGGCAAAACCACAGTTATAATTTACTGGTGTATACCAGACTTTTTAAAATATATATATATTTGTGGCTGAACAGTGAGCGACACACTCAAACTGTTTTTTTTTAGATTCAAATGGCCCAAAAGTGGACACACTTTTTTTTGGGGGGGAGGGACACCAAAACGTTAATAAGAAGGGTATTTGTACAGTGTGAAGGAGAAAAAAAAAAGAGGATTTAGATGAAAAAAAAAGGATTTTTCCTGGCCCCCGAGACCTGGAGCTAAGTCCAGCAATTTCAGCAACAGGAGCACACAGGACTGTAATGCAGCGTTTGCTAGTATAACCACTGCATCTCCTATACAGCCTGCCTGCCTGCCTGATATCTGGGATGGATATTAGTCCTGAGAAGGACTGTTTGTTTGATCTGGCAGCCTTTACAGACCCTACACTAACTATTTCGCAGTATATATCTCTCCCTAAATCAGCAGCGCTGTGCCTACACTGTCTGATCCCAGTCGTCTGTGTCCAAGATGGCGGCGCCCGGTTTTAATGGATTTAAAGCTGTAATTCACTGATCAGCACTACTATATATTGTGAAAATTATGGTCTCCTATGAATGTTTGCTATAGGCTGGCTTTCACAGGAGTATCGTGATGATAGGCACTGGGGTCTTCAGCAGACCCCTGGCTGTCATGGCAACCCATCGGCATCCCGCAATCACATTACGGACACATCGATGGGCATGTAGAAAGATGTGCCCCCTGCCGACACATATTAAATGCCGCTGTCAGAGATTGACAGAAGCATTTAACATAACAGCTGTGGCAGGGGTCCGCTACACCCACGGCTGTTAGAGGCTGAACATGGCTGAATATTATAGCCTTCATCTTCCAGGAAAGATGCAGGCTTGGAGTGCAAGTCTGCATCAAAGTCAGCGAACCAGCATATAAAGTAACAGTATGTCATATGTCGGTAAGGAGTTAAAATGTTCTTATGCATAGTTTTCTTTTAAATAAGGTGTTTTTAGGAGAATTTAGCCATGCTTTTCTAAAGTTGTATGTGATTAGAACAATACACCCTCCCACCCCCTCACCAAATGAATAGTCATTTGCTCTCTGAAAGATAAAGCCATGCACACCTTTATTTATGCAATGTGTTGCTCTGTGACTGAAAAATCATTGTTTTTACTCATATGCAAATGAAGCTTCAAATTGTGATCCCGGTTTTACCATAGATCAATAGTACACATGACAATAAGAAATGTTGTAATACATCATATCAGAGCAATCCACTTTTTTTTCTCCTCCAGGACTGACCTTTCATTCTCAATTCACGGATAAAATTTGTCCTCAGTGAAGACAGACTTAGGAGGAGGGAGAAAGAAGGAAGCACACAGGCATTATGCTGCAAGTTCTCTTGAAACGACAGTTACACCGTAAGTGCCCTTGTAGTGTGAAAGCACTTCCCAAGCTTTTCCTCCCTTGCCTCTATTCTCCGTCCAGCCCAACCTTCTTCTGCTTAACTGACAGCAAGCAAACTGTCAGTCAAGCAGAGGAATGTGGAACTGGGTAGGGAACTGAGCCAGAGAGGAGAAGGCTTGGGAAGTGCTTTGGCTCTCCAAGAGCACTTAAGCCTTATTTGAATATGAATTAAAATAGTGATTTTTCAGTCAGGGACCAAAAATTGTACCAGTAAAGAGCTGAATGACATTATTTTTCAGAGAGCGACAAGATCATATAAAAAGTTGGGGGGAGATCATGCCGACAGATTACTATGTTACTATGTTACTAGACAAGTAACACATTTTTTGTTTTAAAAAATCAAATGCTTTATTTTTCTGTATCTAAAAATGTTACTAGGCAATGATTTGCTGTAATATTCGGCTTGAAATGAATAATGAATTCTTAGAAGAAAGTATTTTAGTGAAATGTCTATTGTGCACAAAACTGGATAATGGTAGGCATTTACATTCTTTTGTTCTAAGCTGTCATCAAACTATATAGTGTTTTGTATAAATATATGTAAAAAATAGTGTGAAGTTGGTGCCAATATCTTGATTGTTAAGTGTCTAGTCAGTGCTGGATTGCATCATTTTGTTTATTTTATATCCATGGTTGAAGTATTTAGCTGAGGCTCTTTAGATAAATACTGATGATTAGATAAGACTAGATTTTGTCTTTTGAGAATTTACTGTGTAATTATGTATTCTGATCTTGGTTCTGTGTTGTTTGCTGCACATGTGTTGATTTTACAGGGTTTACTTCCAATTTATACCTTTAAAATGTGAAATTTAATTTGAGCTTGTGAGAGATTTTCCCCCACAGTTAAAGAATTGTGAGATAAGGCACAAGAAAGAGACAAATCAAGGTCTGTAGATGTAGGAAGCATGTTTCAGTGTGGTAAGAAGAAAAAGTAATTGATTAAACAGTGATATAATGTGATCTAAATGATCTGGCTTGTTGCAAAAAACTTAATTTTAGTAAAGAGATAGAATATGCATTTTACTAAAACTCTGGGATGCTGTGAGGTATTATTGCCATGACACATAGTATTGTTAAGTGTTAACACAATCTTGTTCATGGTAAAATGAAGAAGAAAACACCAGCACCATGGAACAAGTGGTTATATACAGGGCTGCCACGAGGAATTTCAGGACTCCATACTGGCAACAATTTTGAGCACCCTTGAGACTCCACCTAGGCTCTACCCCAGCTCCGCCTTCACCCCTCGAACCTTCCACAGTCACTCCGCCCACTCTTGGAAAAACTCCACTTCTGCACCATGTCCTCACTAATCACACATTAACAGTTCCCATTAATCACCATATCACACACATAGCCATCAGCTTTTGTTTTGGCCAAAAGTTTTTTTAAGCCGCCACAACGACAAGGTAGACTCTTTTTGCTGGGCCCTACTCTATTCTAACCTATTAAACATTTGTTAAAATATCCAGAACTTTTTTAGGTATATTTTTCTTTTTGTTTAAGGGAATGTGTCACATACATATTTTAAAATGACCAATAATATCACACAGAAGGGACAAATACTGCCACACCATAACCAGACGACATATTACCACCACATAGTGACTGAATAATACCACGTACAAGAGACAAATACCGACACACCATGACCAGATTTCATATTACCACCACATAGTGACCGAATAATACCACATACAAGGAACAATTACCGTTACACTATGACTAGACCACATATTACTACCACATATTGACCAAATAATACCACATACAAGAGAAAAATACTGCCACACCCTGACCAGACCACATATTGCCACCACATAGTGACCGAATACTGCAATACTGATCATTAATAAAAAAAAACACAATACTGATATTAGCATAAGTGCAATTATAAAAAAGAGCTCTGTACATAGTATACAGTGTATAGTCTCAGTGTACAGGTAATACAGTGATCACCAGTGACATCATACACAGGAGCTCTGTATATAGTATACAAGTAATACAGCGATTACCAGTGACATTATAAACAGGAGCTCTGTACATAGTATATACTGTATAGTGTCAGTGTACAGATAACACACTGACTCATCAGTGACATCTCTAGTTGAAGTCCTTCATCTTCGCTTTTCTCCTTCCAGCGTCGACCACCATCACTTCTTCCAGCCAGGACTCGTATCTGCATAAAATAATACAGCTATCTAGAGCACATTCCCCAACTTCTATTCTACGCAGCTGAATATACAGATGTGCACCCACCATTAATATAATTAATTGGTTATTATGCAACCCACCATTCCAAATATAAATTGTAATCCATCACTGCCCCCCCTTAACTATAAATAGCCACTTTCCCTACCTAATAAATATATAAATTATTTAGAAACTGTACTCTTTCCCCCAATTTATTGGCAGTCACACTCTGTCATCCTCAATGCCCCCCTCTCCCAATTCATTATATTTACATGCCCCCCTCCACCCCAAATCATTTTGTCATGTCCTCTCTCTCTCACACCCCCACTTCATCATCATTTATTCTCCCCGACCCCAATTCATCATTTGTTGTCCCCCACCCTCAATTCATTATAATTTGCTCTCCCCACCCCCACACTCAATTCATCATTATTTGTTCTCCCCACCTCCAATCCAAATTCATCATGTGCTCTTCCCATCCCCCACTCCCAGTTCATCGTGTGCTCTTCCCACCCCCATCCCCAGTTCATCATGTGCTCTCCCCACCCCACCAAGTCCATTTAATTAATTCTATTAAAAAAATAAAGTTTTTCATACTTACTTCTCAAAGATCCCCTGCAGGCGCAGCTCCACTTTTTGAACACGATGACGTGTACGCGCCGTCTCCAGCCCAGCGCGTCACAAAAGAGGCCCTTCGGCAGTGAGAGCTCCCTGGCTGAAGCTCCCCGCTCTGCAATGTGCGCCACCGGTGGCGGCACTAAAGCACACGATACCCGGTGGCCCTGTAAGCAGAAGCACAAGAGGGAGGGCCCCGGGTCCCTGCTCTTTAATGCTGTTCACCGAGCCCCATACAGCAGCAAGGGCAGTAATGCCCTGATGGCTGCCCTGGTTATATATACTAAACGTGGAACTGATCATGCAGCAAAGGTTTCTTAATCAGAATAGAGACGTATGCAATTGAAAAAAGAAAATGGTGGCACTCAACGGTTCTGTATAAAAGTCCAAAATGTATTCATGTCGTTAAAAAGATTGGCACGGGAGAGAGTGGCAAATAGAATGGACAATGGCCGTTTCATGCCTGTCTGCACCTCAACGAGTATTCTAGGACCCGTTGAAGCGCAGACAGGTGCAAAAAGGCCGTTGTCCATTCTATTTGCCATTCTATCCCATGCCAATCTTTTTAGCATGGGAAAGAACTTAATATTTGGTGCAGAAACCATTGTTTTCAATTACAGAGGTCAGACGTTTCTTGTAGTTCTTGTTTTGACCAAGTTTTCACACAATGCAGCAGGGATTTTGGTCCACTCCTCCATACAGATCTTCTCCAGATCTTTCAGGTTTTGGGCTGTCACTGGGCAACATTGAGTTTCAGTGCCATGCAAAGATTTTCTATCGGGTTTAGGTCTGGAGACTGGCTAGGCCACTCCAGGACCTTGAAATGCTTTTTACTGAGCTACTCCTTAGTTGCCTTGGCTGTGTGTTTCAGATCATTGTCATGCTGGAAGACCCAGCCACGACCCATCTTGAATGCTCTTACTGAGGGAAGAAGGTTGTTGGCCAAAATCTCACGATACATGACCCCATCCATCCTCCCTTCAATACGGTGCAGTCGCCCTGTCCCCTTTGCAGAAAAACACCTCCAAAGTATGATGTTACCCCCACCATGCTTCAGGGTTGGGAAGGTGTTCTTGGGGTTATACTCATCTTTCTTCTTCCTCCAAACATGGCGAGTGAAGTTGATACCAAAAAGTTCTATTTTGGTCTCATCTGAGCACATGACCTTCTCCCATGCCTCCTCTGGATAATCCATATGGTCATTGCCGAACTTAAAACGGGCCTGGACATGTGTTGACGTGAGCAGGGAGACTGTTATGATCTGCTACAAGAACTAAGGAAAGATAGGAAAACTGTCCCTACAATAGGACTAAGCTGATTCCCTACGATGCAGCGGGCAGCCTGTTCCTTGGGAACAGACCCGCCTTCGTCCTCAGCTAGTCTGAACGCAGACCTATAGATATAAGGGAGGGGTCCCTAAAAGTACTAAGGACTGGAAAAAATTGGACACCTCCTAGCAGAAGTTGTAGCAGAGCAAAAAGACAAACAGACAAAAATACTTAGAGGTCCAAGGACCAAGCAAACTATACAGATAGGTACAAAGCACCTGGCTAGATTAGGAGTCAAAGTAACACTGAAGTCCAGCAAAGCCAGAAGGGCGGAGCTGGAATAAATAGGCAGCAGGTCACATGACCACAAAATAGAAAAAAAACTAACAGGAGGGTTCTAACAGTACCCCCTCTTCTATGAGGATCCTCCGGATCCTCCAGGCCCAGGCCTATCAGGAAACCTCCTGTGAAATGCTCTGATAAGTCTAGGAGCATAGACATCATCTGCCCTTTCCCAGGAGTTATCCTCAGGACCGAAATCTTTCCAAGCGACGAGATACTGCAATCTCCCTCTATGCCTTCTGGAATTCAGGATACGAGAAATTTCATATTCACCGTCTTCCACCACCGGAGGAACTGTGACAGTGGCATCCCTATCCGATACATCAGCTTTTTTCAACAAGGAAACATGAAACACCGGATTAATCTTCCAGGAGGAGGGAACTTCCAGCCTAACAGCAGACTGGTTAACCACCTGAAGCACCTTAAATGGTCCCACAAACTTCGGACCCAATTTCTTAGAAGGAATCCTCAACCGCAGATTCTTTGAGGACAACCAAACCATGTCACCAACCGTAAACAAAACCTCTTGACGTTTCCTGTTAAAATACTTCTTAGACTTTTTGTTAGCCTCTTGAAGGTTACAATGTACATCAGTCCAAACTCTTTCCAAATCACCGGAAAAATTCTCCTCCTCCGGCACAGCCGACACCAATTTGGAGAATGAACCCAACAACGGATGTCTCCCAGAACAACAAAAAAACAGAGAACACCCAGCAGAAGAGGATGTATGGTTGTTAAGGGCAAATTCAGCAAGTGGCAGAAACTCAGACCACCCCTCTTGATTGTCTGCCACAAAACAACGCAAATACTGCTCAACATCCTGGTTCTTTCTTTCTGTCTGTCTATTAGACTCAGGATGATACCCAGATGAAAATGACAAATGAACTCCCAACCTGTCACAAAAAGCACGCCAAAAACGAGCCACAAATTGAGGTCTCCTATCAGAAACAATGTCGGTGGGAACGCCATGGAGTCTGACAATTTCCTTGACAAAAGCCTTAGCGAGTGTCTTAGCACAGGGTAGTTTAATGAAAGGAACCAAGTGACACATCTTGCTAAAACGGTCCACGACCACCCAGATGACAGTGAAACCCTCGGACACAGGAAGGTCAGTAATAAAATCCATTGCAAGATGTGTCCAAGGTGCACTAGGAACCTCCAGAGGGCAAAGCAACCCCGCAGCAGGAGCATGTGAAGCCTTTGATCTGGCACACAACGTACATTGATGCACCCATTTAATGATTTCCTTCTGCCACCCAGGCCACCAAAAACTGCGACCTACCAGTCTCTTAGTCTCAGAAATTCCTGGATGACCTGCCAACCGAGACTCATGATTAGAGATGAGCGTTGTTCTACTCGAACTGTTCGCCAATCTCAAATTCGAGCTGTTTTGGGCGGTGTTCGAGCCGTTCGGCGAACACGAACAATTTGATAAAAATTCGGCTGTTCGAGGTTATGTTCGATAACTGTTCGTGCACCAAAATCATAACTGGATTTTTTCTCAGTAATGATGAAAATTAATGTTAATACGCAGTTTGAGTGTACAGCGGGGTGGGGGGAGGGGCAGGGGATGGATCTCTGCAGGAACAATGAAGATCTCCATTTTTTTTTCTCTTTCCCGCATTTGCAGTGGGGAGGTGCAATCTGTCAGCCTATCAGCAGCACACACACGGAGCGAAGTGCTTTTTTTCACACAAGCAAGGGCATGTGTCATTGGCAGTGTATGTCACATGTCCTTGCCCTATAAGACCAAGCCATTTTCCCCATCGCCACCATTTTCTCACTGCTGCAGCTGCATGTTAGATGGCACCGCTGTTGCTGTGTGCGCTATACCTTGTTAATTTCAAGCCAATTTTCGCACAAATATACAGATAGCTTGGGAGTAGGGAATAGTTGTGATTGCAGTCCTTTTAAGGACTAGGTTACAGCATTTCCTACGACTTTTATCAGGGAGGTCTGTGCTCTTAAATAGATAGGTTGTGGGAGTAAAGACTAATTGTAATTGGAGTCCTTTTCAGGACTAGGTTACATCAGTTCCTATCAGTTTTTGCCAGGCAGGTCTGTGCCAGTGCTGTGCAAGTTTTTTTCACAGCATTTGGCTGAATCTAGCAAAGCTAATCCTTTTTGGCCTATTGCAGAGTGTGTTAGTCAGTGGAGTAGCCTATCTGTGCTGCAAGATATACCACCTGTGTATAGAATACCAATTTTTTTACTGCACCTAGTGAAGTAAAATCTTTTGAGCATAGCATCATTCTATTAGTCCATCTATACTGACCTCCATCAGGTTGCAAATTAAAACTAATTTTTATCTGCATCTACAGTACCTCTGAAAAAATATTTGGGCTTCTAGCTGTGTGTGGGACTTGTTGTATTAGTCCATCTATACTGACCTCCATCAGGTTGCAAACTGAATATATTTTTTTCTGCATCTACCTCTGAAAAAATATTTGGGCTTCTAGCTGTGTGTGGGTCTTGTTCTATTAATCCATCTATACTGACCTCCATCAGGTTGCAAACTGAATATAATTTTTTTCTGCATCTAGCTCTGAAAAAATATTTGGCCTTCTAGCAGTGTGTCGGACTTTGTCTATTAGTCCACCTATACTGACCTCCATCAGGTTGCAAATTAAAAATAATTTGTATCTGCATCTACATTACCTCTGAAAAAATATTTGGGCTTCTAGCTGTGTGTGGGACTTGTTGTATTAGTCCATCTATACTGACCTCCATCAGGGTGCAAATTAAAAATAATTTTTATCTGCATCTACAGTACCTCTGAAAAAATATTTGGGCTTCTAGCTGTGTGTGGGACTTGTTGTATTAGTCCATCTATACTGACCTCCATCAGGTTGCAAACTGAATATATTTTTTTCTGCATCTACCTCTGAAAAAATATTTGGGCTTCTAGCTGTGTGTGGGACTTGTTGTATTAGTCCATCTATACTGACCTCCATCAGGTTGCAAATTAAAAATAATTTGTATCTGCATCTACAGTACCTCTGAAAAAATATTTGGGCTTCTAGCTGTGTGTGGGACTTGTTGTATTAGTCCATCTATACTGACCTCCATCAGGTTGCAAATTAAAAATAATTTTTATCTGCATCTACAGTACCTCTGAAAAAATATTTGGGCTTCTAGCTGTGTGTGGGACTTGTTGTATTAGTCCATCTATACTGACCTCCATCAGGTTGCAAACTGAATATATTTTTTTCTGCATCTACCTCTGAAAAAATATTGGGCTTCTAGCTGTGTGTGGGTCTTGTTCTATTAATCCATCTATACTGACCTCCATCAGGTTGCAAACTGAATATAATTTTTTTCTGCATCTAGCTCTGAAAAAATATTTGGCCTTCTAGCAGTGTGTCGGACTTTCTCTATTAGTCCATCTATACTGACCTCCATCAGGTTGCAAATTAAAAATAATTTTTATCTGCATCTACAGTACCTCTGAAAAAATATTTGGGCTTCTAGCTGTGTGTGGGACTTGTTGTATTAGTCCATCTATACTGACCTCCATCAGGTTGCAAACTGAATATATTTTTTTCTGCATCTACCTCTGAAAAAATATTTGGGCTTCTAGCTGTGTGTGGGACTTGTTGTATTAGTCCATCTATACTGACCTCCATCAGGTTGCAAATTAAAAATAATTTTTATCTGCATCTACAGTACCTCTGAAAAAATATTTGGGCTTCTAGCTGTGTGTGGGAGTTGTTGTATTAGTCCATCTATACTGACCTCCATCAGGTTGCAAATTAAAAATAATTTTTATCTGCATCTACAGTACCTCTGAAAAAATATTTGGGCTTCTAGCTGTGTGTGGGACTTGTTGTATTAGTCCATCTATACTGACCTCCATCAGGTTGCTAACTGAATATATTTTTTTCTGCATCTACCTCTGAAAAAATATTCGGCTTCTAGCTGTGTGTGGGTCTTGTTCTATTAATCCATCTATACTGACCTCCATCAGGTTGCAAACTGAATATAATTTTTTTCTGCATCTAGCTCTGAAAAAATATTTGGCCTTCTAGCAGTGTGTCGGACTTTCTCTATTAGTCCATCTATACTGACCTCCATCAGGTTGCAAATTAAAAATAATTTTTATCTGCATCTACAGTACCTCTGAAAAAATATTTGGGCTTCTAGCTGTGTGTGGGACTTGTTGTATTAGTCCATCTATACTGACCTCCATCAGGTTGCAAATTAAAAATAATTTGTATCTGCATCTACAGTACCTCTGAAAAAATATTTGGGCTTCTAGCTGTGTGTGGGACTTGTTGTATTAGTCCATCTATACTGACCTCCATCAGGTTGCAAACTGAATATATTTTTTTCTGCATCTACCTCTGAAAAAATATTTGGGCTTCTAGCTGTGTGTGGGACTTGTTGTATTAGTCCATCTATACTGACCTCCATCAGGTTGCAAATTAAAAATAATTTGTATCTGCATCTACAGTACCTCTGAAAAAAATATTTGGGCTTCTAGCTGTGTGTGGGACTTGTTGTATTAGTCCATCTATACTGACCTCCATCAGGTTGCTAACTGAATATATTTTTTTCTGCATCTACCTCTGAAAAAATATTCGGCTTCTTGCTGTGTGTGGGTCTTGTTCTATTAATCCATCTATACTGACCTCCATCAGGTTGCAAACTGAATATAATTTTTTTCTGCATCTAGCTCTGAAAAAATATTTGGCCTTCTAGCAGTGTGTCGGACTTTCTCTATTAGTCCATCTATACTGACCTCCATCAGGTTGCAAATTAAAAATAATTTTTATCTGCATCTACAGTACCTCTGAAAAAATATTTGGGCTTCTAGCTGTGTGTGGGACTTGTTGTATTAGTCCATCTATACTGACCTCCATCAGGTTGCAAATTAAAAATAATTTGTATCTGCATCTACAGTACCTCTGAAAAAATATTTGGGCTTCTAGCTGTGTGTGGGACTTGTTGTATTAGTCCATCTATACTGACCTCCATCAGGTTGCAAACTGAATATATTTTTTTCTGCATCTACCTCTGAAAAAATATTTGGGCTTCTAGCTGTGTGTGGGACTTGTTGTATTAGTCCATCTATACTGACCTCCATCAGGTTGCAAATTAAAAATAATTTGTATCTGCATCTACAGTACCTCTGAAAAAATACTTGGGCTTCTAGCTGTGTGTGGGACTTGTTGTATTAGTCCATCTATACTGACCTCCATCAGGTTGCAAATTAAAAATAATTTTTATCTGCATCTACAGTACCTCTGAAAAAATATTTGGGCTTCTAGCTGTGTGTGGGACTTGTTGTATTAGTCCATCTATACTGACCTCCATCAGGTTGCAAACTGAATATATTTTTTTCTGCATCTACCTCTGAAAAAATATTGGGCTTCTAGCTGTGTGCGGGTCTTGTTCTATTAATCCATCTATACTGACCTCCATCAGGTTGCAAACTGAATATATTTTTTTCTGCATCTACCTCTGAAAAAATATTGGGCTTCTAGCTGTGTGTGGGTCTTGTTCTATTAATCCATCTATACAGACCTCCATCAGGTTGCAAACTGAATATAATTTTTTTCTGCATCTACCTCTGAAAGAATATTTGGCCTTGTAGCAGTGTGTCGGACTTTCTCTATTAGTCCATCTATACTGACCTCCATCAGGTTGCAAACTGAATATATTTTTTTCTGCATCTAACCCAGCCAATAGTTTTGGCCTAATACCACAGTTTGGCCACTCAGCTCTGCTCGGTTACCATCCATTGTTTTTTTGTGCAAACAACTCCAGAGTTGTGAATTAGTTAACCACCAAAATGAGTGGAAAAAGGCCTGCTGCTGGTGGAAAGGGGAATAGGCGTGTTGGGAAGGGGAAAAAAGGTTGTGTCCGTGGGGTAGGTGTTAAAGCAACAGTAACATCTGCAGAAGAAAGACCATCTTCCAGCCAAACTAAAATGTCTACTTCTTTTAGCGGACAATGTGATAAGATCCCTTTCTTACGGCCACGCCAATCGATACAAATTCCAGATGAGGCACAAAAACAGCAGGTGCTTCAACGGATATCAAGTGCTCCTTTAAGTGGGCTCTCCTCCACATCAACTTCAACATCACAAATACTCCAGTCCTCAAAGGTGTCACCCAAATCGCACTTGCTTCCTCACAGCTCCCAAATCTCCAGCTGCCCGTCTGAGTATGAGGTAGAACAGATGGTTGAGTCTGCAGAGCTGTTTACTCATACTATAGCCTGGGAATCAGAGGTCGACTCCAGCGCTTCTGTGAATCCAGACGAGGAAATGATCTGCACTGATGCCCAGAATCTTTATGAGTCGGATCCAGGACCAGACGCAGAAGGTTCTGACCATAATGTAGACCCTCATTCCCAAACTGTAACTCCTGTTGGTGGAGACAATGAGGAAGACGATGATAAGACTCAAATACCTGATTGGAGCGACAACTTTAGTTTTTTGTCAGGGCAGGAACAGGTTGGCTCTGAGGACGACGGGTGTGATAACACACAGGGTGATGATGATGAGGTTGGAGATCCCACTTACTGTCAACCCACAGTCAGCCAAGAGATAAGGTCAGCAGAGGAGGTGGAGGAAGATGCTAGTGACGACGAGGTCAGGTTGCGCCTTCCTGGACAGAGACGTAGTACTGGAAGCACGTCAACAACTGCATCCTCAAACACAACTCTGCCTCTCACCACAAGTCGTGGTGGCTCTTCAGGTCGCATGGGTGCTAAGCCTTGCATAGCCTGGGCATTTTTTCAGATCGATAAAGATGACCCAACTCGTGTTATCTGTAACATTTGTCAGCAAAAGCTAAGTAGAGGCCAAAAAATACATAGTTTGAGTACTTCATGCATGAACCGGCACATGGACATGAAGCATAAGTTGCAGTGGGAAGCTCAGTGTGCTACAATGCGGCCTAGCCGGCCGGGCCAACCACCGTCTGCCATATCTTGTGCATCCGCGGCCTCTTCATCCTCTGTGACGGGGGGACAGCAGTCACATCTGTTTTGGGGCACAGACCTGCCACCTCTTTACCCGCAACAGCCAGCGTGATTGGCAGGTCATCATTTTCTTTGGAGGTGGTAACAGCAGCTGGTGTTGAGCGCTGTCCGACATCGATAGCACCACCTTTGGATCAAGGCAACCTAACATGTCCGCCTGCATCTTCCTCACAGACCGGCAGTTTGCCGGGGACACCCTTATCAACCCCGTCTAAGCACAATAGCCAGCCCTCGGTCCCTCAGATGTGGACAAGTAAAAGACCATTTCCTCCTAGCCATGAGAAAGCTAAGAGGTTGAATTTCACCATCTGCAAGCTCTTGGCTACAGAAATGCTGCCTTTCCGCCTGGTGGACACAGAGGATTTTCGAGACCTTATGTCCGTCGCAGTGCCCCAGTACCAGATGCCCAGTCAGCACTACTTCTCAAAGAAAGGTGTGCCTGCGCTCCACCAGCATGTCGCACACAACATCACTGCTTCTTTGAGAAACTCTGTGTGTGACAGGGTGCATTTCACCACAGACACTTGGACGAGTAGGCATGGACAGGGGCGTTACATGTCGCTGACTGGGCACTGGGTAACTATGGTGACAGCAGGACAAGGGGCTGCTGTCCAAGTCTTGCCGTCCCCACGAGTTGTGCGTCAATCCTCTTTATGTCAAAGTTCCTCCACTGCTTCTGCCTCCTCAACCTCCTCTCGGTCTTCCACCTGCACCCAAAGCCTGTCTGGTCATGCCACAAGCTTTCTAACTGCGCAGAAGGGATCCTGCACACCTCCTTACTATGCTGGCAGTAGGGCTCAACGTCATCAGGCGGTTTTTACATTGAAATGTCTGGGAAATGTGAGTCACACAGCTGAGGAGTTGTGGTCAGCTCTGGAGAACCAATTTCATGAATGGTTGTCTCCACTGGACCTGAAACCAGGGAAGGCCGTGTGCGACAATGCTGCAAACCTGGGTGCGGCCCTTCGCCGGGGCAATGTCACACACGTGCCTTGTATGGCTCACGTGTTGAACCTGGTTGTCCAGCAATTTTTAGCCCACTATCCCAGACTAGATGGCCTTCTGCAGAGGGCACGGTCGCTGTGTGCTCACTTCCGCCGTTCGCATCCCGCAGCTCAGCGACTTACATCTCTACAGAAGTCGTTGGGCCTGCCACTTCACCGGCTAAAATGCGATGTGCCTACCCGGTGGAATTCAACTCTGCACATGTTGCAGCGACAGTGGCAGCACCGACAAGCCCTGGTGCAATACGTTCTGACGTATAGCCTGGGCCAACGAGATTCAGAGGTGGGGCAAATCACGCTGGAGGAGTGGTCTCAGATCAGGGACCTATGCACCCTTCTGCACAGTTTTGAAATGGCGACGAAGATGTTTAGTGCTGACGATGCCATTATCAGCATGACTATTCCGGTGATTTACATGCTGGAGCACATGTTAAACAGAATTCGGAGTCAGGTGGTGGCACAAGAGGAGGTGGAGGAAGTAGAGGAGGAGGAGTTGTATGCGGAAGGGCTAACATCTGCAAGGTCCAGACGGTCGGCAGCACCAAGGCGGCAGGCATGTGAGGGTGGGGGAGATGGTTTTACCAGGGCGCATGGTAGCAGCCAAACTAGTGAAGAAGGTGCAGGAGCCCAGGAAGAAGTGGAGGACGAATTGATGGAAGACTCATCAGATGAGGGAGACCTTGATCACATTTCTGTTGTGCGAGGTTGGGGGGAGAGGACAGAGGAAGGAAGCATGATTGTTACCTCGCCACCAACACAACAGGGACTTGGTGCTCCTGGATGCGCAACACACATGAGTGCCTTCTTGCTGCACTACCTGCAACATGACCCTCGAATTGTGAGAATTAGAAATAATCCTGACTACTGGGTTGCCACACTGTTAGATCCCCGGTACAAAAGTAAATTTGCAGAAATTATTCCTGCCATAGAAAGGGATGCATGCATGCAGGAGTATCAGCAGAGACTGTTGCAGAATCTTACATGTGCTTTTCCACAAAATACCAGTGGTGCACGTAGTGAATCTCACAGTTCCAACTTGCCAACCGTAGGATCGTCAAGTGTTCAGCACTCAAACCGTAACAGAACCACAGTATCTGGTGGTAACATCAATTTTGCGGAATCATTTCACCACTTTTTTAGCCCATCCTTTGCAAGGCCACAGGAGACAAGAAGTCTGACACATAGTCAACGCCTAGAGACGATGGTACAGGAGTATCTCCAAGTAAACATTGAAGCCACGACTGTGTCACTGGACCCTTGCTCTTTTTGGGCTTCCAATCTGGATAAATGGCCGGAGCTAGCCACTTACGCCTTGGAGATCTTGTCATGCCCCGCAGCCAGCGTTCTGTCTGAACGTGTGTTCAGCGCTGCTGGTGGTGTGCTGATGTTATGTTCTGCTACCAAAGCTAAGGAAAGAGAGGAGATCTGTCCCTACTATAGGACTCAGCTGAATCCCTACGATGTAACAGGGAACCTGATCCTGCGATCAGACCTGCTAAAGTCCTAATCTAGTCTGTACGGAGACCTATAGATGTGGGGAGGGAATCCCTACAAGTACTAAGGACTGGGAGGAATATGGGACACCTCCTAACAGAAATAGTAGCAGACAGACGAACAAACAAAATAGATAGAACATAGAGGTCCGTAGACCAAGCAAACTAACAGAGCTAGATACAGAGCACAGGCTAGCTAGAAAGTAGATATACAATGAAGTCCAGCAAAGCCAGAAGGGCGGAGCAGGATTAAATAGGCCAACAAGGTCATGTGACCAGCAAAGGAAAAAAAACCTAACAGCAAGGTTCTAACAGTACCCCCCCTTCTAAGAGGATCCTCCGGATTCCCTAGGACCAGGCTTATCAGGAAATCTCCTGTGAAACGCTCTGATAAGTCTGGACGCGGAAACATCATCTGACCTCACCCAAGAGTTATCCTTGGGTCCGAAACCTTTCCAGGCCACAAGATACTGCAAACTACCTCTATACCGTCTAGAGTCAAGGATGCGAGAAATTTCATATTCCCCGTCCTCCACCACCGGAGGAACAGAGGCAGAGGCGTCACCATCCGACACAACAGCTTTTTTTAACAGAGAGACATGAAAGACCGGATTAATTCTCCAGGAGGTAGGAACCTCCAACCTAACAGCAGATTGGTTGACAACCTGAAGCACCTTAAAGGGCCCTACAAACTTGGTACCCAATTTCTTAGAAGGAATCCTCAACCGCAGATTCCTAGAGGACAACCAAACCATGTCACCAACAGCGAACAAAACCTCCTGTCGTTTCCTATCAAAGTAGTCTTTAGATTTTCTGTTGGCCTCCTGAAGATTACCACGCACATCCGTCCAAACTCTTTCCAAATCACCGGAAAAATTCTCCTCCTCAGGCACGGCAGATCCCAACTTGGAGAACGACCCAAACGACGGATGTCTCCCAGAACAACAAAAAAAAGGCGAACAACCAGCAGAAGAAGATGTATGATTGTTCAGAGCAAATTCGGCAAGTGGCAGAAACTCAGACCACCCCTCTTGATTGTCTGCCACAAAACAACGCAAGAACTGCTCAACATCCTGGTTTTTCCTTTCTGTCTGGCCATTAGATTCAGGATGATATCCGGACGAAAACGACAAATGAATTCCCAACCTGTCACAAAAGGCACGCCAAAAACGAGCCACGAACTGAGGACCCCTATCAGAAACAATGTCAGTAGGAACGCCATGAAGTCTGACAATTTCCTTGACAAAGGCCTTAGCGAGAGTTTTAGCGCAGGGCAGTTTGACGAAGGGAACCAAGTGACACATCTTGCTAAAACGGTCCACGACCACCCAGATGACAGTAAAACCCTCAGAGGGGGGAAGGTCAGTTATAAAGTCCATAGCCAAATGTGTCCAAGGAGCACTGGGGACCTCCAAAGGACAAAGCAACCCCGCAGCAGGAGTATGTGAGGACTTAGATCTAGCACATATAGTACATTGGCGCACCCACTTAATGACTTCCTTCTGCCATCCAGGCCACCAAAAACTGCGACCCACCAGTCTCTTGGTCTCAGAGATTCCGGGATGACCTGCCAACCGAGATTCGTGACACTCAACAAACAAATCTCTCCTAAAGGTCCCAGGCACAAACAACCTCCCATGAGGAGTGTTAGATGGGGCATTCTCCTGAGCTTTAAGAATCTCATCTTCCAAAACGGAGTCTAAAGCAGCTATCACAACACCTTCTTGTAAAATGTTTTCCTCTTTCTCAGCACCGACTATGGGAGAAAAACTGCGAGACAAGGCATCCGCCTTAACATTCTTAGTACCAGGGATGTAAGTAACGGAGAAATTAAACCGCGAGAAAAACAGTGCCCACCTAGCCTGACGGGCATTCAGGCGCTTGGCAGCATCAAGATATATCAGATTTTTATGATCCGTAAGAACCTGAATGGGAAATTCCGCACCTTCCAAGAAGTGGCGCCAGTGTTCAAATGCGAGTTTAATAGCCAATAATTCCCGATTACCAATATCGTAATTCAATTCAGTCTCCGAAAATTTTTTTGAAAAAAAGGCACAGGGATGTAATCCATCCCCGTTATCCTGAGACAATACTGCGCCAACCCCCACAGAGGAAGCATCAACCTCAACCAAAAACGGCCTAGTAACATCAGGCTGCATAAGGATGGGAGCAGAGGTGAACCTCTCCTTGAGATACACAAAAGCTTCAATGGCCTCAGAAGACCACTGAACCGCATCAGCACCTTTCCTGGTGAGATCAGTCAGAGGTTTGACAATACTAGAAATTTTTTTTATGAATTTTCTATAGTAATTGGCGAAACCCAAAAACCTCTGTATCGATTTCAAACCAATAGGCCTAGGCCATTCCTGCACAGCCTGAACCTTAACCGGATCCATCTCAAAACCTTTGCTGGAGATAATGTAGCCCAAAAAACTAATTCTCTGTACAGCGAACTCACACTTCTCCAGCTTAGCAAAAAGCGAATTGTCCATTAATAACTGTAATACCTCACGCACGCTCCGCCAATGAGACTCCAGATCTGGCGAATAAATCAAAATGTCATCCAAATACACAACCACATTTTTACCGATCAAAGGTCTAAGGATGTCATTAATCAGATTCTGAAAAAATGCAGGAGCATTAGTAAGACCAAAAGGCATAACCAGATTCTCAAAATGACCCACAGGAGTGTTAAAAGCAGTCTTCCATTCATCACCCTCCTTCATGCGCAACAGATTGTATGCCCCCTTAAGGTCAATTTTAGAGAACCACTTGGCCCCCAATAACTGGTTAAACAGATCAGGAATCAATGGCAGTGGGTAAGGATTGCGTACCGTAATTTTGTTAATCTCACGAAAATCCAGACAAGGACGTAAACCGCCGTCCTTTTTTTTTACAAAAAAAAATCCAACCGCCACAGGAGACTTAGAGGGCCTAATGTGACCGGCGGCCAAGCTTGTCTGTATGTATTCCTCCAAAGCCTTCCTCTCAGGAATAGTAAGGTTAAATAAACGACTCTTAGGAAGAGTCGCTCCAGGGACAAATTCAATAGAACAATCATAGTCTCTATGGGGAGGCAAAACCTGCAATTCTTTCTCAGAAAAAACTCTCCAAAAATCCTGAATAGGAACAGGCAATTCTCCCCTATCCAAAGCTGCAATACGCCCGTTACAACACTTGTCATAACATTTATGGCTCCAGGATTTAATTTCACTGGTAGACCAATCCAGTACAGGATTGTGAAATTTTAACCAGGGCAAACCCAATATTACTGGAGAAGGCAAGTTATTCAACACTACCAAATCCAATTTCTCATGGTGAACACCATTAATAGTGAGAGGAAATTCACTGACCTTGAGAGTAATATTCTTCAAAGGGGAGCCATCCACAGAAACCACAGCAATGGGGGATGATAAAGGTTCAGGTTTTAAATTGAGTTTTTCCACGAATCCCCCATCAATTACATTCAGTGTAGACCCGCAATCAACAAACACCCGAAATTCCATTAATTTTTCCTGAGCAATCGTGGAAGCAGCTAAAAATATGCCCTTGGAATTTAAACAGGCAATACGGGCGTGACTGACCATTTTTTTTTCTTTCTTCATACGAAGCTCACAGCCTTTAATCAAATGACCAGATTTTCCGCAATAGAAACACAAGCCTTCCGAAAAACGACGGTCTTTTTCTTGAGAGCGAGGTGCCACCGATCCAATCTCCATCGGTTCACCACTGTTAGTACACACATTATCATAACCAGAAACTGACATAGCAGAGGATTTGCTCTCATTAACCCTAGCACGCAGTCTTCTATCTACCCGTATAGCTAATTGCATAGCCTGTTGCAAATCTTCAGGTGTAGGATAAGCAATTAGCAGGTCTTTAACCCTTTCACTGAGCCCAGCAAGAAATAGACTTTTCAGAGCAGAATCGTTCCACCCTGTTTGAGTGGACCAACGACGAAAATGTGTACAATATTTTTCCACATTACCCGATCCTTGTTTTAAACGTCTCAACTCAGTCTCAGCTGATGTGACACGGTCAGGATCATCATATAATAGTCCCAAAGCAGAAAAAAAACTATCCACTGATCTGAAGCATGAATCACTAGGTTGCAAAGAAAAGGCCCACTCCTGAGGCTCTTTGCGCAAAAGTGACATTATGAACCCTACGCGCTGGGATTCATCCCCAGAGGACTTGGGTCTCAAACGAAAATACAATAAGCAAGCATTTTTAAATGAAAAAAATTCTCGATGTTCACCAAAAAATAAATCCGGCAAACATACCTTAGGCTCCAAGAAATATGCTCCAGGACAGTTACTCACGTGCTGACGGAGCTCGGCCACTTCCAGAGAGAGTCCCTGCAGGTGTTTAGCCAAATCCTGAACCGACACCATGATGGAACAAAAAAAAAAGAAAAAAAAATCTTTCCTTAGAGAATTTGCAGGCTGGACTTACTGTTATGTTCTGCTACCAAAGCTAAGGAAAGAGAGGAGATCTGTCCCTACTATAGGACTCAGCTGAATCCCTACGATGTAACAGGGAACCTGATCCTGCGATCAGACCTGCTAAAGTCCTAATCTAGTCTGTACGGAGACCTATAGATGTGGGGAGGGAATCCCTACAAGTACTAAGGACTGGGAGGAATATGGGACACCTCCTAACAGAAATAGTAGCAGACAGACGAACAAACAAAATAGATAGAACATAGAGGTCCGTAGACCAAGCAAACTAACAGAGCTAGATACAGAGCACAGGCTAGCTAGAAAGTAGATATACAATGAAGTCCAGCAAAGCCAGAAGGGCGGAGCAGGATTAAATAGGCCAACAAGGTCATGTGACCAGCAAAGGAAAAAAAACCTAACAGCAAGGTTCTAACAGCTGACAGATAAGCGCATGCGGCTCTCCACTGATAATGTAGACAGACTCACGTTCATAAAGATGAACAAATCATGGATCCGAAACGACTTTTCTACCCCTGTGTCATCCTGGGGAGAGTAAAAGCTTGATGATTGGTTAAAATCACCCTACCAACCGTTTTAAGCTTTCAAATTACTAATCATGTTTATCTGTATCTTGACTGGAAAATAATTTGGGCTTTGTAGCAGTGTGCAGCACTGATCCTATTAGGCCATCTATAATAAGCTCCACCAGATTTAAAATTAAAAATAATTTTTAGCTGCATCTAGCCTGGAAAATAATTTTGGGGCTCCGAGATGCGCAAGACACATAAGTGCCTTCTTGCTGCACTACCTGCAGCATGACCCTCATATTGTCAGAATTCGAAGTAATCATGACTACTGGGTTGCCACACTCTTAGATCCCCCAAACTTTTCGATCAACCTTTTCATTTTAATAAAGACCAAAAAAATGGTCATTTTTGAAATTATAAGCATTAGCAGGTTGTTAGAAACTGAAATCAAACAGTTTTCAACTCAAAACTTTATTCTAGGTGATGTTACATTTTCACATAGGACCCCTTGTTCGAAAGGAGCTTCTGAACTCTCTCGTCCATTGAATTTGTCAGGTTTTGGATGGTTTCTGCTTCAATTGTTTTGCATGAGGACAGAATACCCTCCCAGAGCTGTTGCTTAGATGTGAACTGCCTCCCGCCATCATAGACACTCCTTTTAATGATGCTCCAAAGGTTCTGAATGGGGTAGAGGTCAGGGGAGCATGGGGGTCACACCATAAGTTTGTCCCCTTTTATGCCCATATCAGCCAGAGATGCAGATGTTTTATGTGCAGCATGAGATGGTGCATTATCATGCAGAAAAATGATCTTGCTGTGAAATACACGGTTCTTCTTTTTGAACCATGGCAGGAAGTGCTGTTTGAGAAAATCCACATACATTATGGAGTTCATCTTTAGCGCCTTCAGGGATCCTAAAGGGGCCGACAATCTCTCTCCCCATGATTCCAGCCCAAAACATTACTCCACCTCCTCCTTGTTGGCGCTGTAGCCGTGTTTGCGTGGGGTGTCCATCAACCAGCCATCCTCCACTCCATCCATCTGGACCATCGAGCGCTGCACGGCACTCATCCGTGAACAAAACAGTTTTGAAATCAGTCTTCATGTAATGTTTGGCCCACTGGAGCCGTTTCTGCTTGTGTGAAGTGGATAGAGGAGGTCGACAGGATGGCGTATGCACAGCTGCAAACCTCTGAAGGACCCTGCATCTTGATGTTCGGGGGACGTTGGAGGCACAAGCAGCTTCAAAAACTTGTCTGCTGCTATGACAAGGCTTTTTTGCCGCTGCTCTTTCAACCTGACGTAATTGCCTGTAGGAAAGAGTCCTCAATTTGCCCTTATCAGCACGCACATGTGTGTACTGTGAATCAGCTACATACTTCTTGATTGCCAAGACACTTCATCCTGATCATCGCACAATGTTGATTGTAGTCATGCCTTGACCTAAACACTCCACAATTTGTTGCTTCTCAGCAGCCGACACATCCTTTTTCTTTCCCATTTTGGCAGAAAATGTAGGCTGCTGAATAATGTGAGAGAGCCTTCTTAAGTAGTCTTGCCTTTCATTGGACACACCTGACAAACTAATTAGCACTGGTGTCTGCAATTGCTTACAGTGATATAAAGAGCCCTGACACACATCACCATCAATGAGTTTAACTGACAAACAAATTCTTCCCTTATCACTCCTAAACACTTTTTGCATAATAATTTGGAACACAGTGTACATGTGCTTTTCCACAAAACACCAGTGGTTCACGTAGTGAATCTTACAGCTCTAACTTGCCAACCGTGGTCTGTATGGAGTTGTTCAATAAAGGGCCCAAAATTAAGATAACATAGATGGGAGAGGTCTCTATGAATAGGAATTCCTAAGTATTTGATACCCTGTGAGGGCCAGGCAAAGGGAAAGTTGGACTGGATGGAATCCTATATGGATTTGGGGAGGGAGACATCGAGGGCCTCAGACTTCGCTGCATTGATTTTAAAATTTGACCATGTAACAAAGTGATCTATTTCAGCCATAACAGCATGGATGGATATATGTGATTGAGTGATATATACTAGGACATCATCAGCAAATAGAGAGCACTTGTACTCGGTGCCTCCCACCTCAATCCACCTAATATTGGGGTTATGGCGAATTGATGAGAGCAGGTGCTCCGTCACTAGGATGTATAAGAGAGGGGACAGAGAACATCCCTGCCTTGTCCCATTGGTGATTGTGAAAGGTGATGAAAATGTTCTGACGCGCCCCCTGGGCCTTGGAACACCCGGAGCCGGACCCTTTTTGGTGGATGCTGGTGGTTGTAGTCTCCGTGGCGGCAACCCGGTTCCGTGGCTCAGGGCGGTCAAACCAGTGGCGGAACTATTTATGTGGTTTTGATGTTTAAATGTCCGACTACGCCACCCGTGGATTGCGGTCAGAGTGAACCGCCGCTCCAGGGCAGACCGCTGAGGCTGGTGTTGTGGGTGCAGCAGAGCGTAGCATAACTCCCCACGGGAGGAGTATAGCCTCAGGGCAGTGTATGCGGAGGATGGGGGTGATGGTGCAGGGCAGCAGCAGTAATGACACGGAGTCAGTGATGCAGTCCAGGGCCTTTACTCACAGTTCTTATTATCCAGACCACGTCTGCAGGTAACGGCTGCCCACGTCGTACTGTGCTCACCAGGTGAGGGGCTCAGACAACTCCCAGATAACTTTGGAGCGCTTCACAGGACCCCCTTTGTGTGTCCTTTGTCTGGCCTTTCTTACCAACCCTTCTGTCCGGCTGCCTCGGGCCTCCTCTTGGTAAACTTGGCGCCAGTTTCCCTGACCCTATGTGGTGCCTTCCTAGCGGGTGTAGCGAGGGGCTGCGCCACATAAAATGTCACAGCCTCCTGTTTCTAGCTGAGGGTCGTTTCCTGCCTCCACTAGTTTCGGGGACCGGTCTCCCCCTTTGGCCTGACCCCTCCACGCAGGTGGATTCTGGCGTGCGGTGGCGACTCGCCCGTCCGCACCCCTGAGATCCCTTCGTTCCTCGTTCCTGGAGCCTTCTCCGCTCCTCTTCCTTCCTTCTCCCTCTTCCAGGCCTGGGCCTCTGTTACTAGGCCCGCCTCCGGAGCAGAGCTCATGCAGAGCCCCTGCTCCCTGCCACTTCTGCTCAGACTTCTCTGCACTGAACTAAGATGGTGCCCACCTTTTATACTCCCTTCTCAATGCACCCAGGAACTGCTTCCTCCCTGCTCCTGCACTACAGGGTTCCCCTTCCTCAGTGTTCCCTCCCCCCACTCCAGCCAGGGACAGGGACTGTCGTGCCCATCTCAGGGGCATATTGGTCGCCCTGCCCCACGGCAATGTGGTGTAATGCATGCAGGTGTCGGGTCCTGATCCACACTACATCCTTACCTGAGAGTGAGATATCACACCTCTGGGTGAGGTGCAATACCTCTGTAGCAACCGAGCCCTCAGGGTGCTACAGTTCCATTTATCTTCAGCCTAGGTGACGTATTGCGATACAGGGCCGTGATTTTGGCTATAAAAGGGTCCCCTAGACCCCTACCCCAAGCTTTTTAAGAGAATCATATATGGCGTGCCAGGAGACTCTATGGAATGCTTTCTCAGCATCCAACGAGAGTATCTAATTACAAATTTTTAACTGCATCTAGCCCAGGAAATACTTTGTGCCTAGTAGCAGGGTCTGCTAGTCAGCGGATTATCCCGGCTGTTAAGCAAGCTACACCACCTGTAGTTTGGACACTTCATTTTTTCAAAGGAAATGCTTCGGGACCACGGGATACTCAGTGAAGAGCATCAGGAGGCACCCCAAGGCATAGGGACTGGGACTGGCAGTAGGATGCCTTGCGGTGGACAGCCGAGCTCGATCCTTATAAAAGCTTTTTAACTGCAGCAGCTTTAGTGGACGCTACTGGAGCTGGAATTACGCGGCTGCTGGCATGAGACTTGCCCTCCAATAGATCCTTGTAAATGGATTTAAAGTGTATTCATTCAAATTAGAGAGACAATTTAAATTAAAAAGCTTAGAGCTGCCTCCACCACAGGGGGGCTCGCTCGACCCACCAGCGGACAGGCACCAGTATTGGGAGAGGGGGGCTGGCCGTCAGGGTCCACCGCGGCTCTGGCACAAACCCGGCGACACGGAGGTGGCACGGGCAGGAACGGACTGGCCGTGTCGGCTTCTCACTTTTTGGATTTTAGAAGGGCATGACATGCCTATATCTGTGTCTCCCCCTCCTTTTACTCCTCCACCTCTTTTCTTTTCGCATGACTATATGTACTTGTCACTTTTCCATGTGTTAGTTATGTCTTCTGAGCAGTTTGTCAGCTTCTGGACACCTTTGAAGGTGTTTTCTATGTGTTTCTATGTGTTTTTGTTTGCCTGCCATTGGTTTTAACGGTGTTCGAAGGTGTTCGACGAACAGTTCGACGAACAGTTCGGCGAACACACGGGTGTTCGACGAACCGAACCGAACTCGGACACTACGGGGGTGGCTCAACACTACTGATGATCAGGAAAAACTTCTTCAATAGTTGACATTTTTCTAATAAGTATGTCCAAGCTTTTAATTTTGTCCCTCTGTGTATTTGAGTTTAACATCCCTACATTACACTAAGTTACCACTGCCATGTACTTTATTAAATTGTTACCGAACAGTACCATTAGTAGAGCAGTTAACAGTGCAGTACGCGACAGTGCAGGGTACTTAGTCAGTGGCCCAATGATGGCCCCCCGGTTTGTTATCTTAGCACCACTTGTGGAAAGCTGCAATTGGCAAAGGTATGACAATTATCAGAGAGCTAAATAGCCCTCTAATCACCTAGAATGGATGACACCTGGAGGAGTTCCGAAGACCCAGCCAGAAAGGATGGCTGAGCTGTCATTCTCAATACTCACACCTCTGCCAAAAATTGGGCGGTTGAACTGTCACTCACGATCCTGACAGCTCAGCAAGCCCTTGATCCCATAGAATGGCAGAGCTGTCATTCACAGCAGACATAGCACACCGTGAGTATGGAATTGTGACAATGACCCTGCTTAACAAGGCCCAAAAGTCCTTATATTACATGACAATCCATCAGTATTTTAAATGGAACATGGTAGGTAAGAACCCTGTTACACATCTTGCATTAGGACTCAATAAATTATGGCATTTGGATACGGTAATTTAAGTAGTGGGTTTTACACATTTTGAATAGAAACACAAAAACAGTTTAGTGATTTTGATAAGGAGTGTTGTTACTTGATTTCAGTCTACACACAACTCATGAGTAAAATTATGCCTTTTAATTCGTATAGGATCATTGTTTTAAATAGCTGCTGTTAATAATTCTCATTCAACCTTAAGCAAATATAAGAAGAAATATATAGCCAGTAAATGTAGACTAAGAAAGTCACTTTGTATCTGTTCTCCATTTTTTTGTAACCTCTAAGAATGATACATTTGCTGGCCGGAGTCATCAGTAAAGCAAATTAAGCAAATGAACAGACTGCCATGAGTAATAAATCTGTGACCTTGAGCAAGTTGGAATACGGCATTGTGTCAGGGCAGACTTGAGGCTGGACAAGGACAAGGCGATGCATCCATCACTTTACCAGCAATTCATTGAGACTGCGAACAGACAATTTTTCTTGATGTTATTTTCAGATTGATGTATGAAGAGATATTTCCCTGTGCCAAGCACAGTTCATACATAATTTTATATTGCCACTCAATAAATCTCAACAGTGATAGAACCTTTCACAGCTGACAGGGTATGCAAACAGCAGTGAGCAAGCAGTAAAGAAAAACCTTGGCTCTCTTTCATGCACAGAGAAAAAAGGCGTAAAAACTGTAGAAACTTGGAGATATTGTAAGCTTTATCTTCAATCATCCTTCTCAAAGAAAAATATGTAAAGAACAACTGTCAGTTTTATTTCAGTCTCTGCAAAAGGGGGAAGATTAAGATATACTGGTACATGTTTGCTTTATTCAGATGAGCATGGAAATCTAAATTACTGTGAGAGAACCAAGCTGACATATGCACGGTTGCTTATACAATAGCGGCTGCCTGGCATCATAACTCCCAGCCACACAAATCTACCAGAATAAAACAGTCTTTGATGTAAATTCAGCTGGTAAAACTCTTAACTCTTGCTGAGTAAATTACTCCTTCTGCACAAATTGAAAATGACAGTTCCAGGGAGCATTTACTGTAACAAAGGCCAGGTGCACCAATACCTTGCAAGCATAGACACAAGTTCCTTATATCTTACTTTCTTATGCAAAAAAGAGTTGATAAAAGACTGTAGGCCTATTCGCCAGCACCTTGATACTCAGTGTCCATGCCAGACAAAGATATGGCTACCTGGCTAACGATATCTGTCTTCTTTAGGCCATGTTCACAAGTAGCATAGACGCTGCATATTTTCTTTTGCTTTTTATCTGCATGTTTTCTGCAGATGTCTGCACCAAACTATACAATAACAATCTTCACTGGTTATGTAATTTTTGTTGCATTTTTTATGCTTATTTGATGCATTTTTGGTGCAGATTTGAAGCATCGCTTTTAATGCATCTTTTATAGTGTAGAAAAGCTTTAATTCGGCACTAGTGTTGAGCATTCCGATACTGAAATATTGGGTATCGACCGATATTCGCTGTATCGGAGTTCCGATACTGAGTTCCGATACTTTTACAATATCGAATACCGGAATCGGAAGTTCACATAATGCCTGCGCTCTGCAGTGTCTCTGAAGGTTGACAAGCTGGATGGTAGCGCTCAGCTGCGATTCAGCCAGTCATTAGAATGCCATCCCAGCGTGAGAGAATTCTCCTGCTCAAGCGCTGACATTACATTATCTCCCTTACATTACAATTAAATGGAATAGCAGGAATTAATATTTTTTTAAGACGTTAATGCCACATCCATGGTGGTTGTGGCATTACAGTGGTTGCCCAAATCGATGGGAACAGTGCTCACAGTGAAACATGAAAAGCTGGCAATTCATCAGCAGCAAATACTGGTACCCGACAATTTAGAACAGAAAGAATAGAGTTTCACACATAGATTAGATAGAAACATGTCAGTCACATATTTAATAAGTACAGTGACAGTGTTGGTTACTGTACTTGTCATTTAGTGTTAAAGGATTTATTTAAAAAAATAATAGTGTTTTCATGCACCGTCTCTTTAAAAAAGCCGGCCGGCAATTCAGCATCGGTACCCGACAATTTAGAACAGAAAGATAGAGCATCACACATAGATTAGATAGATAGAAACATGTCAGTCACATATATAATAAGTACAGTGACAGTGTTGGTTACTGTACTTGTCATTTAGTGTCAAAATAAAGGATTTATTAAAAAAAAAATTGGCGTGGGGTTCCCCGTAATTTTAGTCTCTAGCGGAGGTTAAGCAGACGGCTGGGGCAGATGTTTGAAGCCTGGGAAGGGGGTAATACCCACGGAGCTTCCCAGGCTACTAATATCAGCCCCCAGCTGAATACCTAGCCTTTACTAGCTATTAAAATGGGGGACCCCAAAAAAAATTACGTGGGGTCCCCCCTATTTTAATAGCTAGCAAAGGCTAGGCAGACAGCTGGGGGCTGATATTAATAGCCCAGGAAGGGTGCCATGAATATTGGCCCCCTCCCAGGCTAGAAACACCAGCCATCAGCCGCCCCAGAAATGGCGCATTCATAGGATGCGCCAGTTCTGGCACTTAGCCTTGCTCTTCCCACTGCCCTGTAGCGGTGGCAGTGGGGTAATAGGGTTGGGGTTGATGTCAGCTTATAATGCCAGCTGACATCAAGCCCAGGTTAGTAATGGAGAGGCGTCTATAAGACACCCCCATTACTAACCCCATAGTCAAAGTTAAAAAAAAACACAAACACCGAGAATAAAGTCCTTTAATTGAAATAAACACACAATTCTTTATTGTTCTAAATTAAACCATACTTACCATCACGCCCATTCCAGCTGAAGCCAACGATCTGCTGCAATAAAAGTAAAATAATAAAGCAACATCATCCTTACCTTTCCATGGTTCCCAGGACAGCTCCAGCTCCGCTACATCGAGATGACAGGCTGGACCACAGCAGAAAGCTGCCATCCAGCCTCTCATCCCGCAGACACTGAGAAGCGCAGGCATGCTTGCGCTCCTCAGTGTCAGGCTGTGACGGCATCCAGATGAGCCAGAAGATGGCGCTTCTATGAACGCGCCATTTTCCGGGGTGGCTGCGAACTGCAATTTGCAGCGGGGGGGAGGCCCAGAAAGCTTGGGCCTCCCTGCACTGCAGATTCCAGCCCCCAGCTGCCTAGTTGTACCTGGCTGGACACAAAAATAGGGCGAAGCCCCACGTATTTTTTTTTTAATTATTTCATGAAATTCAAGAAATAATTAAGAAAAAAAGGGCTTCCCTATATTGTTGTGTCCAACCAGGTACAAATAGGCAGCTGGTGGTTGGGGGCAGCCCGTTCCTGCCTGCTGTACCTGGCTGGACACAAATATACAAATATAGTGCGAAGCCCCACGTCAATTTTTTTTTAATTATTTCAGGAAATTCATGAAATAATTAAAAAAAAATTGATGTGGGGCTTCACTCTACATTTGTGTCCAGCCAAGTACAGCAGGCAGGAACGGGCTGCCCCCAAACACCAGCTGCCTATTTGTACCTGGCAGGACACAACAATATAGGGAAGCCCTTTTTTTTTTAAATTATTTCATGAAATAATTAAAAAAAATTGACGTGGGGCTTCGTACTATATTTGTGTCCAGCCAGGTACAGCAGGCAGGAACGGGCTGCCCCCAACCACCTGCTGCATATTTGTGCCTGGCCGGACACAACAATATAGGGAAGCCCTTTTTTTTTTAAATTATTTCTTGAAATAATGAAAAAAATTTGACGTGGGGCTTCGCACTATATTTGTGTCCAGCCAGGTACAGCAGGCAGGAACGTGCTGCCCCCAACCACCAGCTTCCTATTTGTACCTGGCCGGACACAACAATATAGGGAAGCCCTTTTTTTTTTAAATTATTTCATGAAATAATTAAAAAAAATTGACGTGGGGCTTCGCACTATATTTGTGTCCAGCCAGGTACAGCAGGCAGGAACGGGCTGCCCCCAACCACCAGCTGCCTATTTGTAACTGGTTGGACACAACAATATAGGGAAGCCCTTTCTTTCTTAATTATTTCATGAATTTCATGAAATGATTTAAAAAAAAAAATACGTGGGGCTTCGCCCTATTTTTGTGTCCAGCCAGGTACAACTAGGCAGCTGGGGGCTGGAATCCGCAGCGCAGGGAGGCCCAAGCTATCTGCCCCCCCCGCTGCAAATTGCAGTCCGCAGCCACCCCGGAAAATGGCGCGTTAATAGAAGCGCCATCTTCTGGCGCTGTACCCAACTCATCCAGGGCCCTGGTGCGGTGGCTCACTGGGTAATAAAGGGGTTAGGGCCAGCTTGGTATTATCAGCTGGCCCTAAGCCCGAAATTCATGGGGTCACGCCAATATTAGACATGACCGCCATGAATTTCTAGTAAAGTATTTAAAAAAACCACAACACCCAGAATAAAGTCCTTTAATTGAAATAAACACACAATTCTTTATTGTTCTAAATTAAACCATACCTACAGTCACGCCCACTCCAGCTGAAGCCAACGATCTCCTGCAATAAAAGAAAAATAATAAACCAACATCATCCTTACCTTTCCATGGTTCCCAGGACATCTCCAGCTCTGCTACATCGAGATGACGGGCTGGATCGCAGCAGAAAGCTGCCATGCAGCTTGCCATGCCGCAGGCAGACACTGAGAAGCGCAGGCATGCTTGCGCTCCTCAGTGTCAGGCTGTGATGGCATCCAGATGAGCCGAGTCTCTCACGCTCACCGCATGCGCAGGAGAATTTTCCCACGCTGTCAGTGACGTGCATGAGGTGAGCTGAGTTCATTGTCGGCTCATCTGGATGCCGTCACAGCCTGACACTGGGGAGCGCAAGCAAGCCTGCGCTTCTCAATGTCTGCGGGATGACAGGCTGGATAGCAGCTTTCTGCTGTGGTCCAGCCTGTCATCTCGATGTAGCAGAGCTGGAGCCATCCTGGGAACCATCGAAAGGTAAGGATGATGTTGGTTTATTATTTTTCTTTTATTGCAGGAGATCGTTGGCTTCAGCTTTAATGGGCGTGATGTTAGGTATGGTTTAATTTAGAACAATAAAGAATTGTGTGTTTATTTCAATTAAAGGACTTTATTCCGGGTGTTTGTGTTTTTTTTTTAACTTTCACTATGGGGTTAGTAATGGGGGTGTCTTATAGATGCCTCTCAATTACTAACCTGGGCTTGATGTCAGCTGGCATTATAAGCTGACATCAACCCCAGCCCTATTATCCCACTGTCACCGCTACAGGACAGTGGGAAGAGCAAGGCTAAGTGCCAGAATTGGCGCATCCTATGGATGCGCCATTTCCGGGGCAGCTGGCGGCTGGTGTTTCTAGCCTGGGAGGGGGCCAATATACATGGCACCCTTCCTGGGCTATTAATATCAGCCCCCTGCTGTCTGCCTAGCCTTTGCTAGCTATTAAAATAGGGGGGACCCCACGTCATTTTTTTTGGGGGGTCCCCCATTTTAATAGCTAGTAAAGGCTAGATATTCAGCTGGGGGCTGATATTAGTAGCCTGGGAAGCTCCGTGGGTATTACCCCCTTCCCAGGCTTCAAACATCTGCCCCAGCCGTCTGCTTAACCTCCGCTAGAGCCTAAAATTACGGGGAACCCCACGCCAATTTTTTTTTTTAATAAATCCTTTATTTTAACACTAAATGACAAGTACAGTAACCAACACTGTCACTGTACTTATTATATATGTGACTGACATGTTTCTATCTATCTAATCTATGTGTGATGCTCTATCTTTCTGTTCTAAATTGTCAGGTACCGCTGCTGAATTGCCGGCCGGCTTTTTTAAAGAGACGGTGCATGAAAACACTATTATTTTTTTAAATAAATCCTTTAACACTAAATGACAAGTACAGTAACCAACATTGTCACTGTACTTATTATATATGTGACTGACATGTTTCTATCTATCTAATTTATGTGTGAAGCTCTATTCTTTCTGTTCTAAATTGTCGGGTACCGGTGTATGCCGCTGCTGAATTGCCGGCTTTTCATGTTTCACTGTGAGCACTGTTCCCATCGATTTGGGCAACCACCTCCCCCAATACATTCTACATTATTGTTAGTTGTTTTCCTTCATGTAGAATTAACCTAGAAGGAAAGAAAGGGTTTATTTTCATTCCAAAATTTGTGTCCCATTGACTTGCATTGGTTTCCGGTATCGGAATCGGCGATATCCGATACTTTTTGGGTATCGGCCTGATCCAATCCGATCCGATATTTCCTGATATCAGAAGGCATCGCTCAACGCTATTCGGCACGTAAAAAGAACTTCATTTTTTATATGCGTTTTTACATGTTTTTTTTTACAGGCTTCCCATAGACTAAAAAGCAAAATCGCACCAAAAACGTACAGCACAACAGCATCTTTAGATGAATAGTGGGCAGGAGTTTTCATGAAATCACATCCACTTTGCCTGGACAGTTAAACGCAGCAGATTTTTTGAGCAAAAATAAATACTGCAGGAAAAAACAGCATTTATGATATATGCTATCCTTAGGCCTTAGGCCCCCTTCACACGTCTGTTTTTTATGTCCATATGGTGTCTGTTTTTTAAGGACCGCAAATACGGACACACGCTCACCCACTGTATTCAATGGTGGTGTGCGCATCTCAGGTTTTTCACACAGACCATGTGTCCATGTGAAAAACCCGCAGACATGTCCTTTTTTTCATGCACTATAGACGAAATACGTGCTGCACACGTGCACTGCATATTGATGACACATAGATGACATCCATATGTCATCATGGATGACATCCGTGTGTTATCAGTGTGACACATAGTGGTGCCTGGGAAAAAGCAGTACAGTTATCGCTGTTCCCAGGCACCGGGTGCTGAATTAAACTCATCATTGTTGGCCGGTCTCCCTGCAATCAGCGAGACCAGGTGCCGCTGATGGGAGTTGGAGTCAGCACCCGCTGTGTGTGCAATCGTGTATTAAATAAATAAATGTAAAAATTGGCATGCAGTCCCCCTTCATTTTCCGAACCAGCTGAGGGCTGATGTTAATATTCTTGGAAAGAAGCCAACAGTCTTAAAGGTTCCCAGGCTATTAATAACAGCTCCCAGCTGTTTGCTTAGCCTTTATTGGTTAGTAAAAGTGGACCCCCCCAAAAAAAATAAGTGGGGTCCCCTTAATATTACTAACCAGCAAAGGCTAAAAAGATAGCCTGGGAGGATAGATATTAATAGCCTGGGAAGGCGCCAGGGATATTGGCCTCCTCTCAGACTAAAAACATCAGCTCTCAGTCGCCCTTGAAATGGCGCATACTTAAGATGCACCATATCTGGCGCTTATCCTTGGTTCTTCCCAATTGCCCTGGTGGGGTGGTAAGTGGAGTTATGTTAGTGGGGTTGATGCAAGCTTCATAATGTCAGTTAACATCAAGCCTAAAGGTGTTAGTAAAGGAGAGGAATTTATCAGACGCCCCCATTACTAACCCCATACGTTTAAGTTAAGAAAACACACACACAGAATAAAGTGCTTTATTTGAAATAAAAACTCCCCATCCCTCTTTTACCCATTTATTATTTTCCAAATAAAAATAAAAAAACAGTATTCCTCACCTGTCCACCAATAATCCATATGTCCAATCCCACCAAGAGCCCAATTTCTCACTGTGTTAACGGTGACGTCAGAAAGGTTACCGCAGTTCATTGGCAAGCTCACAAAGAGCTGACCGTGGGAACGCGGCTGCCTGTGACCGGCAGTAACTTCAATGATGTCAACGCTTGTCAATGAATGCATTGAGATGTAGCTGAGTTGGGCTCTTCGTAGATTACCGGTGGACAGGTGAGGAATAGTGTTTTTTTTATTTTGATTTGGAAAATAATAAATGGGTAAAAGAGGGTTGTGTTTTTTTCTATTTCAAATAAAGGACTTTACTCTGTGTATGTGTTTTTTAACTTAAACTTACGGGGTTAGTAATAGGGGCGACTGATAGATGCCTCTCCATTACTAACCCCTGGGCTTGATGTCAACTGACATGACAAAGCTGACATCAACCCATCCAATATAACCCCACTTGCCACTGCACCAGGGCAATTGGAAAAAGCCAAGGTTAAGCATGCACCATTTCTGGGGTGGCTGAGGGCTGATGTTTTTGGTCTGGGAGAGGGCCAATATCCATGGCTCCTTATCAGGCTATTAATATCAGCCCACAGCTGTCTGTTTAGCCTTTGCTGGTTAGTAATATTAGGGGGACCCCATATAATTTTTTTGGGGGTCCACTTTTACTAACCATTAAAGGCTAAGCAAACAGCTGGGAGCTGTTATTAATAGCCTGGGAATCTTTATGGCTATATGCCCCTTTCTCAGAATATTGACATCAGCCCCCAGCTGTCAGCTTTCACTCAGCTGGTTTGGAAAATGAAAGAGGGACCGCACACCACTTTTTAAATGTATTTATTTATTTACTACATGATATACACACACAGCGGTTCTGACTCCAACTCCCATCAGCTTCGCCTGGTCTCACTGATCGCAGGGAGAACAGGCGACAATGATAATTTTAAATCAGCACCTGATGCCTTGGTACAGCGATAACTGTACTACTTTTTCCTAGGCGCTGGTACGTGTCATACTGATGCGGCACACGGACTGCATATGGATGCCACATGTATGTTGCACACGGATACACAGACCCAGATAGCACTGATAGTGTTTTTTCCAGCAACAGTAATATTAGGACAAGTGAAGGAAGTCTTAGGCTGAGAGAGTAATATGAATTGCTTACATCTTATTTAGGAACCTAGTTCGTTCCTAATGAGCCTAATCAGGCAGCTCAAGACATGACTATCAAGTTTACATGAAAGCTCACAATGCTTTTCCTAAACAAGGTCTTATTCCAAATCCATTTCTGACAAAGACCACACTCCATTTTAAATGGAGGACAATATCTTCTACGCTCACTACAAATGGCTGAATTTGGAGCGAAGTTATATGTGATCCGTGTGACAGACAAACCACAGTCTTAAATACCTGGCCTGTAGGTAACTATTTTGAACAGCAAACCGGTGTCACAAACTTCGCTGACACACTGAAAACATTTTTTAACGGATGCCAGAAATGGCAGAATTGTCCGGAAAACGTATATGTGATCCGTGTGACAGAGAAACCACAGTTTTAAATATCTGGCGTGTAGGTAACTATTTTTAACAGCAAACCAGTGCCAATAACTTCACTGACACACTGAAATAAAATTTTAATGGAGGCCAGAAACGGCAATATTTTCAGCGCAATTATATGTGATCCGTGTGACGGACAAGCTACAGTTTTAAATAGCTGGCCTGTAGGTAACTATTTTTAACAGCGCCAAGCTCGTGTCAATCAGTTCACTGACACTCTGCAACAAAATTTAAATGAAGGCCAGAAATGGCAATATTTCCAGCACAATTACATATGATCTGTATGATGGATAAACCACAGTTTTAAATAGCTGGTCTGTAGGTAACTATTCTTAACAGCAAACTGGTGTCAATAACTTCACTGACACACTGCAACAAAATTTTAATGGAAGCCAGAAATGGCAATATTTTCAGCGCAATTATATGTGATCGGTGTGACGGAGAAACCACAGTTTCAAATTGCTGGCCTGTAGGTAACTATTTTGAACAGCAAACCAGTGTCAATAACTTCACTGACACACTGAAACAAAATTTTAATGGAGGCCAGAAATGGCAATATTTTCAGCGCAATTATATGTGATCCGTATGACGGACAAACCACAGTTTTAAATAGCTGGCCTGTAGGTAACTATTTTTAGCAGCAAACCCGTGTCAATAACTTCACTGACACACTGAAACAAATTTTTAATGGAGGCCAGAAATGGCAATATTTTCAGCGCAATTATATGTGATCCGTGTGATGGACAAACCACAGTTTTAAATAGCTGGCCTGTAGGTAACTATTTTTAACAGCGCCAACCTTGTGTCAATCAGTTCACTGACACACTGCAACAAAATTTAAATGGAGGCCAGAAATGGCAATATTTTCAGCGCAATTATATATGAACCGTGTGACGGACAAACCACATTTTTAAATAGCTGGCCTGTAGGTAACTGGTGTTAATAACTTCACTGACACACTGCAACAAAATTTCAATGGAGGTCAGAAATGACAATATTTTTTTCAGCGCAATTATATGTGATCTGTGTGACGGACAAACCACAGTTTTAAATAGCTGGATATTTAGCGCTGTAATATGGAAAGGACGTAGCTGTTTTCTGCAGTGCCAACATGCAAATGGCACAGATAAACGGTGCTCTCTGGATTGCTTTTTAAGCAAATAATGAGGATTAAGATCCAAAAAGAAATTATTCCTGGCCCCTGAGACCTGGACCTATGTCTAGAAATGTCTAACAGCTGCAGCAGACAGAACTGGAATGGAGCCTCTTGTGCTATATGCACTGCAGTCTGCCATATACACTGCCTGCCTGACTATATACACTGCCTGCCTGATATCTCTACAGATGGATTAGTCCTCAGAAGGACTGTTAGTTGAGATGGATATGTGTAGTATGCTTCTGTTCTACCTACACTACCTTATAAACAAGCAAATCTATCCCTAGCTCAGCAGCACCTCTCCCTACACTGTCTGATTGCGGAGTAGACTGACGAGCACGGCGGCGCCAGGTCTGATATAGATCTGAAGACGCTGTGCAGCCAGCTAATCACTGTAATGCCACAACCAACATGACTGCGGCATTACAGTGAGTGGCAGGCAATCCTAGCATGTTTATTGGCTCTGTAAAGAGTGCCAAACATGCAGGGTGGGGACCCGAGCATCCGCCCGAGCATCTCGCAAGTACTCGGTGAGCTCCAAGCATCTCGCAAGTACTCGGTGAGCTCCAAGTATCTCGCGTTCTAAGATGCTCGGGCGAGTACCGAGTACTCGCGAGTATGCTGGCTCATCACTAACTGTGTGCACAATTATTAGGCAAGAGACCATATTTTTATGCATATTTTCCAATTCCAAGCTGTATAAATTTGATTATGGGGAACGTGGTCTAAGGATATCAACATCGTTTAATTAAGGTGTGCAGAATTGTTAGGCAACTTGTTTCCTCAGGCAAAATGACCCACAAAAGAGATTTAACTGACTGAAGAATAAAAAAATGCTAAAAGTCTTACAGAAGGATGCAACACTCTTGAAATTAAGATATTGGAGCATGATCACAGAACCATCAAATATCAAATAGTCAACTGTGTCGCAAAAAACAAGTTGAAAAAAAAACACACATTAACTGCCAAAGATTTGCGAAAAATGAAATATGAACCCATTATACTCCAATGTTGTCATATTCCAAAACTGAATCTCCCTGGAGTGCCCAGAAGTATAAGGTGGTCAGTGCTCAGAGACATAGCCAAAATTGGCCAATAATTTTGCACGCATATTCTCCTAATAAAGACAAAACCTCACTTTTACTTTCTTAAATATTCAGGTTTATAAACCTTTTGGACTGACTGACATCACTATAGTTGTTCATTAATAAAATTAATCAATCAAAACTACAAAGTGCCTAATAATTGTGGACACAGTGTATGCATGCTTGCAGAGGACACACTTGTATATGTTGTTGTTATTGGTATATTTGATCAAAGTTTTATTGCCTTTCTATAAATGAATGATATACAATGAAGTACATCATGACTTTATGACCGGTGTGGGTCAGACCATGGCGGTTCTTTTACTCCCTCCAAATAATGATTGCTAACAGAAAGTGCCATTGTACCTTTGCGTGCTGCTGTGCCTCCAGCTGCTGTGCATTCTACTATGCATCACTGACATCATGAATAAAATAACTTCATAGCAGATCCACATCCCCGGCGCATCAGCTGCACATCTCATTTATAAGGCATCTTTCCTGAGCTATTTAATGTCTCTTCTATATAACATTTAGTAAATAGTTTACACAGCAGAACTTGAAGGTACAGCAAGGTGTTTATGGAAATGACTTTGTAGCAGTTTGAATGTCATTCCTCATTTTTACTTAATGGAAATCACTTTGGTACAGTATCTATCTCTGACCCAGGCATCCGTATTACATTATACGTTCTCCCAGACGGGGTTAGACTGCTGTTTTCCATTTATGCCTACACAATATGGTTATTGAACCCGTGAATTTAGAGCTGAGGCATGGAGGCTGTAATTTCATAAATCTCATGCTGCGGGAAAAGGAAATTATAGAACACATTATTGTGATTATATATGAGTAAACATATTTTCCAAGATGTGAGAACATGGTTTTCACCTTTTGCTTCAATATTGTATGCTGATACTTTTATCACATCTCCCAGATAACTCTACATTGGCACATAATGTTATGAATCAAGCATTACCAGTTTCCTATGTTAAACCGAAAGCCCAACCACCCTGTAGCTGCTGTAGTATCATTCTATTTAGCTGGTTATGGGGCAGCATAGTAACATGGAATCCAGAAATTAACATATTTATATGGAAGAAAATTGTAAAAACTGACCAGCTCACCCAGGCTCTTAGTCAGAGGTCTGACTAAGACCGCTGCAAGCGTTCAAAATGCGTTACTCTGGATGCAAATACCATGCTAATTTTAATTCACCTTTTCTAATAAAATTTTGGCATATTTTATGAAGCTGGATTATTTTGCTATAAACATATTTATATACCTGTCCATATTATGGATCTATGTGATACAGATCCAGAAAATTGCACCCACAGGCTACTAACCTGTACCACACCTCATGGCACTGGAGGACACAGACAGAAAAGGGTCCCTATGCAAGAACAATATATGGGCCTTTAAAAGCCTAAGAGATACTAAAACTGCAAAATTACTCCTGCTTTAGAGGTAGAAATGGCCCCCCTTACCTCTTGGGCTCCTTTGCGGCCTCACAGGTTGCCCCAATGATATGTCCGCCCCTGCCTCAGGGTGACCCTGATTTTATGCAGTCAATTTTGAATTTCCATAGATTCAATGACAGTATATGGAACCCCTCGGCTGGCTATAGACTTCATTCTTTTGCACTTATGACACATTGCATTATTTCAAAATGACATCTCAGCGTGTTATGAAAGTTGGACACTGCCTTGAAATGTTGTAACTTATTGTTTTTTCAATAGCAAAATAAACACAAATTGTAGAAAAGTTGTCCGTAGAGGGTGTGCACACTGCTGTCACACAAGGGAGAATCGCTTGCTCATACTGAAGAGAGCGCCTCTGGTCCTAATAGTGCGAGAAACACTAAACCCACATTTGCATGAAGGTATGGAAATCTTCCTAGATCATTGACAGTGTATTGTTATTTGGGCACTGTTGGGTTTCATAATATACACTGCTCAAAAAAAATAAAGGGAACGCTCAAATAACACATCCTAGATCTGAATGAATGAAATATTCTAATTGAATACTTTGTTCCATACAAAGTTGAGTGTGCTGACAACAAAATTACACAAAAATCATCAATGGAAATATAATTTATTAACCAATGGAGGCCTGGATTTGGAGTCACCCCCAAAAGTAAAGTGGAAAAACACACTACAGGCTGATCCAACTTTGATGTAATGTCCTTAAAACAAGTCAAAATGAGGCTCAGTATTGTGTGTGGCCTCCACGTGCCTGTATGACCTCCCTACAATGCCTGGGCATGTTCCTGATGAGGTTGCGGATGGTCTCCTGTGGGATCGCCTCCCAGAGCTGGACTAAAGCATCCTCCAACTCCTGAACAGTCTGTGGTGCCACGTGACGTTGGTGGATGGAGCGACACATGATGTCCCAGATGTGTTCAATCGGATTCAGGTCTGGGGAACGGGCGGGCCAGTCCATAGGTTCAATGCCTTCATCTTGCAGGAATTGCTGACACACTCCAGCCACATGAGGTCTAGCATTTTCCTGCATTAGGAGGAACCCATGGCCAACCGCACCAGCATATGGTCTCACAAGGGGTCTGAGGATCTCATCTTGGTACCTAATGGCAGTCAGGCTACCTCTGGCGAGCACATGGAGGGCTGTGCGGCCCTCCAAAGAAATTCCACCCCACACCATTACTGACCCACTGCCAAACCGGTCATGCTGAAGGATGTTGCAGGCAGCAGATCGCTCTCCATGGCATCTCCAGACTCTGTCACGTCTGTCACATATGCTCAGTGTGAACCTGCTTTCATCTGTGAAGAGCACAGGGCGCCAGTGGTGACTTTGCCTATCCTCGTGTTCTGTGGCAAATGCCAAGCGTCCTGCACGGTGTTGGGCTGTGAGCACAACCCCCATCTGTGGACGTTGGACCCTCATACCACCCTCATGGAGTCGGTTTCTAACCGTTTGTGCAGACACATGCAGTGCTCCTCCTGTTCCTCCTTGCACAAAGGCGGAGGTAGCTGTCCTGCTGCTGGGTTGTTGCCCTCCTACGGCCCCCTCCATGTCTCCTGGTGTACTGGCCTGTCTCCTGGTAGCGTCTCCAGCCTCTGGACACTACGCTGACAGACACAACAAACCTTCTTGCCACAGCTCGCATTGATAGCTCACGTCGCACTACCTGAGCAACTTCTGTGGGTTGTAGAGTCCGTCTCATGCTATCACAAGTGTGAAAGCACAACCAACATTCAAAGGTGACCAAAACATCAGTCAGAAAGTATTGGTACTGAGATGTGGTCTGTGGTCCCCACCTGCAGAACCACTCCTTTATTGAGGGTGTCTTGATAATTGCCAATAATTTCCATCTATTGTCTATTCCATTTGCACAACAGCATTTTAAATTGATTGTCAATCAGTGTTGCTTCCTAAGTGGACAGTTTGATTTCACAGAAGTTTGATTTACTTGGAGTTATATTCTGTAGTTTAAGTGTTCCCTTTATTTTTTTAATCAGTGTATATACAATGCTTTAATTGGACACTATATGATACTATATGGGGAGGGAGTCAATAGAAGGTATAATTTATATAAACCAAAATAGGACCAGGCTTAATTGTACATCACTGATCAAATACCCATAAACACCTTAAAGGTGTATAAATAGCTTGCCGCCATATCACAAAGCAATAAATGCAATTTTTTCTGGATCACTGGAACATGCATATACCTTTAATGATGAACAGAAACATAGTCAGATTTAAATAAATTAGAAACTGAGTTATGTCATGTATACACATCTGTACTTGTAGAAAACAAAATATCCAGCCACTGCAAAAATGATTTTACATTTCTATAAAAACATATTTTTATTAATATACTCTAAAATAGAAAATTGAAACACTTGACCTACGTGTTTTGAGTATAGATACGTTCTTAGTCCTAGCACTGAAATACTGGATATGATTAGTGATGAGTGAGCATGCTCGCTACTGCTCGGTGCTCGCTCGAGCATCTCACTGCTCGAGATGCTCGGCGCTCACTGAGTATTTCCGGAGTTGCTCGGCGGGAGCTCGGGTCCCCTCCCTGCATTTTTGGCGCTCTTTAGAGCACCAATCAACATGCAGGGATTGTCTGCCACACACTGTAATGCTGAAGCCATGTTGGTTGTGGCATTACAGTGATTGGCTGGCCGCACAGTGTCATCAGGTCTATATCAGACTTGGTGCCGCCATGCTCATCACAGTCACTCCGGAATCAGACAGTGTAGGGAGAGGTGCTGCTGAGCTAGGGAGAGATTCGGTTGTTTATTAGTTAGTGTAGGTATTCTACAAGATTCTCTACACATATCCATCTCAACTAACAGTCCTTCTGAGGACTAATACAGCTGCTAGGCAGGCAGGCAGGGTATATAGGGGACTGCAGTGCATATAGCAAGAGGGTCCATTACAGTTCTGTCTACTGGTGCTTTTACAGATATTTGTAGAAATAGCCCCAGGTATCAGGGGCCAGGAATATATATATATTTTTATCTTAATCCTGATTATTTGCTTAAAAAGCAATCCAGAGAACACAGTTTTTCTGCTCCATTTGGTTGTTGGCACTGCAGAATACAGACAGGTCCTTTCCATATTACAGCGCTAAAAATCCATCTATTTAAAACTGTGGTTTGTCCGTCACACGGATCACATATAATTGCACTGAAAATATTGCCATTTCTGACCTCCATTGAAATTTTGTTGCAGCGTGTCAGCGAAGTTATTGACACGAGGTCGCTGTTGAAAATAATTACCTACAGGTCAGCTATTTAAAACTGTGGTTTGTCCATCACACGGATCTCATATAATTGCGCTGACAATTCTGCCATTTCAGGCCTCCATTAAAATTTTGTTTCAGTGTGTCAGCGAAGTTATTGTCACCAGTTTGCTGTTAAAAATAGTTACCTACTGGCCAGCTATTTAAAACTGTGGTTTGTCCGTCACATGGATCACATATAACTTTGCTTTAAATTCAGCCATTTGTAGTAAGCGTGGAAGATATTGTCCTCCACTTAAAATGGGCAAGGCACATGGCAAGGTACGGGGAACTGGACATGATGGTAATGGTGCATGCAGAGGCCGAAGCCGTGGGCAAGCTGAAATTGTGCCACAACAAACACCCACATCTTCTCACTCGACCTTCCTGTCCCAATTAATAGGGAACTGCATAACACTACTATTGAACACAGAGCAATGTGAAAAGGTTATTGGTTGGATAGCAGATAATGCTTTCAGTCACTTAGCCACCACCACCACCACCCTGTCTTCCACAAGGTCCAGTCTCAGTAGCCGTGAGTCTGGACCGCATATTCCTCACCCTGATCCTCCTTCCTCCCACCATGCCGAGTGCCCAAAGACAACTGATCCCACACTTGGACACTCCGAAGAGCTATTCACTTTTCCATTTATAGATTAGGGCCTCTCGCCTGGTTCACTTGAAGCGGGCCAAGAGGAGATCGCATGTAGCGATACCCAAATATTTGAGCAGCCACGGTCATACGAAGGAGACGGTGGAAAGTGCCACAAGAGGTGGACGATGATGAGACACAATTGCCAGAAAGTCAAGAGGAGGACCAGGGTGCCGAAGTGGAAGACGAGGCGGTGGATGATATAGTAACTGACCCAACCTAGCAGGACATGCAGAGCGAGGACAGTAGTACACGGGTGGATGGAGGCAGAGCACCCCAAAAGGCAGGAAGAAGCAGTGTGGTGGTCGCAGACAGAAGGCGGGCAACCGTTCCCCGTAACACCAACACGAAGGAAGTTGCCAGTACAACTGTTAGGTCTTCCCGAGTCTGGTTGCTTTTTAAAGACTCTGCCGATAACCACCAAAAGGCTATTTGCGCCACCTGCCAGGCCAGCATCAGCAGGGGTAGCAAAATTACCAGCCTGACCACCACCAGCATGATCAGGCACATGGCAGCAAAGCATTCGACTTTGTGGGCGGAACCACAGGGTCCAGGAATAGTGTCTGCGGGTGACACCACTGATTCTTCTGCTGTTGTGTGGGCAAGCCAATCCACTGTCCATAGTGCATGTGAAGATGCCTCCTGCCCTTCACCTGTCATTGCACACACTCAGCTAGTACAATCAGCAAGCACATCCTTGTCCCAGCGCAACGTTCAGCTGTCCATACGTCAGTCCTTGGAACGCAAGCGCAAATACGCAGCCAATGCCCCACAGGCCACACTACTAAGTTCCCACATTTCGCTAAGGCTTGCGCTCGAAATGTTGCCTTTTAGGCTCGTGGAGATGGAAGCTTTCTGCAAACTGATGGTGGCTGTCCCTCAGTACTTGGTCCCCAGCCATCACTATTTCTCGCGGTGTGCTGTCCCCGCATTACACAAGCACGTGTCTCACAACATTAGCCGTGCCCTCAACAATGCAGTTACTGGGAAAGTCCACCTAACTACAGACAAGTGGACAAGTGCTTATGGGCAGGAACGGTACACCTCACTGACTGCACACTGGATTAACATAGTGGAAGCCGGGACACAGTCAGACCTTGGGACGGAACACATCCTCCCGACGCCAAGGATTGAGGGCCCTAGGTCAATCAGGGTTACCCCCACAGTCTATAGCTCCTGCACCTGATCCTCCTCAGCCTCCTCCTCCTCTTCAGCCTCCATCTCCGAAATGACCACATCAGTCACAAGCTGGAAGCATTGCAGCACTGCCTCAACCAAACGGCAACAGGCTGTGCTGATGCTAATATTCTTAGGTGACAAACCACACAATGCTGTAGAGTTGTGGACAGCTCTGAAATAGCAGGCAGATCTATGGCTGACACCGCTGAACCTACAACCAGGCATAGTCATCTGTGACAATGGCCGAAACCTGGTGGCGGCTCTTAGGCAAGGCGAGCTCACACACGTACCATGCCTGGCCCATGTGCTTAACCTTGTGGTTCAGCGGTTTCTCAAAACCTACCCGGATCTGTCGGAACTGCTTGTCAAAGTACACCGCCTGTGTGCCCATTTTAGAAAGTCAGTAACAGCTTCCGCCACCCTTGCCATGCTTCAGCAGAATTTGCAGCTTCCGGCTCACCAACTGGTGAGTGATGTCCCCACGCATTAGGAACTCTACACTGCAGATGTTGGGAAGGATTTGTGAGCTGAAGAGGGTATTTGTTGACTACCAGCATCAACAAGGCTGTCGGTATTCAGTTCAGGCTCCACACATAAGACATCAGGAGTGGACATGGATGTCAGACATCTGTACCATCCTCCAAAACTTTGAGGACTCCACCAAGAAGGTGAGCGGCGATGATGCCATAATAAGCGTCACCATTCCATTTATCTGTCTTCTGAAATGCTCTCTGCTCAAAATCAAAGAGGATGCATTGCAGGCGGAGCACGATGGTATGGAGCAAGGAACCATACAGGGTGATTACACACAGCCCAGCCTCTTCTCATCCCTACATGGATTGGGTGACAATGAGGAATAGGAGGAGGAGGAGGAAGAACAGGAGCTAGTTTCATGCGCTATAGACAGTATTAACTGCACAACTGTCATACCGTCTGTTCAGCGTGGATGGCCTTAGGACAGGGAGGATGAGGAAGTGGAGGAGGAGGATGCATGGTCAGTCATCCTTTTGGTGAGGACACGGAAGTCTGGCCTGTTAGAAGTCTGGCACGCATGGCTGAGTTTATGTTACACTACCTTTCCATTGACCCTCGCGTTCTCAAAATTTTGGGTGACAGTCATTATCACCAAATGATAGTAGCGTAACATAAACTCAAATTCAGTGTCTTTTTTTTTTGGAGGTGTATTCCCATGCACCTTTTCACACCCACACTTGGGTATACGCTTCCTGATTTTGGCTATTTGCTCATGTCCTCCTCTTTCTCCTCATCCTCATCTTCCACCAATATATCACCAGGGTGACCGTGGTTTGTGATGCAACACCCACATATTTTTTTAAGGGTGTTTATGATGCCCGTTTTTTTATACAGTATGTTCATGTATACCCCTCAGGGGTAAATGTTTGTCAGCCCATACACTTAGTGCATGGGCATTATAAGTATAGAAGACCAGCTCGTTCCTAATGGGAACAATTTTTTAATGAGGCCCTCCTCCACGTTTTTTCCAAGGTGCATTGGAGTGCCTCTAAATTTTTGGCAGCCCTTGCATTTACTGCATAGGCCAATAAAATGGAAGACCCACTTCCTAATAATGGGAACATTTTTTCTTGAGGCCCTCTACGCCTCTTCCAAGGGGCATTGGAGTGCCCCTAAATTTTTGGCAACCCTTGCATTCACTGCATAGGCAAACAAAATGGGAGACCCACTTCCTAATAATGGGAACATTTTTTCATGAAGCCCTCTACATCTCTTCCAAGGGGCATTGGAGTGCCTCCCAATTTTGGGCAGCCCTTGCATTCACTGCATAGGCCAACACTATGGGAGACCCACTTCCTAATAATGGGAACATTGTTTTCAGGAGGCCCTCCTCTAAGTCTCTTCAAAGGGGTATTGGGGTGCGTCCAAATTTTCAAAGGGGTATTGGGGTGCGTCCAAATTTTGGGCAGACCTGCATCCTCAATAACAGTATAGGAGACCCACTATTTAGTAATGGGAACAACAAAGCATAGCCAGCTGACGGCTCTCTAAGAATAGTGAGGGCCGACTGCTGGCCCTTTAAGAATAGTAAAGGCCACCTGATGGCCCTATAAAAATAGGCTTTGTGACTTTCAGGGTGCCTCCTTCATAAATGAAACAGGATGTGTCTGATCATGTCTCACACACCACATGGCCAGATAAGGTTGTAAAATGTTAAAATGACATTTCCCTGTGAATGCATTTGTCACGGTTGAAAGCAATGCAAAAGTGCAAAAATGCATCAAAAATGCTGCGTATGAACATAGCCCAAAGTGTGGAGGAATATTTTTGTTTTTGTTTATTTATTTTGCCTTATATAGAAGTCATTACCCTGGAAAGGATGTTCCTTAACATATTGCCCAGGAATATCCATTTTGGTTTCGTTTTTGTATGTTTTATTGTGAGTCAGTAAAAGTGGTGTAATACCTGTGACAACGTTGTTCACAGCAGTGACCTGGGAGTCAGAAATGCTTCTCGGGGTCTTCCCCATGCTGTTCCCATGTCCTCTGCAGACCGCCGGGGGGAGCGGCCTGAAAAATGCTCGAGTTTCCCATAGACTTACATTGGGCTTGTTGCTCGGGTCGAGCACCCAAGCATTTCAAATTGCTCGACCCGAGCATCGAGCACCCGAGTATTTTAGTGCTCGCCCATCACTAGAAATGATCATCTTAAATACCTAAGAAAGTTCATGTATTTCATGCCTGATTCTTAGCTTTACAAGCTTGGAGATGTGCGATCTTCGTTATTGTGCCGGTAGTATACAGTCATGGACTAAAGTGTTGGCACCCTTGAAATTGTTCTAGAAAATGAAGTATTTGTCCCAGAAAATTATTGCAATCACACATATTTTGTTATACACATGTTTATTTCCTTTGTGTGTATTGGAACAACACAAAAAAACTGAAAAAAAGGAAAATTGGCCATAATTTCACATAAAACCGCAAAAATGGGCCGAACAAAATTCATAGAATCTTAGAATGTTAGAGTTGGAGGGGACATCCATTGTCATCTGGTCCAACCCCATGTTCCATGCAGGATTCACTAAACCATCTCAAACAGATGTCTGTCCAGCCTCTGTTTGAAGACGTCCATTGAAGGGGAACTCACCACCTCTCGTGGCAGCCTGTTCCACTCATTGATCACCCTCACTGTCAAAAAGTTTTTTCTAATATCTAATCTGTATCTTCCATTCAGTTTCATCCCATTGCTTCTAGTCTTTCTTTGCGCTAATGAGAATAAAGCTGATCCCTCTACAGTGTGACAGCCTTTGAGATATTTGTAGACAGCTATTAAGTCTCCTCTAAGTCTTCTCTTTTGCAAGCTAAACATTCCTAAATCCTCTAACCGTTCCTCATAGGACATTGATTGCAGACCGGTCACCATTCTGGTCACTTTTCTCTGAATTTGCTCCAGTTTCTTCATGACTTTTTAAAGATGTGGTGCCCAGAACTGGACACAGTATTCCAGATGTAGCCTGATCAAACAGGAGTAGATCGGGATAATTACTTCACGTGATCTAGACTGTATGCTTCTGTTAATGCAACCCAGAATTGTGTTTGCCTTGTTTGCTGCTGCATCACACTGTTGACTCATGTCCTGTGATCTATAAACCCAAGTCTTTTTCACATGTGCTGTTGCTGTTGCTTAGCCCTATTCCCTCCTATTCCCTCCTATTCTGTATATGCTTTTTCATTTTTCTTGCCCAGATGTAGGACTTTGCATTTCTCCTTGTTAAAAACTATTCTGCTAGTTGCTGCCCACAGTTCCAGTTTGTTTAGATCTTTTTTACTCCTCTCCCTCTCTTATCTAGTATTAGCTATTCTTCCTAGCTTTGTGTCATCAGCAAATGTAATCAGTTTACCCTCAATTCCTTCATCTAAATCATTAATAAAGATGTTGAACAACACAGGGCCCAGGACAGAGCCTTGTGGTACACCACTTGAGACATTCTTCCAACTGGATGTGCAAGCATTTATGACTACTCTTTGGGTCCGATCACTAAGCCAGTTATGAATCCACCTAACAGTTGCCTTGTCCATTCCATAGTTGGTCATTTGTTCAGTAAGGATTGTATGAGATACTTTGTCAAATGCTTTGCTCAAGTCAAGATGTAATATATCTACTGCATTTCCCTGATCCACCAAGTCAGTGATTCTGTCATTAAAGGAAATTAAAAAGAAAAAGGGAAAGGGTGCATGTGTAAACACACAGGGCTATTTGTATAAATTAAAAGTGCCAGTGCACTCACCTATAATGGTTGTGTACGTCTACACAACCAAGATTAAGCATGTAGTTAGAAGGGCTCCAGGTCGGTGTTTGTGTCGCAACTCCGTGCTCCTCGGATGGTCACACGATCCTGCCGGACCAGATACCACGTCACCGCAGGTCCTCAGTCGTTTTTCCCGGTGGCTGGGTAACCGCAGGTCTTCAAACCTCCAAATATGCCAGGCTGCTCCTGCCGCTTAGGCTCCGTGTGGAGATGTCTCACATGTAAACAATGGTACAGCGATCTCAGGGAGCGCCAAAGGAATACTGGACAAGTAAATGGATAATAACCGACCTTTATTCTTCCTCCAATGCCACTGCCACAAAGCGTTTCGACAGTCTAAGCCGTCTTCATCAGGTGGGGTAAAGGAGAATGTTATAATGGCAGCTTTATAAAGGGGTGGTATTTTACATAATTTGGACCACATGTTGTAATCAATTAACCCTTTCATTGTAGAACTCCATATAATGCATTCTTTACCAATTAACCTCTTATTTCCCCTTGAAACAGCATTGTGCACTTATATTTAAAATTCCCTACATGGATTCATAAGCTCACAATTTTTAATAAAAACTTCCTATTTATGTTTAAAAATTGAAAATAAATAATGAATAATAAATAATAAAATTTATAATGAAAAAATAAAAATTGAAATATATGTTTAAAAATAGGGGGGAATGGTAAAGGAAATTAAGTTAGTCTGACATGACTTATTAGTTACAAACCCATGGTCTGGTTATTCACTTCATTCTCATAAAAGTACTTGCATAGATGTTGTTTAATAATTTGTTCAAAGATCTTTCTTGGTATAGAAGTAAGACTCACACGTCTATAGTTCCCTGGGTCCACCTTCTTCCCCTTTTTGAAGATAGGGACAAAATTCGCTCTTCTCCAGTGTTCTGGGACTTCTCCTGTTCTCCAAGAATTTTCAAAGATTATGGAGAGTGGTTCAATTATTTCCTCTGCTATCTCCTTCAGTACCCTAGGATGTAATTCATCTGGACCTGGAGACTTGAATTAATTTCTGTTAGCTATCTCTCTGTTTATAGATATTGTGGATTCTTCTATTCCTTCAATAGTTCAGTTAGAAAACACGCACACTGAAATTATGCAGATCAGTAAAGTTAAGAACAAATCTAGTCAGTGTCATATGATCCAATAATTGGAAATTAACGCTTGGATCATGGAATGGCAGACCATTCGGATCGAAGCTATAAAACAGTAACATAGTAACATAGTTTTTAAGGTTGAAGGAAGACTAAGTCCATCTAGTTCAACCCATAGCCTAACATGTTGATCCAGAGGAAGGCAAAAAAAAAAAACATGTGGCAAACACTAAGCTCCACATTGGGGAAAAAAATTCCTTTCCGACTCCATACGACAATCAGACTAGTTCCCTTGATCAACGCCCTATCAGGGAATCTAGTATATATAACCTGTAATATTATACTTTTCAAGAAAGGCATCCATGCCCTTCTTAAATTTTAATAGTGAATCACTCATTACAACATCATGCGGCAGAGTGTTCCATAGTCTCTCTGCTCTTACAGTAAAGAATCCGAGTCTGTGATTATGATTAAACCTTCTTTCCTCCAGACATAGAAGATGCCCCCTTGTCCCCGTCTCTGGCCTCAGAGTAAAAAGATCAGTAGACAGGTCTTTGTACTGTCCCCTCATATACTTGCACATAGTAATAAGATCACCCTTCCACCTTCGTTTTTCCACAGTAAATAACCCCAAGTGTAATAACCTGTCTTGGTATTGCAGACCCCCCAGTCCTCTAATAAACTTGGTCGCTCTTCTCTGCACCCTCTCTAGTTCAGCTATGTCTTTCTTATACACTAGAGACCAGAACTGTACACAGTATTCTAAGTGTGGTCGCACTAGTGACTTGTATAGAGGTAAAATTATGTTCTCCTCATGAGCATCTATGCCTCTTTTAATGCATCCCATTATTTTATTTGCCTTTGCAGCAGCTGCCTGACACTGGCCACTAAACGTGAGCTTGTCGTCCACCAATACACTCTGGTCTTTTTCAGTTACAGTTTTGCCCAGTGTTTTACAATTAAGCATATAATTATACATTTTGTTTCCTCTGCCCAAGTGCATTACCTTACATTTATCCCCATTAAAGCTCATTTGCCATTTATCAGCCCATGCTTCTAGTTTACATAGATCCTCCTGTAATATAAAATTGTCCTCCTCTGTATTGATTACCCTGCAGAGTTTAGTGTCATCTTCAAATATTGAAATATTACTCTGTATGCCCCTACAAGGTCATTAAAAAATATGTTAAAAATAAGGGGGCCCAATACTGACCCCTGTGGCACCCCACTGTTAACTGAGACCCAGTCTGAGTGTTTTCCATTAATAACCACCCTTTGTTTCCTATCACTGAGCCAATTCTTAACCCACATACATATATTTTCCCCTATCCCCATTGTTCTCATTTTTTGTATCAAACTTTTGTGTGGAACTGTATCAAAAGCTTTTGAAAAGTCCATATACACAACAATCACTGCATTTCCTTGGTCCAGTCCGGAACTTGCCTCCTCATAAAAACTGATCAGATTAGTTTGACAGGAACGGTCCCTCGTAAACCCATGTTGATATTGGGTCATGAGGTTATTCTTCTTCAGATACTCTAGTATAGCATCTCTTAGGAAACCCTCCAGGATTTTACCCACAGTAGAGGTTAAGCTTACTGGCCTATAATTTCCAAGTTCAGTTTTTGTCCCCTTTTTGAATATTGGCACCACATTTGCTATACGCCAGTCCTGTGGTACTGACCCTGTTATTAAGGAATCTTTAAAGATTAAAAATAATGGTCTCTCTATGACATTACTTAATTCCTGCAGTACTCGCGGGTGTATCCCATCCGGGCCCGGGGATTTGGCTAAAGATAAAGATAAAGAAAAAACCGAACCTGGGGTCCTAAAAATCAGATACCACATGTATTTATGTAATTAAAAGACCATAGTTCAGTGAAGATCAGTTGATGTTACATTTAATTTCTTAGAGAACACAGAAGCAAAATAGGAATTTAAAAGTTCAGTCTTCTCAGCATTATTTTTTACCGCTTTACCATTTTCATCCTGTAAAATTTCTATGGCATGTTTGACTTTTCTATTACTTTTGACGTAGCCCCAAAATCCTCTCTTATTGCTTTTGACATCTCTTGCAAGCCTTAATTCATTATCAGCTTTAGCTTATCTGAGGCATGCCCTGCAGGCTCTGCAGACAGCATTATATTCTTCTTTAGCTATGCCTCCCTCTTTCCATTTGATAAACATTTCTTTCTTCCTTTTTAGCATGTGTTTAAGTTCAGTATTCATCCATCCTGGCTTCCTTAACTGCTTCCTATTCTTCCCTCTTTTAGGGATTGTTAACGATTGTGCTTTGAGAATCTAATTTTTCAACATTTCCCATCCTTCCTGGACATTTCTGTCCTTTTAGGACATCCAGCCATTGGATCCCTCCTATCCTTTTTCTGTGTCCCTTAAAATCTGCCTTTCTGAAATCCAACTTTGTAGTCTGACTCTTCACAGGTCTTCCTCCTCTAGTTATCCAAAATTGTTGGCATCCTCAACTTAATATTTGGTTGCACACCATTTGGAATTAATATCTGCAATCAATTGCATCCTATAACCATCAACAAGCTTCTTACACCTCTCAACTGCAATTCTGTACCACTCTTCTTTTGTAAACTACACCAAGTCTCTCATATTTAAATGGGGTCTTCTCCCAACAGTAATTTTAAGATCCCTCATTAGGTGTTTAATAGGATTTTGAGCAGCCGGACTCATTGCTGGCCGCTTCAGAACTCCCCAGCACTTTGTTTCCATCCATTTCTGGGTGCTTCTTGAAGTATATTTGGGGTCACTGTTCTGCTGGAAGACCTATGACACAAACCCAGCTTTCGAACACTGGACACTATATTGCGACGCAAAATCATTTGGTAATCTTCAGATTTCATGATGCCTTGCACACAATCAAGGCAACCAGTGCCAGAGGCAGCAAAACAATTCCTAAACATCTTTGAACCTCCACCATATTTGACTGTATGTACTGTGTTCTTTTCTTTGTATGCCTCATTCCATTTTCTGTAAACAGTAGAATTATGTGCTTTACCAAAAACTCTATCTTGGTCTCATCTGTCCACAAGACGCTTTCCAAGAAGGATTTTGGCTTACTCACGCACATTTTGGAAAACTGCAGTCTAGCCTTTTTATGTTTCTGTGTCAGCAGTGGGATCCTCCTGGGTCTCCTGCCATAGAGTTTCATTTCATTCAAATGTCGACAGATAGTTCGCACTGACACTGATGCACCCTGAGCCTGCAGGACAGCTTGAATTTAATTGGAACTTGATTGGGGCTGCCTGTCCACCATCTGGACAATCCTGCGTTTCAACCTTTCATCAATTTTTCTCTGCCATCCACGTCCAGTGAGATTAGCTACAGTGTCTTGGGCTGTAAATTTCTTGTTTATATTTATAAGGAACATCGAGATCTCTGGAGATGAACTATGAGATTGTTGATATTTTTCAATAATTTTGGTTCTCAAGTCAGTTCTCTTCTCCTCTTTCTGTTCTCCATGCTTAGTGTGGCATACACAGACAAACAATGCAAAGATTGAGTTAATTTCTTCCCTTTTTATCAGGTTTGATTTTCATATTTCCCACACCTGTTACTTGCCACAGGTGAGTTTGAATGAGCATCACATGCTTGAAACAAAGTTGTTTACCCACAATTTTGGAATGATGCCAACAATTTTGTCCGGCCCATTTTAGGGTTTTTGTGCAAAATTATGTCCAATTTGCATTTTTTTCTCTGTTTTTTGTGTTGTTCCAATACACACAAGGGAAATAAACATGTGTATAACAAAAAATGTGTAATTGCAATAATATTTTTGGAGAAATACTTCATTTTTTGGAACAATTTCAAGGGTGCCCAAACTTTTGGCCATGACTATTACTCTATTGTCAAATGCTGTAGATGCCATTATATGCAGGAAACATTGTTATCTCATTAGGAGTTTAACTGTTGCTCTTTCTGTGCTATATCTCCATTAGATTTAATTATTGTACTTCTGCTCGGTACAGTTATATCGGGTATTTGTCACATATATGTCTGTTGTCATTATAATACTGATTTTAATCTTTTTGTTTTATTGGATATAAATCTTCTCCTTACATGTAATATATGCCTCTGTTACCTCCTATATTTCATAATATATACTTTGCTCTTTAGTACTCCATCGATGTAGCTTTGAGCGAACAAGCATTGCCATATTAGCTATTACATTGCTTTATCAGGTTATCATACTAGCACACCTTTGGAAATCGCTTTGTTTCTCTCTGCTTTCCATTTATAGTTTCTTGCCTCTCGCTCAGTCCTCTCGGAAGTGGAAAGAGCTTGAATATGTGGTTTGAAGGCGAGATTAGAGTCCGAAGAGCTGTTCACTTTTCCATCAATATATTGGGGTCTCTCGACTGGCCAGCTTCGAGTAGGGCAACAGAAGATTGCTTGTAGCGATTTGAGCAGCCATGGTCACGTGAAGGTGACAGTGGGAAAGTGCTATTACTGTTGCAAGAGGTGGATAATGATGAGACACAATGGATAGAAAGTCAGGAGGAGGACCAGGGTACGGAAGTGGAAGACGAAGCGGTGGATGATGAAGTCACTGACCCAACCTCGCAATGGGACATGCAGAGCAAGGACAGCAGCACACAGGGGGGGGGAGGTGTAGCACCACAACAGGCAGGAACAAGCAGTGTGGTGGCCACAGACACAAGGGGGGCAATTGCTCCCCGGAACACCAACACGATTGAAGTTGCCAGTACAACTGTTATGTCTTCCCGAGTCTGGTTATTTTTAAAAGACTGTTTAGATAACCCCAAAAAGGCAATTTGCAACATCTGCCAGGCCAGAATCAGCGCGAGCACCAAATCTACCAGTTGTCCCTACCACAGTCCTTGGAATGCAAGCGCAAGTATGCAGCCAGCCACCCACCCACCCACAGGCCGCAATACTAAACTGCCACATTTCTGGACTGCTTGCACTTGAAATGTTGCCTTTTAGGCTCGTGGAGGCGGAAGCTTTCCACAACCTCATGGTGGCGGTGGCCAGGTGTCCATACTTGGTTCCCAGCCGCCACTATTTCTCCCGGTATGGTCTCCACCTTCCACAAGCGCGAGTCCTAGAACATTACCCGTGCCCTCCCCAGTGCACTTAAGTGGGAAGGACCGCCTAACCACAAACACGTGGACAAGTGAATATGGCCAGGAACGGTACATCTCATGGACGCATGTCACTGGGTTAATATTGTGCTCTGTCTCTTAGAAAACAACCAAATTATTCATGATGGTTGGATCATCCATATCCTTAGCTTTGTGTTACTTGGAATGCAAGTACAAGTATACAGCCAACCACCCACCCACAGGCCGCAATACTAAACTGGCACATTTCTGGACTGCTTGCTTGCACTTGAAGTGATGCCTTTTAGGCGCGTGGAGGCAGAAGCTTTAAAAAACCTCATGGTGGTGGCTGCCAGGTGTACATACTCGGTCCCCAGTCGCCACTATTTCTCTCGGTATCGTCTCCGCCTTCCACAAGCGCGAGTCCCAGAACATTACCTGTGCCCTCCCCAGTGCATTTAAGTGGGAAGGACCACCTAACCACAAACACGTGGACAAGTGAATGTGGTCAGGGACAGTTCATCGCACTGACGCATTCCACTGGGTTAATATGGTGGAAGCTGGGACCCAGTGGGACCCTGGGACGGAACATGTCCTCCCAGCACAGAGGATTGCGGGCCCTGGGTCAATCAGGGTTGCCCGTACACCGTACATTCTACAGCTCCTGCACGACCTCCTCCTCTTCAGCCTCCATCTCCATCACTTGATTCATTTTTTCAGGACATATTCCAGATTATTTACTTAAACTTCGTGTGTGCCAATAACAATAAGCAGGACTGTATGCTTAGGCGATAAACCGCAAACCGTTGCAGAGTTGTTGAAAGCTGTATCAGAGAACCTGGTGTCGGCTCTGAATACAGGCAAGCTCGCACATGTACCATGCCTGGCCCATGTGCTCAACTTAGTGGTTCTGCAGTTTCTCAAAATCGACACGGATCTGCCAGAGTTGCTTGTGAAAGTACTCCACATGTGTGCCCATTTCAGAAAGTCAGCTTCAGCTTCCGCCACCCTGGCAGGGCTTCAGCAGCATTTGCAGCTTCCAGATTACCGACTGGTGTACGATGTGACTACGCATTGGAAATCAACATTGCAGATGTTTGGAATTATTTTGAGCAGCAGAGAGCAGTTGTTGAGTACCAGCTTTAACACGTCCGTCGGCATTCAGGTCAGCCTCCGCACATAAGAGCTGATGAGTGGGCATGGATGTCTGACATCTGTGCCCTCCTCCAAAACTTTGAGGACTCCACCAAAATGGTGAGCGGCAATGACTCCATAATTAGTGTCACCAACTCGCTTCTCAGTCTACTGAAGCTCTCGCTGCTCCCAATTAAAGAAGAGGCATTGCAGGCGGAGCAAGGAACTATACAGGGTGATGCTACTCAGCCCAGCCTCATCTCATCTCAACACGGATTGGGTGATAATAAGGAGGAGGAGGAAGAGGACATAGACAGTCATACGCTTGGTGAGAACAGGGAAGTCTTGGCTGTTGGCAGTCTGGCACACAAGGCCGACTTTATGCTCCCCTGCCTTTACCGTGAGCATCGCATTGTACGCATTTTGGGCATTACAGAAAACTGGCACAGCACGAGAGTATTCTTGGAGATGGAGGTGTTAGGTTTTGATTAAGGAAGATGTCTGTCTTAGATCAGTTGCAGAACGGAGGGCACAGGAGGGGTGATATACAGAAATGAGGGAAGAGATATAGGCCGGTGCAGAACTGTGGACAGCTTGGTGGGTGAGAGAGATGAGTTTGTATTGTATTCTGTAGTGATTGTTTAACCTAACCCGTGCAATGACTGGCACAAGGTAGAGCCGTTGGTGAAGCGGCTTGATAGAAATATGACCCTGGCTGCTGCATTCAGAAGGGATTGGAGAAGAGACAGTTTGGAGGGAGACCGATTAGAAGAGAGTTGCACTAGTGAATAAGAGCCACAGAAAGAGTTTTTGCAGTATGAAAGGTATCCAAGATAGCAGGCATGCCGAGTGGGAGTCATGGTGGCAGCACATAAAGGAAAATGCAAAGTCAGGTACAGGTAGGTTAGTAGAGGGAGGAAACCGAAGGAGTTCATTTTTGGAGATATTAAGTTCAGGCTCTTGTTGAAGAATTATAAAAAAAAGAAAATTCCCATCTGACAACGCTGGCGGCAGAGGTCACAGTCAGACAGTTCATTGGACAACCAAGGAGTACAAGCGAGGAAGACACAAACTAGATGCGGCAGAGGCAGGGGAACGCTGTCAAAGGTCTGGGACAGTTTTCTCAGACCCTGCTAGCGCCCAGGCCCTGATACACGGGGTACTCTGACAAGGAGGGAAAAGTTTTGGAAGATGCAAGCTGGACACGTGGCATGAACTGTGTCTGGAGCGCCTGGCCTCTAGTGTTTTGTCAGAGATAGTTTTTAGTGCCGCCGAGGGCATTATAACTGATAAAACTGATAGGCACATCCGCCTGTCAACTGAAAATGCTGACAGGCTGACTCTTATAAAAATGAACAAGGGCTGAATTGGGCCAGACTTCTCAACACCATCAGTTGATAGCATCAAACATAAACTCAAATCCAGTGGTTATTTTTTGGGGGGTCTATTCCCATGCACCCCTTCACACCCAGACATGGGTATACCCTTCTGGAATTGTTCTATTTTATGTCTCCCTCCTCCTTCTCCTCATCCTCCACCACCATATCACCAGGGAGACCGTGATGCAACACCCACATATTTTTTTATGGTTGTTTCTGATTAGAGACAAGCAAATATTTCAATACTCGTTTCGGATTACTATCGCCGTTTTTGCAATATTCGCCAATGTAGTTGTCAAATATTCGCCGAACATTGCCAAAAGCCATTGGATTCAATGTGTGCCAAAATCAAACGTATACACAGTACCTTCAAATGGGACCAAAAGCTTCCAAAACACATAAATTTAGGGGCAGTCACCAGGAAAGTGCCATCAATTGACCCAGAGTACAAGTAGTATTATTATTATTTATTATTATGGCGCCATTTATATCATTGCGCTTTATATGTGAAAAGAAGTCACTGACTGGTAAAAGAACAGAGAGGACCCTGCCCGTGAGGGCGCACAAACAGTCTATAAGGGATGGGTGAGGATAGAGTAGGTGAGGGTGCAGCTGGTTGTGCAGTGGTATGGTGGAGCGAGGGTTACTGCAGGTTGTAGGCCTGTCGGAAGAGGTGGGTCTTCACCTTCTTTTTAAAGGTTTCAACAGTAGGAGAGAGTCTGATGTGTTGGGGTACACAGTTCAAAAGTAGAAGGGATGCACAGGAAAAATCTTGTAAGCAATAGTGGGAAGATGAGAGAAGACGGGAGTAGAGAAGGAGATCTTGTGAGGATCGGAGGTTGTGAGCTGGTATGTGCCGGGAGACAAGGTCACAGATATATGGAGATACAGGTTGTGCATGGCTTTGCATGTCATGGTTACGGTTTTGAACTGAAGTCTCTGGCCAATGGGGAGCCAGTGAAGGGATCATAGATTGCAATTTTATAGATTGATGGAGCCAGTCAACAGTAAAAAAAAAGCAGCCATAGAGTGTCCAGTAACCTTCCCACAGACTTTTCTTAGCTAGGGCTGCTTCTCGGCAAGGTTTTACAGGTCCACCAGAGAACCGGAGACTCCTCCGGTGGGCCCTGGCTTCTCTTTCAGGAGAGTTCATTGTGCCGAGGTGAGGTTGTGATGATGATTGAGGCCACCATCTCCTGAGCTTGCTGCTGGTACTTTTCTATGGGAATCAGCTTGGCTCCAACCAGGCAGGAATATTTCCAGTGAACTATGTCACGACGCCATGGTATTAGCAGTGCCCTCAGTACCAGTAGCGAAGCCATCTACAATTTCCTTTTCATCTGCCCAAATACATTAGTTTCTCAAAAAGGAGCTGAAGATACTGAGTGGCAGTAGGTGCAAGTTTCTCCAACATGTTAGATATCAGAGGGAGAAGAGAGAGGGCAGCACAGTGGCTCAGTGGTTAGCAATGGCGCTTTGCAGCACTGGGGTCCTGGGTTCAAATCCCACCAAGGACAACATCTGTATGTTCTCCCCATGTTTGCATGGGTTTGCCCTCAGTGAAAAAGCAGCCATAGTGTCCAGTAACCTTACCACACACTTTTCTTAGCCAGGGCTGCTTCTCGGCAGAGTTTTACAGACCCACCAGAGAATCCTCGGGTGGGCCCTGGCTTCTCCATTGGGAGAGTTCATGATAGTGCAAACTTTGCAGCTGCTATGAGGCTCTTGAGCGGGGGAGAAAGGTAGACCCTCAGACTCAAATCCTCTGGTGGGCCCAATGTTTCTCAGTCTGACACTGCTTCTTAGTGAGAGTTGTATTTCACCACAGTCATATTTTTTAGCTCGGTGAAAGGACTGGCATAGAGGGAAACCGTATCTACTCCGACTGTCATTTCTCCGCCACCAGGTTCCGCCCATTGTCACACACGACCATGCTTGGCTGTATGTTCAGTGGTGAGAGCCACAGATCAGGCTGCTGTGTTACAGCCTTCAGCAACTCCGCAGCGGTGGGCAGTTTGTCACCTAAGCATTAAGCATATTAGCTTCAGCACAGCCTGTTGCCACTTGGCCAAGGCAGTGCTGCAGTGTTTTCAGCTTGTGACTGTGGTCATTTCAGAGATGGAGGCCAAACTGGAGCTGAACAATGTGATTACATTGAGGTTACATTGGCGAGTCTGTTTTTTATACTAAAGAAAGATCCTATTGTGTTTTTATTTTTTTTTTACGTCTCTTCAAATATGTATTGGAGTGCATCCTAATTTTTGTCAGACTTGAAATTGTTGCATATGCAATAACAATATAGGAGACACATTCCTTAAAAATGGGAAGGACAATTCAAATAGACTCTATATTCTAGAATATTAACTGTCTTATCTGAAATTCTTTTACGGGTGAGGTATCACAGTATGGATAGCGTATTACATAGATCCAGCCAGGTATTATTGCTTTATACTGCGTGCTGCTGGTGCTGCCCAAAAGAATTTTAAATCTATTCTATTCCCTATCGATAACGCTGTTAGATGCATTTACAATAGGAACAGGTGCTGCTGCTAGATGGTATCATCACCAGCTACAGATGAGTGTTCATTCTGGTTGCATAAATGTCTTCCACAGTCCATAACTTTATTTTTTTTTATTTCTTTGGCCTTATTTATCCTGGAAAGAATGTTTAATTTTTTTTCCATTTTAGCTTATTTTTATATGTTTTTTTTTATGTCAGTCCACAAAAGTGGAGTAATACTCTGACAACATTGTTCACAGATATGCTATTTGTCAGCGGCCAACTGGGAATAGGTTTGAACCCACAACTGAAATACTTTAAATGGAGTGTAATATTTGACACGCTTACAATAATTGCTGGATTATTAGGGCAGTCATATGGGATAACGTCTTATGGCCACAATTTCAGACAGTCGCCTAATAGTATGGTATTTGTCAGCGACCAAGTGTCAATTGGTTCAACAAAACGCAGGTGGCTGACTTTAAAAGGAGTGGAATATTTGGCATGCTATATTATTACGGCAGTCTTATGGATCACGTGCGTCTGATCATTGAAAAAAGTTCCTCTGCTTCTACAATACAGTAATATGAATAAATAGAAAAAAATCTGTCTGTATTCGGCGAACTAGCAAATGTAGCTGTAAAATGGTGTACACTGACACACTTGTACCATCTATAAATGGAGGACAATATTTTCCACGTTCACTACAAATGGCTGGATTTGAACCGCAGTTATATGTGATACATCTGACAGAGAACCACGTTTTTAAATAGCAGGCCTGTAGTTTTGTAATACTATTCTTCAGAGACCTAGTGTGAATAGCTTGACTGACACACTGCAACGAAATGGAAGGCAGAAATGGCTGATTTTGGAACACTGTTATAGGTGATATGTCTGACAGGGAACCATGGTTTTAAATAGCAGGTCTGTAATTTACTAATATTATTCTACACAGAGACCTAGTGTGAATAGTTTGACCGACACACTGCAACAAAATGGAAGGCTGAAATGGCTGATTTTGGAACACTATTATAGGTGATATGTCTGACAGAGAATCATGGTTTTAAATAACAGGCCTGTAATTTACTAATATTATGTTACACAGAGACCTAGTGTGAATAGCTTGACCGACACACAGCAACAAAATGAAAATGGAAGAAATAGCTGATTTTGGAACACTGTTATAGGTGATATGTCTGACAGAGAACCACGGTTTTAAATAGCAGGCCTGTAATTTACTAATACTATTCTTCACAGACTCTTAGTGTGAATAGCTTGACCGGCACACTGCAACATAATGGAAAAGGAGGCCAATATTTTCCACATTCAGTTCAAATTTCTGGATTTTTATCGCTGAAATATGGAACAGATCTGGCTGTATTCTGCAGAGCTAACAAGCAAATGGAGCAGAAAAATTGTGTACTCTGGATTGCTTTTTAAGCAAATAACTAGGATTAAGATAATAAAAAAATTGCCCTGGCCCCTGATATCTGGGGTTATATCTACAAATATCTGTATTTATTACAGCAGCAGACAGGACGTTCAATGGATCCTCATGCACTATATGCACTGCAGTCTGCCACATACACTGCCTGCCTGCCTAACTCCTGCCTAGCACTGATTATATGCACCTAGATTAGTCCTCAGAAGGACTATTAGTTCATATGGATATATATATATATATATATATATATATATATACAGTACAGACCAAAAGTTTGGACATACCTTCTCATTTAAAGATTTTTCTGTATTTTCATGACTATGAAAATTGTACATTCACACTGAAGGCATCAAAACTATGAATTAACACATGTGGAATTATATACTTAACAAAAAAGTGTGAAACAACTGAAAATATGTCTTATATTTTAGGTTCTTCAAAGTAGCCACCTTTTGCTTTGATGACTGATTTGCACACTCTTGGCATTCTCTTTATGAGATTCAAGAGGTAGTCACCGGAAATGGTATTCCAACAATCTTGAAGGAGTTCCCAGAGATGCTTAGCACTTGTTGGCCCTTTTGCCTTCACTCTGCGGTCCAGCTCACCCCAAACCATCTCGATTGGGTTCAGGTCTGGTGATTGTGAAGGCTAGGTCATCCGGCGTAGCACCCCATCACTCTCCTTCTTGGTCAAATAGCCCTTACACAGCCTGGAGGTGTGTTTGGGGTCATTGTCCTGTTGAAAAATAAATGATGGTCCAATTAAACGCAAACCGGATGGAATAGCATGCCACGGCAAGATGCTGTGGTAGCCATGCTGGTTCAGTATGCCTTCAATTTTGAATAAATCCCCAACAGTGTCACCAGCAAAGCACCCCCACACCATCACACCTCCTCCTCCATGCTTCACGGTTGGAACTAGGCATGTAGAGTCCATCCGTTCACCTTTTCTGCGTCACACAAAGACACGGTGGTTGGAACCAAAGATCTCAAATTTGGACTCATCAGACCAAAGCACAGATTTCCACTGGTCTAATGTCCATTCCTTGTGTTCTTTAGCCCAAACAAGTCTCTTCTGCTTGTTGCCTGTCCTTAACAGTGGTTTTCTAGCAGCTATTTTACCATGAAGGCCTGCTGCACAAAGTCTCCTCTTAACAGTTATTGAAGAGATGTGTCTGCTGCTAGAACTGTGTGTGGCATTGACCTGGTCTCTAATCTGAGCTGCTGTTAACCTGCGATTTCTGAGGCTGGTGACTCGGATAAACTTGTCCTCAGAAGCAGAGGTGACTCTTGGTCTTCCTTTCCTGGGGCGGTCCTCATGTGAGACAGTTTCTTTGTAGCGCTTGATGGTTTTTGCAACTGCACTTGGGGACACTTTCAAAGTTTTCCCAATTTTTCGGACTGACTGACCTTCATTTCTTAAAGTAATGATGGCAACTCGTTTTTCTTTACTTGGCTGCTTTTTTCTTGCCATAATACAAATTCTAACAGTCTATTCAGTAGGACTATCAGCTGTGTATCAACCTGACTTCTGCGCAACACAACTGATGGTCCCAACCCCATTTATAAGGCAAGAAATCCCACTTATTAAACCTGACAGGGCACACCTGTGAAGTGAAAACCATTTCCGGTGACTATCACTTGAAGCTCATCAAGAGAATGCCAAGAGTGTGCAAAGCAGTCATCAAAGCAAAAGGTGGCTACTTTGAAGAACCTAGAATATAAGACATATTTTCAGTTGTTTCACACTTTTTTGTTAAGTATATAATTCCACATGTGTTAATTCATAGTTTTGATGCCTTCAGTGTGAATGTACAATTTTCAAAGTCATGAAAATACAGAAAAATCTTTAAATGAGAATGTGTGTCCAAACTTTTGGTCTGTACTGTATATATTTATGTATGTTGTGGAATATCTAAACTAATAGGACTTCAATAGACCCTCTTGCACTATATGCACTGCAGTCTGCCACATACGCTGCCTGCCTAACTCCTGCTATCATCACTGAATATATGCAGCTGGATTAGTCCTCAGAAGGACTGTTAGTTCAGATGGATATATATATTTGTTGTGGAATAACAAAACTAACTATAAATAAGCAAATCTCTCCCTGACGCAACAGCACATCTCCCTACACTGCCTGTTTCCGGGGTAGACTGTGATGAGCATAGCAGTGCCAGGTCTTATATAGACACGATGATGCCATGCAGCCAGCCAATCACTGTAATGCCACAACCAACATGGTTATGGCATTACAGTGCGTGGCAAGCAATCCCTGCATGTTCATTGGCTCTCTAAAGAGCGCCAAACATGCAGGGAGGGGACCCGAGTTCCTACCCGAGCAACCCGGAAATACTCGCCGAGCTTGTCAAGCATAGTGATGCTCGGGCAAGTACCGAGCAGTGGCGAGCACGTTCGCTCATCACTAATCACCACTTCTGCATTTTTCACCCACTCCTGGTTTTGGCTTATGAATACTGCTGTGAAATACTGACCAAATATTGATAGTGTGACCGTAGCCTCAGAAAGAGGGAAAAGAATTCAATATGATTATATTCATTATCATCTTTCTCTAAATATAATTGTATATCTATAATATAACGCTACAAGCGTCCCTCTGTCTGAAGCCTCTATAGACTGTGCAAGCGTGACATGCCTGTGCAGTCTGGCTCCAAACAGAAGAACACATGGAGCCGTTACAGGTAAGAGGAGTGTGTATGGCGCCAGAGATCACGGTATGCGTGGACACTGAATGCATACCGCGATCTCCGGCGCCATACTTACATACTTACCTGACAGGGAGGAGCGTTGCCGCGGCGCCTCTCTTCTGGCCGGAGTGAAGGCGACGGAATCGGCGCATGCGCATAGCGATATCCAGCGCTATTTTGCTGAAGACACATTTGCAGTGTGTCTTCAGCAAAATGGCGCCGAACAGCATGGTATCGGCACGCGCATACTCCGGCGCCGCACTCCTCCCCCGGTCTCCGGCAGAACAGGACACCGCAGCGCTGGAGCACAGGGAAGAAAGGTGACTATAAGTGTTTGGGTGTTTTTGTATGTGAGCAGCGTGAAAGGGAAGAGGGGTGTCATACATAACAGGATTGGGAGGTGAGGGGGCCATACGTATCAGGATTGCGGGATAAGGGGTACCATACATACCAGGATTGAGGGGTGAGGGGTACCATGCATACCAGGATTGGGGGGTGAGGGGTGCCATGCATACCAGAATTGGGGGATGAGGGGACCATGCATACCAGGATTGGGGGATGAGGGGTACCATGCATACCAGGATTGGGGGATGAGGGCTACCATGCATACCAGGATTGGGGGTGAGGGGTACCATGCATACCAGGATTGGGGGTGAGGGGTACCATGCATATCAGGATTGGGGGATGAGGGGTACCATGCATACTAGGACTGGTGGATGAGGGGTACCATGCATATCAGGATTGGGGGATGAGGGGTTCCATGCATACCAGGATTGGGGGATGAGGGGTACCATGCATACCAGGATTGGGGGATGAGGGTACATGCATAAAAGGATTGGGGGTGAGAGGACCATGCATACCAGGATTGGGGGGTAAGGGGTGCCATGCATACCAGGATTGGGGGGTTAGGGGACCATGCTCATCAGGATTGTGGGTGAGGGGACCATACATACCAGGATTTGGGGGTGAGGGGTGCCATTTATGGACTTTTCAAAAGCTTCTGATACGGTTCCACACAAAAGGTTGATACATAAAATGAGAACAATGGGGATAGGAGAAAATATATGTATGTGGGTTAAGAATTGGCTCAGTGATAGGAAACAAAGGGTGGTTATTAATGGAAAACACTCAGACTGGGTCTCAGTTAACAGTGGGGTACCACAGGGGTCAGTATTGGGCCCCCTTCTTTTTAACATATTTATTAATGACCTTGTAGGGGACATACAGAGTAGTATTTCAATATTTGCAGATGACACTAAACTCTGCAGGGTAATCAATACAGAGGAGGACAATTTTATATTACAGGAGGATCTATGTAAACTAGAAGCTTGGGCTGATAAATGACAAATGAGCTTTAATGGGGATAAATGTAAGGTAACACACTTGGGCAGAGGAAATAAAATGTATAATTATATGCTTAATTGTAAAACACTGGGCAAAACTGTAACTGAAAAAGACCTGGGTGTATTGGTGGACAACAAGCTCACGTTTAGTGGCCAGTGTCAGGCAGCTGCTGCAAAGGCAAATAAAATAATGGGATGCATTAAAAGAGGCATAGATGCTCATGAGGAGAACATAATTTTACCTCTTTACAAGTCATTAGTGCGACCACACTTAGAATACTGTGTACAGTTCTGGTCTCCGGTGTATAAGAAAAACATAGCTGAACTAGAGCGGGTGCAGAGAAGAGCGATCAAGGTTATTAGAGGACTGGGGGGTCTGCAATACCAAGACAGGTTATTACACTTGGGGTTATTTACTGTGGAAAAACGAAGGCTTAGGGGTGATCTTATTACTATGTGCAAGTATATGAGGGGACAGTACAAAGACCTTTCTACTGATATTTTTACTCTGAGGCGGGGACAAGGGGGCATCTTCTACATCTGGAGGAAAGAAGTTTTAATCATAATCACAGATGCGGATTCTTTACTGTAAGAGCAGTGAGACTATGGAACTCTCTGCCACATGATGTTGTAATGAGTGATTCACTGTTAAAATTTAAGAAGGGCCTGGATGCCTTTCTTGATAAGTATAATATTACAGGTTATAAATACTAGATTCCTTGATAGGGCGTTGATCCAGGGAACTAGTCTGATTGTCGTATGGAGTCGGGAAGGAATTTTTTTCTCCAATGTGGAGCTTAGTGTTTGCCACATGGTTTTTTTTGCCTTCCTCTGGATCAACATGTTAGGCTATGGGTTGAACTAGATGGACTTAGTCTTCCTTCAACCTTAAAAACTATGTTACTATGTTATACATACCGGGATTGGTGCATGAGGGGTGCCATGCATACCAGCATTGGGGATGAGGGGTGCCATGCATACCAGAATAGGTATGAGGGGTACCATGTATACCAGGATAAGAATGCGGGGTACCATGCATACCAGAATAGGGATGAGGGGTACCATGCATACCAGAATAGGAATATGTGGTGCCATGCATACCATGATTGGGGGATGAGGAGTGCCATGCATACCAGGATAGGGATGAGGGGGCCATACATACCAGGACTGGGGATGAAGGAACCATGCATACTAGGATGAGGGATTGAGTGCCATGCATACCAGGATTGGGGGATGAGGGAGCCATGCATACCAGGATGAGGGATTGGGTGCGATGCATACCAGGATTGGGGATGAGGGAACCATGCATACCAGGATGAGGGATTGGATGCCATACATACCAGAATTGGGATGAAGGGTGCCATGTATACCAGGATGAGTTGTACCATACATACTAGAATAGGGATGTGGGGTACCATGCATACCAGGATGAGGGATGGGGTGCCATGCATACCAGGATGAGGGATAGGGTGCCATGCATACCAGGATGAGAAGTACCATGCATACCAGAATAGGGATGAGGGGTACAGTGCATACCAGGATGAGGGATGGGGTACCATGCATACCAGGATGAGAGATGGAGTGCCATGCATACCAGGATTGAGGGATGAGGAGGCCATTCATATCAGAATTGGGATGAGGGGTGCCATGTATACCAGGATGAAGGGTACCATACATACCAGAATAGGGATGGGGGTACCATGCATACCAGGATGAGGGATGGGATGCCATGCATACCAGGATGAGGGGTACCATGCATACCAGGATAGGGATGAGGAGTGCCATGCATACCAGGATTGGGGGATTAGGAGTGCCATGCATACCAGGATTGGGGGATGAGGAGTGCCATGCATACCAGGATATGGATGAGGGGTGCCATGCATACCAGGATTGGGGGTGAGGGGTGCCATGCATACAGGATTGGGGGTGAGGGGTGCCATGCATACAGGATTGGGGGTGAGGGGTGCTATGCATACCAGGATTAGTGGTGAGGGGTGCCATGCATACCAGGATTGGGGGTGAGGGGTGCTATGCATACGAGGATTGGGGGTGTGGGGTGCCATGCATACCAGGATTGGGGGTGAGGGGTGTCGTTCATACCAGGATTGGGGATGAGGGGTGCCGTGCATACCAGGATTGGGGGTGAGGGGTGACATGCATACCAGGATTGGGGGTGAGGGGTGCCATGCATACCTGGATAGGGATGAGGGGGTACCATGCATAACAGGATAGAGATGAGGGCAGCACATAACAGGATGGGGGCAGCACAAGTACCAGGATGGGGGCAGCACAAATACCAGGATGGGGGCAGCACAATTACCAGAATGGGAGACCATATACCAATAAAAATGCTCGCCACCCGGGCGTAGAATGGGCTCAATAGCTAGTGTATAAATATAATTGTATATGTCTATTCACTCTTGCATTTTTGGACTACCTATATTATTTAGGCTGTAAAAGAAGAAGATGGAAGGAGAACCTTTGTTTGTGTAGGGTTGGTTTGCTTTTACCTTCTGCTGAAAAATGCTTCTAGTCGGTGATAAATAAATTAAGATAAAGCTGTCAGTGTGACTTCAGCGTATTATTGATGTAGAATTGATGGTGTAATGTGCTATTTTTATTATTTAAGTTTTATATATGTATTAATGTGAAATGAATGTGGGATGCCATTCATGCATTTGATTTTTATTCGATCTAGGTGCCACATACAATAAAGTTTGAGCATTTTTCATATGTACAACGATAAGGTTTCTTTACATAAGAGAAGTCTTCCCCTTTCACATTTAAATGCTAAACTTGATCGCCAGTTGCATAGACGTGTAGCTTTTAATATTATGTGTAAAGCTTTATAGTGTATGTACAGGAATAAAAAACACACTTTTTTAGCTATCTGTAGAGCTGAAATGTTACTTTGAAGGAAAAACTTTGTTGAAAATTAATGCATTTATAAATATATAAGCAGATGTAAGGCAAATCAAAAGCTCATGATAACATGTTTGGTTTCCCACTGGTTAAATTGCAGGCTTTGTCTGGATACATCTTGTGGTTTCTAGAGAATATTTATGCATTGTTTGTGCAAATAAGATCACAAGGCCTCAATTGTAGTGCGTCTGTCCCGGACTAGCAGCAGGTGGCTCACAATTGTCTTCCATAGCAGGACGAGTTTATTTGTAGCAAGGTTTTTGCACTGAAAAGGAAAGTCATGGCAGTTCTGGATGACAAGAAAGTCACTTCCTCAGAGTTTCTCTATGATTATCCTCCATAGGACTCCAGGGGCAATGATTAATTCATACATCATCACTGAAGGTATCTCTCTTATGGTACATGCAGGGAAATAGACCTCTTTACTGAATTGCCTAGGGACAGATGTGAAATTTGTACAGAAAATCACTCCAGGTAGTCAATCTCGTAAAAGCATTGATATTACAAACTAAATACAAGTGATCTATTTGTTTAAGGTTATTACTATTTCAGATGGGGTATTAAACAAGCTTTTTACAGACAAAAAGTGTCGGCGCTCTATTTCCATTTGATGTTACTAAATGCGATCAATCCTTTTTTTATTACAGTTTTGGAGATATGGGGGCTGGTTGAACCAAAGTAACTGATTGAAATACACCAATGTCCCTATTAAAAGTCATGTCAGAAATGAATAAAGAATCTTAACAGTTTTACCTTTATATATGAAGATGTAAAATCTTTAGCTTTGTATAGGCAGTCTTTCATTCATTCTCCTTGATTCATTTTTCATCTAAGTTTTTAAGCTCCTTCTCTACTTTTCATCAAGCCAACAGGAAAATTATACATGAATATTTTTACTTGATGTTCAAGGCATGTAGGTCACATTATCACATCACAATGTTTCTCACTCGTAGATATCTTAAGGAAAATTGTTAAAAACATTTTTTTGTCTTATCTGAGATGTTCATGTGACTGTAAACGACAGGCAGCAGCTGTAGATATCATCATATATAGACAACATAGGTGACCCAATAATTTGCATCTGGTGGAAGCAAATATTTAAAGAAATTATATATTGCTAAACAAATCATGTTTGCAGTTATGTGATACTATTTTTCTGTGGAGCTGTTGCTCATAGTACACTAATAAAATATACGGGGAAAAACTGCATGTTATATTACACTTTAGTAGCTATTATATGTCCAAGACCTGACAGCTTACTCCATTTGTAAAAATATGGAAAGGTACGCTTCAAGAAAAATGTGTTTACAATGTTAAAGAGATTGTCCCGAATCAGAGCTAGTTTTAGACAAAGTCTGGACAAAAGTTTAAAGAGGGGCCCTAAATCAGGGGCAGACATATCATTGGTGCCCATTTCTACCTCCACAGCTGGTGGAATTTTGCATTATGTGAGCCATTGAACTGCAAAGGGCGCATATATTGTTCTTGCACAAGGGCCCTTTTCTTTCTATGTCCGTCAGTGCCCTAAATGATTACATATTGCACCATAACGCGCAAACATTTAGGTTGCATTTACATGCGTGTTTTGAACTTGTGAATGCTCCATATCTCACCATCCATTACTGCTTCAAACTTGAGAGTACCATTATTTCATAGACAATCATCTTGGCTATTTCATACATATATTTGACTTGTAACTACTTAGTATATGATTAGTTATGCAGGTTCTTGTGATGTCTCTGCATTGTTACAGTTTTGCTCCTGGTGGTGGAAAAATCTTTTTCTTCCTGTATACTACAAAATACAGCCTGTTCTTACATTCCCTAATAGCTCAGTGTGTTATTAGGTTGATTCCCAAGCAAAAGGTCACTGGTTTGAATCAAGGAGCAGCCATGAAGAAGATTTCCCAAGAAAAACAGAATGAAAGAGCTCATCGCTAGCTGTCTCTTGGCCAAGAACATTGCCAAACTACATCATTTGAGTGCCATGAAATTTGGAAGAATATGAAATGAAGTCTGTCCATCCATTCAAAAGCCAAGAGGTGGACATCCAGGGAACATATTGGAATTAACAAATTAGCTCATCATAAGGTCTATCAGCTTCATAATAGTGAGATCACAGACGTCCATGCAAGCACCATGCGACACACATTACACAAGTCTGGAATGGTGGCCCGAAAAAAGGTGAAGAAGCCTTGACTTCAATATCGTCATAAGAAACGTCGAACAGTATGAAAAGTGGACAATAGAAGATTGGAAACAAGTGCTTTCGAGTGATGAGACAAAAGTCAATAGACTAGATTCTGATAAGTGCAATTGGGCCTGGAAGAAACAAGGGAAAAGGGGGATTACGGATCGAGAAATTGAAAGAACTGCCAAGTTTGATGGAGGAAGCCTGATGATACGGGGTTGTTTCACAGCCAAAGACGTTGGATACTTGACCAGGATCAATGGTGGTCTCAACACTGAGCTATATGTGAGTATCGTAGAAGATCAGTTACTTCATACACTCGAGTACTTTGGGTATAAAAAGGAGACATAGTGTTCCAGCAGGACAGTGGCCCAAAGCATGCGAGATTGGCGAAGAAATAGTTCAATGACAATGAAGTAGAGGTACTGGATTGGCCCCCACAGTCCCAGACTTCAAACCAATCAAACACTTGTGGGTAGAGTTGAAGAAAAAACTGTATACATACCCAAGTGAGTCGACCAGTATTCACCAACTTTGGGAACATGTAGGAGACCTGGGATCAGATTTCAGTCGAGGCATGCTTGAATCTGATTAAGCATGCCTAGAAGGATTGGGGCAGTGTTGAAAGCCAAAGATGGATTTATAAAATACTAAAAAAAGAATAAAAATGTAGATTTAGATTTTTAGGAACAAACCAGTAACTATAAAGTGACATTAAAATAATTTGCATAAATAATCATATGCTAAATAATTCCATGTCAAATTTATGTATGAGATAGCCAAGATGATTGTTTATAAAATAATGGTAGTCTTACGTTCGAAGCAGCAGTGGATGGTGAGTTATGGAGCCTGGAAGTCAAAAGTTCAAAACCTTGTTACCCTTTTGCTCGTCGGTGTACATACAGACATGTATACACCTACCAGGAGCCCATACATTCTGATATATTCACTAATATATATATGCTGAACTGTATAAAAAAGACATGGATTTCACATCCAAAAATCATATGTTGATCCAATGCCGCTAGGTAAAAATTCACAAAACTGCACACAAGGTTCTTAGGTTAACATTCTTATCGGACTGTATGAAGCCCACTGCCACGTCACAGCGAACGTCTCAGTGGGTCCCTAACTTTTTATAGCCTTAAAGGAGCACTGCCATGAGCTAATCACATGCATGGCATTAGTGCACCAGCAGGGGGGATGATCTGATGCCTCACAGCACCCATGCTGTAAGACTGAGTCCCCATGACTCCAGGCCACCCTGCCAGGTTACCGACCATGCAATATGCTGAACTGTAGTAAAAAAGACATGAACTGCACATCCAAAAATCAAACGCTGATATAATGCAGGCAGAGATTTACAAAATTGAACATGAAGTTCTCAGTTTTAACATTCTGATATATACCACCAGGAGCCCATATATTCTGAAGTCCTCACTAATATATACCTACCAGGAGCCCATACATTTTGATAGCTTTACTAAAATATACCAGCAGAAGCCCATACATTCTGATGTCCTCACTAATATGTACCACCAGGAGCCCATGCATTCTGATGTCTTCACTAATATATACTTACCAGGAGCCTATACGTTCTGATGTCCTCACTAATACATACCTACCAAGAGCCTATATATTCTAGTATCTTCACTAATTTATGCCACCAGGAGCCCATACATTCATATGTCCTCACTAATGTATACCTACCAGGAGCCCATATGTTCTGATGTCTTCAATAATATATACCAACCAAGAGCCCATACGTTTTGGTGCCCTTACTAATATATACCACCAGGAGCAGTAGCGTAGCTACGGGGGGGGGGGGGGGCAGAGGGGGCCGTTGCCCCAGGCATTGTCACATGAAGAGGCCCATCTGGAGCCATGGCCACTTCTGGGAAGAGGCAGAGCAAGGCACTCTGAAGTGTCAGGGAGAGAGCTGCAAAATGCCTGCTCCTTTGCTTGATGGAGACTCTGCACCCTGTGGCCAGTCGCAGAGTCTCAGTCAGTGCATTGTATGGTGCAGGCTATCTGACCTGATGAGCTTAGGCTGGGCTGGCAGCACTGCAGTTTGTTTCATCCTGTGCACAGTCTAATTGGCTCAGGCACGCTGGGTCCTAGTGCCCACCTTGGATTTTACTCAGACACTTCAAGCCCTGCCTGCAAACTTCATAGGTAAGTGGGGATGGAATTTATTAGATTGATTACATTTATGCATGTCACGGTAACTGTGGGGTAAATGTGAGAGGATGGGGGTATTGTGGGAGCTGGGGTGGGGGGGACATGGAAATTGGGAGGCTGATTATTCTACTATTTTGTTATCCATCACATGTCATAGTTGCTGTCTGGAGAGGCTGGAGATGGGAATGTAGGGGGCTTTTTATCCTTGCGAGATAGGTTTTTTTATAAGTATTAGTATGACAAGCGCCTATACAGTAACCATGAGCTGCATCGTATTTAAAGCACCACTCCAGTGATTTTTTTTTATTTCACTGCTGGATTGGTGCTTAAAATCCATGTCCCTTGCCCCCAGTCTGACACTCACTTTCCGGCATTTTCATCTGTTTTTGCCGTCATTCCTGGTCGTCTCCTGCAGTTTGTGACCTGCCGGCTCCTCCAATGTTTCATGGAATGACCCAGAGGTCACTTTACAATACAAGTCTATGAGGGCCGTAATCTGGCCTCGTTCTGGCCCTCATAGACTTGCATTGCGCTTTTGTGACGTAGCTTCTGACTTCCGGACAGTCAGAAGCTGTGCTCACAAGATGGCGCTGTGGGACTGGAGGGGCACCGAAAAACTGTGAGGACACCAGAGGGTGAGTATATGACCAGGGGATGGGAACTTATATTTAAAGAGCTGCTCCAGAACTGAAAAAAAACAAAATGCTGGAGTGGTGCTTTAATAATGTTATAATAAGCAATGTATTATTATAAATTTATTAAAGGCTTGAGATAAATGACTGAAATCACTCTATATGACCGCAGACTGCCATATCATGACAGGGTGCGTCTGCTGTCATGAGACCCCAATATCACTGGTTTTATCAGGCGGTCATGTGATCACGTGTTTGCTATTTGCATGTGTCGACTAGATAAGTTTGGCTTCTCTCAATAGAAAAGAAATGAGAGAAGCCGAAAGAGTCTAGTAGTCACATGACCGCCTGCTCACATCAGTGATGCTAGGGTAATTATTACTGTACATGGGGGGACTCAGGAGATAAATACAGTTGAAACCAGAAATTTACATACACTATATAAAAAGACACATATGCATGTTTTTCTCAATATCTAACATGGAATCAGAATAAACCTTTCCCGTTTTAGGTCAATTAGGATTACCATAATTTTTAATATTTGCTAGAATAATGAGAGAGAGAGATAATAGAGGCATTTTTATTACTTACTGCAAATCAAAAGTTTACATACATTTCATTAGTATTTGGTACCATTGCCCTTAAACCGAATGACTTGAGTTAAATGTTTGGGATATTGTTCCACAAGCTTCTCACAATAGTTTGGACCCATTCCTCCTGACAAAACTGGTTTGTAGGTTGCCTTGCTCACACCAGCCTTTTCAGCTTTGCCCATAAATTTTCAATAGGATTGAGATCAGGGCTTTGTGATGGCAACTCCAAAACATTGACTTTGTTATCCTTAAGCCACTTTGTTACCATTTTGGCAGTATGCTTCGGGTCATTGTCCATTTGGAAGACCCATTTCCGCCCAGGTTTTAACTTTCTGTCTGATGTCTTGAGATGTTGCTTCAGTATTACCACATAATCTTCTTTTCTCATGATGCCATCTATTTTGTGAAGTGCATCAGTCCCTCCTGCAGCAAAAAAAACCCACAACATGATGATGCCACCCCCGTGTTTCACAGTTGGGATGGTGTTGTTAAGCTTCCAAGCTTCTCAAGCTTCTCCCTTTTTGCTCCAAACGTAATGATGGTCATTATGCCCAAAAAGTTCAATTTTAGTTTCATCAGACCACAGGACATGTTTCCAAAAATTAAGGTCTGTGTTCCTGTGTGCATTTGCATACATTAATCTGCCTTTTTTAGGTTTCTTATGGAGTAATGGCATCTTCCTGGCAGAGTGGCTTTTCAGCCCATGTTGATACAGTACTCATTTCACTGTGGTTATTGACACAATATTACCAGCTTCCACCATTATCTTCACAAGGTCTTTTGCTTTTGTCCTTGGGTTGATATGCACATGTCGGACCAAAGCACGTTCATCTCTGGGACACAAAACCAGTCTGCTTCCTGAGCGGTATGATGGCTGGGCAATCCCATCTTGCTTGTACTTGAGTATAATTGTTTGTACGGATGAACAAGGCACCTTCAGGTAACTTGAAATTGTACCCAAGGATGAGCCAGATGTGTGGAAGCCCACAATTCTCTTCCTGATATCTTGGATGATCTTGGACTTTCATATGATGCTACACAAAAAGCAGTGTGTTTCAGGTGTGCATTAAAATACATCCACAGGTGTGTCTGTAAGTAACTCATATGTTGCCAAAAAATCAGAAGCTTCCAAGCACATGACATCATCATATGGGCGGTAGTGATGAGCGAACGTGCTCGCCACCACTCGGTACTTGCCCGAGCATCACTGTGCTCGACAAGCTTGGCGAGTATTACCGGGTTGCTCGGGCGGGAACTCGGGTCCCCTCCTTGCATGTTTGGCACTCTTTAGAGAGCCAATGAACATGCTGCAGGGTTTGCCTGCCACGCACTGTAATGCTGTAGCCATGTTGGTTGTGGGCATTACAATGATTGGCTGGCCTCACAGCATCATCAGGTCTATATCAGACCTGGCGCCGCTATGCTTGTCACAGTGTACCCCAGAATCAGGCAGAGTAGGGAGAGGTGCTGCTGCATCAGGGAGAGATTTGCTTGTTTATAGTTAGTATAGGTATTCCACAACATACAGTGCTGGCCAAAAGTATTGGCACCCCTGCAATTCTGTCAGATAATACTCAGTTTCTTCCTGAAAATGATTGCAATCAAAAATTCTTTGGTATTATTCTCTTCATTTAATTTGCCTTCAATGAAAAAACACAAAAATAATTGTCCTAAAGCCAAATTGGATATAATTCCACACCAAACCTAAAAAAGGGGGTGGACAAAAGTATTGGCACTGTTTGAAAAATCATGTGATGCTTCTCTAATTCGTGTAATTAACAGCACCTGTACCTTACCTGTGGCTCCTAACAGGTGTTGGCAATAACTAAATCACACTTGCAGCCAGTTAACATGGATTAAAGTTGACTCAACCTCTGTCCTGTGTCCTTGTGTGTACCACATTGAGCATGGAGAAAAGAAAGAAGACCAAAGAACTGTCTGAGGACTTGAGAAACCAAATTGTGAGGAAGCATGAGCAATCTCAAGGCTACAAGTCCATCTCCAAAGACCTGAATGTTTCTGTGTCTTCCGTGTGCAGTGTCATCAAGAAGTTTAAAGCCCATGGCACTGTGGCTAACCTCCCTAGATGTGGATGGAAAAGAAAAATTGGCGAGAGATTTCAACGCAAGATTGTGCGGATGGTGGATAAAGAGCCTCGACTAACATTCAAACAAGTTCAAGCTGCCCTGCAGTCCGAGGGTACAACAGTGTCAACCCGTACTATCCGTTGGCGTCTGAATGAAAAGGGACTGTATGGTAGGATACCCAGAAAGACCCCACTTCTTACCCCGAAACATAAAAAAGCCAGGCTGGAGTTTGCCAAAACTTACCTGAGAAAGCCTAAAACGTTTTGGAAGAATGTTCTCTGGTCAGATGAGACAAAAGTAGAGCTTTTTAGGAAAAAGCATCAACATAGAGTGTACAGGAAAAAAAAGAGGCATTCAAAGAAAAGAACACGGTCCCTACAGTCAAACATGGCGGAGGTTCCCTGATGTTTTGGGGTTGCTTTACTGCCTCTGGCACTGGACTGCTTGACCGTGTGCATGGCATTATGAAGTCTGAAGACTACCAACAAACTTTGAAGCATAATGAAGGGCCCAGTGTGAGAAAGCTGGGTCTCCCTCAGAGGTCATGGGTCTTCCAGCAGGACAATGACCCAAAACACACTTCCAAAAGCACTCTAAAATGGTTTTAGAGAAAGCACTGGAGACTTCTAAGGTGGCCAGCAATGAGTCCAGACCTGAATCCCATAGAACACCTGTGGAGAGATCTCAAAATGGCAGTTTGGCGAAGGCACCCTTCAAATATCAGGGACCTGGAGCAGTTTGCCAAAGAAGAATGGTCTACAATTCCAGCAGAGCATTGTAAGAAACTCATTGATGGTTACCGGAAGTGGTTGTTCGCAGTTATTTTGGCTAAAGGTTGTGCAACCAAGTATTAGGCTGAGGGTGCCAATACTTTTGTCTGGCCCTTTTTTGGAGTTTTGTGTGAAATGATCAATGATTTGATTTTTGCTTCATTCTCTTTTGTGTTTTTTCCTTGCAAGCAAATTAAATGAAGATAATAATACCAAAGAATTTGTGATTGCAATAATTTTCAGGAAGAAACTGAGTATTATCTGACAGAATTGCAGGGGTGCCAATACTTTTGGCCAGCACTGTATATACCTGGTGTGTCTGAGAGGGAGTCGCCGGCTATATCCATTCCTACTTGTGAAGCTTAGCAGGAGCAGTACTTCATCCTCTCTAGAGCTTGAGGCCGTGTGCTTATTTGGAGTTCATCTAAAGCTAAGCCATTTCCCCTGTTTTGTCCACCATTGTTGTCTATAGAGTTTAGTGAAGGTTGACTAATGCTCATCTCCTTCCATCCCTAGCCGTAGCCATACGCCAGGGAGAGTAGGGCGTGGCACGCGTGCGGAGATTGCTGAGTAGGCAATATAGGGACGATAGTTGAAACAGGGTGACGCTAGACCAGACTAGGAGGTCTCCACTTCCACCCTTTCTCTAGTGTCTGGGCTCCTTTTCCCTTTTTCGTCTGTGTTACACTAAGTCTTTCCCACACCTGGTGTGACAATACGCAAGGAACACCTCACAGGCCACACTACTAAATTCGCACATTTCACGTGGACAAGTGCTTGTGGGCAGGGACGGTACATCTCCCTGATGGTACACTGGGTTAACATAGTGGAAGCCAGGACCCAGTTGGACCTTTGGACGGAACACGTCCTCCCGATGCCGAGGATTGCGGGCCCTGGGTCAATCAGGGATGCCCCCACATTCTACAGCTCCTGCACCTCCTCCTCCTCCTCCTCTTCAGCCTCCATCTCAAAAATGACCACATCAGTCGCAAGCTGGAAGCACTGCAGCACTGCCTCGTCTAAGCGGCAATAGGCTGTGCTAAAGTTAATATGCTTAGCTGACAAACCACACAATGCTGAAGAGTTGTGAACAGCTGTGAAAGAGCAGACAGATCTGTGTCTCACACCGCTGATTCTACAGCCAGGCATGGTCGTGTGTGACAATGGCCGGAACCTGGTGGCAGCTCTGAGGCGAGGCAAGCTCACACACGTTCCATGCCTGGCCCATGTGCCTAACCTCGTGGTTCAGCGTTTTCTCAAAACCTACCCGGATCTGCCAGACACCGCCTGTGTGCCCATTTTAGAAAGTCAACTATGGCTTCCGACGCTCTTGCCGTGCTTCAGCAGCGTTTGCAGCTTCCAGCTCACCAACTGATCTGCAATGTCCCCACGCGTTTGAAATCTACATTGCAGATGTTGGGAAAGATTTGTGAGCAGAAGAGGGCAGTTGTTGACTACCAGCATCAACAAGGCCGTTGGTATTCAGGTCAGACTCCACACATAAAACCTCCGGAGTGGACATGGATGTCAGACATTTGTACCATCCTCCAAAACTTTGAGGACTCCACCAAGATGGTGAGCGGCGATGACGCCATAATTAGCATCACCATCCCGCTTCTCTGTCTTCTGAAAAGCTCTCTGCTCACAATTAAAGAGGATGCATTGCAGGCAGAGCACGATGAGATGGAGCAAGGAACATACAGGTTGATTCCACACAGCCCAGCCTCATCTCATCCCAATGTGAATTGGGTGACAATTAGTGTTGAGCCACCCCCGTAGTGTTCGGGTTCGGTTCGGTTCGTCGAACACCGGGATGTTCATGGAACTGTTCGTCGAACACCTTAGAACACCGTCGAACACCGTCGAACAATGTTAAAACCAATGGCAGGCAAACAAAAACACATAGAAACACATAGAAAACACCTTCAAAGGTGTCCAAAAGCTGACAAACTGTTCAGAAGACACTCTCTTTAAAAAAGCCGGCCGGCAATTCAGCAGCAGCATACACCGGTACCCGACAATTTAGACAAGAAGGAATAGAGCATCACACATAGATTAGGTAGAAACATGTCAGTCACATATATAAGAAGTACAGTGACGGTGTTGGTTACTGTACTTGTCATTTAGTGTTAAAGGATTTATTTAAAAAAATATTAGTGTTTTCATGCACGGTCTCTTTAAAAAAGCCGGCCGGCAATTCAGCATCAGTACCCGACAATTTATAACAGAAAGAATAGAGCATCACACATAGATTAGATAGATAGAAACATGTCAGTCACATATATAAGAAGTACAGTGATAGTGTTGATTACTGTACTTGTCATTTAGTGTTAAAATAAAGGATTTATTAAAAAAAAAATTGGCGTGGGGTTCCCCGTAATTTTAGTCTCTAACGGAGGTTAAGCAGACGGGTGGGGCAGATGCTTGAAGCCTGGGAAGGGGATAATACCCACGGAGCTTCCCAGGCTACTAATATCAGCCCCCTGCTGAATACCTAGCCTTTACTAGCTATTAAAATGGAGGACCCCAAAAAAAATTACGTGGGATCCCCCCTATTTTAATAGCTAGCAAAGGCTAGGCAGACAGCTGGGGGCTGATATTAATAGCCCAGGAAGGGTGCCATGAATATTGGCCCCCTCCCAGGCTAGAAACACCAGCCGTCAGCCGTCCCAGAAATGGCGCATTCATAGGATGCACCAATTCTGGCACTTAGCCTCGCTCTTCCCACTGCCCTGTAGCGATGGCAGTGGGGTAATAGGGTTGGGGTTGATGTTAGCTTATAATGCCAGCTGACATCAAGCCCAGGTTAGTAATGGAGAGGCGTCTATAAGACACCCCCATTACTAACCCCATAGTCAAAGTTACAAAAAAACACAAACACCCAGAATAAAGTTGTCACGGGTGTGTTGCCACGAAGATCGTCACGAGTACACAGCCTGACTTCTCGCAGCTGACTTGTTGGTGCTTTGTGTTTTCTCGGCAGTGTAGGAGTTAATTCTCTCTCTCTCTGGGCTAGCTGAGGTCCAGCCTCGCCCAGCTGCAATCAATGCTTCTTTAGTGAGACTCCTTTATATTCCTGCAGGTCTGTTTGGGAGGTGTCGGTGAAAGCTTTTCATTCAGACTTACAGAGCGGATCGTGGTGTTTGGAGTTGCTGAGATAAGTGTATTTGGAAGTGTGTTTTCCCTTTCCTCGCTTTATCATTTATCTCCTTTCCCGTTGGTGTTCCCTCTGTTGTAGTTGTTTAGAAGTTGTATGCAAGGTGGTTTTGGTTTTTCCCTTGTACTGTCTCGTTCGTCTAAATACTGTGTGTGGGCATATTATTTCTGGTTCCCTATTGTTGTGATCGGGGTCCTTCTCAGGACTAGATTACTGAGGTGCAGGGATCTTCAGGAGGTAGGGGTTACGCTGGCGGCCTGGACCTCTGTACCTTTAACAGTACCTCCAGGATGAGGGATTAGTCAGGGCCCCAGCTTAGGGTCAGCTTAGGCCCCCTACCTCCAGTATTCTGTGACAGTGTGACATTTTCACCGACCATCTTAGTTTTTCTCCAGCTACCATGGATCCTGTAGCCGGTCTAGCTCGGCAGTTGCAGAGTTTGTCCATGGGGCTGGCGGACGTTAGGTCCAAGGTTTTGCATCCTCTGGAGCAAGCCGGACCAGAACCTAAAGTAGCTCTCCCTGACAGGTTCACTGGGGGGCGGGACAAGTTTTTTGTTTTCCGGGAGGCATGCAAATTGTACTTTCGGCTGCGGCCTCGGTCATCGGGCAGTGAAGAACAAAGGGTGGGAATTGTCATCTCGCTCCTACAAGGGGACCCACAATCTTGGGCGTTCTCTCTTCCCCCAAGCTCCCCGGTTCTCCAGTCAGTGGATAGGTTTTTCGCTGCTCTGGGACTCGTATATGATGACCCAGATCGGATCTCCCTTGCTGAGTCTAAGTTACGTAGGATTCAGCAGGGAGATCGTCCGGCGGAGGAATTCTGTTCGGAGTTCCGTAGGTGGGCCACGGACACCCAGTGGAATGACCCGGCTCTTAGGAGCCAGTTTTGTCATGGTTTATCCGACAAATTACAGGATGTGTTGGCACAGTATGACTCTCCCGCGTCACTGGAAGCCGCTATGGCCCTTGCTATTCGCGTTGACAGACGGCTTCGGGAGAGGTGCGGGATAACTCTACCCCCTGTAATGTCTCCACCTCCTACAAGGTCCCCTCATATGGTGGTTCCCCTGGTCAGTCCGGAGGAGCCTATGCAATTAGGAGGGACATCATTTCGGGGAAGGGGACCGGTGGGGCGCCATTTTTTGGAGGGGGCAGTTCATCCGGTCACCGTCATCACCGATCACAAGAACCTGCTATATCTGGAGTCCGCTAAACGTCTGAATCCCAGACAAGCTAGGTGGTCATTGTTTTTTACCAGGTTTAATTTCGTCGTTACATATCGTCCTGGGTCTAAAAATGTAAAGGCGGATGCCTTATCTCGTAGTTTCCCTGGGGCCGGGAATACGGACGACCCGATTCCTATTCTTCAGGAGGGGGTGGTGGTTTCGGCAGTATGCTCTGAGCTGGAGGAGGAGATATTGGAGGCTCAGGGAGACGCCCCTGTTGGACCTCCGGGGAGACTGTTCGTTCCAGATCAGTTGCGACAAAAGGTGATCGAGGCACACCATAACTCAGTTTTTGCAGGACACCCGGGGAGTAAAGCAACTGTGGATCTCCTCTCGCGTCGGTTTTGGTGGCCTAACTTACATAAAGAGGTGGTAACTTTTGTCGCGTCCTGTGGGGTTTGTGCGCGCTCTAAGACCTCACATACCCGTCCGTCTGGGGCCCTCTTACCTTTGAAGATCCCGGAGCGTCCTTGGACTCATCTGTCTATGGACTTTATTACTGACCTCCCTCCGTCTTCGGGTAAAACGGTCATACTCGTTGTAGTGGACAGGTTCAGCAAGATGGCACATTTTATCGCTCTTCCGGCTCTCCCTAATGCTAAAACTCTTGCGCAGGTGTTCATTGGGGAGATTGTGAGGCTTCACGGGGTACCCTCCGAGGTGGTGTCTGATCGGGGGTCTCAGTTTGTGTCCAAGTTCTGGAAGGCGTTTTGTGCACGGCGGGGGATGCATTTGTCATTCTCGTCGGCTTTTCATCCTCAGACCAATGGTCAGACGGAACGTATGAACCAGAGCTTGGAGACATATCTTCGGTGTTTTGTGTCAGAGAACCAGGAGGACTGGGCTTCTTTCCTACCTCTGGCAGAGTTTGCTCTCAATAATAGGCGGAGCGAGTCCACTGGTAAGTCCCCGTTTTTTGGGGCATATGGTTTTCACCCCCAGTTTTGTACTTTCAGTAGGGGGGGCTCTTCGGGGGTTCCGGAGGAGGAACGATTTTCCTCATCTCTCGCTTCAGTATGGAGAGGGGTGCTGAAGAATCTGAATACTATGGGGAACCGATACAAACGTATGGCTGATAGGAGGAGAGTGTCTGGTCCGGACCTAAGTGTGAACGATCAGGTATGGTTGTCTACCAGGAATATTAAACTTAAGGTTCCCTCCTGGAAACTGGGTCCCAGGTTCATCGGGCCGTACAGAATCAGTTCTGTTATTAATCCGGTGGCATTCCGTCTTGACCTCCCCCCTACGTTTAAAATTCACAACGTGTTTCACAGATCATTGCTTAAGAGGTATGTGGCGCCGGTGGTACCGTCACCTTTACCTCCCCCTCCTGTGGTTGTCAATGGTAACTTGGAGTTCCAGGTATCGAGGGTCATTGATTCACGCTTTAATCGCCGGTCCCTTCAGTACTTGGTTCATTGGAAGGGGTATGGTCCTGAGGAGAGGATGTGGGTTCCTGCGTCGGATATTAACGCAGACCGATTAGTTCGGGCCTTCCACACGACTCACCCGGATAAACCTGGCCCTGAGGGTCCAGAGGCCCCTCGTAGAAGGGGGGGTACTGTCACGGGTGTGTTGCCACGAAGATCGTCACGAGTACACAGCCTGACTTCTCGCAGCTGACTTGTTGGTGCTTTGTGTTTTCTCGGCAGTGTAGGAGTTAATTCTCTCTCTCTCTGGGCTAGCTGAGGTCCAGCCTCGCCCAGCTGCAATCAATGCTTCTTTAGTGAGACTCCTTTATATTCCTGCAGGTCTGTTTGGGAGGTGTCGGTGAAAGCTTTTCATTCAGACTTACAGAGCGGATCGTGGTGTTTGGAGTTGCTGAGATAAGTGTATTTGGAAGTGTGTTTTCCCTTTCCTCGCTTTATCATTTATCTCCTTTCCCGTTGGTGTTCCCTCTGTTGTAGTTGTTTAGAAGTTGTATGCAAGGTGGTTTTGGTTTTTCCCTTGTACTGTCTCGTTCGTCTAAATACTGTGTGTGGGCATATTATTTCTGGTTCCCTATTGTTGTGATCGGGGTCCTTCTCAGGACTAGATTACTGAGGTGCAGGGATCTTCAGGAGGTAGGGGTTACGCTGGCGGCCTGGACCTCTGTACCTTTAACAGTACCTCCAGGATGAGGGATTAGTCAGGGCCCCAGCTTAGGGTCAGCTTAGGCCCCCTACCTCCAGTATTCTGTGACAGTGTGACATAAGTCCTTTAATTGAAATAAAGACACAATTCTTTATTGTTCTAAATTAAACCATACTTACCGTCACGCCCATTCCAGCTGAAGCAAACGATCTCCTGCAATAAAAGTAAAATAATAAACCAACATCATCCTTACCTTTCCTTGGTTCCCACGACAGCTTCAGCACTGCTACATTCACATGACAGGCTGGACCGCAGCAGAATGCTGCCATCCAGCTTGCCATGCCACAGAGACTGAGAAGCGCAGGCATGCTTGCGCTCCTCAGTGTCTGGCTGTGACGGCATCCAGATGAGCCGAGTTCATGTCCAATGAACTCAGCTCACCTCATGCACGTCACTGACAGCGTGGGAAAATTCTCCTGCGCATGCGGTGGGTGCAGGAGAATTTTCCCACGCTGTCAGTGATGTCCATGAGGTGAGCTCATGTCCAATGAACTCGGCTCACCTCATGCACGTTACTGACAGCGTGGGAAAATTCTCCTGCTCAAGCGCTGAGTGCTGAGAATTTTCCCACGCTGTCAGTGACGTGCATGAGGTGAGCTGAGTTCATTGGACATGACCTCGGCTCATCTTTATGCCGTCACAGCCAGACACTGCAGAGCGCAAGCATGCCTGCGCTTCTCAGTCTCTGCGGCATGGCAAGCTGGATGGCAGCGTTCTGCTGCGGTCCAGCCTGTCATGTGAATGTAGCAGAGCTGAAGCTGTCGTGGGAACCATGGAAAGGTAAGGATGATGTTGGTTTATTATTTTCCTTTTATTGCAGGAGATAGTTGGCTTCAGCTGGAATGGGCGTGATGGTAAGTATGGTTTAATTTAGAACAATAAAGAATTGTGTCTTTATTTCAATTAAATGACTTTATTCTGGGTGTTTGTGTTTTTTTTTAACTTTGACTATGGGGTTAGTAATGGGGGTGTCTTATAGACGCCTCTCCATTACTAACCTGGGCTTGATGTCAGCTGGCATTACAAGCTGACATCAACCCCAGCCCTATTACCCCACTGCCACCGCTACAGGGCAGCGGGAAGAGCGAGGCTAAGTGCCAGAATTGGCGCACCCTATGGATGCGCCATTTCTGGGGCGGCTGACGGCTGGTGTTTCTAGCTTGGGAGGGGGCCAATATTCATGGCACCCTTCCTGGGCTATTAATATCAGCCCCCAGCTGTCTGCCTAGCCTTTGCTAGCTATTAAAATAGGGGGGACCCCACGTCATTATTTTGGGGGTCCCCCATTTTAATAGCTAGTAAAGGCTAGGTATTCAGCTGGGGGCTGATATTAGTAGCCTGGGAACCTCGGTGGGTATTACCCCTTTCCCAGGCTTCAAACATCTGCCCCAGCCGTCTGCTTAACCTCCGCTAGAGACTAAAATTACGGGGAACTCCATGCCAATTTTTTTTTAAATAAATCCTTTATTTTAACACTAAATGACAAGTACAGTAATCAACACTATCACTGTACTTCTTATATATGTGACTGACATGTTTCTATCTATCTAATCTATGTGTGATGCTTTATTCTTTCTGTTATAAATTGTCGGGTACCGATGCAGAATTGCCGGCCGGCTTTTTTAAAGAGACGGTGCATGAAAACACTAATATTTTTTTTAATAAATCCTTTAACACTAAATGACAAATACAGTAACCAACACTGTCACTGTACTTCTTATATATGTGACTGACATGTTTCTATCTATCTAATCTGTAGTGCCGGCGTCCCTGCCCTCTGCTAGGCAGGGACGCTGTTCCCCTCACCGCTCTGCTCCGTGCCCGGCGTCCCTCTCCCGCTCTGCTGGCAGCGTGCGCTCCTTCCCGGCCACTGTGCTTAGGGCGCGCGCCATCCCTCCCTCTTAAAGGGGCCACGCTCGCCGTCCTAAGGAGTCCCCGGCCAATGGCCGGAGGACTTTACCATATATAAGGCACCTCCTCCAAAATGGAGGTGCCCGAGCAATGTTGTTGCACCGTTCTACTCTGCTTCAGCCCTCAGGTCCCGTTGCCAGTTACCTGCCAGTTACCTGCCAGATTCCTGCCAGCTTGCTGTCCTAATCCTGCCTGATTTCCTGTTACCTGCCTGCCTGCCTGAGGTCCGACGGTCTGCCTTACAACTCCGGTCAGTCTGTCTATGGACCAGCTTGCCCGCTCACCTGGGAGCGCTTCTCCGCTACCTGCCTGCTTGCCTGCCCGGAGGCTCCGCTGTCACGTGCTGTGACCACCAGCTATTCCAGACTCTTGCCCGCTCACCTGGGAGCGCTTCTCCGCTACCTGCCTGCTTGCCTGCCCGGAGGCTCCGCTGTCACGTGCTGTGACCACCAGCTATTCCAGACTCTTGCCCGCTCACCTGGGAGCGCTTCTCCGCTACCTGCCTGCTTGCCTACCTGGAGGCTCCGCCGTCACGTGCTGTGACCACCTGCTATTCCAGAGACTCTCGCTTGCTCACCTGGGAGCACACATCCTCCATCTGCCTTGCTAGCCTACCTGGAGGTTCAGCCATCACAGGTCATACCTACCCTTTACCTAGAGACTGCCCCGGTCACTTGCCGTGACCTCCAGCCCGTTCTTCCAGAGACTGCCCCGGTCACTTGCCGTGACCTCCAGCCCGTTCTTCCAGAGACTGCCCTGATCACTTGCCGTGACCTCCTGCCCGTACACCCAGAGACTGTCCCGGTCACCTGCTGTGACTGCCTGCCTGGTCGCCACCTGCTCCCTTACAAGGACTGCTCCCTTGTATAGTAGCCCAGAGGTTCCGCCTCCCAGACCCGTTACAGTTTGCTCGGGCCATGGAACCCGGTGGCACCCAAGCTCCCTCGCTCTCGGACCTGTGTCATGAACTGTCCCGTCAGAGGTCCCAACAGGAGTCCATCCTGGATCACCTGCGGAATGTCAATACTCGCCTGGACACTCTGACTGCTCCACCAACAACCTCCGCTTTCTGCACCTCCTCGCTTCGGAGGCGACTCAGCCCAGGCTCGGGGCTTCATAAATCAGTGCACCCTGCACTTTGAACTATTGTCCCACCAGTTTAACTCCGACCGAGCCAAAATTGCATTCATCATGTCATCATGTCCCATCTCACCGGGGAGGCCCTGGCCTGGCTAAATCCTCTATGGGAGAGAGGAGACCCCCTGGTGTCCAACTTGCCTGCTTTTCTCACGGCTTTCCGGAAAGTCTTCGACGAACCCGGACGGAAGACCTCATCCGCATCATCGTTGCTACGCCTCCGTCAGGAAAGTCTCACCGTGGGCCAATATGCCATACGGTTCCGTACCCTTGCCTCGGAGCTGGCCTGGGATAACGACGCTCTGGTTTCCGTCTTCTGGGAGGGTCTGTCCGGCCGTATTAAAGATGAACTTGCCGGTCGGGACATTCCTACCACTCTCGATGACTTAATAACTCTTGCCACCCGGATTGACCTACGGTTCCAGGAGCATGCCAGAGAGGTCACCTGTGAGAGGAGGTTACCACGTCTAGCTCCTACTTTTCAGAAACCCGTCACTCCTTCTGTCTCTAACCAGGTACACCCTCCTGAGCCTATGCAGGTCGACCAGACCAAGATGGTCAAGACCCGTCAGGACTTACGCCGTGCCGAGGGGACCTGCTTCTACTGTGGCAGTAAGGAGCACCGGATCTGTGCCTGCCCGGAGAGGTCGGGAAACGCCTGTGTCTAGGTTCGCTCAGAGAGGTCCACCTAAACAAGAATAAATCCTCTCCATCCCTGCTGTTGTCAGTTTCAATCGTCTACGGGGAGAACCGTTATTTCGAACTAGCCCAACTGGACTCTGGAGCAGCCGGGAATCTTATTTCACAGTCCCTGGTAGAGAAATACCGCATCCCCACCAAACCTCTGGCTGTACCCTTGTCTGTTGCTGCCGTGGATGGGGGGCTCTTACCACGCCCCATCCAACTCATCACCGAATCCATTACTCTGCAGGTGGGAATGCTGCATTCTGAAAGTATCTCCTTCCATGTTCTGCCTGGACTCTCTCACGCCCTCTTGCTAGGCCTACCTTGGCTCCAGAAACATGCACCCGTTCTTGACTGGCAGACCGGAGAAGTCCTTCGCTGGGGACAGGGCTGCCATAAGACCTGTCTGGTTCCCGTTCATCCCGTCCGTCCTTCTCCTACCCCAGCTAATCTACCTGGACTTCCGATTCCTTATTGGTCTTATGCTGATGTCTTTAATAAAAAGGAGGCAGAGACACTACCCCCTCATAGACCATACGACTGCCCTATCGACCTGTTACCTGGTACTTCTCCTCCCCGTGGGCGTATTTATCCATTATCCGCTGCTGAGACCCGGTCGATGTCCGAATATATTGAGGAGAATCTGACCAGGGGATTCATCCGGAAATCTACCTCCCCGGCGGGAGCAGGCTTCTTTTTCGTCAAAAAGAAGGACGGCTCTCTCCGTCCCTGTATAGACTATAGAGGCCTTAACCAGATCACGGTGAAGAATAAGTACCCCCTTCCGCTCATTCGGGAGTTATTTGATCGTCTGAGGGGGGCTAGAATCTTCACCAAACTGGACCTCCGTGGGGCGTACAACCTGGTTCGTATCCGTCAGGGGGATGAATGGAAGACGGCATTCAACACCCGGGACGGCCATTATGAATATCTGGTAATGCCCTTTGGCCTCTGTAACGCTCCTGCCGTCTTTCAAGAGTTGGTCAATGACATCTTCCGGGACCTTCTCTACTTCTGCGTAGTGGTGTACCTGGACGACATCTTGGTCTTCTCTCCGGATCTCCAGACTCACCGGAGGGATGTTCGTCAGGTCCTGCTCAGGCTCAGGCAGAACCATCTCTACGCTAAATATGAGAAGTGCCTCTTTGAGCAGACCTCGCTTCCGTTTCTGGGCTACATTATCTCTCAGACCGGCCTACAAATGGATCCTGAGAAACTGTCTGCCATCGAGAAATGGCCCCGACCAGAGGGGTTGAAGGCTATTCAACGGTTCCTGGGCTTCGCCAACTATTACCGCCTCTTCATCCCGCACTTCTCTTCCCGGACTGCCCCAATTTCCGCGCTCACCCGTAAGGGTACTAATCCCAAAGAGTGGCCGCCCGAAGCAGAGGAGGCCTTTCTTTCCCTAAAACAGGCCTTCTCTTCCGCCCCGATGCTGCATCGCCCGGACGGCAACAAGCAGTTCTTCCTGGAAGTTGACGCCTCCTCCTCTGGAGCCGGAGCGGTACTTACTCAAAAATCTTCTTCCGGGAGAATGGTAACTTGAGGCTTCTTCTCCAAACTCTTCTCCTCTTCTGAGCGCAACTATTCCATAGGAGACCGAGAGTTATTGGCCATCAAGCTGGCGTTGGAGGAGTGGCGTTACCTACTCGAGGGGGCTCTTCATCCGGTAATAATTTACACTGACCACAAGAACTTGGCTTACCTCCAGCATGCCCAGAGACTTAACCCGCGCCAAGCCCGGTGGTCCTTGTTTTTTTCTCGCTTTGATTTTGTTCTTCATTTTCGCCCGGCTGACAAAAACGTCAAAGCAGACGCCTTGTCCCGATCCTTTCTGGTGTCCGATCTCGAGGAAGAACCTAAACATATCATCGATCCCGCCAGAGTAATGCAGGTGGCTCCCGTGAGTCTAAATCGTCTCCCTCCCGGTAAGACGTTTGTTTCAGTACCTGATCGGGAGAAGATCCTACACTGGGGCCATTCGTCTAAACTAGCTGGCCACGCCGGTCAGAAAAAGACCCTCCAGCTTATTGCCCGGCACTATTGGTGGCCTACCCTGCACAAGGACATAATAGACTTTGTTTCTGCCTGTGTGTCCTGCGCCCGCAACAAAGTCCCGAGACATCTGCCAGCCGGACGCCTCCTTCCGCTTCCTGTACCTGCTGCCCCTGGCAGCATATAGCAATGGACTTTATAACTGATCTCCCCGTCTCTGCCGGTTGTACGGTCATTTGGGTGGTCGCTGACCGCTTCTCCAAGATGGCTCACTTTATTCCCCTGCCAGGCCTTCCGTCTGCACCCGAGCTGGCTAAAGACTTTATCCGCCACATCTTCCGTCTTCATGGCCTGCCCCTCCACATCGTGTCGGATCGTGGGGTACAGTTCACCTCACGTTTCTGGAGAGCCACTTGTAAACTACTAGACGTCACCCTGGACTTCTCTTCCGCTTACCACCCACAGTCCAATGGTCAAGTGGAGCGGATCAATCAGAACCTGACCAGTTACCTCCGGCACTTCGTTAATGCCCACCATTCTGACTGGGTGGATCTCCTACCATGGGCCGAGTTCTCTTATAATAATCACGAGAGCGAATCCTCCTCCAAATCCCCGTTTTTTGTAGTCTTTGGTCAGCATCCACGGATTCCTTTTCCTGTCTCCACCTCTGTGGACAACCCGGCTGCGGAATCTCTCGTTAGCAAATTTTCCTCCATATGGGAGAGTACCCGGTCCGCACTCCTTCTGTCATCCGAGCGTATGAAATGACACGCTGACAAAAAACGCCTGGATCCTCCACAATTTCGTCCAGGAGATAAAGTCTGGCTCTCATCTAAATATGTTCGACTCAAGATACCTTCTTACAAGTTAGGACCTCGGTTCATCGGCCCTCTGGAGGTCATCAGTCAGATCAACCCGGTGGCCTATAAATTGAAACTCCCGGCCAACTTACGGATCCCTAACTCCTTCCATGTATCTCTCCTCAAACCCGTGGTGCTTAACTCTTTTTCCAAGTCTACAGGTACGCCTCCTGCTCCGGTTTCTGCTGAGGACGAGTTTGAGGTAGAGAACATTCTTGCCACCAAAAGGGTAAGAGGAAAGACCTTTTTTCTGGTAGATTGGAAGGGGTTTGGTCCTGAGGAGAGAACGTGGGAGCCCCGGGAGAACATCCATGCCCCTCTCATCCTAGCTAAATTTCTATCTGGCCTAAAAAAGGGGGGGCCTAAAGGGGGGGGTACTGTAGTGCCGGCGTCCCTGCCCTCTGCTAGGCAGGGACGCTGTTCCCCTCACCGCTCTGCTCCATGCCCGGCGTCCCTCTCCCGCTCTGCTGGCAGCGCGCGCTCCTTCCCGGCCACTGTGCTTAGGGCGCGCGCGCGCGCCCTCCCTCCCTCTTAAAGGGGCCGCGCGCGCCGTCCTAAGGAGTCCCCGGCCAATGGCCGGAGGACTTTACCATATATAAGGCACCTCCTCCAAAATGGAGGTGCCCGAGCAATGTTGTTGCACCGTTCTACTCTGCTTCAGCCCTCAGGTCCCGTTGCCAGTTACCTGCCAGTTACCTGCCAGATTCCTGCCAGCTTGCTGTCCTAATCCTGCCTGATTTCCTGTTACCTGCCTGCCTGCCTGAGGTCCGACGGTCTGCCTTACAACTCCGGTCAGTCTGTCTAAGGACCAACTTGCCCGCTCACCTGGGAGCGCACATCAGCTACCTGCCTGCTTGCCTGAGGTCCGACGGTCTGCCTTACAACTCCGGTCAGTCTTTCTATGGACCAGCTTGCCCGCTCACCTGGGAGCGCTTCTCCGCTACCTGCCTGCTTGCCTGCCCGGAGGCTCCGCTGTCACGTGCTGTGACCACCAGCTATTCCAGACTCTTGCCCGCTCACCTGGGAGCGCTTCTCCGCTACCTGCCTGCTTGCCTGCCCGGAGGCTCCGCTGTCACGTGCTGTGACCACCAGCTATTCCAGACTCTTGCCCGCTCACCTGGGAGCGCTTCTCCGCTACCTGCCTGCTTGCCTACCTGGAGGCTCCGCCGTCACGTGCTGTGACCACCTGCTATTCCAGAGACTCTCGCTTGCTCACCTGGGAGCACACATCCTCCATCTGCCTTGCTAGCCTACCTGGAGGTTCAGCCATCACAGGTCGTACCTACCCTTTACCTAGAGACTGCCCCGGTCACTTGCCGTGACCTCCAGCCCGTTCTTCCAGAGACTGCCCCGGTCACTTGCCGTGACCTCCAGCCCGTTCTTCCAGAGACTGCCCTGATCACTTGCCGTGACCTCCTGCCCGTACACCCAGAGACTGTCCCGGTCACCTGCTGTGACTGCCTGCCTGGTCGCCACCCGCTCCCTTACAAGGACTGCACCCTTGTATAGTAGCCCAGAGGTTCCGCCTCCCAGACCCGTTACATAATCTATGTGTGATACTCTATTCTTTCGGTTCTAAATTGTCGGGTACCGGTGTATGCCGCTGCTGAATTGCCAGCTTTTCATGTTTCACTGTGAGCACTGTTCCCATCGATTTGGGCAACCACTGTAATGCCACAACCACCATGACTGTGGCATTACAGTGAGTGGCAGACAATCCCTGCATGATTGGTGCTCTAAATAGCGCCAGACATGCAGGACACGCTTTTGGTGCACAAACAGTTATCGAACATAACTTCGAACAGCCGAATTTTTTGCAAATCGTTCGCGTTCGTCGACCAACTCGAACACCGCCCAAAACAGCTCGAATTTGAGATTGGCGAACAGTTCTAGTGGAACACCGCTCATCTCTCGTGACAATGAGGAAGAGGAGGAGGAGAAGGAAGAACAGGAGCTAGTTTTCTGCGCTATAGATGGTACTACCTTCACAACTGTCATACCGTCTGTTCAGCGTCGATGGCCTGAGGACAGAGAAGAGGAGGAAGAGGAGGAGGATGAGGAGGAATGCATGGTCAATTGTCCTCTTGGTGAGGACACGGAAGTTTTGCCTCTTTGCAGTCTGGCACACATGGCTGAGTTTATGTTACGCTGTCTTTCCCGTTACCCTCGCATTGTCCAAATTTTGGGTGACAGTCATTATCGGTTGGTGACACTTCTTGACCCATGCTACAAGGAGAACTTACTGTCTCTTATTCCCACGCAGGACAGGCCTAATAAATTGGGGCAGTTCGAGAAGGCCCTTGTTGAGTAATTATTAGTGTTGAGCGAGCACTAAAATGCTCGGGTGCTCGAAGCTCGGGCCAAGCTCACCGTGATACTCGGGTGCTCGACCCGAGCAACGAGCCCAATGTTAGTCTGTGGGAGACCCAAGCATTTTTGCGGCGGCACCCCCCGGCAGTCTGTAGAAAGCCTAAAAAGTGCCCAAAATGATAGTGACAGTGCTCAAATGACATTGGGACAGCATTGGGATCGCCCCAGGAAGCATTTCTGACCCCCAGGTCACTGCTGTCAACAACGTGTCACAGGTATTGAGCCGCTTTTACGGGCTCACAATAAAATGTTCAAAAACTAAACTGAAACTGCTTTCCTGTGAAATATGTTAAAGAACATCCTTTCCAGGGTAAAGACTGGCGTATAAGGTAAAATAAATAACCAAAAACAAAAAAACTCCTCCACACCTTGGGCTATGTTCACAAGTAGCATTTTTTATGCATTTTTGCACTTTTGTATTGCTTTCAACCGTGACAAATGCATTCACCGGGAAATGTCATTTTAGCATTTTACAACCTTATCTGGCCATATGCTGTGTGACATATGCATACAATGCTGAACAGACATGGGAACAGCATGGGGAAGACCCCTGGAAGCATCTCTGACACCCAGGTCACTGCCTAAAAGTGTGCCCATCAGAAGTGATCCTTGCCGCATCAGAAGATGCAGACTTGCAACTATCCCTGTGCAAGTCCTTGTCCCAGGGCAGTGTTCAATTGTACCTCCCCCATTCCTTGCAATGCAAGCGCAAGTATGCAGCCTGCCATCCACCCACCCCCAGGCTGCAATACCATACTGCTTGATTGCTTGCACTTGAAATTGGGCCTTTTAGGCATGTGGAGGCGGAATCTGGCCACCACGTCATGGCTGCGTCGGTGGCCTGGTATCCATACTCGGTCCCGAGCCGCCCCGCGGCCGGGTGCCCACACACGGTCCCCAGCCGCCTGGGGACGGCCAGGTGTCTATAAATGGTCCCCAGCTGCCCCTATTTGTCCCGGTGCACCTTATACACAACCGCCATACCAAAACATTACCTGTGCTCTCCCCAGTGCATTTAGTGGGAAGGACAGCCTAACCACAAACACGTGGACAAGTGAATGTGGCCCGGGATGGTCCATCTCACTGACGCCTTCACACTGGGTTAATATTGTGGAAGCCGGGACACAGTTGGACACTGGGATGCAACACGTCCTCCAGACATAGAGGATTGCGGGTCCTGGGTCCTGGGTCAATCAGGCTTCAACACAAAGTTCAAAAGGTAGATAGCAGCAGTGGTCGGCCTCCTACACACCGAGTAAATTATTCATGATCATGAGGACATCCATCTCCTTTGCTTTCTGATCCTTGGAATGCAAGCGCATGTATGTAATAGCAGCTAGACCTGAGGTGGTCAGCGTTTTGGCGCATATCCTACCTCCTCCGAGGATTGCTGGATGTTTTCCTGCTACTATCCCAGTTCTATGACTCCCGTTAAAACACAGCTTAAGGTGATGAATGATGGATGAGGTGGTGGCAAAGGAGAAAGAGCAGGAGGAACAGTGACCATTCACATCAATATCAGGCCAGTCAACCACACATGTCTTGTAGGATATGTTTCTGTATCAAAAGGAGCGGTTCGGCTACAGTTATAGGGCATACAGTGAGTGCAATGCCTACCAAAAATTTCGAGGCACTCCAATGCCCCTTGGAAGTGACATGGAAGTCAGAGGGCCTTAACTAAACCGTTTTTTCCATTTATAGCAACTGGGTCTCCTGTACACTTTTGACCTAAGCAGTGAATGAAAGGCTTTCCAAAAATTATGAGGAACTGCAATGCCCCTTGAAACAGACGTGGATTACATACTAAAAACCTTCTAACCATTATTGGGGAGTGGATCTCCCTTAGTGTTCGCCTATGCATTGAAAAGCAAAAGCTGACTAAAATTAGGAGGAAATTCAATGTCCGTTGGAAGGGTCGTGGAGTTCAGAGTGGTTTAACAAGACAGTTTTAATGCCCCTTGGAAGAGATGTGGAGGTCAGAGTGGTTTAACAAGACGGTTTTAATGCCCCTTGGAAGAGACGTGGAGGTCACAGTAGCTTAACAAGATGGTTTTAATGCCCCTTGGAAGAGACTTGGAGGTCACAGTAGCTTAACAAGATGGTTTTAATGTCCCTTGGAAGAGACTTGGAGGTCAGAGTGGTTTAACAAGATGGTTTTAATGACCCTTGGAAGAGACGTGGAGGTCAGAGTGGTTTAACAAGACGATTTTAATGCCCCTTGGAAGAGACGTGGAGGTCATAGTGGTTTAACAAGACCGTTTTAATGCCCCTTGGAAGAGATGTGGAGGTCAGAGTGATTTAACAAGACGGTTTTAATGCCCCTTGGAAGAGACGTGGAGGTGTTAAATAATACTCTTTTCTGTATTATTTTCTCTACTGAGGACTTCTCAAAGTATCAATATCACGATATTCTTATAAAAAAATGTATCGATTTATTCTTGGATTGTCCATTAAAAAGAATCATATTTCAGCAAGTACATACAATAATTAGTTATTAAGTAATTGTCCATTTGTCCATAATTAGCTTAATTGTTGAGATTCACCCATCTTTCCCGGGATCCTGGCTGGTAAATCACGTCTTTGTCCAGCACGTGTCCGGCCTACATGTCAGCTGCTTCTCAGCATGTAGATTCTTCTTCTGTGTCCTGTGGGGTGGGAAGAGCGAGAGAGCCCTCCGCCTCCAACGATGGGTTTTTATAGACCGGTCATATGGCACCTGTTCTCTGCCTATGGTAGTGAACTAAAAATACACACACAAATGGCTGATGCAATCCTTGTGCAATGTATAGAACTCAGAATTAAGAATAAAATGAATATCCATAATTAATTATTTAACATTCCCCCCTTTTTTGAGGATAAAAAGACTTTAACTGAAAATCCTCAAAAGAAGATAGGTTCATCCTTAGGATAACAATCATTTTTTTCTTTCCTTCTTCCTTGGCAATATCATTTAATTTCCATAATAATAATAATAGTATCCATATCAGATTACTGTTATATAATGGTGTGAATTCATGTTATGGTAAGCCGTGACTAATATTCATTTAACATGTATAATTAGACTTTCCTAAATCAAAATCGAAGTAATCACGGGTCCAATCGTCATCATCTGATGTCATCGGGTCTTCGTCTCTTCTTCATAGCAATATTCTTGTATTAGACATTACTTTATTAAATATTAATGTGTTTTCTCAATTGAGATATTGGACTGAAATCAAATCAAAAAATGAGAATTGAAAATGAAAAATGGAAAAATAAGAATAAAGTAAGAATAAAATTTGAAAATGAAAAATAAAAATAAGAATAAAAAATGAAAATAAAAATAAGGCCTTCATATGTTAATGATAAATGAAGAGTAATTATATTCTCCATGAAAATACCTTTATATTTCCATTATCTGGATAATTTCATATTTGTCATAACCTTGTATTACCAAAAATATTAAATTATGCAACTTTGCATGTAATACCCTTCTTAATTATACCATTGTACCTATTAATATTTTACCTTTATTAAAATGTGTGAAAAATAAGTATTGATCAAAAGTGATTATGTAATCAGGATCAAAAACACATTTCCCCCTTAATACCAAAAAATATTATTTTATAAAATAATTTATGTATATATCAGAACCAAATTAAAAATAGTTATTCTTCTATAAATATTTTGCATAAATTTCATATCGATGAGTAGCATAGATTTGTCTAATGAGAGGTGTGTACCTATTTAGGTAACCATTAAAAAATAATAATATCATAGTTATTCAAGGATATTATCATGTGGAAAATTATTCTAAATGTAAATTTGCTTTGTAAACCATTTTGATGTGTGGTTGCTCTTATCCACTATTTAAATCAATAAATAACAATTGCTAAAGAAATATAGAAATATATATATACTGTATGTAGATAATACTTAATTATGTATCATAATTTTCTCAGAATTAAATATATTTGTGTACCTTCACATAAAGAAACGTTTTTCTTGCACACGAGGCATCACATTCGGTTACTTAGCAGCTACTCACATTAATTCATCTTTCACTCTGACAGTCACAGATTCATTCAACTCAAACATTCCACATATGAAGTTATAGATATATATATTTAACCCAAAATTGTTGTATCCCAATTTATCAATGCGCATTGTCATATCAATTAAATTTAATATCTTAATATTTCTTTGAATATTCCTCAAGTACATATTATATAATATGAGAGTAATTCACTGAAACTTAAGACGCTTGAAAAAAAACTCTTGACTTGCAAAAAATAGAAATGTCCTAGATTCTTTTTTACTCATTGGCTGCCAGGTTTAAGTTACATCAGCTGGAAATAGAATGAATGGAATTCTATACTATTTACTCAAAGTTCAAAGGCTGCAACTGTCACACGTCATGCAGTAAAGCTACTTGTTATAAAATAAACACTTCATGCACAGAAAGTATTAGTAAGTGTTACACAAAATATAGTTAACTAGTTATATTGTTATTATATTAAAATGTTATACACATAAAATCATGCAATTTCTTCCACTTCCTGTGTGAATAAAGAAATAAATCCATTTTAGAGTTGTTTGATCAAATCCTGCTTTGGAATGAAAACTCTAAGGAAATATAAAAAAAGAAAATTAAATATCAAATTCATACAGAAAAATAATTATTTAAATATCTTATACATATATTGGTTGGTTCTAATGTAATTCAAAATATTGATATTTTAATTTATATGTGAAGTTCTAATTTATTAATTAATATTTTTTTTAATTATTACTATAAATATATATATATATATCCAATTATACACAATTTCTACTTAGACAAGTGTATATATATATATATATATATATATATATATATATATATATATACAGTACAGACCAAAAGTTTGGACACACCTTCTCATTTAAAGATTTTTCTGTATTTTCATGACTATGAAAATTGTACATTCACACTGAAGGCATCAAAACTATGAATTAACACATGTGGAATTATATACTTAACAAAAAAGTGTGAAACAACTGAAAATATGTCTTATATTCTAGGTTCTTCAAAGTAGCCACCTTTTGCTTTGATGACTGCTTTGCACACTCTTGGCATTCTCTTGATGAGCTTTAAGATTTAGTCACCGGAAATGGTCTTCCATCAATCTTGAAGGAGTTCCCAGAGATGCTTAGCACTTGTTGGCCCTTTTGCCTTCACTCTGCGGTCCAGCTCACCCCAAACCATCTCGATTGGGTTCAGGTCTGGTGACTGTGGAGGCCAGGTCATCTGGCGTAGCACCCCATCACTCTCCTTCTTGGTCAAATAGCCCTTACACAGCCTGGAGGTGTGTTTGGGGTCATTGTCCTGTTGAAAAATAAATGATGGTCCAACTAAACGCAAACCGGATGGAATAGCATGCCGCTGCAAGATGTTGTGGTAGCCATGCTGGTTCAGTATGCCTTCAATTTTGAATAAATCCCCAACAGTGTCACCAGCAAAGCACCCTCACACCATCACACCTCCTCCATGCTTCACAGTGGGAACCAGGCATGTAGAGTCCATCCGTTCACCTTTTCTACGTCGCACAAAGACACGCTGGTTGGAACCAAAGATCTCAAATTTGGACTCATCAGACCAAAGCACAGATTTCCACTGGTCTAATGTCCATTCCTTGTGTTCTTTAGCCCAAACAAGTCTCTTCTGCTTGTTGCCTGTCCTTAGCAGTGGTTTCCTAGCAGCTATTTTACCATGAAGGCCTGCTGCATAAAGTCTCCTCTTAACAGTTGTTGAAGAGATGTGTCTGCTGCTAGAACTCTGTGTGGCATTGACCTGGTCTCTAATCTGAGCTGCTGTTAACCTGCGATTTCTGAGGCTGGTGACTCGGATAAACTTATCCTCAGAAGCAGAGGTGAATCTTGGTCTTCCTTTCCTGGGGCGGTCCTCATGTGAGCCAGTTTCTTTGTAGCGCTTGATGGTTTTTGCAACTGCACTTGGGGACACTTTCAAAGTTTGCCCAATTTTTCGGGCTGACTGACCTTCATTTCTTAAAGTAATGATGGCCACTCGTTTTTCTTTACTTAGAATTTGTATTATGGCAAGAAAAAAGCAGCTAACAGTCTATTCAGTAGGACTATCAGCTGTGTATCCACCCGACATCGGCACAACACAACTGATGGTCCCAACCCAATTTATAACGCAAGAAATCCCACTTATTAAACCTGACAGGGCACACCTGTGAAGTGAAAACCATTTCCGGTGACTACCTCTTGAAGCTCATCAAGAGAATGCCAAGAGTGTGCAAAGCAATCATCAAAGCAAAAGGTGGCTACTTTGAAGAACCTAGAATATAAGACATATTTTCAGTTGTTTCACACTTTTTTGTTAAGTATATAATTCCACATGTGTTAATTCATAGTTTTGATGCCTTCAGTGTGAATGTACAATTTTCATAGTCATGAAAATACAGAAAAATCTTTACATGAGAAGGTGTGTCCAAACTTTTGGTCTGTACTGTATATATATATATATATATGAGCTATTAGAAATTATGTAACTACAATTTTGCTGTATAAGATTACAGTGCTGGCCAAAAGTATTGGCACCCCTGCAATTCTGTCAGATAATACTCAGTTTCTTCCTGAAAATGATTGCAATCACAAATTCTTTGGTATTATTCTCTTCATTTAATTTGTCTTCAATGAAAAAACACAAAAAGAATTGTCCTAAAGCCAAATTGGATATAATTCCACACCAAAAAGGGGGTGGACAAAAGTATTGGCACCCTTTGAAAAATCATGTAATGCTTCTCTAATTCATGTAATTAACAGCACCTGTAACTTACCTGTGGCACCTAACAGGTGTTGGCAATAACTAAATCACACTTGCAGCCAGTTAACATGGATTAAAGTTGACTCAACCTCTGTCCTCTGTCCTTGTGTGTACCACATTAAGCATGGAGAAAAGAAAGAAGACCAAAGAACTGTCTGAGGACTTGAGAAACCAAATTGTGAGGAAGCATTAGCAATCTCAAGGCTACAAGTCCATCTCCAAAGACCTGAATGTTCCTGTGTCTTCCGTGCGCAGTGTCATCAAGAAGTTTAAAGCCCATGGCATTGTGGCTAACCTCCCTAGATGTGGACGGAAAAGAAAAATTGACGAGAGATTTCAACGCAAGATTGTATGGTAGGATACCCAGGAAGACCCCACTTCTTACCCCGAGACATAAAAAAGCCAGGCTGGAGTTTGCCAAAACTTACCTGAGAAAGCCTAAAACGTTTTGGAAGAATGTTCACTGGTCAGATGAGACAAAAGTAGAGCTTTTTGGGAAAAAGCATCAACATAGAGTGTACAAGAAAAAAAAGAGGCATTCAAAGAAAAGAACACGGTCCCTACAGTCAAACATGGCGGAGGTTCCCTGATGTTTTGGGGTTGCTTTGCTGCCTCTGGCACTGGACTGCTTGACCGTGTGCATGGCATTATGAAATCTGAAGACTACCAACAAATTTTGCAGCATAATGAAGGGCCCAGTGTGAGAAAGCTGGATCTCCCTCAGAGGTCATGGGTCTTCCAGCAGGACAATGACCCAAAACACACTTCCAAAAGCACTATAAAATGGTTTTAGAGAAAGCACTGGAGACTTCTAAGGTGGCCAGCAATGAGTCCAGACCTGAATCCCATAGAACACCTTTGGAGAGATCTCAAAATGGCAGTTTGGAGAAGGCACCCTTCAAATATCAGGGACCTGGAGCAGTTTGCCAAAGAAGAATGGTCTACAATTCCAGCAGAGCATTGTAAGAAACTCATTGATGGTTACCAGAAGCGGTTGTTCGCAGTTATTTTGGCTAAAGGTTGTGCAACCAAGTATTGGGCTGAGGGTGCCAATACTTTTGTCCAGCCCTTTTTTGGAGTTTTGTGTGAAATGATCAATGATTTGATTTTTGCTTCATTCTCTTTTGTGTTTTTCCCTTGCAAGCAAATTAAATGAAGAGAATAATACCAAAGAATTTGAGATTGCAATCATTTTCAGGAAGAAACTGAGTATTATCTGACAGAATTGCAGGGGTGCCAATACTTTTGGCCAGCACTGTATATATAATGATACATTGTATAACATTTTGATACAACATTATAATTACAGTTTTTCCTTAGCCATTCCCTGAACCAAATCTTCTGTCTCTCTCAAATATCTCCAGGAAGGCCCTATCTAGAAAATTTATTTTTCTATTCTTCAAAACCTCAGAGAACTGTCTGTCCTTCTGTCCACATTCCATAATGTCACTGTAAGCTGGTCATCTCACCTGATTCTGTCCATTAATTTCAGCCATTTACCTTTTTAGAGAGTCACAGTTCTGACTGAGAGTTAACTCTTTCTGTGAAGAGATGGACCTTTGAATCACCTGATATGGCTTATAACATATATGAAATCTTCTGCGTATTTCATAGAGTTCATTATGGAAATGACTCATTCTAGGAGAGTTTGATATTGGCTTTTGGTTAGATTTTACCTTTTCTGGTTTTATAAATTTAGCTTGATTTATTTTCTTTTCACGATTCTCATGTTTTCTAACAGAATCCAGCCACTGCGCACATTAAAATAGAGATTATTTTTGTAACGTAATAACTTGAGATACTGGATTTAAGAATTTGAATTTTTGTACAAAAATGCTTATCATTTGTTGTAATTTTCCATTTTTGATGAGAGCTTTGTACAACCGTTCAAATATGGGCATGAATGTATATGTACATTCCTTCCTATCAATCCTTAATTTCTGCAGATCTTCTACGTTGGGAAAATCTTTTGTGACACAATAAATCAAATATCTTAATCTGTCCGAATCATTTTCCTATCCATTAGGAGAGTCATTTTCACAGGGCATTAAATTTAAACGTCTGGAAAATGTCACAGGAATCCACATTTTAAATAATTGATTCCTCTCCTCATTGGATAAATTAAACTTATCAGAGAAGCTCTCAAATGTCTGAATTTCTACAGGCATGGATTTTGACATCATATTTTGGCATGATTTTGTATAATTTTAGCAAATTTTTCCTCATATTAATTTGGAGTTGAGCCTGGGTAATTTCTGAATTCTCTGACATTTTTAGTGACCCTTGTACGTCAGCTCCTCCTGCGTCACTCACGTCTCCTCCCACATCACCTAATATGTCAGTTTCTCGTATGTCAGTCATGTCTCCTCTCATGTCAGGTTTCTGTATGTCCATCTCTTGGTCAGACGCAAGGTCACCTTCAGTTACAGACACGTGTCTCAAATCTTGTTCAATTTCCACATTACAGTCAGAATCAGTATCACCATCTGACACTTCTTCTACACTATTGTCCTGCTTAGAACTCTCAAGTACAAAATTATGAAATACATGTACAAGATGTACAATATTCCGCAATTTGTGTTTCTCTATTTATCAATTTAGAAGTTAACTGTAAATTTAAATTCTCCAATTCACATTCTCTATATAAACTAAGCCACAAACCGTCTAAGTCATTTTCTTCATTAACTCTAAAATTAATCTTGCTTTGTTTAGCAAAAGAAGAAATGATATCCATATTTTGCTTACATTCAGATTCCTTAGCTTCTCTTTATCAGCACGCCCTGTCTTCAGTTCGTCTGATTCTGATCCTTGTTAGTACCTCTGCTTCCTCTCAGTTCGTCTGCAGAATAGATGAGTCCTCAGTCTAGAGGTCTTTTCTGCTTCTCGTGACAAATTAGTGGATTTCCTGACACGTGAACAACAGCTGTTCAGCTCATCTCTTCTCTCCCCCCTATGTTCAAAAAGGAAATTCACTTAAAAAACAAAAAATCAGGACTGGCTGACTCACCAAATGTTAAATAATACTCTTTTCTGCATTATTTTCTCTACTGAGGACTTCTCAAAGTATCAATATCATGATATTCTTATAAAAAAATGTATCGATTTATTCTTGGATTGTCCATTAAAAAGAATCAAATTTCAGCAGGTACATACAATAATTAGTTATTAAGTAAATGTCCATTTGTCCATAATTAGCTTAATTGTTGAGATTCACCCATCTTTCCTGGGATCCTGGCTGGTAAATCACGTCTTTGTCCAGAACGTGTCCGGCCTACATGTCAGCTGCTTTTCAGCATGCAGATCCTTCTTCTGTGTCCTGTGGGGTGGGAAGAGCGAGAGAGCCCCCCGCCTCCAACGATGGGTTTTTATAGACCGTTCATATGGCACCTGTTCTCTGCCTATGGTAGTGAACTAAAAATACACACACAAATGACGCATGTCAACTAGAAGCGATGGCTGATGCAATCCTTGTGCAATGTATAGAACTCAGAATTAAGAATAAAATGAATATCCATAATTAATTATTTAACAGGAGGTCAGAGTGGTTTAACAAGACGGTTTTAATGTCCCTTGGAAGAGACGTGGAGGTCATAGTGGTTTAACAAGATGGTTATAATGCCCCTTGGAAGAGACATGGAGGTCACAGTAGCTTAACAAGACTGTTTTAATGCCCCTTGGAAGAGACGTGGAGGTCACAATAGCTTAACAAGACGGTTTTAATGCCCCTTAGAAGAGACGTGAAGGTCAGAGTAGTTTAACAAGATGGTTTTAATGCCCCTTGGAAGAGACATGGAGGTCAGAGTGGTTTAACAAGACAGTTTTAATGCCCCTTGGTAGAGACATGGAGGTCAGAGTGGTTTAACAAGATGGTTTTAATGCCCCTTGGAAGAGATGTGGAGGTCAAAGTGGTTTAACAAGTTGGTTTTAATGCCCCGTTGGAAGAGACGTGGAGGTCAGAGTAGATTAAAAAGACGGATTTAATGCCCCTTGGAAGAGACATGGAGGTCACAGTAGCTTAACAAGATGGTTTTAATGCCCTGTAGAAGAGACGTGGAGGTCACAGTAACTTAACAAGACGGTTTTAATGCCCCTTAGAAGAGACGTGGAGGTCAGAGTGGTTTAACAAGACGGTTTTAATGCCCCTTGGAAGAGACGTGGAGGTCAGAGTGGTTTAACAAGATGGTTTTAATGCCCCTTGGAAGAGACGTGGAGGTCACAGTAGCTTAACAAGACCGTTTTAATGCCCCCTGGAAGAGGCGTGGAGGTCATAGTGGTTTAACAAGATGGTTTTAATGCCCCTTGGAAGAGATATGGAGGTCACAGTAGCTTAACAAGACTGTTTTAATGCCCCTTGGAAGAGACGTGGAGGTCACAATAGCTTAACAAGAAGGTTTTAATGCCCCTTGGAAGAGACGTGGAGGTCAGAGTGGTTTAACAAGATGGTTTTAATGCCCCCTGGAAGAGGCGTGGAGGTCATAGTGGTTTAACAAGATGGTTTTAATGCCCCTTGGAAGAGACATGGAGGTCAGAGTGGTTTAACAAGACGGTTTTAATGCCCCTTGGAAGAGACGTGAAGGTCAGAGTGGTTTAACAAGATGGTTTTAATGCCCCTTGGAAGAGACGTGGAGGTCAGAGTGGTTTAACAAGACGGTTTTAATGCCCCTTGGAAGAGACGTGGAGGTCATAGTGGTTTAACAAGATGCTTTTAATGCACCTTGGAAGAGACGTGGAGGTCAGAGTGGTTTAAAAAGACGGTTTTAATGCCCCTTGGAAGAGACGTGGAGGTCAGAGTGGTTTAACAAGACGGTTTTAATGCCCCTTGGAAGAGACGTGGAGGTCAAAGTGGTTTAACAAGACCGTTTTAATGCCCCTTGGAAGAGACGTGGAGGTCACAGTAGCTTAACAAGACGGCTTTAATGCCCCTTGGAAGAGACGTGGAGGTCACAGTAGTTTAACAAGACGGTTTTAATGCCCCTTGGAAGAGACGTGGAGGTCACAGTAGCTTAACAAGACTGTTTTAATGCCCCTTGGAAGAGACGTGGATGTCAGAGTGGTTTAACAAGATGGTTTTAATGCCCCTTGGAAGAGACGTGTAGGTCAGAATGGTTTAACAAGACACTTTTAATGCCCCTTGGAAGAGACATTGTTATGCACACTCCCGGGCTGACTGGCGTTTGCGTGATTTAGTGATTCCACTGTGCCATGAACCGGAGAGTGCCTGGAGGGGTGTAACTAAGTATCAACCCGATCCGACCAAGGTCGCACAACGGCTAATGATGCCGTGCATCAGGGAGGAACCGAGCAGATGGACCAGGTGCTACTCCAGGCCAAACCCCGGACACGGCTGTTGACCCACTCCGGGGAATGCAGGAGCATGCTGGTTAGGCTGGCACACAGACTGGTGGGTATTGGCAGGCACGGCTGGCATGCAGACAGGTGGGCACTGGCATGCACGGCTGGAGTGCAGACAGGAGGATACTGGCAGGCATGGCTGGTTTGCAGACAGGAGGGTACTGACAAGTACGGCTGGCGTGCAGACGAGGAGGTACTAGCAGGTTGGAGCACAGGCTAGATAGGGTCCACTACAGACTGGGATTCAGGAACAGAACCGCAGATGCGGTATACAAGCAGAGCAGGCAGGAACCGCCAGTGCGGTGAGCAAGGCAGTGCAGGCAGGAACTGCCAGAGCGGTGAGCAAGGCAGAGCAGGCAGTAACCACCAGAGCTGTGAGCAAGGCAGAGCAGGCAGGAACCGCCGGAGCGGTGAGCAAGGCAGAGCAGGCAGGAACCCGCTGGAGCGGTGAGCAAGGCTGAGCAGGAAGAAACTGCCGGAGCAGTGAGCAAGGCAAAGCAGAGAGGAACCGCCGGAGCGGTGAGCAAGGCAGAGCAGTCAGAACCGCTGGAGCGGTGAGCAAGGCAGAGCAGGAAGGAACCACCGGAGCGGTGAGCAAGGCAGAGCAGAGCAAAACCGCCGGAGCAGTGAACAAGGCAGAGTAGAGAGGACAGGACTCTTTTCACACTGAACAGACTGGAATGGACCAGCAGAACCAGATACACACAAGGTACTTGCAATGAAGTAGCGAGTGGACTCTAAACTTACAACAGAAGTACAGGGACATCGAGTAGGAGTTAGGTGCAGGTTCAGAGACTGCAGGAAAAGGGAAGGTATGAACACAGAGACAAACAGGCTAGGAGAGTGTTCAGACAGGAACTGACATTGCAACAAGATACAGGAGAGAGTCTGGGTATATGGCCCCCAGAGAGGCGGACAAACTGGCTAGGAGAGTGTTCAGACAGGAACTGACACTGCAACAAGATACTGGAGTGAGTCTGGGTATATGGCCCCCAGAGAGTTGGACAAACAGGCTAGGAGATAGTTCAGACAGGCCTGGGAATACAGCCCCCAGGTTGGTGGACAGGCAAGAAACAGAACGGGACGGGACCTTGGACATCAGAGGCAAGGAGCCCTCTGAAGGTAAGAGTTACTCAGGTACCAGCTTCAGGGTGGAGCTGGCTTAAATATCCAGTGACAGACAGAAATAGGCTGGAGACGCATTAGGGGTGTGCCCACAGCAGCTACAAGAAACAGGACGTAACCGGGCCACCGCCCTAAGCAGTCAGGACAGGGACAAGCAGACAGCAAGAACAGAAGCCAGGCTGGCAGACTGGACTGAAAATTAAGTTTGCTATCTTACATAGTGGGAGATGGTGCACTATGCAAGTACGCCGCCAGGTATGTTACAGTACTCCCCCCCCTTATGCCCCCTCTTCTTCAAGCCTGCAAGAGTCATCTGAAGAGAATTTGGAGGCCAATCCTTCTCTTCAAGAGGATTACCTCTTCTGTCCATTAGAGGAAACGAAACTGGTCTCATCATCTTGGTAACTAGGATGCTTCCTCCCATCGTGCCATCCTCAGCAACAGATGAAGTGGGTGAAGTACCAGGAACAGCACACAGAAAAGTCTCCATTTGTTATCAGGTAGCACCCTGGTGGATTCAGGAGACAACTGGAGGTCCTCCGCCTGGTTGGAGGGGTGCAGAGATTCAGGGGTAACCACCGCCTTGACGTTCACTTTGCCAAGCTTACTGGATGCAGTGGGCGGCGTACCAGGTACCGGGTATAGGAAAGTCTCTCTCCGTTTAACAGGTAGCACCCCGGGGAATTCAGGAGACAACTGGAGGTCCACCGCCTGGTTGGAGGGGTGCAGAGACTCGGGGGTAATTACCGCCTTGATGGACGTAGGACCAAATTTATTAGAGATGGGGGGTCCTTGCTTTGGGACCATCTTAAGTCTGGTTTCAGAGATGACATGTCTGTGAGGCGGGACGGTACCTGAAGCCAGATCATTGGTACAATCGTCGAGACTGTGTGGGGACATTGCCTCCGCTTCTCTTCCTTCGGAGACTTCAGCGCACAGCGAGTGAGCGACTAGCAGATCTGGTGAAGAAGAAGAAGAAACTGCTGACTGTCCTGAAGATATGGGGACTGGACACCCCTTGTACCTTAGCAGTCCCCAGGGTACACCATACAGGGTCTCCAGACCTGAGCGGGCACTAGATCTCTCGGCTCTGGACGACTTGTGGGTAAACCAGTCAGCACCTGAAATGTAAGCTTCTTCATGTGTAATGCTCCAATCTGGAGCTTAATTTGTACAAACATATTTTGACTGTTTCTGAGTAGGGCTCGTACTTCCGCTGACAATGCCCAAACCGGCTTCTGTAGTTTTCGGACGGGAATCAAACACTGACTCTTCAAGGCTTTAAGCCCGAAACTTCCGGTTAAACCGAGGCTTTTACTTGCCACGGAGACAGTCATGGTCATCTGTGGAGAGGAAACACTAAGGCCAAGGGCAGCCTCTCCTACAGTCCTAATGTCTTGGGATTCTCCAACCCTCTCTGGGCAAAGACCGTCCGGGGGTCCCAAACAACCGCAGCGGGACCGCAATCCAATTTTGTGACTGAGTTCCGGCCTCTGCTTCGCCTGACGAGCATGGTCAACCTTCATGGATTCAGTGCGGGTAGCTGCTTCTGCAGGCTGGGGAACAAGAGGTTTTTGGGAGGACAGAACCTGGCATGATGGTTTGCCTCTACGCCTTGCACGTCTGGACTGCCTCTTGAGGTTGGGAAGAGAAGTATTCTGCGGAGCGTAGTCATTCTGTGTGGATTCTGGGTGGGCAGCAGTCTTTTCGGGCTGGAGAACTGGTGAGCTACCCACACACATTACCCATCGGGGCTGCTCCGGGATACTGGGAAGGGAAGCTTTAGCAGAGGCTTCAGGATTAGGGTCATCGAAGACCAATAGAAAAGCCACCAGGAAGGCCTGCAGGTCAAAGAAGATAGAATCCCATGCTTCCCATAGGGGGGTGATCCATTTCAAGGCATCACCTGCTAGGTAGGACATCATAAATGCCACTTTAACCCGATCAGTAGGAAAATAGTGAGGATAGAACTTGAAATGTAGCATGCATTGCTCCACAAACGCACGACTTCGTTTTGGATCCCCATAGTACCATGGCGGATCCGCAGGAACGAGTGCTGACAGCTCCATTTGGACTGGTGCGTACATCGCCTGGACATCAGCTTGCGAAAAAAAAATTTCTTGGTGCACGTATTCGCCAGACAAAGATTCAAATGTCTCTGAGAGCGAAGGGCCGTGGGGCTCAACGGGAACCAGGGCCTGAGCAAACTGTTATGCACACACCCGGGCTGACTGGTGTGTGCGTGATTTAGTGATTCCACTGTGCCATGAACCGGAGAGTGCCTGGAGGGGCGTAACTAAGTATCAACCCGATCCGACCAAGGTCGCACGATGGCTAACGACGCCGTGCACCAGGGAGGAACTGAGCAGAGGGACCAGGTGCTACTCCAGGCCAGACCCCGGACACGGCTGTTGACCCACACCGGGGAATACAGGAACAGGCAGGTTAGGCTGGCACACAGACAGGTGGGTATTGGCAGGCATGGCTGGCATGCAGACAGGTGGGCACTGGCAGGCACAGCGGGAGTGCAGACAGGAGGATACTGGCAGGCACGGCTGGTTTGCAAACAGGAGGGTACTGACAAGTACGGCTGGCGTGCAGACGGGGAGGTACTATCAGGTTGGAGCACAGGCTGCATAGAGTCCAGTACAGACTGGGATTCAGGAACAGAACCGCAGATGCGGTAGACAAGCAGAGCAGAGAGGTACCGCCGGAGCAGTGAGCAAGCATAGCAGGGAGAAACCGCCAGAGCGGTGAGCAAGGCAGAGCAGGCAGGAATCGCCGGAGCGGTGAGCAAGGCAGAGCAGGTAGGAACCGCTGGAGCGGTGAGCAAGTCAGAGCAGGCAGGAACCGCCGGAGCGGTGAGCAAGGCAGAGCGGAGAGGAACCGCCGGAGCGGTGAGCAAGGCTGAGCAGGAAGGAACCGCCGGAGCGGTGAGCAAGGCAGAACAGAGAGTAACCGCCGGAGCGGTGAGCAAGGCAGAGCAGGAAGGAACCGCCGGAGCGGTGAGCAAGGCAGAGCAGGAAGGAACCACCGGAGCGGTGAGCAAGGCAGAGCTGGAAGGAACCACTGGAGCGGTGAGCAAGGCTGAGCAGGAAGGAACCGCCAGAGCGGTGAGCAAGGCAGAGCAGGAAGGAACCGCCGGAGCGGTGAGCAAGCTAGAGCAGGCAGGAACCGCCGGAGTGGTGAGCAAGGCAGAGCAGGAAGGAACTGCCGGAGCGGTGAGCAAGGCAGAGCAGAAAGGAACCGCCGGAGCGGTGAGCAGGGAAGAGCAGGAAGGAACTGCCAGAGCAGTGAGCAAGGCAGAGCAGGAAGGAACCGCCAGAGCGGTGAGCAAGGCAGAGCAGAGCGAAACTGCCGGAGCAGTGAACAAGGCAGAGCAGAGAGGACAAGGCTCTGTTCTCACTGAACAGACTGGAAGGGACAAGCAGAACCAGATACACACAAGGTACTTGCAATGAAGTAGCAAGTGGACTCTAAATTTACAATAGTAGTACAGGGACATCGAGTAGGAGTTAGGTGCAGGTTCAGAGACTGCAGGAAAAGGGAAGGTATGGACACAGAGACAAACAGGCTAGGAGAGTGTTCAGACAGGAACTGACACTGCAACAAGATACAGGAGCGAGTCTGGGTATACAGCCCCCAGAGAGGAGGACAAACAGGCTAGGAGATAGTTCAGACAGGCCTGGGAATACAGCCCCCAGGTTGGCGGACAGGCAAGAAACAGAACGGGACGGGACCTGGCACATCAGAGGCAAGGAGCCCTCTGAAGGTAAGAGTTGCTCAGGCACCAGCTTGAGGGTGGAGCTGGTTTAAATATCCAGGGACAGACAGCAATAGGCTGGAGACACATTAGGGGTGGGCCCACAGCAGCTACAAGTAACAGGAAGTAACTGGGCCGCCGCCCTAACCACACTGCTTCTTCTTGCCTGTTGGGGTACTCTGCCTCCCTCCCCCTGTGTGCTGCTGGCCTCGCTCTGCGTGTCCTACTGCCACGTTGGGTCAGTTACTAGATCATCCACCACCTCCTCCTCTTCCACTTCCGCACCTCGATCCTTCTCCTCACTTCGTGGCAATTGAGTCTCGTCGTCGTCCACCTCTTTTGACTAATTGCCAGCGTCGCCTTCCTGTGGCCGTGGCTGTTCAAATATTTGGCCATTGCTTCATGGGATCTCCCCTTCCACCGAGGGGCACAAATATGGAAATGCTCCAGTGAACAGCTCTTCAGAGTGTCCAACTGTGGGATCAGTTGCTGTCTGACGACACTCGGCATGGTGGGTGATAGGAGCATCAGGGTGAGGAGGAGTATGCGGTCGAGACCCATGGCTTCTAACACTTGACTGTGTGGAAGACAGACCGGAGGTGGTGGTGCCCAGGTGACTGGAAGTATTATCTGCTATCCAATTAATAACCTGTTCACACTGATCAGTTCGAAATACTGGTGCTGTTGTGTGCTTCCCTAGTAATTCGGTCAAGAACTGGGAGTGAGAAGATGTGGCTGTTAGTTGTGACACATTTTCACCTTGGCCACGGCCCCGTCCTCTGCACACACCATCACCAGAACGTCCAGTTCCACGTCCCTTGCCATGCGCTTTGCCCATTGTAAATGAAGTAAAATAGCTTACACTCGCACTATCAATGGCAAAAGGGTAATAGAAAGGAGATTTGAACCGTGAAAGAGGAAAACCACAGTTCTAGTTATCTGGCCTACACCAGACTCTTTTAAACAGATATATTTGTGTCTGAACAGTCATCGAGACGCTCAAAAAATTTTTTTTATGCAAAAAGGTGGATTACACCCAGATTTCAACCGTGGAACTGCAAAACCACAGTTCTAGTTATCTGGCCTACACCAGACTCTTTTAAACAGATAAATTTGTGTCTGAAAAGTCAGCGAGACACTCAAAATGTTTTTTTTTTTTATGCAAAAAAGTGGATAATACAGAGATTTGAACCGTGGAACTGCAAAACCACAGTTTTAGTTATCTGGCCTACACCAGACTCTTTTAAACAGATATATTTGTGTCTGAACAGTCAGCAAGACACTCAATATGTTTTTTTTAATGCAAAAAAGGCGATAATGTAGAGATTTGAACCGTGGAACTGCAAAACCACAGTTCTAGTTATTTGGCCTACACCAGACTCTTGTAAACAGATGTATTTGTATCTGAACAGTCAGTGAGACACTCAAAATGTTTTTTTTATGCAAAAAGGGCAAAAAAGAGGATAATACAGAGATTTGAACCATGGAACTGCAAAACCACTCTTCTCGTTATCTGGCCTACACCAGACTCTTTTAGACAGATATATTTGTGTCTGAACAGTCAGCGAGACACTCAAAATGTTTTTTTTTATACAAAAAGGTGGATTACACCCAGATTTGAACCGTGGAACTGCAAAACCACAGTTCTAGTTATCTGGCCTACACCAGACTCTTTTAAACATATATATTTGTGTCTGATGTTACACTCGCACCCGGACTGACTGGCGTGAGCGTGATTAGTGATCCCACTGTACCATGAACTGAGGAGTGCCTGGAGGGGCATAACTAAGTATCAACCCGATCCGACCACGGTCGCATGGTGGCTTAGTTGACTCCATGGACCAAGAAGGAACCGAGCAGAGGGACCAGGTGCGACTCCGAGTCAGACCCCGGTCACAGTTGCTGACCCACCCCGGGGAATGCAGGAACAGGCAGGTCCAACTGGCATACAGGCAGGTGGGTATTGGCAAGTACGGCTGGTATGCAGACAGGTGGGCACTGGCAAGCATGGCTGGTATGCAGACAGGTGGGCACTGGCAAGCACGGCTGGTATGCAGACAGGTGGGCACTGGCAAGCACGGCTGGTATGCAGACAGGTGGGCACTGGCAAGCACGGCTGCTATGCAGACAGATGGGCACTGGCAAGCACGGCTGGTATGCAGACAGGGAGATACTGGCAAGCACGGCTGGAGTGCAGACAGGGAGGTACTAGCAGGTTGTTGCGAAGGCTGGATAGGGTCCAGTACAGACTAAGAGAAAGGTACAGAGCCGCAGATGCGGTAGACAAGGAGAGTAAAGCGAAACCACCGGAGCGGAGGACAAGGCAGAGCAGAGAGGAACTGCTGGTGCGATTAGCAAGCAGAGCGGAGCGAAAACCGCAGGTGCGGTGGGCAAGGCAGAGCAGAGCGGAACCGTCGGAGCGGTAGACAAGGCAGAGCAGAGAGAAACCGCAGGTGCAGTGGACAGGGCAGGGCAGAGCAGAGCGGAACCGCCGGAGCGGTGGGCAAGGCAGAGCAGAGAGAAGCCACCGGAGTGGTGGGCAAGGCAGAGCAGAGAGAAGCTGCCGGAGCGGTGGGCAAGTCAGAGCAGAGAGAAGCTGCCGGAGCGGTGTGCGAGTCAGACCAGAGAGAAGCCGACGGAGCGGTGGGTAAGTCAGAGCAGAGAGAAGCCCCCGGAGCAGTGGGTAAGTCAGAGCAGAGAGAAGCCGCTGGAGCGGTAGGTAAGGCAGAGCAGAGAGAAACCGCCGGAGCAGTGGGCAAGACAGAGCAGAGCAGAACCGCAGGTGCGGTGGACAAGGCAGAGAGGACAGGGCTCTGTTCACATGGAACAGACTGGAAAATACAGGAAGATACGGAGGAAGGGAAAAGGGACAAGCAGAACCAGATACACACAAGGTACTTCCTATGAAGTAGCGAGTGGACACAAAACTCACAAACAGAAGCACAAAGACAACGAGTTGGAGTTAGGTGCAGGTTCAGATACTGCAGGAAAAGGGAAGGTACGGACATAGAGACAAGCAGGTAACAGGCTAGGATACAGTTCAGACAGGAACTGCTACTGCAATGGATGTTATGAACTGCTACAAACACTAAGGAAAGATAGGAAAACTGTCCCTACAATAGGACTAAGCTGATTCCCTACGATGCAGCGGGGGACCTGTTCCTTGTGAACAGACCCGCCAAAGTCCTCGGCTAGTCTGAACGCAGACCTATAGATATAAGGAAGGGGTCCCTACAAGAACTAAGGACTGGGATATAGTTGGACACCTCCTAGCAGATATTGTAGCAGAGCAAAGACAAACAAACAGAAGTACTAGTGGTCAAAAGACCAAGCAAACAACAGAGTAAGGTACAAGGCACCTGGCTAGCTTAAGAGTAAATGTAACACTGAAGTCCAGCAAGGCCAGGAGGGCAGAGCTGGATTAAATAGGAAAAAAGTCATGTGACCAGCAAAATAGAAAAAACTAACAGGAGGGTTCTAACAATGGATACAAGAACGAGCCTGGGTATACAGCCCTAGAGTGGCGGAAAAGACTAGAAGTCAGAGATAACAGGACAGGACCTTGCAATACAGTTGCAAAGACAAACTGAGTGAAGGTGTTGCTCAGGCACCTCCTACTGGGTGGAGGGGGTTTAAATATCCAGAGACTCACAGAAATAGGCTGGAGACGCATTAGGGGTGCGCCCACAGTAGCCATAAGAATCAGGAAGTGACCGGGCCGCCGCCCTAAGCAGTCAGTCAAGAGAAATGCACATAGCATGAACTGGAGCAGGGATTGCAGACTGGACTGACAGGTAAGATTGCGGTCTTGCATAGTGGGAGGTGGTGCACTATGCAAGCATGCCGCCAGGGTTGTAACATCTGAACAGTCAGCGAGACACTCAAAATGTTTTTTTTAATGCAAAAAAGTGGATAATACAGAGATTTGAACCGTGGAACTGCAAAACCACAGTTCTAGTTATCTGGCCTACACCAGACTCTTTTAAACAGATATATTTGTGTCTGAACAGTCAGCGAGACACTCAAAATGTTTTTTCTATGCAAAAAAGTGGATAATACAGAGATTTGAACCGTGGAACTGCAAAACCACAGTTCTAGTTATCTGGCCTACACCAGACTCTTTTAAACAGACATAGTTGTATCTGAACAGTCAGAGAGACACTCAAAATGTTTTTTTTTTTGCAAAAAAGTGGATAATACAGAGATTTGAACCGTGGAACTACAAAACCACACTTCTCGTTATCTGGCCTACACCAGACTCTTTTAAACAGATATATTTGTGTCTGAACAGTCAGCGAGACACTCAAAATGTTTTTTTTATGCAAAAAGGTGGATTACACCCAGATTTGAACCGTGGAACTGCAAAACCACAGTTCTAGTTATCTGGCCTACACCAGACTCTTTTAAACAGATAAATTTGTATCTGAAAAGTCAGCGAGACACTCAGAATGTTTTTTTTATGCAAAAAAGGCAAAAAAGTGGATAATACAGTGACTTGAACCATGGAACTGCAAAACCACAGTTCTAGTTATCTGGCCTACACCAGACTCTTTTAAACAGATATATTTGTGTCTGAACAGTCAGTGAGACACTCAAAATGTTTTTTTTGATGCAAAAAGGTGGATTACACCCAGATTTGAACCGTGGAACTGCAAAACCACAGTTGTAGTTATCTGGCCTACACCAGACTCTTTTAAACAGATATATTTGTGTCTGAACAGTCAGCGGGACACTCAAAATGTTTTTTTTATGGAAAAAAGGCAAAAAAGTGGATAATACAGTGATTTGAACCGTGGAACTGCAAAACCACAGTTCTAGTTATCTGGCCTACACCAGACTCTTTTAAACAGATATATTTGTGTCTGAACAGTCAGCGAGACACTCAAAATGTTTTTTTTTATGCAAAAAAAGTGGATAATACAAAGATTTGAACCGTGGAACTGCAAAACCACAGTTCTAGTCATCTGGCCTACACCAGACTCTTTTAAACAGATATATTTGTGTCTGAACATTCAGCGAGACACTCAAAATGTTTTTATTATGCAAAAAAGTGGATAATACAGAGATTTGAGCCGTGGAACTACAAAACTACAGTTCTAGTTATCTGGCCTACACCAGACTCTTTTAAACAGATATATTTGTGTCTGAATACTCACAGACACACTCAATTTTTTTTTGGGGGGGGGGATACCAAAAGGTTAATAAGACGGGTATTTGTACAGTCTGACTGAGGGAAAAAAAAAAAAAGAGGATTTAGATGGAAAAAAAAGGATTTTTCCTGGCCCCTGAGACCTGGGGCTAAGTCTAGCAATTTGAGCAGTGGTAGCATACAGGACTGTAATGCAGTGTTTGTTGGTATAACCACTGCGTCTCCTATACAGCCTGCCTGCCTGATATCTGGGATGGATATTAGTCCTGAGAAGGACTGTTTGTTTGATTTGGCAGGCTTTAGAGACCCTACACTACCTATTTCGCACTATATATCTCTCCCTAACTCAGCAGCACTGACCCTACACTGTCTGATCCCGGGCGACTGTGTCCAAGATGGCGGCGCCCGGTTTTAAATACTCGAGGTGACGCTGTGCGGCCAGCCAATCACTGTAATGCCCACAACCAACATGGCTGTGGCATTACAGTGACTGGCTGGCAATCCCTGCATGTTCATTGACTCTGTAAAGAGCGCCAAACGTGCAGGGCGGAGACCCGAGCTACCGCCCGAGTAACCCGGAAATGCTCAGTGCTCGCCGAACATCCCGAGTAGTGAAATGCTCGGGCGAGTACCGAGCAGTGTCGAGCATGCTTGCTCAACACTAGTAATTATTAAAAAATTCCCATCCGAAAATTCTGGCGGCAGAGGTCACAGTTCGTTGGCAACCAAGGAGTACAGGCGAGAGAGACACAAATGCAATCCAGCAGAGGCAGAGGAAAACTGTCAAAGTTCTGGGACTGTTTTCTCAGACCCTCCCATCGCACAAGCCCTGATGCATGGGGTACTCTCCCAAGGAGGGAAAAGTTGCGGAAGATACTGAGGGAGTACCTTGCCCACCGTAACAACGTCCTCTGTGATTCCTCTGTGCCTTATAATTTTTGGGTATCCAAGCTGGACATGTGGCATGAACTGGCTCTCTTTGCCTTGGATGTCCTTGCCTGCCCTGCCGCTAGCGTTTTGTCAGAGCGGGTTTTTAGTGCCACCGGTGGAATTATAACTGATAGGTGCATCTGCCTGTCAACTGAAAAAGCTGACAGGCTGACTCTTATAAAAATGAACAAGGGCTGGATTTGGCCAGACTTCTCAACACCACCGAATGATAGCAGCGTAACATAAACTCAAATCCAGTGTCTTTTCTTGGGAGGTCTAACTCTATTCCCATGCACCTCTGTCTTCAAACGCAGACATGGGTATATGCTTCCTGATTTTGTCTATTTGCTCTTGTCCTCCTCCTTCTTCACATCCTCATCCTCCACCACCATATCACCATATGTACCATATCAACATATCTACGTCTCTTGCAAGGGGCATTGGAGTTTCTCCAAATTTTTGGCAACCGTTGCTTCACTGAATTGGCAAACAGTATGGGAGGCCCACTTCCTAATAATGGGAACATTGTTTTCAGGAGGCCCTCCGAACTCTATGTCTCCTGCAAGGGGCATTGTAGTTCCTCCAAATTTTTTGCAGCCGTTGCTTCAGTGCATAGGCAAACAATATGGGAGACCAACTTCCTAATAATGGGAACATTATTTTCAGGAGGCCCTCCGACCTCTACGTCTCTTGCAAGGGGCATTGGAGTTCCTCCAAATTTTTGTCAGCCGTTGCTTCACTGCATAGGCAAACACTATTGGAGACTCACTTCCTAATAATGGGAACATTGTTTTCAAGAGGCCCTTCAACCTCTACGTCTCTTGAAAGGGGCATTGGAGTTCCTCCAAATTTTTGTCAGCCGTTGCTTCACTGCATAGGCAAACAGTATGGGAGGCACACTTCCTAATAATGGGAACATTGTTTTCAGGAGGCACTCCAACCTTTTATGTCTCTTGCAAGGGGCATTGGAGTTCCTCCAAATTTTTGGCAGCCATTGCTTCACTGAATAGGCAAACAATATGGGAGACCCTCTTCTTAATAATGGGACTATGTCGTTACTGAGGCCCACCTCTATGTGTCTTTAAATTGTTTCAGGAGGCCCTTTGACCTCTACGTCTCTTGCAAGGGACATTGGAGTGCCTCCAAATTTTTGACAGCCATTGCAGTCACTGCATAGGCAAAGAGTATGGGAGGCCCTCTCCTTTCCAATGGGAATATGTCGTTACTGAGGCCCACCTCTATGTGTCTTTAAATTGTTAATGGGGTTTTTCCTAAATTTTGGCAGCCGTTGGACTCACTGCATACCTTATAACTGAATAGCAGACCCTCTCCTTTCTAATGGGAACATGTCATTACTGTGGCCCAGCTCTATGTGTCTTTAAATTGTTAGTGGGGTTTTTCCCAAATTTTGGCAGCCCTTGCAGTCACAGCATGGGCTTTACCACTATAGGAGACCCGCTCCTTTATAATGGGAACATTTTTTTTATCTGTGACCCTCCTCTATGTCTCTTCAAAGGGGTATTGGGTTGCGTCCAAATTTTTGGCAGCCCTTGCAGTCACTGCATACGCAATAACAGTATAGGAGACCCACTCATTAATAATAGGAACAACAAAGCATAGCTGATAGCTCTTTAACAATAGCGAGGGCCGACTGCTGACCCTTTAAGAATAATAAGGGCTGCCTGATGGCCCTATAAAAATAGGCTTTGTGACTTTCAGAGTCCCTCCTTCATAAATGAAACAGGATGTATCTGATGATGTGTCTCACATATCATATGGCCAGATAAGGTTGTAAAATGTTAAAATGACATTTTCTGGTGAATGCATTTGTCTTGGTTGAAAGCAATGCAAAAGTGCAAAAACTCATTAAAAAAGCTGTGAAGCATTTTTGTTTTTGTATATTTATTTTGCCTTATGTACAAGTCATTACCCTGTAAAGGATGTTCCTTAACATATTTCCCACAAAAATCCATTTTGGTTTCATTTTTGTATGTTTTATTGTGAGTCCGTAAAAGTGGCGTAATACTTCTGACAACATTGTGGACAGCATTGACCTGGGAGTCATAAATGCTTCCAGGGGTCTTCCCCATGCTGTTCCCATGTCATTTTAGCACTGTTCCCTTCGATTTGGGCAATTTTTAGGCCCTCTGCAGACCGCTGGGGGGGAGCCGCCAGAAAAATGCTCGAGTTTCCCATAGACTTACATTGGGCTCGTTACTCAGACTGAGCACTCGAGCATTCCAACTTGCTTGACTCGAACAATGAGTACGCGAGCATTTTAGTGCTTGCTCATCACTAATTCTTATATATTGCAATCTTATATATTGCTGGAAGCAGTCCACAGTAAAAAAAAACAGCCATAGAGTGTCCGGGAACCTTCCCACAGACTTTTCTTAGCTAGGGCTGCTTCTAGGCAGGGTTGGACGGTCCCACCAGAGAACTGAAGACTCCTCTGGTGGGCCCTGGCTTCTCCTTCAGGAGAGTTCATAGTACAAACCTTGCAGGTCGTGATGATGATAGAGGCCATCATCTCCTTATCTTGCTGCTGGTACTTTTCTGTGGGAATCAGCTCGGCTCCTACCAGCCTGGAATATTTCCAGTGAACTATGTCACGACGCCATGGTATTAGCAGTGACCCCAGTACCGGTAGCGAAGCCATCCACAATTTCCTTCTCAGGAAATTTATTTGGTAGACTGAGTGGCTGCCCAAATACATTAGTTTTTCACAGAGGAGCTGAAGATACTGAGTTGCAGTAGGTGCAAGTTTCTCCAAAATGTTAGATATCAGAGTGAGAACAGAGAGGGCAGCACATTGACTCAGTGGTTAGCACTGAAGCCTTGCAGTGCTGGGGTCCTGGGTTCAAATCCCAGCAAGGAAAACATCTGCAAGGATTTTGTATGTTCTACCCGTGTTTGCATGGGTTTTCCCCTCAGTGAAAAAGCCGCCATAGAGTGTCCGGGAACCTTTACATGAGTTGTATTTCAACATAGCCATATTCTTTAGGTCGGATAAAAGGACTGGTATAGAGGGAAACCGTATCTACTCCGGCTGTCATTTCTCTGCCACTAGGTTCCACCCATTGTCACACATGACCCTGCCTGGCGGTATGTTCAGTGGTGAGAGCCACAGATCTGCCTGCTGTGTTACAGCTTTCAACAACTCTGCAGCGGTGTGCGGTTTGTCACCAAAGCACTAAACATATTATCTTCAGCACAGCCTGTTGCTGCTGGGCCAAGGCAGTGTTGCAGTGATTCTAGCTTGTGACTGATGTGGCCATTTTGGGGATGGAGGAGGAGGTGCAGGAGCTGAACAATGTGATTACATTGAGGTTACATTGGCGAGTCTGGTTTTTATACTAAAGAAAGATCCTACTGTGTTTTAATTTTTTTACGTCTCATCTAATGTGTATTGGAGTGCGTCCTTATTTTTTTGCAGCCCTTGAAATTGTTGTATATGCAATAACAGTATAGGAGACTAACTCCTTAATAATGGGAAGGACTATTCAAATATATTCTATATTCTAGAATATTAACTGTCTTATCTGAAATTCATTTACAGGTGAGGTATCTCAGTATCGATAGCATGTTACACCAATCCAGCCAGGTATTATTTATTGCCTTATACTCCGTGCTGCTGGTGCTGCCCAAAAATATTTAAAATCTATTCTTTTCCCTATCAATAACACTGTTAGATACATTTACAATAGGGACAGGTGCTGCTAGGTGGTATCATCGGCTCCAGTGTTCATTCTGTTCACATAAATGTCTTCAACAGTCCATAACTTATTTTTTTTAGCATTTCTTTGGCCTTATATATGTCATTACCCTGGAAAGAATGTTTCTTAACATTTTTTCCACTTTAGCTTGTTTTTTTGTATGTTTTTTTTTGTCAGTCCGTAAAATTGACGTACTACTCTAACAACATTGTTCACAGCTGTGAATAGGTTTGAACCCACAACTGCAATTCGTTAAATGGAGTGTAATATTTGACACGCTCACAAAAATTGCTAGATTATTAGGGCAGTTATATGGGATCACATTTGATGGCCACGGTTTCAGGCAGTAGCCTAACAGTATGTTATTTGTCTGTGACCAAGTGTCAATTGGTTCAACAAAACACAGCTGGCTGACTTTAAATGGAGTGGAATATTTGGCACGCTCCGCAAAATTTCTGTATTATTACGGCAGTCATAAGGGATCACGTCTAATGGCCACGGTTTCAGGCAGTCACCTAATAGTATAGTATTTGTCAGCGACCAAGTGTCAATTGCTTCAACAAAACACAGTTGCCTGACTTTAAATTCAGTGGAATATTTGTCCAGCTCCACAAAATTTCTGTATTATTACGGCAGTCATATGGGATCACGTCTGATCTTTGAAAAAAGTTTCTCTGCTTCCACAATACAGTAATGTGAAGAAAGTCAAAAAACTCTGGCTGTATTCTGCGAACAAGCAAATGGAGCAATAAAATGGTATACTCTTGATTGCTTTTTAAGCAAATAATCAGGATTAAGATAAAAAAAAAATTAGTCCTGGCCCCTGATATCTGGAGCTATGTCTACTGATATCTGTAACTGCAGGAGCAGACAGAGCGTGCAATGGACCCTCTTGTGCTGTATACACTGCTACAAACCCTGCCTGCCTGCCTAACTCCTGCTATCAGGATTAATATATTCAGCTGTATTAATCTTTAGAAGGACTGTTAGTTCAGATGGATGTATATATACTCCTGGAGTACCACTACCTATATGTAACTCATACACCGCCAATTCTGTCCCTCATACAACAGCACCTCTCCCTACTCTTACTCTTTCCAGGATAGACTGTGAAGAGCCTAGCATCACCAGGTCTCATATAGACCCAATGACGCTATGCGGCCAACCAATCACTGTTATGCCACAACCAACATGGCTGCGGGATTACAGTGCGTGGCAGACAATCCCTGCATGTTCATTGGCTCTCTAAAGAGCGCCAAACATGCAGGGCAGGGACCAGAGCTCCTGCCCGAGCAACCCTGGAAATACTCGCGGCGCAACTGAGCATGTCAAGCGGGGTGATGTTGAGGTGAGTACCGAGCAGTGGCAAGCACGCTCGCTCATCACTAGTCTTGGAGGTAATGTGAGCCTCCGGGTCTTCAGGGTTGTTAATGCTTTTAACCTAAGCTGAAAACTATTGGGACAGCAAAGATTTGTATTTGGCTCAAAGGGAATTGTCTAAACATGAAACAATTGTAGAAAACTACTACAGTATATTAGATCTGTAGCAACTAGATTTTCTGTTGATTAAAGGAAATCTGTCACCAGGATTCACAATCCAAATTATTTATATGCACAAGTAGCTCTTTCAAAGACAATTCTAGCAATCCCTTTACATGGTCAGTTCATTCCTCTATTACTGAGAAAACAGTATTTGAATTGATATGCAAATGAGGCTGAAGGCCTATTGTGGATATAAAGCCTTTGTACTTCAGCTCTATTCCCTGTCCAACATCATATACTCCTGCTTGACTGACAGTCTCTATGCTGAGAGACTTCAAGCAAAGGAGTCATCAGTCAAGAAGGATGAGGCAGTGCTGGGCAGGGAATAGAGCTGGAGTGACAGAGGCTTCAAATCTACAATAGCTCTTTAGGTTTATTTACTTATCAATTCAAATTCAAACTCTGATTTCTCAGTAATAGAGGAGCAGACCAGCCATGTAAAAGTACTGCTGCACCTTTCTTTGAAAAATACATGCACATATATACAGTAGTTGGAGGGGAAATTAAATCCTTCTGAAAGATTCCCTTTAAATTGCATATTTTACAATTCACTGTTAGCAAAATGAGGTCTCAAAATTGACTATCATTGAATTATATTTGCCAAAAATGCCTTTAACACATTTTTTTTTATTTCTGTTCATCTAAATCAGTAGCGGACAGTGTATATCCCCTACTGATCAGATGCTGCTTAGAAAGGTACAGAGAGAGCAAATAAATATTCCACACTGTGTAGAATACTAGTCTAGTACTAATCTGTGGCATCTATTAATCCATATACCCTCTTTCTCATTTCTTCTTTCTATGCCACTGATACTTGCCTACCAGTGTATTATGCTCTGTTCCAAACATAGACAAGGTAATAAAGTAGACCTGCTGCTAGAATGACACAAGTTCTAAATGAAGCCCTCTCTCTGAAGTTCTGAGTGCAGCATGTTCTGTGACACCTAACAATCACCTGAATATTTGAAGTGCTGCTGTACAACCGTGTTTTCGGAGGATCACTCGGGTATGGATCTTACCTCTAGCATTCAGATATTTATCATTATTATTATTATCTGTAAAGGGTTTTACTTCTGACCTCCTCATTACTTTAGCTTATGAATTAGTGAGAAATTAAATATCAGACATCTAAGTGATTTCCTCTCATCACTTGACATTTATTCATCCCCTCCTTATGAGATTCCCATTTCATCTTAATGTGCTCGTTATCGCAAATTCAAATATTTTTGTGAAGTCGAGGGAGCTGATCTGCAGTACCAGTTTTTAATTCATGTCACATCCAATTACACCATGTAATTAAAAAAAGCCAGACAAAGGCCATTGGTCAACAAAGGGTAAAATTTGAAATTTACAAATAAAATGTAGATTTTTAATTTATTTTTTTAGTTTTTTGGTGCTCTTTGCTCTAAATGACCTTTACCTGCTCTTCTACGAAAGAAATGAATCTCATTAGACAGTTTCTTTTAAGTCCAACATCAAGGAAGATACAAATTGGTTTTGTCCATCATAAAATGAAATTCAGACAGTTAATTAAATGGCAAAGTAAATTCTTACCCATGCAACTCAAATTAAGCTCTGAATAACTGCACAATGTTTAACCCATTCAGTGTTGAAAGATTGAAATAAATTACTTTTCACTTGCTACCATAACATTCATTATTACCCAGTTGTATCAAGGGATTGGGAGTGTTGAATAATTTAATAAAGCACTTTTCATGTCTGATGGAGGGTGGGATCGAATGTTCAGCAATTTCCATTTCTGACATTTTTGCAGCCGTTTTTAATGTCCGTTGATACTAGTCAATATATTCAAACATATAGTATATATTAAATTACATCTGTAAAGGGGCTGTCTTGGGCAGAGATAGAGAAATGGGTTTCCTTACAAATTATGACCCTTGCCTATGGTGCTATGCATTGTATTCCTGATACAAATGAATCCTCAGAAGAACACTTTAGCTCTGAATACAATAACAAGTACAGTACATGCTATTTTATATATGCTGTAATCTTGTATTGATCTTCTAAAATGGGTTCCAAGTTAGTACTAAATCCCTTTTTCAATAAAGTAAAAGTTATTTTTCCTTAAAGATCAAGTGCAGTTGGTGTCAGATTGTACACATATAATGTGTACAGTCATGGCCAAAAGTGTTGGCACCCTTGAAATTTTTTCAGAAAATTAAGTTTTTCTCCCAGAAATTATTGCAATTACACACGGTTTTGTTATACACATGTTAATTTCCCAGGAAAAACAGGAAAATAAGGCAAAGTGGACATAATTTTACACAAAACCCCAAAAATGGGCAGGACAAAATTGTTGGCACCTTTTCAAATATGTGGGTAAACAATTTTGTTTCACGCATCTGACGCTCGTTCAAACTCACCTGTGGCAAGTAACAGTTGTTTGCAATATGAAAATCCCACCTGAAACCAGATAAAAAGGGGACAAGTTGACTTTGCATTGTGTGTCTGTGTGTGCCACATTAAGCATGGAGAATAGAAAGAGAAGAAGAGAACTGTCAGGACTTGAGAGCCAAAATTGCTGAAAAATATCAACAATCGAAAGGTTGCAAGGCCATCTACAGAGATCTTGATGCTCCTTTGTCCATGATGCACAACATAATCAAGAAATTAACAACCCATGGCACTGTAGCTAATCTCCCTTGACGTGAGTGGAAGAGAAAAATTGCTGAAAGGTTGCAAAGCAGGATAGTGGATAAGCAGCCCCAATCAAGTTCCAAAGAGATTCAAGCTGTCCTGCAGACTCAGGGTGCATCAGTGTCAGCGCAAACTATCCATCGACATTTGAATGAAATTAAATGCTATGGCAGGAGACCCAGGAGAACCTCACTGCTTACACAGAGACATAAAAAAGCTAAACTGCAGTTTCTCAAAATGTACATGAGTAAGTCACAATCCTTCCTGGAAAGTATCTTGTAGATAGATGAGACCAAGATAGAGCTTTTTGGTAAAGCACATATTTCTGTTTACTGAAAATGGAATGAGGCCTACAAAGAAAAGAACACAGTCACTACAGTGAATTATGGTGAAGGTTCAAAGATGTTTTGGGGTTGTTTTGCTGCCTGAGGCACTGGGTGTCTAGACTGTGTGCAAGACATCATGAAATCTGAAGATTACCAAAGGATTTTGGGTCGCAATGTAGTGCCCAGTGTCAGAAAGCTGGGTTTGCATCCTAAATCATGGGTCTTCCAGCAGGACTATGACCCCAAACATACTTCAAGAAGGACCCAGAAATGGAAACAAAGCGCTGGAGAGTTCTGAAGCTGGCAGCAATGAGTTTGGATCTAAATCCCATAGAACACCTGTGGAGAGATCTTAAAATTGCTGTTTAGAGAAGTCACCCTTCATATATGAGAGACCTGGAGCAGTTTGCAAAAGCGGTCCAAAATTCCAGTTGAGAGATGTAAGAAGCATGTTGATGGTTGTAGGAAGCGATTGATTGCAGATACTTATTCCAAAGGGTATGCAACCAAATATTAAGTTGAGGGTGCCAACAATTTTGGGGGGTTTTGTGTGAAATTATGTCCAATTTGCTTTTTTTTTCCTTTATTTTTTTGTGTTGTTCCAATGCACAGAAAGAAAATAAATATGTATATAACAAAATGTGTAATTTCAATAATTTTCTGGGAGAAATACTTCATTTTCTGGAACAATTTCAAGGGTGCCAACACTTTCTGCCATGACTGTGTATACTCGCTAATTCCAAAATATATTCTTCTGAATCACTCAGTTTGCTAACAGAACCAATGTATCAGAGGCTATCAGCAGAATATGGGACGTATTTATGCTACTTGTACTGTAATAACAGAGAGAGATGAGGAAGTGCTGATAGGTGATAGAATTCAAGTATCATCAATTACATGTGTTTATGGCACAAGTGACCACAACTTTGGGGATTTTTAGTAGATTTTCACTTTTTCTTAATATTTTGATTCCTCGCACTTATACAGAGAATCATTTAGGTAAACAATTGCTACATATATATTTGCTTTATATGCATTTAAAGGTTCACCAAATTTTACTCTATATTCATTGACCCTGGACCCCCTCTCATCTCGTCTTCTCGTATGACAATACCGCCCCTGGAGTTTTGTTTACCACAGGTTTATACAAGTTAATCACAAAGTTTTCATAATGTTCCTTCTTTTAAATATGAACTATGCAAATTATGTTTAAGAAATGAAATAAATAATTTTCCTACTTGATCGTCAGAATTGGTCACTTGTCTATATGCTGCTTTGTGTTTTTATCTACTTGATCCTCAGAATTGGTCACTTGTCTATATGTTACTTTGTGTTATCTACTTGATCATCAGAATTGGTCACTTGTCTATATGTTACTTTGTGTTATCTACTTGATCATCAGAATTGGTCACTTGTCTATATGTTACTTTGTGTTATCTACTTGATCATCAGAATTGTTCACTTGTCTATATGCTACTTTGTGTTTTTATCAACTTAAATTCAATGTATCCTTGCTGTTGGATATACTGTTTTGTCTTTACATACACGTAAGAGTATAGAAACCAGAACATCTCTGGAGAAAATATGGAGTAAGAACATCCACTCTCCAATTAGCTTAAATCTTCATTGGCATGGAGAAATCTGGTGGCACACCATTCAGCCATTCAGGATAGTCAATGAGTAGCTGAGGCTCAAACTCTGATTACTACACAATCAAACTTTTCACATGAACTGTTAGTTCACTTCTTATTAGCTTCGCCTTTTAACTAAGTTATTTAATCTAAATGTTAAAAGTGGGGGAATACACTGAATAGACAGCACTGCCTATGTCATCATCAGATCGGAAGCATTGTGTTTATTATAAAGTTGCCCGCTTATTATTATATAAAGGATTATAGGCCTTTAGAGATGGTCAAATCAATTTGACGCAAGACAAATTCATGTTGAATTTTATGAAACTCTATGAATTTGAGTAAATTGCAATTCGAATTACGCAAATCACTAAAAAAAATGCCCTCCACCTTTTTACACCTTGCCTAAAATTTAGCAGTTACAGAAGGCTGACATGGCCTTAGGCACAACCACACAGTCTTACCCATAATGCTTTACAGCTATGACATCACATGGTAAAATACAGCCAATCATGAAGGACTATCACAGGCTATGGAGGTAGGGGGAGGGGGAATAGTTGGGAGCTGATCACATTGAAAATGTGTATTGGTCCATTGCAGTGAAAAATTCAGGGCGGGTGCTGTACCTGCTGTAGATTGCAGCTTGAAAGACTTGAAAGGAAGGTAATTCTCTGCACAACCGTCCTAATAAAATCTAATCTTTTATTGTAGACATAGTTAAAACATATTTAAAAGAGGAAGAAACCACATGGCCTGACACATTTCTGGTGCACTGCGGTGCCCTTAGTCATAGGACGTCCTATGACTAAGGGTGCCGCAGTGCGCCAGAAACGTATCATAGGATATATAACAGCCCAGGCAAGGAATGCATCAGCCTTTATAGAGTGATTTGGAGATGAGAGGATGTCAGAGCTTAATTAAGCAATTAAGTGAGGAAGATAAAGTCCTAAAACATTGGATAAATACTCTAGACAGCAATATTGCAGCAATGAAGAAGGTAAGAGTAGTAGTCTGGGAATAATACACAGATTCAATTGATCAGAGGGGGAGAGTGAAATAGGTGGTGAAAATGACGGCGGTGTCAGACTCCAAATAATTGATCAATGAAACAGTGTAGCTTGTTTTTGCCCTACTCCATTTTAATTGTAATTGCACATTTTTTTTCTTCATTCTTAATGCACTAGAAAGCAGAAGTAAGACAGCACAATAAAATCTGTTTTAGAAGTCAAATTTTATATCTGTACATGCCACACCAATACAGTGCCCAGTTGAATGTTCTGACTCTTTGGACATGTTCCTACCAAGCATTTCTTATTTTGTCATTTTCGGAAATTAGGTTGTTTTCTTTAAAAGAAAATGGAAAAAAACAAAAAAAAACAAATGTAGACACTTAAGTAAGTATGTCTATTTATGTGCCACTGTTGTCCAATTTGAAAACTGTACATGCCACACCTATACTTTGGCCAGATTACACATTTTACATGTATGTGTACGTACATACCTAGAAATTCTAATTATGTTCTTTTGGGCAAAGATTGAGAATGGGTGAAAAAAAGACATACATTGTCTAAGAATAAACCCATACAAAACATACAATGCCTAAGAATTCGGGAGCCACTAGCAGCAGCAACAACACTTCTGCCACCAGCTGTCTGGGAAGTATTACTACCAAACCCAGGCCACAATTGGCTTCCTTTGCCTATGGCAAGCATCAGGTAAGGACATAGCATTGGTGCAACCTGTGCAGCTGCACAGCAGCCCAATAGGTACGGAGGGTCCACTAGCAAATCCAAACTAGGTGATATTGTTCATTATGATGACCTAATGGACTCAAAGTGCTAATATTTTGATCTTGCACAGGGGCCTTCTTCTGTCTGTGTCCGATGCTGGCAAGCATACTAGTGGTAAGGAAACAGAGGGCATTATGGAATATATGGCACATTACCCATCTGAGTCACAACTGGATGTTGTTACTTTTGACAGCTACACAGTCATTTTGAGTTAGGTACAGGATTTTCATTAAGTAGGGGGCCACAGTTTGTGCTAACTCCATTGTGTAGAAAAGTCATTGAACGATTTTCAGCTAATGACATCTTTATCTGCCAAAGAAAGTTTATTTATTTTAGTTTCAGCTAAAACAAGTTATTTCTATTGGGATCATTTTATAGATGTTATGGAGAACATTTTGGGGAAATATCTGGCTGTTTAAAATTCACTTACAATATTTTACCTTTACATTCAATGCAGAGAACAAAAATAGATGTCTTGTTAAACTGGATGTGAACAATCCGTATGTGCAGCAAGAGCTTAATTTGTCTTTCCTTAGAACATAGTACTGCTCCCATGAAACAGGGATTTAAATATAATGGGCAGTTTCTATAGGATTAACACGTTAAGCTCTCCTCTCCTTAAAGGCCCCGTCACACTAAGCAATATCGCTAGCGAGATCGCTGCTGTGTCACGGTTTTGGTGACTCACCAGCGACCTCACCAGCGATGTCGCTATGTGTGACACTTTGCAACGATCAGGCCCCTGCTGTGAGGTCGCTGATCGTTGCAAAGTGTCCTGGACCATTTTTTGGTCGTTGGCCTCCCGCTGGCCAGCACACATCGCTGTTTGTGACCAGCGGGACCAACGATCTGGCTGGTAACCATGGTAAATATCGGGTTACTAGGGGCACGCGCGCACTTAGTAACCCGCTGTTTACCATAGATACCACTCTGCTACGGTGCGCGGAGGCTCCAGCGCACCGTAGCAGAGTGGTATCCATGGTAATTAGCGGGTTACTAGGGGCACACACGCACTTAGTAACCCAATATTTACCATAGTTACCAGCCTGCTCCTGCTTCAGCAGCAGGCTGGTAACGGGAGCAGGACATCGTGGAACGATTCTTTCCACGATGTCGCTGCTCCACTGATCGCTGGTGAGCCTGCCTGTTTGACAGCTCACCAGCGATGTATTAGCGATGCAGCAACGATCCCTGACAGGTCGTATCGTTGTCGGGATCGCTGTTGCATCGCTTAGTGTGACGGGGCCTTTACTCTTGGATTTTCATGAAATACTAACACTATTATGTAAAATCCTTTCTGAAAACCAAGTCAAGTCATTCTGAGCAAATCTATAAAGCGTTGCTGCAACATAATGTAGTTCATCCATTCCTAGTCTTGTCTATAGATCTTTGTGTTTATAGACTGATAAGATTATTCATAGTTGTTGTTCTTTGTGAACCTTAAGAACCACAAAGGTCAGCTCATATTGATTGCTTCCACAAAACAGTCATTTCCCAGATCACCTGCAGTAAACATCTGAAGAAGGACTCCTTTGTGGGTTTCACAACTTGTGTACAACATCACTTGATTAATAATTTCAATGTTGGCCCTGGTAAAGGGGTCCCCAGATAGAAAAGTGTAGATATTCAATACTGACGACTGGTAGTTAAGCATGAGTAAACCTTCAAATTGCACATAAATCTGGTTTCTTAAAAATCTTCACATTAGTTGTAATGTTGGCTGAATTATTGACATGATGTTTCACAAAGAAGAGCTATCAGTTAAATAAAATATAATAGACATGAAGCTTTCAGTTTGCCCAGATTTGAGGCAAAAGGTCCAACTATACACAAAGATTCAGTTTTCTTTCGGTACTTGACATGTTCTCACAGGAAATAGATAAAAGTATAGTCACATTAGATTTGTAGAAATTCTCCCAATGTTTTATCACATACCAGGTTAAAATCAATACACCCATTAAACCTGGAAAAACACAGCTTACGCATTTCAAGCATCAAGCAACCTTAGACAAACATGGAACAAATAAAAGGTACTTCAGACCTGAAATATGTGGATTGGCAAATGCTGCTATAATCATTGTCTCTGAATATTTATATGTAAAAATGACATATAAAAATGTTTTTTTTGATCTTGATAACTTCATTCTTTAATTGCTTACAGAATATTTCAGGATTAGTGATTAGAGATGAGTGACTGTTTTGGTGTTTGGGTTCAGCGAATACACCCGAACATAAAAAAAAATGTTTGTGTTCGGACTCCCGAACACAAACCCGAACACGATCATGGCCCCGAACAGCCATGGTTTCCCATGCTGTCATCTGTGTGGCAGCGCAGGAATCAGGGGTTGTGACCGGTGGTAAGATCGCTCTTGCCGGTCACAGCGCTGCGGGATCATGCTGACTGGTGTCAGCATGATCCCGCAGCTGTGACAGTGACCTGTAGTAAAAAGCTTACCGCGGGTCACAGGTGCCTTCCGATGGGGCTACTACCCCCATCATCCGGCGCCTCATGTCACTGTACACAAGCGCCGCTGATGAGAAAAGCAATCTCTCATCAGAGCGCTTCCACTGAAAACTGAAAGTAAAAAACAAAGTTAAAATAAATAATTTAAATAAAAATAATAAACACATTAAACTCACCTAACACTTATCTTCACCTTGACCCCAATGTTTTCGTCCCCTGTAAAAAAAAACATATACTCACCTTACAGCTAATCCCTGTAGCCATTGTCACCTGCAATAAGGGTAAAATAATAAAACAACCTCATCCTCATGTGTCCGCAGTAGTCCATATAGCAAGGGTCCTACATCAATGTCATTGATAGCACAGCCACATCCGGAGATGCGACTGTACTATCCGGCAGCCAGCGATACACTGACAGGAGCTCTATGGCTCATGCAGTGTATCGCGAGAAAGTGTCGGCTGGGGTCACCAGAGTTCAAACAGCTGAGGATCAGCTGAGTGCTCCAGTGATCTCACTTAGGGCATTAGTGCTGTGTGGGAATTTTCCCATGCAACACTAATGCCATAAGTGAGATCACTGGCGCTCTCAGCTGATCATCAGCTGTTTGAACTCCAGTGACCTCACCCCTGCAGCAGCACTATACACTGACAGTAGTGATTCCAATCATTGTGGGACACTGGGATTATGTCATGACTGTGGACAAGTGAAGGCATTGGGCGTTAGGTGAGTATACAGTGTTTTTTACTCTTAAATAAATTATTAAAACCGTGTGGAATTTTATTTAAATAAAATACTTTATTCTGGCCGTGTCTTTATTGAAAAACATCAAAAACCTTACTACGGGGTTAGTATTGAGGCCCTCCATTACTAACTTGGGTTTCATGTCAGCCGCCAATACAAGGCTGACATGAACCCCAACTCTATAACCCCACTCGCCACCGCTACACGGCAGTGGGAAGAGTGGAGGCTAAGCGCAGATTTGGTACATCTTATGGATGGGCCTTTTCTGGGGCAGCTGAGAGCTGATACTATTAGCCTTAGAGGGGGCCAGGATCCATGGCCCCTTCCCTGGCTATTAATATCGGCCCACAGCTGTCTGTTTAGCCTTTACTGGTTAGATTTTATAGGGGGACCCTACGTCAATTTTTTTCTGTGGTCTTCCTGTAAACTATCTATCTATTATCTATCTGTTATCTATCTATTACTCTATTATTTATCTAGCAGTCTATCTATCTAGCAGTCTGTCTCTCTATCATCTATATATCTATCACTTATCTATGAATCTATATGACTATCCATCTACTGATAGATAGATAATAGATAGATATATGGATAGATAGATAGATAAATAGATAGATATATGGATAGATAGATTGATAGATAGGTATATGGATAGATAGATAAACACAGATACATAGATAATAGATAGATATACCAATAGATAGATAATAGATAGATAGATAGATAGATAGATAGATAGATAGATAGATAGATATAGATATATGGATAGATAGACAGATAAACAATAGATAGATGCAGTGGGGAAAAAAATCATTTAGTCAGCCACCAATTGTGCAAGTTCTCCCACTTAAAAAGATGAGAGAGGCCTGTAATTGACATCATAGGTAGACTTCAACTATGAGATAAAAATGAGAAAACAAATCCTGAAAATCACATTGTCTGATTTGGAAAGAATTTTTTTTTCAAATTTTGGTGGAAAATAAGTATTTGGTCAACTACAAAAGTTAATCTTAATACTTTGTTATATATCCTTTGTTGGCAATGACAGAGGTAAAACATTTTCTGTAATTCTTCACAAGGTTGGCACACGCTGTTGCTGGTAAGTTGGCCCATTCCTCCATGCAGATCTACTCTTTAGCAGTGATGTTTTGGGGCTGTCGCTGGGCAACACGGACTTTCAACTCCCTCCAAAGGTTTTCTATAGGGTTTACATCTAGAGACTGGCTAGGCCACTCCAGGACATTGAAATGCTTCATATGAAGCCACGCTTTTGTTGCCCTGGCGGTGTGCTTGGGATCATTGTCATGCTGAAAGACGCAGCCATGTTTCATCTACAATGCCCTTGCTGATGGAAGGAGGCTTGCACTCAAAATCTCACGATACATGGCCCCATTCATTCTTTCATGTACACGGATCAGTCGTCCTGGCCTCTAGGCAGAGAAACAGCCCCAAAGCATGATGTTGCCACCCAATGCTTCACATTGGGTATGGTGTTCTTTGGATGCAACTCAGCATTCTTTCTCCTCCAAACACGACGAGTTGTGTTTCCACCAAACAGTTCTACTTTGGTTACATCTGACCGTATGACATTCTCCCAATACTCTTCTGGGTCATCTAAATGCTCTCTAGCAAACTTCAGATGGGCCCGGACATGTAATTGCTTAAGCAGGGGGACACGTCTGGCACTGCAGGATCTGAGTCCCTGACGGCGTAGTGTGTTACTGATGGTAGCCTGTGTAACGTTGGTCCCAGCTCTCTGCAGATCATTCACTAGGTTCCCCTGTGTGGTTCTGGGATTTTTTCTCACTGTTCTTGAGATCATTTTGACCCCATGGGGTGATATCTTGTGTGGAGCCCCAGATCGAGGGAGATTATCAGTGGTCTTGTATGTCTTCCATTTTCTAACTATTGCTTCCACAGTTGATTTCTTCACACCAAGCTGCTTGCCTATTGCAGATTCAGTCTTCCCAGCCTGGTGCAGGGCCACAATTTTATGTTTTGGTGTCCTTTGACAGCTCTTTGGTCTTCACCATAGTGGAGTTTGGAGTGTGACTGTTTGAGGTTGTGGACAGGTGTCTTTTATACTGATAACAAGTTCAAACAGGTGCCAGTACTACAGGTAGTGACTGGAGGACAGAGGAGCCTCTTAAAGAAGAAGTTACAGGTCTGTGAGAGACAGAAATCTTGCTTGTTTGTAATTGACCAATTAACTTATTTTCCACCAAAATTTAAAAAAAAAATTCTTTCTAAATCAGACAATGTGATTTTCAGGATTTGTTTTCTCATAGTTGAGGCCTACCTATGATGTCAATTACAGGCCTCTCTCATCTTTTTAAGTGGGAGAACTTGCACAATTGGTGGCTGACTAAATACTTTTTTTCCCCACTGTATATGTATAGATAAATACATATATAGATATATAGATGATAGATAGACTGATAGATAATTAGATAGATATATGGATAGATAAATAGATGATAGATAGATATATGGATAGTTGACAGATAGATATACAGATAGATAGATATATTGATAGACAGATATATGGATAGATAGATAAATAATAGATAGATAGACTGATATATAATTAGATAGATAATAGATATATGGATAAATAGATAAATAGATGATAGATAGATAGATAGATAGATAGATAGATAGATAGATGGATAGAGAGATATATGGATAGATGCATATATGGATAGATAGATATATGGATAGATAGATAAATATGTGGATAGATTGATAGACATATACAAATAGATAGATATACAGTTAGATATATGGATAGATAATAGATAAATAATAGATAGATAGACTGATAGCTAATTAGATAGATAATAGGTGAAATTTCTGCTGTATGCTGATGACCTCATGCTGTTATCACCAACTGAGAAAGGCTTCCAGGATAATCTGAAAATCCTAGTGACCTTCAGCATCACATGGGCACTGCCAGTCAACCAGTAGAAAACTAATATCATGGTGTTCCAAAAAAGAAAGCAGAAACCAGCAGGCCATCCCCCCTTCATAATAGACAGCTGTCCACTTACGGAAACCAACAAGTACACCTACCTGGACCTAGAACTCAGCCTATTAGGAAGCTTTAAGCAAGCCATACAGTTGCTGAAAGACAAGGCGGGCAAAGCCTTCTATACCATCTCAAGGCACCTGTAACAGTCTGGCTAAAAATCTTTGATACCATCATAGCCCCAATCCTTCTGTATGGTAGTGAAGTATGTAGTCCAGTCTCATACCCAAACTTGTCAAAGTGGTATGCCGGACCAACAGAAATATTCCACCTAGAGTTCTGCAAACACCTCCTCCAAGTCCATCGGAGTACATCAAACAGCGCCTGCCGAGCAGAGCTGGGCAGATTTCCGCTACACCTTGCGATCCAGAAGAAGGCACTAGCATTCAAGGCTCGTCTACAAAGTAGTAGTCCTAACTCCTACCATCACAAAGCCTTGCTACACCAGGAAGCCCTAGGAGAACGAAGCCCCCCAACACAAATCACCCCAAACCAGCCTGACCAAGCCACCAACCTGCATGGCCTGACGAAAGGGGATATCCGAAATATTGGTCAACAAAGGCAAAGAGGAATATCTCAGTGTCTGGAGTAACGACATTACCAAATCTCAGAAACTGATGGTATACCAGAACCTACAGAGGGAATACAAACTGGCCCCATATCTAGAGACCTCAAAGAGCGACAGATACTGAGCCAGTACAGACTGAGCGCCCACGGCTTACTCATCGAATCTGGGCGGCACCGACAGAACTGCCCCGAGAGCGCAGACTCAACCAGGAGGCTGTGGAGGATGAAGCCCACTTCTTGCTGAGGTGCCCCAAATATTCCACAGTGAGGGACACTCACTTCATGAGACTGTCTGATCTCCTCCCAGACTTCACCTTCATGAAGGAGGAAGACAAACTGCCTATATTACTAGGGGAAGAGGAAAGTGCAGCGGCCATAGCAGAACAATATGTCAGTGCCTGCCACAGACTAAGAGGAGCCTGATATGTCATGGATCCAGATACCTCACCCTGGATGTGTCTCTATTCCCATCCCCCCCATATTTTACCACTTGCTTTGGCAATGATAACATGTACTTAATCCTGATAATAAAGGCCATATGATTTGGTTTGATTAATAGATAAATATATGTATAGATAAATAATAGATAGATGGATAGATAGACTGATAGATAATTAGATAGATAATAGATATATGGATAGATAATAGATAAATCGATAGATAAATAGATAGGTAGGTAGATAACAGATAGATAAATAGATATATGGATAGATGAATAGATAATAGATAGATGGATAAATAGACAGATATATGGATAGATTGATAGATATATACAGATAAATAGATATACAGATAGATACAGGTGCATCTCACTAAATTAGAATATCATCAAAAAGTTAATATATTTCAGTTCTTCACTACAAAAAGTGAAACTCATATATTATATAGTCATTACAAGCAGAGTGATCTATTGCAAGTGTTTATTTCTGTTAATGTTGATGATTATGGCTTGCAGCCAATGAAAACACAAAAGTCATTATCTCAGTAAATAAAATACTTGACAACAGCTTGAAAAATGTTTTTAAAATCCGAAATGTTGGCCTACTGAAATATACGTTCAGTACTCATGAGCGAGCATTAAAATGCACAGGTACTCGTTGCTCGGGTCGAGCAAATTGGAATGCTCGAGTACTTGGTCCGAGTAACGAGGCCAATGTAAGTCTATGGGAAACTCGAGCATTTTTCTGGCGGCCCCCTGTCCCCCGGTGGTCTGCAGAGGGCCTAAAAATTGTCCAAATCAATGGGAACAGTGCTCAAATGGCATGGGACCAGCATGGGGAAGACCCCTGGAAGCATTTCTGACTCCCAGATTACCGCTGTCAACAATGTTGTCAGAGATATTACGCCACTTTTACGGACTCACAATAAAACATACAAAAACAAAATCAAAATGGATTTTCCTGGGAAATATGTTTAAGAACATCCTTTCCAGGGTAATGACTTGTATATAAGGCAAAATAAATTTACAAAAACAAAAATGCTCCTCCACACTTTGGGCTATGTTCATACCTAGCGTTTTTGATGTATTTTTTGCACTTTTGAATTGCTTTCAACCAAGACAAATGCATTCATCGGGAAATGTGACACATCATCAGACAGATGCATACAGTGCTGAAAAGACATGGGAACAGCATGGGGAAGACCGCTGGAAGCATCTCTGACTTCCAGGTCACTGCCTACTGTAAGTGTGCCCATCATAAATGATCCTTGGTGCATGCAAAGATGCCTCCCGCCATGCACCTGTCATTGCAGACTTGCAACAATCATCGTCTACGACCATGTCCCAGCACAGCGTTCAGTTGTCCCTACCCCATTCCTTGGAATGCAAGTGCAAGTATGCAGCCAGCCACCCACCCTCAGGCTGCAATACTATACTTCCAAATTTTTGACAGCTGCTTGAAACTTGAAATGTGGCCATTGAGGCTCGTTGAGGTGGAAGCTGTCCACAACCTCATGGCGGCGGCAGCCGGGTGTCCATACTCAGTCCCAAGCCGCAACTATTTGTTCCGGTGTCGTGTCCGCCTTCCACAAGCACTGGTCCCACAACATTACCCGTGCCCTCCCCAGTGCACTTACTGGGAAGGACCACCTAACCACAAACACGTGGACAGGTGACTATGGCCAGGGATGGTATGGAGCCAGTGCACATTAAAAATGCAGCCATAGAGTGTCTGGGAGCCTTCCCACACACTTTTCTTAGGGCTGTTTCTTGGCAGAGTTGGACGAGCCCACCAGAGAAATGGAGACTCCTCCGGTGAGCCCTGGCTTCTGCTTCAGGAGATTTCATAGTGCTGAGGTGAGTCCATGATGATGATAGAGACCATCATTTGGTTAGTTTTCTGTTACTTGGAATGCAAGCACTATTATGCAGCCAGCCAATACTATACTGCCAAATTTTTTACAGCTGCTTGCACTTGAAATGTGGCCTTGTAAATTCTTGGAGGCGGAAGCTGTCCACAACCTTATGGCGGCGGTCCCCAGCTGCCATTATTTGTCCCAGTCTCGTCTCCGCCTTCCACAAGCACGGGTCCTACAACATTGCCCGTGCCCTCCCCAGTGCACTTACTGGGAAGGACCGCCTAACCACAAACACGTGGACAGGTGAATGTGGCCAAGGATGGTACGGAGCCAGTCCACAGCTTGTTGGTGAGTTATATTTCACCACAGTCATATTTTTTGGCTCGGTGAAAGGACTGACTTTTGGGAAACCGTATCTACTCTGGCTGTCATTTCTCTGTCACCATGTTCCGCCCATTTTCACACACGACCATGCCTGGCTGTATGTTCAGCGGTGAGAGTTACAGATCAGGCTGCTGTGTTACAGCTTTCAACAACTCTACATCGGTGGGCGGTTTGTCACCTAAGCATTAAGCATGTTATCTTCAGCACAGCCTGTTGCCGCTTGGCCAAGGCAGTGCTGCAGTGCTTTCAGCTTGTGACTGATGTGGTCTTTCGGAGATGGAGGCGGAACTGCAGGAGCTGAACAATGTGATTACATTAAGGTTACATTGGCGACTCTGGTTTTTATACTAAAGAAAGATTCTACTGTGTTTTTTTTACGTTATTTTTTAAGACAAATGCATTCACCGGGAAATGTCATTTTAGCATTTTACAACCTAGTCTGGCCATGTGGTGTATGACACATCATCAGACACATCCTGTTTAATTTATGATGGAGGGACTCTGAAAGTCACAAACCTATTTTTATAGTGACATTAGGCGGCCCTTACTATTCAGCCATCAACCGGCTATGCTTTGTTGTTCCCATTATTAACAAGTGCGTCTCCTATACTGTTATTGCGTATGCAGTGACTGAAAAGGCTGCCAAAAATTTGGAGGCACTCCAATGCCCCTTGCAAGAGACGTAAAGGTCAGAGAGCCTCCTAAAAACAATGTTCCCATTATTAGGAAGTTGGCCTCCCATAGTGTTTGCCTATGCTGTGAAGCAATGGCTGGCAAAAATTTGGAGGCACTCCAATGCCACTTGCAAGAGACGAAGAGGTCAGAGAGCCTCCTAAAAACAATGTTCCCATTATTAGGAAGTGGGTCATCCATAGTGTTTGCCTATGCAGTGAAGCAACGGCTGCCAAAAATTTGGAAGCACTCCAATGCCCCTTGCAAGAGACGTAGAGGTCAGAGAGCCTCCTAAAAACAATGTTCCCATTATTAGGAAGTGGGTCTCCTATAGTGTTTGCCTATGCAGTGAAGCAACAGCTGCCAAAAATTTGGAGGAACTCCAATGTCCCTTGCAAGAGACGTAGATATGTTGATATGGTACATATGGTGGCGATATGGTGGTGGAGGATGAGGTTTTGGAGTAGGAGAACAAGAGCAAATACACAAAATCAGGCAGCGTATATGCTGCTGGTGTTGGTGGTGTTGAGAAGTATGGCCCAATCCAGCCCTTGTTCATTTTTATAAGAGTCAGCCTGTCAGCATTTTCAGTTGACAGGCGAATGCGCCAATCGGTTATAATTCCGCTCTGACAAAACACTAGCGACAGGGCAAGCCAGGACCTCCAAGGCATAGAGAGCCAGTTCCTGCCACATGTACAGCCTGGATACCCAATATTTATAAGGCACAGAGAAATCACGGAGGACGTTGGTACGAGCGGCAAGGTACTCCCTCACCATCTTCCGGAACTTTGCACTCCTTGTGAGAGTACCCCCTGCCTCAGGGCCTGTGCGATGGGAGGGTCTGAGAAAACTCTCCCAGAACTTTGACAGTGTTCCCCTGCCTCTGCTGGATTGCATTTGTGGCTCTCTTGCCTTTACTCCTTGGATGTCCAGCGAACTGTGACCTCTGCCGCCAGTGATTTCAGATGGGAATTTTTTCAATAACGCCGCAACAAGGGCCTTCTCGTACTGCCCCATTTTATTAGGCCTGTCCTGCAAAGGAATAAGATACATAAAGTTCTCCCTGTAGCATGGGTCTAGAAGCATCACCAGCCAGTAATGACTGTCACCCAAAATTTGGACAACAATGGTCACGGAAAAGGCAGCGTAACATAAACTCAGCCATGTGTGCCAGACTGCAAAGAGGCAAGACTTCCGTGTCCTCACCAAGAGGATGACTGACCATGCTCTCCTCCTCATCCTCCTTCTCTTACTCCTCTTCCCTGTCCTCAGGCCATCCATGCTGAACAGACAGTATGGCAGTTGTGCAGGTAGTACCGTCTATAGCGGAGGAAACTAGCTCCAGTTCTTCCTCCTCCTCTTCCTCCTCTTCCTCATTGTCACCCAATCCACGTTGGGATGAGATGAGGCTGAGTGTAATCACCCTGTATGGTTCCTTGCTCCATCTCATCTTGCTCCGCCTGCAATGCATCCTCTTTAATTGAGAGCAGAGAGTGTCTCAGAAGACAGAGAAGTGGGATGTTGACGCAAATTATGGCGTCATCGCCACTCACCATCTTCGTGGAGTCCTCAAAGTTTTGGAGGATGGTACAGATGTCTGACATCCATGTCCACTCCTGAGGTTTATAAGGTTTATATGTTTAGTCTGACCTGAATACCGATGGCTTTGTTGATGCAGGTAGTCAACAACAGCTCTCTTCTGCTCACAAATGCTTCCCAACATCTGCAATGTAGAGTTCCAACGCGTGGAGACATCGCAGACCAGTGGGTGAGCCGGAAGCTGCAAACGCTTCTGAAGCATGGCAAGAGCACACAGGTGGCGTACTTTGACAAGCAGATCCAACAGATCCGGGTAGGTTTTGAGAAACCGCTGAACCACGAGGTTAAGCACATGGGCCAGGCATGGTACGTGTGTGAGGTTGTCTCGCCTCAGAGCCACCACCAGGTTCCGGCCATTGTCACACACGACCATGCCTGGCTGTAGGTTCAGCGGTGTCAGGCACAGATCTGCCTGCTCTTTCAGAGCTGTCCACAACTCTTCAGCATTGTGCGGTTTGTCACCTAAGCATATTAGCTTCAGCACAGCCTGTTGACACTTGGCCGAGGCAGTGCTGCAATGCTTCCAGCTTGCGACTGATGTGGTCATTTCAGAGATGGATGCTGAAGAGGAGGAGGAGGTGCAGGAGCTGTAGATTGTGGGGGCAACCCTGATTGACCCAGGGCCCGCAATCCTCGGCATCGGGAGGACGTGTTCCGTCCCAAGGTCCGACTGGGTCCTGGCTTCCACTATGTTAACCCAGTGTGCTGTCAGCGAGATGTACCGTCCCTGCCCACAAGCACTTGTCCACGTGTCTGTGGTTAGGTGTACTTTCCCAGTAACTGCATTGTTGAGGGCACGGCTAATGTTATACGTTATGTTATTGGATACGTGCTTGTGTAATGCGTGGACGGCACGCCGGGATAATTAGTGGTGGCTGGGGACCGAGTACCGAGGGACTTCCGCCGCCATCAGGTTGCGGAAAACTTCCATTGCCACGAGCCTAAAAGGCAACATTACGAGCGCAAGCAGTCGCGAAATATGGGAATTTAGTAGTGTGGCCTGTGGGGTGTTGGCTGCTTATTTGCGCTTGTGTTCCAAGGACAGGGGTATGAACAACTGAACGCTGCACTTGCCCACGGCCTCGGCCTCATCCTTTGCATGCACCATCATTTCCATCACATCCCCTTCCCTGTCCCTTGCCACATGCCTTGCCCATTTTAAATGGAGGACAATATTTTCCACGTTCACTACAAATGGCTGGATTTAAACCGCAGTGATATGTGATATGTGTGACGGAAAATCTCAGTTTTAAATAGCTGGCCTGTAGTTTACTATTTTTCACAGAGACCTGGTGTCAATAACTTCACTAACACACTGCAACAAAATTTAAATGGAGGCCTGAAATGCCTGAATTTGGAGCACACTTATATGTGATACGTGTGACAGAAAACCACAGTTTTAAATAGCTGGCCTGTAGGTTACTATTTTTCACAGCGACCTCATGTCAATAGCTTCACTGACACACTGCAACAAAATTTGGGGCCAATACTTTCCATGTTCACTACAAATTTCTGGATTTTTATCGCTATAATATGGAAAGAATCTGGCTATATTTTGCTGTGGCAACAAGCAAATGGAGCAGAAAAACAGTGTTCTCTGGATTGCTTTTTAACCAAATAATCAGGATTAAGATAAAAAAAGATAATTATCCCTGGCCCCTGATACCCGGGGCTTTTGTAGAAATATCTGTAACAGAAGCAGCAGACAGAACTGGAATGGAGCCTCTTGTGCTTTATGCACTGCAGTCTGCCACATACACTGCCTGCCTGCCTAATTCCTGCTATCACCACAGATTATATGCAGCTGGATTAGTCCTCAGAAGGACTATTAGTTCAGATGGATATTACAGATATATGTTGTGGAATACCTATACTAACTATAAACAAGCAGATCTCCCCCTGATGCAGCAGCACCTCTCCCTACCCTGCCTGATTCCGGGGTAGACTGACGAGCATGGTTGCGCCCGGTCTTATATACACCTGATGATACTGTGTGGACAGCCAATCACTGTAATGCCACAACCAACATGGCTACAGCATTACTGTGTGTGGCAGGCAATCCCTGCATGTTCATTGGTGCTCTAAAGAGCGCCAAACATGCAGGGAGAGGACTCGAGCTCCCTGCATGTTTTTAATATAGGCAGTATAGGTACCGTCCCAATTTAGGGTCACCTTGCCGCTGGTGGGACGGCTTGTATACTTTTTTTGATCAAAAATAGTTCACTAAGTACCCTATATTTATTATGCAACTTTGCTTTACATTTATATATAATGATGGTAGGGTATGAGATATATTTTTGTCTTTTGTCTTTTGTAGGTTTTGTTTCTTTTTTGCTAGTGTGAACATGCTCCTATTTCTTGCATGTCTACCATCTTAGACCTCAGTTCACATTGCCTGGTTTTTTGTCTTGTTTGCATTCTGTGCAATTTAAGGGTGTGGCATCCCCTTTGTTGAGCTGACTGGTATATATGTAGCTTACCACGGGCCTGGGTGGTCTGGAGTTGGGACCCGGTCCTATTTGTCTACCCTTTTATATGCATTACTTCAACTTTGATATACAGTAAGGTTTTTAATATAGGCAGTATAGGTACCGTCCCAATTTAGGGTCACCATGCCGCTGGTGGGACGGCTTGTATACTTTTTTTGATCAAAAATAGTTCACTAAGTACCCTATATTTATTATGCAACTTTGCTTTACATTTATATATAATGATGGTAGGGTATGAGATATATTTTTGTCTTTTGTCTTTTGTAGGTTTTGTTTCTTTTTTGCTAGTGTGAACATGCTCCTATTTCTTGCATGTCTACCATCTTAGACCTCAGTTCACATTGCCTAGCATTACTGTGTGTGGCAGGCAATCCCTGCATGTTCATTGGTGCTCTAAAGAGCGCCAAACATGCAGGGAGAGGACTCGAGCTCCCGCCCGAGCAACCAGGAAATACTCGCTGAGCGCCAAGCATTTTGAGCAGTGAGATGCTCGAGTGAGTACCGAGCAGTGGCGAGCATGTTCGCTCATCACTATGTGTTGGAAATCAACGTTGCAGATGTTTGGAATGATTTTGAGCAGCAGAGAGCAGTTGTTGAGTACCAGCTTGTCTGACATCTGTGTCCTCCTCCAAAACTTTGAGGACTCCACCAAGATGGTGAGCGGCGATGATGCCATAATTAACATCACCATCCCGCTTCTCTGTCTACTGAAATGCTCCCTGCTCACAATTAAAGAAGAGGCATTGCAGGTGGAACAAGGAGCTGTACAAGGTCATGCTACCCAGCCCAGCCTCATCTCAGCGCAGATTGGATGATGATGAGGAGGGTGAGGAAGGGAACATATACAGTAATACTCTTGGTGAGAACAGGGAAGTCTTGGCTGTTGGCAGTCTGGCACACAAGGCCGACTTTATGTTCCCCTGCCTTAACCGTGACTATCGCATTGTACGCATTTTGGGCATTACAGAAAACTGGCATGGCACGAGAGAATTCTTGGAGACGGAGGTGTGAGGTTTTGATTAAGGAGGATGTCTGTCTTAGATCAGTTGCAGAATGGGAGGCACAGGAGGGGTGATACACAGAAATAAGGGAAGAGATATAGGCCTTTGCAGAACTGTGGACAGCTTGGTGGGTGAGAGAGATGAGTTTTATTGTATTCTGTAATGATTATTTAACCTAACCTGTGCAATAACTGGCACAGGGTAGAGGTCTCAGTAAAGCGGCTTGATAGAAATATGACCCTGGCTGCTGCATTCAGTTGACAATCAAAATCTCTGAGCCATTTTGAGAAGCTTCTCCAACCCATCCTGGAGGGGGGCACCATATACTGTATCATTTGTCCTTTGACTTGCATAAGTGATATATTTGAGCTCAACATCAGTTGACTAGTGCAGCTTTATTTTTCCGGTTCATAGAGTTCAGCCATACCTGAGGATCGCAGGCCGCACTCACTGCTACCTTCTAGTTCTCCATGTCTCTTGGCCTTTTTCTCTGTTGTCTCTGCCCTTAAATGAGTTACATAATAGCGTGAGGGCCCTTCAATGTGAATAAGTGAGGAAACTCTCAAATTTATTGTACACAAGAGGGACCTCCAAAATCTCTAGAGGAGGGCACTTCAAAATGTATGTTACAGGGTCACACGAGGGCTCTCACAAAACTCAGCTTTCCTGCCTACTGCAGGGCCTCTGAACATTTAAATTTAGGGCTGCAAATGAGGAGGAAGGTCAAACCCAACGCTACAATGGGCACATTGTAAACAGCTATTGAATATATAATACAGCAGAGGATGAGGAGCAGGAGGAGGGGAGAGAGGAAGTTGAATATGAAGAGGTGGAAACCCTGACAGAAGTTGGGCCCGCTATTCTTGGCGTGGGTAGGATGTGTGATGTTCCCGTTTGCGCCTTTGTCCCACCCTCCACCAGGTTCACCCAGTGTGCCTTGACAGAAATGTATCGTCCTTGTCCACAACAACTTGTCCAGGTGTCTGTTAGGTGGACCTTCCGGGTTACAGTGTTGGTGAGAGCACGGTACAGATTGTTTAACACGTGCTTGTGTAATGCAGGGATGGCACACTGGGCAAAATAGTGGAGGCTGGGATCATTGTATCGTGGGGCAGCCACAGCCAAGAGATCACAGAAAGACTGTGATGTGGTTGATGTTTGTTGTGTGTGAGCAACCGCAGCTTGTGGGCAGAAGGTATGAGCGCCTACATCCTGAACAACAGATATTGAAGGACATAGCCCAAGCGACATGGCATTGGTTTGACCCGCAGATGCAGATTTGGTATCCCCGTGTTGCGCCCAAGTACTGGGGTGCTTGGCTGCCATGTGGTTTTGCATACTGATGGTGCTTAGGTTAGGTAGAGCGGGGGTGCTCTTGGGAACAGTTGACCCAGTTTTCACTCTGGGCAAACCTCGACCCCTTGGTGCCTGTGTTGATGCTACATATCCATCTTCCTCTGTGTTGCTGTCATGGCTATGCATGCCAACGGTCCAGGTCAGATCAGTGGACTCATCATCGACCACCTCATCTTCCATCTCATCCTCCTTCCCAGTTGACATTGTAGGCTGACCTGATGGCAACTGTGTCTCATCATCATCAGCCTCCTCCTCTGGAGACAGTAAATTATGTTCCGCCAAGTGGCTTTCTTCTGGCCGTAGGTTCTACTTGAGTATCAACACACGCCACCTCTTCTTGTCCCCCTTCAATGCTGCATGGTGATAGGCTAGAGCCAACCAAAGGATACGTAGCAAACAGATCCTCGGAGTGGCCAAGCTTGGGGTCATACAGTTAGGTCCATATATATTTGTACAGAGACAACATTTTTCTAATTTTGGTTCTAGACATTACCACAATGAATTTTAAACAAAACAATTTAGATGCAGTTGAAGTTCAGACTTTCAGCTTTCATTTGAGGGTATCCACATTAAAATTGGATGAAGGGTTTAGGAGTTTCAGCTCCTTAACATGTGCCACCCTGTTTTTAAAGGGACCAAAAGTAATTGGACAGATTAAATAATTGTAAATAAAATGTTCATTTCTAGTACTTGGTTGAAAACCCTTTGTTGGCAATGACTGCCTGAAGTCTTGAACTCATGGACCTCACCAGACGCTGTGTTTCCTCCTTTTTGATGCTCTGCCAGGCTTTCACTGCAGTGGTTTTCAGTTGCTGTTTGTTTGTGGGCCTTTCTGTCTGAAGTTCAGTCTTTAACAAGTGAAATGCATGCTCAATTGGGTTGAGATCAGGTGACTGACTTGGCCATTCAATAATATTCCACTTCTTTGCTTCAATAAACTCCTGGGTTGCTTTGGCTTTATGTTTTGGGTCATTGTCCATCTGTAGTATGAAATGACGACCAATCAGTTTGGCTGCATTTGGCTGGATCTGAGCACACAGTATGAGCACATCAGAATTCATTCGGCTGCTTCTGTCCTGTGTCACATCATCAATAAACACTAATGACAGAGTGCCACTGGCAGCCATGCATGCCCATGCCATCACACTTCCTCAGCCGTGTTTTACAGATGATGTGGTATGCTTTGGATCATGAGCTGTACCACGCCTTCGCCATACTTTTCTCTTTCCATCATTCTGGTAGAGGTTGATCTTGGTTTCATCTGTCCAAAGAATGTTCTTCCAGAACTGTGCTGGCTTTTTTAGATGATTTTTAGCAAAGTCCAGTCTAGCCTTTTTCTTCTTGATGCTTATGAGTGGCTTGCACCGTGCAGTGAACCCTCTGTATTTACTTTCATGCAGTCTTTTCTTTATGGTAGACTTGGATATTGATGCGCCTAACTCCTGGAGAGTGTTGTTCACTTGGTTGGCTGTTGTGAAGGGGTTTCTCTTCACCATGGAAATTATTCTGCGATCATCCACCACTGTTGTCTTTCGTGGGCGCCCAGGTCTTTTTGCATTGATGAGTTCACCAGTGCTTTCTTTCTTTCTCAGGATATACCAAACTGTAGATTTTGCCACTCCTAATATTGTAGCAATTTCTCGGATTTTTTTTCCTATTTTTGCAGCTTAAGGATGGCTTGTTTAACCTGCATGGAGAGCTCCTTTGACCGCATGTTTACTTCACAGCAAAACCTTCCAGATATAAGCGCCACACCTCAAATCAACTCCAGGCCATTTATCTGCTTAATTGAGAATGAAATAACGAAGGGATGGACAGAAGGCAGGCTGACACGCCAAAATAGTGGTTAAAATGGGCTGGTGCGTGCTTTGTAGCAGGCAGTAGGAAATGTTTGTACTACTGCTTTGTGCAGGGCACTCAATGATTTTTTAAGTGGACTAATATGGACAGAAGGCAGGCTGACACCCCAAAATAGTGGTTAAAATGGGTTGATGCGTGCTTTGAAGCAGGCAGTAGGAACTGTTTAGACTACTGCTTTGTGTAGGGCACAAAACGCTTTTTTATGTGGACTAATATGGACAGAAGGCAGGCAGACACCCCAAAATAGTGGTTAAAATGGGCTGATGCGTGCTTTGAAGCAGGCAGTAGGAAATGTTTGGACTACTGCTTTGTGTAGGGCAAAAAACGCTTTTTTAAGTGGACTAATATGGACAGAAGGCAGGCTGACACCCCAAAATAGTGGTTAAAATGGGCTGATGCGTACTTTGAAGCAGGCAGTAGGAAATGTTTGGACTACTGCTTTGTGTAGGGCACAAAACGCTTTTTTAAGTGGACTAATATGGACAGAAGGCAGACTGACACCCCAAAATAGTGGTTAAAATGGGCTGGAGCATTCTTTGTAGCAGGCAGTAGGAAATGTTTGGACTACTGCTTTGGGTAGGGCACCAAACGCCTTTTTAAGTGGACTAATGTGGACAGCAGAAGCCAGGCTCTGACCCTTAAAACAGCAGGGAAAATAGACCGGTGCTAAAAAAAAAAAGGCAGCACAAAATGCTACTTCTATGCGTGCTGGAAAAATATTGCTTTGCCTCCGACAAGAGCTGTTTTAAGATGGACACTGGAAGAACACTACCTAATACACTCCCTACCTAATACACAATCTCTCCCTCCCTGTACTCAAACTTTGTTGTGTGCCTTTGTGGCGCCCCTGCACGTTCAGTCGCCACAGAGGTAGTACATCTCACACAGAGGTGTGGTATCCCACTCTCAGGTAAGGATGGAGTACTGCCCGGGACCCACACACTTGCATCCATTACACTTCAGGAGGGAAGGGCGAAATTGCTCCTAAGGGAGAGTACTGTCCCTGGTCCCTAGCTGGAGGGTGGAACCATGTGGTGGGTGTGGGTGGAGGAAGGAGTTTAGGGGAGCACTTCAGTAAGTATATAAGAAGGGATGGAACGATCTAGAAGCAGCCAGTCCTGCTCAGGAGAGCAGTGAAGGAGGTCTAGGCTCCTGGCTCCAGTGCTTGGAGCAGGAGTTTAGAGGAGTGGGGCCTAGTAAGAGAGGCCCAGGAGAGAGAGAGAGAGAGAGAGGACGGGAGCAGAGGAAGGCTCCAAGAGGAACAGAAGGGATCCTAGGGGCACGGGAAGTGCAGATGCCACCCGTGCACCCGAATCTGCAGGAGCGTAGAGGGATCAAGCCACAGAGGGGCTGGCCCCTAAACTAGTGGAGAACTGCAAGGCTCAACTAGAAACCGGAGGCTTCTGTACTTTCAGAGTGCAGCTACCAACCACCACAATTACATCGCTGAAAAGGTGGCCACAGAGGGTCCAGGGGACTGCAGGTCGCCCGACAAGATTCGAGGCTACTGGCTTGGGACACTGATTGTGAGGCACAGGGCAGGAGGGTGAGAGCCAGCGCAGGAAGACGACCGAGGAAGGCACATAGAACGGGGTCCCGTTTAAGTACTCCTGAGTTACTTGAGAGATTGCTGAACCCCTTCCTTGGTGAATGCAGGATGACGTGGGAGATTACTCTAGTACTGCTAACCAGGAGTTCAACAACTGTGAGTAAACCTTGAAGACTGCACTCCACTGTGTCCTAGAAGTATTATCTGCGCCATCACCTGCCCTACACAGCACCAACATCTACCTCATCTATAACATCACTGCACCGCCCTGGAGCTTAGCTCTACCTGTTGAGAGCTGAACCAACTCTGCTGTGTCACCATCAGCTCCAGGGGATCTGCACCGCAGCGGTGGCTCCATATAGCCGCATACCACAGGTGGCGTCATGAACATTAAACTATAAAAACTGTAATCCCCTTTTATTGACCGCCCTGGGTCACGGACCGGGTCACTGCCACTGTGACATCCTCTGCACCGACCGGCCCGGCACCGAGTACCCCACAGCCCAGGGGGTGCATCACCTTTAGCTCTGAAAGGAGCTATTTTTTGGTGGCATTATGGAGCTAGTGAGCGCCTCCTTTAAACACGGAACTTGTATACACTGCAGGTAGCCCTTAAAAGGGCTTTTGTTTTATCAAGAGGCCTAAACACTCTCTCTAGCAGCTCAGCGATCTCTCCCTAGGCTATTACAATGCAGGCTCCAGATGCAATGTGCACAAAATGGTGGCAGGGCTTAAATAAACCCTATGATGCTGGGCGGCCAGCCAATCACAGCAATGCCACAACCAAGATGTTTGCGGCATTACTGTGATTGGTTAAGAAGCCCAGCATGTTTAGTGGCTGCAAAGAAGGCGCCAAAACTGCAGGGCGGGACATCCGAATATAGCGAGGCGAGTACCCAAATACTCTCAGAATAACGAGTAACCCGAATGCCGTACTATTCGTGCGAATAGCAAATAGTAACGAATACACTCGCTCATCACTACCAAACGCAATTGGATTCGATGGGTGCCAAAACCAAACGTATACACAACACCTTCAAACGGGACCAAAAGCTTCCAAAACACATCAGTTTAGGGGCAGTCACCAGGAAAGTGCCTTCAATTGACCCAGAGTACAAATAGTATAATTATTATTATTTATTATTATAGCACCATTTATTCCATTACGCATTACATGTGAAAAGAAGTCACTGACTGGCACAAGAGCAGAGAGGACCCTGTCCATGAGGACGCACAGTCTATAAGGGCTGGGTAAGGATACAGTAGGTGAGGGTACAGCTGGTCATGCAGCGGTATGGTGGAGCGAGGGTTACTGCAGGTTGTAGGCTTGTCGGAGGAGGTGGGTCTTCAGCTTCCTTTTAAAGGTTTCAACAGTAGGCAACAGTCTGATATGTTGGGGTACACAGTTCAAGAGTAGAAGGGATGCCCAGGAAAAATCTTGTATGTCATTGTGGGAAGAGGAGAGAAGACGGGAGTAGAGAAGGAGATCTTGTGAGGATCGGAGGTTGCATGCTGGTATGTACCAGGAGACTAGGTCACAGATATATGGAGCAGACAGGTTGTGGATGGCTTTGCATGTCATGGTTACGGTTTTGAACTGAAGTCTCTGGCCAATGGGGAGCCAGTGAAGGGATCATAGATTGCAATCTTATAGATTGCTGGAGCCAGACTACTGTAAAAAAGCAGCCATAGAGTGTCCAAGAACCTTCCCACACACTTTTCTTAGCCAGGGCTGCTTCTCGGCACGGTTTACGGGCCCACCAGAGAATCCTCGGGTGGGTCCTGGCTTCTCCATCAGGAGAGTTCATGATAGAGCAAACTTTGCAGCTGCTATGAGGCTCTTGAGCGGGGGAGAAAGGTGGGCCCTCAAAATCAAATCCCCTGGTGGGCCCAATGTTTTTCACTAACACTGGTTCTCAGTAAGACTTGTATTTCACCTCAGCCATATTCTTTAGCTCAGTGAAAGGACTGGCATAGAGGGAAGCTGTATCTACTCCGGCTGTCATTTCTCCGCCACCAGGTTCCGCCCATTGTCACACACGACCATGCCTGGCTGTATGTTCAGCGGTTAGAGCCACAGATCAGGCTGCTGTGTTACAGCTTTCAACAGCTCTGCAGCGGTGGGTGGTTTATCACCTAAGCATTAATCATATTATCTTAAGCACAGCCTGTTGCCACTTGGCTAAGGCAATGCTGCATTGTTTACAGCTTGTGAACAATGTGGTCATTTTGGATATGGAGGCCGAACTGGAAGACGAGGTGCAGGAGCTGAACATTGAGGTTACATTGGCGATTCTGTTTTTTATACTAAAGAAAGATCCTATTGTGTTTTTATTTTGTTTTATTTATTTTTTTACGTCTCTTCAAATGTGTATTGGAGTGCATCCTAATTTCTAATTTTTGGCAGCCCTTGAAATTGTTGCATATGCAATAACAGTATAGGAGACTCACTCCTTAATAATGGGAAGGACAATTCAAATAGATTCTATGTTCTAAAATATTAACTGTCTTATCTGAAATTCTTTTACTGGTGAGGTATCGCAGTATGGATAGCGAATTACACCAATTGAGCAAGGTATTATTGCCTTACACTGCGTGCTGCTGATGCTGCCCCCAAAAAATGAAAATCTATTCTATTCCCTATCGATAACACTGTCAGATGCATTTACAATAGGAACAGGTGCTGCTGCTAGGTGGTATCATCACCAGATACACATGAGTGTTCATTCTAGTCGCATAAATGTCTTCCACAGTCCATAACTTTTTTTTTTTTATTTCTTTGGCTTTATATCCAAGGCATTACCATTGAAAGACTGTTTCGTAACATTTTTTCCATTTTAGCTTGTTATTTGTATGGTTTTTTTTGTTAGTCCTCAAAAGTGGCATAATACTCAACATTAACATTAAGACAGCATTGTTGATATGCTATTTGTGAGCGCCCTACTGAGAATAGGTTTGAACCCTCAACTGCAATACTTTAAATGGAGTGTAATATTTGACACGCTCACAATAATTGCTGGATTATTAGGGCAGTCATATGGGATGACGTCTGATGGCCAAGGTTTCAAGCAGTTGCCTAATAGTATGATATTTGTCAGCGACCAATTGTCAATTGGTTCAACAAAACACAGGTGGCTGACTTTAAAATGAGTAGAATATTTGGCACGCTCCATAAAATTTCTGCATTATTACTGCGGTCATATGGATCACGTGCGTCTGATCATTGAAAAAAGTTCCACAATACAGTAATATGAATAAAACTGAAAAAATCTGGCTGTATTCTGTGAACAAGCAAATGGAGCTGTAAAATAGTGTACACTGACACACTGCTACATTCTATAAATGGAGAACAATATTTTCACAACAAATGGCTGGATTTGAACCGCAGTTATATGTGATACGTCGGACAGGGAACCACGGTTTTAAATAGCAGGCCTGTAATTTACTAATATTATTCTACACAGAGACCTAGTGTGAATAACTTGACCGACACACTGCAACGAAATGAAAATGGAAGAAATTGCTGATTTTGGAACAGTCTTATAGGTGATATGTCTGAAAGAGAACCACGTTTTTAAATAGCAGGCCTGTAATTTATTAATATTATTCTACGCAGAGACCTAGTGTGAATAGCTTGACCGACACACTGAAACAAAATGAAAATGGAAGAAATGGATGATTTTGGAGCACTCTTATAGGTGATATGTCTGACAGAGAACCACGATTTTAAATAGCAGGCCTGTAATTTACTAATACTATTCTTTACAGACACCTAATGTGAATAGCTTGACCGACACTCTGCAACGGAATGAAAATGGAAGGAATGTCTGATTTTGGAAAAGTTTTATAGGTGATACGTCTGACAGAGAACCACGTTTTTAAATAGCAGACCTGTAATTTACTAATATTATTCTACATAGATATCTAGTGTGAATAGGTTGACCGACACACTTCAACAGAATGGAAAAGGAGGCCAATATTTTCCACATTCAGTTCAAATTTCTGGATTTTTATCGCTGAAATATGGAACAGATCTGGCTTTATTCTGCAGTGAGAACAATCAAATGGAGCAGAAAAATGCTGTACTCTAGATTGCTTTTTAAGCAAATAACCAGGATTAAGATAAAAAAAATTGCCCTGGCCCCTGATATACAGGACGTTCAATGGACCCTCTTGCGCTATATGCACTTCAGTCTGCCACATTCACTGCCTGCCTGCCTAAATCCTGCCTAGCACTGATTATATGCAGCTGGATTAGTCTTCAGAATGACTGTTAGTTCAGATGGATATATATATATATATATATGTTGTGGAATACCTATACTAACAGGACGTTCAATGGATCCTCTTGCACTATATGCACTGCAGTCTGCCACATACCCTGCCTGCCTGCGAAACTCCTGCTATCACCACTGAATATACGCAGCTGGATTAGTGCTTAGAAGGACTGTTAGTTCAGTTGGATATACAGTGCCTACAAGTAGTATTCAACCCCCTGCAGATTTAGCTGGTTGACACATGCGGAATTAACTTGGCATTGTGACATTTGTACTGTAGATCAGCCTGGAAGTGGGAAATGCACTGCAGCAAATTTTTTTTTTTTTAAACGTAAAAATTCAGAGTGTCATTTATTATTCAACCCCTCAAACCACAAGAATTCTGTTTGGTCCCCCTAAAGTATTAAGAAGTAGTTCAGGCACCAAGAATAATGAACTTCACATGTGTGGATTAAAGATCTCTTTTGCCAGCCTTTTCTGACTATTTAAGACCCTCCCCAAACTTGTGAACAGCACTCAGACATGGTCAACATGGGAAAGACAAAGGAGCATTCCAAGGCCATCAGAGACAAGATCGTGGAGGGTCACAAGGCTGGCAAGGGGTACAAAACCCTTTCCAAGGAGTTGGGCCTACCTGTCTCCACTGTTGGGAGCATCATCCGTAAGTGGAAGGCTTATGGAACTACTGTTAGCCTTCCACGGCCAGGACAGTCTTTGAAAGTGTCCTCCCGTGCCGAGGCCAGGCTTGTCCGAAGAGTCAAGGCTAACCCAAGGACAACAAGGAAGGAGCTCCGGGAAGATCTCATGGCAGTGGGGACATTGGTTTCAGTCAATACCATAAGTAACGTACTCCACCGCAATGGTCTCCGTTCCAGACGAGCCCGTAAGGTACCTTTACTTTCAAAGCGTCATGTCAAGGCTCGTCTACAGTTTGCTCATGATCACTTGGAGGACTCTGAGACAGACTGGTTCAAGGTTCTATGGTCTGATGAGATCAAGATCGAGATCTTTGGTGCCAACCACACACGTGACGTTTGGAGACTGGATGGCACTGCATACGACCCCAAGAATACCATCCCTACAGTCAAGCATGGTGGTGGCAGCATCATGCTGTGGGGCTGTTTCTCTGCCAAGGGGCCTGGCCATCTGGTCCGCATCCATGGGAAGATGGATAGCACGGCCTACCTGGAGATTTTGGCCAAGAACCTTCGCTCCTCCATCAAGGATCTTAAGATGGGTCATAATTTCATCTTCCAACAAGACAACGACCCAAAGTACACAGCCAAGAAAACCAAGGCCTGGTTCAATAGGGAAAAAGTCAAGGTGTTGGAGTGGCTTAGTCAGTCTCCTGACCTTAACCCAATTGAAAACTTGTGGAAGGAGCTCAAGAATAAAGTCCACATGAGACACCCAAAGAACCTAGATAACTTGGAGAAGATCTGCATGGAGGAGTGGGCCAAGATGACTCCACAGACCTGTGCCGGCCTGATCAGGTCTTATAAAAGACGATTATTAGCTGTAATTGCAAACAAGGGTTATTCCACAAAATATTAAACATAGGGGTTGTATAATAATTGACCCACACTTTTATGTTTAAAATTTAATAAAATTCAACTGAGCAATATAACTTTTTGGTTTGTAAGATTTATGCTTCTAGTCATAAAACCTACTCTCGTTTGCAGTTTGAAGGCTCTAACTTATTTGCATCTTATCAAACCAGCTAAATCTGCAGGGGGTTGAATACTACTTGTAGGCACTGTATATATATATATATATATATATATATATATATATATGTTGCGGAATACCTATACTAACTATAAACAAGCAAATCTCTCCCTGACGCAGCAGCACCTCTACCTACTCTGCCTGATTCCGGGGTAGACTGTGACGAGCATAGCGTCACCAGGTCTTATATAAACCTGATGACGCTATGCGGCCAGCCAATCACTGTAATGCCCACAACAAACATGGCTATGGCATTGCAGTGCATGGCAGGCAATCCCTGCATGTACATTGGCTCTCTAAAGAGCACCAAACATGCAGGGAGGGGACCCAAGTTCCCACCCAAGCAACCCGGAAGTACTTGCTGAGCTTGTCAAGCACAGTGATGCTCGGGCGAGTACCGAACAGTGGCGAGCACGTTCGCTCATCACTAATGTTCAGTAAATGTATTCAATACTTGGTTGGGGCTCCTTTTGCTCCAATTACTGCATCAATGTGGCATGGCATGGAGGCTATCAGCCAGAGGCACTGCTGAGGTGTTATGGAAGCCCAGGTTGCTTTGATAACAGCCTTCAGGTCGTCTGCATTGTTGGGTCTGGTGTCTCTCATCTTCCTCTTGACAATACCCCATAGATTCTCTATGGGTTAAGGTCAGGCGAGTTTGCTGGCCAATCAAGAACAGTGATACTGTTGTTTTTAAGCCAGGTATTGGTACTTTTGGCTGTGTGGACAGGTGCCAAGTCCTGCTGGGGAATGAAATTTCCATCTCCAAAAAGCTTGCTGGCAGAGGGAATCATGAAGTGCTCTAAAATCTCCTGGTAGACGGAAACTTTTGTCTTGATAAAATACAGTGGACCAACACTAGCAGATGACATGACTCCCCAAACCATCACTCATTGTGGAAACTTCACACTAGAACTCAAGCAGCTTGGATTGTGTGCCTCTCCACACTTCCTCGAGACTCTGGGACCTTGATTTCTAAATGAAAATTGGAACTCTGGGATCTTGTGGAATGTGTCAATGACTGCCTTCTGGACATCTGGCAAGTCAGCAGTCTTCCCCATGATTGTGGAGCCTACTGAAACAGACTAAGGGTCCTTTTTAAACACTTAGGAAGCCTTTGCAGATGTTTTTTGTTAATTATTTTAATTAACTGAGATAATGACTTTTGTTTTTTAATTGGATGTAAGCCATAATCATCAACATTAACAGGAATAAACACTTGAAATAGATCACTCTGTTTGTAATGACTCCATATAATATATGAGTTTCACTATTTGTATTGAAGAACTGAAATAAATGAACTTTTTGATGATATTCTAATTTAGTGAGATGAAACCTGTATATGGATAGATCGATAAATAGATAGATATATGGATAGCTAGATAGATAAATAAAAGATAGATATATGGATAGCTAGATATATGGATAGATAGATAATAGATAAATAGATAGATAAAATGATAATAGATAATTAGATAGGTAGCTAGATAATAGATAAATAAATATATATGGATAGATAGATAGATAATAGATGGATAAATAGATAAATAGATAATAGATAGATATATGGATAGATAGATAGATAGATACAGTGGTGGCCAAAAGTATTGGCACCCCTGCAATTTTGTCAGATAATACTCAGTTTCTTCCTGAAAATGATTGCAATCACAAATTCTTTGGTATTATTATCTTCATTTAATTTGTCTTCAAATTTGTCTTCAGAGTTAAGTGACCTGCTAATGGAAGTCCAGGTTGCAAAATGCGAAGAGGACTTACCAGGACTCACATTCCTCGACACAGCAAGAGGTGTCAACCCTATAGTCCAAAAGTTGCCCGACAATCTGAAGGAAAGGTGGCTCACACATGGATCAACGTACAAATATAAACACAATGTTCCATTTCCTCCCTTCTCCGTTTTCGTAGAATTTGTGCATCAACAGGCAAGGATCAGGAACGACCCTAGCTTCGACTTTATGCTGTCGTATGCCACACCGACACCAGCTCCCAATCCACGCAAGACGTCTGTAGCAGAACACAAGACTCATGTTTCTTCTTCAGGTTCTGTTCACAGGTCTGGCAACTACTCTCAAGTAGAGACAAAGGAACAGGACACCAGCAAGCAGTGCCCCCTTCATCAAAAGCCTCATCCTCTCCTGAAATGCAGAGCCTTCAGAGAGAAACCTATGCAGGATCGTAAGAGCTTCTTGAAAGAAAACAGCATATGCTACAAGTGCTGTTCATCTACATCACATCTTGCTAAGGACTGTAAGGTCAGTGTTAAATGCTCAGAATGTGGCACTGCAGACCACAACACAGCACTACACCCCGGCTCAGCCCCTTGGAGTGCCAAAAACACTTCAACGGACAGTGAGCATGGCGGGGAGGAAAGGAACACGACAACAACTACACCAGAGATCACTTCACAATGTACTGAAATTTGCAAAGGGTCAATAGACAGTAGGTCCTGCTCCAAAATCTGCCTTGTCAGAGTTTACCCAAAGGGCCACAGAGACAAAGCTGTAAAACTATACGCCATCTTGGATGATCAAAGTAACAGATCCTTGGCTAAATCAGCGTTCTTCGATCTATTCAACATCAAAGGGCCAAATATTCCATATTCACTAAAAACATGTGCAGGTACTGTGATGACAGCGGGAAGGAAAGTTGCTGATTACCAAATTGAATCCATAGATGGACAGTTCAGCCAGCCATTACCTACAATCATTGAATGTAACCAAATTCCTGACAACAGATCTGAAATTCCAACACCAGATGTAGCGATCCACCATGCTCACTTAAAACATATAGCACATCTTATACCACAACTCAATCATCAAGCCCAAATAGTCCTGCTCTTGGGAAGAGATATCCTGCAAGTCCATAAAGTGAGACGCCACATCAATGGACCCCGCAGCGCTCCTTATGCTCAAAGGCTAGACTTGGGATGGGTCATAGTAGTTGACATGTGCCTAGGGCGCATGCACACTCCTGCCTCTGCGACAAGTATGCTTACTAACATGCTGGAGAATGGTCGTCCATCTTTGTTCCAACCCTGTAACAATGACTTTCATATCAAGGAACTGCCATACAGCATCCAATTACCCAACAGCTATGAGGATCAGTTAGGGTGCGCAGTTTTCCAGAGTACCAAACAAGACAATCAGCTGGCAATGTCTATAGAAGACAAGCTGTTCTTAGAGATAATGGACAAGGGACTTGTTAAAGATGAGACTAACAGCTGGGTCGCAACTCTTCCCTTCAGAACCCACAGACCACGTTTGCCAAATAACAGAGATCAAGTGTTAAAACGTTTCTCCTCTCTCAACCACAATTTTCAAAGGAAACCAGAAATGAAAGAGCACTTTTTCTCCTTCATGGAAAAGATTTTCGAAAACAATCACGCAGAGATAGCTCCCACTCTCAAAGACTCTGATGAATGCTGGTTCCTACCCATGTTCGGAGTATACCACCCAAAGAAACCGGGCCAGATTAGAGTGGTGTTTGATTCTAGCGCCAAGTTCGGAAATGTCTCTCTGAATGATATCCTCCTAACAGGTCCAGACCTCAACAACAAACTGCTGGGAGTACTGATACGTTTCCGTAAGGATTCCATTGCCTTTGTCGCTGACCTTCAGCAGATGTTCCACTGCTTCCTCGTGAAAGAAAAATACAGGAATTTCTTAAGGTTCTTCTGGTACAGAGACAATAATCCTTCTAATGAAGTCACAGAGTATCGCATGAGGGTACACATTTTCGGCAACAGTCCTTCACCCGCAGTTGCCATTTATGGACTCAAAAGGTCTGATCAAGAAGGAGAAGCAGAATATGGATCCGATGTCAAACAATTCATAGACAAGGACTTCTATGTCGATGACTGCTTGAAAGCCATGCCTTCAAATGAGACTGCCATCAGTCTCCTTAGGAGAGCTCAGGAGATGCTTGCCTGCCCTAACCTCAGGCTTCACAAAATAGCCTCAAACAGCCAAGAACTGATGGAAGAGTTTCCTTCTCAGGACTTATGCAACGGTCTTAGAGACTTGGACTTACGAACTGACCCCGTACCAATGCAACGCAGCCTCGGTCTTCTTTGGAATTTAAAGTCAGACACTTTCACCTTCCAAATCAGCCAGGAAGAAAAACCCTTCATGCGTAGAGGCGTTCTATCCACCGTCAACAGCCTATATGATCCCTTAGGATTTGCAGCTCCAGTTTCGATAAAGGGTAAGGCCTTATTAAAAGACTTAACTCGTGAAACATCCGACTGGGATACACCTCTACCACCTGACAAGAGGATCCTCTGGGAAGAATGGAGGAACTCCCTTGCAGCCCTGACAAAACTGAACGTGCCGAGACCATATGCCTCCGTGCCTTCTACAGAGATGCAGAGCCAGAACCTCTACGTATTCTCAGATGCTTCTGTCCAGGTAATTGCTGCCGTTGCCTACATTAAGACCGTGGACTCTAAAGGTCAGATTCATATCGGATTCGTCATGGGGAAAGCCAAACTTGCACCACTCCCAGAGCACACTATACCCAGGTTAGAGCTTTGTGCTGCTGTATTAGCTGTCGAGTTAGCTGAGCTCATTACATCTTAGATGGACATGGATCTAGAGGAAACTAAGTTCTATACGGACAGCAAAGTAGTCCTAGGTTATATCTACAACGAGACAAGATGGTTCTACGTCTATGTGAACAACAGAGTGCTGCGAATCAGAAGATCCGTACATCCAAAGCAGTGGCATTACATAGCTACAGATCATAATCCCGCAGATCACGCTGCTAGATCAGTAGATGCTAATCGGCTAGAGAGTACAAAATGGCTCTCAGGACCAAAACTGTTATACAGCAAAGAACTATCCTCTGAAACCTTCGAGCTGGTAGAGGAGGACTCAGACGTCGAAATCCCCTCTCAGTTGTCTACACTTCATACGACAACCTCGGATATTCAGCTCGGATCCCACAGGTTCGACAAGTTCTCAAGCTGGAAGTCACTCATCCGAGCTATCACCTGTTTGTCTCACATAGCTCGCTCATTTAAAGCCACCAGAACTTGTGATATAGACAGATGTAAAGGCTGGCATCTTTGTGAGAATACCTATGCTACCCCGGACTTGGATTTTTCTTGAAATCACATCATCTTCACCGTTCAAAGGGAAGCCTGCCCAAGAGAAATTCAATGCCTCATGAATAAGACCTCAGTACCAGCAAACAGCGTTTTGAGGAAACTCGATCCATTCATCGATAACAGCGGCCTGCTGAGAGTGGGAGGCCGACTTAAAGAAGCTAAAATAGAGTTTATAGAAAAATTCCCTCTTATCGTTCCCAGAAAGTGTCACGTCGCCTGTTTGATTGTACAGCACTACCACAATTTGGTCAAACACCAAGGAAGACTATTCACAGAAGGAGCCATAAGAACTGCCGGCCTATGGATTGTTGGTGCAAAAAAAACTCATCAGCAGCGTCATCTTTAAATGCATCACCTGTCGCAGACTTCGTGGTTCAACTCAAACCCAAAAGATTGCTGACCTCCCAGCAGACAGACTCAGCATGGACCCTCCTTTTACAAGCGTTAGTCTTAATGTATTTGGACCTTGGTCAGTTGCTACGCGACAGACAAGAAGCAGTCAAGCCAATAGTAAACGTTGGGCAGTCATATTCACTTGCATGTCCATCAGAGCTATTCACATAGAGGTCATTGAGTCCCTCGACTCTTCGAGTTTCATTAACGCTCTCAGACGATTCATTGCCATCCGAGGCTCCATCAAACACATACGTTTAGAGAGAGGTACTAACTTTGTTGGGGCAGTCAAAGAATTGGGAATTCCTTCAAATATGGACTGCAAACCTATTGAGAGATTCCTTAGTGACCAGAGTTGCACATGGACTTTTAACCCACCTCACTCGTCTCACATGGGAGGATCTTGGGAAAGAATGATTGGTGTAGTTCGAAGAATTCTTGACTCAATTCTGCTTCAAGCAGGCACAACAAGGTTCACCCACGAAAGCTTAATAACCTTCATGGCCAAAGCCATAGCTATAATAAATGCCAGACCCTTGGCTCCAATCCCGAATGACCCTGAAGAACCCTTACTATTGACTCCAGCAACTCTCCTTACCCAGAAAACAGGACCATTCAGCGTTCCTCCAGGAGAATTTAATGTCAAAGACCTTTACAAGCGGCAGTGGAGACAGGTACAAAGTCTTGCAAATACATTCTGGGACAGGTGGCGCAAGCAATACCTATCTACACTGCAACCACGGACAAAGTGGCAATCTACAAGACCCAATCTGAACATTGGTGACCTCGTACTTGTGAAAGACGTTCAAACCCACAGAAACCAGTGGCCACTTGGCTTAGTAACTGCAGCGTTCCCTAGCAAAGATGGAAATATCCGGAAAGTGGAAGTGAGGATGACCAGAGGAGACAAACCAAAGACGTTCCTCAGACCAATATCCGAACTAGTTCTACTTTTACCCTTCAAGGACCAGGATGGTGACATCCATTGATGCCAGACGGGGAGTGTTATGTCTTCAGACTGACCCATTTCTTGTTTGCAGCACACTGACTCCCTCTAGCGGCTGAATGCTGAGTTTGTTTGTCTGCACTTGTTTCCTTTTTGATCTACTCAGGACACCATAGTATTGTCTGTAGTGATGCACTCTGGGAGAAGGAAGGCCCTTTTCCACAAAGACTGGTTTCAGAGAAGACGTCCACCATTTTATCCCTCTTGTGATAGCATCGTTGGTAAGATAGACTATGTTTTTCCTGATTGCAGACACCTGATATATAGGACTCTAATCCCTGCATCTTCCAGTTACACTTATGAGACTGGCAAGCTGCTTCATTACATGTTATATGCTGTTCTGCCATTGACTTCATGTAATTCTGTGTTATGTATACACATATTGATTGTTTGTTTTTCCATTGCTCCTAGTTTTACCAAATTCATCTACTAATCGTTCAATAAACTGCATAGACTACAAGACACAGTCTCCTTATTGGATTACAAGTAGATAAGGTTTAGCTGCCTGTCGGAGTACACATACATCCCAGGATAACATGTAGCGAGGACAGAACAATGTCGTTAAGGTTCCTTAATGCTAGGTGTACTCCTTCTGGGTTAAAATCATACACGTTATTATGAAAGCTTTGGAGCTTACCTGGCCTGTTGATGGCATTTATATATTTTGGGGCCGACATCTTGGACCATTTGAAAGATGGAGGCAAGCTAAAGAGACCAGTCTGCTGCGGAGTTTGTGAGGGTGATTTGTTTGTGGATTTGATGTATAGGAGCAGTTTGTTATGGTCTGACAGATATGTTTGTGGAGGGGGGTAACTATAAAAGCGTCAATGCTTGTAGAGTCCATATGTTATGGCATAGTCTATCATGCTGCCATCTACGTGGGAGTTTAGGGTGTGTCTTCCCAACAAGTCTCCCTTGGTGCTGCCATTAAGGATAAGGAGTTCGATGCTTCGGCATAGGTTCAGCAGTGTTCTGCCACTTTTATTGACTGTGCCGTCATAGCTGTTCCTCTCAGTGTGCACTGGATTGTCACAATCTGTTTCTGCTCTGTTTATATATTTATTTTACTCACTTATATAGCACCATTAAATCAACAGCGCTTTACAGACAATATTGGCACTGTCCCCATTGGGGCTCACAATCTAAGTTCCCTATCAGTATGTCTTTGGAGTGTGGGAGGAAACCAGAGAACCCGGAGGAAACCCACGCAAACACGGGGAGAACATACAAACTTCTTGCAGATGTTGTCCTTGGTGGGATTTGAACCCAGGACCTCAGCGCTGCAAGGCTGCAGTGCTAACCACTGAGCCACGTGAATATATAGATGTTTCCTTCAGTGGTCAGGTAGTCTCTCTCCCTTCCTGTTCTTGCATTCAGATCTCCGTAGATGAGAATGTTGCCCAGAGTCTGGAAGTGGGTGGATTCACTCTGTAGGGCCTCAAAGCTGTCTGCGTTGAAGTATAGAGACTCTCGAGGAGCTACGTCTGCTGCATAAAGGTAGATGATGGCCTGAGAGGTGATGGTAGAGTGGCTTATTCTTACCCAAATGTGGGTGTCTCCTCTCTTCACTGCTCTGGTATGTTCATGAAGCTGCTCTTTGTACCATACTAATATTCCTCCTGAGCTCCAGCCCTGTTTTTGTTTTTCAGGGCAGGTCCGGTGGGGACAAGGGATTCATTATCTGCTTTAGTCCATGTTTCCAGTAGGATCTGTATATCGATGTTTTTCAGTCTTTGACTGAAGTCTGGGTCTTTTGTCTTACATCCAAAGACAGGTGTTCTGTCCCTGGATGTTCGAGCTACTAATGATTAGAGGTGGCATTGTATGGCTACATACCTTGCAAAGAGCTGCCCTGCATAGGACAATTTGGGTTGCTGACTGGTGACCATGTTATAAGCAATTGGTTCACTCGCATGAGATTTTTGCTCAGAGAGCTGGGCACGTTCTTTATCTCCTCCATGTCACTGTTCTGCTTTACTCTGTGTGGGATGGGTGGTGTCTTCCACGGTTTGTGTCTCTCATGGCCTAATTTTGGGTACAGGTTCCAGTTTCCAGTTTGCTGAGCATATTCAGTTTTAGGTTGATTTGTTGGCAGTGCTCTTTCCACAGGTTTTTGGTTCATGAAGGTATTATGTCCCGGGACTCTGTTGAGCACTATGTCTTTGAGCTCTTAGGCAAGAAGGCTGACTCCTAGGTTGTTGAGATGTTTATCATCATACAGGTGATGGAGGTTTATGGTGGAATGTTGTGCCAGAGGGATGTCCAGCGTTGAGGTGATCTTGGCTGCTAACTTTCTGTTGACGTTTTGGGTGATGTGTTTGGGAACATCTTTTCTTGGCAGCAGAGATGACAGGATGATCTTACAGCCAGGGAACGTCTGTCTGGTGGTCTTTGTTAGCTGGCACAATTGTCCTGCTACTTGCTGGTGTTTGTCCTGGAGGTTTTTGGTGCCTGTATGTATTATGATGTGGTTTGGGTCGGTGAAATATGGATTATTAATTACGATTGCTGCTGGTTGAGTAGCAGATTTTGGAAACCCTTGTACCTGGGAAGAGTCACCTTGTGTGGAGAGGCATCTATAAGACGCCCCCATTACTAACCCCATAGTGAGCATGAAATGTTTAAAAAATACCCACACCCAGAATAAAATATTTTATTTGAATTAAAGACACACTTCTTTAATATTCCAAATGTAACCCTACTTACCATCATGCATATTCCATCTGAATCCCTTGTCACCTGCAATAAAAATAAAATAATAAACCAACCTCATCTTCACATTCATGTGTCCCACGATGGGTCCAGTTCTGCTACATCTAGATGGCAGTCTGCTTAGTAGCTGGACGCGACCATCCAGCCTGTCATCCTGCAGAGACACTGAGGGGATTGTAAAGAATCGAGAAGAGAGTTATCTGAGACATAGCGGATTAAACGGGAGTGGACCAAGTGTTCTAGGAGTTTAGAGATGAAGGGAAGATTAGAGACCGATCGATAGTTAGCAGTGCAGTTCTTGTCCAGGGATCACTTTTTAAGTAATGCGGTTATGATGGCAAGTTTGAATGAAGAGGGAAAGATACCCGAAGAAAGAGAGAGGTTAAATATTTTAGCTAGGTGGGCAGTGACAGCTGGGGAAAGGGACTGAAGGAGATGTGAGGGAATAGGGTCACTGTTGCAGGTTGTAGGGCGAGAAGAAGCGAGGAGTCTGGTCACTTCTCCTGTGACTGGCTTCTATCCATATATCTATCTATTATCTATTTATCTATCCATATATCTATTATCTATCTATTTATCATCAGTCAATCTATCTATCCATATATCGATCTATCTGAATATATATCTATCAGTATATATCTATCAATCTATCTATCTATCTATCCATATATCTATCTACCTATCTGTTATCTACCTACCTATCTATTATATATCTATCCATATATCTATTATCTATCTAATTATCTATCAGTCTATCTATCTATCTATCTATCTATCTATCATCTATCTGTGTTTATCTATCAATCTATATATTATCTATCCATATATCTATCTATATATCCATATATCTATCTATATATCCATATATCTATCTAACAGTCTATCGGTAGATGGATAGATAGTTATATTGATAGATAAGTGATAGATATATTGATGATAGACAAACTGGTAGATAGATAGACTGCTAGATAGATAATAGATTAATAGCTAGATAATAGATAGATACATAGTATACAGGGAGACCACAGAAAAAAATTGACGTAGGGTCCCCCTATAAAATCTAACCAGTAAAGGCTAAATAGACAGCTGCAGGCTGATATTAATAGCCAGGGAAGGGGTCATGGATCCTGGCCCCCTCCGAGGCTAATAATATCAGCTCTCAGCTGCCCCAGAAAATGTGCAAATATGGCCCTTAGCCTCCTCTCTTCCCATTGCCGTGTAGCGGCAAAAGCACCATGGGCCGCCCCTAACCAGTGCGTCGGCTGCTACTGCCCACCGCGCTGACAAACTGAGCACCAAAACCAGCTCAAAGAAGCTCCCTGACAAGACACGGGTGGTTTGCATGCTATGCCATCAAAAACTGAAGCGAGACATAAATATTCTTAACCTGAGAACCACCTACATGACGAGGCATTTGAATGCAAAGCACAAACTGCAGTGGAGTGCATACTGAAATCCAGGAAAGAGCTGAGCCTGCTCCCTCTTCTGCTGCGGTCTCAGCCTTTTTTTCCCACTCACAAGTAATTTATGAAGGGGTAAAAATACGTTGGGATCATGGGAACCACACTGTGTGGTTATCAGCTACCACTGCTTTTCCAGGCAGGCAATCCCTGCCCTGCATCAATACAGTATGTTGCGAAAAAAATCAGGTGTGCACTGCGCAACAGCATCAGTTTCAAGGTCCAGATAACTTCCAATACATGGACCAGTAAACATGGGCAGGGACCTTATAGCTCCCTAACTGCATACTGGGTAAATATAATGGCGACTGGGCCTTAGGCAGAAAGCGATTTAGCGCATGTCCTGCCACCACCAAGGATTGATGGATGTTTTGGGATTTTTCTCTGTCCATGTTCCCTCCTCCTCCTACTCCACTTCCTCCACCGCTTCCTCATCTGGTCAGTGTAACACCTGCACCACCAACTTTAGCACAGCCAGGGGAAAAAGACAGCAGGTTGTTCTGAAACTCATCTATTTGGGGGAAAAATCCCACACCAAGCAGGAGCTGTGGATGGGGATCAACCAACAGACTGATGAGTGGTTGGTTCCGCTGAACCTCAAGCCTAGCCTGGTGGTGTGCAATAACTGGCAAAATCTTGTAGAAGTTCTGGGCCTAGGCAGTTTGACACCCATCCCTTTCCTGGCACATGTGCTCAATTTAATGGTGCAGAGCTTTATGAAAATTACCCCGAGATGTCAGAGCTACTGCAGAAAGTGTGGGCCATCTGTGCGTGCTTTCGGTGTTCTCACCCTGCTGCTGCTCACCTGCAGCATCACTTCTGCCTTCCCACACACCACCTCATATACGACATACCATGCTGGAGTGATTGGGCTTTACTATCCCACTTCTATGCCTCCTTGAAAAAACACTTCAGGCGAAGATGCATGAGATGGTGGCACAGGAGAAAGAAGGGGAGGAACAGGGACCATTCACATCATTATCAGTAAAGTCGTTCATGTTATGTTCTGCTACCAGAGCTAAGGAAAGAGAGGAGATCTGTCCCTACGATAGAACTCAGCTTGATCCCTACGATGTAACAGGGAACCTGATCCTGCGATCAGACCTGCTAAAGTCCTAAGCTAGTCTGTACGGAGACCTATAGATGTGGGGAAGGAATCCCTACAAGTACTAAGGACTAGGAGGAAAATGGGACACCTCCTAACAGAAATAGTAGCAGACAGACAAACAAACAAAATATATAGAACACTGAGGTCCGTAGACCAAGCAAACTAACAGAGTTAGATACAGAGCACAGGCTAGCTAGAAAGTAGTTATACAATGAAGTCCAGCAAAGCCAGAAGGGCGGAGCAGGATTAAATAGGCCAACAAGGTCATGTGACCAGCAAAGGAAAAAACCTAAGAGCAAGGTTCTAACAGTACCCCCCCTTCTAAGAGGATCCTCCGGATCCCCTAGGACCAGGCTTATCAGGAAATCTCCTGTGAAACGCTCTGATAAGTCTGGACGCGGAAACATCATCTGACCTCACCCAAGAGTTATCCTCGGGTCCGAAACCTTTCCAGGCCACAAGATACTGCAAACTACCTCTATACCGTCTAGAGTTAAGGATGCGAGAAATTTCATATTCCCCGTCCTCCACCACCGGAGGAACAAAGGCAGAGGCATCACCATCCGACACAACAGCTTTTTTTAACAGAGAGACATGAAATACCGGATTAATTCTCCAGGAGGTAGGAACCTCCTAAGGACAAAGCAACCCCGCAGCAGGAGTATGTGAGGACTTAGATCTAGCACATATAGTACATTGACGCACCCACTTAATGACTTCCTTCTGCCATCCAGGCCACCAAAAACTGCGACCCACCAGTCTCTTGGTCTCAGAGATTCCGGGATGACCTGCCAACCGAGATTCGTGACACTCAACAAACAAATCTCTCCTAAAGGTCCCAGGCACAAACAACCTCCCATGAGGAGTGTTAGATGGGGCATTCTCCTGTGCTTTAAGAATCTCATCTTCCAAAACAGAGTCCAAAGCAGCTATCACAACACCTTCTTGTAAAATGTTCTCTTTCTCAGCACCGACTATGGGAGAAAAACTGCGAGACAAGGCATCCGCCTTAACATTCTTAGTACCAGGGATGTAAGTAACGGAGAAATTAAACCGCGAGAAAAACAGTGCCCACCTAGCCTGACGGGCATTCAGGCGCTTGGCAGCATCAAGATAAATCAGATTTTTATGATCCGTAAGAACCTGAACGGGAAATTCCGCACCTTCCAAGAAGTGGCGCCAGTGTTCAAATGCGAGTTTAATAGCCAATAATTCCCGATTACCAATATCGTAATTCAGTTCAGTCTCCGAAAATTTTTTTGAAAAAAAGGCACAGGGATGTAATCTATCCCCGTTATCCTGAGACAATACTGCGCCAACCCCCACAGAGGAAGCATCAACCTCAACCAAAAACGGCTTAGTCACATCAGGCTGCATAAGGATGGGAGCAGAGGTGAACCTCTCCTTGAGATACACAAAAGCTTCAATGGCCTCAGAAGACCACTGAACCGCATCAGCACCTTTCCTGGTGAGATCGGTCAGAGGTTTGACAATACTAGAAAATTTTTTTATGAATTTTCGGTAATAATTGGCGAAACCTAAAAACCTCTGTATCGATTTCAAACCAATAGGCCTAGGCCATTCCTGTACAGCTTGAACTTTAACCGGGTCCATCTCAAAACCTTCGCTGGAGATAATGTAACCCAAAAAACTAATTCTCTGTACAGCGAACTCACATTTCTCCAGCTTAGCAAAAAGCGAATTGTCCATTAACAACTGTAATACCTCACGTACGCTCCGCCAATGAGACTCCAGATCCGGCGAATAAATCAAAATGTCATCCAAATACACAACCACATTTTTGCCGATCAAAGGTCTAAGGATGTCATTAATAAGATTCTGAAAAAATGCAGGAGCATTAGTAAGACCAAAAGGCATAACCAGATTCTCAAAATGACCCACTGGAGTGTTAAAAGCAGTCTTCCATTCGTCACCCTCCTTCATGCGCAACAGATTGTATGCCCCCTTAAGGTCAATTTTAGAGAACCACTTGGCCCCCATTAACTGGTTAAACAGATCAGGAATCAATGGCAGTGGGTAAGGATTGCGTACAGTAATTTTGTTAATCTCACGAAAATCCAGACAAGGACGTAAACCGCCGTCTTTTTTTTTTACAAAAAAAAATCCAACCGCCACAGGAGACTTAGAGGGCCTAATGTGACCGGCGGCCAAACTTGTCTGTATGTATTCCTCCAAAGCCTTTCTCTCAGGAATAGTAAGGTTAAATAAACGACTTTTAGGAAGAGTCGCTCCAGGGACAAATTCAATAGAACAATCATAGTCTCTATGGGGAGGCAAAACCTGCGATTCCTTCTCAGAAAAAACTCTCCAAAAATCCTGAATAGGAACAGGCAATTCTCCCCTATCCAAAGCTGCAATGCGCCCGTTACAACACTTGTCATAACATTTATGGCTCCAGGATTTAATTTCACTGGTAGACCAATCCAGTACAGGATTGTGAAATTTTAACCAGGGCAATCCCAATATTACTGGAGAAGGCAAGTTATTCAAAACTACCAAATCCAATTTCTCATGGTGAACACCATTAATAGTGAGAGGAAATTCACAGACCTTGAGAGTAATATTCTTCAAAGGGGAACCATCCACAGAAACCACAGCAATGGGGGATGATAAAGGTTCGGGTTTTAAATTGAGTCTTTCCAAGAATCCCCCATCAATTACATTCAGAGTAGACCCACAATCAACAAACACCCGAAATTCCATTAATTTTTCCTGAGCAATCGTGGAAGCAGCTAAAAATACACCCTTGGAATTTAAACAGGCAATACGGGCATGACTGACCATTTTTTTTTCTTTCTTCATACGAAGCTCACAGCCTTTAATCAAATGACCAGATTTTCCGCAATAGAAACACAAGCCTTCAGAAAATCTGCGATCTTTTTCTTGAGAGCGAGGTGCCACCGATCCAATCTCCATCGGTTCACCACTGTTAGTACACACATTCTCATAACCAGAAACTGACATAGCAGAGGATTTGCTCTCATTAACCCTTGCACGCAGTCTCCTATCCACCCGTATAGCTAATTGCATAGCCTGTTGCAAATCTTCAGGTGTAGGATAAGCAATTAGCAGGTCTTTAACCCTTTCATTGAGCCCAGCAAGAAATAGACTTTTCAGAGCAGAATCGTTCCACCCTGTTTGAGTAGACCAACGACGGAAATGAGTACAATATTTTTCCACATTACCTGATCCCTGTCTCAAACGTCTCAACTCAGTCTCAGCTGATGCGACACGGTCAGGATCATCATATAATAGTCCCAAAGCAGAAAAAAAACTATCCACTGATCTGAAGCATGTATCACTAGGTTGCAAAGAAAAGGCCCACTCCTGAGCCTCTTTGCGCAAAAGTGACATTATGAACCCTATGCGCTGGGATTCATCCCCAGAGGACTTGGGTCTCAAACGAAAATACAATAAGCAAGCATTTTTAAATGAAAAAATTCTCGGTGTTCACCAAAAAATAAATCCGGCAAACATACCTTAGGCTCCAAGAAATGTGCTCCAGGACAGTTACTCACGTGCTGACGGAGCTCGGTCACCTCCAGAGAGAGTCCCTGCAGGCGTTTAGCCAAATCCAGAACCGACACCATGATGGAACAGAAAAATCTTTCCTTAGAGAGGCTGGACTTACTGTTATGTTCTGCTACCAGAGCTAAGGAAAGAGAGGAGATCTGTCCCTACGATAGAACTCAGCTTGATCCCTGCGATGTAACAGGGAACCTGATCCTGCGATCAGAACTGCTAAAGTCCTAAGCTAGTCTGTACGGAGACCTATAGATGTGGGGAAGGAATCCCTACAAGTACTAAGGACTAGGAGGAAAATGGGACACCTCCTAACAGAAATAGTAGCAGACAGACAAACAAACAAAATATATAGAACACTGAGGTCCGTAGACCAAGCAAACTAACAGAGTTAGATACAGAGCACAGGCTAGCTAGAAAGTAGTTATACAATGAAGTCCAGCAAAGCCAGAAGGGCGGAGCAGGATTAAATAGGCCAACAAGGTCATGTGACCAGCAAAGGAAAAAACCTAAGAGCAAGGTTCTAACAGTTCACACATGGCTTGGAGGGTGAGTCCTGAAAAAATAGTGGCCAGGTACACAACTGTCCAGCCAGGGGACAGTTTTGGAAGTGGAGGAGCAGGAACTGTGTTTACAGCAGGGTGGTACTCAAAGCAGCTCATGGGTATCACTGGAGCTTGGCTGGGGGGATACAGAGGACACACACACAATACACCTTCCACCGAGGACAGCTTGTCATTGCCTCTGGGCAGCCTGACATACATGAGCCAAAATATGCTGCTGTACCTACGCAACGATTGTTGAGTTGCCCGGATTGTTAACAGTGCTGATTACTTTGTGGCTAACCTGCTGGATCCCCGCTACAAGGAATATGTGACATCCTTACTTCCATCACTGGAGCGTGATTGAAAAATGCGGCAATACAAGTGCACGCTGGTAGACGCACAACTGATGGCGTTCCCATCTGACAGCGGGGGATCAGTGGAAGCACAAGGCTGAGGTGGAAGTTGCCAATACAGCTAGGGCATCGGCACCACCTCGGAAGGGAGGTTTAGCTTGGGCAAAATGTGGAAATCCTTCATCAGAATGCCACAACATCCAGCACCACCATCTTATACAGTTAATATTAGCAGGAGGAGATTCAACAACATGGTGGAAGAGTATGTGGCCACATGTCTCCACGCACTGAGTGATGGGTCTGCCCCATTTAACTTCTTCAAGAAAGAAGGAATTGTGCGGTGTTAGTGAAGCGCTAGAACAACTAGACAGGGGATTAGGTTATAACACACAAACCTTTTATTGTTTAGTACGCTCTCTAACGCCACGACGCGTTTTGATAGCAGAAGCTATCTTCCTCAGGTATCCACCTGAGGAAGATAGCTTCTGCTATCGAAACACGTCATGGCATTAGAGAGCGTACTAAACAATAAAAGGTTTGTGTGTTATAACCTAATCCCCTGTCTAGTTGTTCTAGTGCTTCACTAACACCGCACAATTCCTTCTTTCTTGATTGCTTATCTCCCCTGTGGAGAGCAGAGGAAGCTTCTCTGTTTACAACTAGCTTACTACAGGACCTGCCGTGATGTCATTGTGGAACGTCCACTTCAGTCACATGGTCCTGGTCATGTGACCGCTGAAGCAGACAGAAACTCCCTACAGCAGTTCCTGCTAAGCTGCGGTCATCTTACAGACTCTCACCTGGAAGTGTTTTCCCTTGTTGTGCGGGGCTCCTTTGCACAACAGGACCAGGTGAGTTGTCACAACATCCTCCCCCTTCATCCCCCCCCCCAAACCTCAGGCTCTTCACCATTGGCGCTCTAACTGCTTTTGTTTTCCGTTTAACTTCTTGGTCTCCAAATTGGACACATGGCCTGAGATTGCCCTTTCTATTTGCCATTCTCAATGTTTTGGGGCCTCTCCAAACTAAAAGAAAAAAAAAGAGGCTGTTTTGCAGAGTACCCCTATAGAGAGAGGTGCAGAGTACACACATAGAGACTTTTTGGCAGAGTACACAGACAGAACCTAACACTGTCCCTTATTTGAGATGCTTCCTGTCCCTACGCTAATCAGAGCAGTATGGCAGCTCCACCCATGATGCAGCAGCTATACAGACTGAATCAGGTGGTCTGCCAGCCAATCACAGCAATGCCAAGTATGCATGGCTGTGATGGCTCTGGAAGTGCACACAGCTTAAAAGCTTGTTGATTGGCTGTGCTGCAGCCTTTCAACAAACTTTATTCAGCATCCAAGCACCAACAATACAACAGACTTCCGGAAAAAATCCGTGTCTGGAGTTTAGCACCAGACACTAGGTGTCCAGCTCAAACACCGAACTTTACAATTCAGGTTCGCTTATCTCTACTCATTTCCATCAGAAGATACTGATATTTGACGACAAAAAATACAACAAGATGGAACAAAGCAAGAACTTGACTTTGCCTCAGAAAAAATATTGGGATAATTTTAAAAAGATTGTCAATTGGATTGGATTTGAAAAAGTTTGAAAGATGAGGCCCTGTTCCATGACTACCACGTACACATGGATGGTACAGTGAAACTGCAAATGGTCATTAAATCAGTTAGCTTTGCCTTCTTTTGGGAATTTCTGTCTACAGGTGACCATAAACAGTCTGAATCTTTAATGAATGCATGAAAAGAAGCTATCATGTTGTAGACTGTGGAAGAGATGTATGTGACCAGAAGGAACACTCATTTCCATCAGATGATAGTCATATGAGACAACATAAAACAGAAAAAGATGGCAAAAAGCAAGAACTTGACTTGGGCTGTGAAAAAATTTTGGGACGATTTTAAAAAGACTGTGAAGTGGATTGGATTGAAAAAGGCTGTTATGGCACTCTGCAACAGGCTGTTATGGCACACTGCACCAGGCTGTTATGGCACGCTGCACCAGGCTGTTATGGCACTCTGCACCAAGCAGTTTTGGCACTCTACAACAGGATATTATTGCACTCTACACTGTGCTGTTATAGCACTCTACACAAGGCTGTTATAGCTCTCTACACCAGGCTGTTATGGCTCTCTACACGAGACTGTTATGGCACTCTACACTAAGCTGTTATGGCACTCTATACCAGGCTGTTATGGCACTCTGCACCAGGCTGTTATGGCACTCACACCAGGCTATTATGGCACTCTGCACTAGGCTGTTATGGCAATCTACACCAGGCTCTTATGACACTCTGCAGCAGGCTGTTATGGCACTCTACACCAGGCTGTTAGGGCATTCTACACCAGGCTGTTATGGCACTCTACACCAGACTGTTATGGCACTCTACACCAGGCTGTTAGGGCACTCTACACCAGGCTGTTAGGGCACTCTGCACCAGGCTGTTAGGGCACTCTGCACCAGGCTGTTAGGGAACTCACACTAGGCTATTATGGCATGCTACACCAGGCTATTATGGCACTCTACACCAGGCTATTATGGCATGATACACCAGGCTATTATGGCACTCTGCACCAGGCCGTTAGGGCACTCTGCACCAGGTTGTTATGGCACTCTGCACCAGGCTGTTATGGCACTCTGCACCAGGCTGTTATGGCACTCTACACCAGGCTGAGAATAAAATGGCGGCACAAACCGTGATCTGGCTTTTATTATCATTATCATTATCAACTCTATGCTGATGACACACAGATCTACTTCTCTGGACCCGATATCACCTCCTTACTAACCAAAATCCCACAATGTCTGTCCGCTATTTCATCCTTCTTCTCTGCAAGATTTCTAAAACTTAACATGGACAAAACAGAATTCATCATCTTTCCGCCATCTCATTCAACCCTCCCAACTGACCTATCTATCAACGTCAATGGCTGCCCACTCTCCCCAGTCCCTCAAGCTCGTTGCCTTGGGGTAGCCCTGGACTCGGAACTCTCCTTCAAATCACATATCCAAGCCCTTTCCACTTCCTGCCGACTCCAACTCAAAAATATCTCCCGGATCCGCACATTCCTAAACCATGAATCTGCAAAAACACTAGTGCACGCCCTCATCATCTCCCGCCTTGACTACTGCAACCTCCTGCTCTGTGGCCTCCCCTCTAACACTCTCGCACCCCTCCAATCTATCCTAAACTGTGCTGCTCGACTAATCAACCTGTCCCCCCGCTATTCCCCGGCCTCTCCTCTCTGTCAATCTCTTCACTGGCTCCCCATTGCACAGAGACTCCAGTTCAAAACCCTAACCATGACATACAAAGCCATCCACAACCTGTCTCCTCCATATATCTCCGACCTAGTCTCCCGTTACATACCTGCACGCAGCCTCGAATCCTCACAAGATCTCCTGCTCTACTCCCCTCTTATCTCCTCCTCCCACAACCGTATACAAGATTTCTCCCGTGCTTCCCCCCTACTCTGGAACTCTCTACCCCAACGTATCAGACTCTTGCCTACCGTGGAAACCTTCAAAAGGAACCTGAAGACCCACCTCTTCCGACAACCCTACAACCTGCAGTAACCACCGCTCCACGACCAGCTCTACCCTCACTTACTGTATCCTCACCCATCCCTCGTAGATTGTGAGCCCTCGCGGGCAGGGTCCTCGCTCCTCCTGTACCAGTCGCTGTCACATTGTGTTCAAGATTATTGTAATTGTTCTTGTATTATACCCCTTTTTCACATGTAAAGCGCCATGAAATAAATGGCGCTATAATAATAAATAATAATAAAATACAGGACGGGTCATGGCACTCTGGTGTCTCTGGAAGTGCCCACAGCCTAAAAGCTTGTTGATAAACTGCACTGCAGCCTTTCAACAAACTTTATTTGGCATTGAAGTCGAGCAGTAAAACGGACCAGGTGCCCGGTACGAACCCCGAACTTTACAGTTCGGGTTCGCTCATCCTTATTCAGGACAACATCTAATTGTCTGTGTATCATGTATCTAAGAGAAGTGCAAAATCCATATTTGAATAACTTAAAAAAATAATAATTTTGGTCTTTTCCTTGTTACCACAAACAGTGTTTTGACTGCAACTTGAAGAAAGAGTTACAAATGATAAATTGTCAATTATAAAAAAAAATAATAGTACTAACTCTGCTGGAGTTAAGTTAAACCATCTGTGAGACATTTGCTGAAATTGTAATCGTATTGTTTTTTCTCATTGGTGCCCACTAGCATCCAGAATCTCATTCTGTGGCTGTACATTTTTATAGATTGGTGGGGTGACTCAGATAATGTTGGCAGAAGGGTGGATAACAGGTTTCAGCTGTGCAGTGTGCTGCCACCAGCATGACCTGTTAGATATAAATATGTAGCACATAACACCAATATTGAGAAATTATACAGAGCTGTGAGTGGAATAGTAACTGCTCTCTTTACAACTTTAAGATTGGATTATAACTGTTTGCTTATTGTTCGTTAATATTTGGCTTCATGTCAGTGATTTGAACTTATAGTAAATGTTTTATTTATGTCACAATGTAAAAAAACAGTAAAATATCATTTGCCATGTTTGTTTTTCATAGAAGAAAGACAGAAAATTTAAACAATCCTTGTTCTTTCTTCTCCATCTCTTTATGATTTGGTTCTTCCCAATGATTTCCATGGAGACAGAACATTGCATATTGATGAAAAAGACCCTGATGTTAGTTCAGAAAAAGAATTCTGAAACGTAGAAATTAAATCACCATCTATGTTGCTAAACCAATGAGCTATTTTGTGTATCTATCATTATTGGGCTCTTTTCTAGTCCCTATCATTATGGTGATTCACATCATATCTGGAAGTAAATTTGTGTGATTAGGAGACTGTCACAGCTTCCCAGAAGCAGAAAAAAGCAGAATATTAGAATATAAGACAAAAAAGGATCCCATTTATTTATATTTATCAAATGCGACTGCACTTCCAATAGACCTCCTTAGACATAAAGCATATGCTAATTGAGTCCCAGATTCAAAGGCACAACAGCATGCTATAGCTTAAAGTGGTATTCTCAAATGTAAAATTTATCCCTTATCTATTGGATAGAGGACAACTTATTGATCCCTGGGGGTCTGACCGCTGGGACCACTACCAATCCCAAAAAACAAGGCTCTAAAGAGCCATATGTGAATGGAACAAAAGTTGATCGTAAGCATTGTGGATGTATTCATTCTTAAAGAAGCACCCTCGTCAAAATTGTTATCCTCTTAATATATTGCAGTCATCATAGTATATAATTCTATGTACCTACAAAAGCTCATTTTACCCTTCTACCCAGTTACTCTTTCTCTTTTCCATTAGGTCTATGACATCATATGATTAAAAACTGACTAGCTGAATCCTTCTAAGCTCTATGTAGAAACAGGAACTCTCTCTTTTCCCTGCATGAGTCATCGCTGCATGAGTCATCACTGGAAAAAACCCTGGCATGGGGGAGAATGGAGTAGCTGGGTCAGGAGTTGAAGAGGGGGATGATAAATGCTTGAACAAGATACTTCCTGTTTCTACATAGAGCAGAGAAATTTAGAGAATATACTGGGGAGAAAATCAAAATGAGCAATTGTACAAAAGTACAGTGCTATATAATATGATGACTGCAATATACAGTATTAAGAGGATAAAAACGTTAATGGGAGTGCTTCTTTAATTGAACTGTCAGAGATAAATTAGTGCTGCCCTCAGCTGGTCTTTAGTACTCCCATAAGAATGAAAGGACAGGGGGCTCTTCAGAGCCTTGGTTCTTGTGATCACCGGGTGTCTGAGAGGTAGTAAAGTTTTCCCCTATCCAATGAATTTGAGAATACCCCTTAATCTGCTGAATGAAAAGCTAATCTCTGAATGACAACAGCATTTCAAAGAGGTATTCCTATCATTTAATGTTATGGCTCATCACTAGCATATGCCATAACAATATGGTCCTTGTGATGAGAATTCTAAGACCCCCATTGAGTCAGAGTCCACCGTGAATGCTGTTGTGATTACTTCTTACATGGTGGAAATGCCAAAGTGTTCCCTCTCCCCAACATAAGACTGAGGCAAAAAAGAGAGCCTGTGGGTTCATTGCTCAGCTGTAATTCAGTGTAATTCACATAAAGACAGTCAGAATTTAAAGGGAATCTGTCACCACTTTGGAGTTATCAGACCTCTACTATGGGCATACAGGGTATAGAAAAGTAAATCTATATATACCTGTATGGTCCATGGTAGAGGTTTGAACGCAGAGAAATGTAGTTTTATCTCCTTGTTTTTTCACAGGCCAGGCTTGGCGTCCCCCCAATGCCAAGCTATCCCCGCCCATCTGCTTATTATCCCTCCAATTCCCCGCCTATGTCCACATTTACCATATTTCCCCCCCTCCCCGCACATCACAACTCCGTGTGATGTGTGCTTTTTTCCCTCACCTCCCGATGCATGCGCAAAGCGCTCACAGGGAGCGTGCTTTGTTTCCTCCCGGCCCCGTTTGGCTGAGCACAGTGCCACAGTGCTCTATTGCACAGGCGCTGGGGAGTCCACAGTGACATAAACATGGACATAGGCAGGGAATTGGAGGAATAATAAGCAGATGGGTGGGGATAGCTTGGCGTTCAGGGAACACCAAACCTGTGAAAAACCAAGGAGATAAAACTACATTTCTCTGCATTCATACCTCTACCATGAGCCATACAAGTATGTATAGATTTACTTTTCTATACCTTGTATGCCCATAGTAGAGTTTACATAACTCCAAAGTGGTGACAGATTGCCTTTAAGGCAATGAAACAAACATCACATTGGCCAGTACAGGAGGTGTTTTTTACTTTGCTTTCTTTATTTATTTTCACATATGAAAGTAAGCTATATAGTTTAGTGTAGGCTATTTAAGATCTTTACTAATGATGGGCGCACACTAAAATGCTCTGGTGCTCGAGCCCAATGTAAGTCTATGGGAAACTCAAGCATTTTTCAGGAATTTTTCAGGCGGCTCCTCCCGGCGGTCTGCAGAGGGCCTAAAAATTGGCCAAATCGATGGGAACAGTGCTCAAATGACATGGGAACAGCATGGGGAAAACCCCTGGAAGCATTTCTGGCTCCCAGGTCACTGCTGTGAACAACGTTGTTAGAGGTATTACGCCACTTTTACGGACTCACAATAAAACATACAAAAACAAAAACAAAATGGATTTTCCTGGGAAATATGTTAAGGAACATCCTTTCCAGGGTAATGACTTGTATATAAGGCAAAATAAATAACCAAAACCAAAATGGCTCCTCCACACCTTGGGCTATGTTCACACGTAGCGTTTTTGATGCGTTTTTGCACTTTTGCATTGCTTTTAACCGTGACAAATGCATTCACCGGGAAATGTCATTTTAACATTTTACAACCTTATCTGGCCATGATATGTGTGAGACATGATCAGACACATCCTGTTTAATTTATGAAGGAGGGACTCTGAAAGTCACAAAGCCTATTTTTATAGGGCCATCAAGCGGCCTTTACTATTCTTAAAGGGCCAGCAGTCGGCCCTCGCTAATCTTAGAGAGCCATCAGCCGGCTATGCTTTGTTGTTGCCATTACTAAAGAGTGGGTCTACTATACTGTTATTGCGTATGCAGTGAGTGGCAGGTCTGCCCAAAATTTGGACGCACCCCAATACCCCTTTGAAAATTTGAACGCACCCCAACACCCCTTTGACGAGACTTAGAGGAGGGCCTCCTGAAAAAAATTGTTCCCATTATTAGGAAGTGGGTCTCCAATTGTGTTTGCCTATGCAGTGAATGCAAGGGTTGCCAAAAATTTGGAGGCACTCCAATGCCCCTTGGAAGAGACGTAGAAGGCCTCATGAAAAAATGTTCCCATTATTAGGAAGTGGGTTTCCCACAGTGTTAGCCTATGCAGTGAATGCAAGGGCTGACAAAAATTGGGAGGCACTCCAATGACCCCTTGGAGGAGACATAGAGGGCCTCATGAAAAAATGTTCCCATTATTAGGAAGTGGGTCTCCCATAGTGTTGGCCTATGCAGTGAATTCAAGGACTGAAAAAAAATTGTGAGGCACTCCAATACACCTTGGAAAAGACGTGGAGGAGGTCCTCATAAAAAAATGTTCCCATTAGAAAGGAGCGGGTCTCCTATACTTGTAATGCCCATGCACTAAGTGTATGGGCTGACAAACATTTACCCCTGGGGGGTATAAATGAACATACTGTCTAAAAAAATTTTTTTACGGGCATCATAAACACCCTTTAAAAAAATTATGTGGGTGTTACCTCACGGACCACTGTCACCCAGGTAATATGGTTGTGGAGGATGAGGATGAGGAGAAGGAGGAGGACAAGAGCAAATAGCCAAAATCAGGAAGCGTATACCCATGTGTGGGTGTGAAAAAAGGTACATGGGAATAGACCTAACAAAAAAAGACACTGGATTTGAGTTTATGTTAAGCTGCTATCATTTGGTAGTGCTGAGAAGACTAGCTCAATCCAGCCCTTGTTCATTTTTATAAGAGTCAGCCTGTCAGCGTTTTCAGTTGACAGGCAGATGCGCTTATCAGTTATAATTCCACCAGTGGCACTAAAAACCAGCTAAACCACTAAAAATTTTGCGCTGCCTTTCCCGTGACCCTCGCATTCTCCAAATTTTGGGGGACAGTCATTACAGGTTGGTGACACTTCTAGACCCACGCTACAAGGAGAACTTTCTACTTCTCATTCCCGTGGCGGACAGGTCTACTAAAATGGTGCAGTACCAGAAGGCCCTTGTTGAGGAATTATTAAAAAAAAATCCTATCTGAAAACGCTGGTGGCTGAACGAGTACCTTGTCAACTGTATCAACATCCTCCTTGCTTCCTCTGTGCCTTATATTTATTGGGTATCCAAGCTCGAGATGTGGCATGAACTGGCTCTCTACGCCTTGGAGGTCCTGGCCTGCCCTGCCGCTAGCATTTTGTCAGAGCTGGTTTTTAGTGCCGCCGGGGGAATTATAACTTATAGGCGCATCCGCCTGTCAACTGAAAATGATGACAGGCTGACTTTTATAAAAATGAGCAAGGGTTGGATTGGGCCAGACTTCTCAACACCACCGAATGATAGCAACGTAACATAAACTCAAATCCAGTGTCTTTTTTTTTGTTAGGTCTATTCCCATGCACTGCATTTCACAGTCAATTCCAATTGGAGTAATATATAAAAAATAACTTTTATTCAATATTTTTTAAAAAAATTTAAGCATCCAAAGTCTGTGACAAATTTCCTAAAATTATCTAAAAATAGGACTATTGTATATAGTTTTAATTTATCTCACTGGCTTCCCATTAGTATATATTGTCTTATTAGGAGGCCTGGGATTGGTTAGAATATAGATTCAAAGGGGTCTCTTTTATATATATATATATATATATATATATATATATATATATATATATATATATCTCTTTTTTTTTATTTAGCCACTGGCTATTACAAGTTATGCCATCTCATTTTGCCCCATTGTGAGTCTGAAGTCTAATTGTGGCATTAGTGATATTCATTTTGCTATGTCTTATGCTGTTGTCTTCAGAATGGCTTAGTAGCTCTGTCGTCATATACTGGTGCAGTGCTAGTATCTCCTGATCTAGGAGTTTCATACTGAGATAGCCTGGCTAATCGTTTCTAATAGTTCTATATACTGTCTATATTCATACTCAGCCCAAAGCGTTTTGTCAGAGCGGGTTTTTAGTGCTGCCGGTGGAATTATAACCGATAGGCGCATTCACCTGTCAACTGAAAATGCTGACAGGCTGACTCTTATAAGAATGAACAAGGGCTGGATTGGGTCAGACTTCTCAACACCAACAAATGATAGCAGCGTAACATAAACTCAAATACAGTGTCTTTTCTTGGAGATGTCTAACTCTATCCCCATGCACCTCTTCACACCCAGACATGGGTATACGCTTCCTGATTTTGTCTATTTTCTGTTGTCCTCCTCCTTCTCCTCATCCTCATCCTCCACCACCATATCACCAGGGTGACCGTGATGCAACACACACATAATTTTTTAAGGGTGTCTATGATACCAATAGGAAATGTTTGTTATACAGTATATTCATGTATACCTCCCAGGGGTAAATGTTTTTCAGCCAATGCACTTAGTGCATGGGCATTACAAGTATAAGAGACCCGCTCCTTTCTAATGGGAGCATTTTTTTTAATGAGGTCCTCCTCTATGTCTCTTCCAAGGGGCATTGGAGTGCGTCCAAATTTTTGGCAGCCCTTGCAGTCACTGCATACGCAAGAACAGTATAGGAGAACATTTTGTTCCTGTGGCGCTCCTCTATGTGTCTTTAAATTGGTATTGGGGATTTTCCTAAATTTAGGCAGCCGTTGCAGTCACTGCATATGCAAGAACAGTATAGGAGACCCGCTCCTTTATAATGGGAACATTTTGTTACTGTGGCCCTCCTTTACGTCTCTTCAAAGGGGTATTGTGATGCGTCAAAAATTTAGGCAGCTGTTGCAGTCACTACATACACAATAACTGTATAGAAGACCTGCTCCTTAATAATGGGAATTTTTTTTTAAATCAGTCTCTCTATGTCTCTTCAAAGGGGTATTGGGGTTTTTCTAAATTGTGGGCCCCCCTTGCAGTCACTGCATATGCTATAACACTATAGGAGACCCGCTCCTTAATAATGGAAAAAAACTAAGCATAGCCAGCTGATGGCCCTCTAACAATACTGAGGGGCGACTGCTGGCCCTTTAAGAATAGTAAGGGCCACCTGATGGCCCTAAAAAAATAGGCTTTGTGACTTTCATTGTCCCTCCTTCTTAAATGAAACAGGATGTGTCTGATCATGTCTCACACACCACATGGCCAGATAAGGTAGTAAAATGTTAAAATGACATTTACTGGTAAATGTATTTTTCACTATTGAAAGTGACGCAAAAGTGCAAGAATGCATCAAAAACACTACGTGTGAATATAGCCCATGGTGTGGGGGATCATTTTTGTTTTTGGTTATTTATTTTGCCTTATATACAAGTCATTACCCTGGAAAGGATGTTCCTTAACATTTTTTCCAGGAAAATCCATTTTGGTTTCAGTTTTGCATGTTTTATTGACAGTTTGTTAAAGTGGTGTAATACTGACAAGATTGTTCACAGCAGTGACCTGGGAGTCAGAGATGCTTCCAGGGGTCTTCCCCATGCTGTTCCCATGTCATTTCAGCACTGTTCCCATCAATTTGGGCAATTTTTAGGCCCCTTGCAGACCTTCAGGGGGGTGGAGGGCGCCAGAAAAATGCTTGAGTTTTCCATAGACTTACATTGGGCTCATTGCTCGGGTTGAGTAACTGAGTATTCCAATTTGCTCGATCCGAGCAACGAGCACCCGAGCATCTTAGTGCTCGCTCATCACTAACCCATACACTTGAATGGATGTGCATGCTCCATTTTGAGGATCCACTCCACATCATGCTGTGATTTTTTCCCACAGATTGATTCGGTCTGTAGAAAAAAACACAGATCTGCACTGCCCCATAGTATAACACTGATCCAAGTGCTATCCGATAAAACATTGGATAGCACTCTTAGTTATACGCTTGTATGAGCGAGTCCTTAAGGTGCAAACCTAACTTCCCGCAGCACTAAATGAACTGATAAGTAACTTGATCAGCAGTCTTTAAATTGTCTGTTTACATCATAGGCTCTAATGTTCCCAGCAGATCGAGTCCTGTTTACACAGGACAATATGCTGCTGAGAGTGATAATAATCTTTGTGCTGCAGAAAAAATCATTTCACCATATGAATGAACATATTGCTCGTTCATAAGGTAATCAGCAGTCTGTTTACACTGCAAGGTTAACATGAAACAAGCTTTCCTAGAATCTCTTGTTCCAGATAATCTTTCAGTATAAATGCACCTTAAAATTTGTCCTGCATGAGTCTGATTTTCTGAAGTCTTTTGATCCTAAACATGTCATTAATGTCCTTGCATCTAATTGGTAAAACATGGATGTATAGCCTAATGTAGAAGATTCTGGGTACATGCGAAGTCATGGCAAAAATGCACCCTGTAAATGGTTGATAAACAGGACTGTAAACTAACAAATAGCAGAATATTAAGGTTCATAGGAACAGTATAGCCCATTATTCTGGATATTGATGGATCATACAGCAGGTGCTGATTTCAGCTGTAAGGTAAGGAAAATATTTCAATAAAATAACTATCCACAGTATATACTCAGTAATTACTGCTTGATTTCATTGTGTCCCACATGAATCTTTAAATTGCAGTGAAGAGTTGAATAGTTCCCATGGTCAAGCTGTGTTTGTCAGCAGATGATAAATCTGCCACTCAGATTCAATGGCAACATGAAAAACTATCTCAAGGAGGGGAAACATGATTAACATCTTTAATTACAATGTAAGTACTTGACTTAGTGATTTTATGGCAGGTAAAAGCTGCTAAGAAAATAAGCAATGTAAAAATGTACTTTAACAAGCAGAAAAACTTGGCCAAGATCTAATGCACATTGATCTTCATTGTTTACTTGGGAGAATTGCTATGTCCACATTACGGCTTTCTTGCATTTTTTTGTGTATTATTAACAAGCCATTGTCTTGAAAAGACATACAATGTGAACAGAGATTGATGAAAATGTTGTTCGCTAAATTGGGTAAATGTCAGCAATATTTCATGTTTTTGTTGGGTTTAGCATTTAGTAATCTTTGAAGTTCTCTTTAAACACTTACGTGGGTACTTTGAATCAGTTAAGCATATTATTTCTTGCAGAAGGTCACACATATAAGAGATAGGTAAAAGTGGACCTTTTATGAGTATATTTTCTGCCCTGTGAAGTGTCTCAACATAAAATGAACTTTAAAGGGAACCTGACAGTGGATACATGCTGCCCGACCTACCAGATCTCTCCCTGCACACACGCACAAGGAGAGACCTATCAGTTACTGACAATAGGCAAAGACTATCCACCTTGGATCCATCTGTCTGACTAGTCTCATGTGTGGTTCAGTCCCCGACGACTTTTAAAGTATGTTTTTCTTGCAGAGTTTCAGAGTCAGACATACATGGCTGAATCATACAGCCACTGCCATGGATTGGGCAGCATTTATGAACTGTCAGGTTCTCTAGAACCAAGGAGAAAGTAGACATTTAAAGTAATTATTCATAAATGAATAGAACAGGATGTGAAGTGATTTTTTTCTGAGTTTTTTTTTAAGTAGGTTGTCAATAACTTTATTAGTGAAAGTTCATTGTGGACAAGGTGGATATACTATAATTTTAACAATATCTTAAAGAGCCCACTTATTTGCTTACCATACTTGCTTTGTGTGAGCTATAAGGAAAAGTAGAAACCAAACTAAACCCTAAAGCTGATAGTCACTATATAAAGTTTTAGGCCAGATTTACAAATCCATGTTTACCAGTCTATGCATGGACCAGCTGTGAATCTCTTGACCCAGCGCGACAGCTTCCTAGGCATATATGAGGAGTTGGGGTCAGGAATCCTGAAATTGGTCCATGCATAGCGGTCCAAATTTGGGCTGCAAAACACCCTTGTGTGCATCTGCCCTTTTACTGCTTCGAATTTAATGTCAGATATAAAAATTCATATCAAAAGTAGTCAGAACTTAATGAATATCAGCGAGAAATTTCAATACATATCTAAGGTATGTATGTATGTATATGTACACCATGACAATAACTGCTATTCAAGGTTGACAGCTTTCCATAAATTATTAGAGTCACAGTAAATACAGTTCACAGTAAATGTGTGAATTAATATCTAAAATACAGATATATAATTCTTATCTGTATCATTCATAATAACTTTCTAAATTGACCTTTAATATGTTGCCCAAGAGTTTGAAAAAAAACAAGTGAAGCAGAAAATATTTGTGGCACCCTGCTACTACAGGTACCACAGGACCCAAAAGGGTGCATGGATGAACTTCTCCACAAGAGGCCCTAACTACAAACAGACACCTCCACCTTTCCACCTCATACCACCAGAGGGAGCCCTGTTAGGGATATATAAACTGGAGGGTGGAGTCAGTTAGTCAGTCAGTTAGTCAGTCAGAGAGTGTGCTGACACTGAGAGCAGTGAAGACGCAGTACGTCTGCTGCTGTACTGAGGGCCCCGAGTGTGGCCGAGGCAAGGAGGGAGAAGAGAGGAGTTAAGGGGGTAGAGGAGCATCAGAAGCTCGCCCCACGTTGCAAGCCGGACTCCGGGTCCGCGCCTACAGGGTTCTCTACACCCAGTAGGGACAACCGGCATACCAGGAGGCTTCCAGACCCCTGGTCATCCTGAAGCTACCATCAATTACAGGACTAGGAACCACGAAGGCCCCGGCGTCCAGGGATAGTGGTTGCCAGAGAAAAGTCCTACTACCAAGCAGTCAGGTGAGAGAGTAAAACAATATAGAAGCTAGGCCAAGTTCCAGGCTGGCCAGAAGCTTAGAGATAGGAAGACATGGACCAGGAGGCCTACAACCCGCTCATTGGGGAGAGTTCTGAAGTGCACTCTTCCTATTAAGTACCCTGGACCCTACCTGCCGTTACACCAGTAAAGGTACTGAAGCGAATCCCCTGTGTGCATGTCCGTCATTCCCCCTGACCCGACCGAGCCACCTCTCACCTGCATCCCTTTCATCAACTCTGCCCCGGGTGCCCGCTCTGCCTGTGGGGAGCAGAAAAATCCCAGCTGCCATCCCATCACCCCGGAGGTCTGCAGCAGCGCCGGTATTCATTACCGGGAACCACAGGTGGCGTCACGAGACAAACTGTTAACAAAAACAAAACCCCTTTTTAAAGAGTGACCCCAGAGTACGGGCCTGGGAGCGGACTGCTGTGACATCCTACAAAGAAGATAAAGGCCCGGGTACCGAGTTCCCCCCCATATCAACCCTGGGCGAGTCATATTCTTCAGCCTCTTCCTATCCAGGACTGTTTCTCCCATTGTCACCTTCCAATCCTTGTTTACAGCACTGACATGAAGTGAGGCCAATCAGTGCCCTCAGTGGTCCAGTGATGCCAGAAGAGCAGCATGTAGCACTAATTCCGTTGATTAGCTGCACATCTTGTCATTGCTGGCAACCTATAAGCAAAGACTGGCAGGGGACTATGGCCCACCATTCACATTATAAACCTGTCCCCCGAAGGATACTTAGACCAACAGCCATCTCGGCCTGCTCTCCCATACACAGGAGCGCTCATTTGGCTGAGTGCTCCTGTGTTATCTATGAGAGTCACTGCCAGACTCCTCTTGTGGCTTTTCTCTGGGAGAACAAATGGATCGGCAGTCTGAAATTGCACATGCCAGATCCTTGACAATCAATTGACCGAGGCCACCATACACATTAGATAATCAGTCAAACCCATCCATATAGGTGGGTTCAGATAAATTAGTCTAGTATCTATGGGTGCATAAGAATCTACGCTGGATCGATAGTCAATTTAAGAGGTGAACACTGATTTTTTATTTGCTTAGAATATTTCTGGTCTTTTTTAAACACACCTTCAATGAGTGTTGGGTGCCAATGAACTTTTTACTTAAGGTGTCAAGAAAATAACAAGAAGATTGACAGCCCTGCTGCTATATTCTGACCAAAGTGATTAATAAATATTGACAAAAATAATTATGGAGTCCATTCTTCAAACAGTTTGTACCAGAAAACTGTCATTAAAATATTGCAAAAGTTCCAAACTTTTGCTCAACATGTACAGTCAATGAAAAAAAAAATTTGAATTTTTGGTATGCACCAAATTTTTTAAAAAGTGGACAGAGCTTAGTGGAGGAGGCATGGCATAGTGCAGCCCGACCTCTGTAAGATGTTTTGGAATAAATTTTAACAGACATGCATTCCAGTACATTTCTGTCTCTGGCACACGACAACTGAGAGATGTGCCAAATTTTATTATGAATCACGAACCTCTTGATGAATTTGTCACATCTAATTACTGAAAACTTACTCCAGCATCAATACTGGCGCACAAAACAACAGTCTTCATTAATTATGGCTTAGTACTTTATATTTCTGTAACGGGTCTGGGAGGCGGAACCTCTGAGCTACTATACAAGGGGGCGGTCCTTGTAAGGGAGCGGGTGGCGACCAGGGAAGACGGGCAGGCAGTCACAGCAGGTGACCGGGACAGTCTGAGTGAACAGGCTGGAGGTCACGGCAAGTGACCGGGGCAGTCTCTGGATGAACGGGCAGGAGGTCACGGCAAGTGACCGGGGCAGCCTCTGGATGAACGGGCAGGAGGTCACGGCAAGTGCCTGGGGCAGTCTCTGGATGAACGGGCAGGAGGTCACGGCAAGTGACCGGGGCAGTCTCTGGATGAACGGGCAGGAGGTCACGGCAAGTGACCGGGGCAGTCTCTGGGTAAAGGGTAGGTACGACCTGTGATGGCAGAGCCTCCAGGTAGGCTAGCAGGCAGATGGTAGATGTGTGCTCCCAGGTGAGCAAGCGAGAGTCTCTGGAATGGCAGGTGGTCACAGCACGTGACGGGGGAGCCTCCAGGTAGGCTAGCAGGCAGGTAACAGGTGTGCGCTCCCAGGTGAGTGGGCAGGAGTCTCTGGAATGGCAGGTGGTCACAGCACGTGATGGCGGAGCCTCCAGGTAGGCTAGCAGGCAGGTAGCAGCTGTGCGCTCCCAGGTGAGCGGGCAGGAGTCTCTGGAATGGCAGGTGGTCACAGCACGTGACGGCGGAGCCTCCAGGTAGGCTAGCAGGCAGGTAGCAGATGTGCGCTCCCAGGTGAGCGGGCAAGCTGGTCCATAGACAGACTGACAGGAGTAGGAAGGCAGACCGTCAGACCTCAGGCTAGCAAGCAGGTAGGAGGAATGTCAGGCAGGAAACAGACAGCAAACTGGCAGGATTCTGGCAGGATTCTGGCAGGTAACTGGCAGGTAACTGGCAACGGGACCTGAGGGCTGAAGCAGAGTAGTGAACAGTGCAACAACATTGCTCGGGCACCTCCATTTTGGAGGAGGTGCCTTATATATGGTGAAGTTCTCCGGCCATTGGCCGGGGACTCCTTAGGACGGCGCGCGCGGCCCCTTTAAGAGGGAGGGAGCGTGCGCGCCCTAAGCACAGTGGCCGGGAAGGAGCGCGCGCTGCCAGCAGAGCGGGAGGAGGACGCCGGGCTCGGAGCAGAGGGGTGAGGGGAACAGCGTCCCTGCCTAGCAGAGGGCAGGGACGCCGGCGCTACAGTACCCCCCCCTTTAGGCCCCCCCTTTTTTAGGCCAGAGAGAAATTTAGCTAGGATGAGAGGGGCATGGATGTTCTCCCGGGGCTCCCACGTTCTCTCTTCAGGACCAAACCCCTTCCAATCTACTAGAAAAAAGGTCTTCCCTCTTACCCTTTTGGTGGCCAGAATGTTCTCTACCTCAAATTCGTTTTCAGCGGAAACCGGAGCAGGAGGCGTACCTGTAGACTTGGAAAAAGAGTTAAGTACCACAGGTTTGAGGAGAGATACATGGAAGGAGTTAGGGATCCGCAAGTTGGCCGGGAGTTTCAATTTATAGGCCACCGGGTTGATCTGACTGATGACCTCCAGAGGACCGATGAACCGAGGCCCTAACTTATAGGAAGGAATCTTGAGCCGGACATACTTGGACGAGAGCCAGACCTTATCCCCTGGACGGAATTGAGGAGGATCCAAACGTTTTTTGTCAGCATGTCTTTTCATACGCTCGGATGACAGAAGGAGTGCGGATCGGGTACTCTCCCATATGGAGGAAAATTTGTTAACAAGAGATTCCGCAGCCGGATTGTCCACCGAGGTGGAGACGGGAAATGGGATCCGAGGATGCTGACCGAAGACAACAAAAAACGGGGATTTGGAGGAAGATTCGCTCTCGTGATTGTTGTAAGAAAATTCGGCCCATGGCAGGAGATCCACCCAGTCTGAATGATAGGCATTAACGAAGTGCCGGAGGTAACTGGTCAGGTTCTGATTGATCCGCTCCACTTGACCATTAGACTGTGGGTGGTAAGCGGAGGAGAAGTCCAGGGTGACGTCTAGCAGTTTACAAGTGGCTCTCCAGAAGCGTGAGGTGAACTGTACCCCACGATACGACACGATGTGGAGGGGCAGGCCATGAAGACGGAAGATGTGGCGGATAAAGTCTTTAGCCAGCTCGGGTGCAGACGGGAGGCCTGGCAGGGGAACGAAATGAGCCATCTTGGAAAAGCGGTCAGCGACCACCCAAATGACCGTACAACCGGCAGAGACGGGGAGATCAGTTATAAAGTCCATTGCTATATGCTGCCAGGGGGTAGCAGGTACTGGAAGCGGAAGGAGGCGACCGGCTGGCAGATGTCTCGGAACCTTGTTGCGGGCGCAGGACACACAGGCAGAAACAAAGTCTATTATGTCCTTGTGCAGGGTAGGCCACCAGTAGTGCCGGGTAATAAGCTGGAGGGTCTTTTTCTGACCGGCGTGGCCAGCTAGTTTAGACAAGTGACCCCAGTGTAGGATCTTCTCCCTATCAGGTACTGATACGAACGTCTTACCGGGAGGGAGACGATTTAGACTCACGGGAGCCACCTGCCTTACTCTGGCGGGATCGATGATGTGTTTCGGCTCTTCCTCGAGATCAGACACCAGAAAGGATCGGGACAAGGCGTCCGCCTTGATGTTTTTGTCAGCCGGGCGAAAATGAAGAATAAAATCAAAGCGAGCAAAAAACAAGGACCACCGAGCTTGGCGCGGGTTAAGTCTCTGGGCATGCTGGAGGTAAGCCAAGTTCTTGTGGTCAGTGTAAATTATTACCGGGTGAAGAGCCCCTTTGAGCAGGTAACGCCACTCCTCCAATGCCAGCTTGATGGCCAATAGCTCTCGATCTCCTATGGAATAGTTGCGCTCAGAAGAGGAGAAGAGTTTGGAGAAGAAGCCACAAGTTACCATTCTCCCGGAAGATGATTTTTGGGTAAGTACCGCTCCGGCTCCAGAGGAGGAGGCATCAACCTCCAGGAAGAACTGCTTGTTGCCATCTGGGCGATGCAGCACCGGGGCGGAAGAGAAGGCCTGTTTTAAGGAAAGAAAGGCCTCCTCTGCTTCGGGCGGCCACTCTCTGGGATTAGTGCCCTTACGGGTGAGCGCGGAAATTGGGGCAGTCCGGGAAGAGAAGTGCGGTATGAAGAGGCGGTAGTAGTTGGCGAAGCCCAGGAACCGCTGAATGGCCTTCAACCCCTCCGGTCGGGGCCATTTCTCGATGGCAGACAGTTTCTCTGGATCCATTCGTAGGCCGGTCTGAGAAATAATGTAGCCCAAAAACGGAAGCGAGGTCTGCTCAAAGAGGCACTTCTCATATTTAGCGAAGAGGTGATTCTGCCTGAGCCTGAGCAGGACCTGACGAACGTCTCTCCGGTGAGTTTGGAGATCCGGAGAGAAGACCAAGATGTCGTCCAGGTACACCACTATGCAGGAGTAGAGAAGGTCCCGGAAGATGTCATTGACCAACTCTTGAAAGACGGCAGGAGCGTTACAGAGACCAAAGGGCATTACCAGATATTCATAGTGGCCATCCCGGGTGTTGAATGCAGTCTTCCATTCATCCCCTTGACGGATACGGACCAGGTTGTACGCCCCACGGAGGTCCAGTTTGGTGAAGATTCTAGCCCCCCTCAGACGATCAAATAATTCTGGAATGAGCGGAAGGGGGTACTTATTCTTCACCGTGATCTGGTTAAGGTGGGACAGGAGTTCTAAGTGCAGGGTGCACTGATTTATAAAGCCCCGAGCCTGAGCGGAGTCGCCTCCGAAGCGAGGAGGTGCAGAAAGCCGGGGTCCGGGGTAGGATACCATAGTATTGGTGGGCAGCGGAGCTGCCGGATTGCGAGTCATGGCACTGGCGGTGGTTGCTGGTGGAGCAGTCAGAGTGTCCAGGCGAGAATTGACATTCCGCAGGTGACCCAGGATGGACTCCTGTTGGGACCTCTGATGGGACAGTTCATGACACAGGTCCGAGAGTGAGGGAGCTTGGGTGCCACCGGGTTCCATGACCCGAGCAAACTGTAACGGGTCTGGGAGGCGGAACCTCTGAGCTACTATACAAGGGGGTGGTACTTGTAAGGGAGCGGGTGGCGACCAGGGAAGAAGGGCAGGCAGTCACAGCAGGTGACCGGGACAGTCTGAGTGAACGGGCTGGAGGTCACGGCAAGTGACCGGGGCAGTCTCTGGATGAACGGGCAGGAGGTCACGGCAAGTGACCGGGGCAGTCTCTGGATGAACGGGCAGGAGGTCACGGCAAGTGACCGGTGCAGTCTCTGGATGAACGGGCAGGAGGTCACGGCAAGTGACCGGGGCAGTCTCTGGATGAACGGGCAGGAGGTCACGGCAAGTGACCGGGGCAGTCTCTGGGTAAAGGGTAGGTACGACCTGTGATGGCAGAGCCTCCAGGTAGGCTAGCAGGCAGATGGTAGATGTGTGCTCCCAGGTGAGCAAGCGAGAGTCTCTGGAATGGCAGGTGGTCACAGCACGTGACGGGGGAGCCTCCAGGTAGGCTAGCAGGCAGGTAACAGGTGTGCGCTCCCAGGTGAGTGGGCAGGAGTCTCTGGAATGGCAGGTGGTCACAGCACGTGACGGCGGAGCCTCCAGGTAGGCTAGCAGGCAGGTAGCAGGTGTGCGCTCCCAGGTGAGCGGGCAGGAGTCTCTGGAATGGCAGGTGGTCACAGCACGTGACGGCGGAGCCTCCAGGTAGGCTAGCAGGCAGGTAGCAGATGTGCGCTCCCAGGTGAGCGGGCAAGCTGGTCCATAGACAGACTGACAGGAGTAGGAAGGCAGACCGTCGGACCTCAGGCTAGCAAGCAGGTAGGAGGAATGTCAGGCAGGAAACAGACAGCAAACTGGCAGGATTCTGGCAGGATTCTGGCAGGTAACTGGCAGGTAACTGGCAGGTAACTGGCAACGGGACCTGAGGGCTGAAGCAAAGTAGTGAACAGTGCAACAACATTGCTCGGGCACCTCCATTTTGGAGGAGGTGCCTTATATATGGTGAAGTCCTCCGGCCATTGGCCGGGGACTCCTTAGGACGGCGCGCGCGGCCCCTTTAAGAGGGAGGGAGCGCGCGCGCGCGCCCTAAGCACAGTGGCCGGGAAGGAGCGCGCGCTGCCAGCAGAGCGGGAGGAGGACGCCGGGCTCGGAGCAGAGGGGTGAGGGGAACAGCGTCCCTGCCTAGCAGAGGGCAGGGACACCGGCGCTACAATTTCCTTTATGAAGGAACTGGTGGGCAGTGCTTTAAAGAAAATGCACATAAACAAAATCTCTAACTGTGGGTCAAAGATGATATTTTATCGGTGACTATAAATTAATCTGAATGCCCATTGATACAGACCATGAATCAATGATCATGTGTTCAGAGGAATCTTGATCAGCCAATGATTGACTTTTGAGCCATTAAATAGTCAACAGCAGTACGTTGCCCCCGTGCAACACTTTTTCTTCTATACTAAAAATAAACAATAAATGGAAACCAGACATACCTCATATAGATCAATGAGGACCCTCTGCTTCTGTTTGACACAGGAATGTACAAGATGCTAACTCTATCTAGTGATTTTGTTAATCTGTCCTAAATGGAACACACAAAGTGAAATAATAAACATGCATGTAAACATATCCTAAAACCCTTATACCAGGTCTGACCTGTCCAACATGAGCTAAATTTTAGGAACACAAATTCTTATAACTTGCTGGACATGGATAAGAAGATTTCATATCCACTTCCTTCAAACCTGCAGTTTGTCACCTTGTAGAAATAAAGGCAGATGTATTAAAACTGGCATTTCCTAAGCCAATCTCAAGCTGAAATGATTAAATCTATTAATATGAGTACATCTCCTAATAAATTTGCCACACGTTGGGCATGGGTTGTTAACTATTTCTTTTGTTTTTAAAAAAAATACATTCCATCATGGCCTAAAAATAAGAGAAAGTATATTCAACCTTCTCGACTAAGAAATTTCTCTCTGTACTAGCGGTGATCTCACTGAGGTCACTGCAGTTCATCGTCCTGGCTCACAGTGCACTGCCCGTGGGAATGCACCATCAGTGACCGGTGGTAACCTCTATGACGTCACCGCTTGTCACTGAAGTTACGCTCGCAGCAGCTCATTGTGTCTTGGTTTACAGCCTGGATGGTCGCATCTTGACACAATTAAGGTTGTAAACCAAATATTGCAGAGATGGATTACGGAGTGGGACAGTATGTCGGACAGGTGAGGGATATAGTTGTTTTTTATTTTTGTTTTTTACAGGGGACATTGGCTACAGAGGAATAAGCGTAAGGTGAGTATAAATGTGTTTTTATTTTTGAATAAATGTGTAAAACAGTGTGGACTTTTATTTCAAATAAGGTACTTTATTCAGGGTGTTTGTATTTTATTTAACTATTTGACTATGGGGTTAGTAATGGGGGCATCTTATAGATGCCTCTCCATTACTAACCCCTGGGCTTGATGTCATCTGCCACTACAAAGCTGACATCAACCCCAACCCTATTACCCCACTTGCCACCGCACCAGGGCAAGTGGGAAGAGCGGAGGCTAAGCACCAGAATTGGCACATCTTATGGATGCGCCATTTCTGTGGTGGCTGAGAGCTGATGTTTTTAGTCTGGGAGGAGGCCAATATCCATGGCCCCTTCCTATTCCTAGACTATTAATATCAGCCCGCAGATGTCTGCTTAACCTTTGGTGATTATTAATTATAGGGGAGCCCCATGTCAATTTTTTTTAAGGGTCCCCCATTTTAATAACCATTAAAGGCTAAATATACAGCTGTGAGCTGATATTTATAGCCTGGGAAGCTCCATGGGTATTACCCTCTTCCCAGGCTATAAACATCAGTCCCAGCTGTCCGCTTCCCCCCTGCTGGTTAATAAAATTTAATGGGGTCCCACGCCATTTTTTTCTGAAATGTAATAATTTATGAATAAATTACATGTACAGTAAGCTACAACAAACACAAAGCAATGATTATATATCTCAATCACATATTTCAATCTATCTATCTACCATTTGTTCTCCCTCCTGCAAGTCCTGTGTTGTTAAATTTCTTGCAATTAAACTTTAAAAATAAATTGTTTAAATAGCATCCATTTTTTTCCTGGACAAAACACATGGATGCTAGATGGCACACGGACATACGGATAGCACACGGATGTCACTTACAGACATATGGATGACATATGGACACAGACCACGGATCTCACCATTACCGATTTTCACTGTACAGGAAACACCAGGACGTGTGAAGGAGGCCTTATGATTATTCTGGGTGCATCGGAAACATGGTCAGCCTGTAAAAACGTGCTACTTCATGGCCACAGATCGTCAAACATGTAGCTGCTCAGCGATCGTTTATTGGCCATAAATCATGTCATGTTAATGAACCTTAACTCTTACCTGCCCAATCACTTTTCCTGTAGAAGAAAATGCACAGGGGCTGATTGGTTCCCCAAAGATATGAGAATATCAGGCGAAACTCTGTCAAAATTGTCAGGGTGTATGTCCAGCATGTACCATACATACTACAACCTAGGCAACTTTGAGATGTCATTAAATCATGTATTCTTATCTCTTATTTTGCATAGCCCAGGTTTACTTCAGAAGAAGAATGGATAGATGATGACTGCAGAGACATACAATGATGTCATTGACACACAACGAAACCTCAAGTGTAAACCAAATAGCTCTAGAAGAAATGTACACATGGCAGCTAATGGCAGAAGAAATGGTGGCAACTGTTTACAATATGTTGGTAGTATGCAGTATGTACAGCAAATCTCTGTTCTCTGAAATGGATTATCTCCCATGACAGCTTTTAGTTGTTACCTAATATGTAATAATTTCCTATATACTAATCTTTATGTCATAGTGAAGTCTAGTGTAAAATTCATACTGCTGATAGTTGTTGGTGATTACCTGCCATGCGTACAATTCTCTTTATCAGACCTGGTCTGCCCAAGCAGATAAAATGAGCAGAAGTAGAAATGTAACCTTCTTTTTTATTGAGAGCTGGATCCATTCCATGAGGAGCTATTTCAGCATGATTGCTATCTAGCATCTGATAAGAAAGCCGGCCAACTTGTGTCTCAATAATAAAGCATTTCAGCCACTAGATAAGAAGCTTTTCTGAAATGCCCACTTCTTAAAATGCGTACACAGTGATTTTATGAGTGAAAATTACACACGATGTTACCAGCTTTATAACAACTCGGCTGCAGAAACTGTTTGTGTGTAGAGGAAAATATGACTTAAAACAAGAACAGTGACAAGATTTTGTGTAACCCTTTAAATCCAGAGAAGATAAAATATATAAAATGACTCCGTGTCCAGTACAGAATTAACCCCTTTACCCCCGAGGGTGGTTTGCACGTTAATGACCAGGCCAATTTTTACAATTCTGACCACTATCACTTCATGAGGTAATAACAGTGGAACTCTTCAACGGATCCCACTGATTCACAGATTGTTTTTTCGTGACATATTGTATGTCATGATAGTGGTAAAATTTATTTGATATGACTTGCGTTTATTTGTGAAAAAATAGGAAATTTGAAGAAAAGATATAGATATGTCACACAAAATAGTTAATAAATAACATTTCCCACATGTCTACTTTACATCAGCACAATTTTGGAACCAAAAATTTTTTTTGTTAGGAAGTTATAAGGGTTAAAAGTTGACCAGCGATTTCTCATTTTCCAATAAAATTTACAAAACCATTTTTTTGGGGACCACATCACATTTGAAGTGACTTTGAGGGGGCTTTATGACAGAAAATACCAAAAAGTGACACCATTCTAAAAACTGCACCCCTCAAGGTGCTCAAAACCACAATCAAGAAGTTTATTAACCCTTCAGGTGCTTCACAGGAGTTTTTTGAATGTGGAAGAAAACAATGAACATTTAACATTTTTTCACAAAAAATTTACTTTAGCCGCAATTTTTTTTATTTTTGCTAGGGTAACAGGAAAAAATTTACCCCAAAATCTAATATGCAATTTCTCCAGAGCACGCTGATACCCCATATATGGGGCTCGGAAGGGAAGGAGCACAATTTGACTTTTTGAATGTAAAATTCGCTTGAATAATTAGCAGACGCCATGTCGCATTTGGGGAGCCCCTGAAGTGCCTAAACAGTGGAAAACCTCCACAAGTGACCCCATTTTGGAAACTAGACCCCTCAAAGAACTTATCTAGACATGTGATGAGCACCTTGAACCCCTAGGTGCTTCACAGAACTTTATAACATAGAATCATGAAAATAAAAAAATCACATTTTTCCCACAAAAATGTTTTTCAGCCCCAAATTTTACATTTTCATAAGGGTAACAGGAGAAATTGCCCCATATCCTTTGTTGTGAAATTTCTCCTGAGTAAGCCGATACCCCATATGTGGGGAAAAATCACTGTTTGGGCTCACAGCAGGGCTCGGAAGGGAAGAAGGGCCATCTGATTTTTTTAATATAAAATTTGCTTGAATAATTAGCGGACACCATGTCGCGTTTGGAGAGCCTCTGATGTGCCTAAACAGTGGAAATTCCCCACAAGTGACACCATTTTGGAAACTAGACCCCTCAAGGATTTTATCACGGGGTATAGCGAACATTTTGAACCCAGAGATACGACACAGCATTTGATAACATTAGGCCATCATATTGAATAAGTTGTCAATAGTCTTCAGCACAAGTGCTTGTTACTTGAGTTTGCATCTGGTACTCGGGTATGCACCAAGTATCGCGGGTGCTCGAGTGACAGGCTCGAGTCCCCATCCTGCATGCTTCATGGTTGTTAAACACCCAATAGAAACATGCGGGGATTGCTCGTGTATGGTAGGCAATCCTCGCGTGCTTTTTTTGGCTGTGTGACAGCCTCGAAATATGCGGGACAGGGACTCAAGCAGGTCACTCGAGCACCAGTTATACTCGGTGCATACCCGAGCACCTGATGCAAACTCAAGTAGCGAGCACTTGCTCTAAACACTAGTAGCCATATAATTTTTTTTCTTTACTTTTGAAAAAATCCCAACCCAACACAACCCTAACTATAACCCTAACACTAACCCCAGCCCTAACACTAGCCCCAACACTAACACTTACCCTAACACAACCCTAACACAAACTTAACCCTTACACAACCCTAACCCAACCCTACCTCTATCCCCAACCCAACACTAACTCTACCCTAACTCTACCCCTAACCCTACCCCTACCCCTAACCCTAATTGTAACTCTAATCCTAGAGGTTTTTTTTACGCTGTTTCTCATGCGGTATAAGTGATTAGACGACTTTATTCTTCGGGTCAGTGCGATTACAGCGATACCAGATTCATATCAGGTTTTTATGTTTGGCAGCTGTCACACACTAAAAGATGCTTTTTTTTGCAAAGACTAGTTTTTGAAATTATTTTTCCATATTTCGACTGACAGAGTCATGTAAGAGCTTGATTTTTGTGGGACAAGTTGATGTTTTTATTGGTACCATTGTTTTGCAAGTGACATTTTTTGATCGCTTTCTATTCTGATTTTTGGAATGCAGAATAAACAAAAACCAACAATTCAGGAATTTTTTTTTTTTTATGCTGTTCCGCGTGTGGTAAAATTGATATGGCAGCGTTATTCTTCGGTTCAGTACATTTACAAAGGTACAACATTTATATTTTTTTATGTTTTGGCGCTCTTACACAATAAAAACTATTTTATATAAAAAACATTTTTTTGCACCGTTTCATTCTGAGAGCTATAAAAAAAAATTATTTTTCAGCTGATGGAGCTGCATGGTGGCTTACTTTTAGCGACACAAGATGACATTTTCAGTGGTACCATTTTTATTTACATTCATCTTTTTGATCATGTTTTATTCCATTTTTTGTTTGTTTGCCAGTAAAATGACAGAGCATCATTTTTTGCTTTGTTTGTTTTTTTACCGTGTTCACTGAAGGGGTAACTAGTGGGACATTTTTATAGGTTAGGTCGTTCCGGAGACATGGCGATGCCAAATATGTGTAGTTTTATTGTTGTTTTTTTACATAATAATATTTATTTATGGGTACAGTATATTTTTATTTATTTTTTATTATTTTTTAATTTTTGTTAAATATTTTTTTTCACTTTCTGACACTTTTACACTTTGTCCCACTATGGGACTTTCATTTTTTGCAGGCTGATCGCTTGCATAGCATAGAGATGCAGCAGCATCCCTGTGCTTTGCATGCTGTCAGCCCTGCATTCACAAGTTAGATAGAGCGTGCACTGCGCATGATCTATCTAACTTCCTGGTGCCTGGTGGTGGTCATGACGAAACTGGGTCACCATGGCAATGATTGGGACCCCGCACACACAGCGCTGGGTCTCCGATCCAAGGTAAGAGGGGCTCTCTTACCTGTGCTCGCTCCCCCAATCCTGTGATCGACTTCGATTGCAGCATTTCGGGGGTTAATGTGCCGGGAGCTGTGCAGGACCACTCCTGGCACATAGTACTGGGTGTCAGCTGTTAGATTCAGCTGACACTCGGTGGCGATCGCACCCGCACAGCCTCTGCGGGCGAGATCGGGGAGGCGTAATAATACGTACCTGGTCAATAAGGCCCAGGTCACAAGTACGTATTATTATGCCTCACATCAGAAAGGGGTTAAAGAAAATCTGCCAGCAGGTTTTTGCTTTGTAGCCTGACAGCAGCATGATGAGGAGACAGATTCCAGTGTTGCATCACTTAGTTTACTAGATACAGTAGTTGTTATAGAATCACAATTTCCTCTGCTGCAGATCTAACAGAGCTCTGTGTATAACACCAGCCCCACCACTATTTGGCAGCTTTCTGTGTACACTGTACACTGTGTGCACAATTATTAGGTGAGTATTTTGACAATATCATAATTTTTATGAAGATGATGAAGCAGATCAGGTAATGTGTATTTGTGTAATTAGGGAAGGTGAGGCCTGAGGACATCAACAACTTTTATCAAGGTGTGCAGAAATATTAGGCAGCTTGTTTACCTCTGGTAAAATGGGCCCAAAGTAAAAAATAATTACAAGTCTTATGATAGGATGCAGCACTCTTGAACTTGATAAGATATTGGGGCGAGATCACAGAACCATAAAAAGTTTTGTTGCAAGTAGTCAACAGGGTCACAAAAACCATGTTGAGAAAAATAGATGCACATTAACTGGCAAAGAGTTGAGAATAATGAAACGTGAAGCGACCAGGAACCCATTATCCTCCAGTGCTGTCATGTTGCAAAACTGGAACCTCACTGGAGAGCCTAGAAGTACAAGGTGTTCAGTACTCAGAGACATGGCCTAGGAAAGGTAGGCTGAAACCCAATTGAACAGGACACAGAAGTTGAAACATCAAGACTGGGCCAAGAAATATGTGATGACAGATTTTCAAAGGTTTTATTTCATTTCATGAGATGAGAGTGACTCTTGATGGACCACATGGCTGAGCCCATGTCTGCATCAGTAACGAGCACAGAGCTCCACTTCGACTCAGATGCCAGCAAGGTGGTGGTGGGGTACTGCTAGTATTATTGAAGATGAGCTAGTTGGACCTTTTCAGGTAGAAGATGGACTCAAAATCAACTTCCAAACCTTCTGCCAGTTTTTAGAAAACACTTTCTTCATGCAGTGCCTAAGGAAAAAGTCTGAAACTTTCAAGAAAATCATGATTTTATGCAGGACAATGCTGCATTACATGCATTGAAGTACTCTACTGCTTGGCTAGCCAGTAAAGGCTTTAAGCATAACAGAATAATGACGTGGCTCATTCCTTACCTTACCTAAACCCTATTTCTTGGCCCTTCTTAAAAGGCAGATTAATAGTGAAGGAAAACAGTACACCACTCTGAACATTGTCTGGGAGGCTGTGCTTGGTGCTGCCAAAAAAAGATAATTTCATCCTTTTAAGAAACTGACAGTCTCATTGGATGTAAGACTTACGACTAATACTGGAAAGAAGGGGGGGCTATATTGGTCTCTGATTTTTTGACATGTCAGAAATATATTTTGTACATTTTGAGTTGTTTAGTTATTATTCTTACTTTAACAGATGAAAATAAACATTTTAGATGGGAAAATTTTGTTTTACATTTAGTTGCATAATAATTCTGCACACATAGATATTCTCCTAAAAAAGACAAAACTTCACTTTTACTTTTTTTAAAGATTCTGGTGTCAGAATTATTAACTTTTTGGATTGACCACACAGTAGTTGGTCAATAATAAAATGAATCATCAAAAATGCAAATTGCTTAATAATTGTCCACACAATCTAGATTGACAGAAATATGCTAATTAGTAGTGGAAGCAGGATTACACAGACCAAGTTGACCAGGAACCACACAACACCTAGTCCTCTAATGATAATATCCTGCTGATAAAACACTGATTTTATTGAAACAGCAAAACACAGCCCAACAAGTGACACATCAATGGAATCAGGGTCTCTGTCCATACATAATGCTGCTCTCAGATTACATAGCAAAACCCTGTTAACATATTCACTTTAGAAAAGTGAGATGTTCAGATATTTCCATGGAATTTAAAATCTCTCAAACATTTCATAAACCACAAAGTGTAATGATTTGCTAACCCTTCACAGATGAAACATTGCTGCATGAGATTTATAATATTGTAACATATCGTGATTTTTTTCTTTATGCTAGGGTCATTACATCTTGGTCATTACAGCTGTCACACAACCGAACTTCGCTCTATACCTCTGCTACATAGCGGCGCTATAGAAGTCAATGGAGTTGTATTTCTACACCAACACTACAGCGACAAGCAAGTTGCAAAAAATTCCACCAAGTCTGATTTTTCCACTTGCTTGCCGTGTTCACAGTAGTGAAGGTGTCTTAATCAGAACCCATTTTTTTTTATAGCACCGCGATGTTGTAGCAGTAACAAGTGACCTTCATTCACGGCCAAAGATGCCTTGTAGCCCTAGCCTTACAGGGGTTTCCCCACAAACTACATTTTAATAAATAGATCTTGGAATAATAATACATTCTACAGTTGGATGTGTTTAAAAAATGTTCCTGTTTTTAGATAATCTTATACATGTGTCCCTGCTATGTGCTGTGTAATGGCTGTGTGTCACTGTGTATTAGTGTAGTGGGGAGAGAGCACTTAAATATTTATGGGGTGCATGTCTCCAGAAGCACAAACTGGGCACAATGTATGGGGGCGCTTCAGCTAATGACTAGGCACAATGTATGGGGGCACTAAATTGGCATGTTTGCAATTCTCCAGAAAAAAACATGGCGTAGATGTTACAAAATAGTAACTGCAGCTGTAGATGAATTCATTGAGAGGTGCAATTTCTACAATAGGGTCACTTTTGAGATTTTTCTGCACCTTCAGGGCTACGCAAATGTCACTCACAAACTATTCTACCACAATCTGTACTCTAAAAGCCAAATAGCGCTTCTTCCTTCTGAGCCCTGACGTGTGGTCTAACATTAATTTCTGATGACATATGGGGTATTACCGTGTCCGGGGGGAATTGCGCACTAAATTATGGGCTCCAATTTTACCTATTAACCCTTTTTTATCTGAAAAGTTTGCAGCAAATACAAAAATTACATTTTTACCACAAAAAAGTCAAATTTTCACTTCTCAATGTTATAAAATTCTGTGAGGCACCTATAGGTTCAAAATACTCACTATATCACTAGATGAATTCCTTATTCAGTGAAGTTTCCAATATGGGGTGACCTGGGGGAGTTTCTGCTTTTCTGGCACCTAAGGGGCTCAGCTAATGGAGCCCACAATCTATTCAAACGGAATCTGCAGTCTAAAAGCCAAGTGGCGCTCCTTCCCATCCGATCCCCACTGTGTGCTCAAACAGTAGTGTACAACCACATATGGGATATCACTGTGTTTGGTAAAAATTGCATAACAAATTATGGGGTCCATTTTCTCCTATTACCCATCGTGTAAATTTAAAATTTGGGGCTAAAACAGTATTTTAGTGGAAAAAAAAATATTTTTTGTTCTCACATCTAGAAGTTATAAAGTTTTGTGAATCACCTGTAGATTAAAAATGCTCGGTAAACCCCTGAATGATTTCCTTGACAGGACTAGTTTCCAAAATGGGGTCACTTGCTGTTGTTTTCGCATGTCAGTGGCCCTCCAAATGCGACATGGCATTCACAATCTATTCCAGACAAATAGCGCTCTTTCCTTTCCCAGCCCTGCATTGTGCCCAAACAGAAGTTTTTGACCACAAATGGGGTATCATCCCGTTCGGGAGAAATTGCATAACAAATTATGGGGTCAGTTTTCTCATATTATCCATTGTGAAAATTCCAAATTTGGGACTAAAACTTCATTTTCGTGAAAAAAGAAAATGTTCAATATGATGACCTAATGTTATCAAATTCTGTATAGTACCAGTGGGTTCAAAACGCTTACTATACCCCTGGATAAAATCCTTGAGGGTTAGTTTCCAAAGTGGGGTAACTTGTGGGGAGTTTCCACCATATAGGCACATCAGGGACTCTCCAAACGCAACATGACGCTCGCAAACCATTCCATCAAAGTCTGCATTCCAAAATGTCACACCTTCTCTTCCGAGCCCCGTCATGCGCCCAATCAATAGTTTTCCCTTACATATGGGTTATCAGTGTACTCAGGAGAAATTGCAAAGCAAATTTTGGGATCCATTTTCTCCTGTTACGCTTGTGAAAATAAAAAATTTGGGGCAAAAAGTATATTTTTGGGGGAAAAATGGGATTTTTTTATTTTCACGGCTCTACATTATAAACTTCTGTGAAATACCTGGGGGTTCAAGATGCTCACCACACATCTAGATACATTCCTTGAGGGGTCTAGTTTCCAAAATGGGGTCACTTGTACAGGGTTTCTACTGTTTAGGCACATCAGGGGCTCTCCAAACATGACATGGAGTCCGCTCTCGATTCCAGACATTTCTGTATTCAAAAAGTCAAACGATGCTCCTTCCCTTCCGTGCCCTGCCGTGCACCCAAACAGTAATTTTACACCACATATGGGGACAAGGCATACTCAAGAGAAATTGCACAAAAAATATTGGGGATTTTTTTCTCCTGTTACCCTTGTGAAAATAAAAAATTTGGGGCTAAAATTATATTTTTGGGGAATTTTTTTTTTTATAGTCACGGCTCTATGTTATAACCTTCTGTGAAAAACAGAGAAAAGGGAGTATATGGTATAAACAGCACAGAAATTATTTTATTAAGTCCAAAAAGAGACATGCATATATTAAAAACTATTAAATATGGACAAATGAGGGAAAAGTGCTAATCCTGCAAAATTTGCCAATATGCATACAGATTGCTAAGACAGTGCACACTAAATAAAGACTCAGTAAGGAGTTTTAAATATATCAGAAAGAAGGGCACTAGAAAGTATGTTAATAGGGACAAATACCAGGGGAGAAGCTCAGAGTGAAAATCAATAGGAATATATACTGTTCGTGCCAAGTGGTAATTTAAGGCAATATTAACTAAGCTTTCTTACATGGGTGCAGGCAGGATTAGAAAGAGAAGAATGGGTGGGGAAGAGCCCCCACAGGACTCCCGACACTCTTCGCGTGATACAATCTTTGCTTTCTCAGGGGGAGGTGTTCTAAAGAAGTCCGGACAAGGACCTTTAAGTATCCATGGCTACCGGTCACATGGCTTCCCACGTGACCGGCGGCCGTTCAAAGGCACTGTATCTCTGGGGCACGCGCTCCCCGACTGCCCGACTAGTTTGCCCCTGGCCATTAGGTATGCGGCACCTGGGCGGGAGAGATCCCAAAGCTCCCGAGCTGGCGCCGCAGGCACATAGATGCCGGGCAGCTCCCAGCAAATGCAGGAGGTGGTGCACATATGCACACAACAGTGGGAATAGCTAGAAGTGAGTCATAATAAGGTATCAGCAGGTAACTGGTTACCAGATATTACAAGTAGGAAGTGCATATACATAAATATCAAAAGCATCGGTCTATAGTGAGCCACATCAACAGGAATACATAAATCCAAGGAGGTAGATGATGGGTAACCATAGTTTCAGAGAGAGATGTTTCCTCAAAAGATTATGAAGACCAGTTTCACAAAGGTCACAGTCACCCGGATAGTTAATGGGTGAAGGGATGGTACGGATGGCGATAAGAACTAGATGTGAATTTTAAGACAAAAAGTACAATATATACAAGACAAAACACATAGAAAAATATAAAATATTAAAACAAGCAACCGGTTGAAGAATGGAAATATGGAGGAGTCACATAATTATAAAAATAGTATAAGAAAAAGTCACTCGTTATAGAAAGGAGGAGAAGCTAAGAGACTCGTTTAATACCTCAGGAGCCATTGGGCCCAGCATGACAATCCATTTGGCCTCACCCTGGGCCAACAGCTTCCTGACATTGCTTCCCCTAATACCCATGTGTATCACATCAATACCCCTCACCATAAGTGACCTAGGGTCACAATTATGGTAATCCCAAAAATGTCGGGGAATCGTCTTCAATGTGGAGGGGTCAGGTGTCGCCCTGGCTGCACCAATGTCCCGCACATGCTCGCGGACCCTCACTTTGAGCTCCCTAGATGTGAGGCCCACGTATATGAAATTACAACTACATGTGGCATAATAGATGACGTTCATGCTGCCGCATGAGATCTGGTGTTCAATCCAGAATTCCCTCATACCGTCAGCTGTACAAAAAGTATTGCAACGCAGGACATTGGCACATGCCAGGCAGCGACCACATGGGAAGCAACCTGGGACTGGTTCCTGTTGTCCAAATAAGTTTGTTTTTGCCGGTACATAATGGCTTTTCATCAAAAGATCTTTTAGATTATTGGATCTTCAGGGAGTCATAGAAGGAACACAACTAAGAATAGGACCAAGAGAGGGTTCAGTGCTCAAGATGGGTCAGTGTTTCCTGAGGATGGCCCTCATATTGGTCCATTTGTGGTTCTAAGTAGAAATGAACCTTATTTTCTGATCTTCTGTCTATGTTTTCCTCTTTTTATTGGGGTAAAACAGCTGATTCCAGGAAGTAACCCTAGCCTCGTTGTAGCCCAATTCAATATTTCTACGGCTGTACCCTCTTTCCTCAAACCTAACGCCGAGTTCTCTGGCCCTGGCTTCAAATTTTTGATCAGAAGAACAGATCTGCTTTATCATTTTCACCCCACATATGGGGTATTGGCATACTCTGGAGAAATTGCAAAACTAATTTTGGGGTCCATTTTGTGAAAATAAAAAATTTGGAGTTAAAAGTGTATTTTGGTGGAAAAAAAAGGATTTTTTTATTTTCCCGGCTCTATGTTATAAATTTCTGTGAAGCACCTAGAGGTTCAAGGTGCTCACCACACATCTAGATACATTCCTTGAGGGGTGAGGTTTCCAAAATGGGGTCACTTGTGGGGAGTTTCCATTGGTTAGACACATCAGGGGCTCTACAAATGCGACATGGCGTCTGCTCTCGATTCCAGACATTTTTCCATTCAAAAAGTCAAACGATGCTCCTTTCCTTCCGAACCCTGCCGTGTGCCCAAATAGTAGTTTTACCTCACATATGGGGTATTGGTATACTCAGGATAAATTGCACAACAAATTTTGGGATTTATTTTCTCCTGTCACCCTTGTGAAAATAAAAAATTTGGGGCTAAAGTAAAATTTTTGTGGAAAAAAGTAAAATGTTCATTTTTTTCCTTCCACACTGTTTTAGTTCCTTTGAAGCACCTGAAGGGTTAATAAATATCTGTGGTTTTGAGGACTTTGAGGGGTGCAATTTTTAGAATGGTGTCACTTTTGGGTATTTTCTGTCATATAGGCCCCCCAAAGTCACTTCAAATGTAGTGTGGTCCCTAAAAAATGGTTTTGTAAATTTTGTTGGAAAAATGAAAAATTGCTTATCAACTTTTAATCCTTATAACTTCCTAAGAAAAGCAGATGTAAAGTAGACTTGTGAGAAATGTTATTTATGAAATATTTTGTGTGACATACCTCTCTGGTTTAAAGGCATAAGAATTGAAAGTTTGAAAATTGCTAAGTTTTCTACATTTTTTCCTAATTTTTGATATTTTCACAAATAAATGCAAAAAAAATATTGAACAAATTTTACCACTATCATGAATATGTCACGAAAAAACATTCTCAGAATCACTGGGATCCATTGAAGCATTTTAGAGTTATTACCTCATAAAGTGACAGTGGTCAGATTTAAAAAATTTGGCCTGGTCATTAAGGTCAAAATTGGCTCAGTCACTAAGGTTAAAATCAGGCAGGGAAATGTTTTACCTTACAAAAATAATAACTTTCGATCCCATGTTTTCATTTCTGTATACTCTTTTACTGTATACTCTGTTACACCAGCTACCCCCCACTTTCATTTATGACCTTATTTACTTAGCCTTTGACTATCCAGCATCTGGTTCAGCCTTAATCAGCTGTTCAAGATGAGCACAGACCACTCCCCTCTGGTTCACAGCTGAATGCATTGTGTTACAAATATATTGTGGGCCAGGAGTCTGTTAGACTTTAGTCTGTGTCCATCACCTTAAGTGTCCATTGCTTAAGTGTGAGAAATATGAATTAATCCTATATAATATGATGCATGCAGACTGTACCTTACCTGCCACCACCGCACTCTAATCAGCATCTCTGTTTATCCATTCCTCTTACAAGTGCGTGACTCAGCTTTCCCATCCTGACTTCCATGCTGACTTCTCTATACCTCTCTGCTCCTATTTACTAATGGTACGTGACTCAGCTTTCCCATCCTGACTTCCATGCAGACTTCTCTATACCTCTCTGCTCCTATTTACTAATGGTACGTTCTTCAAGTTACACCAGCTACCCCCCACTTTCATTTATGACCTTACTTACTTAGCCTTTGACTATCCAGCAGCTGGTTCAGCCTTAATCAGCTGTTCAAGATGAGCACAGACCACTCCCCTCTGGTTCACAGCTGAATGCATTCTGTTACAAATATATTGTGGGCCTGGAGTCTGTTAGACTTTAGTCTGTGTCCATCACCTTAAGTGTCCATTGCTTAAGTGTGAGAAATATGAATTAATCCTGAATAATATGATGCATGCAGACTGTACCTTACCTGCCACCACCGCACTCTAATCAGCATCTCAGTTTATCCATTCCTCTTACAGGTACGTGACTCAGCTTTCCCATCCTGACTTCCATGCTGACTTCTCTATACCTCTCTGCTCCTATTTACTAATGGTACATGACTCAGCTTTCCCATCCTGACTTCCATGCAGACTTCTCTATACCTCTCTGCTCCTATTAACTAATGGTACGTTCTTCAAGTTACACCTGCTACCCCCCACTTTCATTTATGACCTTATTTACTTAGCCTTTGATTATCCAGCATCTGGTTCAGCCTTAATCAGCTGTTCAAGATGAGCACAGACCACTCCCCTATGGTTCACAGCTGAATGCATTCTGTTACAAATATATTGTGGGCCAGGAAGTGAAGTGAACTGAATTTAATTGGATGCTAAGTCACAGTAAACAATGTTTGTCTTTCTTTTCACTCTCACCCCCTTAATCCTTCACCTTTTCCAACCACCCCTAATCCCTACACCTAGTAATGAACTCTTCATCTCTCCCTCCATTCTCCCCACCCATCTCACTTCCTCCTCAGAGCTATTCCTCAACATACAATCCTTTGTCTCCAAACACAGACAGCCACCTCATGCCCTCTCCTGCTCCCACCTACTAATGCTTTCTCTGCTCCTCCTCACTGCCAGCATCATCTCTCCATATCCCGGCCCTCCTCACCACATCCCTACAATCACTTCCACCTCCTACCCACGATCTATCCCAAACTCTCATAACCCTTCTAACCTTATACCCATCCGCCCAGCCCCCGCTTCCCCAGTCCCTATAACAGGAGCTCTATGGAACGCTTGCTCCGTCTGCAACAAACTTTCCTACATTCACGACCTCTTCATCACTAACAAGCTTTCCTTCCTCAGCATCAATGACACCTGGCTCACCCCATCTGACACGGCCTCTCCTGCTGCACATTCGTACGGCGGATTCCACCTCTCCTATACCCCCCCGCCCCACCGGCAAGCACGGTGGAGGAATAGGTTTCTTCCTTTCAGATAACTGCTCCTTCGCCCATATCCCAATGCCGCCCTCAATTACTCTCCCCTCTTTTGAAGTGCACTGCGTGCGCATCTACTCCCCCTCCAACCTCCAACTGGCTGTCATTTACCGACCCCCAGGATCCACCACCACTTTCTTTGACCACTTCACCACTTGGCTACTTCATTTCCTCTCCGTTGACATCCCCACTATCCTCATGGGCGACTTTAACATCCCCATTCACACTTCCCTCTCAGCTGCCTCTAAGCTTCTATCCCTCACTTCCTCCTTCGGTCTTACTTAGTGGTCTTCCACACCCACCCACAAAGATGGCCACACACTGGACCTCATCTTCACCCGCCTCTGTTTCCTATCTAACCTCTCTAACTCACCTCTCCCTCTCTCTGACCACAACCTACTTACATTCTCTTCCCTCTCCTCTCCAGGGCAACAATCCCCACTCCACAAACTTGCATACCCTCGCAGAAATCTCAAACACCTTGACCTACACTCACTCTCTGAATCCCTTCTCCCTCTTACAGAAATTATTTCCTTACATGATGCAGATGTTGCTGCCACTTTATACAACACCACAACAGCTGCAGCTCTCGATTTGGTCGCCCCCCTCACACATACCAAAGCTCGCACAATCAACAGACAACCCTGGCACACCAGCCTAACTAAAGAACTGCAACGGGCCTCCAGGGTTGCTGAGCGTAGATGGAAAAGGTCCCACTCCAATGAGCACTTCATCGCATTCAAACAGTCCCTCACTACCTTCAAGTCCACACTCACTGCAGCAAAACAAACATACTTCGCATCTCTCATATCCTCCCTGTCTCACAACCCCAAGTGTGATGAACCTGTAGCCGCCATCTTGGTAATGATAAATCATATCCAGGGATGGCCACACTTCAGCAGCCCCCACCCTTGGGACCTTCTGTTAAAACGTCAACTAGATAGTTTCCCCCCATCCAGGCTCCTGTAAGATAAGAAGCCTACTTAACACTTGAATGCTAGGAGCTTCAAAGACTTCGAGAGGAAACACAGCCAGCAGGGGGGGGGTGCTTCGTCTATCTGTACCTGACCATTTGTCCCATAGGACTAGTTTCTTTGTCTGTCACAAGCATGGAGGCATAAGATATAGAAACATGAAAAGTACACGCATGTTGCATGGGATGGGCCAATAAAAAAATATCACGGCGTCCCGGAGCCATTGCGCACACAAGCCTCCGCGGTAGACGTTTGTACGTGCTCTGGAAGCCAAGATATAGCGCGGAGCCATTCCTGAGGACCGTATGGTATCATAATTGATATCAAAAGGTCGGTTACGGCGGCCCGAATCCATGGGAACCCCTGGGGGTATCCTGAGACCATCCCAGAAGAAGTTATTGGGTTCCATAGAATTTGGGCTTCTGATCGAAGTTAGACCTGAGGGTGGAGACTGAGCCAGCTGACCTCACCAGCAGTGGGCGGGACGGGGCAGGTAAGATAGCAGGACAGACAAGAGATAAGTCAGTTTTTGACCCAAGAGTGGTGTGCTGAACATCTGAGCACCAGCTGAGGCCACCAAGGGGAGGAGCAGTTTGACCATGCGGTGGTAGGCCTCAGCCTGTAACAAAGAACCGTGCCTGCGATCGCAGAATCCTCTCCCTGCGTCACAAGAAAATCAAGAAACCGGTAACTGATATGCTGTGGTGATTCTGTGTGTTGTATTCCATTGTTGTATAGTTTAGCCTGACCTTATACCTGTGTATATTTAGTTGTATATCGTGTATCTAGTGTATCATTATAATCAATTACCTCAAGTAATTGTGGGCCTGCCTTTTATTCTGCATAACGAACGCACGTCCGTGTGAGCTCGGCTCAAGCCAAAAACGCTACCCAGGGTTGGTTCCTGACCCGATATAGGCCCATTCACGGACTGGGCGTATATCTAAAATAGGGACTGGTGGCAGCATACCAACTGGGGATTGGGGAAGGCTGGTAGTGACGGTCGGAGGTTCAGATATATATATTCCTGGCGCGGCCAAGGAAGATATATATACCGCCCTCACTACAGAGGGCCCCGATACCCAGTAGGTTACAGGACAGTCTCCCTGGCGACCGCTTATCCTAGGTGCAGTTCCTTGACTGACCTGAGGCTAAGAGGGCGCTAGCGAGTTGTGCTGTGTAGTGACGTTACGGTTTAGTGACGTTGAAGGGATAACACACTACCGTGTTCCCTGCGCTGGTTGCAGCTTCCTGGCACTACTTTCTCTAGGTGCAGTACCTTGACTGACCTGAGAGGTAAGGGGGCGCCAGAGAGCTGCACCCACCGGCCGGCTTTCATCACATTGGTGACAGCGGTGGGATTGCAGAATAATAGTGTTGTGGGACCCCTACTCCCAGGCACTAAAGACTGCCAGTGGTAACTTCCACTGCTGGAGTCTTAAGGTCAGCCCAACGTTAGACGGTCAGGCTAAAAGTATAACAAGGTGTGTGCAAACTCAGGGTTGCAGCGGTGTCAGTTACCAAGATGGCAGACGGCACCAGGAGCAAGACCCTGCAGGAGGCTAATGCTACGGTCCGTGTGGCAGGAGGGGAGGACATTGTTACTCATGGCGAGGAGGAGTCCAGCCCGGGCACCTCAGGGAGCCAGTCCCCAGTATACGGTCCCGCAGTGGGCTGCCCACCACCTACCCAGCCCAGCCTGTCCAGATCACAAGCCCTTTTACAAGCGGCTATGGCAAGTCTCCAGTCTCATGGCGATGCCGTCTACAAAACCCTCCTGGCAGCATCAGAGAAGGCAGCGGAGGAGGAGCGTGCAGAGCGGGCTGCGGAGCGGGTTGCGGAGCGGGCTGCGGAGCGTGAAGCTGCAGAGCGCCGGGAGGCTGCGGAGCGTGCAGAGCGAGCTGCGGAGCGCCAGCACCAACTGGACCTGGCCCAGCGGGGGCTTCCGCTAGAGCAACCAACCCATCAGGAGACCAAGTCGTCCAAAGTCCGAGCTGAGGACTTCCCTCTACTGGAGAAGGATGGGGACCTGGACTCCTTTCTGGTGGCATTTGAACGGACCTGTCTTCAGCACCATCTGGCCCGGGATCAGTGGGCCAGATACCTGACCCCCCGTTTGAGGGGTAAGTCCCTGGATGCCTTGGGGGACTTACCTGCCGGGGAGGTACAGAACTACGACTGCATCAAGCGGGCCCTGATCCGGCAGTACAACCTCACTCCCGAGTCGTACCGCCAGAAGTTCCGGAGCCTGCTGCGTGGCCCCAAGGACACCTGGACCGATCATATGCGGGCGCTGTTGAGAGCCGCAGAGCACTGGACCTCGGGTCTAGCGCTTACTACCCGCCAGGAGGTCCAGGAACTGTTCGTCACGGAGCAGTTCTTGTGGAACTGCCCAGAGGACCTCCGACAGTTCCTCCGTGACCGAAAACCAACAGGGGCTTCTGCTACAGCCGCCCTGGCAGACGAGTATGCCAATAACAGGGCGCCTGAGCTGAAGAAGTCTGCCAGCAGCACCTGGAGAGGGGGTAAGCCCAGTCATGCCCCTGTTTCCCCGGCCCCTAGAACACAAGGGGTGTATCCCCCTGTTGCCCTCTCCAGGCAAGGACCAGACGTAAGACGTTGTCATCTATGCAACAAACCAGGACACTTTAGGGCTGAGTGTCCCCAGCGCCAAAAGACCCCATCCCAGTCCCAGAGAGCGCCCAATGTTTTGTGTGTGGGAGGGGGTGGTGGTAGGTCCCTGGACAACATCCAACCCGTCACCATAGGCCGTTCTGCGGTCATGGGACTGCGGGACACGGGCGCTGAACGAACACTGGTACGGCCTGAGGTGGTGTCCCCCCAGGACTTGGTACCAGGAAAGACTCTTTCCGTCTCCGGGGTTGGAGGCGTGGAGCCGGCACTTCCCGTTGCCATGGTGTATTTGGACTGGGGTGCCGGAAGGGGGATGCGGGAGGTGGGAGTAACGCCAAATATTCCCGCAAATGTTTTATTAGGGACCGACTTGGGGCGTCTAGTATCGCAGTATGTACCCTCTGAACCCCCAAGTTCGGCCCCCCAAGAGTGTATTGATTTGTCTGCTGCTAATGCCAACCATGTTGTATGTAGTGTGTGTCCTGCTGAGGAGGAGGGAGTGAAACCTGAGGGTAACACCTGCACAGACACAACACAAACAGGGTTAGTGAAAGCAGGTGGGGAGTGTGGGGATGCCCGCAGAGGTGCTCAGCCGGCGTGCCGTGACCTCTTGTCCTCCGGTGAGGGAGGGGGCGGGCAGGATTCTGTAGAGGGAAGCTCAGGGATGGAGAGGGGGGCAGCTACCGGCAGTGTAGGGCTCCCAGGGGTATCCAGGCTGCTGAGTATAGGCCCACTGCAGGGGGAGGAACAGGCCATGGGAGGTGGGGGTGTCCCAAGAGAGGAGCCGCCAGGTAAGACCCCAGGGCAGGAGTTCCCCACATCCGAGATGTCCAAAGGCCTAGGAAGCCTGCCTGATCGGGCGGCTTGGTCAGAAACAGAGGGGAAGCAGGCACTACCCACGGTCACAGCGGTCATAGCCGCTGTCACCAGGAGTGGGAGCGCCGGAGCCCAAGGAGCCTTGCAGAGGTCCGACGGCTTCCCCACTTCTGACCAAGTGTCTGCCGGGTCAGACAGCGGCCAGGTGACATGCCCGGAGGGGCTGACGGAGGATGTGGCAGTTTCGTCGATTCTGGCCACATCAAGTCAGGAATTTCAGGCTGCGTTGGAAGCAGACGACAGCCTGAAAGCTCTCAAGGAACAGGCGGCACAGCCTCCCATGGAGTCAGACTGCGAGCGTGTGGTCTGGGACCAGGGACGGCTGTACCGGGTAACGGTCCAGCAGGGTTCACCGGAGGCGTGGCCCAGGGACCGACAGTTAGTGGTACCCTATCCGTTCAGGGCGGAATTGTTGCGGATCGCACACGAGATTCCGATGGCCGGACACCTAGGGATCGCTAAAACCAAGGCCAGGATAGCTCAGCATTTCTACTGGCCTGGGATGGGAGCCGCGGTGGGTGCCTACTGCCGTTCGTGTGACACCTGTCAGAGGGTGGGGAAGGCGGGGCCGCGCCCCAAAGCCCCACTGGTAACTCTGCCAATCATCGAAGAGCCTTTCTCGAGGGTTGCTGTGGATCTTATTGGACCTCTGTCCACTCCCAGCCACTCCGGGAAATGCTTCATACTCACGGTAGTGGACTATGCCACCCGGTACCCGGAAGCGGTAGCTTTGTCGTCCATTCGGGCCGACAAGGTGGCTACCGCCTTACTGGAGATCTTCTCCAGAGTGGGTTTCCCCCAAGAAATGCTCACCGACCGAGGGACCCAGTTCATGTCGCGGCTGATGGAGTCCCTCTGTAAGCAAATGCAGGTGCAACATCTGGTGGCCAGCCCGTATCACCCACAGACTAATGGCCTGTGTGAGCGGTTCAATGGCACCTTAAAGCAGATGCTTAAGATGTTGGTCGACTCCCACGGGAGAGACTGGGAGCGTTACCTCCCACACCTCCTATTTGCTTACCGGGAGGTTCCGCAGGCCTCAACGGGGTTCTCCCCCTTTGAGCTCCTGTACGGGCGACGGGTACGGGGCCCCCTGGCTCTGGTGAAGGAAGCATGGGAAGGGGATTTGGCCACCACCGAGGTGTCGGTCATCGAGTATGTCGTGCGCCACCGGGACAGGATGATGGCCTTGGCAAAGCTGGTGCAGGACAATATGGCCCAGGCCCAGGCCGACCAGAAGCGGTGGTACGACCAGAATGCTTGTGAGAGGACCTACCAGGTGGGTCAAAAGGTGTGGGTACTGGTCCCCGTACCACAGAACAAGCTTCAGGCAGCCTGGGAAGGTCCCTACTTCGTGCACCAGAAACTCAATGCCGTCACCTATCTGGTCACCCTGGATCACGCCCGTGGAAGGAGGAAGGCCTTCCACGTGAACATGATGAAGGCTCATCATGAGCGGGAAGCGACTGCCCACCCAGTGTGCAACCTTCCCGAGGAAGGAGAGGTAGAAACCCTCCTGGATCTGCTCACCCAAGCCAAGGCGGGTGGGTCCATCGAGGATGTGGGGGTTGGCCACCAGCTCACGGAGGACCAACGGTCCCAGCTGGGGACCACCCTGCACCCCTTCCGGGGGCTGTTCAGCAGCCTGCCCGGAAGGACTGAGATGGCTGTCCACGACGTGGACACTGGCGATCACCCGCCGATCCGGCGTTCAGCATATCGGGTCTTTTTCGAGGTGCAGGGAAACATGCGCCAAGAGATAGACGAGATGCTGAAGCTGGGGGTGATCCAGGCATCCAGCAGCGCGTGGGCCTCGCCTGTAGTCCTCGTACCAAAGAAGGACCGAACTACACGGTTCTGCGTGGACTACCGGGGGCTCAACGCTGTAACGGCCACCGATGCGTTCCCCATACCACGCATCGATGACCTGCTCGATCGGATGGCCGGGGCTAAGTACCTGACCATCATGGATCTGAGCCGGGGGTACTGGCAGATTCCTCTGACCCCCGCGGCAAGGGAACGCTCTGCCTTTATCACCCCTTTTGGACTGTACGAGTCCACAGTGATGCCATTCGGCATGAAGAATGCCCCTGCCACTTTTCAGCGGATGGTCAATACGCTGCTTGAGGGACTTGAAGGGTACGCGGCTGCGTACTTGGACGATATTGCAGTCTTCAGTCCCACTTGGGAGGATCACCTAGAGCACCTGCGGCAGGTGCTCGGTCGGATCCACCGGGCAGGCTTGACCATCAAGCCGGAAAAGTGCCAGCTGGGCATGAGTGAGGTCCTCTACCTGGGTCACCGGGTAGGCGGGGGGGTTCTGAAGCCAGAACCGGGGAAAGTGGATGCCATCGCATCCTGGCCCACTCCTAGGACCAAAAAGCAGGTGATGTCCTTCTTGGGGACCGCCGGGTACTATAGGAGGTTCGTCCCACACTATAGCACCCTGGCCAAGCCCCTGACGGACCTCACCAAGAAGAAGCTGCCCGTCGCAGTCGACTGGACAGTCGCCTGCGAGACAGCTTTCGGGGCACTCAAGGCCGCCCTAAGTAGCTCCCCTGTACTGCAAGCTGCCGACTTCGACCGGCCGTTTGTGGTACAGACCGACGCCAGTGACTTTGGCCTCGGTGCTGTGCTAAGTCAGGTCAACACGACAGGCCAGGAACATCCTGTCTTGTACCTGAGCAGGAAGCTACTGCCCCGGGAGGTGGCTTACTCCACGGTGGAAAAAGAATGCCTGGCAATTGTATGGGCCCTGCAGCGTCTGCAGCCCTACTTGTACGGGAGCCATTTCACCGTGGAGACGGACCACAACCCCCTCAGCTGGTTACACACGGTCTCTGGGTCGAATGGCAGGTTGCTACGCTGGAGCCTCGCTCTCCAGCAGTACCACTTCTCCATTCGCCACAGAAGAGGCCGTGACCACGGTAACGCTGACGGGTTATCCCGGCAAGGGGAGGGTGCAGAAGGACGCACGGGGGAACACAGGAATGTGCTACCCCCTCGCGCCCTCGTATAGGGGGAGGTGTGATGAACCTGTAGCCGCCATCTTGGTAATGATAAATCATATCCAGGGATGGCCACACTTCAGCAGCCCCCACCCTTGGGACCTTCTGTTAAAACGTCAACTAGATAGTTTCCCCCCATCCAGGCTCCTGTAAGATAAGAAGCCTACTTAACACTTGAATGCTAGGAGCTTCAAAGACTTCGAGAGGAAACACAGCCAGCAGGGGGGGGGTGCTTCGTCTATCTGTACCTGACCATTTGTCCCATAGGACTAGTTTCTTTGTCTGTCACAAGCATGGAGGCATAAGATATAGAAACATGAAAAGTACACGCATGTTGCATGGGATGGGCCAATAAAAAAATATCACGGCGTCCCGGAGCCATTGCGCACACAAGCCTCCGCGGTAGACGTTTGTACGTGCTCTGGAAGCCAAGATATAGCGCGGAGCCATTCCTGAGGACCGTATGGTATCATAATTGATATCAAAAGGTCGGTTACGGCGGCCCGAATCCATGGGAACCCCTGGGGGTATCCTGAGACCATCCCAGAAGAAGTTATTGGGTTCCATAGAATTTGGGCTTCTGATCGAAGTTAGACCTGAGGGTGGAGACTGAGCCAGCTGACCTCACCAGCAGTGGGCGGGACGGGGCAGGTAAGATAGCAGGACAGACAAGAGATAAGTCAGTTTTTGACCCAAGAGTGGTGTGCTGAACATCTGAGCACCAGCTGAGGCCACCAAGGGGAGGAGCAGTTTGACCATGCGGTGGTAGGCCTCAGCCTGTAACAAAGAACCGTGCCTGCGATCGCAGAATCCTCTCCCTGCGTCACAAGAAAATCAAGAAACCGGTAACTGATATGCTGTGGTGATTCTGTGTGTTGTATTCCATTGTTGTATAGTTTAGCCTGACCTTATACCTGTGTATATTTAGTTGTATATCGTGTATCTAGTGTATCATTATAATCAATTACCTCAAGTAATTGTGGGCCTGCCTTTTATTCTGCATAACGAACGCACGTCCGTGTGAGCTCGGCTCAAGCCAAAAACGCTACCCAGGGTTGGTTCCTGACCCGATATAGGCCCATTCACGGACTGGGCGTATATCTAAAATAGGGACTGGTGGCAGCATACCAACTGGGGATTGGGGAAGGCTGGTAGTGACGGTCGGAGGTTCAGATATATATATTCCTGGCGCGGCCAAGGAAGATATATATACCGCCCTCACTACAGAGGGCCCCGATACCCAGTAGGTTACAGGACAGTCTCCCTGGCGACCGCTTATCCTAGGTGCAGTTCCTTGACTGACCTGAGGCTAAGAGGGCGCTAGCGAGTTGTGCTGTGTAGTGACGTTACGGTTTAGTGACGTTGAAGGGATAACATACTACCGTGTTCCCTGCGCTGGTTGCAGCTTCCTGGCACTACTTTCTCTAGGTGCAGTACCTTGACTGACCTGAGAGGTAAGGGGGCGCCAGAGAGCTGCACCCACCGGCCGGCTTTCATCACACCAAGCAACTATTCAACACCTTCAATTCTCTCCTCCGTCCCCCAGTGCCTCCTCCTTCTCCTCTTATTTCAGCCGAAGACTTTGCCTCATTCTTCAAGCAGAAGATTGACACCATCAGACAAAGCTTTTCCCTAAAGCCCCCACAGCCCCTCCCCACACCTACTCAACCCTCCTCCTCCAAAACCACCTTCTCCACCATTACGGAAGATCGACTTTCCTCTTTACTCTCCAAATCATACCTCACCACCTGTAAACTTGACCCAATCAAGTCCCACCTCAACCCAAACCTTACTACTATCTTCATCCCCGCCCTAGCCCACCTCTTCAACCTGTCACTAACAACTGGTGTCTTCCTCTCATGCTTCAAACATGCCTCAATCTCACCCATCCTCAAAAAGCCCTCCCTTGACCCACCCTCTCTGACTAGCTATCGCCCCATATCACTTCTCCCCTATGCCTCAAAACTACTAGAACACGTCCATTCTGAGCTGTCCTCCCACCTCTCCTCCTGCTCCCTTTTCGACCGCCTACAATCTGGTTTCTGACTGCACCATTCTACTGAAACTGCACTGACTAAAGTCACCAACGACCTACTAACCGCCAAATCTAAGCGACACTACTCTGTCCTCCTCCTCCTAGACCTGTCATCTGCCTTCGACACAGTGGACCATTCCCTTTTACTACAAACTCTCTCATCTCTCGGCATCACAGACTTGGCCCTATCCTGGATCTTCTCATACCTAACAGACAGGACATTCAGTGTCTCCCACTCACACACCACCTCCTCATCTTGCCCCCTATCTGTCGGTGTCCCCCAAAGTTCAGTTCTAGGACCCCTGCTCTTCTCCATCTACACCTTAGGCCTGGGACAGCTCATAGAGTCTCATGGCTTTCATTATCACCTCTATGCTGATGACACACAGATCTACCTCTTTGGACCTGATATCACCTCCTTACTAAACCAAAATCTCACAATGTCTGTCTGCTATTTCATCCTTCTTCTCTGCTAGATTTCTAGAACTTAACATGCACAAAACAGAATTCATCATCTTTCCGCCATCTCATTCACCCCCCCAACTGACCTATCTATCAGCGTCAATTGTTGTCCACTCTCCCCAGTCCATCAAGCTCGCTGCCTTGGGGTAACCCTGGACTCTGAACTCTCCTTCAAATCACATATCCAAGCCCTTTCCACTTCCTGCTGACTCCAACTCAAAAATATCTCCCGCATCCGCACATTTCTCAACCATGAATCTGCAAAAACACTAGTGCACGCCCTCATCATCTCCCACCTTGACTACTGCAACCTCCTGCTCTGTGGCCTCCCTTCCAACACTCTCGCACCCCTCCAATCCATCCTAAACTCTGCTGCCCGACTAATCCACCTATCCCACCACTATTCCCCGGCCTCTCCTCTCTGTCAATCTCTTCACTGGCTCCCCATTGCTCAGAGACTCCTGTTCAAAACCCTAACCGTGACATACAAAGCCATTCACAACCTATCTCCTCCATATATCTCTGACATAGTCTCCCGTTACATACCCACACGCAACCTCCGATCCTCACAAGATCTCCTTCTCTACTCCCCTCTTATCTCCTCCTCCCACAATCGCATACAAGATTTCTCCCGTGCTTCCCCCCTACTCTGGAACTCTCTACCCCAACACATCAGACTCTCGTCGACGACGGAAACCTTCAAAAGGAGCCTGAAGATCCACCTCTTCCAACAAGCCTACAACCTGCAGTAACCACCGCTGCACGACCAGCTCTACCCTCACCTACTGTAGCCTCACCCATCCCTTGTAGATTGTGAGCCCTCGCAGACAGGGTCCTCCTTCCTCCTGTACCAGTCGATGTCACATTGTGTTCAAGATTATTGTAATTGTCCTTGTATGTATACCACTTTTTCACATGTAAAATGCCATGGAATAAATGGCGCTATAATAATAAATAATAATAAATAATAATAATATCTAACATGAAATCAGAATAAACCTTTCCCATTTTAGGTCAATTAGGATTACCATTATTTTTAATATTCACCAAATGCCAGAATAAGAGAATGTTTTAAGGCATTTTTATTACTTACTGAAAAGTCAAAAGTTTACATACACTAAGATTATTATGCCTTTAAACAATTTTGGACTTCCCATATGATGATGTCATGTGTTTGGAAGCTTCTGATAGGTTTTTTGGCAACATCTGAGTTAATTATAGGCATGCCTGTGGATGTATTTTAATGCACACCTGAAACACACTGCTTCTTTGTGTAGCATCATGGGAAAGTCTAAAGTCAGGAAGAGAATTGTGGACTTGCACAAGTCTGGCTCATCCTTGGGTACAATTTCAAGGTACCTGAAGGTGCCTCGTTCATCTGTACAAACAATTATATGCAAGTACAAACAAAATGGGAATGTCCAGCCATCATACCGCTCAGGAAGGAGACGGGTTCTGTGTCCCAGACATGAATGTGCTTTGATCCGACTTGTACATATCAACCCAAGGACAAAAGCAAAATACCTTGTGAAGATGATTGCGGAAGCTAGTAAGATTGTGTCAATATCTACAGTGAAACGAGTACTGTATCAACATGGACTGAAAGGCCTCTCTGCCAGGAAGAAGCCATTACTCCAAAATAAACATAAAAAAGCCAGATTAATGTTTTCAAATGCACACAGGAACAAATACCTTAATTTTTGGAGACATGTCCTGTGGTCTGATGAAAATAAAATTGAACTTTTTGAGCATAATGACCATCGTTAACTTTGGAGGAAAAAGGGAGAAGCTTGGAAGTCTAAGAACACCATCCCAACGGTGAAACACGGGGGTGGCAGCATCATGTTGTGGGGTTGTTTTGCTGCAGGAGGGACTGGTGCACTTCACAAAATAGATGGCATCATGAGAAAAGATTATGTGGCAATACTGAAGCAACATCTCAAGACCTCAGCCAGTAAGTTAAAGCTTGGGCGGAAATGGGTCTTCCAATTGGACAATGACCCAAAGCATACTGCCAAAATGGTAACAAAGTGGCTTAAGGATAACAAAGTCAATGTTTTGGAGTGGCCATCACAAAGCCCTGATCTCAATCCTATTGAAAATTCATGGGCAAAGTTGAAAAGGCAGGTGCGAGCAAAGCGACCTGCAAACCTGGATCAGTTACACTAGTTTTGTCAGGAGGAATGGGCCCAAATTCCAAACAACTATTGGGAGAAGCTTGTGGAAGGATATCCCAAACGTTTGACCCAAGTCATTCAGTTTAAGGGCAATGGTACCAAATACTAATGAAATGTATGTAAACTTTTGACTTTGCAGTAAGTAATAAAAATGCCTTAAAACATTCTCTCTCCCTCATTATTCTGGCATTTGGCAAATATTAAAAATGATAATAATCCTAATTCACCTAAAACGGGAAAGGTTTATTCTGATTTCATGACAGATATTGAGGGAAACATGCAGATATGTATTTTTATACAGTGTGTGTAAACTTCTGGTTTCAACTGTAGATCGTTAGTATATACAGTAGTTCTGCCCTCGCTCTAAAAACTGTGCTATTGCTCACCAAGAGACTCATGTGATTTATGGAAGACTTAGTATTATTTCATTTCAAAATTTAATTTAAACATACATTTAATTTAAACATACTCATAATTTCCTTTCTATGACACTATTGTTTTTATAATTTTTGTGATTACTGTTATTTACTAAGTAAACTCTATATTGTAATGTAATCGTCTACTTAATCTCATTACTGTGATAATGTGGTCTGTGGTATTGGGCACTATTGGATAGAAACAGGTTCTCCAGGGAAGAATTTGCTGGTACACAGGAAAGGGACAGTGCAATATGTATGGGACAGAAGACAGTTCACTGTGTATGGCAACCTGTGTTAACCAGAGAGAGGTATAGTATAGAAATGCAAGCTAGGGCAGAGAGCAGCCAGAAGACAGAATCCAACTCTAGTGCTGGTTGTATGAACCCCAAGTTGATGTTTTCCAAGGTGTGGGACTGATGATCTGAAAGTACAGGTACCAGATGGTTATAGAGGAAGTGTGCAAATGAGCCACTTCCAAGCAGTTATAGAGAGATCAGGTCAGTAGGAGAAAGCACATGGTGTACTTGTGGCATGGCGAGTGGTGGCAGCCGCGGGCCAGGCACTCATCTCTTTTTATGCCTCGGCGTGCTACATTAAAGTGTGAGTCCTGGCTGGGTGTGTGGACTTGTTCTGTGAGGGCATCAAGGCTGCTTGTAGTGGGCTGGCCAGGACTATAGGTTCCACAGTTCAATAAAAGAGACCGTCACTCAAACAAGGAGTCTTTACTGAATGATAACTTGACAAAGGATATATACAAGGGATAGCGGGCACAAAGTCTTATGGTAATTTACTGTACGGCATAGAGCATTCTCCCTCACACCATATCCTTCCTCTGAAGTTCAACTCCAGGGCTCTTCAGACACATTGTTTCGGCCTACGTCGCCGCAACCAAAACTGAACGCCACATTCCTGATCAGCAAGTCTCTACTCGCTCAGCGGTTCCGTGTCCTATTTCTTCCACTACTGGCGACCTGGATCTACTGCTCAGGAACCCCACCAGTCCCACACCTTAAGTCCTGTTTAGGCCTGATATCTTTGGCATTGCAAGGTCGGGGGTTTGTGACTCGGCGTCCTATTCATGGATGCCTCCTCCGGAAGGCCACTGTGACTAATCAGTAACCTCTTCTTTAGAATCTCTCTATCCCTGTCCTTAAGTCTCCTCTTACTGTTAATCACCCCCACGGCAGCACTGCTCACGTTACACGCTAAACTTCAACCAACCATCTACAGGAAGCAGTCACTTGCCCTAACACTAAACCGCTCCCACTATGGGCTAGTCCCAAACATTAACTCTATCTTACCCCAATGTCATTACATATGCTATAGTCTACTATATATCCCAATACTACCTATCATATACACTATGTCCTACACTATACATATACTATTTTTCTTTTAATTTTTGGTAATATTTTTTTTTCTGTATCACAATTTGTATTAACAATACTGTTCGGGTTCGGTGTCGAATAAAATTTGTTGAAAGGCTGCAGTACAGCCAATCAACAAGATTTTAGGCTGTGGACACTTCCAAAGCCATTACAGCCATGTCAAGTCATTGGCCGGCGCACCACGTGACCCAGCCTGTATAAATGCCGGATCATGGATGCCGCCGCCATTCTGCTCTGCTTAACATAAAGACAGGATACAGCTGGAGTGAGGGACAGTGTTAGGTTTTGTGTGTGCGCACTCTTCAAAAAAGCCTCTGTGTGTGTACTCTAGACCTGTGCTTCTTCCAAAGTCCAGAACTTGATAGTTTTTTCCATGAATTCTTTGACAAATTCATGCTTTTTATGGTGATCTGTAGACAGAAATTCATGAAAGCAGGCAATTAAATAACCATTCACAGTTTCACTATAAAATCCATGTGTATTCAGTAGTGGTAGTAGAGGGCTTAATTTTCCAAACTTTTTCAAATCCAATCCACTTCAGAATCATTTTAAATTCATCCCAATTTTTTTGCAGAGGCCAAGTCAAGCTCTTGCTTTTTGCCATCGTGTTCTGTTTCTTGTTGTCTCATATCGGTATCATCTGTTCATTCTGTCACATACATCTCTTCCATAGTGTAGAACTTGATAGCTTTTTTTTCATACACTCATTGACAGATTCATGGTGATCTGTAGACAGAAATTCATAACAGCATGCAAAATTAACTCATTTAATGACCATTCGCAGTTTCTCTGTACCATCCGTGTGTACCTGTCTGGTAGTGATGGGAGACTTTAGTGTATGCTGCTGAAGCTGGAACTCTTATTTATTTAGAAAAATACAAAAACCATACAATAAATACTTAAAACCATAACTGTAACTGGAAAATCATGACAAAACAATAAACCAAGAAGAAAAAGTCCAGCAAAAGCCCAACAAGAGCAGCCACAGCAAAAAGCAACCATAAAATTGACTCTGTCCAGAAGCTTTAGTCTTTCTTGTCTTTCTCTTTATTTTCCCTTTCCTCTTTATCTCTCTTTTGTCTTTCTGTTAATTCTTTTTCAGGATTTTCAGGATTTGCTTTCTCATTTTGCCTGTCATAGTTGAGATCTACCTATGATGTCAATTACAGGCCTCCCTCATCTTTTTAAGTGGGAGAACTTGCACAATTGGTGGCTGACTAAATACTTTGTTTCCCCACCGTATGCTATTGAGAGTAATACTATCATAAGCCAGCCGGTCATTGGAACCTCCTGCAAAAACTACCTGCCTGCTCGTAAAAAGATAGGGCTTAATCTTCAGGAAGAGACTCTTTCGGTGCCACTTAGACTGGGACCATAGATGTTAACGAGCCGAAGCTTTTGTCCCCTCATGAAGATGTCCAAGACCAGGTACCTCCCCATTTCTACCTCAATTAATTGCTGGCATAAACCGATGCAGTCTTAAAAAGATCCACCACCCCACTATACGGCTCGGCCGCAAGAGACCAGTAGGAGGGACCACTCCTCCACTCTCTCTTAGCTTTGTAGATGGATGCCATGTCCGTTAACCTGGTCTTCTGCAAAAACAAAACATCAGCCTCAATTGAGGTGAGAAAATGAAAGGCTCTACATCTAGCAGCATCTGACTTAATACTGGCGACATTCGTGGGTGGGTGCTGCCATCATAAGTAATCAAGTTAGACAGTCCTTCTTCTTTCCCTTACCCTTCTCTTTTTTATCCTTTTGTTTGACCTTCCTCTTATCCTCAGAGGAAGACCCAGACTCCCTCCTCCTCTTGAGAGACACTGAGGTATCCATAACTTTACCCTCTACCTCATTTTCAGACTCTGGGCTTGTCCCACCCCTGAGGCAACAATGCCCTCAGAAGGTGGGGACCCCTCATTCCCTGGAGGCCCTGCAGATGTTGACACCTGAACCTCACCCCCAACCTCTGGCTCAGCAGAGTCATCGAGGGCCTGGAACCTGTTGGAAAGGAAGATCAGAGGGGAGATGGTGTGGCTTTCCTTCGGCATCTGAGTCAGGGAAGGAGGAGGTTCCTTAACCATCCTCCTGCTCCCTCCTTTCTTGGCCCCCTTGTCACTCTTTCCTTTAGGCTGTTCCCTACTATCCTCACCAACACTTTCATACTGAGGGGAATCTGGGGGACCAGCAAAGTCCTCCTTCTCCATCCTCCTGACCTTCTCGTTCACCTCTTCCTCCCTCATGGCCTCAGTGGCACTGGCCTCGGCCCCCGGGGAGGGGACAGTCACCCGGCCCCTGCCACTTTAACTTTTCTCAAGCTGCCTCTGGTAAGAAGGGCCCTTGGCCTTACCTCTCCCCACTGGCCCCTCAGTACCTTCTCTCCCACCACCACCACAGGAGGTGCATTGCCAGGCATTACCTTACGACTCTACCCCCCACCGAGCTAGCAGCGGCATTGAAGAAGGAACGAGGGCAGTGGCTGAATGGATGACCAAGGTCACCACACAGGTTACACCTAATGTCCCTACAAGATGAGGCAACATGAACTATCCCCCCCGCTCAAGGCACATTTCTGCACCCTGCAGGCTGCGCTTAATTGCCGGGGGCTACTTCACTTGTAGCAGACCTTTGGCTGCTCCTATCCCTTCCCAGGAAAGCAGAGGAAGAGATATGGCTGACAGTACTTCGTGAAACTTTAAACCTCATCATGAAAGACCAGCCTCTGACCAGATCCCAAATTCATCTAGATTTTTCACGGGGACTTCCATGACCTCCCCATAATGACTCAGCCTCATCATAATGTCTATCTCAGAAAGAGACTTGTTACACATAAGCATGGTAACTTTCTTAATCCCATTCTGGCGAGACACCACCTGCACCTCAAAGTCTCACCAGCCGGGCTCTTCCTTCACCAGCTCATAATTCAACCAGAAGAGTTCAAGACTAGAGATGAGCGTTGTTCTACTCGAACTGTTCGCCAATCTCAAATTCGAGCTGTTTTGGGCGGTGTTCGAGCCGGTCGGCGAACACGAACAATTTGAGAAAAATTCGGCTGTTCGAGGTTATGTTCGATAACTGTTCGTGCACCAAAATCATAACTGGATTTTTTCTCAGTAATGATGAAAATTAATGTTAATACGCAGTTTGAGTGTACAGCGGGGCGGGAGGAGGGGCAGGGGATGGATCTCTGCAGGAACAATGAAGATCTCCATTTTTTTTTCTCTTTCCCGCATTTGCAGTGGGGAGGTGCAATCTGTCAGCCTATCAGCAGCGCACACACGGAGCGAAGTGCTTTCTTTCACACAAGCAAGGGCATGTGTGATTGGCAGTGTATGTCACATGTCCTTGCCCTATAAGACCAAGCCATTTTCCCCGTCGCCACCATTTTCTCACTGCTGCAGCTGCGTGTTAGACGGCACCGCTGTTGCTGTGTGCGCTATACCTTGTTAATTTCAAGCCAATTTTCGCACAAATATACAGATAGCTTGGGAGTAGGGAATAGTTGTGATTGCAGTCCTTTTAAGGACTAGGTTACAGCATTTCCTACGACTTTTATCAAGCAGGTCTGTGCTCTTAAATAGATAGATTGTGGGAGTAAAGACTAATTGTAATTGGAGTCCTTTTCAGGACTAGGTTACATCAGTTCCTATCAGTTTTTGCCAGGCAGGTCTGTGCCAGTGCTGTGCAAGTTTTTTTCACAGCATTTGGCTGAATCTAGCAAAGCTAATCCTTTTTGGCCTATTGCAGAGTGTGTTAGTCAGTGGAGTAGCCTATCTGTGTTGCAAGATATACCACCTGTGTATAGAATACCAATTTTTTTACTGCACCTAGTGAAGTAAAATCTTTTGGGCATAGCATCATTCTATTAGTCCATCTATACTGACCTCCATCAGGTTGCAAACTGAATATAATTTTTTTCTGCATCTAGCTCTGAAAAAATATTTGGGCTTCTAGCAGTGTGTGGGACTTGGTCTATTAGTCCATCTATACTGACCTCCATCAGGTTGCAAATTAAAAATAATTTTTTTCTTCATTTAGCTCTGAAAAAATATTTGGGCTTCTAGCAGTGTGTGGGACTTGTTCTATTAGTCCTTCTATACTGACCTCCAGCAGGTTGCAAATTGAATATAATTTTTTTCTGCATCTAGCTCTGAAAAAATATTTGGGCTTCTAGCGGTGTGTGGGACTTGGTCTATTAGTCCATCTATACTGACCTCCATCAGGTTGCAAATTAAAAATAATTTTTTTCTGCATCTAGCTCTGAAAAAATATTTGGGCTTCTAGCAGTGTGTGGGACTTGGTCTATTAGTCCATCTATACTGACCTCCATCAGGTTGCAAATTAAAAATAATTTTTTTCTTCATTTATCTCTGAAAAAATATTTGGGTTTCTAGCAGCGTGTGGGACTTGTTCTATTAGTCCATCTATACTGACCTCCATCAGGTTGCAAATTAAAAATAATTTTTTTCTGCATCTAGCTCTGAAAAAATATTTGGGCTTCTAGCAGTGTGTGGGACTTGGTCTATTAGTCCATCTATACTGACCTCCATCAGGTTGCAAATTAAAAATAATTTTTTTCTGCATCTAGCTCTGAAAAAATATTTGGGCTTCTAGCAGTGTGTGGGACTTGGTCTATTAGTCCATCTATACTGACCTCCATCAGGTTGCAAATTGAATAAAAAAAATTTCTGCATCTAGCTCTGAAAAAATATTTGGGCTTCTAGCGGTGTGTGGGACTTGGTCTATTAGTCCACCTATACTGACCTCCATCAGGTTGCAAATCAAAAATAATTTTTTTCTTCATTTAGCTCTGAAAAAATATTTGGGCTTCTAGCAGTGTGTGGGACTTGTTCTATTAGTCCTTCTATACTGACCTCCAGCAGGTTGCAAATTGAATATAATTTTTTTCTGCATCTAGCTCTGAAAAAATATTTGGGCTTCTAGCGGTGTGTGGGACTTGGTCTATTAGTCCATCTATACTGACCTCCATCAGGTTGCAAATTAAAAATAATTTTTTTCTGCATCTAGCTCTGAAAAAATATTTGGGCTTCTAGCAGTGTGTGGGACTTGGTCTATTAGTCCATCTATACTGACCTCCATCAGGTTGCAAATTAAAAATAATTTTTTTCTGCATCTAGCTCTGAAAAAATATTTGGGCTTCTAGCAGTGTGTGGGACTTGGTCTATTAGTCCATCTATACTGACCTCCATCAGGTTGCAAATTGAATAAAAAAATTTTCTGCATCTACCTCTGAAAAAATATTTGGGCTTCTAGCGGTGTGTGGGACTTGGTCTATTAGTCCATCTATACTGACCTCCATCAGGTTGCAAATTAAAAATAATTTTTTTCTGCATCTAGCTCTGAAAAAATATTTGGGCTTCTAGCAGTGTGTGGGACTTGGTCTATTAGTCCATCTATACTGACCTCCATCAGGTTGCAAATTAAAAATAATTTTTTTCTTCATTTATCTCTGAAAAAATATTTGGGCTTCTAGCAGCGTGTGGGACTTGTTCTATTAGTCCATCTATACTGACCTCCATCAGGTTGCAAATTAAAAATAATTTTTTTCTGCATCTAGCTCTGAAAAAATATTTGGGCTTCTAGCAGTGTGTGGGACTTGGTCTATTAGTCCATCTATACTGACCTCCATCAGGTTGCAAATTAAAAATAATTTTTTTCTTCATTTAGCTCTGAAAAAATATTTGGGCTTCTAGCAGTGTGTGGGACTTGTTCTATTAGTCCTTCTATACTGACCTCCAGCAGGTTGCAAATTGAATATAATTTTTTTCTGCATCTAGCTCTGAAAAAATATTTGGGCTTCTAGCGGTGTGTGGGACTTGGTCTATTAGTCCATCTATACTGACCTCCATCAGGTTGCAAATTAAAAATAATTTTTTTCTGCATCTAGCTCTGAAAAAATATTTGGGCTTCTAGCGGTGTGTGGGACTTGGTCTATTAGTCCATCTATACTGACCTCCATCAGGTTGCAAATTAAAAATAATTTTTTTCTGCATCTAGCTCTGAAAAAATATTTGGGCTTCTAGCAGTGTGTGGGACTTGGTCTATTAGTCCATCTATACTGACCTCCATCAGGTTGCAAATTGAATAAAAAAAATTTCTGCATCTAGCTCTGAAAAAATATTTGGGCTTCTAGCGGTGTGTGGGACTTGGTCTATTACTCCATCTATACTGACCTCCATCAGGTTGCAAATTAAAAATATTTTTTTTCTGCATCTAACCCAGCCAATAGTTTTGGCCTAATACCACAGTTTGGCCACTCAGCTCTGCTCGGTTACCATCCATTGTTTTTTTGTGCAAACAACTCCAGAGTTGTGAATTAGTTAACCACCAAAATGAGTGGAAAAAGGCCTGCTGCTGGTGGAAAGGGGAATAGGCGTGTTGGGAAGGGGAAAAAAGGTTGTGTCCGTGGGGTAGGTGCAGAAGAAAGACCATCTTCCAGCCAAACTAAAATGTCTACTTCTTTTAGCGGACAATGTGATAAGATCCCTTTCTTACGGCCACGCCAATCGCTACAAATTCCAGATGAGGCACAAAAACAGCAGGTGCTTCAACGGATATCAAGTGCTCCTTTAAGTGGGCTCTCCTCCACATCAACTTCAACATCACAAATACTCCAGTCCTCAAAGGTGTCACCCAAATCGCACTTGCTTCCTCACAGCTCCCAAATCTCCAGCTGCCCGTCTGAGTATGAGGTAGAACAGATGGTTGAGTCTGCAGAGCTGTTTACTCATACTATAGCCTGGGAATCAGAGGTCGACTCCAGCGCTTCTGTGAATCCAGACGAGGAAATGATCTGCACTGATGCCCAGAATCTTTATGAGTCGGATCCAGGACCAGACGCAGAAGGTTCTGACCATAATGTAGACCCTCATTCCCAAACTGTAACTCCTGTTGGTGGAGACAATGAGGAAGACGATGATAAGACTCAAATACCTGATTGGAGCGACAACTTTAGTTTTTTGTCAGGGCAGGAACAGGTTGGCTCTGAGGACGACGGGTGTGATAACGCACAGGGTGATGATGATGAGGTCGGAGATCCCACTTACTGTCAACCCACAGTCAGCCAAGAGATGAGGTCAGCAGAGGAGGTGGAGGAAGATGCTAGTGACGACGAGGTCAGGTTGCGCCTTCCTGGACAGAGACGTAGTACTGGAAGCACGTCAACAACTGCATCCTCAAACGCAACTCTGCCTCTCACCACAAGTCGTGGTGGCTCTTCAGGTCGCATGGGTGCTAAGCCTTGCATAGCCTGGGCATTTTTTCAGATCGATAAAGATGACCCAACTCGTGTTATCTGTAACATTTGTCAGCAAAAGCTAAGTAGAGGCCAAAAAATACATAGTTTGAGTACTTCATGCATGAACAGGCACATGGACATGAAGCATAAGTTGCAGTGGGAAGCTCAGTGTGCTACAATGCGGCCTAGCCGGCCGGGCCAACCACCGTCTGCCATATCTTGTGCATCCGCGGCCTCTTCATCCTCTGTGACTGGGGGGACAGCAGTCACACCTGTTTTGGGGCGCAGACCTGCCACCTCTTTACCCGCAACAGCCAGCGTGATTGGCAGGTCATCATTTTCTTTGGAGGTGGTAACACCAGCTGGTCTTGAGCGCTGTCCGACATCGATAGCACCACCTTTGGATCAAGGCAACCTAAGATGTCCGCCTGCATCTTTCTCACAGACCGGCAGTTTGCCGGGGACACCCTTATCAACCCCGTCTAAGCACAATAGCCAGCCCTCGGTCCCTCAGATGTGGACAAGTAAAAGACCATTTCCTCCTAGCCATGAGAAAGCTAAGAGGTTGAATTTCACCATCTGCAAGCTCTTGGCTACAGAAATGCTGCCTTTCCGCCTGGTGGACACAGAGGATTTTCGAGACCTTATGTCCGTCGCAGTGCCCCAGTACCAGATGCCCAGTCGGCACTACTTCTCAAAGAAAGGTGTGCCTGCGCTCCACCAGCATGTCGCACACAACATCACCGCTTCTTTGAGAAACTCTGTGTGTGACAGGGTGCATTTCACCACAGACACTTGGACGAGTAGGCATGGACAGGGGCGTTACATGTCGCTGACTGGGCACTGGGTAACTATGGTGACAGCAGGACAAGGGGCTGCTGTCCAAGTCTTGCCGTCCCCACGAGTTGTGCGTCAATCCTCTTTATGTCAAAGTTCCTCCACTGCTTCTGCCTCCTCAACCTCCTCTCGGTCTTCCACCTGCACCCAAAGCCTGTCTGGTCATGCCACAAGCTTTCTAACTGCGCAGAAGGGATCCTGCACACCTCCTTACTATGCTGGCAGTAGGGCTCAACGTCATCAGGCGGTTTTTACATTGAAATGTCTGGGAAATGTGAGTCACACAGCTGAGGAGTTGTGGTCAGCTCTGGAGAACCAATTTCATGAATGGTTGTCTCCACTGGACCTGAAACCAGGGAAGGCCGTGTGCGACAATGCTGCAAACCTGGGTGCGGCCCTTCGCCGGGGCAATGTCACACACGTGCCTTGTATGGCTCACGTGTTGAACCTGGTTGTCCAGCAATTTTTAGCCCACTATCCCAGACTAGATGGCCTTCTGCAGAGGGCACGGTCGCTGTGTGCTCACTTCCGCCGTTCGCATCCCGCAGCTCAGCGACTTACATCTCTACAGAAGTCGTTGGGCCTGCCACTTCACCGGCTAAAATGCGATGTGCCTACCCGGTGGAATTCAACTCTGCACATGTTGCAGCGACTGTGGCAGCACCGACAAGCCCTGGTGCAATACATTCTGACGTATAGCCTGGGCCAAGAGATTCAGAGGTGGGGCAAATCACGCTGGAGGAGTGGTCTCAGATCAGGGACCTATGCACCCGTCTGCACAGTTTTGAAATGGCGACGAAGATGTTTAGTGCTGACGATGCCATTATCAGCATGACTATTCCGGTGATTTACATGCTGGAGCACATGTTAAACAGAATTCGGAGTCAGGTGGTGGCACAAGAGGAGGTGGAGGAAGTAGAGGAGGAGGAGTTGTATGCGGAAGGGCTAACATCTGCAAGGTCCAGACGGTCGGCAGCACCAAGGCGGCAGGCATGTGAGGGTGGGGGAGATGATTTTACCAGGGCGCATGGTAGCAGCCAAACTAGTGAGGAAGGTGCAGGAGCCCAGGAAGAAGTGGAGGACGAACTGATGGAAGACTCATCAGATGAGGGAGACCTTGATCACATTTCTGTTGTGCGAGGTTGGGGGGAGAGGACAGAGGAAGGAAGCATGATTGTTACCTCGCCACCAACACAACAGGGACTTGGTGCTCCTGGATGCGCAACACACATGAGTGCCTTCTTGCTGCACTACCTGCAACATGACCCTCGAATTGTGAAAATTAGAAATAATCCTGACTACTGGGTTGCCACACTGTTAGATCCCCGGTACAAAAGTAAATTTGCAGAAATTATTCCTGCCATAGAAAGGGATGCACGCATGCAGGAGTATCAGCAGAGACTGTTGCAGAATCTTACATGTGCTTTTCCACAAAATACCAGTGGTGCACGTAGTGAATCTCACAGTTCCAACTTGCCAACCGTGGGACCGTCAAGTGTTCAGCACTCAAACCGTAACAGAACCACAGTATCTGCTGGTAACATCAATTTTGCGGAATCATTTCACCACTTTTTTAGCCCATCCTTTGCAAGGCCACAGGAGACAAGAAGTCTGACACATAGTCAACGCCTAGAGACGATGGTACAGGAGTATCTCCAAGTAAACATTGAAGCCACGACTGTGTCACTGGACCCTTGCTCTTTTTGGGCTTCCAATCTGGATAAATGGCCGGAGCTAGCCACTTACACCTTGGAGATCTTGTCATGCCCCGCAGCCAGCGTTCTGTCTGAACGTGTGTTCAGCGCTGCTGGTGGTGTGCTGACAGATAAGCGCACGCGGCTCTCCACTGATAATGTAGACAAACTCACGTTCATAAAGATGAACAAATCATGGATCCGAAACGACTTTTCTACCCCTGTGTCATCCTGGGGAGAGTAAAAGCTTGATGATTGGTTAAAATCACCCTACCAACCGTTTTAAGCTTTCAAATTACTAATCATGTTTATCTGTATCTTGACTGGAAAATAATTTGGGCTTTGTAGCAGTGTGCAGCACTGATCCTATTAGGCCATCTATAATAAGCTTCACCAGATTTAAAATTAAAAATAATTTTTAGCTGCATCTAGCCCGGAAAATAATTTTGGGGCTCCGAGATGCGCAAGACACATAAGTGCCTTCTTGCTGCACTACCTGCAGCATGACCCTCATATTGTCAGAATTCGAAGTAATCATGACTACTGGGTTGCCACACTCTTAGATCCCCCAAACTTTTCGATCAACCTTTTCATTTTAATAAAGACCAAAAAAATGGTCATTTTTGAAATTATAAGCATTAGCAGGTTGTTAGAAACTGAAATCAAACAGTTTTCAACTCAAAACTTTATTCTAGGTGATGTTACATTTTCACATAGGACCCCTTGTTCGAAAGGAGCTTCTGAACTCTCTCGTCCATTGAATTTGTCAGGTTTTGGATGGTTTCTGCTTCAATTGTTTTGCATGAGGACAGAATACCCTCCCAGAGCTGTTGCTTAGATGTGAACTGCCTCCCGCCATCATAGACACTCCTTTTAATGATGCTCCAAAGGTTTTGAATGGGGTAGAGGTCAGGGGAGCATGGGGGTCACACCATAAGTTTGTCCCCTTTTATGCCCATATCAGCCAGAGATGCAGATGTTTTATGTGCAGCATGAGATGGTGCATTATCATGCAGAAAAATGATCTTGCTGTGAAATACACGGTTCTTCTTCTTGAACCATGGCAGGAAGTGCTGTTTGAGAAAATCCACATACATTATGGAGTTCATCTTTAGCGCCTTCAGGGATCCTAAAGGGGCCGACAATCTCTCTCCCCATGATTCCAGCCCAAAACATTACTCCACCTCCTCCTTGTTGGCGCTGTAGCCGTGTTTGCGTGGGGTGTCCATCAACCAGCCATCCTCCACTCCATTCATCTGGACCATCGAGCGCTGCACGGCACTCATCCGTGAACAAAACAGTTTTGAAATCAGTCTTCATGTAATGTTTGGCCCACTGGAGCCGTTTCTGCTTGTGTGAAGTGGATAGAGGAGGTCGACAGGATGGCGTATGCACAGCTGCAAACCTCTGAAGGACCCTGCATCTTGTTGTTCGGGGGACGTTGGAGGCACAAGCAGCTTCAAAAACTTGTCTGCTGCTATGACAAGGCTTTTTTGCCGCTGCTCTTTCAACCTGACGTAATTGCCTGTAGGAAAGAGTCCTCAATTTGCCCTTATCAGCACGCACACGTGTGTACTGTGAATCAGCTACATACTTCTTGATTGCCAAGACACTTCATCCTGATCATCGCACAATGTTGATTGTAGTCATGCCTTGACCTAAACACTCCACAATTTGTTGCTTCTCAGCAGCCGACACATCCTTTTTCTTTCCCATTTTGGCAGAAAATGTAGGCTGCTTAATAATGTGAGAGAGCCTTCTTAAGTAGTCTTGCCTTTCATTGGACACACCTGCCAAACTAATTAGCACAGGTGTCTGCAATTGCTTACAGTGATATAAAGAGCCCTGACACACATCACCATCAATGAGTTTAACTGACAAACAAACAAATTCTTCCCTTATCACTCCTAAACACTTTTTGCATAATAATTTGGAACGCGGTGTACATGTGCTTTTCCACAAAACACCAGTGGTTCACGTAGTGAATCTTACAGTTCTAACTTGCCAACCGTGGTCTGTATGGAATTGTTCAATAAAGGGCCCAAAATTAAGATAACATAGATGGGAGAGGTCTCTATGAATAGGAATTCCTAAGTATTTGATACCCTGTGAGGGCCAGGCAAAGGGAAAGTTGGACTGGATGGAATCCTATATGGATTTAGGGAGGGAGACACCGAGGGCCTCAGACTTCGCTGCATTGATTTTAAAATTTTACCATGTAACAAAGTGATCTATTTCAGCCATAACAGCAGGGATGGATATATGTGATTGAGTGATATATACTAGGACATCATCAGCAAATAGAGAGCACTTGTACTCGGTGCCTCCCACCTCAATCCACCTAATATTGGGGTTATGGCGAATTGATGAGAGCAGGTGCTCCGTCACTAGGATGTATAAGAGAGGGGACAGAGGACATCCCTGCCTTGTCCCATTGGTGATTGTGAAAGGTGATGAAAATGTTCTGACGCACCCCCTGGGCCTTGGGACACCCGGAGCCGGACCCTTTTTGGTGGATGCTGGTGGTTGTAGTCTTCGTGGCGGCGATCCGGTTCCGTGGCTCAGGGCGGTCAAACCAGTGGCGGAACTATTTATGTGGTTTTGATGTTTAAATGTCCGACTACGCCACCCGTGGATTGCGGTCAGAGTGAACCGCCGCTACAGGGCAGACCGCTAAGGCTGGTGTTGTGGGTGCAGCAGAGCGTAGCATAACTCCCCACGGGAGGAGTATAGCCTCAGGGCAGTGTATGCGGAGGATGGGGGTGATGGTGCAGGGCAGCAGCAGTAACGACACGGAGTCAGTGATGCAGTTCAGGGCCTTTACTCACAGTTCTTATTATCCAGACCACGTCTGCAGGTAACGGCTGCCCACGTCGTACTGTGCTCACCAGGTGAGGGGCTCAGACAACTCCCAGATAACTTTGGAGCGCTTCACAGGACCCCCGTTGTGTGTCCTTTGTCTGGCCTTTCTTACCAACACTTCTGTCCGGCTGCCTCGGGCCTCCTCTTGGTAAACTTGGTGCCAGTTTCCCTGACCCTATGTGGTGCCTTCCTAGCGGGTGGAGCAAGGGGCTGCGCCACATAAAATGTCAGAGCCTCCGGTTTCTAGCTGAGGGTCGTTTCCTGCCTCCACTAGTTCGGGGACCGGTCTCCCCCTTTGGCCTGACCCCTCCACGCAGGTGGATTCGGGCGTGCGGTGGCGACTCGCCCGTCCGCACCCCTGGGATCCCTTCATTCCTCGTTCCTGGAGCCTTCTCCGCTCCTCTTCCTTCCTTCTCCCTCTTGCAGGCCTGGGCCTCTGTTACTAGGCCCGCCTCCGGAGCAGAGCTCATGCAGAGCCCCTGCTCCCTGCCACTTCTGCTCAGACTTCTCTGCACTGAACTAAGATGGTGCCCACCTTTTATACTCCCTTCTCAATGCACCCAGGAACTGCTTCCTCCCTGCTCCTGCACTGCAGGGTTCCCCTTCCTCAGTGTTCCCTCCCCCCACTCCAGCCAGGGACAGGGACTGTCGTGCCCATCTCAGGGGCATATTGGTCGCCCTGCCCCACGGCAATGTGGTGTAATGCATGCAGTTGTCGGGTCCTGATCCACACTCCATCCTTATCTGAGAGTGAGATATCACACCTCTGGGTGAGGTGCAATACGTCTGTAGCAACCGAGCCCTCGGTGCTACAGTTCCATTTATCTTCAGCCTAGGTGACGTATTGTGATACAGGGCCGTGATTTTGGCTATAAAAGGGTCCCCTAGACCCCTACCCCAAGCTTTTTAAGAGAATCATATATGGCGTGCCAGGAGACTCTATGGAATGCTTTCTCAGCATCCAACGAGAGTATCTACTTACAAATTTTTAACTGCATCTAGCCCAGGAAATACTTTGTGCCTAGTAGCAGTGTCTGCTAGTCAGCGGATTATCCCGGCTGTTAAGCAAGCTACACCACCTGTAGTTTGGACACTTAATTTTTTCAAAGGAAATGCTTCGGGACCACGGGATACTCAGTGAAGAGCATCAGGAGGCACCCCAAGGCATAGGGGCTGGGACTGGCACTAGGATGCCTTACGGTGGACAGCCGAGCTCGATCCTTATAAAAGCTTTTTAAGTGCAGCAGCTTTAGTGGATGCTACTGGAGCTGGAATTACGCGGCTGCTGGCATGAGACTTGCCCTCCAATAGATCCTTGTAAATGGATTTAAAGTGTATTCATTCAAATTAGAGGGACAATTTAAATTAAAAAGCTTAGAGCTGCCTCCACCACAGGGGGGCTCTCTCGACCCACCAGCGGACAGGCACCAGTATTGGGAGAGGGGGGCTGGCCGTCAGGGTTCACCGCGGCTCTGGCACAAACCCGGCGACACGGAGGTGGCACGGGCAGGAGCGGACTGGCCGTCTCGGCTTCTCACTTTTTGGATTTTAGAAGGGCATGACATGCCTATATCTGTGTCTCCCCCTCCTTTTACTCCTCCACCTCTTTTCTTTTCGCATGACTATATGTACTTGTCACTTTTCCATGTGTTAGTTGTGTCTTCTGAGCAGTTTGTCAGCTTTTGGACACCTTTGAAGGTGTTTTCTATGTGTTTCTATGTGTTTTTGTTTGCCTGCCATAGGTTTTAACGGTGTTCGAAGGTGTTCGACGAACAGTTCGACGAACAGTTCGGCGAACACACGTGTGTTCGACGAACCGAACCGAACTCGAACACTACGGGGGTGGCTCAACACTATTCAAGACCCTCTGGCCAAACAAAGCTGATGTCAAAGGTTGGGATCCCATAAGGATGTATCAGGGCAAAAATGTCAATTGCCCTGAAATCCATCTTCATAAGGAGCTCAACTACCCTCTTCCTTGGAGGGTACGCTTCCCTGCCCCTCTAACAAAGACTAACTACATTCCTCCTAGAAACCCCAGGTCCGGCTGTCGGGAGGGACCATGTGGTTTCACCCTCTCTTATCTTAGAAAGCAGCCATCCCATGCCTATTTATCTGAAAGAATAAATACACCTCTCTACCCTTTACATTGACTGTCCACTCTCCTCTTTTGAGGGCCTCCCCTCCAGGAAATGCCTTTGCAATCTGCTGTTCTCGGAGTCCAGAGACTAGGAAGCCCCTCCTGATCCCCCTGGAACACAGGCAGCAACATCAGCAAAATGATGAGATGCCGCTGGGGTAGGGGGTTGATGGACCAGCCCCTGATGGCTCTGACTCTTACCTCACTAACCAACATGCACTACTTCCCCCACACCACCATCACCCTTATTCACACCAGCTTGAATGTTCACCCCAGACACATTCACACCTGGGACAAGATCCATACCTTCCACCACCCCCTCACCCGAGGACACATTACACTGGGACCATTGCCTACAACCCTTTCACCCCCAAGCACACCATCACCCCAAAGATTTTTTTTCTGATTCTTTTTTAAACCAACCCACCTCGTGGGGTTTTATCCTTCCCAACCAAAGGGTATTATTTCACCGGATCATGTTAACAATTGTAGGAAAGAAAACCATAAATCACCGACTACCACTATATAGAATATATTATATATGATATTCAAATATAACCTTTAATAAAATAATTTAAAAATGGAAAGATTCCATGTAAACGAAATAAGAAAATCTGGTCAAGTCATATCCCAGTTTGTATGATACCAAGAATACAGTATGGGCTACTGATGCCTTATTGCAGACTATAGTCACCCTACCTTGCTGTTAATATCTGTGCAAATGGCACTCCCGCTCACTGGCGGCTATCCCAACCAGAGGGACCTTTGTAACTACATCTCCACCCGGCCCCTTTAAGGGCAATACTACAGGGTTTTGCCATGTGCTGCTGCTGGAGCTGGGTCTTTGATACCGTCATCACTGCTGCTGTAGCTGTGTTTGCAGGCACTCTGGCCAGCATGGACTCCTGTGCCTCTGTGACACCTGATCCAGCTGATGTCTTCCTCCTCACTACCAGGGCCCCTGTCACCATAACATCCATCTGCACAGGGGACCCTGTAGCATGCCAGCCCCTGCCAAGATGAAGCTCCTGCTTGCTGCTGCGGTGTCCACCCCTCTGGCTTTGGCTCTTCCCACTGCCTCTGTCATAGCTCCACCCACCGCCTTCATTATAGCTCTGCCCACCACCTCCATCATAGCTCTGCCCTCTGCCTTTGAAATAGCACAGAGAGAGTGAGGTGACTGGCCTTCAGCAGACACCACGGCCGCCCTGCCTCGTCACCTACCGCACCCAAGACAACATGCAGGGTCTCTCAGGAGAGGACAAGGGCATGGGGGCGTATGCGGTGCCTATGTCAGACTTAGACCTGCATCTGCGGCGGGGTGATCCTCGACCCACCAGAGGTGAGGTGCAGGGATTGGAAAAGGGGGGCTTGTCGTCAGGGTCCATCGCGCCTCCGGCACAAACTGGGTGACTATAGTGGCGTCTGGGCCTGTGACAGAAAGCATTTTGGCCCATGTTCTATCACCACTGACATGTGTGCTGTGTTGCTCTGCTTTGAGTACTCCACGAACATGACAAGCCATCATCAGCATTACTATCCCACTTCTATGCTTCCTTGAAATAAAGCTTCAGGCGATGATGGATGAGGTGGTGGCACAGGAGGAAGAGGAGGAAGAACAGGGACCATTCACACCATTATCAGACCAGTCATTCACAAATGGCTCGGAGGGTGGGTTCCTGTACTAACAGCCACGGTACAGTTTTGGAGGATGAGGAGGAGGAACTGTGTTCACAATACAACTGCACGCTGGTAGATTCACTACTGACGGCATTCCCACCTGACAGCCGGGGCTTAGTGGAAGCATAAAGCAGAGGCGGAGGAGGAAGTCACCAATGCAGCTGGAGCACCTTAGAAGAGAGAGTTAGCATGGCCAAAATGTGGAAAACCTTCCTCAGCACGCCACAAAATCTGGCACCACCATCTAATAAGGTCCGTATTAGCAGGAGGTAGCATTTCAAAAGCATGGTGGAAGAGTACGTGTTCACACTTCTGGGTCTCCAAATTGGACACATGGCCTGAGCTTGCCCTTTATGCCTTGGAAGTGCTGGCCTGCACTGCAGCAAGTTTACTGTCAAAAGGTGTGTTTAGCATGGCAGAGGGTGTAATCACAGACAGGCACATCTGCCTGTCCACAGCCAACGTAGGCAAGCTCCCATTCATTAAAATTAACCAGGCTTGGATCCCACAGGACTTTTACGTAACTTTGGCTGACTAGAGAAGTAGACCAATCGCACCCATCCACTGTTATACTTTGTACATTCTATTTGCCATTCCCAATGTTTTGGTGCCTCCCCAAATAAAAGAAAATAATAATAATTTTGGCTTCCTCCTCCTCCGCCTCTTCCACATCCACCACTACATCCATCTCCACCTCTTTCTCAACCTCCTCCTCTGCTTGGACTTCTGCATCCTGGTTCAAGATTATTATTATTTTTTTTAATTCTATGTTATTTTAAAGGGGTTGTCCCATTAACAAAGTTGATTTTAATCAATACATCTTGGAAAAAAATAATTTCCACAACTGGATGTGTTTAAAAAAATGTTCCTGTGCAGATATAATTTTATAAATGTGCACCAATTGTGGAAATTATTAGAATTCCAAGATGAATTGATTAAAATCAACTTTAAAATTAACTTTGTTCATCGGAAAACCACTTTAAGTAATTTGCCTATTCACATTCTTTACACCCCAAAAAGTGGAGTATTACACTGCCTGTATACAGAGAGAAAGCATGGCCAGCAGATTATTAGACTTCCTGTATGCAGAGTGCCCCCAAAGAGCCTGTTTGCAAAGTACCCCTCAAAAAATAAATTAAAAAAAAACACAAAAAGCACAAAAAATAATGTTGGCTACCTCCTCCGCCTCTTCGACCTACACCGCCACGTCCACCTCCTCCTCAATCTCCTCCTCCACTTGGACCTCCACCTCCTAGCTCAAGATTGTTATTTATTTATTTTTTTATTCTATGTTCTTTTAATTAAGTTCCCTAAAAAAAACAACAACACACAAACAGTGTTGGATACCTCCTCTGTCTCTTCCACCTCCACCTACTTCACCTCCTCCTGCACTTGGATCTCCACCTCCTGGTTCAGGATGATTATTTTTTATTTCTTTTTTATTCTAAGTTATTTTAAGTAATTTCAATATCCACATTTGTTTGCAGGGCAATTGTCCTGCTCTTACCCCTTTTTTGCTTCCTTTTGCAGCTTCTTAGCCCTTAGTATGACCATTTTACAGCCATTTTAAAGCACGGAAGTTCGGATCCCCATTGACGTCAATTCGGTTCGGGGTCAAGTTCGAATGCCAAGCTGAACTTTGAACTACAGTTTTTCCGAATCCGACGAACTTGAACATCCACGGGTCCGTTCATCCCTAGTTATCAGTCATTTTAATCCTTCCACTGATGATAAGTAAACTGCTGATAACTGTTCCTGAAAAGACAAGCATTAAAACCAGGGATCCTGGGTTTTAAGTTAATTTAAGGATTTCGTCTGTGGTCTGAATGGATATTGACACTTGTTCTGGAGACTGAAATTATTTGTCTTGCTGTACATGCTGGGGATAGCCTGCAGAAGTGAAGAGCCAAAACTGTCTCAAAGATTGTTATGTGTAGGAGAAGATGTCATAGCAGTCTGGGCTTGATGCAAAAGAAAGAAAATGCTTGCAATCAGAGAAGACATTGACTGTGAGTCACTAGATTTATAGAGGGCCTGTCACAAGTTTGTGTAATAGCCCATAGCCAATAGTCTAGTAAATCACCACTAGATAGCAACACCATTGGCACAGTATATGTTAAACTCACGCCACGTAAATTCAGATAGGGGCGAGACTGGTTACATGAATTAGTTGGAATCCTGGGGGAACCATTACTCAGGGCAACCATAGGCTGCAGCTTCTCTCAGGCACACGATAGATTCAGTTGCTGATCAGACACATCTGACAAGAGTCTTCATAAACGGTAGAACAGTAACATTTAATGAGGCATGGCCATTGCAATGCAAATGTCTCTTAAGCAGCAGGCTCCAGTAATAACAGTACAATCTCCTTTGCAGCACAGCAGTACACAGTCTATTATCCGATAGCACAGTACAGCACAGTTTTAATGCATACACAACCACAGGCTTTTCCTTTACAAGGACTCAATAGTACACAGCATTCTTTCTACTGTATGGAGATGGAGGGGGGAGGGTTTGATGAGGGAGATGATCCCTATGACAGAATTCCTTCCAGTCCTTATCTTCCTGGCCAAAAATACTCCACACTGTTAGCTCAGGGAGTCTAACTGACCTTTGTTTAGCTTCCCTCCTAACCTGAATTCTGTTCCCTTGCCTTCTGTGAGATACAGATCATAGGCCACCTTTCTCTTCGGCTCCGGACAGACAGTAAACAACCTCCCCACAATCCCCCTGGGGCTCTGCTAAAACACTCCCCTTCTCCTGTGACTGTGTTAACCCCTCTAGTTGCTGGATGCTTCTGGAGCCCAACACTTCCTGTCTCCTGTGCTTGTGTTACTTCTAATAGTTGCTGAATGCTTTTAAAGAAACAGCACTACTTCTGCATGTCACACTCTGCTCTGCAACAGCCCTAATTCTGCACGTCACATATAGAAGCCGCAGCTAACATATTATCGAATTTGGGTGCTTGAGGAAGCCTGTTGCCTCACGAAGTTGATGTCACCTGTTTGCACATTGTGAAAGAAGTGTTTCTATAAAGGACTCCGTGAGTGCTGCATTTTGAACTCTAAAGCCTGGCATTTTGCACGTCTGGCGTTTTGAACACCTGTCTGGCGTTTTTCATGCATATCTTGATGTAGCGTTCATTTGCGTATAATGCTCTAAATTCATTAAGAGGATTGTACCTCTTAATGAATTTGGTGCATCTTTCAGCTGCCATGCATTAGTGCAAGATATTTACTACTCTTACAGACTGGAGTAGATTTCTGTCTTAATTTATTCCTATTTTGTGGAGTAAATTATGATGAATCTGTCAGCCGCTTTCAGCCATGCCCACTCTTGGTAACGCATTGCTCACATTTCAAATACTTGATGGAGCTGGTTGGGACTGACATTAAAACTACAAAAGTCTAAATTTTTTTGCGTGACTATGAATTGAGCAAAAATATTGTGTCATTTCAAACAGTTTTACACCATATTCCTGACAAAAACTGTTTTAAGAAACGGAGCTTAAATATTAATCTCTTTCATTCTCCTATTGGATTATAGCCTGAGCATCACTTATAGGGCTCACTCAAATGAGCATTGATTCTCTCATGCGAGAGAGATTGCATTGATTATGTAAATAACACTCAGCTCAAACTCTGAATGGAGTTTGACCGAGTGTCAGTTTACTGTGATCTGATTCTTTCATATGAGAGAATCGTATCACAAGTGTGGAAAAGACGGAGAACTTAATTTCTCCATCTTCTCCATTGTCTGTGTATACATAATGGGACTGCACTCAGATGTCATGTTTTACATGCACTACTAGACTTGAATGGGTGTGCATGATCCGATTTGTGGAACCAGTTCGGTCTGTAGAAAAAAGCACAGATCTGCTCTAGTTGAGACTAGGTCAAGCTATGCCCAGCAAAAGTTCTTGCTAAGCAACGCTAGTATTCCTTCTTCTCAATTAAAGCACCACTCCAGTGTTTTGTTTTATTATTGCAGCTCTGGAGTGGTGCTACATTCTAAGTTCCTTGTCCCTAGTCTTAAACTTACCAGCTGCCATTTTCAACTGTTACCGGCAACGTTCCAGTTAGTATCTAGCAGTTTGTGACCTGCAGATCTCTCTAGTGTTTACAGGGCAATCTGGAAGTCACAACTCAATATAAGTCTATGAGAGCCAGAATGAAGTCAGAACAAGGCTCTCATAGACTTACAGTGAGAGCTTGTGACCATTACCTCTAACTTCTGGCCAGTCAGAAGTAGCAGTCACAAGATGGCAGTGCAAGACCGAATCAGTGCCAGGAAGAGATGAAGACGGCAGCTGGTAAGTATAAGACTAGGATCAAGGAACTTACATTAGTAGCACCACTCCAATGGTGAAATAAAAAATAACACTAGAGTGGTGCTTTAAGAAAGTAATAATAGGATAATGAGAAGAAATTATTGATAGTGTTGAATGTAGCTGCAAACAGAGTGTTGGCAGAAGCAGCAAAAGCAGTATGGTCACATTGTATTTGGGTATCAGCAACATTTGAAATTGCTACAATGATATAGTATATTAACACATCAAGGTATTATATGTTCTTTAGTCATTACCTTTATGTGGATTCTATTATAAAGATGATCCACAGATAACATTGCGGCTTATTAATAAAGTAGTTTAATCTTGCCTTCACTATTATTAGCTAATCAGCGGTGATGTCTTCAAAATAGCACATTTGCTGGAGCATTCACAATAAGATGAATTTACATGAAATATCTTCTTTTACAACACATAAAGAATGGTTAATGGAAGACAATATACAGAATAGTTTTATTTCCAGTTGCCAGCACATTTAATATGTGAAACATGAATTTCTCTCATATATATCACTTGTGGGCCAAGTTAAAAGATTATCTTGTGTCATCCCAGTTGTCCTAAGCAGCCAAGTTGAATATCTTCTCTAATCCATCATTTTATCTCTATGTACCCATCATTCACATTCTTTAGAATTTTATTCCATTATAGAGTTTGAGATGAGCAAAACTCTGGACATTTATACATTTAAATGATTCAATATCTGTCATGATCAATCTTTTGTTATTTTCAGGCCAATCTCAGTCGTTCTACTTTCATGCCAAAAGACGGACGTTATTAGAATTTAAAAAAAACATAGTATGTAAACAACAAGATAAAAACTTCTCATATAAAATTAGAGTTCTCTTCCATTACCTTTTTATCCTGAAAAGTAGTGCAATTTGAGCATATTATGCTACAAATAAAAAAATGCATGTTAATTTGGCTGTAGAGATGAGAAAATCTTTTGAAAGTCGAATTTGGTGACTTTGCCCTAAAATTTGATTTGAATCTCATTACTGGAAACTTTATAATTGCTTGGAAAATACACGTGAGGGAGAGGAGAGAGAGACCCCGCTAACCGTAAGGGCTTACACTTTACAATAGAAAAAGAGAGGATGCTGCTTTCTAAGAGCTTACATTACATAGGCAAGAGACAGAGGACCCCCTTGACTATAAAAACTTACATTCTTTAGGAGAGAGACCCTGCTAATCATAAGAGATTACTTTCTACAGGAGACAGAGGACCCTGTTGACCATAAGATTTTACACACTACAGAAGAGAGGAGGATCCTGCTGACTTGAAGAGCCTACACTCTACAGAAAGAGAGGAGGCTCCTGCTGACCAGAAGAGCTTACACTCTACAGGAGAGAGAGACTTATCCAGTGACTTTGTCATACAAACTGTGCTCCACTGGGAACTGCTGATCTGTGATGGGCCACGTACTGACCACCACTTCACAACATATGATAATCCGTAAAATGTCATAGCTGCATGGCATTTTGGGGAGGTCTACGCAGCAAGACAAAATGAGGTTAACCCACTCTCTGATGCTTCAGCAGTGTGGGAAATGGTGCAGGGCAAGTTTTTTTTTGGGGGGGCGAACCACAAATCGAATCTAAAAATGTTTGAATTATTATGAAATTGCGAATTATAGGAAATTCGACTTGCAAACGATCCTCCATGTATTTGGCTGTACTGCCCTTTAGAAAACATTTATGTTTTCGTATGACATTTCTGAGATTACAGTATAACTTGATCTAACATGACCATATTTTTTTTTTGAGTGTTGTCTTTGAAAAAAAGTGACAGAACTGTAACTCATGTTATTCTATATTGCTGTTCACAATTAAGTTACTGTATGCACTAGTCTCTTCCGTATTTTGAATGAGTCGAGTATTCAAGTCTATGGATACTCCAAAAAGAATTGTTTTCCTCAAGAACCAACCGCATAGTATTCGGTTTTTATGGATGCATTGCCATTCTTAACATAGGAAACTATATTTTGTCTTGTAAATTTTATTCATTTCTGATCTATAAAAATAAATGCCATGTTGATGCCATAGAGATCGCATATGTATGGCATACAAATGACAATACAGATGAAAAATTGTCCATTTTTTTCTGCATAAAAATTGGATGATTTTTTATACGCTTGTGGGAACTTAGCCCTATACATGTTATTTTGGTGTTTTGGTTTGGACACTGCAAAATAAAAAACTGTCAACTCTAAGGCAAAAATAAAAATGGCAGCCAAATGACATTTGTGGCCTTTATAAATAGAGCACAAATGTTTGCACAATTTTTAATTCCATAACTTTCCAAATGCATGTATGCAAATCTGCTCCGAGCGCCGGCACATTTCAGGACAGCGCTAAGTGATGATGTCATCGCGCCCGGTCAGTGTCGACGTCAGATGCAAAGGGGGACTGATGGGAGAGGGAACGTCGTGCTCCCTCTCTCATCATTGAACTTGCGGTGGCAGGTGGGGGGGTTGATGCTGGCACCAGGGGCCCCCCGCCCTCCTGCTCAAGGGCCCCATAGCGGCTGCCTGCCAGTGCAGGGACATTGAGTCTCCCTGCTCTGCCCCAGGGTGTAACTGTATTGGTGTGCTGCGCGTAGCTCTGGGTGGGCCCCCTCAGAGTGCGGGGCATGGGGCCACTGCCCCCTCTGCCCCTCTGGTAGCTACGCTGCTGAAACTGCTGATCTGTTGACATGAAATTAGCGGAAGTCTGTGACCACTCTGTGCTGGCGGAAGACCGCACAGGGCCCAACAGGTTGTTAGGTAGAAACTACCTGCCTGTTAGTGCTTAGACACATTTTTTTTAAAGCCCCGGCTATCCCCTTTAAGACAAGATGGGGATCATGAGATAGGACATTATTTCAGGAAAAGGGACATTACAGGTTCTGGGCCAGGATGAATTACACTATTTCAGGAAAGGGGGCAGGACAGGGGGACATTATTATAGAAGGGTGGACATGACAGAAGACATTATTACTGGATGAATGTCATTATTACAGAATAGGGGCCAGAATGGAAAACATTTATAATTAGTATGTAAGGGAGAGTGGGGGACAATATTACTGTATGGGACTAGTTGGGGGACAAAATTACTGTATAAGGTCAATTAGGAGTAAAATAATATGTAAAAATGAAAAAATATTTATCAAAACAAAGTATGAAAAAATAACTGAAAAATATTTTGCCTCTAAAAATGCTGTTTGATGTAAAAACGAAAGTTTAAAAAGTACCCATTTGGCATCTCCACATCCAGAATGACACAATCGATAAAACTGTACCATAAGCCATACAAGTAACACCATAAAAAAACTTAAAAATAAGATATGTGCCAAAAATGTAACTTTATCATTATACTAACCTGGCACACAAAATGGACTAAAAAAGCGATCAAAAAGTCTTATATAAAAAAAATGGTATCACTAAAAGAGTCATCATGTCCTGCAAGTAATGCAACCCGTCAAATCCAATTTTTTTCTTTGTGAAGCCAATTACCGAGTTGAGTTTGAGACCCCTGTGCTATACTGTGCTACTGCTGGGAAACATACTCTTTTGAGGGTACACAAATATAAAACAGCTCCTAAAATAGGACTAATTTTTGAAAAGGCTTGTTGACAAGTCATTGCTTCTTTACTATGAAGACAGCTAGCCTATTCCTGCTCCCTAAAAAGAAAGCTAATTTTTGGATTGCTTGATAAAAAGGCTTTGTAATTGTTTAATCATTTTGACAATATGAAACCTGTTGTGGATCTTAAAAAAGGAATAATTATTTTGTTCCAGTTGAGAAGCCATTATCTCTAGACTTTCAAAAAGACACAACTGTTTATGCTCCGTAAATAATGGGATGCATTTTGGACAGTTTGTGAAAAGATATCGCTTCTTCATTTAACTGAGGAAAAAATCTTGACACTCCCCAAAAATGGATAACTTTTACATCACCCTGTGCGAAAAAGACACGTCTTTTTGCTCTTCCTTCACGTGTGTAAAAACACCAGTAAGGCAGACATATGCCCCCAAAAAGGGATCAGTTTTGGACCATTTTTACAATATAAATAGCCTAAAAAGTGTGATACTGCATTGTGTTTTTAAATAGGCTGTTGTTTACCACTGGTTACCATCCTTTTTCAATGTAGTCAGACAGGTTGAGTTCACTTTGACATTAATAGGGCTGTGTTTGCATTAGAGAGCTCAAAATGCGTTCATTACACTCCTTGGAGACCACCAAGTATCCTACACATATTTCTAAGCAATCAAAGATTTTTCAGTATTGTGATTCAAATTTTTCTTGAAAATTCAACAAAGTTGGTGAAATTGAATTTTAAAGATTTGCTCATCCTTAGCATCTACCTTTTATACCACAACAGTTTCTAAGCCCAGCAGGATAGTATAATGTATTAAAAGAGGATTGAACTCATAGGTAAAGTTAAATACATTCAAGTGGAATTGAATTTTCCCATTTTGCTGACTCGTAAACTGCCATAAAAAGGTTAAAAAAATACTTATGCTCACCAGCACTTCAGCTTTTTATGGTTCCCTGTCCAGTCTTTGGTGCATCTCCTTTTCATCACTGAACGTTGAAACCCAGTTCATCTTCACTTTAGGCCGAGACTTCTGGCTCTGATGAGGGGCATTTCTGCACATTTGCACACAAATTCACAGCGCATGTCATGACTTCATTAAGCCATAAAAAGATAAAATAAAGGAAAAACTGATTAAACTCTCAGACTTGCTTAATTTCAACATGGTTTTCTCTTCTAACGGAGAGTGTGAGAATTTCATACTGAATAGGACTTGATGGACAGTACACCAAGCAAAGCCATCAGTTTAATAAACAAGTCAACATCACAGATTTGAGTTGTAATGCTAATCTGAATTAAATAGAATAAACTCAAAGGTTAAAATCCACTTAATCACCATTCATGAATATATTCTAATAAATAGAAAATGTCCTGCTATTATGGCAAATCCCCCAATAATCTACTGCTCAACATAATATGTTACCTTGAATTTAAAGACTTAATCACACTTAGAAATAGCCCTGTAATCATTCTCCTCACTTTCCAGATATTTATAGACTGTTGTAAAAAGAAGAGGGGATGCTACATGGCCCTATCCCAACATTTTTGAGATGTGATACTGCCATCAATTTCTAAATACAGTGGCATGTAAAAGTTTGGGCACCAAGGTCAAAATGACTTTTATTGTGAACAGTTAAGCAAGTTGAAGAATAAATGATCTCTAAAAGGCCAAAAGTTAGGCTAAAAATATATAAATATTTTCATCTCTTACATTTTAAAAATTACAAAAAGGAAAATGGGCCTGCATGGTTAGTACCCAGTAGCACCCCCTTTTGAAAGTATCACAGCTTGTAAACTCTTTTTGTAGCCAGACAAGAGTCTTTCAATTCTTGTTTAACGGATTTTCATCCTTTCTTTCTTGGAAAATTCTTGCAGTTCTGTGAGAGTTCTGGGGCGTCTTGCATGCACTGCTCTTTTGAGGTCTAGCCACAAATTTTTAATGATGTTCAGATCAGGGAACTTTGAGGGCCATTGTAAAACCTTCAGCTTGCGCGTTTTGAGGAAGTCTATTGTGGATTTTGACATGTGTTTAGGATCATTATCTTTTTGTAGAAGCAATCCTCTTTTTAACTACAGATTTTTAACAGATGATGCTATGTTTGCATCAAGAATTTGTTGAAATATCATTGAATCATTGAATTCATTCTTCCCTCTACCCAAGAAATGCTCCCTGTGCCATTGGCTGCAACACAACTCCAAAGCATGATTGATCCACACCCATGCTTAATGGTTGGCGAGTTGCTCTTTTCCTGCAATTCTGTGCCCTTTTTTCTCCATACATACCTGTGAAAATCTGAGGTTGTGGTTTGAAATAATCACCTAAGCAGGATAACAATGCAACTATTTTTTATTCCTTACATCCATGGTTTTACAACAATTGCATGTAAATGGCCAAAATACATTGCCCCCAGTCCACAAGATCCCCTCCCCATACTGGGCGATACTCACTGTCTCCCAACTTTTGGTTGGCCCATTGATTTCTTATCTCCCACCAGTATAGTCTGTAGTCACAGTCCACGCTCCTCCAGGCAACACATAACGATATAGAAATACATGTATCCAGCAGCAACAGTTGTTAAGAAAGTTCATCAAATTCAGAAGACAGATCCCACAACTGTAGCATGTTTATCCAGGCCAGCCGTTAACCGATCTCCAACCTCCATAGGCTATCCATCCATGGGCTCCAGGATCTCAGCCAGAGATCTTCACCCCTCGACGTCACTCCACCAACTCCCCCACTAAACATATGGCCTATTTTCCTCCCTCCCTGGGATCAGTCTCCTGAATGGGCAGAAGTGTTCACACCCTCCCCCCAAAGCTAATTGTTCATTGGTGGACATTTTTTTGTCAGGTGGAACACATCACGGCTCCCCTGGGTCTACTTTCCCCATCCACATAATGGGACTAGTGGCTGGGAGAACAATGGCTGGATTGCTTCCTTTGATTACCAATCTTGGATCTGGTTTTATGTGTGCATAAATCCAGAGTTTGCTAAATCTTTCTGAAGGTCTTTTGCAGGCAAGTGGGAGTTCTGATTTGACTCCCTAGCAATCCTACGAGCAGATCTCACTGAAGTTTTGCTTGGTCTTCCAGACCTTATCTTGACCTCCACTGTTCCTGTTAACTACCATTTCTTAATTACATTTCGAACTGAGGAAAGGGCAACTTGAAAATGCTTTGCTATTATTGATGAGTGAACGTGCTCGCCACTACTCGGTACTCGCCCGAGCATCACGGTGCTCGACAAGCTCAGGGCTCGGCGAGTATTTCCGGGTTGCTCGGCCGGGAGCTCGGGTCCCCGCCCTGCATGTTTGGCGGTCTTTAGAGAGTCAATGAACATGCAGAGATTGCTTGCCATGCACTGTAATGCCGTAGCCATGTTGGTTGTGGCATTACAGTGATTGGATGTTCACATAGCATCATCGGGTCTATTTAAAACCCAGTGATGCTAGGCTCGTCACAGTCTACCCCGGAAACAGGCAGAGAAGGGAGAGCTGCTGTTGCGTGAGGGAGAGATTTGCTTGTTTACAGTTAGTAAAAGTATTCCACAGCATATCTATATATCCATCTGAACTAACAGTCCTTCTGAGGACTAATCCAGCTGCATATATTCAGTGGTGATAGCAGGAGTTAGGCAGGCAGGCTGGGTTTGTGGCAGACTGCAGTGCATACAGCACAAGAGGGTCCATTACACTTTGTGTCTGCTGTTGTTACAGATATTTGTAGACGTAGCCCCAGCTATCAGGAGTCAGGGCTAATTTTTCTTATCTTAATCCTGGTTATTTGCTTAACCGCTTCCCGACCACCCACTGTACATAAACGTCGGCGCTTGCTGGGCTCTGTGCAGCGCCAACGTTTATAAATGGTTGGTGGTGCTGCAGCGCTCAGGACCCCCAGGGTCCTGCAGGCGCTGCGGTTCAGATCAGTAGCAGTGACAGGGGACATCATCGGGACCTGATTGGATCAGGTCCCAATGATGTTAACCCTTTGCTATCTTCTAGATGCCGCGATCTATAGCGATTGCGGCATTTAGAAGATAGTGAGAGGAGAGGGGGTCGTCCACTTACCTCTCCGACAGCCCCCTGATGTCTGAGAGGACCTGGCGTTGTCATGGCAGCCGGAGGTCACATGACCGCCTCCGGGTCTGTCATGTACGGTGTCCTGTTAGGCTCAGCCTGCAGCTGAGTCTAGCAGGAGATTATGACAGTGTAAAACTGTCAGCTGAGCTCTCATGCAATGCAATACATGTCTATTGCATTGCATGAAAACAGTGATTAGAAAAATAAAAATTAATGTCCCATACAGGGACTAAGTAAAAATGTAAAAAAAAGTCTAAAAAATGTTTTCAAACTGTTAAAAAAAATCACAAAATAAGTAAAAATAAATAAATAAAATATTAAACCAATAAATCCGTATATTTATGGAAAAACAAAAAAAGTACACATATTTGGTATCGCCGCGTCCAAAACAACCCTATAAAACTGTCAGACTAATTAACTCCTTCTGTGCACACTGTTAAAAAAATAAATAAAAAACGGAGCAAAAAACTATGCTTTTTCATCATATCGCCAAACAAAACGTGGAATAAAATGCGATCAAAAAGCAAAATGGAAATAAAAATGGTGCTGCTGAAAACGTCATCTTGTTCCGCAAAAAAAAAGCCACCATACAGCTCCATCAGCCGAAAAGTAAAAAAGTTATAGCTCTCAGAATAAAGCGATGTTAAAAAAATATTTTTCTATAAAATTGTTTTATTGTGTAAAAGCGCCAAAACATTAAAAAAAATATACGGTAAGTGTAGTATCGCTGTAAACGTACCGACCCGAATAATAACGCTGCCTTATCACTTTTACCACACGCAGAATGACATAGAAAAAAAACTCAAAAAACAATTCCTGAATTATTGTTTTTTGTTAATTTTACCTCCCAAAAAATGGAATAGAAAGCGATCAAAAAAGTCACATACCCAAAAATGGCACCAATAAAAATGTCAACTCGTCTCGCAAAAAACAAGCCGTCACATGACTCTGTCGGCCGAAATATGGAAAAATTATAGCTCTCAAAATATGGCGACGCAAAAACTGGATTTTGCAAAAAAAGCGTCTTTTAGTGTGTGAGAGCAATCAGTCATAAAAACCCGATATAAATCTGGTATCGCTGTAATCGCACCGACCCAAAGACTAAAGTAATCAAATCAGTTATATCACACGAGGAATGGCGTAAAAAATAAATAAAACCAATTCTTCACCTGCTACTGATTTATTATGTCTCCCAAAGATCGCAGTAAGGCTCTGCTCACATTTATCCTGCGCTCTGCGCTGAGCACTTACTCCAGACTTTCCGTGTAAATCTCTGAAATACGTGATTCAGACGGAACCCATGACGGAAGATTCCCTGTAATGAGGCAGATATAGGCACTGTGGATGCCGTCTGGCCTGTGATCCCACGGTGTCAGTTTTTTTAGGCGTGCATAAAAGTGCGGTTGGCCACAATTTTGTGCACTTCTGAAAAAAAGGACACTAAACAGAGAAATTTAGATGGAAACACCAATGTAAGTGCTCAGCCTAGAGCGCCGGATAAATGTAATGTAAAATGTTCCCAATAAAAGCTTCAACTCAGTCCTCAAAAAAAGCTAGTCGCCACTCAAGCTCATTATCTGTTAAAAATATAAGGGACTTCCAAATTACTGGTAGCAGAAAGGCTCTGGAAAAGTGAAATGGCCCTTGCCCCCAAAAGAAATTCAGAAAATTTTGTGCTCCCAAATCCAAATGCCTCCCTCCCTTCTGAGCCCCACAATGTGCCTAAACTACATTTAGGGTCCACATGTTTGGCATTCCTTTAGCGATGAGAGCTTGCCTAATTTACAGGTGCATGTCTCCAGAAGCACAAGCTGGGCACAACGTACTGGTCACTACAGCGTACTGGTCACTTCAATGGCAGTTTAAAATTTTCACTCAGCAACATCCACTGCTACTTGTTTCTGGAAAAGACCCATGGAGTCAAAATCGTCACTACACCTGTAGGTAAATTCCCAAAGTGGTATAATTTCCAAAATTGGGTCACTTGAGGGGGGATTCTGCTCTTCTAGCACTTAGGGGCTGTGTATATGGAGTCCGCAAACTATTCTACAATAATTTGTTCTCCAATTGTCAAATAGCGCTACGGTACAGCCACATATGGGGTATTGCCACGTTTAGAAGAAATTGTGTGACACATTTCGACACCATTTTTACCCATTGCCCTGTGAAAATGTAAAATCTGAGGGTAAAACATTTTTTTGTGGTAAAAATATAATTATGTTTTCTTCACTGCCCAATGGTATAAATTTAAAAATTAAAAAATACTCACTACTTCCCTAGATGAATTCCTTGAGAGGTGTAGTTTACAAAATGGGGTCACTTGTGGGGGTTTCTGCTGTTTCGGCATGTCAGCGACTCTTCAAATGTGACATGGTGTCTGCAACCTATCCCAGCCAACATAGCGCTCCTTTCTCTTCCGAACCCTGCCGTACACCAAAGCAGTGGTTTTCCCCCACATATGGAGTATCGGTGTACTCAGGAGAAATTTCACAACAAATTTGATGGTGCAATTTCTCCTGTTACCCTTATGATAATGCAAAATTAGGGGATGAAAAGCATTTTTTGTGGAAAAAATGTGAAAATTTTATTTTTACTGCTCAATATTATAAACTTCTGTGAAGCACCTGGGGGTGCGAGGTGCTCACCACACATCTAGATAAGTTCCCTAAGGAGTCTAGTTTCCAAAATGGTGTCACTTGTGGGGGTTTCCACTGTTTAGGAACATCAGGGGCTCCTCAAATGCAACATGGCGTCAGCTAAATATTCAAGCAAATTTTACATTCAAAAAGTCAAATGGCGCTCCTTCTTTTCCGAACCCTGCCGTGCGCCCAAACAGTGGTTTTCCTCCACATATGGGGCATCAGCGTGCTCAGGAAAAATTGCACAACAAATTTCATGGTGAAATTTCTCCTGTTACCCTTATGATAATGAAAAATTAAGGGATGGAAAACGTTTTTGTGGGAAAAATGTGAAAATTGTATTTTTACAGCTCAATATTATAAACTTCTGTGAAGCACCTGGGGGTTCAAGGTGCTCACCACACATCTAGATAAGTTCCCTAAGGGGTCTAGTTTCCAAAATGGTGTCACTTGTGGGGGGTTTCCACTGTTAAGGCACATCAGGAGCTCTCCAAACGCAACATGTCATCCACTAATTATTAAAAAAATTTTACATTCATAAAGTCTAATGCGCTCCTTCCCTTCCGAACCCTGTAGTGCGCCCAAACAGTGGTTTTCCCTCACATATGGGGTATTAGCGTGCTCAGGAGAAATTGCACTATAAATTGTGTAGCCCATTTTTTCCTGTTACCCTTGTGAAAATAAAAAAATTGGGTCTAAAGTAACATTTTTGTGAAAAAAAGTTAAATGTTCATTGTTTTCTTCCACATTCCAAAAACTCCCGTGAAGCACCTGAAGGGTTAATAAACTTCTTGAATGTGGTTTTGAGCACCTTGCGGGGTGCAATTTTTAGAATGGTGTCACTTTTGGGTATTTTCTGTCATAAAGGCCCCTCAAAGTCACTTCAAATAAGATGTGGTCCCTAAAAAAATGTTTTTGTAAATTTTGTTGGAAAAATGAGAAATCGCTGGTCAACTTTTAACCCTTAGAACTTCCTAACAAAAAAAATGTTGGTTACAAAATTGTGCTGATGTAAAGTAGAAATGTGGGAAATGTTATTTATTAACTATTTTGTGTGACATATCTCTCTGATTTAAGGGCATGAAAATTCAAAGTTTGAAAATTGGCAAAATGTTCAAAATTTTTGCCAAATTTCTCATTTTTTCACAAATAAACACAAGTGATATTGAAGAAATTTTACCACTATCATGAAGTACAATATGTCACGAAAAAACAATCTCAGAATCAGGGGAATCCGTTGAAGCGTTCCAGAGTAATTACTTCATAAAGTGACAGTGTTCAGAATTGAAAAAATTGGCCCGGTCACGAAGGCGAAAATAGGCTCTGGCGCGAAGTGGTTAAAAAGCAAGACAGGCAGGGTTTGTGGCAGACAGTGTATACAGCACAAGAGGGTCCATTTCACATTCTGACTGATCCTGTTACAGATATTTGTAGACATTTGTAGACAAATCCTGATTATTTGCTTAAAAAGCAATCCAGAGTACACCATTTTTCTGCTTCATTTGCTTGTTAGCAGTGCAGAATACAGCCAGATTTTTACCATATTACAGTGATAAAAATCCAGAAATTTGTAGTGAACGTGGAAAATATTGGCCTCCATTTACATTTTGTTGCAGTGTGTCAGTGAAGCTATTCACACAAGGTCGTTGTATAGAATAGTAACCTACAGGCCCGCTATTTAAAACTGTGGTTTTATGTCACATGTATCACATATAACTGTGCTTCAGATTCAGCCATTTCTGGCCACCATTTATATTTTGTTGCAGTGTGTCAGTGAAGCTATTCACACGAGGTCGCTGTGAAGAATAGTAAACTAAAGACCCGCTATTTAAAACCGTGGTTTTATGTGAGACGTATCACATATAACTGCAGTCAAAATTCAGCCATTTCTGACCTCCATTTACATTTTGTTGCAGTGTGTGAATGAAGCTATTCACACGAGGTCACTGTGAAGAATAGTATTAGTAAACTACAGGCCCGCTATTTAAAACCGTGGTTGTCCGTCAGACGTATCACATATAACTGCCGTCCAAATTCAGCCATTTCTGGTCTCCATTTACATTTTTTTTCTGTGTGTCAGTGAAGCAATTCACAAAAGGTTGCTGTGAAGAATAATAACCTACAGGCCCGCTATTTAAAACCGTGGTTGCCCGTCAGACATATCACATATAACTGTTTATAAACAGCAGCCAACATGTCAACTAACCAAAAAAAACGGGTCAGAATCCCAGATAACTGGGCCTTACCCAGACAGCCTACTCACAGCATATATAAAACCAAACAGAGAATAGGAGTATAAATGGCTTACAAAAGAAGATGTTTATTAATAGATAAATATACAGTACAAAAATTCATATTAAATATCATAAATGTAGGAGAAGGGGAAAAAAAGTGCAAAGTGCCTAAACCAAGGTCCCCAAAAGTTCACTGCATCCCATCCCAAATGCTGAGGAAGTTGCGGCCATCAGAATTTCAAGCTACACTCACCACTGCAGTAGTGGCCCGAATGGATGTGGGAAAACCCCACTTACCAATTAGGAAACAGTATGTACTCACCGCAAAGTGGATGGGAAAGCAGGGAAGGGGGAAGTGTCACACTTCCTCTTGAGAAAGCTGTCCTGTGACAGCGAAACGTGCGTCGAGGTGCGCCTGCTACCCTGAGGCTCCCCCCTTCCCTGCGTTCCAATCTACTTTGCGGTGAGTACATACTGTTTCCTACTTTAGAAAGTCATCTACTGCTTCCACCACCCTTGCCGTGCTTCAGCAGCATTTGCAGCTTCCAGCTCACTGGAACACTACATTGCAGATGTTGGGAAGGATTTGTGAGCAGAAGAGTGCAGTTGTTGACTACCAGCACAACTGTCATACCGTCTGTTCAGAGTGGACGGCCTGAGAACAGGGAGGAGGAGGAGAAGGATGAGGAGGAAAGCATGGTTAGTCGTCCTCTTGGTGAGAACATGGAAGTCTTGCCTGCTAGCAGTCTGGCACATATGGCTGAGTTTATGTTATGCTGACTTTCCTGTGACCCTCGCGTTGTCCAAATTTTGGGTGACAGTCATTATTGGTTGGTGACACTTCTAGACCCACACTACAAGGAGAACTTTCTGTCTCTTATTCCCGCTCAAGACAGGCCTAATAAAATGGGGCAGTACAAGAAGGCCCTTGTTGCGTAATTATTAGTGTTGAGTGAACATGTTCGACACTGCTCGGTACTCGCCCGAGCATCACGCTACTCGGGATGTTCGGCGAGCACCGAGCATTTCCGGGTTACTCGGGCTGGAGCTCGGGTCTCCGCCCTGCATGTTTGGTGCTCTTTACAGAGCCAATGAACATGCAGGGATTGCCAGCCAGTCACTGTAATGCCGCAGCCATGTTGTTTGTGGGCATTACAGTGATTGGCTGGCCGCACAGCGTCACCTCCCAGACGATCAGCCCGTCATGATTGGTGTGTGTGGGTGTCTGTGCGTGTGTCTGCGAGTGTGTGCGGTGTCTGTGTGATGTGTGCGGGTGTGCGCGGTGTCTGTGCGATGTCTGCGGTGTCTGTGCGATGTCTGCGGTGTCTGTGCGATGTCTGCGAGTGTGTGGGTGTCTGTGCGTGTGTCTGCGGGTGTGTGCGGTGTCTGTGTGATGTCTGCGGGTGTGTGCGGTGTCTGTGCGATGTCTGCGAGTGTGTGCGATGTCTGCGAGTGTGTGCGGTGTCTGTGCGATGTGTGCGGGTGTGTGCGTGCAGGCAGACATAGGCCGATGTGACACTACTACTCCCATCGGCCTATGTCTGTCCCCGGTCCACTCGTGCCAGCAGGATCAGCTCGATGGGAGCAGTAGTTCCCATCAGCCTGATCCTGCTATATAAATTGCCCTACTGTGTCCCCAATAAATTTTAAATACATGTCATTGGTGGCCAGTGGTTGCCTACAATAAATTAGTTTATACATTACCTGTCCCCGCCGATCGCCACCTAAAATAAAGTAAAAAATAAAAAACTACACCTATACTCACCTAGACACCTAATTCCCCGAAGCCATCGATCTCCTGTAATAAAATATAAAATAATAAACCACAACCTTATCCTTACCCCTCCGTAGTAGTCCACGAGTGTCCCACGAAGATCTCCAGTTTAGAGCAGCCACATAGAATGTGACCGCTCTGAACCGCTGCCGCCGCTAGAATGATGGGGCCGTAAAGCAGCCCCGTCATTGCATAAGCGGGTTCGCCGGAGTTCAGGCAGCGCTGCTCCGGTTAGCTCCTTTACGGCCCTGCTGTATCGTGAGAAATTCCCATGGTACAGCAGTGCCGTAAAGGAGGTCTCCGGAGCTGCGCTGCCTGAATGCACTCCGGTGACCTCAGTCAGTGGCTCCCGCTGCCGGGAGCGGACGTGTTCCCGGCAGCGTGAGCTTACAGCAGCCATGCACAGCTGTCTCCATCTCCAGATGTGACAGCTGTGCATGGGAGATCAGCGCAGGAACGTGGGCAGGTAACTATTTTTTTTTTTGTAAACTAAGAATTAAATAAAATTGTGTGTTTTATTTCAAATAAATTATTTTTTTTCTGGGTGTAGTGTGTGTTTTTTCTTTTTAACACTTTGTAGGTTAGTAATGGGGGTGTCTTATAGACGCCCATCATTACTAACCTGGGCTTCATGGCAGCTGGCGCTGACATGAACCCCAACCCTATTACCCCCTGCCACCGCACCAGGGCAGCGTGGAAGAGCGAGGCTAAGTGCCAGAGTTGGCGCATCCTATGGATGCGCCATTTCTGGGGCGGCTGATGGCTGGTGTTTCTAGCCTGGGAGGGGTCCAATATTCATGGCACCCTTCCTGGGCTATTAATATCAGCCCCCAGCTGTCTGCCTAGCCTTTGCTAGCTATTAAATAGTGGGGACCCCACGTCATTTTTTTGGGGGGGTCCCCCATTTTAATAGCTAGTAAAGGCTAGGTATTCAGCTGGGGGCTGATATTAGTAGTCTAGGAAGCTCCGTGGGTATTACCCACTTCCCAGGCTTCAAACATCTGCCCCAGCCGTCTGCTTAACCTCCGCTAGAGCCTAAAATTATGGGGGATCCCACGCCAATTTTTTTTTAAACAAATCCTTTATTTTAACACTAAATGACATTTGAGGAGTTAATAAAGATGCAGTCCCTAAATTATTATTTATTTTTCAATTAATTTTTCCCCAAAACTTTGACGTGGGCTTTGCCATATTTTTGTATGCCAGCCAGGTACAGCATCCAGCTTCTATGAACGCGCCATTTTCCAGGGTGGCTGCGGACTGCAATTTGCACCCGGGGGGGGGGGGCAGAAAGCTTGGGCCTCCCTGCGCTGCAGATTCCAGGCCCCAGCTGCCTAGTTGTACCTGGCTGGACACACAAATAGGGAAGCCCTTTTTTTCTTAATTATTTCATGAATTTCATGAAATAATTTAAAAAAAAAATACGTGGGGCTTCGCCCTATTTTTGTGTCCAGCCAGGTACAACTAGGCAGCTGGGGGCTGGAATCCGCAGCGCAGGGAGGCCCAAGCTTTCTGGGCCCCACCCGCTGCAAATTGCAGTCCGCAGCCACCCCGGAAAATGGCGCGTTCATAGAAGCGCCATCTTCTGGCGCTGTACCCAACTCATCCAGGGCCCTGGTGCGGTGGCTCACTGGGTAATAAAGGGGTTAAGGCCAGCTTGGCATTATCAGCTGGCCCTAAGCCCGAAATTCATGGGGTCACGCCAATATTAGACATGACCACCATGAATTTCTAGTAAAGTATTCAAAAAAAACACAACACCCAGAAAAAAGTCCTTTAATTGAAATAAACACACAATTCTTTATTGTTCTAAATTAAACTATACTTACCATCACGCCCATTCCAGCTGAAGTCAACGATCTCCTGCAATAAAAGAAAAATAATAAAGCAACCTCATCCTTACCTTTCCATGGTTCCCACGACAACTTCAGCTCTGCTACATCGAGATGACAGGCTGGACCGCAGCAGAACGCTGCCATCCAGCCTGTCATCCCGCAGACACTGAGAAGCGCAGGCTTGCTTGTGCTCCTCAGTGTCTCTCTGTGACGGCATAAAGATGAGCCGAGGTCATGTCCAATGAACTCGGCTCACCTCATGCACGTCAATGACAGCGTGGAAAAATTCTCCTGCACTCAGCGCTTCAGCGTGAGAATTTTCCCACGCTGTCAGTGACGTGAATGAGGTGAGGTCATGTCCAATGAACTCAGCTCACCTCATGCACGTCACTGACAGCGTGGGAAAATTCTCACGCTGAAGCGCTGAGTGCAGGAGAATTCTCCCACGCTGTCAGTGACGTGCATGAGGTGAGCTGAGTTCATTGGACATGAACTCGGCTCATCTGGATGCCGTCACAGAGAGACACTGAGGAGCGCAAGCATGCCTGCGCTTCTCAGTGTCTGCGGGATTACAGGCTAGATGGCAGCGTTCTGCTGCGGTCCAGCCTGTCATCTCGATGTAGCAGAGCTGGAGCTGTCCTGGGAACCATGGAAAGGTAAGGATGAGGTTGCTTTATTATTTTTCTTTTATTGCAGGAGATCGTTGGCTTCAGCTGGAATGGGCATGATGGTAAGTAGAATTTAATTTAGAACAATAAAGAATTGTGTGTTTATTTCAATTAAAGGACTTTATTCTGGGTGTTTGTGTTTTTTTTTTAACTTTGACTATGGGGTTAGTAATGGGGGTGTCTTATAGACGCCTCTCCATTACTAACCTGTGCTTGATGTCAGCTGGCATTATAAGTTGACATCAACCCCAACTCTATTACCCCACTGCCACCTCTACAGGGCAGTGGGAAGAGCGAGGCTAAGTGCCAGAATTGGCGCATCCTATGGATGCGCCATTTCTGGGGCGGCTGACGGTTGGTGTTTCTAGCCTGGGAGGGGGCCAATATTCATGGCACCCTTCCTGGGCTATTAATATCAGCCCCCAGCTGTCTGCCTAGCCTTTGCTAGCTATTAAATTAGGGGGGACCCCACGTCATTTTTTTGAGGGGGTCCCCCATTTTAATAGCTAGTAAAGGCTAGGTATTCAGCTGGGTTCTGATATTAGTAGCCTGGGAAGCTCCGTGGGTATTACCCCCTTCCCAGGCTTCAAACATCTGCCCCAGCCGTCTGCTTAACCTCCGCTAGAGACTAAAATTAAGGGGAACCCCACGACAATTTTTTTTTAAATAAATCCTTTATTTTAACACTAAATGACAAGTACAGTAATCAACACTGTCACTGTACTTCATATATATGTGACTGACATGTTTCTATCTATATAATCTATGTGTGATTCTCTATTCCTTCTATTCTAAATTGTCGGGTACAGATGCTGAATTGCCGGCCGGCTTTTTTAAAGAGACGGTGCATGAAAACACTATTATATTTTTAAATAAATCCTTTACACTAAATGACAAGTAAGTAAGCAACACTGTCACTGTACTTCATATATATGTGACTGACATGTTTCTAGCTATCTAATTTTTGTGTGATTCTCTATTCCTTCTATTCTAAATTGTCGGGTACCGCTGCTGAATTGCCAGCCGGCTTTTTTTAAAGAGACAGTGCATGAAAACACTATTATTTTTTTTTATAAATCCTTTACACTAAATGACAAGTACAGTAAGTGACACTGTCACTGTACTTCATATATATGTGACTGACATGTTTCTATCTATCTAATCTATGTGTGAAGCTCTATTCTTTCTGTTGTAAATTGTCGGGTACCGGTGTATGCCGCTGATGAATTGCCGGCTTTTCGCGTAATACATTCTACATTATTCTTAGTTGTTTTACTTCATGTAGAATTAACCTACAAGGAAAGAAAGGGTTTATTTTCATTCCGATATTTGTGTCCCATTGACTTGCATTGGTTTCCTGTATCGGAATCGGCGATATCCGATACTTTTTGGGTATCGGTCCGATCCAATCCGATACGATATTTCCTGATATCGGAAGGTATCGCTCAACACTATCCTTAACATATTTCACAGGAAAGCACTTTCACTTTCGTTTTTGAACGTTTTATTTTGAGCCCGTAAAAGTGGCTTAATATCTCTGACCACGTTGTTGACAGCAGTGACCTGGGGGTCAGAAATGCTTCCTGGGGCGATCCCCATGCTGTCCCCATGTCATTTGAGCACTGTCACTATCGTTTCGGGCACTTGTTAGGCTTTTAAAAGATTGCCGGGGGAGCCGCCGCAAAAATGCTCGAGTCTCCCATAGACTAACATTGGGCTCGTTGCTCGGGTCGAGCACCCGAGTATCACGGCGTGCTCGGCCCGAGCTTCGAGCACCCGAGCATTTTAGTGCTCGCTCAACACTAGTAATTATTAAAAAAATTCCAATCTGAAAACACTGGCGGCAGAGGTAACAGTTCGTTGGACAACCAAGGAGTACAGGCGAGAGAGACACAAATGCAATCCAGCAGAGGCAGGGGAACATTGTCAAAGTTCTGGGACAGTTTTCTCAGACCCTCCCATCGCACAAGCCTCTCAGAGGGAGGGAAAAGTTTGGGAAGATGCAGAGGGAGTACCTTGCCGATCGTACCAACGTCCTCCGTGATTCCTCTGTGCCTTATAAGTATTGGGTATCCAAGCTGGAAACGTGGAATGAGCTGCCTCTCTATGCATTGGAGGTCCTGGCCTGCCCTCCCGTTAGTATTTTGTTAGAGCGTTTTTTTAGTGCCGCTGATGGAAGTATAACTGATAGGCGTTTCCGCCTGTCAACTGAAAATGCTGACAGGCTGACTCTTATAAAATTGAACAAGTGTTGTATTGGGCCAGACTTCTCAACACGACCGAATGATAGTAGCGTAACATAAACTCAAATATAGTGTCTTTTTTTTTAGAGGTCTATTCCCATGCACCTTTTCACACCCAGACATGGGTATACGCTTCCTGATTTTGTCTATTTGCTCTTGTCCACCTCCATCTCCTCATCCTCCATCACCATATCGTTCACCACCATATCTACCATATCACCTCCTCTACGTCTCTTGCAAGGGGCATTGGAGTTCCTCCAAATTTTTGGTAGCCGTTGCTTCACTGCATAGGCAAACAGTATGGGAGACCCACTTCCTAATAATGGGAACTTTGTTTTCAGGAGGCCCTCCTCTATGTCTCTTGCAAGGGGCATTGGAGTGCCTTCAAATTTTGGCAGCTGTTGCATTCACTGCATAGGCAAACAGTATGGGAGACCCACTTCTTAAATGGGAACATTGTTTTCAGGAGGACCGTCTCTACATGTCTTGCAAAGGTCATTGGAATGTGTAACGGGTCTGGGAGGCGGAACCTCTGAGCAACTCTACAAGGGGGCGGTCCTTGTGAGGAAGCGGGTGGCTCCCAGGGAAGACGGGCAGGTAGTCACGGCAAGTGACAGGGACAGTCTCTGGGTAGACTAGCAGACAGGTAGCAGGTGGACGCTCCCAGGTGAGCGGTCAAGAGTCTCTGGACGGGCAGATGGTCATAGCAAGTGACGGCAGAGTCTCCAGGTAGGCTAGCAGGCAGGTAGCAGGTGAGCACTCCCAGGTGAGCGGGCAAGAGTCTCTGTACAGGCAGGTGGTCACGGCAAGTGACGGCTGAGCCTCCAGGTAGGCTAGCAGGCAGGTAGCAGGTGAGCGCTCCCAGGTGAGCAGGCAAGAGTCTCTGGACTGGCAGATGGTCACGGCAAGTGACGGCAGAGCCTCCAGGTAGGCTAGCAGGCAGGTAGCAGGTGAGCGATCCTAGGTGAGCGGGCAGGCTGGTCCATAGACAGACTGACAGGTGTCGGAAGGCAGACCGCCGGACCGCAGGCTTGCAAGCAGGTAAGCGGATATCAGGCAGGTATCAAGCAGGAATCTGGCAGGTGACTGGCAGGTAACTGGCAACGGGACCTGAGGGCTGAAGCAGAGTGAAGGCTTTGCAACAACATTGCTCGGGCACCTCCATTTTGGAAGAGGTGCCTTATATATGGTGAGGTCCTCCGGCCATTGGCCCGGGACTCCTTAGGACGGCGCGCGCGGCCCCTTTAAGAGAGGGGGAGCGCACGCGTGCGCGCCCTAAGCACAGTGGCCGGGAAGCAGCGCGCGCTGCCAGCAGAGCGGGAGGAGGACGCCGGGCACGGAGCGGAGAGGTGAGGGGAACAGCGTCCCTGCCTAACAGGAGGCAGGGACGCCGACGCTACAGTACCCCCCCTTTAGGCCCCCCCTTTTTTAGGCCAGACAGAAATTTATCAAGGATGAGAGGGGCATGGATGTTCTCCCGGGGCTCCCACGTTCTCTCCTCAGGACCAAAACCCTTCCAATCTACCAGAAAAAAGGTTTTTCCTCTTACCCTTTTGGTGGCCAGAATGTTCTCTACCTCAAACTCGTTTTCAGCGGAAACCGGAGCAGGAGGCGTACCTGTAGACTTGGAAAAAGAGTTAAGTACCACGGGTTTGAGGAGAGATACATGGAAGGAGTTAGGGATCCGCAAGTTGGCCGGGAGTTTTAATTTATAGGCCACTGGGTTGATTTGTTTGATAACTTCTAGTGGGCCGATGAACCGAGGCCCTAACCTGTAGGAAGGAATCTTGAGCCGGACATACTTGGACGAGAGCCAGACTTTATCTCCAGGACGGAATTGTGGAGGATCCAGGCGTTTTTTGGCAGCGTGTTTTTTAATCCGCTCGGACGACTGAAGGAGTGCGGATCGGGTACTCTCCCAAATGGAGGAAAATTTGCTAACGAGAGATTCCGCAGCCGGATTGTCCACCGAGGTGGAGACGGGAAATGGGATCCGAGGATGCTGACTGAAGACAACAAAAAACGGGGATTTGGAGGAAGATTCGTTCTCGTGATTATTGTAAGAAAATTCGGCCCATGGCAGGAGATCCACCCAGTCTGAATGGTGGGCATTAACGAAGTGCCGGAGGTAACTGGTCAGGATCTGATTGATCCGCTCCACTTGACCATTGGACTGTGGGTGGTATGGGGAGGAGAAGTCCAAGGTGACGTCTAGCAGCTTACATGTGGCTCTCCAGAAGCGTGAGGTGAACTGAACCCCACGATCCGACACGATGTGGAGGGGCAGGCCATGGAGACGGAAGATGTGGCGGATAAAGTCTTTAGCCAGCTCGGGTGCAGACGGGAGGCCTGGCAGGGGAATGAAATGAGCCATTTTGGAAAAGCGGTCAGCGACCACCCAAATGACCGTACAACCGGCAGAGACAGGGAGATCTGTTACAAAGTCCATAGCTATATGCAGCCAGGGAGCAGCAGGTACTGGAAGAGGAAGGAGGCGACCGGCTGGCAGGTGTCTCGGAACCTTGTTGCGGGCGCAGGACACACAGGCAGAAACAAAGTCTATTACGTCCTTGTGCAGGGTAGGCCACCAGTAGTGCCGGGTGATAAGCTGGAGGGTCTTTTTCTGACCGGCATGGCCAGCAAGCTTAGACAAGTGACCCCAGTGTAGGATCCTCTCCCGATCAGGTACCGTTACGAACGTCTTTCCGGGAGGGAGACGATTTAGACTCACGGGGGCCACCTGCATTACTCTGGCGGGATCGATGATGTGTTTAGGTTCCTCCTCAAGATCAGACACCAGGAAGGATCGGGACAAGGCGTCAGCCTTGATGTTTTTGTCAGCCGGGCGAAAATGAAGAACAAAATCAAAGCGAGCAAAAAACAAGGACCACCGGGCTTGGCGCGGGTTAAGTCTCTGGGCACTCTGGAGGTAAGCCAAGTTCTTGTGGTCCGTGTAAATTATTACGGGGTGAAGAGCCCCCTCGAGCAGGTAACGCCACTCCTCCAATGCCAGCTTAATGTCCAATAACTCTCGGTCTCCTATAGAATAGTTGCGCTCGGAAGAGGAGAAGAGTTTGGAGAAGAAGCCGCAAGTTACCATTCTCCCGGAAGACGATTTTTGGGTAAGTACCGCTCCGGCTCCAGAGGAGGAGGCGTCAACTTCCAGGAAGAATTGTTTGCTGCCGTCCGGGCGATGCAGCACCGGGGCGGAAGAGAAAGCCTGTTTTAAGGAAAGAAAGTCTTCCTCAGCTTCGGGCGGCCATTCTCTGGGATTAGTGCCCTTACGGGTGAGCGCAGAGATTGGGGCAGTCCGGGAAGAGAAGTGCGGTATGAAGAGGCGGTAGTAGTTGGTGAAGCCCAGGAACCGCTGAATAGCCTTCAACCCCTCTGGTCGAGGCCACTTCTCGATGGCAGACAGTTTCTCAGGATCCATTCATAGGCCGGTCTGAGAAATTATGTAGCCCAAAAACGGAAGGGAGGTCTGCTCAAAGAGGCACTTCTCATATTTGGCGTAGAGGTGGTTCTGCCTGAGCCTGAGCAGAACCTGAAGAACATCCCTCCGGTGTGTGGGGAGATCCGGAGAGAAGACCAAGATGTCGTCCAGGTACACCACTACGCAGGAGTAGAGAAGGTCCCGGAAGATGTCATTGACCAACTTTTGAAAGACGGCGGGAGCGTTACAGAGACCGAAGGGCATTACCAGGTATTCATAGTGGCCATCCCGGGTGTTGAATGCCGTCTTCCATTCATCCCCCTGAAGGATACGGACCAGGTTATACGCCCCACGGAGGTCCAGCTTGGTGAAGATTCTAGCCCCCCTCAGACGGTCAAATAATTCTGGAATGAGCGGAAGGGGGTATTTATTCTTCACCATGATCTGGTTAAGGCCTCTATAGTCTATACAGGGACGGAGTGAGCCGTCCTTCTTTTTGATGAAGAAGAAACCTGCTCCCGCCAGGGAAGTAGATTTCTGGATGAATCCCCGGGCCAGATTCTCCTCAATATATTCTGACATGGATCAGGTCTCAGCAGCGGACAAAGGGTAAATGCGCCCACGGGGAGGAGTAGCGCCGGGCATCAGGTCGATTGGGCAGTCGTATGGTCTATGAGGGGGTAATGTCTCTGCCTCCTTTTTATTAAAGATGTCCGCATATGACCAATAAGGAGCCGGAAGACCAGGTAGATTGGCTGGAGTAGGAGAAGGACGGACAGGATGGACGGGAACTAAACAAGTCTTATGGCAGTCCTGTCCCCAGCGAAGGACTTCTCCGGTCTGCCAATCAAGCACGGGTGCATGTCTCTGAAGCCAAGGTAGGCCTAGCAAGAGGGCGTGAGAGAGTCCAGGCAGAACATGAAAGAAGATGCTCTCAGAGTGCAGCATTCCCACCTGCAGGGTTATGGATTCGGTGATGAGTTGGATGGGATGTGGTAAGAGACCCCCATCCACGGCAGCGACAGATAAGGGTACAGCTAGAGGTTTGGTGGGAATGCGGTACTTCTCTACCAGAGACTGAGAAAAGAGATTTCCGGCAGCTCCAGAGTCAAGTTGAGCTAGTTCAAAATAACGGTTCTCCCCGCAGATGATAGAGTCCGACAGCAGCAGAGATGGAGAGGGTTTACTCTTGTCTAGGACGACCTCTCTGAGCGATCCTAGACACAGGCGTTTCCCGACCTCTCCGGGCAGGAACGGATCCGGTGCTCCTTACTGCCACAGTAGAAGCAGCTCCCCTCGGCACGGCGTAACTCTTGACGGGTTTTGACTAGTGTTGAGCGAGCACTAAAATGCTAGGGTGCTCGAAGCTCGGGCCGAGCACGCCGTGATACTCGGGTGCTCGACCCGAGCAACGAGCCCAATGTTAGTCTATGGGAGACTCGAGCATTTTTGCGGCGGCTCCCCCGGCAGTCTTTTAAAAGCCTAACAAGTGCCCAAAACGATAGTGACAGTGCTCAACTGACATGGGGACAGCATGGGGATCGCCCCAGGAAGCATTTCTGACCCCCAGGTCACTGCTGTCAACAACGTGGTCAGAGGTATTAAGCCACTTTTACGGGCTCAAAATAAAACGTTCAAAAACGAAAGTGAAAGTGCTTTCCTGTGAAATATGTTAAGGATAGTGTTGAGCGATACCTTCCGATATCAGGAAATATCGTATCGGATTGGATCGGACCGATACCCAAAAAGTATCGGATATCGCCGATTCCGATACAGGAAACCAATGCTAGTCAATGGGACACAAATATCGGAATGAAAATAAACCCTTTCTTTCCTTGTAGGTTAATTCTACATGAAGTAAAACAACTAAGAATAATGTAGAATGTATTACGCGAAAAGCCGGCAATTCATCAGCGGCATACACCGGTACCAGACAATTTACAACAGAAAGAATAGAGCTTCACACATAGATTAGATAGATAGAAACATGTCAGTCACATATATATGAAGTACAGTGACAGTGTCACTTACTGTACTTGTCATTTAGTGTAAAGGATTTATAAAAAAAAATAATAGTGTTTTCATGCACTGTCTCTTTAAAAAAAAACGGCCGGCAATTCAGCAGCGGTACCCGACAATTTAGAATAGAAGGAATAGAGAATCACACAAAGATTAGATAGCTAGAAACATGTCAGTCACATATATATGAAGTACAGTGACAGTGTTGCTTACTGTACTTGTCATTTAGTGTAAAGGATTTATTTAAAAATATAATAGTGTTTTCATGCACTGTCTCTTTAAAAAAGCCGGCCGGCAATTCAGCATCTGTACCCGACAATTTAGAATAGAAGGAATAGAGAATCACACATAGATTATATAGATAGAAACATGTCAGTCACATATATATGAAGTACAGTGACAGTGTTGATTACTGTACTTGTCATTTAGTGTTAAAATAAAGGATTTATTTAAAAAAAAAATTGGCGTGGGGTTCCCCTTAATTTTAGTCTCTAGCGGAGGTTAAGCAGACGGCTGGGGCAGATTTTTGAAGCCTGGGAAGGGGGTAATACCCACGGAGCTTCCCAGGCTACTAATATCAGCCCCCAGCTGAATACCTAGCCTTTACTAGCTATTAAAATGGGGGACCCCCCCAAAAAAATGACGTGGGGTCCCCCCTAATTTAATAGCTAGCAAAGGCTAGGCAGACAGCTGGGGGCTGATATTAATAGCCCAGGAAGGGTGCCATGAATATTGGCCCCCTCCCAGGCTAGAAACACCAGCCGTCAGCCGCCCCAGAAATGGCGCATCCATAGGATGCGCCAATTCTGGCACTTAGCCTCACTCTTCCCACTGCCCTGTAGCGGTGGCAGTGGGGTAATAGGGTTGGGGTTGATGTCAGCTTATAATGCCAGCTGACATCAAGCCCAGGTTAGTAATGGAGAGGCGTCTATAAGACACCCCCATTACTAACCCCATAGTCAAAGTTAAAAAAAAAAACACAAACACCCAGAATAAAGTCCTTTAATTGAAATAAACACAGGTACAGCGTGGGAGAATTCTCCTGCACTCAGCGCTTCAGCGTGAGAATTTTCCCACGCTGTCAGTGACGTGCATGAAGTGAGCTGAGTACATTGGACATGACCTCACCTCATTCACGTCACTAACAGCGTGGGAAAATTCTCAAGCTGAAGCGCTGAGTGCAGGAGAATTTTCCCACGCTGTCAGTGACGTGCATGAGGTGAGCCGAGTTCATTGGACATGACCTCGGCTCATCTTTATGCCGTCACAGAGAGACACTGAGGAGCGCAAGCAAGCCTGCGCTTCTCAGTGTCTGCGGGATGACAGGCTGGATGGCAGCGTTCTGCTGCGGTCCAGCCTGTCATCTCGATGTAGCAGAGCTGAAGCTGTCGTGGGAACCATGGAAAGGTAAGGATGAGGTTGCTTTATTATTTTTCTTTTATTGCAGGAGATCGTTGGCTTCAGCTGGAATTGGCGTGATGGTAAGTATAGTTTAATTTAGAACAATAAAGAATTGTGTGTTTATTTCAATTAAAGGACTTTTTTCTGGGTGTTGTGTTTTTTTTAAATACTTTACTAGAAATTCATGGTGGTCATGTCTAATATTGGCGTGACCCCATGAATTTCGGGCTTAGGGCCAGCTGATAATGCCAAGCTGGCCTTAACCCCTTTATTACCCAGTGAGCCACCGCACCAGGGCCCTGGATGAGTTGGGTACAGCGCCAGAAGATGGCGCTTCTATGAACGCGCCATTTTCCGGGGTGGCTGCGGACTGCAATTTGCAGCGGGTGGGGCCCAGAAAGCTTGGGCCTCCCTGCGCTGCGGATTCCAGCCCCCAGCTGCCTAGTTGTACCTGGATGACACAAAAATAGGGCGAAGCCCCACGTATTTTTTTTTTTAATTATTTCATGAAACTCATGAAATAATTAAGAAAAAAAGGGCTTCCCTATATTGTTGTGTCCAACTAGGTACAAATAGGCAGCTGGTGGTTGGGGGCAGCCCGTTCCTGCCTGCTGTACCTGGCTGGACACAAATATAGTGCGAAGCCCCACGTCAATTTTTTTTTAATTATTTCATGAAATAATTTTTTAAAAAAAGGGCTTCCCTATATTGTTGTGTCCGGCCAGGTACAAATAGGCAGCTGGTGGATGGGCGCAGCCCGTTACTGCCTGCTGTACCTGGCTGGACACAAATATAGGGCGAAGCCCCACATCAATTTTTTTTTAATTATTTCATGAATTTCCTGAAATAATTTAAAAAAAATTGACTTGGGGCTTCGCACTATATTTGTGTCCAGTCAGGTACAGCAGGCAGGAACGGGCTGCGCCCAACCACCAGCTGCCTATTTGTACCTGGCCAGACACAAAAATATAGGGAAGCCCTTTTTTTCTTTATTATTTCATGAATTTCATGAAATAATTAAAAAAAAAAAATACGTGGGGCTTCTCCCTATTTGTGTGTCCAGCCAGGTACAACTAGGCAGCTGGGGGCTAGAATCTGCAGCGCAGGGAGGCCCAAGCTTTCTGCCCCCTCCCCCCCCCCGGTGCAAATTGCAGTCCGCAGCCACCCCGGAAAATGGCGCGTTCATAGAAGCTGGATGCTGTACCTGGCTGGCATACAAAAATATGGCAAAGCCCACGTCAAAATTTTGGGGAAAAATTAATTAAAAAATAAATAATAATTTAGGGACTGCATCTTTATTAACTCCTCAAATGTCATTTAGTGTTAAAATAAATGATTTATTTAAAAAAAAATTGGCGTGGGATCCCCCATAATTTTAGGCTCTAGCAGAGGTTAAGCAGACGGCTGGGGCAGATGTTTGAAGCCTGGGAAGTGGGTAATACCCACGGAGCTTCCCAGACTACTAATATCAGCCCCCAGCTGAATACCTAGCCTTTACTAGCTATTAAAATGGGGGACCCCCCCCAAAAAAATGACGTGGGGTCGCCCCTATTTAATAGCTAGCAAAGGCTAGGCAGACAGCTGGGGGCTGATATTAATAGCCCAGGAAGGGTGCCATGAATATTGGCCCCCTCCCAGGCTAGAAACACCAGCCCTCAGCCGCCCCAGAAATGGCGCATCCATAGGATGCGCCAACTCTGGCACTTAGCCTCGCTCTTCCACGCTGCCCTGGTGCGGTGGCAGGGGGTAATAGGGTTGGGGTTCATGTCAGCGCCAGCTGCCATGAAGCCCAGGTTAGTAATTATGGGCGTCTATAAGACACCCCCCTTACTAACCTACAAAGTGTTAAAAAGAAAAAACACACACTACACCCAGAAAAAAAATAATTTATTTGAAATAAAACACACAATTTTATTTAATTCTTAGTTTACTAAAAAAAAATAGTTACCTGTCCACGTTCCTGCACTGATCTCCCATGCACAGCTGTCACATCTGGAGATGGAGACAGCTGTGCATGGCTGCTGTAAGCTCACGCTGCCGGGAACACGTCCGCTCCCGGCAGCGGGAGCCACTGACTGAGGTCACCGGAGTGCATTCAGGCAGCGCAGCTCCGGAGACCTCCTTTACGGCACTGCTGTACCGTGGGAATTTCTCACGATACAGCAGGGCCGTAAAGGAGCTAACTGGAGCAGCGCTGCCTGAACTCCGGCGAACCCGCTTATGCAATGACGGGGCTGCTTTACGGCCCCATCATTCTAGCGGCGGCAGCAGTTCAGAGCGGTCACATTCTATGTGGCTGCTCTAAACTGGAGATCTTCGTGGGACACTCGGAGGGGTAAGGATAAGGTTGTGGTTTATTATTTTATATTTTATTACAGGAGATCGATGGCTTCGGGGAATTAGGTGTCTAGGTGAGTATAGGTGTAGTTTTTTATTTTTTACTTTATTTTAGGTGGCGATCGGCGGGGACAGGTAATGTATAAACTAATTTATTGTAGGCAACCACTGGCCACCAATGACATGTATTTAAAATTTATTGGGGACACAGTAGGGCAATTTATATAGCAGGATCAGGCTGATGGGAACTACTGCTCCCATCTAGCTGATCCTGCTGGCACGAGTGGACCGGGGACAGACATAGGCCGATGGGAGTAGTAGTGTCACATCGGCCTATGTCTGCCTGCACGCACACACCCGCACACATCCCGCACACATCGCACAGACACCGCACACACTCGCAGACCTCGCACACACTCGCAGACATCGCACAGACACCGCACACACCCGCAGACATCGTACAAACACCGCACACACCCGCAGACACACGCACAGACACCCACACACTCGCAGACATCGCACAGACACCGCAGACATCGCACAGACACCGCGCACACCCGCACACATCGCACAGACACCGCACACGCTCGCAGACACACGCACAGACACCCACACACACCAATCATGACGGGTTCATCGTCTGAGAGGTGACGCTGTGCTGCCAGCCAATCACTGTAATGCCCACAAACAACATGGCAGCGGCATTACAGTGACTGGCTGGCAATCCCTGCATGTTCATTGGCTCTGTAAAGAGCACCAAACATGCAGGGCGGAGACCCGAGCTCCCGCCCGAGTAACCCGGAAATGCTCGGTGCTCGCCGAACATCCCGAGTAGCGTGATGCTCGGGCGAGTACCGAGCAGTGTCGAGCATGTTCGCTCAACACTAGTTTTGACCATCTTGGTCTGGTCGACCTGCATAGGCTCGGGTGAGTGCGCCTGGGGAGTAGCGGGAGAAGTAACAGGTTTCTGAAAGGTAGAGGCTAGACGTGGAAACCTCCTCTCACGGGTGACCTCTTTGGCGCGTTCCTGGAACCGGATGTCAATCCGGGTGGCAAGAGTTATTAAGTCGTCGAGAGTGGTAGGTATGTCCCGACCGGCGAGTTCATCTTTAATATGGCCGGACAGACCCTCCCAAAAGACAGACACCAGGGCGTCGTTATCCCAGGCCAGCTCCGAAGCAAGGGTACGGAACCGTATGGCACATTGGCCCACGGTGAGATTTCCTTGATGGAGACGTAGCAGAGATGATGCGGATGAGGTCTTCCGTCCGGGTTCGTCGAAGACTTTACGGAAAGCCGTGAGAAAGGCTGGCAGGTTGGACACCAGGGGGTCTCCTCTCTCCCATAGAGGATTTAGCCAAGCCAGTGCCTCCCCCGTGAGATGGGACATGATGAAGGCTACTTTGGCCCGGTCGGAGATAAACTGGTGGGACAGGAGTTCAAAGTGCAGGGTGCACTGGTTTATGAAGCCCCGAGCTTGAGCGGGGTCGCCTCCGAAGCGTGGAGGTGTAGAAAGCCGAGGTCCGGGGCAGGATGCCATGGTATTGGTGGGCAGCGGCGCTACCGGGCTGCGAGTCATGACACTAGCGGTGGTTGCTGGTGGAGCAGTCAGAGTGTCCAGGAAAGAGTTGACATTCCGCAGATGACTCAGGATGGACTCCTGTTGGGACCTCTGACGGGACAGTTCATGACATAGGTCCGAGAGCGAGGGAGCTTGGGTGCCACCGGGTTCCATGGCCCGAGCAAACTGTAATGGGTCTGGGAGGCGGAACCTCTGAGCAACTCTACAAGGGGGCGGTCCTTGTGAGGAAGCGGGTGGCTCCCAGGGAAGATGGGCAGGTAGTCACGGAAAGTGACAGGGACAGTCTCTGGGTAGACTAGCAGACAGGTAGCAGGTGGATGCTCCCAGGTGAGCGGGCAAGAGTCTCTGGAGGGGCAGGTGGTCACAGCAAGTGACGGCAGAGTCTCCAGGTAGGCTAGCAGGCAGGTAGCAGGTGAGCGCTCCCAGGTGAACGGGCAAGAGTCTCTGGACTGGCAGATGGTCACGGCAAGTGATGGCAGAGCCTCCAGGTAGGCTAGCAGGCAGGTAGCAGGTGAGCGCTCCTAGGTGAGCGGGCAGGCTGGTCCATAGACAGACTGACAGGTGTCGGAAGGCAGACCGTCGGACCGCAGGCTTGCAAGCAGGTAAGCGGATATCAGGCAGGTATCAAGCAGGAATCTGGCAGGTGACTGGCAGGTAACTGGCAACGGGACCTGAGGGCTGAAGCAGAGTGAAGGCTTTGCAACAACATTGCTCGGGCACCTCCATTTTGGAGGAGGTGCCTTATATATGGTGAGGTCCTCCGGCCATTGGCCGGGGACTCCTTAGGACGGCGCGCGCGGCCCCTTTAAGAGAGGGGGAGCACGCGCGCGCCCTAAGCACAGTGGCCGGGAAGCAGCGCGTGCTGCCAGCAGTGCGGGAGGAGGACGCCGGGCACGGAGCGGAGAGGTGAGGGGAACAGCGTCCCTGCCTAGCAGGAGGCAGGGACGCCGACGCTACAGAATGCCTCCAAATTATTGGCAGCCATTGGATTCACTGCATAGGCAAACAGTATGAGAGACCCACTTTCTAATAATGGGAACAAAGTTTTTCAAGAGGCCCTCCTCTACGGTTCTTGCAAGGAGCATTGGAGTGCCTCCAAATTTTTGGCAGCCGATGCAGTCACTGCATAAGCAAGAACAGTATGGGAGACCCGCTCCTTTCTAATGGGAACATGTTGTTACTGAGGCCCACCTCTATGTGTCTTTGAATTGTTATTGTTGTTTTTCCCAAATTTTGGCAGCCACTGCATACCCTATAACTGTATAGCAGACCCGCACCTTTCTAATGGGAACATATCGTTACTGTGGCCCACCTTTATGTGTCTTTAACCCTAGAACGCATACCTGGGGCCTCGCAGGCCCGCCCTGTTAATTTTTTTCTATTTTCTGCAAGATTTCTTTAGTTAGAATTTTGAAACTCTAGGTATTCCTCAGCTACTATATAGTTGTTTGTCATTTCAAGTTGTTCATTTATTTTTATGTTACATGCATTTTCGGTATAACAACTCTTTTTTGAAAATACCCATTTTTATGGTCATGCGTTCTAGGGTTAAATTGTCTTTGGGGTTTTTCCTAAATTTTGGCAGCCATTGTACTCACCGCATACCGTATACCTGTATAGCAGACCCGCTCCTTATGGGAACATATCGTTACTGTGGCCCACCTCTATGTGTCTTTAAATTGTTATTGAGGTTTTTCCTAAATTTTTGCAGCCCTTGCAGTCACTGCATGGGCATTATCACTATAGGAGACCCACTCCTTTATAATGGGAACATTTTTTTTACTGAGGCCCTCCTCTATGTCTCTTCAAAGGGGTATTGGGTTGCATCCAATGCAGCTCTTGCAGTCACTACATATGCAATACTGAGGGACGACTGCTGGCCCTTTAAGAATAGTAAGGGCCGCCTGATGGCCCTATAAAAATAGTCTTTGTGACTTTCAGAGTCCCTCCTTCATAAATGAAACATGATGTGTCTGATCATGTCTCACACACCACATGGCCAGATAAGGTAGTAAAATATTAAAATTACATTTACCAGTGAATGTATTTTTCACCGTTAAAAGCAATGCAAAAGTGCAAAAACGCATCAAAAACGCTACGTGTGAACATAGCCCAAGGTGTGGAGGAGCATTTTTGTTTTTGGTTCTTTATTTTGTCTTATATACAAGTCATTACCCTGGAAAGTATGTTCCTTAACATTTTTCCCAGGAAAATCCATTTTGGTTTCATTTTTGGATGTTTTATTGTGAGTCTGGAAAAGTGGCGTAATACTCTGACAACATTGTTGACAGCAGTGACCTGGGAGTCAGAGATGCTTCCAGGGGTCTTCCACATGCTGTTCCAATGTCATTTGATCACTGTTCCCATAGATTTGGGCAACTTTTAGGCCCTCTGCAGACCGCCGTGGCGGGAGGGGGGGGGGGCGCCGGAAAATTGCTCGAGTTTCCCATAGACTTACATTGGGCTCGTTGCGTACACCGAGCACTCAAGCATCCCAATTTGCTTGACTCGAGCAACGAGTACCCGAGCATTTTAGTGCTCGCTCATCACTAGTGCTATCTTCTTATAACCTTCTCCTGTTTTGTGGACCTCCACCATTTTCATTTTCAGAGTGCTATTCAGCAGCTTAGAAGAACCCATGGCTGCTGTTTTTGGCACAAGGATAGAGGAGGCTAGGTTTTTATAAAGCTGAGAAATTTGCATCACCTGACCTTTCCTAACGATGACAGTGAACAAGCCATAAGCATAACAGGCTTATTAAGGTCTGTAACCTTGGTCAAAGTTATGCGAACACACAAATCTCCACAGGTGCCCAAACTTTTGCATCAGCCCATTTTCCTTTTCTTATTTTTAAAATGTAAAAAATTACAACAGATTTTTTTTTTTTGCCTAAAATACAAAGTAAATGTATCATCTTTAACTTTAGGCCTTTTAGAGATCTTTTTATCTACTTGCTTAACGGTTCACAATAACTGTAATTTTGACCAGGGGTGCCCAAACTTTTATATGCCATTGTAATTTAAAGGGAACCTGTGACGTGAAAAAAACTCTATTAACCTGCAAATGTGAGGTTAATCTTCAGGTTAATAACATTCTGAACTTGCCCGGCAATGGCACTTAGACCCCCGCTGCCAGGAAGAAATTAACTTTATTCCTCTTATTAATGTTCGAGTTTTATTCATGGGCAGGGCCGCCATCAGTGCATTACTGCCCTTACTGGCGTATGGGGTCGGTGAGCAGAGAGGCCCACACTGGGGCCCCCCTTCGTTCTGCTTCTGCTCACCGGGTCACAGGGAACTGAAGTTGTGTCTTTTTTTAAAGTTGGCATCTGTGCTGATTGCTGTCTCTCAAGAGCAGCAGGAGCACTGTGACACCCCCTGAGAGATAGTGTGTCACCCTGGCCTGGATGCCACAAAATGTAATAAAGCTGTGTCTGAGAGCAAGGGGGAGGTTCTCTAGTCAGGGGAACATTAGCATGCAGTACCTCCTGTCTCAGGCCAGTAGGGGGAGCAGGCTGCCCCTATAAAAGCTGGTGCTGGGTGCAGGGTTAGAGAGAACTGGATGACCTGTCTCAGTACTGAGACTTGTCCCGGAGCAGAGCAGGGACAGAAAGTTGTATTGCACCTAAGAGGAAGTGTGGCAGGAGGAGAGCCACAAGCCAGAGACAAGAGGCGAAGTGAGCCTGTCTTGGCAGATAGAGGACTTAATTTACCAGACTTTGGTGTCTTAGGCTGGGAAGATTCCACATCCTACAGCAGATAAACAGTCCACAGGGGACTGTATGTTCCTTGGCCCAAGAAACCTGGAGGCTCTGCCACAACAGAAGGGACCAGTAAAGCCGTACCAGGCCGGGAGCAGAAAGGAACCCACGTCGCAGGCCATACAGGCGAGAGTACAGGGAAAGCTCGGAAGCGTGGGCTGTTACCCTATAAGGAGGAGATAGCCAGAAGGAGCATAGAAAGCACGGTAGGCCTACACCCTCACCCTGACCAGGGCCAATTTCCCCATTGCTCTCAGACATCCAGGTCCCCTCCTAGCCGAGACTGTTTATGGGTCAGTTTACCTGTTTTAGTAAAGGCCCTGGACTGCAACCTGTTGTCTGTGTGCTCCTTTGCGCCTCCAGCACTACCGGTACTGGGACTCTCACCACCATCACTCCCACCATCCATTATACTGCCCTGGGGCCGCACTCCTCCCGTGGGGAGTCACACTACCCTAGCTGCACACCTCATCAGCCCCAGCGGTCTGCATGCAGCGGCGGTTCCTCATAACCGCAATCCACGGGTGGCGTAGTCGGACATAATCATCAGCGCATAACGGAATACCACTGGCCTGACCACCCTGAGCCATGGAACCGGGTTGCCACTACTACTCCCATCGTTCCCCTACTGCCCGGATCCGAGTGCCCCACGGCCCAGGGGGCGAGTCAATAGCACTCAGCGCTGCAGTGCCGGCTGCTCAGGAGCAGTCCTGACATAGGGTATGACCACTCACCCCAGCCTGCAGTCATCAGCGGAGTCAGGAGCCAAGCAGCTGATCCCTCCCCTCCATCAGCATCACAGCTATCAGACTGTGGAGCAAAATGGAGGGGAAGGGCTAAATGGAGGGAGTGGAGCCAAAGGCAACCAGGGAGAAGAAGAAGGAAAGAAATAAAAGAGCGGGAGATAGAAAAGATGGAAAAAGTGACCAGAGAGAGGCATGAGACACAGGAGAGAGGCATGAGACACAGGAGAGAGGTATGAGACACAGGAGAGAGGCATGGGACACAAGAGAGAGGCATGAGACAGAGGAGAGAGGCATGAGACACAGGAGAGAGGTATGAGACACAGGAGAGAGGTATGAGACACAAGAGAGAGGCATGAGACACAAGAGAAAGGCATGAGACACAGGAGAGAGGCATGAGACACGAGAGAGGCATGAGACACAAGAGAGAGGAATGAGACACAGGAGAGAGGCATGAGACACAGGAGAGAGGCATGAGACACAAGAGAGAGGCATGAGACAGGAGAGAGACAAGAGAGACAGGCTAGAGGCATGAGACACAGGAGAAAGGCATGAGACACAGGAGAGGCATGAGAAAAGAGAGGCATGAGACACAGGAGAGAGGCATGAGACACGAGAGAGACAAGAGAGACAGGAGAGAGGCATGGGACACAAGAGAGAGGCAAGGGAGATAGGAGAGAGGCATGAGACACAGGAGAGAGGCAAGGGAGATAGGAGAGAGGCATGAGACACAGGAGAGAGACATGAGACACCGGAGAGAGGCATGAGACACAAGAGAGAGACAAGAGAGACAGGAGAGAGGCATGCGACACAAGAGAGAGGCAAGAGAGACAGGAGAGAGGCATGAGACACAGGAGAGAGGCAAGGGAGATAGGAGAGAGGCATGAGACACAGGAGAGAGGCATGAGACTCAGGAGAGAGGCATGAGACACAAGAGAGAAACAAGAGAGAAAGGTGAGGGGTCTGAATATAAGACACTGGCTGTCTCTTACTTGACTTGCCCCCTTTTTTCCTGCACAGTCCTCCCTCTTGCCTGGCTGCAGTATACGGGCAATGCATGCCAGTACTGCTTGTCCTTTATGATAAATTTAATATATAATTGTGTGTCCTTTTCTAAAAGGTTTGAGGGATGGAGGCGGAGCTTGGGTGGGGTCTAAAGGGGGCCTGAAAATTTTGTCAGTATGGGGCCCTAAAATTCCTGGTGGCAGCCCTGGTCATGGGGGTTGCATAGTCACTGGTTCAGTCACTGCTTTGTGTGTAGAGAGCATTAGCCCTAATGCTGAATTACTGTCTGTCAGTGCCAGGTGTGCGGTTACAGCCGCCACTCTCTATACACAGAGCAGTGACTGAAATTGTGACGGCACTACCCCTGTGACTAAAATCCAAATGCTACCAGGAGGAATAAAGTTAATTTTGTCCTGGCAGCGAGGCCCTAAGTGCGGACACCAGGCAGGTTCACAATGCTATTAAACCTGCAGATTACCCCTGCAGGCTAATAGCGTTTTTTCACGGAACATGTTCCCTTTAATTGTTTCAAATGAAATTTAAAAATTTATAATTTTACACTTGTAATCTGTGTTCTATGTTATGTTGTGAATAAAATATGGCTATAAGGGATTTTTAAATGATTTAATTCTTTTTTATTTACATCTTACAGAGAGTCACAACTTTTTGGGCATTGTGGTTGTGTATTAATTATTCTTCTGCATGCTGATCCAGATAATCAACACTTGGGATCCAGGTACCTGTAACATACCTGGCGGCGTGCTTGCATAGTGCACCATCTCCCACTATGCAAGATCGCAATCTTAACCTTCAGTCCAGTCTGCTAGTCTTGCTCCTGTTCATACTGTGTGCTTGCCTCTGGTCTGACTGCTTAGGGCGGCGGCCCGGTTACTTCCTGTTTCTTATAGCTGCCGTGGGCACACTCCTAATGAGTCTCCAGCCTATTGCTGTGAGTCACTGGATATTTAAACCCACTCCACCCTGTAGGAGATGCCTGAGCAACACTAATTTCAGTGTGCTCCTACTCTGAAGTTGCTAGGTCTTGTTCTGTTTCTTGCCTGTCCCGCCATTGTGGGGGCTGTATTCCCAGACCTGTTATCTGTGTGTTCTAGCCTGTTTCCGCCTCTCTGGGGGCCGTATACCCAGACTTGCTCCTGTATCTCGTTGCAGTGTCAGTTCCTGTCTGAACACTCTCCTAGCCTGTTTGTCCGCCATACTGGGGGCCGTATACCCAGACTCGCTCCTGTATCTTGTTGCAGTGTCAGTTCCTGTCTGAACACTCTCCTGGCCTGTTTGTCTCTGTGTCCGTACCTTCCCTTTTCCTGCAGTCTCTGAACCTGAACCTAACTCCTACTAGTTGTCTCTGTACTTCTGTTGTGAGTTTAGAGTCCACTCGCTACTTCATTGCAAGTACCTTGTGTGTATCTGGTTCTGCTTGTCCCTTCCAGTCTGTTCAGTATGAACAGAGCCCTGTCCTCTCTGCTCTGCCTTGTTCACCGCTCCGGCGGTTTTGCTCTGCTCTGCCTTGCTCACCACTCCGGCGGTACCTCTCTGCTCTGCCTTGCTCACCGCTCCGGCGGTTCCTCTCTGATCTGCCTTGCTCACCGCTCTGGTGGTTCCTCTCTGCTCTGCCTTGTCCACCGCTCCGGCGGTTTCGCCCTGCTCTGCCTTGCTCACCACTCTGGCGGTCTCTCCTGCTCTGCCTTGTCCATCGCTCCGGCGGTTTCGCCCTGCTCTGCCTTGCTCACCGCTCTGGCGGTATCTCTCTGCTCTGCCTTGCCCACCGCTCCAGCGGTTCCTCTCTGCTTTGCTTGTCTCCTGCATCTGCGGTTCTGTTCCTGAATCCCAGTCTGTACTGGACCCTATCCAACCTGCGCTCCAACCTGCTAGTGCCTCCCTGTCTGCACTCCAGCCGTGCTTGACAGTACCCACCCTGTCTGCATACCAGCCGTGCTTGCCTGTATCCTCCTGTCTGCACTCCTGCCGTGCCTGCCAATACCCACCTGTCTGTGTGCCAGCCTAACCTGCCTGTTCCTGCATTCCCCGGTGGGGGTCAACAACTGTGTCCAGGGTCTGACCTGGAGTCGCACTTGGTCCCTCTGCTCGGTTCCTCCTTGGTCCACGGAGTCGACTAAGTCGCCGTGCAACCTTGGTCGGGTCGGGTTGATACTTAGTTACGCCCCTCCAGGCACTCCTCGGTTCATGGTACAGTGGGATCACTAATCACGCTCACGCCAGTCAGTCCGGGTGCGAGCGTAACAGTACCTATTCCCTATCCCTTTTTATTATCCTCTCACATTCTTCTAATGAACTTGGTGGAAATTTGTCCTATTTCTACAGCACTTTCTCATTAGCTACATACCCCAACATTCAAAGTTTCTGATTATCTGACTATTGATTATCTACATGGGACTTTATCTAGTGTTTATCTTGTGTAAGGCTGGAGTCTAAATGTAGCGGAGTTGCCCTTTGTATGTGGAATACTGTACCTTCAATTAGTGCTGGATTCACTGTCCTGTCCCAGCAGCATGACCAAATTTGAGCTATATCTGTATTTTCTGGCAGGCTGAGGGATGAATGCGCAGATCAGTTTCTCAGCTCACTTACATAATTTGGAAGTTACTGCACATGCTCAGTGTCATGGGTTTACCGCAACAGAGAGGAGCCAGAAGACTGCAGAGTCTGATTCCTCCCACTCTTGCACTCACTAGAAGCCATTCACCTTCATATTTAATGGTGCAGGTTTCTTTCAGCAGTGCAGGGGTTAATAGGCTTAGTTGTCAGCTCTTGGAAGCTTACCTACATTAAAGCTCTCAGCTGTCCAGTGTTAGCCACTCCCCACTCGTACATATTCTGGGCTTTGGCTTGGAGTCATTGCCTGAGCTAGCTTATGCTGCATGGTTCCAGGAGTGTGGTGGAGTGTTGTTGTTTGAGAAGGCGTTTGGAGAATTTAAGCTAAGACTGTTGAGTGGCTTAGGTTGTGTGTAATTCTCTATTTCTTCTATTTTGTTTTTTCCCCATCCTCCACTCCCCAGTGTTTACCTCTGTTGTTTGTGTGCATATATTTGTATGATTGGTATTTTCCTTTAGCCCTGTTTGTATTAACTTGTTAGTCTAGTTGGTGTACTGCCATACACTACTACTCCCCTCTTCCCTGGGTGAGGGGAGGGAACAGAGTGAGGGCGAATTGAGGAGCTCAGACAAGGTACGTGGCCCCGGCGTCTTCACCTTCAGAAGTAATGCAGGGAACAGGGCCAGCTAGGGGACCCCTAGCGTTAGGGACAGGGAAGGAGCCCCTGACCCTGGGATACCCAACAACAGAGTCGTGACTCCCAGTCTCCTGCAATGATGGCGCCTGTGTGAGATTTTAACCATGAGAGGAAGGTCACCAATAAGCAGTGATCTATTAGTCATAGATCAGGGGCAGGTCGGATTGTGGAGACCAAATGCTGCATCCAGCCCCATCTAAATAGCATAAAAATTCCATGGCTGATTACAGAAGAATGTCAAAATGGATTTATTCAAAAAAGGTATAATTTTAATCAGCTTCAAAGCGCCATAATAGCCATGTCTATACTTAAGAGTCCAAAGTCCTGCTGACAGGTTCTCTATAATAATTACCATCAACCCCTTCCCGACATGGCTATTTTCTGTTTTTGTGTTTTCGTTTTTCCTCTTTTTCATCCAACAGCCATAACTTTTTTATTTTTCTGTTGACATAGGCGTGTGAGATATTGTCTTTTCAGAACAAATTTTGTAGGAAAAAAATTCCAAGTGCAGTAAAATTTCGAAAAAAGCACAATTCCACAATTGTTTAGGTTGTTTTTATTTACGGTGTTCACTATACTGTAAATATTACCCAGAATTATGTTTCTCCAGGTTAGTACAATCTCGGAGATAACAAACAACCATAGTCTGTTTTTTTTATTTATGCAGCAAAAAAAAAAATTAAGAAATTTTGTAAAAAAAAAAAAAAAAATTGCTTGTGTCACCATTTTCCAAGAGCAAGGACGTTTTAAATTTTCAGTCGATGCAGCTGTATGAGGGCTTATTTTTTGCACCATGAACCGACCTTTTTAGTAATACCATTGTGGGGTAAATACTATGTTTTGTTCATGACTTATTCCATTTTTATGCAATGTTGTGGCTTCCTAAAAAACTTTTATGGATGTAACAGTAGCACATATGTACATTACTTTTTATTTCTTTATATTTAATTTGAAAAAAGGAGGGTGATTTGAACTTTTATATATATTTTTAGCATATTTTTAAAGTAACTTTTTTTCACTTTTCTTGTTAGTTTCCTTAAGGGTCTTGAACCTGCAGTCATTCAATTGCTTTTGCCATATATAGTAATACTACATTACTGCTGTATATAGCAAAATCAAGGTCTCCTATGAACACCAGCCAGAAACTGGCGTTCACAGAAATACAGTCATGACAGGCACAGGGGTCTTTAGTAGACCCCAGTCGTCATGGCAACCCATTAGCACTCTGCAATTGTGTCACAGAGTTGCCGATGGGCTCATAGAATGATGTGCCCCCATGCCAGGGTGATGCAAATCCTACTGTCAGGGATTCACAGTGACATTTAACAGACTAACAGCCACAGGCAGAGCTCCCCTCTATCCGTGGCTTTTAGAGGCAAATTATGGCTGAATATTGCAGCCATCTTCTTCCAGGAAAAATTTGGGCTTCGGAACTAAGCCTGCATCAGTCAGGGAGCTGGTATATGACATAACTATACGTCATATATCGGTAAGGGGTTAAAGGGAAATATTTACCATGTAACTGGCATTTACAGCAGATTCAAACCTAAACTCGTAACATGTTGCTATTTTATTAATGCCTTAGCACTGTATCACTGCGAATGAGTAAATTGCAGAATTTTAGTTTCTGAGTCACCCACTTCATCATGGTTTAATAATTTTTGCTTGAGATTAGGATCTCTTGACAGTGCAGTTGTTTTCCCGACAGTCCAGTAACTTAACTAATGTTTAAGCCGGGTCTGTAACAAAAAGATAAGTTACTCTGTCATGACATATATCTGTCTAAGGTTATCACTAAAAATAGTCACGGCAAGCCATAAAATAAATTGTCCTTCATTCTGAAAAAATAATCGTTTTACTTTTGCATGTGTAGAGGCAGATAAGTGAGGATATCTCTTATTTTGACATGTTAAATACTAACAATATGCTGCTTTACAGATAAACAAAGAAATAAAATGTATCAAAAAGCAGAAGAATACATGTAAAGGAAACGAGTTGCTCAATAGTCTTATATGGCTCACATGCTTGATGTTTCCACTAATGTGTCTGTTTAATCCAATCATGGCAATAGACAGTCCTAAAAATCAATTGCTACGTATAAAGTAATGATGATGGAAAATAATTACAGGAACAAGATTGCCAGATATTGTCTATATGTAGAGAGAACTTGCAGCACAACATCAACATTCAACATCAATCTAGGCCAATCTTTTTCCAAGACAGGACCAGAGAGTAATTACTGAACACCAGTTTCCAGATGTCTTCGAGCAGACTCGTAGAAATGGAGAAAGTGGCTTTCCAAGGTGCTAGACTATATCATTTGAATTCTGTTTTTGCTGTGAAATATATATTTGTTTCATTTAATTTATTCCAACGAAAAGGCCGATTGGAAGGAAGAAGACAGATGGAAGTTAGGGAAGCATTGTATTCGAATGTTTGATTTTGACCTCGATTAAAAGTGAAGGCACTTCACAAAGTTGGCATGGCTATTACCATTATAATCTCTGCCTGAATTGTATTATTATGTGAGGCATGTTGGCTGGCTTCCTTTGGAGAAGTTAGATTACAATCATGCTGAAGCAGCCACTGTGCCCATAATGGAGATCCCATGATATACAGCACACAGCGTACTTGTAAATGAAGAATACTTGATTATTGTTTCGATGCATTGTAAAGAAGCCTGTGTCTCATGATTCCAGAGGTATATAAAGAATATAATTATGAACACTTGTCTGCTGGGTGACATTTACCTACTAACTGGCATATTAAATCCTGTATTTATTAAAACATAAAGAGACACAGCCTAGTGGAATTGCTTAATTTGTCTATTTGTTTGTTCTTTACAAGATACAATGAGGCTTTAGTTTAATGATGAAAACAATAGATTCAGGGCTTCATTAGGAAGAAAACTCAGGCAGTTACCAATAATCAGAGCAGATGGTATCTTTCTCATTTTCTAGCACAGATTTACAACACAATTTCAGGAAAAGAGATATAGAACAGTAAGTTTTTTTCGTGTAATTTTTGCATAATAAAGATATTCTATGTAATGTAACCCTATTGCCATATATAATGTGATGTGTACAGCAAATCGATGCACTTCATTTTATTTATTCTTGATTTTATGATATGGTGAGAAGGTTATAGAACTTTTGCTGCAGAGAACAAACTCAGAATCTGTCACTGATGACAGGTCCTATCACCAAGAGACTTCACAGGCAGAAGTTTTAACATTCTCCAGTGCCCCGACAAAGCAGTGTCTCTTTCTAAAAATTATTAGGGAACTGATCATTTACAGATAAGCAAAAAAAGTGGTTATCTCTCTGGATAAACACTGAGTCATAGTTTGGCAGATTTTGATATTCTGTAAATCCTGCCAAAAGACAGATTCTCGCTGTCACAGTTTTATTTCAGATACAAAATAATATGATCAGGTAAAAATGTTTACTTAATAGGTGTTTCCTGCATTGGAAAAATACGTTTTATCAACATGCACTGTCTCACCTGTCCAATGGTTGTGTCTGCTAGAGCTCAGCTTAATTGAACTGAATGCGGTCTAGTGCTATATAAGTTAGTAAAATAAAATAAATAAATAAATAACCAGCTAAGGGAAAGCAGACAGCTGTGAGCCGGTCTTAATAGTCTGGTAAGGGGCCAATAACCATGGAGCTTCCCAGCCTATTAAATCAGCTCACAGCTGTCTGCGTAGCCTTTACTGGTTATTAAAAAGGGGGGACCCTAAAAAAATGACGTGGTGTCCCCTCTAGCAAAGGCTAAGCCGACAGCTGTGGGCTGATATTAATAGGCTATTCCCAGGCGGCGGGTGCTAACTGCAACTGTCATCAGCGTTGCCTGGTCTTGCTGATTGCAGGGAGACCTGGAGAGGATGATGGCAGTTGTAAGCACCCGGCACCTGGGAATAGCGCTGACTGTACTGATGTTCTCAGCCACCGGAGCATTTCATTCCGGTACGTGTCACACAGATGACACATGGATGTCATCCATGTGTCATCCATGTGTGATAGACGAATTGACGTCCATGCTGCTGGAAAAAAACAGACATGTCCAGATGTGGGTAACACAGACACACGGTCAGTGTGAACACAAGGACAGCCCCACAGATTTAAATGTGTTTACATGTGTAAGTGTCTCCTGTATGTGTGAAAACTGTCACCACATGTATTGGAGACACTGACATGTGAAGGGGTTCTAACATAGGTTTATTGAAAGGAAGAAAAACACTGTTGTTTTTTATGTTATTGGCCCACCTATGCAAAAATGACTCAAACAAGTCAAATATAAATCTTAAACTATAACTCATAAATCAATCCAGTTCATCACCTAAGAAGATAAAACACATATAAAACAGGGGTAAATAATGTCACTTCAATGGTACAGAAACGGTACCCAGGGTTACCAGCACATATAATAAAGCAGAACACATAAATGCTGCTAAAGTGCATGAATAAGAGGTCTCTCCAAACCTAACAAAAGCTACCAAATTTCTTAAAGATGCAACCCTATCAAAGTTTTTAACACTTTTATCATCTCAATATATTGCAATCATCACATTATATAGTACTGACAATTGCTCATTTTGACTTTCTACCTAGCTAATTTCTTCTCTTTTCTCTGCTCCGTGTTCAAACAGGAAGTCTCTTGTCCCTGCATTTCTCATTCCTCTCTTCAACTCCTGACTTAACTGCTCCACTCCTCCCCCTGCCAGGGACTTTTGCAGTTACTCATGACTCATACAAGGAAAATTGACCTCCTGTTTCTTCATAGAGCTTAGAAGGATTCAGCTAGTCAGATTTTAATTATGTGATGTCATAGACCTAATGGAAAAAATAAGTAACTGGGTAGAAGGTCAAAATGAGCAATTGTAAGTGCACAGTGTTATATAATATGATGACTGCAATATATTAAGAGTATAAACATTTTGATGGGAGGAGTGCTTCTTTAAGCAAGAGCAAGAGACTCTTTTTTTAGCCTCAGGCAGCCAACCTAGAATGGGTGCCAGAAACATGCCTGATATCTGCTCCCTGTAATCACACACCATGACACTTTTGCATTTTTTGCAGTGTGTCACAGTGCTCCCACATGATCTAGCCCTTCACTGCAAACCCCATCTCTCCATGGACTTGGAGTTTTGGGGATTATGGAGGATTAATACTGTTGTTCCTGATTACAGACAGTCACCATTGTCAATAACCATCACTCATATAATAAATAAAAATAAAAACATATGATAAAGTGCATTAACCATATGTAGTCCAGAACATATAAGCATTATTCAAACACACAGTCAAAATGCGTATACAGTTCAGAAATCATAATTAGATACCATATTTTTTGGATTATAAGACTCACTTTTCACCCCAAAATTTGGGAGGAAAATGGGGGTGCGTTTTATAATCCAAATGTAGCTTACTGGTGGAGGAAGTGGCTGCAGTGGAACGGAGTCACAGGAGGCAGGGTCGCTGCTGCAGGAGGCTGGCATTGGCAGGAGTGGGGCGATGCTGCGGGCCCCAGGCTGGGAGGAAGGGGTGTCTCACAGGGAAATTAATGGGAAGTGCAGGGACTCCATTCACCGACACCGCCTCGCATCGCCAGGACAAACCTTCTCTTCCAAGCCCGGGGCCCGCAGCATCGCTCCACTCCTGTCACCGCCGTCAGCTTCCTGCAGCAGCAATTCTGCCTCCTGTGACCCTGTTCCACCGGAGACGCCCCCCGGTAAACTACCGTAAAATTGGACTATAAGATGCTCCACCATTTTTTTAAAAAAACTTTTTTCCTATTTTCTTCCCCAAAATTTGGAGTTGTGTCTTATGGTCAGGTGCGTCTTAAAGTCTGCAAAATACGGTACATGAGGAAATAAATGTATCAGCATATTATAGTCTCTAGCTATGGAAGTGAACAAGTTATCACCTTTAAATTATAGCTGTTAGGCAAGCAAAGCAAATGCTCTATTGATAACAGTTTGACTATCTGACAAATAACTATAACTATAACAAATAACGATAACTATATTATCAATTTTATAATTGTTCTTCTCCTTAACTCAAGCAATATTGAGAATTCTTGCCTATAGTTGTAGGAAAAGAACAACATATACCTCAACTTACTATGGCAATTTCTAAGAAAAGTTCAGAAATGAGAGAAATAAAAATGTATGAGCACTTATCCCTGAGCGAGAAAAAGTAAATTGCATCAAATCTCACATTAATACAATACTATTTTTTTGAATAATGTTCCCTGGTATCTAAGTATAACTTAATGTATGGTGCACATTAAACTGACTATTTTTATATCCTTACTGAATTACAGAAGAACTTTCAGAAAATATCCAGTGCACTTTTAGAGATATGTAAAGTAATGATATAACAGGACCAATTTACTTAAAACTTTTTCATTAGAGTACCCTAGAAAACTAGTAGCTATCGAAATGTGTTCCTTATGGTATTCTCATCTGTACGTCTGATTGCACTTTGGCCTTATACAAAGCATAACAAAGATGGGCATTGCATATATTCGTGCCATTGATGGTCTATGAGTAACAAACTAAGGAGACATTTTCATGACTTTCAACAGAGTGGCTGCTGATGACAAGCAAGAGACCAAAAAAAGCAATATCTTTTGAACAGTATGGCTGATCTAAACAAGTACTCCAATCAATGTTTTTATCCTATAAATATATTGCAGTCATTATATTATATAGCACTGTGGACTTACAATTATCCATTTTGCCTTTCTAACCACTTAATGCTTCTATTTTTTATGCTCTATGTAGAAACATGAACTCTCTTGTCCCTGCATGTGATTTCATAAACCTTATGGAAAAGAGAAGAATTAGCTGAGTAGGAAGGCAAATTTAGCAATTGTAAGTACACAGTGCTATATAATACGATGATTGCAATATATTAAGAGGATAAACATTTTTATGGAAGAACTTCTTTAAATAAAACAAAAACTGGAGCGCTCAGGATATTGGCGGGAACATAATAAGAGCAAACACTGACCACTTTTGACTTGGTGATAGGTCCTCTTTAGAATATTGTACATGTTATTTTCTCTTTATCTACTTGTCATACATTTAAAAAATCATATTTGATTTAATGCAAAAAAAAGAAAGTATAATTCAAAAGCAATGGATATATCTAAAGATGGTGCCAGGTTTAACCAGGTGGTAGTCCGGGACCTCAAATTCACACCAAGAATAGGTACTAAACAGTCTACAAGTACGTCTTCTAAGCATCTATTAATTTCTATGTCAGTGCCGGAGCAATTAATAACTCATGTGAAGTTACCCCGAGGGTAAAGCACTGACACTGAATTCAGAGCTAGTTACTATAACATTTGTAAATCCTAATCCATTACTATGTGTCAGTACCTTGGTGATGTACAATAATAGAGATTAAAGAGTCAAACAATTGTATTTTATCCTATTAGAAATGCTTTATGTATAAAATGCAGGTGGATACAGCCCATGTTAAATATTCTTCATACATCCACTTGTCTGGGAGGGAAATGGTGAAACCAGTAACTATAAGGCACGGAGCAAAAAAATAATATACAGTGTCAGTCTTATATTAGATTGCACCCTGTGTGTATGGTAATTTCCAGTTTGCTCTTCTCGGAAGGTATTTGGTGCTGCACTCTGGCATATGTTTGTCCCATAAGACCTCAGGAGAAGACATGGATGACAGACATCTGTACCATCCTTCAAAACTTTGAGGACTCCACCAAGATGGTGAGCGGCGATGACGCCATAATTAGCATCACCATCCCGCTTCTCTGTCTTCTGAAGTGCTCTCTGCTCACAATCAAAGAGGACGCATTGAAGGTGGAGCACGATGAAATGGAGCACGGAACCATACAGGGTGATTACACACAGCCCAGCCTCATCTCATCCCAACGTGGATTGGGTGACAATGAGGAGGAGGAGGAGGAGAAAGAACAGGAGCTAGTTTCATGCGCTATAGATGGTACTACCTGTACAACTGTCATACCATCTGTTCAGCGTGGATGGCAAGAAAACAGAGAGGAGAAGGAGGAGAGCATGGTCAGTCATCCTCTTGGTGAGGACATGGAAGTCTTGCCTGTTAGCAGTCTGGCACGCATGGCTGAGTTTATGTTAAGCTGCCTTTCCCATGACCCTTGCGTTTTCAAAATTTTGGGTGACAGTCATTACTGGTTGGTGACACTTCTAGACCCATGCTACAAGGAAAACGTTATATCTCTTATTCCTGAGGCGGACAGGTCTACAAACATGGGGCAGTACCAGAAGGCCCTTGTTGCGGAGCTATTAAAAAAATTCCCATCTGAAAACTTTGGTGGCAGAGGTCGTAGTTCGTTGGACAACCAAGGAGTACAGGCGAGAGAGACATAACTTCAATCCAGCAGAGGCAGGGGAACACTGTCAAAGTTCTGGGAGAATTTTCTCAGCCTCTCCCATCGCACAGGCCCTGAGGTGCGAGGTACTCTCACAAGGAGTGAAAACTTTGGGAAGATGCTGAGGGAGTACCTTGCTGACCGTACCAACGTCCTCCGTGATTCCTCTGTGCCTTATAATTATTGGGTATCCAAGCTGGAAACGTGGAATGAACTGGCTCTGTATGCCTTGGAGGTCCTGGCCTGCCCTGCTGCCAGCGTTTTATTAGAGCGGGTTTTTAGTGCCGATGGTGGAATTATAACTGATAAGCGCATCCGCCTGTCAGCTGAAAATGCTGACAGGCTGACTCTTATAAAAATGAACAAGGGCTGGATTGGGTCAGAATTCTCAACACCACCGAATGATAGCAGCGTAACATCAGTTCAAATCCAGTGTCATTTTGGGAGGTGTATTCCCATGCACCTCTTCACACTCACACATGGGTTTATGTTACGGATCCGGGTGGTGGAACCTCTGTGCTGCAGTGCAAGGAGGGACCCAGAGGGGCGTAACTAAGTATCAACTCGGACCGACCCAGGTCGTACGGCGGCTGACGACTCCGTGATCAGGGAGGGACCGAGCAGAGGGACCAAGTGCTACTCTGGGGACGACCTTGTAAGGGAGCAGGTGACTCCCACGGGTCAGATGGCTGAGACTGACCGATACTGCAGATGGGCACAGCAGGCAGGCTGACGAGAGGTCCGGGTAGATGAACTGGCAGAGACAGCAGGCGACAGGCGGGAGCCTCTAGGTAGGCTGTCAGGTGGTCACAGCAAGGGACGGGCAGGAGCCTCCAGGTAGGCAGACAGGTGATCATGGCAAGTGACGGGCAGGAGCCTCCAGGTAGGCAGACAGGTGGTTATGGCAAGTGACGGGCAGGAGCCTCCAGGTAGGCTGACAGGTAACAGGCAGGTGCTTCCAGGTAAGCAGGCGGGTGAGGCCCATAGACAGACTGGCGGACAGAATGGAAGACAGACTGTCGGGCAGGAGAGTAGTCAGGCTGCCGGACAGGACTGATAGTCAGGCTGACGGGCAGGACAAGTAGTCAGGCTAGCAGCGGGACCTGAGGGCTGAAGCAGAGGTTAGAACACTGTGCATCAACTATTGCTCGGGCACCTCCATTTTGGAGGAGGTGCCTTATATATGGGAGTACCTCCGGCAATTGGCCAGGGACTCCTTAGGGTGGCGCGCACGGCCCCTTTAAGAGGGAGGGAGTGCGCGCCCTAAGCACAGTGCCTGGGAAGAAGCGGGGCATGAATGTTCTCCCTGGGTTCCCAAGTTCTCTCCTCTGGGCCAAACCCCTTCCAATCCACCAGAAAAAAGGTTTTTCCTCTTACCCTCTTGGTGGCCAGAATGTTCTCTACCTCAAAAACATCCTCAGCGGAAACCAGAGCAGGGGGAGTACCTGGATGGTTGGAAAAAGAATTAAACACAACTGGTTTGAGGAGAGATACGTGAAAGGAGTTGGGAATCAGTAAGGTGGCCGGGAGTTTTAGCTTGTAAGCCACTGGGTTGATTTGTTTTAGGACTTCAAATGGACCGATGAACCGAGGACCCAACTTGTAGGAGGGTATTGTGAGCCGAACATGTTTGGAGGAGAGCAAAACCTTGTCTCAAGGAATTGAGGCAGATCCAGACGTCTCTTGTCAGCATATCTCTTCATCCGCTCGGAGGACTGAAGAAGTGCGGACCTAGTACAGTCATGGCCAAAAGTATTGAGAATTAGACAAATAGTAATTTTTCCAAAGTTTACTGCTTCATTTTTTGTAATGGCAATTTGCATATACTCCTGAATGTGAAAGAGTGATCAGCTTAACAGCAATTACTGTACTTGCAAAGTCAATATTTGCCCAGAAAATGAACTTTAACCCCCAAAACACATTTCAACATCATTGCAGTCCTGCCTTAAAAGGAGCAGCTAACATCGTTTTAGTGATTGATCCATTAACACAGGTGTGGGTGTTGATGAGGACAGGGCTGGCGATCAATCAGTCATGATTAAGTAAGAATGACATCACTGGACACTTTAAAAGGAGGCTGGTTCTTGGTATCATTGTTTCTCTTCAGTTAACCATGGTTATCTCTAAAGAAACACGTGCAGCCGTCATTGCACTGCACAAAAATGGCCTAACAGGGAAGAGTATCGCAGCTACAAAGATTGCACCTCAGTCAACAATCTATCGCATCATCAAGAACTTCAAGGAGAGAGCTTCCATTGTTGTCAAAAAGGCTCCAGGGCGCCCAAGAAAGACCAGCAAGCGCCAGGACCGTATCTTAAAACTGTTTCAGCTGCGGGATCGGACTACCAGCAGTGCCGAGCTTGCTCAGGAATGGCAGCAGGCTGGTGTGAGTGCTTCTGCACGCACTGTGAGACGGAGACTCTTTGAGCAAGGGCTGGTTTCAAGGAGGGCAGCAAAGAAGCCACTTCTCTCCAGAAAAAACATCAGGGACCGACTGATATTCTGCAAAAGGTACAGGGAGTGGACTGCTGAGGACTGGGGCAAAGTCATTTTCTCTGATGAATCCCCTTTTCGATTGTTTGGGACATCTGGAAAACAGCTTATTCGGAGAAGAAGAGGTGAGCGCTACCACCAGTCTTGTCTCATGCCAACTGTAAAGCATCCTGAAACCATTCATGTGTGGGGTTGCTTCTCAGCCAAGGGAATCGGCTCACTCACAGTCTTGCCTAAAAACACAGCCATGAATAAAGAATGGTACCAGAATGTCCTCCAAGAGCAACTTCTCCCAACCGTCCAAGAGCAGTTTGGCGCCCAAAAATGCCTTTTCCAGCATGATGGAGCACCTTGCCATAAAGAAAAGGTGATAACAAAATGGCTCATGGAACAAAACATAGAGATCTTGGGTCCATAGCCTGGAAACTCCCCAGATCTTAATCCTATTGAGAACTTGTGGTCAATCATCAAGAGACGGGTGGACAAACAAAAACCAACAAATTCTGGCAAAATGCAAGCATTGATTATGCAAGAATGGACTGCTATCAGTCAGGATTTGGTTCAAAAGTTGATTGAGAGCATGCCAGGGAGAATTACAGAGGTCTTGAAGAAAAAGGGGCAACACTGCAAATATTGACTTGCTGCATTAACTCATTCTAACTGTCAATATAACCTATTGGTACTCATAATATGATTACAATTATATTTCTGTATGTGATATAAACATCAGACAAACACTAATAAAAACCAGAGGCCAGCAGATCATGTGAAAATATAATTTTGGTGTCATTCTCAAAACTTTTGGCCATGACTATATTCTCCCAAATGGTGGAAAATTCGCTGACCAGGGACTCCGCGGCAGGGTTGTCCACAGAAGCGGAGACGGGAAACGGAATCCGGGGATGTTGACCATAGACTACAAAGAATGGGGACTTGGAAGTAGATTCGCTCTCATGGTTGTTGTAGGAGAATTCGGCCCATGGTAGGAGGTCCACCCAATCGGTATGGTGAGCATTAACAAAGTGCCGGAGGTAGCTGGTAAGGATCTGGTTGATACGCTCCGCTTGACCATTGGACTGTGGATGGTAAGCGGAGGAGAAATCCAGGGTGACATCCAACAGCTTACACGTAGCTCTCCAGAAGCGTGAGGTGAACTGAACCCCTGGATCCAACACAATGTGGAGGGGTAGGCCATGGAGACGAAAGTTGTGAAGGAAGAAGTCCTAAGCCAGCTCCGATGCAGACGGGAGACGAGGCAGAGGGATGAAGTGGGCTATTTTAGAAAAGCGGTCGGCGACCACCCAAATGACTGTACAGCCGGCAGAAACAGGGAGATCTGTAATAAAGTCCATAGCAATGTGTTGCCAAGGGGCAGCAGGTACGGGAAGAGGCAGGAGGTGACCGGCTGGAAGATGTCTGGGAACTTTGTTTGTCTACCACATCCTTGCGCAGGGTGGGCCACCAGTAATGCCGAGAAATGAGCAGGAAAGTTTTCTTCTGACTGGCATGGCCGGCTAGTTTAGATGAATGACCCCAGTGAAGAATCCCCTCCCGATCTGGTACTGCTACAAACATCTTACCGGGTGGGAGACGAGTCAGGTCTAAGGGGGCCATACTCATCACTTTGGAGGGGTCGATGATGTGCGTAGGCTCCTCCTCTAGATCGGAGGACAGGAAGGATCGGGACAAGATGTCAGCTTTAACATTCTTGTCCGCCGGGTGGAAATGTAGGATAAAGCCGAAGCGAGTGAAGAACAAAGACCACCGGGCCTGACGTGGATTGAGTCTTTGGGCATTCTGGAGATATGCAAGGTTTTTGTGATCAGTATAGATGATCACTGGGTATAGAGCCCCTTCAAGCAGGTAACGCCACTCCTCTAGCGCCAATTTGATGGCTAGCAGTTCTCAGTCTCCTATGGAGTAGTTGCACTCAGACAAGGAGAAGAGTTTGGAGAAGAAGCCGCAGGTTATCATTCTCCCGGATGAAGATTTTTGGGTGAGCACCGCTATGGCTCCGGAGGAGGAAGCATCAACCTCCAGGAAGAACTGTTTGTTGCAGTCCGGACGGTGCAGCACTGGGGCAGAGGAGAAGGCTTGCTTTAAGGAAAGGAAGGCCTCCTCAGCTTCAGGCGGCCATACCTTGGGATTTGCTCCCTTACGGGTGAGGGCAGAGATGGGAGCAGTCCGGGAAGAGAAGTGCGGGATGAAGAGACGGTAGTAGTTGGCGAAGCCCAGGAATCGCTGAATGGCCTTCAACCCCTCCGGACAGGGCCATTTTAAGATGGCAGAGAGCTTCTCGGGGTCCATTCGTAGACCTGTCTGGGAGATAATATAGCCCAGGAGGGGAAGGGAGGTCTGCTCGAAGAGCCACTTATCAAATTTGGCATAGAGGTGATTCTGCCTGAGCCTAAGCAGGACCTGACGAACATCCCTCCGGTGTGTGGGAAGGTCCGGAGAGATGACCAAGATGTCGTCCAGGTACACCACCACGCAGGAATATAGAAGATCACGGAAGATGTCATCGACTAGTTCTTGGAATACGGCGGGAGCATTGCAGAGACCGAAAGGCATTACACGGTATTCATAGTGACCGTCCCGGGTATTGAATGCCGTCTTTCACTCGTCTCCTTGACAGATGCGGACCAGGTTATACGCCCCACATAGATCCAGCTTGGAAAAGATCCTAGCGCTCTTAAGGCGGTCAAACAACTCGGAGATGAGTGGCAGGGGGTATTTATTTTTGACCGTGATTTGGTTGAGTCCTCGATAGTCTATACAGGGGCGTAGTGAACCATCCTTCTTCTTGATGAAGAAGAATCCGACTCCAGCCGGGGAAGTAGATTTCTGGATGAATCCCCTAGCCAGATTTTCCTTAATGTATTCCGACATGGCCCGGGTTTCGGCCGACGACAACGGGTAAATAAGCCCACGGGGTGGAGTGGCACCGGGTACCAGGTCGATCGGGCAATCATATGGCCTATGAGGTGGCAGTGTCTCTGTTTCCTTTCATCAAAGTCATCTGCATAGGGCCAGTAAGATGCCGGCACACCGGGTAGATTAGCCGGGGTGAGAGGCGGACGAACCAGGCGGACCGGGACCAGGCAGGTCTTATGGCAATCCTGCCCCCAACGAGAGAACTTCACCGGATTGCCAGTTCAGCACGGGTTCATGTCTCTGAAGCCAGGGTAGACCTAGCAATAGGGAGTGAGAGAGACCGGAAAGCACATGGAAGGAGATCCTCTCAGAGTGCAGCATTACCACCTGCAGGGTTATAGGTTCTGTGACGAGCAGGATGGTCACTGGAAGGAGTCTTCCATCCATGGAAGCGACTGCCAATGGTTCAGCCAGAGGTTTGGTGGGAATGTGATATTTCTCTACCAGGGACAGGGATATGAGATTCCCAGCAGCTCCGGAATCCAGGTGTACAATTTCAAAGTAGCAGTTCTCTCCCCAGGAGATGGAGACAGACATAGTCAGGGAAGGAAAAGGTTTACTTTTGTCTAGGATGACCTCTCCGAGCGGTCCTAGACACTGGCGTTTCCCGGCTTCACCGGGCAGGAACGGATGAAGTGCTCCTTACTGCCACAATAGAAACTGCTCCCCTTGGCTCGGCGAGACTCTTGGCGAGATATGACCATCTTGGTCTGGTCGACCTGCATAGGTTCAGGCGAGCGTGCCCTGGGAGTTGCTAATTGAGAGACAGGTCTCTGGAAAGTAGGAGCAAGGCGAGGAAATCTTCGCTCCCGGGTAGTCTCTTTGATACGTTCTTGGAAACGGATGTCAATCCGGGTAGCTAGTGACACCAAGTCATCGAAGGTGGTAGGAATGTCCGACCGGCTAACTCGTCCTTAATCCAACCAGAAAGACCCTCCCAGAAGATGGACACCAGAGCCTCGTTGTCCCTGGCAAGCTCAGAAGTGAGGGTATGGAACCGTATGGCATATTGGCCCACGGTGAGACTCTCTTGGCGGAGACGTAGCAGAGAGGAGGCTGAAGAGGATTTTTTTCCTGGTTCATCGAAGACTTTCCGGAAAGCAGCAAGGAAAGACGATAGATCGGACACCAGGGGATCCCCTCTCTCCCACAGGGGATTTAACCATGCCAGTGCTTCCCCAGTGAGATGGGACATGATGAATGCCACCTTGGCTAGGTCGGAGATGAACTGATGTGCCAAGAGTTCAAAGTGCAGGGTGCACTGGTTTATGAAACCCCGAGCTAGAGTGGGGTCGCCTCCAAAACGAGGAGGTGCAGAAAGCCGGGGACCTGGGTTGGATGCCGTGGTATTGGTTGGCAGCGGCGCTGCCGGGGCGGGAGTCGCACGACTTGAGGCGGACACAGGAGGAACAGTCAGTGTGTCCAGGCGGGAGTTGACACTCCGCAGGAAGTTCAGGATGGTTTCCTGTTGGGATCTCTGACGAGAAACCTCCTGGTACAAGGTCAGAGAGCGAGGGAGCTTGGGAGCCACCGGGTTCCATGGCCCGAGCAAACTGTTACGGATCCGGGTGGTGGAACCTCTGTGCTGCGGTGCAAGGAGGGACCCAGAGGGGCGTAACTAAGTATCAACTCGGACCGACCCAGGTCATACGGCGGCTAACGACTCTGTTACCAGGGAGGGACCGAGCAGAGGGACCAGGTGCTACTCTGGGGATGACCTTGTAAGGGAGCAGGTGACTCCCATGGGTCAGATGTCTGAGACTGACCGATACTGCAGATGGGCACAGCAGGCAGGCTGACGAGAGGTGGTCAGGCTGTCAGGTGGTCACGGCAACTGACGGGCAAGAGCCTCCAGGTAGGCAGACAGGTGGTCACGGCAAGTGACAGGCAGGAGCCTCTAGGTAGGCTGTCAGGCGGTCACGGCAAGTGACAGGCAGGAGCCTCCAGGTAGGCAGACAGGTGGTCATGGCAAGTGACGGGCAGTAGCCTCCAGGTAGGCTGACAGGTAACAGGCAGGTGCTTCCAGGTAAGCAGGCGGGTGAGGCCCATAGACAGACTGGCGGACTGAATAGAAGACAGACTTTTGGGCAGGAGAGTAGTCAGGCTGGCGGACAGGACTGATAGTCAGGCTGGTGGGCAGGACTAGTAGTCAGACTAGCAGCGGGACCTGAGGGCTGAAGCAGAGGTTAGAACACTGTGCATCAACTATTGCTCGGGCACCTCCATTTTGGAGGAGGTGCCTTATATATGGGAGGACCTCCGGCAATTGGCCGGGGACTCCTTAGGGCGGCGCGCGCGGCCCCTTTAAGAGGGAGGAAGCATGCGCGCACCCTAAGCACAGTGCTCGGGAAGCTGCACGCGCCGGCAGCAGAAGCAGGAAGAGGAGCGCTGGAGGACGCCGGGCAGGGAGCGCAGCGGTGAGAGGGACGGCGTCTCTGCCTGGCAGGGGGCAGAGACGCCGATGCTACAGTATACGCTTCCTGATTTTGGCTTTTTGCTCTTGTCCTCCTCCTTCTCTTCATGCTCATCCTCCACTACCATATCACCAGGGTGACCGTGGTCTATGATGCAACACCCACATAATTTTTTTAAAGGGTGTTTATGACGCCCGTAAAAAAAAAAAAAATTATACAGTATGTTCATGTATAACCCCCAGGGGTAAATGTTTGTCAGCCCATACACTTAGTGCATGGGTATTAAAAGTATAGGAGACCCGCTCCTTTCTAATGGGAACATTTTTTATGGGGCCCTCCTCCACATCTCTTCCAAGGGGCATTAGAGTGCCTCCCAATTTTTTGCAGCCCTTACATTCACTGCATAGGTCAATACTATGGAAGACCCACTTCCTAATAATGGGAACATTTTTTTTCTGGAGGCCCTCCTCTATGTCTCTTCCAAGAGGCATTGGAGTGCCTCCATATTTTTGGCAACTCTTGCCTTCACTGCATAGGCAAACACAATCAGAGACCCACTTCCTAATAATGGTAACATTGTTTTCAGGAGGCTCTCTGACCTCCACGTCTCTTCCAATGGGCATTGGAGTGCCTCCAATTTTTTGGCAACCCTTGCATTCAATGCATAGGCAAACACAATGGGAGACCTACTTCCTAATAATGGGAACATTGTTTTCAGGAGGCCCTCCTCTAAGTCTCTTTAAAGAGGTATTGGGGTGTGTCAAAATTTTCAAAGTGGTATTGGGTTGCGTCCAAATTTTGGGCAGCCCTGCCACTCACTGCATACTGAATAACTGTATAGGAGACCCACTCTTTAGAAATGGGAACAATAAAACATAGCCGGCTGATGGTTCTCTAAGAATAGTGAGGGCCGACTGCTGGCCCTTTAAGAATAGTAAAGGCCGTCTAATGGCCCTATAAAAATAGGCTTTGTGACTTTCAGAGTCCCTCCTTCATGAAGGAAACATGATGTGTCTGATGATATCTCACACACCAGATAAGGTTGTAAAATGCTAAAATGACATTTCTTGGTGAATGCATTTGTCACGATTGAAAGCAATGCAAAAGTGCAAAAATGCATCAAAAATGCTAAGTGTGAACATAGCCCAAAGTGTGGAGGCGTATTTTTGTTGTTGGTTATTTATTTTGCTTTATATACAAGTCATTACCCTGGAAAAGATGTTCATTAACATATTCCCAGGAAAATCCATTTTGGTTTCGTTTTTGTATGTTTTATTGTGAGTCTTTAAAAGTGGCGTAATACCTTTGACAACGTTGTTGACAGAAGTGACCTGGAAGTCAGAAATGCTTCCAGGGGTCTTCCCCATGCTGTTTCCATGTCATTTGCGCACTGTTCCCATCGATTTGGGCAATTTTTAAGCCCTCTGCAGACCGCCGGGGGGAGCCGCCTGAAAAATGCTCGCGTTTCCCATAGCCTTACATTGGGCTCGTTGCTATGGTCAAGTACCCGAGTATTCCAATGTGCTCGACCCGAGCATCGAGCACCCAAGCATTTTAGTGCATGCCCATCACTAGTGTTGCACTTTGGCATGTGCTTGTATTTTTTTGGGAGGTATTTGGTGATGCACTCTGGTTTATGTTTATCTCTTCTCGTGAGGTATTTGGTGCTGCACTCTGGCATACAGTGTGTTTGCTCTTCTAGTGAGGTATTTGATTCTGCACTGTGGCATGTGTTTGACTCTTCTCGGGAGGTATTTGGTGCTGCACTCTGGCATATGTTTGTCTCTTCTCAGGAGGTATTTGGTGCTCCACCAAGGCATATGTTTGTTTCTTCTCCGGAGGTATTTGGATCTCCATTCTGGCATATGTTTGTCTCTATTGGGGAGGTATTTGGGGCTGCACTCTGGCATATGCTTGACTCTTCTTGAGAGGTATTTGGTTCTGCACTCTACATAAAAACATAGTTTTTAAGGTTGAAGGAAGACTAAGTCCATCTAGTCCAACCCATAGCCTAACTTGTTGATCCAGAGAAAGGCAAAAAAAAAACATGTGGCAAACACTAAGTTCCACATTGGGGAAAAAAATTCCTTCCCGACTCCATACGACAATTAGACTAGTTCCCTGGATCAACGCCCTATCAAGGAATCTAGTATTTATAACCTGTAATATTATGCTTTTCAAGAAAGGCATCCATGCCCTTCTTAAATTTTAACAGTGAATCACTCATTACAACATCATGCGGCAGAGAGTTCCATAGTCTCACTGCTCTTACAGTAAAGAATCCCCGTCTGTGATTATGTTTAAACCTTCTTTCCTCCAGACGTAGAAGATGCCCCCTTGTCCCAGTCTCAGGCCTCAGAGTAAAAAGATCAGTAGAAAGGTCTTTGTACTGTCCCCTCATATACTTGTACATAGTAATAAGATCACCCCTAAGCCTTCTTTTTTCCACAGTAAATAACCCCAAGTGTAATAACCTGTCTTGGTATTGCAGACCCCCCAGTCCTCTAATAACCTTGGTCGCTCTTCTCTGCACCCGCTCTAGTTCAGCTATGTCTTTCTTATACACCGGAGACCAGAGCTGTACACAGTATTCTAAGTGTGGTCGCACTAATGACTTGTATAGAGGTAAAATTATGTTCTCCTCATGAGCATCTATGCCTCTTTTAATGCATCCCATTATTTTATTTGCCTTTGCAGCAGCAGCCTGACACTGGCCACTAAACATGAGTTTGTCGTCCACCAATACACCCAGGTCTTTTTCAGTTACAGTTTTGCCCAGTGTTTTACAATTAAGCATATAATTATACATTTTATTTCCTCTGCCCAAGTGCATTACCTTACATTTATCCCCATTAAAGCTCATTTGCATTTATCAGCCCAAGCTTCTAGTTTACATAGATCCTCCTGTAATATAAAATTGTCCTCCTCTGTATTGATTACCCTGCAGAGTTTAGTGTCATCTGCAAATATTGAAATATTACTCTGTATGCCCCCTACAAGGTCATTAATAAATATGTTAAAAAGAAGGGGGCCCAATACTGACCCCTGTGGTACCCCACTGTTAACTGAGACCCAGTCTGAGTGTGTTCCATTAATAACCACCCTTTGTTTCCTATCACTGAGCCAATTCTTACCCCACATACATATATTTTCCCCTATCCCCATTGTTCTCATTTTATGTATCAACCTTTTGTGTGGAACCGTATCAAAAGCTTTTGAAAAGTCCATATACGCAACATCCACTGCATTTCCTTGGTCCAGTCCAGAACTTGCCTCCTCATAAAAGCTGATCAGATTAGTCTGACAGGAACGGTCCCTCGTAAACCCATGTTGATATTGGGTCATGAGGTTATTCTTCTTCAGATACTCTAGTATAGCATCTCTTAGGAAACCCTCCAGGATTTTACCCACAGTAGAGATTAAGCTTACCAGCCTATAATTTCCAAGTTCAGTTTTTGTCCCCTTTTTGAATATTGGCACCACATTTGCTAAACGCCAGTCCTGTGGTACAGACCCTGTTATTATGGAATCTTTAAAGATTAAAAATAATGGTCTATCTATGACGTTACTTAATTCCTGCAGTACTCGCGGGTGTATCCCATCCGGGCCCGGGGATTTGTCAACTTTAGTGATTTTTAGATGCTGCCGTACTTCCTGCTGGGTTAAGCAAGTGACATTTACTGGAGAATTTTTGTTATCACTAATCATGTTTTCTGTCATGCGATTTTCTTGTGTAAATACGGTTGAAAAAAAATCATTTAGCATATTGGCTTTTTCCTCATCCTCATCCACCATTTCACCCAGACTATTTTTAAGGGGGCCAACACTATCATTTTTTAGTTTTTTACTATTTATGTAGCATATGTTTGTCTCTTCCCAGGAGGATTTTGGTGCTCCACCCTGGCATATGTTTGTCTCTTCTCGGGAGGTATTAAGTGCTGCACTCTGTCTTATTTTTGTCTCTTCTCAGGAGGTATTTGGTGCTGCACTCTGGCATATGTTTTTCTCTTCTTTAGAGGTATTTGGTGCTCCACTCTGGAATATGCTTGTCTCTTCTCAGGAGATATTTGGTGCTGCACTCTGGCATATGTTTGTCTCTTCTCGGGAGGTATTAAGTGCTGCACTCTGTCATATTTTTGTCTCTTCTCAGGAGGTATTTGGTGCTGCACTCTGGCATATGTTTTTCTCTTCTTGGGAGGTATTTGGTGCTCCACTCTGGCATATGCTTGTCTCTTCTCAGGAGATATTTAGTGCTGCACTCTGGCATATGTTTGTCTCTTCTCGGGAGGTTTTTGGTGCTGCACTCTGGCTTATGTTTGTCTCTTCTTGGGAGGTATTTTGTGCTGCATTCTGGCATATGTTGCTCTTCTTGGGAGGTATTTGGTGCTACACTCTGGCATATGTTTGTCTCTTCTCGGGAGGTATTTAGTTCTGTACTCTGGCATATGTTTGTCTCTTCTCAGGAGGTACCGTATTTTTCGGACTATAAGACGCACCGGACCATAAGACGCACCTAGGTTTTAGAGGAGGAAAATAATTTAAAAAAAATGTAAGCAAAAAATGTGATCATGATGCACTTTTAAGTGGGAGGGGGTCTTCTGTTGACACTGATATAGGGGTAATATCCCCCAATTCTGACAATATCCCCTATCCTGGTATATATGCCCCCCTTCCTTTTATACGTGGTCCCCATCCCCATCCTGGTATGCCTGGCATCCCTCCAAACTGGTATGCATGGCACCCCTCATCCCTATCCTGGTATGCATGGCACCCCTCATCTCCTTCCTGGTATGCATGACACCCCTCATCCCTTATCCTGGTATGCATGGCACCCCTAATCCCTATCCTGGTATGCATGGCACCCCTAATCCCTATCCTGGTATGCATGGCACCCCTAATCCCTATCCTGGCATGCATGACACAGCAATCCCCATCCTAGTATGCATGGCACAGCGATCCCCATCCTGGTATGCATGGCACCCCTCATCCCTATCCTGATATGCAGGCTACCCCTCATCCCTGTCCTGGTATGCATGGCCCCCTCATCCCTGTCCTGGTATGCATGGCACCCCACATCCCCGTCCTGGTATGCATGGCACCCCTAATCCCCATCCTGGTATGTATGGCACCCTTAATCCCTATCCTGGTATGCATGGCACCCCTAATCCAAGTCATGGTATGCATGGCACCCCTCATCCTTATCCTGGTATGTATGGCCCCCTCATCTTTATCCTATTATGTATGGCCCCCTCTGAGTTATCCTGGTATGTATTGCCCCCTCATATTTATCCTGTTATGTATGGCCCCCTCAGCGTTACCCTGGTATGTATGGTCCCCTCATCCTTACCCTGGTATGTATGGCACCCTCTTCCTTACCCTAGTATGTATGTCCCCCTCCTTATCCTTATCCTAGTATGCATGGTCCCCCTAATCACCATCTGCTGCACATAAAAAAAATAAACACTGCTACTCACCTTTCTTCTCTCTCCTCCAGCTCTGCGTCCTGTCTGCCCGCACTGATCTCTCCATGTGAGTCGCGCATGGCGTCACTGCCATGTGCGGCTCACAAGGAGAGATCAGCTGCCGGAAGTCACTGCTCCCCACGCCGGGACTGTGTGCGCGGGGAGCACTGACTTCACTCTCCTTCATAGCCGGCACACAGTGTAGCCGCGCTGCGGCTTCTGCTGCTGCCAGGCTATCGCGTGTGCCCGCTTATTAAAGGGCATGAATATTCACCCCCTCCCCACGCCCATGGGCGTGGAGAGAGGTTGAATATTCATGCCCTTTAACAGCGGGCACAGGCGATTCCGGCAGCAGCAGGAGCCGCAGCGCAGCTACACTGTGTGCTGCTATTAAGGAGCATGAATATTCTGTGTTCCCCATGCCCCATGGGCGTGGGGAGCAGTGAATATTCATTTTCTTTAGCAGCGGGGACAGTGTAGGCTGCAGCGGGTGGCTGCTGCCACCTGTGCACCGCTCCTCCACCGCTACCACTCCCCCCACACCCCACATATATATACACACACCCCCAACATTCGGACTATAAGACGCACCCCCCATTTTCCTCCAAAATTTTGGAGGAAAAAAGTGCGTCTTATAGTCCGAAAAATATGGTATTTCGTGCTGCACTCTGACATATGTTTCTCAGGATTTATTTGGTGCTGCACTCTAGCAAATGTTTGTCTCTTCTCAGGAGGTTTTTGCTGCTCCACCCTGGCATATGTTTGTCTCTTCTTAAGAGGTATTTGATGCTCCACCCTGGCATATGTTTGTTTCTTCTCGGGAGGTATTTGGTTCTGCACTCTGGTATACAGTATGTTTGCTCTCCTCGGGAGGCATTTGGTGCTACACTCTGGCATATGTCTGTCTCTTCTCAGGAGGTATTTGGTGCTGCACTCTGGCATATGTTTGTCTTTTCTTGGGAGATATTTGGTGCTGCACTCTGGCATATGTTTGTCAGGTCTCGGGAGCTATTTGGTGCTACAATCTGGCATATGTTTGTCTCTTCTCGGGAGCTATTAACTGCTGCACTCTGTCTTATGCTTCTCCGGATATATTTGGTGCTGCACTCTGGCATATGTTTATCTCTTTTCTGGAGCAATTTGGTGCTGCACTCTGGCATATGTTTGTCTCTTCTCAGGAGGTATTTGGTGCTGCACTCTGGCATATGTTTGTTTCTTCTCGGGAGGTATTTGATGCTGCATTCTGGCATATGTTGGTCTTCTTGGGATGTATTTGGTGCTCCACTCAGGCATATGTTTGTCTCTTTTCGGGAGGTATTTGGTGGTGCACTCTGGCATATGCTTCTCAGGAGGTATTTGGTACTGCACTCTAGCATATGTTTGTCTCTTCTCAGGAGGTTTTTGGTGCTCCACCCTGGCACATGTTTGTCTCTTCTCGGGAAGTATTTGGTGCTGCACTCTGGCAAATGTTTGTCTCTTCTCGGGAGGTATTTGGTGCTGCACTCTGGCATATGTTTCTCTCTTTTCGGGAGGTATTTGGTGCTGCATTCTGGCATATGTTGCTCTTCTCGGGAGGTATATTGCGCTGCACTCTGGCATATGTTTGTCTCTTTTCGGGAGGTATTTGGGGCTGCACTCTGGCATATGCTTCTCAGGAGCTATTTGGTGCTGCACTATGGCATATATTTGTCTCTTCTTAGAAGGTCTTTGGGGCTCCACCCTGGCATATATTTGTCTCTTCTTAGGAGGTATTTGATGCTCCACTCTGGCATATGTTTGTCTCCTCTCCACTGGGAAGGTATTTAGTGCTGCACTCTGGCGTATGCTTGTCTCTTCTCAGGAGGTACTTGGTTCTGCACTCTGGTATACAGTATGTTTGCTCTTCTCGGGAGATATTTGGTGATAGACTCTGGCATATGTTTGTCTCTTCTCAGGAGGTATTTCGTGCTGCATTCTTGCATATGTTTGTCTTTTCTTGGGAGATATTTGGTGCTGCATGCTGGCATATGTTTGTCTCCTCTCATACATATGTTTGTGACGCGCCCCCTGGGCCATTGGGTACTCGGTGCCGGGCCGGTCGGTGCAGGGGAGATGTCACAGAGGCGGTGACCCGGTCCATGAACCAGGGCTGTCAATAAAAGGAGATATTTACAGGGGATTTATAGTTTTTATAAACAGTTCATGACGCCACCTGTGGTATGCGGCTAAAGGGAGCGGCTGCTGCGGAGCAGGTCCTCTGGAGCTGTTGTTAATGCAGCAGAGTTGGTTAACTCTCCACAGGTAGAGCTTAGCTCCAGGGCAGTGTAGACGTTGCTGTTATGGTGTAGTGCAGAGGATGGCACAGTTAATAATCAGCCCACAACTTAATGGCGGTTTCCTCTTATCTTTACTTGCGGTGGTTAGGCAGACCGGGGCACGGGTACTAGCTGGTAGTAGAGGTCCGGGCAGCCAGGAAGCAAGTTGGGGGATCCACCTAACCAGGTGGAGTTGTAGGCCTTTCCTTTGCGCTACCTCTTTGGCCCTGCTGCTTATAGCTGTGCTGCAGCCCTCGTCCCTGAGTAAAATGTCTTTGTGCTCACCCGTATGGCAGGCAGCTCGGGCCTTCCTGGAGTGTCGCTCCCATGTGGCGGTCCCGGGCCCTATCGTGCTGCTGAGCCTCCGAGCGTCTGATGGGGCCAGGTGACCTGCAGTCTCCTGCCCTCCAGTTTCTGCTGCTGGGCCTTCGGTGCCCCACAACCTCAGACTCCGGTGTCCGGTTCTTCTGCGCGTTCCTGTGGGGAGAACTGCCGTGCAGCTCCACTCCTTAGGTCCTTCCTCGTCGACGTCCTGACTTCAACTCCTGTCTGTTCTCCTCACGCTAACTAACCCCGCCTCCAGATCCAGTTGCTAAGGGGAGGAGCTCCCCTTTCTGGTCTAGAGCCAGGAAGTGTTGCATGCTAGCAAAACCTGATTAGGGGACCCCTCCTTGCTTCCAGGCATGGCATCACCCCATTGTTAGGGAGGCAATGCCACTGTGACAACCAGACTCCTGGGGTGCCACATTTGTCTCTTCTCAGGAGATATTTGGTACTGCACTCTGGCATATGTTTGTTTTTTCTTGGGAGATATGTGGTGCTGCACTCTGGCATATGTTTGTCTCCTCTCGGGAGGTATTTGGTGCTGCACTCAGGCATATGTTTGTCTCTTCTCGGAAAGTATTTAGTGCTGCACTCTGGCATATTTTTGTCTCTTCTCGGTAGGTATTAAGTGCTGCACTCTGGCATATGTTTGTCTCTTCTCAGGAGGTATTTGGTGCTGCACTCTTGCATATGTTTGTCTCTTCTCAGTAGGTATTTGGTACTTCACACTGGCATATGCTTGTCTCTTCTCGGGAATCATTTGATGCTTCACTCTGGCATATGTTTGTCTCTTCTTGGGAGGTATATGGTGCTCAACTCTGGCATATGTTTATCTCTTCTCAGGAGGTATTTTGTGCTGCACTCTGGCATATGTTTATCCCTTCTCAGGAGGTATTTTGTGCTGCACTCTGGCATATGTTTGTCTCTTCTCAGGAGGTATTTGGTGCTGCACTCTTGCATATGTTTGTCTCTTCTCAGTAGGTATTTGGTACTCCACACTGGCATATGGTTGTCTCTTCTCGGGAATCATTTGATGCTTCACTCTGGCATATGTTTGTCTCTTCTTGGGAGGTATATGGTGCTCAACTCTGGCATATGTTTATCTCTTCTCAGGAGGTATTTTGTGCTGCACTCTGGCATATGTTTATCCCTTCTCAGGAGGTATTTTGTGCTGCACTCTGGCATATGTTTGTCTCTTCTCGGGAGGTATTTGGTGCTGCACTCTGGCATATGTTTGTCTCTTCTCGGGAGGTATTTCGTGCTGCACTCTGGCATATGTTTGTCTCTTCTCAGGAGGTTTTTGGTGCTCCACCTTGGCATATGCTTGTCTCTTCTCGAGAGCTATTTGGTGCTGCACTCAGGCATATGTTTGTCTCTTCTTAGGAGGTATTTGGTTCTCCACCCTGGCATATATTTGTCTCTTCTTAGGAGGTATTTGATGCTCCACTCTGACATATGTTTGTCTCTACTGGGAAGGTATTTAGTGCTGCACTCTGGCATATGCTTGTCTCTTCTCGGGAGGTATTTGGTTCTGCACTCTCGTATACAGTATGTTTGCTCTTATCAGGAGATATTTGGTGATACACTCTGGCATATGCTTGTCTCTTCTCAGGAGGTTTTTGGTGCTCCACCTTGGCATATGCTTGTCTCTTCTCGGGAGGTATTTCGTGCTGCACTCTGGCATATGTTTGTCTCTTCTTGGGACGTATTTGGTGCTCCACTCTGGCATATGTTTATCTCTTCTCAGGAGGTATTTGGTGCTCCACTCTGGCATATGTTTGTCTCTTCTCGGGAGGTATTTGGTGCTCCACTCTGGCATATGTTTGTCTCTTTTTGGGAGGTATTTGGTGCTCCACTCTGGCATATGCTTATCTCTTCTCAGGAGGTATTTGGTGCTGCACTCTGGCATATGTTTATCTCTTCTCAGGAGGTATTTGGTGCTGCACTCTGGCATATGTTTGTCTCTTTTTGGGAGGTATTTGGTGCTCCACTCTGGCATATGCTTATCTCTTCTCAGGAGGTATTTGGTGCTGCACTCTGGCACATGTTTGTCTCTTCTCACATGTTATTTTGTGCTGCACTTGATATAAGTTTGTCCCATCTGCAGGGTCTTGTATGCTACACCATGGTATTTCTTTGACACTTCCAGGTCCTATGTGTTCCAGTATGGTATTCGGTGATGATAGGGGGTAATATATGTAATGTATGGTAGTATATGCATGGCACTGCTGGGGACAATATAGGCACTAAATTGTGATATTTATTTCCATGCGGTAGCATATATTCACATGTGAAGCCCAGGCAGAAAAAGTTTAATGAGCCTAGCTTTTAAGGGAAGCAATCATCAGAAAATGACCCATGACCAATTATTTTAAATAAGTTTTTTGTATTATATGTTTTTTTTTTAAATGAAAATAGCCTCTTCAGAGAGGAAGAGGACCACCGATTTCAGGGCAAACACCTCGAAAGACGTGTCTGCAAATGAAGTATCTGGTTTGGCTTCTTATGTTAAGACATGTGGCAAGACTCATTAATGGGTTGATATTGGCTCCTAGGATTGTTATATCCAAAAGGTGGTGCTACAGTTCAGGTCCTCTTCCTCGCTGAAGAGGCTAACTACATATTTAAATTCCCAGAGGAGCTTTGCATGGCCTTTAAGTCTCATTCACTTCGACTTGGCACTGTCCACAAGGAGAAAACCAACATTTATTTATCTTTTATTTTTGGGAAAAAAAAATAGTTATATTAAAATCAACATTGTTACTATGTACATATGTTGTTTGAAGCAATAGGAAATTAGAGTCTAAAACAACATCAGTGGCTAATGTGAACATGACCAGACTTCTATTTTAAATTTTTAATACAGATAGTGATCTGTAAAAAAAAAATTGCCAACATATAAAAAACTATATTTATGAAAAAAACTAATGAAAAGAACTGCTCATTTTCTGATGATATCTTCAATTTAAAAGATACCTATGCTTACCGATACATTTAAAAATGTAGCATCTACCATTAGAGGCATCTTTGTAATATGTGTCACCCCAGGCCTGGATGCCACAAATAATAAAGGCTGTGGCTGAGAGCAGGAGGGAGGTTCCCTGGTTAGGGACAATTAGCATACAGAACCTCCTGTCCCAGGCCAGTAGGGGGAGCTGGCTGCCCCTATAAAAGCTGGAACTGGGGGCAGGGTTAGAGAGAACTGGACGACCTAGCTCAGGAGTGAGACTAGTCCCAGAGAAGGAGGGACAGTTCAGCTGTAGCTGAGGAGGTCGTGAGGCAGTGGAGGAACTGCTAGCCATGGATGTGCGGCGCCAAGAGCCTGTCCTGGCAGAAAGGGAGAATAATCTACCGGACATTGGAGGTCCGAGGCTGTAAAGACTCTAAGTCCAGCAGCAGAGAACCAGTCCGCGAGGGATTTCATTTCCTTTGGCCTAAAAAGCCCGGAGGCTCCGCCACAACAGAAGGGACCAGCAAAGCCAAGAGAGGCCAGAGGTAAAAGGAGCCCTAGTTGCAAGCCATATGGGTGAGAGTACGCGGCACGCTCAGAGACGTGGGCTATTCTACCACTAAAGGGGGAAATAGTCAGAAAGAGCTTAGAGAGCACGGTAGGCCTGCACCCTCACCCTGTCCAGAGGGGCTTCCCGAGTGTTCTCAGACATCCTTTCTAGCCGGTACTGTTGTTGGGTCATTACCATCTGTTATAATAAAGACCCTGAACTGTTTAAGCGGACTCTGCATTCTGACCGTCGCGGACGGAACTATCACCCCCAACATCCTCCTACACTACCCTGGGGCTACACTCCTCCCGTGGGGAGTTATTCTACCTCTATACTGCACACCAACACCAGCCCCAGTGGCCTGCCCTGCAGCGGCGGTTATCCCTGACCGCAATCCACGGGTGGCATAGTCGGACATTTGAAGCGCTGATTGATAGCCTGCCATATGGTCTGACCACCCTGAGCCACGGGATCAGGCTGCCACCACTACTACCCCCAGCATCGTACAGAGGCCTGGTCTTGAGTGCCCCTCGGTCCAGGGAGCGAGTCAAATACATATGACCAAAATTAACTGTAATCCCCTGTAAAAATTCATCTTGAATAAACTGTATTCTGTCTATAAGTTACATAAACCATCTGGCAGAAGACCTGTATTCAGTTGGATGACTTTGTGCCAAAGCAACTAAAAAACCAAATATGTCATCAGGTTTATAGTGATGGCAATTCTGGACTATGAAGTGGGCTCACTCTGGAGTTCTACATATTCATAGGTTACAGGCTCCTCCTGCACCATTGATTGTCAGCTTTCTTACTATGCACAATGCTTAGGGAGAAGCCTGTCAATCAACAGTGAGTAGGCATTGGTTGGATGTCACATACAAATATAAGAACTCTTAGGTCACATAGCACTCAGCTTCTGATAAGCTGTAATTTATGAAAACTACACCACATTGACAAGCAAGTGACACATGGCTGAAAGGAAGTTGGCCTTCACTACTGTATGTTCAGATAGGTCAGCATGAAACTGGTATAAGACTTCATTTACAATAGGAGCAACAAAGTGACGCTTCAATGTGGACATGGATGACCTACAACCCAATTCATTGTTGCATTTGTAGATTTTTTTTGTCTAATTGTTGATATTTTTTGTCTGTTTTTCATTTGTATCTACTTCTTTTAATTTGTGTGTTTTTTAAAGTCTATTTTATGTGTTCATAATTTTTTTTATTGATATACTCCAATGTGGCCGGCGTTTAGAGATTCCTAATGTTTTCACCCAATTCATTATTTGCGACTATTAGAAAAGTCACAAAATTTTTCACAAATGTGTTCCAGTCCCCTCCTGTATTTTATGTTTCATTTTCTTGTGCCATTTGGAAAAACTTGTGACTTTTTGGGCTAAAAAGTCACAAAAAGGTTAAAGACAAAAATAAAGAACATTTTTGAATATGTGCAAAATTTATGAACTGCGTGCGTCATTTTGAAGAATTCAGTACAAAAAGCGGCAACGAATACCACGGCCCCAATATTAGTATTTGGTCAGATTCGTTCAGAATTTTTTCTCACGAGTGGGAGCCAAAACCAGGTGAGGAACAATCAGAGAAAAGGTATAATAGAAACAAGTCACCAATTCTGCATTAATCACCCACTCCTGGTTTTGTCTCCCACTCCTGAGAAAAAATACTGACCAAATACTGACCAAACACTGATAGTGGGGCCGTGGTCTTAGGGCCTGCTTGCACAAACATGTTCATTATCATTGTGGAGAAAATAATTAGTATCAGGAGACAAATTTATTTGGCCAGCTTAATTTTTTTTAAGAAAATATGATTATCCTTCTTTTAGTAAAATTTCAATGATTCAGTATCTAGTAAATTCTATTAGTAAGCAGTGAATCATTGAGAAAATAAATAAATTGTAAATGGCTGAAATATAGCCAGTATGAAGCCTTTGTGCCTCAGTATTCAGGTGCTGAGCATTAGCTCTGTCTGAGTACATCAATTAGTGGATTGAGGTAACAGAGGGAGGAATGAATTGAGGATTAATGAGAGGTTTCAAAGTCTGAAGCAATGTAATGAATTGGAGTTTTAGTCAATTAAATCCACTAGATCTAAGCTAGTGTTCTTTCCTCTTCTCTGAAATCAGTCATTTGGAATTCCTGCAATCTGGTCCAAATACAATTAGTGAGAAATTCTCCACCTGCAAAAAATATAATTATTCCACCATCATGTATACATATTTATTTAGAAAATGAATGCACTTCAGGTGGTCAACCCAATATCTTTAGGATACTAACCAAGTCCTTGCATTTATTTCTTCAAAACAATCTTAGGGCATGTGTGAACATAACCCGTTCTCGACCTTGCATTTTCCGTTTTTCTGTTTTCGTTTTTTGTTCCTCTTCTTCCCAGAGCCATAACTTTTTTATTCTTCTCTTTATTCTTCCATTAATATGGCCATGTGAGGGCTTGTTTTTTGCAGGGCGAGTTGTATTTTTGACAAAACCATTGATTTTACCATATAGTGTACTGGAAAATGGGAAAAAAATTCCAAGTGCAGTGAAATTGCAAAAAACTGTAATTCCACAATTGTTTTTTTTTTTTTTTATTTACCATATTAACTAAATGCTAAAAATGACCTGCTATTACGGCTCTCCAGGTCATTACAAGTTCGCAGATACCAAACATGTATAGATTCTTTTTTAGTTACCAAATTTTTCAGACTATAAGACAAACTTTTTTCCTCCAAAAATTTGGAGGAAAGTGGGGGATGCGTCTTATAGTCCAAATGTATATATATACAAACACTGTGGCTGGTGGGGGACGTGTGGGGAGCGGCAGCGTAGGAGGAGTGGGCACAGGAAGCAAGAGCCATGGGCGTGGAGAGGGATGAATATTCATGCTCTTTAATAGAGGGCACACAAGATCGCCCGGCAGCAGCAAGAGCCGCTCTGCGGCTACACTGTGTGTCGGCTATTAAGGTGAGTGAAGTCACTGCTCCCCATGCACACAGTCCCGGCATGGGGAGCAGTGACTGTTCCGGCACAGCTTCTCATCTTGTGATGGCGCATGACAGTGAAGACATGCGTTGCTCACAAGGTGAGATGAGTGCTGGCTGCGCTGGAGCACAGGGAAGAAAGGTGAGTAGATGTGTTGTGTTTTTGTGTGCAGTATGATGGGGATTAGGGGGACCATGCATACCAAGATGGGGGTGTCATACATACCAGGAAGAGGGATGAGGAGTACCGTGCATACCAAGAAGAGGGATGAGGGGGGCCATGCATATCAGGAAGAGGGATGAGGGGGGCCATGCATAACAGGATAAAGATGAGGGGTGCCTTGCATGCCAGGATCGAGATCAGGGGTACCATGCATACCAGGATGGGGATCAGGGGTGCCATGCATATCAAGATGGAGGGGTGCCATGCATACTAGGATGAGGGGTGCCATGCATACCAGGATGGGGTGCAATGCATACCATGATGAGGGGTGCCATGCATACCAAGATGAAGGAGTGCCATGCACACCATGATGGAGATCAGGGGTGCATTCCAGGATGGGGATCAGGTGTGCCATGCAAACCAGGATGGAGGGGTGCCATGCATACTGGGATGGAGGGGTGCCAAGCATTCCAGGATGGAGATCAGGGATGCCATGCATAACAGGATGGGGATCAGGGGTGCCATGCATAACAGGATTGGGATCAGGGGTGCCATGCATAACAGGATGGGAAACAGGGGTGCCATGCATACCAGGATGGGATAGGGGCCACGTATAATAGGAAGAGGGGGACCATATATACCAGGATGGGGAATATTAACAGAATTGGGGGACATTACCCCTATAATAGTGTCAGCAGTAGACCCCCTCCCCCTTAACAGTGCATCATGACCATATTTTTTGCTTAAATGTTTTTTTCTATTTTCCTCCTCTAAAACCTAGGTGCGTCTTATGGTCCGGTTCGTCTTATAGACGGAAAAATACGGTAAGTGGTGAAAAGAAATCCAAAGTTTGGAAGAAAAAAATAAAAGGCGCCATTTTCCGAGACCCATAGTGGCATAATTTTTCAGGATCTGGGGCCGGGTGAGGGCTTATTTTTTTGCACGCCAAGCTGACGTTTTTATTGATGCCATTTTGGGGTGGATACAATGTTTTGATCATAAGTCTGGCGTTTTGATTTTTTTTCTCGTTACGCCTTTTACCATTTGGATTAATTATTTTCATATTTTGATAGATCAGACGTTTCTGAACGCAGCGATACCAAATATCTGTTTTTTTTATTGTTTTATTTTAAATGGGGCAAAAAGGGGATAATTTGAACTGTTATAACTTTTTTTATTTTTTTTATATTTTGTAAAAGATTTTTCTTCAACTTTTTACTTGCTTTAGTGAGGTCTAGTGATGAGTGAGCATGTTCGCTACTGTTCGGTGCTCGCCCGAGCATCTCACTGCTCGACATGCTCGGCGCTCTCCAAGTATTTCCGGGGTTACTCGGCGGGAGCTCGGGTCTCCTCCCTGCATGTTTGGCGCTCTTTAGAGCACCAATGAACATGCAGGAATTGCCTGCCACTCACTGTAATTCCGTAGCCATGTTGGTTGTGGCATTACAGTGATTGGCTGGCCGCACAGCATCATCAGATCTATATAAAACTTGGCGCCGCCATGCTTGTCACAGTCACTCTGGAATCCGGCATTGTAGGGAGAGGTGCTGATGAGCTAGGGAGAGATTTGCTTGTTTTTAGTTAGTGTAGGTGTACCAAACTATATTAGAGTCACATATCCATCTCAACAAACAGTCCTTCTGAGGACTAATCCATCTGCAGAGATATCAGGCAGGCAGTGTATATTGCAGACTGCAGTGCATATAGCACAAGAGGCTCCATTCCAGTTCTGTCTGTTGCTGCTGTTATATTTCTAGATATAGGCCCAGGTCTCAGGGGCCAGAAATAATTTTTTTGGGGATCTTAATCCTCATTATTTGCTTAAAAAGCAATCCAGAGAACACAGTTTTTCTGCGCCATTTGCTTGTTGGCACTGCAGAATACAGCCAGGTCCTTTCCATATTACAGCGCTAAAAATCCAGCTATTTAAAACTGTGTTTTCTCCGCCACACGGATCACATATACATTTTCAGAAAATACTTGTTATGTTCTGCTACCAGAGCTAAGGAAAGAGAGGAGATCTGTCCCTACGATAGAACTCAGCTGAATCCCTACGATGTAACAGGGAACCTGATCCTGCGATCAGACCTGCTAAAGTCCTAAGCTAGTCTGTACGGAGACCTATAGATGTGGGGAAGGAATCCCTACAAGAACTAAGGACTGGGAGGAAAATGGGACACCTCCTAACAGAAATAGTAGCAGACAGACGAACAAACAAAATATATAGAACACTGAGGTCCGTAGACCAAGCAAACTAACAGAGTTAGATACAGAGCACAGGCTAGCTAGAAAGTAGTTATACAATGAAGTCCAGCAAAGCCAGAAGGGCGGAGCAGGATTAAATAGGCCAACAAGGTCATGTGACCAGCAAAGGAAAAAACCTAAGAGCAAGGTTCTAACAGTACCCCCCCTTCTAAGAGGATCCTCCGGATCCCCTAGGACCAGGCTTATCAGGAAATCTCCTGTGAAACGCTCTGATAAGTCTGGACGCGGAAACATCATCTGACCTCACCCAAGAGTTATCCTCGGGTCCGAAACCTTTCCAGGCCACAAGATACTGCAAACTCCCTCTATACCGTCTAGAGTTAAGGATGCGAGAAATTTCATATTCCCCGTCCTCCACCACCAGAGGAACAGAGGCAGAGGCGTCACCATCCGACACAACAGCTTTTTTTAACAGAGAGACATGAAATACCGGATTAATTCTCCAGGAGGTAGGAACCTCCAACCTAACAGCAGATTGGTTGACAACCTGAAGCACCTTAAAGGGCCCTACAAACTTGGGACCCAATTTCTTAGAAGGAATCCTCAACCGCAGATTCCTAGAGGACAACCAAACCATGTCACCAACAGCGAACAAAACCTCCTGTCGTTTCCTATGAAAGTAGTCTTTAGATTTTCTGTTGGCCTCCTGAAGATTACCACGCACATCCGTCCAAACTCTCTCCAAATCACCGGAAAAATTCTCCTCCTCAGGCACGGCAGATCCCAACTTGGAGAACGACCCAAACGACGGATGTCTCCCAGAACAACAAAACAAAGGCGAACAACCAGCAGAAGAAGATGTATGATTGTTCAGAGCAAATTCAGCAAGTGGCAGAAACTCAGACCACCCCTCTTGATTGTCTGCCACAAAACAACGCAAGAACTGCTCAACATCCTGGTTTTTCCTTTCTGTCTGGCCATTAGATTCAGGATGATATCCGGACGAGAACGACAAATGAACTCCCAACCTGTCACAAAAGGCACGCCAAAAACGAGCCACGAACTGAGGACCCCTATCAGAAACAATGTCAGTAGGAACGCCATGAAGTCTGACAATTTCCTTGACAAAGGCCTTAGCGAGAGTTTTAGCGCAGGGCAGTTTGACGAAGGGAACCAAGTGACACATCTTGCTAAAACGGTCCACGACCACCCAGATGACAGTAAAACCCTCAGAGGGGGGAAGGTCAGTTATAAAGTCCATAGCCAAATGTGTCCAAGGAGCACTGGGAACCTCCAAAGGACAAAGCAACCCCGCAGCAGGAGTATGTGAGGACTTAGATCTAGCACATATAGTACATTGACGCACCCACTTAATGACTTCCTTCTGCCATCCAGGCCACCAAAAACTGCGACCCACCAGTCTCTTGGTCTCAGAGATTCCGGGATGACCTGCCAACCGAGATTCGTGACACTCAACAAACAAATCTCTCCTAAAGGTCCCAGGCACAAACAACCTCCCATGAGGAGTGTTAGATGGGGCATTCTCCTGTGCTTTAAGAATCTCTTCTTCCAAAATGGAGTCCAAAGCAGCTATCACAACACCTTCTTGTAAAATGTTCTCCTCTTTCTCAGCACCGACTATGGGAGAAAAACTGCGAGACAAGGCATCCGCCTTAACATTCTTAGTACCAGGGATGTAAGTAACGGAGAAATTAAACCGTGAGAAAAACAGTGCCCACCTAGCCTGACGGGCATTCAGGCGCTTGGCAGCATCAAGATATATCAGATTTTTATGATCCGTAAGAACCTGAACGGGAAATTCCGCACCTTCCAAAAAGTGGCGCCAGTGTTCAAATGCGAGTTTAATAGCCAATAATTCCCGATTACCAATATCGTAATTCAGTTCAGTCTCCGAAAAAATTTTTGAAAAAAAGGCACAGGGATGTAATCCATCCCCGTTATCCTGAGACAATACTGCGCCAACCCCCACAGAGGAAGCATCAACCTCAACCAAAAACGGCTTAGTCACATCAGGCTGCATAAGGATGGGAGCAGAGGTGAACCTCTCCTTGAGATACACAAAAGCTTCAATGGCCTCAGAAGACCACTGAACCGCATCAGCACCTTTCCTGGTGAGATCGGTCAGAGGTTTGACATTACTAGAAAAATTTTTTATGAATTTTCTGTAATAATTGGCGAAACCTAAAAACCTCTGTATCGATTTCAAACCAATAGGCCTAGGCCATTCCTGTACAGCTTGAACTTTAACCGGGTCCATCTCAAAACCTTCGCTGGAGATAATGTAACCCAAAAAACTAATTCTCTGTACAGCGAACTCACATTTCTCCAGCTTAGCAAAAAGCGAATTGTCCATTAATAACTGTAATACCTCACGTACGCTCCGCCAATGAGACTCCAGATCCGGCGAATAAATCAAAATGTCATCCAAATACACAACCACATTTTTGCCGATCAAAGGTCTAAGGATGTCATTAATAAGATTCTGAAAAAATGCAGGAGCATTAGTAAGACCAAAAGGCATAACCAGATTCTCAAAATGACCCACAGGAGTGTTAAAAGCAGTCTTCCATTCGTCACCCTCCTTCATGCGCAACAGATTGTATGCCCCCTTAAGGTCAATTTTAGAGAACCACTTGGCCCCCATTAACTGGTTAAACAGATCAGGAATCAATGGCAGTGGGTAAGGATTGCATACAGTAATTTTGTTAATGTCACGAAAATCCAGACAAGGACGTAAACCGCCGTCCTTTTTTTTTACAAAAAAAAATCCAACCGCCACAGGAGACTTAGAGGGCCTAATGTGACCGGCGGCCAAACTTGTCCGTATGTATTCCTCCAAAGCCTTCCTCTCAGGAATAGTAAGGTTAAATAAACGACTTTTAGGAAGAGTCGCTCCAGGGATAAATTCAATAGAACAATCATAGTCTCTATGGGGAGGCAAAACCTGCGATTCCTTCTCAGAAAAAACTCTCCAAAAATCCTGAATAGGAACAGGCAATTCTCCCCTATCCAAAGCTGCAATACGCCCGTTACAACACTTGTCATAACATTTATGGCTCCAGGATTTAATTTCACTGGTAGACCAATCCAGTACAGGATTGTGAAATTTTAACCAGGGCAATCCCAATATTACTGGAGAAGGCAAGTTATTCAAAACTACCAAATCCAATTTCTCATGGTGAACACCATTAATAGTGAGAGGAAATTCACAGACCTTGAGAGTAATATTCTTCAAAGGGGAACCATCCACAGAAACCACAGCAATGGGGGATGATAAAGGTTCGGGTTTTAAATTGAGTCTTTCCAAGAATCCCCCATCAATTACATTCAGAGTAGACCCACAATCAACAAACACCCGAAATTCCATTAATTTTTCCTGAGCAATCGTGGAAGCAGCTAAAAATACACCCTTGGAATTTAAACAGGCAATACGGGCATGACTGACCATTTTTTTTTCTTTCTTGATACGAAGCTCACAGCCTTTAATCAAATGACCAGATTTTCCGCAATAGAAACACACGCCTTCAGAAAATCTACGGTCTTTTTCTTGAGAGCGAGGTGCCACCGATCCAATCTCCATCAGTTCACCACTGTTAGTACACACATTCTCATAACCAGAAACTGACATAGCAGAGGATTTGCTCTCATTAACCCTTGCACGCAGTCTCCTATCCACCCGTATAGCTTATTGCATAGCCTGTTGCAAATCTTCAGGTGTAGGATAAGCAATTAGCAGGTCTTTAACCCTTTCATTGAGCCCAGCAAGAAATAGACTTTTCAGAGCAGAATCGTTCCACCCTGTTTGAGTAGACCAACGACGGAAATGAGTACAATATTTTTCCACATTACTTGATCCCTGTTTCAAACGTCTCAACTCAGTCTCAGCTGATGCGACACGGTCAGGATCATCATATAATAGTCCCAAAGCAGAAAAAAAACTATCCACTGATCTGAAGCATGTATCACTAGGTTGCAAAGAAAAGGCCCACTCCTGAGGCTCTTTGCGCAAAAGTGACATTATGAACCCTATGCGCTGGGATTCATCCCCAGAGGACTTGGGTCTCAAACAAAAATACAATAAGCAAGCATTTTTAAATGAAAAAAATTCTCGGTGTTCACCAAAAAATAAATCCGGCAAACATACCTTAGGCTCCAAGAAATGTGCTCCAGGACAGTTACTCACGTGCTGACGGAGCTCGGCCACTTCCAGAGAGAGTCCCTGCAGGTGTTTAGCCAAATCCTGAACCGACACCATGATGGAACAGAAAAATCTTTCCTTAGAGAATTTGCGGGCTGGACTTACTGTTATGTTCTGCTACCAGAGCTAAGGAAAGAGAGGAGATCTGTCCCTACGATAGAACTCAGCTGAATCCCTACGATGTAACAGGGAACCTGATCCTGCGATCAGACCTGCTAAAGTCCTAAGCTAGTCTGTACGGAGACCTATAGATGTGGGGAAGGAATCCCTACAAGTACTAAGGACTGGGAGGAAAATGGGACACCTCCTAACAGAAATAGTAGCAGACAGACGAACAAACAAAATATATAGAACACTGAGGTCCGTAGACCAAGCAAACTAACAGAGTTAGATACAGAGCACAGGCTAGCTAGAAAGTAGTTATACAATGAAGTCCAGCAAAGCCAGAAGGGCGGAGCAGGATTAAATAGGCCAACAAGGTCATGTGACCAGCAAAGGAAAAAACCTAAGAGCAAGGTTCTAACAATACTGCCATTTCTGACCTTAATTAAAAATTTGTTGCAGTGTGTCAGTGAAGCAATTGACACCAGATTGCTGTTCAAAATAGTTACCTACAGGCCAGGTACTTAAAACCGTGTTTTCTCCGTCACACGGATCACATATACGTTTTCAGAAAATACTGCCATTTCTGGCCTCCTTTAAAAAAAAATTTCAATGTGTCAACAAAGTTTATGACACCAGATTTCTGATCAACATAGTTACCTACAGGCCAGGTATTAAAAACTGTGGTTTGTCCGTCACACGGATCACATATAAGTTCGCTCCAAATTCAGTTATTTGTAGTGAGCGTGGAAGATATTGTCCTCCATTTAAAATGGGCAAGGCACGTGGCAAGGGACGGGGAACTGGACGTGATGGTAATGATGGTGCATGCAGAGGCCGAGGCCGAGGGGAAGCTGAAATTGTGCCACAACAAACACCCACATCTTCTCTTTCTTGTCCCAATTAATAGGGGACCGCAGAACACCACTATTGAACACAGAGCAGTGTGAAAAGGTTATTGGTTGGATAGCAGATAATGCTTCCAGTCACTTAGCCACCACCACCACCTTGTCTTCCACACGGTCAAGTCTCAGTAGCTGTGAGTCTGGACCGCATATTCCTCACCCTGAACCTCCTTCCTCCCACCATGTCGAGTGCCCAGAGACAACTGATCCCACACTTGGACACTCCAAAGAGCTGTTCACTTTCCCATTTATAGATTCGGGCCTCTCGCCCGGTCCATTTGAAGCGGAGCAAGAGGAGATCGCATGTAGCAATGCCCAAATATTTGAGCAGCCACGGTCACACGAAGAAGACGGTGGGAAAATGTCACAAGAGGTGGATGATGATGAGACACAATTGCCAGAAAGTCAGGAGGAGGACCAGAGTGCGGAAGTGGAAGATGAGGTGGTGGATGATATAGTAACTGACCCAACCTGGCAGGAGAGAGGCAGAGCACCCCAACAGGCAGGAAAAAGCAACGTGGTGGCCGCAGAAAGAAAGCAGGCAACCGTTCTCTCTAACACCAACACGAAGGAAGATGCCAGTACAACTGTTAGGTCTTCCCGAGTCTGGTTGTTTTTTAAAGACTCTGACGATAACCCCAAAAAGGCCATTTGCACCACCTGCCAGACCAGCATCAGCAGGGGTGGCAAAACGACCAGCCTGACCACCACCAGCATGATCAGTCACGTGGCAGCAAAGTACCAGATTTTGTGGCCGAACCCCAGGGTCCAGGAACAGTGTCTGCGGGTGGCATCATTGCGTCTTTCACTGTTGTGCACGCAAGCCAATCCCCTGTCCATGGTGCATGTGAAGATGCCTCCTGCCCTGCACCTGTCATTGCACACTCTCAAGTAGCAGCATCAGGAAGCATGTCCACTTCCTCGTCCCAGCGCAGCATTCAGTTTTCCATACCCGAGTCCTTGGAAGGCAAGCACAAATATGCAGCCAACGCCACACAGGCCACACTACTAAGTTCCCACATTTCACGACTGCTTGAGCTCGAAATGTTGCCTTTTAGGCTCTTGGAGACGGAAACGTCGGCCGTCCCTCGGTACTCGGTCCACAGCCGCCACTATTTTTCCCGGTGTGCGGTCCCCGCATTACACAAGCACGTGTCCCAAAACATTAGCCATGCCCTCAACAACACAGTTACCGGGAAAGTCCACCTAACCACGGACACGTGGACAAGTGCTTGTGGGCAGGGATGATACATCTCACTGACGGCACACTGGGTTAACACAGGGGAAGCCAGGATGGAACACGTCCTCCTGACGCCGAGGATTGAGGGCCCTAGGTCAATCAGGGATTCCCCCACAGTCTACAGCTCCTGCACCTCATCCTCCTCAGCCTTCTCCTCCTCTTCAGCCTCCATCTCCGAAATGACCACATCAGTCACAAGCTGGAAGCACTGCAGCACTGCCTCGGCCAAGTGGCAACAGGCTGTGCTGAAGCTAATATGCTTAGGTGACAAACCGCACAATGCTGAAGAGTTGTGGACAGCTCTGAAAGAGCAGGCAGATCTGTGGCTCACACCACTGAACCTACAGCCAGGCATGGTCGTGTGTGACAGTGGCCGGAACCTGGTGGTGGCTCTGAGGCGAGGCGAGCTCACACACGTACCATGCCTGGCCCATGTGCTTAACCTCGTGGTTCAGCGGTTTCTCAAATCTTACCCAGAGCTGCCGGATATGATTGTTAAAGTCCGCCGCCTGTGTGCCCATTTTAGAAGGTCACCTACAGCTTCTGCCGCCCTTGCCATATTTCAGCAGCGTTTGCAGCTTCCGGCTCACAGACTGGTATGTGATGTCCCCACACGTTGGAACTCTATACTGCAGATGTTGGGAAGGATTTGTGAGCAGAAGAGGGCAGTTGTTGAGTACCAGTGTTATGCACACGCCCGGGCTGAGCGGCGTGTGCGTGTGATTGTAGTGATTCCACTGGACCATGAACCGGAGAGTGCCTGGAGGGGCGTGACTAAGTATCTGGCCGATCCGACCAAGATGGCACGACGGCATACGACGCCAGTGCACCAGGGAGAAACCGGGCAGAGGGACCAGGTGCTACTCCAGGTCAAACTCCGGACACGGGGGTTGACCCACACAGGGATTACTGGATCAGGCTGGTTAAGCTGGCGCACAGACTGGAGGGTATAGGCAGGCACGACTGGTATGCAGGCAGGCGGGTAAAGGCAAGCGCAGCTAGAGTGCAGACAGGGAGGCACTAGCAGGTAGGAACACAGGCGGGATAGGACCCAGTACACACTGGGACTCAGGAACAATACAGGTAGAGGGGTACAGGCAAGCACAGCTAGAGTGCAGACAGGGAGGCACTAGCAGGTAGGAACACAGGCGGGATAGGACCCAGTACACACTGGGACTCAGGAACAGGCAGGTTAGGCTGGCACAGACTGGTGGATATAAGCAAACACGGCAGGTATGCAGATGGGTGGATACAGGCGAGTATGCAGGCAGGGAGGTACTGGCCGAAAGGACGGGCTGGAGCACAGAAAGGTTAAGACCCAGTACAGACTGGGTCACAGAACCGCAGATGCGGTAGACAACCACAGCAGAGAGGGAACGCCCGAAGCGGTGGGCAAGAACAGAGCAGGACGGGGCTGCAGGAGCAGCGAGCACAAGCAGGGCAGGACAAGACTGCCGGAGCAGCGGGCAGAAGCAGGGCAGGACAGGACTGCCGGAGCAGCGGGCAGAAGCAGGGCAGGACAGGACTGCTGGAGCAGCGGGCAGAAGCAGGGCAGGACAGGACTGCCGGAGCAGCGGGCAGAAGCAGGACAGGACTGCCGGAGCAGCGGGCAGAAGCAGGGCAGGACAGGACTGCCGGAGCAGCGGGCAGAAGCAGGGCAGGACAGGACTGCCGGAGCAGCGGGCAGAAGCAGGGCAGGACAGGACTGCCGGAGCAGCGGGCAGAAGCAGGGCAGGACAGGACTGCCGGAGCAGCGGGCAGAAGCAGGGCAGGACAGGACTGCCGGAGCAGCGGGCAGAAGCAGGGCAGGACAGGACTGCCGGAGCAGCGGGCAGAAGCAGGGCAGGACAGGACTGCCGGAGCAATGGGCAGAAGCAGGGCAGGACAGGACTGCCGGAGCAGTGAGCAAGGAGTCAGAGCAGGCTAGAACCGCCGGAGCGGTAAGCAAAGGAGTCAGAGCAGACTAGAACCGCCGGAGCGGTGAGCAAAGGAGTCAGAGCAGGCTAGAACCACCGGAGCGGTGAGCAAAGGAGTCAGAGCAGGCTAGAACCGCCGGAGCGGTGAGCAAAGGAGTCAGAGCAGGCTAGGCTGAGTAGGGGGGACAGGGCTCTGTTCACACGGAACAGACAGGAAGGGAAAGGCAGAGCCAGACACCCACAGGGTACTTGCAGTGAAGTAGCGAGTGGACCACAAACTCACAAACGGGAGTACAGAGACAACAAGCAGGAGTTAGGTACGAGTTCAGACTCTGCAGAAAAAGGAAGGGAACGGACATAGAGGCAAAACAGGTAAAGGATAGGAGAGAGTTCAGACTGGAACTGAGTGTACGGAGGAGACCGACACTGCAGCGGAATACAGGAGCGGGTCTGGGAATACGGCCCCCAGAGAGGCAGGACGAACAGGCAAGGAGCGTGTTCAGACAGGACAGACAAGATACAGGAGCGGGTCTAGGTAATCAGCCCCTAGAAGGCGAGAGGAACAGGCTAGGAGCGTGTTCAGACAGGTCAGACAAGATACAGGAACAGGTCTAGGTAATCGGCCCCTAGAAGGCAGGAGGAACAGGCTAGGAGCGTGTTCAGACAGGCCTGGAAATACAGCCTCCAGGATAGGCAGACAAGAGAACACAGAACGGGACCTGGCACCTTCAGAGTGCAAGCACACACTGAATGAAACACTATGCTCAGGCAGGGATAGATGGGCGCAGCTGAGCTATATACCAGGTGACAGACAGCAATAGGCTGAGGACGCACAAGAGGTGTGACCCACAGCAGGTACAAAAAGCAGGAAGTGATCGGGCGCCGCCCTTAAGCAGCAGAAACAGACACAAACAGACAGCATGGAGGGAAGCCAGAGAGACATTCTGGACAGGAGATCAAGTGCGCGCTCTTGCACAGTGGGAGATGGACCACTATGCAAGGACGCCGCCAGGTATGTTACAGTACCCCCCCCCCTTACGCCCCCTCTTCTTCAGGCCTGCCAGAATCTTCCGCAGGGAATTCGAGGACCAGTCGTTCACTTCAAGGAGATCACTTCCACTGTCCACAGGAAAAACTGATCTCATCTGGTTAGCTAGGATGCTACCTCCTATCCAGCCATCCTCAGCAACAGACGAAACGGGTGGAGTACCAGGAACAGCACACAAGGAAGTCTCTCTCCACATATTTTCAGGTGGCACCCCAGAGGGTACAGGAGACAACTGGAAGTCCTTCACCGGGTTGGAGGGGGACAGAGACTTGGGGGTAATCTCTGCTTCGAGGTACATCTTGTCAAGCTCACAGGAAGAAATAGACGGGTTATCAGGTACATAATGAGGAAAAGTCACTGTCTCTTTGTTATCTGGTGGTACCCCGGAGGATTCAGGAAACAACTGGAGGTCCTCCGCCTGGTCAGAGGGGTGTAGAGACTCACGGGTAACCTCTGCTTCAGAGTACACTAGGTCGGACTCACTGGACGAAGCAAGCGAGGTATCAGATCTAGGATATAGGAAAGTCTCTGTCCATTCACTACCAGGTAGCACCCCGAAGGGTTCAGGAGACAACTGGAGGTCCTCCGCCTGGTCGGAGGGGTGTAGAGACTCGGGGGTAACTACCACTTTGGGGTACCCATTGTCAGGCTCACAGGACGAAGCGGACAAAGTATCGAGTACCGGGTGTAGAGAAGTCTCTCTCCATTTGTCATCGAGTGGTATCCCGGAGGATTCAGGAGGCAACAGGGGGTCCTCCACCAGGTAGTAGAGGTGCACAGACTCTGAGGTAACCACAGCTTTGGAGCATCCTTGGACATGCACACCGGTTAAAGTGGGTGAAGCATCTGATGCCGGGTGCAGGAAGTTCTCCTGTGTGGAGTCTGGATGGGCAGAAGTCTCTTCGGGCAGGAGAACTGGTGCACTACCCACGCACATTACCCGTTGGGGCTTCTCCGGGATACAGGGAGATGAAGCTTCAGTAGGGACTTCAAGGTTGGGGTCAGGAGGTCTCAGGGAGGACAGACCCTGGCGTGACGGCTTGCCTCTACGTCTAGCACGTCTGGACTGCCTCTTGAGGTTGGGAGAAGTATTCCGGAAAGCGTAGTCACCCTGTGAGGATTCTGGGTGGGCAGTAGTCTCATTGGGCTGGAGGACTATTGCGCTACCCACACACATTACCCGTCGGGGCTGCTCCGGGATATTGGGAAGTGAAGCTTCAGCAGGGGCTTCAGGGTTAGGGTCCTCGAAGACCATACGAAAGGCCACCAGGAAGGCCTGCAGGTCAAGGACGACAGGATCCCATGCTTCCCATAGGGGGGTGACCCATTTCAAGGCATCACCCGCTAGGTAGTCAATCATAAAGGCCACTTTAGCCCAATCGGAAGGAAAATAGAGAGGGTAGGCCTTAAAGTGTAGCATGCATTGCTCCACAAATGCACGACACTGTCTTGGATCCCCATAGTAACGTGGCGGATCCGCAGGAACGAGAGCTGATAGATCCATCTGGATGGTGCGTAATTCGCCTGGAACTCAGCTAAGGAAAAAAAAATTTATTTATTTATTTTAATGCATGTATTCGCTGGAAAACTTCTCAGAGAGCGAAGGCCGTGGGGCTCAACGGGAACCATGGCCTGAGCATGCTGTTATGCACACGCCCGGGCTGAGCGGCGTGTGCGTGTGATTGTAGTGATTCCACTGGACCATGAACCGGAGAGTGCCTGGAGGGGCGTGACTAAGTATCTGGCCGATCCGACCAAGATGGCACGACGGCATACGACGCCAGTGCACCAGGGAGAAACCGGGCAGAGGGACCAGGTGCTACTCCAGGTCAAACTCCGGACACGGGGGTTGACCCACACAGGGATTACTGGATCAGGCTGGTTAGGCTGGCGCACAGACTGGAGGGTATAGGCAGGCACGACTGGTATGCAGGCAGGCGGGTAAAGGCAAGCGCAGCTAGAGTGCAGACAGGGAGGCACTAGCAGGTAGGAACACAGGCGGGATAGGACCCAGTACACACTGGGACTCAGGAACAATACAGGTAGAGGGGTACAGGCAAGCACAGCTAGAGTGCAGACAGGGAGGCACTAGCAGGTAGGAACACAGGCGGGATAGGACCCAGTACACACTGGGACTCAGGAACAGGCAGGTTAGGCTGGCACAGACTGGTGGATATAAGCAAACACGGCAGGTATGCAGATGGGTGGATACAGGCGAGTATGCAGGCAGGGAGGTACTGGCCGAAAGGACGGGCTGGAGCACAGAAAGGTTAAGACCCAGTACAGACTGGGTCACAGAACCGCAGATGCGGTAGACAACCACAGCAGAGAGGGAACGCCCGAAGCGGTGGGCAAGAACAGAGCAGGACGGGGCTGCAGGAGCAGCGAGCACAAGCAGGGCAGGACAAGACTGCCGGAGCAGCGGGCAGAAGCAGGGCAGGACAGGACTGCCGGAGCAGCGGGCAGAAGCAGGGCAGGACAGGACTGCCGGAGCAGCGGGCAGAAGCAGGGCAGGACAGGACTGCCGGAGCAGCGGGCAGAAGCAGGGCAGGACAGGACTGCCGGAGCAGCGGGCAGAAGCAGGGCAGGACAGGACTGCCGGAGCAATGGGCAGAAGCAGGGCAGGACAGGACTGCCGGAGCAGTGAGCAAGGAGTCAGAGCAGGCTAGAACCGCCGGAGCGGTAAGCAAAGGAGTCAGAGCAGACTAGAACTGCCGGAGCGGTGAGCAAAGGAGTCAGAGCAGGCTAGAACCGCCGGAGCGGTGAGCAAAGGAGTCAGAGCAGGCTAGAACCGCCGGAGCGGTGAGCAAAGGAGTCAGAGCAGGCTAGGCTGAGTAGGGGGGACAGGGCTCTGTTCACACGGAACAGACAGGAAGGGAAAGGCAGAGCCAGACACCCACAGGGTACTTGCAGTGAAGTAGCGAGTGGACCACAAACTCACAAACGGGAGTACAGAGACAACAAGCAGGAGTTAGGTACGAGTTCAGACTCTGCAGAAAAAGGAAGGGAACGGACATAGAGGCAAAACAGGTAAAGGATAGGAGAGAGTTCAGACTGGAACTGAGTGTACGGAGGAGACCGACACTGCAGCGGAATACAGGAGCGGGTCTGGGAATACGGCCCCCAGAGAGGCAGGACGAACAGGCAAGGAGCGTGTTCAGACAGGACAGACAAGATACAGGAGCGGGTCTAGGTAATCAGCCCCTAGAAGGCGAGAGGAACAGGCTAGGAGCGTGTTCAGACAGGTCAGACAAGATACAGGAACAGGTCTAGGTAATCGGCCCCTAGAAGGCAGGAGGAACAGGCTAGGAGCGTGTTCAGACAGGCCTGGAAATACAGCCTCCAGGATAGGCAGACAAGAGAACACAGAACGGGACCTGGCACCTTCAGAGTGCAAGCACACACTGAATGAAACACTATGCTCAGGCAGGGATAGATGGGCGCAGCTGAGCTATATACCAGGTGACAGACAGCAATAGGCTGAGGACGCACAAGAGGTGTGACCCACAGCAGGTACAAAAAGCAGGAAGTGATCGGGCGCCGCCCTTAAGCAGCAGAAACAGACACAAACAGACAGCATGGAGGGAAGCCAGAGAGACATTCTGGACAGGAGATCAAGTGCGCGCTCTTGCACAGTGGGAGATGGACCACTATGCAAGGACGCCGCCAGGTATGTTACAACCAGCATCAACAAGGCCGTCGGTATTCAGTTCAGACTCCACACATAAGACCTCAGGAGTGGACATGGATGTCAGACATATGTACCATCCTCCAAAACATTGAGGACCCCATCAAGATGGTGAGCGGCGATGACGCCATAATTAGCGTCACCATCTTGCTTCTCTGTCTTCTGAAATGCTCTGTGCTCACAATCAAAGAAGATGCATTGCAGGCGAAGCACGATGAGATGGAGCAAGGAACCATACAGGGTGATTACACACAGCCCAGCCTTGTGTCATCCCAATGTCGATTGGGTGACAATGAGGAAGAGGAGGAGGAGGAAGAACAGGAGCTAGTTTCATGTGCTATAGACGGTACTACCTGCACAACTGTCATACTGTCTGTTCAGCGTGGATGGCCAGAGGACAGAGAGGAGGAGGAGGAGAGCATGGTCAGTCATCCTCTTGGTGAGTACACGGAAGTCTTGCCTGTTAGTAGTCTGGCACTTATGGCTGAGTTTATGTTAAGCTGCCTTTCCCATGGCCCTCGCGCTCTCAAAATTTTGGGTGACAGTCATTACTGGTTGGTGACACTTCTAGACCCACGGTACAAGGAGAACTTTATATCTCTTATTCCTGAGGCGGAGAGGTCTACAAAAATGGGGCAGTACCAGAAGGCCCTTGTTGCGGAACTATTAAAAAAATTCCCATCTGAAAACGCTGGCGGCAGAGGTCACAGTTCTTAGACAACCAAGGAGTACAGATGAGAGAGACTCAAATGCAATCCAGCAGAGGCAGGGGAACACTGTCAAAGTTCTGGGACAGTTTTCTCAGACCCTCCCATCGCACAGGCCCTGTGGGGCGGGGTACTCTCACAAGAAGTGCAAAGTTTGGGAAGATGCTGAGAGAGTACCTTGCAAACCGTATCGACGTCCTCCGTGATTCCTCTGTGCCTTTTAATTATTGGGTATCCAAGCTGGATACGTGGAATGAATTGGCTCTCTATGTCTTGGAGGTCCTAGCCTGCCCTGCCGCCAGCGTTTTATCAGAGCGAGTTTTTAGTGCCGATGGTGGAATTGTAACTGATAAGCGCATCCGCCTGTCAACTGAAAATGCTGACAGGCTGACTCTTATAAAAATGAACAAGGGATGGATTGGGCCAGTCTTCTCAACACCACTGATTTATGATGCCCGTAAAAAAAAAATTATACAGTATGTTCATGTATACCCCCCAGGGGTAAATGTTTGTCAGCCCATACGCTTAGTGCATGGGCATTACAAGTATAGGAGACCCGCTCCTTTCTAATGCGAACATTTTTTTATGAGACCATCTAAGTCTGTTCCAAGGGGCATTGGAGTGCCTCACAATTTTTGGCAGCCCTTGCATTCACTGCATAGGCCAACACTACAGGAAACCCTCTCCTTTCTAATGAGAATTTGTCCTTACTGTAGCCCTGCTCTATGTGTCTTTAAATTCTTAGTGGGGGTTTTCCTAAAATTGGTCAACCTTTGGACTCACTGCATACCCTATAACTGTATAGCAGACCCTCTCCTTTCTAATGGGAACATGTCGTACTTGTTACTGTGGCCCTGCTCTATGTGTCTTTAAATTCTTAGTGGGGTTTTTCCTAAATTTGGTCAGCCGTTGGACTCACTGCATACCCTATAACTGTATAGCAGACTCTCTCCTTTCTAATGGGAATTTGTTGTTACTGTGGCCCTGCTCTATGTGTCTTTAAATTCTCAGTGGGGTTTTTCCTAAATTTGGTCAGCCATTGGACTCACTGCATACCCTATAACTGTATAACAGACCCTCTCCTTTCTAATGGGAACATGTCGTACTTGTTACTGTGGCCCTGCTCTATGTGTCTTTAAATTCTTAGGGGGGTTTTTCCTAAATTTGGTCAGCCATTGGACTCACTGCATACCCTATAACTGGAAAGCAGACTCTCTCCTTTCAAATGGGAATTTGTCATTACTGTGGCCCTGCTCTATGTGTCTTTAAATTCTTAGTGGGGTTTTTCCCAAATTTTGGCAGCCTTGCAGTGACAGCATGGGCATTACCACTATATAGGATACCCGCTCCTTTATAATGGGAACATTTTTTTACTGAGACCCTCCTCTATGTCTCTTCAAAGGGGTTTTGGGTTGCGTCCAAATTTTTGGCAGCCCTTACAGTCACTGCATACGCAATAACAGTATAGGAGACCCACTTGTTAATAAAGGGAACAACAAAGCATAGCCAGATGATGGCTCTCTAACAATAGCGATGGCCGACAGCTGGCCTTTTAAGAATAGTTAGGGCCGTCTGATGGCCAAATAAAAATAGGCTTTATGACTTTCAGAGTCCCTCTATCATAAATAAAACAGGATGTGTCTGATGATGTGTCACACACCACATGGTCAGATAAGGTTGTAAAATGTTAAAATGACATTTCCCAGTGAATGCATTTGTCTTGGTTGAAAGCAATGCAAAAGTGCAAAAACACATCAAAAACGCAACATATGAACATAGCCCAAGGTGTGGAGGAGTATTTTGGTTTTTGGTTATTTATTTTGCTTTATATACAAGTCATTACCCCTGAAAGAATGTTCCTTGACATATTTCCCAGGAAAATCCATTTTGGTTTTGGTTTTATATGTTTTATTGTGAGTCCGTAAAAGTGGCGCAATACTCTGACAACGTTGGTGACAGCAGATACCTGGGAGTCAGAAATGCTTCCAGTGGTCTTCTCCATGCTATTCCCATGTCATTTGAGCACTGTTCCCGTAAATTTGGGCAATTTTTAGGCCCTCTGCAGACCACCGGGGGGAGCCGCCAGAAAAATACTCGAGTTTCCCATAGACTTACATTGGGCTCATTGCTCGGGTCGATCACTCGAGTATTCCAATTTGCTCGACCCGAACAACGAGTACCCGAGCATTTTAGTGCTCACTCATCACTAGTGAGGTCACTACTTTTAATCGCTTGTCCCTTTTAAAGAAACCTGAAACAGTTAAAGGACGATCGAGACCTTGAACATATGAAAAGAAAGTCGTTTCTACATAGAAATGCTTATGTTCATTCTTTTAAGGATTTTCAGATTGTTGGCTTTTCATGTGGTTTCCACAGCAGAATACTTTAAAGGGAATCTGTCATCCCTTGGCACTTATCTGACCTCTAATAGGTGATAGAAATGTAAATCTATACCTAACTGTATGCCTCATATTAGAGGTCTGGTTGCTTTAAAATTGTTTTTTATTCAATCCAATTTCTGATGATTTGTGGGCCTGGGGACGGGAAGAAATCCTTGCCTACTTTGTGAATTACAATGTCCACCACTCCCCTGCAAGTCACAGTGCCCTGTTATATGCAGTCTCGTCTTCCTAATCCCGCGCATGCGCACATCACCTTTAACACAAGGCGCACTTTTTTCTCCCGGCTATGTAGTTTTCAGCAGTGATCTCGTGCGCAGCTGCTGGGGAGTCTCTGTGACTCTCCTCCTGACCCGAACGTGACAGCATGTATTTCTATGCAGCTGTCATGCTCGGGTCAGGAGAGCCGCTGTCCAGTCTGAGCACTGTGATATGATCAGCTTCCTTGTTATACGGTCGTCTGACTGGGCCCTCACACTGAGACTACTGACAGGCACCCTGTTTCTGCTACTCCAGGATATCATGGGGAGTGAAAGGAAGATTAGACGAAGATAAAAAAAATTGACGGATTATGATATGCAGACACTCAACATCTATAACTGTGAAAAAGATTATTTTTAGCAAAAAAGACAATCTCTAAGTTTCTATCCTGTTTCTCCAAAAAAGGACATTTAGTGCCCGGAATCAGGTACATAACATCAATAATCATATTCATATACACTGTGTTCCAAATTATTGTGCAAATAATATTTTCTCAGATTTTCCCAAATTACCTTTATGAATTGCAGTCATTGTAATTTTCCAGTCAAATAACTATTAGAGTACAATTGAAAGGTTTTTGTACAAACTGCCTATGATAACAGTATATTTTTTTAAAAAATAAAACACTCAAACTGCACTCAAAATGCATGTTCCAAATTATTATGCACGGCAGAGTTTTCAACCTTTTCATTTTAATAAAGAACAAAAAAATGGTCATTTTTGAAATTATAAGCATTAGCAGGTTATTACAAACTGAAATCAAACAGTTTTCAACTCAAAACTTTATTCTAGGTGATGTTACATTTGCACATAGGACCCCTCGTTCGAAAGGAGCTTCTCAACTCTCTCGTCCATTGAATTAGTCAGGTTTTGGATGGTTTCTGCTTCAATTCTTTTACATGAGGACAGAATACCATCCCAGAGCTGTTGCTTAGATGTGAACTGCCTCCCCCCATCATAGACACTCCTTTTGATGATGCTCCAGAGGTTCTCAATGGGGTTGAGGTCAGGGGAGCATGGGGGCTACACCGTAAGTTTGTCCCCTTTTATGCCCATAGCAGCCAGAGATGCAGATGTGTTATGTGCAGCATGAGACGGTGCATTATCATGCATGAAAATGATCTTGCTGCGGAATGCATGGTTCTTCTTCTTGAACCATGGCAGGAAGTGCTGTTTGAGAAACTCAACATACATTATGGAGTTCATCTTTACCCCTTCAGGGATCCTAAAGGGGCCCAAAACATTACTCCACCTCCTCCTTGTTGGCACCGTAGCCGTGTTTGCATGGGGTGTCCATCAACCAGCCATCCTCCACTCCATCCATCTGGACCATCGAGCGTTGCACGGCACTCATCGGTGAACAAAACATTTTTGAAGTCAGTCTTCATGTATTGTTTGGCCCACTGGAGCCATTTCTGCTTGTGTGCAGTGGATAGAGGAGGTCGACAGGATGGCTTACGCACAGCTGAAAACCTCTGAAGGACCCTGCATCTTGTTGTTCGGGGGACATTGGAGGCACCAGCAGCTTCAAAAACTTGTCTGCTGCTATGACAAGGCTTTTTTGCCGCTGCTCTTTTAACCTGACGTAATTGCCTGTAGGAAAGAGTCCTCAATTTTCCCTTATCAGCACGCACACGTGTGTACTGTGAATCAGCTACATACTTCTTGATTGTGCGATGATCACGATGAAGTGTCTTGGCAATGTTGATTGTAGACATGCCTTGACCTAACAATCCACAATTTGTTGCTTCTCAGCAGCCGACACATCCTTTTTCTTTCCCATTTTGGCAGAAAATGTAGGCTGCTTAATCATGTGGGACAGCCTTTCATTGAACACACCTGCCAAACTAATTAGCACAGGTGTCTGCAATTGCTTACAGTGATATAAAGAGCCCTGACACACATCACCATCAATGAGTTTAACTGACAAACAAAAAAATTCTTACCTTATCACTCCTAAACACTTTTTGCATAATAATTTGGAACACAGTGTAATATTTAATGTAGAGCATGTGATTTTCCCAGGAAACTTATAGTGCCTTTTAGTACAAATTGGTGTTGGGGAACCCTATTTTGTGGCTAGGGATAGTTTCATAATTTCATTATATTTAAAACCCCTTTACGACCTTGGACGTATAGATATGTCCAAGTTCGCCTCCCTCTCTTTGGTGTGGGCTCCGGCGATGAGCCCTCACCTTTTCGGGCACATGACAGCTGATCTGTACAACAGTCATGTGCCCTAACAGCTGCAGGTGGAATCGCAATCCACCCACTTCTGTTAACATTTTAAATGCCGCTGTCAAACTCCGACAGCGGCATTTAACATGGCAGCACCGGAAGCGCGTAACTAATCCCACCCATTGGCGCGCCCATCACATGATCGCGAGTCGCCAATGGGTTGACATGACAACCCGAGGTCTGCACGAGACCCCTGTAGTTGTCATTGCCAAACTGCTGTGAGCACTGGCCCGTGGTCGACGCTCACAGCAGATGAGCATTTTTGTTACACATAGCAGGGCTTAACACAAGCGATATGAAGATCACAGCTCCTAGTCTTCCATGAAGACTATTGAAGCAAGTGTAAAGTAAAAAAAAAGTTTTTAAAAATATTTAAAAAATTAAAAAAATATAACAGTTCAAATCACCCTATCTTTTACCCCTTCAAAATAGAATAATAAAAAAAAAAATCAAAACTACACATATATTGCCACGTTCAGAATTGACCGATCTATCAATATATAAAAAGAATTAATCTGATAGGTAAACGGCGTAACAAGAAAAAAATAAAAATGCCAGAATTATGTTTTTTTGGTCTCCGCAACATTGCATTAAAATGCAATAACGGGCAATCAAAACACCATATCTATCCCAAAATGGTATCAACAGCTTGGTGCACAAAAAATAAACTTTCAACCAGCCCCAGATCACGAAAAATGGAGATACTATGGATCTCAGCGATTTTTTTTTTTTTGCAAACTTTGTTTTTTTTTTCACCATTTAAATAAAAAAGAACCTATACATGTTTGGTATCTACAAACTCGTAATGACCTGGAGAACCATAATGACAGTTTTAGCATTTAGTGAACATGGTAAAAAAAAAAAAACAATTGTGGAGTTGCACTTTTTTGCAATTTCACCACACTTGGAATTATATTTTTTCCTATTTTCCAGTACTATATAACCAATGGTGTCGTTAAAAAATACAACTCGTCCCGCATAAAACAAGGCCATATTGACAGAAAAATAAAAAAGTTATGGCTTTGAGAAGAAGGGGAGCAAAAAGCAAAAACGGAAAAACCCAAGGTGGTAAAGGGGTAAAGGTAGAGGGTAGACATACTCCATTGAGTTCAACCTATAACCTAACATGTTGATTCAGAGGAAGGCAAAAAAAATCCCATGATACAGATGCTAATTGCCCCATTTTAGGAGAAAAACTCATTTTCAACTCTACATATGGCAGTCAGACTAACTCCCTTGATCAATGTCCCACTAAAAAATATACAACCCATAATCTGTTTTATTATATTTTTCAGAAAAGGCATCCAGGCCCTCCTTGAACTTTTACAGTGAATCATCCATAACAACATCATGTGGTAGAGAATTCCATAGTCTCACTGCTTCTACAATAAAGAATTGCCATCTGTGATTATGATTAAACCTTCTTTCCTCTGGACACAGAGGATGCCACCTTTCATCATTGCAGGCCTAGGTGTAAAAAGATAATTAGAAAGATAACTGTACTGTCCATTCATATATTTGTACATTTTAATAAGATTGCCTCTAAACCTTTTTTCCAAACTGAATAACCTAAGTCTGATCATGTGTCTTGCTATTGTTATTGCTCTTGCTACTCCAGTTCACACATTACCTTAATAACCTTAGTCATTCTCCTCTACAACCACTCTAGTTTAGCTATATCCTTCTTAAATACTGGAGCCCAAATTGTATACAGTATTCTAAATGTGGCTGCACTAGTGAGTTGTATGGAAGCAAAACTATGTTATTGTCATGATTATTTATGCTTATCTTAATACATCCCATGATTATATTTGCCTTGGCAGCAGCTGCCTGGCACTGGACACTAAAGTTTAGTTTGCTGTTCTCCCAAATGCTCAAGTCTTTCTCTGTGACATTTTTCCCAGTGTTTCACCATGTAGTACAAACTTTGACATTGTATTTCTTCTGCCCAAGTGCATGATCTTACATTTATCTACTCTGAATTTCAATTGTAATTGCAATTTTCCAGCCCAAGCATCTGCATTTCATAAATCCCTCTATGATATTAAATTATCTTCCTCTGTGTTGATTACCTTGCAGAGTTAAGTATCATCTGCAAATTTTGAAATTCTACTCTTTATACCCTCTACAAAGTAATTAATAAATATGTTAAAAAGAAGAGGGCCCAATACTGACCCATGTGGTACCCTATTTTTAATTCTGACAAAATCAGAGTGTATTCCACTGATAACCATCCTCTATTTCTTATCACTAAGCCACTTGTTAAACCAATTACATGTAATTTCCCATAGCCTCATTGCTGTCATTTTATGTACCAACATTTTATGTGACACTGTATCAAAGACCTTTAAAAAGTCCAAGTGGAGGACATCTGACGCGCCCCCTGGGCCATATTCTTTAGGGGAATACCCGGAGCCGGATCAGATGGGGGTTGTAGTCTCCGAGTGGCTGTGACCTGGTCCGTGCCCAGGGTGTCAAGCTCAGAGTATGTGGCAGTCCTACAGATGTTACAAAGTTCTTTATGTCGACTACGCCACCCGTTGGATTGCGGTCACTACGGCCGCCGCTGCAGCAGGGTCCGCTGAGGCTGATGGTGTTGGTGCAGCTTTTGATAGTATAACCCCCAACGGGTGGGGTATAGCCTCAGGGGGTCAGGTGCAGAGGATGGGGGTTGTGGTGGTGCAGCATAGATGGTAATTAAAGACAGAGTCGGGTTGTGCAGTTTAGGGTATTTACTTACTGCTGATGTTCCGGTCACTCCAGCTTCAAGTGACCACCCGAGCCGTGCTGCGTCCACCAGGTCCTGGATTCAGCCAACCCCCAAGCAAGTCCGGAGCGTGACCCTGAGCCCTCCTTCCTGTCCTGTCTTCTGGCCGTCCCCACCAGGGATCCACCTAGGTCCAGCTCCCTCGGGCCTTCTGTTGGGAGACCCTTGGCCTTGGGTTCCCTGACCCTACATGTGGTTTGCCTTCAGGGTGGATGTGGTGGGTGGCCGTGGCAGATCCTGCCCACGGCCTCCGGTCTCTGGCTAGGGTGTGCTTTAGCCCCCACCAGTTTGGGATCCGGTACCCTTTTGCCAACTCTTCACCCGGTGATGGACTTTGGGTTCTCAGAGTCCTTTTCTTTCACCCCCTCTGGGTCTTTCTTCCTTTCTCCTCTCTCTCTCTCTGGGGCTGCTCTGCTCCTCTTCCTCTGACAAAAGGCTGACAGACTGACTCCTCTGCAAAGACTGACCCTGTTCTTTGATGGTGCCCACCTTAAATACTCCCTCTATGTGTGAGCTCAGGTGACCAGCACCCAATGAGCTCCTATCTTTACCCAGGCTGCTCCCCCTATCTGCCCCTACACTACTGGGATGTACCACCCCCCTCCCACTCCAGCCAGAAACAGACTCGGTCGTACCTGCACATTTCTAAGTGGGAGTACCGTTGGTCTGTTCCTCGGAAATGGGATGTGTGTAGTGCATGCAGCTCTCTGAGCTCAGATCCACACTCCATCCTTACCCGGGAGTGGAATATCACACCTCTGGGTTGAGGTGCAATACCCCTGTAGCAGCCGAATCCTCAGGGTGCTACACATCCATGGCCCTACCTTGGTCTAGTGAAAGGTATTTGTCTTTTATTATTGTCAAATGCCTGTTTCCTTTGCTGGAACTGCAGGTTTCTGCTCCCCAATTTTTATTAGGATAGTTGAAGCCCCCATCATAATTACTTCTCCCTGACTTACTGCCTGAATTGTTTGCTTTATGAGGACATTTTCTGCTGCTTCCATTATACTTGGAGACTAATAACAAATCCCTATCAGTATTGTATTATTCCTTCTCCCTCCACTTATCTCCTCCATTAGGAACTCTACATTTTCATTGGCTTCACATATATTATGAGTCATGACGTAGGATGGGTTCACAAATTATTCTACATATAAGCAACCCCCCCCACTTCACATATTTGTACGGCCATTCCTGAACAGAATGTGGTCTTATCAATTAACAAATCAGTCATAGCTGTTGTCCAGTCATGTCTCTGTTATCCCCACTACATAAGATCCCTTATCTGCCAACTTATCAAACTTGTTGGGCTGTGTCAGATCAGGACCAGCCTCCCTGACACTCTTCCCTCTACCCCACCTTCTCTGACCCAGCTAGATTCCTCACTGTCCAGCAGTTCCTAGCCACAGGACTATCCCAACCAGAGTCTGCTCAATAAGCAGCAAACGCCTTTCTATATTGTCAATGAATCTCAGTGGGTTTTTTACCAAGTTGTGAAAGCTTGTGTGTCACCCTACCTGGATGCCACAAGTGTAATAAAGCTGTGTCTGAGAGCAAGGGGGAGGTTCTCTGGTCAGGGGAACATTAGCATGCAATGCCTCCTGTCTCAGGCCAGTAGGGGGAGCAGGCTGCCCCTATAAAAGCTGGTACTGGGGACAGGGTTAGAGAGAACTGGATTGCCTGTCTCAGCTTTGAGACGTGTCCCAGAGTGGAGCAGGGACAGAAAGTTGCATTGTAACCTAAGAGGAAGTGTGGCAGGAAGAGAGCCACAAGCCAGAGACAAGAGGCGCAGTGAGCCTGTTTTGGCAGAGAAAAGACTTAACTTTACCAGACTTTGGTGTCTGAGGCTGGAAGGATTCCACATCCCCCAGCAGAGAACCAGCCCACAAGGGACTGTACATTCCTTGGCCTAAGAAGCCTGGAGGCCCTGCCACAACCGAAGGGACCAGTAAAGCCGTACAAGGCTGGGAGCAGAAAGGAACCCACGTCGCAGGCCATACAGGCGAGAAAGCACGGAAGCTCGGAAACGTGGGCTGTTATCCTATCAGGAGGAGATAGTCAGAAGGAGCGCAGAAAGCACGGTAGGCCTACACCCTCACCCTGACCAGGGCCAATTTCCCCGTTGCTCTCAGACATCCAGGTCCCCTCCTAGCTGGGACTGTTTGTGGGTCAGTTTACCTGTTTAGTAAAGACCCTGGACTGCAACCTGTTGTCTGTGTGCTCCTTGCTCCTCCAGCACTACCATCACTCCCACCATCCACTATACTGCCCTGGGGCCGCACTCTTTCCGTGGGGAGTCACACGACCATAGCTGCACACCTCATCAGCCCCAGCGGTCTGCATGCAGCGGCGGTTCCTAATAACCGCAATCCACGGGTGGCGTAGTCGGACATAATCAATATAACGGACTACCACTGGCCTGACCACCCTGAGCCACGGAACCGGGTTGCCACTACTACTCCCATCGCTCCCTATTGCCCGGATCCGAGTGCCCCACGGCCCAGGGGGCGAGTCAGCTTTGGCGTAGTCGGCAGGATTTCGTGCCCGCAACCACCGGGTACTGCGTGCCTGAAAAAGACTTTTGTAACTTACCTGTGGAGTCGTTTCCCGCCATCCGGAGCCGATTCCCGCCATCAGACGCCATCTTGGACCGTTTCCCGCCGTCTTCTGCCGTCTTCCCTCCATCCGCAGCTGTTTCCCGCCATCGGACGCCATCTTCAGGACGCCGCGCGGGAAGAAGAGGGGCGTGGACGTCAAAACCGCGTGAGATCCGAAGGTCCGCCCCACGCTCCGACGCTGCGCAAGGTCCTGGAAGGGAGAGAGAGCGACGCTGACATCATCAGGACGCGACGCCAGGTCCTCGTCCATAGCAGCAGCAGCGGAGCCGCGGCCTACAGAAGAGGATCGTCGGAAGGTAGGCCACACTTCACTAGGGGGGGAGGAAGATGTCGGACACAGAGGCGCCCACTACCACCAACGCAGCTGCAGCAGCGGTGATGCCCTTTTCCCTGCCCTACATCCCTGGAGCGGCCTGGCTGCCCAAATACTCAAGGGAGCCCCATGCCCTAACTGACTTCAAGGAAAGGCTATACAGTTTGTTCCAGGTTTACCCCCTGACAGAGGAACAGAAGGTCAGCATACTAACAGGGCAGTTAACTGGCGCAGCCCAGAGGGAGGTAAAATCATGGCCCACTGAGGAGAAAAGGACTGTGAAGGGTATTCTGGCCTGGCTGCGGGGTACCTTTGATACACGTACCTCCGCTGAGATTAAAATGAGGTTCTATGGATGTAGGCAGCGGGCACAGGACAGCATCAGAGACTATGCCCTAAATCTGCAGGAAGCCTTGAGGGCTATTCAACAAACTGACCCTGGCAGTGTGCAGGAAACGGATAAACTGCTAACAGAACAATTCATAGAGGGTCTGCTGTCTAGCGCCCACAGGGCCCAACTGCGCCTCATGTTCTTTCAGAACCCCGACCTGACCTTTGCCCAATTTAAGGACAGGGCCATAAGGGTGCTCCGTGAATCTGCAACCAGTGGCGCTATAAACCCCCGGCGCCCTGCTATCACCTACCACCAAGAGGCGGCGCCCTCCTCTATGGACTCCGTGGAGGCTGATGCACAGGCCCTGAACCAAGCCCCGTCGAAAGATCTGCACCACCAAGTCCAGGAGCTGACCAGGAGCGTCGCGGCGTTGACCAGGACCGTCCAGGCGTTGCAAGTGGACCCGTCAAGACCCATCGAGCTGGCTTCAAGTCCGGAGGATGTCCCGTGGCATCGACAGAGGAGGAAACCGTCGTTCCGAGGGAGGCCCACAGACCGCTACGCAGAGGATGGACAGCCCATTTGCCGTCGATGCAACCAGCCCGGACACTTTTCCAGGTACTGTAATTTAAACGGGTCCAACCTGGGGCAGAGGGCCGACCCCCAGGCATAAGATCACCAGGCCCTTATAATTGGCGTGATAAGTATGTTGGGGGGCGCCCGGTTTTACCCGTGGTGCTGGACGGTATCCCCATGAGCGCCTTGCTGGATACTGGGTCGCAAGTAACCACAATCCCTTATGTACTTTTTAAGCAGTATTGGACTGATGCTGATATCACACGGTATCCAGACAGTAACTTGAGCATCATCGCCAGTAATGGCTTACCCGTGCCGCAGATGGGGTTCAAGGAGATGACCATTAAAATTGGTAAAGTTGAACTGCCGGCACAGGGAGTGATTATTGTGGACATTGACCGTCATGAAAGTCACCCTAAAATAACTGTGGGTACTAACATCATTGAAAATTGTCTTTCAGAAGTAATTGTAATTCTACAACAGGTGGCGATGAATGCTAGTTCCAGCCAAAAGAGAGTCCTCAACAAGGAGATAAAAGCCCTGATGAGACGGCAGCAGGTAGAACTGTCTGGTGGTGAGATCGGTAGCGTAAGACTCAGTGATCCATTCCCCATTTCCATGCCTCCCAAAAGTGAAATGATGATCTGGTGTCGGACTGCAATCGGGTTGAGAGGTAGAGACTACCAAGCCATGGTAGAACCCGTGTACTCAGACAGCAGGCCCACCATTTTGACAGCCCGGGGGGTGGTTGATGTCCGTCATGGGAGGTTGCCCGTCCGCATCCTCAACATTGGGGAGAGGGAAGTACACTTACCCAGGTACGCTACACTCGCCAAACTGTTTGTTGTCGAACACCAAGCTATCAGGGCCGTGGAACCCTTGCCTCCATCCCCTCAGGCGGAGGGTAATGGCTCCCAGAAACAAAAAGAGGACTGGTGCCAGAAACTCCACGTGGGTGCTGACTCCACTCCCCTGCACCAAAAACAAGGAGTCTACCGGGTGGTACAGGAGTACGAGAGAGTCTTTAGTAAGCACCCGCTAGACTTCGGCAGAGTAAAAGGGATAGAACACCACATCCCCACAGGGAGCCACCTACCAATAAAAGAGAGGCACAGACCTGTACCCCCTGCACATTATCAGAACGCAAAGGGCATGCTAAGAGAGATGAAAGAAGCTGGGGTTATTAGAGACAGCTGTAGCCCCTGGGCAGCCCATTTGGTTCTGGTCAAAAAGAAAGACGGCACCATGAGAATGTGCGTGGACTATAGACAAATCAACCGTATCACTCACAAAGACGCATATCCACTGCCTAGAATAGAAGAGTCTTTAGCCGCACTAAGATCTGCTAACTTCTTTTCTACTTTGGACCTTACTAGCGGGTACTGGCAGGTTCCTGTGGCAGAGGCTGACAAGGAGAAGACCGCCTTCACCACCCCGATGGGACTGAGCGAATTCAACTGCATGCCTTTCGGGCTCTGCAACGCACCAGGGACCTTCCAGCGGCTGATGGAATGCTGTCTAGGGCACCGAAACTTTGAGACGGTCCTCCTTTACCTGGACGACGTGATCGTCTATTCGAAGACCTACGAGGACCACCTAAAGCACCTGGCCGAGGTGTTCGAAGCCCTGGCAGGCTATGGCCTGAAGGTAAAACCATCGAAGTGTCACCTGCTGAAACCAAAGGTCCAGTACCTAGGGCACGTGGTAAGCGCGGAAGGAGTGGCCCCCGACCCTGACAAGGTCACGGCAATCAAGAGCTGGCCAAGCCCCTCGAACATCAAAGAGGTGAGACAGTTTCTCGGGTTGGTAGGCTACTACCGAAGGTTCATCCCCGGGTTCACTAAGATGGCAGCTCCTATGCAGGACCTCCTGATTGGACAGTCCAAGTCCAGAAGTCAAAAGCCACCCTTCAAGTGGGATAAACCGGAAGAGAAGTCCTTCCGCCAGCTAAAGTTGGCCCTCACTGGGGATGAGATCCTGGCCTACCCTGATTATGGCCAGCCTTTCATTCTCCACACAGATGCCAGTAATGTGGGACTGGGAGCCGTACTGTCCCAAAACCAACAGGGCAGAGAACGGGTGATCGCATACGCCAGCCGGAAGCTGAGGCCCACCGAAAGGAACCCGGAGAATTACAGCTCCTTCAAGCTAGAATTCTTGGCGGTGGTGTGGGCCGTGACAGAACGCTTCAAGCATTACCTGGCCTCCGCAAAGTTCACCGTGTACACGGACAACAACCCGTTGACACACCTGTACAATGCAAGACTGGGTGCCCTGGAACAGCGGTGGATGGCCCGTCTCTCCAACTAAGACTTCGTGATCAAGTACCGGGCAGGCAAAACCAACGCCAACGCGGACGCCCTATCAAGAATGCCTCACTTACCTGAAGGTGACGAAGACCCAGAAGAGCTGGAAGAGGTAGAACTCCCCGCGTTTCACCGGTATGGAGCCGCTCAACACTCTCACCGCGTGAAGGAGGAGGATCTAACAACTGTGATGATGAATCCCCTACCTCACCACAGCTGGGCCGAAACCCAAGATAGTGACCCTGCTGTCCGCCTGGTGAAAGATCTGCTGACCCGGGAAGACGCCCGCCTAGATCCAGATGCCCCAGAGGAAGCCAAGCAGCTATGGAAGGAGAAGAGCAAGCTGTTCCTCTACGAAGGCAAGTTGTGCAGAAGGATTGTCAACCACCGGACGCACGAGCTGACCTGGCAAGTCGTGGTCCCAAGGCGGGATGCAGCTATGGTCCTGGGGGCTTACCATGACAGAGCGGGGCACTTCGGTTGGAAGAAACTGGAGTTCCTACTAAGAGGAAGGTTCTTTTGGGTCGGCATGAGAGGAGCAGTAGAAAAGTGGTGCAGAGACTGTGGCCCTTGTCACCTGAGGAGGAAGGACCGCACCAGCCAGAAGACACCCTTGAGGCCCATCGTCACCACGCAGCCTCTTGAGCTGGTAGCTCTGGACCACGTCAAATTGGCTCCAAGCCGGTCTGGATACATCTATGCCCTGACAATCGTGGACCACTATTCCCGTTTCTAGTGGTGGTCCCGGTAAAGGACTTGACAGCCCAAACAGCGGCCAGAGCCTTCCAGCAATACTTCTGCCGTCCACACGGGTATCCGGAACAGGTCCTGACAGACCAGGGTCCAGCGTTTGAAGCTGAAATCTTCCAGGAGTTCTGCAACCTCTATGGCTGTAAGAAGATTCGTACAACGCCTTACCACCCCCAAACCAATGGGATGTGTGAGAAGATGAACAATATAGTCATTGATCTCCTGAAGACGTTGCCCCTGGAGGAACGCAGCCTGTGGCCAGAAAAACTGCCGGACCTGGTAGACATGTACAACAATATCCCGGTGAACGCTACAAACTGCACCCCGGCTTACCTGATGCGAGCCAGACCGGGTAAGCTGCCCGTAGACCTGGAGATGGGAGTCCTAATACCTGAGGACACCTCCCCGGATGCGGACTGGGATACGGAAAGGCAACTGCAGTACAAGAAGGTACAGGAGAGTGTGGAGAAGAGCCTGGCCCAGGTGAGAGAGAAGCAAGAAAGACTCTTCAATCAACACGCCCCTGCTAGTCCCCTAGAACCTGGTGAGCAAGTCCTAAAGCGGTAGAGAAGGCTACATAAGTTGGACGACCAGTGGGAAAGGGAACCCTACACCGTACTGCAGTCTGACCATGACAACCCAAAGGTGTGCGTAATCACCAAGGACGGAGGAGAAACCACTAGTGTCGTCTCCAGAGACCACCTCAAAAGGTGCCCCGAGCAACTCCGTAGTGCAGAAGAGGATCAGAGTGACCTTGAACCCGCAGAGGACAAGGAAGAAATGATCAGCACTGTTCTCGGAGAGTTCCCTCAGTCCTGGACTCGCATAAATGATGCCATAGTGGTACCCGTCCTGCATTTCCTGCAACCGGCACAGCAACAACCAACACCAGAGCCGGAAGGTGAAGAGGAGCAAGCGGTTCCAGAGGCAGAAGAGCCTGTACCAGCAGCCCAGGAGAGTCAACCCTCTGCTGACAGTGAGCCTGCCATGCCTGCGGTAAGCCAAAGAACCCGCAGACAGCTGCCGGCCCTACCTGTACACCCAGCTGGTAGCTGTACCCCTAACGCTAGTGGGGAAAACCAGGTTGGTCCACCACCAGACAGTGGGCTACGTAGGTCAACCAGGAGCACAAAGGGGCAGATACCCGCTCGCTGGAGAATATAGAGTGTACTAAGATTGTAAATAACCTTGTTGCCAAATGTTAAAATGTTTGCCAAAGTTACCTGCATGTTTATTGATAGTGTGTTTCAGTTTCTTGCAGCAACCGTAAGGACTCACAGGTTATGGACTTTTTATAACCGGGACCTTGTGTGGACTGCATTCTGAGCCTAACCAAGGAACGGACTAAGACTGTGAAGGACTTGGGGTAGGACAGACCCCCACCTGGTTAAGGCTCCCCGTTGTTTTGGTGATATGGACACCCGGTCACAGACCACACTGTGACCTTAAGAACTCAATTTGTGCGTCATCTGTCTATTAATGTTTTATTGTTATGCATATTGTCTTTGTTTATTGTTTAGCCCCGGAGTACTAAATTTCACTAGGGGGGAATGTGTCACCCTACCTGGATGCCACAAGTGTAATAAAGCTGTGTCTGAGAGCAAGGGGGAGGTTCTCTGGTCAGGGGAACATTAGCATGCAATGCTTCCTGTCTCAGGCCAGTAGGGGGAGCAGGCTGCCCCTATAAAAGCTGGTACTGGGGACAGGGTTAGAGAGAACTGGATTGCCTGTCTCAGCTTTGAGACGTGTCCCAGAGTGGAGCAGGGACAGAAAGTTGCATTGTAACCTAAGAGGAAGTGTGGCAGGAAGAGAGCCACAAGCCAGAGACAAGAGACGCAGTGAGCCTGTCTTGGCAGAGAAAAGACTTAACTTTACCAGACTTTGGTGTCTGAGGCTGGAAGGATTCCACATCCCCCAGCAGAGAACCAGCCCGCAAGGGACTGTACATTCCTTGGCCTAAGAAGCCTGGAGGCCCTGCCACAACCGAAGGGACCAGTAAAGCCGTACAAGGCTGGGAGCAGAAAAGAACCCACGTCGCAGGCCATACAGGCGAGAAAGCACGGAAGCTCGGAAACGTGGGCTGTTATCCTATCAGGAGGAGATAGTCAGAAGGAGCGCAGAAAGCACGGTAGGCCTACACCCTCACCCTGACCAGGGCCAATTTCCCCGTTGCTCTCAGACATCCAGGTCCCCTCCTAGCTGGGACTGTTTGTGGGTCAGTTTACCTGTTTAGTAAAGACCCTGGACTGCAACCTGTTGTCTGTGTGCTCCTTGCTCCTCCAGCACTACCATCACTCCCACCATCTACTATACTGCCCTGGGGCCGCACTCTTCCCGTGGGGAGTCACACGACCATAGCTGCACACCTCATCAGCCCCAGCGGTCTGCATGCAGCGGCGGTTCCTAATAACCGCAATCCACGGGTGGCGTAGTCGGACATAATCAATATAACGGACTACCACTGGCCTGACCACCCTGAGCCACGGAACCGGGTTGCCACTACTACTCCCATCGCTCCCTATTGCCCGGATCCGAGTGCCCCACGGCCCAGGGGGCGAGTCACTTGTTGCTTAATATAAAATTTTAATTTAAAATGTACAAAATCATAAAATGCATCCTATATTTTCTACCAGGTGGGCATGGTTATAGCGGACGCTCACTATGCACTTAGTGGTGACTGAAGCCATGCCAGCCCACTCATAAGACTGAAATCCCGAGGCTGCAGTGAGGAATAAAGTTAATTTCCTTGCAGCAGTGTGGCTCTCAGTATGGGCACCGGGCATATTCAGAAAGTTATTAACCTACAGATTAACCTCATATCTGCAGTTTAATTGCGTTTTTTCACATGACAGGTTCCCTTTAAAAAAAAATATTTGTAAAAGGCTCAAGATAAGTTTTTACTGAAGATTCAACTTTTTACCATTTCTCTAACAAGTTTTCTGGGCTTATAATAACATTCACTGTACCAGTAGTGTAACATATTGGAAAATATTCATTCTCATGCTTTCAATCAAAATGTTGTGCCTTAGCGATTCTTTAAAGATGAATTTTACCATTATTTAATTCAGATCATGTAACTAGAGTTTTAAGACACATGAGAGAATAAAAACTGATCACTGGGTCATGCCCAGAGTAATATATCTTTTGTGGCTAATATATGCAGGTGATTGCCATATGTCTGCAGAAAATAATTCAATTTAAACGTTACCTTTTATTATGATGCATTAAAAGCCTTCATTTTCATTAAGGATACCAAAATCATATAATCAGTTATTGCCTCTGAGAAAATTAGGCGCATATATAATGTCTTTGCATCGAAAATGACAGTCCCTACTGATATCAAGCCTTCAAAAAAAAAGAAAAATATACGTATGTATAATATGCTAAGCAGTATATTTGGAAGGGATAAGAAGATGCCTGACATGTTGATAATCCAGATATAACAAGGAGGAAATGCTTTTCTGGCCCTCATTAATCCGAATTTCCAAAGAGAAAAAACATCCCTACCTGACTACCGGGGTTGGCACAATAAAAAACTTACACAGTGACCTACCCACTCCATGTCGTCTGCGTCTACCCTTTCCCCAGTGAGCCATCATATTAGAGTAAATGCAGGCAGATATTCAATAATAAAATACATACACAGGATAGTATGCAGTCCATGACCAGTTATCATGAGCAGATATACAGTAGGACAGTAGATCAATGATGGCCATTTCAGACCTTGCAGTATTTGGGGAGGCAAACAGATGAAATAGATCAAATAGTCAATACAACCTAATGTTTTTTCCCTATATTACATTTTAATCAAACCCTAAAGCTGATAAACAAGTAAAAAATAAAACAAACAACATACTCAAACTCCAAGATGAAATCAGTATATGCCAAAGTGTCTATTTGTGCAGAGCTGATGTTTACAATATTAGGCTATGTTCCCAAATGCAGAAATGCTGTGTTTTTCTGCTCCATTTTTCCACATTTTCCATAAGTGTCCGCACCAACATGTGTTAAAGCAATTTGTTCTGTTTATTGCATTTTTGTTGATTTTTATGCATTTTCCTTTTTTATGTGCTTGCATTTTAGATTTTGTCATGGAGATATTAAGAAAAATATTAAGGATTTTTCTCTCTTCCTGAAGCCCCTCTCACCCTTCCCTTATCCACCATTTGTCAAAGGACCGAGAGCTGACACTTGGACCAACTGCTTCCATGCAAATTAACACACACAGCAAAAGTCACTTGTAGATAAATGCAGCATAAAGAAAGGTGCTACAAACCCAATCAGCATGCGAGTGTATTTCCCCCTGGCAGAGGCAGGGGATAATTAGACACAGGCTTTCAATAAATTTACACCTAGCTGAGGAAACTTTATTCCCAGGACATCAAAGGGAATTTAACAGAGGTCTGTCAGTCCGTCCGGAGCCATAAGAAATATGGAATATTGGAAGTTCCATAATTCTGCTAATAATGAGGCCTATATTTCTAATGGCAGGGTCAGTTAAGGAATAATATGCTTATTTTCCCATCGCTGTAAGCTTCTCCGTGGGCCTGTGGCGCAAAAGTAACAAAATAGTAGACCGCAACTATGTCATGTGTGGTTTCTACAGAAAGGTAAATTCATAACGGAAAAAATGGTGTCACTTTTGGACCTCTACGATCAACCAACGATAAGTTATCATAAAAAACAGATATCTTAATAAAAATATGAAGGCTGGAGCCGGGGTGTGGACAGGTCTACCCTTAGGCATAAAAGAATCCACTGAGGTTGGAGAAGTATTCATTGCGGGGAGTATATATTTATTATAAGCAACGGATCCTGATTGGTAACGGTCAGATCTGGAGAGCTTCCCTCCAGCTATATTGAATTGAATCTGTGATCGTATACTAAGTTTCTTCTTTAATCCTTATTATTTTGTGTAACTGCATATGTATTGTATTATCTCCATTTGTAAAATCTTGTATATTTTTCATAAACACTGCCTCCCTTTTGGATTAAATATAAAATGTAATAGTTCTGTTTCTTTTGCTCTGTAATCGTTCCCTACCCAGAAGCCATACGCTACCAGAACGCAGGCGTCCGACCAGGCCTGTATTATATTTCCAATCTGGCCGGTGGTGGCAGAAAATAATAATAATTGGGCTATCGTGAAGATGACAGTAACCGTACTGGGGCGTATACACATATTCCATGCGTTGGAACCCGAAGGTGTGACGCCATGTGCTTTCTGCTCGTTTGCCGATAGCTACATAGTGAGTAGTCGGAATTGTGTGCTCGCGAATCCCTGATGAAATCCTGACAGAGTGACGGCAATGGTGAGATATTGTGTCGTCTTCCTGGTGTCGCCCCTGTCGCTGTGAAACCCTGATTTCATGTTCCTTTTTTTAAAAAAATTTATTTTAGTGCATAAATGCTCTGTACTTAAAAACACAATTGCAATTACATGCATTTTTTGCAGGCTCACCATAGAAGTCTGTGAGAAAAAATGCACCACAAAATGCACAACTCTACAGCATCTTTAAACGCACAGTGGATATTACTTTTCATGGAATCACATCTACTTTGCTTAAACTGTTAAATGCAATGCATTTTCTGCACACAAAAAAAAGTAACAAAGAAAGCAGCATTTGCTCTACATAGTAAAATAACTTTGTGTTGATTCCTATTTTGCAACCTGTTTAATCTTTGATCAGTACTGATAAAAGTTTCATATAGTATATATCACTGCGTACATGTCTAGAAAACTAAAATGCGGTTAGAAAACTAACAGTAAATCGCAGAATGACAGCAGAAGATCAGAACAATAACTTTTTTTGTTATCCTTTAAATAGGACCTATCACTTACAATAAGGACAGGTGCTGATGAGTGTATTTTTTGTCATCTGAGAAAAACAGATCAATTATGCTAATCACACTCTGATTAGATTCTGACCAGAGTTTGATCATAGTGCAATTCGATTCTCTCAAATGAGGAGAAGATGGAGAATAAAATGTCTCCATCTTCTCCATTGTGTCAATCCGTGGAAATTTGACTGTACTCAGATGTCATCCGAGTGCAGCCCATTAGTTTCCACAGACTCAGTGCTTTGCATGGCAGAGTGCAGTCTGAATATAGGATCAAACTTGGGCATTCAGCAATTTTTTCATCAAAGAGGAAAAAAGTCAGACGTGCATAACATTGATCCGAGTGCGATCTAATATTTTGTTAGACTCGGACCAATAATACACTTGTGTGCACTAGCCCTTAATTTGCATTTTTCACAAGATCAAAATGCCACTGTTCTTGTGAATCTGATGGTTTTTTTGGTGGATATAAGTCCTTCAGTTGTTGCTTGAATAGAGAAGAAGGTGGTTCAGCTTTTGAGTCAATTTGTCAGACTTGCTTGGAGTCCCTGTGGTTGGGCCCCAGGGATCAATAAATTATGCTTTACAATCTAACTTACATCCTAAGGAAAAGCCCTTTAATGCATTTGGATGCCCACATTTTTTGTCAGGCTGGCTGGATGACATTCTTATCTTTTGCTAAAGTAGTCTTAGAAATGACAAGTTAAGAGAAACAATATTTCAAGTTTATCATCAGAATAAGAACTTTAGAAAAACATGTTTTTATTACACCTAATGAGAAAACACAACTGAGCAATCTTAGAAAACAGATGCAAGAAAATTGCCAATAAATTGAAGACAGCTGTTAAGCAGAGAGGTGAAGGTTTTAGAAAAAAAAATAAGATGATACAAAATGACAGTTTTTAGAAAAAAGAATTTTATATCTCCCTTTACTTTTGTCAAAATCATTGATGTGCCATCCCTAAGAGGGAATATCTGCTTATTATCATCCATAGATATTATTCTCTTCACACTGGAGGTAATACACGGGATTATCAACAAACGCTGTAGAGTATTAAAATTGCAAATCAAAACATGAACATTCTACAGCGAGTTACAATGAAATTATTTTGTTTATGTTTTTATTGTCTGTATATTGACCATGAAAGCAAACTGCCTGAGTATGTTCAATTTGCACCAGGAAGCTTCCTTAAATCAAATTTGGGTTTCAAGAGAGAGAGAAAACAAGAAATAAACAGCAATGCGACGCTGCGTAAAATGTCTATTCAACAATCATCATCAGCTCTGACAGGTAGAACAAGATGTTTGAGGCAGATATTGAATATGAACTGCTTCCCCTGTTATTTAGCAATGCACCAACATATCTATCTGACATGTGACTCTTCTTAAAGGTCATTTCTCTATTAATTTGTTTTGCCAATGAAAATACCTGTCATTTTCAGCCCATACAGTCACAAAATATTCTGTAGAAAAGATTCTATTTAAGAGAAAATATGAGAAAGGATACATTTTCTATTGGACTTGAGGGAATGTTTTGGATTGAAATGTAAATGTAGGACTTGCTTCCTACAAATGTCTTCATATCCATTGATTAAATCTTAGAGATGTTCCTGGAGATGTGAACAAACACTAAAGGTGCATTTACAAAAGGTCTATGAACGCTTAGTTTGATAATCATGCAGTGTAAACAGTCTGCCGATCACCTAACAAAATGAGCAAAACACTCAGGTCAGGTGAAATGATCTTTTGGCTTGAATTAAAGATCATAGATCTTAGCAACGCATTGTACTGTTTAAACAGGACCTGTGCAGCCGAGAACAATGGCAACTAGAGATAAGCTGTAACCCCACTACACGGTCCAGGTCAGTTCTCTCTAGCTGTAGACAGATACAGAAATTTCCTGAGCTTCCAAGTTCCCTTGGGTGGTGTTTGATTCGCCAGCCTGGCATGACTTCATCTGTGGGTTGTGCGGCGAACAAGAAACAATATACCAGCCCGGCAAATTATAAGCCAAGCCTGGGATCCCGGAGGGATCGGGGCTGTGCGCATTGATCCGCTCATCTCTAATGGCAGCCTATGCGAACAGAAAGATCTATATTCTGTGTGCAAATTTAATGCAGTCCGCCTTTCTAAACAGTCTATTAAATGACCACCGATCACCAAACAAGTAGCTGACCAGTGGTCTTTTATTGTGGAAAGTCGGGTGGTGTAAAACTACCTTAAGTCAATGCTCATGATAAAGCTATCTAATATTACACCCTGGTATAATACAGACTGGAGTTCAACACCTTGCTTGATGTGAAATATGTGTCCACTTTAATATCTTCTTTGGCAGACAAATTTGAAAAAGTTGTATGTTTCTTAAATTTTATCTATGACCAGAAAATTGAAAGTTAAGAATCATAGAGAAAAGCTGCATGGTCCATAGACAAGAAGCAGGGTTGCCAACTTGACTTTTTATTTTTTTCTGGACAGCTTATCAAAAAATTACAGATAGACAATATTTTTTATGGACACATTGGAAAACCATAACAAATCATTATGGTTATAAGTGATACATGTCTACAGCTCATAATTCTGGTATGAATATGTAAGCTGCATTCACTGTAAACTGTGAAATGATGATAATTACAGTCCAAATATTCCTTTTAGGTTTCTTCAGCTACAAAAAAATCACAGATGCCTTAATTTTTTTACGACTATCAAAAGACTGATCGTCACTTTCAAAACAGAACACTAATGCTTGCTAAGAGTAACCATCTCCATATATAACTAACAAATAAAGTAACGCTCAGTAGTGCTTTTTTATTATGCAAAAAATGAACTATATGAAATTTGACTTGCATTAAACTCTAGAAAATAGAAGTAAATGAGAATTCTTAGCGCATAAATTGGCCAATTTATGAGTACCTGGCAGCCGCGATAAGGCGACTCTTGTTGCTGGGAACCTGCCTAGTGTGAATCCTCTCTTAGACTGAAGTCTACATTTATATGGGAAGGTCGGATCCTGCAATAATTAAAACCGCCTGAGGCTTAGAGGTGGAGTGCTCAGTCAGAGAGCCTGTGTAAACATGTAGACTTCAGTCTAAGAGAGGATTCACATTAGGCAGGTTCCCAGCAACGAGAATCGCCATAAGTTTACAGTATTTCTATTTTCTAGAGCAGTAATGCAATTCCAATTTCATATATTTCATGTTTGCATGCTATACCACTACAGATTGCTACTTTATTTGTTGATTCATTCTTTTTTTACAGACAGGACAAAAAAGTGCCCAATTTTACAGACTATCCTGGAATTTCTGGCAACCCTGCTAGAGGGCCACCAACTAGTCGTCTTCTCCATTTGCTGAATAGACCCGTGCAGGCTTTCCTCAATATTAGCAAATAATAGAGAAGAGAAGCAGCTCAATGCTTACAACTATAAGGATTGTACATAGACAGGACTCTTTTCTCCCTTTTTTGTAGTCTCATTGAACAGGAACCTTCATTCCTCAATAAAAGAACAAAACTTTTTTGAAGATCACAGAGAGACATTTATGGTTCATTGTGTGAAAGATCGATTCTAATGTGAAGCTATACACCTGAATAATTTTTCAGACTAATAGTAACAGACTAAATCATCTACAGAGAAATTTTCAAGGACAAAATTTCATGAAACCAATGTTTGAAACTAATGTGTAATTATGAGCCAAACAGATGTTTTCTGATTCAATGTAAGAGATTTATTAATGAAAATCTATATATCAGGTCAAATAGAGGAACATACTGTGTAAGGATCAAGGCAGGACCGAGACATTTTGGTAAAAAAGTATACCTGTGCTTAAGTATGCGTAGCATAAAGGCAGCTTATGTAGTTGACATGGGCATATAGAGGTCTGTATTAGATTAGTTCTATCTCCATTTTAATGCAATTTGCACACGTATGTGATCGCCTCACGTGCTGCAATATAAGAAAACAAGGACGTGGAGAATGTTCTGTAGTCATAAAAACTGGATGGAGGGACCAAGTTCTCTTGCTTAAAGAGAACTTGTCATCAGGTCAAAAGTGGGCAGTTTTTGCTTTTATTTTATTCCTGCTGCTACCCTGACTATGTTGTGTCTTTTTTTGTTCTTTTTTTTTTTTCAGTCTGTCATACATTTCCCGAGATATGAAGCTCTTTATTTAGTACTAATTTTTATAGTCTTTAGCAAGAGGGTGTGGTTCTCTGAAGGAGTGTCTTTAGAATGCTCTGCCTATTACACTGTGAGTCTCACCCCTTTGTTAGGAGTATAAAAACTAGCAGTAAATAAAAAGGCCCAAATTGTTGCAATTGTATGATTTTAAAAAAAACAACAAAATACAAAACAAGCATATTCAGGTGATCAGTGGGGAAAACACAAAGGCAAATACTGTCCAGTTTTGACCTTGTGACAGGTCATCTTTGTGATGGTGTCAAGTAATATCAGAATTTAGCTTAAATAGGTTGTTCAATTTAATTAAAAAAAAATTAAATGCATGGTATGTTTTAACATAGAAGAAAATATACTCACCGGCTCCATCTCCTTTACTCCCGACCAAACGATCTTCGCCAAGACTGGAAGTAATGACGTCCCATTCTTCACTCACTTGACCCCTAAAGCTTGTAATTGGCTGAAGTAGTCAGGTGACTGGTACAGGATGTTATCAGTTGTGCCTTGGATTAAATTCTATTCCAGTTACCAGACCGCATTAATAGGGGCCCCCTGTCATCTATATGCTTCATTGCACTTGGGTATAAATATAGTCATTACATAACTTTGCATACTACTGATTCCTTAACTTTACAACCCACTTCGAGCTGTTTGAGTTGTCTGCTGATTGTTGGAAGTTAACCTGTACAGTGACTGGGCAGGCGAAGAAGCTAGATTACAATAGGGATGAGCAGAGGTTCGAGTTCGAGTGAAACTTCTTGAAATTCCGGGTGTCACATAAATTCAAACATTTTGAGATTCAATTTGCGGGTCGCAAAAAAAAAATCTTGCCCGGCACTATTTCCCACTCAGCTGAAGCATCAGAGATTGGGTTAACGTCATTTTATATTGCCGCACGAACTTCCCCATAATGCCCTACAGCTATGCCATCTTATAGATTATCATATGTTGGGTAATGGTGGTCAGTACCTGGGCAATCAGAGATCAGCAGTTCACAGGTTATATGGCATAGTCTTTTTATCTCCAAAGTCACTTGGTAAATCTCTTTCCCATCTAGAGTGTAAGCTCTTTTGGTCAGCAGGGTCCTCGCTCTCTCTTAGGGTATGTGCCCACGATGCAGATTTGAAGCAGAAATTTCCTGAGCATTTCTGCATCTCCTTGGCAGAAAAAATGCATGCGGATTTTACATGCATTTTTTCAGCGTTTTTCAAGCATTTTTACATGCGTTTATGCATGCTTTTTTTTCAAGCAGTTTTCCAAGCAATTTTGAACATCACTTGGAAAAGGGCTTGACAAGTTGATCACACAATATAAATCCATGCAACTGGCATGGATTTATATTGTGTGACCAACTTATGAGGAGATGTCTGCTTCAAATCATGCATCTAGTGTAAATAAAATGAATTAAAAAATAAAAAGAAAAAAAAACCTTATACTCACCTCTCCAGCGGCCCCCGGTCTCCTCCCGGCAGTGATCCTCGCTCCTCGGCGACCCGCGGTGTACTGCCAGGACCTGCGGTGACGTCATTTAGTCAGCTGATGGTCACGAGACCACTGACGTCAGTGGTCACCATCAGCTGACTAAATGACGTCACCGCAGGTCCTGCCAGTACACCGCGGGCCGCCGATGAGAGAGGATTGCTGCCGGGAGGAGACCGGGGGCCACAGGAGAGGTGAGTATGAATATTTTTTTTGTTTTTAAACTTTATAATTCTTTTTTAACTTGCAGGTACTATGTTACCCAGGTCAGATGAGAGTCTCCTCTTCTCCCAACCTGAGTACCATCCACGCATTGAACCGCATAACATCTGCATGTATACATGCGGATGTTATGCGATTCAATGCAAGTCAATGGGCGCGATTTCGCCGCAAAATCACGCCCAAATTGGTTATGCTGCGGATTTTTCTGCAATGATAATCCGCAGCAGAAATTTCCGCAGCATGTGCACAGCACATGCGGATTATCATTGGGAAACATGGCAGACATCTGCGGAAATGCCGCCTTGGAAACGCATTAAATCTGCATCGTGGGCACACAGCCTAATGCTTATAAAGTGTGAGCTCTTATGGTCAGCGGGGTTAATTCTTTCTCCTGTCCCCCACATGTATTTTTGGAGCAATTACAAGCTTTTCAGTGTTGAGATTTCTGAAAATTTATTTGACGCAAATCAAATTTGGGGGGAAAATTAAATGAAGTCAGCGAATTCGAATTTCAAAAGATCAGCTCATAGCTACACATGTTCTCAGGTGTTTAACATCTCTCATTGAGTTGTCATGTAGATGATGAGTGCAATGGCATTAGAATTGTTTTTCAAAAACTTTTGACATGGTGACTACTTTCACAATCATGTATTCTACGCTCTGAAAAACAAGCTACTAGCTCTTTAAAATTCTACTAACCTGTTTTAACATGAAATGAAATTTCTACTTTGATGATCTACTGCACACTATTAATGTCCCAGGATCTTTAAATATACCAATCTTATAAGTTGCATATTTGTAAACTGCTAATAATCTTCTTTATGTAAACTGCCAATTGCCAACATGGACAACCAGTATCTTGAATTTAAATATTTACAAATGGATAATAAATGCAATGATACATCTTTAGTATTTGGAGTACTGTAAAGTGTATTGGCGAGTTGATAAAAGTTAAGGACTTTAGTCTATTCTTTCTGTAAATCTACATTAACAGATGCCGTTTACATATCTAGGCTCCAATGTATTCATTGGCTGAATAACATTAGCTGACTCAAAGACATGACAGATGAAAAGACTTACAATTTGTTTGCACAATTTCTTGCAAGCAAAAATCAAACAGCTCTTAAAAACCCAATTGTTATCTGGCAACAACAGACACACACTGAGTTGACTGAAGTTGAAATAAACAGCTCCAACATGCAAAAGGTTATTACACGATTTGCGTACAAAAAAAAAGTCATTTAAGTAATCTTTGCCCATGAAGTCTGAGTCAGTTAATTTTTACGAGTAAACTTTAAACACAATGGGTTGATTACTTATACAGACTCTCAAAGTGTGGAAAAAGAAAGACTGCCTCATTGTAGTGCATAATATCTGTGATTCCAGGCACTGGTCTTTTGACCAGAGAATCTTCACTGTTAAAAATAACTGTTCTTACTTTCTCACACTGCCAGAAGCTTTATTGTGTAGACACTGCCATCCTGTGTTCATTGTCTGAAGAATAGAAATAAGACAGCGACCATAACAAGTAGATGCAATTGCTCCATTGTTAGTCACTCTGTAGTGTGTTCCAAGTCTAAACACATAGTAATCTATGCAAGGAATTATAAGGATTTTCTTCCCAACACATTTCCTTAAAAGGAACTACTGTAGTTTTTATAAAAGTTAAATAATATCACAATAAATAGAAGAATGAAAGACTTTTGCCGTATGTACAGAACACATCTCATTAAATAATCCATTATTAAAGAATCAGTATTGTACATATATAGAAGGCAAATGATCTTTTAACATGAAGGGACAAGAGTGTTGATAACCAGATAATACAGATGCAAATCTGCATATTATTTTGTGATTTTCACTATTAGCTCTTTTTATTAAAGATATTTACAATACAGTTTTGTGCTAGATTGTCACGTGAACCAGAAGTGGCATGGTTTCATTAAATATGCTTAAAGAAGAAGACCATTCCTACTTTTTGGGGGACATTCCTGAGGAAACTTGGTGTGGAGGATAAAATGTACCACAATGTGTTATATAAATGTTGGGTGGTATGCATATATACAACCGTTTTTAAAATATTATATATTATGAACGCAAATCTTAAGAATGAGATAAAAACAGGTTTAAAGCACCTGTCTCGCCATGATAATCCCTGTTAATATGCTTTATTAGAGCATCAACTTGGGCGGATCAATGCCTTCATGTATCACATGAACAGTGAGACAATCAAATCAATCACATATATATATCTATATATATATCTATATATATATATATATTTATATATGTATATATATATATATATATATATATGTATATATATATATATATATACAGTGCCTACAAGTAGTATTCAACCCCCTGCAGATTTAGCTGGTTTGATAAGATGCAAATAAGTTAGAGCCTTCAAACTGCAAACGAGAGTAGGTTTTATGAACAGAAGCATAAATCTTAAAAACCAAAAAGTTATGTTGCTCAGTTGAATTTTATTAAATTTTAAACATAAAAGTGTGGGTCAATTATTATACAACCCCTATGTTTAATATTTTGTGGAATAACCCTTGTTTGCAATTACAGCTAATAATCGTCTTTTATAAGACCTGATCAGGCCGGCACAGGTCTGTGGAGTTATCTTGGCCCACTCCTCCATGCAGATCTTCTCCAAGTTATCTAGGTTCTTTGGGTGTCTCATGTGGACTTTATTCTTGAGCTCCTTCCACAAGTTTTCAATTGGGTTAAGGTCAGGAGACTGACTAGGCCACTCCAACACCTTGACTTTTTCCCTCTTGAACCAGGCCTTGGTTTTCTTAGCTGTGTGCTTTGGGTCGTTGTCTTGTTGGAAGATGAAATTACGACCCATCTTAAGATCCTTGATGGAGGAGCGGAGGTTCTTGGCCAAAATCTCCAGGTAGGCCGTGCTATCCATCTTCCCATGGATGCAGACCAGATGGCCAGGCCCCTTGGCTGAGAAACAGCCCCACAGCATGATGCTGCCACCACCATGCTTGACTGTAGGGATGGTATTCTTGGGGTCGTATGCAGTGCCATCCAGTCTCCAAACGTCACGTGTGTGGTTGGCACCAAAGATCTCGATCTTGGTCTCAACAGACCATAGAACCTTGAACCAGTCTGTCTCAGAGTCCTCCAAGTGATCATGAGCAAACTGTAGACGAGCCTTGACATGACGCTTTGAAAGTAAAGGTACCATACAGGCTCGTCTGGAACGGAGACCATTGCGGTGGAGTAAGTTACTTATGGTATTGACTGAAACCAATGTCCCCACTGCCATGAGATCTTCCCGGAGCTCCTTCCTTGTTGTCCTTGGGTTAGCCTTGACTCTTCGGACAAGCCTGGCCTCGGCACGGGAGGACACTTTCAAAGGCTGTCCAGGCCGTGGAAGGCTAACAGTAGTTCCATAAGCCTTCCACTTACGGATGATGCTCCCAACAGTGGAGACAGGTAGGCCCAACTCCTTGGAAAGGGTTTTGTACCCCTTGCCAGCCTTGTGACCCTCCACGATCTTGTCTCTGATGGCCTTGGAATGCTCCTTTGTCTTTCCCATGTTGACCATGTCTGAGTGCTGTTCACAAGTTTGGGGAGGGTCTTAAATAGTCAGAAAAGGCTGGCAAAAGAGATCTTTAATTCACACATGTGAAGCTCATTATTCTTGGTGCCTGAACTACTTCTTAATACTTTAGGGGGACCAAACAGAATTCTTGTGGTTTGAGGGGTTGAATAATAAATGACACTCTGAATTAACTTTTAACGTTTTTAAAAAACAAAAAAAAACAAAAACAAAAACAAAATTTGCTGCAGTGCATTTCCCACTTCCAGGCTGATCTACAGTACAAATGTCACAATGCCAAGTTAATTCCGCATGTGTCAACCAGCTAAATCTGCAGGGGGTTGAATACTACTTGTAGGCACTGTATATATATACAGTACAGTCCAAAAGTTGGAACACACCTTCTCATTTAAAGATTTTTCTGTATTTTCTTGACTAGGAAAATTGTACATTCACACTGAAGGCATCAAAACTATGAATTAACACATGTGGAATTATATACTTAACAAAAAAGTGTGAAACAACTGAAAATATGTCTTATATTCTAGGTTCTTCAAAGTAGCCACCTTTTGCTTTGATGACTGCTTTGCACAATCTTGGCATTCTCTTGATGAGCTTCAAGTTGTAGTCACCGGAAATGGTCTTCCAACAATCTTGAAGGAGTTCCCAGAGATGCTTAGCACTTGTTGGCCCTTTTGCCTTCACTCTGTGGTCCAGCTCACCCCAAACCATCTCGATTGGGTTCAGGTTTGGTGACTGTGGAGGCCAGGTCATCTGGCGTAGCACCCCATCACTCTCCTTCTTGGTCAAATAACCCTTACACAGCCTGGAGGTGTGTTTGGGGTAATTGTCCTGTTAAAAAATAAATGATGGTCCAACTAAACGCAAACCGGATGGAATAGCATGCCGCTGCAAGATGCTGTGGTAGCCATGCTGGTTCAGTATGCCTTCAATTTTGAATAAATCCCCAACAGTGTCACCAGCAAAGCACCCCCACACCATCACACCTCCTCCTCCATGCTTCACTGTGGGAACCAGGCATGTAGAGTCCACCTTTTCTGCGTCGCACAAAGACACAGTGGTTGGAACCAAAGATCTCAAATTTGGACTCATCAGACCAAAGCACAGATTTCCACTGGTCTAATGTCCATTCCTTGTGTTCTTTAGCCCAAACAAGTCTCTTCTGCATGTTGCCAGTCCTTAGCAGTGGTTTCCTAGCAGCTATTTTACCCTGAAGACCTGCTGCACAAAGTCTCCTCTTAACAGTTGTTGTAGAGATGTGTCTGCTGCTAGAACTCTGTGTGGCATTGACCTGGTCTCTAATCTGAGCTGCTGTTAACCTGTGATTTCTGAGGCTGGTGACTCGGATAAACTTATCCTCAGAAGCAGAGGTGACTCTTGGTCTTCCTTTCCTGGGGCGGTCCTTATGTGAGCCAATTTCTTTGTAGCGCTTGATGGTTTTTGCAACTGCACTTGGGGACACTTTCAAAGTTTTCCCAATTTTTCGGACTGACTGACCTTCATTTCTTAAAGTGTTCTGAAAGGACCTGCACTGACGTCATTTAGTCAGCTGACAGGTCACGCGACCGCTGACGTCAGTGGTCGCGTGACCATCACATGACTAAATGACATCACCGCAGGTTCTTTCAGTACACCGCGGGACGCCGATGACAGAGGAAGCCACCGGAGAGGAGACCAGGGGCCACCGGAGAGGTAAGTATATATTTTAGTTATTTTTTTTTTTTTTACGTTTTAATTCTTTTTTAACTAATGGTACCCGGGTCTGGAGGATAGTCTCCTCTTCTCCAGACCTGGGTACCATACGCGCATTGAACCGCATAACATCCGCATGCATACATGTATGCATGCGGCTTTTATGCGGTTCAATGCAAGTCAATGGCGGCAATTTCACCGCGATTACGCACAAGAAATAGTTGTGCTGCGGATTTCCGCAATGATAATCCGCAGTGGACATTTCCGCAGCATGTGCACAGCACATGCGGATTATCATTAGGGAACATGGCAGACAACTTAACATGCGTTTTTAATGTGTTTATGCAGCAGAAATGGCGCCGGGGAAATGCATTAAATCCGCATCGTGGGCACACAGCCTAATTGTTTATTCATTTTGGGAGTAGCAAACCTGTTGTGGATCCTAAAAAAAAATTTCACTCTTTGTTTTCACTTCAAGTTGAGAAACCATTGCTTCTTCACTTGTTTCTGCACTCTAAATAAAGGGATAATTTTTGCACAGGTTAAGAATACAACATTGTTTCTTCATTTTGCAGATGGCAAATCTCTGGCGGATTCCAAAACACAGATCATTTTTGGATGGCTTCTGAAAAAGTTATCACTTCTTAAGTTAGCAAAAAGACAAACCCTGTGATACTCCTCAGATAGGTATAATTTTTTCCCTGGTGTAGACCTTGTTTGGAATAAATGTTGCTAACCCGAAACACATAAGCTTTTGGATCATTGGATCCCATCTCCTATCCCAATATGTAGTTGGTGTGATAATAATATTAGCAAATACCTCCAATTACAAATGTAATATCGTTTTTCTGATTCACTATGTCTCTTTCCTCATCTGCAGGCATTGCAGGACCTTAGGTATCCATGGCTATGACCACTGATATAGTGACAGTTAGTAAGCTAGTTGCTAGTGGTCGTACCCATGGATACCTAAGGTCCTGCAATACCTGCACATGAGGAAAGAGACATAGCAAATCAGAAAACCTATACTACATTTCTAATTGGAGGTATTTGTTATTATTATTATTACACCTACTTCATATTGGAATAGGATCTTACAGATGGGAATGCCCCTTTAACTTTTTTTTATCTTTTTTTGCTTTTTATCACCATATTTTTAATTGTACAGTAAAAGTTATGTTTTAACATTATTCCATTGGTGCTGGAGCCCTTCTTCCATAAGTTTTTTCACCCCACTCTCCCTTTTGAAAAAACCTTTGCTTCTTCCGTGTTTACCACATGTATACAGTATAAACCTGCAACACAGTCATCTACCTCCAAATAGGGATAATTTTTGGACTGTTTTTACATTTAAAAAAACAATCTATTAGGCTGTTAGTTACCACAGGTTATCATCCTTTGATATGGTGTGCTCTCTTTGACATTTCTAAGACTGCATTCGCATTAAAGAGCTCTAAAGGAGATTCACTGAAATCCTGGGAAATCCCAGGGCAATTAAAGTCTTAGCAGTATTGATAGGACTACATGGCTAGATTGAATAATACATTCACATTTTTTTTATTAAGTCTATAGTGCACAGACTCCACAATATAGACATGCATTTTTGTTCTTCTTACAAATTTTAGCAGCAAAATCTTTAAAAGGAATTTGTCAGCTGGATTCCTTTATTCAATGAATGATGTGGTGCAGCAGTGCTTGTAAATACTATTTCAGGCATGCCCATGCAGAACCCAGCAGTTTTACAAGTAGGTTGAAAGTGAAGTTTTAACACAATGACTTTCAAAAGTCATATGGGTGGTGCTGCATCAGTGACCTGACATGATTGTAATAACAGTCTTGGTAGTAATCATTCCTATTCTTCCATGACTGAAGTCCAGGTCAGTGTGTCTCACCAGTTATCTCAATTATTTAGAAAGAACTATTGATACTTGACGACTGCGGCCATTACACGCCCACAAATCGGCTATAAACAAGCCAACCGGAAGTCAGCCGTTTAATGACCTGTATAGAAAATCTGACCAGAATTCTATGCACACAAAATGATCATTAATAATAATAATCTTTTTATTTATATAGCGCCAACATATTCCGCAGCGCCTTACAATTCAGACAATTTACAGACATTATGGGCACTGTCCCCATTGGGGCTCACAATCTACATTCCCTATCAGTATGTCTGATATTATTATTGTTCTGTGCTCGTAGAATATTCTTGTTATCATCAGCACAAAACCTGTTTATACAGGACGATGTGCTGCCGATAATGATGATTTTAATGTCGGCATGAAGGATCCAATCCCTTGATTCTAATGGACGCTTATTTCCGATTATTGGATCATCTAAATGAGCCTTCAGTGTGTTTGGCGAAAGATATGTAGGTAGACGGAGAGCCTCTGTGGCTACCAAGACCAATGTGATTGATTTTCTATGTACAAATATATTGGTGCTATGTAGCAAGAAATTAAACAAAAATTATATTTGATAGGAGAGCATCAGGGTATCATTTCTGGAATGGTGAATGGCCTCCTGTAAGTAGCTTAACAGGTAGCATGAGATACATGTGTCACTCTGCAGCTTACAAATGACAAGCAGAGTGACAGTCTGATAAACAACATCTTAAATGTCGCCCTCCAATTGCAAATAACAGCTAATCCTGTGAGAGTGAGCCTGGAGCACAGTAATTTATGCTGACAGTACTAAGTATATACTCTACAAGACATACCATACATTGAGGAAGATAGTTTGACTCTAAAAACTCCTCATGTATACTGAATTCTAAAATCATAAATTCTAAAAAATAATATATATGTGTGTATATATATATACTGTATATATATATATATATATACACATATATATGTGTATACTTTATACTGTATATATGTGTGTATCTACATGATATATATTTATAGACGGTAGATATATATAGATATATTTGTAATATATCTTATTAAAGATATTTGCTTCTTCCTCCTGCATTAATCTTTCACTCTGAATTCTTGGTTAACATCTGTAAATCTATGTTCAGTGAAGACATATTTGCACATTACTTAAATAGCAATAGGAGATGGCAGTTGGTGCTTATAAAATTCCATGGAGGTGGGAGGAGCTAGAGGCAGACACAGACATTCTGCTGCAGGTTTTCCTGAAACAACAGCTACAGTTTCCCATAGAACTTTATGCGCACCAACTGCCAACTCCTATCTCAGTAATGGGACAATCTATATTCACTGAAGACAGATTTTACATGTGAATAGACAGTTTTAAGAATGAAAGATCATGTCAGGAGGAGAAAGAAGCAGATTTCTTTAATATGATATATTACAAACTTTCTTATTTTCATATATACTGTTGATTTATGGGGGGGATGTTGATCTAAATTTGGTTCAGAAAAACAGCAGATGGGTCCAAATCTTTCAACCATATGATGTATGTTAAAATGTGTCCATATTATGGCCATCTAAAACTTGCCTAAACACTGAACCACTGTGTCTTTCATGAGCCTTCCATTCACAACAAGATATTTTATTTTATTATTTTTCATCGACCTTCCTCCCTCCATAAGAGGCAACAATATGGATTAATTAAATACAGCCAGGTATTGATTTAAGGTTTCACCAATCCCAGATTTATGGCACCACTAAACCAGCACAGACGTCATCATCACTGATATTTTTAGATTACAAAGGTAGCTCAGACTGCAGCCCTAACAAAAATAGCTTTTGTCTGTTCTCCTTTTGTGCTTCCTAGTTAATAGCAATGTGCAGGTTTTAAAAAATGCATATATCTTTATATAATAGAAAATATATTCCTCTCTGAATGCAGTTATTTGTTTTTTTATTTTCAATTTTCAGAATAATATAGGAATATAGAACATTTTCAGGTTAATTTGTGAAACAAGGCCTTTGGGCTGTGGAGTTTTATAGGTTTATAAAAATTACATGAATTTAATGCTTTTTCTATAAGCTTTCTTTGGGCTTTTTTTATTTAGACATGCTCTTTTTATATGTTTTCTTGTCCCATAGAGAAACCTTTTAGAAAATGCAAGAAAAAAAAACGCTCCTTATAAATGCATCAAATAAGGCGTCAAAAGAGAGAAAGAACTCTACCAGAATACGAGCTGTTTGCAGGAGGATATTACATGTTTGCTATTTTCTTTGCCACAAAAAAAAATACCAGGAAAAAATACTGTAAAAAGAAGGTGTCATATTAAAAAAACACTGTTTGAAAGCTCACATGGAATTTCACAGATAAGTCTGCAAGAAAATCTGCTGTATTTCAACATACTCTTAGGCCTCATTCACACTTCGATGTTGCACATACGTGTTATATTCATTTCTTTCACGGATACCACACGTACACATTATAATCTATGGTACTATTCACATGTCTGTTTTTTTTCCAGCAACACTGATGAAAATTAACAATATAAGTCTATGGGACTGTGGAAAACACTTACAGCACACGGATAGCAACAATGTACCGTCTGTGTGCGGTCCATGTTTAACATATATAGGAAAACATTTGTGATTTATTTATTTCTTTATCCATCCGTGAAAAACATTAATGACACACTGATGACACACTAATGGTTAAAATGGACACACGGACGATACACTGACGACACACTGATGACACCAGTACCATTTTTTCACGTACTTCTTTAAACACGGATTTGTGAATGAGGCCTTAAGGCCAGTTTCATAAGTTTGTAAAGCATGGACCTTGGCCAGATCGGAATTCCTGAATTAACAGTCTCATAGGCATATATAAGGCAGTAAGCTAAGGGAGAATATCCGTATAATAGCTATTTCGGTCAATGCTTCATGGATCTGTGAAGCTGAGCAAAAAGTAAAATGTTCTGTTAGGTTGGATCTATACATATCATAGCAGTACGCTGTTAACCAGCATAGAAATCTGCACCAAACTCAGCAACAGAATAAGAGTGTTACAAACTGCTTATTGAGATTCTGATTCGGCTTTTATCCTAAGTCATATTGCACGACTCGTTAAAAGGTCGATTGTGACTTGTAGGATTGCAGCTTTCAATAGGTGGCGCTATAGAGTACAACTCTTTTTCTCTGAAGAGGCAATCTACATATTAAATTTCCCAGAGGAGCATTGCACGACGAATAAGCCTCCTTATCTTGACATGCCAGAGCCGGTATGTCACTCTCCACAAGGAGAAACATTACCCCATAGACCTCAGTTCAGAGCCTCTCATTTAATCAAATCAGTTCTCATACTTTGCACTGACGAGGGCCAACAGCCCGAAACACCGTGTCTGCAAATTGAGATTCTGATTTGGCTATTATCCCAAGTCATATTGCAAGACTCGTTAAAGGGTTGATTGTGACTTGTAGGATTGCTGTTTCCAATAGGTGGCGCTATAGAGTTTAAGTCTTATTTTTCTCTGAAGAGGCAATTTGCATACAAAATGCGCTGTATTTCAACTAACAGATAGGATATACTTTTTTTTTAACTGCTGATTTTGCAAGCTGCAGCATGAATTGATAAAACTTAACTCATATACTGTATTTACACAGCAAAAATTCTTCAATAAATACACGATGTATGAATTTGGCCTCAACCCCTTTACCCCCAAAGGTTGTTTCCACATTAATGACCAGGCCAATTTTTACAATTCTGACCACTGTCACTTTATGAAGTAATAACTCTGGAACGCTTCAACGGATCCCACTGATTCTGAGATTGTTTTTTTTCATAACATATTGTACTTCATGATAGTGGTAAAATTTATTTGATATGACTGGTGTTTATTTCTGAAAAAATTGGAAATTTGGCAAAAATTTAGAAAATTTAGCAATTTTCAAACTTTAAATTTTCATGCACTTAAATCAGAGATTTGTCACACAAAATAGTTAATAAATAACATTTCCCACATGTCTACTTTACATCAGCACAATTTTGGAACCAAATTTTTTTTTGTTAGGAAGTTTATAACGGTTAAAAGTTAACCAGCGATTTCTAATTTTTCCAACAAAATTTACAAATTTTTTTAGGGACCACATCACATTTGAAGTAACTTTGAGGGGTTTTTATGACAGAAAATACCCAAAAGTGACACCATTCTAAAAACTGCACCCCTCAAGGTGTTCAAAACCACTGTAAGATGGCTGCTGGACAGGTCCTTGAGGGGAGATATGTATCATCGAGGTTGGTAGCTTCGGTGATGTAAACCCGGGAAAGCATGCTCCAGCACGTATAGTGCTGAGAGGGTTAATAGGGCGTATCAGGGCCGGTTAAACGAGCAGTCATAAGAGATGGGTAGGAATGGCTGCTCACATATCCAACCCAGGGGGCATGGTTTGGTAAATAAAATGAAGACCAAATGTCTCATTCAGTGTCTGTGTCTGGAGATGTGTGGATCTCCAGGGTGTTGGTCTGTGCTAAGGATTTAAGGACTGAACCCTAACCTGAGCGGGCGAGCCTGCAACATTGTATTGACATTTTACTTTGTGTTTCCACTTTCTGTCGGAAAAGGCTGTTTTTTTGTTTTGCTTCCTGTGTTGTTTATGCTGTCTTAATAAACCAGCCTGGATGTCAATGAAAAAGCTTCCTATCTCAACCGCAGTACCAAACCCATCACATTCAAGAAGTTTGTTAATCCTTTAGGTGTTTCACAGGAATTTTTGGAATGTGGAAGAAAACAATGAACATTTAACTTTTTTTCACAAAAAATTTGCTTTAGTCCAAATTTTTTTTTATTTTTGCAAGCTTAATAGGAAAAAATTGGACCCAAAATTTTTTTGTGCAATTTCTCCTGAGTAAGCCGATACCCTATTTGTTGGGAAAAAACACTATTTGGGCACACAGCAGGGCTTGGAAGGGAAGGAGAGCCATTTGACTTTTTGAATGTAAAATTTGCTTGAATAATTAACGGATGCCATGCAGCGTTTGGAGAGCCCCTGATGTGCCTAAACAGTGCAAACCCACAGAAATTACACCATTTTGGAAAGTAGACCCCTCAGGGTACTTATCTAGATGTGTGGTGAACACCTTGAACCCCCAGGAGCTTCACAAACGTTGATAACATTGAGTCGTAAAAATAAAATTTTCACTTTTTTCCCACAAAAATGTTTTTCAGCCCAAAATTAGCATTTTCACAAGGGTAACAGGAGAAATTGCACCATAGCATAGTAAGCCGCACTGCAGGGAAAAGAAGGAGCGCCATTTGACTTTTTGAATGTATAATTTGCTTGAATAATTAGTGAGCACCTTGAACCCCCAAGTGCTTCACAGAAGTTTATAACTTGGAGCGGTGAAAATAAAAAAATCCAATTTTTCTCACAAAATTTTTTTTAGCCATAAGTATTTTTTTTTCAAAGGGGTAACAGGAGAAATTGGACTCCAAAATTTGTTTTGCAATTACCCCAAATGTGGGGGAAAAACTATTGTTTGGGCGCACGGCAGGGCTCAGAAAGGAAAGAGTACATTTTGGAACCCAGACTTTGATGGAATGGTCTGCGGGTGTCATATCGTGTTTGGAGAGTCCTGATGTGCTTAAACAGTGGAAAAAAACCCACAAGTGACCCCATTTTGGAAAATAGACCCCTCAAGGAATTTATTTCGGTATCTGGTGAGCACCTTGAGCCCACAGGTGCTTCACAGAATTTTGCAACATGGATATGTAAAAATGAAAAAAATATATTTTTCCCACAAAAATGTTGTTTTAGCCCCAATTTTTTTCATTTTCATAAGGATAGCAGGAGAAAATGGACCCCAAAATTTGTTGTGCAATTTTTCCTATGTACGCCGATACCCCATATGTGGTCGAAAACTACTTTTGATGCACAGTGCTAAGCTCAGAAGGAAGAAGCACCATATTGGAGTTCAGATTTTGATGGACTGATTTGAGGGTGCCATGTCACATTGGCAGAGCCCCTGAAGTGCCAGAACAGCAGACCACCCATAAGAGACCCCAATTTACAAACTACACCTCTCAATGAATTAATGTAGGCATACAGTGAGCATATTGACACAACACGTGGATCACAAAATTTTATACCATTGGGCAGTGAAGAAAAAAATAATTACATTTTTACCACCAAAATTTTGTTTTAGCCCCAGATTTTACATTTTCACTGTGGGAAATGGGTAAAAATGTCACCAAAATCTGTCCCACAATTTCTGCTGAATGTAGAAATACCCCATATGTGGCTGTATAGTACTGCTCAAACATACATCGAGACTCGGGAGGGAGGGAGCGCTATTCGCCTCCTGGAGCGTAGATTTTTCTAGAATAGTATGCAGACTACATATACAGAGCCCTTAAGTGCTAGAATAGCAGAATCCCCCCTCAAATGACTCCATTTTGGAAATTATACCCCTTTTGGAATTTATCTACATATATGCACCTCTTGAGAAAGACCGGAGCGTGTTCCTTCCCATCTGTGCCATCCTGGGGTTCTCTGGGAATCGTGGGCTCCTCTTTTCTGACCATTCTGGGTGAGTGGAATTGTTTAGGACTTTGGTAACTCATTGGAACATCATTGAAACTCATTCCTCGTTTTTGATATGTATCATTGTGGTCACATCTTTGTTAAACATGAGACCTCACCTCTTGTCACTAGGCATTACTTGTGATTTGCACATATTTTCTATTTGATATTTATTATGAGGCTTCTGTTGTTTCATGAGGGGCTGAGCTCTCTTATTGTCCCATTTTATTCCCCCTTTCTATTTATTGTTTTATACCTGCCCTTGGTCATATATTTATGCATTCAACAACTGTGATTGTTTTGCCCTCCCAGGAATTCCCCATTCTCCGGCACCTTGCACTTTACTCCCCTACTTTTTGTGACTTTGTATATTTTAATATTTGGAATTTATCTACTAATAAAACTTTACTCATTATGCCAAATTACTCATTTTGTTCTCCTTTTTCAATCTGATGATATGAGTAGGCTTATCCGGACCCGGGACTCGACATGCCTATTCAGGTACCGTGGTCCGTCTAGCGTCTTATGGTTGGCCCTTGTTTGTTCAATTTCTGCTGAATGTAGAAATACTCCATATGTGGCTGTATAGTACTGCTCAAACATACATCGAGACTCGGGAGGGAGGGAGCGCTATTCGCCTCCTGGAGCGTAGATTTTTCTAGAATAGTATGCAGACTACATATACAGAGCCCTTAAGTGCTAGAATAGCAGAATCCCCCCTCAAATGACTCCATTTTGGAAATTATACCCCTTTGGGAATTTATCTACAGGTGTAGTGACAATTTTGACTCTGTAGGTCTTTTTCAGAAACAAGCAGCAGTGGATGTTGCTGAGTGAAAATTGCAAACTGCAATTGTAGTGACTAGTATGATGTAGTGACCAGTACGTTGTGCCCAGCTCATGCTTCTGGAGACATGCTACAGAAATTCCAAACATGTGGACGGTAACTGCGGTTTAGGCACACTGTGTGGCTCAAAAGGGAAGTGGGAATTTGTATTTGGGAGCACAGAATTTGCTGAATTTCTTTTGGGGGGCAAGGGCCATTTCGCTTTTCCAGAGCCTTTGTGCTACTAGTAACATGGAAGCCCCCTATATTTCCGTTAACAGATGACGGACCTGAGTGGGGACTTACTTTTTTTGTGGATTGAGTTGAAGCTTTTATTGTGATCCAAAATGTTATATAAAATGTTCCCATTTATCCTGTGCTCTACACTGAGCACTGATATTGGGGTTTCCATTTAAATCTCCGAGTAACGTAATTCAGATGAAACCCCCGAGGGATGCATTCACTATAAAGAGACGTAGAGTTACTCTGGACTCCATCTGGCATCTGTTCAGCGGTGTCCATTTTTTCAGAGGTTCACAAAACTGTGGCCAACGGCACTTTTATGCATGCCTGATAAAAATATGTACACTATGGGATCACAGGCCAGACGATGTCCACAGTGTCTCCATCTGCCTCATTATAGGAAGTCTTCCGCCGGGGGTTCCATCTCAATCACGTATTTCATAGACTAACACGGAAAGCCCAGTGTAAGTTCTCAGCACAGAGCGCAGTATATATGTGGGCCGAGCCATACTAACTATCTTGTGTCTGAAGGACTGATAGCTGTATGGCATAGCAGTGATCCAGCACTGCTATGCCTTATTTCAGCGATCAGACTGCAGAAAGAGAAAATCCCATAGTGGGACAAAGTAAAAAAGGGAAAAAAAAGTAAAAAAAAAAATTGTAAAAATATATATATAAAAAAAAAATCACAAAATAATAAAAAATATATATATATATACATATATATATATATATATATATATATATATTGTACTCATAAATAAATATTATTATGAAAAAAAACAATAAAAGTACACATATTTGGTGTCGCTGCATCTGGAACAACCACCGCTAAATAGACGCCAGACAGAGTCTAGAGCAGGGGTCTCAAACTCGGCTGGGTATATGGGCCGCACATGGAAAAAATTTGAATTTGGGGGGCCGCATTCTTTGTTCAATGTGACATTTTTAGTGATACCATTTTTTTTGTATACACCTTTTGAACATTTTTGCCGTGTTTATTTTTTTATGGCTTGGGTCGTTATGGATGTGGCGATAATAAACGTGCACTTTTTTGTGTTTACTTTAGTTTACATATAAAACAGCATTTTTAGTGCCCAATATTTTTTCATGCTTTATTTTATTTTTTATTTTTTTTACAATTTTATTTCCCCCAATTGGCCACATACAGTAATATTGTCTTACAATTAGCATCATATAGTAATAATGGAAAACATCTTGTAGTAATGTTCCCCATCCAAGTCCCCATCTTGTACTAATGTGCCCCATCCAGGTCCCCATCCTGTGGCTATGTGCCTCATCCAGGTCCCCATCCTGTGGCAATGTTCCCCATCCAGGTCCCCATCTTGTGGCTATGTGCCCCATCCAGGTCCCCATCTTGTGGCTATGTGCCCCATCCAGGTCCCCATCTTGTGGCTATGTGCCCCATCCAGGTCCCCATCTTGTGGCTCTGGTCCCCATCTTGAGGCTATGTGCCCCATCCAGGTCCCCATCTTGTGGCTATGTGCCCCATCCAGGTCCCCATCTTGGGGCTATGTGCCCCATCCAGGTCCCCATCCTGTGGCAATGTTCCCCATCCAGGTCCCCATCTTGAGGCTATGTGCCCCATCCAGGTCCCCATCTTGTGGCTATGTGCCCCATCCAAGTCCCCATCTTGTGGCTCTGGTCCCCATCTTGAGGCTATGTGCCCCATCCAGGTCCCCATCTTGTGGCTATGTGCCCCATCCAGGTCCCCATCTTGGGGCTATGTGCCCCATCCAGGTCCCCATCCTGTGGCAATGTTCCCCATCCAGGTCCCCATCTTGAGGCTATGTGCCCCATCCAGGTCCCCATCTTGTGGCTATGCGCCCCATCCAGGTCCCCATCTTGTGGCTCTGGTCCCCATCTTGTGGCTATGTGCCCCATCCAGGTCCCCATCTTGTGGCTCTGGTCCCCATCTTGTACTAATGTGCCCCATCCAGGTCCCCATCTTGGGGCTATGTGCTCCATCCAGGTCCCCATCCTGTGGCAATGTTCCCCATCCAAGTCCCCATCTTTAGGCTATGTGCCCCATCCAGGTCCCCATCTTGTGGCTATGTGCCCCATCCAGGTCCCCTCTTGTGGCTATGTGCCCCTTGTGCTGTTCTTCACACACATAAAATAGAAAAAAAAAAAGATGATTCTCACCTGTCCTCCGTTCCCTCGGCGGCCTTCCTGCAGATGTGGCCCGCAGGCACCACAGAGTCTGACCCCTTGACGATCCCGACCTGGTCCAGGAGGAGCCGCCGACAGCAGCGCTGAATTGCCACACAGAGACTGTCTCCCAGCACAGCATTTTCAATGTCAGCCGCCGTCCAATCAGAGGCCAGCAGCTGACATCTGCATATGGCAATGACGTCATACTCGCTGCGCCGACACGCAGATATCAGCTGCTGGCCTCTGATTGGCCAGCGGCTGGCATTGGAAATGCAGTGCTGGGAGACGGTATCTGTGTGGCAATTCAGCGCTGCTGTCGGCGGCTCCTCCTGGACCAGGTCGGGATCGTCAAGGAGTCTGTGCCTGCGGGCCGCATAAAGCAGCCTCAGGGGCCGCATGCGGCCCGCGGGCCGCGTGTTTGAGACCCCTGGTCTAGAGTAACTCTGCTGCCTCATTATAGTGAATGCATCCCTCAGGATAGGGTTAGGGTTGTGTTAGGATTAGGGTTGTGTTAGGGTTGTGTTAGGGCTAGGGTTGTGTTAGGTTTAGGGTTAGGATTAGGATTAAGGTTGTGCTGGGGTTGAGATTTTTTCAAAAGTAAAAAAAAAAAAATGATGATGATATGGCGACTAGTGTTGACCGCAAGTGCTCACTACTTGAGTTTGCATCGGGCGCTCGGGTATGCACCAAGTATCGCGGGTGCTCGAATTACATGCTCGAGTCTCCGCCCCATATGTTTTGCGGCTGTTATACAGCCAAAAAAACACGCGGGGATTGCCTGCCATACACGAGCAATTATTCAAGCAAATTTTACATTCAAAAAGTCAAATGGCGCTCCTTCCCTTCCGAGCCCTGCCGTGTGCCCAAACAGTGGTTTTCCCCAACATATGGGGTATCCGCGATCTCAGGAGAAATTGCACAACAAATTTTGGGGTCCATTTTTTCCTGTTACCTTTGTGAAAATAAAAATTAAGTCTAAAGTAATATTTTTGTGAAAAAAAGTTAAATGTTCATTGTTTTCTTCCACATTCCAAAAATTTCTGTGAAGCACCTGAAGGGTTAATAAACTTCTTGAATGTGGTTTTGAGCACCTTGAGGGGTGCAGTTTTTAGAATGGTGTCACTTTTGGGTATTTTATGTCATAAAGACCCCTCAAAGTGACTTCAAATATGATGTGCTCCGTAAAAAAATAGTTTTGTACATTTTGTTGAAAAAATGAAAAATCGCTGGTCAACTTTTAAACTTTATAACTTCCTAACAAAAAAAATTTGGTTCCAAAATTGTTCTGATGTAAAGTAAACATGTGTTAAATGTTATTTATTAACTATTTTGTGTGACATATCTCTCTGATTTAAGGGCATGAAAATTCAAAGTTTGAAAATTGCAAAATTTTCAAAATTTTCACCAAATTTCCATTTTTTTCAGAAATAAACACGTCATATCAAATAAATTGTACCACTAGCATATAATAAAATATGTCATGAAAAAAACAATCTCAGAATCAGGGGGATCCGTTGAAGCGTTCCAGAGTAATTACCTCATAAAGTGACAGTGGTCAGAATTGTAAAAATTGGTCCGGTCATTAATATGCAAACAACCTTTGGGGGTAAAGTGATTAATATATACATTTTCCAAATTAGAAGTATATTAATAGGGAATAGTGTTTAGGATATAATTTAAGGAGGAATTACAAACTCTAAAAGAAATGTATGGTACATCCATAGGAGGTACACAACCACTGCTCCATCCATTTGCTGACTGAATGCAAATTGGACCTGATGGGAAACAAAGAACCCCATTTTTTGCAAATGTGCAGATGCCAGTGGAGGGACCAGCATCTTTCATACATTTGCGAGCATATACAGTAAATACCTGAGCTTGGACTAATCCTTAAAGAGGGCTTAACAGATTCCTACACAGGCTCAATGTTATCAGTTCCAAAGTGGCTGCAGCGTAATATGATTATTAACAGTGCATTTAGATTTTTTGCATTTAGTTCCAGTTTAATTACAATAATGATACATTCATTACACAGTTAATTACAATAATGATACACTCATTATACAATAATGAATTACCAAACAAAATCGTAATGACAAAAAAGTAAGATAATTCAAGACAACTAGAAAAAAAAACTCGGCCACCCATTTACTAATTTACAGAAATTAAGAAGGTACTATTCAGTATAAATCATTTAATATCTATAGAGAACATTGGGGTAGATTCATCAAGCTACATGCAAAATGAATTCTGGCACAATTCACACCAAGACACTGTCTTTCACAACTTGCACCATATTTATTTTAGACACTTAAACACTTTATCTGCCTTGTCTAACAAAAGAGCACGGCTTCACTGAAAAGAGCCTAACATGTGACACCGTGCTTCAAAAATGCACCAAAACAGTGGCACACATTTCTAGCCCAAAATAACCAAACTACTAGGTGGTGTTAACGTAGGCCCCGAGGCATTCAGACTGGCATTTTGTACTCCAGTCACAATGAATGGAGTGCTAGAATAAAATGTGCCAAATTCATTGAGAAGTGTGTGCCTCTTTAATGAATTTGGCTCATCTTTCAACTGCCATGTGCCATTGCCAGAAATGTACTTCAGTCATGGGCTGGTATTGCATTTCTGTCAGAATTTGCACCAGTTATGTATCATAAGTTATGATGATTTTGTGCTCAGCCACGCCTCATTCCATCTGAGCTTTACTCAGTTTTAAAAATGCCACTGAGACTGGTGTAGAAACACAAAAGCCCGATTCATCAAAGCTTTCACACCAGAATTCTCGTGAAAAAGCTTTAAAAAACTGCCAAATTTAGTTACCTAAATTTTGCAACGTTTGGCGTTTTCACACCAGTTTTTCCCAGATCCGCCAAAATGGGCAGAGCTGAGGCAAGAAAGGGCGTGGTGTCATAACTTGTCTTCACAATGAGCTGTGGCATTCCGTACTCCAGAAATCTCACTCCAGTCCCTTACTTTGAGATTCCTGACGTAGCTCACAGAGGCGCTCACCATTTGTCAGTCACGTGTGCACCTCTTTATGAATCAAGAGCATCTAACTCTAGCACTCCCCCCATCAAGATTGGCATGATAAACGCCGGTCTTGATGAATCGGGTCCAAAGTTTTTGGTGAAAACTGCTTGATGAATTTAAACATATCTTGGATTTAGCAAATCTGCCACATTTTAAGACTGTTTTGTACATGTATGGATATCTTACCAACTCCTGTCTAATCAGGCCAAAACTGGTGTGTATCCATGTAAATGGGTAATTGATCCAATTGAAATCTGTCTCTTCTGAAGATTGATCTTTTGGATAAAAATTAGTGATGAGCGAGCACTAAAATGCTCAGGTACTCGTTGCTCGGGTCGAGCAAATTGGAATACAACTCGGGTGCTCGACCCGAACAACGAGCCCAATGTAAGTCTATGGGAAACTCGAGCATTTTTCAGGCGGCTCCCTCCGGCGGTCTGCAGAGGGCCTAAAAATTGCCCAAATCGATGGGAACAGTGCTCAAATGACATGGGAACAGCATGGGGAAGACCCCTGGAAGCATTTCTGACTCCCAGGTCACTGCTGTCAACAACGTTGTCAGAGGTATTATGCCACTTTTACAGACTCACAATAAAACATACAAAAACAAAACCAAAATGGATTTTCCTGGGAAATATATTAAGGAACATCCTTTCCAGGGTAATGACTTGTATATAAGGCAAAATATATAACCAAAACCAAAAATACTCCTCCACACCTTGGGCTATGCTCACACGTAGCGTTTTTGATGCATTTTTTCACTTTTGCATTGCTTTCAACAAAGACAAATGCATTCACTGGGAAATGTCATTTTAACATTTTACAACCTTATCTGGCCATGTGGTGTGTGACACATCATAAGACATATGCATACAGTGCTGAAAAGACATGGGAACAGCATGGGGAAGACCTCTGGAAGCATTTATGACTCCCAGGTCACTGCCTAAAAGTGTGCAGATCATAAGTGATCCTTGGCGCATGCAAAGATGCCTCCCGCCATGCACCTCTTATTGCAGACTTGCAACAATCACCATCCACGTCCTTGTCCCAGTGCAGAATTCAGTTGTCCCTACCCCATTCCTTGGAATGCGAGCGCAAGTATGCAGCCAGCCACCCACCCACCCACCCACAGGCTGCAATACTATACTGCCAAATTTTTGACAGCAGCTTGCACTTGAAATGTGGCCTTTTAGGCTCGTGGAGGTGGAAGTTTTTCATAACCTCATGCCAGTGGCGGCCGGGTGTCCATACTCGGTCCCCAGCAGCCACTGTTTCTCCCGGTGTCGTCTCTGCCATCCACAAGCACAGGTCCCACAACATTACCCGTGCCCTCCCCAGTGCACTTACTTTTTTTTCTGAGAGTTGTATTTAGCTCGGTGAAAGGACTGGCATAGAGGGAAACCGTATCTACCCTGCATATCATTTCTCCCAGGAAGTCATCTAATGCAGCTTGTTGCAGAAGCAATGGCAGCCCGTCCACCATCAACTCGCACTTGTCGGTGGTGCTTTGACACACAAACATCTTTCTTTGCTCATTTAACTTCTTGAATACAAAGTTGGACAATGGCCTGATCTGCAATGCGGTTTAAGAAATAACATGCATAAGAATGTCCGATCCACATTAAAAAAGCAGCCATAGAGTGTCCAGGAACCTTCCCCCACTCTTTTCTTAGCCAGGGCTGCTTCTCGGCAGGGTTGGACGGGCCCACCAAAGAACCGGAGACTCCTCCGGCGGGCCCTGGCTTCTCCTTCAGGAGAGTTCATAGTGCCGAGGTGAGGCCATGATGATGATAGAGGCCACCATCTGCTTAGTTTTCTGTTACTTGGCATGCAAGCGAAAGTATGCAGCCAGCCACCCACCCACAGGCCGCAACACGAAACTGTCATATTTCTGGGCAGCTGCTTGCACTTGAAATGTGGCCTTTTAGGCTCGTGGAGGCTGAAGCTGTCCACAATCTTATGGCGGCGGCGACCGGGTATCCATACTCGGTCGCCAGCCGCCATTATTTTTCCCGGTATCGTCTCAGCCTTCCACAAGCACGGGTCCCACAACATTACCCGTGCCCTCCTCAGTGCACTTACTGGGAAGGTCCGCCTACCCACAAACACGTGGACAGGTGAATGTGGCCAGGGACGGTACAGAGCCAGTCCACAGCTTTTTTTGCTGAGAGTTGTATTTAGCTCGGTGAAAGGACTGGCATAGAGGGAAACCGTATCTGCTCTGGGTGTCATTTCTCTGTCACCAGGTTCCACCTATTGTCACACACGACCATGCCTGGCTGTATGTTCAGCGGTGAGAGCCACAGATCAGGCTGCTGTGTTACAGCTATCAACAACTCTGCAGCACTGGGCGGTTTGTCAATTAAGCATTAATCATGTTATCGTCAGCACAGCCTATTGCCGCTTGGCCAAGGCAGTGCTGCAGTGCTGTCAGCTTGTGACTGATGTGGCAATGTGTTTTATTTATGATGGAGGGACTCTGAAAGTCTTAAAGCCTATTTTTATAGGGCCATCAGACGGCCCTTACTATTCTTAAAAGGCCAGCAGTCGGCCCTCGCTATTGTTAGAGAGACATCAGCTGGATATGCTTTGTTGTTCCTATTATTAACAAGTCGGTCTCCTATACTGTTATTGCGTATCTAGTTACTGCAAGGGCTGCCAAAATTTGGACGCAACCCAATACCCCTTTGAAGAGACATAGAGGAGGGTCACAGTAAAAAAAATGTTCCCACTATAAAGGAGCGGGTCTCCTATAGTGGTAATGCCCATGCTGGGACTGCAAGGGCTGCCAAAATTTGGGAAAAACCCCACTAAGAATTTAAAGATACATAGAGAAGGGCCACAGTAACGACAAATTCCCATTAGAAAGGAGAGAGTCTGCTATACAGTTATAGGGTATGCAGTGAGTCCAACGGCTGACCAATTTTAGGAAAAACCCCACTAAGAATTTTTAAGACACATAGAGCAGGGCCACACTTACAAGTACGACATGTTCCCATTAGAAAGGAGAGGGTCTGCTATACAGTTATAGCGTATGCAGTGAGTCCAACGGCTGACCAATTTTAGGAAAAACCCCACTAAGAATTTAAAGACACATAGAGCAGGGCCACAGTAACAAGTACGACATGTTCCCATTAGAAAGGAGAGGGTCTGCTATACAGTTATAGGGTATGCAGTGAGTCCAACGGCTGACCAATTTTAGGAAAAACGCCACTAAGAATTTAAAGACACATAGAGCAGGGCCACAGTAATAAGTACGACATGTTCCCATTAGAAAGGAGAGGGTCTGCTATACAGTTATAGGGTATGCAGTGAGTCCAACGGCTGACCAATTTTAGGAAAAACCCCGCTAAGAATTTAAAGACACATAGAGCAGGGCCACAAAAGCAAGGTACGACATGTTCCCATTAGAAAGGAGAAAGTCTGCTATACAGTTATAGGGTATGCAGTGAGTCCAACTGCTGACCAAATTTAGGAAAAACCCCACTAACAATTGAAAGAGACATAGAGCAGGGCCAAAGTAACGACAAATTCCCATTAGAAAGGAGAGTCTCCCATAGTGTTGACCTATGCAGTGAATGCAAGGGCTGCCAAAAATTTTGAGGCACTTCAATGCCCCTTGGAATAAGTGTGGAGGAGGGCCTTATAAAAAATGTTCCCATTAGAAAGGAGCAGGCCACCTATACTTGTGATGCACAAGTGTATGGGCTGACAAACATTTACCCCTGGGGGGTATACATGAACATACTGTACAAAAATTTTTTTTTACGGGCATCATAAACACCCTTTAAAAAAATTATGTGGGTGTTGCATCACGGACCACTGTCACCCTGGTGATATGGTGCTGGAGTATGAGGAGAAGGAGGAGGACAAGAGCAAATAGCCAAAATCAGGAAGCCTATACCCATGTGTGGGTGTGAAAAGGTGCATGGGAATAGACCTCCCAAGAAAAGACACTGTATTTGAGTTTATGTTACGCTGCTATCATTCGGTGGTGTTGATAAGTCTGGCCCAATCCAGCCCTTGTTCATTTTTAATAAGAGTCAGCCTGTCAGCATTTTCAGTTGACAGACGGATGAGCTGATCAGTTATAATTCCACCATTGGCACTAAAAACCCGCTTTGATAAAAAGCTGGCGGCAGGGCAGGCCAGGACCTCCAAGACATAGAGAGACAGTTCATTCCACGTATCCAGCTTGGATACCCAATAATTATAAGGCACAGAGGAATCACGGTCGGCAAGGTACTCCCTCGGCATCTTCCAAAACTTTGCACTCCTTGTGAGAGTACCCCGCGCCTCAGGGCCTGTGCGATGAGAGGGTCTGAGAAAACTCTCCCAGAACTTTGACAGTGTTCCCCTGCCTCTGCTGGATTGAAGTTGTGTCGCTCTCGCCTGTACTCCTTGGTTGTTCAACGAAGTGTGCCCTCTGCTGCCAGCATTTTCAGAATTTTTTTAATAGTTCTGCAACAAGGGCCTTCTGGTACAGCCCCATTTTAGCAGACCTATCCGCCTCAGGAATAAGAGATATAAAGTTCTCCTTGTAGCGTGGGTCTAGAAGTGTCACCAACCAGTAATGACTGTCACCCAAAATTTTGAGAACGCGAGGGTCATGGGAAAGGCAGCGTAACATAAACTCAGCCATGCGTGCCAGACTACTAACAGGCAAGACTTCCGTGTCCTCATCAAGAGGATGACTGACCATGCTCTCCTCCTCCTCCTCTCTGTCCTCTGGCCATCCACGCTGAACAGATGGTATGACAGCTGTGCAGGTAGTACCGTCTATAGTGCATGAAACTAGCTCCTGTCCTTCCTCCTCCTCCTCTTCCTCATTGTCACCCAATCCACGTTGGGATAAGATGAGGCTTGGCTGTGTGTAATCACCCTGTATGGTTCCTTGCTCCATCTCATCGTGCTCCGCCTGCAATGAATCCTCTTTGATTGTGAGCAGAGAGCATTTCAGAAGACAGAGAAGCAGGATGGTGATGCTAATTATGGCGTCATCGCCGCTCACCATCTTGGTGGAGACCTCAAAGTTTTGGAGGATGGTACATATGTCTGACATCCATGTCCACTCCTGAGGTCTTATGTGTGGAGACTGAATTGAATACCGATGGCCTTGTTGATGTTGGTACTCAACAACTGCCCTCTTCTGCTCACAAATCCTTCCCAACATCTGCAGAGTAGAGTTCCAACACATAGGGACATCACACACCAGTCTGTGAGCCAGAAGCTGCAAACGCTGCTGAAACACGGCAAGGGCGGGGAAAGCTGTAGCTGACATTCTAAAATGGGCACACAAGCAGCGTACTTTAACAAGCAGATCCGGCAGCTCCGGGTAGGATTTGAGAGACCACTGAACCATGAGGTTTTGCACATGGGCCAGGCATGGTACGTGTGTGAGCTCGCCTCGCCTCAGAGCCGCCACCAGGTTCCGGCCATTGTCACACACGACCATGCCTGGCTGTAGGTTCAGCGGTGTGAGCCACAGATCTGCCTGCTCTTTCAGAGCTGTCCACAACTCTTCAGCTGTTATGATCTGCAACATGTACTAAGGAAAGATAGGGGAAAACTGTCCCTATAGTAAGACTAAGCTGAATCCCTACGATGTTGCGGGCTGCCTGTTCCTATTGAACAGACCCGTCTTAGTCCTCGGCTAGTCTGAACGAAGACCTATAGAATTAAGGGAGGGGTCCCTAAAAGAAGTAAGGACTGGGACAAAAATCGGACTCCTCCTAAACAGTCAAACACTGAAGTCCAGCACAGCCATAAGGGCGGAGCTGGAATATAAAGGCAGAGGGTCACGCGACCGCAAAACACAAGATGGAAAAAACAAACAGGAGGGTTCTAACATCAGCATTGTGCTGTTTGTCACCTAAGCATATTAGCTTCAGCACAGCCTGTTGCCACTACACACTACAAATGACTGAGTTTGGAGCGAACTTATATGTGATCCGTGTGACGGAGAAAACAGAGTTTTAAATACCTGGCCTGTAGGAAAGTAGTTTGAACAGCAAACTGGTGTGAATTGCTTCACTGATACACTAAAGGAAATTTTTAATGGAGGCCAGAAATGGCAGTATTTTCTGACAACTTATATGTGATCTGTGTGACGGAGAAAACAGAGTTTTGAATACCTGGCCTGTAGGTAAGTAGTTTGAACAGCAAACTGGTGTGAATTGCTTCACTGACACACTAAGGCTGTGTGCCCACGATGCGTTTTTTAAGCAAATAATGAGGATTAATATCCAAAAAAAAAGTATTCCTGGCCCCTGAGACCTGGGCCTTTGTATAGAAATATCTAACAGCAGCAGAAGGCAGAATTGGAATGGAGCCTCTTGTGCTATATGCACTGCAGTCTGCTATATACTCTGCATACCTGCCTATATACACTGCCTGCCTGATATCTCTGCAGATGGATTAGTTAGTCCTCAAAAGGACTGTTTGCTAAGCTGGATATGTGTAATGTACTGTTTTTCTCCCTACGCTACATAATACACAAGCAAATCTCTCCCTGATGCAGTAGCATCTCTCCCTACTCTCCCGGATTCCGGAGTGACTGTGACGAGCATGGCGGCGCCAGGTCTGATATAGACCTGATGACGCGGTGCGGCCAGACAATCACTGTAATGACACAACCAACATGGCTACAGCATTAGTGTGAGTGGCAGGCAATCCTTGCATGTTGATTGGCGCTCTAAAGAGCGCCAAACATGCAGGGAGGGGACCCGAGCTCCCGCCGAGCAACCCCAGAAATACTCGGCGAGCGCCGAACATCTAGAGCAGTGAGATGCTCGGGCGAGCACCGAGCAGTAGCGAGCATGCTCGCTCATCACTATTAAAAATCTTTCAGCCAATTCAACGATTGTAGAATGTAAACAGATTTCAGATACACAGCTCCATTATAAGGAATAGAAAGGTTTTACTTTTAGGAAGATTACAACAGATGAAAATGATGAGACTACAGCCCTGTCTCATTGTTTATTTTTCACGTTTTTTGTCTAGTTTTGTATGTTTTGCACATTTTTTTATTGCACTCATTTCATTATTCTATTTGTGCCTTTTTTTACATTTATTTTATATGTGCTCACCTGTTTCTTTTTTGTTTTCCGTTAACTTGACAGAGTTTAGTGATTCCAGATGTTTTCACCTGATTTATCAATTGCAACTTTTTAAAAAGCTGCAAAATTTGGCGCAACTCCACTCCAGTCCTCCCATTATGCATTTTTTAGAACTCCAGCAATTTTTGCACTATTTTGTGAAATCTGTGACTTTTGGCTCCAAAAAGTCGCAAAAGCAGTTGGAAAAAAAAGACCATTTTTGACTCTGAGCCAAATTCATGATTCACGTGTGCCATTTTGAAGATTTTGGCACCAAAAATGGGAACTAATACCATAAAACAAGAAAGGAAAAGTGACTTAAAAACGCAAATGATGAATTGAACCTATCTGTTAGTGTAAATGGCTAATTCAGACCAGATTCATCATCCGCAAAATAATCGGCCATTGTAAACAAGCTGTCAATCACCCAATGAATGAGGAAAACATGATTTTTAATCTTACTTGTAAACAAGACGTGTTGCCAAGAACAATAAAAATCCATGCTCATAGAACAATCGTATTAGCAATTGTTCTGTGCTCATGGAAGTGCAGTTGGCCTGTTTTAACAGGCATAAATTGATAAGACATCTGTATGTGTAAAGACATCTTAGATTTGCATTACACCAAATTAGGCAGTATTGATTAATATTCCCCCATTATGTGTAAAGATTAGTGCCTTAAGTGAGGAAATGCTGGAAAAGTAATAGGGTCTTATCAGGTGTATAAGGGGGATCAGGGTGCTGAGGATTGCTCAGTTGATTGAGTTTGTGAGACACAACAGCTAAAAAACAGCTTGAGAATGTCGGCTGCTGCAGACCCACAAGTAAATCCAAGGAGAAGAAACAATGGAGAGATGGGGTTCACTGCACTGCTGACTAGAGATGAGCGTTGTTCTACTCGAACTGTTCGCCAATCTCAAATTCGAGCTGTTTTGGGCGGTGTTCGAGACGTTCGGCGAACACGAACGATTTGAGAAAAATTCGGCTGTTCGAGGTTATGTTCGATAACTGTTCGTGCACCAAAATCATAACTGGATTTTTTTCTCAGTAATGATGAAAATTAATGTTAATACGCAGTTTGAGTGTACAGCGGGGTGGGGGGAGGGGCAGGGGATGGATCTCTGCAGGAATAATGAAGAACTCCATTTTTTTTTCTCTTTCCCGCATTTACAGTGGGGAGGTGCAATCTGTCAGCCTATCAGCAGCGCACACACGGAGCGAAGTGCTTTTTTTCACACAAGCAAGGGCATGTGTCATTGGCAGTGTATGTCACATGTCCTTGCCCTATAAGACCCAGCCATTTTCCCTGTCGCCACCATTTTCTCACTGCTGCAGCTGCGTGTTAGACGGCACCGCTGTTGCTGTGTGCGCTATACCTTGTTAATTTCAAGCCAATTTTCGCACAAATCTACAGATAGCTTGGGAGTAGGGAATAGTTGTGATTGCAGTCCTTTTAAGGACTAGGTTACAGCATTTCCTACGACTTTTATCAGGCAGGTCTGTGCTCTTAAATAGATAGATTGTGGGAGTAAAGACTAATTGTAATTGCAGTCCTTTTCAGGACTAGGTTACATCAGTTCCTATCAGTTTTTGCCAGGCAGGTATGTGCCAGTGCTGTGCAAGTTTTTTTCACAGCATTTGGCTGAATCTAGCAAAGCTAATCCTTTTTGGCCTATTGCAGAGTGTGTTAGTCAGTGGAGTAGCCTATCTGTGTTGCAAGACATACCACCTGTGTATAGAATACCAATTTTTTTACTGCACCTAGTGAAGTAAAATCTTTTGGGCATAGCATCATTCTATTAGTCCATCTATACTGACCTCCATCAGGTTGCAATTTGAATATAATTTTTTTCTGCATCTAGCTCTGAAAAAATATTTGGGCTTCTAGCAGTGTGTGGGACTTGTTCTATTAGTCCATCTATACTGACCTCCATCAGGTTGCAAACTGAATATAATTTTTTTCTGCATCTAGCTCTGAAAAAATATTTGGCCTTCTAGCAGTGTGTGGGACTTGTTCTATTAGTCCATATATACTGACCTCCATCACGTTGCAAATTCAAAATAATTTTTTGTCTGCATCTAGCTCTGAAAAAATATTTGGCCTTCTAGCAGTGTGTGGGACTTTCTCTATTAGTCCATCTATACTGACCTCCATCAGGCTGCAAATTAAAAATAATTTTTATCTGCATCTACCTCTGAAAAAATATTTGGCCTTCTAGCTGTGTGTGGGACTTGTTCTATTAGTCCATCTATACTGACCTCCATCAGGTTGCAAACTGAATATAATTTTTTGTCTGCATCTAGCTCTGAAAAAATATTTGGCCTTCTAGCAGTGTGTGGGACTTTCTCTATTAGTCCATCTATACTGACCTCCATCAGGTTGCAAATTAAAAATAATTTATATCTGCATCTAGCTCTGAAAACATATTTGGCCTTCTAGCAGTGTGTGGGACTTTCTCTATTAGTCCATCTATACTGACCTCCATCAGGTTGCAAATTAAAAATAATTTTTTGTCTGCATCTAGCTCTGAAAAAATATTTGGCCTTCTAGCAGTGTGTGGGACTTTCTCTATTAGTCCATCTATACTGACCTCCATCAGGCTGCAAATTAAAAATAATTTTTATCTGCATCTACCTCTGAAAAAATATTTGGCCTTCTAGCAGTGTGTGGGACTTGTTCTATTAGTCCATCTATACTGACCTCCATCAGGTTGCAAATTGAATATCATTTTTTTCTGCATCTACTTCTGAAAAAATGTTTGGGCTTCTAGCAGTGTGTGGGACTTGGTCTATTAGTCCATCTATACTGATCTCCATCAGGTTGCAAATTAAAAATAATTTTTATCTGCATCTAGCTCTGAAAAAATATTTGGGCTTCTAGCTGTGTGTGGGACTTGTTCTATTAGTCCATCTATACTGACCTCCATCAGGTTGCAAACTGAATATAATTTTTTTCTGCATCTAGCTCTGAAAAAATATTTGGCCTTCTAGCAGTGTGTGGGACTTTCTCTATTGGTCCATCTATACTGACCTCCATCAGGTTGCAAACTAAAAATTATTTATATCTGCATCTAGCTCTGAAAAAATATTTGGCCTTCTAGCAGTGTGTGGGACTTTCTCTATTAGTCCATCTATACTGACCTCCATCAGGTTGCAAATTAAAAATAATTTTTTGTCTGCATCTAGCTCTGAAAAAATATTTGGCCTTCTAGCAGTGTGTGGGACTTTCTCTATTAGTCCATCTATACTGACCTTCATCAGGCTGCAAATTAAAAATAATTTTTATCTGCATCTACCTCTGAAAAAATATTTGGCCTTCTAGCAGTGTGTGGGACTTGTTCTATTAGTCCATCTATACTGACCTCCATCAGGTTGCAAATTGAATATCATTTTTTTCTGCATCTACTTCTGAAAAAATGTTTGGGCTTCTAGCAGTGTGTCGGACTTGGTCTATTAGTCCATCTATACTGATCTCCATCAGGTTGCAAATTAAAAATAATTTTTATCTGCATCTAGCTCTGAAAAAAAATTTGGGCTTCTAGCAGTGTGTGGGACTTGTTCTATTAGTCCATCTATACTGACCTCCATCAGGTTGCAAATTGAATATAATTTTTTTCTGCATCTACTTCTGAAAAAATATTTGGGCTTCTAGCAGTGTGTGGGACTTGGTCTATTAGTCCATCTACACTGACCTCCATCAGGTTGCAAATTAAAAATAATTTTTATCTGCATCTAGCTCTGAAAAAATATTTGGGCTTCTAGCAGTGTGTGGGACTTGGTCTATTAGTCCATCTATACTGATCTCCACCAGGTTGCAAATTAAAAATAATTTTTATCTGCATCTAGCTCTGAAAAAGTATTTGGGCTTCTAGCAGTGTGTGGGACTTGGTCTATTAGTCCATCTATACTGACCTCCATCAGGTTGCAAATTGAATATAATTTTTTTCTGCATCTATCTCTGAAAAAATATTTGGGCTTCTAGCAGTGTGTGGGACTTGTTCTATTAGTCCATCTATACTAACCTACACCAGGTTGCAAATTCAATATAATTTTATTCTGCATCTAGCTCTGAAAAAATATTTGGGCTTCTAGCAGTGTGTGGGACTTGTTCTATTAGTCCATCTATACTGACTTCCATCAGGTTGCAAATTGAATATCATTTTTTTCTGCATCTACTTCTGAAAAAATGTTTGGGCTTCTAGCAGTGTGTGGGACTTGGTCTATTAGTCCATCTATACTGATCTTCATCAGGTTGCAAATTAAAAATAATTTTTATCTGCATCTAGCTCTGAAAAAATATTTGGGCTTCTAGCTGTGTGTGGGACTTGTTCTATTAGTCCATCTATACTGACCTCCATCAGGTTGCAAACTGAATATCATTTTTTTCTGCATCTACCTCAGAAAAAAAATTTGGGCTTCTAGCAGTGTGTGGGACTTGTTCTATTAGTCCATCTATACTGACCTCCATCAGGTTGCAAATTGAATATAATTTTTTTCTCCATCTACTTCTGAAAAAATATTTGGGCTTCTAGCAGTGTGTGGGACTTGGTCTATTAGTCCATCTACACTGACCTCCATCAGGTTGCAAATTAAAAATAATTTTTATCTGCATCTAGCTCTGAAAAAATATTTGGGCTTCTAGCAGTGTGTGGGACTTGGTCTATTAGTCCATCTATACTGATCTCCATCAGGTTGCAAATTAAAAATAATTTTTATCTGCATCTAGCTCTGAAAAAGTATTTGGGCTTCTAGCAGTGTGTGGGACTTGGTCTATTAGTCCATCTATACTGACCTCCATCAGGTTGCAAATTGAATATAATTTTTTTCTGCATCTAGCTCTGAAAAAATATTTGGGCTTCTAGCAGTGAGTGGGACTTGGTCTATTAGTCCATCTATACTGACCTCCATCGGGCTGCAAATTGAATATAATTCTTTTCTGCATCTAGCTCTGAAAAAATATTTGGGCTTCTAGCAGTGTGTGGGACTGGGTCTATTAGTTCATCTATACTGACCTCCATCAGGTTGCAAATTAAAAATAATTTTTATCTGCATCTAGCTCTGAAAAAATATTTGGGCTTCTAGCAGTGTGTGGGACTCATTGTATTAGGCCATCTATACCAAGCTCCACCAGCTTTGAAATTAATAATAATTTTTAGCTGCATCTAGCCCTGAAAATAATTTTTCCCAATAGTGGTAGCAATAGAAATATGGGGCGCGCGCCTGGCTAACAAAAATATACGCTTCATAACACAAAACACCAGCCTAGCGCACTGCATTAATAAGATGGCATCATCATCTCTCCCAGTGCTAGGCCTACTACGCAGGCTAGCATTCCTGTGCCTAAAACACAATGTATGGGTCCGCGCTAGCCACTATGCTGAGGGGTATAAAGCTGCTGCTAACGCTTTATAACAATTCAATTGGCAGATTTTCACAGAGCTCTTCCACAACGCCCACCCATCGGGCAACAGTTGCCCACCCTCCCTCTGGGATCTAGTGGGGAATAGTTGATGCCATTAATCAGAGCGTCAGTTGCCCCGTCAACGTGGCAAGCATACGGTAAGGCATGGGAAGAGTGGACACGACTAGTAGCAGGCAGACGGGTTGACCAATGTGAACAAGCCAGATCACAAGTCACCATAGAATTTCTCCACCAGCTAATGATGAGGGGCATATCAGGAGCGTCAGTGCAGTGGTGTCTGACCGGAGTAGCATTTCACTTCCAACTACTGAATTAGGGAGATGTGACAAAGATTCATCATCAGACAATCCATAAAAGGGTGGAAAAGGGGTCAGCCAAGTCAGGAATGTAGACGTCCCGTCTCGTGTCACTAAAACTGATTTCTCACATCATATCCCTAACACCATTAACATGACACTCACAATTTGAAGCAACACTAATGTCTACTGCATTTGTGATCGCCTTCTTCGGGGCGCTATGTATAAGCGAATTAGTCCCTCAATCCAAAATTACCACCAGTGGAGGCTTATTACACCAGGACGTAGTCATAGCCAATAATGCAATACGTCTACGCATATGACGCGCCCCCTGGGCCAGTGTTGTTTGGGGGATTACCCGGAGCCGGATCAGATAGGGGGGGGTTGTAGTCTCCGAGTGGCGGTGACCCGGTCCGTGCCCAGGGTGTCAAGCTCAGTGTGTGGCAGTCCTTATAGATGTTACTAGATGTTCTTTTATGTCGACTACGCCACCCGTTGAATTGCGGTCAATACGGCCGCCGCTGCAGCAGGGTCCGCTGAGGCTGGTGATGTGTGTGCAGCTCAGGTAGTATAACCCCCAACGGGAGGGGTATAGCCTCAGGGGGTCAGGTGTAGAGGATGGTGGTTGTCGAGGTGCAGTGAGGATGGTAATGAGACTCAGAGTCGGGCTGTGCAGTTCAGGGTCTTTACTTACTGCTGTTATGCTGGTCACTCCGGCCTTGAGTGACCGACCGAGCCGTGCTGCGTCCACCAGGTCCTGGACTCGGCCAACTCCCAAGTAATTCTGGAGCGTGATCCTGAGCTCCCTTTCTGACGTTCCTTCTCTCTGGCCTTCCCCACCAGGGATCCACCTAAGTCCGGCTCCCTCGGGCCTCTTGTTGGTAAACCCTTGTCTCTGGGTTCCCTGACCCTATTCTTGGTTTGCCTTCCGGGTGGATTTAGTGGGTTGTCGTGGCAGATCCTGCCCACGACCTCCAGTCTCTGGCTAAGGATTAGGGCCCTCCACCAGCTTGGGATCCGGTACCCTTGTGCCAACTCTTCACCCGCTGATTTAATCTTGGGTTCTTGGAGTTCTCTCTTCTCCCCCTCTGGGTCCTTCTTTCTCCTCTCTCTCTCTGGGCCTTGGAGCTGCTCTTCTCCTCTGCTCTCTTCCTCTGACTCACTCTACAAAAGACTGACAGACTGACTGACCCTGATCTAAGATGGTTCCCACCTTATATACTCCCTCTATGTGTGAGCTCAGGTGACCAGCACCCAATGAGCTCCTAGCACTACCCAGACTGCTCCCCCTATCTGCCCCTACACTACTGGGATGTTCCACCCCCCTCCCACTCCAGCCAGGGACAGACACTGTCGTACCTGCACATTTCTCTAGTGGGAGTACCATTGGTCTGTCCCCCGGAAATGGGATGTGTGTAGTGCATGCAGCCTACTGAGCTCAGTTCCACACTCCATCCTTACCCGGGAGTGGAATACCACACCTCTGGCTTGAGGTGTAATACCCCTGTAGCAGCCGAATCCTCAGGGTGCTACACATACACCAATCGAAAACGGTTCCAGCGGGCAGGGGTACTTGGGTACTTCTACAACCCACAAACGGTACACTGAATCGGGTAACAATAGTAAAAACATATCTAACCATCAGATCACAAAGTAATTTCTTCCTATCACACATTGATGGAACGCCATTATCAAGATACCTGTTCCAAGCTATATTTAATAAATGCATAACATCGGCAGGGAACCACCCCAAAGATTACGGGACACACTCATTCCGCATAGGTGTGGCCACGGAAGCAGCAAGAGCAGGACTGTCAGAAACGGAAGTTCAAAGGATAGGGAGATGGCGATCCACGTGTTTGGCGAGATACATAAAACCGGACTTGTTATCCTAACGTAGTTTGTTTCTTTTACAGGTGATGCTAAGCCAACAGTGTGAGTGATAGGCCACTCGTATATATACTAGGCACAAAAAAGGGCGAAAGTCCGCCCAGGCGGGAGGAAATTAGAGTTTCATAACACATATTTCAACTGGAGAGGTATTAGAGGCCTGCTATGGCCACAGGTACTAATGGAGGTAATCAAGGTAGGCAAGAGGTCCGGTTATCTTAGTTATACAGGCCGTGGGAAACAACCTAGGTCATCACAAGAGCGCATAACTAATGGCAATAATGAAACTAGACACTGAGCGCTTCAGAGAATTTTTCACAAAATTAGCTATAGTATGGTCAGAGATTGTGCCGATAGCGGTATGGCAAGGTGCGCGAGACATCACGGCCATCGAATGGACAAGGCGGGTAATAAATATTCGGATGGCAAAATTTAGAGGAGACAGAGGCGGTGTAGTGATACGACACCGACAACTGGAAGGAGATAAAGCAGGCCTCATACGGCCCGACGGTGTTCACTTAATAGATATTGGACTGGACATATTCCTGTCAGGACTCCAGGACGGAGTGGAACAAGCGTTAAGAGTGATGGGTGGGGGTCAGAGTCCTGCATACGAGTACGCTGGATCCTCCGTGGCCTGGAAATAGAAAGGACATGTTGGAGAGTTACACTTGTTGGCCAACTTGCCGGAGTGGGGACCCAGGGCATGCTGCAACAAGCTGAATTATTTTAGAAATAAAATGCCTTTCTAATGGAATGAGTATAAAGAGTTAATAAAGCTGTGACCGATCCTCACCCATCCAGTTGTAAGAGTTACATTATTGTATTGTCCATGAAAGGGGGGCGGTAGGGGGGCTGAGCGTCTGGGTTTGGTTGGGGGTCCCCACAGTCTGCCTAGGCTAGATTCATTTAAAAATTCTTATTAGATACACAGGCGGTGCAGCTTGCTTCGCAGCTGGGCTACTACGCCCAAAGTATTGCCTAGGCTAGATGCAGTTAAAAATTCTACGCTGACTAGCAGACACTGAAGATTTGGAGCAGACCTCTGAGTAAACAGCTCTTCAGACTCAACCATCTGTGTTACCCCAAGCCATAGTGTATGTAGTTTCTTACAGTTAAAAGGGGGGGGGGTGCGACCCAACCCACCTGGAATTGACGATGCCAACATCACGTAAGACACAGCAAGGGGACTCCCAAAATTGTGGCACAGACACCACTTAACCCTAGAACGCATACCTGTGGCCTTGCAGGCCCACCCAGTTAATTGTTTTCTATTTTCTGCAAGATTACTTTAGTTAGAATTTTGAAACTCTAGGTATTCTTCATGTATATAGTTGTTTGTCATTTGAGTTTGAGTTATTCCATGTTATTTGCACACGGGCCTAAAGGGCCCCAGGTATGTGAAAGTGTAGATTTTTATGGTCATGCGTTCTAGGGTTAAGTGGCATCAATTGCTCCACTGTTGCTTAAAACGGTTGGTGAGGTGATTTTACCAAATCCCCAAGCTTTTAGTCTCCCAAGGATGACACAGGGGTAGAAATGTCCTTGCGAATCCATGATTTGTTCATCTTTATGAACGTGAGTCTGTCTACATTCTCAGTGGACAGCCGCGTGCGCTTATCTGTCAGCACACCACCAGCAGCGCTGAACACACGTTCAGAGAGAACGCTGGCTGCATGGCATGACAAGATCTCCAAGGCGTGAGTGGCGAGCTCCGGCGATTATTCCAGATTGGAATACCAAAATGAGCAAGGGTCCAGTGACACAGTCATGGCTTCGATGTTCACTTGGAGATTCTCCTGTACCATCCTCTCTAGGCATTGACTATGTGTCAGACTTCTTGTCTCCTGTGGCCTTGCAAAGGATGGTCTAAAAAAGTGGTGAAACGATTCCACAAAATTGCTGTTACCAGCAGATACTGTGTTACTGTTACTGTTTGAGTGTTGAAGACTCGACAGTCCCACCGTTGGCAAGTTAGAACTGTGAGATTCACTACGTGCACCACTGGTGTTTTGTGGAAAAGCACATGTAAGATTCTGCAACAGCGTCTGCAGATACTCCTGCATTCGTCAATACCTTTTTATGGCAGCAATTATTTCGGCAAATATACTTTTGTACCGGGGATCTAAGAGTGTGGCAACCCAGTAGTCGGGATTACTTCGAATTCTGACAATCCGGGGGTCATGTTGCAGGTAGTGCAGCAAGAAGGCACTCATGTGTCTTGCGCATCCAGAAGTACCAAGTCCTTGTTGTGTTGGTAGCGAGGTAAGAATCATGCTTCCTTCCTCTGCCCTCTCCCTCCAACCTCGCACAACAGAAATGTGATCAAGGTCTCCCTCATCTGATGAGTCTTCCATGCCCATCGCCAGTTCGTCCTCCACTTCTTCCTCGGCTCCTGCACCTTCCTCAACAGTTTGACTGCTACCATGCGCCCTGGTTAATCCCTCTCCCCCACCCTCCCATGCCTGCCGCCTTGGTGCTGCCAACCGTCTGGACCTTGGAGATGTTATCCCTTCCGCATACGACTCCTCCTCTACTTCCTCCACCTCCTCTTGTCCCACCACCTGACTCTGAGTTCTGTTTAATGTGTGCTCCAGCATGTAAATCACCGGAATAGTCATGCTGATAATGGCATCGTCGTCAGCACTAAACATCTTCGTCGCCATTTCAAAACTGTGCAGAAGGGTGTGTGGCGCCCCTGAGGGTTCAGTCGCCACAGAGTTACTACATCTCACCCAGAGGTGTGGTATCTCACCCTCAGGTAAGGAAGTCATATGGCTCGGGACCCTGACTCCTGCATCCAACACATACCCGCAGTGGGGGTAGGGCGAGATTGCTCCTAAGGGAGACCACAGTCCCAGGTCCCTAGCTGGTTTGAGGGTCCTATGTAGTGGGTGCTTAGGGGAGCAGCTTAGGGGAGCACATGACAAGGAGAGTATAAATAGGAAGCCATCTTAGAAAGAGCAAGCCAGACAGAGGAGGAAAAGTGACAGGAGCAGAGACTAGGCATGAGCTCTGCTCCGGAGGCGGGCCTAGCCTGGGAGGCCCAGGACTGAAGGAGAGAAGAGAGGAGTGGGAGCTGGAAGGCTCCAGGAACCGAAGGGACCCTACGGCTACGGGCCGTGCAGAAGGCCACCCATACTCCCGCTGCTACCAGGAGGTAGAGGGGTCAGGTCAGATAAGGGGAACCGGTCCCTCAACTAGCGGAGAAACAGCAAGGCTCAACTAGAAACCGGAGGCTGCTGCATTTCATGTACTGCAGGCCAAAGTCCACACCAGTCTCACTAAGAAGGTAGCCACATAGGACCCAGGAGACGGAACACACGTCACCCGCCAAGGCCCGAGTATACCGGATAGAAGTGTCACTGGGTGTGAGGTGCAGGGAGAAGGCCAGAGAAAGGACACACAGAAGGGGGTCCTGCTAAGTACTCCGGAGCTATCTGGGGGTGGACTGAGCCCCTCACTGAGTATGCACAGCACGACGGGGGAGATTGCTCTGGTACCTGTAATCTGGACTACAACAACTGTGAGTAATATCTTGAGACGGCATCACACGGACTCTGTGTTCATTACTGACTCCCTGCACTACAACCACCATCATCCACCCACACTGCCCTGAAGCTACACTCTTCCTGTGGTGAGTAATAATACCGTTGCTGCAAAACCACCAGCTTCAGAGGACTGTTCCGCAGCGACGGCCCCTTTGGCCACACTCCACAGGTGGCATAGTCAGACATTATAAAATCCATATATACAAATTACCCTTGGATTGACCGCCCTGGGTCACGGACTGGGTCACCTCCACAGTGACTACAACCCCCAGCGTCTACCGGCCCGGCTCAGGGTACCCCATGGCCCAGGGGGCGCGTCAACTTCATAGCTCCCTGATCTGAGACCACTCCTGCAGCGTGATTTGCCCCACCTCTGGATCTCGTTGGCCCAGGCTATACGTCAGAACGTATTGCACCAGGGCTTGTCGGTGCTGCCACAGTCGCTGCAACATGTGCAGAGTTGAATTCCACCGTGTCGGCACATCGCATTTCAGCCGGTGAACTGGCAGGCCCAACGACTTCTGTAGAGATGTAAGTCGTTGAACTGCGGGATGCGAACGGCGGAAGTGAGCACACAGCGACCGTGCCCTCTGCAGAAGGCCATCTAGGCCGGGATAGTGGGCTAAAAATTGCTGGACAACCAGGTTCAACACGTGAGCCATACAAGGCACGTGTGTGACATTGCCCCGGCGAAGTGACGCACCCAGGTTTGCAGCATTGTCGCACATGGCCTTCCCTTGTTGCAGGTCCAGTGGAGACAACCTTTCATGAAACTGGGTCTCCAGAGCTGACCACAACTCCTCAGCTGTGTGACTCACATTTCCCAGACATTTCAAAGTAAACACTGATGCCGTTGAGCCCTGCTGCCAGCATAGTAAGGAGGTGTGCAGGATTCCTTCTGCGCAGTTAGAAAGCAGGTGGCATTACCAGACAGGCTTTTGGTGCAGGTGGAGGACCGAGAGGAGGTTGAGGAGGCAGAAGCAGTGGAGGAACTTCGAGATAAAGAGGATTGACGCACAACTCGTGGGGACGGTAAGACTTGGACAGCAGCCCCTTGTCCTGCTGTCACCATAGTTACCCAGTGCCCAGTCAGCGACATGTAACGCCCCTGTCCATGCCTTCTCGTCCAAGTGTCTGTGGTGAAGTGCACCCTGTCACACACAGAGTTTCTCAAAGAAGCGGTGATGTTGTGTGCGACATGCTAGTGGAGCACAGGCACACCTTTCTTTGAGAAGTAGTGCTGACTGGGCATCTGGTACTGGGGCACTGTGATGGACATAAGGTCTTGAAAATCCTCTGTGTCCTCCAGGTGGAAAGGCAGCATTTCTGTAGCCAACAGCTTGCAGATGGTGAAATTCAACCTCTTAGCTTTCTCATGGCTAGGAGGAAATGGTCTTTTACTTTTCCACATCTGAGGGACCGAGGGCTGGCTGTTGTGCTTAGACGGTGTTGAGTAGGGTGTCCCCGGCAAACTGCCGGTCTGTGAGGATGATGCAGGCGGACATGTTAGGTTGCCTTGATCCAAAGGTGGTGCTCTAGATGTCGGAGAGCGCTCAACACTAGCAGGTGTTTCCACTTCCCAATGAACTGACGACCTGCCAATCACACTGGCTGTTGCGGGTAAAGAGGTGGCAGGTCTGCGTCCAAAAACATGTGTGACTGCTGTCCCCCCAGTCACAGAGGATGAAGAGGCTGCGGATGCACAAGATGGGGCAGACGGTGGTTGGCCCAGCCGGCTAGGCCGCATTGTAGCACAGTGAGCTTCCCACTGCAACTTATGCTTCATATCCATGTGACGGTACATGCATGAAGTACTCAAACTATGGATTTTTTGGCCTCTACTTAGCTTTTGCTGACAAATATTACAGATAACACGAGTTGGGTCATCCTTATCGATCTGAATAAATGCCCAGGCTATGCAAGGCTTAGAGCCCATGTGACCTGAAGAGCCACTACGACTTGTGGTCAGAGGCAGAGTTGTGGTTGAGGATGCAGTTGTTGACGTGCTTCCAGTACTCCGTCTCTGTTCAGGAAGGCGCAACCTAACCTCGTCGTCAATAGCATCTGTGATGCCCCGCTGCGCTTGGTATCACAGATCCTAGAAGAGTGCATTGATGGAATCCTCCACAAGAGGCCCCCATAAACATTCACACATCTCCACCTTCCACCTCAGACCAGCAGAGGGAGCCCGTTAGGGATATAAATAGGGAAGGTGGAGCTAGGCAGTTCAGTTCCTCTGAAGAGTTCCTGCAGTAGAGAAGCCTAAGAGAGGTCAGTCTGCAGTGGAGCTCAGTCTAGTCTAGAGAACGCAGTTAATAGTTCAGCAGTGGAGCACGAGGCTCCTGCTTGCTAGATTCAGGGAGCCCAGATAGAGCTTAAGGTGTGCCGGTGCCGTAAGATCAGTGAAGCGCGGCAAGCTGCCGTTAGTGTGTATAGCCTAGTGAGGGCCCGAGTAGGCCGAAGGCGAGTGGCGAGTTAGTACATAAGGGGCAGAGGAGCTTAACCAGCTCACCCCGAAGTATTTACCGGACACAGGATCCGAGCTTACCGGTATCTCTATGACCCAGTAAGGCATAACCGGAATCCCTGGAGAACTACAAGTCCCAGGATCGCTAAGGTGCTGATATGTAACAGAGCCAGGAGACGCTTAGGCCCCGCATACTGGGAACGTGAACTCCAAGAGAAGGCCCTACCACAAGGTCAGCCAGCGCAGGACAGAGACAAAGTTAGGCCTAGCTCCAGGCAGGTCAGAAACTTACTACGCAGAGGCAAGAAACAGGAGGCCCTACACCCGCTCATTGGGGAGGATCCTGATATGCACCCTTCACCCTACAGTGCTCCGGGATGTGCCTGAATTTCCACCAGTAAAAGGTACTGAAGTGACTACCGTGTCCGTTTCCGTTCTTGCTCTGACCCAGCTCGGTCTCGCCTGTCCTGCATTCCCCCTGCATATGCTGCCCTGAGACCTAGGTCCACCTGTGGGGAGCTATACCATCGAGCTGCCTTATCACCGGCCTCAGTGGACTGCTGCAGCGCTGGTGCTTGTCACCAGATACCACAGGTGGCGTCATAAACTCTTATAAAATTAACAATTATCCACCCTTTTAAAGAGAGACCCCAGGGTACGGGCCAGGGAGCCGACCACCACGACATCCCCAAGGCCAGGCAAATGCCCAGGTACCGAGTCATCCCCATCCCCAGGGCTAGTCACATCCTCCTCCACCTCCTCTTCTGACCTCATCGACTGGCTGACTGTGGGTTGACAGTAAGTGGGATCTCCAACCTCGTCATCATCACCCTGTGTGTTATCACACCCGTCGTCCTCAGAGCCAACCTCTTCCTGCCCTGACCGAAAAGTCAAGTTGTCGCTCCAATCAGGTATTTGAGTCTCATCATCGTCTTCATCATTGTCTCCACCAACAGGAGTTACAGTTTGGGAACAAGGGTCTACATTATGCTCAGAACCTTCTTCATCTGGTCCTGGATCCGACTTATAAAGATTCTGGGCATCAGATCAGATCATTTCCTCATCTGGATTAACAGAAGCTCTGGAGCAGACCTCCGTTTCCCAGGCTATAGTATGAGTAAAAATCTGTGCAGACTCAACCATCTGTGCTACCCCATACTCAGACGGGCAGCTGGAGACTTGGGAGCTGTGAGGAAGCAAGTGCGATTGGGGTGACACCTCTGAGGACTGGAGTATTTGTGATGTTGAAATTGAGGTGATGGAGAGCCCACTTGAAGGAGCACTTGATATCCGTTGAAGCACCTGCTGTTTTTGTGCCTTATTTAGAATTTGTAGCGATGGGCGTGTCCGTAAGAATGGGATCGTATCACATTGTCCACGAAAAGAAGTCGGCATCTTAGTTTGGCTGGAAGATGGTCTTTCTTCTGCAGATGTTACTCCCCCCCCACCGTGGGGGGCCTCGACCCACCGGCGGACAGGCACCAGTATTGGGATAGGGGGGCTGGCCGTCAGGGTCCACCGCGGCTCTGGCACAAACCCGGCGACACAGAGGTGGCACGGGCAGGAACGGACTGGCCGTGTCGGCTTCTCACTTTTTGGATTTTAGAAGGGCATGACATGCCTATATCTGTGTCTCCCCCTCCTTTTACTCCTCCACCTCTTTTCTTTTCGCATGACTATATGTACTTGTCACTTTTCCATGTGTTAGTTGTGTCTTCTGAGCAGTTTGTCAGCTTTTGGACACCTTTGAAGGTGTTTTCTATATGTTTCTATGTGTTTTTGTTTGCCTGCCATTGGTTTTAACGGTGTTCGAAGGTGTTCGACGAACAGTTCGACGAACAGTTCAGCGAACACACGGGTGTTCGACGAACCGAACCGAACTCGAACACTACGGGGGTGGCTCAACACTACTGCTGACGATACAAGTAGATGAAACCATTAAATACCGGTAGATGAAACCAGGAGACCAGGGATTTTTCTGGGGGGTTTATTGTCAACATATTTCAAAGTTAACAAATTTCTTCATTAGGACAAACCGCAAAGTTGTACTTTAAAACGCGTTGACAATAAACCGCACAGAAAAATCCTTGGTCTCCTGGTTTCATCTACCGGTATTTCCTGTTTTCATCTACTGGTATCTTTGGTAGCGCAGTGAAGATTAGTGCTTTGGCATAGCTACAAACTTGTTTAGAAAATGTTTTTTTAACCATTTTTTGCATGATTTACAGTACGTGTGAGTTGTGTTTGAGGTCTGCTCTAAAGCTGGCTCTGGTTTGGTTATACCTCTTTCTTTCACAATCGTGCAGTAGATAACACTCTCACCCTCCCCACTTTTTTTATACAATGAAAATCAACAAACCATTAGCCCTAAGGGAAGAGAACTAAAAGATTAGTATTGGTGCTTTCCACAATGCTTGTCATATTGATGCAGTATATCAAAACAGATAGCTGTACTTATAGAAATACAAGTTTATCATAGAGTTCAATAGAAATGAGCAAAATTAGCAGTTATTTCCCTCGTGTTCCATCATCAGACCTCCTGAATAAACTGGGAAATAACAGAAGAATCTATGTGAAAGTTAAAGTAGAACTGATTTTGTTTAAACCTCTCAATGTCACGTTGTTATGTTACAGATTCAATATGATTTAAAAATTAGTTCCCCAACACCAAAGAAAATGTCATGCTGAGACTCTGAAATCATGCCGAAATTACTCTGCAACATCAGAAGTGTAATCCCATCAGAGTAGGCCATATCAAAGTTACTTCTGTAGAGAGGACCAGGTATTAGTTTTATACACTGTTAATATGTGTCCAGGCAATACCTCTTCTTCATGACATGGAACTGTTATATAGCAGGACAATGCATTTACCATATGGTAATAATTTTTACCTCTGTCTGTCCCCCGTCCTCACCAGAAATCTACAGTTAACAAGAGCACTTCTACTCCTCTCCTCATTTTATCCATGCACATTTTTCTATATGTGAGCTTTGAAGAGGTTATCTAACTTATATTAAAAAAACTGCAAGCAAATGCAAAATAACAAAGAGGCAACTGATTCTATCCCTGACAATCTAGTGTTTCTCCAGTGAAGCTACTAGTCTTAGTTTTTAATTAATACAGTGTAAGGGCTCATTCATGTGCAAATCGGTCCGAAATGCAATGCATGGATTGGCCACGGCTCTCCTGACCCAAGCGTGTCAGCCTCATAGAGATATATGAAGCTATCATGCTCCAGTCAGCAGACCTGTGACCAGTCTGTGCATTGGTGTCCTTGAATCGATTTGCACAGATGTCTGCATGAGCCCTGTGACGATACAGCATAAAATCTTAATAAGTCAGACTAAGTTCTAATATCTAATAAGTTAGATTAGTTAAGCCAAGAGAAATAAACTATTGTTTTCATGTTGACTTATAATTGTATGTGTATCTCTGGCTGGTCAAGAATGTCATACTATTTGTAGAAAACTGATTGTTGACTTATCTTCGTTTGGAAACAATGATGTTGATTTAAAGAGCCCACTGTATACCAACCACGTAAATTGATTAGCTCAAACAATGAGATCTGAGTGCTGCCCTATATTTACATTTACAGATGTAAATATAAACAGGGATATATGTAGTGCTGGAAGCAGAATCAAGGAGCATCAGAAAGACTTTACAAGGAGAATGAGAGACATCCTTCAGGACAGGAGATGGATTGCATGGCATTACCCAAAGAGACACAGATTTGGATTTTACATGATTCTAGCCTAAGGGTATCGGCCCTGACTGGAAAGATTCAGATCTGCTTCATTGACAATCAGAGAGAACATTTTGGGGAGACCAGGGTGGGATGAGGAAGTCACCTGGCCCCATGGATATGTTGTTTGGGGTTGCCAGGAGGGACTCACCGGTCACCTGGAACCCATGGAGACATTCGGAGAAGCCAGATTGTGACCCGCCGGTCATCTGGCCCCATGGAAACTCTTGGAGAGTCCAGGGTGGGAACCTAAGTTCTACTGGCCTTGTAACTCCATGGACTGTTAGCTTCCTAAGCATGCTGCTATCTTCTCTCTGTGGGGACCTGCCAGAAGCAGGGGGCCACTGGTGGAGGTAGTCGGACCCTGGAAATCTCCAAAGTCGCAGCTGTTCTATCCCAGGTGGGCGGAGAAGGAAGGGTGAGACTGTGTAATGTTGTGCCATCTTGGGTATTTGCTGGGACTGTTCTATCTGTTTATTGTCTGCTTTGTGGTTCAATAAAGTATTGCCACGCTGTTTTGTCATCCTGTGTGGTCTGAGTAGCGTTACGCCCACGGGAGACCCCGGGTCTTCACAAGCCCTAAGACACATTGTTGTGCACCTATACACCAGTGATAATCATACATGTGGATGAGTGGAGATTTTCACCTTGTTATTACTACTCCCTTTGTGACCAGTTCTCGGCATGGTGTACCTCCAGGAAGCTGTTAGTCTCAAGAAACAAGAAAAGCCATAGTTTGTAAAAAAAATCATTCTCCTTACTGGAGAACTTGAACAGAAACAGGTACAGATGATAGCAGGCACAAATCTATGCATATCTCACTTTTATTACAGATGGATAGACTTGGCGCACACATTTTCATCAATCGATGGCAAAAATATTGTTCCTGCAGTTTCTTCCTAATCCCAGTTAGGAAAGATTTAGATTTTGTTCTCTTATCTTTTCATAATCCCTCCGCATTGTACAGAGCAACTATTCTCAAACCCCAGTGGGCCTCTGACTCTGCACAATACTTTCCATTTTGCTCCTAGCAGCCTCCTCTCTCTGCTCTAAGGGGCTTTCAGACGTCTCCAATGTTATCTTCTGTAAGTTGTTCTTCTCTCAAAGCTTCTGCCACCAATTCACTACGTCTCTCTGAGGTTCTCCTTTCAGATCCAGCAACACTAATTGCTTACATTCACACTGCTCTCTCTCTTTCTCAATACTATGGTTGTATGAATTGTAACTAAACCAACATGTCTATTAATATATTAGACAGGATTAGTAATTCAGCCACAGTGATTCTATAGGGCAAAGCAAAACAACACAAGTTTTCTACAGTGTAATCATAATGTGCTTGGTGATGCAACAGCACAATGATAATGCTCAACATTATGTCATGGCAAAGGAAAAATGCACAAAGTGATATAGTAGTACTGTTGATATGCTGCCAGTGATATCACTAAAAAGGAAAAATACCAGAATATGAGGATAATTAGCAAATTTATATCATTGCACAGAGAAAATGCCGTTCCAGTTCCAGACAAATGTGCAATCTAGTCATTTGACTGACCAGTTGGGTCCACTGTGTAATGGCATTGCTTCTACTGTATTGTAGTTTGCTATGAATAAACTGCAATTAATGCTCCACTTTGAAATGACAGGTTGACTGTAACATATTTGTAACAGGTTGACTGTACACCATTAAGCATACAGTATATACTTTTAGGGTGCCTCTATACAAGCAACTCATTATTATATCATGTTAGAGGAGCAATAGTGCTCTTTGAGGCTCTGATGTTTATGTTCACCTTTGCATAGTAACAGTACACTATATGGACAAACGTATTTGGACACCGTCACCTTACAACTACAGGAGCATTTTATTTCATCCCATGCTAAATCCAATTCCCTTAAAATGGAGTGGATCCCTCATTTGAAGCTACAACAGCTTCCATTCTTCTGGGAAGACTTTCTATAATATTTTTGAGTGTATCTGTGGGGATATTTGCCCATTTATCTAGAAGAATATTTGAGATGTCACTGATGTTGGATGAGAGGGCCTGTCCTGCAATTTACATTCTACTTCACCACAAAGGTGTTCAATGGGGTTTAGTTCAGAGCTCTAGTCAAGTTCTTCCACATCAATCTCACCAACCCATGCCTTTATGGACCTTCCTTTGTACACAGGGCCATAGTCATTCTGGAAAAGAAAGGGACCTTTTACAAACTGTTCCCACAAAGTAGAAAGCATAAAACTGTTACAATTATCTTGGTATGCTGAAGCTTTTAGTTTTCCCTTCATGAAAACTATGTGGCCTAGGCCAAGGCATGAAAAACAACCCTGTGGCATTATAGCTCTTCCACCAAACTTCACAGTTGGCACAAGGCAGGTAATTTTCTCCTGGTATTTATCACACTCAGACTTATTCATCAGACTGCCAGAGAGAGAAGTACCAGTGATTTGTCACTCCACAAAACATGTTTCCAGTTCTCCGGAGTCCAGTGCTTCATACTACTCCATTTGATAATTGACACTGCATGCATCTACTCAGCCATGGAAACCCATTCTATGAAGCTCCCAGTGCACAGCATTTGTGTTGAAGAAGGGGGCTGGAGGCAAGGAACCTAGATGGAAGTTGACGCGCCCCTGGGCCTGTGTCGCGCAGCGTAGCGCACGCGGGAGCTTACCCGGAGCCGGATCTGTTGAGGGTTGTAGTCTCGTGGCGGTGATCCGGTCCGTGCCCAGGGAGTCAGACTAAGTGGCGCTGTATCAGCGGTAGATGTTGGACGACTACGCCACCCGTTGAGTACAGCTAAGGAGCTGCTGCTGCAGGGCAGACCGCTGAGGCCGGTGGTAGGATTGTGCAGCGTGATAGTATAACCCCCAACGGGAGGGGTATGGCCTCAGGGCAGCCGACGTGGATGATGGGGGTAGCAGGAACCACTCGGAGACGGTATGGTGTAGTTCAGGGTCTTTACTGGTGACAAAGATAGACCCTCCCGGAGTACTGGCTAGCGATTGGGGCCTGGTCAGTCCTTGAGCAGATGGGATCTCCCCTGGCCAGGCGGAGTTGTAGGCCTCCCAAACTAACTGTACTCTTCTGGCTACCTTGCTAGAGGCGGGTATAAGTAGCCCACGTCCCTGAGTGTACCGTGTGGTGCTCACCTGTATGGCCGGTGACTCGGGGCCCTCTAGTAGCTTCCGCTCCACGACGGCGGTGCTGGTCCCATGCGTGTGACCGTGCCTTCGGGTTTCTTGGCCAGAGGACCTGAAATCCCCTGCCTGACGGATTCTGCTGCTGGGTAGGAGTTAGTCCCCACAGCCTCGGACTCCGGGTCCGGTAAGAAATCTTCTCAGTCAGGGCGAGCTCTGCAGCTGCCAGCCCCTGACTCCTTGTAACACTGCTCCCACAGAGCTCCTGTTGTTTCTTCCCATAGCTGCTTCTCTTCTCTGTCTCTACTTCTGGCATGGCCCAGGAGCTGGGCCCAGCCGGAGACACAGCTCCCTGTCAGCCCTCCTGGCTGAACTCTCCCTCTGAACTCTCTAACCCTGCCTCAGCCCCAGGTTTATATAGGGGAAGTCCTTCCCCTCCCAGGACTGGGAAGGAGGTGTGGCATGCATAGGAACCCTGACCAAGAGACCTCCCACCTGCTCTCAGACATAACATTGCATTACTGTGGAAACCAGACCCCTGGGGTGCCACATTCCCCCCTAGTGAAATTTAGTACTCCGGGACTAAACATATTTTTTAGAAAGACATAACAGGGTATAACAATAATAATACAATAAGAAAAACACATAAAGGTGGTCACGGCATGTCCGCAACCGGGTGCAGTCTTTGAAGGAAACAAAGGTGTCCATTTCACCAAAACAGGGAGACGTAACCAGGTAGGGGTCTGTCCTGCCCCGAGTCCTTAACAGTCTTTTAGTCCATCCTGGGTTACGCTCCACTAACTGTACAAAGGATTCCCGGTAAATCCACCAAGGACTCCTATAAATTACTAGAAACACATAATTATTTACAGGATATGGCCGCTCTCAGTCCTCGGCCAGTGGGGATAAGGATTGGCTGCTCACAGTCCTCAGCCTGGTAAGGGATAGGGGATGGCTGCTCACAGTCCTCAGCCTGGTAAGGGATAGGGACACACGGGGAACAATTCACTAATCCCAACGGGGACCATATTTTAATTAGCAGCAGTCCTTGTACCCTAACGGGTAACTATGTACAGCTCTTTATTCACGCTACTTCCCTTCAGTAGCTATGTCCTCTTTGTGCTCCCTCCTGAGGGTAGTCCTCAGACCCGTCCGGGTCCTCTTGGCTTTCCTCGTATTGGTAGTACTGCAGCTCCTCCTCGGTTAGCCGGGTTAGTATCTCTGCGACAGTCCTCCTCCCAGGTGGCCAGGACTTTACCTCCCTTTGGGCTGCCCCAGTTAGTTGGGCCACCAGGATGCTCACTTTTTGCTCTTCTGTGAGGGGGTACACCTGGAAGAGGCTATCCAGCTTTTCTCTAAAGTCATGCAGGGTATGTGACTCCCCTGAGTACTGGGGTAGCCAGGCTGCCCCCGGGATATAGGGCATGGTGAAAGGCATGACCGCAACAGCGGTGGCGCTGGCGGGGGTTGAAGCGGTGAAGCTCTCCTCCGTATCCGACATCCTTCTCCCCCCTAGTGGACCGTGGCCTACCTTGCGATGATCCTCTTCCGTAGGCCGCGGCTCCGCAGTGGATCGTCAGGGTTGAGGACCTTCCGTCGCGCTCCTGTGACGTCGGCGTCTGCTGGGCTCCTTCCAGGACCTTACGCAACGTCCGGACGTGAGGCGGGGCTTCAGTTCTCGCGCGCTTTCGGAGTCCACGCCCCTCTTCTTCCCGCGCGGCGTCCTCAAGATGGCGTCCAATGGCGGGAAAACTCCACGTGTGGCGGGAAGAAGGCCGAAGATGGCGCCGGATGGCGGGAAAATTCCACCGATGGCGGGAAGGAAGCGGAAGATGGCGCCGGATGGCGGGAATCTTCACCACAGGTAAGTTTGAACAGTCTTTTTCAGGCACGCAGTACCCGGTGGTTGCGGGCACGAAATCCTGCCGACTACGCCAAAAGTTGACGCGCCTCTGGGCCTGTGTCGCGCAGCGTTGAGCACGCGGGAGCTTACCCGGAGCCGGATCTGTTGAGGGTTGTAGTCTCGTGGCGGTGATCCGGTCCGTGCCCAGGGAGTCAGACTAAGTGGCGCTGTATCAGCGGTAGATGTTGGACGACTACGCCACCCGTTGAGTACAGCTAAGGAGCTGCTGCTGCAGGGCAGACCGCTGAGGCCGGTGGTAGGATTGTGCAGCGTGATAGTATAACCCCCAACGGGAGGGGTATGGCCTCAGGGCAGCCGACGTGGATGATGGGGGTAGCAGGAACCACTCGGAGACGGTATGGTGTAGTTCAGGGTCTTTACTGGTGACAAAGATAGACCCTCCCGGAGTACTGGCTAGCGATTGGGGCCTGGTCAGTTCTTGAGCAGATGGGATCTCCCCTGGCCAGGCGGAGTTGTAGGCCTCCCAAACTAACTGTACTCTTCTGGCTACCTTGCTAGAGGCGGGTATAAGTAGCCCACGTCCCTGAGTGTACCGTGTGGTGCTCACCTGTATGGCCGGTGACTCGGGGCCCTCTAGTAGCTTCCGCTCCACGACGGCGGTGCTGGTCCCATGCGTGTGACCGTGCCTTCGGGTTTCTTGGCCAGAGGACCTGAAATCCCCTGCCTGACGGATTCTGCTGCTGGGTAGGAGTTAGTCCCCACAGACTCGGACTCCGGGTCCGGTAAGAAATCTTCTCAGTCAGGGCGAGCTCTGCAGCTGCCAGCCCCTGACTCCTTGTAACACTGCTCCCACAGAGCTCCTGTTGTTTCTTCCCATAGCTGCTTCTCTTCTCTGTCTCTACTTCTGGCATGGCCCAGGAGCTGGGCCCAGCCGGAGCCACAGCTCCCTGTCAGCCCTCCTGGCTGAACTCTCCCTCTGAACTCTCTAACCCTGCCTCAGCCCCAGGTTTATATAGGGGAAGTCCTTCCCCTCCCAGGACTGGGCAGGAGGTGTGGCATGCATAGGAACCCTGACCAAGAGACCTCCCACCTGCTCTCAGACATAACATTGCATTACTGTGGAAACCAGACCCCTGGGGTGCCACAGAAGCCCCACATGACCGAGAGGGGACAGGAGGGTGTAATTTGAACTTAAAAGGATAGGGATTGGATATAGGTTGAAGGGTGGGCATTTGAGGGGGGAGGGTAGATAAAACAGAAAGGGTGGGGTGAGAAACTGTCAGTTCAGAGAAGAAAGCATTGGAAAAGTCCCAGAGACAAGAACATTGGAGAAAGTCCTTTTGTGTGAAGACACTTACCAAGAATATGGAAACTGTACATTCCTTGATCGCCAGACTGAGGGAGGCTGCCAGATCCAGAAGTGGAGGATGGCTGGAGTCCCAGCTGTCCGGATTGCTGGGGAGTGACGGGGCAGAAGCACCTCCGTCGAGATCTGGAAGGGCCAGCAGGAGGACGAGGCTCCCCGTTAGACTTTCTCCGGACACGGTTAGTGCGGGCAGCAGACGCAGGCCGCGGAGCCCCTCAGGGGACCCTGCGTCCGGTGAGCGTGTTGTCGGAACTCCCCGTCAGCGTGCCCGCCGCGGCAGGAATCCGCCTAGCCGCCCTGCGGGCTCCATCTGCAGTGTATCGCAGTCCTCAACTGAAAGCCCCCGTAGGCTGTGGTGCGGCCTGCTCCGGTGTCACGCCGCAATACCAGGGCCCGGGCCGCGCCGGAAGCAAGGCCCACGATACAGCCACGTCAGCTTCCGGTGGGCGGGACATCACCGGAAGTGCTAGCAACGTCACTTCAGGAACCGGCTTCACGTGACGGGGCTACTCAGGAAGTCTTCGACGGAGATATGAACACGCCCCCCAGTTCAAGAAAAGGCGCCGATTCAAAGCGCCATGACCACATAGGACGTGGAGCGGGGGGGAGCAGCAGAAGGACTATTTTCACGGCAGGTACACCTGGCGATGCTCCAGTCGGGTTGCCTGCTAGAAACAACGGGACAGGGATGCAGCAGCGGAATTTCACGGGCAGGCAGCGGCAATTTGAAGATCTGCTGCCTGGCTCGATGCAACACATTCAAGGCGGTGGAGCGGCGGGCATTAGCACTAGGATGCCTGGCAGTCAAACTTGGAACACGACAGGCCGGACACGGGAGTCAGGGTCTGGAAATCGAGGAAGGTCACGGACGGCAGGAAGGACCAGAGCCAGGATTGACGGAGGACGAGCAGCGGAGACGGCGGCGAGTGCTCAGGTCCCCCCTGGTGACAAGGAGGCCAGGGGCGCGGGCCTTGCGCTGCAGCAGGAGTCGGACGGATCGGAGAGTAGGGACGATCGAGGTGAATCCAGGCGTCGTCAGGACACAGGGATTTCGGCTGGCAGGGACACAGCACCTGCGCAGCAGGGTGAGTTTGCTTCTATGTCTTGTTTGTCGCCCGCTGGGTCATTACTGTATGAGGGAGTTGATAGGCAGTCGGCGGGGCCCAGCGGGCAAAATATTAGGGGAGGTTGTGGGTCAGATATAATGGGTCTTAGAGACATTTTGTTTAATATGTCACAATTCTTGGCTAGAATAGATAGTGGGGGAGTTAATCAAGGTGGATTGGCACCCGCAGCAGCGGCGTGGGTGCCTAGTCAACCGGTGTCTTTGCAAGTGGGAAGCGAGACGGGCAGATCGGGGATCAGTGCAGACATTATACCTTCTGGGGTATCGGTTTGTGTGCAGACAGAGAAGGACAAGGCCGATAATGTAAGACTGGACGATAGGGCAAAAGGGGAAGTTTACGTGTGCTTTGAGGGGCCGTTGGGGGAACACCTAAAAAAAAGAGGTAAGGGAAAAAATTTGGCGGGATGAGTACGTTGAGATTTTTTCCCTTCTTCCATTGGAAAAGTTTAACCTGGATAAGGGAAAAAGGGATGAGAGTAGAAAAGAGGAGGAGGAGAAGCGTAGGTGGAGGTTGATTCCTCAGACGTTTGTAAATTGGTTACAAGCTTTCGCAATATTGGCTAGTGTTATTGGGGAGAAAGCTTCTGATAATTGCTCAGGCTTATTCTGCTACCTTGATGCTATCGGGGAGGCTCATAGGACTTACGGGGGTCAGGCGTGGTTAAGATATGATGAGCAATTTCGGCAGAGAAAAGCAGTCCGACCGGAGATCAGATGGAATCAGAAAGACATTGGGTTGTGGTTGAGGGTTATGGCCCCAGTGAGGTATGGGCAGTCCTTTCACGGGAACAACAGTAGCGGGAATCAATCAGCGGGACATGGGGGAGGTAGTCAGGGGGCGCAAAACATTAAAAAGGAAGCGGGAACTTGCTGGCAATTTAATGATGGCCAATGCAAGTACAGGAACTCCTGTAAATTCAAGCATGTGTGCTCCCATTGTAATGGAAGTTCACATGGAGCATCAAAATGCTTTAAGAGAGGAAAAGAAAAGCCGTCAGTGGTTACCAGTCAAGGGGGTTACTCCGGTGAGGGTTCACGCGATGGCCCCCTTTCTAAATAGGTATCCGGATCAGTTGAAGGCTAAAGTTATTGAGGATGGGTTTTTGGATGGTTTTAGAATACCAGCTCTTGATCATGTAGTCCCTTTTTCGGTTAAAAATTTAATGTCGGCTCACCGTTATCCAGAGGTGGTTAAGACGAAGTTAGCTAAAGAGGTTGAATTGGGCAGGATGGCGGGACCGTTTCAGGAATTACCTAGCAACAAGGTGATTATTTCGCCGTTAGGAGATGTGCCCAAGAAAGAGGTGAATAAGTTTCGCTTTATTCAGCATTTGTCATACCCTAAAGGGCTTTCAGTGAATGATGGCATTGTGCAGGAGTTGTGTTCGGTCGAATATACATCTTTTGATGCGGCGGCACAATGGGTTTGGAGGTATGGGCCAGGCTCGTTGCTAGCTAAGACTGATATTGAGTCTGCTTTTAGGTTGTTGCCAGTTCACCCGGATAGCATCCCGTTGTTGGGATGTTTTTGGGAAGGGGAGTATTATGTTGATAGATGTTTGCCAATGGGTTGTTCAATAGAGATGAGCGTTGTTCTACTCGAACTATTCGCCAATCTCAAATTCGAGCTGTTTTGGGCGGTGTTCGAGCCGTTCGGCGAACACGAACAATTTGAGAAAAATTCGGCTGTTCGAGGTTATGTTCGATAACTGTTCGTGCACCAAAATCATAACTGGATTTTTTCTCAGTAATGATGAAAATTAATGTTAATACGCAGTTTGAGTGTACAGCGGGGTGGGGGGGGGGGGCAGGGGATGGATCTCTGCAGGAACAATGAAGATCTCCATTTTTTTTTCTCTTTCCCGCATTTGCAGTGGGGAGGTGCAATCTGTCAGCCTATCAGCAGCGCACACACGGAGCGAAGTGCTTTTTTTCACACAAGCAAGGGCATGTGTCATTGGCAGTGTATGTCACATGTCCTTGCCCTATAAGACCAAGCCATTTTCCCCGTCGCCACCATTTTCTCACTGCTGCAGCTGCGTGTTAGATGGCACCGCTGTTGCTGTGTGCGCTATACCTTGTTAATTTCAAGCCAATTTTCGCACAAATCTACAGATAGCTTTGGAGTAGGGAATAGTTGTGATTGCAGTCCTTTTAAGGACTAGGTTACAGCATTTCCTACGACTTTTATCAGGCAGGTCTGTGCTCTTAAATAGATAGATTGTGGGAGTAAAGACTAATTGTAATTGGAGTCCTTTTCAGGACTAGGTTACATCAGTTCCTATCAGTTTTTGCCAGGCAGGTCTGTGCCAGTGCTGTGCAAGTTTTTTTCACAGCATTTGGCTGAATCTAGCAAAGCTAATCCTTTTTGGCCTATTGCAGAGTGCGTTAGTCAGTGGAGTAGCCTATCTGTGTTGCAAGATATACCACCTGTGTATAGAATACCAATTTTTTTACTGCACCTAGTGAAGTAAAATCTTTTGGGCATAGCATCATTCTATTAGTCCATTTATACTGACCTCCATCAGGTTGCAAATTGAATATAATTTTTTTCTGCATCTAGCTCTGAAAAAATATTGGGCTTCTAGCTGTGTGTGGGACTTGTTGTACTAGTCCATCTATACTGACCTCCATCAGGTTGCAAACTGCATATATTTTTTTCTTCATCTACCTCTGAAAAAATATTGGGCTTCTAGCTGTGTGTGGGACTTGTTCTATTAATCCATCTATACAGACCTCCATCAGGTTGCAAACTGAATATATTTTTTTCTGCATCTACCTCTGAAAAAATATTTGGCCTTCTAGCTGTGTGTGGGACTTGTTCTATTAGTCCATCTATACTGACCTCCATAAGGTTGCAAACTGAATATAATTTTTTTCTGCATCTACCTCTGAAAAAATATTTGGCCTTCTAGCTGTGTGTGGGACTTGTTCTATTAGTCCATCTATACTGACCTCCATAAGGTTGCAAACTGAATATAATTTTTTTCTGCATCTACCTCTGAAAAAATATTTGGCCTTCTAGCTGTGTGTGGGACTTGTTCTATTAGTCCATCTATACTGACCTCCATAAGGTTGCAAACTGAATATAATTTTTTTCTGCATCTACCTCTGAAAAAATATTTGGCCTTCTAGCTGTGTGTGGGACTTGTTCTATTAGTCCATCTATACTGACCTCCATCAGGTTGCAAATTGAATATAATTTTTTTCTGCATCTAACTCTGAAAAAATATTGGGCTTCTAGCTGTGTGTGGGACTTGTTGTACTAGTCCATCTATACTGACCTCCATCAGGTTGCAAACTGCATATATTTTTTTCTTCATCTACCTCTGAAAAAATATTGGGCTTCTAGCTGTGTGTGGGACTTGTTCTATTAATCCATCTATACAGACTTCCATCAGGTTGCAAACTGAATATATTTTTTTCTGCATCTACCTCTGAAAAAATATTGGGCTTCTAGCTGTGTGTGGGACTTGTTCTATTAATCAATCTATACAGACCTCCATCAGGTTGCAAACTGAATATATTTTTTTCTGCATCTACCTCTGAAAAAATATTGGGCTTCTAGCTGTGTGTGGGACTTTTTGTATTAGTCCATCTATACTGACCTCCATAAGGTTGCAAACTGAAAATAATTTTTTTATGCATCTACCTCTGACAAAATATTTGGCCTTCTAGCTGTGTGTGGGACTTGTTCTATTAGTCCATCTATACTGACCTCCATAAGGTTGCAAACTGAATATAATTTTTTTCTGCATCTACCTCTGAAAAAATATTTGGCCTTCTAGCTGTGTGTGGGACTTGTTCTATTAGTCCATCTATACTGACCTCCATAAGGTTGCAAACTGAATATAATTTTTTTCTGCATCTACCTCTGAAAAAATATTTGGCCTTCTAGCTGTGTGTGGGACTTGTTCTATTAGTCCATCTATACTGACCTCCATAAGGTTGCAAACTGAATATAATTTTTTTCTGCATCTACCTCTGAAAAAATATTTGGCCTTCTAGCTGTGTGTGGGACTTGTTCTATTAGTCCATCTATACTGACCTCCATAAGGTTGCAAACTGAATATAATTTTTTTCTGCATCTACCTCTGAAAAAATATTTGGCCTTCTAGCTGTGTGTGGGACTTGTTCTATTAGTCCATCTATACAGACCTCCATCAGGTTGCAAATTGAATATAATTTTTTTCTGCATCTAACCCAGCCAATTGTTTTGGCCTAATACCACAGTTTGGCCACTCAGCTCTGCTCGGTTCTCATCCATTGTTTTTTTGTGCAAACAACTCCAGAGTTGTGAATTAGTTAACCACCAAAATGAGTGGAAGAAGGCCTGCTGCTGGTGGAAAGGGGAATAGGCGTGTTGGGAAGGGGAAAAAAGGTTGTGTCCGTGGGGTAGGTGTTAAAGCAACAGTAACATCTGCAGAAGAAAGACCATCTTCCAGCCAAACTAAAATGTCTACTTCTTTTAGCGGACAATGTGATAAGATCCCTTTCTTACGGCCACACCAATCGCTACAAATTCCAGATGAGGCACAAAAACAGCAGGTGCTTCAACGGATATCAAGTGCTCCTTTAAGTGGGCTCTCCTCCACATCAACTTCAACATCACAAATACTCCAGTCCTCAAAGGTGTCACCCCAATCGCACTTGCTTCCTCACAGCTCCCAAATCACCAGCTGCCCGTCTGAGTATGAGGTAGAACAGATGGTTGAGTCTGCAGAGCTGTTTACTCATACTATAGCCTGGGAATCAGAGGTCGACTCCAGCGCTTCTGTGAATCCAGACGAGGAAATGATCTGCACTGATGCCCAGAATCTTTATGAGTCGGATCCAGGACCAGACGCAGAAGGTTCTGACCATAATGTAGACCCTCATTCCCAAACTGTAACTCCTGTTGGTGGAGACAATGAGGAAGACGATGATAAGACTCAAATACCTGATTGGAGCGACAACTTTAGTTTTTTGTCAGGGCAGGAACAGGTTGGCTCTGAGGACGACGGGTGTGATAACACACAGGGTGATGATGATGAGGTTGGAGATCCCACTTACTGTCAACCCACAGTCAGCCAAGAGATGAGGTCAGCAGAGGAGGTGGAGGAAGATGCTAGTGAAGACGAGGTCAGGTTGCGCCTTCCTGGACAGAGACATAGTACTGGAAGCACGTCAACAACTGCATCCTCAAACACAACTCTGCCTCTCACCACAAGTCGTGGTGGCTCTTCAGGTCGCATGGGTGCTAAGCCTTGCATAGCCTGGGCATTTTTTCAGATCAATAAAGATGACCCAACTCGTGTTATCTGTAACATTTGTCAGCAAAAGCTAAGTAGAGGCCAAAAAATACATAGTTTGAGTACTTCATGCATGAACCGGCACATGGACATGAAGCATAAGTTGCAGTGGGAAGCTCAGTGTGCTACAATGCGGCCTAGCCGGCCGGGCCAACCACCGTCTGCCATATCTTGTGCATCCGCGGCCTCTTCATCCTCTGTGACTGGGGGGACAGCAGTCACACCTGTTTTGGGGCGCAGACCTGCCACCTCTTTACCCGCAACAGCCAGCGTGATTGGCAGGTCATCATTTTCTTTGGAGGTGGTAACACCAGCTGGTGTTGAGCGCTGTCCGACATCGATAGCACCACCTTTGGATCAAGGCAACCTAACATGTCCGCCTGCATCTTCCTCACAGACCGGCAGTTTGCCGGGGACACCCTTATCAACCCCGTCTAAGCACAATAGCCAGCCCTCGGTCCCTCAGATGTGGACAAGTAAAAGACCATTTCCTCCTAGCCATGAGAAAGCTAAGAGGTTGAATTTCACCATCTGCAAGCTCTTGGCTACAGAAATGCTGCCTTTCCGCCTGGTGGACACAGAGGATTTTCGAGACCTTATGTCCGTCGCAGTGCCCCAGTACCAGATGCCCAGTCGGCACTACTTCTCAAAGAAAGGTGTGCCTGCGCTCCACCAGCATGTCGCACACAACATCACCGCTTCTTTGAGAAACTCTGTGTGTGACAGGGTGCATTTCACCACAGACACTTGGACGAGTAGGCATGGACAGGGGCGTTACATGTCGCTGACTGGGCACTGGGTAACTATGGTGACAGCAGGACAAGGGGCTGCTGTCCAAGTCTTGCCGTCCCCACAAGTTGTGCGTCAATCCTCTTTATGTCAAAGTTCCTCCACTGCTTCTGCCTCCTCAACCTCCTCTCGGTCCTCCACCTGCACCCAAAGCCTGTCTGGTCATGCCACAAGCTTTCTAACTGCGCAGAAGGGATCCTGCACACCTACTTAATATGCTGGCAGTAGGGCTCAACGTCATCAGGCGGTTTTTACTTTGAAATGTCTGGGAAATGTGAGTCACACAGCTGAGGAGTTGTGGTCAGCTCTGGAGAACCAATTTCATGAATGGTTGTCTCCACTGGACCTGAAACCAGTGAAGGCCGTGTGCGACAATGCTGCAAACCTGGGTGCGGCCCTTCGCCGGGGCACTGTCACACACGTGCCTTGTATGGCTCACGTGTTGAACCTGGTTGTCCAGCAATTTTTAGCCCACTATCCCAGACTAGATGGCCTTCTGCAAAGGGCACGGTCGCTGTGTGCTCACTTCCGCCGTTCGCATCCCGCAGCTCAGCGACTTACATCTCTACAGAAGTCGTTGGGCCTGCCACTTCACCGGGTAAAATGCGATGTGCCTACCCGGTGGAATTCAACTCTGCACATGTTGCAGCGACTGTGGCAGCACCGACAAGCCCTGGTGCAATACGTTCTGACGTATAGCCTGGGCCAACGAGATTCAGAGGTGGGGCAAATCACGCTGGAGGAGTGGTCTCAGATCAGGGACCTATGCACCCTTCTGCACAGTTTTGAAATGGCGACGAAGATGTTTAGTGCTAACGATGCCATTATCAGCATGACTATTCCGGTGATTTACATGCTGGAGCACATGTTAAACAGAATTCGGAGTCAGGTGGTGGCACAAGAGGAGGTGGAGGAAGTAGAGGAGGAGGAGTTGTATGCGGAAGGGCTAACATCTGCAAGGTCCAGACGGTCGGCAGCACCAAGGCGGCAGGCATGTGAGGGTGGGGGAGATGGTTTTACCAGGGCGCATGGTAGCAGCCAAACTAGTGAGGAAGGTGCAGGAGCCCAGGAAGAAGTGGAGGACGAACTGATGGAAGACTCATCAGATGAGGGAGACCTTGATCACATTTCTGTTGTGCGAGGTTGGGGGGAGAGGACAGAGGAAGGAAGCATGATTGTTACCTCGCCACCAACACAACAGGGACTTGGTGCTCCTGGATGCGCAACACACATGAGTGCCTTCTTGCTGCACTACCTGCAACATGACCCTCGAATTGTGAGAATTAGAAATAATCCTGACTACTGGGTTGCCACACTGTTAGATCCCCGGTACAAAAGTAAATTTGCAGAAATTATTCCTGCCATAGAAAGGGATGCACGCATGCAGGAGTATCAGCAGAGACTGTTGCAGAATCTTACATGTGCTTTTCCACAAAATACCAGTGGTGCACGTAGTGAATCTCACAGTTCCAACTTGCCAACCGTGGGACCGTCAAGTGTTCAGCACTCAAACCGTAACAGAACCACAGTATCTGCTGGTAACATCAATTTTGCGGAATCATTTCACCACTTTTTTAGCCCATCCTTTGCAAGGCCACAGGAGACAAGAAGTCTGACACATAGTCAACGCCTAGAGACGATGGTACAGGAGTATCTCCAAGTAAACATTGAAGCCACGACTGTGTCACTGGACCCTTGCTCTTTTTGGGCTTCCAATCTGGATAAATGGCCGGAGCTAGCCACTTACGCCTTGGAGATCTTGTCATGCCCCGCAGCCAGCGTTCTGTCTGAACGTGTGTTCAGCGCTGCTGGTGGTGTGCTGACAGATAAGCGCACGCGGCTCTTCACTGATAATGTAGACAGACTCACGTTCATAAAGATGAACAAATCATGGATCCGAAACGACTTTTCTACCCCTGTGTCATCCTGGGGAGAGTAAAAGCTTGATGATTGGTTAAAATCACCCTACCAACCGTTTTAAGCTTTCAAATTACTAATCATGTTTATCTGTATCTTGTCTGATAAATAATTTGGGCTTTGTAGCAGTGTGCAGCACTGATTCTATTAGGCCATCTATAATAAGCTCCACCAGATTTAAAATTACTAATCATGTTTATCTGTATCTTGACTGGAAAATAATTTGGGCTTTGTAGCAGTGTGCAGCACTGATCCTATTAGGCCATCTATACTAAAGCTTCACCAGATTTAAAATTAATAATAATTTTTAGCTGCATCTAGCCCGGAAAATAATTTTGGGGCTCCAAGATGCGCAAGACACATAAGTGCCTTCTTGCTGCACTACCTGCAGCATGACCCTCATATTGTCAGAATTCGAAGTAATCATGACTACTGGGTTGCCACACTCTTAGATCCCCCAAACTTTTCGATCAACCTTTTCATTTTAATAAAGACCAAAAAAATGGTCATTTTTGAAATTATAAGCATTAGCAGGTTGTTAGAAACTGAAATCAAACAGTTTTCAACTCAAAACTTTATTCTAGGTGATGTTACATTTTCACATAGGACCCCTTGTTCGAAAGGAGCTTCTGAACTCTCTCGTCCATTGAATTTGTCAGGTTTTGGATGGTTTCTGCTTCAATTGTTTTGCATGAGGACAGAATACCCTCCCAGAGCTGTTGCTTAGATGTGAACTGCCTCCCGCCATCATAGACACTCCTTTTAATGATGCTCCAAAGGTTCTGAATGGGGTAGAGGTCAGGGGAGCATGGGGGTCACACCATAAGTTTGTCCCCTTTTATGCCCATATCAGCCAGAGATGCAGATGTTTTATGTGCAGCATGAGATGGTGCATTATCATGCAGAAAAATGATCTTGCTGTGAAATACACGGTTCTTCTTCTTGAACCATGGCAGGAAGTGCTGTTTGAGAAAATCCACATACATTATGGAGTTCATCTTTAGCGCCTTCAGGGATCCTAAAGGGGCCGACAATCTCTCTCCCCATGATTCCAGCCCAAAACATTACTCCACCTCCTCCTTGTTGGCGCTGTAGCCGTGTTTGCGTGGGGTGTCCATCAACCAGCCATCCTCCACTCCATCCATCTGGACCATCGAGCGCTGCACGGCACTCATCCGTGAACAAAACAGTTTTGAAATCAGTCTTCATGTAATGTTTGGCCCACTGGAGCCGTTTCTGCTTGTGTGAAGTGGATAGAGGAGGTCGACAGGATGGCGTATGCACAGCTGCAAACCTCTGAAGGACCCTGCATCTTGTTGTTTGGGGGACGTTGGAAGCACAAGCAGCTTCAAAAACTTGTCTGCTGCTATGACAAGGCTTTTTTGCCGCTGCCCTTTCAACCTGACGTAATTGCCTGTAGGAAAGAGTCCTCAATTTGCCCTTATCAGCACGCACACGTGTGTACTGTGAATCAGCTACATACTTCTTGATTGCCAAGACACTTCATCCTGATCATCGCACAATGTTGATTGTAGTCATGCCTTGACCTAAACACTCCACAATTTGTTGCTTCTCAGCAGCCGACACATCCTTTTTCTTTCCCATTTTGGCAGAAAATGTAGGCTGCTTAATAATGTGAGAGAGCCTTCTTAAGTAGTCTTGCCTTTCATTGGACACACCTGCCAAACTAATTAGCACAGGTGTCTGCAATTGCTTACAGTGATATAAAGAGCCCTGACACACATCACCGTCAATGAGTTTAACTGACAAACAAACAAATTCTTCCCTTATCACTCCTAAACACTTTTTGCATAATAATTTGGAACGCAGTGTACATGTGCTTTTCCACAAAACACCAGTGGTTCACGTAGTGAATCTTACAGTTCTAACTTGCCAACCGTGGTCTGTATGGAGTTGTTCAATAAAGGGCCCAAAATTAAGATAACATAGATGGGAGAGGTCTCTATGAATAGGAATTCCTAAGTATTTGATACCCTGTGAGGGCCAGGCAAAGGGAAAATTGGACTGGATGGAATCCTATATGGATTTGGGGAGGGAGACATCGAGGGCCTCAGACTTCGCTGCATTTATTTTAAAATTTGACCATGTAATAAAGTGATCTATTTCAGCCATAACAGCATGGATGGATATATGTGATTGAGTGATATATACTAGGACATCATCAGCAAATAGAGAGCACTTGTACTCGGTGCCTCCCACCTCAATCCACCTAATATTGGGGTTATGGCGAATTGATGAGAGCAGGTGCTCCGTCACTAGGATGTATAAGAGAGGGGACAGAGGACATCCCTGCCTTGTCCCATTGGTGATTGTGAAAGGTGATGAAAATGTTCTGACGCACCCCCTGGGCCTTGGGACACCCGGAGCCGGACCCTTTTTGGTGGATGCTGGTGGTTGTAGTCTTCGTGGCGGCGACCCGGTTCCATGGCTCAGGGTGGTCAAACCAGTGGCGGAACTATTTATGAGGTTTTGATGTTTAAATGTCCGACTACGCCACCCGTGGATTGCGGTCAGAGTGAACCACCGCTACAGGGCAGACCGCTGAGGCTGGTGTTGTGGGTGCAGCAGAGCGTAGCATAACTCCCCACGGGAGGAGTATAGCCTCAGGGCAGTGTATGCGGAGGATGGGGGTGATGGTGCAGGGCAGCAGCAGTAACGACACGGAGTCAGTGATGCAGTTCAGGGCCTTTACTCACAGTTCTTATTATCCAGACCACGTCTGCAGGTAACGGCTGCCCACGTCGTACTGTGCTCACCAGGTGAGGGGCTCAGACAACTCCCAGATAACTTTGGAGCGCTTCACAGGACCCCCTTTGTGTGTCCTTTGTCTGGCCTTTCTTACCAACACTTCTGTCTGGCTGCCTCGGGCCTCCTCTTGGTAAACTTGGTGCCAGTTTCCCTGACCCTATGTGGTGCCTTAGTAGCGGGTGTAGCGAGGGGCTGCGCCACATAAAATGTCAGAGCCTCTGGTTTCTAGCTGAGGGTCGTTTCCTGCCTCCACTAGTTCGGGGACCGGTCTCCCCCTTTGGCCTGACCCCTCCACGCAGGTGGATTCGGGCGTGCGGTGGCGACTCGCCCGTCCGCACCCCTGGGATCCCTTCATTCCTCGTTCCTGGAGCCTTCTCCGCTCCTCTTCCTTCCTTCTGCCTCTTGCAGGCCTGGGCCTCTGTTACTAGGCCCGCCTCCGGAGCAGAGCTCATGCAGAGCCCCTGCTCCCTGCCACTTCTGCTCAGACTTCTCTGCACTGAACTAAGATGGTGCCCACCTTTTATACTCCCTTCTCAATGCACCCAGGAACTGCTTCCTCCCTGCTCCTGCACTACAGGGTTCCCCTTCCTTAGTGTTCCCTCCCCCCACTCCAGCCAGGGACAGGGACTGTCGTGCCCATCTCAGGGGCATATTGGTCGCCCTGCCCCACGGCAATGTGGTGTAATGCATGCAGGTGTCGGGTCCTGATCCACACTCCATCCTTACCTGAGAGTGAGATATCACACCTCTGGGTGAGGTGCAATACCTCTGTAGCAACCGAGCCCTCAGGGTGCTACAGTTCCATTTATCTTCAGCCTAGGTGACGTATTGTGATACAGGGCCGTGATTTTGGCTATAAAAGGGTCCCCTAGACCCCTACCCCAAGCTTTTTAAGAGAATCATATATGGCGTGCCAGGAGACTCTATGGAATGCTTTCTCAGCATCCAACGAGAGTATCTACTTACAAATTTTTAACTGCATCTAGCCCAGGAAATACTTTGTGCCTAGTAGCAGTGTCTGCTAGTCAGTGGATTATCCCGGCTGTTAAGCAAGCTACACCACCTGTAGTTTGGACACTTAATTTTTTCAAAGGAAATGCTTCGGGACCACGGGATACTCAGTGAAGAGCATCAGGAGGCACCCCAAGGCATAGGGTCTGGGACTGGCAGTAGGATGCCTTGCGGTGGACAGCCGAGCTCGATCCTTATAAAAGCTTTTTAACTGCAGCAGCTTTAGTGGACGCTACTGGAGCTGGAATTACGCGGCTGCTGGCATGAGACTTGCCCTCCAATAGATCCTTGTAAATGGATTTAAAGTGTATTCATTCAAATTAGAGAGACAATTTAAATTAAAAAGCTTAGACCTGCCTCCACCACAGGGGGGCTCGCTCGACCCACCAGCGGACAGGCACCAGTATTGGGAGAGGGGGGCTGGCCGTCAGGGTTCACTGCGGCTCTGGCACAAACCCGGCGACACGGAGGTGGCACGGGCAGGAGCGGACTGAACGTGTCGGCTTCTCACTTTTTGGATTTTAGAAGGGCATGACATGCCTATATCTGTGTCTCCCCCTCCTTTTACTCCTCCACCTCTTTTCTTTTCTCATGACTATATGTACTTGTCACTTTTCCATGTGTTAGCTGTGTCTTCTGAGCAGTTTGTCAGCTTTTGGACACCTTTGAAGGTGTTTTCTATGTGTTTCTATGTGTTTTTGTTTGCCTGCCATTGGTTTTAACAGTGTTCGAAGGTGTTCGACGAACAGTTCGACGAACAGTTCGGCAAACACATGGGTGTTCGACGAACCGAACCGAACTCGAACACTACGGGGGTGGCTCAACACTATTGTTCAATTTCGTGTTCTTTGTTTGAAACTTTCAGTAGTTTTTTGGAATGGGTAGTGAAGGACCTGGCTTCTGTGAAGTCGGTCGTTCATTATTTTAACGACTTCTTGTTTATAGGTCCCCCGCAATCATTGTTGTGTAGGAATTTGTTAGGTACTATGGAGTGGGTGGCAGAGCATTTTGGTGTACCTTTGGCAGTAGAAAAGACGGAAGGCCCTTGCACAACCCTAAGTTTCCTGGGCATTGTAATTGATACTGAAAGGATGGAGTGTCGGTTACCAGATGATAAATTGATTTTGCTTAAACAGGAGGTCGATAGGTTCGGGAGATTGCGCAAGGTGACACTGAAGGAGTTACAATCGCTGTTAGGGCGTTTGAATTTTGCGGGCAGGATTATGCCAATGGGCAGAATATTTTGTCGCAGGTTGGCTGGAGCGACAGCAGGAGTGCGGGCTCCGCATCATTTTATTCGCTTAAATAAAGAACACAAGGAGGATCTGAAAGTTTGGAAGTTGTTTCTGCAAAATTATAACGGAAGATCGTTAATACAGGAGGAGTTTTTGAACAGTTATGATTGTGAGATATTTACGGATGCTGCAGGAGGTGCTGGCTATGGGGCATACTGGAAAGGATGGTGGAGTGTAGGTGAGTGGCCGAATATGTGGAAAGAGAGGGGTCTTACGAGGAACTTGGCATTTTTGGAGTTGTTTCCTATTGTTGTGGCGGTGATTATTTGGGGGGAGTGTTTTTGCCAACAGGAGAATTCGGTTTCACTGCGATAACATGGGAGTGGTATCGGTCATCAACAGTTTGTCGGTCTCGTCGCCGCCTGTGATTAGGTTGCTGAGGGAACTTGTACTTTGTTGACTTAAGTTGAACGTTTGGATTACAGCAGTCCATGTGCCAGGTGTAAAAAATTTCATAGCAGATGCCTTGTCTCGTTTTCAGTGGGATCATTTTCGGGCACTAGCACCAGAGGCAGGGGACGTGGGTCAAGAATGCAGGAATAAGGTTGGGGGTTTGTTTGCTGAGGATATGGGGGCATTGAATTTTGGATAAGACGGGGGAAGACAGATCAATTGGGCAGAGGAAAACGTGTGGTCTTAGGTGAGGTTCAGGGATCTTTGGTTTGTCCTAGGACATGTTTAATGGCTTACTGGCAGGTTTGGTCAGGGAGGAAGGGCCCATTATTGTGTCATGAAAATGGTGAATTTTTATCACGTTTCCAGTTTATAATGGTGTTTAAGAAGGGTATTGCTGAGTTGGGCCTTAGCCCTGAGGTATATTGGTCACATTCCTTCAGAATTGGCGTGGCGACGGAAGCGGATGGTTTGGGGTTAGGCAAGGAAGTGATAAAACGCATTGGGAGATGGAGTTCCGATCGATACCTGTCTTATGTAAGGAATTAGCGTGAGGCCAGATGGTAGGCAATTGGGCTTCAGTCAAGAGCAAGCCGTGGTTCGGTGGTTGGGTTTCCGAGGGATGGCGTGGAGAAGAGTACTTCCAGAGTTCCATAAAGCATCTCGTTTGGATCGGGCACCGGATATTTTAGTGCTGCACATGGGAGGGAATGATTTGGGGGCTCGACCGGTCAGGGAATTGATGAGGGACATTAAAATTGATCTTTTAAGGCTATGGACATCATTTCCTGAGGTGTTGACTGTTTGGTCTGAAGTGGTGCCCAGAAAAACATGGAGGGAGACCAGATCATTGAAGGGAATTAATAGGGCACGTATAAAGTTGAACAGAGCCATATCAGCTTTTGTTAACAGGAATGGGGGAGTAAGCGTACGACATCTTGATCTGGAAGAGGGAGTTGGAGAATTTTGGGCAAAGGATGGCGTGCATTTGAATGATATAGGCATCGATTTATGGGCACTGGCCATACAGGGGGGGAATGAAAGGGCTTTGGCGGTGTTGGAGCGCTCACGAGCCTGAGGTGGTCAGGGCTGTTCGTTTGTGGCGGGAGGGGGTTGGGGTTCTTGGAGTTGGCACGGAAGTGTCGGTAAAAAAGGAGGTTATCAAGTTACAGGCATTGGCTTGATTAAGTGGGGTGATCTGGCATTTTGGTTTTGGGGGCTCTGGACGGGGTTTTACCCTGGGAGCTTTTGGTGCCCTTGAGCTGGTGTGGTACGGCTGAGGGTAACATGGTGGTTCAGAGAGAAAATTACAGGTGCAGTGTTTTATTTGGCATGGGTGAAAAGGGGAGGGGGGATGTGAACAATGGAACCCGGGTTGGCCGTACATGGTCAAGAAGGGGGCTGGAGGCAAGGAACCTAGATGGAAGCCCCACATGACTGGGAGAGGACAGGAGTGTGTAGTTTGAACTTAAAAGGATAGGGATTGGATATAGGTTGAAGGGTGGGCATTTGAGGGGGGAGGGTAGATAAAACAGAAAGGGTGGGGTGAGAAAAGGTCAGTTCAGAGAAGAAAGCATTGGAAAAGTCCCACCCACCCACCCCTTTTTTCTTTTGTTTGTTAGTTTTCTTTTAAATCGCAATGGAAAAGGGCGGGTTTTGTAGGAAGAAGAATAGGAAGGTCTAATTAATAGGGTGTATTAGGAGGGGTTTTATATATATATATATATATATATATATATATATATATATATAAAAATTTTAGTGATGTGTTAAGATGGCTGGCGGGGGGGTTGGGGTTCTTGGAGTTGGCACGGAACTGTCGGTAAAAAAGGAGATTATCAAGTTACAGGCATTCGCTTGATTAAGTGGGGTGATCTGGCATTTTGGTTTTGGGGGCTCTGGACGGGGTTTTACCCTGGGAGCTTTTGGTGCCCTTGAGCTGGTGTGGTACGGCTGAGGGTAACATGGTGGTTCAAGTACTGTTTGGTTTATGCCAGATCAATTTTTTAACTCCAAGAACCCTTACCTTTGTTATTATAATGTTTATATGTTAATATTGTTGTTTGTTAATAAAACGGCTGCTGTGGCCACATTTATCCAAAGAGAAAATTACAGGTGCAGTGTTTTATTTGGCATGGGTGAAAAGGGGAGGGGGGATGTGAACAATGGAACCCGGGTTGGCTGTACACGGTCATGTTTATGCAAGAGTTTTGGAACGCTGCAGTTATTGAGTCAGCAGAGCGCTGATGACTTTTATGCAGTTGATACCTCAGCACTCGACAAACCAGCTCTGTAACTTTACTTGATCTGTCACTTTGTGGCTCAGTTCCTGTGATATAAAGTTTTCAATATTTAGTAACACAACTCACAGCTGATTGTGGAATATTTAGGAGTGATGAAAATTCGCAAGCTGACTTGTTACTAGAGATGAGCGGTGTTCGACTCGAACTGTTCGCCAATCTCAAATTCGAGCTGTTTTGGGCGGTGTTCGAGCCGTTCGGCGAACATGAACGATTTGAAAAAAATTCGGCTGTTCAAGGTTATGTTCGATAACTGTTCGTGCACCAAAATCATAACTGGATTTTTTCTCAGTAATGCTGAAAATTAATGTTAATACGCAGTTTGAGTGTACAGCGGGGCGGGGGGAGGGGCAGGGGATGGATCTCTGCAGGAATAATGAAGATCTCCATTTTTTTTTCTCTTTCCCGCATTTACAGTGGGGAGGTGCAATCTGTCAGCCTATCAACAGCGCACACACAGAGCAAACTGCTTTTTTTCACACAAGCAAGGGCATGTGTCATTGGCAGTGTATGTCACATGTCCTTGCCCTATAAGACCCAGCCATTTTCCCTGTCGCCACCATTTTCTCACTGCTGCAGCTGCGTGTTAGACGGCACCGTTGTTGTTGTGTGCGCTATACTTTGTTAATTTCAATCCAATTTTCGCACAAATCTACAGATAGCTTGGGAGTAGGGAAGAGTTGTGATTGCAGTCCTTTTAAGGACTAGGTTACATCATTTCATACGACTTTTATCAGGCAGGTCTGTGCTGTTAAATAGATAGGTTGGGAGTAAAGACTAATTGTAATTGCAGTCCTTTTCAGGGCTAGGTTACATCAGTTCCTATCACTTTTTGCCAGGCAGGTCTGTGGCAGTGCTGTGCAAGTTTTTTTCACAGCATGTGGCTAAATCTAGCAAAGCAAATCCTTTTTGGCCTATTGCAGAGTGTGTTAGTCAGTGGAGTGGCCTATCTGTGTTGCAAGCTACACCACCTGTGTATAGAATACAATTTTTTTACTGCACCTAGTGAAGTAAAACCTTTTGGGCATAGCATCATTCTATTAGTCCATCTATACTAACCTCCATCAGGTTGCAAATTCAATATAATTTTTTTCTGCATCTAGCTCTGAAAAAATATTTAGGCTTCTAGCAGTGTGTGGGACTTGTTCTATTAGTCCATCTATACTAACCTCCACCAGGTTGCAAATTCAATATAATTTTTTTCTGCATGTAGCTTTGAAAAAATATTTCAGCTTGTAGCAGTGTGTGGGACTTGTTCTATTAGTCCATCTATACTGACCTCCATCAGGTTGCAAATTTAATATATTTTTTTTCTGCATCTAGCTCTGAAAAAATATTTCAGCTTCTAGCAGTGTGTGGGACTTGTTCTATTAGTCCATCTATACTAACCTCCATCAGGTTGCAAATTCAATATAATTTTTTTCTGCATCTAGCTCTGAGAAAATATTTAGGCTTCTAGCAGTGTGTGGGACTTGTTCTATTAGTCCATCTATCCTAACCTCCATCAGGTTGCAAATTCAATATAATTTTTTTCAGCATGTAGCTTTGAAAAAATATTTCAGCTTGTAGCAGTGTGTGGGACTTGTTCTTTTAGTCCATCTATACTGACCTCCATCAGGTTGCAAATTCAATATAATTTTTTTCTGCATCTAGCTCTGAAAAAATATTACAGCTTGTAGCAGTGTGTGGGACTTGTTCTATTAGTCCATCTATACTGACCTCCATCAGGTTGCAAATTCAATATAATTTTTTTCTGCATCTAGCTCTGAAAAAATATTTCGGCTTCTAGCAGTGTGTGGGATTTGTTCTATTAGTCCATCTATACTAACCTCCATCAGGTTGCAAATTCAATATATTTTTTTTATGCATCTAGCTCTGAAAAAATATTTCGGCTTCTAGCAGTGTGTGGGACTTGCTCTATTAGTCCATCTATACTGACCTCCATCAGGTTGCAAATGCAATATAATTTTTTTCTGCATCTAGCTCTGAAAAAATATTTCAGCTTCTAGCAGTGTGTGGGACTTGCTCTATTAGTCCATCTATACTAACCTCCATCAGGTTGCAAATTCAATATAATTTTTATCTGCATCTAACCAAGCCAATACTTTTGGCCTAATACCACAGTTAGGCCACTCAGCTCTGCTCGGTTCCCATCCATTGTTTTTTTGTGCAAACAACTCCAGAGTTGTGAATTAGTTAACCACCAAAATGAGTGGAAAGGGGAATAGGCTTGTTGGGAAGGGGAAAAAAGGTTGTGTCCGTGGGGCAGGTGTTAAAGCAACAGTAACGTCTGCAGAAGAAAGACCATCTTCCAGCCAAACTAAAATGTCTACTTCTTTTAGCGGACAATGTGATAAGATCCCTTTCTTACGGCCACGCCAATAGCTACAAATTCCAGATGAGGCACAAAAACAGCAGGTGCTTCAATGGATATCAAGTGCTCCTTTAAGTTGGCTCTCCTCCACCTCAACTTCAACATCACAAATACTCCAGTCCCCAGTGGTGTCACCCCAATCGCACTTGCTTCCTCCCAGCTCCCAAGTCTCCAGCTGCCCGTCTGAGTATGGGGTAGAACAGATGGTTGAGTCTGCAGAGCTGTTTACTCATACAAAAGCCTGGGAATCAGAGGTTGGCTCCAGAGCTTCTGTGAATCCAGACGAGGAAATGATCTGCACTGATGCCCAGAATCTTTATGAGTCGGATCCAGGACCAGACGCAGAAGGTTCTGACCATAATGTAGACCCTCGTTCCCAAACTGTAACTCCTGTTGGTGGAGACAATGAGGAAGACGATGATGAGACTCAAATACCTGATTGGAGCGACAACTTTAGTTTTTTGTCAGGGCAGGAACAGGCTGGCTCTGAGGACGACGGGTGTGATAACACACAGGGTGATGATGATGAGGTTGGAGATCCCACTTACTGTCAACCCACAGTCAGCCAAGAGATGAGGTCAGCAGAGGAGGTGGAGGAGGATGCTGGTGACGACGAGGTCAGGTTGCACCTTCCTGGACAGAGACGTAGTACTGGAAGCACGTCAACAACTGCATCCTCAAACACAACTCTGCCTCTGACCACAAGTCGTGGTGGCTCTTCAGATCGCATGGGTGCTAAGCCTTGCATAGCCTGGGCATTTTTTCAGATCGATAAAGATGACCCAACTCGTGTTATCTGTAACATTTGTCAGCAAAAGCTAAGTAGAGGCCAAAAAAAACATAGTTTGAGTACTTCATGCATGAACCGGCACATGGACATGAAGCATAAGTTGCTGTGGGAAGCTCACTGTGCTACAATGCGGCCTAGCCGGCCGGGCCAACCACCGTCTGCCACATCTTGTGCATCCGCGGCCTCTTCATCCTCTGTGACTGGGGGGACAGCAGTCACACCTGTTTTGGGATGCAGACCAGCCACCTCTTGACCAGCCAGCGTGATTGGCAGGTCATCATTTTCTTTGGAGGTGGTAACACCAGCTGGTGTTGAGCGCTGTCCGACATCGATAGCACCACATTTGGATCAAGGCAACCTAACATGTCCGCCTGCATCTTCCTCACAGACCGACAGTTTGCCGGGGACACCCTTCTCAACCCCGTCTAAGCACAACAGCCAGCCCTCGGTCCCTCAGATGTGGACAAGTAAAAGACCATTTCCTCCTAGCCATGAGAAAGCTAAGAGGTTGAATTTCTCCATCTGCAAGCTCTTGGCTACAGAAATGCTGCCTTTCCGCCTGGTGGACACAGAGGATTTTCGAGACCTTATGTCCGTCGCAGTGCCCCAGTACCAGATGCCCAGACGGCACTACTTCTCAAAGAAAGGTGTGCCTGCGCTCCACCAGCATGTCGCACACAACATCACCGCTTCTTTGAGAAACTCTGTGTGTGACAGGGTGCATTTCACCACAGACACTTGGACGAGTAGGCATGGACAGGGGCATTACATGTTGTTGACTGGGCACTGAGTAACTATGCTGACAGCAGGAAAAGGGGCTGCTGTCCAAGTCTTGTTGTGCGTCAATCCTCTTTATCTCAAAGTTCCTCCACTGCTTCTGCCTCCTCAACCTCCTCTCGGTCCTCCACCTGCACCCAAAGCCTGTCTGGTCATGCCACAAGCTTTCTAACTGCGCCGAAGGGATCCTGCACACCTCCTTACCATGTTGGCAGCAGGGCTCAATGTCATCAGGCGGTTTTTACTTTGAAATGTCTGGGAAATGTGAGTCACACAGCTGAGGAGTTGTGGTCAGCTCTGGAAAACCAGTTTCATGAATGGTTGTCTCCACTGGACCTGAAACCAGGAAAGGTCGTGTGCGACAATGCTGCAAACCTGGGTGCGACCCTTCGCCGGGGCAATGTCACACACGTGCCTTGTATGGCTCACATGTTGAACCTGGTTGTCCAGCAATTTTTAGCCCACTATTCCGGACTAGATGGCCTTCTGCAGAGGGCACGGTCGCTGTGTGCTCACTTCCGCCGTTCACATCCCGCAGCTCAGCGACTTACATCTCTACAGAAGTCGTTGGGCCTGCCACTTCACCGGCTAAAATGTAATGTGCCTACCCGGTGGAATTCAACTCTGCACATGTTGCAGCGAATGTGGCAGCACCGACAAGCCCTGGTGCAATACGTTCTGACGTATAGCCTGGGCCAACAAGATCCAGAGGTGGGGCAAATCACGCTGGAGGAGTGGTCTCAGATCAGGGACCTATGCACCCTTCTGCACAGTTTTGAAATGGCGACGAAGATGTTTAGTGCTGACGATGCCATTATCAGCATGACTATTCCGGTGATTTACATGCTGGAGCACATGTTAAACAGAATTCTGAGTCAGGTGGTGGCACAAGAGGAGGTGGAGGAAGTAGAGGAGGAGGAGTTGTATGCGGAAGGGCTAACATCTGCAAGGTCCAGACGGTCGGCAGCACCAAGGCGGCAGGCATGTGAGGGTGGGGGAGATGGTTTTACCAGGGTGCATGGTAGCAGCCAAATTAATGAGGAAGTTGCAGGAGCCCAGGAAGAAGTGGAGGACGAACTGATGGAAGACTCATCAGATGAGGGAGACCTTGATCACATTTCTGTTGTGCGAGGTTGGGGGGGAGAGGACAGAGGAAGGAAGCATGATTGTTACCTCGCCACCAACACAACAGGGACTTGGTGCTCCTGGATGCGCAAGACACATGAGTGCCTTCTTGCTGCACTACCTGCAACATGACCCTCGAATTGTGAGAATTAGAAATAATCCTGACTACTGGGTTGCCACTACTGTTAGATCCCCGGTGCAAAAGTAAATTTTCAGAAATTATTCCTGCCATAGAAAGGGATGCACGCATGCAGGAGTATCAGCAGAGACTGTTGCGGAATCTTACATGTGCTTTTCCACAAAACACCAGTGGTGCACGTAGTGAATCTCACAGTTCCAACTTGCCAACCGTGGGACCGTCGAGTGTTCAGCACTCAAACCGTAACAGAAACACAGTATCTGCTGGTAACATCAATTTTGCGGAATCATTTCACCACTTTTTTAGCCCAGCCTTTGCAAGGCCACAGGAGACAAGAAGTCTGACACATAGTCAACGCCTAGAGATGATGGTACAGGAGTATCTCCAAGTAAACATTGAAGCCATGACTGTGTCACTAGACCCTTGCTCTTTTTGGGCTTCCAATCTGGATAAATGGCCGCAGCTCGCCACTTACGCCTTGGAGATCTTGTCATGCCCCGCAGCCAGCGTTCTGTCTGAACGTGTGTTGAGCGCTGCTGGTGGTGTGCTGACAGATAAGCGCACGCGGCTCTCCACTGATAATGTAGACAGACTCACGTTCATAAAGATGAACAAATCATGGATCCGAAACGACTTTTCTACCCCTGTGTCATCCTGGGGAGAGTAAAAGCTTGATGATTTGTTAAAATCACCTCACCAACCGTTTTAAGCTTTAAAATTACTAATCATGTTTATCTGTATCTTGGCTGGAAAATAAGTTGGGCTTTGTAGCAGTGTGCAGTCCTGATTCTATTAGGCCATCTATACTAAGCTCCACCAGATTTAAAATTACTAATCATGTTTATCTGTATCTTGGCTGGAAAATAATTTGGGCTTTGTAGCAGTGTGCAGTACTGATTCTATTAGGCCATCTATACTAAGCTCCACCAGCTTTCAAATTAATATTAATTTTTAGCTGCATCTAGCCCGGAAAATAATTTTGGGTCTCCTAGATGCGCAAGACACATTAGTGCCTTCTTGCTGCACTACCTGCAACATGACCCTCAGATTGTCAGAATTCTAAGTAATCCAGACTACTGGGTTGCCACACTCTTAGATCCCCCACACTCTTCGATCAACCTTTTCATTTTAATAAAGAACAAAAAAATGGTGATTTTTGAAATTATAAGCATTAGCAGGTTATTAGAAACTGAAATCAAACAGTTTTCAACTCAAAACTTTATTCTAGGTGATGTTACATTTGCACATAGGACCCCTTGTTCGAAAGGAGCTTCGGAACTGTCTCGTCCATTGAATTTGTCAGGTTTTGGATGGTTTCTGCTTCAATTGTTTTGCATGAGGACAGAATACCCTCCCAGAGCTGTTGCTTAGATGTGAACTGCCTCCCGCCATCATAGACACTCCTTTTGATGATGCTCCAGAGGTTCTGAATGGGGTAGAGGTCAGGGGAGCATGGGGGTCACACCATAAGTTTGTCCCCTTTTATGCCCATATCAGCCAGAGATGCAGATGTGTTATGTGCAGCATGAGACGGTGCATTATCATGCATGAAAATTATCTTGCTGTGGAATACACGGTTCTTCTTCTTGAACCATGGCAGGAAGTGCTGTTTGAGAAACTCCACATACATTATGGAGTTCATCTTTACCCCTTCAGGGATCCTAAAGGGGCCGACAATCTCTCTCCCCATGATTCCAGCCCAAAACATTACTCCACCTCCTCCTTGTTGGCGCTTAAGCCGTGTTTGCGTGGGGTGTCCATCAACCAGCCATCCTCCACTCCATCCATCTGGACCATCGAGTGTTGCACGGCACTCATCGGTGAACAAAACAGTTTTGAAGTCAGTCTTCATGTATTGTTTGGCCCACTGGAGCCGTTTCTGCTTGTGTGCAGTGCATAGAGGAGGTCGACAGGATGGCTTACGCACAGCTGCAAACCTCTGAAGGACTCTGCATCTTGTTGTTCGGGGGACATTGGAGGCACCAGCAGCTTCAAAAACTTGTCTGCTGCTATGACAAGGCTTTTTGCCGCTGCTCTTTTAACCTGACGTAATTGCCTGTAGGAAAGAGTCCTCAATTTTACCTTATCAGCACGCACACGTATGTACTGTGAATCAGATACATACTTCTTGATTGTGCGATGATCAGGATGAAGTGTCTTGCAATGTTGATTGTAGTCATGCCATGACCTAAACACTCCACAATTTGTTACTTCTCAGCAGCCGACACATCCTTTTTCTTTCCCATTTTGGCAGAAAACGTAGGCTGCTTAATAATGTGGGACAGCCTTCTTAAGTAGTCTTGCCTTTCATTGGACACACCTGCCAAACTAATTAGCACAGGTGTCTGCAATTGCTTACAGTGATATAAAGAGCCCTGACACACATCACCATCAATGAGTTTAACTGACAAACAAACAAATTCTTCCCTTATCACTCCTAAACACTTTTTGCATAATAATTTGGAACACAGTGTACATGTGCTTTTCCACAAAACACCAGTGGTTCACGAAGTGAATCTTACAGTTCTAACTTGCCAACCGTGGTCTGAATGGAGTTGTTCAATAAAGGGCCCAAAATTAAGATAACATAGACGGGAGAGGTCTCTATGAATAGAAATTCCTAAGTATTTGATACCCTGTGAGGGCCTGGCAAAGGGAAAGTTGGACTGGATGGAATCCTGTATGGATTTGGGGAGGGAGACATCGAGGGCCTCAGACTACGCTGCATTGATTTTAAAATTTGACCATGTAACAAAGTGATCTATTTCAGCCATAACAGCAGGGATGGATATACAGTACAGACCAAAAGTTTGGACACACCTTCTCATTTAAAGATTTTTCTGTATTTTCATGACTTTGAAAATTGTACATTCACATTGAAGGCATCAAAACTATGAATTAACACATGCGGAATTATATACTTAACAAAAAAGTGTGAAACAGCTGAAAATATGTCTCATATTCTTGGTTCTTCAAAGTAGCCACCTTTTGCTTCGATGACTGCTTTGCACACTCTTGGCATTCTCTTGATGAACTTCAAGAGGTAGTCACCGGAAATGGTTTTCACTTCACAGGTGTGCCCTGTCAGGTTTAATAAGTGGGATTTCTTGCCTTATAAATGGGGTTGGGACCATCAGTTGTGTTGTGCCGAAGTCAGGTGGATACACAGCTTATAGTCCTACTGAATAGACTGTTAGAATTTGTATTATGGCAAGAAAAAAGCTGCTAAGTAAAGAAAAACGAGTGGCCATCATTTCTTTAGGAAATGAAGGTCAGTCAGTCCGAAAAATTGGACAAACTTTGAAAGTGTCCCCAAGTGCAGTTGCAAAAACCATCAAGCGCTACAAAGAAACTGGCTCACATGAGGACCGCCCGAGGAAAGGAAGACCAAGAGTCACCTCTGCTTCTGAGGATAAGTTTATCCGAGTCACCAGCCTCAGAAATCGCAGGTTAACAGCAGCTCAGATTAGAGACTAGCTCAATGCACACAGAGTTCTAGCAGCAGATACATCTCTACAACAACTGTTAAGAGGAGACTTTGTGCAGCAGGCCTTCATAGTAAAATAGCTGCTAGGAAACCACTGCTAAGGACAGGCAACAAGCAGAAGAGACTTGTTTGGGCTAAAGAACACAAGGAATGGACATTAGATCAGTGGAAATCTGTGCTTCTGTCTGATGAGTCCAAATTTGAGATCTTTGGTTCCAACCACCGTGTCTTTGTGCGACGCAGAAAAGGTGAACGGATGGACTCTACATGCCTGGTTCCCACCGTGAAGCATGGAGGAGGAGGTGTGATGGTGTGGGAGTGCTTTACTGGTGACACTGTTGGGGATTTATTCAAAATTGAAGGCATACTGAACCATCATGGATACAACAGCATCTTGCAGCGGCATGCTATTCCATCCGGTTTGCGTTTAGTTGGGCCATCATTTATTTTTCAACAGGACAATGACCCCAAACACACCTCCAGGCTGTGTAAGGGCTATTTGACCAAGAAAGAAAGGAGAGTGATGGGGTGCTACGCCAGATGACCTGGCCTACACAGTCACCAGACCTGAACCCAATCGAGGTGGTTTGGGGTGAGCTGGACCGCAGAGTGAAGGCAAAAGGGCCAACAAGTGCTAAGCATCTCTGGGAACTCCTTCAAGATTGTTGGAAGACCATTTCCGGTGACTACCTCTTGAAGCTCATCAAGAGAATGCCAAGAGTGTGCAAAGCAGTCATCAAAGCAAAAGGTGGCTACTTTGAAGAACCTAGAATATAAGACATATTTTCAGTTGTTTCACACTTTTTTGTTAAGTATATAATTCCACATGTGTTAATTCATAGTTTTGATGCCTTCAGTGTGAATGTACAATTTTTATAGTCATGAAAATACAGAAAAATCTTTAAATGAGAAGGTGTGTCCAAACTTTTGGTCTGTACTGTATGTGATTGAGTGATATATACTAGGACATCATCAGCAAATGCAGACCACTTGTACTCGGTACCTCCCACCTCAATCCACCTAATATTGGGGTTATGGCGAATTGATGAGGGCAGGTGCTCCGTCACTAGGATGTATAAGAGAGGGGACAGAGGACATCCCTGCTTTGTCCCATTGGTGATTATGAAAGGTGATGAAAATGTTCTGACGTGCCCCCTGGGCCTTGGGACACCCGGAGCCGGACCCTTTTTGGTGGATGCTGGTGGTTGTAGTCTCCGTGGCGGCGACCCGGTTCCGTGGCTCAGGGCTGTCAAACCAGTGATGGAACTATTTATGTGGTTTTGATGTTTAAATGTCCGACTACGCCACCCGTGGATTGCGGTCAGAGTGAACCGCCGCTGCAGGGCAGACCGCTGAGGCTGGTGTTGTGGGTGCAGCAGAGCGTAGTATAACTCCCCACGGGAGGAGTATAGCCTCAGGGCAGTGTATGCGGAGGATGGGGGTGATGGTGCAGGGCAGCAGCAGTAACGACACGGAGTTAGTGATGTAGTCCAGTGCCTTTACTCACAGTTCTTATTATCCAGACCACTTCTGCAGGTAACGGCTGCCCACGTCGTACTGTGCTCACCAGGTGAGGGGCTCAGACAACTCCCAGATAACTTTGGAGCGCTTCACAGGACCTCCTTTGTGTGTCCTTTGTCTGGCCTTTCTTACCAACGCTTCTGTCCGGCTGCCTCGGGCCTCCTCTTGGTCAGTTTCCCTGACCCTATGTGGTGCCTTCCTAGCGGGTGTAGCAAGGGGCTGCGCCACATAAAATGTCACAGCCTCCGGTTTCTAGCTGAGGGTCATTTCCCGCCTCCACTAGTTTCGGGGACCGGTCTCCCCCTTTGGCCTGACCCCTCCACGCAGGTGGATTCGGGAGTGCGGTGGCGACTCGCCCGTCCGCACCCCTGGGATCCCTTTGTTCCTACTTCCTGGAGCCTTCTCCACTCCTCTTCCTTCCTTCCTTCTCCCTCTTCCAGGCCTGGGCCTCTGTTACTAGGCCCGCCTCCGGAGCAGAGCTCATGCAGAGCCCCTGCTCCCTGTCACTTCTGCTCAGACTTCTCTGCACTGAACTATGATGGTGCCCACCTTTTATACTCCCTTCTCAACGCACCCAGGAACTGCTTCCTCCCTGCTCCTGCACTACAGGGTTCCCCTTCCACGGTGTTCCCTCCCCCCACTCCAGCCAGGGACAGGGACTGTCGTGCCTATCTCAGGGGCATATTGGTCGCCCTGCCCCACGGCAACGTGGTGTAATGCATGCAGGTGTCGGGGTCCTGATCCACACTCCGTCCATACCTGAGAGTGAGATATCACACCTCTGGGTGAGGTGCAATACCTCTGTAGCAACCGAGCCCTCGGGGTGCTACAGTTCCATTTATCTTCAGCCTAGGTGACGTATTGCGATACAGGGCCGTGATTTTGGCTATAAAAGGGTCCCCTAGACCCCTACCCCAAGCTTTTTAAGAGAATAATATATGGCGTGCCAGGACACTCTATGGAATGCTTTCTCAGCATCCAACAAGAGTATCTAATTACAAATTTTTAACTGCATCTAGCCCAGGAAATACTTTGTGCCTAGTAGCAGTGTCTGCTAGTCAGCGGATTATCCCAGCTGTTAAGCAAGCTACACCACCTGTAGTTTGGACACTTAATTTTTACAAAGGAAATGCTTCAGGACCCCGGGATACTCAGTGAAGAGCATCAGGAGGCACCACAAGGCATAGGGGCTGGGACTGGTGGTAGGACGCCTTGCGGTGGACCGCCGAGCTCGATCCTTATAAAATCTTTTTAACTGCAGCAGCTTTAGTGGACGCTACTGGAGCTGGAATTACGCGGCTGCTGGCATGAGACTTGCCCTCCAATAGATCCTTGTAAATAGGATTTAAAGTGTATTCATTCAAATTAGAGAGACAATTTAAATTAAAAAGCTTAGACCTGCCTCCACCACAGGGGGGCTCGCTCGACCCACCAGCGGACAGGCACCAGTATTGGGAGAGGGGGGCTGGCCGTCAGGGTCCACCGCAGCTCTGGCACAAAGCCGGCCACACGGAGGTCGCACGGGCAGGAACGGACTGGCCGTGTCGGCTTCGCACTTTTTGGGTTTTAGAAGGGCATGACATGCCTATATCTGTGTCTCCCCCTCCTTTTACTCCTCCACCTCTTTTCTTTTCGCATGACTATATGTACTTGTCACTTTCCCATGTGTTAGTTGTGTTTTCTCAGCAGTTTATCAGCTTTTGGACACCTTTGAAGGTGTTTTCTATGTGTTTCTATGTGTTTTTGTTTGCCTGCCATTGGTTTTAACGGTGTTCGAAGGTGTTCGACGAACAGTTCGACGAACAGTTCGGCGAACATATGGGTGTTCGACGAACCGAACCGAACTCGAACACTACGGGGGTGGCTCAACACTACTTGTTACAACAGTGGCACCCTATTACAGTATCACACTCAAATTCAGTGAGCTCTTTAGAACAAGTCATACTTTAACAATTCTATTTATATTCAGACTGCATGGCTGGGTGCTTTATTTTCTACACCTCTATATTTTTGTCCATATAATTTGTGCTCTGTGGTGTACACCTTGTCTGGTAATGAATTAGGTAGGCGGCCATTGCCACTCCCTTGTTCTGCCCCAGTCCAACTCATTTTGGCAGAGCTTGATGGAACTGGCATGAAAACGCCAAAAGTCGCAAAGTTTTTGTGCAACTTGTTGTTGTGCAAAAATGTAGCAAATTTTCAAATTGTTTTACACCAGAAAACTGGCTTAAAAACCTAGATGTTTTGGCCCCAAAGTCTATTTAGCCACATAATATGCATTGGGTTCAAAAGTTCCCAATTTTTTAATTAATACATTTTAAAGGGGTGAACTGAAACTCACATTGATGTTAATCCTAAATGCCTGTCTATTTAATTTAATAATCTAATAGCTTTTCTAATAAATCTTAATTAAAAAGTCCTCATAGTTCCCTCTGTAATCTATCTAACTGCATTTTTTTTCACCTACTTCCATTTTGATGATGTTTCGTTTGAGAATCCCCAATGCATGCTGTGATACTCAAAAGGGATGTTATCAGGGAGCAGAGGCTGCGGTCACTGCCACGGGACCTGTCCCAAAGGAAACATCATCAGTGACATCTGTCCCATAATCCCCTATCCCCACTGCTCAGCCAACACTCCCCCACAACCTTTACTGACCTCCTGACTGCCTTTTAATGGTACATATCTTTATTCTTACACTCAAATGTGTGATCCATCGCACTTTAGGTTCACTTTTTTATTTGAGTTTACTGGTAGGAGATCTACATCTTACTCATCTATTGATTTTATTATATCTAATTCTCATGTTATTTTAGGAATGCTCTCAGCAAAATCTGTCGGCAGCATTAAATTTGATTGCACAATAATAAAGTTCTAAAGAATGTTTTCACTTTAAATTGATTCAAATTTAATCACAGAAATGATGTAACCAGTTTTGATTACATGGAAGAACTGAACACAACATGAAGTGGCATCTACAGTATATGTAAATGTATTTTTTCCATCAAAAAATTTAATTGGTTTTAATAAAACTGTTAAGCATTATCCACACAGGACCAGATGGGATTTTCTACAACCCCAATGGTAATGACTATGTTAAAAACTGAAACATTTTACATTTTTATAAACACTCGCACAGTCAGGGGCGGACATACCGCTGCTGGTGCTGGTGCAGCAGCACCATGGCCCGAACAGGAGGGGGCCCAAGAGATCCATCACAGAGCTATCAGCAGCATTAACACTTTACAGGAGAGGCAGGGCCCCCACTCTGCTACACACTACACAAGATTATGATGAAAGGCCCCCCCCCTCACTTCCCTCCATCGTCACTAGTTCTGCAGTCTGGTCTTATCTATGTGCAGACTCTTTGGGGAGGGAGGGAGCCACACTGTGATTCCCCCTCTGCTGCTGACATCTGACCTGTAAATCTAGCATGGTAGAAGGTATATTAAAATATAACTTTTAATGATTATATGATAAAAATGGCCAGTGACTCAATAAAAATAGACAATAGACACTATAAACCAACAAATGACACACATAGACATTTAGTCACAAACACACGGGGGTGAGGGTGGAATTACCCAATATTAAAACCCCCCAGCAGTAAGGCAGTGACATGTAAATAAATGAGAAAGGAACAATCTCACCGATAGTTGGAGTATAGCCTTACTCAAAGCACAAGAGAACCCCCTCTCAATCATCATGACTTTGGCAGTGACCTCCCATCAACAGAGCAGCCTGGAAAAAAAAAGATGCTCTGTTTATGTGAAGCAGCAGAATCACATGCCAAAGCCGTCTGTGACCCCTCTATGCCTGCACTGGGTAGGACAGGCAGGAAGTTAGCAACAATCTGTCTGTTATCTCATAGGCACATAGTAAAAAAAAAGAAACAGTTCCGGATAATCCCTTAGAGTTTTGAAAAAAATCTATTTCTCCTAATTACAGTATTATTTCCTCCAATATGTAAAGTAGTGAGAGTCTGGACCACTTGATAAGTGATAGGCCACGATAAGCACATCCAAATACAACGTATCAATCGCATGACTGCTATGGGTTATATTCAGTTCTTAAATATCGAACTAACATTTATTGTTTAGATTTTATAATTGCGTTCTAAACTAGTAATAAATATAACAATCTATATGTTTATATAACATTTTTGCATTATGAAGGTGGGGGGCCCAGAAATATTTCTTGCACAGGGGCCCTCTGCAGTCTGTGTCCGCCCCTGCGCACAGCAGTTTACTGACTGTGTTGTTTTCAAATGACCTTTTTACACCTAGGCCAGCCTTGAGAAAGGCTTATGCCGAAACGCGCGTCGGGGGAGGTGCACTACATGGTTGGTCGGGACTCTAAGTAATTGAGGTAATATAATGCAATGGTGATACTGCTATGTTTATATGGTATAATTTAATTTATGTAAATCGATGATGTGTAGCCATATAACCTTTGGGTAGCACGTGATTTATCACATTTGTACTGTGTACACCCATTGCATCTCCCTATATGTGATATAATAGTCCTGTACCTACCACTATGAGCACCTTTGGTGTTGTTTTTATAATGTATTTGTCTGATGCACTTCATTTTACCTGTTTGCAATCATGTTATCAATAAAGGCATTAATTGTTTTTCCTCATTGATGACCCAGTATCGCTCATTTCTGACCTTCGGGTCACTCCCCTTCTTTACATGTTGTAATGGTTGACTGCCTAAAAAGTTCAAGGAAGGCCTGGAAGCCTTTTATGAAAAATATAATATTATAGATTATGGGTGCTAGATTCTGTGATGGGGCATAGATCCAGGGAACTAGTCTGATGTGGAGTCAGGAAGGATTTTTTTCCCTTAATATGAAGCAATTAGTATCTGCCTAATGGAGTTTTTGCCTTCCTCTGGAACAAAGTGTTAGAATTATAAATTGGATCCAGTAGATCTGTGTATTTTTTTGCACATTAACTATGGAATAGTGTTGTTAGGTTTGGGTTCAAACAGTCAAAATGGAACCTATGGCACTGTATAATTTAGTTGATTTACTACATTGCTTATGCATTATTTTTGTAAAACTTCATTTTGGTTTAGCCTGGAAGGTATCTCATTTCAAAAAGAGCATATTAAAATTACCAAATTGATATATCTGCTGCTCTGTAACGTGCTATCAGTAGATACAACAGCATGTTCAATGTGACATGTCGCCAATAAGCCAAAGTAATTGTACCTTTCTTATGTGGCAACTGATTTAACACTTTATGGTAGAAGTAATAAAAGGAATTATTATTATTATTATTATTATTATTGAAACTGCTATGACAAATTAAGTTTCTGGAAAGAAAACAGCCTTCTAATAATAATAATAATAATAATAATAATGTATTATCATCATTATTATTTATTTATTTATATAGTACCATTAATTCCATGATGCTGTACATGAGAAGGTGTTACATACATAATACAGACATCACTATCATTATTGTTATTATTATTATTTTATTCCACTTAGAAGGCTTTTTTTTTTCCTTTTGACTTGTCATCTGCGTCTAACAATTTGTCAGTATTCTCTGTCTCAGAATGACATGTTAGACTATACTTACAAAAGAGCCAGAAACTGTTGACATACAAATAATGTACTTGATCTTAACGCTAACAGGCTGAATGTTGTCTAACAAAATATTGCATGGCATAGCAGTTTCAACATCATCACCCATTATTTTCAATGAAAACTGACACCTGAAAATCTAAAGGGCTCATAAATATTTACAGATAGCTGGAGATATTGTCACTTTTTTGTGACAAAAACTGACTACTTGGCAAGTTTAGATTCTTCAATTCTAGAAGGATAACACTTGTATGACATCAAATTGAGTTCCTTACAGGCATATACTGGGTAGTTAAAGATACAGATAGGCTGTTTCTCTCTCACCGGATTGTGTGTAAGACTATTGGCAGCTGTATGGGGTTTTTTACACTGCCTCGTAGAATTGTCTTGAGTTTTAGCTCAGGTTGTTGATCTCTAATACATATGTTAACACAGTATATCTAGTCGGATATCTTTAATGGCTATTAATTGCTGCTACTAATAACTTGTATAATTTATAGTAGACACAGCAGGGGGGGGGGGGTACTTAGCTAAATGTGCCAGAATTCTTGCTCACTTTGCACCAAAATATTAGAAATGCTAAAACGAATTTGCTTCAAATTTTACAAAAATTTCAGATTCACAAGAGTCTGAATTTTTTGTGATTTTCTTCAACCGAATCCAGCACAAATGGTGGCGAGCAGCCATTTTGCTGAATTCTAAAGGACTGGGAAATGCTTAAGAAAATTCTACTCACATTTCCATGACCCTCACTTGTTCCACAATGCAGTCCAGCACCAGTCTAGTCTTTAGTCTGACTCTGTCTTCTGGCATCATCAGTGCCTCCAACCATGACTAGGCCTTATGACATGACAGCATGAAGGTTAGTCATTCTCCTGGAAGAGTGCCAGGGTCAGTGGCTAGGCTTCGGCCAAAGATCCTGGAAAAGAGACAGAGTCAGTGACTAACCGTCATACAACATGATGCTACTCAAATTTCCGGATCGAATTTAGGCAAATTTAACGTATTGGAATTTCAGCAGATTCACTTCATCACCGAATATGCTTTACTCCGGAATTATTATGTGCTTTAAATACTTTTCATGTTCACAAGCCAATTTTTAAAAGTGTCTAGAAAAGGGACATGGCTGAAAATAAGAAAAAATAGGTATGGCAACCAAGCTGTTGCATAAGGAAGAGAAAAGTGTCTAACATATCTGGAAAGTTTTGCCACATCGGTCATATAGCATGTACCACTGTGAAAAATTTGGCACATCTATCTGTTGGTCTTATTGTAAAGGAAGTCTGTCAACACAAAATGACTGTTCAAGCTAAGCAGAGGTGCTCGGTGCACCCTTGGCGTGGCCAAACATTTCCTGTAAGGCAAAAGTGGCAATCAAGGAAGAGGGTGGAGATAGATATTTTAGAGATGCTAAAATAATAGGTGGGAAGGTGTACTAAACTGTTTTGCCATGCCAAGGGTTTTCAGGAATGTCTGTGCTTAATTGGAACAGTTATTTTGTGCTGATAGACTTCCTTTAACCCCTTACCGACACCTACCGTACATGTACAGCACATGTCGGTAGCAGGTGTATGGAGCAGTCTTACGGGGTGAGCTTTCCCCCCTACTTGGCAGGTCATGGCTGTGTGATACATCCAGGACCTGCCTGTAACAATCGCCAGCCCTGATTGTTAATCTGTTAAATGCCGCTGTCAAACTCTGACAGTTACATAGTTACATAGTTTATAAGGCCGAAAAAAGACAAGCGTCCATCCAGTTCAGCCTATTTCTTGTGCACTGCAGCTATTCCGCAGCGTTGATCCAGGGGAAGGCAAAAAATAAAAAAAACATGCGGTATAGGCCAATTTACATCATTGAGGAAAAATTCACTTCCCGACACCAATCTGGCAGTCAGATTAAATCCCTGGATTAATTAACTAAGCATAAGATGTAATTTTATTGTTCTCAAGAAAGGCGTCCAGGCCTCTCTTGAACTCATTAAGTGAGATAGACATCACCACTTCCTCTCCCAGAGAGTTCCAGAGTCTCACGGCTCTGACAGTAAAGAATCCCCTTCTATGCTGGTGCAGGAACCTCCTTTCCTCCAGACGCATAGTGTGCCCCCTCGTGTTTGTCACCATCCTTGGTATAAACAGGTCATGGGAGAGATCTCTGTACTGCCCCCTGATGTATTTATACATGTTTATGAGGTCTCCCCTAAGCCTTCTCTTTTCCAACGTAAATAGGCCTAATTTTGACAACCTCTCTGGGTATTCTAGTCCCTCCATTCCCTTTATTACCTTAGTCGCCCTCTTTGTACCCTCTCTAGCTCCAATATGTCTTTCCTGAGCACCGGAGCCCAGAACTGTGCACAATATTCTAAGTCTGGCATTACCAGCGCTTTATACAGAGGAAGAACAATGTTCCCATCATATGCCCCTATTCCTCTTCTGATGCATGCCATGACTCTATTTGCCTTCGCAGCTGCTGCCTGACACTGGGCACTCCAATTTAATTTGCTATTAACCAAGATGCCCAGGTCCTTCTCCATGTCAGATTTCCCCAACGGTTTCCCATTTAATATGTATGGGTGACTGCTGTTTTTCTTTCCCATGTGCATGACCTTACATTTATCGGCATTGAACCCCATTTGCCATTTTTTGGCCCAATTTATCTAAATCCTCCTGTAGCTGTGCCCTATCCTCATCTGTATTAACTACTTTACAAAGTTTAGTATCATCTGCAAATATTGCTATTTTACTATGCAACCCTTCCACTAGATCATTAATAAATATATTAAATAATATAGGGCCCAAGACAGACCCTTGAGGCAGCCCGCTAGTAACCCTGACACACCCTGAGCTTACTCCATTGATAACCACCCTCTGCTTTCTATCACTCAGCCAGCTATTTACCCACTTGCACACATTATCCCCCAGACCAAGCATTCTCATTTTATATACCAACCTTTTTTGTGGCACAGTATCAAACGCTTTGGAGAAGTCAAGGTATACAACATCCACTGACTCTCCCCGGTCCAGCTGTGAACTCACCTCCTCGTAGAAGGCGATCAGGTTTGTTTGGCAGGAGCGATCCCTCATGAATCCATGTTGATATGGAGTTAGACAGTTATTATCATTAAGATATTCTACAATAGCATCTCTAAGAAATCCTTCAAACAATTTACCCACAACAGACGTTAAGCTGACTGGTCTATAGTTCCCAGGGTCACTTTTAGACCCCTTTTTGAATATTGGTACCACATTTGCTTGGCGCCAGTCTAGTGGGACAGTCCCTGTCCATAAAGAGTGCTTGAATATAAGATACAGCGGTCTGTCTATCACATTACTTAATTCTTTTAGTACCCGGGGGTGTATGTCATCTGGGCCTGGTGACTTGTCTATTTTGATATTATTTAGGCGTTTCTGAACTTCCTCCTGGGTTAGGTGGGTGATATTTAGCGGAAGGTTTACTTTATCACTCTGCATTTCCTCCGATAAATTGTTTTCTTTTGTGAAAACAGTGGAGAAGAAGCTATTGAGTAGGTTTGCTTTACCCTCATCGCCCTCTATGATTTTACCCAGGTTATTTTTCAATGGGCGAACTCCATCAGTTTTAATCCTTTTACTGTTTATATAGTTAAAGAACAGTTTGGGATTCGTTTTACTTTCCTTGGCAATTAGTCTCTCTGTCTCCTCTTTTGCTATTCTTATTTGTTTCTTACAGATTTTGTTTTTTTCCCTATAAGATATTAGCGCTTCCTCGCTGCCTTCTTGTTTAAGTTTACCGAAAGCCTTTTTTTTGTTTTTCATTGCCCTCTTGACTTCCTTATTTAGCCACATTGGCTTCCTCCTATTCCTAGCCCTTTTATTCCCATAAGGTATGTACCTTCTACAGTGACTATGTAGGACTGTTTTGAAAATTTCCCATTTTCTATCCATGCTCCTATTACTAAAGATACTATCCCAGTCTATAAGGTGAAAGGCATCTCTTAGCTGATCAAACTTTGCCCTCCTGAAGTTCAGTGTTTTTGTGACTCCCTTGCTGGGTACCCTACTGAAGCACATGTAGAATTGTATAATGTTGTGGTCACTATTTCCCAGGTGCCCCCCGACCTGCACCTCAGTTATTCTGTCTGGCCTGTTAGTTAATATTAAGTCTAAAAGGGCCGTCCCTCTAGTTGGTTCCTGCACAAGTTGTGACAAATAATTGTCTTTGATAATTGACAGAAACCTGTTTCCTTTCTGAGATCTACAGTTTTCGGTTTCCCAGTCTATATCGGGGTAGTTGAAGTCCCCCATAATAATCACCTCTTTATTTTTTGCTACTTCGTCTATTTGTCTCATTAATAGACTTTCCGTGGCTTCTGCTATATTTGGTGGTTTATAACAGACTCCTATGATAATTTTATTATTGTTTTTTGCCCCATGTATCTCCACCCATAAGGACTCGACCTCCTCATTTCCCTCCCATACATCCTCCCGTATTGTAGGCTTTAGACACGTCTTTACATATAGACAGACTCCACCCCCTTTCCGACTTCTTTGATCCCTTCTAAACAGACTGTAACCCTGTAAGTTAACTTCCCAGTCATAGCTTTCATCTAACCATGTCTCGGTTATTCCCAGTGACATTTAACATGCACCAGCATGGGGGCGCGTCATTCTATGCGCCCATCGGTGTGCTCGTGATGTGATCATGGGTCGCTGATGACAGCTGGGGGTCTGCTGAAGACCTTCATTGTTGTCATTATGAAGCTCCTTTGAAACCCAGCCTGTGGCCAGGCTTCAAGGGAGACTGTTATTTTTACTATGTGTATAGCACAAGCGATAACGGAGGTTATGTACCAACAAGTACAATGAAAAGTAAAAAAAAGTTTTAAAAAATATGAAAAAAATTTAAAAAAATAAACGTTCAAATCACCCAACTTTTATTACCATTAAAAATAAAGATAGTAAAAAATGCAAAAAAACTACATAGTATCATTGCATTCAGAAAAGTTCAATCTATCAAAATATAAAGACAATTAACCTGATTGGTAAACAGCATAAACTGCTGCATATCCTGCTACATGTTCACAGACTTGCCAGTGGAAAAGCCAAACTTCACATGCCAGAAATGCAAGCTTGTGTCCCTGTTGGAGGAAAAGTTGCGAAATCTAGAAGAGAGGTTAACTACCTTGAAAATCATTAAGGAAGGTGAAGAGTTCTTAGACAGAGCAGAATTATCTCTTCATGATTCAGAAAGAGAAGAAATTCGAACTGCACCTGATGAAACAGAGGAATGGAAGCATGTGACCCACAGAAGCAGGAGGATCGAGAGGCAGTCAGCACCCATACTGCTCAGGAACCAGTACCAGGCTCTCACGCAGGAGAACCATGAAGAAATACAGCAAAATAAGACTTTGCCAGCAATGAATAACCTTGTAAGCCCTCAGAATCCTCCTGGATGGAAAAAGAAGAATGTTTTGAAGAAAAAACGGAGAGTGGTGGTCATGGGGGATTCCCTGTTAAGAGGAACAGAGGCCGCTATCTGCAGACCAGACATAACCTCAAGAGAAATGAGCTGTCTTCCAGGAGCAAAAATTAAAGATGTGTCTGACAGGATATCAAGACTCTTCAGACCTACAGATCACTACCCATTCCTGCTAATACATGTGGGGACAAATGACACCGCAAGAAAGGACCTGGAAACCATCAGCAGTGACTTTGAAGACTTAGGCAAGAAAGTGAAAGAATTGGGAGCGCAGGTGGTCTTCTCATCCATTCTCCCAGTGGATGGCCATGGAACAATGAGGTGGAATAAGATTCTACAGGTGAACAACTGGCTACGTCGATGGTGCCATCAACAAGGATTTGGATTTCTGGATCACGGAATGAATTACCTATACGATGGACTACTTGCTAGAGATGGGGTGCACCTTACGAAGACTGGAAAACATGTATTTGGAAGTCGCCTTGCTACACTCATCAGGAGAGCTTTAAACTAGAACAATGTGGGAAGGGAAGCAAAAGGCCAGAAAAAGCCATACAGCTGACAAATACTATTGAGATCTCTGCTACTGGAAGTGGAAAGGAAGAACAAAGACAAAACAATTTAAATAATAAAAATATGGGAGGAAGAGAAACCAATCACAAACTAAAATGTTTTATACAAATGCACAAAGCATGGGCAACAAACAAGGAGAATTGGAACTACTAATGCAGGAAAAGAAATATGATGTCATTGGAATCACTGAAACTTGGTGGGACGATACACATGATTGGAATAAAAGGCTAAAAGGATACAACTTATTTGCAAGAAACAGACTTGATAAACGAGGAGGAGGTGTCGCATTGTATGTTAGAAAAGCGTATATCTGCACAGAGATTGAAGCTTCAGAGACTGGGAGTTCTGTGGAAACTGTTTGGGTAAGAATACAAGGAGAGAACAACGGAAAGGACACCATTGTAGGCATTTACTACAGGCCACCTGGGCAAGCTGAAGATATGGATGAACTCTTTATGTATCAAATGACCAAGTTCTCCAAAAAATATGACGTAGTGGTCATGGGAGATTTCAACTATCTAGACATTTGTTGGGAATCTCTCTCAAGTAAAACTAACAGGTCAAGCAAATTCTTATCCTCTCTTGCTGACAACTTTATCTTCCAAAAGGTAGGGGAGAAAACAAGGGAATCTGCTACTTTGGATCTAATCCTTATAAACAGGGAGGAAATGGTTGAGGAGGTAAAGGTGGCTGGGACCCTAGGAGGCAGCGATCATGCTATTATAGAATTTTGGATAACTAGAGGAGGAAGACATGTGAAGACTCAAACTTCAAGGTTAGATTTTAGAAAGGCAGATTTTAAGAGACTCAGAAAGAGAATAGGAGGGATCCAATGGCTGGATGTCCTTAAGGACAAAAATGTCCAGGAAGGATGGGAAATTTTTAAAAATGAGATTCTCAAAGCACAATCGGTAACAATCCCGAAAAGTAGGAAGAATGGGAAGCATTTAAGGAAACCAGGATGGATGAACACAGAACTTAAACACATGCTAAAAAGAAAGAAAGAAATGTTTATTAAATGGAAAGAGGGAGCCATATCTAAAGAAGATTATAATGCAGTCTGCAGATCCTGCAGGGCACGTATCAGGTTAGCTAAAGCTGACAATGAATTAAGGCTTGCAAGAGATGTCAAAAGCAATAAAAAAGGATTTTGGGGGTATGTCAAAAGTAAAAGAAAAGTCAAAGATGCTATAGGATTTTTACAGGATGAAAATGGAGAAATGGTAAGAGAGGATGTTGAGAAGGCCGAACTTTTTAACTCCTATTTTGCATCTGTTTTCTCTCAGAAAGAAAATGTAACATCAACTGATCTTCACTGTCCTTTTAAAGGAATAGAGGAATCCAAGTTATCTGTAAACAGAAAGATTGTGAGGGAATATTTAGCTAACATAAATGAGTTCAAGTCTCCAGGTCCAGATGAATTACACCCCAGAGTACTGAAGGAGATCGTAGAAGAAATTTTAGAACCACTCTCCATAATCTTTGAAAATTCTTGGAGAACAGGAGAAGTCCCAGAAGACTGGAGAAGAGCAAATGTTGTTCCTATCTTCAAAAAGGGGAAGAAGGTGGACCCAGGGAACTATAGGCCGGTGAGTCTGACTTCTATACCAGGAAAGATCTTTGAACAAATTATTAAACAACATGTATGTAAGTACATGGATAAGAATGAAGTGATTAACCAGAGTCAGCATGGGTTTGTAACTAACAAGTCATGTCAGACTAACTTAATTTCCTTCTATGACAGAATCACTGACTGGGTGGATCAGGGAAATGCTGTAGATATAGTATATCTTGACTTCAGCAAAGCATTTGACAAAGTATCTCACACCATCCTTATTGAAAAAATGACCAAGTATGCAATGGACCAGGCAACTGTTAGGTGGATTCATAACTGGCTTAGTGATCGGACTCAAAGGGCGGTTGTAAATGGCTTCACATCCAGCTGGATGAATGTCTCAAGTGGGGTACCACAGGGCTCTGTCCTGGGACCTGTATTGTTCAACATCTTTATCAATGATTTAGATGAAGGAATTGAGGGTAAACTGATTAAATTTGCTGATGACACAAAGCTAGGAGGGATAGCTAATACTAGAGAAGAGAGAGAAAGGATTCAAAAAGACCTAAATAAACTGGAGCAGTGGGCAGCAACCAACAGAATGGTTTTTAACAGGGAAAAATGCAAAGTACTACATCTGGGCAATAAAAATGAAAAAAGCATATACAGAATGGGAGGAATAGAGCTAAGCAACAGTACATATGAAAAAGACTTAGGTATACTAATAGATCATAGACTGAACATGAGTCAACAGTGTGATGCAGCAGCAAAAAAGGCAAATACAATTCTGGGATGTATTAACAGAAGCATACAGTCTAGATCACGTGAAGTCATTATCGGTCTTTACTCCTCTTTGGTCAGACCTCATCTGGAATACTGTGTACAGTTTTGGGCACCACATTTTAAAAAAGACATCGACAAACTGGAGCAAGTTCAGAGAAGAGCGACCAGAATGGTGACTGGTCTGCAAACCATGTCCTATGAGGAAAGGTTGCAGGATTTGGGAATGTTTAGCTTGCAAAAAAAGAAGACTGAGAGGAGACTTAATAGCTGTCTACAAATATGTCAAGGGCTGTCACATTGTAGAAGGATCATCTTTATTCTCATTTGCACAAGGAAAGACTAGAAGCAATGGGATGAAACTAAATGGGAGGAGACACAGATTAGATATTAGAAAAAACTTTTTGACAGTTAGGGTGATTAATGAGTGGAACAGGCTGCCACGAGAGGTGGTGAGTTCCCCTTCAATGGACGTCTTCAAACAGAGGCTGGACAGACATCTGTCTGAGATGATTTAGTGAATCCTGCTTTGAGCAGGGGGTTGGACCAGATGACCCAGGAGGTCCCTTCCAACTCTACCATTCTATGATTCTATGATAAACGGGAAAAATTCACGCCAAAATGAAATTTTTTTTTGATGCTGCAATACTAAAAAAATGCTGTAACAAGCAATCAAAATGTCACATCTATCCCAAAATGGTATCAATAAAAACATTGTCTTGCCCAGTAAAAAATAAGCCATCACACAGCTGCATCGATCGAAAAATGAAAACATTATGGGTCTTGGAAAATGGCGACACAACCTTAAAATAAATTGTTTTCACCACTAAAATAATAAAAAACACTTGCCATTTTTTTTATTGCCATAACCATACTGATGAGCATAATCATACTGAGAGGTTATTTTTACCACAAAATGTACGCCATAAAAACAATTCCCAAAAAAACAATGTCAGAATTACATTTTTTTCACATTTTCACGGCACTTGGAATTTTTTTACCTGTTTCCAGTTTATTATGTGGCACAATGAATGGTGTCATTCAAAAGTACAACCTGTCCCGTAAAAAAATGTTTATGTGGACAGAAACATAAAAAAGTTATGGTTCTGGGAAGAAGAGGAGGAAAAAACAAAAACACAAAAATGGAAATTGGCTGCAGCGTGAAGAGGTTAAACTATGTATATTTATGACAATAAATTAGATATCCCCCATTGCTGATAATTTGGTCAGAAATTTATAATGCAGCACTCATCAAAATTTTTGTAATAAATGTAAAATATATATATTTTAAAGAGAATGTTTCACCAAAAGTAGAGGTTGTGTGGGTCTTTGATCACACTCAGAAACATACTAAACTGGTCCTAGCATGTGTGAAACTGGTAAATTAGGATAGGGATTATGATTAAATGCTATGGCTGTACAACATTGTGGCATCTGTTAGTGATATGCGTATAAGTAACAGCAAATAAATAATTGCTATGGATGGCAGCTGCCTTTTAAATACATATAATGCTGTTATAATTCAGTTTTAATTAGTTGTATTTGTATTCTTCATAAAATACAGAATTTTTCTCTATATAATAATTTAATGCAAATTATTTAATATCATCTTTCATCTATTTTAAAAAGGTTATCATTAAAGTTATAGAAGAATAACCATAGTGAATATAAAATAAATAAGAAATAATACCTAGTAGAATAACAATACTGTACATGTATCCATACTCTGCTTCCAGACTACACTTCAATCTGCAAAGAAGGTGTTCACTTTGGATATGCATCCTGGCTTCCCTTACTTATAATCACTCAATGTCATCTTGAACAAATCACTTTGTCTCCGAGTACATCAGTTTAGCCAACTATAATTGGGTTTCAATTATATCATTGCCATGCAGACCACAGCTCTGTGAAAGTGCTGATGTTACTCTTTTAACACCCCTGAAGTATAAGCTAAAACTGGAGATCAAAACTCTTGTAATAAATGGCCAGTATCTAATAAACTTTGAACAGCTGTTGTGATACAGAATTGTGACAATCTAGAAAACATAATGAGTTATGTAAATTGCAGTACATGTAATATATGGGCCGAAGTTAAGTTATGCATGGAGAGGTTGCACAATGGTTTACAATATTGTTATTTCCTATTATATTACCTAGTACACATGTATCGATGCAGAGGAGCAATTCCACTGGTAAATTAACTAAATTAAATCTTCAACAAAAAAACAAAATTAAGGGAAGCTTTTAGTTCTAAGGGGCTTTACATATTAAATATCTGTTGGCCCTACAGTTATTCCTCCCGACTATGCAATGAAAAAGCTTACTCAGCGTGCAAGCTTATTTCAGTATGGAGAGAGGGATAAGCCAAAGACAGATTACAAACAGCATTATTACTCACCAACGTGTTCTCCAGCACTTATTTCTCATTTCAGAAAATCGGTCCGATGATGCTAATCACACTCTGATCAGAGTTTGATCAGAGTGTGATTCAATTTTCTCGGATGTGGAGAATAAAAAAAAGTTTCTCCATCTTCTCCATTCTGTTAGTCTGTGAAAATTGGACTGAACTCTGATGTCATCTGAGTGCAGTCCGTTTTTTCCAATGAACCCATAGACTTGAATGGCAGAGTGCGTTCCAATTATCGGAGGCAAATCATGTACTCTGTGATTTTTTTAGTCTGACTACTCGGCCTGTGAAAAAAAAATCGGACATTTAATAACATGGGGATAAGTGCTATCTGTCAAATTCACAGATAGTACTTGTCCAATTTTTACAGTCGTGTGAACGAGCCCTTGTGGTGGTCACTCCTGCTTGCATGCAGTTTTGTTCACACTTTTGAATCATGCTATTAGTGCAGGCTCCAGCTGCCATCTGGTGGCTTCTCTGGGGACCATGACATACTGATACCCTGCAGCAAAATTCTCATCTCTGCATGAAATTAATGGGTGTAAACCAGGGCTACCTTAAATAACAGACTTTGGTTTAGCCAGTTGCCAAATTAGTTGCAGCCTCAAGTGTCTACACACTTTGTACTGTCATGTATTGAATTTCTCTCAGCCCATAGATCCAAATGGTGCTGTCGAAGAATCAATCTTGCCTGTGTAAATGTATGAGTTGGCAGATCAAGTCAAACAACAAGGAAAGTGTTGTCAGCATGAGTAACAGTGCTGCAGTAACTACAGCCAATTTTACCTCGCTTGAAGGCTGTAATCAATGGCCGTTAATAGGCCTTAGCCCTCAAGTAACATGACAGTGCGCTGATTTTACTGGAATGTCACCAGTCCAGGAGGTGAGTATATGTTATTTTAATTTTATTTGTGCGGGGCTCCTTGGCACAACAGGACCAGGTGAGTGGTCACAACATCTCCCCCTTCTTCCCCCCCAAACCTCAGGCTCTTCACCATTGGCGCTCCAACTGTTTTTGTTTTCCAGAACTTAATATTTGGTACAGAAATCTTTGCTTGCAATTACAGAGGTCAGACGTTTCCTGTAGTTCTTGACCAAGTTTTCACACACTGCAACAGGGATTTTGGCCCACTCTTCTACAGATCTTCTCGGTTTCGGAGCTGTCACTGGGCAACATTCAGTTTCAGCTCCCTTCAAAGATTTTCTATTGGGTTCAGGTCTGGAGACTGTTTAGGCCCTTGCAGGACCTTAAAATACTTCTTACACAGACAATCCTTAGTTGCCCTGACTGTGTGTTTCGGGTCATTGTCATACTGGAAGACCCAACCACGACAAATCTTCAATGCTCTCACTGAGGGAAGAAGGTTGTTGGCCAAAATCTCACGATACATGACCCCCTCCATTCTCCCTTCAATACGGTGCAGTCGTCCTGTCCCCTTTGCAGAAAAGCAACCCCAAAGTATGATGTTTCCCCCACCATGCTTCACGGTTGGGACTGTGTTCTTTGGGTTATACTCATCTTTCTTCTTCCTCCAAACACGGCGAGTGAAGTGGATACCAAAAAGTTCTATTTTGGCCTCATCTGACCACATGACCTTCTCCGATGCCTCCTCTGGATCATCCAAATGGTCACTGGGGAACTTCAAACGGGCCTGGACATGTGCTGGCGTGAACAGGGGGCCTTGAGTGACCTGCAGGATTTGAATCCATGGTGGCGTATTGTGTTACTAATGGTAATATTTGAGACTGTAGTCCCAGCTTTCTACAGGTCATTGACTAGGTGCTCCCATGTAGTTCTGGGCTTATTCCTGACCTTTCTCAGAATCATCCCGACCAGGCGCAATCCTGCATGGAGCCCCAGACCGAGGAAGATTGACAGTATTCTTGTGTTTCTTCTATTTTCTAATAATTGTCCCAACAGTTGTTGCCTTCTCACCAAACTGCTTGCCTATTGTCCTGTAGCCCATCCCAGCCTTGTGCAGGTCTGCAATTTTGTCCCTGGTGTCCTCAGACAGCTTTTTGGTCTTGGCCATGGTGAAGAGATTGGAATGTGATTGATTGTGTGGACTGGTGTCTTTTTTACAGGTAACGAGTTCAAACAAGTGCAATTAAGACAGGTAATGAGTGCAGAGTAGGAGGGCTTCTTAAAGATAAACTAACAGATCTGTGAGAGCCAGAAATCTTGCAGGTTGGTAGATGGTCAAATACTTATTTCATGCAATATAATGCAATTTAATTATGTAAAAATCATACAATTAGATTTTCCAGATTTTCTTTTTAGATTATGTCTCTCACAATTGAATTGTACGTAAAATAAAAATGAAAGACCTCTCCATTGTTTATAGGTGGGAAAACTTGCAAAATCGGCAGTGTATCAAATACTTATTTTCCCCACTGTATCTGTGTCATCTTCCCTGTGACTACTCTTATGTTTCCACACTTCTCAATAATGCTTGGATCATAAGGGCGTCTCCTTCCCAAAGGAATGTCAGAAAGCTCATCACTTCACTGAAGCACAGACACCTTAGCTATGAAAACAATCATTTTTACAATGCCTGAGGAGACAGTTTAAGATGATGTCTCCAAAAGGTTAACCCACTAGAGAAAAATGTAATAAATGAGCTTCCACCAATAGGGCAAAAGTTACAGAGACTGATCATCAAATCTAAATTCAAATTAGACTTTGATTTTGGGTTACATTGTGAATTTATAATAGTTTTACATTATGTTTCATTATCTTACTAGCTGTGATGTATTGTATTGCATTGTATAGTAATCTACAAATTTAAGGCAAAACAAGATATGATCCAACACTACAGACATCCAGATCTCAAAAATGATCCAATGAGGATTTATTAATGTTTGCCATGAATATCCCAACCATGTCCATACCATCGGATATACAATTGTATCACGCTCAATAGTGGAAAGAATACCTATGAACAAACTCTGATACACTAGAAAATATGGTATTGAGCAGGAAACTAAGATTGGCATCAGAGTTGGATTGAGTACATTAGGCAATACTAGCAAATCGGTGATGGCACACTCCAGGTGTGGCATTTAAGGAGCATCCATGGCTTCACCCCGGAGGAATTAGAACTGCATGGTAAAACCCTGGTTGCAACTGCCAAGAGACTTCAGAATGGTGGAGAAGCTGTCATGCATCTGGGTTCGAACCCTGGAGCCTATGCTCTGCGGTCGGCTTCTCTAACTGCTGAGCCACAGCAGTTAATCTTTTTCTCTGGGTGTTTATTGTCTGTTATCCTTGTTTTTGTCTTTTTAGGTTAACAGGTGTTTTCATTTATTCATTTTTCTGCCCACCTTTTGGTGCGGCTATATATACTTTCCCCCTGCTGGTATTTTCTGCTGGTGATATTCTAATTTGGATGTTCAGCCATACTGCTGTAGTTTATGCCAGTCTGTGAAAGACCAGCTTGGGTTTTATCTCTCTGCTGATTATGCTTTTCACTCCGCACCTATCTTCTGTTTCTTGTTTAGGAAGTAGGCGGCATATTCTCTAACAGTGCGTACCTTATCTTTTCAGTTTGTATTTTGTGGTTTGCTTTAACTCACTCTGGGATCTGTTTCTATCTCACCACTCTTTCCCTTCTGTAGGTAAATTGCACTCTGCTCTGCCCTCCAGTTCCTTAGGAGGAACGTGAAGCACTCGACAGCCTTTCAGGCAGCATAGGTCCGAGCTGCCATCATTAAGTCTATTTTTAGAGCTATCACAGCCCACGTAGGAACCACAAGGGACTGTAGGGTCGAATCTCTTCTCTGTAAAGGAACCAGCTGGGTCAGTTGTGGCTTTTTAGTGTCTTACCTATTTTTCCATGTGAGTTATTACACAATCATAACAGAAACATTGTCAGGCAACATGGATGACTAACTTGTAATGGTACTAGATTTTAAAAGGCTCACCTTATGAGCCCAGGTCCTGGTGGATACACAGATCCCGGGCATTAATGTAGCAGCATAAAGGCATGTACGGTGCAAGGATTTGAAGTACTGGAGGCCACAGGTAGACAGGACAAAGGAAGGCAGGTATGGAGCAGGAACTTGAAGCACTGGAGAGCACAGGCAGACAGGACAGGAAAGCAGGTAGTGGTACACAGTCAAACAAACGCAACTTAGTCAAACAAACAAAACTTAAAGACTTAATACCAAGACTTAGGTGTGTATCTTGGCGGGTCTTAAATAGGCCTATAAAAAAAACAAAGACAAAAGCAAAATACACTAATACCTAAAAGTAAATGGATAAATCGCACAGTGCATAGAAACAATGATAAATAATAAAGGGTATTTAGTTAACATAAATTTTGAACAAAATAATGTAAAAGCCATCCCGCCACGTCACGGCAACCCTTATGGGACAGTCCTAACTCTGATCAAAATTTACGAGGGTCAGTCAGTAAGTAATGCCTCCTATTTTTTTTCTCCTTTTAATTGGCAAGAAATTCAAATGCAATTACATAGGTTGAAAACCATAACATTAACGATTAATTTGTCACTTTTCAATATAATCTCCATCCATTTCCACAGTCTTGGTCCACCATTTAACAAGGGCATGTATTCCAGCATGGTAAAAAGCATGGTCTTGCTTCCTAAGCCAACAAACTTTTCTGTATCCCAGTTGTCCAATAATTTTCATCACACTGCCTTTACTGAGGCAGATAATGCCACACAATTCATCTGCAGTCACCCGGCGGTCACCACGAATGATGTCATCGACTCGCTGAATGTTGCTTGGAGTCACTGCGGTTACTGGCCTGCCACTCCGCATTTTGTCAGCCAATGGTGATGGCCCTTCAGCTGTGTTACAGCGATGAACCCATCGTCTAACAGTACTGACATCCAATGTTGCATCACCATACACATTTTTCAGTCTCTCATGAATTCGAATGGGCGTTTCACCTTCTGCATGCAAGAATTCAATCACAGAACGTTGTCTAATACGAACATCGATGTCAACCATTTTGCAAACGGATACAGTCCGGCCACCTGTTGGTGCAGGAAGTTGCAATTGCTGTGGATTGGAGAAGAAGGTTTGAGGAATTGTGCCAAATTCGAATATTTAACATAACTACCTTATTTAAGGAGAAAAAAAATAGGAGGCATTACTTATTGACTGACCCTCGTATGTTAACTAAATACCCTTTATTATTTATCATTATTTCTATGCACTGTGCAATTTATCCATTTACTTTTAGGTATTAGTGTATTTTGCTTTTGTCTGTGTTTTTTTTCTGTCTAATGGCATTATGTGAACATGCATTTACACTTTGCATGCACATCAATATACGTTTCAGTTCAGACTCCCAGATTTTTTCTTTGTAGCCTAATGTGCTTTAGTTCATATAAGGGTGTGGCCGCCCTTTGTCTGAGCTGAAAGGTTCATTCTGCCTCTCAGGTCCATGCTTCTACTAAGGGTTCAGTCTCTCTGCCCTTATCCATATGTATGCCACTTGACAAATGGTAAGGTTTTAATATTAGAGTTAGGACTGTCCCATAAGGGTTGCCGTGACATGGCGGGATGCCACATCAATATACGTTTCTGTTCAGACCTAGGCAGATGATCACATGAGACCACACCTGGCCACTTGTAAAAACGGACGTGGAGCACAGCAGAGGGCAGCGGTCAAAGGAGAAAGTGATGTAGCCCTGCCGAGCTGAGAAAGACAGATAAACCCGTGATTCAGGAAGTAAAACAATCAAGATGAGAAATTCATGGGAGAAAAACAAGAGCTGCGTTAACACCAGAAAATCTGCCAAATTGGCAAGATAATAAAGTAATCACTTGTAGTTAGAGTGTTATTTTAAGGCCTTGATGTTTTTATCAGGGAGCAATTTGTGGCCCCATATATGTCAGCATTGCCTAGGCTAGGCTACACCAAGCCAAAATTCTGCCTGCCCCCCATCTTCTACTAGCAGCAGTGAGGTTCTGACAGTGAACATTAACACTACGCCTTTTCACTTTGCTGACCAGCAGTGTTATCATAACAAATTGTTTGGGATTTCTGATAATTATTTACCCAACAAGAAATTATTGTGATACCCCGTTCCCCGTCCTCCCACCACCCCCACAAAGAAAAACTATTATGATTCAACTATTGTTATCACACCATCCAATGGTCTGGAAATTTTCAGAAACTGCAAGCAAACCAAATTGTAGAAATTTTAATGGAAAGACTGTTCACATTAAATCACCCTTTTATAGTGTCACAGGCAGCATGTGGATATCACCTTAGGTTTTATTGAGCACAGCTGTCTCCTGTGCAACATGTTCAATATCTGAATAGAGGCAAACAAGTAATGCATATTTAGTTACTTAATAACCCAACTAGATATTAAATAGCAGGCTCTCTTAGCAGTATAGTGGCTAATGAACTATTCAATCATGTATGAATGTGCGTGAACAGAATCAAAGATTAGTAATAATGCCTTTCTTTAAATGCTACAATGAATGTCTGATAGCAGGTAAGTTGCTTATTATAAGTAGTTATTAACTCAATTATTAAGTACCAGGTCAATGTATTTGTGCCAGACTACTCAATCACTGTTGTCAGATGTCTTAACTGTATATTTGCAGAGAATGCATCAACATAAAAGTTCTCATAGTGGATCAATTATTTCCAAAACTGGTTGTTGGCAGCAACATTATGATTGATACTTCTGTGACTAAACCAATTCTCTATGTTACTGCCTTTCATCCAAGAAGGGAATGATTTTTTTTCTCTATAAGTAATAGGTGCCTTTTAGGGTCAAGTCTCCCTTAGTTATGGAAGGCTGGTGGCCAAGGATTAGCAGAACTGTCCTGACTCCTCCCAATAGCAATGGTTAGTCATTGATGTGTTTTGCTGGAAAATAATGCTGCCCCTTTATTCTGCAAGTCATGAGAAGAAGGTGAAAGAACTTGAATGTTGGGGTAAACTAGCAGGAAGCACCAGCCGCTACATGAACATCACTGGTGCCCATCATTGGTTGCTATTATGCTACATGTGGCATGCAGAATGGCAGTGGGATTAGGTAAAGCTTGGCAGTATTATGGTTGGTTCCATTTTGGCACTGGAGTTATTTAGATTATATTTTTTAGTGTTTTACTGTTACCTGATGCTGTATGGAATTGCCTTTTAGGCACTCTTTGGATCTTTTATCAAATGTGTGATGATTGTTGTCTACTACACATGAATTTTATTAATTATAACTGCTTGAAACCTGACAACTCTGATAATAATTCACTTGTATACAATTTTTTGTGCTGGTGTAATTTACGGACCCCTCAGTGTATTTAGAAACACTGCATAGCACTTTTATTCTGCACTGAGCAAAGCAGAATTATTTGTAATTCATTGTATAGCACTGTTATTAAGGTCATATATAAGACATTAGAGCTATAAATGAGTTCTATATGTTAGGCTGCCAGAGGCACGATGATGTAGGAACACAATGATTCAAGAACTATAGTCAGCATCACTTTAATGTATTTATAAATATGATTTGTAAAGATTAGAGGTTTTATTCTTCTTTTGGAGCCAATAAATTTAACCCAATACATTTTTAAGTTATATCTGTCTTACATAGACTGAAGTGAGTAGGACAATGGTAGATAAGTGGCCTCCATGTACAGTGGGTACGAAAAGTATTCAGACCCCTTTAAATTTTTCACTAGTTGTTTCATTGCAGCCATTTGGTAAACTCTAAAAAGTTCATTTTTTTCTCGTTAACGTATGCTCTGCACCCCATCTTGACTGAAAAAAAACAGAAATGAAGAAATTTTTGCAAATTTATTAAAAAAGAAAAACTGAAATATCACAATAAGTATTCAGACCCTTTGCTCAGACACTCATATTTAAGTCACATGCTGTCCATTTCCTTGTGATCCTCCTTGAGATGGTTCTACTCCTTCATTGGAGTCCAGATGTGTTTAATGAAACTGATAGGACTTGATTGGGAAAGGCACACACCTGTCTATATAAGAATTCACAGCTCACAGTGCATGTCAGACCAAATGAGAATCTTGAGCCCAAAGGAACTGCCCATGGAGCTCAGAGACAGAATTGTGGCAAGGCACAGATCTGGCCAAGGTTACAAAAGAATTTCTGCATTACTCAAAGTTCCTAAGAGCACAGTGGCCTCCATAATCCTTAAATGGAAGAAGTTTGGGACCACCATATATGTCTTCCTAGACCTGGCCATTCAGCCAAACTGAGCAGTTGTGGGAGAAGAGCCTTGGTGAGAGAGGTAAAGAAGAACCCCAAGATCACTGTGGCTGAGCTCCAGAGATGCAGTAGGGAGATGGAAGAAAGTTCCACGAAGTCAACTATCACTTCAGCCCTCCACCATTCAGGCATTTATGAAAGAGTGGCCCGACAGAAGCCTCTCCTCAGTGCAAGACATATGAAAGCCCGCATAGAGTTTGCTCAAAAACACATGAAGGACTCCCAGACTATGAGAAATAAGATTCTCTGGTCTGATAAGATGAATATAGAACTTTTTGGTGATAATTCTAAGTGGTATCTGTGGAGAAAACCAGGCACTGCTCATCACCTGCCCAATACAATCCCAACAGTGAAATATGGTGGTGGCAGCATCATGCTATGGGGATGTTTTTCAGCTGCAGGGACAGGACGACTGGTTGCAATTGAAGGAAACATGAATGCGGCCAAGTACAGAGATATCCTGGATAAAAACCTCTTTCGGTGTGCTCTGGACCTCAGACTTGGCCAAAGGTTCACCTTCCAACAAGACAATGACCCTAAGCACACAGCTAAAGTAACAAAGGATTGGCTTCAGAACAACTCTGTGACCATTCTTGACTGGCCCAACCAGAGCCCTGACCTAAACGCAATTGAGCATCTCTGGAGAGACCTGAAAATGGCTGTCCACCAACTGTCACGGGTGTGTTGGAGGTGACAGACAGTCGCCCTGCATTGCCCTGTAGGAGATCTCCACATTTGGCATTGCAGACAGCTTCCTAGATAGGTGGTTGTCTTTAGGACCCAGCGACTACCTCCCTCTGGCCTGGGTGTATATATACCTGGTCTCTCTAGGTGGGCATCGCCGGTTATACTCATTCCTTCTTGGAGCTTGGCTGAAGTAGTATCACGTCCTCTTTCGAGTCTTGAGGCTGTGTGCCCTGTTGGAGTTTCTTCTAAAGCTAATTTGTAAATCCAGTGTGTTGTCTTCCCCTTTTGTCTTTAAAGTGCTAGCGGAGGTTAACTAGTGCTCATCTCCTTCCACCCCCAGTTGTAGCCTATGCCAGGGATAGTAGGGCGAGGCACGTGATTGGCGACAGCTGCGGAGGCTGTATAGAGACGGTAGGGGAAGACAGGGTGACGCCAGTCCAGGTTTGGAGGTCATCACTTCCCGTTTCCCCAGTGTCTGGGCTCCCTTTACCTTTCCCCCCTATATTGCATTCACACCTGGCGTGACACCAACGTTCACCATCCAACCTGACGGAACTGGAGAGGATTTGCAAGGAAGAATGGCAGAGAATCCCCAAATCCAGGTGTGAAAAACTTGTGTCGTTCCCAAGAAGACTCATGGCTGTACTAGTTCAAAAGGGTGCTTCTACTCAATACTGAGCAAAGGGTCTGAATACTTATGACCATGTGCTATTTCAATTTTTCTTTTTTAATACATTTGCAAAAATTTCTATATTTCTTTTTTTTTCAGTCAAGATGGGGTGCAGTGTGTAATTTAATGAGAAAAAAAATGAACATTTAGAATTTACCAAATGGCTGCAATGAAACAAAGAGTGAAAAATTTAAAGTGGTCTGAATACTTAACGTACCCACTGTAGCTACAGCATATTTACCAGCTGCCCTTGTTTTGTGCCTACAGGCATCTGAGATGTAAATAAGTCACTGCTGGTTTACTACTCAGTTCAAGACCTGGCCATTTTCTACCACCCTCCAGCCCGTAATTGCTGAACAGGCAAAAATTGGGGTTTTCGTGCACGTCTTTTAAAGAGCTATAACATTTTTCTCATACAAAAAGAACTTCGGCACTCCATACATGAATATATAAGAAATATTGTATCTAGACTAATGTCACTTTGAAAAATGAAGGTTTTTTGCGCATAATTTGGCCAATTTATGTGTGCCCATTAACCACGACAAGGTCACCTTCGTATGATGGGAAACTACGCTACGCTACCACTGGATGTGCCACTCTTGGGCTGTAAGCCTGTATGGACAATATGTCTCTGCTTGGGCTTTTAACCTACAATGTATGGGCTGGTAGAGCTAGTTAAAACCACCTGTGACTGAATGGGAGGGACACATGGTCAGAAAAAAGGCTGTCAAACTTCTAATAGTGTGAACACGTACCTGCTGCAATGCTCCAGGAGCAGGATCCCAAAAATGATTAATAGAAAAAAGAGAGGGGTCGCTCACTGGTCTATTCGGGTGCTCTGAAGAAAAGAGTAATCTCAAATGCAAAAAGAACTTCAGCACTCCATACATGAATATATAAGAAATGTTGTATCTAGACTAATGTCACTTTGAAAAATGAAGGTTTTTTGCGCATAATTTGGCCAATTTATGTGTGCCCATCAACCACGACAAGGTCACCTTCGTATGATGGGAAACTACGCTACGCTACCACTGGATATGCCACTCTTGGGCTGTAAGCCTGTATGGACAATATGTCTCTGCTTGGGCTTTTAACCTACAATGTATGGGCTGGTAGAGCTAGTTAAAACCACCTGTGACTGAATGGGAGGGACACATGGTCAGAAAAAAGGCTGTCAAACTTCTAATAGTGTGAACACGTACCTGCTGCAATGCTCCAGGAGCGGGATCCCAAAAATGATTAATAGAAAAAAGAGAGGGGTCGCTCACTTATATATTCATGTATGGAGTGCCGAAGTTCTTTTTGCAATTGAGATTACTCTTTTCTTCAGAGCACCCGAATAGACTAGTGAGCGACCCCTCTCTTTTTTCTATTAATCATTTTTGGGATCCCGCTCCTGGATAATGGGACTGCAGGAAAGAGAAGAAGAAGGAAAGGAAGGAGAGAAGGAAGGGAGAAGAAAGAGAGAAAAAAAAAAAAAGTTGTTTTTAAAAGCGCTTTTTTTTTTTGCTAACTATCCACAATTGTGCTCTCTCTGATTCAGGTATACTTTGTTTGCCTCTTGCCAACCCTACTGTGTGCCAAGCTGTTATGGGGGTATGTTATAAATAACTAGATTAATTTGATGACCTTTAGGGTCAGACTGGATTTATTAGGACTTGGGATAGCCTGTGGCAGGATGCCCAGCATATGGCATTACACCTATGAAAGACAAAATATTCTCACTATGATCGTGCTCTTTCCTTGCGCATAATGCATAACTTTTCAACATACATGATGTGACCTTTAGCCTTTGGGATGAGGGCATCACCCTGCTCATCATGGCTTTGTCTGCTTTGTGCAATGTGCATCTATGCACAAGCTGCAGCGTTTGGGTTACCAGCTGCATCGTCTGGGTTACCATGGGGAGGATGCGATCCTCCCCCTCACTTCCTGTATGCTCTCCTGCACATGTGCAATGCATAGCACTTCCAGGTTGGGGGTCACGCCATGTTCCTGCATTGTATGGTTTGGAGTGGCCGCATATCAGCTGCTGAAATGGTAATTAGAATTCTTGATTATATATAACAGCATCATCTTACCTGTGCCCTATAGACCCCCTGATGAAGCCACGTGTTGGGCACTGAATGCCCACCTGCATCATCCCAGCATAGGATTTTGTGCTCAGGGAGGTGATTGATCTTAGCGCTATTATGTGCAGGAGGGATACTTACAGCATGAAAGGGTTTTGTATTTATTTATACCCTGAATAGTACTTTTTGTGGTATGTGAGTATATAGTATTTGTCAGCTCAGATATTCTATATGGGCTTCATTTATGTTTGGGACTTTTTGTACTTTTTTGACTATAGTACACCTCCTTGAATACTAATGTCAGGCAGTCATAACTAATATGCATGTGTACGATATTGTTCACCAGGGATAATACTGGCACTTGTTGTATTATGGTACTGCTTGTTCTGTTGTAACTAGGGATGTTTTTTTGGAGCAGGTGGGCTTCAAATTAGTGGGTAACCCCACTATATTGATTTTACTTGTGTTTTAGCTATTTGGGTTTTTTGATGTTGTTTGTATGTATTTATATTTGTAATGTATAAAATTTATTGTAACTTATTATAACGCATGATAATTTATTGAAGTATTGTTGGGTGATCACTGCTTCGTAGCACACCTCTTTTCCTTTTTTCACGTGTATTTATGTGGTGTGCAGCATGTTGATCCCCTTTTTGATTTGGATGGTGCCCTCCATAGTTTAGTGTTTAGCGTAGTGTAGTTTCCCATCATACGAAGGTGACCTTGTCGTGGTTGATGGGCACACATAAATTGGCCAAATTATGCGCAAAAAACCTTCATTTTTCAAAGTGACATTAGTCTAGATACAATATTTCTTTTATATTCATGTATGGAGTGCCGAAGTTCTTTTTGCAATTGAGATTACTCTTTTCTTCAGAGCACCCGAATAGACCAGTGAGTGACCCCTCTCTTTTTTCTATTTTTCTCATACAGATATTGAAGTGATTTTTGCATCTTTCCTACTTTCTTTTTTTGTATCTTTCTATCTATTGGGTTTTCATTTTTATGTCATATTGTCTTTTTTTTCTGATATCGGGCAATAGCGGTGGAAAAATAAGGGCATCAAGTGTTTTTTTCCCATTTCTTATGACCACATAGGATCACTAAACTATATTTAAAAATATGTTACATATTCTGTACTAAATATTTTTTTTACATTGAACACATTTGGATTTGGATTGACAGTGCTATTTTTTTCATTTACTTATTTATTTTTTAACTGCTATTTTTTTATTTACATCTTTACTTTTTATTTATTTTGCACATTTATTGGTTAGTATATAAGCCGCAGTTACAAGATAAATGCACCTCCTGGCTGCATAGCAGAGCTGTGTGTGTCTCCTCTGACCCAGCAGCGCCTGTTCCCTTCCTATATACAGCGATCACGTGACCACTGTGTATGGAGGAGGAAGCGCTGTCAGTACTTCCTATTACTGTGTACACAGCTCTTGTTTAGTGCTGTGTATACAGTGATGGAGAAGACATAAACAATAATACAGCATCTTTGCCTTCTTTATGGGCACTCCAGCAGTCTCTGACAGTCATATTCCCACTTCCACAGCTACATGATCACGTGTAGCTGCACTTCTTTGAAGTGACGTTTTAGAACGTCACTGCAGAGTAGAATCAGGACTGCCTATATGTTTAAAATGGGCAGTTAATATGCTGACATACCCTGACCATAACAAAAAGATAACCAAAAAAGTAATGAAAAATATGTCTGTTTATTAAATATAACTGCCTTATAAACAGCACAAGACTGTGCAAGACATATTTAAATAGCTATATGTCTGGCCTGGAGAACAGTAGGAATAATATAATGCCAAAGAGTTATAAAATGCAGGACAATAAATTATATTTAGGGAAATATTAAAAATGAATAAAGTGTAAAAACCCAATGTGAATCTAAGTTGTCAATCATTATAGTGCTCGTGAAACACAGAAAGTAATAAATACAAATACAACAGAAGTATAGGAGGGGAAAGGTGCAAACTGATAAATCAAAGTTTTTATACAGATCTTGCACATTAGGCCGGGGTCGCATTAGCGTATGGCATGCGATGCGATATGCTAATGACATTCGGCTTCTGCTCTGCTGCGAGCATGTGCCAAGTGTCAGTGCTCCATGCTCCTTTCCTCTCGCACAGAGAGGATCGAAACACAGCGGCGGAGGGGACAGAGAAATCAACTTCTCCATCTCCTCTGTTGCCGGCGTCGACGGGTATTGCACTGCACTCGGTTGTTAACTGAGTGCAGTGCGATGTTTCACACACACCCATAGACTTATATGGGTGCGTGCGATCCGATTTGAGGATGCAATCGCAGCATGCTGCGATTGTTTTCGCATGCCGAATCAGCATGAGAGAATAATCGCAGACGTGCGCTGCCCCATAGGGTAACATTGGGGCGAGTGCAATACGATTTTTTATTGGATTGCACTCGTCCGATTGCATCGCAAGTGATAGCGAGTCCTTAGAGTGATCCTCTTGTTACCCAGACACAAAACCCAATTCCGAATAACCTTCCTCAGGGAGTGAGGTGATATTCTTATGTATTACGGATGACTGATGTGCATACTTTCTCCCTTAAATTAGATCAAAAATTGTTGTATTGCAAATTTCTAGTGGAAGTCTATTTTGCACAAAAGCGTTACAATTTTAATGCAATGATTTTCCAGACAAGGCAAAACATATCCTAATAAGTTATATTTTGATTTGTATCAGCTTAAAGTGTATGGCGACCTGCTCAACTCTTTCTAGATATCTAAATGAGTTTGAGCTGGGGACTCCTGCCCTCAATGACTTTAGATTTAAATCTTCTGGTTCACTGCACTTTTCTATTAATCAGTCATCTCCTCACTGTTAATGTGTAAAATCGGTAAGTAAGTCAATGGCTATCACCAGGCTGAGGTTTATTGCTGAGGCAGGGACTTTACATTCATCTTTCATTCAATACACTTTGTAAAATGTGCTACCTTGCTCTTTATCTTGATGTTATAGATATGATTACAGACATGCTGTCACACTGTAGATAATTGATGCTTATTTGTTCAGCCACTATAGATACTGCACACTAGACCTCAATAAAATAGATTGCTCCAGGCAATCTAGCAAACTTTTCATTCTAAGAGAAAGAACTTGTACTAACATTTGGTGTCTAAAAAACACAAGTACTAACATTTATATTGGCATCTATCATCACATGCGAACATCTCATCCAAAAAAGAAACAAAAGTCAATGAAAACGTTTCATAAAAATATCAAAACATGAAGTATTTGATAAGCTATGAATAGTAATTAAAGGGGTTGTTTGGGACCAAACAATTTCTGATCTGATAGGTCATCAATATGAGATCAGTGGAGGTCCGACAGCAGGCTCCCCTACCAGCCAGCTGAATCCTGCCCACCAGTTGCCGTATAGAAAGCAATGTACGTTCATTAATTCAGACAAACAAAAATAGTATCTTGATTTATTTTAAAAAGCACAATTTTATAGTCACCGATCAGTACAAAGTGAGCGTCAGCTGTAAGTACGCCCCAGCACTTAACAGCTTGCTATGCACAGATGCACTGAAGAACGAACTGTCAATCAAAGTTCCAGTTGTAGTAAATGTGAAATACGGTGGTTCAAAATCCGCACAGCCCAGTGGTTCAAATATATGATCACACATGAAGGTGAAGCATGAATGCGGTTTATTTTGTCAACGCGTTTCAAGGTTTTCAAACCTCTTCATCAGGACCACACCACAACATATATTTGAATCATTGGGCAGCGTGGATTTTGAACCACCGTATTTCACATTTACTGCAATATATCTCCTTGGTGGTCCTGCAGCAGCCTTTATATGCCTCTATAGGAGTTGTGACTGTCACAACCCTATCAGGTGAGCATACTTTTAACATTTTACACCCCTTGGTTATCAGATAAGACCCTATTTGCGCTTTTTGTCATTCCAATTTTTATAGTTTGTTTTAATCAAAGTTCCAGGGCATGCTTACATTCGTTACTCACTGTGTACTGAGCGATGACAGTAGCCACTCTGGGCATGCCTATATGGGTAAGCATCGGCAGTTCTGGGAAGAAATAAAGTTAATTTTCTCTCGATAGCCACACTTTCAGTAAAGTGGCCAGACAGCATTGGAATGCTATTAACCTGCAGATTAACCCTATATATGCAGATTAATAGCAATTAGGGACATGACAGGTTCCCTTTAACAGATGTGGTCATGCTTGCAACATTCACTAATCCTAAAAAATCCAAATTCCAAGACTCCAAGCCCAAAAGTTAAAAATAACGTGACAGCAAATGTATTAAAAAGTTATTTACATGTCTCAAAAAACATGTTTGGTCCACACCTCCATGTGGGTAGAAACGTTGCATTTTTAAGGGACATGTATATACATTTTGTTACTTTTAGCATAACAAACCTTGTCACACCATTTTTACTGTTTTAAAATGAAATTGAATATCCTTGGTCACCATTTTTCCCTTATATCATTAAAGAAAGGGCAGTAAACTTCCCCATTATGCAGCAAAAAAAAGTATTTTAACTTACCAGTAAATAATTTTAACAGTATAGAAATATTTTTCAGTGTATGTACATCTATTAGAAATGCCTTCCCCACTGTAGCTTTCAGTGTAATTCTTCATTAGAACATTGACACTAGAAATCTAATGCCCGCATCGCCTTTTCTCCCTCACAGCTGTCATAAGGAATGAAAAACACTTATTTGTGCATTTCTCATCTGCTCTGCTGTTTTCTCGCTCTCACTGCTTTAGAGAATCAAGAAACTGGTTAGCATAGGCAGCAATAATACAATTCCCTGCAAATTATAGACAGATAAATAACAGACAAAAATGACAAGTACATTTAATGACAAAGCGTTAACTGTTCACTTTGCCGGAGGAGCGGTTGCAGTCATTACAGTAAGATCGGCAAGACGCTAAAAATGGTTAATGCTGTAGAAATAATGTAGAATTGAAACCATGGAGACATCAAGAATGGCTCTGATGAGCACTAATGTCCCCATCTGTCATAGCTCTCCTGCTCCATTATCATATGAAAACACAACTTGCATGTGACTCGTTTTAGATATGCAAATTTACTGCATATTAAGAAGTTAAGTTAGGCCCTTAACACATTTCTAGACCCTCCATTCCCTACCAATAAGACATATTTGGCAGTTCAGCCCACTGCCGAAAAATAAATTGCTGAAACTGTCTATCACCATTCTGCAGGACCAACATTAAAAAAACAAACTCTGGTCATTTCGATACGTGCGGCAACAATAACAAAGAAGGAAGGAGATGAATTCTGGTCTTTAATTGCTGCTAGCACCAGCAGAAAATACAAACACTTCCCAAAGCTTCAAGGTTTTATTTCCAATTTACTGCAGGTTATCTCAGACATGAATTAACGCTGATAGATTTTTGACATAGTTTTTAATGCGTCTCAATAACAAACAACTCAATTACTTCAAGCACCTAGATCTTTACTAACTTACAGGAAGGGAAGCATCGCCCGACAGCAATTATACCAGCTAGTCTCACACTGACTCATTCTGTCTGCAGTATTCAAATGAAAACATGGCCATATATCCAGCCTCGGCATGAAAATCAATTTTTTTCAAGCTCCAAAAGCCACTTAGTATTTCCTTCGTCTTGTTTAGGTAATTTTCTACCCACAATCCCCTTTTCTCTGAAATAGAACATAGCTATGATATTAAGGCTATTAGATGTTCACTTACTCAGGCGACTTTCAGTGGCTGCAGGCTACAAAAGGAAACCTAAAATGCCTTTATGTCTGTGGATAAAGTTGTGTACGGCAGGAAGAATAAAAACACTCTCTTATGATATCCACATATTTTATGTTCCAAGCTAAAAGCAATTATATAAGCATATCTCCATTAAACAGAAATTGAAACCCACGTAAAATGTCGCCATTTCGGCGGCAAGGGAATATCTGTCTGTGTTAGATATTATTCTTGTGATTGTTATGAGAGCGTTTACAAGCCTGAAAGAGGCGTTCTAAGAACCGCAAACTACAAGAGAAGTCTAAGCAATTGTGTGGCAATCCATTTCTAAATTCATTTTCTTTATTGCAAAGAAGTGCACTTTACATTGAGAAGACCGAATCATTTCGATTTCAGTTTCCTTCCTTCTAAAAATAAATAATAACCAGTTTTTATTCTTGTTAAGTTTCATTTCTTATCTCAATAGAGGGTCTATTCATATTTATTGGAATCTGTACCTAAAGTGTTCCCATCCAGTGAATACAGGATACATCTACAACTGGGCTTTGTTTTACAGCCTATGTAAGTCATATAAAATTAAGTGACTACAATTCATATGTTATTTTGAGCATACCCTAAATTATATCCTACTTTAGAGCCCTAAATTACATTCACAGTTCTACTGGATGCCATTGAAAATAGCTATTCATTTTCTTCATTTTATGGTCAGTCACAACATTTTGGAACTATTGTGTATCCCAGGTAATGTTACAATAAAGCTCCCAGCTATTTGGTACCATTATTCCATTTGTGATGTATTTGCATCCTTTATAATTCATGTAAAAGAAGCTGTGGAAGAAGTTTATAAGAAAAGAAGCTTCAGCATACGAAGCTAGGTATAGTTAAAGAGCAACTGTCATTCAAAAGATCATTTGACCTGTCATAAAAGGATGTCAGAAGTTCAGTGACCAATTCTGAAATCATGGGGCAGGGGTACTCAATTGAGCACTGCTGTCCTTGAGTAGGTGGCTAAATAATGGCTCTTAGATGTTCTAGTAGAGAGAAAAGAGAGAACAGCACTTGGCTAACCACCTCTGTCCACTCATTTCAGAAATCAGTGGCCAAGGTATCAATTATGAAAACTTCTGGCATGATTCTCTGATATGTCAAGACTTTTTTTTATAAATAACAGACAGGCATCCGATGACCATATTGCAGCCATATTTTACATTCTGTGTTCCAGCCCGATTATAGGTCTTCTAGCCAAATTCCCAAACTAGCAGCTTCATGTATAAGGCTGTTAACTTGGGTCAGGAGACCCACAGTGGTTATAACACAGATCATAAAATACATTCATAATATGGGCATCTGAATCTAGCCACAGCATTTAGAAGCAGAGGAACTCAACTAACATGCATGGTATCCTGACTCTAATACCACATTTAAGATTAATTAGAAAGCCAAATGCCATTCAGATGGTATCAGCAAACATTGGTGAATGTCCTTATTAATGCTTTTGTGGCTGTGTCATTTATGAATTGAACATGAGGGTAGTGTAACAAAATAATGAAATACGCTAGAGTCATCACAAAGATTGATTCCTCAGCTGAAATTGCTGTGAATTAAAAGGGCTGTCACCTATTACACAATCCCTTATCAGTGACATAGAAGGTGATCATGCTTCTGTGACGCTCACAGCCCTCCCTGGGAAATGGGGTTACTCGGAGCCGGGTCAGTGAAGGGGTAGCGGGGGAGGCAGTCGTGGCATGGACCAGTTCCGTGCCTAGGGCCGTCACATAAAAATATATGGGCTTTCAAGTAAGAGTGGTATTTTTCGACTACGCCACCTGCGGTTTCCGGTGATGGATACCAGCGCTGCTACAGTCCACTGAGGCTGGTGTTACTGGCAGCTAAGATGGGACGGCTCCCCACAGGCGGAGCAGGCCTCAGGGCAGTGTGAGAAGGGATGGTGGGTGCAGTGCCGCGCTGGAAATAACAGGCTGAGGGTGTGTGAAGTCATCCAGGGTTTTTACTCACTTTCAGATGAACTTTCAGCTGCAAAGCTTCCCTCTGCTACTCACAGCGTACTGCGGCCACCAGGAAGGGGGTCCAGCACTTCCCAGGTAGATCAGGAGCACCTGTCGAGACCCCTTTGGTGTGTGTTCCTCTCCTTGGTAAGTTCTCCCACTAAGTCTTCTCCTGACTGTGTGTGGTATGAACGTGGTAAAAGGCCGGGTCCCAATGGATAAATGCAGTGTAAGAGATACTAATGGCGTAAGCCGCTCAGTCCGTATCCCCCTGGGATCCACTAAGCCTCCGGACTTTTCTGACTGAGACGTGAAGTAACAAAGTCAGATATCGGGGGCCGGTCACCCCTCTTGCAGCAGGAATCCCTCTGACTAGACCAGAATAAAGAATACAGGTGGCGACTCCGCTCCGTCCGTATCCCCCTGGGATCCTTTTGCCTGCGGAGCCTATCTCCTCTGCTCCCCTCCAGGCCTTCTTAGGTAAGGACCTTGACCGGGTAGAGACAGTGGTTAACTCTGACCCGCTCCTCGTCTCAAGGCCAGAGTACGAGGACCATGTATCTTCGGTCAGCTGCAGCCCTTTGCTGGATTCTAGCAGAAGACCACCATCAGAGACGAAGATCACAATCAAAGACCTTGAACTTAAGATGGCTGTAGATTAAATATCAAAGAATAAGTGTTTCCTAAAAGTGTGTCCTCCACCCTTACCCACTACATAGTTCCCCCTATCTTTGATTCCCCCCATCTTCTCTATCCCGGGATGGGGCAGCACCCTGGTGCATTTAGGCCCCCTACAGGACAGGAGTGGTGTAGTGTTGAGTGGTAAAGTGGGGTCCTGAGAAGTGCTCCATCCTTACCTGGAAGAGGAGATACCACACTTCTACTGAGGTGCACTACCCCTGTGGCGACTGAACCCTCAGTGGTGCCACATTCCCCCCTGGTGAAACACAGCACGTCCGCAGGCTGCAATAGAGTAAAATACAGGTACAGACATTCAAATTTTAAAAGTTTTTTTTTGTAAACAGTAAAACAATCTTCCCTTTATGGGAGGTTCAGGTACTTTAATGTTGCATGATATATTATATATAAGTGTAGTATAAATATAGAAAAACAGTAAAGAGACATTATGCATGTAGACAGATCAGTAGAAAACATTGTAGAAAAGTGTCAGTTCAGCAGCACGAGGTACCTGTCCCAAACCCTCAACGTAGGGCCTGGGGTGGCTGCAGGGCATGGAGATCCCGAGCTGGACCTCCATTAGAGCCACTCCAGACAGGTTTTGCTTCTGAGGTCTGAGGTAGAAGTAGAAGCGGTTTTGCATAAAACCAATAGGGAGCACCTAAATAGATGTAAACTATATACAAGAATGAGCCTGGCTACTGCCAGTGTCCGCAGGGACAAATGTCTCTCCAAACTCAAATCCGGGTGCAGAAAAAGGAAAACACAAAACTGTTCACACAACTGGGAGATGCATCTCCCGGGGCTGCTCACATGCGTTTCCACATCGGGGATCGGGAGGCATAGCTGGCCTCCGGGTGTGGCGGTGGCTTGGGCCTCGGCCTCTGGAGCCAGGAGCTGCTCCCACACGATGGCGCCCGGGGACAGTGGTGCCGGCAGGATACTTAGGAGCGGTTCAGTGCGTCCCGTGCCCGGGATAAGGGTTTCAGTCTTACCCGCACTTGGGCTGCACGCGGCCTCCTGGGGCTCCTCCGCCTGGGCTGGAGCCTCACTTGACAGGCGTAACAAGCTCTGGCGGCGGTCCCAGATCCTCCGCAACACATCCTCTTTCCACTGTGTGGCGGCCAGTCGCTGGGCCTCTGCGACCCTTCGGGTCAGGTCCTGCGATTCACCATGGAGGAACTCGGCCTCCTCTGCGATTAGGTAGATTCCCTCCATACTGAGGGAGGTAGCAGCAGGTGGGCCAGCGATGGAGGACATCTCCTTTGCTGCTGGGTGCGGTCTCCTTCTCCTCCTTCTTTTGGGGCGGCTCCAGGGTGGCTGGCTGACGGGCACTCCTTGGGACGTCCCATCCGTCTTGACGGACACTACTATGCGGACTGTCTCTGTTGGAGGGGGCGGTCTGCACTTTTGGCAGAATTGGGGAGCCAGGCCCACGATGGTTTCCGGTGATGGACACCAGAGCTGCTACAGTCCACTGAGGCTGGTGTTACGGACAGCTAAGATGGGACGGCTCCCCACAGGCGGAGCAGGCCTCAGGAAAGTGTGAGAAGGGATGGTGGGTGCAGTGCCGCGCAGGAAATAACAGGCTAAGGCGGTGTGTGAAGTCATCCATGGTTTTTACTCACTTTCAGATGAACTTTCAGCCACAAAGCTTCCCTCTGCTACTCACGGCGTACTGCGGCCACCAGGAAGGGGGTCCAGCACTTCACAGGTAGAACTTACCTCTCCTTGGTAAGTTCTCCCACTAAGTCTTCTCCTGACTGTATGTGGTATGAAGGTGGTAAAAGGCCGGGTCCCACTGGATAAACGCAGTGTAAGAGATACAGATGGTGTAAGCCGCTACGTCCGTATCCCCCTGGGATCCACTAAACCTCCGGACTTTTCTGACTGAGACGTGAAGTAACAAAGTCAGATATCTGGGGCCGGTCACCCCTCTTGCAGCAGGAATCCCTCTGACTAGGCCAGAATAAAGAATACAGGTGGCAACTCAGTTCCGTCCGTATCCCCCTGGGATCCTTTTGCCTGCGGAGCCTATCTCCTCTGCTCTCCTCCAGGCCTTCTTAGGTAAGGACCTTGACCGGGTAGAGACAGTGGTTAACTCTGACCCGCTCCTCGTCTCAAGGCCAGAGTACAAGGACCGTGTATCTTCGGTCAGCTGCAGCCCTTTGCTGGATTCTAGCAGAAGACCACTATCAGAGACGAAGATCACAATCAAAGGCCTTGAACTTAAGATGGCTGTAGATTAAATATCAAAGAATAAGTGTTTCCTAAAAGTGTGTCCTCCACCCTTACCCACTACATAGTTCCCCCTATCTTTGGTTCCCCCCATCTCCTCTATCCCAGGATGGGGCAGCACCCTGGTGCATTTAGGCCCCCTACAGGACAGGAGTGGTGTAGTGTTGAGTGGTAAAGTGGGGTCCTGAGAAGTGCTCCATCCTTACCTGGAAGAGGAGATGCCACACCTCTACTGAGGTGCAGTACCCCTGTGGCGACAGAACCCTCAGGGGCGCCACACTTCTCTTCCCCGAGTGCATAGAGATTCAGTGTAGTCAGCTCAACTTTGGCAACCTCTATGTACTAAACAATTATAATGAAAACTTTCCCCTTTAAAACATATACGTTTCAAGCTAAATTATATATGTACAGTATGACTCAATTGCAAAGTGAGTTGCCAGCAACAGATCTTGATGATTTGTGTGCTGAATTGCATTCAGCATGGTAGAACAACCCTCAGACAACCAGTACTAATCTCATTAAGAGCATGCCAAGGTGTGTAAGAACTTGTATTTCTGTGCGTGGCGCTCATACTTGATACAAAGTAAATCAAAATGTTTTGAAAATTTGGGTCATAAGGATATTAAAATAATTTTTGCCTTTTTTTGCAATATATAGGGTATAATTTTTGTGTAATTTTATATTCCTTTTTTTGTTGTTGATATCAGGGGAATAAATAATGCAAAAAACTAAATATATGTCTATTTTTCACATATTTTTTACGACCTCAACCGACTGCTAAAAATCGATTAAATTGTGTTCCCCTTTCTGTATTTTCATATATTGGATATATTTTGCTTTTGTGAGAGTGAGGCTAGAAACATCAATTTGGACTGGTAGGGTCTTTTCTTTTAATTTATTTTTCACAGTGCTCGGAAAGATCATAAAAGATCTTTGGGGCATTTGATCACAATAATATGCTTGTATTATTGCTGATTTCTCCTATAACTGTGGCTGGTATATTAGCCCTAGTTACAGGAAAAAAATCAATCTCTGTTATGCACAACAAAGCGACTGAGTTTCCTAGGACGCAGAAGCTCATGTTCTCTCCCTACACCTATCACATGAGTTCTAGGTATAGAGTAGAAAGCTTAATCAGTTCTTCTTAATCTGTACACAGAGCCTTGTTCAGCACTGTGTGTACTAAGATCAAAAAGGTAGATAATGATAATCATAGCTGTGTCTGACAGCCAGTTCCCTGCCCCCGCAGCTTCACAATGTGTGCAGCAGCTTTGTTATGCAGTGACAATTTAGAATGTCACTTCAGAGTAAAACGTGGACCTACCACACATTTGTAGTCTTTCTGTGGTCCTGAAATAGTTACAGTGTTTACGACAGAATTCTGACATAAAACACCTGAAAGAGTCACAATTTTTTTTTCACAACTCTGAAGTTGTGCATAAATGTTGCGACTTTTTTCATATTCAGAGGAGTCTTGGCCAGCTTTGCAAAAATGATCAGGATGGTGCATGGCTATGCCTGCCCATCTAATTATTGTAAAGTTATTCCACATTAGTGGTGTTGCTTAAGCCATAAATGAACTGGACAACGCCAGTCTTAATTGATGCATATAAGTAATATGTCTATCGATCCTGTGAGTTTCATAATTCCACAAATTTTCCTTCTTGGTGTTGCAATTTTAATGTTGTTAAGTGTATAATATATATTGTTTATCAATTACAGTTCTCATATGATATTTAATGTATGTCATGGTTCACATTGATCAAAGTGGAAAAGTTAAAAGCACTTGCTAACCTTTCATTTTTCAGAACTTTTTCTATTTCATATACACCATGGACATGTCATGTCAAGTTCTCCGAATATATAATCAATAAAATATCATGAAATAAAATCTAAATTCAGATAAGACAACTCAGCATTTATCTACCATGAAAAAAATGTAAAAGAAACCATTTAGATTAGAAATATAATCCTTTCTGAAGTAGGACAATCAAAGTAATTGAGTGACCATATCTGCATAGAAAATCCATAAAAGAAACAAGGCTCTTAAGTGATTTAAACAAGCAATGCTTTATCCATTCTCTTTCCAGCACAGGTCTAATCCAAAGACACACAAAGTTATTTGATAATACTTCCCTAGGTTGTTCCCTCAAGGGATATTCTAAATAATTCACCAAACACTCAACTCCAATTCACTGTGTCATTTAATAAGCATGAAAAATCATCTCCTAATAGACATGACAATGTCTCAGACAATACACCTTCAGACAAAATGACCTTCATCAGTTCCTATTATCCATGGTGAAAAAGACCAACTTGCATTATGTCTCATAGGACTTCGCTTACTTTTGCATCCATGAGCCTGAAATCAACACAGACTAAATATGTGATTCTCCAAACTGCTTTATAAATTAGGTGTTGATGCAGGAAAGAAAATAGAAATAAAGAGTAGGACAAACATTTAAAGCAGGCAATGTGTTCAGAAGAATTGAATAAGGTAAATAATAGCTTGGAGATACAAGGCTTAGATACTGAATTTTCAATAGATTTTCTAGCAAATTAACCACTTATCAATTAAGCCTTAGATTTTCATGATAACCCAATGTGATAGAAATTATATTGTAGGTAATGCCTATAAAAGATAGTCTCTAAATGAATAAGCAAAAATCTAAAGCCACAATGTAATTTAATATATAGATGTGTGTGTATATATATATATATATATATATATATATATATATATATATATATATATATATATATATATAGTTGAAACCAGAATAGGTCAATTAGGATTACCATTTTTTAACCCCTTTACAACCCCAGGTGGTTTGCATGTTAATGACCAGGCCAATTTTCACAATTCTAACCACTGTCACTTTATGAGGTAATTACTATGGAACGCTTCAATGGATCCCCCTGATTCTGAGATTGTTTTTTTCGCGACATATTGTACTTCATGATTGTGGTAAAATTTCTTCGATATCACTTGGGTTTATTTGTGAAAAAAAACAAAATTTGACAAAAAATTTGAAAATTTAGCAATTTTTAAAATATTATTTTTTTTGCCCTTAAATCAGAGAGCTATGTCACACAAAAAAGTAAATAAATACCCAAAAGTGACACCATTCTAAAAACTGCACCCCTCAAGGTGCTCAAAACCACATTCAAGAACTTTATTAACCCTTCAGGTGCTTCACAGGAATTTTTGGAATGTTGAAGAAAAAAATGAACATTTAACTTTTTTCATAAAAATGTTACTTTAGACCTAATTTTTTTTATTTTTGCAGGGATAACAGGAAAAAATGGACCCCAAATTTGTTGTGCGATTTCTCCTGAGTAAGCAGATACCCCATATGTGGGGGAAAACCATTGTTTGGGCGCACGGCAGGGTTCGGAATTGAAGGAGCGCCATTTGACTTTTTGATTGTAAAATTTGCTTGAATAATTAGCGGACGCCATGTTGAGTTTGGAAAGCCCCCGATGTGCCTAAACAGTGGAAACCCCCCACAAGTGACACCATTTTTGAAACTAGACCCCTCAGGAAACTTATCTAGATGTGTGGTGAGCACCTTCAACCCCCAGGTGCTTCACAGAAGTTTATAACATTGAGCCGTAAAAATAACATTTTCACATTTTTCCCACAAAAATGTTTTTCAGCCCCCAATTTTGCATTTTCATAAAGGTAACAGGAGAATTTGCACCATGCAGTTTGTTGTGCAATTTCTCCAGAGTAAGCAGATATGCCATATGTGGGGGAAAGCCGCTGCTTGGGCATACGGCAGGGTTCGGAAGGGAAGGAGCACTATTTGACTTTTTGAATGTAAAATTTGCTTGAATAATTAGTGGATGTGCCCCTAATGTGCCTAAACAGTGGAAAGCTCCCACAAGTGACAACATTTTGGAAACTAGACCCCTCAGGGAACTTATCTAGATGTGTGGTGAGCACCCTGAACCCCCAAGTGCTTTACAAAAGTTTATAACATGGAGCCTTGAAAATAAAAAAATCTAACTTTTCCCACAAAAATGATGTTTTAGCCCCATTTTTTTTATTTTCACAAGGGTAAGAGGGGAAAATGGACCCCAAAAACTTTTGTGCGATTTCTCCTGAGTACGCCAATACCCCATATGTGGGGAAAATACAGTGTTTGGGCTCACGGCAGAGTTCAGAAGGGAAGGAGCACTGTGTGACTTTTTGAACGCAAAATTGTCTGGAATCGAGAGTGGACGCCATGTCGCGTTTGGAGAGCCCTTGATGTGCCTAAATAGTGGAAATCCCCCCACAAGTGACCCCATTTTGGCAACTACACCCCTGAAGGATTTTATCAAGGCGTATAGTGAACATTTTGAACCCAGAGGTACGACACAGAATTTGATAACATTAGGTCATCATATTGAATAAGTTGTCATTAGTCTTGAGCGCAAGTGCTCGCTACTTGAGTTTGCATGGGGTACTCAGATATGCAGCATGTATCGTGGGTGCTCGAGTGACATGCTCGAGTCCCCGCCCGCATGTTTCACGGTTATTAGATACCCAAAAAAAACATGCGTGGATCGCTCGTGCATGACAGGCAATCCCCGCAAGGTTTTTTTGGCCGCGAAGCATATGGGGCGGAGATTCGAACATGTCACTCGAGTACCCGTGATACTCAGTGCATACCCAAGCACCCGATGCAAACTCAAGTAGCGAGCACTTGCGCTCAACACTAGTCGCCATATCGTCATCTTTTTTTTTTACTTTTGAAAAAAATCCCAACCCTAACCCTAGCCCAACCCTAACCCTAAAAAGAAAAAACCTGGGAGTCTGAACTGAAACGTAAATTGATGTGCATGCAAAATGTAAATGCATGTTCACATTAGGCCATTAGACAGAAAAAAAAAACAAAGACAAAAGCTAAATACACTAATACCTAAAAGTAAATGGATAAATCGCACAGTGCATAGAAATAATGATAAATAATAAAGGGTATTTAGTTAACATAAATTTTGATCAAAATAATGCAAAAGCCATCCCGCCAATTCACAGCAACCCTTATGGGACAGTCCTAACTCTAATATTAAAACTTTACCATTTGTCAAGTGACATACATATGGATAAGGGCAGAGAAACTGAACCCTTAGTTGAAGAACCCTAGCCAAACCCTAGCCCAACCTTAGCCCAACCCTAACCCTAGCCCAACCCTAACCCTAGCCTAACCCTAACCCCAACCCCAACCCTAAAACCAACCCTAACCCTAGCCCAACCCTAATCCTAGCCCAGCCCCAACCCTAACCCTAGCCCAACCCTAACCCCAATCCTGACCCTAGCCCAACCCTAACCCTAGCCCAACCCTAACTCTAACCCTAGCCCAACCCTAACCCTAGCCCAACCCCAACCCTAACCCTAGCACAACCCTAACCCTTACCCTAGAGTTTACTTTTTATGCCGTTTCCTCGTGCGGTATAAGTGATCAGACGACTTTATTCTTCGGGTCGGTGCAATTACAGCGATACCAGAATCATATCGGGTTTTTATGATTGACAGCTGTCACACACTAAAAGACGCATTTTTTTTTTTAATCTAGTTTTTGCATCGCCATATTTTGAGAGCTATAATTTTTCCATATTTTGGCCGACAGAGTCATGTGATGGCTTGTTTTTTGCGGGATAAGTTGACGTTTTTATTGATGCCATTTTTAGGCACATGCCATTTTTTGATCGCTTTCTATTCCGATTTTTGGGAGGCAGACTAAACAAAAACCAACAATTCGGGGATTGTTTTTTTTTTTATTTTTTTTTATGCTGTTCTGCGTATGGTAAAATTGATAAGGTAGCTTTATTCTTTGGGTCAGTACGTTTACAGCGGTACCACATTTATATTGTTTTTCTATGTTTTGGCGCTTTTACACAATAAAAGCTATTTTATAGAAAAAATTATTTTTTTGCATCGATTTATTCTAAGAGCTATAACTTTTTTATTTTTCAGCTGATGGAGCTATATGGTGGCTTGTTTTTTGCGGGACAAGATGACGTTTTCAGCGGTACCATTTTTATTTATATTCGTTTTTTTGATCGCGTGTTATTCCATTTTTTTGTTTGGTGGTATGATGATAAAGCATTGTTTTTTGCTTCGTTTTTTATTTATTTTTTACCGTGTTCACTAAAGGGGTTAACTAGTGGGACAGTTTTATAGGTCAGGTCGTTCTGGACGCGGTGATACCAAATATGTGTACTTTTATTGTTTTGGTTTTTTTTTTTCATAATATTTATTGATGGGTACTTTGCCCATTTGCCCTTAAACAGAATGACTGTTTGGGATAACGTTTGGGATATCCTTATACAAGCTTCTCACAATAGTTGGTCGGTATTTGGGCCCATTCCTCCTGACAAAACTGGTTTAACTGATCCAGGTTTTATGGGTCGCCTTGCTCGCACCTGCCTTTTCAGCTTTTCCCATACATTTTCAATAGGATTGAGATCAGGGCTCATCAAGAGAATGCCAAGAGTGTGCAAAGCAGTCATCAAAGCAAAAGGTGGCTACTTTGAAGAACCTAGAATATAAGACATATTTTCAGTTGTTTCACACTTAAGTATATAATTCCACATGTGTTAATTCATAGTTTTGATGCCTTCAGTGTGAATGTACAATTTTCATAGTCATGAAAATACAGAAAAATCTTTAAATGAGAAGGTGTGTCCAAACTTTTGGTCTGTACTGTATATTATATATATATATATATATATATATATATATATATATAATATATATACTGTATGTTATGTAATATTATATATTAAGATATCTATATTTGCTGAATGTAACACTGGAAGACTGATGTGAGACAATACAATGTCAATTCTCAGATCCTTAAGAAGTTATTTTCTAGTATACACCTTTACTTTCTCATTAGTGGAGGCTGACGGCATGAACCTCCAATGATTCTGATAATGAAGGGACTGCAGTGCTGGTTTAGCACTTTAGTGTTATGTCCCCTTCACAATTTTTCCCTGCACGGTGGTTTTCCTCAGCCACCGACTGTGTAGAAAACTGCAGTCAACTCATTTATTAGTTTGGGTATAAGAAATGTAGCAGTCCTTAAAAATGATAGATTTCAGTGCAATAATAAATGAATAATAATTGCATTCATTATAAGCATTGTTACTTAGTTCTATTCAATGTAGGCCATTATGTATGTATGCTGTGAAATGAAGTTTTTTCACAGTCTAAGGAAAATGGACAGAAGTTGCCTGTGGATTGTTATAATTAGAAGTGCTGCCAAGTTCTGTGTACTCCTTTTTTTAAGGAGTGGAAACCAATGAATGCCATGCAGCCTTTATGGGAATGTAGTTTTGGGAAAGTCATAACCATTAACAGGTTCGGTTCGGATCGGTGAACTTCCCGAACATTTCCGAACCCCATTGAATTCAATGGGAGGTAAAACCAAACCCATATACAACACCTCCAGGGGGGGCCCAAAAGCTGGCAAATCAGCTCAAATTAGGGGCAGACTCCAGGAAAAGTGGCATCAATTGACCCAAAGTACAAATAGCATAATTGCGCAGCATGGATGCATGGGACAGGGCCTGTGACAGGGCTTGGACCAGCATTTCTAGATTAAACATTGATCAGTAACAGGTGGATGAGTGACAGGTGAAGGCCTGGTGCTCTGATAGCCCTGCCAAATTCAGGCAACACACATGAAGGAGACCCAACTTGGAGCCCAAACATTTCCAAAAATTTGTGGCAGACACCAGAAAAAGTGCCATCAATTGACCCACAGTAGAAATTTTATAATGGCACAGCAGCAGTCAGGCATGTGCCATGTATGAGACAGGGTCTGGGCCAGCATTTACAGCTTTGAATTTAAGTTCAAATTAAGATGAGGTGGGTGAAGGACCGGTGTAGGCCTGCTTTGCTGGGAGCCCTGATACCTCATGCCACAGCTCAACCTGCTTTTCTGCTCAGCCACACTCAGGTGGCACAAATATCAGTTTCGTACAAAACTATTGATAGAAAAGTTTAAAGGAAATCTGTCACCCCCTGGCACTTATCTGACCTCTAATATGGGCATACAGGTGATAGAAATGTAAATCTATTCATACCTGTATGCCTGATATTATGGTCTTGTTGCTGTGAAATGTTTTTTTATTCATACAAGTTTCTTATGTGTTCCAGTCCCGGGGCCCTGAAGAAATCCCTGCCTCCTGTGTGAATTACCATGTTTGCCCCCTCCCCTGCATGTCACAGTGCCCTGTGATCTGCAGTTGCAGCAGCCAAATCCAGGCCCTGTGACATGCAGGGGATGGGGAAACATTGTAATTGACACAGTAGGCGGGGATGTCTTCCAGTCCCCGGCCCGCAAGCATCAGAAACTTGATTGAATAAAAAGACATTTCACAGCAACAAGACCTGTAATATGAGGTATACAGGTAGGTATAGATTTACATTTTTATCACCTGTATGCCCATATTAGAGGTCAGATAAGTGCCAGGGGGTGACAGATTCCCTTTAAGGATAGTAACCCGGTGGTTGACTGATCAATTGACGCACAGTAGAAATTTTATAATGGCACAGCAACAATCAGCCATGGGCCATGCATGAGGTATCAGGGTCTGGGCCAGCATTTACAGCTTTGAATTTAAGTTCAAATTAAGATGAGGTGGGTGAGGGAACGGTGTAGGCCTGCTGTGCTGGGAGCCCTGATACCACATGCAACAGTTCAAGCAGCTTTTCTGATCAGCCACATTCAGGTGGCACAAATATCAGCTTCGTAGACTACTATTGTTAGAAAAATTTAAGGATAGTAACACAGGTAGTTAACTGAAAGTAAGTGCAGGCCTGCAGTCTGGGAGCCCTACTGCTACAGGCAACACACATGAAGGAGACCCAACTTGGAGTCCAAAAATTAGGGGCAGATGCAGGGCCGGTGTCAGCACCTGGCGAACCCGGGCAAGTGCCGGGGCCCTGGACCATCAGAGGGGCCCACTCGCTGTCAGGGCCCAGGCCGCTTCCCTGGCATCTGTGCAGCCAGGACAGCCTGCGGTGTTTGATTGCCGACACTTCAGACATGGCCGCGCGCAGTATGCAGTGCGTCTGTGTCTGGTAGTAATGACACAGCACTCGGCAGGGGCGACACTGCACTTTTAATTTTGCTTGTGTGTAGCCCCTGTCACGTCATTGCTAGCAACACAGCCACACAGCGCACTGAGCGCGGCCATGTCTGAAGTGCCGGCAATCAAAGACCGTCGGAGGTCCTGCACAGATGAGGGAGAGCGGCCAGGGCCCCGACAGCGAGTGGGCCCCTCTGATCGTCCTGGGCCCCATGTCTATGACGTGCTGGCGACCCTGCACAGCCACATGGCAGAGGAGCTGGACTGGAGATAGGACCGGGGGGCAGGTGAGTGAGGCTTGTTGCCAGCTTCCCCAATCCCCATTTTAAAAATATTTCTAATATATGTGTGTGTGTGCATGTATGATGTAAATGTCTGTGTATGACTGTGTAAATATACAGTACAAACCAAAAGTTTGGACACACCTTCTCATTTAAAGATTTTTCTGTATTTTCATGACTATGAAAATTGTACATTCACACTGAAGGCATCAAAACTATGAATTAACACATGTGGAATTATATACTTAACAAAAAAGTGTGAAACAACTGAAAATATGTCTTATATTCTAGGTTCTTCAAAGTAGCCACCTTTTGCTTTGATGACTGCTTTGCACACTCTTGGCATTCTCTTGATGAGCTTCAAGAGGTAGTCACCGGAAATGGTCTTCCAACAATCTTGAAGGAGTTCCCAGAGATGCTTAGCACTTGTTGGCCCTTTTGCCTTCACTCTGTGGTCCAGCTCACCCCAAACGATCTCGATTGGGTTCAAGTCGGGTGACTGTGGAGGCCAGGTCATCTGGCGTAGCACCCCATCACTCTCCTTCTTGGTCAAATAGCCCTTACACAGCCTGGAGGTGTGTTTGGGGTCATTGTCCTGTTGAAAAATAAATGATGGTCCAACTAAACGCAAACCGGATGGAATAGCATGCTGCTGCAAGATGCTGTGGTAGCCATGCTGGTTTAGTATGCCTTCAATTTTGAATAAATCCCCAACAGTGTCACCAGCAAAGCACCCCCACACCATCACACCTCCTCCTCCATGCTTCACGGTGGGAACCAGGCATGTAGAGTCCATCCGTTCACCTTTTCTGCGTCGCACAAAGACATGGTGGTTGGAACCAAAGATCTCAAATTTGGACTCATCAGACCAAAGCACAGATTTCCACTGGTCTAATGTCCATTCCTTGTGTTCTTTAGCCCAAACAAGTCTCTTCTGCTTGTTGCCTGTCCTTAGCAGTGGTTTCCTAACAGCTATTTAACCATGAAGGCCTGCTGCACAAAGTCTCCTCTTAACAGTTGTTGAAGAGATGTGTCTGCTGCTAGAACTCTGTGTGGCATTGACCTGGTCTCTAATCTGAGCTGCTGTTAACCTGCGATTTCTGAGGCTGGTGACTTGGATAAACTTATCCTCAGAAGCAGAGGTGCCTCTTGGTCTTCATTTCCTGGGGCGGTCCTCATGTGAGCCAGTTTCTTTGTAGCGCTTGATTGTTTTTGCAACTGCACTTGGGGGCACTTTCAAAGTTTTCCCAATTTTTCGCACTGACTGACCTTCATTTCTTAAAGTAACGATGGCCACTTGTTTTTCTTTACTTAGCTGCTTTTTTCTTGCCATAATACAAATTCTAACAGTCTATTCAGTAGGACTATCAGCTGTGTATCCACCAGACTTCTGCACAACACAACTGATGGTGCCAACCCCATTTATAAGGCAAGAAATCCCACTTATTAAACCTGACAGGGCACACCTGTGAAGTGAAAACCATTTCTGGTGACTACCTCTTGAAGCTCATCAAGAGAATGCCAAGAGTGTGCAAAGCAGTCATCAAAGCAAAAGGTGGCTACTTTGAAGAACCTAGAATATGAGACATATTCTCAGTTGTTTCACACTTTTTTGTTAAGTATATAATTCCACATGTAATAATTCATAGTTTTGATGCCTTCAGTGTGAATGTACAATTTTCATAGTCATGAAAATACAGAAAAATCTTTAAATGAGAAGGTGTGTCCAAATTTTTGGTCTGTACTGTATTTATGTCCATTTTATATGTTTTTTTGAGTATTTGTGTTCAAATATATATACAGTGCTGGCCAAAAGTATTGGCACCCCTGCAATTCTGTCAGATAATACTCAGTTTCTTCCTGAAAATGATTGCAATCACAAATTCTTTGGTATTATTCTCTTCATTTAATTTGCTTGCAGGGAAAAAACACAAAAGAGAATGAAGCAAAAATCAAATCATTGATCATTTCACACAAAACTCCAAAAAAGGGCTGGACAAAAGTATTGGCACCCTCAGCCTAATACTTGGTTGCACAACCTTTAGCCAAAATAACTGCGAACAACCGCTTCCGGTAACCATCAATGAGTTTCTTACAATGCTCTGCTGGAATTGTAGACCATTCTTCTTTGGCAAACTGCTCCAGGTCCCTGATATTTGAAGGGTGCCTTCTCCAAACTGCCATTTTGAGATCTCTCCACAGGTGTTCTATGGGATTCAGGTCTGGACTCATTGCTGGCCACCTTCGAAGTCTCCAGTGCTTTCTCTCAAACCATTTTATAGTGCTTTTGGAAGTGTGTTTTGGGTCATTGTCCTGCTGGAAGACCCATGACCTCTGAGGGAGACCCAGCTTTCTCACACTGGGCCCTACATTATGCTGCAAAATTTGTTGGTAGTCTTCAGACTTCATAATGCCATGCACACGGTCAAGCTGCCCCAAAACATCAGGGAACCTCCGCCATGTTTGACTGTAGGAACCGTGTTCTTTTCTTTGAATGCCTCTTTTTTTTTCCTCTACACTTTATGTTGATGCTTTTTCCCAAAAAGCTTTACTTTTGTCTCATCTGACCAGAGAACATTCTTCCAAAACTTTTTAGGCTTTCTCAGGTAAGTTTTGGCAAACTCCAGCCTGGCTTTTTTATGTCTCGGGGTAAGAAGTGGGGTCTTCCTGGGTATCCTACCATACAGTCCCTTTTCATTCAGACGCCGACGGATAGTACGGGTTGACACTGTTGTACCCTCGGACTGCAGGGCAGCTTGAACTTGTTTGGATGTTAGTCGAGGTTCTTTATCCACCATCCGCACAATCTTGTGTTGAAATCTCTCGTCAATTTTTCTTTTCTGTCCTCATCTAGTGAGGTTAGCCACAGTGCCATGGGCTTTAAATTTCTTGATGACACTGCGCACGGAAGACACAGGAACATTCAGGTCTTTGGAGATGGACTTGTAGCCTTGAGATTGCTCATGCTTCCTCACAATTTGGTTTCTCAAGTCCTCAGACAGTTCTTTGGTCTTCTTTCTTTTCTCCATGCTCAATGTGGTACACACAAGGACACAGGACAGAGGTTGAGTCAACTTTAATCCATGTTAACTGGCTGCAAGTGTGATTTAGTTATTGCCAACACCTGTTAGGAACCACAGGTAAGTTACAGGTGCTGTTAATTACACGAATTAGAGAAGCATCACATGATTTTTAAAACAGTGCCAATACTTTTGTCCACCCCCTTTTTTAGGTTTGGTGTGGAATTATATCCAATTTGGCTTTAGGACAATTCTTTTTGTGTTTTTTTCATTGAAGACAAATTAAATGAAGAGAATAATACCAAAGAATTTGTGATTGCAATCATTTTCAGGAAGAAACTGAGTATTATCTGACAGAATTGCAGGGGTGCCAATACTTTTGGCCATCACTGTATATGCCTGTATGTGTACGTATTTGTGTATGTGCGTGTCTGCGTATTGTATGTGCGCATATCTGTGTACCATGTGCATGTGTGTACATGTGTGCATGTCTGCGTGTACTGTGTGTGTGCATGTCTGCGTACTGTGTGTGTGCGAGCATGTCTGCTTACTGTGTGTGTGCGTTCATGTCTGCATACTGTGTGTGTGCATGTCTGCATATGTGAAGGATGAGGGGGAGGCTGAGCCCTGTGTACTATACCTATATTCACCACCGTATCTGTGCATAATGAATGGTGGTATGTGTTAAAGGGGCCCACTGAGACTCTTTTGCCCAGGGTCCACGATAACCTGGAGGCGGACCTGGGCAGACGCCACTAAAGTGGCATCAATTTCCCCAGAGTAGAAATAGTATAATGTGTCTGTCACACGCCTTCCACTACAGGAAACCCACCAGATGGAGACCCAGCTTGGAGTGTCCATATTTCAAAAAATTGTTAGTAACATCAGCAGCAATAGCAACAGCAGGTACAGAAGCCACGACAAAGGTGTCATAGACTGCAAAAATGCAAGATCAGTGCAGCTGTCACAGGTGTGTCAGATGTATCAGACAGTGGGTCTGCAGCAGGCTGCAGAAGATCACTTCGTTTGGCATTGCAGACGTCTTCTTAAATCTGTCTTACTTTAGGACCCAGTGGCTACCTCCTGCTCTGCTTGACACCCTGGCCTGTGTGTTTAAATACTTTCAGTTTGCTGCAGCGAGGTGCCGGTGATATTCACATGTTCCCTTGTGAAGGCTTGGAGCTATTGCAGTCGGTTTACTTCCTCTCTGGTGCTTTGGAGGACGTTTGGTGTAATCTCTCTGAAGTCTGTTCAAGCTAAGTTTCTCCCCCTGTGTTTGTCTCCCTTGTTGTCTTTAGTTTATAGTGGGGACTGACCAATGCTCACCCCCTTCCCTATCCAGGGCTAAGCTCTAGTGATATACAAGGCTTAGGTTTCCTGTTCAGCGATTGGTGAGAAATCAATATAGGGACGGTAGGGGAGACAGGGTGATATTAGATCAGCCTAGGGGTCTCCACTCCCCCTTTCCCTTGTGTCTGGGCTCCCTTCCCCCTCATCCCTTCGCGTTGCACTTTGTCTTACCTACACTGTGCGTGACAGCAGCACACTAAAAACTACACCATCGACTAGTCTGCCCAGTCTGTGACTGGGGAGCAAAAGTCATTGGAGATCCATAACTTGTTCATCTTGATGAAAGTTAGGTGGTCTACACATTCAGGGAACAGCCGGATGCACTTATCCGTCAGAACACCATCAGCAGTACTGAAGACACGTTCATGCTGGCTGCCAAGCATGACAAAACCTCTAAGGCATGATAGGCGAGCTCAGGCCACTCTTCCATTTTTGAAGACCAAAATGCAAAAGGGACCAAACTCCCCTGATTGAGCTTGAGATACTCCTGCACCATCCTCTCCAATCGTTCACTACGTGTAAGATTTGTACTCAGTTCTGCTGGTGCATGAGCTGGTCTAAAAAAATGTGTGAAACAACTCACAGAAATTGCTTCTGCCACTCACACTGTTGCTGCTGCTAATGTTTTTGCGTAGACGACTCGACGTTCCCGGAGTTGGAAGTCTAGAACTGCGATACACACTGTATGCCATGCTGCTGTCTTGAGGAAAACCACTCTTAAGATTGTCTACAAGCGTGTTTCGATACTCCAGCATGCGCGCTTCCCTTTCCAGGAGGGGAAGCATCTGGCAAAACTGACTCTTGTACCGTGGATCTAATAGAGTGGTAACCCAGTAGTCAGCACTATTTCTAATCCTAAAAATACAGGCATCATGTTCCAGATAGTGCAGCAAGAAGGCTCTCATATGGGGCACTTCCGTGAGGTCCAATCCATTGTGTGTTGGTGGCAGGGTAACACTCAAGCTAGCTTCCTCCGTCCCCTCCTGCCAACCACGGACAACAGAGAGGGGATCATTATCCTCTTCATCTCCTGACTGTTGCGCGTCCATCACCTCGTCCTCCTCCATTTGTTCCTTGGCTCCTGCACCTTTACCAACAGTTTGTCTGGTACCATGAACCACCCTTGATCGCTGTATTCCCCCCTCCCATGGCACCCGCTTGTGCAACTACAGTTCGGAACTTAGAGATATTGTTATCCATTCCGCATCCTCCTGTGCTTCCTCCTCTTCCTCTGGAACCACCACCTCCTACTGCAGATTATTCAAAGTGTGCTCCAGCATGTAGATGACCTTAATAGTGATGCTGGTGATGGCATCGTCAGCACTAGCCATCTTAGTAGCCATTTCAAAACAGTGCAGAAGGGTGAAGAGGTCCTTCATCTGTGCCCACCCCACAAGCGTGATTTGCACCACGTCCGTACTGCGTTGGCCCAGTCTATGCAAAATGACATAGTGAACCAGGGCTCGTCGCTGCTGCCACAGTCGCTGCAACATGTGCAGAGTGGAATTCCACCATGTCGGTACATCGCATATCAACAAATTAGGCCGAAAGACCTCTGTAGCGATGAAAGTAGATGACCCACAAGGTGCGAACGGTAGAAGTGAGCAAACAGTAACCATGCTTTCTCCAACAGCACATCCAGGCCAGGGTAGTGGCAGAGAAATTGCTGTACCACCAGGTTGAGGACATGAGCCATGCAAGGCACATATGTGAGGTTGCCACGGCATAGGTCCCCACCAGGTTAACACCGTTATCACACATGGCCTTCCCTGGCTCCAGGTTCAGTGAAGACAGTCATTGCTCAAACTCTGCCTGGATAGCTGTCCACAACTCTTGAGCTTCGTGGCTGCAGTATCCAAGGCATATTAATTTAAACACTGTCTGATAGCGATGAGCCCTGGCTGCTCAGTACGGAGGTGAGCGGGATTCTCTCTGCGCAGTTGGAACACGTGTCTCATTAAGGGAGAGGTTCAGGGCACTGGTGGAGGAGGCAGAAGCAGTGGAGGAAGCCTTGGGGATTTCAAGACTTCTGGAGCAGCACCTTCCCCACCCGCCCCCACAGCCACCAGAGTTACCCAGTGCCCAGTCAGCGAGATGTAACACCCCTGGCCATGCTTGCTCGTCCAGGTGTCATGGTGAAATGCACCCTGGCAGACACAGATTTTTTCAAGAAATGGGTGATGTTGTCTGCGACATGCAGGTTTAGTGCAGGCACAGCTTTCTTAGAGATGTAATGGCAACTGGTACTGAGGGATTGCAATGGGGCAGCATTTCCGTGGCCAAAATATTGGAGATAGTGAAGTTCAAGCTCTTAGCTTTGGCATGTGTAGGAGAAAACAATCTTTTAAGTGACCACAATTGCAGGACCGAGGGCTGAAAGCTATGCTGAGAGAGGGTGGAGAAGTGTGAACATGACAAACTACTGGACTGTGAGTGAGGTGCAGGCGAAGATGTTATGGTGGATTGAGAAAGATGTGTGCTTGGTGAAACAAAAGCAGCAGGCATGTCCACTTCCGTAACAGCTGAATGGCTCTCACTCATCCCGACTGTAGCAGGTAAACAAGTGGAGGTTCTGCGGCTGGAGACCTGTGTGAGAATACTTGCCACTGTGATGGAGGAGGAAGAAGCAGCAGATGTGGTTGATGGGGCGGCCAGTGATTGGCAAGGCCTGCTAGTCTGCATTTTAGCACAGTGATATTCCCAGACTAACATATGTTGATCGCACATGTGTCGGTTCATACATGTAGCAGTCAAATTATTGCATTTTTTGCCTCTAATGAGTAGTTTTTTTACAAAGTTGGCAGATAACGCTAGTTGGGTCATCATTTACAGTCTCAAAAAAGGCCCAGGCTAGGCAACGCTTCCTGCCCCCGTGAACTGCAGGCTCATGACAGCTGCTGGCCACAGCAAGAGTTGTGGCTAAGGATGCTCTGCTTGTCGTGGTTGCATCACTCCGTGTCTGTGGGGGAAACCACAACGTGACCTCCTTGTCTTCCTGCTCCTCCATCCCCTCTGCTGAGCTACTCAGCTGCATGCCTCTGGGTTCACACCAAGTGGGATCTACAACCTCATCATCATCCTCTCTGTTCTTCCACTCCTCACCCTAAGAGTCACCCACCTCCTCTTCCTGCCCTGACAGCACAGTACAGTCCGCATGCGCCTCAGGTATCTGAGTCTCAACATGATCTCCTCCACCCCCGGAGGTTAACATCTGGTGATGAGGGTCTGGATTCTGCTCGGACCCTCCCTATTTCATCCAGCCCCGGAACCAACTGAAAAAAATTTTGGGCATCGGTGCAGATGCTTTCCTCCTCTTGAGTCTGTGAATCTTTGGAGCAGTCAGTTGGGTGGGTGGAGAGTTGTGACATGGGGGGAAACAAGGGTAATTGGAATGCCAACTCTGAGGACTGTACTATGTGTGGTGTTGATGTGGAGGAAGAGGAGAGGCCACTTGATGCAGCGCTTTCCATCCACTGGAGCACATGCTCTATCTGGCCCTCATCAACAAGGCATACCGCTGTGCTGTTGCAAAAGAAAGGGAGTCGAGTAGCCCATCCAGTAACAGAAGTTGTCAGTTGTCTTTAGATAGGACGAGACGGTGTTTGTTCAGTAGAGCTTTCAGTAACATTACCCCCTACCCCACGTACACCTTGAACACCAAGCCTATTCCCCCTTCCACCATGATCTTTTTCCCCCTCATGTTGGATGTACCCTTCTCCTCTTTTAACCAGCTGTTTCACAACTCTAGGCCCAGACTTGTCAGTCACCTGTCACTAAATTAACAACTAGTATTTATTTGCTGAGATAGTGTGGCTGGACCACACAATTAGCACAAAGTATTTAGATGCTGAAATGGGGACTGATGTCTGGACCACACTATTAGCACAAAGGATTTAGATTCTGAAATGTGGACTGGTGTCTGAACCACACTATTAGCACAAAGGATTTTGATTCTGAAATGTGGACTGGTGTCTGGACCACACTATTAGCACAAAGGATTTTGAATCTGAAATGTGAACTGGTGTCTGGACCACACTATTAGCACAAAGTATTTAGATTCTGAAATGTGGACTGATGTCAGGACCACACTATTAGCACAAAGGATTAATATGCTGGAAGGTCGTTTTCACAAAGGATCCTATCTATCTGAACTAGCTGACAATAAACCACCTAGCTAACTATCTCACTACTTGCAGCAGCAGGACACAGAGTGACTGCAGACTTATTGATTTGGACCGGACAACCCCTTTAAAATGTTTGTGAAAATGTAGGCACTAGTGTAGGTGCACTACTCACTTAGCAGATACTGCTTTTCATGCTGATTTTCACCGCACTATATATCACTGCCATTCACTATCATACAAGATGATTGCAATCGTATTTGAAAAAGGTCCAGATGTATAGGGCCGAAAGATCATGTTTATTTTAGATTGCCTTTTTTGCATAATTCCTGAGTGCCGAGTATTTTTACATTGCTGCTATACGGAATGGAACTCTTATTCTTGCACCTTCTCCAGAGTGCCATATATTCTATTTAAATTACCTAGTGTCCATGCACGGACCCCTAACACGGAATTCTCCAGGAAATCTGTGTTACTGGTTGGGTTCAGGAGCCCAAACATCCTGTGTTTCCCATGCTGTCATCTGTGTGATGGCACGAGAAACACCGGCTCTTATAGGCGATAATCGCCGGTCAGAGAGCTGCGGTTCCGCTGGTCACAGGAGGTGGCTGATGAGTATTATGCTAAAGGAGTCTGTGTTTTTATTTCAATTAAAGGAGTTTACTCTGGCTGTGTTTTTATTACATTTGACTTTGGGGTTAGTATCGGTGGTGTCTTATAGTTGCCTCTCCATTATTAATCTGTGGGCTTGATGTCAGCTAACATTTCAAATCAGACATCAACCTCACAAATATTACCCCACTTGCCACCACACCAGGGCAAGTGGGAAGAGCCAGACAAAGTGCCAGAATTGGCGTTTCTGATAGATGCGCCTTTTCTGGGGCGGATGTGAGCTGCTATTTTTAGGCTGGGGAGGGCCGATATTCATGGCCCCTTCCCAGTCTGAGAATACCAGCCCCCAGCTGTCTGCTTTAGCTTGGCTGGTTGTCAAAAATGGGGGGTCCCCTCATAGATAATCAGCCAATATAAAGCTGACAGTTGGGGACTGAAGCCCGCGGCTGTCAGCTTTACTTGCACTAGTTAGAAAAAATAGAAAGGGACCGCACTTCATTTTTTAAAATAATTTATAACTTATACAGGCGCCAGCTGATGAAAACTATCATCAGCCTAGCCTGCTCTCACTGCTATAAGTGAGACCAGATGTAGGATGATGAGAGTAGTACTCTCATCAGCCGACGCCTGTGATCGGCAGTAACCTTTTTACCACCAGTCACAGCTGCTGCATGGGAACTGCAGCGCTCTGACCAGCGGTAACGAACTTACTGCCAATCAGAACCTGTGTTTCTCACCCTGTCACACAGATGACAGCGTGAGAAACACCGGATGTTCGGGCCACCCATTCTTTTGAATGGGGTCATAGTTCGGGTTCGAGTTTGAGTACCATTCTGGAATCCGAACCAAACTTTTTTTAAATGTTCGGCAGAATCTGCCGGGCCCGAACATCCACGAGTTTGCCCATCACTAGTAGGCACTCTTTCCCATGTGATAAAGCCAAGCACATAGTCGTATATCCTGTAATGTGTATGCTGTAAGCTATGTGCATGCATTCAGGATTTGCAGAATAAAAATCTGCTAATACTGGTGTATTGGTAGGAAAAACGCTGCACAAAAAACGTGCGTTTTTACCACTTTTTTTGCCATGTGTTTGAGTGCTTTTTTTAATTGTTTTTTCTATTCATTAAAATGGGTGAAAAATGTTGCAAAAGCACCAAAATAATTGACATGCTTCAAATCTGCAAGGAAAAAATAAGCAACATGTACATGGAATTTCAGAAAAGGGACACACATGAATGAAACAAGTATCTGCCAGGAAAGTCACAATCTTAAAAGGGAATATCTCACTAGGATTGTAATTCCCTATCTGCGTTCAGCATGGGGTACAGACAGAGACCCTACTTGCAGCAATATGTCACTTATTTCGGCTGCTTGCTGCACTTTTGATAAATTCACTGTTTTATCTGCTGGAGATCTACCAGTTCTCTGAATGCTGAGCTCTTTATAACCACGCCCACACCATTGTTTGACAGCTTTCCGTGTACACTGTCCATAGGCAAAAAGCTGCAAATCAGTGGTGGAGGCAAGGTTAAATAGAGCTCACCAATATGAAGGACTACAGGGCAACAGATTTACTAGTCCTCTAGTTATGATATCCTATTGATAAAAAAGTAATTTTATCAAAACTACATCAAGCAGCCCAGTAAATGACATATCACTGGAATCAGGGTCTCAGCCAATACATTATGTTAATCTTAGATTACCTGTCAAAAACATGGTGACAGATTCCCTTTAAGGGTAAGCCAAATTGAAAAGGGTGTGTACTTTTGACATGGTTCATGCTAAATGCTACTCGCACGCCGCTAGGTTCAGATAGGGGCGAGACAGGTTACATGAATTCATTGGAATCCTCGGGGAACCATTACTCAGGCAGACCATAGACCATGTGTTGCAGCTTCTCTCAGGCACACAGGGGTATTGACCCTCAGGCATAGATACATAGGTTGTTTCACTTGCTGACCAGACACACTTGACAAGAGTCCTAATAAATGGTAGAACATTTAATAAGAAGCAGCACAGCCAGTGCAAGTTAAGTCTTATGAGCAATGAGCTCCAGTGACAAACAGAACAGTTTCCTTAGCAGCGCAACAGTTCACAGTCTTCCCAGTAGTACAGGACAGTACAGTTCTAATGCAAAGGCACATTAATGAACACAACATTCTTTACAGCACAGTGAGATGGAGGAGGGGGGGAGGGTTTGCTGAGGGAGATGATCCCTGTGACACCATTTCTTCCAGTCCTTATCTTTCTGTCTGACAATAATCTGCACTGTTAGTTCAGGAACTCTACCTGACCTGTGCTTAGCTTCACTCCTGACTTGAATCCTTTTCACTTGAAGGGGCGCTTCTGTGAGATACAGAACACACACCACCTTTCTCTTCGGCTCCAGACAGACAGTTAACAACTTCCCCACAATCCCCCTGGGGCTCTGCTAAAACACTCCCCTTCTCTGGTGACTGTGTTAACCCATCTAGCTGCTGGATGCTTCTGGAGCACAGCACTTCCTGTCAAATGTGCTTTTGTTACTTCTAATAGTTGCTGAATGCTTTTAAAGCAACAGCACTACTTCTGCATGTCACACTCTGCAACAGCACTACTTCTGCATGTCACACTCTTCCCTCCTTTTTGAATGTCGTCCTCGACATTCGTCTTAATTGGTCAATCTGAACAATTCTGAGACAGTGGTGAAAGTTGGATAACTTTATATACAAATTGGCAATGTGAAATTGGTATAACGTTCATAAACATTGATAGCAACCTAATCTTATGACCTTTTTCTTGTAGGATGCCTGTAAGAAATAAACAATTAACATAATTAAAACAATCAGCATCTCTTCAGCTGGAGCTTTTTGTACGTCTTCAACCAGCTCTCTCTCTATGCTCTTGTTCTTTGTTTCTACAAAGTCTTTTAAGGAAAATCAAAGCATGAAAACAAGTTTTTCCACCAGGTAACATCTTCCATACTGCCTCTTGGTGGTGAATACCACTCAAGTGGGCTTACCTGGTCCACAGGCAGAGATACCTGTTTCCAGTCAACAGTCTTTAGCACTTGACTCGGTATACCAAGTATCTCATATTTCAGCATCACGGGCCTCCTCACTTCTCGAGTCGACATCCTCCTCTTGGGTTGTTCCTCAGAGACCACAGGTTCTTTGTTCATAGTGGTTTCTTCCGCCAAACTCATTTCCCGTGCTTCCTCAGATGCTTTTGGAGCTGCCTCTGTAAGTTCCTGTACTTCTCCTGAGTCGCTTGTTTCCACACAGTCTGGTAATTCCGCTCCTCCTGAGTGTCGATCGGTCACTTCAGGGGCCGGTGTTCGATCATCAGATCTAACTTGGACTTCATCTGTACTCCTTGGTATGAACTCTGGAGCCTCAGGACTTAGTTCACTCTCCTGATGATGGTACATCCCTCTCCTTGCCGGTCCGAGAAATACAACGGTGTGTTCTTCTCCATCGGAACTTTCAAGGTCACTATCCACCTCCGGAGCTTCAGTCTGTGGTGGTCCCGAAGTCAATCTCAGACGATGTCGATCTACATCTGGGAAGTCTTGTTGTGGTGGGAGATAATCACAGGGTAGCAGTAAATTCTGATGGACTTTTCTGGTTTTCTTGTCTCCTGTTTCCAATCAGATTTCATAAACTGGTCTGTCATCAGCTTTCCTCATTATGACCATATACACCTTGTCTTCCCAGTACAAACAAAGGTTTCCTGGACCTCCTTTCTCACGTACATTCTTGACTAGTGTGTCACCCTACCTGGATGCCACAAGTGTAATTAAAGCTGTGTCTGAGAGCAAGGGGGAGGTTCTCTGGTTAGGGGAACATTAGCATGCAATGCCTCCTGTCTCAGGCCAGTAGGGGGAGCAGCCTGCCCCTATAAAAGCTGGTACTGGGGACAGGGTTAGAGAGAACTGGAAAGCCTGTCTCAGCTTTGAGACGTGTCCCAGAGTGGAGCAGGGACAGAAAGTTGATTGCACCTAAGAGGAAGTGTGGCAGTAGGAGAGAGCCACAAGCCAGAGACAAGAGGCGCAGTGAGCCTGTCTTGGCAGATAAAAGACTTTACTTTACCAGACTTTGGTGTCTGAGGCTGGGAGGATTCCACATCCCCCAGCTGAGAACCAGTCCGCAAGGGACTGTACATTCCTTGGCCTAAGAAGCCTGGAGGCCCTGCCACAACCGAAGGGACCAGTAAAGCCATACAAGGCTGGGAGCAGAAAGGAACCCACGTCGCAGGCCATACAGGCGAGACAGCACGGAAAGCTCGGAAACGTGGGCTGTTACTCTATAAGGAGGGGATAGCCAAAAGGAGCGCAGAAAGCACGGTAGGCCTACTCTCTCACCCTGACCAGGGCCAATTTCCCCGTTGCTCTCAGACATCCAGGTCCCCTCCTAGCTGGGACTGTTTGTGGGTCAGTTTACCTGTTTAGTAAAGACCCTGGACTGCAACCTGTTGTCTGTGTGCTCCTTGCTCCTCCAGCACTATCATCACTGGGACTCTCACTACCATCACTCCCACCATCCACTATACTGCCCTGGGGCCGCACTCTTCCCGTGGGGAGTCACACTACCCTAGCTGCACACCTCATCAGCCCCAGCGGTCTGCATGCAGCGGGGGTTCCTAATAACCGCAATCCACGGGTGGCGTAGTCAGACATAATTAATAACACATAACGGACTACCACTGGCCTGACCACCCTGAGCCACGGAACCGGGTTGCCACTACTACTCCCATCGTTCCCCCTATTGCCCGGATCCGAGTGCCCCACGGCCCAGGGGGCGAGTCAGCTTTGGCGTAGTCGGCAGGATTTCGTGCCCGCAACCACCGGGTACTGCGTGCCTGAAAAAGACTTTTGTAACTTACCTGTGGCGAAGTTTCCCGCCGTCCAGAGTCTTTTTCCGCCATCCGGAGCCGATTCCCGCCATCAGACGCCATCTTGGACCGTTTCCCGCCGTCTTCTGCCGTCTTCCCGCCATCCGCAGCTGTTTCCCGCCATCGGACGCCATCTTCAGGACGCCGCGCGGGAAGAAGAGGGGCGTGGACGTCAAAACCGCGCGAGATCCGAAGCTCCGCCCCACGCACCGACGCTGCGCAAGGTCCTGGAAGGGAGAGAGAGCGACGCTGACGTCATCAGGACGCGACGCCAGGTCCTCGTCCATAGGAGCAGCAGCGGAGCCGCGGCCTACAGAAGAGGATCGTCGGAAGGTAGGCCACACTTCACTAGGGGGGAAGGAAGATGTCGGACACAGAGGCGCCCACTACCACCAACGCAGCTGCAGCAGCGGTGATGCCCTTTTCCTTGCCCTACATCCCTGGAGCGGCCTGGCTGCCCAAATACTCAGGGGAGCCCCATGCCCTAACTGACTTCAAGGAAAGACTGTATAGTTTGTTCCAAGTTTACCCCCTGACAGAGGAACAGAAGGTCAGCATATTGACAGGGCAGTTAACTGGCGCAGCCCAAAGGGAGGTAAAATCATGGCCCATTGAGGAGAAAGGGACTGTGAAGGGTATTCTGGCCCGGCTGCGGGGTACCTTTGATACACGTACCTCCGCTGAAATTAAAATGAGGTTCTATGGATGTAAGCAGCGGGCACAGGACAGCATCAGAGACTATGCCCTAAATCTGCAGGAAGCCTTGAGGGCTATTCAACAAACTGACCCTGGCAGTGTGCAGGGAACCGATAAGCTGCTAACAGAACAATTCATAGAGGGTCTGCTGTCCAGCGCCCATAGGGCCCAGCTGCGCCTCATGTTCTTCCAGAACCCCGACCTGACCTTTGCCCAATTTAAGGACAGGGCCATAAGGGTGCTCCGTGAATCTGCAACCAGTGGCGCTATAAACCCCCGGCGCCCTGCTATCACCTACCACCAGGAGGCGGCGCCCTCCTCTATGGACTCCGTGGAGGCTGATGCACAGGCCCTGAACCAAGCCCCGTCGAAAGGCCTGCACCACCAAGTCCAGGAGCTGACCAGGAGCGTCGCGGCGTTGACCAGGACCGTCCAGGCGTTGCAAGTGGACCCGTCAAGACCCATCAAGCTGGCTTCAAGTCCGGAGGATGTCCCGTGGCGTCGACAGAGGAGGATTCCGTCGTTCCGAGGGAGGCCCACAGACCGCTACGCAGAGGATGGACAGCCCATTTGCCGTCGATGCAACCAGCCCAGACACATTTCCAGGTACTGGAATTTAAACGGGTCCAACCTGGGGCAGAGGGCCGACCCCCAGGCATAAGATCACCAGGCCCTTATAATTGGCGTGATAAGTACGTTGGGGGGCGCCCGGTTTTACCCGTGGTGCTGGACGGTATCCCCATGAGCGCCTTGCTGGATACTGGGTCGCAAGTAACCACAATCCCTTATGTACTTTTTAAGCAGTATTGGACTGATGCTGATATCACACGGTATCCAGACAGTAACTTGAGCATCATCGCCAGTAATGGCTTACCCGTGCCGCAGATGGGGTTCAAGGAGATGACCATTAAATTTGGTAAAGTTGAACTGCCGGCACAGGGAGTGATTATTGTGGACATTGACCGTCATGAAAGTCACCCTAAAATAACTGTGGGTACTAACGTAATTGAAAATTGTCTTTCAGAAGTAATTGTAATTCTACAACAGGTGGCGGTGAATGCTAGTTCCAGCCAACAGAGAGTCCTCAACAAGGAGATAAAAGCCCTGATGAGACGGCAGCAGGTAGAACTGTCTGGTGGTGAGATCGGTAGCGTAAGACTCAGTGATCCATTCCCCATTTCCATGCCTCCCAAAAGTGAAATGATGATCTGGTGTCGGACTGCAATCGGGTTGAGAGGTAGAGACTACCAAGCCATGGTAGAACCCGTGTGCTCAGACAGCAGGCCCACCATTTTGACAGCCCGGGGGGTGGTTGATGTCCGTCATGGGAGGGTGCCCGTCCGCATCCTCAACATTGGGGAGAGGGAAGTACACTTACCCAGGTACGCTACACTCGCCAAACTGTTTGTCGTCGAACACCAAGCTATCAGGGCCGTGGAACCCTTGCCTCCATCTCCACAGGCGGAGGGTAATGGCTCCCAGAAACAAAAGGAGGACTGGTGCCAGAAACTCCACGTGGGTGCTGACTCCACTCCCCTGCACCAAAAACAAGGAGTCTACCGGGTGGTACGGGAGTACGAGAGAGTCTTTAGTAAGCACCCGCTAGACTTCGGCAGAGTAAAAGGGATAGAACACCACATCCCCACAGGGAGCCACCCACCAATAAAAGAGAGGCACAGACCTGTACCCCCTGCACATTATCAGAACGCCAAGGGTATGCTAAGGGAGATGAAAGAAGCTGGGGTCATTAGAGACAGCTGTAGCCCCTGGGCAGCCCCCTTGGTTCTGGTGAAAAAGAAAGACGGCACCATGAGAATGTGCGTGGACTATAGACAAATCAACCGTATCACTCACAAAGACGCATATCCGCTGCCTAGAATAGAAGAGTCTTTAGCCGCACTAAAATCTGCTAACTTCTTTTCTACTTTGGACCTTACTAGCGGGTACTGGCAGGTTCCTGTGGCAGAGGCTGACAAGGAGAAGACCGCCTTCACCACCCCGATGGGACTGAGCGAATTCAACTGTATGCCTTTCGGGCTCTGCAACGCACCAGGGACCTTCCAGCGGCTGATGGAATGCTGTCTAGGGCACCGAAACTTCGAGACAGTCCTCCTTTACCTGGACGACGTGATCGTCTATTCGAAGACCTACGAGGACCATCTCAAGCACCTGGCTGAGGTGTTCGAAGCCCTGGCAGGCTATGGCCTGCAGGTGAAACCATCGAAGTGCCACCTGCTGAAACCAAAGGTCCAGTACCTAGGGCACGTGGTAAGCGCGGAAGGAGTGGCCCCCGACCCTGACAAGGTCACGGCAATCAAGAGCTGGCCAAGCCCCTCGAACATCAAAGAGGTGAGACAGTTTCTCGGGTGGGTAGGCTACTACCGAAGGTTCATCCCCGGGTTCACTAAGATGGCAGCTCCTATGCAGGACCTCCTGATCGGACAGTCCAAGTCCAGAAGTCAAAAGCCACCCTTCAAGTGGGATAAACCGGAAGAGGAGTCCTTCCGCCAGCTAAAGTTGGCCCTCACTGGGGATGAGATCCTGGCCTACCCTGATTATGGCCAGCCTTTCATTCTCCACACAGATGCCAGTAATGTGGGACTGGGAGCCATACTGTCCCAAAACCAACAGGGCAGAGAACGGGTGATCGCATATGCCAGCCGGAAGCTGAGGCCCACCGAAAGGAACCCGGAGAATTACAGCTCCTTCAAGCTAGAATTCTTGGCGGTGTTGTGGGCCGTGACGGAACGCTTCAAGCATTACCTGGCCTCCGCAAAGTTCACCGTGTACACGGACAACAACCCGTTGACACACCTGAACAATGCAAGACTGGGTGCCCTGGAACAGCGGTGGATGGCCCGTCTCTCCAACTATGACTTCGTGATCAAGTACCGGGCAGGCAAAACCAACGCCAACGCGGACGCCCTATCAAGGATGCCTCACTTACCTGAAGGTGACGAAGACCCAGAAGAGCTGGAGGAGGTAGAACTCCCCGCGTTTCACCGGTATGGAGACGCTCAACACTCTCAACGCGTGAAGGAGGAGGATCTAACAACTGTGATGATGAATCCCCTACCTCACCACAGCTGGGCCGAGACCCAAGATAGTGACCCTGCTGTCCGCCTGGTGAAAGATCTGCTGACCCGGGAAGACGCCCGCCTAGATCCAGATGCCCCAGAGGAAGCCAAGCAGCTGTGGAAGGAGAAGAGCAAGCTGTTCCTCTACGAAGGCAAGTTGTGCAGAAGGATTGTCAACCACCGGACGCACGAGCTGACCTGGCAAGTCGTGGTCCCAAGGCGGGATGCAGCTATGGTCCTGGGGGCTTACCATGACAGAGCGGGGCACTTCGGTTGGAAGAAACTGGAGTTCCTGCTAAGAGGAAGGTTCTTTTGGGTCGGTATGAGAGGAGCAGTAGAAAAGTGGTGCAGAGACTGTGGCCCTTGTCACCTGAGGAGGAAGGACCGCACCAGCCAGAAGACACCCTTGAGGCCCATCGTCACCACGCAGCCTCTTGAGCTGGTAGCTCTGGACCACGTCAAATTGGCTCCAAGCCGGTCCGGATACATCTACGCCCTGACAATCGTGGACCACTATTCCCGTTTTCTAGTGGTGGTCCCGGTAAAGGACTTGACAGCCCAAACAGCGGCCCGAGCCTTACAGCAATACTTCTGCCGTCCACACGGGTATCCGGAACAGGTCCTGACAGACCAGGGTCCAGCGTTTGAAGCTGAAATCTTCCAGGAGTTCTGCAACCTCTATGGCTGTAAGAAGATTCGGACAACGCCTTACCACCCCCAAACCAACGGGATGTGTGAGAAGATGAACAATATAGTCATTGATCTCCTGAAGACGTTGCCCCTGGAGGAACGCAGCCTGTGGCCAGAAAAACTGCCGGACCTGGTAGACATGTACAACAACATCCCGGTGAACGCTACAAACTGCACCCCGGCTTACCTGATGCGAGCTAGACCAGGTAAGCTGCCCGTAGACCTGGAGATGGGAGTCCTAATACCTGAGGACACCTCCCCGGATGCGGACTGGGATACGGAAAGGCAACTGCAGTACAAGAAGGTACAGGAGAGTGTGGAGAAGAGCCTGGCCCAGGTGAGAGAGAAGCAAGAAAGACTCTTCAATCAACACGCCCCTGCTAGTCCCCTAGAACCTGGTGAGCAAGTCCTAAAGCGAAAAAGAAGGCTACATAACTTGGACGACCAGTGGGAAAGGGAACCCTACACCGTACTGCAGTCTGACCATGACAACCCAAAGGTGTGCGTAATCACCAAGGACGGAGGAGAAACCACTAGTGTCGTCTCCAGAGACCACCTCAAAAGGTGCCCCGAGCAACTCCGTAGTGCAGAAGAGGATCCGAGTGACCTTGAACCCGCAGAGGACAAGGAAGAAATGATCAGCACCGTTCTCGGAGAGTTCCCTCAGTCCTGGACTCGCATAAATGATGACATAGTGGTACCTGTCCTGCATTTCCTGCAACCGGCACAGCAACAACCAACACCAGAGCCGGAAGGTGAAGAGGAGCAAGCGGTTCCAGAGGCAGAAGAGCCTGTTCCAGCAGCCCAGGAGAGTCAACCCTCTGCTGACAGTGAGCCTGCCATGCCTGCGGTAAGCCAAAGGACCCGCAGACAGCTGCCTGCCCTACCTGTACACCCAGCTGGTAGCTGTACCCCTAACGCTAGTGGGGAAAGCCAGGTTGGTCCACCACCAGACAGTGGGTTAAGGAGGTCAACCAGGAGCACAAAGGGACAGATACCCGCTCGCTGGAGAATATAGAGTGTACTAAATTGTAAATAACCTTGTTGCCAAATGTTGAATTGTTTGCCAAAGTTACCTGCATGTTTATTGATAGTGTGTTTCAGTTTCTTGCAGTTACCGTAAGGATTCACAGGTTATGGACTTTTATAACCGGGACCTTGTATGGACTGCATTCTGAGCCTAACCCAGGAATGAACTAAGACTGTAAAGGACTTGGGGTAGGACAGACCCCCACCTGGTTAAGGCTCCCCGTTGTATTGGTGATATGGACACCCGGTCACAGGCCACACTGTGACCTTAAGAACTCAATTTGTGCGTCGTCTGTCTATTAATGTTTTATTGTTATGCATATTGTCTTTGTTTACTGTTTAGTCCCGGAGTACTAAATTTCACTAGGGGGGAATGTGTCACCCTACCTGGATGCCACAAGTGTAATTAAAGCTGTGTCTGAGAGCAAGGGGGAGGTTCTCTGGTTAGGGGAACATTAGCATGCAATGCCTCCTGTCTCAGGCCAGTAGGGGGAGCAGGCTGCCCCTATAAAAGCTGGTACTGGGGACAGGGTTAGAGAGAACTGGAAAGCCTGTCTCAGCTTTGAGACGTGTCCCAGAGTGGAGCAGGGACAGAAAGTTGATTGCACCTAAGAGGAAGTGTGGCAGTAGGAGAGGGCCACAAGCCAGAGACAAGAGGCGCAGTGAGCCTGTCTTGGCAGATAAAAGACTTTACTTTACCAGACTTTGGTGTCTGAGGCTGGGAGGATTCCACATCCCCCAGCAGAGAACCAGTCCGCAAGGGACTGTACATTCCTTGGCCTAAGAAGCCTGGAGGCCCTGCCACAACCGAAGGGACCAGTAAAGCCATACAAGGCTGGGAGCAGAAAGGAACCCACGTCGCAGGCCATACAGGCGAGACAGCACGGAAAGCTCAGAAACGTGGGCTGTTACTCTATAAGGAGGGAATAGCCAGAAGGAGCGCAGAAAGCACGGTAGGCCTACACCCTCACCCTGACCAGGGCCAATTTCCCCGTTGCTCTCAGACATCCAGGTCCCCTCCTAGCTGGGACTGTTTGTGGGTCAGTTTACCTGTTTAGTAAAGACCCTGGACTGCAACCTGTTGTCTGTGTGCTCCTTGCTCCTCCAGCACTATCATCACTGGGACTCTCACTACCATCACTCCCACCATCCACTATACTGCCCTGGGGCCGCACTCTTCCCGTGGGGAGTCACACTACCCTAGCTGCACACCTCATCAGCCCCAGCGGTCTGCATGCAGCGGCGGTTCCTAATAACCGCAATCCACGGGTGGCGTAGTCAGACATAATTAATAACACATAACGGACTACCACTGGCCTGACCACCCTGAGCCACGGAACCGGGTTGCCACTACTACTCCCATCGTTCCCCCTATTGCCCGGATCCGAGTGCCCCACGGCCCAGGGGCCGAGTCACTAGCACCCGGCTTCCCGGTGCCAATTCTGCTCCATAACATTTTTGATCATAGTACTTCTTATTCTTGCTCTGTCCTTGCGTAACCACTTTGGACGCTATGTTGTATGCCTCTGCCATTTGTTCCTTCCATGTCCGAACGTACTCCGGATACGTACTGTAGGTCTCTGACATCGGAGTATTGAACATGATGTCAATTGGCAGTCGTGGCGATCATCCATACAATAGGAAAAAGTGTGAGTAACCCTTTGCATCGCTCTTTGTACAGTTATAGGCATGCACCACTTTTGACAGAGAACTCTTTCAGTCTTTCTTCTCATCAGCTGTTAAAGTGCGCAACATCGACAATAATGTCCGGTTAATACGTTACACTTGTCCATTACCCTCTGGGTGATAGGGCGTTGTGTGGGATCTCTGAATTCTTCAGGACTTTCTTAGCTTGGCAAAGAGCTGGTTCTCAAATTTTATTCCTTGGTCATGGTGTAACCTCGTAGGGAACCCAAACCTCAAAGCAAAATCATTGAAGATCTTCTCTGCGGCTGTTCGACTCGATTTATTGGTGGTGGCATATGGTTGAGCAAATCGAGTGAAATGGTCCATCACCACCAAGATGTATTCGTAACTAGAGATGAGCGGTGTTCAACTTGAACTGTTCGCCAATCTCAAATTCGAGCTGTTTTGGGCGGTGTTCGAGCCCTTCGGCGAACTCGAATGATTTGAAAAAAATTCGGCTGTTCGAGGTTATGTTCGATAACAGTTCGTGCACCAAAATCATAACTGGATTTTTTTCTCAGTAATGATGAAAATTAATGTTAATACGCAGTTTGAGTGTACAGCGGGGCGGGGGGAGGGGCAGGGGATGGATCTCTGCAGGAATAATGAAGATCTCCATTTTTTTTTCTCTTTCCCGCATTTACAGTGGGGAGGTGCAATCTGTCAGCCTATCAGCAGCGCACACACGGAGCGAAGTGCTTTTCTTCACACAAGCAAGGGCATGTGTCATGGCAGTGTATGTCACATGTCCTTGCCCTATAAGACCCAGCCATTTTCCCCATCGCCACCATTTTCTCACTGCTGCAGCTGCGTGCTAGACGGCACCGCTGTTACTGTGTGCGCTATACCTTGTTAATTTCAAGCCAATTTTCGCACAAATCTAGAGATAGCTTGGGGGTAGGGAATAGTTGTGATTGCAGTCCTTTTAAGGACTAGGTTACAGCATTTCCTACGACTTTTATCAGGCAGGTCTGTGCTCTTAAATAGATAGGTTGGGAGTAAAGACTAATTGTAATTGCAGTCCTTTTCAGGACTAAGTTAGATCAGTTCCTATCAGTTTTTGCCAGGCAGGTCTGTGCCAGTGCTGTGCAAGTTTTTTTCACAGCATTTGGCTAAATCTAGGAAAGCTAATCCTTTTTGGCCTATTGCAGAGTGTGTTAGTCAGTGGAGTAGCCTATCTGTGTTGCAAGCTACACCACCTGTGTATAGAATAACAATTTTTTTACTGCACCTAGTGAAGTAAAATCTTTTGGGCATAGCATCATTCTATTAGTCCATCTATACTGACCTCCATAAGGTTGCAAATTGAATATAATTTTTTTCTGCATCTACCTCTGAAAAAATATTTGGGCTTCTAGCTGTGTGTGGGACTTGGTCTATTAGTCCATCTATACTGACCTCCATCAGGTTGCAAATTGAATATAATTTTTTTCTGCATCTCGCTCTGAAAAAATATTTGGCCTTCTAGCAGTCTGTGGGACTTGTTCTATTAGTCCATCTATACTGACCTCCATCAGGTTGCAAATTGAATATAATATTTTTCTGCATCTACCTCTGAAAAAATATTTGGGCTTCTAGCTGTGTGTGGGACTTGTTCTATTAGTCCATCTATACTGACCTCCATCAGGTTGCAAATTGAATATAATATTTTTCTGCATCTAGCTCTGAAAAAATATTTGTCCTTCTAGCAGTGTGTGGGACTTGTTCTATTAGTCCATCTATACTGACCTCCATGAGGTTGCAAATTGAATGTAATTTTTTTCTGCATCTAGCTCTGAAAAAATATTTGGGCTTCTAGCAGTGTGTGGGACTTGTTCTATTAGTCCATCTATACTGACCTCCATCAGGTTGCAAATCGAATATAATATTTTTCTGCATCTAGCTCTGAAAAAATATTTGGCCTTCTAGCAGTGTGTGGGACTTGTTCTATTAGTCCATCTATACTGACCTCCATCAGGTTGCAAATTGAATAGAATATTTTTCTGCATCTAGCTCTGAAAAAATATTTGGCTTTCTAGCAGTGTGTGGGACTTGTTCTATTAGTCCATCTATACTGACCTCCATCAGGTTGCAAACTGAATATAATTTTTTTCTGCATCTAACCCAGACAATAGTTTTGGCCTAATACCACAGTTTGGCCACTCAGCTCTGCTCTGTTCCCATCCATTGTTTTTTTGTGCAAACAACTCCAGAGTTGTGAATTAGTTAACCACCAAAATGAGTGGAAAAAGGCCTGCTGCTGGTGGAAAGGGGAATAGGCATGTTGGGAAGGGGAAAAAAGGTTGTGTCCGTGGAGTAGGTGTTAAAGCAACAGTAACATCTGCAGAAGAAAGACCATCTTCCAGCAAAACTAAAATGTCTACTTCTTTTAGCGGACAATGTGATAAGATCCCTTTCTTACGGCCACACCAATTGCTACAAATTCCAGATGAGGCACATAAACAGCAGGTGCTTCAACGGATATCAAGTGTTCCTTTAAGTGGGCTCTCCTCCACATCAACTTCAACATCACAAATACTCCAGTCCTCAGAGGTGTCACCCCAATCGCATTTGCTTCCTCACAGCTCCCAAATCTCCAGCTGCCCGTCTGAGTATGAGGTAGAACAGATGGTTGAGTCTGCAGAGCTGTTTACTTATACTATAGCCTGGGAATCAGAGGTCGGCTCTAGCGCTTCTGTGAATCCAGACGAGGAAATGATCTGCACTGATGCCCAGAATCTTCATGAGTCGGATCCAGGACCAGACGCAGAAGGTTCTGACCATAATGTAGACCCTCATTCCCAAACTGTAACTCCTGTTGGTGGAGACAATGAGGAAGACGATGATGAGACTCAAATACCTGATTGGAGCGACAACTTTCGTTTTTTGTCAGGGCAGAAACAGGTTGGCTCTGAGGACGACGGGTGTGATAACACACAGGGTGATGATGATGAGGTTGGAGATCCCACTTACTGTCAACCCACAGTCAGCCAAGAGATGAGGTCAGCAGAGGAGGTGGAGGTGGATGCTAGTGACGACGAGGTCAGGTTGCACCTTCCTGGACAGAGACGTAGTACTGGAAGCACGTCAACAACTGCATCCTCAAACACAACTCTGCCTCTGACCACAAGTCGTGGCGGCTCTTCAGGTCGCATGGGTGCTAAGCCTTGCATAGCCTGGGCATTTTTTCAGATCGATAAAGATGACCCAACTCGTGTTATCTGTAACATTTGTCAACAAAAGCTAAGTAGAGGCCAAAAAATACATAGTTTGAGTACTTCATGCATGAACCGGCACATGGACATGAAGCATAAGCTGCAGTGGGAAGCTCACTGTGCTACAATGCGGCCTAGCCGGCCGGGCCAACCACCTTCTGCCCCATCTTGTGCATCTGCGGCCTCTTCATCCTCTGTGACTGGGGGGACAGCAGTCACACCTGTTTTGGGACGCAGACCTGCCACCTCTTTACCCGCAACAGCCAGCGTGATTGGCAGGTCATCATTTTCTTTGAAGGTGGTAACACCAGCTTGTGTTGAGCGCTGTACGACATTGATAGCACCACCTTTGGATCAAGGCAACCTAACATGTCCGCCTGCATCTTCCTCACAGACCGGCAGTTTGCCGGGGACACCCTTATCAATCCCGTCTAAGCACAACAGCCAGCCCTCAGTCCCTCAGATGTGGACAAGTAAAAGACCATTTCCTCCTAGCCATGAGAAAGCTAAGAGGTTGAATTTCACCATCTGCAAGCTCTTGGCTACAGAAATGCTGCCTTTCCGCCTGGTGGACACAGAGGATTTTCGAGACTTTATGTCCGTTGCAGTGCCCCAGTACCAGATGCCCAGTCGGCACTACTTCTCAAAGAAAGGTGTGCCTGCGCTCCACCAGTATGTCACACAAAACATCACCGCTTCTTTGAGAAACTCTGTGTGTGACAGGGTGCATTTCACCACAGACACTTGGACGAGTAGGCATGGACAGGGGCGTTACATGTCGCTGACTGGGCACTGGGTAACTATGGTGACAGCAGGACAAGGGGCTGCTGTCCAAGTCTTGCCGTCCCCACGAGTTGTGCGTCAATTCTCTTTATCTCAAAGTTCCTCCACTGCTTCTGCTTCCTCAACCTCCTCTCGGTCCTCCATCTGCACCCAAAGCCTGCCTGGTCATGCCACAAGCTTTCTAACTGCGCAGAAGGGATCCTGCACACCTCCTTACTATGCTGGCAGTAGGGCTCAACGTCATCAGGCGGTTTTTACTTTGAAATGTGTGGGAAATGTGAGTCACACAGCTGAGGAGTTGTGGTCAGCTCTGGAGAACCAATTTCATAAATGGTTGTCTCCACTGGACCTGAAACCAGGGAAGGCCGTGTGCGACAATGCTGCAAACCTGGGTGCGGCCCTTCGCCGGGGCAATGTCACACACGTGCCTTGTATGGCTCACGTGTTGAACCTGGTTGTCCAGCAATTTTTAGCCCACTATCCCGGACTAGATGGCCTTCTGCAGAGGGCACGGTCGCTGTGTGCTCACTTCCGCCGTTCGCATCCCGCAGCTCAGCGACTTACATCTCTACAGAAGTCGTTGGGCCTGCCACTGCACCGGCTAAAATGCGATGTGCCTACCCGGTGGAATTCAACTCTGCACATGTTGCAGCAACTGTGGCAGCGCCGACAAGCCCTGAGGTGGGGCAAATCACGCTGGAGGAGTGGTCTCAGATCAGGGACCTATGCACCCTTCTGCACAGTTTTGAAATGGCGACGAAGATGTTTAGTGGTGACGATGCCATTATCAGCATGACTATTCCGGTGATTTACATGCTGGAGCACATGTTAAACAGAATTCGGAGTCAGGTGATGGCACGAGGAGGTGGAGGAAGTAGAGGAGGAGGAGTTGTATGCGGAAGGGCTAACATCTGCAAGGTCCAGACGGTCGGCAGCACCAAGGCGGCAGGCATGTGAGGGTGGGGGAGATGGATTTACCAGGCTGCATGGTAGCAGCCAAACTAGTGAGGAAGGTGCAGGAGCCCAGGAAGAAGTGGAGGACGAACTGATGGAAGACTCATCAGATGAGGGAGACCTTGATCACATTTCTGTTGTGCGAGGTTGGGGGGAGAGGACAGAGGAAGGACGCATGATTGTTACCTCGCCACCAACACAACAGGGACTTGTTGCTCCTGGATGCGCAAGACACATGAGTGCCTTCTTGCTGCACTACCTGCAACATGACCCTCGAATTGGGAGAATTAGAAATAATCCTGACTACTGGGTTGCCACACTGTTAGATCCCCGGTACAAAAGTAAATTTGCAGAAATAAATCCTACCATAGAAAGGGATGCACGCATGCAGGAGTATCAGCAGAGACTGTTGCAGAATCTTACATGTGCTTTTCCACAAAACACCAGTGGTGCACTTAGTGAATCTCACAGTTCCATCTTGCCAACCGTGGGACCGTCGAGTGTTCAGCACTCAAACCGTAACAGAGACACAGTATCTGCTGGTAACATCAATTTTGCGGAATCATTTCACCACTTTTTTAGCTCATCCTTTGCAAGGCCACAGGAGACAAGAAGTCTGACACATAGTCAATGCCTAGAGACGATGGTACAGGAGTATCTCCAAGTAAACATTGAAGCCATGACTGTGTCACTGGACCCTTGCTCTTTTTGGGCTTCCAATCTGGATAAATGGCCGGAGCTCGCCACTTACGCCTTGGAGATCTTGTCATGCCCGAAGCCAGCGTTCTGTCTGAACGTGTGTTCAGCGCTGCTGGTGGTGTGCTTACAGATAAGCGCATACGGCTCTCCACTGATAATGTAGACAGACTCACATTCATAAAAATGAACAAATCATGGATCCGAAACGACTTTTCTACCCCTGTGTCATCCTGGGGAGAGTAAAAGCTTGATGATTGGTTAAAATCACCTCACCAACCATTTTAAGCTTTCAAATTACTAATCATGTTTATCTGTATCTTGGCTGGAAAATAATTTGGGCTTTGTAGCAGTGTGCAGTACTGATTCTATTAGGCCATCTATACTAAGCTCCACCAGATTTAAAATTAGTAATAATTTTTAGCTGCATCTAGCCCGGAAAATAATTTTGGGGCTCCGAGATGCGCAAGGCACATAAGTGCCTTCTTGCTGCACTACCTGCAACATGACCCTCAGATTGTCAGAATTCGAAATAATCCTGACTACTGGGTTGCCACACTCTTAGATCCCCCACACTCTTCGATCAACCTTTTCATTTTAATAAAGACCAAAAAAATGGTCATTTTTGAAATTATAAGCATTAGCAGGTTATTAGAAACTGAAATCAAACAGTTTTCAACTCAAAACTTTATTCTAGGTGATGTTACATTTGCACATAGGACCCCTTGTTCGAAAGGAGCTTCTGAACTGTCTCGTCCATTGAATTTGTCAGGTTTTGGATGGTTTCTGCTTCAATTGTTTTGCATGAGGACAGAATACCCTCCCAGAGCTGTTGCTTAGATGTGAACTGCCTCCCGCCATCATAGACACTCCTTTTGATGATGCTCCAGAGGTTCTGAATGGGGTAGAGGTCAGGGGAGCATGGGGGTCACACCATAAGTTTGTCCCCTTTTATGCCCATATCAGCCAGAGATGCAGATGTGTTATGTGCAGCATGAGACGGTGCATTATCATGCATGAAAATGATCTTGCTGTGGAATACACGGTTCTTCTTCTTGAACCATGGCAGGAAGTGCTGTTTGAGAAACTCCACATACATTAAGGAGTTCATCTTTACCCCTTCAGGGATCCTAAAGGGGCTGACAATCTCTCTCCCCATGATTCCAGCCCAAAACATTACTCCACCTCCTCCTTGTTGGCGCTGTAGCCGTGTTTGCGTGGGGTGTCCATCAACCAGCCATCCTCCACTCCATCCATCTGTACCATCGAGCGTTGCACGGCACTCATCCGTGAACAAAACAGTTTTGAAATCAGTCTTCATGTAATGTTTGGCCCACTGGAGCCGGTTCTGCTTGTGTGCAGTGGATAGAGGAGGTCGACAGGATGGCGTACGCACAGCTGCAAACCTCTGAAGGACCCTGCATCTTGTTGTTCGGGGGACTTTGGAGGCACCAGCAGCTTCAAAAACTTGTCTGCTGCTATGACAAGGCTTTTTTGCCGCTGCTCTTTTAACCTGACGTAATTGCCTGTAGGAAAGAGTCCTCAATTTGCCCTTATCAGCACGCACACGTGTGTACTGTGAATCAGCTACATACTTCTTGATTGCCAAGACACTTCATCCTGATCATCGCACAATGTTGATTGTAGTCATGCCTTGACCTAAACACTCCACAATTTGTTGCTTTTCAGCAGCTGACACATCCTTTTTCTTTCCCATTTTGGCAGAAAATGTAGGCTGCTTAATAATGTGGGACAGCCTTCTTAAGTAGTCTTGCCTTTCATTGGACACACCAGCCAAACTAATTAGCACAGGTGTCTGCAATTGCTTACAGTGATATAAAGAGCCCCTACACACATCACCATCAATGAGTTTAACTGACAAACAAACAAATTCTTCCCTTATCACTCCTAAACACTTTTTGCATAATAATTTGGAACACAGTGTACATGTGCTTTTCCACAAAACACCAGTGGCTCACGTAGTGAATCTTACAGTTCTAACTTGCCAACCGTGGTCTGTATGGAGTTGTTCAATAAAGGGCCCAAAATTAAGATAACATAGACGGGAGAGGTCTCTATGAATAGGAATTCCTAAGAATTTGATACCCTGTGAGGGCCAGGCAAAGGGAAAGTTGGACTGGATGGAATCCTGTATGGATTTGGGGAGGGAGACATCGAGGGCCTCAGACTTCGCTGTATTGATTTTAAAATTTGACCATGTAACAAAGTGATCTATTTCAGCCATAACAGCAGGGATGGATATATGTGATTGAGTGATATATACTAGGACATCATCAGCAAAGAGAGAGCACTTGTACTCGGTGCCTCCCACCTCAATCCACCTAATATTGGGGTTATGGTGAATTGATGAGAGCAGGTGCTCCGTCACTAGGATGTATAAGAGAGGGGACAGAGGACATCCCTGCCTTGTCCCATTGGTGATTATGAAAGGTGATGAAAATGTTCTGACGCGCCCCCTGGGCCTTGGGACATCCGGAGCCGGACCCTTTTTGGTGGATGCTGGTGGTTGTAGTCTCCGTGGCGGCAACCCGGTTCCGTGGCTCAGGGCGGTCAAACCAGTGGCGGAACTATTTATGTGGTTTTGATGTTTAAATGTCTGACTACACCACCCGTGGATTGCGGTCAGAGTGAACCGCCGCTGCAGGGCAGACCGCTGAGGCTGGTGTTGTGGGTGCAGCAGAGCGTAGCATAACTCCCCACGGGAGGAGTATAGCCTCAGGGCAGTGTATGCGGAGGATGGGGGTGATGGTGCAGGGCAGCAGCAATAACGACACGTAGTCAGTGATGCAGTCCAGGGCCTTTACTCACAGTTCTTATTATTCAGACCACTTCTGCAGGTAACGGCTGCCCACGTCGTACTGTGCTCACCAGGTGAGGGGCTCAGACAACTCCCAGATAACTTTGGAGCGCTTCACAGGACCCCCTTTGTGTGTCCTTTGTCTGGCCTTTCTTACCAACCCTTCTGTCCGGCTGCCTCGGGCCTTCTCTTGGTAAACTTGGCGCCAGTTTCCCTGACCCTATGTGCTGCCCTCCTAGCGAGTGTAGCGAGGGGCTGCGCCACATAAAATGTCACAGCCTCCGGTTTCTAGCTGAGGGTTGTTTCCCGCCTCCACTAGTTTCGGGGACCGGTCTCCCCCTTTGGCCTGACCCCTCCACGCAGGTGGATTCGGGCGTGCGGTGGAGACTCGCCCGTCCACACCCCTAGGATCCCTTCATTCTTCATTCCTGGAGCCTTCTCTGCTCCTCTTCCTTCCTTCTCCCTCTTCCAGGCCTGGGCCTCTGTTACTAGGCCCACCTCTGGAGCAGAGCTCATGCAGAGCCCCTGCTCCCTGTCACTTCTGCTCAGACTTCTCTGCACTGAACTAAGATGGTGCCCACCTTTTATACTCCCTTCTCAATGCACCCAGGAACTGCTTCCTCCCTGCTCCTGCACTACAGGGTTCCCCTTCCTCAGTGTTCCCTCTCCCCACTCCAGCCAGGGACAGAGACTGTCGTGCCCATCTCAGGGGCATATTGGTCGCCCTGCCCCACGGCAATGTGGTGTAATGCATGCAGGTGTCGGGGTCCTGATCCACACTCCATCCTTACCTGAGAGTGAGATATCACACCTCTGGGTGAGGTGTAATACCTCTGCAGCAACCGAGCCCTCGGGGTGCTACAGTTCCATTTATCTTCAGCCTAGGTGACGCATTGCGATACAGGGCCGTGATTTTGGCTATAAAAGGGTCCCCTAGACCCCTACCCCAAGCTTTTTAAGAGAATAATATATGGCGTGCCAGGAGACTCTATGGAATGCTTTCTTAGCATCCAACGAGAGTATCTAATTACAAATTTTTAACTGCATCTAGCCCAGGAAATACTTTGTGCCTAGTAGCAGTGTCTGCTAGTCAGCGGATTATCCCGGCTGTTAAGCAAGCTACACCACCTGTAGTTTGCACACTTAATTTTTTCAAAGGAAATGCTTCGGGACCATGGGATACTCAGTGAAGAGCATCAGGAGGCACCCCAAGGCATAGGGGCTGGAACTGGCGGTAGGACGCCTTGCGGTGGACAGCCGAGCTCGATCCTTATAAAAGCTTTTTAACTGCAGCAGCTTTAGTGGACGCTACTGGAGCTGGAATTACGTGGCTGCTGGCATGAAACTTGCCCTTCAATAAATCCTTGTAAATGGATTTAAAGTGTATTCATTCAAATTAGAGAGACAATTTAAATTAAAAAGCTTAGAGCTGCCTCCACCACAGGGGGGCTCGCTCGACCCACCAGCGGACAGGCACCAGTATTGGGAGAGGGGGGCTGGCTGTCAGGGTTCACCGCGGCTCTGGCACAAACCCGGCGACACGGAGGTGGCACGGGCAGGAACGGACTGGCCGTGTCGGCTTCTCACTTTTTGGATTTTAGAAGGGCATGACATGCCTATATCTGTGTCTCTCCCTCCTTTTACTCTTCCACCTCTTTTATTTTCGCATGACTATATGTACTTGTCACTTTTCCATGTGTTAGTTATGTCTTCTGAGCAGTTTGTCAGCTTTTGGACACCTTTGAAGGTGTTTTCTTTGTGTTTTTGTTTGCCTGCCATTGGTTTTAACGGTGTTCGACGAACAGTTCGACGAACAGTTCGGCGAACACAAGGGTGTTCAACGAACCGAACCGAACTCGAACACTACGGGGGTGGCTCAACACTATTCGTAACCACTCTTGCACGTCTCGAGATGTAGAAAGTCTATTGAGACCATCTCAAACAGATACGTAGTTTGGATGTTGCCCATAGGTGCCCGGGTTGATGTGTTGGGATGTTTATCTTTCAGACATCCACACTCCCTGGTCATGTACCTCTCAATATCTCTCTGCATGTACGGCCAGAAGAAACGTTCTCGGATCAAATTTGTTGTCCTTTCCTCTCCCAGGTGTCCCATGTTTTCATAGAGTTCTTTGAAGACCAACCTACGGAATACTCTGGGTAGTATCAACTGCTGGTTTTGTCCTCCTTTTCGATTCAGGATACCATCTTCACTGAGGTAGAGCTTCGTCCATTCTTTAATTAAAACAGATAGTGCTGGTGACTCATTGTCTCTCTCCCGTTTACTTGGAAACCGATTTTGGTCCACATAAAGTAGTATTCTACCAATTATCTGATCTTCCCGTTGTGCTCTACAGATTTTCCCTTTTGGTAGCTGTTGAATAGACTGGGGGTGATCTTGTTCTCTCGCTTTAATGGTGGTTTCCACCGTCAACGGAAACCACAATGGTGTGTCTTCCTCCTGATAAGCTTGTACTGCTTGGGTAGTGCTCTCAATTGCTTCCAGACTGACTTCCTCCGAGCATTCTTGCATGAACTCCTCAGGCTCTAGTGGCATTCTTAACAATCCGTCAGCATCCGCATTGCATTTTCCTGGCCTGTACTTGATGCTAAAATTTAAGTCAGCTAGTTCAGCAATCCATCTCTGACCCGTTGCATTCAGTTTGGCTGTAGTAAGGACATAGGTCAAAGGGTTGTTGTCAGTGTATACCTCAAACCCTTTTCTGTAGTAGAGATAATCTCTAAATTGTTCACAGATAGCCCATTTCAATGCCAGGAACTCCAATTTTCCAGAATGTAGATTGTAATTCTTCTCGGTGTCTGTCAACGTTCTAGAACAGTAACTGATGGCTCTCATTTTTCCATCTTGATGCTGATACAGGGCAACTCCCAGTCCAACTTGAGAAGCGTCACAATGAAGAACAAATGGTAAATTGAAATCTGGATATCCCAAGATGGGTGGTTTTACCAGGTAGTCTACTAGTTTTACCAATACTTCCTGGTGGTCTTCTGTCCAGAGAATGGGCTGTTGGGACGAAACGCGTTGTTTCTTTTAAGCCCGGTCCTACCCGCGTTCTTCTTTTTCTCCCATGGGTGTTGTTGTCTCTGTCATCCCACCCAAGAGGAGATATAGTGGGGCGGCAATCCTGAGAAGTTCCGAAGGTAAGTACGATAGTAGGAGAGGAATCCTAATATCTGCCTCAACTCCCCGACGGTAGAGGGCCGCTTGTCTTTTAAGGCCAGTACCGGAGCGATTTCTGCTGGGTCCATGGTATATCCTTCTCCAGACACAATTTTCCCTAGAAATCGGACTTGTCTTTTGAACAGTTCACACTTCTTTGGGGTCAACTTAACTCCGTGTTGTTGATACCGTTGTAAAACGGTCCTCACGTGTTCAACATGCTCCCAGAAGGTTTTGCTGCGTACCACATTATCATCAAAGTACGGCTGGCAGATATCGTCCCTCAATCCTTCTAAACATGTCTCCATGCTCCTCTGGAATTCTGTTGGAGCTGAACTGAGCTCAAACGGTATGCAGATCCACTCATATAATCCCCACGGTGTGATGAATGCTGTTAAGGGTCTACTGGACTCTTCGACAAACCCTTGGTGGTATGCCTTACCCTGATCGAGGACAGGAACCAGGTGCTTCCCGACAGGCTATCCAAGATATCTTGGATGTTTGGTATCAGGTGTTGATCAGGTACTGACTTTCGATTTAGTTCCTGGTAATCACAACAGAGTCTCAACGTACCATCCTTCTTCCTAACACAGACAATAGAAGAGGAATAAGACGACTTCGACTTTTGGACCCAACCTCTGTTGATGAGATCTTTTAAATATTCTTTCACTTCACGATGTAATGGTTTTGACACAGACATGTGACTTCTGGTTACTGGGGTCGTGTCTTTCAAATTGATTTTCAAATGCAACGACGGGATACAGCCTATATCAGAGTCATCTTTGGACAATGCATGACACTCTTCTCTCAGCATCTGTTTTGCTACCGCTAGATCTTCAGCACACAAGTGTTCCAGGGGTACTGGTGCATCCCAGGATCCCGAGGTGGTTTGCGCAATTTCCTCCCCTGGGCAACTCCTGTTCCTTGGTGGGGAGACTGAATTCACTGTAGACCCCTGGGCTGGTCTCACACTGGCTGGATATACCGCTTTAACGGTTTCGATGTGACCTAACACAGTCTTTGGATCCAGTCTAATTTCGTGTTTTGTAGTATTCATCACCGGTACTGTCACTCGAGCAAACCCACCAGTAGGAATCATCAGCACAGTCTCACCTTGAACTAGGCCTTCCGGGAGTTCTGAGGAGTCTTTTGGCATCAGCAGTCTTTTCTGGACTTTTCTTCCCGATTCTACTCCGACTCCACATCTCACCCACACCATTTGGTTTGCAGGGATGATGGTTGGGCACCTGTCTACCTTGGCTTCTTTTAGGTCCATTGTAGTCTGTGCTTTGGAAATCTGTTCTACTGACATCTTTATATCTTCTGCCACTGTTCTCAATTCTTCACAGGTTAACTGAAGAAGCAGCTCACTAATTCTGTCCATTTGTATTACCACATCCATTGCTGCGAGTGGGTTTTTCTTTAGGGCTGGTCCCCTTTAACTGGTGTAGCAAAATTGAGTTGAGGTGCTGTGCTGCTGTGTTTTTCCAGACACTTTTCCTCTTCTCCCTCTACACACTAATTCCGGCTCAGTACTCCCTGTACTTGCCACCAATGTTACACGCACGACGCTAGGTTCAGATAGAGGCGAGACAGTTTACATGAATTCTTTGGAATCCTGGGGGAACCGTTACTCAGGGTGACCATAGACCATGTGCTGCAGCTTCTCTCAGGCACACAGGAGTATTCACCCTCAGGCACAGACACGTAGGTTGTTTCACTTGCTGACCAGACACGTGACAAGAGTGCTCATAAATGGTAGAACAGTAGCATTTAATATAAGCTGCACAACCAGTGCAAGTTAAGTCTTATGAGCATGGGCTCCAGTGACAAACAGTACAGTTTCCTTAGCAGCACAGCCGTTCACAGTGTTCCCAGTAGTACAGGACAGCACAGTTCTAATGCAAAGGCACATTAATGAACACAGCATTCTTTACAGCACAGTGAGATGGAGGAGGGGGGGAGGGTTTGCTGAGGGAGATGATCCCTGTGACACAATTTCTTCCAGTCCTTATCTTTCTGTCTGACAATAATCTGCACTATTAGTTCAGGAACTCTATCTGACCTGTGCTTAGCTTCACTCCTGACTTGAATCCTTTTCATTTGAAGGGGTGCTCCTGTGAGATACAGAACACACACCACCTTTCTCTTCGGCTCCAGCCAGACAGTAAGCAACTTCCCCACAATCCCCTGGGGCTCTGCTAAAACACTCCCCTTCTCCTGTGACTGTGTTAACCCCTCTAGTTGCTGGATGCTTTTGGAGCACAACACTTCCTGTCTCATGTGCTTTTGTTACTTATAAAAGTTGCTGAATGCTTTTAAAGCAACATCACTACTTCTGCATGTCACACTCTGCAACAGCCCTACTTCTGCATGTCACCTAAAGCTGACAATAACTGTGTTAACGCTAAATGAGTTTAACATATTACTAGCTATTAAAAAGGACAGATTCACTAAAAAATAGAGTAAAAGTATTTGTCTGTTGATAGACCAAATTAACATTTGTAAACCACCATTACCAGTAGAGTTTAGGGATCATTGAAAACAGTAACCCATAGATTCTAGAATTTTTTTTTAACCAATTAGGCATGTACTGATCAGCCAAACCATGAAAACCACCTGCATAATATTGTATTGTTATGGATTCCACAAGAACTCATAATTAGAGATGAGCGTTATTCGACTCGAACTGTTCACCATTCTCAAATTCGAGCTGTTTTGGGCGGTGTTCGAGCCGTTCGGCGAACACGAACGATTTGAGAAAAATTCGGCTGTTCGAGGTTATGTTCGATAACTGTTCGTGCACCAAAATCATAACTGGATTTTTTCTCAGTAATGATGAAAATTAATGTTAATACGCAGTTTGAGTGTACAGCGGGGCGGGGGGAGGGGCAGGGGATGGATCTCTGCAGGAATAATGAAGATCTCCATTTTTTTTTTCTCTTTCCCCGCATTTACAGTGGGGAGGTGCAATCTGTCAGCCTATCAGCAGCGCACACACGGAGCGAAGTGCTTTTTTTCACACAAGCAAGGGCATGTGTCATTGGCAGTGTATGTCACATGTCCTTGCCCTATAAGACCCAGCCATTTTCCCCGTCGCCACCATTTTCTCACTGCTGCAGCTGCTTGTTAGACGGCACCGCTGTTGCTGTGTGCGCTATACCTTGTTAATTTCAAGCCAATTTTCGCACAAATCTACAGATAGCTTGGGAGTAGGGAATAGTTGTGATTGCAGTCCTTTTAAGGACTAGGTTACAGCATTTCCAACGACTTTTATCAGGCTGGTCTGTGCTCTTAAATAGATAGGTTGTGGGAGTAAAGACTAATTGTAATTGCAGTCCTTTTCAGGACTAAGTTACATCAGTTCCTATCAGTTTTTGCCAGGCAGGTCTGTGCCAGTGCTGTGCAAGTTTTTTTCACAGCATTTGGCTGAATCTAGCAAAGCTAATCCTTTTTGGCCTATTGCAGAGTGTGTTAGTCAGTGGAGTAGCCTATCTGTGTTGCAAGATACACCACCTGTGTATAGAATACCATTTTTTTTACTGCACCTAGTGAAGTAAAACCTTTTGGGCATAGCATCATTCTATTAGTCCATCTATACTGACCTCCATAAGGTTGCAAATTCAAAATAATTTTTTGTCTGCATCTAGCTCTGAAAAAATATTTGGCCTTCTAGCAGTGTGTGGGACTTGTTCTATTAGTCCATCTATACTGACCTCCATCAGGTTGCAAATTAAAAATATTTTTTTGTCTGCATCTAGCTCTGAAAAAATATTTGTCCTTCTAGGAGTGTGTGGGACTTGTTCTACTAGTCCATCTATACTGACCTCCATCAGGTTGCAAATTAAAAATATTTTTTTGTCTGCATCTAGCTCTGAAAAAATATTTGGCCTTCTAGCAGTGTGTGGGACTTGTTCTATTAGTCCATCTATACTGACATCCATCAGGTTGCAAAATGAAAATAATTTTTTTCTGCATCTACCTCTGAAAAAATATTTGGGCTTCTAGCAGTGTGTGGGACTTGTTTTATTAGTCCATCTATACTGACCTCCATCAGGTTGCAAATTAAAAATAATTTTTATCTGCATCTAGCTCTGAAAAAATATTTGGCCTTCTAGCAGTGTGTGGGACTTGTTCTATTAGTCCATCTATACTGACCTCCATCAGGTAGCAAATTGAATATAATTTTTTGTCTGCATCTAGCTCTGAAAAAATATTTGTCCTTCTAGCAGTGTGTGGGACTTGTTCTATTAGTCCATCTATACTGACCTCTATCAGGTTGCAAACTGAATATAATTTTTTTCTGCATCTTGCTCTGAAAAAATATTTGGGCTTCTAGCAGTGTGTGGGACTTGGTCTATTAGTCCATCTATACTGACCTCCATCAGGTTGAAAATTGAATATATTATTTTTCTGCATCTAGCTCTGAAAAAATATTTGGCCTTCTAGCAGTGTGTGGGACTTGTTCTATTAGTCCATCTATACTGACCTCCATCAGGTTGCAAATTGAATATATTTTTTTTTCTGCATCTAACCCAGCCAATAGTTTTGGCCTAATACCACAGTTTGGCCACTCAGTTCTGCTCTGTTCCCATCCATTGTTTTTTTGTGCAAACAACTCCAGAGTTGTGAATTAGTTAACCACCAAAATGAGTGGAAAAAGGCCTGCTGCTGGTGGAAAGGGGAATAAGCGTGTTGGGAAGGGGAAAAAAGGTTGTGTCCGTGGGGTGGGTGTTAAAGCAACAGTAACATCTGCAGAAGAAAGACCATCTTCCAGCCAAACTAAAATGTCTACTTCTTTTAGCGGACAATGTGATAAGATCCCTTTCTTACGACCACACCAATCGCTACAAATTCCAGATGAGGCACAAAAACAGCAGGTGCTTCAACGGATATCAAGTGTTCCTTTAAGTGGGCTCTCCTCCACATCAACTTCAACATCACAAATACTCCAGTCCTCAAAGGTGTCACCCCAATCGCACTTGCTTCCTCACAGCTCCCAAATCTCCAGCTGCCCGTCTGAGTATGAGGTAGAACAGATGGTTGAGTCTGCAGAGCTGTTTACTCATACTATAGCCTGGGAATCAGAGGTCGGGTCCAGCACTTCTGTGAATCCAGACGAGGAAATGATCTGCACTGATGCCCAGAATCTTTGAGTCGGATCCAGGACCAGACGCTGAAGGTTCTGACCATAATGTAGACCCTCATTCCCAAACTGTAACTCCTGTTGGTGGAGACAATGAGGAAGACGATGATGAGACTCAAATACCTGATTGGAGCGACAACTTTAGTTTTTTGTCAGGGCAGGAACAGGTTGGCTCTGAGGACGACGGGTGTGATAACGCACAGGGTGATGATGATGAGGTTGGAGATCCCACTTACTGTCAACCCACAGTCAGCCAAGAGATGAGGTCAGCAGAGGAGGTGGAGGAGGATGCTAGTGACGACGAGGTCAGGTTGCGCCTTCCTGGACAGAGACGTAGTACTGGAAGCACGTCAATAACTGCATCCTCAAACACAACTCTGCCTCTCACCACAAGTCGTGGTGGCTCTTCAGGTCGCATGGGTGCTAAGCCTTGCATAGCCTGGGCATTTTTTCAGATCGATAAAGATGACCCAACTCGTGTTATCTGTAACATTTGTCAGCAAAAGCTAAGTAGAGGCCAAAAAATACATAGTTTGAGTACGTCATGCATGAACCGGCACATGGACATGAAGCATAAGTTGCAGTGGGAAGCTCACTGTGCTACAATGCGGCCTAGCCGGCCTGACCAACCACCGTCTGCCATATCTTGTGCATCCGCGGCCTCTTCATCCTCTGTGACTGGGGGGACAGCAGTCACACCTCTTTTGGGGCACAGACCTGCCACCTCTTTACCCGCAACAGCCAGCGTGATTGGCAGGTCATCATTTTCTTTGGAGGTGGTAACACCAGCTGGTGTTGAGCGCTGTCCGACATCGATAGCACCACCTTTGGATCAAGGCAACCTAACATGTCCGCCTGCATCTTCCTCACAGACCGGCAGTTTGCCGGGGACACCCTTATCAACCCCGTCTAAGCACAATAGCCAGCCCTCGGTCCCTCAGATGTGGACAAGTAAAAGACCATTTCCTCCTAGCCATGAGAAAGCTAAGAGGTTGAATTTCACCATCTGCAAGCTCTTGGCTACAGAAATGCTGCCTTTCCGCCTGGTGGACACAGAGGATTTTCGAGACCTTATGTCAGTCGCAGTGCCCCAGTACCAGATGCCCAGTCGGCACTACTTCTCAAAGAAAGGTGTGCCTGCGCTCCACCAGCATGTCGCACACAACATCACCGCTTCTTTGAGAAACTCTGTGTGTGACAGGGTGCATTTCACCACAGACACTTGGACGAGTAGGCATGGACAGGGGCGTTACATGTCGCTGACTGGGCACTGGGTAACTATGGTGACAGCAGGACAAGGGGCTGCAGTCCAAGTCTTGCCGTCCCCACGAGTTGTGCGTCAATCCTCTTTATGTCAAAGTTCCTCCACTGCTTCTGCCTCCTCAACCTCCTCTCGGTCCTCCACCTGCATCCCAAGCCAGTCTGGTCAAGCCACAAGCTTTCTAACTGCGCAGAAGGGATCCTGCACACCTCCTTACTATGCTGGCAGTAGGGCTCAACGTAATCAGACGGTTTTTACTTTGAAATGTCTGGGAAATGTGAGCCACACAGCTGAGGAGTTGTGGTCAGCTCTGGAGAACCAATTTCATGAATGGTTGTCTCCACTGGATCTGAAACCAGGGAAGGCCGTGTGCGACACTGCTGCAAACCTGGGTGCGGCACTTCGCCGGGGCAATGTCACACACGTGCCTTGTATGGCTCACGTGTTGAACCTGGTTGTCCAGCAATTTTTAGCCCACTATCCCGGACTAGATGGCCTTCTGCAGAGGGCCCGGTCGCTGTGTGCTCACTTCCGCCGTTCGCATCCCGCAGCTCAGCGACTTACATCTCTACAGAAGTCGTTGGGCCTGCCACTTCACCGGCTAAAATGCGATGTGCCTACCCGGTGGAATTCAGCTCTGCACATGTTGCAGCGACTGTGGCAGCACTGACAAGCCCTGGTGCAATACGTTCTGACGCATAGCCTGGGCCAACGCGATACAGAGGTGGGGCAAATCACGCTGGAGGAGTGGTCTCAGATCAGGGACCTATGCACCCTTCTGCACAGTTTTGAAATGGCGACGAAGATGTTTAGTGCTGACGATGCCATTATCAGCATGACTATTCCGGTGATTTACATGCTGGAGCACATGTTAAACAGAATTCGGAGTCAGGTGGTGGCACAAGAGGAGGTGGAGGAAGTAGAGGAGGAGGAGTTGTATGCGGAAGGGCTAACATCTGCAAGGTCCAGACGGTCGGCAGCACCAAGGCAGCAGGCATGTGAGGGTGGGGGAGATGGTTTTACCAAGGCGCATGGTAGCAGCCAAACTAGTGAGAAAGGTGCAGGAGCCCAGGAAGAAGTGGAGGACGAACTTATGCAAGACTCATCAGATGAGGGAGACCTTGATCACATTTCTGTTGTGCGAGGTTGGGGGGAGAGGACAGAGGAAGGAAGCATGATTGTTACCTCGCCACCAACACAACAGGGACTTGGTGCTCCTGGATGCGCAACACACATGAGTGCCTTCTTGCTGCACTACCTGCAACATGACCCTCGAATTGTGAGAATTAGAAATAATCCTGACTACTGGGTTGCCACACTGTTAGATCCCCGGTACAAAAGTAAATTTGCAGAAATTATTCCTGCCATAGAAAGGGATGCACGCATGCAGGAGTATCAGCAGAGACTGTTGCAGAATCTTACATGTGCTTTTCCTCAAAACACCAGTGGTGCACGTACTGAATCTCACAGTTCCAACTTGCCAACCGTGGGACCGTCGAGTGTTCAGCACTCAAACCGTAACAGAAACACAGTATCTGCTGGTAACATCAATTTTGCGGAATCATTTCCCCACATTTTTAGCCCATCCTTTGCAAGGCCACAGGAGACAAGAAGTCTGACACATAGTCAACGCCTAGAGACCATGGTACAGGAGTATCTCCAAGTAAACATTGAAGCCATGACTGTGTTACTGGACCCTTGCTCTTTTTGGGCTTTCAATCTGGATAAATTGCCTGGAGCTAGCCACTTACGCCTTGGAGATCTTGTCATGCCCCGCAGCCAGCGTTCTGTCTGAACGTGTGTTCAGCGCTGCTGGTGGTGTGCTGACAGATAAGCGCACGCTGCTCTCCACTGATAATGTAGACAGACTCACGTTTATAAAGATGAACAAATCATGGATCCGAAACGACTTTTCTACCCCTGTGTCATCCTGGGGAGAGTAAAAGCTTGATGATTGGTTAAAATCACCTCACCAAACATTTTAAGCTTTCAAATTACTAATCATGTTTATCTGTATCTTGGCTGGAAAATTATTTGGGCTTTGTAGCAGTGTGCAGTACTGATTCTATTAGGCCATCTATACTAAGCTCCACCAGATTTAAAATTACTAATCATGTTTATCTGTTTCTTGGCTGGAAAATAATTTGGGCTTTGTAGCAGTGTGCAGTACTGATTCTATTAGGCCATCTATACTAAGCTCCACCAGATTTAAAATTAATAATAATTTTTAGCTGCATCTAGCCCGGAAAATAATTTTGGGGCTCCGAGATGCGCAAGACACATAAGTGCCTTCTTGCTGCACTACCTGCAACATGACCCTCAGATTGTCAGAATTCGAAGTAATCCTGACTACTGGGTTGCCACACTCTTAGATCCCCCACATTCTTCGATCAACTTTTTCATTTTAATAAAGACCAAAAAAATGGTCATTTTTGAAATTATAAGCATTAGCAGGTTATTAGAAACTGAAATCAAACAGTTTTCAACTCAAAACTTTATTCTAGGTGATGTTACATTTGCACATAGGACCCCTTGTTCGAAAGGAGCTTCTGAACTCTCTCGTCCATTGAATTTGTCAGGTTTTGGATGGTTTCTGCTTCAATTGTTTTGCATGAGGACAGAATACCCTCCCAGAGCTGTTGCTTAGATGTGAACTGCCTCCCGCCATCATAGACACTCCTTTTGATGATGCTCCAGAGGTTCTGAATGGGGTAGAGGTCAGGGGAGCATGGGGGTCACACCATAAGTTTGTCCCCTTTTATGCCCATATCAGCCAGAGATGCAGATGTGTTATGTGCAGCATGAGACGGTACATTATCATGCATAAAAATGATCTTGCTGTGGAATTCTTCTTCTTGAACCATGGCAGGAAGTGCTGTTTGAGAAACTCCACAAACATTATGGAGTTCATCTTTACCCCTTCAGGGATCCTAAAGGGGCCGACAATCTCTCTCCCCATGATTCCAGCCCAAAACATTACTCCACCTCCTCCTTGTTGGCACTGTAGCCGTGTTTGCGTGGGGTGTCCATCAACCAGCCATCCTCCACTCCATCCATCTGGACCATCAAGCGTTGCACGGCACTCATCCGTGAACAAAACAGTTTTAAAATCAGTCTTCATGTAATGTTTGGCCCACTGGAGCCGTTTCTGCTTGTGTGAAGTGGATAGAGGAGGTCAACAGGTTGGCGTACGCACAGCTGCAAACCTCCGAAGAATCCTGCATCTTGCTGTTCGGGGGACGTTGGAGGCACCAGCAGCTTCAAAAAATTGTCTGCTGCTATGACAAGGCTTTTTTGCCGCTGCTCTTTTAACCTGACGTAATTGCCTGTAGGAAAGAGTCCTCAATTTGCCCTTATCAGCACGCACACGTGTGTACTGTGAATCAGCTACATACTTCTTGATTGCCAACACACTTCATCCTGATCATCGCACAATGTTGATTGTAGTCATGCCTTGACCTAAACACTCCACAATTTGTTGCTTCTCAGCAGCCGACACATCCTTTTTCTTTCCCATTTTGGCAGAAAATGTAGGCTGCTTAATAATGTGGGACAGCCTTCTTAAGTAGTCTTGCCTTTCATTGGACACACCTGCCAAACTAATTAGCACAGGTGTCTGCAATTGCTTACAGTGATATAAAGAGCCCTGACACACATCACCATCAATGAGTTTAACCGACAAACAAATTCTTCCCTTATCACTCCTGCACAATTTTTGCATAATAATTTGGAACACAGTGTACATGTGCTTTTCCACAAAACACCAGTGTTTCACGTAGTGAATCTTACAGTTCTAACTTGCCAACCGTGGTCTGTTTGGAGTTGTTCAATAAAGTGCCCAAAATTAAGATAACATAGATGGGAGAGGTCTCTATGAATAGGAATTCCTAAGTATTTGATACCCTGTGAGGGCCAGGCAAAGGGAAAGTTGGACTGGATGGAATCCTGTATGGATTTGGGGAGGGAGACATCGAGGGCCTCAGACTTCCCTGCATTGATTTTAAAATTTGACCATGTAACAAAGTGATCTATTTCAGCCATAACAGCAGGGATGGATATATGCGATTGAGTGATATATACTAGGACATCATCAGCAAATAGAGAGCACTTGTACTCGGTGCCTCCCACCTCAATCCACCTAATATTGGGGTTATGGCGAATTGATGAGAGCAGGTGCTCCGTCACTAGTATGTATAAGAGAGGGGACAGAGGACATCCCTGCCTTGTCCCATTGGTGATTATGAAAGGTGATGAAAATGTTCTGACGCGCCCCCTGGGCCTTGGGACACCCGGAGCCGGACCCTTTTTGGTGGATGCTGGTGGTTGTAGTCTCCGTGGCGGCGACCCGGTTCCGTGGCTCAGGGCGGTCAAACCAGTGGCGGAACTATTTATGTGGTTTTGATGTTTAAATGTCCGACTACGCCACCTGTGGATTGCGGTCAGAGTGAACCGCCGCAGCAGGGCAGACCGCTGAGGCTGGTGTTGTGGGTGCAGCAGAGCGTAGCATAACTCCCCACGGGAGGAGTATAACCTCAGGGCAGTGTATGCGGAGGATGGGGGTGATGGTGCAGGGCAGCAGCAGTAACGACACGGAGTCAGTGATGCAGTCCAGGGCCTTTACTCACAGTTCTTATTATCCAGACCACGTCTGCAGGTAACGGCTGCCCACGTCGTACTGTGCTCACCAGGTGAGGGGCTCAGACAACTCCCAGATAACTTTGGAGCACTTCACAGGACCCCCGTTGTGTGTCCTTTGTCTGGCCGTTCTTACCAACCCTTCTGTCCGGCTGCCTCGGGCCTCCTCTTGGTAAACTTGTCGCCAGTTTCCCTGACCCTATGTGGTGCCTTCCTAGCGAGTGTAGCGAGGGGCTGCGCCACATAAAATGTCACAGCCTCCGGTTTCTAGCTGAGGGTCGTTTCCCGCCTCCACTAGTTTCGGGGACCGGTCTCCCCCTTTGGCCTGACCCCTCCACGCAGGTGGATTCGGGCGTGCGGTGGCGACTCGCCCGTCCGCACCCCTGGGATCCCTTCGTTCCTCGTTCCTGAAGCCTTCTCCGCTCCTCTTCCTTCCTTCTCCCTCTTCCAGGCCTGGGCCTCTGTTACTAGGCCCGCCTCCGGAGCAGAGCTCATGCAGAGCCCCTGCTCCCTGTCACTTCTGCTCAGACTTCTCTGCACTGAACTAAGATGGTGCCCACCTTTTATACTCCCTTCTCAATGCACCCAGGAACTGCTTCCTCCCTGCTCCTGCACTACAGGGTTCCCCTTCCTCAGTGTTCCCTCCCCCCACTCCAGCCAGGGACAGGGACTGTCGTGCCCATCTCAGGGGCATATTGGTCGCCCTGCCCCACGGCAATGTGGTGTAATGCATGCAGGTGTCGGGGTCCTGATCCACACTCCATCCTTACCTGAGAGTGAGATATCACACCTCTGGGTGAGGTGCAATACCTCTGCAGCAACCGAGCCCTCGGGGTGCTACAGTTCCATTTATCTTCAGCCTAGGTGACGCATTGCGATACAGGGCCGTGATTTTGGCTATAAAAGGGTTCCTTAGACCCCTACCCCAAACTTTTTAAGAGAATAATATATGGCGTGCCAGGAGACTCTATGGAATGCTTTCTCAGCATCCAACGAGAGTATCTAATTACAAATTTTTAACTGCATCTAGCCCAGGAAATACTTTGTGCCTAGTAGCAGTGTCTGCTAGTCAGCGGATTATCCCGGCTGTTAAACAAGCTACACCACCTGTAGTTTGGACACTTCATTTTTTCAAAGGAAATGCTTCGGGACCACGGGATACTCAGTGAAGAGCATCAGGAGGCACCCCAAGGCATAGGGGCTGGGACTGGCAGTAGGATGCCTTGCGGTGGACAGCCGATCTCGATCCTTAGAAAAGCTTTTTAACTGCAGCAGCTTTAGTGGACGCTACTGGAGCTGGAATTACGCGGCTGCTGGCATGAGACTTGCCCTTCAATAAATCCTTGTAAATGGATTTAAAGTGTATTCATTCAAATTAGAGAGACAATTTAAATTAAAAAGCTTAGAGCTGCCTCCACCACAGGGGGGCTCGCTCGACCCACCAGCGGACAGGCACCAGTATTGGGAGAGGGGGGCTGGCCGTCAGGGTTCACCGCGGCTCTGGCACAAACCCGGCGACACGGAGGTGGCACGGGCAGGAGCGGACTGGCCGTTTCGGCTTCTCACTTTTTGGATTTTAGAAGGGCATGACATGCCTATATCTGTGTCTCCCCCTCCTTTTACTCTTCCACCTCTTTTATTTTCGCATGACTATATGTACTTGTCACTTTTCCATGTGTTAGTTATGTCTTCTGAGCAGTTTGTCAGCTTTTGGACACCTTTTGAAGGTGTTTTCTATGTGTTTTTGTTTGCCTGCCATTGGTTTTAATGGTGTTCGAAGGTGTTCGACGAACAGTTCGACGAACAGTTCGGCGAACACACGGGTGTTCGACGAACCGAACTCGAACACTACGGGGGTGGCTCAACACTACTCATAATGGGTAATTGGTAAGCTTGCACAGTTGTGCCTGAAGCTATTGTGGCGCCCTGCTGCGCACTGGTGCCACAGAACCCAGAAGGGTGCATGGATGGACTTCTTCACAAGAGGCCCTCACACATTCACACACCTCCAACCTACCACCTCACACCACCAGACGGAGCCCATTAGGGATATATATATGGAGGGTGGAGCCAGGCAGCTGAGTCTAGAGTTTAGAGTCAGAAGTGAGTAGTTTTAGTTTAGTGTTCAGAGAGTAACACAGCTCAGAGTTGAGCAGAGAGCGTGCTGACGCTCAGAGAGCAGCGAAGAGGCAGTGCGCTGGCTGCTATGCTTAGGCGAGCCAAGGCCTATGCACGTGTGAAGGCCTAGTGAGGGCCCTGAGTGGGCCAAAGGCGAGAGGAGAAGGAAGAAGTATCGAGGGGGCAGAGGAGCATACCAGGCTCATCCCAATATATATACCGGACACCGGGTCCGTGCCTACAGGGATCCCTGACACCCAGTAGGAACCACCGGAACCCCTGGAGGACTACAGGTCCCAGGTTCACCAAACGCTGGCTACAGTACCAGGGCTAGGAGTCACGGAGGCCCCAGCGTCCAAGGAGAGTGATCTCCAAGAGAAGGCCCTACCACCAGGTCAGCAGGTGCAAAGAGAGACAGTAACCAAGCTTGTCCTAGTTCCAGGCAGGCCAGAAGCTTAACGAGTAAAGCCACGGATCAGGAGGCCCTATATCCGCTCACTGGGGAGAGTCCAAAAGTGCGCCCTTCGCCTGGAGTACCCTGGACCGTGCCTGCAGCATCACCAGTAAAGGTACTGAAGCTTACCCCCGTGTGAGTGTCCTTCTTTCCTCCGGGACCGTCCTGCCATCTCTCCCCTGCACCACCATCCATTACACCCCACGCTGCCCTGGAGCTAGCTCTACCTGTGGAGAGCCACACCATCCCTGCTGCCGTAACACCAGCTCCAGAGGACTGCTCCGCAGCGGCGGCACCCCTTAGCCGCATTCCACAGGTGGCGTCACAAACTTTCCAAATCCCCTATAAATATTTCCCTTTTTTTACTGACCACCCTGGGTCACAGACCGGGCCAGCCACCGTGATATCCCCCACCGGCATACACAGAGGCCCGGCTGCCGAGTACCCCACGGCCTAGGGGGCACGTCAGCCTTGGCATCATGAACAGTATTGCGCGCCCATTGCCACCGGGTACTGTGCGCCTTAAAAGACTGTGATACTCACTGTGTTGAAGGTTTCCCGCCATTCCCGAGATTTCCCGCCATTGTCGGTCATCTTCCTGTCGCCGCGTGGGAAGAAGAGGGGTGTAACCGCAGAAATTGGAGAGGCTTAACCGCTGGAGGAGCCCAGAGGACGCTCTGACGTCAAACGCGAGCGACGCAAGGTCCTGGAAGAAGACTGTTGCCCGCGGAGCTGCGGCCTACCTGTTAAAAAAGTAAAGAAGGTAGGCTCCGGTTCACTAGTGGGGCGCAACTATGGCCGACGACCAGCAAGCCGCCGGAGCACCGGTTAATGCTTGTGATACCCAACTTGCGCCCGGCGCTGCACAGGCCGGAGCGGCCGCTCCACCAACCAGCAGGGGTCATGACTCCGTTGATACCCATGGCCCTGCCGTATATCCCTAGAGCAAAATGGCTTCCCCAGTATAATGGCAAACCAGACACCCTGTCCGGATTCAAGAGAAAAATATGCGATGTGCTAGACATGTATTCTATGACTGGTAAGCCGAGAGCCGCTGTTGTGCTGGGACAATTGACTGGTGCCGCAGAGCGGGAAGTTGAAACCTGGCCAGCCGCAGACCAGGAATCAGTATCCATCATCTTTAAGAGACTGCAAACTGTGTTTGATAACCGCACTGAGACGGATCTCCGGATAAGGTTCTACCACTGTGTCCAGAAACCTGAGGACAGTGTCCGGGACTACGCCTGGCGCATACAGGAAGCCCTGCGGGCCCTGAAACAGGTTAGTACAGCCAGCATACAGTGGTGGCCAAAAGTATTGGCACCCCTGCAATTCTGTCAGATAATACTCAGTTTCTTCCTGAAAATGATTGTAATCACAAATTCTTTGGTATTATTATCTTCATTTAATTTGTCTTCATTGAAAAAAACACAAAAAGAATTGTCCTAAAGCCAAATTGGATATAATTCCACACCAAACCTAAAAAAGGGGGTGGACAAAAGTATTGGCACTGTTTTAAAAATCATGTGATGCTTCTCTAATTCGTGTAATTAACAGCACCTGTAACTTACCTGTGGCACCTAACAGGTGTTGGCAATAACTAAATCACACTTGCAGCCAGTTAACATGGATTAAAGTTGACTCAACCTCTGTCCTGTGTCCTTGTGTGTACCACATTGAGCATGGAGTAAAGAAAGAAGACCAAAGAACTGTCTGAGGACTTGAGAAACCAAATTGTGAGGAAGCATGAGCAACCTCAAGGCTACAAGTCCATCTCCAAAGACCTGAATGTTCCGGTGTCTTCCGTGCAGCAGTATCATCAAGAAGTTTAAAGCCCATGGCACTGTGGCTAACCTTCCTAGATGTGGATGGAAAAGAAAAATTGACGAGAGATTTCAACACAAGATTGTGCGGATGATGGATAAAGAACCTCGACTAACATCCAAACAAGTTCAAGCTGCCCTGCAGTCCGAGGGTACAACAGTGTCAACCCTTACTATCCGTCGGCATCTGAATGAAAAGGGACTGTATGGTAGGATACCCAGGAAGACCCCACTTCTTACCCCGAGACATAAAAAAGTCAGGCTGGAGTTTGCCAAAACTTACCTGAGAAAGCCTAAAACGTTTTGGAAGAATGTTCTCTGGTCAGATGAGACAAAAGTAGAGATTTTTGGGAAAAAGCATCAACATAGAGTGTACAGGAAAAAAAAAAGAGGCATTCAAAGAAAAGAACACGGTCCCTACAGTCAAACATGGCAGAGGTTCCCTGATGTTTTGGGGTTGCTTTGCTGCCTCTGGCACTGGACTGCTTGACCGTGTGCATGGCATTATGAAGTCTGAAGACTACCAACAAATTTTGCAGCATAATGAAGGGCCCAGTGTGAGAAAGCTGGGTCTCCCTCAGAGGTCATGGGTCTTCCAGCAGGACAATGACCCAAAACACCCTTCCAAAAGCACTATAAAATGGTTTGAGAGAAAGCACTGGAGACTTCTAAGGTGGCCAGCAATGAGTCCAGACCTGAATCCCATAGAACACCTGTGGAGAGATCTCAAAATGGCAGTTTGGAGAAGGCATCCTTCAAATATCAGGGACCTGGAGCAGTTTGCCAAACAAGAATGGTCTACAATTCCAGCAGAGCATTGTAAGAAACTCATTGATGGTTACCGGAAGCGGTTGTTCGCAGTTATTTTAGCTAAAGGTTGTGCAACCAAGTATTAGACTGAGGGTGCCAATACTTTTGTCTGGCCCATTTTTGGAGTTTTGTGTGAAATGATCAATTATTTGATTTTTGATTCATTCTCTTTTGTGTTTTTTCCTTGCAAGCAAATTAAATGAAGATAATAATACCAAAGAATTTGTGATTGCAATCATTTTCAGGAAGAAACTGAGTATTATCTGACAGAATTGCAGGGGTGCCAATACTTTTGGCCACCACTGTACAGAATGAAAATAAAATGCTGATGGAACAGTTCATCCGGGGGTTGAGGTCCCAGGAGGAGAGCAGAACTGTACGGTGGTGGGCCTTGGACCATCCAGATGCCACCTTTGACACCCTTAAGGACATGACTATAAAGGGTCTGCAGCCCCTGGAAACATCAGATACTGCTATCCAGCGTTACCAGGGTGGGGCCACCCCAGTGCCCGCAGCACCCACTGCTCCTGCATTAACGGCTGCAACAAAGATGCAAACAGTGCCTCCTAGCGAGCTGGACAGCCTACGCTCTGAAGTGTGTCAGTTAAGTAAAACCCTGGCCACTGTCCTGAGCACCCTGCAGCTACAGGAGGAGCCCAAGCCGGAAGGAAGGATACTACTCTCCAACAGCCCTGAGGATGTCCCCTGGATGAGAAGAAGAAGGAGGACAACGCCACCCCGTAGGAGGACAACGCCACCCCGGAGGAGGACAACGCTACCCCGTGGGAGGACCAATTACCAACATCACCCTCCAGGAGAATTTATCTGCTACCGCTGCTAGAAGGTAGGCCACACAGCGCGGAACTGTCCTTTAAATGAGCAAACCCTGGGGCCGAGGGCCGACACCCAGGAGTAGATCAAGCAGGCCCATCAAACTGGTACCATCGGTTCGTGGGAGGAAGACCTTTCCAGTACATTGTGCTGGATGGCATCGAGACACCTGCCCTGCTGGACACTGGATCTCAGGTAACCATCATGCCTGATGTCCTCTACAAAAGGTTCTGGTCCATAGACAAACTTCACCCGCCAGCTCCAAACCTTTCCGTGTATGCCTCCAATGGCCTTCCCCTTAACCTAGTCGGGGTTAAGGATGTGGCAGTAAAGGTGGGAAGAGTGGAACTGAAGGACCAGCGACTAATTGTAGTAGAGACTAATCCTGATGATACAGACTTGTACATGATACTTGGTACTAATGTTGTTGGTAACTGTTTGGGAGAAGTGTTATTCTTGCTTCAACAGATGGCTGACACTGCCAAGCCAGGGCAGAGGAGGGTGCTCCAGAAAGAGATCCGAGCCCTTATGTACCAGCAACAGGTAAAGCTATCAGGTGGTGAAATCTTTAATGTACGGGTGACAGACCCGATACCCATTGTGATTCCCCCAATGAGTGAAATGTTGATTTGGTGTAGAGCAGCAATAGGTCTAAGAGGACAGAACTACCAGGCGGTAGTAGAGCCCATTAGTTCGGAGCACAGACCTACACTCTTAACTGCCAGAGGGGTGGTTGATGTACGCAATGGGAGGGTACCCGTACGTCTCCTAAATTATGGGGAGGATTAAGTTAAATTACCAAGATACGCCACTGTTGCCAGGTTGTATACTGTGGATAACAACGCCATACACACAGTGGAATCCTTGACCCCACCAGATACAGTGGAGGACTATGACTCCGAAGCTCAGTTGGAGGATTGGTGTCAACAGCTCTATGTTGGGACTGACGCCACTCCTGTCCATCAAAAACAAGGTGTATACAGGGTGGTTCAGGAATACGAACAGGTATTCAGCAAACACCCACTTGATTTTGGGAGGATTAAAGGGGTACAACACCATATACCCACACGTGACCATCCACCCATCAAAGAACGTTACAGGCCCATACCACAAGCACACTACCAGAAAGCGAAGGAAATGTTGCATGACATGAGGAAAGCAAGGGTAAAAAGAGATAGCTGTAGCCCCTGGGAAGCTGTCCTGGTCCTGGTCAGGAAAAAGGATGGAAGCATGAGAATGTGTGTAGATTACAGACAGGTAAATCACATAACACATAAAGATGCATACCCTTTACCCCGTATAGAGGAATCCCTGGCTGCACTAAAGTCAGCAAATTACTTCTCTACCCTTGACCTCACTAGTGGGTACTGGCAAGTAGCAGTTGCTGAGGAGGACCGGGAGAAGACGGCCTTCACTACCTCGATGGGACTCTGCGAGTTCAACAGTATGCCGTTCAGACTCTGCAATGCCCCTGGAACGTTCCAGAGATTGATGGAGTGCTGTTTGGGACACCGTAACTTCGAGACCGCGCTGCTATACCTGGATGACGTGATAGTGTACTCCAAGACGTATGAGGACCATTTGAAGCACCTGGCGGAGGTATTTGAATCATTGTTCCGGTATGGGATGAAATTGAAGCCTTCCAAGTGCCACCTACTCAAACGGAAGGTTCAGTACCTGGGGCACATCGTCAGTCCAGAAGGAGTAGCACCAGACCCGGAGAAGGTCACTGCCATCCAGAAATGGCCGGAGCCGAAGAATCTCAAGGAGGTACGTCAGTTCCTGGGACTGGTCGGGTATTATCGGAGATTTGTGAAGGACTACACCAAGAAGTCAGCGCCTTTGCAAGATCTCCTGGTAGGACAGTCCAACAGAGGCAAGAACCCCCCCTTCCAGTGGGGTAAAGAGCAGGCTGAGTCCTTTGCAGTGATGAAAGAGATCCTGACTAGCGAAGAAATCCTGGCCTACCCTGACTACAGCCAACCATTCCTGCTGTACACTGATGCCAGCAACGAGGGACTAAGAGCTGTGTTGAGTCAGAAGCAGTATGGCAAGGAGAAGGTGATCGCCTATGCTAGCAGGAAGCTTCGTCCGACCGAGAGGAATCCAGAAAACTATTGCTACTTCAAGTTGGAGCTCCTGGCCTTGGTCTGGGCCATCACTGAACGATTCAAGCACTACTTGGCCTCCAGTAAGTTCACGGCTTACACTGACAACAACCCCTTGACACATCTAGAGATAGCCAAGTTGGGAGCCATGGAACAGCGTTGGATGGCCCGGCTGTCAAACTACCAGTTCACCATCAAGTACCTGGCAGGCCACAAGAACGCCAACGCCGATGCCCTATCCAGAACGCCTCATCAGTCGGACACTGAAGAAGAAGTGGATGACCTGGAAGAGATTGAGCTACCTGCCTTCCACAGAAATGGGATGGTCCACGAGCAGCGCACCTCCAGGAGGTATCGTGGTAAGACACTAAACCCTTTGCCTCAACACAGTTGGAAGGAGACCCAGGACAGCGACCCGGTTGTCAGCCGTATCAAAAACTGATAACCCTGGAAGGTTCCTTCCTGGAGAAGGACGCTTCTCCTCAAGCCAAGCAACTGTGGAATGAGAGACGCCGGCTGTTCATCTATAGAGAGAAGCTGTGCCGAAGGTATGTCAACCCTAGGACCCATGAGATGGTATGGAAGATCGTAGTGCCCAGGACAGACAGACAGATGGTATTGGAGGCCTACCACGATCATGCAGGGCACTTTGGCTGGAAGAAGCTGGAAACCCTCCTGAAGTATCGGTTTTATTGGGTTGGAATGCGGAGTTCCATAGAGAGGTTGTGCCGGGATTGTGGACCCTGTAGTCTCAGAAGAAAAGACTTCAGCAGCCAGAAGGCACCCCACAGTCCATCAAGACAACCCAGCCCCTGGAGATCGTCGCTCTGGACCACGTCAAGCTGTCACCCAGCAGGTCAGGCTACTCGTATGCCCTGACCATGGTGGATCACTACTCCCGGTTCCTGGTGGTAGCCCCCGTCAAGGATCTGACGGCAGAAACTGCAGCAAGGACATTTCAAGCCTACTTCTGCAGGCCCCATGGATACCCGGATAAGGTGCTGACGGATCAAGGCCCTGCCTTTGAAGCCGAGCTGTTCAAAGAGTTTTGCCATCTGTACGGGTGTAAGAAGATCCGGACTACACTGTACCACCCCCAAACCAATGGGTTATGTGAAAAGATGAATAACATAGTCATCGACCTGTTGAAGACCTTACCTCTAGAAGAAAGAAACCAGTGGCCAGACAAACTACCTGACCTGGTAGATTTGTACAATCACATACCTGTGAATTCCACCAATTGTACTCCAGCGTACCTCATGAGAGCAAGACCCGGAAAGTTGCCCATGGACCTGGAGCTTGGAGTGGTAGAGCCAGAAGCAGATATGTCCACTGAAGACTGGGATGCGACTCGACAGGAGCAGTACAAGAGAGTACAGGCCTGTGTCTAAGACAGTCTAAGTAGGGTGAGAGATAAGCAGGAAGCACAGTACAACAAGAGTGCACCAGCCGAACTCTTGACACCTGGAGAAGTTGTGCTGAAACGAAAGAGAAGAAGCCACAAACTTGATGACCAGTGGGAAAGGGAACCTTACACTGTGTTGAATTCCAGATTCAACAATAGAAAAACCTGTCTAATTAGCAAAGACGGAGGAAGAACAACTGCAACGGTATCAAGAGACCATCTGAAGTTGTGCCCAAGTCCGCTGAAGCCCCAGGAGGAAGTGCCTCTCACCGTACTGGAGGAGCCTAAAGAAGAAGTACTCCATACTGTCTTAGGAGATTTCCTGGCAGATTGGCCTCAACTGGATGGAGCGGTAATAATACCTGTGCTACACTTCTACCAACAGCCAGAAGACTCTCCACTGCAAGTAAGACCTGTAAGTGCCCCAGAAGAGCCTGCTCAGGAAGAATCCCCAGAAGAAGGATCACCGGTAGAAGCAGAGCCAGTAGGCCCAGTGACCAGTGTACTTGCCAGTCACGTAGAGAGGTTAAGGCAGTCTTGCAGTCCACCAACACATAGAGCTGATAGAGTGGAAAATAGCGCAAGCATCCACACTACACGTATCCCCGTACTACGTAGGTCATCGCGTAGCACAAAAGGTCAGACCCCTGTCAGGTATAAGGAGTAAGTTAAAAATACCTGCAGTATAAATAGTTACCCAGTAGGGTATTGCATAATGTTTATTGTATAAACTGAAAGATATGTGTATATTTAGTTACCCGTAAGGGTATATATAAAGGACTCGGTGGCTGAGGACTGTGAGCAGCCCAAAACTGTTCATGTGCCGGAGTGCCCCTTTAGTGACCATGGAGCAAAAACCCGTTTTGCGTGGCCGAAGACGTGGTCCAGCACATGGATCACCTATGCCCTGTAGCCACGCCCAGGGCCTACGTTGAGGGTTTTCAGGCGGGTCCCTCATGTTCCTTCATCGGTGAAATGGACACCAGGTTACAGGACTAACTGTGACTTAATTAATGTTATTTATAATTGTTATTATTGTATTATAATGTTACCTGTAACGTTCAAGAAAAGTGCCTCCCATGAAGGGAAGAAATGTTATTGTTTACCTGTTTTGAGAAAAATGCTTCAGTCCAGGAGTACTGAGTTTTACTAGGGGGGAATGTGGCGCCCTGCTGCGCACTGGTGCCACAGAACCCAGAAGGGTGCATTGATTGACTTCTCCACAAGAAGCCCTCACACATTCACACACCTCCACCCTACCACCTCACACCACCAGAGGGAGCCCATTGGGGATATATATATGGAGGGTGGAGCCAGGCAGCTGAGTCTAGAGTTTAGAGTCAGAAGTGAGTAGTGTTAGTTTAGTGTTCAGAGAGGAACACAGCTCAGAGTTGAGCAGAGAGTGTGCTGACGCTCAGAGAGCAGCGAAGAGGCAGTGCGCTGGCTGCTGTGCTTAGGCGAGCCAAGGCCTACAGCACGTGTGAAGGCCTAGTGAGGGCCCTGAGTGGGCCGAAGGCAAGAGGAGAAGAATGAAGTAGCGAGGGGGCAGAGGAGCATACCAGGCTCACCCCAATATATATACCGGACACCGGCTCCGCGCCTACAGGGACCCCTTACACCCAGTAGGAACCACTGGAACCCCTGGAGGACTACAGGTCTCAGGTTCACCAAACTCTGACTACAGTACCAGGGCTAGGAGTCACGGAAGCCCCAACGTCCAGGGAGAGTGATCTCCAAGAGACGGCCCTACCACCAGGTCAACAGGTGCAAAGAGAGACAGTAACCAAGCTAGGCCTAGTTCCAGGCAGGCCAGAAGCTTAATGAGTAAAGCCACGGATCAGGAGGCCCTATACTCGCTCACTGGGGAGAGTCCAAAAGTGCGCCCTTCGCCTGGAGTACCCTGGACCGTGCCTGCAGCATCACCAGTAAAGGTACTGAAGCTTACCCCCGTGTGAGTGTCCTTCTTTCCTCCGGGACCGTCCTGCCATCTCTCCCCTGGACCACCATCCATTACACCCCACGCTGCCCTGGAGCTAGCTCTACCTGTGGAGAGCCAGTTAGCCGCATTCCACAGGTGCCGTCACGAACTTTCCAAATCCCCTATAAATATTTCCCTTTTTTTACTGACCGCCCTGGGTCACGGACCGGGCCAGCCACCGTGATATCCCCCACCGGCATACACAGAGGCCCGGCTGCCGAGTACCCCACGGCCCAGGGGGCGCGTCACTATTAGCCTGCTTTCTGAGTCTGACCCCTTGGAAAGTAAATCGCTGAGTTTTCAAGTTTGACTTGCAAGTTGCTGGAAATTCAGCTAGATCATCCAAAGATTGATCTGCTTATCTCCAGTCTTGTGGTATGTGGTACCAAGATATTAGAAGCAGCTCCTTTGAGTCCTGTAATTTCGGATTTGGAGCTTCCATAGATCTGATTTCTTTTTGCAGCCCATTCCACAGATGCCCAATTGGATTGAGATGTGAGGAATTTAAGGGTCACGTCAATACATCAAATCTTTATTTTTTTTTATAATGGTGTCAGGGCAAATTGATCACTGACATTAAGGAATATCCTTTTCACAAAGGGGTACACTTGGGCTACACCATAGTTTCGGTAAATGATATGTGTCATAGAAACAACAAGAAACAACCAAGGAGTCAATATTTCGGAGAAATAGATTGCCCAGAGCATGACACTATGACACTGCCTTCCACAGCATCTACAGGTAATCTACATACAGAGACTCCACAGTTCACGAGATGTAAAAGATGACATGATTTATCAGTAGTGATGATCGAGCACTAAAATGCTAGAGTGCTCAGTACTTGAATTGAGCAGGTCAGATGCTCGGATGGGCTCGACTCGACTCGAGTAACAAGTAAAATGGAAGTCAAAGGGAAACTCGAACATTTTTTCCAGAAACCCTAACTAGAGGGCTTGGGGGCTGGAAAATTGCTGAAATGGATGGAAACAGCCATCACATGTAATGATAACAGCATGGGGAAGATGCCTCAATGCATCTCTGACTCCCAGGTCGCTAACGGGAACAATTTTGTCAGAGTATTACGCCACTTTTATGGACTGACAATAAAATATACAAAACCAAAAAGAAAATGGATTTTACAGGAAAATATGTTAGAAAACATTTCCTGTATAATGACTTGTATATAAGTCAAACTTAAAAAGAGAAAAAAAGAAAAACACCTCTTCAGGGGGGCCTTAGAATTTTTTTTTCCCATTTTTAAGGAGTGGGACTCCTAGACTAGTAAAGCCTATACACTATGTGCAAGGGTTGAAAAACATTTACCCCTGGAGGGGTTTACATACATATATATATATATATATATATATATATATATATATATATATATATATATATATACAGTATATGTAAGCGAATTGTAGAGGTAGGCCTAATACACATCCTGTAAAAATTGTGAAGGAGGGCATCATACACACCCTGGAAAAATTAAGAGAGAGGGTCGCATGATGACCCTCTAAAAATTTAGAGCAAGAATCGCCTGATGACCCTCTAAACATTTTGAGTGAGGGCCATCTGATGAACGCATAAACATTTTGAGTGAGGGCCGCCTGCTGTCCCTATAAAGATTTTGTGTGAGGGCTGCCTGATGACCCTGTTGATATGGTGGAGGAGGAAGAGGAGTACAAGAAAAAAAAACATGAACTGTTAAAAAAAGGAACATTTGAATTGGCTGTATGTTTCACAGTGGGGTTGAGAAGTCTGGGCCAATCCAGGTCTTGTTCATTTTGATAAGAGTCAGCCTGTCAACATTTTCAGTTGAAAGGCAGATTCGCCTATAAGTTATGCCCGCAGCCGCTCTAAAAACCCGCTCTGATAAAATGCTAGCAGCAGGGCAAGCCAGCACCTCTAAGGCGTAGAGGGAATAGTTGTATGGCACAGAGGAATCATGGAGGACGCTGGTATTAAGCTGGTGTAAGGCGGGGACAGCATACTGGGAAAAATAGTGGCAGAGGGGGACCGAGTACCTGAGGTTGCCGAAAGCCTCAGTTTCCACAATCCTAAATGGCAACATTTCCAGGGAAAGCAGTTTGGAAACGTGACAGTTTAGTGTGTGGGCCTGTGGGTGGGTGGCTGGGTATTTTCTTTTGCATTCCAAGGATTGAGGTAGGGACAGCTGAACGCTGCGCTGGGACAAGGTATTGGACGTGGTTGCTGATGGTGCTTGCTAATGTGCAACGACAGGTGGGAGGCATAATGCCTGCATCCTGGACAGGGAATTGGCAGACACGTAGCACAGGGGAAGAGGCAGTGGTGGACCCAGGTATTCGACCCATCTAGTCAGGTGCTTTGATGACATGTGCCTGACCATACTGTTGGTGGTCAGTCTGGTAGTGGTCAAGCCCCTGCTGAGCTTCATACGGCACAGGTTGCAAATGACCATTTTTTTATCATCCGTACTTTCTTTAAAAAATCACCAGACTGGGAACACCTAACCCTTAGCCTGGGTACAGTGGGTGCGTGTGGGTATTCTGGTAAACAGTTGCCCGTCTTCTCCCTCTGGCCACCCCACTGCCTCTTCCTGCCTGTTGCGGTGTTGCAGATCCCTCCCCGTCTGTGCTGCTGGCCTCGCTCTGCATGGCACTGACGTGCCCCCTAGGACCGTGGGGTACTTGCCTGGTCGTCTTACTCCTGGGGGTTGACCCTCTGCCCCAGGGGTTGCTTGTTTAAATCGCAGAATCTTGCAATGTGCCCCGCCTTTTGACAGCGGCGGTAGATGGGTTGTCCGTTCTGGTCATAGCGATCGTTGTCTCTCCCTTTGGTCGGTGGAATTCTTCTCTGCCGTTGCCACAGGACGTCATCTGGACTGGAAGCCAGCTGGATCCTTTCCTTTGGAGACTCTTGCATGGCCTGCATGGTTTTGGTTAGTGTAGCCACACTTTTGGTCAGCTCCTGGACCTGAAGGTGTAGGTCTGCAGAGGGGTCATTATCTAGGGTCTGCGCGTCAGCCTCCACAGGTGACGGGGCAAAGGATGCCGCCTCCTGGTGGTATGTGATAGCTGGGCGCCGGAGGCGCGCAGTGCCACTTGGGGTTGATTCTCGCAGCACCCGGATGGCCCGGTATTTAAATTGCGCAAAGTCTAGATCAGGGTTTTGCAGAGCCATAATGCGCTGCTGTGTCCGGTGAGCATTAGACAGGAGCCCCTCAATAAACTGTTCGGTTAGCAATCTGTCCTTGTCTCGCACACTGTCGGGGTCTACCTGTTTAATGGCCTGCTGTGCCTCCTGCAGGTTTAGAGCATAGTCCTGTACACTGTCCTGCACCTTTTGTTTGCACCCGTAGAACTTCATTTTAATCTCCGCTGCTGTGCGGGTGTCAAAGGTATCCTTCAACCTGGCCAGAATTTGCTTAACAGTTCTTTTGTCCCTGCCCGACCAGGACTTCACCTCCCTCTGGGCTGCACCGATTAGCTGGCCTATAAGGATGCTGACTTTTTGCTTTTCAGACAGGGGGTACCCTTCAAACAAACTATGAAGTCTCTCCTCAAATTCGCCCAGGGTATGCGACTCCCCTGAGTACTGAGGCAAGCACACCTCCCCTGGGATATACGGTATGGATAAAGGCATTACAGTTGCTGCGGCCGCACCCGCAGCTGGATCCTCTTCTAGGTTGGGCATCTTCCTCCCCCCCTAGTGAACCTCAGCCAGGTCCTGGGTTTCTGCTGGCGTACCAGTCTGCTGCTCTGTAGGCTTACCCGGCGGTTCCGGATTGGGGCCTCCTGCTTCCCCCCGGCTGACGTCAAATGACGTGATTATACAGTTAAACAAAGTCTATGGCACACAGTACCCGGTTATACCAGGCTATGACAATCCTGTTCGTGATGCCAAAAATGACGCGCCCTCTAGGACCGTGTGGTACTCATCACCGGGTCGGTTGGTTCCTTGGGATAGTCATAGGAGCGTGACCCGGTCCGGGGCCCTGGGCAGTCAATAAAAAGGACAGTTTATTTAGGGGAAAAGTTTTGTGACGCCAGCAGTGGTATGCGGCTATAGGTGGCCGCCGCTGCTGAAAGAGACTGCTGGGACCGTTGGTGACGCAGCTGGGATGGATTTGCTCCCCACGGGTAGAGCGGGGCCCCAGGGCTACCGATACGGTTTATGTAGGGTATTGTGGATGTTGGGGTGCAGGACTGAGGGTGCAGATAATGACCAGACGACACAGGAATGGTGGTTTCGTCTACCTTTACTTGATGTTTGATGGTGCAGACCGGGACACTGGTAACAGAAGGTAATGGAGATCCGTGCAGCCTAGAAGCAATTTTGGATCCACCTCGCCAGGTGGGGTTGTAGGCCTTCCTTCTGCGATGTCCTCTTTAGCCCTGCTGCCTAAAGCTATGCTGCGGCCCTCTTTCCTGAGTGATGATTAAATCCTAGCCTGTATGGCAGGCAGCTTGAGCCTTTTACAGGTGTCGCTCCTTCGTGGCGGCTCCGGGCTCTAGTATGCTGCTGAGCCGCCGGGTGTTTGGTGGGGCCAGGACACCTGCAGTCTCCTGCCCTCCACATTTAGCTGCCGGGACTTCAGCACCGGAGCAACCACGGACTCCGGTGTCCGGTTTCTGGCGCTTTTCTCTGGGGCGAGCTTGGTCACAGCTCCCCTCCCCAGGTTCTCCCTCATCTTTCACTCGCTCTCCTCCATCCCCAACTGACTCTCCTCCATCTCTAACTTACTCTCAAAACCCCCCGCCTCCGGGCCCCAACTTAAAGGGGAAGCTCCCCTGAAACCGGGTTAGAGCTCCCCCTTCTGGTCTGGAGCCAGGAAAAGTGTTGGATGCTGGTGTTACCTGATAAGGGGGCCCCTCCTTGCTTCCAGGCATGGCATCAACCCCTATGAGGGAGTCAATGCCAATGTGGCAACCAGACTCCTGGGGTGCCAGAGCACCTTCTCAGGTTGGGTCAGTGGCTTCATCGTCCACCACCTCGTCTTCCACTTCTGCACTCTGGTCCAGGAAGCTAGGTCTCGTGGATGAGCGTTTTTGTTGTGCTCATGCAGTAGGCACAGTTTCACCTGGCCCATGGCCATGGCCTCTGCGTGCACCTTCAGCAGAATGTCCACTTCCCCATCCCTTACCACATGGCTTGCATTTTAAATTAGGTATATATGCCTGCAAACATTCTGGTAATAATAGGGAAAAGAAAATATTTTGCCCTGACAAGGACTGTTGTTTTAATGGTACAGCAGCCGAGGTATACAAGTACTGCAATAGCAATATTAAACACTGCCTAGATGCCTCTATTTCCTAAATTTTCCATCCACTGAACGCAGGTAACAACAGTTTTACTACGGAAAGGAAAATATTTAGCCCTAACCAGGACTGCTGTTTTAAAGGTGCAGCAGTGGGGGTATACAAGTACTGCAATAGCAATAGTAAACTCTGCCTACTGCCTAGGTGCCTCTAATCCTAAACGTTCCCTCCACTGAATGCTGGTAACAGTGGTTTTACTACAGAGAGAAAAATATTTAGCCCTGAAAAGGACTGTTGTTTTAATGCTGCAGCAGTGATAGTATACTAGTACTGCAATAGCAATATTAACCGCTTCACCCTGGGGCCATTGTCCTTTTTTGCGCTTTCATTTTTTGATCCCCTTCTTTTCAGAGCCATAACTTTTTTATTTTTTGATCAATATGGCCATGTGAGGGCTTATTTTCTGCAGGACATGTTGTAATTTTGAACAACACCATTGTTTTTACTATATTGTGTACTGAAAAATGGGAAAAAAATTCCAAGTGCGGTGAAATTGCAAAAAAAAATTTCAATTCCACAGTTGTTTTTTTTTCTTTTTTTTCACCATGTTCACTAAATGATAAAACTGACCTGCCATTCCCCAGGTCATTACGAGTTTGTAGATACCAAACATGTATAGGTTCATTTTTATTTAAGTGGTGAAAAAAAAATCCAAAGTTTGTTAAAAAAAAAAAAAAAAAGTCGCCATTTTCCGAGACCTGTAGCATCTCCATTTTTTTAGATCTGGACTGGGTGAGGGCTTATTTTTTGTGCGCTGAGCTGATGTTTTTGTTGATACCATTTTGGGATAGATACAATGTTTTGATCGCCTGTTATTGCATTTTATTGCAATGTTGCGGCGACCAAAAAAACGTAATTCTGCCATTTTGATTCTTTTTCTCATTACGCAGTTTACCGATCGGATTAATTATTTTTATATATTGATAGATCAAACGATTCTGAACGCGGCAGTACCAAATATGTGTATATTTGATTTTTTTTATTGTTTTATTTTGAATAAGGCGAAAGGGGAGTGATTTCAACTTTTATATTTTTTTAATATTTTTAGAAACATTTTTTTTTACTGTACACTAGCTTCAATAGTCTCCATGGGAGACTAAAAGCTGTGATTATCAGATCACCTGTCTGTAGCAGAATTGCTCATTTGCTATGAGCGCCGACCGCTGGGCGACACTCATAGCCTCCCGGCAATGACAACCGCAGGGGTCTCCTGCAGACCCAAGGTTGTCATGCCAACCAATCAGCGACCAGCGGTCATGTGACACGGGCGCCGATGGGCTGGACTTATGATGTCTTTCCGCTGCGGCCATGTTAAATGCCGCTGTCAGAGATTGACAGCGGCATTTAACATGTTAACAGCTGCGAGTGCATCGTGATTCCACCCGCGGCTGTTAGGGGCACATGACAGCTGATCAGATCAGCTGTCATATCCTCGGAAAGGTGTGGGCTCCGGCGATGAGCGGAGAGACCTGACATGTGCCGTACATGTACGGCACATGTTGGAAAGGGGATAAACCCTGACTATATCCCTGCTCTAAAATACGCTCTCCCTCCATTGACAACACTCCCTGAACTGCTTCCTTATGTCAGTGTGCCGAGCATCACATCACCGGGTCTTATATAAGACCCCATGACGCGATGCTGCCAGCCAATCACAGTAATGCCATGATACCCAATGGAGAAACAAGCGTGCCCGAGCACCCCGATGCTCGATCGAGCAGTGGCGACTGGCGAGCACTCTTGCTTATCACTCTTCATCAGAACAGGCATCCTTCTTCTATTACTTCAGTTCTGATGTTTATGTGCCTATTGTAGGCACTCTTCACATTGGACAGCAGACAGCATGGCTATTTTAACCGATCTATGCTATGCCACCACACAAGCTGCAAGCTGTGATGCACTATGTCTTTAACACCTTTTCATTATAGCAAGAACTAACCTTTTTACCAATCTGTTCTACAAAAGCTCTTCTAGGATAGGCCCAGACAGGCTAGTCTTTGCTCACCACATGCATTAATCAGCCATAGGGGCCCATGACCCTGTCCTTCCTTGGCCCAATTTTGGTAGGTGCTACTGCTAACCATTAGTGTTGAGCGAACATGCTCGACACTGCTCGGTACTCGCCTGAGCATCACGCTACTCGGGATGTTTGGCGAGCACCGAGCATTTCCGGGTTACTCGGACGGGAGCTCGGGTCTCCGCCCTGCATGTTTGGCGCTCTTTACAGAGCCAATGAACATGCAGGGATTGCCAGCCAGTCACTGTAATGCTGCAGCCATGTTGGTTGTGGGCATTACAGTGATTGGCTGGCCGCACAGCGTCACCTCGAGTATTTAAAACCGGGCGCCGCCATCTTGGACACAGTCGCTCCGGATTAGACAGTGTAGGGACAGCGCTGCTGATTTAGGGAGAGATATAAACTGCGAAATAGTTAGTGTAGGGTCTGTAAAGGCTGCCAGAACAAACAAACAGTCCTTTTCAGGACTAATATCCATCCCAGATACCAGGCAGGCAGTCTGTATAGGAGACACAGTGGTTATACCAGCAAACGCTGCATTACAGTCCTGTGTGCTCCTGTTGCTGAAATTGCTGGACTTAGCACCAGGTGTCGGGGGCCAGGAAAAATCCTTTTTTTTTCATCTAAATCCTCCTTTTTTTTTCCTCCTTCACACTGTACAAATACCCGTCTTATTAACCTTTTGGTGTGTCCCCCCCCCCCCCCCAAAAAAAAAGCGTGTCTCTGATTTTTCACACACAAATATAACTGTTGAAAATAGTCTGGTGTAGGCTAGAGAAACAGAAGTGTTGTTTTGCACTTCCACGGTTCAAACCTCTGTATTATCCATTTTGGGCCATTTGTATCTAAAAAAAAAAAACAGTTTGAGTGTGTCGCTCACTGTTCAGCCGCAAATCTATATATTGAAAAAAGTCTGGTATACCCCAGTAAACAATAACTGTGGTTTTGCCATACCACGGTAAAAAATCTCTATTATTCAGGTTTTGGTATATTTTCTGTAAAGAAAAACAGTAGTGTCTCCTGACTGTTGTGACACAAAAATATATCTGTTGAAAATAGTCTTGTGTAGGCCCGACATCCCAGTGTGGTTTCGCAGTTCCATGGGTCAAATCGCTGTATTATCCAGTTTTGGGCCTTTGGTATCTAAAAAAAAAAGCAGTTTGAGTGTGTCGCTCACTGTTCAGCCGCAAATATCTCTATTTAAAAAAGTGTGGTATACCCCAGTAAACAATAACTGTGGTTTTGCCATCCCACGGTAAAAAATGCATGTTCTTTATTTTAACCCACAATTCTTTCAAATATGAAGATAAACATTATAGGCAGAGATGGAGTACTGCGATGGGCACACGCTTTGCGCCCAGTTATGCAAATTTGTATGTAGGCATGTGGGAGCACTACCATATCTTCACCAATGACAACCTCCACCCCAACTTAATATTTTGGCATCGTTTCATAGACGATATCCTGTTCATTTGGGCAGGTAGCCAGGACTCTTTAAAACAATTCCTGTCTGACCTTAACAATAATGATTTTTTTCTTCAATTCTCCTCATCCACAAGTACTAATCAGGTGAACTTTCTGGATCTAAGTATATATATCAAAGATAACCAAATATGCACTCGCACTTTTTTTAAACCCACGGATACTAACAGTTTTATCCACATGAGTAGCTGTCACCTTCCCAGTTGGCTCTTAAATATACCAAACAGCCAATACCAAAGATTATATCGGAACTGTTCAAAACAGAAGGACTTTGAGGAAGAAGCAAATCTTCTAACGACTAAATTCCTGGAAAACGGGTACGAACCAGCACTTCTTACCAAAGCCAGAGAACAGACATGCAAAACCCCTCGAATAAAACTTCTGGCGAAGAAAGAAATCACTAGTGAGAATAATGAGAACCTAAGTGACGCCAACTTTGATATTCCAATTATCACTACCTATAATTCTAACACCCACCTCATAAGGAAAATCATCCAGCGTCATTGGAACATCCTTAGAGATGATAAGATAATAGGGGACCAGATCCCCCTAAAACCTAGATTCATATTTAGGAAAGCCAGAAATCTTGGAAACCTAATAGCCCCATCTATAAAAAATCCTCTGTCCATCACCCTTCCAAAGAGCCTATCCATAAACCCAGTCGGTTTCTACCCTTGTAATAAATGTATAGTGTGCAAAAATTTGCACACTAAAAAACAGAATAAAATTTCTCATGGAGATATTGAGTTTCCTATCAAGGATTTCATCACCTGTACCACTAAGGGAGTTATTTATGGACTCAAATGTCCCTGTGACAAACTATATGTTGGACGCACAATACATCCACTAAATAGGAGAGTGGGTGAACACTTACGCAATATACGGACCAAATTCGCAAAACACTCTCTCTCCAAACATTTTGCAGACAAACACGGAGGTTCAACCAAGGATATCAAAATTACGGGTATCCAAATTGTGCAGAAGCATTGGAGATAGGGCAATTACATCAATCAGATGTCCCGTATCGAAAGTAGCTGGATTTTTAAACTAAACTCACTGAGACCTAAGGGTCTTAACAGTGAGATTGAATTGTTTGCCTTTAATTAGACTGCATAACTGGATTATCTATTAATTGCAGTTCTCAATCTATCTATCCAAGCTATACTTTTTAATCAATACAAAGTTGCTATTAACTCCCATTTAGGACTCCAGCAACCACAAGAATTTACTTACCCTATCTGTACATTAATGGATTCAATCAAGGAGCACATGAGGACCGAGTACTTACCTATATAAGGAAGCATCCAGCACTGAAGGACCATCCCTGACGAAGGATTCCGTGCAAATCCGAAAAGCGTAGGAAAGGTCCTCAGTGCTACCTGTACCTGCTCCATCGCGAGACTCTGCGGGATCCTACGGCACACACCACGTGACCGGATGTCCTGCTTGTCTGCGCGATTAGGTAACAGGAACCAGGAACGCTCGCTACCACCAGAGCCTCCGGCCGGGAATCCGCGTGCGGCGCGACGCAGCCAGCCCATCCGACTCTCACTATCAGGTCAGTACCTGTGGATTCACCCAGCACCACCAACGAGTGCAGGTCCAGCATATCTACGTGCCTGCAACGCCAGCAGCCACCACCATCCTTACAGGTACGCGACCTCTATACCGACTAATAAGGCTCTGCTGCCCCTCATCCACGTTCAGCATCACGGACAGTGACTCCTGAAGCACCTGAAGGGGGCTCATCCTCCCTGCTACGATAGCAGCCACCACCATCTTATCAGGTACGCGACCTCTGTACCGACATAACAAGGCTTTGCTGCCCCTCACCCACACTCAGCATCACAGACAGTGATTCCTGAGCACCTGAAGGGGAATTATCCTCTCTCCCTGTTTACCAGCCTCAGTGCTTTATGCCACGCTAAGGACTAAAACCCAGTGGTATACAGGATCAATATCTCTACCATAATATAAGGTAATTTTTATAATAATATTAGTACCTATTACCCTTATCCCCTTATCAAATAGGACACTAGATACTAAACGATATTAACTTTATCCTAATTTTACCAATTTAACTCAGCAGCCTGCAGTCACGGGACCACACTGCACCTGCACTTTACTAGCTACCTCCAGAACCTCCAAGCACTCAGGTATATCACCATCCATTGGTCCATCTACGTGCAGCTGCCTTTATTCCTATTTCTCTAAATATCCCCTTTCCCCACAGATCTGGACTTCAGACCTACTTTCTGAAGCCATTCCATCACCCTGAAGCAAATACCCTAACAAAATAGGTAATTACCTCTTTCCCACATCTAAACTGAGATTAAAACCCTCAAGTGTTAGGCCTATCTAACTACCCCTTCTTTCCTCTCTCCTAGGCCTCCTCCATCGTCCCCAGACCATCACCTATTATACCGCCTGAAGCAAGCTTCAAGTCACCCTCCTACCACCACGGCGTCACTTTTTAACCTGTTTTTAGGAGGCTAGTCACCTCCACTCATTTTATTGAACTCCGTATATGTCTGATACCCGCACTTTTTAAACCACCTTTTTAGTTGATGTGTAATTACGAATAAATACTTTGATTTTATATTTGTCTACAGCCACTTCTTTAGTATCTCCTCATCCACCTAGACCAGCGCAGATACCCCATCTCTGTTTTTTACTTTGACAGCCTTTTTGGTTCACTGTTAGGCTGAGTTCTATTATTCAGATTTTGGTATATTTTCCATAAAGAAAAACAGTAGTGTCTCCTGACTGTTGTGACACAAAAATATATCTGTTGAAAATAGTCTTGTGTAGGCCCGACATCCCAGTGTGGTTTCGCAGTTCCACGGGTCAAATCGCTGTACTATCCAGTTTTGGGCCTTTGGTATCTAAAAAAAAAAGCAGTTTGAGTGTGTCGCTCACTGTTCAGCCGCAAATATCTCTATTTAAAAAAGTGTGGTATACCCCAGTCATCAATAACGGTGGTTTTCCTCTTCCACGGTTCTAATCTACTCTTTATTACCCTTTTTCCATTGATAGTGCAAATGTAAGCTATTTTACTTCATTTACAATGGGCAAGGCGCGTGGCAAGGGACGTGGAAGTGGACGTTCTGGTGATGGTTCGTGCAGAGGACGGGGCCGTGGCCAAGGTGAAAATGTGCCACAACCAACAGCCACATCTTCTCGCTCCCACTTCTTGACCGAATTACTAGGGAAGCACAGAACAACACCAGTATTGAGAACTGATCAGTGTGAACAGGTTATTAATTGGATAGCAGATAATACTTCCAGTTACCTGGGCACCACCACCTCCGGTCTGTCTTCCACACGGTCAACTCTTAGTAGCCGTGAGTCTCGACCGCATACTCCTCCTCACCCTGATGCTCCTTCCTCCCACCATGCCGAGTGTCGTCAGACAGCAAGTGATCCCACACTTGGACACTCTGAAGAGCTGTTCACTGGTCCATTTCCATATTTGGGCCCCTCACCTGATACGCTTGAAGTGGTGGAAGAGGAGATCCCATGTTGCGATGCCCAAATATTTGAACAGCCACGGCCACAGGAAGTCGACGTTGGCAATCTGTCACAAGAGGTGGACGATGACGAGACACAATTACCAGGAAGTGAGGAGGAGGATCGTAGTGCGCAAGTGGAAGAGGAGGAGGTGGTGGATGATCTAGTAACTGACCCAACATGGAAGGAGGACATGCAGAGTGAGGCCAGCAGCACACAGGGGGAGGGAGGCAGAGTACCCCAACAGGCAGGAAGAAGCAGTGTGGTGGCCGCAGACAGAAGGCAGGCAACCGTTCATCGTAACACCAACACGAGGGACGTTGCCAGTACAAGCGGTAGGTCTTCCAGAGTCTGGAATTTTTTTAAAGACTCTGCTGATAACCCCAAAAAGGCTATATGTTCCACCTGCCATGCCAGCATCAGCAGGTTTGACAAAACTACCAGCTTGACCACCACCAGCATGATCAGGCACATGGCACCATAGCACCCGACTTTGTGGGGCGAAACCCAGGGTCCACGACCAGTGTCAGCGGGTGTCACACTGCTTCTTCCACTGTTGTGCGTGCAATAGAACCCCCTGTTGTGTGTGCAAGGCAATCCCCTGTCCATACTGCATGTAAAGATGCCCCCTCCTCTCAGTCTTCACTTGTTATGGCAGTTTCTCAAGAAACAGCATCAACGTCCACGTCCCACCGCAGCGTTGAATTGTCCATATCCCAGACCTTTGAACGAAAGCGGAAATTCGCAGCTAACGCCCCACAGGCCACAGTCCTAAATTCGCACATTTCACGACTGCTTGCGTTGGAAATGCTGCCTTTTAGGCTGGTGGAGACGGAATCCTTCTGCAATCTTATGGCGGTGGCCGTCCCTCGGTACTCGGTCCCCAGCCGACACTATTTTGCCCGGTGTGCCATCCCCGCACTACACAAGCACGTGTCCCAAAGCATCTGCCGTGCCCTCAACAACGCAGTTACTGGGAGAGTCCACCTGACAACGGACACGTGGACAAGTGCTTGTGGCCAGGGACGGTACATCTCTCTGACGGCACACTGGGTAAACATAGTGGAAGCCGGGACCCAGTCGGACCTTGGGACGGAACAAATCCTCCCCACACCGAGGATTGCGGGCCCTATGTCAGTCAGAGTTGCCCCCACAGTGTAGAGCTCCTGCGCATCCTCCTCCTCCTCCTCATGTTCAGCTTCCATCTCAGATATCACCACATCAGTTACAAGCTGGAAGCATTGCAGTACTGCCTCCGCCAAGCGGCAACAGGCTGTGCTGAAACTCAAAAGCTTAGGTGATAAACCTCACACTGCTTGTGAGTTGTGGACAGCTGTGAAAGAGCAGGCAGATCTGTGGCTGAGACCGCTGAACCTACATCCTGGCATGGTCATGTGTGACAATGGCCGTAACCTGGTGGCGGCTCTGAGGCGAGGTGAGATCACACACGTACCATGCCTGGCTCATGTGCTTAACCTCGTGGTTCAGCGGTTTCTTAAATCGTATCCCGAGTTGCCAGATCTGCTCGTGAAAGTACGCCACCTGTCAGCTCATTTTCGCAAGTCGGCTACAGCTTCCGCCGTCCTTGCTGTGTTGCAGCAGCGTTTGCAGCTTCCGGCACACCGACTGGTGTGTGATGTCCCCACACGTTGGAACTCTACCCTCCACATGTTGCAAAGGATTTGTGAGCAGAAGAGAGCAGTTGTGGAGTACCAGCTGCAACAAGGCCGTCGATATTCAGGTCAGACTCCACACATAAGACCTCAGGAGTGGACCTGGATGTCTAACATATGTACCATCCTGACAAACTTTGAGGAGGCCACCAAGATGGTGAGTGGCGATGACGCCATCATTAGTGTCAGCATCCCACTTGTCTGTCTTTTGCAACGCTCTCTGCAGAGAATTAAAGAGGAGGCATTGCAGCCAGAGTATGATGAGATGGATCAAGAAGCCGTAGCGGGTGATTACACACAGCCCAGCCTCATCTCATCCCAACGTGCATTGGGGGATAATGAGGGAGAGGAGGAGGAGGAGGAAGAACAGGAGCTGCTATCATGCGTTGTAGACGGTAGTACCTGTACAAGTGTCATACCGTCCGTTCAGCGTGGGTGGCCTGAGGACAGGGGGGAGGAGGAAGAGGAGGAGGAGAGCATGGTCAGTCGTCATCTTGGTGAGGACACGGAAATCTTGCCGTTACCAGTCTGGCACGCATGGCTGACTTTATGTTACGCTGCCTTAACCGTGACCCTTGTGTTGTCAAAATGTTGGGTGACAGTCATTACTGGTTGGTGAAACTTGTAGACCCCCGCTACAAGGAGAACTTTCACTCTCTTATTCCTGAGGTGGAGAGGTCTACAAAAATGGGGCAGTACCAGAAGGCCCTTGCTGTAGAACTCTTAAAAAAATTCCCATCAGGAACACGCTAGCGGCAGAGGTCACAGTTCGTTGCCCAACCAAGGCGTACAGGCGAGAGAGATGCAACTCCAATCCAGCAGATGCAAGGGAACACTGTCAACTTTCTGGGACAGTTTTCTGACACCCGCCCAGCTTACAGGCCCTGAGGCGCGGGGTACTCTCACAAGGAGTGGAAAGTTTCAAAAGATGGTGAGGGAGTACCTTGACGACCGTACCAGCGTCCTCCGTGATTCCTCTGTGCCTTTTAATTATTGGGTATCCAAGCTGGACACTTGGAATGAACTCACTCTGTACGCCTTGGAGGTCCTGGCCTGCCCTGCCGCTAGCGTGTTATCGGAGCGTGTTTTTAGTGCCGCTGGGGGAATTATAACTGATAAGCGCACTCGCCTGTCAACTGACAATGCTGACAAGCTGACCCTTATCAAAATGAACAAGGGTTGGATTGGGCCAGACTTCTCATCACCACCAAATGACAGCAGAGTAACATAAAGTCAAATCCACTGTTATTTCGGGAGGTGTATTCACATGCACCGATTCACACCCACACATGGGTATATGCTTCCTCGTTTCGGCTGTTTTATCTTCTTCTCCTTATCCTCAGCCTCCACCACCACTATACCACCAGGGTGTCAGCATTGCAAGTTCTTCCGTCCTTATTTTTGGCAGCTTTTGCTTGCAAGGCATAAGCAAATACTATGGGACACCCACTCCCCAATAATGGGACTTATGTTTGTAATATGCTGTACTGCATGGCTCTTGTAAGGGGCATTGCAAGTTGCTCCGTCCTAATTTTTGGCAGCTTTTGCTTGGAAAGCATAAGCAAATACTATGGGAGACCCACTCCGCAATAATGGGACTTATGTTTGTAATATGCTGTACTGCATGGCTCTTGTAAGGAGCATTGCAAGTTGCTCCGTCCTAATTTTTGGCAGCTTTTGCTTGCAAGGCATAAGCAAATACTATGGGAGACCCACTCCCCAATAATGGGACTTATGTTTGTAATATGCTGTACTGCATGGCTCTTGTAAGGGGCATTGCAAGTTGCTCCGTCCTAATTTTTGGCAGCTTTTGCTTGCAAGGCATAAGCAAATACTATGGGAGACCCACTCCCCAATAATGGGACTTATGTTTGTAATATGCTGTACTGCATGGCTCTTGTAAGGGGCATTGCAAGTTGCTCCGTCCTAATTTTTGGCAGCTTTTGCTTGCAAGGCATAAGCAAATACTATGGGAGACCCACTCCCCAATAATGGGACTTATGTTTGTAATATGCTGTACTGCATGTGACGCGCCCCCTGGGCCGTGTGTACACATGTGTGGGATACCCGGTGCCGGGTTTCTGGGGTCTGTAGTCTCCGTGGCGGTGACCCGGTCCCGTGGCTCAGGCTGGTCAAACCAGTGGCAGTCTTTCTTAGGTTTTGAGGTTAATTGTCCGACTGCGCCACCCGTGGATTGCGGTCAGGGAGTACCACCGCTGTGAGGCAGACCGTTGAGGCTGGTGTTGGGTGCGCAGCAGAGAATGGGATAACTCCCCACGGGAGGAGTATAGCCTCAGGGCAGTGAGTGTTGATGTTGCACGAGCGCAGCAGGAACTACTCAGAGTCTTTGCTGTGCAGTTCAGGGTCTTTACTGATGATTATAAGGTAGACCCTCCCGGGAGTACTGGCTAGCATAAGAGGCCTGGTCAGTCTGTGAGCAAGCAGGAGTTCCCCTGGCCAGGTGGAGTTGTAAGCCTCCCCGTCTGTCTGCACTCTTCCTGGCTACCTTGCTGTAAGCGGGTAGAAGAAGCCCACGTCCCTGAGTGTACCGTGTAGTGCTCACCCGTATGGCTGGTGACTTGGGGCCTTCTGTTAGCCTCCGCTCCACGACGGCAGTGCTGGTCCCTTGCTTGTGACTGAGCCTCCGGGCTTCTATGGCCAGAGGACCTGAAATCCCCTGCCGGCTGGTTTCTGCTGCTGGATATATAAGTCCTCACAGCCTCGGACTCCTGTGTCCGGTTCCTATTGTCTTCTGACAGGGCGAGCTCTGCTCAGCTTCCAGCCCCTGGTCTTTAGCTCCTAGCTCCTACAGAGCTCCTTGCTGTTACTTTCCCTTGCTCTCACTCTGACTCTGACTGTTCTCTGACTCACTCAATCCCGCCCCAGATCCAGTTTATAAGGGCAGAATTCTCCCCTCCCAGGATTGGGGCAGGAGGATGTTGCATGTTTAAGGGATCCTGACCAGGAAACCTCCCACTTGCTCTCCGACGTAATATCTCTATTACTGTGGTGACCAGACCCCTAGGGTGCCACACATGGCTCTTGTAAGGGGCATTGCAGTTCCTCATAATTTTTGGAAAGCCTTCCATTCACTGCTTAGGCCAACAGTGCACAGGAGACCCAGTTGCTATAAATGGAAAAAAAGGTTTAGTTAACGCCCCCTGACCTCCATGTCATTTCCAAGGGGCATTGGAGTGCCTCGAAATTTTTGGTAGGCATTGCACTCACTGTATGCCCTATAACTGTGTAGCCGAACTGCTCCTTTTGTTACAGAAACATATCCTACAAGACATATCTGGTTGACTGGCCTGATATTGATGTGAATGGTCCCTGTTCCTCCTGCTCTTTCTCCTTTGCCACTACATCATCCATCATTTATCACCTGAAGCTTTGTTTTAACGGGAGTCATAGAACTTGGATAGTAGCAGGAAAACATCCAGCAATCCTCGGAGGAGGTAGGATATGCGCCAAAACGCTGACCACCTCAGGCCTAGCCGCTACTACATACATGCGCTTGCATTACAACAAAACAAAGCAGATGCTAACTTCTATCATCCTCATCATGCTCCTCACCTTGGCACTCTCAACTCCCCTGATGGAGAAGCCAGGGCCCACCGGAGGAGTCGGATAGTCCGGTGGGCTCGGCCAATGCTGCCCTAAAGCAGGCCAGGCTAAGAAAAGTGTGGGAAAGGTTACCTGGAGGCTGGGGAGCAAGTGGGGACACCCGGCCACCAGGCGGCTGGGGACTGAGTATGGATACCAGGCCGCCGACACAGCCATGGCGTGGTGGCCAGATTCCGCCTCCACATGCCTAAAAGGCCCAATTTAAAGTGCAAGCAAGCAGTATGGTATTGCAGCCTGGGGGTGGGTGGGTGGCAGGCTGCATACTTGCGCTTGCATTGCAAGGAATGGGAGAGGTACAATTGAACACTGCCCTGGGACAAGGACTTGAATGGGGATAGTTGCAAGTCTGCAACGACAGGTGCAAGGTGGGAGGCATCTTCGCATGTACCATGAACAGGGGTTTGGCATGCACACACTACAGCGGAATAGGCTCTCCTTCCCACTAAATGCACTGGGGAGGGCACAGGTAATGTTTTAGTATACGCGCTTAATCTTATGTATAAGGCACACCAGGACAAATAGGGGCGGCTAGGGACTGAGTATGGATACCTCGCTGCCGAAGCAGCCATGAGGTAGTGGCCAGCTTCGGCCTCCTCCAAACTAAAAGGCCCCATTTCAAGTGCAAACTAGCAGTATGGAATTGCTGTCTGGGGGTGGGTGGGTGGCAGGCTGCACACTTACACTTGCATTAAAAGAAAACATAGCAGATGCTAACTTCTGTCATCATCATCATGCTCCTCACCTTGGCACTCTCAACTCCACAGATGGAGAAGTCAGGGCCCACCAGAGGAGTCTGGTTCTCTGGTGGGCTCGTCCAATGCTGCCTAAAGCAGGCCGGGCTAAGAAAAGTGTGTGGGGGGATGTTCCAAGGAGAAATAGGGGCGGCTGGGGACCATTTATGGACACCCGGCTGCCCCCAGGCGGCTGGGGACCGTGTGTGGACACCCGGCCGCGGGGCGGCTGGGGACCGAGTATGGACACCCGGCCGCCGGGCGGCTGGGGACTGAGTATGGATTCCAGGCCGCCAACACAGCCATGACGTGGTGGCCAGATTCTGCCTCCACATGCCTAAAAGGCCCAATTTCAAGTTTAAGCAAGCAAGCAGTATGGTATTGCAGCCTGGGTGTGGGTGGGTGGCAGGCTGCATACTTGCGCTTGTATTGCAAGGAATGGGGGAGGTACAATTGAACACTGCCCTGGGACTAGAACTTACATGGGGATAGTTGCCAGTCTGCATCTTCTGATGCGGCAAGGATCACTTATGATGGGCACACTTTTAAACAGTGACCTGGGAGTCAGAGATGCTTCCAGGGGTCTTCCCCATGCTGTTCCCATGTCTTTTCAGCACTTTATGCATGTGTCACACAGCACATGGCCAGATAAGGTTGTAAAATGTTAAAATGACATTTCCTGGTGAATGCATTTGTCATAGTTGAAAGCAATACAAAAGTGCAAAAACGCATAAAAAATGCTACTTGTGAACATAGCCGAAGGTGTGGAGAAGTATTTTTGTTTTTCGTCATTTATTTTAACTTATACACAAGTCTTTTCCCTGGAAAGGATATTCCTTAACATATTTCACAGGAAAAAAGTTTCACTTTCGTTTTTGAACGTTTTATTGTGAGCCCGTAAAAGTGGCTTAATACCTCTGACCACTTTGTTGACAGCAGTGACCTGGGGGTCAGAAATGCTTCCTGGGGCGATCCCCATGCTGTCCCCATGTCATTTGAGCACTGTCACTATCGTTTTGGGCACTTGTTAGGCTTTTAAAAGACTGCCGGGGGTGCCACCGCAAAAATGCTCGAGTATCCCATAGACTAACATTGGGCTCTTTGCTCGGGTCGAGCACCCGAGTATCACGGCGAGCTCGGCCCCAGCTTCGAGCACCCGAGCATTTTAGTGCTCGCTCAACACTACTATCCATTGAATACTGGGAACAATTCACATAACCTGCCATTTTGGAGATTCTCTGACCCACTCATCTAACCATCACAATTTGATCAATGTTGCTCAAATTCTTATGCTTGCTCATTTTTCTGTGTTCAACAGTTGCATTCACTGGCAGCCTACTATCTCCTACTAAATCCCATATTATACTGTGTCTCTTATTAAACATTTAATATCTCATAGTAAATGTCATTGCCATAAGGCAATAAATGTTATTAAATGCACATTTTGGTGTTTTTAATGTTATGGCTGATTGTTCATGCTTAACCATACATGTTTTATAATCTGCTTTAATTTTTTGAATGTATATTTTATTTCCTTTACACGACTATATGAGAAGCAGTTCTAGATGTTTTTTACTGTACTGCACTCACCTGGACATAAAAATCCTTAGTTTATTGCTGAGCAATATGGAAGAGTGCTGTGGTCATGCTCCGTGACATGCAGAAGTCAAGAGCATAGAGGGAGAAGAGGTAGAAGGAGCTGACCAGCCCTCCCGCTGCCTGCCCCCAACTATATAATGAAGCTGTACATATTGCATATGTCACAAAACTCTTGCATCAGTCAATGTTTTTTATGTTTTTCTAATACCCAGGCATCTTCTGTGAACAAAATCTACCTGCAGTTCGGTAAATACAGTAAAATGTAAAAAAAGTGGAAAATAAAAAAAAGTCAGTATATTTTTCTTTTGACTAATTCTTTTTAGTTTTTATGAATTCCCACAAAGTACTTCATGCACTTGTAAAGGCTTAAAATACAGAGGTAAAAGCAATCAGGCACATGCAGTAAATTCTTTGTGCTCCGTGCACTGTTTGTTTGACACGAGCTGGTCCATTGTAATATACTGAAATCTACTCTTTTTTTTACTTCTAAATTAAATGTTATTTTGTACTGCTTTCACTTACGTCATCCAACAGTACAATCTAAAAACAAGGCATCAAGTCAAATTTTAAAGCTGCTGAAAGTTGTAGACCAGTCTGCAGTCATTCATGGAAATTGATATTTGCATCTTATGGTAGAACTCATTTGTGAAAGCACAGTAGTTGCACAGGAATAATACTTGCCAACTGACTGACTAAGTAACCGCTACCTTCATTTTGTAGACCATTCAAACATATTCTTCTCTTTCTTGGTCACAAATGACCCCATACTTTTCCTTTTTGTTCCTCATTTCATTTGACCATCTAATATATTTTTTAAAGTGTACCTACACTTTCACAAGAAAATTATTATACTGCAGGACTCTGCAGTATAATAATTTTTCGAGATCACTCTATTAGCGATTTTTGCCTGTAACCCGCAATACTGACCAGTCAAAGTCTGTGCTGCCAGCTACGATAAACTACGCAGCATCTTGCTCGTCACTCTTGGCTAATGTCTTGAGTTTGGGAGCATGTGCTGCAAAATCCTTTGACCCCACACCGAAGATGTTAGCCTAACAGCAGGAGGAGGACGTTGCTTAGTTTAGTGTAGCCCAGACTTCGGCCAGTCCGTGATGCGGGTTATCAATTACTAATAGAATGATTTAGATAAATGATTATACTGCAGAGACCTGAGCTATAACCATTGTCTTGCGAAAGTGTAGGTACGCTTTAATCTTTCCAGCCTTCCACTACTCTTTAAGTTATTTTGCATTAGCAAATGCAGACAGTGACATTTGACTAATACTACAACACCTTCCTTACCTTTCGTGGTTGAATTCACACTTTATAAATCCTGTGATTCTACTTTGTAATGTCTTCTGATGTTTCATGAAGGTGAGAGGTAAAGTTACACCACTACTGATAATGATTCCTTTAACTTTATTTCTATATTTTCTAGCTTTTCAGAAACATAAAGTAATAACAAAAAGAGAAAGATTAAGAATATCAAAAAGGACTCTCAGTTTCTGCACATAGTGATAACCTTATGGATAATCACAAAGAAAGCAAAGTAACAAACTATAATTAAAGTACAATTAGCAATACTAAAGAATTGTATGTAAAGTTGTACATAGTAACATCTAACCTGGTATCTTCCTTGACATTTTTCTCCATTCATGCATTTCAGACCTCATAACTGACACCTTTCTGCTACAAACTAAATTACCCAGAAGCAGGTGAGTCTTTTCCTCATGTTTTGCTGTCAAATAGATGCGTTAAGTTGATGGGTAGAGGAAGAACTATAACTCTAGAGCAAGGTGTGTTTGGTAACTACACATGCTTGAAGTGTTAGACCAAGTGCTAATGGAGGAATTATGTATCAAAGGCCAAAAAGAAACAATTGGATGTGGTATTTTGGGGGTCTGATCTATAAAAATGACATATATAGTTAACAGATCTTTACAACATTCATAAAAAGGTGATATGCCACATTTACAATGAGAAACCTATCACAAGAAGGAAGCAAGGCAAACACTGCTATCCTGTCACATTTCTGAGTCACAAATGTATACTATGTGATGTGGCTTCAGTTCTCTGTCACTGATCCATTGCTCCTTCCATTAGATAGGGCTCAGAGTTGAACAAGCAAATGTGATAAGATTTTCCTCTCTGCAAAGCCAGAGGCTTCATGGCAAATGTAGCCTGCATTAGTGGAATCATCACAGTGGAGTAGAAGAATTCTTTGATAATAGCCTATGTTGCATTATATAAGACGAAAAAAAAAGTATTGAGAAAAAAATAGGTATTATATATAGGTAGTATATAAATGCATAGATACTGTAGGGATTCAAGCTCTCTAGCAGCCATTAGGGTACACATAGGCACCAGGTTCTTGAGTCAAACAGTGTAAGATTTATTATACTTCATAAACTTCCACAGCGCTCAAATGAAAAGAAGCAAAAGCCTTTTTCCAGCACAAACACATAACAAAACAGTCCTTTCACTGGGTAGGCAAAAATATTTCAAAACGGTCTCACCCCTTCATTTTTGAAACCACCTCTCAGGCTCTGATAGAGATTGTCCACCATTAACGGTCTTTTTACTCTCCAAACACCACAGATGCTGCTGAGCTAGCCCAGCTGCCTTTAATTAGACGAGCAAACCCCTTGACATCTCCAACGTTGGTTTCTGACTTGGCCAACAAGCAAGGAGTTTCGAGAGGCTCCCTATCCTTCCGTGGTTTTATGAGATTTACATGATATATTTGGAAGGTCTTCCTTTTACCTGGTTGGTGTATTTTGTATTTGACCTCTCCCACCTTTTCTACTCCTTCATAACGTCCCTGTTACTTGGCAAGGAGCATGTGGTCCACTGTGGCACTAGCACAAGTACCCGATCCCCTAGCGTAAACTGCTTCACTTGAGCCAACCTGTTATACACCCTAGACTGTGCTTCCTGTTCCCTGAGGAGATGCTCTTTTACAATTGGCATAACTTGGGCCATCCTCTCTTGCATCTGGGCCACATGCTCTATGATGCTTTTGTAGAGTGTGGTGTCAGTTTCCCATGTCTCTTTTGCTACATCCAGGAGTCCCCAGGGATATCGGCATTACAGTAACTCAAACAGGGAAAATCCTGTGGAGTCTTGTGGAAGTGAGTATATAAACCAGTCCATCACCACTCTTTCCACCATGTGTGCTGGGGAGGAGGTCTCGGGCGGTAGCCATTTTTGCACCAAATGTAGAAGGTCAAACATCTGGGACCTTGGAGGCTTGTCCCTGTCTTAGCCCCAGAGGTGCAGCCATTGTGCCCTGACTGCTTGGGTTACGCCCAGACGAGCCATAATCTCTGCCTTTGCTTACTGTACTCCTCAGTATCCCGTAGGGCAAGGTCATAGTATGCCTTCGGCTGTTTCCCAGTCAGGTATGGAGCCAGGACCAATGCCCATTGCTCTGGAGGCAGTTTTCTATCATCCTCTCAAAGATATTCAGGAAAGCCTCAATGTCATCCTCCAGAGTCATTTTCTACAAAGCTTTCCATACTGTTCGCCTCACACTGTTACTGTCCCGCTGGCTGGCGGTATGTGCAGTCTCCCTGATGTGGGCAGTTGCTGCTAAGAGAGCCATCTGCTGCTGCTGCAGAAATTTTTGCTGCTGTTGCAACTGATGGATTAGGAGTTTATTAGTTTCTTGTTGGATCTGCTGCTGGTGCTGCATACTGGCCTGGAACAAGATACTCCATGCTTTCAGACCATGTTTGAACTGTTGTAGCTGCCTTTACCCAGGATATTCAGTCTTTCCACTGCAATCACCTGTGTTCTTTGGGACTTCATGTCCGCATTGCAACACCAATTGTAGGTATTCAAATGCTCTGACAGCCATTTGAGCACACATAGGCACTGGGTTCTTGTGACAAACATTGTAAGATTTCCTATACTTCATAAATTTCCCCAGGTCTCAAATGAAAAGAAATAACAGCCTTTTTCCATCACAAATGAATAACAAAACAGTCCTTTCTCTGGGTAGGCAAAATATTTCAAAATGGTCTCAACCATTCAGTTTTAAATCTACTTCTCAGGCTCTGGCAAACACTGTCTCTTCTTTCTGCAAACACTGTTATTAGATGAGCAAACCCCGGGATGGAGTGTATGGGAGGGATTTTTCCCACCCAGGCTCTTTTGGTCGCTTCTAAATCCCGGACTGAAAATCCAGTCCACTAAAAAATCCTCTCAGTAACTTGTTGTTACTGGTGTCATTTTTTTGAGATTTACATCACCAATGCCAGCCACCTCGGTGACACATACCTGCCATTCAGTACCTTACCTAATGCTTCCCTACAATACTTAACAACACAGAAAAATGTAAGAAAGTTTTTTCAAGATGGTACAGAACACAACGTTAATAAAATTTAAATGTACAATTGCAAAAGAGCTTAAGTTAAAATAATTCTGATTTCAAAGATACTATTTGGGTTGAGTTTTAATACTGTCATGTGCTTGTTAAATTTAGGGGGAAAATGCATTTGTGATCATCAGATATGTTTTACTCCGAATTGCCACTGTTTTGCAAAACATTTTTTTGCCCATGTAGTTTTTTTACAGGTAAAATATGCTTGGGAAAACAGTTGGCCATAAACAATCAGCACACATGGTATGTGCTGGCTAGCAGCATGTAGTGACTGAGCCCTAACGCTCAAATGGGGATGAACAAACCAGGGGAGATGTTCAACCTGCACACCACAGGTTCATATATAGACTAGGCAATCCCTAACCTGACACTGATTTGCCCCTGCCTGAGGTTAGCACCCTAAAATTACGCAATGGTGCCCCCACTCAATGTCGGTTGACCCTGAGTGTCTTTAACTGTACCCTCTACTAAACACAGAATGTAAACCAAAACCACAACAATCTAGAATGCACACTGACAGAGGGTGAGACATAGGGCTAAAGATGTGTTCACACAGTCATAAATGAAAGATGTGAGGGGCGTGGGCGGAAGTCCATGAAGCAGGACGTGTTTGCTCAAGCTCTGTGACCCTGTCAAGCTATCTCTAACAATCCTTTTGTATTCTAAGCCATCTTAGACTCTTTTGGCCCACACATTACTCTCCAGACTGTGAGCTACCATCTGAGACCTCTCTGGACCGGGTCGGCCTCATTTAGGCAAAGAAAAGGATTGAGGCCTACTCCCTTCTCGTGACCGCGACCTTGCCAGAGGTCCCTCACCCATCCTTGCATTATTGCCAGTCTACCTCTCCGGTGTGGAGGACTGCAAATGCGGATTGAGGTATTGTGACAGACGGGGTCCCCCTGTGGAGCCTTTGCGGACACCCGTGGTGCGGTGTGCAGTGCTGAGACCAGGGGAGCCTGTGTCGACGCTTGGACCCATGCAAGGCGGCGGTGTTTCCTGCCCCTGGGACCAGCCCATCAATCATCGCGGATAGCGGCCCTGCTGGTCGGGGCACGCGGTGTCGGCGAGGGACGGCTGAGGGTGAGGAGAGGAGCCTGGGAGGAGAGGCGCCATCTTGGGACGCGGCCCTCCTCTGTGACCCAAGTTCAGCGGAGCCTGCGGTAGTGTGGTGGAGGTGTGGCACTGCGTTCGCGGGAGCGACGGCTGGCCGGTGACACTTCCCCCTCCCCTTCGGAGAACGGGAGAATCGGAGGGAAGTGAAGATCCAACTGGCGGAGGGGTACGGGCGGATCGCTGCCGCCAACTTGTATTTAAAGGGCACTACACCGCAGATTCTGCGCAGTGAGTAACCTCCCCAGTGACTAAACAATCCTTCTATTATTTCCCCCCCCCCACACGTTATCTCTCAGCATACTACCAACTCCCAGTGGCTCTTCTACTTTATTTGAGCTTCAGGACTTCCACTGCACTATCACTCATAAAAGGCCATTGGTGTGTGTGCTTAGGTGAAATTTGAACTGGAGGAGAAGGAGCAAAAGTGCAGACATAGGACTTGGATGCAGCAGTGAGCTACTGCCACCTACTGTCTCTCTTTGAAAGCGCACTTGCTGCACATATTCTACAGTATGACTTAGCAGAGAAATGATTCTATGATCTTCCAAATATTAATATTCGAACCACTGACAATAACCTGAAGCACATATTAAATTGCCAACTACAAGTTCACCCCTATACTACACACGCCTCTCGGGGAAAAACAACATGAGTCCTAATAGACAACAATCCACACCTGAGAAACTGAAGCCCTATGCCAGAGGGAATAGCTCGGCGACAGCCCAGAGATCCTTAAAACTATCTCAAGGGGAGACACCACTAATACAAGAACTAGATGATATGGAATCAGACCGTACCCTGAAGCAGGTCTCTACACAATTGCTGGCTGCTATTCAAGACTGCACAGCATCCCTGATTGGGAAAATTGAGGAGGTTAAAACTGATCTGGGACTCCTTCGTAATGATATGTCAAATCTGGGAAAGAAAGTCCGACAGGCGGAGGATAGAATTTCGAATCTGGAGGACCAAGTAACACCTTTGCCAGAGCGTATCCGAGAAATAGAACAAAAAATGGAACTGTGTATACAAAAGAATGATGATTTGGAGAATAGACTGAGGCAAAACAAAATCCGTATAATTGGTTTGCCTGAAAGAGCAGAAGGAAACAACCCCAGTGAATTTGTGGAAAAATCGATATGTAGCCTATTTCCACATGCCACCTTTTCTGCTACATATGCGGTGGACAGGGCACACCGGGTTCCTGGGAGACCAAATCCTCTGGGGCCCCTCCCAGACCTCTACTGGCCAGATTCCTTAACTGGAAAGATAGAGACTATACTTTACAATTGGCGCGGAAGGCCCAAGTGATTAAACACGAAAGCGTCACCGTAATGTTGTTTCTAGACTTTTCAGCTGATTTACAGAAACAAAGGGCCTCATTTATATAGATTAAAAGACGTTTTAAAAGTTCTAATGTGAGCTACTCTATGGCATATCCAGCCAGGCTAAGGGTGGTAGATGGCGAGAAGGTAGTTTTCTTTCAGAATCCTGTAGAAGCGGAGGATTGGGTTTCCAGGAGAGAGAGACGTCAGAGGCAGTAATGATAATACATGTTGATATGAAAAGTTTATTGTATTAATATTGAATTATTTGATTCAGATGGAGGACATCAATTTAAATCCTACAGGATATTGTTGAAATGTTCTATGTTTATACCTGTGAAGAATTATCATAATGATTAATCAGAATACCTCTCTGAATTTAGTCCAATGCCCAATTATCAAAGCAAAATAGAATTTACATCCATAAGGTTGAGTTGGACAGTTCATATAGTGATTAAACAAAAGAAGTTTTGTCCTTCCTGAATTTATTAGCCAGGAGGGAGGGGCGAAGTATATATTGAAAGGGGTGGAGTCCAGATTGTGATTATATATCCCTATGTTAATGTTCTTGGAAAGGGCTGATAAAAATTATTAAAAATTCGTATTGGGAAGGTGGCGAGGTATCCACTTCTTTGGGAATTAGTGCCTCAGTCCCGGGTCCGATGACTTGGTTACCCTTTGGGTTTAGCAAAAACCAGGTTATCGGACCAATAATCCTATAGTAGCCTTTATACAGAATCATTTAAGGTATATATTTTTAATTTATTGCAATTTGATATTAGTGGTTCGGATAGAAAAGTGGATAATTCCTTCTTTTCATCATAAAAAAGTGTGTGTGGGGGGGGGGGAATTTTTTATTCATGCCTGTACTTAAGTTCTTGAAAGTTTATAGGCATCTCCAATTATATTTATATGGCCACTACTGGTCACTTGTTTTATATCTGATTGTAGCTTTAATTGAATGCGAGCACTGCACTCTTACTTCATTGTTCAGAAATGGCCTACAAATGATTGAGGGGAATAATTTCCTTGGTCAAAATTTTAAATGGAACCTTTATGGCGTCACTTAAAATTCTCTCATGGAACATCAGGGAATTAGGGAATGCCAAGAAACGGAATATTGTATTCTCCCAGATATGTAAATCTCAAGTGCAAATAATATGCCTTCAGGAAACCCATTTAACCCCGGACACTGTGTCCAGAATGAACAAACCCTGGATACAGTGGCACGCTACACATACTTCTTATTCTAGAGGTGTAGTTACCATTGTGCATAAGTCAGTGAGATGGTCAGTTCAAACTGTCAAAAGAGACACAGAGGGTAGATTTATTTTTGTATATGCATTTATAGATATGGTGCCATATGTAATACTCAACATATACAACCCACCACCAACCAAAATGGATGTACTCCAACAGGCAGTCATTTTTTGTATCACAGTACCCAGATGCTAAAATGTTATGTATGGGTGACTTCAATATGTTTCTTAATACACACTTGGATAAAAAGAGCCCTGCAAACACTAGGTCTGATAGTCAAGACACCACTGTTTTACATACTTTCATAACGGAGGTGGGTTGGATTGATTTGTAGAGGCAGCAGCACCCACTCAAGAGAGAATTTTCCTGCTACACACCTGCTATTCGATGTTTATCTAGAATTGATCATACATTTGGAAACAGTACTGCTTTTTCAGATTTAAGTAAAATTGAATATTCCCCTAGAACGGTATCCGACCATGCTCCACTGATAGCATCTTTTCATTTGGGGGGTCCTAACAGACCCAAGAGGTTTCACATACATCCGTTTTGGTTGTCTCATATAGGAGAACATGATAGGATACCAGATCAAGTGGAAGTATTTATAGCAGATCATGGGGACTTCCCCTGACAGATTGATAGTATGGGACACACTTAAAGCATATATTAGGGGATGCGTTAAATCAACGATTTCATACACTAAAAGGGAATTGTCTATTGGGGAACAGAGGCTTGCCAAAGAGGGCAAATTATTAGAAGCTGAATATATTAACAATCCCTCAGATAATACCTTACATAACTGGCTTGGGAAAGGGAGGGAGTACCTGACCCATCTGCAGGAAAAAGCGCAGAGAAAACTTTTCTTTTCAAAACAAACTTACTTTGAGCTGGGTAACCAATCGAGTAAATTCTTAGCATACATAGTCCAACAAAATCAGATGTCCCCATCAATACTGGCCATTAACACAAGGGAAGGTAGCCCGCTGCTCAAATCAGATCAGATTGCAAGCAGATTTGAAGAATACTATAGAGAACTTTATAACTCCCAATCCAACCACACTATAGAGGAAATTGATGAATACCTAAATCAAATAGAATTCTCTAAACTCTCTTGTGAACATCGGACACTCCTAAATAAGGGAAGCAGCCATATCTCTATCTAATGGTAAGGCATCGGGGCCCGATGGCATACCCATAGAATTATATAAAAGATACATAGACCTGATAGCTCCAGTTCTGTTGCAAACGGTTTCTGAAGCACTTTCGGGACACTCTCTTCTCTAATCCTTCTATGATGCTACTATAGTATTGATCCCCAAGCCAGATAAACCAATTGAGGAATGTAGCTCCTATCGCCCCATATCCCTATTGAATACAGATTACAAAATACTTACGAAACTCATAGCCAATAGATTAAAAACAGTAATATTAAACATTATACATAAGGATCAATCTGGCTTTATGCCGGGAAGGTCTACCTCATCTAAAATTAGAAGAGCTCAAGTGTTGACATAGATTGGCCATAAATACCAGAAACCCTGGGCTATAGCTTCTTTAGATACGGCGAAAGCCTTTGACTCCTTGGAGTGGACGTTTCTACAGACTGTGCTCCTGAAATTTGGGTTTTCTGTTAAATTTTGTAGCTGGATTAAATTGATCTACCATATGCCAAGGGCTAACATTCTAGTAAATGGAATACTATTTAAATACTTTAACCTGGGTAGAGGAACTAGACAGGGCTGCCCCTTATCTCCAATGCTCTTTGCTCTAGCGATAGAGCCTATTGCCCTTAAAATTAGGCAGGACCACCTGGTGGAAGGTATTAGTATAAACTCTAGAATAGATAAAATGAGACGACCTGATCCTCTTTCTAAACAAAATAGAACAATCCCTTCCAAGAGCAATTGACCTTATTAATTACTTTGGGGAATTATCGGGCCTTAAAATCAATTGGAGCAAATCTGTGGTTATGCCGATTATAGATAACAAAACTGAACCGGGCTTTTTTGGATTACAGGTAGTACAAAAATTAAAATATCTAGGCATTATAATTAATCAAAATCCGATTATGGATCTGAAGGATAATGTGTACCCCATAAAGGATATGATGAGGAAAAAATTTGAAAGTTGGTCCCAACTTCCATTTTCTGTGGCGGGAAGAATTAACCTTATCAAAATGATCATCCTTCCAAAATGTCTGTATGTATTAGAACATTCTTCCATTAAAATCCTCAAAGAATTTTTTCAGAAACTGCACGGCATGATGGCGACATTTATATGGGGCTCAGCAAGGCCCAAACTAAGTATTGGATCTCTGCAGAGACCCAAGGATCAAGGGGGTAGCGTGGTGTTCGACCTGTTTCTCTATTATTTAGCTGGTCAGATACGATATTTGAAGTGTTGGATAAGCAGTGATAAACTAACTAATGCAGAAGCGCATCTTATACATTTATTAAATGAGAATACACCATGGGCTATATTAGAAGGCTATTACAGACCACCACAGGGCTTATTATTTGCACATAGCCTAGCGATGCAGGTGTGGCGCGAGAATAAGCGTATCATGGGGTTTACTGATCAAATGGGAGAAACCAAAATATGGGATAATCCTGAATTTCCACAGCTTAAAAACCTACAGGACACAATCTTCTGGAAGCAACACGGAATAACAACACTTAATTAGATTTTTGAAAACGAAATTTTATTATCATTTGATCAAATTCGTATAAGGTTTGGAATCCCTCATAGGGATTTCTACAGATATCTACAAATGAGGCACGCCTTAACACATCAATTCCCATATCCTAGAAGGCGAATATCTAAATACCCATTGATAGGAGTACTTAAAACTCAAGGACCTACAGGCGTGGTATCTTCTCTATATACTTTTCTGCTGAATTCTAAAATCACTTCTACCCAACTTGCTGTTGAGAGTAAATGGTGGCAATTAATCCCTTCTATAACATGCAATGGAAGCGCATATGGTGGTGTCATCAGCCGCCAATAATAAATTAATTCAATTATATATACTACATCAATCTTACCTGACCCCAGTGAGAATGTATAGATTTGGTAGAATGGCGTCTGATGAGTGCCACAGATGTGGGGAATCAGAAACGGATTTCTGGCATCTTATTTGGAATTGTGGGATAATACGCAAATATTGGGGTGAAGTGATAACTACACTAGAACGGATAATTGGGATACCAATTGAATGCAGTCCAGTGTTATGTGTCTTAGGTGTTGTGGACGAGGAAATATGGACACACTATGATCGGATATTCCTTCGCGAGGCTATATTTATGGCTAGGAAAGCGATATCACTAAGATGGATGGGAGGGAAGTCTCCTACTATCAACCAATGGAAAAAACTAGTGAATGATACAATACCGTATGAAAATATAGTATATAGAAATAGGGGATGTCCCCAGAAATTCCAAAGGATATGGGAAAGATGGTGTAACTCGCCCTTAACACACTTGTCCCCTGGTGCCATGACTTAGTTAATCTCACATTATGAGTCCTGATATATGCCCTTTTGAGTGTATGGGAAATGATATATGATATATATGGGCTGTAAGAGTGGACCTCTATTGCAACTGTAATTGATATATATACTGAATTCTGATAAGGAATGGGCCAGTTTAGTAAAGAGTGCAGTGCTCCTCAATGAAGCTTATGTTTCAAACTGTTTGTTGTTTTTTTTCTTTTTCTTTCTTCTAACTGTTTACTCTGATTATTGAGAACGTGAGGTAAATTGTATCAAACTGAGAATAGTTAATGTTTAGATTATCCTGACCTTATATTATGACAGTATCTGTTTGTAACCATTATCCTGTGGAATTTTTCAATAAAAAGAGTTTAAAAATAAATGAAAGATGGAAGGAAAAAAAAAGGGACCCAAAAAGACCTTTGGTATATGAGAAAATCTCCAGACCCTGAATGTAATAAAATGGGAAAAGAGATAAGAAGGGGAATACACAAACAAACCACAGGAGAAGCAATAGAAAAACCTCAGAAAGATAATCCTTCACTGGGGAGCTGGGACTCCAACCATCCATCTAACTTGGAATATAGCCAGCAAAGACTGCATGTGCCAGGAAAGTAGGACTTCCCAAGATGTGATAGAACAAACCAAAACGAGGAAGTGAAAACACCTGGATAGAAGGAACAAAGCAAAGCAAAGACAAGAGCATTTTCAGCAGTTTAAAAGATACAAAAAAAAAACAGGACTGAACATTTAAAGTTTGCTCAGCCACACCCTGAGGGGGAGGTATGGGGAATGATTTCCCTCCCTCTCTATGTCATTCCCATAAAACCATACCCTTTAAAAGAGCAAACTCCCAGCACATAACATGTTGGCAGAAATTCAGTAGGTCTTAATTCACACATCCTGAGTGACACATACATCCCTCGCATATAATACCAGTGACTCTGTCACATATTCCCCCCCTCTGCCCAAAGCCGGGGGTTTGGGCACCTTAAGACACCAAGCAAGGAATTCTGGAGAGGGCATCAGCATTAGCGTGTAACTTCCCGGGTCTATGCTCATTTGAAAATTAAAGTCTTGGAGACCTAAGAACCACCTAGTTACTTGAGCATTCTTACCCTTCTTTTCCCTCAACCATCTCAAAGGGGCATGGTCTGACACCAAATTAAACTTTCTGCCAAGTAGGTAATACCTTAGCATGTCTATGGCCCATTTTATGGCTAGGCATTCTTTCTCTGCAATGGCATAATTTTTCTCGCAGGACAAGAGTTTCCGGCTCATATACAGGATGGGATGCTCTTCCCCATTTATCTCCTGCGACAGCACAGCTCCTAGGCCAACCTCTGAGGCATCTCTCTGGAGCACAAATTCTTTAGTGAAGTCTGGTGCGACCAGGACCGACTGCTTACAGAGCGCCAGCTTCAGCTGTTGGAACGCCATCTCAGTTTCAACCATCAATTTCGCCATCGTTGTGCCTTTCAGGAGGTCCATCAGTGGCAAAATTTGGGATAAACCGCTGGTAATATCCCACGATTCCAAGAAACGCTCTCACCTGCTTCTTGGAGAGCGGTTGCGGCCAGTTCTGAATTACCTCGATCTTGTGGCTAACGTAGCCTAAGTACTTGACCTCCTCCTTCCCAATGGCACATTTTCTCAGATTTATCATAAATCCTGCCTTCCTTAGAGCATCCAGAATTGCCTGTACCTTTGGCAGATGACTAGCCCAGTCTGGGCTAAAGAAGACAATGTCATCAAGGTAGGCTGCAGCATACTTCTCATGTGGGCCAATTATCCAATCCATGGCCCTCTGAAGGGTGGCTGGTGCCCCCTGCAGTACGAAAGGCATCTTTGCCAACTAGACATGAATCTCTCTGTAATCAGCCATGCATATGCATACGTCATTCCCAGGAAATCATTTCTACAATAAGAATAGAAACTGTTAGTTATATATTCATTAACTATTAACATAATCCATGTGCATATACACATGTGCATACATACATACACATAGATTATTCCATCATCGCTATATTGATTCACACTGATTAGGTAATCTATTAAAAGAAACTAATTGATTTTCTATAGTACAGTATATATATTTTACCTTGACAAGATTACCTCACGGCGGGCTTCAGGAATCCTATATGGTTTAAGGTTTACCCGAACATGCGCTTCCGTCAGCACGTCTTGCTCGACCACCTCCATACACCCTGGCAACTCCGAGAACAGGTCACGGTTCCGTTGCAGCAGCTCTCTACATTGTTGCTTCTGTGCCGGCAATAGAGTCTCTGCTATTGTGACGTCCTCAACTTCGGCTTTTGGACTGGCTCCCAAACAAGAAGCCCCCAGCGTTTCCCGATCTCGCCATGGCTTGAGCAAGTTCACATGGTACACTTGATGAGGCTTTCTTCGGCCAGGTTGGTGAACTTTGTAGTTCACTTTGCTGAGTTTCTCTACCACCTCATACAGGCTTTGCCACTTGGCCAGGAACTTGCTCTCGACGGTGGGAATAAACACCAGAACACGATCCCCAGGCTGGAACTGCCTCAGCCTCACTGACCGGTTATAGACCCTTGCCTGGGCCTCTTGTGCCTGGAGGAGATGAACCTTCACGATAGGCATCACTTTTGCCATTCTCTCCTGCATCTGGGCGACATGTTCTATGATGCTCCGGTGGGGCGTAAGTTCGGTTGCCCAGGTTTCCTTGGCAATATCCAGGAGCCCTCGCAGATGTCATCCATACAGTAGCTCAAACAGGTAGAAACCCATAGAGGCTTGTGGGACCTCTCTTACCGAGAAGAGCAGGAACGGTAGTCCCAGTCATGATCATCCTTCTCTACGACCTTTTTGAGCATCGCTTTTAAGGTTTTATTAGAGCGCTCCACCAGGCCGTCTGTCTGCGGATGGTAGATTGAGGTTCGCAGCTGGGTAATATGAAGGACTTTACACAGCTCCTTCATTACTTTGCTCATGAACGGGGCTCCTTGGTCCGTTAGTATCTCCTTCGGCAGTCCGGTCCTGGCAAATATATGGAAAAGTTCGTGGGTTATGCTCCTACTCGATGAGTTCCTCAGTGGTACCATTTCCTGGAACCGGGTCGCATAGTCCATGACCACCAGGATGTATTGGTGGCCCGGGGCTGATTTGACTAATTGCCCCACTAGGTCCATGGCAATCCTCTCAAAGGGGATTTCTATCACAGGTAGGGGGATTAAAGGACTATGAAAGTGGGAGGAGGGCTCGGTTATCTGGCAGGTGGTGCAGGACCTACAATAGTTCAGAATCTCCAGGTAACCCCCTGGCCAATAAAACCTCCTCAATATCTTCTCCTGAGCTTTCTCAACCCCCAGGTGTCCCCCCTGAACATGCGAATAGGCCATATCTAATACCTTCTGTTGGTAGGGCCCTGGAACTAACAGCTGTTCCACTATCTAATCACCCCTTGGTTTGATCACCTGATACAATAACTCCCCCTGAACTGCAAAGTGTGGGTACCTGGTGTCTGCCCCCGGCTCTTGAGCAACCCCATTACAGACAGTAACATTGTCCTATGCGCCCTTCAAGGTCAAGTCTTGAACTTGAGCAGACCGAAAGTTCTCTCCTGCCATCTCAAACTCAGGGAGGTCGGCCTCCTCAGCCACAGTCTCATCCTCGTCACCGGCAAGGACACACAATGGGAACTCATCCCCTTCAGATGTCGACAGGGGTATTTCCTTAGGGACCTGGAATTTGTCCACATGACTCAGTCTTGTACCTTTCCCCTACAAGTCACAGAACAAAGGGAAATCACATCCCAATATGACGGGATGTATGAGATCCTTAATCACCCCGACCTCACGGGATTGGGCACCACAGTCTGTTGCCACTGTCACTGTGGCCACAGGGTAGTCCTTGGCATTCCCATGCATGCAGCGGATGCCCACAGTCTTGGCAGAGATCAGCTGGTGGGGAAGGTTGGCACTGATTAGGGTCACTAGACTCCCTTAATCCAACAGTCCAAGCACCATCACCCCATTAACGGACACGGCACACGCTTGCGGTTCCTCACCGGGTCGACAGTCCACACTACAAGCTGGACACGCATAATAGGAGACCCGTCTTCCTAGGCTGCAGTCCATGGGCTTGTGGGACAATTGACACTTGGCGGCTACGTGTCCAGGGTTGTGACACCGCCAACAGACTAGATCTTTAGCAACAGTCCTTGTGGCCCCTTCAGTGGGAGTGGGACGCCCCCAGTGTTGGCTCTAGACCCCTTCCATAGTGAACCCGCCCCCTTTTGGGTATCCCAGTATGGAGAAGTGACTATATCCGGTTTACCAAGGGATTTCTCAACCACCTGGTACCTCTCTACCAGGCCGATGAAGTCATCTGCATTCTGGGGATCACCCTGGGCAACCGAAGTCTGTATTGGCTTGGGAAGGGAGTGCACGAACCTATCAATCACCACCCGCCCATCCATCTGGGCCAGAGTGGAGGACTCTGGCTGCAACCACTTTTGAACAAGATGCAGTAGGTCAAACATCTGCGAGCAAGGGGGTTTGTCGCTGGCATATGCCCAATGGTGGACTCGCTGGGCTCTCACCACCATATTGACTCCCAGGCGTGCTAAGAGCTCTGTCTTTAGCTTGGCATATTCCTTGACATCCCGCAGTGCCAAGTCGTAGTATGCATTTTGGGGTTCACCCGACAAATATGGCGCCAGAACCTCTGCCCATTGTTCTGGTGGAAGTCTCTCCCGATCAGCCACCCTCTCAAAGACAGTCAGAAATGCTTCTACATCATCCCCGGGGGTCATCTTCTGCATGGCCCGTCTTACCGCTTTCCTGATGTGCGAGTCATCAGTCGGTCCTGAGGGTGGGGCGGTTGCCCTGCCCTGGATGGCGTCCACCAGAAGCTGTATCTGTTGTTGCTGTTCCTGCTGGTGCTGCTGCTGCTCCTTTTGCTGCAACTGGATCTGTTGAAGCAACAGTTTGGTTGTCTCCTGGTGCTGCTATTGGCTTTGCAAGTGCTCTTGGTGCATCTGTTGTTGGCTCTGCACCAGGTGCTTAAAGAGCTCCTCCATGCTGCCAGACTTCTCTGGCTGGCAGCCTTCACCTAGGATATCCACTGGTCTCTGTGGCAGGTACACGTGTTCCTGGAAACTTGCACGCAATCTCACACCAACTGTGGTAGAACAACTCGCTTGGCGCTTCTGGAAGTAGGCTCAGGAACCAGGTTTTCTCTGCAGGCTTTATTATATGGCACAAAGCCCTGCAACTCCAGCAACAATAATCACTGCCTTACTGGCAAAACAGCAAAACAAAAGATAAACTGTAGTACAGTCCATATGTGTGTGTGCGGTTCACCCACACAGGTTATGTCCAGTCTTCAGCTCCATCCTGAGCTATGACTGTCCAGTCTGGAGACCTTGCCTCTCCAAACACAACACAGAGAAAAAAAAACAGGACTAAACATTTAAAGTTTGCTCAGCCACACCCAGAAGGGGATGTATGAGGAATGACTACCCTCCCTCTCTACATCATTCCCATAAAACCACACCCTTTAAAAGAGCAAACTCCCAGGACATAACATGCTGGCAGAAATTCAGTAGGTCTTAATTCACACAGGAGAGCATCCTGAGTGACACATACCTCCCCTGGCATATAATACCAGTGACTCTATCACAGTGCTTTTTGTTCAGCAATGGAGTCTTGCATGGTGAGTGTGCATACGGGCCATGGAGATTGAGTGCATTACTTATTGTTTTCTTTGAAACAATTGTACCTGCTTGTGGAGACACGAGGGTCAGTGGGTGCTCTTATCCGCTGGCCTGGCTGTCTTTAGAAAGACTGCATGGACCAGAACTCATCCCACTGAACACTCGTACTCCTTTCCCATGGGCAGAATACTACTCAGACAACACAGGGTGAGGGTAATACAATGGGGTGATACTTTATTGAATCACTAACAGTTAATAACATATAGTACAGTCCCAGCAAGTACATAAGAGGGTGAAAATGACAGAGTCTCATCCTTCAATTGGCTCACCGGGAATTAGAACATCTGTGACTTCGGGACTTCCAGGGCCAACTACCCCAATTAGTAGCACCCCGCTTTTGGTGGACACCCACAGAGAGAAGGTATCAGCAGGCTTAGGAATCTGACAGCGTCCATTGAGGTACAGTGGGTACGGAAAGTATTCAGACCCCTTTAAATTTTTCACTCTTTGATTCATTGCAGCCATTTGGTAAATTCTAAAAAGTTTATTTTTTTTCTCAGTAAAGTACACTCTGCACCCCATCTTGACTGAAAAAAACAGAAATGTAGACATTTTTGCTTATTTATTAAAAAAGAAAAATTGAAATATCACATGGTCATAAGTATTCAGGCCCTTGGCTCAGACACTCATATTTAAATCACATGCTGTCCATTTTCTTGTGATCCTCCTTGAGATGGTTCTACTCCTTCATTGGAGTCCGGCTGTGTTTAATTAAACTGATAGTACTTTATTTGGAAAGGCACACACCTGTCTATATAAGACCTCACAGCTCACAGGCATGTCAGGCCAAATGAGAATCATGAGCTCAAAGGAACTGCCCAAGGAGCTCAGAGACAGAATTGTGGCAAGGCACAGATCTGGCCAAGGTTACAAAAGAATTTCTTCATTATTCAAGGTTCCTAAGAGCACAGTGGCCTCCATAATCCTTAAATGGAAGAAGTTTGGGACCACCAGAAATCTTCCTAGACCTGGCTGTCCAGCCAAACTGAGCAATCATAGGAGAAGAGCCTTTGTGAGAGAGGTAAGGAAGAACCCCAAGATCACTGTGGCTGAGCTCCAGAGATGCAGTAGGGAGATGGGAGAAAGTTCCACAAAGTCAACTATCACTGCAGCCCTCCACCAGTCAGGCCTTTATGGCAGAGTTGCCCAACGGAAGCCTCTCCTCAGTGCAAGACATATGAAAGCCCGCATAGAGTTTGCTCAAAAACACATGAAGGACTCCCAGACTATGAGAAATAAGATTCTCTGGTCTGATGAGACGAAGATAGAACTTTTGGTGATAATTCTAAGCGGTATGTGTGGAGAAAACCAGGCACTGCTCATCACCTGCCCAATACAATCCCAACAGTTAAACATGGTGGCAGCAGCATCATGCTATGGGGGTGTTTTACAGCTGCAGAGACAGGACGATTGGTTGCAATTGAAGGAAACATGAATGCGGCCAAGTACAGAGATATCCTGGATGAAAACCTCTTCCAGAGTGCTCTGGACCTCAGACTAGGCCAAAGGTTCACCTTCCAACAAGACAATGACCCTAAGCACACAGCTAAAATAACAAAGAAGTGGCTTCAGAACAACTCTGTGACCATTCTTGACTGGCCCAGCCAGAGACCTGACCTAAACCCAATTGAGCATCTCTGGAGAGACCTGAAAGTGGCTGTCCACCAATGTGCACCATCCAACCTGATGGAACTGGAGAGGATTTGCAAGGAAGATTGGCAGAGGATCCCCAAATTCAGGTGTGAAAAACTTGTTGCATCATTCCCAAGAAGACTCATGTCTGTACTAGCTCAAAAGGGTGCTTCTATTCAATACAGAGAAAGGGGTCTGAATACTTATGACCATGTGATATTTCAGTTTTTCTTTTTTAATAAATTTGCAAAAATTTCTACATTTCAGTTTTTTTCAGTCAAGATGGGGTGCAGAGTGTACTTTAATGAGAAAAAAAATGAACTTTTTAGAATTGACCAAATGGCTGCAATGAAACAAAGAGTGAAAAATTTAAAGGGGTCTGAATACTTTCCGTACCCACTGTATGTGGCCAGATGACCTGATAGTCCCAAATTGGATTCTCCAAAAGTCTTCATGGGTTCAGTGATGGGCAGTGGATCATATCTGAATTGGTCATACCATACAGGGGGGTTGTGTAGTATGAGGTGCTCTGATTCCAAAGCGTTTCCTCCTAAGATGCCAATTCTTCAGGGGAGCCTCACTACAATGGTGGCAACTCGACCCATCATAATTGCACCTATCACCACAGGTCACCATTCAGGCCCTTCAGGCGGTGTTCTGTGCTGTCCTCTCTTAAGTGTGCCGCGTGTGGTTACAGGCGCGACGTCACTTCCGGGTTGAAATAAACAACATCCGGTGTGTAGAGCGCATATGCCGGCGGTGACACGCAAACGTCACATCCGGAATGCCCTCCAGTTGGCGGTGGATGCTCTGGATTGACTGGTGCACAGCTACTACTCTCCAGACGCTAGTAAGAACTGGCTTCGTAGCCCAATGAAGGGATGCTTTAGGTGTAGTGGATGTGTTGCGTGTGGGTCCATAACACAGACAAAAACGTTCCAGAGTAATCGGACAGGGGAATCTGTTTGTGGTCATTCCTTTATTTAATCCACCAATTGGGGCCAATGACCCATGCACTAACAAGTCTGTGGTGCTATGTGTTGTTGTAGGAGTATACCAATGCCTCGGGTCACACTGTTCTTTGTATATATGTACTGTAATTATCTACCTGCTATTACTCTTCCTTAAGGGTCAATCTGGGAGTAAATGGTAGATGTTTCCATCTTTCCCAAGACTATGAGTTAGGATTGCGCTCTCTGCCCCCTTAAATAAATAAATATGGACGATAAGATGCGATCCCCCTATTCCTATATGATGTTGGTGTAATGGTGAGGGGGGTAATTTAAATTAGGGGTGCTGTCCCTTATCCAGCTGTCCTTCAGGGCATTATCCACAGGTTTGTTGGAAGGTGGGAGGAGATAATTTCTCATTGTTCGAGTGTTCAACTAACCTGTATATCTTGTCCTTCAATGTTTGCAGAACAACAAGCTGCAGGGAGTGATACAATAGATAGTCAGCAGGCATTCACCAAATTAACAAACATCAATTGTTCAATTAACCTGCGCCTTTGTCCCTCATGGACAGCATAACTATAAGCTGCAAGCACTGATAAAATAGGTAGTCAGCAAGCATTCAACAAATTAACAAACATCAATTCAACCTACAATAAGAGTCAACGTTCAGGCTCATATGAACAATAGCTCATATGCCTGATCCTACTGAATAATATGTCTGGCATAATTAGGAAGAAATGCGTGTTGTCACACTGCTGATTCCAGGGCTTTCTGTAGCTCTTCGGTGGTCCTTGACTCTTGGACAACTCTTCTGATATTTCTTTTCACTTCTCTGTCTGGAATTTTGCGAACAGCACCTGGTTGTGGTCTATTCATGGTGAAATTATGTTCTTTCCACTTCCGTATTATGGCCCCAACAGTACTCACGGGAACCTTCAGTAGTTTAGAAATTCTTCTGTAACCAATGCCACCAGTATGTTTCCCAAAATAAAATTGTGATGGTCTTGAGTCAGCTCACTGGTTTTACCTATCATGAGATGTATCTTGTGTGGCACCTTGGTGATGAGACATCTCTTTATAGGCCATCAGTTGAACCAGCTGATATTATTTTTCAGTAAGTGGCAGGAATGCATTCTAATTACTGATAGATTTCAGCTGGTGTCAAGACTTGCATGGCTTTTTGCACCTCTTTCTTCATGTGTTCCATACTTTTTCCCTGTGTAATTTCTCATTATGACACATAATTTAATTTATGTACATCTATAATTTCATTTCTTTGCTTGTGTGGATTGGATCTGTTGTTACTGACATCTGGTGAAAATTTCATGTCAATAGCACCTTTATAAATATATTTACTTAGAAAATTGGTGACGTGTTCAATACTTATTTTACCTACTGTATAATATCAATTACATGATTGTCTAAAATAAATATAGTGTGTCTTAAATATCATAAATATTCTTAAACTTACATAATTACCTAATCCATATTCAGTGATAGCATTTGTATATATAAAAAGTACAATTAGTTTTGCTCCGCCAGCATCTGATCCAAATAATGAGCCACATGGGCAATAAATATTGGCGCATAGTTTAATCCATCGCACTTGCCCAGTTCTGAAATAATTATGTTATAGGTCCTTAACAAGACTACATTGAAGAGCCAGGTGACACAATTGTACAGAGAGCAATCCTTTAAATATGAAGGACATATAGATAGTATCCATAGTATTGCACCCGACACACTATGTCAACAGTCAATATGTATAGTGTGCCAATTAAAAAGAATAGTAATACTCAGTATTCCATGCAATATGAAAGTCATATAATACAAACTGTTTTGTGGGACTTACATCTTGCAGTATGCAAGCTATCTACTTGTGGTTATGTTAGCAGTTGTGTTTGCAAATTGCAACCTATGTGGTTGCTGTTGCTTACATTTTATTTATGACATTTATAAAGGAATTTATAGTTAAGTGTGTCCTTAGTGAGTCTGGAAATGTAATTTTTTGTCTTGGCTAAGATTTAGGATGTTGAGTGTTACAATTAAAATGCTATTCATATCTATTGTGATACAGTAATGCATTTCAGGAGTGAACTAGTCTCCTTGTAAGGTAAATCTAGCAGAAGTTATTAAAGGGACAGATAGGTTACTCAAAATGTATGCATGTCTAATAAGACCCAGCAGTAGATGATTAATATACAAAGTATTATTTTTATTTGTCTTGAATAAAGGAAAACTGCATGGTCCTGATTTTGTGTAGAACGCTAACCTTTTCTTCCATTCTTCACATGCTGCTAAAAGCAGTGGTCTTTTAACTTTAGTCATTAAATTCAGATTTGACATCTTCTTTGGCTAGCTCATTTTGACCTTGAAAACAACATCACCTTGGACTCGCCTGGGTAGCTTTCACGCTTTAAAGATTAGGTTTCCTATGTCAAAAACAGTCCCTTTGATGACAATGAAAATATACAGTAGTAAGTTGATAAATTTATCAGCATTAATATAACATTACTGTACCATACACAATAAAGCATAAATTGTATTTTTCGACTCCACAGCAGTTTACAAATACAAAACTAAAATATATTGATATAATACACTATAATACATCCACTGTTTATTATATATTGTCAGCAGCACAACACAAAAGGACCATCATATACACAACTGAGCACATAGTATTACTGATAAACCACAGTAATCAAGACTTAAAGCAATATTCCTATAGGTCATACAATAGCTGGCCATGATTCTTCTATAAATCTGCCTTTTATTGCCATTATTTTGACCTACAACTTTCATTTCTCCCATTTATTCATGACACTTTTTTTCCTATTATGTGTTTATTAATACATTTTTTCGCTTTCTCATTACACAGTATTCTCAAATGCAAGAATAGTGACCTTTCTCTGTGGGAGGAACAGGGAAGCACTAATTGCTGCCATAAAAATGTAGGTTAGACAAGGTATGGAATTTTTTAGGAATAGAGTTTCTAATGATTTATGTGGGTGCCAACTAAGAGATCGAGGTAAGGGTCAACACTATCTAACAAGAATAGCACTTCAGAAATCTTTATTAGTAGAGATGTAAAACATTAAAAGAGTCATGTTCTTCCTTTGTCTTCATAAGAGATAAAAAAAAGCCAGTTGCAATGACTTTCTTAGAGTTATACTGGATGTGGTTCATATAGGACAATGATGTCCATGGCAAGTACAAATATCACCCACACTTCCTATTCAGCGGGGTTTCAGAGGTCAGCCTTCATTATATACGTTTCACCGAAACACCATCGTTTTAAGAATACACATAGTAACTGTTGGGTACGTTGGCTTTCTTTCTAACATTAGCTCTATGAATTAATCCCATTGTTGACAGAGGAGTTTGTTGCTAGCACATCTGAACTGGATAAATCAATAATAACTCAATATTTAGCATTATTGAGCCACTCTCGTTCCTTTGTAGGTAATGATGGATAATGTAATACTCCTCTTCCAGATGACACCTTGAGGGAACAAAGATTGCTGGAGAAAATAAAATGTAAGCAATTTATTGCCGATTTGAATGCCTATTGTTCTTTCTGTGACACAGATTCCTCTCGGTGGGTGAAGCAATTGGATGGGGTGATTTTTCGGCTGTGCTTTGATAAGTTCTCATCATGGTGCAGCGGAGTGTAAAGCTTCTATATACACATAGTATCACATTTTCTTGGCTCAGTGTCTATATCTGCCGGCAGATGGAATAATAACTGAATTAGATGCACTATCACAGATGTTACTTTGGACCTTAGATCTATGTCCTTTACATTTCGTTCCTTCTCTCACCTTTCTGCCTCAAATTCAGTATGTTGACTGTCTCATTTTTAACCAGCGATGCTTTTATGATGAAGTGCTTGCTGGAATTTTAGATGCCTGAAAGTCATTTCTGCCTTCCTACTTTCAACCTTGTCCAGGTTATTTTAACATTCAATCCGAAGAGCACATGTGGATTTCAGAGATAGCAGAGGATTGATTGACAATAAACTTTCCACATGATCAGCACCTTCCAGGTGGAAAGCGGCATAAATGTAGTTATTTTATTATGGTAAGATTGCACCTGATGTGGTCCAAGCCATCTCTAATCACATTACACAGCCAAGGTCACAGTAATATACAATGAGATGACAATGGAAAAGTTTATTTTATGCAATTGTATGCAGATAATAAAAAATAAAAATGCCTTGTACAAGCTTTCAAAAATAAAAAATATATATACACACAACTTTGTGATTTAAACTACTAAAACATGCAATAAATGTGTTAATTTAATAATAAATATATTGGTAACAGTTTAAGATTATATGCATATATAGCTAAGAAAATACAGCTGCACTCTGAAATGCTATAAAATGCAAACATTGAATAAATAAAATTAGAACTGCATTACTGCTATTGAAAATATGTTAAAAAATGAAGGTACTTAGTGCTCAAATAGGCCAGATCATGAGAGCCCATCAGCCGCGACAAGGTGTACCCCTTTGATGGGACTCTAACACTGTGCGCCTCTCCCGGGCTGAAAGCCTATTCTCTATTGGTTCCAGTTTAAGACAATATGCATTTTTAACCAGGAAAATACAGCTGCACTCTGAAATGCTATAATATACAAACATTGAATAAATGAAATTGCAACTGCATTACTGCTATTGAAAATATGTTAAAAAAGGAAGGTACTTATTTTACTAATAGGCCAATTCACGAGAGCCCATCAGCCGTGACAAGGTGTACCCCTTTGATGGAACTCCCTAACTATATGCCTCTTACGGGCTGAAAGCCCACACATTTAAGGGCAAGCAGGAAAGAACTCTAATTAAAAATGCCTTAGGCTGATGGGAGGAGTGCTCAGTCAGAAAGGAGTATGCTACAAAAATCAAAAACCTTACTTGCACCTCCAAACAAAATAAGACAAGTGTGAACAGGTGCAAGCCATCACGACTATTCAATATAACCAAGAAAATACATCTGCACTCTTAAATACTATAACATTCAAACATTGAATATGTGAAATTGGAATTGGAACTGCATTACTAATATAGATAATATGTTAAAAAATGAAGATACTCAGCTCACAAATTGTCCAATTCATAAGAGCCCATCAACCGCGACAATATGTACCTCTTTGATGGGACCCTACCTTTATATCCCTCTCCTGGAGTGAAAGCAGGATCAAGCTTTAATTAAAACCACCTTAGGCTGATGGGAGGAGTGCTCAGTTAGAAAAGAGTATACTGTAAAAATGTAAAAACTGACCAGCACCTCCAAACAGAATGAGAAGTGTGAACAGGTGCAAGTCATTACTATAGTCGTGACGGCTTGCACCTGTTCACATTTGTCTTATTCTGTTTGGAGGTGCTGGTCAGTTTTTTTATTTTTATATGCATATATATACATGTAGTATGATTATATTTTAAGTTGAATAGTTTCCGTCTAAAGATTGGCTCACCGGAGAAAAAACAAATTTGTTTTAATAAAATCTAGGGAAAAATAATTCTTATAAAGCTGCAGAAATGGGAGCAATAGATGTTAGTGGCTATTAGGGAGATGCCTGCATAATTAGATTAAAGGAGAAACAATGTCCATGAAACAATATTTATAAAATATAAATTTCATTGATCACAATATTCAATAACATGATATATCAATTATATGCCAAAAAGATATTAATCTGAGTTAAGTAAAAGCAGAGAAAATTAGGGGCCAGAACAGCAAAATACCCACCAATATGAGAAGTGAGCTTGGCATGACATAATGTTCTAATGTCAAATATATGAAGTCAAGAACTTGCGAAACGCGCTGGATTCTATAAGTAACTGGCCATATCTCCAGGTAATGCTTAACTATTCTGCCATCCATTCAGTTTAGGTGGATATAATGTGAGTGTATTTTCATTTTAACTCTTTATGCAAGCTGTTTATTATATGCACATTCAATATTCATAAGGAGTAATGCATCCCAATGGGGAAACACATTATTTCATACTCTTTGATGCATATTAATGCAATAGGATAACACACAAGTGATTTTATCCTGCCTTTTACCCCATTTTTCAGTATTTTTGTGTTATATTTGTATATTTGGCGCTGGTATTTTCAGCGTTTCCTTTTCTTGCCCATTATTTTCTCTCTATGTTTGTTATATTTACATTTTTGATGAAGGTGTTCCTTTATAATTGAGTAATGGCATAGGTGATATACTTGCAAGATCCAAATGTGAGTCTGTGACTTAGTGGTTAAGCATACGTGGTAGGAAGCATTGTCTTCTACAAATTGGAAATAAGTACTGCGGATAAGTCTGGCACTTAAATTGTATATTATTCAAGTATTAAAAATAATGTGTTAAAAATTTTGTAAAGGGAATATCCATGTTGGACAATACCTTCTTGTAATAAGTGTCCCTTTATGATCAGATGTTTATATGCAGTGCCACCACATGGCAGTGCCACCACATGGCATTCTCATCTTATGTGAACAGCGGTGACCCAACTCTCCACAGAACAGAAAATGATGGCGGAAAGAAGGGTGGGGCATGATGAGAGGTCAGGCAGTATTTCTCACCCACCCCTAACCTTGTCATTGACAATACATGCATGGAGAATTGGTTTTAGGAGAATTGGTCAGGATAGTCCTCAGCTAAACAAGTTTTTCTTCTGATTTTTTTACTGGGCTAATACAAAATATTAGTATATGTTATCCCTTTAAAATTTATATTCCTTATGCATTTGATCAATTTTGCTTCATTTCTTTGTTCTTCTTTCAACTCTAGGGCATATGTTTTATGACCTAGTATTCCAAACTGAAGTACAGTACATAATCATACAATGATAGTAGCAGAAGATTGACATGGCATGCTGTGATTAAGTCTATGATCTATGCCTAGATACTCCTCCAGCAGTGAATATTCCAATCTTAGGTCTCATTAAGACGTCCTTTTTTGGGTGGAGGTACATGAAAAATAGGTCAATTTTTTATTAACGTGCCAAAACCAATTTTCTTTCACTTATGGTTCTTGTGTTCATTTTTACAATTTGTTTGGCATCTATTTTCTTGTATGCAGGCAAAAAAAAAAAGTTTCTCCTACCCATTATGCAGTAAAAAAAATAAAACAGCAGTCAAATGATACACTGATGGCATACATGTGCTGTCCATTTTTTTAATTGACCTATTAACTTGAAAGCTGATTTTGATTTGTAGATCAGTTCAGAAACAAATGTTTTCATTTTTTTATGGACATTTGGTCTGGAAAAAAAATTCATGTTAACATGCCCATAGATTATAATGGATGAGAGTTCTATCTGTGAAAAATATGGATAGACTATATACAGTTGAAACCAGAAGTTTACATACACTACATAAAAAGACACATATGCATGTTATTCTCAATATCTGACATGAAATCAGAATAAACATTTCCTTTTTTAGGTCAATTACTATTACCATAATTTTTAATATTTGCCAAATGCCAGAATAATGAGAGAGAGAGAATCTTTTAAGGCATTTTTATTACTTACTGCAAAGTCAAAAGTTTACATACACTAAGACTCCTAGGCCTTTAAACAATTCTGGACTGCCCATATGATGATGTCATGTGTTTGGAAGCTTGTGTTTTTTGGCAACATCTGAGTTAATTAGAGACACACCTGTGGATGTATTGTAATGCACACCTGAAACACACTGCTTCTTTGTGTAGCATCATGAGAAAGTCTAAAGAAATCAGACAAAATATTAGGAAGAGAATTGTGGACTTGCACAAGTCTGGCTCATCCTTGGGTACAATTTCAAGATACCTAAAGGTGCCTCATTCATCTGTACAAACAATTATACACAAGTACAAACAAGATGGGAATGTCCAGCCATCATACCGCTCAGGAAGGAGACTGGTTCTGTGTCACAGAAAAGCAAAAGACCTTGTGAAGATGATGGCAGAAGTTGGTAAGATTGTGTCAATAACCACAGTGAAACGAGTACTGTATCCAAATGTGCTGAAAGGCCACTCTGCCAGGAAGAAGCCATTACTCCAAAAGAAACATAAAACGCCAGATTAATGTTTGCAAATGCACACAGGAACACAGACCTTAATTTTTGGAGACATGGGGGTGGCAGCATCAGTAGTGGGGTTGTTTTGCTGCAGGAGGGACTGGTGCACTTCACAAAATAGATGGCATCATGAGAAAAGAAGATTATGTGGCAATACTGAAGCAACATCTCAAGACATCAGCCAGGAAGTTAAAGCTTGTTCGGAAATGGGTCTTCTAAATGGACAATGACCCGAAGCATACTGTCAAAATGGTAGCAAAGTGGCTAAAGGATAACAAAGTCAAAGTTTTGGAGTGGCCATCACAAAGCCCTGATCTCAATCCTATTAAAAATTTATGGGCAAAGCTGAAAATGCAGGTGCGAGCAAGGAGACCTACAAACCTAGATCAGTTACACCAATTTTTTTCAGGAGGATTGGGCCCAAATTCTGACCAACTATTGTGAGAAGCTTGTGGAAGGATATCCCAAACGTTTGACCCAAGTCATTCAGTTTAAGGGCAATGGTATCAAATACTAATGAAATGTATGTAAACTTTTGACTTTGCAGTAAGTAATAAAAATGCCTTAAAACATTCTCTCTCTCTCATTATTCTGGCATTTGGCAAATATTAAAAATTATGGTAATCCTAATTGACCTAAAACGGGAAAGGTTTATTCTGATTTCATGTCAGATATTGAGATAAACATGCATATGTGTCTTTTTATATAGTGTATGTAAACTTCTGGTTTCAACTGTAAGTGAAAAATGCATATGTGAATAGTTCTTACTGTCCTCCTGGATGTATGGCGCTGACGCGCCCCCTGGGCCAGTGTTGTTTGGGGGATACCCGGAGCCGGATCAGATGGGGGTTGTAGTCTCCGAGTGGCGGTGACTCGGTCCGTGCCCAGGGTGTCAAGCTCAGTGTGTGGCAGTCCTACAGATGTTACTGGATGTTCTTTTATGTCGACTACGCCACCCGTTGATTTGCGGTCACTACGGCCGCCGCTGCAGCAGAGTCCGCTGAGGCTGATGGTGTGTGTGCAGCTTCTGATAGTATAACCCCCAACGGGAGGGGTATAGCCTCAGGGGGTCAGTTGCAGAGGATGGTGGTTGTGGAGGTGCAGTGAGGATGGTAATGAGACTCAGAGTCGGGCTGTGCAGTTCAGGGTTTTTACTTACTGCTTTTGTTTGGTCACTCCGGCCTCGAGTGACCGCCCGAGCCGTGCTGCGTCCACCAGGTCCTGGACTCGGCCAACCCCCAGGTGATTCTGGAGCGTGGTCCTGAGCTCCCTTTCTGACTTGTCCTTCTCTCTGGCCTTCCCCACCAGGGATCCACCTAAGTCCGGCTCCCTCGGGCCTCTTGTTGGTAAACCCTTGTCTCTGGGTTCCCTGACCCTATTCTTGGTCTGCCTTCCGGGTGGATTTAGTGGGTGGTCATGGCAGATCCTGCCCACGACCTCCGGTCTCTGGCTGAGGATTAGTGCCCTCCACCAGCTTGGGATCCAGTACCCTTGTGCCAACTCTTCACCCTCTGGTCTAATTTTGGGATCTTGGAGTTCCCTCTTCTCCCCCTCTGGGTCCTTCTTTCTCCTCTCTCTCTCTTGGCCTTGGAGCTGCTCTTCTCCTCTGCTCTCTTCCTCTGACTCTGCAAAAAGACTGACAGACTGACTGACTGACCCTCTACAGAAGACTGACTGACCCTGATCTAAGATGGTTCCCACCTTATATACTCCCTCTATGTGTGAGCTCAGGTGACCAGCACCCAATGAGCTCCTAGCACTACCCAGACTGCTCCCCCTATCTGCCCCTACACTACTGGGATGTTCCACCCCCCTCCCACTCCAGCCAGGGACAGACACTGTCGTACCTGCACATTTCTCTAGTGGGAGTACCATTGGTCTGTCCCCCGGAAATGGGATGTATGTAGTGCATGCAGCCTACTGAGCTCAGTTCCACACTCCATCCTTACCCGGGAGTGGAATACCACACCTCTTGCTTGAGGCGTAATACCCCTGTAGCAGCCGAATCCTCAGGGTGCTACATTCCCCCCTGGTAAATCACAGCACGTCCTCGGGCTGTAAGATATAAAAACATCCAAAACATACAATTATTTTTCATAAACATCAACATATAAACATATAAAACATCATATATATATCAGCAATAAAACGTTTTCATAAATAACATTCTTGTAAACATTCCTGTCTCTGGTTCCTCCGGTCACGGTGCAACTTGTGACCGGGTAAAGTGCGACAGTCTCTTGAAGAAAAATGGTTTTCCCATAAAACCAGTAGGGGGGCGCTTTAGGAAGCGCAACTATATACAAAGGGGATATGGCCGCTCCCAGTCCTCGGCCAGGTATTAGAAACTAGGGACACACGGGCATCAGTTCACACTTTGTCCCAACGGGGAACATATTTTAAATAAGTAACATTTCTTGGTACCCCGACGGGCAACTTTATACAGTCTCTCTCTACCGTACTTCAACGACGGCGTCCTCCTGCTCTTTCTTGTTGGTTGGTTTCAGTTTCAGACCCGTCCGGGTCCTCTTGCTCCTCCTCACACCGCAGCTCCTCCTCCGTCAGGCGATGCACATGGAGGGCGTAGGGTCCTTTGGCACACTTGTGCCGGGTGAAGGTGACCTCGTCCCCTACATACAGGTCACGACCTCTGTGTCCCTCCGGCAGATGGCTTTCTACGTCTCTGCGGGTCACAAAGACGTCGCCGGGGGTATGATGGTCTTTTATGAAGCCCCACCCATGCTGCAGGTTGAATTTAATCACAGTCCCGGTGGTACGGGGACCATGAGCTGCACGGGTGTTCCTCCTGGTCCGGCTCTTCTGCTCCGCGCTCCTTATCTGTGCTTGCTGTTCCCGGACCCGCCTCTCTCTCCGCTCCTTCTCGAAGACCTTGAGCTGCTGGCGGCAGCACTCTGCACGCTCCGCTGCGGCCGCCCGAGTCTCCTGAGTGAACCCCATGAGGTCTCCTCCGGTGGGGTCCCACTCAAACTGTGCCTCCTCTAGCGGGGGCTGGGTCCTCCTGACGGGCTTCGGAACCGGAATCAGGGGTTCATCTAGGGGTCTTTCTTTCCGGAGTCGGGGATGGTGAAACTCCGGTGGCCATATGAAGGGCTGCCCATCCGGGCACGTATGCTGGGCGAACAGGTCCTCACCCAGGTGCGGTACTTTAGGTGTTATGGGCGCTGTGGTGGTAGCGGCGCCCGGGTTGACCAGGCCTTGCGACCAGGCTTGGGGCACGCTAAAGGAAAAGGGCACCGTAAGAACGGCGGCGCCCGTGGTTACTCGGCCCTGCGACCAGGCTGGTGGCTCCGCGGAGGTAGGGGGCGCTGTTGGAATGGCGGCGCCCGGGTGTACTAGGCCTTGCGACCAGGCCGATGGTATTTCCTGCTTTGCCGCGCTCAGGGTCGAAGCGCGTGACGTCACAGGGGTCGCGGCCGCGGTTTCCGGTTGAGGCCTAGTCTGCGGCGGTGACGATGCAGCGACGGGCACGGCAGGGGGAATTTCGGGCTCTGCGACGGGGAGCTGGGGCAGGCACGCGGTTTCCCGGCTCGGGGTAGAGACGTCCCCTTTACCTGCCTCCGTCCGTTCAGCTCCCTTCTCGGCGCCGTCTCCGGCCTTGAGTCCTCCTGCACCATCCTCAGAGGCGGTCTGTCTCCTCGTCTCGGGTGGCGTGCTCCGCTGACGGGTTTCGGTCCGCTGGGCCATCTCTCGGCTCCACTCCGCCAACGTCTCTCGCTGTACCCGGGCCATCCTCCGTGCGAGGCTCTCCAGCGCAGTCTGTGCACACTCCCGGTCTCGGGGGAGCTGTGCCAGGACCTCCACTAGGCCTAGTGGGGTTGTGGCTTGTAGCAGGCTCCTGACCACTGGGTCGGTGCTGCCTGACTCACCCTCCATCTCCGGGTAGGCTTTCTCTGGACTCCTCTCCAGACTTCTTGTCTCCGGGTGCGCTCTCTCCAGACTGCTCCAGGCGACACCCATCTTTGCTCTCTTGTTCTCTCTCCGCCCACATTGAGGGTGGTCCCGGGGCAACTTTGTGATTGTCAGTTCCAGGGGCAGTTCTCTTACGCTGATGGACACTTCCAGCATCACAGTCTCTGTTGGTGGGCGCGGTTTCCGCTTTTGGCGCCATTCTTCGACCTGGCCCACGATGGGAGGTGGCCTCTTGCCACCCTCTGGCACGCCCATAATGGCGTCCGCTCTTCCAAGGCGGGAAATCTTTGGAAATGGCGGGAATAGTCTCCCAGTGGCGGGAAACTCCATGGATGGCGGGAAAAAGCTGCAAATGGCGGACAACCGGCGGGAAACGACCTGTGATGGGGTCCGTTGGCGGGGACCCTCCGGAACCGGCGGGAGACTTCTTTTTAAGGTAACGGTGAACTTTTCTTCAGGCACGCAGTACCCGGTTGTTGCGGGCACGTAATCCTGCCGACTACGCCAAAGTTGACGCGCCCCCTGGGCCAGTGTTGTTTGGGGGATACCCGGAGCCGGATCAGATGGGGGTTGTAGTCTCCGAGTGGCGGTGACCCGGTCCGTGCCCAGGGTGTCAAGCTCAGTGTGTGGCAGTCCTACAGATGTTACTGGATGTTCTTTTATGTCGACTACGCCACCCGTTGATTTGCGGTCACTACGGCCGCCGCTGCAGCAGGGTCCGCTGAGGCTGATGGTGTGTGTGCAGCTTCTGATAGTATAACCCCCAACGGGAGGGGTATAGCCTCAGGGGGTCAGTTGCAGAGGATGGTGGTTGTGGAGGTGCAGTGAGGATGGTAATGAGACTCAGAGTCGGGCTGTGCAGTTCAGGGTTTTTACTTACTGCTTTTGTTTGGTCACTCCGGCCTCGAGTGACCGCCCGAGCCGTGCTGCGTCCACCAGGTCCTGGACTCGGCCAACCCCCAGGTGATTCTGGAGCGTGGTCCTGAGCTCCCTTTCTGACTTGTCCTTCTCTCTGGCCTTCCCCACCAGGGATCCACCTAAGTCCGGCTCCCTCGGGCCTCTTGTTGGTAAACCCTTGTCTCTGGGTTCCCTGACCCTATTCTTGGTCTGCCTTCCGGGTGGATTTAGTGGGTGGTCGTGGCAGATCCTGCCCACGACCTCCGGTCTCTGGCTGAGGATTAGTGCCCTCCACCAGCTTGGGATCCGGTACCCTTGTGCCAACTCTTCACCCTCTGGTCTAATTTTGGGATCTTGGAGTTCCCTCTTCTCCCCCTCTGGGTCCTTCTTTCTCCTCTCTCTCTCTTGGCCTTGGAGCTGCTCTTCTCCTCTGCTCTCTTCCTCTGACTCTGCAAAAAGACTGACAGACTGACTGACTGACCCTCTACAGAAGACTGACTGACCCTGATCTAAGATGGTTCCCACCTTATATACTCCCTCTATGTGTGAGCTCAGGTGACCAGCACCCAATGAGCTCCTAGCACTACCCAGACTGCTCCCCCTATCTGCCCCTACACTACTGGGATGTTCCACCCCCCTCCCACTCCAGCCAGGGACAGACACTGTCGTACCTGCACATTTCTCTAGTGGGAGTACCATTGGTCTGTCCCCCGGAAATGGGATGTATGTAGTGCATGCAGCCTACTGAGCTCAGTTCCACACTCCATCCTTACCCGGGAGTGGAATACCACACCTCTGGCTTGAGGCGTAATACCCCTGTAGCAGCCGAATCCTCAGGGTGCTACAGCGCAAACAGATTTTTTTTATTTCATACAGTAGCTTGCTAAAGTATTCACCTTCTTGGCTTTTTACCTATTTTGTTACATTACAACCTGTGTTTAAATATTTTTATAATCTGATTTGTGTGTGATGCATCAGCACTAAATAGTCAAAGTGAGAAAAATATAGACATAAATTAAATTAATGGAATAAAATAACAAAAAATTGGCATGTGCATATGTATTCACCCCTTTTGCTATGAAGCCCTTAAAAATTTCTGGTGCAAGCAATTACCTTCATAAGTCACATGCTTAATGAAATTAAGTCCACCTGTGTGCAATCTAAGTGTCACATTGTCTGTCAGTATATACACACCTTTTCTGAAAGGCAACAGAGGCTGCAACAACATTAAGAAAGAGGCACCACTATCCAAACAACACCATAAAGACCAAGGAGATCTCCAAACAAGTCAGGGACAAAGTTGTTGAGAAGTATAAGTCAGGGTTGGGTTATAAAAAAAAATCCCAATCTCTGATGATCCCCCACAGCACCATCAAATCAGTTATCATCAAATGGAAAGAACATGGTAACACAACAAACCTGCCAAGAGAGGGCCGCCCGCCAAAACTCTCAGCCCAGGCCAGGAGGGCATTAATCAGAGATAGAGAGCACAGAGACCAAAGGTAATCCTGAAGGAGCTGCAGAGTTCTTAAGCAGAGACTGGAGTATCTTTCCATACAACCACAATAAACCGTACACTCCACAGAGGTGGCCTTTATGGAAAAGTGGGCAGAAAAAAGCCTTTACTTACACACAAAAGAAGTTGTAAGGCTCCTTTTCAGTTTGCCAAAAGACATGTGGAAGACTCCTAAAATGTATGGAGGAAGGTGCTGTGGTCAGATGAGACCAAAATTGAACTTTTTGGCCACCAAGATAAATGCTATGTGGAAACCATCTAACTTGAAGGAGCTGGAGTAGTTTACTTTGAGGAATGGGTAAAAACCCTGGTGGCAAGATATGGAAAGCTCATAGAGACTTATCCAAAGAGACTTGCAGCTGTAATTTCCACAAAAGAAGGCTCTGCAAAGTACTGACTTTAGGGGGGTGAATAGTTATGCACACTGAAGTTTTCAGTTATTTTGTCCTATTTGTTTTTTGCTTCACAAAAGAAAACTAAATGTTCACAGTTGTAGGCATGTTCTTTACATGAACTGATGCAAACCCTCAAAAAAACAGTGAAATTCCAGGTTGAGAGGTAGCAAAACACGAAAAATGCCAAGGGGGTGAACACTTTCACAAGCCACTGTGTATATAACTGAACATTTCTCTATATTGCTAGTTTTAATCAGTACTAGATGGACCAGTATAAAACTTTTCCCCATCTGTTGCCTCCTTAATCCCATGTTGTGATTTATGATGAATCAGAAAAAGCCATTATATAATTTTCTGCAATGTTGCATTTCAGTGATCGTTGCACTAGCAATAAAGACAAAAGTTTGGAGTTTGTTATTGGTACTTTGCTATTGAAGGTTTAGATTGGAATATTTTTTAGTGAGGTCTGCAGAGGGCTGTAGAACAAAGAAGTGTGTTGAAAAGAATAGATTTCATATTTGAAAAGTCTTCTAGTGCATTCATGAGAAGAAGTCATAGGTGTTGAAATATAGAAAAGGTCATGGGAAAATACAGGTTGTAAAAGAGAGAAACAGAACAATTTTTAATAAAGGTATAGAGAATAGATACTGTAGAGGGATTCATAAGCACGAGTCAGGTTTCATTTGACTACATTGTAGATGGATGCCCAGCAGTAAAGGAATATCATATTATGAAGCAACAAAATAAAAGGTCTTAATGTTACTGAAGAGTACATTCTCAGAGTTTCACATGAGACATCACATAGCACAATACTGTGCTTTCCTTTTCCTTCTTGGCCAAATCTTTGTATATCTAGAAACCTTAGAAATCTTCATTGCAATTTATAATGTATGTTATCTCATGTACTACAATGTTCGTACTACAATACTTCCTACCTCTACTCTAACTAGACTGACTCTAATAAAAAAGAACTTTAAAATATAACCAAAAAAATGTCACCCAGGTCAAAACATTGAGTTTTGGCAAGTATTTAAAGAAAAAAAAAATTAGCTTTAGACAATGGACATAACATTGTTTTTTTTGCCAAGCTTGCTTAAGGAATTGTCTAAATTTAGGTAATAAAGTATACCAAAAAGTTAGACAACTGTCTAATCAAATTTGCCATCCATTTCCTCAACACTTACTTGCAATCAACGAATGGAAACATTATCACCCAAAGGCCGGGGTCATACGAGCATAGATTTTTTCATGCTAGAGAATCAGATCGATTATGTAAATGATACTGAGATCAAACTCTGATCCCAGTTTGATCAGTGTGTCAACTTAGTGAGATCTGATTCTCTCAGATGAGAGAATCGTTGCAGAGGTGCGGAAAAGATGTAGAACAAGATTTCTCCATCTTCTCCATAGTGTCAGTGTACGGAAATTAGACTGCATTCATATGTCATCTGAGTGCAGTCCAATGTTATCCATGCACCCATATGGGTTAGTGCGATGCGATTTGCACAGCAAATCGCAGCATGTTGCAAATTTTTTCTCATGGCGAATCGGCATGAGAAAAAAGACGTCAATCAGCACTGCCCCACACATTGGTCCATGTGCTGAAATATTGAGGCTGAAAACCTTTCTGATCAGTTTAGGCTTTCTGATTTGTATAAAGAGCACCAGCACAAACCTTTCTCCTTTCCTTTCTTCAGACTTAAAAGCTCTTCTTTATTCTATCACAAATCATCCATTGAATGAAAGAAAAACTAGGTCTGGATAGGGTTTTTTTGCTTCTGAATGAAAACTAAAAAGTTTTCATTCATTGACAACCAGCAGATATTTTATAAAGGGTAAACTTTTGAAAGTGTATATAAAACAATGTGTATAAACTGAAAGACTTTGAAGAACTGTGATCCACGTGGCATCCTATATGTTGACTACACTATTTAGCTTTATATAATTTAAATTTAATACAAAAAATCACTGGGGTGTCTGGCACATTCATAACAATAGAATCACATTCACACCCTCCAAGTTTTAGCAGAATATTTTACCCTTTGTTCTTTTCACATATTCTCTATAATAAAAATATATTCCACCTATATATACAATAAAATCCCCCAAGGAACTGGTGTTAAATTCTTTTAGTTTATTTTACCTTCAGATGTCAGTAATGGTATGCCAATGTTCTGGGCACCCAAGCGTCAATGTGACATTCTTATATTCTTTTAGATCCCAAAAAACGTAATTTAGCAGTCAGAATGTATTGTATATAGTGTAGGAGATTTGATGTGCAAAGTTATCTAACGTGCACATGGCTTTTCTATACATTGAGCATTTCACTATATAAAGGACTTGATAGTAATGATGAAATGTTTCTGTAGTTTGCTCACCGATGACCACATGTAAATTGGCGTGCTACTTGATATGTCGCTGTGGTGCAGTCCGCAGCTTTATTATTAAATCTCTTTCATCTGTGAAGGAACCGCAAAGTTTGCCAAGCACTAGCACTTGGTTTTTAGCTTTTATTATGTAATTTAGGACGGTGGAACACAGTTCCCCTTTGACATGTAAATAGACCATTACATCTTCCTTCAAGGCAGATAAGACAGTTTTTACATTGATACAGTCCTGGTCCAAGTGAGGAGTCAGACAGGACAAAAAGGACCACTTGGCCGCCCGTGCTCGTTCTCTTCATAAAACTTGCAAACCGAAGATGGTTTTTAAGCCTTTGTCATGTTTTATTTTAGCGATAAACTATTGCCCGTCCCAAGTAATTCCAAATTCTCTTATTTCTTCTCCTAAGGCATTAACCTTTAGAACCTCTGCTAAAAGGCTATTTCTTCCTACCTGTAAAATACCATTTCACTACATTTATCTTGAGCCTACTAACAACCGGCTTCAGTGTGACCTCTCATTCTAGTGAAATACTGTGTGGTTCCTCCTCTTGCTGTTTTCCTAGTTTTGAAATACCACTTTCCTCCACTAAATTCTGCCTAATAAAGTCATGCGAGTTGTTTCACCGGCTGTGTATTATTCTTGCATCTTTTGTGCTTCTTTCATATTCTTGTACGAGGTTTTCTAAATTTTGAGCTATAAGAAAATGTCTTCTTCTGCACGTGAAAAGACATTTAAATCAAACTAAAGAGGAAAAACAAGCAGGGCTCGGACTCACTGGGATTTACAAAATTACTATTTTGGGCATAAACTCTAAATCTATTGCTTCATGTGGAAAAAATGACCATGTTTGCAGGTCTGTAGGTACTTCATGTGCGCCCATGTATGGTGACCCTCACTGTGCAACAAAGACATTTTGCTCTAGGATTAGTGGCGTAATATGGATACACAGGTACAGTTAACACTAGGACTACTGGACTCATGACCCCGCCTAGAACTACTGAAAGGAGTCATTTTGACTCCTTGCTTGTTTTTGTTTATTTTTAGAGTTTCATTTGTGGTTATTTATTAATAATTATATTTTTTGTAATGTATTATTATTGTGAGATCCAACAGTAATGCTTTTGATTGTTTTTTTTCTGCTTTTCTTATTTTTCTACAGAAAATATCAATAATTATAATAGACGTTTTTCAAACATTTTTTTTTATTCAAGTGCACACATATAAACAACAACTGAAGAACAAAAAGCAGAGAAAATGTAGGTGGAGGAGCATAAAAATGAAAATATGGCGCAGAATTCACCTTCTAAACATTTGGTGTTTCGCATTTTAGGCATTGCCTTTGATTTATGGCAGTACATTGCCCACACAAAGACTTACCACAAGTCTTACAATTTCCGACAGATCTATTTTTCTTGCACTTTTCTTTGATCTGGCAAAATTTTGTTTGAACCATCACTTCTGAGCATGTAGAAACTTAGGACGTGGAACCCTTTTTCCTATCTGTGACATAAGGACCACTCAACTCTCTCACAAGCGTTTGCAAAAATGCCTTGCGTGACATTTTTTGGTGGGTAATCTCCTTGAATATTATCCATGCATTTATACCCGCAAAGTCTAAGGCATTTTCAAATGCATGAACAGGCCATCTCCTTGTGCATGTTCGTGTGGTATATTTTCGTGCCATCTGATCCACTACATCTACTCCATATTTTGTTTCATTGTAAAACTTTACCGTTTCTGGAGTTTTTTTAGCGGAATCAGACGCAACAACAACATCTGGATGGACGGAACTCAAAATGACAACATTTTTGTTGGGCTTTCCTTGATATACTGTAAGTGTAAAATTGTCTTCATTTCTAAACACTTTAGTGTTGTACAATTCCTCTTTCATGGATTTTATTTCTTTAGGCACTTCTCGCCTTATCTTGTTCAGTGTTCCCACGATGGTTGTTCCTTTGCTTTTTAGCTGTTTAGCTAATTTTACTGAAGTTAAATAATTATCGGTTGTAACATTGCGACCTTTTTTCAAAAACGGGTCCAATAACTTCATTACCACATGGTCAGCTAAACGGTCCTCAGCACGGCGTGTGTCATCTTTGCCTAGATAAGGGAAGCCATTTGCCAGATATTTGCTCCTCTTATCAACAGCTAGCCAATATTTGTGGCCATATTTATCTGGTTTGGAAGGCATGTACTGCGTGAATAGACACCTAGTTTTGCTTGGGAAAAGTTGCTCATCCACCGTGATGTATGGGCCAGGTTTGTAACACGCAATACAATTTTCAATAAACCTGTCCCACACAGTAGAAAATAGAGCAAACTTGTCCGTTTGCAGTCTCTCCGATCGAGTAGATTTCTCATCAAATCTGAGAAACCTCATAATTTCAACAAAGCGGTCCCTAGACATTGTCGCTTTGCAAAACGGTATTCCCCAGTCATTACACCAAATACTGCTAATCGAGTGACGGTTCGTGCCAGATATTCCATGAGCATAGAATATCGCAATGAATGCATCTAGCTCCTCATCAGATAGAGTAAACTGTAAATTATTGTTCCTGCATGCTTCTGCAAGCGTACAGTTCTTTATATGTGTCAATATATATGAATCAAAAAATAAACGCCATGCGCTCAAAGGACTATCGATAATGATATTTCTTCTGGCGTATCCTGTAGGGCCAGGTGCTTCTCGAAGAATATTTTGGCTGTCACGCCTACCAGGCAAGTGTTCTCCAATTTCAACAGGTTTCCATTGAATACCATCCGCTGAAACTAGTATTCCTTCAGATTCGCCTTCTCTGGTGTTTGTTGTTGCATTACCTTCGCCGCCATCGTTATCTGTTGTTCTTTCATTTCTGGGACGTTTTGCTGATTTTTTCTGTCCACGACCAGGAGGATGGTCACGAGGCAACATAACTGCATGAGCCCGATCCCCAGTTGATGTGCTTGGAATATCTGGAAAAAAGTTGATGAATATTTAGAATTTTTGTTTTGTAAGGGTCCGTGCACACTGGCTGGATTAGCGGCGGAATATCCGACCGGATATTCTCACCACAATCCGGCCCGTACCTGCCCGCTCAGGTACAGAGCGGAGTTTCATACCTGAAGCTCCGCTCCGAACCCCGGGCTGGAGCCGCTGTCTGGGACGGAGCCGTGCTCGCGCGTAAGCAAGCGCTGCTCTGTCCCTGACAGCGGCTCCAGCCCGGGGTTCGGAGCGGAGCTTCAGGCATGAGCGGGCAGGTACGGCCTGTATTGCGGCAAGAATATCCAGATGGCTATTCAGCCAGAATTCTGCTAGTGTGCACAGGCCCTAACTCAGTGTGTGGAAGAACAAATAAATACACATAACTACTTACCTTCTGGATTTGTTCCTTCTGAGTCTTCAGATTCACTTGATATGTTCTGAGGAATGAAATCTTCATCACTGTCAGAATCAAATACATGTTCCTGCAATTCGGATTCCGATTCATCCTCCGGTATGGATTGCAAAGTAGCCAGAATATCCTGAGGCTTTATCAAACGTCTTCTCTCCATATTCCTCACAAATTCCATAATTCTATATAGTTCCCTGCTGAAAAATAGAAATGAAATGAAAACTAAAAGAAATAATAACTGTTCTGCCACCTTCAAAAGTAGGTGGGCTGAATCAGTTGACAGACAGCTAAACTATTTCATAACAATTCATACCTGTATGAGTCTTCAGAGCTCGTATGTCTGCGTCTGTTCTCTTTGTCTCTTCAGCTGAACTGAAAGTAAAGTTACTATCCAGAATACTGTCTCCTGCTAGGACCTTAGAAAAACACCACCCTTCATTAGCATAAGATAAGAGCCTAGAGTAAACAAGCTATTTTGTTCAGCATTACACAGTAATACAAGCAGGTAAAACACAAGGAAAATGTGAAAAGTTGACATGTAAATTGAACTACATCTATATGAACATCAGGGTAAATAAGACAGAGTGAAAAAATTATGCACAAAACTTTATAGCAACATTTAGTGACAAAAGGAACTCAAAATATAGTAGGGAGTCAAAATGACTCCCTTCAGTAGTTCTTGGTAAATTTTGAAAAAAACGCGCAAATTTTTCACCAAAATTATTTATTCTCACAAAATCTTTTTTCACATCATATTTGAGGAAAAGTCACCGAGTTTCAAGCCGGAATTCTGAAAAATGTAGTCACAGAAGAGAAATAAAAAACGAAAGGAGTCAAAATGACTCCATCAGTAGTTCTAGTGTTAAAGGGGTTGTCCACTACTAGGTCAACCCCTTCTCAATCTGAATGTTTGCCCCTGTGAAAATAAAAACATTTATACTCACCTCCCCCGCTGGCGCCATTCCTGAGGTGTCGGCACTCGTGCTCCTGGGGCTCATGTGTGGTTGTTATTACACTTGAGCCTTGCGCCCAATCAGCGCTGGCGTCATTGTCCACGCCTTCAGACTTATACCTAATAAAGAGGAAGTGAGAGCTGCGGCTGGCCCAAAAATGGGGACAGTCACACCAGCACTGATTGGGCACAAGGCTCACATGTCATACAGCCGCACGAGAGACCCGGGAACACAAGTGCCAACATCACTGGAATGGCGCCACCACGGGAGGTGATTTTATTTTCAGGAGGGCAAACATTCAGATCGAGAAGGGGTTGTCTTAGAAGTAGACAACACCTTTAAGCTCATATAATTTTATGTAGGGGGCCATATTACACATCTGTACAACACTGAGCTTGTAGAGTGATGTAGCACGTTTGCATGAATGAGACCTGACAGTATTTTTAACTCTTCCCTCCACAGACGATTGTCGTTTTTGTACCTTCCAATAGCTATCACTTTTCTTCTTTTCTGTTGACATAGCTATATAAGTGCTTTTTTTGCCAGACAAGTTGTGGTTTTGAGAACACCATTCACATTACCATACAAAGTATGAAAAATATTGGAAAAAATAATTATGCTTAAAGGGGTTGTCCGGTCTAAAACGAAAAGTCTGCAGACTTTTGAATCCTCCAGTGCACGCACTGTGCACTGCTAGGATTCGCAGGTTTTTGAGCCTGGAACAGTGGTGATGTATGCGATATGTATGCTCTCGGGCAGAAGTCATTTAGTGGGTGCAGCCTTGCTCCAGACAAGTGTATTGAGTGAGGCCGCACCCACTAGATGGCCGCGTCCTCTGCAAAACGTTCTACAACAGAAACAAAGTACATTGTTCCAAGAGGTCATTCACTTATAAACCACCAGGTCATATGTATGTAAATAAGTCCTATCTGTCAGCTGAGGTGCATTTTAGATGGAAAATGTTTTATACCTAATAAATCACTTTTGTCTCCCACCTCATGAGGCAAACAATCTCTGTCACAACATGATATCCATGTACAAGAATCATTATAATGCCACTGGTCCACTGTTAATAAATCAGGAGCACAATATCCTCAAGCAAGCAGGAAGTGTGGAGGCAGGGGAATGATGCACTCCTAAAAAGAAGATGAGAAAATCCCTTTAAGTTCTATTTAGAAAAAAAATTCTAATTGACATAGAGTTCGTCTTTCGGTGTTCCCTGTGTGGTAAAAATAACCTGGTATCTTCATTCTGTAGGTCAGTTTTTTTCATTTTACTGCTTTGAAAAAAATCAGAACTTAAAGGGAACCTGTTATGTTCCTAAACACTATTAACCTGCAGACATAGGGTTAATAAGCAGTTCATTTTGAAACGTTATTGATATAAATAAGGGGGTACTAGACAATTAGAACATTTAAACCCTTAAAACAAATGTTTATTGAATACTATTTAAAAAAAACACCAACAAAAATCCAGTGCAGTAAGAGTAATAAAGTGAGTTAGTGCATCTGGATGACCTACTATGAATTTGCACAGATACTCGGTAACGTAGATCTGTCCAGAAAAAAAATGAATCCAGTAGACCTATGCAGGATAATGCATCTGAATGACCTGCAGTTGCTATATACAAGTGCTCAATGGTGTAAATCTATCCAAAAATAAAATGGAAAATAGACCAAATGGGCTTGCAGATCATGTACAATAGTGTTCAAAATAATAGCAGTCCGATATGACTAACCAGATTAATCACTATTTTTGGTATAAATTATATTACCACATGTCAAACAATTTACCAGTTTGTGCAGCAGATTCTAAGAAAACCAACAGACTCAGCATTCATGCTCTGCGTGTTTTTTAGTCTGTGCATTTGTATAACTAATTGTAAGAGGGTGTGTTCAAAATAATAGCAGTGTGGAGTTCAATTAGTGAGGTCACTCATTCTGTGAAGAAACAAGTGTGAATCAGGTTGCGCTTATTTAAGGGTGAAGCCAGCACATGTTGTACATGCATTTCTCCTTGAAAGCCTGAGAAGTATGGGTCGTTTGAGACATTATTCAGAAAAACAGCATACTTTGATTAAAAAGTTGATTGGAGAGGGTAAAACTTATAAAGAAATGCAGACAATGATAGGCTGTTCAGCTAAAATGATCTCCAATGCATTAAAATGGAAAGCAAAACCAGAGAGACGTGGAAGAAAACAGAAGACTATCATTCGAATGGATCGAAGAACAGCCAGAATGGCAAAGACTCAGCCAATGATCAGCTCCAGGATGATCAAAGACAGTCTCAAATTACCTGTGAGTACTGTGACAGTTAGAAGATGCCTGTGTGAATCTAATTTCTTGGCAAGAAGTCTCCGCAAAGTCCCACTGTTAAAAAAAGGCATGTTCTGAAGCAGATACAATTTGCAAAAGAACACATCAACTGGCCTAAAGAGAAATGGAGAAACATTTTGTGGACTGATGAAATTAAAATTGTTCTCTTTGGGTCCAAGAGCCGCAGACAGTTCATCAGACAACCCCCAAACTCTGCATTCAAGTAACAGTACACTCTGAAGACAGTAATGAAGCATGGTGGTGCAAGCATCATGATATGGGCATGTTTCTGTTAGTATAGTGCCGGACCTATTTACCGCATACCAGGGATCATGGACCAGTTTGCATATATTAAAATATTTGAAGAGGTCATGTTGCCTTACGCTGAAGAGGATATGCCCTTGAAATGGGTGTTTCAACAAGACAATGACCCTAAACACACCAGTAAATGAGCAAAATCTTGCTTCGAGTGCAACAAAATTGAGGTTATTGAGTGGCCAGGCCAATCCCCAGACCTTAATCCGATAGAACAGTTGTCGAATGACATCAAAACTGCTGTTTCTGAGGCAAAGCCAACAAATGCCAAAAAATTGTTGGATGCAGTCAAAGCATCCTGGACTGGAATAACAGTTGACTGATGCCAGAAGTTGGTTGATCTGTGCAACATAGATGTGAAGCAGTTCTAACAAACTGTGGTTATACAACTAAATATTAGGTTATTGCTTCACAGGAATGCTAAATCCTCAAAAAAGCATATTGTGAGTTTGATGCAGACACTGCTATTTTTTTAGCAGCCCAATGTTCATTTTTTTGTTATTTTCGGTAAAGCAGTTAAAAATTATATACATTTCTCTTCATATTTTGAATTAGAAAACAGTGTGCAATGTTCCCAATTCATGGAACTAAAACTAGTATAAAGATTTTGTGCTTAAGTCATGTTTTTGAACACACTGCTATTATTTTGAAGACTACTGTACATAGGTTAGGAATACTGGACAATATAAATATCCCAGGCCACACCAACATCAACTTGTTAGACCCCAGATCAATACATAGGCTGGTACTGTCTAGCAGTGGAGGTTGGCACCCTACATATTCGAAATGGGGTGCCCTGCGCTCAACAGTGGTTCTCCTGGTCTCTCCCTAGTTGTCCTTGTTCAGACCTGATAATGTGATGTAGATTCACTTGTATACAGGTAACATAAGGTATGTAAACATTATGGGCGATCACCGTAATGTGTAGTAAAAAGGCAATAACTTATCATTAAATGCTTGTACTTCTTAAGATAGTTGACTCATTGCCTCGACGCATTTTCCCATCTTGTAGGTTCATCAGGAGGCTTGATGTCTTAGTAGTGGAAAGATAATTAAAGGCCTATTCTGGTGTGCCTGAGTTTGGAGTAACTGGGCTTTAAATATACCTCCAAATCAAAGGTTTTGATGAGACACACGCCCAGTAGGAAAACTTTCCATCCCATATTGCTGGTCTTTCCTGTCCCCAAACATAGTGTGCGCCTGTCCAAAAGATAATAGACCATTTTTCAGATGCTAGAGGTCACAGTACCTCCCCCTGTAGGCGGTTATGTTTCTTTCTGTTGCGAACCAGCGTGCTGTCGGTCAATGCGTTCCACGCTGGAATGAATTCGTTCCTCTCTGCGCACACGCTATATTATTGCGCAAAACAAAAAGCCATCGGCCGTTGCGCTCCATGCTGGAAAGCAACAGCGGATATTCTGACGTCACTTTCTGCCTTGATCTAGCGCCATTCCCAACTGTGCAGGCGCGTGTGCGTTCCAAGCTGGAACGTAGGAAGATAATTCATATAGCAGCCAAAATAAAGATTTTATAGCAAGGGTAACGGATGTCAATCAAAATACATATAACCATCAAAGCCCAATGTTATGCAAACACCTTCTGATTGATTGAACAGACACTACTTGTTGCCTTTGGCTTGGTATGTGTTGTCCAATTTCACTGGCAGGACAGAATGGATCTCCAAGCGCCATTCTTCTAATTTGATGATTCGCCTGTGAAGAGGTTAACCATTCTGTACCTATTGTTGTCATCCCAGTTCTCCCAACCCTTTGGACACGCAACAATAGTGTCAACATCCTGGCCTACATGTGTAGCAATCTCTCAAAGTGATAATCCAAGTCTCAGTTTAAGGATTTAGTCCATTTCAGTTTGCGACATTTGGTGATAACTGGCAAGTTGATGAATAAAAGGCATCATACAATTATTCCTCAAGACTTGATTCCATTTTGTGTCATGGCTAAAAAAGTTTGCTTTCAATCTCACGACAAAATTGAGCTTGAAAATAAAATAATCTGCACATTTTAGCGACACCTGCTACTTCCTGGATTTGCAGCTTGACCTTTTTGGTGTTGCAGTTTCAAAGTTGAGGAGTGTAGTTTGTCATCCCTTATGAGCTGTACTACTAAGATAAATTTTTAAAATGATTTGAAGAATAAAGTAAGACAAGAAATGTTGTATCATTAAATAGATAAAAAAGAGTAAATTCAGCAGGATGGCATAAGGCATTTCTACTCGTTTACTAGTTAGGAAGACTCAAACATTATGGTGTTGGCCCCATCAAAATTCATTTGGGTGAAAGTAGGAAAGAGAATGAAGGAAATTATAGGCCATTAAGTTTAAACTCCTGGAGTATCTCAATAAAAATAAAAAACATCTCAATAAAAAGAACCTCATAGCCCAGCATCAACATGGGTTTATGAGGGTTTGATCTAGACATGTGCCCGCAACAGCCGCGGGTGGAATCCCGATCCACCCATGGCAGTTAATGCTGTTGTCAATCTCTGACAGTGGCATTTAACTCGCGTTTCCAGGAAGCGTGTCATTGGCCCCCGCCCATTGGCGACCGCATCACATGATCCCTGGTCGCCAATGGGTCGGCATGACAACCTGGGGTCTGCAGGATGTCACTGCCAGATTTCTATGAGCGCCATCCATCGATCTGATCATCGCCTGTGTGTAGCACAGGAGATCAGACAAGTGCAGCTTCTAGTCTCCCATGGAAACTAATGAAGCATGCAAAAAGTGTAAAAAAATGTTTTTTAATATATATATATATATATATATAAAAGTTTAAATCACCCCCCCTTTTGCCCCATTGAAAATAAAACAGTGAAAAAAAACACACATACACATATTTGGTATCGCCACGTTCAGAATCGCCCAATCTAGCAATATAAAAAAAGAATTAATCCGATTGGTAAACAGCGTAACGAGAAAAAAATTCTAAACGCCAGGATTATGTTTTATTAAGAAGAAAAAATAAGCCAGCTCACCTATACTTCTCGGCGTTTCTGGAGCACGGAATCTCAAGGGACTATTATGTTTTTTTGGTTGCGCAACATTGCAATAAAATGCAATAAAGGACGATCAAAACATCGTATCTACCCCCAAAATGGTATTAATAAAAATGTCAGCTCAGCGCGCAAAAAATAAGCCACCCCTGGCCCCAGATCATGAAAAATAGAGATGCTACAGGTGTAGGAAAATGGCACCATTTTTTTTTTTTTTTAGCAAACTTTGGATTTTTTTCATCACTTAAATAAAAAAGAACCTACAGTGCATTGTGAAAGTATTTGGCCCCCTTGAACTTTTCTACTTTTTGACACATTTCTGGCTTCAAACATAAAGGTATAAAATTCTAAATTTTTGGGGAAGAATCAGCAACAAGTGGGACACAATCGTGAAGTGGAACGAAATTTATTGGCTATTTTAAACTTTTTTAACAAATTCAAAACTGAAAAGTGGGGCGTGCAATATTATTCGGCCCCTTTACTTTCAGTGCAGCAAACTCACTCCAGAAGTTCAGTGAGGATCTCTGAATGATCCAATGTTGTCCTAAATGACTGGTAATGATAAATAGAATCCACCTGTGTGTACTCAAGTCTCCATATAAATGCACCTGCTCTGTGATAGTCTCAGGGTTCTGTTTCAAGTGCAGAGAGCATCATGAAGACCAAGGAACACACCAGGCAGGTCCGAGATACTGTTGTGGCGAAGTTTAAAGCCAGATTTGGATACAAAAAGATTTCCCAAGTTTTAAACATCTCAAGGAGCACTGTGCAAGCGATCATATTGAAATGGAAGGAGTATCAGACCACTGGAAATCTACCAAGACCCGGCCGTCCCTCTAAACTTTCATCTCGAACAAGGAGAAGGCTGATCAGAGATGCTGCCAAAAGGCCAATGATCACTCTGGATGAACTGCAGAGATCTTCAGCTGAAGTGGGAGAGTCTGTCCATAGGACAACAATCAGTCGTACACTGCACAAATCTGGCCTTTATGGAAGAGTGGCAAGAAGAAAGCCATTTCTGAAAGCTATCCATAAAAAGTCTCATTTGAAGTTTGCCACAAGCCACCTGGGAGACACACCAAACATGTGGAATAAGGTGCCCTGGTCAGATGAAACCAAAATCGAACTTTTTGGCCACAATGCAAAACGATATGTTTGGCGTAAAAGCAAAACAGCTCATCACCCTCAAAACAACATCCCCACTGTCAAACATGGTGGTGGCAGCATCATGGTTTAGGCCTGCTTTTCTTCAGCAGGGACAGGGAAGATGGTTAAAATTGATGGGAAGATGGACGGAGCCAAATACCAGGACCATTCTGGAAGAAAACCCGTTGGAGTCTTCAAAAGACCCTAGACTGGGACAGAGATTTATGTTCCAACAAGACAATGATCCCAAACATAAAGCAAAATCTACAATGGAATGGTTCAAAAATAAACGTATCCAGGTGTTAGAATGGCCAAGTCAAAGTCCAGACCTGAATCCAATCGAGAATCCGTGGAGAGAGCTGAAAACTGCTGTTCACAAACGCCATCCATCCAACCTCAATGAGCTCGAGCTGTTTTGCAAGGAAGAATGGGCAAGATTTTCAGCCTCTCAATGTGCAAAAGTGATAGAGACATACCCCAAGCGACTTGCAGCTGTAATTGCAGCAAAAGGCGGCGCTACAAAGTATTAACTCAAGGGGGCCTAATAATATTGCACGCCCCACTTTTCAGTTTTGAATTTGTTAAAAAAGTTTAAAATATCCAATAAATTTCGTTCCACTTCACGATTGTGTCCCACTTGTTGTTGATTCTTCCCAAAAAAATTAGAATTTTATATCTTTATGTTTGAAGCCAGAAATGTGGCAAAAGGTAGAAAAGTTCAAGGGAGCCAAATACTTTCACAATGCACTGCATACATGTTTGTATCTACGAACTCGTAATGAACTGGAGAATAATAATGGCAGGTCAATTCTAACATTCAGTGAACGTGGTTAAAAAAAAAAATACAACTGTGGAATTGCACTTTTTTTGCAATTTCACCTCACTTGGAATTTTTTTCCCATTTTCCAGCACACAATATGGTAAAACCAGTGATTTTGTTCAAAAGTACAACTTGTCTTGCAAAAAATAAGCCCTCACCTGGCCATATTGACAGACAAATAAAAAAGTTATGGCTCTGGGAAGAAGGGGAGCATAAAACGAAAACGCAAAAACGGAAAATGCTCCAGTCATGAAGGGGTTAATATGTAGCTGCCTCTTTTTAAAGTAACCAAAAGTAATTTGAAAATTATCTCAAAAGCTCTTTAATGTGCTGCATCAACTTTTCCCTTGTTAATCCATCATCAATTTAGCAGTTAAAAGGTCTGGGGCTGATTCTTTGCGTGTTATTTGCATTTTGAAGCTGTTGCTGGGAACTCACAACATGTGGTCAAAGTAGCTCTCAATGAGAGATAGCAGAGATCAACAATTTGGTACGTTCTGCAAAATAACAGCTCACTGGTGAGCTTGGGAACTCGAAAAGGCCTGGACGTCCGCAGAAGACAACAGTGGTAGATGATTGCAGAATCCTTTCCATGGTGAAGAAAAGTCCCTTTGCAACATCCACCCAAATAAAGAACACTCTCCAGGAAGTAGATGTTTCAGGTATCTAAGTCTACCATAAAGAGAAGACTTCATGAGAGCAAATACAGAGGGTTCACCACAGGGTACAAACCATTAATCAGATTTAAAAATAGAAAGGCCAAATTAGACTTTGCCAAAAAAAAATCTAAAGAAGCCAGCCCAGTTCCAGAAAAGCATTCTTTTGCTAGATGAAACAAAGATCAATCTGTACCAGAATGATGTGAAGAAAGTATGGAGAAGGCTTGGAACGGCTCATGTTCCAAAGCACATCACTTGCTCTGTAAAAGGCAGTGTGATGGCATGGGCATGCATGGCTTCCAATTACTCCGGGTCACTAGTGTTTATTGATGATGTGACTGAAGACAGAAGCATCTGGATGAATTCTGAAATGTACAGGGCTATACTTTTTGCTCAGATTCAACCAAATGCAGCAAGGTTGATTGGATGGCGCTTCATCGTACAGATGGACACTGACCCAAAAAAGCAATCCAGGAATTTTTTTAAGGCAAAGAAGTGGAATATTCTGCAATGGCCGAGTCAATCACCAGATGTCAACCCCTTCAAGCATGCATTTCACATGCTTAGAGAAGTTGTCCACTACTTGGACAACTCCTTGTCATACCCCACACTTGCCCCGATAAACCCCACTGTTCCAGCGGTGTTGGCACTCGAGGTCCTAGGGCTCTCATGCGGTTGTTATGACATGCGAGCCATGCGCCCAATCAGTGCTGGCATCACTGTCTCCATCTTCTGTCAAATTGAACATGAAGAGGAAGTCAAGGCTGCAGCTGATCTCTGACTTCCTCTTCTAGTTCAATTTGTACGGGGACAATGAAGCCGGCGCTGATTGGGCGCAAAGCTCACAATAACCACACGAAAGCCCTGGGACCGCAAGTGCCGACACCACTGGAATGGTGCCCAGTACGAGAGGTGAGTATAGGCTTTTTTATTTTATCAGAGCCAAACATTTAAATCAAAAAGCGGTTGTTCTAGAAGTGGAGAACCCTTTTAAGATAAAACTTAAGGCAAAAAGACCCACAAACAAGCAACTGATGTCAGCTGCAGTAATGGCCTGGCAAAGCATTTCAAAGGAGGAAACCCAAGCGCTTGGTGATGTGCATGACTTCCAGAATTCAGGCAGTTATTGCCTAGAAAGGATACTCTACAAAGTATTAAAACTGAACATTTTATTTATGGTAAAGTCATTTTAAATCAAAAATAGTTGCATGCAGAGCCCAAATCATGAAGATTTGATTACTGTCCAAATATTTCTGGACCTAACTGTAGCTGAGCTTCAGAGAAGTACCAAAATGGCAACGACGAGGGTCTTCAGCTAGCCCCCGGCCACTATAGTAATAATAGGCGTCCTGCTATCGCATCACAGGGCGCCGTTGGGAGACGGTAAGTTTGAGCAGTGGCACACATTCCATTTAAATGTCGCTGTCAGAGATTGACAGTGGCATTTAAATGGCAAACAAACACAGCCAGAGCTCATCTTCGGCCGCATTTCTTAGAGTCAGATGCCACCTATTCAATATAGACGGTATCTGTTGCTTGTGGTGAGAGCTCAGCTACGTTTTTTTTTTTTTTTTGTTTGATGGGGAGGGTTTTTTTTGCAGATAATCAGTTTTTAAAAAAAGACATGTTAAAATGCACATTTATTGTAATAGGTCTGTGATCTATCAACAAAAATAATGGCTAGCACACTTACCAAAATAAGATGATATGTGAAACTAGCTTTAGAAGTGCTTGCAATGGGTCTCATTTTGAAATTAGTGGAAGTGATTGAGTAAAGTTACATACCTAAATCCATAATCTTTTAACTGATAGATGATGCTATATAATAACTTTTTGTTGTTTGTTTGTGTTTTTTCTCTTTTTTTTCCTTGAATTAAAGGGAATCTGTCAGCAGGATCACCCCTCATAAGCCTTCTATATGGGCATGTAGGTCATAGGAAGCTGAATAAAATGACACCTTGATGTCTGCAATACGATGTATTTTCCAGAGAAATCCACGTTTTCTTATATGTAAATGAGCTGTTCCAGGATATTGGCCGGACACTGATCTGCATAAGAATCTGCCTCCAAAGATTATTGTAAATGAAAGGGAGATGTTACCAGTGTGATATAGAATGGTCGCTCTCGGCTCTCCTGATCTAACTGCAGAGCTGAGTGTGATTATACCTGTCACATTTGCAGTTTCCTCTCAGCTTCCATCTCACAGGCAGGGCCGCAATATAGCAGAGCTGTGAGAGCTGCAGCAAATGTGTTTGTAAGGAGACAAAGTTCAGTTCTACTACACTGTGTTAGTTACATTTCACACACTGGTAATGCCTGCTTTTATTAAAAGTAATCTCTGGAGGCAGATTGTCATGAAGATCCATGTCCGGCCCATAGATCGTAACAGATCATTTACATATAGGAAAAACATGGATTTCTGTGGAATAAGACATTGGATTGCAGATATCAAGGTATCATTTTATTCAACTTCCTATAACCTACATGCCCATGTAGACGGATTAGGAGAGTTGAAGCTACTGACAGATTCTCTTTAAACGATATGAGAAATTATTTCCTCTGTGCTATGATTCTCCTATTCCTACTATTATACTAGAGAGATAGTAGCAGGAAGCTGAAGTGGATTCACTGTTTTAGAGTCCATTATTGAAATAAAAGCATCTTGTCACATCAATTTATTTCTTATGATTTCTCCAGAAAAAGATAGATCAGAAAATATTGAACTATTTTTCCATCTGAAGACCTTATATTCACAATTATATTCACATGAATTCTGTTTTGTACATTTAAAAACTAATTGAATTACCCACAATGCAGCTGTGTTATAGCAGATAGCTGCAGCATGTGAATAGACTTCTACAAGCCCCATTCAAGAGAACTGAACAGTCACTGAAATGTATACATTTTAACATGGCCTAAACTTTCGCAGCAAAGCAATATTATTGGCCCTTCATAGGATGCAAAAACTAAAATAACCGAAAGTTTTGAACATTTTTACATTTACAAATCCAATTCATTATGCTGTTTTTTACGCTTGTTTTTTTTATAACAGATGTCACCTTTTCCTGTCCAGACACTTTGTAGAATAAGTTCTCAGTTTTGTTAGACATTTTACCTCTATTTAAGTCAGAAACAGCTTTCACATAGACCTCTGCTGCCCTCTGCTGTCAGCTTAGTGTACTTTACCTATTTGAGGTGGAAATAAAGGTTTATGATTAACGTAATCAACTGATAAAAATTGTATTCCCACATGCAGGATTTTTTTGCCAGATTTGTGACATTTATGCAACCACAAACTCCATACAAACCATGATATTGTTCCCACACTATCGTATATACATACACAGATCAGCTATAACAATAAAACCACTGGAAGGTAAAGTGAATAACTTTATCTGGTGATAAAATGACTTTTACAAGGGCCGGTTTGTGATGTCTGGACAAGACTACTGGGTCTGAGCATTTTCCAAAATGCTAGGTCTTGTGCGTGTTTTCTATGTGTAGTGGCTAGTACCTACCAAAAGTAGCCCAATAAAGAACAACTGAGTAACTAGTCCCCAAGGCTGATAAATACGCTAAAGAGAAGGCTTCTTGGGATGGAATAACTTTTATGTTCTTTAATAAACATTTCAATGACAGTATTCAATCTAGATGGCCAAAAAAATTTAAAGGGAACCTGTCAGGTTGGATGACATTATTATCATGCAGATACGGGGTTAATCTGCAGGTTAACAGTGTTATAAAGGCACCCGGCCGCTGCACTGAAAGTGCCACACCCAGGAGAAAATTAACTCTGTTCCTGGCGGGAACTGCTGGCTTTCAGTTATATGTGTGTGTCTGCAGTCATCAGTCACATGACAAAGCGGCGGCTGTAAGCACGCCCCATCATTTTGACTGACAGCCAGTTCCACACTGATGCCCTGCACCACGAGTTGTGAATGAAAGTATCACGACATACAGCCGCCGCTCTCAGTGCTGTGAGTGGTGAATGTAGCTGCGCCAACATGCCTGTATGACTGCAAGCCAGTGGTCCCTGGAGAAATAAAGTTCATTTTCTCCTTGGTGTACTTTCAGTACTGTGGCCGGGCACCTTATTAACTCTTCGAACCTGCAGATTAACCTTATATGTGAAGGTTAATAGCATTTACCCACCTGACAGGTTTCCTTTAAGAAGTAAAGGCACTTTTTTTTTAACTATGTGATGGATGCTGAAACGCTCCTCAGGAAAGATGGGGTGTGGGTTTTCAGATCTCAACTGGTCGCTCAATACACTTTTCTAAGGTACGTTGCACAGGAAGCAGAAGATCTGCAAAGATTATAGACAGAGTGGTATACCAGCTCAATAAAAAGTCTCTGAACCCCATACTCATACCCATACTGTACAGGTTCATAGACTTTCTATTGGGCCTATAGTTACATAGTTACATAGTTTATAAGGCCGAAAAAAGACAAGCGTCCATCCAGTTCAGCCTATTTCTTGTGCACTGCAGCTATTCCGCTATTCCTATACCATGCGGTATAGGCCAATTTACATCATTGAGGAAAAATTCACTTCCCGACACCAATCTGGCAGTCAGATTAAATCCCTGGATTAATTAACTAAGCATAAGATGTAATTTTATTGTTCTCAAGAAAGGCATCCAGGCCTCTCTTGAACTCATTAAGTGAGTTGGACATCACCACTTCCTCTCCCAGAGAGTTCCAGAGTCTCACGGCTCTGACCGTAAAGAATCCCCTTCTATGCTGGTGCAGGAACCTCCTTTCCTCCAGACGCATAGTGTGCCCCCTCGTCTTTGTCACCATCCTTGGTATAAACAGGTCATGGGAGAGATCTCTGTACTGCCCCCTGATGTATTTATACATGTTTATGAGGTCTCCCCTAAGCCTTCTCTTTTCCAATGTAAATAGGCCTAATTTTGACAACCTCTCTGGGTATTCGAGTCCCTACATTCCCTTTATTACCTTAGTCGCCCTCCTTTGTACCCTCTCTAGCTCCAATATGTCTTTCCTGAGCACCGGAGCCCAGAACTGTGCACAATATTCTAAGTGCGGCCTTACCAGCGCTTTATACAGAGGAAGAACAATGTTCTCATCATATGCCCCTATTCCTCTTCTGATGCATGCCATGACTCTATTTGCCTTCGCAGCTGCTGCCTGACACTGGGCACTCCAATTTAATTTGCTATTAACCAAGACGCCCAGGTCCTTCTCCATGTCAGATTTCCCCAACGGTTTCCCATTTAATATGTATGGGTGACTGCTGTTTTTCTTTCCCATGTGCATGACCTTACATTTATCGGCATTGAACCCCATTTGCCATTTTTTGGCCCAACTCCCCAATTTATCTAAATCCTCCTGTAGCTGTGCCCTATCCTCATCTGTATTAACTACTTTACAAAGTTTAGTATCATCTGCAAATATTGCTATTTTACTATGCAACCCTTCCACTAGATCATTAATAAATATATTAAATAATATAGGGCCCAAGACAGACCCTTGAGGCACCCCGCTAGTAACCCTGACACCCCCTGAGCTTACTCCATTGATAACCACCCTCTGCTTTCTATCACTCAGCCAGCTATTTACCCACTTGCACACATTATCCCCCAGACCAAGCATTCTCATTTTATATACCAACCTTTTGTGTGGCACGGTATCAAACGCTTTGGAGAAGTCAAGGTATACAACATCCACTGACTCTCCCCGGTCCAGCTGTGAGCTCACCTCCTCGTAGAAGGCTATTAGGTTTGTTTGGCAGGAGCGATCCCTCATGAATCCATGTTGATATTGAGTTAGACAGTTATTATCATTAAGATATTCTACAATAGCATCTCTAAGAAATCCTTCAAACAATTTACCCACAACAGACGTTAAGCTTACTGGTCTATAGTTCCCAGGGTCACTTTTAGACCCCTTTTTGAATATTGGTACCACATTTGCTTGGCACCAGTCTAGTGGGACAGTCCCTGTCCATAAAGAGTGCTTGAATATAAGATAGAGCGGTCTGTCTATCACATTACTTAATTCTTTTAGTACCCGGGGGTGTATGTCATCTGGGCCTGGTGACTTGTCAATTTTGATATTATTTAGGCGTTTCTGAACTTCCTCCTGGGTTAGGTGGGTGATATTTAGCGGAGGGTTTACTTTATCACTCTGCATTTCCTCCGATAAATTGTTTTCTTTTGTGAAAACAGTGGAGAAGAAGCTATTGAGTAGGTTTGCTTTACCCTCATCGCCCTCTATGATTTTACCCAGGTTATTTTTCAATGGGCCAACTCCATCAGTTTTAATCCTTTTACTGTTTATATAGTTAAAGAACAGTTTGGGATTCGTTTTACTTTCCTTGGCAATTAGTCTCTCTGTCTCCTCTTTTGCTATTCTTATTTGTTTCTTACAGATTTTGTTTTTTTCCCTATAAGATATTAGCGCTTCCTCGCTGCCTTCTTGTTTAAGTTTACCGAAAGCCCTTTTTTTGTTTTTCATTGCCCTCTTGACTTCCTTATTTAGCCACATTGGCTTCCTCCTATTCCTCGCCCTTTTATTCCCATAAGGTATGTACCTTCTACAGTGACTATGTAGGACTGTTTTGAAAATTTCCCATTTTCTATCCGTGTTCCTATTACTGAAGATACTATCCCAGTCTATAAGGTGAAGGGCATCTCTTAGCTGATCAAACTTTGCCCTCCTGAAGTTCAGTGTTTTTGTGACTCCCTTGCTGGGCACCCTACTGAAGCACATGTGGAATTGTATAATGTTGTGGTCACTATTTCCCAGGTGCCCCCCGACCTGCACCTCAGTTATTCTGTCTGGCCTGTTAGTTAATATTAAGTCTAAAAGGGCCGTCCCTCTAGTTGGTTCCTGCACAAGTTGTGACAAATAATTGTCTTTGATAGTTGACAGAAACCTGTTTCCTTTCTGAGATCTACAGCTTTCGGTTTCCCAGTCTATATCGGGGTAGTTGAAGTCCCCCATAATAATCACCTCGTTATTTTTTGCTACTTCATCTATTTGTCTCATTAATAGACTTTCCGTGGCTTCTGCTATATTTGGTGGTTTATAACAGACTCCTATGATAATTTTGTTATTATATATACATCTATACATCTATCTACTCTACTGTATGTATAGTTTTCAATATTTTACCCCTTTTTATGGAAAATAAAGTTTTTATGTTGCTATATTTGAAGATCCATAACATTTTTTATAGATGTAGTCAAATTAAGGCTATTTTTTTGCCAGAACACATATTTTTCATAGGATCATTTTGGGGTAGTAATTATTGCTTAACTTTTGTTTGTGTTTTTTTTCAGGGAAAGAATGGAAAAGGGGAAAAAAAAGCAATGCCTTTTTTTGTCCTAATTTTTTTTACACAATTCACTGCAAGGTTTACATAATATGTTAACGATGTTAGCCTTAGATGGACCGTTGATTTATCTAGCATCTTATTGTACAGCAAATGCCACAAGGACACTGCTACTGCTGAATGTTTTCCTGGAATATAGGAAATCACTGATTCTTATCTCATTTGTAACATAGGTCATTTTAACGCAGCCTGTTCATGGCACTAGAATTTCAAATTGTAAATCTAGATTTCTGGACAACACATCATTACCCAGGAGACTGTCTCACAACGATTTAGATGAAATGTCCAGTGACTGGAAGCTTAAAGCCAAATTCTGAAGTAGGGTTACAAATGTGAGATTAATATTAGGCATACTTTCCGTTAAAAGTTTACAGATACCCAGCCTGTGCCTCACTGCTCATCGGTTCTCTATATTTTTAATTTTTTCTTTCATTCATATTCCCTCCATTTACTCATATGTTAATATTATTACATCTGTGATTTCAAGGTGTTCCAAAAAAAAATCCACAATCAAAACATGTCTGCCTAATCTTTATGTGTCAATTTTAGCACATCTGGAAACTGAATCAAAGTGTAATGTCTATGAGAATGTTTTGCTATTGCTGTTGGCAAGTCCTGGATAACAAGAAAAATAAGAGATCACAATAGATCAGTCAATGGATCCTGTAAATGCCAGTGTAACGAGCTCTGTTGGTACAGTGCCCACATAGTCTGCACCATGACCATGGGCACTTAGGTATAAAAATATTACATATTTTGATCATAGTGCACATTTTAAACATGAGAAGGTGACCTTGTTCAGATGGGTCCCTACACTGCAAATTACACCTGCACAATATGTCCCCAATGTAATCATTTTCAAAAAATGTTCTACCATTCCATAACTATCTAAAAAAAAATCTAAAATATATATATTATTATTTCTAATACTATGTATTTATTTTTCCTGCTGCTTTTGTACCTATTAATGAGGTCCATTACATTAACTTTGCTTAGTGTTAGTGTGTATGTGTGTCTGTTAATGTATTTTTTAGGTTAAAGTGTTCGGAGTGCTGACCATGCAGCAAGATTACTAAAATGTAATGATATATTCAATTAAGCTTGATAGGGTGTAGAAAGTGACACTGAAATAATTTTGTGAAATTTCTTCTGGTCTCGTATCCTGTTGCAAAACATTTTTTGCATGCAATTTTCCAGTTCAATTTACAAACTTTCGCTCCATAGAGCATGAAAAATTACCACTAATACAGCCATTCTACTGCTGACAATAAATAGGTTCAGACAAAATTACACGCGGTGAAGTTGGATTTCCATTAAGTCTACTCAGTGAGGCACAATGGCTGCCTGGTCACAGAATGCAATTGATAAAGAAAATTGTCAGTGTCCATATGAACAAGTAATTCTTTTCTCAATACCACAAACAAGTAGTTCAGTTGTCACTTTATATGAACATGTTTGCACTTCTCAGTCCACAAGAACAGGTCATTCATTTCTTATTACATATTAATATATATCTTCACGTACAATGAACACAAACTACAGGTACACAGAAAAATACTGTAAAAGATCTCTTCTTTAGATCTAATATTTATATGTAATCTGTGACCTATCATTGCCGACATTACATTTTTCAGCAATTTTTGCTACAATAGCTTTCTGTGGAATCAGAATAGATGCCTATCTGCCCATCAATCAGCTATATCTCAGTTTTTTGCCTGAGGCCCTTGTCATCTATATTCTCCTCAATGTTGTACCCAAAGTTTTATCTTTTGGGGTTTTTTTCCAGACCTTCAGAAAGAGTTCCAACAGAAACTCCATTTATCAGATGTGAAAAGAGGCAGTATTATATACGTCTAGGAGACAGATCACTGCTTTAAAACACATTCCAAATGCATCCAGTGTATGGTTGGTTTGAATCGATTTACACGTATAACTCCAGTAATCTCAATTGTAGTGTGTGGCAGCTGGAATAGGAGAGGGAGTGCCACCTCTTACCTGACAACGTCCGTTTCTCATCTTTTCTTCAGCTGGTCAGACACGACATCATGTGTGCGTCACGCCGCAACAATGACGTCAAGCCAAGATGACTCCGTTAAGTAAGAGGCAGTACTCCCTCTCCCGTTACAGTGTCCACTGACCACTGTCATGGCCAATGGAATTGGATGTGTTAATAAATTCACACCAACTCTAGTGTTGTAGTGGAGTGGTGGGAAAACTTTTTTTTTTTTTTTTTAAAAGATACTCACTTTTCAGACTAGCACAATGCACTGTGTCCTCTGCCAGTCTTCTGACCACCACTTTTTCCAAAAGGCTGAGGAGTAGTGCCGATGTGACACTTATTAATTTTTATCTATACTCCCACCACCCCAGGCCCATTTAGAATTTTTAAATTATTGGATAACCCTTTTAAAAGACTTTCACAGAATGTATTTCTTCTTCTCCAAGGTCCATGAAAATGGGCGAAGGGTAGATAAAGACTTTATAGAAAAATGGATTAAAGCCACCATTGAGAAATGTTATGAGTTAAAACAACTTTTATGGACTCTTATTCTTAGAGCTGATTACCATAAAATGTTTTTTTGCTTCTTGGGCAGGAAAGGCTTCTGTCTCACTTACGGATTCCAGCATCTTTGTACTTTTGTAAAGCACTATAGGTTCAATATATCTAAACCTGCACAAGCTCTGATGTATGCACAGCAGTACTCTCACAACCCCCCTGTCTTTTTTGGTGTCTGCTATTTAGTTCCTTTTAGTACTGCCATAAATGTAAGAGAACATTTGTTTTACATGTAAATTTCCTTTCATTAATGAGAACCTGTCACCTCCAAAAATGCTTTTTACCTGCAGATAAAGTGGTAATCTGCAGATAAATACCATATAAATCATGACTGGCTGGCTTACCGGAAGAGTGGCAACAGGGAGAAAATTAAATTATACTCTCCCTAAAAACACTGGCTTCCAGTCATCTGGGCAGTGCAAGAAGCTGTTACAGTCACCGCTCACTACACAGTGAATGTGCTGCTATCACTCCCTGCACATATATAGTCTGCTGCTGTGAGAACAACTCCAATCAGAGAAGATGTCACCTGTAAGATACCTGTATCTAAGAGTGCATTCATAATGACCAATCATGGCCTTTAAACAAACGCTGATTGGCATTGTAAAGCCGATCAGTAGTCATTTAATACTCTGTTAAGACATTTCGACCGCACTTTCATATGCACAGATCGTTAACATGATCGTTCTGTGCACATAGAATAGCCTTGTTTTCAGCATCACATGTCCTGTTTCCTCAGGACGATTTGCCGCCGAGAGTGATAATATTTAAGCAAGTTTACAAATCATTTCACCCAACGAACAAATATTTTACTCGTACATCAGGAGATTTCCAGCCATTTTAGTTAGACCGATAACACAGGTCTGTGACCAAAAAACTGTTTGATTGTTTTCATATAATTTCCATGTATTTTGGTGTTTTGATAATGAAAAAAATATTGAAAAAAATCCTAAACGTCAGGACTTGCCACAAACCTACAGGTTCTTCTGCAAACTCTGCTGTGAATCATGGGCAGCTTATTTTCTTTCCCCATTAACATCAATAGGAACAGGATTGGCTTGTGGCAGTCAGGTGGTTAGTGACATAATGAAAAGTCCTTATGCTTTCAAAAAACCAGCATTGGAATTTCATTCATCAACAGTGTTTCCCCAAATTAGCGTTATGGCTTTGTGGAAGTGTATTAATTCGCCTGACCATTTGTTTCATTTGTGGTGAATATACAGTGTTGAATTAACAGCTGAATATTACAGACTTTGTGAAAAAGTAAACTTCGCATACTTCGGACTAAAACTTGAAGATCAAGATAAAGTTTGGGCGCCTCATAAAGTGTGCAAACGGTGTGTTGATGACCTCCAAAATTGGTTCAAGAGTAAGAAAAAGCTTTCTGTTATGGGATTCCTATGGTATGGCGAGAGCTGTGAGTGAAGAGCAAGGTGAACGATTTCACCAGGACATTAAAGATATGGAAAGAAGATACCAGGGAAAATGGAGCATGACAATGATGGCAGACTACTGTTGGATGCTTCAGAGAGACATTCCAGATGCTACTCACAAGCGTAAATCTACCAAGAGGAGCCTCACAGGGAAAAAAAATCAATTTTAGTGAGTGTTAGTGAGCTCATTTCAGTTCAAAAATTATTTTCATGAAAAAATTGTAATAAAATATTAATTTTGTAAGTCTATTTTCATTTATTTTGTGGTATTTGTTTAACATAGTTACCTAAATTTTCAGGAAACATGATGTCCTATGACAAAACAGAGGACATTTTCGGATCCAGCACACCAAAAAACATAAAGATTACGTGGAATAACCAAAACAGCTCTTGAAATTTTATTTTTTTCAAGACCTGTGTAATCAGTTCCTAATTATTAGTCAGTGTAAATTCATCTTAAACAGTAACTAAACTTTTGGGAGATTTTTTATGTTTTAAGCCCTTTAATGCTGAGCAGATCGGTAAGTGTCTGAATCCTGAAACCCCCACTCAAGAGACAGAATCGCATAGAAAGCTTTCTACTGACTTTCTACTGCATCTGATTTCCGCTGTATGTGTGTGTGCACACTTCTAACAGTCCTTTTGAGTGATTGGTCGTGGTCTCAAGACCCAGACTTCCACTAATCTGCTCAGAATTAAAGGGCTTAAAACATATAAAAAATCTCCCAAAAGTTTATTAAGGTAAGTTTACACTTAATTTGTCAGATGATGTGCTACAGATGTTATGTTAGTAAAGCAATGTGCCATCTGCAAGTTAAGAATTACTACATGTGTATTTATATTAGGAGCATTAAGCTTCCATATTCCGGGAAAATCTGTGAAGATCCTGTAATCTTGTGAAATATTTTGATATCCCGAAACTCCTAGGAAGTAATGTCTATAATAACACCTGTAAATACTAGTGTACCCAATATGCAAAAAATGGTGTAAGACATAAGGTCGATATATATATCAATAGTATAAAAATCAAAACTATTAGACATAAGATTTAATCTTTATTGAAAATTAAAAATATATATATAAAAATGACACTGCACGTAAATGGGAAAAGAAAGGGATGCAACCCGATCACAGTACACAATAATCAGTATAAATATATCAATGTATATATGCACGTAGTCAAATACTGGCACAAGATGTATAAATCCGTAAATATACAGTATACAACCCCTGGCAAAAATTATGGAATCACCGGGCTCGGAGGATGTTCATTCAGTTGTTTAATGTTGTTGAAAAAAAGCAGATCACAGACATGGCACAAAACTAAAGTCATTTCAAATGGCAACTTTATGGCTTTAAGAAACACTAAAAGAAATCAAGATAAAAAATGCGGTACTCAGTAAGGGTAATTTTTTTCAGACCAAGCAGAGGGAAAAAATTATGGAATCACTCAATTCTGAGGAAAAAATTATGGAATCATGAAAAACAAACACACAAAAGAACACTCCAATACATCACTAGTATTTTTGTTGCACCACCTCTGGCATTAATAACAGCTTGCAGTCTTTGAGGCATGGACTTAATGAGTGACAAACAGTACTCTTCATCAATCTGGCTCCAACTTTCTCTGATTGCTGTTGCCAGATCAGCTTTGCAGGTTGGAGCCTTGTCATGGACCATTTTCTTCAACTTCCACCAAAGATTTTCAATTGGATTGAGATCCGGACTATTTGCAGGCCATGACATTGACCTTATGTGTCTTCTTTCAAGGAATGTTTTCACAGTTTTTGCTCTATGGCAGGATGCATTATCATCTTGAAAAATTATGTCATCATCCCCAAACATCCTTTCAATTGATGGGATAAGAAAACTGTCCAAAATATCAATGTAAACTTGGGCATTTATTGAAGATGTAATGACAGCAATCTCCCCAGTGCCTTTACCTGACATGCAGCCCCATATCATCAATGACTGTGGAAATTTACATGTTCTCTTCATGCACTCATCTTTATAAATCTCATTGGAACGGCACCAAACAAAAGTTCAAGCATCATCACCTTGCCCAATGCAGATTCGCGATTCATCACTGAATATGACTTTCATACAGTCATCCACAGTCCACGATTGCATTTCCTTAGCCCCTTATAACCTTGTTTTTTTCTGTTAAGGTGTTAATGATGGCTTTTGCTTAGATTTTCTGTATGTAAACCCATTTCCTTTAGGCGGTTTCTTACAGTTCAGTCACAGACATTGACCCCAGTTTTCTCCCATTCGTTCCTCATTTGTTTTGTTGAGCACTTTCTGTTTTGGAGACATATTGCTTTAAGTTTCCGGTCTTGACGCTTTGATGTCTTCCTTGGTCTACCAGTATGTTTGCCTTTAACAACCTGCCCATGTTGTTTGTATTTGGTCCAGATTTTAGACACAGATGACTGTGAACAACCAACATCTTTTGCAACATTGCGTGATGATTTACCTTCTTTTAAGAGTTTGATAATTCTCTCCTTTGTTTCAATTGACATCTCTCGTGTTGGAGCCATGATTCATGTCAGTCCACATGGTGCAACAGCTCTCCAAGGTGTGATCACTCCTTTTTAGATGCAGACTAACGAGCAGATCTAATTTGATGCAGGTGTTAGTTTTGGAAATGAAAATTTACAGGGTGATTCTGTAATTTTTTCCTCAGAATTGAGTGATTCCATAATTTTTTCTTTCTGCTTGGTCTGAAAAAAATTACCCTTACTGAGTACCACATTTTTAATCTTCATTTCTTTTAGTGTTTCTTAAAGCCCTAAAGTTGCCACTTGAAATGACTTTAGTTTTGTGCCATGTCTGTGATCTGCTTTTTTCAACAACATTAAACAACTGAATGAACATCCTCCGAGCCCGGTGATTTCATAATTTTTGCCAGGGGTTGTATATACAGTTGAAACCAGAAGTTTTCATACACTATATAAAAAGACACATACATGTTTTTTCTCAATCTGTGACATGTAATCAGAATAAACCTTTCCCGTTTTAGGTCAATTAGGATTACCATAATTTTTAATATTTGCCAAATGCCGGAATAATGAGAGAGAGAGAATGTTTTAAGGCATTTTTATTACTTACTGCAAAGTCAAAAGTTTACATACACTAAGATGAATTTATTCTGAATTCATGTCAGATATTGAGAAAAACATGTCTATGTGTCTTTTTAGATAGTGTATGTAAACTTCTGGTTTCAACTGTAGACCAAAGTGGAGCTAGAATCAATAAATTGTAAAGTGCCTTACAGGACAGAGAATGAAAAATTGTGTGTTTCCAAAGCAAAGGAATACTGAAGATCAGGCAGCCACCCACCCGTTTCCCATGTTGCTTCGTTCGGCAGTCAATAATGTGATCGAGTTGCTTCCATTTCTCTTCCCACTTATGTGCAGTGTGATTTTTTATATATGTATTTTTAAATCATTTCTTAAGTTTTGAGACTTATACTATTTATATACAATATTTATCGTGTCTTACACCATTTTTTGTATTTTGGGTATGCTCATAAAAATCCTTGTATAAACACCTACTACATTGTCAGTACTCAAAGAGAACCTCTCACTAATCGCTAAAAAAGCCAACCTGCAGTGCACTGCTTGAGTGTGCAGTATATAAGCTCAATATAAAGTCTATGGTTCTGTACAATGTTCTTATAGAACAGTATCCGTACCTGTCTGACTCAGGACAAAAAGTGAGCACTACTGCTGTCTTCACACATTGCAGTCGCTTTGTGTGGGGGGTTTTTGCCACGGCAAAACCGCAACACTTCTGCTGCAATTTTCAAAATCGTGGCTATTAGTAGAAGGCTGGAATTAAAGGAGATTAATAACACACCTAGCAAATCTTACCTTGTAGCGAAACAAACAGTATAATTTAATGTATTAAAATCCAATCAGCCTATTTCCTATCTCCCCCATTACATACATGGCTGGATAGTCTGCCATTCACCATAGACAGACTGCTACTGAGTTCTGCCCAAATCATCAGAATATATCAATACCAATATATTATCTGACCAACTTTAGGTAAATGAAAGACCCGATTGATAAGATTGCCAGCAAGGGGAGCTACTGCACTATAAATTAACCATTAATGTGACTTTTAGTCCGCATCAACATCAACAAGGCTTATCAAAGCGCTACAGATACATGTGCAAGCTCATATTGTGAACCCCTTTAAGTAAATTGACCCCCACATATGAGCTTTGAACGTACCCCATCTTCTGGATCTCCACCTGTGCTCCTTTTCTTACAGTAAGGAGACCTGAGGTTTTTGACTGTTGATATGTCCATATCATGTAAAGCCGAGTCTTGAATACACCGTAGAGGCTGACGGGCTACAAGAATCACATAAGATTTAACTCCCGCAATTCCTTAAAATGGTGAAATCCACAAGCAAACCTGCAAAATCAAATACCAAACCCAGCAGCTCCGCTACTCAGGCAGACTTGGATAAGTTTCTAAAGAAGCAAACCGGTATGTCTTCTATATCTAAAACATCTAGACAGCTTCTCACCGATGACCCCACTGAGTCTGAGCCTGAGAGTGATGTAGAGACTGAAGAAACATCCAAAAACCCTCTAATCACTAGATGTTTCCTTAAAAGGATTTTAAATAAAGCTCTTGAACCGGTTCTCAAAGATCTTTCTGATATCAAACAGGACCTCTCACAATTGGGCCACCGTGTCGAATCGCTAGAGTCTTCACATTCAGACATGGTCCAACACTCTAACTCCACTGTGATAAGCCTTCAACACCATGAAGATCACCTTAATCAGATATTTTTGACTCTAGAAGACCATGAAAACAGGGAAAGGCGTAACAATTTACGATTGAAGGGGATACCCAAACCCATTAGCCAAGATGCTCTTGTCCCTACCATCACGGAAGTATTCCGTAACATATTATCACCAGATGACCCACAAACTATTGAAATGGTGAGGGTCCATAGAGCTTTGCGCCCAAAACCACCCCCGGAAGAAACCCCTAGAGATGTCATCTGTCGCTTCCTTGATTACAGAACCAAAGATCTACTCCTACGTAGAGCTAGAGAGGCGACCGATATCTCCTGCCACGATTCGGCGATTCAAATTTTTCAAGACATGTCAGCAATTACCCTTAACAAACGGAGGCTCCTGAAGCCTTTCACTACAAAACTACACCAGAGACACTTCCCCTATAGATGGCTGTATCCATTTGGCATATCCATTTCTGCTAATGACAAAAGGTTTCAGGCACGAACCTCTGCTGACATTAAAAAGGTTTGCAAAGATCTTGATATTGTTCTGGAACAATATCCAAATCTGGAGGCAGTCAACTCAGCTTATCTGCTGAAATCTCTTCTACAACCTCCGCACTGGCAGACAAACCTGACTCCCAAGTCCCAAAGGCTCAAACGTCGATCCGCCAAATTGGCCGGGATCCAAGATGGAGATGACCCAACTGGCTGACGGATCAGCCGGGAACTTTATTGTTTTTCACCTTTCCCCTAGATGTAGAGATTGACGTTCTGCTTACATGCTGATAAGGCCAAGAGGATAACCCTCAATGACTGTCAGTCACTATTTTGCATCCTGCCTATTTTGAATTGAATTGATTATACTTATGCTTCTTCTAGTAGATAGCTGCTCTATCTTGTGTTAATGCGTAAACTATCGCTTGGTGATCACCATTTTCAATCCCCCTTCCTCCTACCCCATGTCCGCTGGCTTACCCCCCCCCCACTCTTCCCAATCCCTAGTTTTGCTGACACCCTTAAAAGGACTTGGTACGTAACCTATATTGAAGTTATCTAATTTGCATTTTCTAGGGTCTGGACACAACCCTCCTGGATTTACTGACTTGAGAAACACCAGACCTGCCCTAATCCTTGACCCCTCATCCTCAGTCCCTCTCCTTCCTTCCCCTTACTCTTCCCTATACCCACCCCCACATTTGTTCAGATTCTTGTCAAAGGTTTACTCTAGATTTTATAAGAAGTCCATAATGTACTTATATCAAGATAATTTTCTTGTTTATGTTATGCGAGTTTTAATATAGCGACCTACCCGTTAGTCTCTAAACTACTATGTTCGTGACTAGACTAATGATGATCAAGACACTAAAGCGCCCCCTCCGGAGCGTAATGGGTGTATACTATGTAATGTTTATACATGTATTCACTGAATTTTGTTTATTTTCTCTAGAATCATCCTCTTGCGTCTTTATCTCCCCCTATTCTCACTTTTCTCATCTATCTGCACCCCTGGAACCTGTGGAGGGTCTGCCGTCGTTGACCTTCATTTCAATATCTCACGTCATGACATCATCACGTAAGTTATACAAAATTGTTTCTCATAACGTACATGGCATCAATTCTCCGATTCCCAGGTCACAGACTCTACACCACTTTAAAAAGAACAGATATGATATTCTATTTTTACAAGAAACTAATTTTATAGCTGGTAAAACCCCTACCTTCGAGAAATGCTTTTATAATAATTGGCACCATGCCTTATCACCCCAAAAAGGTGCAAGAGGAGTAGCGATTGCTTTCGCGAGGGATATCCCTTTTCTCTTACAGGACAGCCTGGTTGATCCCGAGGGTCGGTACCTAATTGTGAAGGGCCTTCTCGGAGGTAATATAGTGACGCTGGGGAATCTCTACGCTCCCAATAAACAACATTTAAAATGGATCCGGGGAGCCCTTCAAAAAACTTGATCTCTTTAGAGAAGGTTCTGTCTTGTTGGGGGGAGATTTGAATGTGGCGCTAGAACCCATGCTGGATACGTCCTCTGGGAAGAGCACGGTCGCTCTACGTGATTTGGCCCGAATCAAGTCTTTATTACACTCCATAGAACTAGTTGATGCCTGGAGATACTTCCACCCTCGGGACAGAACTTTTACATACTATTCCTATCCCTACAATACATATCATCATATTGACTACTTACTGATTTCCAGGAATGCCCTCACTACTACGTCAGATGTAGATATTCTTCCTGCCCTTAACTCAGACCACGCAATGGTATCAATTGAATTGGAACTTGGTAAACACCTTTCCACCTTCAGAACCTGGAAACTCAATGAATCTCTACTCTTACTAGAAAATGTTAAAAATAATATCCGGGCGGCCAGCAAAGAATATATCTCCATCAATGCTACGCCCGATACAGACCCGACCTTGGATTGGGAAGCGCACAAAGCAACAATTAGGGGGGTAATTATATCTACTGCGTCTCATATTAATAAACAGCCGAGGGCTGAATTGGAGTCTCTTTATAATGAAATAGCTAGTCTGGAGATGCAACACCAACGATCCCTTCTTTCCGACACATTGATACAATTGACTGAGCGCAGACAACGCTTGACTTACTAAACAAACAAGCTGCAAAATATTTTACCTCATGGAGGAATCGTCTTCTGATTCATGGAGACAAGGCTTCTAAACTTATGATATCCTTGATTAAAAGGCGGCAATCCTGCACGTTCATACACAAGATTAAAACAGCTTCTGGTCATATAACACAGAATTATAACCAAATTACTGAAACCTTTTTGACCTTTTACAAAGACTTGTATCAGCTTGGGCTACATGAACCAGAGGCGATAAAATCTCAGAGGACGAAAGATATAAACTCCTTCCTTTGCTCCTTGTCTTTACCACATTTAACAACAGACCAACAGCTGTGGCTTATTAGATCTTTTGACCAATCTGAACTCCAGTCCATCCTGTCGGCGAGCCCTAAAGGGAAGACACCCGGACCAGACGGGTTTCCGAACTGTTACTATAAGACATTTCTATCTGATTTGAGTCCACATCTGTTAAAGATGTGCAATGCAGTGCTAAACCAAAGCTCTTTCCCTCCTCAGTCTCTGGAAACACATATATTCCTTTTGCATAAAGAAGACAAGGACCCGACACTATGCGGGAGTTATAGGCCTATTTCTCTGCTAAACGTAGACTTAAAAATATATGCAAGTTTATTGGCTAGACGTTTGGCAGGGTTATTGCCTCAACTTGTCTCTCTGGAGCAGACTGGATTTGTGCAAGGGAGAGAGGGGAGAGACAACATGAGCAGGATTTTACATTTAATGCAACGGGCAAAAATATATCATCAACCTCTGGTCCTTCTGGGTACAGATGCTGAGAAGGCTTTTGATAGGGTGGACTGGACATTCCTCCACAGAACTCTGTCGACTTTCCATTTCCAACCATCCATAATAGAGGCGATATTTAAAATGTACTCTTCCCCTTCGGCGAGACTTCGAATTAACAATATGCTATCGGACCCCTTTCTTATTCAAAATGGCATGAGCAGGGGTGCCCTTTATCACCACTTCTCTTTGTATTGGTCATGGAACCTCTTCTACGAAGCATCCAGCTAAATGGAGAGATTAAAGGAGTCCAGATACGGTTGGTGCATCATAAGGTAGCCGCATTTGCGGATGACTTGTTGGTGATTCTCTCCATACCAGATAGGGGTATCCCTGCTCTCGTGCAAACCCTGGATCACTACAGTTACATGTCAAACTATAAAATCAACCTGTCGAAATCGGAAGCACTTACTATTAACATCCCTAAAACATCTATCGATAGATTTAAAAGAGATTATCCATTTAAGTGGCCATCCGGCTATATTACTTACCTTGGTGTTAAAATTGGGCGCCTGACTAAAGACCTCCTTTACCTTAGTATTCTTCTGGCACTAGAGAAGGCTATGGAAACAGTGAAGTCCTGGAGAGTCCCTTTCATATCTTGGTTTGGGAGGAAAAATTTGCTCAAAAGCATAATTCTACCGAAATTTCTCTATTTATTTCAAATGCTTCCAATTCATGTCCCTGACCGGATCCTCTCTAAGATACATTCTTTTTTCCCGCACTTCATATGGAACAACAGAAGACCCAGGATCAATTTTTCGACTCTGACATTACCGCGCTCCCAGGGAGGTATGGGTGCCCCGGACATATACAAATACCATTGAGATCCCAAACACTATTGATAGACTTCCGGGATAAATCTTGCATACCCTTAAATAATCTGACGCATGCAGTTCTCAATATCTGGAAAAAAGAACACCACAAACTTGACGTAGTGGTCATGGGAGATTTCAACTATCCAGACATTTGTTGGGAATCTCTCTCAAGTAAAGCTAACAGGTCGAGCTAATTCTTATCCTCTCTTGCTGACAACTTTATCTTCCAAAAGGTAGGGGAGAAAACAAGGGGATCTGCTACTTTGGATCTAATCCTTATAAACAGGGAGGAAATGGTTGAGGAGGTAAAAGTGGCTGGAACCCTAAGAGGCAGCGTTCATGTTATTATAGAATTTTGGATAACTAGAGGAGGAAGACATGTGAAGTCTCAAACTTCAAGGTTAAATTTCAGCAAGGCAGATTTTAAGCGACTCAGAAAGAGAATAGGAGGGATCCAATGGCTGGATGTCCTTAAGGACAAAAATGTCCAGGAAGGATGGGAAATTTTTAAAAATGAGATTCTCAAAGCACAATCATTAACAATCCCGAAAAGTAGGAAGAATGGGAAGCATTTCAGGAAACCAGGATGGATGAACACAGAACTTAAACACATGCTAAAAAGAAAGAAAGAAATATTTATCAAATGGAAAGAGGGAGGCATATCTAAAGAAGATTATAATGCAGTCTGCAGATCCTGCAGGGCACGTATCAGGTTAGCTAAAGCTGACAATGAATTAAGGCTTGCAAGAGATGTCAAAAGCAATAAAAATGGATTTTGGGGGTATGTCAAAAGTAAAAGAAAAGTCAAAGATGCTATAGGATTTTTACAGGATGAAAATGGTGAAATGGTAAGAAAGGATGTTGAGAAGGCCGAACTTTTTAATTCCTATTTTGTATCTGTTTTCTCTCAGAAAGAAAATGTAACATCAACTGAACTTCACTGTCCTATTAAAGGAATAGAAGAATCCAAGTTATCTGTAAACAGAGAGATTGTGAGGGAATATTTAGCTAACATAAATGAGTTCAAGACTCCAGGTCCAGATGAATTACACCCCAGAGTACTGAAGGAGATCATAGAAGAAATTTTAGAACCACTCTCCATAATCTTTGAAAATTCTTGAAGAACAGGAGAAGTCCCAGAAGACTGGAGAAGAGCAAATGTTGTTCCTATCTTCAAAAAGGGGAAGAAGATGGACCCAGGGAACTATAGGCCGGTGAGTCTGACTTCTATACCAGGAAAGATCTTTGAATAAATTATTAAACAACATGTATGTAAGTACATGGATAAGAATGAAGTGATTAACCAGAGTCAGCATGGGTTTGTAACTAACAAGTCATGTCAGACTAACTTAATTTCCTTCTATGACAGAATTACTGACTGGGTGGATCAGGGAAATGCTGTAGATATAGTATATCTTGACTTCAGCAAAGCATTTGACAAAGTATCTCACACCATCCTTATTGAAAAAATTACCAAGTATGGAATGGACAAGGCAACTGTTAGGTGGATTCATAACTGGCTTAGTGATTGGACTCAAAGAGTGGTTGTAAATGGCTTCACATCCAGTTGGATGAATGTCTCAAGTGGGGTACCACAGGGCTATGTCCTGGGACCTGTATTGTTCAACATCTTTATCAATGATTTAGATGAAGGAATTGAGGGTAAACTGATTAAATTTGCTGATGGCACAAAGCTAGGAGGGATAGCTAATACTAGAGAAGAGAGAGAGAGGATTCAAAAAGACCTAAATAAACTGGAGCAGTGGGCAGTAACTAACAGAATGGTTTTTAACAGGGAAAAATGCAAAGTACTACATCTGGGCAATGAAAATGAAAAAAGCATATACAAAATGGGAGGAATAGAGCTAAGCAACAGTACATGTGAAAAAGACTTAGGTATAGTAATAGATCATAGACTGAACATGAGTCAACAGTGTGATGCAGCAGCAAAAAAGGCAAATACAATTCTGGGATGTATTAACAGAAGCATACAGTCTAGATCATGTGAAGTCATTATCGGACTTTACTCCTCTTTGGTCAGACCTCATCTGGAATACTGCATCCAGTTTTGGGCACCACATTTTAAAAAGACATCGACAAACTGGAGCAAGTTCAGAGAAGAGCGACCAGAATGGTGACCGGTCTGCAAACCATGTCCTATGAGGAACGGTTAGAGGATTTGGGAATGTTTAGCTAGCAAAAAAGAAGACTGAGAGGAGACTTAATAGCTGTCTAAAAATATCTCAAGGGCTGTCACATTGTAGAAGGATCATCTTTATTCTCATTTGCACAAGGTGTTATGATCTGCTACAAGCACTAAGGAAAGAAAGGAGATCTGTCCCTACAATAGAACTAAGCTAGATCCCTACGATGTAACGGGGAACCTGATCCTGCGATCAGACCCGCTAAAGTCCTCGGCTAGTCTGTACGAAGACCTATAGATGCAAGGGAGGGATCCCTACAAGAACTAGGGACTGGGATATAGTTGGGCACCTCCTAGCAGAAATTGTAGCAGTAAAAGACAAACACACAACATAGAACATAAAGGTCCGAAGACCAAGCTAAACAGACTGAGAAAGGTAACTAAGCACCAGGCTAACTTAAGAGTAGAAATTACAATGAAGTCCAGCAAGGCCAGGAGGGCGGAGCAGGATTAAATAGGCAAACAAGGTCATGTGACCAGCAAGATAGAACTCTCCTGTTAGAAAAAACCTAACACAAGGAAAGACTAGAAGCAATGGGATGAAACTGAATGGGAGGAGACACAGATTAGATATTAGAAAAAACGTTTTGACAGTTAGGGTGATCAATGAGTGGAACAGACTGCCACGAGAGGTGGTGAGTTCCCCTTCAATGGACGTCTTCAAACAGAGGCTTGACAGATATCTGTCTGAGATGATTTAGTGAATCCTGCTTTGAGCAGGGGGCTGGATCAGATGACCCAGGAGGTCCACTCCAACTCTACCATTCTATGATTCTATGAACTTGTACCCCCACTGTCTCCTATCCTCACTCTCCAGGACTTTACCGGACCTCTATTATTAAAGTCACAACTGGATGGCAATTCTGACACGAAGCCCACCCGAGCCCCTCCCATCTCAATTGACCAGCTGTTCCTAGATGGTGCTTTCCTTCTTTTGCAGAAATACAGTAATCTGACCATTTGCGTATGATATCCTTTCTGCAATATAACGGACTGAAAGCTTATATACACAAGTGGAGGAAGCATTCCAATTTACTTAGACCTCTTACCCCATTCGAACAACTCTGTGTGCAATTGCGAACCCCTCAAAAAATACTATCGACACTCTACAAACTCCTGGTGAACGAGAGAATGCTCATATTAAAAGAGCCTTTCTGGGAATGTGGGAAAGCGACTTAAACATTCAATTTACAGATGACCAGATTACCCAGATTTATAGTCGGTCACACAGTCCTTCGTCCTGTGTCAGGATCCAGGAAAATTCCTATAAGGTGGTGACTCGATGGTACCGCACCCCAAAATTATTACACGAATGGCGTCCCTCCATGCCGGGACAGTGCTGTAGATGCAATGCAGAGACCGGGACATACTTACATATTTGGTGGCTATGCCCTACAATACAATCGTACTGGAAATTGGTCTCTGGAATAATCTCGGAAGTATTAAACCGAGAAGCTACTTTATCACCGCAAACTGCCCTCCTCAATTTCCCGGTGTGGCCTAGGGAAGCTTCACCCTCCCGATTGGCACATAATATAGTGGCCGCAGGCAGACTCCTGGTACCCACTCGGTGGAACACTAGCTCTCTCCCTACTAAAGCCCAAATCATCAAAGAGGTAGATTCTATATACCATACTGCTGAACTAGCAGCTTTATCATACTGTTCTTATTTTCTCTTCGAGAAAACATGGACGCCTTGGATACTTTACAGATTAACTCCTGAGTTCTCTGGGATTCTTACTGCAGAGTGAGATTCGGAATACTAAACAAAGGTATCTATAGATATCGAATTGACCCTCCCATGGAACCAATCTACTCTTTTCCTCTATCCTATCCCTCTCCTTCTTTCTGCTTTCTTTTCCCTTATCATTTCTGTTTGCTATTTACTACTTTATACCCCTGGTTTCTTTATGGAATCAATCTAACCATACGACCCGAATTCACGGATCTGTATTATAAGGCGAATCAAAAAAATTTTTGCTTTACTATATCTTATATTTGCTTATTGTTTATAGCAAATATTGGTTTTGACTGTTTTATTGTTCAAATTTGCTGTGATTGTTTCCCATCTTTTTGCTTACTCATTAAAAAGAACATTAAAAAAAAAAAGCCCTAATCTCGGGATCGCTTGGGATCCCAGTGGTTGAACCCCCAGCAATACGACACTTAGGTGATAAAGTGCTCTGGTGGGCCAACACTTTTAGGTTTATCATATTAGGATTTCACAACATTACTGAGTCCTAAGTATGTATGCACTGTATCCTAAAAATCCAGAAGAATACCATGAAAATACTGTGATATATGTGTAGCATCGGCGTCTCTGTCTCCTGCCCGGCCGAAATGCCGATCCCCTTACCGCTGCCGTCTGACGTCCTCCGCTCCGCTTCCTGCTCATGTTGTGCCGGCCCGAGGTGTGCGCGCCGCTCGCAGATTCCCGGGCACTGTGCTTAGGGCGCACACGCTCCCTGCTTCTTGAAGGGGCCACTCGCACCGTCCTAAAATGTCTCCGGCCAATGGCAGAAGGACACCTGCTATTTAAGGCACCTCCCCCAAGTTGAAGGTGCCTGTGCAATGTTGTAGTTTGTGTGCTAACACTCTCTGCAGCCCTCAGGTCCCAGTGCTGCCCTCCTGCCTGTCTATCAGCTGTGCCCGCCAGTCTGTCTATCAGCCGTGCCCACCAGTCAGCCCGCCAGCCGAGACTGCCAGCCCATCAGCTGTGCCAGTCTGCTTCAGCTGTCAGGTCCGCGGGAGTTGCCTGCTCTCACACAAGGTCGGTCCCAGAGTGGCACGTGGTCCACCTTCCCGGTCCCTCCTTGTCTGGGCGAATGGTGACCTGCGGCTTCTTCTCCAAGCTCTTTTCTCCTTCAGAGCGCAATTATTCCATTGGAGATCGGGGACTGTTTGCCATCAAACTGACGCTGCAGAAGTGGCGGTTCTTACTGTAGGGGGCCTTACATCTAGTGGTTGTCTACCTTTACCACAAAAATCTCGCCTACTTGCAGTCCACTCAATGTCTTAATCCTTGTCAGGCCAGATGGTCATTGTTATTTGCTCGCTTCAACTTCTCTCTTCACTTCCGTCCGGCTGACAAGAATATCAAGGCAGACGCGCTCTCCCAATCATTCCTGTCTACTGATCAAGAGGAGGAACCTCAACACATCATTGAGCCCTCCAGAATAATGACTGTCGCTCCGTTTGATCTGTCTCACCTTCCTCCTGGTAAGACTTTTGTAACAGCTCCGGATAGGAAGAGTGTCTTATTCTGGGGTCATTCATCTAAACTAGCAGGTCATGCTGGTCAGAGGAAGTTGCGTCTGCTAATTTCCCAACATTATTGGTGGCCGACCTTATGCAAGGACCTTGCGGATTTTGTCTCTACCTGCTCTTCCTGTGCCCGAAACAAGACACCCAGACAACTTCCGACTGGTCGACTTCTTCCGCTACCTGTACCTTCTGCTCCGTGGCAACATATTGCGATGGATTTCATCACTGATCTCCCTGTTTCGGCCGATTGTACTGTCATTTGGGTGGTTGCTGACCGCTTCTCCAAGATAGCCCATTTCATTCCCTTGCCAGGTCTTCCTTCTGCGCCAGTGCTTGCTAAAGACTTCAGTCTTCACATCTTCCGTATCCACGGCCTACCTCTTCATATCATCTCGGATAGAGGAGGTCAGTTTACTTCACGCTTCTGGAGAGCCACATGCAAGCTGCTGAATGTCGCATTGGATTTCTCACCGGCCTATTGTCCACAGTCCAATGGCCAGGTCAAGCATATCAATCAGATCCTCACTAGCTTCCTTCGGCACTTCGTCAATGCTCACCATAGCGACTGGGTGGAACTTCTGTCTTGGACCAAGTTTTCTTACAATAATCATGTGAGTGAATCCTCCGCCAAATCAATGTTTTTTGTGGTGTACGGATGCACCCCAATATTCCGTTTCCTGTCTCTACTTTTGTTGACAATGCTGCTGCGGAGTCTCTCGTCAAAGAATTTTCTGTGATTTGGGAAGACACTAAATCTTCACTGTTGCAGTCCTCTGAGCAGTTGAAGAGATACAGTACAGACCAAAAGTTTGGACACACCTTCTCATTTAAAGATTTTTCTGTATTTTCATGACTTTGAAAATTGTACATTCACACTGAAGGCATCAAAACTATGAATTAACACATGTAGAATTATATACTTAGCAAAAAAGTGTGAAACAACTGAAAATATGTCTTATATTCTAGGTTCTTCAAAGTAGCCACCTTTTGCTTTGATGACTGCTTTGCACACTCTTGGCATTCTCTTGATGAGCTTCAAGAGGTAGTCAACGGAAATGGTCTTCTAACAATCTTGAAGGAGTTCCCACAGATGCTTAGCACTTTTTGGCCCTTTTGCCTTCACTCTGTGGTCCAGCTCACCCAAACCATCTTGATTGGGTTCAGGTCTGATGACTGTGGAGGCCAGGTCATCTGGTGTAGCACCCCATCACTCTCCTTCTTGGTCAAATAGCCCTTACACAGCCTGGAGGTGTGTTTGGGGTCATTGTCCTGTTGAAAAATAAATGATGGTTCAACTAAACGCAAACCGGATGGAATAGCATGCAGCTGCAAGATGCTGTGATAGCCATGCTGGTTCAGTATGCCTTCAATTTTGAATAAATCTCCAACAGTGTCACCAGCAAAGCACCCCCACACCATCACACCTCCTCCTACATGCTTCACGGTGGGAACCAGGCATGTAGAGTCCATCCGTTCACCTTTTCTGTGTCGCACAAAGACACAGTGGTTGGAACCAAAGATCTCAAATTTGAACTCATCAGACCAAAGTACAGATTTCCACTGGTCTAATGTCCATTCCTTGTGTTCTTTAGCCCAAACAAGTCTCTTCTGCTTGTTGCCTGTCCTTAGCAGTGGTTTCCTAGCCGCTATTTTACCATGAAGGCCTGCTGCACAAAGTCTCCTCTTAACAGTTGTTGTAGAGATGTGTCTGCTGCTAGAACTCTGTGTGGCATTGACCTGGTCTCTTATCTGAGCTGCTGTTAACCTGCGATTTCTGAGGCTGGTGACTTGGATAAACTTATCCTCAGAAGCAGAGGTGACTCTTGGTCTTCCTTTCCTGGGGCGGTCCTCATGTGAGCCAGTTTCTTTGTAGCGCTTGATGGTTTTTGCAACTGCACTTGGGGACACTTTCAAAGTTTGCCCAATTTTTCGGACTGACTGACCTTCACTTCTTAAAGTAATGATGGCCACTCGTTTTTCTTTACTTACCTGTTTTTTTCTTGCCATAATACAAATTCTAACAGTCTATTCAGTAGGCCTATCAGCTGTCTATCCACCTGACTTCTGCTCAACACAACTGATGGTCCCAACCCCATTTTTAAGGCAGGAAATCCCACTTATTAAACCTGACAGGGCACACCTGTGAAGTGAAAACCATTTCCAGTGACTATCACTTGAAGCTCATCAAGAGAATGCCAAGAGTGTGCAAAGCAGTCATCAAAGCAAAAGGTGGCTACTTTGAAGAACCTAGAATATAAGACATATTTTCAGTTGTTTCACACTTTTTTGTTAAGTATATAATTCCACATGTATTAATTCATAGTTTTGATGCCTTCAGTGTGAATTTACAATTTTCAAAGTCATGAAAATACATAAAAATCTTTAAATGAGAAGGTGTGTCCAAACTTTTGGTCTGTACTGTATGTCGACAAGAGACGCCTGGATCCACCTCTTTTCCGTCTGTGGGATAAGATCTGGTTATCTTCCAAGTATGTCCACCTCAAGATGCCGTCTTAAAAGTTGGGTCCACGGTTCATCGGTCCTTTTTGTGATTCTGAGTGAAATCAATCCAGTGGCATACAAGTTGAAATTCCCTGCCTCGTTACGGATCCCCAATTCCTTTCATGTGTCTCTCCTCAAACTGGTAGTCCTCAATTCCTTCTCTGACGATCCAGGTACTACTCCTGCTCCAGTCTCCGCTGAGAACATCTTTGAGGAAGAGAACATTCTGGCTACCAAGAGGGTAAGAGGATAGACTTTCTTTCTTCTGGATTGGAGGGTATTTGGTCCTGAGGAGAGGTCATGGGAGCCCAGGGAGAACATTCATGCTCCTCTTTTTCTGGAAAAATTTCTTGCGGGCTTAAAGAAGAGGGGGCGTAAGGGAGGGGGTACTGTAACGTCGGCGCAGATCCCCGGGCACTGTGCTTAGGGTGCGCACATGCTCCCTGCTTCTTAAAGGGGCCGCATGCATCATCCTAAAATGTCTCTGGCCAATGTCCGGAGGACACCTGTTATTTAAGGCACTTCCTTTAAGATGGAGGTGTCTGTGCAATGTTGTAGTTTGTGTGCTACACTCTCTGCAGCCCTCAAGTCCCAGTGCTGCTCGCCTGCCTGTCTATCAGCCCTTGCCCGCCAGTCAGCCCGCCAGCCGAGCCTGCCCATCTGCCTGCCTACCAGCCATGCTCATCTGCCAGCCCATCAGCCGTGCCAGTCTGCTTCAGCTGTCAGGTCCGTGGGAGTCGCCTGCTCTCACACATGGTCGGTGCCAGAGTGGCACCTGGTTCCTCCTTGGTTCACGGAGTCGACTAAACCACCATGTTGCCTGGGTCGGTCCTGGTAGGCCTTTAGTCACTCCTCTCTGGTCCCTCCTTTTACCATGGCACTGTGGTTCCACCATCTGGACCCGTAACAATATGCAATTCTGAATGTTAGGCAATGTTCATGTTACTTTGGGGCATTATTTGGTATGCACATGTGAACTATGTGTGCTAGCTAAATGCAACTGTATGTAAATAGGTGTGAGAGAGTCTGCCATTGAGTCCTTTTGTATGGTGTACATATGGATCAATGTTCTTTTCAAAAAGGCGTATGCTGTATATTATAGTTTGTAGGGACATCATCAAGAAAATAGGGAAAACTTTTTAGTCTGCATATAACTGGTCAGCTTGAAATATATGAATATAAATGAATCAGACAGAGAAACTTTTAAACCTGCTTATTGAGCATTTCCTATACTACAGATAACAAATTTCAAAACTCAAAATATGTATTGGAATAAGATAAAATCTTGTAGGTGAATATGATTCTGTGCACTGCGGTGTGAAGGAAAGAGCGGCCAATATTTCTTAAATAAACAAATTATCTGCAGAGCGCCTAAGGGTATTTACAAAAAAAACTTTAAGACTTAAGAGGCAATTTGTTGGTTTATTTCTTTATGCTATGCTGCAAGTTGTTACATATTCGTGACATGTCACACAAGACCAGGTTTCCAAGCCAGACGTTCTGTGGCTGTCTGTGTGATAATTAAAGACTACTACACTGGTGTAAAAAGAAAAGGGCTTTAGGTAGCTCAGATGACAGATTCTTGGACCTGCTAAATACATGATTTGTACCTATCTTTAAAATATCCTGTGGTGTTAGCGGCGTCCCATAATGTGAAATTCTACAATCACATTGAGTCAGTCTGTTTAAAGGAAAAAGACTCAGCAGTCAGCTTTTACTTTTACAACTCTAGATAAAAAAGGTTTCAATGTGCAAATAAAAGTATTACAAAATTCCTAGGTAAGCTGTAAACTGACTAGTGACTAACTATTCAAAGAAGTAAGAAAGGGGAATGTTATGTCTTTTTTTTTTTCAAAGCATGCAGAAGTTTAATATGTCTGCATAATTTAACTGCATACCTCCCAACCATCCCAAATTCAGAAGAACATTCCTGCAATTGGAAACCTGAACCACTGTCCCAGGAGGTTGCCAATATGCCCTGGTTTAAACTGTATATGCAGTCTTAAGCAGCTGAATCCAATGGTCGAGCAGAGGGCCGTCAGCTTTAAGACTAATATTGCTCCACCATCCAGCCTCTGTGCTGTCAAAGGTTTGGCATAAAAGGTCTAATGAGTAATGACATCACATCTTAGGGGTGGTTTACATTACCCAACAGGCAGCATTAAACAACTGACGATCAGTACATATTTGCCAATTGGCAGCCTTTTAATAGACTGTTTAGACAGACCACATCTAACATACACACAGAAATATCAGCCAATAGATAGCACTGTTAGCACAGGCTACCATTGTTCTCAACAGCACAGGCCCTGTGTACACAGGAAAATGTGCTGCCTAGAACGATGATTTTTTTTTTATTAAACCAAAAGATCATTTCACCTAACAAACAAGTATTTTGCTTGTTCATTGGGTGATTGGCAGCCTGTTTACACTACACAATTATTCTAGAATTGTTGCTCATGATAATCATGTAGTGTAAATGTAGTTACTCATATCCCATATCCCTCTTCCTCAACACATCAGACTCCCTTCCACTATCCAAACCTTCAGAAGCAACCTGAAAGCCATCCTCTCCATAGAAGAGTACAGTGTACAATAGGCCAGTGTCCACTTTATTACTATCATTCATCTGTCTATTTCCTAGATTATAAACCCTTGCAGGCCTGAACCCATCCATAAACTGATGGTTATTGTACTTGCTTCTGTTCATTTTTGTTTTATATTTAAACTCTTTTGTATAAATTAGCTCATTGGAAGCTACTAGCACTATGCAGTAATGTTATTGATGAGTTTCCTTTCCTAATCTCCAGAGCAATAGGCCAGGTAACCAAACCGCACAACTAATCGAATGCCTTATAACTTCTCTAGAAATCTAGGGGGTGATTAATCAAGACTGATGTAGTGCATGTTAGCACTACACCAGTCTTGATGGAGTAGAAGAGGCATTAAATTAATTAAGAGGCGCTCCTTCTGGGTGGGGTGTGCCTCGGTGCATCGCGCCAGAAATGCTAGTTCACTCAGGGACTTGAGTAGAATTTCTAGCTTAAAAAATACCGCCACTTTTCATGAATCGGACTGGTGCCCCGCTCTGCCCCAAATCTTCTCCTCTCTACACATTTTGGTGGCGCTGATCCAAAGAGGCATTAAAAATTGAAGTTTTGAAGAAATCAGTCCACAATTGTTAGGTTTTTTTTTTGCTGATCTAGCAATGATACAGTTTTCAGTAATACAGTATGTGGCATTGTGTTCAGTAAATGGTGATCCTATATGTAGCTGTGTCTTCTGTTGCATTCTCATCTAGAAACAATTTAATGGTATAACATCTCTGCTTGCTGTATCTCTGCTATATGTTATCTGTTGCCTTTTATTCAATACTCACTGATATATGCCTGTCCTTCCCTCATTGTAGACTTTATCTGATGGTGAAAGGTGTTATACCATGTAGCTGGAGTTAGGCATAGTTTTAGCCCTGCCGGTCTTTGATCAGCTATCCATCCCCTGGTGTGTTGACCAGCTGTTAATTTATCCCAAAGTAGCTCCCACAATCCCTCTCACCTGATGCTATAGTCTGCCCTATAAATCTAGAAGCATCAGAAGGGATGCATGTGTGTGGGGTGCATGAACGTGACCTCTTAAGCAAAGTGTCATCGTGGCCAAGTGTCCTGCAGTTATTTCATCGGCAGTTAGCCAGAGCAGGAGTCAGGTAGCCCACACTTTGCTCTCTTTTTTAGCTATGTACTCTATTTCTATGTCCATCTTCCTGTGTGCTCTTGTCATCCACATTCACCGCCCCATCCCCCCTCCATCACCACTCATTCACATCTGCCCCTCTTTCCTTCCCGTTCCCATGTACAGCTCCCATGTACTTTTCACCTTCCTGAAAAATCTAAGCCCATCTTGTCCAAAGATACTGCACAAGAAACCATGTCACAAATCCAAAAATGATTTGCTCTTTCTCTTTTTACTGCTTCTACTTATTTCAGGGGATGTCTCTCCTAACCCTGGTCGACCCTCCACCAACTTCAACCCCTCTCCCACCTCACATCATAACCCTGCTAACCTTATTAACATCAGTTGCACTCCCCCATCTCCCTCTTTCAATTGTGCACTCTGGAATCCACGGTCTGCATGCAGCAAGCTGCCTTTGCTGCACAACTACTTTCTGACCAACTCTCTCAAACTGCTGGCCCTCACTGAAATCTAGATTCAGGAATCCGACACTGTCTCCCCTGCCACTATTTCTCATGGTGGCTTACATTTTTCCCATTCCCCAAAAACCTGCGAACATACTTTGTGGGGGAGTCGGCTTACTCCTGTCCCCACAATGCACTTTCCAGGTCTTCCCCCCAGTTCCATCACTCTCATTCCCCTTTTTTGACTTCCACACCATCAGGCGCTTCCATTCCCTTTCCCTCAGAGCAGTGGTCGTATACCGTCCCCCAGGCTCACCCACCCAGTTCCTTGACAATTTTTCTGCCTGGCTGCCGCACTTCACGTTCTCAGAATTACTAACCCTTATCTTGGGAGACTTCAACATCCCCATAAACAGCCCTACCTCCCCATCTGCATCCCAGCTTCTATCTCTAACCACTTCTCTTGGCCTTTCACAGCTTTCAACCTCTCAGACACACAAAGACGGTAACATTCTTGATCTGGTTATTGTCCGGCTCTGTTGAATCTACTACCTAGATAACTCACCTATTCCCCTCTCTGACCACAACATTCTCTCCTTCGCACTCACAAATCCTTGCCCACCCCAGCACACTCCCACCTATCACACATTCAGAAATCAATAAGCCATTAACCCTCATATACTTACAGACTCCCCAAACACAGAGCAAAACAGGCCTGGCTCAGACCACAAACTCATTTTCTCCATTGATGCTCTAGGAGTGCCGAACGCCTATGGAGGAAGACTCTCACACTAGAAAACTTTATCCACTATAAATTTATGTTAAAAACCTATAACTCTGCCCTTCACCTCGCAAAATAGACTTACTTCACCACCCTGATCTCCCCTTCACCTCTAAACTGCTGGAGCACCTGGTCTTCACCCGCCTTACCCATTACCTCTCCACTCACTCTCTTCTAGATCCATCACAGTCTGGCTTCCGCCCTCTACATTCAACAGAAACTGAACTCATCAAAGTGACCAATGACCATTTGACAGCAAAATGTAATGGTGACTACTCTCTGTTCATTCTTCTTGACCTCTCTGCAGCTTTAGACACTGTTGACCACCATCTCCTACTCTTTATGTTCCAATCAATCGGCATAAAGGACACTGCTCTCTCCTGGTTCTCCTCCTATCTTTCTGACTGCTTTTTCAGTGTATCGTTTGTTGGCTCCACTTCCTCTGCTCTTCCTCTCACTTCTTGAGTCTTTCAGGGTTCAGTTCTTGGCCCTCTTCTCTCTCTACACGGCTCCAATTAGACAGACCATCAGCAAAATTGGCTTTCAGCACCATCTTTATGCTGATGACACACAACTTTTCACTTCATCCCCTGACCTTACCCCCCACTGGCTGACTGTCCGCTCTCTATCTGAAACTCAACCTTTCCAAAAAACTGAACTTCTTCTGCTCCCACCGTTTACTTACCTCCCCAAATCTGACATTTCCTTCTCCATGTGTGGCACCACAACAACACCTAGCCAGCAGGCTCGCTGTCTGGGTGTTGTGTTTGACACCAATCTTTCCTTCATCTCCCACATACAATCTCTTGCCCGCTCTTGTCACTTGCACCTAAAGAACATCTCTAGAATCCGCCCCTTTCTCACCATGGAATCAAACAAAACTCACTGTTGCCCTGATCCACTCCCACCTTGACTACTGTAACTCTCTATTAATTGACCTACCCTCACTCAATTTTCCTCTCTCCAGTCCATCCTTAACCCCTTTTCGACGTGGTATGAATAGTATGTACCACGTCGGAACCCCCAGTTCAGCGTGTGCTCCAGCGCTGAGCCCGCACTGAAGGGGGGACATGTCAGCTGATTTATACAGCTGACATGTGCCCGCAACAGCGGCAGGTGGAATCGCAATCCACCCATGGCTGTTAACTAGTTAGATGCCACTGTTAATCTCTGAAAGGGGCATTTAACGCACTGAAACCGGATGTGCGTCACTTACCCCGCCCATCGGTGACCCCATCACATGATCGTGGGACACAGATGGGTTGACATGACAACCCGGGGTTTGCAGCAGGTTTAAATCACCCCTCTTTCACCCCATTCAAAATAAAATAATAAAAAAAAACACATACACATATTTGGTATCGCCACGTTCAGAATAGCCCGCTTTATCAATATAAAAAAAGAATGAATCCGATCGGTAAACGGTGTAACGAGAAAAAATTGTAAACGTCAGAATTACGTTTTTTGGTCGCAGCAACATTGCAATAAAATGCAATAACGGGCGATCAAAACATCAGATCTCCCTAAATGGTATCAATAAAAACGTCAACTCGGCGTGCAAAAAATAAGCCCTCGGCCCTAGATCATGAAAAATGGAAACGCTACAGGTCTCGGAAAATGGCAACTTTGGATTTTTTTTTCACCACTTAAATAAAACAGAACCTATACATGTTTGGTGTCCACAAACTCGTAATGACCTGGAGAATAATAGTGGCAAGTCAGTTTTAGCATACAGTGAACATGGTAGAAAAAAAAAACAACTGCGGTATTGCATTTTTTTTCACAGCACTTGGAATTTTTTCCCGTTTTCCAGTACATGATATGGTAAAACCAGTGATGTCGTTCAAAAGTACAACTTGTCCCGCAAAAAATAAGCCCTCACACATGCTGACTGAAAAATAAAAAAGTTATGGCTCTGGGAACAAGGGGTGCAAAAAACGAAAATGCAAAAACAGAAAATGGCCCGGGGGTAAAGGGGTGAATGCAGCAGCCAGGGTCATCTATCTGGCTAATCGTTGCTCGGATGTTTCCGCTCTGTGCCAGTCATTGTACTGGCTGCCCATACATTATAGGATCTAATTTAAGTTGCTTGTTCTCACCCACAAAGCTCTCCACAGTTCGGCACCCCCCTACATCTCTTCCCTCATTTCTGTTTGTCGGCCTATCCGTTCTCTACGCTCCGGAAGCGACTTTTGACTAACATCCGTACTAATCCGTACCACTCACTCTCGGCTCCAAGACTTCTCCCGAGTTTCACCTATTCTTTGGAATGCTTTACCCCAAGAAATTAGAACACAGTTTTAGGTGCTCCCTAAAAACACATCTGCTTAGGGTGGCCTATCATGTTCCCTAATCAAAATCATTTTTATATATAGTCCATTCACTATTTCCCTGAAGATAACTCTCCATCAAACTCCACTGCACCCAAAACCACTACAAACATTGGCTGCTCATGCAGCCTTTATCTATCCCCCATTCCCTCAAGGTGGCTGGACCATCATTGTAAATAAGCACCTATACTTTGTGTCACCCCCACCTCATTGTAGATTGTAAGCTCTTATGAGCAAGGTTGTCATTATTTTTGCTTTAATTATTGCAAATCTTTAACTTTGTTACTTATGACTGCTGTATATGAACTGCCGAATTGTAAAGCACTGCGGAATATGTTGGCACTATATAAATAAAGATTATTATTATTAATAGTATCCTCTGGTTTAGTATAGTTCCTGGTAGCCCCGTGTGTAGTGATGGGCGAGCACTAAAATGCTCGGGTGCTCGTTGTTCGGGTCGAGCAAATTGGAATGCTCGGGTGTTCGACCCGAGCAACGAGCCCAATGTAAGTCTATGGGACACTCGAGCATTTTTCCGGCGGCCCCCGCGGCGGTCTGCAGAGGAACTAAAAATTGCAGAAGTCGATAGGAACAGTGCTCAAATGACATGGGAACAGCATGGGGAAGACCCCTGAAAGCATTTCTGACTCCCAGGTCACTGCTGTTGTCAGAGTATTACGCCACTTTTACGGACTCACAATAAACCATACAAAAACAAAATGGATTTTCCTGGGAAAAATGTTAAGGAACATCCTTTGCAGGGTAATGACTTGTACAGTCATGGCCAAAAGTATTGAGAATGAGACAAATAGTAATTTTTCCAAAGTTTACTGCTTCATTTTTTGTAATGGCAATTTGCATATACTCCTGAATGTCAAAGAGTGATCAGCTTAACAGCAATTACTGTACTTGCAAAGTCAATATTTGACCAGAAAATGAACTTTAACCCCCAAAACACATTTCAACATCATTGCAGTCCTGCCTTAAAAGGAGCAGCTAACATCGTTTTAGTGATTGATCCATTAACACAGGTGTGGGTGTTGATGAGGACAGGGCTGGTGATCAATCAGTCATGATTAAGTAAGAATGACATCACTGGACACTTTAAAAGGAGGCTGGTTCTTGGTATCATTGTTTCTCTTCAGTTAACCATGGTTATCTCTAAAGAAACACATGCAGCCTTCATTGCACTGCACAAAAATGGCCTAACAGGGAAGAGTATCGCAGCTACAAAGATTGCACCTCAGTCAACAATCTATCGCATCATCAAGAAGTTCAAGGAGAGAGCTTCCATTGTTGTCAAAAAGGCTCCAGGGCGCCCAAGAAAGGCCAGCAAGCGCCAGGACCGTATCTTAAAACTGTTTCAGCTGCGGGATCGGACTACCAGCAGTGCCGAGCTTGCTCAGGAATGGCAGCAGGCTGGTGTGAGTGCTTCTGCACTCACTGTGAGACGGAGACTCTTTGAGCAAGGGCTGGTTTCAAGGAGGGCAGCAAAGAAGCCACTTCTCTCCAGAAAAAACATCAGGGACCGACTGATATTCTGCAAAAGGTACAGGGAGTGGACTGCTGAGGACTGGGGCAAAGTCATTTTCTCTGATGAATCCCCTTTTCGATTGTTTGGGACATCTGGAAAACAGTTTATTCGGAGAAGAAGAGGTGAGCGCTACCACCAGTCTTGTCTCATGCCAACTGTAAAGCATCCTGAAACCATTCATGTGTGGGGTTGCTTCTCAGCCAAGGGAATCGGCTCACTCACAGTCTTGCCTAAAAACACAGCCATGAATAAAGAATGGTACCAGAATGTCCTCCAAGAGCAACTTCTCCCAACCGTCCAAGAGCAGTTTGGCGCCCAACAATGCCTTTTCCAGCATGATGGAGCACCTTGCCATAAAGCAAAATGGCTCATGGAACAAAACATAGAGATTTTGGGTCCATGGCCTGGAAACTCCCCAGATCTTAATCCCATTGAGAACTTGTGGTCAATCATCAAGAGACGGGTGGACAAACAAAAACCAACAAATTCTGGCAAAATGCAAGCAATGATTATGCAAGAATGGACTGCTATCAGTCAGGATTTGGTCCAAAAGTTGATTGAGAGCATGCCAGGGAGAATTACAGAGGTCTTGAAGAAGAAGGGGCAACACTGCAAATATTGACTTGCTGCATTAACTCATTCTAACTGTCAATATAACCTATTGGTACTCATAATATGATTGCAATTATATTTCTGTATGTGATATAAACATCAGACAAACACTAATAAAAACCAGAGGCCAGCAGATCATGTGAAAATATAATTTTGGTGTCATTCTCAAAACTTTTGGCCATGACTGTATGTAAGGCAAAATAAATAACCAAAAACAAAAATGCTCCTCCACACCTTGGGCTATGTTCACACATAGCATTTTTGATGCATTTTTGCACTTTTGCATTGCTTTCAACCAAGATAAATGCATTCACTGGGAAATGTCATTTTAACATTTTACAACCTTATCTGGCCATGTGGTATGAGACACATCATCAGACACATCCTGTTTCATTTATGATGGAGGGACTCTGAAAGTCACAAAGCCTATTTTTATAGGGGCAACAGGCGGCCCTTACTGTTCTTAAAGGGAAAGAAGTCGGCCCTCGCTATTGTTAAAGAGCCGTCAGCCGGCTATGCTTTGTTGTTCCCATTATTAACGAGTGGGTCTCCTATACTGTTATTGCATATGCAGTGACCTCAAGGGCTGCCTAAAAAATTTGGACGCACATAACCCAATACCCCTTTGAAGAGACATAGAGGAGGGTCTCAGTAAAAAAATGTTCCCATTATAAAGGAGCAGGTCTCCTATAGTGGTAATTCCGATGCTGTGACTGCAAGGCCTGACAAAATTTGGGAAAAACCCCACTACCAATTTAAAGACACATAGAGCAGGGCCACAGTATCGACATGTTCCCATTACAAAGGAGCGGTTCTGCTATACAGTTATAGGGTATAAATGAGTACAATGGCTGACAAAAATTTGGAGGCACTCCAATGCCCCTTGGAAGAGACGTAGAGGAGGGCCTCATGAAAAAATTTTCCCATTAATAGGTAGTAGGTCTCCCATAGTGTCTGCCTATGCAGTGAATGCAAAAGCTGCCAAAAAATTGGAGGAACTCCAATGCCCCTTGCAAGACTTGTAGAGGTCAGAGAGCCTCCTAAAAACAATGTTCCCATTATTAGGAAGTAGGTCTCCCATAGTGTTTGCCTATGCAGTGAATGCAAAAGCTGCCAAAAATTTGAAGGCACTCCAATGCCGCTTGGAAGGGACATAGAGGGACTCATGAAAAAATGTTCCCATTATTAGGAAGTGGGTCTCCCATTGTGTTTGCCTATGCAGTGAAGCAACGGCTGCCAAAAATTTGGAGGAACTCCAATGCCCCTTGCAAGACACGTAGAGGAGGTGATATGGTGGTGAATGATATGGTGATGGAGGATGAGGAGAAGGAGGAGGACAAGAGCAAATAGACAAAATCAGGAAGCGTATACCCATGTGTGGGTGTGAAGAGGTGCATGGGAATAGACCTCCCAAAAAAATACACTGGATTTGAGTTTATGTTACGCTGCTATCATTCGGTGGTGTTAAGAAGTTTGGCCCAATCCAGCCCTTGTTCATTTTTATAAGAGTCAGCCTGTCAGCATTCTCAGTAGACAGGCGCATGTGCTTATCAGTTATAATTCCACCAGCGTCAACCCGCACTGACAAAACTCTAGCGGCAGGGCAGGCCAGGACCTCCAAGGCATAGAGAGCCAGTTCATGCCACGTGTCCAGTTGGATACCCAATAATTATAAGGCAAAGAGGAATCACAGAGGACGTTGGTACGGTCGGCAAGGTACTCCCTCACCATCTTCCGAAACTTTGCACTCCTTGTGAGAGTACCCCGCGCCTCAGGACCTGTAAGATGGGAGGGTTTGAGAAAACTGTACCAGAACTTTGACAGTGTTCCCTGCCTGGATTGGAGTTGTGTCTCTCTCGCCTGTACTCCTTGGTTTTCCAACAACCTCTGTCACCAGTGTTTTCAGATGGGAATTTTTTTAATAATTCCGCAACAAGGGCCTTCTGGTACTGTTCCATTTTAGTAGACTTGTCCGCCTCGGGAATAAGAGATAGAAAGTTCTCCTTGTAGTGTGGGTCTAGAGGTGTCACCAACCAGTAATGACTGTCACCCAAAATTTTGAGAACGCGAGGGTCACGGGAAAGGCAGCGTAACATAAACTCAGCCATGCGTGCCAGACTGCTAACAGGCAAGACTTCCGTCTCCTCACCAAGAGAATAATTGACCGTGCTCTCTTCCTCCTCCTCCTTCCTGTCCTCAGGCCATCCACGCTGAACAGACGGTATGACTGTTGTGCAGGTAGTACCGTCTGTAGCGCATGAAACTAGCTGCTGTTCTTCCTCCTCCTTCTCCTCCTCCTCCTCCACCTCTTCCTCATTGTCACCCAGTCCACGTTGGGATGAGATGAGGCTGGGCTGTGTGTAATCACCTTGTATGGTTCCTTGCTCCTTCTCATCGTGCTCCGCCTGCAACGCATCCTTTTTGATTGTGAGCAGAGAGCGTTTCAGAAGGCAGAGAAGCGGTATGGTGACGCTAATTATGGCGTCATTGCCACTCACCATCTTGGTGGAATCCTCAAAGTTTTGGAGGATGGTACATATGTCTAACATCCATGTCCACTCCAGAGGTATTATGTGTGGAGTCTGAACTGAATACCGACGGCCTTGTTGATGCTGGTACTCAACAACTGCCCTGTTCTGCTCACAAATCCTTCCCAACATCTGCAATGTAGAGTTCCAATGCGTGGGGACATCACACACCAGTCAGTGAGCCAGACGCTGCAAACGCTGCTCAAACACGGCAAGGGCGGCAGAAGCTGTAGGTGACTTTCTAAAATGGGCACACAGGCGGTGTACTTTGACAAGCAGATCCGGCAGCTCTGGGTAGGTTTTGAGAAACTGCTGAACCACGAGGTTAAGCATATGGGCCAGGCATGGCACGTGTGTTAGCTCGCCTCAGAGCCGCCACAAGGTTCCGGCCATTGTCACACACGACCATGCCTGTTGTAGGTTCAGCGGTGTCAGCCACAGATCTGCCTACTCTGTCAGAGCTGTCCACAACTCTTCAGCATTGTGCGGTTTGTCACCTAAACATATTAGCTTCAGCACAGCCTGTTGCCGCTTGGCTGAGGCAGTGCTGCAGTGCTTCCAGCTTGGGACTGACGTGGTCATTTCGGAGATGGAGGCTGAAGAGGAGGAGGATGAGGTGCAGGAGCTGTAGACTGTGGAGGCAACCCTGATTGACCTACGGCCCGCAATCCTCGGCGTCGGGAGGACATGTTCCGTCCCAAGGTCCGACTGGGTCCCGGCTTCCACTATGTTAACCCAGTGTGCCATCAGCGAGATGTACCGTCCCTGCCCACAAGCACTTGTCCACGTGTCCGTGGTTAGGTGCACTTTCCCAGTAACTGCATTGTTGAGGGCATGGCTAATGTTGTGGGACACGTGCTTGTGTAATACGGGGATGGCACACTGGGAAAAATAGTGGCGGCTGGGGAACCGAGTATCAGGTTGCAGAAAGCTTCCGTCTCCATGAGCTAAAAAACAACATTTTGAGCGCAAGCAGTCACGAAATGTGTGAATTTAGCAGTGTGGCCTGTGGGGCGTTGGCTGCGTATTTGCGCTCGCGCTCCAAGGACTGGGGTATCGACAGCTGAACGCTGCACTGGAACAAGGACGTGGACGTGCTTGCTGATGGTGCTAGTTGAGAGTGTGCAATGACAGGTGCAGAGCAGGAGGCATCTTCGCATGCGCCGTGGACAGGGAATTGGTTTGCACACACAACAGCGGAAGAAGCTTTGGTGCCACCCGGAGACACTGTTCCTTGACCCTGGGGTTCGGCCCACAAAGTCGGGTGCTTTGCTGCCATGTGCCTAAGCATGCTGGTGGTGGTCAGGCTGGTAGTTTTGCTACCCCTGCTGATGCTGGCGCGGCAGGTGGTGCAAATGGCCTTTTTGGGGTTATCGGCAGAGTCTTTAAAAAACAACCAGACTCAGGAAGACCTAACAGTTGTACTGGCAACTTCCGTCGTGTTGGTGTTACGGGGAACGGTTGCCCTCCTTCTGTCTGCGGCCAACACACTGCTTCTTCCGGCCTGTTGTGGTGCTATGCCTCCCTCCCCATGTGTGCTGCTGTCCTTGCTCTGTATGTCCCCCTGCCAAGTTGGGTCAGTTACTATATCATCCACCACCTCGTCTTCCACTTCTGCACCCTAGTCCTCCTCATGACTTTCTGGCAATTGTGTCTCATCATCGTCCACCTCTTGTGACAGTTTCCCACCGTCGCTTTTGTGTGACCGTGGCTGCTCAAATATTTGGACATCGCTACATGCGATCTCCTCTTGGCCCGCTTCAAGTGGACTGGGCTAGAGGCCCGAATCTATAAATGGAAAAGTGAACAGCTCTTCGGAGTGTCCAAGTGTGGGATCAGTTGTCTCCGGGCACTCGGCATGGTGGGAGGAAGGAAGATCAGGGTGAGGAATATGCAGTCAAGATTCACGACTACTGAGACTTGATCGTGTGAAAGCATTATCTACAATCCAACCAATAACCTTTTCACACTGCACTGTGTTTAATAGTGGTGTTCTGCGGTCCCCTATTAATTGGAACAGGAAGGTCGAGCGAGAAGATGTGGGTGTTTGTTGTGGCACAATTTCAGCTAGCCCACAGCCTCGACCTCGTTCTCTGCATGCACCATCATCACCATCACGTTCACTTCCCCGTCCCTTGCCACGCGCCTTTCCCATTTTAAATGGAGGACAATATTTTCCACGTTCACTACAAATGGCTGGATTTGAACCAATGATATGTGATACGTGTGATAGAAAACCACAGTTTTAAATAGCTGGCCTGTAGGTAACTATTTTTAACAGCGAACTGGTCTCAATAGCTTCGCTAACACATTGCAACAAAATTTAAATGGAGACCAGAAATGGCAGAATTTTGAGCGCACTTATATGTGATCCGAGTGTCGGACAAACCACAGTTTTAAATAGCTGGCTTTTAGGTAACTATTTCTAACAGTGAACTGGCGTCAATAAGTTCGCTAACACACTGCAACAAAATTTAAATGGAGACCAGAAATGGCAGTATTTTCAGCGCACTTATATGTGATCCATGTGACGGACAAACCATAGTTTTAAATAGATGGATTTTTAGCGCTGTAATATGGAAAGGATCTGGCTGTATTCTGCAGTGCCAACAAGCAAATGGAGTCGAAAAACGGTGTTCTCTGGATTGCTTTTTAAGCAAATAATCAGGATTAAGATCCCAAAAAAAATTATTCCTGCCCCTGATACCTTAGGCTATTTCTAGAAATATCTGTAAAAGCACCAGCAGCAGACAGAACTGGAATGAACCCTCTTGCTATATGCACTGCAGTCTGCCACATACACTGCCTGCCTGATATCTCTGCAACTGGATTAGTCCTCAGAAGGACTGTTAGTTGAGATGGATATGTGTATAATATATTGTGGTATACCCACAGTAACTAAGAAACAAGCAAATCTCTCCCTAGCTCAGCAACACCTCTCCCTACACTGGCTGATTCCGGAGTGACTGTGACCGGCATGGCGGCGCCAGGTCTGATATAGACCTGATGACGCTGTGCGGCCAGCCAATCACTGTAATGCCACAACGAACATGGCTGCGGCATTACAGTGTGTGGCAGACAATCTCTGCATGTTCATTGGCTCCCTAAAGAGCGCCAAACATGTAGGGAGGAGACGCGAGCTCCCGCCGAGCAACCCTGGAAATACTCCGGGCGAGTACCGAGCAGTAGCGAGCATGCTTTCTCATCACTACCAGTGTGTAATTACAGTGGTCTAGTGTTTAATTACATGCCCTACAATCCAGGATTTTGATGCTTATTTTTCTTATTGTCACATTAATTGTGAACCTAATTAGGTAAATGATTATAAAACATCGATTATTATTGGTCACACTACTGGAAAAACAGTTTTTTCCCAACTAAAAAACTTTATTTCCTCAAAAGCAGAGGGAAAAAAGGTCAAATCTCTAAAGTCTGAATATAAAAATCATGCCTATGTTACTACAACATAATATATAATGTCCACTACTGCTCACCTATAGTCACAGTGGGATCTAACTGCTTCTCTGGTATTTTTATCCGAATATCAAATATTTAGATAATATTAATTAATTTAATGAGAAGACGTTCCATAAAGAAACGTTATTCTTTGAAGATATTTCATTAGGACATTGTACTATATTCCAACCTTTGAAAATCTTTCTGAATTCCCACTGGACTGAATTAATCAGATGAAAATTATTACCATTTATAATCAAAACCTGCCCGATAATTTCCCTCTTTCCTGTATTTAATTATGGTGTAAGGCATAGGGGATCAAAGACTACTAGTGATTATCTATCCTTTCAGGTTCCCATCAGGGACTTCTATATTAATGATGGCAGGTGAAGTATTTTTTAACATTCTGTAGATTCAACTGTAAGATTTTATGATATGATCGTATTAAGCCCATTGTGTAAATAAGTAGCAGGACTTAGGATAGCACAAAGTCATCGGGCCATTTTGTGTATTTACTTCTTTATATAGTCATTCATAGACTTTTGAAAATTATTACCCAAACATTTCTTTCCATCAAATGTACTGAGACTGTCAGCAGAGGCTCTGGCAGCAATGTGAACAGCACCTAATACACACAGTTATAGTATAATGATAAAGCACACCATGATATAACGGTGAGGAACAGTACACAAGAAATGTCACAGTACGTGGTTAATGTACCAGGCGATTTTCCAGTACAATGAAAATTATGTTATACCACTGTACAGGGAAATTGTTCATAACAAGGACACAACACAGACATAATGCACACAGTAATGTCATAGAGCAGGGAAATGGATATTGTCATGCCACAGTTACAGGAATAAGTACAAAGTCATTATTGTGGTGTATCAGTCCCACTCCCCATGGTTTCCTCCATCTGCAATGCAGTACAAGGCAACTCATCTCCATCTGAAGAGGCACATATCTTTCCACAATTTACATTACCAGCACAGCAATAATGGTTCTCTGACACCTCTTTAATTCCTTCCTTACGATAAAAATGCTTAGTTCAATCTTGCTCAACACATTGACAACTTCCTAAGGTTCACACTGTGACGTGTGGATTCCTGAACATCTGCATTCTTTTCTTTTTTACCTTCTGTACCACCGCCTCTTACCTTGGAAGTGTATTCCAACTTACTACTACACCAAAGCCAGTGTCTCTTTAATTTAGAGGCCTTTGTACACATCTATAGACATACACCTTGACCCACTTTTAGAGGAAAAAACTTAGCCTTTTCATTGTTGGAGTATACAACAGCTGCAGGCATGGGACTGTGTTAAGCAGATACCAAATGCTGCTGTGTTAAAGGGGTTGTCCACTACTTTAGAGTACCCTCCCCCAATGTATCCCCCGGGGCCCCTAAGACTTTTTGTAAATACCTTCCGTTTCAGATAATGCCTGTGAGCGGCGCTATCGGTGGCCGCTCACAGGCATCACGTGACCCCCAGCTGCAGCCGGCTCTGACATCTGTTGATGTCACGACAAGTGCTGGCAGCAGCTGGGGGTCTTTGTCTTCCTGGTTCCACGGTGGATGCCAGGCTGTGGGCGGGGTTACCCCCCCCGCGTCACACCCGGCATCCACGGCGTGCTCTGCCTCTCCCCATTCATTGGGAAAGCGCGTGGTGGATGCTGGGTGTGACGCTGGGGGTAACCCCACCCACAACCCAGCAGCCACCGTGGGGACCCCAGCACTGAGTCACGCCTCACTTGTCGTGACTTCAGCGCGAGGTCAAATGATGCCTGTGAGCGGCTAAGGATAGCGCCTCTCACAGGCAGAACCTGCAACAGAAGGTATTTACAAAAAGTCTTAGGGGCCTACGGGGGGAAACATTGGGGGGGTAATCTAAAGTAATGCACAACTTTTTTAACTGTTAGGCCACGGTCCCACTATCAGTACTTGGTCAGTATTCGGTCAGTATTTTTTCTCAGGAGTGGGAGCCAAAACCAGGTGAGGAACAATCAGAGAAAAGGTATAATAGAAACACGTTACCAATTCTGCATTTATCACCCACTCCTGGTTGTGGCTCCCACTCCTGAGAAAAAATACTGACCGAATACTGACCAAATACTGATAGTGGGGCTGTGGCCTTAGGCAACATTCTCACCTTCAGTATTTGGTCAGTATTTCACATCAGTAATTGTAAGCCAATACCAGGAGTGGGTGAAAAATGCTGAAGTGGTGCACGTGTTTTTCCGCTGATTGTTCCACTCCTGGTTTTGGATTACAAATACTAATGTGAAATATTGACCAAATACTGAAGGTGGGAACGCGGCCTTAAAGTTAGATTATGAGGATGACTGTTTTGTAGACCTCTCTAGACTGTATGACCTCTCAGGTATGTTTGTGTTCAGTTTCTCCTGTAATCCTCCATGTAAGGCTGAGTTCACATGATGTGGTTTTAATGCGTTTCTGCTGTGGTTTTTCCACCATGGAAACGCATTAAAACTTCTTGGTAATAGGTCTGCCATGTACAGCAATGATAATCCGCATGTGCTGTGCACATGATGCGGAAATTTCCACTGCGGTTATCATTGCAGCACAAACCGCAGCAAAACCAATTAAGCCGCGATTTAGCGGCGAAATTGTGCCCACTGACTTGCATTGAATCGCAGCAAACCCACATGTATAATATCTATACATGCGGATTTGCTGCTTTTCAATATAAATCAATAGGCGCAAAATTGTGCCGAAATCGGGCCATGGCTGGAACCCGGGCCATGGCTGGAACCCGGGTTGGGAGAAGAGACTGCTACTCCTCTCATCCGACCACTGCTCTGGCTGATAAAAGCGAGAGCAGCATGGATGGGAGAAGCAGCAGCCTGCTTCTCCCAGCCTGCGTGCCAACCCCAGTAAAAAAAAGAATAAAAAAGTGAAAAGAAAAGAAAAAATCCTTATACTCACCTGTCCGGTGGCCCTCGTGCCCTCCTCTGCGATGTTGCCCCGTCTGCGGCTCGCTCACCGCAGTGTACTTACAGGACCTGCGGTGATGTCACTGATCACCTGATGGTCACGCAACAATCAGCTGATTGGTGACATCAGGAGCATGATGGTCACGTGACCTTGATCGGTGACATCAGGAACCTGATGGTCACGCGACCATCAGGTGATCGCTGACGTCACCGATCAGCTGATGGTCGTGTGTCCATCAGGTGATCTGTGCCAGCAGCAATCAGCTGATGGTCATGTTACCATCAGCTGATTGCTGAGGCCGGTAATCAGCTGATCGGTCTCATGACCGATCAACTGATGCTTAGCGCGGGAACGTTTACAAGAATGTTCCCATGCTCTCTAGCTCACCGGGGCTCATCAGCTGATCTTCAGCTGATGAACCCCAGTGACCCCCTGCAGCACTGTATACTGACAGGGGGTGATTTTACACCCCTGTCTGTATACAGTGCTGTATTCTACAGCAGTGACCTCAGTGATGGCTGCTGTAGAAGTGACACAGATCGTCGTGGGACACTTGCCGTTGATCGTGGACTATGTCGTTGGCGGCGGACAGGTGAGGAATATTGTCGTTTGTTTTTTTATGTTTTTTTTCAGGAGATCGAGGGCTTCGCGGAGGCATGTAATAAAAAAAATTGTAGAACTGTGTTTGTTTTGTTTCATTAAAATATTTTATTCTGGCCATGTCTTTTATTGAAAATGTGGCAACCATATAACCGCGCAGATAGTAATGGGGCGTCTTATAGACGCCCTCCATTACTAACCTGGGCTTCACATCAGCCGTCAATACAAGGCTGACGTGAACCCCAACCCCATTACCCCCTGCCACCGCTACAGTGTGTGCAGTGTGGAAGAGCGAGGCTATCTTATGGATGCGCCATTTCTGGGACTGCCGAGGGGTGATATTAATAGCCGCGAAGGGGGCTAGTATCCATGGCCCCTCCCATTGCTATTAATATCATCCCACAGCTGTCTAGTTTAGCCTTTGCTGGCTAGATTTTATAGGGGAACCCCACGTCAATTTTTTTCTGGGGCCCCCCTGTAATCTAGCCAGTAAAGGCTAAACAAACAGCTGTGGGCTGATATTAATAGCCATGGAACATTGTTGGCTAATGGCCCCTTCCCCGGCTATGAATATCAGCCCCCAGTGGTCGGCTTTCCCTCTGCTGGCTATAAAAATGACGAGGGGGCCCACGCCATTTTTTTTTTTAATTTTAGGCTCTGTTCCCATAATTCAGACGTAGCAACGCTTTGGACGCAAATTTTTTCTGCATCCAAAACGTTGCATTCTATTGGACGCAGGTAAATCCACAAGTCTTCACTGAACCATGCGTATTGACCGCATTCAATACTTTCTAGCGGTTAAATTTCTGTTGTGGAGACTAGCGACTCCGCAAGAGAAATTGACATGCTGCAGTCCTGAAAGATGCGCCGCATGTCATTGTCCACGAGTGATTCGCAGTCTCTGATGCATGTATAGCGGACATGGGATTTCTAGAGATCCCATCCACTATGCTGTAACATCTGGACACTGCAGGTTTGATGCTGTATAAACACGCAGTGTCAAACCTGCAGCGACTCCTGACCGTAGCCACGTACCCAAACTCACCCACAGCGTATCAATTTCTGTAGCGGACACACCAGTCTCCGCTGCAGATTTTGACCGATTGGAGTGTCATTATATGCGGTGGATTCACATGTACCGACAGCAAAAGTGCAGTATAAGAACACCGCGTTTTGAACGCACCATAAATATGTTGTGTTCAATGCGCTGCTAAGTGCTGATCGGGGGATGTAGTGGCTAACGAACCAGCTGTGAGATGTTATTTAATGGTCAGGGAAATGTTTGCCTAGTGGCACATTCCCAAGCTAAAAAAAAACAGCTCACAGCAGTTGCATAAATTACATGCAATAGAAATGCTAATGAAGAATGGGACTAGCTGATATCCAGCTCTTTTGTTTGGTGATGTCAAGGTGTCAATCAGACCTTATCATGACCAAACAAAGTAAAGAAACATACAGACATAGTATAAAAACGTTAATTGAAATACAACAGACCCATTATTTAATCATTTAAATGAACCAATATGCTCATCACAGTTCTTATGGTAATCCAATGGCTTAAGAAATGTCCCACCAACTTTATTTAGCTCCAAAAATCATTAATTGATGCTCAAAAATGCTTCAAACACCGCTTAAAAAACGCATGTAAAAGCGCATGTTAATCCGCATGAATTTTTTTTCTGCCAGGGAGAGGCAAAAATGCTCAGGAAATTTCTGCTTCAATTCCAGAACGTGTGCACATACCTTTATGATGATAAAGCTAATGACTGCTGTATGTCCCAAGTGAAACATTTAATTTTCCACAATGTCTGAATGCTGATAATTCTTCTGAAAGCTGAAATTTTGCAACATTTATAAGGTATCATTGCTCCAACTAGTAAGGAGAATATAGCTTCCCTTCACTGAATGTGCTCCCACATGCAGGGCCAGTTTTAGACAAAGTGGGGTCCTAGGCAAAAGTTTAAAGTGGGGCCCCAAATGCTAACATACTGCACAATCGCAAGGAAACATTTAGGATACATTTACATGAGTTGAGTTAAGGCCAGCAAAGGAACACAATTGACAACATTGAAGTCATTCGGAGCTTGTTTACCAGCTTCTTTACACAGGTTGACGAAGAATGATGGACTCAGAATGATCAGTAGTAGATCAATCTGTCCCCATACATATCTGTAATTTGCACTGGGCGATGTGCTGCTGAAAAACAATGATTTTTGTTTCCGGCATAGACAATCCAATCACCTGATGAATAAGCAACATTTTGGTTATTCGTTGGGCAATTGACAATATTTACACCTATGAACTCTGGTATGTGCTTCTGGTATTTATAAATGTGGATTCTACAGACACACACCGTATGTTATGCAAACACAGAATGTTGCACACACATACAGTACAGACCAAAAATTTGGATACACCTTCTCATTTAAAGATTTTTCTGCATTTTCATGACTATGAAAATTGTACATTCACACTGAAGGCATCAAAACTATGAATTAACACATGTGGAATTATATACTTAACAAAAAAGTGTGAAACAACTGAAAATATGTCTTATATTCTAGGTTCTTCAAAGTAGCCACCTTTTGCTTTGATGACTGCTTTGCACACTCTTGGCATTCTCTTGATGAGCTTCAAGTGGTAGTCACCGGAAATGGTCTTCCAACAATCTTGAAGGAGTTCCCAGAGATGCTTAGCACTTGGCACTTTTGCCTTAACTCTGCGGTCCAGCTCACCCCAAACCATCTTGGTTGGGTTCAGGTCTGGCGTAGCACCCCATCACTCTCCTTCTTGGTCAAATAGCCCTTAAACAGCCTGGAGGTGTATATGTCGTTATTGTCCTAATGAAAAATAAATGATGGTGCAACTAAACGCAAACCGGATGGAATAGCATGCCGCTGCAAGATGCTGTGGTAGCCATGCTGGTTCAGTATGCCTTTAATTTTGAATAAATCCCCAACAGTGTCACGAGCAAAGCACCCCCACACCATCACACCTCCTCCTCCATGCTTCACGGTGGGAACCAGGCATGTAGAGTCCATCCGTTCACCTTTTCTGCGTCGCACAAAGACACGGTGGTTGGAACCAAAGATCTCAAATTTGGACTCATCAGACCAAAGCACAGATTTCCACTGGTCTAATGTCCATTGCTTGTGTTCTTTAGCCCAAACAAGTCTCTTCAGCTAGTTGCCTGTCCTTAGCAGTGGTTTCCTAGCAGCTATTTTACCATGAAGGCCTGCTGCACAAAATCTCCTCTTAACAGTTGTTGAAGAGATGTGTCTGCTGCTAGAACTCTGTGTGGCATTGACCTGGTCTCTAATCTGAGCTGCTGTTAACCTGCGATTTCTGAGGCTGGTGACTCGGATAAACTTATCCTCAGAAGTAGAGGTGACTCTTGGTCTTCCTTTCCTGGCCCGGTCCTCATGTGAGCCAGTTTCTTTGTAGCGCTTGATGGTTTTTGCAACTGCACTTGGGGACACTTTCAAAGTTTTCCCAATTTTTCAGACTGACTGACCTTCATTTCTTAAAGTAATGATGGCCACTCGTTTTTCTTTACTTAGCTGCTTTTTTCTTGCCATAATACAAATTCTAACAGTCTATTCAGTAGGACTATCAGCTGTGTATCCTCCTGACTTCTGCACAACACAACTGATGGTCCCAACCCCATTTATAAGGCAAGAAATCCCACGTATTAAACCTAACAGGGCACACCTGTGAAGTGAAAACCATTTCCAGTGACTACCACTTGAAGCTCACCAAGAGAATGCCAAGAGTGTGCAAAGCAGTCATCAAAGCAAAAGGTGGCTACTTAGAAGAACCTAGAATATAAGACATATTTTCAGTTGTTTCACACTTTTTTTGTTAAGTACATAAATCCAGTTTTGATGCCTTCAGTGTGAATGTACAATTTTCATAGTCATGAAAATACAGAAAAATCTTTGAATGAGGTGTTTCCAAACTTTTGGTCTGTACTGTACATACACATACACATTATAGCATATTTACCAGTCTCCTCTTCTTCAGTTCTTCTAAACTCCCACACAGTACAAGACAGGACCTGTGGTGACATCTAGGTCACATGACTGTGATGTCACCAAACGTTCTTAAGCAGTCTCAACATCGGAAATTACATTGAAAATAGTAGAGCTATTATCAATATAATTTCTGCTGTAGATGCTGGGGGCCCTGGGCAATTGTCCAGCTTGCTCTCCTTGCCCACCTGACATGGCACAACCCACAGTATTACTCATCAAATATGGTGTTTGGAGTCCCACTATTGGAGCATAATTTTGGAAAGGAAACAGCCTCAAAGGGAGAATCACAAAAGCCTATGTGAAAATAATATAGTGCTAAATAAACAGAGCCTACTCAGCGCAACAAAACACACACATATCTATTAACTATTACATAAATACACAATATCCAGCTTACGCAATAGACGTCAATGACAATAACGCACATCGTATTGGTGCACAAAGCTGTTTGACATAGGCTTGATGAACAAAACTAATTTCTAGTCAGCCAGCCAGAATACCAGCATGGCTGCCTGACTGAACATAGACTGAGCTCTCATTCTTAAATCCTCGGCTCCTCAGGAAAAAAGACAAATAAAGAGTTGCTGTGGTTGCTTAGATACCAAGATACTTGGCACTTTAGCATTCATCTGAAACATATGTCACAATAATTAACTATGTGCGTTCCTACTAGACAGCCGACAGCAAACCCAAAAATGCACGCTTAGGAGAACAACCGAAATACCCTTGGCAATCACTGTGTGTCATTGTAATGTAAATTTAGAGTAAAGTGTACGTAAAGTCAGGAACTAACATAACTAACATCGATAGGGGGTTGTAGCTGAAGGAAAGAGGGTTCCCAAATCAAATTAAAAGAAGAAAATGATCATTTACACTTTTAATAACGCTTATCGTTACCCATATATTAACAGGTTACAATTTTATTACTGTTTCTATAGTAACCAAATTATATAAAAATATACTTTTGTCTGCATGTAAAGTAAAAAATCAAAGTTACGATTAAAAGTGCTAAAAGTAAATATGTATGATTAATATCACACTTGTGTCTTTACTTTATCGTTAATAAAAACAATTATTTGTCTCCCTCTACATCAAGGACAAAGAACTGTAATGTATGACCAATGTATGCATTTACAAAGAAGGTACAAAATTATTATGTGTTTATTATTATTATTATTGTGCTTGCCAGGACTCCCTGAATGCTTCCGCCACGTTTTGTGTTTGAAGCGCCCAACACAACTGGTGCAGGACTATGCAATAACACAGTGAGTTATATCATGGACAATTGTCCTCTGATTAGTATTTCATTAGTATTTGTGTACTCTATCTTTGTTATTTGCTACAATTGTTGTTCAAACCTAGATGGGTGCTATTAACATGACCAATGTAAGAGTAAACATTCAGTGATGCTGTTATTTTGTACACCAAACAGGTTACGTTTTTGTAACGCATCACTACTAGTGATGAGCAAGCATGCTCATTACTGCTCGGTACTCGCCCGAGCATCTCACTGCTCGAGATGCTCGGCGTTCAGCGAGTATTTCCGGGATGCTCGGGCTGGAGCTCAGGTCCCCTCCCCACATGTTTGGCGCTCTTTAGAGAGCCAATGAACATGCAGGGATTGTCTGCCACTCACTTGATGCCGTAGCCATCTTGGTTGTGGCATTACAGTGATTGGCTATATAAGACCTGGTGACGCTATGCTCGTCACAGTCTAACCTTCAGACAGGCAGAGTAGGGAGAGGTGCTGCTGTGTGAGGGACAGAATTGGAGGTGTAATAGTTAGATATAGGTATTCCACACCAAGATACATATCCATCTGAACTAACAGTCCTTCTGAGGACTAATCCAGCTGCATAAATTCGGTGGTGATAGATGGAGTTAGGCAGGCAGAGAAATTTGTGAACACTATACAGCACAATAGTGTTCATTGCACGTTCTGTCTGCTGCTGCTGCCTGTTACAGATAGCCATTGGACTAGATATCAAGGCTTTTTTTTTTTGCTCTTAATCCTGATTATTTTCTTAAAAAGTAATATAATCCAACATTTCACTGCTCCATTTGCTTGTTAGCACAGTAGTATACAGCCAGATCTTTTCCATCATCAGACGTGATCCCATATTACTGCGGTACAAATCCAGCCATTTGTAGGGACCGTGCAAAATATTATCATCCTTTTACAGTTTGGCAGCAGTGTGGCAGTGAAGATATTTGCACGTGGTCGCTGCCAATAATAGTAAACTACAAGGCCGGTATTTAAATCAGTGGGCGTCCATCAGACGTGATCCCATATTACTGCGGTACAAATCCAGCCATTTGTAGGGACCGTGCAAAATATTATCCTCCTTTTACAGTTTGGCAGCATTGTGTCGGTGAAGCTATTCACACATGGTCGCTGCCAATAATTGTAAACTACAAGGCCGGTGTTACGGATCTGGGTGGTGGAACCTCTGTGCTGCGATGCAAGGAGGGACCAGAGGGGTGTAACTAAGTGCCTACCCGGACTGACCCTGGCCACACGGCAGCTTGCTTGATTCAGTGAACCAAGGAGGGACCGGGAAGGTGAACCAGGTGCCACTCTGGGACCGACCTTGTGTGAGAGCAGGCGACTCCCACGGGACTGATGGCTGAAGCTGACAGGCACAGCTAATGAGCACGGCTGGTAGACAGGCAGGTGATGCGGGTAGGCAAGCAGGCGGGCATAGCAGGTAGATAGGCTGGCGGGCATGGCTGATAGACAGGCTGGCAGGCACGGCTGATAGACAGGCTGGTGGGCACGGCTGATAAACAGGCTGGCGGGCACGGCTGATATACAGGCTGGCGGGCACTGGAACCTGAGGGCTGAGGAGAGTGTTAGCACACAAACAACAACCTTGCACAGGCACCTCCATTTTGGAGGAAGTACTTTATATAGGAACAGTCCTCCGGCCATTGGCCAGGGACTCTTCAGGACAGCGCGCGCAGCCCCTTTAAGAGTGCCCGGGGAACTGCGTGTGGTGCACGCACCCCGCGCAGATGCAGCAGGGAAGCTGGAAGACATCGGACTGGGACCGCGGCGGTGAGGGGATCGGCGTCTCTGCCCGGCAGGAGGAAGAGACGCCGACGCTACAGCCGGTATTTAAAAGCATGGGCGTCCATCAGATGTATCCCATATTACCTCGGTACAAATCCAGCCATTTGTAGGGACCATGCAAAATATTATCTTCCACTTAAAATGGGTAAGGCACATGGCAAGGGATGGGGAAATGGACGTGATGGTACATGCAGAGGCCGAGGCCGTGGGCAAGCTGAAATTGTGCCACAAGCACCCACATCTTGTCGCCTGACCATCCTGTCCCAATTACTAGGGGACTTCAGCACACCATTATTGAACCAAGAGCAGTGTCGAAAGGTTATTGTTTGGATAGCAGATAATGCTTCCAGTCACTTTGCCACCACCACCACCACCCTGTCTTCCACATGGTCAAGTCTCAGTAGCCATGAATCTGGACCGCATATTCCTCACCCTGATACTCCTTCCTTCCACCAAGCCTAGTGCCTGGAGACAACTGACCCCCCACTTGGACACTCCAAAGAGCTGTTCACTTTTCCATTTATAGATTCTGGCCTCTTGCCCGGCCAGCTTCAAGCAGGGCAAGAGGAGATCGCATGTAGCGATGCCCAAATATTTGAGCAGCCACAGTCACACGAAAGCGATGGTGGGAAAGTGCAATTACTGTCGCAAGAGGTGGATCATGATGATGAGACACAATTGCCAGAAAATCAGAAGGAGGACCAGGGTGTGGAAGTGGAAGACGAGGTGGTGGATGATGAAATCACTGAAATAACCTGGCAAGGTGACATGCAGAGCGAGGACAGCAACACACAGGGGGAGGGAGGTGTAGCACCACAACAGGCAGGAACAAGCAGTGTGGTGGCCACAGACACAAGGCATGCAACTGTTCCCGGGAACACCAACACAACGGAAGTTGCCAGTACAACTGTTAGGTCTTCCCGACACTGATTGTGTTTTAAAGACAGCCCAGATAACCCCAAAAAGGCCATTTGCAAGATCTTGCAGGCCAGCGTCAGCAGGGGCAGCAAAACTACCAGCCTGACCACCACCAGCATGCTCATGCACGTGACAGCAAAGCACCCGACTAGGTGGACCAAGAGCCAGGGTACAGAAACAGTGTCTGTGGGTGACACCAATGCTTGTTCCACTGTTGTGCGTGCACGCCAATCCCCTGTGCATGGCGCATGCGAAGATGCCTCCCGCCCTGCACCTGTCATTGCACACTCGCAACTACCACCATCAGCAACCACGTCCTTGTCCCAGTGCAGCGTTCAGTTGTCCCTACCCCAGTCTTTGGAACAAAAACACAAATACGCAGCCACCCACCCACAGGCCACACTACTAAACGCACACATTTCTCAAATGTTTGCGCTCAAAATATTGTCTTTTAGGCTCATGGAGACGGAAGCTTTCCGCAACCTGATGGCGGCGGCTGTCTCTCGGTATTCGGTGCCCAGCCACCACTATTTCTCCTGGTGTGCCATCCCCGCATTACACAAGCACGTGTCCCAGAACATTAGCTGTGCCCTCAACAATGCAGTTACTGGGAAGGTCCACCTAACCACAGACACGTGGATAAGTGCATGTGGGCAGGAACGGTATATCTCGCTGACAGCACACTGGGTTAATATAGTGGATGCCGGGACCCAGTTGGTCCTTGGGATGGAACACGTCCTCCCGACACCGAGGATTGCGGGCCCTGGGTCAATCAGGGTTGCCCCCACATTCTACAGCTCCTGCACCTCCTCCTTCTCCTCTTCAGCCTCCATCTCCGAAATGACCACATCAGTCGGAAGCAGGAAGCACTGCAGCATTGCCTCAGCCAAGCGGCAACAGGCTGTGCTGAAGCTAATATGCTTAGGTGACATATCGCACACCGCTGAAGAGTTGTTGACAGCTCTAAAAGAGCAGGCAGAGCTGTGGCTGTCACCGCTGAACCTACAGCCAGGCATGGTTGCGTGTGACAATGGCCGTAACCTGGTGGCGGCTCTGAAGCGAGGTGAGCTCACACATGTACCATTCCTGGCCCATGTGCTCAACCTAGTGGTTCAGCGGTTTCTCAAAACCTACCCAGATCTGCCAGATCTTCTTGTCAAAGTACGCCGCGTGTATGCCCATTTTAGAAAGTCAGCTATAGTTTCCGCCGCCCTTGCCATACTTCAGCAGCATTTGCAGCTTCCAGGTCACCCATTCGTGTGCGATGTCCCCACGTGTTGGAACTCAACATTGCATATGTTGGGAAAGTTCCCAGCTTCAAAACGTCCGTCGGTATTCAGGTCAGCCTCCGCACATAGGAGCTCAGAAGTGGGCATGGATGTCACACATCTGTGCCATCCTCCATAACTTTGAGGACTCCACCAAGATGGTGAGCAGCAATGAAGCCATAATTAGCATCACCATCCGCTTCTCTGTCTTCTGAAACGATTGCTGCTCACAATTAAAGAGGAGGCATTGCAGGTGGAGCACGATGAGATGGAGCAAGGAAACATACAAGGTGATTCCATATAGCCCAGACTCATCTCATCCCAACATAAATTGGGTGACAATGAGGAAGAGGAGGAGGAGGAAGAATAGGAGCTAGTTTCTTGCGCTATAGACGGTACTACCCACTCACCTGTCATACCGTCTGTTCAGCGTGGATGGCCTGAGGACAGGGAGGAGGAGAGCATGGTCAGTTGTCCGCTTGCTGAGGACACAGAAGTCTTGCCTGTTAGCAGTCTGGCACACATGGCTGAGTTTATGCTACACTGCATTTCCCGTGACCCTCGCGTTCTCCAAACTTTGGGTGACAGTGATTACTGGTTGGTGACACTTCTAGACCCACGCTACAAGGAGAACTTTCTATCTCTTATTTCCACGGCGGATAGGTCTACTAAAGTGGCGCAGTACCATATGGCCCTTGTTGCGGAATTATTAAAAAAATTCCCATCTGAAACCGCTGGCGGCAGAGATCACAGTTCGTTAGACAAACAAGGAGTACAGGCGAGAGAGACACAAATACGATCCAGCAGAGGCAGGGGAATACTGTCAAAGATTGGAGATTTTTCTCAGAACCTCCCATCGCACAGGCCCTGATGCACGAGGTACTCTCACAAGGAGGGATAATTTTATGAAGATGCTGAAGGAGTACTTTGCCGACTGTATCAACGTTCTCTGTGATTCCTCTATGTGATGCGCCCCCTGGGCCGTGGGGTACTCGGTGCCGGGCCGGTCGTTGCTAGGGGAGATGTCACAGTGGCGGTGACCTGGTCCGTGACCCAGGGCGGTCAATAAAAGGGGAAATTTACAGGGGAATTAAAGTTCTTATACACAGTTCGTGACGCCACCTGTGGTATACGGCTAAAGGGAGCCGCCGCTGCGGAGCAGGTCCTCTGGAGCTGGTGTGAATACAGCAGAATTGGTTTAGCTCTCCACAGGTAGAGCTTGTCTGCAGGGCAGTGTGGATGTTGCTGTGTAGTGCAGGGGGTGATGGCGCTGCAGTAATAATTGACAGAGACAGTTGGGTGCAGTCTTCAGCGTTTACTCACAGTTGTTAAGTTCCTCAGGTTGCACTTTCCAGATTACGACCTCCCACGTTGCGCTGTGTTCACCAGGAAGGGGTTCAGCAAACTCCCAGGTGCTTCAAGAGTGCCTGACAGGACCCCGTTCTATATGCCCTTCTCAGCCGTCTTCCTGCGCTAGCCCTCACCCCTCTTGCCCTGTGCCTCGCCAAACAATGTCCCAAGCCAGTATCCTCGGATCTGACTTGCCCCCAGAGCCGTGGGGTACTCGGCAGCCGGGCCTCTGGTTGCCAGGGGATATCACAGTGGCTGGCCCAGTCCGTGACCCAGGGCGGTCAGTGAAAAGGGGAACTTCTATTATATGGGGTTTTTGAGATTATTTGTGACACCACCTGTGGAATGCAGCTACGGGGTTCCGCCGCTGCGGAGCAGTCCTCTGAGGTAGATGGTAGGGCAGCTTGTGATGGAATGGCTCCCCACAGGTGGAGCGGGCCTCAGGGCAGCGTGGGGGATGTACTGGATGGTGGTGCAGGGGAGAGACGGCAGGACGGTCCCGGAGGAAGGATGGACACTCACACAGGGGTAAGCTTCAGTACCTTTACTGGTGATGCTGCAGGCACGGTCCAGGGTACTCCAGGTGAAGGGCGCACTTCTGGACTCTCCCCAGTGAGCGGGTATAGGGCCTCCTGATCCGTTGCTTATTTCTCTAAGCTTCTGGCCTGCCTGGAGCTGGGCCTAGCTTGGTTGCTGTCTCTCTCTGCACCTGCTGACCTGGTGGTAGGGCTTCTCTTTGGAGATCACTCTCCCTGGACACTGGGACCTCTGTGACTCCTAGCCCTGGTACTACAATCAGCATTAGGTGGACCTGGGACCTGTAGTTCTCCAGGGGTTCCGGTGGTTCCTACTGGGTATAAGGAGTCCCTGCAGGTGCAGACCCGGTGTCCGGTATATAAATCGGGGTGAGCTTACTACGCTCCTCTGCCCCCTTAGCTACACTCTCCTTTTCCTCTCACTGTCGACCACACTCGGGGCCCTCACTACTTGGCAGCTGGCTTGCTGCGTCTTCACCGCTCTCTGAGCGTCGGCACGCTCTCAGCTCACTCTGAGCTGTGTTCCTCTCTGAACACTGAACTGAAACTGAACTCTCTGTAGACTCAACTCTATATGTCCCTAATGGGCTCCCTCTACCGGTCTGAGGTGGAAGGTGGAGGTGTAGGAATGTAGTGAGGGCCTCTTGTGGAGAAGTCCATCCATGCACCCTTCTGGGTTCTGTGGCACCGATGCGCAGCAGGGGCGCCACATTCCCCCCTAGTAAAACTCAGTACTCCTGGACTGAAGCAATTTTCAAAACAGGTTAACAATAACTCTTCCCTTTATGGGAGGCACATTGCTTGAACGTTACAGGTGTAAAAACATAATAAATATATACAAATATTGAGCATCCTCAGAGTCTTACAAGTTAATGGTGTCCATCTCACCGGTGAAAGAACATGAGGCACATGAGGGACCAGCCTGAAAACCCTCAATGTAGGCCCTGGGCGTGGCTACAGGGCATAGGTGATCCAGGTGCTGGACCAAGTCTTCGGCCACGCCAAACGGGTTTTTGTTCCATGGTCAACTAAGGGGCACTCCAGGGCGTGCAACTACATACATAAGAGTTTTTGGGCTGCTCACAGTCCTCAGCCACTGAATCCTTTACATATATACCCTTACGGGTAACTAATGTTCATATAAATTGTCCACCATAAGCTGAAACCAATAAATAAATACATGAAAATCACACAAGAATAACATACCCCAGGGGCAACTATTTATACTATAGGTATTTCTACTTATTCACTGAACCTGACAGGGGCCTGGCCTTTGGTGCTACGTGTTGATCTGCGTAGTACGGGAGTGTGGATGGCATCTGTGTCTGCACCGTCTGCTACCCTGTCAGTTCTACGTGTGGGTAGATTGTAAAACTGCCTTAACCTCTCTATGGGACTGACAAGCATTTCATTGGTTAGGCCTTCTTGCTCTGCTCCAGCCGAGGATCCTTCTTCCGGGGATTCTTCTTGAGCAGGCTCTTCTGGGGCACTTACAGGTTCTAGTTGCTGTGGAGGGTCTTCTGGCTGTTGGTAGAAATGCATCACAGGTATTATTACTGCTCCACCTAGTTGAGGCCAATCTGCCGGGAAATCTCCTAATTCAGTGTGGAGTACTTCTTCTTTAGGCTCCTCCGGAATGGTGAGAGGCACTTCTTCCTGGGGCTTCAAAAGACCTGGACACAACTTCAGGTGGTCTCTTGATACCGTCGCAGTTGTTCTTCCTCCGTCTCTACTAATTAGGCATGTCTTCCTATTATCGAATCTGGAGTTCAACACAGTGTAGGGTTCTCTCTCCCACTGGTCGTCAAGTTTGTGGCTTCTCCTTTTTCTTTTTAGCACAACTTCTCCAGGTGAAAAGGGTTCTGCTGGTGCACTCTTGTTGTACTGTGTTTCCTGCTTGTCTCTTACCCTATTCAGACTGTCTTCGACACAGGCTTGTACTCTCCTGTACTGTTCCTGTCGAGTCGCATCCCAGTCCTCAGTGGACATACCTGCTTCGGGTTCTACTACACCAAGCTCCAGGTCCATGGGCATCTTTCCGGGTCTTGCTCACATGAGATATGCTGGAGTACAATTGGTGGAACTCACAGGTATGCGGTTGTACAGATCTACCAGGTCAGGTAGCTTGTTTGGCCACTGGTTTCTTTCTTCTAGAGGTAAGGACTTAAATAGGTCGATGACGATGTTATTCATCTTTTCACATAACCCATTGGTTAGGGGGTGGTACGGTGTAGTCCGGATCTTCTTACACCCGTACAGATGGCAGAACTCCTTGAACAATTTGGCTTCAAAGGCAGGGCCTTGATCTGTCAGCACCTGCTCCGGGTATCCATGGGGCCTGCAGAAGTATGCCTGAAATGTCTTCACCGCAGTTTCCGCCATCAGATCCTTGACGGGGGCGACCACCAGGAACCGGGAGTAGTGATCCACCATGGTCAGGGCATAGGAATATCCTGACCTGCTGGGTGACAGCTTGACATGATCCAGGGCCACGATCTCCAAGGGTCGAGTTGTCTTGATGGGTTGCAGGGGTGCCTTTTGGCTGCTGTAGTCTTTTCTTCTGAGGCTACAGGGTCCACAATCCCGGCACCATCTCGCTATGGAACTGTGCATTCCAACCCAATAAAACCGACCTTTCAGCAAGGTTTCTAGCTTCTTCCAGCCAAAGTGCCCCGCTTGATCGTGGTAGGCCTCCAACACCATCTGGATATCCGTCCTAGGCACTACGATCTGCCATACCATCTCATGGGTCCTCGGGTTGACGTACCTTCGGCACAGCTTCTCTCTATAGATAAACAGCCGGCTTCTCTCATTCCACAGTTGCTTGGCTTATGGAGACGCGTCCTTCTCCAGGGAGGAACCTTCCTGGGTTATGAGTAGTGTTGAGCCACCCCCGTAGTGTTCGAGTTCGGTTCGGTTCGTCGAACACCCGTGTGTTCGCCGAACTGTTCGTCAAACTGTTCGTTGAACACCTTCGAACACCGTTAAAACCAATGGCAGGCAAACAAAAACACATAGAAACACATAGAAAACACCTTCAAAGGTGTCCAAAAGCTGACAAACTGCTCAGAAGACACAACTAACACATGGAAAAGTGACAAGTACAAATAGTCATGAGAAAAGAAAAGAGGTGGAGGAGTAAAAGGAGGGGGAGACACAGATATAGGCATGTCATGCCCTTCTAAAATCCAAAAAGTGAGAAGCCGACACGTTCAGTCCGCTCCTGCCCGTGCCACCTCCGTGTCGCCGGGTTTGTGCCAGAGCCGCGGTGAACCCTGACGGCCAGCCCCCCTATCCCAATACTGGTGCCTGTCCGCTGGTGGGTCGAGCGAGCCCCCCTGTGGTGGAGGCAGCTCTAAGTTTTTTAATTTAAATTGTCTCTCTAATTTGAATGAATACACTTTAAATCCATTTACAAGGATCTAATGGAGGGCAAGTCTCATGCCAGCAGCCGCGTAATTCCAGCTCCAGTAGCGTCCACTAAAGCTGCTGCAGTTAAAAAGCTTTTATAAGGATCGAGCTCGGCTGTCCACCGCAAGGCATCCTACTGCCAGTCCCAGCCCCTATGCCTTGGGTTGCCTCCTGATGCTCTTCACTGAGTATCCCGTGGTCCCGAAGCATTTCCTTTGAAAAAATTAAGTGTCCAAACTACAGGTGGTGTAGCTTGCTTAACAGCCGGGATAATCCGCTGACTAGCAGACACTGCTACTAGGCACAAAGTATTTCCTGGGCTAGATGCAGTTAAAAATTTGTAAGTAGATACTCTCGTTGGATGCTGAGAAAGCATTCCATAGAGTCTCCTGGCACGCCATATATGATTCTCTTAAAAAGCTTGGGGTAGGGGTCTAGGGGACCCTTTTATAGCCAAAATCACGGCCCTGTATCACAATACGTCACCTAGGCTGAAGATAAATGGAACTGTAGCACCCTGAGGGCTCGGTTGCTACAGACGTATTGCACCTCACCCAGAGGTGTGATATCTCACTCTCAGGTAAGGATGGAGTGTGGATCAGGACCCGACACCTGCATGCATTACACCACATTTCCGTGGGGCAGGGCGACCAATATGCCCCTGAGATGGGCACGACAGTCCCTGTCCCTGGCTGGAGTGGGGGGAGGGAACACTGAGGAAGGGGAACCCTGTAGTGCAGGAGCAGGGAGGAAGCAGTTCCTGGGTGCATTGAGAAGGGAGTATAAAAGGTGGGCACCATCTTAGTTCAGTGCAGAGAAGTCTGAGCAGAAGTGGCAGGGAGCAGGGGCTCTGCATGAGCTCTGCTCCGGAGGCGGGCCTAGTAACAGAGGCCCAGGCCTGCAAGAGGGAGAAGGAAGGAAGAGGAGCGGAGAAGGCTCCAGGAACGAGGAATGAAGGGATCCCAAGGGTGCGGACGGGCGAGTCGCCACCGCACGCCCGAATCCACCTGCGTGGAGGGGTCAGGCCAAAGGGGGAGACCGGTCCCCGAACTAGTGGAGGCAGGAAACGACCCTCAGCTAGAAACCGGAGGCTCTGACATTTTATGTGGCGCAGCCCCTCGCTACACCCGCTAGGAAGGCACCACATAGGGTCAGGGAAACTGGCGCCAAGTTTACCAAGAGGAGGCCCGAGGCAGCCGGACAGAAGTGTTGGTAAGAAAAGCCAGACAAAGGACACACAAAGGGGGTCCTGTGAAGCGCTCCAAAGTTTTCTGGGAGTTGTCTGAGCCCCTCACCTGGTGAGCACAGTACGACGTGGGCAGCCGTTACCTGCAGACGTGGTCTGGATAATAAGAACTGTGAGTAAAGGCCCTGAACTGCATCACTGACTCCGTGTCGTTACTGCTGCTGCCCTGCACCATCACCCCCATCCTCCGCATACACTGCCCTGAGGCTATACTCCTCCCGTGGGGAGTTATGCTACGCTCTGCTGCACCCACAACACCAGCCTCAGCGGTTCACTCTGACCGCAATCCACGGGTGGCGTAGTCGGACATTTAAACATCAAAACCACATAAATAGTTCCGCCACTGGTTTGACCACCCTGAGCCACAGAACCGGGTCGCCGCCACGAAGACTACAACCACCAGCATCCACCAAAAAGGGTCCGGCTCCGGGTGTCCCAAGGCCCAGGGGGTGCGTCAGAACATTTTCATCACCTTTCACAATCACCAATGGGACAAGGCAGGGATGTCCTCTGTCCCCTCTCTTATACATCCTAGTGACGGAGCACCTGCTCTCATCAATTCGCCATAACCCCAATATTAGGTGGATTGAGGTGGGAGGCACTGAGTACAAGTGCTCTCTATTTGCTGATGATGTCCTAGTATATATCACTCAATCACATATATCCATCCATGCTGTTATGGCTGAAATAGATCACTTTGTTGCATGGTCAAATTTTAAAATCAATGCAGCAAAGTCTGAGGCCCTCGATGTCTCCCTCCCCAAATCCATATAGGATTTCATCCAGTCCAACTTTCCCTTTGCCTGGCCCTCACAGGGCATCAAATACTTAGGAATTCCTATTCATAGAGACCTCTCCCATCTATGTTATCTTAATTTTGGGCCCTTTATTGAACAACTCCATACAGACCACGGTTGGCAAGTTAGAACTGTAAGATTCACTACGTGAACCACTGGTGTTTTGTGGAAAAGCACATGTACACTGTGTTCCAAATTATTATGCAAAAAGTGTTTAGGAGTGATAAGGGAAGAATTTGTTTGTTTGTCAGTTAAACTCATTGATGGTGATGTGTGTCAGGGCTCTTTATATCACTGTAAGCAATTGCAGACACCTGTGCTAATTAGTTTGGCAGGTGTGTCCAATGAAAGGCAAGACTACTTAAGAAGGCTCTCTCACATTATTAAGCAGCCTACATTTTCTGCCAAAATGGGAAAGAAAAAGGATGTGTCGGCTGCTGAGAAGCAACAAATTGTGGAGTGTTTAGGTCAAGGCATGACTACAATCAACATTGTGCGATGATCAGGATGAAGTGTCTTGGCAATCAAGAAGTATGTAGCTGATTCACAGTACACACGTGTGCGTGCTGATAAGGGCAAATTGAGGACTCTTTCCTACAGGCAATTATGTCAGGTTGAAAGAGCAGCGGCAAAAAAGCCTTGTCATAGCAGCAGACAAGTTTTTGAAGCTGCTTGTGCCTCCAACGTCCCCCGAACAACAAGATGCAGGGTCCTTCAGAGGTTTGCAGCTGTGCATACGCCATCCTGACGACCTCCTCTATCCACTTCACACAAGCAGAAACGGCTCCAGTGGGCCAAACATTACATGAAGACTGATTTCAAAACTGTTTTGTTCACGGATGAGTGCCGTGCAGCGCTCGATGGTCCAGATGGATGGAGTGGAGGATGGCTGGTTGATGGACACCCCACGCAAACACGGCTACAGCGCCAACAAGGAGGAGGTGGAGTAATGTTTTGGGCTGGAATCATGTAGAGAGAGATTGTCGGCCCCTTTAGGATCCCTGAAGGCGCTAAAGATGAACTCCATAATGTATGTGGATTTTCTCAAACAGCACTTCCTGCCATGGTTCAAGAAGAAGAACCGTGTATTTCACAGCAAGATCATTTTTCTGCATGATAATGCACCATCTCATGCTGCACATAAAACATCTGCATCTCTGGCTGATATGGGCATAAAAGGGGACAAACTTATGGTGTGACCCCCATGCTCCCCTGACCTCTACCCCATTCAGAACCTTTGGAGCATCATTAAAAGGAGTGTCTATGATGGCGGGAGGCAGTTCACATCTAAGCAACAGCTCTGGGAGGGTATTCTGTCCTCATGCAAAACAATTGAAGCAGAAACCATCCAAAACCTGACAAATTCAATGGACGAGAGAGTTCAGAAGCTCCTTTCGAACAAGGGGTCCTATGTGAAAATGTAACATCACCTAGAATAAAGTTTTGAGTTGAAAACTGTTTGATTTCAGTTTCTAACAACCTGCTAATGCTTATAATTTCAAAAATGACCATTTTTTTGGTCTTTATTAAAATGAAAAGGTTGATCGAAAAGTTTGGGGGATCTAAGAGTGTGGCAACCCAGTAGTCATGATTACTTCGAATTCTGACAATATGAGGGTCATGCTGCAGGTAGTGCAGCAAGAAGGCACTTATGTGTCTTGCGCATCTCGGAGCCCCAAAATTATTTTCCGGGCTAGATGCAGCTAAAAATTATTTTTAATTTTAAATCTGGTGGAGCTTATTATAGATGGCCTAATAGGATCAGTGCTGCACACTGCTACAAAGCCCAAATTATTTTCCAGTCAAGATACAGATAAACATGATTAGTAATTTGAAAGCTTAAAACGGTTAGTAGGGTGATTTTAACCAATCATCAAGCTTTTACTCTCCCCAGGATGACACAGGGGTAGAAAAGTCGTTTCGGATCCATGATTTGTTCATCTTTATGAACGTGAGTCTGTCTACATTATCAGTGGAGAGCCGCGTGCGCTTATCTGTCAGCACACCACCAGCAGCGCTGAACACACGTTCAGACAGAACGCTGGCTGCGGGGCATGACAAGATCTCCAAGGCGTAAGTGGCTAGCTCCGGCCATTTATCCAGATTGGAAGCCCAAAAAGAGCAAGGGTCCAGTGACACAGTCGTGGCTTCAATGTTTACTTGGAGATACTCCTGTACCATCGTCTCTAGGCGTTGACTATGTGTCAGACTTCTTGTCTCCTGTGGCCTTGCAAAGGATGGGCTAAAAAAGTGGTGAAATGATTCCGCAAAATTGATGTTACCAGCAGATACTGTGGTTCTGTTACGGTTTGAGTGCTGAACACTTGACGGTCCCACGGTTGGCAAGTTGGAACTGTGAGATTCACTACGTGCACCACTGGTATTTTGTGGAAAAGCACATGTAAGATTCTGCAACAGTCTCTGCTGATACTCCTGCATGCGTGCATCCCTTTCTATGGCAGGAATAATTTCTGCAAATTTACTTTTGTACCGGGGATCTAACAGTGTGGCAACCCAGTAGTCAGGATTATTTCTAATTCTCACAATTCGAGGGTCATGTTGCAGGTAGTGCAGCAAGAAGGCACTCATGTGTGTTGCGCATCCAGGAGCACCAAGTCCCTGTTGTGTTGGTGGCGAGGTAACAATCATGCTTCCTTCCTCTGTCCTCTCCCCCCAACCTCGCACAACAGAAATGTGATCAAGGTCTCCCTCATCTGATGAGTCTTCCATCAGTTCGTCCTCCACTTCTTCCTGGGCTCCTGCACCTTCCTCACTAGTTTGGCTGCTACCATGCGCCCTGGTAAAACCATCTCCCCCACCCTCACATGCCTGCCGCCTTGGTGCTGCCGACCGTCTGGACCTTGCAGATGTTAGCCCTTCCGCATACAACTCCTCCTCCTCTACTTCCTCCACCTCCTCTTGTGCCACCACCTGACTCCGAATTCTGTTTAACATGTGCTCCAGCATGTAAATCACCGGAATAGTCATGCTGATAATGGCATCGTCAGCACTAAACATCTTCGTCGCCATTTCAAAACTGTGCAGAAGGGTGCATAGGTCCCTGATCTGAGACCACTCCTCCAGCGTGATTTGCCCCACCTCTGAATCTCGTTGGCCCAGGCTATACATCAGAACGTATTGCACCAGGGCTTGTCGGTGCTGCCACAGTCGCTGCAACATGTGCAGAGTTGAATTCCACCGGGTAGGCACATCGCATTTTAGCCGGTGAAGTGGCAGGCCCAACGACTTCTGTAGAGATGTAAGTCGCTGAGCTGCGGGATGCGAACGGCGGAAGTGAGCACACAGCGACCGTGCCCTCTGCAGAAGGCCATCTAGTCTGGGATAGTGGGCTAAAAATTGCTGGACAACCAGGTTCAACACGTGAGCCATACAAGGCACGTGTGTGACATTGCCCCGGCGAAGGGCCGCACCCAGGTTTGCAGCATTGTCGCACACGGCCTTCCCTGGTTTCAGGTCCAGTGGAGACAACCATTCATGAAATTGGTTCTCCAGAGCTGACCACAACTCCTCAGCTGTGTGACTCACATTTCGCAGACATTTCAATGTAAAAACCGCCTGATGACGTTGAGCCCTACTGCCAGCATAGTAAGGAGGTGTGCAGGATCCCTTCTGCGCAGTTAGAAAGCTTGTGGCATGACCAGACAGGCTTTGGGTGCAGGTGGAGGACCGAGAGGAGGTTGAGGAGGCAGAAGCAGTGGAGGAACTTTGACATAAAGAGGATTGACGCACAACTCGTGGGGACGGCAAGACTTGGACAGCAGCCCCTTGTCCTGCTGTCACCATAGTTACCCAGTGCCCAGTCAGCGACATGTAACGCCCCTGTCCATGCCTACTCGTCCAAGTGTCTGTGGTGAAATGCACCCTGTCACACACAGAGTTTCTCAAAGAAGCGGTGATGTTGTGTGCGACATGCTGGTGGAGCGCAGGCACACCTTTCTTTGAGAAGTAGTGCCGACTGGGCATCTGGTACTGGGGCACTGCGACGGACATAAGGTCTCGAAAATCCTCTGTGTCCACCAGGCGGAAAGGCAGCATTTCTGTAGCCAAGAGCTTGCAGATGGTGAAATTCAACCTCTTAGCTTTCTCATGGCTAGGAGGAAATGGTCTTTTACTTGTCCACATCTGAGGGACCGAGGGCTGGCTATTGTGCTTAGACGGGGTTGATAAGGGTGTCCCCGGCAAACTGCCGGTCTGTGAGGAAGATGCAGGCGGACATGTTAGGTTGCCTTGATCCAAAGGTGGTGCTATCGATGTCGGACAGCGCTCAACACCAGCTGGTGTTACCACCTCCAAAGAAAATGATGACCTGCCAATCACGCTGGCTGTTGCGGGTAAAGAGGTGGCAGGTCTGCGCCCCAAAACAGGTGTGACCGCTGTCCCCCCAGTCACAGAGGATGAAGAGGCCGCGGATGCACAAGATATGGCAGACGGTGGTTGGCCCGGCCGGCTAGGCCGCATTGTAGCACACTGAGCTTCCCACTGCAACTTATGCTTCATGTCCATGTGCCGGTTCATGCATGAAGTACTCAAACTATGTATTTTTTGGCCTCTACTTAGCTTTTGCTGACAAATGTTACAGATAACACGAGTTGGGTCATCTTTATCGATCTGAAAAAATGCCCAGGCTATGCAAGGCTTAGCACCCATGCGACCTGAAGAGCCACCACGACTTGTGGTGAGAGGCAGAGTTGTGTTTGAGGATGCAGTTGTTGACGTGCTTCCAGTACTACGTCTCTGTCCAGGAAGGCGCAACCTGACCCCGTCGTCACTAGCATCTTCCTCCACCTCCTCTGCTGACCTCATCTCTTGGCTGACTGTGGGTTGACAGTAAGTGGGATCTCCAACCTCATCATCATCACCCTGTGCGTTATCACACCCGTCGTCCTCAGAGCCAACCTGTTCCTGCCCTGACAAAAAACTAAAGTTGTCGCTCCAGTCAGGTATTTGAGTCTTATCATCGTCTTCCTCATTGTCTCCACCAACAGGAGTTACAGTTTGGGAATGAGGGTCTACATTATGGTCAGAACCTTCTGCGTCTGGTCCTGGATCCGACTCATAAAGATTCTGGGCATCAGTGCAGATCATTTCCTCGTCTGGATTCACAGAAGCGCTGGAGTCGACCTCTGATTCCCAGGCTATAGTATGAGTAAACAGCTCTGCAGACTCAACCATCTGTTCTACCTCATACTCAGACGGGCAGCTGGAGATTTGGGAGCTGTGAGGAAGCAAGTGCGATTGGGGTGACACCTTTGAGGACTGGAGTATTTGTGATGTTGAAGTTGATGTGGAGGAGAGCCCACTTAAAGGAGCACTTGATATCCGTTGAAGCACCTGCTGTTTTTGTGCCTCATCTGGAATTTGTAGCGATTGGCGTGGCCGTAAGAAAGGGATCTTATCACATTGTCCGCTAAAAGAAGTAGACATTTTAGTTTGGCTGGAAGATGGTCTTTCTTCTGCAGATGTTACTGTTGCTTTAACACCTACCCCACGGACACAACCTTTTTTCCCCTTCCCAACACGCCTATTCCCCTTTCCACCAGCAGCAGGCCTTTTTCCACTCATTTTGGTGGTTAACTAATTCACAACTCTGGAGTTGTTTGCACAAAAAAACAATGGATGGGAACCGAGCAGAGCTGAGTGGCCAAACTGTGGTATTAGGCCAAAACTATTGGCTGGGTTAGATGCAGAAAAAAATTATATTCAATTTGCAACCTGATGGAGGTCTGTATAGATGGACTAATAGAACAAGTCCCACACACAGCTAGAAGGCCAAATATTTTTTCAGAGGTAGATGCAGAAAAAAATGATATTCAGTTTGCAACCTTATGGAGGTCAGTATAGATGCACTAATAGAACAAGTCCCACACACAGCTAGAAGGCCAAATATTTTGTCAGAGGTAGATGCAGAAAAAAATTATATTCAGTTTGCAACCTTATGGAGGTCAGTATAGATGGACTAATACAACAAGTCCCACACACAGCTAGAAGCCCAATATTTTTTCAGAGGTAGATGCAGAAAAAAATATATTCAGTTTGCAACCTGATGGAGGTCTGTATAGATGGATTAATAGAACAAGTCCCACACACAGCTAGAAGCCCAATATTTTTTCAGAGGTAGATGCAGAAAAAAATATATTCAGTTTGCAACCTGATGGAGGTCTGTATAGATGGATTAATAGAACAAGTCCCACACACAGCTAGAAGCCCAATATTTTTTCAGAGGTAGATGCAGAAAAAAATTATATTCAGTTTGCAACCTTATGGAGGTCAGTATAGATGGACTAATAGAACAAGTCCCACACACAGCTAGAAGGCCAAATATTTTTTCAGAGGTAGATGCAGAAAAAAATTATATTCAGTTTGCAACCTTATGGAGGTCAGTATAGATGGACTAATACAACAAGTCCCACACACAGCTAGAAGCCCAATATTTTTTCAGAGGTAGATGCAGAAAAAAATATATTCAGTTTGAAACCTGATGGAGGTCTGTATAGATGGATTAATAGAACAAGTCCCACACACAGCTAGAAGCCCAATATTTTTTCAGAGGTAGATGAAGAAAAAAATATATTCAGTTTGCAACCTGATGGAGGTCAGTATAGATGGACTAGTACAACAAGTCCCACACACAGCTAGAAGCCCAATATTTTTTCAGAGCTAGATGCAGAAAAAAATTATATTCAATTTGCAACCTGATGGAGGTCAGTATAGATGGACTAATAGAATGATGCTATGCCCAAAAGATTTTACTTCACTAGGTGCAGTAAAAAAATTGGTATTCTATACACAGGTGGTATATCTTGCAACACAGATAGGCTACTCCACTGACTAACACACTCTGCAATAGGCCAAAAAGGATTAGCTTTGCTAGATTCAGCCAAATGCGGTGAAAAAAACTTGCACAGCACTGGCACAGACCTGCCTGGCAAAAACTGATAGGAACTGATGTAACCTAGTCCTGAAAAGGACTCCAATTACAATTAGTCTTTACTCCCACAACCTATCTATTTAAGAGCACAGACCTGCCTGATAAAAGTCGTAGGAAATGCTGTAACCTAGTCCTTAAAAGGACTGCAATCACAACTATTCCCTACTCCCAAGCTATCTGTAGATTTGTGCGAAAATTGGCTTGAAATTAACAAGGTATAGCGCACACAGCAACAGCGGTGCCGTCTAACACACAGCTGCTACCACTGGATATGCCACTCTTGGGCTGTAAGCCTGTATGGACAATATGTCTCTGCTTGGGCTTTTAACCTACAATGTATGGGCTGGTAGAGCTAGTTAAAACCACCTGTGACTGAATGGGAGGGACACATGGTCAGAAAAAAGGCTGTCAAACTTCTAATAGTGTGAACACGTACCTGCTGCAATGCTCCAGGAGCGGGATCCCAAAAATGATTAATAGAAAAAAGAGAGGGGTCGCTCACTGGACTGTTCGGGTGCTCTGAAGAAAAAAGTAATCTCAATTGCAAAAAGAACTTCGGCACTCCATACATGAAAATATAAGAAATATTGTATCTGGACTAATGTCACTTTGAAAAATGAAGGTTTTTTGCGCATAATTTGGCCAATTTATGTGTGCCCATCAACCACGACAAGGTCACCTTCGTATGATGGGAAACTACGCTACACTACCACTGGATATGCCACTCTTGGGCTGTAAGCCTGTATGGACAATATGTCTCTGCTTGGGCTTTTAACCTACAATGTATGGGCTGGTAGAGCTAGTTAAAACCACCTGTGACTGAATGGGAGGGACACATGGTCAGAAAAAAGGCTGTCAAACTTCTAATAGTGTGAACACGTATCTGCTGCAATGCTCCAGGAGCGGGATCCCAAAAATGATTAATAGAAAAAAGAGAGGGGTCGCTCACTGGACTGTTCGGGTGCTCTGAAGAAAAAAGTAATCTCAATTGCAAAAAGAACTTCGGCACTCCATACATGAAAATATAAGAAATATTGTATCTGGACTAATGTCACTTTGAAAAATGAAGGTTTTTTGCGCATAATTTGGCCAATTTATGTGTGCCCATCAACTACGACAAGGTCACCTTCGTATGATGGGAAACTACGCTACACTACCACTGGATATGCCACTCTTGGGCTGTAAGCCTGTATGGACAATATGTCTCTGCTTGGGCTTTTAACCTACAATGTATGGGCTGGTAGAGCTAGTTAAAACCACCTGTGACTGAATGGGAGGGACACATGGTCAGAAAAAAGGCTGTCAAACTTCTAATAGTGTGAACACGTACCTGCTGCAATGCTCCAGGAGTGGGATCCCAAAAATGATTAATAGAAAAAAGAGAGGGGTCGCTCACTGGACTGTTCGGGTGCTCTGAAGAAAAAAGTAATCTCAATTGCAAAAAGAACTTCGGCACTCCATACATGAAAATATAAGAAATATTGTATCTGGACTAATGTCACTTTGAAAAATGAAGGTTTTTTGCGCATAATTTGGCCAATTTATGTGTGCCCATCAACCACGACAAGGTCACCTTCGTATGATGGGAAACTACGCTACACTACCACTGGATATGCCACTCTTGGGCTGTAAGCCTGTATGGACAATATGTCTCTGCTTGGGCTTTTAACCTACAATGTATGGGCTGGTAGAGCTAGTTAAAACCACCTGTGACTGAATGGGAGGGACACATGGTCAGAAAAAAAGGCTGTCAAACTTCTAATAGTGTGAACACGTACCTGCTGCAATGCTCCAGGAGCGGGATCCCAAAAATGATTAATAGAAAAAAGAGAGGGGTCACTCACTGGACTGTTCGGGTGCTCTGAAGAAAAAAGTAATCTCAATTGCAAAAAGAACTTCGGCACTCCATACATGAAAATATAAGAAATATTGTATCTGGACTAATGTCACTTTGAAAAATGAAGGTTTTTTGCGCATAATTTGGCCAATTTATGTGTGCCCATCAACCACGACAAGGTCACCTTCGTATGATGGGAAACTACGCTACACTACCACTGGATATGCCACTCTTGGGCTGTAAGCCTGTATGGACAATATGTCTCTGCTTGGGCTTTTAACCTACAATGTATGGGCTGGTAGAGCTAGTTAAAACCACCTGTGACTGAATGGGAGGGACACATGGTCAGAAAAAAGGCTGTCAAACTTCTAATAGTGTGAACACGTACCTGCTGCAATGCTCTAGGAGCGGGATCCCAAAAATGATTAATAGAAAAAAGAGAGGGGTCGCTCACTGGACTGTTCGGGTGCTCTGAAGAAAAAAGTAATCTCAATTGCAAAAAGAACTTCGGCACTCCATACATGAAAATATAAGAAATATTGTATCTGGACTAATGTCACTTTGAAAAATGAAGGTTTTTTGCGCATAATTTGGCCAATTTATGTGTGCCCATCAACCACGACAAGGTCACCTTCGTATGATGGGAAACTACGCTACACTACCACTGGATATGCCACTCTTGGGCTGTAAGCCTGTATGGACAATATGTCTCTGCTTGGGCTTTTAACCTACAATGTATGGGCTGGTAGAGCTAGTTAAAACCACCTGTGACTGAATGGGAGGGACACATGGTCAGAAAAAAGGCTGTCAAACTTCGAATAGTGTGAACACGTACCTGCTGCAATGCTCCAGGAGCGGGATCCCAAAAATGATTAATAGAAAAAAGAGAGGGGTCGCTCACTGGACTGTTCGGGTGCTCTGAAGAAAAAAGTAATCTCAATTGCAAAAAGAACTTCGGCACTCCATACATGAAAATATAAGAAATATTGTATCTGGACTAATGTCACTTTGAAAAATGAAGGTTTTTTGCGCATAATTTGGCCAATTTATGTGTGCCCATCAACCACGACAAGGTCACCTTCGTATGATGGGAAACTACGCTACACTACCACTGGATATGCCACTCTTGGGCTGTAAGCCTGTATGGACAATATGTCTCTGCTTGGGCTTTTAACCTACAATGTATGGGCTGGTAGAGCTAGTTAAAACCACCTGTGACTGAATGGGAGGGACACATGGTCAGAAAAAAGGCTGTCAAACTTCTAATAGTGTGAACACGTACCTGCTGCAATGCTCCAGGAGCGGGATCCCAAAAATGATTAATAGAAAAAAAGAGAGGGGTCGCTCACTGGACTGTTCGGGTGCTCTGAAGAAAAAAGTAATCTCAATTGCAAAAAGAACTTCGGCACTCCATACATGAAAATATAAGAAATATTGTATCTGGACTAATGTCACTTTGAAAAATGAAGGTTTTTTGCGCATAATTTGGCCAATTTATGTGTGCCCATCAACCATGACAAGGTCACCTTCGTATGATGGGAAACTACGCTACACTACCACTGGATATGCCACTCTTGGGCTGTAAGCCTGTATGGACAATATGTCTCTGCTTGGGCTTTTAACCTACAATGTATGGGCTGGTAGAGCTAGTTAAAACCACCTGTGACTGAATGGGAGGGACACATGGTCAGAAAAAAGGCTGTCAAACTTCTAATAGTGTGAACACGTACCTGCTGCAATGCTCCAGGAGCGGGATCCCAAAAATGATTAATAGAAAAAAGAGAGGGGTCGCTCACTGGACTGTTCGGGTGCTCTGAAGAAAAAAGTAATCTCAATTGCAAAAAGAACTTCGGCACTCCATACATGAAAATATAAGAAATATTGTATCTGGACTAATGTCACTTTGAAAAATGAAGGTTTTTTGCGCATAATTTGGCCAATTTAAGTGTGCCCATCAACCACGACAAGGTCACCTTCGTATGATGGGAAACTACGCTACACTACCACTGGATATGCCACTCTTGGGCTGTAAGCCTGTATGGACAATATGTCTCTGCTTGGGCTTTTAACCTACAATGTATGGGCTGGTAGAGCTAGTTAAAACCACCTGTGACTGAATGGGAGGGACACATGGTCAGAAAAGTGTAGCGTAGTTTCCCATCATACGAAGGTGACCTTGTCGTGGTTGATGGGCACACATAAATTGGCCAAATTATGCGCAAAAAACCTTCATTTTTCAAAGTGACATTAGTCCAGATACAATATTTCTTATATTTTCATGTATGGAGTGCCGAAGTTCTTTTTGCAATTGAGATTACTTTTTTCTTCAGAGCACCCGAACAGTCCAGTGAGCGACCCCTCTCTTTTTTCTATTAATCATTTTTGGGATCCCGCTCCTGGAGCATTGCAGCAGGTACGTGTTCACACTATTCGAAGTTTGACAGCCTTTTTTCTGACCATGTGTCCCTCCCATTCAGTCACAGGTGGTTTTAACTAGCTCTACCAGCCCATACATTGTAGGTTAAAAGCCCAAGCAGAGACATATTGTCCATACAGGCTTACAGCCCAAGAGTGGCATATCCAGTGGTAGTGTAGCGTAGTTTCCCATCATACGAAGGTGACCTTGTCATGGTTGATGGGCACACATAAATTGGCCAAATTATGCGCAAAAAACCTTCATTTTTCAAAGTGACATTAGTCCAGATACAATATTTCTTATATTTTCATGTATGGAGTGCCGAAGTTCTTTTTGCAATTGAGATTACTTTTTTCTTCAGAGCACCCGAACAGTCCAGTGAGCGACCCCTCTCTTTTTTCTATTAATCATTTTTGGGATCCCGCTCCTGGAGCATTGCAGCAGGTACGTGTTCACACTATTAGAAGTTTGACAGCCTTTTTTCTGACCATGTGTCCCTCCCATTCAGTCACAGGTGGTTTTAACTAGCTCTACCAGCCCATACATTGTAGGTTAAAAGCCCAAGCAGAGACATATTGTCCATACAGGCTTACAGCCCAAGAGTGGCATATCCAGTGGTAGTGTAGCGTAGTTTCCCATCATACGAAGGTGACCTTGTCGTGGTTGATGGGCACACATAAATTGGCCAAATTATGCGCAAAAAACCTTCATTTTTCAAAGTGACATTAGTCCAGATACAATATTTCTTATATTTTCATGTATGGAGTGCCGAAGTTCTTTTTGCAATTGAGATTACTTTTTTCTTCAGAGCACCCGAACAGTCCAGTGAGCGACCCCTCTCTTTTTTCTATTAATCATTTTTGGGATCCCGCTCCTGGAGCATTGCAGCAGGTACGTGTTCACACTATTAGAAGTTTGACAGCCTTTTTTCTGACCATGTGTCCCTCCCATTCAGTCACAGGTGGTTTTAACTAGCTCTACCAGCCCATACATTGTAGGTTAAAAGCCCAAGCAGAGACATATTGTCCATACAGGCTTACAGCCCAAGAGTGGCATATCCAGTGGTAGTGTAGCGTAGTTTCCCATCATACGAAGGTGACCTTGTCGTGGTTGATGGGCACACATAAATTGGCCAAATTATGCGCAAAAAACCTTCATTTTTCAAAGTGACATTAGTCCAGATACAATATTTCTTATATTTTCATGTATGGAGTGCCGAAGTTCTTTTTGCAATTGAGATTACTTTTTTCTTCAGAGCACCCGAACAGTCCAGTGAGCGACCCCTCTCTTTTTTCTATTAATCATTTTTGGGATCCCGCTCCTGGAGCATTGCAGCAGGTACGTGTTCACACTATTAGAAGTTTGACAGCCTTTTTTCTGACCATGTGTCCCTCCCATTCAGTCACAGGTGGTTTTAACTAGCTCTACCAGCCCATACATTGTAGGTTAAAAGCCCAAGCAGAGACATATTGTCCATACAGGCTTACAGCCCAAGAGTGGCATATCCAGTGGTAGTGTAGCGTAGTTTCCCATCATACGAAGGTGACCTTGTCGTGGTTGATGGGCACACATAAATTGGCCAAATTATGCGCAAAAAACCTTCATTTTTCAAAGTGACATTAGTCCAGATACAATATTTCTTATATTTTCATGTATGGAGTGCCGAAGTTCTTTTTGCAATTGAGATTACTTTTTTCTTCAGAGCACCCGAACAGTCCAGTGAGCGACCCCTCTCTTTTTTCTAACACGCAGCTGCAGCAGTGAGAAAATGGTGGCGACGGGGAAAATGGCTTGGTCTTATAGGGCAAGGACATGTGACATACACTGCCAATGACACATGCCCTTGTTTGTGTGAAAAAAAGCACTTCGCTCCGTGTGTGCGCTGCTGGTAGGCTGACAGATTGCACCTCCCCACTGCAAATGCGGGAAAGAGAAAAAAAAATGGAGATCTTCATTGTTCCTGCAGAGATCCATCCCCTGCCCCTCCTCCCACCCCGCTGTACACTCAAACTGCGTATTAACATTAATTTTCATCATTACTGAGAAAAAATCCAGTTATGATTTTGGTGCACGAACAGTTATCGAACATAACCTCGAACAGCCGAATTTTTCTCAAATTGTTCGTGTTCGCCGAACGGCTCGAACACCGCCCAAAACAGCTCGAATTTGAGATTGGCGAACAGTTTGAGTAGAACAACGCTCATCTCTAGTTATGAGTTCTTTGATACGGCTGACAACCGGGTCGCTGTCCTGGGTCTCCTTCCAGCTGTGGTGAGGCAAAGGGTTTAACGTCTTACCGCGATGCCTCCTGGAGGCTCGTTGCTCGTGGACCATTCCATTACGGTGGAAGGCAGGTAGCTCAATCTCCTCCAGGTCATCCACTTCTTCTTCAGTGTCCGACTGGTGAGGCATCCTGGACAGGGCATCAGCGCTGGCATTCTTGCGGCCTGCCCGGTACTTAATGGTGAACTGGTAGTTTGACAGCCGAGCCATCCATCATTGTTCCATGGCTCCTAACTTGGCTGTTTCTAAATGAGTCAAGGGGTTATTATCAGTGTAGGCAGTGAAGTTACTGGAGGCTAGGTAGAGCTTGAACCGCTTGGTGATGGCCCAGACCAGGGCCAGGAACTCCAACTTGAAGCTGCTATAGTTCTCTGGGTTCCTCTCGGTCGGGCGGAGCTTCCTGCTTGCATAGGCGATCACCTTATCTCGGCCATTCTGCTTCTGACTTAACACAGCTCCTAATCCCTCGTTGCTGGCATCAGTGTACAGCAGGAACGGTTGGCTGTAGTCAGGGTAGGCTAGGATCTCTTCGCCGGTCAGGATCTCCTTCATCACCTCAAAGGATTCAGCTTGCTCCTTGCCCCACTGGAACGGGGGGTTTCTGCCTCTCCCAGACTGTCCTACCAGGAGATCTTGCAAAGGTGCTGCTTTCTTGGTGTAGTCCTTCACAAACCTCCGGTAATACCCGACTAGTCCCAGGAACTGACGTACTTCCTTGAGGCTCTTCGGCTCCGGCCATTTCCGAATGGCAGTGACCATCTCCGGGTCCGGTGCTTCTCCTTCTGGACTGACGATGTGCCCCAGGTACTGTACCTTTCGCTTGAGCAGGTGGCACTTGGAGGGCTTCAGCTTCATCCCATACCGGGACAGTCACTCAAATACCTCTCCCTGGTGCTTCAAATGGTCCTCGTACGTTTTGGAGTACACTATCACGTCATCCAGGTATAGCAGTACAATCTCGAAGTTGCGGTGTCCCAGGCAGCACTCCATCAGTCTCTGGAATGTTCCGGGGGCGTTGCAGAGTCCGAACGGCATACTGCTGAACTCGCAGAGTCCCATCGGGGTAGTAAAGGCCGTCTTCTCCCGTTCCTCCTCAGCAACAGCTACTTGCCAGTACCCACTAGTGAGGTCAAGGGTGGAGAAGTAATTTGCAGACTTTAATGCAGCCAGGGGTTCCTCTATATGGGGCAAAGGGTATGCATCTTTGTGTGTTATGCGATTTACCTGTCTGTAATCTACACACATTCTCATGCTTCCATCCTTTTTCCTGACCAGGACCAGGGGAGCTGCCCAGGGACTACAGCTATCCCTTACTACCCCTGCCTTCTTCATGTCGTGCAACATCTCCTTCACCTTCTGGTAGTGTGCTGGTGGTATGGGCCTGTAACGTTCTTTGATGGGTGGATGGTCACCTGTGGGTATATGGTGTTGTACCCCTTTAATCCTCCCAAAGTCAAGTGGGTGTTTACTGAATACCTGCTCGTATTCCTGAACCACCCGGTGTACACCCTGTTTCTGATGGGCAGGAGTGGTGTCTGTCCCAACATGGAGCTGTTGACACCAATCCTCCAACTGAGTTCCCGGGTCATTATCCTCCACTTCGTCTGGTGAGGTTAAAGACTCCGCAGTGTGTATGGAGTTGTTATCTACGGTGTACAGTTTGGCAACAGTGGCGTAGCGTGGTAATCTAATCTCGTCCTCCCCATAGTTTAGGAGGCGTACGGACACCCTCCCATTGCTTACATCCACTACCCCTCTGGCAGTCAAGAGTGTAGGTCTATGCTCTGAGCTAAGGGGCTCTACTACCGCCTGGTAGCTCCGTCCTTTGAGACCTATTGCTGCTCTACACCAAATCAGCATCTCACTCATCGGGGGAATCACAATGGGTATCGGGTCTGTCACCCGTACATTAAAGATTTCACCACCTGATAGCTTTACCTGTTGCTGGTACATAAGGGCTCGGATCACTTTCTGGAGCACCCTCCTCTGCCCTGGTCTGGCGGTGTCGGCCATCTGTTGGAGCAAGAACAACACTTCTCCCAAACAGTTACTAACAATATTTGTGCAAAGTACCATATACAAGTCTGTATCATCAGGATTAGTCTCTACTACAATTAGTCCCTGGTCCTTCAGTTCCACTGTTCCCACCTTTACTGCCACATCCTTAACCCCGACTAGGTTAAGGGGGAGGCCATTAGAGGCATAAACGGAAAGGTTGGGATCTGGCGGGTGAAGTTCGTCTATGGACCAGAACCTTTTGTAGAGGACATCAGGCATGATGGTTACCTGAGATCCTGTGTCCAGCAGGGCAGGTGTCGCAATGCCGTCCAGCACAATGGACAGGAAAGGTCTTCCTCCCACTAACCGGCTGTACCGGTTTGATGGGCCAGGTTGGTCTACTCCTGGGTGTCGGCCCTTGGCCCCAGGGTTTCCTCGTTTAAAGGGCAGGTCCGCGTGGTGTGGCCTGCTTTATTACAGCGGTAGCAGATGAAGTCTTCTTGGTTGTTGGTCCTCCCACGGGGTGGCGTTGTCCTCCTCCGGGGTGGTGTTGTCCTCCTACGGGGTGGCATTGTCCTCCTTCTTCTCATCCAGGGGACATCCTCAGGGCTATCGGTTAGCAGGATCCTTCCTTCCGGCTCAGGCTCCGTCTGTAGCTGCAGGGTGCTCATGACAGTGGCCAGAGTTTTACTTAACTGGCGGACTTCAGAGCGTAAGCTGTCCAGCTCGCTAGGGGGCACTGTTTGGATCCTTGTTTCAGCCATCAATGGAGGAGCAGTAGGTGCTGCGGGCACTGGGATGGCCCCACCCTGGTAACGCTGGATAGCAGTGTCTGCTGTTTCCAGGGGCTGCAGGCCCTTTATAGCCATGTCCTTAAGGGTGTCAAAGGTGGCATCTGGATGGTCTAAGTCCCACCACCATACAGTTCTGCTCTCTTCCTGGGACTTCAACGCCCGGATGAATTGTTCCGTCAGCATTTTATTTTCCTCATGGATGCTGGTTGGACTAACCTGTTTCAGGGCCCGCAGGGCCTCCTGTAAGCACTAGTCATAGTCCCGGATACTGCCCTCGGGTTTCTGGACACACTGGTAGAACCTTATCCGGAGATCTGTCTCAGTGCGGTTTTCAAACGCTGTTTGCAATCTTTTAAAGATCATGGACACTGATTCTTGGTCTGCGGCTGGCCAGGTTTCAACTTCTCGCTCAGCGGCACCAGACAATTGTCCTAACACTACAGCGGCTCTCTGCTTGCCAGTCATAGAATACATATCCAGTATGCTGCATATTTTCCTCTTGAATCCGGACAGTGTGTCCGGTTTACCATTATACTGGGAGAACACCTTTTGCTCCAGGGATATACAGCAGGGCCATAGGTATCAACGGAGTGACGACCCCTGCTGGTGGAGCGACCGCTCCGGTCTGTGCAGCGTCGGGCGCAGGTTGGGCATCAGGAGCGTTAACCGGTGCTCCGGCGGCTTGCTAGTTGTCGTCCATGGTTGCGCCCCCCTAGTGAACCGGGGCCTACCTTCTTCAACAGGTAGGCCGCAGCTCCGCGGGCGACGGTCTTCTTTCAGTACCTTGCGTCGCTCGCGTCTGACGTCAGAGCGCCCTCTGGCTCATTCCAGGACCTGACGCTTCCAAGTATGATGTCAGGGGCAGGGCGTGTCCTGGGCTTCACGCATTTCCAGCAGCTAAGCCCCTCTTCTTCCCGCGCGGCAATAGGAAAAATGGCGGATATGGCGGGAAAACTTCAGGAATGGCGGGAAAACTTCACCACAGCGAGTAAGACAGTCTTTTAAGGCGCACAGTTCCCGGTGGCAACGGGAACGGAATCCTGTTCGTGACGCCAAGAAGCTGACTCGCCCCCAGGGCCGTGGGGTACTCGGCAGCCGTGCCTCTGGTTGCCGGGGGATATCACAGTGGCTGGCCCGGTCCGTGACCCAGGGCGGTCAGTGAAAAGGGGAACTTCTATTATATGGGGTTTTTGGGATTATTCGTGACGCCACCAGTGGAATGCGGCTACGGGGTTCCGCCGCTGCGGAGCAGTCCTCTGAGGCAGATGGTAGGGCAGCTTGTGATGGAATGGCTCCCCACAGGTGGAGCGGGCCTCAGGGCAGCGTGGGGGATGTACTGGATGGTGGTGCAGGGGAGAGACGGCAGGATGGTCCTGGAGGAAGGATGGACACTCACACAGGGGTAAGCTTCAGTACCTTTACTGGTGATGCTGCAGGCACGGTCCAGGGTACTCCAGGTGAAGGGCGCACTTCTGGACTCTACCCAGAGAGCGGGTATAGGGCCTCCTGATCCGTTGCTTATTTCTCTAAGCTTCTGGCCTGCCTGGAGCTGGGCCTAACTTGGTTACTGTCTCTCTCTGCACCTGCTGACCTGGTGATAGGGCCTTCTCTTTGGAGATCACTCTCCCTGGATGCTGGGACCTCTGTGACTCCTAGCCCTGGTACTACAATCAGCATTAGGTGGACCTGGGACCTGTAGTTCTCCAGGGGTTCCGGTGGTTCCTACTGGGTATAAGGAGTCCCTGTAGGCGCGGACCCGGTGTCCGGTATATAAATCGGGGTGAGCTCACTACGCTCCTCTGCCCCCTTAGCTCCACTCTCCTTTTCCTCTTGCCATCGACCACACTCGGGGTCCTCACTACTTGGCAGCTGGCTTGCTGCGTCTTCACCACTCTCTGAGCGTCAGCACACTCTCAGCTCACTCTGAGCTGTGTTCCTCTCTGAACACTGAACTGAAACTGAACTCTCTGTAGACTCAACTCTAAACTGAGCTGTCTAGCTCCACCTTCCCTATATATGTCCCTAACGGGCTCCCCCTGCTGGTCTGAGGTGGAAGGTGGAGGTGTATGAATGTAATGAGGGCCTCTTGTGGAGAAGTCCATCCATGCACCCTTCTGGGTTCTGTGGCACCAATGTGCAGCAGAGGTGCCACAGATCTTTCTGGGCAACCTGGAGTTCCCTGGATCCTATGTGGTTACCTTTTTGGCGACTTGAATGCGGATGTGGCAACTGCACCCTAAAAGTACAGAAGCCTTCGGTTTCCAGTTGAACTTTTAATTCTCACTGATTAGGGGCCGGTCCGCTCTGCTGCTTGATCCCTCCACCGCCTGGCAGATTGGGGCGTATGGGTGGCATCCAGCATTGCCCGTACCCCTGGGATCCCTTCTTCACTCCTGGAGCCTTCCTCCTGCTCCTCTCCTCCTCAGTCTGACTGAACTCTCACACCCAAGATGGCTTCCCTCTTTATACTATTCCGAACAAGTGCTCCCCTGATTTACTTCCTCCATCCACACCCACTACATGGTTCCCCCTCTCTTGGTTCCCCCCACTCCAGCCAGGGACAGGGCTCAGCAGGGAAGCGACGCATCTTGCCCCTCCTGCTGGTCTGGAGTAGTGTAGTGTTGGATGCAGGTGTTAGGGTCCCGGGCAGCACTCTATCCTTACCTGAGAGTGAGATACCACACCTCTGGGTGAGATGCAGTACCTCTGTGGCAACTGAACCCTCAGGGGCGCCACATACCCCCCTGGTAAAACATAGCATGTCCGCGGGCTGGAACAGAGTAAAAAACACATTTTAGACATACAATTTTTAGATGCATCACATAGAAGAATTTTCAAACAAGTTTTCTTCCCTTTATGGGAGGCACATTACTTAAAACGTTGCAGGTTACTATATAAAACTTTTTAAAGAATATATTTTCTTTATACTCATAAAACATTTCTCTCATAAAACATTTCTCACATAAAACATTTTCAATCAAATACAGTGAAATTTACTGCCGAATGTCCTTTCCACTGGTAAGGTGCAATTTGAGCAACATGAGGGACCCGTCCGAAAACCCTCAACGTAGGCCCTGGGCGTGGCTGCAGGGCATAGGTGATCCAGGTGTTGGACCACGTCTTCGGCCACGCCAAATGGGTTTTTGTTCTGCGGCCAGTCTTGTTATATAAAACCAATAAGGGGCACTTTAAGAAGTGCAACTATTTACAAGTTAAGTTTTTGGCTGCTCACTGTCCTCAGCCTGTCAGTTTTCGGTACCCTTACTGGGTAACTAAGTTAACACACACAACACTTTTCAAACTTGCAGTGTCTCTGCTTTACCCTTCTGGGTAACTATTTACAGTCTTTTCCAACAAACAGTTCAACAGTGGGGCTCCCTCCGGGGGAACTCCTGGTTTCTGCAGGCTGACTCAGCTGGGTCATCAGCCTTAGACGGCGAGGGTATACTCTCCTCCTCCTCCACTACCCTGTGTACATGGAGATCGTACCAACCCCATTCCCTTTTGTGCCGGGTGTAAGTGACTTGGTCACCGGGGTGCAAATTTCGGTCGGGGTGTCCCTGCTGGAGTTGGGACTCCACATCCCGCCGATTAATGAAGAAGTCTCGCGCCATGTTGGGCTCTCTTATGAATCGCCACCCGGCCTCTATGTCAAATCTCACCACGGTCCCCTCTGCGCGTGGCTCCGGCGTGGTCGGATTTGCCTTGCGGGCCTGGGTCTTCTCCTCCATGTTTCTCACTTCCATTTTCTCCCAGCGCACCTGCCAGATGTGCCGCTCGTTTTATAGCTGCAGGAGCTCCCTCCGACAGTACTCCTCCCATCGGGCAGCTTCCCTTCGGGTCTCCCGGGGAAAACCCATGAGGTCCTCCCCCGGGTTATCCCACAGGAACTGGTCTTCTTCACTCTCGTAGAGGGCTGAGGGCTCAGGAGCGGGTAGCAGAGGGAGGCTCTGGTCTTCCACCTCTGCGGACCAGTCCCAGGGCAGGCACCTGTACACCCATTCAGGTGTGGGAGCAGGTGGCTTTTGTAGGGGGCCCAGGAGCAGGGTTTCATCAGCAATGCCTGGGGTTGATGTTTCCGGGCCCATGGCCAGTTCAGCGCATTCAGCGCCTGGGATAGGGAGTTCCGCCTGGGGGCCCAGGAGCAGGGCTTCGTCACCCGCGCCCGGGGTAGAGGACTCCGGGCCGAGGAGCAGATCTGGGGCGTACGCGCCCGGATACGGAGGTTCCGCAAGGGGGCCCAGGAGCAGGTCAGCGCCGTCAGCGCCCGGGACAGGGAGACTCCTCTTACCTGCTCCTGCAGCCGCTCCTGTGCTGCACATTTCCTCCTGGTTCTGGTCAGGCTCCTCCGGGGCTGCGGCGCTGCCGGTGGAACGCAGCGCTGGCTGCCGCCTGGTCATCATCCTCCCCAGCATCTCCTCCTTCCAGCCGGTGATGGCTGCCTGCTGGGCCTTCTCCACCCACTGACTGAGTTCTTGCATCTCGGCGTGGAGGAACTCCGCATCCTCCAAGGACAATTTGTAGACCACCTCCTCCAGGGTGAGAGATGTCTCGCGCTGCTGCAGGCCGCAGGCTGGAGTTCCAGGCTCACCTCCCTCCATCTTGCCTGCCGTGTGCGGTCTGTCTGGTCTGCTGGAGACCACACCCTGTCTCCAAGGTTTCTTCTCTCCTCTCCCCTTTCTGGGGCGGTCCCATGGCTTCTTGCTGTCGGCCACACCCGGAGGCGGCTGCCCAAACTGATGGACAGATCCAGGTATATGGTCACAGTTGCAGGGGGCGGATAGCGCTTTTGGCGCCACTCTGGGACCCGACCCACGATGGGAGGGCTCTTGTCGTCCTTGATAATGCACATAATGGCGCCCGTTCTTCTGGGGCGGGTGCCACATTCAGTATAGAACACAGTCTCTAGGCGCAATACCCGGTGATAACGGATGGGTTCATATCCTGTTCGTGACGCCAAAGATGACGCGCTGCCTGGGCCGTGGGGTACTCGGTGCCGGGCCGGTCGTTGCTAGGGGAGATGTCACAGTGGCGGTGATCCGGTCCGTGACCCAGGGCGGTCAATAAAAGGGGAAATTTACAGGGGAATTAAAGTTCTTGCATACAGTTCATGACGCCACCTGTGGTATGCGGCTAAAGGGAGCCGCCGCTGCGGAGCACGTCCTCTGGAGCTGGTGTGAATGCAGTAGAGTTGGTTTAGCTCTCCACAGGTAGAGCTTAGCTTCAGGGCAGTGTAGATGTTGCTGTGTAGTGCAGGGGTGATGGTGCTGCAGTAATAATTGACAGAGACAGTGGGGTGCAGTCTTCAGAGTTTACTCACAGTTGTTAAGTTCCTCAGGTTGCACTTTCCAGATTACTACCTCCCACGTCACGCTGCGTTCACCAGGCAGGGGTTCAGCAAACTCCCAGGTGCTTCAAGAGTGCATGACAGGACCCCGTTCTATATGCCCTTCTCAGCCGTCTTCCTGTGCTGGCCCTCACCCTTCTTGCCCTGTGCCTCGCCAAACAATGTCCCAAGCCGGTATCCTCGGATCTTTCTGGGCAACCTGGAGTTCCCTGGATCCTATGTGGTTACCTTTTTGGCGACTTGAGTGCGGATGTGGCAACTACACCCTAAAAGTACAGAAGCCTCTGGTTTCCAGTTGAACTTTATAATTCTCACTGATTAGGGGCTGGTCCGCTCTGCGACTCGATCCCTCCACCGCCTGGCAGATTCGGGCGAACGGGTGGCCTCCTGCACTGCCCGTACCCCTGGGATCCCTTCTTCACTCCTGGAGCCTTCCTCCTGCTCCTCTCCTCCTCAGTCTGACTGAACTCTCACACCCAAGATGGCTTCCCTCTTTATACTATTCCGAACAAGTGCTCCCCTGATTTACTTCCTCCACCCACACCCACTACATGGTTCCCCCTCTCTTGGTTCCCCCCACTCCAGCCAGGGACAGGGCTCAGCAGGGAAGCGATGCATCTTGCCCCTCCTGCTGGTCTGGAGTAGGGTAGCGTTGGATGCAGGTGTTAGGGTCCCGGACAGCACTCTATCCTTACCTGAGAGTGAGATACCACACCTCTGGGTGAGATGCAGTACCTCTGTGGCGACTGAACCCTCAGGGGCGCCACATATGCCTTATAATTATTGGGTATCCAAGCTGGACACGTGGAATGAACTGGCTCTCTATGCCTTGGAGCTCCTGGCCTGCCCTGACGCTAGCATTTTGTCAGAGAGGGTTTTTAGAGCCACCGGGGAATTATAACTGATAGGCGCATCCACCTGTCAACTGAAAATGCTGACAGGCTGACTCTTATAAAAATGAACAAGGGCTAGATTGGGCCAGACTTCTCAAAACCACCGAATGATAGCAACGTAATATAAACTCAAATCCAGTGTCTTTTTTTTGGGAGGTCTATTCCCATGCACCTCTTCACACCCGGACATGGGTATACGCTTCCTGATTTTGTCTATTTTCTGTTGTCCTCCTCCTTCTCCTCATCCTCCACCATATCACCAGAGTGACTGTGAGGCAACACCCACATAATTTTTTTAAGGGTGTTTATGATGCCCTTAGGAAATGTTTGTTATATAGTATGTTCATGTATACTCTCCAGGTGTAAATGTTTTTCAGCCCATGCACTTAGTGCATGGGCATTACAAGTATAGGAGACCCACTCCTTTATAATGGGAACATTTTTTTAATGAGGCCCTCCTCTATGTCTTTTCAAAGGGGTATTGGGATGCATTGAAAATTTAGGCAGCCATTGCAGTCACTGCATACGCAATAACTGCATAGCAGAACCGCTCCTTTATAATGGGAACATTTTGTTACTGAGGCCCTCCTCTATGTCTCTTCAAAGGGGTATTGGGATACTTTGAAAATTTAGGCAGCCGCTGCAGTCACTGTTTACGCAATAACTGTGTAGCAGAACCCCTCCTTTATAATGGGAACATTTTGTTACTGAGGCCTTCCTCTATGTCTCTTCAAAGGGGCATTGGGGTTTTTCAAAAATTTGGGCAGCCCTTGCAGTCACTGCATACGCTATAACACTATAAGAGACCCGCTCCTTAATAATGGGAACAACAAAGCATAGCCAACTAATGGCCCTCTAACAATAGTGAGGGCCAACAGCTGGCCCTTTAAGAATAGTCAGGACCGCCTGATGGCTCTATTAAAATATGCTTTGTGACTTTCAGAGTCCCTCCTTCATAAATGAAACAGGATGTGTCTGATCATGTCTAACACACCACATAGCCAGATAAGGTAGTAAAATGTTAAAATTACATTTACTGGTAAATGTATTTTTCACCATTGAAAACAATGCAAAAGTGCAAAAACGTATCAAAAACGCTACGTGTGAACATAGCCCAAGGTGTGAAGGATAATTTTTGTTATTTATTTTGCCTTATATACAAATCATTATACCTTAACATTTTTCCCAGGAAAATCCCTTTTGGTTTAGTTTTTGTATGTTTTATATAAAAGTGGCATAATACTCTGACAACATTGTTCACAGCAGTGACCAGGGATGCTTCCAGGGGTCTTCCCAATTCTGTTCCATTGTCATTTCAGCACTGTTCCTATTGATTTGGGCAATTTTTAGGCCCCCTGCAGACCTCCGGGGGGGCGGCGGAAAAATGCTAGAGTTTCCCATAGACTTACATTGGGTTCGTTGCTCAGGTCGAGTACCGGTGCATTCCAATTTGCTCAACCCGAGCAACGAGCACCCAAGCATTTTAGTGCTCGCTTATCACTAATTACTACCATTAAAACATCCACCTTGCTAACCTGGTTGATTTCCCTGCGTTTTCTGTATGGCAGCCCCTGTGTTGTCAGGCTTTTTGTATGTTTGTATTCTACTTGTACGCTAATTACACTAGCAGTGGCAAAACTGGATGAACGCTCGCAACTGAATGACATTATTTCACTTTTCTGTAATCCTTTTATTGACTATGGGTTGCTTGCTCCCCCAGCATCTATTTGAGCAGTGTTTACTTTTGAGTGTGTTCCTATAATAACCAGCGTAGTGGTAATTTGTCTCTTCTTTGATTACCTATGGCCCTTATATATACCAACAGGGGTGTATATTTCCACTTGCTGCTAGAAGACTTTTTCCTCAGTATTGAGTGAGCGTGGGTGTTACTATATTAAAGAAGTTGTCCACTGTTGCACCCCCGCCGATCAGCGGTTATCGGTGCTGGCGGCGACGTACTGTACTTACTTGTGGTGCTTGGCCGTCTAGCTGTAGTGGCCTCCACGTGGCACTGCACTTCCGCATCCTATTCAATTCAATGGGAGGAGGATGTGTAGTACCCCGCGGTGGCCACTACAGCTAGATGGCCAAGCACCGCAAGTAAGTGCCGGCACAAATAACAGCTGATAGGCAGGGTTGCCGGGCGCGCGACCCCAGCCGATCAAACATTGATACCGTATCCTATGGATAGGACATCCATGGAAAAGTAGTGGACAACCTCTTTAACTAAAATTGCAATGTGGCTGTAAAAACAAGCAATTTCACTAAAGTGGCTTTGTAACATCAAAGGCCAAGTGCTGGCATGGCTTACCATCAACCACCATGCAAGACCACCAACTTACCTACCAGTCCAGGTTGTGCACTGTGCTTCTCTGCTTGCTGTGCGCATGTCTCTTGCCTGCTGGCTTAGGGCGGCGGCGCTGGCACTTTCTAATTCTAAAAGTTACAGTGTGCACAGTCCTAATGCGTTCCCAGCCTATTTCTGTGAGTCACTGGATACTTAAACCTCCTCCACCCAGTAGGAGGTGCCTGAGCAACACTTTCTTTCAGTGTGTTCTGTGCAACTGAGTTTCCAGGTCCTGTCCTGTATCTTGTCAGTTTCCGCCACCCTGGGGGCTGAGTACTCAGGTCCGTTACCTGTAGCTGTGACTTCTAGTCTTTTAAGCCACCCTGGGGGCTGTATGCCCAGGCTCGTTCCTGTATCTCGCTCCAGTGTCAGTTCCTGTCTGAACTGTGTCCTTCCTAGCCCGTTACCTGTTTGTCTCTATGTCCGATCCTTCCCTTTTCCTGCAGTGTCTGAACCAGTACCTAACTCCTACTCGTTGTCTCTGTACTTCTGTTTGTGAGTTTTGTGTCCACTCGCTACTTCATTGCAAGTACCTTGTGTGTATCTGGTTCCGCTTGTCCCATTTCCCTGCCTCCTTATCTACCTCCTGTGTTTCTAGCTATCTTCCTGTGTTTCCCAGTCTGTTCCATGTGAACAGAGCCCTGTCCTGTCTGTCCACACCTGCGGCTCTGCTCTGCTCCGCTTGTCCTCCGCACCTGCGGCTCTGCTCCACTCCGCTTGTCCTCTGCACCTGTGGCTCTGCTCTGCTCCGCTTGTCCTCCGCACCTGCGGTTCTGCTCTGCTCCGCTTGTCCTCTGCACCTGCGGCTCTGCTCTGCTCCGCTTGTCCTCTGCACCTGTGGCTCTGCTCTGCTCCACTTGTCCTCTGCTCCTGCGACTCTGCTCCGCTTGTCCTCCGCACCTGCGGCTCTGTTCCTATATCTCAGTCTGAACTGGTCCCTATCCAGCCTGTTTTCCTACCTCCCAGTACCGGCCTGTCTGTATACCAGTTGTGCCTTTCAGTACCCGCCCGTCTGCATACCAGCCGTACCTGCCAGTACCCGCCAGTCTGCATACCAGCCGTGCCTGCCAATACCCGCCTGTCAGCATACCAGCCAAACCTGCCCATTCCTGCATTCCCCGGTGTGGGTCAACAGCTGTGACCGGGGTCTGACCTGGAGTAGCACCTGGGCCACCTCCCACGTCCCTCCTCGGACCACGGAGTCGATTAAGCCACCGTGTGTTCGTGGTCGGATCTGGCGAGGCCCCTAGTCACTCCTCGGTTCATGGCCCAGTGGGACCACTAACCACGCTCACGCCAGTCAGTCCGGGCATGAGCGTAACAGGCTTTCTGTTCTCAAGAGCAGAGTAATTTTATATTTTGTAATTGTTTAATGGCAGGCTCATCACCTAGTATACTGACCACCACATGCAGTGCCTACAAGTTCTTTCTAATGGATTTTGTAAGTACTGCCCTGAAACCTGTTGGGATTATTGGATTACACTGTTCGCTCCTGATTCTGGCCAGCTTGTGTCACTGTGCTCCTCCAAAGCTGCAGAGGCAATACTCCCTCGTATAGCTGCTGGTCAAAATTGTCAAACAAAAAGAGCACACCACCCACCAACAACAAAGAAGTCAGGAGGCTTGGGAGTGCTGTGCTGCTGATGAAAAACATCAGGCAGCCCCTTTACTTTATTCAAAATAAATACAATATATGATTCCTATCTGGAGTTATCAGCCACTGAAGTTTCAGGCCTATAGAAGTGTTATTGAGCCCAGGTTACATCAGATAATACAGACTATCACATAGCAATAGTTCATAACTGAAGCCACAATGCTCTGCTGGATCCAACGTATGACAGATGATGATAACCACTTGTGATCGACAAACTCTGCTGATTATAACGGTGTCTGACAAATCTTGTTGTGATTTCCGTCAAGTTGGAGAGAAGAGTAGCACTGCAAACTATTTCTTTCATTAAATCTGCAGAAACTGCCAGCTGAATCTTTGTTGGCAGTGTGAACAGTGCCTAAAATAATAGTTAAGCTCTATTTTCCAGAAGCAGGTATGTTACAGTGAATATTTGAACCATTTGTCTAGTAAATGAATTGAAATCTAAAGAGTATGAAGATTCATATTCTTTCATTTTGAATTTTTGACACATAGTATTTCACAAAACTAAATATTTGCTGTGAAATCCTCCAGCAGGTATCTGTTATTGTAAATTATTGATGCACAAACGAATGCTTAGATTTCCACAGGTCACAAATTTTTAATCCACCGCAGACCACTCCAGCTTATATGTAATAGAAGTTACAACTCTTTTGATAAATAAAACCACTCTCATTCATACTTTTCCTTACTGCCTTTTTTACCACCTCTCAATACTTATTTTCCTATTTAATAATTCATTTGGAATTGACATCACTGATCGCAGTAAAGAAAGCTTTCTCGCTGTTCCAATGATCTTCCAAAAAATAACTGGCAGGCAGTAGCTGTGAGTTTCTGGTCTTCTTTCTAGCCGGGAGATCAATTAACAATCCATGGTAGCTGCAAAGCATTTGCTAGGTACAAGAAATAATAAGAGTCTGACAGCTTTACCTCAATCACAAACATTTACATGCATTATTTGGGGGGAGGCGGGGGTAGTGAGGAATAATCCACTACCAATCACTCCTGGCAAAAACTTGTTAGAGGGAGGCTATCATCAGAAAATGACCTATTCTTTAATTCAGGTGTGTGCATTACATGTATTTTCACAAAAAAGTGTTACTTTTTATTTTATTCATATCACCATCTTTAACAAAAAAAAATAGTAATCTTTGAATTTTCACACTAGCTACTGGTGCTTTTTTAGACTCATACTTCATTTTCTTTCAGGAAGAGTTTACAGGAGTTTTATTATCAGAAAACTCTCGATGACAATCCCAGATAACACCTTTATACACAACTGATAACACAGGATTCACCAAAGAGAAGTATGAGTCTAAAAAAGTCAAAGAGGCCAGTGTGAAAGTTGCATGATTTCTAATTTTTGTTTAATACAGATTCTGATATGTTAAAAAATGTTTTATTTCTTCCATTTATGTTGTACAGGTTGATGAATCCTTCTGCAGACCAATATCACTTCACAGAGTCCGATATCACAAATTGACTTTTATTTTTCGCAAAAACACAGGGAGAGTCGCGAGATGAGCTCCTCACAAAAATCAATGGGTTTATTTGACTTGTAATGTGTATAGCTAGCTTTAATGCAGGCACAAAATGCAATTTTGAAATGTAAATGTATTGGACAACATCCCACTGTGTTAATAGGCATAGAAACTTGTCACAGTGTCAATAAATGTATGTACAAAACCTTAAAGCTATCCAAATAAGTCACCTGAGCTCCCGGGCTATTAATTACTTGGAACTTTTATATAGCATTGGGCCACTAGAGACTATACTACAAGGTCATCAGTTCCTTATATGTCATGTTGATATAAAAGGGTTATCCAACGCTATAAAAATATCTTGTACTTTCTCATTGTGCACTGAAACTGCAAGTCCCTCCTTGGAGCCGGGAACTGATGAGTGGGTTTGGTGATACATTTAGAACCAATGAGTAACTGCAAATGGTTTTGAGCACTCAGACTATGGCTATGTGCCCACGATGCAGAAATGCTCAGGATTTTTTCCTGAGCGTTTCTGCATCTCCCTGGCAGAAAAAAACGCATGTGGATTGTACATGCGTTTTCCTGCCAAGGACATGCGGATGTGAAGCATTATTCACTGACATTTCCGCATGCGGATTGACAAGCGCTTTCCAAGCGATTAGCATCACTTGGAAAGTGCTTGTGACAACTAGGTTACACTATATAAATCCATGCAAACGGCATGGATTTATATAGTGTGACCCGAGAGAGTGGTTAAAAATAAAAAAATAAATGTATACTTACCCTCCGATGGCCCCCGATGTCCTGCTCACTCCGTTCTCCCTTGCCGACAGCGGTGGATAGAAAGACCTGCCGACGTCAGCGTCGCGTGACCCGTCACATGACTCTAACGTCAGCGCAGGTCCTTCAATCCACCGCGAAGTGTCGGGAAGCAAGGAGGAGTGCAGCGTGGGCCGCCGGAGGGTAAATATACGTTTATTTTTTATTTTATTCTTTTTTTACAGATTTTTTAATGGTACCTGGGTGTGGATGAGACTCTCCTCTCCTCTACACCCGGGTACCATCCGCACATTAGAACGCGCCAATTATGCAAGTACAGATGCAGTCTTGCGGAATTGGCGCGTTCTAATGCAAGTCAGTGGCGGCGAAAACGCAGCACTTCAGCAAAATAATTGGTAGTGCTGCGTTTTTTTCCGCAATGATAATCCGCAGCGGAAATTTCCGCAGCATGTGCACAGCACATGCGGATTATCATTGGGGAACATAGCTGCCCTTCTACCATGCATTTTTAATGCGTTTCCGCCGCTGCAAAAACGCTGCAGAAACGCATTAAAAACGCATTGTGGGCACACAGCCTAAATGTAGCCAAGTAAAAAGCTTTTCAAGTGTTTTTTTTTTATCTTAATTTTTTAAGGTCCCTTCATGACCTTTTTCTCGTTGATTTCACAATAAAAATTACATATATTATTAAACCATTTTCTTAGAACTAGTGGGTCTGGTGTAGTTACTTTAAAATTTTATAACAGAATGGCTGTATAATCATTTTTCAAATTTCCCTGCTTTTTATTAAAATGTGCATTTTACCGCATTTATAAATGCCTGCTTTAATGTTAATCCCTTTACCCTGAAGCTTGTTTTCAGCTTCCTGACAAAGCCAATTTTTTCAATTCTGACCAGTGTTACTTTATACAATAATAACTCTTGAATGCTTCTACATATTCCAGTAATTCTGAGATTGTTTTTTTCGTGGCACATTGTACTTCATGTTAGTGGTAAATGTAGGTTGGTATTATTTGTGTTTATTTACGAAAATACCAAAAATTTGACAAAAAATTGAAAATTTTGCAATTTTCAAACTTTGACATTTATGCCCTTAAACAAGATAGTTATACCACACAAAATAGTTAAACATAATATTTGCCACATATCTATTTTACATTAGCATCATTTTTTAAACATATTTTTTTGTTAGGAAGTTAGAAGGATTAAAAGTTTGTCAGCAATTATTTATTTTTCCAACAAATTTTACAAAATCAATTTTTTTAAGGACCACAACACATTTGAAGTGATTTTGAGGGGCTTATGAGACGCAAAATACCCAAAAGTGACACCATTTTAAAAACTGCACCCATCAAAATGCTCAAAACCACATTCAAGAAGTTTATTAACCTTTTAAGAGCTTCACAGGAATTAATGCAATGTGCAAGGAAAAAATGAAAATTACATTTTTTTTCCCACAAAAATATTGCAATGTTGCATTTATAGAGCCCCTGATGTGCCTAAACAGTGGAAACTCCCTGCAAGCAACCCCATTTTTGAAACTACACCCTTCAAAGAATTTATCTAGATGTGTGGTGAGGACCTTGAACCCACAGATGCTTCACAGAATTTTAAAACATTGAGCTATAAAGATAAAAAATTACATTTTTCCCCAAAAAATGTTGCTTTAGCCCCAAATATTTCACTTTAACAAGGGTAACAGGCAGAAATAAACCATACCATTTGTTTTGCAATTTCTCCTGAGTACACCCGTCTCCCCATAGGTGGTGGAACACTACTGTTTGGGCGCACAGCAGGGCTCAGAATGGAAGGAGTGCCATTTGACTTTGGTACAATTTGTTACCCAAATTCTTCTGTATATGCCAATACCCCATATGTGGTCAAAAACTACTTTTGAGGCACAGTACAAAGCTCAGAAGGGAAGGAACGCCATATTGTAGTGCAGATTTTGCTGTTATGGTTTGCGGGTGCCATGTCATATGGCAGAGCCCTTGAGGTGCTAGAATAGCAGAACCCTCCTATAAGTGACCCCATTTTACAAACTATACCCCTCAATAAATTCATCTAAGGGTGCAGTGATCATATTGACACCACAAGTTTGTCACAGAATATCATTGGGCAGTGAAGAAAAAATAATTACATTTTTACCACAAAAAAATTGTTTCAGCTCCAGATTTTAAATTTTCACACGGAAAAATGGGTAAAAACAGCATCAAAATTGTTCACACAATTTCTGCTGTAAGTGGCAATACCCCATATGTGTCTGCAGCATACTGCTTAGCTACACGATTCAGGAGGGAAGGAGCGCTATTTGACTATTTGCGCTATTTGGAGCACAGATTTTCCAAGAACAGTTTGCAGACTCCATACATAGAAGCCCTAAGTGCCAGAACAGCAGAATCATCCCTCAAGTGACGTCATTTGGAAATTACACTCCTCTGGGAATTTATCTACAGGTGTAGTGACGAATTTGACTCCATGGATGTTTTCCAGAAGCAAGCAGCAAATGGATGTGGATGAGTGAAAATTGCAAATCTGCCATTGTATTGTACATTGTACTGCCCTGAACATTGTAGTGCTCATACATTGTGCCCAGCTCATGCTTCTGACTTGTTTTTTGTATAGTTGAACCTTTTATTGGGAACATTTTCCTTAAAATTTTGGATCACATTTATCCTGTGTGCCATGCTAGGCACTTACATCAGGGTTTCCATATAAATCTCCGAATGACATGATTGATATGAAACCCCCGAGGGATCCATTCACTAAAATGAGGCAGCAGAGTTACTCTGGACTCCATCTGGCTGTTCAGCAGTGTCCTTCATTTCAGAAGTGCACAAAACTGTGGCTGACCCGCTTAAAAAGATGGACACCGCCAGATCATAGACCAGACGGCGTACATACTGTCTCCATCTGCCTCATTATAGGGAATCTTCTGTTGTGGGTTCTGTCTGAATCACGTATTTCAGAGATTTACATAGAAACCCCTGGTGTAAGCGCTAAGCATAGAGTGCAGGATAAATGTGAGCCGAGCCTTACTGCAATATTTGGGAGGAAGAATGAACAAATCAACAGCAGGTCAAGAACTGGTTTTATTTTTATTTTTTAACGCTGTTTCTTGTGCAATATAAGTGATTAGATAGCTTTATTCTTTGGGTTGGTGCGATTACAGCGATACCAGATTTATATAATTTTTTATGTTTGGCTGCTATCACACTAAAAAACGCTTTTTTTTTTAACAAAAAAAAAGTTTTTGCATCCCCATATTTTGAGAGATATAATTTTCTATATTTCTGCTGACTGAGTCATGTGGGGACTTGCTTTTTGCAGGATAAGTTGAAGGTTTTTTTAACTGAAATTTTATTGAAATTTATCAAAATAGTTTTACAGAAAGGAAAAAGAAAAAAAGCACAAAATATCAAAGGCATATGACTTGAAAAATAGCAGATAATGCATTCTCTATTAACAAGGAAAGCTATCATTAGCATATAATATCTAACTCAATAAGTCTACTTCTTAGTATTCTATAAAAACCCAAACAATAACCTGACAAGACAAGACAATGACACGTGAGGAAGAGGGAAATGGTAAAGAACGTTACTTAATCTGCCTATATTACCTAAAACATTTTTAATAGCTATAACCACTGACAATCTCTTTGAACTCAATATTTGTCCCACAATGTTCAGATTATTTCAAAACGCTCAATAGTGTTATTTATTAAAGCTGTGAGATATTCCATACTGCAAACATCCTGTATTCGTGAATGTAACTCGCTGCTTGATGGAGATTGAGTCGACCTCCATTTACAAGCTATCAAACATCTTGCAGATGTTGCCATATGTAATACTAGTTGTTTAAGTTTATGACTCAGTTTAAACGGTGAAATATTAAGTAGGTATAATTTGGGGTCTAAATGGATCTGAAGGCAGGTAACTGTGATAATAAGAGACTTAACAGTTTGCCAAAAACCATGGAGGCTTGGGCATAACCAAAACAAATGGAGCAAGTCACCTCCTGTGATTCCGCATCTCCAACAACAGTTAGGTACAGTAGGATTAAGTTTATGCACTAAGGAAGGAGTATGGTATCAGAATATTAGTTTATTTTGGTTTTCTCTATAAGTATAACAAGTAGAAGTCTTGGCTGCATTTCTCCAGATCTCCTGCCATATACAGGGTGGGAGAGGTTCCCCCAAAAAGCTTTCCCATTTACTCATATAGGAATGTTTTGGGTGGTTATCTGGGCACAGGTTGAGTAATACCTATTAGATATCTGATACAAGACCCGCTCTACACAATTTTCAACTCGAGTGGGGCATGAGGCTTTGAAAGAAGAGATTAGAGAGTACATATAGTGTCTGATTTGCAAATATCTATAGTGAGAAGTGGTAGGGAGATTGTGCTGGGAGTATAATATATTGAAAGTTAGCAAAATCCTGGAGTGCACATCTACTGTGTCTTCAAAGCAGAAAAGTTGTTTATTAAACCACTGTCTTGGACAGACAAATGGACGAAACATTTCAAGAGAAACGTGCGTCAAGTGTGGGGGGACACCAGGAACCATAAGGGAGGTAATATGTGACATATGCATGCTTATGTCTACATCATGTTTTTGATTTCTATATGACTCATACCATGTCCTAAAATACATTGATTGAGACTTTAGTTTCACAGTGATAGCAGCATTAATTATATTTAGTCTTTTGACTTGTCTTGATATAAATTACTATGTTATAGCTGTTCACTTATCATCCATTGCCTCCTCAGCTGGGTATGTCCACAATGTGCTTTTTTTGTGTGGTTTATCTCACTTTTTAGATGTGTTGATTATGTGTTTTTAAATTAAATATGTCAATAAAAATGTATTTTTTATCTTTTGAATTGTGCCCTGTAAAGTCTTTTTTTGGGTGTATTAAACCACTGTCTTGTCAAATTATTTTTTAAGCTATCAGGGAATGCAGGATTAAATAAAAAAGGAAGTCAGGGGAGAATGTTCCGACATCAATGGAAAATTTTTTGAGCATATTTCCCAAATCGTTTTAGTGAAGGTTATTGGTCCCAACATACATGAATCTAGTTTATTTGAGGAGGTCCCCCAAAGATACAAGTTGGGGTGGATTGGGGCTAAGCATAATTTCTCAACTTCTATCCATCTAGAAAATGCCCTGAGATTAGACCACGCTTAGACCACCCTCCCCTAACTTTACTTGCAAGTAAGATTTGATGTTTAATTCTATGTCTTTTGTATGCCCAGATGAATTAAAGAATAGATGACTAAACATTATGTAGCTCCCTATAAGGAACACATACGGGTAGAGTCTCAAATAATTATAAAATCTTTGGAAGTATGGTCAATTTGACTGCTGAAATCCTTCTGAACAAAGATAACGGAAGAACGTTTCATTTAGTAAGTAACCGTCTAAGTTCAGTGAATAAGCAGGGGTAATTATGTTGAAATATAGTTTTTCTATTCTGATTTTTAACCCCTTAAGCCCCGCAGCATTTTCCGTTTATGCATTTTAGTTTTTTGCTCCCCTTGTTCCCAGAGCCATAGCGTTTTTATTTTTTGGTCAATATGGCCATGTGAGGGCTTATTTTTTGTGGGACGAGTTGTACTTTTGAACGCCATTACTAGTTTTACCATATCGTGTACGGGAAAACGGGAAAAAAATTCCAAGTGCGGTGAAATTGCAAAAAAACTGCAATACAACAGTTGTTTTTTATTTATTTTTTTTACCACGTTCACTGAATGCTAAAACTGACCTGCTATTCTTATTCTACAGGTCATTACAAGTTCGTAGACACCAAACATGTATAGGTTCTTTTTTATTTAAGTGGTGAAAAAAAATTCCAAAATTTGTTAAAAAAAAAAAAAAATAGCGCCATTTTCTAAGACCCGTAGCGTCTCCATTTTTTGGGATCTGGGGCTGGGTGAGGGCTTATTTTTTGCCCACCGAGCTGAAGTTTTTATTGATACCATTTTGGGATAGATACGATGTTTTGATCGCCCGTTATTGCATTTTATTGCAATGTTGCCGGGACCAATAAACGTAATTCTGGCGTTTAGAATTTTTCTCTCGTTACGCCGTTTACCGATCGGATTAATTATATTTTTATATTGATAGATCGGGCGATTCTGAACGCGGAGATACCAAATATGTCTATGTGGGGTTTTTTTTATTATTATTTTATTTTGAATGGGGCGAAAGGGGGGTGATTTAAACTTTTATATTTTTTTAAGTTTTTTTATATTTTTAAAAACTTTTTTTTTTCACTTTTTGCATGCTTCATTAGTCTCCATAGGAGACTAGAAGCAGCAACTATCCGATCGTTTCTGCTACATACAGGGGATCAGCAGATCCCCTGCATATAGCAGAATTGGTCCTGTGTTATGAGCGCCGACCACTAGGTGGCGCTCATAGCGACAAGATCATGACATCCACAGGCGTCTGCTGCAGACCCTGGGTTGTCATGCCCACCCATCGGTGACCCGCGATCACGTGACGGGGTCGCCGGTGGGCGGGGCTTAGGACGCGCTTCCAGGAAGCGCGCGTTAAATGCCGCTGTCGGAGATTGACAGCGGCATTTAACATGTTAACAGCCACGGGTGGATCGCGATTCCACCCACGGCTGTTGCGGGCACATGTCAGCTGTAAGAATCAGCTGACATGTGCTCGGTTCAGTGAGGGCTCAGTGCAGCAGCCCTCACTGAACAGGGGGGAGGCCAAATGTGCGTACTAATACGTCACCCGTTGTTAAGGGGTTAAAAGGCAGAATGACCAAAAAACAGCAATTCAGAAATTGTTTCTTGTCTTTGTCTTTTTTAATGTCGTTCATCTTGTGGTAAAAGTGGTAAGACAGATTTATTCTCCGGGTTAGCACGAATACTACATTTGTGTTGTATTTCTATGTTTTGCCACTTTTACACAATGAAAACAATTTTCTAAAAAAATTTCTCAGGCCTTGAGAAAGCGTGTGCTCATGCGAAACGGTATTGGCCGATTGGGTTTTCATCTGACCCGCTCACCATTTTTATGCTTTAATAAAAGGTTAGGACTTCTTTTGATATTGAATGCTGCTATTTTTTCTGACCTAATACTCTGCAATGCTTTTGCATTGCAGGGTATCTGATCAATCAATCGCACACAGGCAGGAGGGATGTCAGGTCCTGCTCAAGGCAGTATATGTGCGGCATTTTGCGGGAATGCACTTCCCGCAGCTCTATACCTGTACGGCACATGTTGTGAAGGGGTTAACGTTGTCGCATGTGATAACACACTCAGTCTTGCCCAACTCAGTGGCATCTCCCACTCAAAAACAGGAAGTCTAATACCACTGTCAAAATATTGAGATAGTGGAGAGCCCGACTTTAGCCAACTCCAGTCTTTTCCATGGAGGGCAGGTGTATACAAAGCAGCAGTAAACCAAAGCTTTGCCACTGGATTGTAACGAAAGATAAGTATAGTATTTTTTGTTTATTTTTTGCTTTTGTTCATGATCAGCTGTTTTTTATAATTGAATCAAATATATCATATGATATATATACAGGGTGGTCCAAAAGTAGGTGGACAGAAAGTAATATAATTTTATATACTGTATAAATCAAAATAAATGTTATTTACTAACACAAGCATAACATTGACAATTAAATTTTCTTCTGAACAATAATACAAAAGCCCTTAAATTTTATCAACGCAGGTGCTCAAACTGTTTTCCATTACAATTTGCACAGCTTTGAAATCTGCCTCATACGCTTCAACAAACTTTTTTGCACAAGTCTCTTTGGGTAGTAATTTCTTGAAATACATCTCTTATTTAATTTTTCAAATCACTGACACTTTTTGGTTTTCGACTATAAACTTTGTCCTTCAGTACTCCCCAAAAGAAAAAATCCATTGGGGTCAAGTCTGGTGAACGTGTTGGCCAATCAAGTGGGCCTCTTTGGCCAATCCATTTATTAGGAAATGTATCATCAAGATACTCGCGGACTACTCTTGAATAATGTGGAGGGGACCCATCTTGTTGGAAATAAAGGTCATTTGAATTAGGCTGTTGCTCTAACTGGGGAACAACTTGATTCATTAGAATTTTGAGGTACTTATCTCCGGTGACTGTTCCATCAAAAAATATTGGTCCTAAAACACCAAAATTTGAAATACCACCCCAAACATTGACACCAGGCTCATTTAGTTGTTGCTCTAATGTTAAATGCATGTTCTCATTATACCAGTAAATACAATTATGTCTGTTAATATGGCCGGATAATTTGAAAGAAGCTTCATCACTCCACATAATGTTATCTAAAATTACTGGATTTTCTTCAATTTTGTTAAGCATAATCCCACTAAATTGCAGCCGCCTGTCTGGATCATCCTCCAATAAACCATGAATTAGACGTGGGCGGTAGGCTTTCCACCCAATAGATTTCAGGATGATAGAAGCTCGTGAAATTCCCAATTCCAAAGAGGCTCTTCTGGTGGACTTTTTTGGACTCTGAACAAATGTTTCAGCAACAAGTTGTTTATTATCTTCTGTACAGACTGTTTTGGGTCGACCAGTTTTTGGAGCATTACGGATTGAGCCAGTGACATTGAATTTGTCACGAATGCGGTAAATGGTTTGTCTCTTTGGGGTTTGAGTACCAAATGTTTCAACCCAATTTGCTCTAATGGTTTCTGCATTTTGAGATTTCCAATACTCTGTTAAAATCCATTTTCTTTGACCTGTATTTAAATTATTTGCCATTATGTGTTATCTGAATTAACTGAAAAGAAAAAAGATTTGGGGGAGATCTGTGAAATCTAGATCTGTGAAACTGGCTCAGTTGCCCTTAGCAACCAATCAGATTCCACCTTTCATTTTCCAAAGAGTCTGTGAGGAATGAAAAGTGGAATCTGATTGGTTGCTAAGGGCAACTGAGCCAGTTTCACTTTACACCATGTTTGACAAATCTCCCCCTTCATAACCTTATTACACTTTCTGTCCACCTACTTTTGGACCACCCTGTATATGAATACAAATTATATTATTGCTACTTCTACTATAATTGAATCAACATCAAAATTCCGTGCAAAATCTGTAGTTTACCTGCAAATCTAAAATTCTTCCAGGTACACTTGCACACAATTTTTGAAGATATTCGGCAAGGAATGTTGTTTCAACCATCTTTAAGAACTAATCACGGATCTTCGGTCGATGTAGACTTGCGCAGATCTTTCTATCTCTATGTAATCCCTCACATATGTGAGATTAGAGCTCTATGGGGATCAAATCATAATTTCCAGGGCTCCTTATTTACGCTGAACATAGCTCATAGGCCATCTCTCTGATGGTATGGCATGATGGATAATTATTTGCTGGTATTTCTCAGAATAGAGGACTCCAATAAACAGGCACCATTGAGGACTGTAGACACAGTGGTCAGCTAAAGAAACAATGCAGCAGATGAAAGGCACATCAGCTGCTCCCGATACATGCGCAGTGAAATTCCCAGCTGAAGTACACAGCCTCACAGCGCATGCGCGGCTCCCAGCGCTGGAAGCTTGACTGCCTGGCCGTGTCATACAGCGCATGCGCCCCAGAAATATCAGCGCTCGCCAGGAGCAAAATTCAAATATGTGGGTGGCACCAGCCCTGACTGAATGTGGCGTCTGTCAGTGACTGAATACGAGGATCACACCCCTATGACTGAACAAGCAGGTAGGATTATAAGTGTATAAAATGTTATATACCCATTATATTTGCACCAATTTTAATGAAAAAAGCGTGTTAGTGATGCACATTGCATCACTAACAACACTATGGGGGCAGTTTACATAGTAGATAAGACATGACAGGTTCCCTTTAAGATAATTAAATGTATATTAAGAGATTTTGAGTGTTTTTTTTCTCCATATGAATTAATAATTAACAGTATACTTGTGCTTTAAAAATTGAGATTTACACTTTATAGGATCAACATTTAAATTTCTACTTACCTGTTATCTCTGTAGTCTGACTTTTTTTAATTGTTTTTATAATGTTGTTGATTTGTGTATATGTATATTTCAATAAAGATTGATTGTTTTTGACACATGGGAATTCCTTTTTTTTTTGGTTATATTACTTATGTATATTCCCATATACTAAAAAGACGTGCAATAGGTTACCTGTATCACAAGGGAGCAGTGCAATAATAAGTGCCTGCAGGCAACATTGAAGCACGGTAAAGGTTCTTTGCAGGTTTGGAGCTGCATTACAGCAAATGAAGATGGGGATTTGGTAAAGTTTAATGATGTGTCACCAACAGTCGGTCTCCATGGACTATAGTGCAATCAGACCCTACTTTAGCATAGCATTTCCTATCTTGCATCTGATGGGGGCCATTTTTGCAAAGTTTCCAAAAGTTTGCAAACCGTCTGGAGACAGGACTTCAGTGACCCACTTCCACTGTATAAATTAATTGTAACTGATGTTACAAGGGGTGGATGTGAGTAGCCCTGCCCAACCAGGGGGCTGATCCCAGGAGGGAGGTAGAAAGGTAAAGACATGTTTGTGGTTGTGTGTTAGAAAAGTGAGGATCTGCTGCTGAGACTAGATCCTAGTACCAGTGTATGGACTATCGGAGACTTTGAATCATCTGCCATGTACGGTTATCAGTTGCTTTGGTTACTGTGCTAGATTTGAGGAGCTAATGGAAGGACTAGTGTTTTATCTTCTTTGGCATTTGATTACCAGGTAGTGCCCCTGGATTTGTTCCTTTTACTCTTTGCCGTGCTACAGACTTTGGGGAATTCTATCTATATTTAGTGGAATATTCTCCAAAACGCAAAAAAGTTGTTTGATCGTTTATGTCTGCCGTCCTTGCTTGGTGTCACACACCACATTACATTGTCCTCAAGACTGAGAAATACAGGCAGATACATATTCATCATGAAATACCATCAGAGAGGCGTCTGCTTGATGCCAAATTTACTCTGCAGTAGGGCAACAACTTCAAACACACAGCCAGTGTCATTAAAGGGATGGTCTGAAGTCCAAAGTAATTTTCATTCAAAATCCCTATCTATTTAGTGTCATAATGTAAACTATTTTCTAATATACTTAAGTTAAAAATTCCCTAGAATTCCCTAACTACACTAACTGCTTTTATTTATTTTTTCACTGGATACTTAAACAAATGGTCATCAGTGGGCGCAGGCTTCAGTTACTGCTGAAGCCCCTGTCCCCTCCCTAAAATGAAGTGTCATCAGTGATGTTCGTTTCAGGGGCTGGGCAAGTCCCCCTGTGCTGTGCACTATGCGATGTGCACAATGACAGCATGCGCTCTGTTGCCAGCTCGGATCAGCAGCAGTAATGAGCCAACAACTGAGCGTATTGTCCGACTACCCAGCGTGCAGAGACCAATGACGTCACTTGCGGGGGCTACTTTTATCCTCAAAAAGTAGATAGACGAACAAAAACATAGACATTTTTTTAGAATTCAACCACTGATTAGACAAGAATGGGTAGTTTTCAGTCAGGATTTGGCCCAGAAGCTGATATCCAGCATGAAAGGGTTAATTGCTGAAGTCTTGAAAAATAAGGGTCAAAGCTGGAAATATTGAGTCTTTGCATAAACTTTATGTATTTGTCAAAAAGTGTTTTAAAATGTATGAAATGCTTATTATTGTACTTCAGTAACCATAGAAACATGTGATGAAAAGATCTAAAAATAATGAAGCAGCAAACGTTTGAGAACATTTAGCCACAACTGTATATACAATACTGTGCAAATTTTTTTGTGCAGATGTCGAAGAAAATGCTGCAAAGAATGCTTTAAAAAATTGAAGTGCTAATAGTTATGTGACCATCCTTTGCCTAAGGGCTCATGCAGACGTCCATCAACGTCCCATGGCCAGTTCCATGCACTGCGGTCCATGATAGACCGAGATCTACAGTCATCTGCATGAGCCCTTGGAAACAGCGTCAATTCTTCTAGGTACATTTGCACAAAATCAGGGATTTTGTAGGATTATAGACAGGTGTATGAGAGACCAATCAGTCCAAACAGGTTCTAATGATTATTATCATATGTAGGTTGAAACAGTCTATAACTGAAACAAACAGCTGAGTAGGAGGTATAGAAATGGGTGAAAATAGCCAAATTATGCAAGAAAGGTGAGGTTGTGGAAGACAGTTGTCATGTCACAGGTCATACACCGTGGCAAAACTGTGCACTGCAACAAGGAAAACATATATTTATAGGCAAAATTAGCCTATTTACCCTGTCATTCCGGCACTGCCTCTCTACTACTGCCCTTAGTCTTTGCTTCTGCGGTGACAGCTACAGCCATTTACTGGACTCAGCAATCAAGCCGATGTCATCTGCTGGGCCCAGTTATTAGCTACAGCAGCCATATCTTGTAGTTGTTACATCAACGCTGAAGCCGTACCAGCAAGAATCCAAGCTAACAGCAAAGACACAGCACAGGAGCTGCAATGATAAGTACAGTAAGTACTGATTTTCTAATTGTTATGCAGAGGATGCCTGTTAAACAAAAAGTATCCTGAAAAAAACCCTTTGAAGAAGAAGGAAATTTCTCTCTGCAAATAAATTAATAGCCACATGTAGTGCAGCAGTCTAGAATGGATGGATTAGACAAGATAATAGTGGGGCTTCCTCCATCTTTAAATAACAATGGCTTGTCCTTACAGGAGACCCAAGGCAGGCAATTATTTGTGCGTCTTTCAAAAATGCTTTGTCGCCAAGTACAATATAAATTGGATAAAAGCCTTGTAATAATGTGGCTCTGTCCAAAAAAAGATATGTTTTTGATGATATATTCACCTAAATGGATAGCAGAGCACAACAGTACTATGTCTTAATGATAAAATAAAATGAAAGACACCCATTTATTCTACTTTAAAGAAACCACGACAATTCCACCCTGGATTATTTCTCCGAGAATATTTGCACAAGTCAATGCACAACTGACTTAAGTAAAGTTGTCTTTGTTCGAACACCATAGGAGCAGAAGAAAATAGTGGCCATTAGTCAGGAAAACACAGAGAAAACTAGTGAAGTGTCACTTCTTTAGAAAGCCTTTTTTTTTCCTGTCCAATTTATCATGGTTTTATCAGGACTGCTGGGAAATGAAACACGGACGCTGAGCTGTATCATAGTGGCACCTTCTATTTACTGTGGAAAAGGAACATTTAGCACAAACTTACAAGACAAGCAGCTCCACATTAATAATATTATATTTTGAAGAGCAATATTTCCTGTGTTCGCTACATCTGGATGATAAGACTATTATGAGGAACAACTATTATGTTCATAACTCTTCAGGAGGATAATTCACAGTACTTTGTCTATTGTACTGCTTCATGTAATACTGGGATAACTAGAAGTCCTTGTCCAAATAAAATTCTATCATGCTACGCCTCACGCAAACACCACCAACCCATTGTTTAATATCCTGTACACAATTACATAACCTCCTTTAGATTAACTACCAAAATGATGAAGTTCTATGAAATTTTTGACAATGACTTGAATTGATTCACACTTTCTTGCTCTTATAATGCTTTAAAAAAATATAGAAAACTTCAGAGATTTCAGATTAGAGCAATCTGAGGTATATGGCTACCTTAAAGGGTAAATAAAAATTAGGTAAATGCACTTTAAAATTACTAATATACTTTTTGTCTGAAAGATTCCCCAATTTTCAGTTAAAAAGCTCATAAACCTTTCTTTCTAGCAGGTCCCTCTTCTGATTTGTAATGAACACTATGAATCAATTCCCCTCATCGACTGTATCCTCGCCCATCCCTTGTAGACTGTAAGCCCTCGCGGGCAGGGTCCTCTCTCCTCCTGTACCAGTCGCTGACTCGTTTTGATCAAGATTATTGTACTTGTTTGCTATGTATACCCCTTTTCACATGTAAAGCGCCATGGAATGGCGCTATAACAATAAATAATAATAATTCACACCACATTGAAAATTCTGCACTGCTGCACACCAAATAAAAGTCGGTCCAACTTTTAAATAGTCATTAATAAACAATGCGAGTGTCTGCGAATTGTGAACTCAGCTCTTATGTCCAAGTCAGACAGTTGAGAAATATTCCCGAGCGTAATTTCACACCTCTTCCGAAGTGCCAGGCAATATGGCAGCTTTCTACTTATAGCCACACTTCGTTAAGACTTTCCACACCCTGTTAATAATCTCAGTATGTTTGGAACAAGCCCTTATTCCCTTAAAGAATTGAGAACTAGTTCTCCAATAGGGAAACACTGCAGGAATATTTCTTCTGAATTAAGTATGTATTATGCTCAAAAGAATTGTGACCGACAGAAGACAGCATTTTTTGTGTCTCCATGTGACCTGAGCTTTATACAAAGGGGTTAATTCTGGTGACAGTTTATCACAAAGAATCAGGAATGTTGAAATGAAATATAAATTCTTCTTCTTGCCACAAACACCTGCTATAGGGAGGAAGAATCAAAACACCCACACACAAAACTGGTGGTGAGAAAGTCCCTCCAAAATTATATTGTTTTTTATTCTTTAATAGCAAAACTGCTCTGCAGAATACTGTAACATAATAGCAGACGTGATGCTTCTGTTTGGGTGAAATGCCTGAAATAAAAAGAATAAACAATATATGTATTTCAATATCATAATCGTAAAAGTAAAAAAAAAAATGTGTCACAGAAATATTTTTTTTTCTGTCTTTCTCACGGGCTTCAGATGTACCCAGTTTATTGCGGTGATGTGGCTTTTTGTAGCAGGGACAATGCTTTGGAGACTTAAAAAAAGGCTCAGTCAAGTTAAGTGAGTATTACTAGCTGATGACCTTGACACTTTTTTTTACTTCTTTATCAGCTACTGTATCTCGTTTCGAGAGCCTGCGGAAACTCCTACACCCTGATAGTTAATCTTTTTATTTATTTATATAGTGTCAACATATTCCGCAGCGCTTTACAATTCAGACAATTTACAGACATTATGGGCACTGTCCCCATTGGGGCTGACAATCTACATTCCCGATCAGTAGGTCTTTGGAGTGTGGGAGGAAACCGGAGATCCCGGAGGAAACCCACGCAAACAAGAGGAGAACATACAAACTCCTGATAGTTAAGTATTTGCTTTCTGCCTATTTCTTACTTATCTAAGCTTAGTGCGCCTTTAAGACCTTTGAAAATAGATTATATAAATCTAGAATAGAGAAAAAACAGAGTGGTAAAGTATGAACTGAAACAAAATATTTGATTACTGTCAGGAATTTATCTGGGGAGCAAAATCTCTGGCAATAATTAGAAAAGTATTGGTTTTAAGTTTAAAAGAAAAGTTCCACTTTTTTTAAAGGAATATCAACTCAATCAGAAGAGTATTTCAAAAAGGCAACATTTTTATACCATATACAATAGGCAAAATTGAGTGCAGTAAGGTTTTTGGTGATAGTTGTTGCAGATTTTAGCTTTTAGCAGAATCCTCGGTGCTCAGATATTGTAGTGGATTGAAATGGTTTACTTGGTGCTTACAGCAACCATTATCCTCCTCATCATCATCGAACCATGAAGGATGTAGGAAAGAATTGACAGAAAAAACAAAACAGAGATCTTACAGTGCAGTATTAAACTAACAATGAACTTAGCATCAACAGCTAAAGGCTCAATGGGTAGCATGTATGAGCTACTGGCTGTATGAACTCAGCCAGGTATGCTTGACTCTGAAAAGCTAAGGCGTTTCAGAATAAAACACACTTAGGGTATGTGCACACGATGCAGAAATGAAGCAGAAAATTTCTGCATCATTTCTGCATCTCCCTGGCAGAAAAAAGACATGCAGATTGTGCATGCGTTTTTCCTGCAGAATACATGCGGATCCACATGCAGATTGACATGCGTTTCCGCATGCAGATTGACAAGCGCTTTCCAGGCGATTTTAGCATCACCTGGAAAGTGCTTGACAACTAGGTCACACTATATAAATCAATGCAAACAGCATGGATTTATATAGTGTGACCCGAGAGAGTGTATATACTTACCTCTGATGGCCCGCGCTGTCCTGCTTTACAAAGTTCCCGGCTGCCGGCAACTTTGAATTGAAAGACCTGCCGACGTCAGCGTCACGTGACCCGTCACATGACTCTGACGTCACCGCAGGTCCTACAACTCACTGCAAGTGCCGGGAACCAAGCGGGAGCGCTGCGCGGGCCGACAGAAGGTAAGAATACATTTATTTTTTATTTTATTCTTTTTTTACAGCTTTTTTAATGGTACCTGGGTGTGGATGAGACTCTCCTCTCCTCCACACCCGGGTACCATCCGCATATTAGAACGCGCCAATAACGCAAGTACAAATGCTGTCTTGCGGAATTGGCGCGTTCTAATGCAAGTCAATGGCGGCGAAATCGCCGCGTTTCCGCAAAATTAATTGACATGCTGCGGATTTTTGACCGCAGCGTTAACGCTGCGGAAAAATCCGCATAATGGGCACAGCACATGCGGATTTCCATTGGGGAACATTGCTTCCCTTCTACCATGCGTTTTTCATGCGTTTCCGCGGCGTTTACGCAACTGCAAAAACGCCGCGGAAACGCATGAAATACGCATCGTGTGAACTCAGCCTTAAAGGGGTTTTCCCACAAACAAAAGTTCATTTTAACCAATAGATCTTGGTATAATAATAATTTCCACAATTGAATGTATTTAAATAATATGTCCCTGTGCTGAGGTAATCTTATAAATGTGCCCCTGTGTAATGGCTGTGTCACCGTGCCAGAACATGGTCTGATCATACCACATCTCCTGGGCAGAGGAGGCAGCAAACAAGAATACAGACATTACAGCAGGGGATCACAGATGATTCTTTCCTTGAGGTAAAACATTGTTTATAAACAGGCAGTGAAATGTTTTATCTCAAAAAGAATCCTCTGTGATCCCCTGCTGTAATGTCTGTATACTCTTTTGCTTCCTCCCCTGCCCAGGAGATGTGGTATGATCAGACCATGTTCCTGCACAGTCAGACACAGCCATTACACAGGGGAACATTTATAAGATTATCTCAGTACAGGGACATTTTTTTTAAACACATCCAATTGTGGAACTTATTATTATTCCAAAATCTATTGATATTGATTAAAATGAACTTTTGTTCGTGGTAAAACCCCTTCAAAGGCTGCCAGCGGCTTCTCCTCGCTCACTGCCCTGAATTGACAGGACTCTGCCTACGTGCGCGTATAGGCAGAGACCTGTTAATCCGGAGCAGTAGCGGAGATAAGCCGCCATGAGCAGCTTATAAGGGCACATGCAGAAGCTGAGGCTACTAAGATACACATCTTTGAGGGTGTGACCTATTGGCAGATAAGGGGCTGTGTCATGGGAGCGAGATTCGCTCCCAGTTATACCAATCTCCTCATGGGGCAGTTCATGTCTCTTCATAGTGGGTGGTCCCTCCTGCCAGTAGGTCATATCTATTTTTATCGGAGATTCATAGATGATTTACTATTCATCTGGACAGGAACTCAGGATGAGGCTGAGTCCTTTGTAAATTATCTGAATAAGAACCAGTGTTGGTTGGAATTTAAGTCCACCTTTTCCAAAAATCGATTTGATTATTTTGGGAAGTGAAGATGGTGAAATCTATATGTCCACTCATTTCAAGAGAGTGGACATCAACAGTTATTTAGATTACTCCACTGGTCATTTCCCGAATTGATAAAAATTGTGCCATATGGACAATACTGACTCATTCTGAAAAACTTAAAAAAAAATGAGGAAAATGTTTGGAAAAACGAGGAATGACGATTTTCGGAAAGAGTCACATATCCCGAATAGGAGTTTTAGGGGGAAGGGTTACCCTAAGAGTATTCTGAAGGATATGGAACAGTTACAATTGGATTGTTGGGTTGAAGGAAGTGTTTGCAAGTTGCAGCTTCTCCAATCTAGAACCAATTCCCATGATAAGTATAACAACATAAGGTAGAAACTCTTAATCAAATACAATATAAATCTTTATTAATATAAGGTTAAGAAATACAATGAGTACACACAAGGGGGTGACAGACAAACAGCAGAAGGAGATGTGCAAATAAAGCAATAGAAATATGTTCAGAAGTTAATCCATATAAAGTGCACAGTGCAGATAATGAATACATAATTATATTTATATTTGATATTTAAAGAATTTACATAAATATTTACATTTGATAAGCACTATGCACCAATACATAGGTGGAATTACATTTTATACATATACATACAGTACATATACATACACACAGGAGTAGCAGGAAAGTTTATAGTGCAATTGTATGTACATCCATATGTTTATTGGTTTATTTGCACATTCTCCTCCTGATGTTTGTCCCCTTGTGTGTAATTGTATGCTAAAAAAACTTACATTAATAAAGATTTATATTGTATTTGATTAAGAGTTTCTGACTTGTGTGGTTATACTTATGTGAATTGGTTCTATGTTAGCCATACCATTTATTGCCTATATGGTGACATTAAATTACTATCTTATTATACGTATGGTTATTATTTGATTACATTTTGTTACTTTATGCGAACCTACTGTGGTTGATTGTTTGCATTATAGGCTTCTCCAATTTGAAGATGGGTTCCCAACTGGACTTGCATTATCCTACTACTGTTGTTGGCTACAGGTCAACAATCGTAAATTGGACTTTACAGTGTTAACAGTTTATGGTTGCATGTATGTGTGTTTCTCTTTTGTCTAAAGATTTTAGACGGGGAGTGTTATGTCCCATGAGTTGGGAATCGTACAGTATTGTATTATTATCATTGTGCTGCTGTTTGGTTACTGTGCAGCAAGGTTTTCTCCCTTTAGAAATCTGTCTCTCCTCTCTCCCTGATATCAGTAACCCCTCCCTTCTTCTTCCTCATTCTGTATGTCAGCCATGTTAAGAGGCACATGTGTCTGCATCTCTGATTCAGAATAATTTATTTTTGCCTACTGTAATTGTGCTTAACTACAAGAATTCAGCTGGAATATAAACCTTCTTCTGGAATCTTCACATGTGCCTCTGCAATCAAGTCAAACTATCTGATGAAATCGATTTGTGAATATTGGTACATAGAGAGTCAGATAAATGGAATGGTCTCTCAAGCACCCCACACACTCAGCCTAGTTACAGAGTCAAAATAACTGTTAAAGGAGAAATGTCAGAGCAATGAAAAGGAGGTAAAAGTTTTGAAATTTACAAAACATATAGACCCAATTCATCAAGACCAGCGATGTTCACACTGGTCTTGATGAGTGGAGTTGTTGGGTCAGACGCTCCTGTTTCATTGAGAGGCGCATGTCTCTTAAAGAATCAATTGCATCTGAAAAGTGGCGTGAGCTTCGCCACTAATCTTACGCATCAAGGTAATGTACGCCACAGCTCATCATGAATAAGACAAGCTATGGAGCCACACCCTCTTTCCACTCCAGCTCCGATCATTTTGGCGGAGCTGGCCAAAACTGGCATGAAAATGCCAAAAGTTGTAAAATTTTCTGGCAAACACACTTTGATGAATCTTAAGAAAGGGATTAGGACAGCTCTCTTCATACAGGACTTTATATACTAATTGGATCAAATGAGATTAGAGAAAGATCTGGTACATTGGTCTTAAGGTGCCTGCAAGCAGGTCTGAACATGTTTGCGGACCTGACATCTCACATGGCTCCCAGCATGAGGATGGCGAATTGACAGAGATAAACATGGCAAGGGTAACTGGAAAGAATTTTAATCAGAATGAGGTAGGCAAGTGTAATGGCGACAGTCTGTCAATACAAGTACACTTTCTCAGAACCAATGAATGAATGCATGCACAGCCACCGATCTATTCCAATGGAGAATTTCAGAGCCCCATTCTTGGGATCAGCGGGAGTCCTAGCTGTTACTCCCACATATTAGCAAGTTAATATCTGTTCTGTGTCTGGGCAATAACTTGCAATGTTGGGCATAACACTTTTAATGATTATGCAGCAGTATGTAGGCACAATATGTAATGGTAACATATCACAGATGAGACTTTGAGCTTGACCTTAACGTTACAATAGGGAAAGTCTATAAACTTGGCAATTTAATTTCGATAATGAAACAGAACTTGGTAGTTTCTTTTTAGGAGACACAGAGTTTGGGAAATGATGAAATAACTGGAAGTGTCTTTCATTCAAACAAGTGGTTACTGGTAAAATAAAAATGTAGCTCAGCTACTCTTGTACTATATCACTGATGCAGAGGACAATTTGCTCCAAAGACACACATTTTCCCTCAACAAGGGTCTACCAGCACAGGCCATAGTCGCCTTGCTGTCTCAGGCTCAGAAAGCTTGTCACCACCAGCAACTGCTCTTCTTTCTTAGTCTCAGGTTAGTGACACCTTTCAAAAGGATGTATCATTCATAGCGGAAGTCCATGCGGTCGCTATAGGGCCCGTGAGTCGGGGAACCTGGTTGGGGGCCAATCATACTGAATGGGGATCAATTATACTGAGTGGGGTGCTGCTGAGGACCATTATACTGAATGGGAGGCTGTAGGAACCATAATAATGTGTGAGGGGCTGTAGGGGACTGTGAGGTCCCCCCATATTCAGTTGGGGACTGTTGGGGTTCTCATTCTGTGTGGGGGGATGTGGTGGCCATCATAGTGTGTGTGTGTGTGTGTGTGTGTGTGTGTGTGTGTGTGTGTGTGTGTGTGTGTGTGTGTGAGAGAGTACAATGAAAACACTATAGGAGAGCACTTTAGGAGCATCATGCTGTGGCTGAAGTATACTGTGTTGGTGGCACTGTGGAGACATCATACTTTGCTGGAGGCAATGTGTAGTCATTGCGGTCTAAATGATACGTGTGGGGTGAAACTATGAGGGGGAGATTCATTTTGGGGATAACATACAGTGTGTGTGTGTATCATACTCTATAGTGGCCATAAAAGGGGTACCGCTTTTGAGGCGGCTGATGGCTTTAATAGGGACATAATTACTACGTACATGCCACAATACATTTCCTTTGCCTGGCTTATAAAAGTTCAGAGATATGACTCCGCCAAGCGTGTGTGTCTATTTTTTTTTGGAAGTGGGGTGGGGTGGAGAGGCAATAAGAACTTATGGTATGGGGCCCTGCTGATTCAGGTCTAGCTTTGTTACAGCCGGTCTAGGGGCAGTCAAGCTGGCACTGTCAATTGTTTTCAGGTCACTTTATGTTACATTAAAGAAGCACTACTCCGATCAAATTTTTTATCCTCTTAATATATTGCAGTTGTCATATTATATGGCACTATGTACATACAATTGCTCATTTTACATTTCTACCTGGTAAATGCTTCTGTTGTCCATTAGGTCTATGACATAACGTGATTAAAAACTGCCCAGCTGAATCATTCTAAGCTCCATCTAGAAACAGGAGGTCTATTTTCACTGCACAAGTCTTGAGTCACTGCAAAAGTCCCTGGCAGGGGGAGAAGCGGAGCAGCTGGGTCAGGAGTTAAAGGGGGGGGTTGAGAAATGCAGGGACAAAAGACTTCCTGTTTGTACATATGTGACGCCCTGCTGTGCATGGAGCCACAGATCCTGGAGGGGTGCATTTCAGGTTTTCTCCACAAGAGGCCCTCAGAGCATACACACACCTCCACCTTCCACCTCAGACCACCAGAGGGAGCCCGGATAGGGATATAAATAGGGAATGTGGAGTGATTCAGCAGTTCCTGCTCAGACACAGAAGGAGAGAGTCTGTTAGTTAGTTCTCCTCAGGAAGTGAGTGGAGACAGAAGTCTGGAGTCCACAGCCAGTTCCTGCAGAGTGAGACACAGAGAAACAGGTCAGTCTGCAGTGGAGCTCAGTCAGACTCAAACAGCTCGAGTTAAGTGAGCTAGGAGCATTGCTGATGCTCAGAGAGCAGCAGAAGAGGCAGCCAACTAACTGCCAGTGTGTATAGCCTAGTGAGGGCCCGAGTAGACCGAAGGCTAGAGGAGTGAGTAGCATTGGGGGCAGAGGAGCTTTACCAGCTCACCCCAGAAACCATATACCGGACATCGGGTCCGAGTCTGCAGGGATTCTTTACACCCAGCAGAAGACAACCAGAACCCCTGGTGAACTACATGTCCCAGGAATACCAAACGCTGACTGTTATACCAGGGTCAGGAGTTACCGAGACCCCATATACCAGGGAGTGTGTACTCCAACAGAAGGCCCTACCACAGGATCAGCCGGTGCAGAACAGAGACTAAGTTAGGCCTAGCTCCAGGCAGGCCAGAGACTAACACTAAGCGGCGAAGAAACAGGAGGCCCTACACCAGCTCACTGGGGAGAGTCCTGCAGTGCACCCCTCACCCTACAGTGCTCCGGACGGTACCTGTATTTCCACCAGTAAAAGGTACAGAAGCAAACCGTGTGTGTGTGTCCCCTGTTCTTCCTTGGACCCGGCTGGGTCACCGCCATATCGTGTACCTCGTCAAACATCACTGCCCTGAGGAATAGCTCCACCTGTGGGGAGCTACACCATCAAAGCTGCCGTAACACCGGCCTCAGTGGACTGCCGCAGCGCTGGTGATCCTCACCAGACACCACCGGTGGCGTCACGAACTTTGACATTTCATTATCCCCTTTTTAAGAGGGACCCCAGAGTACGGGCCCAGGAGCCGACCACCGCGACTTCCCCCAAGACCAGGCATTAAGGCCCGGGCGCCGAGTAGTCCCCATCCCCTGGGCGCCACACATAGAGCAGAGAAAACAGAATAATTAACTGGGTAGAAAAACAAAATGAGCAATTGTAAGTACACCATATTATATAATATAATACAATATATTAAAGAGGACAAAAACTTTGATGGGAGTGTTTAAGACAGGATTTAATAGTAAGTCATACTGTTCCTTCAATTTGCTCAAGGGTCACCTACAAGCAATCACAGTCAGCAATCTGTAACCACTTGTTATTTCAGCATCACCTCCAACTATGTATATTTCATGATGGGGTCAATTTCTTAGCAATTCCAAGCAGATCAACTCGAAGGCCCTTTGGCTGGCTGCAGTCCGTTACACTGTTGAAGATAGTTAAAAGTATGTAAGTCCACCAAGTGAGGTACAATGTGCGTTTTATACTCTTAACCCCCTTTAGAATGAAGCTTATCCAGCACCACGTTTTAGGTGTTTCAGGTGATCTGTGAACTTACCTAAACCTGGGCACCCATGGTTCACGCAATAAAGCCGAGGGCTTTTAAGTTAACAATACATGGCTGTATTTAGGCTTTGATAAATAGTGAACGAACCTCAAATTCGGAAGTTTGCTAAAGTTTGGCAAAGCAATTCAATTTGCATAAAAACTTTTTGATGCAAATTGAATGTTCCTTATTATGCTCTGTGGTCCTCCCAGATCCAAGGGTGTTATACACATTGGGTGAATAAAAAAAATACTTTGTGCAGCCACAGCCCGCCGACAATTCTTAGGGTGTCCTTTCTAGCTCTACTGTCATCTTCACTCAGCCCCGATGCTTCCGGTGTCGAGTAGGCCTCAGATGTCTAAAAGTGAGTCGCCCGAAACCTAATGATATCTATAGCCCTAGAGGCAAGTGAGGATGAGCGGCAAAGTGTATGTTTTTTCAGCCCTCTACAATTCCGCTAAATGATGGCCAGTCAGGCTCTATTTTGCGGAATCCGCACAAAACAAATTGTGAAAAATTTGGTTTCAGGAGACACTATTTGTAAAATTTAAGTCAAATTCACTCATTCGGCCAATTAAGTCCATTCACTTATCTCTACCTTTCAGGAAAGTGACAAAGGCAATGTATCATCAGAAAATTACTTAATGTTTAAATCAGTTTTTTGTGTAAATATAATTTTTTAGCACTATTAGCAGTGTTTTTTCCTTCATGTCACAATCTGTATTAAAAAACAAAATAAATAATCTTGCAATTTTCACACTGGCCACTGGGACTTTTTTAGAGTCATGCTTACTGTCTCTTTTAAGCCACGTTCACATGTTCAGTATTTAGTCACTTTTTTAGATCAGTATATGTAAGCCAAAACCAGGAGTGGAACACTCAGAGGAAAAGTATAACAGAAACAAGTCACCACTTCTGTATTTATCACCCACTCCTGGTTTTGGCTTACAAATACTGATGTAAAATACTGACCAAATACTGAACATGTGAACATGGCCCTAAAAAGAATTTGTAAGCAGATTTTTGTTTTATAATTTGAGAGCAGTATGAGGTAGTGGTCGAGACTCTGATACCAGGGATGTGTCACTTACTGGGCTGTGTGTTGTTTCAATAAAATCAGTGTTTTATCAGCAATAGATTATCACTATAGGACCAGCGGTCTCTGCCATGTAGTCCTCCTGCTCTGTATAACCCCAACACTGATTGGCAGGTTTCTGTTAAGTCAGTGAACACAGACAGCTGTCAATCAGTAATGGGGGCAGGGTTATACAGAGCTCAGCATTCAGAGACAGCATGCAAACCAGTAAGTGACACATCGCTGGAATCAGGGTCTCTGCCCCTACATCATGCTGATCTCATATTACATAGTAAAAACCTGGTGACAGATTCCCTTTAAGAAAGAATTTTCAGCAGTCTCATTTTCATAGACAGGATTAACAATGATAATTAACACCCCTATAAAAAGCTGATAACACAGGATCCAACATTCACAATAGGTGATATCACAACTGACCCTGCTTCCCTCTCTCTTTACCCTTCACATGGGTTCATTAGATGTTTTAATACAAAAGACAGGGTCTGAGTAAGTCTTTTGCTGCTAATGCAACATTTCTAATATTACATTTTAATGCAGATCATGAATAACATGGCCAACATTAAAAAAAAAAAAATACATTCAACACAAACGGATTTAAAAATAAGTATTTTTCTGATTACACAATCCCTTTAAAGAAGTACTGCTGACATTAACATTTAAAGAATCAGGCCACATTAAAGAGACCAGTCATTTGATTCATGCTGCTAAAACAGACTGCTGACCGTTCTATTATTCTCAGAAATGCTCCTCTGTTTCAGAGAACATATACTTTAAAGATCCTTAGTTGGAGACCAGGCTAGTCCGGTTCCACACCTCGGTCGATTCATCCCAGGACACTGCAGGTGATTGACGGGTCTTTTCAAGTGAGACACCTGTCAATCAACTAGAGCGGTGCTGGGAGAAGTCACCTGGGGAGAACCTACCTGTGGTTCCCGACCACATCTTTAAAGTATATTGCGCAATGTCTTTACATGCCTATACACATTCAGACAAGTATAGCACAGACAAACCTGCTCATTTTGGCTGGATCAGGTGACTATTTTACATGTAGGAGGACCCTGGCAGCGGTATACTCCACACTCTCCCCAATGAAAAGGTCCGCTATACTGAACTGAGCATGTATGACCTTCTTTACAAGAATAAAATGCGAAGATCCCAGTTGACCCCAGGGGTATAGAAATAATGTATTCTTCTGCATTTTTTTTCTGTGCATTCATCTGCATGCAGATTCATCTATCAGCCAAATAAGCCCAAAGGTATGGGGGCACACGCTAAATAATTTCTGTGTTTTTGTCGCAAAAAATAAAGGATTTCCTAGCACCAGCAAAGTGAAAGAAGTTCCTGAAGTCTCATGCACACATTGCTTATGTCCTAGCAGTTTCCAATCTGCAGCATATCAATTATTTCAGCATTTTTCACCTATTCTAATAAATGGACCAAAAAAACACGTAAAAAATGCATCAAATATGAAGAAAAAAATAGTGCATTTTAAGCTGCATTTTTCCTGCCAACACTTAAAGAGGTTGTCCACTACTATACATAATGCTCCCAGTGGCAGATGGCAATACAGTTGAAAGCAGGGGCAGCATCAACATCCACCCGGCGTACCCGGGCAAGTGCCGGGGCCATGGACCATCAGGGGGGCCCACTCGCCATCAGAGCCTGGGCCGCTCCTCAAGCATCTCCGCAGGACCACTGGCGCTGCTGCTTGATTGCCGGCACTTCCCCAGACATGGCCGCGTGCTGTGCTGCTGTGTCTGCTAGTAATGACGTTGCAGGGATGGCACTTTAATTGTGCTTGTGTGTCGCCCCTGCCGCGTCATTACTAGTAGGCACAGCGCGGCCATGTCTGGGGAAGTGCCGGCAATCAAGCAGCACCGGCGGTCCTGCGGAGATACTGGAGGAGTGGCCGGCCCCGACAGCGAGTGGGCCCCCCTGATGGTCCACGACCATGTCTGTGACGGCCATCAGACACACCGTCGGCCCTGCACTGCCACGAGGCGCTGGACGAGACACAGGCTGGGGGTAGGTGAGTGAGGCTTGTCGCCAGCTTCCCCAATCCCCATATTAAAAATAATTCTAATGTGTCTGTGTGTATGTCTGTGTATATATATTTGTCTGTTTCATGTGTTTTTAAGAATGTGTTCAAATATGTATGTATGCCTGTATGTGCATGTATCAGTGTATATGTTTGTGTGCATATCTGTGTACCATGTACATGTGTGTGTATGCGCATGTCAGCTTACCGTGCGTGTGCATGTCTCCATACTGTGTGTGTTTGAGAATGTCTGCGTACTGTGTGCGTGTGCATGTCTGCGTACTGTGTGTGTGCATGTTTGCATATGTGAAGCATGAGGGGTCAGGCTGGGCCCTGTGTTGTATACCTATATTTCTCTGCCGTATCTGTGCATCATGAATCGTGGTATGTGTTAAAGGGGCCACTGAGACTCTTTCGTACCGGGCCCAGAAAAACCTGGAGCCGGCCCTGGTTGAAAGCAATGTTGGAGGAGGGAGCGTCATGTGACACTCCCTCTCCCATCATTTCTCCTCTGCGTCTGACACAGCGGCGTGATGATGCGCCACGCTGTGCCAGACAGTGGAGCTGGCAGCTGCTGAGGTGATGAGAGAGACACGCTGCAGAGACTGAAGCAGCGGGGAAGGAGGAGCGATAAGTATGTATTTATTTTTATTAAATCAATGTGTACTGATAATACTGGAGGACTGGGGCTGCATTTTACCCTATGGGGGACTGCATTATACTGCGTGGAGGACCATGGGGAGTGCATTGTACTCTGTACAAGACCAGGGGAGTGCATTATACTGCGTGGAGGACCATGGGAAGTGCATTATGCTGCATGGAGGACCATGGGGAGTTCATTATACTACGTACAGGACCATGGGGAGTGCACTATACTGCGTAAAGGACCAGGGGAGTGCATTATACTGCGTTGAGGACCATGGCAAGGAGTGCATTATACTGCGTTGAGGACCATGGCAAGGAGTGCATTATACTGCGTGGAGGACCATGGTGGAGTGCATTATACTGCGTGGAGGACCATGGCGAGGAGTGCATTATACTGCGTGGAGGACCACGGCGAGGAGTGCATTATACTGCGTGGAGGACCACGCCGAGGACTGCATTATACTGCGCGGAGGACCACGGCGAGGAGTGCATTATACTGCGTGGAGGACCACGGCGAGGAGTGCATTATACTGCATGGAGGACCATGGGGAGTTCATTATACTGCATGGAGGACCATGGAGAGTGCATTATACTTTGTGGCGGACCAGGGGGAGTGCATTATACTGCATGGAGGACCATGGGGAGTGCATTATACTGCATGGAGGACCATGGGGAGTGCATTATACTGCGTGGAGAACCATGGGGAGTGCATTATACTGCGTGGAGAACCATCGGGAGTGCATTATACTGTGTACAGGACTATGGGGAGTGCATTATACTGTGTTGAGGACCATGGGGAGTGCACTATACTGTGTGGAGGACATGGCGAGTGCACTATACTGCATGGAGGACCATGGGGAGTGCATTATTCTGTGTAGAGCACCATGGGGAGTGCATTATTCTGCGTGGAGGACCATGGTGAGTGCATTATACTCTGTGGAGTGTAAAGGTTTGTGTGAGGGCCATTATACTGTACGTAGGCCCATTATACTGCATGGAGACCTGTGTGTGGGTCACAGTTGGGGGATTATACGGTTGGGGTCAGCATACTTTGCACTGGGAGTTGAGGTGGGGTACAGCAGGGTCATTTATACTGTGCATGTGGAGGAATTCACCATGGGGGTATTATACCGTGTTTGGTAGACACGTTTGTTGGCATCATACTTTATGGGGCAATGAAAGAGGGATCTGGAACTTCAGCAGGAGGAAAATTACTATGTAAAGGTTGGAAAGTTGTGAGATCTGCTCTTCTCTGACCCCGACAATTATTTATATTTTTTTGGGGGGTGGTGGGGGCCCAAGTAGAACTTCTGCTATGGGGCCCCATGATTCCTATGTACTCTATCGCTGACCGTTCAAAGGCATCATGTGACCTCGGCTGCAGCTGGCTCCGATATCCGCTGATGTCACGTCAAGTTTGGCTGCAGCCGGGCATGACCCAGTGACGCGCTCCCCCCTGATTGATGGGCTGTGGGTGGGGTTTCACTGCACGTCACATCCCAGCATCCACCGCGCGCTCTCGCTCTCCTCTGCATTCATTGGGAAAGCGCGCGGTAGATGATGGGCTGTGCCGTGCGGTTAAACCCCACCCACAGCCCATCAATCAGGGGGGAGCACGTCACTGGGTCACGCCCGGCTGCAGGAGGGAACTTGACGTGACATCAGCAGATGCCAGCGCCGGCTGCAGCCAGGATCATGTGATGCCTGCTGAGCGGTCAGCAATAGCGCCACTCACAGGCAAGAATGACAACACAAGGTAATTACAAAAACACTTATTTCCACTCTAAATCGATGGAGGCATTCTGTATGGTAGTGGACAAGCTGTAAGTATTTGCTGCAGACATTTCTGATGCAATTACTGAACATGTGCACAGGAGATTGATGACAAGTAAAGATCTACTTATGTATATGAGGCAGTATCACAATTACTAATCTATCACTTTATTATTCTGTATCAATCAGCCCAGGAAAGTTTCCTGCATATAGCCAAACGCTCTTTTTCGTTTGCATTTTGAAATATTTATTCCGACTCTTTAAATAGTTCTATGCACTTTTAATGAGAATAAATACACCAGACCTGCTGTCCAAATAAAATCAGATGCTAATGTTACAGCTAATTCAGAAAATACCTTCCTGTTTTTATGATGAGGCTTCCCAACCTAAAGGCGCAAAGGTGGTTATTACTTAGTAAATACTGCCATCTAGTGGTAGAGCTTTAGATTTTATTAGTGAGCAACAAATCTTATGAGGTGCTTATTATCATGATGAATTGCATTGCAAAAGGCAGTAATAGGGTATGAAAAAGCATTGTTAATACCTTTAAACAAATTCATATAAACACAAATCAGCCATGACTGTGAAAGTGCCTATCTGGGACTCCACATTATACATGCAAACACTGAGGAATATGGATTATAAATTCATACCACGTTAACCTTCAGACTTACTGATTGCTACGTAAAGAAATTAAATACATTATTATTTGGATGGCATCACAGGGAATACTAAAAAGACTTGAACATGTATGAAAGTTTCACAAAACAATATTGGAATATTAGATTAATGTGCAAAGCCTGCCCTGGGTTTTGTGTGGTACACTTCTCACTGCCCAATCCCACCAACAGACACGCCTTTTGCCATACACACGGGCACAGGATATATACCTTACAATGTCACATACACAGTATTAATTAAAATTTTATATAAAGTAGCTTAGTTTGCTGATGTAGGGCCACAATTACATTTTGGATTGCCAATAACGCAACTATTAGTGCTGGTATACTATACACAATTATTGTACTTCTATACCGTGTACATATTCTAAATTCTTATACTCCTTATATACAGCGGGTGAAATAAGTATTGGACACAAACAATTTTCTAAGTAAACATATTTCTAAAGGTGCTATTGACATAAAATTATCATTATTATTATTGGCAATCCTGCCAATTAGTGAAAAATAATTTCAGTTGGTTCAACTGATGGCCTATAAAAAAAAGTGTCTCATTAACAAGGTGCCACACAAGAAACATCTCATGATGGGTAAAACCAGTGAGCCATCTAAAGACCTTTGCAACCTGATTGCTGCAAAACTTACTGATAGCATTGATTACAGAAGAATTTCTAAACTACTGAAGGTTCCAGTGAGCACTGTTGGGGCCATAAACTGGAAGTGGAAAGATCATTTCACCATAAACAGGCCACAACCAGGTGCTCTCTGCCATATTTCAGACAGAGGAGTGAAAAGCATTATCAGAAGAGTTTTCCAAATGCCAAGGACCACCTGTGGAGAGCTACATAAAGATCTGGAATCAGCAGGTACAATTGTTTCAAAGAAAATAATAAGTAATGCACTCAACCTCCATGGCCTGTATGCATGCTCACCATGGAAGACTCCATTGCTGAACAAAAAGCATGTTCAAGCACGTTTAAAGTTTGCTCAATAACATTTAGACAAGCTTGTAAAATACTGGGAGAATACAGTCTGGATATATGAGACCAAAATTGAACTCTTTGGATGCCATAATACACACCATGTTTGGAGGCGAAAAGGCACAGCATATCACCCCAAAAACACCATGCCGACAGTGAAGTTTGGAGGTGGGAACATCATGGTGTGGGGCTGTTTTTCAGCATACGGCACACACAAACTTCATGTAATTGAAGAAAGGATTAATGGACAAATGTACCGAGACATTCTTGATTAAAAATCTGCCGCCATCTATCAGGATGATGAAGTTCAAATGGGGGTAGACATTTCAGCAAAACAATGGTCCTAAACGCACAGCCAAGGAAACTCAATTGGTTTCAGAGAAAGAAAATAAAGCTGCTGGAATGGCCCAGCCAATCACCTGACCTGAATCCAATAGAAAATTTATGGCAGGAACTAAAGCTTAGTTCATAGAAGGAGCCCACAGAACCTTCAGGATTTGAAGAGAGTTTTTGAGGAAGAATGGGCCAAAATCACACCTGAGCAATGCATGTGACTAGTTTCTCCATACAGCAGGCGTCTTGAAGCTGTCATCACCAACAAAGGATTTTGTACAAAGTATTAAATTAATTTCAGTAAGTGTTCAATATTGTTTCCCTGTGTAATTTCTTAGTACTACACAGCTTAATTTATCAATATCTATGGTTTGATTTCTTTGCCTGTGTGGATTGGATGGGTTGTTAGCGACATGGTGAGAATTTCAGGTCAATAGCACCTTTAGAAATATATTTACTTAGAAAATTGGTGACGTGTTGAATACTTATTTCACCAGCTGTACATATAAACATTACACAACACACTAGTGTGTAATGTATGTGTGTGCTGTGTATATGTATATAAAGAGTACACATTACACAACACACACACACGTGTGTAATGTTATATACTCAGTATACATACGGAGTCTGATGAACAGACCTGAGTAGTCTCAAAAGCTTGCTATGTCACCATCTTTTCAGTTAGCCATAAAAATGTATTAACCACTGAGGACTCTCAAATTTTAATATTTTTCCAGATCCAGCAATGCAGCAGAGCTGAGAAAGCTTCCCCAGCCCATATCAGGCTCTGTATTTACATTGTCTATAGTCAGCAAGCTGCTTATCACAGCAGGGATTTTGAGCTACTCACAGCAACGATAATGTCTTAGTGTTAAAACCTTCAGTGTAAGTAAACAGAACACACCCTGACATGAAACATTGTGGAGTTGTGTTGTAACCTCTACCTCATGCTGTCCTCGGATTACATAGCGAAACCTGCTGACGGATTCCCTTTAACCATTCTAATCATAGGGATGGCACTGAAAGCTTTTCACTGTGGAAGCCAGATGTTGTCCAGGAAACATGCCAGTAGAGGTCAGAAACGTATAGATGGACCAGTTGACAGAAGAAAGGATAGCTGTGGAGTCCAGCAGAGTATGTGTTAAAGCTAGGCAAAAGTGAGTGTAACACTTCCCATATGTAGTGTGCAACCCTGGGGCTATAGAGAATATCAGAGAGAAGAAAATCAAATGTACTGCTGTAGATTGTCCCGCAAGTGGGAGACCAGCTCACCTATTCGAAAGAACCACCATTGCACAGATAGAGGTTGAGGATTGCTGCAACCAGCAGGAGCAAAGAAGCTTCTTCATGTGAGTAAATAGGGCATCTACCCAAGAGACCGCACAATGGTGGCTCAATGGGTAGCACTTGCACCTTGTAGCACTGAGGTCCTGGGTTCAAATCCCACTAAGCACATCTGCAAGAAGTTTATATGTTCTCCCTGTGTTTGTCAGTTTTCTGGTTTCCTCTCATACAAAGACATACTTTATAGGGAGCCTAATCGAATATTAGTGGCATGTAAAAGGCTGTTAGCTGGGCTATACATGTGTGTGACCAGCGCCCTAGTACAAGCATCATCTGTGTGCAATTCTAACACTAAGCAATCACCCCCTCTATGGAATGGTAGGCTGAGAGTGGTTGTTTCATCAGTATATTGCACGTGTTACCTCCTTTAGTAAGGGGGTTCACTGCATCCTGTTTATGTATTTTCCTTTGTGACCTTAGCCTTTTTGCTATATCTAGAATTGAATTTTGGGAATTTTTAAAGTTCCCTTTATTCCTGTGGCTGTGCTTTTTATTTTCCTGAGGCCAAAAACCCAACTTTTTCAATCCAGAATGTGGAGAAATGCATCATTTTAATAGACTTCGCAGCTGTTAAAAAAAAAGTAGGAAATGCATTCTAAGTCAAAAGTTTTATGGTAGGGAATTCTGCATACAGTATACTGAATCCCACTGTCCCACTGCTTCTCAGATCAAATCCACAATTTCGTACAAAGCTGTACATTTCATTCTACAGAAGGAATCTAAGTCGGCATTGATCAATAACAGTTCCACCAGTGGCAGTGGAAAAGTATTGAGGTAGACTACAGACTTTGGGACCCAGTTCCACACTCAAGGGAATTGACCTGACCTAGACACCAAATCTGGGCCTGTTACCACTGCCCGACCTCTGGTTAGTGTAGTTTTGATAAAATCACTGTTTTAATCAGCAGATCACTAGAGAACTCGTAAACCTGCTGCAATGTAGTCCTCCATATTCATGAGCTCTGTATAACCCTGCCCACACCACTGATTGGCAGCTTTTTGTGTAAACTGTGCATGTGCAGAAAGTTGCCAATCAGTGATGTGGGGGGCAGGGTTACCCAGAACTCAGCATTCAGGGAACTGGTAGATTTGCAGCATATGAAACACATTTTTAATCAAAAATTGCAACATCAGGCTGCTCTCAGAAAAGGTACCAAAAAACTGGTGACCGATTGCTTTTAAAGGTAAATGACATTTCCCCTTTTTCATTCTTTTCTTTAAAGCTCATTCACATTGAAGTGAAATTTACTAGTCAGTTCTTGTGTGAAGACTAAATTTTGGAGCTTTAGTGAGGGCTCTGACCAATCAGATTTAGTGCAGCTCAGCAGTCTTAAATTACTGAGCAAATCCGGTATTCAAAGTGGGCTCGAAAAGTGTTGAGCCCTTACTGAATATTCACGAGCAGCTATTTTTCTAAGATGCATTAATAAAATTCAGGATAGCTGCAGTGTCATTTAGACTACATCCAAACTGGCTTATGTTTGTGTGTTGTCCATGTGCACATTAAAGTTTGTCCCCCAAAAAACAGACATGTTTTTGTCTTGTCTGTTGTGAAGATGGCAGATAGTTCCTGCACCTGTCCGTAATACTGTCCACAACTTGCAGACTTGACTGATCCAAGAATTGAAACATTCGTCTGCCCATAGCCTCACCGGGAGACATAAGGCAGAACAAGAGAGTTACACCAGTCCTTTAAAGACTTAGAATTCCCAACATAAGAAAAAAAAACAACATTTTCTTTCATTTTCAATCAAAATGAGATTTTATTTTTTTTTTTTTACAAGACTTTCTTCAACTTTTTGTTAAACAATAAAGATCATTTAAAAAATGTACAGGGCATGTGAATCTTCTTACATTACAAGATTGTTATTAGATCGTATTATTCACAACTTCAAAAAAATAGACTTTCAGACTTCAGACATAGAAATAGTAACATTGTTCTAATGTAGTCTGGTACAAGAAATAATAACCGCTCAGATTTATAGTTTAGTAAAAACTAAACATTTCTATACATAAGAGACAAATGTCAAAAATATATATACAATTCATTCTTGAATGTTCAAGAAACGCATGTCTGTGCTGCCACTCCCTTTCATATTAACCGTTTTTGTAAAATTAAGGTTGCCATCTGTCCATCAGGTAAGGAGTATGATAAAGCTTGGCATACAGAATGACTGTACGTGTATTGGTAAAGAGGTCTACGTGTTCTTCATGAAAGGTCACAAACCAATTAAATAGTTCTACTAAACAGTTTGGTTCCATAACTACTAGTATTTTCTAGTAGTAGGGAACTATCTGGGAACTTCTCAATAAAACCCATTATTCTAGAAGGTGTAAGGAAAAGAAAAAAAAAAAATGTTTCCTTGGTAGACCACACCAAAACTACAGCTGAGGGAGCAATCATCACATACAAGTCAAGCTCAGAAACTTCAAAACCATTCCTTTGTCCTAAAGTTCTTGAATGAGGACAACTTCTTTTTTCAGATACAACAATGCCAACCAGCACCCCATCACTTGATTGCCACTGATTTGCTGAGAAATGTTGTGAGGGACATGTATTGGAAGGTGCTATAAAAAGGCAACAGAGTTATATATGGCCATTTCATAGCAAATCTCTGTTGTCCAGATGTCTTTAAGGGACTGTCAGCACAAGATGACTGTTGAAAACAAGTCTCGCCGCTCGGTGCTTCACGGCAGGGCCAAACATTTAAATACATCTTCCCATCTGTTTGTTTTCCTTCCATCTCCACCCTCCCTCTTCTTTGATTGACAGCTCTGGCTTCATAGAGCCAGAGAAGGGTGGAGATAGAGGCAAACCAAGCAGGTGGAAAGGTGTATGTAAACGATTGGCCCGCCATGATGCACCGAGTGCCTGTACTTGGTTTGAAAAGTCATTCTGTGCTGATAGAGTCCCTTTAAGAGAAAAAAGGGTTGTGTATATAGATTGTATACAGAATGACACAAACAGAAACAATGTCACAGACATCTTTAGGTTGGTCTCACTGATTGGCACAAATAAGCTACATTCTAGTAGGAATCTTTGTAGAATGAAAATGTTAAGTATCACAAGCAACAAGTCCAATATTCATGATGTCTACTGGATCTTCGATGTCTCTTGCGTTAATTAAAAAAAACAAACCTCAGCATCCACTTATGGGTGTGTTACAGTCATGAAATCTCAGTAACTCTCAAACTTGCATGAGATAATTCAACAAGGCTGACAGATAGCTAGACATCTATCTATATCTATGTCGATATATATCAGGTAAGTGAATTTTGAAGTGATGTGCAGGTCATTCACTCATTGTGTAATTGTGGATGTAGGAAACCCTAAACCTCATTATGGAAACAGAAGGAAATGCCAACAGAACAACAAGACCAAAGCCAACATGGACCCCTTGCTAAAGAATATTGCACGTCATTGCTCTCTACGCCATGTAACAGAATAAATTCCAACGGTGGCCATGAAGAGCATTCCAGAATGCATATACTGCCCATGTGATGCACTTTGTTCTTTATCACATTTGTCCCATATCAGTGAGTAAGTAGACCATTAATTAGAATAAAAACCATCCCATAGTCATACCAGGAAAGTAGCAACATATGGTGTACTAATCAGGCTGTCTTCATTTCCCCTTACAATGGTAATGAGACTCCGACAAGCCAGAGTGATTGCAAAAGCCACAAACTACAATTATCCCAAACATACATTATTGAAAACCTCCCATAAAAAAAGACAAACTGCAATATAAACAGAAATCCACATTTCACAGTTAAACGTCAGCACTGCAAAACTAATACAGCAGTCAACTTTCTTCATAGTGCCTTCTCTAGCAGAAAAGTCAGTCCAGTGTCTTGTAACATTTGGTCATACTGGAACTTCTAGTGACAGCTTACAAAAATCGGGAAATCCCTGACATGTATTTCAATGGAATATCATTTTTTTATATAATATTAAAACTTTTACGGTTCACATTTAGAACCTGTACCACAAGAAAGGTTTTACAATCATTTACAAAGTATGTCTGTATATTTCTTAAGGACATCCACTAGGTATTTTCATTTTACAAAATTCAGGCCACGCAGATTACATTAGAAACAAAGCTGAATTGATATACCAGCCCTCCGTGGACTGGCACACAATGTAACACTGGTACAAAGATCCTCCAAACTAGGAAGGAATAAAGGTAATACTGTAAGGTGGCCAGGGGTAATGAAAGCTGGTACATTAAGCAGTTTTTTTGTTTTCCACATACAGAAAATGTCATGTAGCAAAAAGAAGCAGCCACATATGTTCCAACCAAGTTAGTTCAGTGGCTATGACCATTTCAGATGAGCCTGAATCTTTGTGGATTTTCAGCATGGAACCCGCACCATCTACTCAGGGCAGCAGTACCTGATATCAGGGGAAAGAGCTACAGAACGCCACACATATTGCATACTATGATGTGGAAACTTCAGATTTTTATGCAATTTAACCCTCTGTTACACATGTGGAGTCGCAGAAAATACTTCCTCAAGCGAGTGGAGATGGCAGGTGTGCTTTACTGCAGACATCTTTATATTTACTTTGCAGCAACTAAAGCACATACTGTTGTAATTGGCACTCCAGAAAAAAATTACATAGACTAAAGAACATTTTTGCTACCGGTGACTGACATTACAGTGAGCATTTATACTAAGCATAAAGCTGTAAGCAGATCTGGAGAGAAATGATGGACCGTCAGAAAACTATGGAGCCTGGAAGCATTATCTGTACATCATTTACTGTAATTATAAGGCAGTAAACTAAGAGCCCTACACCATAAAGATAAGGGCGATAACACCCCAAAAGCTCACTTTCATTGCCCAGCGGTGACAAATGCAGCCATCATGTTTTTGGTTATTGATCGCATCTTTTCTGTTCATCTAAAAGTCAAAAGTTTGTCAGAACATCTGTAAATAAAGGAGCGTCTGTCCATGGTTTGTGATGAAGGAGCATGAGAGAAGGAATGTAAGTCTTGTAATCCTTAAATTGCCCATATAAATCTTTATCTGCCCGCTGTAAAAGGACCCTTACTGGATAGGCTTGTAATAGTAAGGGGGACACCTTGTATCTTCTGATAGGGATTTGGGGGGGCTTGTCTAACATCTTTATAAAGGATAAATGAGCTGTTCAGGGACAACTAACTACAAGTTAAAAAACATACGTTCATTGTTAAACGCAATGTCACCAGTCTTCATAGATTAAGACTACATAAAAAGTTAGGTAACTTTGTAAATTCCTTGACCTACAGTATTTTGGGACTATAAAGCTATAACTCCGCAGATATTACCTAGTGTATGTGTTCTATAATGCACAGCAAGAGGGGCCTAGCGTCAGACTTCCCAGACTAGTTCCTTATTATAGGGTCGTAAAAGTGCTCTGCTGCTCTTCTAACCTTGACCACCAGAAAACGTGTATTACCCAAGACAGCCAACAAAATAAGTACTAAACTCCTGCTCTACCCAAGACCACCTATAAATCATACATTAAAGAGTTAATTACAAAATATTAAGTTAATCCCTATCCATGCAACTACTCCCTTTCTTTGGCAGTCCCATAGACAATTGATAGAGCAAAGGTCAAGCATATTCATCTCTGCTCCATTCAAGATGGGGCTCTACAGAGTCCGGTTTTGAGTTGCAAAGCCCCAATCACAGAATCTTGGAGGGTCTCATGGACTACATCTCCAGCAATCCATAACTTATCCCTGATCCAATGGAGGAGAGTTAGTAACTTAACATTTTGGAAGTAACCATTTAACCTCTAAACTAGCATAGATCGAGAATGCTTTGTTGATCTTCACTTCACTACTTTAGAACACCAGTAAAGTCCTAATTTGCCTGAAATATCTTTTTTTCCCCTTAATTTTCTGTTGCGTTAAAAATACACAATCAGTATTGCAACTCTGCAGCTTTTACAATTCAGAAGGCTTCAGGAGCTTCTGGGAAGTAAAGTCTTTACAACAGGCGCTGTACATTATATTATATGATGAGAACACCTCACTGTGCCAATGCATTGTAAGTCAAAAGAGAAAAGGTTTTGGTCCATGTTGGAAAGTTGAGAGCAATCGAACTGCATTATGAGAAAATAGCACAAGTGAACAGTTACAATATTGGATTCATTGGTATACAGTATACTTTAACACGTTGTACATGGAGAATGACAAAAAAATGAAAGTCATCCTGCGTATAGGATTCTGAAATACAAAAGACAGATAAAGGGAAAATCAGCTGAAAGCTACAGTTTGCCACTGCCATAGCATGTGTGGGGGAACGGTCTAGCTACTGGTGCTTCTGAGAGACACACTTTAATCTCCAGATTGAGCTGTAAGTCTGAAGGACCAGTGCCTCGATGAATATATACTACCAGTACCCTCACAGGGGAAACTAGGGATTTTATTTTTTATTCAAAGGATGCATTTGGCTAGAAGGTAGGGGACTGTGGCGAGGGTAATAGTAAAAAGATCATTTCTCTACTGTACAAGATCTGAAAGGAGTGCGAGATAAAATTACTAAATACCCATCAAACAATATTTGTGACCCATGACAAATCATGTAATGAAACAGTGTGAACCTTCTGTATCATATTTTGTGAATGAGATCTTGCACATTTAAACTTAAAGGGAACAAGTCACCTTAGAAAATGCCATTTATCTGCAGCTATAGGGTTAATCTGCAGATAAATAGCATTACAATGCTGCCAGTCTGCCTTACTGAAAGTGTGGCTTCCGGGAGAAAAGTAACTTCTTTCTTCCCAGGAGCTACTGGCTTTCAGTCATAGGGGTATGCATGGAGGGGCTTCAGTCATCGCTCACAGCACCGCTCACTATAGTGTGAATGGCGGCAGTAAGCATGCACTGGCAGTTTGATTGACAGCTCGCTTTGCACAGATGCACTGCACAGCCGGCGGTCCAAGTGCTGGGGCATGCTTATAGCCGCCTCTCACAGAATAATGAGCAAAGCGGTGACCGTAATCAATGTGCACGTCCTCATGACTGAAAATCAGCAGCTCATGAGAGGAAATAAATTCCTTTTCTCCCAGTAGCCGCATTTCAGTAAGGTGGCCCGGCAACATTGTAATGCTATTTACCAGCAGATTAACCCTATATCGGCAGGTAAATGGCATTTTCCAATGCAAAAGGTTCCCTATAAGTTACTATACCGACTTTCAATCTTGTTGAACATTACATTTCTCAGGATTTCATGATTCCTTGCCCATGCTCTAATCACAAGGTAAATTCTCCAGTTTACAAATGGATTTTACTATTACTGACAAATTAACCAACCCGAGATTAATTTAACTAGAATTAAGTATTAGTAAAGCTTCTTATTCTGTGGTTACTTTAAGACAAATGGGGAATACTAAAGTGAGCCCGTTACATTCAGTCTCGAAAATACCAATAACCAATGAACTATTCAGTGAAATGGTGCTCACTTTACACCCTAGTAAAGGCTGGAAATTAACGCGTCACATTTGACCTTCCCCCTCCACAAGCAGTTTCACCCATTTACAAAATTATGCCTAAGAATTACATAGAGCTCTTCTTCGACATGAAATACAAGGTGCTTCATCCTTCTGACCCCATAATTAGCAATGCACTATGCTCTTGTGGGGTGCAAAAGTACCCACTATTTCTGATAAAACAAAGCATGTAAGGCTCTCCAAATGACAGATAACCTTTCAATAGACAACATGAATTGTACATTAATTAAAATTGTATACTAATGGAAGTATTAGAATAGAAATTGCTCATTTATCAAGTTTGTACCATTTAATTTATATGATTAATTTGAAGGTTCTACAAAATAAGACGACTAGAAAGGGAAAACTTTTATAAAAAACTGATGCTTATGGCAGTGTTCCTAGATATCTGACCGGCTGCTTGAATTACTACTGTACTGCTACATTTTACCTTTAACATTTCTATTAGGATGCAGTTTCCTGGCCCACGCAATTATTCCTGATGGTCTGCAAAGTCACAAATCAAAATTAGAAAATTCTTGTAATCTCTTTCCCACCATCTAAGTGCAGAAAGTCAACTTATGGAAAATGCTGACATTATCTACACAATGAACACCTCGGGGGGAAAAAAATGTAACAATAAAATGAATCACTGCATGCTTACAGCTAATGGTAAAATAAAACGCTGAAGTACTGGGCAGGATAGGTTTAGAAGCACACAAATGAGAGCATATTAGCGATAAAAGATATTGGGGTGCTTTCCTGTTTGAATACTAAAGTGCTAGACTTTTAGGTCCACGTCAAGACTGCAGCGGTCATTACGTCAGGCTTTAGCCAGAAGCTTATATTTAGGCAAAGCTCCAAATTACACCATGAGCAGGAATCTAATCGGACAACGTTTCTGACAGCCTTAGCTCTGGATAATCTATTACACTGAAAACTTTTACTTTCAGCATTTTTCAAAGCTAGCGACATTTAACTAACAGACGTATGTGGATCTTGGTCCAATTACAATTTCTCCCGCGCGCGACAGCTTCAATTATTTCTATGAGGCTGTCACACTAAGGTCTGGAGACCAGCGACCAGTCCATGCTCGAACATCTGTATGAACCCCAACTAGTGGAAAACATGCTAAAAGGGAAAGAACCCTATTAGGTTGGGGAACTTTACAATCTAGAAACAAGGAATGAATGAAAGATTTTCCTATTTGCTTGGTTCACCTCCTATTGATAACTGTATAAAGCAAATATCAGGAACTACAGCTACTCTGAAGACTACCCAAAGTGTCAGCAAATAGGGGTTAAAGATAAAAATTTGTTCACAAGTGTAAAGGGAGCGTGTTGGCAGTGTTTTAAGGTGAAACCAGAGATCGTGATCTACTAATCATTGTTTAACAATTAAAACACCACCATATCTTCATGATCTGTTGTATTCAAACTGCAAGTGCACTGGGCGTTGCAAGCGCACTTGCAGTCCACGGTTCCCCTTAATTTCTTTTAGCTCAGTGCCACTCCCGGCTTATTGTTTACAGACCACAGCCTCTGTCTCTATCAATGTCAGAGAAAGCAACCTCTGTCTCAGATGTCAATCAAGCTCCCTCGGATGACACCAGGAGGACTGCAAGTGTCCAAAGCACTTGCAGTTTTTTCATATGGATAATAATAAGTATTTCTTTGCAATGAAGCAACAGAGTAGTATAATGTTAAATAATTGTTTTTTAATTGGTGAATAATTACCTATATATCGCTACCACTGGTTTCCCCCCCAAAACACTGCGCTGAGAGAATCCCAATATATATTTACTTGTTTTCAAACCTATAATAGAAAATGAACAAGTAAAATCTATTCTTTACCGTTTTTATCAATAGCCTATGAAGAAAAACAACTGAAACCGCAGTGATGTATTCTAGAGTTACTTACGGGAATTATGGCTTGCAGAGCCTACAGAATTCATTATTTTTACATGGAAACACTAACAAATAAAACAACTAGAAGTGCAATTTTTTATGTTTCATAATTTACCTTCAGGAGATACTCTGTAGGAAAGGTTTTCCATTATTTATCTGGATTTTGTCAGCAGCTGTGTAACAAATTCTCTCAAAGTGATACTATTTTACCACAAATCTGACTGAAGCCCAACCAATATGTCAGACTTTTCAAAGTACATACAAACATTAAAAATTACATAAAAAAATAATAAATACATGAAACAGGAGAACTGTTAGCAAGGGTAATCATTTCATGTGCATTATTACTTTAGTATATATAAAAAAAATATATTAGGGCAGAGTACATAAAACACAGAATGCTTGTTCTCTGTGACAGCAAAAAACACCCTCTTCATGAAAATTATTGCAAAATGGACTAAAGAATTGGAAGGCAAAATGAACATTAGAAAGTCACGGTGAAGAATGACAGTATCTTATGTGTCACTGTTCGTTGCTGCTGAAGTGATTTTCATATATTGGTTAAAGATGGTCTCAAATGCTTCATCTCTGTGCACCATGGCGCCAAAGATAAGAGGCTGCAACAAGAGATGTGAGAATATTAAAAACAGAAGAATACCTCAAGCAAACATTTCAACTTGGCCTCATAACTAGAGATGAGCAGATGACTTCACGCAACCCAGAGCCAGGTCAGTGCTTCTGGCCGTGGACAGGAGCCTCGCAAATTTCTTGAGCGTCCGGCTTTCCCGACGCGTTTTTTGATTCACCGGCCTGGCGTGATGTCATCTGGGAGCGCAACTGAACTGTGCTTTAAATTCAGTCTCAGGGACAGAGAAAAGGACTTCAAATGAAAAACAATCTGTTAGTTCCCAGTGCTATTCTCCATTAGTTTGTATTCATTTTGGAACAGATTTGTTTTCCATGTGAATTCCTAGATCAGACGGACTAACAGAGGTCAAAAAGTAGGTGTGAACAAAGCCATTAAAATATTGAATACCTTTTGTGTTGAGGGGGTTGTAACTGCAATTCCCATACCAGATCCTGGGAGAACTGAAAGAACCTTATACTAGAGAAAAAAAAGAGAATATTTTGCAATTTTTATTTTTTTAGGTTGAATAATATATTATATATAAATATATGTGTATATATATATATATATATATATATATATATATATATATATATATATATATATATATATATATATATATATATATATACATACATACACACATACATACATATCCACACATGCCCCCATTCATTGGTAGACTAAAGATATATTAAAAAATCCCAGCAGGAGGTAGCACGCCCTAGGCGGGTGCCTACCCCTTGTCCCGGCTCAGCTTGTTCTTCTTTCCTCACCTCCAGACATTTACCCTAGCAAAATTACTGAGCTTGAAAGAGAAGACTCGTACATTAATCCTTTCACACGCCTAGTTGTATCAAGCAGAGAAACGTTGGACAAAGCACCCTGGTCAATTGTTTCCCTGTATGCCTAGGGCTAAGTTCACCAGACCCTATGAAAAAAAAAATCTTCCAATTTTCATCCAGGAAAAAATAAATAAATAAAATACAGATGATTGTCATCTCGATTGTCATCAATATGCAATTTGCATAGCATCAGTTTTTACCCAGCAACAGTTAGTAATATTTACATGCCTAAAAGAATTGCAATGCATCTGTACAAATTGGATGCCAGACGTTTTATCTGTATGTGATCAAATTTTTTTTTTGCACACCCATGGACTTGAATAGGCGAGTCTCAGACATACAGGAAAAACTAGTGCATGCTGCGATTTTTCCACGTGCATTTTCAGTCCGTGGAGAGAAAAAAAATACACATCTCAATGTCCTAATTAAATAACATTGGTGCTAGTGCAGTCCATGTGATGTTGTTTTCTTTCACCAAAAATACAGTCGTGTGAACTTACAGCGATGGAGGAATATTCCTTCCTTATTCAACAGAAGAAATTAGTTAATTTGCTTTGCTGAGTTTAACTTAATTACGCAATTTGTTGCTTGCTTTTAAATTCCATCATTGCTTTTACTATGGTTGCCTTGTGCAAACCCACATTAGTATGCCAATGGATTGCTCAACATGTAAATGAGGTCTCCTACCCAATACACTGCTAAAAATGAGAAATCATGAAGTTTCCCGATATACTACACCATCCACAACGTCAAACAGTAGTTATTTAAAAGCTGGATAAAAAAAAAACTTATGGCATTTATAATAATTCTAGTATTACTAGGAATTACTATGAACTATGTGGAAGCAAAGTTGCCCTTTTGGTCAAGAGAAAGGCTTGCGGTCTTTATTGGGTGTTTGAGGATTTAGGACTGGTCACACGTTTTAAAAAAAAGCATCTTATGAAAATGTAAAGTTGGACAAATAAGAAATATTTTTGTAAACTGTGAAGACAAAATTGGAGGCAATAAAACAAAAGTTTAAAAAAAAAAAACAGCTGAAGGGAAAAGTCGCATGTCAAGATGAACAGAGAAACAGCAAAAAGTACCTTCTGGATGTCTGTTATATCTGTTAATTTTATGACTTTGTTCCTCTTTGATGACCCAGATTTGGAGCTTTCAAAGCACAAGTAGCTGAAAAACAAGGTTAAATAAAAGCAGAAATGACAAAATCATGTTTTTTTTTAAATTCTGTTTTGCTTGTTTAAAAATACAAAAACAATAAAAGGTGTCATTTCTTGGATTTTAATATTGATGACCTTTCCCAAGGAGAGGCCTTTAATATCATATTGACTGGAATCCAACTCCTGGCCATTCATTCAGCTGGCAGAGTCTATCATTCTGGTGCAGCTGTGCATGGTACTGCAGCACTGTGCAACTCAGTCCGAAATGGACTGAGCCTGAAATCCCAGAGACAACCACTACAAGATGTGCAGCACTGTGCCAAGGAAACATGGAGGGTATGAGTTAGCCCTTTCAGTCAGCTGATCACTTGAGGTACTAGAAGTCTATTCCCCAGTGATAGGAAACTGATGGCTTATGAATGAGAAAGGCCATCAATACTCTAAAAGTTTTCTGAAGTTTGTATGTGTACAAGGTGTCTTTCACACAACAGCACCAGGTATTTTTAAAGACTAGGCAAATTCAGGAAAATGTTAGAAGTTGTTTTCCTTAAGCGGTTTTGTCTTTGTTCTTCTGGTGGCTCTGCCGCCGGTATCTTTTACTCTATACTTTCAGAATGGGCAGGTTCCTTGCGAAAGTCATGCAAGGAATGAGCATTTCACTTCTTTTAACCACTCCACCTGAAGAGGTTAAAAGACATGACATAAAATGGAATATGTGCACAGCAATGTGTTTTTGACATTGCTGTGCATTATTCTCATATTAAAGTGCGCTTTTGCTCAATCTGCCTGAAAAAAGTTGTTTGCACATTACCTAAGGATTATTTCATTCTCTATCCTTAATGGACGATATTGGAATAACTGCTTTTAGGTCTGGCCAGAGGTAGAGTTACAAACACAGCTCAGTGCAGCTGTGCTACGCGGTTTGCGTGACTTCCATAGAAATGAATAGGAGTTACAAAAACTGTGTAGCACAGCAAATTATGCCCTTAGTGTAACCTCTTAAATTGGAGAAATTTCCAAAACTCCCATTCACTTATATGCAAGTTACATTACACAAACATGGTACAGATGTGCGCAGATGTTTTAATTCTGGCAGCTAGGAGCTAAAAGCAGTTATTACCTTCTCAGCCAGGAAAGTGGAGAAGGGAATAACCCACAAGAAAAGTCTGGGCACAGATATGATCAATCCAAAGGGGTTGTGTCACAAACAAAGTACATTTTAATCAATAGATCTTGAAATAACAAGTTCCACAATTGAATGTGTTAAAAAAAATGTTCCTGTGCTGAAATAATCTTATAAATGTGCTCCTGCCATGTACTGTTATTTGCTCAATCCAACCCATGCAGAGCTGCTCCAGTTCATGGTCCGCACATACCACAGCTGCTGGCCAGGGGGGGGGGGAGCATAAGTCACTTAAACGCGATTAAACAGACACAGCAACAGGTGCTCACTGCCACTACTTTCTCAGATAACCTGTTTCCCTGCCTGTTTTATCACAGCAGCGAGTGCTTCTGTAATGTCTCCAGTACTCCGAACCTACTACACCACTGACTTGATTTATGATGAGCTCAGAATGCAGGAAGACGTGGCAGAAACATTCACTGCTGTGAAAAAAACAGAAAGGGAAATGTGTTACAAAGAATAGATCAGCTGTGAGCCCCTGATATTTTGTCTGTATACTTACTTACCATAAGGGTATGTGCACGCGGTCAGGAATGGCTGCGGATTGGACGCAGCGCACTTGTGCTGCGTGCAATCCACAGCGGCCAGATGTTAGTGCATAGTGGATGGGATTTCAAGAAATCCCATGCCCACTAAGCGACTCCATGCTCCTGCGGCTCACCCGCGGAGACGGACATGCGGCGCGTCTTCAAAGACCGTAGCATGTCATTTTCTCTTACGGAGACGCTAGTCTCCGCATGAGAAATTCTACAGTGTAATGTATAGGATGGTTCAATGAACACATGCAGATTCACCTACGTCCAGCGCTTAGGACGCAGCATAAACTATACTGCGTTCAAAGCGCTGCCAAAAAGGACATACCCCAAGTGACTTATGCTTCCTCCCCTGGCCCGAAGCTGTTGTATTTGCTGAACATGAACTGGAGCAGCTCAGCATGGTCTGACAGTATATGGCATGGCACATTTAGAGTATTATCTCAGATCTCAGCACAGGAACATATTCTAAGAACATCCAATTGTGGAAATTATTATTCCAAGATCTATGGATTAAAATTTACTTTGTGGGTCAACTCCTTTAACCTCCGGTCACAACATAAAATCACTGACTTCGTTAAAATGGACATTTCTAGGGTGGTGGCAAAAATTCAAATATTTTCTATATGAAGAATTCTGGAGCATCATTTCTTATGGATGTGTGTTGTGCCCTTCCTCTCCTCTTCTACTGTTTCCAACAATTTATAAATAAATTTATAACAGTTCTCAATCCATTTGTCAGGGAGATAGGTCTCTACAGTCTGGTACTCTCAGCACTGATTGGACAGTGTGACGACATGCAGGTGTACATCCTCAAATGGTAACACCCACTTTTCATTTGATTCATAAGTTTTTGGGACAAATAACAAAAGAACAACAAAACCCAAAGAACAGTTACTCCAGAATCATCATCATCAGAAATACAATTATTCCCCAAAAACTGACATGTTAAAACAGCTGATGGTCTTCTAAGAATGCTCAGATCTAGGAGGTATGAAATTGATATTTTAGCTAACTGCGCAGCCCATTACTTTAGCCTCTTGAATGTCTAATATGTTGTTAGAGTAGAAGACTGAGGATTTGGAGACTAAATCCTTTCTAGGTTTTGCAGTCGTGCTACCTGTACTAAAGACACCCCACTTCCTTTTGTAGATGGGCTGCAGGTATGTGATGTCATCTTAATGAGACCACATAGGGAAGGAGAAAACTGACCATTAAAGCCAGAGGTAGCAGAAGAGCTGCTGCAGAGGCAAGAAAATAAGCACAAAAAGTCAGCAATATGAACATTATTTTTCATTGTTAACTAGTTAAAGGGGTTGTACTTTAGATTACCCCCCCATGTATCCCCCGGGGCCCCTAAGACTTTTTGTAAGTACCCTCTATTGCTGATAATGCCTGTGAGCAGCGCTATCGGTGGCCGCTCACAGGCATCACGTGACCCCAGCGCTGACGTCACGACAAGTGAGGCGTGACTCAGCGCTGGGGTCCCCGGGGTGGCTGCTGGGTCGTGGGCGGGCTTACCCCCCCCCCCCCCCCCCATCACATCCAGCATCCACCACGCGCTTTCCCAATGAGAGGCAGAGCGCGTGGTGGATGCCGGGTGTGACGCGGGGGGGGGGGGGGGGGGAACGACACCCCGTCCACAGCCTGGCATCCACCTGGAACCAGATCGTGACCCCCGGCTGCTGTTTCGTGACATCAGCGAATGTCAAAGCCGGCTGCAGCCGGGGGTCACCTGATGCCTGTGAGCAGCCACCGATCGCGCCGCTCACAGGCATGATCAACAGCAGAAGGTATTTACAAAAAGTCTTAGGGACCTGGGGGGATATACATTGGAGGGTAATCTAAAGTACCGCACAACCCCTTTAATGACTGCAGGAGATATTTTTAAAAAAGCTACAAAACTCCGTTTATAGTTAGGAGGTCCACAGCTGTCATTTACAATGGTAGTAAATCTATTGTGAGCAACTTACTTTTCTGTAACATAAAGTACACCATTTCGGATGTAGTCTGTTGGCATTTTCCGATCTCTGTTAATTAAACAGCAGCGCCAGCCTGTGTCACAAGCTAGAAAAAAAAAAAGGTGAAAAAGGTAACCAACATCAGATACTAGAATCTGACTTCTTGCACCTACGCATAGCTAAGTACACCTAGCTCTGCAACATCGCGCAAGTCATTTCTTTCTTGATTGCAATATGCTGGGGTTGAAAATTAGTAGCTGCTTTTTTTCCACCTGCATTAGTTTTATGAAAATTTTTGTGAGACCCTGAAAATTCTGATTTGTCTGTGACCATTTTGAAACCGATAAAACGAAAACCATTTTCTGGTCAGCTCTACACCCATTTGCTTTTCATATGTCTGCTATTACCATGTGTATCATATTGTTCACAAAAGCCTTAGGGCTTATTTACACGATGCATTTTTACAGCATGTTTTTCCATGGAAAAATAGTGTTTTACAGAACCTGCAAAGTGATCGAGATTTCTTATCTTGAAACCTTATGGACATGTTGCTGATTTTTTCCTTGCAGATTTCAACCAAAGATGGGAATAACCCTCTAACTCCTCAACTCAAAGTGCGTGGGGAAGGATACTTACTTTTATATTTTTATTGGTTGGACTTTTATGGATGAAGGGATACCAATTTTTTTTTTTTGTTTGTTTTTGTTTTTTTTAACTCCTTCGCAACCCTGGGATTTTCCATTTTTGCATTTTTGTTTTTTGCTCCCCTTGTTCCCAGAGCCATAGAATTTTTATTTTTTGGTCAATATGGAAGTGTGGGGGCTTATTTTTTGCGGGACGAATTGTACTTTTAAACGCCATTACTAGTTTTACCATATCGTGTACGGGAAAACGAGAAAAAAATTCCAAGTGCGGTGAAATTGCAAAAAAAGTGCAATACCACAGATGGGTTTTTTTTTATTTTTTTTTACCACGTTCACTGAATGCTAAAACTGACCTGCCATTATTATTCTCCAGGTCATTACGAGTTCGTAGACACCAAACATGTATAGGTTCTTTTTTATTTAAGTGGTGAAAAAAAACTCCCAAGTTTGCTATAAAAAAAAAAAAAAAAAGTGCCATTTTCCCAAGACCCGTAGCGTCTCCATTTTTTGCACGCCGAGCTGAAGTTTTTATTGATACCATTTTGGGGTAGATCCGATGTTTTGATCGCCTGTTATTGCATTTTATTGCAATGTTGCAGTGACCAAAAAACGGAATTCTGGCGTTTAGAATTTTTTTCTCGTTACGCCGTTTACCAATCGGATTAATTATTTTTTTATATTGATAGATCGGGCAATTCTGAATGCGGCGATACCAAATATGTGTATGTGTTTGTTTTTTATTATTTTATTTTGAATGGGACGAAAGGGGGGTGATTTAAACTTTCATATTTTTAAATTTTTTTAATATTTAAAAACATTTTTTTCACTTTTTGCTTGCTTCTATAGTCTCCATAGGAGACTAGAAGCAGCACTTGTCTGATCGCCTCTGCTACATAGAGGTGATCAGCAGATCACCTCTATGTAGCAGAAATGGTCCTGTGCTATGAGCATCGACCACTAGGTGGCGCTCATAGCGATCAGCTCATGACAACCACTGGAGTCTGCTGCAGACCCAGGGTTGTCATGCCCACTCATCGGTGACCCGAGAGCACGTGACGGGGTCACCGATGGGCGGGGTAAGTGACGCGCTTTCGGCGCGGCGATGTTAAATGCCGCTGTCAGAGATTGAGTGCGGGCTCAGCGCCGAAACCCTCACTGAAAGGGGGGTTAAAGCCTGTTGCGTACAAATACTTCTAAATAATCAGAGCTCACCTCCAGAAGCTGCTGGAAGACACAAGTGCCAGCTAAGTAATAAAGTGGGCATCTACCAAACGCTCAGCTCCTCAGCCTTCACAACACACTGTTTGAGTTAAGGATTTAGGCTATGTTCATACGTAAAATACTGACCAAATACTGAACATCAGTATTTATAAGCCAAAACCAAGAGTAGTAAAACATGCTGAGGTAAAATACTGACCAAATACTGAGCGTGTGAATGTGGCCTTAGAGGGTTATTCCCATCTTCACTGATGGATAATGTCAGATAGTGCTTGAAAAAACAAGTACTTGAGCAATTTACTGCAACCGTTCTTGTGATATTAACACTTCAACAAGGAAAACCAAAAAGCCAGACCAGTTCATTTTTGATTTAATAATTTTTAGAATTTTTTAATTCTACACTGCTCAAAAAAATAAAGGGAACACTTAAACAATAGAATATAACTCCAAGTAAATCAAACTTCTGTGAAATCAAACTGTTCACTTAGGAAGCAACACTGATTGACAATCAATTTCACATGCTGTTGTGCAAATGGACTAGACAATAGATGGAAATTATTGGCAATTATCAAGACATCCTCAATAAAGGAGTGGTTCTGCAGGTGGGGACCACAGACCACATCTCAGTACCAATGCTTTCTGGCTGATGTTTTGGTTACTTTTGAATGTTGGTTGTGCTTTCACACTCGTGGTAGCATGAGACGGACTCTACAACCCACAGAAGTTGCTCATATAGTGCAGCTCATCCAAGATGGCACATCAATGCTAGCTGTGGCAAGAAGGTTTGCCGTGTCTGTCAGCGTAGTGTCCAGAGGCTGGAGGCACTATCAGGAGACAGGCCAGTACACCAGGAGACGTGGAGGGGGCCGTAGGAGGGCAACAACCCAGCAGCAGGACTGCTACCTCCGCCTTTGTGCAAGGAGGAACAGGAGGAGCACTGCCAGGGCCCTGCAAAAATGACCTCCAGTAGGCCACAAATGTGCATGTGTCTGCACAAAAAGTTAGAAACCGACTCCATGAAGGTGGTATGAGGGCCCGACGTCCACAGATGGGGGTTGTGCTCAGAGCCCAACACCGTGCACGACGCTTGGCATTTGTCACAGAACACCAGGATTGGCAAAGTTGCCACTGGCGCCCTGTGCTCTTCACAGATGAAAGCAGGTTCACATTGAGCACATGTGACAGACGTGACAGTCTGGAGACGCCATGGAGAGCGATCTGCTGCCTGCAACATCCTTCAGCATGACCGGTTTGGCAGTGAGTCAGTAATGGTGTTAGGTGGCATTTCTTTGGAAGGCCGCACAGCCCTCCATGTGCTCGCCAGAGGTAGCCTGACTGCCATTAGGTACCGAGATGAGATCCTCAGACCCCTTGTGAGACTATATGCTAGTGCGGTTGGCCTTGGGTTCCTCCTAATGCAGGACAATGCCAGACCTCATGTGGCTGGAGTGTGTCAGCAGTTCCTGCAAGATGAAGGCATTGAAGCTATGGAATGGCCCGCCCGTTCCCCAGACCTGAATCCGATTGAGCACATCTGGGTAATCATGTCTCGCTCCATCCCCCAACGTCATGTTGCACCACAGACTGTCCAGGAGTTGGCAGACGCTTTAGTCCAGGTCTGGGAGGAGATCCCATAGGAGACCATCCGCAACCTCATCAGAAGCATGCCCAGGCGTTGCAGGGAGGTCATACAGGCACGTGGAGGCCACACACAATACTGAGCCTCATTTTGACTTGTTTTAAGGACATCACATCAAAGTTGGATCAGCCTGTAGTGTTTTTCCATTTTAATTTTAGGGGTGACTCCAAATCCAGGCCTCCATTGGTTAATAAATTTGATTTCCATTGATGATTTATGTGTGATTTTGTTGTCAGCACATTCAACTTTGTACAGAAGAAAGTATTCAATGAGAATATTTCATTCATTCAGATCTAGGATGTGTTATTTGAGTGTTCCCTTTATTTTTTTGAGCAGTGTATTTTAATAGGGGGTCTTTTAAGAAAAAGACTTATGACGCCAATTCCTTTATTTACCTGGCAAGGGGCGTTCTGTTTCCGATAAACTGAAGACCTCATGAAAACTGCTCTTTTTGGTAGTATGGTATCTTCCACCTTCGTCTTCTCGACTTGTTGCTGGTGGCGCACCAGAGGTTACATTAACTTTTGATACGGACTGCATCTGAAAATGAAGCACAATACCTTATTCTTCTTAAAGCAAAACAAATGGATCAATATCTGGCCAAGACAGAATCACAGCTAGCAAGGGTCTAAAACAGCAGATTAGTAATATTACAATTAGCATAGGGTGTAAAGATCAGACTACGACTTGTATCTGCAGAGTAAAAACCTATATAATTTGTGAGTATGGAAGGGGGTATACCAACATTTGGTAGACTCAATTCCGGAAGATATCTGGTATTTCGCTTTAAAGAACCTCCTTATACCAAGTTTCACAGGGAGGGGTGGGGGTGACAGCTACTGCTAAGAATGGTACACACAAAACCATACAAACATACATATTCCAATGAGGTTTATGGCATTTCATATCTGCTGTATATTTATGATTCAAGCTAGAAGCTCCAGTATTTGAATTTTGAGACACACAACTTTCCTAAACCGACAAGTGGCTATTTACTGTAAAAAGTCTCTACGCACTTTCCTTAGCCAAAGCTTGAGCATTTATTAAAAAGCTAATTACCCCTGCAGACAGTTGTCTCACCAACCATCTCAATCAAGCCAACATTACTAAAATGCTAAATACATTTTAACCGTTGACCAACAACTTTATGATAGATGAATCAGATCTACACATTTTTTGTTACAGAACATGTATATACTATCTGTACCAAGAAACACAATCTTATTTGCACATACATTAAACATTGAAATTGGAACAAGGAAAAGTCGTGGAATTCTGAAAATCACAGAATCGATAGACATGTTAATAAGTAAATAATGAAAAAATGGTAACAAAATGTTTGAAACAAAAACTCCTCAATTTTTTCAGCATCAAGTATGAACGCAGTGCGCAGAAATACACGTACTGACACTATGGCATGCTATGAATGAGGTTATTAACATTTGTCTGAGGAATGTTCTGCCATGCTAAATGTACTTGTGTATAGACAAAAACTGGAATGACTATAAGCGCAATAGGTTCTTATCCGGATTTTAAAAGAAAGTTAAACTGGATTTGCTCACCGGGGGTGGTTGTGAAAATCAGAACGCCTTTATTAGCTTGCAAGCAAAGATGGCTGCTGCAGATGCACCAGATAGTAAGCACACTTGGAGATGAAAGTGGACGTAAAACTGTGCTGCCGAAAATCCAATATACAATAGGAAACCAGATGCGGTATGGATGCAGTTTTGTCAACACGTTTCGAGGTCATCATACCTCTTCATCAGGATAAGCCACAATGATAGCCTATCATTGTGGTTTGTCCTGATGAAGAGGTATGATGACCTCGAAACGTGTTGACAAATAAAACCACATCCATACCGCATCTGCTCTCCTACTATATTGGATTTTCGGCAGCACAGTTTTACATTCACTTTCATCTCCAAGTGTGCTTGCTAAATGTACTTGGACATACAAATCATCATGATTCGTTGCTGGCAGCTCTCTTTGCAATTGCGGACCAGGTTGGCGTGAGGTAAAGAGAACACCTATGGCTGGATGCCTGGCTTGTAGCCCAATGTTGTGTAAACGCCTTCTGAAGATTTATGTAGACATTGTTTGGCACCTAAGGCTTGGTATGTGACATCTAATTTCACTTGCAGTACAGAACGGATCACTATGTGCCATTCTTAGAATTTGAGGAGACCACTTGGCCAAAACCATTAGGAAGTTTTTCATGAGGGAATGTCACACCAGTAATACTCCTGGGATTGGTGGCATAAAATATGGTAGCTAGACACCTATCTGCATTTCAGGTACAATAACAGCTCGATGTTGCATTGATTTGGACGAGGTGTCCAAGGAGCTATTTTTCGACATAACGCCCGGCCGCATGTTGCTCATACTACTGTAAGCAGCCTAAACATGCCAAATATGCAGTGTTGCCAGACTTGCACATCTGGGGCGTCATTAGTTGCAAAAGGGCGCTGCCAGCAGTGGATATTGATGATTTGCATGCTCAAGTGCATTCAGCAAGGCAGCACAATCCTCAAACAACAATCTCATTGATAGCATGCCAAGTTGAGTTAAGGGCAGGTATTTCTGAGCATGGCTCTCATACGTTTGTCCATCCATCCTGTGTCCATATGTCCACCCATCCTGTGATTTTCATAATTAGACAACTTTTTATTCTTGGTGTTACAATTTCAATGTTGATGAGTGCATATTCAAGAATTCTTCAAGGAAACATATTAATATGTCAATCAAAATAGAGCTAGAACATTCGTGTTGTCATAATATCCATGTGTACTCAACAGCCAGATCATGGTCCAAATGTGGGCTGGGATACCAGCTGTTTAAACCCCACAGACCTCAGCCCACAATAAGCAACATTTTTATGCACCAGTGATCGGTTTAGTGCTTGCTCGGTAGGGCCTCCCACTAGGTCCAAGACAATAGAAATCAAACAGATCCAAGGCACTAATGAATAATCCTTAAAAAACTTTATTCCATAATGATTAAAAAGTGGTTACACCCTACTTCTTTAACATTTATGATTGGGGCATAAAAACTAACTAACTAGCTAGAACATACTTAATCCCAATATATGCACACTATACTTGGAACATATTAAACAATCAAGTATTCTTACGATCAATCACATTGGATTTGTGGCATTCCTAGTAGAAGATGCGCCTTTCATTATTGTATACAGCAATTACCTGCATGTGTTTTTAACATTGTTGTTTATTTGATGTACTAGATTACTACCATGACATACTCGATGAGCTATGAGGAAGAAGAGGTAGAGCCCACTTACTATGAGATGTATATAAAACATTGCCATGTTATTTGGGCATCATTAGTTGTATTTTCTTAGGCTCGAGAAAGGCCAGATATGGCTGAAACGTTGCCTTGTCTTCCTATTGTTGTGACCGCTTTTTAAACATTATGGAATAAAGATCAAGTTTTTTTTGTTTTTTTTAAGGGTTATTCATTGGTGCCTCAGATCTCTTGGATTTCAGACCCCAAAGATCTGCCATGACAGGACAGCCACAAGAAGCGGAGCTAGCACTGCAGCACGGTACATAAGACCAGGGCACAACTAGTATATACAGTTGCAATCAAAATTATTCAACCCCCATTGGAAACTAGTTTTATTAGAAAAAGTTACAAACTTTGTAGTTCGCAATAAACCAATGATACAAGAACACTTTAAGTACCTCAACACAACTAATATAAGCAGTTACTCCAAATCACTAAATTCAACTTTTAATGACTACTACAGTCTTAGAATTATTTAACACCTTCTTGAGAAGCAACTTTAATACATAGGAAGGCACCCTCTTTGGCTGTTATGAATTGCTGTTAGCCTGATGCCTTAACCAGACACCAGTTTCTGTTGGTGTTTTTAAGAAATCTTAGCCCATTCCAAATGGTTAATGGCCTTCAGTTTACTAACATTCTTGGGTTGTTCAAAAAGACAAGGGATCATTGCCTTGCACATACAAGAAAAGGGATATGTAGATAGAAAAGACACTGAATCTTCCTAGACATACAATTGGAAGTATAGGTTGCAAGTACAATGATAAAGGAACACAGGCTACACTACCCAGAAGTAGCGGAATGAGGAAAGTATTACCAGATTCTTGAGATGGTTGGTCAAAATCCCTCAACTGACTGCAAAACACCTAAAGCAAAATTTGGTGCTAGCAGGCTCTGAGGTTTCAGTTTTCACAATATTGCGCATTACTGAATGTTCAAGGTCTCAATGTCCGATCATGTCAACCAATGTCCGATGGTTGACATGAAGGGGGTTTAATAACCCTGAGACTGTACTAGTCAGGAATAGTGGCATTTTTTGTTGAATTTGGAGAAGCCACTTCTTATTAGTTGTGTTCAGCTATTTAAAATTGTTCTTGGTTGGTTTATTGCAAACAGCAGAAAGTTTGTATATTGTGCTAATAAACCAAATTTGCAATTGGGGTTGAATAATTGATTTTAGCTGTATTTTTATGCTTTTTTCCCTTCTGATTGAGGATCAAAGCCAATTTTTGGAATCTGAACTATTTTTTGTAGCAGGTAAGCGGTTGGGATTTTTAGAGTATATCTGGGATTTGGATCATGTTCAGGAGCTGGTCTTGGTTCTGACCAATTGTAGGGGCTGGGTCTCGGGTTTGACTAACTGTAGGGGTCTGGTCCGAGGATTGAATAAATGTAGGGAGTTTGATCTGGAGTCAGATTAATTTTAGGGGCTGGCTTGGATTCCAAGTGACTTTAGGAATTTGATCTGGGGTTACAGATCTTGAGTAATGATCATAATAATGAGTTTAAAAGTCCAATCTGGGCACTTATGGGTCTGGGTTGTTAACCGATTTACAAGCATCAGGTCTTGATGACTTCAGAAATCTTTATTGGTTTAGTTTGAATTAATTTAGATGTCTAGACTATTTTTTTTCCCATAAATAATAACAAATCTTTTATTAATAGTGGAGGTTGCCTTGAAGGACGTTTTTTACATTTTCATTCTATTCTTTAGTCCGTCATACCTACATCAACATGGTGAATAGTACCCCACAATACTCAAGTTTCAGGCTACACTCCTGATTTGGCGCACTGTCATGGCGCAGGGGTTATTTGCCTGAGAATGAGTGATGGAGGAAGCAATCTGAATTCACAAGACAGTCTTCCAGGTGTTTTACAATGGCCCCACACAAATGTAATGAAAGCCAGGTGAACCCACCGAATTTGGTAGGGCCAGACTTCCTTCTGACATGTTTGGGGGCCTCCTGATTCGCTCACCCCACTATGATTTGTTGCAGGGAAATATTGGGTCTTTCAAATTTAATAGCCGATCTCTTTGTTTTCAGGGGAGAAAAGCCACCATCTCTCACCATGCCAAGCCAGACCCTCTCTCCCAAATAAAGCCAATGGCTCATGGGGAAGGATGGGAAGGGAATAGGTAAATAGCAACCTCACATATATGGCCAGCATCAGAAGATTAGGTAGTATGGACAAACACCAAAGTTAACAGTTTTGAATGGAAATGTTAGCTTGGTGTATTTTTGTACCAATTTATAACACAATTCAAAATCTACATGTACCTTTAGGCTGTGTGCCCACGTAGCGTTTTTCAAGCGTATATGCTGCGGAATTTCCACAGCGTAAACGCTTGAAAAACGCATGTATATCCGCACCCCATGGTCCCCAATGGCATTCCGCAATGTCAATGCCCATGCTGCAGATTTTTCCGCAGCGTATATGCTGCGGTCAAAAATCCGCAGCATGTTCATTAATTTTGCGGAAGCGCAGCGGAATCAATGTGCGGATGGTACCCAAGTCTGGATGAGAGGAGACTCTCATCCAGACCTGGGTACCAAAGAACCTGTAAAAAAAATAATAAAATAAAGTTTATACTTATCTTCTGATGCTTTCCCTCCGTCGCGCTGTTGTCTGAAGGACCTGCCACGTCATTGAGTCATGTGATCCACCACATGACTCAATGACGTCACCGCAGGTCCTGCACACAACAGCGTGAGCCGCTCAAGCCTCAGGACGGGGCAGAGAATGCATCAGAAGGTGAGTATAAAGTTTATTTTTTTATTTTTTACCATTCTGAACAAGTTGTCAAGCACTTTTCCAAGTGATGCTTGGAGAAGTGCTTGATAACCCGCATGCGGAAATGCATGCAAAGACGCCTCACAAACGCTTCTACCTGGCGGGAAAACCGCATGTAATATTCGCATGCGATTTTCCCGCCAAGGAGAAGCGTAAAAAATATGCTTCAGGTCCGCAACGTGGGCACATAGCCTTAAAAGCAGTATAATGAAAGTACATAGTCAAGTTGGATCATTACCATTTTTACTAACTCGATAATACGCTCTTCTAAACTTGATTTATAGTATTTCAGAGTGTCTGGCATGAAGGCTTTTTCCTTTATTGATGTAAATACATATATCAATATTTTTTTTCATGATATTGAATAGCTGTAACCATGAAAGGAATTGCTAGTCATATAAATTACGAGAACCAAAATGTATTCTCCCAGAGAATTGAAAAACTGGCTCATGAAAAGGGATCAATTATATTAATTTAGTTATGTGACCAGCCCCATGCTACATACAAACGGAAATGACATGCACAAGTACAGCTTTCAGTGGCAATGGAAAAAAGAGCCCAGAACGTGAGCACACAGATTAGAAGAAATGTGGAGCAAAACAAACTGGTCAAGCAGACTAGATTAGGTGGTTAATGGAATCCAAAAGAACCAACAGCACTCTAGAGATCCGTACCTTTTCATGCCCTGACAGCTAGCAGGAAAGGAAACAAACACATATGTGACAGTGACAAAAGAAAAAGTGACAGCGTCGACATTTTATCCACGCAATACACACAGGAGCTGAGCAGAAAAATGCACAAACACTACAGATATGCACAATTAAAATCAATACTCTACTACCGGTTGCTGCAGTGAAATGCAGGGAATAAAATGCAACAATGGACGGAACAGTAAATGTTGATGTATATTGACTATTCCATCAGCCCTAGACCTTCACGACAACATTCCCCATACCAGTGTGGTACCTATTCTGCTAATACAGCTTGCACTGTCGAAAACCTACAATATAAATCGATTACAGATCACTATGGTCCAGTGTAAGATCCACTGGAAGAAGCTCAATGAAATCATTGAAAAATATCTTCATGGATTAAAATTTATATATTATATATATATATATACATAAATTAATATGGATGTGGATATTTTCTCTTAATGATAAGAAATCAGTTCACTGTAGCAGATATGGTAGTGGCACATCTGTACGAAAGTGTGTCAAAGTGTCTGATACAGCTGCACAGAATGTATGCAAAGTGCATAAACAGATATTAGGGCACATTTGGGCTCTTTTCCATATAGGACCCATACTGTTCCAGAACATGATCATGTACAGCCATCACATAAAAAATGTCAACCCAAAAGCTATATGCCCACGATGCAGAAATGCTCAGGATTTTTTCCTGAGCGTTTCTGCATCTCCCTGGCAGAAAAAACGCATGTGGATTGTACATGCGGATTGTACATGCGTTTTCCTGCCAGGGACAAGCGGATGTGAAGCGTTCTTCACTTGCATTTCGGCAAACCCAATTATTTTGCGGAAGCGCTGCTAGTGCTTTTTTTTTTCCGCAATGATAACCCGCAGCGGAATTTTCCGCAGCATGGGCAAAGCACATGCGCATCATCAATGAGGAACATGGCAGACCTTCTACCATGAGTTTTTTAATCGTTTCTGCGGCGTTTTTGCCGCGTGCCCACAATGCGTTTTTCAAGCGTTTTTGCCGCGGAATTTCCGCAGCGAAAACGCTTAAAAACGCTTGGTAATAAGTGCCCCATGGTCCCCAATGATAATCCGCATGTGCTGTGCACATGCCGCGGAAATTTCCGCTCCGGATCATCATTGCGGAAAAATACGCAGCATGTCCATTAATTTTGCGGACACACAGCGTAATTGCCGCCATTGACTTGCATTGAAACACTTCCTATCCGCATCACTACATGTGCACACGCGGATATGAAGCAATTCAATGTGCGCATAGTACCCAGGCCTGGAGAAGAGGAGACTCTCATCCAGACTCTGGTACCATAGAACCTGTAAAAAAAAAAAAGAGTTTAAAATAAAAAATAAAGATTATACTTACCTTCCGATGTCCCCCGCTCTCCATAGCGATGCGTGCGGTGTGTTGGGCGGCTCGCGGTGGTGTGAGGACCTGACACAACGTAATTTAGTCATGTGACAGGTCACGCGACCGCTGACGTCGGCGGTCGCGTGACCTGTCACATGACTCAATGACGTCATCGCAGGTGCTTCACACCACCGCGAGACACCGGGGAGAACGGACGGAGCGGAGAAGGAGGAGGCAAGTATAATCTTTTTTATTTTTCACCATTCTTATTCTTTTAAGTATTACTTGGTCACATTATATAAATCCATGCCATGTGACCAAGTTGTCAAGCACTTTTCCAAGTGATGCTAAAATCGCTTGGAAAAGCGCTTGATAACCCGCATGCAGAAATGCATGCAAAAACGCTTGACAAACGTTTCTACCTGGCGGGAAAAACGCATGTAGAATCCGCATGCGTTTTTCATGCCAGGGAGAAGCAGAAAAAATATGTAGCATTTCTGCATCGTGGGCACATAGCCAAAGAGATAAAATACTAGTTTAACCTTACCTGCAACATAGCACGTGTCCCACACAGTGTGCATGCTTACCACACTGGAGAGTTATTTTAATCAAAAAAACAAAGTTTAAACAAAATATAAACCATGGTCATATAGCAAAAACTACCATTCCCAAAATACATCGCACCACAGAGCAATGAATTAAAGGTGCCCAGCCAAGAGGAGTACTTACTTTTTCCAGTAAAGTAAAATGCATATACAAACATGACTATTACTTGACTGTTAACAAGAAATAAAGTGAATATAACAATACACTAGAATAGTCTTAACAAGCCCTTCCTTTTAAAGAAGACCTTTCACCAAATATTTCATGTTGAACGGGACAAGATGTAATAGTGGCAGAGCGTAATTTTTAATTTTTTTTAAGCTTTTTTTATTTTGTCTATCCATTGCAGAAATAATAGCAATAAAAGTATTTGGCACCTATTGAATTACCTTTTAAGTCCAAGTGGGTATCAGATAGTTTTCACTGGGAGCGTGTACTTCTTCCTGTATGGTGGTTACCAATCATAAGCAGATAACAACACTTATGGAAAAGGACACACCCTCACAATAACCTGCAGGTTTCTCAGACCAGGAGATCAGGGTTGAATCATTGTATCTCACACACTAACTTCCAGTGTAATTCAGTGTTGGGGGGAATGGGCAGTGCAGCTGATTTTAGATGTGTCACATTACGATCCCTAATATCAGCTCTACTGATTTCAGAGTATGTCAGTAATCACACTCATGTCTGCTGTGCTCAAGGAACTTGTAATCACTCTGCAAGGAGATCAAGGTGTCATTATATCTCACCCAGGAATAACCTGTCTGTTCTACACTCACACCTGTATCAGATGTAATGACACCATGCTCTGATCTCACTGCAGAGCAAGTACAAGTTGAGCACAATAGATGAGTGCTCAAAGTGTCAGTATCACACATCTCCTGACAGGCAGTGTCTGGAAGGAGCAGCACAGCATAGGCAACAGTGTGATGAAATGAGGAGAGCTGATAGAAGGGTTTGTATTGTGATGCAGCTAAACTCAGCTGTGCGGCCCCTCCCCCTACAACGACTTTATCTTTAAGGTGTAAGTCATCTGTGCTTTCTAATCATGCAGGAGGTTAGACCAGAAGATCAGAGTTGTCTGTCAAAACTCACATACTGAGAAACATGCTCTAAGCTATGTTGGGACATTTTCTTCTTTCCCCTAAATATTGGTACTTGTTCATGAGTGGTCAGCATCATACAGGGAGAAGTACACGCCCCCAATGAGAACTGTCTTATAACACCCACTTGGACTTAAAATGTAACTCATTAGGTGCCAAATAAATTGAATGCCATTATCTGCACAACAGAGAGTTCACATTTAACCCTAGAGCATGTTAATGGTGTCTGGGGAAACCCCACACTGTCTTCATATCCATTGCGCATGCTGCATAGAACAAGGCTGGTTCCTTGTGAAAATGTATTTGAAGCTTTATCCTTGAAGTGTGTTGTGGTGTTAGATTTTGGTAAAACTATATAGCACAAAATTATAATAATGGGGTTTATGAAACACCAATAACTTGTTATAGGTAAGGTAATTTGAAACATTTTTTGTCGGTCATGCAAATTATTTTACAGATAAGGATTTTACAGGGATATTGTCTTGAAGAAGAATATTTGTGTCATTAAATATTTAAATGTTTAATGTTAAATGTTTAAAATGTATGAATATTAGGTAATACATAAACCATAATTATACCATTCTAAGCAAAACTGAGGTCAACACTTGCATTACATGGCTATGTAGAAAAAACAGTCTTTGGGGTATACCATACCCCCAATGAATAGGTACTGTATATGTAACTAAAAAATGATCGACAGGTTCCAGGGTTAAGAAAAAAAAAGTTTATTCTGCTCTTCAGCCACTATTACATCATGTGTCCAGTTCAACGGCTGGCACAGGTGTCTTCAGCTGAACCCCGGCTACCATAATAACCCATCAGCACCCCACAATTATGTCGTACGGGGAGGATTAGGTACATGGAAAAGCATGTCCCCTGGACCGCGCACTGTAAATACTGTGTCAAGAGATTGACATTGGCATTTAAGCAGTTGACACCAGCGGGAGAGCTCCGCTACACACGTTGCTGTTAGAGCCAGATGAAGGCTGTATAAAACAGCTATCTGCCAGGAAAAACTGTGCTCAACTCCTAAGCCCGCTTCAAAGACAAGGACCTGACATGACATGCCAATATGTCATACGTTGGAAGGGGATTAAAATACACATCTTTATATCAGACAGGAAAACTATTTAAAAAAAAATAGTATATTTTCACAGCAAGTACACTAGCCTCATCAGGAATAGAGATCTATTTAATGATGGGTGAAGTTTATATTGCCAAGTCTGTTGACACATACGCTTTGATGTTAAGTGTAAGGGTGCTTTCACATTGCGTTCTGTGTCCCCTTCGGGGCGTACATCCGAAATCCCCAGCAAAACAGGGTCTGGACATATGCGCTGACGGGGGGGGGCCATAGACTGCAATGGTGACGGCAGAGCAAACGTGAGGTTTGCCGTGCACTTTTTTAGGGAGTGTACACCTACAGGAGGCGGACACTCAGACATAGGCTACTGTGTAAGCCTCCAGTCGGCGTACACTCCCGAGCTCATGTTAGCTCTGCCGTCAACATTGCAGTCTATGGCCCCCGTCAGCGCATACCAGACCCTGTTTTGTGGGGAATTTCAGACATATGCCCCGACAGGGACACAGAGCGCAATGTGAAAGTAGCCTAATATAAGACTGCACAAATTTTCTGCAATATTAGTACTATTTTGGATTACACACTTTTTCAAGATTGAAATATTACTGATTGTTCAGTGCCTATTGGAAAAATGTATCTAGTACTCCGGTCTTAGCGCAGAGTAAGTTGGCATAAACTGTGACAAATTTATTTACAGTCATAGCTGACTTTTTTTTTTTCTTTTACTACCCCAAGCTTTTGCAAAGGACTTGGTAAATGCTCCCCATTATCTTCTTGTACAGGAATATTTATAAGTTAATGCATGTTTCATTTAAGCGACACCACATTTTATATCGTTTTCTATGCTCACCCTTCTAGACGCAGTTACATTTGTTCGTTCTTTAAGTTGTGGATCTGTAGGGAGATTTGTCCAGATAATGTATGGCGTGTCATACTTGTCACGAAGCCTCGGACACCGCTTGAAAGCGAAATCAATGAGGAAAAACTTAATTCCGGCATAGAGCCCTAAAAAGCAAAAAGGATCACATGAGCAAGCAATATAATAAATCAAGTGGAAAAATCACATGTTGATGTTGACCCCTTCAAGACGGGGAAATTTTCTTTTTTTGCGCTTTTTACTTTTCCCCTACTTCCAAGAGACACAACTTTTTTAATTGTCCATCAAGAAAACCATATGAGGGCTGTTTTTTGGAGGATGATTTGTAGTTTTGAATATGAGAGCATTTACTTTACCATCTAGTGCAGGGTTCCCCAACTCCAGTCCTCAAGGCCCACCAACAGGTCATGTTTTCAGGATTTCCTTAGTATTACACAGGTGATAATTGCATCACCTGCACAGGCAATAATTCCATCACCTGTGCAATACTAAGGAAATCCTGAAAACATGACCTGTTGGTGGGCCTTGAGGACTGGAGTTGGGGAACCCTGATCTAGTGTACTAAAAAATGGGGACAAAATTCCAAGTTTGGTACCATTCTTTGTACAGGAAAAATTACCTGGTAGTATGATTCTTCAGGTCAGTACAAGTATGGTGTCACCATACAAGAGTTCTTATATTTAAGTAGTAAAAATAAAAAATTCAGAACTTTTTTACTACTTTCTTTTTGGCGTGTAATGTATGATTAAACTAATTTGTTATCTTGATATATCAGACTTTTAGAGACGCAGCAATATCAAATATCTTTATTTGCCAATTTTTTTCAGTTCTTTATTTTGATAGTAGGAAAATGTGGCAATTTAAACTGATATTTTTTAGTGATTTTTAAAAATTCTTCTTTTATTTTTTAGTGCCCACACGGGACTTAAACCTGTGATTGCTTATAGGCTGAGCTTTAAAGGAGGACCAAGACGGCAGTTACTGGGACTTGCATACAGTTCACTTTGATAGTATTGCGGAGAGATGATGGTAGCTAGTGCATGGGCGCACACAAGCAGTGCTGTCATTTAAATGTCGCTGTCCGTGGCTAATAACGCCGGCCTTTAAATACTGATCTTCCTGGCAGATGCTGGCTTTGCAACATAGAAAGCATCTGCCGGGTATGGTGCAGGCTCAGTATTCCATAAACCCACCACAACCATGACATCAATTTATATTATGTGGCTGAGGGAGGGTTAAGGGATTCACAGTGCATCAAATAGATATTCACGTTTTTTGATTTTAGCTGTACATTAAAGAGAACCTATCAGCATGATTTTGTAAAGTAAAGGCATGGCTGTAATCACAATATGATCAATTGTCCATTTGTCCCTGTATAAGGGGAATAATCCTTTAAAGAGAACCAGTCAGCATGATTTTGTAATGTAACGTAATGGCGCGGTAATACTGATTACATTGATACCTTTGGTGAAGAAATTCTCTTTGCTCTTGTTCTTTAATCAGCATTTGTAGTTTTCTGGTAATTAGATTTCGGTGCACAGGGTCTTCTCCTCCCTGTCTGATTCCCTGACCCCTCCGCCTGCTTCCGGTCACTGCTGAGATTTCATACGGAGGAGGAAGGTCATTCACAGACCAGAGGCAGGCGGAGGGGCCGGGGAATCACAGACAGGAAGGAGAAGACCCCCATGTACAGTCCAGCCTCTGTGCACCGAAATCTAATTACCAGAAATCTTCATATGATTAAAGAAGAACAAAGTGGATTTCTTCACCAAAGGTATCAATGTAATCAGTATTACAGCACCATTACAAAATCATGCTGACTGGCTCTCTTTAAAGGATTATTCCCCTTATACAGGGACAAATGGACAATTGATCATATTGTGATATGTGGCGTCTGACTTTTGGGACACTCACTGCTGCTGACAAAGAAGAGGCGGCAACACTGGTTAAAAGAGTGTCCCTTTTTAAGGTTTCCCCATGAGACGCAGCACCGGCCCATTCACCTGAATAGAAAAAAATACAGCAAAATAACACAAATTAATGTACTACTTACCTATACAAAGTCCGATTAGTCTATATGGAAAAAAGCAGGATGCGATGAAGGCTGCCCATAAACCAACATATAGTTTCTGTGTAATTTCTGGCTGGACCCACATGAATAGGCTAAAATTGGAATATAAAAGGGACAGATTCGTTAGTCATAATTAAATTTTATTTTTAGGGTTTTTTTTAAACTAAAAAGCTTTAAAAATAAAAACATACTTTTTTATTTTTTCCAGTATGTCTGACATCTTTCCAAACAGGTTCTGAGAAAGGAGCACAAGTATTATTACGTTTTCTTGCAAAGTGTAACTGGCCATAATATACCAAAGTATTCATATGAAAAACAACATATTGATAGGAAGAGTGTGACAACTTATAAAGAGATTAACTTCATTTACTAATGGGCTTACGGTATATTTCTCAAAGGTCACACTTCAGCAACATTGCATGACTGACCATTTCTAAAGCCACGTTCACACGTTCAGTATTTTACATCAGTATTTGTAAGCCAAAACCAGGAGTGGGTGATAAATACAGAAGTGGTGACATGTTTCTATTATACTTTTCCTGCGATTGTTCCACTCCTGATTTTGGCTTACAAATACTGATGTAAAATACTGACCAAATACTGAACGTGTGAACGTGGCCTAAGGGGATATTGGTTCCTGTAGTAAACATACAGACCTGTCAGAGCAAGGTGTACAACTTAGCAGCTATTAAATGTACACTGTCAGCACAGAATGACTGTTCAAACCAAGCACAGGCGTTCAGTGCATCATGACGGGGCCAAACATTAAAATACACCTTCCCACCTGCTTGTTTTCCTTCTATCCCCCTTTCCCTCTTCTTTGCTTGACAGCTCTGGCTTCATAGGGCCAACAATAGAGGAACAATAAGCAGGTGAGAAGGTGCATTTAAATGTTTGGCAGCGCCATGATGCACAGAGCTTTGATTGAACAGTCATTCTGTGCTGACAAGAGTCCCTTTGATAAGTCTCATAGCGAGCCTAACTGCATTTAGCTAGAATAATACTTAATGGGTCTTTAATATCTCAGCCACTGATGGCTGATATGGGAATTACCATCTCTCTGTGGCAACGACAGCTGGTTAGGACTCTGGAAATAGTCAAGGAGGCTACACTATTTACTGTTTTTTGGTGCAGAAGTTTCTGCACCATTTCTGTATCTCTTGGCAGGAAAAAAACAGAATAAAATAGATGCAGATTTTTTCCCTACTCATTAGTATGGGAGAAATCTGCAGAAAAGACGCTGAAAGCACTGACATACAGCAGACTTCCATCTGCACCAAATCTGCAAGTCACAAATAAGCAGCGTGTGCATGAGACGTCAGGATTCTCATTCACTTTGCTGGCATCAGGAAACCATCCAGATTTTTGTAACAAATCTGTGCCAAAAAAAAACGCAACAAATCTGCAACGTGTGCACAAGCCCTTAATTGGTTTTAGCAACTCCTATTAACTTCTATGGGAGCTGCAGAAATAACATAGCACAGCCCACCCAGCTGTTTTGGCAGTCTTAAGCCCCATTCCTGTAGCAGGGAGATCATTTCTGTTACAGCCATGAATGGCTCAGCAGTGAGGACCCTTTGAGGTTCCAGAGTCTCAAGACCGCCATGGTTGTACTGCTAGTCTAGGGGCATACTTTCAATCCAGTGGTGGAACAAACCTGTGCCTTCTGTGCTACATCCAGAACCAACTGAAACTTCTCAGAAACAGTGAGATCTTCCTTTGGAGGCTCCTGAAAAGTAAAAAAGAATGATCAGCATTTTGACTTCAGAAATTCCCAATTTTCTTCTCCAAATCTGAGGTCCTCGACCCATTGTGACCTTTAATGGGAAAAGGCTAATTCTGATTGTTTGCAACAGTTTCTTTTTGCGGAGGGGGCATAAGACCGTTCCCATTGCACATTTAGTATGAACATGTGCTATGCAGAGTGGTTTACATTTTGTAGGGGGGTAGCAGGTACCTATCATTTAAAAAATGTTTGACATGTCAGAGGTTTGACTGGTAAAGGTTTGGGCTCGGATACCTCCACTGATTGCTAAAATGAAGAGGCACAAGCACTCAGCACACCCCTTCATTTATGATCGGCTCTGCTCAACTTAGATCTGCGGTGTTCAGATCTAAAGATCTATAAATGCTATGATGAATACAACGTACACATTTATTAACAAGTCATATATATGGATCACAAATCCAATGCTGTGGCAGTCATCTATTAGGAGGCTGACGTTACACACACTTGTATTGCACAGTGCATGTGAATATTAGCATGTTACCTGCTGCCTTGTAACACAATGATCTTCAATAATGCCTCAAATGAATGCTGCATTGTGAGCCAAACCAGAAATTCATCACATTTTAATGTTTTAGTGATTTTATTTTGCAACAGCTACATATCTTACAATTGTTAAAACACAACAGGTCACGTAGCTGTATAATCACAATGATAAACTATTGGACAAAGAACAGAACAAAAATGGACAAATTTACTGAAAAGAATCTAGAATCCATCTAACTATTCAGCTTAAAAGGTGAACACACAATTTACGAGGGCAAGTGAGAAAGCAGCCGTAATACAGTCCGTAATTCATGACTGTGCCACAAGGTGTCAGTACAACCCAATGATTATACAGCGTAATGCCATCCTATATACTGACAACTATACAGCCTAGAAATGTCTACAAGGGTTAACATGCAGGGCCCGCTGTCCATTTGTTTGGCAATGCCCGTTTTTCTGGATATGTATGTAAGGCACACTTGTGTTGGAGGCTCCAATGAAAGCCTTACCTGAATAAATAATCCTAAAATAACCAGTAGATATATGCCTAACCAACGCACAATTGATCACATGATAACATCTATTCAATTTCACGGTTTCAGTAAAGCTTCACTTCAAAAAGTTATATACTGTGCCGCCAAAACTGATTGCAAAAAAATGGCCTTTTAGGGGGTCAATATAAACATAGGTTAAAAAGGAATTTAAAATCCACTAAAAAGATGCTGCTGCTCAGGATAGTGCTCTCTAAAGGGTGCCCTTTTACCATATGACATCACAAGCTAAACTGATGCAGTAATGACCATCTCCTGCCGTGAAGATGATGTCATCAGCAGGCACAAGGTAAGCACTTACGCCAGAGGACAAATGTGATGCCTGCCATCATGTCACCTCTGTGACTAGAGAAAAACACTACTTTTAATAGAAAAACGCTCATTAAAATATATTAAAACACAATATCAAGTTGATATACAAGTTATATTAAGCTAAAACTTCAATTTGGATGTTCTATTGCTTGAGGTTTTTGGCCTAAAGCCTGAGGCTACAATACTGAGAAATTAGATTACCCTTTACATCAGGTACATTGCTGCCATGGTAACTGTGGATGTAATCCAAACCACCATCTGCATCAACATCTATATCCTAGGAGGCTTGGATGGTGTAGAGCTCGTGCATGTGAGTATATCTCCGCACATCCCCATCATAAAAAACAGCAACACTACATCTGACAAAAAAGGATGAGCTATTCATTTAAAAGGAATGTGTCTGCGGATTTTTAGCCCCTAATCTGAGAGCAGCATATTGTAGAGACAGAGACACTGTATAACCCTACCCCAGTAGCTGATTGGCAGCTTTCTCTGTACACTGTGCATAGGCAGAAAGCTGCCAATAAGGTGTGGAAATAGTTATACACAGCTTAAAAAAGTATTCCCATCTACAAGATCCTATCCCAATTTGTAGTAGGTGTAGTAATAATAATATTAGCAAACACCTCCAATTAGGAATGTAGTATAATTCTTCTGATTCGCTACGTCGCTTACCCCATGTGCAGGGCATTGCAGTAGCTTAGGTATCCATGGTTATGACCATTCATATAGTGACAGTTGTTAGTGGTTGTAACATGGATACTTAAGCTACTGCAATGCCCTGTACATTGGGTAAATGACAGTGAATCAGAAGAACTATACTACATTTCTAATTGGAGCAATATCAAAATAGTTTACCCATATTAAAGAAACACATGATAGGGCGAAAAACTCACATATCATATACCAAAACACAAAAAGGGATTAACAAAAAACCCTTTGAGTATATGCCCATTTCAAATACTAATTTTATTAAATAATTAAAAGCAGTACATAAATAATTAAATTAAATAGTAATAAAGAGGCTGCTAAGCAAGGATGTAGGAAACAACAATACAATATAAGTAGCAAATGAACAACGTACACTACACATGTACTTCAAAACAATCCTGATATACTCTAGTGGAAAGGGTTAACTTTCCCCAATAAATTTCAACAAGAGTGATTTTGAGAACCAGTAATATACTTACATTAGTGTGTATCTGCCACTTGTAGTGTGCCCACCGCCCCAACGCACGTTTCGTTAAAACTTCATCAGGAGGCGTGTGTTGGGGAAGGGGTAGATGTCATTATATAGTACAAGTGAGCGAATCATAATGTACAGTTGCAGGGGTGTGTGCCGATCACGTGATCAGTCAACTACTAGATATTGGGATAGGATCTTGGAGATGGGAATACCCACTTTAAAATTCTGAAAAAGATGCTAGATCTGCAGCAGATAAAACGGATTTTATTGAAGCCCAGTAAGTGATACATTGCTGGAATCAATCCATGTATGTACATTATACTGCTCTCAGATGGGGGTAGCAAAAACCTGGTGAGAGATTCCCTTGTATCAGGCCTGAAGTTTTAGGCCTGTAATTTAAACATACATAAGAAACTTAACAGCCTGTAAACTGGACACAACATCCTGATCACTTTTTTCAGCCTGTAGGGAGAGTGGACATTATGTAATTACACAATCAGTTGGCACACCCTAATTGTAGAACTTGAAAAGGGGGGGGCTGTTTGTGCTCATCATTAGCGCTTCTTACACGTAACTGCAATAGATGACTGTCTAGTGACTGAAACTTTTTAAGTTTCAAGAAAAAAAGATACTATACACCCATGCAATCCGTAGTAACATCTGCTGAAGAACTTACTATGGGTTCTGAAACTTGAGGCACAATGCACCACTGTATCCTCCAACCCCTATGTACAGAAAGACACACCATGAATATAAAATAACAAATGGGAAAATTAATGCAAACGACAAAATGGTTAACAAATTTTACAAGTGGCTGGTGTTATACTAGTAAAGTAAACCATTTATTCTTAACAGGAACCAGTCAGCTGATTTACGCTGCCCGAACCACAGACCGCAAGAATCAAGAGACCAGCTACTGCATTACAAACATCTCTGGATTATTCTGTAATGCTGCCCTATTTAAGAATAATACATCGTTAAAAGCGCAGCCATGGACACGGTGACGAGTCCAGGAATCATGTTCCTGCCGGCTTCTCCCGGAAAGTCTGCTGCACTGACAGGCCTGTCCCCATTTGTTTGTATAGGAAGAAACCTGTCAGGCAACCTGGCAGACGGGGAGAAGCCCACAAGACCCGACTCTTGGACTAGTCACCTCTGTCATGGCCGTGCTTTCTCTAAACCACAGCATTGTTTCATACAGATGTTTGCAGTGCTGGAGGCGGCCTCTGATCCATGTTGCACATGGTTTGGGCAGAATGAAATCAGGTGACAGGTTCTCACTAATCTCTATACAAGGACGTCACAAATAAAGAATTTAAAAAACACAGACAAAATTATTGAAAATAGCAGAAAAATCAGAACAATGAAGATCAGGCAAATAAATGCACAGTTAAAACATGAAGAATATAGCACATATAATAACATGCTGACGACCTATGGTGGCCTAAATAAAAAGGGACTATACATTTATTTCTATAGTCACTACAGGGAAATAATATTTTACAAGGTTGCACATACTACACCGCACATAATATATGTTTTTGTTTTACGTAGAAGCAAAATATGAGTTTATTAATCTTATCTTAAAGGGGTATTCTCATCTCCAAGATCCTATCCCAATACGTAGTATGTGTAGTAATAATAATAATAATAATAATATTAGCAAATACCTCCAGTTAGAAATGTAGTATAAGTTTTCTGATTCGCTATGTCTCTTTCCTCATGTGCAGGGCATTGCAGTAGCTTAGATATCCATGGTTACAACCACTGATAGTGACAATTAGCTAGTTGCTAGTGGTTGTAACCATGGATATCTAAGCTACTGCAATGCCCTGCACATGAGGAAAGAGACATAGCGAATCAGAAAAACTATACTATATTTCTAATTGGAGGTATTTGCTAATATTATTACTACACCTACTACATATAGGGATAGGATGTTGGAGATGGGAATACCCCTTTAAGGCAAATGTTACATGGCTATTGAGCCTCCAGATGTACAGAAGATGGTAAAAGGAAATCTGTCAGTAGGATTAACCCTCTTAAGGTGTCTATATGGGCATGTAGATCATAGAATCTTGAATTAAATTGATACATATAGGATATAAAACACATTGTATACACATATACAGATGAATGGGAATGGCAGGGTGCGCTATGCAATTAATGTTACATCGACTGTCAGGCTGGTGAATGCCACATCTGCATACATATACAGGTTTAGCAGGTAAATGTATACACACCTAACTGAATACTGGTCTTTCTTGACTTCGAAACATTTTAATCTAAAGGATTGCAGCTCAAAATGCTTGAAATGTTTACATTGATGACCATGTATGAATAAATTGTTTAGAAGGATCAGATTTCTTTTTTTATGCTTTCATTTTATTTTTCTCATATTTTAGTCACACAGGTGGAACATGTAGAATTTTAATTACTCAGACAATTTTTAAAGCACAAGTGTAAAACCATACAGAATAATTTTCTGACTTACAGTCATTTTGTGAGATGTCCTTGCTTGTTTATGCCCAATGCCAATCTAGCAAAGTAGAGGGGGGTCATACAAATACCTATTAAACTAAATGAGGCTTAGGCTATGACCCACGATGCAGAAATGCTCTGGATTTTTTCCTGAGCGTTTCTGCATCTCCCTGGCAGAAAAACGCATGCGGATTGTACATGCGGATTGTACATGCGTTTTCCTGCCAGGGACAAGCGGATGTGAAGCGTTCTTCACATGCATTTCTGCATGCGGGTTGACAAGCGATTAGCATCATTTGGAAAGTGCTTGACTACTTGGTCACACTATATAAATCCATGCAAATGGCATGGATTTATATAATGTGACCGAAAGAAAGGTAAAAAATAAAAAATAAATCTATACTTACCTTCTGATGGCCCCTGGAGTCTTTATTCGATCCGTCCTGGCTGCCGGCAGCTCGCGGTACACTACACTGAAGGACCTGCCGACGTCAGCGGTCGTGTGACTAAATGACGTCAGCACAGGTCCTTCAGTCCACCATGATCTGCCGGCAAGCGAAGACAAGCACACCGGGGGCCATCAGAAGGTAAGTATCATATTTGTTATTTTATTTTTATTTATTTTTTTACAGGTACTATGGTACCCAGGTCCGGAGGAGAGTCTCCTGTCCTCCAGACCCGGGTACATCCGCACATTGAAACGCATGTAATCCGCAAGTACAGATCCAGTGATGCGGATTACATGCGTTCCAATGCAAGTCAATGGCGGCGAAAACGCAGCGCTTCCGCAAAATAATTGGTAGTGCTGCGTTTTTTTCCGCAATGATAATCCGCAGCGGAAATTTCCGCAGCATGTACACAGGACATGAGGATTATCATTGGGGAACATGGCAGGCCTTCTACCATGCGTTTTTTTTAGCGTTTCTGCAGCGGAATCGCCGCTGCAAAAATGCTTAAAAAACGCATCGTGGGCACACAGCGCTTTAATTCCCTAAAATACCCATTAAGGCTATCTGTTCTGGGGTTAGAGTTCCTGAGAGTGGTCCTTCTCAATGTTTGTATAATAGTATGCAGAGATGGCTATATCAAATCTTTTTCCACAAAGAGATACAACCAATTTGACCAGAGACCTCTCTAAACGCTGCTGCCCACGGATAAGACTGAATGTGCAAGTACAGGTTCACTTTAAAAGCACCACTTCAGCATTTTTTTTTCAGTGTTAAATGGTGCTACTAATCTAAGATCCCTGACCATAGACTTGTATCAACCCGCCGGCATCTTCGCCTATCGGTGTCGCTTCAGTCCCTCAGTGCCATCTTGTGACCGCAACTTCTGACTGGCAGGAAGTCAGAGGTAATGGTCACAAGATCTCAATGCATTGAAAAGTGACCTCCGACTTGCTCCAGCAAACACTGGAGCGATCCAGCTGGTCACACAGTGCTAGAGACCGATGGGAGCAGCGGTGATTGAAGGTGAAGATGGCGGCGGGTAAGTAGAACACTAGGGGCATTAATCACATCACTGAATTCCATATTCTCTGTTGGGAAGACAGTACTATAGTTAACACTACAACTGACAAAAGTTTGAAGAGGACCAAAAAAAAAAAAAAAAGTTTGAATGGTCTACTGTTCAGAGACCTCCATCTCTCAGCTTCTGTTTTCATTGTTTTTTTTTTTTTTTTTAAGCTTTAGTTACTGAAATAAACATTCATAGTTTGTAAATTGCAGCAAAAGGTGTCGTTATGCCAGGAATCTCTCATCTACCAATCACTAATTGGCATAAAATCTAGTGAACTAGTAGCAAAGAATGAAAGACTTACCTGGCAATGAGGTAATTTAGTGACAACCTCAAAATAGCTAAGAATAAAAACATAGGGATGGCCCAGCCATGCCATACAGCATTCATGTAGATCTAAAAAAGTGATAAATAAATTAGTATTACCAGTTTAAAAATACTATTAGCAGCAGCCAACTTATAATACAAAGACTATGCAAGTGTGCTATAGGAATAGAGGACATTTATTTAGCTTATGCCTGAAACATTTAAACACTAAAAACCGTATAAAAAAACAAGAATGTTCAAATAAAAAGCAACTACTTACAATAAAGGCAATTGCAGACGTATAAACAGAATGCCAGTCTGATAAGGCAGAAAGGTTCTTCACAAAATTTGTAACAGGTTTGGCACCTCTCTCTAATAGGAAAAAAATCTTCTGTTAATAAACAAAAGAAAGTTCTGGCATCCTACTGTCAATATCAAATACAATTTTTTTTTCTCGTTGCCATTATTTAAAATCCTGGCATTTCGTATGGGTTGACCCAAGTCAAGGTAGCTCTCGGATACACACCACACCTCTGAACCTCTGGTTCAGGAGCAGACAAAGATAGAAGAGAGCTCCCGTGCAAGAACCGTATATGGGCCCTTTGCAGTCCAATAGTTAATCATAATGCACATTTCTGACTGCTATGGAGGTGGAAGTGGGCCCCCATTAGTGCTATGGAGGTGGAAGTGAGCCCCCATTACTGCTATGGAGGTGGAAGTGGGCCCCCATTACTGCTATGGAGGTGGAAGTGGGCCCCCATTACTGCTATGGAGGTGGAAGTGGGCCCCCATTACTGCTATGGAGGTGGAAGTGGGCCCCCATTACTGCTATGGAGGTGGAAGTGGGCCCCCATTACTGCTATGGAGGTGGAAGTGGGCCCCCATTACTGCTATGGAGGTGGAAGTGGGCCCCCATTACTGCTATGGAGGTGGAAGTGGGACCCCATTAATGCTATGGAGGTTGAAATGGGCAGCTGCACAGGTAGCACAAATGGTATGTTCGCCCCTGCTCTGGCTGTAAACCGAACATGTAAAATTCCCTACAAATCAGACCCCATCAAGAGGTTACATCCTCTCAACATATCGCATCCAATTCATATTTGGTTTGGAATATTTTTCTCCCTTAAAAAAAAAGGAATTGGAAAATGGAAAGTTAAATACAAACCATCTCTGGCCAATTGGACAAATTACTACTAGGTCTTGTACTTAGATTTCAAAAGTTCCCAAGCTATATAATCAAATCACATTTCTTAATCTTGATGAAATGATATACAGCAGTGGTCAAACGAGCAGCAAACTTCTTTTTTAGCAGAAAACTCATCACAAGAATGCCAGCAAGAATAGTTGGTACTTACTTAATCTTCTCATATTTTCAGTCAACCTTAGGAAAAAGAAAAATTGTGTGAAATCATTATAGAAGGGATTATCATTGCTCCTTCACCATGAAAACATTTTCTGTATGTATAAAACTATTCTAAAAGAATTTTACTTTATAGAGTTTACTTAACATGTGGTGGCAACGTAAAATTAAAGGAAAAAACGGTCAGCTGCCCTAGCCTCCTTAAACCACCACATATATCCACTGCCCCCTATTGCTACATTCTAACAAGATCCTTCTCATGCATTAATGGTAGCTCTAGAATTGTAAAATAAAATTTTATTCTGCGCTCGTGTTATGCAAATGTGAAAACTAATATGGTGAGGTGTCGAATCCCCCAGACTAATCCTTCTGCCCAGCTTGTAAGCATGCGCCCGAGGCATGTTTGACATGTTATACAAGAGCGTTGGCTCTTTGCAAACTAGTGTATGCTCGCAATGTTCCACCACCATAGAGATGTCAATGAAGTCAAGTGCAAAGGTCCACCACCAAGAGAGCCAATGGTGATTTAGTTCTTACAAACCATGTCAATCCCACAACAGGGGGCAAGCTTATAAAATGGGAGGAAGGATTAGTCCAGACTAGTCCAGACCCTGGCCAGACTAGTCTTCACAGATTTGCATAAGACTTAATTTTACAATTCTAGAGTAGTAATGCATAAGAAGGAGCTTGTAAGAATGTAGAAATAGAGTAAAAGAGGACAGCTGACATGTCACCTTTCATGGAAAATCAGTATCTTATAAACAACCTCACACTGCATATTGGCAATGTAAAATTACCTTCGAGCACTCAGTGGCTCTTCTGTTTCAACTGTGTTCTCTTCTGGCTGAAATCGAAAGTCCTCAATATATTCACCGAATCGGTCATAAAACCATTTCTGAATTTTAGAGCAAATAGTTTGCTTTCTGGGTTTATCTTGAAAAAAGGAAAAAAGTTCATGTGTCATAGGACATAAAATGTTAGATGTGTAACTGCACTTTTACAACTTTTGATTGATTGTCAGAAGTTTTGATTGGTGGGCATCCAGGTGCAGACAACCCCACCAAAATCAATAAAATGAAGGAGCAGAAACTAGCAAGCAGAACACTTCTCTGCTACAACACTGAAGCTAGACTCAAAAGTAACCAAAAAAGACAAAGTCCAGCATCATTGGGTATCCATGCATAAGTGCAGGCCTACAAGAACCAGAGATCTCTTAGACAATGAAAAAATTCATCCAGTGGTTTAGCTTATACTTGAGAAAAATCCTATGAGCTGAAACATTGCATAGGTGGGGGAAAAAAACTAATTTTTGAAGAAATGTGCTGCCAGTCATCCTCAGAAGAGAGCAGTGCTCAGCTGATCACTTCTGTTCTTTTGTTTTAGCTATCCATGTGGATCTAAGAGATACTCTTTATTACAGTGCCAGTGTTACTATATCTCATCGATGAACCACAGTAGGAGGATACAACTTAAGCTTGGAAATGTGGAGTGCCTATACTGATCAATGCAGACTGTATACCGCTACATGGAGAGTGAACCACTACCAGTGCTATGAGGTGACAAAAGACAAGTATCAGTACTGCTAGAATCTCCGAAAAAGATAAGAGTCAGCAGGTACACTTAAAAACACCAAACTACAGGATGTGTGACCTCTACAATAACACTAACTAAAATGGGACATCAGCGGTTTAAAACCAATTTTCATAGAACACAAATATCTTTACTAAGTACAAAAAGTGTGTCTCTCAAAATAAAATGTTTGGTTTCTGGAGAGCAGCAAAAAGCCATGTCTACTTGCGGTAGTAGTGCTGTAACGCACCATCCTATACTAGTATGTTACAGACAAATACCATTGCCTTTAGATGGTTTTATTTCTATGGGATTACCTTGGGGTCAAGTTCATGGCACAAACAGAAAAAAAAACAAGAAATGTGACCATGATTAAATTGGGTGTCAGGTCTTTTGAAGGGGAAAAAAAAAAAAAAGTACAGTCAGTCACACTATAAGACTGCAGAATTCTGAATCCTTTCAGCATGCTCACCACACGCTGTCAGGCTTCTCCGCTATTGCCAGGTAGAAAAGATGTTGTTCACATGACATTTATACGATTTGGATACTTCTGACCACATTCTTACTAAACGTGCTTGGCCTCGCTCCATTCACTTGTATTGAGCAAGGCCGAGCAAGTCTAGTGCAGCCTTACCAGAAGACCGGACAACCCCTTTATAGGAGACAGGTCTACTTTTAATTGATTATTCCTCTGATTAAAAGGTAAATGGGAAAACAATCAGCAAGAAATCTTTACTTTGATGCACTTAAAATAAGGCAGTATTTAATAATATTCATTAGAGGTCAATTCTTAGAATGGCACTGCACACCTAGTACCTTGAAAAAGTGTTCATACCCCATGAACTTTTCCACATTTTTTTTCCATGTTGCACCCACACACTACAGAGCAACAATTGCTTTAATTTGTATTTAATAAATCAATAGGACACATTGAAGTAAGCAACTTTGTAATGTATCGTATTAGAAAAATCTGCTTCTTAGATTATGTGTCCACGATTAGGAATAGCAACGTTTTGGATGCAGCGGTTTTTTTTTTTGCTGCGTCCAAAACATTGCATTCTAATCACGCAGTTAAATCCACATGTGTTCAGTGAACTAGGCGGATTTACCGCATCTAATGAATGGCTATGGGTAAAACTAACGCCTCCGCTGCAGAAACTGACATGGTGCGGCTCGTAAACCTGCGCAGCGGGTGAGTTTACGCAGCGTTAAATAGTATAACGGTCATGGGATTTCTAGAAATCCCATCCACTGTGCTAGCAATGTACAATTCAGTGTAGGGGAGCTGCGTCCAAAACGCTGCTCTTCCTGATCATGGGCACACAGGTCCTTCCAGGATGAGTAAGGCTTTCATTCTCAAAATTCTCAATTCACCGGTAAAATCTGTATTCCGTGAAGACAGAATTTCCCATTACTTTGATAGAGGAAAGTTGCTGCTTATAAGATTCAATATAAGGGGGGTGGAGGCGAGAGGGACAAGTTGTTCCTCTAACTTCTTCCTCCTCCTGCCACCTCACTTCTCTCCATAGAATCTCATCAGCAGCAAAGTACAATCAGAAAAACAAAAGACTGTGGAGTGGCCTAGTCAAAGTACTGATATTAATCCGATTGAGATGCTGTAGCATGACCTTAAAAAGGCAGTTCATGCTCGGAAACCCTCCAATGAGTCAGAATTACAACAATTTTGTAAAGATGAGTGGGCCAAAATTCCTCCAGAGCGTTGTAAAAGGCTCATTGCCAGTCATCGCAAATGCTTGATTGCAGTTGCTGCTGCTAAGGGTGGTCCAACTAGTTATTAGGTTTAGGCTATGTGCCCACGATGCAGAAATGCTGTATATTTTTTCCGCTTCTCCCTGGCAGGAAAAACGCATGTGGATTTTACATGCGTTTTTCCTGCCAGGTAGAAACGTTTGTCAAGCGTCTTTGCATGCATTTCTGCATGCGCGTTATCAAGCGCTTTTCCAAGCCATTTTAGCATCACTTGGAAATGTGCTTGACAACTTGGTCCCTCTATATAAATCCATGCAACCGGTATGGATTTATATAGTGTGACCAAGTAATAGTTAAAAAAAAAAAAAAAAAGAATGAGAATGGTAAAAAATAAAGATTATACTCACCTTCCGATGGCCCCCGGTCTCCTTCTCCGCTCCGTCCGGTCTCCCTGGTGTCTCGCGGTGATGTGAAGGACCTGCGATGACGTCATTGAGTCATGTGACCTGTCACATGACTCAATGACGTCATGTCAGGTCCTCACACCACCGCAAGCCGCCCAACACACCGCACGCATCGCTATGGAGAGCGGGGGACATCGGAAGGTAAGTATAATCTTTATTTTTTATTTTAAACTTTTTTTTTTTTACAGGTTCTATGGTACCAGAGTCTGGATGAGAGTCTCCTCTTCTCCAGACCTGGGTACCATCTGCATATTGAATCGCTTCATATCCACGTGTACACATGTAGTGATGCGGATATCAAGCGTTTCAATGCAAGTCAATGGCGGCAATTACGCTGCGTGTCCGCAAAATTAATGGACATGCTGCGTATTTTTCCGCAATGATAATCCGCAGCAGAAGTTTCCGCAGAAAGTGCACAGCACATGTGGATTATCATTGGGGACCATGGGGCACGTATTACCAAGCGGTTTTTAAGCGTTTTCGCTGCGGAAATTCCGCGACAAAAATGCTTGAACAACGCATAGTAGGCACAAAGCCTTAGGGGGCAATCACTTTTTCACACAAGGCTATGTAGGTTTGGATTTCTTTTACCCTTCATAATAAAGACCTTCATTTAAAAACTGCATGTTGTGGTTCCAACAGAACAAAGTGAAGGTTCTGGAGTGGCCATCAGTCTCCTGACCTCAATATCATTGAGCCACTCTGGGGATGTCTCAAGCGCGCACTTCATGCTAGACAGCCTAGGAATTTACAGGAACTGGAGGCTTTTTGCCAAGAATGGGCAGCTTTACCATCTGAGAAATTAAAGAGCCTCATCCACAACTACCACAAAAGACTTCAAGCTGTCATTGATGTTAGAGGGGGCAATACATGGTATTAAGAACTGGGGTATGTGAACTTTTGATCAGGGTCATTTGGATGTTTTTGGTTGTCATTAAGATTTAAAAAGAGAAAACACAGTAGTCTGACAATAAATGGCTTCACCGAACCAATAACAAAAAAACGTTATCTCCACTCATGGTTATCAATCATATTCTCTAAAACAAGGCTAAGAAAGGAAAAATTCTGCCGGGGTATGTAAACTTTTGAGCACAACTGTATGTATATGTGTGTGTGTGTATATATAAAATTAATTTTGCTCTTTCTTCCTTGATTTTTTATTAAAACCGTGGGTATCAAGGCAATTGGGGGAAAAGCATAGGCTAGAGTGTGATCCCACGGAATCATGAGGCATCTAATGCAAAGGGGTTCCCCTTGGGATCCATTGAGCAGAATGAGTCTAACTTCTTGTTCTGCATATTGGCAAACAGATCTATAACAGGATATCCCCACATTTCTGAAATCTGGTCGAATATGGTCTGCTTCAGTTCCCATTCACCCTGTCTTAGTTGGGTCCGGCTCAGGAAGTTTGCTTTACGATTTTCTGTCTCTTTTATGTGCAGTGCTGGTAGGAACATAAGATTGATCTCTGCTATTTGGAAGACTAGATCTGCCACTTCCATCAAAGGAAGGACCGGGTTCCTCCCTGGTGATTCAAATATGCCACTAAGATTCGGTTGTCTGAGAACACTCTCACATGATGACCCTGAAGACAGTCTAAATTCTATCAGGGCAAATTTTACCAATAACAGCTCCTTCATGTTTGAGGATACCAATTTAACTCCTCTGTCCAGGCTCCTTGAGCTATTTTGTCTTTTACAAGTGCAACCCAACCCCTGGGGCGTGCATACGTGGTCAGTATCTGAGTGATTTTGCTCACCAACGAAATACCTTGGGTTAACTTGTCTACCCTCATCCACCATACCAGAGAAAGGACAGTTTTTGGAGGCAAAGTTAGCTGACCTTCTAAATGCCCTCCTAGAGAAATTTCGGCTCCCAAAGTTTCCCACTGTAGATCCCTGGTGTGATTCTGGGCCCATTGAACCGTCAGAATACAGTTAGTCATGGAGCCTAGAAGGGACATAGCCTTCCATAGAGTCAGAGGGTTGGTCCACCGCCTGATATGTCCAAGTCATAATTTTTTGTACTTTTTCCTCTGGAAGGCGACACCTGTTTTTTTGTTTCTTGGTTTTTTTTAATCTACTAGGATACCTAGACTCTCCTGCACCTGACTTGGTGCGGTTCTTGATTTTTTTAGGTTTAAAAGTCAACCTAAATCAAGGAACTCATGACCTTTTCTAGCTGGTTCTTGCAGTGTTTGAAGGAATTGCCTATTACCAAGAGATCATATAGGTACGGGACAATTAGCATGCCTAGCTCCCTTGCTTCTGCAATTATCTTGTTGAACACCAGGGGAGCAACAGCTAGACCGAACGGGAGAGCGGTGTACTGATGGAGTAATCAAACACTTTCTACTCAGACCGCTACTCTGAGGAATTTTTGATAGTCCTTGTGAATGGGAACATGACAATATGCCCAGAAACAATTTTTACAGAGGTTTTTATTGTCTCCATCTTGAAAGCCTGGATCTTCAATGATTTGTTCAGTTTCTTTAGATTTATAATCGTCCTGAAGGATCCATCTGGTTTCCTCCTCCGAAAAAGTGGTGAGTAAAATCCTTCTCCTTTTTCCAGGGGAGGGATCTCTTGTAGGACTGCCTTTCTTCCTAAGCCTAGAATCTCCTGTTCTAAGACTAACTGCTCTTCGTTTAAGGATCGCCGGGGAGTCTCTATGAAATTTGAGTTGGGGATTAAATGGAACTGTAGTATCAGACCCAATTTTATCGGGTCTAGTATCCAAGCGCTCTTGGACATCTTTTCCCCTGGGGAAAACCCTCATGGGGGAAGGGTCCATTGGAGGGCCCACTGAACATAAATGCTTTGTTTTTCTTTCTCCTATCTTCTCACTTATCGTGATCCCTGGGGGCGGGGGGTTTCCTAAGAATACATTTTCTACTCCAAAAAGAACCTCTTATAAGAGGTAGTGGAGAGGACAGGGAAACGTTTTTTGTTATCACCGGCTTTTGTCAAGTATATCACCTAACGTTGGGCTGAATAAGAATTCACCCTCAAAGCAAATGAAGCATAACCTGGAATTTGTCTGGAGGTCCCCTAACCAACACTTAAGCCAGAGAGATCGCCGGGCTGCGTTGAAAAAAACTGCCGATCTGGCTGCCAACCTGAGTCGCCGAATGCATTAACCAAAAAGGCAGCAGCCCCCTTCATTTAGGGAATCGTATCTAAAATCTTTTCTCTGGATGTTTTTTCTCTAAGCTGAGCTTCCAATTAATCTAACCAATCCTTTAGTGACCTGGCCCTACAGGTGGCCGCTACAGGAGGTTTTAGAACCCCCCAGCGGCTTCCCGGGACCCTTTCAAGAAAGTGTCAGCTTTCTTATCCATGGGATCCTTCAATACCCCCATGACTTCAAATGGAAGGGAAAAGGTTTTGAAAGCTTTGGCTAGAACGACATCTAGCTTTGGCGCTTTCTACCAAATTGAACACACGAGGGTGTCAAAAGGGATACTTTCTCTTTGGAGCTAAAATACCTTTTCTCTCTGGTCTTTTCCATTCCCTCCTAACCAGAGATTGAATTTTTTCATTAGGAAGGGAATGAGCTTCGTTTTTTTTCTGTTCCAGCCCGCCAAACATTATATCCTAAATGGGTCTTTTTGGACGAGGGTCTATCAACCCCATAGTGGACCCAACAGCCTTAATGAGGCCGTTTCATCTAACAGGAAACACCTTTGTCCACCTCTATCCCCAGATCATAACAAAGATGAGGATGAATTGGATATGTCTGAATTTCCCTCTTCCGGACTACTGGATCTGGATTCAGGGGATATATTTTTGGATTGCCTCTGTTTTTTTCGCTTTACCCTGAAGGGATCTAAAAGGTATTTTCTACTTCGGTTTTTATTATGGACCTAAGCTCAGAGGCAAATTTTGGGGTTTCCTCACAGATTGTTTGCTCTATGGATGAACTACAGAGCTTTTTCTCCTATGTAGTAGGGAGCTCTTCCATGCAAAGTGCACAGTTCCTGTGCTTGGTCTTGCACACACTTTGACTTCTCTGAATAGGAGAAGAAAAAAGGGGGGATCCTAATTACAAAGCGAACTTTCACAAGGATCATTTACTAATCTGACAGAAGAAAGGGTAATGGATTAGGAGGAACCATATCTGTAGGTGAATTTTCTCTAGAGGTCGACGCAAGACTGGAGTCTAGGCAGCAGTGAAAGTGGGCGTTCTGGCAGGTCTTCCCAGCGCAGCAAAGATTGTGATGATGGGAAGGGTTCTCCTGCTGTTGAGTATTCTGCCTCTGCCACTTCTGCTGCTGCAGAATCAGCACCTCCAAGTGTTCCTGCTCACTTATCGCTAAAGGGGACCGCCACAGCGCTGCATGGGGCACTTTCCTAGTGCTTCCTAGTTCCTTTTAACCCCTGCTTCCTGTGCCGGATTCACTTGCGGTCACGTGCCCCCTTTCCTTGTCATAGAGGAGAGGCCCTACCTAGCCATCAGTGGTGCAGCACTGCGTCATAGGGATGCACAGTGGGACCCGGAAGTCCAGTGTGATAGAACGGTGCGGCAGTTATCCCCTTCCAGCCACTCTCCCCAAGGGGCTGCGACATTATACTGGGCAAACTTGCGGACGCTCTGGAGAGAGGAAACAGCAAGGACCCAGCGGCGACTCTCAACACCTGCTTCAGCTTAGGCAGGGAACCCCCGCTGCCTGGAACGGCTCCATGTGTGGTGCGCAGCTGCACCTCTCCACTCACACTGAAGGCCCACCAGCACCAGAGGTGGCGCTTTATGGTACTGCATCAGCCTAGGCGAGAACCCCCGCTACCTGGATTGATCTGACCAGGCCTGGAGAATCCTTGATGTCAAGGAAAGGAAACCATCTGATGCAGGAGAGAGGTACCGCCCTTTTAATCTGTAGGTTTCCTGTACGTGAAAAGCGGATCCCCTTTATCCATGGTGCCATCATGGGGGAAAGAGAAAATACTATTTCTTTATTTCAACAAAACACATAAAAAAAAAATATTAATAAAAAAAAAGAGAAGAAGTGTGCAGAGAAAAATCATCGGGTAAGTATACAAAACGTATTCAAATCTGTCCCAAGAAGTAATTCACAAAAATAATTTACATATATGAAGATTTAAGCAAGACGCCCATATGGAAAAAGTATAACACAAACACCATAAAAATCTATGTTATTGACAGTTTTTGGTGCAACATCTCCACCTTATGGTAAGTGATAATTCACTGGTAGGTGAACGTATGCCCCAATCTCAAGTTGTTTACAGCCTACAACAGGTATTCCTCAAAGACTGCCTTGTATTTAGCTCCATCCATCTTCCTATCAACACTGAACAGCTTCTCTGCCCCTGCTGAAGTAAAGCATCCCCACAGCACATGCTGCACCCATCATGTTTGACGGTGGGTATGGTGTTTTCAGGGTGATGAACAGTTCGTTTTCTACTACACATAGCGTTTTGCATTTAGTCCAAAAGTTCTACTCTGGCCTCATCTTACCAGAGCACCTTCATCCACATGCCACCTGTGTCCCCTTATATGTCTATTTGCAAAATACAAAGAGGACTTCTTATGGCTAACTTTCAAAAATGGCTCTCTTCTTGCTACTTTTCTATAAAGGCCAGATATGTGGCTTATAAAACTAATAGTTGTCCTGTGGACAGATTCTCCCACCTCAGTTGGGGAACTCTGCAACTCCTCCAGAGTTGTCATGGGCCATTTGATGCTTTTCTAATTAGTGCACTCCTTGCTTGGGATGTCAGTTTAGCTGTATGGCCATGTCTTAGTAGCTTTGCCGTAGTGCTATACTCCAATCCATCCCAAAAAAAAAAAACGGAAGAACAGTGGTCCGTGAGATGTTCTGAGCTTGGGGGTTTTTTTTGTTTTTGTTTTTTTTTTTAAGTAACCTAACTTCACAACTTTATCCCTGACCTGACTGGTGTGTTCCTTGGTTTTTATAATGCTGTTTGATCCCTGATGTTCTCAAACACATCTCTGGAGCCTTCATAGAACAGCTGTGTTGATATGGAAAATAAATTACACACAGGTGTAACTACTATGAGTTGTTATATCACATAAAAGTTTATGGGTGTAACGTGGAGAAGTTTCTAGGTTAAGAATACTTTTTCAAGGCATTGTATTTACTTATTTCTATTTTCTTTCAGTCAGTTCCATGTAAGACATCCCATTAGATTTGCTATCCGTTTTATAATGGGGGATGAGAGGGAGACCTTTCTGATGTGAGCAGCGCAATCTTTAAATTTAAAGAGAACCTTTTACTATTTTGAGCATGTTAAACTGGCAACATCATGGAACAGTACCTGCAGAGCTGAGTAAAGCGTTGATTTTACTTCTGATTTTTTCCTCTTGTGGTGCAGTGCTCAGCTCTGCTGTATCTCTAAAGAGTGGCTGTATAGATCAGTGGGGAGAGGAGGGAGTGTTCTTTTCACCCCGTACGACACTGCCTGCTTATGATTTTTCGATCTCATGCAGGAAAAGTAGTACATGCCCCCAGAGACAAATCTCTGGTAACAGATGAACTATAAAAAATTATAGCCTAAACTTTACAAGCAAACTTTTTCACAATGGGAGAAGACATTAAAGAATAAAAACACATTTAATTCAGCCTCTATTCCATGATGTGGCCATTTTAACATACTCAAACTAGTGAAAGGTCCCTAAAAAAAAAAGTTATTTTAGGTATGAATACTTTTTACTGTGTCAAACAACCCTTTTAATTTATGGGCATTTTTTATTAGGAGATCAAGACTCCACGGCTGATCTAGATGGAATGCACAAGAAGGGCAAATGTGCATGACTTGTGATGTATGTGTAGATCATATTTAATATGTGTAGGTAATATGCTGGTGTATGTAATATGTGTGCTTTTTTATGTAGGGCGTTTTATTTCAAAAATAAATCTAATCATGGTGCACTGAGGTATTAGAGGCACACAACTTCTAAGTACCGTAACTTTCCTTTCAGCCTACACATGATTGATAAAGTTTTAGAGGCAAATTCATCAGCTTGCTGGCAAAATACCTGCTCCATTGTTCTGCGACTGTCCCTTTGAAGATGGTTGTGCTACAGATTCTTCACTCCTTATAAAGAGAAAAGAGAACAAATCATTAATAAAGTTCTCAGGACAACAGATGGCAGATCGAATGCTTTAAAAGGTAGCCTTTCGCTCAATTCATGCTACCCAAACCACAGGTAGCATGAATCAGAGTCTGGCTGCACAATAGCAGCCAGGTAATTTTTAATCTTAAACACCCTGGCATTGCAGGGAAAACAAAACTTGAGCAGCCAACTGGATAGCATAGTCTGATATGAGAGAGCCCTGTTAATGACCTGGAGTGAAGGGGGTAGAAGCCAGCCAGGGGTGGCACCGGAACAGTCACGTATCCCCCTAAAATTCCGGTCCAGAGCGTTTCAGGAAGAAACATTCCTGACTGCAACCAGGTTCAGATTCCTGCTGCCCGTGGTTTGGACAGTATGAATCGAATGACAGGTTCCCCTTAATTCACTAATAAAAAATGCAAATAAAAATGACAGTGAATGTTCCTTGTTTCATGTACAAGCTGCCTGTTATCTGCGTTTTTGGTAAAATATAAAAAACTACCCATTTCATTGTACTGTTTTTTTGGGGGGGGTGTCCCCCTCACCCCAACACTCAGTCTATATTCACACATGTTGCAAAACTGAAAATGAAAAAAAATTATAGCTATAACCCAGATTGCTGAAAAAAATCAATAGGTATACACCTGGACAATATAGAGGAATACCTGCCATCATGTAAGCTGAAATGCTGTTAAAATGACTCTTATATCTTACACAATTTATATTGCAATCTTTTGTATTAGCCTTCTCATGGATGTGTGTGAATTAATGAACAAGATGCCATGTGATAACGGCAGACAGCATCAACACAAGCATTAGTCTCCCAAGAGCAGACACCAGCAAGGTACATCACAAGATCATTGAGAAGCACATGTTGTGAGAGGCGGAAGGAGCGCAGGCATCAGATTCTATTAATACTCTCCTAACATCTAAATGATCACACCGACATGGTGACAAAAAAGCAATTCTAACCAAGTAGTCACTAGAAGAGCACCAGTTGCCTAAAAAGAAAGTGAAAACACAATAATTAAGCAGCATCAGTGACTGGAATGTATTGATTATTGGATGTGTCTCAATTCCAAATCTTCAGGAGCACACTACTCTCTTGCCTTTTGTCTTCCTTGCTTGCCAGTGGCGGTATGTTCGCGATGACTGACCGCAACATAGTGTCACGCTGTCTCTGTATACTCGAGGTAGGGGGCCTAAGCTGACCCTAAGCTGGGGCCCTGACTAATCCCTCAACCTGGAGGTACTGTTAAAGGTACAGAGGTCCAGGCCGCCAGCGTAACCCCTACCTCCTGAGGATCCCTGCACCTAAGTAATCTAGTCCTGAGAAGGACCCCGATCACAACAAAAGGGGACAAGTAATAATATGCCCACACACAGTACTTAGATGAACGAGACAGTACAAGGGAAAAACCAAAACCACCTTGCATACAAAAACTACACAACTACAACAGAGGGAACACCAACGGGAAAGGAGATAAATGATAAAGCGAGGAAGGGAAAAAACACTCCAAATACACTTATCTCTGAAACTCCAAATACCACGATCCGCTCTGTTAGTCTGCATGAAATGCTTTCACCGACACTTCCCTAACAGACCAGCAGGCATTTGAAGGAGTCTCACTACAGCAGCATTGATTGCAGCTGGGCGAGGCTGGACCTCGTCTAGCACAGAGAGAGAGAGAATTAACTCCCTCACTGCCGAAAAACACAAAGCACCAAAAAGTCAGCTGCGAGAAGTCAGGCTGTGTAATCGTGACGATCTTCGTGGCGACACACCCGTGACACATAGCATGGTTGTCAGGGCTGTGGAGTCGGTAAGCCAAACCTCCGACTCCTCAATTTCCATGACACCGACTCCACGACTCCCTCATACATGGCTCATGTTTAAGTGATAAGTTTACTGTAGCACAGAGTCATCTCAGCTAAAAGCCTAGACCCTTAGATCAGGAATAGGACAGACATTTATAGGACATTTCATTCATAACTTTCCAGAATTCTTATGAAAAAATATTCCCCACAAACGGTATTGAACTACTGTACCCAATTTATTACATATTTTAGAAGTCGGTCCATTTTATACTGATTCCACCAAAATGGACACAGACTCCGACTCCACAGCCCTGATGGTTGTGCCACTGTTCTGCACTGTGCGCAATCCCCGTGCTGCAAGCAGAGATAGCTTTGCCTCTATTGCAGACCTGGGCAAAGTGCTGTTCCAGTCTGGCCCGACAGACAGCCGAAGGGCTGAAACAGTGGCCCATAAGCCGCACAGTTCCCTCATCCTCCCGCCACCGCTATCCGCATTTTCAAACCCTACTTCCACCAATCAACATGTGAGATGGCTGACTCGATGACGTCATTTCATCGTGTTAGCTGTGCACTGCAGAGAGTCAATGCATCGGAGCAGAGGCAGAGCACCGGTGGAACAAGAGTGAGGAGAGTTTGTGGTGGCTTCCATGTTAAAGAGATGTTTTCATGTATATATGGGAGGTTACGTGGGGCTCATACGATATATAGGGGGATATCAGCACACTTAATTTTGCTCAATATTAAGTGATACAATTAATATTAACCACTTTACTCCCAAGCCTGTTTTCATCTTCATGACCAGGCCAAATGTTACAATTCTGACCAGTGTCACTTTATGAGGTAATAACTCTGGAACGCTTCAACGGATCCCACTGATTCGGAGATTGTTTTTTTTTGTGACATATTGTACTTCAGGATAGTGGCAACATTTGTTCGATATTATTTGCGCTTATTTGTGAAAAAAAAAATGGAAATTTGGCTTTTTTTTTTTGTTAGGAAGGTATTAAATGTTGACCAGCGGGGCGTGACTTGGCTGGACATGTGAGCGGTCACAGGACACATCAGCTCGGGAGCAATAGCCTGTAAAAGTCTCCACTGGGCCCTAAATAGTAATAAAACCAGAGATAACATCTCCCTCTGAGCTCCTGTAACCATCGGTGCACAACAGAGGAGTTTTTTCATGGCTGGGAAAGCAGGCAGAAGGCAAAGTGAGGTGACTGCAGGAGCAGACAGACAATCTCAAGATGGCGCCGAGAAACTGAAGCTTTCCACATCCCCAGATGCACCAGGCAAGTCTACTTCCATGAACGCTGCAGTTAAACTAGCTAGTTATGCTAGGACAAACAGAGCAGCCCCCTTGAGTAATACAGTGCACGCACAGATGAAGGGGATGGCTAATCGCTTCTCTGCTCTCCCAGGAGAATGTGACAATACAGATAATACCGACACCTCAGATAACAGCATGCAGCTTCGGCTAGAGGTTAAAGGCCCCGTCAAACATAAAAAGATCGCTAGCGAGATCGTTGATACGTCACGGTTTTTGAGACGCAATAGCGATCTCGCTAGCGATCTCGTTATGTCTGACAGGTAGCAACGATCAAGCCCCTGCTGTGAGATCGCTGATCGTTACAAAGCTTCTTGGACCAATCCTGGGTCGTTGCGCTCCCGCTGGGCAGTGTGCATCGCTGTATTTGACACCTTATCAACGACCTCGTTAACGATTCAGAACTGAGACAGGTAGGCGTGCATAAATTGGACTTTTCCGCGCCCCTCGTCCCCGATTGGTGGTCGCTACAGCGTTCTCATTTTCCGCCGTGCATAAAGAAGGCAACAGAATAGCGATTCAATCTTTTGTTTCTGACCTCGTGCTGGATTGCAGATCCTAGCAGAATTCTCCGGGCTGTTGATATCCGTTCATTCGACTGAGTCCTGATTTTGCAGATCATTGTAGCGACCAAGACCGCCCAATCAGAACGCAGTAGCGTCCACCAATCGGAGATGAGGGGGCGCGGAAAAGTAATTTTATGCACGCCTTTGTGACACAGTACAGTCCCTATTAAGGTGTGGATCACTGAAATAGCTGCTGTGTGAAAGCGTCCCAACGACCGCCAAGAAGTTCTGCATGTTTGACAGCTCCCCAGCGATCCCAAAACCGTGACGTAATAAAGATCTCGCTAGCGATCTCGTTATGTGTGACGGGGCCTTAACCCCTTCAGCACTCTTTCAACCCAGCAGACAGAAGAGCCTACAATTAAGGATGTTTTCATGGTTGTTACACAGTATGGATCTGTCCTGTCCTCACTTAGTAATCAAATGGGTGAGATTAAGGAAGAACTTTCCTATATGAGACAGGGGCTGCAGAAAGTAACAGATTGCACCACAGCAGCGGAGAGGAGAATTAGTGATTTGGAGGATAAACAGCCTCAAATTATCAGTGACAATCGCAGACATGACCAACAGATCCTGGCATTGCTAGCTAAAACTGACGATCTGGAGAACAGACTCAGGCGGAATAATATAAGGGTAATTGGCATCCCTGAAAAAACCAAGAGCAATAACCCTACTGAGTATTTTGAGAAATGGCTGCTCTCCCTGTTTGGGGCAGAACACCTGACCCCTCTATTTGCTGTGGAAAGGGCGCACAGAGTTCCTACTCGGCTGTTACCCGAAGCCCCGCCGCGGCCAGTCCTATTGAAGCTGCTCCACTATAAGGACCGTGACGGCATCCTTAAGGCAGCTCGTGATAAAGGGGACATCTCCGTCAACGGCCAAAAGGTGTCCTTTTTCCCTGACTACTCCATTGAAGTGTCAAAACGTAGGGCAGGGCACAATTTGTGGATGTGAAACGCCGGCTATGCCAGCTACAAATACCATACTCCATGCTTTACCCGGCAAAACTCAGAGTGGACGCCCTGGGAGGGACCTCCTTTTTTGAAAATCCTAAGGAAGCCCTCCGCTGGCTTGATCTAAATGAACAGCAACTTCGCCAGAACCCACAACGTTGAATGAAGACGTATAACTTAAGTCATGTGCCATCAGAAGATATCTGATTGACTGTTGGAGTCATAATTCTTACTAAGTAATCCACGGCCCAGTGGAAAATGGATATTCTGTCTATTATCCTAAAATGGCAGGCTCCCAAGAAACGTTTATTTTTCTCTTTTAATAGGTTGCTCGCTTGCTTCATGTGCGGATGCGAGTTGGACTGGTACCCCCATCCATCTGATTTTTCTGGATGGATCGGTATTTTTCTGTTTGTATGTTTTTGTAAGTTGTATGTTTATAGATTGTGCTGCGCAGTTCTGCCACCCGTATGGATTACAGTGATCTTGTATGGAAAAGGGGATATTATCATAACCTTATATTTGGGAAAAGGAATTATGTTAACGCTTGTTATACGCATCCTGTCCATCCCCTATGCGTTATATCCTAATGGCTAACCAAGTAAAATTCCTTTCTTGGAACGTGAGAGGGTTGGGAGACCTCTTAAAGAGGACGGCTGTCATGGAATATATACGGGGAAATTCACCAGCAGTGGTATATCTGCAGGAAACGCATCTAGAAAAAAGTAATATAGCGGCCCTGAAGCGTTCATGGATCAGCCATAGTTTTCATTCTACCTTTTCAAGTTACTCGAGGGGCGTCAGTATTTTAGTACATAGATCTATCCCTTTTGAATTGATATCCGCTAAGGTGGATGAGGAGGGCAGATTCATTGGGATTCATTGTAGAATATTCACCAAAGAATTATTACTAGTGGCAGTCTACATTCCCCCTCCCTATAATAATATCATTATGAAGGAAATTACGTCACTCATAGACAAAGTACCGGGGGTCCCTGTGCTATGCATGGGAGATTTTAACAATATTGTACACCCATACTGGGATAGATTCAGATCAGACACAGCTACAGAGGCTTACACCATAACGAAGTTTGGTGAGCTCCTGTCAAGAGTTATCCTTGACTGATATATGGAGTCTTAAATATCCCAAAACACAACAATTCTCCTGCTACTCTAAATCATATAACACCCTCTCCCGCATAGATTTAGTACTGGGAATAGAACACATTCTCCCTTTAGTGGAAAGGGTGGAATATTTACCTAGAGTACTGTCGGACCACTCACCCCTGATGATGAGCCTATGTCTTTTGCCCAGATTGGAAGCTACCCTTACTAGATGGTCCGTGAATCCCTTTTGGTTGCAAATAATAGACACAAATTTGATTACATCAGCTCTTCAAAACTATTTTATAGAAAATAACGGCTCTGTGATGCAGAACTCACTATGGGACGCTATGAAGGCCTGTCTGAGGGGAGTCTTGATACAAGCGATAAATAGATCCAAGACTAAAACTAACCAATTTGGGGAATTCTTGCAAGACAGGGTTAGACTCACGGAAAATAAATTTGTCCAATAAGGTAGAGGAGGACCTAATGACCTGGAAAGAGGCGCAGGAGGCATACTCCACACACATTTACTGGCTATGATTGCAAGGGCTCAAATAGGGACATCCTTTATAGGCGCTTTAAAAAATAAGGAAGGTGCAATGGTTAATCAGCCAGATCAAATATCAAATACTTTCAGAGAATTTTATCAGGACTTATACAGAACCAAAACACGATTTAGCAGAGAACAAATCCTGACTTATTTGGAGGGGATTGATCTTCGAGCTATCTCTGAAGCAGATAAAAAATACTTAAATAGTCCCCTGCAATTAGAGGAGTTACAAATGGCCACAGCTTCAAAGGCCAATTATAAATCACCAGGGTTGGACGGGTTCCCTATGGAAATATACAAAAAATGTGGGGATATATTACTACCTCAATTGCTGTGCACCTTCCAGGAGGCAGCCAAGGAAGGCATTCTGCCCCTCTCAATGAGAGAAGCAGTTATTGTAGTGATACCCAAACCGGGTAAGGATCCATTGCTCCCCGAATCCTATAGGCCTATATCCCTGCTACCTACGGACATTAAAATGATAGCAAAAGTTCTGGCCTCCAGGTTAAATAACATAATATCTAATGTTATACATCAGACTTGGGCAAAGTGCGGCCCGCGGGCCACATTCGGCCCTCTGGCTGTTCCAGTCCGGCCCGTGGACCAAGACTGCCAAGGGGCTGATAACAGTGGCCCACGGGCCGCACTATGCCCTTCCCAGCTCACACACATGCCGTCACTGCCCGCCGTCACCGCTGTCTCAATCCGCGGTCTCAATCCGCTGTGAATGCATTGGTGGAGGAGGGGCCGCTACCTCGCTCTTCCATCAATCAGCATTAGAAACAGCTGACGCGATGGCGTCAGCCTGTGCACTGCGGAGAGTCAGTGCTTCTCAGACAGGAGCGCCAGGGGAACAGGGAGTGAGGTAAGTATATGCTGGACATACGGGGGGCTTTAATGATGGACGAAGGGGGGGGCTTTAATGCTGGACACAGGGGGGGTACTCTCAGGCTGAACACAGGGGGGCTCTCATGCTGGACACAGGTGGGCTCTCATGCTGGACACAGGTGGGCTCTCATGCTGGACACAGGGGGGCTGTCATGCTGGACACAGGGGGGGCTGTCATGCTGGACACAGGGGGGGCTGTCAGGCTGGACACAGGGGGGGCTGTCAGGCTGGACACAGGGGGGGCTGTCAGGCTGGACACTGGGGGGGGCTGTCAGGCTGGACACTGGGGAGGGCTGTCAGGCTGGACACTGGGGAGGGCTGTCATGCTGGACACTGGGGAGGCTCTTGGGCTCTCATACTGGACACTGGGGAGGCTCTTGGGCTCTCATACTGGACATGAGGGGGCTGTGTGAGGCTCATGCTGGACATGAGGGGGCTGTGTGGGGCTCATGCTGGACACGGGAGGGATGTGTGGGGCTCATGCTGGCCACGGGGGGGCTGTGTGGGGCTCATGCTGGACATGGGGGGGCTGTGTGGGGCTCATGCTGGACATGGGGGGGCTGTGTGGGGCTCATGCTGGACACAGTGGGGCTGTGTGGGGATCATGCTGGACACGGGTTGGCTGTGTGGGGCTCATGCTGGCCTTGTGGGGCTGTGTGGGGCTCATAATGGACATGGGGGGCTGTGTAGGGCTCATGCTGTATATAGAGAGGCTGTGTGGGGGCTCAAGCTGTATATAGGGGGATGTCAGCACACTTAATTCTGCTCAATATTAAGTTACACAATTCATATTTGTGTAATCATTAATAATAATAATTAGAATTAATATGTTAATATTAATATTGAGCATAATTAATTTCAGCCTATTGGTTCGGCCCTCCCCAACAGTCACAGTCTCTCATGTGGCCCCTCGGGAAAATTAATTGCCCACCCCTGTTATACATAGTCATCAATCGGGCTTTATGCCAGCTAGGTCTACAGCCGTTAATATCCGTAGACTATTTCTTAATTTTCAGCTGCCAGTGGACAATACAGGAGACAGGGTTATTTGCTCGCTAGACGCTGCTAAAGAATTTGACTCTGTTGAACAGGAATATCTATGGGTAGTTTTGGAGAAATTTGGTATGGGCGCTGGATTTATTTCATGGATCAAGCTACTATATGAGAGGCCATTGGCACGATTAAGGGTAAATGGGCATCTTACTTCAGCCTTTGAACTGGGGAGGGGTACCCGGCAGGGCTGCCCGTTGTCCCCTTTACTGTTCGCACTAGCCATTGAACCACTAGCTGCGGCTATCAGGATGCACCCTGGCATAATGGGATTTCGCAGAGGGAATATAGAGGAGAAAATTAAGCTTTATGCTGACGATGCACTACTATTTTTAGCGGAAGCCTCCAAAACATTATCTGTAGCTATGGAGACAATTGAGAAGTTTGGGAAATTTTCAGGCTTCGTGATTAATTGGACTAAGTCAGTACTGCTTCCAATAGATAATGGGAACATTAATGCACCTCACTATACTGACTCGGGCTTACAAGTGGTCAATGAATTTAAATATTTTGGTATTAATGTAACATCTAAAGTAACTGACTATGAGAAGCTAAACCTCAACCCAATACTGGCCAGATTCAAGTGTAAACTGGACATGTGGTCTAAATTGCCACTGTCAGTGGTGGGCCGCACTAACTTGGTCAAGATGATCTGGATGCCACAATTGCTATATGTATTGCATAATTCTCCAATATGGCTTCCCCAGAGATATTTCCTTAAAGTAAACAGCATGTTCAGGGACTTAATCTGTGGAAAACAAGCTCCAAGAATTAAACTGGAAACTTTGCAAAGAGATAAAACAATGGGTGGCTTTGCTGTCCCAAATCCGTGGGTTTATTATATGGCAGCTCAGCTCCAGCACATTCGTGGGTGGGACGACCCTGGAGGGGGAGGGGGGCTCAACGTTTTCTACTCCAATCACATTTTAAATCACTCAGACTCTATGAAGCATTGGAGGCTCACAAATTTAAGACACCCTCTTGTAGAACCCCAACTACGCTGTTAATACACAAACTTTGGTAGGCAGTGAGGAAATTACAGGGGATACAAGGGATCTCACAATTTACATCACTGTGGGAAACGCCATGGCTCCCTAACCTATATAAATTGGAAGGGTTTAAAAATTGGAGTCTAAAAGGACTAGATAGATTCACTCATGTTTTAGTGGGAGATTCACTCAAGGAGTTTTCACAGATACAAAATGAATATGGACTGCCCAACACCGAATTTTATAAGTACCTTCAGTTACGACATGCATATCAGGCAGAGAGTCTTGTCCTAAATAATGGAGTTCCTCAAAATGCTATAATACAGAGAATGGCTAGCTCACATAATTCTGGGGGGCTAATCTCATTGCTTTATAGGGGTCTGCTGGACCTGGTATTTGCAAAACACCCCACAAGATCAAAAGAAAAATGGGAGGGCTTGATAGGCCCTATTGAAGAGGGGCTGTGGTCTGAAATACTGGAAAGAGTTCCCCAGTTATCTCTGAGTGAGTCCCATAGATTCTCCCACTTACAGGTGCTGCACCAGTCATATAGAGCACCCCAATTTCTCCACGATATAGGGCTTCGACCAGACTCCCTATGTGCTAGATGTAAAACATACCCGGCTAACATGCTTCATATGATGTGGACCTGCCCTGCTCTGGAAAACTTCCGGAGGGATGTAATAGCGATCATTGATAGAACATACTCAGTCGATTCAGATCCCTCACCATTAGTATGTATACTGGGATATATAAAAGATCTGAGCACTGACGAACATGGCAAAATAGCGGTGGCACGCATGTTATACATGGCCAGGAAACTAATAGCCCAACATTGGTTATCACAGCAGGCGCCCACGGTGACAGAATTTATAAATAAGATTAATTGGTTATTAAGTCTGGAAAAAAGTATATATCTGAAAAGGAAGGCCATCTCTAAATTTGAAAAAATATGGGCTCCATGGATTGACGGCTTCGGCCTAGCATCCAGAGAACTGCATAGATTTCAACTTGGTCTGCTATGATTGATGTATAGATTACTTGACAGGTGCAAAATCCTACATTGGGCTGCTTTAGACATGTATATAACTGCTCCAAAGCAAGAGTTAGATACCCCTTAATACAATTGTGACTATTCATACTGTAAGATTGTTAATTTGCTGTGGACAGAACTGTGGAACATTTAACTCAAAATGTTTTGTTTGAAAGGGCGATGTGTTGTGGGGGGGGAAGGATAGAATAGGGACTGGGTCCCTTCTTTGGTTGGGTTGTTTTATTTGTTTTACTGTTGTGTTACAAAAAAAGTTTTAACAATAAAAAATATTTGGATTTAAAAAAAATGTTGACCAGCGATTTCTAATTTTTCCAACAAAATTTACAAAACCAAATGTGATGTGGTCCCTAAAAAAAAAAAATGAAGTGACTTTGAGGGACCTATATGACAGAAAATACCCAAAAATGACACCATTCTAAAATCTGCACCCCTCAAGGTGCTCAAAACAACATTCAAGAAGTTTATTAACCCTTCAGGTGCTTCTTAGGAATTTTTGCAATGTTGAAGGAAAGATATAACATTTCACTTTTTTTCTTCAAAAATTTACTTTAGACCCAAATTTCTTTATTTTCACAAGGGCAATAGGAGAAAATGAAGATGCAGATACCCCATATGTGGGGGAAAACTACTGTTTGGGCGCATGACAGGGCTTGGAAGGAAAGGAGAGCCATTTGATTTTTTGAACGCAAAATTTGCTAGAATCATTAGCGTACTAGACCCCTCAAGGAATGTATATAGTTGTGTGGTGAGCACCTTGAATGCCCCTGAGGTGCCAGAACAGCAGAAACCCCCTATATGTGACCTCATTACACCCCCCCAATAAATTCATCTAGGGGTGCAGTCATCATATTGACACATGTGCCCCATAGAATTATATACCATTGGGCGGTGAAGAATGAATAATTATATTTTTATCCTTAAAATGTTGTTTTAGCCTCAAGTTTTTAATTTTTCTAAGGGCAAATAGGAAATAAATGAACCTCAGTTTGTTGTAAAAATTTCTCCCTTATGCGCCAATACCCTACATGTAATCAGGAAATACTTTTCAGGCACACTGCAAAGCTTAGAAGTGAAGGAGCGCCATATTATAGTGAAGATTTTACTGTTATGGTTTGCGGGTACCATGACCCACTGGAAGAGCCCCTGAGGTAGCAGAACCCCTCATAAGTGTCCCCATTTTACGAACTACACCTCTTAATGAACTCATCTAAGGATGCAGTGATCATATTGACACCACATGTGTGACACAGAATTTTATACCATTGGGCAGTGAAGAAAAAACTAATTACATTTTTACCACCAAAATGTTGTTTTAGCCCCAGATTTTACACTTTTTACATGGGGAAGTGGGTAAAAATGGCACCAAAATTTGTCCCACAATTTCTGCTGAATGTGCAAATACCCCATATGTGGCTGCACAGTACTGCTTAGCCATACGGCGAGACTCGGGAGGGACGGAGCGCTATTTGCCTCCTGGAGCACAGATTTTCCTAGAATAGTTTGCAAACTCCATATACAGAGACCCTAAGTGCTAGAAGAGCAGGAACTCCCCCCTCAAGTGACCCCATTTTGGAAATTATACCCCTTTGGGAATTTATCTACAGGTGTAAATGAGGATTTTGACTCCATAGGTGTCTTCCAGAAACAAGTAGTAGTGGATGTTGCCAAGTGAAAATTGCAAATTCCCGTTGTAGTGACTAGTACGTTGTAGTGACCAGCCCATTCTTCTGGAGACATGCACTCGTAAATTAGGCGGGATCTCATAGCTACAGAAATGCCAAACATGTGGACGCTAAATGTGGTTTAAGCACACTGGGGCTCAGAAGGGAGGGGGGCATTTGAATTTGGGAACGCAGAATTTGCTGAAATTCTTTGGGGGGGTGAGGAGCCATTTCACTCTTCCAGAGCCTTTCTGCTACCAGTAACGGTGAAGCCCCCTATATTTCCATTGACAGGTGATGGACCTTAGTGGGGGGCTTTTTTTGTGGACTGATTTTCATAACATTTTGGATCACATTTATCCTGCACTCTACACTGAGCACTTATATCGGGGTTTATCTCGGTATATCTCCGAGTGACGTGATTCAGATGAAACCCCCCCGAGGGATGCATTCACTATAATGAGGCAGCAGAGTTACTCTGGACTCTGTGTGGCCTCTGTTCAGTGTTGTCCTTTTGAGAAGTACACAAAACTGTGGCAGACGGCATTTTTATGCACACCTAAAAAGACAGACACCACCAGATCATAGACCAGACGATGTCCACAGTGCCTCCATCTGCCTCACTACAGGGAGTCTTCCGCCGGGAGTTCCGTCTACATCACATATTTCAGAGTTTTACACAGAAACCCAGGTGTAAGTGCTCAGCGCAAGATAAATGTGAGCAGAGTTTTACTGCGATCGATCTTTGGCGGGCAGAATGAACAAATCAACAGCAGGTAAAGAATTGGTTTTATTTTCTTTTTATGCCATTCCTTGTGCGGTATAAGTGATTAGACGACTATTCTTTGGGTCGGTGCGATACCAGATTTATATCGGTTTTTAATGTTTGGCAGTTGTCACACGAAAAGACACTTATTGCATTGCCATATTTTGAGAGCTAAAATTTTTCCATATATCTGCCGATGGAGTCATGTGAGGGCTTGTTTTTGGCGGGATGAGCTGACGTTTATATTGGCACCATTTTTGGGCACATGACATTTTTTGATCGCTTTCCATTACGATTTTTGGGAGGCAGAATTTATATATTTATAAATATATAAATTCTGCCTAACCAAAAATCGTAATGGAAAGCGATCAAATATATATATATTTTACAAATTTTTTTTATTTATTTTTTTTAAATGACACTTTTTTTTTTACTTAGTCCCACAATGGCAGGGTTCCCCAACTCCAGTCCTCAAGGCCCACCAACAGGTCATGTTTTCAGGATTTCCTTAGTATTACAAAGGTGGTGGAATTATCACCTGAGCAATAGTAAGGAAATCCTGAAAACATGATCTGTTGGTGGGCCTTGAGGACTGGAGTTGGGGAACCCTGCACTATGGGACTTTGACTTTCAGCACTCTGATCGCAGTTATAACACATAGAAATGCAGGAGCATTGCTATGCTTTGTAACGGTCAGTGCTGCAAAGACACAAGTTAGATGATATGCAGGATCTAACTAACTAACTTGGTAGAGCCTGGTGACCCGGATGTCGTCATGATGACATAGGATCACCATGGCAACGATTGGGCCCCCTGTGATGGTGATGATAGCTTCGATCGCAGCATTCAGCGGGTTAAACTGCCGGGAGCAGGCACCCCTCCTGGCAGTGAGTGCTGAGTGTCAGCTGTGAAAATCGCTCGGCGGCGATCGTATGCACAGCTTCTGTGTGCGCAAAATCGCCTGGACGTATCCATACGTCCAAGATCGGTGACTACTTACTGACCTGGATTTATGGATACGTCTGAAGTCGTGAAGGGGTTAATATAAGATAAGTAAAATTAATATATTAAATATAGAGCAGAATTAATTTCAGCCTATTGGTCCGGCCCTACACAACAGTCAGTGTCTCTCATGTGGCCCCTTGGGAATATTAATTGCCCACCCCAGCTCCATAGCACTGGAGGATTGCAGGTATACAGAATCTGGCGAAATCCAGCTATCGGGCTAGCCACACTGACCATAGGCAGCTAGTGTCTGGATAGGACTCCCTGTTCTAAGCATGCTCTACGATCTGTGCAGAGACCCCTGTGCAGGGAAGGGGAAGAGAAGATGTGATCCACAACTACTGTCAGTGTGTTATCTGCCTCCAACTTTGTAACAGAGGTAATACCGGTCACGGTAATCCTGCCTGTGATAAGGAGATGACTGTGGAGACCATCTCTACAAAACTGCAGTAATAAGGGTATTCTAGAGTTTAATAGCCAGAAAAACAGCAATATTTAAAAAGTTATATTTAATACGAACAATAACATGGAAAATGTAAAAAAGAACCGTGCCAAAAATTACAATGTTTAATATATTTATTAAATATTGAGTACTCAATTTTGATTATTTTTCTAATGTTTAAACATAAAAGTTACCAACAAAAATATGGCGATTCCTACTTGAGACTCTTACTATACTGTAACCGTTGGACAGGTACTCATGAATACTCTAGCTGTATACAATTATACATTTAGGTTTTCCAACTCTCTAGATCATTTTACTGTATGTGCTACTTAATTTCAGCCATCATTCAATCTTGCAGGAAATGCAGCCATATTTACAGAAGTAGTCAGTGGAAGTTCTAAATTTCCATACTACATAAACCCATTAAGATATATGTGCACGTAGCGTTTTTGCTGCACCAAAAACCAGAGTGTTGCCAGGAAAAAAACACTGTAAAATACACAATATTACACTTTTTAGCGCTTTTTCTTCCCTTCACTTGAACGGGGGAAAGAATTGACAAAAAATACACAGCAGCTCAAAAAACGCAATGAAAAAAAAAATGAAGAGTGAATGACATTGGAAAAAAAACGCACTGTATTATAAAATGCAATATTTTTGTCAGAAACGTGTAGAAAAATGCTGCAAAAAGGTCTCGTGTAAACATACCCATATTTATTTATCATCTTATTTATATACCCTTGTATAGGTCATGTAAGATGTATGCATACCCCCACATAATTCATCATATTACATGAGCACTAATAGAGATAGATTAAAAAAATATTTTTTCATGCTTCTCATTATTTCAGGTGATTAAAGAAACTTGAAGGTGGAGGGGGACTTCATGAAAGCCAGTGACTACTAGCAGGCAGCTAGGCTCCCAAGAGCAACATCCAGCAGGGTACATCACAAGCTAATAGAGTAGTACATGTTGTGAGGAAGGCGCGCAGGCACTTCTAACATCTGAATCATTGCACTGACAGTGTGACAAAACAGCGATTATAACCAAATTGCATCTCGTTACATGGAGAGAAGGAAGAAAACGCTGCGTGTACAGAAGAGGCCGATGGCAGCTTTACACAAGAGACTCAAGGTACTTCTTAAAAAAAACTAAAAGCATAAAAAGGTTCATAATTCAATAAAAAAAAAAAAAAAAGGAAATTAGTGCATCAATAAGGTTTGCTCTCTTTAGAGATTTGTCCTTCCTCTCTTCCTGTCTCTCTTTGATGTAGCTCTGATGTCATTAACTCCTCCCTTCTTCCTCATTCACTGTATCAGCCATATTAGAAGCTCATGTGTTTGCAGCCCTGGTTCTGAAAAGTCTTTTTTACCTACTGGATGTGTACATAGCTACAATAATTCAACTGGAAAATAAGCCTTCTTCTGGAGTCTTCATACATACCTCCTGCAGTCGAGTTCAAGCAATCTGATGATATATCTACGCAGCACACTGCAAGGGCCAATACATATGCAGACACTGAGAACATAAGGGCTAAACAGCATTATTGCTAAATAAAATGTACTTACAAAAAATGAAGGCTCTTTGCGCATAAATTGGCCAATTCTTGTATGCCCATCAACCATGACAAGGTAGCCTCCGCATGATGGGTAACCAACCTCCTAAACATGCCTCTCTTGGGCTAGAAGCCTACAAATTTAAATGGGCAGGTAGAAACCAACACTAATTAAAAGCACCCTTGGGCTGATGGGTTTGTTCTTTGCAGCCTAGAATCAGTGTCTCAAGCGCCCTACACTCTCAGCTTAGTTATGGAGTCAGAATATTGCACGTGGCTTCAAAGCTGCTTCTCAGATGGCACATCAGTTAAGGGTATATGCTCATACACCGCCTATTTGATGTGGATTTCTTCTGCATGAAAAAACGCAGACTATGGCAAGAAGAGGATCGCAATAATTTACATGAGCTTTTGGCACATTTTTTTAGTGGGTTTTTTTTTTTTTTGCTGCTAATCCATTTTAATTGTAAAAATGGAGAAAAAAAACAAAAAAAACACCACAGGTGGAAAACACAAAAGGGGAAAAATATATTTTAGAAATCTAATAAACTATAAGGCTATGTGCCCATGATGCAGAAAATTTCTGCAGCGTTTCTGTATGTTCCTGGCAGTCAAAAACGCTTGCGGGTTTCACACGTGTTTTTACATGCGGATTTGACTTGCGTTTTTCAAATGCATTGTGACCTCAAATCCGCATGCAGAAATGCACATATAATGGACATGCTGCCGATTTTTCCGCAAGGAAAATCCGCTGCGGAAAATTTCGCAGCATGGGCACAGAACATGCAGATTTTCATTGGGGATCATTGGGCACGGATTACCAAGCCTTTTGCAAGAGTTTATGCTGCGGAAATTCCGCAGCAAAAACACTTGAAAAACCCATTGTGGGCACACAGCCTTAAATGTTGCTTTTTTTCCGCATGAAAAAAGCACCCTTGCTGTAAAACCTTCATACAACTAGTTTGTCAGGTTTAGTCACATTGACAGTATCCCTCTAATGTCTTTACTTGTGAATGCCAAAATTAAAGGGGTTGTCCGGGCCACCAATACTATATTATGCGGGTACAGGAAACGCCAATACAAGGTAACACAAGGTTCTAGTGCATTATCCACAGGCTACGCATACGGTCATTAGATGATAATGTGAACGCAGCTCAGCAAGTTAATAGCACATACTGTATGCTTCACAATGTAAAGCAAAGTAATATGACTAAAACCAACAAATTCTGGAGACATCACTAATCCCCAATGAACATTTCAGCATGGCTTCCACAAGCAGCTTGTATGTAGATTTTTTGTAACAAGTACTTACTCATGAAAATGGCAGAGCTCTGAAGACCTGTAAGCCGTGCACTGAGACCATATGGCTCCATGCTGCAGGGTTGTACAGCTTCTGTGCACAGCAACAAAGCTTCACATATAAAGAACTATTCTCCCTTAGAAGCAGATTTCTTCCACCATGTCTGAACACAGTTTAATGGAGCCCATATTGATTTACCACCAGTTTAGCAATGTATTTTTGGCCCCACAGATTCTACAGGTGAAGCAGAAGAGTTCAATGCACTTCACTTGCATCCATGTGGCTGAACGTCACATTACATATTTGAACATGTTTGCAGGACATCAGAGTATGGTTTTGCGGCAGGACAAACTTTCACCTTATGAACGGGCTGTGTAACTGAAGTGCTGATTACCCAAGACCCTTAGTCTGCAGTAGCGCTATGTTCCATCTCATATCCTTGTGTTGTTACTGGATGAACAATTGTGCACAAATCAGTTATTAGTTTGAGCATCTGGGACCGCCAACTCCGGTCTCGGTAATTAATAAGTCATTTAGGAAATTGGATAGATTAGAAGAATTTAAAAAAAATGTCTCTGGAAAATATAAGCCTTTATGCCAATAGCAACCAGAGGTCATTATATATTTCTCCAGTGTAACATGGAAGCAACACTCTGGTTACCATGGACATCAAGGTCACTTCATTACAGGATTGCTGCCTAAAGCCGACTACATAATGTTCAACAGCATTTTTCCTACATCAACAATGTTTTTAGCATAGTAATTAAAGTTATATTTTAAATAAATACATATATACACTGCTCAAAAAAAATAAAGGGAACACTTAAACAACAGAATATAACTCCAAGTAAATCAAACTTCTGTGAAATCAAACTGTCCACTTAGGAAGCAACACTGATTGACAATCAATTTCACATGCTGTTGTGCAAATGGAATAGACAATAGATGGAAATTATTGCCAATTATTAAGACACACTCAATAAAGGAGTGGTTCTGCAGGGGGGGACCACAGACCACATCTCAGTACCAATGCTTTCTGGCTGATGTTTCGGTCACTTTTGAATGTTGGTTGTGCTTTCACACTCGTGGTAGCATGAGACGGACTCTACAACCCACAGAAGTTGCTCAGGTAGTGCAGCTCATCCAGGATGGCACATCAATGCGAGCTGTGGCAAGAAGGTTCGCTGTGTCTATCAGCGTAGTGTCCAGAGGCTGGAGGCGCTACCAGGAGACAGGCCAGTACACCAGAAGACGTGGAGGGGGGCCGAAGAAGGGCAACAACCCAGCAGCAGGACCGCTACCTCCGGAGGAGCACTGCCAGAGCCCAGCAAAATGACCTCCAGCAGGCCACAAATGTGCATGTGTCTGCACAAACGGTTAGAAACCGACTCCATGAGGGTGATATGAGGGCCAGACGTCCACAGATGGGGGCTGTGCTCACAGCCCAACACCGTGCAGGACGCTTGGCATTTGTCACAGAACACCAGGATTGGCAAAGTCGCCACTGGCGCCCTGTGCACTTCACAGATGAAAGCAGGTTCACACTGAGCACATGTGACAGATGTGACAGTCTGGAGACGCCGTGGAGAGCGATCTGCTGCCTGCAACATCCTTCAGCATGACCGGTTTGGCAGTGGGTCAGTAATGGTGTGGGGTGGCATTTCTTTGGGGTGGCTACCTCTGGCGAGCCCTCCATGTGCTCGCCAGAGGTAGCCTCACTGCCATTAGGTACCGAGATGAGATCCTCAGACCCCTTGTGAGACCATATGCTGGTGCGGTTGGCCCTGGGTTCCTCCTAATGCAGGACAATGCCAGACCTCATGTGGCTGGAATGTGTCAGCAGTTCCTGCAAGATGAAGGCATTGAAGCTATGGACTGGCCCGCCCGTTCCCCAGACCTGAATCCGATTGAGCACATCTGGGACATCATGTCTCGCTCCATCCACCAACGTCACGTTGCACCACAGACTGTCCAGGAGTTGGCGGATGCTTTAGTCCAGGTCTGGGAGGAGATCCCACAGGAGACCATCCGCAACCTCATCAGGAGCATGCCCAGGCGTTGTAGGGAGGTCATACAGGCACGTGGAGGCCACACACAATACTGAGCCTCATTTTGACTTGTTTTAAGGACATTACATCAAAGTTGGATCAGCCTGTAGTGTGTTTTTCCACTTTAATTTTGCGGTGACTCCAAATCCAGGCCTCCATTGGTTAATAAATTTGATTTCCATTGATGATTTTTGTGTGATTTTGTTGTCAGCACATTCAACTTTGTACAGAACAAAGTATTCAATGAGAATATTTCATTCATTCAGATCTAGGATGTGTTATTTGAGTGTTCCCTTTATTTTTTTGAGCAGTGTACAATAAATATATGAGGTGAAAAATAGTTACAATTGAGCATGTTACAAAAAACACTAAAATGTGAGTCCTTAGTAGTAGAAACCTGTTAAGAGCTCTAATAGGGAGCAAAGTTACACGGCTTTACTTTGTGCTTAGAATTAAAAAATAAACAACTAAATAATAATAAAAAAAATTAAACGAGTTGGATGCGATGACTTTCATAATTTAATGTCGGGTGTACATGGTTAGGCACGGTGTAAACAAAAGAACAAACACATGGTGGCGGTTTGGTGAGCATGGCGGACCTGTCAGGTTCCCTTTAACTTTCAATAGATGGATATGACATCCAGAGTTACAGATCTGTCACTTTTCAAGCAGCCAATATGTGCCAAACATCACCCTTTTCATTTTTTTTAAAGTTGGCAGAAAATATGATCTCGCCCCCCCCCCACCCCCAAAAAAAAACAACCCTCATCTTATCTTTTGGAACTAAAAATGGTAACATATTGGGAACAGTGAATGGAGCTGATCCACAAGACCAGGCCCAGCCTGTAGATAGGGAAGGTATATACAAGAACTAAGATAACAGAGCTTTTACTTATTGAGTGCTTAGAATATTCATTCTTACTATGACGACAAGTAAGATGAATTAGTCACGTTTCTTGACTTATACATAAATACAGGCTCATTAAAAAAAGCTTGAGGACAAAATGTAGGAAGCACTTGTACGGCTCAGACGTCTTCCTATACAATATAGTGCCCAGGGCTACATCTGTAAATGGATAAAAGGGTGAACGAGTCATATTAAATTAAAAACCAGGCAGCATCTGTTACCATCAAGGTTCAGCTGAGGCTGCACTGGAAGCATTAAGGCAAGGAGTTTGTAAAGAAAAAGAATATCACCCTGGCCTTTATGCAGACATTTCAATGTCTATAATAGATTCCCATCATCCTCGAACACATTATTTATCTACACTAGAATACGCCTTCTCCAATAAGCTTGTACAAAGATAAAAAGATGCAGCAGAAGGAATGTGAATAATAGAGATAGAAATGTGATTGAACCCCAAGTAGGACAAAATAAAATTACATCGGACAGTCAGCAAGCAAGAGAAATCAAGAACTAGCTAAAGGCACTTCTTAAAATCATTCCTAAATTGGTTGGCGCCGGGTGCTACACCCCGAGAATCAGTCTTTTTTTAGGTTATTAGACCATTTCTGTTATTAAAGAAACTAATTAAATCTAGATGTTTATAAGAACCAACAGGCATTTGGAAAAGGATGTGTGTTCGGTTGCCGATGGAGCCTCTGCTGATTACAAAAACACTACTCGTGAGAAATAGGTTGAGGAGGTGGAAGCAGGGCTGTGGAGTCGGGAGTCGGTATAAAATGGACCAACGCCGACTCCTAAAATATACAATAAATTGGGTACAGTAGTTCAATGTAGTTTGTGGGGAATATTTTTTCATAAGAATTCGGGAACGTTATGAAATGTCCTATAAATATATTACCTACAACGCACCAAATAGGAGTCATGAAGAGATCCAGGAGTCAATCATTTTGAAAAATAGACAATTTTATTGAACAAAACTCATACAAACACAGTAAATGAACTGGGTCCAATTGAAAACCAGAGCAAGAGGAAAGTACCTCATACAGTTAGAACGAGGTCCAGACAAAGGCTTCAAAAAATGCAGTGCAAATCACATATATGCAGGATGGAAAAGGAAAAAGAGACCAGGAAAGTCACTGGTCATGGGACACTAAATCCCTTACCATGAGCTATGAGTCACGTTTATACATGATTCACACACACTGTTTTTGCGGATCCGTTTTTTGCTGTAAAATGCAGTGTCTCTGGGCATCCCAGCAAAGTCAATGGGTTTCAAGATATGACATTCAGACACATCGTTTTGTGAGGATCCGTTTTTGGGCTCAAAAATGGATCCTCACAAAGAATGAGCGTGTCAGTTTGTTCTGCCTTTTTCTAATCTGCTTTTGCTATTGAAAACATTATCTATGAGCTCAAAAACCTTTCAGGTGATGCGGTTTTTTAAAAAGCATCCTCAAAAAACACAGCAAAAACGCTGTGTGTGAATGTAGCCTTAGATCAGGACTAGAACAGCCATTTATAGGACATTTCATAACTTTCCCAAATGCCTTTGAAAAAATATTCCCCACAAACGGCATTGATCTACAGCACCCAATTTATTATATATTTTAGGAGTCGGAGTCTTTCCATTTTATACACCAAAATGAGCACAGACACCGACTCCACAGCCCTGTTTTCAACAACCCCTTTAAACTACTTCCTGCTCTTAGCTAAATTTTTAGAAGCTTCAGAAAACCTCTTTCACCAAATAAACAAGCACCATAAAATTATGGCAAAGGATCCAGGGCTGTAACCCGGTGCCAAGATTGCTGGAATAGCACAGCTGCTGGGGACTAGCACACCCAGATCAGCTCTGCCACTGACACAGCAGGGGGCCGCTTTCCCCTTTAATTGGGGCTCGTACGGATGCACCAGTTACAGAATTTCAAAGAGAAAAAAAATCCACAGAAAGTCAATGATCTCTTGGGACAGTTTGTGTAAAAAATAAAAACCATGTATAAGACATATGCAAAAAAAATAAAAAAATCGATAACCACACAACTGTACAAACATGGTGAATTCATTTCACAGGTTATATGGTATGAAACACGAACAGTAAAAAAAAATTAAAAAAAAATGAAACAAAATTAGTTTTTCTACATTGCATTGCAAAACATACACATACGTGTGAATTATGGCTGCTGGAGGATGCAAAAACTAAGAAAAGTGGCAAAATTAGTCTTGTCAGACCTGTTCACTATGGGATTGAATTACTCAAAATGGTTTAATATACTGCAAAGATTGCAGTCAATTGGTCGGGCTCGTAGCATTGGGACACCTTGTGATTAGTTTACTGTCAGAGGAAACCTAGAAAACAAGGACTGTCCATTATTAATAAACCAGAAGCCGTTAGGTGTTAAAAGGTAAGCAAGGCTACACAAGTATCCATAACCACTGTAAACCAGAGCACATCAGAAAAACACAAAGTATATTGTGCCCAAAAATAACTTTATTATTAAATAAAATAGTACAATGACAAATATATTCATTTGGAAACATGATGCTGCCATGATATGTGGAGACATAACCAAATACACCCAACAAGTCCTGCGCAAGACGTGCTAATATAAAGCAAGAAGGCAGTGTGGATTTCCAAATACTTCCCCATAAGTTGCCTTAAAGGGGTTGTCCGGTCCAAAATGATAAGTCTGCAGACACTCTGACTTCTGAATCCCCCCAGCGCAGGCACTGTGCGCTGCAGGGATTCGACGGTTTCTGAGCCAGGACCGGTGAGTATGTATGCATTATACTGTACCTATTCCCAGCCAGAGCCCATCTAGTAGGCACGGCCTCGCTCCATAGACTTGTATTGGGCGAGGCCATGCCCACTAGTGGGCCATGTCCACTGGATGGCCATGTCACTAGACTGGACAGACCTCGCTCAATACAAGTGTATGGAATGAGGCAACGCCCACTGGACGGGCTCTGGCCGGGAGTAGGTATAATGCATACATACCCGCCGGTCCTGGCTCAGAAACCAGTGAATCCCTGCAGCGCAGAGTGCGGGCGCTGGGGGGATTCATAAGTTGCAGAGTCACTGCAGACTTATTTTGAACCGGACAACCCATTTAACCAAACTGCCGAACAGCTGCTAATAAATGGATAATAAAGCACTCACAGCTATGTAGCTGTAGGGATGTTCCAGCTGCCCCATCACGTTTTGCCCTTCCAAGTATCCATATAATAAGCCTTTTTAACCTCTTTATTAAGAGGAAGGGATTAAGAGTAAAATGTCAGTCTTTGCGGATGACGCCAAACTATGTAGGATATTAAAATCTGACCTTGACATTACAATATTACAAAACAATCTGGATAAGATGACTGAATGGGCAAACACTTGGCAGATGAGGTTGAATGTAGATAAATGTAGAGTAATGCACCTAGGACGGAGTAATCCTATTGCTGCATATACATTAAATGGGAGTATACACAGGACTACAGAACAGGAGAAAGATTTGGGTATTCTGGTTACAAGTAAGCTGAGCAGCAGCACTCAATGTCAAGCAGCAGCTGCAAAAGCTAACAAGATTTTAGGGTGTATAAAAAGATAAAATCCTGTGATCCCAATGTGTGGTCAATACAAAGGACTGGCACCTGAATTATTAATATTAAGGACTAGGGGGCACTCATTACAGGTGGAAGAAAGGCGATTCTTTACAGTCAGAATGTGGAATGACCTACTACAAGAGGTACTAATGGCAGACACTAACCGCTTTATAAAAAAAAAGGGCTGGTTGATTTCCTTAATACACATAACATTGTGGGTTACATATAATTTAGTGACAAAGAATTTATAATTGGTGGAGAAAGGATGAACAAAGACCTAGGTCCATCACGTTCAACCTATGCAACTATATCAATAGCTATCAGTGTAATAAATTCTACTATGTTTAGCAAAAAATGCAGAGCAGTTGGGAATATTGGATAAAAATAAAATAGCCAATATTCCAAAACAATAGAACAATAAGTAAGGAAAATTGTGAGACACGGATTATATTGCACACTGGGAAAGAAATATACTTTCACCTATAATGCCTCAATGGGGTGTTCCCATCTTTGAGATTTAGGACATATCCAAGGTATAATTTTTAATAACAATGAATAGGTTTGATTAGCTGAAACTGTAAATATCATACAAGGGGAATTATCCAGCTGCTATGTAGGTGAACAAATATTTAGTTCTAACAAATGAGAAGCTGCATAGGCTTTGTAAATTATATATATTTGTGTTGAACAAAAAGGGACAGATGGAAAAGAAGTTCCCATAAATCAGGTTCTCTGACGATCATGTGACAAACAATAGAATATGGAAGTGTGAAGTGTACAGCTGAAGTCAAAGCAGGTGATCAGTAGGCATACATCTCATCTGTCCCTGTGGAAAACCGCGCAGTCAGCCAAGTTATTAGCTAGCAGATTATTTTTGCAGCTGATGTCTGACGGGGCTTTGCTGGAGAGATTACGTATACGGTGATAACTATTGGATTTGTTGTCTTCTTTACTCATAGCTCCTGATGGTGACAATAAGTAGCATTGTGTTACTTTCATTGTACATCTCCTACTTTAACCAGTATTGAGAAAATTTAAAGGGGTTGTTTACTTGGACAACCACTTCTGAATCCCTTTGTTTTGCCCAGTAATAGAACGCCACTTGTACTCACCTCCGAAGCCAGCACTTTGTTATGTCACGCGAGCCCTGCAGCCAATCAGTGTTCTCTTCACGCTTCAATCCTTTGGACAAATTCAAGACATCTAGAGGAAGTGAGAGCAGCTGATGTGCTCTCCCCTCATCCGGATGTCCACTACGACTGTTGGAGAACGGAGCAGAGCTAGTATTGATTGGCCACAAGGATCAGTACAGCCCCTGTAGAGCCAGTTTCGACACTGCTGTAAGGCACTGACACCGGAGGCGGCAAATAGAAGAGGAACAAACATACAGATTAAGCAGTGGTTGTCAGCGTAGTGGACAACCCCTTTCAGTTATCTTCCCTGTACGACTACTTTAAGATCATGGTTATTGGGTTGATAAAGAAATACATTTCTCAACAGTATGAAACCATGATCTATGCCAATCCGTGCCACTGTAGCATCGGCGTCTCTGCCCCGTTCTAGGCAGAGACACCGTCCCTCTCACCTCCCCGCTCCTGGCGCGGCGTCCTCCAGCGCTGCTCTCCCCGCTGCTTCCGGCGCGCGCTCCTTCCCCGGCACTGTGCTTAGGGCGCGCGCGCTCCCCCTCTCTTAAAAGGGACCGCGCGCGCCGTCCTAAGGAGTCCCCGGCCAATTGCCGGAGGACCTCCCATATAAAGGGCACCTCCTCCAAAATGGAGGTGCCCGAGCAATGTTGTTTGCACCTGTGTCTCACCTGTGCTTCAGCCCTCAGGTCCCGTTGCCAGTTACCTGCCAGTTACCTGCCAGATTCCTGCCAGATTGCTGCCTTTGTCCTGCCTGATATCCAGTCACCTGCCTGCTAGCCTGAGGTCCGACGGTCTGCCTTCCAACTCCTGTCAGTCTGTCTATGGACCAGCTTGCCCGCTCACCTGGGAGCGCACACCTGTTACCTGCCTGCTAGCCTACCTGGAGGCTCCGCCGTCACGTGCTGTGACCATCTGCCTTTCCAGAGACTCCTGCCCGCTCACCTGGGAGCGCCCACCTGTTACCTGCCTGCTAGCCTACCTGGAGGTTCGCCGTCACGTGCTGTGACCACCTACCATTCCAGAGACTCTCGCTTGCTCACCTGGGAGCACACATCTACCATCTGCCTGCTAGCCTACCCGGAGGCTCTGCCATCACAGGTCGTACCTACCCTTTACCCAGAGACTGCCCCGGTCACTTGCCGTTACTCCCTGCCCGTTCATCCAGAGACTGCCCCGGTCACTTGCCGTAACTCCCTGCCCGTTCTTCCAGAGACTGCCCCGGTCACTTGCCGTGACCTCCAGCCCGTCCACTCAGAGACTGTCCCGGTCACCTGCTGTGACTGCCTGCCCGTCATCCCTGATTGCCACCCGCTCCCTTACAAGGACCGCCCCCTTGTATAGTAGCTCAGAGGTTCCGCCTCCCAGACCCGTTACAGTTTGCTCGGGCCATGGAACCCGGTGGCACCCAAGCTCCCTCGCTCTCGGACCTGTGTCATGAACTGTCCCGCCAGAGGTCCCAACAGGAGTCCATCCTGGGTCACCTGAGGAATGTCAATTCTCGCCTGGACACTCTGACTGCTCCGCCAGCAACCTCCGCCAGCGCCATGATTCGCAATCCGACAGCTCCGCTGTCCACCAACACTATGGTATCCTACCCCGGACCCCGGCTTTCTGCACCTCCTCGCTTCGGAGGCGACTCCGCTCAGGCTCGGGGCTTCATAAATCAGTGCACCCTGCACTTTGAACTCCTGTCCCACCAGTTTAACTCCGACCGGGCCAAAATTGCCTTCATCATGTCCCATCTCACCGGAGAGGCTCTGGCCTGGCTAAATCCTCTATGGGAGAGAGGAGACCCCCTGGTGTCCAACTTGCCTGCCTTTCTCACGGCCTTCCGGAAAGTCTTCGACGAACCCGGACGGAAGACCTCATCCGCATCGTCACTGCTACGCCTCCGTCAGGGAAGCCTCACCGTGGGCCAATATGCCATACGGTTCCGTACCCTTGCCTCGGAGCTGGCCTGGGATAATGACGCTCTGGTTTCAGTCTTCTGGGAGGGTCTGTCCGGCCGTATTAAAGATGAACTTGCCGGTCGGGACATTCCTACCACCCTCGATGACCTGATAGCTCTTGCCACCTGGATTGACCTGCGGTTCCAGGAGCGTGCCAAAGAGGTCACCCGTGAGAGGAGGTTTCCACGCCTAGCTCCTACTTTTCAGCAACCCGTCACTCCCTCCGTCTCTCCTGAGCCTATGCAGGTCGACCAGACCAAGATGGTCGGTTCTCGCCAAGAATCTCGCCGAGCCGAGGGAAGCTGTTTCTATTGTGGCAGTAAGAAGCACTTCATCCGTTCCTGCCCGGAAAAGCCGGGAAACGCCAGTGTCTAGGACCACTCGGAGAGGTCGTCCTAGACAAAAGTAAGTCCTCTCCGTCTCTGACCTTACCGGTCTCTATTGCTTGGGGAGAAAACCGTCTCTTCGAACTCGCCCATCTGGATTCTGGAGCTGCTGGAAACCTCATCGCCCAGTCTCTGGTAGAGAGATACCATATTCCCACCAAGTCCCTGGCGGAGCCATTGTCAGTTGCTTCCGTGGATGGAAGACTTCTCTCGGAGACCATCCTGCTCGTCACCGAACCTATAACCCTACAGGTGGGAATGCTGCACTCTGAGGAGATCTCATTCCATGTGCTGTCCGGACTTTCTCACTCCTTGTTGCTAGGTCTACCTTGGCTCCAGACACATGAACCCGTATTGAACTGGCGGTCCGGTGAAGTACTCCGATGGGGTCCTGACTGCCATAGGACCTGCCTGGTTCCGGTCCGTCCACTTCGCCCTCAGCCTACTCCAGCTAATTTACCTGGTCTCCCGGCTCCCTACTGGCCCTATGCGGACGTCTTCGGTAAGAAGGAAGCTGAGACGTTGCCGCCCCATAGGCCATACGATTGCCCGATCGACCTGGTACCTGGCACCACTCCTCCCCGTGGGCGTATCTACCAGTTATCTGCAGCCGAGACCCGAGCCATGTCTGAGTACATTGAAGAGAATCTGGCTAGGGGATTTATCCGAAAATCTACCTCCCCGGCTGGAGCCGGATTCTTCTTTGTCAAAAAGAAAGACGGCTCGCTACGTCCCTGTATTGACTACAGAGGACTCAATCTCATTACGGTAAAAAACAAATATCCCCTGCCACTCATCTCCGAATTGTTTGACCGGCTCAAGGGCGCCAGGATCTTCTCCAAGCTGGATCTTCGAGGAGCGTATAATCTGGTCCGTATCCGTCAAGGAGACGAGTGGAAGACGGCATTCAATACCCGGGACGGTCACTACGAGTACCTTGTGATGCCCTTCGGTCTCTGTAATGCTCCCGCGGTCTTTCAGGAACTAGTCAATGACATCTTCCGTGACCTCCTGTACTCCTGCGTAGTGGTATACCTGGACGACATCTTGGTCTTCTCTCCGGATCTCCCCACACACCGGAGGGATGTTCGTCAGGTCCTGCTTAGGCTTCGGCAGAACCACCTTTACGCCAAATACGAGAAGTGCCTCTTCGATCAGACCTCCCTTCCGTTCTTGGGCTATGTCATCTCCCAAACAGGTCTGCAAATGGATCCCGAGAAGCTCTCTTCCGTTCTAAAATGGCCTCGTCATGAAGGTTTGAAGGCGATACAGCGATTTCTGGGCTTCGCTAATTATTATCGTCTTTTCATCCCACACTTCTCGTCTCGGACTGCTCCCATATCTGCACTTACCCGTAAGGGGGCTAACCCCAGGATATGGTCGCCTGAAGCCGAGGAGGCCTTCCTTTCCCTAAAGAAAGCCTTCGCCTCTGCTCCCGTCCTGCACCGTCTGGACTGTAATAAACAATTCTACCTGGAGGTTGATGCTTCCTCCTCCGGAGCCGGAGCGGTGCTCACCCAGAAGTCTTCTACCGGGAGAATGGTAACGTGCGGCTTCTTCTCCAAAATCTTCTCCTCGTCGGAGCGCAACTACTCCATTGGAGACCGGGAATTGCTAGCCATCAAATTGGCACTAGGAGAGTGGCGCTATCTGCTTGAAGGGGCTCTCTACCCGGTAATTATCTACACGGATCACAAAAACCTGGCATATCTCCAAAATGCCCAGAGGCTCAATCCTCGCCAGGCCCGGTGGTCGTTGTTTTTTGCCCGCTTCGACTTCACTCTTCATTTCCGTCCGGCGGACAAGAACGTCAAAGCTGATGCCTTGTCTCGGTCTTTCCTGTCCTTCGATCAAGAGGAGGAACCTACGCACATCATCGACTCCTCCAAGGTGATGAATGTGGCTCCCTTGGATCTAACTCGTCTTCCACCCGGTAAGACGTTCATAGCTGTGCCAGATCGGGAGAGGGTTCTTCGCTGGGGACATTCTTCTAAACTAGCTGGCCAAAAAAAGACCTTTCAACTTATTGCCCGGCATTACTGGTGGCCTACCCTACGTAAGGACGTGGTAGACTTCGTCGCGGCCTGTTCATCCTGTGCTCGTAACAAAGTTCCCCGACATCTACCTGCCGGCCATCTCCTGCCCCTTCCCGTACCTGCTGCTCCTTGGCAACACATCGCTATGGACTTTATCACTGACCTTCCAGTTTCTGCCGGTTGTACCGTCATTTGGGTTGTCGCTGACCGTTTTTCTAAGATGGCCCACTTCATTCCCCTGCCTGGTCTTCCGTCTGCACCCGAGTTGGCTAAAGACTTTATCCGCCACATCTTCCGTCTCCATGGTCTGCCCCTCCACATCGTGTCGGATCGTGGGGTTCAGTTCACCTCTCGTTTCTGGAGAGCCACTTGTAAGCTGCTGGACATTACCCTGGATTTCTCCTCCGCTTACCACCCTCAGTCCAATGGTCAAGTGGAGCGGATCAATCAGATCTTGTCCAGCTACCTCCGGCACTTCGTGGATGCTCACCACTCGGACTGGGTGGATCTTCTACCGTGGGCCGAGTTCTCTTATAACAACCATGAGAGCGAGTCCTCTTCCAAATCCCCGTTCTTTATAGTTGGTGGCCAACATCCCCGGATTCCACTTCCTGTCTCCGTTTCTGTGGACAACCCTGCTGCGGAGTCTCTTGTCAGCGAATTTTCTACTATTTGGGAGAGCACCAGGTTCGCTCTTCTTCTCTCCTCTGAGCGGATGAAGAGATATGCTGATAAGAGACGTCTGGATCCGCCCCAATTCCGTCCGGGAGACAAGGTTTGGCTCTCATCCAAACATGTGCGGCTCAAAATACCCTCCTACAAGTTGGGTCCTCGATTCATCGGCCCCTTCGAAGTCCTCAGGCAAATTAACCCTGTGGCCTACAAATTAAAACTCCCGGCCACCCTACGGATCCCCAACTCCTTCCACGTATCTCTCCTCAAACCCGTTGTCTTTAACTCTTTTTCCAAAAATCCAGGTGCCCCTCCTGCTCCGGTTTCCGCTGATGACATCTTTGAGGTAGAGAGTATTCTGGCCTCCAAGAGGGTAAGAGGAAAAACCTTTTTTCTGGTAGATTGGAAGGGGTTTGGTCCTGAGGAGAGAACTTGGGAACCCAGGGAGAACATAAACGCCCCGCTTCTCCTTGAAAAATTTCTTTCTGGCCTAAAAAAGAGGGGGCCTAAAGGGGGGGGTACTGTAGCATCGGCGTCTCTGCCCCGTTCTAGGCAGAGACGCCGTCCCTCTCACCTCCCCGCTCCTGGCGCGGCGTCCTCCAGCGCTGCTCTCCCCGCTGCTTCCGGCGCGCTCCTTCCCCGGCACTGTGCTTAGGGCGCGCGCGCGCTCCCCCTCTCTTAAAAGGGACCGCGCGCGCCGTCCTAAGGAGTCCCCGGCCAATTGCCGGAGGACCTCCCATATAAAGGGCACCTCCTCCAAAATGGAGGTGCCCGAGCAATGTTGTTTGCACCTGTGTCTCACCTGTGCTTCAGCCCTCAGGTCCCGTTGCCAGTTACCTGCCAGATTCCTGCCAGCTTGCTGCCTTTGTCCTGCCTGATATCCAGTCACCTGCCTGCTAGCCTGAGGTCCGAAGGTCTGCCTTCCAACTCCTGTCAGTCTGTCTATGGACCAGCTTGCCCGCTCACCTGGGAGCGCACACCTGTTACCTGCCTGCTAGCCTACCTGGAGGCTCCGCCGTCACGTGCTGTGACCATCTGCCTTTCCAGAGACTCCTGCCCGCTCACCTGGGAGCGCCCACCTGTTACCTGCCTGCTAGCCTACCTGGAGGCTTCGCCGTCACGTGCTGTGACCACCTACCATTCCAGAGACTCTCGCTTGCTCACCTGGGAGCACACATCTACCATCTGCCTGCTAGCCTACCCGGAGGCTCTGCCATCACAGGTCGTACCTACCCTTTACCCAGAGACTGCCCCGGTCACTTGCCGTAACTCCCTGCCCGTTCATCCAGAGACTGCCCCGGTCACTTGCCGTAACTCCCTGCCCGTTCTTCCAGAGACTGTCCCGGTCACCTGCTGTGACTGCCTGCCCGTCATCCCTGATTGCCACCCGCTCCCTTACAAGGACCGCCCCCTTGTATAGTAGCTCAGAGGTTCCGCCTCCCAGACCCGTTACAGCCACTAAGCATATACAACACATGAGTTGGGTACATGAGTACTGCCGAGCTGTTCTTTCTGATGGAAGCCTCTGTTACATGAGAAGAATGTACTATGAAGTATGTGTCATAGTAAACTGGTCTAATATGCAAGCTCAGCGGCATGACCAAGCATAAGAAATAAGACACCGATGTTCACACACCGCATCCTACAGTATAACCCTTTTTCCGAACAGTCCACACCAATGAGGTGGCAAAATGCTAGTTTGTATGAGACATACAGTAACCTGCAGAGTCTGTACTGACGTACTATCATGTAGCACTAGTACCCGTATAATAAGCATCTGAATAGGAGGGGACTTTAGATGGCATACTATTAGAAAGGATACTTTAGATGACATAATAAGCGAAATCACCAAATTGTTCTATAAATTATTAAAAACTAGAGGATCTCAGCCTAAATTTTCCCAAAACATAAATGTTAGGTCAGTGAAAGTGTCGTTCTAAATATGGTGCTCTAATCTGTCTTGTGCTAGGCACATTAACAATGGAGGGATGTAATTCTTAAAGCGGTTGTCTGGGCACAAGATATCAATGACCGATTCATGAGATATCTCAGATTAGTGGGGGTCTGATTGGTGGGAAAGTCACCCCCACAGATCTAATATTTAGGATTTATCGTGAGGACAGGTCATTAATACAATGTGAACGGACAGCCTCTAAACTGGCAACAAACATGTCACCAAGAAAATGCAGACTAAGCTGCAGGCACCATGTTATAGAGCAGGATGAGCTGAGCGGACTGATATATAGTTTTGTGAGAAAAGAGTTAGTATAACTTGTATTTTATTCATTTCTACCTCTGCTCTTTCTGGGATTCTCGGTCCAGTGGGCGGTCCTGTCAGTGATTGACAGCTTTTACTGTACAAGTGTTCATAAGGAGATAGCTGCCAATCACTGACAGGACCGCCCACTGGACCGAGAATCCCAGAAAGAGCAGAGGTAGAAATAAATAAAATATAAAAAGTTATACTGAATCCTCTCGCAAGACTATATGTCAACCTGCTCCGCTCTGCTCGCTACATGGTGCCTGCAAATTGGACGGCATTTTCATGGACGGCATTTTCATGGTGACAGGTTCCCTTTGAATATTGGCCAAATCATTCCGATGTTTGGAACAGATTTTCAAAAGATTTACAAAATATGACATATGTAAATATATCCTATGTTGGCACAGACTGTAAATCAGAGCATTTTACCAAACACCTCACATCATTCACTATTAAAATCAGACTTTTTGGCTGCGTGCCCACTATGCGTTTTTCAAGCGTTTTTGCCGCGGAATTTCCGCAGCGAAAACGCTTAAACACTTGGTAATACGTGCCCCATGGTCCCCAATGATAATCCGCATGTGCTGTGCACATGCTGCGGAAATTTCCGCTGCGGATTATCATTGCGGAAAAATATGCAGCACGTCCATTAATTTTGCGGACACGCAGCGTAATTGCCGCCATTGACTTGCATTGAACTGCAAAATATCCGCATGACTACATGTACACATGCGGATATTAAGCGATTCAATGTGTGGATGGTACCCGAGTCTGGAGAAGAGGAGACTCTCCTCCAGACCTGGGTACCATGGTACCTGTTAAAAAAAAGAATTAAAGTAAAAAATATACATTATACTTACCTTCTGATGGCCCCCGGTCTCCTGTATGATGCGTCCTGGCTCCCGGACGGCTCGTGATGGTCGAAAAGGACCTTCCATGACGTCATTTAGTCATGCGACAGGTCACGCAACCGCTGACGTCGGCGGTCGCGCGACCTGTCACATGACTAAATGACGTCATGAAAGGTCCTTTCACACCACCGCGAGTCATACAAGAGACTGGACGCATTTCTAATCTTTTTTTCAACTATTAACTTGGTCACACTATATAAATCCATGCCGTTTGCATGGATTTATATAGTGCGACCAAGTTGTCAAGCACTTTTCCAAGTGATGCTAAAACCACTTGGAAAAGCACTTGATAACCCGCAAGCAGAAATGCATGCAAAAACTCTTGACAAACGCTTCTACCTGGCAGGAAAAACGCATGTAAAATCCGCATGCGTTTTTCCTGCCAGGGAGATGCGGACAAAATCTGCAGCATTTCTGCATCGGGGGCACTTAGCCTTTCAATAAATATATTCTGGGAGAGAACTTCTTGAATGATCATTTAACAGCTCTTTAAAATATGGAATTAAACACAAAAGCTGATGTTACCTTGCTTTCGTCAGTTCGGTCATTTTCTGTTCCAGTTCTAGCCTTTTTTGTCTTTCCTTTTCAAGGTCCTGTTTTAATGTCTCAACATTGGTCTCTTCCCGAAGTTTCCTGAGCTCTTCCTCTGTCACGAAGAAAACAAACACAGAAACAGATGCTTAGAATTAAAAGCAGATCTAGAAGTTATAAAAGCAAGGATACTAAAAATGGAACAACGATGCACTTTGGAGCAACTGTATGTTTTATATTAGAGAACGAAAGCATCAGCAACTCCTGTGTAAAACATTAGCCCCACTCTTTACAGCTTGACGTAGGCCTGGAAAACCATGACAGCTGGAGTTAGGCAGCACAGCCTGCTGCAGAGCACAGAGGCCATTCACGGCAGTCTGTAGTCTGTGAATGGGTTTGTAAAGCATGCTTATTCTGCAATGCCAAGCACAGCATTTTACGGACATTCAAGCTAAATAAGCCAATATATGTTTGTTTGGTTTTTTTTAAACCAGTCTTGCAGAAAGCTTAATTTAAAGTGACCCATCACCCCAAACCTAAGTATAACGATAAGGCTGGAGCAGACTTTGGCATCCTTTCCAAGTCATACAGTGCCAGAAAGCGGATATCTCGGCTGCTATATTCGGAGTCCTTGAACTTGAGGATTAGTTAAGATGTGCCTGCATACTGCATGAAGAACAACTTAAGGTAATTTTTGTTAAAAAAGAAAGACTGTAAAAATCCTGTTAAAGGCATTTAATGCAGGCGCAGGCATGGTAAAGTGCATCGCTCCATCTGCACCATGCTACTAAATACACCTTTACAAGAAGGCACAATGGATGCAAATCAGACCACAAGGCATATGCTTTAACATTAGAAGCCCTGGGCTTGGTGTCAGGTGGAACACACGTAAGACTGCAAAGTACTGTAACCTTACTTAAGGGGGGCAACTACACTGCTCAAAAAAATAAAGAGAACACTTAAACAACAGAATATAACTCCAAGTAAATCAAACTTCTGTGAAATCAAACTGTCCACTTAGGAAGCAACACTGATTGACAATCAATTTCACATGCTGTTGTGCAAATGGAATAGACAATAGATGGAAATTATTGGCAATTATCAAGACACCCTCAATAAAGGAGTGATTCAGCAGTTGGGGACCACAGACCACATCTCATTACCGATGCTTTCTGGCTGATGTTTTGGTCACTTTTGAATGTTGGTTGTGCTTTCACACTCGTGGTAGCATGAGACGGACTCTACAACCCACAGAAGTTGCTCAGGTAGTGCAGCTCATCCAGGATGGCACATGAATGCGAGCTGTGGCAAGAAGGTTTGCTGTGTATCAGCGTAGTTTCCAGAGGCTGGAGGCGCTACCAGGAGACAGGCCAGTACACCAGGAGATGTGGAGGGGGCCATAGGAGGGCAACAACCCTGCAGCAGGACCGCTACCTCCACCTTTGTGCAAGGAGGAACAGGAGGAGCACTGCCAGAGCCCTGCAAAATGACCTCCAGCAGGCCACAAATGTGCATGTGTCTGCACAAACGATTAGAAACTGACTCCATGAGGGTGGTATGAGGGCCCGACGTCCACAGATGGGGGTTGTGCTCACAGCCCAACACCGTGCAGGACGCTTGGCATTTGCCACAGAACACCAAGATTGGCAAAGTCGCCACTGGCGCCCTGTGCTCTTCACAGATGAAAGCAGGTTCACACTGAGCACGTGACAGACGTGACAGAGTCTGGAGATGCCGTGGAGAGCAATCTGCTGCCTGCAACATCCTTCAGCATGACCGGTTTGGCAGTGGGTCAGTAATGGTGTGGGGTGGAATTTCTTTGGAGGGCCGCACAGCCCTCCATGTGCTCGCCAGAGGTAGCCTGACTGCCATTAGGTACCGAGATGAGATCCTCAGACCCCTTGTGAGACCATATGCTGGAGCGGTTGGCCCTGGGTTCCTCCTAATGCAGGACAATGCCAGACCTCATGTGGCTGGAGTGTGTCAGCAGTTCCTGCAAGATGAAGGCATTGAAGCTATGGACTGGCCCGCCCGTTCCCCAGACCTGAATCCGATTGAGCACATCTGGGACATCATGTCTCGCTCCATCCCCCAACGTCACATTGCACCACAGACTGTCCAGGAGTTGGCGGATGCTTTAGTCCAGGTCTGGGAGGAGATCCCACAGGAGACCATCCGCAACCTCATCAGGAGCATGCCCAGGCGTTGTAGGGAGGTCATACAGGCACGTGGAGGCCACACACAATACTGAGCCTCATTTTGACTTGTTTTAAGGACATTACATCAAAGTTGGATCAGCCTGTAGTGTGTTTTTCCACTTTAATTTTGGGGGTGACTCCAAATCCAGGCCTCCATTGGTTAATAAATTTGATTTCCATTGATGATTTTTGTGTGATTTTGTTGTCAGCACATTCAACTTTGTACAGAACAAAGTATTCAATGAGAATATTTCATTCATTCAGATCTAGGATTTGTTATTTGAGTATTCCCTTTATTTTTTTGAGCAGTGTATAAGCCTCCTCTACAAAAGAAATGTGTAAGTTTTCCCATTTGACATTTATACAGTATTTATAAGGTTTGCCAATATTGTTAAATCATATTCATATGATGGTTTACATCTATCCCCCTAGCACCTGTGATTATTTCTCTCTGCAGTTCATCTTTCTTGTTCAACTCTAAGCAGACAAATATACTGAAGGCTGAGATCAGCCAATAGTCACTTTTCTCCTAAACATAAATTAATCTGCCTTCACGTCTATGGGAGGTGAAAAAGCTGCCAAATCTACAGCCATTGACAACAGTTTTACATAACATAGCTGCTAGACTGCCATTATTGACAGCTATATTATTTCTCATGGAGCGGTCACAAACCACATTGATCACAAGATTATGATCACTCAGGGACCGACCTCTTAGAGACACCCAGCAATTAAAAGGGGTGCTGAAATTCTCCTGTGTGAATATAGCGGTAGTGTGGTGCATTGTGTTGTGACCACCACTCCATTCACTTCTATGGGTCTATGGAAGTGATCGGTCACGCATGTGCATTCTGTTCTTCTAGACAGGGAATGGAGCACTACTCACAGTACCACTCCATTCATATAAGAGACTTTCACATTCCCATCACCACTTAGGGTCTGACTGATGGGAGAAAAATGTTTGTATCAGAGTACTCGGCACTCAAAATTATGCACAAAATTGATGCAAAAAAAATCTTTAATTTCATTATTTCATGAAGCAATCCAAAGTGAATGTGACGTTTTGGCCTTATGCACCCAGGCCTTTATCAAATACGGATTGCATTTGCTGTGTGAGTATGAAAGCAGCGCTGCTGAAAGGCAGGAGATGCCGGCAATGGAGCGCCTTCCATTTCTCCCTCCTTTGACAAGTTTATCATGTCAGAAGAGAGACAAATGATTTTAATAGCAGGCACTTTTTTTTTTTTTTTCTTCACCTGATCGGGGATTGGAAAATCCGGCCCGGATAGTGCTTTCCAGGGTCCAGGCTCCAAGGAGATTTTTAGACTCTGGGGGGGCACTATAGGCTTAACAGCCGCTGTCTTAATGCATATCGAAGGTCGATAAGGGGTTAAGCTGCCTTATATTTTTAAAGCATCTACAGTTATGTCTAGAAGTATGTGGCCAGTGACATTTTCACAATTTTGCCTCTGTACACCAGTACAATGCATTTAAAAAAAGCAAGATTTTATTTAAGTTTACACTTTTAATCAGCTTAAGTTTAAGGGGGTATACAAAATATTTATTAACTCTTTAGATTGTTTGATGTTAACTGTTACATCATAAGAATTTGAATCTTTTTCTGTAAATATTTGCAAATCAGTAGCTGTTTATAAAAAAATCTATATACGGTATATATTGTGCAAAACTGCAAATAAGAGAAGCCATTATTAGGTTAGTGTTTGGAAGGAGGGAAGTGGGAGGAGGGATGACATTATAGTAGAAATATCAGGGGTGGCCGGATCAACAATTTGGTACATTCAAAAAGACAGAATTCGCTGGCAACCTCAAAAAACCCAAAATGTCTGGATAAGCTCGGAAAACAAAGTAGATGATCGCAGAATTATGAGTAAACGCAAAACACCTCTACAATATCCAGCCATGTCATGACCAGTCTTGAGTAGGTGGATGCATTACTGACAAAGTCTAAAATCAAGTGATCGCTTCATGAATGAGATTTTATCTCAAGATGCAAACTATTGGTAAAAATCAATAACAAAAAAGGCTGGAAAAGACTTTGCACTTTATAGGAAAAAGAAATCTAAAAAAAAAAAAAGCCTGCTCCATTCTGTAACAAAAGTCTAAAGCAAGATGAAACCAAGATACCAGAATGATTGACAATGGAAAGGAAGGACTCATGATGGCGCTGGTGCTGTCGTATGCATATGTACATTTGGGAAAATGCTGCAGATCCTAAACTGTTAATTCAATATTTTAGTCAATTGAATGAAAGGAGTCTACATGTCTACTAGCGTACAAAAGATAAATTATAAAAATTCTGCCGCTGTCCAAATACTTCTGGACTTGGCAATGTGTAATGCTAAACACTCATCTTAGGAACTATAATTGCAGGAAACAGTCATTAACCCGCATGCCATTCTTACATTATTTAAATGAGGCAATTACCGCAACATTGCGATTGATATTAGAAAATCCTTAGCGATCACACAAAGTGACGAAATGTTAAATGACTGTACGTATAAGCTAAATATGGAAGTAATCCACTATATAACATGACAATATAAAGTGAAGCCTTGGATTGACAAATGATACAAAATACAAATCATTATTAATAGCCAATACTATGGTATAAACAGATCATTCTAACAGTATTTTAATGTATCAAAACGGGTTAAAACACCATTGATATGCTATAACACAGATGCAACACCAATAAATAGCACCAGAGAATGCTCGATGTGCTGCTTAAGGCCTCACTCAGACGTCTGTGAATCACGTATGTATTTTATCCAGATAGAGCATGTACTCTTATAATCTACTAGATGGTGGCCCGATTCAAACGCATCGGGTATTCTAGAATATGTATGCGGTACACCGGGAGCAATCAGCACAGCGGTCTTTAAATTTGGCGCCAATATCGCTGATTGGTCGCTGCCGACGGCCGCGACCAATCAGCGTCATATTAGTGTGGGCCCGGGAGCAGCGCTGCTTGTGCGGGTACTTCCGCTGCGAGCAGCTGGGAGATGACCGGCTGCTTGCAGCAGAAGCATCCCGACCGGCGGCGCCGCTCCCCGGTCCTCCCTTCACACTTACCGTCGGGAGATCAGAGGTCCTAGCCGCTGATCTCCCGACGGTAGCCGCATGGAGGTCAGCGGCGGCGCCGCCGCCGCCGGTCGGGGTAGTTCTGCTGCGATCAGCCGGGAGATGAACGGCTGGCGCAGGTCATCTCCCGGCTGCATCGCCGCTGACCTCCGTGCAGCAAATGAGCTGCTAACGGCCGCCATCTTTTTTCTGAAATCCCGCGTTGCCGATTGGCCGCGGCCGGACTAATCAGCGACGTGGGATTTCCTAGACAGACAGACGGGATAAGACAATTATATATATATATATTAGATGGGGCTGTATATAAGCAAAAAGGAGGGGAAAAAAAATCAAAGATGCAAATGCGTGAATATATAAAATGTAACTTATTTCTGATAGTTAGAAATTGTACTATAAAACCTAATCACTATTCCTGACTAAAAGTATCCCAATTATAGTTTGGCAAAGGGAGAAATCATAATATTTTACAGCCTGGGGTAGGGTCCCCAATATATTACTGATTGCTCAGTCTAGTTTATTGAGATAGACTTTTTCCCTGAGGTTGCCAATATTAAATCACAAGGAAGGGGAAAAAAAATGTTCCTAGAAGAAGCAGGGTTATCCGGCAAAACACGTGTTGGGATGTTGGTCCTGACCATTTGTTTAGGAAGAGAATCTTGACTGATGGGATAGTAACCCTGCTTGCCACAGTGCGGTCGGCAGAACGCCAAGGAATTGCCGAAAGCCGGCATATCGGCATTTACTAAGTCGTGCATGCAGATAGACAGGATACATAGTGCAGCCACCTATAGACATGTGGCCAGCATCACGCACTGTGTTGTCCAGCACAAGAATAATAATAGACACTATGAGAGACCGAACACATACTGTAGCCATAATTAGATGCACGTGGCCAGCAATATGCACTATGGTTATCCAGCACCAGCATAATATATACCTTGTGCCTAATACCATCATACACCAGTGTCTACACCATTACAATCACATAAATTAATAACATACAGTGTAGTGAAACTAGGTCCTATGATATAGTTATGACAGTGAATAATCATCATATATAATTAATTTCCACAGTATCATTAATTATTAGCTGGCATACAGTCAGAATTAATTAAGCTTCGCCATGTTTGAGCAATAACACTGCATGGGGACAGATTCAAACCCCATTATTGATTATCTCGCTGTCACTCATTCTAAATATATAATACTAGCTATTGAACCGGTCTACGCTCGGGTGGCAAGCAGTTTTATTGGTACATTTTTAATTTTATTAATGGCGTTGGAGTCAGCATGTGAGCATACCGTGCTATCCTGCGCCTTTTTAAAAAAAAAAAAAAAAAAAAGACACTGTATAATTAGCATATACAGAGTTTTCAATAAAATGGCCCGCAGTGCGGTCTGCACACGTGCAAACTCCGGCGCCTCACTGCGCAGGCGCCACCCATCCCGGCTTCGGAAAGAAGAATGTGTCCAGCATATATAAGATGTACTGAGAATACAGGGGGGTGTACTCACTTACATTGAGTGCTGTAGATATAGCGTACTGAAAATACAGGGGGTGTACTCACTTATGCTGAGCGTTGTAGATATAGCATTCTGAGAATACAGGGGTGTACTCCCGCTGAGTGAGAGATAGAGATAGATATAGATATCGATATATTAGTACTGAGAATACAGGGAGTGTACTCACACTGAGCGCTGTATATATTGTGTACTGATAATATGGGAGTGTACTCACAAATTTGTCTCGCTCTCTCTCATCCTGGACATAATGTCGTTATTGCGCCACACTGAGCATAGAGGCTTCGGACAGACGGACACATACATCCCTGGTTATATTAAAGATACCATCAATCGCCACGTTTTACCAGATTGCCCTCTCTCCCTTCCCAAAACATTAATTGGGACACTCTTGGTCAGGAATAACGATTGAATCATAAACATTTTTAATGATCAGAAGTAAAAGTTTCATTTTATATACCAACACATTCACACCTTTGACCTTTCTTCTACCTGTTACTCGTCATCGTGAGATTTTCCTCATTTTTGCTTAAATAAAATTTGATTCAGTGGTTTACATTATACAGTGGCTTGCAAAAGTATTCACACCACACACACACACACCCTTAGCTTTTACCGATTTTGTTCCATTACAACTTGTGTTTAAATAGTTTTGTAATACGATTTGTGTGTGTGATTCATCAGCGCTAAATAGTCTAAGTTGTTAAAGTGAAGTGAGAAAAATATAGGCATGAAATTAAATTCATGGGATCAAATAACTAAAAATTGGAATGTGCATATGTATTCAGCCCTTTTGCTATGAAGCCCATAAAACATACATGTCAAACTCTGGCCCGCAAGGTGATTATATCTGGCCAGCGACACCAGAACCACCACCCCTATGTGGGGCCCATTATTCTGTATGGAGGACTTTGTGGGGCCCATTATTCTGTATGGAGGACTATGTGGGGCCCATTATTCTGTATGGAGGACTACGTGGGGCAAATTATTCTGTATAGAAAGCTATGTGGGGCCATTATTCTGTTTGAAGGACTATATGGAGCCCATTATTCTGTATGGAGGACTATCTGGGGCCCATTATACTGTATGGAAGACTATGTGGGGCCCATTATACTGTATGGAGGACTATGTGGGGCCCATTATACTGTATGGAGGACTATGTGGGGCCCATTATACTGTATGGAGGACTATGTGGGGCCCATTATACTGTATGGAGGACTATGTGGGGCCCATTATACTGTATGGAGGACTATGTGGAGCCCATTATACTGTATGGAGGACTATGTGGAGCCCATTAAACTGTATACTGGTTGGCCCGCGACTTTGTCCAAGTTATTAATTTTAGTCCTCTGTGTGTTCGAGTTTGACATCCCTGCCCTAAAAATTTCTGGTGCAAGCAATTACCTTTACAAGTCACAAGCTTAGTGAAAGGAAGTCCATGGGGAAACATGCAAATGTTTTGGAGTGGCCTAGTCGATGTAAATATTTGTATGCCAAAAATGACAAAAGTATTCTTGGGGTGATACCTTTATTGGCCAACCAGAAAAATCAAGGTATCACCCCAAGAATACTTTTGTCATTTTTGGCATACAAGTATTTACATCGATTTTTCTGGCTAACACGGTACCACAATATAACTTTGTATTGTACATCAGGAGTGGCCTAGTCAAAGCCCAGACCTTAATCCAATTGAGAATCTGTGGTCAGACTTGAAGATTACGGTTCACCAGAGGAAACCATCTAACTTGAAGGAATTGGATCAGTTTTGCCTTGAGGAATGGGCAAATATCCCAGTGGCAAGATGTGGAAAGATCAGAGAGACTTATCCAAAGAAACTTGCAGCTATAATTGTAGCAAAAGAAGGCTCTACAAAGTACTGACTTTAGGGGGGTGAATAATTATGCACACTGAAGTTTCCAGCTATTTTGTCCTGTTTGTCGTTTGCTTCACAATAAAAAGAGAATCAAATGTTTTACAGGTGTAGGCATGTTCTTTACAAAAACTCATGAAAAGCCTCAAAAAAAAAAAAAAAAAAAGTGAAATTCCAGGTTGCGAGGTAGCAAAATGCGAAAAATGCCAAGGGAATGAATACTTTCGCAAGCCACTGTATGTGAATGATATCGGAAGTTTAGTGGTTGATATCCTAATATATGAGGCTGTGCACATGTCCATGTTTTCTTGTGAATCAAATAGTAGACAAAAGATATTTCCGTTTGTGATCAGAGTTACACATCAAAATTTGCCACACATGGACAGCACATGGATGGTATCCGTGTGCAATCAGTGTGCTTTTGGATGGGAGAAGCTTTGTAGTACATTTTTTCATCAGTGCTGATAAAACACTGATGGTAAAAACTGAAAAACAGATGAATATCAGATCCAAAATGCTAACAGTCCGTGTTTTCAAAAATTAGAAAAATGACAGACGAATGAACGACGCAAAAGGTAAAGGAAAGGTGTAAAAGGGCTTTACCTAAGGAGGGACAAGGAGAAAAATGCCCAATGTCGACACTAAAAATGTAAACTTAATAATCCTACCCAGACTCATATGTGGCACCCCTGAGGGTCTGGTTGCCACAGTGGTATTGCCTCCCTTAAAAGAGGTAATGCCATGTCTGGAGGCAAGCAGGGGTTTCCTGGTTAGGAACACAATACAATACATGCAACACTTCCTGGCTCCAGGCCAGCAAGGGGAGTCCCTCCCCTTGGCAACTGGTATCTGGGGGCAGGGTTAGTTAGTCTCAGTGTCAGAGAGTTGAGTTTAGGACATCAAGGAGTGAGGAGCTAGGGACTGGAGCTGGAGATAGCTCGTCCTAGCTGGACTACACAGAGAACCGGACACCGGAGTCTGAGGCTGTGGGGAATTCAAGACCCCAGCAGCAGATACCGTGGGGCAGGAGATTGTAGGTCTCCTGGCCCCCATAAGACGCCCGGAGGCTCAGCAGCACCGAAGGACCAGTACCGCTAAGGAGGAGCGAGGCATCCACAAGGCCCGAGCTGCCAGCCATACGGGTGAGCACAGCACGTTACACTCAGGGACATGGGCTACAACACAGCTATAAGCAGAGAAGCCAAAAGAGTATAGTAAGGACGGCAGGCCTACAACTCCACCTGGCCAGGAAGACTCTATGCTTGCTCCCAGACTGACCAGGCTCTTATCACTAGCCAGTACTCCAGTCCAGGTCTGTCCAATTGCTACCAGTAAAGACCCTGGGACTGCACTATACGGACTCTGTGGTTATTTCTGCACCGCGATATCCTGCACAACCACCATCATCCACACACACTGCCCTGAAGCTAACTCTTCCTGTGGGGAGTTATTCCACCTTTGTTGCTATACCACCGGCTTCAGAGGACTGTTCCGCAGCGGCGGTCTCTTTTAACAGCACTCCACAGGTGGCGTAGTCGGACATTATATAACCTATATACATCTACTACCCTTGGACTGACCATCTGGGTCACGGACTGGGTCACCGCCACAGTGACTACAACCCCCATCATCTACAGGCCCGGCTCCGGGTACCCCACCATCCAGGGGGCGCGTCACATACATACAGAGGGAACCTCTCCACACATTTTCCATGGCCAAATTCCCACTGAAAAGGGAGTCATGTACATCTTCCTGCAAACCATACCAGGGCTCATGTCCATAGGTTACTTACCTTAATTATATTTGTTCCTTAGTTACTTTGTAGCATAAAACTTGCACGAGCAATCACATTTAATTAAAAACCCAACAATGTAACACAATATAACAATTCTATTAGCAATCATACATAAATTAGATAAAGATGCATTTTGCTCAGGCATAAAAATGTAGGTGATTTTTTTTCAAGATACAACAGAACTTACGTAGAAAGTGTTTTTCCAATAGGGCAATTTCCAGATGGCCCTTAACTTCATTAAGCCTGTCAGTCTCAGTCCGGTTATACTCTGGTATTCCAGAAGCCATGATGATGGTCACTGAAGTAGCCTAGGAAAGAGTTAAACAGCAAAAATGAACCAAATTCAGCACACCAGACTCACCGCAGCATGAAGAGATTTATAATGCAAACTTTACTTATGTACATAGGGGAGAATTTTCCTCTGTATACACCTAGTCAAATCACACAGCACCGGGCTCTAAATAAAGCAGGCACTCTGCTCCAAGAACACTGGGAAATAAGGGTTAACCCTATACCTTGAGAGGCGGTCACAGCACAAATCCTGAAGATGTGTCATGTAAGGAAGAACAGCAACATTGTGTGCAGGTCCAGACCCAAGCAGAAAGCCTTCTTTACCAGCTTAGACTGTAGGAGAAATAGGAGTGCTACATCCAGGCAGACATGAACAGTCAGCATTCCTGCAGCAGTACGAGGAGCCCAGACGTCACTGATGCCTGAGAATACCATAGGGAGGGACCACAGGAAAAACACTGCAGGACTGCAAGATTCAGCCCTGGCCGGGATGGGATTAAAGCCATAGTCTCAGGCCTGAGTGAGATCCACAACAGGAAGAGTAAAGAACCTGATGAATGAACGAGCCACATGTGTAGTGTTCAATGTAAGGATACTGCTGTGCCTGTGAGCGTAAAAACAGCTCTAATATTACAAAATTATACAATACTGCACACGCATACAGTCCTTGAAAAGAGTATGCCCCGCTAGGCTTTTATGTAAACAATTATAAGTCACAGGCAAAAATATTGTGATTGTATGAGAAAATTAAAGACTCCAATCAATGACAGAGCATAATAAACATATGCGACAACCAAGTCAGAAACCTCAGCCCTACATGTGGCTGCTGCTGGTTTCCAAGTCCATATTATAGACTGCAAAGAAACACATTAAACAGTGTTGGAAAACACAAGCAACATGTGTTCTTCCACTTAACTGCCAAAAGCTAAATCATGACTGGTTATTAAGTAAGCATGTGTGAAATGTAGTATACAATTACCGTATAGTCAAACTAAAGTTATGATCGCAGAGTGAAAGTGTAAAAAATAAATAAATAAAAAATCCAAAATCTTTTTACTGCAAGATAATCCCCAAAAAGGTTTTCACTCCTCGGGTAATCCCTAATGCCATCCCAGTTTCAAAGCATTCTGATGCAGAAGCAAAATTTGGTATATTTCAGATATATTTTGTGCTTTCCTATGCATTTTAGGAAAAAAAATAGGATTTTAGCCTGCTCGATTTTCTTTACTATTGTTAAAGTAACAGGTCTTATTGTTGTGGTGTTCTAGTGATTTCCCTGATCAAGGCTCAAAGAACCCCAGGGTTCCAGGAAACAATGGATGGAAAAACACAGACATATGGGGATAAACAATGCACAAATTATGAAAACTGCATTATATACATAGCAAAAATATTTGGAGAACCCTGAGCCAACAGCCATGATAGTCATCATTGTCCACCGGAGCACAGCACTGTGATCCTCCTATTTGCAGCATTCCCACTGCCTGTTAGATTTGTAGGCCCCACGCAGTCATTAAGTTTGGGCATGATGCACGCATGACATTGCAAGGGCCTACTAATCAGATGAGGTATAGGGCATCAACATGAATTCAGCATATGCAAACTAATGAAGAATAACACAAGTTAAGGTACATAAGCGCAGTCAGCCAAACATACGTCAGTAGGACGGCCAACTGTGCTGACTCCACTGACGGCGGTAAAAAGCACCTCCCTTTGGAGTCGGTAAGCCAAACCTCCAACTCCTCAACTTCCCCGACTCCAACTCCACAACACAGCCTCACTACTGAGCATGTACATAAAGTGCAGCACAGATTCATCTCAACTAAAAGCAGAGACCTTTAGATCAGGAATAGAACAGACATTTTTAGGACATTTCATAACTTTCCCAAATTCTTATGGAAAAATATTCAGCACATCCTGCATTGTACTACTGTACCAATTTACAATTTATTTTAGGAGTCAGTAATCCATTTTATACCGACTGATTCTTTTTATCAATGTTGTGGTGTCAAACGGTGGATATCACGCACACGTTACCCATTATACGCTGGAAAGTGAGCATAAATCACAACCCAACAGTCTACACACCCCAGATACACACAGTGCCACTACTACAAAACTACAATTCTTACAAGAAAAATGTATAAAAAGAGAAAAATAAGGAGACACAAATAACCTAAAACACTTACAAAATTATGAGAAGAGAAACACCTAAACGTTTAGGACTAAAGTATTTTTTATCCTTCCTTAATGGTAGGAGAGGTTTATGGATCAATCTCAGCTCAGGCAGACTCCCAACATACGAAGCAATTCTCATTGTTTAAACCATCGTTTATATGCCCGGTCCTAGGCTCAAGTTGGACTATAGTGCATTTATGGAAATTGCAGGTCTGTAACTGGACCGTGGACTAATAAGGAGGAGAGTATATTGCATATTAAAATTCTTGTTTTCTTCAAACAACCCTCCCTATAATAAATGGAAGATATCAAGCTTGGTTACAAAAGCACCATCTGCCCAACTTTCAGAGCTCCTGGCTCAACAGGTAGAGCCTCTTTGTAGTCCAAGTGATGCCCCCCTTGGTTCTCAGTTCCTGTTGGCCTCCTGACCTGTAATAAGCATTCATAGATGTTATGGCCCTTTCAGTAGTGTTAATGTGAATGGAAAACTTTATCTAACGTTACATTACTGATATTTTAATTTCCCTTAGAGGAAATTTCAATAAATTACAAAATATAAAAACCATAATGATGTGATCTTATTTTTATTAATCTAGCAATATCACTGCAGAGACAGAATAATAACTGCCACTTACTGCAGATAAACGTTACACAATCTATGAAAAATAGCATATGGAAGTTACCCCATCTTTGGCCAAAAAACGGCTTGTCATATCTAGGGAATGTATAGTATGTAATCAAGAATCAATTCAGAGACGTGTCAACGAAAGAAGGCCCTCTTAGATACTACCTCACCAAAACTGAAGCAACGGTCCAGGTCTAGTATTACCTTTTTTGGTTTAAGAAAGATCATGTAAATAAAATTAATTCTTGCCCACGTTCCACATTTAAGGTTACGTCCAAACTACCCTACTGTTCTAAATTAGGTTTCCTGATTTTATGGAGATATTACCAATGTAACACTCATCTTAAAAGCACCACTACAGTGGTTTGTGGGTTGTTTTTTTTTGTTGTTTTTTATTTCACCCCCGAGGTGGTATCATTAATATATATTCCAAGCCAGCAGTAAAACACTTACCGCTCGCTGTCTTCTTCTGTTTTTGGTGCCGCCATGGTCATCTTGTGCCATTTGTGACTAGCCAGATAGTTCTAGTGTTTACTGGGCAGACTGGAAGTCACTCCGACTACCAAAACAAGGCTCTCAAAGACTTCCATTGAAAGTTGGGGAATGCAAGCGGTGACTTCCGTTCTGTCAAGAGATACGGTCACAAGATGGAGGAGCAGGATTGCTGTGGAGCCAGGAAGAACAGATGGCAGCAGCTGGGAAGTCTTTTACTACAGGCACGGCACAGACAATAGTGATATCACTCCAGAGGCGAAAACAAAAAAACACTTGAGTGGTGCTTATAAACACTACAATGTATTACACTCAGGAGAAAGAGCTAATTGATATGGAACAGTACAGCAGAAAAATAAATGAGAGGAGTCAGCACAACCGGTTGTGTGTGTAAGAATTGAGAACCTGGAATACTGGTTAAATTTGCTTTTGCCAAGTCAACTGTTCTCTCCCACCTGTCATAATGTTATCACCTGATTTAGATACGTTTTGTCCACTTCCGGGGCTGCTTCTTTAGGAGAGTCACATCCAAACAGAACTGACATGATGCATTACATCTACAGCTGGATATCACAGAATAAGAGGTGATGGGGGGAGGCGAAGGGGGAAGAAGAAATCTCTCCAAAAACTAGTTTATGCTAAGAGTTACTTTTTAAATACAATATACAGAAGAAAACATGACAAAATATGGGTCACAAATGTGAGCACTTACAGGGTCCTTCAACTCCTCATTTTCTTTCGACGATCGAGATAGTTTCAGGGTGATTTCATCGCCACATTCTGTATCTGAAGCATTGGGAGACTCAGCCAAGTAAGGAAACTCGTCTCTCTTCTGACCTCTGAACCTGATCTTGTCCAGTCTCCTTAGCATGTTCTGCACAGCACCTCTCTGCTTCACTTTAACATGACTGTTTACATTGCTGTAAAGAGGAAAATAGGAAGACATTTAGAAAACATGTAAATCTTCAGCATTTCACACATTTCTGGCTGCACATACTTAACTCTCCTAACTCCACACCCAACTAAAGCATGTGACGGATTAACACTGGCTGCAAACCTTATCATGCTGGTACAGTTTCTTAAGTCCACAGAATAGAGGCAGCAATGTACACATGGTTAGGCACACAGTGCCTCCCAAGGAGGTATAGTAACGCTCACGGGGTTCAGGTCATTAACAGTTAAGAAATGTCTGTGCACTTTATTTCTTCAAGTTAGTGTGTGTCGATTCGTACCGATCCGTGCCCACTTGTGGAAATTATTGCAGAAGCGAGTCACATGTGTGTCGGTAGCACTACAATCACTATCATTTTTATACCATTTTTACTTAGTTTAGTGCCAATTCTTTAAGTAGGAGGCAGGTCAGTGAAGGCACAGGGAGCTGTAATAAGAGCATACAGATGAATAAGTAAGTAGAGCACAAGATAGAGCCCCCACCCCCCAAAAGGCCGCCCCGGAGCACGAACATATTATCTCCTATCTGAAAGTAAAGATTACACAAGTACCACAGGACAGATTTCATCAACCAAGGTATCATATTAATCAGTGTAATGTCGCCCACCTGACAGTGTATGTAGTTTACTGAGCACAATCCTGCTGACAGGTGCGCTTTAAAAGAAGGAATACAAGCTCTTGGCTAGAAGATAGTTTTGCCTCTATACAAGTCACTAGTGTGTCCACACTTAGAATAGTGTACAAATTTGGTCTCGATGTAAAAGGAGGCCATAGCTGAAGTAAAGCTGGTGCAGGGAAGAGTAACCAAGGTTATTAAAAGGGGTTTTCCACTACTAGGACAACCCCTTTCTCATTCCCCATGTTTGGCCCTGATAAAAAGAAAACACTTATCCTCATCTCCCATGCCGATGCCATTCCAGCCATTTATACATCCTTGACATACTCTCAAGCAGCTTCAACAGGTAGTCACCTGAAATGGCTTTCAAACAGTCTTGAAAGAGTTCATGGCGCCAAGCACTTTTTGTTTTGTTTTTTTCACTTTTCTCTGCTGCGGTCTAACTCCTCTCATACCATCTCATTGCAGTACTCCATCCTTCTCATTATTGGTCACAAAGCCCTTACAAAACCTCAAGATGTGGTTTAGGTCATTGTCCTGTTGCAACACAAATGATGGTCCCACTAAGTGCAATGTAGATGGAATGCCATTTCATTGCAGAAAGTAATGGTAACCATACTGGGTAAGTGTGCTTGGCCCAAACAAGTCTCCTCATCTTGTTTGTGATCCTAAGCAGTGGCTTCTCCGCGAAAAGTAGGCATTGATCATCAAACTGCTGCAGTCTCCTCGGAATAGTTGATGACAAGATGCATCTGCACCAGATATCTGTGCATCATTTATGAAGGCTGTTAGCTGAGGTGCTGTCAATTTAAATTTTTTAAGGCTGGTAGTTCTGATTAACCTACTCTATTCAACAAAGGTAACTCTTCCTGGTCTTCCTTTCATGAGCAGTCCTCATGAGAGCTAATGTCCGCATAGTGACTGCTGGTTTTCATTACTGCACGCTTCAAGACTTCAACAATTTTCCAGATCGACTGACCTTCATGTCTTAAAGTAATGGATTGTTGTTTCTCTTTACTTAGTTGAGTGGTTCTTGACCTATTCTGGCTTTGAACAGTTGTAATACACAGCTCAGCACTATATAGAACTGTCCCTGCAAAACACATCTGATTGTTACAAACACTTTCTGAAGGCTGAGGAGCCCACAAATGAACTCGACAAGTCGTACCTGTTCAATGGAAGTCATTCCAGTTGAAGCTGCATGAGTGAACACCAAGGGTGCGTAAAGCTGTCTTGAGAGCAAAAGGAGGGTAACTTTGAGGAACTGAAAATGTAACACATTTTGTTTCACATGGGTTTCTTTACTCCTTGTTTCTATGCGTCTATGTTTGTGGTTTTGCGCCATCTTCGTCAACCCTTTTACAATACATCTCGAGACAAACTACCGATTTTGCTGTGGCAAGTGAAAGCCAGCCACACATAGGCAACTGCTCGGAAAATGTATTACCGTATATGACAGCCATTTACAGGAATAGCCGTCACATATAAGGCTTACCAAAAAGGGAGCTTCTCTATAATGAAGGAATATGGACAGGCTTAAGTAACAGTCATTAATTCCCTATACATAGAATTTGATTCAGTTTTCAACTTGATGCGTTTTGTAGGCAAATTACACAACAGTATTGGTTTTGTTGGAAAGACTTCGAAAAGATGCACGATTATAAAACTTGGTGGCAGGGCTCTGGAGTCTGTAAGCCAACCCTTCCGACTCCACGACTCCCTCATACGTGGCTCATGTTTAAGTGATAAATTTACTGTAGCACAGATTCATCTCAGCTAAAAGTCTAGACCCTTAGATCAGGAATAGGACAGATATTTATAGGACATTTCATAACTTTCCCAAATTCTTATGAAAAAATATTCCCCACAAACTGCATTGTACTACTGAACCCAATTTATTATATATTTTTAGGAATCGGTCCATTTTATACCGACTGACTCCACCAAAATGGACTCCGACTCCACAGCCCTGCTTGGTAGTTCCTATCTTTAGACAGTGAATTTATAAGTGCCACAATTATGGCATCCTTAAGCTACAATACAGTTGGTAAAATTACAAGCAGATAATTTCAAGGTTTGTTCTACACACTGCGTGATAAGTAGAAGTAAAAAAGCTAAATCTCTAAAAAATCTAGCAACATTCCTTCTCGCATTACACATCATCTCAAGCTACATGAACTTTGGTACACTTGAGCAGAAGAAGTCAAGGCAAACTGTATTGTGAAAGAGGAAAGTTGCAATTACAAGGATTCCCACTTCTAAACAAAACCACAAACAAGGATCATGAGGTCGCAAGCAAAGCAAAATACAGCACAGTATATTTATCCTTGCACTTCCCTTACATTGTGATACCGCTCAACTGAGCAAAACTTGTTTTTACTTTTCCTTGTTTCATTGGGGTAAAAGTCATTGAACTGCAGTAGAGGAAATAACATACACAAGCTCAGGAAGAATAGTTCTCCATTAAAACGTAGGGAGACTGACAGGTTGATGAACTACTTGGACTGTAGTCATGCAAAAGCAGGCATATATCAAAATATACCTGGAAAGCACTGTTAGGGTATGTGCCCACGATCTTTAGCTGCCTGCGACCCCAACGCTGGTGAATAGCCAAGCAGCTTTCGCCCTCATTATGCTAATGAGCGGCGCGTTTTTTTTTCCTCACATGCGGACTTTCCTTATTGATGTTAATCTATGGGGGAAGTCCACATGCGGACCCACAAGAGAAATTGACATGCGGGCATGTCAGTTTCCACAAGTGATCCGCAGGTGTACATAGACGCATAGTGGACATGGGATTTCTAGAAATCCCATCCACTATGCTGTAACATCTGGACACTGCGGGTTTTAACGCTGCATAAACACCGAGCTTCAAACCCGCAGCGGCTCCTGATCGTGAGCACATATTCTTAAAGATTTCATAAACTACTCTACTGTACATACGAAGGCATCAACAGTTTTTTGTGAGGTGCAACTGGTGAGGCAGTTTAGACAGAAGTCATCATACACGGCAGAGCCCTTTCTATTGTAGCATTATTTAGTTTAGTAACAATGTAATTTTTTTTTTTTTTTTAATGATTAGCCTCTGAAAAGTTATGCACCTTTGTAATGTCATACAATTACCTCATTTTGCTTAGTTCTCTTTGAAACATCTTACGAAAAGTGCTGTTTTAACTTCCTTGTTCATGCTCCTTTAGTAGCGGTTTTGCATTGTAGCGTTAACAAATAATCCTTGCTAGAGCTACAGATCAAAAAAGCTTTTAAAAGTAGCATGAACTAGGCAGTTAAAGCAGCACTTTCAAGATGGTTTAAAGTGAAGGAGAAAAAGGTAAGAGAATATATTCCTAAGATTCATAACTTTGCAGAGGCTGATCAATATTTAATTTTAGAAAAAGTTTAGCTACTCTAAGATCTTGACATGATCTTTTAACTATTTTGCAATTTTCAAGGACTAATATTAAAGCCCAAGCATTGCATTGCCACGATCTGGATGGCTAGAGAAACCAATTGAAAGCTCATTGTACAGGAATGATGTAGAATAATATATATATACAGCTCTGGCAAAAATTAAGAGACCACTGCAAAATGTTAATTTTCTCAGATTTTTCTCTTTATAGGTATATTTTTGAGTAAAATGTACATTGTTTTTTTAGTCTATAAACTACTGACAACATGTCTCTGAAATTCAAAAGCTAAAAATGTTGTATTTATTTGCAGCAAATGAGAAATCGTCAAAATAATAAAAAAGAAACAGTGCTTTCAGACCTCAAATAATGCAAAGAAAACAAGTTCTTATTCATTTAGAAACAATACTCATGTTTTAACTCAGGAACAGTTCAGAAATCAATATTTGGTGGAATAACCATGATTTTTAATCACAGCTTTCATGCGTCTTGGCATGCTTTCCATCAGTCTTTCACACTGCTTTTGAGTGACCTTATGCCACTCCTGGCACAAAAATGTAAGCAGTTGTTCTTTGTTTGATGTCTTGTGACTATCCATCTTCCTCCTGATTACATTCCAGAGGTTTTCAATGGGGTTCAGGTCTGGAGATTGGGCTGGCCATGACAGGGTCTTGATGTGGTGCTCCTTCATCCACACATTGACTGACCTAGCTGTGTGGCATGGGGCATTGTCCTGCTGGAAAAAAACAGTCCTCAGAGTTGGGGAACATTGCCTGAGCAGAAGGAAGCAAGTGTTTTTCAAGGATAACCTTGTATGCGGCTTGATTCATACATTCTTCTCAAAGATTAACCTGCCCAATTCCAGCCTTGCTGAAGCATCCCCAGATCATCACCGATCCTCCACCAAATTTCACAGTGGGTGCAAGACACTGTGGCTTGTATGCCTCTCCAGGTCTCCATCTAACCATTAGAAAACCAGGTGTTGGGCAAAGCTGAAAATTAGACTCATCAGAGAAGATTACCTTAGCCTGTTACGAACTGTTCTTGCCATGCACTTCACCCCAGCTGCCATTTGCCAATCCTTTTGTAGGTCACCCTGCGGTTGCTGAGTGACATTCGAATAAGATGATGGTCATCCCGGTCAGTGGAGAGTCGCTTTCGCCCTCTGCCTGTCTGTAGCTTTGTTGTCCCCAATGTCTGTTGCTTGACCTTGTTGTAATGGACTGCAGTCTTCGAAATTTTAAGGATGGAGGCAACATGACGCTCACTGTATCCCTCTGCTAGCAAAGCCAGAATTGAGCCCTTTTCCTCACTCAAGACTTTTCCTTTCAACTCTTTTGGCATGGTTAAAAGTTATTTTTTCATTCAAATTACTTTTGGGCTATTCCTAGCACTTGTTTTGCCATCCAGCTTGTCCTATTGCAAGAGGATTATGAAGACCACAGAAGTGTTTTTTATACTTTCTCTTGTTACATAAGATTTGGTTCAGGTGATCACCTAATCAGAAGCACATTAAGTAGAATGAGGTGTACTTTGGTTTGAATTCAACTGACATTGAAATGGAAAGGCTGTCAAGACACGTAGAGATGGTGAGTTTTAGAAAGTGCAGTGGTCTCAATTTTTGCCAGAGCTCTGTGTGTGTGTGTGTGTGTGTGTGTGTGTGTGTGTGTGTGTGTGTGTGTGTGTGTGTGTGTGTGTGTGTATACACTGCTAAAAAAAAATAAAGGGAACACTTAAACAACAGAATATAACTCCAAGTAAATCAAACTTCTGTGAAATCAAACTGTCCACTTAGGAAGCAACACTGATTGACAATCAATTTCACATGCTGTTGTGCACATGGAATAGACAATAGATGGAAATTATTGGCAATTATCAAGACACACTCAATAAAAGGAGTGGTTCTGCAGGTGGGGACCACAGACCACATCTCAGTACCAATGCTTTCTAGCTGATGTTTTGGTCACTTTTGAATGTTGGTTGTGCTTTCACACTCGTGGTAGCAGGAGACGGACTCTACAACCCACAGAAGTTGCTCAGGTAGTGCAGCTCATCCAGGATGGCACATCAATGCGAGCTGTGGCAAGAAGGTTTGCTGTGTCTGTCAGCATAGTGTCCAGAAGCTGGAGGCGCTACCAGGAGACAGGCCAGTACACCAGGAGATGTGGAGGGGGCCGTAGGAGGGCAACAACCCAGCAGCAGGACCGCTACCTCCGCCTTTGTGCAAGGAGGAACAGGAGGAGCACTGCCAGAGCCCTGCAAAATGACCTCCATCAGGCCACAAATGTGTATGTGTCTGCACAAACGATTAGAAACCGACTCCATGAGGGTGGTATGAGGGCCCGACGTCAACAGATGGGGGTTGTGCTCACAGCCCAAAACCGTGCAGGACACTTGGTATTTGCCACAGAACACCAGGATTGGCAAAGTCGCCACTGGCGCCCTGTGCTCTTCACAGATGAAAGCAGGTTCACACTGAGCACATGTGACAGACGTAACAGAGTCTGGAGACGCCGTGGAGAGCGATCTGCCTGACCGGTTTGGCAGTGGGTCAGTAATGGTGTGGGGTGGAATTTCTTTGGAGGGCCGCACAGCCCTCCATGTGCTCGCCAGAGGTAGCCTGACTGCCATTAGGTACCAAGATGAGATCCTCAGACCCCTTGTGAGACCATATGCTGGTGCGGTTGGCCCTGGGATCCTCCTAATGCAGGACAATGAAAGACCTCATGTGGCTGGAGGGTGTCAGCAGTTCCTGCAAGATGAAGGCATTGAAGCTATGGACTGGCCCGCCTGTTCCCCAGACCTGAATATGATTGAGCACATCTGGGACATCATGTCTCGCTCCATCCACCAACTGCACCACAGACTGTCCAGGAGTTGGCGGATGCTTTAGTCCAGGTCTGGGAGGAGATCCCACAGGAGACCATCCGCAACCTCATCAGGAGCATGCCCAGGCGTTGTAGGGAGGTCATACAGGCACGTGGAGGCCACACACAATACTGAGCCTCATTTTGACTTGTTTTAAGGACATTACATCAAAGTTGGATCAGCCTGTAGTGTGTTTTTCCACTTTAATTTTAGGGGTGACTCCAAATCCAGGCCTCTATTGGTTAATAAATTTGATTTCCATTGATGATTTATGTGTGATTTTGTTGTCAGCACATTCAACTTTGTACAGAACAAAGTATTCAATGAGAATATTTCATTCATTCAGATCTAGGATGTGTTATTTGAGTGTTCCCTTTACTTTTTTGAGCAGGGTATATATATAATATTGCATACACGCACACATATACCATATACACACTATAAGCAGTAGAGTGTGCATAAAGGTATGGCTTATAGAAAAGTCCAGACACTCAACATTTCTTTGCACATCAGGTGTTTAGCATTTCAAGTGTGCATATGTCTAAACCAGCCATTTTGACATTAGGTAGTAAAAGGGATGAGAAAAGCCTAATAGCAGCAAGTGCATGCAAATCACACAGATAAGTTGTAGTATCCTGTTTTGACATAGGTATGTTTTAAACCCCTGCTGCATTGCAACATGGTGGTTTAATGGCTGTAAACCAAGTTCTCTTTAAGATACAATAGTCAATAGATGTGTTTTTGCATTTTTTACTAATCAACTACAAAAGGATTGGAACAGACTTTTTGTAGAAGCATGGTTTAACACATTTGCCTGCACAGCTAAATAAACAGAAATTGAATGGCCAGATATTAACAGTTTTCCAAAGGAAAAGGTTACTGCAACTGTCGACCATTCTTGTTATCCCCCTACATAGAAAGGATGCCGGATGTTTTTTACTTCCATCTATGAATCAGATTGATATACATAACAAAGAGTCTATGTTGGTGTGCGTATGTGTATAAACTAACACAGTAATACCTACAAACGGTCCTCATCAGGGACCGAACTGACAAAAAAAAAAAAAAGTTTGAAGGGTTTGCCCATCAAGCTGTATCCTTTTCAGTGCGAAGATACCTAGCCATCGAGTGCCAAGCACATTGTTTTTTTTCCTACATCAAGCTGTTATTTGGAAGTTTAGTTTGTCTTTTCATTTTCTCTCAAGTCCACTACACAACACCCATTTTTGCAACAGATCTCTGCTCAACTTCACAGAGAGGTATTCTTTATTTATGACAATCAAATGCCCCAAAAGGTAGCATGAAGTTCTCAGTACAACATTAAAATGATATAACTTCTTAAGCTTCTGTTCAAATTGCCTAGAATGCGATTTCTCGATCACCCATGACAGCACCACGAGAGAGGGATCCGCTCTTCAAGGACAGAAAACCAACTGATGCGAGGGAGAGGTACCGCCCTCTTTATTCTGTAAAGAAACGCCGGGAGACACGCCCAGGTATCACGCAGGAGCCAGGTGACCATGAACTTCCGGAGTGTACCAGAAGAGGTCTGGAGGGTGGGCCGTAATGCAGGTCCCACATTTAAGCGCAGAGAGACCGCCGGGTGAGCGCTTCCGTGCTCCAGCTGCCCTCTCCAGGAAGATGGAGACAGACACCGAGCAGAAGCAGCAGCAGGCTGATGGTAAGCCCCAGGAACAAGTGGAACGGTGTCAAACCCGTGGCAGTGGTGGCGGGAGCCGTGTCGGAGACACATGGAGTACTGCAAAGAGTAGCAGGTCCAGTCAGTGGAGCTCCAGTAAAGTGATTGATTCTTCAGCCTCCAGACATGGTCTTTTGGCTGATATGTGTCCTCCTCTTAATCCAGTACCATTTGATTGCCTCAGAGTGGTAAGTGATCTTCGTGAAAGTTCACTTGGTAATGAGGTTTTTTTTCTTTATCATTTATTGCCAGGGAAAGAAAGGTGTGTCAAAATCTAAGCACAAGGAGTGCGCGCTTTGTAAAATATTGTTGCCAGATTCCTACCAGAAAAGACTTTGCCAGTCCTGTAAAAAACAGACGGTGGCCGAGGAAACCCCTAACTTCAGCACTGATCTAAGGTCCATCATCAAGGCGTAAGTTAAAGAGTCCCTGAGATCCCTCACTCAAAAAGCGCATCAAAAGAAAAAGAAGGATAGAAGGGATAGGCAGTTCTCCCCTATGTCAAATGCTTCTAGGTTAGATAGTGATGACGACTCCTCTGATTCCTCGTCAGCCTCTTCAGCAGACAGCAACATAGGGCATCACTATTTCCCATTAGAAGAGACTGATAAAAGTGGTCAGAGCCACAATGGGGATAGTGAATTCCAAACCTGAGAGGTTTGTGCAAGACATTTAGATCAAAAGAAATGTAGAATATTTCCATTAAATAAAAAGATCCAGGCACTAGTCCAGAAGTGGAAGAGACCAGAGAAGAGAGGCTCTCTTCCCCGATCGTTTAAAAAGGAGGTATGCTTTTGAGTAGGCTTCTTCGTCCATCTGGGATAAAGCTCCTAAACTTGATGTGGCCATAACAAAAGCATCTAGAAAATCTAGCCTCCCCTTTGATGATATGGGGATAAAGTCCCACAAGCTCGCTGCCTTGGGGTAACCCTGGACTCTAACCAGTCCTTCAAACCACATATCCAAGCCCTTTCCACTTCCTGCCGACTCAAAACCATCTCCCGGATACGCACATTCCTCAACCACGAATCTGCAAAAACACTAGTGCACGCCCTCATCATCTCCCACCTCGACTACTGCAACTTCCTGCTCTGTGGCCTCCCCTATAACACTCTCGCACCCCTCCAATCTGTCCTAAACTCTGCTGCCAGACTAATCCACCTGTCCCCCCCGCTATTCCCCAGCCTCTCCTCTCTGTCAAAAGCTTCACTGGCTCCATTGCCCAGAGACTCCAGTTCAAAACCCTAACCACGGCATACAAAGCCATCCACAACCTGTCTCCTCCATACATCTGTGACCCAGTCTCTCGGTCCATACCTACACGCAACCTACGATCCTCACAAGATCTCCTTTCCCTACTCCCTTTTTATCTCCTTTCCCCACAATAGCATACAAGATTTTTTCCGTGGATCCCCCCCTACTCTGGAACTCTCTACACCAAAGTATCAGACTCTCACCTACCCGTGGAAACCTTCAAAAGGAACCTGAAGACCAACCTCTTAAGACAAGCATACAACTTGCAGTTACCCTCACTCCACCATACCGCTGCACGACCAGCACTACCCTCACCTACTGTATCCTCACCGATCCCTTGTAGAGTTCAAGAGCCCTCACGAGCAGGGTCCTCTCTCCTCCTATATCAGTTTGCCGTTGCGTTTTTGTTCAAGATTTTTGTAATTGTTTCTGCTATGTATACCCCCTTTTTCACATGTAAAGCGCCATGGAATAAATGGTGCTATAATAATAATAAATAATAATAATAATACTCCCCTTGATAGAAAAGCAGACATTTTTTCTCAGAGGTACATGGGAGACATCAACCGGAGAATTAAAACAAGCGGTGGCAGCAAAGTGTACTGTTAGATCTTTAATGACCTGGTTGGATAGCCTAGAAGCCCAGGTGAAGAATAAGGTGGTGAGGAACAATATTTTGGCCACTATCTCTTTCAAGCAGGGATCAATAGCATTTCTACCAAATGCTTCAGCTGCACTTTAGAAAGCAGCCTATAGGGCTTTGTGGTTGAAGTGCTGGCTGCTTTATATTCAGGCCAAAGCGAGGTTGTGTGCCTTTCCATGTAAGTCCGGGGTCACACTAGCGAATCACGCATCGGATGAGATATGCTAATGACACTTGACTCCTGCTCTGCTGCAAGCGGGAGCCGAGTGTCATGCTCAGTGTTCCGATCCTCTTACACAGAAGATCACAGAACAACTGCGGAGGAGACGGAGAAATTAATTTTCCTGTTGCCGGCGAATTTGGGAATCGCAGTGCACTCGGGTGATATCAGACTGCAGTGCGAATTTTCACACGCACCCATAGACTTATATGGGTGCGTGCAATCCGAATCCAGCATGCAATCGCAGCATGCTGCGTTTTGTCAGTCTGATAGGAGCTTAAAAAAAAAAAAAAAAAAAGTCATTAGCACACACTCATAAATTAACATTTGACCAAATGTAATCAGATTTATCGACTTGCATTTGTCCAATTTAATCGTAAGTGGGAGCAAGCACTAAAAGGAGAGTATGAGTTTGGCCCAGCTTTGGATGTAATTCTAGAGAAAGCTGGGGATGTCAAAAAAGGATTTCCTAATCTATCCATCCCAGCCTACAAGTGGTCCTTTCGGAAGAGAGGACCAATCAAAAGGAAAACCCCCAGAGAGCAAGATAGATGGGAGGGAGAAAAAAAAAAAAAGGTAGAGGCTTTGTTTGGAACCTCCTCCCAGGATGCCAAAAAAATATATGTATATCATCATCATCATCCTCCCCCTCCATCAATCAATAATAATATCAGGCCAATGACTCCTGTCCCAGGTCGGGGGAGGGGTGGGCTCTCCTTTTTCCCTGCCTGGGAAAGAATATCGAGTAGCAGTTGGATTCTCAGCCTGATAAAAACAGAGTTGCTAGAGCTCCAGTCTATCCTGAGAAGGAAGTAAGTTTTGACTCCCACCTCGGACTTCACCGAGATAACAGCTGGCCTTAGAAGCCAAAGTCTTAGATCTGGTACAGAAGGCTGTCCTCCTGGAAGTTGTGTCGGAAAGGGGGGAGGGGTTGTACTCCTCTGTCTTTTCAATAAAAAAGCCAGATGGTTCTTTCAGGGCTATAATAAATTTGAGTGGCTTAATAAAATTCCTGAGAATTCAACCATTCAAAACGGAATCTATAAAAAAGTCAACAATAAAGATGTTCTTCCCAGATTGTTTCATGTCAGTTTTAGATCTGAAAGATGCATACTATCATGTGCCCATACAAAGAGAACACCAGAAATACCTTAGGGTAGCGATAGCCATTGCGGAGGTAGTCAAACATTTTCAGTTCAGGGCTCTCCATTTGGCTTAGCGATAACTCCTCAAGTCTTCACAAAAGGTGATCGCAGAGGTAACGGCTCATCTACGAGAGAAGCAGGGCTGTGGAGTCGGAGTTGTGGAGTTTGAGTCGGAGCCCATTTTGGTGAAGTCGGTATAAAATGGACCAACATTGACTCCTAAAATTGGGTACAGTAATTCAATGCAGTTTGTGGGGAATATTTTTTCATAAGAATTTGGGAAAGTTATGAAATGTCCTATAAATGTCTGTCCTATTCCTGATGTAAGGGTCTAGACCAGGGGTCTCAAACACGTGGCCCGAGGGCCTCATGCAGCCCGAGGCCACTTCATGCGGTCCGCAGGCATCGGAGCTCCCGTGATGAATTGGGGAATTTACTACAAGATGAGAACCAGGATGGGGACACTATGACAAGATGCTGACCAGGATGGGGACATTACTACAAGATGGGGACCAGGATGGGCACATTACTATAAAATGGGAACATTAGTACAAGAAGGGGACCAGGATGGGAATATTACTACAAGATGGGCACATTACGATAAGATGTTGGTCAAAAATATTATATTGTGCTAATTTTAAGAGAAAATTATTGTTTGTGGCCAATTAGAGGGCACAGAAAGGAAATAAAAATTGTAAAAATGTAAAAAAAAATTCAAAAGTATGAAAAAAAATTTGACACTAAAACTGACAAATAAAAGTGCTTGTTTGTTATCTTAGAACCCATAGTGACTCAAGTTAGAAAACTGTTCCATTGCCCATAAGATGAATGCCATTTAAAATAATAAAATAAAAAACAAGCCAAAAATGTTCAAAAAAATTATCAATAGGTGTATAGAAAAAAATAATATGGCATTACTAAAGATGTCATCTTGTCCTGAAAAGAATGCGGCCTTTCACATTCATTTTTCCTATGTGCGGCCCATATACCCAGCTCAGTTTGAGACCCCTGGTCTAGACTTTTAGCTGAGATGAATCTGTGCTACAGTAAATTTATCACTTAAACATGAGCCATGTATGAGGGAGTCGGAGTCGTGGGGTCGGGAGTCGGAGTTTTGGCTTACCGACTCCCCAGCCCTGTAGAGAAGGACGTGTTAATTGTCCCATTTCTGGACTACTTTCTAGTGGTGGGCAATTCAGTCCACCATTGTGCAAGTCAGCTAGAAGAGAGGTTTACCTTAAAGAATTTAGACTGGCTATTAAATCTAAAAAAAGTCAAGATTAGAGCCCCGAAAAATACAGGAATTTCTAGGGCTCCTTTTGGACTCGGAGGTTTAGGAGTGTTATCTCTCAGTGGACAAGATAGAAGAAAAATCCGAATCAGGTGTCGCAAGCTTTGGAAGTCCTCACCACGTCCCTCAGGAGAGCAATGTACCTCCTGGGTTCTTTAACCTTGTGCATTCAGGCAGTCCTGTGGGCCCAGTTCCATTCCAGGGTCTTGCAGTGGGATGTCCTAGAAAACAGGATTTCCCTAAAGGGGTACCTGCAAGGGAAGATATCAATATCCCTAAGGACAATGTAGACTCTCCTTTGGTGGCTAAATTTATCGAACTTGTCAAGGAGGGGTTCCCTGGGTGAACAGAGTTAGGCTATGTGCACACGCAGCGTTTTTGTGGCATTTTTATGACCGCGAAAACGCTTGTAAAACAGTCTGCCATGCAAAGCAATGTGAATTTGGATGTGCTGTGCACATGATGCGCTAATTAGCGAGCCGAATTCACATTGCGTTGCAAAACGCAGCATGACCATTTCTCCCGCGATTACGCCGCAAATTCGCAGCCTTTGAGGAACATTGAAACGCAGCAAACCCGCAGGTATATGTGGATTTGCTGCGTTTCAATTAAATTCAATGGCCGCGAATTTGCGGCGTAATCGCAGTGCGTGTGGTACCCAGGATGAAGAGGAGACTACAACTCCTCTTCATCCCGGCTACCACGTGGTGAAAAAAAGAAATAAAAAAGTTAAAAATAAAAAAACCTGTACACTCACCTCTCCGGTCTTCTCCCGGCCGCGTCCTCTCTCCTCGGCGTCGTCATTTAGTCAGCTGATGGTCACGCAACCATCACCTGACCACCGACGTCAGCGGTCGCATGACCATCAGCTGACTAAATGACGTCACCACAGGTCCTGCAAGTACACCGCAGGACGCCGAGGAGAGAGGATCGCCGCTGGGAGAAGACCGGAGAGGTGAGTATACAGGTTGCATGGATTTATATTGTGTGACCAACTTGTTAAGCACTTTTCCAAGTGATGCTCAAAATCGCTTGGAAAAGTGCTTGAAAAAACGCATGCGAAAACGCATGAAAAAACGCTGAAAAAACGCTTCTCTCTGGCAGAAAAAACGCATGTAAATCTGCATGCGTTTTTTCTGCCAGAGAGGCAAAAACGCACTGCATCAAATCTGCTACATGGGCACATAGCAAAGGGTAGTCACCACAGATGCAAGCCCCAGGGGGTGGGGAGCTCATCTAGAAGATATAATGATCCAGTGGGTCTGGACAGGGAACGAGAGAGAGCAGTTTCATCAAACTCAAAAGAGTTGCTAATAGTAGAACTTGCAGTAGGGAACTCATTGTATCCCTACAGGGTCATCATGTCAGAATCCTCTCGGACAATCAGGTGTCAGTGGCATATATAAATCACCAACCCACCACCCCACAAGGGAACCCGATCCAGACCCTTGATGGAGGTAGCAGATTGCTTATTCGAATTAGCGGAGGGTCATCTCCTTTCTTTGACAGCTCTTTATATAAAAAGGAAAAGAAAGTATCAAGGCGGACTTCCTAAGCCACAATCAACTAAGGCAAGGGAAATGGGAATTAAATCAGGGTCTTCAAGCAGATAGTACAGATGTGGGGCCCAGACGTAGATCTATTCGCCAACAGACTAAACAGAAAAGTAAGAAGACCATTGTTCTCTGAATCCCAGGGAGGGTCCCCAAGTGGTAGTCTTCCTGATCCCATTGAATTACGACCTGACATATCTTTCCACAAGTACGATCTGGCATACATCTTGCCACAAGCAGCCCTAATCCCATTAGTTCTAAGGAAAATTAGGGAGGAGAGGGCAAGAATTATTCTAATTGCTCCTTTTTGGCCCAGAAGACCATGATTCTCATGGTTAAGTATAATGTCCGTCATTGGACCATAGGTACTTCCGGAGATTCCGAATCTTCTCTCACAAGGACCAGTGCACTATCCAACCTGCATTTAAACAGCGTGGAATTTGAGACGGCAGTGTTGAGAGAAAATTAAAAAAAATAAAAAATAAAAAAAATAAAAAGGATCCCTAATCTTATTTCCACCCTACTTCAAAGTAGAAAGGCAGCTGCACCAAAAAAAATAAATAAATCTATGCCAGAACTTGAAAGTTTTTCTCCACTTCAGGGTCAAAAATAAAGGAAGAGGCACCAGTTGGTCGTATTCTAGAATTTATGCAAAAAGGTCTCAAACTAGGCCTGTCCACGAGTAACCACAAAGTCCAGATGTCAGCACTAGGGGATCTGTATAATTGATTAAGCAAAAAATCATTGGGTCTCGTAGGATCAGTGATATTCAGGCCCTTTCTGTAGGTCCATCATTTACACAAATTCTATAAGACCGATTCATTTTGAAGCCTGATCCAGCCTACCTAAAGTAGTATCCAGATTCATAGATTACAGGAGGTAGTCCTTCCTTTTGCTCTAGCCCAAAAAAAATCAGAAAGAAAAAAACGTCATACTCTGGATGTTAAAAGATGTCTGGTTAGAAACCAGTCTGTTACGGAAGCTTAGAGGAGGGATAGTTCATTATTTGTTTCCTTCCAGGGACCTAGGAAAGGGCTTAAAGCTTCAAAGTGCACAACTGCTAGGTGGATTTGGGAGGCCATTTCTTTAGCTTACTCAGCAAGTGGTTAAACCGTTCCAAAAGGTTTGAAGGCTCACTCCACAAGGGCCGTGGCAACCTCCTCAGCAGAGAGATCAGATGTTTTAATCGAACAGATTTGCAAGGCGGCAACCTAGTCTTCGCCTTCCACTTTCTATAAGCATTCTAGGTTGGATATGATTTCCTCTTACAACCTCACCTTTGGGAGATGGGTGCTGCAGGCTGTGGACCCTCCCTGAATTCTTATTTCTCTAATTCTCCCGTGGTGCGGTGATCGAAAAATAGTTACTTACTGGTAGCGGGATTTTTCGGAACCCATGACAGCACCCTTACATTCCCTTCCTTCACATTTGAGTGAGCACTTCTTACACTAGAATTATAAATTCACGTTTTGAGTTTGAGATACCAACACCACGTATTTTTTTTTTTTAAATTGTTGTAATAACTATTGGAGGTCCTCTCGTGCTCTGTAATTCAATTGATGAGAAGGAGAGGTACTGCCCTTTCTATCCCCTAAGTTTCCTGTCCTTGAAGGGCGGATCCCCTCTCTCGTGGTGCTGTCATGGGTTCTGAAAAATCTAGTTACCGGTAAGTAACTTTTATCTATACAAGTCTTATCTATATAACTGATATTTGGTATTTTTTCTGAAAGTCAATTGTGTAAAAGGAAAATACAACAGCTCAAAATATTGAATAAAAAGAACAAAAATGCATAAAGTACATATTTTAGCATTAATTTTTTTAGGCGTTTTCGCATTCACTGCTAGTTTGCAAAAAGCCCTCTCAGAAAAAGGTCAGATTTGGTAGACTACGTCGGACCAGCATGGGAATTTATTTATTTATTTAACCCTTTAGCAACCCTGGGATTTTCCGTTTTTGCATTTTCATTTTTTGCTTCCTTTGTTCCCAGAGCCATAACGTTTTTATTTTTTGGTCAATATGGCCGCGTAAGGGCTTATTTTTTGCGGGACGAGTTGTACTTTTCAACGCCATTACTAGTTTTACCATATCGTGTACGGGAAAAAAATTCCAAGTGCGGTGAAATTGCAAAAAAAGTGTAATACCACAGATGTTTTTTTAAAAATACTTTTACCCCGTTCACTGAATGCTAAAACTGACCTGCCATTATTATTCTCCAGGTTATTACGAGTTTGTAGAAACCAAACATGTATAGGTTCTTTTAAGTAGTGAAAAAAATTCCAAAGTTTGCTTTGGGGAAAAAAAAAAAAAAAGCACCATTTTCCAAGACCCGTACCGTCTCCATTTTTCAGGGTTCTGGGGCCGGGTGAGGGCTTATTTTTTGCATGCCGAGCTGAAGTTTTTATTGATACCATTTGGGGGTAGATCCAATGTTTTGATCGCCCGTTATTGCATTTTATTGCAATGTTGAGGCGACCAAAAAATGTAATTCTGGCGTTTAGAATTTTTCTCGTTACGCCGTTTACCGATCGGATTAATTCTTTTTTTAGATTGATAGATCGGGCGATTCTGAACGCAGCGATACCAAATATGTGCATGTGGGATTTTTTTAATTATTTTATTTTGAATGGGGCGAATTAAACTTTTATAATTTTTAAAACCTTTTTTTTTTTTTTTTTTTTTTAACTTTTTGCTCGCTTCTATAGTCTCCATGGGAGACTAGAAGCAGCACTTGTCTGATCGCCTCTGCTACATAGAGATGATCAGCAGATCACCCCTATGCAGCACAAATGGTCCTGTGCTATGAGCGCAGACCACTAGGTGGCGCTCATAGCGACCAGCTTATGACAACCACTGGAGTCTGCTGCAGACCCAGGGTTGTCATGCCAACCCATCGGTGACCCGCGATCACGTGACGGGGGTCGCCGATGGGCGGGGTAAGTGATGCGCATCCGGTTTGCGCAAGTTAAATGCCGCTGTCAGAGATTGACAGCGTCCATTTAACATGTTAACAGCCGCGGGTGGATCGCGATTCCACCTGCGGCTGTTGTGGGCACATGTCAGCTGTAATAATCAGCTGACATGTGCCCGGTTCAGTGCAGGCTCAGCGCCAGAGCCCTCACTGAACCGGGGGTTACAGCCTTGTGCGTACAAATACGGCACAGGCTGTAAAGGGGTTAAATAAAGTGGTGAACCAGGGAAGTGTTGGCGAGTGTTTATTTACATGAAGTATTTTTTTGTGTGTTTTTTTAATATATATTATTAGGTTAGTAATGGGGGTGTCTGATAGACACCTCTCCATTACTAACACCAGGGCTTGATATTACCTGTGTTTTTGGACACTTCACAGCTGACAAACCCCAAGCCCCATTACCCCGATAGCCAACGCACCAGGGCAATCGGGAAGAGCCAAGGTGAATCATCAAAAATGGAGCATCTCATGTGATGCACCAATTTTGGGGCGGCCGAGGGCTGGTATTTTTAGGCTTGAAAGGGCCTAATAATCAGGGACTTTTCCCATCCTGATAATATCAGCTCACAGCTGTCTGCTTTACCTTTGCTGGTTACCAAAAAAGAGGTATGTCTTTTTTTTTCATTTATTAGGTTAATAATGTACAATAAGCTCCACATGAAAGGCACTAATGTGTCTTTGGGTTGTAAAATTATATATCTGTCGGATATCTATCTTTATACAAGCTTCCTTTTTTTTTCTCAACTAGCTTTATAAGCTACAAATAGCCATCATTGCTGAACAAAAACACAGGTGAAAAATGCAAGTGAAAAATGTGCGTATTGTCTGCTGTGTTTTTCCTGCCAAGAGATGCAGAAATGGTGCCGATATTTCTGCATCCAAATATTCAATATATGTGCACATAACATTAAACACAGAAATGTGTGTATAGACCACATTTTAAATTTGCCGTGGAAAAAATATAAAATACTGGCATTAAAGGGAACCTGTCATGTCCTGTCCACTATCTACACTGCCCCCATTGCTTTGTTAGTGGTTCAATTTGCATCACTAACAAGCTTTTTTCATTAAAATTGGTGGTGTTATAATGATTCTATAACATTTTATTATTTATATCCTACCTGCTTGTTTTCAGTCATAGGGGTGTGTTCCTCATATTCAGTAACGGGCGGGCGTCGCATTCAGCCCCTGCTTGTGCCGCCCACGTATTTCAAATTTTCTCCCGGCGAGCACTGATATTTGTGGGGCGCATGCGCAGTTTTACATGTCAGACTTCGGGTCCCCGCGCGTAAAACCAAGTGTGCTTTTGTCGTGCAGTTTTCAGTGCCAAGGCAAAAAAAAAACATTCCAACACATTGTGACAGCCGTAAGAGTGTCTCCAGCTCTAGCGGAAGCAGCCTGCTCTTGCATTATATAGGCCATTCATTTAAAATGTGAAGGTTCTTTTCTCTGGTGATAAGAATGGCTTATCTGTGGTCTTTATTGCCCATACGTGTGACTACACAATATGATAACTCTCTGAGCAAATATACTAGAACAATAGCCTTCATGGTTTAGGATTTGAATACTTTAAAGGGAATGATGAATATTTTCCCCTACTATGAATCACACTGAACCTGGCAGTTGATGCAATGTCAATGTCATATTGATTAACAATCAATCTTACTAGAGCTAGACCAGTACACAGAATGGAGAGGAAGTTCACATCTGTGTCACTCTACAGTTCAGTCACGCATAGGACTACACGAGCGATAGCAACAACAAAAAAAAAAATAGTTCAAAAGCAAAAAGTAACCAAATATTCTGATTAAGAGTAATCTGCAGACATAAGATGAGTAGCCCAAGCCTACACACGTTCTTAAAGGAACCTGTCATGTCCCCAAATGCTATTAACCTGTAGATATGGGGTTTATCAGCAGGTTAATAGCGGCTGCTTTACTGAAAGAGTGGCTACCGGAAAAAAAAAAAATGTACTTTATTCCTACAGAGAGCCGCTGGCTTTGAGTCAAAGGGGCGTGCCTAGAGCAGCTTCAGTCATCACTCACAGCATTGTGAGCGGCGGTTGTGAGCATGCCCCCGAACTGGCACTATGATAGCTTGCTCAGCATAGATGCACTATAGAGCGAGCTGTCAAAGTGCGAAGCGTGATTACATCCTAAGCTCACTGTCTCCTCAGCAATGACTGTAGACGCTCCAGCACGCCTCTGACAAAGCCAATGGCTCCGGGGAGGAACAAAGTGAATTTTCTCCTGGTAGCCAAGCTTTCGGTAAGGCAGCTGAAAAGCACTGGAATGCTATTAACCTAGAATGCTAGATACAGGTTCAGTCTGATATGTGGACATCATAGTAGAAACAAGGAGAAAAGGAGCAGACAATATAGGATTGTTGAAAAAGATTCAGTATAAGGATATATAAGCACAATTTTTTTTAAGAGATTTTGGAGAATAAGCTCTGCAAATACTCCCAAAATCTGGGAACTTCTGCTCAGTTTCTACTCTAAAAAAAATTAAGTGAAAAGACAGACTAAGGCGCCTTTCAGACATCAGTATTTCAAATACATGTGATGTCCGTTTCCACACGTACACCCATACAAATGAATGGGTCTGCACACGTCAGTGTGTTTCCACGGATAGTGTGTCCATGGGCAAAACATGCTGACATGTCTGTTTTTTTTTCTCGCAGGACAGGCCGCAAAACGTCCAACACACATGCACACTGAAGACACAAGTATGACATCCGTAAGTAATCAGTGTGACATGTACCGGTGCCTGGGAATCACCGATGCAGCCGAGCTCAGCGAGTGACAGGACACCACTCGGTGAGCTCAGCAGAGCTCCGGGGTCGCTCGCCGCAGCAAGTCATTTTCCCTGATGTGAGCGGTCATGTGGATTACAGCGGGGGACATCTTTGGACAGGTGAGTATAAGGTTTTTTATTTTATTCTTATTTTTACACTAGGACACAGCGGGAGAAGAATACTACTCTCATTATTGTCCCTTGCTGGCACTGATTGCAGCGCCGGCAGGGGACAATGATGAGGGCAGTGTTCAGCACCCGACGCTTGGAGACAGCGCTAACTCTACAGCTGATTCCCAGTCACCGGTAAGTGTGATCCTGATGCGGCACACAGTTGCCACACATATCCGGAAATATCCAAACGTGTGAAAGAGACCTAATTTGTATTTTATTCCTTGAAATCTCTGATGTTTGTGTGCATGAGAGCCACAGTGTGGCCTACTGCGGATTAACAGCTATCTCTCCATGCAGTCACACAGGGAAGACCTCCCACTGGACTCCTGCTTACAGACGAATAAAATGCATAGTTGACTGAAACTTTACCCACAAAAACGTACTCTATCAACCTGATAAACTCCTCCTGTTGTATAACATCCAGCCTGCAGATCAGATGCCATATTCAACTTCACAGGTCCCCTTTAAACTGTATGTTTTAAGATATCAAAACTGGAATTCCACTTCGTGTAATACCCAAGTATCAGGCAAGAATACAGAAACCCCTGTACACACACACACACACACACACACACACACACACTAATAAATTAAAATTGCATTGTTCCAATTGCACGTTTATTTTCTTTGTGTGTATTAGAACAAAACGGCATATTGGACATAATGTTACACAGAACCCCAAAAACGGGACGGACAAAATTGTTAGCACCCTTTGGAATAAATAACTGGACCACTCTTTTGCAGACTGCTCCAGGTCGCTCATATTTGAAGGGTGCCTTCTCCCAACAGCAATTTTAAAATTTCTCCACGAGTGTTCAATGGGACTTAGATCGGGACTTATTGCTGGCCACTTCAGAACTCTCCAGCATTTTGTTTTCATCCATTTCTGGGTGATTCTTGAAGCATGTTTGGGGTCATTGTCTAACTGAAATACCCATGACCTATGCAGAAAACCCTGGTTTATCAAACTGGGCACTACATTCTGACCCAAAATCCTTTGGCAACCTTCAGATTTCATGATGCCAGAGGCAGCAAAACAACCCCTAAACTTCTTTGAACCTTCACCATATTTGACTGTAGGTACTGTTTTTTTCTTTGTAGATTTCATTCCGTTTTCAGTAAACCGTAGGCTGATGTGCTTTACCAAAAAGCTCTTATCTTGGTCTCCTCTGTCCACAAGATGCTTTCCCAGGATTATGGCTTACTCACGAATATTATGGCAAACTGCCGTCTAGCTTTTTTATGACTGTGTCAGAAGTGGGGTCCTCCTGGGCCTCCTGCCATAGCGTTTCATTTCATTCAAATGTCAATGGATAGTTTGCGCTGATACTGACGCACCAAGAGCCTGCAGGACTGCTTGAATTTGTTTGCAATTTAATTGGGGCAGCTTTTCCATCAGCTGGACTATCCTACATTTCAACCTATCATCAATTTTTCTCAGCTGTCCAGGGAAATTAGCTACAATGCTATGGGTTGTAAAGTTCTTGATTATGTTGCGCACCGTTGACAAAGTAACAATATCTCTGGAGATCGACTTGAACAATATCAACAATTTCAAGGTTACAACAATTTTAGTTCTCAAGTCCTAAGACCGTTCTATTCTCTTCTTTCTGTTCTCCATGCTTAGTGTGGCACACACAGACACACAATGCAAAGATTGAATCAACTTATTTCCTCTTTATCTGGTTTCAGGTGTGACCCTCATATTGCACACACCTGTTACTTGCCACATGCGAGTCTGAACGAGCATCATATGCTTGAAACCAAGTTGATTACCCACAATTTTGGAAAAGTGCTAACAATTTAGTCCGGCCCATTTTTGGGGTCTTTTGTGAAATTATGTCCAATTTGCATTTTTTTCTTTATTTTTTGTGTTGTTCCAATACACACTAAGGAAATAAACATGTGTATAACAAAACGTGTATTTGCAATAATTTTCTGGGAGAAATACTTCATTTTCTGGAACAATTTCAAGGGTGCAAACACTTTAGGGGGTGTGTGTTTGTGTGTGGATTTACCGTATTTTTCGGACTATAAGACACTTTTTTCCTCCAAAACTTTGCAAGAGCAATCACATACAGATGTCTCCAGGACATGGGCTACAAGTGTCGCATTCCTTGTGTCAAGACACTCATGACCAATAGACAATGCCAGAAGAGTCTTACCTGGGCTAAGGAGAAAAAGACCTGGACTGTTGCTCAGTGCTCCAAGGTGTTGTTTTCAGATGAAAGTAAATTTTGCATTTCATTTGGAAACAAATGTCCCAGAGTCTGGAGGATGAGTGGAGAGGCCACAATCCAAGCTGCTTGAGGTCTAGTGTGAAGTTTCACAATCAGTGATGGTTTGGGGAGCCATGTCATCTGCTGGTGTAGGTCCACTGTGTTTTATCAAGGCCAAATCAGCGCAGCCGTCTACCAGGAAATTTTAGAGCACTTCATGCTTTCCTCTGCCGACAAGCTTTTAGGAGATGGAAATTTCATTCTCCAGCAGGACTTGGCACCTGTCCACACTGCCAAAAGTACCAATACCTGGTTTAAAAACAACAGTATCACTGTGCTTGATTGGCCAGCAAACTCGCCTGACCTTAACCCTACTTAGAAGCGCTTTGGACGCATATTTTTGCTGCGTCTAAAACGTTCTATTGGACGCAGGTAAATCCACAGTGTTTACTGGACCATGCTTCTGCAGTGTTTCTGCATGCGGGTTATCAAACGCTTTTCCAAGCGATTTTAGCATCACTTGGAAAAGTGCTTGACAACTTGTTCACACTATATAAATCCATGCAACCGGCATAGATTTATAGTAGTGTGACCAAGTTAGTTATTAAAAAAAAAAAAAAAAATGAATAAGAATGGTAAAAAATAAAAAAATAAAAAAAAGATTATACTTAGGCTGCGTGCCCACGAAGCATTTTCCAAGCGTACCTTCCGATGTCCTCCCGGTGTTTTCTCTGCTGCGTCCAGTCTATTGCACAGGCTCGCGGTGGTGTGAAGGACCTGCGGTGACATCATTGAGTTATGTGACAGGTCACATGACTCAATGTCATCATGGCAGGTCCTTCACAACACCGCGACCCATAGAGCAGACCAGACGAAGGGGAGAAAACACCGGGAGGACATTGGAAGGTAAGTATAATCTTTATTTTTTATTTTAAATTCTTTTTTTTACAGTTTCTATGGTACCCAGGTCTGGATGAGAGTCTCCTCTTCTCCAGCCCCGGGTACCATCTGCACATTGAACCGTGTGATATCCGCTTGTGCAGATGCAGTGATGCGGATGTCACGTGGTCCAATGCAAGTCAATGGCGGCGATTACGCTGCGTGTCCGCAAAATTAATGGACATACTGCGGATTTTTGAGCGCAGCATAAATGCTGCGGAAAAATCCGCAGCATGGGCATTGACATTGCGGCTTGTCATTGGGGACCATGGGGGGGAAAAAATTACCAAGCGTTTACGCTGTGTAAATTCCGCAGCATAAACGCTTGGAAAATGCTTCGCGGGCACGCAGCCTAAAGCATTTACTTCCCCTTAACAAAGCTACTTTACCTGCAGTGATGAGCAAAGCATTAAACTTATCAAGGTCATTATTTCTTTTTATGTTAATAAACATTACAGTCTGCTAAAGGCTTCTACAGAACTGTATCAGCAAATCATAGTATTGAAATCTGACAGCATGGATGGGGAATCAAGGATGTCAATCAAAGCAGTTGCAAATACATCTGACATTAGGCCATCCATCATATATAGCGAATTTTCATCATGTACCTGGATCAGTTTTTATAACCAGTTGTAATTACGTTTTTTAAATCACCTTTTATGCAGTGTGTCTTGAAATTCAAGATGTTTAATCACTACCTTCCCTGAAGCTCCCTCTTGCTTCTGCTTGACTGGCTTTGTCAATCTACACGTCACTTTTTTTTTTTTTTTTTTTTTTTTTTTTTTTTTTACACTTCAATTCTATCGTTGAGAACAAAAATGAAATACAATAGAACGTTAACTGCTTCTCGCTACAGGCAGTATTTTTTATTATTTTGTTTTTTTTAAAATCCCCTCTTCCGACAAACTTATCCCTTATTTTTATTTAAAAGGTGAACATGATGAGTTTGTGGCACTTTGTATTCTCACTATACAAAAAAAAGCAAAGTGGATGGAATTTATACAAATCTCATGGCCAGAATTTTGTTTATTTTTTTTAAACACAAACACACTATGTAAAAGGAGCATTTTTGAAATCCATTACATGTCAATTTCTCTTGTGAGTATGCAGAGTTATGTGCAGATTTCTCCCATAGAATTGCAGCAGAAGTGGAAAATTCACAGGTAAAAAAAAACGCACATGCATTTTTAGAGCGTTTCCGCAGCTGAAACGTACTAAAACTGTAATCTGCACATGACTGTCAAAAGTTGTCAAATCCAAATACCAGGAAATATCATTAAGATTTAAATAGAGAAAACACAGTAGTTTGACAATAAATGGCTTCACCCAACCAATAACCATGAGTGGGGAAAGGTTTTTTTTGTTATTATTCATATTCTCTGAAACAAGACCAAGAAAGGAAAAATTATGCCGGGGTATGTAAACTTCTGAGCACAACTGTATGTGCATATGGAGTTGGGCCCTACTTGCACAATTTTACCAGGTGAGAAGTTTTGCTTTTTATGGTCACATCAATTTTAATTACACTGCGCTCAAAAAGCGCTCTCTTTCCCCTGAAGGAATTCCATATTTGATATAGGTTCAACTGTGCACCTCTCGCAAATTACTGCAGCTAAAACGACTTTCGTTGTTGGGCTATGTGCACACAGCATTTTTTAGACGCCATCGCAAATGTCGAGTTTTCCCAGGCGAAGCCATTTCAGAAGAACGCTAGCAGTAATTTCCCTGAAGTAGCGTCGTCGAGGTATTGCCAACCTTATTGCAGCAGCTCTGCTGTGGAAGTCCGAGAATGAGCATGTCATTTTTAACCACCTCACGGTTTCCCATCCCTGAAGCATTTAAAGGGAGTAACATGAGATGGAACTTGTGCACAGCAGTGTCATTTGGACATTGCTGTGCACCAGATTCATTTTAGTGGGCGATTGTGTCACTTTTTCAGACAGAACCTCTGCGGAATCCACTTGAAAAAGGACGTCAGGTGAACATAGCCTTAAGGGCTCATTCAGGCGTTAGTGATTTTTCATCAGTATTTGTATGCCAAAACCAAGAGTGTCTCCAAAACACAGAACAGGTGTCAATCTTTCAATTATAGCTTTTTCTGTAAGTTCCACTCCTGGTTTTGGCATACAAACACAGATGAAAAATCACTAACGTCTGAATGAGCTCCAACAGTCCCACACTCTAGACATGGAACTCATCTAGCTCAGGCAGAAGGTTTTCCTTCAACCCTTCTGATGATATAAACCCGCCAGCAGAAAACGACTGAAATGTCAAAATGCCTGCTGGAGGGCATAAGCAACTTCCAATTGTGCACACAAACCATAAGGCGTTCATCTCATTGATTTAGCATAAATAAGGTTTTTGGGAATGAGGAATAAAAATCATTAATTTGGCAATGGCTAAGTGGACTAATTTGTTGGTTGTTAAGGATAAAGGCATCTAGACCATTGGGGCCCATTCATCATGAAGGTTTTATGACTTTTTTTAAAAAACCATTAGACCTGGCCAGATCTGCAACCTTATTACGTGGGCTGTGCTAGGTATACCCAAAAAATCATGACAAAAGTGCCACAAATAAAAGAAACATACAGTAGCCCTTGCCCTCATATTTTTGGCTGTGGCACACTATTGAAAGATATGCCAAATTCAAGAATGAATTTACCAACCTTACTCCAGCGCCTTCTCTACTGAAGCTAGCATTCAAAACGCCATACAGAATAGCGTGGGGCATAAGGTCTTTAGCACTAATAGGTGGAAATGTAGCAAAGATCAGATTATGAAAAGGTTAATGCTAATACAGGTCAGAGCATAGTTTAAATCCCTTGTTAAAGTACCACTAAACCTCATAAAAGTGAACGCTATATAAAGAGCAGCTAATGGCATTTACAAATATCAGTCATTGATTCTAGTGGTTTGCAGAACTGGAAGTATAAAGGTAAAGTAAGGCAGTGATCGTAGGGGCAAGACATTTTTCAGGACTTCCTGAGAGTAATCCAATTAAAGCAGACCACAGTAAGCTTCTTTCAAGACTGCAGCGGCTGAGATATGGAGCAGTAGATTACATTCAGCTTAAAAGCTGTTGGCTACAAGCTGAATTTTAGGTGGTTGTCCTGTCTTCTAGACAATGATTGCTGAATCACCTATAGAGGACATACAAGCAGCAGTCTGGAGATGTGTCAGTCACTGGCTCTATTCCTCAATAAGTGTCCTGAGATTTATAACTCACAATAAGCATCATTTAGATAAAATCTAAAGTGCCGCTGTCTAAGGAGAGAGCGAAAAGTCTAAATATCACAGCAGACAAATTATAGACAGACAATGAATAATAAGATGAACTACCTCATATTGTAATATTCTCAGGTCTCTCCAGGTAAGCAGCAATTTTGCTTCAGTGCTTTATAGAAAGAATCTTTTTTTTGTGTCCCAGTTCTCCAGTCACAGGGCTACTAGTCTCCAACCAGAGCAGTCAATGGCAGAAGAGGAACTACTGACTACACAGTTAACAATGAGAAGACAAGTTTCCTTTAGGCCGGTCATTATAGGTCATCTCATCATTGTGCATGGGAGGACAAAAGAGAAACTGTATATTATGGAAGCTACAGGGGGAGATGTTGGTTTTCTTTTCCAAAGACAATAATGTGAAATCATTTAAATAATACAGATAATAAAATCACATTTTGTACAATTGGCAACAATTTTTGGTAATGACAATAGGAATGATTTTACAGGACATGGAGGTAATCGATAAGCCAAACAGGGAACAGAAGTGAGATTTTTTTTTTTTTCCTTAAAATATTAGAAAGGTGCACATTTTATTTACAGGGGTTATCCAGGACTAAATTAGTTTTTGACACATAGAAAAAAAAAATAACCTGCAATTACCTGCCTGTTCTATTCAGCGCCAGCTCAAAGTGATCACGGACCGCTCCTACTGGCGATTCAGCCGATACACATCAACAGAGCAGCACAGCTTCTTCCAGGTTGCTCTGTCGACAGGGTGCGACTCAGTTATGCAGTGGGAAGTCAGCTATCAGTCAGCAGGATATTGGCACGCACAACCTGTCAACCGAGCAGAGCGGAAGAGAAGCAGCTGCACTGGCGACATGACGTCAGCGGAAGCCGCAGGATCGGTCTGTGACCACTGTGTGCCGGCATAGATCTGTGCTGAGCAGAACAAGGAGGTAATCGACTACCTGCCTTTTAGTTCTTAGGCCCCCAGTAAAAGAAAATAATAATAATATAGTCCTGGATAACCCATATCAGTATTTGGATAGAGAAGCCAGTAAGATAGACAATTAGAAGAAAATATTAATAACAGAGACCCAGCTGTAGGAAAAAGCAGAGGAGCAAAAAAAGCGCAATAGGGTCTTATCTGATGATAAAGGACAATAAGGTGCAGGGAGTGCAGGGAATTGCTCACCAGGTAAAGCTTGTATCACATCACAAGGACCCAGCTTAACTTTGACAAATACTGCAGTCTCACAAAAAAGAAACGTTGAAATGCCACAAAAGAACCAATAGGTGGATCACCTGCGCTGCTGATGGAGAACCGAGAGAACGGTCCAGGACACAATGTAAACTAGATGTGTCTTTATAATCAATTGTTATTATTATCGTTATTAGTGATAATAAAATCGCATCAAGTCTACTTTGTATCCTGGACCATTCTTTCAAATCTCCATCAGCAGCGCAGACGACCCACCCATTGCTTCTCTTCTGCCAGAAACCCAGCTGTGATAGCATAGCAGTATTACCAACTCCGGATTGTACAGGCAGCATACTTTATACTGCAGCATGATAGACTACACATTAGGCCTGGTTCAGACGTCTGGATTTGCTGGTGTGCAAAAAAAAAAAAAAAAATGGTCCAGTTGTCAGTGTTTTTGATCAAATTTTCATCAGTATTTGTTCAGTGTCAGTGTTTACTCTGAGGCCATGTTCACACGTTGCGTTTTTGCTGCAGACAAAAAATGCTCTCTTGGCAGTAAAGAAGCTGCTTACAAAAAGCAGGTTTTGCTGCGTTTTTGTCAGGTACATTTGTCTCTTATGCATACTAATATCGTTTAGTGCTCCCCCCTCCCAAAAAAAAAAACAATGTATCTTCCTGCGGTTTCTGAAGCAAAACCTGATACCTGCGTTTTTGCACTTATCCATTGCTTTCTATGGGTGAAAAAAAAATGACATGCTGCAGTTTGCAAAAACACAGCAGTTTTTCAATTTAGTCAGCAAAAAAACGTGTGTGCATGAGATTACTGAAATCACATAGCTTTTTCTGGTACTGTAAAACGTGGCTTAAAATTTGCATGAAAAGGTAGAAGAAAAAAAACGAAACAACGTTTCTGTCTTATAAGTAATTTTCTCATCTGAAAAAAAAAAAAAAATGCAAAGCATTTCCTCTACAAGGTGCTGTGTTTAGTTTCAAAGGTCGTTTTGTGACCAGGCTCCTATAATCACTTGTGCCTTCATGTAAATAAAATTACAGAATATTACAGTACTGTGTTCATAAATTAAATGACCACTCAGAAAAAATGATAGGTAACCTATGAACTGTGATGGTGAAACTAATTTTATAGGCTACTTGAAGACCAATTTACCTAACTGGAAACATCATCAGGCTTGGACAGCTCATCCCATCAGGGGGCAGGAATTATAAGTAGGGATGGACGGGAGACATAATTCACAACAAAAGGGAATTTTCATGCATGGTTCTGAAGTATCTCGGGCATGTATCAGGTATGTTGTAACATTTCCTGTAAATTATGAGAGCGGGGAACATGCTAATTAACGGCGCTCATTTACAGATAGGAAGTGTCTGGTTATACCAAGTTACACATGATGACCAGCAGTCACACCCTACATATCTCTACTATGAATACAAAGAAGATAACGTAGGAGACCGGCTGATAGGACTGCTAAAAAGAACATGATGAAATCACAATGAACAGGTAACCTAGGGTTCTACTATGATCAGCGGTGACAGATCTGGTCTATAATTTATTTAACTCGCTTATATAGTGCCATTAATTGCACAGCGCTTTGCAGGCATTATGGGCACTGTCCCCATTGGGGCTCACAATCTACAGTCCCTATCAGTATGTCTTTGGAGTGTGGGAGGAAACCCACACAAACACGGGGAGAACATACAAACTCCTTGCAGATGTTGTCCTTGGTGGGATTGACCCCAGAACCCCAGCGCTGCAAGGCTACAGTGCTAACCACTGAGCCACCATGCTGCTACCTTGGCGTTTCATGACCTGCATAAAAATGTTCAGCCAGTGACTTTAATAGTAAGAGAAACATAATCCCATGTATATTTATTACTCAATCATGGAATAAATATATCCGTGCCCTCTGCATAACACTGTTCTGACCTTGTTCAGCATCTCTGGCAGAACTGCTCCTGTCTCCATTCAGCAGCCTGTCTCTGAAAGTTGGCAGTGCTTAGGAGGTAACAGTATATGGAAATGACAATGCAACAGAAGACTTCAGAATCTCTAGTAAGAGGCACTGGCGGGCAAAGAAATTAATTCTAGTGTTTTTTCTGGCTTTTTTTTTTTTTTTTTTTTTTTTTTTTTTTTTAAACTGAACACAACGATTGAGCACTATATTAAAAAGGACCTTTCACCAGGTAGACCATGTTAATCTGTTAACGCCCAGTTGGATTTATCATAAATTATAACCTAAACTTTACAAGTCGACAACTGGGAAAAAAACAATTAAAAAAAGTTTTATTCAGCTATGCAGCCACTATGTGGCCAATTTAAGGCACCACTCCAGGGTTTTAAATGTAATTCCCCTGCCTGATACTCACCTTCCAGCGTTTCCATCGGTGGTTGTCGCCGCTGCTCCAGTCAGTCTCCAGCGAAAGGTGACTTGCCTGCAGCTCCAGTGTTTCATGGAGCGCACTGGAGGTCACTTTACAATACATCTCTATGAGAACCTCGTTCTGGCCATCATAGACTTGCATTGAGCTCTTGTGACGTAGCTTCTGACTTCAGGCCAATCAGAAGCTTAACACACAAGATGGCGCGGGGGGAACAAGAGCGGTGGCAGCAAAAAAACCATGAAGACACCAGAGAGTGCGAGTATATGACCAGGGAAAGGGGACTTAGATTTAAAGCACCCTGGAGTGGTGCTTTAACATGCCAAAACAAGTGAAAGGCTCGTTTACACGGATTCATGGCCAAAAAGTATTGTTATTCAGCTACATAGAAGCTGATCGACAGTTACCGTATTTAACAGCTTGACCTATAGGTTGAGTTCCCACAATGAGTTTGACGCTATGTATTTAACGGAGCAAAAAGTTGAGCATCTTACATTTCTAGCAAAGTGGATGGAATTTATAGAAATCTCATGCCCACTGTGCATTTTTTTTTTTTTTTTTTTTTTTTAACGCACCTTAAACTGACCTGCAGTGTGTACTTAAAATTCACAACATGTTGATGTCACTTGCAGGTATGCTGAGATATATGTGCAGATTTTCCCTATAGAACTTCATTAGATGCAGAAAATCTACAAGTAAAAAAATATATGTAATCCACACAACTGTATCAAAGTTCTGTAGAAGCCAAATACCAGAAAGTATCAAAACTCAAAGCAGCTTTATTTAAAAACAAGACATACTAAAATTACAAAAACGCAATAACATACCGTTAACGTACCTATACAGTACAGACCAAAAGTTTGGACACACCTTCTCATTTAAAGATTTTTCTGTATTTTCATGACTATGAAAATTGTGCATTCACACTGAGGGGATCAAAACTATGAATTAACACATGTGGAATTATATACTTAACAAAAAAGTGTGAAACAACTGAAAATATGTCTTATATTCTAGGTTCTTCAAAGTAGCCACCTTTTGCTTTGATGACTGCTTTGCACACTCTTGGCATTCTCTTGATGAGCTTCAAGAGGTAGTCACTGGAAATGGTCTTCCAACAATCTTGGAAGGATTTCCCAGAGATGATTAGCACTTGTTGGCCCTTTTGCCTTCTCTCTGCGGTCCAGCTCACCCCAAACCATCTCGATTGGGTTCAGGTCTGGTGACTGTGGAGGCCAGGTCATCTGGCGTAGCACCCCATCACTCTCCTTGTTGGTCAAATAGCCCTTACACAGCCTGGAGGTGTGTTTGGGGTCATTGTCCTGTTGAAAAATAAATGATGGTACAACTAAACGCAAACCGGATGGAATAGCATGCCGCTGCAAGATGCTGTGGTAGCCATGCTGGTTCAGTATGCCTTCAATTTTGAATAAATCCCCAACAGTGTCACCAGCAAAGCACCCCCACACCATCACACCATCTCCTCCATGCTTCACGGTGGACACCAGGCATGTAGAGTCCATCCGTTCACCTTTTCTGCGTCGCACAAAGACACGGTGGTTGGAACCAAAGATCTCAAATTTGGACTCATCAGACCAAAGCACAGATTTCCACTGGTCTAATGTCCATTCCTTGTGTTCTTTAGCCCAAACTTGTCTCTTCTGCTTGTTGCCTGTCCGTAGCAGTGGTTTCCTAGCAGCTATTTTACCATGAAGGCCTGCTGCACAAAGTCTCCTCTTAACAGTTGTTGTAGAGATGTGTCTGCTGCTAGAACTCTGTGCGACATTGACCTGGTCTCTAATCTGAGCTGCTGTTAACCTGCGATTTCTGAGGCTGGTGACTCGGATAAACTTATCCTCAGAAGCAGAGGTGACTCTTGGTCTTCCTTTCCTGGGGCGGTCCTCATGTGAGCCAGTTTCTTTGTAGCGCTTGATGGTTTTTGCAACTGCACTTGGGGACACTTTCAAAGTTTGCCCAATTTTTCGGACTGACTGACCTTCATTTCTTAAAGTAATGATGGCCACTCGTTTTTCTTTACTTAGAATTTATATTATGGCAAGAAAAAAGCAGCTAACAGTCTATTCAGTAGGACTATCAGCTGTGTATCCACCAGACTTCTGCACAACACAACTGATGGTCCCAACCGCATTTATAAGGCAAGAAATCCCACTTATTAAACCTGACAGGGCACACCTGTGAAGTGAAAACCATTTCCAGTGACTACCTCTTGAAGCTCATCAAGAGAATGCCAAGAGTGTGCAAAGCAGTCATCAAAGCAAAAGGTGGCTACTTTGAAGAACCTAGAATATAAGACATATTTTCAGTTGTTTCACACTTTTTTGCCAAGTATATAATTCCACATGTGTTAATTCATAGTTTTGATGCTTTCAGTGTGAATGTACAATTTTCATAGTCATGAAAATGCAGAAAAATCTTTAAATGAGAAGGTGTACAAACTTTTGATCTGTACTGTATGTCATAAGTCGCCTCCCCCTATTTGGTGCAGGCTCTGGCGCTGAGCCCGCATCGTTTCAGGCACCTGACATGTGTCCTTAACAGCCACGGGTGAAATAGCGATCCACCCGCAGCTGTTAAACTCTGACAGCGGCATTTAACATGGCTGTACCAGAAGCGTGTCACAAGCTCCGCCCATCAGCACCTCTGTCACATGATCGTGGGGTGCCGATGGGTTGGTATGACAACCCGGAGTCTGCAGGAGACCCCTGTGATTGTCATAGCCGATCTGTTATGAGCGCCGCCCAGCGTCCGGCATTTATAGTACAGACTAGATGGTGGCCCGATTCTAAAGCATCGGGTATTCTAGAATATGTATGCGGCCGACCGGGCGCGACTAATCAGCGAAGCAGTGATTAAATGGGTTGTGCACTACTTTAAATTAACCCCCCATATCCTGTTTTGTGGGGGTCTTAGATGCAAGCCCCAACAGGACTAACAAACGGGGGCCAAAACACAGTGTGAAAGCACCCCAACATTCTCTGCTCCTGCGCTGCCTCTCTTGATCTTTGTTGACAAACTGTAGCAGTGACTTCACAGTTACAGCACATGTGACCACTGCAGCCAATCCCTGGGCTCAGCATTAATGCAGATGTAAACAACATGAGCACAGTAATTGGTTGCAGTGGTCACATGTGCTGTAGTTGTGACATCGCCACTGCAACCTTTCAACTAGAGCCTTGGCAGAGAGAATTCACTGGAGGAGAGGAGGGCGAGTAACTGCTGTGTTTGGTATATGTGACAAGCGCAACGCCAATGGACCAAAAATTAAACCAATGACTGTAAACCAAGTATAGGTGCTCAGTACACCGTTGGCGTAGCCAAACAGTTCAGTGCACCTTCTAAACCTATTTATTCCATCTACCTTCACCCCTTCTCTAGCTTCAGTAAAGCCAGAGCAGTCACTCAAGGAAGCGGCTTCAGAGATCGATGCAAAGCACATAAGTGGGAAGATTCACTGAGCATCTTGGCTTGGTTTGAACAGTCAGGGTGCTCACAGACTCCCTTTAAAAGGGAACAAGTCAGTCGATTCATGCCGCCAAAACCAAAGGCACCATCAATCAGAGTCCGGCTGCACGATTACAGCCAGGTACAGCTTTTCTCTGAAATACTCAGGAGTTTTAGACAAAATACAGCTTGAAGACGCATAGCGAGAGACGAGAACAGTCAGTGCCGTCTTTCCCCAGAGCTGTTTCAGGTGATAGGTCTCTTTAATGTATGCACTTAGCAAGATACCTGTAAAATAAACAGCAGCGGCGCTAGGAGAAGCCGGCCTACGGTCCACGGCTGAAACGTCACACCATATTGTATCTCAAATTCTTGAGCATTTCAGAGAAAACTATTTTGGTCGATAATTGTGCAGCCAGGCTCTGACTCGTGCTGCCTTTGGTTGGGGCAGCATAAATCCACTGACAGGTTCTCTTTAAAAAAGATGTCTCATGACAAGGAGTCCCCAGCTATATGCTAAGTTAGTGCACACGTGCCTCATACTAGGGACCCCCGACCCCCTGAAGCCATAGCAGACCAGGCACGTCCACGCATTACAGGCCACTCAATGCTTCCCTGCAGCACTGCTCCGACACCTGTAAATCTAGGCATAGATCTACTCAGTGGTCACAGCTCATATCCAGGATTCCTCTCCTTCATAGAAAGTTAGCAAATCCCATCCAACTAACCAGGCTGAGAACTAATAAATATACATATACAGTGGTGGCCAAAAGTATTGGCACCCCTGCAATTCTCAGATAATACTCAGTTTCTTCCTGAAAATGATTGCAATCACAAATTCTTTGGTATTATTATCTTCATTTAATTATTCTTCAATGAGAAAACACAAAAAGAATTGTCCTACAGCCAAATTGGATATAATTCCACACCAAACCTAAAAAAGGGGGTGGACAAAAGTATTGGCACTGTTTGAAAAATCATGTGATGCTTCTCTAATTCGTGTAATTAACAGCACCTGTAACTTACCTGTGGCACCTAACAGGTGTTGGCAATAACTAAATCACACTTGCAGCCAGTTAACATGGCTTAAAGTTGACTCAACCTCTGTCCTGTGTCCTTGTGTGTACCACAATGAACATGGAGCAAAGAAAGAAGACCAAAGAACTGTGGACTTGAGGAACCAAATTGTGAGGAAGCATGAGCAATCTCAAGGCTACAAGTCCATCTCCAAAGACCTGAATGTTCCTGTGTCTTCCGTGCGCAGTGTCATCAAGAAGTTTAAAGCCCATGGCACTGTGGCTAACCTCCCTAGATGTGGACGGAAAAGAAAAATTGACGAGAGATTTCAACGCAAGATTGTGCGGATGGTGGATAAAGAACCTCGACTAACATCCAAACAAGTTCAAGCTGCCCTGCAGTCCGAGGGTACAACAGTGTCAACCCGTACTATCAGTCGGCGTCTGAATGAAAAGGGACTGTATGGTAGGATATCCAGGAAGACCCCACTTCTTACCCCGAGACATAAAAAAGCCAGGCTGGAGTTTGCCAAAACTTACCTGGAGAGAGCCTAAAACGTTTTGGAAGAATGTTCTCTGGTCAGATGAGACAAAAGTAGAGCTTTTTGGGAAAAAGCATCAACATAGAGTGTACAGGGGAAAAAAAGAGGCATTCAAAGAAAAGATCATGGTCCCTACAGTCAAACATGGCGGAGGTTCCCTAATGTTTTGGGGTTGCTTTGCTGCCTCTGGCACCGGACTGCTTGACCGTGTGCATGGCATTATGAAGTCTGAAGACTACCAACAGCATAATGTGGGGCCCAGTGTGAGAAAGCTGGGTCTCCCTCAGAGGTCATGGGTCTTCCAGCAGGACAATGACCCAAAACACACTTCCAAAAGCACTATAAAATGGTTTGAGAGAAAGCACTGGAGACTTCTAAGGTGGCCAGCAATGAGTCCAGACCTGAATCCCATAGAACACCTGTGGAGAGATCTCAAAATGGCAGTTTGGAGAAGGCACCCTTCAAATATCAGGGACCTGGAGCAGTTTGCCAAAGAAGAATGGTCTACAATTCCAGCAGAGTATTGTAAGAAACTCATTGATGGTTATCGGAAGCGGTAGTTCGCAGTTATTTTGGCTAAAGGTTGTGCAACCAAGTATTAGGCTGAGGGTGCCAATACTTTTGTCTGGCCCATTTTTGGAGTTTTGTGTGAAATGATCAATGATTTGATTTTTGCTTCATTCTCTTTTGTGTTTTTCCTTGCAAGCAAATTAAATGAAGATAATAATACCAAAGAATTTGTGATTGCAATCATTTTCAGGAAGAAACTGAGTATTATCTGACAGAATTGCAGGGGTGCCAATACTTTTGGCCACCACTGTATTCTATTTCACACTACTGAACTGGGTCAGGAGAATGCAAGGAGGCACATAATAATCTAGGTTCGCTCATGTTCTATGATATCAATTCCACACTCTAAAGTTTACCAGCACTGGAAAGTACAGCATCATGGAAAGAGGCAAGTGTCACAATGTATCACTCACAACCCACGTATTTCCTACCAATCGTAAAGGCCATGGCTCCACAAGACTAGCAACGTCTGACAAACCACAGGGAGGCACCAAAGAGAAGGCAATTCCCAGAGGAACCATTTCCGTACCCCAAAGTTACATTGTAGGTAACAATACATACAATATACAGAAAGACAAGGCTCCTGTGTGACCTGGGGAGAACAACAGCTCGGAGTCTGTTCACACTCTCTATACTGTCGCCTAGGATTTCTGTAAAGAAACACATTGTACCCACATACACGGGGCAAATAGCAAAAGTATCTGAGGGTGATGTTGCTGGGCACACAGGGGGGCACAGAAGTATCTGGGGGCGATGTTGCGGGGCACATAGAAGTAACTGAGGACGATGATGCTGGGCACATAGAAGTATCTGGGGGCGATGATGCTGGGCACACAAGGTGCACACAGCAGAAGTATCTGGGGGCGATGTTGCTGGGCACACAAGGTGCACACAGCAGAAGTATCTGGGGGCGATGTTGCTGGGCACACAGGGGGGGCACATAGCAGAAGTATCTAGGGGCGATGTTGCCGGGCACATAGAAGTAACTGAGGACGATGATGCTGGGCACACAGGGGGGCACATAGAAGTATCTGGGGGCGATGATGCTGGGCACACAAGGTGCACACAGCAGAAGTATCTGGGGGCGATGTTGCGGGGCACAGCAGAAGTATCTGGGGGCGATGTTGCGGGGCACAGCAGAAGTATCTGGGGGCGATGTTGCGGGGCACAGCAGAAGTATCTGGGGGCGATGTTGCGGGGCACATAAGTGAATAGCTGCTTTCACAAGTTCAGTAATGAACTGTTGCTCCCCATGAGCAGTGTGTCAGGGCCGGGTTGTGTCGGTGCAGTGTGTCACCAGTGGAAGCCATTGTCCTGTGCTTCCTGATGATGAGCACAAAGCCTCCTGCAGATCCTGCTCCCCACAGGAGGCACAGGCTGAGGATGAGGAGGAGCAGGCTACAAGTGTGCAGCAGGTAAATTATTCAGCATCTGCACACACGTCCACTAGAGATGGCAGCCAGGAGAGCAGATCCCCCGTCCACAGCCACACATGGAGATGATTAACCCCTGCCCCGGCGGACACCAGCTCAGGGGCCTTCCTTACCCTGCACCGACATCAGAGCAAACTTTCATCCAAGCAGCAGCAGCTCCCGGTGCCCCCGACACAGCGCTGTGCCCTCTTGTGCCCTCTTCTCCCCTCTATGTAGCGCGGTGGTGTAGTGGCAGCATGGAGTCCAGGTACACGGCAGAGGGATGAGAAATGAGCGGTGCCTCGGCCCCAGCCCAGCACATACACGCGAGCCGCTCCACTCTCCTTATCCCCCGCTCTTATTCCGTCACCTCCTTCTCGGCCGCTGGCTCCGCCACCTACTGACAGCGCCGGGCACAGACACCGCTCTCCGGCTGCCTGTTCTGTGGTGACGTCACCAGAGCACGCAGAGCGCCAGACACAGCCCCGCCCTCTGATTATTCTATTTTTAATACATTGCCTCTCCTCCTCTGTATCCTGTACACACTGCTCACCTGTGCGCTGCGTCTGCCATATAGCTATGTGTATGCTGCCTGATGGTCACTGCTGCCACATATATGTACTGTGCCTGCTGATGCCACATACACGTACTGTGCCTGCTGCTGCCACATACACGTACTGTGCCTGCTGCTGCCACATACACGTACTGTGCCTGCTGCTGCCACATATATGTACAGTGCCTGCTGCTGCCACATATATGTACTGTGCCTGCTGCTGCCACATATATGTACAGTGCCTGCTGCTGCCACATACACGTACTGTGCCTGCTGATGCCACATATATGTACAGTGCCTGCTGCTGCCACATACACGTACTGTGCCTGCTGCTGCCACATACACGTACTGTGCCTGCTGCTGCCACATACACGTGTAGCACCCTGAGGATTCGGCTGCTACAGGGGTATTGCACCTCAACCCAGAGGTGTGATATTCCACTCCCGGATAAGGATGGAGTGTGGAACTGAGCTCGGTAGGCTGCATGCACTACACACATCCCATTTCCGAGGAGCAGACCGACGGTACTCCCACTTAGAAATGTGCAGGTACGACCGAGTCTGTTCCTGACTGGAGTGGGAGGGGGGTGGTACATCCCATGTAGTGTAGGGGCAGATAGGGGGAGCAGCCTGGGTAAAGATAGGAGCTCATTGGGTGCTGGTCACCTGAGCTCACACATAGAGGGTGTATATAAGGTGGGCACCATCAGAGATCAGGGTCAGTCAGTCTGTGAGTTTTTGCAGAGAAGTCAGAGGAGGAAGAGGAGCAGAGAAGCCCTAGAGAGAGAGAGAGAGGAGAAAGAAGGAAAGACCCAGAGAGGGGACAAAGAGAGGACTCTGAGAACCCAAATTCAAGCTACGGGTGAAGAGTCGGCATTAGGGTACCGGAACCCAAGCTGGTGGGGGCAAAAACACACCCCAGCCAGAGACCGGAGGCCGTGGGCAGCGTCTGCCACGGCCACCCACCACATCCACCACGAAGGCATACCACGTGGAGGGTCAGGGAACCCAAGGCCAAGGGTCACCCAACAGAAGGCCCGAGGGAGCTGGACCTGGGTGGATCAATAGTGGGGACGGCCAGAGAAAGGACAGAAGGAGAGCTCAGGGTCACGCTCCGGACTCGCTTGGGGGTTGGCTGGATCCAGGACCTGGTGGACGCAGCACGGCTCGGGAGGTCACTTGAAGCTGGAGTGACCGGAACATCAGCAGTGAGTAAATACCCTAAACTGCACAACCCGATTCTGTCTTCATTTAACACCTATGCTGCACCACCACAACCCCCATCCTCTGCACCTGACCCCCTGAGGCTATACCCCACCCGTTGGGGGTTATACCATCAAACGCTGCACCTACACCATCAGCCTCAGCGGACCCTGCTGCAGCGGCGGCCATAGTGACCGCAATACAACGGGTGGCGTAGTCGACAATAAAGAACTTTATAACATCTGTAGGACTGCCACATACAACTGAGTTTGACACCCTGGGCACGGACCGGGTCACAGCCACTCGGAAGACTACAACTCCCATCTGATCCGGCTCCGGATATTCCCCCTAAAGAATATGGCCCAGGGGGCGCGTCAACTTTGGCGTAGTCGGCAGGATAACGTGCCCGCAACACCCGGGTACTGCGTGCCTGAAGAAAAGAACGAATTTACCTCAAAAAGAAGTCTCCTGTCGGTTCCGGAGGGTCCATGCCATCGGACTCCATCACAGGTCGATTCCCGCCGGTTGTCCGCCATTAACAGCTTTTTCCCGCCATCTGCAGAGTTTCCCGCCACTGGGAAGCGATTCCCGCCATTTCCAAAGGTTTCCCGCCTTGGAAGAGCGGACGCCATTATGGGCGTGCCAGAGGGTGGCAAGAGGCCACCTCCCATCGTGGGCCAGGACCGAAAATGGCGCCAAAAGTGGAAACCGCCCCCACCAACAGAGACTGTGATGCTAGAGGTGTCTGTCAGCGTGAAAGAACAGCCCCTGGAGCTGACAGTCACCAAGTGGCCCCGGGACCGCCCTCGAGGTGGGAGGAGACGAAAGGAGAGAACAAAGATGGGTGCCGCCTGGAGCAGTCTAGAGCGAGCGCACCCGGAGGCAAGAAGCCGGGAGAAGAATATCGGAGGAGCTTACCCGGAGATGGCGAGAAAGCAGAGCAGCACCGGCCCGTTGGCCAGGAGCCTGCTAGAAACAGAGGAGGGAGAGCAGAGCAGCACCGGCCCGCTGGCCAGGAGCCTGCTGGAAACAACTGTAGAAGAGCAGAGCAGCACCGACCCGTTGGTCAGGAGCCTGCTGGAAACAACGACCCCACTAGGCCTAGTGGAGGTCCTAGCACAGCTCCCCCGAGACCGGGAGTGTGCACAGACCGCTCTGGAGGGCCTCGCAAGGAGGATGGCCCGGGTGCAGCGAGAGACGTTGGCGGAGTGGAGCCGTGAGATGGCCCAGCAGACCGAGACCTGTCAGCGGAGCACGCCACCCAAGACGAGGAAACAGACCGCCTCTGAGGATGGCGCGGGAGGACTGAAGGCCGGAGACGGCGCCGAGAAGGGAGCCGAACGAGTGGAGACAGGTAAAGGGGACGTCTATACCCCAAACCGGGAAACCGCGCACCTGCCCCAGCTCCCCGTCGCAGAGCCCGAAGTCTATCCTGCCGTGCCCGTCGCTGCAACGTCACCGCCGCAGACTAGGCCTCAAACGGGAGCCGCGACCCCTGTGACGTCACACGCCTCGACCCCGGGCGTGACCAAGCAGGAAGTACCACCAGCCTGGTCGCAAGGCCTAGTACCCCCGGGCGCCGCAATACCAACAGCGCCCCCTACCTCCGCGGAGCCCCCGGCCTGGTCGCAGGGCCAAGTAGCCCAGGGCGCCGCCGTCCTTACGGTGCCCTTCACCTTCCAGATACCCCAGGCCTGGCCGCAAGGCCCGGGCAACCCGGGCGCTAACACCACCGCGCCCATAAGACCTAAAGTGCCGCATCTGGGAGAGGACCTGTACGCCCAGCATACGTGCCCGGATGGGCAGCCATTTATATGGCCACCGGAGTTCCACCATCCCCGACTCCGGAGAGAGACCCCTGGATGAACCCCTGATCCCGGCTCCAAAGCCCGTAAAGAGGATCTCGCCCCCGCTAGCAGAAGCGCAGTTCGAGTGGGACCCCACCAGAGAAGATCTCATGGGGTTCACTCAAGAGACTCGGGCAGCTGCAGCGGAGCGTGCTGAGTGCTGCCGCCAACAGCTCGAGGACTTTGAGAGGGAGCGGAGAGAGAGGCGGGTCCGGGAACAGCAAGCTCAAGTAAGGAGCGCGGAGCAGAAGAGCCGGGCCAGGAGAGACCCCCGTGCAGCGCATAGTCCCCGCACCACCGGGACTGTGATAAAGTTTAACATGCAGCATGGGTGGGGCTTCATCCGAGACCACCGCACCCTAGGCGACGTCTTCGTGATCAGGAGAGACGTTGAGTCCCACCTACCGGAGGGACACAGAGGTCGTGACCTTTACATCGGGGACGAGGTCACCTTCACCCGGCACAAGTGTGCCAAAGGACCCTACGCCCTCCATGTGCATCGTCTGACGGAGGAAGAGCTGCGGTGTGAGGAGGAAGAACAAGAGGACCCGGACGGGTCTGAAACTAGAGCCAAAGGTAACAATAAAGAAAGAGCAGGAGGACGCCGTCATTAAGTACAGCGAAGCAGGAGCTGTATATAGTTGCCCGTCGGGGCACCATAAACTGAAACTGAAACTGTTGCTGTTGCTAAAAATAGTCCCCGTTGGGACCAGCAAGTGTGAACTGTTACCCGTTTAACCCCTAAATCCCACTGACCGAGGACTGAGAGCGGTCATTCCTCCCCAATACCTGGCCGAGGACTGAGAGCGGCCATATCCCTGTATATAGTTGCGCGTCCTAAAGCGCCCCCTACCGGTTTTATAGGAAAACCAGTTTTCCAGAGAGACTGTCGCACTTTACCCGGTCACACGTTGCACAGTGACCGGAGGAGGAGCCTGAGGCGACGAGAATGATTATATGAAAAGTTTTATATGATGTTTTATTATGTTTATGTTTATGAAAAAAAAATGTATGTTTGTGGATGTTATGTCTTACAGCCCGAGGACGTGCTGTGATTTACCAGGGGGGAATGTAGCACCCTGAGGATTCGGCTGCTACAGGGGTATTGCACCTCAACCCAGAGGTGTGATATTCCACTCCCGGGTAAGGATGGAGTGTGGAACTGAGCTCGGTAGGCTGCATGCACTACACACATCCCATTTCCGAGGAGCAGACCGACGGTACTCCCACTTAGAAATGTGCAGGTACGACCGAGTCTGTTCCTGGCTGGAGTGGGAGGGGGGTGGTACATCCCAAGTAGTGTAGGGGCAGATAGGGGGAGCAGCCTGGGTAAAGATAGGAGCTCATTGGGTGCTGGTCACCTGAGCTCACACATAGAGGGTGTATATAAGGTGGGCACCATCAGAGATCAGGGTCAGTCAGTCTGTGAGTTTTTGCAGAGAAGTCAGAGGAGGAAGAGGAGCAGAGAAGCCCTAGAGAGAGAGAGAGAGGAGAAAGAAGGAAAGACCCAGAGAGGGGACAAAGAGAGGACTCTGAGAACCCAAATTCAAGCTACGGGTGAAGAGTCGGCATTAGGGTACCGGAACCCAAGCTGGTGGGGGCAAAAACACACCCCAGCCAGAGACCGGAGGCCGTGGGCAGCGTCTGCCACGGCCACCCACCACATCCACCACGAAGGCATACCACGTGGAGGGTCAGGGAACCCAAGGCCAAGGGTCACCCAACAGAAGGCCCGAGGGAGCTGGACCTGGGTGGATCAATAGTGGGGACGGCCAGAGAAAGGACAGAAGGAGAGCTCAGGGTCACGCTCCGGACTCGCTTGGGGGTTGGCTGGATCCAGGACCTGGTGGACGCAGCACGGCTCGGGAGGTCACTTGAAGCTGGAGTGACCGGAACATCAGCAGTGAGTAAATACCCTAAACTGCACAACCCGATTCTGTCTTCATTTAACACCTATGCTGCACCACCACAACCCCCATCCTCTGCACCTGACCCCCTGAGGCTATACCCCACCCGTTGGGGGTTATACCATCAAACGCTGCACCTACACCATCAGCCTCAACGGACCCTGCTGCAGCGGCGGCCATAGTGACCGCAATACAACGGGTGGCGTAGTCGACAATAAAGAACTTTATAACATCTGTAGGACTGCCACATACAACTGAGTTTGACACCCTGGGCACGGACCGGGTCACAGCCACTCGGAAGACTACAACTCCCATCTGATCCGGCTCCGGATATTCCCCCTAAAGAATATGGCCCAGGGGGCGCGTCACACGTACTGTGCCTGCTGCTGCCACATATATGTACAGTGCCTGCTGCTGCCACATATATGTACAGTGCCTGCTGCTGCCACATACACTTACTGTGCCTGCTGCTGCCACATACACTTACTGTGCCTGCTGCTGCCACATACACGTACTGTGCCTGCTGCTGCCACATACACGTACTGTGCCTGCTGCTGCCACATACACGTACTGTGCCTGCTGCTGCCACATACACGTACTGTGCCTGCTGCTGCCACATACACGTACTGTGCCTGCTGCTGCCACATACATGTACTGTGCCTGCTGATGCCACATACACGTACTGTGCCTGCTGCTGCCACATACACGTACTGTGCCTGCTGCTGCCACATACACGTACTGTGCCTGCTGCTGCCACATACACGTACTGTGCCTGCTGCTACCACATACACGTACTGTGCCTGCTGATGCCACATGCACGTACTGTGCCTGCTGATGCCACATGCACGTACTGTGCCTGCTGCTGCCACATGCACGTACTGTGCCTGCTGCTGCCACATGCACGAACTGTGCCTGCTGCTGCCACATGCACGTACTGTGCCTGCTGTTGCCACATACACGTACTGTGCCTGCTGCTGCCACATACACGTACTGTGCCTGCTGCTGCCACATATATGTACAGTGCCTGCTGCTGCCACATACACGTACAGTGCCTGCTGCTGCCACATACACGTACAGTGCCTGCTGCTGCCACATACACGTACAGTGCCTGCTGCTGCCACATACACGTACAGTGCCTGCTGCTGCCACATACACGTACAGTGCCTGCTGCTGCCACATACACTTACAGTGCCTGCTGCTACCACATACATGTACTGTGCCTGCTGCTACTGTAATGCAGGTGCCGGAATGCAACGCACAGAGATGCAAGACGGGAACAGTTGGGAATATATATATATAACCACTTTATATGTATAACAAGTATTTTGCAAGGGGTTAGTAACAGCGGATAATGAACAGCAAATTGGAATAACAATGAGAAACAATTTCAGTGAATAACGGTAAAGTTCTTTGCAAAAGTGTGATGCACCCAGTCGTGGGAGTCACCACGTGAGTTCTCTTTGTATGGCACTAGCGGGGGTCACCAGTTCTTCCCGCTAGGCCGCAAGTCTTCCGAATAAAGTCTATCAGATCCTGGTTAGCCTCCCATGCACCAAACGGCCCCCTCCCAACCTGAAATCCTAATCCCAACTGTCCCCAGTACCATAAGTGGAAATTGGAAGTGATGGCCCTGTTCACTTGCACGATTCCTTCACTGTTGCTGGCGCGTCTCTCCTGTTGCAGTCCTCTCTCAGCTCTTCTCGGCTTGACCATCGATGGTAGTCTCTCACGCTTGGGGTAAGGGGATCCAGACCTCGGCTCTTGACAGGCGGCGTCGGGTCCCAGGAACTTACTCCGTGTGGGGCACAGGTCCTGACTCTGGGCCACAGGTGCAGGGCTCAGGGCACTTCTGTGAGGAATCCAGAGCTTCTCAGGCGGTGTCTGACTCTGGTGCAGCACAGGCCTCCAGCTGGGGCCTGCCGCGCTAGGATCTGCGGGCCCTCTGGAACACGTCTGCTCCACTCTGCAGCCTGGCGCCAAATCTCTCTGTGTCTTGGCACGCAGAGCTTTTATATCCAGGAAATCCTTCCTGGAGGTTACCTGATCAGGTCCAGCATCTGAATCTGTTCCCCCTTCAACTCTTCTAGCATAACTTGGTTCTGCTTTATTTCATCTGGCCAGCAGATGGCAACCTTTTCTCATCTCTGGCACATCCTGCAAGAATCCTGCTTCATTGCACTTACTACATTCCTCCCCCCTTTTTGCTCGCCAGTCCTCGGGCGAGTGGACTTCTTGCGGGTTTGACATCTCATCCCAGGCCGCGCAAGTTCAGACAAGAGTTGAGCACACTCTTCTGTTTTCTGTTGAATCTGAGACCAGATAAACTCGTCTTAGGCAAACCAGTTAGGGGGGATTCCGGCATTAGCCCACCCAGTCCTGCGGAGCTCATTCTGCAAAGGTGATTCTGGAGTTCCTGAAGAATCTATCCCTGGGGATTGCAAATCGCTTCCGGATTCATTCTCTGTTCCACTGGAGGGTGGCACTGGCAGCTCTGACATACTCAACGGTACTGTAGCCCATCCTTCTTCATCCCTCAAGGCCCCTGTTTGTGGCGTCTCAGCCACCTCAGTTGGAGATTCAGTCTCGTGACAGTCCTCCACTTCGGAAGAGCAGGACCGCAGCATGTTACGGTGCAACACCCTAGATGTCGCGGTGTCACCCCCTTCGGGTCGGACCTCGTAGACCGGGTTATCCGGGTGGACCTTCTTCACCACTCAATAAAGTATTGCCTCCCAATGGTGATCCAGCTTACTCCCAAGCCGCTTGGCTTGCACTAGTACACGGTCTCCTGACTGGAGTGGTTCACCCGAGGTCGGGGGCCGACTTGAATGTTCCACTTCCCGGAACTTCTGTTCAACCAACCTTCTCACAGTGTGAAGTCGGCGTCAGTGTTCCCAAATCCGGGTATTTGGGCTGCTGCCTTGACAGGGGTCTTCTGATTCTAGCTCCAGTTCAGTGACTTCTCGTCCATTCCTCCCAAACAGCAATATGTAAGGAGTGTAGCCAATAGTCGCATGAACTCGATTATTATACACCCACACCAGCTCGGACACAAATTCAGGCCATTTCATCTTCTTGCCTTCCTCTAGAGTCCGCAACATCTGCAACTGGGTTCGGTTGAAGTGTTCGCAGGCCCTATTCCTCTGGGGGTGATATGGCATTGTTCGGGATTTATCGATTCCATAGATACGATACAGCTCATCCATTACTCACCCCTGGAAGCAGACCCCCGGGCCGGAATGTATTCGCTTCAGGCACCCGTATATTCAAATGAAGTCTTGGCTGATGGCCTTAGCTGCAGCTTCTGCTGTCTGGTCTCGAGTAGGGGTCACCACTGTGAACTTGGTGAAGTGGGGCTTACTTAGCTCACACTGGTGACATTTTCGGCAATCTCCCTCAACTTCCTGCCACAGTTGAGGCCAATACACCAGTTGTTGTAACTACCGGAAGGTCTTCTTCACACCAAAGTGAGCGCCCCTCTCATGAGCTTCTTTGGCCAGCTGTACTACCAGTGCTTCTGGAACCAATATTTGCCAGATAACATCGAACTCTCGAGGTAGTTGGATCCTTCGGCATAGCAAGCCATCCTTCAGGTAGAGCCTTTCCCCTGGCCCAAGATTTGCAGGGTAGTTGGGAGCGAAGCAGCCCTGGCCTCCTGATCAGGCTTTTTCCCCAGGGCGACCCACTCTCTGTTTCACCAAATCTGGGTCAGACTGCTGCTCTGTTGATCGTCCTAGAATTTGAGTGGGTCTAAGCTCTTCTCCGGACTTCGGTCTACTACAGCAGCGGAAAACCGACTGAAATCCAGGATCTCGTCACCTTCAAGCTCTTCATCTATATCCCTCTTTGGCCCTGCTTGGGTGACTTGGGACAAGGCGTCTGCATGTGTGTTCAGGGCCTTAGACCGATAGGCGATCTTTTACTGGTACTTAGACATCCTCGCGACCCACTGCTGTTCCAACGCACCCAGCTTCGCATTCTCCAGGTGGGCCAAGGGGTTGTTGTCTGTCCGCACTTGTATTTATGATCTCGACAAGTGCTCCGCAAATTTCCCGGTCATGGCCCACACCAATGCCAGTAGCTCCAGTTTGAACGAACTGTAGTTGTCTGGGTTCTTCTCTGTATCCCAAAGTGACCAACTAGCATACGCGATCACCCGCTCTCCTCCTTCCTGTACTTGTGCCAACACTGCTCCCAGACCATGCAAGCTCCCGTCAGTGTACAACACAAAGGGCTGTGAAAAATCGGCGTAGGCCAGAATTGGAGCATCCGTTAGTGCCATCTTTAATGCTCGGAAGGCTTCCTCTTGTCGTGGGCCCCACTGAATAAGTTGTCGCTTGGCTCCCCCCGCCGTTCCTCTCAGCAGCTCATTGCTAAAATTGCGGTACCACTCAAAGTCTTTCACAAATCGGCGATCGTATCCGGCGAGCCCCTGAAATGCCCTCCGTTCCCTCAAGTTGGTGGGTGTGGGCCACTTCTGTACTGCAGCTACTTTCTCTGCGGTGGGGTGCACTCCTGCACTGGACACATTGTGTCCCAGATATTCAATCTCCCGCTTGAATAAATGACACTTGCGAGGCTTGATCTTCAATCCATGTCTCTGAAGTTGCTCTAACACTTGTTCCAGTTGGCTGAGATGATCTTCAAACGTTGCAGAATAGATAATTATATCATGTAAGTATAGCAAAGTGGCTTCAAAGTTAAGATCCCCCAGGTATGTTTCCATCAGTCTTTGGAAGGTCCCTGGCGCATTTATCAACCCGAACGGCATCCGGATAAACTCGAATAAGCCCATAGGGAGAAGAAAAGCTGTCTTCTGGCGGTCCTTCTCAGCTACCGGGACTTGCCAATAGCCACTAGCCAGGTCAAGGGAATAGACTAATTTGGCGCTTCTCAGTGCTGATAGAGATTATTCGATCCTGGGTAAGGGATAAGAGTCCCGCACAGTGCATGCATTAAGTTTCCGGTAGTCTACACAAAATCTTAAAGTACCGTCCTTCTTCTGGACCAACACGATAGGGGCTGCCCAGGGTCTCTGACTCTCGCGTATCACATTATTTCGCAACATGTGACCCAACAGTTCTTTCACCTCCTGATACATGGAGGTGGCATCTGCCAATACCTCTCTTGAATGGGAGACGCACCCCCTGTGGTTATTTCGTGCTGAATGTCCTTGGTGCACCCAAAGTCGTCTTCATGCTGTGCAAACACCCCCTGATACCGCTGTAGTAACTGCTCAACCTGCTTGACTTGGCTTGCTGAGAACTCAGTGAGGTTAGCCTCCATTTGCTCTAAGAGATGGTGCCCAGCCAGTGGTTCTCTTCCATTCTCTTGGCTTTTGAGTGACATCTCTAGGGTCCACGGTTCTCCTTTCACAGGTGTCAGTCCTATAGTGTCAGCTCTGGTGAGGTCCTCTGGCATTATACAAACTCGAGCCACCTCTTGTCGGGGCGATAACTGTAAACTTGCTCCTCTTAGCCTCTTAGGTTAATGCAACATATGGGCTCCCGCCCCTGCCATACAGTGGCTAGGGTGCGAGCAATCAAGAGTCCGGAGGGCGCCTCCTCTCCTTCTATTGGCTCAATCTGAACAACCACCCCCTCCAGGGATACACGTGCCAGTGCTGGTATAGTAAGTACCGTCTGTCCCACTGGCAGTGTCAATGTGGCTTCGGGCGGTATTGATACTTTACCGAGATAATGGGAGGCAGCGGGCAGCTTCTGAATTTGGTTGACTCACACGAGATGTTGCAATACTTTTTTGCTGACCGGATCACGAGTGGCGCGGGTCCAATTGTTTTTGTCGGGGCCCTCGGGTAAGAACTGCCCGACCTCCTTCAGCACATTCATTCCCAAAGTTACAATAGGTCCTCCGCCTGCAGACCCCGTGGTCAACACTGTCCCTTTCCGACCGAGATCCTTTCCGCACACCCGGACAGTCATCCTTTCTACTCCCGCTACTGGAATAGGTAATTGATTAGCCGCCACCAGCCAGACAGTGGGTTCTTTCCCAGAGTGAGCAACTGCAGGAAAATAATTTTGAAAATACGATTCAGGCATAGTGGTCACCTGGGACCCTGTGTCCATTAAGCAACGAATCCGTCGCCCATTAAATTCAGCCCAGATGATGGTCCTCTCGGAGACAATGTCCTCAAAGCTCCCCCTTCCACGCTCTGAGGCTCGGAACCCCACGGTATGCTCCACGACGGTGGGGCGCTTTAGTTGAACGGTTGACCCTGTCTTCTCCTTTCTCTATTTCGGCAGTCTTTGGAGATATGTCCTCCATCTCCACAGGTCCAACACTCTGGACCTCGCTCCTTTGACGGGCTGGGTACACGACGTGGTGGAATACAGTAGGAACACTTCTCTCGCTGTGACTTCCGTCTAAGTGGGGCTGTGTGGTCTGTCAAGGAGAGGGCAGTGGCGGTCCCCTTAATATTGTGCAGCTCACCTCAGATATCCCGGATCTCTTGACGTATCTCTCGTACCCAGTCGGGCTCTTTGTGGGTTAATTCAGGAGTAGTCACTTCAGAGCTCCGGACTGCGGCCTCGAGAACAGGAACCTCTTTCTCCAGGACCCTGGCTTTGGCCCCGACCTCCAGGAAACCCAGATCAGGACTCACGCGCAGTCGCTCCTTTAGAATCCGTTTCAGGGAGGGGTCCTTCAGGCCAGCAATCAGTTGGTCACGCAACACTTCGTCTAATGGCCCTAGTCCTCAGTTTTCATCTCGAGCCTTCTTGACGATATGGGACGTCACTTCCTGAAATGCATTAACATATTGGTTTATGGTCTCATTTTCCCCTTGGACCCTCTGAAATAACCGCAGACGTAAGTGCCCAGGGCTGTGGTATCACCGTGCATGCCCTCTAATATTTTTATCACTTTTACCACGTTATCGCGGTCCCCAGGTGGGTGGTACATTACATTTTGCCAGGCCTCCCCATCAAGGGTTAGGAGTGCCAACTCAGCCTGTGGAAGAGGGGTCAGGGGATACATGCGTAGCATACTTTTCAGTCTTTCTACCCAGTCCCACAGTGACACACTGCTCTCTGTAAACTTAGGAAGGTGGCTGAGCATCGCACCCAAGGGTATATGTCCCCTGCTGGACTCGGCCATCATCTGTGTATCTGAATGTTGCATCCTGCCGACTGCGCCAAATGTAATGCAGGTGCTGGAATGTAACGCACAGAGACACAAGATGGGAACAGTTGGGGATATATATATTTATAACCGCTTTATATTTATAACAAGTATTATGCAAGGGGGAGAGAGGACTGCAACAGGAGAGACGCACCAGCAAATAATGAACAGCAAATTGGAATAACAATGAGAACCAATTTCAGTGAATAACAGTAAAGTTCTTTGCAAAAGTGTGATGCACCCAGTCGTGGGAGTCACCACGTGAGTTCTCTTTATATGGCCCTAGCGGGGGTCATCAATTCTTCCCGTTAGGCCGCAAGTCTCTTCTAAATAAAGTCTATAAGATCTCGTTTAGCCTCCCACGCACCAAATGGCCCCCTCCCAACCTGAAATCCTAATCCCAACTGTCCCCGGTACCGTGAGTGGAAATTGGAAGTGACGGCCCTGTTCACTTGCACAATTCCTCCGCTGTTGCTGGTGCGTCTCTCCTGTTGCAGTCCTCTCTCAGCAATTCTCGGCTTGACCGTCGACGGTAGTCTCTCACGCTTGGGGTAAGGGGATCCAGACCTCGGCTCTTGACAGGTGGTGTCAGGTCCCGGTAACTTACTCCGTGTGGGGCGCAGGTCCTGACTCTGGGCCACAGGTGCAGGGCTCAGGGCACTTCTGTGAGGAATCCAGAGCTTCTCAGGCGGTGTCTGACTCTGGTGCAACGCAGGCTTCCGGCTGGGGTCTGCCGTGCTGGGATCTGCGGGCCCTCTGGAAAACGTCTGCTCCACTCTGCATCCTGGCACCAAATCTCTGTGTCTTGGCGTGCTGGGCTTTTATATCCAGGAAATCCTTCCTGGAGGTCACCTGATCAGGTCCTGCATCTGAATCTGTTCCCTCTTCAACTCTTCTAGCATAACTTGGTTCCGCTTTATTTCGTCTGGCCAGCAGATGGCAACCTTTCCTCATCTCTGGCACATGTGGCTCCCCTGCGGGTTCGGTCGCCACAGAGGTACTGCATCCATGGTGCCTCACTCTCTGGTAAGGAAAGGGTACAGCCCGGGACCCCAACACCTGCATCCAACACTACACTGCTCCAGGCCGGCTGGAAGGGCAAGATGCACTTTGTTCTGCTGAGCCCTGTCCCTGGCTGGAGTGGGGGGAACCAGAGTTAGGGGGAACCAAGTAGTGGGTGTGGGTGGAGGAAGGAGTTTAGGGGAGCATTGGTTAGGAGTATAAATAGGGGATCCATCTTAGATAGAGTAGAGTAGTAGTAAGTGGAGGTCTGTGTCTAGTAACAGGAGCAGGTGCTCTTCAGGAGCTCTGCTCCAGAGTGGGCCTAGTAAATGAGACCCAGAGGAGGGGAGCAGAGGAGGAAGGCTCCGGTAACTGAAGGGGTCCCAGGGGTATGGAAGGAGCAGGAAGCCACCCGTACGCTCTAATCTGTCGAGTGTCAGAGGGACCAGGCCGCAAGAAGGGAACCGGTCCCTGGGCTAGTCATGTCACTTCAAGCCTCAGCTAGGAAACCGGAGGCTTCTGACTTTTATGGTGCAGTTGCCATACTCGCATTCTAGCAGCCAAGAAAGGTAGCCTTGTAGGACCAGGGAACTCCAGGTGTCCCTGAAGGATCCGAGGACACCATCTTGGGGCTCAGTTTGTGAGGCGCAGGGCAGGAGGGAGAGACCCAGCGCGGAAAGTCGGCTGAGGAAAGGAACATATAGAAAGGGGGTCCCGATAAGTACTCTCAAATTGCCGGAGGGACTTCTGAACCCCTGCTTGGTGAACGCAGCGCGACGCGGGAAGCGGTAACCTGTACAGTGTACCTGTGGAATCTAAAAAGAACTGTGAGTAAAATCGGATGACTGCACTCACTGTCTGTCGGTTATTACCGCCACGCCATCGTCCCTTCTACGCCACAACGCCCTGCATCCCATCTATCAACTCTGCCCTGGGGGCTCACTCCTCCTGTGGGGAGCAGAAACATCCCAGCTGCCATCCCATCACCCCCCGGAGGTCTGCAGCAGCGCTGGTACCTATTACCAGAAACCACAGGTGGCGTCACGAGACAAACTATTAAGAAAAACACTAAAACCCCCTTTTAAAGAGTGACCCAGAGGACGGGCCCGGGAGCCGACCGCCGTGACATCCCAAGGAGGTAAAGGCCCGGGTTCCGAGTAGCCCCCCATATATCCCCCTGGGGCGAGACACACATCCTGCAAGAATCCTCCTTCATTGCATTCTACTACACTACCACATACATGTACGGTGCCTGCTGCTGCCACATACGCGTACGGTGCCTGCTGCTGCCACATACGCGTACGGTGCCTGCTGCTGCCACATACGCGTACGGTTCCTGCTGCTGCCACATACACGTACAGTGCCTGCTGCTGCCACATACGCGTATGGTGCCTGCTGCTGCCACATACGCGTATGGTGCCTGCTGCTGCCACATACGCGTATGGTGCCTGCTGCTGCCACATACACGTACGGTGCCTGCTGCTGCCACATACATGTACGGTGCCTTCTAGTCATGACTATTACCACACATGCATGTACCTTGCCTACTATTCACAGCCTGTTCATTGCACCGCATATACTTGTACAGTGTCTGCTAGTCAATACTGCTTCTTATTTCCACACAGACATTTATGGTGCCTGCTAGTAACTGCTAGCATCTATCATTACACCACACCTACATATACTTTGCCTGCTATTAGCTACTGCTGCCTGATCCTGCAGATGCATGTGCGGTGCCTGCTAGTGACTATTCCTTTCTGTTTCCAAACATACATGTATGGTGCCTGCTGTTGGCTACTTTCACCGCACAATTATACACAGTGCCTGCTAGTCAGTCTGGTCAACATGTACTAACATGGCTGAGTGAGTACAAATCCATACAAAGCCTTATAGTGAAAGCGATCAAAAAATGTTATGTACCCCAAAATGTTACCAATAAAACCCTAATTTATCCCACGCAAAACCAGCTACCACGCAGGTCCGTCATCTGTCACTAGAAATATAGGGGGTTTCCACGTTCCTGGTAGAGCAAAAAAGCGACACGGCTCCCACAGTCAAATTAAGATCCAATGAATTCTGCGCTCTCAAATCCAAATGCCCCTCTCCTTCTGAGCCCCACTGTGCCTACACCGCAGTAAGTGGCCACATGTTTTGGAATTATTATAGCAGGGAGATTGCATTTACTAATTTATGGGGTCCGTGTTTCCAGAAGCACAAGCTGCGAACAATGTATGGAGGTGCTACAATATATGGGGGCTCTACACTGTATGGGGGCACAATGTATGGACACTAAACTGCCATATTTGCAATTCTACAGAAAAAAAGCCTGGCTTGGATGTTACAAAATAGTCACTGCAGCACTGCAATTCATTGAGAGGTGCAATGTCTATAATGGGGTAATTTTTGAGGTTTTCTACTGTTCTGGCTCCACAAATGTCACCTGCAAATAATTCTAGCAAAATCTGTGCTCCAAAAGCCAAATAGCACTTCTTCCTTCTCAGCCCTGATGTGTGGCATAACAGTAGTTTCTGATGACATACAGGGAGAAATTGCGCAATAAATTGTGGGGTCCAGTTTCATCTATTAACCCTTGTGTAACTGACAAATTTCAGCAAATAATTTTTTTTTACCATTAAAATGTTATATTTCCACATCCCAATGTTATAAAATTCTGTGAGACACCTATGGGTTCTAAATACACACTACACCCCTAGATGAATTTAGCAGGGAACTTTTCAATATGTGGTCACTTGTGGGGATTTCTGCTGTTCTAGCACCTCTGGGGCTCAACTAATGGAGCCTACAATGTGTTGAAACGGAATCTGTGTTCTAAAAGCCAAGTAGCGCTCCTTCCCATCAGATCTCTACCGTGTGCTCAATACAAAAATTGTATAACAAATTGTCCTGTCCATTTTCTACTATTACCCCTTGTGTAAATTAAAACTTTGAGGTTAAAGTAAAACTTTAGCAAAGTGGGTAAAAATGCTCAGCACACCCCTAGATTAATTCCTTGTAGGGTTCTCTTTGCCAAATGGGGAAACGTGATGGTGATTCTGCTTTTATGGAGCCTCAGGGGCTTTGCAAATACAACATGTTGTCCAAATTTGGGTTCCAAAAATTAAATAGCACTCTTTGCTTTTCGAGTTTTGCCATGTGCCCAAACATTAGCTTTTGACCACTGCATAAGAAATTATGGGGTCCATTTTCTCTTATTACCGCCCGTGTAAATTATAACTTTGGTGCTCAAACAGTGTTTTAGTGGAAAAATTAAATTTTTTGTTTTCACATCTAAATGTTATAAAGTTTCATGATTCACCTGTTTAAAATGCTCAGTACACCCCTAGATGAATTCCTCAATGGGTCTAGTTTCCAAAATGGGGTCACCTGTAGGGGGTTTCTACTGTTTTGGCATGTCAGGGGCTCTGCAAATGCGACATGGCATTCACAATCTATTCCAGACAAATTTCTGCTCCAAAAATCAAATAGCTCTCTTTTCTTTATAAGCCCTGCCATGTGCCCAAACAGCAGTTTTTGACCACATATGGGGTAGTATCACATTCGGGAGAAATTCCATAAGAGATTATCAGGTCCGTTTTTTCCTATTATCCATTGTCAAAATTACAAATTTGGGGCTAAAACAACATTTTAGAAGAAAAAAACGTAATTTTTTTTTCACGTTCAAATTTAAAATATTTCTGTGAAGCATCTATGGGTTAAAAAATGGGGTCACTTGTGGAGTTTTCTGCTATATTGGTACCTTTATTCCAGCCCAATTTACATTTCAAATACCAAATGTCACTTCTTCCCTTCCTACATTTGGGGTATTGCCACGCTTAGAAGACAGTGAATAACAAGCTGTGGAGTCCACTTTTTGTTTTACCTTTTGCAAAAGTGAAAAATTTGGGGCTGAAGCAACATTTTTGTTACAAAAATGAAAATTTTCAATATGATGACCTAATGTTATCAAATTCTGTGTAGTACCTGTGAGTTGAAAATGCTCACTATACCCCTGTATAAAATCCTTGAGGGGTGTAGTTTCCAAAATTGGGTCACTTGTTTGTGGTCTCTACTGTTTAGGCACCTTAAGGGCCCTGCAAATGCAGCATGGTTCCTGCAATCTATTTCAGTCAAATTTGTGTTCCAAATTTCAAACGATACTCCTTCCCTTCCGTGCCCTGCTGTTTGTCCGTACACAGGTCTCTCACCATATATGGGGTATCCGCATGCTCCAAAGAAACTGGTTAACAAATTATGGTCCATTTTGTCGTGCTATCTAGTGATGAGTGAGCACTAAAATGCTCGGGTACTCGTTGCTCGGGTCGAGCAAATTGGAATACTCGGGTGCTCGACCGGAGCAACGAGCCCAATGTAAGTCTATGGGAAACTCGAGCATTTTTCAGGCAGCTCCCCCGGCGGTCTTCAGAGGGCCTAAAAATTGCCCAAATCGATGGGAACAGTGCTCAAATGACATGGGAACAGCATGGGAAAGACCCCTGGAAGCATCTGACTCCCAGATCACTGCTGTCAGCAACGTGGTCAGAGTATTACACCACTTTTACGGACTCACAATAAAACATACAAAAACGAAACCAAAATGGATTTTCCTGGGAAATATGTTAAGGAACATCCTTTCCAGGGTAATGACTTGTATATAAGGCAAAATAAATAACCAAAAACAAAAATACTCCTCCACTACTTGGGCTATGTTCACACGTAGCGTTTTTGATGCGTTTTTGCACTTTTAAATTGCTTTTAACCAAGACAAATGCATTCACCAGGAAATGTCATTTTAACATTTTACAACCTTATCTGGCCATGTGGTATGTGACACATCATCAGACACATGCATACAGTGCTGAAAAGACATGGTAACAGCATGGGGAAGACCTCTGGAAGCATCTCTGACTCCCAGGTCACTGCCTAAAAGTGTGCCCATCATAAGTGATCCTTGGCGCATGTGAAGATGCCTCCCGCCATGCACCTGTCGTTGCAGACTTGCAACAATCACCGTCCACGTCCTTGTCCCACTGCAGCGTTCAGTTGTCCCTACCCCATTCCTTGGAATGCAAGCGCAAGTATGCAGGCAGCCACCCACCCACCCACAGGCTGCAATACTATACTGCCAAATTTTTGACAGCTGCTTGCACTTGAAAGGTGGCCTTTTAGGCTCATGGAGGCGGAAGCTTTTCACAACCTCATGCCGGTGGCGGCCGAATGTTCATACTCTGTCCCCAGCCGCCACTATATTTCCCGGTATCGCCTCCGCCTTCCACAAGCACGGGTCCCACAACATTACCCGTGCCCTCCCCAGGAAGTCCTCTAAAGCTGCTTGCACTTGAAATGTGGCCTGAACATTACTGCTGGTACTTTTTCTGTGGGAATTTGCTTGCCTCCTACCCGCCTGGAATATTTCCAGCAAACTATGGTACGACGCCATGGTATTAGCACTGCCCCCAGTACCAGTAGCGAAGCCATCCCCAATTTCCTTCTCAGGAATTTTATTTGGTAGACTGAGTGGCTGCCCAAATACATTTTCTCACAAAGGAGCTGAAGATAGAGTGGCAGTAGGTGCAAGTTTCTCCAGCCTGTTAGATATTAGAGGGTGAACGGCAGCACATTGGATCAGTGGTTAGCACTGAAGCCTTGCAGCGCTGGGATCCTGGGTTCAAATCACAGCAAGGACAACATCTGCAAGAACTTTGTATTTTCTCCCCGTGTTTGCGTGTGTTTCCTCCTCAGTAAAAAAGCAGCCAAAGAGTGTCCGGGAACCTACCCACACACTTTTCTTAGCCAGGACTGCTTCTCAGCAGGGTTGGACGGTCCCACCAGAGAATCCTCTGGTGTGCCTTGCCTTCTACCTCAGGAGAGTTCATGATAGCACTAACTTTTCAGCTGCTATGGGGCTCTTGAGCGGGTGAAAAAGGTGAACCCTCAGAATCAAATCCTCTTGTGGGCCCAATGTTTTTCAATCTGAAACAGCTTCTCAGTGGGAGTTGTATTTCACCACAGCCATATTCTTTAGCTCGGTGAAAGGGCAGGCATAGAGGGAAACCGTATCTACCCCGGCTGTCATTTCTCCGTCACCAGGTTCCGCCCATTGTCACACACGACCATGCCTGGCTGTATGTTCAGTGGTGAGAGCCACAGATCAGGCTGCTGTGTTACAGCTTTCAACAACTCTGCAGCGCTGGGCAGTTTGTCAATTAAGCATTAAGCATGTTATCTTCAGCACAGCCTGTTGCCGCTTGGCCAAGGCAGTGCTGCAGTTCTGTCAGCTTGTGACTGATGTGATCATTTTGGAGATGGAGGAGGAGGTGCATGAGCTGAGCAATGTGATTACATTGAGGTTAAATTGGTGACGCTGTTTTTTATACTAAAGAAAGATCCTATTCTTTTGCTTTTTTTTACGTTATTTTTTAAGACAAATGCATTCACCGGGAAATGTAATTTTAACATTTTACAACCTTATCTGGCAATGTGGTTTGGAACACATCATCAGACACATCCTTTTTTATTTATGATGGAGGGACTCTGAAAGTCATAAAGCCTATTTTTACAGGGACATCAGACGGCCCTTACTATTCTTAAAAGGCCAGCAGTCGGCCGTAGCTATTGTTAGAGAGCCATCAGCCGGCTATGCTTTGTTGTTCCCATTATTAACAAGTGGATCTCCTATACTGTTATTGCGTATCCAGTGACTGCAAGGGCTGCCAAAAATTTGGACGCAACCCAATACCCCTTTGAAGAGACATAGAGGAGGGTCTCAGTAAAAAAAATGTTCCCATTATAAAGGAGCGGGTCTCCTATAGTGGTAATGCCCATGCTGTGACTGCAAGGGCTGCCAAAATTTGGGAAAAACCCCACTAAGAATTTAAAGACACATAGAGCAGGGCCACAGTAACAAGGTACGACATGTTCCCATTAGAAAGGAGAGGGTCTGCTATACAGTTATAGGGTATGCAGTGAGTCAAACGTCTGACCAATTTTAGGAAAAACCCCACTAAGAATTTAAAGACACACAGAGCAGGGCCACAGTAACGACAAATTCCCATTAGAAAGGAGAGAGTCTCCCACAGTGTTGGCCTATGTAGTGAATGCAAGGGCTGCCAAAAATTTGGAGGTACTTCAATGCCCCTTGAAAGAGACGTGGAGGAGGGCCTCATAAAAAAATGTTCCCATTAGAAAGCAGCGGGCCTCCTATACTTTTAATGCCCATGCACTAAGTGTATGGGCTGACAAACATTTACCCCTGGGGGGTATACATGAACATACTGTATAAAAAAAAATTTTCACGGGCATCATAAACACCCTTTAAAAAAATTATGTGGGTGTTGCATCACGGACCATGGTCACCCTGATGATATCGTGGTGGAGGATGAGGAGATGGAGGAGGACAAGAGCAAATGGCCAAAATCAGGAAGCGTATACCAATGTGTGGGTGTGAAAAGGTGCATGGGAATACACCTCCCAAGAAAAGATACTGGATTTGAGTTTATGTTACGCTGCTATCATTCGGTGGTGTTGAGAAGTCTGGCCCCATCCAGCCCTTGTTAATTTTTATAAGAGTCAGCCTGTCAGCATTTTCAGTTGACAGGCGGATGCGCTTATCAGTTATAATTCCACCAGCGGCACTAAAAACCCGCTCTGATAAAACGCTGGCTGCAGGGCAGGCCAGGACCTCTAAGACATAGAGAGCCAGTTCATTCCACGTATCCAGCTTGGATACCCAATTATTATAACGCACAGAGGAATCACGGAGGACGTTGGTACGGTCGGCAAGGTACTCCCTCAGCATCTTCCCAAACTTTGCACTCCTTGTGAGAGTACCCCGCTCCTCAGGGCCTGTGCGATGGGAGAGTCTGAGAAAACTCTCCCAGAACTTTGACAGTGTTCCCCTGCCTCTGCAGGATTGAAGTTGTGTCTCTCTTGCCTGTACTCCTTGGTTGTCCAACGAAGTGTGCCCTCTGCCGCCAGCGTTTTCAGATGGGAATTTTTTTAATAGTTCCGCAATAAGGGCCTTCTGGTACTGCCCCATTTTTGTAGACCTGTCCGCCTCAGGAATAAGAGATATAAAGTTCTCCTTGTAGCGTGGGTCTAGAAGTGTCACCAACCAGTAATGACTGTCACCCAAAATTTTAAGAATGCGAGGGTCATGGGAAAGGCAGCGTAACATAAACTCAGCCATGTGTGCCAGACTACTAATAGGCAAGACTTCCGTGTGCTCACCAAGAGGATGACGGATCATGCTCTCCTCTTCCTCATCCTCCTCTCTGTCCTCTGGCCATCCATGCTGAACAGACGGTATGACAGCTGTGCAGGTAGTACCGTCTATAGTGCATGAAACTAGCTCCTGTCCTTCCTCCTCCTCCTCCTCCTCCTCTTCCTCATTGTCAAGCAAATCCACGTTGGGATGAGATGAGGCTTGGCTGTGTGTAATCACCCTGTATGGTTCCTTGCTCCATCTCATCGTGCTCCGCCTGCAATGCATCCTCTTTGATTGTGAGCAGAGAGCGTTTCAGAAGACAGAGAAGCGGGATGGTGACGCTAATTATGGCGTCATCGCTGCTCACCATCTTGGTGGGGTCCTCAATGTTTTGGAGGATGGTACATATGTCTGACATCCATGTCCACTCCTGAGGTCTTATGTGTGGAGTCTGAACTGATTACCGACGGCCTTGTTGATGCTGGTACTCAACAACTGCCCTCTTCTGCTCACAAATCCTTCCCAACATCTGCAGTGTAGAATTCCAACGCATGGAAACATCACATACCAGTCTGTGAGCCGGAAGCTGAAAACACTGCTGAAACACTGCAAGGGCGGCGGAAGCTGTAGCTGACTTTCTAAAATGGGCACATAGACGGCGTACTTTAACTAGCAGATCCGGCAGCTCCGGGTAGGATTTGAGAAACTGCTGAACCACGAGGTTAAGCACATGGGCCAGGCATGGTACGTCTGTGAGCTCGCCTTGCCTCAGAGCCGCCACCAGGTTCCGGCCATTGTCACACACGACCATGCCTGGCTGTAGGTTCAGCGGTGTGAGCCACAGATCTGCCTGCTCTTTCAGAGCTGTCCACAACTCTTCAGCATTGTGCGGTTTTTCACCTAAGCGTATTAGCTTCAGCACAGCCTGTTGACGCTTGGCCAAGGCAGTGCTGCAGTGCTTCCAGCTTGTGACTGATGTGGTCATTTCGGAGATGGAGGCTGAAGAGGAGGAGGAGGAGGAGGAGGCTCAGGATGATGAGGTGCAGGAGCTGTAGACCATGGGGGCAACCCTGATTGACCTAGGGCCCGCAATCCTTGGCATCGGGAGGACTTGTTCCGACTGGGTCCCGGCTTCCACTATGTTAACCCAATGTGCCATCAGCGAGATGTACCGTCTCTGCCCACAAGCACTTGTCCACTTGTCCATGTTTAGGTGGACTTTACCGGTAACTGCGTTGTTGAGAGCACGGCTAATGTTTTGGGACACGTGCTTGTGTAATGCGGGGACGGCACACCGGGAGAAATATTGGCGGCTGGGGACCGAGTACCGAGGGACGGCCACCGCCATCAGGTTGCGGAATGCTTCCGTCTCCACGAGCCTAAAAGGTAACATTTGGAGCGCAAGCAGTTGTGAAATGTGAGAATTTAGTAGTGTGGCCTGTGGGGCGTTGGCTGCATATTTGCGCTTGCGTTCCAAGGACTGGGGTATGGACAACTGAACGCTGCGCTGGGACAAGGACATGGACGTGCTTCCTGATTCTGCTACTTGAGAGTGTGCAACGACAGGTGCAGGGCAGGAGGCGTCTTCGCATGCACCATGGACAGGGGATTAGCTTGCCTGCACAACAGCGGAAGAAGCAACGGTGCCACCCGCAGACACTGTATGTGGACACTGGGGTTCGACCCACAAAGTCGGGTGCTTTGCTGCCATGTGCCTGATCATGCTGGTGGTGGTCAGGCTGGTCGTTTTGCCACCCCTACTGATGCTGGCGTGGCAGGGGTTGAAAATGGCCTTTTTGGGGTTATCGGCAGAGTCTTTAAAAAACAACCAGAATCAGGAAGACCTAACAGTTGTACAGGCAACTTCCTTCGTGTTGGTGTTACGGGGAACGGTTGCCTGCCTTCTGTCTACGGCCACCACACTGCTTCTTCCTGCCTGTTGGGGTGCTCTGCTGTAACGCAGGTACTTTAGATGCAGTGACACAGAAGCACAGAGCAGCCATACAGGGTTAATAAACAGGGAAAGTTTATGATAACAAGATGAATCTCCACGCAGGGAGTAACAGGGAAAAATATGGGGAAATAGCAGGTATTAGTCTGTAACTGACAGTTTACAATTTAACTAGATATAGCACAGTCAAACCGGTAACAAACGACAGTTTTTTCACTTAGCTGACTTGTATCCTGTACAAGGCAGTTGCCAGCTGGTGCTGGTGACGCTGTCTTCAGGCTTCCCCACCCAAACAATGCTCTGTCTTCTGGCGGCAGCGGGCGGTCTCTGGTTTTACACGCTGAGCCCCTAGTCCATAACACTGCACCTCACGTGCTCAGCTCCACGGACCCTGCGTCTCTTCTCCCTACAGTCAGCTTGACTCCTCCGGTCCACTGCACTCGGATCCCTTGCTCCAAGTCCTGTAGCCAGGAGCCTGGACCCTCTCACACTGCTCTGCTCCGCAGGACTCAGCTCCGCTTTCCCGCGCAAATGTTCTCGTCTCTCCCTCTCTCTCGTCACACCAGGAGTCCCTCTGTCACTTGACCTCCCAGCTCTCTCTCAACACACCCCCTGCTTCCCTGTCACATGACTCTTCTGCTTGCAGTCGGTCTTCCCCCTGCAACAAGAAGTACAGCCCCGGCAGTTCCAGATCCCTTGCTCTGAAAGTACTTACACCCCGGTCTTCCCCCTTACACTGCCTCCCTCCCCCTGTGTGTTGCTGTCCTCGCTCTGCATGTCCTCCTGCCAGGTTGGGTCAGTTACTATATCATCCACTACCTCGTCTTCCACTTTCGCACCCTGGTCCTCCTCCTGACTTTCTGGCAATTGTCTCATCATCGTCCACCTCTTGTGACACTTTCCCACCGTTGTCTTCGTGTGACCGTGGCTGCTCAAATATTTGTGCATCGCTACACGCAATCTCCTCTTGCCCCGCTTCAAGTGGATTGGGCGAGAGGCCCGAATCTATAAATGGAAAAGTGAACAGCTCTTCAGAGTGTCCAAGTGTGGGATCAGTTGTCTCTGGGTACTCAGCATGGTGGGAGGAAGGAGGATCAGGGTGAGGAATATGCTGTCCAGACTCACGGCTACTGAGACTTGACCGTGTGGAAGACAGGGTGGTGGTGGTGGCTAAGTGACTGGAAGCATTATCCGCTATCCAAACAACAACCTTTTGACACTGCTCTGGGTTCAATAGTGGTGTGCTGCGGTCCCCTAGAAATTGGGACAGGAAGGTTAGGCGAGAAGATGTGGGTGTTTGTTGTGGCACAATTTTGGCTTGCCTAAGGCCTTGTCCTTGGCCTATGCATGCACCATTACCATCACCTCCAGTTCCCCGTCCCTTGCCACGTGCCTTGCCCATTTTAAATGGAGGACAGTATCTTCCATGCTCACTACAAATGACTGAGTTTGAAGCTAACTTATGTGATCCGTGTTATAGAGAAAACAGAGTTTTAAATACATGGCCTGTAGGTAACTAGTTTGAACAGCAAACTGGTGTGAATTGCTTCAATGACACACTAAAGGAAATTTTTAATGGAAGCCAGAAATGGCAGTATTTTCTGACAACGTATATGTGATCCGTTTGATGGAGAAAATACGGTTTTAAATACCTGGCCTGTAGGTAACTAGTTTGAACAGCAAACTGGTGTGAATTGCTTCAATGACACACTAAAGGAAATTTTTAATTGAGGCAAGAAATGGCAGTATTTTCTGACAACGTATATGTGATCTGTTTGATGGAGAAAACACAGTTTTAAATAGCTGGATTTCTAGCGCTCTAATATGGAAAGGACCTGGCTGTATTCTGCAGTGCCAACAAGCAAATGGTGCAGAAAAAATGGTGTTCTCTGGATTGCTTTTTAAGCAAATAATGAGGATTAAGATCCAAGGAAAAGTATTCCTGGCTCCTGAGACCTGGGCCTTTGTATAGAAATATCTAACAGCAGCAGAAGGCAGAATTGGAATGGAGCCTCTTGTGCTATATGCACTGCAGTCTGCTATATACACTGCCTGCCTATACACCCTGCCTGCCTGATATCTCTGCAGATAAATTAGTCCTCAGAAGGACTGTTTGTTAAGATGGATATGTGTAATGTACAGTTTTTCTGCCTACAGTACCTAATACACAAGCAAATCTGTCCCAGATGCAGCAGCGCCTCTCCCAAAACAAGCAAATGGCGCAGAAAAACTGTGTTCTCTGGATTGCTTTTTAAGCAAATAATGAGGATTAAGATCCAAAGAAAAGTATTCCTGGCCCCTGAGACCTGGGCCTTTGTATAGAAATATCTAACAGCAGCAGAAGGCAGAATTGGAATGGAGCCTCTTGTGCTATATGCACTGCAGTCTGCTATATACACCGCCTGCCTATATATCCTGCCTGCCTGATATCTCTGCAGATGGATTAGTCCTCAGAAGAACTGTTTAAGATGGATATGTGTAATGTATGGTTTTCTCCCTACACTACCTAATACAAGATCAAATCTCTCCCTGACACAGCAGCAGCTCTCCCTACACTGTCTAATCCGGAGTGACTGTGACGAGCATGGCGGCGCCAGTTCTGATATAGACCTGATGATGCTGTGCGGCCAGCGAATCACTATAATGCCCACAACCAACATGGCTACGGCATTACAGTGCATGGCAGGCAATCCCTGCATGTTCATTGGCTCTCTAAAGAGCGCCAGACATGCAGGGAGGGGCCCCGAGTTCCCGCTCGAGCAACCTGGAAATACTCGGCGAGCGCCGAGCATCTCGAGCAGTGAGATGCTCGTGACTCACCCAGGGTGATATGGGGGACTCGGTACCCGGGCCTTTACCTTCTTGGGATGTCGCGGCAGTCGGCTCCCGGGCCCGTGGCCTGGGGTCACTCTTAAAAATGGGGGTTGGTTGCTTGGGGAGATGGATAACAGTTCTTGTCTCGTGACTCCACCTGTGGTTCCTTGTAATGAGTACCAGCGCTGCTGCAGACCTCTGGAGCAGGTGTTAGGGCAGCTGGGTTGGTGCGGCTCCCCACAGGCAGAGCTCAGCTCCAGGGCAGTGTAGGTGCAGTTGGTGATGCTGGGCGTTGTAGTGCAGGAGTGGTAACGCAGCGGCAAGAACCGACAGACAGTGGGGTGCAGTCGTCCAAGTTTACTCACAGTTATCCCTCAGGTTGCTTGTACAGACAGCCTCCCACGTCGCGCTGCGTGTACCAGGTAGGGGTTCAGCACTCCCTCACGTATCTCAAGAGCACTTAGCGGGACCCCTCTCTGTATGTTCCTCTCTTAGCCGACTTCCCGCGCTGGGTCTCTCCCTCCTGCCCTGCGCCCCGCCACACAAAGTCCCGATCAGGTACCTTGAGATCCCTCAGGGCAACTTGAAGTTCCCGGATCTTGCTTGGTGCCCTTTTCGGCGGCTTAGGTGCGGTTTGTGGCAACTGCACCCTGAAAGTGCAGAAGCCTCCGGTTTTCTAGCGGAGACTTGAAGTAACTAGGCTAGTCCAGGGACCGGTTCCCTTCTTGCAGCCTGATCCCTCTACCGCCTGGCAGATTCGGGCATACGGGTGCCGTCCTGCACTCACCGTACCCCCTGGGATCCCTTCAGTTCCTGGAGCCTTCCTCCCTTGCTCCCACTCCTCTCTCAGTCTTGAGCATGACAGGCCAAGCCTGCCTCCCAAGCAGAGCTCCTGAAGATCCTCTGCTCCTCACGTCTTCTCACTCCCTCTCCCTCCGTTCAACTCTCTAAAGAGATAGCTTCCCTATATATATGTATCTTCTTTAAGTGCTCCCCTGGTCTGCGTCCTCCACCCACACCCACTACATGGTTTCCCCTCACTTTTGGTTCCCCCCACTCCAGCCAGGGACGGGGCAGCAGAAAGCAACGCATAATGCCCTTCCAGCTGGTCTGGAGTAGTGTAGTGTTGAGTGCAGGTGTTGGGGTCCTGGGCAGCACTCCATCCTTACCTGAGAGAAGGAGATGCCACACCTCTGGGTGAGGTGCAGTACCTCTGTGGCGACTGAACCCTCAGGGGCGCCACACTCGGGCGAGCACCGAGCAGTAACGAGCATGTTCGCTCATCACTAGTGCTATCCTTTATATAAGTGAAGAAATTAGGGCTAAAGCAACAATTTAGGGGAAAAATTACATTTTTTTTTTCATTTCACTTTGTATTAAAGGCAGGGCCCGCTCCAGGTTTTTCTGGGCCCCGGGCGAAAGAGTCTCAGTTGGCCCCTTTAACACATACCACGATTCATGATGCACAGATACCGCAGAGAAATATACACAGCTCAAAAAAATAAAGGGAACACTTGAACAACAGAATATAACTCCAAGTAAATCAAACTTCTGTGAAACCAAACTGTCCAATCTGTGAAACACTGACAATCAATTTCACATGCTGTTGTGCAAATGGAATAGACAATAGATGGAAATTATTGGCAATTATCAAGACACCCTCAATAAAGGAGTGGTTCTGCAGGTGGGGACCACAGACCACATCTCAGTACCAATGCTTTCTGACTTATGTTTTGGTCACTTTTGAATGCTGGTTGTGCTTTCACACTCGTGGTAGCATGAGACGGACTCTACAACCCACAGAAGTTGCTCAGATAGTGCAGCTCATCCAGGATGGCACATCAATGCGAGCTGTGGCAAGAAGGTTTGCTGTGTCTCAGTGTAGTGTCCAGAGGCTGGAGGCGCTACCAGAAGACAGGCCAGTACACCAGGAGACGTGGAGGGCCGTAGGTGTTAGAACCCTCCTGTTTGTTTTTTCCATCTTGTGTTTTGTGGTCATGTGACCATCTGCCTTTATATTCCAGCCCCGCTCTTTTGGCTGTGCTGGACTTCAGTGTTTGACTTTTTCTCTAGCCAGGTGCTTCGGTGCCTTTCTCTGTCAGTTCACTTGGTCCTTCTGGGACCTCTAGTACCTTTTTGTCAGTTTGTCTTTTTGTGTTCTGCAACAACTTCTCTGTTTAGGAGGTGTCCCATTTTTGTCCCAGTCCTTAGCTCTTTTAGGGACCCCTCCCCTTATGCTATAGGTCTTCGTTCAGACAAGCCGAGGACTAAGGCGGGTCTGTTCGCTAAGAACAGTCAGCCCGCTAAATTGTAGGGATTCAGCTTAATCTTACTGTAGGGACAGCTTTCCCCTATCTTTCCTTAGTACTTGTTGCAGATCATAACAGTAGGAGGGCAACAACCCAGCAGCAGGACCGCTACCTCCGCCTTTGTGCAAGGAGGAACAGGAGGAGCACTGCCAAAGCCCTGCAAAATGACCTACAGCAGGCCACAAATGTTCATGTGTCTGCGCAAACGGTTAGAAACCGACTCCATGAGGGTGGTATGAGGGCCCGACGTCCACAGATGGGGGTTGTGCTCACAGCCCAACACCGTGCAGGACGCTTGGCATGTGCCACAGAACACCAGGATTGGCAAAGTCGCTACTGGTGCCATGTGCTCTTCACAGATGAAAGCAGGTTCACACTGAGCACATGTGACAGAGGTGACAGAGCCTGGAGAAGCCGTGGAGAGTGATCTGCTGCCTGCAACATCCTTCAGCATGACCGGTTTGGCAGTGGGTCAGTAATGGTGTGGGGTGGCATTTCTTTGGAAGGCCGCACAGCTCTCCATGTGCTCGCCAGAGGTAGCCTGACTGCCATTAGGTACCGAGATGAGATCCTCAGACCCCTTGTGAGACCATATGCTGGTGCGGTTGGCCCTGGGTTCCTCCTAATGCAGGACAATGCTAGACCTCATGTGGCTGGAGGGTGTCAGCAGTTCCTGCAACATGAAGGCATTGAAGCTATGGACTGGCCCGCCCGTTCCCCAGACCTGAATCCGATTGAGCACATCTGGGACATCATGTCTCGCTCCATCCACCAACATCACGTTGCACCATGTAGCGTCGGCGTCCCTGCCTCCTGCTAGGCAGGGACGCCGTTCCCCTCACCTCTCCGCTCCGTGCCCGGCGTCCTCCTCCCGCTCTGCTGGCAGCGCGCGCTGCTTCCCGGTCACTGTGCTTAGGGCGCGCGCGATCGCGCTCCCTCTCTCTTAAAGGGGCCGCGCGCACCGTCCTAAGGAGTCCCCAGCCAATGGCTGGAGGATCTCACCATATATAAGGCACCTCCTCCAAAATGGAGGTGACCGAGCAATGTTGTTGCAAAGCCTTTCAACTCTGCTTCAGCCCTCAGGTCCCGTTGCCAGCTTGTTTTCCAGTGCTGTCTACCTGCTTGCAATCCTGCGGTCCGACAGTCTGCCTACCAGCATCTGCCAGTCTGTCTATGGATCAGTCCGCCCGCGGACCAGGAAGCACCTGCCAAATACCTGCCTGATACTTGCTGTGACCACCTGCCTGTCCAGAGACTCTTACCCTGCTATCACTTGCTGTGACCACCTGCCTGTCCAGAGACTCTTACCCTGCTGTCACTTGCCGTGACCACCCGCCTGTCGAGAGACTCTTATCCTGCTGTCACTTGCCGTGACCCCTCGCCTGTCAAGAGACTGTCTCCGTCACTTGCCGTGACCTCCTGCCCTTCTACCCAGAGATTGTCCCTGTCACTTGACGTGACTGCCTGCCTGCTTTCCCTGGGAGCCACCCGCTTCCTTACAAGGACTGCCCCTTTGTATAGTAGCTCAGAGGTTCCACCTCCCAGACCCGTTACAGTTTGCGTCGCTGCCCATCAATACCATGGCATCCCTTCCCGGTCCCCGCCTTTCCGCCCCGCCTTGTTTTAGTGGAGATCCCGGTCAGGCACGGGGCTTCATTAACCAGTGCATTCTGCACTTCGAACTTTTGGCATACCAGTTCACCACTGACCAAGCCAAGGTGGCCTTCATCATGTCCCATCTCACTGGGGAGGCACTGGCTTGGCTAAATCCTCTATGGGAGAGAGGAGACCCCCTGGTATCCAACCTGCCAGCCTTTCTCACGGCCTTCCGGAAAGTTTTCGACGAACCAGGACGAAAGACCTCATCCGCCTCATCTCTGCTACGCCTCCGTCAAGGGAGTCTCACCGTGGGCCAATATGCCATATGGTTCCGTACCCTTGCTTCCGAGCTTGCCTGGGATAATGAGGCACTGGTTTCCGTCTTCTGGAAGGGCCTGTCCGGCCGGATTAAAGATGAACTTGCCGGTCGGGACATTCCTACCACTCTCGATGACTTAGTAACACTTGCCACCCGGATTGACATCCGGTTCCAGGAGCGCACCAAAGAGGTCACCCGTGAGAGGAGGTTTCCACACCTTGCTCCTACTTTTCTGAATCCCGTCTCTTCCTCTGTAACTCCCCAGGCGCACTCGCCAGAGCCCATGCAGGTCGACCAAACCAAGATGGTCAAAACCCGTCAAGAGTCTCACCGTGCCGAGGGGAGCTGTTTCTACTGCGGTAGTAAGGAGCACCGGATCCGTTCCTGCCCGGAGAGGTCGGGAAACGCCTGTGTCTAGGATCGCTCAGAGAGGTCGTCATAGACAAAAATAAATCCTCTCCTTCTCTGATGCTGTCGGTCTCTATCATCTGCGGGGAGAACCGTTACTTTGAACTTGCTCAACTTGATTCTGGAGCTGCCGGAAATCTCATTTCTCAGTCCCTGGTAGAGAAATACCGCATTCCCACCAAACCTCTGGCTGTACCCTTATCTGTCGCCTCCGTGGATGGGGGTCTCTTACCGCATCCCATCCAACTCATCACCGAATCCATAACTCTGCAGGTGGGAATACTGCACTCTGAGAGCATCTTCTTCCATGTTCTGCCTGGACTCTCTCACGCCCTCTTGCTAGGCCTACCTTGGCTCCAGAGACATGCACCCGTGCTTGATTGGCAGACCGGAGAAGTCCTTCGTTGGGGGCAGGACTGCCATAAGACTTGTTTAGTTCCCGTTCGTCCTGCCCGTCCTTCTCCTACCCCAGTCAATCTACCCGGCCTACCGGTTCCCTATTTGTCTTATGTGGACGTCTTTAACAAAAGAGAAGCAGAGACATTACCCCCTTATAGACCATACGATTGCCCAATCGACCTGATACCTGGCGCTACTCCTCCCCGTGGGCGTATTTACCCTTTGTCCGCTGCTGAAACCCGGTCCATGTCTGAATATATCGAGGAGAATCTGGCCCGGGGATTTATCCGGAAATCTACCTCCCCGGCGGGAGCAGGCTTCTTCTTCGTCAAAAAGAAAGACGGCTCACTCCGTCCCTGTATAGACTATAGAGGCCTTAACCAGATCACGGTGAAGAATAAGTACCCCCTTCCGCTCATTCCAGAATTGTTTGACCGTCTGAGGGGTGCTAGAATCTTCACCAAGCTGGATCTCCGTGGGGCGTATAACCTGGTCCGTATCCGTCAGGGGGATGAATGGAAGACGGCATTCAACACCCGGGACGGCCACTATGAATACCTCGTAATGCCCTTCGGTCTCTGAAATGCTCCCGCCGTCTTTCAAGAGTTAGTCAATGACATCTTCCGTGACCTTTTCTACTCCTGCGTGGTGGTGTACCTTGACGACATCTTGGTCTTCTCTCCGGATCTTCCCACACACCGGAGGGACGTTCGTCAGGTCCTGCTCAGGCTCAGGCAGAACCACCTCTTCGCAAAATATGAGAAGTGCCTCTTTGAGCAGACCTCACTTCCGTTTCTGGGCTACATAATCTCTCAGACCGGCCTACGAATGGATCCTGAGAAACTGTCTGCCATCCAGAAGTGGCCCCGACCGGAGGGGTTGAAGGCTATTCAGCGGTTCCTGGGCTTCGCCAACTACTACCGCCACTTCATTCCGCACTTCTCTTCCCGGACTGCCCCTATCTCTGCTCTCACCCGTAAGGGCGCTAATCCCAAAGAATTGCCGCCCGAAGCAGAGGAGGCCTTCCTTTCCTTGAAACAAGCTTTCTCCTCCGCCCCTGTGCTGCATCGTCCGGACGGCAACAAACAATTCTTCCTAGAAGTAGACGCTTCCTCCTCCGGAGCCGGAGCGGTACTCACCCAAACGTCGTCTTCCGGAAGAATGGTAACCTGCGGCTTCTTCTCCAAACTCTTCTCCTCTTCTGAGCGCAATTATTCTATAGGAGACCGAGAATTGTTAGCCATTAAGCTGGCACTGGAGGAGTGGCGTTACCTGCTCGAGGGGGCTCTTCACCCGGTAATAATTTACACGGACCACAAGAACTTGGCTTACCTCCAGAGTGCCCAGAGACTTAACCCGCGCCAAGCCCGGTGGTCCTTGTTCTTCGCCCGCTTTGATTTCATTCTTCATTTTCGCCCGGCAGACAAAAACATCAAAGCTGATGCCTTGTCCCGATCCTTTTTGGTATCTGATCTAGAGGAGGAGCCTAAGCACATCATCAACCCCGCCAAAGTAATACAGGTGGCTCCCGTGAATCTAAATCATCTTCCACCCGGTAAGACGTTCGTAACAGTACCTGATCGTGAGAAGGTCCTACACTGGGGACATTCGTCTAAGCTAGCTGGCCATGCTGGTCAGAAAAAGACCCTCCAGCTTATTACCCGGCATTACTGGTGGCCTACCCTGCACAAGGACGTAATAGACTTTGTTTCAGCCTGTGCGTCCTGCGACCGCAACAAGGTTCCTAGACACCTGCCAGCCAGCCGCCTCCTGCCTCTTCCTGTACCTGCTGCCCCGTGGCAGCATATAGCCATGGACTTTATAACGGACCTCCCTGTCTCTGCCGGTTGTACGGTCATTTGGGTGGTCGCTGACCGCTTTTCTAAGATGGCTCACTTCATTACCCTGCCGGGCCTCCCGTCTGCATCTGAGTTGGCTAAAGACTTTATCCATCATATTTCCCGTCTTCATGGTCTTCCTCTCCACATTGTATCCGATCGAGGAGTTCAGTTCACCTCTCGCTTCTGGCGATGTCACGCTGTCTCTGTATACTGGAGGTAGGGGGCCTAAGCTGACCCTAAGCTGGGGCCCTGACTAATCCCTCAACCTGGAGGTACTGTTAAAGGTACAGAGGTCCAGGCCGCCAGCGTAACCCCTACCTCCTGAGGATCCCTGCACCTAAGTAATCTAGTCCTGAGAAGGACCCCGATCACAACAAAAGGGGACAAGTAATAATATGCCCACACACAGTACTTAGACGAACGAGACAGTACAAGGGAAAAACCAAAACCACCTTGCATACAACAACTACACAACTACAACAGAGGGAACACCAACGGGAAAGGAGATAAATGATAAAGCGAGGAAGGGAAAAAACTCTCCGAATACACTTATCTCTGAAACTCCAAATACCACGATCCGCTCTGTTAGTCTGCATGAAATGCTTTCACCGACACTTCCCTAACAGACCAGCAGGCATTTGAAGGAGTCTCACTACAGCAGCATTGATTGCAGCTGGGCGAGGCTGGACCTCGTCTAGCACAGAGAGAGAGAGAATTAACTCCCTCACTGCCGAAAAACACAAAGCACCAAAAAGTCAGCTGCGAGAAGTCAGGCTGTGTAATCGTGACGATCTTCGTGGCGACACACCCGTGACAGTACCCGCCCTTCTACGAGGGGCCTCCGGACCCTCAGGGCCAGGTTTATCCGGGTGAGTCGTGTGGAAGGCCCGAACTAATCGGTCTGCGTTAATATCCGACGCAGGAACCCACATCCTCTCCTCAGGACCATACCCTTTCCAATGAACCAGGTACTGAAGGGACCGGCGATTAAAGCGTGAATCGATGACCCTTGATACCTGGAACTCCAAGTTACCCTTGACCACCACTGGAGGGGGAGGTAAAGGTGACGGTACCACCGGCGCCACATACCTCTTAAGCAACGATCTGTGGAACACGTTGTGAATTTTAAACGTAGGGGGGAGGTCAAGACAGAATGCCACCGGATTAATAATAGAACTGATTCTGTACGGCCCGATGAACCTGGGACCCAGTTTCCAGGAGGGAACCTTAAGTTTTATATTCCTGGTAGACAACCATACCCGATCGTTCACACTTAGGTCCGGACCAGACACTCTCCTCCTATCAGCCATACGTTTGTATCGGTTCCCCATAGTATTCAGATTCTTCAGCACCCCTCTCCATACTGAAGCGAGTGATGAGGAAAATCGTTCCTCCTCAGGAACCCCCAAAGAGCCCCCCCTACTGAAAGTACAAAACTGGGGGTGAAAACCATATGCCCCAAAAAACGGGGACTTACCAGTGGACTCGCTCCGCCTATTATTAAGAGCAAACTCTGCCAGAGGTAAGAAAGAAGCCCAGTCCTCCTGGTTCTCTGACACAAAACACCGGAGATATGTCTCCAAGCTCTGGTTCATACGTTCCGTCTGACCATTGGTCTGAGGATGAAAAGCCGATGAGAACGACAAATGCATCCCCCGCCGTGCACAAAACGCCTTCCAGAACTTGGACACAAACTGAGACCCCCGATCAGACACCACCTCGGAGGGTACCCCGTGAAGCCTCACAATCTCCCCAATGAACACCTGCGCAAGAGTTTTAGCATTAGGGAGAGCCGGAAGAGCGATAAAATGTGCCATCTTGCTGAACCTGTCCACTACAACGAGTATGACCGTTTTACCCGAAGACGGAGGGAGGTCCCTAATAAAGTCCATAGACAGATGAGTCCAAGGACGCTCCGGGATCTTCAAAGGTAAGAGGGCCCCAGACGGACGGGTATGTGAGGTCTTAGAGCGCGCACAAACCCCACAGGACGCGACAAAAGTTACCACCTCCTTATGTAAGTTAGGCCACCAAAACCGACGCGAGAGGAGACCCACAGTTGCTCTACTCCCCGGGTGTCCTGCAAAAACTGAGTTATGGTGTGCCTCGATCACCTTTTGTCGCAACTGATCTGGAACAAACAGTCTCCCCGGAGGTCCAACAGGGGCGTCCCCCTGAGCCTCCAATACCTCCTCCTCCAGCTCAGAGCATACTGCCGAAACCACCACCCCCTCCTGAAGGATAGGAATCGGGTCGTCCGTATTCCCGGCCCCAGGGAAACTACGAGATAAGGCATCCGCCTTTACATTTTTTGACTCAGGACGATATGTAACGACAAAATTAAACCTGGTAAAAAACAATGACCACCTAGCTTGTCTGGGATTCAGACGTTTCGCGGACTCCAGATATAGCAGGTTCTTGTGATCGGTGATGACGGTGACCGGATGGACTGCCCCCTCCAAAAAATGGCGCCACTCCTCAAAAGCTAACTTAATGGCCAAGAGTTCCCTATTGCCGACATCGTAATTCCTCTCAGCGGACGACAATTTTTTAGAGAAAAAGGCGCACGGATGCCACTTACCAGGGGACGAACCTTGTGACAATACTGCTCCCACCCCTACCTCGGAAGCGTCTACCTCTACAATGAATGGCTGTGACGCATCAGGTTGAATGAGTATGGGTGCCGAGGCAAAACATTTTTTCAAGGAGGAGAATGCTTGACAAGCCTTGTCAGACCACCTAGAAAAATCCGTCCCCTTTTTAGTCATGTCTGTGAGAGGCTTAACCATGGACGAGAAATTACGAATGAACTTCCGGTAATAATTAGCAAACCCCAGGAAACGTTGTAGTGCCTTAAGATTCTCAGGCCGATCCCACTCAAGAACTGCCCGCACTTTCCCAGGGTCCATACGAAAACCGGACGCTGAAACCAGGAAGCCTAAAAACTGGAGTTCCTGTACGGCGAACACACACTTTTCCCATTTGGCATACAGTTTATTATCCCGCAAGATCTGTAACACCTGCCTAACGTGCTCCTGATGAGACACCAGATCCGGCGAGTAAATTAAGATATCATCCAGATATATGACAACAAACTGTCCCACCAGGCGGCGAAAAATGTCATTAACAAAGTGTTGGAACACCGCCGGGGCATTAGTCAGACCGAATGGCATGACAAGGTTCTCATAATGCCCCTCCGGAGTGTTAAACGCCGTCTTCCACTCATCCCCCTCCTTCATCCTAATCAGATTGTACGCCCCCCTGAGATCCAACTTAGAGAACCATTTGGCGCCCACAATCTGATTAAAGAGATCGGGAATAAGTGGGAGCGGATACGGATCTCGGACCGTAATCCGATTAAGTTCACGGAAATCCAGGCAAGGGCGTAGGCCTCCATCTTTCTTCTTAACAAAGAAGAACCCCGCAGCCACCGGTGAAGATGAAGGTCTAATATGCCCCTTAGCCAGACTTTCTGAAATATAATCCTTCATGGCCTGCCTCTCAGGACCAGAAAGGTTATACAACCTAGCTTTAGGTAACTTGGCCTCAGGGAGCAGTTTTACAGAACAGTCATACTCGCGATGAGGAGGTAGTTCCTGGCACCCTTTCTCCGAGAATACATCCTCAAAGTCCGCCAGAAATGGAGGTAAGACCCAAGGAGTAACCGCACCGATGACCGTGTTCATGCAGTTTTTATTACAGAATTTACTCCATTGGCTTATCTCTCTGGTTTGCCAATTAATAACCGGGTTATGCTTAGTTAACCAAGGAAGGCCCAACACTATAGGAGTGGGAAGACCCTCCAACACGTAGCAAGACAACAGTTCTTTATGTATCGCCCCCACTTGAAGTTTTACGTCATGCACAGCTTGCAAAAAACTTCCCTGACCGAGAGGCCTGGCATCGATCGAGAATATGGGGATGGGTTTAGCCAACTCACTCAATCGCATACCTTGAACCCAGGCAAACCGAGCATCAACCAGATTAGCCCCGGCCCCACTATCCAGAAGAACAGATTACCTCTCAGTTCTCGTACCCACCACCACCTCCGCCGGTACGAGAAACTGAGACGAACCTAGGGACGAAATACCTACTCCCAGATTGCCGTCCACCACACAACCTGGGATCAACAGTTTTCCGACGACTCTTCACTCTGCAAGGGACGGGATGGACACCCCCCAATAAAATGTCCCTTTCTCCCGCAGAAGAAACACCTTCCTGTCTTATGGCGCACCACCGGTCCCCTCCCCCGAAATGATGTCCCTCCTAATTGCATAGGCTCCTCTGGACTGACCAGGGGAACCACCATATGAGGGGACCTTGTAGGAGGTGGAGTCATCACAGGGGGTAGAGTTATCCCGCACCTCTCCCGAAGCCGTCTGTCAACGCGAATAGCAAGGGCCATAGCGGCTTCCAGTGACGCGGGAGAGTCATACTGTGCCAACACATCCTGTAATTTGTCGGATAAACCTTGACAAAACTGGCTCCTAAGAGCCGGGTCATTCCACTGGGTGTCCGTGGCCCACCTACGGAACTCCGAACAGAATTCCTCCGCCGAACGATCTCCCTGCTGAATCCTACGTAACTTAGACTCAGCAAGGGAGATCCGATCTGGGTCATCATATACGAGTCCCAGAGCAGCGAAAAACCTATCCACTGACTGGAGAGCCGGGGAGCCCGGGGGAAGAGAGAACGCCCAAGATTGTGGGTCCCCTTGTAGGAGCGAGATGACAATTCCCACCCTTTGTTCTTCACTCCCCGATGACCGAGGCCGCAGCCGAAAGTGCAACTTGCATGCCTCCCGGAAAACAAAAAACTTGTCCCGCCCCCCAGTGAACCTGTCAGGGAGAGCTACTTTAGGTTCTGGTCCGGCTTGCTCCTGAGGATACAAAACCTTGGACCTAACGTCCGCCAGCTCCATGGACAAACTCTGCAACTGCCGAGCTAGACCGGCTACTGGATCCATGGTAGCTGGAGAAAAACTAAGTGGTCGGTGAAAATGTCACGCTGTCTCTGTATACTGGAGGTAGGGGGCCTAAGCTGACCCTAAGCTGGGGCCCTGACTAATCCCTCAACCTGGAGGTACTGTTAAAGGTACAGAGGTCCAGGCCGCCAGCGTAACCCCTACCTCCTGAGGATCCCTGCACCTAAGTAATCTAGTCCTGAGAAGGACCCCGATCACAACAAAAGGGGACAAGTAATAATATGCCCACACACAGTACTTAGACGAACGAGACAGTACAAGGGAAAAACCAAAACCACCTTGCATACAAAAACTACACAACTACAACAGAGGGAACACCAACGGGAAAGGAGATAAATGATAAAGCGAGGAAGGGAAAAAACTCTCCGAATACACTTATCTCTGAAACTCCAAATACCACGATCCGCTCTGTTAGTCTGCATGAAATGCTTTCACCGACACTTCCCTAACAGACCAGCAGGCATTTGAAGGAGTCTCACTACAGCAGCATTGATTGCAACTGGGCAAGGCTGGACCTCGTCTAGCACAGAGAGAGAGAGAATTAACTCCCTCACTGCCAAAAAACACAAAGCACCAAAAAGTCAGCTGCGAGAAGTCAGGCTGTGTAATCGTGACGATCTTCGTGGCGACACACCCGTGACAGGCGAGCCATGTGTAAATTGCTGGGGGTCACCTTGGACTTCTCTTCTGCTTATCACCCACAGTCCAATGGTCAAGTAGAGCGGATCAACCAAATTTTAACCAGTTACCTCCGGCACTTTGTTAATGCTCACCATTCCGACTGGGTGGATCTTTTACCGTGGGCCGAATTTTCCTACAATAATCACGAGAGCGAATCTTCCTCCAAATCCCCTTTTTTTATAGTCTACAGTCAGCATCCTCGGATCCCGTTTCCCGTCTCCACCTCGGTGGACAATCCGGCTGCGGAATCTCTTGTTAGCGAATTTTCCTCCATTTGGGAAAGTACCAGATCCGCACTTCTTCAGTCATCCGAGCGGATGAAAAAACAGGCTGACAAAAGACGTCTGGATCCGCCACAATTCCGTCCTGGAGATAAAGTCTGTCTCTCGTCCAAATATGTCCGGCTCAAGATTCCTTCCTACAAGTTAGGGGCTCGGTTCATCGGCCCACTGGAGGTTATCAAACAAATCAACCCGGTGGCCTATAAATTGAAACTTCCGGCCAACTTGCGGATCCCTAACTCCTTTCATGTATCTCTACTCAAACCCGTTGTACTTAACTCTTTTTCCAAGTCTACAGGTACGCCTCCTGCTCCGGTTGCCGCTGAAAACGAGTTTGAGGTAGAGAACATTCTGGCCACCAAAAGGGTAAGAGGAAAGACCTTTTTTCTAGTGGATTGGAAGGGGTTTGGTCCTGAGGAGAGAACGTGGGAGCCCCGGGAGAATATCCGTGCCCCGCTCATCCTTGATAAATTTCTCTCTGGCCTAAAAAAGGGGGAGCCTAAAGGGGGGGGTACTGTAGCGTCGGCGTCCCTGCCTCCTGCTAGGCAGGGATGCCGTTCCCCTCACCTCTCCGCTCCGTGCCCGGCGTCCTCCTCCCGCTCTGCTGGCAGCGCGCGCTGCTTCACGATCACTGTGCTTAGGGCGCGCGCGCTCCCTCTCTCTTAAAGGGGCCGCGCGCGCCATCCTAAGGAGTCCCCGGCCAATGGCCGGAGGATCTCACCATATATAAGGCACCTCCTCCAAAATGGAGGTGCCCGAGCAATGTTGTTGCAAAGCCTTTCAACTCTGCTTCAGCCCTCAGGTCCCGTTGCCAGCTTGTTTTCCAGTGCTGTCTACCTGCTTGCAATCCTGCGGTCCGACAGTCTGCCTACCAGCATCTGCCAGTCTGTCTATGGATCAGTCCGCCTGCGGACCAGGAAGTACCTGCCAGATACCTGCCAGATACCTGCCAGATACCTGCCTGATACCTGCCTGATACCTGTCTACCTGCTTGCAATCCTGCGGTCCGACAGTCTGCCTACCAGCATCTGCCAGTCTGTCTATGGATCAGTCCGCCCGCGGACCAGGAAGCACCTGCCAGATACCTGCCTGATACTTGCTGTGACCACCTGCCTGTCCAGAGACTCTTACCCTGCTGTCACTTGCTGTGACCACCTGCCTGTCCAGAGACTCTTATCCTGCTGTCACTTGCCGTGACCACCTGCCTGTCGAGAGACTCTTACCCTGCTGTCACTTGCCGTGACCCCTCGCCTGTCAAGAGACTGTCCCTGTCACTTGCTGTGACCTCCTGCCCTTCTACCCAGAGACTGTCCCTGTCACTTGACGTGACTGCCTGCCTGCTTTCCCTGGGAGCCACCCGCTTCCTTACAAGGACTGCCCCTTTGTATAGTAGCTCAGAGGTTCCACCTCCCAGACTCGTTACACACCACAGACAGTCCAGTAGTTGGCGGATGCTTTAGTCCTGGTCTGGGAGGAGATCCCACAGGAGACCATCCGCAACCTCATCAGGAGCATGCCCAGGCATTGTAGGGAGGTCATACAGGCACGTGGAGGCCACACACAATACTGAGCCTCATTTTGACTTGTTTTAAAGACATTACATCAAAGTTGGATCAGCCTGTAGTGTGTTTTTCCACTTTAATTTTGGGGGTGACTCCAAATCCAGGCCTCCATTGGTTAATAAATTTGATTTCCATTGATGATTTTTGTGTGATTTTGTTGTCAGCACATTCAACTTTGTACAGAACAAAGTATTCAATGAGAATATTTCATTCATTCATTCAGATCTAGGATGTGTTATTTGAGTGTTCCCTTTATTTTTTTGAGCCGTGTATACAAAATATAATGAAAATACTACAACAAGATAGAATAATCGTGACTCTGAATAAGGACATTTAGGAAAGAAACAAGAATATAATCAGTGGCATATCTCCAATGGTGACAGGCCAATCGTCAAAGTCCATAGGGGCCTCCCCTCCGCCTGTCAGCGCCCGCCCGCACTCCGCCCATCAGAGCAATGATGATGGAGGTCTGACGTCTGATGTGTCAGAACAGTGGATGCGATGACGTCATATAGCGCGCCGCTGTACTGAGATGTATATATATATACATATAATGCCCCATGAAGGATGTCACCCCCCCCATATAATGCCCCATGCAGGATGTCACTTGTTCCCCCCCCATATAATGCCCCATGCAGGATGTTCCCACCCCCCCATATAATGCCCCATGCAGGATGTAACTTCTCCCACACATATAATGCCCCATGCAGGATGTCCCTTCCCCCCCATATAATGCCCCATGCAGGATGTCACTTGTCCCCCCCATATAATGCCCCATGCAGGATGTCACTTGTTCCCCCCCCCATATAATGCCCCATGCAGGATGTCCCTTTCCCCCCCATATAATGCCCCATGCAGGATGTCCCTTTCCCCCCCATATAATGCCCCATGCAGGATGTTCCCACCCCCCCATATAATGCCCCATGCAGGATATCACCCCCCTCTCTTTAAAATGCCCCATGCAGGATGTCACCCCCCCCCCCCATATAATGCCCCATGCAGAATGTCACTCCCCCCCCATATAATGCCCCATTCCTCCATACATTAAAAAAAAAAAAATACAATACTCATCTCACTCCTCCTCACCTGCTGCCGCTGATCAGGTCCTGACTCCAGCGTCGCCGGCATCGTCCCGTTCTGCTCTGCATGTGATGGCTCAGGGGAGGGCGCGGTGGAAAAACGTCACCCTCTGACCTGAGACGTCACAGGGAGTGCACAGCAGGAAGACAGCGGATCTGCGGAGGCGCGGGGAGAGGTAAGTATACGGCTGCCAGGGCCCTGAGCAAGCGGGGAAGAAGGGCGGGCGCTGGCACCGCTCTCCTCCGCCCATAGCCCGGTGGGACGCCTGACCGCGAGTAGGCTCCCCGCCTGCTCAGGGCCCCGGCACTTGCCCGGGTGCTCACGCCGGCCCTGATTAAAGGGGTAGTCAGAAGGCCAAAGTAATTTTCATTTAAATCCCTATCTATGTAGTGCCATAATCTAAACTATTTTTTAATATGCTTGTGCAGGAGGATGAGCAGTGGCTCAAGAAGATGTTGAGTCAAGAGGGTTGAATTTGATAAAATCTTTTTGTTTGCATATGTTATATAGATATAAAAGTGTATTTTATCTTTATGGCCAGTTTGTTTTTCAGTTTCCTGGAGGTTTAACCCCCAGGGATTGAGGAGAGCTGTCCAATAAGGGAATCAGTGCAAGGCTGTAGGGATATAGTTAGTACATACTGGGTAAGATACAGTTAAATGGTTTGGGAATAACCCACATACTAGGAGGGGGTTATAGCAAACAAAAAGTGAAAGCACTTCCTGATAGGAAGTCTTAGACAGTGTTAGTGAAAGGTTTAAGGTCAGCTCACTACAAGCTGCGATGGGTCCTAACAGTACCAAGCTTCCAAACAGCATGAGAACGCATTGGAAGTCTAACGCAGATCCCTGGATGGTCTGGGCCCATGGCCCGGCGTAGGTGTGGCACCCCAGGGGTCTGGTTTCCACAGTAACAGCAATGTTATGTCTGAGAGCAGGTGGGAGGTCTCTTGGTCAGGGATCCTGTGCATGCCACACCTCCTGCCCAGTCCTGGGAGGGGAAGAACTTCCCCTATATAAACCTGGGGCTGAGGCAGGGTTAGAGAGTTGAGAGGGAGAGTTCAGCCAGGAGGGCTGACAGGGAGCTGTGGCTCCGGCTGGGCCCAGCTCCTGGGCCATGCCAGAAGTAGAGAAGAGAAGCAGCATAGGAAGAAACAACAGGAGCTCTGTGGGAGCAGTGTTACAAAGAGTCAGGGGCTGGCAGCTGCAGAGCTCGCCCTGACTGAGAAGATTTCTTACCGGACCCGGAGTCCGAGGCTGTGGGGACTAACTCTTACCCAGCAGCAGAATCCGTCAGGCAGGGGATTTCAGGTCCTCTGGCCAAGAAACCCGAAGGCACAGTCACACGCATGGGACCAGCACCGCCGTCGTGGAGCGGAAGCTACTAGAAGGCCCCGAGTCACCGGCCATACGGGTGAGCACCACACGGTACACTCAGGGACGTGGGCTACTTATACCCGCTTCTAGCAAGGTAGCCAGAAGAGTATCGTTAGTTTGGGAGGCCTACAACTCCGCCTGGCCAGGGGAGATCCCATCTGCTCAAGGACTGACCAGGCCCCAACCGCTAGCCAGTACTCCGGGAGGGTCTATCTTTATCACCAGTAAAGACCCTGAACTACACCGCATCGTCTCTGAGTGATTCCTGCTACCCCCATCATCCACGTCGGCTGCCCTGAGGCCATACCCCTCCCGTTGGGGGTGAGACTATCACGCTGCACAATCCTACCACCGGCCTCAGCGGTCTGCCCTGCAGCGGCAGCTCCTTCGCTGCATTCAACGGGTGGCGTAGTCGTCCAACATCTACCGCTAATACAACGCCACTTAGTCTGACTCCCTGGGCACGGACCGGGTCACCGCCATGAGACTACAACCCTCAACAGATCCGGCTCCGGGTAAGCTCCTGCATGCGCAACGCTGTGCGACACAGGCCCAGGGGTGCGTCAACTTTTGGCGTAGTCGGCAGGATTTCGTGCCCGCAACCACCGGGTACTGCGTGCCTGAAAAAGACTGTTCAAACTTACCTGTGGTGAAGATTCCCGCCATCCGGCGCCATCTTCCGCTTCCTTCCCGCCATCGGTGGAGTTTTCCCGCCATCCGGCGCCATCTTCAGCCTTCTTCCCGCCATACGTGGAGTTTTCCCGCCATTGGACGCCATCTTGAGGACGCCGCGCGGGAAGAAGAGGGGCGTGGACTCCGAAAGCGCGCGAGAACTGAAGCCCCGCCTCACGTCCGGACGTTGCGTAAGGTCCTGGAAGGAGCCCAGCAGACGCCGACGTCACAGGAGCGCGACGGAAGGTCCTCAACCCTGACGATCCACTGCGAAGCCGCGGCCTACGGAAGAGGATCATCGCAAGGTAGGCCACGGTCCACTAGGGGGGAGAAGGATGCCGGATACGGAGGAGAGCTTCACCGCTTCAACCCCCGCCAGCGCCACCGCTGTTGCGGTCATGCCTTTCACCATGCCCTATATCCCGGGGGCAGCCTGGCTACCCCAGTACTCAGGGGAGTCACATACCCTGCATGACTTTAGAGAAAAGCTGGATAGCCTCTTCCAGGTGTACCCCCTCACAGAGGAGCAAAAAGTGAGCATCCTGGTGGCCCAATTAACCAGGGCAGCCCAAAGGGAGGTAAAGTCCTGGCCACCTGGGAGGAGGACTGTCGCAGAGATACTAACCCAGCTAACCGAGGAGGAGCTGCAGTACTACCAATACGAGGAAAGCCAAGAGGACCCGGACGGGTCTGAGGACTACCCTCAGGAGGGAGCACAAAGAGGACATAGCTACTGAAGGGAAGTAGCGTGAATAAAGAGCTGTACATAGTTACCCGTTAGGGTACAAGGACTGCTGCTAATTAAAATATGGTCCCCGTTGGGATTAGTGAATTGTTCCCCGTGTGTCCCTATCCCTTACCAGGCTGAGGACTGTGAGCAGCCATCCCCTATCCCTTACCAGGCTGAGGACTGTGAGCAGCCAATCCTTATCCCCACTGGCCGAGGACTGAGAGCGGCCATATCCTGTAAATAATTATGTGTTTCTAGTAATTTATAGGAGTCCTTGGTGGATTTACCGGGAATCCTTTGTGCATATAGTTGGAGCGTAACCCAGGACGGACTAAAAGACTGATAAGGACTCGGGGCAGGACAGACCCCTACCTGGTTACGTCTCCCTGTTTTGGTGAAATGGACACCTTGCTTTTCTTCAAAAACTGCACCCGGTTGCGGACACGCCGTAACCATCTTTATGTGTTTTTCTTATTGTATTATTATTGTTTATACCTTGTTATGTTTTTCTAAAAATATGTTTAGTCCCGGAGTACTAAATTTCACTAGGGGGGAATGTGGCACCCCAGGGGTCTGGTTTCCACAGTAACAGCAATGTTATGTCTGAGAGCAGGTGGGAGGTCTCTTGGTCAGGGATCCTGTGCATGCCACACCTCCTGCCCAGTCCTGGGAGGGGAAGAACTTCCCCTATATAAACCTGGGGCTGAGGCAGGGTTAGAGAGTTGAGAGGGAGAGTTCAGCCAGGAGGGCTGACAGGGAGCTGTGGCTCCGGCTGGGCCCAGCTCCTGGGCCATGCCAGAAGTAGAGAAGAGAAGCAGCATAGGAAGAAACAACAGGAGCTCTGTGGGAGCAGTGTTACAAAGAGTCAGGGGCTGGCAGCTGCAGAGCTCGCCCTGACTGAGAAGATTTCTTACCGGACCCGGAGTCCGAGGCTGTGGGGACTAACTCTTACCCAGCAGCAGAATCCGTCAGGCAGGGGATTTCAGGTCCTCTGGCCAAGAAACCCGAAGGCACGGTCACACGCATGGGACCAGCACCGCCGTCGTGGAGCGGAAGCTACTAGAAGGCCCCGAGTCACCGGCCATACGGGTGAGCACCACACGGTACACTCAGGGACGTGGGCTACTTATACCCGCTTCTAGCAAGGTAGCCAGAAGAGTATCGTTAGTTTGGGAGGCCTACAACTCCGCCTGGCCAGGGGAGATCCCATCTGCTCAAGGACTGACCAGGCCCCAACCGCTAGCCAGTACTCCGGGAGGGTCTATCTTTATCACCAGTAAAGACCCTGAACTACACCGCATCGTCTCTGAGTGATTCCTGCTACCCCCATCATCCACGTCGGCTGCCCTGAGGCCATACCCCTCCCGTTGGGGGTGATACTATCACGCTGCACAATCCTACCACCGGCCTCAGCGGTCTGCCCTGCAGCGGCAGCTCCTTCGCTGCATTCAACGGGTGGCGTAGTCGTCCAACATCTACCGCTAATACAACGCCACTTAGTCTGACTCCCTGGGCACGGACCGGGTCACCGCCACGAGACTACAACCCTCAACAGATCCGGCTCCGGGTAAGCTCCTGCATGCGCAACGCTGTGCGACACAGGCCCAGGGGTGCGTCATAGGCACTGGAGTCAATGTCTCATTCTCTCCTAAGAGGAAGAGACCAGTCGGGAAAGAGCGGAAGGAAACGGTGGCAGGCCTCAGGAAAGCTGGGTCGCCTGACGGGGAGTCCCTAGTACCAAAAGAAGCCATTTAGGAGGGGACAGTGGAAGATCTTTTAACGTACTGTGTAACAGGAGCAACAACCGGAAGGGGCTCTGCCCCATACTACATGCCGCAGTTGAACCGGATCTAAAGTCTCCTGGTGTTTGTGTTACTGATCAGGGCCCCAAGGACAGAGATGTAACAGAGGCCTCCGGTATACTAGTAAGAGCAGAGTGAATACAACAGCACAACACACATGGGTAAGGATCCTGTTTACAAGAGGGGTTTCGAAGTTAAGAGAAGACCGAACTGGCCCACAGCGTTGAGCCCTGAGCCCCCCTTCACTTGCATTAAAAAATTTCCTACCATTCCCTAACTAAACTATCTAACTATTTTTTTCCCTACTTCCTGTGTGATTTTTCTTCATTTGAGAATTCCAGTGCAATCAGGGATCAGAGGCTGCGGTCACGGCCGCAGCCCCTACACCAACCCTGAAATCAAGAAACATCAGTGACGCTCATTTCAAGGGCGGGACCAGTCCCTGCTGTGTCCCAACGCACTATGCACTGAACGATGTGCATAATCATAGCGTGCGCTCTGTTTTACAGACTCACATCAACAGTGACGAGCCCACATGACAGAGGAGAACGCACTGTCAGAGCGCAGTGTCAGAATACCCGGCGGCACGTAGAGAACAGTGCAGCCCCCGCAAGTGACCACCCCTTTAATTCCTGTGTAGTCCCTGAACAGTTAAAAAATTTCATGACAGCAGTTTTCAAGTATTTGTGCGGTTTTAAAAATGGTATCACTTTTGGGGAGTTTCCAATATATAGGTCCCTCTAAGTCCATTGAAATCTGAGTCGGTCCCTAAAGAAACAGGTTTTGTAAATTTCTTGAAAAAATGAAATATTGCTGCTAAACTTTAAACCCTTCTTAAATCCTAACAAAATAAAATGACAATTGAAAAATTATGCGGATGTAAAGTAATGTGAATATAGCTGTGTCTCACCTTCTAGGAAGAGAAAATGGAAAAAGGAACTGCGCAGATCTAAGTTCAATATTACTCAAAAAAGTAGTAAAAGGTGGGCTAACTGAGTACTGCTCACCTTGTAGAAGTCTTGAGATTGAGCATTTAATAATGATATGACTCCTGTGACATACAGAGTCTTCATTTGGCTTGCAGCACACTTTGCCAGGAAAATCAGGCCTCCATATAGGAATATCCTTGCAGAAGTCTTGAAATTCACATAACAATAGAACTTTTGAGGTTTATGGAGTCTTTATTTGGCATGCAGCACGCTTTACCAGAAGAATCAGGCTTCCATATAGGAAGATCCTGTTAAGGCTGAGTTCACACGATGCGTATTTCATGCGTTTCCGCAGCGTTTTTGCAGTTGCGTAAACGCCGCGGAAACGCATGAAAAACGCATGGTAGAAGGGAAGCAATGTTCCCCAATGGAAATCCGCATGTGCTGTGCCCGTGATGCGGATTTTTCCGCAGCGTTAACGCTGCGGTCAAAAATCCGCAGCATGTCAATTAATTTTGCGGAAACGCGGCGATTTCGCCGCCATTGACTTGCATTAGAACGCGCCAATTCCGCAAGACAGCATTTGTACTTGCGTTATTGGCGCGTTCTAATATGCGGATGGTACCCGGGTGTGGAGGAGAGGAGAGTCTCATCCACACCCAGGTACCATTAAAAAAAAAAGAATAAAATAAAAAATAAATGTATTCTTACCTTCTGTCGGCCCGCGCACCGCTCCTGCTTGGTTCCCGGCACTTGCAGTGAGTTGTAGGACCTGCGGTGACGTCAGAGTCATGTGACGGGTCACGTGACGCTGACGTCGGCAGGTCTTTCAATTCAAAGTTGCCGGCAGCCGGGAGAACGGAGTGAGCAGGACAGCGCGGGCCATCGGAGGTAAGTATATACACTCTCTCGGGTCACACTATATAAATCCATGCTGTTTGCATGGATTTATATAGTGTGACCTAGTTGTCAAGCACTTTCCAGGTGATGCTAAAATCGCCTGGAAAGCGCTTGTCAATCTGCATGCGGAAACGCATGTGAATCTGCATGTGGATCCGCATGTATTCTGCAGGAAAAACGCATGCACAATCTGCATGCGTTTTTTCTGCCAGGGAGATGCAGAAATGATGCAGAAATTTTCTGCTTCATTTCTGCATCGTGTGCACATACCCTAAGGCAGTTAAACAAATAGGTGTGTTCTGGTTAAAGTATTGCGGCGCTTCCAGATAAGATCCAGTAGGTTTTTTCATCCAGAATTTATTTTTCAAAAGAATATAAAATATAGAATAGCAAGATACTATATTCTATATTTTATATTCTTTTGAAAAATAAATTCTGGATGAAAAAAACTACAGGATCTTATCTGGAAGCGCCGCAATACTTTAACCAGAACACACCTATTTGATTAGCGGATGTAAAGTAGCCATATGGTAATTTATTAATTATTTTGTACAGCATGACTAACTGGTTTAACCCCTTCACCACCCAGCCTGTTTTCACCTTTTTGACCAGACCAAATTTTACAATTCTGACCAGTGTCATTTTATGAGGTAATAACTCTGGAATGCTTCACATATCCCAGTGTCTCTGAGATTATTTTTCGTGACATATTGTACATAATGTTAGTGGTAAATTTAGGTCGATATATTTTTGCGTTTATTTGTGAAAATATTGGAAATTTGGCAAAAAATTTAGAAAATTTCTCAATTTTCAAATTTTATTTTTATTCCCTTAAACCACATAGTTATGTCACACAATATAGTTTAAAAATAACGTTTTAATTTTATAATGTTGAGCCGTGAAAATGAAAAAATAAAATTTTCCCGCAAAAATGTTGGTTTTGCCCCAAATTTTTCATTTTCACAAGGGTGGCAGGAGCGAAATGGACCATAAAATTTCTTGTGCAACTTCTCCAGAATACACCAATACCCATTTGTGGTCAAAAACTACTTTTGAGGCACAGTGCAAAGCTCAAAAGGGTAGAAGTGCCATATTGGAGTTCAGATTTTGCTGGAATGGTTTGATGGCATGTCACATTAGCAGAGCCTCTGAGGTGCCAGAAGTTGATGTTATTTTACAAACTACACCCAATCCCAATGAATTAATCTAGGGATGCAATGAGCATGTTGACACCACATGTGCCTTATAGAATTTTATACCATTGGGCGGTAAGAAAAAATAATTCAATTTTTAAACATTTTTAGCACTAAAATGTTATTTTAGCCCCAAGTTTTTATTTTTTTATAAGGGCTTATAGGAAAAAAATGGAGCTCACAGTTTGTTATGCAATTTCTTCTGAGTGTGCCAATAACCTACATGTGATCGGGAACTACTTTTCAGGCACAGTAGAAAGTTCAGAAGGGAAGGAGCGCCATATGAGACCACGGCCCCACTATCAGTATTTGGTCAGTATTCGGTCAGTTTTTTTTCTCAGGAGTGGGAGCCAAAACCAGGTGAGGAACTATCAGAGAAAATGTATAACAGAAACGAGTGCACCAATTCTGCATTTATCACCCACTCCTGGTTTTGGCTCCGACTCCTGAGAAAAAATACCGACCGAATACCGACCAAATACTGATAGTGGGGCCGTGGCCTTATAGTGCACATTTTATATGGTTTGTGGGAGCCATGACCCACTGGAAGATCCCCTGAAGTGCCAGAAAAGCAGAACCCCATTTTACAAACTTCACCTCTCAAGACATTTATCCAAGGGTACGCTCACATCTGCGTATATAAAGTAGCTGAGATTCTCAGCCATAAAAGTTGGAGAGTGTCATGCGTTTTTTTTTCTCACCTATCATCCATATGACTTGCGTATCCAATTCATATGCAATGTGTTTTTAACATGAGCTTTTACATCCAATAATTATCTTTATCATTTCAAGCTAGTTTTCTAACTAATAAAACAATCTTATATACAGATAAAGGTAGTTGATACATAGAAAGAAACAAAATATTTCAGTGAGATATATAATCTGTGCTTTGCATGTGTAGTTTTCTGTACTTGTATTTAGCTAATAAATAAAAGAAAAAAATGGCGTGGGGTCCCTCTTATTTTTATTAGCCAGCTGAGGGAAAGCAGACAGTTGAGAGTTGGTCTTAATAGTTTGGGGAGGGGCAATAAACATGGAGCTTCCCAGGCTTTTAAAATCAGCTCACAGCTGTCTACGTTACTCGTTATCATTTTTTACTCGTTATTATTTTTAATAACCAGCAAAGTTTAAGCAGACAGCTATAGGATGATAATAATAGGCTGGGAAGGGGCCATGGATATTGGCCCCCTCCCAGACTAAAAACACCAGCCCTCAGCCGCCCCAGAAATGGTGCATCCATTAGATGCACCAATTCTGGCATTTGGCCTCGTCTATTCCCGCTTGCCCTGGTGCGTTGGCAAGTGGTGTAATGGTTTTTGGGTTGATGTCAGCTCAGCTTTGTAATGTCAACTGACATCATTACTAACCCCGTAAGTTTAAAGCAAAAACCACACACAGAGAAAAGTCCTTTATTTATACAAAGCACTCCCCAACCCTCTTTTACCCATTTATTACCTTTAAAACATCAAATATTCCAAAGAGGTCCGCCGTAAATTCAACCCACGTCCCACGATAGTCCTCAAATCTTCTACATCTGGATGGTGTATTGAGCAGTGACATGAGTAATGCGGCAGCCGTGCTGGTTTTTAAAAATCGGAGGGGACCCCACATCATTTTGTTTTGGGTTCCCTCTTTTTAATAACCAGTGAAGGCTATGCAGACAGCTGTAAGATTATATAAATAGGCTGGGAACCTTTATAAATATTGGCCCCTTCCCAGAATAATAACACAAGCCCACCGATATCTGCTTTTCCTCAGCTAGTTAATAAAAATAACGGGGACCCCACGCCATTTTTTTCTTTTATTTCGTTATTTATTAGTTAAATACATGTACAGTAAAACTGCACACGCACTGCACTAATTATACAATATATCTTAATGACATCTTTCTATCTATTATATATATACAGTACAGACCAAAAGTTTGGACACACCTTCTCATTTAAAGATTTTTCTGTATTTTTATGACTATGAAAATTGTACATTCACACTGAAGGCATCAAAACTATGAATTAACACATGTAAAATTATATACTTAACAAAAAAGTGTGAAACAACTGAAAATATGTCTTATATTCTAGGTTCTTCAAAGTAGCCACCTTTTGCTTTGATGACTGCTTTGCACATTCTTGGCATTCTCTTGATGAGCTTCAAGAGATAGTCACCGGAAATGGTCTTCCAACAATCTTGAAGGAGTTCCCAGAGATGCTTAGCACTTGTTGGCCCTTTTGCCTTCACTCTGCGGTCCAGCTCACCCCAAACCATCTCAATTTGGTTCAGGTCTGGTGACTGTGGAGGCCAGGTCACCTGGCGTAGCACCCCATCACTCTCCTTGTTGGTCAAATAGCCCTTACACAGCCTGGAGGTGTGTTTGGGGTCATTGTCCTGTTGAAAAATAAATGATGATCCAACTAAACGCAAACCGGATGGAATAGTATGCCGCTGCAAGATGCTGTGGTAGCCATGCTCTTGCAGGATGACTTCAATTTTGAATAAATCCCCAACAGTGTCACCAGCAAAGCACCCCCACACCATCACACCTCCTCCTCCATGCTTCACGGTGGGAACCAAGCATGTAGAGTCCATCCGTTCACCTTTTCTGCGTCACACAAAGACATGGTGGTTGGAACCAAAGATCTCAAATTTTGACTCATCGGACCAAAGCACAGATTTCCACTGGTCTAATGTCCATTCCTTGTGTTCTTTAGCCCAAACAAGTCTGTTCTGCTTGTTGCCTGTCCTTAGCAGTGGTTTCCTAGCAGCTATTTTACCATGAAGGCCTGCTGCACAAATTCTCCTCTTAACAGTTGTTGTAGAGATGTGTCTGCTGCTAGAACTCTGTGTTGCATTGACCTGGTCTCTAATCTGAGCTGCTGTTAACCTGCGATTTCTGAGGCTGGTGACTCGGATAAACTTATCCTCAGAAGCAGAGGTGACTCTTGGTCTTCCTTTCATGGGGCGGTCCTCATGTGAGCCAGTTTCTTTGTAGCGCTTGATGGTTTTTGCAACTGCACTTGGGGACACTTTCAAAGTTTTCCCAATTTTTTGGACTGACTGACCTTCATTTCTTAAAGTAATGATGGCCACTCATTTTTCTTTACTTAGCTGCTTTTTCTTGCCATAATACAAATTCTAACAGTCTATTCAGTAGGACTATCAGCTGTGTATCCACTAGACTTCTGCACAACACAACTGATGGTCCCAACCCCATTTATAAGGCAAGAAATCTCACTTATTAAACCTGATAGGGCACACCTGTGAAGTGAAAACCATTTCCGGTGACTACCACTTGAAGCTCATCAAGAGAATGCCAAGAGTGTGCAAAGCAGTCATCAAAGCAAAAGGTGGCTACTTTGAAGAACCTAGAATATGACATATTTTCAGTTGTTTCACACTTTTTTGTTAAGTATATAATTCGACGTGTTAATTCATAGTTTTGATGCCTTCAGTGTGAATGTACAATTTTCATAGTCATGAAAATACAGAAAAATCTTTAAATGAGAAGGTGTGTCCAAACTTTTGGTCTGTACTGTATATTCTATCTATTCTATTCTGACAGTTCACGCTGTTCTTGGCTGATGAAATGTCAGGCTTCCTATGAGATTTTGTTTTAACTCCAGATTTTACTTCTTCACACGGGGAAATGGGTAAAAATGGCACCAAAATTTGACAAACAATTTCAAATTGTTCTTAGCCATATGACAAGACTCGGGAGGGACGGAGCGCTATTTGCTTCCTGGAGCACAGATTTTCCTACAATGGTTCGTGGATTCCATATACAGAGCTCCTAAGTGCTAGAAGAGCAGAATCCCCCCTCAAGTGACCCCATTTTGGAAATTATACCCCTTTGGGTATTTACCTACAGCGGCAATGATTATTTGACTCCATAAATGTTTTCCAGAAACAAGCAGCAGTGGATGTTGCTGAGTGAAAATTGCAAATTTTCTATTGCAGTGCCGTACGTTGTTGTGCCCAGTATGTTGTAGTGCCCAGTAAATTGTTGTGCGCAGTACATTTTGCATCCATAAATAAGGCAGCCTGTCATCGCTACAGAAAGGCCAAACATGTGGATGCTAAATATGATTTAGGCACATCGTGGGGCTCGGATGGGAGACGGGCATTTAGATTTGGGAGCGGGAGAATTTGCTGAATTTTTTTGGGGGGAGCCATTTCTTTTTCATAGCTTTAGTACTACCAGTAACATGGAAGCCCCCTATATTTCCGTTAACAGATGACGGACCTGAGTAAGGACTTGCTTTTTTTTGTAGATTGACTTGAAGCTTTTATTGGATACATTTTACAAAACATTTTAGATCACTTTTATCCTGTTCTTTAGGCTGATGTGACATGCAGAAGTAGTACTGTTGCTTCAAAAGCATCCAGCAACTTTAAGAGGTAAAACAATCACAGGAGACAGGAAGTGTTGTGCTTCAGAAGGATCCAGCAACTAGAGGGGTTAATACAGTCACAGGAGACAGGGAGTGCTTAGTAGAGCCCCAGGGGGATTGTGTTGAACTTGTTTATTAGTCTGGCTGCAGCCGAAGGGAAAGGTGGTGTGTGTGATCTGTACCACACAAAAGCGCTGGCAATTGAACAGGATTCAAGTCAAGAGGGAAGCTGAGTACAGGTCAGATAGACTTCCTGAACTAGCAGTGCAGGGTATCATCGGGCAGAAAGATAAGGACTGGAAGGAATTGTGTCACAGGGATCATCTCCCTCATTAAACCCCCCCCCCCCATCTCAATGCAGGATAAAGAATGTTGTGTATGTGAAGGAAAAGCCTGTGATTGTGGGTGCATAGAAGTGTGCTGTTAAAGAGACTTGATCTTTGCTGTACTATGCTACTAAGAAAGACTAATTATTAATTTCATGTGCCTTTAAGAAGAAACTGTTTGTTACTGGAGCCTGTTGCTCAAGAGTCTTAAATTGTACTGGCCGTGCGGCTTCATATTGAATGCTATTGTTCAACTGTTCAGGAGGACTCTTGTCAAATGTGTCTGTTCAGCAAGTGAATCCATCTACGTGTCTGTGCCTGAGGGTCAATACCCCTGTATGATTGAGAGAGCTGCAGTCTATGGTCACCCTGAGTAATGGTTCTCCCAGGATTCCAAAGAATTCATGAAACCTGTCTCGCCCCTATCTAAACTTAGGCGGCGTGCATGTAACACTAAGCACTTGCAGTGGGGAAAATAATTATTTGATACACTGCCAATTTTGCAAGTTTTCCCTCCTATAAAAAATAGAGAGGTCTGTAATTTTTATCGTAGGTACACTTCAACTGTGAGAGACAGAATCTTGAAAAAAAAACAAGAAAATCAAATTGCATGATTTATACAGAATTAATTAGCATTTTATTGCATGAAATAAGTATTTGATACAATAGAAACACAGAACTTAATATTTGGTACAGAAACCTTTGTTTTCAATTACAGAGGTCAGACATTTCCTGTAGTTCTTGACCAAGTTTGCACACACTGAAGCAGGGATTTTGGCCCACTCCTCCTTACAGATCTTCTCCAGATCTTTCAGGCTTCAGGGCTGTCGCTGGGCAACATTGAGTTTCAGCTCCCTCCAAAGATTTTCTATTGTGTTCAGGTCTGGAGACTGGCTAAGCCTCTCCAGGACCTTGAAACGCTTCTTACGGAGCCACTCCTTAGTTGGCCTGGCTGTGTGTTTTGGATCATTGTCATGCTGGAAGACCCAGCCCCGACCCATCTTTTAATGCTCTTACTGAGGGAAGAAGGTTGTTGTTAGAACCCTCCTGTTTGTGTTTTTTTCATCTTGTGTTTTGCGGTCATGTGACCTCCTGCCTTTATATTCCAGCTCCGCCCTTCTGGCTGTGCTGGACTTCAATGTTGTTTTGACTGTTTCTCTAGCCAGGTGCTTTGGTGCCTATCTCTGTCAGTTCGCTTGGTCCTTCTGGAACCTCTAGTACCTTTTGTCGGTTTGTCTTTTTGTGTTCTGCAACAACTTCTCTGTTTAGGAGGTGTCCCATTTTTGTTCCAGTCCTTAGTTCTTTTAGGGACCCCTCCCATTATGCTATAGGTCTTCGTTCAGACTAGCCGAGGACTAAGGCGGGTCTGTTCGCTAGGAACAGGCAGCCCTCTACATCGTAGGGATTCAGCTTAGTCTTACTGTAGGGACAGCTTTCCCCCTTCTTTCCTTAGTACATGTTGCAGGTTATGACAGTAAGTCCAGCCCAAAAAGAAAAAACTAAAGGTAAAAAATTTGGGTAGCAGTATGGCTTCCGTCCAAGTTTTGGCTCAACGATTGCAGGGATTGTCTCTGGAGGTGTTCAAGCTCCAGCAACACGTGAGTAGCTGTTCTGGAGCACATTTTGTGGAGCCCAAGGTAGGACTGCCTGATGTTTTTTATGGTAAACTGCTAGATTTTTTTCCTTTAAAAATGCTTGTTTGTTATATTTTCGTTTGAGACCAAGGTCCTCTGGGAATGAATAAAAGCGCAGTGGTTTTATTATGTCACTTTTGTGCAAAGAACCACAGGGGTGGGCCTTATCTCTCCAACCTAATGATCCATGCTTAAGGTCTGTAGAAGAATTTTTTTCGGCTATGGGTCTATTATATGACGATCCTGATCGAATCTCATCTGGTGAGGCAGAACTCAGGCATTTGAATCAGGGGTCAGGTGATGTTGAAAGTTATTGCACACACTTTAGAAGATGGGCTTCAGAAGTCAAATGGAATGATCCTGCTCTGAAATGTCTATTTATTGCTGGTCTGAGTGAAAGGGTTAAGGATTTGCTAATTGCATTCCACGCACCTGAGACTCTGCAGGATGCAATGCAATTAGCTGTTCGTGTGGACAGGAGGCTGAGATTTAGGCAGAATGAGGTAAAGACTCCTGTAATGCCAGGTCCTAGTCCCCAGAAAATCTGCTCAGATGATGGAGAACCGATGGAGGTTGGAGCGAAGTCGCTCTCCTCTCAGGAAAGAGACCGAAGGTTCGCCGAGGGATTACGTCTTTATTGTGGTAAAGCTGACCATTTGATTAAGTATTGTGAGCTTCGTTTAAGTAAAGAAAAAAAAAAGGTCAGGTACGCCCGTATAGCTTGTTTACGCTCTGCAGGAGTATTTCTTTCTGGGAGTACTACTTTGCAGGAAAATTTGATTGAATTTCAGGTATTTGTGGATTGTGGTTCAACACTTAATGTGATTGATAAAGGGTTTTTGGAAAACCTTAAATTGAAATCCAAACCTTTGTCATCACCTATTTCTGTGATTGCAATTGATAACACTCCCTTGAAATGTATTATTCACAAGGTTGCTGCATTTCCCCTCACTATCAATGGAGTTCACCAAGAAATTTTGGACTTGGTTGTATTAGATAATTTACCCTCTCCAGTTTTTCTAGGTTTACCTTGGTTAAAACTGCACAATCCTTTACTGGACTGGTTTACTAATGTGATTAAGTCTTGGAGTCCGAAGTGCTATGATAAATGTTGTAATGGTCGCATTGCGGCTGTGGAAAAAGGGGAATTACCGGTACCTATTCAAGATTTTTGGAGGGTTTTTTCGGAGGAGGAGTCTCAAGTTTTACCTCCTCATAGGGATTATGATTGCGCCATTGAGTTTGCTTCGGGAGCTACTCTTCCCAAGAGTTGCTTGTTTATTCTGACTATTCCTGAAAGAAAGGCCTTGGAGGAGTACATACAGACTAGCCTGGCTGCTGGTCACATTAGACCTTCTAAGTCGCCTGTGGCAGTTGGATTTTTCTTTGCTAAAAAAAAGGTCGGGGGTTTACGTCCATGTCTGGATTTTCGTGAAATTAATAAGATTACTGTACGCAATTCATACCCAATGCCGTTAATTCCTGACTTGTTTAACCAGTTAGTGGGGGCCAAGTAGTTCTCTAAAATTGATCTCCAGAGCGCATACAATTTGTTACGAGTGAAGGAGGGTGATGAATTAAAAACTGCTTTTAACACTCCGGTAGGTCATTTTGAGAATACGGTGATGCCTTTTGGTCTTACCAATGCACCTGCATTTTTTCAGAACCTTATTAATGACATCCTGAGACTTTTGATTGGTAAGAATGTGGTTGTGTATTTGGATGACATTTTGATTTATTCACCAGATCTAGAGTCCCATTGGCAGAGTGTACGTGAAGTTTTGCAGTTATTGAGTGATAATTCACTCTTTGCTAAGCTGCAGAAATGTGAGTTCGCTGTGCAGAAAATTAGTTTTTTTGGCTACATTGTCTCCAGCGAGGGCTTTGAGATGGACCCGGTGAAGGTTCAGGCTGTGCAGGAATGGCCTAGGCCTATTGGTTTGAAATCTATACAGAGATTTTTGGGTTTTGCCAATTATCACAGGAAATTCATTAAGAATTTTTCTGTAATTGTTAAGCCTCTAACCGATCTCACCAGGAAAGGTGCGAATACGGTCCAGTGGACTACTGAGGCCATTGAAGCATTTAAGTATCTCAAAGAGAGGTTCAGTTCTGCCCCTATCCTTATGCAGCCTGATGAGACCAAGCCTTTTTTGGTCGAGGTCGATGCTTCATCGGTGGGGTTCGGAGCAGTTTTGTCTCAGGAGAACAGGGATGAAGTACATCCTTGTGCCTTCTTTTCGAAAAAAATTTCAGAAACCAAACTGAATTATGATGTTGGAAATCGGGAGTTGCTGGCTATTAAACTCGCGTTTGAACATTGGCATCATTTTTTGGAAGGCGCTAGATTTCCTATTCAGGTTTTCACAGATCATAAGAATTTGATCTATCTGGATGCTGCCAAGCGCTTGAATGCCCGTCAAGCTAGGTGGGCACTTTTTTTTCTTGGTTTCATTTTTCTGTTACCTATATCCCTGGTACTAAGAATGTTAAAGCTGATACTTTATGTCGCAGCTTCTCTCCTACGGTCGGTGCCGAGGAGGAGGAGAGCATTTTACAGAAAGGAGTTGTGGTGGCGGCATTGGACTCCGTTTTGGAGAATGGGATTCTGAAAGCTCAAGATGATGCTCCATCTAACACTCCCCATGGGAGGTTGTTCGTGCCTAGAACCTTTAGGAGAGATTTGTTTGTGGAGTGTCATGTGTCATGAGTCTCGGTTGGCAGGTCATCCAGGAATTTCGGAGACTAAGAGACTTATCAGTCGCAGTTTTTGGTGGCCTGGATGGCAGAAGGAAGTCATCAAGTGGGTGCGTCAATGTACAGTGTGTGCTAGGTCAAAGGCTTCACATACTCCTGCTGCGGGGTTGCATTGCCCTCTGGAGGTTCCTAGTGTGCCTTGGACGCATCTCACAATGGATTTTATTACTGATCTTCCTGTGTCCGAGGGTTTTACTGTCATCTGGGTGGTCGTGGACCGTTTTAGTAAGATGTGTTATTTGGTTCCATTCATTAAGTTGCCCTGCGCCAAGACACTCGCTAAGGCATTTGTTAAAGAGATTGTCAAGCTTCATGGCGTTCCCACAGATATTGTTTCTGATAGAGGACCTCAGTTTGTGGCTCACTTTTGGCGTGCTTTTTGTGACAGGTTGGGAGTCCATTTGTCATTTTCGTCTGGGTATCATCCTGAGTCTAATGGACAGACTGAAAGAAAGAACCAGGATGTTGAACAGTTTTTGCGTTGTTTTGTGACGGACAATCAAGAGGTGTGGTCTGAGTTTCTGCCTCTTGCCGAATTTGCTCTTAACAATCATACATCCTCCTCTGCTGGGTGTTCTCCTTTTTTTGTTGTACTGGGAGACATCCGTCTTTTGGCTCGTTCTCCAAATTGGGGTCGGCGGTGCCGGAGGAGGAGAATTTTTCCGGTGATTTGAAGAGCATTTGGACTAATGTACGTTGCAACCTTCAAGAGGCTAACAAGAAGTCCAAGAAGTATTTTGACAGGAAACGTAAGGATGTGGTGTTTACTGTGGGTGACTTGGTTTTGTTGTCCTCAAAGAACCCGCGGTTGAGGATTCCCTCTAAAAAACTGGGTCCTAAGTTTGTGGGTCCATTTAAAGTGCTTCAGGTTGTTAACCCATCTGCGGTTGGGTTGGATGTACCTACTTCTTGGAAGATTAATCCTGTGTTTCATGTTTCCTTGTTGAAAAAGACTGATGTCTCTGATAGGGATTCCACTGTCACAGTTCCTCCTGTGGTAGAAGATGGCGAATATGAAATTTCTTGTATCTTGAATTCTAGATGGCATAGAGAGAGATAACAGTATCTTGTCTCCTGGAAGGGTTTCGATCCCGCAGATAACTCCTGGGTAAGGGCGGATGACGTCTCTGCTCCTAGGCTTGTTAGAGCTTTCCACAGGAGGTTTCCGGATAGACCTGGGCCTGGAGGATCTGGAGGATCCGGAGGATCCTCATAAAAGAGGGGGTACTGTTAGAACCCTCCTGTTTGTTTTTTTTCCATCTTGTGTTTTGTAGTCACGTGACCACCTGTCTTTATATTCCAGCTCCACCCTTCTGGCTGTGCTAGACTTCAGTGTTGTTTTGACTGTTTATCTAGCCAGGTGCTTCTGTGTCTATCTCTGTCAGTTCGCTTGGTCCTTCTGGGATCTTTAGTACCTTTTTGTCAGTTTGTCTTTTTGTGTTCTGCAACAACTTCTCTGTTTAGGAGGTGTCTCATTTTTGTTTCAGTCCTTAGTTCTTTTAGGGACCCCTCCCCTTATGCTATAGGTCTTCGTTCAGACTAGCTGAGGACTAAGGCGGGTCTGTTCGCTAGGAACAGGCAGCCCGCTACATCGTAGGGATTCAGCGTTATCTTACTGTAGGGACAGCTTTCTCCCTTCTTTCCTTAGTACATGTTGCAGATCATAACAGTTGTTGACCAAAATCTCGCAATACATGACTCCATCCATCCTCTCTTCAATACACTGCAGTCGTCCTGTCCCCTTTGCAGAAAAGCACCCCCAAAGAATGATGTTTCCCCCACCATGCTTCATGGTTGGGAAGGTGTTCTTGGGGTTGTACACATCCTTCTTTTTCCTCCAAACACGGCGAGTGGAGTTGATACCAAAAAGTACAATTTTGGTCTCTTCTGACCACATGACCTTCTCCCATGCCTCCTCTGGATAATCCAGATGGTGATTGGCAAACTTCCAACAGGCCTGGAAATGTGCTGGCATGAGCAGGGGGACTTTGCGTGCCTTGCAGGATTTAAATTCATGACGGCGTAGTGTGTTACTAACAGCAATGTTTCAGACTGTGGTCCCAGCTTTATTCAGGTCATTGACCTGGTCCTCCCATGTAGTTCTGGGCTGATTCTAGACCTTTCTCAAAATCATCCCTACCCCACGAGGTGAGACCTTGCATGGAGCTCCAGACCGAGGAAGATTGACAGTCATCTTATGCTTCTTCCATTTTCTAATAATTGTGCCAACAGTTGTGGCTGTCTCACCAAGCTGCTTGCCTATTGTTCTATAGCCCATCCCAGCCTTGTGCAGGTCTACAATTTTGTCCCTGGTGTCCTTAGACAGCTCTTTGTTCTTTGCCATGGTGGAGAGGTTGGAGTGTGATTGATTGAGAGTGTGAACCGATGTCTTTTATACAGGTAACAAGTTCAAACAGATGCAATTAATACAGGTACTGAGTGCAGAGTAGGAGGGCTTCTTAAAGAAAAACTAACAGGTCTGTGAGAGCCAGAATTCTTGCTAGTTGGTAGGTGATCAAATACTTATTTCATGCAATAAAATGCAATTTAATTATTTAAAAATCATAAAATGGGATTTTTCTGTTTTTTATTTTTGGATTATGTCTGTCTCTCACAGGTAAAGTGTACCGGCGATAAAAATGACAGACCTCTCCAGTCTTTGTATGTGGGAAACCTTGCAAAATCGTCAGTGTATCAAATACTTATTTTCCCCACCGTATATCGGGGTTTCCATCTAAATTTCCAAATGACGTTAATTCATATTACACGCCCGATTAATCCAATCACTATAATGAGGCAGCAAAGTTACTTTGGACTCTGGTCTCTTTTCAGCGGTGTTCTTCTTTTCAGAAGTGCACAAAACTGTGGTTGACCACTCTTTCTACACGCTTTAAAAGACGTACACCACCAGATCATTGGCCAGATGGCATCCACAGTGCCTCCATCTGCCTCAATAAAGGGATTCTTCTATCGAGGTTTCCATCTGAATCACGTATTTCAGAGATTTACACGGAAACTCAGGTATAAGCGCTCAGCAGGGAGTGCAGGATAAATGTGAGCCGAGCCTTACTGCGATCTTTGGGAGACAGAATGAACAAATCAACAGTAAGTCAAGAATTGGTTTTATTTATTTTTTATGCCGTTCCTCTTGCGGTATAAGTGATATGACTACTTTATTCTTCAGCTCGGTATTATTACAGCGCTACCAGATTAATATTGTTTTTTTATCTTTGGCTGCTGTCACACTAAAAGACACTTTTTTTGCAAAAATAAGTTTTTGTATCTCCATATTCTGAGAGCTATAATTTTTCTATATTTCTGCCGACATGTTGGGGCTTGTTTTTTGCGGGACAAGTTGATGTTTTATTGGCACCATATTTGGTCACATTGATTGCTTTTTAGTCCAATTTTTAGGAGGCAGAATGCTATTCCGTGTGTGGTAAAATTGATATGGCAGCTTTTTTCTTCGGGTCAATATGATTACAGCGATACTAAATTTACATAATTTTTTTTATGTTTTGCCACTTTTACACAATAAAAACTATTTTATAGAAAAAATTATTATTTTTTCATTACTATATTCTGAGAGCTATAACTTTTTTATTTTTCCACTGATTAAGTGGGACATGATGGCATTTTCAGAGATACCATTTTTATTTACATTCATCTTTTTGATTGCGTTTTATTCCACTTTTTGTTCAGGAGTACCATGAAAAAACATAGTTTTTTCTCTCTTTTTTTATTTTTTATGGTGTTCATTGAAGGGATTAAATAGTGGGACAGTTTTATAGGCCGAGTTGTTCTGGTTGTGGCGATACAAAATATGTGTACTTTTTAAAATATTTTTTTTATTATTATGTGATTTTTTAGTTTATATTTTTACTTATATTTGTACTTTTTCTTAACTTTATTTCTTATGGTACTTTCAGTTTTAGCACTCTGGTCGCTGGTATAATGCATTGCAATGCATTATACCTGTCAGTGGTGCACTGACAGAAGCCTCTTAGACCTGGTCTAACAGGCTTTCCATAGCTGAGTAATCCGGATTTCGTCATGATGACTCCAGGTTGCCATTGCAATGATAGGGCCCTTGTAATGATATCGCGGGGGAGCCGATCGGACATAAGCCACCTCCATCTCCCAGCCTCCTAAATGTTGCGATTGATATTGATCGTGGCATTTAGAGGGATAAACAGCCGGGACACTCCTGGCTGTGAGAGCCCGGTCTCAGCTGTCATGTAAGCTGAGCTCCCAGAGGTGATCGCGTGGGCACAGCAAGGTTGGGAACCCCTTCCCAACAAGGACATGTGGGTACGTCCAAGGTCATGAAGGGATTAATCCAGATAGTGATACCATGCAAAATAGTTAATAAATAGCATTATCTGTATACTCTTTTGTGTCCTCCCCTGCGCAGGAGCTGTGGTATGATCAGGCCATGTTCCTGCACTCTCAGACACAGCCATTACACAGGACAAAGCTGGGGCACATTTATAAGATTATCTCAGCTCAGGAACATTTTTTTAACACATCCAATTCTGGAAATTACTAAGATCTATTTGTTAAAGTCTTATTTGTTTGTGGGAAAACACATTTAACAATGTATCAGTTAAAAACAGATGACATTTGGATGGAAAACTGATATACAAACTCAGCCTTCCTAGTTTCATCCATGTCTCATGGATCCCCATAGGCTTTAAAGGGAATCTGTCAGCAGGTTTTTGCTATCTAATCTGAGAGCAGCCTGATGTAGGCAAAGAGAAGCTGAATCCAACCATATATCATTTAGTTTATTGGGTGCAGCTATTCTCACACAATCAGAGCTTTTAGATTTAGCAATACAGCAGAGGTGAGAAAGCTAACCCCACCCACACCAGGCTCTGTATGTACATAGTCTATAGACAGTGAGCTGCTTATCACAGAAGGGGCATGGTCAGACCAGGGCTCACCCACCAGCTAGTCACAGCAATGATAATGTACTGGTGCTAAAACTATCATTGCAAGCAATCAAAAGAGCTTGATAAGAGAGGCATAGCTGAAATCTGTGTTTTAACCCCTACTTCATACTGTCTTCAGATTGCATAGCAAAAACCTGCTGACAGATTCCCTTTAATGGCTGGATCTGATCTGCAAAAACTGATGGGAATAGGACATGCTCTGAGTCTCATGGACCGGACACACAGATCCATTTTTAAAACGTATGTGTTATGGCTCAGAGAAGCTCTATGGGTTAGTGTGAGGTCCAAAAAAAATGGACGGCACTAGGACATGTCACACAGATGTGTGAATGTAGCTAAATACTCATTGTGGAAACTTAGCTTTAGTTGCAAAAATAATGGAGATTTTATTGTATAAAACTGCTGAGATTTTACTACAATTTCAAAAGATCAAGCAAAAAAATAAACATCACTTCACAGTGTGACGAAACCTTTACTGAGGGTATAGTAGATGCTTGAACTTTACAAGACCAGTTTAGACATAATAATTGTTGCTACCCTATAAACATTTGCCAGTATTGTGATGATAATTGCTTGCTATTCATGCAGAGAAATGTTACATTACCATTATTGTTTATCATTAATTGCTCTACATCATATTGTTCTCTATTAATAATTCAATAGTTTATTCAAAACATTTGTTCATAGTTCTTTTATTCATCATTTAAGTCACTTCAGTTTAAAGCAAAATGGACTTCTCAAAATTGTCTGTGGTAATGATGGCAATCAATAACTGATGCTTTACGGTATGTGCCCACGATCAGGAGCCGCTGCGAGTTTGAAGATGCGTGTTTATGTAGTGTCAAACCCGCAGCATCCAAATGTTACAGCATAGTGGATGGGATTTCTAGAAATCCTATGTCCACTATGCGTCTCCGTGCACCTGCGGAAACTGACATGCGGTGCGTCTTTCAGACCCGCATGTCAATCTCTCTTGCGGGTCCACATGTAGAATTTCCCCATAGATTACCATCTATGAGGAAAGTCTGCATGTGAAAAAAAAATGGTGCCGCTCATTTGCATAAATGCGGGCGGAAGCCGCGCGACTATTCAATAGTATCGGGGGATCCGTATCATGGGAATGTAACGTCATGCTACATTAAAGAGCCCCAAAAAATACAATTAAAATTGTTGGAACGTATTGTAACAAACATTTTAACTTTTTCTCTGTAAAAAAAAATAATTATATAATACCAGAAAACCGTCTTATCTATAAAACTTTTCTGATTCTGGATTCTACGCACTAATAGCTGTGAGAATGTAACAAATGCATTTAATTGTTCAACATATCTGATATTGAAATAAGCAAAATTTTTCAATTAGCAATGCTTTGCAAGGAAGCCTAAAATTCTCTTCACTTTACTACTGGCATTTGCCTGCCAGATATTACCTCCAATATATCACTTTTTATGACGCAAACTCTTTTGTTGGGGACGTACTTGTATAAGTCTAATGATTTTTTCCTCTTACCGTGTATATTTTTAGCTGATCTTTGCCTGTAGGCTGTAATTGTTACATAACACTTAATGAATCAATAAGCGTTCCGCATGCCATTAATTACTCTAATGATTTCAACTCTATTCCGCATGCTGTTTGTGGGAGGTTAGTGAGGCCGGATTTTTCATATTATGATGTAGAGTAGCTTCACGAGTGCATAAAGCAAACCTATTATCTGGATTTTATACCCCAAACTGCATGTAGAGGAACTTTAAAACTGATTAAATCCTTACATTTTGTGCAGAAATCTGTTTTGTTGTTTTAGAGAAATCCAAAGATGAAATTGCATGCTAATTAGTTGCAAGTGCAGTGGGGTGGGCACTACTGTTACAGCTCTCCTGCTTCTCTGTTCTTTCCCCACCCAATACCTGCCTCCTGTCTCTGACTAACCGGTCGCTGAAACAGAGTCATCTGTCAGTCTCACACTGGGGGCAGATAGTGTGTGGTGGGGGACGCAGAGAAGCAGGAGAGATGTAAGATTAGTGCCCACCCCACTGCACTTGCAACTCATTAGCACACAATTTCAAGTACTGATTTCTCTAAAACAGGAAAACGGATTTCTGAAGCCAACTAAGGACTTACTCAGCATTAGAGCACCTTTACATGCATGCCATTATTTTGGAGCATAAAATCCTGATGACAGATTCTAAATTCATATTATGATCTGCAATATGGTAAAATACTTACATACACAGTATTGCTCCACCCACAAGTATTCCACACTCCTGTATGGGTCACTAAAGAGAAACTATCAGTAGGATTAACCCTTCTAAGGCGTCTATATGGGCACGCAGGTAATAGGAAGCTGAATAAAATGATACCTTGATATTTTTGATCCAATGTCTTATTCCAGAGAAATCCATGTTTTTCTTGTATGTAAATGAGCTGTTAAGATCTATGTGCTGGAGATAGATCTCCCTGAGAATCTGCCTCCAGGGCTCATTGTAAAGAGGGGCATTACCATTGTGAGGCATGTAATGACTGACAGACTGCTCTCTTGATCTACATGTCTCTCACTGGTAACACCCGTCTTCATTTAATATAAGCTCTGGAGGCAGATTCTTAGAGAGATCTGTGTCCGGCCCATAGATCTTAACAGCTCATTTACATATTAGAAAAACATGACTTTCTTTGGAATAAAACATCATATCACAGATATCAAGGTAGCATATTATTGAACTTTCTATGACCTACATGCTCATATAGACCGCTTAGGAGAATTGATCTTACTAATAGATTGCCTTTAAGTTGTACATTTAGTATGTCTGCTACTGTGTTGAGCAAGCATATAGTAAGTAATTGTAGATATAGCAGTTCACGAATATATAAGCTTCTTGTGTTCTTCCAGACTGGATGTGCCTTTTATTGTTTATTAATTTTTTATTATTATTGGGTTTTAATTCAGGTTACAACATAAGGATGCAGTGACTTTTTTTCTAAGACCATACATATAAAAGTTATACATATAAAAGTTATCTAGTGATATACAATAGCTGTATGAGGATTGGCTTATTGTAGATTTCTTTAATAAGACCTTTTAAGGGTATATATAATTTATTGAATAATTTTTATTTTGAGGGTGTTAATTTCTGTTTTTCTCAATTTTTTACATTTTATCTAATTGGTTTTACTATTATTGCACAAATAAAATACTTTTTTTCTAAATAATTTGTTTTTGTGTTGCCACAATACAAGTGCCATGCATTTTTTAATTTTGCCATCCTTATAGCATGAGTGCTTGTTTTTTGTCCAACAATTTGAAGAGTCAGCACTATGTACAGGCGAGAGCAGGACGTTGTGTTGAAGAGTACCAAAATGCACTCAGTGTACAGAGGGTGGCCTGGGACAGCCACAGCCATTTTACATAACGCACATAAAAGGAGGCTGCTAAATAGACTAATCACAGCCGCAAATTCCAAAGAGAGGGCACGGATAGTTGGTAATTTTTGATTACTTTTTACTTAGCGTCTTGCTACAGATTTCATTCTTTTTTTGGAAGTAGGATAAACAAAAAACCCAACAAATATTATTTGTTTTTGTATTTTATGGAACAGAGGTAATTAGGTCAAAAGAGGCATAACAGAAATGTCTGGAGAGCAAACAGGGAAGTGTATAGTGATGATACTTAAATTGGTGACATAAAAGACTTCAAGTACAATACGAATTAGATAAAAACTGTCTAAATCCGCTGACTTCTGTATCAGCAGTTAATATGATGTGTGTGGGGGCTTTCCAACTCTTCCCTGACAGATGATTTTGGGGGAGATGACAATTTTTTGCCCAAACTTTTCTTCTGCAGTAGCTTACTTTCCTATTCCCATAGAGAACATAAGAACAATCATGTTTATGGAAGAGTCTGGAGAGATCGCTGTCAGCTGAACGTGTGTTCGAATTACAGTTACTTAAAGTGTATGACCCTCTTTAAAGGAGTTGTCAGAATTAGATGATCCCTCACGAATGTCTAAAAGGTGCTGCATAAAATAAGAAAAGATGCATACTTATCTCCATAACCAGCAGGTTTTTTTATTTTATGCAGCACCTTAAGAAATTCATAAGGGGTTGTTCAGTGGCGGACAACTCCTTTTAAGGATGCAATTAACTTATCTTCTCTGATTAGTTTTCAAAAGAAATCAATGTAGTTTCCAGACTGGGGCACAATTGCTTTTAAGAAAATGCAATAATTTTAAATAATACAAAGCTAATGAGGAATGTTATTATATACTTAAATACCCATGCCACAAACAGTGTTTAAGAAGTACATTAGCAAAAATGCTGAAATGTTATCTCATTAGGAGGTGAAACTTAAAGAGAACATGTCAGCACGATTTTGTAATGCAAAGTAAAGACATGACTATCATGGCGCTGTAATACTGATTACATTTAATCCACTTTGTGGTTCTTCTTTCATAACAATTTGAAATTTTCTGCTGATTAGATGTCGGTGCACAAAGACGGAACTGTACCCGGGGTCTGTTCCCTGTCTGTGATTACCCGGCCCCTCCGCCTGCCACCGGTGATTGCTGAGATTTCAAACAGAGGAGGTAGGTCATTCACAGTGCAGAGGCAGGAGGAGGGTCGGGGAATCACAAACAGGGAGGAGAAGACCAGTGCACAGACCGGCCCCTGTGCACTGAAATCTAATTAGCAGATAACTTCAAAGATTGATTAAAGAACAACAAAGCAGATTTATTCACCAAAGGCATCAATTTAATCAGTATTACAGCGCCATTACAGCCATGTGTTTACTTTACATTAGAAAATTGTGCTGACAGAATCTCTTTAAAGCTCTCAGGCTGTGATTTTAAAATTTTAACAGGGCCATCCACCAAGTTGCAAATACTTCCACGTGCCGCTGTATACAATAACTTCATTTTAGTGCTTTTACTCTTTGTACTTCCAGAGTGAAATGTTTATTTATTTAATAAAATAATTATTACTGGGATTATTATTATAGAATTAACTATACATGTTATTGTACTTTCACAAACACTGCTTTCCTGTATGTGGCACTTTGGCCACTTTTTGCAGACTTTCATAGCTTTGGAAGAAATATAGCATTCTTAAGAAATTGGTCCTTGTTATAGCTCACGTGGTGAGGTGGATTCTCAGTCATCCGTGAATGATGAATCTGTTCTATCTATGATTATCATAGACAGAACACAAACCCATTATAGACTGTTATGCTATACACATGTCTGCATTTTTTGTTTGCAAAAAATCATGGAGTCCCAGATCAAAATTACACATACTAGTCTATTGGTCCATGAAAATCACAGGCAACATATGGATGACATCTATGCTCTGCTATCTGTGATTAACATTGTAATGGATAGGAAAAGCTTTGCAGTTTTTTTTTTCATCAGTGAAAAAATCACTCTGGAAAGACAGTTAAAACACAGTAAAAACTGAGACACTGACCAATCAATGAAGATACTTGAATCCAAACCACTGATGAATAAAAAATCATGGATGTCTTTATGAGGCCTAAGCCGTTAGGTTAGGATGAGCAGCATGGATGGTAGGCAATGGCACAGCAGAACCAGTCTTGCCGAAGTCAAGTGGATTAGAGAAGACCATGGCAACAGGGTATACAGGACAGCAGACATACAAGCAGAGCAGGAAACACTGGAAGAAACTGAGCCAGGTTTGCGGATAAAAACCGCAACATTAGATGTCTAGTAAATCCGGGACTCGCAGCAAGATATTTCATTACCTAAGACACTGTCAAAAGACAAACTTAAAGCTATTGCATTTGTAATCACACACAAATCGCTTTGGGGGAATGCATTATTTTCATGGATGAATTATCTCAAAAACTAAAACCAATTCAGCAAAAGTAACTGGATTTTTGAATTCAGCACCTTCAAAACACGCTAAATCTATTCAAAAAACCTTGACACCTGAAAAAAAAAATTTTTGTCGACCTGTGTAATAGATAAATAGATATCCGTGAGATATATAATTAGTGCCTTGCATGTGTAGCTTACTGAACATGTACTAACCTAATAAATAAATAAACGAAAACAATTATGTGGGGTCCCCCCATTTTTAGTAACCAGCAAAGGTAAAACAGACAGCTGAGAGCTGATATTATCAGGCTCGGAAGGTACATGGTTATTGGGGCCTTCCCAGCCTAAAAATACCAGCCTGCAGCTGCCCCAGAAGTGGCACATCACATTAGATGCGCCAATTTTGGCATTTCGCATTCGTTCTTTCCCTATTGTGTTGGCAATCAGGGTAATGGGGCTTGGGGCTTGATGTTGTGAATTGTCCAAAAACACAGTTGGCATCAAGCCCTGGTGCTAGTAATAGAGAGGTGCATATCAGGCACCCCATTACTAACACAGCAATTAAAAAAAACACACACACATAAAAAAAATGCTTAATTTAAATAAACACTCCCCAACACTTTCCCTGGTTCACCAATTTATTAAAAAAAAAATCCCACACAGGTCCGACATAGTCCAGGGAATCTGACGTAGTTCACAAATGGAAACCTGAAAAACAAAAAGAGAGATTAAAATCAAGACACTGTCCCTCGTTCACCAATTTATTATACAAAGAATTCCCACATAGGTCCGACGTAGTCCAGCCCTTCTCACGACGTGCCGGAATCCGACTCATGCTGCGCTCAGCGAGAACCGGGGACTGCGAAGAACAGTAACGTTACTGACATCACCACTCTTCAGAGTCGTCGGGTCATGCTGCGTTGTGCGAGACTGTGAAGAGCGGTGATGTCAGTAACTGGGGCGGCTGCGGGCTGGTATTTTTAGGCTGGGAAGGGCCCAATAACCATGGACCTGCCCAGCCTGATAGTATCACCTCATAGCGGTCTGTTTTACCTTTGCTGGTTGCCAAAAATGGGGGAACACCATGTTATTTTTTTTTCATTTACTAATTAGGTTAATGCATGTACAGTGCATGTACAGTACAGTACAGAGGCACTAATTATATGTCTCACCGATATCTATTTACCTCATATCTATCTAGCTACCCCATATCTATCTATTTATCTATCATCTATTTACCTCATATCTATATGCCTCTGTCTTTGCATATCTTTAACAAATCTTTAATTTCTATTCTGCATTCTATTCCAGTGCGTGTCACACGGATGGCACATGGATGTCACATGGATGTCATCCGTGTGGACGTGTGTGCTATGTATTGTCATCCGTGCTGCCGGGAAAAAACACACATGTCTATGTATGGGTTACACGGACATGTGTGCAGCCTCATAAATTATAATGGGTGTGCATGTGTATGTGTCTCTGGTACGTGTGAAAATGGACGGCCACACATACCGGAAACACGGACATGTGAAGGAGGCATTAAAGAGGACATTTCACCAGTTTTAGCATGTTCAACTGACCACATCATGAAATAGTGGCTGCAGGGCTGAATAAAACAATTTTTATTTTTTTCATTTCTCCTCTCCTTTGCAGAGTTATTAGCTTATAACATTTAGGTTCTAACGCTACCACAATAGCTTAGAACAGGCTTTTTCCTGTGTGAGACATTTTATGACAGTCTGCTCTTCTCACTGTTAGACCATGTGCCCACGTAGCATTTTTGTAGCGTTTTTGCGGCGGTGAAAACGCTTGTAAAACCGTCTGCCATCCAAAGCTATGTGAATTCGGATGTGCCGTGCACATGATGATGCTAGCGCGCCGAATTCGCATTGCATTGCAAAATGCAGCATGACCATTTCATCCTGGGTACCACACGCACCGCGATTGCGCTGCAAATTCGCGGCCATTGAGGAACATTGAAACGCAGCAAACCCGCAGGTATATGTGGATTTGCTGCGTTTCAATTAAGTTCAATGGCCGCGAATTTGCAATGTAATCGCAGTGCGTGTGGTACCCAGGATGAAGAGGAGACTACAACTCCTCTTCATCCCGGCTACTACGCGGTGAAAAAAAGAAATAAAAAAGTTTAAAATAAAAAAAACCTGTATACTCACCTCTCCGGTCTTCTCCCGGCCGCGTCCTCTCTCCTCGGCGTCATGCGGTGTACTTGCAGGGCCTGCAGTGACGTCACTTAGTCAGCTGATGGTCACGTGGCCGATGACGTCAGCGGTCAGGTGATGGTCGCGTGACCATCAGCTGACTAAATGACGTTACTGCAGGTCCTGCCAGTACACCGCGGGACGCCGATGAGAGGATCGCCGCTGGGAGGAGACTGGAGATGTGAGTATACAGGTTTTTTTTATTTTTAACTCTTTTTTTTTTTTACTATAGATGCAGCATTTAAAGCATCTAAGTTGGTCACACAATATAAATCCATGCCGGTTACATGGATTTATATTGTGTGACCAACTTGTCAAGCACTTTTCCAAGTGATGCTCAAAATCGCTTGGAAAAGTGCTTGAAAAAACACATGTAAAAACGCATTTTAAAAACGCTTCTCTCTGGCAGAAAAAACGCATGCAAATCTGCATGCGTTTTTTTCTGCCAGAGAGAGGCAAAAACGCTGTGCATCAAATCTGCTACGTGGGCACATAGCCTTAGCACTGCACAATTGTGTGTAATTACAAAGTGCTGGGAACAGAGCAGAGATAAGTGTGATTACTAACACTTCTCTATTCTTTGTCTCAAGTCAGTAAGTGCCTAGGAGGGGCAGTACAGCAAAGCTGACAGGACTAAGATAACACACAATGCTCCAGCTAGAGTTTTGTCTCTTAGAAAAATGCTACTAGAAATGTTTGTAATGAGACAATACTCCACCACACTGCTGTGAGATGAAAGCTGAAGAAGTGTTAGAAATAACACTTATATCTGCTCTACTCCTAGCACTTTTAATCAGAAACAGTGAGATCAGTGAGGGGAGCAGACATGTCTCACACAGAACAGGAAAGAGCCTGTCTTATTGTGGGGGCGAGGTTTTTTTTCCACTGTATGTTGCTGCCTGGTTATATGTCAATGTCATGCAGGGGAAGAAGCACACGCCCAGTAAAAAAAAAAATCTCTAGTAAAGCCCAGTTTGGCTTATTAGAAAATTATAACCTAGACTTTTCAAACTAATATTTCAGCAATGGAGAGGAGAAATTAAAAAATAAAAACTACTTGTTACAACAATAATGATACAACAGCACTCTGTATATGCATACATTAAATAAATGAAATATAAACTGCATTACTGCTACATAGAATATAATTAGAAAATGAAGGTGCTTAGTGCACAAAATTGGCCAATTCATAAGTGCCCACAAGGCAACTTTTCTCTGGTAAGAACCTAAACCCAATAATTATCTAACATGCCTCTCCCAAACTAAAAGCCTACAAATCCAAAGGGTAAGTAGGATCCAGCATTAATTAAAAACTGCTTGATGCCAATGGAAAGAGTGCTTGGTCAATATGCAAACAAAAGAATACAGTATATGCAACAATAGACTTGGGATTCCAACAAAGAAAGATACTCCTTGTCGTGGGTGTGGGACACACATGAATTGGCCAATTTACGCGCTAAGTACCTTCTTTTTTATAAGTATAATCTATATAGCAGTGATGCAGTTTCAATTTCATATATTCAATGTTTGCATTCTACTTATTGTATACAGAGTGCTGCTGTATTCTGTTATTTGCCTATTATGCCCCTGGAAGCAGATTTCGGCAGCATCACTAAGAACAAAGGAGGCACAGGTAACATTGGTCACATTCCCACTCCTTATCCACTGTCCTACACACATTTGTGTGAGAGGAATTCCTGCAAGGTTAAGATGATCCCGATGATTGGAAAACAGGTCGCTTCTTCTGAAGTGTGGAAATTCCTTTGTAAACTGGTCTAAACAGAGTTTTAGATAGAATCACTAAATGGTCCATATACCCTTGGAGGGTACAGCTCACATTCCTTTTTTTGTTGTCCAAACTTATATACGTGTATCTCAACTGTGGCCCAAACATGATGTAAAGTGAACCTGACTGCAACATTAAAACACAATGTATAATCATGTCAGAATGGCCGTTGCTCTACATTCAGTGCCCATCACTTGTCCTGGAGGTTTCTCAGCAAATAATTTCTTTCCCCGCACTCAGCACTTTGGTAATAGATGCACTGATAGTGGCATAATAGCCTTACATTCCCAGCAAGATCAGACTTTATTGTGTAAAGTAGAAGATGAAACCAATAATGAGTTAGCGACTGACAGATGCATGACATGAAAACACAAGGTCAGTGTCCAATTACCTTTCCTTACTGGACCTATGAATTAGGGTGAGAATAATATCCTTGGAAATTATCCAGCTCATGTGTGACCCCTTGTTAACCCTTATATTGAGGGACAGTGCTTTCAACTACATGTAGCTTATAGGAACAAATATTTAACCTAAATAATCAGTAATTAGAAGGCAGTATTAGCTTTAGACATTTCCAGGATGTACTAATAAGAATAATAAAAGGAATAAATAAAAAGCATGAAAATAATAACTTATTGGTCAAATAATATGAGGAGGTATAATAGGTTTATTGGGCATTTTAGGCATGGAATAAACATAGAAGTCCAGTAAGACAATTGGGGTATTTCCGCTGCGTCCTGGTGGAACGCGACTGCGTTCCAGTGATGCAACTTCCGGTCACGCCCCAACTGGCGTGAGCCAATCTGCTACTCGCTACTCCAAGTGGAACGCTAATTTTATATATTTTATATATTTTTGCATAGTAAACTTGCTAGGACCTGCCACCGGGTGGAGCGCATATCTGCGTTCCACTCTCAATGATAATTGTCAGTAGGACCTTTAGAGGATGTTACGTCAGTTTAGGGGCGGAATTCCTTACCCCCTTCTAGCAGAATTGATGTCACTAGCACATTGGCTCACGCCAGTTGGGGCGTGACCGGAAGTTGCGTCATGGAACGCAGTCGCGTTCCACCAGGACGCGGCGGAAATACGCCAATTGTCTTACTGGGCACAAGAGTATGACAGCTCTTCCCGGATATGATCTGAAGACTCCTGGCTTTAATTGGTGGGTGGCTTTTGGCATGTAAATACGGCTATATGAACGGGGATATCCGTTTTAATGGTGAATGGAGCATTGACTCTGATGGTCCATGGCAAATACACTGCTCCTACTATGGTGTATCTCCTAATTTGTCCCATGATGAACCCTGAATGAGGAGAGGGTGAAACGCGTTGGGATAGCTGTTGGCACTTCCTGTGCCATAATTTTGGGACTTTTTCCTATGCACTGGTACAACCTACAGAACATATTCTGAATTGAATTATCCGATTTCTACCTGAAAGCAATCTACTACCTACCTCAGATAAGTCCATTTCTTTTTTGTAGCATTTTTGTTGTGTTTATTCTTTTTTGAGCTTACTGCTCTTCGATTGTTTTGGAGAGATCATTGATTATCTCTCTAATCATACTTTGAGAGAGATTAAAATGTATGAAGTATTTGTCATATGTTTATAAGTATTTGGTTGTGACCTAGGCGGTACCACTGCATAGGATCATAAATTTTTATCTTAAATATCTTTAAGTTAATGTGTGTTTGGTGCAAGGGTACAATAGGGCAACTAAGGGAAAGCTGACCTGGAGCGGGGACACCAAATCGTCTCGCTAGGGTGATAAACGTCAGCTGTTAGACAGGTTCCCAGTTTTTGAGGGATATCTAGGGCCAGCCTGAATGACATTATCTAATTATACCCCTTACCCTTACCCTTTGCTGCACAGACACTTTTATGGTTTTTGTCTATTATATGACCACTAGTTGGTCTTTTAAAGTATCTATTAAAAGTTATATCTTATTTTAGTTTTTTTTTCTCATTTTGTTTGTTTCCACTACAAGGCCAGTTATTGGGAAACTAACAGTGATCGTATACAACCCCTGGCAAAAATTATGGAATCACCGGGCTCGGAGGATGTTCATTCAGTTGTTTAATGTTGTTGAAAAAAAGCAGATCACAGACATGGCACAAAACTAAAGTCATTTCAAATCGCATCTTTAGGGCTTTAAGAAACACTAAAAGAAATCAAGATTAAAAATGTGGTACTCAGTAAGGGTAAATTTTTTCAGACCAAGATGAGGGAAAAAATTATGGAATCACTCAATTCTGAGGAAAAAATTATGGAATCAAGAAAAACAAACACGCAAAAGAACACTCCAATACATCACTAGTATTTTGTTGCACCATCTCTGGCTTAATAACAGTTTGCATTCTCTGAGGCATGGACTTAATGAGTGACAAACAGTACTCTTCATCAATCTGGCTCCAACTTTCTCTGATTGCTGTTGCCAGATCATCTTTGCAGGCTGGAACCTTGTCATGGACCATTTTCTTCAACTTCCACCAAAGATTTGCAATTGGATTGAGATCCGGACTATTTGCAGGCCATGACATTGACCTTATGTGTCTTCTTTCAAGGAATGTTTTCACAGTTTTTGCTCTATGGCAGGATGCATTATCTTCTTGAAAAATTATGTCATCATCCCCAAACATCCTTTCAATTGATGGGATAAGAAAACTGGCCAAAATATCAATGTAAACTTGGGCATTTATTGAAGATGTAATGATAGCCATCTCCCAGTGCCTTTACCTGACATGCAGCCCCATATCATCAATGACTGTGGAAATTTACATGTTCTCTTCATGCACTCATCTTTATAAATCTCATTGGAACGGCACCAAACAAAAGTTCCAGCATCATCACCTTGCCCAATGCAGATTCACGATTCATCACTGAATATGACTTTCATCCAGTCATCCACAGTCCACAATTGCTTTTCCTTAGCCCATTGTAACCTTGTTTTTTTCTGTTTAGGTGTTAATGATGGCTTATTTTTAGCTTTTCTGTATGTAAATCCCATTTCCTTTAGGCGGTTTCTTACAGTTCGGTCACAGACATTGACTCCAGTTTCCTCCCATTCGTTCCTCATTTGTTTTGTTGTGCATTTCCTGTTTTGGAGACATATTGCTTTAAGTTTCCGGTCTTGATGCTTTGATGTCTTCCTTGGTCTACCAGTATGTTTGCCTTTAACAACCTTCCCATGCTTTTTTTATTTGGTCAAGATTTTAGACACAGCTGACTGTGAACAACCAACATCTTTTGCAACATTGCGTGATGATTTACCTTCTTTTAAGAGTTTGATAATCCTCTCCTTTGTTTCAATTGACATCTCTCGTGTTGGAGCCATGATTCATGTCAGTCCACTTGGTGCAACAGCTCTCCAAGGTGTGATCACTCCTTTTTAGATGCAGACTAACGAGCAGATCTAATTTGATGCAGGTGTTAGTTTTGGAAATGAAAATTTACAGGGTGATTCCATAATTTTTTTCCTCAGAATTGAGTGATTCCATAATTTTTTCCCTCTGCTTGTTCTGAAAAAATTACCCTTACTGAGTACAACATTTTTAATCTTGATTTCTTTTAGTGTTTCTTAAAGCCCTAAAGTTGCCATTTGAAATGACTTTAGTTTTGTGCCATGTCTGTGATCTGCTTCTTTTCAACAACATTAAACAACTGAATGAACATACTCCGAGCCCAGTGATTCCATAATTTTTGCCAGGGGTTGTAGTATATACACCTCCGATTCCAACGCATGGAATATATGTATATACCCCCGGTACAGTCACTGCCAGCTCTGCAGTAACAAAAGTAACTACTCTCTGTCACCACAATCGTGTATACTGGCCGATTGGACACCCGTACAGGTAGCGTATGGCTTTTATAGAACAAGAGGAACAGAGCTATTAAATTTTATATTTAATCCAAAAAGGCAATGTTTATAAAAAAATATACAAAAGATTTTACAAAGGGGACAAAACAATATGGCATATACAATTACATAAAATAAAAGGATAAACAAGAAACTTACTAAATACTGGTCACGGTAATGGTTCAGAGCTTAGCGAAGGGGAGTACTTCGGTTAGGAAATGTCCAGTGAACAGGGCTCATGCCTACACTGGTATATATCTCGCTGCATTGAACACAGATCATAATTTGCCTTGTCCTTTTATCAGCACCTAAGTTATACCCACACACCTCCCCTTGATAACCTCATATGAGGGTTGTTTGTGGGATGTTCTCTTTTAGAAAGGATTATGCAGCCAATATGATATGGATTTTCAAAGTAATTACACCAGCTTCATTAGTTCTAAGAGATCTATTTATTAATGCATGTTGTTTATATTGAGAAGTTTGGTGATATATCTTCTTTATATCAGTACCTGTCACCTGGTGTGCACCCATTTTTGTCAAAATTTGTACAACACTGCTAGTGCTCAGCCTTGACTTTGGTGGGATGCAAAATGGGAAATCGGTTTTATCATTATGTGTACATATAAACAATTTAATAGCAACGAAACTAGAATGAAAGTTTACCTACCGTTAATTATAATTAGTATAAAAAATTAAGTTTTTAAAGATTTCAGCTGCCTGTTAGCTGCACCATGGTTGACCTGTATACAGCTCTCAACTCATTCTGCCACCAATGTACATAAGTGAGATGTGTCTGAAGTATGTGACCATGGATCTCAGTACAACCAATGGTAGGTAGTTGTACGTGGATAATCCAGGAAGGAAGATGCAGTGGATGAACTTTTAGGTTGTTTATTTACAGTACCTTGACAAATGATGATGTTTAAATGTCTAGGGAAGATGAAAGGATGAGGATGAGGTAGAAGATGGAGTTTGGAGAATAGAGGATAATAGTTACAGGAGAATCCTCTATTCAGCTCTGCACGCTTATGCCAAGATGGCACTGACCAGAAAGAGAGGATGTGAGGAAAGAAGATAGGAGGAGTTACAGAGAAAGAGGAATAGTGGGAAATTAAAGATACAAGACATAAGAACATATAAATATAACAGCCAGTAGATGGCAGCAAAGGACAACAAACACTACACAACCATCATAATTATGGAATCAAAACATTATGCATAAGTCCTTGTAATAGTTGTAAACTCAGAAGACGATAGCTGAACAGCACACTCCCCGTCTGAAATCCTTGTATTTCACTACATAACTGTCTTGAAGTGGAGGTGCTTTCCTGGGGTTCACATGAGGATACCTCAATCTGAAAAATGAAAAACAAATGCATGCAATACTATAATAACATTAACGTATGAATGAGTTAGACAAATGTCTATAAGTAAGTTCCTTAAATAATCCAATGGATAGCCCATGTTCGGATTGGAGAAGCCGCACTAGGCCAAACTGTCTCCAACCCCATTGTAATCTAATGGTTCAAGTTCCAGTGCAATCAGATAAGCATCTTAAATGGTCTGAAAGTTCTTTTCGAGTGGATGGAGAATTAATTAAAAGTGATATTGATATAACCTCCGATATAGGACTATTGAAAGATTTAAAATCACCTTGCTTAGTGACTGTCATTCCCACTTTACGCACCTTACCGTCTTCGTTTGGAAAGGTTTTTGAAGTCCCATAGGCCATGCCTTTCTTTCCACCTTCTGGTCTTTCATGAGAACAAGATCTCCTACTTGTAAGTTCGGTTTTACTTGTTCCCATTTTCTTCATCCTTGGAGGAGAGCAGGGTACTCTCTTTTCCATCTACTCCAGAAACGGTTAGCCAGATGTTCAACATGTAGCCACCACCTCCGATATTTGTTGTCAGACACAGAGTCTTCATGTGGGCTAGGAACAGTTTTAAGTATCTGAGTGAGGAGAGTGGCTGGAGTAAGAATAGCAGGAGATTCTGAATCCATAGATATAGGTACAGGGGGGCTTGAGTTCACAATGACAGACATTTTAGCTAACATGGTGGTCAAAGTCTCATGAGTGAGTCTTGAAAATTTTGAGTCCATTAACATAGACTTAAATGTAATACGAGTGATGCCTATTTCATTTGTAATTCACGACAGGCACGTAGAAAGTTGTTTCCACAACTGGTTCTCTCTTATCAAAGAATCGTTTTAAGACATTGATGAAACTGGAGGCATCCACGGATTCTATCACTTCTATGTGTGTCGCACATACACTCATGCATGCACACAAAACTGCCCATAGTTTACTCTCTGTGTGGCCACCTCTGGTTCTATGTGGTGACTGCCCATGGCCCAAAGACATCCAAATCAATATCAGTAAATGGTGGCTCTGTGCTTGCTCTATCAGCAGGCAAATATGACATTTGTTGTTGTTGTAGTTTTCCTATTGTTCTGCACTGAACATAGTGATGAATTATGTGGGAAATCTGTCTATTTGCTCCCACAACCCAAAGGCCTGCAGCACTTAAAGCACCTTCGGTGAAATGTCTGCCCTGATGTTTGACCCTTTTGTGGTAATGCCATATCAGTAGGATGATAATATGGTGACGGCCAGGAATAATCAGGGGATGCTTTTCTACATCCTCTAACTTGGCCTTGTGTAAATGACCACCGACCCTCAGCAAACATTTTCTGTTGATTACTGATTTTAAAGGGAAGGTGCCGCGTTTTATATTATTTAAAAAATAAAAAAGTGTTACAAAATATGTTGTTTTAAACAATGTTGTACTGAATTGAATTTCTCATTTTTTTATAATTTTATAAATGGCTCCTATATGGGGCCATTATACAGTGAAGAACTACTGTATATGGGGCCATTATACTGTGGAGCACTATATGGGTAACATGATACTGTATGGTGAACTATATGGGGCCATTATACTGTGGAGCACTATGAGTGGCACATTATACTGTGGAGCACTATGAGGGGCACATTATACTGTGGAGCACTATGAGAGGCCATTATACTGTGGAGCACTAAATCAGGCCATTATATTGTGGAGCACTATATGGGGCACATTATACTGTGGAGCACTAGGTGGGGCCATTATACTGTGAAGCACAATGAGGGGCCATTATACTGTGGAGCTCTATGTGGGGCCATGATACTGTGAAGCACAATGAGGGGCCATTATACTGTGGAGCACTATGTGGGGCCATGATACTGTGGAGCACTATGTGGGGCACTTATACTGTGGAGCACTATGTGGGGCACATTATACTGTTTGGAGGACTATGAGGGGCCATTATATTGTGGAGCACTATATGGAGCACATTATATTGTGGAGAACTATGAGGGGCCCCTTGTGCTATATGGAAGGCAATGTGGGGCCCATTGTACTACATGGAGAACTATATGGGAAATCTAGGAGATTCAATAGGACACAAATTACTTTGTAAGGGCAGCAAAATTATTAGATATGCTGTTCCGTGACCCCACTGAATATTCTTGTTTTTTTAGGCAGGGTTGTTGGGGTGGTCAATTAATGTGTGACCCCCCACTCCATCCACTTCTATGGGAGCAGTGGTGTAATGTGTGACCCCGCTCTGTCTACTTCTATGGGAGTAGTAATGTAGTGTATGAAGCGGGGTCACACATTACACCACTGCTCCCATAGAAGTGGATGGAGTGGGGGTCACACATTACACCACTGCTCCCATAGAAGTGGATGGAGTGGGGGTCACCTATTACATACATTAGATACTGCACATCTCATCTAATCCTATCCTCCTGTGTGATACACTCCGCTGAGCTCAATATCGAATCCCATCATGTGATACACTACACTGAACCCTGTATCTAATCCCAACGTGTGTTAGTCTAAACATATCTAATCGCAGCACGTGATATTCTCCATCTATCTAACCCCAGCTTATGATACAGCGAGCAGCAGCAACTAACAGAATCGCTGCTGCCGGCCGTCCTCAGTGACACTGTCTATTTGTCGGTATCACATTGCAGTATCACATTGCAGTCACCAACAAAATGGCTCCATACTGTGATCCTAAATTTAATCTTTTCTTATTCTGTTGTAAACACCCAGAAGGGGAGGAGAGGAGCGACATCACACACATGTGAGCATATCCCGCCCACATTTACTGCAGTCATAATGTGAGCTTGTTGTACACTAGGATTTCAGTGCAAATTTCAGCAGCTGCTCCCCCTAATATTTAAAAGTGGAAATATCAAACCTTTTTAAATTATTTTTCATACTTTACTTCATTAAAAACAAATGATATTATTTTAAAACAAAAATAAAACATTAATACTTCACATTTTTTTAATTGTTGAAAAAAAATTTTGGGATGACACCTTCCCTTTAATAGGCTACAAAATGGTCCTTCATTTTAGGCTTGTTTCTTAATGTTATCTGCAGTCAGGTGAACCTGGATAAAGCCTATTCCCAATTGTTTGGAAGCTTGGCTCCTGTAGCCTTAAAGGGTAAGGGAGCAACCCAGCAGTCGGATTCATTTTTGAAGACTCCACTGTCCATTATTTTAATAAACTCCTTGTCTTCTATGGATAAGGTCATTTTGTTGTCATCTTGCGTTGTGCAAAACAACATTTTCCCTAAGTCATCACCATAGTGAGTAGGAATGATGTCAGGCTCCTGGATGAAGTTGGAAAACCTTTCTTTCACCTCGTAGTGATGAGAGCATGGCTTAAAGTGAGTCGCGTGGCCATTTTGGAGCACATAGATTTTGAAGGAGTCAACTTCCAGCGGTTTGTGACTTATCCAAATATAAACCACCCACAATTACCCAGAGTAGATCAAATCTTTGAGCATATGGAGTATCGTTGGGCATTTGCATTGTTGGTGCACCTTGTGGACTCTCAGAATGTCCCTCCCGAGTAGAATTAGAATATCAGTATTCATGTCCATAGGAGGAATTTCCTTAGTTAGGTGTCTCAAATGGATGAAGTGCAGTCTCCAAAGTGGGAATTTCTTCCCTGTTATCAAGTATCTGGTTACATTCAATAAAGGTTGGCAAGGGTATGTGACGCCCCCTGGGCCTGTGCTGTGCAGGGGGATACCCGGAGCCGGATCGCTGGGGGTTGTAGTCTCAGTGTGGCGGTGACCCGGTCCGTGCCCAGGGCGGTCAAACCAGTGGCAGTCTTAGGTAATAACAAATGTCCGACTACGCCACCCGTGGATTGCGGTCAGTGGGGACCGCCGCTGCGCTGCAGACCGCTGAGGCTGATGTTGTTTGCGCAGCCGAGTATGGGATAACTCCCCACGGGAGAAGTATTGCCTCAGGGCAGCTAGTGTGGAAGATGGGAGTGATGGTGTGAGCGTCCCAGGACTGATGGTGCTGGTGCGGCGATGAAACACAGAGATGTGTGGTGCAGTTCAGGGTCTTTACTGATGGTATAACGCAGACCCTCCCGGGAGTACTGGTTAGCAGTAGGGGCCTGGTCAGTCTGTAAGCAAGTAGGATCTCCCCTGGCCAGGTGGAGTTGTAGGCCTCCCCGACTATCTGCACTCTTTCCTGGCTACCTTGCTCTATGCGGGTAGAAGTAGCCCACGTCCCTGAGTATACCGTGTGGTGCTCACCCGTATGGCCGGTGACTTGGGGCCTTCCGTTAGCCTCCGCTTCACGATGGCGGTGCTGGTCCCTTGCTTGTGACCGTGCCTCCGGGCTTCTATGGCCAGAGGACATGGAATCCCCTGCCGGTTGGATTCTGCTGCTGGACCTGGATGTCCCCACAGCCTCGGACTCCGTGTCCGGGTTTAGTGTCTTCAGCCAAGGCGAGCTTTCTAGCTTCCAGCCTCTGGCACTCGCTCCAGCTCCTACAGAGCTCCTGTTCTTGCTTTCCCTCTATCTGCTTTCCTCCAGACCTGACTGCGTCTCTGTCTGGGACTTCACTCTGACTCTGACTGCTCTGCTTGTTCTGCAGGCTCTGTCTGTCCTAATCCCACCCCAGACCCAGTTTATAAGGGCAGATTCCTCCCCTCCCAGGTCAGGGTGGGCCGTGTTGCATGCTTAGGGCTCCTGACCAGAGAAACCTCCCACTTGCTCTCAGACATAATATTTCTATTACTGTGGCAACCAGACCCCTGGGATGCCACATATGTGCATATTCCTCTTGATTGTAGAGACGATGTATCAAGAAGCCCTCCTGCCAGAAGTCTCCATACAACCAGAGCAGGTGTTAATGGGGTACAGAGCTGCTTGTCCCATTAAGTTGAAGATCTCAAAGAATCTAGGTTTCGCTAGAGACCTTTGAGAGTCCTTAGTGGTTTAGAGATGTGAGTCCGCAGTAGTTTCGCTTTGAGAGTCCTCAGTGGTTGATACCTTTTAATGGCTAACTGAAAAAATGGTAACAAACAGCAAGCTTTCTAGACTTCTCTTATCAGGCTAGTATAACACAAAATCTGAAGAGTCTCATATTTACACACAACAGGACACAGGAATAATGCAGTAAATAAGACAAGTGACGTGAAGCAGAAATATCAATGTGTGAAGGAGAGACAGTCATGACAGCAAATATTGGAGGAGTTCATAGATGAGGAGTGTGAAAGTTTTACTGTCCTCTGATTGAGGTCTGGTCCAGGGTTGTGATGCCCCAACAGGTCTGAGGGTCACATTCACTAATTGATGTAATTTAGTAGTTTTGAAAGCTTGCTTTTTGTTACCATCTTTTCAGTTAGCCATTAAAAGGTATCAACCACTGAGGACTCTCAAATTTTAATATTTTTCTATCTACTGGCTAATATGGTACAAAGATATATCTTTACTGTATCAAAATGGAGGATACTAGAATGTACCGCATCTTTATAGAACTAAAGACACTACTGAAGAAATGTGCACAATTGCCCTGACATTTTTTCTCATCCAAAAGGAGAATCTAATATCCAAATGACTCAGGATTACAAATCCAATTCTACATACCTACAATACTCATTATGCGAGAAACCTTTGTCACAGAACTTCTGAGAGACTAAGGAACCACCTTTTGCATGTTTTCTACAGCATCAAGAGTAAAGTGCAAAGGGAATTTGAAACACAAAGGAACAAACTTACAGAAAGCACAGAACAAAAATTACAACAATACTACTAGAGACTATGGACCTTTCTGATTCATAAGAAGGAAAAGAAACTACATAGAGTGTGCCTCAATTCAGGACTCGATACAGTTACAAAACAAAGCCAAAACCTGACAACTTGAACAACAACTCCATTCCAGACACAAAAGCATCTAACTGTCATGAATCTCTCAGCTTATAAACCCAACACAGTGGAACATTCTGTGCTTTCTAGAGGACTCTCATTTTGTCCTACTAAGGCCCTAGAAAAACTGAACTCTGCAGCAACATTTAATAATAGGTACATTTCAAAGTTGCTTGTTTTTACAAGCACTTAGCAATTTTACCAATTTAATGAGATGAGACAAGAACTTAAAATCATAATAAATACTTATTATGGTTTCTAACTCATTTAAATAGGATTCAGCTGGCTCAAATTCTACAATGCTTAACTATATAATATTCTTAATATTCAGTGACATTCCCACATGGCTGGTTCTTTATTTTTTTTCCTCATCTCTATAGACAATACATCACTGCTGCACTTGCCTGCTGCAGGCAAGTGTCAATGCTGAAAACATTAATGCTCAGTGAGGTTTTTCATGCAAATAATAATATACATCATCTGGAAACATTGCATATCTGTACTTGGGCAGGTTTGGGCCAAATTGTTTAATATTCTTCCATATTCAGAAGATGTGCAGGTTAGTGGAGTCTGGAAATTCAAATAAATGTGAGCAAATAAAATCAGTTTATAACGTGGAATAATTTATAATAATAGAAGATAAATAAATGGGAAGAAAATGGAAGCACATCTACTGGCAATTCTCTGGCCTGAAACAAAGAACTGAAGCCCTTCTTTTTCAGTAATGGTGGGTTTCTCAGGGGTCAGACTCCATCTATCATCATTTTTTGACCTCTCTGATTTACAAGTCATAAAATAAGAAAGATCATTGTCATGGGATTTGTGTGCCTACGGCTTGAGTCATGAAGGTTTTTTTTGCCAATAAAACACTTTAAAATGTCGAAAAATTTGGTGACTTTTGTTGTTTTTACACCAATTGCAGCCAGCTTTTGCCAAAACAGGCGAAGCTTGGGTAGGATGGGGTGCGGCTGTTACGCTCACACCCGGACTGTTTGGCGTGAGCATGGTTAGTGGTCCCACTGGGCCATGAACCGAGGAGTGCCTGGAGGGGCGTGACTAAGGGTCTCACCAGATCCGACCACGGACGCACAGCGGCTTAATCAACTCCGTGGTCCAAGGAGGGACGTAGGAGGTGGCCCAGGTGCTACTCCAGGTCAGACCCCGGTCACACAGCTGTTGACCCACACCGGGGAATGCAGGAACAGGCAGGTTTGGCTGGTATGCAGACAGACGGGTACTGGCAGGCAAGACTGGTATGTAGACAGGCGGGTACTGGCAGACAAGCGGGTACTGGCGGGCACGGCTGGTATACAGACAGGTACTAGCAGGCACGACTGGTATACAGACAGGCGGGTACTGGCAGGTAGGCAAACTGGCTGGATAGGGACCAGTACAGACTGGGATACAGGAACAGAGCCACAGGTGCGGAGGGGAAGCGGAGCAGGGCAGAGCAGAGCCGCGGGTGCGGAGGACAAGCGGTGCAGGGCAGAGCAGAGCAGAGCCACAAGTGCGGAGGACAAGCGGAGCAGGGTAGGGCAGAGCAGAGCCGCTGGTGCGGAGGACAAGTGGAGCAGAGCAGAGCCGCAGGTGCGGAGGACAAGTGGAGCAGGGCAGAACAGAGCAGAGCCGCAGGTGTGGGCAGACAGGACAGAGCTCTGTTCACATGGAACAGACAGGGAAACACAGGAAGATAGGTAGAAAACAGGAAGTAGATACGGAGGCAGGGAAATGGGACATGCAGAACCAGATACACACAAGGTACTTGCTATGAAGTAGCGAGTGGACACAAAACTCACAAACAGAAGTATGGTGACAATTAGTAGGAGTTAGGTACTGGTTCAGACACTGCAGGAAAAGGGAAGGATCGGACATAGAGACAAACAGGTAACGGGCTAGAACACAGTTCAGACAGGAACTGACACAGGAACGAGATACAGGAACGAGCCTGGGCATTCAGCCCCCAGGGTGGCAGAAATAGACTGGAAGTCATAGATACAGGTAACGAGCCTGGGTACTCAGCCCCCAGGGTGGCGGAAACAGACTAGAAGTCACAGATACAGGTAACGGGCCTGGGTACTCAGCCCCCAGGGTGGCGGAAACAGGCAAGATACAGGACAGGACCTGGCAACTCACAGTTGCACAGAACACACTGTAAGAAAGTGTTGCTCAGGCACCTCCTACTGGGTGGAGGCTTAAGTATCCAGTGACTCACAGCAATAGGCTGGAGACGCATTAGGACTGTGCACACTGTAACTTTAAGAATCAGGAAGTTCCAGCGCCGCTGCCCTAAGCCAGCAGACAAGAGACATGCACACAGCAAGTAGAAGAGCATAGTGCACAGCCTGGACTGGTAGGTAAGTTGGCGGTTTTGCATGGTGGGAGATGGTAAGCCATGCCAGCACGCCGCCAGGGATGTTACAGCGGCAAAGTCTGCAAGACAAATTCATTAAAATTGATGTCATACATTGCACATTAAATTTACTCCGGTCCCTTGTCAGTAGTTACTTTTTTGATGCTGGATCTCTGCTCTGTTGCTCCTGCTAGACTTCTACTCTGATGCCCAGTGGCGTAACGAGAGTCTAATGGGCTCCGGTGCAAGCTTTGGATTGGACCTACCCATCCTAATTATATATATATGTATATATATATATATACTGTATATATATGTCCTCCATCCTGTTATATATGTCCCTCATCCTGGCCCTATCCTGGTATATACAGTTGAAACCAGAAGTTTACATACACTATATAAAAAGACACATATACATGTTTTTCTCAATATCTGACATGAAATCAGAATAAACCTTTCCCCTTTTAAGTCAATTAGGATTACCATAATTTTTAATATTTGCTAAATGTCAGAATAATGAGAGAGAGAGAATGTTTTAAGGCATTTTTATTACTGCAAAGTCAAAAGTTTACATACATTTCATTAGTATTTGGTACCATTGCCCTTAAACTGAATGACTTGGGTCAAACATTTGGAATATCCTTCCACAAGCTTCTCACAATAGTTGGTCGGAATTTGGGCCTATTCCTCCTGACAAAACTGGTGTAATTGATCCAGGTTTGTAGGTCGCCTTTCTCGCACCTGCCTTTTCAGCTTTGCCCATAAATTTTCAATAGGATTGAGATCAGGGTTTTGTGATGGCCACTCCAAAACATTGACTTTGTTATCCATAAGCCACTTTGTTACCATTTTGGCAGTATGCTTCAGGTCATTGTCCATTTGGAAGACCCATTTCTGCCCAAGCTTTAACTTCCTGGCTGATGTCTTGAGATGTTGCTTCAGTATTGCCACATAATCTTCTTTTCTCATGATGTCATTTATTTTGTGAAGTGCACCAGTCCCTCTTGTAGCAAAACAACCCCACAACATGATGCTGCCCGTGTTTCACAGTTGGGATGGTGTTCTTAGGCTTCCAAGCTTCTCCCTTTTTCCTCCAAATGTAACGATGGTCATTATGCCCAAAAAATTTAATTTTAGTTTCATCAGACCACAGGACATGTCTCCAAAAATTAAGGTCTATGTTCCTGTGTGCATTTGCAAACATTAATCTGTCTTTTTTTGTTTCTTTTGGAGTGATGGCTTCTTCCTGGCAGAGTAGCCTTTCAGCCCATGTTGATACAGTACTCGTTTCAGTGTGGATATTGACACAATCTTACCAGCTTCCGCCATCATCTTCACAAGGTCTTTTGCTTTTGTCCTTGGGTTGATATGCACATGTCGGACCAAAGCACGTTCATCTCTGGGACACAGAACCCGTTTCCTTCTTGAGCGGTATGATGGCTGGACATTCTCATCTTGTTTGTACTTGCGTATAATTGTTTGTACAGATGAACGAGGCACCTTCAGGTATCTTAAAATTGTACCCAAGGTTGAGCTAGACTTGTGTAAGTCCACAATTCTCTTCCTGATATCTTGGCTGATTTATTTAGACTTTCCCATGATGCTACACAAAGAAGCAGTATGTTTCATATGTGCATTAAAATACATCCACAGGTGTGTCTCCAATTAACTCAGATGTTGCCAAAAAAACAGAAGCTTCCAAACACATGACATCATCATATGGGCAGTCCAGAATTGTTTAAAAGCATAGTAATCTTAGTGTATGTAATTTTTTGACTTTGCAGTAAGCAATTAAAAATGCCTTAAAACATTCTCTCTCTCACTTTATTCTGGGATTTGGCAAATATTAAAAATTAAGGAAATCCTAATTGACCTAAAACGGGAAACGGCAGTAGCGTAGCTACCGGGGGGCAGAGGGTGCGGTCACCCTGTTCCTTGTGATCAGGGGGGGCCCACCACGGGGCGCCCACCCAGAGCTACACTACCCTTAACTATACTGGAGTGCACAGTGCTCCGATATAATTAAGCTAAGGCTGCGCAGCGTGCGACTCTCCGCCGGCTCCCTACTCCCTGTGCTCAGATGTATTCATGTTCTTTTGACGTGAATACATCTGAGGAACTACGCAGCGCTGGGAGGAGGGGAGCACTCGTCAGCTCCCCGCCTCGATGTGCAGTGGAGTGATGAGGTCGCACACTACTGACGTCATCACTCTGCTGCTGTGATCAGTGAGCCACAGAGTGGAAAAGGAAGGATGTGACGGTGCTTGTGATATTATATGGGGGTGGGGAAAATTGTGTGAGGGAGCAGCGTGGGGGTGGGTGGGCCATATGGAGACGTTTTGGGACAGTATGGAGAGGAGTGAGCATGGGGGATAATATGGAGGAGTGGAGGGACCATTTGGAGAAGTGGGGGACATTATGGAGAGGTGGGGGGACCGTATGGAGAAATGGGTGTTCAATATGAAGAAGCGGTGTGGGTGGTAGGGGGAAACGGTATGGAGAGGTAGGAGCATAGGGGACAATATGGGGGAACAGGATGGAGAATTCAGAGCATCTGAGGACCATATCGAGAAGTGGGAGTGTGGGGGGATTGTATGGAGAAGTGAGTGTACAGTATAGAGAAGTGGGAGCATAGGGACAATATGGAGAAATGGAGGAAAGGAAAGGAGAACTGGGAGTGTGTGGGGACCATATGAAGAAGTGGGAGTGTGAGGGGATTGTATCGAGAAGTGGGGAACAGTATGTAGAGATGGAGGCGAGGGGGGACAGTATGAAAAGGTGACAGCGTGGGAGAGAATGTGGAGAAGTGGGGGAACAGTCTAGAGATGGGAGTGTGGCGGGACAGAATGGAGATGTGAGAGCTTTGGGAACAATATAGGAAAGTGGGGACATAATATTTAGCGATAGGACCGTGGGCAGACAATATGGAGAGGTGAGAGCTTTGGGGACAATATGAAGAAGTGGGGGCACAGTATGGAGAAGTTGGATTCATGTACTGACAGTGGATCTGGTAATGGATTCATGTGCAGACCGTGGTGATCATGTACAAATGTACCAATCCATAACTGATCAGAGGTCGTCACCCAGCTGAGGCAGTCACTTTGTGCCCCTGGTTCCCGACTGTGGCTGTCACCCTGCTGTTGCTGTCACCCTGCTGCCACCGTCACCCTGCTGCTGAAGTGGGAAAGGTAAGCGCCTTATAGAGCAGAAAGTTATAGGGACTTTTATTGTATATGAGGGATGTTAATGTGAAGTCACAGTATCTTGTGGGCAGTATGCAGAGGAGGAAAAGTGTGGCTGTAATGCTGTATTCATCTACTGTGCGTGGTTCTGGCACTACTAATATACCAATAGTGGTTCTTGTGTTGCATTCATGTACTGACGGTGGTTCTGTGTATATGGGAGCTGTGGGCCCACCATACTGTGTATAGGGAAGCTGTGGGGCATTATATTGTGTATAGGGAAGATATGGGCCCATCATACTGTATATAGTGGAGCTGTATATTGGGGACCAAGTGAACATTAATAAATGTCTGGTGGGCACTTAAGAAGCATTATTGTTATAGGAGCACACAGAGTATTGTAACCATCAAAGGGGAAAAATGTGGACACTTTTCTAGGGTATTTGCACAGGGCATTAATCTTTTCAAGGGAGCAATTTTACCATCTAGAGGGCACAAAAGAGGCATTATTACATTTAAGGGACACAGTGGTGGGTATTATTATGTGGGGCAGTAAGAGGATCCCTGCTTTTGTACCACGCAGAAGATGCAGTAATAGGGACACATACGGCAGAAGAGGCACAGTATTGAAGTATCAGCAGGGTGAGGAGTTTGTGCAGGTTGGGAATAGATGTGGACGGGGCTGGTAATGTGAGAAGTCAAGTGTGTTTTCGTTGTAATCTGTGCAGATGAGTCCTGGCTGGAAGAAGTTGTCGTGACGGTCTAGGCCAGATGGAAAAGATGGGAAAATGAACTACTCCACCACAAAAAAGTCAACTGTAAGTTACTATATATACCTGTACTGTTATTACTTGTATGGTCTGCAGGACTGATATCTACCACTGTTGGTCTTTGTGTAGAGATTTATTTCCAGTAACAGCGAGGTCATCTGCTGAGGTTCCTCTATATCCACGATCAGGGTTCACCACCGTAGTTGTAATCAGAGTTTCCTGGTTACGGGCCCACTCAGATGTTTCGCCCCCCTGAGCTGAACCCCTAGCTATGCCTCTGTGGGAAAGGTTTATTCTGATTTCATGTCAGATATTGAGAAAAATATGCATATGTGTCTTTTTATATAGTGTATGTAAACTTCTGGTTTCAACGGTATATCCCACATCCTGGTATATACAGTACAGACCAAAAGTTTGGACACACCTTCTCATTTACAGATTTTTCTGTATTTTCATAACTATAAAAATTGTACATTCACACTGAAGGCATCAAAACTATGAATTAACACATGTGGAATTATATACTTAACAAAAAAGTGTGAATCAAATGAAAATATGTCTTATATTCTAGGTTCTTCAAAGTAGCCACCTTTTGCTTCGATGACTGCTTGACTGCTTTGCACACTCTTGGCATTCTCTTGATGAGCTTCAAGAGGTAGTCACTGCAAATGGTCTTCCAACAATCTTGAAGGAGTTCCCAGAGATGCTTAGCACTTGTTGGCCCTTTTGCCTTCACTCTGTGGTCCAGCTCACCCCAAACCATCTCGGTTGGGTTCAGATCTGGTGACTGTGGAGGCCAGGTCATCTGGCGTAGCACCCCATCACTCTCCCTCTTGGTCAAATAGCCCTTACACAGCCTGGAGGCGTGTTTGGAGTCATTGTCCTGTTGAAAAATAAATGATGGTCCAACTAAACGCAAACCGGATGGAATAGCATGCCGCTGCAAGATGCTGTGGTAGCCATGCTGGTTCAGTATGCCTTCAATTTTGAATAAATCCCCAACGGTGTCACCAGCAAAGCACCCCCACACCATCACACCTCCTCCTCCATGCTTCACGGTGGGAACCAGGCATGTAGAGTCCATCCGTTCACCTTTTCTGCGTCGCACAAAGACACGGTGGTTGGAACCAAAGATCTCAAATTTGGACTCATCAGACCAAAGCACAGATTTACACTGGTCTAATGTCCATTCCTTGTGTTCTTTAGCCCAAACAAGTCTCTTCTGCTTGTTGCCTGTTCTTAGCAGTGGTTTCCTAGCAGCTATTTTACCATGAAGGCCTGCTGCACAAAGTCTCTTCTTAACAGTTGTTGAAGAGATGTGTCTGCTGCTAGAACTCTGTGTGGCATGGACCTGGTCTCTAATCTGAGCTGCTGTTAACCTGCGATTTCTGAGGCTGGTGACTAGGATAAACTTATCCTCAGAAGCAGAGGTGACTCTTGGTCTTCCTTTCCTGGGGCGGTCCTCATGTGAGCCAGTTTCTTTGTAGCGCTTGATGGTTTTTGCAACTGCACTTGGGGACACTTTCAAAGTTTTCCCAATTTTTCGCACTGACTGACCTTCATTTCTTAAAGTAATGATGGCCACTCGTTTTTCTTTACTTAGCTGCTTTTTTCTTGCCATAATACAAATTCTAACAGTCTATTCAGTAGGACTATCAGCTGTGTATCCACCAGACTTCTGTACAACACAACTGATGGTCCCAACCCCATTTATAAGGCAAGAAATCCCACTTATTAAACCTGACAGGGCACACCTGTGAAGTGAAAACCATTTCTAGTGACTACCTGTTAGAGCTCATCAAGAGAATGCCAAGAGTGTGCAAAGCAGTCATCAAAGCAAAAGGTGGCTACTTTGAAGAACCTAGAATATAAGACATATTTTCAGTTGTTTCACACTTTTTTGTTAAGTATATAATTCCACATGTGTTAATTCATAGTTTTGATGCCTTCAGTGTGAATGTACAATTTTCATAGTCATGAAAATACAGAAAAATCTTTAAATGAGAAGGTGTGTCCAAACTTTTGGTCTGTACTGTATGTCCCCCATTTTACCGCTGTTCGTTAATGTATAGAAGAAAATAAACTATTATACTCACTAGGGGCGTACATAGAAGTCACGGGGCTCCACAAATGAAGTATAATGCACCCTCCATAGTCCTCCATAGTGCATCACATAGTCCTTCATATAGTATAATGCATCCCATAGTCCTCCATATAGTATAATATATCCCATAGTCCTCCATATAATATACTTCACAGCTCATAGTCATCCATGTAGTATAATGCACAGCACATAATCCTCCATAAAGTATAATGCACAGCTCATAGTCATCCATAAAGTATAATGCACAGCCCATAGTCATCCATAAAGTATAATGCACAGCCCATAGTTATACATAGTAGTATAATGCACTCCCTAGTCATCCATAAAGTATAATGCACAGCCCATAGTCATTCATAAAGTATAATGCTCTTCATAGTCACCTTTAAAGTATAATGCACAGTTTATAATAATCCATAAAGAATAATGCACCTCATAGTCATACATAAAGTATAATACACAACCCATAGTCCTCCATAAAGTATAATGCACAGCCCATAGTTATACATAGTAGTATAATGCACCCCCTAGTCATCCATAAAGTATAATGCACAGACCATAGTCATCCATAAAGTATAATGCACCCCCATAGTCATCCATAAAGAATAATGCACCCCATATTCATCCATAGTAGTATAATGCACCCACATATTCATCCATAAAGTATAATGCACCCCACAGTCATCCTATAAAGTATATTGCACCACCATTGTCATCCTATGAAGTATAATGCACCCCTTTGTCATCCATAGTAGTATAATACACCCCATAGTTATCCTATAAAGTAGAATGCACCCCCATCATCATCTGTAGTAATATAATGCATGCCTGTAGTCTTCATATAAAGTATAATGCACCCCATTGTCATCCTATAACTTAGAATGCACCCCCATAGTCATCCATAGTAGCATAATGCACACCCATAGTCATCCATAGTAGTATAATGCTCGCCCATAGTCATCCTATTACGTATAATGCACCCCCATAGTCATCCATAGTAGTATAATGCTCGCCCATAGTCATCCTATTAAGTATAATGCACCCCATAGTCACCCATAGTAGTACAATGCACCCCCAAAGTCATCCATAGTAGTATAATGCATGCCCATAGTCATCCTAGGAAGAATAATGCACCCCCAAAGTCATTCATAGTAGTATAATGCACCACATATTTAAATAAATAAATAAATACTCACCAGTCCTTTGCTCCCGCGCTGTGCGTGTCCTCTCATGATGCCAGCAGCTGTCTCCGGGGTGCAACGGGAGCGTGTGATGTCACTGCTATGCGCCCCGTCACGTGCATGGCGACATCAGCACGTTTGCCTCCATTAAAAATTAAGAAATAATAAAAAAAGAAAAAATACACATATTTGATATCGCTGCGTTCGTAAAAGTCAGATCAAAATATATAATAAATTAATCCGATCAGTAAACGGCGTAGCGAGAAAAAAAAAATCAAAATGCCAGAAAAATGACAGAAAAAATGTAATAAGAGGTGATCAAAACATGGTATTTACTCCAAAATTATATCAATAAAAACATCTACTTGGGAAGCAAAACACAAGCCCTCACACAGGTCCGTATCCTGAAAGTTTAAAGGGAATCTGTCACCCCCAGGGAGATATCAGACCGCTAATATGGGCATACAGGTTATAGAAAAGTAAATCTATACTTACCTGTATGGCCCATAGTAGAGGTCTGACTGCAGAGAAAAGTAGTTTTATATTTTTGGTTTTCAACAGGCTTGGCATCCGGGGGACGCCAAGCAATGCCAGCCTATCTGATTATTATTCTCCTAAATCGCCACCTATCAGTCTAGTTACCATTTTACCTCCCCCGCACGTCACAGGGCGCTGTGACATGCGCTTTCCTTCCTCACCTCCCGGCGCATGCGCAAAACGCAGCTCTTAAAGACCGCGTTTTGCTTCCTCCCGGCCGGGTTTGTATGAGCACAGTGCCACAGAAAACCTTCTTGTTATGCGCCGGGAGTCACTGGAGCGGAAGTCACAGTGACTCCCCGGCGCCTGCGCAAGAGAGCACTTCGGCACTGGGCTCATACAAACCCGGCCGGGAGGAAACAAAGCGCGGTGTATAAGAGCCGCGCTTTGCTTATGCGCTGGGAGGTGATGAAGGAATGCGCACTTCATAGCGCCCTGTGAGATGTGGAGGAGGGAGGGAAAATGGTAACTAGGCTGATAGGCGGCATTTTAGGGAAATAATAATCAGATAGGAGGGCAAGACTGTTGAAAACCAAAAGGATAAAACTACTTTTCTCTGCAACCAGACCTCTACCATGGGCCATACAGGTAAGTACAGATTTACTTTTCTATAACCTGTATGCCCATAGTAATGGTCTGATATCTCCCAGGGGGTGACAGATTCCCTTTAAAATATTACTGCTCTCGGAAAATGGCTACACAAGCAAATTATTTTTTTTGTATATAACCCCTGGCAAAAATTATGGAATCACTGGGTTCGGAGGATGTTCATTCAGTTGTTTAATGTTGTTGAAAAAAAGCAGATCACAGACATGGCACAAAACTAAAGTAATTTCAAATGGCAACTTCATGGCTTTAAGAAACACTAAAAGAAATCAAGATAAAAAATGTGGTACTCAGTAAGGATAATTTTTTTTCAGAACAAGCAGAGGAAAAAAATTATGGAATCATTCAATTCTGAGGAAAAAATTATGGAATCACTCTGTAAATTTTCATTTCCAAAACTAACACCTGCATCAAATTAGATCTGCTCGTTAGTCTGCATCTAAAAAGGAGTGATCACACCTTGGAGAGCTGTTGCACCAAGTGGACTGACATGAATCATGGCTCCAACACGAGAGATGTCAATTGAAACAAAGGAGAGGATTATAAAACTCTTAAAAGAAGGTAAATCATCACGCAATGTTGCAAAAGATGTTGGTTGTTCACAGTCAGTTGTGTCTAAAATCTGGACCAAATAAAAACAATGGGAATGTTGTTAAAGGCAAATATACTGGTAGACCAAGGAAGAAATCAAGTCGTCAAGACCGGAAACTTAAAGCAATATGTCTCCAAAACAGGAAATGAACAACAAAACAAATGAGGAACGAATGGGAGGAAACTGGAGTCAATGTCTGTGACCGAACTGTAAGAAACCGCCTAAAGGAAATGGGATTTACATACAGAAAAGCTAAACAAAAGCCATCATTAACACCTAAACAGAAAAAACAAGGTTACAATGGGCTAAGGAAAATCAATCGTGGACTGTGGATGACTGGATGAAAGTCATATTCAGTGATGAATCGCGAATCTGCATTGGGCAAGGTGATGATGCTGGAACTTTTGTTTGGTGCCGTTCCAATGAGATTTATAAAGATTACTGCATGAAGAGAACATGCAAATTTCCACAGCCATTGATGATATGGGGCTGCATGTCAGGTAAAGGCACTGGGGAGATGGCTGTCATTACATCTTCAATAAATGCCCAAGTTTACATTGATATTTTGGCCAGTTTTCTTATCCCATCAATTGAAAGGATGTTTGGGGATGATGACATTATTTTTCAAGATGTTAATGCATCCTGCCATAGAGCAAAAACTGTGAAAACATTCCTTGAAAGAAGACACATAAGGTCAATGTCATGGCCTGCAAATAGTCCGGATCTCAATCCAATTGAAAATCTTTGGTGGAAGTTGAAGAAAATGGTCCATGACAAGGCTCCAACCTGCAAAGCTGATCTGGCAACAGCAATCAGAGAAAGTTGGAGCCAGATTGATGAAAAGTACTGTTTGTCACTCATTAAGTCCATGCCTCAGAGACTGCAAGCTGTTATTAAAGCCAGAGGTGGTGCAACAAAATACTAGTGATGTATTGGAGTGTTCTTTTGTGTGTTTGTTTTTCATGATTCCATAATTTTTTCCTCAGAATTGAGTGATTCCATAATTTTTTCCCTTTCCCTGGTCTGAAAAAAAATTACCCTTACTGAGTACCACATTTTTTATCTTGATTTCTTTTAGTGTTTCTTAAAGCCATAAAGTTGCCATTTGAAATTACTTTAGTTTTGTGCCATGTCTGTGATCTGCTTTTTTTCAACAACATTAAACAACTGAATGAACATCCTCCGAGCCCGGTGATTCCATAATTTTTGCCAGGGGTTATATATACAATTTTTTTTACCACTTAAATAAAATAAAAACTGTACATGTTTGGTATCTGTGTTCTCGTACTGACCTGGAGAGTCATATTGCCAGGTCACTTTTACTGTTAAATGAACGCTGTAAAAAAAAAAGAATTGTGGAATTGCACATTTTCACTATTTCGTCGCACTTGGATTTTTTTGTACCGCTTTCCAGTACACCACACAATAAAATGGATGGTATCATTCAAAAGTACAATTCATCCCGCAAAAAACAAGGACGCATATGACTATGTCGACAGAAAAATAAAAAAAGTTATGGCTCTTGGAATAAGGGGAGGAAAAAATGAAAGCGCAAAAACAGAAAATCAGCCAGTCAGGAAGGGCTTAAGGGAATGGGTGGACTGCAGTTCCAAGACAGGGTCATGTCTGTCAGATGCTACAGGCTCCAAAAGTCTTCCTCGGACAGACTTGGCACAATTTACTCTCTCTGGCAGATTCCAGAGGAACCCATGTACAGGGATCTGGTCTCACAATGGGGTCCAGTGGATTGATTTCACAGAAGGGCTGTCGTCCGGAAGAGCGAACCAAATGCAGGAAAGGTTACCAAGTACAGTCAAAGCCAAGAGTTCACGTCAGGAACAAAATCGTAAAACAAGAGGATAGACAAAATTCATGCCGAGATCAGAAAACAGGAGAAACCAGGAAACCAACACAAGCAATGACTAGCACAAGCCATGTAGCAAAACTAATTGACTGGCTTTGGAAGTGAGAGATCCAATAGCAGACAGCGCCACCCTGGGCTCTCAGAAAGAACTAATCAAAACCATACAATTGACCACATTGTTCCCTGATCTCATAGAACCAAAAGACCGAGGAATAAAACAGGACTGATGCTGTCAAGCATCACTTACAACAAAGGTGCGGCGCTGCCTAGTGGCCAAAGCAGAACACAGCACAGATGTTACAGATAGGTTATCATACTTGGGTTTATTCAGTTTCAAAAAATGAAGGTTTAGGGGCGATCTTATTACAGTGTACAAATATATAAGGGATAGTACAAAGATCTATACAATTATCTTTTTACACTTAAGCATACAACGATGACAATGGGGCATCCTCTACATCTAGAGGAAAGAAGGTTTACAGATGGCAATTCTATACTGTAAGGGCAGTGATAATATTGAACTCTCTGCCACATGATGTTATATTGCTTGATTCACTAAAAAAGTACTATGAGGACTGTCAGGAAAATATTAATATGAGGAAAATGTTCTTCCATATCTGCCTGAGATAGATGTTCACCCCCCTCCCTTATTCCCCTTCTGCTCAGCACAAAAGCCCTAATTAACCCACGCCTGGTAAATAGTTTATGCAAATACGACCAGCCAAGGAGTGTTATAACTTCATTAGGAAGTAAACATCTTGTCCCTGAAAGACGCAGGAGGTAATTAAAATGCAGGCTTGCACTAATTTGCGTGTAACTGTTGAAGCTGCTTCCCGAGCTTCAAAGGGGAATTTGCAGACATGATGACTCCGATATGAATTATGAGATATTATGAGTTCCATCCGTCCGGCAATAACGAGACCCAAATGGGTAGTGACCAAATCAGCCCAGGAATGTGTAGGTACTTTTCCAGGGCTGTAACCAAAATCAGGGAGCTGCAGCGCAAAAACACCAGAATGGCAGACTGCAGCTATACGAAGTGTGATATCAAAATAAAGATAAAATCATAAGGGAAAAAATGGCGTAGTTTGCGAGCTTCTGCGATCAACGAGCGATGAGTTATCGCAGAAGTTAGCGTTTCTAATAAAAAGGTACAGGCTGGAGACTGGCCCACATGAGGTCACCACAAGAGGCGTGTGGCCAGATCTCCGCTCAGGTATCATTGCCAGGGGGGAATAAGAATTATAAGCAACGGGTCCTGTTCAATAACAGCATATTCCAACCGGGGAGCCCCTCCTCCACCTATATTGAATCGTCTCCATGATCATATAGAGTAAGTTGTCTTCCTTTTACCCTGTTTATTTTATGTACTGCCTATGTATTTTAATGTCCCCTTTGTAACATCCTTATGTATATATTTTTCCTAAACACTGCCTCCCTTTTGGATTAAATATTAAATTTAATAGTTCTGTTTCTTTTGTTCTGTAATCGTTCCCTCCCCCGAAGCCATATACGCTACCAAAACGCAGGCGTCCGGTGAGGCCTGTATTATATTTTAAACTCGGCCGGTGGTGGCAGAGAGTATTAATAATTGGGCTATCGTGAAGCTGACAGTGACCGTACGGAGGGCGTTAAACACGGTTTCCAGGCTGTGGAACCCAGGGTGTTGCGCCATACGCTCACTGGTCGCTTACCGATACCTACGTAGAAAGTAGTCTGGATCGTGTGCTCGCGACTCCGGACGAAATACGGACAGCGTGACGGCACGGTGAGATATTGTGTGATCTCCCTGGTGTCGTCCTGACTGTTTGTGAGTGGAATCCCTGACAAATTGGTGGCAGCGGTGGGATATTACAGAACATCAGTGGCTGAATTGAGCAATCATTCCTGTCACTGAAAACTTGCACGGTTCTTGCGAGAATTCTGTGCAGAGTTTTAAGAAATCATACTCAGTGTTTTAATATTTTTATATCTGGGACATTACTATACGTGTAGCAGTTGCATCCCCTCCCTTCTCTTGTTTTTCTGTCCTATCTTTTATTTGGCAATAATGGCTACACGTGGAGAGAACTGGTATCACCAGCAGGAGAAGACCACTATCATCGCCCTCTGTGAGCTGAGGCAGATTGACCCCACGGGCAAAACCAAGGTCCAAATGATTGCTGACCTGCTGCAAGGTGATGCAGAGCCCGTCCGACAGCAGAGCCCTGATGATGGGGCGGCCAGCCAAGGCGCTGCTGCAGGGGTCCCACCTGTGATTGCCAGCCATACCCACAACCAGGGTAGTGTGGACCCTCACCTGCAGATGGCCTTGGAGTAGCTCGATGCAGACGTTCGTAATGGACGACTGCAGCTGATCCTGAAATTCCAGGAGCGAGCAGAGCAACAGGCCAAAGCTGACCAAGAGGAGCGCCAGGCCCGAGCTGACCAAGAGGAGCAACAGGCCAAAGCTGACCGAGAGGAGCGCCAGGCCCGAGCTGACCGAGAGGCTGAAAGAGCTGAGCGACAAGCTGACCGAGAGGCTGCTGAGCGCCAGGCCCAAGCTGACCGACAACACCAGCTCGAGCTAGCCCGGATCCCGACGGAGTCATCCTCGATGCAGACCCGTGAGTCCAACAGCACCAACTGCTTTAAACCCTGTCCTGAGCACTTCCCTGTGATGGAAAAGGATGGGGACTTGGACACATTTCTGCGAGGCTTTGAAAAGGCCTGCAGGCAATATCAGCTGCCCACGGACCAGTGGGCAAGATACTTAACTCCAGGGCTCCGAGGAAAAGCCTTGGAGGTGTTCGCTTCCCTCCCTCGAGACTATGAGGCCGTCAAGCAGGCCCTGGTAAAAAAGTACCAGCTGACTCCGGAGGTTTACCGGAAAAAGTTCAGAGCCCTCCAACGTGGACCACATGACACCTACAGCGATGTGGTAGACGGGCTCAGAACCAACTTTGAGCAGTGGATCCGAGGACTGTCAGCCACCACCAGCTGGAAAGGGGGTAAGCCGACAACCACCCCCAGTGTTCCAGCCAGTCGGCCCTCAGTGGGTCTTGCCCCTTCTTCCAGAACCTGGACTGCATTTGACTCCCGTAAGTGCTTTACTTGTGACCAAACGGGTCACATCAGCCTTGTCTGCCCGGAGAGGCAGAAGATGAACCCCACACCTGAGGCCCCAGGGCCTACTGCCGCCATTCTTTTTGTGGGTGGGGCGGTTGGCCGGGCCCGGGAGAACTTACAACCCGTTACCGTGGGAAACACAGTTACTGTCGGCCTTAAGGATACCGGCGCAGAACGCACCTTGATCCGCCCCGAGTTTGTGTTACCAGAGGAACTCATTCCTGGGAAGACCCTGACTGTCACCGGGTGTGGGAGTGTTCGCCGTCCCATACCGATGGCCCGAGTTTTCCTGGACTGGGGTGCGGGGAGGGGGTTAAGGGAAGTGGGGGTGTCGGAGAATCTCCCCACTAATGTGCTATTGGGAACTTATCTGGGATGGTTGGCTGCCCGATACATTCCTGACAACCCTCCCAGATCTGATATGTCATGTAATGCTGCTGTCAAAAATGTGAATGTGATGTCTAATAAAAGTGTGTGTTGTGGTAAAGGGGTACTCAGCCACCTCACCCCGCGGGGTGATGCTGCTGAGGATCCCCTAAAGCGAACCAGTATAAGTGCTAGGGGCAAGGGGAGCAGGCACGGACACCAGGAAGCAGGTCGTCCCATGCAGGTGACCAGTGTCACGCCAGAGGGTAACATGGTCAATGGTAGCTGCCCCATGACTAGCACGGCTCCAGAGGTGATGTGGAAGGATGGGGAAAAACACGGGGATCATAGGGAAAGTGGTCCCGTGCCGACGACCAGTGTCACGATGGACTGTGACATGGCCGGTCATAGCTCCCCCCTAGAGAGCACAGCTCTCAAGGTAAAGATGATGACAGGTAAAAAGGTAGGCCGCATAACCAGGCAGGGTAGGAGGAAGGTGTGTCCCCCTGTCTGTCAGGAGTATAGCAGGAAGGTACCCATAGCCTGTCAGAGGTGTGGGGAAGATGTATCCCAAACCGGTCAGGGTGATCGGAAAGCTGGACCCTCAGGTTGGTGGGCAAGTGGATCTGCGGCTTGTCGGATCAGCAGGAAGGGTGGACCAGGAGGTGGGCTAAAGGGGTGATCTGTAAATCACCCCTTATGCCACCTCAAAGAGGGGGAGATGTCAGGAAAATATTAATATCAGGAAAATGTTCTTCCATATCTGCCTGAGATAGATGTTCACCCCCCTCCCTTATTCCCCTTCTGCTCAGCACAAAAGCCCCAATTAACCAACGCCTGGTAAATAGTTTATGCAAATACGACCAGCCAAGGAGTGTTATAACTTCATTAGGAAGTAAGCATCTTGTCCCTGAAAGACGCAGGAGGTAATTAAAATGCAGGCTTGCACTAATTTGCGTGTAACTGTTGAAGCTGCTTCCCGAGCTTCAAAGGGGAATTTGCAGACATGATGACTCCGATATGAATTATGAGATATTATGAGTTCCATCCATCCGGCAATAACGAGACCCAAATGGGTAGTGACCAAATCAGCCCAGGAATGTGTAGGTACTTTTCCAGGGCTGTAACCAAAATCAGGGAGCTGCAGCGCAAAAACACCAGAATGGCAGACTGCAGCTATGCGAAGTGTGATATCAAAATAAAGATAAAATCATAACGGAAAAAATGGTGTAGTTTGCGAGCTTCTGCGATCAACGAGCAATGAGTTATCGCAGAAGTTAGCGTTTCTAATAAAAATGTACAGGCTGGAGACTGGCCCACATGAGGTCACCACAAGGGGCGTGTGGCCAGATCTCCCCTCAGGTATAAGAGAATCTATGGAGAAGACAAGAGCACTCATTGCCAGGTGGGAATAAGAATTATAAGCAACGGGTCCTGTTCAATAACAGCATATTCCAACCGGGGAGCCCCTCCTCCACCTATATTGAATCGTCTCCATGATCGTATAGAGTAAGTTGTCTTCCTTTTACCCTGTTTATTTTATGTACTGCCTATGTATTTTAATGTACCCTTTGTAACATCCTTATGTATATATTTTTCCTAAACACTGCCTCCCTTTTGGATTAAATATAAAATTTAATAGTTCTGTTTCTTTTGTTCTGTAATCGTTCCCTCCCCCGAAGCCATATACGCTACCAAAACGCAGGCGTCCGGCCAGGCCTTTATTGTATTTTAAACTCTGCCGGTGGTGGCAGAGAGTATTAATAATTGGGCTATCGTGAAGCTGACAGTGACCGTACGGAGGGCGTTAAACACGGTTTCCAGGCTGTGGAACCCAGGGTGTTGCGCCATACGCTCACTGGTCACTTACCGATACCTACATAGAGAGTAGTCTGGATCGTGTGCTCGCGACTCCGGACGAAATACAGACAGCGTGACGGCACGGTGAGATATTGTGTGATCTCCCCGGTGTCGTCCTGACTGTTTGTGGGTGGAATCCCTGACAAGGACCTAAATGCTTTTTTGGAAAAATATAATATTACAGGTTACGTGTACTAGATTCTATGATGGAACATTGATTCAGGGAAGTAGTTTAATTGCTGTATGTGGAGTAGGAGCAATTACCATCTGCCTCATGGGGTTTTGCCTTCCTCTGGATCAACATAGGTTACAGTATAGTACAAAAAAATGACAGTCGAGAACAGGACCTCATAAGTAATAAGGGGTATACAACTAAATATCAATTGAACACAAAAAAGAGAACCATAAGTGTTTCAAACACCCCAAATAAAAGATGATTAAGCACAATTTGATGATTAAAAAGATTTCATAAGTTTATTAAATATATTTAGAAAAACACATTGCATAGATTCCATATAACATAAGACATAGCATGGGCAGACAAGGCAAAAGAGGGTAGATAGAGACACAGTTGGTGTCAGATCTTAAACCAACACTATAACACATAAGGTAATATGACATATCCAATACAATTTGTTATTAACAACAAAATGTGTGTTGAAAGAGTCACAACAAAATTGTCATATAGTAAAGCATATATAAGGCCAACTAAAAAATCAGCCGCAGGTAGTACACAACATCACAAATGTATAAATATCCCATGGATTAAGCCTAATATAACATTCTTAGTGAAAAGGATGGAGGCAACCAATGGTGTCAGGAAGAGCCCCTACATGTGTTTCTGTACTTCCTCAGGGGGCAGTGGTGGGGTGTGTGTGAATGCAGGGCTTCTTATATATGCGGACCAGAAGAGGAGGAGTTGACACGGACCGGTAATGGCGCATGACGCCGTGCGTTCCTTGTATACCTTGTAAATTGTGAATAACCTTAGCGTTCTTCACTGGTATATCTCTGCTCTTCTGCCTTACACCTCTTTTATGCAGTCTGTCTTTTAATTGTGTGTGTGTGTAACACGGGTACTTTAGATGCAGCGACACAGAAACACAGAGCAGCCAATACAGGGTTAATAAACAGGGGAAGTTTATAATAACAGGGTAAATCTCCACGCAGGGAGTATCAGAGAAAAATATGGGGGAAAACAAGGGAAGTAGCAGGTAAAAATCTTTAACTGACAGTTCACAATTTAACTAGATGTAGCAGAGTCGAACCGGTTGTAAACGACAGTTTTTACACTTAGCTGACTCTTTTCCTCCACAAGGCAGTTGCCAGCTGAGGCCGGTGTTGATTTCTTCAGGCTTCCCCGCCCAAACAATGCTCCGTCTTCTGGCGGCAGCGGGCGGTCTCCGGTTTTACCCGCTGAGCCCCTAGTCCATAACACGGCACCTCACATGCCCGGCTCCACCGACCCTGCATCTCTTCTCTAGTCGGCTTGACTCCTCCGGTCCACTGCACTCGGCTCTTGCTCCCAGTCCTGGAGCCAGGAGCCTGGACCCTCTCACATTGCTCTGCTGAGCAGGACCCAGCTCCACTTTCCTGCGCAAACGTCCTCGTCTCTTCCTCTATCTACCCATGCCACCAGTCTTTCGGTCACCTGACCTCCCAGCTCTCACTCTCGACACGCCCCCAGCATCCCAGTCACCTGACTCCTGTGCTCGCAGTCTGTCTTTCCCCTGCAACCAGAGGCACGGCCCCGGCAGTTCCGGATCCCTTGCTCTGAAAGTACTTACACCCTGGTCTTCCCCCTTACACTCCCGCTCTCCTTTAACTCGCCATTCCACGGGCGAGAGGTCCTTCATCAAACGTTCACATTCTTGGACTTCCTGGACGATATGGTACCATATGAACTGATCTTGTTCGTAATGGTGAGGAGGCACTCCTGCTGTTGTCCGTTCTGACCGGCGTAACTCAGTCTGACCGATGGGGGGTGCAGGGTCACTCGGATTTCCAATCTCCGCCTGCCTGGTGGCTTCAACCAATGTTGTTCCCTCGCCGCCTGCACTGGGGACTGCAGGTAATCGAGTGATGGGGCTCGGAGGTAGAATCAACAACTCTTCTTCGTCCACATCGTGGCTTGGGGCAACTGTGACAGGACCCTCTCTAGAAGCAGGTGATTCTTCTCCATCCTCGTCATCTTTAGACAGACAGGTTCGCAGCATACTACGATGAACCACTCTGGTAGGGGCTCCTTCAGCCCCCTTGGGTTGAACTTCATACACAGGTCCTTCAGCGCCAATCCTGTGCTTCCCTCGGTGCGGGGTCCGTTCCTACCGCCTATTCAATTTTCCCCGGGGCCGCCTGTCCCGAACCAACACCCGCTCCCTGGGCCTCAGAGCTGTCCCTCGAAGAGGCAATGTCTCATGATGTTTGAGCTCCTGAAACTTTTGTTTTACCAACCGTAAGAGGGTCTGCAGTCGATGCCGATGTTCCTGGACCCAGGAAGACCCCCTCGTCCGTGGGTAGTCCTCCTCGGGGTCCAGCTTTAACTTGGTAATCTCTCGCCCCTTTCTTCTGAACAGCAAGGTATAAGGAGTGAACCCCGTCATACTATTCACTCAGTTGTTGTAGACCCACACCAGCTCAGCCACAAACTCAGGCCACCATACCTTCCGATCTTCCTCCAACGTGCGGAGCATTTGGATCAGTGTCCGATTAAAGCGTTCACAGGCCCCATTTCCTTGAGGGTGGTAAGGAGTAGTCCGTGACTTCTCAATCTTGTACAACCGGTGCAGCTCTTCCATCACCCGGCCTTGGAAGTGTTGGCATATGCAACAGATTAGGACTTATTATAAGTGAAAGGAGGACTTTATACTAACAAGACAGCAGATGGAGATAGTGTGTAAAGTTATATGCTTGCTGTAATGTGGGGAGGGAAGCTCTCAATTGTTAGTTGTTTTCTACTTCCTGTGTTGTTGTTTTTTCTTTCCTGAATGTGTTATGTCAGCAGCACACGGACTGTGTGACACTGAATTGTATCTCATGTTTATCCAGTATGAAGTAAATAACTCTAACAGAAATGATAAGATGTATGCTGATGGATTCCAGACTACCAGAGAAATATTGGGGTGAGGCAGCAATGACAGCTACATATCTACAGAACCGATTTTTTTCCAGAAAACTGATGAAAACTCCATATGAACTGTGGCAAGGTATGAAACCAAGTGTCAATCATTTAAAAGTTTTTGGATGTAAAGTTTTTATATTCATTCCAACAGAAAAACGTTTTAAACTTCAAAACAGAACCATGGAAGGAATATTTGTTGGATATAGTGAAAATTGCAAAGGATATAGAATCCTAGATCCCAAAACAGACAGAGTTACGGTGAGTAACAGTGTGACATTCACTGAAGATTTAAATGAAGACATTATGATTTCAGTTGAAACAAAAAATGAGAAAAACAATAGTGACATAACTGAAGAAATATCTGATGAGAAGAAGTAGAAATTAATGAAGAACAAAATACTGAAAGTGAAGAATCACAACTACAAACAGACACAGAAGCAAGACGTTCAATGAGAGAGAACAAAGGAAAACCACCAAAACGTCTCTCATACAAGACAAGCATAAGAAAAGTCTATGAGCCTACCTCTAGGGAAGACATATCTAAACTTCCTGAAGAAGAAGCTAATAAATGGATAGAAGCAACAGAAACAGAAATTAAATCCATGCATGATTCAAATACATGGACACTAACCGATTTACCAGAAGGAAGAAAAGCCATAGGATGTAAATAGATTTTTAAAGTAAAATACCAAACAGATGGCACAGCTGAAAGATACCGAGCAAGACTCGTAGCTAAAGGGTATTCTCAAAAATATGGAGAAGACAATGATGAGACATTTGCTCCAGTTGTCAAACACACTGCAATAAGAACTTTACTTACAGTTGCAGCAATGAAACAGATGGAACTGAGACATCTGGATGTAAAGACAGCTTTTTTGATTGGAGATTTAACAGAAGACATTTACATACAACAACCTCCAGGATTCAAAGATGAAAGAAATCCAAACAAAGTTTGCAAACTACAGAAAAGCATATATGGTTTAAAGCAAGCAGCTAAAGCGTGGAATGACAAAATCACGGAAGTACTTACAAATGAAAAATTTCAAAGAAGCAAAGCTGATCCATGCTTATACACAAAAAGGCTGATTAATAGATGGATTTATGTACTCATATATGTAGACGACATTTTGATTTGTTTTAAACAAGAAAGGGATAAAGAAAACATTCTAAAAATCCTGAAGCAACATTTCGAAATCAAAGACTTGGGAAATGTAAAACAGTACCTAGGAATACAGGTAGAAAGAAAAGAAGACGGACGTTTCCTACTGAATCAAAATCACATGATTCAAGACTTAACAGAAAAATTTGGATTAAAGGATGCAAAACCAGTAAAGTCTCCAATGGAAACTAATTATCTCAAAGAGATGAACAGTGAAAAAAATATGCTACCAAATAATGAAGAATACAGAACAGCAATAGGAAAACTACTGTATCTAGCGACCGTTACAAGACCAGACATCGCAGCAGCAGTAGGAATCCTGAGTAGAAAGGTATCAAAACCAAATAAAGCTGATTGGAATGCCGTGAAGAGAGTAATGCGTTATTTGAAAGGAACTAGCAATGTTAAGCTGAAATTACCCACAAGTGATAATTGCATTTTAACAGGATATGTTGATGCAGATTGGGCTGGAGATCCAACTGACAGAAGATCTACCAGTGGACATATTTTTTTTTCACTCAGGTGGACCAATAAGTTGGACAAGTAAGAAACAGTCAATTGTGACACTGTCTTCGACAGAAGCAGAATATGTTGCCGCAGCACATGCGAGTCAAGAAGTACTGTGGTTAAGACAATTGTTGACAGAATAAGGATAACCACAGTTGGAACCAACAAAACTGAAAGAGGACAATCAAGGATGTCTTGTTCTTGCTCAGATGGAGTCAATCCAAGAACCAAGCATATTGATGTGAAATATCATTTCTTGAGAGATCATCAGGAACAAGGAGTCTTGAAGTTAGAGTATTGTCCTACTGAAGAAATGACCGCAGACATCTTCACGAAGGCGTTGAATGCTGATAAACACCAGAGACTAATAAAAAAGTTGGGTTTGATTGAATAAGTCCTTACTGTTGAGAAGGGTGTTGGCATATGCAACAGATTAGGACTTATAAGTGAAAGGAGGACTTTATACTAACCAGACAGGAGATGGCGATAGTGTGTAAAGTTATATGCTTGCTGTAATGTGGGGAGGGAAGCTCTCAATTGTTGGTTGTTTTCTACTTCCTGTGTTGTTGTTTTTTCTTTCCTGAATGTGTTATGTCAGCAGCACACGGACTGTGTGACACTGAATTGTATCTCATGTTTATCCAGTATGAAGTAAATACTGTTTACTCAAGATATCTTGCTGATTGAAGCTCTCGTAAGTACAGTGGTGACTGTAAGAAGATGCACTCTGCAACAGGAAGCAGGCGCCTTGATCGGAATGAATCCTCTTTGGGCAGCTGTACACCCGAATGAAGTCTCGGCAGATGGCCTGCACAGCGGACTCGGCGGTCTGGTCTCTGGTCGGGGTCACTACCGCAAACTTTGTGAAGTGGTCTGTCATTACCAGGCAATGTTCATACCCGAGATGCGCCGGTCCAACAGTCAAATAGTCGATCATCAGCACCTCCAAGGGGGCAGAAGTCACAATAGTTTGTATGGGGACCCGCTGCTCCGGGGGCTTAACCAGCTCACAGCTCCAACATCTTCGACAAGTGTCTTCTATTGTTGCTCGCAGTCGGGGATGATACACCAGCCTCTGCAACCACTGAAACGTCTTCTCTGGTGCAAAGTGAGCCCCTCGTTCATGAGCCTCCTTAGCCACTACTCCGACCAACTTCTCTGGGATCACCACTTGCCAGGTGGTCCCGAACTCTCGCAGTAGCTGCACCCGTCGGTACAGCAGCCCGTCTCGCAAACACAGTCTCCCATTTTCCCAGCATCTTCGGTGCTCCCGGGGACAGGGTACTCCTCTCTTCTCGACTGGGGACTTGCCGCAAAGCCACCCATTGATGTCATTGAGCAACTTCTCTGTCAGTCTGTTGAAGTCGGATCCAGTCATCTCTTGGCCGCCCTAGCACTTGTTCTTCCGACGTCTCTCGGATCTGCCCCTGTGCCGCGGCCAGCGGTCCCACAAAACTTCGGAAGCTAGGGGTCTCATCCGCCTCCAAATCTTCATCGCGTTCATGATCAGGCCGTTCATATGTCACTCTGGAGAGGGCGTCGGCGTGAGTATTCTCTGCCTTAGGCCGGTAGGCGATCTTATACCGGTACCTGGTGGGCCAGCGGGTTGTTATCTGTTCTCACCAGTACTTCGGACCCGGACAAATACTCTGCAAACTTCTCGGTCATTGCCCAAACCAGAGCCAGTAACTCTAATTTGAAAGAGCTATAATTATCCGGGTTCCTCTCGGAGTCGTGAAGGGAGCGGCTGGCATACGCAATCACGCGTTCTTTCCCCTCCTGTACTTGGGATAACACGGCTCCCAGACCATGTAGGCTCCCATCAGTGTGGAGTATGAAGGGTTGGGAGAAATTCGCATAGGCAAGTATTGGGGCCTCGGTCAGGGCCATTTTTAGGGCACGGAAGGCCTCTTCCTGGCTGCTTCCCCACCGAATCGCCTGATTCTTGGAGCCCGTCGGCACTCCCTTAAGTAGCTCCAGCAATGGGTTGGCTATGCGGGTGAAGTTCTTCACGAATCTTCGGTAGTACCCAGCAAGTCCCATGAAGGCCCAAACGTCCTTCACTGTCTTTGGGGTAGGCCACTCCTGTACGGCGGCCACCTTTTCCTGCGTGGGCCTGACTCCTTCACCGGACACAGTATGACCGAGATATTTGATCTGTTTGCGGAACAGGTGGCACTTCTGGGGCTTCACCTTTAGGCCATGACTCTTTAGGCGACTCAGTACTTGCTCCAGTCGCTGGAGGTGCTCCTCAAAGGTGGCGGCATAGACAATTATGACGTCAAGGTAAATCAGTGTCGCCTCGAAGTTTAAATCGCCCAGGCACCTCTCCATCAGACGCTGGAACATCCCGGGGGTGTTAGTCAGGCCGAAGGGCATCCGATTGAACTCGAACAGTCCCATGGGTAATATGAACGCCGTCTTCGCATGGTCATGTTCGGCCACGGGCACCTGCCAGTACCCACTGGCCAGATCCAAGGAGAAGTATCTTGCCTTCCCTAAGGCCGACAGGGACTCTTCGATTCGGGGTAGTGGGTAAGAGTCCCGTACTGTACAGGCATTCAGTCAACTATAGTCCACACAGAACTGCAGGGTCCCATCTTTCTTCCGGACCAGGACAATCGGGGCTGCCCACGGACTCTGACTCTCCCGTATCACACCATTCTGTAACATATGGGCTAGCATCTCCTTAACCTGTTTATACATCTGGGGAGGTATCTGCCAGTATCTCTCCCACACTGGGGCAGCGCTCCCTGTGGGAATCTCGTGGGTAATGGCTTCGGTGCAACCAAAATCATTCTCATGGCGAGCAAAGACTTCCTGGTACCGCTCCAGCACCTCTTCAACCTGCTGCACCTGTCGAGGTGTAAGTCCCGTCAATTCGGCCCGCATTCGTTCTAGGATTCTTCGTCCCCCCTTCACACTAGCCCAGTGGGATTCCGGGCGCACGGTGACCACCAGAGTCCAGGGGTCTCCTCGTACAGCGGAAAGCTGTACCACATCAGGTTGCACCAACTTCTCTGGCATTCCCAGAATCTGGGCTATTCCGCCCTGGGAGGGAGTGTGAGATCATCTTCGCCCAGATTAACACACCGCACTATAACATTGCCACCCCGAACGGTGGCCAGTGTCCGAGCCACCAAGAGTCCGGGGGGTACTTTGTGCATTGATGTTGGCTCTAGCTGAACTTCGACCCCCTCAAGAGGTGTGCAGGCCCGTGCGGATAACGTGAGTACAGTTTGTCCGGGCGGTAAGGTGATCACCGTAGCTGCTGGCACTATTATTTTCCCCAGGATCTTCCCTTCACTTGACGTCTCCTGAGCCTGGGCAGTTCGGATTAGTTGTTGAAAGACCCTCCTTTGGGGAATTCGCGGGTCCCACTGGTCTAGAGGAATCTCCTTTGGCTCACTAATCAGGATTTGCCCGATCTCTTTCAGCACATTCATTCCGAGGGTCACCAGGGGTCCACTTCCGATTCCCCCTGCGACCAGGACGATTCCTTTTTTTCACACATCTTTTCCACACACTCGGATCTTCATCCACACCACCCCTGCGACCGGGATGGGTAATTGATTAGCTGCCGTGAGTCTAATTACTGGTCCCCATTAAGGCCGCGCTATCTCTGGAAATCGCTGTTGGAAGTAGGCTTCTGCCATCGTAGTCACCTGGGATCCCGTGTCAATCAGGCTGTGAACAGCCCGACCGCTTATTTCTGCCCAGACAGTCGGGCTGGTGGAAACCAGGTCCTTGGGACTTCCTCTTTTTCTTTCCCCTTCCTCAGGCTCAGGGCTGTGTCCCCAAAACACGGAGCCCGCTAGTTTAACGGCTGCTGCGACAGGGGCCGCCCTCGGCTAGCACAGCCCCTGGCGTAATGTCCTGCGCCTCCACACTTCCAGCAGGTCGTGTCTCTGTCTGTGTAGGGCTGCCTCACTCCCCTACGGAACTCTCCTGCAGGGGGGGTCCTGAATTCAATTCTTTCCATAACTGAGCAATCGATCTGGGTATCTCTGGTGTCGGGGCAGGGGTCTTCTTGAGACTGGACCATTCATCCCGCATCTCCTGTATCTCCTTTCGCATCTCTCGAGCCCATTCCGGTTCAGCTGCAGGCGGGGTGGGTACCTCGTTACTCCGGACCATCCCTCCCAGGGCCGTCACCCCCATCTCCTGCTCTCTCACACGTGCCTCCGCCCCCACTTCTAGAAAAGTCATAAGTGGGTTGGCGCGCAGGCGCTCCCGCAAGGCTTGCTTCAGCTGCACATCCCTGAGGCCTGCCACAAACTGGTCCCTTAAGATCACGTCAGGGGGGCCCATTCCCAAATTAGCCATGTCGTCTTTTCTTGTGATATAGGCATGCACCCTCTGTAAGGCATTAACATACTGCGTCACAGTCTCCTCCTCCTGCTGCACTTGGTGAAACAGCCGTATCCTCAGCTCTCCTACATTGGTGGGATCCCCATGCATCTCCTCCAGTATCCGCACCACTTTTTCTACAGTATCCCGGTCATGGGGAGGGCGGTACATCACGGATTGTCGGGCCTCGCCGTCCAGGGCCAGTAAGGCTATTTCGGCTTGCATAGCTGGGGTCATCGGATGCATACGTAACATACTCCTAACTCTCTCAATCCAGTCCTACAGCATCATATTGTCCCCGGTGAACTTTGGGAGATTTGCTGAGCATGGCCCCCAGTGGGAAGCTAGATTTAGGGGCTCCCAGGATGGACTGCTCTGCAGTGTCTGTGTCTAACGACGGCATCCTGCCGACTACGCCAAATGTAACACGGGTACTTTAGATGCAGCGACACAGAAACACAGAGCAGCCAATACAGGGTTAATAAACAGGGGAAGTTTATAATAACAGGGTAAATCTCCACGCAGGGAGTATCAGGGGAAAATATGGGGGAAAACAACGGAAGTAGCAGGTAAAAGTCTTTAACTGACTGTTCACAGTTTAATTAAATGTAGCAGAGTCGAACCGGTTGTAAACGACAGTTTTTACACTTAGCTGACTCTTTTCCTCCACAAGGCAGTTGCCAGCTGAGGCTCCGCTTTCTCGCGCAAACGTCCTCGTCTCTTCCTCTCTCTTCCCACGCCACCAGTCTCTCGGTCACCTGACCTCCCAGCTCTCACTCTCGACACGCCCCCAGCTTCCCAGTCACCTGACTCCTTTGCTCAAAGTCTGTCTTTCCCCTGCAACCAGAGGCACGGCCCCGGCAGTTCCGGATCCCTTGCTCTGAAAGTACTTACACCCCGGTCTTCCCCCTTACATGTGTTTGTTATTTTTTATTCCCTTTTTAAGCTCACCTATTTCCCCTGGCTTCTTTAATATGTGGAACCATTTTATGAACTGCAGTTGGAAAGGAATATTGTTATTGAATGAAAGATACTATATATGGATTGATTAGGTTTCAACCCATGTTATGTATTATATTAATATGGAATTTATGCAATGTGTTTTTCTAAATATATTTAATAAACTTATGAAATCTTTTTAGTCATCACATTGTACTTAACCATGTTTTATTTGGGGTGTTTGAAACACTTATGGTTCTCTTTTTTGTGTTCAATAGGTTACAATATATCACAAATGTGAGTACACCCCTCACATTTTTGTAAATATTTTACTATATCTTTTCATGGGACAACACTGAAGATATGACACTTTGATACCATGTAAAGTAGTCAGTGTACAGCTTGTATAAGTGTAGATTTGAATTATTTAGAAGGCACACAAACACACAGCCATTAATATCTAAATCGCTGGCAACAAAAGTGAGTACACCCCTAAGTGAAAATGGCCAAATTTTGCCAAATTAGCCACTTTCCTTCCCCAATGTCGTGTGACTCATTAGTGTTACAAGGTCTCAGGTTTGAATGGGGAGCAGGTGTGTAGTGTAAAATTTGGTGTTATTGCTCTCAGACGCTCTCATAAATGTCACTGGAAGTTTAACATGGCACCTCATGGCAAAGAACTCTCTGAGGATCTGAAAAGAAGAATTGTTGTTCTACATAAAGATGGCCTAGGCTATAAGAAGATTGCCAACACCCTGAAACTGAGCTGCAGTATGGTGGCCAAGACCATACAGCGGTTTAACAAGACAGGTTCCACTCAGAACTGGCCTCGCCATGGTCGACCAAAGAAATTGTGTGCACATGCTCAGCATCATATTCAGAGGTTGAATTTTCAAAATAGATGTATGAGTGCTGCCAGTATATCTGCAGAGGTTAAAGGTGGGGACAGGGGTCACCCTGTCAGTGCTCAGACCATACGCTGCACATTGCATCAAATTGGTCTGCATGGCTGTGGTTCCAGAAGGAAGCCTCTTCTAAAGATGATACACAAAACAGTTTGCTGAAGACAAGCAGACTAAGGACATGGATTACTGGAATCATGTCCTGTGGTCTGTTGAGACCAAGATAAATTATTTGGTTCAGATGGTGTCAAGCGTGTGTCTCGGCATCCAGGTGAGGAGTACAAAGGCAAGTGTGTCTTGCCTACAGTCAAGCATGGTGGTGGGAGCGTCATGGTTTGGGGCTGCAAGAGTGTTGCCAGCTGTGGGGAGCAACAGTTCATTGAGGGAACCATGAATGCCAACATGTACTGTGACATACTGAAGCAGAGCATGATCCCCTCCCTTCAGAAACTTCGCCGCAGGGCAGTATTCCAACATGATAATGACCCTAAACACACCTCTAAGACGACTACTGCCTCGCTAAAGAAACTGAGGGTAAAGATGCTGGAGTGGCCAGGCATGTCTCCAGACCTAACCCCTATTGAGCATCTGTGGGGCATCCTCAAAGTGGTAGTGACAACCTGTGAAACTCTAGTGAACTCCTTGCCCAAGAGAGTTAAGGCAGTGCTTGAAAATAATGGTTGACACCCAAAATATTGACACTTTGAGCACAATTTGGCCATTTTCACTTAGGGGTGTACTCACTTTTGTTGCCAGTGGTTTAGACATTAATGGCTGTGTGTTGAGTTATTTACACTGTTATACAAGCTGAACACTGACTACTTTACATTGTATCAAAGTATCATATCTTCAATGTTGTCCCATGAAAAGATATATTAAAATGTTTACAAAAATGTGAGGGGTGTACTCACTTTTGTGATATACTGTATATCTATTTCAAACTTAAAAACTCTGAAAATATGTCTATACGCCTAAAATCTATTTAGAAAACCACTGTTTGCAACAAAAAAATAATGGCATTCGGCGCAATTTGTGGGAAGCTTTTTTATATACCGATGATTAAAGTAGAAAAAAATTTAATTTCAAATGATAATATTATCTCATATTAGCCCATAATAACAACAGTTTTTGCAAGCTGTGGAAAATACAGTACAAATAACTCTCATACTATTCCATCAATGCCTTGTCACAAATGTATACCAAGTAGATCATAAGTGCCACCTCACTAAGGTTGCCTATAACCTTAGTAATTATGTACATGTACAGAAAATTTGCAGCATCTAATTAAAGCACTACTCCAGCGGGTTTTTTTTAAATTTCACCACAGGAGTGGTGCTTAACCCCTTTAACCCCGAGGGTGTTTGCACATTAATGACCGGGCCAATTTTTACAATTCTGACCACTGTCACTTTATGAGGTAATCACTCTGGAACGCTTCAACGGATCCCACTGATTCTGAGATTGTTTTTTTCGTGACGTATTGTACTTCATGATAGTGGTAAAATTTCTTCAATATTACTTTTATTTGTGAAAAATCAAAAATTTGGTGAAAAGTTTGAAAATTTAGCAATTTTCAAACTTTGAATTTTCATGCCCTTAAATCAGAGAGATACCGTACAGACCAAAAGTTTGGACACACCTTCTCATTTAAAGATTTTTCTGTATTTTCATGACTTTGAAAATTGTACATTCACACTGAAGGCATTAAAACTATGAATTAACACATGTGGAATTATATACTTAACAAAAAAGTGTGAAACAACTGAAAATATGTCTTATATTCTAGGTTCTTCAAAGTAGCCACCTTTTGCTTTGATGACTGCTTTGCACACTCTTGGCATTCTCTTGATGAGCTTCAAGAGGTAGTCACCGGAAATGTTTTTCACTTCACAGGTGTGCCCTGTCAGGTTTAATAAGTGGGATTTCTTGCCTTATAAATGGGGTTGGGACCATCAGTTGTGCTGTGCAGAAGTCTGGTGGATACACAGCTGATAGTCCTACTGAATAGACTGTTAGAATTTCTATTATGGCAAGAAAAAAGCAGCTAAGTAAAGAAAAACGAGTGGTCATCATTACTTTAAGAAATGAAGGTCAGTCAGTGCGAAAAATTGGGCAAACTTTGAAAGTATCTCCAAGTGCAGTTGCAAAAACCATCAAGCGCTACAAAGAAACTGGCTCACATGAGGACCGCCCCAGAAAAGGAAGACCAAGAGTCACCTCTACTTCAGAGGATAAGTTTATCCGAGTCACCAGCCTCAGAAATCACAGGTTAACAGCAGCTCAGATTAGAGACCAGGTCAATGCCACACAGAGTTCTAGCAGCACACACATCTCTACAACAACTGTTAAGAGGAGACTTTGTGTAGCAGGCCTTCATGGTAAAATAGCTGCTAGGAAACCACTGCTAAGGACAGGCAACAAGCAGAAGAGACTTGTTTGGGCTAAAGAACACAAGGAATGGACATTAGACCAGTGGCAATCTGTGCTTTGGTCTGATGAGTCCAAATTTGAGATCTTTGGTTCCAACCACCGTGTCTTTGTGAGACGCAGAAAAGGTGAACGGATGGACTCTACATGCCTGGTTCTCACTGTGAAGCATGGTGGAGGAGGTGTGATGGTGTGGGGGTGCTTTGCTGGTGACACTGTTGGGGATTTATTCAAAATTGAAGGCATACTGAACCAGCATGGCTACCACAGCATCTTGCAGCGGCATGCTATTCCATCCTGCTTGCGTTTAGTTGGACCATCATTTATTTTTCAACAGGACAATGACCCCAAACTCACCTCCAGGCTGTGTAAGGGCTATTTGACCAAGAGGGAGAGTGATGGGGTGCTACGCCAGATGACCTGGCCTGCACAGTCACCAGACCTGAACCCAATGGGTGCAGTATATTTTTATTCTTTTGGATTATTTTCTCTTTTTTTTTTTTAAATATTTTTTACAATTTTTTTTTCACTTTCTGAGACTTTTTTTTTTACTTTTACACTTTGTTCCACTATGGGACTTTCATTTTTTGCAGTTTGATCACTTGCACAGCATAAGGATGCCGCAGCATCCCCTATGCTGTACAGGCTGTCAGCCCCTGCACACGATCTACCTATGTTGCTGATGCCTGGTGACCCGGATGTCGTCATGACGACATCGGGTCACTGTTAGAACCCTCCTGTTTGTTTTTTCTATCTTGTGTTTTGCGGTCACGTGCCCATCGGCCTTTATATTCCAGCTCCGCCCTTCTGGCTGGGCTGGACTTCAGTGTTTGACTGTTTCTCTAGCCTGGTGATTCGGTGCCTTTCTCTGTTAGTTCGCTTGGTCCTCTGGGACCTCTAGTACATTTTTGTCAGTTTGTCTTTTTGTGTTCTGCAACTACTTCTGTTTAGGAGATGTCCCATTTTTTGTCCCAGTCCTTAGTTCTTTTAGGGACCCCTCCCTTAATTCTATAGGTCTTCGTTCAGACTAGCCGAGAACTAAGACGGGTCTGTTCACTAGGAACAGGAAGACAAAAAAGGGGGTGGGGTGGAAAAGCGCAGTGCTTGTGTGAACCTGTATGGAAGTGGAATATACGTGCAGATACAGTGGTCTGCTCACCTGAGTGGATTGTGCAGACCGCACAACCCAGGTTAAACAGGTACTGGCGCTGATAGCGCTGCCACGATGCCTTCAGTGTGATGAAGGCAGCAGACCGCTGCAGAAACGCGTTGTGGGCATTAGAACTTCAATTAAGAGGTTTGTTTTATCCTTTTCCAGCGCCTTATCCAGTTTCTAGCGCCCCACTGACCACTTCAATTTGCACACTGTTCACTAGGAACAGGCAGCCCGCTACATCGTAGGGATTCAGCTTAGTCTTACTGTAGGGACAGCTTTTCCCTATCTTTCCTTTGTACATGTTGCAGATCACAACAGTCACCATGGCAACTATGCGGACTCGGCATACACAGCACGGGACACCGGATAGAGGTAAGAGGGGGCGCTCTCACTGCTGCTTGCCCCGGAAATGCTGCGATCGACTTTGATCGCAGCATTTAGGGGGTTAATGTGTTGGGAGTGGTGTGGCACCACTCCTAGCACATTGTCACAGCTGACACCCGGTAATATCAGCTGACACCTGGCGGCGATCGCGCCCGCACACCTTGTGTGCGGGCGCAATCGCCAGGGCCTATTATTACGTATCTGGCCCAAAAGGCCCAGGGTACAAATACCTACTAATACGCCCCACGTCAGAAAGGGGTTAAAATCCAAGTCCCCTGCCCCCTGTCTGATACTCACCTTCCGTCATTTTTATCTGTCTTCACTGCCGCATCGGTTCATCTCCTGCAGTTTGTGACCTGCCAGCTGCTCCAGTGTTTCATGGAGCGAGCTGGATGTCATTAATCAATGTGATATCTGCATACTTGTACTTACCTGGAGAATCATATTGCCAGGTCAGTTTTACCCTATAGTGAACATGGTAAATAAAAATCCCAAAAAATAATTGTGAAATTGCACTTTTTTTGAAATTTTGCCACACTTGGGATTTTTTCCAGTTTTCCAGTACACTATGTGGTAGAATGAATGGTGTCATTCAAAAGTACAACTCGTTCCACAAAAAGCAAGCCCACATAAGGTTACATTAACAAAAAATAAAAAAGTTATGGCTCTTAGGAAAAGGGGAGGAAAAAAAGAAAAATGGAAAATGGCCATGGCGTAAAGGGGTTAATAGAATAATTTTGGTTTCATTTAGATTATTGAGTAGTGTTGAGCCACCCCCGTAGTGTTCGGGTTCGGTTCGGTTCGTCGAACACCGGGATGTTCGAGGAACTGTTCGTCGAACTGTTCGTCGAACACCTTAGAACACCGTCGAACACCGTTAAAACCAATGGCAGGCAAACAAAAACACATAGAAACACATAGAAAACACCTGCAAAGGTGTCCAAAAGCTGACAAACTGCTCAGAAGACACTCTCTTTAAAAAAGCCGGCCGGCAAATTCAGCAGCGGCATACACCGGTACCCGAAAATTTAGACAAGAAGGAATAGGGCATCACACATAGATTAGATAGATAGAAACATGTCAGTCACACATATAAGAAGCACAGTGACAGTGTTGGTTACTGCACTTGTCATTTAGTGTAAAGGATTTATTAAAAAAAATATTAGTGTTTCCATGCACCGTCTCTTTAAAAAAGCCGGCCGGCAATTCAGCATCTGTACCCGACAATTTATAACAGACAGAATAGAGCTTCACACATAGATTAGATAGATAGAAACATGTCAGTCACATATATAATAAGTACAGTGATAGTGTTGCTTACTGTACTTGTCATTTAGTGTAAAGGATTTATTTAAAAAAATAATAGTGTTTTCATGCACTGTCTCTTTAAAAAAGCCGGCCGGCAATTCAGCAGCGGTACCCGACAATTTAGAACAGAAAGATAGAGCATCACACATAGATTAGATAGATAGAAACATGTCAGTCACATATATATGAAGTACAGTGATAGTGTTGGTTACTGTACTTGTCATTTAGTATTAAAATAAAGGATTTATTATTAAAAAAATTGGCGTGGGGTTCCCCTTAATTTTAGGCTCTAGCGGAGGTTAAGCAGACGGCTGGGGCAGATGTTTGAAGCCTGGGAAGGGGGTAATACCCACGGAGCTTCCCAGGCTACTAATATCAGCCCCCAGCTGAATACATAGCCTTTACTAGCTATTAAAATGGGGGACCCCCCAAAAAAAATGACGTGGGGTCCCCCCTAATTTAATAGCTAGCAAAGGCTAGGCAGACAGCTGGTGGCTGATATTAATAGCCCAGGAAGGGAGCCATGAATATTGGCCCCCTCCCAGGCTAGAAACACCAGCCGTCAGCCGCCCCAGAAATGGCGCATTCATAGGATGCGCCAATTCTGGCACTTAGCCTCGCTCTTCCACGCTGCCCTGGTGCGGTGGCAGGGGGTAATAGGGTTGGGGTTGATGTCAGCTTATAATGCCAGCTGACATCAAGCCCAGGTTAGTAATGGAGAGGCGTCTATAAGACACCCCCATTACTAACCCCATAGTCAAAGTTAAAAAAAAACACAAACACCCAGAATAAAGTCCTTTAATTGAAATAAAGACACAATCCTTTATTGTTCTAAATTAAACCATACTTACCGTCACGCCCATTCCAGCTGAAGCCAACGATCTCCTGCAATAAAAGAAAAATAATAAAGCAACCTCATCCTTACCTTTCCATGGTTCCCACGACAGCTTCAGCTCTGCTACATCGAGATGACAGGCTGGACCGCAGCAGAACGCTGCCATCCAGCCTCTCATCCCGCAGACACTGAGAAGCGCAGGCTTGCTTGCGCTGCTCAGCGTCTCTCTGTGACGACATCCAGATGAGCCGAGTTCATGTCCAATGAACTCGGCTCACCTCATGCACGTCACTGACAGCGTGGGAAAATTTTCACGCTGAAGCGGTGAGTGCAGGAGAATTCTCCCACGCTGTCAGTGACGTGCAGGAGGTGAGCTGAGTTCATTGGACATGAGCTCACCTCATGCACATCACTGACAGCGTGGGAGAATTCTCCTGCACTCAGCACTTCAGCGTGAGAATTTTCCCACGCTGTCAGTGACGTGCATGAGGTGAGCCGAGTTCATTGGACATGACCTCGGCTCATCTGGATGCCGTCACAGCGAGACAGTGAGGAGCGCAAGCAAGCCTGCGCTTCTCAGTGTCTGCGGGATGACAGACTGGATGGCAGCGTTCTGCTGCGGTCCAGCCAGTCATCTCGATGTAGCAGAGCTGAAGCTGTCGTGGGAACCATGGAAAGGTAAGGATGAGGTTGGTTTATTATTTTTCTTTTATTGCAGGAGATCGTTGACTTCAGCTGGAATGGGTGTGATGGTAAGTATGGTTTAATTTAGAACAATAAAGAATTGTGTCTTTATTTCAATTAAAGGACTTTTTTCTGGGTGTTTGTGTTTTTTTTAAATACTTTACTAGAAATTCATGGCGGTCATGTCTAATACTGGCGTGACCCCATGAATTTTGGGCTTGGGGCCAGCTGATAATACCAAGCTGGCCCTAACCCCTTTATTACCCAGTGAGCCACCGCACCAGGGCCCTGGATGAGTTGGGTACAGCGCCAGAAGATGGCGCTTCTATGAACGCGCCATTTTCCGGGGTGGCTGCGGACTGCAATTTGTAGCGGGGGGGGCCCAGAAAGCTTGGGCCTCCCTGCGCTGCAGATTCCAGCCCCCAGCTGCCTAGTTGTACCTGGCTGGACACAAAAATAGGGCGAAGCCCCACGTACTTTTTTTTTAATTATTTCATGAAATTCATGAAATAATTAAGAAAAAAAGGCCTTCCCTATATTGTTGTGTCCGGCCAGGTACAAATAGGCAGCTGGTGGTTGGGGGCAGCCCGTTCCTGCCTGCTGTACCTGGCTGGACACAAATATAGTGCGAAGCCCCACTTCAATTTTTTTTAATTATTTCATGAAATTCATGAAATAATTAAGAAAAAAAGGGCTTCCCTATATTGTTGTGTCCGGCCAGGTACAAATAGGCAGCTGGTGGATGGGGGCAGCCCGTTCCTGCCTGCTGTACCTGGCTGGACACAAATATAGTGCGAAGCCCCACTTCAATTTTTTTAAATTATTTCAGGAAATTCATGAAATAATTTAAAAAAAATTGACGTGGGGCTTCGCACTATATTTGTGTCCAGCCAGGTACAGCAGGCAGGAACGGGCTGCCCCCAACCACCAGCTGCCTATTTGTACCTGGCCGGACACAACAATATAGGGAAGCCCTTTTTTTCTTAATTATTTCATGAAATAATTTAAAGAAAATTGACGTGGGGCTTCGCCCTGTTTTTGTGTCCAGCCAGGTACAACTAGGCAGCTGGGGGCTGGAATCCGCAGCGCAGGGAGGCCCAAGCTTTCTGGGCCACCCCCGCTGCAAATTGCAGTCCGCAGCCACCCCGGAAAATGGCGCATTCATAGAAGCGCCATCTTCTGGCGCTGTACCCAACTCATCCAGGGCCCTGATGCGGTGGCTCACTGGGTAATAAAGGGGTTAGGGCCAGCTTGGCATTATCAGCTGGCCCTAAGCCCGAAATTCATGGGGTCACGCCAATATTAGACATGATCACCATGAATTTCTAGTAAAGTATTTAAAAATAACACAACACCCAGAAAAAAGTCCTTTAATTGAAATAAACACACAATTCTTTATTGTTCTAAATTAAACCATACTTACCATCACGCCCATTCCAGCTGAAGCCAACGATCTCCTGAAATAAAAGAAAAATAATAAAGCAACATCATCCTTACCTTTCCATGGTTCCCATGACAGCTTCAGCTCTGCTACATCGAGATGACAGGCTGGACCGCAGCAGAACGCTGCCATCCAGCCTGTCATCCCGCAGACACTGAGAAGCGCAGGCTTGCTTGCGCTCCACAGTGTCTCTCTGTGAGGGCATCCAGATGAGCCGAGTTAATGTCCAATGAACTCGGCTCACCTCATGCACGTCACTGACAGCGTGGGAAAATTCTCCTGCACTCAGCGCTTCAGCGTGGGAGAATTCTCACACTGAAGCGCTGAGTGCAGGAGAATTCTCCCACGCTGTCAGTGACGTGCAGGAGGTGAGCTGAGTTCATTGGACATGAGCTCACCTTATGCACGTCACTGACAGCGTGGGAAAATTCTCCTGCACTCAGCGCTTCAGCGTGGGAGAATTCTCACGCTGAAGCGCTGAGTGCAGGAGAATTCTCCCACGCTGTCAGTGACGTGCAGGAGGTGAGCTGAGTTCATTGGACATGAGCTCACCTTATGCACGTCACTGACAGCGTGGGAGAATTCTCCTGCACTCACCGCTTCAGCGTGAGAATTTTCCCACGCTGTCAGTGACGTGCATGAGGTGAGCCGAGTTCATTGGACATGAACTCGGCTCATCTGGATGTCGTCACAGAGAGACGCTGAGCAGCGCAAGCAAGCCTGCGCTTCTCAGTGTCTGCGGGATGAGAGGCTGGATGGCAGCGTTCTGCTGCGGTCCAGCCTGTCATCTCGATGTAGCAGAGCTGAAGCTGTCGTGGGAACCATGGAAAGGTAAGGATGAGGTTGCTTTATTATTTTTCTTTTATTGCAGGAGATCGTTGGCTTCAGCTGGAATGGGCGTGACGGTAAGTATGGTTTAATTTAGAACAATAAAGGATTGTGTCTTTATTTCAATTAAAGGACTTTATTCTGGGTGTTTGTGTTTTTTTTTAACTTTGACTATGGGGTTAGTAATGGGGGTGTCTTATAGACGCCTCTCCATTACTAACCTGGGCTTGATGTCAGCTGGCATTATAAGCTGACATCAACCCCAACCCTATTACCCCCTGCCACCGCACCAGGGCAGCGTGGAAGAGCGAGGCTAAGTGCCAGAATTGGCGCATCCTATGAATGCGCCATTTCTGGGGCGGCTGACGGCTGGTGTTTCTAGCCTGGGAGGGGGCCAATATTCATGGCTCCCTTCCTGGGCTATTAATATCAGCCCCCAGCTGTCTGCCTAGCCTTTGCTAGCTATTAAATTAGGGGGGACCCCACGTCATTTTTTTTGGGGTGTCCCCCATTTTAATAGCTAGTAAAGGCTATGTATTCAGCTGGGGGCTGATATTAGTAGCCTGGGAAGCTCCGTGGGTATTACCCCCTTCCCAGGCTTCAAACATCTGCCCCAGCCGTCTGCTTAACCTCCGCTAGAGCCTAAAATTAAGGGGAACCCCACGCCAATTTTTTTAATAATAAATCCTTTATTTTAATACTAAATGACAAGTACAGTAACCAACACTATCACTGTACTTCATATATAAGTGACTGACATGTTTCTATCTATCTAATCTATGTGTGAAGCTCTATTCTGTCTGTTATAAATTGTCGGGTACCGCTGCTGAATTGCCGGCCGGCTTTTTTAAAGAGACAGTGCATGAAAACACTATTATTTTTTTTGATAAATCCTTTACGCTAAATGACAAGTACAGTAAGCAGCACTTTCACTGTACTTCGTATATATGTGGCTGACATGTTTATATCTATCTAATCTATGTGTGAAGCTCTATTCTTTCGGTTCTAAATTGTCGGGTACAGGTGTATGCCGCTGCTGAATTGCCGGCTTTTCATGTTTCACTGTTGGCACTGTTTCCATCGATTTGGGCAATCACTGTAATGCCACAACCACCATGGCTGTGGCATTACAGTGAGTGGCAGACAATCCCTGCATGATTGGTGCTCTAAATAGCACCAGACATGCAGGACATGCTTTTGGTGCACGAACAGTTATGGAACATAACCTCGAACAGCCGAATTTTTTGCAAATCGTTCGGGTTCGTCGAACAACTCGAACACCGCTCAAAACAGCTCGAATTTGAGATTGGCGAACAGTTCTAGTCGAACACCGCTCATCTCTATTATTGAGTAACTTTTATTATCTGGAGGACGGAGCATTAACATGGTAAAGGGTAAAAAAATTATTACATATTTGTTTTTTCATGTTTCTTTACACTGTTTACTGCGGGGTTAAAATATCATGTTAGCTTTATATTACTAGTCAATATGAATGAGGTAATAAAATATTTGCACATTTTTGTGTTGTTGTTTTTTTATTAACACAGTTGCAAAATAAAATTACTTTCTACGGAAAAAAAATAGTTTTTTTTCTATGAACACTTACTTTTTATTAAACTTTATTACCTTTTTTTTGTGCTTCTTTAATGCTTTGCTTCAGGCGCCTTTCAGACATCAGTGTTTTGAGTACATATGGTGTCGACTTCCACACATACTGGAGACAATGACTCACGTAGACCAATTCAAATGAATGGGTTTGTGCACGTCAGTGTGTTTCCATGGACCGTGTGTCCGTGCTCAAAGCACGCTGACATGTCCATTTTTTCTCGCAGCACTGGCCACAAAACGTCTAACACACATGCACACTGATGACACACAGATGACATCCGTGTGTCATCAATGTGACACGTACCGGCGCCTGGGAATCAGCGGTACAGTTAGAGCTGTTCCGAGGCGCTGGGTGCTGAAGACATCTCTCATCATTGTCCCCTGCATGCCCTGCAATCAGTGCGAGCAAGGGATAATGTTGAGAGTAGTATTCTGCTCCCACTGTGTCCTGGTATAAAAATAAGAATAAAATAAAAAAAATCCTTATACTCACCTGTCCTAAGTGCCCTCACTGTAATCCACCTGACCGCTCATGCGGAGGAGTCGGGGAGAATGACTCGCTGCAGCGAGCAAGCCCCTGCACTGTGCTGCGCTCAGTGAGTGACATGACACCTCTCGCTGCAGCGTGTCATTCTCCCCGGCTCCTCGGCATGAGAGGTCAGTTGGTTTTCAGCGGGGGACACTTAGGACAGGTGAGTATAAGGATTTTTTTATTTTATTCTTATTTTTATACCAGGACACAGTGGGAGCGGAATACTACTCTCAACATTGTCCCTTGCTGGTGCTGATCGCCAAGCGCCGGTACGTGCGATCCTAATGTGCCACACAGGTGCACACAGACACACGGACACAGATATCTCCGGTACTGTTTTTCCAGTACCAGAAATATCTGGACGTCTGAAAGACCCCTTACTCAGTATAGCAAGGCATCATATCTTGTTAGTAATAAACTGACAGGCAATCCATTAGCCATATAGTCATTGCATGCCTGCAGGGTTTGTTCGTCTACAATATCTAGGGGGTTAATGAAGTATCAGAGTTCAAGTAACAGTGTGATCATAGGAATATCAGTTTACCAAAGTGGTAGATCAAATGTCAAAATCTTTTTTGTGCCATTTTGACAAATAGAAGAGCACACTTTTTATGCTTTTCTTACTTAGGGCAGTGTACTCTGTAACCTTCCTTACAAATATCAGCAATTATTGCTGTTCCTTTTTCTAGGTGCCCCCTTGTGTACAGTGATGAGTACTACAGCATACAAGTGAATTATGGGGCTGTCCACTACTTCTCCATTACTTAGATACTGATGATCTATCCTTAGAGTAGGTCAACAATATCAGATCCGTGAGAGTGCAACACTAAGTACCCCCATCAGTCAGCTGTTTGGAGCTCCAGACGCTGATGGACACATACAGAAGAGGCAAGAACATTATATGGGCCCTTTGCAGGCCAAGAGCTCATCATAATGCACAATTCCATCTGCTTTGGAGGTAGAAATGGGGACCCATACCTCCTGGGCCCTTGTGCAACCGCACAGGTTGCACCAATGATATGTCCGCCCCTGGTGTACAAAGCCGAAACAGCACAGCTCCATATATTGCATAGTGGCCTTTGACCTGTCCTAAGTGCTGAAACTCTGATATTAATGACATATCCTAAGGCTAGGTGTTTATTATCAAAGTAGTGGACAACCCCTTTAATATAAACAAAATGCACTAAGTACTACATAATAGCATACCTCCCAACTTTTATAGAAGATATAGTGGGACAGGTCGTGCTGCGCATGTAGCACACTGCGCAAAATTTTTGGCTATTGCCTAAACCACACTGCACTAGCCAAACCCATTTACAATTTCATTCTCCTCTGACCACATAAAGAAAATGTTAGAAAATGAAGGACCAGCCCTTTAAGGCTGTGCTCACACTACAGCTAAACGTTTTCTTCATCCTGTTCCATAAGGGACCAGAGCACCAGAAAGCAGCTGGGGATGAATTCATCAATAAACATACAGCAGCAGAGCACTATTGATCCCACTGACTAGAATGGTGTCCATCAACTATCTGTAAAGGTGTACTGTTCATCATATTACACAGCTAAGTTCTTTTCTTATAAGTTCACACTGAGGCTGCATGTTACAGCCAGGACCTGCCGTAAACAATCGTGGCTGGAGCTCCGCCCCGCCGGCAATTGATAACCTGTTAAATGCCTCTATCAAACGCTGACAGCGACATTTAACACACGTCAGCATGGGGGTGCTTCATTCCATGCACCCATTGGTGTGGCTGAGACATAATCTTGGGTCGCCGATGGGTTGCTGTGACAGCTGGGGGTTGGCTGAAGACCCTTGTGCTTGCCATTACAGAGCTCCCTTGAAACTCTGCCTGTGGCCGGGCTTCAAAGGAGACCTGGATTTTTACTATGTGCAGCAATACAATAGCATGGTTGTATATAGCACAAGCTGTCAGATGATCACAGCTTCAAGTCTCCTAAAAGGACTAACAAGTACAGTGAAAATTAAAAAAAAAAAAAAAAAAAAAAAAAAAAGTTCAAAGCACCCCATGTGCCCACCATTAAAAGTAAAGATATTTAAAAAAAATTGAAAAATACACATCCGGACAATCCTGGCCCCCATGTGTCCAGCCTGCCCCCCCCCCATATAATCATCCTTGCCCCCATATGTCCAGCCTGCCCCCCCCCTATATGCCCATCCTGGCCCCCATATATCCAGCCTGCCCCGCCCCATGTATCCATCCTGGCCCCCATATGTCCAGCCTGCAATGCAAACTATCATAATTGTACATCCCAGTTATGAAGGCGCACAGTAGATGTGCAGGAGCCTCCTGTGTTTTACAGTCGATGCTCCACTATAACAGGGATAATGGCTTACAGATATTTGCATATAGCTGTAGGGTGAGCCTCTAGAGTCAATTCCCCCTGTGGGCCCCAGAAACCCCAGTCCAACTCTGTGTTTGGTCCTAGGTCATGGTTCTTCCAGCAGGGCAATGACCCCAAAGATACTTCAAGAAGCACACAGAAATGGAAAGAAACAAAGCACTGGAAAGTTCTGACATGGCCAGTAAAGAGTCCGGATATAAATCCCATTAAACAATTGTGGAGAGATCTTAAAATTGCTGTTGGGAGAAGGCACCCTTAAAATATGAGAGACCTGGAGCAGTTTGCAAAAGAAGAATGGTCCAAAATTCCAGTAGAAGTGATTGATTGCAGGTATTTATTACAAAGAGTGTGCAACCAAATCTTAAGTTGAGGGTGCCAACAGTTTTGTCCAGCCCATTTTTGGGGCTTTGTGTGAGATTATGTCCAATTTGCCTTTTTATGCCTTTGTTTTTTTGTGTTATTCTAATACACGTAAAGGAAATAAACATGTGTATAATAAAACGTGTAATTGGAATTATACTTTCAGCCATGACTATGTGTGGTATCGCCGCATTCAGAAAAGCCCGATCTATCAAAATATAAAAATAATTCACCCGATCAGTAAGCACCATAAACAAAAAAATCAAGATTGCCAAAATGACGTTTTTGTGGTCGCTACATTTCCACAAAAAATGTTATTATAAGTGATCAAAATGTTACATTTATCCCAAAATGGTATCAATAAAGCTTTTGTCTCGACCTACAAAAAATAAGCTATTACCCAACTCCATCGACTGAAAAATAAAAATGTTAAGGGTGAAGAAAAATGGCGACACAACTTAAAAAATTATTTTTTGCAAACTTCTGATTTTGTTTTCATTACTAAAATAATAAAAAAACTGGACATGTTTGGTATCGCCGTAATCGTACTTATGAGCCGAATCATATTAAAAGCTCCTTTTTTCAACAAAAAACAATTGCCAAAAAAGATTGTCAGAATTGCGTTTTTTTCACAATTTCTCCCCACTTGGATTTTTTTCCCCATTTTCCAGTACACTATGTGGTAAAATGAATGGTGTCATTCAAAAGTACAACTCGTCCCCCAAAATCAAGCCCACATATGTCTATGTGGCCAGAAAAATAAGAGTTATAGCTCTGGGAAAAAAAGGAGGAAAAAAACAAAACGCAAAACGGAAATTGGCCTCGTCGTGAAGGGGTGAAAAAAAAAAACACAAACAAACTTGGCAAAGAGAAAAAATGACCGAAAAGACTACTAAAGAATCAACAATGAACACGTTAGGCAGTTATGGGCCTCAATGCCAATAAATTAATAGGTTCATGCATATGTGAGCAGATATAAGGGTACAGTAAGCAAACAGCGTATCATAGAGAATTATGTTAGCCAATAATTGCAACATATGAAAAAATAAAAAGTAGTTAGGGTAATTGTATTATTCCCTATAGATCTCTATAAGGTCACCCTGCCTAACTGCAGAGGTTGGTACCCTATAAGAGGTTGATATGACGCCCCTGTTTAACTTTATCTGATCTATAACTGACCCTAACCTAATGAGGCCCACATTGTTAAAGTACATATAAGAAAAGAACCAATGAATGATACTGCCGTGTCCTTATAATTAACAATTTATATGGTATACACATTAATTAAAAAGTGCTCCAGGGAAATACTCATCTCATGATCCCAATGGACTCTGCACCAATGTTTCCCTTCAGAAATGTGGAGGTTCATCAAGGAACTAGTCTGGAGGCCTAGTCCTGGAGCATTATCGCTTAAAACATCACCACAATAGTACATCATGCAGCCCAGCAGCTGAAGCATATACGCATATGATCCAGACGAGTCCTCTGATGAACCACTGGGCTCCTCTAGTGTCAGTGTGCCAATGCAGATATGTGAACTGATTTTAGACAGCACTGTACAAACAATGCAATGTCGTTTTAGATAAGAAAGTGGCTTAAATATGCAAATAGGAGGGCGTAATGGTGCATCAAGCCATAGGCCACGCACCGAAGCGCCCTCATTTGTATATTAAATAAAAGTAGATTTTTCTCCAAATATTGAATTAAACTGTATATGCCTGGTATGATTTTTATAGGGGATATATCCCCTGTATTAATGTTTATACATTTTAATTGGGTTGATAGACTCCCTTTAATATTTCTATGATTTCCATAATTCCATGACTTTTCCTTCTTGGTGTTGTATTTTCTATGTTGAGAAGTGTGTATATAAGTGTATATATACATACAGGATCATGCGATCTCTGGGTCTAATAGAAGCATTGGATTTACTATTTACCTGCAGATATAGGGATAAATCTGTAGGTAAATCGTGTATAAACTATACCTGGCTGGCTTACTGGAGCAGTGGCTACATTGATTGACAGATTGTTCTGCACACACAGGCTTCGGAGCAGACTGTCAATCTTTGTGCCAGGGAAGGAAGTAATGTATATTTTAAGAATAAAATAGTCATTTTTATGCAATTACTTTATGAACAAATAAAAGATACAAACAACACAAAATTATAAATACTGACATAAACCATGAAATTACAGTTAACCTGCAAGACAAGTACTGCACTTTATGGCTGAAGTGCTTCCTTCATGAGCACATACACTGTTTCTACATCAAAGAGTGAAGACAATATATTATACATGTTTTCCAAAACTAAAATAATTACTAGCTGTAACGTGGAATTATCAGTGTAAATTAATACGCAGGGGTTTGCACATAAATCTTGTACTTTTAGTATATGCAATAATTCATGGCATTCACCAGTAGAGGGCGATAAAGCTGTACTAACATACAGTACTTTTCAATCTTCGCTACATTATCGTGTACCTGGTACAGTAAGGGTGCGTTCACACTGCGTTCAGGCCCCCATTCAGTGGCCCCGTCCGGACTTATGTCTGAACCCCCACAAAACAGGATTCAGGTGTATGCGCTGACAGGGCCATAGACAATAATGTTGCGAACGTGCACTTTGACAAGCATCATTTTTGGGCAAGTACACCTACTGCAGACGTACACTGCGTCTTGGTGTCCTCCTCCAGTAGGCATATACACCTGAAAATTATGCCTGTCAGAGCACATGTTCGCATACGCTTAAATCCCATTTTGCGGGGAGTTCAGACATAAGCCCCGATGGGGCCACTGAACGGATGATGAACTCAGTGTGAAAGCACCCTCAGTGAAAAAGAAAGAATGATACCCTCTGAGAACTCTATAATATTTACAACCCATTTAAAGTGGTGGTCCAGAACTGAAATTTATTTTAATGCTAAATGCCTATCTATTTAATGTCATAATTTAATCTGTTTTACAATATACTTTAATTAAAAATTGCCTATCGATACTTCACTCTATCTAACTGCTTTATTATTATTTTTTCTGACTACTTCCTCTTTGATGATGCTTCACTTGAGAATCCCAGTGCGTGCTCAAACGAGGTGTCAATATGCACATAATAAATGCGGTGACATCACTTGCGGGGGTGGCACTGGTCTCTGCTCTGCCTACACGCCGGGTATTCTTACAATACGCACTGACAGTGCGCTCTCTTGCCGGCTTGTTACTTATCAAACCAACAAAAAAGATAGGCCCCTAAAATATAACTTTTATTAATTATCACTAAAACTCCTAAAAAACACTCTAGAAATAAAAAATTATAGAGATGTGTCTATCCTTAAATAGAGTATATTAGGTCCCCAAAAATATAATTAACTAGGTAGGGTATAAGGGCACTATATATATCCTGGTAGTCCCTAACATGTACCTACCTATCTGCGGAGATGGGCACCCTAATAATTGCGATATGGCGTCCCCTGCTCAACATCAGATATCCCTAAAGACCCTGGCACACACCTAAATTATAATTAAAGTGCAGCACAGGTAGTGAAGATAGAGCCCTAGTTGCATGCTAAATGAGACATATACAGTATACAGTATATGTCCGGACAATACCCACATTCGGAATACCACTGATGAACCCCAATCCTTGTGGCCATAGAAGCATATGCTGCACTGACAGACGTCCCCATCTAGTCCCCTGATGAATCCCGATGATACAGGGGGGAAACGAGTCTGGACATGGATTCATATACTACAGGGCTTAGAGTTTATATAAGATAAGTATAGCTATTTACAATATACCTGGGTATTTTTTTTCTTTGATGTATATGGGTATTGTTCTCCTTGTACATATTCCTTGATTAACATTGAACATTTGTATAACTAATGGTTTCAGGGATACAGAGATTTCTTAGACATAGCAAATTGGTTCATTTTTAGGTATTCCGAATGTGGGTATTGTCTGGACATATATTTATGTCTAAGTTTGGCATGCACCTAGGGCCCTATCTTCACTACCTGTGCTGCAATTTAATTATAATTTAGGTGTGCACCAGGGACTTTAGAGATATCCAACGTTGAGCGGGGGCACCATATCGCAATTTTTAGGGTGCCAACCTGTGTGGGTAGTTAGGTGCATTTTAGGGACTACTAGGGAATTTATAGCCCCCTTATACCCTACATAGTTAATTATATTATTTTCTGGGCCTAATAAACTCTATTTATGGATAGACACACCTCTATAATTTTTTATTTCTAGAGTGTTTTTGAGAGTTTTAGAGATAATTAATAAAAAATTATATTTTAGAGGTCTATCTTTTTGTTGGTTTGATAACTTATTGAGGTCCAGCTCTATACAATATTTCGACTTGTTACTTTTCATCAGAGGCAGTGAGAGAGTGCACTGTCACTGTGCATATTGCACAGTGATAAGAATCTACTGATCATACATCGGTATTGACAACCAACGCATGCTTAGTAGAGCAGGGACTAGCCCAGCCCTTGAAACAGTAGCCTCTGCTCTCTGAGGATGACTTGTTTCAGTGTATCAGCATGCACTGGGATTCTCAAACAAAGAGTCATCAAAGAGGAAGTAATAAATAAGAAATAAAGCAGTTAGATATAGTAGGGAGGGAACAATACGGACTTTTTATTTAAATTAAATTAGACTAAAATAAGTTTTGGCTCCGGACTACCGCTTTAACTAACAATTGTCCTGAATATTATTGCTCACTAAGAAGTGATTTGGCAGCATGCCGACAGAGATGTACTCACAGTGGGGTAATTTGAAGCTCGTGGCCCGAATGCAAAATCTCCATCAGGCCCCAAACTATAACAGGTCTTTAATATTAATAGTGTTATCATATGGGCCAAAGGGACGTTTTGGGCACCCTAGGCTCCAGGCCCAGGGCATCCTTTACTGCTGGAAATAAAGCTTCCATCTATAAACCCAGAAAATGTTCCTTGCTAGGAAATTAAGGATTTTCTATTTTTTTCAAGCCACAGTCAGACCTTAGACTGTTCATGCTTTCTGTCAAAACTAGGTATAAAAGAACCAAGTAAAAATTGTTAACACATTGGCATGTCAACAAGTGATAATCTAGGTGGAAATATTAAGTTTACTGTCCAGGAAATGCAACATCCTAATGGCTTAAAGGAATTTGTCTGTACATTCGTGTCTTGATCATCAGTTTGTACAGAATTTCTTTATTTTAGAGTTTAGAAGGTGTTTTTCCATCACTAACAGCAAGTGTCATTAAAAGTAACATATAAATCCTATGCAGGGAACCTCAAAAGATTTCATATTAAGTGTCAGGATACTGGTTTGCTCTGTCAGCACTCTAGAATTCATTGATAATGAATTCACCCTAAAGCAATACAACCTAGTAGTATGAAATCAACTGACAAGAAAAAAGTTCTGAAGATTAAAACTGTTTTCTGTGGTCAGAGAAGGTTAATGTAGATCAATGAGAACAGGGGTTGACATATATTAGTGCAATCTGTGCAGCTACACAAGGACTCAATAAGTTAGGTGGTCCACTTCTACCTCCAAAGCAGGTGGAATTGTGCATTATGTTGAGCTGCAAATGGCCCATATATTGATGTTCTCTGAAATGCCGCAGCACTTCAGAGTCAATCATACCTGGTTGAGATCATACCGCCACTGCCTGAAACATGCCGCCCATGGATTGGCCAGCATGTATCAGCTGACAGGTTCACTTTAAAGGGAATCTTTCATTAGAATTTTATACCTAAAACTAATGGGCATGTATGTACAGGTGCTTTCATGCTGGTTAAATCCATATCTTGATTATAGAAATACATTTTGCTGTTTCTGAGAAATTTAGAGTTGAAATAATATGCAAATGAGCTGCAAGTGCTTCATGATAAGACATTTCACTTGCAGTTCTCTGCCCTCCCTCACTACTCCCCATCCACTGCCTGCCTCCTATGTCTGACTGACAGGTCGGGGGCAGGTCACTGAAACAGGAGAGAGACTTCTCAGTCACACACAGGAGGCAGGCGTTGGGCAGAGAATAGGGAGATAGGTTATATGTCCCACGCCAAAGCACTTGCAGATGATTTATTTATGATATCAACACTGGATTTTTCAGAAATGGCAAAACAGATTTCTACAAGGTAAGGATTTAATCAGCATGAAAGTGTCTGTACAAATGTGCCATTAGTTTGAGGTATAAAATCTTCATGACAGGTTCCCTTTAAGTCATTACAACCATCCACAGTTATAAAGGACTTAAAGGGAATTTGTCATCAGGTTTTTGCTATGTAATCTGAAGAGAGCAGGATATAGAGGTTAAAACACAGATTTCAGCAATGACTCTCTTATCAAGCTCAAGGTTTAGTTTACTTGCAATGTACAATTGTTTTAGCACCAAGAGCTTATCAGTGCTGGAACACAAAAGTGTGTGCCTCTTGGTCCTATTGCGCCCCCTTCTGTTATAAGCACCTCACTGTCTATAGCTATGTACATACAAAGCCTGGTGAGGGCGGGGTTAGCTTTCTCAGCTCTGCTGTATTGCTAAATCTAAAAACTCTGATTGTGTCAGAACCGCTGCACCCAGTAATCTAAGTAATACACCATTTGATTTGGGGTCTTTTTGCCTACTTCATGACGCTCTCAGATCAGGTAGCAAAAACCTGCTGACTGATTCCCTTTAAAAAGGACGTTTTGCCGGTTTTAGCATGTTAAACTAGCAACAGCATGGAATAGTAGCTACAGAGCTGAATATAACATATATTTCATTTTTTTTAATTTCTCATCTGCATTGCAGAGATATTACTTTGTAAAGTTTGTAAAGTTTAGATATCAATTTCCACTAAGATCAAGGGGGCATTATCAGAGATTCTTGTCTAAATTTGTTTACTTCCTTCCCTGCATCACATTACCGAGTTGTAAGTAGGAGGCATCATGCATGGGAAAAAAAAGTAAATGTCAGATCCGGCTTTCTCATTCTGAGATATGTAATGTCACACCGCCCTGCACTCCTCAATGATTACTGCAAGAACCTACTGTGATTACAAGGAGGGAAAGGGGAGTAGATCAGAGCTGTATGTCATTACAAACACTGCAGCTCTGCAGCTTTCCTCTCATGGTAGTCAGTATGGGTGGAGGAGAGTAGCATAGAGCTATGTGTCATTACAAACACCTCTGCAGCTCTCTTCTTATGGCAGTCAGCATGGGTGGAGGAGAGTAGCATAGAGCTATGTATCATTACAACCACCTCTGCAGCTCTCCTCTTATAGCAGTCAGTATGGGTGGAGGCGAGTAGCATAGAGCTATGTGTCATTACAAACACCTCTTGCAGCTCTCCTCTTATGGCAATTAGTGTGGGGGGAGAGTAGTAGAGCCGAGCTATGTGTCATTACAAACACCTCTTCCACCTCTCTTCTCTGTGACAGCGGTGGGTGTGGACCCACTGGCCGGGCTTACCCTGGAAGGGTGTAACTAAGTGGCTACCTGGTCTTAAGTAGAGCCTCTGATGGTGAGAATAGGTTGGTTCCACTCCAGGGCAGTATCAGGACCTGCAGGAGCTGACCAAAGGGTCAGAAGCACAGATGCGAATCACAGAGGGAGTAAACAGAGACATGGTAAGGAAGTCCGAGGTCGGGGCAAGCAGCACAGGTTCAGAATACGAAGCTGGGGTCAGCAGTGGAGAGGTCAGACAAAATGAGTACACAAGCTGAGTCAGTAACAGGAGAGTCAAAACAGGAATGCACTAAGACAGGGTACTAGGAAAGAACTTCAGCTAGGAATCTAGGTTCAGGCAAGGTGTGGAGAGAAGAGCTGCCTAATAAATCTTCTGCTGGCAGAGGATAGGACAGGAAAGCAAAACTCTGCAGAACACAGCAGGGTTAAATTCCTGGAGAGCCTGGTCGCATCTCCCTATAGCCAGGTGGAGACAGCAGGAGGAAGTACCAGTGCCGGGAGTGCTGCAAGAGGCAGCTCAGCGAGATGGCCTGACATGGGGAGGAGCAGAGAGGCGAACGCAGTGAGTAGGACAGGGTGGGGAAGGCGTGACAATACCCCCACCCATTACGTCCCCTCCTTTTTTGGCCAGATGAACAGAGAAACCTCTCAAGAATGGTAGGGACACAGATGTTTTCAGCAGGCTCCCAAGATCTCTCCTCATTATCAAAGCCCTTCCAATTGACCAAATAGAAGGCCCTCCCCCAAACCTTCTTAAAATGCAGACTGTCCTTTATTTCAAACACAAGGCCTGAAACCTTGGTCAAAGTTATCTGAGCACTCAAATCTCCAAGGGTGCCCAAACTGTTGCATCAGCCCATTTTCCTTTTTGTAATTTTTAAAATGTAAAAATCCTCCTTGAGATGGTTCTACTCCTTCATTGGAGTCCAGCTGTGTTTAATTAAACTGATAGGACTTGATTTGGAAAGGCACACACCTTTCTATATAAGACCTCACAGCTCACAGTGTATGTCAGACCAAATGAGAATCATGAGCTCAAAGGAACTGCCCAAGGAGCTCAGAGACAGAATTGTGGCAAGGCTACAGTTCAGATTTTTTTTTTTAATAAAATATAAAGAAAACCTATACATGTTCAATATCACCATCATTACACTACATTGAAAAACCATGTTGATAGGTCATTCTTACCGCACAAATGAAAATTGGCCAAGGGGTTACTGAACTTGACCCCGTGGTTAAAGAATGACTACATTTTTTTAAGAACTCGATAAAAGATTAATTTATAGACTTTTCATTTATGATGATTATTTAAAAAAGATTCCAAACACCATAATTCCACTGTTTCTTAATAACCACAAAAAAATGTCAGTATTTTTTCCAAAATATCTTTATGGTATAAAAACAGAACCAATATTTTCTTCCCTATGTAATCTATTGTTCTTTATCAAATACATTTACTCCAAAAATAGACTTTTGACTCTTCCTAGTATGATGATACCAGATAAAAGTATATTTTTGTCAAAGTACAATGTGACCTTAATAAGTGATAACAATGGCCTGTTTTGTGTTTTACCTCTAGCATGTCCCCCCTTCCTTAGCTAGCATTCCCACTCCATGTAACAAGAGGAATCCCAAGATATCATCACAATGACATGGGCCTTCCAGCCGTAATACTGGCACAGAAATGCAGTGGTATTACAATGGCTGAGAGGGAAAATAAACTGGTCTAATGCTTTTATCAGTGTGAATAGGAGAATAAAAGCTAGTTGCAGGGGTTGTCAAGGAATACAATAAAATTACCTATGCTTATGATAGGTCATCAATATTAGATTCAATCGATGGCGGTCTGACACCTTCTTGCCTATGTTTCTCATTCCGTAATGATACATACAGAGGTTTTTGAAGTAAGACTCACTATGAAGTAAGGCACTGCAGGAATTTTGCCTCCTAGCGATGTGCACATGGATTTTTAGGAGTTTTTTTGAGCAGCTTCTTTCAAAAATCCTCCTCAAAAAATGCTTTAAGAACACTAAAAAAACGTTTTCAATTCATTTCTTCGGTAAATCATCTTTACTGTTTAATATGAGTATTTTTCTAGCTTTTTTCTTTCCTGAAGGGATTTGGAAAAACATTTGGTGGAAATTTTTATTTCCTCTTGAGGAACTTGTGGTTTTTGAATGTCTCAAAATGCTTAAAGTCTTAGGACAATGACACGTGGAGGTTTTGAAGAGTGACTGCAGACTTATAAATTTGGACCGGACAACCCCTTTAAAGTCAAGTTCAACATTTCTGTATAACTGGAGGGGCAGGGGTGGACAGTGCAGCAATTTTATTGCATACCAACTGTCCCAGATTCAGCAGGTCTGTATCGGCACATCAGGGGTTTGTCTCAACTTCCAATAATCACTTCTGTCTCTGTGCATGTCTTCTCTCCACATCTTCTCTTCATAGCTCCTCTTCTTTAGGGGCACTTCTTGTGATCTGGTCTCTCTGGGAACTGAACCCACAGCATCTATCATTAGAGGTAGTAGCTAAAGCCACAAGCCACAACCGGCACTGATTAGCATAGGAGAATTTTGTATACTTGAAGTTGCAGTCCAGGCAGTGAACCCACATGCAGAATATACAGGCACATACAGATACATCTGTATATAGCAGTGAATTCTAGAATAAAAATCTGATTTTTTTTTTCTTACTACAAAATTATTAAAAAATAATGAAAAACAATTACAATAATGTCATGTTTACGGCGCTTTTTAAAAAAATAATAAACATCACAAATCAGCAAAATAACATGGACATATTTGTTTCCCATAATGGAAACAGCCTGGACAACACAGCGTTCGGATTATTTACGGTGATTGGTAAATGGTGTAAAAAATGGTGTGATTGTTTTTCTCCACTGAACTAAAAAATGTAATAAAAATGTAAGATAACTAAAATTGTCTGTTTTTGCCCTGCTTCTTTTCTGCACGTTTTCTGCAGATGTCCGCACCGTACCACGCAATAACAATCTTCCCTGATCATTGCGTTTGCTGAATTTCTTTTATGCGTTTTCCCCCATATTTGATGCATTTTTGGTGAGATGTGAAGCCGCGTTTTTAATGCTTTTTAATAGTATATAAAAGCTTTGATTCTGCACTGAAAAATGCAACAGCATTTTTTTTTCACATGTGTGATAGAAGTCTATAAAGAAAAAAATGCACAAAAACCGCACAATACAAAAGCATCGTTGCACACCAAGGGCAGGAGCTTTCATGAAATTACATCCACTTTGCTTGAACATTTAGGCCGTGTTCACATGTAGCATAAATACTGCTTCTTTTTCTCTGGAGGCTTCTATGTGGAGCTGCATGGTGTAGCCGGAGAGGAACATGTGAACGCTGCTACCTCCGAGCTGTCATTAGGTGGTGCTAGATGACCCCAGCTAGTGATGATGCTATGGGTGTGTTGGGTAAACCGCTCCCTGGGGATGCTTCAGTGACTTGCCATCTCCATGGTGACTATAACTCACACGCTTCTCAACAATAGATTTAAACTGATGTAACAAAGTTTCTTTCAGCACTAGGAGTGCGCTCATTGGCTGTGACTTTAGTGGGAGGAGGACATTCTGCCTGTCCTCTTTTAAATAATAACTTTCATGTTGGCTTCTTTCTACAAAAGGGAAGAACATATAGAGAAAATATCACAACATCCCCCTTTGCAGAAATACAAGATATTTTTTTTCACATATTTAGTCCTAATAATATTAATCTTAATAATATTGCTTATCTTAATAAAATCAATATACTTATCAAGCATACTTCCAAAGAAATAATAATCAAGTGCCTATATCCAATTAGCACAGAGTACTAAAAAATCGTTAAACTGCCCATGACTTCTAGAAGAGTTAATCAGTAATGCCAAATGAATAGGAACTCCCTGCCCCCATCCAACAGCAGAATTCCCCCTATCCAGACCCCTGTGTGTTTTTGTGTATGTCTATGTGCATCTGCGTGCCACTGTGTATGTACTCATCCACTAAACAGTATACAGGGAATACCATGTATTGATTTAAAAATAAGAAGTGGTGAATGCATGCTCCCACAGTGTGTCCCCTGGGCAGTGGGCTATTCAGCCAGAGGAACAGGTGGGGCGAGCACTGTGTGTGGTGTGGGGGATGGTGCTGAGAAAGCAAAAATACACCCATGAAAGACCTGTAAGGCAGCATGCTAGGGCACAGTTTGCCAAACACATGCATGGAAAGCAATGCTCACCGCAAAAAAAATTGTAGTCGCATGGCCAATATATCGGAAATTATTCTATTTACTTTTCATTACCTATAGGACGAATAAAGTATTGAATGGTGCACATTGTACTGGGACTGCGCAGAACTAAATATTGTGTTTCCTAAGTTTATTACCATAAGAGAACTCCTAGACATTTTTCTGCTCCCAGTAAAACCCCTTTCTTCTATCCCTACCCCAGGTAGGGGTGGCTAAATTCTTGCATGATTATAATTTCTGGCTTAGATGCATTGCTAAAAATATTGGAACAGTTGAGGAGTTTGTCTTTCCTGCAGTAAAAGTACCAGTTCTTGCCACTTCTGTGTTCTTGACAGCTCCTTGATAGATCCAGAGAAACTCCAGGGTTTCAGGGAACCTTGGTTGTTTTGGTACTGTACATAATAATAATAATTATAATAATGGTGGAAAGCAAAGGTTAGGTACTATTCTGAATAGTGTGATGGTGCAGGGGTTAGGGACTACCCAATACATAGAGTGTGATGGTGCATGGGATAGAGACTACCCTGAATAGTATGATGGTGCATGGGATTGGGACTACTCTGAATAGTGTGATGGTGCAGGGAATAGGGACTACCCTGTATAGTGTCTTGGTGTAGGGGTTAGGGACTATCCTGTATAGTGTGATGATGCAGGCGATAGGGACTCCCCTGTATAGTGTAATGGCGTAGGGGATAAAGACTACCCTGAATAGTGGGATGGTGTAAGGGATAGGGACTACCCTGTATAGTGTGATGGTGCAGAGGTTACGGACTACCATGTATAGTGAGATGGTGCAGGAGTTAGGGACTACCCTGTATAGTGTGCTGTGCAGGCGTTAGGAACTACACTGTATAGTGTGATTGTGCAGAGGTTAGGGGCTACCCTGTATAGTGTGATGGTGCAGGGGATAGAGACTACCCTGAATAGTGTGATGGTGTAGGGGATAGGGACTACCCTGTATAGTCAGATGGTGCAAGAGTTAGAGACTACCCTGTATTGTGTGATGGTGCAGGGGTTAGGGACTAATCTGTATAGTGTGCTGTGCAAGGGTTAGGACTACACTGTATAGTGTGATGGTACAGAAGTTAGGGACTAACCTGAATAGTGTGATGGTATAGGGACTACCATGTATAGTGTGGTGGTGCAGGTTATGGGGACTACCCTGAATAGTGTGATGGTGCAAGGTTTAGAGACTACCGTGAATAGTATGATGGTGCTGGGTACACGGATAGTACTATACTGTGTACTGGTGAGATCGCAGTCTTTCCTGGTCTCTGGCAATGCTCCACTCCTGCTCTGGTCCCAATAACTTGAAAATAGACTAGCCGGATCATACAGGTGTTTATATTACAACAGTAAGTCACTTTCTCAATGTAAGTCTATGAAGCTTTATTCTGATGTTTATTACGCTGTGTGAGCCGGAAAATCTGCAGAGCAGTCACAAGGACCAAAGTGGAGCTGGAATCCAGAGAAGACTGTGATTAGAAAGTATTTTAATATACTTACACACCATTAGATAGATAATAAGGAGGGCATAAAGAATAAAGATGTTGATACTTTAATGCTCTGTCTATGGTGATTGTTTAGGAATACAGATCATAGTGTGTATAGTACAACATTGGAAAATACAAAGGCAATATAATATTTAGTGTGATGCATGTAAAAGGGACCAATGTACACAGCGTGATGGTAATTGGAAATAATAGCTATTTATACTGTAATACTACAATACAATGATGTATGTCAGAGGTGCGGTATGACAATGTGCACATGGTAGAGACTACGGTGGCTGGAGCTGTTGCAGTGTGATGATCCAGTGTATAGTATATTAGTATAGTGTGGTGATGCAGGATGAGGTTGGTATAGTGTACTGGTGCAGGGTAAGGTTAGTATATGTGCTGGTGCAGGTTGAGGTTGGTATATGTGCTGGTGCAGGCTGGTACATGTGCTGGTATATATGCTGGTACATAGACTGGTGCAGGGTAAGGTTGGTACATAGGCTGGTATATGTGCTGGTGCAGGTTGGTATATGTGCTGGTGCAGGGTGAGGCTGGTAAATGTGCTGGTGCAGGGTGAGGTTGGTATATGTACTTGTCCTGGCTGGTATATTTGCTGGTACAGGTTGGTACATAGGCTGGTACAGGTTGTAACATAGGCTGGTACAGGTTGGTACATAGGCTGGTACATGTGCTGGTGCAGGCTGGTACATGTGCTGGTTCAGGGTGAGGCTGGTTTATGTGCTGGTGCAGGGTGAGGTTGGTATATGTGTTTGTGCAGGCTGGCACATTTGCTGGTACAGGTTGGTACATAGGCTGGTACATGTGCTGGTATATATGCTCGTACATAGACTGGTACAGGTTGGTACATAAGCAGGTACATGTGCTGGTGCAGGCTGGTATATGTTCCGGAGCAGGGTAAGATTGGTATATGTGCTGGTGCAGGCTGGCACATTTGCTGGTACAGGTTGGAACATAGGCTGGTCCAGGTTGGTACATAGGCTGGTACATGTGCTGGTGCAGGTTGGTATATGTGCTGGTGCAGGGTGAGGCGGTTATATGTGCTGATGGAGGGTGAAGCTGGTATATGTGCTGGTGCAGGCTGGTATATGTGCTGGTGCAGGGTGAAGCTGGTATATGTGCTGGTGCAGGGTGGTACATAGACTGGCGCAGGGTAAGGATGGTACATAGGCTGGAATATGTGCTGGTGCAGGTTGGTATATGTGCTGGTGCAGGGTGAGGCTGGCAAATGTGCTGGTGCAGGGTGAGGCTGGTATATGTGCTGGTGCAGGGTGAGGCTGGTATATGTGCTGGTGCAGGGTGAGGCTGGCATATGTGCTGGTGCAGGCTGGTACATGTGCTGGTGCAAGCTGGTACATAGGCTGGTATATATGCTGGTATATGTGCTGGTGCAGGCTGGTAGATGTACTGGTGTATATGTTAGTACATAGACTGGTGCAGGGTAACGTTGGTACATAGGCTGGCACATAGACTGGTACATATGACAGTGCAGGCTGGTACATATACTGGTATATAAACTGGTTCAGGGTAAGGTTAGTACATAGGCTGGTATATGTGCTGGTGCAGGGTGAGGCTGGTATATGTGCTGGTGCAGGCTGGTACATGTGTTGGTGCAAACTGGTACATAGGCTGGTATATATGCTAGTATATGTGCAGGTGTATATGCTAGTACATAGACTGCTGCAGGGTAAGGTTGGTACATAGCCTGGCACATAGACTAGTACATATGCCGATGCAGGATGGTACATGTACTGGTGTATATACTGGTATATAAACTGGTTCAGGGTAAGGTTAGTAACTAGGCTGGTATATGTGCTGATGCAGGGTAAGGTTGGTACATAGGCTGGTACACAGGCTGTTAGATGTGCCGGTGCAGGCTGGTACATGTGCTGGTGTATATACTGGTACATAGGCTGGTAGACAGGCTGGTAGATGTGCCGGTGCTGGCTGGTACATGTGCTGGTGTTTATACTGGTACATAGGTTGGTACACAGGCAGGTAGATGTGCTGGTGCAGGCAGTACACTGGGTGGTAGATGTGCCGGTGCTGGCTGGTACACAGGCTGGTAGATGTGCCGGTGCTGGCAGTTACACAGGCTAGTAGATGTGCCGGTGCAGGCTGGTACACAGGCTGGTAGATGTGCCGGTGCTGGCAGTTACACAGGCTAGTAGATGTGCGGATGCAGGCTGGTACATGTGTTCGTGTATATACTGGTATATAGGTTGGTACACAGGCAGGTAGATGTGCCGGTAATGGCTGGTACATGTGCTGGTGTATATACTGGTACATAGGTTGGTACGTAGGCTGGTAGATGTGCCGGTGCTGGCTGGTACATGTGCTGGTGTATATACTGGTATATAGGTTGGTACATAGGCTGACAGATGTGCCGGTGCAGGCTGGTACACATGCCGATAGATGTGCCGGTGCAGGTTGGTATACAGGCTAGTAGATGTGCCGGTGCAGGCTGGTACATGTGCTCGTGTATATACTGGTATATAAACTGGTTCAGGGTAAGGTTAGTACCTAGGCTGGTATATGTGCTGATGCAGGGTAAGGTTGGTACATAGGCTGGTACACAGGCTGTTAGATGTGCCGGTGCAGGCTGGTACATGTGCTGGTGTATATACTGGTATATAGGTTGGTACATAGGCCGGTAGATGTGCCGGTGCTGGCTGGTACACAGGCTGGTAGATGTGCCGGTGCTGGCTGGTACCTAGGCTGGTAGATGTGCCGGTGCAGGCTGGTACACAGGCCAGTAGATGTGCCGGTGCAGGCTGGTACATATGCTGGTGTATATACTGGTATATAGGTTGGTACACAGGCTGGTAGATGTGCCGGTGCTGGCTGGTACATGTGCTGGTGTATATACTGGTACATAGGTTGGTATGTAGGCTGGTAGATGTGCCGGTGCTGGCTGGTACATGTGCTGGTGTATATACTGGTACATAGGTTGGTACATAGGCTGGTAGATGTGCCGCTGCAGGCTGGAACATGTGCTGGTGTTTACACAGGTACATAGGTTGGTACACGGGCTGGTAGATGTGCTGATGCTGGCTGGTACATGTGCTGGTGTATATACTGGTACATAGGTTGGTACACCGGCTGGTAGATGTGCCGGTGCTGGCTGGTACATGTGCTGGTGTTTATACTGGTACATAGGTTGGTACACAGGCTGGTAGATGTGCCGGTGCTGGCTGGTACATGTGCTGGTGTTTCTACTGGTACATAGGTTGGTACATAGGCTGGTAGATGTGCCGGTGCTGTCTGGTACATGTGCTGGTGTATATACTGGTACATAGGCTGGTAGACAGGCTGGTAGATGTGCCGGTGCTGGCTGGTACATGTGCTGGTGTTTATACTGGTACATAGGTTGGTACACAGGCAGGTAGATGTGCCGGTGCAGGCAGTACACTGGCTGGTAGATGTGCCGGTGCTGGCTGGTACACAGGCTGGTAGATGTGCTGGTGCTGGCAGTTACACAGGCTAGTAGATGTGCCGGTGCAGGCTGGTACACAGGCTGGTAGATGTGCCGGTGCTGGCAGTTACACAGGCTAGTAGATGTGCCGCTGCAGGCTGGTACATGTGTTCGTGTATATACTGGTATATAGGTTGGTACACAGGTAGGTAGATGTGCCGGTAATGGCTGGTACATGTGCTGGTGTATATACTGGTACATAGGTTGGTACGTAGGCTGGCAGATGTGCCGCTGTAAGCTGGTACACATGCCGGTAGATGTGCCAGTGCAGGTTGGTATACAGGCTAGTAGATGTGCCGGTGCAGGCTGGTACATGTGCTCGTGTATATACTGGTATATAGGTTGGTATACAGGCTAGTAGATGTGCCGCTGCAGGCTGGAACATGTGCTGGTGTTTACACAGGTACATAGGTTGGTACACGGGCTGGTAGATGTGCTGATGCTGGCTGGTACATGTGCTGGTGTATATACTGGTACATAGGTTGGTACACCGGCTGGTAGATGTGCCGGTGCTGGCTGGTACATGTGCTGGTGTTTATACTGGTACATAGGTTGGTACACAGGCTGGTAGATGTGCCGGTGCTGGCTGGTACATGTGCTGGTGTTTCTACTGGTACATAGGTTGGTACATAGGCTGGTAGATGTGCCGGTGCTGTCTGGTACATGTGCTGGTGTATATACTGGTACATAGGCTGGTAGACAGGCTGGTAGATGTGCCGGTGCTGGCTGGTACATGTGCTGGTGTTTATACTGGTACATAGGTTGGTACACAGGCAGGTAGATGTGCCGGTGCAGGCAGTACACTGGCTGGTAGATGTGCCGGTGCTGGCTGGTACACAGGCTGGTAGATGTGCTGGTGCTGGCAGTTACACAGGCTAGTAGATGTGCCGGTGCAGGCTGGTACACAGGCTGGTAGATGTGCCGGTGCTGGCAGTTACACAGGCTAGTAGATGTGCCGGTGCAGGCTGGTACATGTGTTCGTGTATATACTGGTATATAGGTTGGTACACAGGCTGGTAGATGTGTCGGTGCTGGCTGGTACAGGCAGGTAGATGTGCCGGTGCAGGCAGTACACTGGCTGGTACATGTGCCGGTGCTGGCTGGTACACAGGCTGGTAGATGTGCTGGTGCTGGCAGTTACACAGGCTAGTAGATGTGCCGGTGCAGGCTGGTACACAGGCTGGTAGATGTGCCGGTGCTGGCAGTTACACAGGCTAGTAGATGTGCCGGTGCAGGCTGGTACATGTGTTCGTGTATATACTGGTATATAGGTTGGTACACAGGTAGGTAGATGTGCCGGTAATGGCTGGTACATGTGCTGGTGTATATACTGGTACATAGGTTGGTACGTAGGCTGGCAGATGTGCCGCTGTAAGCTGGTACACATGCCGGTAGATGTGCCAGTGCAGGTTGGTATACACGCTAGTAGATGTGCCGGTGCAGGCTGGTACATGTGCTCGTGTATATACTGGTATATAGGTTGGTATACAGGCTAGTAGATGTGCCGATGCAGGCTGGTACATGTGCTGGTGTTTATACTGGTATATAGGTTGGTACACAGGCAGGTAGATGTGCCGGTGCAGGCAGTACACTGGCTGGTAGATGTGCAGGTGCTGGATGGTACATGTGCTGGTGTATATACTGGTACATAGGTTGGTACACAGGCTGGTAGATGTGTCGGTGCTGGCTGGTACATGTGCTGGAGTATATACTGGTACATACGTAGGTTTGTACATAGGCTGGTAGATGTGCCAGTGCTGGCTGGTACATGTGCTGGTGTTTATACTGGTACATAGATTGGTATGTAGGCTGGTAGATGTGCCGGTGCTGGCTGGTACATGTGCTGGTGTATATACTGGTACATACGTAGGTTAGTACATAGGCTGGTAGATGTGCCAGTGCAGGCTGGTACACATGCCGGTAGATGTGCTGGTGCAGGTTGGTACACAGGCTAGTAGATGTGCCGGTGCTGGCTGGTACATGTGCTGGTGTATATACTGGTATATAGGTTGGTACATAGGCTGGCAGATGTGCCGGTGCAGGCTGGTACACATGCCGGTAGATGTGCCGGTGCAGGTTGGTACACAGGCTAGTAGATGTACCGGTGCAGGCTGGTACATGTGCTCGTGTATATACTGGTATATAGGTTGGTACACATGCAGGTAGATGTGCCGGTGCAGGCAGTACACTGGCTGGTAGATGTGCCGGTGCTGGATGGTACATGTGCTGGTGTATATACTGGTACATAGGTTGGTACACAGGCTGGTAGATGTGTCGGTGCTGGCTGGTACATGTGCTGTTGTATATACTGGTAAATACGTAGGTTAGTACATAGGCTGGTAGATGTGCCAGTGCTGGCTGGTACATGTGCTGGTGTATATACTGGTAGATACGTAGGTTAGTACATAGGCTGGTAGATGTGCCAGTGCTGGCTGGTACATGTGCTGGTGTTTATACTGGTACATAGGTTGGTATGTAGGCTGGTAGATGTGCCGATGCTGGCTGGTACATGTGCTGGTGTTTATACTGGTACATAGGTTGGTACACAGGCTGGTAGATGTGTCGGTGCTGGCTGGTACATGTACTGGTGTATATACTGGTACATACGTAGGTTAGTACATAGGCTGGTAGATGTTCCGGTGCAGGCTGGTACATGTGCTGGTGTGTATACTGATACATAGGCTGGTAAACAGACTGGTAAATATGCCGGTGCAGGCTGGTACACTGGCTGGTAGATGTGCTGGTGCAGGCTGGTATACAGGCTGGTATATGTGCCGGTGCTGGCTGGTACATGTGATGGTGTTTCTACTGGTACATAGGTTATTACACAAGCAGGTAGATGTGCTGGTACAGGCAGTACACTGACTGGTAGATATGCCGATGCTGGCTAGTACACATGCCGGTAGATGTGCCGGTGCTGGTTGGTATACAGGCTGGTAGATGTGCCGGTGCTGGCTGGTACACAGGCTGTTAGATGTGCAGGTGCAGGCTGGTACATATGCTGGTGTATATACTGGTATATAGGTTGGTACATAGGTCGGTAGATGTGCCGGTGCTGGCTGGTACACAGGTTGGTAGATGTGCCGTTGCTGGCTGGTGCACAGGTTGGTAGATGTGCCGGTGCTGGCTGGTACACAGGCTGGTAGATGTGCCGGTGCAGGCTGGTACACAGGCCAGTAGATGTGCCGGTGCAGGCTGGTACATATGCTGGTGTATATACTGGTATATAGGTTGGTACATAGGCTGGTAGATGTGCCGGTGATGGCTGGTAAATGTGCTGGAGTTTATACTGGTACATAGCTTGGTACACAGGCTGGTAGATGTGCCGGTGCTGGCTGGTACATGTGCTGGTGTTTATAATGGTACATAGGTTGATACATAGGCTGGTAGATGTGCCGGTGCTGTCTGGTACATGTGCTGGTGTATATACTGGTACATAGGCTGGTAGACAGGCTGGTAGATGTGCCGTTGCTGGCTGGTACATGTGCTGGTGTTTATACTGGTACATAGGTTGGGACACAGGCTGGTAGATGTGCCAGTGCTGGCTGGTACATGTGCTGGTGTATATACTGGTAGTTACGTAGGTTGGTACACGGGCTGGTAGATGTGCCGTTGCTGGCTGGTACATGTGCTGGTGTTTATACTGGTACATAGGTTGGTAAACAGGATGGCAGATGTGCCGGTGCTGGCTGGTACATGTGCTGGTGTTTATACTGGTACATAGGTTGATACATAGGCTGGTAGATGTGCCGGTGCTGTCTGGTACATGTGCTGGTGTATATACTGGTACATAGGCTGGTAGACAGGCTGGTAGATGTGCCGTTGCTGGCTGGTACATGTGCTGGTGTTTATACTGGTACATAGGTTGGTAAACAGGATGGTAGATGTGCCGGTGCTGGCTGGTACATGTGCTGGTGTTTATACTGGTACATAGGTTGATACATAGGCTGGTAGATGTGCCAGTGCTGTCTGGTACATGTGCTGGTGTATATACTGGTACATAGGCTGGTAGACAGGCTGGTAGATGTGCCGTTGCTGGCTGGTACATGTGCTGGTGTTTATACTGGTACATAGGTTGGTACACAGGCTGGTAGATGTGCCGGTGCAGGCTGGTAGATAGACTGGTAGATGTGCCGATGCAGGCTGGTAGATGTGCCAATGCAGGTTGGTACATAGGCTGGTAGAAATGCCGGTGCAGGCTGGTAGATGTGCCGGTACAGGCTGGTACATAGGCTGGTAGAAGTGCCGGTGCTTGCTGCTACATAGGCTGGTATATGTGCTGGTGTGTATACTAGTACATAGTCTGGTACATAGGTTGGTACATAGGCTGGTAGATGTGCCAGTGCTTGCTGGTACATAGGCTGGTACATGTGCTGGTGTATATACTGGTACAGTTTGGTACATAGGCTGGTAGATGTGCTGGTGCAGGCTGGTACATGTGCTGGTGTATATACTGGTACATAGGTTGGTATGTAGGCTGGTAGATGTGCCGGTGCTGGCTGGTACATGTGCTGGTGTTTATACTGGTACATAGGTTGGTACACAGGCCGGTAGATGGGTCGATGCTGGCTGGTACATGTGTTGGTGTTTATACTGGTACATAGTTTTGTACATAGGCTGGTAGATGTGCCGGTGCAGGCTGGTACATGTGCTGGTGTATATACTGGAACATAGGTTGGTACACAGGCTGGTAGATGTGCCGGTGCAGGCTGGTACATGTGCTGGTGTATATACTGGTACATACGTAGGTTGGTACATAGGCTGGTAGATGTGCTGGTGCAGGCTGGTACATGTGCTGGTGTATATACTGGTATATAGGTTGGTACATAGGCTGGCAGATGTGCCGGTGCAGGCAGTACACTGGCTGGTACATGTGCTGGTGTATATACTGGTATATAGGTTGGTACATAGGCTGGCAGATGTGCCAGTGCAGGCAGTACACTGGCTGGTACATGTGCTGGTGTATATACTGGTATATAGGTTGGTACATAGGCTGGCAGATGTGCCGGTGCAGGCAGTACACTGGCTGGTACATGTGCTGGTGTATATACTGGTACATAGGTTGGTACACAAGCTGGTAGATGTGCTGGTGCTGGTACATGTGCTGGTGTATATACTGGTATATAGGTGGGTACATAGGCTGGCAGATGTGTCGGTGCAGGCAGTACACTGGCTGGTACATGTGCTGGTGTATATACTGGTATATAGGTTAGTACATAGGCTGGCAGATGTGCCGGTGCAGGCAGTACACTGGCTGGTACATGTGCTGGTGTATATACTGGTATATAGGTTGGTACATAGGCTGGCAGATGTGCCGGTGCAGGCAGTACACTGGCTGGTACATGTGCTGGTGTATATACTGGTATATAGGTTGGTACATAGGCTGGCAGATGTGCCGGTGCAGGCAGTACACTGGCTGGTACATGTGCTGGTGTATATACTGGTACATAGGTTGGTACACAGGCTGGTAGATGTGCCGGTGCTGGTACATGTGCTGGTGTATATACTGGTATATAGGTTGGTACATAGGCTGGCAGATGTGTCGGTGCAGGCAGTACACTGGCTGGTACATGTGCTGGTGTATATACTGGTATATAGGTTGGTACATAGGCTGGCAGATGTGCCGGTGCAGGCAGTACACTGGCTGGTACATGTGCTGGTGTATATACTGGTACATAGGTTGGTACACAGGCTGGTAGATGTGCCGGTGCTGGTACATGTGCTGGTGTATATACTGGTATATAGGTTGGTACATAGGCTGGCAGATGTGTCGGTGCAGGCAGTACACTGGCTGGTACATGTGCTGGTGTATATACTGGTATATAGGTTGGTACATAGGCTGGCAGATGTGTCGGTGCAGGCAGTACACTGGCTGGTACATGTGCTGGTGTATATACTGGTATATAGGTTAGTACATAGGCTGGCAGATGTGTCGGTGCAGGCAGTGCACTGGCTGGTACATGTGCTGGTGTATATACTGGTATATAGGTTGGTACATAGGCTGGCAGATGTGCCGGTGCAGGCAGTACACTGGCTGGTACATGTGCTGGTGTATATACTGGTATATAGGTTGGTACATAGGCTGGCAGATGTGCCGGTGCAGGCAGTACACTGGCTGGTACATGTGCTGGTGTATATACTGGTACATAGGTTGGTACACAGGCTGGTAGATGTGCCGGTGCTGGTACATGTGCTGGTGTATATACTGGTATATAGGTTGGTACATAGGCTGGCAGATGTGTCGTGCAGGCAGTACACTGGCTGGTACATGTGCTGGTGGATATACTGGTATATAGGTTGGTACATAGGCTGGCAGATGTGCCGGTGCAGGCAGTACACTGGCTGGTACATGTGCTGGTGTATATACTGGTACATAGGTTGGTACACAGGCTGGTAGATGTGCCGGTGCTGGTACATGTGCTGGTGTATATACTGGTATATAGGTTGGTACATAGGCTGGCAGATGTGTCGGTGCAGGCAGTACACTGGCTGGTACATGTGCTGGTGTATATACTGGTATATAGGTTGGTACATAGGCTGGCAGATGTGTCGGTGCAGGCAGTACACTGGCTGGTACATGTGCTGGTGTATATACTGGTATATAGGTTGGTACATAGGCTGGCAGATGTGTCGGTGCAGGCAGTACACTGGCTGGTACATGTGCTGGTGTATATACTGGTATATAGGTTAGTACATAGGCTGGCAGATGTGTCGGTGCAGGCAGTACACTGGCTGGTACATGTGCTGGTGTATATACTGGTATATAGGTTAGTACATAGGCTGGCAGATGTGTCGGTGCAGGCAGTACACTGGCTGGTACATGTGCTGGTGTATATACTGGTATATAGGTTGGTACATAGGCTGGCAGATGTGCCGGTGCAGGCAGGGTGACCCGCACACTGAGCCCCCTCCTCTCTCTCGGCACGGAGGTGCCTGGCTGCTGTGGGAAGCTCCCAGCAGGGCGGATAGATGGATAGATAGAGCAGGTTTATGGTAATGAGCTGTGGAGGGGGAGGAGGACAGGAGCGGCGCAGCCTGTGAGGGGGTGGGAGCCATTTTGGACTCACTCGTAAAGTTACCGTGGGACCTGTGGGTGAAGTTGCGGAGTGCCCGGCATGCCGCCCCGCAGCCCGCGCTGACAGTGGAGATGTGGGCGCTGTGCTTGTGTGTGCTCGGGCTGCTGCAGCCGGCGGACGGGCTGGATGTTCACCTTTATCCCGGGGCAGCGGTGAACGTGTCCCTGGGCTCGGACTGGACGTACCGGTTGCGGGGAGCGATGAGCGGCGATGTGGAGACGGAGCAGGGGCGGCTGAGGCTGCGGAGCGGCGCCCGGTGTGATCCGCTCTCCCCGCTCTATGTGGATCTCAGCTCCAGGAGCCGGCGGAGCGCTGTGTACATCAGGCTGGACGTGCGGGCTCACGGGCAGCGCTGCCACCTTCAGCACCGGACTGTGGACGTGGAGTACGAGGCGGGCACCGCTCTGTGCGCCCCGGAGCTGGTGGCCCGGACTGAGGAGCTGCTGCGGGCATTGCTGGGAGTATCGGGGTGCAGGTGGCCGGCATGGCAGTGTGCGGACTCTGCGGTGCACCTGGTGTGCCAGCCTGCTGCATCCTCCCGCCGGGCTCTGCTGGTGCGGCTCCGCCTGGGCTCGGGGGGCTCTCACACGAGGCTGAAGCGGAGCCCCAACAACAGCCCGCAGTTCCAGCTGAGCAACTACCAGGCTTCAGTGCCCGAGAACGAGCCGGCGGGCACCCGGGTCACCTCCCTGCGGGCTATCGACCAGGACCCGGGCGATGCGGGCCGGGTGGAGTACTACATGGAGGCTCTGTTTGACAGCCGGTCTGCCGACTATTTCCATATAGATGCCGAGACCGGCACCGTGAGCACCACCCAGGTACTGGACCGGGAGACCAAGAACACCCATGTGCTGAAAGTGACTGCCACCGATTTTGGATCCCCCAGGAGGTCATCTGTCACCTACCTGACAGTGACAGTGAGCGACACTAATGACCACGTCCCCTCCTTCGAACAGTCAGTGTATAAGGAAAACATTAGGGAAAACCTGGAAGTGGGCTATGAAGTGATGACCATCAGGGCCACCGACGGGGATGCCCCCTCTAATGCCAACATGCTCTACAGACTGGTCAACGCAGATGGAGTGAACGCCGTGTTCGAGATAGACCCGCGATCTGGTGTAGTCAGGACTAGGGGGCAAGTTGACAGGGAGACTGTGGCTGACTACCAGCTCATAGTGGAGGCCAATGACCAGGGGAAGGACCCTGGCCCGAAAAGTGCCACAGCCACGGTATACATCAACATCGAGGATGAGAATGACAACTACCCTCAGTTTACGGAGAAGCGCTATGTGGTACAAGTCCCTGAGAATGTCAGTCCCAACACCAAAATCCTGCAGGTCCAGGCCACAGACAAGGACAAGGGTAACAATGCCATGGTCTCCTACAGCATTGTGAGTGGCAACATCAAAGGCCAGTTCTACATCCATTCGTTTACTGGGGACATTGATGTTATTTACCCCCTGGATTTTGAGACTGTCAGGGAATACTCACTAAGAATCAAAGCCCAAGATGGTGGCCGACCTCCATTAATCAATACGACTGGCATGGTATCAGTGCAGGTAGTGGATGTCAATGACAATGCCCCCATCTTTGTTAGCACCCCATTCCAGGCCACAGTCCTGGAGAATGTTCCCATAGGCTACTCTGTGGTTCACATCCAAGCTAATGACGCCGATTCTGGAGACAATTCTCGGATACAATATAGTTTGACGGATACACCGCCTAATTTCCCCTTTGTTATCAATAACAATACCGGCTGGATTACTGTGTCTGTAGAGCTGGATCGGGAATCTGTGGAGTCCTATACTTTTGGAGTAGAGGCAAGAGATAATGGAGAGCCAGTTATGAGTTCATCTGCCAGTGTGACTATAACAGTGCTGGATGTCAATGACAACAACCCCACCTTCACTGAGAAGACCTACCAACTGAGGCTCAATGAAGACGCTGCTGTGGGTAGCAGTGTCCTCACCATGACAGCCGTGGACAGGGATGTGAATAGTGTGGTCACATACCAGATCTCTAGTGGCAACACCAGGAATCGATTCGCCATCACTAGTCAGAGTGGGGGTGGACTTATCACGTTAGCTCTACCCTTGGATTACAAGCAAGAGAGGCAGTATGTTCTCACTGTCACAGCTTCTGATGGCACACGCTCTGACACTGTACTGGTCTTCATCAATGTCACTGATGCCAATACCCATAGGCCAGTCTTTCAGAGCTCACATTACACAGTGAGTGTGAGTGAAGACAAACCTATAGGCACTTCCATAGTTACAATAAGTGCAACTGATGAAGACACAGGGGAAAATGCCAGGATAACGTACATCATGGAGGATAACATTCCTCAGTTTAGGATAGACCCTGATACGGGGACCATTACCTCACTGATAGAACTAGACTATGAGGATCAAGCATCTTATACCCTGGCTGTGACCGCCAAGGACAATGGCATTCCACAGAAGTCTGACACCACCTACGTAGAGATACAAATTCTAGATGCCAATGACAATAGTCCTCAGTTTGTAAGGGATAGGTACCAGGGTGCTGTGTTTGAGGATGTACCAGTTTCCACCAGTGTGCTTCAGATATCTGCCACAGATAGGGACTTTGGGATGAATGGGAGGGTCACGTACACATTTCAGGGAGGGGATGATGGAGATGGGGATTTTTACATTGAGTACACCTCTGGTATTATTAGAACAAATCGACGCTTAGATAGGGAAAATGTACCTGTGTATAACCTGAAAGCATTTGCAGTAGACAGAGGGAACCCACCTTTGAAAGCCCCTGTGGACATCCAGGTTGCAGTTTTAGATATCAATGACAACCCTCCAGTGTTTGAGAAAGATGAGTTGGATATATTTGTGGAGGAGAACAGTCCAGTGGGCTCTGTTGTGGCCAGGATAACTGCCACAGACCCTGATGAAGGAACCAATGCCCAGATCATGTACCAAATAGTTGAAGGTAACAATCCGGAGGTCTTCCAGCTGGATCTCTTCAATGGGGACCTGACCGCTCTAGTGGACCTGGACTATGAGGTGAAGACAGAGTACGTCATTGTGGTTCAGGCCACCTCGGCGCCATTGGTAAGCAGGGCTACTGTCCATGTCAAGCTGCTGGACAAGAATGACAATGACCCTGTCCTACAGGACTTTGAAATTATTTTTAACAACTATGTGACCAATAAGTCCAATAGCTTCCCATCAGGAGTAATCGGAAAAATCCCTGCTTATGACCCTGATGTGTCTGATACATTACACTACAGCTTTATTCAGGGCAATGAGTTAAATCTTCTCATCCTGGATCCATCCAGTGGAGATCTGAAGCTCAGTAGAGACTTGGACAACAATAGACCCCTGGAAGCCATGATGAGAGTTTCTGTTACTGGTGAGTCAATGAGTACTGTCTCATATCTGTATATGTATAATGATAGCATGCAGATTATAAGTCACTGTACATAGTCATGCGTATACCAATGTAACAGGTGTAGCAGCTGCGTTCAGCCTGTAGGACCATGTGCTGGAGATTTACAACCTCTGCTGTCTTGTCTGCCTGGCTGCCTTCTGTTTAGCTGTAGGAATATGCAGCACTTATTGGAGGCGGTGTGACGTGGTTTTCTTGATCTATGTGATGCTTTACAAACACTTTTCATATTTATTATTGTACAAATATATTGTGGTAATATTGATTTTATTCTTGTTTCTTTATGTAACCAAACAGCCAGAGTACTGATGCAGGAGGGGCACATCTGCAGTGACTGTGTGGATGCACATGTATGGCTATGGTGTAGAATAGCCGCTTGGCTTCATTTAATGCTGCATCATTAGCTCTAGATTGACGGACTCATTTTACAGGTGGCCATAGCTTTAGTGATTATTCTCATTGTGTATGGTGGGAAATGATCATTTTCAGTCTGATCAGTCAGCAAAACATGTATCAAACTTGCTTTACAAATTCAATCCTTTATCAGCATTATAGTAGTCTAGAGATTTCCATTAGGCCGTACATACATCTCATGAAAAATCATTTGCTCCTTATCAAAGTGTCTGAAGTATCATGAACTAACCACTTTAGTTCACACTGGCGAACATACTGCAAGCATAAAGGGGTCGTTCACATTTGTTGACATTTTATCTACATAAATGCACATATTTTGGGTCTAAAGATCATTTTTCAAATTAGGTTTCGTGAAAGATTTTGCTTTTACCTGCTCTTTGTTTCCCTGCAAATTCAACTTTGATATGGTTTGTGGTCATAAATCAGCTGAGAACAAGACAGATAAAAGACTCTGCTGTCAGACTGTTAGAACGAGCTCACTGATGGATTCTCAGTTAGAGGATATAGAAGATAAAAGCTGTAACTTTTTTTAATGAAACCAAATTGCAAAAAATGATTTTTCGTCCAAATGTATGCATAAAGGAGGCTATCCCTGTTGGGCAGCTCTGATGCTTTGCAGCGCTGGGGTCCTGGGTTCAAATCCCACCAAGGACAACATCGGTAAGGAGTTTGTATGTTCGCCCCGTGTTTTTGTGAGTTTCCTCCGGGTTCTCCAGTTTCCTCCCACACTACAAAGTCATACTGATAGGGAATGTAGATTGTGAGCCCCAATGGGGACAGTGCCCATAATGTCTGTAAAGAGCTGTGGAATTAATGGCACTATATAAGCAATGCATAATAATAATATAGGGGTTGTGTCATCCACAATGTATATTACCTAGTCAGGGGATAGAAGATACATGTATGATTAGTTGAGATCTGACTGCTGAAACCCTCATTGATCCTGTGAACGGGACTCCCAAAGCTCCCTGTGTGAATAGAACTGTAGTGATCTTGTGCAATCACTGCTCCAATATCTCAGTAGGATTGGTGGTCGCAAAGATTTACTGTCGGTCTGCTCACACAGGCAACTTTTGATCCTCTCTTTGGTGACGGACCCTCAGTATCATACATTCATTATGTATCGTGTGAATAGGAAATGCATGTTTTTGGGATGACCCCTTTAACCTGTTTGTGGAATAAAGGGAGACAAAATACAAATTATAGACTGTATATGGCAAAATAGAGTGTTTTATCCTCCCCTTCAAGCCTTTTTAAAATAGGAATAAGAGAAGGGGGTCTGTGGTCGTAAAGCATTTTTTAGAGGTTCTCCCGTGGTTGAGTATATTTCGGTTAGAAGATACTAAACAGTGTAAATGACAAAACCTTTCAATGAGTTCGGAATGTCAGTAAAGGAGACTTGTCGGACTTCTTGTCTGAGTATGCAGCACATCGAGGAATATTAGTGGGTGCACTTACTGACTTTTCTTATGGTGATTACTGTTATAGCCACTGATAATATTAATAATACTACACGAATATAATTCAATAAAATATTCAATTGCGCTGTAAATGGAGATACTCCTGAAACTACTACTACTGAATTGTTCATGGTGAAAAAATAGAATTATCTGCTGTGTATATGGAAATAGATCTCTCAAAATCACAGGAAAACCTGGACTTTTACATATTTGTTATATCACACTTCTGTGTTACTGTTGTTACGTAGGTACATTTGTCTTACAGTTAAGTGATTCTTTACATTTCCCCTGTAGCTTTGTAAAATAAGCCGTGTCAAGATTGGCTCCCTCATAGCTCATATTGAGTTTATTTGCTTCTCCATGAATGTAGGTAATCCGTCCGTTTGGCTACATGGATGTAGAGATGGAGGCTAGAACTTGGAGGTTGACTTTTGTAGAAAGTTTTATTACAGTTGCTTGTTCTTGGGGAAATGACTCTTTAATAACTGACTAAATTAGACACATAGCCATATACAGTGGTTTTTCTAGAACCTGATGGCTACATTCTGTGTATACCTATATTTGTACTGGCTTACCTTGGGTACTCTAGAGCAGAGGTCCCCAACCTTTTTTGCACCAGGGACCGGCTTTAAGCAAGACCAGTTTTCCATGGCCCGGTGGGGGTGGGGGCGGGGCTTTGGTCATATGGGGTGGGGTTATGGAGGGGTGGAGCTGTATGGGGAGGATGCTGGCGGGACCTCGGTGTACAGCGCTGCTAAGTAGCAGCATTGTACATTGAGCGTCAGTGTATACAGCGCTGCTGCTTAGCAGCGCTACACACTGAACACCGGTACCGGGAGCCGCGTCACTGAAGCCAGTCTGCTGCCCCAGCACGCCCCACATAACATGTTCTGCCGGGGGCGTGTCAGTGAGGAGAGCCTGCCGCCCCACCCCGTCAGGAACACACCATGCTGTGCAGGAGGGCCGCGTCACTAAGACCCGCCCCGTGACGTACAACAGGTACCATGCTGTGCTGTGGAGGGCTGCGTCACTAAGACCCGCCCGACGCCCCACCCCGTCCTGCATAATGTTCTCTGCCGGGAGCTGCGAGCTGTCACGGCTATGGCAGAAAACATTATAAATCCACACAGAGCGAGTTCTGACCAGGCGCAGGGCCGCGGAGCTAGCTGTCAGCGGCAGGGCCGGCTCCAGGTTTTTCTGGGCCCCGGGCGAAAGAGTCTCAGTGGGCCCCTTTAACACATACCACGATTCATGATGCAGAGATACGGTGGAGAAATATATATATATATAGTACAATGCAAAGATTTCACTTCATGAGTGATATCTATTGTAAATTCTACAATAGCTCAGAAACCGGTGAATCGCTCCACACAGAATAGTGGCCCCCATATAAGGCTCCATACAGGATACTGGCCCCCATATAACGCTCCATACAGGATACCGGTCCCCATATAATGCTGCATGCAGGCTGTTACCCCCCACATAATGCCCCATACAGGCTGCCCCCCCTCTTTATAATGCCCCATGCAGGCTGTCACCCCTCCTCATTATAATGCCCCAAGCAGGAATCCCCCCCTCTTTATAATGCCCCATGCAGGCTGTTCCCCACCTTATAATGCCCCATGCAGGCTGTCACCCCTCCTCTTTATAATGCCCCAAGCAGGATGCCCCCCTCCCCTCTTTATACTGCCCCATGCCTCCATACATTAAAAAAAAAAAAAAAATCAAATACTCACCTCCCTTCTCCTCACCTGCTACCTGCTGCCCGCTGCTCGGCTCCGAACTCCAGCGTTGTCGTTTCTTCCCGCTCAGCGCTCCCTGTGACGGCTCAGGGGAGGGCGCGGTGTAAAGACGTCACCGCGCCCTCTGACCTGAGACGTCACAGGGAGCGCAGAGCAGGAAGACAGCTGATCTGCGGAGGCACGGGGAGAGGTAAGTATCGGGCTGCCGGGGCCCTGAGCAAGCGGCGGAGAAGGGCGGGCGCTGACACCGCTCTCCTCCGCCCATAGCCCAGCGGGGTGCGCGACCGCCAGTGGGCCCCTCTGCCTGCTCAGAGCCCCGGCATTTGCCCGGGTGCTGACGCCGGCCCTGGTCAGCGGCGCCGCGGACCGGCTGAAAAACCCCAACGGCCCGGTCCTGGTCCGCGGACCGGCGGTTGGGGACCTCTGCTCTAGAGTAAATTATTCCTGAACCAATGGCCAGTTGTAACAAATGAGCTTGTGAATTTCGCCGCACAATCCGGCCAAAGGAAATATAGGCTATTTGTGATGTCATCCAAAAAAGCAGTAAGCACCTGTACTATGTGATCTACTCTCATGTTTGCTACATGTACTATTTTGTGTATGTAAATGTGAAAAAGGTGCACGGAAAAATTCTCCAGTAAAAGCAACAGGCACAAAAAATGGTTGAACACAACAGCACAAAAATTAAAAGGCAGAAAAGAAATAACCTCTGAGCTCCCAGGCAACATGTTTCAGACCCGCATGGTCCTATGTCAAACTTTTTGTGTTGGTGTGTTGTTGCTTTTTATAATACTGGATCAATAAAGCAATTTGTCTGGATTGTTGCATTTTGTGCATGTACCCTGCATCAGAATGTGGACCTCGATAGGCGTTCCTCAGTGGGACAGGCAAGTGTTAGGGATCACCTTATAGTGGATGCTCTCGTTATTGTGTACATTGCAGCCTATATAATTTAATATAAAATTAAATGAAGTGTTTATGCAGTATAAATGGACAACACGGGGGCTCAGTGGTTAATACTTTGCAGCGCTGGGGTCCTGGGTTTAAATCCCACCAAGAACAACATCTGTAAGGAGCATGTATCTCCATGTTTGCGTGGGTTTCCTTGGGTTCTCCAAATATATTGATAGGGAATTTAGATTGTGAACACCAATGGGGACAGTAATGATAATGTCTGTAAAGCGCTGTGGGATATGATGGCGCTATATAAGCAAGCATAATAATACGTATATGCAATATTTTATTATCCCTGTTTACTCACCTTGTAATTAGTATATAATTAATATTATCGGTTTTCATATTCCGTTCCCCTTCCATTAATTATGTTTTGTTTCAAAGGTCTCATTTGAGAAGAGTAAGTAATGTTTGTGGTACGGAGAGGTCTGATTCCAGCTGCCTATTACATTCTGCCCATAAACTTTCCCCTCTTATCTACAGACAGTGGACAGACACAGACTAAACAGAGCTACCGAAGGATTCCTGCAGAGCCAGGATTGACATGTTAGGACAGAGCGTTTAGAAGTAGGCTTTTGTATAATTGGATAAGGAAATTCTGGATCACTTTACAGAGGTATCAGTCAAAACCAAGTTAATCACGAAACGCAATGCCTGCGTGTTGATTTTTTTCCTTCTCACACAATTGAGCATATTTTTCATGGGAAAAGGAGCTTTTGGCAGCATTTGCCTCCCTGTAGCAAGAGGAGCTTTTTCTTCTGTATATATAGGGTTTAGCTGAGAGTTCAGTTAAACAACTGTCAGCAAACAGCCCCCAAGATCCCTTACAGGGGTCCTTAAAGAACACAAACCACTGAGCTTATAGTTATGTTTTAGCCATTGATGATTTTCTGGGCAGACAAGGCTATAAATGTTATGACATTCCGCCTGCAGAGTCAGTCAGTGCGTGTTCACATGGTGCAATTACAGCACCTTGCAACTGGATGGGATTTCACAAAGCCACATTTTCACCCAAGCGCAGATTTTAGGGTATACTGCAAATTTTAAAAATCTGCTTTTGTGCTGTATATAGATTTGTCATGGATTTCTGCACTTACTTTATTATTATTATTATTATTATTATTATAGCGCCATTTATTCCATGGCGCTTTACATGTGAAAAAGGGGTATACATAGTGAAAACAATTACAGTAATCTTGAACAAAACGTGACGGCGACTGGTACAGGAGGAGTGAGGACCCGCCCGCGAGGGCTCACAATCTACAGGGGATGGGTGAGGATACTTTGGTGAGCGTAGTGCTGGTCGTGCAGCGGTATGGTGAAGCGATGGTTACTGCAGGTTGTAGGCTTGTCGGAAGAGGTAGGTCTTTAGGTTCCTTTTGAAGGTTTCCACTGTAGGCGAGAGTCTGATATGGTGGGGTAGAGAGTTCCAGAGTAGGGGGGATGCATGGGAGAAATCTTGTATACGATTGAGGGAAGAGGAGATAAGAGGGGAGTAGAGAAGAAGATCTTGTGAGGATCGGAGGTTGCGTGCAGGTAGGTACCGGGAGACTAGGTCAGAGATATATGGAGGAGACAGGTTGTGGATGGCTTTGTATGCCATTTATTTTATTGCTGTAATTAAGTAACATAAATATAATACCAATCCCCCCCTCCCCCAAATATATAAACCTTAATATCTGCAAAATAATCCTATTGTTGTCCGTCATTTTCTAAAGGTATAACCTGTTTGAATATTAACTAGTTATACCTGTGTCTAAGGGCTCAAGCAGACGTCCGTGTAAATCTGTCCGAGCACGGAGTATTAATGCACGGATTGGCCGCGGCTCTCCTGACTCGAGCGTGACAGCCTTATAGAAATATATGAAGCTGTCACATGGCCAGCCCATGCATTGTGGTCTGAGATCGGACCGAAATCCACGGACAACTGCACGAGCCTTAAGACTGCGTTTTTACATGGTGGCCACATTTTTTTTTAAATCATAGCAAAAAAAGCAACACAGCTGCAACATGTGAATACAGCATTTGATGGCTTGTCAACTGATGGAGTATAATAAGCAGCTTTCCTAATATCCTGAATGGCAAATCTGCGTATTTATATTGTGTTTCTTTTTCTTTCATCTGCTCAATTGAAGTCTGTAGAAACTTATTTTCTGACTGATAACATGATCTGTTCAGAAAGAGTGCAACCTGTCTAACCGTGGTGCTGTCCCCATAGAGATTAAATTGCTTAATGATCTCGTCAAAATCAGCAGTATCCAACTCCAACAATCTCATATCTATGGCCGTAATCAATTTCAAATGGTTTTGTCACATTATTAAGTTAGGCTACAACATAAGTCATATTGCATGAAGATCACAATGTCACTTGGTGGCATCAAAACTAGCGATTGTCAATGGGGCCGCATACTGACGCTTGTGCTACTTTGCCCCCAGACACTTCGATATAAAGGCCCCCCCATATTAGATGGCTGACAGCCGAAAGATACTGCTGATTGTTCTGCTGACAGCCATTTTATACGACTCCCATACACAGGAGCGCCCCTTTGGGGCAACACAAAAACATACTAGGCCTCAATTATCAAAACAAAAACTCTTTGTTGTCCATAACAACCAATTACAGCCCAGCTTTCATTTTACCAGAACTGTTTAAAAAATAAAAGCTGAATTGTGATTGGTTGCTATAGGCAACGAGGAGAGATTTCATTTTAAGCAATTTTGATAGCTGAGGCCTTATATGTTTTTGTGTTGACCCTTTGTATAGAAAAGTGAATTCTGATACATTTTCATATACAGTTGAAGATAAAAAATATCAGAATTCACTTTTCTATACAGGGGGTCAACACAAAAACATATTAGGCCTCAGTTATCAAATCTGTTTGAAACAAAATCTGTATTCATTGCCCATAACAACCAATCACAGTTCAGCTTTTATTTTTTAAACAGCTCTGGTAAAATGAAAGCTGGGCTGTAATTGGTTGTTATGGGCAATAAAGAGTTTTTCTTATAGACAGTTTTGATAATTGAGGCCTAATATGTTTTTGTGTTGGCCCTTTATATAGAAAAGTGAATTCTGATACCATTTTTTTTCAACTGTATAGGAAAATGTTTCCCTATGTGTACCACCCATGGGCAGATAGTGCCCTGCGGATACTTTCATGTATAGGCCAGGAGATTTCCATGTAGCTCAGACACAGTGTGCAAGGTCTACATTGCGTGAATGGCATGACATATAACTTGTAGGGAGCGAACAGGCTGCATTCTCATGGCCACCTCAATTGTGTGCGGGTCACATGGCCACTTTTGACTATATAATGGACACACCCATTTGCCATTGTTGTATAAAGCCAGGCAGTATTTCACAAAGGGGTGGGGGAGGGTAATTCTCACTTTCTACTGCGGAATGTGAATTTCTTTTCTTTTAGCTGCAGTGTATGTAATAAGATTACCTATATACAAAGCTATAAATGGCTGCTTTATTATTTATAGTGTTTTTTTTTTTTGTACACGAGTCGATGATGTATGTAAGTGGTTGTAATGTTAATTGTCCAGTATATTACTCCAAATTATTATCACAAAATTGTTACAAAATTTTTCCTATTGAATCGCATTACTATCGTAGTATGATCTTAAAGCCCAAAACAAAAAGTCTAGGAAGGGCGAAGCTTACACCTGACGCCTACAAATATTCCACCTATTTGCATTCAATATGCCTTATCTTTTACTGGTTAGATAGTTAGATTTTTTGCTTCTTGCAGTCTTGGAATGTCAGAAAGAATGTATTACATAGCAGAGTTTAATCCCATCTTCTACAGTTTCAGTCGGGTTTTTTTTTTTGCAATTTTTCACATGATTTGGTGACTCAGTTATATCTGGATGTTTCCTTTTAGTGCTAAATGCAGTGTGGCGGTTGACTTGGTCTCATGAGAACACCCAGAGTGATCACCACCTGTGGATGCTTCCGTGGTGCAGCTGGCTCTCGGAAGCAACATATCGGGGCCTTTCTTCTCAGTGCTACTGTATAAATAAAGCAGACGGAGCCGTCGTGCTGAAATTCTAGCCTCCTCACAGTGTAGTCACATGGCAGACGAGCGAGTCCAATAGAGGTATCATAGGGTGAAGACACTAGTTTTAACCGTCAACTTGTGAGGTGGGGTTTGCCACACCCCAGGGAATTTTTGTTTGGCTGCCATTCATTGAAAAATGCTGGTATGAGGATACGTGTCTCACTAGCTTCCTTCCATTTGTAGGTGTCAAAAATTTGCTATACTCATGTGTAATCAATCGCCAATAAGAAAATGATTAAAACAAACGTGATCTTTGCATTTTCTGTAAAAATAAGAGATTTCTAAACACTGGGGTATAGGAAACCCCACATCACCAGTTGCGTGACAAAAACCCCACCTCACCAGTTGAGGGATAAGTAGCATTTCTCCCTAACATAAGAAATCACTGTAAACTTCTCTAAGCTATGTGCCCACGATGCCGAAATGAAGCGGAAAATTTCCGCTTCATTTCTGCATGTCCTTGCCAGTAAAAACGCATGCGGATTTTAACACACGTTTTTGAAGTGTTTTTGACATGCGGATTTGCCATGCGTTTTTATAATGCATTGAGTAGGCAATTCCGCATGCGTAAACACACAAATAATGGACATGCTGTGGATTTTTCCGCACATAAAATCCGCTGCGGAAAATTCCGCAGCATGGGCACAGAACATGCGGATTGTCATTGGGGACCATGGGGCACATATTACCAAGCGTTTCCGCAGCAGAAATTCTGCAGAAAAAACGCTTGAAAAACGCATCGTGGGCACGCAGCCTAAAACTTTTTAAAGTTATGGCTGGGTTCAGATGAGTATGTGAAAAATTCTGGATGATTTTCTTCAGTATTGTCATCCATATCACTTTCCAATGCCATCTAAGTTCCATCCTTATATTCGTGTTTTTACATCCATATTGCATCCTTTATTTTATACATCAACAGTTTAAACTGTTCATGATCAAATTCAGTTTCCCTTGAAACTCGGATGCAATATGGATCTTCCTTATGGGAGATTTTTTTTGTGCACCCATAGACTTGATCCGAAAAAGGGAAGAGAAACTAGTGCATGCTGCGATATTTATTTTTCAATCTGTGTGAAAAATTTGTCATCTGAGCAGCCCTATTTGAATACCATTGGTCAGTAACATGGACAGCACACATACTACGCTCGTCTAAACAAGCCCGAAGACTGATTTTAAAATTTCCACAATCGTTTTCACTTTCTAAAGTACTAAAGGAGATTTTATATAACTATTAAGTGGTATGGGTTATTAACGGTTTGTAATAACGTTAGAGCGCTGGGAAATTGCACGTGATACTTTTTCAGGACCGTGTAGTTGCAAAGTAGTAAAAAAAAAAGAAAAATTAAAAAAAAAAACAATAATCCAGACATTAGTCGGCATTCCTATAAAAAATAGTCAAAAGAGGTTTACAATAATAAAAAAAAATCTTTATGTTTCTATTATTAGTACTCATCTTGTAGGGACTTTAATGGGAATCTGTCATCAGGTTTTTGCTCCCTCATCTGAGAGCAGCATAATATAGGGATAGAGACCCTGATTCCAGCGATGCGTCACTTACTTGGCTGCTTGCTGTAGTTTGGATAAAATCACTTTTATCTGCTACAGATCTACAAGTTCTCTGAATGCTGAGCTCTGCCTAACCCTGCCCACACCACTGATTGGCATCTTTTTGCCCATGTACAGTGTACACAGAAAGCTGTCAATCAATGATGAGGGCAGAGTTATACAGAGCTCATGAGACTGGAGGACTACATGGCAGCAGGTTTACTAGTCCTCTAATGATAATCTCCTGATGATAAAACAATTTAATCCAAACTATAGCAAGCAGCCCAGTAAGTGACATATCGCTGGAATGAGGGTCTCTGTGTCTACATTATGCTGCTTTCAGATTCAATGACAGAAACCTGGTGACAGATTCCCTTTAAAAAACTAAATGGGAACATGGATTGTATCTTCTATTATAGCTATCAATCGGATACTAGCCATCAGTACATGAAGGAGCCACCCTGTTATTAGAGCATATGGATGAACTATAGGTCTATCAAGATGTTCAGCGGACAGTAATTATCGCCCAAACATGCACATGGTAGAATAAAGAAGCCATGTAACCAATAGTTCGTATTGCAGATATAAGAACTTATCATTACACTTCCAGGTTCAATTTTACAAATGTCTCCAGACAAGGCCAGTTTGGCTGATGACATGACAGCACGCCATTCATGCATTTGCACCATTTGCAAGCAAGTGTTTTAAGCTAGAAATAGTTTGTAAATATCTCATACTGCAATCACATGTATCTACCACTCAGAATATCCATGAGAGAAAGAGTTTGGGTACAGTTCTGGTACCCGAACCCAGCTTTGGACTAAAGTTCAGTTGAACCCAACGAACCCGATCTTCCATGGGTCTGCTCATCCCTACTTCTCACTTACTTGGCAGGTCCATAGGAACAAATATTATCCATCCTATGTGTATAAGACGCTGTGGTTTACAGATAATCAATTGCAAACCATGTGTATATGCTGCATGTGGAGTTACATCCTGCATCTCACCGTACTCCTGAGACCTTTTCAACTTGCATCACTTAGACCTAAGTTCCAATTCCTCTATTTTTCCATTCTCTGAGTCCTTCAGAAGTGGCCCTTAATTAGTAATAACAATTGTTATTCACAGATATTTTTAACGAAGGGCCTTGAAGCAGCGTGAAAGCTACCAATATATCACTCATTTTCTGACTTCCCAGGCAAGTTACAAAATAGTTACGTAGTATTAACAACAAATAATATAGAATTGCAGTCAGTACATTCTCTGTCTCCCTGTCACGGGTGTGTCAGAGGTGACAGTCGCCCTGCAGTTGGTTGCAGCAGATCTCTACGTTTGGCATTACAGTCATCTTCTTAAAGGCTGGCTGTCTCTAGGACCCAGCTGGTACCTCCCTCTGGCTAATTAGCTCCCTGACCTGGGTGAATAAATACCTGGTGTGTATGAGAGGTAGGTGCCAGCGATATTCATTACTACTTGTGAGGCTTAGCAAGAGCAGTACTTCGTTCTTTTCTGGAGCTTGAGGCCGTGTGCACATTTGGAGTCTTCTAAAGCTAAGCAACTTCCCCCTGTTTGTCTACCCTTGTCTCTATAGAGTTTAGTGGAGATCGACTAGTGCTCTCATCTCCTTCCTTCTCTAGCCTTAGCCATACGCCAGGGAAAGTCAGGGCGAGGCATGCGCGCGGCGATTGATGAAGAGCCAATATAGGGATGGTAGTTGAGACAGGATGACACTAGACCAGACTTAGAGGTCTCCACTTCCCCCTTTCCCTAGTGTCTGGGCTCCCTTTCCCTCTTCCCTCTGTGTTGCACTAAGTTTTTCCCACACCTGGCGTGACACTCCCCCCAAAACTAGCTTACACTCTTTTTCCACAGCCCTGGTTTTCATAAGTACAATGAAAGTTCTTTGGATATACTCTACACTTAGCCTTTTAGATTTTATAATCTATATTACAGTTGGGGATAATGCACTTTGCTTTGTCCAGTATGTTGTACATCAGTGGAATGTAAAAAGCCGGTCACTCCTGTAATTTAGGTGACAAGATGTTTGAATGTAGCAATCCCTTCAGCCATAACCAAATCTCACCTGTGACCTTAACAACAGCAAGTTCTTACGGGCCAGTCATGCTATCCCCTCGAGACAAGACCAGTATGTCAAACTGCACATAAGCATGTAGAAGAGGATTAATAGACCGTGGAAGCAAAATGTGCAACTTGTATGTATATTTTCTGGTTAGTAGACAGTAGCAGAGACTAAATATACTGCCTTTTCCTGCGCTCTGGGGAGAACTAATGGAGGCTGTTTACAGTTCTTACTGTATTCCTAGAAGACCATGATTGGGAGTCAAGGTTGTCGAGTGGTTTCTTGAATTGATAGCTTTGCCGTTGTCTGCAAGGATGATAAAACAATACTCGTATGTTGTAGTTATGGGTCAATATTGTAAAATACATGGTAGTTTCTCAAGATGTGTATAGATTGTGGTACCTGCCACTAGGGACTGGACTATCTAGGAGGCCTCTTTGTGCTTTTTACAAAGTGTATTACTATTGCTCTGTATTGGAGAGTGAGCATATTTTATTTACCAGATTGTTAAAGGGAACCTGTCAATATGAAAATGCCGTCCAATCTGCAGGCACCATGATATAGAAGCAGATTGATATATAGGTAGTTTTGAAATAATATTTTAGTATAACCTGTTTTTTCATTATTTAATCCTCTGCTCTTTTGGGGATTTTTAGTCCAGTGGGTGGTCCAATCAGTGATTGACAGCTTTCTTTATATAATAGTGCACCCAGAGGTAGCTGTCAGTCACTGATAGGACCACCCACTGGACCGAAATCCCAGAAAGAGCAGAGGATTAAATGATGAAAAAACAGGTTATACTAAAATTTTATTTCAAAATTATCTACTCCGCTCCCCCTGCTCTATAAGGCTGTGTGCACACGCTGTATTTTTGCTGCATTTTTTTCAGTGCATATTTGTTACAAAACCTGGATGGTTTCCTGATGTCAGCAAAGTGAATGAGAATCATGACGTCTCATGCACACTCTGCTTATTTGTGACTTGCAGATTTGGTGCAGATGTAAGTCTGCTGCATGTCAATTCTTTCAGGGGTTTTGCTGCAGATTTCACCCATACTAATGCGTGGGGAAACATCTGCACCAAAAACGCAAAAATACACGTCTTTGCCCACTGCGTATTCCCTGCCAAGAGATTCAGAAATTTCTGCACTAAATACTTAATGTGTGCACATACCCTAACATAGTGCCTGCAGATTGGACTGCAGCTTTTTCATGGCGACAGGTTCTCTTTAAGTATGGATTCATATAGTTAATATTAGGCTTTAGATCAACATATAATGTTTTTTTTCTTTGTAGATTTTTATTAGATGGATATGTGAACATCATATCAAGGTATCAAAATGGGCAAATTTTGGATAGTACAGTAAAGTATAATAGTCAGCACTATAAAAACAATGAAAATTATTGAGCCTTAGTACAGGGCAAAAGAAAAGATCACAAACGTAGAGGTATAACTATAAGGGCTCGCTCACAGTGGTGTATGATATGGAGGAGTGCAATTCAAGAAAATCTCGCATTGCACTCTGACCAATTAGTCAGTCAGGCAGAGCAGATCTACGTTTTTTTTCTCATGTCGATATGGCATGAGAAAAAAATCGTAGCATGCTGCAATTGGCGGCCTATGTCGCATGGTGCGCACCCATTCAAGTTAATGGGTGCGTGCAAAACATCTGACTGCACTCGGATGTCATCACCGATCATTTTCACCGAGACAGGCAATGGAGAAGATGGAGATATTAATCTCTTCATCTTCTCTGCACATGTGAACTGATTCTCACATGCAGATGCTATATAGCCATAGAAACTGGTGGAATCAGAGTATTCATTTGTAAGCCAAGGGCTCTTTCACACGTCAGTGATTTTTCACGGCCACAAAAAAACTGTCCCAAGTTTCATCAGTGGTTTTGATGAGAGTGTCACCAGAGTTTGGCCATTGTGTCAGATTTTACCATCAGTGTTTGATCAGAGTTTCATCAGTTTTTCTCGGATGAAAAAAAAACTGATGGAGGTTTCTCCAGCCTATCAAACAGTCCAAAAAAACGAACAGCAAATAATAAAAGACTGACTGTCACTTCTAAGCTGAAAACGTGTGTACAGGTGCAAGCTAAGAGTGTCACGGGTGTGTCAGAGGTGACAGACAGTCGCCTGCAGTTGGTTGCAGGAGATCACTACGTTTGGTATTACAGACATCTTCTTAGAGGCTTTCTAAGGTACCCGGTGGCTACCTCCCTCTGGCATATTAACACCGTGCCTGGATGTATAAAATACCTGCTGTGTTTCAGAGGGAGGTGCCGGCGATATTCATTACTACCTGTGAAACCTTTAGCAAGAGCAGTACTTCATCCTCTCTGGAGCTTGAGGACTTGTGTGCATTTGTCTGGAGTTCGTCTGAAGCTAAGCAATTTCCCCCTGTTTGTAAACCTCTGTTGTCTATAGTGTTTAGTGGAGATCGATTAGCGCTCATCTCCTCCCTTCCCTAGCCTTAGTCATACGCCAGGGAAAGACAGGGCGCAGCATGCGACGATTGGTGAAGAGCCAATACAGGGACGTTAGGGGAGACATGGTGACGCTAGATCAACCTAGGAGGTCTCCACTTCCCCCCTTTCCCTAGATTCTGGGCTCCCTTTCCCTTTTCCTTTGTGTTGCACTAAGTCTTTCCCACACCTTGCGTGACAAAGAGTAGCCATCTCCATATATAACTAAAAAATAAAGCTGCACTCTGTAGCGCTATGCAAACATGAAATATGAATTGCATTACTGGTGTAGAAAATAGGAAAAAAACGAGAATACTTAGCGCATAAATTGGCCAATTCATGTGTACCTAGCAGCCGCGATAAGGCGATTCTCTTTGCTGGGAGCTAACCTAGTGTGATTTCACTCGTGGGCTGCTAGCCTACATTTAAATAGGTAGGTAGGATCCTGCTGTGATTAAAACCGCCAGAGGCTGATGGGTGGAGTGCTCAGTCAGATTGCATCCAAGCGCTGTCTGATTTTTTTCACATATCCTTAGACTTGCATTGGCGAGTTTGATTCCACACTTTGATAACTAATAGACAAGTGTCCATGCTTTTATGTGGACCACGGGAAAGAATCAGACATGTGAGCTACCCCATAGACTATTATAGGTATGAGTTCTATCTGTGAAAAATATGGATAACACTCTTTAAGAGAAAATCTGAAGTCTGAATGAGCCCCTAGTCTAAGGATTCTCAAGGTATCAAGGTATGCATCCATAAATAAGGAGTACAAAACCAGATACATCACCGGATTGAATCCTGTGTAAAGAGGAGATTTATAACACTGGGGCCACAAATTCTTAACCACATAGTTTAGTGGCTTACTATGAGGCAGAGCATTTTTGGCATGTAGAGTACAAGCCTGTCTGATGCTGAAACTGCAGCGTGCAGGTTTCCCTACTTCTACCCTTGTAAAGTTCTCACCATATTGTGTATAGGAAAGTGTAATTTAAGGAGGCCTGTCACTACCCCAGTTTACCTTTAAACTTCTATGTCCATACAAAATATGGACATAGAACCTTCTATATTAGCATTGTAGTGCCAATTGGGACATCCAAAATCTTGTTCCACCAGATCCAGCCTGTGTAGTAGGTGAAGGATTAAGAGAAGCATATTACATGACCCCTGTTATCATTGATGAATAGAGGGCTCCCAGATAGTAAGGCCCTCCGCCATACCGGTAGGTCAAATGTACGGAAGGAGAAAATCTAGTGTAGTTACACAATCCAAGAATAACTAAGAAAGGATGGCATTACTCAGCACTTTATGTATGACTTTATGGCCTGTCACATCAAAGAACAATGAAATATTACAGTTTCCTTAATCAACTTTATTAAAAATTGGCAAGTGTTATTGGGTTCATGGACGTGTTAAATCGCTGAATTTCTACCTTGCTTTCTTCTACACAGACATGTGTGCAGTGACCTGATATCCTTTCCCTGGTGTTGGCTCTGACATGTTAGAAAGTCCCTGAAGCTTTATGGGACTTTTCCACTGTTTCATGTAATCTCTATATCCCACTAATTGGAAGTTTAGACATAAAGGAAATGATAGCGCTACTATGTAACGCAGATGTGAACAGAGCTTTACGCAGTATGAAAATGACTTATGATTTAAAGCAAAAGCTAATAATACTTTACATTCTGTGAACGGCGCTATTGATCCGTAATCACCGGCATGAGGCGTTGTACTCTAAGGTTATGTGCCCACGATGCAGAAATGAAGCAGAAAATTTCCGGATCATTTCTGCATGTCCTTGGCAGAAAAAACGCATGCGGATTTTACACGCGTTTTTACTTGCTTATTTGCCATGCGTTTTTCCAATGCATCGTATAGGCAAATCCGCATGCGGAAACGCACAAGAAATGGTCATGCTGCGTTTTTTTCCGCACCTAAAATCCGTTCAGAAAAAATCCTGACCATGTGCACAGAACTTGCAAAATGTCATAGGATGTCATTGGATAAGATGTGCAATGTGCGTTTCTGCTGCATTTCCGCACGGAAAAAAAATGCCCAAGAAACGCACCAAATCCGCATCGTGTGCACATAGCCTTGGGCCACTGTTGTGGTGTGGTATCTGCTATTTTGAATGATTTTATATATTGTTATATAAAGCATTACAGATTATTTGTACAAGGCTGACAAAAGAAAAGTAAGTTCTGTTTAAGGCTATGTTCACACATTGCATTTTTGCCACATTTTTTCCAGCGGCCAGAACCTGCTCTCTTGGCAGTAAAAATGCTGCGTTCAAAACGCCTTTTTGTTGCCATTTTTGCTCATTTTTTTTGGTGCGGATTAGAAGTGTGATTTGTCTACAGTACATATTTAATATACACTTCTCAAAAAAATAAAGGGAACACCCAAATAACACATCCTAGATCTGAATGAATGAAATATTCTCATTGAATACTTTGTTCTGTACAAAGTTGAATGTGCTGACAACAAAATCACACAAAAATCATCAATGGAAATCAAATTTATTAACCAATGGAGGCCTGGATTTGGAGTCACCCCCAAAATTAAAGTGGAAAAACACACTACAGGCTGATCCAATTTTGATGTAATGTCCTTAAAACAAGTCAAAATGAGGCTCAGTATTGTGTGTGGCCTCCATGTGCCTGTATGACCTCCCTACAACGCCTGGGCATGCTCCTGATGAGGTTGCGGATGGTCTCCTGTGGGATCTCCTCCCAGACCTGGACTAAAGCGTCCACCAACTCCTGGACAGTCTGTGGTGCAACGTGATGTTGGTGGATGGAGCGAGACATGATGTCCCAGATGTGTTCAATCGGATTCAAGTCTGGGGAACGGGCGGGCCAGTCCATAGCATCAATGCCTTCATCTTGCAGTAACTGCTGACACACTCCAGCCACATGAGGTCTGGCATTGTCCTGCATTAGGAGGAACCCAGGGCCAACCACACCAGCATGTAGTCTCACAAGGGATCTGAGGATCTCATCTCGGTACCTAATGGCAGTCAGGCTACCTCTGGCGAGCACATGGAGGGCTGTGCTGCCCTCCAAAGAAATGCCACCCCACACCATTACTGACCCACTGCCAAACCAGTCATGCTGAAGGATGTTGCAGGCAGCAGATCGCGCTCCACGGCGTCTCCAGATTCTGTCACGTCTGTCAAATGTGCTTAGTGTGAACCTGCTTTCATCGGTGAAGAGCACAGGGCGCCAGTGGCGACTTTGCCAATCCTGGTGTTCTGTGGCAAATGCCAAGCGTCCAGCACGGTGTTGGGCTGTGAGCACAACCCCCATCTCTGGACGTCGGGCCCTCATACCACCCTCATGGAGTCGGTTTCTAACCGTTTGTGCAGACACATGCACATTTGTGGCCTGCTGGAGGTCATTTTGCAGGGCTCTGGCAGTGCTCTTCCTGTTCCTCCTTGCACAAAGGCGGAGGTTAAAGTCCTGCTGCTGAATTGTTGCCCTCCTACGGCCCCCTCCACGTCTCCTGGTGTACTGGCCTGTCTCCTGGTAGCGCCTCCAGCCTCTGGACTCTACGCTGATAGACACAGCAAACCTTCTTGCCACAGCTCGCATTGATGTGCCATCCTGGATGAGCTGCACTACCCGAGCAACGTCTGTGGGTTGTAGAGTCCGTCTCATGCTACCACGAGTGTGAAAGCACAACCAACATTCAAAAGTGACCAAAACATCAGCCAGAAAGCATTGGTACTGAGATGTGGTCTGTGGTCCCCACCTGCAGAACCACTCCTTTATTGAGGGTGTCTTGACAATTGCCAATAATTTCCATCTATTGTCTAGTCCATTTGCACAACAGCATGTGAAATTGATTGTCAATCAGTGTTGCTTCCTAAGTGAACAGTTTGATTTCACAGAAGTTTGATTTACTTGGAGTTCTATTCTGTTGTTTAAATGTACCCTTTATTTTTTTGAGCAGTGTAGTTAGTTTTATGCACTAAAAATGCTGTAAAAGTGCTAAAAATCTCAGAAAGAGTTGACATGCAGCAGATTAAAAGACGCTGCAGCTTTCCAATTCTGGAAAAAAAAACAAGCGTATGCATGAGATTTCTGACATCTCATAGTTTTTGTTGGTACAGTAAAAAGCAGGTTTTAATTTGTATGAAAAAAACCCACTTAAAAAAACGCAGCAAAAACACAATATGTGAACATAGCCTAATGAAGAGAGTAAAACATTTTCTTATTACACATTTATTTAGGCTGTAGATTGTGAGGTCACATCAGTTTTTTCTCTGTGCTAGATGGTCTTTCCGTGTCCTTGTAGAACAGTATAGTCATGGTAGGTAGCAGAGTTTATTCACTTTTGTTTCCCTCCTGGCACACGTTCTTAATAACTGTGCCAAGGCTGTTACTCTATCCCACTGAGAGCAGTGTCTCACAACTACATTATCAAGCCCATGATTGAGAGAATGTCCGATATTTCATTCAACATCTCTGTATGCACTTGAAGATTTTTGTGTACGGGCAGAGGTAGCATTGGCAAAGGCATATATTAGATATCCTGCCCTAGTTGCAAAGGCTATGCTGGGTCTAACTACCAAGGATTTTACATGCCGCGTTACAGCTAATGGTGCTATGCTGTGTAGAATTTATTATGTCTATTTAGTTGCACATTAACCCTTTCATGACTGGAGCATTTTCTGTTTTTGTGTTTTCGTTTTGCTCCCCTTCTTCCCAGAGACATAACTTTTTTATTTTTCGGTCAATATGGCCGTGCCGTGTGAGGGCTTATTTTTTGCGGGACGAGTTGTACTTTTGAACGACATCACTGGTTTTACTATATCGTGTACTTGAAAACGGGAACAAAATTCCAAGTGCGGTAAAATTGCAAAAAAAGTGCAATTCCACAATTGTTTTTTTTTTTTTTTACCAAGTTCACTGAATGCTTAAACTGACCTGCCATTATTACTCTCCAGGTCATTAAGAGTTCGTAGACACCAAATATGTATAGGTTCTTTTTTATTTAAGTGGTGAAACAAAAATCCAAAGTTTGCTAAAAAAAAAAAATGGCGCCATTTTCCGAGCCCTGTAGAGTCTCCATTTTTCGTTATCAGGGGCCGGGTGAGGGCTTATTTTTTGCGCGCCGAGCTGACGTTTTTGTTGATACCATTTTGGGGTAGATAAAATGTTTTGATCGCCCATTATTCCATTTTATTGCAATGTTGCTGCGACCAACGTTAGGCCTTTTACCGATCGGATTAATTATTTTTTTATATTGATAGATCGGGCGATTCTGAACACGATGATACAAAATATGTGTATATGTGTTTTTTTCTTGTTACTGTTTTATTTATTTTCAATGGGGCAAAAGGGGGTGATTTAAACTTATATATTTTTTTATTTTTTTATATTGTTAAAAGCATTTTTTTAACACTTTTTACATACTTCAGTAGTTTTCATAGGAGACTAGAAGCTGCAGTTGTCTGATCCCCTCTGCTACATACAGGCGATGAGCAGATCGCCTATGTGTAGCAGAATTGCTCACTTGCTATGAGCGCCGACCACTGGGAGGCGCTCATAGCAATCTGGCAATGATAACCACAGGAGTCTCCTGCAGACCCCAGGTTGTCATGCCAACTCATCGGTGACCCATGAGGATGTGACGGGGTCGCCGATGGGCGGGGCCAATGATGAGCTTCCTGGAAGCTCGAGTTAAATGCCGCTGTCACAGATTAACAGCGGCATTTAACTAGTTAACAGCCGCGGGGGGATCGCGATTCCACCTGCGGCTGTTGCGGGCACATATCAGCTGTATAGATCAGCTGTCATGTGCCCGGAAAGGTGCGGGTTCAGCACACCAAACAGGGGGATCTGATGTGGGGCGTACTATTACGCTCTACGTCAGAAAGGGGTTAAGATGGCTTTGTGTGTGATAACACATTTAGAGGAAATCGTATGTGGTTGGGCGGGCTGTCACTACTTGTTGGACCTGGAAACAAATGGGTTAAACTGCTCGGCCTTTGAAGAATGAAGAGACCGGGGTCAATTTCTGCGATTTATTGGTCAATGCGTTTTGAAGTTTGAAAGTTCTTCATCAGGACAAAACCACGGTCCGTATTTACACCACTTAGAGGGAATCTGTCATCAAGTTTTTGCTAAGTAATCTGAAATCAGCAGGAGATAAAGGCTGAAACACAAAATTCAGGGATGTGTCACTTGTCAAAGTGTGTGCTGTAGTTTTCTAACGGGGAAGAATTTATCACTAAGAGATTAACATTGCCGGACTAATCTGACATCTAAGCTCCTCACTGTCTATGGACTTTGGTGTGGGCGGGGTTAGCTTTCTCAGCTCTGCTTCATTCTAAATCTAAAAGCTCTGATTGTGTGAGAATGGCTGCACCCAGTAATCTAAGTGATACATGGTTGGATTCAGCTTCACTTTGCCTATATTACGATATATTGCGCTGTTCTCACATGAGGTAGCAAAAACCTGCTGACAGATTCCCTTTAAAGAGTAACCATTGTTTTAATTTGTATTTCATAAATCAATAGTACACATAAAAATAAGCAACTTCTTTCTCTGCCAGAATTGATCAGTCATTATCAAAATTCTCAATTCTGAGTTAAATCTGCAATAAGATTCTAGATAAGATGGGAGGAGGGAGGAGCTCTGTTTCTAGCTCCTCCTGTCTACATAGAATTGTATCAATAGCAACTGTCATCTAGATGTCATGGTGAGGGCCCAAAAAAAACCAAGTGGTTATACAGCTCCATCAGCGGAGAAAAGTTACTGCTCTCAGAATATACTGATGCAAAAACAATTTGTTTTTCTAAAAAAATGTTTTTATTGTGTAAAAAGTAGCAAAGCATAAAAAATTATATAAATTTGGTATCGCTGTAATTGTACTGGCCCGAAGAATAAAGCTGTCTTATCACTTTTACCATATGGCAAATGGCATACAAAAATCCCAAAAAATAGTTTCTGGAAAAGCGCTATGGTTCCCTAGTTCCATTTATGACTTTGAATTTTTTTTCTTCATAGAATAGAAAAAAAAGAAAGCTCAATGCAGATGTGAACACAGCCTGAAATAAAAATCACATAAAGGGCTTTGTAGAACCACCTGTTTTTGCAGCTGTATTTTGGCCATCTGTCATTGGCCTTTTCTCAACTTGTTTTGTAATTTGACCTTATGCCCCATTTATACATGGATCCGTGGAAAACAAAATTCAATACGCATTGGGGTGGAGGAGCTGGAAAATAGTTATATTAGTAAATATTTTTCTTTACACAGAAAGAATACATGGATTTTTTAAGGGAATCTGTCACTAGATTCATGCTGCTCGAACCACATGAATCAGAGCTTGGCTGACTGATTGCAGTCAGTTATGTCTTTCTCTTGAAGATCCGGCCTGGGACGATAGGAAGAGATGTGACTAATTTGGTGCGGCCCCTGAATGGCTTGTCCCTGCACCTCTTAAGGGGGGTTGACAGTCTCTTCTATGTGTGTACATGAGGATAGACCTGTCAATCACCTGGAGCAGGGGCGGGGAGAAGCTGGCGAGGGGCTGCTGAGGACTAGTCAGGTCTCCCCTTATAGTTCTTGGCTGGCTTTTTAAACTGTTTGCATTTCAGAGAAAGATATATCTGTCTGTAATTGTGCAGTCAGCTGCTGATTCATGCTGCCCCTGGTTTGAGCAGCATGAATCTAATGATCTGTTCCCTTTAAAAATAAATGTACTGTTCCTACGTATAGAAAATTATTTCGTAACATAACTATTTTCCAGCTCTTCCACCCTATGCATATTGTATCTTTTATCCAATGTAAAATATACCTAGCTGCAGTCGCGCAGCCAGTGTCTGATTCTTGCTACCCATGGTTCGGGGAGCATGAATCTAGTGGCAGGTTCCCTTTATATTCTATGTGCAGATTGGTATCTTATCTGCTACATCCAGTACGGCGATAATTGAAAGCTGTCACTAGAGTTATTATTAGCGGCTCTTTTTCTGCCTACTAGTAAAACTGAGGATTTACATAGCGGCATGGTTACAACGTAGTTCACGAGCTCTATAGCAGCATGCCAGACAGTCACGCTAGTGACAGATTCCCTTTAAATATTTGGTTTGTAAAGTGATATCACATTGATGGTATTACCTGCAAATGTCAGATGGTAGAAGTATGTAAATTATGTAACTATTGACCTGTAACTTTATTACTATGCTAAATATGGAAAGCCGTTACATATTTCTACAAATTCAGTAAGACATTGGGAATGAAGGCATCTCTGCCACAGTGACCTCAGGGTCAGATTGTAACCTTATTCATGGGAAAAACCTGTTAATCTGAATTAACAAAGAGAAGTTCAGGTCTGCTGGGTCAGTGCTTATATATCTGGGCCGTGGCCTCCTGCACAGTGGCTGCCTCTTCTGCTTTGTGGCAGATTGCTCCATTCATCTAAACATGATCTACATAAGTCCATGCACAGTTTGAAGAAACAAACCCTATACTCAGTCATTAGCAGTATGTGCACACAATGTCTTATAGACGCTGCCATGCTTGCTGAGGTTTTGTGGCAGAAGATGCTTCAGGAACTGCTGGTTGTGTTTTTCCTGGAGCGTTGTCTTTGGCGTTTCTTCAGTCGTTTTTGCGGTGGCGGGTTTTTTGTATTACAAAATTGTATATATAAACTAGTGAGTGGCTGGAAGAATGGTCAGGTCACTTCTTTTAGCCGCTTCACGGCTTTAGAAGCCTGAAGCAGTTAACAGATGCGCAAAAGACTGAACATGTTAATTCTTTTTGACAATTTTTAAAGCGCATTTTCAGGCAGATTTCAAGCAGAATCCACCTGAAAAAAATGTGTGCACAATACCCCAGGGCTATGTTTCCATGCAGTTCTTCTACTGCCTTTTTTTTCTGCAGCCAAAACCTGCTCTGTTGGCAGAAAGAACGCTGCATTCGAAACGCCTGTTTTTCAGCATTTTGCTGCGTTTTTATGGCGTTTTTTTGCAGCGTTTTTCAGGTGCGGATTACATGTTTGCTTTCTCTACAATACATGTTTAATAAAGTTAGTTTTATTAACCAAAAAGATGCTTTGAAAACATTGTTGCGTTTTTTGCAGTGTTTTTTCACTTTCTCGTTGCTTTCTATGGGTGAAAAAATGTTGCAAAAACGCTGAAAGAAGTGACATGCTGCAGATTTTAAAAAGCAACAGTTTTCCAATTCAATCAGGAAAAAGCATGTGCATGAGATTACTGAAATCTCATAGCTTTTCCGGATACTGTAAAAAGCATCTTTTAATAAAACAATGCAGCAAAACAAATGCAATATGTGGACATAGCCTTAGATATTTTGTGCCCTTTTTTGCAGCAAAAAAACTTCAAACCAATAGACAAATGATAAAAGCTCAACAACGTTTTTTTTTCTTTACTTTATTTGTACTTGTCAAACTGATCACTCAAAAAATAGATACTGTTCCAAACAATCCTTTTACGAGGCAAGAGAATATTTTTTGCTTTATTCTGCTTTCTTCAGTTGATATGTTTGCTAGTATCTTTATTCATTATTTAATAAAATATATCTTTGTATACTTGCACTGTCCTATAGAGTTCTGCACTTTTCAATATACATATTCTCTTAGAATTGAGGCAGAAATTCCAATGGAGGTTCTCACATGCTGACGTTACCTACTAGCTGCTATCTTTCTCTGTTCTGTTAGGCTGCTAGGACATTAGCTGCTCATTAAATCTTCAGGGTAACTTGACAGGCTGATTTGCTTTGAGAAAGCTATGTAGTCAATTATTAACCATCACCCAACAATTTCTTACTTGCCCGTTTGACATTTTTAAAACTTCAATGCAAGTTGTGGATCTATTATTTTAGGAATGCCTGCAAGAACTTGTAAACTAGGAGCAATCGGTTACCCACTAATGCGCTCAGGGACGCATTGGGTTTTACTTCTACCATAAGTTACAGACCTGGAATATTTTCCAAAGGTTTTGGGTCACTATAGCTTCAGTCCTCTCCTTAGTCTAGGCTATTATCCTTGTGCATTGTTGATGCATTTTTTATTATCACAAACAGGACACAAGAAAAATTTCTGCTGCTGATATATTTATCTTACAGAAGAATGTTTCGATCCAAATACAAGGGTTTCAAACTTTCAGAAAGTTCCCTTTCACCACCAGGAACCTGAAATATTGTTAATGGTGAGCAATTACAGCATATTAGACAAATATCTATATCATTCTAAAATACTGTATTGAAAACTAATATGTCTGTATACAAAGTAAATGAAGAAATTTGTTTCTAATTCTTGAAAAATTTGGGTTCCAAAAAGCAATATATAGAGCTACGTAATGGTCTTTTGTTGGGTCCCCCTTCTTTTGTGCCTTTATCTTGTCCTCTGGCAGTCACCATTGCTGTGAGTGGAGATGTCCTCTTTATTGTCTTGATAAGCGATGAGCTGACTAGTAGTCGCTGGCATTGTGGGTTCTTCACACCACTGTGGCGGAGACTTCTTCTCCGACGGGTAAATAACACCAGGTGGTGGAGAAAGTGTAAGCCGGAGGGAGGAGGGTTAGGCTTGTCATAGTTCTAAGTAGAGCACAGTACGATATGCAATCTGTCCAGAACTGGATTAAGACCCCATGGGGCTCTCGGCACAGATGATAACATGACCAAGGGGCATGGCGTGATAATGAAATAAATCTGTTTCACGCTAAATTGTCTAGATCACAACATTTAACTTGGCCAACCCACTGAATGAAGTCTAATGCACTACGAGAAGAGTAGCTTTGTATGCCTTGGAAGAAAAAGTCAGAATTGCATATCAAATAGCTGAAAGCATTAACACAATTCACATTATAATTTATTTTCTGAATCCTGGGCAGAGTACACACTGCATCAGAGCCCATATACATCAGTTGTATCTGTATCTCTGTGGAATATGTTGGCGCTATATAAATAAAATTATTATTATCACTAGAGCTCCATTTACCCGATACAGGACAGAGTAGTGTACTATTGTCTTTCTTTTAGTACGGCATGTGTCTCATATCTTTATTTTCAACTATATAGTAGGGACACAAAGCAGATTGCACTACACGGAGGGCGATACAAGACAGGAGTATATTACATGGTATGGCTTTTTCTTTTACAATACATTATTATGGGCGTATACAGGTATGTGTTGAGAAATATTCCTGAAGTATGCCGCCATGAAAAGACACAATGTGCTCAGAGCCTTAGCAAAACCATAAGGCCACATGCGCACGTTGAGTATTTGGTGAGTTTTTGAGGTTTTTTTACCTCAGTATTTCTAAGTCAAAAGCAATAGTGGGTGATAAATACAGAAGTGGTGATGTGTTTCTATTACACTTCTCCTCTGATTGTTCCACTCCTGGTTTTGGATTATAAATACTGAGGTAAAAAACTCACCAAATACTGAACGTTGTGCACGTGGCCTAACTCATTGGTGTGTACTAGTATGTATCTAATAATCAAGCTATATTTTATATGACTAGGTAACTTAATAGCCAAGGTTTTCACTCCAGTTTGCCTTTAAAGTGACTGCTATTGGACCACACCACTGAGGATACTACTGATGTAAGCTGGATTTTAGGGACAGCTGGATTCCCAGCTTTTGGCCGGAGTGTCGCTTTGGACAATATTTCCGGGAGTTGGGCAATGAAAGGGAGCTGGAAATTTGAGGTGTGACAGTCCTCCACCAGTCATCTCACAGATGAATAGGGTTGTCAGACCAGCACCAGGTTGTTTGTTCTTCTGTTACTGAGGGCCTGGCACTGTATTTTGTTTTCTTCATATCTCAAGTACCCTTCTTTGTCTTGAAACATTAAACAGTAACTTGAATGCATTATTACCTCACCTTCAGCACAGGCCGCTCCTTACATGTTCTTGCAAACATTTCTGAGGATCATGGTTAAACAAAGCCTGCAGAATAAACAATGGCTTCTACAGCATGGAGACTTATTCTGTTTTGGCTTACAGTGCTGTGATCTGGGGTATGACATTAGTGTCTCATGGGTGTCCACGGATAATGTATGATCTTGGCCTGGATGCAGGCTTCTCAGCTTTTTGCTAAGCTGTAGTTTAATATCTGAGGCATGTTTGCTCGCACTTCACTTTCTCACATTTGAGCACATTCACCTCTACTTGTCTGGACCTTCTGACTAGCCAGTATGAGACATTTTTATATTTCCAGACGTCTGTCTGGACTGTTTTAGTTATTTGTTTGTCACTTGAGTGTTCATTTTCCAAGTTTCTTTTGTCACAAGAACTTTTCAGGATGTGGTGCCCTTTTGGTCCCTCCTGAGGTCTAAATAGGGGTGTGCATCACTATCAGGTTCTTCAGCATGTCCTACTCTTTATATGCCTCCATCCAGAGATGGACAGACATTAGCTCTGGCTCCTGGTCGAATCTTGGCTGGGAGCCAGGAGTAAGATGAGTTTTCCCTAAGCTTCAGTGAGGAGAGGCCATCTATTCCCAATCCTTGCTTTGGCCCTCTAGTCAAGAGATATAGACGAAAGTTTGTTCGGAGCCCTTCTCCCCTTGTAGAGGATTTATGATAGACAGAACTTTTTTGTATGAAACAGTGAACTTTTTATGAACTTGGGTGAAGAAAATCACAATTTCACAAAAAAAAAATGGTTAGGGTGCATGTGCCTGGTAATTGAAGTTGGAAGTTAACTATTAGTTGTCTGATCAGTCAACAACTATCTTAAACTTCATACACAAGACTATAAATATATAATAAATTGGGTACAGTAGTTCAATGCAGTTTGTGGGGAATATTTTTTCATAAGAATTTGGGAAAGTTATAAAATGTCCTTTAAATGTCTGTCCTATTCCTGATCTAAGGGTCTAGACTTTTAGCTGAGATGAATCTGTGCTACAGTAAATTTATCACTTAAACATGAGCCGTGTATGAGGGAGTCGGGAGTCGGTGGCATGGAAATTGAGGAGTCTGAGGTTTGGCTTACCGACTCCACAGCCCTGGTTACCTCTATTTTCTCCTTAATATTACACAAAGGAACACAGGGTTTTGTTTTTCTAAAGAGAATTATCAAACCAAAAGTTTTTTTCTAAACAGCTACAAGTTTTATAAACAAAAAAAAAAACAACTACCCTCTCCCCATCTTTTCGACGCATATCCCTCAGTGATGCTCTAGTGGTCCTCTTGGAAGCTGGCTTGTGACTACTCATCAGCTGATCAGTAGTTAGCTGTTATGAGTGAGTGGTGATACCAGTAGAATGCCATGGGACTGCTCTGGCCACTGAAGGGGATCATCCCTTTATCGGTTCATATGGAATCCATACCATGCTGTGTTATGGAGCTGTCCTATACAGTACAACATTGCTGTTCTTGCTTTTATGCTACAGGACACCGTAGGCTGATATGGTTTTACAGTTGTCATTGTTAAGCCATGCCCTCGTGTGACCACACCTATTCATGTTATTTATATGACTACCATGATCATAAGTAATATATACTATGTATTTATGTGAATATGTTGCCTTTGAACCTCTGTATATTCTACACTAGGGCGGATATTGTTTTAATGTAAAGTATACAATCCATAATCAACTTTGTATGTTCTACTTTCATATTAATGATCAAAGGCTGCTAATAATAATCAAGTCAATTGATCTGCAGCAACATGAGGAGCCAGCAGGTCCAGACAAAACTACTTTGTAACACAGTAGATTATGCTCTCATCCATCAATATGTGATATGCCGTCTGTAGAAGCCCATCATTGTAATGAGGGTGAAGTCTGGATGATTCACAAAACTTCCACTGTATTAATGGAAGAACACAGCTGGTGTAACTGTATGGTAGTATGGTAATGTTCGGTGTAACTATATGGTAGTATGGTAATGTCATGTGTATCTGTTTGGTAGTATGGTAACGTTCGGTGTAACTGTATGGTAGTGTGGTAATGTCCGGTGTAACTGTATGGTAGTGTAGTAATGTCCGGTGTAACTGTATGGTAGTGTGGTAATGTCCGATGTAACTGTATGATAGTATGGTAATGTTCATTAAAGCTTCACTCCAGTATTTTTGTTTTTTTTCAGCGCTGGAGTGGCACTTTAAATGTAAGCCCCCGGCCCCTTTTTTATATTCACCTACTGGTGGCTTCACGTTTTACCGACTCCGGTCCCGCGACGCCATCTTGTGCTGGAACTTCTTAGTGGCTGGAAGTCAGAAGTTACCATATGCCACAAGAGCTCAATGCAAGTCTGTGAGAGCCAGAACGAGGCCAGAACGAGGCTCTCATAGAGATGTATTGAAAAGTGACCTCCGACGCGCTCCGTAAAACACTGGAGCTGCAGGCAGGTCACTTTTCGCCGTAGACTGACAGGAGCAACGCTGGAAGCTAAGTGAGTATGAGAAAGGGGACAGGAGAATTAGATTTAAAGCACCACTCCAGCGGTGCAATAAAAAAAAATGCTGGAGTGGTGCTTTAAAGTGGGAAAAAGCTCTAAAGCACTACATATTAGTACTTATGATAACACCTTCAGCAATATATCTTAAGCGCAGACACGTTTAGATGGTCTAGCACATGGAAAGCTCCTAGCTTCAGTACATTGCTTATAATTGGGGTATGTGCACACAACTACTTTTTCAGGTGGATACCGCATGGAACCTGCCTAAAAAAGCTCTAAAAAATGCTAACTGCTTAAGGCTTTGAAAGCCATGAAGCGGCTAAAAGAAGTGACCATTCGATTCATCTAATGGCTACTGATTGAAAGCCGCCACAATGATATATATAAAATAAAAATAAATAAATAAATAAATAAAGGCCATCAGCAAAGCCGCCTCTAAAACCGCCTTTCTGCAAACTGATTCCAATGGCAAAACCAATGCAGGTACACTGACATCTAGAAGAGGATGTGTGCACATACCCTTAGAAATGAGAAGATAAAGGCTATGTGCAACGTGAGTTTTTTGAGGAGTTCAAAAGCCATGAGTTTTATAAACAGAAACTGCTTCAGGTTTTTATTTTCCTGAAGTATTTCCTGAAGAGGTTTTGAAGACTTTGGACGGAGTTTTTTTCCTGAAACATTCTTTGCAGCTATCTGATTGGAAAATTCCTAGTTTAGGCTTTGGCCCCACTATCAGTATTTGGTCAGTATTCGGTCAGTATTTTTTCTCAGGAGTGGGAGCTAAAACCAGGAGTGGTTGATAAATGCAGAATTGGTGCACTTGTGTGTATTATACCATATATACTCGAGTATAAGCTGACTTTTTCAGCCTATTTTTTGGGCTGAAAAAGCCGCCCTCAGCTTATACTTGGGTATATACTTGAGTATATAGATATTCCGGTTGTGGATAGTGGTGGTGGTGGTGGTTGCGGCGGCGGAGGAGCGCGGCACACGCAGAGCCGCTGCTGCAGCTACTACGTGTGCCCGCTGCTAAAGGAAAAATTAATATGGGCGTGGAGAGGGGTGAATATTAATTTCTTTAATAGTGCACGTACAGTGTCAGCAGCGCCGCAGCTCCCACTGCGGCTAAGTGATCCTCTATGCCATGGGCGTGGAGAAGGGGGAATATGCATTCTCTTTAGTAGCAGGCAAACAGGATCGCTGAGCCGCGGCACTGCTGACACTGTGTACCCGCTATTAAAGAACAGGGATATTCACTCCTCTCCACTACCATAGTCCCGGCGTGGAGAGGAGTAAATATCCCTGCAGCTCACCTCGGCATCTGAGGGTGCATGGCAGTAATGTCATGCGCTGCTCAGATGCTGACATGAGCTGCTGGTGGCAGAACAGGACGCAGCACTGGAGCGGAGGTGAGGAAGGTGAGTAGAAGTGTTTATTTTTTTTAATGTGTGTAGTGATGGGGGGCTATGCAAATCAGGATAGGGGGCCATGCATACCAGGATTGGGATGAGGGGTGCCATGCATATCAGTATGGGGATGAGGTGGCCATGCATACCAGGATGGGGCTGAGGTGGCCGTGCATACCAGGATTGGGGATGAGGGGGCCATGCATATCAGGATTGGAGATGAGGGGGCCATGCATATCAGGATTGGGGATGAGGGAGCCATGTATACCAGTATTGGGGATGAGGGGAGCCATGCATACCAGGATTGGGGATGAGGGGGCCATGCATACCAGGATTGGGGATGAGGGAGCCATGTATACCAGGATTGGGGATAAGGGGGCCATGCATACCAGTAATGGGGATGAGGGGGCCATGCATACCAGTAATGGGGATGAGGGGGCCAAGCATACCAGGATTGGGGATGAGGGAGTTATGCATACCAGGATTGGTGATGAGGGGACAATACTTACCAGGATGGGGAAATTTACCAGTAGCTGCTGCATTTCCCACCCTAGGCTTATACTCGAGTCAATAAGTTTTCCCATTTTTTTGTGGTAAAATTAGGTGCCTCGGCTTATATTCGAATATATACGGTATATTTTCTCTGATTGTTCCTCACCTTGTTTTGTCTCCCACTCCTGAGAAAAAAATTCGGACTGAATACTGACTAAATACTGATAGTGAGGCTGTGGCCCTACAAAGGTTTCCTTCAAGATCCTCTTCAAAGAAGTGACATGCATTTTTTCCCACAATGCTTCTTTCAAAGCCTCTTCAGGATCCCTCAAATTTTTTTTCCCAAAAACTCAGTGTGAACATAGCCTTACAGATTTTAAACTGTCTTTTTGTAATTACAGAACTATATTTCATTCATTTATGCAGATCCTACCTGTAACTTCCATTGCTGAAATGTAGAAAATACTGTTCTAGAATAAGAAAATTGTTGAAGCAGCACATTCCCCATGTTCTGCTTGTATAGTATAGTCATTATTAACTAGTCATTATTAAAAGTGGCCCTGTATTTAGAACGTGGGCGTAACTACAGAGTGTCCCTATAGTCTAGACACATAGGCAAAAATACATATTTTCAAGAAATGAACGTTATTAACATTTTATTCAGTTGGAATATTAAATAACTTCTTCAATATGATTTCCATCATTTGCAATGCAAAGGTTGATGCACTTTGCAAAAGTCACGTGAACTCAATGTCATAAATCCACATTGCTGTCAATTTTAGCATATTCATTCTAGTTAATGAGAATTCCTATGTGTCCAGACTTTAGGGACACCCTGTATAGTGGCTGCAGGGTTGTCTAGGTCCATTTTAACCTATATGAGAAGATTAACTATATCAAAGACTACTGGTAGTTGAGGGTCCTGTGAGATATTTTGCATTGGGGTCCATGAGCTTTAAGTTAAGCCACTATTAATAACCCCTAAAATGCCAGACCTGTATATTAGTAATAGTTGTGCAGTGTCTAGTAATGGTGGAACCATTTATTGCTCAGTTTTTCTGTTTGCTGATTCTTTCCTAATAGTAACATGCGGCTTACTTCAGTGGTCAGAGAAGACTGGGCAGACGATAAGAATGTCTGGTCCATGAATGAATGTGCCAGCTGCAGTGCTGGATAGAAGAGAGCAATGGCTGCAGCATATGTTTTCCGGACATTAGACTGCAGAGAGAGAGGTTAAGCAGCTGCTCGCCTCACACCTCCCAATAAATATTACATGAGCTTCCTGCCATTAATGATAAACCACAATCATTAATAGTTTGTTGAGGCGCTCACTTTATTCTCTACTATTGACGTGACCACTTAAGAAATAAATGGCTTACTCTACCACCCAAATAGACAGAAGCAAAGAGTGTGGAGTAATGTAGAGAGCACTGGGCAGTGGGAAATGTGGTTTATGAATAGAATATTGACCACCTCAGCGTAGACTTGTTAGAGATAAAAGGTGGAATTGACAATGGCACCATGTTATGCCAACATGCTCTATAATGGAGCTATCCCTGACATGTGGATCTGTTCCTCACCCTCTGGTGGCTTGCACTGCATATACGGCCAGGGGACCTTCACATTTTCCTGGGCTGGACACTAATACTGTGTGCACAATGAGTGACGTTACACTAAATACACAATAGGAACAATTGTGACTGCAGATGGTTGTACGGCTGCACATTACCGTGATGTGTGCTCTCCCCCGTATGCATGGTAGACTCTCCGCGGACCACAAAACATCAGATTCAGGTTTTATTAAAGCTGAACCTAGTCTTATTCACTAGATACAGTCCACAGACAGGGTGGCAATGGAACCTATAGACACCAGTGGAGGGTTTTCTTTTGCTTGTTTTTTTTTTAATAAACACACTTGTATTGTAATCTTAGGAAACCTCTTTAATGGTTTGCCCAGGAAAATGCATAGCTCCTCGTCTACTCACAGCTGTAAAGAGGACCTGTCACCAGGTGTAAAGGTGAGCGGGTTTTGTTCTTATTGAATTTCCCCTGTTCCCTTGAGTATTTCTTTTTTCTCTCTTAAATTCTACTATATGCTTCCAGAGATATAGTCCTTTTTATTTAGTGCCATTTTTTTGGCCTTTACATGGGGGCGTGACACACAGGATCCTGGATCCTCTGGGGTGTGACTTTAGGCTGCTCAGCATTATAAGGCCACGGCCCCACTATCAGTATTCGGTCAGTATTTTTTCTCAGGAGTGGGAGCCAAAACCAGGTGAGGAACAATCAGAGAAAAGGTATAATAGAAACAAGTCACCAATTCTGCATTTATCACCCACTCCTGGTTCTGGCTCCCACTCCTAAGAAAAAATACTGACCGAATACTGACCAAATACTGATAGTGGGGCCGAGGCCTTGCTCTGAGTCTTACCCTGGTAGTAAATACCATAAAATTAACACTACGTAAAAAGGCCCAACATTCTGGAGCTTTATCACAGATTTTTATTAAGTTGATTATTCATGGAGCAGTAGAAATAAAATAAATGCAAAATATGAGCACTTTTGACTTGGTGACAGATCCTCTATAAACAATACCTGAATCTTCCTTAAATAGCAATCTAATAGGCAATACTCACCATCCCAGTCATTTATTTATTCTAGTCATTGTTTTATCCATTCAATAAGACTGGTTGGCACCATCATATATTCTCTTGCAGATGTCAGTCTATTACTGCAATTAGGGAATTCATATGGGAAAATGGTAGTGGATTAAGGCTGTGTGCACTCGGTGCGTTTTTAATGCATTTATTTCTGCGCGGAATTGGCCCAAAAAACGCTAGGCAATCCTTGTGCCAGCAAAGTCAGTTAGAATCCTGAAGTGCTGTGCACATGATCAGTCATTTTCCTTTCAGGATTTGCTGTGCGTTTAAGTCCGCAGCATATCAATTCTTTGTGCTTTTTTACCTGCGTTTTTCACCTATTGAATGCACTACAAAAAAAAAAACACATGCAAAAAACGCAACAAAATTTTTTGCATTTTGTGGATTTTTGCTGCCAAGAGATGCAGAAACGTTGCAGAAAATTCTGCACCAAATACTCAAGGTGAGTGCGCACATACCTGAACTGTTGGCGCTCAGGATTCACACACAGTCAGTTCAACTATATGTTCCCAAAAGAAAATATACTGTACATGCGGCACTTACCACCATGCGTCAGAATTCATGTAGATTCCTGTATTTGATCCATAAAATACTCTGTATAATTTTAGTGCAAGCTGGCGAGTGCAATATTTATATATATTTAACATTTCTTATGGTCCCAGTGCATCTAACATGAAAATGAACCAACTTTGCTATAGATGTAATTTAAAAATGTCCTATTGTTTTGTTTCTACAGCTTCTATAGAAATTCAGAGCAGTATTGGTTAACCATCTTGCACTTTCAAACCTCTTGTTTGTTGCCTTCTTGGTACTAACATACATATGTCAGATTATCCAGAAGAAAAGGATAGCTAAAAGTGAATATGACTACTGGGCCAGACTACTTAGTTTGTTTGTTGTCTGTTACCATGGCGACAGACAAATCCTGCATAGGTGTTGTAGATACCAACCAGCAAGAATTCCTTATGCACTGGGTGGATGAAAATAATTTTGGGAAAAGGTGGACATAGACATTAAACATTTTTTCTAATAGATTTGTTCTTGTGGACAGCAGGGATATCCTAAAATCTCTTCCAGACAAATATATTTGTAATCTATATTTCATCTATTTTTTACGGGTTGAAATACTGTGCTATTGAAAACCAACTGGGCTATTCATGTGGCCACGGAGAGTGCGTAAAATACATGCGTCATTACTCGATCAGTGTTGCATCAGTATTTGCAGTGATTTGTAATATTTTCTCTTTGTCAGTAACAGATCTGTTTTAACCCATAGAAAATAACAGCAATTAATGCAAAAACTGATCAAATACTGATGGAATAGTGATGCATTTTGTTTAATTATGTGGTCTGGTCTGTGGATCCGTATTATTAGAATCATAGAATGTTAGAGTTGGAAGGGACCTCCAGGGTCATCTGGTCCAACCCTCTGCTCAATGCAGGAGTCACTAAACCATCTCAGACAGATGTCTGTCCAGCCTGTGTTTAAAGACTTCCATTGAAGGAGACCTCACCACCTCTCTTGGAAGCCTGTATTAAGGACATAAAAATATGCACGAGTCTGAAAGAATCCTTAATTGCAAGGGGAACATTATATATCAATTATGTGGGTATGTGTGTGTATATATGTATATGCTATCTCCAGACTCTGAGCAGCTTCCCCAGTGGTCTAAGGTAGAGGAAATGTTACCAATTTTGGTGATCTAGAGTAGGAGATGAGGTCCATATTTTGTACTTTTTAATGCATTTTAAATTACCCGACAATCCTGATGTACTTGCATTGCTTATACAAATATTTCTTGCTGTATAGTCCCTATTAATCCACGGTGTTCTGCTTTTTGTTCCATTATTTCAGTGTTATGCCATGTACTAATAGCTGCTATGCTTGATCAGCCATTATTGGGCTCAGGGGAAGCCACACATTTATACTATTCATAGAGCTGCATTTAGTGTTTTCTGCACACTGAAGTGTAGGAAGGATATGAGAGTTATCAGCATTGAAGACATTGTCGTGTAGGTCAGGGTATGTATGGTCCCCTAAGACATTCTAAGCAGACACTCCTGATGACTTAAAAGAAAAGCGTACCACTGCAATCTTGCCAGCATACAAAACTAGGTCTGATTGTGGGTATCCCGAGAGTGTTTTTTTCCAGGTGGAACTGCTTTGAGTGATGGATATGCGGTACAGCTCAGAATGCATGTATCACCTGTCTGCCTTGGCATCTGTATGATCTTGCCATGTACTGTTATTCTAAACCCCCTTCACTATGTGAAAGTCTAGACATTACTGGTTAGAATGCAAACTAGCTTGTGCATTGGGCCGACATTCAGCTAATCCAGGCCTTAGCAGGTGAGCAGTCCACTGTCCACTTGTGGCAGCGAAATGACGTAACGGGCATGATATACAGCAGTCAGATCAGCGCCCAAAGTGGAGGTTTTCCGCTGCCTTTACATTGGAGATGCTCCATTCCTCTTGTTTGCCTTAGTGCTGCTGCCTCCTTGACTTCAGACTAAAAGATCTTGGACTTTTGAGGAAGACTTTTTTTCTTAAGAACAACTTGCATTAAGAAAAATACGATATATATTTTTTTGTGGTGATAAAAAGGCTTGCCAACTCGTGGTTCCTGAACAAATCCGAAAAGGACAATGCTTTGGCATATGACTGTCCTCTTAGAGGTTATGGATACGATTGGTGTATGTGTCAGGAACTAAATGTTAGCTGTTACTGGCTAAATAAAAAGAGATCAGCCCCAATGGACCTTTATGATATGTACATATGGAGTCTTCAGAACCTTGAATGTTAGTTTTCTTTTAGGCCACATCTAAATGATAATTTCTAGTTTTTGTTTCACCAGAGGAGTTGGAAGCTAAAATTTAAGGATTGACACATCTGTCATGCAACGGACATTGAAGGGGTCGTCCACTGCAATAAATTTGATGAATTATCCTGCACCCCACCAATGAGCTGTAACCAGCCCTGCCGAGGGCCAATGGCCAGGTGTAAACAGTGTGCAGATCGGAAAAGAACGGCTCCGCGCACTGTATAATCGCTGCTCCCAGGTGGGGCTCATAACAGCTGATCATTGGGGGACCCTAAAATCTGAAATTTATGACCTTTCCTAAGGATAGCTGATCAGCATCACTGTTGTGGAAAACCCATTTTATGGTACCTGACGAAACCCACTAACTTTTACTAGTGTACCTTGTGTTCAAAGGTGTTAACCCAGGAGAGCCCTTCATATTCGAGGCGTCTCGGTGAAAAATGGGAGTGACTTTTTACTAGGTGTGATTTCTATAGAAGGGCGTCGATAACCATCAGAGAAAGTACCACAGGTACATTAGTAGATTCATTAAATTTTAATATGATGTGAATGGGTTGGCAGCCATTTTGGTGGGTGGTATCGGAAGGTTAGTCAGGTGAGTATACTCGGTGTACAAGGAATTATCCCGGTAGTGATTCCTTCTGTTATACAACAGCTTCTGCCCTCCGCCCACTGATGCCCAGAACATGGACGCCGGCACCCAGGCACTCCAGCTTGAGTGGTGACCACTGGTAGTGGCTTGTTTCCTTGTGGTGGCCATGATTTTGGTGGGATGACTAGTGCTGTATCAGTCTTTGACACAGATGTGAACAGAGGTTTTTTTTCCACTATGTAGAATCGAATCCTCTCGGCTTAAGATCTGATGTACATGCCAGAGATGTCTTGTTAATTTATAGTTTCTTTTACAGGCAATATATGAGGTACAATTTTCAGTTCACCTTCTTGTCAGTTGATAACCTATAATAAATCATACCTCTGAAATATATGTTATGGGAAAGATGAGACTTTGTAGGGTGTGCTGCATCCCAAATAAGTTGGCTCCGGGTGCAGCTTTCATAGATATGAGTCACAGCTTGTCATGCTGAAAAATGTGGAAATTGAAAGTAAACTTCTGTCATTTGAAGTGCTTTATAGCATAGCTGTCCTTTCACACAAAATCCTCATCCCCCACAACATGTTAAGTGCTGGTGGTGCACAAACCAGTCTAATATTCTAAGAACTGGCCTGATTCTCATGCACTTCATTCACTCTATATTAATGGGGGGATTCCTCTTTATTGGCAATCTACCATCACTATAGGTTCTGGAACCTCCTTTCCTTCACTTCTCAGGAAATAGTATGTAAGTCATGCTCCAAGGACCTACCACCCCTTTTTTATATCTACTTTATTTAGTCACTTAGGAAGTGGGCATGGAATTTTCTTTCAATGCCAAAGTTTCTCTTGAATTTATAACACGTTTGTCCTTTGTTGGTGACAATCGGCTATGTATTTTTATGTTTCTATTCAAACAAGTGAAGTTCTCATGGTTTTTATTTGTTTTGGTTGTCATTTATTAATAGGCTGGAATGAGAGTTCAAGCACTATGTGACCAGAATATTGACTGCGCACGTCTCACACTTAAAGAGCTTGTAACCTGCCAGACAGTTCACCTCCATGAGGACACTCCCCAGTTGGGAGCTCTTTTTTTTTGACCCTTGACATTGCAAAACTACATTTACTAAGTAGTAAAATGAAGATACTATACATCATGAAAAAAAAACATTTGTTTAAACCATAAAATACAAAGAGTCTTGTAAATTCTTAGAGTCTCTTCACACACAATATTTTCCAGAAAACATAACAGTTTTAACAGCTTTGTGTGGGTAAAAAACGCTGTGGTCAATTATATTATTATATCAGATATTTATGAAATATAATACATATAGTGCACTTTTTTACAGCAGTGTGTGGAATGCCCTTGGTATGTTTTTTTCCCTGCCATTCTTTTTAAATTAGGCGTCAAATAGGGCTTGTAAAAAGTAGTATGAAAAATGCTTGAAATTCATGTTTTTTTTTATAATAGCATCTAAAAAGAAAGTGTGTCTGGGAAGGAACCTTTAAGGCCATGTTCACACTAGGCCTTTTTTCAACATTTTTTTTTCTGCAGCAAAACCTGATCTTTTGGCAGAAAAGAAGCTGCAGGTTTGGTGCTTTTTTTGGTGTTTTTGGTGAGTATTTCAGGATCCCAAAGTTCAGCTTTGCTTCCACCACAGAAGCATGAATACAGGACACCAATTCAAGACATATTTGAAACCATATTAACCAGAATTACAAATATAACAGTGGGGGGGAGATGAATTGTTCAGGAATAGTTTTTCTAAGACACTGGCAGTGCATTGTGTTTGTAGGACAATATTTATTTTCATACTTTGGTCTGCCATTGAGTTGCTCAGGGATTGTTCAATTTCACACCTCCGTGGGCCACGGGTATTGTTCAATCTCACACCTAGCTCAGCCAATGTTTATATTGTTTACATTAAGTTAAACTGTCCTAATCCAAACTGCCATCTCAGGTGACCAAGACAAGATGGTAAAATCACAAAAATAAATGAGTTTCACATACTGCTGTACTTGCTTTTTTCACTAAAAACACAGAAAAACCTGATAGCTATGTTCACACTAGGCGTTTTTTCAGCTCTTTTTCTACCACCCATTACTTTCAATGGGTGAAAAATGCTGAAAGACGTCACATGCTCTATTGCGAAAAAACATGCAAAGCACAAAATACTGATGACACAAAAAACCAATGTGTGTGTGTATGAGATTTCTGAAATATCATAGACTTTGCTGGTACTGTAAAACGCACCTGAAAATTTGTATAAAAAAAACGCTGAAAAAACGCCTAATGTGAACATAGCCTAAGTGTAAACGCACATGGTACTATTAGGTACAGATTTTCTGCACGCAGAAAAAATGCAGTGTAAAACAGTATTAGCTAAGTTAATGAGGTTTCAGAAATCTCATAATTTTCTGCACATAAATTGACCTGCTGTGCGGACAGTCCAACAGTATGTGCACCCGCTGAGTCTTTCCTGCAAAAAGCACTTCAGGAAGACACTGATGCTATTCTTTCTGAAGCGTCTTTTTTTTTTACATCTTTTCTGATAGCTTCTGTGATGACTTAGCCACCAGCGTTTTTTATGTGGAAGGCACCAGAAGTATGGACCGGTCACCTATTTCAACCGCTACATGTTTTTAAAAGACTGAAGTGGTTGAAAGAAGTTCAGTAAGGCTGAATATATGCACTGCAAGGTTCTTTTTACATTGCTATGCATATATGAATTCTTTTTAGCGTTTTTTCATGCGTGCTCCAATCAGAATCCGCTTGAAAAGATGTTGTGTGCACATACACGGAAGCCCAGAGTAATAAAAGCGATTACACCAGCTCACGCCAAAGATTTGCAACTACTGCTGTTTTCACACCTCCCCCAATATGAACTGAGCTGGGGCGCACAGGGGGTATGATGCCACAGCTTATCTGATTCATGACGAGCTGTGGCATACATAGTAACGTAGGTTGAATAAAGACCTAGGTCCATCCAGTTCAACCATTCTCCCCCAATTGTACTCCCTACACTAACACTACACTAACTTAGCCTTACACTAGAAATCTTACTTCAGTCCTTAACTGGAATAAGCTTTGCAGTGAGGAGCATAGAGGCGCAAGACACTTCCCAGATACTGGATTCTCTAAGAAGCGGGCACCCCTTCATGAATCAGGACCGTCTGACTCCAACACACTCCCTCATCAGTACTGGCATGAAAATCTCCAGTCTTGATGAATCGAGACTTATGTCTACCATCAGGTTCATAGACTTGAACTTTTAATTTACTATTTTGTCTTTGTTGTTTTTGTTTTAACAAACTTTCAAGATTTCAGTTTATGTGCTCTGTGTATTGGCGCAAACATTTTTCTTATGTCTCCATATGTGGAAACCCGTTTGTGTGAATTGGAAAACATATAACTTCTCATTGATATTGTGCATAGTATGTCTGCCACAGTATGAAGGTGAAACAACCCAAAAAGGTGAGGTTAAAATACTTAAATACTCTTCGAACCTTACCAACCCACTAGTAGGAAGCCATCCATTGTGTTTTAATTCATAGCCAATGTTTTTTCTAATTATTATTATACTTCATCTTACTCATCTGGTGTAGAAACATCTGCTGTTTGTGCTGTTGTATTTGAACGGTACAAAGCTGGCGACTGACACGAGACAGAGACAGTTATCTGCAATCCGCTGGCAGATTCTGCTATATTTGGTGGGATGTGCTGAAAATCTGATGATTATGGTGAAGAAACACATAAAAATAACATGAGGAGATCCTACTAAAATGAGATGGGTCTGCCCTTGTTTTGGAGATAAATATTTCTTGCCTGTAGGCAGTTTAACCCCTTCATGACCGGGCCATTTTGCGTTTTCATTCCCCTTTTTGCTCCCCTTTTCCCCAGAGCCATAACTTTTTTTTTATTTTTTGGTCAATATAACCATGTGACGGCTTGTTTTTTGCAGGACGAGTTGTACTTTTAAACGACACCATTGGTTTTAACCTATTGTGTACTGGAAAATGGAAAAAAAATTCCAAGTGCGGTGAAATTGCAAAAAAAGTGCAATTCAACAGTTGTTCTTTGGTTTCTTTTTTTTTTTACCATGTTCACTAAATGCTAAAACTGACCTGCCATTATCATTATGATTCCCCAGATCATTATGAGTTTGTAGACACCAAATATTTATAGGTTCTTTTTATTTAAGTGATGAAAAAAATATCCAAACTTTGTTGGAAAAAAAAAAAAAATGGCGCCGTTTTCCGAGACCCGTAGCTTCTCCATTTTTCAGGATCTGGGGCCGGGTGAGGGCTTATTTTCTGCGCGCCGAGCTGGCGTTTTTATTGATACAAATTTGATGTAGATACGATGTTTTGATCACCCATAATTGCATTTTATTGCAATGTTTGAATTTTTTTTTTTATTACGCTGTTTGCCGATTGGATTAATTCTTTTTTTATGTTGATATTGATATAGATTGACAGCAGCATTTAACTAGTTAGGGGCACAGCTGTATAAATCAGCTGTTATGTGTCCGGAAAGGTAGGAGCCGATGTGTGTCATACTATTACGACACACGTCGCAAAGGGGTTAAAGGGAACCTATCACCATGATAATTCAGACCAATCTGCAGGCACCATGTTATAAAGCAGAGGGAACTGAGTAAATTGATGTATAGTTTTATGAGAAAAGATACTCACAAAACTATATATCACACAAGAAAACCTGAGCTTTTTTTGGGCTTTTGGTCCAGTGGGCGGTCCTATCAGTGACTGACAGCTTACATTGTATAAGTATACATACAGAGACCGCTGTCAGTCACTGGTAGGACCACCTACTGGACCGAAAATCCCAGAAAACAGATGGTAGTGAATCCCTTTTCACAAACCAACTTATCAATGTACTCAGCTCTCCCTACCCTATAACATCCTATCTGCATTTTCATGGTGACAGGTTCCCTCTAAGCCTTCACGCTGGCCATTTTCTTAAAATAAGGTTACCCAAACGCTTTCCCAATTTTCCCCTATACACATTCAGGTTTAGCCTACAGTGCGTGTATTCTGTAGGTGAAAAGGGATGTAAGTCATTGCACCTCTGTCCGGAGGCCGCCATATATATGTACACATTAGATTTCCTCCATTTTCGCACTGGATGGTCAACCGTACTTGCCAAAAATTATTGGTGCTGCTTACATTAATCTAATGTGTATGAACACCTATAGTTTTCTGTCTCTTAGGCATTTTTTGCTATATATTCTAAGTATTCGGCCATACTGAAGTAGAAATTCTTGGCCTATAGTATTTCTAACACAATGTATGGAGGCGGTATAGAAGCTCTAATGTTAATATTGCAATATGCTGACTTTACAAGGTGAAACCTGTAGAGAATTTCCCTAACCTGGAAATGATGTGCCAAGCCTGCATGGTTGTACATGTGATTAAATTGGAAACATAATGTGTGAACCAAAGCATAGAGGCTGGCAAAATTCAGTAGCTGCCAGCTTGGAATCTTCCAGCGTATAAATAGGGTGCAGATTGCCAAACGTGTAATCTCATCCATTATCTTCGTGTCACTAATGCTTTTAAGTTGAGTTTTGGCAGAATTTTGAAACATGCCCTTTCAAGAGACAATGGGAGTCTGGGTTAGAAAAAGTGTTGGTGTAATAAAAGGGTCACCATAGTGACTGAAATCTTCACAAAAGCATTTCACAGTAAATGCAGCCTGCAAGATTTACCTTTGTAGTCCCTTTCTGAGCAACAGACCCTTTAAATCGACGAGTCCATGTTATTGTGTTAATGCAGATTTCTGTCAGCAGCAAATCAATGGTCCTCCGGAACGCTGCTTGTGCATCAATGGCCGCTTTAATTACACTTAACATGAAGGACCCCAAAAGAAATGAAGGCCCATTTTCTGCCGGGAAAAGAGATTTTTTTCTCTAGTTGGTATGCACCATATTTTATATATATTTTTTTCATTTCTTCAGATTTTCTTGCAAATGGAAGTGGAAAAATAATCTTACCTGAAAGGATTGCTCAGGTTTGCATCGGTATACCCCTTTTTTCAAGCTCCGTATGACTGCATCAATAATTTCAGCTTGCTTTTTATTTGTAGGATACATTGTAACATGAAGAATTTTTTCTTTTTTTTAGACTCTGGGGCTATGTTCACATGTGGCATTTTTGCAGCTTTTTTTTCCGCATTTTTTTTCAAGCTCAGTATGACTGCATCAGTAATTTCAGCTTGATTGTTATTTGTAGGGTACGTTCACATGTGGCATTTTTGCAGCTTTTTTTGCAGCATTTTTTTCCTGCAGAAGAGGAGCTGCTTTTTACAGTACCAGCAAAAGCTATAAACTATGAGATTTCTGATAGCTCATGCACACATCTAGGGGACACAGCTAGCATGTGGAAGTAAGTGATCTGGTCAGGTAAGACCAAAGTAGAACTTTTGGTGCTAAATGCAAAACTCTATGTGTGGAAGAAAACTCTGCACTTCACCCTGAAAACACCATCCCCACTATCAAACATGGTGGTGGCAGCATCATGCTTTGGGTTTGCTTTTCTTCAGCATGGACAGGGGAGCTGTCAGAGTTGATGGGAAGATGGATGGAGCTAAATACAGGACAATCCTGGAGGAAATCCTGTTAGAGGCTGCAAAAGACTTGAGACTGGGACGCAGGTTCACCTTCTAGCAGGGCAAAAACCCTAAACAAACTGCCAGAGCTACAATGGAATGGTTTAGATCAAGGCATATTCATGTGTTTGAATGGCCCAGTCATAGTCCAGACCTAAATCCTATTGAGAATCTGTGGCAAGACCTGAAAATTGCTGTTCAATCTCACTGAGCTAGAGCTAGTTTGCAAAGAAGAATAAGCAAAAATTTCAGCCTCTAGATGAATAAAAATACAAATGCATGTCACAATTTTCAGATTTATATTTTTAAAATATTTAGAAAACCATGTATCATTTACTTTACACTTCACAAATATGTACTACTTTGTGTTGGTATATCACATAAAATTCCAATAAAATACATTTAAGTTTTGTGGTTGTAATGGGAAAAAATGTGGAAAGTTCACATGGTATGAATACTTTTTCAAGGCACTGTACTGTACACAAATTACATATATGACCACGCCTGAAAAACGCAGAAACCCCCCCAGCAAAAACGTGTTTACTGCCAAGAGTGAAGGTTTTGGCTGCACAAAAAAGCGCTGCAAAAATGCCTCATGTGAATATAGCTTTTGGATGTGCTATTTTGTTACTTTGGCATTTGTATATAAACAGTGCAGGAAGATTAAAAGTTCTCATTATATTTACTAGTATCCCAGATTATCCCTTAATTTACTCTCAGTTTCTTTAAAGTTTGAGTGCAAAAAGTTGACTTAATGCCTCTTACACAGCCATGTGAATTAGCTTCCTGTGAAACTGGCCTTTGTGTATCTGTACAAGTGGGCACTTGAAGGTTGGGATTTAAATGTGAAACTGCGCTGAGACTTGGGATAAATCTGAAGGATCACAGCTCTGAGGAATCTGTTGGTGATAAATATGTGTATATTTATGGGCTTGTCAATACTTCACTCACTCTAGCAATTTATAACGTAGGTGCTCGAAGTATTCACGTTTTTGGGTGTTCCTAAAGAATGATGGGATAATTGTACAGGCTGAGAATTGTGGTTTCACAGATCTGTCAAGCTTTGTCACGTGGGAAGCCCCATCCCCCATGTCAGTCATTGTGATGTTCCTGGGAATGGAAAGAAGCTGTGACGATTTGCTTTTAACATATTTTGTTGCTTTTATTATCATGTTATCTCACTAGAAGTATGTAGTCATGTATCGTTGTGGGCTTACCAACGAGAGCTCAGCATTCCAGACATACTACTGACATGGTAGTCATCTGTGTCCAGCAGTAACCACCACTAGAGAACGATGGAGTTTCCTTTCATCTTAAATTAATGCACATCAAAAACTTGGGTACCCCATGAAAGGATGGCCCCATCCATGTGATATTCTTGTATTGATGAGGTTAAGCCAAAAGACAAGGATGGACCTCTACAATTTTATCCTGCCCAGACCCTTTCTCTTCTTTGTCCCTTTCTCTCCACCCACCCTTTAATTGGTATGCATAGTCTGATGTGGGCAATTGTTTAAACTGGTATTGAGATTAAAGTTGGTAATAAAAGTAGCTTGAACAGGATCCTTTCTATAAAAGAGGTGCTAATCTCACTATAAATAGCACTTCACAAAAGGCCACCAGTTGTGTCTCTACTGCCTCAGCTTTCTCACCAGGAGTTCAAGTATTACACTTTAGACATTTTCTATGCCACAGTAATAAAGCTATAATAGATAATTACCCTGCTTTATTTCCAAGCTCCTCATACCTGGCCAGCTATTGTGAGGCCAAATATTCTGAAAATTAATTGGACTACTTGGTTGTTTTGTAGTCAATAATTGCGGATTTTATGTTGTCTACATTGTGACCTTTTACATCTGGATCGTATTTCTGACTATAGCAGAGCCAATAGCCTACGATATGAAGAACCTTGGAGTCTTCATTGTGTGTTGTTTTCTGATATCCTATTTAGCGTCCTCAATGAATCAGTCACCTGGGTTTTCTCCATGGGACCTAAGCTGCAAAAGTACAGCTAGCACAGGTTCAGCAATACCATACGCCATGTTTCCATGTGTGAACATTCCGTGTTTTTTCCATCTACGTTTATTCTGCAGGTACCCGCACCAGAATATACTGTGTTAATCTGCTCTGAATTTTGCTTTTTTGTAGCTTTTTTTTTGCTGTTTTTTCCTCTTCATGTGTTTTTTGTGCAGATTTTATTGTTTTTCTTATGTGTTTTTTAGTGAGGAATAAATGGTATTCTGCTCTTAAAAAATTTAAAATAAATTCCTACAGGGAAAAAAGCACCAAAGCACGGATAATAAAATAGCGTTTTTCAATGGAAGCAGTCATGAGATTGATTCTGTCCTACATGCGGGCAGCATGCATCAGACCCCGGCTGCAGCCTGGTATGTTTTAGGCCGGCTGCAGACGAAAGTATTAGAAAGCGTCCGAGTTTCATCCAGAAAACTTGGACAATTATTTTTATTTTTTTCAATCATTTTAATTTGTCTGTCCATTTTTTATATCTGTGTGATGTCCATGTGCGATCTATTTTCATACATCTATATTAAAAAATATACATGATCAAATTCAGTTTCCTAGGTTTATAATAGAAATGTATCCATAAAAATCGGATGCCTCTCGGATGTTCCGCATAGGATCTGTTTTTTTTGCGCATCCATAGACTCAAGACTTCCGAGACTTTGGAAGAAAGTAGTGCATGCTGCGATTTTTTTTTATTTTTTTTTTCCTCAAGGATGGTTGGACTTAGAAAAATTGTTTATCTGAACAGCCCTATTGAGCCACTATGTTGCCCATGTGCAACATCCGATTTCTACGCTCGTGTACATGAGTCCTAACCTTGAGACGCTGCGGTGGGTCATAGAAAACATACTTTGAAAAGCTGCAATATGGGTCTTGGATGACTAATCCGAGCAGGTCCCCGGCGGCTTTTCCAGCTCTGCTCCACTAGACCGACAGGCCTCTCTCTATATGTGTATATGAGTATATAGGTAGAGACCTGTCAGTCTAGCTTTCATGAAATCACATCCGCTTTCCTTGATATCTGATCAACACGTGGGGCTTCTGACTCTCCCCCGAGAGAGGTGTTTGACTATGACTTTCTCCTCTTTCCCCATTGAGAAGACATGAAGCATCGTTAAGCCGAATGTTCATGTGCATAGGATAGTCAGGAGAGGGTAGTATTTGGTTGACAGCTGTCGCTTGTTTGTGGCCAGTTTACGCCTCTGTACACACTGTATTTGCAGTGTAATGCTATGTACACACAGTTTTTTAAACTTAGGTGAACTCGACAAGTTTTTCAAGCAGAAGACACTTCAGTTTTCCCTGACATATCTTTTGTGTTTTGTTTTTTTGGTTGTTTCCTGAACAGTTTTTCAATTTTGTCCGCTAGCAATTTTTTGGTGGGTTTTCTCATGGTTTTTGTAATTTCTTTTTACTGTTGTTTTCCAGTTGTTTATTTTCACTGCACTACATAAAGAAGAAATCGCTAGCATTTTTGTAAACAAAAACGATGGAAAAATGCTCCTAAAGATATCTGGGCATCTTCCGGGTGTCTTTTGAGCTTTCCCATTGACTTGTAATGTAAAGTAGAGCGTCTCTTTTGAGTGGAAATAGCCAGAAGAATGGACATGTCACTACTTTTAACCGCTTGCTGTTTTTAGAAACCTGAATTGGTTAAAATATGTTCAAAAGCTTGAACGTGTGGGTAGTAAGTAATTTTTACATAGAAATACATGTCTTCATTCTTTTGAGCATTTTCCAACAGGTTTTTCAGGCTGTTTCCATGGCAGAATTTCCTGAAAAAGACTAAGAATATGTGCTGCAAGGCTAATATTTCTGCGACAAAAACCAGCGTGTTGGTAGGAAAAATGCTGCACATAATACACACATTTTCCGTACGTTTTTACTTGCATTTTTTTCTCATTCATTTGAATGGGTACAAAACGCTGAAAGAATTGATATGCTGCAGATTTGAAAAAACATAATGTTTTGATGGTTCGAATCTGCAAAGAAAAAATAATCAGCATGTACGAGATTTCAGAAATCTCATTCACCTTGCCGGTACTGTAAAAAGCTGTGATTTTTCTACTACATAAACACAGAAAAAAACGTGGCAAAAAAGCAACGTGTGAACAAGCTATGGGGTATTTGCACACAGTGCGGATTTGCTGCGATTTTGACGCTGCAGAATTTTTTCACCATTCTCGCACCTAATATGAAAATTAGGTTACTTGCGTTTGTTACATGCGGTTTTTATGCATGCGGTTTTCATGTCTTCATGTTGAAATTAGAAAATAGTTTTTTTAAACAAACTTTATTGATCATCATGTAGCGTTTTTGTGTACGTTTCCGCTGCGAAAACGCACACAAAACACACATGCGGTTTTTACACTTGCGGATTTTCCTCATCTAATGCAAGTCTATGGGGAAATCCGCATGCGTTTCCGCAATAGAAATAGACATGCTGCGGATCTGAAAAGCGCACCCTCAGCTTCCGCGGGTGATTCACAGGTGCACAAAAAGGCATAGTGGGCGTGGGATTTCTTGAAATCCCATCCACTATGCTGTAACATCTGGCCGCTGCAGTTTTGACGCAGCATAAAAAAGCTGTGTCAAAACCGCAGCTAATCCGCACCGTGTGTACATACCCTTAGTGTATGGTGTGCCAGCATTAGGAAATTCACCTAACATATTCCTATGCTAAAATCCTCCGATGCATACAGAGGACTACGTCGTCCATGGGCACTAATTTAAAAACACTGGGCGGTACATTTTATTTGCAAGATGCCTCTGTATTGAATAGTGTTAAAACAGAAAAGCTACACATGCACCCCCGACAAGCCGATAGCACTCTTTTTTTTTTGGCAAACATAAGATCATTGGGGTTTTATAGGACATATATTTGCTCATACACAGTTGTATAAACCGCTCCCAATACTGCTCTTTCATCCGAGAGAATCGGGCCAGTTATGCAAATTAGACTCTGATCAGAGTTTGAGCATAGTGTGCTCCAATTCTCTCAGATGAGGAGAAGATGGTGGAAAACATTTCTCCATTCTGTCAGTCCGTGGAAATTGGACTACACTCAGATGTCATCCGAGTGCAGTCTAATGATTTCCATGGACTTATTCACTTGCATGATTGAGTGCGAACAGAATATCGTATCAAATTTGTTCATGCAGCGATTTTTTTTTTCCTCGGCCCCCTAGAATAACATTGGTCTGAGTGCAATCCAATGTTTTGTGGGATCACACTCGGACCGAAAATCCGCTTGTTTGCACCTGCCCTCACTGTACTGCATCTCAATTATATCCTGAGAGATAAAGGGTGGAGTTTATTTTGGTAATTGTAGCCAGGGCTTTCTGTTCATTTTCCATTCACAGCTCTAGCTCTGATGGAATGATAGTGTTTTGAAAGATGGATGTGTCTTTACAAGGTTTTCTTTTTAGATTATGAAAATAAAGTTGGTTTCATCAGTGAGAAGTAACCACAGTGTTGCATTATGTCTACTATGTGTGCCTGGGGGCCATATAAATAAGGAAGATCACATGCAATACTGAGCTTAATTATATGAGCGTGCCAGGATGGAGACAGCCTTATTGCGGCATGAATTTACCACCACATTACATCGGCTGATATCACACTTTCAGTGATTGATTCAAAAGCAATAGAAGCTTGTCCTTCCCTGAATGCCTTTTGCTCCAAAAACTGCCACAAAATGGCATGTGTTTTCAGCATAAGTCCTGTTTTATTTAGTTTAATTTGCAACATGCCCTTTTAGGCGTTTTCAAGTCTTATTGGGAAGGCTATGGGAAATATGCCATACCAAAAGTATACATGGGGGTAATTTATTAAACATCCAATTGAGCTGAATGCAAAATAAAAACAAACATCACAACATAACAAAACTCAAACAATACATAAACAAAGATATAGGATTTACCAACTGTATTTGGGGCTAGAATGATATAACTTGTGGAGAATCACATTAAATTATAAAGAGTACATATAATAAGCAAGGCAAAGATGAGTATACCTGTTAAATTACTGTCTCAGAGGTCCACAATGTACTTTTTATAGGGGTATTACGGGAACACAACAGACCTCCATTATTGTTAATGTGGTTCATCAAGTGCGGTTAGTGTTCAGCTTTGTGTTCCTAAAACTTATCAGAAAAACACAATTTCACACAAGATGGGAACAGAATACTGTTACGAGAAACGATTTGCAGAACCCTGGTACCATGAGAGAAATGCACTGCTTCTTGACAGCACGTGCCAACATTAAATACCTACTTTCATGATTTTGGGAGTGATTTTGCAGGTGAGTCCAGTCAGTTAGGGGTCTGTGCCCCTCTGAATCCTGGCTTCCATTACTTAGGCCGGTTTCACACGTCCATATATTTCTGGTACCAGAAAAAACGGTACCGGAGATGTCCGTGTGTGTCACATTTGTGTCGCATCAGGATCACACGTACCGGCGTTTGGGAATCGGCGGTACAGTTAGCACAGTTCCCAAGTGCCGGGTGCTGAACACTGCCCTCATCATGGTTCCCTGCTGGTGCTGATCACAGAATGATGAGGGTAGTAGTGTCTGTTCCCGCAGTGTCCACCTGTAAAATTAAGAATAAAATAAAATCCTTATACTCACTTGTCCTAAGTGTCCCCCGCTGTAATCCACCTGACCGCTCAACAGAGGAGCCGGGGAGAATGACTCCTGCAGCGAGCGGCCTGTTTTTTAAACAAACTTTGGATTCTTTTTCACCACTTAAATAAAAAAGAACCTATACATGTTTGGTATCAATATATATAGTTGATACTTTTTTCTGAATCTCATAACCCTTGCTTTGGTATTTCATTATTTAATGGTTCACAATCCTTCTGCTGTCTGGCTGTCCATTGCCACCTTCCCGTTTCTTTTGTGTAACTATTGTATAAGGGCTCACTCACATGAGCATATAAAGTGGACGAGTGCAATGCGAGAAAACATTGCATTGCACTCTGACCAGTGTTATTAAATGAGTCAGTGCTCATCTGCAAGTTTTTTCTCAGCTCGGATCGGACTGAGTAAAAAGTCACAGCATGCTGCGATTGTCTGCGAGAATCGGATCGCACTCGCCAGTGCAAGTCAGTGGGTGCGGGAAAAAGAAATAGCACGGCACACGGTCCATGAGTGTGCCGTCCGATTTTTACGCACACTTCTCAAAGGAAACCCAACATTTCATTAGCCAAGTACAGTAAATTCACAGCCCAAACCGATAGAATAGATAGTTGTAATGTTGCAATTTAATGTCACAAGCCCCCTACATATAATAAACTAACACCCTTTAGTGCCTTTCATGTGGGACTAAATGGTGTTTGGCCTTATTTCACCTATGAAATTGTCAGGGAGTGATTCTTACAAATAAAGTACTTTTCTGTGTGTTTATTCCTTTTGATGTTAGTAATGGGGGTATCTGACAGACGCCTCTCCATTACTAACCCCAGGGCTTGATGTCAGCGACATCTGCTGACATCAACCCCACAAACCCATTATCCCGATTGCCAACTCACCAGGGCAATCGGGAAGAGCCGAGGCTAAGCGCCAGAATTGCACATCTAATGGATGCGCCATTTTTGGGGCGGCTGAGTGCTGGTCTTATTAGGCTGAGAAGGGGCCAATATCCATGGACCATCCCAGCCTATTAACATCAGCCTACAGCTGTCTGCTTAGCCTTTCCAGGTTATTAAAAATAGGGGGAACCCACATCATTTTCATTTTAGCGTTCCCTCTTTTTAATAGCCAGTAAAGGCTAAGCAGACAGCTTTGAGCTGATATTAATAGACTGGGAAGCTCCATGGTCATTGGGCCCTTCAAGCATAATAAGCTGTCTGCTTTCCCTTGGCTGGTTATTAAAAATAGTGGGGAACCCATGCCATTTTTTTCATTTATTTATTTATTTATTAGCCAAATACATGGACAATGAACTGTACATGCATGGCATTAATTATATATCTCAGAGACATCTGCCTACTGTATTTATTTATTCTATCTATATCTGTATATAAGATTGCTTTATTAGTTTGTAAACTAGCTTTAAATTACATAGAGAATTACAATATGTAAAAGATTATGTTAAAAATGCTTTGCATATGGATGTCATATGGATTTTAGTTGAGAAAAATCGCATTGTAATCGCACGACACTCGTCCTACTTTTTTTGGATCAACATCGAACCAATTTTTTATATGCTAGTGTGACTCCAGCATAACCGTGACTCAACCACTGGCACATGCAGCTGGGCCCTCAAACAATCACGAGTAACCAGGGCACTGGGATGACAGGACCCTCTTATCCTGCTGCTATTATTATTCCAACCATCTGCTTGGCTCCAGGTTGTTCTGTACGAAAAGGATCTTCTCTCTTTTTACCCGGTACTCTGGCCCCACAAAAACCTACCTACACTCCAATTTAGCAGATCCTCTGTGTTTATTCGGGGATTTTACTTTTTTAGATTCTAGAAGCCTTCCATATACAGTAGGAACTGACAACACTTCTCAAAGCTTGAGGGGGCAGCCCATCCCTTAACAGGGCCCCTGGATCACTGGAGAGTTTTCTTCTTAAATTAATACATTCTTGCCATCGATTATTGGAAAACAATGGGGTCCGCAGTGTAATGAGGGTGCAGAATAATTTCTTGTGTAGTGGATGTTTGCTTCCTGTGTCTTCCAGTAAGACATAAATCCTTGTAGATTACTGAGAGTAAAAATGTCTCCTGTGCTTTTATCTTCAGTCTCTTGCCAGCAGTATTGATTAACCAGCCGGACTGGTTCAGGAAACATTCACACACTGAGTACAACTGACCCCCCACACAGTTTCTGTAGACAAGTCCCTTTTAAGTAACATACAGTGCATATTTGGAGAAATGTTTGCATATTTTCTTTGGTGGTAATAACAAGTGTTATTAATAAATCATTCCAAAATCAGGAATGTATTTATTGTCCTGCAACTTGGTACTTTCATGCAACATGAAGGGAATCTTTCACCAGGTTTTGCTCCCCCATCTGATAGCAACATGGTGTAGAGACAGACACCATGATTCCTGTGATGTGTCACCTGCTGGGCTGCTTGTTGTCATTTTGATAACTGCTAGATAAAACTATAATTGTATCTATATAACCCCACCCCCATCACCGACTGGCAGCTTTCTGCCTATATACAGTGTACTAAGAAAGCTGCCAATCAGTGGTAGGGTCTGACTTATACAGAGCTCATGACTATGTAATACTACATTGCATCAGGGTTACTAGTCCTCTAATGATAATCTCCTGCTGATAAAAGAGTCATGTTATCAAAACTACAGCAAGCAGCTCAGTAAGTGACACATCGCTGGAATCAGGGTCTCAAAACCTTGTGACAAATCCCCTTTAAGTACAACCCCTTAAAGGAGGTCTCTGTTTACAACAGATCTTTTTATAGTAATATATTAGAGATTTGTAAAAGAAGCAATTCCTTACTATGTCCTTCTGAATCACAGCACAAAATAGCTCCATAAGCACAGTCCTGGATCCATGTAACTTTGGTTAATGACATTAATATAAATGGATCGCTTTTTCTTTTTTTGATGTTTTCTCATTCTCCTTGTACTAGTCATGGTAGAGGCTGTTAAGAAATTTATAATGCAGTTTTAAACTAATTTTGTTCATTTTTTTACTGATCCGGCTTTTCTGTGGTTCATTGATGTGATTGAGTTGATCTTTTCTTCTTTTTGCATGGGCATCCTAGTGTATTTTTGCACTGGTTGAGATCATGCCAGACAAGCCCTGGCTGCTCAGGTAGACCGGGGAATATATCAGGCCATATACACATACACAAGGCCTCTTCCACTTACTATCGGGGTTCCTCAAGACAGAGGCTAAGTGCCCACGATGCAGAAATGCTGCATATTTTTTCCGCTTTTCCCTGGCAGGAAAAATGCATGCGGATTTTACATGCATTTTTCCTGCCAGGGACAAGCGTTTGTCAAGCGTTCTTCACATGCATTTCCGCATGCGGGTTATCAAGTGCTTTTCCAAGCAATTTTAGCATCACTTGGAAAAGTGCTTGACAACTTGGTCACACTATATAAATCCATGCAACCGGCATAGATTTATATAGTGTGACCAAGTAATAGTTAAAAAAAAGAATAAAAATGGTAAAAAATAAAGATTATACTTACCTTCCTTTGGCCCCCGGTATTTTCTCCGCTCCGTCCGGTGTCTCGCGGTGGTGTGAATGGACCTGCGATGACGTCATTGCGACGTCGGCGGTTGCGGGACCTGTCACATGACTGAATGATGTCATGGCAGGTCCTCAAACCACCGCGAGCCACCCAACACACCGCACGCATCGCTATGGAGACCGGGGGCCATCGGAAGGTAAGTATAATCTTTATTTTTTATTTTAAATTCTTTTTTTTCACAGGTTCTATGGTACCCGGGTCTGGAGGAGAGTCTCCTCTTCTCCAGCCCCGGGTACCATCCGCACATTGAAACGCTTAATATCCACGTGTGCACTTGTAGTGATGCGGATATTAAGCGATTCAATGCAAGTCAATGGCGGCAATTAGGCTGCGTGTCCGCAAAATTAATGACAATGCTGCGGATTTTTCCGCAATGATAATTCGCAGCGGAAATTTCTGCAGCATGTGCACAGCACATTCAGATTATCATTGGGGACCATGGGGCACGTATTACCAAGTGTTTTTTAAGCGTTTTTGCTGCGGAAATTCTGCAGAAAAAATGTTTGAAAAACGCATAGTGGGCACGCAGCCTTAGTCCTAGAGCCCCTCCTATTCGCTCTATATACCGCCCCTATTGGACAAACCAGCAGATTTGGTTTCCAGAAAACCTAAATAGACCATGAAATCATGGGCTCTCCCATCAATCAAGAAAACCTACACAATAACTAAGAGTAATAGCCAAAATTGTATTAAAAAGTATATTTTATTGGTACATATAATTTAAAATGTAAACACTGAATATTTGTATACCATCTTTCACCCCCAGTGTTTACCTTTGATTGATATTTTTCTAAAATGTCTGCTATGTCCAATTTTGGAGTGGGTATACGATCCCTTAAGAACTCTCATCTCACAGTAAACTTATGGTTGTTGTGGGTTATATACCATAATAAATCCATTGCATGCTAGGTATATTTATATAGCCGGTACTGCTTATTAAGTTTAGCGCTAATTTTGTATGTTTGTAGGATTAATCTCCACTAAATATTTAATATGTAGCCTCCTTGAGTGTATATCGCTATATATTTGTTTGGTAATCTATCTTGGGGTCTGCCTGTTTGGTTAAAGCCTTTGTCTGATATTCTCCCTTTAATTTTATTTTATCATGTGTTTACATTTTAAATTATATGTACCAATAAAATATACTTTTTAATATAATTTTGACTATTAGATTTGGTTTCCAGTATCATCTGTATAATGATGACACCCAATTATACACCTCTTCTCCTGACATCACCCCTACCTTAATACAAAATACCAGTGATTTTCTGTCCGCTGTCTCTAACACCATGTCCTCCCTCTATCTGAAACTGAATGTCTCCAAAACTGAACTCCTTGTTTTTCCTTCCTCTACTAACCTACCTATGCCCGATATTGCCATTACCTTTGATGGTTCAACCTTACCACCCGCATCCGACTAATATCTAGCCCCCATATTTTTAAGTGTGCTTTAAAAGCATATCACTGTTGTCTCTCTTCTGATAGTGGCTTATCTCAGTCATAAAGAAGGATTATGCAAGTCTATATCCAACGTGGGCAATCCGTCTTTTTAAATTAGCGCTTCTGAAATCTTTATACTTTTTATTCTAGAGCTTCATTTGACAGACCGACATAAAGCCTTGGTCTCACCCTCTGTAGTGGAGGACCAAAAAAATTATCATCTTTTATGTCTCCAGAATCCAATATAACATTCCTATAACTACTATAACTACAAAATCAATTAATTACATTGCTAAACTAAATATTGCTGCAGTCAGACAGAATTATGCAAGATATGACAACTGTCTCCCCAGTGTTCCTTACCTGGAATCATGGGGCGCCTCACTGGTGATGCCCGCTGCACAGTTTGGCAATTATTGGGCATCTCCCAGTAAAGTGCCAGACTGACACAATCCAGTTCCCATCGTGACCGAATCTACCATAGCCTCCTAATAGGGGCCATGGTGCACCAGACAATCTGTGATTGCCGATAATGATTACTCAATGAGTGTACCGTTGGCATGTAATATGCTTAGGTGCACCTGCACTAACATGGGGCAGTATTGTTCTATGTTTGTCTCAGGTGTGAACTGTTCTAGCTGTGTTCATTTTATTTTGCCTTGTCCAAACAAGAAGTCATCTACAGTTTCATGTGTTTATAATGTTCTCCTATCTTGGTTGATAAAAGATTACCTGGTGCGGTCGATAAGGTGTGGAGACAGTATTTACCCAGCCAGCTTGCTTTCTGGAGGTATTATAAACTGAAAGTCAAGCTCTGATTGTAAGAGCAGGAAGTGGGAATTTTGAGCGGTCACACAGCCACTCCTACTGCAGGTGCCACGGGGGCTGTGGATTCCTAAAGCTGGAGACCTGCATACTGAAACTGGGCTGGTTCTGCTTACGTACTACACAAATGATTGATCATAGTGATTGTGCCTTGGACTGTTTTGCACTTTTTATTCCTAGTATGGTCAAAGCTGGAGCCCTCCCCAAGGCAACAAGCTGTATTTGGACCTATGACACCCACTTTGATCCAATATTTGCTACTATTGTGGCTTACATTAGTTTTTAAACAAACACTGAGGCTGGCTTCACACCTCCAACATTCACAATCCAAGTAAGAACCATGATATGCAGATTGGCTTGAACTTGACTGCCTCGTATGCTTACAAGGTTGTTAAGTACGGATCAGAAGACCTGCGGCCGGTCCAGACATTGTGGTCCATACTCGGGCCATGAATGACGGAAGTTTGTAGCCGGCCTAATATTGTACCTCATAATGTTTCCCAATTGGATAATGCCACACCTTTTATAAGGAATCTGTCACCAGGTTTTTGTTTCCTTTTGTAGATTGTAAGCTCTTACAAACTACTTGAACTTTTATGCATTTGATTTACAAAGGTCAATAAACTATATCAGGGGAAAAAACTTTTGTAGACATAATAACCTACTAATGCCTCCTATTAAAAAAAGTAGTAAAAGGGATATTATAGAAAAAAAAGACAAAAAACTTGATAGTTGTAAGTATAAAATCTGGTGAATTATACCTTTATAACTTCCTGGGTTCCGAATTTACCAAGTGAAATGAAAGTAGGGATTGTAACAGATCTCCTTTGCTGCTCTCAGGAGTTTTCCCCAGTGGCTATTTTCTTTGCTTACTTGTTACGAGGAATGTGCCCGGCCAGGTCGCCTTATTTCCCCCACATACTTATCTCTTCTAGTTTTCTGATAAGAATTGGCCATGTTTACATGAGAAGGAAAGGTAAAACATAATTGGCAGCGCTTTACATTCTTAACAAATCTCCCTAATGCCAACCTGTAATTAATTCCCCGTGAAAATACGGCCAGTGCTTCTGTGACAGCAAAGCTGTGCTCCCAACCCAACAAATGCCCACTTGATCTAGTTAACTATGTAGCTGGCGCGAAATGATTGTTGTTTGTTTATACATTCTTTATCTCTTTAAAGCTTGAAGAGATGAGAAAATGATGCCATTGTCTACTTTAATTATGTAAATTATGTAATGGGGGGCTTAAAGGAGGTATAAAGTTAGACAAAGTTTTATCACCCATCGCAAGCAACTGTGATAAATTCAGGACATTTTATGACAAAGTCCAATTTAAATTTACATGGGTTAAAATGAGGATTAGTTAATCTGCCCCACTATTGTTCTACAGCTTCAACGTGACGAGTAAATAAAGTACAGTAACAGCATGTCAGATCTTGGGAGAATAACTGGGCTTTTGCGATAAATTCCTCATTTTTGTTACTATGAAAATGTTTTTTAAATACTAGATAAAATGTGCTTGTTTGATTACAGTCACTGTAAGCATCAGCATACTATGAATTCTACAGGTCAGATTACAATTGTCATTAAACCACTTACTGTATTCATAGGAGACACAGAGGATGGACAGAAGAAGAGTCCATTACAGGTCCTTCTCACCTGTCACCAAAGTGGAACTCTTTCATTAATTTTGGGTACACTTTGCATTTTTCTGCTAGTCCATGGCTCTGTTTGGGGCTTACATTTGAATCCCAGAAAAATAGCATTCACATGTCTCTCCAACAGCCATTTACTTCAATGAGGCCCAAAGAGAACTCCTTTCTGGTGGTCTCCATCCTTTAAGCTTGACCCAATAATGTAAAAAAGGCATCGAAAGCTGGTCTGAATCGTCTTTTTTGGTGGATTAAGACAGAAACCCCCAACGGAGTCATGAAAGGGAAGCAAAATGTAGTCTCAAAATAGCCAAAGTTTAATGGCCATCCTCTATGGTATATACACTATTAGTTCCATCAACTCATAGGTGAAGATATAGGCTAATTTCCTGAGAATCACATTGATTGTAGGTATACATTTCCTGACCTGTGAGAGACCAGAAGGTGAATATAATATACATACAGTTCAGACACAATCACAACCTAGTGACTATAGTGACCATGCCATAGGTGTTCTAGATAATATAATGGGGTTTCCTCCCAGTGCATGGCAAGAATGTGACCTTGAGGCTAGTCCTGAAAGACGCTGCACCTGGACTTGGACTTATTCAGGTTGTATAAACAGTGAAAGTAAATATATCCAACACCTGCAGGTTGCGCTTTACTCTCGTACCTGTGGTTGTACTAATAACAGAAACGCCTTGTGCTGTGTCAGGGTCTTACATTTCTATTTCATGACCAGAGGTTTTGGCTATGTGCCCACGATGCAGAAATGCTGCATATTTTTTCGCTTCTCCCTGGCAGGAAAAACGCATACGGATTTTACATGCTTTTTTCCCGCCAGGTGGAAGCGTTTGTCAAGCGTTTTTGCATGCATTTCTGCATGCGGGTAACAAGTGCTTTTCCAAGCGATTTTAGCATCACTTGGAAAAGTGCTTGACAACTTGTTCACACTATATAAATTCATGCAACCGGCATAGATTTATAGTAGTGTGACCAAGTTAGTTAAAAAAAAAGAAAAAGAATGGTAAAAAATAAAAAAAAGATTATACTTACCTTCCGATGTCCTTCCGGTGTTTTCTCTCTCTCCGGTGTCTTGGGCGGCTCGCGGTGGTGTGAAGGACCTGCGGTGATGTCATTGAGTCATGTGTCAGGTCACATGACTCAATGACGTCATGGCAGGTCCTTCACACCACCACGACCCATACAGCAGACCAGACGGAGGGGAGAAAACACCGGGAGGACATCGGAAGGTAAGTATAATCTTTATTTTTTATTTTACATTTTTTTTTACAGTTTCTATGGTACCCTGGTCTGGATGAGAGTCTCCTCTCCTCTTGACCTGGGTACCATCCGCACATTGAACCGTGTGATATCCGCTTGTGCAGATGCAGTGATGCGGATGTCATGCGGTCCAATGCAAGTCAATGGCGGCGATTACGCTGCGTGTCTGCAAAATTAATCGACATGCTGCGTATTTTTCCGCAATGATAATCCGCAGCGGAAATTTCCGCAGCATGTGCACAGCACATGCGTATTATCATTGGGGACCATGGGGCACGTATTACCAAGCGTTTTTTAAGCGTTTTCGCTGCGGAAATTCCGCGGCAAAAACGCTTGAAAAATGCATAGTGGGTACGCAGCCTTGAAGGGAATCTGTCACCAGGTTTTTGCTGCTCCTTCTGAGAGCAGCATAATGTAGGGGCAGACAGCCTGATTCCAGTGATGTGTTACTTAATGGGCTGCTTGCTGCAGTTTTGTTAAAATCCCTGTTTTCTCTGCTGCACATCTAGCAGTTCTCTGAATTCTGAGCTCTGTATAACCCCGTGCACACCCCTGATTGGCAGGGTTTTGCCCATGTGCAGTATACACAGAAAGCTGCCAATCAGTGGTGGGGTTATACAGAGCTTAAGCATATGGAGCGCTACATGGCAACAAGTTTAGTAGTCTCTAATGATAATTTCCTGGGCAAGCAGTCCAGTAAGTGACACATTCCTGAATCAGGGTCTCTGTATTATGCTGTTCTTACATTAGGTGGCAAAATCCTGACAGTGACAAATTCTCTTTAATATGTTCTGTTGCGTGTACTAAAGACAGTATTGAGTAGAGCTAAGAAGCCACGGGTTATAAATGACTGGAATGATCAATGTGCGCTTTTAATGACAAACATTATAGTCCCTTACCAAGCCCTGGGCATGATGGCATAGTTGCTATTATATTGCCCCAGTGGTCATACCGGCTATTATGTTGCCCCAGTGGTCACGGCAGTAACAGATCACTGTTTATTAGCCACATGTACTGTGCACAAGAGGAGCGGTTTCCCTCAATGTGTATGGCCGTAGATATATAATTTCACGAGTCTTCTGGGACTGCGGCATGTAACATTATCCCAGACTTTGCGTCCTGCCCATATATTTCAAACAATGCATGTTACTTCCAGGGTGCTCGTCTTGGAGAGTGCATTAGTCAGCGCTTCTTTAGTAAATGCTGGTCTACAGGTGATTTCAACTATTGTACAGGTTTTTCTTCCTTGAGGCCCAGACTTTATTGAAGGGCGTGAGCAGAAGTGACGGTTTCAGGCACACAGCGGGGTGGGGTTCAGGCCCAGTTTAAATGTAAACTGTGAACACGTCAGAATATAATTTCTTTAATGTTTTTTTGCGAGTTTTCTTTGTTTAAAAGCAGAAAATCCTTTGTTTAAAAGGTGAAAATCCTTTCTCCCATTATGGACTGGGGCATATTTGTTTTTTCTATCTTGTCTATAGTGTTTCTTACCTGTATGGTTACGTCTCCTTAGCCAATGTATAACACTCTGTACGTTTGTAGGAACAAGGAGAAATTTGACATTCCCCGGTGCCCGACCTGTTTGTTATCAAACCACATGTGTTTTAAAGGGAGCAACTCCTAGAATTTCACATTAGAGGGATTGTTGCTTGCTTCAGCGGTTGCATAATATGTTCGGAATGGTTCACCATCGTGATCATGGGATTTAGAAAATCCTGTGCGTACCTCTCCTAACATGCCGATTCTCTGAGCCCCTGTGCATACCTCTCCTAACATGCCGATTCTCTGAGCCCCTGTGCTTACCTCTCCTACCATGCCGATTCTCTGAGCCCCTGTGCGTACCTCTCCTAACATGCCGATTCTCTGAGCCCCTGTGCGTACCTCTCCTACCATGCCGATTCTCTGAGCCCCTGTGCGTACCTCTCCTAACATGCCGATTCTCTGAGCCCCTATGTGTACCTCTCCTAACATGCCGATTCTCTGAGCCCCTGTGCCTACCTCTCCTAGCATGCCGATTCTCTGAGCCCCTGTGCGTACCTCTCCTAACATGCCGATTCTCTGAGCACCTCTCTCTCTCTCTGGAAAATTTCTCTCTCTCTCTCTCTGCTCCCCGGACTCTGGAACTAAAACAGACTTCAAGGAGAAGTCCGTGTTCGGAGTTCAGCACTGGACACTAGGTGTCCCGTATGAACCCCGAACTTTGCAGTTTTGGTTTGCTCATCTCTAGTCATAGGTCCAACAATACAGTTTGGCTTATGAAGTTTGATCTTATCTGAACCTTGTTGTCTCCTAGCTCCTGAAGACTAAAGACCACCACAGAGTAGATTAAAATTGACCAAACCCATGGATTTTAATGGGGCCCAATGACCATTTGATGTTTATAGGGGCCTCCTGCCTCTTCTACGACAGATGATGTTAGCGGTGGGAGCGATTGGGCAATTTAAATTCAAACTTCCGATCCTTTCGTTCTCAGGGGATGATAAACTGACACCAGAGGGGTCCGGCACCAACTTTCCCCCCTCCTAATTGAAAACCTATGCCCAATTGCATAATCGCTTGTGGTCTTCACGTATTGCTATTGTGGGTTTCTACTAGTGGTTGCTGCACTGGTGAGCAATCTGTCTTCTATCTCTACATAGTGATGACACCACCCAAAACCTGTGTAACTCTATCTGGGACAGAATCAACACTGGCTGCAGGCAGTGGAATACCAGCAGATGAGTCAAGTCCTGTATTAACCCTTACCCTGCCTTAGAGCAACGACACATACTATTGGCTCTGCTCATCAACAAATGTCGCTCTTCTTTCTGAAAGGCCATAATATATCCAGCTTGATGTTTCTCCCTAACTACCCATGTTGTTGAGGTGCATTGGAGGAGAGAAGTGTACCAACATTTCTGTGTATATAGAAGTATACCCCTACAAAGCAGTGAGATGCAGTGTTTTTATGTACACATATGAATGGCAATTACTGCTACCATGTTGGCTTTTATGTTCTTTCTTTGATCTCCTCCCTACATAGTATGGGTTAATCAGCATGTCATCATTCATTTAGTAATAGTCCCTTTGAAAACACACCTGAATGTTTGTTTTTTTGGATGATCAGCTTAGTATGTAGCTCCAACCACTTGGACTCTAGCAGACCTCTTTTTTTCTGTATTATGTTTCTTCATTTTAGCGTTCCTCTGCCAATCACTGTTGTGGAGGTTTCTTCTCTAATGTTACCTGTTGGTCCACCTGTAGTGAAGGTGTGGAGTCACCAGATCCTGGGCCTCCGCTTAGAGGACACGCGCTGCGCTGCATGTACAGTTCTGCCACAACTATGGCAGGAATTCCACCGGTGACAAGTGGCTGATTTGCTGGAGGTCAACAGGAGGGAAACAATAAATCTGAAGTGACAACTTCTCAGGGGGTAACATGGGTAACCAGTATGGTTTTGGGTAGCAGCTGTAATATCATTGGAATGAGGTCACTGCGCAGTGTGGAAACTTAACAATGCACCGAAATAACAACAGCTTACAAGCGGCCTCAGATGTATACTGTATATGTCGGTCGGAACAGTTCTGACCCCATTTTGTTGCCAGCCTCTCAGTAGAGTGGGAAAAGTGTGGAAAAGTCACAGCTGAGTGAGACAGAGGCGCAGTCATAGGTAGGAGTCTGCATGTTTGACCTCCTGGATTACTCCAGCCTCAGATCCCAAGTGCATCATGTTTGACTGCTGGTTGTACACAGCTTCAACTTGGGCAGTAAATTATTGCTTAGAGGGAATTCCCTCACTGTTCTACAGAGTTGACAATAGATTATGGTAAAGGCAATCTGTCAGCGGGTTTTGACTTTGAAAACTGCTGATAGTACTAGGAGACCCTGAAAGCTGTTTAACCAGTTCAGGACCGGTCAATACCCCCTTCCTGACCAGTCACATTTCAAGTTTTTTCACATAAGCGCTTTTAACGGCTCAAACATTTTCTCTCCTTTGGAAAATCATATAATTTTTGCCTCTTTTTTTTTCACAATACATGAGGCTTTTTTTAACTGATTTTAAAAATGTGTTGATTTTTCACATTTTTTTTTTTATGCCCACAATGGACATTTTTATTACGTTCCCCTTTCCATAGAGATTATTTTTATATATTTGACATATTTGGGGGTAGGGTTTGAAGCAGCGATTCAAACTGGCAGTGTCTTTTTTTAACTTTTATTTTTTCATTTATGCTTTTTTTTATATATATATATATATTTTTTTAATTATTTATTTTTCACACTCCCATAAGGTTTTTTGGGGAGGGCATTTTAACACAATACTTTTTATTGCCAATTTCCCCTGTAATTAGTATTTTTTTCCAGTTAAATGGGAATTTCAGCATCCTTCGTGCATAACAGAACAGTTCCCTACCTACACCCTGCAATTACATATCAGCAGGGTATGGAGGAGGAAGCACTGTCAGTGCTTCCTAATCTATATACACAATCGCTGGTTTAGCGCTGTGTATACAGAGATCGAACAGGGTAAACATGGTACTAAGCTATGTTTATCTTCTTTCTGGGAGTCTGACTGTGTCTGACAGCCAGTTTCCACCTCCACAGCTACACAATCTTGTGTTAACTTCTTACACACACTGCATCAATGTCTTAGAACATCATTCATTATTGCAGGGCAAAGTATGGAATTCCCAAATGTATAAAGTCTATGGTAGTCCGGTAGTAATTAAACATACCTGTATATGTTTTTGTTGTTAGAATCAAGACCAGGAGAGGGAACTTTATTTTATTTATTTATATAGCACCATCATATGCCACAGAACTTTACTGACTTTATCATCACTGTCCCCACAATCTAAGTTCCCTATCAGTATATCTTTGTAGTGAGGGAGGAAACCCACACAAATACACAGAGAACATGCAAACATGATGCAAACTCCTTGCAGATGCGGTCCTTTGTGGGATTTGAACCTAGGACCCCAGCAGTGCAAATCTCCAGTGGTAACCACTGAGCCATCGTGCAGCCTGAACTTTGAAGGTGGGTGGTCTGTTGTGCAGTTGCTCTGGGCTGTGTGCATGACACTGTCCAATCTCTCCCCATAGCTCTAGTGTTCAACCAGGAGACTCACAGCATACAAGTGTTTCATGCAGAGATCCCCGCACACTGCACATGCCGAGATCCCTGCACACTGCACATGCAGAGATCCCTGCGCACTGCACATGCAGAGATCCCTGCGCACTGCACATGCAGAGATCCCTGCGCACTGCACATGCAGAGATCCCTGCGCACTACACATGCAGAGATCCCTGCGCACTGCACATGCAGATATCCCTGCGCACTGCACGTGACGAGACCAACTTCAGCTGCTGACTGCTTTTAAATAGTTTTTGCAGGATATGAAAAAAACTGCTGCTTTTTCCTTAAACACTGACACTTTTATTCAATGACTGTGTCTGGTATTGCAGCCCTACTCTTAGAAATAGAGTTTGAATACCCGGAACAAACTATGTACAAAAGGGGCTCTGTTTCTGGATAAGAAAAACACCTATTTTTCTAATCCTGGGCATCCTCTTCAGGGTGGTTGGGCTGTGAGATCATGTTCTTTGAGACTGGATCCTATCTTCATTGGATGATTTATATCTTTATTATAAGGTGGATCTTGCTATTAAATAAACAAGCTGTATTACTCATGTATCTTCATCATGAGCTCAATAAAAGGTTTATACCTGTATTTAGGCAGCGAAATGGCTGTAGTCACATCTTTACTATAGCCTAAGCCGGTATATTGTTTGCTTCATAAATTATTTAATAATGAATTATTTTAAATTAATCCCTTTGCTGTCAAATTAGCCTGTAGGACACAACACATTCTGGTTTGTTGACAGATGTTCTCTGTACAAACACAACCTGTCATTCCTTACATTTATATTTGACATTTTAGCACCTATGTAGTGTGCTTGGACAATGAGCTCTTGTCATCCACTTTATAATGATTCTTCCTTTGTTTGATTTGCACATAAATGTAGAAAGCATTAAGTATTGGGAACTTTAAGCTTGGACATATTGATTGCTATGGCATGGGTCCATTTGAGATTACTGAAAGATCTCCTAAAAAGTGGATTCAATTAATTCATAAAGCACTAATGCTATAAATCAGTGTAATAATCTGCCCTTTCATCTGAAAGACAACAAGCATCCTGTAGTTTTTATAGATTATAGGATGGACTGTATCTAGGTACAGTTTTGCACAGACAATAATAATTTAAAGAGTACCGTCATTTTAATTTTTATTTCATAAATAGTACACAAGAAAATAAGCAACTTTGTAATTTAGTTAATCAGAGAAATCTGCTTTTCTCCTCCTGTATTTATCTTTCATCCTCAATCCATAGGTAAAATCTGTATTGAGTGAAGACATATTTTCCTAACACTGAGATAAGTGATGACAGTTGGTGCTTTTAAAATTATATGGAGAGGGGATGAGGAGGGAGGGGGCAGGCACAGAAATTCTGCTGAAAGTTGTCCTAAATCAACAGTTTCCCATAAAACTTTATGAGCACCAAATGTCATCTCCTATCTCAGTAATGTGAAAATATGTGTTCACTGACAGATTGTCCTTGTGAATTGGGAATTTTGAGAATGTATGATCAGTCCTGGCAGAGAAGGAAGCAGATTTCTTTAATAAGATATATTACAAAGTTTCTTATTTTCATATATTCTATTGATGCATACAAATTAAAGTAAAATGACGATTACTCTTTGAAGTGTAATAATCTTTATGTTTATTCATGAAATCTGCTTCTTTCTGCTCCTGGACTGATCGTTCTCAAAATTCTCAATTCATGGGAAAATCTGTCTTCAGTGAATACACATTTCCCCATTACTGAGAGAGGAGATGACAGTTGGTGCTCATAAAGTTCTGTGGAGAACTGTAACTGTTATTTCAGGAGAACTTGCAGCAGAATGTCTGTGTCTGCCCTTAGCTTCTCCCTTCTCCTTCTCCCTTTTCCACAGAATTAAAAGCACCGCCATCTCCTATTTTATTAACGGGAATATCTGTCTTCACTGAATACAGATTTTACCCGTCAATTGAGAGTGAAAGATCAATGCAGGAGGAGAAAGAAGCAGATTCCTCTGATCAGATATATTACAAAGTTGTTTATTTTCATGTGTATAATTGATTTATGAAATAAAAATTAAAATAATGGTTACTCTTTAATGATCCTCAATAAAGGAAAGTCTTGGTATCTTTTGTTTGTGGGAAGATTAGTCCTAACCAAGCCCAAACTTGTTATCTAGCTTTAATTTATAACTTTGTCTACCACATGCTACCTGACATGGCTAAATGTAGGGTTTACCAGAGGGAGTTTACAGCGGCCCAGACCATTCTCTGGAAAATGATGTACCGGACTTACCGGACTAGTGATAGCAATCAGCTTTCATCTGTTTCATCCTTCAGAAAACAGGAAACACATTTTTCTATTGATTAAAGTGTTATGCGTGGCTCCGGTGGCGGCCGTCCAAAACTAATGTCACTTTCCCTTCCATGTGTCTAACATGATGTCACTCATGCCAGGAGCTAATGCAAACAACACATATATATTATATTTATATGTGCACACGTCCTCCTACACCTGCTGGGTTTGCAGATATGGATCTGAAAGGTGTGGCAAGTTCCGCTAGATTACCTGCCTTTATACTATTTCATATAGCATGATAATGTTTTATAGAAAACAGGAACTTATGACGAGATACTGGCCAAGTGAACAATCAACTATGGAAATAAATAGCTTGTTATTTTCATTTGGGAAAATATTTGGATGGTTATTTTCTTTGCAGCTCCACCACAGGGATAAATAAGCATTATAGTCTGCTCATGGAAGTCAATAGATTCTTCTAGTAACGCATGGATGTGTTAGGTCCTCCAGGATGGGGCAGCAGGCAAGAGTCACACTTGGTAGGTAATCTTTTTATGAATGAGGGGTTTCCCACTGTTAGCTGAGTAAGTCCAGTAGGCACTGGGTAATGATCTGCTTTCTTTGTGATCGAACTGCAGAATAAAGATTCAAGAGAACATGCCATCTGAATTCTGCCTCCCGAACCATGAGCAGAATGAATTAGGCGCTGGCTGGTATGTTTTACTCTGAAATGTTGCGATGTTTCAAAGAAAATAGTCTCAGGCTGGCTTTTCAGAGTATATGTGTCTGACTAGTCCGAGGCAGGTCCCCGGCAGCTTCTCCCGGTCCCATTCTCTTTGGCTGAAAGGTCTCTCCTTATGCCTCACTTCCTTTTTACTGATAGGTCTCTTCTTACGCCTCACTTCCTTTTTACTGATAGGTCTCTTCTTACGCCTCACTTCCTTTTTACTGATAGGTCTCTCCTTAGCCTCACTTCCTTTTTACTGATAGGACTCTCCTTAGCCTCACTTCCTTTTCACTGATAGGTCTCTCCTTAGCCTCACTTCCTTTTCACTGATAGGTCTCTCCTTAAGCCTTACTTCCTTTTTACTGATAGGTCTCTCCTTAAGCCTCACTCCCTTTTTACTAATAGGTCTCTCTTTATTCCTCATTCCCTTTTTATGAAACAAGAGGGGATTGTAGGGAGAGAAAATAGGAAGCGCAGGCTTCTAAGTGTAGTAGTTAGATTCCAAGGGTATATACTCAGTATAAATCCACTCACCTATTTGGTATCTTGAGGTAAAGCATGTAAATCCAATCAGTGGATCACTCCATTCCTCTTTCCATTCAGTTTGCTGCAGAAATCTGGGAGCTGATGAGAGCACTGGACAGAGCTTTCATAGGCAATACCACTTTGTAAATGTTTTTCCCAGCAATATGCGCTCCTGAAGGATGATGATGGAACTTGATATTCGGATTCAAAGAATTTTTATTTCAAACTAAAATACAACCGGTTTCGACTTCTTTGAGTCTTCCTCAGAGTGCAAAATCCTGCATATCTGAGTATCTGGGTGTGTCTGAAAAACAGATCTTTCAGTCTCCACCCAAAATGACAAGCAGGGATATCTGCTATAAAATGTGTGTAGATAGATCTGTTTATATGCATGATGTTATACCTGAGGAAGACTCAAAGAAGTCGAAACCGGTTGTATTTTAGTTTGAAATAAAAATTCTTTGAATCCGAATATCAAGTTCCATCATCATCCTTCAGGAGCGCATATTGTTGGGAAAAACATTTACAAAGTCATTCCCTTTTTACTAATAGGTCTCTCTTGATGTGTGTACATAGAGAGAGAGCTGTCAGTCAAAGGGACAGTCAGCCTAAACACATGGGCCCCGATTCATCATTTGCCATTTTTTTAAGTCACTTTTCAGTTTTTGTCTTGAGGTATTCGCTGAAGTTTATTGCTCCAGTTTCATAAAAATGGCGCACGAGGTTCATGAATTTGGTACAAAGTCAAACATAGGGCTTCTTTCTTGCCCTTAAACATTTTTACAGCTTTGTTAGCAAAAAGTTGCATCTTTTTCAAAATGTTGCAAAAGATGCGAGTTTTGAGAAGCAAGCATAAAACATACCAGGTGGGACTGGAGTAGAGTCGTGCCAAATTTTGTGACTTTTTAAAAAGTCGCAATTGATAAATCAGGTAAAGAAATCTGGAATCACTAAACTCCGCCAACAAAGCGGAAAACAAAAAAAAAAACAGGCAAAATAGACTTCAAATAGGTCCAAATAGAATAATGAATTGGGTGTAAAAAAAAAGGGCTCAAAACACACAAAACTAGATAAACAAGTCGCAAAAGCAGTAATGAATCAGGGCCATAGTCCCTATTGGCATTTAGATAGAAAGCTATGCACAAATTGGAAGAGAAATGTTATTCAAAAGGGACAGGAAGACGAGGGACCTACCGGCTTTGCAACACCTACCAGAGCGTTTAAGAGTAAAACATACCATGTGCTGTCTGATTCATGATGCCCGTGGTTCACGCTGTTATGATAGGCTACAAGCACTAAGGAAAGACAGGAGATCTGTCCATACAATAGAACTAAGCTAGATCCCTACGATGTAACGGGGAACCTGATCCTGCGATCAGACCCGCTAAAGTCCTCAGCTAGTCTGAACGAAGACCTATAGATGTGAGGGAGGGATCCCTACAAGAACTAGGGACTGGGAGAAAGATGGACACCTCCTAGCAGAAATTGTAGCAGTAAAAAGACAAACACACAACATAGAACATAAAGGTCAAAAGACCTAGCTAAACTGACTGAGAAAGGTTACAAAGCACCTGGCTAGCTTAAGAGTAGAAATTACAATGAAGTCCAGCATGGCCAGAAGGGCGGAGCAGGATTAAATAGGCAAAAAGGTCATGTGACCAGCAAAATAGAAAAAACCTAACAGGAGAGTTCTAACACATGCAGCATGAATCTGATGACAGATTCTCTTTGAGGGAGCCAGCAAGGGGCAGGACATGCGGGAAGACACACTGAGATGCTAAGGGTGCATGCACTGAAGGCCTGTGCTTGGTGTGAACTGTCATTTCGTGCTGACAAGCTCCCTTTAAAGGGGTTGTCCTGTCTAATTTGATAAGTGCAGTCACTCTGCAGGACTGTTGACCTCTCGAAGGCTGATTATGATACATTAGTTTTCTTGACACAAACCTGATACCTAATACTGATGGCTAGATGAAAAATAATGACTGATTTCTTACAAAAACGTGCTGTTAGGGTGTTTGATAATAAGTTTTGTAAATTAGAGAAGCCCTTTAATTTACATGAATTTAATTTTTTTTAATTTTTGGTGAAATAAAATGATGAAAGCTTTTGCAGTCACTGTCAGAAATTGTTGAAAATAATTATCAAACTTTATATCTACTTAACCCATTAGTGCATATAGCTCTGTGGTCCACAAGCGTGGAAAGAGCTGGGTTCTCACCACACATGGCAGATGCCAGCTGTGTTAAATAGCTGGCATCAATCTCTAACAGGAGCAGCTGAGCTCTCATCGCTGCTGTTAACCATTTAGATGCCGCTGTCAAGCTATGGAATTCTTTCAAGTACGTGAGCACCAGCTCTCATTGGAGCCACAAAATGTGATAATGGGGTACCAATGGATGCCATGCTAGGGGCCCAGTGAAGGCCTCTATGACTGCAATCTTGGTATTACTATGAAGCCTAGCCACAGGCTGAGCTTCTTATAAGACTGTAATTTACACTATATACTGCAATACATTGGTATTTCCGTTTATAGAACAAGTGACCAAAGGATCACAGGCTCAATTTGCCTAAAGAGACTAAAAAAATAAGTTAAAAAAAACATAAAATGTTAAAAATATATCGCTATATCTGTAAAAGTATTTTCTCTCAAATATAAAATTAATTAACCAGTAATCGCTATAAAGACAAAAAAATTCAAACATTTTTTCCATTCACCGCACCTTCCTAAAAAATAAAATAAAAAGTGGTGAAAATGTATTTTAAGTATTTCAAAGTGATATCAATTAAATTGTCAGCTCACAAAAAAAATGCCCTCACATAGCTCGTCGGAAACATAAAAGCATTACGGGTCTCGGAAAATGGCATCAGGAACCAAGATTGTTTCTAAAGACTTTTTTGTTTTTACCAAATGAATAAAAAAGAACTGTACAAGTTTGGTATTGACATACCGTAATTGTACCAACTTGGAGAACCATGTTGCCTGTTCATTTTTACCATATAATGAACAACGTAAAAACAAACATAAAAACCAATGGTGAAATTGCATTTTTTTTTTCACCATTTCATCCCACTTGGATTTTTTTTCCTGTTTTCAGTACATTATAAAGTAAAATGGATGATGTCATTCAAAACTATATAGCCTTCTTTTAGCTATGTGGACAGAAAAATAACAAAAGTTATGGCCCTTGGAAGAAGTTGAGGAAAAAACGAAAGTGCAAAAATGAAAAAAATTGCCAGTCTTTAATAGGATAATCTCAGAATAATATTCTTATCGTTGCAACTTTCATTAAATATGTTTTTTGTTTTGAAAATTGTATCAATATTCTAGCAGAGGTGTTAAATACCAAGCTGAGCTGGTACTCACCCAACCAGCTGAGCTTGGTATTTGATACCTCTGCTAGAATATTAATAAAATATAGAATATTGATAGAATAGAATATTGATATTGCAGCCAACCAATGGGCTCAAGAGATCTGTAGACTACATTAACCATTGATCCCAGTGATTGGCTTGAACTGGAAAACCCCTTTAAGTGATGAAGGATAGACATAAAAGAAATTTTATGTTGGGGAGAACATGAGGAATGATAAGACATAAAACCGTGATGTATGGCGATAAGCTGCTAATGGAAGGGATGTTGAGTAGTAGAGACTATGGATGATTTGGTGTAGGGCCTGGAAATGGAGGAGGAACATTCTGTAGGATGATTTAAGGTTCTCAGCTTTAGCTAATGCTAAAGGAGAACCAAGGAGTATTTATATTGGGATTTGTTGTATCTTGAACCTTCCCGCTATTCGTGGTCATTGTACGGCATAGTGTCTTGTCTTTGGTATAGCGTCTGAAGACTGAGGCTCTTCTGTGGGGTCTTCTTATTGATAGCTTTTTATAATTTCTGACAGATACACAACAGGGAGTAGTATAACAGCGGCGTCAGACCTTTGTTTAGCTTCCATGTCCGCTTCATCAGAACATTGTATACATGTGGACGACTCTATTCTAAAGAATGGCGGAATTTTATTTTGTTAAGATGCGAAAAACATAAATGCACTAATCAAATAAATATGTTTATATTACATAATTAATTTTATACCATAAGGTTGCGTGCCCACGTTGCGGATTACAAGCGTTTTTGCTGCGGATTTTCCGCAGCGGAAACGCTTGTAAAACGCTTGGTAATCTGCATCCCATTGTCCCCAATGAGAATCCGCAAGTTCTATGCCCATGCTGCGGATTTTTCCGCAGCGTTTATGCTGCGTTCAAAAATCTGCAGCATGTCCATTAATTTTGCGTTTCCGCATGCGGAATTGCCTTGTGCAATGCACTGAAAACGCAAGGCAATTCCGCATGTGGAAAACGCGCAATAAACGCGTGCGGAATTCCGCATGCGTTTTTCTGGGAGAGGACATGCGGAAATGAAGCAGAAATTTTCTGCTTCATTTCCGCAACGTGGGCACATAGCCTCACAGATCTGTAATGTAAGGAGATCATCTGAACAGGACGAAGATTGTGTAAAACGGATGGGAAAATGTGCATCTAACATCTGATAATGTGGATACTTCCATTGTGCAATGATGTCATGGACATTTAAAGGGTTTGTTCGGTATTAGTAAATCGTTGCTGATTTCTATGAACAGCGCCATTCCTATCCACAGGTTATGTATGGTATTACAGCTTAGCCCCTTTCACTTCAATAGAGCTGAGCTTCAGTAGCAGATACAACCATGGACAGGTGTGATGTGTTTTTTCAAGTGCCTGAAAGAATGCAGATTTTTTTTTTATAGTTCTGGATAGTTCCTTTAATTATCCTAGCTTTAGAGAAATGAACATGTTACGTTTGAATACGTAGAGAAGAATATGTCATTTCCGTGTTCTGCACATGCCCCCATGTTATATACTAATTTAGTGCTCTTTTCCTCCTGTAGATGGGGTTCACAGTGTTACCGCTCACTGCACCTTACGGGTTACCATCATCACAGATGACATGTTGACCAACAGCATCACGGTCCGGCTGGAAAACATGTCTCAGGAGAAGTTTCTATCCCCTCTCCTCTCTCTGTTTGTGGAAGGAGTGGCCACCGTCTTGTCTACAACCAAGGATGGCATCTTTGTCTTCAATATTCAGAATGATACTGACGTGAGCTCCAACATTCTCAATGTGACATTTTCTGCCTTGCTTCCTGGTGGGGTCCGAAACAAATTCTTCCATTCTGAAGATCTCCAAGAACAAATTTACCTAAACAGAACGCTGCTCACAATGATTTCCACCCAGCGGGTCCTGCCTTTTGATGATAACATTTGCTTGAGAGAGCCTTGTGAAAACTACATGAAGTGCGTTTCCGTATTAAAATTTGACAGTTCAGCTCCTTTCATAAGCTCCAATACAGTACTTTTCCGCCCCATTCATCCCATCAATGGATTGCGGTGCCGCTGCCCTCCTGGATTTACTGGGGATTACTGTGAAACAGAAATTGATCTGTGTTACTCCAATCCTTGTGGAAAGAATGGACTGTGCCGAAGCAGGGAAGGTGGCTACTCTTGTGAATGTAATGACGAATTTACAGGTACGACTACTTGTTATACAGAACATAGGGTGAAAGATAGCTAGCCAGGTGACTTCTGCATGCACAAATGTAGTTTCTAGGTTTGGTGTGTGAAGACAATTAGCGACCTATTCCATCAATGAGACTATGTGTTGGACTTGTGTTGGACTTATGTGTTGGACTATGTGTTGGACTTATGTTGAAGTCACAGATTGACCCTTTTGCTGTTTTAAAAAGCTTTAAACATTAGGTATCACTAATTCTAGAAATTAAAGATATATAAAAAAGTATAGAAACCACTTGTTTTTCAGCCTTAGCAGGACTACACCAAGGTCCCTTAGCACAACGCGGCCGATTAATCAATACTGGCATTTTTTAAGTCTTGATCGACAGTGTGCTTTAGTAAGATGTGCCTAGTTCATTTGGAGGCATGTGCCTTTTAAATGGAATCCGTCACTAGGATCAACCCTCCTAAGCTGTGTATATGGGCACGCAGGTCATAGGAAGCGGAATGAAATGATACCTGCGATCTGATGTCTTATTCCAGAGAAATACATGTTTTTCTTATATGTAAATGAGCTTTGAAGATCTGTAGGCCAGAAACTGATCTGCATGAGAATCTGCCAGAGATTATATATAAATGAACTGTTAAGATCTATGGTCTGGACACAATATACATGAGAATCTGCTTCCAAGGCTTATTTTAATGAACAGGGGCATTATTAGTGTGAATCAAGTAATGACTGACACTTTGCTCTCATAATCACACACAGCCCTGCAGTGAGATCAGAGCTAAACACAGTACAGCAGAGCTAACACTGCACAGAAGAGCTAAAAAAAGTACAACAGATCCAATACAGTACAACAGAGCTAACACTACAGCAAAACTAAAGCCCCCGTCACACTAAGCGAGATCGCTAGCGAGATCGCTGCTGAGTCACAAGTTTTGTGACGCAACAGCGACCTCAGTAGCGATCTCGCTACGTTTGACACTTAGCAGCGACCAGGCCCCTGCTCTGAGATCGCTGGTCGTGTCGGAATGGTCTGGACCTTTTTTTGATCGTTGAGGTCCTGCTGGGTAGCATGTATCGGTGTGTTTGACACCTTACCAACGACCTCGTTGGCGACTCAGACACAGAAACACATAGGCGTGCATCGTTATACAAATCTTTACGGGTCGCCGCATCATTGCTGCGTCGTTGGGAAGATCTGACTGTTTGACATCTCACCAGCGACCACATAGCGACGCAGTAACGATCCCTGACTGGTCGTATCGTTGTCGGGATCGCTATAGCGTCGCTTAGTGTGACGGGGCTTTAACACAGAACAGCAGAACTGATCTTTGTCTCATTACAAATATTTGCAGCTGCAGTTGTACTCTCATAGTGCTTGCAACTCTGCTGCGGAGCTGAACCTTATCTCAGTGCAAACACATTTGCCGTGTGTCAGCTCTGCTGTTCTGCCCCTTCTCCCCCACCCCACCCTCGCTACCTGTGAGATGGAAGCTAAAGCACTATGAGGGGCACCTGCAGTGCAAATATGTTAGTACAGCGGAAGTGAACTTTGTCTCATTACTCTGTTAGCTCTGCTGTACTATGTTAGCTCTGCTGTACTTTGTAGTTTTGATCTCAGTGCAAAGCTGTGTGTGATTATAAGAGCAAAGTGTCAGTCATTACTTGATTCACACTAGTAACGCCCCTGTTCATTAAAATGAGCCTTGTTGGCAGATTCACATGTAGATTTGTGTCCAGACCGTAGATCTTAACAGTTCGTTTACATATAAGAAAAAAAAGTTAATTTTTTTTATAAGTTTTGAAAGAATCCCTGTTTTCTCTGCTGTAGATGTAGGAGTGGTCAGAATACTGAGTTGTGTGTAACCCCACCCACAACTGATTGGCAGCTTCCTGTGTACACTGTAGATTGTCAGCAAGCTGTCAATCAGTGGTGGGGGCGGGGTTATGCAGATTAGTCTGACTGGCTTGCAACATCCAGTTTGTGGTAATGATCTCCTGCTGATAAAACACTGATTGTACTGAAACTACTGCCAGCTCCTGAGCAAGTGACACATCCCTGGAATCAGGCTTTTTGCCCTTACATTATGCTGCTCTCAGATTAAATAGCAAACACATGCTGACAGATTCCAAGTAACTGTCATATGCCACTGCCAGAAATGTTACTGCAGTCATGAAAAAAATCCTTGGCACACTAGAAGATTGTAATGCTAAACGTAATGGTTTATTTCTCAATTGCAGAAATTTCCAACATTTCAGCCCTTGAAGGCCTTTTTCAAATATTACCTACACGTGGATTGTATGAAGGAATACTGATGTTGCAGATCTTGTGACTCATCAGTGCGACGAGATTTGCAACGACAGTATTCCTTCAGACAATCCACATGCAGAAAATACTTGAAAAAGGCCTTAAAGGGCCAAAATGTCAGAAATTTCTTCGATTGAGAAATAATCCATTACGATTAGCATTACTATCTCCTAGTGTGCCAAATATTTTTTTCATGACTGATATACTTTTTCTTCTGGGCACCTACCCCATTTTAAGAAGAGAGCTAGCTTATCTAATAGAAATGCTATGCAGTCAGGGACTAGACTACATTTTTGGAATAATTTATGCCACTTTAGCATCATAAATTATCATGAATTCGTCAAGCAGTGTTGGCTAAGTTGATGGATGTGGCCAGGGTGGTGAAAAAATGCCAAAATTTGCAACATTTTTTAACAAATTTGAGTTGTTTACATATTTTACCACATTTTAAGGTATTTTACATCATAATTCTGGCAAAAGCACCTTAATAAAATGGGTTCACAATTTTTAATGTCCAGGTTGCCTCCATATTTTGTCTTATTGTTTTAGGTTTGTTCTGTCTATTTTTGGCCCTTTTAGGAAATTCTTTGTTAATAGAGAAGAGGAGTGTCGGGATCATTATCTCGGGGCCACAGAGAAGAGCAGTTAGTAATAATGTCTGTCAGTCTGGGAGACTTGTCCTATGTTTCGCAGATGTCACATTCATTTGAATGTGCCCTGTGTATTGCTTTATTACCCCTGAGAACATGAAATCTGCAGTGGCTTGCGAAAGTATTCACCCCCCTTGACTTTTTACGAGTGATTGTGTTCTGATAACTTGCTATCCGAGCATGCTCGGGTGGTATCCGAGTATCTTTGGCGTGGTCTGCTAATATGTTTGACTCCCTGTGGCTGCATGTTTTGCGGCAGTAGACAGCCACAACATATGCGGGGATTGCCTGTTTGTAAGGCAATCTCCGCATGTGTTGTGGCTGTCTACCACCGTAAAACAAGCAGCCGCAGGGAATCAAACATATTAGCAGAGCACGCTGAAGATACTCGGATAACACCCGCGCATGCTCAAATAGCAAGTTATCCGAGCACGCTCACTCATCATTACTTTTTACCTATTTTGTTACTTTACAACTTGTGTTTAAATAGTTTTGTAATCCGATTTGTGTGTGTGATTCATCAGCACTAAATAGTCTAAGTTGGTGAAGTGAAGTTAGAAAAATATAGGCATAAATTAAATTTATGGGATCAAATAACTAAAAATTGACATGTGCATATGTATTCACCCCTTTCGCTATGAAGCCCCTAACAATTTCTGTTGCAAGAATTACCTTCATAAGTCACATGCTTAGTGAAAGGAAGTCCACCTGTGTGCAATGTAAGTGTCACATGGTCTGTCAGTATATACACAGCTTTTCTGAAAGGCCACAGAGGCTGCAACACAATTAACAAGAGGCACCACTAACCAAACAACACCATAAAGACCAAGGAGATCTCCAAACGAGTCAGGGACAAAGTTGTTGAGAAGTACGAGTCAGGGTTGGGTTATAAAAACATATCCCAATCTCTGGTGATCCCCCGGAGCGCCATCAAATCCATTATCATCAAATGGAAAGATCATGGTACCACAGCAACCTTGCCAAGGGAGGACCGCCCACCAAAACTCCCAGCCTAGGCAAGGAGGGCATTGATCAGGGAGGTAGCACAGAGACCAAAGGTAACCCTGAAGGAGCTGCACAGTACTCAAGCAGAGACTGAAGTATCTGTTTATACGACCACAATAAGCTGTACACTCCATAGAGGTGGCCTTTATGGAACAGTGGGCAGAAAAAAGCCTTTACTTAAACACAAAATTTGTAAGGCTCATTTTGAGTTTACCAAAAGACATGTGGGAGACTCCCCAAATGTATGGATGAAGATGCTGTGGTCAGATGAGACCAAAATTTCACTTTTTAGCCATTAAGGTAAACGCCATGTCTGGTGCCAAACCAACACAGCTCATCTCCCTAAGAACACCATCGCCACAGTGAAACGTGGTGGCAGCATCATGCTGTGGGGATGTTTTTTCAACAGCAGGGACAGGGAAAATGGTCAGAGTCGAGGGGAAAATGAATTGTGTGAAATATAGGGATATTCTTGAGCAAAACCTGTTTCAGTCTGTCAGTGATTTGAGACTGGGACGGAGGTTCACCTTCCAACAAGACAATGACCCAAAGCATACTGCTAGAGCAATGCTCACATGGTTTAAGGGGAAACATGTAAGTGTTTTGGAGTGGCCTAGTCAAAGCCCAGACCTTAATCCAATTGAGAATCTGTGGTCTGACTTGAAGTTTGCTGTTCACCAGAGGAAACCATCTAACTTGAAGCAGCTGGAGCAGTTTTGCTTGAGGAATGGGCAAAAATCCCAGTGGCAAGATATGGAAAGCTCATAGAGACTTATCCAAAGCGACTTGCAGCTGTAATTTCCACAAAAGGAGGCTCTACAGAGTACTGACTCTAGGGGGGGTGAATAGTTATGCACACTGAAGTTTTCAGTTATTTTGTCCTATTTGTTGTTTGCTTCACAATAAAAAGAAAACCAAATGTTCACAGTTGCAGGCATGTTCTTTACATGAACTGATGCAAACCCACAAAAAAACTGTGAAATTCCAGGTTGTGATGTAGCAAAACACAAAATATGCCAAGGGGGTGAATACTTTTGTAAGCCACTGTGTGTATATGGCAGTAATGCAGTTTAGTAACCTTGTTTCCGTGTACCTCTGCGCTCTTTGTATACACTTGCACCTGTTTGTACCTTATAGTACGATACCTTAGACATTTCACACTGGATGGAGGGATTACATCCCAACCCACAGCTTACTGAAAGCAGAGACAGTCAGATGTGGTTGTGTCCCTGTATACGGTCCTCAGATCTGCCGTCTGTATGCTGTGAAGCCATGGATGTGAATGGAAACTAGATTACTATTGTCTTGAGTATAAGAAGAGCTTGCCTCATTAATATTAATTAGAAAACATGACAAAACTTGTCGCTTGTCCCCGCACCTTCCACTATTAGGGACAGTCCTGTCTTCTGCATCTAAGATTTCCATCTACAATATGAGGCTGTTTAAGTCCCCATGTTGGGGTAAGCCCCTGCGGTGACTCTCTGTTTCTTTGTTGCAAATAATCTTGGCTGTGAATTTCAGGCCCCTTAAAGTCCATTTTTACCAGTTGTGTTATCTGTGAGCTGTGAGCCGCGGCCGCTCGCTGCATGTTAATGTGAAGCATTGTTCGGCCTGTGAATGAACTTGCAGTTGAATAATCCTGTTGGTGTGGTAATGCCGGCTGGAATGTACAGCCAGCCAGGGACTACTTGCTCTTCATATTACCCTTTCAACGGGCGGCAACTCGGAAATATGCTACTGCAAAATGTGACAGTCTGTCATCCTCACGATAAGAGTTACTAAAGACTGATGATGGAGCGTGGAGCACAGATAGCGCTCAGTCCACGAATCACAGTCGGTAACCCAACTTTAAAAGTCCCTGAACAACTTCCTTTGGAGGATAATCATGGTCAAATGTCATTGTTCTTCCTCCCATTTCTTTGAAGGTCCTTCCTTGGCCTACAGCAATTATCAGTAATTTATACATGATGAAAGTTACCTTATCTAGTGAGGCTTCTGTTACTAACACCAAGGTAAACTGATCCACAAGGTGCATTTTTCTGGTAACATGACAGCAGCATAATTAAGAGTTTCTTCTGTTTTCTCTAAATTATGTTTTGGAATGTCATAATCAGGATAACTGAAGCTTCCAGTTTCACTACATATATTTCTATTTTACTATAGTTTTCAATGCCAAAAAAGCTGTGGTTTTAGAACACAGTAGATTTTAGTTTCTCATATACCTTAAAGAGGTTGTCCACTACTTTAGCATTGATGTTCTATCCCTAGGATAGGTCATTAATGTCTGATCGGTTTGGGTACGACACCCGGCACTCCTGCTAATCAGCTATTATCGTTGTTGGCGGCCGCGACTTGGTACTATACAACCGCCTCCTATTCGAATCAGTAGGATCGGCGGGCATGCCAGGTGTCGGACCCTGACCAATCAGACACTGATGATCTAGGTCATCAATGCTAAAGTAGTGGAGAACCTCTTTAAATAGTGGTCGGCTGAGAGACTTCCACTTACACATACATGCTCAGATGAGGCTTATGCTAATGTGTATGGGGGCCCTTTAAAGAGGTTCTCTCACTGGAATTTTAAAAATTCCTCTTAATTGCTGCTATTTCACTAATTCTAGAACAGTTTTGCTTTTTTTTCTGTTACTCTCCTTTCCAAAATTATGCCCACCAATAATAAAGATACAGATTTTCTCATCAAACAGCTGGGCGTATACCATAGAACTTCTCTGTGGGCGTTTTCTTTTTCTTTTTTGACAGTGTTCAATCAAAACACTGCCGTGCCCGCAGAGAAGATCTGTGGTATACACCCAGTTGGTTGAAAGGAAAATGTGCTTCTTTAGTACCATGTGGCTTAACTTTGGAATGGAGGGGCACAGAAAAAAAAGGAAAACTGTTCCAAAATCAGTGGAGCCGTGGCAGTTGAAGGAGGTACTCGGCTTAAATAATAAAAATCCAGTAAAATGTCATCTTTAAAGTCAATCTTTTGATTTACAAGTTTTTGGTCTTCTGTATTGGTTATTTTTTTCTGTTTTTGTTTTTATTTTGGTAAGTTTTTGTTAATACATAGTGGATTTGCAGTGAACTCAAATGCAGGAGAAAAAAAGTCTACATGGATTTGAGGTTCAGCTGGATTTTTACATTTAGTTTGAAAGTTTGTGTTATTGTTTTTCACCATTGGCGTTCTCAAGGATGAAATCCACGACCTCAGATACAGATTATGATGTGAATTTACAAGCGACCTGCTCAACATAGAAATCTCTGTTGTGTATTACTTTTTTTTGCATTATTTTATTTAATTTCCTAACTATTTTGTTTGATAAATATATTGAACTGGTGTGGTTAGATTTTTTTATTATTTTTTTAAATTTAATTTACATTTTTTGTAATTTTTTTGTAATGTGTAAAAATAAAATAAAGCAATCACTAGTTTATTATAGAATTCCTGTAAATTTCAGCACTATGGAAGAACAATTACTAGTTTTATGCAATTTACAGAATTCAAAATTAGTAGTCATACTACTGCTTTGTTATGGTCACCGGGACACTGCTTTGTCCTGTTTAGTGCAGTTTTACAAAATTATGCCCATTTACTACTTTTAGGCGTTGTCAAATTTTAGGAATTGTCATCGCCATACTATCTAATTGTGTCCCCACTGATTTCACTGAGAATGGGGTGTCTTGACTCTTGAAGAAGGCTCCGACGTTTTGGATTTCTATTAGGACATAAGGCGTTGTGAGAATTGTCTGACAATGGCTTCCTCCTCTCTCCGTATTGAAAACATATGTATAGGGGAAGATGGAAAGGATAGCTATCTAAAGTGTATGGCCAGCTTTAGTTAACCTGGAAACCTTAGAACGTGTACCTGACTTTTCTGGTTGTTTTCAGTTCATTTCTATGAGTATGGAGGCCACTTGCTTTTGGATTCATCTGGTCGGCTCCACAATATTTGGTCCATCCCTGTTCTCATTGCATGGCATCACTGTGATTAGGGCTCCAGTAAGGCATGTTTGCTTTCCTACACAGCTTTTAAGCTGTTCAGGAGCAATTTGTGGTTTAATGTACAGTAATTAAACTGTGTCCGCTTCTTGCAGTCATTACCTGAGGATATTTACTTGTGGTGGTTCTGCCACCTGTTGTGATCACAGCTTCCGATAAGTCTGCCAATGTTCGTCTGTCGCAGACGACACTAAAGTGCTGCCAGTTAAACCGTGACAGTGTTCCTAAGTTATATTTTTATTTTGTCCTCTGCGCCGCCAAAATGACAAGACAATGGTGGCAGTGACTGACAATTCATCATCATAAGGTAGAAGCAATGACGGATATCTGAGCACCCGGCCTGGGACTGATAAGTGTTACTATAGTGAAAGGCTTTGTTTTAGAGTGTTCCATTTGCAAAGAAGACATCTTGTCCTATTATTTTCCTTTATTTTCTCATTTGGCCTAAGGGCTTCTTGTAGTAAAGGGATTAATCATTGTTGGTCAAAGATTAGTCATTTTCTAGCTGAGCTGCTCTCATCAGTCGTGTCTTCTAAAGACCTGTATATCTCCACGAAGAATATTATTTCAGGTTTCTTTGTAAATGTTTGGTATTACTGTTTGGATTATACTAATTATTATGGCTTGCACATTGTGGAATTAAGGGCCAGAGTAAGCACACTGAATACTGAATGATAATGACTAAACTTATGATTGTTCTAGACCTTAATGTGCCAGCTACATGGCTCTTCTTAGATCGATAGATAGATCTTCATTGATTACAGAGGGTGAAATAAGTGTTGAACACGTCACCAATTTTCTAAGTAACTATATTTGTAAATGTGCTATTGAAATGAAATTCTCACCAGATGTCGGTAACAACTTAATTTATGGACATCTATGGTTTAATTTCTTTGTGGACTGGATGGGTTATGTGTAATAATGAGAAATGACACAGGGAAAAAGTATTGAACAGATGAAGAAAAGTGTTGCAAAAAGCCATGGAAAGTCATGACACCAGCTAAAAATCTATCAGTAATTAGAAAGCAATCCTGCCGCTTAGTGAAAAATATCAACTGATGGCCTATATAAAGGTGTCTCATTACCAACGTGCCACACAAGAAAAATTTCTTGATGGGTAAAACCAGTGACCTGTCTTAAGACCTTCACAACCTTATTGTTGCAAAACATGCTGTTGGAATTGATTACCAAAGAATTTCTAAACTACTGAAGGTTCCTGTGAGTACTGTTGGGGCCATAATCCGTAAGTGGAAAGAACATCTTTTCACCATAAACTGGCCATCACCTGGTGCTCTTTTCAAGATTTCAGACAGAGGAGTGAAAAGAATTATCAGAAGAGTTGTCCAAGAGCCAAGGACCACCTGTGGAGAATCAGCAGGTACAATTGTTTCAAAGAAAATAATAAGTAATGTACTCAACTCCCATGACCTGTATGCACGCTCACCACGCAAAACTCCATTGCTGAATAAAAAGCATGTTCAAGCACGTTTAATGTTTGATCAACAACATTTAGACAAGCTTGTGAAATACTGGGAGAATATAGTCTGGATATATGAGACCGAAATTGAACTCTGTGGATGCCATAATACACACCATGTTTGGAGTCCAAAAGGCACTGCATATCACCCCAAAAACACCTTGAAGTTTGGAGGTGGGAACATCATGGTGTGGGGCTGTTTTTGCACCGGCAAACTTCATGTGATTGAAGGAGGGATGAATGGACAAATGTACCAAGACATTCTTGATAAAAATCTGCTGCCATCTACCAGGATGATGAAGTTAAAATGAGGGTGGACAGTTCAGCAACACAATGATCCCAAACACACAGCAATTGCTTTCAGAGAAAGAAAAGCTGCTGGAGTGGCCCAGCCAATCACCTGACTCCAATGAAAAATTTATGGAAGGAACTAAAGCTCAGTTCATAGAAGGAGCCCACAGAAGTTTCAGGATGTAAATAGTATTTGTGTGAAAGAATGGGCCAAAATCACACCTGAGCAATTCCATGCGACTATTTTCTCCATACAGGAGTCATCTTGAAGCTGTCAACACCAACTAAGGCTTATGTATAAAGCATTAACCCCTTCAGCCTCCAGCCTGATTTCACCTTCCTGACCAGGTCAAATTTTACAATTCTGACCAATGTCACTTTGAGGTAATAACTCTGGAATGCGTCAACATATCCTATTGATTCTAAAAATGATTTTTCGAGACCTGATGTACTTCATGTTAGTAGTAAATTTTGGTAGATATGATTTGCGTTTATTTATGAAAATATTGAAAATTTGACCCCAAAAATGTGAACATTTTACAATTTTCAAACTTTGAATTTTCATGCTCTTAAAGCAAATGGTTAAACCACATAAAATAGTTAATAAAATCGGGCTGCATGGAGGCTCAGTGGTTAGTGGTTCAAATTCCACCAAGGACAACATCTGCAAGGAGTTTGAATGTTCTCCCCATGTTTGTGTGGGTTTCCTCTGGGTTCTCCTGGTGCCTCCCACACCCCATAGACATACTGATAGGGAATTTAGATTGTGAGCCCCGATGGGGACAGTGATGATAATGTCTGTAAAGCGCTGTGGAAAAAATGGCGCTATATAAGTGAGTGAAATAAATAACATTTACCACATGTCTACTTTACATCAGCATCATGTCACGTTTGCAGAGCCCCTGATGTGCCTAAAGTGACCCCATTTTGGAACTACACCCCTCAAGGAACTTATCTAGATGTGTGGTGCGCACCTTGAGCCTATAGATGCTTCACAGAATTTTATAACGTTGAGCTGTGAAAATGTAAAAATAAAATTTTCATTTTCACAATGGCAACAGGAGAAAGTGAACCATACAATTTGTTGTGCAATTTCTACTGAGTACACTGATATGTACATATGTGATGGGAAAGTACTGTTTGGCTGCACGGCAGGGCTCTGAAAGGAAGGAGCACCAACTGAATTCTGGAGCGCAATTTTGGCTGAAATAGATTGGAGATGCCTCATTGTCTCACTTGAAGATGCCAAAACAGCTGAAACCCCCACAAGTGACCCCATTTTGGAAACTACACCTCTCAGGGAATTCATCTAGGGGTGTAGTGAGCATTTTTAACCCTCAGATAATTCACAGAATTGTATAAAATTGGACTGAGTAAATGGAAGATTACCATTGTTCCACTAAAATGTTGCTTTGGCCACAAGTTTTTTAATTTTCAAAAGGGATAATAGGAGAAAATGAACGGTATAATTTATTACGCAATTTCTCCAGAGTTCGCCAGTGCCCCATATGTAGTTGAAAACTAGCTTTGAGGCACAGTACAAAACTCAGAAGGTAAGAAGTACTATATTGGAGTTCAGGTTTTGCTGGAATGGTTTGAGGGTACCATGTCACACGGCAGAGCCCCTTAGGTGCCATAACAGCAGAATTCCCCATAAGTGACCCCATTTTACAAATTACATCTCTCAATGAATTCATCTAGGGGTGCAGTGATCATATTGATACCACAGGTGTGTCACAAAATGTTATACCATTGGGCAGTGAAGATAAAATAATTACATTTTTACCACAAAAATGATTTTTTTTCAGCCCCAAATTTTATATTTTCACATGGGGAAATGGGGAAAACTGGCACCAAAATTTGTCACACATTTCTTGTGAATGTGACAATACCACATATGTGGCTGTACATCACTGATTAGCCACACAGCGTGACTCAGGAGAGAAGGAGCGCTATTTGACTCTTGGAGAACAAATTATCCTAGAATAGTTTGCAGGCTCCATATACAAAGCTCCAAAGTGCCAGAAGAGCAGAATCTCCCCTCAAGTGACCCCATTTTGGAAATTACACCACTCTGGGAATTTATCTACAGGTGTTGTAATAATTTTGACTCCATGGGTGTTTTCCAAAAACAAACAGCAGTGGATGTTGCCAAGTGAAAATTGTAAATCTGCCATTGTAGTGCCCAGTACATTGTAGTGCCCAGTACATTGTAGTGCCCAGTACATTGTAGTACACGTACATCATGTCCTGCTCGTGCTTCTGGAGACATGCACCCGAAAATTAAGTAATAGGTAAAGAAATGGCAAACATATGGACGCTAAATGTGGTTTAGGCACATTGTGGGGCTCAGAAAGGAGGGGGGGGCATTTGGATCGCTATTGATCTCAGCATTTAGGGAGTTAAACAGCCTGGGTCGGTACGGATACCGCTCCTGACAGTGACAGCCGGGACTCAGCTATCACTTAAGCTGAGCTCCCGGCAACGATCATGCGTGCACCACTCCTGTGCCCACACAATCGCCAAGAGGTACCAGTATGGCCATTTTCGGGAACACACTGCAAAATCAGACGTTTCAGTATGTACCATGTCGGGAAGGGGTTAATTCAATTTCAGTAAGCGTGTTGAATACTTTTTCACTGTGTAATTTCTCAATATTACACATAACTTAATTTATGGACATCTATGGTTTGATTTCTATGCCTGTATGTATTGGATGGGTTGTTACCAAACATCTGGTGAGAATTTCATGTCAATAGCACCTTTAGAAATATATTTACTTAGAAAATTGGTGATGTGTTCAATATTTATTGCACCCACTGTATATATGTATTTAAAAACATGTAAAAACCTCTTTGTGAATGTATTTGTCAATTTTTTATCAATCCAGTGATATTTCTTTCTTATACATTATTTATATAGTCTGTTTGTATATTGTATCTGGTAGTTCTCCCACAAGGACATAGTATAAGTACAGTTTATTTTCTGTTAGTGTGAAGCTGGTTGAATACTAACATGTTGTCTTCTGTGTTTTTTCCTCAGGAGAACAATGTGAAGTGAGCTCAAGGTCTGGACGCTGTGTCCCAGGGGTTTGCAAGAATGGTGGCACCTGCATTAACCTGCTTATCGGAGGATTTAAGTGCAAGTGCCCCCCTGGAGATTTTGAGAAGCCGTACTGTGAAATGACCACTAGAAGCTTCCCCCCACAGTCTTTTGTTACTTTCAAAGGATTAAGACAACGCTTTCATTTCACTGTCTCTCTTATGTAAGTTTCAGTGTCTAAAGGCCCCGTCACACTTAGCGATGCTGCAGCGATCCCGACAACGATACGACCTGTCAGGGATCGTTGCTGCGTCGCTATGTGGTTGCTGGTGAGCTGTCAAACAGGCAGGCTCACCAACGATCAGGGGAGCAGCGACATCGTGGAAAGAATCTCCACGATGTCCTGCTCCTGGTTACCAGCCTGCTGAAGCAGGAGCAGGCTGGTAACCATGGTAAACATCGGGTTACTAGGGGCACACGCGCACCTAGTAACCCGCTGTTTATCATGGTTACCACTCTGCTACGGTGAGCGGGAGGTTACCGCTCACTTTAGCAGGCTCGTAACCATGATAAACATCGGGTTACTAGGGGCACACACGCACCTAGTAACCCGCTGTTTATCATGGTTACCACTCTGCTACGGTGTGCGGGAGGTTACCGCTCACTTTAGCAGGCTCGTAACCATGATAAACAGCGGGTTACTAGGTGCGCGTGTGCCCCTAGTAACCCGATGTTTATCATGGTTACCAGCCTGATCGCTGCTCCCGCTGGTCACACACAGCAATGTGTGCTGACCAGCGGGAGGGCAACGACCAAAAAAAGGTCCAGGACATTCTGCAGCGATCAGCGACCTCACAGCAGGGGCCTGATCGCTGCAAAGTGTCACACATAGCGACATCGCTGGTGAGGTCGCTGTTGCGTCACCAAAACCGTGACACAGCAGAGATCTCGCTAGCGATCTCGCTATGTGAGACGAGGGCTTAAAGCTGAATTGCATGAGGACCAAAATGGTTGTGCTTTATCTAGTGGTGAAGCCTTGCGTATTGGATAGTGGGCAGCACATTGGCTCAGTGGTTAGCACTGTTGCTTTGCAACACTGGGGTCTCACCAAGGACAACATCTGTAAGGAGTTTGTATGTCTTCTCCATGTTTGCGTGGGTTTCCTCCAGATACTCTGATTTCCTCCCACACTCCAAAGTGAGTGGGAATTTATGTTCTGACCCCTAATGGGTAAAGTGATGATTTCTGTAAAGCGCTGGGAAATTAATGCCGCTATATAAGCGAGTATAATAAATAACGAAACATTTGCATTTCCTGGGAATTTTGCTTTGCACTTTTATCTTTTGGGTATATGGCAGATTTGTTATAGAAATATTTGCCACTATCCCGTGGAGCTGAATTGGGCTTGTAGAAATCCATGAGCTTGCCGCCGAAACAACCTCATTTAAACATGAATGAAACGGATTTTTAGTTGCAAAAATATCCTAAACCCATCTGCACTTTAAGTTGATTTCTGACAATTTTGGTCATTTAACTATGTCACATATACAATTTAGAAGGAAGTCAATAAAAAAAACAATAAAAAAGGTCTTGGAAAGCTAGCGTATTGTAAATTGAGAGCAATATTAATGCCATATGCAGCCTCACAATGTCCCTTACTGGTCTCCAGCATTCTGTACAGGACTTTCTTTGCCTTGAACATCCCATATTTTTATAAGCGATCCATTCTTCTCATCACCAGAATGTAACTGCATGGTGAGAATGTTGTAATGGTGTTTTCTGCAGTTATGCCTCTTCTTTTTGTTTCTGACTTTTGACCCCTTGCTCCGTCATTGAAGGTAAAGAATGTGGTGGTCTTTGTATTTCAGGTTCGCTACCAGGGAACGGAATGCACTGATACTTTACAATGGCAGGTTTAATGAAAAGCATGACTTCATTGCGCTGGAAATTATTGAGGAGCAGATTCAACTTACTTTCTCAGCAGGTGAGTTATGGCCTGTGAGGAAACCATTATGGTTCACAAGATGTACCACTCTCCTTTATAGCACATTTTATAGAATTATTTGCATATCTCAACATGCAAATGATATTATTAATTACCCTTTCTAAACTCACTTTCTTGCGTTGGGCTGGATATATGGGAATAGTAATATAAAATTTGGGAGGTTCCCTAGGAACACGTAACGCAGGTACTGAGTAACTATATTAGATCACCATGGTATTGTGGAAACCAAAGTAGTCACCCACTAGTGTTCATAGTGCATGTTGATGACTTTCTTCCCCATACATTTCTCAGGGGAGGATGACCACCAGTCGCCAGCGCTGGTGCTTGGAATTTTAGGTAACTATTTTTCTTATTTAAAAAAAAAAAAGATAAAAAAACATTGCTTTTAATGTAGAAGCATGAGAAACTGACGAGGGATTATGTTAACCTTCCACAGTTTAAAAAAATAAATAAAAATGAAGAGTTCTTAAGAGTGGTTAATACCTTTTAATGGCTCACTGAAAATGATGATGATAAATAGCACACATTCCATACTCGGGTCTATTCATCAGGCATACTTTATACAATGTCTAAAGAGAATATCTATACACAACAGGACATGGGAGTAGTGCAGTATATAAGAAATGTGATGTGAAGCTGAACTATCAATGTAGAAAAAATATTGGAGCAGTTCATAGATAAGAGTGTGCAAGTTCTATTGGTCACTGATTGAGGCCTGGTTCTTGTTTGTAATGCCCCCAAGAAGTCTGAGGGACATATTACTTAATCCCTTAAGGATAGGGCTATTTTTTATTTTTCGTCTTTTTGTACATTTTTTTTTCCTTTCATTCTTCCTAGAGCCATACCTTTTTATTTTCCCAAAACATAGCTGTTTGAGTGCTTGTCTTTATGGGAAAGTTGTAGTTTTGAATGATAGGGGAAAAATTACAATTACAATTTTTACCATTATGTATTTATTTAAGCATTCATTTTATGGTAAAAATGACCTGGCGATATGATTCTTCATGACAGTATTATTATGGGCTCACCCGATGAGATGGATTCCAGCAAGGCAATGGTTAATTACAGGAATTACAGAAAAGTGAATACAGTCTGATATCTTCCAGCAAGGCAATAATTAATCCCTGGACTAACAGAGAAGTAAATGCTGTCTGGTATCTTCTAGCAGTGAAATGGTTAATCACAGGTATAATAAAGAAATAAATGCAGTCTGATATCTTCCAGCAGGTAGAAGGTAATAGCAGCGATGTATGCAAACTGGAACATGCAGAGAGTTGTTAACCACAGGACTACAGTGTGGCATTGGCAAACTCGAGATTCCCTAGAAGAGATGCATTATTGGAATTGCAGGGGCGTTGTAAGAAGTTGGTAACTTGCTTGCTGAATGGTAGATGTGGACAATGCCTAGTAGTATGCTGGGCTGAGCTTGGAAATAATGGTGGTTGTAGCATGGAAGTCAGGAGTAGTAGTAGAGATAATAGACACCTGGCTGGAGCTGAGCCAAGAAAAGTAGGCACAAACTCTTGACAAACTTGAGGCAACTGTGGACAATGCTACTTAATACTCAAGACTTTAAAAGTATAGGGTGATTATGTCAGAGGAATTCATTGGGTTACCTGAGAAACCCAGAATGGACTACTGCCAAGTTTCATATTTTTTAAAAATTATTTTAATGATTAAAAAAATCAGAACCTTATAAAAACAAGCAAAACATTTTCTGAGTTCCATAGCTTATTTTTACTTTTCTGGCACTGGAGCTGTGTGTGAGGGCTTATTTTTTGGCGTGGCAAGCTGGCGTTTTTAATTATACCTTTAAGGGTTACATACAAGATATTATTAATTTTTTTTTGCCTTTTTATAGACCGTTGTTGTGACAAAAAAAAGTAGCGATTCTGGCATTTATATATTTTTTTTCTATTCACGGCATTTACGGTACAGGCCAACTACTGTTATATTTTGATAGAGTTAACTTTTATGGATGCTTTGATAACAGATATATATTTTTTCTTTATTTCTTTATTTTTAAACTGAAAAAAGGGAGGGGATTTGGATTTCTACATATTTTCTTGAATGTCTTTCTATTTTTTAAAAACTTTTTATTTACATTTTAGTCCACGTAGGGGACCTGAATTTCCAGTCATTTGATTGCTTGTTCTACATACTGCAATAAGTCAGTTTTCTACTATATTCAGGCAGTCAATGAGTTATGTGCATCGGACTTACGTACGACTCGTAGTTATGAAAGTAGCATAAAAACTAACATACTCACGTCTCCGGCTGCTTCCCTGCTATCCAGTCCTCCTCATTCTTACATCACACACCGCTTCTCGAGCCTCATCATAGGCCAAGACATTTGGCTGCGTCCAGGCATGTTGTAAGGTCACGATGTCGTGATATCAAGACGAGCGCTCCGAGCTTATGATGCGCAGTGATTTTCAAGGCCTGGACGTGGCCGGAAATCCTGGCCGATATCGAATAGGCTGAATATGCGGTGCGTTACAGCAGGAAGAAGAGGGCCGGACGGCAGGCAGTGAACAACGAGGCGACCAGAGAGGTGAGCGGGGAGCATTCGTTTTTGTTTTTTTTAACCATTTGCCGGACCAGCACCTGTTCCAACTTACATACAAATTCAACTTAAGAACAATCTTAGCCAACCTATCTTGTTCGTAACCCAGGGACTGCCTAACATGAGTACCAAGATAATATCCATGGGGGCCTTCAGCAGGCCCCTGGCTGCCATGGTAACCCATCCTAAACACTACTGACGGTAATTGACAGGCGTCTAAATGGTTAAAAAACAGAGATCGTAGCTTGCATAAATGCATATGAAATATCCATTCGGTTCTTGGAGTAGGACAAGGGATGTTATAAGTTTGTTCTCCCCGACTCTTCCTCTTTTCTGAGATTTGAAGTTACTAATCTTTTCAGGTCCATGAGAGGTACTTTTTAGCAATTTTTATTAAGTTCAGTTTAATTTCCTGTAATAGTGCAATAATTTTTCTTACATTTATACAGTTTATACATTTATACAGCTTATTGCCCATAACCTAATCCTACATCATGACTGCATTATTCAAAACCTATGTCTAAATGAATATTTCATGCCTTGTAATTTTTGCACAGTCATCTTGTTATAAAGGGAGACAGCCTGAGCCCTGCATACTATACAATAGAAGAAATGACAATTATAGTCTCCACATATCAATAACAAATGATGACAGATTTAGTCCTTCATCGCTGCACGTCTACAGATTCAATACCCAGTTAGGCCAGATTTCAATTACACATGTAAATGACCAATAAAGGTCAGTTAACTGCAGCACAAGTAAGAGTATTATCACAGGATTAAGCTACTTTTCCATAGCACCCTTCAGGGACAATTACCAGCAGATTAGGTTATAACAGCAATCCGGTAACCCACCTAAGTAGTCAATGATGCTAGACCGTGTCACCCTGACATAGGTAAGGACATGACTGACAGCACTGACGTGACAACTGCCCACCTACCTGCGCCAATGACCCCAGCTCAGTACTTTGTTATTTATTATGCCTGAATCGCTAGAATTCACATATATAATAATGACAGTTTGTACACACTTCTGATCTAATGCAAGAAGGCAGACGAGTGCTCAAGTGGAAATGCCCTCAATTTAACTGTAATACGATAGCATTGCAATATATAGTAGAAGCAATCAAATGATCACAGGTTTAATTCCCCTAAGGGGACTAAAAAATATCATCAAAATACAAAAATGTTTTAAAAGAAATATATAACTTTCAATCCCTCCTTTTGTAAGTTAAAAAGTACAGAAATAATAAAAAATGAGGAAATTTGCTGTCTTCTAATCCGTACAAGTCCAATCTATCAAAATAGAAAATAGAAAAAGAATTTAAATGTCTGCACTGATGTTTTTTTTGCCACTACTCTTTGCCTAAAATTCTATAAAGGGTAGTTAAAACTTTATATGTACAGCAATAAAAACGTCACTTCAATGCATTAAAAAAACCCTTCACATAGCTACATCGTCGGAGAAAGAAATAAACTATTGGTCTCAGAAAATGTCAACTTTTGTTTTTTTATTATACAAAGTACAGAGTTTTAACACTAATATATATATATATACAGTACAGACCAAAAGTTTGGACACACCTTCTCATTTAAAGATTTTTCTGTATTTTCATGAAAATTGTACATTCACACTGAAGGCATCAAAACTATGAATTAACGCATGTGGAATTATATACTTAACAAAAAAGTGTGAAACAACTGAAAATATGTCTTATATTCTAGGTTCTTCAAAGTAGCCACCTTTTGCTTTGATGACTGCTTTGCACACTCTTGGCATTCTCTTGATGAGCTTCAAGAGGTAGTCACCGGAAATGGTTTTCACTCCACAGGTGTGCCCTGTCAGGTTTAATAAGTGGGATTTCTTGCCTTATAAATGGGGTTGGGACCATCAGTTGTGTTGTGCAGAAGTCTGGTGGATACACAGCTGATAGTCCTACTGAATAGACTGTTAGAATTTGTATTATGGCAAGAAAAAAGCAGCTAAGTAAAGAAAAACGAGTGGCCATCATTACTTTAAGAAATGAAGGTCAGTCAGTCAAAAAAATTGGGCAAACTTTACTGTATGTATATGAAATGATAGGTTTTTTTAACACTAAAATGTGTGTGTATGTATATACACAGACATACAGTACAGACCAAAAGTTTGGACACACCTTCTCATTTAAAGATTTTTCTGAATTTTCATTACTTTGAAAATTGTACATTCACACTGAAGGCATCAAAACTATGAATTAACGCATGTGGAATTATATACTTAACAAAAAAGTGTGAAACAACTGAAAATATGTCTTATATTCTAGGTTCTTCAAAGTAACCACCTTTTGCTTTGATGACTACTTTGCACACTCTTGGCATTCTCTTGATGAGTTTCAAGAGGTAGTCACCGGAAATGGTCTTCCAACAATCTTGAAGGAGTTCCCAGAGACGCTTAGCACTTGTTAGCGCTTTTGCCTTCACTCTGCGGTCCAGCTCACCCCAAACCATCTCGATTGGGTTCAGGTCTGGTGACTGTGGAGGCCAGGTCATCTGGCTCAGCACCCCATCACTCTCCTTCTTGCTCAAATAGCCCTTACACAGCCTGGAGGTGTGTTTGGGGTCATTGTCCTGTTGAAAAATAAATGATGGTCCAACTAAACGCAAACCGGATGGAATAGCATGCCGCTGCAAGATGCTGTAGTAGCCATGCTGGTTCAGTATGTCTTCAATTTTGAATAAATCCCCAACAGTGTCACCAGCAAAGCACCCCCACACCATCACACCTCCTCCTCCATGCTTCACGGTGGGAACCAGGCATGTAGAGTCCATCCGTTCACCTTTCCTGCATCGCACAAAGACACCGTGGTTGGAACCAAAGATCTCAAATTTGGACTCATCAGACCAAAGCACAGATTTCCACTGGTCTAATGTCCATTCCTTGTGTTCTTTAGCCCAAACAAGTCTCTTCTGCTTGTTGCCTGTCCTTAGCAGTGGTTTCCTAGCAGCTATTTTACCATGAAGGCCTGCTGCACAAAGTCTCCTCTTAATAGTTGTTGTAGAGATGTGTCTGCTGCTAGAACTCTGTGTGACATTGACCTGGTTTCTAATCTGAGCTGCTGTTAACCTGCGATTTCTGAGACTGGTGACTCGGATAAACTTATCCTCAGAAGCAGAGGTGACTCTTGGTCTTCCTTTCCTGGGGCGGTCCTCATGTGAGCCAGTTTCTTTGTAGCGCTTGATGGTTTTTGCAACTGCACTTGGGGACACTTTCAAAGTTTGTCCAATTTTTCGGACTGACTGACCTTCATTTCTTAAAGTAATGATGGCCACTCGTTTTTCTTTACAATTCGGCTTTTTTCTCGCCATAATACAAATTCTAACAGTCTATTCAGTAGGACTATCAGCTGTTTATCCACCTGACTTCTGCACAACACAACTGACGGTCCCAACCCCATTTATAAGGCAAGAAATCCCACTTATTAAACCTGACAGGGCACACCTGTGAAGTGAAAACCATTTCTGGTGACTACCTCTTGAAGCTCATCAAGAGAATACCAAGAGTGTGCAAAGCAGTCATCAAAGCAAAAGGTGGCTACTTTGAAGAACCTAGAATATGAGACATATTTTCAGTTGTTTCACACTTTTTTGCTAAGTATATAATTCCACATGTGTTAATTCATAGTTTTGATGCCTTCAGTGTGAATGTACAATTTTCAAAGTCATGAAAATACAGAAAAATCTTTAAATGAGAAGGTGTGTCCAAACTTTTGGTCTGTACTGTATGTGTATAAAAAAATATATATATACTGGAGATATGTATATATATATATATACACACATACACACACATATATTTTAGTGTTAAAAAAACTCTTTCATTATACTTCTAAGTCATTTTTACTGCACAATGAAGGCTGTAAAAATGAAACTGAAAAACTGAAAAAACAAACAAAAAACAATAGCAGGATTGCATTTTTTTTCTTTTACCATTTCATTCCACAAGCCCTCATATGGCTATATCAAATGTAAAATTAAAAATGTTATGTCTCATGCGAAGGGGAGGAAAAAACCAAAGTGCAAAAAAAAATGGAAAATAGCCCTTGTGAATATATATTTCTATACACTATAAAGGTCGCTACTGCAGCTGCTCTGATCCTTACTGTTCTCTCCTATCGGGAGCAGGAGAGGTTTTGGACAAGTACTCAGGTTATTTAATAAAAATGTGTGTGGTGTTATGAATTAGAACAAACTATGGTAGGTTTTCGGTTACCTACTTTTATCTTCCTACACACCTGTGGGCCACCTTGGAATTAAAGTTTTAGAATATCTGTTTATTTTATTAACTAACTTTATTTTTAAAGGTAGTTGTCTATTTTTACACTCATTGTGTTTTTATATTTTGCCCTTCTCATAAATGAATAAAAAAAGAAAGCGTTTAAAAAAATATATTGAAACATCATATAGACGACAAGGAACAATACCTCTTGTGTTAACTTCTCATATCATATTCTAGATAATTTGTATTAAATGAATTATTGTTAATGGTTTTTTTTAAATAGTTGTCAATTTATACAGCAAATTTGTTTTTACAATTTGAACACAAATTAAAAACAAAAAAGAAAAAGTTAATAACAAAAGCGCCAAGCAGATGTCAATGTGCAATACTTCTTGTATTAACTTCTGTCACAATATTTTAGACAAATTTTGTGCTCCTTGCCGCCCCTGAATAGAAGGTAATTGCATGTAACCTCGCTATGGAAGTTATAATTACAGAGCTTGGTTCTTACGTTCGGTATTACTGCATGCCTCGGCAAAGCCGTCTGCATTCAATTTCTCAATTTTAACATGCGTTCGGTGTTGTTTTATATTGTTGAGTCCTATAAGTCTTGCGGATATTTTCCTTTTTTTCGCAATTAGTTGAGATTAACTTAGATTTGTGTAAATTCTTGAAAATACGGGCACTGCCATATTGTATTGAAGTGTTTTGCCTCATACTTTATGGGCGGTTGAACATGCAGGAGCTTGTTTCTGGTTTTACTAGACCCTAGGGATAATATGACACATTTATTTATCTATTGCTGGCTGCAGATTAATTTATTGGCATTCAAGTCTCAACCAAGACTCCCAATGTCTTCTTGGAATTACTTCGAAGCTCCTTACCATAAAGGGTGTGTGAGAATCTGTTTGACTGGGTTGTTACAGGATCTTGGGCCTGATAGGACTCATTTGTATGCATCTTTGGAGTTTGCGGTTGGGTGTTTATGTGGGAGGTGCGAAGCCCGGACATGAAAGGGCCTTGCCACAAAGCTGCATGAAGCCGAAAAACAAGGTGGGGAAAAGTCAACTGTTATGACATTCAAAGTCGGATGAATCGCGAGCGCTCGACAGACCTTCCAATAACATGTGATTGTTTTTCTGTCATTTCCTCTCTGCTGGCTTTGATATTAGTGAAATATATGGCTGTTCTTGGCCGGATTTATGCAGCCTTCCTGCCTTGCAGCTAAAGGTGTTGTTTAACTTTTTACAAGAAAAATAAAAAGGGGCAGCAAGTGCTTAAAAAAAATAAACAACCCCAAAAACAACTGCACTCACCTCTTCAAATCACCCAACCTAAGGTTAGGTTCCCACGAGCGTCTAAAAATTTTTTATCCAGAAAAGTGGGACGATTATTTTTCTTGTCATCCATGTACAATCCATTTTTTTACAGCAGTAGCTATTAATCATTTACAAGACCATATACAGTTTCCAATGTTACAGAATTGTAGTGTATCTGTAAAAATCAGATGCTACACTGTCTCTCTGCATGGCGCTTGATTTTTTTTGTGCACCCATAGACTTGAATGGGCGAGTCTCATCCGATTTACAGAAGAAGCCAGTCCATGCTGCAATTTTTTTCACATACATACTGGGTCAGGGAAAATAATTGTTCACCTGAACCAGGGCTGTGGAGTTGGAGTCGTGGAGTCGGAATAAAATGGACCGACTCTTAAAATATATAATAAATTGGTACAGTAATTCAATGCAGTATGTGCTGTAAATGTTTTCATAAGAATTTGGGAAAGTTCTGAAATGTCCTATAAATGTCCATTCTATTCCTGATCTAAGGATCTTGGCTTTTAGTTGAGATGAATATGTGCTGCTCTTTATGTACACGCTCAGTAGTAAGGCAGTGCTGTGGAGTCGGAAGTCATGGAAATTGAGGAGTCGGAGGTTTGGATTACCGACTCCACAGCCCTGATCTGATCTGCCCAATTAAATAACATTGGTCTCAGTGCTGTGTGAGTACCCCTTTATGGGCTTATTCACTTGTCAGTATTTGGTCAGTATTTTGCATCAGTGTTTGTACCAGGAATGGAACTGACAGATACTTGAAATATTGACACCTGTCCTTTGTTTTGGAGACAATCCTGTTTTTGGCATAAAATTACTGATAAAGTAGTCAAGTGTGAATAACGCCGAAAGACAAGAATATCCTCCTGCATCTCCATCACTACTTTGCCCCTCATATGCTGCCCTTTGTATAAACTTCATGTATGAGCTGTCAACCTTAGGTGATCAGATAGCTGTTTCCATAGAGCAGTGTGATGTCAGAGCCCCGCGCACACTTTATCTCGGTGTTTCACTGCTTGTCACATTGAAGTGTTTATCATAGAAAATCTAAGCGAGAAGCGGGCCGTGTTTGACTTTCAGAAAGCCTTGCCTTTATTTACCTGTTCTTCTAAGGTTCTGTCAATGTTTGTTTTGCGGTAGTTGTTCATCTGCAGAACATACTGTTGCACCGGGCAATCTCTCAAGGGTACACTGCCGCATGCGGATGGGACTTTTCTTGTTCCTGTAACCTTTACCCAGCAATTGCATCCTCTGAAGAAGAATATTGTAAATAGTTTTCTGGGCGGAGGGATTTACTTTGTCATTTATTTGACATTTTTTAGTCCCTAAGGAATTCTATTCTCCTGAGAATCATTTTAATGACATGTGCATGGGAACAGCAGAGGTGGCTCATTAATAGTGGAAGTAACTGTGTAATCTGGATTACATAAATTATTTTTGAGTTCTCTCAGCATAGCATTTTCAAAGTGTACCTGTCATTTTATAAAGGTTTTTATACATTAGAGATGCTGCATAGTGTGTCTGATTGATGGGGGTCAGGGTCTTAAGTTCCCCTACGATCACTCAAATACCGCTCTGACTGGTACCGCACAAAGCAGTGTGCAGGCTAAATAGTGAGTCTGGGTCTGTTCACAGCTCTAGGAGAATGAATGTTCAAACCCATAGACTTACTAATGAGCCGGTACACCGCTCTGTACACACAGCTCATGCAGACTTCAGAGTGGAGTTTTTAGCAATCAGTGGGGGTCTCAGTACCTGGACACCCACTGATCAGCGACACTATGCACCTGTAATATATACAACTTATAAAATGAGTTAACGAATAGCGATTTCACATAAAAACTTGCAAAGTTGCGTTACTTTCTTTACCAACTTTACTTGTACAGAATCATACAAAATAGGCACTTTTCATAAAAATAAGGATATTGTAAAAATGATGCATTGTCATAGTGACTGTAGCCAATGTCAGTCTATTCATTGGGGAAACATAAGTGGGTATTGTGTAATTAAAGACAATTCATGGGAAATTGTAATTGAGATTTTATTTAATAACTGAAGATGGTTTTGTTTCATTGTTACAGGGGAAAGTACAACCACAGTCAGCCCGTACATTGAAGGAGGCGTAAGCGATGGACAATGGCATTCTGTACAAGTGCAGTACTACAACAAGGTAGGAAACCCTGCTATACAAAGAAACTAGATGCGTGGCAGTAGATTATATCCAATAAGTGTGGTTTGAAGGTGAATATTTAATTTGTAAATATTTATATATTTTACACTGAGATGTTGATTGTTTGCCTTGATTGCTGATAATTAGAAATAACCTACGTAACCGGCGTACATGATGTAACAGGCATTGTCAAGAGGAGTTATTTTTTAATATGATTGGCTGGAGAATCCAAGACCTTGTTGAACCTGCAGGCATACTGAAGTGTCTCGAAAATTTGTCTCGTTTTTACACACAAGGGAGGTTGATGGTGACTGTGTGTTTGATTTCATGCTGAACAATAAGCTGAAAGCTAAGGACTGGGATGATGCGGGAAAGGTGAACAAAAGGTGTGCCAGGGCTCGTAAATAGGCCGCTCAGGTTTCACTGGCGTATTAACTAGACATTGGCTGGTATAATGTTACTCCAGTACATATGGAGAGGGTCGGTAATGTTTCTGGAATGTTCAGTCGCTACTGCTTAATTGACATTTTTTCTTGTTCCATTTTCCTCCAGGTCAGTGGGCAGCAGTCCCAAGTGATTTGCGTACAACCCCTAGTTACAGGTCTTTGTACTGTGCCTCTATATTAAACCACAATAGCCTTTGAAAGTGAGCTTTTGCTAATTATTTGGAATATTTCTAATTAGTGCGAGTTCAGTCAGTTTCACTAGTGGTTACTGGTCCTTGACCTTGGATACTTCTTATTCATTCCTACAACTAGATCAAGAAGAGGAAGGACCAGTAGCTACTATGGAACCACTTTTCCTTATTTATTCTCTTGTGTTGATGTTCCTCGGAAGTTCGTGGAAAGTAGAAAAAAAAATTATTGCACTTGTGTTAGAAACAATAAACTATTAAACATTAAATTAGAAACTATTAAACATTATGCCAATCCGTCATATTAATTAATTAATTAATTTATTTATTAATTAATTTATTTATTTATCTCTAGTTTTGGGCAATTGATATCCAATATGTGAAACTTGAAAAATAATGGCATTTTGTGACATATTGTCATTAAAACACCCTTTGTTTGCAATCATCTCTTGGGACCTCTGGGACCAATTGTTGGCAGCAACTTCCCACCCTTAGGAGTGACAGATATGAGCTGATTGTTTGCCTCTCCATGCAGTGCAGCTGTTCAGTTGGCAAGCAATGGGAGTCTTGCTTGTGCTAGTAGTTCATGTGCTACTGTGTAAAGATGATCTGTCAGTTCTCAAATGTCTGTTTTAGTAAATACAAGGATTTACATTAAAATAACAATTTTGTAATAACTCAATGGTGTGCGATTCCTCTGTTAAAGTCTTAATAAATTGACAACTGGGTGTTGCCATACCCTTGTCATAGAGGTGTGTCTGCACAGTCTTATAATGATAGTGCTGATTGGATAGTGTCAGAGAGTACAGGCACACTCCCCCAACTGACAACACCCTGTTGTCAATTTATTGATACATATCTGGAAATAATAAGAGTTTAAATATTTAGTAAAATGTAAGACTTATTAACTTACATGATTTAATTCTAGATCGTGTAGCTTGGGAAAAATTGAAAAGAAATTGGGTAAATCAAAATAATTAAAATCTAAAATTAAGCCGTCACTGGTTAGAGTCTCAAAGGAAAGTTATAAGCAGAAAATGACCTATTGTTTAAATCAGGTTTTTGTGTTACATGTATTTATGTATGTATTTAAAAAAATATTTAAAAAATATATATTTCGTATTACGATCTTTATTAAAAAAAAATAATTGTAACATTTTCACACTAACTATTGGGCCATGTTTAGTTATTTTAGGATGAGTTTATAGGAGTTTTCTTATCAGCAGAGGCAGGATTACAATGACAGATAACAACACTATACACAGGTAACAAAGGATCCACTATTCTTTCACAATAGGCAATGTCATAGCTGACACTGCTACTCCTCCTTTCACAATACACTTTGCACATGCTCATTAGACACTTCAATACAAAATATAGGGTCAGGGGCTGACCATTGTGACTTTGTATATGTGTTAATGCTAAAAAAGTCGCAGTAGGTAGTGATGAGAATTGCAAAATAACTTATTTTTTTTTTAACCGTTTTGTGCTCCCTGCTGGACATGGATGTAACATGCCAGAGTGTGCATATATGTTGCGGGCTCAGGATCTGTGTCCACTTCAAACAGGGCAGATGCCTGCTGTAATACATAGCTGCTATCTACCTTTAACACTGATTGGTGCCAAATGCAATTGCTGTTTAGCTATTTAAATGCTACTGTCAATCTCTGACAGCGCATTTAAATAGCGCTTTTGTCAGAATGTGCTTACTGAAGCAATCGTGGGGGACCGATGGGTTACCATGACAGCCAGGAGCCTGCTGAAGTCCCCTGTAACCACCATCTTGGTACTCCTCTGAAGCTCAACTTAGCTTTAACCCCTTTCCAACATGTGCCATACAAAAAGCGGTCGGCGCTCATAGCAAGTGAGCATTTCTTCTACATACAGGCGATCAGATAATCACAGCTTCTAGTCTCCCATGGAGACTATTGAAGCAATGTAAAAGTAAAAAAAAAATGTTTTTAAAAATAGAAAAAAAAAAAACTTTTAAAATAAAACTAAACAAATATACACATATTTGGTATCGCCGCGTTCAGAATCGCCCGATCTATCAATATACAAAAAGAATTAATCCGATCGGTAAACGGCGTAATGAGAAAAAGAATCAAAACGCCAGAATTACGTTTTTTTCGGTCGCCGCAACATTGCATTAAAATGCAATCAAAAGATCGTATCTATCCCCAAATGGTATCTATAAAAACGTCAGCTCGGCGTGCAGAGAATAAGCCCTCATCCGGCCCCAGATCCCAAAAAATGGAGACACTACAGGTCTCGGAAAATGGCAATTTTTTTTTTTTTTTTTAACAAACTTTGTTTTTTTTTTCACAACTTAAATCAAAAAGAACCTATACTTGTTTGGTATCTACAAACTTGTAATGACCTGGGGAATCATAATGGCAGGTCAGTTTTGGTGTTTAGTGAACATGGTAAAAAAAAACAAAAAAAAAACCTGTGGAATTGCACTTTTTTTTTGCAATTTCACCACACTTGGAATTGTCTTTCCTGTTTTCCAGTTCACTACATGGTAAAACTAGTGGTGTCGTTCAAAAGTACAACTTGTCCCACAAACAATATGCCGTCACATGGCTATAATGACAAAAGTAAATAAGTTATGGCTCTGGGAAGAAAGGGAGTAAAAAACGAAAGTGCAAAAAAATACTGGGTTAGCTATAAAACTGTGATATTGCAGTATATAGTATAAGCGATTGCAGTTTAAAGTCCACTAGGGTGACTTAAAATAAAGTGAAAAAAAAGTTATTAAAATACAAATGTCTAATTCTTATTTCCTCCAACTTCTGTCATCAGGTAGCCCCCATATACATTAGATGGTTGATAGGAAGTGTTGAGAGGCCCCTTGTATGCATTAGATAGCTGGCCAATTTGCCCTCTATTTGGCAGGTTTGACCAATGTACATCGTATATGTACGGCCAGATATGTGAGACATGGGCATGCTTAAGGATTTTTACCATCAGTTTAAAAGCTAAATCACAGGGTAAAAAAAAAATTATATTTTTTTAAAGGGATAATTTTGTGAAGAGCTTGGCAACTCACTTTTTATTATATTTATTGGTATAGTTCTCGTGTATTATATGTGTATAGATATAAAATACCACAACTTAACCATAAGAATATTTAGGCTCCAATATCCCTTTGGAACCCATGGTTTCACATTCTGAGTTTTCTATGCAGCATAAATGGAGGAAATTGCATTTTTTTTTACTCTTTCTATTCACGGCTTTTCAGTCTTGAGGGCACTGTCTCTGCCTATTGACTTTTAAGGGACAAATGTAACCATGAACCATGAAAGCCTTTTTAAAGGAATATCCCATTTGTCTCTTAGCAACTTTCTCACCAAGATGAGGTCATTGTAACTTGTATCATCCTATGAGAGCTTGCGTCGGTACAGCAATCTTATTCCAAGTGTGGACTGTTTCATAACAGCCATGCGTAGAGGGAGCTACAAGAAGTTATTTTCAGACAAGAACAGTGAAATTTACATGATGAACACACGATGTGTAGTATTAATAATAACATGCATACTTTAAGAATGCTGCTGTTACATAAGACATTACTTTGCAGATTGTACTTTGGCTGGTGAATCTGTGCTACAGTAAATTTATCACTTAAACATGAGCCATATATGAGAGAGGTGGAGTCGGGAGTCGGTGTCATGGAAATTGAGGAGTCGGAGTCGGAGGTTTGGCTTACCAACTCCACAGCCCTGAGTAGCATGAAGGATATGGGTTTGCCAAACCATCTGATCAGCCTCATTAGCAACCTTTACATTAACTAAGAAGCAACAGTCCTAACGGAGCAAGGCGACACGGCATGGTTCAAAGTAGAGCGAGGCATCAGACAAGGCTACACCCTGTCACCATTTCTATTCAACTTATATGCAGAAGTTATTTTCAAGAAGGCTGGACTTGCCGATAAAGCAGAAGGAATAAAAATTACTGGATGAATCATCAACAGTCTTAAATATGCAGATAATACAACATTGATAGAACATTGATAGCAACAAGTGTAGATGGAATAAAGGAAATATTACGTAGTGGGAAGATGGAAAGCTTGAACAAGAGACTGCTACTCAACACAAAGAAGGCAAAGATATTGGCTACTGCCAGGTACGACCGGGACACCTTTGAGATGGATGACAATGAACTGGAAGTTGTAAATGACTTCAAGCTACTCGAATCAATGATCACTCAAGATGCAGCGACGACACCGGAAGTCAATAGGAGAATAACTATGGGGAATTCAACAATGAAGTTACTGGTCAAGGTCTTCAAATTGAGGAACATTTTACTGGCGACGAAGACACGGCTCGTACATAGTTTGGTCTTTTCTGTGGTAACATATGAATGCAAAACTTGGATGATAAACAAGTCAGAGGAAGAATTGACGCCTTCGAAATGTGGTAATGGAGAAGGATGTTATCAATACCATGGATGGCTAGAAGAACAAACAAATTAATTTTGGAACAAATCAAGCCAGATATGTCACTCGAAGCAAGGATCACCATGCTATGACTTGCCTACTTTGGACAACATACAAAGAGAGCAATTACTGAAAAAGGACATCATAGTTGGAAGAACAGAAGGAACAAGGCGATGAGGAAGACCAGCAACAGGGCCGGCGTCACCACCCGGCGCACCCGGGCAAGTGCCGGGGCCCTGGACAGAAAGGGGGGACCACTCATCTGGGTTGCTTGCTAATCTATCGCTATGTGTCATGTGCGTGAGCGGCGCTGCGGTACTGCCCGCAGCGTCCTTGGTTATAGCCGGCCGGCAGATCCTCTTCTGGACAGCGGGGGGCCCGTACTCACCTCGGTTGTTATGTGAGCGCTGCCCGCCGCGTCCTGGGTTACCGCCGGCAGGCAGATGCATCCTTAGCTTCCTCTCTCCTCCGGCTATTGAGTGCTCAGCGCTGCAGACATCCAGCCAGATGGTGGCAGTGCTGTGCACCATCTATTCCTACCGCAACTGCACTGCCTTCTGACTGGGTCCCTCCTCCGAGCTCGTGCTCCTCGGAAACCAGGAGCCAGCCACAGTCAGCACACACTGCCACCGACCGCAGGTAACTTTTTCTGTGCACGTCTTACTCTTATCAATGTCTTTCTATCTATAGATACATGATGTCACAGTGATAGTCACATGCATCATCATGTATCTATAATCTATAAATAGAAAGACATAACTTGACTATACTATATATCTATCTAAGTCAACTCAGCACAGCAGCACACACACTAGTACTAAGCACAGCACTGTCTGCAGTATCTTACTGTGTGGAATAGCAGAGAAGGAAGGGGCAGCAGCCAGGGCAGAGGTAGGCATGCCGCATGATGGTGCCTGGCTGCTCTGCAGCTGCTATAGGAGGGGACTGGAGGGCTATACTTAATGGTCTGACTCTGACCCACCATCACCAACATCCCTACCCGTTCCATTTGCTCATCAAGAGAATGCCAAGAGTGTGCAAAGCAGTCATCAAAGCAAAAGGTGGCTACTTTGAAGAACCTAGAATATAAGACATATTTTCTGTTGTTTCACACTTTTTTTGTTAAGTATATAATTCCACATATGTTAATTCATAGTTTTGATGCCTTCAGTGTAAATGTACAATTTTCATAGTCATTAAAATACAGAAAAATCTTTAAAATGAGAAGGTGTGTCCAAACTTTTGGTCTGTACTGTGTGTATATATATATATATATCTTTCTCTGCGGTATGTGTGCATCATGAATCATGGTATGTGTTAAAGGGGCCCACTGAGACTCTTTCGCCCAGGGCCCACAAAAACCTGGAGCCGGCCCTGACCAGCAACCCAATTTCTTGATACAATCAAGATAATGGCAGAGAAGACCCTAGTGGACCTATCTAGGCTTGTACAAGATTGATCTTCCTGCAAATCGTTCGTCCATCAAGTCACCATGGTTCAAGATCGAGCCGAAGGCCCCCAAAAAAAAAAGATTAAACTATGGATGGATCTGCTTTCTGTTGCTAAATAGCAGATTTTCTTGTGGCAATGCTGTTTCACTCATTGGAAAGGAGATAGTTGCTTCAATATACAACAAATGTCATCAGAATACTTGTTTTGTGACTGGTCCAGCACATTAAATCAGTATCTGACAATAACAGTCCCCATACACATCACTTTATAAAGTTGGCCAAAATTTCCGATTTCATCCATAATGAACAATTGTTGGGTCTCTTGAGGAAACAAAAGCTTGTTAGTTTCAATCAATGGCTCACTGAAGATTGTCGTGCATTATCAATCACTAGACCGACCGGTTATGTTGGATTTTTTCAACCAATTATAAGCACTGGCTGTTATATCCACTGAAAAAGCAGTCAATGCAGTAGTCTTTTTTCTCCGTCATTGAATGATTGTTGTTTGGCCCGTATTTGTCTCATATGAATGGGAGCTTTAAAGAGAAGCGATGATAAAAAATGACTTGTTTAAATCAGGTTTTTGTAATGCGTGTATTTTTTAAACATTTTTGCCTTTTTTTTTCGTATCATGATCTTTTTTAAAAATAAATGAATAATCTTGCACCTTTCACACTGGCCACTTGGGCTTTTTTAATCTCGTAATTCCTGTTTTTTCAGGAAACAAAACATGAACATCAGACACTGATCCGATCTTTTGTATTCAAGCATCTAATGAACCTGTACAAAGGTCATTGTGAAGGGAGAGGACCAGAGGGTACATGGTCAGCTGTGACATCACCTCTTGTGATTTTATCAACTGTTTATAGAGATGTTACCTAACATTGCAATCCTACCTCTCATGATAAAGATGCTGAAAACCTTTCCTAAAAGGATAGGAAGCATGGGTCTAAAAAAAACCCACAGTGACCAGTGTGAAAATTGCAATTATTTTTTTTTAAATAAACAATATGAATATGATATTAAAAATGTAAAAGAAACATTACCAAAAAAGATGTTATACAAAAACCTGATTTAAACAATAGATCATCTTCTGAAGAAAGCATCCTTTTAAATTTAAGGTCACAAAGTTTTTGGTCACACTACAGCTGAGCCACAGCAGCTCTGCATGACCTACTCTCATTTCTGAAAAGGGATAAAGTCATCACATCTATGGCCCTGGGTGAAGCTCAAGCGAAACCCGCATTGGGTGTGTTCTTGTGCTTGGGTATATTTCTTTCATGCATTATTGCTTTATGCCCTTAAGCTGGTTTGTTCACTTTTTGGCTGCTGGGATGCCCATGATCCACTTTGATTAGTTTACTTGTAGTATCTCCCAGGTCTGCCCTAATTTGGCAATTTAGCCCCATAGCTTGATAGCATGTTCTTTTATTGATAAATTTAAACTTATCTCTACACTTTGTCCTGTCTTCAGCTAGATGAATTTTACCTATTTATGTATATATAATGGAAATTTAGCCTATACTTTGTGAATATATTCTCCAACTTCTGACACTTGTGAAGTTGGTTTTATACAGTGGTGTGAAAAAGTGTTTGCCCCCTTCATGATTTCTTATTCTTTTGGATGTTTGTCTCACTTTAATGTTTCAGATCACAAAACAAATTTAAATATTTGACAAAGATAACACAAGTAAACACAAAATTCAGATTTTAAATGAAGGTCTTTATTATTAAGGGAAAAGGAAATTCAACCCTACAGGGCCCTCTGTGAAAAATTAATTGCCCCCCCCCCCTTTAAAAAAAAAATTAACTGTCGTCTATCACATCTTTGGGAAGCAGAGTTCACCTTCCCTAGCTACACACAGGCCTGATTACTGTCACATAGGACCTGCCTGACAAAGTGAAGTAGACCAAAATATCATCAAAAGCTAGACATCATGCTGCGATCCAAAGAAATTCAGGAACAAATGATAAAGTAATTGAGATCTATCAGTCTGGGAAAGGTTATAAAGTCTTTTATAAAGCTTTGGGACTTCAGCAAAACACAGTGAGAGCCATTATCCACAAATGGCACAAACATGGAACAGTGGTGATCCTTCCCAGGAGTGGCCGGCTGACCAAAATTACCCCAAGAACACAGTGACGACTCATCCAAGAGGTCACGAAAGACCCCACAATAACATCCAAAGAACTGTAGGCCTTACTTGCCTCAGTTAAGGTCAGCGTTCATGACTCCACTTTAAGGCCATGGTCCCACTATCAGTATTTGGTCAATGTTCAGTCAGTATTTTTTCTCAGGAGTGGGAGCCAAAATCAGGTGATGAACAATCAGATAAAAGGTATAATAGAAACAAGTGCACCAATTCTGCATTTATCACCCACTCCTGGTTTTGGCTCCCACTCCTGAGAAAAAATACTGACGAAATACTGATAGTGGAGCTGTGGCCTAAGAAAGAGACTGGGCAAAAATGGCATGCATGGCAGAGTTCAAAGACGAAAACCACTGCTGAACAAAAACAACATAAAGGTTCGTCTCAGTTTTGCCAGAAAACATCTTGATGATCGCCAAGACTTTTGGGAGAATACTCTGTGGACTGACGAGACAAAAGTTTAACTTTTTGGAAGGTGTATGTCCCATTACATCTGGCTTATAAGTAACACAGCATTTTAGAAAAGGAACATCATACCAACAGTAAAATATAGTGGTGGTTGTGTAATGGTCTGGGGCTGTTTCCAGACCTGGAGGACTTGCTGTAGTAAATGGAACCATGAATTCTGCTGTCTACCAAATCCTGAAGGAGAATATCTGACCATCTGTTTTGTGACCTCAAGCTGAAGCGCACTTGGGTAATGCAGCAGGACAATGATCCAAAACACATCAGAAAGTCCATCTCTGAATGGCTTAAGAAAAACAAAATGAAGACTTTGGAGTGGCCTAGTCAAAGTCCTAACCTTAATCCTATTGAGATGCTGTTGTAGGACCTTAAAGAGGCTATTCATGCTCGGAAACCCTCTAATGTGGCTGAATTACAACAATTTTGCAAAGATGAGTGGGCCAAAATTCCTCCAGAGCGTTGTAAAAGAATCATTGCCAGTTATCGCAAACGCTTAATTGCAATTATTGCTGCTAAGGGTGGACCAACCAGTTATTAGATTTAGGGGGCAATCACTTTTTCACACAGGCTCTGTAGGTTTGGATTTCTTTTTCCCTTAATAATAAAGATCTTCATTGAAAAACTGCATTTTGTGGTTACTTGTGTTATCTTTGTCTAATATTTAAATTTGTTTTGTGATCTGAAACATTTAAGTGTGATAAACATGCAAAAGAATAAGAAATCAGAAAGGGGACAAACACTTTTTCACACCATTGTACTTATCACCAATTTCAGTTAGCTGATTTTCATTATTTATGCATATGTACTGGGTCCAGCAAACAAAGTTTGAAAAATGCATTTATCCTTTTTTTGTGTTGCACTGGCACTTTACTCAACACCAGTTTGGATATGTTCATTGATTTATTATTTTGAGTCAATATATATACATGTATTTCCAATATTGTAGCCATGAATTACATTCATACCTATCTTTTTGTTTCATGTTATTTTATATCTGTTTGGATCTCTTTTAATTCCACATTTATTTTAAATGGTTTTAAAAAAAGATTTATTACTTTATATATATATATATATATATATATATATATATATATATATAATTTTTTTTGTCTGCCATTTTTTCTTTTCTTTCTATAGTCAACATAGGCTATGGGACATTTTCGTATAAAAAAAATTTGTCCAATTTTCATCCAGAAAAAAGGACTTTTTCTTATCAGTATTGTCATCCATATATCCATTTTTTAAATTCATACATTTGACATCCGTTTTTACACAAATATAGAAGACCAAATACAGTTTATGTTAAAAAATTGCACTGCATCCATAAAAATTGGATGCAATACAGAGTATCTGTATGGGATCTGACTTTTTTTGTGCACCCATAGAATTGAATAGGTGAATCTCATCCAAATTCCCAAAAAGAATAGTGCATGTTGCAATTTTTTTTCCATGCGGACATTAGGTCAAAAAGGTCATCTGAACCTATTGAATAATATTTGCCCGAGTGCTGTCAGATTTTTCAGGGACAGCACTCGGGCTGAATATATGGTCGTGTGAATGGTGCTCTTAATGTTTTGTTCATAGCTGACCTGTCCAGCCTACAACCCTCAGATCATAAATCTCCCTTGAAGGTTCATGTATGATCACAACACAGATGTTTTTTTTTTATCTTGCATTTCCATGTAGATCATTATATAATGTTTTTGTGTGAGTGTATATACACTGCTCAAAAAAATAAAGGGAACACTCAAATAACACATCCTAGATCTGAATGAATGAAATATTCTCATTGAATATTTTGTTCTGTACAAAGTTGAATGTGCTGACAACAAAATAACACAAAAATCATCAATGGAAATCAAATTTATTAACCAATGGAGGCCTGGATTTGGAGTCACCCCTAAAATTAAAGTGGAAAAACACACTACAGGCTGATCCAACTTTGATGTAATGTCTTTAAAACAAGTCAAAATGAGGCTCAGTATTGTGTGTGGCCTCTACATGCCTGTATGACCTCCCTACACCTGGGCATGCTCCTGATGAGGTTGCGGATGGTCTCCTGTGGGATCTCCTCCCAGACCTGGACTAAAGCATCCGCCAACTCCTGGACAGTCTGTGGTTCAACGTGACGTTGGTGGATGGAGCGAGACATGATGTCCCAGATGTGCTCAATCGGATTTAGGTCTGGGCAACGGGCGGACCAGTCCATAGCTTCAATGCCTTCATCTTGCAGGAACTGCTGACACACTCCAGCCACATGAGGTCTGGCATTGTCCTGCATTAGGAGGAACCCAGGGCCAACCGCACCAGTATATGGTCTCACAAGGGGTCTGAGGATCTCACCTCGGTACCTAATGGCAGTCAGGCTACCTCTGGCGAGCACATGGAGGGTTGTGCGGCCCTCCAAAGAAATGCCACCCCACACCATTACTGACCCACTGCCAAACCGGTCATGCTGAAGGATGTTGCAGGCAGCAGATCGCTCTCCACGGCGTCTCCAGACTCTGTCACGTCTGTTACATGTGCTCAGTGTGAACCTGCTTTCATCTGTGAAGAGCACAGGGCGCCAGTGGCGACTTTGCCAATCCTGGTGTTCTTTGGCAAATACCAAGCGTCCTGCACGGTGTTGGGCTGTGAGCACAACCCCCATCTGTGGACGTCGGGCCCTCATACCACCCTCATGGAGTCGGTTTCTAATCGTTTGTGCAGACACATGCACATTTGTGGCCTGCTGGAGGTAATTTTGCAGGGCTCTGGCAGTGCTCCTCCTGTTCCTCCTTGCACAAAGGCGGAGGTAGCGGTCCTGCTGCTGGGTTGTTGCCCTCCCACGGCCCCCTCCACATCTCCTGGTGTACTGGCCTGTCTCCTGGTAGCGCCTCCAGCCTCTGGACACTACGCTGACAGACACAGAAAACCTTCTTGCCACAGCTCGTATTGATGTGCCATCCTGGATGAGGTGCACTACCTGAGCAACTTCTGTGGGCTGTAGAGTCCGTGTTATGCTACCACGAGTGTGAAAGCACAACCAACATTCAAAAGTGACCAAAACATCAGCCAGAAAGCATTGGTACTGAGATGTGGTTTGTCGTCCCCACCTGCAGAACCACTCCTTTATTGAGTGTGTTTTGATAATTGCCAATAAATTCCATCTATTGTCTATTTCATTTGCACAACGGCATATGAAATTGTCAATCAGTGTTGCTTCCTAATGGACAGTTTGATTTCACAGAAGTTTGATGTACTTGGAGTTATATTCTGTTGTTTAAGTGTTCCCTTTATTTTTTTGAGCAGTGTATATGTTTAAACTTCACCAATACCAAAAATTGTTAAGCTCATGGCGTTAAAAATCTTTTTTTTTGTCCTTTTTATACATAATACTGACTTATTGTTATGGTAAATCCTTAGCCCATACCTTCCATCACAGTTTTTGGAATGGAGACAATCCTATTAGGCACAGTAGGGGTTGGATAGGGGTCACTGGGCTGTGTTCAATGGTTTTACTCGATCAACTAAATTTTAGGATGATTTTTTAATAATATTTTTCCATTTTTTACGTATATGTAGATGAAATATCTTGTTTGTTACCCAAATGAGAAGCAGAGTGTCTCAGTTCAGGAAATGTATATGGAGAATTCCTCTGGTTGAAAGCCAGTGATGCAGTAAAGTGGACAATGAGATGGCCAATTGCACGTAATTCATTGACCTGAATCCTAAGAGGCTTCAGATGTTTAATTCACTTTACTGCTGAGTTATTGTGTGTACCAGGCATATGCACTACAAAGGAGACCTGTGCGGGCTCTCGGGGTGACTTCCTGAGACCACTACTGACAGTACGTTAGCTCATTGCTCTTTGTACAGATGCAAAAAGCACAAGACATATGAGCCCCTCTCTATAGGAATACAATGAGAACGCTAATTTTTATGCTGAACCAATTGATTAAAAATTCAGTGACACAGCACAGCCGCTCCGAGACAGATTGTACGTATAAAAGCGCTACATATGTGTTAATTTTTAGGTGCGCCAACAATGTGGAATCAAGTAGCGTTAAGCTACCAGAAAGATGGGTCAATATGATGACAGATGTTCTAGATTCTTGTGGCTTTCCAAATTAGATATAATTGATTGCTGTTTTTTAGTAGCTCTGCTCATCCAGCTTTTCAAGAATTTTTCTGTTCCTGGATGTAAAATACTCATCCTTATGAATTATAGAGTATTCTTATCTATTGTGTAGAGCGCCGATGGTGAGATGTCCTCACATGCACCATGCACATAAGGCTACACCTGACTGCAACTTGCTTTTAATAACCAAATACCTTCTAGGAATTAGTGAAATTTACCAACTGGTGACAGTTTTGTGGACAGTAACATTAGCACCTCCTAGTTAGGGATCACACAAAAAACCAATAGTGAATTCTGGATAATTTATTTTATAGCAATCATATATGTAACATTTTTAAAGGGCTTGTCGAGAGTTGGAATTACATGATTGCCTTCTTCCAAAAACAGCCCCAGCTCTGTCTCCAGGTTTTGGCTGTTATTGTTGCTCTGCTCCATTCACTTCAGTGTATCTGTATGCTAGAGTAGACTGGGGTGCTGCTGTTTTTGGACGCTGAGTCACATTATTATTATAATGCAGATGCTTTGTGGCTAGGAGGACAGCTGAAGAGCAGTTGACTTGTAGAAGGCAGCAGGCGTCAGGATGGAGAGATGAGCTTCTGGCAGCCGATGCCTTTCACTGTTTTGACTTCAGATTAGTTTTGCAATTTATCACTATAAGCTGCTGCCATCCTTATATGGTGCCGTCTCTTTCTTGGGTTATTATGAATACTATGTGAGAATACCTTACATAGACACTTGGCGTTCAAGAATCCCACAAGTATATACCATGCTAGTGTCATTAGGACATACCACTGTGTAATCTGCTTGTCAGGTAAGGAATTATTTTTTACATTTTAGAATAAATATGCCCCATTATCAGTATAGTTCCATGGTGGAGATCAAAAAGTACTTTTGCACTGTTTTTAGACACAACAATAAAAGTGATAGATCCTGTTGGTGCAAATTGGTCATTAATCTCTGGTCATTGAATCAGAGCCCTTAGAACTGCCTAGCACTTCCCGGCATCCATCCATAGCTCTCTTTGGATTAGCCGCCGCTACTTTATGATTACAGTGCACACGTGTCATCGTGCCAGGCGGGCAAATCAATTGAAGAGGGGTGGATGTCGGCTACAGATTACTGATCTGATTCTGTGAATTTTTTCGCACCAGCTATACGTAGCTACACTAAACTTGATAGCAGGTCTGTTGAAGTGAAGTTTATCGCCGGTGGTCCTCCACAGCTGGCATATAATCTATATCACCCATACTTTTTCCAGTCTACATCACAATCCTTCCCTTGCCATAATTATTGCCTCATAGCACATAAAGTACAGTGCCAATAATTATATTTTTTTCTGCCTGTCTTAGGGATTTACCTTTAGACTCTAAGCTTTGGTGTTGTCAAGACAAGCCAGAGTAACAATGAGAAACAACTTCACTCTAGTCTATGAGAAAACGCAATACTAAGTACAATGTAGCAGGCAAACACATGTCTTGTTTTTGCCTGTTTGAAGTTAATTACCTCTGAACAATTTATGCCGTGCTAAAGTGTAATTTTTTTTCCTTCTCGAGTAAGCGATCAGCAGGTCTGTGACATTTCAGATGACAGGTCTCATTAGGCATTAATATGCACATTACTAGCAATGCAAATATTTTCTGTCCATAGGGAAGATTAAATAAGGGTGAGAACAAGCCTATGCTTTATTATTATCATACACTACCATTGTTTCATAAGCGCCATACATGTAAGTTTCTAATTCTACCATTAAAGATTATTATTATAAGATTTGTAGACACTGTAATAATGCATATAAAATGACTAAAACCAATTAGTGGAGTACAACACCCTACTATAGGGTCTCACATAGTACAAAACGGGCATCAAAGGGAGCATACTATAAACACCCTTGACACCTGTTGATACTGCTTATTGGCTAATATGAATCTTATTGGCTAATATAAATCATCAAACTGGCTCGAAAACTCAGAAGAAAGGTGCCATCGACATGAATCTGCTCTAAAGGTCAAAAAGAACCAGTGAGAGAAAGAGGCCCACTATGCCCACTTTGGCCATATAGCCATACACATTAGATGGCTGTCGGTCAAATGAAGCTTCGGTCAATCATTCATCAAACAGCCGACTTGGCTGGCACCACCACATACAGGAGCGCTTATTCTTTTGAGCGCTCCTGTGTTTTTCATGAGAAAGGCGCTGTCAGACACGTCTGGTCATGGTTTATCTCTTGGAGAAGAAAGAGATTGTCAGTTCGAAATCAAACATGCCTTTTCGACATCTCCCCCGATGATCATTTGTCTGTTTCCCCCATTTACATAAGACTGTCGGCTGAACTTGTTGATAGTGGCGGGGTTGGCTGACACTAGTCTAATATGTATGGTGACCTTGATACTATTACAGTGATTACTTGTGGCCCTATTGGAGATTTTTCATTGGGGCCCACAAACTACATGTCACTGCTTAAGGCCCCCATACATATTAAATGAAAGTGGGTCAATGAAGAAAAGTTAATTGGTCAGACAAACAATCGTTTATCTATGGACCAGAATTGATCTTTAAATTGCATACATTTTTTTAGCTGTTTGAGCTGTTAGTCTTACCATCTGCAAAAAAACTCGAATATGGACAATCATTTATATAGTTTAGTTTGATTTTTACCATGTCTGTCATGTCGCTAATTGTATAGTTTGTTCTAAAACCATTAATTCGGCCCTTTACAGATTGCTTAAAGGTTGTCAAGATTATAGATAATGACCATTTTAGATGGAGCTAGTACGAGATGACGTGGTGACTTAGAAAACTGTGGATCGAATCCACTTTCGTGCAGCGCCTTTCTGCGTGTTTTACTGACGAGCTTAAGTAGATTTGGAAGCATTCCAGTGAAATGATCTGTGTCTCAGTGCTTGGGTTTGGGGTTCTTACATGTATGTCCTAGACCTTTGGCTGCACAGCAAGCTGAAACACAGCCGAGCCAGATGAGTGCTCCAAGGGGGTAATTCAATACACATAGAAGCTACTCGTTGCTGCAACTCCCACTCTCTTATATTGGAGTTTTCTGCCAATCACATGTGCTCATCAGGCATTGTAGGACAGTAACTCCGAGACCGTCACCTGCTACAATGTTGTCATTGACACGCACATCAGTCATATTAAATACTTCTCTGATAAGTCACTTTACTCCTTCCATTTTGACAAATTGGCCTAGGTATAGTATTCACTGCAGGCACAGCAGAAAATATGGTGCTTAGGAGGGAGAAGGCCACATTCATTATCTTCGTCTTGTAGCATTGAAGTGATCTTCTGGCCGTGCCTTCAGGTACATTACATACCAGTGATGTTCTGTTGGATTAACATGCATCTGAGTATCAATTTCCACCTTTTACCTGAGGTTGAAACATTTTGCACCTTTTGCTTATTAAACATGATTTATATTCATTATTCTTTTTCCATCATCTTAAGTTCATTCTTTGTTACTGTGTAGGAACCAGACATTGGGGAGGAGGCCACAGCGCCCCATATTCTTCTACATGGTTTATGAGAACCCTTAGACACATTTGCATTAACCATATTAAATTATGAAAAATTGCATATTTTTATTAAATATGTACTAGTAGCCATTACAGTAAATTGCTCATAAAGTACATTAAACTTAGCTGGCGTATATATAGCTTTATCACAAATATTCTACTGCTCTGTTTCTATATCTAAATCTTTATCAGATCAGAAAAGTTCCACATGGTAGTAGATAGAAAAATATTTAGATTTCAGAGTCCTCAGTGGTTGATACCTTTTTAATGGGTAACTGAAAAGATGGTAAAAAATTGCAAGCTTTCGAGCCTACTCAGGTCTCTTCAGGCATAGTATAACAAAGATATATTTTTCCTGTATCAACATGTTAGTAGATTAATTGATAATGTGCTGGAATGGGTTTTGCAGGAGATCAAATAAATATGGAAGTTATGAGGAATTTTTTTTACTATATGCAATTATTAGGTCATTATGCTGGGTTCTATGGGAGCTTCCAGTATAGCTCACGCATACAGCCTTTTTATGGTTATATTATATACATATATTTTTTTATATATATATATATATATATTTATAATTTTATACTTGTATAAAGATTGATGTAATTTGTGTCACAGAAAATTGAAAGCGCTGTCACAGGTAGTCACAAATTCTGCCTCCAATGAGTGTTAATGCCCTGTTGCATCGAAAAATTACATAAAAGGTAAGGTAGACTTGTGAGCGGTGGAGCAGGAAGGGGATGCCTGGGAAATGAGTTTCCATTGTGTTATCTACTGGATTGTTGGGCTGAGGCCAAAAGATTAATGAAATGATTCTCCAGGGATGATTGGACAACTAATGAGCAGATTGTCTTAACTTTGGAGACAATAGGTATCTCCACACTTCTGTGTCTTGTACGCCCAGTATCCAGCTCTCGTCTTCTTGTTGGATTGTGAACAACAAAGTTTTTATAAATGTTTTATATTTTAAAAGAGAAAAAAAAAAAGAAAAGCCTCGATTTAATTGAACATTTTTCTTTAATAGCACAATTATAATTCAGCACATTATGACTAGAAATATGCGCCACCGCCAAAATTCATGTGACCATTCAGCTAATCTTCAGCAAGTATAAAAGAGCCAAGCCCCTGAGTACTGCGGAGCTTATTCAGAAAGTCTCAAAACATTCCTTAATGCTGATCTCAAAACTATCTCTCAAGTTTATCCAATATGAATAATTCTTGAAGGGGTAATTTATACCAGTAGAATTATTGAAAAAACAGTTCAGAATGAAACAAGCCATACTCACTTTATCCATCCCCCACCACTCTGGTTCCGACATTTCCGCATCCACTGTCAATCTTTACTTCCCAATCCAGTTATAACATCTGTGATTTGGACATGTGACCTCTGCAGCCAGTCACTGACTGTGGCAGCTCACTTGTCTGGGTTGAAAACATCTTTGCTAAAGCAGGAAGTAGAGACCTGCCGTGGATCCCGGCAGCACAGGAACAAGAATGGAGGTGGATTGGTAAGATGACTCCTTTACCTTTGTTATTTTGCCCTATTTTCAGAATATTTTTTTACCTGGCTGGACAACCCTTTTAACAAAATAGTTGATGACTTGCATAAAATGTTTAATTAATGTAGTAATCTGATTGTTTAGTAATAATGGATCATTGTTTGTTTCTGCACCCATCAATAAATTATCATAACAGCTATAATGTTTTTATACTATGTTAAGCTATGTTCACACCATGTTATTGCCCATCGTATAGTGTTACATTAGGAATGCTTCTAAAACACGTGCTAAACTTGTCAATTGGTCTCTATTTCCAGACAGAGACCAAAAAAATGATTTTTGACTTCTGTCTGGCCGGTATGCTTTAGGATACCAAAAAAAAAAAGTTATGGAATCGCATAGCAATATGTTTTTCCATCCCACGAAATCCAGTAATCCATTAAACAGGTTTTGTTTATTATGAAAGTCTGTGTGATGGATGCAACTTTTTAGGCTAAGTTCCCACTTTAAGTATTTGGTGAGTTTTCGATGCCGCCATTTTTTTTTGCAGTATTTCTGCACCAAATAGGTATATCAGGTTGAGTGCGTTTTTTACATGTGTTTTTGTCGTGTTCTTTTTTGTATGTCTTTTCTTACATAAATCTGCTTTGTTTCAGATACGTCCTGTTACTTGGCTTTGATAAAACATTATTGATAGAGGCATGTGCGGATTGCATGTATTTTTAGTGTGAATTCCACTATGTAGACACACTAAAAACAGATATGCATTTCTACTTACGGATCTCCCTCATCTCATTCAAGTCTATGGGAAAAGTCCGTAACTAAAATGCATATTTACACCAAAAGAAATTGACATGATGCGTATTTTAAACACACACCGTAGGTCAGTTAACACTGCGTAAAAAAAGCACAGTGGGCATGAGTTTTCTATAAATCCCATTCACTGCTGGAACTATAAAACGCAGCTGATACTCATTGTGGGAACGTAGCCTTATTCATCTGTCAGAACCTTCGTTTAAAGGTAATCTGTCAGCAGGTTTTTGCTATGTAATCTGAAGGCAGCAGGAGATAGAGGCTGAAACACAGAATTCAGGGATGTGTCTCTTGTCAAAGTGCATGCTGTAGTTTACTAACTGTGAAGGATTTATTACTAAGATTGACATTGCTGGACTACATTAGTCTGGCAATGGCCCCTCCTGTGATAAGCACCTCACTGTCTATAGACATTGTATATACAGAGCCTGGTGTGGGCGGGGTTAGCTTTCTCAGCTCTGCTTCATTCTAAATCTAAAAGCTCTGATTTTGTCAGAACGGCTGCACCCAGTAATCTAAGTGATACATTGTTGGAATCAGGGTCTCTTTGCCTACATCAGGCTGCTCTCAGATGAGGTAGCTAAAACCTGCTGACAGATTCCTTTTAACATATATGAAGGGAGCTTTTCCTGGCATATACTTTAAGAAGAGGCCATAAGACATGACATGAACATAACCTTACAGTATGTTTGTGTATCCAATAGTGGGCTGCATTAATGCCAGCTTCCTAATTCTGTGACATTACCTGCAAATGACCAGTTGTAGATGTGTACTGCACTGTGGTAAAGATAACATCCAGTGTGGAGGAAAGCCGTCTGACCGCAGCACAGATGTCAGCATGACCTGCCTCCTCTTCTTCTTTATAGCATAACAGCTTTGGCCATTTCCACTTTCCTGGCTGAACTCTGCTCATTTTATATCCTGTTTATACAGAAAACAAATGGAACTTAGACTAAAACTATTATTCTGATTTTTCTGTCATCTATATAACAGTTTAGTTTTTTTTTCGTAAGTTTTATTAACCCCTTCATGACTGGGCCTGAATGAACTACCATTTTTTTTTAGTTTTTGTCTCTCCTCTTTTCGGCTGCCATTATTTTTTTTTTGTTTTGAATTTTTTTTTTTTACGTGGCTGTATGAAAGGAAAGTTGTGTTCACTGCATATCGCTTACTGAGCACTAAGTAGCCAGCAAAAGAAAAGACAAAAGCCATAATAAACCGCTTGTGTCTTCTTACCAGGGTCTCGGTAGCCCGAGATCCATCCCGCTTCTGCTAGATTACAGGAGCAGTAGCTTAACTGAATTTACAATGGCGTGGGGTTAAAGCCCTGAACAATGCGCCATAAATTTATGGTGAATCTGGTTCAAATATGGAATGAAAAGTTTTACAATTTCTAGTATAATGTATTAGGGTTGTACAGGTTTTGCAGTTTAACAAAGATGTACTATTCATTGATAGCAAACCGAGATCTTGAACACAAATATATATATATATATATATATATATATATATATATATATATATAAAACTGAAAAACCTCCATGCAAGGAGTTTGTATGTTCTCCCCGTGTTTGCATGGGTTTCCTCTGGGTTCTCCGGTTTCCTCCCACACTCCATACTGATAGGGAATTTAGATTGTGAACCCCAATGGGGACAGCGATGATAATGTCTGTAAAGCGCTGTGGAATTAATGGCGCTATATAAGTGAGTAAAATGAATAAATAAAAATAAAATGTATGCAATAATGATTCAATATGCCATGCTCCAAACTGGTACGGATCAGCATTCACGGCACAAAGTGAGTTTGTTTCTTCGTGACCTCGCTGTATGTTAAGCAGTTTATTTTACACCTTTTCTACAAGAATGCCAAATCTCCCGGTATAGAGGAAGACAACAATTACCTGAGCGCTTTGCTCTGTATTACCTGAAATACAGACAGGGACTGCAGAGAAACTACACAGCGTGACTATTAGAAAGGTCTTGTTCCGTCTAGTCGTCTAGTATAAAGGAGATCATTGTTCCCTGCAGTTCCCTGTAGCTCTAATTCATTTGCTTGGTACTGTTACTTCCATCAAAGCTACGCTTAAAGGGATATTCTGGTTGTAAAGAGTTATCACTAACTTTCACCTATCCACTGGCTGTGTAATAACAGGTAGATTGGTGAGTGTCTGCTGCTGGGAAGAACAGTGGGTCCTGATCCCGTGGGTGAATATTGTAGCAGCCAAGCCCGTGTGTTACCGCTCCATTAATTGTCTACGGGAGTGCTGAAGGTAGCCAAAACAGCACTCTCCTATTTTCAGCACTCCCATAGACAAATAATAGTGGTAGCACACGTGGTTGACTGTTACTCTATTTACACTCAGAATTTAGGATCCTCTGTTGTCGCCATCAGTGCACTCCCAATGGTTTGACCGATTTACCAGTTCTTACCAATCCAGATTTACAACTTATATATATGAATTCTATGTGATCGACAGCTCTTATTGTGCTTCAGTGAGGCCTACACACCTATTTCCATTGGTGTGGAGAATAAAAATAGGACAGAAGGAGATATGAAAGCGGAGGGATTTGTAATGCAAACAACAATAATAGCCAAACAAAAGATGTCAGTTTACTATTAGGTGAAAAGACAAATGACTTTGTCCCTAATGTGGTGAACAGAATGGACATGTGTCTGCAGAGAGAAGTCTAAATCCTGAAGCTGATATTGTAGTTTGTGGCAGTAGGGGAGGCTTGAAATGTAATATTGCTGCAAAGCCCGGTAGACCAACCCGTGTGACTGGGGGATCACTTGAATGTTTCCTTGATTTTCTGTAAATCACTAAACAATTATGATCTAATGACTTTACAATAACACATTAATCTGTACTTGGACAGCCCCTTTTTAAATGAATATACTCCTTTTTGTAAAATGAAAAAAAAAAGCATACTCTCACTCCCTGCAATTCTAGCAATGTCGGCCCCAGATCTGCTGGGGTTCGGGTGGCATTTGTTGAGTTTTGCACAGCAAATTATCGGCCGCTAATGGGTTGCTGCACTCTCACTTTTTTCTGCTTGTCCGAGGGAAATAAGAACGTGACAGCCTAATAGCGGCCTCTTATTGGCTGCAGGGCTCACGTGGCATAATGTGACACGAATACCGGAAGAGCCCATTCCGACATCGCTGAAATGGAGTGTGTGTATCTAAAAAAAATATTTTACAAAGGGGAGTACTTAATTAAAAATTGGTCATCCTGGTTTGGTCAACACCTTTCAATATTGTATGATTAGGATGTTGAAAGATGTCAGTGATAATTCTATTAAAATATTTTTCTTTCTGTACAAATGCAATAAATTGTGGAACATGGGGTTTTCAGCCTTGCTGCGCTGGGGTCCTGGGTTCAAATCCCACCAAGGACAACATCTGCAAGGAATTTGTATGTTCTCCCCGTGTTTGCATGGGTTTCATCCCACACTCCAAAGACATACTGATAGGGACTGTAGATTGTGAGCCCCAATGGGGACAGTAAAATAAAATATACATTGTAGCAATCACTATGGCTTGTATCGGAAAAGTTGTGGAAAGCCTGTTCCTAGAGATAATCATTGCATTTATAGTATGAAATGAAAATAAACCTGCCTCTGTCCTTACTAATGACATATTTAGAAGTGCTCTACTGCACATTAATTATATGTTACAGTGATAGTCACTTCTATAAAAGATACTGCCACTGGTCATTAATTACAGGGTGACATACCGCTCACTCACTGAGTGCATGACTGAATGCCATAGCTGCTGAACCACCAGGAGCACATGCAGGCCACCAGGACACTCATAAAACCTGCTTTATAGAGAGGTTAATATCCATGTAGATCCCACGACTGCACTAAAAACAATATATATGACTGGCCAACACCTGCCTACGGATAACATTGTCCAGACCCAGTTCAGCAGCTACAGAAGTCAAGGAACTATTCTCCTTCAGGCTGTTTTAGAAAAGTCACTCAAACTTGGCTTAGCCATGCTTGGGTCAAGTGGTGTGAAGGCAACATTGTCTGTACATTTTGACAGATATTTTCTCAGTCTTTTCTGCACATTTTCTTGTATGGCATGTTGATGAATGTGAAGGTACAATATGCATGTACTGTGCTTAATATGAATGTTCTTCTTTTCTTCAAGCCCAACATTGGAAGGCTGGGTATTCCTCATGGTCCATCGGGAGAGAAGGTGGCTGTAGTTACTGTAGATGACTGTGACACCGCCGTAGCTATAAGGTTTGGGAACCTTATCAAGAACTACACCTGTGCTGCCCAGGGAACCCAAACTGGGTCCAAGAAGTAAGTGAATTTTTTTGTTGGTCGAGCATAAATTGCTTGTTCTTTTTAGGCCTTAGTCATAGTCGGTAATAGTTTCATAAGGGCCAGTAATGTATCTAGTGAAAGCATTTTGGTGGTTTGCAGGTCGGAATGAAAAAGTTGCCATGTATGTAATATGTAACCTGTTTTTCTAGGTCTCTTGACTTAACTGGACCACTGTTGCTTGGAGGCGTTCCTGATTTGCCGGAGGACTTCCCGGTACAGAACAGACAGTTCATTGGATGCATGAGGAATTTAACAATAGACAGTAGACCGATAGACATGGCTAGTTATATAGCCAATAATGGCACTTTACCAGGTAATTTATCATTAAGGCGAAATTTTTGTGTGTGTTTTTTTTATAAATTAGCTAAACTGAAACAGCGCAGCTAGACAGAGAATGGAAGTATATAGTAATCTTTACATGTTTCAGTGAAACTTTTAGCTCAGAGTAGATTGAATATCATGAAGGAGAAAAGTGGATAATCATCTATTAAGCCACAAGTCTCAGTTAAATTATTCATTGTGAAGGGATCATCATTAAACACATTTATGGCATATTGGTTGTTTCCATACTTTCCACTCACAACAATAAGGATTGTACAGACATACATGGAGTTCACGGGTGCCTTCATTTTTGGGCTACTGGAGATGATCAAAACAATAGCAATCAGTTTGTAAAGATTTACCCAATTAATATGCTATAAATGTATTTGAAACCGCTTTTAAATATATGTTTTTCAATAGTGATTCTGGAAAAAAATGTTTTATTCTTGACTTCCTAGCAGAATGACCCGACAAAACTGTTCTTGCACGTCTTACTAATGGCTTCATATTCATCATTTAAAGGTTGTTCTGCAAAGCAGAACTTTTGTGATACCAATATATGTCAGAACCAGGGGACCTGTGTTAATAAGTGGAACACCTACTTCTGCGATTGTCCTCTGCATTATGGAGGGAAGAATTGTGAACAAGGTATGTACTGCTATTATTGTGACTTGCCATATATTGTTGGCATACAGGGCCTGATTCATTATTTATAATTTTTTTTAAGTCCTTTTTTGTATTCTCTTTCTTTTGTATCCACTGACGTTGTTCATGCCAAATTCGTCAAAATAATGTACACGGTTCATGAACAATGAAACAATGCTCTTTATTCTCAGTTTTAGACTGCTTTGTGACTTTTTAGCGCAATTCTAAAATGCGGAAAAAGTTTGGCCAAAATTTCTGGCGTACATAAAATTATTCTTGTGGGAGGGTTGAGGGGTGGCCTGGAGTGCATATGCGACTTTTCAAAAGGATGTACATGTTGTATCAGGCGAAAACATCAGGAAATACTGAACTCTGTGCACAGCTGTGAACTAAAGAAAATAGACAAACACATAAACAAAAAAAGGGCCAAAACATCCAAAACGCCACAAAAAACAAGTGCAAATGCAATAGAGAATATGGCCAACATTGTATGGTGATCAGCAGTATGTTGGTTATAATATGTTGAGAGCCACTTCCGAGTCATTACTTTATGCAATTTTTACATCTTTTATTTCACATATTACATAACGGACTCAAACTAGATTACCTAATGTTCATGCATTTATATGGACAACATGATTAATTCAAACATTGTACTTCCAATTTGATTAAAACACTACATATCAGACAGCTATGAATTAAGAATGACAATGGTATATAATTATGGAGTCCAACAGTGACTTAAAGGGAATCTGTCACCAGATTTTTGCTCCCCCATCTAAGAACAGCATGATGAATGGGCTGAGACCCTAATTCCATCGATGTATCACTTGCTTGGACTGCTTGCTGCAGTTTTGATAAAATAACTCCAGATCTACCATTTTTCTAATGGCTGAGCTAGTTAACCCCACCCAACCACTGATTGGCAGCTTTCTGTGTACGCTGTGCATAGGCAGAAAACTGCCTATCAGTGGTGGTGATGGGGTTATACAGAGCTCATAAATATGGAGGACTACTTGGCATCAGGTTTACTAGTCCTCTTGTGATAATCCCCTGCTAATAAAACTGATTTTATCAAAACTACAGCAAGCAGCCCAGTAAGCGACATCTCTCTAATCACGGTCTCTGTCTCTACATTATGCTGCTCCCAGATTAGGTGGCGAATACTTGGTGATAGATTGCCTTTAATTACAACATTATTGTTATTCCACTGTTTCTTTCTCAATCATTCAAGCAGTATGAAATTTCTGAATAATTCCTTCTAATAATATATTTTCAGTAATGCCGTTTCTACAACGGTTCCAAGGAAATGGCATTGTTATATGGCCTGAGTTGGATATTACAGTGTCTGTGCCATGGTTCATTGGGATAATGTTTAGAACCCGCCAGCCTACTGGCATGTTGATGCAAATTAATGCTGGTTCTTCAACAAAGATTAACATTCAGGTAGGTGAACAAGGGTTACTATGTAAGTATAGGGCAATGCTTAGCAATACACCTGTAAGTAACGCATGAAATTCCACATCCATGACTACTTGGGGTACTTAGACTGTATCTGTGTGCAGTGTACGTCAGAATAATCATCTGATAGATGCCCCTGAAATATGCCACTGTATAGCTATATATCACCCAAGGTCTCCTAAGTTGTTCTTTTAAAAGCTGACCTGCTAATTTATTAAAAGACCACTCCGGTGATTTTTTTTAAATTTTCCTATGTGCGTGAAATCACGTATATGAGTGTAAGGAGTTTGTATGTTCTCCCCATGTTTGCGTGGATTTCCTCCCACACTCCGGACATATTGATAGGGAATCTAGATTCTGAGCCCAATGGGGACAGTGATGATAATGTCTGTAAAGCGCTGTGGAATTAATGGCTCTATATAAGTGAGTAAAATAAATAATTTGTGTAGTAACATACTCACCGGCCTCCGCCTTCTCATGGTATCAGCCCTGCTCTGGCACTACGTCACCACATTTGTGACCTGCCGAATCACACAATGGCTGCTGTGCAGGACAGAGGTCACTTTTTGAATGTTCTCAATGTAAATCTCTGAGAACGAGGTTCTGTAGCCTGGTTCTGAGCCCCATAGACTTACATTGAGATTGTACCCGCCGCTCCACATAGTAATCTGGCAGGTTACAGAGGCGGTCATGTGACACCAGAGTGGGGCTGATACCGGGAGAAGACAGCGGCCAGCGAGTATGGTACTACACTAATTACACTCATATACGTGATATCTAGCTAGTGGGAAAATAACAATAAATCACTGGAGTGGTCCTTTAACTATCAATGTAATTTCCCTGTGCCTTGTACTATTAAGGGTGTGCACCTAGCAGTCTCCAGGCATCCATGCCTTCTTCCCCATTTAACAGAACAGACAATATTTTCTTGCTCCGCATTCTTAGACATCTGTTGTACATTGGATCTAATTTTGGATGCCCACCTTGTCAGTCCAGGTCATATATAATATATATGGTATACATTAATAATAATCACATGATACTTGGCAATAGAAATAACATTATCAAGAGCTGCCAATACTTTTTTCCAACAGATCTTGAACAGTTACCTGGACTTTGAAGTGTACAGTGGCATCACCCGTGTAGCTGGTATGAAGATCCAGCAGATGAGGGTCAGTGATGGTGAATGGCATCACCTGCTCATAGAGCTGAAGAGCTCCAAGGATGGGAAGGACATCAAGTATTTAGCGATCATGTATCTAGACTATGGAGTTTATCAGGTAGAAATTAATCTTCCATCATAAAAGTTTCTAAAGTTGCAGTTTACTTTTAACCTTTCTTGTAAAAGTTATTTTTGTACATCCAGTTCATGAGAACATGATATTCGAGGAAAGAGTTTGTGATTCCACTAAAATAATGGATTACTTGCTCACAGTGTTTTCTTCTACGTCTTGACAGAACTCTGTGGAAATTGGCAATGATCTGCCGGGAGTGAAACTGAAGGCCATCTTTGTTGGTGGATTATCTGACACAGACGGCCATGTAACGCAGGGCTTCACTGGCTGCATGAAGGTAACTGTGTAGTAATAATAGTAGTTGTTTTAAAAAAAGTTTCTTCCTTAACTAAATAGTAAACCAGCTTTATTATCGGTAAGTCTACGTTCTCACAGTAAGTATCTGGTGAGTTTTTGATGTTACAGATTTTCTGGATCTATTTGCTATATTAGGTTACTTGCAAATTTTTCATTACGTTTTTTGAGTGTTTTTTTTTATATGCATTATTATTGTGTTTTTTTTGTTGTTGTGATTCTTGCTTTAATTCGATATGTCATGTTTTATAGAAAACTGCTTTGTTTTTAAACTTCCTAGTATTTGGCTTTAATAAAACTTAATTGCCACAGTCATATGTGTTGTTTTAGTGTGTTTCTGCCACGGAAATGCAATAAAAACATATACAGTACAGACCAAAAGTTTGGACACACCTTCTCTTTTAAAAATTTTTCTGTATTTTCATGACTTTGAAAATTGTACAGTACAGACCAAAAGTTTGGACACACCTTCTCATTTAAATTTTTTTCTGTATTTTCATGACTATGAAAATTGTACATTCACACTGAAGGCATCAAAACTATGAATTAACACATGTGGAATTATATACTTAAGTGTGAAACAACTGAAAATATGTCTTATATTCTAGGTTCTTCAAAGTAGCCACCTTTTGCTTTGATGACTGCTTTACACACTCTTGGCATTCTCTTGATGAGCTTCAAGAGGTAGTCACCGGAAATGGTCTTCCAACAATCTTGAAGGAGTTCCCAGAGATGCTTAGCACTTGTTGGCACTTATTCCTTCACTCTGCGGTCCAGCTCATCCCAAACCATCTCGATTGGGTTCAGGTCTGGTGACTGTGGAGGCCAGGTCATCTGGCGTAGCACCCCATCACTCTCCTTCTTGGTCAAATAGCCCTTACACAGCCTGGAGGTGTTTGGGGTCATTGTCCTGTTGAAAAATAAATGATGGTCCAACTAAACGCAAACCGGATGGAATAGTATGCCGCTGCAAGATGCTGTGATAGCCATGCTGGTTCAGTATGCCTTCAATTTTGAATAAATCCCCAACAGTGTCACCAGCAAAGCACCCCCACACCATCACACCTCCTCCTCCATGCTTCACGGTGGGAACCAGGCATGTAGAGTCCATCCGTTCACCTTTTCTGTGTCGCACAAAGACACGGTGGTTAGAACCAAAGATCTCAAATTTGGACTAATCAGACCAAAGCACATATTTCCACTGGTCTAATGTCCATTCCTTGTGTTCATTAGCCCAAGTCTCTTCTGCTTGTTGCCTGTCCTTAGCAGTGGTTTGCTAGCCGCTATTTTACCATGAAGGCCTGCTGCACAAAGTCTCCTCTTAACAGTTGTAGAGATGTGTCTGCTGCTAGAACTCTGTGTGGCATTTACCTGGTCTCTAATCTGAGCTGCTGTTAACCTGCGATTTCTGAGGCTGGTGACTCTGATAAACTTATCCTCAGAAGCATAGGTGACTCTTGGTCTTCCTTTCCTGGGGCAGTCCTCATGTGAGCCAGTTTCTTTGTAGCGCTTGATGGTTTTTGCAACTGCACTTGGGGACACTTTCAAAGTTTTCCCAATTTTTCGGACTGACTGACCTTCATTTCTTAAAGTAATGATGGCCACTCTTTTTTCTTTACTTAGCTGCTTTTTTCTTGGCATAATACAAATTCTAACAGTCTGTTCAGTAGGACTATCAGCTGTGTATCCACCTGACTTCTGCACAACACAACTGATGGTCCCAACCCCATTTATAAGGCAAGAAATCCCATTTATTAAACCTGACAGGGCACACCTGTGAAGTGAAAACCATTTCCGGTGACTAACTCTTGAAGCTCATCAAGAGAATGCCAAGAGTGTGCAAAGCAGTCATCAAAGCAAAAGGTGGCTACTTTGAAGAACCTAGAGTATAAGACATATTTTCAGTTGTTTCACACTTTTTTGTTAAGTATATAAGTCCACATGTGTTAATTCATAGTTTTGATGCCTTCAGTGTGAATGTACAATTTTCAAAGTCATGAAAATACAGAAAAATCTTTAAATGAGAAGGTGTGTCCAAACTTTTGGTCAGTGCTTTATGTGTTTTAGTGGATTTTCCTCATCTCATTAAAGTGTATGGGGAAAATACGCAAATAAAACACATATTGACTGCAACAGACATGTTGCGTATTTCAAACACGCACTGTATGTCAGTTTATATTGTGTAAAAAAATAATCACAGAGGGCATGAGATTTCTATAAATCCCATAGACTTTGCTAGAACTGTTATACGCTGCAGTGTTTGCACAGCGAAAATACACAGTGTCAAAAATGCACCAAAAACTCATCTTGGGAACTTTGCCTAAGGCTAGGGTCACTCCAGCATATTTTCTCTCATCCGAGAGAATCTTGCCTAATGTGCTAATCACATTCTGATCAGAGTATGATCACAGTATGATCCAATTTTATCAAAATAGAACATGGAGAAAAAAAATTTCTCCATCTTCTTCTTTCTGTAAGTCTGTGAAAATCGGACTACACTCATATGTCATCTGAGTGAAGTCTGATGTCTTCCACGGACCCATTGATTTGCATGGCTGAGTGTGATCCGTATCGGATCCAGCTCGGGTATGCTGTGATTTTTTTCTAGGAAAATATCGGACTTGTGCACAGCCCCCTAGAATAATATTGGTCCGAATGCAATCCGATATTTTGTCTGAGCGCACTTGATCCGAATATACAGTCTATTTGTCTGTACGAGCCATTAGGGTGTTGTTACTGTCCTGTTTTGTTCTTGGATGACCAAAAGGAACCGTTATTAATATTTGTTTGCACTGTTTACCGGAGACATCAAAGTAAAATTAATTACTACTCTAAACCATTACATCAAATGCAATTATCATTGTCATAGCACGGTCATTGGTGGAAACGCCTTATCCTCTATTATTCAATATCCTTTAGGGAGTAAGAATGGGAGAAACGTCAACGAATATAGGAACACTTAACATGAATAAGGCTGAAATCATCAATGTGGAAAGTGGCTGTGAGGTTGACAATCCTTGTGATGCCAATCCATGTCCTTACAACAGTGACTGCACTGACGATTGGGATAGTTTTTCTTGTAACTGTGAACCAGGTAGGACTAACTTCATACATTTTGCATTTGGTAGAAAGTAGGTCTGTATAGAAGTTTGTGTAAAATAGGAAAAAATGTGTATAGAAGTTTGTGTACAGAAAAGCCATTATTTATACATTTGGTAGAAGCAAGGAAAAATGTGTAGGGTCTGATGACAAAATAGAAGCTAGCCTAGAAATCTGCTGATCACCACAAGTCCAACTTCTCTGACCCATTTTAAACAGTTGCAGTTGGTGAAGGAAGCCACGTCCTGCTTGGCATTTCACCTGCCAACCATATAATGCACACATGGCTAAGTTCGCTATGACTTAATCATGCTCAGATAAGGCATATTGACCGAGTTAAGGACATCTCCAAAATTGTCTTTATCAAAAAGTAGCAGGTAAAAAATGACTATATTTATTAATATATAATATGTATTAAAAATGTATAATTGGTGGAGAAAAGTTGAACTTGATGGACCTTTTTTCAACCTATGTAACTATTATTTGTAACCCCTACGATATTAAGGGGTTTAGGTTATAATTACTATGTCTGGTGGTCAATGTTTTTTAACCTTACCTGCCAGATATAAATAATATATTAATAATTTAATCTTATAAGGAACTTCTGGACTCGACCAGTCCAGCCATGCAGCAGACGGCAGTCACTGATCATATATCAGCATTGCTTACTTGGCTGCTTGTGCACCGTGTTGTATAATAGTGACCTAATACGCACCTTGTGACCCTGAATTACTAAGGATTAGAAAAAACACAACATTAATGATCTCCACTCGCTCACAGACATATAAAGCATGTGTGGCATTATCGGCATTCATCCTATTATCTGAAAGGTTTCTGCTCTGATATGGCATCTGCCCAGCAGCACATGTAACTGTATCCTCTACTTTCCTTTAGGGTTCTTTGGGAGAGACTGTGTAGATGTGTGCAGCTTGAACCCATGTGAACATGTCTCTACTTGTACTCGAAAGCCAAGCTCTTCTCATGGATACACGTGTGAATGTGGAGCAAGCTACTATGGAGAATACTGTGAGAACAAGTAAGGAAAAAGTGACTTCAGTCTTAATGCTGCCAAGTTCTCTATCTAAAGCTGAGCAGTCGTCTGATATCATACCACAGTTATTCTCCATTGTTATCTTTCCTTTATCTAATGTTTAGTTTTATCTCCCATTTTTAGAGTCGATTTACCTTGTCCTAGAGGCTGGTGGGGCAATCCTATCTGTGGACCCTGTAACTGTGATGTTAGTAAAGGATTTGACCCTGATTGTAATAAGACAAATGGAGAATGCCGCTGTAAGGTAAGGATGTGTTGGAATCATTTCCAGTATGTTAAAGGAAAGCTATCATCAGGAAAGAACCTATTGTTCAAATCAAGTTTTTGTGTTACCGTTTTTTTTTTAAAAATTGCAATGTTTTTCTCTATTTATTTTTTTAATATCACGATCTTTATTAAAAACAAAAACTTAGTAATCTTGCAATTTCAAACTGGCCACTGGGGCTTTTTTAGATTTATACTTCCTGTCCTTTCAGGAAGTATTTTCAGCTATGCTTTATTTCAGTAAATGACAGGTAAGTTCTTTACACAAAGGTTATAACCAAAGATCCAGCAATTACAACAGAGGAAGTCACAGCTCCCCCTCCCTTTGCTGTGACCTTAGCACACGCTCATTAGATGGTCAGTGTCTGTTTATTGTTCCTAATGTACATGTGTTGTTTCCTGAAACAGGAAATTAGAGTGTAAAAAAAGCCCCAGTGGTCATTGTGAAAATTGCAAGATTTCTATTTTTAATACAGATTGTGATAGGTTAAAAAGAAAACCATTGCCACAAATTAAAAATATATACTTTTAACACAAAAACATGATTTAAACATTGGATCATGTTTTGAGGATAGCTTCCCTTTAAAGTGTGAAGAATGGTTTAATGTCCACATGAGTATATAGATAAATAGCTTACAAGAACAAAGGTTCCCCCCGTCAGAGACACAAATTATATACTCACCTTATTAATATTTTCTATATGAAAAAATGGCCATTGATTCTCTGGGAGCACAATGAAAAGATCAGATAGATGTTTTGTAGTAATTAGTCTTTATGTCTCCTTTACAGGACAATTACTACAGACCACAAGACAGTGACACGTGTTACCCATGTGACTGCTTCCCTTCAGGAGCATATGAACGTGGTTGTGACATGGAGACTGGTCAGTGCCCATGCAAACCTGGCGTCATTGGGCGCCAGTGCAACCGCTGTGACAATCCTTTTGCAGAGGTCACTAATGATGGCTGTGAAGGTACGAACATTAAATTAAACCTATGATTGATAGTGTTGCGTTCAGCTAAACCTCTATGTTATGTATCATGTTTGAATTCTGTATATATGGTAGATGGAGTTCATTCCTTGCAGACTGCAGCTCACGTTGTGTACGGAACGGAACACTGTTCCCATCAGCCAGCATTTTATCACCGCTGTGCCCGTAGCTGTAGAAAGTGCCAGCACGTGGGCCCACCAAAGAATCCTCCGGTCTTGTGGTGGGCCAGTCCCACCCTCCTTGCACCATCCTCTGTAATTTGGTGGGTTGGGCGGACACAGCCAAAGTTTGCTTTCTAACCAAGCACCACATTGAAAAACACTCTGTCCTGATTGATAGGTCATGTCATAGGTCGCATAACATTCAACACTTGACTATTAGTCCGGATTATATATACTAAGTACATAGTGTAGTGTCAGTGTGTATCTTGCACACATACAGCTACAAACACACCGTCTCTGATGATCATTTCCAATATACATATAGATGGGATTTTATGCATTCTTCTACCATAATTTCAATACAGAGGAAACCATGTGTGTTTCCATGACCAGCGTTCTTACTAAATCACTAGAAGCAACATTGGGTTTTGTTATTTTAAACCTTTTTTGGCACAGGATGAGTCAGCAGGGAACAGCTGCAGAGACTATGACAATTTTATTATTCTTGGCTCTTGAACAGTAGAGGGTGACAATAAATGAAATGTTATTGTACAATAATAGAAAGTCTGTCTTCCCTGGTATGGTCTTTTCACCATTGTGGTTCTGTATGATAATAATACAAGCTTGTTCATGACATGGTTATCATTTCTCTACAAGGCTGCAATTTCCTTATTCTGTGATGAAGTCATTATTTATACGGGAGCTTACATGTGCCCGTCAGTCAAAGACATTATCGCAGACTACGTGTGATTTGGTTTCTCCCTTTATTGCAGTGATTTATAATGCATGTCCTAAAGCCTTCGAGGCTGGAATCTGGTGGCCACAGACCAAGTTTGGTCAACCAGCTGCTGTTCCTTGTCCCAAGGGATCTGTCGGTAAGTGTAGCTGTAAAACCTGCTTGTAGAAGAATATGGAAATTTCATGGAGAATAAACAATATGTTGTCATAGAAAGGTACCGAAAAATTAACAAAAAAAGAAAAATGTGTTAAAATGTTATTGCTAAAATTTGTGAATCTGATCCCATATGATGGTACAATGTACAGGAGCCCATAGGACTCAAAAGGGAATGTGTCATCAGAAAATGGCCTATTCAGATCAAATTAATGTATTTAAAAATATGTTTTTTCCCTTCACATCTCTATTTTGATATTGTTATAAAAAAGATACTTAAGCAATTTTCATATTATGCCTAGCATTAGACTATTTAATGAACTTACATTTATCAGGATATTGTAAAGAGGGGAGAGGAGGTGGGCTGTGACCATCTGTATACTGGTCTGTTTGTCCTCTATTTGCGTTCCATATGTCCATATATTACCACTAGTTGGTTAAATCTAAGCCATTTACCTAAATGACTGAGCTCAGCCCACAATTTGGACCAGAGGACGACGTCTACGATTTTTTTGATGTTGACCATTCGTCTGCATAAAAAATTAGTTGTGTGAATAGTCCCAGCGACCACAATGGGTATTTGTGCTGTCTGTGCAAAAGATGGATAGCACACAAACCCTGACACCCGAATAAGGTTCAGGCAAGAGTATGAAAAATGTCTGATTTTCATCCAGAAAGCTCAGACGATTTTCATCTGTATTGTCGCCTGTGTGTCTGTATTTTACATCCATGTGCGATTCACACGTTAACATTTTTAAATGTACATGATCAGTACAGTTTCCTAGATTAATAATGACAATGTATCCTTATAAATAGGATGCTATATGGATGATCCATATGGGACCCATCTTTTTTGCGCGCTCATAGTCTTGTACAGACGAGTCTCACCAGATATACGGAAGAGAATAGTGCATGCTGAGATATTTTTTGCCCTGGCCCTGTCTCATCTGAACAGCCCTATTGATTATCATTGATCAGTATGCGGTCCCATTCTTACTCGGACAGCACACGGGTAATACGCCTGTCTGATCGAGCCCTAAAGGCCCAGCTCTCACAGATCAGACTCATCATGTCTGTCGCCCCACTCTCGTTTACAATTGTGTCACCCTTATACCAGGTGCTTTTATAGGATTACCTTTCTTTGTTAATCAGATCATTATCCATTTTTGAAGAGCACTGACACAGTAAAACATATGTGCATTAGACGCTCTAATTCCTGATAATTATAGGAGGCCTCTTCTCACCCACTACTTCTTTTTCTTCCCCATCCATTACCTTCAGAGTTAAAGACTGCCACGTTAATGCATGGTAGGCATGACAAGCTCGGCACTAAATTATTTACACCCTGAGTCATACCCTGCACTCCTCATTCATTTCCGCAGAATGCAGCAAGCACAATGGCAGTGTAATTATTGGGAAAATTCATTTCATCTACATGTGACGCTAGTGATGTACGTGACATATAGGGAACTAGTACTATATTAGTTTATCTTCACACTATATATACTCTTGTAAGTCTGGTATTAATATTTGTTAGTTAGTCCTTATTTATGGGTTACTATGGCTTTATAATGTCAGATCAGGTGCCAGAAAAGGACTGTCATAGTATTACTGGCCTGAGGAAAATCTGTACAGAGTAACAAGTAACCTAAAACTTCCAGCCATCCCACAAAAGACAAGGTTTAAAGACCGACTTGACAGATGTTTGATAAATTCCACCAGCTCCGTGTAAGAAACACCCATCCAATTAGCATGATGTAAATCACCATAGGACAGGTCCATACTGCTACTGGATCATATAGCTTTTCTAGGTCAGTTCAGTGTATTTAGTAGCATGTTTTATAGTTAAAGGGGTATTCCCATCTCCAAAATCCTATCTCAATATGTACTAGGCGTAATAATAATAATAGCAAATGCCTCCAATTAGAAATGTAGTATAGTTCTACTGATTCTCTATGTCGCTTACCTCATGTGCCGGGCATTGCAGTCGCTTAGGTGCCCATGGTTACGACCACTAGCAACTAATTAACTAACGGTCACTATATGAGTGGTCGTAACTATAGATACCTAAGCTACTGCAATGCCCTGCACATGAGGTAAGCGACATAGCGAATCAGGAGAATTACACTACATTCTAACTGAAGGTATTTGCTACTATTATTATTACACCTACTACATGTTGGGATAGGATCTTGGAGATGGGAATAGCACTTTTTAAGTTGTGTAAATCAATGTTATAAAAGATAATACTAATCTAGTCTGATATCAAATCCTATAGGCAATCAGAACTGTGGTTCATTTATGTAGTATTCCCATCCATGGAGAGTAAAAGAAACCTTCATGGTGTGTAGGACAGAGTTTTTTGTTAGCCACACTACACTGTACTGCTTCACCACCCTTGCCCAGGTGCCAATCCAGTGAGACAAAATAGTGTGGGGTCTACAAAGATTCTCAGTTCCTCTCCTTCATGCATGGTCTTGATCCCTGATGCATGAAACAATAAATGTCTTCTAGATAATATATTATGCTGGTATTCTTGTTGGTTCTGAGATTACTAATTAGCTCATATATGATGAGGTAACATTCTGTATTAGGTTTCTTCCTACTTTTTGTTCAACTCCTACATTTGTTTCTTTCAGGGAATGCGATTCGGCACTGTAGTGAGGAAAAGGGCTGGCTTCCTCCCGAACTCTTCAACTGTACCACACTGACCTTCTTGGAACTAAAAACCCTGGTAAGAGCATTGCTAAGCTGCCCAAACACCGGGTCCATTTTACCAGCCCTCGTGTAAGCACACAATTCATAGGGGCAAGCTGCATCAGATTCCACAGAAATGCCGGTAACAAATAGGACACTATTGTCGCCTGCTTTACCTTACATTTAGTGATGTACCATAGGTAGGCAACAAAGCAGTCCAGCTATTAATGAAGCACCCTACTGACCCGGAATATACTGCCAGCCAGATTGGATTGGACTTGTACTGGATGCCCAGTTATGTCTTAATGGTCTGTTCACACTGACCGACCGGCAGTACTAAACAACCACCAACTGGTAAATATTTACCTATCAATGATTGTTTAATTTATTTACACTGGCAATCAGTAGCTAACGATGGGCACTAAATGATCTGTAATAGGTCATTCAGTGCTCACAAGCTGATATTATTCTCGGCAGTGTGAGTCCTGTTTACACAGGACAGAAGATCATTTCACCCGATGAACGAGCATTTTGCTCGTTCATTTGGTGATTATCATCCCATTAACACTGAAAGATTATCGTGAACAAGTGTTACTGTGAATGCTCGTTCACAATAATCTTGAATTGTAAATACATGTTAAAGAGTAATCACGTAGTGTTGAGCGAGTATGCTCGGGCCGAGCTCCGAGTATTTATAGCTGCTCAGTGATATGCTTGAATCCCTCCCTTGTGCATGATTTGCAACTGTTTGACAGCTTTATTACATGTGAGGAATGTGTAAGAAATAGACATTCCTCACATGTAATAAAGCTGTCAAACAGCTGCAAATCATGCACATGGGAGCGATTCAACCATATAACTGAGCAGCTGTAAATACTCAGAGCTCGGCCCGAGCATACTCGGCGAAAGGGTTAATAGAACATACTCGCTCAACACTAGTAATCAGTGTTTTAATTTTTATTTCTGAAATCAATAATACACATGAAAATAAGCAACTTTGTAATATATCTTATCAGAGAAATCTGCTTCTTTCTCTGCCAGGACTGATCAGTCATTATCAAAATTCTCAATTCACAGGTAAAATCTGTATTCAGTGAAGACAGATTATTACATTACTGACAAAAGATGATGACAGCTGCTACTGACAATATTCTATGTAGAGGGGAGAGAAAACTAGGAAGGAGGAGCTAGAGACCGAGCTCCTCCCCTTCTTTCTACATAGAATCTTATAAAAATCAACTGTCATCTCCTGTGTGAGTAGTGTAATAATCTGTCTTCACTGAATACGGGAATTGAGAATTTTGAGAATGTATGATCAGTCCTGGTGGAGAAAGAAGCAGATTTCTCTGATAACATATATTACAAAGTTTCTTCTTTTCATGTGCACTATTGATTTGTAAAATAAAAATTAAAACACTGATTACTCTTTAAGTCTGCTTCTTTGGTATTGAGCATTCATGTTTTAGGCCAATTAGAAATTATTTGAGTTTTTGTTGTTCGTGTGGTGTTGGGTGCCCGGGTGGGGTGAATGGTCAACCCTACGCTGGGTTCTTCTCAATAATGGAATATTCTGGTAAAGTGACTTTTATTCCCTCGCTGACAGCGTGAAGCCTGTGTACTCAGCTCTACAAACACACTTTGTGGAGATGAATGTCAGGAATCCTGTGCATGTCTTGTGGTGATGTTATACCTCTCATATTAATTGCACAACAGCATTACGCGTGGGATGGGTATGTGCACAGCTCGCTGCCAGATTGCATAGAAGTAACATCAACTTGTTAATGAGATGACACTGACCTTTGACTGTAAATTGTCCTATTATAAGTTTAGTATTCTAGTCTGAATACAAAACAATTGTGAATTAACTAAATACTTTGATTATTGTCAATCTGTTTTACAGAATGAAAAGCTTCACCGGAATGAGACTACTTTGGATGGAGTGAAGTCAATTGAGATCGCTCGAGTCCTGCAGAATGCCACCAATTTCACAAAGTCTTTCTATGGGAATGACATCAGAACCAGCTATCAGATGCTTGTGAGGGTGCTGCAATATGAGAGCCAACAGCAAGGGTTTGACTTGGCGGCAACTAGAGATGTGGAATTTAATGAGGTATGCTTAGCTGTCATGTATAGCTCTATACGTTAGTGCAGAGCTGATAGGCTCCATTCTATATACTGTGTCTTTCTCGTCACATCATAGCATGCATTATGTATTAATATATTATGTAACTGGTGATAGCATAGATATTGTACAGGACTGAGAAGAGTATTGGACCTTAGAAAACAGTAGAGTATTTTAGAAGGTTCTGAAAGCGTGAAGATAAATATAAGATATAAGACATTTGAGTAATTAAATGGCACTTGATTATTCATATGTAGAGATGAGCGGTGTTTGACTAGAACTGTTCGCCAATCTCAAATTCGAGCTGTTTTGGGCGGTGTTCGAGTCGTTCGACGAATGTGAACGATTTGCAAAAAATTCGGCTGTTCGAGGTTATGTTCGATAACTGTTCGTGCACCAAAAGCGTGTCCTGCACATCTGCGCTATTTAGAGCACCAATCATGCAGGGATTGTCTGCCACTCACTGTAATGCCACAACCATGGTGGTTGTGGCATTACAGTGGTTGCCCAAATCGATGGGAACAGTGCTCACAGTGAAACATGAAAAGCCGGCAATTCAGCAGCGGCATACACCGGTACCCGACAATTTAGAACAGAAAGAATAGAGTATCACACATAGATTAGATAGATAGAAACATGTCAGTCACATATATAAGAAGTACAGTGACAGTGTTGGTTACTGTACTTGTCATTTAGTGTTAAAAGATTTATAAAAAAAAAAAAAAATAGTGTTTTCATGCACCTGTCTCTTTAAAAAAGCCGGCCGGCAATTCAGCATCGGTACCCAACAATTTAGAACAGAAAGAATAGAGCATCACACATAGATTAGATAGAAACATGTCAGTCACATATATAATAAGTACAGTGATAGTGTTGATTACTGTACTTGTCATTTAGTGTTAAAATAAAGGATTTATTTAAAAAAAAATTGGCGTGGGGTTCCCCGTAATTTTAGTCTCTAGCGGAGGTTAAGCAGACGGCTGGGGCAGATGTTTGAAGCCTGGGAAGGGAGTAATACTCACGGAGCTTCCCAGGCTACTAATATCAGCCCCCAGCTGAATACCTAGCCTTTACTAGCTATTAAAATGAGGGCCCCAAAAAAAAATGACGTGGGGTCCCCCCTATTTTAATAGCTAGCAAAGGCTAGGCAGACAGCTGGGGGCTGATATTAATAGCCCAGGAAGGGTGCCATGAATATTGGCCCCCTCCAAGGCTAGAAACACCAGCCGTCAGCCACCCCAAAAATGGCGCATCCATAGGATGCGCCAATTCTGGCACTTAGCCTTGCTCTTCCCACTGCCCTGTAGCTGTGGCAGTGGGGTAATAGGGTTGGGGTTGATGTCAGCTTATAGTGCCAGCTGACATCAAGCCCAGGTTAGTAATGGAGAGGCGTCTATAAGACACCCCCATTACTAACCTCATAGTGAAAGTTAAAAAAAACCACAAACACCCAGAATAAAGTCCTTTAATTGAAATAAACACACAATTCTTTAATGTTCTAAATTAAACTCTACTTACCGTCACGCCCATTCCAGCTGAAGCCAACGTCTTCTGCAATAAAATTAAAATTATAAACCAACCTCATCCTTACCTTTCCTTGGTTCCCAGGACAGCTTCAGCTCTGCTACATCGAGATGACAGGCTGGACCACAGCAGAACGCTGCCATCCAGCTTGCCATGCCGCAGACACTGAGAAGCTTCTCAGTGAAGCTCCTCAGTGTCTGGCTGTGACGGCATCCAGATGAGCCGAGTTCATGAACTCAGCTCACCTCGTGCACGTCACTGACAGCGGTGAGCGCAGGAGAATTCTCCCACGCTGGGATGGCATTGAGATGACAGGCTGGATCGCAGCTGAGCGCTGCCATCCAGCTTGTCATCCTTCAGAGACACTGCAGAGCGCAAGCATGCCTGTTCTCTGCAGTGTCTATGAAGGATGGCATGCTGGATGGCAGTGCTCAGCTGCGATCCAGACTGTCATCTCAATGCCATCCCAGTGTGGGAGAATTCTCCTGTGCTCAGCGCTTGAGCAGGAGAATTGTCCCACGCTGGGATGTTATTCTGATGACAGGCTGGATCGCAGCTGAGCACTGCCATCCAGCGTGCCATCCTTCATAGACACTGCAGAACGCAGGCATGCTTGCGCTCTGCAGTGAAAAACCATAAGTAGCCTAATTTAAATAATGGTGCAGAAATTCTTAAAAACTCACCAAAACCTCATCATGGGAACGTAGCCTTGGAGTTAGGGCACGGAGACCTTCAAGGTTAGTATGCACCTTATTGTGAAAACTGAAACCTCAGTGCCTAATATTTCTTAGGAACGCTCCAAGGAGCAGGTATCTAACTATGCTACATGTTTGCAGCAGGTTATAACTGCCAATGGTTGCTGTACTAAAGATGCTTGTCATGAAGGGGTTGAATAATTGTGAGACTGTAGTAGTCATTTAAAGTGGCATTTGGAGAACCGACTTGTTATATTTGTTGTGATTAGCTATTTAAAGGGTTAGGGTTTGTCAATTCTCTGTTCTTCTGGAACACTCGTGAAGATTGACTGTTCGATCTATGTGCTCTCTGTTGTTTCTAGCAGAGGTAGCTTTGCCTCTGCAGCATCAGGGAAGGCACAGGGAATCTGAAGCTTGTAAGTGCATGCGGCCACTGCAGAGGTGGTTGGTAACCTAGGCAATGACCTATAAACGACTAGATTACAAATCCCTCTGTTCTTGAGAATGGAGAGGAATTTTAATAACAAGTAAATTAAAAAGGTGCTTGTTTTTATAATGTTAGGAACATGAGACAACTCATTTGGATTGTTCTAGTTTCATTGGTTTATTGTAAACAGCAGAAAATTAGTAAATTTTGCTTATAAACCCAATGTGAAATTGGGGTTGAATAATTCTAAGTGCAACAGTGTGTTCCGAGTTTATTTTTCACAATTTACAGAACTGCATTTTCTGATTTTAGCATATTTAGAACAATCACTTTGTGTTTTCTGAGTAAGGCAGTTGTGTAAAACATACTGAGGGTTTATGGTAACCAGACTCTTTGTGAGCAGTAAATAATGATATACCAGTCAGATATAAGGTGGACTGTTGAATGACAATATCTAAAGATCATCAACGTTCCTTGAAGACAGGTTAATATGTCTGCTGCCCGGGGCTCTAAGCTTCTTTCACTCGTCTCAGAGGTTTGGAGGCTGAGTCCTAATTTCTTAACAGCACTGAGTATTGGAGCCAAAGCAGTGTTGGGTTTCTAGTTTAATAATTGTCGTAATCTCTGAACTTGGCTAAGAATTACCAGTGAAAAGCTGCCTTAAGGGATTACTGGTAAGTAATGCAATTTGCAACCAAGAAGTCCATTATGAGACAAACAAAACCTTGTTGAGGTTCAGTCATTTTTAATGTTTTTCCATAGTCTACCAAAACTGGAAATACATATTTCTCAGAAAATACGGGTATCTAACTGTATGCTCAAGGTAGCCTCAACTTGAAAGGCCACAGGAGTCATGGGGTGTTATGATAGAACAATTAAGCAGTATACGCACCTCTCTTTTTTTGTCAAATGTTTTATTTTATATGCACCAGCAACCTTATAGGAAGAAAAAGAGGGTAAGGGAGGAGAAATATGCACCTCCTAAGACACATAGAGGACACTGACTGAAGATAGATTTGCATAGCATGGCGAATTTCTCTCTAATACTTCATTTTACAGAACGTCATCCATGCAGGGAGCATAATATTAGATCACAGCAACAAAGAGTATTGGGACCAGATCCAGAGGACTGAAGGGGGCACAGCACATCTGTTAAAACATTATGAAGAATATGCCAACAACATGGCCCGGAACATGAAAAAGACTTATATGAAGCCCTTTATCATTGTTACTAAAAATATCAGTAAGTATTACTTTGGAGTAATAGGCCAATTATTACCGCAGACTCTTTAACCCGTAAGAAGCTGGGACAAACAAAGCTTCTTACTAAAGTCTGCTGTTCTAAAATATGCTGCTTACTGTGAAAATCCTCTTCCATTTTTCAAGTCAATGCCATATTATTTTAAAGATGCACTTTCCCATTTGGGAAAAAGGCTGAGACTCTAGAAAATACATAAATCTCAGAACATATGTGTGAGTCGTAGTAAATGAGTTTTACTATCCTCTGGTGACTCATGAACATTTTAAGAGCTTAGTCCTGATCACAGGTATTAAAGGAAGGGAGTGTTTGGCAGCAGCATAGTACACACATATTGATGATCAAGTCATGCCTGTGAGTTATGTATTACACATACGGTATGTTGGGCTTCTTTACATAATAATATTGCTCTTAATGTTCACTATCTCAGTAAATCTACATACACAACTCGACATTGAAATTGCAACACCAAGAAGGAAAAGTCATGGCGTTATGGAAATACCAGGATGGACAGACATGTTAATAATTTGCAAATGATAAAAAAGTGAAAACATTTTTTCAAAACATCTCACTTAATTCAGTATTGAGTTATTGAGTATGAGCCCCGCTTATAGTAATACATGCACTTGCATGCCTTGGCTATCAATGAGGGTATTAATCGTTGTCTGAGGGATGTTCTGCCATGTGAATGCACTTGGAAACGCAAATCCTCAAGATTTGCAGCTCCCTCTGCGTTTGACGAACAATGATGTCGTAGATGTGCTCAATGGGAGACAATTCCAGAGACGCTGCAGGCCATAGTAGCACATTTAGGCCGTGTAGCCTGCTTACAGTAACACAAATAACATGCGTCCTGGAATTGTCATGTTGAAAAACAGCTGCTGGGACATTGGAGAAATGACCAGACTACTGGTTCTACGACAAGATCAATGTAACGCTCAGCTGTTCATGTAGACTAGAGGAGAAGACTAGAGAGAACTGGCTATCATACTTTATGCCACCTTGTAAGTTATGCCACCCCACACCATAATCCCGGGATTAGTATTGGTGTGATGTTCCTCATGAAGGCCTCTTTTGGCATGGCCCCTTCGGTGTCCAGAACAATCTCCAGCTATCATTGCTTCCTAGACAAAATCGAGACTCCTCACTGAAGACGATACACCTCCATTATTCCATCTGGAGACCGCGTGGGCAAAACCATGACCATTACATGGGAATGTCACACTGGTCCTACTCCCAAGATTATGCTGTTGAGTGGCATAATGTGTGGTTCAGTCTTCATCCAGGTTCACTAATAGCTTGGCATTACATTGATCTGGTTGTGAAACCAGCGGTACGGTCATTTCTCCAAAGTGTCCCAGGAACCGTTCTTTACCACAACGTGCTACCATGGCCTGCAATGTCTTGCATATCTGGGACGTAATTGTTCAGAAAATGCAAAGGGAGCTGCCAGCAGCAGATCTTGATGATTTGTGTGTCCAAGTGCATTGAGTTTGGCATAACATTCCTCAGAAAACCGTTAATAACCTCACTGATCATGCCAAGCCTGGTAACTGCACTTATTTCTGCGTGTGGTGCTCACACTCAATACTGAAAAAATCAAGATGTTTTGGAAAATTGTTTCCATTTTTCTATAATTTGCATATCATTAACATGTCTATCCATCCTCTGATTTCCATAATTCCTTGACTTTTCCTTCTTTCAATGTTGAAGAGTATATATATGTACATTATAATTTGATCTATCCGTGATGAGATCAGAGCTAAGGCTTTGCACACATACAGTGTAACCAGTCAGGTTTAATCATTTCTGTACAGTTTAGGTACAAAAACCTGTTCTGATTACAACATTTGTGAAAATTACGAGGGACAACTGGAAATGACATAATTAATATAGTATTCCGCTAAGATGTTTTGCTTGCTGTAAGAATGTAATCCATACCTTTAATTCTGCGCCTTCTTTCCTCCAGTTATTGCTGTAGACATTTTTGACAAGGCGAATTTCAGTGGAGCCAAAGTCCCCCAGTTTAATGAGATATATGAAGATTATCCTAAAGACTTGGAGTCGTCAGTCCTGTTCCCTGATACTTTGTTTAAGCCCCCTGAAAAAAAAGGTAAAATTACAGTCTTTTTTTCATTCATCTTGGTTAATACCCGGACTTAACTGTTTTAGGCAACATACAGTGGTGATATATATATATATATATTTTAACAACTGTGGTAATTTAATATAGCTGTGTTTGTATATAATATGATAGGTTTGTATCTTCATTCACATGATTATTAAATGATATACAGGACCATAAGTCAGCATAAACTACTAGTTGTCAATCATCATTGCTGGCATCTTCTTCATTCATTTATGTCAGTGCCATAAACTTCTTAAAATTACTAATCACTGCATCAAAAATCTATAAGTCATTGTAAATGTTGACTACATGAGATGTGGGAGCATGTGATATAAAGTAATTCTTTTTATATGCTTTTGATGTGTGAAATTTTAATACTTGAGCTCTCTCTAGTTTCTTCTGAGTTAAAACTGAGTCTCATTCATCCTTGTGGAGAGGAAATGAACGTGGCTCAATCTATAAGGATAGGGATTGAAGATATATGGATGCATAATGTGGATTAGCAGCTTGCCAATACATGATGTATGGCATATGTGAAGCTTTTTCTTTATTATTTGGTTTCATAGTGTGAGCAAATTAAGATGGAATCCTAGTTGTCCTTTCTAGAATGACACATAGTGAATGTTATACATCATGTACTAGTATATGAGAGGGCATGAATTATTTGTATATGTTTGTTAATATAATGGCATGCACACCTTTGGAGTAGACCTCACTACCACCCAAGCTACTCCAACCCCCGACCTACTGTCACCTTCCCCAACAGCCTGTAGACTGTAAGCCCGTGATGACAGCATCCTCTCCCCCCTCTTTAACAGTCTGGCATTGTTATTTTTTTGGGTCCTGCTCTGCTCCCACCTATTTTGAGGTCTGCTGACATAGCGAGGTGAACTACAAGAGTTAGGGTCCATCCTGATTGGGTCCACCTTGTCGCGGTGGGAGGGCTTTTACGCTCTTTTGGACAATATAGTGTCCTCTAAGTACCGTATGTTATTACATGTACTATTGCTTTCTATTTACTTACTGCAGGGTATTTGCTCATTTTGTTTTTATTCTAGGTTTTTATTTAGCTTACTGTGTTTTATATATCATTGTAAACCCTCTTGACATGTTCAGCACCATGGAATTAATGGTGCTTCAAAAATAAATAATGTCTTCGATTGTAGATTACCTTTGTTATGATGAATCCTGTTAGCCAGTTTTTTTCTAAAACATGGAGTGTGTTTTACATATATTCTAATGTACATTATGTGTTATCTGTGTTAAACACTTCTCAGATAACTAATTTGTTCTTCCCCTCCTTTACTTCCTTCTACCATCCCTGTTTATTCTTTCCCTATTTAACCTTTCCCCATTCTATTTCTCCTCTTTTCCTTTCCCCTTTCCATGTTCTATTTTCCTTCCGGTTCCCTCCTCTTCCTCTCTTTTCTTCTTCCCTCACTTCCCATTCTTCTTTCTTCCTCTTTTCCCCTCCCTTTCCTTACCTTCTTCCTTCTCCTTTAGTTTAGACAGGTTGTTAAGGCATAGCTTGTTTTTCTTAGCTTTTATTCTTGCACTGTTTTTTTTTCTCATTATCATATGTGTTTTATCCCCTTTTTGTTTTTACCCCCCTACTATGTAAAAATCTCCCTTAATGAAAACTATTTAAACAAAAAAATAAATAATACTGATAGAGTGCTGGGATTTCTTTGATGAGAGCACCTTTCTCTACAGCAGTATATGGGTGGTATAGGACCGCCTGGAAGCAAATAAATGACAGCTCTTTTGGTAATTGTGTCCAGAGCTGTCAGAGAATTACGCTATATAGTGGGTATATTTATAGATGACCTCGGTGGAATCAAAGACATTTTATTACCAATACAGAGATTTTGTTGTGGAACTTTATTGTTCTGTATCATTCATCATAACATTTTACCGCTGTATACAGTCTGAAATAAAAGTTTTAACACTTCCTTAATGACATTGTAATTACTCACATTATTACATTACAACTATTTTTTTTTCTATGTAGATCTGCCCACTGTCAAGCCTTCCAACCAGATATATCCTAGCAGTGATGAGGAGTATGACTCCCGTCTCTCTAAACGGAAAAAGAGGCAACCAGATCCATCAAATCAGCATGCTATAGCTATGGTGATAGTGTATCGCTCTTTGGGGCTGCTCCTACCAGAAACCTATGACCCTGACCGCAGGAGCTTAAGGTACTTTTAGAATGACCCAGCAAAATCTCTATCCTCTGTCGTATTCCTTGTATCTTGTATTATTGTCATGAAAGTCTACATTTGTATCATAATATAGTGCAATATACTACTTGTAAGATCAAAAAGGAAAAATCACATGAAAGAAATAGCTAGGAATAGGTGACCATAGACAGGTACATACGACCCTTATAGGCTGAAGAAGAAAGCGCGGTGACACCATACTCATGTTTTACTGTCAGCTCAGAGAAGTACCATAATGACAAATCTGTATGATTAGGTGCCTCCTTAAAAATCGATTTTTTCCCCCTGAATTTTGATATTAGCAGTTTAGCACATTATTGGTATAAATTGTAATCATTGGTACCTTTTCTCTTTACGTCCCAGAGTTCCTAACCGACCAATTATTAACACACCGATTGTAAGTGCATCTGTGCACAACGAAGGGGAACCATTACCATCTCAACTGGACAAGCCAATAATGCTGGAATACACAATGTTAGAAACTGAGGAAAGGACCAAACCGGTGTGTGTATTTTGGAACCACTCCATTATGTAAGTACCTCTTATCTGTCACCATGTTTTCGCCATCAAAGGTGAGAGCAGGAGAATTTAGAGACTGAAACCCTGATTCCAGTGATGTCACTTAATAGGCTGCTTGCTGCAGTTTAGATAATAATCACAGTTTTATCAGCAGGAGATTATCACTAGATGACTAGTAAATCTGCTGCCATGTAGTCCTCCATATTCATGAGATCTGTATACCCCCTCCCCACCACTGATTGACAGATTTTTGCCTATGCACAATCAATTAATTGTGTGGGAGGGGTTAAACGGAGCTCAGCATTCAGAAAGCTGTTAGATAAAACAGTGATTTTAGCAAAACTGCAATAAGCAGCCCAATAAGTTATACCTCACTGGACTCAGGGTGTCTACCCCTAAATCATTCTGCTCTCAGATAGGGTAGCAAAAACCTGGTGAAAGATTCCCTTTAAGTATCTATCATTTGCAGGCTTAAATCGTTGATGAGCTCACGCATCCATTTCTATGGAGAATTTAGAAAACTCAGAGAATTAAAACTATTTTTATTTTCTTTTTTGAAACAGAACTGGTGGCGCCGGAGGGTGGTCCTCCAAAGGCTGTGATCTGGTCTTCAGAAATAAAAGCCACATCACCTGCCAGTGTAACCATATGACCAGTTTTGCTGTGCTGATGGACATTTCAAAGCGAGAAGTAAGTTACTTAATCTACAGCAGAATTAAGCAAATAGTGGAGCATACTCACTGCGTCCTACCAAATATGTCAGTCTGGGCTTGGCACTGTAAATGTAAGCCAAATTCATTGGATATTTCATGAACCACCTACCTTCTGGGTGCACAAATGTTTAGTAGGAAATTTTCTGCATTGGAAGAGGAGATGTGTAGAATAGAAGTTCATTTATACATCAGGTATTACCGTAGTCCAAATGTCAAGTAGATATCTATCTTAAGCAAGTATACAGGGAGGGAATCAAGGAAAGGAAAGGATGGGAGCAATAAAACAATATTTTTAAATCTGGGTTGAGATGATGACATAGAGTAAGTGGCACTGTCTGTCACATAAAGAGTGGTCAGATTATCAGATTAGTTCTGAAGAGCAGGTATGTCTAATACGCTGGGTGCTTAGAAAATTAAGGGAAGTGGATGAGAATTAATCTGTTGTAGCTGAGAAAGTCTGAAGCTGCGTTCACACCCCAGTGATATGGCTCTGTGCTGGAAGCACACAGTATATTTTCTGTGCAATAGGAAGAAGTAGAAGTGCGGCACTCACCAATATGGTAAAAAACTGTCCTTTATTTCATACCTGGCACATGGAGTACAACAGGCAGTGAAAACAGGAGACGTCTATATTGCGTTCGTCACCCATCTAATGGCCATGCAGGTGCTTGCAACAGCCACCGTCTGTTATCTCCGCCTGTTGCATAAGTTATGAAATAAAGAACAGGTTTTTCCCATATTGGTGAGTGCCACATTTCCATTCGTTCCTTCTGCATTTATTGGAACTGTTGATAATAGTGGTGTGCTCCTCCATATATTTTGGGGCTGCTCCCAAATTGCACTATTCCATTTTAAATGAATTGGGACAATCTGGTTGTACAGACTTCACTCTATAAGTCTTACTATATTTTGTCCGCACTGAGCCGTAGTGCTGAAAACTCCTTCTGTCTGTCCTATGTCCGTCATTGTCTGCCCCATGACCACATGCAATGACCTGTGAATTGTCTCCATAACAGAATGGCGAGGTGCTTCCTCTGAAGATCATCACATACACCTCTGTGTCTGTCTCACTGGCGGCCTTGCTGCTGACCTTCATCTTACTTGTGATCATCAGAACATTACGATCCAACATCCACAATATCCACAAAAACCTAGTGGCCGCCCTCTTCTTTTCTGAGCTAGTCTTTCTCATTGGCATCAACCAGACTGAAAATCCAGTAAGTGAGAGTCTCTTCTTGTGGGTCGTGTTATATTGCCAGTATGTGACAGTTAATGTCTTCTGCCTGGATGGGGATTTGTGTATATGACCCAGTAGACTGTCTGTATCTCATGTATGTACTGTAAATGTATAGAATCCCATATTACCAGCGGCTCCCCATGCCTCAGCTAATAAGCGCTATTTCACAAGATGTTTCTCACATCTGGCACTGGTACCATCAGGCATCCCTGGCATCGTGGTACCAGATTAATCATCCGAGTACCTGCACTTGATCTGCAGCCTGACACGTCATGCACTGGTAAACCTGAGACAGGGCAGGAATGCTGGAGCTGAAATAATTCATGACTGCTTGGCTCACAGCCTGATTTATGGCCTTTCTGTTAGCAAATAATACTGTTTCAGGGAGCGGCCATAAACCCCCTTACAAAAGGTCTTGGGTGATTAATGTCCTTATTGCTCCTTATCGGGTTTTCTTTGTAAGTTTACCAGCAGGGGCATCATCATCATGTAAGGTCCTGGATGCAGAATTAGTGGAAAAACAGACTTTCTTTAGCACTGAACTGTGCAAATATTAATGCTGGAGAGAAGCCAATCCTTCCCGCGTCTTATGCTGGTGTACCTTGTAGTCACAGGTCTAATATTTGCAGTTTGGGTCCTGTTACTATGAACAACTGATGACTCTACCTAAAATGATAAAAAGTGAAAGTGGATGTAAAATACACTCCTTAGCCAAAAGATTTAAGGTGTAGTTTGCAAATGTTTGCCCCTGTTTGCTTTTTGATATATGTAGATATTTTGTTAATGAGTTATTTTTTATTAAGTTTTGCAATAAAGTACAGTTCTATCAGATACAGTACATGGTTCCAACATACGAGTACGATCAGCAGAATTAACAGGAGACCTAAAGAAGAGTAATGGTGTGTGCACATGGTGTCTTTTTCAGGTGGATTCTGCCTTAAAAAGCGCCCCATAAAATTAATATAATTCACAGCAATGTCAGAATCACATTGCTGTGCCCTTGCTCCATCTTATGTTTCTTCTTTTAACCATTTCAGGGTTCGAAAACTCTGAAGCGGTAAAAGGATGTGACTTGTTCCTTCTTTGGGTGGCTTCTCTGACACCGTTCTCTATACTGAGAGGACATAGCAAAAGATGGTGGCGTATGAGCCGCCGCACTGGCGTCTAAAGGATACCATGTGCACATATCCTACCAGAAACATATTACATAGTAAAACTGTCCCATCCGCCGCTTGCCCCAGAGACTACAGAGCATTGCATTGTGCCCAATAATTAAAGTTTTACATATAATTCACATTGGGGAGTTACATTACTTTTTTTTTTTATTCTATAGTTTGTGTGTACCGTGATTGCCATCCTTCTGCATTACTTCTACATGAGCACATTTGCCTGGATGTTTGTCGAAGGACTTCACATTTATCGTATGCTGACAGAAGTGAGGAACATTGATACTGGTCACATGCGCTTTTATTATGTGATTGGTTACGGGATACCAGCCATTATAACAGGTATGTCGCCATCCATGCACCTTTCACATACACTTCTACTATGTGGTTGGTTGGGATACCAGCCATTATAACAGGTATGTCGCCATCCATGCATCGGTCACATGCACTTCTACTATGTGGTTGGTTGGGATAACAGCCATTATAACAGGTATGTCGCCATCCATGCATCGGTCACATGCACTTCTACTATGTGGTTGGTTGGGATACCAGCCATTATAATCGGTATGTCACCATCCATGCATCGGTCACATGCACTTCTACTATGTGGTTGGTTGGGATACCAGCCATTATAACAGGTATGTCGCCATCCATGCATCGGTCACATGCACTTCTACTATGTGGTTGGTTGGGATACGAGCCATTATAACAGGTATGTCGCCATCCATGCACCAGTCACATGTACTTCTACTATGTGGTTGGTTGGGATACCAGCCATTATAACGGGTATGTCGCCATCCATGCACCGGTCACATGTACTTCTACTATGTGGTTGGTTATAACAGGTATGTTGCCATCCATGCTGTAGCCACATACACTTCTACTATGTGGTTGGTTGGGATACCAGCCATTATAACAGGTATGTCGCCGTCCATGCTCTAGTCACATGCACTTCTACTATGTGGTTGGTTATAACAGGTATGTCGCTTTCCATGCACCGGTCACATGTACTTCTACCATGTGATTGGTTAATGGGATATCAGCCATTAGAACAAGTATATTGCCTTCCATATACTGTGGTGTGTGTTGTTTTGACCTTTAGGTCAGCACAACTACCCAATACATATTACATCACCTATGAGGTCTCTAATGTCTGAGTTACTGGAGTTATTGCCTTAGTTCTCCTTCTTTGCACAATACCTCTCTATTGACCAGGATGGCAGGACTCCATCCACCACATGGGCATCCGTACATTGGTAATATTGCATGTCAGCGTGCTGGGGAATATATGTACAGTTTCGTCTGCTGCTTATGAACTTGTCTTATATATTGGTTCAGTGGCTGGGAACATTAACTTAGGATTTGTACAGTTCTGTAAGCTGCTGAGTGATGGAGAACTGCAGTGTTGAAAAATCAGATCATCTTTGTCCTAAGAATGCCCCGGGGTACAATCAATAGAACCTGTAGGAATGTTTGCACACCACCAAGGCACGGAGCAATGTTATTGGAGCTTTTACATCTTTTCTGCAATGTTTCATTTGTAATTGTAGTATTTGTAACCTGTTTTACGCTCAATACTACAATAAAACACAAAGTAAGAGTAATAGGAGGAATTTGTAAAATAAAAATATTCTACAGATGAACAGTGGATAGGGTAATACAATAATCATACAGTACAGACCAAAAGTTTGGACATACCTTCTCATTTAAAGATTTTTCTGTATTTTCATGACTACGAAAATTGTACATTCACACTGAAGGCATCAAAACTATGAATTAACACATGTGGAATTATATACTTACCAAAAAAGTGTGAAACAACTGAAAATATGTCTTATATTCTAGGTTCTTCAAAGTAGCCACCTTTTGCTTTGATGACTGCTTTGCACACTCTTGGCATTCTTTTGATGAGCTTCAAGACGTAGTCACCGGAAATGATCTTCCAACAATCTTGAAGGAGTTCCCAGAGATGTTGGCCCTTTTGCCTTCACTCTGCGGTCCAGCTCACCCCAAACCATCTCGATTGGGTTCAGGTCTGGTGACTGTGGAGGCCAGGTCATCTGGCGTAGCACCCCATCACTCTCCTTCTTGGTCAAATAGCCCTTACACAGCCTGGAGGTGTGTTTGGGGTCATTGTCCTGTTGAAAAATAAATGATGGTCCAACTAAGCGCAAACCGGATGGAATAGCATGCCGCTGCAAGATGCTGTGGTAGCCATGCTGGTTCAGTATGCCTTCAATTTTGAATAAATCCCCAACAGTGTCACCAGCAAAGCACCCCCACACCATCACCATCACACCTCCTCCTCCATGCTTCACGGTGGGAACCAGGCATGTAGAGTCCATCCGTTCCACCTTTTCTGCATCGCACAAAGACACGGTGGTTGGAACCAAAGATCTCAAATTTGGACTCATCAGACCAAAGCACAGATTTCCACTGGTCTAATGTCCATTCCTTGTGTTCTTTAGCCCAAACAAGCCTCTTCTGCTTGTTGCCTGTCCTTAGCAGTGGTTTCCTAGCAGCTATTTTACCATGAAGGCCTGCTGCACAAAGTCTCCTCTTAACAGTTGTTGAAGAGATGTGTCTGCTGCTAGAACTCTGTGTGGCATTGACCTGGTCTCTAATCTGAGCTGCTGTTAACTTGCGATTTCTGAGGCTGGTGACTCGGATAAACTTATCCTCAGAAGCAGAGGTGACTCTTGGTCTTCCTTTCCTGGGGCGGTCCTCATGTGAGCCAGTTTCTTTGTAGCGCTTGATGGTTTTTGCAACTGCACTTGGGGACACTTTCAAAGTTTGCCCAATTTTTCGGACTGACTGACCTTCATTTCTTAAAGTAATGATGGCCACTCGTTTTTCTTTACTTAGCTGCTTTTTTCTTGCCATAATACAAATTCTAACAGTCTATTCAGTAGGACTATCAGCTGTGTATCCACCTGACTTCTGCACAACACAACTGATGGTCCCAACCCCATTTATAAGGCAAGAAATCCCACTTATTAAACCTGACAGGGCACACCTGTGAAGTGAAAACCATTTCCGGTGACTACCTCTTGAAGCTCATCAAGAGAATGTCAAGAGTGTGCAAAGCAGTCATCAAAGCAAAAGGTGGCTACTTTGAAGAACCTAGAATATAAGACATATTTTCAGTTGTTTCACACTTTTTTGGTAAGTATATAATTCCACATGTGTTAATTCATAGTTTTGATGCCTTCAGTGTGAATGTACAATTTTCATAGTCATGAAAATACAGAAAAATCTTTAAATGAGAAGGTGTGTCCAAACTTTTGGTCTGTACTGTACATACTTTATATTTTCCACTGCCCCATTTATTATATGTATAAGTCTTATATAAGTACTATTTTCTGCGTTGTGCTATAATTTCCTTCTTGTAGTTTCCTTTGTGTAGCAGTTGAATAAATGTCCTTACCATTGTCGTAATGACTCTTTATTCTTAAAGGGGTATTCCCATCTGCAAGATCCTATCCCAATATGTAGTAGGTGTAGTAATAATAATATTAGTAAATACATCCAATTAGAAATGTAGTTTTTCTGATTCGCTATGTCTCTTTCCTCGTGCAGGCATTTGCATGACCCTGGGTATCCATGGTTACGACCACTAGCAACTAGCTAACTCACTATACCAGTGGTCGTAACCATGGATACCTAAGGTCTTGCAATGCCTGCATATGCATATGTACTTTTAAATGTTGTAATAAAATTTGAATTTTTTTTATGCCTACAAAAAAAACTCTTTGTTTCTCAAGTTTATCATATGAGGAAAGAGACCTAGCAAATCAAAAAACTATACTACATTTCTAATTGGAGGTATTTGCTAATATTATTATTATTACACCTACTACATATTGAGATAGGATCTTGGAGACGGGAATACCCCTTTAAATGCTCTCATTATCCACATGGGTATAATTGTTCTAGTCTTCGCATGGTAGACATAATAGTTTTTATGTTTCACTTTTCAGGACTTGCTGTTGGTCTGGATCCTCAAGGTTATGGAAACCCTGACTTCTGCTGGCTCTCAGTACATGACACCCTAATCTGGAGTTTTGCTGGCCCCATCGTTTTTGTGGTTGCTGTAAGTATCTTCAGAAGAAACTGTTTAGTTTTCGTAGAGTTTTTGCCCTTTGTTTGTCATTGGAACCATCATACCACAAAGATTGGCTCAGTGCTTAGCACTGTTGGTTTGCAGCTCTGGGGTCCTGGCTTCAAATCCCACCAAGGACAACATCTGCAAGGAGTTTGTATGTTCTCCCCGTGCTTTTGTGGGTTTCCTCCCACACTCCAAAGACATACTGATAGGGACTGTAGATTGTGAGCCCCAATGGGGACAGTGATGGCAATATCTGTAAAGCGCTGTGGAATTAATGGCGCTATATAGGTGAGCATAATAAAATCAATGAAGATTTAGTTACCTTTTCTTAATGCCAGGACATCTTTTTTATATATTTTGTATATTTCTTGGGAGGTAGATTACATCTAGTAATTCTAGATGAGCAATTCAGTTCTTGCTCCCCTGGTCTGGGGTCGGGTCCGGTCCTTCGTGGCAGCTGGTCTTCTCTTGTGCACTCGGCATCCTCGGCACGGTATCCTGGGTGTCTCTGGTGCTTACTAGGCCCCGCAATGTCCTAACGTCGCTTGAGACCTATTAGGTACAAGAGACACCCAAGATGCAGTGAAGACTGGCTGCCATGAAGGACTGAATAACCAGTAATCATTTGATGGCTGTGCAATAAGTCAGTAGTGAAGAGCAATGCTTCATTTGGAAGATGAATGAAGGAGCATTATACTGTGATATAAATAATAACCATGTTATATCTTTTTCCATAATGTTTTGCCTACAGATTAATACAGTCATCTTCGTACTAGCTGTGAAGACATCTTGTGGACGGAGACAACGGACATTTGAGAAAGCAGGAGTCCTGTAAGTGTAGAGGCCAATAATAAACTGATTTTATCTATGCAGTTGAACATAGTATCCACAGAAGTAACACACGATAATGGAAATATTATTTTCTAGCAGTAAAACCATACTGAGGACTGGGCTCTTACATGAAAGTTTTAGTGTATTTCCTTCATTTGGATTCTACTGCTATAGATACAATGTTAATGAAGAAATTTATGTTTCTAGATCAACACTGAGAACAGCTTTCCTCCTGCTGCTCCTGATCAGTGCCACATGGCTGCTGGGGCTGATGGCTGTGAACAGCGATGTGATGACATTTCACTACCTCTTTGCCATTTTCAGCTGTATGCAGGTAACATGCCTAGATTTATTATTTCTCAGGTCTTTAAAATGAATCTTTCCCAGAGAAGCTACTTGCCAATAACTAGTACATAACTGTCTGCATTTAACATTTCTTAGTAAAGGATACTAGACATCCTTTCTATGTTTCTTTTTGGTCCTTTAGATGGTTCAGGCAAAGCTACCATCTGCATGCCTTTTAAGAGAAACCGTCATTGAAATTTTTCAATAGAACACATGAAAATAAGAACCTTTGTAATATATCTTATTAGAGAAATCTGCTTCTTTTTCCTCCTGGACTCATTATTCATTCTCAAAATACACAATTCACTCGTAAAATCTGTATTCAATGAAGACAGATTGTTACATTATTGAGATAGGAGATGACAGTTGGTGCTCATAAAGTTTTATGGAGAATTGTACTGTCATTTCAGGAGACCTTGCAGCAGAATGTCTGTGCCTGCCTCTAGCTCCTCCCTTCTCCATAGAATTTAAAATCACTAACTGTCATCTTTTATCTTATTTACAAAGTGGGGAGAACCCCATAGAAATCCCTCTCTAACAAGCCCTAAAACATAACTTTTATTATTTATATATATTAAAATGCATGAGAGTAGAAAATCTTGTCCCTAATCTGGCTCTTTTATTATTCAGCAATAAACACTTCTATATATTCACTTGATAGCACTCCGGGGTGCCACCATTTTTTCATCAGGGGATTTTTTCATAAAATGTATGCCGGTGTCCCATCCCCTGATGACTCTGCATATGTGGCGAAACAAGTTTGGGGGACCTGTGGTTTAAGTACAAATTGTCCTATTCTGTTCAAAAAATGGTGGAACCCCAGGGTGCTATCAAGTGAATATTTACAAGTGAATAATAAAACAGGCAGATTAGGGACAAGATTTTCTACCCTCATGCATTTTAATTTATATAAATAATAAAAGTTATGTTTTATTGCTTGTTAGAGAGGGATTTCTCCCCACTTTGTAAATAATATATGAGATATTCCTCTCAGGCCTTATTAGTCCTCTCTTGATTTGATATATCTTCTATCTCACTAATAGGAACTCTGTCTTCACTGAATATAGATTGTACAGATTTTACTCATGAGTTGAGAGTTAAAGATTAGTCCAGGAGGAAAAAGCAGTAAACTTCTCTGATAAGATATATTAAAAAGTTGCTTATTTGCATGTGTTCTATTGATTCAAGGGAAAAAAAATGGAAAATGATGGTTACTCTTTTAATGTGCCGCTAGCATTCTGCATTATTTTCATTTCATGTATAGCACTATGGATCTAATAGTGCTTTAAAAAGAAATAATAATTATAATAATTTCCCTTGTGATGCCTCTTTATCCTTCGCTAACCCCTCAGCTTCTTGCACATCACATTCTGCAAATCTGATCCACTCTTTTTGGTAAAAAGAAGATTAGATGTGAATGGAAAATAGAGAGAAACTATCCTAGAGTTCCCAGAAAATTTTAGGGATCCTGAGATGAGTCCGGAGCCTCTGAAATCCCAGTGTACAAATGAAATGACAGTAATCTGACATTAGAAATAGTGGAAAATATTTCCAATATAACTCATATAGCAAGTATTCACACCATCATATAGGCATCTACATATATAGCCATGTGCCCCTCAACCCGCATATAAGAAAATCAATATTAGTGACTATAACCAACCTGAAGAGTGAACAGGGAGTCAGTGTGCTAATGTATAAAGTCTTTAGTTTATTAATGAACATTAGAATCAGGCTGAACGGTCCCAAAAGGACAAAGTAATGTTCAAGACAAGAAACTCAGGTGGTCATGGTAGGAAAAATGTGAACAGATAATAAATACTGAATGGACCAAGGGTAAATGGTATTAATAATATAGTATACGGTAATCAGACAAATGCACTATAGCACATAAGCTCAGTCATGTTACATAGCTGCAAAGCCAGCCTTAGTCCTAGGGTGCTGGCGCCAACATGTATTCCAGCTTCTTCAGGGGGAACAGCGGAAATGTAGCTTAAAAAAGGCCTAAACCTCCACTTTATTTACAGAAAAATTGGAAATCCCGAGCATGCCGAGATGTTTTATGTCACTCATACGCAACCATTAGGTTTCTCAGTTATTGATTCTTTATTTGTGTCCTAAGACAGTCATAAAATGCAGCGAAATGTGACCGATTTTTCTCTCCTTTTCTTATTGCAGGGACTCTTCATTTTCTTTTTCCATTGTGTATTTAACAAAGAAGTCCGAAAGCAGTTAAAGAATACATTTACTGGAAAGAAATACCTGGCCGATGACAGCACAACAACCAGAGCCACACTAATAACTGTAAGTCATTTTCTGGGTGTCTCTCTACTGCCCCCTGTTGATGCCACCGAGAATATTCCAAGTTAAAACTTGTTACTTATGATGTAGGAATGACATCGTTTGCAGGCAGAAAATGAATGGAGACAGTCAAATAAAATATATAGATAGATGAATAGATTTGAGATAGATAGATGTCAGATAAATACATATATATATACCTATACATATATATCTATTTATAGATATATCCATATATAGATATATTTATAGATGTGTGTATATATATATATATTAGTAACAATATTGTGTGTATATATATATATATATATATATATAAGATTATATATCAGATTTCGGCCATGGTTGGCTGGTATACTATGCCTATCATTTTTTAACAGAACTTGTGTCGCAGGATGTACCCTCATACTTAGTAGACAACGCAAAACCTAAGATGTAAACAAAATGAGCATATGCCGTATAGTAAGTAAATAGCAATAGTACATCCAAGTAGCATAGCGTACTTAGTTCTCACTATTTTGTTCAAAAAAGAGGTGGGATGACTTTTCTGCTTTTTTATCAATATAGTGATAACTAAGTACCCTATGTTATTACATGTACTATTACTATTTACTTACTGCAGGGTATTTTGTTTCTACCTTAGACTGGCCACAGTGTGAATGTGCACCTACACATTGTTCTTATACCAACTCATTTTCTGGCTCATTTCCTTGGTTTTCCTTAGTAGGACTAGAGTTGTTCTGCCACGTAAATGGATTTGCCTTTTCTAACTTTAGAGAAGTAGAAACCTGGAAATGATTAAGACGGCTTTCATTGTTTTGTCATTTGTAGCGGACGCTAAATTACAATAACACCTGCATGGACGAATCCAACATGTACAGACTGGGCATTGGAGAATCCACAGTCTCTTTGGAGAGCACCGTCAGGTCAGCCAAGAGCCACAATAGCTACCTTGCTTATATTCTCAGGTAATCCGGTGGCGGGTGCATGGCGCTTGGCTTGTCTCCTTTCAATAACTACTACAAATTGCTAATGTATTAAAGATTAAAAACCTAAATGACAGTGATTAAATATGGACCCATATCTACCTGGTGACACAATTAGACATTTTTACAAAGAGGCAAATTTTAGAAATACTAGGCTCTGTTCACTTCACTTTTGGGCCATGAAGGTTTTGTTTTTTTACGTCTAGTACAAAAAATAGGGTGGGAGAGTGTGCCTACACCACCCATCTAGGAGAAACCGATGGAAAACTATAAACTCCTTTGACATACATTTGCCCATAGAAATGTATAGGTGGGGGTTTTTTGGTAAATTATTTTTTTGGGTATGTTCTTTTTTTTTTGTAAAGCAGATGTATACAGTTATATGAAAAAGTTTGGGTACCCCTATTAATCTTAAGCTTAATGTTTTATAAAAATTGGTGTTTTTGCAACAGCTATTTCAGTTTGATATATGTAATAACTGTTGGACACAGTAATGTTTCTGCCTTGAAATGAGGTTTATTGTACTAACAGAAAATGTGAAATCTGCATTCAAACAAAATTTGAAAGGTGCATAAGTATGGGCACCTCACCAGAAAAGTGACATTAATATTTAGTAGATCCTCCTTTTGCAAAAATAACAGCCTCTAGTCGCTTCCTGTAGCTTTTAATGAGTTCCTGGATCCTGGATGAAGGTATTTTTGACCATTCCTCTTTACAAAACAATTCCAGTTCAGTTAAGTTTGATGGTCGCCGAGCATGGACAGCCCTCTTCAAATGATCCCACAGATGTTCAATGATATTCAGGTCTGTGGACTGGGATGGCCATTCCAGAACATTGTAATTGTTCCTCTGCATGAATGCCTGAGTAGATTTGGAGCAGTGTTTTGGATCATTGTCTTGCTGAAAGATCCATCCCCTGCGTAACTTCAACTTTATCACTGATTCTTGAACATTATTTTCAAGAATCTGCTGATACTGAGTGGAATCCATGCGTCCCTCAACTTTAACAAAATTCCCGGTGCTGGCATGGGCCACACAGCCGCAAAGCATGATGGAACCTCCACCAAATTTTACTGTGGGTAGCAAGTGTTTTTCTTGGAATGCTGTGTTTTTTTGCCGCCATGCATAACGCCTTTTTGTATGACCAAACAACTCAGTCTTGGTTTCATCAGTCCACAGGACCTTCTTCCAAAAAGAAATTGGCTTCTCCAAATGTGCTTTTGCGTTTGTGGTGTGCTTGCAGAAACGGCTTCTTTCGCATCACTCTCCCATACAGCTTCTCCTTGTGCAAAGTGCGTTGTATAGTTGACCGATGCACAGTGACACCATCTGCAGCAAGTTGATGCTGCAGCTCTCTGGAGGTGGTCTGAGGATTGTCCTTGACTGATCTCACCATTCTTCTTCTCTGCCTTTCTGATGTTTTTCTTGGCCTGCCACTTCTGGCCTTAACAAGAACTGTCCCTGTGTTCTTCCATTTCCTTACTATGTTCCTCACAGTGGAAACTGACAGGTTAAATCTCTGAGACAGCTTTTTGTATCCTTCCCCTGAACAACTATGTTGAATAATCTTTGTTTTCAGATCATTTGACAGTTGTTTTGAGGAGCCCATGATGCCACTCTTCAGAGGAGATTCAAACAGGAGAACAACTTGCAAGTGGCCACTTTAAGTAGCTTTTCTCATGATTGCATACACCTGGCTATGAAGTTCAAAGCTCAATGAGGTTACAAAACCAAAAAAAGTGCTTTAGTAAGTCAGTAAAAAGTAGGTAGGAGTATTTAAAACAAGAAAATGATAAGGGTGCCCATACTTATGCACCTGTCAAATTTTGTTTGAATGCAGATTGCACATTTTCTGTTAGTACAATAAACCTCATTTCAAGGCAGAAACATTACTGTGTCCAACAGTTATTACATATATCAAACTGAAATAGCTGTTGCAAAAACACCAATTTTTATAAAACATTAAGCTTAAGATTAATAGGGGTGCCCAAACTTTTTCATATAACTGTACATGGACCAAATGTGAAATGAAGATAGTGCTACTTCCATGTGTTGAGAAATAAAAGTGGTGCTCTCTACATGTCTGGCTTGGCCTTGTATTAATGTACTGTACAGTAGGGTGATAATATTTCTATGTATATGAATACATAAGCCTCTTTAATGACTTGGTTAAGCTTTGCTTGCATGCTAGTAAGCTGAATTGACAATTGCTGTAGGCATGATCACCCCTCTCTGTATCCTACATATAAGATACATAATTTACCTTCTCCTTTACTTGCTTTTTGCCATAATTTTTGCAGGAACAGAGCATTTAAGGTCTTTTTTTCTATGTATGAGCCATTTTAGGCACTTTCTTATTTTTACTTTGAAATGGTTACTAAATACAGGGATGAAGCGGCTCAGAAGCTTAGCTTGTCTTCAGGACAGACCCGTGCCGGCGTCACAGAAGTCGACGCTGCCCTTTTCCAAAGAAATCGCACACACTCCCATGGTAAGGAATCTGGCCCATCTTATAAAATCATTTTATTACTCTGTATATTTTTTTCCTTTAGCATTAGTCACATTTTCATGTGTTCGTGATCTAGAAAAGGTTTTCGAAGCATCTAATACGTTCCTGATACTATTGTACATTCTTCTTCTATATAGGGCAGGACTCTGACTCAGACAGCGAGCTTTCCCTGGATGAGCATAGCAGCTCGTACGCTTCCTCTCACTCATCTGATAGTGAAGAAGAGGACATTGATACAGAGCAACAGTGGAAACCAACTAGCCCCAAAAATAATGAGCGGGGACCAGTTCATAGCACTCCTAAAGGTAACCAGCACCCAACGCTTAGGGTATGTGCACACGTGGAGTATTTGCAGCAGATTTTGCTGGACCAAAAACCTGGGTGTTGGGAGGAAAAAACTGCGTAAAATACTTATTTTTTATGCACTTTGACTTGCAGTTTTTTTCCCATTCATTTGAATGGGTAAAAAATGCTGCAAAAATTCTGAAAGAAATAACATGCTTCAGCAATGGAAAAAAAACACTTTGATGGTTCCAATCTGCAAGGAAAAAATAAGCAACACATGCATGAGATTTCAGAAATCTTAATCACTTTGCTAGTACCATGAAGTGAAGGGTTTTTTGCCCTTCAGATACACGTGTTAAAAAAACACAGCAAAAATGTTGCCTTGATAGTCTTATTTTTTTTACCTGACATCTTGCTTCCATGTACAGTGGATTCAATTCCGAATCATGTAAGACCCTACTGGCCAACTGACGGCGTGGCTGCCAGCGATAGCGAAGATCAGGATAGCAAATGCAAGTTGAAAGTGGAGACCAAAGTAAATGTAGAGCTACACAATGAAAACAAGGTCAATCACTGCGGAGACCCCCCTCATGACAAGGAGAATGATATTCACAACAACGATGGCAAACTTACCAGCAATCAGAACAATCATCAGCCGGAGCTCAGGAAAGGTAAAACTGGACGAGCCTTCATTGTGATGACCAGTAGGGTACCAGGGGATGGCTTCCAATCTATCAATTGTGATGGGATCTTCATTGTTTACATGGGCCCTGCACCTCATCCATATAGAATTTGGGGTTAGAATTTTATGGTTAGAAGATAGTCCATGTAGAAGAGGCTGATCAAAATGTCTCTGCATGTATCTGGTAGTAGGTCTGATATCTGGCAGAAAAATACACCCTTTATTTATTTTATTGTGTTTAGTCCTGTAAAGCTCTAAATATATGTGATAGCATGATAGACTACGTCTAGTATCTCGTTAGTTTAGATAGACTGCTATGTGCTATGGAGGTAATACATTGGAATGATATATAACCACTAACAATGCAGCTTCCATACCTGACAATGATCTATGTGTTCTCCTCCTAGCTGTCCTGCCCATTATATTTACCTAATGAGTCAAGTTTACTCAGGAAACAAAAGCCATACATGACTTATTCCTTCTGCGTCACCCACAGTCCCTTTCAAAATTTACTTTGAATGATTTGTGACATCAGTGGTAGATTATAACAAGGAATGTTGTGCTGATAGCCCAACGAACAAAGCACTAAAGGGTCATCTACCTGCCCCATAGAGTGGAAAAATATAAGATAGCCAAAAGCACAAAGGGGAAATTGAACAAGTCTTTTGCAACAGTTTTTTTTTGTTGTCACAATGTCTTAAAGGAATTTGTAACAAGGTTTTTGCTATGTTATCTGAAAGCATCATGATGTAGGGACAGATACCCTGATTCTAGTGATGGGCCACTTACTGGGCTGCTTGCAATTTATCAGCTGCAGATCTACCAGTTCTCTGAATGCTGAGCTCTGCATAATTTCTCCCATATCACTGATTGACAGCTTTCTGTGTACACTGTGCATAAGCTGAAAGCTGCTATCAGTGGTGGGTTGCGGGGTTACACAGAGCAGGACTACATTGCATGGGACAACTAGTCCTTTAGTGATATTCTCCAGATGGCAAAACACTGATTTTATTGAAACAACAACAAGCAGCCTAGTGACATATCACTGAAATCAAGGGTCCCTGCCCCCATATAAAACTGCTCTAAGATTAAATAGCAAATTCCTGCTGACCGATTCCCTTTAAATTTTGACACTTTTACATCGGTCTCTCCACTTTTGAAAATGTGGGTGGGAAAGTTGATGTGGAGAGCTGAGCAAGTAGATCTAACCCAGATTTATGCAACTTTTTAAAATGTTTCCAGAAGTTGCAATTCTCACTACAGTAGTGGGAGAAAGGACATAAAAATATCTCTAAACAGAAATGTTATGTCTAAAGATAAGGTAAAGTTATCAAACATTGTGAAACACTGCGATAAATTTAGTGCAAACCCTGGAAACACAGCACGAGCAAAGCTGGCAACAAAAATTCCTCATGATAAATTCCCCAAACATTTGCATTAACCAGTAATAAAAGTTAAAATGAATAAGGTTTTAAAGAAAACTGTAAGATACTGTAAACTGCAGCTAGCCCTGATCAGTCACAACCATTTAGTGGGACTGGGAATTTCATGAATTTACATTCATCACTATTGTGTATGTGTCTTCTGTAATTACAACAGCTAAGAATGGCTATACAAACACTCGGCATGAACTCAGATCCTAATATTTTACTGATGCGCACATTCAATTAAGGTTTACAATGCTTTTAATAGGAATCCTGAAAAACAAAGTCACATACCCCCCACCTCTAACCGACAAGAACATGAAAAATCGCCTACGGGAGAAGTTGGCTGACTATAATCAAAGTACAATTTCATCAAGGACTTCCTCTGTATGTTCAAATGATGGCGTCCGTCCAGTGACAGACAATGCGATGGCCCTCAAAAATTCACGGAGAGATCATTCTCGGGAACAGCTCAACGGCATAGCAATGAGTGTGCAAGTGTCGCCCACAAATGGGGAAACTTCAGATTCTGAGTAAGTATAGTAAATAAGTATGCATAACCGGGGATTGTATCAGATGACTTAAGAACTATTCTGTTAAGCAGTAGCAAAGAAATGGGATGTGCATTAGGCCTCATTCAGATGACAGTGTTTTTCACGTACTCAAAAAAATGGCACTGGTGTCATCAGTATTTGGTCAGTGTGTCATCAGTGTTTGGTCAGTGTGTCATCAGTATTTTTCACATATGGATAAGTAAATTACAAAGCTTCTCCTATACTTTGCAATGTTAAACACAGACAGCACACTGATAGCACACAGACTGTACACTGATACCATCCGTGCGCTGAACGTGTTTATCACAGACCCATGGACTTGTATCGCTACTTTTCATCCTTGCTGCTGGAAAAACACGGATATGTGAATAGCAGCATAGACAGTAATGGGTATATGTTCTATCCATGAAAAACACAGTTAGAACACGTATGTGCAACATAGACTGAATGAGGCCTTAGTGATATACTGGATAGGAGATCTCCAAAATGATATCTCTTAAATGTGGGGTTCCATGTGAGTTTGATGCTATAATAAAGCCAAGGGCAGTTTTATAGTACTGCTATGTTATGTTACCCAGTATATTCCTTTATATTTGTAATAAGGTTAGGTGTGGAAGTATCTTAATAATTGTGCTGCTTTAGGGCGGCTGTAGATTCTCTCATCCGAGAGAATCGGACCGATTATGCAAATTACACTCTGATCAAACTGTGATCAGTTTGATCAGAGTGTCGGCAAAGTGTGATCTGATTGCCTCGGGTGAGAGAACCGTAGCACACTGTGAGAAGATGGAGAACACAATTTCTCCCTCTTCTCCATTGTGACACTGTATGGATGTCATCCGAGTGCAGTCCGATGATTTCCACACACTCAGACATGTGCACGGCTCCATTGACTAACATTGATCTGATGTTTTGTCTGATCACACTCGGACCAATAATTTGGTCACCTGCACAAGCCCTTAGAGATGTGCCATGTTTGCCTCTACAGTAGATAGAACATTAAATATCCATTGGTGGACAACATAGTGTGGATTCAGAGTTTTATGGCATGGGGTTTTGAAGAGATTTTCTGCTCAAAAATCCACATGAAAAAAAACACTACAAATATTCTTTGAATAAGCTTCTAAATGATTTTAATGATGAAATTCTGCTACAGTGAACGTGTTGTTTTTTCTCAAAGGTAAGTTCCCATTAAATCCAATAGAGAGCTGATTAAAAAAAGTATTCAAAGAGGGTTGTCATATAGATTTTCAAGCAGAATCTGCTTTAAAATCCACGCCAAAAACTGTGTGAACCCTCCCTTGTCTTATAAATTGACTACTGTCAGACTGATTAAGGCAAGCTGTCCTGTTATTTTATAGGGTAACAAGCAATCTGATCCCCTCGGAGCAGAAAGTCAGATTTTAACATATGGGAAACGTTTTGTAAAGCAATACAATTGGTAAATAGATCTCCTCCACATCACTAGTAAAGCTGCATGGGTACCGAACTGGGCACACTGGTGGCAGGTTGTACTTGCATGCTTGTTTTGTGAATACCTTCTTTCCTTGGATGTATGCATGAGCAACCAACTAACCTCAAATATGTATCTAACCCTAACCCTGCATGGTCCCTTCTTTTATGAACAGCGGCAGTAATGAAACTTCAATTTGAATCATCAGGAAACTGTGAAGGCTGATAGTGATCGGGAAACCTCGCCCCAAGCTTGTGATGCCCTCAACACCAGGGATAATACAGAAAAGCACAAGTGTTGTGGTTGAGGATATATTGTTGCTAATGCAATTACCTAATACGGCAGACTTGTGACTGCTTACTAATATACATATCTATCGGAAGGCTGTGCTATCAGCACCCAGTGCCAAATGTGTGACAATAAGCAAGGTTCCGATGCCCTGGATGAAGAGGACTAAACAGTAGAGACTGGCGGATACCCAGAGCCATACATCGCAGAGGAGACTGCTTTGTGGGGCAGTCTAAGCTATCGACTCTTGAATTAATGTAAATACAATGGGACTACTATGCTGAAATCGGCATTCTACAGACGGCCCTTGGGGGGGCCGTTAATGCTGATTTGCTTGTCTTCTGTCACAATGTGACCTTCCAGCCTACTGAACAATATGCACCGGAATATGACACCAAGTGCCCTTCATTCATTTCACCACGTGATAATGTGTCTTAAAAGTCTCACCCGATGTGTAAATCTATAACACTGACTGTAGATATTTTTTTATATATTTTGTATGAAGACTTTAAAAAAAAAAAGAGAGAGCCCTTTTTGTAAATTTTACACTAGAACTAGTTTTTCTTTGATATTCTGAGACCTGCTGATGACAGATCTTTTTATATTAAGATTGCACAATGTTACTTGAATTTTACCAATTTATTTTTCAGAAAATTCAATATTTTTTTTTTTATTTTAAAGTGAAATTTATAATGGTGATTATTTTACAAACTTGTGCCCTAAGCCACGACAAGAATCATTGAATTGTGCTGCCAAGTAACTGTTCTTCTTGTCGTTACCATCACTTCACAATCATCGCCTTCCTTTTTTCTTTTCTCTATGGATATCCACCCAGCTGTCAACCTTTCCGGAGCTTCTTTTCATGTCATTGTACAGCTGGAATATGTTGTTCACCATAAAAAATGCCACAACGTGCGTGTGCTTCATCAGACCTGACATCACCATGTCGCATACATTGTAGACTGTGATGTGAGAATGTGAGTGCCATTGTGTGCTGTGTCCCTACACACCACCGTGTCCAGCTACTGACACAATGTCCAATGATTGAACTCATATATTTATGTTATTGACTTTCATTAATTTTGGAAGGAGCAGAGCAGCTTTTCTAGGGCCTACTGCAGTCAATGGAGTTAGTACAATGTGGCTTCCTTGTGTATGTACAATGTACTACACAGAAGATCTTCCTCACATAAGCTAGTTTAAAGGGAATCTGGCAGCAGGATTTTTGCTATGTAATCTGAGGACAGCATAAGGTAGGAGTTGAAATTCAATGATGTTTCACTTATCAGGCTGTGTGCTGTTATTTACGTACAATAAAGGTTTTATCACTAAAACATTATCATTTCTGGGACTATCTGGTGCAGGAACACTGGTCAAACCACGCCCCTTCTTGTGATAAGCAGCTCAATCTCAATGGACATAAAGAGCCTAGTGTAGGTGGAGTCAGCTTTCTCAGCTCTGCTTTATGCTGCATCTAAAAACTCTGTCACAACTGTTGTACCCAGGAAACTAAGTGATACAGCCTTGGATTCATCTTCTCTTTATCTACATTATGCTGCTCTCAGATGATGTAGCAAAAACCTGCGGACAGATTCCCTTTAGGGATTAGTTAAAGGGGTTGTCCGATATCAGAATGGTGAGGGTCTGACACCATGCACCCCTACCAATCAGCTATTATTTAAGAATAGGAGCTAATGTGGCAGTTCTTGGCAACTGCCACTACACATTGTGCAGAGCAGTGCTGTACAGCTCCATTCAATGTTCACCACTAGGGTAACAACAGCTGATTGGGTGGAGTGGTCCCGTGTGTTGGACCCCCTACTGATCTGATATTGATGACCTAGGTCATCAATGTTGTATGCTTGGACAGCCCTTTTGAAGTGAGGACACTTTTAATGTGCACCCTGTGGTCCTTTCAAATCTTTAATAGGGAACAAGACAGTCACTGAAACTGTGGCGGACATAGATTTTAAATGAACATTAAACCAAAAAGTAAGTGATAAAAGTGAGCAGAAACTTTAACATAGAGACCCCCGATGTCTTCTTTTTACGGCCGAGGGAAGTGATTAAACTATGGGGCAGGGGTTACCAGTTTTGTTGTCATATTGCATATAGAAGGGGGCCGGTGGCTCCACCTTTATAGTGGCCCATTTACACTAGCCGATTTTAGGTCAGTAATTATATATTCACTCTCCTTATTGGCCTTTTTAGAAAGGGTGACAGAACAAGATACAGAACTGATATATAGTACCTATCAGCAGCACATCATCTGTTGATGTGGGGCGATGCACTGCCTATAACGATAATTTTTTGTGCATACATGAAAATCTAATTAAGCTCATTGGATTGGTGACTGCCGGCATTTTTACACTGGCAGATAATCAGGTACGAGTGTTCTTAACGCTTGATTGTCCATTATAAATAAATGCAGGTTTTTGAGGAGCAGGGTGGAAACGGCTGCTCCTGAGACATATTTTTTTTTCTGACATCTGCACAACGGATAGGACAGTTGCTGAACTGACCGTCCAGCGCCAAGCAGGTATCATGTACATGCTCTATTACAATCAATGGGACACGTGCACATTACCTGTCGGATGCTTGCCCCATGTCTCTCCTGGTGTGCACCCGCTCTTCTTTCATACTTAGATTGGGCAGAAGAGAGAGCCCCTGCACAAGCTTTTAAGATCTATGCACAGGAATATTATGCAGGGTGTGTATTAGAAAGTTTTAGCACTTTAGCCCAAATTTTAAATCCTGGGTACTCTTTAATATAAATTAATTTATGTAATCAGTACTTGCCAAGCAGTATGGCAGCAGCTATACAGCATTGTGTGTGAACATTACTACTTGGCCCCATAATATTTGTAGAATTGTTGAGACGCTGCACAGTGGCACTGTCAGCGCTAGGCTCACACATTGCATAAAAATTACACTGCAGAATTGGCCTTTAAATTGACAGTGAAATGGATTGACAGCATACAATCCACGCCAGATAATTTATACCGTACCCCATTCATTAACATTGTACGATGTGCTCAGTAGCAATATTCCTCCAACATGGCTGCGTGTATGATTGAGAGAAGCACAACTGATACACATGGAGTAGATGTTTGGTGTCAGGTAAGTGCCTTACAGCAAGTCACTAATTTTGGCTTTCTTCCGTCCAGGTATACATTCTGTCACAGCGTTGTTACCTCTTTTAGAGCCCAAGCTTTTATAAAAAAAATATGTCCTTTTGCAAATACTTTATATATGGTTTCTGTCTAAATCAGTGCATTTTTGGAATCAGTTAGTATGCAGTAACTATGTACAGAGGTCCATTGCAGATAAAGATTGTAGAATGTACATTGTGACCCTGCTCAATGCTTGGAAAGGCAAACAAGTGTTAAATATCAGCAAGGTGTTTTTTTAATTTTTAAAATTATTTTTATGACAAATGCTAGACACTGGATTTTTTACATGTATATTTATTGATGTACAAAACACTGGAAAAAAACTGAACTGATAAGATGAAATGGTAAATTAAAATGTTCAACTTGTCTTTGCATTGTTCATTATTCATGTATTACAGAAATGCTTCTAGAAAAATTCATCATTGATATGGACGAAAAAAAACCTATGTACCTTACTAGTTTTTAGGCTCAAATTAATAGTCTAAAAGTAAGCCACCTAAGAGATGGCGTAAGTGTGATAAAGTGTCTAACAGGATGTGAAAAGTCCACTAAGTGATAAATTTGGTAAATCTACAGTCATGGCCGAAAGTGTTGGCACCCTTGAAATTGTTCCAGAAAGTGAAGTATTTCTCCCAGAAAATTATTGCAATTGTACATGTTTTGTTATACACATGATTATTTCCTTTGTGTGTATTGGAACAACACAAAAAAACAGAGAAAAAATGGCAAATTGGACATAATTCCTTGGGATACTACATTTACAGAAGCTGACAAGGTTCAGAAAATGTAGACTCACAAGGATTTGCAAATACCCCACCCAAAAAAGGGAGATTGGTACTGAATTTTCCCATTTTCCAGTTCTAGATCACAGATAGTCATTCTGTTATGTAAGCACTATCTGACGTGTAATGACCTGTTAAAAAGTGAGACCTAATTCATCTTGTGCATATGTGGAGATATAGATTGAGAATTAATAATTCCAACAAAAAAATCCCCCCCCCAAAAAATAAGGTGAACTCAGATACAATACAAACAAAATTGTCGGAAAAAAACGACATACAGCATTTTAGTTAAAAAAAGTATATAAAAGTATGTATAAATTGTTCATTTAGTTAGAAGTTACCTTTATCAAATATTGATTAGTTTATAGACCAAAAAGCCTATTTCATTCACAACAGAGAGGAGCCCAAATGAGATTATTGAATGCATTCCACCATTTAATTTAGACCTTGGGGAACCAGGTATTGAAATCTCCAGACACATGGAACTGTGATGGGGACTTGATTCGCTCCAAGTTTTGCATGTCTGTTCATGGCGTGTTTAGACTCCTCCCACTTTGTCCATCATCCATGGTATTGCAGGTGCATTAAATATTTCAGAAGATATATTAATGGCCTGTTTATTTTTTGGAAGGGAACTCCTTCAGATGCCTTATCCTTTGTGAATGAGCTGAATGTCTAGGATTTACTTTTTACACATAATATTTCAACAGAAAAAAAGGGTTTTTTTAGATATAGAAATATCACATAACCACCAACAATTTGCCACTGAATTCATTTGACTGTAGTTTAGGCTAATAGCTATATTATGTACTGTACAATAGCTAGCATTACAAACCTTGGCTAAATATATTGGAATGTATCCATCTTATTTTCTACCATATCTTTAGTTTTGACAATACAATTTACTGCCAGACACTTGGAACTGTGATGGGGACTTGATTCACCCCAAGTTTTACATATCTGTTCATGGGATGTTTCAAGTCCCCCCCACATTGTCCATCATCCACGATATGGCAGGTGCATTAAATATTTCTTAAGATATATTGATGGCCTGTTTATTCTTTGTAAGGGAACTCCTTCTGATGCCTTATCCTTTGTGAACGAGCTCAATACCAATACCTAGGATTTACTTTTTACACATAATATTTCAACTGAAAAAAACAAACAGGTTTTTATCGAAATATCACATAACCACCAACAATTTGCCACTAGAACAAATTTTAAGGCAATTGATACTAATAGCTATATTATGCAGAATAGCGCACATTTCAAACCTTGGCTTAATAATTTTTCCTCCAATAAATTCCAATGTATAAAGAAAAATTAACAAGTGTGGGTTCTTCAATAAAGGTTTAAAAAAGAAATATCTACTAGTTAAAATAGGCATTACAAAAGGCAAGAAAGAGCCCTCAGGAGATAAGAAATGTTCCCTATTAGAGGATGAAAGTCAGAAGAATAGATCGTCCCTCAGCAAATAAAACTTTATAATAATGCACATAAAGAAATAAAAAGTTTAATGATATGTGCACACAGCATCTTTAAGACACCAAGGCACCCACTGAGTTCTTCAAGGTGAAGATAATTCAAGAAAATGCTGGGGGGTCTTTTTTCATTATTATTATTATTTATTTATATAGCGCCATTGATTCCATGGTGCTGTACATAAGAAGAGGTTACATACAAAAGACAGATATCACTTACATGCCAAAAGGAAGAAGGCTGCAAACAGCCGAAATGCGTTGTGTATATAGGTTTTATTGTTTTATATTAGTGTGAATAATAAAAAAAATTATTTTACTTATGAGCAACCTGAAGTTCCTGCACCTTGATCTCACTTGGTGGCAAAGACAGCGCCATCACCTGGTCCTTCCTTTTGGTATCCTTGTTGTGGGATACTCCTGTCTCAGGATTCAATCCCACCTCACTAGGTCGGCCGCAGTCTTTTGCAAATTCATCCATACTTCAAGCGGGAGTTGTGCCTCGGCTTGCACAACCGCATCAGGTGAGCAATTTCCTATAGATACTCACCCTTTTAATTGATAAAATCTTACTACGATTAGATAGCGCCACGTTTTTTCTCCTTTAGCAAATCTATTATCGTAGATATCACTTACAGTAAACAAACCAACAATGATAGACTGGTACGGAGGGAAGACGACCCTGCCCTTGCGTGCTTACATTTTTTCATGAAGTGTCTTTTCAGTTGCTTTTGCGGCGGTGTCTTTTTTGATAGTTTAAACTATAAGTAGCAAGCGGCTTTGGAAGCCGCTTGGACAGATTACTTTATTTAGTTGCTTCCAAGCTTTTTAAGCCTGAAGTAGTAAAAGAAGTTACATAAGACTAAACCTGTCATTCTGACATTGCAATGCATTATGTTCAACCTTTGTAGTATCTTTTTTAATGCTTTATCACATTGGATGCAGACGGAATCCACCTGAAAAAGATGCCGTGTGCACGTACCCTTATACAAACACTGTGATATCCTGCTAAGTGTTCCTATTTTTAAAACATAATCTTGTTCGATCTATAATAATCTTTTAGGAGAACAAAGAATTTAAAATCACTTGTAGCCCATAGCAGAATAAAAATTAAACCCAAAATTCCTAAACACAAATGAATAAGGGATCATATTAGTGTTATTCAGTTAAATGTCTCTATTGAAGCAATATGAACCATGGCTAGTGGCGTACAGCCAATGGTGGCAGACCACGCCACTGCTATGGGGCCCGTGACCTTGGGGGGCCCGTGAGCCGAAGGGCCCCACGCAGCGTGGGGACGAGTTGTATAGGTGAGTATTGGTGGATAGTGGTGGGGGGAGGGAGATTGCGTCGGAGCACACACAGTAGCCGCTGAAGCAGCTATCACGTGTGCCCGCTGCTAAAGGGACATGAATATTCCCTCTTCTCCACTCCCATGGGCGTGGAGAAGAGGGAATATTCATTCTCTTCAGTAGTGGGCACGGAGGAGCGCTGAGTCGCAGCTCCTGCTGACAGTGCCTGCTACTAAAGAGAATACATATTCACGCTTCTCCACACCCATAGTCCTGGCGTGGAGAGGAGTGAATATACCGGCAGCTCACCTCGAGATCTGAGAATGCACGTTGCTCAGATGCCGACATGAGCAATAGCAGACAGGACGCAGCGCTGGAGGAGAGGTGAGGAAGGAAGGTGAGTATTAGCGTTTATTTTTTTTGTGTGTGCAGTGATTGGGGGATGAGGGGGCCATATATACCAGGATTGGGGATTTGGGGGGGGGCACACATACCAAGATTGAGGGATTGAGGGGACCACATACAGTTATATGAAAAAGTTTGGGCACCCCTATTAATCTTAAGCTTAATGTTTTATAAAAATTGGTGTTTTTGCAACAGCTATTTCAGTTTGATATATATAATAACTGTTGGACACAGTAATGTTTCTGCCTTGAAATGAGGTTTATTGTACTAACAGAAAATGTGCAATCTGCATTCAAACAAAATTTGACAGGTGCATAAGTATGGACACCTCACCAGAAAAGTGACATTAATATTTAGTAGATCCTCCTTTTGCAAAAATAACAGCCTCTAGTCGCTTCCTGTAGCTTTTAATGATTTCCTGGATGAAGGTATTTTTGACCATTCCTCTTTACAAAACAATTCCAGTTCAGTTAAGTTTGATGGTCGCCGAGCATGGACAGCCCTCTTCAAATGATCCCACAGATGTTCAATGATATTCAGGTCTGTGGACTGGGATGGCCATTCCAGAACATTGTAATTGTTCCTCTGCATGAATGCCTGAGTAGATTTGGAGCGGTGTTTTGGATCATTGCCTTGCTGAAAGATCCATCCACTGCGTAACTTCAACTTTGTCACTGATTCTTGAACATTATTGTCAAGAATCTGCTGATACTGAGTGGAATCCATGCGTCCCTCAACTTTAACAAGATTCCCGGTGCCGGCATTGGCCACACAGCCCCAAAGCATGATGGAACCTCCACCAAATTTTACTGTGGGTAGCAAGTGTTTTTCTTGGAATGCTGTGTTTTTTTGCCACCATGCATAACGCCTTTTTGTATGACCAAACAACTCAATCTTGGTTTCATCAGTCCACAGGACCTTCTTCCAAAAAGAAATTGGCTTCTCCAAATGTGCTTTTGCATACCTCAGCCGACTCTGTTTGTGGCGTGCTTGCAGAAACGGCTTCTTTCGCATCACTCTCCCATACAGCTTCTCCTTGTGCAAAGTGCGTTGTATAGTTGACCGATGCACAGTGACACCATCTGCAGAAAGTTGATGCTGCAGCTCTCTGGAGGTGGTCTGAGGATTGTCCTTGACTGATCTCACCATTCTTCTTCTCTGCCTTTCTGATGTTTTTCTTGGCCTGCCACTTCTGGCCTTAACAAGAACTGTCCCTGTGTTCTTCCATTTCCTTACTATGTTCCTCACAGTGGAAACTGACAGGTTAAATCTCTGAGACAGCTTTCTGTATCCTTCCCCTGAACAACTATGTTGAATAATCTTTGTTTTCAGATCATTTGACAGTTGTTTTGAGGAGCCCATGATGCCACTCTTCAGAGGAGATTCAAACAGGAGAACAACTTGCAAGTGGCCACTTTAAGTAGCTTTTCTCATGATTGCATACACCTGGCTATGAAGTTCAAAGCTCAATGAGGTTACAAAACCAAAAAAAGTGCTTTAGTAAGTCAGTAAAAAGTAGGTAGGAGTATTTAAAACAAGAAAATGATAAGGGTGCCCATACTTATGCACCTGTCAAATTTTGTTTGAATGCAGATTGCACATTTTCTGTTAGTACAATAAACCTCATTTCAAGGCAGAAACATTACTGTGTCCAACAGTTATTACATATATCAAACTGAAATAGCTGATGCAAAAACACCAATTTTTATAAAACATTAAGCTTAAGATTAATAGGGGTGCCCAAACTTTTTCATATAACTGTATACCAGGATTGGGGGATTGAGGGGACCACATATACCAGGATTCAGGGATTGAGGGGGCCACGCATACCAGGATTGGGGGGATTGAGGAGGCCATGCATACCAGGATTGGGGGATTGAGGAGGCCACGCATACCAGGATTGGGGGATTGAGGAAGCCACACATACCAGGATTGGGGGATTGAGGAGGTCACACATGTCAGGATTGGGGGATTGGGGAGACCACACATACCAGGATTAGGTGATTGAGGAGGCCACACATACTAGGATTGGGGGATTGAAGAAGCCACACATACCAGGATTGGGGGATGAGGGGTGCCATACGGACCAGGATTGGGGGATGAGGGGTGCCATACGTACCAGGATTGGGAAATTTACCATTAGCTGCTGCATTTCCCACCCTAGGCTTACACTCGAGTCAATACGTTTTTCCAGTTTTTTTGTAGTAAAATTAGGGGCCTCGGCTTATACTCGGGTCGGCTTATTAAAATATACGGTATTTTAAAAATCAGTGAGTATGTGGTGCCCATAATACTGCAGGACTGTGGGGTGCATTATACTATATGGGGGCTGCATTTTACCCTATGGGGTGTGTAATATACTGTATGGAAGACTGTTGGGAGTGAATTATATTCTATGGAGGACCATGGGATGTTCATTATACTATATGGAGGATTATTGGGGGCGCATTATACTATATGGAGGATTATCAGTGGCGTATTATACTATATGGAAGGCTATGTGGGGCCATTATACTGTTTGGAGGGCTAGTGCAGGCCATTATTGTTATGATCTGCTACAGGGACTAAGGGAAGACAGGAGAACTGTCCCTACAATAGAACTAAACTAGATCCCTACGATGTAACGGGGAACCTGATCCTGCGATCAGACCCGCTAAAGTCCTCGGTTAGTCTGAACGAAGACCTATAGATGTGAGGGAGGGATCCCTACAAGAACTAGGGACTGGGATAAGTTGGACACCTCCTAGCAGAAATAGTAGCAGTCAAAGACAAACACACAACAAAAAGCATAGAGGTCAGAAGACCTAGCAAAACTAACAGAGAACGGCAACAGAGCACCAAGCTAGCTCAAGAGTAGTAAATACAATGAAGTCCAGCAAGACCAGGAGGGCGGAGCCGGATTAAATAGGCAAAAATGGTCATGTGACCAGCAAACTAAAAAAAAACTAACAGGAGAGTTCTAACAGTACCCCCTCTTCTAAGAGGATCCTCCGGATCCCCTAGGCCCAGGCTTACCAGGAAACCTCCTGTGAAACGCTCTGACAAGTCTGGAAGCAGAAACATCATCCGCCCTCACCCATGAGTTATCCTCAGGTCCGAAACCCTTCCAAGCGACGAGATACTGCAAACTCCCTCTATACCGTCTAGAATTTAGGATGCGGGAAATTTCATATTCCCCGTCCTCCACCACCGGAGGAACAGTGGCAGAGGCGTCACCATCAGACACATCAGCTTTTTTCAACAGAGAAACATGAAACACCGGGTTAATCTTCCAGGACGTAGGAACCTCCAACCTAAAAGCAGATTGGTTAACTATCTGAAGCACCTTAAAGGGCCCTACGAACTTGGGACCCAGTTTTTTAGAAGGAATCCTCAATCGCAGATTCTTAGAGGACAACCAAACCATGTCACCAACAGCAAACAAAACCTCTTGCCGTTTCCTATCAAAGTACCTCTTAGATTTTTTGTTAGCCTCCTGAAGATTACCACGCACATCCGTCCAAACTCTCTCCAAATCACCGGAAAAACTCTCCTCCTCAGGCACAGCCGAAACCAATTTGGAGAATGACCCAAAAGACGGATGTCTCCCAGAACAACAAAAAAAAGGCGAACAACCAGCAGAAGAGGATGTATGGTTGTTAAGAGCAAATTCAGCAAGTGACAGAAACTCAGACCACCCCTCTTGATTGTCTGCTACAAAACAACGCAAGAACTGCTCAACATCCTGGTTCTTCCTTTCTGTCTGGCCATTAGACTCAGGATGATATCCAGATGAAAACGACAAATGAACTCCCAACCTGTCACAAAAGGCACGCCAAAAACGAGCCACGAACTGAGGTCCCCTATCAGAAACAATGTCAGTAGGAACACCATGTAGTCTGACAATTTCCTTGACAAAGGCCTTAGCGAGTGTCTTAGCGCAAGGCAGTTTGATGAAGGGAACCAAGTGACACATCTTGCTAAAACGGTCCACGACCACCCAGATGACCGTGAAACCTTCAGAGGGGGGAAGGTCAGTAATAAAGTCCATAGCCAGATGTGTCCAAGGTGCACTAGGAACCTCCAGAGGGCAAAGCAACCCCGCAGCAGGAGCATGCGAAGACTTGGATCTAGCACACACAGTACATTGGCGCACCCACTTAATGACTTCCTTCTGCCATCCAGGCCACCAAAAACTGCGACCCACAAGTCTCTTGGTCTCAGAAATTCCTGGATGACCTGCCAACCGAGACTCATGACACTCAACAAACAAATCTCTCCTAAAGGTCCTAGGCACAAACAACCTCCCATGGGGAGTGTTAGATGGGGCATTCTCCTGAGCTTTAAGAATCTCATCCTCCAAAACGGAGTCCAAAGCAGCAATCACAACACCTTCTTGTAAAAAGCTCTCCTCTTCCTCCTCAACACCGACCATGGGAGAAAAGCTGCGAAACAAAGCATCCGCTTTAACATTCTTGGTACCCGGGATGTAAGTAATGGAAAAATTAAACCGCGAGAAAAAAAGTGCCCACCTAGCCTGACGGGCATTCAAGCGCTTGGCAGCATCAAGATAGATCAGATTTTTATGATCAGTGAAAACCTGAATGGGAAATTCAGCACCTTCCAAGAGGTGACGCCAGTGTTCAAATGCGAGTTTAATCGCCAGCAATTCCCGATTACCAATATCGTAATTAAGTTCAGTCTCAGAAAATTTTTTTGAAAAAAAGGCACAGGGATGTACTCTATCCTTGTTTTCCTGAGACAACACCGCACCGACCCCCACCGAAGAAGCATCAACCTCAACCAAAAACGGCTTAGTCACATCAGGCTGCATAAGGATGGGAGCAGAAGTGAACCTCTCCTTTAGAAACACAAAAGCTTCAATGGCCTCAGAAGTCCACTGAACCGCATTAGCACCTTTCCTGGTGAGATCGGTCAGCGGTTTGACAATAATAGAATTTTTTTTTATGAATTTTCTGTAATAATTGGCGAAACCCAAAAACCTCTGTATCGATTTCAAACCAATAGGCCTAGGCCATTCCTGCACAGCTTGAACTTTAACCGGGTCCATCTCAAAACCTTCACTGGAGATAATGTAGCCCAAAAAACTAATTCTCTGTACAGCGAACTCACATTTCTCCAGCTTAGCAAAAAGCGAATTGTCCATTAATAACTGTAATACCTCACGTACGCTCCGCCAATGAGACTCCAGATCAGGCGAATAAATCAGAATGTCATCCAAATACACAACCACATTTTTTCCCGATTAAAGGTCTAAGGATGTCATTAATAAGATTCTGAAAAAATGCTGGAGCATTGGTAAGACCAAAAGGCATAACCAGATTCTCAAAATGACCCACAGGAGTGTTAAAAGCAGTCTTCCATTCATCACCCTCCTTCATGCGCAACAAATTGTATGCCCCCCGGAGATCAATTTTAGAGAACCACTTGGCCCCCACTAACTGGTTAAATAAATCAGGAATCAATGGCAGTGGGTAAGGATTGCGTACAGTAATTTTATTAATCTCACGAAAGTCCAGACAAGGACGTAAACCGCCATCTTTTTTTTTTACAAAAAAAATCCAACAGCCACAGGAGACTTGGAAGGCCTAATGTGACCGGCGGCCAAGCTTGTCTGTATGTATTCCTCCAAAGCCTTTCTCTCAGGAATAGTAAGATTAAATAAACGACTTTTAGGAAGAGTCGCTCCAGGGACAAATTCAATGGTACAATCATAGTCTCTATGGGGAGGCAAAATTTGTGACTCCTCCTCAGAAAAAACTCTCCAAAAATCCTGAATAGGTACAGGCAATTCCCCTTTATCCACAGCAGCAATACGTCCGTTACAACACTTGTCATAACACTTAGGGCTCCAGGACTTAATTTCATTGGTAGACCAATCCAGTACAGGATTGTGCAATTTTAACCAGGGTAACCCCAATATTACTGGAGAAGGCAAATTATCCAATACCACCAAATCCAAATTTTCTTGGTGAATACCATTAATAGTGAGGGGAAATTCACAGACCTTATGAGTAACACTCTTCAAGGGAGAGCCATCAACAGAAACCACAGCAATAGGGGATGACAAAGTTTTAGGTTCTAATCTAAGTTTTTCCAAGAATCCCCCATCAATCACATTCAGAGTAGAACCACAATCCACAAATACCCGAAATTCAATTAATTCATCCTGAGCAGCAGTAGTGGCAGATAGGAATACTCCCTTAGAATTTAAACAGGCAATACGGGCATAACTGACCATTTTTTTTTCTTTCTTCAAACGAAGCACACAGTTCTTAATAAAATGACCAGAATTTCCGCAATAGAAGCACAAGCCTTCAGAAAGCCTGCGGTCTTTTTCCTGAGAGCGGGGTGCCATCGCCCCAATCTACATCGGCTCTCCATTGTCAGCACAGACCCTCTCAAGACTCGGAGCTGACATAGCAGAGGATTTGCTCTCATTAACCCTTGCACGCAGTCTCCTGTCCACCCGTATAGCTAATTGCATAGCCTCCTGCAAGTTTCCAGGTGTGGGATAAGCAATCAGTAAATCCTTAACCCTTTCACCTAGCCCTGCAAGAAACAAGCTTTTCAAAGCTGAATCGTTCCACCCCACCTGGGCAGACCACCGACGGAAGTGAGAACAATATTTTTCCACATTACCTGATCCCTGCCTCAAACGTCTCAATTCAGACTCAGCAGATGAGACACGATCAGGATCATCATACAACAAACCCAAAGCAGAAAAAAAACTATCCACTGATCTAAAGCATGGATCACTAGGTTGGAGAGAGAAGGCCCATCCCTGAGGATCTTTGCGCAAAAGTGACATTATGAACCCTATGCGCTGTGATTCATCACCAGAGGATCCGGGTCTCAAACGAAAATACAATAAACAAGCATTTTTAAAAGAAAAAAAATCTTGTTGTTCGCCAAAAAATAAATCAGGCAGACGTACCTTTGGTTCCACAAAATGTGCTCCAGAACAGCTACTCACGTGTTGTTGGAGCTTGGCCACCTCCAGAGAGAGTCCCTGCAAGCGTTGAGCCAAATCTTGAACCGAGACCATGATGGAAAACTGGAGGTCTTTCCTTAGAGAAAATTTTTTTTTTTTTCTTTTAGGGCTGGACTTACTGTTATGATCTGCTACAGGGACTAAGGAAAGACAGGAGAACTGTCCCTACAATAGAACTAAACTAGATCCCTACGATGTAACGGGGAACCTGATCCTGCGATCAGACCCGCTAAAGTCCTCGGCTAGTCTGAACGAAGACCTATAGATGTGAGGGAGGGATCCCTACAAGAACTAGGGACTGGGATAAGTTGGACACCTCCTAGCAGAAATAGTAGCAGTCAAAGACAAACACACAACAAAAAGCATAGAGGTCAGAAGACCTAGCAAAACTAACAGAGAACGGCAACAGAGCACCAAGCTAGCTCAAGAGTAGTAAATACAATGAAGTCCAGCAAGACCAGGAGGACGGAGCCGGATTAAATAGGCAAAAATGGTCATGTGACCAGCAAACTAAAAAAAACCTAATAGGAGAGTTCTAACAATTATACTGTATGTAAGCCCATTATGGTGTATGGAGGGCTCTGTGGGGGTCACAGTTGGGGGATCATATTGTGTTGGTGTCACCATACTTTGCCTTGGGAGTTGAAGTGGGGTACTGTAGGGTCATTATACTGTGCATGTGGAGGCTAATGTGAAGGAATGCACCATGGGGGTATCCTACTGTGTTTGGGGGGCACTTTTGTTGGCATCATACTTTATGGGGAAATGAAAGAGGGATCTAGGACTTTAGCAGGAAGAAAATTACTATGTAAAGTCTGGAAAGTTGTGAGATCTGCTCTTCTGTGACACAGACAAATATTTATTTATTTATTTGGGGGTGGCCCAATTAGAGCTTCTGCTATGGGGCCCCATGATTTCTATGTACGCCCCTGACCATGGGGTTAATACCTGCTTTAGTTCCAAATGAGTATTTCCTGTTCAATGACTATATAGACCAAGGGTCCCCTACCTGTGGCTCGGGAGTCACATGTGGCTCGTGGGCCTATGATTTGTGACTCGCACTTGTCTGACAGCTTGGTGCATTAGCACCATGTCTAGCAAACAGCATGAAGAGCAGGACTGAAGATGGTGAGTTTTGTGAGCAGCCCCACACAGAAGAGAAGATCTGGTTGAATATATTGGCTTTGGGGGTCTAGCGATAAATAAAGTATAGTAATCTGGAGATTGAAGGAGGACTGATAGTCACTCGAGTGGCGAACACGCTCGCTCATCACTACTAAGGATGTCTTAAGAGATCTGACTTTTTTTTTTTAAGTATTCTTGCTGTAAACTACTTTTTGCGATTAAAGGATCCAAACCATAAATAAATTGTATGAAGAGTGAGTACAGGAAGAAATTAATAAAATGATTTTTATTTAATCTGCAGGACACTAAGCAACCCATTTCTGCATTATTTCTAGGTAAGAATACATGTGTCTCATGAAAGCACCATATGGCAGGACCCAGTGCCTTTGGTTCCCTGAGGATATATTCACACTTGGCAGATTTGTTGCAGACATTTCTATGACTGTCCCATTCATTTGAATTATGTGTGCTTCCTGCAGAAACAACGCCAATCACATATATGAAACAGATTTCTAGTTGCTAGAATTTCTGTAACAAAACTGCAACATACCCTTATAAATATTTCTGGGTATGCACAGAAGCAATCAGAATAACAAAAAAAAAATGTCATAACATCAGGCAACAGTGATTGTCGGTTTGTTCATGGTAACACCAGTTTTTTGTACCCTGCATTGGTAAAAATGAACTGATATACGAAAAGTGACAAAGGCAACGAAGGTAATGAAACATCACATACAAAGGTAAACTGGATTTTACTCCGTTTGACACTGATAGAATGAAATACGTATGCTCCGAGTTGACCTGCAGGCTTCTTATTCAACCAAGGGTGCGGAGAACAAATATTGCCGGGATTAAGCAGAATAACAGATCTGTATAGGACCTGTCAGCTATGGCATTAGCATATGCTTTATCAGTCACCTGTTACAGCAAAGTAGAAGAAACTGGAATTTCTGGAACAACATAGGACACTTTTATCACTTCCATATTTCAAAAATTTGGAATCTTCCTTCAATTTTTTCCAGTCCGATTTATTTTATATGTTGGAACCAAAAGCCACCAGACATTCATTCCTGTTAGCACAACTGAAATCCATGCATGGTTACAAGACATGAGCGAAACTTTATCTGCTGGATCAGGTTTCCAAACTATTGACTTGGGCTTGACACGCAGACAACAGTTCCTTTGCAGGACTAGAATTTCTTGTGTGTTATTGGCTGAGTATCCATTGTGTACATTCACAAAGCTTGCACACTCATGTGTACATGACCTAAAAATGTCCAGCACAAAGTAGGTATTATGTGTTTTTTGAGGAAATTAGTCAAGGAATGTTTTATTCTGCACATTCTCGATTAGAATAATGCCCTGCATGCCACTCCATTTAGTCTTATCGTTTAGGTTAACCCCTTTTTCTTTGTTAAAAAGCAGGGACAAGTAGAGCAACTTTCTTTTCCGCTTTGCTTAATAAGTTTATTTAAAGAGGCAGCAGGTTGAAATTAATAGAGGTGAAGCTGCATGAGTGACTTATTAATGTAACACTGAATGTAGCTGGCTGTCATATTGTTCTAATATTGTGAACTGTCCTAGTGCAGAGTAGTAAGAAATATTGTTATATCATGTTGGTTTATAAAACCATTCTAAGGTTTATTTGTCCCTTCTCCATCTTAGTCTTGCTGATAGGGTAAGACATTATTACATCTCTGAGGCACAATGAGTGCCTTCAAGTCAATATTCCTGTAGGGACCGAGTTTCACCATCTCATTTGCATGTTCCCATAAAGCTTCTACAGGTCCATATTGTGAATGCAAGACACAGAACTTGTGAATCGATCAAATAAGTAGCTGCCAAACTACCCCAGGTTATGTGATAATGTAAAGTAATAGAGATCATAGTCACTGCGAGAAAAACGGACGAGTGCAATCCGAAAAAAAATCAGATTGCACCAATGTTTGTAATGCACACGCCCGGGCTGAGTGGCGTGTGCGTGTGATTCCACTGGACCGTGCCGGAGAGTGAATGCCTGGAGGGGCGTAACTAGGTATTCACCCGATCCGACCAGGGTCGCACGACGGCATACGACGCCAGTGCACCAAGGAGGAACCGAGCAGAGGGACCAGGTGCTACTCCAGGACAGACCCCGGACACGGCTGTTGACCCACACAGGGGAATACAGGAACAGACTGGTTAGGCTGGCACACAGACTGGTGGGAATAGGCAGGCACGACTGGTATGCAGGCAGGTGGGTATGCAGGCAGGGGGGTACAGGCAAGCACGGCTAGATTGCAGACAGGAAGGCACTAGCAGGTAGGAACACAGGCGGGATAGGACCCAGTACACATTGGGACTCAGGAACAGAACCACAGATGTGGCGGACAAACACAGCAGAGTGAGGCCGCCCAGAGAGGTGAGCGAGAGCAGGGCAGGACGAGACCGCCCAGAGCGGTGAGCAAGAGCAGAGCAGGACGAGGCCGCCTGGAGCGGTGAGCAAGGGCAGAGCAGGACGAGGCCGCCCGGAGCGGTGAGCAAGGGCAGAGCAGGACGAGGCCGCCCGGAGCGGTGAGCAAGGGCAGAGCAGGATGAGGCCGCCCGGAGCGGTGAGCAAGGGCAGAGCAGGACGAGGCCGCCCGGAGCGGTGAGCAAGAGCAGAGCAGGACGAGGCCGCCCGGAGCGGTGAGCAAGGGCAGAGCAGGACGAGGCCGCCCGGAGCGGTGAGCAAGAGCAGAGCAGGACGAGACCGCCCGGAGCGGTGAGCAAGAGCAGAGCAGGACGAGACCGCCCGGAGCGGTGAGCAAGAGCAGAGCAGGACGAGACCGCCTGGAGCGGTGAGCAAGAGGAGAGCAGGACGAGACCGCCTGGAGCGGTGAGCAAGAGCAGAGCAGGACGAGACCGCCTGGAGCGGTGAGCAAGAGCAGAGCAGGACGAGACCGCCTGGAGCGGTGAGCAAGAGCAGAGCAGGACGAGACCGCCTGGAGCGGTGAGCAAGAGCAGAGCAGGACGAGGCCGCCCGGAGCGGTGAGCAAGGGCAGAGCAGGACGAGGCCGCCCGGAGCGGTGAGCAAGGGCAGAGCAGGACGAGGCCGCCCGGAGCGGTGAGCAAGGGCAGAGCAGGATGAGGCCGCCCGGAGCGGTGAGCAAGGGCAGAGCAGGACGAGGCCGCCCGGAGCGGTGAGCAAGAGCAGAGCAGGACGAGACCGCCCGGAGCGGTGAGCAAGAGCAGAGCAGGACGAGACCGCCCGGAGCGGTGAGCAAGAGCAGAGCAGGACGAGACCGCCCGGAGCGGTGAGCAAGAGCAGAGCAGGACGAGACCGCCCGGAGCGGTGAGCAAGAGCAGAGCAGGACGAGACCGCCTGGAGCGGTGAGCAAGAGGAGAGCAGGACGAGACCGCCTGGAGCGGTGAGCAAGAGCAGAGCAGGACGAGACCGCCTGGAGCGGTGAGCAAGAGCAGAGCAGGACGAGACCGCCTGGAGCGGTGAGCAAGAGCAGAGCAGGACGAGACCGCCTGGAGCGGTGAGCAAGAGCAGAGCAGGACGAGACAGGGCTCTGTTCACACGGAACAGACAGGAAGGGAAAGGCAGAGCCAGATACCCACAGGGTACTTGCAGTGAAGTAGCGAGTGGACCACAAACTCACAAACGGGAGTACAGAGACAACAAGCAGGAGTTAGGTACGAGTTCAGACTCTGCAGAAAAAGGAAAGGAACGGACATAGAGGCAAAACAGGTAAAGGATAGGAGAGAGTTCAGACTGGAACTGAGCGTACGGAAGAGACCGACACTGCAGCGGGATACAGGAGCGGGTCTGGGAATACGGCCCCCAGAGAGGCGGGACGAACAGGCAAGGAGCGTGTTCAGACAGGACAGACAAGATACAGGAGCGGGTCTAGGTAATCGGCCCCTAGAAGGCGGGAGGAGCAGGCTAGGAGCGTGTTCAGACAGGACAGACAAGATACAGGAGCGGGTCTAGGTAATCGGCCCCTAGAAGGCGGGAGGAACAGGCTACTAGCGTGTTCAGACAGGACAGACAAGATACAGGAGCGGGTCTAGGTAATCGGCCCCTAGAAGGCGGGAGGAACAGGCTAGGAGCGTGTTCAGACAGGACAGACAAGATACAGGAGCGGGTCTAGGTAATCGGCCCCTAGAAGGTGGGAGGAACAGGCTAGGAGCGTGTTCAGACAGGCCTGGAAATACAGCCTCCAGGATAGGCAGACAAGAGAAACACAGAACGGGACCTGGCACCTTCAGAGTGCAAGCACACACTGAATGAAACACAATGCTCAGGCAGGGATTGATTGGAGCAGCTGGGTTATATACCAGGTGACAGACAGCTATAGGCTGAGGACGCACAAGGGGTGTGACCCACAGCAGGTACAAAAAGCAGGAAGTGATCGGGCGCCGCCCTTAAGCAGCAGAAACAGACACAAACAGACAGCATGGAGGGAAGCCAGAGAGACATTCTGGACTGGAGATCAAGTGCGCGCTCTTGCACAGTGGGAGATGGACCACCATGCAAGGGCGCCGCCAGGTATGTTACAGTACCCCCCCCCCCTTACGCCCCCTCTTCTTCAGGCCTGCCAGAATCTTCCGCAGGGAATTCGAGGGCCAATCCTTCACTTCAAGGAGATCACTCCCACTGTCCACAGGAAAAACTGGTCTCATCTGGTTAGCTAGGATGCTACCTCCTATCCAGCCATCCTCAGCAACAGACGAAACGGGTGGAGTACCAGGAACAGCACACAAGGAAGTCTCTCTCCACATATTTTCAGGTGGCACCCCAGAGGGTACAGGAGACAACTGGAAGTCCTCCACCGGGTTGGAGGGGAGCAGAGACTTGGGGCTAAACTCTGCTTCGAGGTACATCTTGTCAAGCTCACAGGAAGAAATAGACGGGTTATCAGGTACAGGATGAGGAAAAATCACTGTCTTTTTGTTATCTGGTGGTACCCCGGAGGATTCAGGAAACAACTGGAGGTCCTCTGCCGGGTCAGAAGAGTGCAGAGGCTCGGAGAAAACATCTGCTTCAGAGTACACTAGGTCGGACTCACTGGATGAAGCAGGCGAGGTATCGGGTACCGAGTATAGGAAAGTCTCTGTCCATTCACCACCAGGTGGCACCCCGAAGGGTTCTGGAGACAACTGGAGGTCCTCCGCCCGGTCGGAGGGGTGTAGAGACTCGGGAGTAACCTCTGCTTCGGAGTACACTAGGTTGGACTTACTGGACGAAGCGAGCGAGGTATCAGGTACAGAGTATAGGAGAGTCTCTGTCCTTTCGCTACCAGGTAGCACCCCGAAGGGTTCTGGAGACAACTGGAGGTCCTCCGCCTGGTCAGAGGGGTGTAGAGACTCATGGGTAACCTCTGCTTCAGAGTACACTAGGTTGGACTCACTGGACGAAGCGAGCGAGGTATCAGGTACAGAGTATAGGAGAGTCTCTGTCCTTTCGCTACCAGGTAGCACCCCGAAGGGTTCAGGAGACAACTGGAGGTCCTCCGCCTGGTCGGAGGGGTGTAGAGACTCGGGGGTAACTACCACTTTGGGGTACCCATTGTCAGGCTCACAGGACGGAGCGGACAAAGTATCGAGTACCAGGTGTAGAGAAGTCTCTCTCCACTTGTCATCGAGTGGTATCCCGGAGGATTCAGGAGGCAACTGGGGGTCCTCCGCCAGGTAGTAGAGGTGCACAGACTCTGAGGTAATCACAGCTTCGGAGCATCCTTGAACATGCACACCGGTTAAAGTGGGTGAAGCGTCTGATGCCGGGTGCAGGAAGTTCTCCTGTGTGGAGTCTGGATGGGCAGTAGTCTCTTCGGGCAGGAGAACTGGTGCACTACCCACGCACATTACCCGTTGGGGCTTCTCCGGGATACAGGGAGATGAAGCTTCAGTAGGGACTTCAAGGTTGGGGTCAGGAGGTCTCAGGGAGGACAGACCCTGGCGTGACGGCTTGCCTCTAAGTCTAGCACGTCTGGACTGCCTCTTGAGGTTGGGAGAAGTATTCCGGAGAGCGTAGTCACCCTGTGAGGATTCTGGGTGGGCAGTAGTCTCATTGGGCTGGAGGACTATTGCGCTACCCACACACATTACCCATCGGGGCTGCTCCGGGATATTGGGAAGTGAAGCTTCAGCAGGAGCCTCCGGGTTAGGATCATCGAAGACCATTAGAAAGGCCACCAGGAAGGCCATTATGTCCAGGACGATAGGATCCTGTGTTTCCCATAGGGGGTTGATCCATTCCAAGGCATCACCCGCTAGGTTAGACATAATGAATGCCACCTTAACCCGATCGGTGGGAAAACATAGAGGGTAGAACTTGAAGTGTAGCATGCATTGCTCCACAAATGCACGACTTTGTCTTGGATCCCCATAGTAACGTGGCGGATCCGCAGGAACGAGAGCAGATAGATCCATCTGGACGGGTGCGTAATTAGCCAGGAACTCAGCTAGAGAAAAAAAAAATTGTATTTATTTATTTTTAATGCATGTATTCGCTGGAAAACGTCTCAGAGAGCGAAGGCCGTGGGGCTCAACGGGAACCATGGCCTGAGCATGCTGTAATGCACACGCCCGGGCTGAGCGGCGTGTGCGTGTGATTCCACTGGACCGTGCCGGAGAGTGAATGCCTGGAGGGGCGTAACTAGGTATTCACCCGATCCGACCAGGGTCGCACGACGGCATACTACGCCAGTGCACCAAGGAGGAACCGAGCAGAGGGACCAGGTGCTACTCCAGGACAGACCCCGGACACGGCTGTTGACCCACACAGGGGAATACAGGAACAGACTGGTTAGGCTGGCACACAGACTGGTGGGAATAGGCAGGCACGACTGGTATGCAGGCAGGTGGGTATGCAGGCAGGGGGGTACAGGCAAGCACGGCTAGAGTGCAGACAGGAAGGCACTAGCAGGTAGGAACACAGGCGGGATAGGACCCAGTACACACTGGGACTCAGGAACAGAACCACAGATGTGGCGGACAAACACAGCAGAGTGAGGCCGCCCAGAGAGGTGAGCGAGAGCAGGGCAGAGTGAGGCCGCCCAGAGAGGTGAGCGAGAGCAGGGCAGGACGAGACCGCCCGGAGCGGTGAGCAAGGGCAGAGCAGGACGAGACCGCCCGGAGCGGTGAGCAAGAGCAGAGCAGGACGAGACCGCCCGGAGCGGTGAGCAAGAGCAGAGCAGGACGAGACCGCCCGGAGCGGTGAGCAAGAGCAGAGCAGGACGAGACCGCCCGGAGCGGTGAGCAAGAGCAGAGCAGGACGAGACCGCCCGGAGCGGTGAGCAAGAGCAGAGCAGGACGAGACCGCCCGGAGCGGTGAGCAAGAGCAGAGCAGGACGAGACCGCCCGGAGCGGTGAGCAAGAGCAGAGCAGGACGAGACCGCCCGGAGCGGTGAGCAAGAGCAGAGCAGGACGAGACCGCCCGGAGCGGTGAGCAAGAGCAGAGCAGGACGAGACCGCCTGGAGCGGTGAGCAAGAGCAGAGCAGGACGAGACCGCCTGGAGCGGTGAGCAAGAGCAGAACAGGACGAGACCGCCTGGAGCAGTGAGCAAGAGCAGAGCAGGACGAGACCGCCTGGAGCGGTGAGCAAGAGCAGAGCAGGACGAGACCGCCAGGAGCGGTGAGCAAGAGCAGAGCAGGACGAGACCGCCAGGAGCGGTGAGCAAGAGCAGAGCAGGACGAGACCGCCTGGAGCGGTGAGCAAGAGCAGAGCAGGACGAGACAGGGCTCTGTTCACACGGAACAGACAGGAAGGGAAAGGCAGAGCCAGATACCCACAGGGTACTTGCAGTGAAGTAGCGAGTGGACCACAAACTCACAAACGGGAGTACAGAGACAACAAGCAGGAGTTAGGTACGAGTTCAGACTCTGCAGAAAAAGGAAAGGAACGGACATAGAGGCAAAACAGGTAAAGGATAGGAGAGAGTTCAGACTGGAACTGAGCATACGGAAGAGACCGACACTGCAGCGGGATACAGGAGCGGGTCTGGGAATACGGCCCCCAGAGAGGCGGGACGAACAGGCAAGGAGCGTGTTCAGACAGGACAGACAAGATATAGGAGCGGGTCTAGGTAATCGGCCCCTAGAAGGCGGGAGGAACAGGCTAGGAGCGTGTTCAGACAGGACAGACAAGATACAGGAGCGGGTCTAGGTAATCGGCCCCTAGAAGGCGGGAGGAACAGGCTAGGAGCGTGTTCAGACAGGACAGACGAGATACAGGAGAGGGTCTAGGTAATCGGCCCCTAGAAGGCGGGAGGAACAGGCTAGGAGCGTGTTCAGACAGGACAGACAAGATACAGGAGCGGGTCTAGGTAATCGGCCCCTAGAAGGCGGGAGGAACAGGCTAGGAGCGTGTTCAGACAGGCCTGGAAATACAGCCTCCAGGATAGGCAGACAAGAGAAACACAGAACGGGACCTGGCACCTTCAGAGTGCAAGCACACACTGAATGAAACACAATGCTCAGGCAGGGATTGATTGGAGCAGCTGGGTTATATACCAGGTGACAGACAGCAATAGGCTGAGGACGCACAAGGGGTGTGACCCACAGCAGGTACAAAAAGCAGGAAGTGATCGGGCGCCGCCCTTAAGCAGCAGAAACAGACACAAACAGACAGCATGGAGGGAAGCCAGAGAGACATTCTGGACTGGAGATCAAGTGCGCGCTCTTGCACAGTGGGAAATGGACCACCATGCAAGGGCGCCGCCAGGTATGTTACAATGTTATTTAATGGGTTACATCTCATCTGCGATTTTTTTCTCAGCTGAAATCGGACTGAGAAAAAAATCACAGCATGCTGCGATTTACCGATTATCTCGGACGAGACTCGCCAATGCAAGTCAATGGGTGCGAGAAAAAAACGGACGGCATACGGACCATCCGTATGCCATCCGATTTATACGGATAGATTACCATTCTGTAGCATAGAACTCTGTAAATGGTCCTGTAAATGATTGTAAAATAATAGTTGCAGAGAAAAAAAACGCATTGCATACTGATGTCATACGGATGCTAGGTGGGAAAAATCGCATTGTCCTCATGAAAATCGCATGACACTCGTCCATTTTTTCGGTCCAGAAAACGGAACTTTTTTTTTCCCACACATATTGGTATGAGCCCTTAGGCCTCGGCCCCACTATCAGTATTCGGTCAGTATTTTTTCTCAGAAGTGGGAGCCAAAACCAGGAGTGGGTGATAAATGCAGAATTGGTGACTTGTTTCTATTATACCTTTTCTCTGATTGTTCCTCACCTGGTTTTGGCTCCCACTCCTGAGAAAAAATACTGACCGAATACTGACCGAATACTGATAGTGGGGCTGTGGCTTTAGGGCACAGTCAGATGGCCGTATAAATCGGACCGCAATGCACAGACTGGCCGGTGGCTCTCCTGACCCAAGTATGACAGCTTAATTTCATTGTAACTCAGCAATTACAGTGCAGGATGGCACAAGTACAAGTGGAGAAAGGAGTATTTTTTATTATAAGATATATCACATTTTGTATCAAATTGTTTTCTCCCATAAATCAATAATGCAAGCAAAGATCTTTTATAATGATTTGTTTTGGTAGTATGGCAATACAACATTTGAATAATGTGCTGTGAAGCCTTTATTGAATCTATTCTTATAAAATGGGGATCTTTAAACATTGCTGGAATCCCCCTTTAATCTTTGAATAAAGGATAGTTATAAAAGCTGCATTTGCTGCTAAGTGCACAAGCTTGGGGCTACAGGGTTATTTCTTTGGGATAGGTGAACTCAATCATCTTTTGTCATCCACTCAGCATGATGTACAAAAATTACATAGATTGTAAAAATGACATGGTAAATTTTGGATAGTTCTCCTACCAGGCGGTGTGCCCACCATGAGCTTTTGACGCTATGTTGTTTTGCTGCTTCACAAATGCAGTGTCATACAGTTCCAGCAAAGTGGATGGGATTTATAGAAATTTCATGCCCACTGTGCCTCTTTTTTTACTTAGTGTAAACTGACCTGCGGTCTTCCAAGTACGCTGAGTTTATGTACAGATTTTTCCCATAGACTTGCATTAGATGTGGAAAATCCATAGGTAAAGAACGTATGCCCATTTTTAGTGCGTTTCTGCGGCGGAAACGCATCCAAAATGCATGTAATCCTCACTTGGCTGTATCAAAGTTTTGTCAAAGCAAAATACCAGAGAGTATAAATAACAAAGCTTTGTTTAAAACAACACACCAAGAAGAGGCAAAAAACACGATAAAAATGCAAGTAATCGAATAGGTGCAGAAATTCTGCCACATGAAAAACTCACTAAAAGCTCATTGTGGGAACATAGCCTAAAGCTGACCATACTCCTACAATAGCAGAAGGACAAATGAGTGCTCGGCCATCAGCTATTTCTCCCAACTCCCCCATACACGTGAATGTTTGGCTTGGCTGAAAGTTCAAGTTTTTTGAATAGGGAGAGAGAAAGTCTCTGCCAAACATCTCTGGCAGTAGCTTATCTCCTGAAGAGGAAAAGGGTCAGGCATTAAAATTCATACTGCCCCACCCGTAGTAACCCCCATCATATGCTGGGTAAGATTCGGGAGGCTGGATCGACAGACTTTAATCTAATGTGTATGAGGACCTTTAGTGTGATGATGTGAATTATGAGTGATCAGCTTTCCATTTTGTAAAAGAAACTGAAGGTTTAATGTAATGCATGGCAACATTACTGTGCTGTAGATCAAATACATGATCTGTCCAATGTGGAATACCAGGATCTGTGTAATCTAAATACCAGTATCACAAGCACTGGATCCTTTCCTACTCTGACATCTCTTAAAGTATTGTCTCTGTAACTTGTAGGCTGCAGGTTACGGAGGCAGATACTGTAAAGCCACACTGAGAATGAATGTTACAGTTGTGTCATTGTAATGCCCCTTCTATGAACAGGGTTTACCAGGTTACTGATGTTCTTGATACTTTGTCTTTACTACTGGTGGAAACCCGGTTAGGGAGAACGTTTGAATGTCACATTAGGGTGATGTGGAGCTAGTGTTACAGCAGTAAGCCCAAAAGTCAGCTGGCATGTTTTACATCTTGAATGCAAGAATGGGTTATACCAAGAATTCAGAAAGTGACGAGAGACAAATGCAGTTGCGTAGTGATCCACGTGATAGGATTATTTGATTCCAGAAACTTAACCACATATTAGGAAAAGTTGTCTAACAGTTAGTGATGAGCGAACGTGCTCGCCACTGCTCGGTACTCGCCCGAGCATCACAGTGCTCAACAACCTCGGCGAGTATTTCCGGGTTGCTCGGGCGGGAACTCGGGTCCCCTCCCTGCATGTTTGGCGCTCTTTAGAGAGCCAGTAAACATGCAGAGATAGCCTGCCATGCACTGTAATGCCGTAGCCATGTTGGTTGTGGGCATTACAGTGAATGGCTGGCCGCACAGTGTCATCGTGTCTATATAAGACCTGACTCCGCTATGCTCGTCACAGTCTACCCCAGAAACAGGCAGAGTAAGGAGAGCTGCGGCTGTGTCAGAGAGAGATTTGCTTGTTTATAGTTAGCTATACACTGCTCAAAAAAATAAAGGGAACGCTCAAATAACACATCCTAGATCTGAATGAATGAAATATTCTCATTGAATACTTTGTTCTGTACAAAGTTGAATGTGCTGACAACAAAATAGCACAAAAATCATCAATGGAAATCAAATTTATTAACCAATGGAGGCCTGGATTTGGAGTCACCCCCAAAAATAAAGTGGAAAAACACACTACAGGCTGATCCAATTTTGATGTAATGTCCTTAAAACAAGTCAAAATGAGGCTCAGTATTGTGTGTGGCCTCCACGTGCCTGTATGACCTCCCTACAATGTCTGGGCATGATCCTGATGAGGTTGCGGATGGTCTCCTTTGCGATCTCCTCCCAGACCTGGACTAAAGCATCTGCCAACTCCTGGACAGTCTGTGGTGCAACGTGACATTGGTGAATGGGGCGAGACATGATGTCCCAGATGTGCTCAGTCGGATTCAGGTCTGGGGAACAAGCGGGCCAGTCCATAGCTTCAATGCCTTCATCTTGCAGGAACTGCTGACACACTCCAGCCACATGAGGTCTGGCATTGTCCTGCATTAGGAGGAACCCAGGGCCAACCGCACCAGCATATAGTCTCACAAGGGGTCTGAGGATCTCATCTCGGTACCTAATGGCAGTCAGGATACCTCTGGCGAGCACATGGAGGAGGGCTGTGCGGCCCTCCAAAGAAATGCCACCCCACACCATTAATGATCCACTGCTATACTGGTCATGCTGAAGGATGTTGCAGGCAGCAGATCGCTCTCCACGGCGTCTCCAAACTCTGTCACGTCTGTCACATGTGCTCAGTGTGAACCTGCTTTCATCTTTGAAGAGCACAGGGCGCCAGTAGCGACTTTGCCAATCCTGGTGTTCTGTGGCAAATGCCAAGCGTCCTGCACGGTGTTGGGCTGTGAGCACAACCCCCACCTGTGGATGTCGGGCCCTCATACCACCTTCATGGAGTCGGTTTCTAACCATTTGTGCAGACACATGCACATTTGTGGCCTGCCGGAGGTCATTTTGCAGGGCTCTGGCAGTGCTCCTCCTGTTCCTCCTTGCACAAAGGCGGAGGCAGCAGTCCTGCTGCTGGGTTGTTGCCCTCCTACGGCCCCCCTTCACGTCTCCTGGTAGCGCCTCCAGCTTCTGGACACTATGCTGACAGACACAGCAAACCTTCTTGCCACAGCTCGCATTGATGTGCCATCCTGGATGAGCTGCACTACCTGAGCAACTTCGGTGGGTTACAGAGACCGTCTCATGCTACCACGAGTGTGAAAACACAACCAACATTCAAAAGTGACCAAAACATCAGCCAGAAAGCATTGGTACTGAGATGTGGTCTGTGGTCCCCACCTGCAGAACCACTCCTTTATTGAGGGTGTCTTGATAATTGCCAATAATTTCCATCTATTGTCTATTCCATTTGCACAACAGCATGTGAAATTAATTGTCAATCAGTGTTGCTTCCTAAGTGGACAGTCTGATTTCACAGAAGTTTGATTTACTTATATTCTGTTGTTTAAGTGTTCCCTTTATTTTTTTGAGCAGTGTATATATATATATGTTGAGGACTAATCCAACTGCATATATTCAGTGGTGATAGCAGGAGTTAGGCAGGCAGTGTATGTGGCAGACTGCAGTGCATATAGCGCAAGAGGGTCCAATTGAACGTCCTGTCGGCTTCTGTAATAATTACAGACATAGCCCCAGATACAGTGGGGAAAAAAAGTATTTAGTCAGCCACCAATTGTGCAAGTTCTCCCACTTAAAAAGATGAGAGAGGTCTGTAATTGACATCATAGGTAGGCCTCAACTATGAGAGACAAAAATGAGAAAACATCCTGAAAATCACATTGTCTGATTTGGAAAGACATTTTTTTCAAATTTTGGTGGAAAATAAGTATTTGGTCACCTACAAAAGTTCATCTCAATACTTTAAGTATCCTTTGTTGGCAATGACAGAGGTCAAATGTTTTCTGTAAGTCTTTACAAGGTTGGCACACACTGTTGCTGGTATGTTGGCCCATTCCTCCTGGCAGATCTCCTCCACAGCAGTGATGTTTTGGGGCTGTCGCTGGGCAACACAGACTTTCAACTCCCTCCAAATGTTTTCTATAGGGTTTAGATTTGGAGACTGGCTAGGCCACTCCAGAACCTTGAAATGCTTCTTACGAAGCCACTCCTTCGTTGCCCTGGCGGTGGGCTTGGGATCATTGTCATGCTGAAAGACCCAGCCATGTTTCATCTACAATGCCCTTGCTAATGGAAGGAGGTTTGCACTCAAAATCTCACGATACATGGCCCCATTCATTCTTTCATGTACACGGATCAGTCGTCCTGGTCCCTTGGCAGGGAAACAGCCCCAAAGCACAGTAGGTATGGTGTTCTTTGGATGCAACTCCGCATTCTTTCTCCTCCAAACACGACGAGTTGTGTTTCTACCAAACAGTTCTACTTTGGTTTCATCTGACCATATGACATTCTCCCAATACTCTTCTGGATCATCCAAATGCTCTCTAGCAAACTTCAGATGGACCTGGACATGTAATGGCTTAAGCAGGGGGACACGTCTAGCACTGCAGGATCTGAGTCCCTGGCGGTGTAGTGTGTTACTGATGGTAGCCTGTGTAACATTGGTCCCAGCTCTCTGCAGGTCATTCACTAGGTCCCCCCGTGTGGTTCTGGGATTTTTGATCTCCGTTCTTGAGATCATTTTGACCCTACGGGGTGAGAACTTGTGTGGAGCCCCAGATCAAGGGAGATTATCAGTGGTCTTGAATTTTTTCCATTTTCTAATTATTGCTCTCACAGTTGATTTCTTCACACCAAACTGCTTGCCTATTGCAGATTCAGTCTTCCCAGCCTGGTGCAGGGCTACAATTTTGTTTCTGGTGTCCTTCGACAGCTCTTTGGTCTTCACCAAAGTGGAGTTTGGAGTGTGACTGTTTGAGGTTGAGGACTGGTGTCTTTTATACTGATAACAAGTTCAAACAGGTGCCAGTACTACAGGTAATGAGTGGAGGACAGAGGAGCCTCTTAAAGAAGAAGTTAAAGGTCTGAGAGAGACAGAAATCTTGCTTGTTTGTAGGTGACCAAATACTTACATTCCACCAAAATATGAAAAAAAATTCTTTCCAAATCAATGTGATTTTCAGGATTTGTTTTCTCATTTGGTCTCTCATAGTTGAGGTCTACCTATGATGTCAATTACAGGCCTCTCTCATCTTTTTAAGGGGGAGAACTTGCACATTTGGTGGCTGACTAAATACTTTTTTTCCCACTGTATCAGGGGCAATTTTTTTTTTCTTAATCCTGGTTATTTGCTTAAGAAGCAATCCAGAGTACACCATTTTTCTGCTCCATTTGCTTGTTAGCACTGAAGAATACAGCCAGATCTGTTCCATATTTCAGCAATAAAAATTCAGAAATTTGAACTGAACGTGCAAAATAATGGCCTCCTTTTCCATTCTGTTGCAGTGTGTCGGTCAAGCTATTCACACTAGGTATCGGTGTAGAATAATACTGGTAAATGACAGGCTTGCTATTTAAAACCGTGGTTCTCTGTCAGACATATCACCTATGAGAATGTTCCAAAATCAGCCATTTCGTTCATTTTCATTTTGTTGCAGTGTGTCGGTCAAGCTATTCACACTAGGTGTCTGTGAAGAATATTATTAGTAAATTACAGGCCTGCTATCTAAAACCATGGTTCTCGGTGAGACGTATCACATATAACTGCGTTCCAAAATCAGCCATTTCTCGTGCGCGTGGAAAATATTGTCCTCCATTTAAAATGGGCAAGGTGTGTGGCAAGGGACGGGGAAGTGGACATGATGGTGATGGTGCATGCTGAGGACGTGGGCAAGCTGAAATTGTGCCACAACAAACACCCACATCTTGTCACTTGACCTTCCTGTCCCAATTACTAGGGGACCACAGTACACCACTATTGAACCCAGAGCAGTGTCAAAAGGTTGTTGTTTGGATAGCAGATAATGCTTCCAGTCACTTTGCCACCACCACCACCCTGTCATCCACACGGTCAAGTCTCAGTAGCCATGAGTCTGGACTGCATATTCCTCACCCTGATCCTCCTTCCTCCCACCATGCCGAGTGCCCGGAGACAACTGATCCCACACTTGGACACTCAGAAGAGCTGTTCAATTTTCCATTTGTAGATTCGGGCCTCTCGCCCGGTCAGCTTCAAGCGAGTCAAGAGGAGAACGCGTGTAGATATTGGAGCAGCCACGGTTACACGAAGGCAACAGTAGGAAAGTGCAATTACTGTTGCAAGAGGTGGATGATGATGATGATGAGACACAATTGCCAGAAAGTCAGGCGGAGGACTAGGGTGCGGAAGTGGAAGATGAGTAGGTGGATGATATAGTAACTGACCTAACCTAGCAGGGGGACATACAGAGCGAGGACAGCAGCACACAGGGGGAGGGAGGCGTAGAACCTCAACAGGCAGGAAGAAGCAGTGTTGAGGCCGCAGACACAAAGCGGGAAAGCGTTCCTCGTAACGCCAACAAGGCGGAAGTTTTCAGTACAACTGTTAGATCTTCCCGAGTCTGGTTGTTTTTTAAAGACTCTGCCGATAACCCCAAAAAGGCCATTTGCACCACCTGCCAGGCCAGCATCAGCAGGGGCAGCAAAACTAGCAGCCTGACCACTACCAGCATGATCAGGCACATGGCAGCAAAGCACCTGACTAAGTGGGCTGAACCCCAGGGTCCAGAAACAGTTTCCGCAGGTGACACCACTGCCTGTTATGCGTGCACACCAATCCCCTGTCCATGGCGCATGCCAAGATGCCTCCCGCCCTGCACGTGTTGTTGCACATTCTCAACTAGCACCATCAGCAAGCACGTCCTTGTCCCAGCGCAGTGGTCTGTTGTCCCTACCCTAGTCCTTGGAACGCAAGCGCAAATATGCAGCCAACGCCCCACAGGCCACACTACTAAATTCACACATTTCACGAATGCTTGCGCTCGAAATGTTGCCTTTTAGGCTCATGGAGACGGAAGCTTTCCGCAACCTGAAGCCGGCAGCCGTCCCTCGGTACTCGGTCCCTAGCCGCCATTATTTCTCACGGTGTGCCGTCCCCGCATTATGTGAGCACGTGTCCCACAACATTAGCCATGCCATCAACAACGCAGTTACTGGGAAAGTCCACCTAACCACAGACATGGACAAGTGGTTGTGGGCAGGGATGGTACATCTCGCTGACGGCACACTTTGTTAATATAGAGGAAGCCGGGGTCCTGTCGGACCTTGGGACGGAACATGCTGTGCTGAAGCTAATATACTTAGGTGACAAACCGCACAACGATTAAGAGTTGTGGACAACTCTGAAAGAGCAGGCAGATCTGTGGCTGACACTACAGCCAGGCATGGTCGTGTGTGTCAATGTGTGTGAACCTGGTGGCGGCTCTGAGGAGAGGCAAGCTCACACACGTACCATGCCTGGCCCATGTGCTTAACCTCGTGGTTCAGCGGTTTCTCAAAACCTATCCAGATCTGACGGATCTGCTTGTCAAAGTACGCCGCCTGTGTGCCCATTTTAGAAAGTCAGCTACAGCTTCCGCCACCCTTGCCGTGCTTCGGTAGCGTTTGCAGCTTCCAGCTTACTGACTGATCTGCGATGTCCCCACGCATTGGAACTCTACATTGCAGATGTTGGGAATGATTTGTGAGCAGAAGAGGGCAGTTGTTGACTACCAGCATCAACAAGGCCATCGGTATTCAGTTCAGACTTCACACATAAGAAATCAGGAGTGGACATGGATGTCAGACATAATCCTCCAAAATTTTAGGGACTCCACCAAAATGGTGAGCGGCGATGACGCCATAATTAGCATCACCATCCCGCTTCCCTGTCTTCTGAAATGCTCTCTGCTCACAATTAAAGAAGAGGCATTGCAGGCGGAGCACGATGAGATGGAGCAAGGAACCATACAGGGTGATTCCACACAACCCAGCCTCATCTCATCCCAACATGGATTGAGTGACAATGAGGAAGAGGAGGAGGGGAAGAACAGGAGCTAGTTTCCTGCGCTATAGACGGTACTACCTGCACAACTGTCAAACCGTCTGTTTAGCATGGATGGCCAGAGAACAGGGAGGAACAGAGCATGGTCAGTCATCCTCTTGGTGAGGACACGGAAGTCTTGCCTCTTTGCAGTCTGGCACACATGGCTGAGTTCATGTCACGCTTCCTTTCCCGTGACCCTCGCATTGTCCAAATTTTGGGTGACAGTTATTACTGGTTGGTGACACTTCTAGACCCACGCTACAAGGAGAACTTTCTGTCTCTTATGCCTGCGCAGGACAGGTCTAATAAAATGGGACAGTAAGAGAAGGCCCTTGTAGCGGAATTATTGAAAAAAATCCCATCTGAAAACGCTGGCGGCAGAGGTCACAGTTCATTGGACAACCAAGGCGTACAGGCGAGAGACACAAATGCAATCCAGCAGAGGCAGGGGAACACTGTCAAAGTTCTGGGACAGTTTTCTCAGACCATCCCATCGCACAGGCCCTGAGGCGCAGGGTACTCTCACAAGGAGAGAAACGATTCGGAAGATGGTGAAGGAGTACCTTGCCGACCGTACCAACATCCTCCGTGATAATTATTGGGTATCCAAGCTGGACACGTGGCATGAACTGGCTCTATAAGCTTGGGAGGTCCTGGCCTGGCCTGGCCTGCCGCTAGCATTTTGTCAGCGGGTTTTTAGTGCCGCTGGTGGAATTATAACCGATAGGCGCATCCGCCTGTCAACTGAAAATGCTGACAGGCTGACTCTTATAAAAATGAACAAGGGCTGGATTGGGCCAGACTTCTCAACACCACTGAATGATAGCAGCGTAACAAACTCAAATACAGTGGTTTTTTTTTGGGAGGTCTAACTCTATTCCCATGCACCTCTGTCTTCACACTCAGACATGGGTATACGCTTCCTGATTTTGTCTATTTGCTCTTGCCTCCTCCTCCTTCTCATCCTCCTCCAGACCACCACCATATCACCATATCTACGTCTCTTGCAAGGGATATTGGAGTTCCTCCAAATTTTTGGCAGCCGTTGCGTTCACTGCATAGGCAAATAATACGGGAGACCCACTTCCTAATAATGGGAACACTGTTTTCAGGAGCCCTCCGACCTCTACTTCTCTTGCAAGGGGCATTGGAGTGCCTTCAAATTTTTGGCAGCCGTTGCATTCACTGCATAGGCAAACAGTATGGGAGATCCACTTTCTAATAATGGGAACATGTCGCAATCGTTACTGTAGCCCAACTCCATGTGTCTTTAAATTGTTAGTGGGGTTTTTCCTAAATTTTGACAGCTGTTGGACTCACTGCATACCCTATAACTGAATAGCAGACCCTTTCCTTTCTAATGGGAACATGTCATTACTATGACCCAGCTCTGTGTGTCTTTAAATTGTTAGTGGGGTTTTTCCCAAATTTTGGCAGCCCTTGCAGTCACTGCATGGGCATTACCTCTATAGGAGACCCACTCCTTTATAATGGGAACATTTTTTTTTACTGAGACCCTCCTCTATGTCTCTTCAAAGGGGTATTGGGGTGCGTCCAAATTTTTGGCAGCCCTTGCAGACACTGTATACGCAATAACAGTATAGGAGACCCACTCTTTAATAATGGGAACAACAAAGCATAGCCGACTGCTGGCCCTTTAAGAATGATGAGGCTGTATAAATAGTGTTTGTGACTTTCACAATCTCTCCTTCATAAATGAAACAGGATATGTCTGAAGATGTTTCACACACCACATGGCAGATAAGGTTGAAAATCTTAAAATGACATTTCCCAGTGAATGCATTTGTCTTGATTGAAAGCAATGCAAAAGTGCAAAAACGCTACGTGTGAACATAGCCCAAGGTGTGGAGGAGCATTTTTGTTTTTGGTTATTTATTTTGCCTTATATACAAGTCATTATCCTGGAAAGGATGTTTCTTAACATATTTCCCAGGAAAATCCATTTTGGTTTTGTTTGTATGTTTTATTGTGAGTCCGTAAAAGTGGCATAATACCTCTGACAACATTGTTGACAGTAGTGACCTGGGAGTCAGAAATGCTTCCAGGGGTCTTCCCCGTGCTGTTCCCATGTCATTTGAGTACTGTTCCCATCGATTTGGGCAATTTTTAGGCCCTCTGCAGACCGCCGGGCACTCGAGTATTCCAGTTTGCTCGACCCGAGCAACGAGTACCCGAGCATTTTAGTGCTCGCTCATCACTAATAACAGTCATTCAGTTTCAGTGACTGTGGGGCTTGAAACAAGATAAGCGATTGTTCTAACAGAAGAACTGACATGTTTTTGTTAATTGTCTTTTCACTTTAGTAAATGTTTGAATTGCCTTGCCATCAATTGTTCTGTTTTTATGAAACTGGCCCCACATAGGTAGTATTCATACAGTGGTGGCCAAAAGTATTGGCACCCCCGCAATTCTGTCAGATAATACTCAGTTTCTTCCTGAAAATGATTGCAATCACAAATTCTTTGGTATTATTATCATCATCATTTAATTTGTCTTCAATGAAGAAACACAAAAGAGAATGAAGCAAAAATCAAATCATTGATCATTTCACAAAAAACTCCAAAAATGGGCCAGACAAAAGTATTGGCACCCTCAGCCTAATACTTGGTTGCACAACCTTTAGCCAAAATAACTGAACAACCGCTTCCGGTAACCATCAATGAGTTTCTTACAATGCTCTGCTGGAATTGTAGACCATTCTTCTTTGGCAAACTGCTCCAGGTCCCTGATATTTGAAGGGTGCCTTCTCCAAACTGCCATTTTGAGATCTCTCCACAGGTGTTCTATGGGATTCAGGTCTGGACTCATTGCTGGCCACCTTAAAAGTCTCCAGTGCTTTCTCTCAAACCATTTTATAGTGCTTTTGGAAGTGTGTTTTGGGTCATTGTCCTGCTGGAAGACCCATGACCTCTGAGGGAGACCCAGCTTTCTCACACTGGGCCCTACATTATGCTGCAAAATTTGTTGGTAGTCTTCAGACTTCATAATGCCATGCACACGGTCAAGCAGTCCAGTGCCAGAGGCAGCAAAGCAACCCCAAAACATCAGGGAACCTCCGCCATGTTTGACTGTAGGGACCATGTTCTTTTCTTTGAATGCCTCTTTTTTTTTTCCTGTACACTCTATGTTGATGCTTTTTCCCAAAAAGCTCTACTTTTGTCTCATCTGACCAGAGAACATTCTTCCAAAACGTTTTAGGCTTTCTCAGGTAAGTTTTGGCAAACTCCAGCCTGGCTTTTTTATGTCTCGGGGTAAGAAGTGGGGTCTTCCTGGGTATCCTACCATACAGTCCCTTTTCATTCAGACGCCGACGGATAGTACGGGTTGACACTGTTGTACCCTCGGACTGCAGGGCAGCTTGAACTTGTTTGGATGTTAGTCGAGGTTCTTTATCCACCATCCGCACAATCTTGCGTTGAAATCTCTCGTCAATTTTTCTTTTCCGTCCACATCTAGGGAGGTTAGCCACAGTGCCATGGGCTTTAAACTTCTTGATGACACTGCGCACGGAAGACACAGGAACATTCAGGTCTTTGGAGATGGACTTGTAGCCTTGAGATTGCTCTTGCTTCCTCACAATTTGGTTTCTCAAGTCCTCAGACAGTTCTTTGGTCTTCTTTCTTTTCTCCATGCTCAATGTGGTACACACAAGGACAGGACAGAGGTTGAGTCAACTTTAATCCATGTTAACTGGCTGCAAGTGTGATTTAGTTATTGCCAACACCTGTTAGGTGCCACAGGTAAGTTACAGGTGCTGTTAATTACACGAATTAGAGAAGCATCACATGATTTTTCAAACAGTGCCAATACTTTTGTCCACCCCCTTTTTTACGTTTAGTGTGGAATTATTTCCAATTCGGCTTTAGGACAATTATTTTTGTGTTTTTTCATTGAAGACAAATTAAATGAAGATAATAATACCAAAGAATTTGTGATTGCAATCATTTTCAGGAAGAAACTGATTATTATCTAACAGAATTGCAGGGGTGCCAATACTTTTGGCCACCACTGTAGGTACTATTCTAAGGAGTCTCTATCTCTCCAGGGTTGAGTCATAAGATTTAACCCCCTCCCAACACAGTATGTCCTACTTTAAATCCGCATGTATATAGTTGGCTCAGAAGCCGAGCTCAGAATACCCAGCCTATAATCAGCAGCTATCCCGATCGCTGCTGTTTAACCATTTAAATGGCGCGGCCCAGTCACTGAGAACAGCATTTCAATGTTTGCCCCTGTGCTAGCACAGTCTCCCATCAACCCACACAACAGGATCATGGGGTGTGGATAGGTTGTCAGGCCAGTCCATAGCCTGCAGAAGGCATTTATGGCTGCCAAGTGAGTCCTCTAATGAAGGCCCACCTATGTCTAAGCTTCAAAGGAGAATGTCAATCTCTTTACATACTGTAATGTAAGCTCAGGGGCAAGTCCCCTAAGGGCAATAAAAAGTCAAAAAAAAATAAAAGGTCTATGTTTACATAGATAGATAGATACATAATATACACAGTATATGTGCCACACACACAGAATTAGGATTATTCTGGTTGGCACACCACAAAAATAAAAAGCAATAAAAATGACATTATGTAGAACGAACTGATCTTCATCAATGGAAATCTAAATAAAGTTAAGCGTCTTAGAAAATGGTGAATCACCCCCTACCCTCTGAAAAACTCCCTCAAATGATACAAATTTAGCATTGCCATAAACGCACTGACCTAGGAAATCATGTGATTTTTGCCACACAATGAAAAGAGTAACAATAAAACACAAAAAGCAAAAAATTGAAAATAGAGTAGGTTTCTCCATCCTCCTCACCAAACTTGGATTGTTTTTTTTGGCACCGGGAGAGGGCGGAAGCATGACTGCAAGTATGGGATTTGCATACATGCGGTCATGTGCCAACTAGACATGCACGGCCTCACTCCATACAAGTGAGTTGAACAAGGCTGGACAAAGTCTAGTTAGAATGTGGCCGGAAGTATGCAAAAAGTGTACTTGTTGTCACGTGACTGCCACCAGCTAATTCCGACAGCACGACCTGTGCGTATTCACAAGTCTATAGTCCTAGAGTGACTGCAGACTTCAGCTCCAAGCCTAGACAATCCCTTTAATGTCCAACTTATTCCACTCTTCAGAAACTATTACATCGTGTTTCCAATTCAAAATGAAATATTTGATGAAAAGGTCCTCCTTATAACTGGCGAGTCTGATCCGGAATAGGAGCCAAAGTAGTGCATGCTGCAATATAAATATATATTTATTTACACATGCACATCATTGTGTTAAAAACAGTCATGTGAACTAGCATCTTCTCTTGCATTGGTCTTTGCGATGTCCGTATGCTACCCGTTTTACAAAAGGAGGTTTAATACACTTGTGTGAATGAGCTCCAACTTTGTTTATGGGTCTATATGGTTGCGGTTACACCAAATTTTAAATATTTTGTGTTTTACCACAACTTTCAGATATCCTTTTAGTCAACTTTTTTTCTTCTTGAGGCAAAGAGACCAAAAAAAAAAAGAAAGCAAATCTTTTGATTGCTTTCTCTTTGATATTTACCATTAATTTTCATATTTTTTAATTGCACAGTTTCCATTTTTATGCAGGGTACAGCCCGGGCCCTTGATTGGGTGAACTCGGGTGTCTGTCCTAGTGGGGTGCACGTATGATAGTATGGGCGTCAGCAACAGGCTGTAAGCCAGACACTGGAAAACACACGTACCTGTGTGACTGGCGCCCAATGCAAGTCTCATCTGTGTTCATTTTTAATACTAGTCAGCCAACCACCTCTATAAATTGGTAGGTCTGTGAGTGGTTGCTCCATTAGTATTTTGCACCTGTTCTGCCTTCCCCCTGCTGTCTTTATCATGAGGGTCTAGTGCATTCGTAATCTGTCTTGCTGTTGGTAAAGCAGTTTCTTTTTCTGTGATGTAATTTAGCAGATTGGCTAATTTCATTAAAGCACAGAATGATTATTAAAACCAAGTACCGCTGCTCAGTGCATTATGGTATGGCCAAACATTTACTTACATACACCTTCCAATCTGCTTGTTTTCAATCTCTCTCCACCCTGCCCCCTTCTTTGATTCACAGCTCTGGCTTTATAGAGCCAGAAAAGGGTGGAGATAGATGGAAACCAAGCAGGTGAGAAGGTGTATATAAATGATTGGCACCATGAAGCACCAAGCTTATTTACTTAGTTTGAACAGTCATTCTGTGCTGGCAGAGTCCCTTTAAAAGTCTTTTCAAGTTTGTTTGTTTTTTTTATAAGTCCTCTATAGGACTTGACCCTGTAATCAAACTTGACTGATTTGTACAATACTGCAGTATATTGTAAAATTAACAAGTTTCCTGTGTAGCTCAGCCACATGCAACACTGGAATACAAATATGGTAGACAAGGGAGGCCTTCAGCACGCCCCCAGCAGCGATGACAGCACTATCAGCTGGAGCAGGTGGAGGGTCAAAACGGCTGCTGATCGGGACTCACCACCTGAATTAAGCTATTTAAAGGGAATCTGTCACCCCCTGGGACTTATCAGACCTCTAATATGGGCATACAGGTGTTAGAAATGTGAATCTATATTTACCTGTATGGCCCATATTAGCACTCTGATTGCTTTGAAATACCTTTTTATTAAATTACTTTTGACAAGCCTTGCGTTGGTGGGGGGGGGGGTTAACGCAAAGAAATCCCCGCCTATTAACTTAATTTCCATATCCCCCCCCCTTCCCTCCCCTGCACGTCACACAGCCCTGTGCCGTGCAGTTCCCGGCCGGATCCCGCGCCTGCGCAGTTTACCTTGTACAGAAGGCGCTTTTCTTCCGGCAGTTTGTGCAGCCTTGTGGAGCAGGAAACTTGTGTGCAGGCGCCGGTTAGTCACTCTGCCTTCCCTGCTCCACAAGGCTACACAGACGGCAGGTCAAAACTAATGTAATATAAAGCCATTTCAAAGCAAGCAAACCTCTTATATGGGACATACAGGCAAGTATAGATTCACATTTCTATCACCTGTATGCCCATATTAGAGGTCTGATAGCTCCCAGGGGGTGACAGATTCCCTTTAAATGCAGCTGTCACAAAGGATAGTGGTATATTCTAGGTGAAATTGCTGTAACTGAAGCCATCAGTTGGCTGTGTTCAAAAGCAGCTTTTATTTTTTTTCTGCAGATAAAAGCTAGAGAAACACTGCATTTGAAGGTATGTGTACACGTAGTGTTTCACAAGCGTATTTGATGCGGAATTTCCGCAGCGGAAACGCTTGTAAAACGCTTGTTAATCCGCACTCCATGGTCCCCAATGAGAATGGGGGGGGGGGGGGGGTGACATCCTGCATGGAGCATTATATGGGGGGGGGGGTGACATCCTGCATGGGGCATTATAAAGAGGAGGGATGACATCCTGCATGGGGCATTATAAAGAGGAGGGATGACATCCTGCATGGGGCATTATAAAGAGGAGGGATGACATCTTGCATGGGGCATCTTAAACAGAGGGGGTGATATCCTGCATGGGGCATTATATGGGAGGGAAAGGGACATCCTGCATGGGGCATTATATGGAGGGGATAAGTGACATCATGCATGGGGCATTATATTAGGGGTGACATCCTGCATGGGGCATTATATGGGGGGGAAAGGGACATCCTGCATGGGGCATTATATGGAGGGGATAAGTGACATCCTGCATGGGGCATTATATTAGGGGTGACATCCTGCATGGGGCATTATATGGGGGGGGGGGGGGAAGGGACATCCTGCATGGGGCATTATATGGGGGGGTGGTGGGGGAAAGGACATCCTGCATGGGGCATTATATGGGGGGGTGGTGGGGGAAAGGACATCCTGCATAGGGCATTATAAGGGGGGGGGGGGGGGGAGTGACATCCTGCATGGGGCATTATATGGGGACCAGTATCCTGTATGGAGCATTATAAGGGGGCCAGTATCCTGTACGGAGCATTTTATGGGCGCCAGTAGACTTTCGCCCGGGGCCCAGAAAAAACTGGAGCGAGCCCTGCCTGCAGTGTATTGAGTGCATTCAGCTCCTGAGTATACTCAATACATCTTGTGTGCACATCAAGGAGTTAGGTTTACTTTGTTTCACCAAGACACCATGTACCAAAGTTAAAAGAAATAAATAAGTGAAAACAGGAAATTATGCAAAAAAATGTATTTATATTTCACTACAATTGACCAGTCTTTAATTAAAAAAATAAAATAGTAATGTAGTTGTCTATATAAGTTCTTCTCTCAGAGATGTACAGGTAGACAATAGAGAACAATCCATTATTGTGTATGGAAGACCTCAGAGGTAGGATGCCAGGCAAAGTCTGCCAGAACTTGCCCCTTAATTGCCTCACAGACAGTGTGTGCTTTCGTTCCTCCATAATTTGTTGGCTCGGGTTTCACTAAATTCTTCCAATTAGCCAGTTAGATGGCAGCAGTCAGGTTAATGGATCCATATCTTTAGCAGTCTCTGTCGTCACATTTGCCAGGAATTTCATTCTATCTTGGCCCATTTGTAATGTGTACAGTGAAGGTCCTAGCCTCACAATTTTACCACTTCCAAGGCATTCCTCTCCTTTGTAGAAAACCGCAAACTGGCAAAAAAGCAAAATAAACAGGAGTTATAGCACTGAAAGCTTGTAACAAACAACCCCACAAAGGAGCACTCCAGGAGAAATCCTAAAAAAGGTCCCTGTGCAGACATGAAGGGCTCTTCATTTCACTTTGATATGTGTAGCACTTTGACATAAGGTGATGAATCTGATGTGGACCTCAGATCAGAACTAGTTAAGAGAGTGTCCATGCTTGTCATTTCATCTGCGCCATAAAATGCAGCTTCCGAAAAGGGTGTTCACCTAGTCTTCCTAGATTCAGTTTCTGTATCCCTGCCGGCATCTGTCGAAGCATCCTGAATAACATGGTATTCAAAACTTAGGAAAGCTAGTGGGCATACTGCATGTTACCATTCAACTTTTCAGGAGCAGGTATAACTCTAAAGCAGCTCGATAGAACAACTCGACAGATGGCGACATCTCCTGGATCAGATATACTTGTGCTTTCTTCTTATGCGCTTTCTCATATGGCACTTCAGTGTGCGTGGGAATATGCCAGGAAAGAAACATTGAAGAGGCGGATCCATGACGGGCAGCATCAAAAATGGATTCTTTAGCCTGACTTATTTTGGGCAATTAAGGGTTCTCTCATTACAAGAATATAAAGTGTGTGTGTTAGGAGATTATTAAGTGGACATGTAATCATCCACAATCCATTACACACAGGCAGGCCAATTTCTCACATTACCCTGCACTGAATAGTTACCTAGGGTCACCAATTATACATTGTAGATGTAGAAAAGCCTCCACTAAGTACAGTTTACTCACTACTGTGCAAACCCCGGCCTGCATCCGCAATAACAAATCATTATGCTAGAAAGTCTGGTCTGAGCAAGGGACACGTGCCAGCATGAGAGCTTGTGCGATATGAGTTGTATGTATTAATAACATTTCATTTCAAGATTTTTAATTTTTTTTTACGTTTTTAGTGTAATGTCGGGAACTGGAACCTGCAGTTACTTAAGTCGGTGGTACAATACTTCTATATTGCAGTGTATTATAAATGTGACCGATCTCTCACAGGCAAGGCTTAATAGCAGCGCTAACAGACATGGAGCCCCTTCATCCTCTTCCCATGAAAACTCATCCGCTCCCCACACGTATGAGGCCGCTCCATGGACCCCACAAACACTTTTCAGTTCCTTTTGCAGAAAGAGGAAAAAGACAAACTGCATATATTTCTCTGTAAAACAAAATCATTCGGATTGGTGACCGAGTGAAATACATTTTCTCCTGGCACCGGATATTGTTGGAAGACTCCGTTGCTAACATTTGGTAGACATATTGTCAGTAAGTGACATTTCTTGAGATTATCCATAACCATGGTTACAGTAGTCACTAATGAGCATCAGATATGCACAGCATGTCAGCCATATGGCTCCGTTCTCTCTTTATGGGCAGAAAATCTACTCTAAGTGTCATTCCATTATGTGTAGATATCCAAACACATTTATCTCATTTGGACAAAAAAAAAAATGTTCATGATTATCTATGGAATTTGTGGTTGTATACCAGCAATCTAAACCCAATATATGTATTTTTATGTTTTACTAGAATGGGTTCCGAATACGACTAACAAGCTTCACTAGCAGAGAGAAACTTTCCACCACTTGCCCAGTTATGGCAGTCGGCAGACCCACCTCTATTTGTGTACTTTGCCAGAGGTTGAGCTGCAGATATTGGGGAATACAATGATGGAGGAGGGAGCCGTCAGCAGCCTCTTCCACCATTGATCCGATGTGTCTGAGAGCGCAGCAGGCTCAATGTAGTCACTATATTGTGCCAGCTGTGCGGAGCCCTCTGTACACTGCATGGACTGGAGCAGCGGAGAATGGGGTTAGGACAAAGGTTTTATTTTTTATTTGTCAGTACTTGCAGTGGGCACGATAGTGCTTGAGGCAACATTATACTGTGTTGGGAGCGGTTGATCAAGGAACAAAGGCTGAATAACAATCTGGACATCACTGTTGCAAGAGGAAAGTATACATGTTTTTTTATTTTAAATTAGGGTCCTGAATTGATTAAACTGGGGTTGTCCAGAATCTCCAGTACAGATTTTCCTAGGGGTCCATAACAAACTTGTTAAAATATATATTCTTCACTAGTGTTGTCTGACAGTGGGGAACCTCATACTACCTAGTGACTGCTAATGAAAATGTAGCATACACTATTATCTTTTAGGAGAGAATGGAGTTAAAAAAAAAGAAAAAAAGAATGGTGTGCAACAGTATCAAACACTATAGCCTTCAGACAATACTTTGCCCATTCAGGAATGTTCCTCTAGATATTTTGTCACATTACTTAGGTTTGCCAATGGAGAACAAAGGCTCTTTTACGTGGGCAGATGATCTGCTCATAAAGAGCGCTGTTCAGCGATATAGTAGGTCAATTGGTGCTATAGATTGCACAAATGATCGTTCACTCACAAAAGTAGTATTATGGCTGGCAGCAGATCCCTTGTTCATATGAAAAGATCTGAGGCCAACAAACGATTAAGGCCACATAACGCATACAATTAATGACAACCAGTTGTATATTTGATGGCCGATCACTGGGGCACGTTCACACAGGACATAACGAATACTCTTCTGTTCAGCCAATCAGGATATGTGACGGGGCCTTAACTAGAGCAGTTTCTGAAACCCCTGTATAGTTTGCTGCTTTCTTTTTCTAGAAATATAACAGACTGCCTCAAACCAAGGACTAATTATCTCTGAAACTGCGACCAAGTTTGTAGAATTTCTGTTTATCAATTTTAAAAACAGTAAGACCACTTATACATGTCCATAACCTGCATCAGTATTGGTAGGTAAAAGCCAGGACTGGAACTTCCAGAGAAATGCTATAATGAGAAGATTTGTATCGTCTGTGTTTTAGACCTTTTCTAGCTTTGACTTCCATATATCAACGCAAAATACTGATCAATATAGAATCCATCTTTTTACTTACCTGTCCAAGTGTAAGGGCTCGTATTGGCTTCACTAATGTTGCCCAAACTGTGCCATCCTGGTTTAGCGTTAGTACACATGGCACTAGAAATTGGAATACAAGGGTGTTAGGAAAAATGTTTTAAAATGATTCGACAAGTGACATTCTTAATACAATGTTACATCTCTATCCCTTTGTATGTATTGCATGGGTGCAGAGTATATAGGATATACAAGTGGATCAACACAAAAGCTTATCATTGACAGAGTTCTGAAGCTTGGCTGTTCCTATCCCTGTGCATAGCGTTAATTATGGTTTTGCATATCATGCCCATGGCAATTAGAAGTTTGCTTCACCCTGTGAACAATGTAACTATTGAAATATAAAAGTCTCAGACATAATTTCTAAGCTAGGCAACAAGACGTGACAGGCAGCGCATTTCTCAGGGATTACAGAGCACTGTGGGTGCATTACATCAAGGAACAAGTCCAACAGCATGATGCACAATCTTCCCAAGAGCGGCTATAATCTCAGAGACATGCCAGCCAGAGATATCTACAAACACTACAGATGTAATTACTGACGGCACTGGGGACAGACGAATGGACTTGTAGACTGTCCCTCAGAGTCTGTACAGCCAGACAAAGCTGCTGCTGAATATGGACAGATACATGAAGAAGAACCCATCCAAGCCCATGTATCTAGCTGTATGGGTGACCCAGTAATCATATGCATGTTGCTGGGAGAATGCAGATTTCCAGCAGCCTGACGGAGACAATATTAAAGAGGTTCGCTGATGGGCAGCAGGAAGGATGCAGAGAATTTAAAGGAGATCTTTCCTTTTAGTGGAGATTCTGTCACCTGTTCCTAAGCAACACACTGTAAACTGCGCATGGTTAGGGACACGGCGTGATGAGACGCTTGGCCGGGCTCTATCACCAAGGAGCATCCGACAGAATTTTAAATGTCATGCAGCAAATTTTTAACTCCAGCGAACGTTCCCTGTTAGTTTTCTGAGCAGCCATGCATATTATTAGGGCATTCCCACATCCAGATTCAGTGGTTCTGGCTATTAGCTAATATAGTCGGAGGTATAGCAGCACCTACAGAACAAGAGCAGATTCATGCGGCTTACCCACGGTAGCAGTAAATACTGACAAAGAGCTACAGATAAGGACAGAAATATTTGGACAGTGACAAGTAGTGTCATTTTAGCCGTTTAAGCCCATATTGATTATATAACTGTGTTATGAATAGGTTTGCTTTTTTGGTTTTTCTTTTAAAGTGAAGACTCTCAGCTTTAGGGAGGGACACACGGCCGTATAACTCGTGCGATGATCACATCGCACTGCATGGACTGGCCGGCACCTCTCCTGACCTGAGCATGACAGCATGATGGATTTCTATGCAGCTGTCAAGGTCAGTTCAGGTGAGGTGCCGGCCAGTACGAGGTTTATGATGCGATCCTCGGACGAGAAGTACGGCATTGTGTCTCTGCCCTTAATTTGAGGGCATTCATATCCTAATTGGAGTAAGAATTTATGAATTGCAGCTCTTTAACGCCTCCTTCACACGTCCTGGTGATTCCTGTACATGTAAAAAGAGTACTGATGAGATCCGTGGTCCATGTTCCATCCGTATGTACGTTAAGGGACATCCGTGTGCCACGTACCAGCACCTGGGAAAAGCAGTACAGTTCACGCTGATCCCAGACACCAGCTGCTGAAGGCAGCACTCATCATTGCCGCCTGCTCGTGCTGAGATCAGTGCATCCAGGAGACAATGATGGGAGTTGTATTCAGCACCCGCTGTGTACATGCTGTGCAAAATGAAGAATTAAATAAAATAAATGACATTGTCTCCCATCGATTATTCATAACCAGTAGAGGGAAAGCTGCCAGGCTGGGGGATGATATTACTAGCCATGGAAAGGGCCATTAGCCACAAATGTTCCCTGGCAATTAATAACTCACAGATGTTTGATTAGTGTTTACTGACTAGATTACATGGGGACCCCAAAAACAAATTGACGTAGGCTTCCCCTATGAATTCTAACTAGCAAAGGCTAAACAGCCAGCTGTGGGCTGATATTAATAGCCAGGGAAGGGGCCATGGATATTGGCCCTCTCCAATGCGAATAACATCAGCCCTCAGCCACCCCAGAAATGGCGCATCAATAAGATGTGCCAAATCTGGCACTTAGCCTCTGTTCTTTTCACTTGCCCTGGTGCGGTGGCAAGTGGGTTAATAGGGTTAGAGTTGATGTCAGCTTTGTATTGGTAGCGGACATCAAGCCCAGGGGTTAGTAATGGGGAGGCGTCTAGAAGAAGCCCTCATTACTAACCACATAGTCATATTGTTAAAAAACAAACAAAAAAACACCCATAATAAAATTTCTTTATTTGAAATAAAACTCCACTCCCTGTTTCACATATTAAAACAAACAGTTATACTCACCTTAATGCCTAATCCACTGAAGCCAATGTCCCCTGTCAAAAAACTAAAATAATAAACAACCATATCGCTCACCTGTTCGATGTGAAGATAACCCATACTATCCCATGCCGTAATCCATCTGTGCGACGTGTTTTTCAAAATGAATGTTGGCATGATGCGACCGTTCATGTTGAAAAGCAGGGACCAAAGGTAATTAGAAAATGATCTCAAAAGCTCTTTAACCACTTCGCACCAGAGCCTGTTTTTGCCTTCGTGACCGGGCCAATTTTTTCAATTCTGACCACTGTCACTTTATGAAGTAATTACTCTGGAACGCTTCAACGGATCCCCCTGATTTTAAAACTGTTTTTTCGTGACATATTGTACTTCATGATAGTGGTAAAATTTCTTCGATATCACTTGCATTTATTTGTGAAAAAAATCGTGAATTTGACGAAAATGTTGAAAATTTTGCAATTTTCAAACTTTGAATTTTCATGCCCTTAAATCAGAGAGATATGTCACACAAAATAGTTAATAAATAACATTTCCCACATGTCTACTTTACATCAGCACAATTTTGGAACTAAATTTTTTTTTGGTTAGGGAGCTATAAGGGTTAAAAGTTGACCAGCGATTTCTCATTTTTCCAACAAAATTTACAAAAACATTTTTTTAGGGACCACATCATATTTGAAGTCACTTTGAGGGGGTCTTTATAACAGAAAATACCCAAAAGTGACACCATTCTAAAAACTGCACCCCTCAAGGTGCTCAAAACCACATTCAAGAACTTTATTAACCCTTCAGGTGCGTCACAGGAATTTTTGGAATGTGGAAGAAAAAAATTAACATTTAACTTTTTTCACAAAAATGTTACTTTAGACCCAATTTTTTTTTATTTTCACAGGGGTAACAGAAAAAAATGGACCCCAAATTTTTTTGTGCAATTTCTCTTGAGCGCGCTGATACCCCATATGTGAGGGAAAACCACTGTTTGGGCGCACTGCAGGGTTCGGAAGGGAAGGAGCGCCATTAGACTTTTTGAATGTAAAATTTGTCTGAATAATTAGCAGACGCCATGTTGCGTTTGGAGAGCCCGATGTTCCTAAACAGTGGAAACCCCCCACAAGTGACACCATTCTGGAAACTAGACCCCTTAGGGAACTTATCTAGATGTGTGGTGAGCATCTTGAACCCCAAGGTGCTTCACAGAAGTTTATAATAATGAGCTGTAAAAATAAAATTTTCACATTTTTCCCACAAAAAATGTTTTTCATTCCCTAATTTTGCATTATCATAAGGGTAACAGGATAAATTGCACCATGAAATTTGTTGTGCAATTTCTCCTGAGTACGCCGATACCCCATATGTGGGGGAAAACCACTGCTTTGGTGTACGGCAGGGTTCGGAAGAGAAAGGAGCGCTATGTTGGCTGGGATAGGTTGCAGACACCATGTCACATTTGAAGAGTCGCTGACATGTCGAAACAGCAGAAACCCCCACAAGTGACCCCATTTTGTAAACTACACCTCTCAAGGAATTGATCTAGGGAAGTAGTGAGTATTTTTTAATTTTTACATTTATACCATTGGGCAGTGAAAAAAAGCATAATTATATTTTTACCACAAAAAAATGTTTTACCCTCAGATTTTACATTTTCACACAGGGCAATGGGTAAAAATGGTGCCGAAATGTGTCACACAATTTCTTCTAAAAGTGGAAATACCGCATATGTGGCTGTATTGTACCGCTTAGCCATACGGCGAGATCTGGGGGGAACGGAGCGCTATTTGACAATTGGAGAACAAATTATTGTAGAATAGGCATTTGGATTTGGGAGCACAAAATTTTCTGAATTTCTTTTGGGGGGCAAGGGCCATTTCGCTTTTCCATAGCCTTTCTGCTACCAGTAACTTGGAAGTCCCTTATATTTTTAACAGATGACGGACCTGAGTGGGGACTAGCTTTTTTTTGAGGACTGTTGAAGCTTTTATTGGGAACATTTTATGTAACATTTATCCGGCGCTCTAGGCTGAGCATTTACATCGGGGTTTCCATCTAAATTTCCAAGTGATGTAATTCAGATGAAACCCCTGCGGGATCCATTCACTGTAATGAGGCAGCAGAGTTACTCTGGACTCCGTCTGGCCTCTGTTTAGCGGTGTCCTTTTTTTCAGAAGTGCACAAAACTGTGGCCAACCGCACTTTTATGCATGCCTAAAACAAATGACACCGTGGGATCACAGGCCAGACGGCATCCACAGTGGCCTATATCTGCCTCATTACAGGGAATCTTCCGTCATGGGTTCCGTCTGAATCACGTATTTCAGAGATTTACACTGAAACTCTGGTGTAAGTGCTCAGCGCAGAGCGCAGGATAAATGTGAGCAGAGCCTTACTGCGATCTTTGGGAGACATAATAAACAAAATCAGTAGCAGGTGAAGAATTGGTTTTATTTATTTTTTACGCCGTTCCTCGTGTGGTATAAGTGATGAGATTACTTTATTCTTCGGGTCGGTGCGATTACAGAGATACCAGATTTATATCGGGTTTTTATGACTGACAGCTGTCACACACCAAGAGATGCTTTTTTTTTGCAAAATCTAGTTTTTGCATCGCCATATTTTGAGAGCTATAATTTTTCCATATTTTGGCCGACAGTCATGTGACGGCTTGTTTTTTGCGGGACGAGTTGACATTTTTATTGGTACCATTTTTGGGTACGTGACATTTTTTGATCGCTTTCTATTCCGTTTTTTGGTAGGTAAAATTAACAAAAACCAACAATTCATGAATTGTTTTTTGAGGTTTTATTTTTATGCCGTTCTGCGTGTGGTAAAAGTGATCAGGCAGCGTTATTCTTCGGGTTGGTAAGTTTACAGCGATACTACACTTACTGTATATTTTTTTTATGTTTTGGCGCTTTTACACAATAAAACAATTTTATAGAAAAAATATTTTTTTGCATTGCTTTATTCTGAGCGCTATAACTTTTTTATTTTTCGGCTGATGGAGCTGTATGGTGGCTTTTTTTTGCAGAACAAGATGACGTTTTCAGCGGTACCATTTTTATTTCCATTTTGCTTTTTGATCGCATTTTTTTCCACTTTTTGTTTGGCGATATGATGAAAAAGCATATTTTTTTGCTCCGTTTTTTATTTATTTTTATTACGGTGTGCACAGAAGGAGTTAATTAGTGTGACAGTTTTATAGATCGGCTTGTTTCGGACGCGGCGATACCAAATGTGTACTTTTTTTGGTTTTGCATAAATATACGCATTTATTGGTTTAATATTTTATTTATTTTTATTTATTTTGTGATTTTTTTTTTAAACAGTTTAAAAACATTTTTTTTTTTTTTTACATTTTTACTTAGTCCCTGTATGGGACATTAATTTTTATTTTTCTGATCACTGATCTCATGTAATGTAATAGACATGCATTACATTACATGAGATCTTCGCTGACTGTTTCACAGTCAGAGTCTCCTGCCAGGCTTCAGCTGCAGGCTGAGCCAGGCAGGACACCATATATGGCAGATCTGGAGGCGGTCATGTGACCTCCAGCTGCCATAGCAACGTCAGGTCCTGGAAGGTATAAGGGGGCCGTCGGAGAGGTAAGTGGACGACCCCCTCTCCTCCTGCTGTCTTCTATATGCCACGATCACTATAGATCGCGGCATATAGAAGACAGCAAAGGGTTAACATCATTGGGACCTGATCCAATCAGGTCCTGATGATGTCCCTTGTCAGAGCTAACGCTCTGCACCGGAATCGCAGCACTTGCAGGACCCTGGGGGTCCTGAGCGCTGCGAGACCACCCACCGTTTTTAAACGTCGGCGCTGCACAGAGCCCAGCAAGCGCCGACGATTATCTACAGTGGGCGGTCGGGAACCGGTTAATGGGCTGCATGGGCTATTCGGTCGTTAATCAATCATCAATTAAGCAGGTAAAAGGTCTGGAGCTGATTCCAGGTGTGGCATTTGCATTTTGAAGCTGTTGCTGTGCACCCACAATATGTGGTAAAGGGGCTCTCAATGAAAGAGAAAACAGACCATCATTAGACTGACAAAAAGAAGAAATCCATCAGAGATGTTAGGAATGGCCAAATCAACAGTTTAGCTCCTCCTTCCTGGAAGAAGCTAAATGCAAAACACAAGTTGAGGTCTCTATTCTCACTTAGGTCTTGCCCACTTATCCCTCTATTTTTGCTAGTTGTGTCAGCATTCTATTACCTGGATGTACAATATATACTGTTTGCTGGTATCTTATTTAGGGCTCGCTTACACCAGCGTATACATCGGACTAGTGTTATCCGACGTTTTATCAGAAAGCACTCAGACCAAAATTATTCTATGGGTCAGTGCAGATCTGCCCTTTATTTTTTTCCTCATGCCGACTTTATTTTTTTCTCATGCCGGTTCGGCATGAGGAAAAAAAAGCATGCTGTGAGTGGATCCGCTAATTGGATCGGATGACATGCACCCATACAAGTCTATGGCTGCGTGTAAAACATCAGACTGTCAGATTTCTGCAGCCTCAGACAATGGATGAGATGGAGAAATTTTGTTCTCCATCTTCTTACAATTCTCTCACATGAGAAAATCTAACATACTACGTTGACACAGCTCAAACTCAGAGAGAATATATGATTATGTGACGCCAGACTTATTCATCTATTTATGGCCACTGGGCCTCTAAATACATTAAGATATTCATCTTTATTGCCGCTGGTAACTCTTTGTGGCCACTGGACATATATACCGTATATTCCGGCGTATAAGACGACCTGGTGTATAAGACGACCCCCCTACTTTCCTGTTAAAATATAGAGTTTAGGATATATTCACCGTATAAGACTACCCCTTTTCCAACGCATACCAAACACCGGTAAAAATTAAAAAAAAACAGATTTGAATTTAACATGGTCCTTTTTTAATTTAAATTCTTATGACATGCAGGTATATAGCAGGAAAACTGTCACTCATAAACATATTAAAATAGGGGGGACCCCACGTCATTTTTTGGGGGGGTCCCCCATTCTAATAGCTAGTAAAGGCTAGGTATTCAGCTGCGGGCTGATATTAGTAGCCTGGGAAGCTCCGTGGGTATTACCCCCTTCCCAGGCTTCAAACATCTGCCCCAGCCGTCTGCTTAACCTCCGCTAGAGACTATAATGATGGGGGATCCCACGCCAATTTTCTTTTTAAAAAATCCTTTATTTTAACACTAAATGACAATTGAGGGGTTAATAAAGATGCAGTCCCTAAATTATTATTAATTTTGTAATTAATTTTTCCCAAAAATGTTGACGTGGGCTTCGCCATATTTTTGTGTCCAGCCAGGTACAGCAGGCAGGAACGGGCTGCCCCCAACCACCAGCTGCCTATTTGTACCTGGCCGGACACAGCAATATAGGGAAGCCCTTTTTTTTTTTATTATTTCATGAAATAATTAAAAAAAAAAAAGACGTGGGGCTTCGCCCTATTTTTGTATCCAGCCAGGTACAACTAGGCAGCTGGGGGCTGGAATCTGCAGCGCAGGGAGGCCCAAGCTTTCTGGGCCCCACCCGCTGCAAATTGCAGTCCGCAGCCACCCCAGAAAATGGCGCGTTCATAGAAGCGCCATCTTCTGGCGCTGTACCCAACTCATCCAGGGCCCTGGTGCGGTGGCTCACTGGGTAATAAAGGGGTTAGGGCCAGCTTGGCATTATCAGCTGGCCCTAAGCCTGAAATTCATGGGGTCACGCCAATATTAGACATGACCGCCATGAATTTCTAGTAAAGTAATTAAAAAAAACACAACACCCAGAAAAAAGTCCTTTAATTGAAATAAACACACAATTTTTTAATGTTCTAAATTAAACCATACTTACCATCACGCCCATTCCAGCTGAAGCCAACGATCTCCTGCAATAAAAGTAAAATAATAAAGCAACCTCATCCTTACCTTCCCATGGTTCCCAGGACCGGTCCAGCTCTGCTACATCGAGATGACAGGCTGGACCGCAGCAGAACGCTGCCATCCAGCCTGTCATCCCGCAGACACTGAGAAGCGCAGGCATGCTTGTGCTCCTCAGTGTCTGACTGTGACGGCATCCAGATGAGCCGACAATGAACTCGGCTCACCTCATGCACGTCACTGACAGCGTGGGAAAATTCTCCTGCTCCCCGCATGCGCAGTAGAAGTTTCCCACGCTGTCAGTGACGGACGTCCAGGAGATGAGCTGAGTTCACTGTCGGCTCATCTGGATGCCGTCACAGTGAGACACTGAGGAGCGCAAGCATGCCTGCGCTTCTCAGTGTCTGCGGGATGACAGGCTGGATGGCAGCGTTCTGCTGCGGTCCAGCCTGTCATCTCGATGTAGCAGAGCTGGAGCTGTCCTGGGAACCATGGAAAGGTAAGGATGAGGTTGCTTTATTATTTTACTTTTATTGCAGGAGATCGTTGGCTTCAGCTGGAATGGGCGTGATGGTAAGTATGGTTTAATTTAGAACAATAAAGAATTGTGTGTTTATTTCAATTAAAGGACTTTATTCTGGGTGTTTGTGTTTTTTTTAACTTTGACTATGGGGTTAGTAATGGGGGTGTCTTATAGACGCCTCTCCATTACTAACCTGGGCTTGATGTCAGCTGGCATTATAAGCTGACATCAACCCCAACCCTATTACCCCCTGCCACCGCACCAGGGCAGTGTGGAAGAGCGAGGCTAAGTGCCAGAATTGGCGCATCCTATGGATGCGCCATTTCTGGGGCGGCTGACGGCTGGTGTTTCTAGCCTGGGAGGGGGCCAATATTCATGGCACCCTTCCTGGGCTACTAATATCAGCCTCCAGCTGTCTGCCTAGCCTTTGCTAGCTATTAAAATAGGGGGGACCCCACGTCATTTTTTTGGGGGGGTCCCCCATTTTAATAGCTAGTAAAGGATAGGTATTCAGCGGGGGGCTGATATTAGTAGCCTGGGAAGCTCCGTGGGTATTACCCCCTTCCCAGGCTTCAAACATCTGCCCCAGCTGTCTGCTTAACCTCCGCTAGAGACTAAAATTAAGGGGAACCCCACGCCAATTTTTTTTTAAATAAATCCGTTATTTTAACACTAGATGACAAGTACAGTAACCAGCACTGTCACTGTACTTCATATATATGTGACTGACATGTTTCTATCTATCTAATCTATGTGTGACGCTCTATTCTGTCTGTTATAAATTATCGGGTACCGCTGCTGAATTGCCGGCCGGCTTTTTTAAAGAGACGGTGCATGGAAACACTAATATTTGTTTTAATAAATCCTTTACACTAAATGACAAGTACAGTAAGCAATACTGTCACTGTACTTCATATATATGTGACTGACATGTTTCTATCTATCTAATCTATGTGTGAAGCTCTATTCTTTCTATTCTAAATTGTCGGGTGCCGGCTTATGCCGCTGCTGAATTGCCGGCTTTTCATATATTGTCACAGAAGCGATGCGAACTTCCCTGCTCCGGACACAGCGCAGCGCTTCTGTGACAAGTGAAAGCTGTCGGCACAGAAGCCCTGCGCTGTGTCCGGAGCTGGGAATACGCAGCGATGTGTCAGTTTCAGCACAGAAGCGCTGACTGTCTGGACCTACCGCCGCCGTATTTTAACTCCCTCCACCTTATATTAACTCCGACATGGCAGGGATACGGCCACGGCAGCTTATTAACACCCCCAGAGTATCCCCGCATGTCAATTTCTGAAAGTTCAAAAGCATTACCGGCGTATAAGACGACCCCAGACTAGACAGAAGATTTTTCAGTCTTCAAAAGTCGTCTTATACGCCGGAATATACGGTATATATATTTATTTATTATAGTGGTTACGGAAAGTATTCAGACCCCTTTACATTTTTCACTCTTTGTTTCATTTCAGCCATTTGGTAAATTCTAAAAAGTTCATTTTTTTCTCATTAAAGTACACTCTGCGCCCCATCTTGACTGAAAAAAAAACAGAAATGTAGACATTTTTGCAAATTTATTAAAAAAGAAAAACTGAAATGTCATAATTATTCAGACTCTCTGCTCAGTATTGAGTAGAAGCACCCTTTTGAGCTAGTACAGCCATGAGTCTTCTTGGGAATGATGCAACAAGTTTTTCACACCTGGATCCTCTGCCATTCTTCCTTGCAGATCCTCTCCAGTTCCGTCAGGTTGGATGGTGAACATTAGTGGACAGCCATTTTCAGGTCTCTTCAGAGATGCTCAATTGGGTTTAGGTAATGGCTCTGGCTGGGCCAGTCAAGAATGGTCACAGAGTTGTTATGAAGCCACGCCTTTGTTATTTTAGCTGTGTGCATAGGGTTATTGTCTTGTTGGAAGGTGAACCTTCGGCCAAGTCTGAGGTCCAAAGCACTCTGGAAGAGGTTTTCATCCAGGATATCTCTGTACTTGGCCGTATTCATGTTTCCTTCAATTGCAACCAGCCGTCCTGTCCCTGAAGCTGAAAAATACCCCCATAGCATGATGCTGCCACCACCATGTTTCACTGTTGGGATTGTATTGGGCAGGTGATGAGCAATGCCTGGTTTTCTCCACACATAACGCTTAGAATTATCACCAAAAAGTTTTATCCTCGTCTCATCAGATCAGAGAATCTGGTTTCTCATAGTCTGGGAGTCCTTCATGTGTTTTTGAGCAAACTCTATGCGGGCTTTCATACGTCTTGCACTGAGGAGACGCTTCCGTCGGGCCACTCTGCCGTAAAGGCCCGACTGGTGGAGGGCTGCAGTGACAGTTGACTTTGTGGAACTTTCTCCCATCTCCCTACTGCATCTCTGGAGCTCAGCCACAGTGATCTTGGTGTTCTTCTTTACCTCTCTCACCAAGGCTCTTCTTCCAAAATTGCTCAGTTTGGCTGGACATTTTTTTTGTAACCTTGGCCAGATCTGTGCCTTGCCACAATTCTGTCTCTGAGCTCCTTGGGCAGTTCCTTTGAGCTCATGATTCTCATTTGGTCTGACATGCACTGTGAGCTGTGAGGTCTTATATAGACAGGTGTGTGCCTTTCCCAATCAAGTCCTATCAGTTTAATTAAACACAGCTGGGCTCCAATGAAGGAGTAGAACCATCTCAAGGAGGATTACAAGGAAATGGACAGCATGTGACTTAAATTTGAGTGTCTGAGCAAAGGGTCTGAATACTTATGACCATGTGATATTTCAGTTTTTCTTTTTTAATAAATTTGCAAAAATTTCTACATTTCTGGGGGGGGGGGGGGGTTCAGTCAAGATGGCGTGCAGAGTACTTTAATGAGAAAAAATGAACTTTTTAGAATTTACCAAATGGCTGCAATGAAACAGTGAAAAATTTAAAAGGGGTCTGAATACGTACCCACTGTGTGTGCGTTTTTTCTTTCCATCTGTCAAAAGGCTATCTATCTATCTATCTATCTATCTATCTATCTATCTATCTATCTATCTATCTATCTATCTATATATATATATATATATATATATCTCTCACTCTCTCTCTATATCTATATCTATATCTATATACACACACACACACACACACACACACACACACACACACACACACACACACACACACACACACACACACACACCTTTTTTCTGTAGGTTTTTATTATTCAGACGTGCCAAAATGAGGGGGGGGGGGGATTAAGTGTAGTAAAAGGGGATGAGGGATGATTTGAAATTCAGCTACTGTTTTTTATGGCATTTATTTTCCAAAACCCGTAATTTTTGGGGGTCAATGGACCTGTGCAAGAGCTTATTTTTTTGTGCCAACCAAGTTTACATCTTTTATATCATTTTGATCTCTTTTCATTGCATTTTGTGGGGAGTGCAGCGATCAAAATCATGCTGTTCTTGCACCTAAATTTTTTACTTTTGATATTTAAACAGATAGGGAAAAAAAGTATTGATAGATCAGACTTCTGAACACAGCAATACGAAAATATATCTATTAGTGAAACTGCGGTCTATGAAGCTCAGCCTATGGCTTCCCTTCACACAAGATGGCAGTTATGGGGGGGTCTTGAGCAAGCCCTCGGCTGCCATGACAACCTATCAGTTCTCCATGATCATGTTGTCTGGAGCTTGTGTGTCATTTAGTTGACGATGGACAGCAGCATTTAAATGGCTACACAGCAGCTGGAGCATGCTCTATCCGCTGCTTTTGTAACAGAGCCATATGATGTAAATTTACATTATGCTGTCACAAAAGGGTTAAAGAGCAAATACTTTCCATAATGTCCCACATGTAAGATGAAAAATGCTTAAAAAGTTTGGTTACTTTGCTGTTAGGTGTTGGGCATGTGGTTGTGGCACTTACTAATATTTAAGTACTACAAGTGCACCTCCTACACTTTTTGGTGTAACTTTGCTCACAGACCATTGAACTGGGACCCTATGGATCCTGAGAATGGCGTGTCCTAAGGCCTTTGAGCATGACCGCAGCACTGCTCCATTTGCACAGCCACCTTTCCATTTAATTTGATGGTACTGACAGACATAGCTGTTCCATCAGTGTCACACCATAGCTGGAGTTCAAGCTCTCTCTTTGGCATCAACTGCAGGCTTTTGACTTACAAACCTTCACAGGGAAACAAATGTTAAACTTCCCCTAAAGCAAGCACAGCAGACTGTCTAATTGACAGTGGACTTGAAATACACAGTACTGTAGAACAGAGGTGGGCGCTGCAGCAGCAATGGAGAAGCATCAATGGAGCAGCACAATCCAATGGACAGTAAAAACAAAAAAAAAAAAAAAAAGGATTTGAGGAAAACCAATTTAAAAAGTGCTGTCACCACGGACAACCCCTTTTAAAAGCAGCCAGACTGCTCCATGCATGTTTTCCACATATAGGTTTCTCATCTTTAATTAAAATAATAAAATTCGGATGTTACTCATCATCCAAGAGTCCAGTGCTGCCCCTTCACTGGCTGCAGCAGCGACGTTGCTACTACAGCGAAGTAACTTCAGCAACCAATGAGCTCAAAGCCCAAAGTGTCTACATCAGCACATCCACCCAGCGACTGTCTGCAGCGGTACTGTGCACAAATAGGCAATGCTGGACTTGGGAAGGTCAAAAATCTATAACTGGAAAACACACTGAGCCCTCTGTCCCCTGCTGAACCTGTGACAAGCAAGGTCACTTGACAGCTGTAGCAATTACGTGACATTTTTGGTTTCATCACAGTACTGGTGCAGGACACAGGGCTTAGAGTGGCCAAACTGTGCCAGTGCAGGAGGAAAGTATTTTTTTTTATTCTATGCAGCAGTCTGGGGGGGTTTTAAAAGGGGTTTTCCCATTTAAGGGTAGGTTTAAACTTTTTAGAATTGATGTGCATTTTCGGATTTCTAATAAGAGATATTCAGAATTAGTCACATGTGGAATGGATAGGTCTTATATTCGTTACACATGCATACATCCACAGGTCACACGTGCACGAGTCCCAAATATCTTTTTACCCCCATCCAAAGTGCAATTCTGAAACTGAATGAGCACACTCTGGACTGGATAAAAGATATTTGGGCCGTTCAGTGAGGAATCACGTTTACATGGTTGCTTACCATGGCCTGGACTTTAACCGCTGGATGCAGGAATTCACTGTGTACCACTCGGGTGCAGCGAGCAAGAGCACACACTGACGAGCCCTGGCATAGAGGTGCACAGCATAGCATGTGCACCTGTCCTGTGTTTCTACACAGGTTTGCAAGCTGGGTGCTGCGAAGGCAGTAACATTGTTGCAGTATTTTATTTCCATCTATATTGTTGTTTCCATCCGTAGAATGGACAGAGACAACCAAATGGACAAATAGCCCAGGTCTGCTTGCGAAGTTTGCAAAACCCATACAGGAGCTTTTACAAGTGCTTCAATTTAAAGTTACCATACTACTTTGGAAAACCTTCAATGTGAATAGTTCAATGTGCAAAATCAGTTTCTCTTGAAACAGATTTATACTGAAGAGAAGTGATTCATGCTGCCCGATGCTGGGGTCCCGTTCTCCTCGGCAGCCGGTCTTCACCTCGTACACAGCATTCTGGGTGCCTCTAGCTACTTACTTGGGCACGCAACATCATGCTAGGCCTAATGATCTAACATAGCGGGGCCTGGTAAATGGCCAGAGGTGCCCAGGATACCATGTGCAGACTGGCTGCCATGAAGGAGTGGACAAAATCAAGGCAGTGCCAATTATCTTTCATTTCATCTTTTTTTTTATTTCTTTACATTAACAGTCTGCACTACCTATCTAAGTGTCTAAATAATGAGCTAATATTCAAATGCCAATTGATTTGTTATGTGGCTACCTCCTAAACATCACCCAGATAACCTGTGCCCTATCCCCTCTTCTTAATTAGCATTATGGTATAGATGTGTACACAGATTTACAGCATGTTTTCCCAGGTTGCATGTTAAAAGTCTATTTATAATGCATGATGATACTGCAAGTAAACGAACAGATCGCCAACATCCTATAACATGAAGTAAAGATCAACTTAGATGGAAGGAAATCATTTCTGTGTTCTATGATAAATGTACCTAGTGCCATCTGGTGTTGAAATCTAAAATTACACTCCATCATTTTATTCTTCACCAGCTCTGCAGGAGGCTCCTCTGAAATCCAGTGCATTCTATCAGTCCGCAGTAAGTCTCTGAACAAGGCTGGGTGATCTGTACAAGGGGCCTTTAATATACAGAACAGTCATTAGTTGTGAATGTGCAGGTTAATGGATACTTCGCATCTAATAGGTTTCTTATATATAATAAGAATAAAATAATAAAAGCCTTATACTCCCGTGTCCGGAGATGTCCCCAGCTGTAATGCATGCAACGGCTGACACAGAGGAGTCGGGGAGAATGAGCCACTCCAGCGAGCGGGCCCTGGAGCTGAGCTCAGGAGCGGTGTCCTGTCACTCACTGAGCGCAGCTCCGAAGCGGCTCATTCTCCCCGGCTACTGTCAGCGGTCGCATGGATTACAGAGGAGGACATCTCTGGACAGGTGAGTATAAGGATTTTATTATTTTATTCTTATTTTTTTACACAGGGACACTGCGGGATCAGACAAAACTACCCTGATCACAGCGCCGGCAGGGAGCCATGAGGACAGCGTTCAGCACCGGCGCTTGGGAACAGCGCGATTCCCAGGCGCCGGTACGTGTCACACGGATGTCATCCGTGTGGTACGCTTTGTGGACCGTGCATCCGTAAAAAAAACAGACATGTCAGCATGTGGAGCACACGGTCCGTGGAAACACACTGACATGTGCACAGACACATAGACTTTAATGGGTCTGTGTGTATCAGTGTCTCCGGTATATGTGGAAACTGTCACCACACATACTGGAGATACTGACGTGTGAAAGATCCCAAAGAATGAGCAGATACTTTCCGCACTGTAGCAATCACTTCTCGGTCACCTTATTATTAAAGGCAGGATTACAAGGAAAGGTGACATTTCTATAAAAGTTAGTGGATGACAGCTCACCTGCCCAGACTATATGCAAAGGCCTTTGTACAAGTCACAAAACATGTATGGGAGCGTTTTCTATGTCCATGTGCTTGTCTGTAAAGCAGATCCCTGAATAGGAACGCATCTCAGGCAAGATAGCTACATTCCATAATTACATTCAGAATTTAACAAAACAAAAAAGCAGAGTAGAGAAAAATATACATCTTCATCAGCTTTAAGTTAGTAGGAGAGAGCCTCATTGGATTGTGAAAGATCCATTTATCTTAAATACTCACAACGAAAATTTCACTTGTTGCAACATCTTTATCCACCACAAACCATGCATCTCGTTGACCGCCTATTCTTGCTCTCTGGCCCAAAGTGAAAAGAAACCAACCTAAGAAAAATAATAAAATGCCTATTTTATTAGCGGCCATACAAATACAGATGATTAGATAGATAATGATAGAGATAAATATTCTCTCTCTCTCTCATTATTCTGGCATCTGGCAAATATTAAAAGTTATAGTAATCCTAATTGCCCTAAAAAGGGAAAGGTTTATTCTGATTTCATGTCAGATATTGAGAAAACACACTATATAAAAAGACACATATGTAAACTTCGGCTTTCAGCTAAGGGGAGTAAGGGAAGCCTGCAGACAGATGGAAAGAAAAAACACACACACACACACACAAGCTTTGCAGCTGGTATTGCTGCAACCATTACAATCATTAAAGTATGCCAGACCTGACTTATAGAGGGGGTCCACATGTGAAAGGTTGATCAGCTTATTAGTGTATTATTTTTCTATGTAGCTAGGTGAGCTGATCTAAATCTCAGAAGACAAATTTCCATCCATTGATACATTGAAAAGGGTATAGGAAATAAAATCACTGTTTCCTTCAGGGCCAAACTAAGCTGCATTTTTATAGTATTACACATTATAGGGTAGAAAAAAAAAGTTTCATGATAGTCTTGTTATGGAATCTCATTTAACGAAGCACTCCCATCAAAGTTTTTATCCTTTGCAATATATTGCAATCATCATATTATATAGCACTGTGTACTTACAATTGGTCATTTTGCCTTTCTACCCGGATAATTCTTCTATTTTCTCTGCTCTATATAGAAACAGGAAGTCTCTTTTCCCTGCAAAAATCATTTCCCTCTTCAACTCCTGAGTAAGGATGTGCGGAGCCGTGGATGTTCGGTATCGTCCAAACTTAAGTCCAACAGTCAGTCACCAGAACTGTACCCGAACCCCATAAAAAAAAAAAAAAAAAATCAATGGGGACCCGAACTTTGGAGATGGAAAATCACTCACTCCCAAACTGTAAAACGGACTTCCAGAAGTCCTAAGTTTGGGGTTCATACCAGACACCTAACAGTTAGGGTTTGCTCATCTCTACTCCTGACCCAGTTCCTCCTTCCTCCCCCCTGCAATATATTATAGGGATAAAGAGTTTGTTGGGAGTGCTTCACCAGTATGAGCTGATTAAACTGTCCACATCATGGAATAGTGGCTGCAGAGCTGAGTAAAACGCATTTTTTTTTTATTTCTCCATTATGGAGAGAAGTCACTTGTAACGTTTATGTTAGAATTTATGATAAGTCCAACAGGGCAACTACCAGAGATTTGTTTCAGCAAGCGTGCACTTTGTCCCCTGCATTACACTGACCAATCATATGGAAAAGGTGGGGGAAAAAAAAAAAAACTGTTTTGCTAGCAGCCTTGATTTCTGCAGCTGCTTTGTAGCGATACAGCAGCGCGGAGTGTAATTACAAACATTTCTGCAGCTCTCCTCTCTCGGCTCTGTCACTCCCCCACACTGATACTGTTAAGAGAGGAGATCCGGAAGAGTTTGGCTGAAATCAGTTATGCTGTACTAGGCCCAGTGGATGTAGAGATCAAGGCAGTCTATCATTACATGTCTCTTAGAAGGCATGTTCACTTTTTCGTCTGAATGATGCCTTCTGCTTAAGATTGACCAATCTCATGGAGTGGACAAAGTACATGCATCCAGAGACAAATCTCTGTTAATGTCCCGCTGAGCTTATAATAAATAACAAACTTTATAAACTAATATCTTCACAATGGAGAGGAGAAATTACAGTATAATAGATAGATAGATATATTTTACACATGTGGCCAGATTAACATGCTCAAGTCCTCATCAACATGAATATACAGGTGCATCTCACAAAATTAGAATATCATCAAAAAGTTAATTTATTTCAGTTTTGAAATACAAAAAGTGAAACTCATTATATAGAGTCATTACAAACAGAGTGATCTATTTCAAGTGTTTATTTCTGCTAATGTTGACGATTATGGCTTACAGCCAATGAAAACACAAAAGTCATTATCTCAGTAAATTACAATAACTAACAAAAAACACCTGCAAAGGCTTCCTACGCGTTTAAAGGTCCCTTAGTCTGTTTCCGTAGGCTCCACAATCATGGGGAAGAATGCTGACTTGACAGATGTCCAGAAGGCAGTCACTGACACACTCCACAAGAGTGGAGAGGCACACAATCCAAGTTACTTGAGGTCTAGTGTGAAGTTTCCACAATCAGTGATGGTTTGGGGAGCCATGTCATCTGCTGGTGTAGGTCCACTGTGTTTTATCAAGACCAATGTCAGTGCAGCCATCTACCAGGAAATTTTAGAGTACTTCATGCTTCCCTCTGCCGACAAGCTTTTTGGAGATGGAAATTTCATTCTCCAGCAGCACTTGGCTCCTGTCCACACTGCCAAAAGTACTAATACCTGGTTTGAAAACAACAGTATCACTGTGCTTGATTGGCCAGCAAACTCGCCTGACCTTAACCCCATAGAGAATCTATGGGGTATTGTCAAGAGGAAGATGAGAGATACCAGACCCAACAATGTAGATGAGCTGAAAGCTGCCATCAAAGCAACCCGGGCTTCCATAACACCTCAGCAGGGCCACAAGCTGATCGCCTCCATGCCACGCCGTATTGATGCAGTAACTGATGCAATAGGAGCCCCGACCAAGTATTGAGTGCATTTACTGAACATACATTTCAATAGGCCAATATTTTGGATTTTAAAAACATTTCTCAAGCTGGTGTTATAAAGTATTCTAATTTACTGAGATAATGACTTGTGTTTTCATTGGCTGTAAGCCATAATCATCAACAGTAACAGAAATAAACACTTGAAATAGATCACTATGTTCGTAATGACTCTATATAATGAGTTTCACATTTTGTATTGAAGAACTGAAATAAATGAACTTTTTGATGATATTCTAATTTAGTGAGATACAATCTGTTGCAATTCAACTTAGCTGCCCATTACTGTAGAGAGCCGCATGATTAAATCTAAAAGCGGAGACTACTATGAGCGCCACTATTTGCACCCTGGCTGATCTGACAATTTTTGTCATCTCATGCATGAAGAGAAATCCTCTTTACTAGTAGATTCATTATTGAATGCAGTCTGACACAGACATAAGGACTGCTGCAAAACATGTGGCTACTGAGTGAATGGTAAAAAGAAGACTTGTAATATTGGAATTTATATTAGAAAACTACAGTATATATGAGTAACTGAAAAGTTGAATGAAAAGAGGTTGTCTGGGACCGACATTTTGATGACCCATCATATTGTTGGACACCCACCAACCAGCTGAACGTCACTCCGGTTTGAGAAGTTGTCATCAGACCCCAAGTATGAGGAACGCTCAAACACGCAAGTAGAACTGAACCCCAGTGTGTGATTTACGTACTCTTAGGATTTGGCTTGTGACAGTGCTTGCCAAAAACGTACCCAGGGCCACACAACCCCTTTAACTGCTGCTCCCCCATATATGTGCAAGACACTATCATATTATGGATTGCATGTTGCATCCCTCAAACACATGTAGAAAACAATGCAGCTCAAAATACATTAAGTGGAATGAACTTGCATAAATCTACTTTTTATGAAAGCATGAATTTCACAAGTAAAAAAATAAAAAAAATACCTTTGTGGGTGCCCAAAATTTTCCCATCTTCAATTGAAACAAAGTTCCCGGGCTGGGGCTCTAAATACTTAAAAGAATACAGAATAGACCATATTAAGGGATAAATGGTATATAACATTTAAGGTAAAACTCAAAATACTGACCTCAAGGATGAACTTTTCAAAATTTCTCTCACCGATAAAACAGATGCCCATGCTCTATAAAATGAAATAGAAGAATTCTTCCATAACTGTCAAAAACAGTCTTTAAGAAAAAAAGATAAAAATAAATCTGAACATACAGTAGTTTGTACAGTTCACCTGGATCTTCCATCCAAGCTGAGAGAATATTTTCATTTCCCCAGCAGGAAACAGAAGGGAATTGACAAACTACAAATTTCACTAGACCCCTCCCCCCACCTTCAATTCAGATTTTTTTTTGTAGGAATGAGATATATACTCTGGGCAAACGGAATTTATTCCGGTATACTGAACATGGGAAACCTCCACCTTCACCTTTCTATGACATTTTCATATGTCTGGCTTTGGTCAAGTACAGCCTGGATCCTCTGTGCCATGTACGCTAGAGGACTATAGTGGCAGAGCAGAGACAATTACCATGGGGGATATAGGGCAGTACAGGCATCTCAGACAAAACTGAAGTTTTTCATTATTTCAAGGAGGATAATTAATTGATGGGCGATTGTCTTTATCCAATTTTTAAGCTTTGCATGTACATTCCTTGCCTCTTTTCTCTTTAAAACATGATGAAATCCTGCTTCTGCTGCAATCTTCTTCACAAAGTCCTTTGACAAACCGCCGAGTGGAAACAAGGTTTTTCGTAATGCATATTGCGATATCTGACTGAGGAAAAAGGTCTGGTCCTTGAAGTGGTCGGCAGCCTGAAGAAGATTCACATCTGTATAATGGATAAAGTCCACGTGGTAGAGGGTACCTGACAATGACAATACTAGAATAACAAACAGTTTATTCCCAATACTTACTGTTCCTTATTTCAAATCTGTTCCTAAATAGAGTCTGCGGACTCCTTAGATACGGATGCTGAAATATTTCTTCATCCTCGTGGGATATTCTTGCATAGTGCCCAGTGGCTATAGCATCAGCCCCTATTGTGGTGAAAATAGGGTTATTCAATTGAACCAATTCTGGATAGAACACCATCACAAGTATTTGGTTGGTTCAGAACATATTAAAGTTATCAGAGGGGAGTTCACACACTTATAACCTCCATTTGGACAGGTGATGATTCTGGGAACTCCAAGGATCCCACACTGATGATACTTCAAAGATATTGTGAATGGGGTCCCATGACCCCGTTTCAGTGGAGCAGTGGTGCCACTCCTTTTAAGATCTATGAGACATGACCGATATAGTCAAACAAATGCACAACTACCAGTCCATTCAAACAGGGAACCTGGCAATCATTGGGGTCCCAGATCTCGACATCCACTGATCTACCAGAAATAACCTATTCTGTGAACAGGTGATCATTAATACTGGTATACCCTCTAAGCAGAAATTGTTTTTAGAAGTTTGAATGACCATTAGCGGCCTCTAGTGGTAGAAAAGAGAAAAACTGAATATAAAAACTCGGGGCTCATTTTCGGCTGGAGGTGTACATTAATGAGCATCTATTATTTTGACATATTTTAACTAAATAAGTTCAAAAACATGTCTGTAGCTTCATGTCCTGTGACTAAAGTGAACTTGTCTGCATTGCTCGCCACTAAGGGGGTCTTGCTCCATACGGGTGAGATAATAAATCCGTCTTCAGTAAGTTCTGTCTTGTTGGGGCTGCATGATGCCAGAATTGTAATCTTATAAGAAATGAACAACAAATTTCCTGAATAGGGATGAATGGAGTCATGAAATTTCAGGTCGGGTACCAGAACCTGAACTTTCATGGCTCCACTCATCCCTATTCAGGAAAACAATGGAGACCTGAACTTTGGATCTGGAAAATTCTCCCTCTCGTCCCCGGACTTCCCTTGGAACTCTAAACATTAAAAAAGGACTTGCGGGAAAAGTCTGTGTTCGGAGTTTAGCACCCGGTACTAGAGATGAGAGAACCCGAACTTAAAAGTTTGGCGTTCGTACCGGACAGTTAGTGTCAGTGCTAAACTACGAACATGGACTTCTCCCGGAAGTCCGTTTTAATGTTCAGAGGATAGAGAATGAATTTTGCAGCTCAAAAGTTCGGGTCTCCATTGTTTTCAAAGGAGTTCAGGTTTAAGTTCAAGTATTGTTCTGGTACCCGAACTGAACTTTGGACTAAGTTCGGGGTTGGGTACCAGAATCCGAACTTCCACGGGTTCGCTCATCCCTATCCGGTACGAACCCTGAACTTTTAAGTTCGGGTTCTCTCATCTCTAATACTGAACATAATTCTGCTTGTGAAATATCAATTTCTCTGCCGCCCAGTAGATAACATCACTGTTGGACATCTTTGAGTACATTATCAAGACACAGGGACAAGATGCCAGTCAATGCCAGTATACGTTTACCCTCAGTGAATGTGGTCTGCAGAAACAACCCTCATTGTCATGTATGGAACAGATTTTTCAGATGCAGAAAGGTCTTCCTTTGATCAGAGCTGGATACACACATGGTCCTACCTAGGTTTACAATAGCGTAGTTTAGGAAGTGGTTAAATTTAATATGCTTGTTGCACAACACGTCTGGATTCGGGGTCCTTCCCTTCTCATATTCACTCAGGAAATAACTAAGAAAAACACAGAACAATTAATGCAGACGGTCAATGTGTTCAACAGATGCATAAAAAGGGAGAACCTTAGCCCCCTGTATGCCCAGCGGGTCACTCCACATACCTAAACACATCATGCCAGTACTCCTTCACGTAGGACACTTGGTGGAAGGGGATATCCAGCTTCTGGCAGACCCGGTAAGCATCCTCACAATCCTTCTCCGCACTGCACCCACCGTGCTCGTCCACCACGTCCCAATTATTCATAAAGACACCAGTCACCCGATAACCTGAAGAACAGCAACACATTATGTGGAGGCATTATACACACAGAGATCGTCACACTGTGCAGCTAAGTGGTAACAGTAACCAGCAGCCGGACCGTGGAGACCCCGGCCCAGGTATGGTGCAGCGGAAAGGTGGTCGTCCAGAGGAACAATACGACCACGTCACTTTCTAGTGTGAACTGGGTAAACAATGCCTGGGATCTGCACGGCCGCCATCAACAGTTTATCATCTTAAATTACAGATAAATGATGGCCAACACCGGATACACAAATGTGAGCTAGAATATGGATGGTACCGTGTCCATAGTGCTGGCACCTGTGGCATAACTTGGAGATTCTGAATTGGGGCTTCAACAGGGGTCCCGAAAATCACAGGTTTTTAGTATTGGTCTTTTCATATGGCCCAGTGGGACAATATGTACCCCCCTTAGGCTCCCACATGAGGTGTAACTGCAACCATTATCGTTACGCTCCTGTCACCAACCTCTATGGGGGGGGCAAGGGTAGTACCCTATAATACAGGAGAGTGAACATCAAGGGACAAATTTATTCAGATGTACCAGGGAAAAGGGACGGCAGTTAGTGTAGTGTAATACATATTATATGGCCCTACAGGAACCAACATCATGTCTGCCGAGAAGTCCAGACCCAAGTGACAGAACTGTATGGTTAAAACTGGCACAGTGCCCTCCTGTGGATATGATAGGAACAACCATTTCTCTTTTAATGCAGGAATACTCACATGGCGACCCCTCCATCACTAGCTCTGGCATACTGGCACACTGTCCTGCAGCACACTCACACGGTGACCCCCCCATCACTGACACACCGTCCTGCAGCACACACACACACACACAGTGACCCCCCCCCAATCACTGGCACACCATCCTGCAGCACACTCACACAGTGACCCCCCCCCCCCATCACTGGCACACTGTCCTGCAGCACACTCACACGGTGACCCCCCCATCACTGACACACCGTCCTGCAGCACACACACACGGTGACCCCCCCCCCCATCACTGGCACACCATCCTGCAGCACTCACACGGTGACCCCCCCCCCCCCATCACTGGCACACCGTCCTGCAGCACTCACACGGTGACCTCCCCCATCACTGGCACACCGTCCTGCAGCACTCACACGGTGACCCCCCCATCAATGACACACCGTCCTGCAGCACACACACACGGTGACCCCCCCCCCATCACTGGCACACCATCCTGCAGCACTCACACGGTGACCTCCCCCATCACTGGCACACCGTCCTGCAGCACTCACACGGTGACACCCCCCATCACTGGCACACCGTCCTGCAGCATACTCACACGGTGACCCCCCCCCCCCATCACTGGCACACCATCCTGCAGCACACTCACACGGTGACCCCCCCCATCACTGGCACACCATCCTGCAGCACACTCACACGGTGACCCCCCCCATCACTGGCACACCGTCCTGCAGCACACTCACACGGTGACCCCAATGGCACCCCTGTATTGACTGCCAATACAAGCAGGATCACGTGTGCGGCTCTGCCAATGTCTGCCCATCACTTCTCAGAGAAGGTCACTGTCTGTAATCATTGAGGTGTCAGTGGTACCATGAAGCGCACTGTCCCCTCCATTCTCCTCACCTCTCCTTCGCAGCAGCAGGGCGCTCACTGCACTGTCCACCCCGCCAGACATCGCGCACACCACATGCCGCACAGTCTGCATGTCGCCAGTTTCACATGTGTTTCTCAGGGAAAGTCACGCCGGTCCTCACAGCTGTAAACCGGTGCAGAAGTTATAACTCCCCGGCCAGAAACTCGGGTACAAGCAAGAGTTCCCAGATGTATAGAAGAGCGGGTGTAAGAGCAGACGCTGCCGCCAGGTGGCGCCGCTCCGCTCCCAGGTGTAATAAGTGAGGAAGAGCACACGGTGTCTCCTCCTTAGTACAGGTGGCACTGAGGGGTCACTCCATGTATACAGCCCTCCACAATCACAGAGGCATGTGAAGTGAACTCACCTATTTCCGTTCAATGGCACCTGGCAATGGGCAGCACATGACCAATTAGGGCCTCATTCACACTTGTAGGTTTCTAAGCCAAAAGCCAGAGTGGAAGCTACACAGAAAAAACCTGTAAGGGTATGTGCCCACGATGCAGAAATTAAGCTGAAAATTTCTGCAGCGTTTCTGCATGTTCTTGGCAGAAAAAACGCTTGGGGATTTTACACGCGTTTTTACATGCGGATTTGACTTGTGTTTTTCAAATGCATTGTGACCTCAATTCCGCATGCGGAAACGCACAAATAATGGACATGCTGCGGAAATTCCGCATCAAAAACGCTTGAAAAACGCATAGTGGGCACACAGCCTAATAAGAGAGCGTGCTCTGTAACTGGAGACGCTCTTGGTTTTGTCTCATGGTTACTGACATATTCAGTTGTTCTTAGGCGCTGTTCACACAGAATTTCTGCAGTACGTCCATGGGTTCCATTTTAATATCTCTAAAAACAAGACTTAGGCGGACCCCCAATGGGACAGTAGACAGCAATTACATGAATGGAGTTCAAATGATCTCTGTGTTTCTTATAGGCAACATTATTGTGCCTGTCTGAACACTTTCAGAGAAGAAACACAGAATTGACTTAATTTGCACTCAGTTGGAGTCATTGCAGTCTATGGCCCTATAACAGCTCATCTGAATCCTGGTTTTATGGGGATTCAGATAAAAAACCCGCACACAGTGTGAACATGGCCATAGGGAGAATCACATTTGGCCGAAACTCTGAAACAAAATTCTGGGGCCACTGACCACCGTGGTGTGTGGAGATTCATCCCTTATCAGCCAGTCCTATCTTTTTTTAAGTTGATGAGGTGATTAGGAGACCTGGGCAAGTGTAAGGATCTACAGTTGCGATCATGGCCACATCTCCAAAAAGCAGGTCTTGTGGGGATATTTCAGCGTGCAGTGGTTAGAATCTAATAAAAGAAGTCTAAGGATAAAGAACTGCCCATCTGCCGACACTTATGGGCACACTGATGCACAAACGCTGAGCCTATTTTGTCCAGTCCTATGAAAGAACCACTGTAGCACAGATTGCTGAAAATATTTGCGCTGACTATATAACAACACGAGCAACAAATGGTCCTCCATTAAGTTTAATGCACCCCATAGTCCTTCATACAGTATAATGCACCTCCATAGTCCTTCATATAGTATAGTGCACCTCCATACAGTATAATGCTCTCCCCATAGTTTTCCATACAGCACAATGCACTCCTCATAGCCCTCAATACACTATAATGCACTCCCCATAGTCCTCCATACAGTATAATGTACTCCCCATGGTCCTGTATACACTATAGTGCACTCCCCAAAGTCCTCCATACAGTAGAATGCACTCCTCATAGCCCCCCATGAACTATAATGAACTCCCCATAGTCCTCCATAAAGTATAATGCACTCCCCATAGTCTTCCATACAGTGCAATGCACTCACCATAGTCTTCCATACAGTATAATGCACTCCCCATGTTCCTCCGTACAGTATAATGCACTTCCCATAGTCCAAACAGTATACTGCACTCCCCATAATCTTCTATACTGTATAATGCACTCCCTATAGCCCCCCATACAGTATAATGCATTCCCCATTGTTCTCCATACAGTATAATGCACTCCCCATAGTCTTCCATACAGTATAATGCACTCCCCAGTCCTCCATACAGTATAATGCACTCCTCATAGTCTTCCATACAGTATACTGCACTCCCCATAGTCTTCCATACAGTACAATGCACTCACCAATGTCCTCCATACAGTACAATGCACTCCCCATAGTCCTCTATACAGTATACTGCACTCCCCCATAGTCCTCCACACCATACAATGCACTCACCATAGTCTTCCATACAGTATAATGCATCCACCCATGTTCCTCCATACTGTATAATGCACTCCCTATAGCCCCCCATACAGTATAATGCACTTCCCATTGTTCTCCATACAGTATAATGCACTCCCCAGTCCTCCATACAGTATAATGCACTCCCCATAGTCTTCCATACAGTACAATGCACTCTCCATAGTCCTCCATACAGTATACTGCACTCCCCATAGTCCTCCATACAGTACAATGCACTCACCATAGTCCTCCATATAGTACAATGCACTCTCCATAGTCCTCCATACAGTATACTGCACTCCCCATAGTCCTCCATATAGTACAATGCACTCTCCATAGTCCTCCATACAGTATACTGCACTCCCCATAGTCCTCCTTACACTATTTTGGCCACCACAAAGTACTCACTGATTTAAAAAAATACATACAATTCTCATTGTTCCCCCACTGCTCCGGTCTCGGCAGCGAGTGTTCTGAAGTGCTTGTACATGTCAGCGTAGCGGGCGCCATGTAGTGACATCATCGCCCCTGCTACGCTGAGACGTCAGACTCCGAGGGGGATTGATGGGGAAGAAGTGTCAGCTGACTCTCCCTCTCTCATCATTGCCTTGAACTGTATCGGCATCCAGGATGCCGATACAGTTGAATGTGCGATAGGGGGGCCCGATGCCAGCACTGGACCGACTCACGTGCCCCATAGCAGCCATGTGGCATGCAACCATTGGCAGTACGCCACTGTCTATGGACCTTCCCATACTAAGATTATCAGTTTGTTGGTTTTGCATTAGCTGGTAATTAAATTAGGTTGTTTCATATGTTAACATTTTACCCTGTGTTAGCTTGAAAACGTAACCAGGGCCTCAAGGCAAAAATTATCTGCTTCTATTCTAAAGAAGTAGAAATATATGGCCTCAGTATAATGGATACAGGCTGCTCAGTTCTGCATAAATGAAGAGTGAGAAAACAAGCTCCTCTCATTCTACATAATCAAAGGTAAAAATGACAGCTGCAAACTCTCAGGATGGAAGGTCCATGGATAATGGTTCCTTCATTCACCAGCCATCAATCACCTCAGAGGTGGCCGGTCCTATTGCATGGTCCATTCCTAGCAGGTTACCGGCGACTCCTCTAAATACCTTTGTTCTGTGTAGTTAAATAATTGTGTGTGTAGCCATAGTAGGGGAAAGTTGTCAGTTACATTACTAATGCTACCATAAAAAGTGTTAAAAAATAAAATTACTTTAAACAAAAAAAAAAAACCACACATTCCTGTGACCATTTTATTAAAGACATAGAACCCATGCCGGACTAACAGTGAATCCGATGTACACCAAATTATAAACCTGTAAGGAGTAAAAACATGACAATAAGAAGAATGAAAGAAATCTCATTTAGTTTCTCATGCTTTGTCCTAACACGGAAACTGCAGCACTAAAAAGGTCAGGACTCCAGTGCAGTCATCAATGTCAGTGCTGGGAGTGAATCCACTCCTCAAAACAGAAGTACACACTGTATACCAAACAAGAAGTATAGGGGATCAGTAACAAATGCAGTCTCCAGAATAGCTTTCCCAAGTTTAATACATATTCAGAAGAGGACAACACAAAACATCTGTACAGCACAAAAGGTGCCATCTAATAGAATGGGCCCACAATCCCCTACCTACCCAATAATGCAGCTGAGCGACCAGTATAATAAAATACTACGTGTGTATACAGATAAGTAAAATGGCAATAAACAGACTTGTATACAGTGGTGGCCAAAAGTATTGGCACCCCTGCAAGTCCGTCAGATAATACTCAGTTTCTTCTTGAAAATGATTGCAATCACAAATTCTTTGGTATTATCTTCATTTAATTTGTCTTCAATGAAAAAACACAAAAAGAATTGTCCTAAAGCCAAATTGGATACAATTCCATACCAAACCTAAAAAAAGGGGTGGACAAAAGTATTGGCACTGTTTGAAAAATCATGTGATGCTTCTCTAATTCGTGTAATTAACAGCACCTGTAACTTACCTGTGGCACCTAACAGGTGTTGGCAATAACTAAATCACACTTGCAGCCAGTTAACATGGATTAAAGTTGACTCAACCTCTGTCCTGTCCTTGTGTGTACCACATTGAGCATGGAGAAAAGAAAGAAGACCAAAGAACTGTCTGAGGACTTGAGAAACCAAATTGTGAGGAAGCATGAGCAATCTCAAGGCTACAAGTCCATCTCCAAAGACCTGAATGTTCCTGTGTCTTCCGTGCACAGTGTCATCAAGAAGTTTAAAGCCCATGGCACTGTGGCTAACCTCCCTAGATGTGGACGGAAAAGAAAAATTGACGAGAGATTTCAACGCAAGATTGTGCGGATGGTGGATAAAGAACCTCGACTAACATCCAAACAAGTTCAAGCTGCCCTGCAGTCCGAGGGTACAACAGTGTCAACCCGTACTATCCGTCGGCGTCTGAATGAAAAGGGACTGCATGGTAGGATATCCAGGAAGACCCCACTTCTTACCCCGAGACATAAAAAAGCCAGGCTGGAGTTTGCCAAAACTTACCTGAGAAAGCCTAAAACGTTCTGTTCTCTCAGATGAGACAAAAGTAGAGCTTTTTGGGAAAAAGCATCAACATAGAGTGTACAGGAAAAAAAAGAGGCATTCAAAGAAAAGAACACTGTCCCTACAGTCAAACATGGCGAAGGTTCCCTGATGTTTTGGGGTTGCTTTGCTGCCTCTGGCATTGGACTGTTTGACCGTGTGCATGGCATTATGAAGTCTGAAGACTACCAACAAATTTTGCAGCATAATGTAGGGCCCAGTGTGAGAAAGCTGGGTCTCCCTCAGAGGTCATGGGTCTTCCAGCAGGACAATGACCCAAAACACACTTCCAAAAGCACTATAAAATGGTTTGAGAGAAAGCACTGGAGACTTCTAAGGTGGCCAGCAATGAGTCCAGACCTGAATCCCATAGAACACCTGTGGAGAGATCTCAAAATGGCAGTTTGGAGAAGGCACCCTTCAAATATCAGGGACCTGGAGCAGTTTGCCAAAGAAGAATGGTCTACAATTCCAGCAGAGCATTGTAAGAAACTGATTGATGGTTACCGGAAGCGGTTGTTCGCAGTTATTTTGGCTAAAGGTTGTGTAACCAAGTATTAGGCTGAGGGTGCCAATACTTTTGTCTGGCCCATTTTTGGAGTTTTGTGTGAAATGATCAATGATTTGATTTTTGCTTCATTCTCTGTGTTTTTTCCTTGCAAGCAAATTATATGAAGATAATAAGACCAAAGAATTTGTGATTGCAATAATTTTCAGGAAGAAACTGAGTATTATCTGGCAGAATTGCAGGGGTGCCAATACTTTTGGCCACCACTGTAGTAGAATTTGATTTGTTGCTTGGATCAAAAATTGATGTATATTCATAATTATTTTGAGGTGCTGACACAGTCTGCACAAAAAAACGCAGGTGTGAACAGCTTCATATAATAAAGGTGTTCTGTGAAATCCATGGATAGAATCCGTATGTGAAAATGGATGTCTGAATGAGGCTGTAGGTTGGGGATGATAGAAACCAAGCGTGTATCCCCATCCCTGTTTCCTCACGGGTCGTGTGTCTACTGAAGATTTGGCCTTAAAGTGAACCCGACAGGTTCCTCATGACCCCTAAACCACCCAGCAGGTGAATGTTCCTGTTTATTTCATTGAACCCCAGCAAGCTTTAGAAATACTTTTTCTACAGATCTGTTTATCATATGAAAATTGACCCTTTGTCACTCCATTGTCTAGTCAAAGGGTCAATTTGCATATGATAAATGGACTTTAGAAAAAGTGTTTCTAAAGATCTGTTTGTGTGGCCAATGAAATATAGGGGCTGTTGGGCAGGGAATTTAACCCTTTCACCCTGAAGCCTGTTTACACCTTCCTGACCAGGCCAATTTTTTAAATTCTGACCACTGTCACTTGAACGGATCCCACTGATTCTGAGATTGTTTATTCGTGACATATTGTACTTCATGATAGTGGTAAAATTTCTTTGATATTTTTTTTAATAAACCTAAGTCAAATCGGAAATTTGGTGAAAAGGTTGCAATTTTCAAACATTTAATTTTTATGCCGTTAAATCAGAGTTGTGTCACACACAATTAATAACATTCCCCAAGTCTACTTTACATCAGCACAATTTTGGAAAACAAAACACCTTAAAGTTTATTAACCCTTCAGGTGATTCACAGGAATTAATGGAACGTGGAAGAAAAAAATAAACATTTAGCTTTTTTTTTTTTTCTTCCACAATTTTTTTTTTTTTACTTTAGACACTTTTTTTCCCACAAGGGCAGCAGGAGAAAATGGACCCCAAAATTTGTTGTGCAATTTGTCCTGAGGACATGTATACCCACTATAGGAGCCATTTCACTTGTCCAGAGCCTTTGTACTAACTGTAATGTGGAAGCCCCCATTTTAACATTAACAGATGACAGACCTGAGTGGGGACTTGCTTTTTGTGTGAATGGAGTTGAAGCTTTTATTGGGAACATTTTACATAATATTTTGGATCACATTTATCCAGCGCTCTACGATGAGCACTTATATCGGGGTTTCCATCTAAATCCACCAAGGCCAACATCTGCGAGGAGTTTGTATGTTCTCCCCGTGTTTGCGCAGGTTTCCTCCCACACTCCAAAGACATACTGATAGGGAATTTAGATTGTGAGCCCCAATGGGGACAGTGCCGATAATGTCTGTAAAGCGATGCGGAATATGTTGGCGCTATATAAAATAAAGATTATTAAATCTACAAGTGATGCGATTCAGAGGAAACCCCCCCCAAAGGATCCATTCACTATGAGGCAGCAGAGTTACTCTGGACTCCATCTGGCCTCTGTTCAGCAGTGTCCTTTTCAAAACTGTTGCCAATGGCGCTTTTATGCACGCAAAAAAAAAACAAACAAAAAAAACTCACCGCTCCTTACTGCCGCTGCTCTGCACTCCTCAGCATCGCGGTCTTCCCGCTCTCTGCACTGACTCTCAGAGCAGAGAACGTGCTATAGTGCCGTTACCGCACCCTCTGCCCCAATACGTCAGTGTCAGAAGACGCAAGTATTGGAAGTGCTGGGGCCCTGAGCAAGCGAGGGGGCCGACTCATGGGCCCCCTGCTTTCTCAGGCCCCCATGGGCTGATGACAGCCCTGAGTGGAACAACCACTCGTGTATAAGCCGAGGGGAACTTTTTCAGCATAAAAAATTTGCTGAAAAAGTCAGCTTATACATGAGTATGTACGGTATTTGTTTTACACCGTTACTCGTGCGGTATAAGTGATTAGATGACTATCCTTCGGGTCGGTGCGGTTACAGCGATACTACATTTATATTGGGTTTTTATGTTTGGCTGCTGTCACAAACAAAACTGCTTTTTATTTATAAACAAGATTTTGCATCGCCATATTTTGAGAGCTATACATTTTTCCATATTTGAGCTGACTGTCATGTGAGGGCTGTTTTTTGCAGGACGAGTTGGCTTTGCTTTTTTTTTTTTTTTTTAATTTGTACCATTTTCAGGCAAATTACATTTTTTGATCGCTATCTATTCCGATTTTTGGGAGGCAGAATGAACAAAAACAAACAATTCAGGAATTGTTTTGAGGATTTTTGTGTGTGTGGTTCCGCATGTAGTAAAATTGATAAGGTAGCTTTATTCTTCGGCTCAGTACGAAAAAAAATGTTTGTTTTGTTTTTTTAACACAAATGTATTAGTTTGATTACATACATACTTTTTTTTTTTTCAGCATCTGACAAGCAGGAGGGAGGCATCTCAGCACCTGGTCTCTGAGCTATGGCCACTTTCCGGCAGGACCCCGTGGCCCTCTTGGGACCAGGAATCACCATGGAGACCATCAGCACAATGCGATCGCATCACTGTGCTGATGGAAGCACAGAGGGAGCCCACTCCCTCTGCGATGCCACTGTCACTATTGACAGGGGTTAAACGCCCTCGATTGGTGCTAGCATGGTTCATGTGGGGTTGCTTTGGAGTGTCAGTTCTCACAGAGCTGACACCCGCACTTGATCATGGTGGCGCTCAGCGTGAGCCCGTGCGATCACGGCGCTGTATATACACACACAGCGCTTTAAGGGAACGCAGCTCCGTATATATGTGGAGCATGTCAGGAAGGGGTTAAACAGGAACATTCACCTGCTGGTTGTTTAGGAGGCTTAAGGGATCAGTCAAGTTCCCTTTAAATAAAAGGACATGGTAATTTACACAATTACATCCAGTAAATAACCTGCTGTGATCCTCACCTAGTATATCTTGGTCTCATTGTGAGCAGCACATGGAGTCAGCTACCAGCAGGTACAGCACAAGCCCTAGATTTCCACTGCATACAGCGTTTTTGATAAGTACAGGGCAATGTGGAAACTTCACTTCCTGTCAATTCCTTGTGACAATTTTCACTGTGGATTTAACCCGTTTCAGTGCATAAGGGAAAGATACACAGCTAAATATGCATGTAATAAGTGTGGCTATTGAAATACAGATCAAAATAGAATGGTGTCTTTCCTTTCTGAAAAAAATAAAAGGTATATTCACTATTGAATCCATGATCTTTCAGCAAAGGGATAGATAGCACTTACCAAGAATTCTGATCTGTGAAAGAGCCCTTATTACCTAGTAATGGCTTTTTTTCATATAGCGCGAGAACTTTTTCTCTAACTTTCCACCTCTATAGACATTATATGGAAAGTGCTGTATCACCTATAAGGTCATAACTGATTGAGGGCCCATATGTTAACCTACACAGCTGTCAGTAAATGTGTATACATGCGCATATGGAACGTGAATGTTAGCTACAGATACATTATACATGAGTATTATCAGTGTAATTAAGGGGGGCCCTCATTCAGTAATATAAGATATGGGTGTTGTGGGATGGAGGCCTCTAGTCACCCATAACTGATAGGAATTTGTGGTGGGGGATGAAGCCCTCTAACTGAATGAGACCCCCACCCCACCCACTGCTCACACTGACAACTATACCTGAGTATAAGTGCTCACATACAGTGAAATACTTGTATCCTGTACTCAGTGGTAAAGGCTTTACTCAATGTGGCCGCAGCCTGCAGACCCTCTCCCGTTGTCTGCCCTTAAAGCAATGAAGACCGAAGAGTGTGCGAGAGGAAAGGAAAGGGGTGTTAAAATTGCACGGGGAGCTTTAAGGTAGCAGTGCAGAACTATGTAGATGCCAATACTAACTTAATTGATGATCCAGACTTCAGCTGATCTGTCTCTGCTCCAAAACATACAGAAGCAAGGGGGAGGGCCCATCGGAGGATTGTCCAGTGCTCAGCTGTGCCAGTCCAACACTAGCACCCAGGTTGGACCTCCACTAATCCATCCATTAAAGTTCCATTGTAAGAATAGGTAGGAGTTAATGTAATATCCTGGAAAAATACCATTAGAAAAAGAATATATGCTAAACAGATGACAATAGAAAAGATGTATTCAATCTTTAATTACACAAAATTACAATTAAATGAGAAATTTTGACAATTGCTTCTGTACATTACATTCTTTTAACAATTACTCCATTTACACAAACATTTAGAACGGTACCTTCTGTGTAAAGACAATAATACATTGTCAACAATTAAACAGTTTTTTCCTGGGCACTATACAAATAAGTCCACATAGACTACACGAAAAATGGCACATCCAAAGAGGACCCGCAAGATTTCCGGACATGTGCAATTTAATAAATTCTGGTATTTTATGCGAATTGACAATTCTTTTCTTCCAACTCTGTTGTGCCATTTCTATGAAATAAACTGGCACCTAGGCACAATCACTCCTATGTGAATTAGATGTGGCCTTACACCCCATTGTCAAGGGAAATGGTAACATTAATTTTGCCTTCTCTTCCAGGAAGAATTAGGGAGGAATGGAATGATTCAAAGCTCTAGGGAAGAAACTCCAGCATTGTTATTTCAGGAGGAATGTAAATCGTAAAATAGACAGATAATGATAAAACACAGAGGGCCAGTTAAGAGATCAGCATCTATGGCACAGGGTTATGAAAAAGGTGTCTAATTTGCAAAAACTAAACCAGTGCCACTTTAAAAAAAATAAAAAAAATAGCCCAACCCTGGTTTTAATAATTATTGTATTTTATTGAAAATTTCATGAGAAAAAAAAAGCCTTATACATCTAAAGTGTTGTGCCCTACTGCCTCCTTTGGCTGTGGCTTAGCCAGCACATGCCCATCTTTGTAGAAAGGCCAGGCGATAGCATCCACTAATAAGACTGGCACTGTAAGAATAATGTGCCAGCTTAATTTCTCAGAACATTTGCATTTTTTAGAGCTCATGTATACAGCAAAACTAGATAACTGCCCAGTAAATGGGTCAGCATCACATCCCGCACATTCACTCCATTAGGGGCATTTAACTATGCCCTACGGTAGACAGAGCCTTGAGGGAAATTGTTTTATTCAATGTGAACCATCAGTGAAGAATTCTTAAAGTCTCAAAATGTTAAAACTTTAGGAGTGGAGAATCATATTCCAGATTTTCTTTGTCTCCAACTGGACTCAGTGTAATAAGCGGTGAACTCAGATCAATCAACTGAAAAGAAAAGAAAATATATAAATGGATTGTTGCAGGAAAAGACGACATCTCATACAGTCAAGTACACTTCTAGAAAGCATAGCAAATCAGTACAAATGGCCCTTCCATGACTAATGGAAGCGCATCACATTTTACTCATTAGAACCAGATTTTAAATTGTTTTTGATTTTTTGTACAGGACTATATGGCAGCCATCCTGCACCCATTCAGAGATGCTATACAGCAGCTATATGGGCATAGGAAGCCATAGACTAGGCATGACTCCTATGGGAGAGCACAGACCTGATCTGTGAGCAGTGCATGAGCCATAGTGTAGTGACCACCATGTACTGGGCATTGTGTAGTGACCACCATGTACTGGGCATTGTGTAGTGACCACCATGTACTGGGCATTGCGTAGCCTCTTTTTTGTCATCCAGTGTGAGGAGATTACTACTGCGATGTGAAAAGGACATGTCAGTCTATTAGGTTATGTTCACATGTAGCCATTAGTGGCTTTTTTTTTTAAAGCAGTGTATTTGTTGTGTCAAATAGGCGTTTCACAGAACAGTATAACCAATGAGATTTCTGTTCATATTTTGGGCCATGCTGCATTTTCGTCAATTTCAGCGTTTTCACCCATTCAAATTGAATGAGTGAAAAATGCTACAGAGCAAAAAAAAAAAAAAAAAGCCGGGATAAAAGGAAACGAGTTTACATGCCTTTAGTCACAGAAGAAAAACTACATGGCTTTCAGGGTTCATTTGAAGCTCAGGGTAGGTGCCAGCTTTCATTGAATATCTAGATGGCACATGTACACACATCATCTGAGACACTGGCGTACCCGCATAGTTCTTGAACCAGAAGACTTAAGGAAAACGATGGTGGTAGTTTTCCTGAAGTGCCTTTTTTATATATAAAAGGGGCAAATAGTGGCAGAAAGAACGGGTTGGTCACTTTTTGCCACTTCACAGATTACAAAGCCTGAAGTGATTATATGCATATATTCCGTCTTCTACTTCTTTTAAAGTTATTTTGACATTGCTGTGCATATGTTCATTGTTTTTAACGTTAGTTGAGCAATTTCAGGTAGGTTCCATGTGGAAATCAGTGAAAGATAGAAAGGAAAAAAAAAAAACCCAAACAGCTATGCAAGTCTTCTAGGTCCATGGAAGAGGGAAGAAAAAAAAACAAAAACAACCTACACGTACTCAAACTGGAGAAACTTTCCTCCACATATGAGAAAAACTAAAGGACTGACCACACTGAGCAAAATAAATTGAGTCATTATTCTTGTTTGAGAGAAAATCGGATATCTGATGGGGTAGGTTAAACCAGTCATTTAATGACTGCAATCAACTAATCAGCCTCATGTTTGCTTATCAGTGTGTGCAGAGAAGGTTAATAGATCAACTGCGCGTTAATAGAGTCCTGTGCACATAGGCAGTTATTGTTCTTGGCGGCAGCCATTTACATCACATCGACAGATGAATAACTTCTTTGCACATTTATCAGGTGATGGGCAGCCGGTGTAGACTGGACAATTGTGAAACAAGTAGACCAAGGAACCCTCATTACCAATAGTCGGCCAGTGTATATGCACCTCTATATGGGCACCATGCAAGTTAACACCAGGGCTGTGGAGTCGGTAAGCCAAACCACCAACTCATATCTTCACAGCATAAACAATTGCCTTCAGATGACCCAAAAGATAAAGGTCTAAGGGCGTCCGATTGGGAGACCTTGGTGGCCATTCAACTGGCCCACGATGACCAATCCACTTTCCAGGAAACTGTTCATGTAGGAATGCTCGGACCGGACACCCTTAATGTGGTTGTGCACCATCTTGTTGGAAAAACTCAGGGAACGTGCCATCTTCAGTGCATAAAGAGGGAAACATCATCATGTAGCAATTTCAGATATCCAGTGGCATTGAGGTTTCCATTGATGAAGAATGGCCCCACTATCTTTGTACCCCATATACCACACCATCCCATCAAGATACGAGATGTGCAGCATCTGAAACAACGGATACTGGAAGCCTGTGCTAGCATTTCTTCTGCGGTGTTGCTATCAGTGTGTCAAGAGTGGGAGAAGAGGGTTGCATTGATAATCCAACACAATGGGCAGCACTTTTAACACATTTTAGAAGTGGTGAGAAACTTGTAAATAACTCATGAAAGAATAAAGTTACGTTAAAACCAAGAACACCATTGTTTTTCTTATGAAATTCTCAATAAGTTTCATGTGTCACATGACCCTCTTCCCATTGAAAAAAATAAAGTTGGATCCAAAATGGCCGCCATGGTCCCCATCCATCTAGAAGTTTTCCCCCCTCCCATATACTAATGTGCCACAAACAGGAAGTTGATATCACCAACCATTCCCATTTAATTTAGGTGTATCCATATAAAATGGCCCACACAGTAGAATATGAATAAAATAATAGATTAAGATTATACTTCTACTTCAAATGCTGCATCTAAAGAAAAAAAAAAAAAAAAAAAAAAAAAAAAAAGTAAGAAGAAATAAAAAAACCTTATATTCACCTCTGGCTGCCCCCGGTCTCCTCCTGGCCACGTCTTCTCTCCTCGGCGTCCCGTGGTGTACTGTAAGGACCTGCGGTGATGTCATTTAATCAGCTGATGGTCACGTGACCATCACCTGACGTCAGTCGTCGCGTGACCATCAGCTGACTAAATGACGTCACCGCAGGTCCTTCCTGTACACCACGGGACGCCGAGGAGAGAGGACGCGGCTGGGAGGAGACCGGGGGCCGCCGGAGAGATTTTTTACTTTATAATTCTATAAATAATAACTTTAACTTGCAGGTACCATGGTACCCGGGTCAGATGAGAGAGAGTCTCCTCTTCTCCAGACCCGGGTACCACCCACGCATTGAACCGCATAACATGTATACATGCAGATATTATGCGGTTCAATGCAAGTCAACGGGCACGATTTCGCACCCAAATTGGTTGTGCTGCGGATTTTTCTGCAATGATAATCCGCAGCGGAAATTTCCGCAGCATGTGCACAGCACATGCGGATCATTGGGATACATCCCAGACCTCTTACCAAGCGACTTTAATGCGTTTCCGCGGAGGAAATGCCGCGGCGGAAACTCATTGAATCCGCAACGTGGGCACACAGTCTTAGTCAATAGTAGCATCTAAGAGTAGGGGACGTTTTTCATTGTGGAGAGAGCCAAGCCAGTGTGAGATGTATAGGCCATCAAACTCCTCAGGGATATTAAATAAGCATATAGCCTCTTCAGAGGAAAGACAGCCTGAACTCCAGGGGCACCTATTGGACGTAGCGTCCCAAAAGTCAATAATGAGCCTTGCAAGGCTTCCAAGCTGTGATCAGAGCTTGCCCTCATACACTGTCACACTACCATGTAATCCATCCAACTGGTGACCAGGACAGAAAACTACATTTAAGGCCGGTTTCACACGTCCGGATATTTCTGGTAGCGAAAAAAAAACACGGTACCGGAGATATCCGTGCCCAGTGTGTGTTTTACGTGACATCAGTGCGCCGCATCTAAAATCACAAGGACAGACACCTGGTAATCAGCACTACAGGCAGCACTGTTCCCAGGCGCTGGTACGTGTCACACGGATGACAAGGAAATCATCCATGTGGCAAGTTTAGTGGACCGCGTAGCCGAAAAAAACCCCCCAAAAAAACAGACTTGCCTCTGTGTGGAGCACACGGACACACTGTCCGCAAAAACACACTGAGGTGTACAGACCTATTGATATGAATGGGTCTGCGTGTGTCAGTGTCTCCGGTACATGAGGAAGCTGTCACCACTCGTACCGGAGATACTGACTTGTGAAAGAGCCCTAATGACGAGTTATTAGACTCTCAATCCAAGATATATTGCATTTCACCTTCAGTATGTTGATATCAGACTGTGCATTTGAGAAACAGGAGTTAAATATCTAACCACCCTATAAATAAAACTTGGAACTACTTTATCTTTACAGTCTAGAACCCAAGCTGCTCTGCTAGGTGGTTTTAATAGCTACCAGCAAAGCTGTGGATGTCATTCTGTACAGATCATTTTTATTCTTCACAATGGAACCCTATGGGCAGCGTTCGTTACTGTATGGAGGAATACATTAGGAAATGGCTAAAGACTTATGTAAATCATCCAAACTGCAGATTAACCATGGCCCAGTAGTCAAGATTACCTCATGAGGTCTCAATGTTAGTACAGCGTCTGTGTTAAGGAAGCAAAACGGTGGCTCAGTGGTTAGCACTGCAGCCTTACAGCGCTGGGGTCCTGGGTTGAAATCCCACCAAGGACAACATCTGTAAGGAGTCTGTATGGGTTTTCTCCGGTTTCCTCCCACACTCCAAAAACTTACTCATAAGGAATCTAGATTGTGAGCCCCAATGGGTATAGCGATCATAATGTCTGTAAAGCGCTATGGAATTAATGGCGCTATATGAGCAAGATAAACCAGATGCCAGCTTGCTGCTAGAACAATATTAACTAATGAAAGCAGACAAAAAGCCATACTAAGAAGAGTATTTTCAATATAGTCTCCCAGCAAGAACCATTACTTCAGAAAAAGCAATCTGATCAAGAGCTATAACATAATTTGGGTGTAACTTACCTGTCCAATATTTGCTGGCTTGAGCGGGACAAGTCTTTTGTTAAATTCAGGAGTGTTTGACAGGTCTATAAGAGGTTGACATTCAGCATCTACGGATGAGGTCTTTCTTAATTTGATATCAGCTTTATCCACCGCAATGTCAATTAACAAATCCTGATTAGAAAACAAAACAAGAACTTCTAAAATCTTATGTCTTCAATTCTATGATCCTACACAAAAAAAAAAAAACACAAGACCACCCTATTAAATGGCAATCTCACCTCTGATGGTTTCCCAGCCACCGACACTGTCTCTTCACTTTGTGCTATGAGGTCAGGTTTGCTTTCGGGAGAAAAGTTCAAGGAGCAGCGTATTGTAGAAGCTGTATGGTCTTCCTTAGTTGGGGAACATGGACTCTTGGTGACTTTGCTCGGAATCTGTTCACACTCGTCTGACCTAGAAGCAGATATATAAAGCAATTCATACAGGAGTAAATGTAGCCAATCTCATCACTGCATCAAAATTTGGTAACAGATTTCCCCCTATACACATATGGAGAGCTATGGACTTACCTGTATACAGCCTGCACCTAAAATCAGCAATCAAAATACAAAATATGAGGAAAAATCCACATGGAACCGAGAGTCATGCCCTCCCCATTTAGTTTTTTTAGACTTGTCACATTGTCATGGATGAAGTTTGTGCCAGAATTCACTGAAATAAGTAAATATTGTTGCATTTTTTGACTCTTGGCAGTGTCTACACATGGCCTTAGAGATACTTTTAGCATGGTGTAAGCACTTTATTGCACCAATTATTAGTATACATAAAGTAATGGCTACCGATGCATTCTCCACTTATGGGAAATTAAAAGCTTGAACAGTTGTTTCCCAGAGTAACCATACCTTAGTAAAGCTGGGGTGATACAACTCACAAAAAGTTAACAAAAAGGACATTCACCAACTATAGCTGAATTTTTGCACCAGTCTAAAGCAAGTGCTCAAAGCTACAGGCAGTGGGGTTTGCAGTAATGCTTTGACTTCTGGCTATGTTGTCCCCCAGTCACGGTGCAGGTTTGATGACTTGTTCTTCTTATCTAGGCTATTACACAGAGAAATTAATTCACTTTTGACTCATTTACCCAGTAAGCGACTTTTTAGCAGATTGGATGGATGCATTGACAGCTGTTGCAGGTCGAAGAGAAGTAATGGGTCTTGGGATAGTTCTTGGTGTCACAATTCCAGATGCTCGGCGGGCGATAGGTGTTGGTAAGGCAGACACAGGCTTTGAGTTGGGAGTAGCAGATATGCTCCTTAGTGCTAGATTGCCTGCCATGCCCTTTGTGGTTCCTAATGGTGTGCTTTGAGCAATCCCACTATAATAAAAAACAAAAAAACCTTTTTTGTATTTTGATTACACACTTCTACAAAAGGGCCAAGAAAAGAAAAAAACTAAAAATGACAGCATGTACAATAGGGCCCAGTGTAAACAGGAATACATTGCTTTACCCCTCCTGTATTCGGGAACTACATCTATGGAAATCAAGTTTCAAGCCTTTATCTGGAGCACCATTTAATTGAAAAAAAATAAATAAAAAAAATAGAATCATTACCCATTTAACCCACTGGCATCAGAGATCTGGTGGCCACTAATGATCCTTCAGTAATGATATCACTTCTGTTAATATGACTACTACAGCCATAATCCATAAATCAATAGTACACATAATAAGCAACTTTGTAATATATCTCAGACATCTGCTACTTCTGCAGATTTTGCTGATAAGATTTATTACAAAGTAGCTTATGTCCATGAGTACAATTGATTTATGAAATAAAAATTAAGACGGTTACTCTTTAAATGCTGAACACTTAGGCCCTGTGCACAAGTTGAGTATTTGGTCAGTATTTTACCTCAGCATTTGTAAGGCAAAACCAGCAATGGAACAGAGGAGAAGTAGAAAAGAAACATCACCACTTCCGCATTACTCACCCACTACCGATTTTCGCTTATAAATACTGATCGTGTGAACGTGGCCTTAGGTCGATGGTCATGGGTATAATTGATGCGATTGCTGCAGGGCCAGTGAGTGTTTGAATTGGTCATTATTGGTATTTTATACACCAAGAGAGGAAAAAAAAGTCCTGGACAATGTCTGTACAGGATAAGAGTAGCAACTGACAGAAGAGAGGGGTTGTGATGTGATGAACTGATTTGCTCTGAGATCCATCCTGATGCAGTTATGCATATACATGGCTGCTACGGATGGATGCAAACCTGACGGTCATGCTAGAATTGTTTTTTATTTATATAAAGAAAATCTGTCATCAGGTTTGTATTATTTGAAACAGCATAATGTAGGCTGAGAGCCCACCATTCCAGCGGTTTGTCACTTACTGGGCTTCATGAGGTCGTTTTGATAACACACTTATCTGAACTAAATTTACCAGTTTTCTCAGCGATAAACAGTCTATGGGATAGACAAGGGTCCTGAATATGGAGGACTACATTGCTGCAGGATTACTAGTCCTCTGAGTGATAAGTATTTTAATCAGCAAAAGATCAAAACTACAGCAAGTGACATCGCTGGAATCAGGGTCTTTGTCTCTACATTATGCTCCTCAGACAGGGTAGCAAAAACCTGGTGAGATTATTCAAACTTGCTGATAGACAACTATATATGTGGGGTGAAGGGGGGGAATAATTTTTAGCCTGCCAAACCTGCTGTTATTACCTTCCAATTTCACCACACGACAGTAACCGAGCTGGCCTACTGGTCTTTCCCGTGGCACGATCAGGTGACAGTACTGTATGAAAATATACATGTGAAGCAGAAGGTATTATTGACCAAGCGTTACTGAAGGGGAGAAGAGGGGTGAGATAGGAGATATTAGATAAGCTCGTACCATCCTGCTTCTGTGCAAGCTTTAGGCGACTTGTAGGAGTAGGCATTACCCTTGCCTGGGGTTTGGCACTCGTTCCTTTTCCAGCACTTTCCATTTTAATAGACGCAGGCAATCTTTGTAAGTTGGGTGCAGACGTTTGCCTCTGAAACTTGCCAGACTGAGTTTGAGGTTGGGAAACAGTCACTGAAGCAGATTTGTTACCAGCTGGTTTGGATTCTGTCGCTGGCTTCAGGCGACCATTGGATAAGTCAGTGTTTTTTACAGAAGACCCTACGCCACTATGAGGGCGAACAAGTGCAAGCCGACTAGTATTTGGCTTTAGTCTTGAACTGGTGACTGATGTGTTCATGGATGTGTTAAGAGATGCATTTAGTTTGGCTGAAAAGCATATAACCAGGACAAAATTAGCAGCAAACCCAAATATTGCAGTGTAAGAAGTGATTAGGACCTCTACCAATACCAAGCATCATGATCAAGTGACAGCTGCTTACCATTAGCTGCAGGTGGAGAGAGGGAAAGACTGGAGTTCAGACTCGTGTTAGAATGGTTGGATGAGGACGAGGAGGTATTCCTTCTAGAACCTGCTGCAGCCGACGGGGTCTTGAACTGTACCTTGTTTAACCCAGCCTGGAGAGAAGGAAAAAAAATGGACCATACAAAAGGCCATATCATAGTGAGTACATATTTCACTACAATACAAGTGTATAGGACATCAAAATATGTGGGAAGCCACAAAATAGTAACTTTTGGACAGTCTTAAAGGGGCTGTTCTTCAGCTAACATTTCTCCCCAAGTTGCAGTTTACCATTTAAAAGGAGGAGGGAAGGGTGGGCTACACACCATCCCAAGGCCCACTGGCGAGTCGCTGCTGCTGCTCCCAAAGTCTAGTATTGACTGCGGAGCAGACATCATGCCAGCCAGTGAGCGTCTCCATGTAGACTAAATTCCATGTTGGGTGAGCTGTCAACATGACGCCAAAGCTGCAGCCAATGCCAGACTCCAGCGGACTTGCTGGTGGACCTGGGAAAGGAGAATATAATTTATTTTTTAAAAAAGAATAGATCTCCATTTCTATGAAACCCTAGTTGGTGGAAAAATTATATTGAAAGTCAGCAACCCCCTTTTAAAATGGCCACTGCTGTTTAAAGAAACGTTTATTGGGTTGTCAATTTAGACACTATCAACATTGTAGTATACTTTCTTGGGCGAGAAGCTGCACTAAATTTATGGCCACTACACGTCTCACTTTCTTACATCTTGCTGTCCACTGAATGTTAAAACTGACCCATCTAATTATAGAGAAGCTGGACGGATTACAGGTAGCGGCGGTACCCTCTGCCAGTTCTTTTACAGTGTTGTGACGACCGCATTTAATCTTAATTATCCAGACATAAATTCAGCAAACCAGGAGAAATAAGCTATTATCTTTATGTTGACTTCTGAATGTATGTGTTTTTCTTTGGTTCGTCAATAAGCACAGAATATTGTTTGTGTAAGCCTGGATCTTGACACTTGAGTTGATATTTACTGCAACTTATTGTCTGCTAGCTTTGCAGGACAGGGACTCCGGGTCATGGAACAATGGCTGTCTGCCAAATACGTTGATTACCATTGTATAAGTCCATGTGGCTTGTTGACCTGCAGAGCAATAGAGGACAAACTATGCAAATTGATTAAATGCTCCAACAAGACAGATGAGCCTCTGCTACCTCCCCCTGACTTGTTAATGAGGACCCGAGACACATTTGGGTATAAAAAGTGATTTCTATCCTTCCGCAAAAAGAATCGGCGTGATTGCCAAAGCAACAGCTAGAACAACATGGCTCCATCAAGAGGGACACAGATTTGGATTCTACAGGGTGCGAGCTTAAGGGACCACGGCCCTGGCTGGAGGAATACAGATCTGCTCCATTGACTATCACAGAACCCATGGATACATTTTGGGAAGCCAGGTGGGAGCATTCGGTCACCTGGAACCAATGGATACGCTCTGAGAAAGCCAGGTTGGGACCATCTGGTCACCTGTTTCCATGGATATGTTTGGAGAAGCCAGGATGGGACCCTCGGGTCTCCTGGCCACATACCTCAATGGACTATCATCTTCCTAAGCTTGTCGTTACCTCCTCTCTGTGGGTGCCCCACTGTTATGGGAAGTCTGGAAGCCCTTTGGAGTTGCTGCTGCTTTAATCCCAGCAAGTCAGCGGAAGGGTGAGACTCTAATTTGCAAAATCATGGGTATTTGCAGGGACTGTTCTATGTTATTGTCTGTTTGGTGGTTCAATAAAGTATTGCCACACTGTTTTACCCCCACTCTGTTGTCCGAGTAGTATTCTGCCAACGGGAGACCCCCCTGTCTCCGCAAGTGTGCAACAACCTCCTTGCTGCACAGAGTTCAGCCGCTGGACTGAAAGAAAGGTTGGATCTCCTTGGCAATAAAGTGGATCATGCAGCTGGGAAGGCATAAAAAAAATTCATAGGTGCAAATAGCATAGGTAACTTCCTCCCTACTTTGTCTTCTTTAAAGGGAATCTGTCACCCCCTGGGACTTTTCAGATCTCTACTATGGGCATACAGGTTATAGAAATGTAAATCTATACATACCTGTATGGCCCATAATAGAGGTCTGCTTGCTTTGATATATCTTTTTACAAAATCAGTTTTCCTAGGCTTGGCAACTGGGGGACAATAAGAAATGCCTGCCTACCTACTTAATTTAAATACCCCCCCCCCCCCCCTCTCCTTCACTTTTAAATGTGCCCCTATCGGAAGTAATGTAGTTCTGAAGTATATCATAGAAACCTGGAAGTTGTAAAACACAAGTTGATACAAAGGCTTGTGAACACCATGGTTACAGCTGAGATCAGTGTAGGAGACTGTACCAATAGTCCTAAAAAGCCAAATCGACCCCAGTTCATGTCTGAGCGATCACCTTCTTTGGCACAGGTAGAGTCCTTTTGCTTGAGCCTACAATGCTGGTATTGAAGGAAGAATCACTGACATCAGAAGCCATACAAGATCTATCAGAAAGCAAGTCCTCGGTAGAACCCAGACTGCTGAGATTTTTCCTCCTAGCTGGACTAGTCTTCTTAATGGCTTTGGGCTGTTAAGAGGTGGGGGAAGAGGAATTAAAAAAAAAATAAAATAAAAAAAGTTCATTAAGTATTACATAAAGACACAGTGGATTTGATATATTTCACAGTATAGGGAAAGATCCTAGTTACTTACCGGTAACGGGATTTTACAGAGCCCATGACAGCACCACCTGAGAGAGGGTATCCGCCCACCAAGGACAGGAACCTACTGAATAAAAAGGCGGTACCTCTCGTCCGCATCAGTTTTGTTTCAGAGCATGAGAGGGCCTCCGAAGACAGGTTAATACATAACCACCACTTCAATATTTGTACTAAACACCTTAAAAAGTGCACACCACAGTGATAAAGGGGAGGGAATTAATAGGGTGCTGTCATGGGCTCTGTAAAATCCCGTTACCGGTAAGTAACTAGGATCTTTTCCCCTTCTCCCATGACAGCACCACCTGAGAGATTTATAGAGATCAAATACCGGAGGGAGGGATCACCGTTTGCAACACCTTCCTACCAAAGGACAGATCAGTAGAAGAGGAAAGGTCAAGACGGTAATGTTTGTAAAATGTAGCGGGGGGGGGGGGGGGGGGTGTGTGTGTGGGATCACCAAGTTGCCGCCTTACATATGATGTCGATGGGCACATCCGCCTTCTCAGCCCAGGAAGCAGCTACCGCTCTGGTGGAATGGGCCTTCGGGTTCTCTGGAACCGGCAGATTGCTAGAAGAGTAGGCTAAGGTAATAGTATCCCTGACCCATCTAGCTATGGTCCCCCTTGTAACCTTAAGTCCTTTGATAGCCCCCTGAAAGGATATAAATAAGGCGTCACTCTTTCTCCACCCTTTTGTAACTTCCAAATACCGGACTAACACCCTCCTAACATCTAAGGTGTGAAGCTTATGTTCCTCAGAATCCCTAGGATTAGGATAGAAGGAAGGGCGAGTGATTACTTGCGTCCTATGGAATTTGGAGGCTACTTTTGGAAGATAGGCCGGGTCTGGACTTAAGTATGTACGGATAGAGTAATCTTGAGTGAATGGCTGGTTAACGGATAGTGCGTGTAAGTCACTGACTCTACGAGCCGATGTCAGGGCTACCAGTAGAGCAGTCTTTAAAGTTAAGATTTTTTCTGAAACCTTCTCTAAGGGCTCGAAGGGAGGTTTGGTTAATGCTTCCAGAACTAAATTAAGGTCCCAAGGAGGCATTCTTGGAATAGGAATAGGTCTGGATCTATGACAAGCTTTAATAAATATAATGATCCAATTATTTGCTGCCAAGTCATAATTATACAGTGCCCCCAGAGCTGATACCTGCACCTTAAGAGTACTGGTGGCTAGTCCCATATTTAACCCCTTCTTGAGGAATTCTAGTATGGCCTCAATAGGAATCCTCCCTTTGGCGGACTGACCCGAGGTAGACAAGAACTTAGCCCAGGTTCTACCATAGATTCTAGTTGTTATCGGCTTTCTACTTGCCAGAAGGGTAATAACAAGATCCGGAGAAAACCCCCTTTGCGTCAATAGCGACCTCTCAAAATCCAGGCCGTCAAATGCAGGCCTGCTCTTTGGGGATGACAGACTGGGCCCTGCCTGAGGAGATCCGGGATGTCCGGAAGAACCCATGGATCTGCTTGGGACACTCTCTTCATCCAAGTGAACCATGGTCTCTTGGGCCAGAACGGGGCGATCACTATAACCCTCGCCCGTTCCTCTCGGATCTTCCTCAGGATAGTAGGGATCAGTACTAAAGGGGGAAAGGCATAAGCTAGAGTAAAATCCCATGGAATCTGCAGCGCGTCCACCGCAAACGCCCCCTCTTTTGGATTCAGGGAGCAAAAGGTTTCGGTCTTCCGATTGTGTCTGTTTGCAAATAGGTCTGTCTGGGGCTGTCCCCACCAACCCGTAATCTGCTGAAAAACGGCTGGATTCAACTCCCACTCTCCTTGTTTCAAAGGTGTGACGACTCAAGAAAATCGGCCTTTATGTTCTCTTCCCCTTTTATATGCAGCGCCAAGAGCGTGACCAGCCGACTCTCGGCAAACCTGAAGATCTGATCCGCTACTAACATCAGAGGGAGAGACCTGGTACCCCCCCTGATGATTGATGTAGGCGACTGTTGATTTGTTGTCTGACGTTATCCTGACGTAAGGACCCTGAAGAGCAGAACTGAATTCTTTTAGAGCATTTATCGCTGCCAACAGCTCTTTCGTGTTGGAAGAGAGACTTGTCTCGCTGTCCGACCAGAGGCCTTGTACAGAACGATCCCTTAGGTGAGCTCCCCAACCTTCTGCACTTGCGTCTGTTGTAATTGTATCCGACACCTGGAAGGTCCAAGGAACCCCCAAAGATAGGTTGACCGGAGATGTCCACCAGTCCAGGGAGTTGATCACGACATCTGGAAGAGACATCTTCCCATTCAGACGACCTTTGAGCCGCCTGTCCGCTGCCAGAATCTCCTGTTGAAGACATCTGGAATGGTACTGGGCCCACTGAACTGCCGGGATGCAAGATGTCATTGTACCCAACAGAGACATTGCACTCCTCAGGGTCACGGTCGGATTGCTGATAACCTGAGATATTAGGGATCTGATCTTCAGCTTCTTTTCCTCTGGCAGAAGACAGGTTTGGTTTTCGGAGTCCAGAATGAGACCCAGGAAAGACTGAACCCTCTTTGGTTCCAGCCTTGACTTCTCCAGATTTAATAGCCAACCTAGGCGTCTTAGACTGGCCATGACGTCCGCCAGGGCAAGAGCCCAGAGTTGACTTGATCTGCCCACTACTAAGAAGTCGTCCAGATAAGGGATGACCAGAATACTGTGACCTCCAGAATAATTTTTGTGAAGACTCTTGGCGCCATGGAAATGCCAAAGGGAAGAGCTGCGAACTGAAAATGCCTTACTTGCCTGCCGAATTGTACAGCTACTCTTAGAAACTGTTGATGATGTGGCAAAATCGGGACGTGGTAGTAGGCGTCCTTCCGATCGAGGACGCACATAAAACAGTCGGGAAATAACATCTTTATGGCCGATTTTATTGTTTCCATCTTGAACGGCCTGTAGACTAAATGGTCGTTCAGCCTCTTTAAGTTCGCAATGGTCCTGAAGGAGCTGTCCGGCTTCTTTATTAGGAAGAGAGTCGAATAGAATCCTCTTCCTTGCTCGGGTGCAGGTGTTTCCACCAGAACTCCTTTCCTGAGCAGAGAGAGAACTTCCTGCTGTAAGGCTATCTGTCCTGCTAAACCCCTGGGGGCTGATATTTTGACAGTGTTCTTGGGCCTGCTTTTGAACTCTAATGTGAGCCCCCTCCTGATTATCCCTAAGATCCAAGGATTGGATGAAATTTCCTTCCAGGCAGGCAGGCAGGAAGTGGGACAATCTTCCTCCCACCTGGGGGGGGGGCTGTCACTTAGGGGCTTTCTTATTCTCGGAGGAGGGACCCCCGAACATGAAGCCTCTGTTATACGGCTTTCTGTCTTTCCAGCTTCCTTGGTCTCTGGGAGCTTTACTGCGGCTGTATTTTCTCTTCCGAAAGGAGCTGTTAAACCGGGAACCAGACACCGTGGGAAATCCAAGTTTTTTGTCTGCGGCTTTATCTAGGATGTCATCTAGACCTTTGCCAAACAAGAAGTCCCCCTCACAAGGGATTGAGCACAGTTTAGACTTTGACTGCACATCCCCTGGCCAGCTCTTGAGCCATAGCGCCCTACGGGCTGCATTAGAGAGGTTTGCAGTCCGGGCAGCCAGCCTAACTGAATCTGCCGATGCATCTGCCAGGAATGCAGCCGCTCCCTGCACAAGAGGAAGGTCCGATAGAATTTTCTCCCTGGACACATTCCCCCTGATCTGGTCTTCCAATTGTTGAAGCCAGATCATCATAGATCTAGCGGTGCAGGTGGCTGCTACTGCCGGTTTAAGGGCCCCTGCTGACGACTCCCAGGCTTGTTTAAGGAAGGACTCAGCTTTTTTATCCAGCGGGTCTTTTAAGGCTCCTAAATCCTCAAAGGGCAGAGTGGATTTTTTTGAAGATTTTGAAATGGCCACGTCAATCTTAGGGGTTTTGTCCCATTTAGCCGCATCCTCATCCTCAAAGGGGTACCTCTGCTTGGAGGATGACAGCAGCTGACCCTTCCTCTCCGGTTTCTTCCATTCCCTTTCTATCAGAGATTTAATCCTGTCATTGACCGGGAATGAGCGTCTCCTCCTTTGGTCTAAGCCCCCGAACATAACATCCTGGACTGTTCTGGGCACCTTGGTATCGGTAATACCCATAGTCCCTCTGACGGCTTTAACTAGTCTCTCAGTATTATCAACCGAAAAACAAGGTCTGCCCCCCCCCCCCCCCCCCATCATCATCATCCAAAGACTCCGATGATGATGAGGAGAGATTAGAGGAGGAAAGCAGTTCTCTTGTAAAACGGGACTCCACCGATTCCTCTGATTCTGAAGAAACTAGTTTTCGTTTGTTCTTTTTGCGTGAGGTTAAGCCTCTTAAAGACTCTCTGACCTCTGTTTGGATTAGATCCTTTAATTCTAAAGAAAACCTGGGGGACTCCTCTGCAATGGTTTTCTGAATACAGTCCGAGCAAAGGTTTTTGGCATAGGAGGTGGGAAGACCGATTTTGCATAAAGCACACTCCCTGTTTTTACTTTTAGCACTACACTTCTTCGCCTCCTGCCCCAAGAAATGAAAGGAGAAGGAGGAAAAGAGAGAAGAGCACATTATTCAGGGTGAGACTTTCACAAAGATCACTCACCACACTGCCGTTCAGACTAGGGTACCGGAGGCGGTGGTTGCCGTTCACATGAGGGCTCCCATCTGGCAGAGGTGGACTGACGAAGTCTTTTCTGACCAGTCTTGCCGGAACTCGCACACCCTCCACTGCTGTGACTGTCGATGGGAAGATTCTCGATGCTCCATTTGCTTAAGCTGCTTGCGCTGCACCTCCTGTGGCAGTGACAGCTGCTGCCCAGGTGACTGCGGCTCCTCATTCATCATGGCGGGGATGCAAACACCGCCATCTTGATTTCTTGATTGCTCCCCAGCCTTAAAAGCAGTAGGGCTCCACCTCCTTTAGGCTCCTCCCCTTCCGGCAGAGTGCTCATTCAAAAAAAAAAAAAAAAAAAAAAATTATTATTTTTTTTAAATTTAAATTCAGCCAGCTGGCGCGCTACACCGCAGATATGCTCCCTTCTGCGCGAGCGCAGCCCAGCGGCACCCGGCGCGCTTGCAGCGGGATAACGGCTTTCCACCCGCGCATGCGCAGACCCGGCTTCCGGCGCACTCCGCGATAGGGCGCTCCAGCACCCCGCGCGTGCTCAGCCCGGACTTCCGGTGCGCTAAGTCACAGGGTGCGACTCGCGCCCACGTGCGCAGACCCGGAAGACCTGCTGGCCGGCGCGCTCAGCTCGTCTTGCGAGGCGCAGGCCCGGCCGCAGGCCCCGGCGCACGCGGGGAGGAATTCAAAAAACAGCACCTCCTCCCCACACGCAGACCCGGGCAGCAGCCAAATGGGCTGGGAACAGGGACCATCTGCTGCTTCCACGGCCTCCAGGCCGCACCGTCCATAATCCAGGTACGTGAGGTACCACCTGGTGAGGCTCCCATCAGGGACAGGAACCAAAACTGATGCGGAGGAGAGGTACCGCCTTTTTATTCAGTAGGTTCCTGTCCTTGGTGGGTGGATACCCTCTCTCAGGTGGTGCTGTCATGGGAGAAGGGGAAAAATAGTGTGCCGCTATCGCTAATAAACTGGTCATCATATCACATGGAAATCCCAGCACAACACTCAACACAACCATAAAGGAAATCTGCCAGCAGGTTTAAGATTGAGAAGCAAGAGGCACCATAAAATAGGGACAGAGGCCCTTATTTCAGCATGATTTCTCTTACAGGGCTCCCTAGTGTAGTTATATCACCGTTCTATTTGCTCGCTCACTCAGGGAATTGTCTAACCTTACCATTGAGGAATAGCTTTCTGTCTACACTGCATAGGCAGAAAGCTGCCAGTGTTGAGGGCTGGGTTATACAGAGCTCATTAGTATCAAGGATTACACAGCAGGAGCTCATCACTAAGAATAGCACAGCAGCAGATAAAACAGCAATTTTATCAAAACTACAAGAAGCCCAGTAAGTGACCTAGCTGGAAAAAGGATCTCTGCACCTACATCATGTTGCTCTCAGATGAACAGTACACAGGAGACTGATTTTCTTTAAGAAGGGTTAAGACAACCCCCTTTCACACTGCAGCCCCAGGGTGATCAGCTGATTGCAAAGTGTTGGACCTGGGGCAATCAGCTGATTTATGCCAGTAAGAAGCCAAGGCCCATCATGTATGTGCCCCATGGCAGCTACCACAGGAGAAATATAGAACCTCAAGACCGCTAATTAGAGGAATGGCATCCTTGTAATACAACAGCATGAGCCCGCTAGAAAATAGAGTACCAGTTAGAGTGGCTCTGATATAGCTAACAGAGGGTGAGCACAAGCATAGGATTTCCCTCTATTACGCTCATGTACCTGAATAGGCCACATGGACAGGGGGTTATCTTGGCAAATAACCCAGCAAGCTCTTGACACTTGCGTTTTGTTTTGTACAACACAGCTGATACATCATGTGGATGAAAGGTCCGTGGAGCATAACTGCTAGAAACCAGACTTTATGTAAATAAAACATCAAGACGTTTCTCAAATCAGCGAGTATGCACAAACGTAACACTTGGGAAAAGGTCCTCTATCACGCTAATAAGGTTTGTGTAGGGTAGCTTCATACATCTGCATTTCACAGTCCATGTAAGGATACAGTGTCAGGAGTGACCACGAGGCTCCTGACCTGAACTAAGCTTCATATTTGCCTATGAGGCTGTTGGTTTAGATCATGGGACCCACAGTTGTGTGTAGGCAGCCGAAGTGTCTGAAATCTGAGGCAGAAACCCTACACAAACCTCAGATGTTCTTCAGATGCCTGCACCATCCACCTTATGAAGGATTCCATGTTGCGTTTATGAAGCCCTGACATGGACTTGTAGGAACGTTTATGTTTCTTATATGTGAAAGCCAAATTGTGCCCTCCATACAAAATCACATACATGAAGAGAACAAATATTGGTGTAATTACCTTCTCCACAGCCAAACGGTTGTTTTTCATGTGTGCAGCAGGTGCCTTCATGGGTTGTAGTTTGCTTACACTTTTACCATTGTTTGCCGATGGACCACCACTTTTTATTTGAGAAGCTTTAGGTTTCACTACAAGTGGCGATGACACGTGGCTCTTCACTTTTGGTACATTCAGGGGGCTAGTAAGATTCTGAGACTCCACACTACATGAAGTTTCAGCCTTTTTGTTAGATCCGGTAAGTCTTTGCTGAACAGAGGGAGGAAGCTGGTGGAATGGACTTTCCTGTATACAATAAGTCTCTCTTTTAATGGCCACTGGAGTTTTAGGGACCTCATTAAATTCATCAAAAAGGTTCAGTTTCGACTTTGACTCCAGAACAAATTTCTCTACAGTTGGGTTTGGTACAGTTTGTGGAGGTTCCTCTTTCTTTTGGTCATTGGTAACAAAAGATTCCAGCTGGAGGGCGAGTAAATGGGCTTCTTTAAAAATCTCAACAAATTTATCACCACTCAAGGGACTCCATACCACCAGGTCAGTATTCAGTGGAGAGACTCTCTCTTCAGATGACTGACTCTTTAATACAGCACTAACACATTTTTCTTTATGCCCGACTGGTCCAACGAACACTTCGTCATCATTGTCTTCTTTAATACTGTTAGGGAAAAATAAAATCAAAGTATGAATGTAGTAGATAACCAGAATGTCAGAATAAATTCAATAATGGTGACGTGTTACCTCGTAGGAGAAAATGATATATCAAAATCAAACTCTTCGTCAGCCAAAAGGGTAAAATCTAAAACCAGAAAGATTAGAAAGCATTTTAAGAGAAATTAAGTCTACTATATTAATTCAAAACACAAAATGTAGAATTTGGGCAGAGGGGCTTTAAAAGAGTTGTGAAGATAAAAGCCTTCCAATTCTACTCCAACCCCACTCATACCCTCAGGACGACTATATAAATTGCAACCTTATGATGTTGGATTTTCATCAATTACAGATAAAAGTATGGGAAACCATAATTTTTTTTTCTTGTTTGATAAGAAAAACCTAATTGCACACAGATGGTAAAAACAGACGAAAATCTGACCAAGAATAAGGTTCAAAATTGTTCTGCTTTTTTGCATTTTTTTTTTTTCCCTAACAAACTGATGTGTGAATGGGGCCTTATAGACTTCAGCCAATTGGGGTCTACATGCTTACCACCAATGGAGTCCTCAATCCTTCTGCATAATCCATTCTCACAACACATAGGAACAGTAGAAACTAAAGCACCTCCAAAAGAGAACTACTTGTCACAAGGCTAAAACTGATAGCTGGGATTCTCCAACAAGACAACATTAGATGAAAGTTGATCATCTTGACCCTAACCCACGCCATCACCTGCACTTGGAATTTCAACATCTGATCTTTTTGTTTTCATGAAAGATAAGCCACTGGCAGCAGCTTTCTCCCCTCTCCCAGTTGAAAACACATGAATGCATGGCCAGGCGCTAACATATATAGCAGGAGAGATAGTCAAATGAACATTCAGCCATATCATGCCCAAGGGTCAGCTTAAAGGGGATGTCCACTGCTGGACAGTCACCGTTTAATCACTGTTGGGACCCATTTAAAGTAAGAAGAGTGGCACCATTCCAACCATGTCGGATATTCTTGGGTCACAAGACATTGTCAGCTGCGTGGGCTGATTGGCTGCATCCTTAACCATCTCATCAGAAAAGACGCTCGCTGTCATAAAAATACTGATGAGCTGCAGCTGGTCAGAGGCCGCCGATTGTCTGCAGGAATATCCGACATTGCTGGAACAGTGCTGCTGTGGGAGGAGAGCATCTACTGGTTTTATTTTAAATGGGGCTGTGAAGTGATTACGGTGCGGTTGTCCAGTAGCGGATAGCCCCTTTAACAGTTTATTGTGCTCTGAAGAGATCATATCCAACCAGATATTTCATTGTTAAATGTAGATAGTCATACAATTAATATAAAAGTTACATTTCCTTACTTCCAGCCGCATCCATTATGGAAAAAGGCTTGATTTATGCCACCTATAGAAAGAACACATCATTAGCATGCAAGTAACATCTGTGGGGCGTATTCACACAGTTCCGGCAGTGCTACTAACAATGACCTGAGAAATGAGAGTTATCAAATTGTCTGTCACATTCAGCTTAGCCATAGTAGGAATAGTCACCCCGGAAAGCAATACATTATGATTTCATGGAATGAGCCAGCGTCCACAGCAGGAGAATGAAGCAGTCATTGGCAGACAGCCATCTGTCCTGGTGTCAGATGGTAGTGGGGAGCACAGCAGTGCCAGACATCTCAGATAATGGGAAGATGAAATCCAGCATGTTTGATCACGTTCTCACCCAGGCCACAAGCTGTATTGCTCATAGCACCCCTGTAATGAGCCGTTTGGAGGATCAATAGCACTTCAATGAGCGCAGTCACCTTTACTGTTCAGCAGACAACTATTTTAGTAGCAGCTTGTGACAATAGAAATGAATGGGAGCGAGCTGCACTACAGAACACAGTGACTAAGGGTACGATACAGTGGGATATTTTCACTAGGCATTGGAAATGCCACAAAAAATCCACAGTGGTAAACACCATTGCAGTTAAGCTGATCGGCAACATGTGCAGCAGAAAACAAACATGCTAAGGGCTCACTCTCACTTGCAATTAAATTGGATGAAGGCAATCAGATTCAAAAAAAAAAAAAAAAAAAAAAAAAAAAAAAAATCGGATTACATTTGGACCAATTTTATCCTGATGGTGTGCTCAGTGGCTTTTTTTTCCCAGCGCCGATCGGATTGCGATCAGGATAGAAGAAAAAACGAATGCAGCATGCAGCAATTTTGATCGCACGCACCCATATAAGCCTATGGGTGCATATGAAACATCGCACTGCACTCGGATATCACCTGAGTGCAGTGCGATTCCTGCAGACGCCAGCAACAGAGGAGATGGGGGAATTTATTTCTTCGTCTCCTCTGCAGCTGTGAGAGGATTGGAGCATAGAGCACTGACACTTGGCACACGCTCGCAGCAGCCGAATGTCATTAGCATATCGCATCCGATGCCATACGCTAGTGGGACCCCGGCCTAACTGTGGATATCCTCTGCCGTGTGCAGATCTCTTATGGGCTGATGCTCAGCGCTGCTACTGGGAAACCCAAAAGAATTTCTTCCAGGGAAATCGAGGTAGAAAATCTGCTGCATCAGTGGGAACATACTCTAAACTATGGTACATGGGACAGCGTAAATCAAAGCGGAAGATGGCCTGTGAAACGGCTGTCAAGCATTAGCCACCCACAGCCTGGCATTCAATACAGGGTCTCAGTGTACAACTCCCACCCTAATGGGCTGGTGTATTAGGGTACACACATTGGTGGGAAGACCACCAAACATGCAGTTCTGTGATGATTGATCTTGCCCACACAGTTTTAAGAAGTAAACAGCCTTCACTCAAAAGACAGATGGATAGGTTATGGTAAATCGACATGGCTGCCAGGAGTACCAACATGTGGCTCGCAGGCCCATGATGTGTGGCTCGTGGCTGTCAGCCATCTTGGGGCAGCAGCACCAGGTTTAGCAAACAACTATGAAGAGCAGGTCTCCAGATGGCGAATTTTGTGAGTAGCCGTCGCAGAAGAGCAGATCCGGATGCACATATACTGGTCTTAGAGGTTTAGAGATCGGCCACGGCTCCACTATCAGTATTTGGTCAGTATTTTTTCTCAGGAGTGGGAGCCAAAACCAAGTGAGGAACAATCAGAGAAAATGTATAATAGAAACAAGTCAACAAATCTGCATTTATCACCCACTCCTGAGAAAAAATACTGACCCAATACGGATAGTGGGGCCGTGGCCATAATTTAAGTATGGTGGGCTGAAGACAGGATAATACTACCTGTCAGAGGGGGCGCATGAAGCTGTATGCAACAGTGTGTTGGGAGTGCTTGATGAGAGAATACTGAATGGGGTATTGTGGGAGCCCCTGATCCTGGTATTCTGCTTTGCATTGATTTCTGTGGAAAATCTTTGGCTGTCAAAGGAACGGGAGAGCAAAGAGCACAATAGGGTCTTATTCAGTATAAAATTAATTACATTTTAAAGGTTGTGCAAACCCTGAGAGTTGTGTATACACACACACACACCACAGCAGCTTGAAAACATACATACTAATAGGGAATGTAGATTGTGAGCCCAAATGGGGACAGTGCCCATAATGTCTGTAAATTGTCAAGCACTGCAGAATTTGTTGGTGCTATATAAATAAAAAGAGTAATAATAAGTATTATATGCAGCTTCTGCAGGTCCACGGGTGGTCCGACTGGTTCATATAGGATATCTTATGTGGTTATATCCTGAGGGTGGGTCAACTTCAAAACGCATCAATAATAAAACCAGAGTTAATACAGTTCTTGTATCTGGATACAATACCATCTGTACCAACTCATCAGCCCCACAGAAAATCCACATTCTTTTCCTTTATTCATATCATACCGGTAATGGGGGCTCTGGGTGTCACTACTGTGAGGGTGGCTACGCTGGATGTGGCTCTCAAGGTCAGAAAGGTTGGGGACCTCTGCCTAGAGATAAGCACACTGCCATACTGGAGTTTACAGGTCACACAGGAGTACAAGCTTACCGCACAGTCCTGGGCGGCATCTACACAATGCGGCACTGATAGGGACCAGCGCCACACAGCAGCGATATACAGGGATAGATTACACGCACTACAGTCCTTGGGGTGCAGGAAGCTGGCACCACCCACAGCACTGTATATGGCATCCCGTGGTGAGGACCCGCTGTGCACATTACCAAGAGACCAGGGTGCCAGGTCAGGGCATTAGGGGGGCCTGCTATACATTCTACAACCACATGCACACAGAGCCCGGGCACGCCACCGCAGATGTACCGGACACAGAGCCGGAGACTCCGCACACTATGGAGGCTGGATGTGATCGTCACTACATATCACCGCACCTGATAACCGGAGCGCTCATCCGGGGGCAGCAGCATGGGAGGGAAGGATGAGCACCGGACACCACAACCGGCTCTCACCAGTCACCGCGGCGCAAACGGCTGCAGTATTCAAACTTCCCTCTGGCCTCGGAACAGCCCACGTGACGGATAATAGCGACTCGTCATTGGTTGGTTTAAAGACACACGCGTGATCACGGGGTGTACGTGCTGCAATGGCTGCTGGGAAGTGTAGTTTAACACTAAAGAGCGATCTGTAGTCTGAGTTCCTATACTGCCAGGAGTGGAGCAGCGCACTGCGGTCTGTGGCGTCACTGGGCTGTGGGAGTGTATGAGAGCTCGTCCCTCTAATGGCCTCAGTCATTACTATGGCAGCGTTCCCAGAGGCTGAATACATTATCAGTATACTGTGCCGTGCTCCATTACAGGCGAATTCCCGAGTCCTGCTCACATTATGGGCTTTGTGACTGTATAAATGGGCTGTCTGTGGAGAATACGCCAGGTTATTGCTTATTGATCGGTGGGGGCTACCACCTGGGAGGCAGGCTGATGAGCAGAACAGGACCTCTTCTCCCCATTACAATGCAGTGTCAGTGTGCGTGCTTGCCCTGTGCTGCTCCATGCATTGGCTATGGGGCTGATGAGCGCTGCGCTTGGCTTCTTCCAGCTGCCCTGTAAACAATAAGCGGAGCAGGTGCACTGCGTCCATCTAAGGCTGGTTTCGCACTTCCTGATATTTCTGGTATCGGAAAAAACAGTACCGGAGATGTCCGTGTGCACCTGTGTGGCAACCATGTGCCGCATCAGGATCACACGTACCGGTGACTGGGAATCAGTGGTACAGTTGCTGTTCCCAAGCACCGGGTGCTGAACGCTGCCCTCATCATTGTCCCCTGCCAGCACTGCGATCAGCACCAGCAGGGGACAATGATGAGAGTAGTATTCTGCTCTCGCTGTGTCCTGGTGGAAAAATAAGAAGAAAATAAAAAATCCTTATACTCACCTGTCTGAAGATGTCCCCTGCTGTAATCCTCCTGACTGCTCACGTCGGGGAGTATGCGGCACACGTATGGTGCACACTGATATCTCCAGTACAGGAAATGTCAGGACGTGTGAAACCGGCTTAAGGCCATGTTCACACTATCAGTATTTGGTCAGTATTTTACCAGTATTTGTAAACCAAAATCAGAAGTGGAATCAGATGAAAAGTATAATAGAAACACATCCCCACTTCTGTATTTATCACCCACTCCTGCTTTTGGCTTCAAGTACTGAGGTAAAAAAACCGACCAAATACACAATGTGTGAATGTGGCCTTACATCTAGGCTGTTTATGGGTGATAATTTGTTTTTATTGGAGAGCCGCTGTAATCCCCTTCCTGCTGCAAGACAAATGTTTTTTTGTATACTTTCATTTGTTTTTTCCTTTTAGGCTGCGTTATCATGAGATTTTGGTGATTTTTTTTTTACACAATGTGTTTTTGAATAAATGCAAGTAACTTATTTTACTTAAAGGAAACCTGTCAGCAGGATTTAGCCCTATAAACTAAAGGCATGGCCAAAATGGCACTGTGATGCTGATTAATATGATACCTGATGTAAAGGATCCGCTCAGGGGTTGTTTAACCCCTTTAGAACCCAAGGTGGTTTGCACGTTAATGACCAGGCCAATTTTTACGATTCTGACCACTGTCACTTTATGAGGTAATTACTCTGGAACGCTTCAACGGATCCCCCTGATTCTGAGAGTGTTTTTTCGTGACATATTGTACTTCATGATTGTGGTAAAATTTCTTCGATATCACTTGCGTTTATTTGTGAAAAAAATGGAAATTTGGCAAAAATTTAGAAAATTTTGCATTTTTCAAAATTTGAATTTTTATGCCCTTAAATCAGAGAGATATGTCACACAAAATAGTTAATAAACAACCTTTCCCACATGTCTACTTTACATCAGCACAATTTTGTAACCAAAATTTTTTTTTATTAGGGAGCTATAAGGGTTAAAAGTTGACCAGCGCTTTCTCATTTTTCCAACAAAATTTACAAAACCATTTTTTTTAGGGACCACATCACATTTGAAGTCACTTTGAGTAGTCTTTATGACAGAAAATGCCCAAAAGTGACACCATTCTAAAAACTGCACCCCTCAAGGTGCACAAAACCACATTCAAGAAGTTTATTAACCCTTCACGTGCTTCACACCAATTAATTCAACGTGAAAGGAAAAAATTAACATTTAATTTTTTTCACTAAATGTTATTTTAGACCCCAATTTTTTATTTTCACAAGGGTACCAATAGAAATTGTACCCCAAAAGTTGTTGAGCAATTTCTTCTGAGTACGCAGATATCTCATATGTGGGGGAAAGCCATTGTTTGGGCGCACAGCAGGGCTCAGAAGGGAAGGAGCGCCATTTGACGTTTTCAATGCAAAACTCGCTGGAATTGACAGCAGACCCCATGTTGCGTTTGGAGAGCCCCTGATGTGCCTAAACAGTGGAAACCCCCCCGCAAGTGACTCCATTTTGGAAACTAGACCCCTCAGGGAACTTATTTAGATGTGTGGTGAGCACTTTGAACCCCCAAGTGTTTTGCAAAGGTTTATGACGTAGAGCCGTGAAAAAAAAAATCATCTTTTTTTTTTTACACAAAAACGATCTTTTAACCGCAATATTTTTATTTTCACGAGGGTACTAGGAGAAATTGGACACAAAAAGTTGTTGTGCAATTTCTCCTGCGTACGCAGATACCCATGTGTTGGAGAAAACTACTGTTTGGGCGCATGTCAGGGCTCGGAAGGGAAGGAGTGACGCTTTTGAATGCAGACTTTGATGGAACGGTCTGCGGGCGTCATGTCACGTTCTCAGAGCCCCTGATGTGCATAAACAGTGGAAATGCCCAATAAGTGCCCCCTTTTTGGAAACTAGACCCCCAATGAATTTATCTAGATGTGTGGTGAGCCCATTGAACCCGCAGGTGCTTCACAGAAAATTATAATGTTGACTTGTGAAAATAAAAAAACAACAGCATTTTTTCCACAAAAATGCAAAAAAAAATATTTTCACAAGGGTACCAGGAGAAATTGCACCCCATAAGTTGTTGTGCAATTTCTCCTGAGTACGCTGATACCCCATGTGTTAGAGAAAACTACTGTTTGGGTGCATGTCAGGGCTTGGAAGGGAAGGAGTGACGTTTTTGAATGCAGACTTTGATGGAACTGTCTGCAGGTGTCATGTAACGTTCTCAGAGCCCCTGATGTGCCTAAACAGTGGAAATGCCCAACAAGTGCCCCCTTTTTGGAAGTGATAGCTGATTATTGAATTATATAATGTAGTGTCATACGTCAGTTGTGTGGGACAACTTGACGAACACTACACAACTGACGTATGACAACCTGACGAACACTACGTCAGCTGTGTAGTGTTCGTCAGGTTGTCATACGTCAGAAATTAATTTAATAGTCCATGGAAGTATGGTACCTTTTGAAGCAGTCTTTCAAGCACAGGCCAGGTTTGTCGGGGCAGGTGTCACATTGATAAATGGTGTCCTTGCGTATTCCCCTTTTATAACACACTCGGCACCTCTTTTGTGACTTTCCTTTTTTTCCACTGTGAGGGATCTGCCCCGGGAAATGCTGGCCTGGTACAATTCGAGGTCCTTCAGTTATGGAAGTACTGGGGCCTGCTCCATCACCGCTGCCAAATATCAGGACCTTGATAACTGTCTCCTGGAAGTGAAGATACAACGTAGAAGTCTGGCCTGCACATTGTGACAGAAGGAAAACGTTGTGCATTGCCATCTGTACAATGTTCACGGCCAGCTCCTTATACCATACCTTGGCTTTTCTCAAAGCACTGTACGGCTGGAGGACTTGATCGGAGAGATCAACTCCCCCCATGTACTTGTTGTATCCCACTACACAGTCTGGTTTGGCTACCTGTGTAGTGGAACCTCGTACAGTGCTGAGGGTGCTGCCATCATCATGTATGGTGGTCAAGAAAAGGACATCCCTCTTGTTCTTGTACTTGACCACCAGCAGGTGGTCGCTACATTGGGCTCTGCTCTCACCCCGTCTGAGCCGCTGCCCAATTAGCGTCTTTGGGAGGCTTCTCTGATTTTTGCGGACCGTACCGCAGGCTGCGGTACGTCGCACAGAGAGGGACTTGAAGAGTGGGATACTTGTATAAAAGTTATCCACGTACAGGTGATAACCTTTATCCAGCAGTGGGTGCACCAAGTCCCACACAATTTTCCCACTCACTCCCAGAACAGGGGGGCATTCACGGGGTTCAATCCGGGAGTCCTTCCCTTTGTAAACTCCAAACTTGTGAGTGTACCCTGAGGTACTCTCACACAGTTTATACAGCTTGATTCCATACCTGGCCCTCTTACTGGGCAGCTATTTCCGGAATCCAAGCCGCCCCTTAAAAGAGATTAAGGACTCATCCACACAGATGTCCCTTTGGGGCACGTACACTTCAGCAAACTTGTTGAAGTGTTCGATGACCGGCCGAACTTTGAAAAGACGATCAAAGTTTGGGTCATTGCGTGACGGACACCTTGCATTATCTTGGTAATGCAAGAACTTGGGGATGGCCTGAAAACGTTTCCGGATCATGACCATTCGGAACACTGGAGTGTTATACAAAACGTCAACACTCCAGTATTGCCGAACTTCTGGCTTCTTCAGGATCCCCATAAGAAGGACCAGGCCCCAAAACGTCATCATTTCTACTGCGTCTACAGGAGACCAGTTAGAAAATGATGAAGAGGGGGTTTTGTTCCAAAAATTGATGAGCATATAAATTAGTTTGGCCCACCATGAGGTTTACAAAATCCTCAGAGAAAAAGACTTTGAAAAAGTCTAGTTCTGTGAGGCCGGTGGTGTTATACTTGCTTCCTGATTCCGCCACAAAATCAGGAATCAATGGCTCATAATTTTCGGGGGGCAAGGTCCATATGGGATCAGTAGTGGGGAGCGCTGGATCATCTTCTCTCCTGCGACGACTGCGGGGCGGTCCAGCAGCACCTGAGGAGGAAGAGGAGGAAGAAGAGGAGGAGGAAGACGACGAGGAGTTGGAAAAATAAAGAAATGTGGGATCCTCGCCCTCGCTGTCAGTGTTGGAGGCAAGAAAAGCGTATGACTCCTCCGCTTAATAGCGAGTTTGGGATGAGCGGGACATTTTTTGTTATGTATGTGGTGCGTGTGTGTCAGTACTTTATTTAGAGTGTGTGTGTGTCAGTACTTTATTTAGCGTGTGTGGAAAAAGGAAATACTGTATGTGGTGCAAACAGCGAGCACAAGTGTGGATTGGTGAACCATGTCACCGATCAACACTCGGCGGCTGCTGGATGTGCGCACGGATGTGTGGGGAGTGGGATGAGGGGAGATCAGAGATGGACTTACCAAAGTCTTCTCTGTTCTTCTTTCAGCAGCAGGACTGGAGCAGGAGCCCAGAGCAGGAGATCGGGAGCCCGGAGCAGGAGACCGGAGCAGGAGCCCGGAGCAGGAGGCCAGAAGCCCGGAGCAGGAGACCAGGATCCCGGAGCAGGAGGTAAAAAGACGGGGGAGTGTGGAGAAGGGGATTGGGGTGGATGAGGGGAGATCAGAGATGGTCTTACCAAAGGATCAGCAGCTGGACCGGAACAGAAGACCCAGACAGGAGACAGAGCCTAGAGCAGGAGATCGGGAGCCCGGCGCAGGCGACCGGCGCTGGTGACCGGGAGCCCGGCGCAGGAGACCGGGAGCCCGGAGCTGGTGACCGGGAGCCCGGAGCAGGAGACCAGGGCTGGTGACCTGAAGACCGGCGCTGGGGACCGGAGCTGGAGACCGCTGCAGGACGCACAAAAAAAAAATGGTGGTAAGGGGGGTAAAAAGAGGGGGGATTGGGTTAGATGAGGGGAGAACAGACTTACCAAAGTCTTCTCTGTTCTTCAGCAGGATCAGCAGCAAGCTCTGGAGCAGGAACCACAACAGGTCAGGAGCAGGAGACCCAGGATGCCGGAGCAGAAGATCCAGGAGCAGCAGCAACGACGAGCAGGTGAGAAGATGGTCTTGTGGTGTCACAGAATATTCTGTGGCACTACAAGGCCCAGCGACAGACACATCAGACGTGACCGCTCTGCAGAAATCCTCACCAAGTGTGAGGGTCTGCAGGGCGGTCACAAGGGGGTGATAGGGTGGTGACAGGTGGAGGTCACCACCCAATCACCTCCCGGTCAGGTAATCTGATTGGAGCGATCGATGATGACATTGATCGCTCCAATCAGAGTACCTGAATACAGGTGATCGGGCTGTGGTGCATGCTTTGCCCCAGCCATCTGATTGGTGCGATCAATGTCACCAATCAGACATGGCTGGGGCAGAGCACGGACCACAGGAGGTAACAGGGAGGTGACACCTCCCTGTGACCACCCGGTCACCTGTATTCAGGTACTCTGATTGGAGCGATCGATGTCATCATCGATCGCTCCAATCACAGCAGTCTGGGGGCTTTGATCACATTACATGGGGTCATGGGGCGGTGACAGGCAGGTCACAAGCCGGTCGCCACCCCATGACCGCCCTGTCACCGCGCGATCGCACCGATCTTAGCGCTTTGGGTCCAGGGCTGGAGTGTCCTACCAACAGGCTGCAGATCACTGTTTCCGGCAGTTACATTGCCGGAAACAGTGAGAAATGCTGTGATTGGCTGTTCAAATCTGATTGCTGGTGCGTGGGGGGCGGCGACACCCCCCGGGATGACGGCGCCATCTACCCAGAGGTAAGATGACGCTGGAAATTGAATGCGATCACCGCAACCGTTGCGGTGCCGCATTAAAGATAAGACGTATTAATACATGTCAGGCTCTTAAGTCCCAGGGCACAGATACATATTAATACGTCTTGGGCTTTAAAGGGGTTAATATTCACCTTATAAAGTTTTCAGACAATGACGTCTTGTGTGCTTCTTGTTCTCCGCCCCCCCACCAGCCTCCTCTATTTCTTGTACAGATTACTGATTATTCAGTGACCTGCCTCCTTTTTAAAATCCAGCGCCGCCGCCATCATTGTGTGGGCGAGGGGTGCACAGTGGGAGCTGGTGCCCTGTGTGCAGGACTTCCAATAAAATGGAGGTGGCGCATGTGCAGATTGAGATTTCGGCTCTGAACTGGATGGAGAATGAGAAGATCCTGGCCCCACGTCCCGCTCCGAAGCACAGTGGTGCACACAAGACGTGATTTTCTGAAAACTTCCCATTCAGCAACCACTGAGCGCATCCCTTCACATCAGGTATCATATTAAAGAGATTGTCCACTACTATACAGAATGCCCTGATCAATTCAAACGGTGGAAACGTTTTTTTGTAATTGCCTTGTGCTGTCATTCTGCCTGTGAGCGGCGCTATTGCTGACCGCTCACCAGGCATCACGTGACACGCTCCCCCCTGATTGATGAGCTGTGGGAGGGGTTTTCCAAATGAATGCAGAGGAGAGGGAAAGAGCGCGGTGGATGCTGGGCTGTGATGTGCGGTAAAACCCTCCCACAGCCCATCAATCAGGGGGGAGCGCGTCACTGGGTCACGCCTGGCTACAGCCAGAACTTGACGTGACATCAGCGGATGTCAGAGTCGGCTGCAGCCGGGGGTCAATTGATGCCTGTGAATGGTCAGCCATAGCGCCACTCACAGGCAAGAATCACAACAGATGGTAATTACTAAAAAACTTATTTCCACCGTTTGAATCAATCGGGGCATTCCGTATAGTAGTGGACAAGATCTTTAATATGATACATGATGTGAAGGGATGCGCTCAGTGGTTGCTGAATACTCACTTTGTGAAGTTTTCAGAAAATGACGTCTTGTGTGCGCCATTGTACTTCGGGGCGGGACGTGAGGGCAGGATCTTCTTCTCATTCTCCTCCCAGTTCAGAGCCAAAATCTCAATCTGCACATGCGTTGCCTCCGACGCCATTTTATTGTGGTCCTGCACACAGGACGCCGGCTCCCACTGCGCATGCCTCGCTCACACAATGATAGCGACTGCGCTGAATTTTAAAAAGGAGGCAGGTTACTGAATAATCAGTGACCTGCACAAGAAATAGAGGAGGCTGGTGGGGGGGCGGAGAACAAGAAGAAGACCCTGCCTCCACGTCCTGCCCTGAAGCATACAAGAGATAATTTTCTGAAAACTTTAAGGCGAATATTAAACAACCACTGAGCGGATCCCTTCACATCAGGTATCATATTAATCAGCATCACAGCACCATTTTGGCCATGCCTTTAGTTTATAGGGCTAAATCCTGCTGACAGGTTTCCTTTAATGGGTGCAGAAAACATGCAGCATTTAAAGCTCATTGTGGGAGCATAGCCTCAAAGAGGTTGCCCACTACTTTTACATTAATGGCTTATCCTTAGGATAGGTCATCAATGTCTGATCGGCCGGGGTCCAACACCGCCGCCGTTCAGCTGTTATTGGCGGTGGCCAGAAGTACTCACTTGCGGAGCTGGCCGTCTACTTGTAGTGGTCTAGGCTTAGTACTACACATCCGCCACCTATCCCAATCAATAGGAGGTGGATGTGCAGTACCCTGCGGCAGCCACTACAAGTAGACGGAGCAGCTCAGCAAGTGAGTACTTGCGGCCATCGATAACAGCTGATCGGCGGGGGGTGCCAGGTGTTGGACCTCGGCCGATCAGACATTGATGACCTATCCTAAGTATAGGCAATCAATGTAAAAGTTGTGGACAACCTCTTAAAAGGCTATACCTTAGCCATATGAGGACTGCTTTTTGCAAGATAGGTTGTAGTTTTGAATGACACCTTTCACTTTAACGCATAATATACTGAAAAACTAAGGGGGTGGGGGTTGGGAACATTGTGTTTTGGGTTTTCTTTTTTATGTGTTCATTGTGCTATAAAAAATGACCCAACAGCGTGAGTCTACAGGTCAGTACAATTATGGTGATCCCAAACACCATCGTTTTATAGTCTTTTATATTTTAGTGGTTGGTGATACAAACCAATTTTTTTTCATTTTCTGAGACACATCTGAGTAGGGGTGCAGTCAAGCGGCCATATAACAGGTACGATGATCACATCGCAGTGCTCAGACTGGCCGGCAGCTCTTCTGATCCAAGTGTGACAGCTGCATAGAAATATATGCGGTCACGCTCGGGTGAGGAGAGCTGCCTGCCAGTCCGAGCATTGCGATGCTATCGTTGTCCATGTTATACGGCCGTGTGACTGAACCCCTATCAAGCCCTAGGGCATGGTGGTCTGTGTGAGAGCTTGTTTTATGCGTGGTGAGCTGTAAATTTTATTTGGTATCAATTTGGGGTACATAAGTTGTTTTGAGTACTTTATTGCAATTTTGGGTGGTTGCATAGATAAATGTATTTTTATTGAAGAATAACTTATGAGGATCTATGTACAGCAGATAGTAGGCATTCATCTTCATGAACTTTTCTGTTTTGACATGGAACATTTTCACGCACTTTCTTCAACACAGCCCAGTACACTATCCCAAGAGCCTCCTCGTTCTATAAAAAACAGTAAAGATTATTCTCACCTAATCCTGATTCCCTGCAGCGCAGCCTCCGTCTCCTCTTTTATAGCTGGCCTGCAGAGAGGGCGCAATGCAATGATGTCATTGTGATGCCTGCTTGAGTACGCTGACGTCTCATAAACAAAAGGCCTATAGCAGTCTGCAGCTTAGGAGATGGATAGTGATAGAGAAGGGAGCTTTTGGCTTGCTGCTCTATCACGGAATTAAACTGCGTCGGCTTCATGTTGATGACGACATAGTTCAATGTGGCGAACTCAGGACTTCTGGGGCTCCGGGCAAGAAGATCGGGGCCGGAGCCCCAGATCTTTGTCACTAGCGACATCACTGTTGCCTATTCAGGAATGGGGAAAAAAAGGACTGTTCCTGAACTGGTTAAAAAAAAAAATCCAGCCTCCTTCACGCCTTAATAGCTGGCCATCACACACCTCTTTCCTCATCACCCATGATACATCTGTCATAGGGAGAAGGAAATTAAAGAAAAAAGGGGAAAGGGGAAAAATGAAAAAAATAAAATAAAAAAAGAGAGAAGGGGAAAAAAAACTGTGCAATAAAAGTCATTTAGTATATGGGTTTTGTTAGATTCCTCAGAGTGCGAAATCCTGCATATCTGAGTATCTGAGTGTGTCTGAAAAACAGATCTTTCAGTCCCCACCCAAAATGACAAGCAAGGATATGCTATAAAATGTGTTTAGATAGATCTGTTTATATGCATGATATTATACCTGAGGAAGGCTCAAAGAAGTCGAAACCGGTTGTATTTTAGTTTGAAATAAAAATTATCTTCAAATCCAAATATTGCAAATATCGAGTTCCATCATCATCCTTCAGGAGCGCATATTGCTGGGAAAAATATTTACAAAGTGGTATCACCCATGAAAGCACTGTCCAGTGCTCTCATCAGCTCCCAGATTTCTACAGCAAACTGAATGGAAAGAGGAATGGAGTGATCCACTGATTGGATTTACATGCAGAACCTCAAGGCACCAAATAGGTGAGTGGATTTATACTCAGTATATACCCTTGGAATCTAACTACTAAGAAGCCTGCGCTTCCTATTTTCTCTCCCTATAAACCCCTCTTGTTTCAAGGAAATTAAATTATGAGTAAATCTAAAATTATCATATGCATGTGCTTAAATGTTAATAATAAAAAAGTCCAGCCTCCTCCTCTCCCCTTAATACCTGGCCACCACACATCTTTGAATTTACCATTTGACCAACACAGCAATAGAAGCTGGTGCTCTCATGAGCACGGGGAAATCCACTTACTGGTAAGTAAAAAATGTGTTACACATGCCTATGACTTGTAGTACAGGTATAATGACACTTATTACCAGCTATTAGATGGCTCTGCTGGGTTTTCTTCTTGTTGTTCTCCTCCTGGCATCTTTCATCCCAATCAGGTGTCTTCAAAGTAGTGGAGAACTCCATCCTTGTACTGGTCACCGGTGATGTTAGCTATTTAATCTTCTGGTCTTCTCCTCATGGTCTTTTGGAGGTTCAGGTACATATTTTTCTTACTTTGATGGCATTATCAAGCCAGTATAAAAAGAACACGGCACTCCTGATTGGTTGGTGCTCAAGTAGGGGCCCAATCTGTAATATGATATATAAGGACTTGTGACTCAAGTGATAAATAAAAAAAGTGATTTAATTGCAATCCACAGCAAACATATGACATTTCGATCTCACAGGGATCTTCTTCAGATATAGGGATTGCCCAAGGAATAAATGCCACAGAAAGATGCTGTAAATTAGCATAGCATTCAGCTTGGGGAACACATGGAAATACTACTATTAGTATGGTGCCTGTGTGTACGAGCTGGAAGAGAAAGAAAAGAAGAGCAAGTTAAAAAAAAAATCTCTCTCGAAATCCCCTTCTCCTTTGGCATATCTATCTTCAGATTCATCTTTTGCCAGGAAATTGTTTCAGGCGATTCTGATTCAAATGATCTGGATGAATATTATCTTCTGCGCAAAGACAAGCTGCTAGATTTTATTAAGGCAGTTAAAGGGGATGTGTCATCAGAAAATGACCTACTTTTTAATCAGGACTTGTTCAGTAGGCCAAAAGTGGGCAGTGTTTACTTTTATTTTATTCCTGCTGTTCCCCTTAGTATTCTAGATTTTTTTTTTAAATCCACCATTCAGAGGCAATGCCACTTCATGATGTTGCTCACATGGTCTTTAGGCCAATCTCTGGAAGAAAAAGGCAGGACTTATCACATCATAGCCTATAAGAGTGGTGGTGTGAGGTCAATGAAGAGGCCTTCACAAAGGAAAATCACACTGGATATACTCCTCGGGTTATGGTGTGGGGCGGCATAATGTATGGTAGCCGGACGCCTTTAGTCCTAATTTTAGGTATACTAACTGATTGGCATTACAATGATTTTGGTCGTGGATCCAGTGGTAAGATCACTTCTCCAAAGTATCCCAGGAGCCATTTTTCAACAACACAGGCCACATATTTCACTTGCTACTGTGAGCAGCCTACATGGCCTAAATGTCCTAACATGGCCTGCAACATCTCCAGACTTATCTCCCATCAAGCACATCTGAAACGTCATTGGTTGGCAATTGCACAGGGATCAGCCAACAGCAGAAGTTGATGATTTGCCCAAATGCATTCAGTGTGGCAGAAAGTTCCTCATCTCATTCACAGCAGCCAAGGTGTGTATGTAAAGGGATTTCTTCGCTTGACGCTCATACTTGACACTGAGTAAATCAAGATGTTGACACGGGGATACCGCGACAGAGAGGGGACAGAAGATTGTGGCATCTGGTTCCCCGATCTTCTGCACTGGTTAGAACTGCTTCACTATCATTGCTAGGGTTAATCAGTTCATTTGATCTCCTGGAGCTCTCCATCAGGAATTGCCTCAGCTGTTCTGTTTTGGACACTCCCCTCTGGTATATATGCTTGCCACTGGCATTTGGGAATTGCCAGTGATAGTTCATTCTGCCTGGTTTGGAGTTGGAGGAGTTGTCCGGTGTTTGGAGTTGGCATTTGGAGAGTTGTTCTGGAGATTTCTGCGTGGTGTTTGTTTGTGTATTTATCCTCATCCTCTCCTATTTGGTTTCACCTACATTACCTTCCCTTGTGTTCCACTTTGTTGTTTGGTAAGTGTATTTTGCATGATTGCAGTTTTCATTTATCGCAGTCTGTCTTCCCTTGTCTGTCTGGTTAGTGTTATCCTATACACTTCAGCCTCACACCTTCCTTGGTGGGGGAGGGAACAGATAAGGGTAAGTCAGGAGCATAGCAAGGCACGTGACCCCGGCGTCTCCACCTTCCAGGGTAATCTGGGGGACAAGGATAGACTAGGGTGCCCCCAAGTGTGCGGGATAGGGAAGGAGCCCCTTTTCCCGAGAAATCCTGTAACAGTACCGTGACAGATGTTTTGAAATTTTGCTTCTATCCATCCTGTGATTTCCATAATTCCATGACTTTTCCTTACTGGTGTAACAATTTCAATATTGAGAAGTGTAATTTTTTTCTATTTTTTTATTTTATAAATGATGTGCAATATTTACATAAGACATTTCTAACATTTCTTCTATGCTCCCATCATATATCTACCACCCACCATGGACCCAACCTCCAGATACCACTGGCCACCAGAATAAATAATATATGCAGCTGAAAAACTGTCAGGAACATGTCCATAGTTGGGCCATAGTAAGGTAAGTTCCCTATCCTGCTTTTATGTCTATTCCGTAACTCCCATGGTAATCAATAAATGGTCCCATGGACCATGGATATGCACATTCATCTCTTTATTCATTAGAAATTGGAGTGCATCTATCAGACAGTGATGACATATCCTGTGAATAGGCAATAACTATTTATGTTGGAAATACCCTTTTATTAGACTGTTTAATGTTTAAAGGGGTTTTCTATGAGTCAAAAAATTCTTAACCTGAAAAGTTTTTGTGTTGAAAATAATTTCAATGCATTTTCTCTCACTTTAATGTTTTTTTTCTGGTACCATTATCCTGGGTACATGCCACGCATTTGCTTTCAGATTTGTGGTCATGTTGCCAGTTCAGCTTACTACAATTATAAATTTACATTGTGGCATCCCGTTCCCACCATCTTGATCCTGCCGCTATTCCTCCTTGTTCTGCAAGGCCAACGACACCTCTTTTTTCCATCTATATCCACTGAATACATCTCTTGCTGCACTAATATATTCTATTCCCATTACATCCCCTTGCAACAGGTCCACTTTTCCATATGTGATGGGCTGGAGGCTACTGAAATGGTGCACGGTGTGGAGCTACTGTGGGGTAAGTACAGTGACTATGAAATATGACCATCCTCTACATGATCTGTGATATGCGTGTGGGGACATAAGTGGAGGAGACTACACTTGGGTTACAGAGCAGTAGCTGATGATGTTAGCCCTATCCCATGTACAACATGTGATTGATGATTTGCTGCATATTGGGGCAGTGACATTAGTCTGGGAAAGCAATATGACAGATAGCCATAACATCATTGTCATGATGAGAAAGAATCGTCAACGAGATCACGTGACCCAACTCCCTGCAAAAAAAAAAAAAATCGGATTAACTCTTAATTCCTTGCCATTTATAACATTCACTGAAGCAGTCCAAAATGAAATATTATAGTCACAGCAGAATGAACAGAATATAAAGAAGGCACAGACATAATGAATAGAGTTTATTCATTTTTATTGTTATTATCAAATTTAGTTAAATGATACTGGATGATTAAATTAATCAGATTTACTGCATAAAAAGGATGTAAACCAGAGGAAGGCAAAACAACCCCATGTGTGGGGAAAAATTCCTTCCTGACCCCAAGTACTGGCGATCGGCTAATCCCTGGTCCACTGCAGTGTCAGCTCTGGATGGGCCCTGTCACACCTTTTATACATATATAATACTTAGATTTCTATCTTGTCTCTATATCTAGACTATTCATAGCTTATGTCTAACTAAGGGCGCACTTACACTGGTCGATTATCGGGAATGTGCGTTCTTAGGAACCGTCATTTTCCGATAATTGTGCAGTGTAAACAGGCAGGCGATCACTCAGCCAACAAAAGGTTGGTTGCTTAAAAATTCACTCATGCACTCATTCTGCCCCACTTATGTATGTGGTCTGTAAGTGTAAAGGCACTGTTTTTGTTATCCCATCCATTTGCTCTAATTATGTGTCTGTATTTGGAAAGGTGCAGGGAGAGGGCATATACAGTTGCAAAGAACCTGTGAATACACATTGACATGTACATGCCTATATGCACAAGCACAAACTAACCATACACTGTAAGATAATACGAGCATACACATATGCTGAATGTACATATATTTACACTCACATAAATGCATACATTTATATAATGTGACACACAGTTACACATACATTCACACACGTATGCATGCTGTGACACATACACATATATGCATACATTTATACAATGTGACACAGTTACACACACATTCACTGACATATGCACGCTGTGACACATACATGTATATGCATACATTTGCAGATACGCATACAACAACTCGTAAACATTAGTGTTGAGCGAGTATGTAGTATTAACCCTTTCGCCGAGTATGCTCGGGCCGAGCTCCGAGTATTTACAGCTGCTCGGTGATATGGTTGAATCGCTCCCGTGTGCATGTTTTGCAACTGTTTGACAGTTTTATTACATGTGAGGAATATCTATTTCTTACACATTGGCTGTAAGAAATAATCATCAACATTAGCAGAAATAAAAACTTGAAATAGATCACTCTGCTTGTAATGATATATGAGTTTCACTTTTTGAATTGAAGAACTAAAATAAATTAACTTTTGATGATATTGTAATTTAATGAGATGCACCTGTATGTATTTTGTGGGTCTGAGTAAATGTACAGATAGCCACTGAGGCACACATACATCATATCTACAGTGGTGGCCAAAAGTATTGGCACCCCTGCAATTCTGTCAGATAATACTCAGTTTCTTCCTGAAAATGATTGCAATCACAAATTCTTTGGTATTATTATCTTCATTTAATTTGTCTTCAATGAAAAAAACACAAAAAGAATTGTCCTAAAGCCAAATTGGATACAATTCCACACCAAACCTAAAAATGGGGGTGGACAAAAGTATTGGCACTGTTTGAAAAATCATGTGATGCTTCATGTAATTAACAGCACCTGTAACTTACCTGTGGCACCTAACAGGTGTTGGCAATAACTAAATCACACTTGCAGCCAGTTAACATGGATTAAAGTTGACTCAACCTCTGTCCTGTGTCCTTGTGTGTACCACATTGAGCATGGAGAAAAGAAAGGAGACCAAATAACTGTCTGAGGACTTGAGAAACCAAATTGTGAGGAAGCATGAGCAATCTCAAGGCTACAAGTCCATCTCCAAAGACCTGAATGTTCCTGTGTCTTCTGTGCGTAGTGTCATCAAGAAGTTTAAAGCCCATGGCACTGTGGCTAACCTCCCTAGATGTGGACGGAAAAGAAAAATTGACGAGAGATTTCAACGCAAGATTGTGCGGATGGTGGATAAAGAACCTCAACTAACATCCAAACAAGTTCAAGCTGCCCTGCAGTCCGAGGGTACAACAGTGTCAACCCGTACTATCCATCGGCGTCTGAATGAAAAGGGACTATATGGTAAGATACCCAGGAAGACCCCACTTCTTACCCCGAGACATAAAAAAGCCAGGCTGGAGTTTGCCAAAACTTACCTGAGAAAGCCTAGAACGTTTTGGAAGAATGTTCTCTGGTCAGATGAGACAAAAGTAGAGCTTTTTGGCAAAAAGCATCAACATAGAGTGTACAGGAAAAAAAAAGACGCATTCAAAGAAAAGAACACGGTCCCTACAGTCAAACATGGCAGAAGTTCCCTGATGTTTTGGGGTTTGCTGCCTCTGGCACAGGACTGCTTGACCGTGTGCATGGCATTATGAAGTCTGAAGACTACCAACAAATTTTGCAGCATAATGTAGGGCCCAGTGTGAGAAAGCTGGGTCTCCCTCAGAGGTCATGGGTCTTCCAGCAGGACAATGACCCAAAACACACTTCCAAAAGCACTATAAAATGGTTTGACAGAAAGCACTGGAGACTTCTAAGGTGGCCAGCAATGAGTCCAGACCTGAATCCCATAGAACACCTGTGGAGAGATCTCAAAATGGCAGTTTGGAAAAGGCACCCTTCAAATATCAGAGACCTGGAGCAGTTTGCCAAAGAAGGAATCGTCTACAATTCCAGCAGAGCATTGTAAGAAACTCATTGATGGTTACCGGAAGTGGTTGTTCACAGTTATTTTGGCTAAAGGTTGTGCAACCAAGTATTAGACTGAGGGTGCCAATACTTTTGTCCGGCCCATTTTTGGAGTTTTGTGTGAAATGATCAATGATTTGATTTTTGCTTCATTCTCTTTTGTGTTTTTTCCTTGCAAACAAATTAAATGAAGATAATAATACCAAAGAATTTGTGATTGCAATCATTTTCAGGAAGAAACTGAGTATTATCTGACAGAATTGCAGGGGTGCCAATACTTTTGGCCACCACTGTATGTATATATGGTATGTATTTGCACACACACAGTGACACACACAGAAACATCCATGAATACGTGCACACACACGCATCTCCTTTAGTAGATTACTTTTATGCACAGAGGAGGTGTGTACAGCAGGACTGGGCCGCTCCAGCCAGCAGTGATATCTTATCATATTTTTGCACTTTTCTTTCTGTCTAGCAGTTACCTATATTACACAAATCCATCTATTCAGCTTAGATTTACCTTACCCCTGTATTATCAGTAGTTTATACCAGAGCTACATATAATGTACATATAATGCAACTGCGCAAGACGGAGTTTGTACTAATCCTTTACAAGGGAAACTGCACCTGACCCTGCCTAGTGATCAGATATTAATGACATGGAGGGATGGACATCAATGTCCTGACTCTACTGAAAGCTAGCAATGCTCTAGATTACTTGGTGGCAAATAAGCAAAGACTGAAAAAAGTGTAATAATAATGTATGATGGATTATTCCTACTATGCTTACTCTGACTTAGAAACCCCTGAACAATTCTGCATATTTTTTTGTTTAATTACTATAAATATCACAAAACGATAATTACCTTATACTTATTCTTTCATACCTATGCTTCTCCTTTTTTACCAATACTTATCCTTTTTTACCTATACTTTTACGTTATTACCAATGCTTATCTTACCTATACTTATCCTTTTACCTATATGTATTCTTTCTTACCTATACTTAGCCTTTTTTACTTATCCTTTCTTACCTATACTTTTCCTTTTTAAACTATACTTATCCTCTCTTACCTATATTTCTGTACTTATACTTTCTTGCCAATATTTACCTATAATTATTCTTAAATATACTTATCCATTTTTCCTATTACCTATAATTATTCTTAAATATACTTATCCTTTTTTCCTATACTTATCCTCCCATACCTAGACTTATCCTTACTTACCTATACTTCTCCTTTCTTACTTATAATTACCTATACTTATCCTTTTTATTTATATTTATCCTTTCTTACCTATACTTATCCTTTTATTTTTTTATTGAATTTTAAATATAATTATCCTTTCTTACCTATATATACCTATACTTATCACTTATAGTTATCCATGTGGAGGTCCTTGATGACGTTGGACATTCAATCTTATGGTCTTCTCTGCATGGTCTTCTGGAAGCTCATGTACACAGCTTGCTCTGATATTATTGAACTGGTGTCTTGTTGAGAGTTTTCTAGTCGAATGAAATGAAAACCCTCTGAACACGGCCTGGTCCTGTGGTGTTATAGATAATGCAGCCTCTGCAGCTTGGATCTTGTTAAGCAACCCCTTTAAAGCCTTGGGCGTATTAGTATGCCCCAAGCCATCACCCCCGGTTCAGTGAGGGCTCCGGTGCTGAGCCCACACTGAAACGGGCACATGTCAGCTGATTCTTACAGCTGACATGTGCCCGCAACAGCCGCGGGTAGAATCGCGATCCACCTGCAGCTGATAACCAGTTAAATGCCGCTGTCAATCTCAGACAGCGGCATTTAATATCGCCGTTCCGGAAGTGTGGCATTAGCCCCGCCCATCGGTGACCCAGTCAGATGATCGCGGGTCACCGATGCGTGGGCATGACAACCAGGGGTCTGCATCAGACCCCTGTGGTTGTCATGTAAAGATTGCTATGAGTGCCCCGATCATCTATAATAGTAATGTAAAGATTAACGCTAACCAAATTATTTTCTAACCCTAGAAGATTGTGGGAGAGTATTTTATTCAGATCCATGTGACATTTCTGTACATTTACTTACTAAAGGGATGTATGGTGGGGCCATCCTAAGGGCTTCCACTGAGACCCAATCAATTCGCTGGAAGAAGGGGTGTTCTCGAATGTTACGATTGACTCCTAATCGCTGGACACGATCTTCCTGGAGGAGCTGAAAATGAGAACTATAGGTAGAATTTAGTAAATGATGACCGGATCATGCAGCTTTATATGAAAATCCCTATTTATTATAATTGCCAGACCTGAAATAAGAAGCACTTTTCACCTATTGTGTCCCCCCATTTCCTTGTAGAATGTAAGCTTGCAAGCAGGGACCTCACTCCTAATGTAACTGTTTAAACTGTCTTAATTTGTATTGAATTTGTCTGTACATGTCCCCGCTTAATTGTAAAGTGCTGCGGAATATGTTGGCGCTATATAAATAAAAAAAAACTATTATGTGAATCCTGTGATCTGAGGAGTAAAGATTATAACACAGTGATAACTTCTTTCTCATTGTTGCTCTCCATAATGTGTTGTCTGCTCTTATGGTATATGTCAGCAATATTTAGTGATAAGGCGGTGCAAACAATAGATTTCTACTTCTCTTATCCAAAACAGGGCATTGTAAATGTTGCAAAGGAGGTTGTAGATTGGGAGAAAACGTTCGAGTAAGGCCACGGCCCCACTATCAGTATTTGGTCAGTATTTTTTCTCAGGAGTGGGAGCCAAAACCAGATGAGGAACAATCAGAGAAAAGATATAATAGAAACAAGTGCACCAATTCTGCGTTTATCACTCACTCATGGTTTTGGCTCCCACTCCTGAGAAAAAATATTAACCGCATACTGACCAAAAACTGATAGTGGGGCTATGGCCTAAAGCTGTGTTCAGTACAATTACAACCCTTGTGACATGTCACTAATACTAGAACCTTATACCAGGAACATGCTGACCTGTTCAATGATGTCCTTGGCGCCGGAGGAAGATTCATCAAAGAGTGTGGGATTGTATCTACACTCACTGGTCAGCATTTCGTTTAAGATGATTCCAAACAAGTACCAGTCTACTCCGGCGTTATACTCCTCCATGTCGAGGATCTGTCATAGAGAAGCATTATTAGTAGTGCTACCTCTTGTATGTCACCATACTTATATGTCACTCATACTGTTATGTGATTCTATAGTAAATGACAGTAAGTCGTACTACTTAATCAAGAGAAAAAAGTATCTTTCGTAATTATGCTCCATAAATGAAATTAAGAAAGGATATTAAAAATCCGAATGAATGTAATATACCGTATTTTTCGGACTATAAGACACACCGGATAAGGTGCACCTAGGTTTTAAAGGAGGAAAATAGAAAAAAAAATGTTAGCAAAAAATGTGGTCATGATGCACTGCTAAGGGGCAGGGGGTCAGCTGTTGACACGGTTATAGGGGTAATGTCCCCCAATTATGTTAATATCCCCAATCCTGGTATACATGGCCCCCACCTTCCTATTATACGTGGCCCCCATCCCTATCCTGGTATGCATGGCACACCTCATCCCCATCCTGGTATGCATGGCACCCCAATCCCCCTTCCTGGTATGCATAGCACACATCATCCCCATCCTGGTATGCATGGCACCCCAATCCCCCATCCTGGTATGCATGGCACCCCAATCCCCCTTCCTGGTATGCATGGCACCCCAATCCCCCTTCCTGGTATGCATGGCACTCCTCATCCCCATCCTGGTATGCATGGCACTCCTCCATCCTGGTATGCATGACACCCCTACATCCTGGTATGCATGGCACCCCTCATCCTTATCCTGGTGTGCATGGTGCCTCTGATATCCATCCTGGTAAGAAAGGCACTCCTCATCCTTATCTGGTATGCATGGCACCCCTCATCCCTATCCTGGTATGCAAGGCACACCTCATCCCTATCCTGGTATGCAAGGCACCCCTCTTCCTGGTATGCATGGCACCCCTCATCCCTCCTCCTGGTATGCATGGCATCCCTAATCCCCATCACGCTGCACATAAAAAAATAAACAGTTCTACTCACCTTTCTTCCCTGTGCTCCAGCGCTGCGTCCTGCTCTGCTGCCAGCACTGATCTCACCATGATGTCACAGCCATGCACCCTCACAAGGTGAGATGAGCTGCGGGAATAGTCACTGCTCCCCGGGACTGTGTGCGTGGGTAGTAGTGACTTCATTCTCCTTAATAGCCGGTACACAATGTAGCCGCAGAGCGGCTGCTGCCGGGCATGGGAGTGGGGAGTAATGAATATTCATGCTCATGGCACACTCGATCGCCTGGCTGCAGCAGGAGCCGCACTGCGGCTACATTGTGTGCCGACTATTAAGGAGAATGAATATTTAGTGCTCCCCATGCCCCAGTGAATATTCATTTTCTTTAGTAGAGGGCACAGTGAAGGCTCCTGCCTCCTGTGCCTTGCTTCGCTGCTGCTCCCCCTACACCCCTCACCAGCCACAGTATATATACTGTATATACACACACATACACCACATTTGGACTATAAGACGCACCCCCCACTTTCCTCCAAAATTTTGGAGGAGAGTTTTTTTGTTTTCTTTTTTTTCCTCCCCTTCTTCCAAGAGCCATAATTTTTTTATTGTTCCATCCACATAAACGTACGAGGGCTTATTTTTTTGTAGGACGAGTTGCACTTGAATGATACCATTCATTTTATCATGTGATGCACTGGAAAGCAGTAAAAAAAAAATCAAAGCACATTGAAGTTGCAAAAAAAGTGCAATTTCTCAATTTTTTTTTTTAAATTTACCATGCTCACTATATGGTAAAACTAACCTGGCAATATGATTATCCGGGTCAGTACAAATAAGCAAATAGCAAACGTATAGTTTTTTAGTTTTTTTTTGTTAAGCGGTGAAAAAAAATTCAGAAATTTGTAAGAAAAAAAAACGTTTGCTTGTGTCGCCATTTTCTGAGACCCGTAACGCTTTCAATATTCATAATATTACATAGTAACATATGTATATGTAACATATATATGTAACATGAATATTGTGCTGTGTGATAGATTATTTTTTTGTGTTCTGAGATAACTTTTTTATTGTTATCATTTTGGTGGTAGATATGATGTTTTGATCACTCCTTATTGTAATTTATTACAATGTTGCTGCGGACAAAAAAAGTAGTTCTGGTGTTTTGATTTTTTTTCTCATTATGCCGTTTACTCATCAGATTAATTTATTTTATATTTTGATTGATCAGACTTTAACATACACAGCGATACCAAACGTGTATTTTTTTTTGTTTTATTTTTAATGGAGCAAAAGGGGAGTGATATGAACTTTTCTGTTTTTTTATTTTCCTACTATTAATTTTTTTTTACACTTTTTACTGTATTTATTAGCCCCCTTCGGGTAATTGAAGCTGCGACTCTCTGATCGCTGATGCACTGCTATGTATAGCTAAAATCACAATCTCCTATGAATGCCAAGCTAAACGCTGGATTTGACAGGAGTACTGTCATGACAAGCATGGAGGTCTTCAGCAGTTGGGGGTGACTGTCATGGTAACGCATTGGCACCCCGTGATCATGTCACGGGGGCGTGCTGATGTATGTCTTGAAAAAGGCGCCCCCCCGACGCTGGCATGTGTTAAATGACATTGTCAGAGATTGACAGTGAGATTCAACAGGTTAACAGCCACAGGCCGAGCAGTGTTACACCCGCAGCTGTTAAAGGCCCATGATGGCTGATTAAATCAGCCATCATCAGCCAAGAAAGATGCAGGCTCGACATGCGAGTCCGCATCAAAGGCAAGGACACGACATATGACCAACATGTACGTCATATGTCATGAAGGGATTAAGGAACTATCTGTGACATTATGGCTGAAAGTATTGAGGTGACGGCTGGCCTTGTCTAATATACACAGAGTAGCTTAGTCCGATGTACTTGATACTTCAGATACTTGTTATCTAATAAATGTAATAAATGCACATAAAATAATACATTGTCCTGTATCATTATTACACATTTTACTGCCACTTTAGGACATCTGTAGTTCACTATCCATGTAGACATGCGGGCTAGGAGGAATAGGAGACGCTGGTCCTCCCATTTGATGATTGTGGCTTTCATAGCAGTGAAGCACCCAGAGGTCACACATATTTCACATGTTCTGGGAACGGGTGATCTATTGACAATCATTTTAAGGGATTCTCTAGTACTTTTATATTAATGACCAGAACAGGTCATATAAGAACAACTGGCAGTCCCACTGATTAGCTGTTATTACCTCTGCTGGTGATTAGATATAACCAATAAATAGACGTCACAGCTCCGTTCACTGGTTAATGACGGCTGCTGGTTACTACAGATTAGCCCCTATTGAAATGAACACGGGCTGATCTGCAGATCTCAGCACTGACAAGTAAACCGTACAGAGGTGCGATGTTCTGCTCTGTTTACATCCGGTTGCTGCCAGAGGTAGGAACAGCTAATCAGTGGGATCGGACCCCCAATGATTTTATATTGATGAACCAACCTAAATAAATCTCATCGATGTGAAAGTATCCGAAAAACCTTTTAAATACAAAAAATTAAAACATTTTATTCTCATCTCAGGAGCCATGTAACCCATGGTCCCAGCGAAACTGGTGGCTGTTCGGTCTCCGTGCATGTTCTCAAGTGCAAGACCGTAATCCGTGATCTTAATGTGGCCCGTATCATTCACCAGGATGTTCTCGGGCTTCAGGTCTCTGTAAGAAAAAGAAAAGTAACCTGAGTATAAAGTAAGTGTTCTTCCTATATCTGTGGGGAAATGATGGCATACATGAATAAACATATTTTCTCTTACTGCTGTACTTTCCTCATTTGAGATAACTCCAATAATATATGCCCTATGTACCAATGTAGGGATCACTGCATTACATGTGATGGCCGCTCAGCTTCAGCTTCCTGACAATGATACCAGATAGGACTACTAGACACCAGCTACAGGGCATCAGTCTGCAGGTCACCAGGGCGGAGGGACTGAGTGCAACTAAGCTTTAAGGCCTCTTGCACATTACCATATTTTCGGTCTGAGTGCGATCCAACAAAACATTCGGACCAATGTTATTCTATGGGGTTATGTACATGTCCGATTTTTTTTTCCTCTAACCGATCGCTGCATGCCCGAGTTGGATCCAATTATCAGATCACACTCGGCCGAGAATAAAGTTATCATATTCTGGAAGTGCCATAAAACCCCCAAAACAATAGCAGACTTGCTATTTTTTTTTCAATCCAACCATAAAAATATGAATAAACGTTATCTAATACAATATGTGCACTCTAAAATGGTGCAATTAAAAAATACAACTTCATGCAAAATTAAATATAGACTTTCAAACAGCTAAAGTGATAGAAGAATAAAAAAAGTTACAGCTTTTAGGCTGCAGAGATGAAAAAAACAAAATGAAAATTGCTGCTCTCTTACAGCCTCTGCTGCTTCTTTATGGGGTTAAAGAGGTTGTTCAGGATAGAAAAATGACTTGCTTTTCTTTCAGAAAAAAGTGTTCCCTGCCCATGAGCTGCGCCTGGTATTTCAGCTCAGCCACATTCAAGACTATACAGAACCATTTTGTTCTGAACATTAATACCCTGTATTTCACCTCTGTAGAGTTTGTCCCTGGCACAGGTATTGCCCATTGAGCAGTGAAGCTTGCAGTGCATGCAGTGACATTTTTTAAAGGGGTTTTCCATTCTTATGATTTACCTATACTTAGAATATGTCATTAATATTAGATTTCTGGGGGTCCAATCAGCTGTTACCATCTCCGCCAAAAACCGGATGTAAACAGTGTACGGAGCAATGTGTAGTGGTCGCTCCTGGGTACTGCAGGACAGCTCCTATTCAGACAAATAGGTCATCAACATCAAAGAAGTGGCAAAACCTTTTAGCAGTAAGTAGTCACAATTCTACCTTGGTCTGGAATGCGAAGTCCGTGTGGACGAGGAAGGGGCTTCCAGATGCCAGCTGAAGAACTCGCCTCTCTACCATCACATCCAGCTTATCACCTCCGGCTAGCAGGGCTCTTTTGCTGATGATCTTAACAGCAAATTCTTGGTGGGTTAAAGTATCTTCCGCCATCAGGACCTTTCCAAAGCTTCCGAAGCCGAGCACATGCTGGAATAATAATCACTCCTTTATGGAATGAGAGATTGTGCTGGAGCTTGGATGGCCAAACACCGCTGCATCCTATCAGGGAAGATAAATGGGAAATATCACAATAAATCTAACATTTACAGGACATTATTCAGTCTGAGGAAATCTTTTGTTCTAAGTAAAGCTTGTACTTCATTTTATAAATTGTGTTAATGAACTTTATTAATAAGCAACTTAGTATTCTTGTAATCAATCTGTTTTGTCTGTTTAAAAAGGAGAAGTCATAAATTGATTACATTTCCATTATACACTTGGCTGTTATAGGGTTGATCAATATGAACATTTAAAGGGTTTTTCCTTAAAGGGGTATTCCCATCTCCAAGATCCTATCCCAATATGTAGTAGGTGTAATAATAATAATATTAGCAAATACCTCCAATTAGAAATGTAGTATAGTATTTTTGATTCACTATCCCTCTTACCTCATGTGCAGGCATCTCAGGACCTTAGGTATCCATGGTTACGACCACTAGCAACGAGCTAACTAACTGTGACTTTATCAGTGGACGTAACCATGGATACCCAAGGTCCTGCGATGCCTGCACATGAGGAAAGAGACATAGCGAATCAGAAAAACTATACTACATTTCTAATTGGAGATATGTGCTAATATTATTATTACACCTACTACATATTGGGATAGGATCTTGGAGATGGGAATACCCCTTTAATGACACTTATCACTAGAGACAAATTGTATGGATTTTACTGGGACATTCTATTTACAGTGGATTTATTCTCAGTGAATTCAGTTGCCTTTATTAAGCTTTGGGGTACTAGGGTATGGAAAGACTCCCAAAGCACAGTAAAGGTAAGATGTAGAAAAAAAAGACCCAAAAAACTAATACTCACCTCACTCCTCACCTTTTCTGCTCTCCCACAAGGTCCTTGAACCCAGCTCCTTACTGACAGCATGCGCTGATGGAACCCGGTCATCTTCACACTAGGCCAAGACTTCCCGTCGTGACTAGTCCTGGGATGTCCCTGCGTATACAAAGGAATATCCCAAGTCTACTACGTGGCGCATGTCATCATGCTGTTACGACATGCGCCACGACCCTATGACGCTCACTCTAGACCATGACTTCCAGACACAGGGACATCCAGGGTCTACTCCCAGCCTAGAATGAAGATGCCTGAGCTGTCAGTGCACGGTGAAGGTAAGTAGAGGTGTTGAGGACCATACGAGGGACGAGCAACAGAAACATTATTTTTTTTAAACCTTTTGCCGGCCCTGCACAGTTCAACAAGATGGTGGCCACCATTTTGCTGAATTTCTTAGGAGCAAATTACAAAAAATATGAAAAAGAACACTGATTTTTGTAAAATTCATCTTCACTTGAGTAAATTCCCCCAACTCTATTTATCACCTATCTTATTCTGGGACCCTCATGATCACTAGAATAGGACACCTGCAGTTGACCAGTGAGGAGGGGTTTGATAGGGTGGTGGTGAAACATGCATATATTTTCAACTCAATATTTATGGGACTGACTGAAACAGCAAAGTGCTACAGTATTCTGCTGGCAACTCTAGATGGGAGATCAGAAAAGATGTTTAAACATGTTGTACCTCTCTAATAGGGCTTTAGCAGCAGTTTATTGTTAATCTGGTGCACAATCTAACCACAAATGCTTTCTGGGAGTTCCCTAACACTAGGCATGTGGACGGGCATCTGGACAGGCATGTGGTTGGGCATCTGGACAGGCATGTGGATGGGCATCTGGATGGGCATCTGGACGGATGCTACAACTGTCACTCAAGAGCAGAAGTGTGGTAAAGCACTTACTGCAGAATGCAAAGAGCATTTCAGAGTCACAGAATTCCCAAAAATAGGGAGCAACGTACACCAGAATAAAGCTAAATTTTCTCAGTCACAACACTGCTAAAAATTAAAATTTGCAGACAAACCTGCTGACAGACTCCTTCTTAGAAAATCACTCCAGCAATTTTTTTGCCATATATAAAGATTACTCGCCATCAATATCCTAGTTATTTAACCAGTTTATGACAGGCTGTTTTCCCCTATTCCTGACCATACACATTTTCAGGTTTTATCATACATGTGCTTTTAAGGGCTCTGAAAACAATGTTCTTGCTTAGATATTCAAAAGTTTTGCCTTTTTTTTCAATACATGGAGCTTAATATTTGTCATTTTTATATTCCTTTTTTCTTGTTAATATCGGGCGGAAAATGTAAATAAAAATAGGAAATATATGTCTATTTTTGCACTTTTTTTCCCCACAAAGGACAAGTAAAACATTTTTAAATTGCATTCCCCTTTTCATAAAAATGATTTTTAGATATTGAACATATTTTTCTTTTCAATGGGGACAGAGCTAGAAACAGTGATTCAGACTAGTAGGGTCTCTCTTTTTTTTTTTTTTTTATTTATGCATTTTTTTCTATTTTATTTTTGCTTTTTTTCATTTATTGTTTCATACATTTTACACACTATGCTCCCCATAAAGTCTTAAAAGACCTTTGGGGGACATTTTAACATATTAATATTCTTCTTATTGCTAATTTGCCCTGTAACTGACACTGGTATATTCGCCCCAGTTACAGGGGAATTTCAGCCTGCTGACTGCATGGCAAAGCTGACTTGATCTCCTGCTACCCAGCAGCTCCTGTTCCTTCCCTACAGCTAGTGATCACATGTTTCCTGGATCTGGAGGAGACAGCATGGTCAGTGCTTCCCAATCTATTTTTAATCTGTATACAAAAGTGCTGGTTTAGCTCTGTATATATAGCCATGGAGATGGTAAGTTTGGTAAAATGCCATGTTCTAACGTCTGTCTGGGATGTCTGGCTGTGTATGACAATATAGCTGCACTCTGAAATACTAAGAATAATAAATGTAGAAAATTGGAACTGCATTACTGCCATAGAAAATAGGTAAATGCTACATTATGTACATATGGAATATTGGAAAAAAATGGAACGGCGATATTACTATAAAAAAATTACCGTATAAAGAAGGTAGCTGGCACCTGTACACACTAGTTTGGATGTGCTGGTCAGTTTTTTTGTTTGTAGAAAAGTCCTATGACATTTGCACTCCTACTGCCATCAGCCTTAGGTGGTTTTAATTAGCTGGTTCCTTCCTGCCCCATAAATTGTGGGCTTTTTATTCCAGGAGAGGTGTCTTATCAGGACAGGGACCCAACAATAAGGTACGCCTTGAGAATGGCTGTTGGGCTCATATATATTGGCCAATTTAAGCGCTAAATACCTTCTTTTTACTGTGAATTTTTCTACAGCAATATTGCAGCTCCATTTTTTCCAATATTCTATTTGTACATTACATAGTGTTTACCTATTTTCTATGGCAGTAATGCAGCTCCAATTTTCTAAATGTATTATTCTTAGTATTTCAGAGTGCAGCTATATTTTCTCTTAGAATAAGTGTCTTAGCTGGCACCTGTACACACTAGTTTGGATGTGCTGGTCAGTTTTTTTGTTTGGCTGTGTATGACAGCCTGCTCCCACCCCACAGCTTCACGATCTTGTGCAAGCTGCGTACACTCCACTGACGTTTTAGAACGTCAATGCAGAGTAATGAGTGGACCGCGCAGAAATTTATAATCCAGGGGTCGTCCAGAAGTACTTTATTTTATCCCACCTCAGTTATATCTACACATCCCCCTACATTATAAGGAATTGGATCATGTGATCTCCAGTCTGACTATTCCAGTACATGCACTAATGTTGACAGGAGTCAGACTCTGATCTCATGTGATCTGTACGATGACCTCATCACCTATCAAATCCCTCCTGTCAGCTCAGACTCTTCCCCTCACCCCCCAGCCTCAGCCTCCTGGTCGCCCTGTACGTCCTCCCATGCAGCTAAAGATATGTTTGTAGACTTGTCTAAAGAAATCCTGTCTTTGCCGCCATAGCAGCCAACCATAGAACAGCTTTAATTTAGTTTATGTAAGTGAGCAGTGACATAGTAGGGAAGACCGGCTGAAGCCGCATCAGATAAGGCATCATCAAACCTGTCTGAGGCTCTGTGCACACATTAAGTATTTGGTGCAGAAATTTCTGCATCTCTTGGCAGGAAAAACCCCATGGCAAAAACGAGCATTTTTCTGCATTTTTCACTTGCGTCTTCTCATGAACAGTTTTGATAAATGAAGCTCTGAGACTCTGCATTATACATCAGGGGACAGCAGCTCTATGTCACTGATCCACCACTGCTGTCAGGAGATGGGATCAAGAACAACTGATGAGAATCTAGCACTATGGGTAATGTGGTCTGCATTACAGGAACCATATTTAGAAGACCTCAATATGGCAGATAACGAAGACATGACACATCCGCTACAGCAGGCACACAAGGCAGACAAGGATTTCTAAATGTACGACGTATGGTGATGAGAAGCAACTGCAATGCTCATGAAATAAAGCTCCTAAGAGACGGACAATCCTTTTACAAGTATCACTAGGATTATTATTTTTATTATTATAGTGCCATTTGCGCTTTACATGTGAAAAGGGGCATACATAGTAAAAACAAGTACAATAATAATGAACAATACAAGTCAGCGACTGGTCCAGGAGGAGAGAGGACCCTGCCCGCGAGGGCCACAGTATACAAGGGATGGACGAGGATACAGTAGGTGAGGATAGAACTGGTCGTGCAGCAGTATGGTGGAGTAATGGTTACTGCAGGTTGTAGGCTTTTAGGAGTAGGTGGGTCTTTAGGTTCCTTTTGAGGGTTTACACAGTAGGTGAGAGTCTGATATGTTGGGGTAGAGAGTTCCAGAGTAGGGGGGATGCATGGGAGAAATCTTGTATGCGATTGTGGGAAGAGGAGATAAGAGGGGAGTAGAGAAGGAGATTGCAATATTCTAACATTTGCACAAATTTGGCAACTTATTGGACAGTTTTCTGCAGAAAAAGTCAATTAACGGGTTGCCACTACTTGTCAACTACTTCTGAAATGCTACAGTGCCCCAAATAAACGAAAAAGACTTCATATTTACCAAGAGACTCAGTGTCAACATCGTTGGAATGGCACCATTCCAGGAGGTATGTGCTTTTTATTTTATTTCAGGCACTGTAGCATTTAAAGGGGCTATGTCACCAAGGTTTTGACACCTAATCTGAGATAGAATATATATAGATATAATTCTGTATATAAAGAGAAATGTGTCACTTATTTGGATGCTTTCGGTAGTTTTGAGAAAATTACCGTTTTATCTAGTAGATTATCTCTAGAGGACTGCCAGGTAGTCATCCATATTCATGAGCTCTGTATAACCCCACCCCCACAACTGATTGTGAGCTTTCTGCCTATGCACAGTGTATACACACAGAAAGCTGCCAATCAGTGTTGTTAGCAGAGCTATACAGAGCTCAGAATTCAGAGAACTGGTAAATCTGTAGTAGATAAAACTGTGATTTTATCAAAATTATAACATAATTATGTAGCCCAATGAGTAGTACATCATTGGTATAAGGGTCCCTGCCCCTATATCATGCTGCTCTCAGATAGAGTAACAAAAAACTGCTGTCAGATTCCGTTTAAAAAGGTGTCAGCATTTTCCATGTCTTGTGGTAAATCTCAGCAGAACTGAACCTGGACATTACACAATGATAAGAACATTTCACCATGATTTGGGAACAGATAACTCTGACCACTTTTTCTTGGTAAACTGACTACAACCCATGTAATCATCTGCTGTAATATAATATTGGCTTGGGTAATTTTTTTATTATAAAGGTAGATTTGGAATCATTTTGCTGACTTTATTCCTGGACTACATGTGGAGGTATAAAACATGTACAATAATGTTCCCTATAATTACTAGTTACATTTCTCTACTTACCTGAGCCTCCCAGGTCCTCCTGTAGGTCTTCTTTCTTCTGAATATTGGTCTTGATGATTGGTTTCTTTCCTTCCTCTGAACAGTCCAGGCTGATTCTTCTGTTCTTCAGTCCTTTACTCAGGACAATGACGTCTTTATCCACTTGGTCCATCTCTCTGGTGGGAGACAGCTTCCGTCCTGAGTCTGGTTTCTTCCTCTTTTTTCCCTTACTTTTGGGATTTTTGATTGAAGACTTCTCATAAGCCGATGAGTCCAAGTGTGTTCTGTTCTTGAGTCCTTCTGCCTGGACAAGGATGTCCTCATCCACTCGCTCCATCTCTGAGGTGGAAGACATCTTCCGTCCTGAGTCTGGTTTTTTAATCTTTCTTCCCCTCCTTTTGGGTTTTTTGATTGAAGACTTCTCATCAACCGATGAATGCTCATTCTCTTCCTCCCTACAACTTCCTCTTTCTCCATATAAGCGCTTTGCTCACAGTCCGCAGACAGCGTCTTCACTGTCACCAGTCAACTCCAACTGTCACTTTCCTCAACTGTCAACTGAGCACACGGGCACCTGGATGGAACTGGTCATGTGATCAGTAACTGACCAATAAGATTCCAAGGTGTATGCTACAGTATTAGTATAGAAATATATCAGTTTGATGCAAGGGCTGTAATGAAATTAAATTTGTTTCTGTTCTACTGTTTTTTAGTTATTTGATTTAAACTTTATCTTTTCCATTTTCCATCACTTCAGTATTATCTCACAGATAATTTTAGGATTTTAGGGCCCATTTTAACAATATGCTGTATTATTTATCCACATGAAAATCAATAAATTATATACCTGACCATTGTACTTATTAAGAAACAGTTGAGAGCGCTACATTAATTTCATCGAGTGGCTGCGAACAAAGCAAGCAAGATGAGTTTCTCATCCAGTGCTGTACTCCGCATAAGCAGTGGCTAAAATGACAAAGCTAAGCATAATAATGTTTGTTTTGAATTGCTGCCTATGCAGAGTGCAGAAATCTATGACAAACTAATTTCAACTTCAGTGCTATGTATAAGCAGTGACTAAAATGACAGAAAATGAGCATTAAATTATTGAAAACAGCTCTAATCATGTGCAGTGCATATAACCAGTGTTCATTCATTCGCTACTCATTTTCTGTTGGCTCAGTCTCGGCCTATGTAGAGTGAAGCACTCGAGATGAGTTTGCCATAGGTTGTTGTGCTCTGCTTAGTCAGCGACTTTTATGATAAAGCTCACTTCATTATACTAAGCTTTGTAATTTCGATCTCTGCTTATGTAGAGAGCAGCAGCCAATGGCAAACTCATCTCACCTTCTGCGCTCTGCATAAGTAGCATTGGGTGGGCATTCGCTCTGCCACTCAATACTGTTTTCATTTATTACTGGGAGCTGCTTTTACAGTTTAGCATTTTTTCTAATTTGAACTAGTGTTACAAATAAGGCAAGGGACTGATTTAGGATTAGGCTCATGGTTAGGGCTAGGTTTAGGGCTGGGGTTGGGGACCAGATTAGGATTAGGGTTAAGGATAAGGATTATGGTTAAAGTTAGGAATGGGGCTAAGGTAATAAATTGTTACATGAAAAATGTAATAAGAAAATAAAAAGCAAACAAATAGAATAATGTATACAATTTTATATATTTAAAATTCGAGATCTGATTTCAGCAAAAAGAAGAAAAAAATTAAGAGATGAAATCGCAAAGTATAATTACATCAGTATTTTCCTTAAATTACAATACACGTGCAATACTGGGCTTTTGGAAAGGACTCAGGGAGTGCTAATGGTTCATGGGTTAATGGGGCACATACTTGTCTTGTCCTGAGTGATTGCAATCCACGCTGTGACAGTGTGCTATCAGCATAGTGCACAGCAGCCAGCAAGTTTTTTTATTAAGTGCACACGCGCACTTAATAACCCGCTGTTTATCATGGTTACCACTCTGCTACGGTGAGCGGGAGGTTACCGCTTACCGTAGCAGAGTGGTAACCATGATAAACAGCGGGTTACTAAGTGCGTGTGTGCCCCTAGTAACCCGCTGTTTATCATGGTTACCAGCCTGATCGCTGGTCCCGCTGGTCACACACAGCGATGTGTGCTGACCAGCGGGAGGGCAAAGACCAAAAAATGGTCCAGGACATTTTGCAGCGATCAGCGACCTCACAGCAGGGGCCTGATCGCTGCAAAGTGTCACACATAGCGACATCGCTGGTGAGGTCGCTGTCGCGTCACCAAAACCGTGACTCGCTAGCGATCTCGCTAGCGATCTCGCTATGTGAGACCGGGGCTTAAAAGACAACAGGTAAATGTTAAATGCACTACAAACCTCAGGCTTTTATTTTATTATGTGATAGCTCACATTAAGTGCGTTTTTTGACATGCCCTAAGTGTGGTGTTTCTTTCTTGTGTTTTCCCATAAGTTTCTTTGCAGGACTTAAAAAGGCATAAAAAAGACACAAACATATCTGAATTAAATAAAATGAAATATGGAAAAAGCTAGTAATAATATGCATGAAAACAATGGAGTTTTTTTTGCAAGCAAAAAAAAATCCACAAAAAAACCTGTGTGAAAAAAAGTCTACTGATGGTCTTAATAAAAGAGGTCTGTGTGCTTTAATAGAGGTTGTCTCATCTTGTCTTCTGAAGGACACTGCTCTCATGCCTCCTGGCTTCCTGCTTGCTGGGGTATTGTGCTCTTGCTTAAAGGAGTTGTCCATTACTAGGACAACCCCTTCTCAATCTGAACATTTGCCCCTTTTAGAATAAAAACACCTATACTCACCTCTCGTGCCAGCGCCGTTCCAGTAGTGTCGTGACTCGCAGAGATCAGCTTCCAGTTTTTAAATTGCTCTGATAAAGTGAAAGCGGCACCATGAACAGCTGTTATGGGCAATTGTGGGATTAATTGGGTTTTGCAGGACGTGTCTGTGAAATTCATCCCTAATGTATCTTTTAAGTGTTGTAATGCAGCGGCTTGCGGCATTACTGTATTGGTCCAGGATGTGTTTTGGCTGACCATGTAACTCCCCCTCAGGTGACTGGTCACATGACTGTGACCTAGCACAGGTCCTGTGCACACAGAATGTCTGATCACATGACTGTGACATCAGCACAGGTCCTGTGCACAGGAAGATATATAAACCCTGGTAGTCTTGAGACAGGGTGTGTAAGGCGTGAGGCCTGTTCCCGTGTGGGACACCGCTAGAGTGAGAGGCCTATTGAAGCCTGGAGGAGCCTGAAAGGCGGAGGCTGGATCCTATGGTGTAAGCGATCCCAGTAGCCTTGGAGGGCCAGAGGTTTGGAAGGCAAGAGTCCTGGAAGGCAAAGGCTGGATGTGAGGTGAGACCACATACCAGTAGCCTTTGAAGGAACGAGGGCTGGAGACCCCCATCTGGGAAGCCGTAAAGCCACAGTAGTGGCAGAACAAATCTGAGCAGCTAAAACCGGGCAAAAGGTAAAACACTGCTTGATGTGGACATTTCTATGAGTGACTTTGCTGTGGGCTGCAACTGGAGCCAAGTGGGCCTGTCTGCTGCTTGAAAGGCTCCTGGACATTATATATAATATGTTAGCGAGCCACTGAGTTGGACTCGGTTATAGCAGTTATGATGTATAATAAACTGCTGGAGTGTGAAAACTGGAAAAACGTGGCTGATGTGCTTTAATTGACCCGGTGCAGCGAGTATCCCCCAATATGATGACTAGCGCTGCCTTACATGTGGTTGGAGAATGCGGGCAACTGCAGCCCGGTTGCTAGGGACAACTGCAGCCCAGTTGCTAGGGGCAACGCCACAGGATGACGAGTGTGGATACAGGCATCTTGCTGTGGCTCGGCGGGGTCATGAAAATTAAAGCATCTTGCTGTAACTCGGAGGGGTTCCGAAAATTGTCCTCGCACTCAAACCTGGTTTGCTGTAGCTCGGCGGGGCCACGAAAAATTTTCTGGGGAAAGCGGTGAAGTGTCTAGTGTGAATAGTGTACTGCGATGGCTGTGAACGGAGCAGCAAAAGAAAATGAAGCTATTGAGTGATTAAAGTGCCGGTTAAAACCGCAGCAGGTATTTAAGAAACGTCTGCAGGACATGGTGCAGGAACCGCAGGAGCTGTGGGCACCATATAGAATGGCGGCAGTGAACCATTCTGTGAACTCTTCGGGGGCGCCAGTATTGTCCCAAAGTGCCCGGGGAGGTGGTAAGAGATGTTGTGAACTGAGTCCTAAGACTATTGCTGATTTTTTTTGTAAAAAGCCCCCTACAGGTGTGGGTGTCCAAAAGGGGGCGGAGTCTCAAAAGGGGGCGGATTTTCACAAGAGCGTGGAGTATAGAAAACCAAAATTTGTTACTGGTTGTGGGGTGGTACTGCCTAAAAATGACGATTTGACCATTGATAACGGGGTAGCTCCAGTAGAGGGGGTTGACGTCAAAGTGGGAGGTGACCTGTTAGTCCAGAAAACCATGGGGAGTGACACAGACCCCGTAGCTGATGGTGACACTATGAAAGTAGAAAGAGAGGTAAGTCAGGAGGGGTTAGACGAGAGGAGAGAGTCCCCCTCTCGTCGTCGACGGCGCAAGGGCCACAAAAAGGTTGCTCCTGTAGTCTTTGCTGAAAGTGAAAATAAAGAAAATGTAGTACTGTGTGCCTTTGTTTCAAGTGTGGATCCTCCTTTAGAGGCAGAAGAGGAGGTGACGTTGCCAGTATCAACCTCCGGTACAGTACTGAGACAGAAGGATCAGGATCTGACAGCCCTGAAAGAGGAGGCGGCCAGTCATGACCAAGAGCTGGAGCCTATCAGGCAGCAGTATCAGAGTGACGTGCAGCAACCATGGGAAAACCTGGAGAACGTGTCCTCAGACCAGCGGAGCCTGGAGTCTGAACAGCAGAAAATATACCAGGTTGTGAGGAACTTACAGCGAGACATGGAGGGAAGCAACGAGGAAATTAACCAATGGAAGGAAATGTTCTACAAAATTAAGGAGGACCGCCGCAAAATCAAGGAGGAGGTTTTTCAATTGGAGATTGACAAAGCGAAGTGTGAAGATGAGTTGTGCGAGGTGAAAGATCGCTTCTCTCTGGTACAGTTAGAGCTGTCTGCCCTCAAGGAGGCGCTGCAGGATGAAGTTTCTGGGCGTGAACAAAACCTAGAACGTCTGCGCGAACAGTTCAACCGGGAGCTGTGAATCCAAGAAGGAATATAGTGAACGCAGTGGGGAACTGCAACAAATTAAGAGAGACTATGAGGATCTCCTCAGGGTTAAAGAAAAACTAGAGGATAAGGCGGGTGCAGAACACATGCGCCAAGTGGTTGAGACCACTCTGCAGGACACCCGTGATGAAAATGATGATCTCCGCAGAAAGACCCTAGGACTGAAAGCTCAGGTGAAGGAGCAGCAGACATTCTGTGATAATCTCCAGAGGGCAGAGACGTGCCTTAAGGAAAGAATCAGCAAGATGGAAGCTGAGCAGAAAAAGATGGAGGAGTCTATCGGAGAAGCCACAGACCAGGGCCAGTAGTTGGCCACTGGAGATGGGAGGTATGAAACAGATACCTCCTCGAATAATACGAGCTCGGGTGATTCGGTGGATGTAGGAGCCGAGATCAAGGAGCTCAAGGAGTCGCTAAAAACCCATTTGAAGCAAGAGAAGCTTGAGAGATTGGCTGTTGAGAGCCGAGTGGGCGCATTGGAGACAGGTCTGAGAGAACTCTACTGTTAAAGGAGCAGTTGAAGCAGGAAGAGCTTCAGAGATGGGCTGCTGAGAGGCGAGTAGCTGAGCTAGAGGAAGAAGTTTTCGAGCTCAATGGTCGCCTAGCAAAGTATCACTTAGTGAACGAGGCCTCCTTGGAAAAGGAAAAGGGCAAACAAGTTGCACTCACTCCCTTAAACCATGAGAAGGTGAACCTGAGGAGAGCTAAGAGAGTGTTAACAGAAGATAAGTATGAGATGGAAGTGGTCAAGATGAAAATTCTTGAATTTGTAGCTGTGAGTCAGCTCAGGGGAAGCATACAGGGTGAAGAAGCTGAAAGTCAGTTGCCACTGAAACCTGAGCTAGATGATCGTTTGGAGACCACTGGTGAGACAGAAACCTCTCGGTACAAGTGCCTCATAGATGTACCCAAGGATTTGAGAGAAGAATGCACCAGTGAGTCCGTGCATGAAGATTTTAAGAAGGCCGTGGGAGCCTGTAAGGTGTACTCGACCTCAGAAGCTAAACAGCTGGTGGTCTTGTCCACGACTGAAGTCACAGTGAAGAGGGTGGTGATCCTAAGTGACATGCACTGGCGATGTATTCGCACGAAGCGGTTTCTCCGGTTGAAGACGGAACAAGCCGTTAGACAACTGGAGCTTATGAGAAAAGCTCACAGTCGGCGGGAAGAGGTCATCCAGGTGCCTCATGTTCTGGTGAGAAAACTCATTGGGAGAAATGGCCGAGCCATGCAGATGATGGTAAAGAAGTCTGGTCTGGTGAAAGTAAGCAGTCCACGTGATCGTCAGGACTGGATACCAGATGAAGACGGCATGGTGTCATTCTCCGCTGTAGGAACGGAAGAAAGTCTTGCATATGTACGCATGCTGATGGAGTACCGAGTGACCGACCTGCGAGAGGTAGAACAGTTGAATCTCGCTAGACTGCGAGTGGATAGACAGCATCATCTGAGCAGCAGAAGATGGCAGCCGTCTAGAAATTGTGAGACCAGACAGAGAAAGTGCCCCCTAAATAAGAGAACAGCTACAGCTGAAGTTAGGGACCTTTCAAGATGTCCTGAGAGTTGTGGGCGTGGGTTTAGAGGTAGTGAGACCTCCAGTAACTCAGGTTTGAGAGGCTTATACAAACGACCCAATAGAGTACGGGACAGTACGGAGTCGAACCGGACCTTAGATACCATGGCATGTAAGTCACACTGCTGTATGGACCGCTGGGAGCGGGGGAGGTCTGACTAGGTTACGACTGACGCTGGGAGCGGGGGAGGTCTGACAAGGTTACGACCCGGAAAGGTGACTTGACGAAGTCAGTGACAATGACAGATGGTAGGTCCCTAAGGAATGGGCTAATGTCATTGACTAATGTTCCAGGGGCTGAGCAGCGCAATTGTCAAGTACATGGTCTCTGTGTGAACTGGGGGTTATAATGTGATTGTGTATATTATGTGTTCAACCCCACAAGTTTGAACAGAGTGGGGGGATATGTAATGCAGCGGCTTGCGGCATTACTGTATTGGTCCAGGATGTGTTTTGGCTGACCATGTACCTCCCTCTCAGGTGACTGGTCACATGACTGTGACCTAGCACAGGTCCTGTGCACACAGAATGTCTGATCACATGACTGTGACATCAGCACAGGTCCTGTGCACTGGAAGATATATAAACCCTGGTAGTCTTGAGACAGGGTGTGTAAGGCGTGAGGCCTGTTCCTGTGTGGGACACCGCTAGAGTGAGAGGCCTAGTGAGGCCTATTGAAGCCTGGTGGAGCCTGAAAGGCGGAGGCTGGATCCTAAGGTGTAAGCGATCCCAGTAGCCTTGGAGGGCCAGAGGTTTGGAAGGCAAGAGTTCTGGAAGGCAAAGGCTGGATGTGAGGTGAGACCACATACCAGTAGCCTTTGAAGGGATGAGGGCTGGAGACCCCCATCTGGGAAGCCGTAAAGCCACAGTGGTGGCACAGTGGATATCTGTTGGTACCCTGATGAAGGGGTGTGGAACACCCAGAAACGCATAAGCATTTACCAATAAACAAGGATTTTATTTTATGTTCCTGATTTGAGGATTTTTCAGCGGCGCGGACATATATCTCTACCTTCACCACCTTTGGATTTATTCTGGTCCTGTGGGACACCTATTTAAGATCCGCTGCAGCTGCCTTTTATATGTTATGGTAGTTGTGTCCACAAACAACCTAACCAGGTGAGAACCACCTTTTTACTATTATTCCCTATGCCTACAGGTGTAACCCTATTGGGCTTTGCGCTCTCTCTCTCTTTGTATTTTTTCAACAAGGAAACATGAAACACAGGATTAATCTTCCAGGAAGTAGGGACATCCAACCTAACAGCAGACGGGTTAACAACCTGAAGCACCTTAAATAGACCCACAAACTTAGGACCCACTTTTTTAGAGGGAATCCTCAACTGCAGGTTCTTTGAGGACAACCAAACCATGTCACCCACAGTAAACAAAACCTCCTTTTGTTTCCTGTCAAAATACTTCTTGGACTTCTTGTTAGCCTCTTGAAGGTTGCAACGTACATTAGTCCAAACTCTCTCCAAATCACCGGAAAAATTCTCCTCCTCTGGCACCGCCGACCCCAATTTGGAGAACGAACCAAAAGACGGATGTCTCCCAGTACAACAAAAAAAAGGAGAACACCCAGCAGAGGAGGGTATATGATTGTTGAGAGCAAATTCTGCGAGAGGCAGAAACTCAGACCACACCTCTTGATTGTCCGCCACAAAACAACGCAAAAACTATTCAACATCCTGGTTCTTTATTTCAGTCTGTCCATTAGACTCAGGATGATACCCAGACGAAAATGACAAATGGACTCCCAACCTGTCACAAAAAGCACGCCAAAAGCGAGCCACAAACTGAGGTCCTCTATCAGAAACAATATCCGTGGGAATGCCATGGAGCTTGACAATCTCCTTAACAAATGCCTTAGCGAGTGTCTTGGCGCAGGGCAACTTAATGAATGGAACCAAGTGACACATCTTACTAAAACGGTCCACGACCACCCAGATGACAGTAAAACCCTCAGACACAGGAAGATCAGTAATATAATCCATTGTGAGAAGCGTCCAAGGCGCACTAGGAACCTCCAGAGGGCAAAGCAACCCCGCAGCAGGAGTATGTGAAGCCTTTGACCTAGCACACACAGTACATTGACGCACCCACTTGATGACTTCCTTCTGCCATCCAGGCCACCAAAAACAGCGACTGATAAGTCTCTTAGTCTCCGAAATTCCTGTATGACCTGCCAACCGAGACTCATGACACTCCACAAACAAATCTCTCCTAAAGGCTCTAGGCACGAACAACCTCCCATGGGGAGTGTTAGATGGAGCATCATCTTGAGCTTTCAGAATCCCATTCTCCAAAAGAGTCCAATGCCGCCACCACAACTCCTTTCTGTAAAATGCTCTCCTCCTCCTCGGCACCGACCGTAGAAGAGAAGCTGCGAGATAAAGCATCGGCTTTAACATTCTCAGTACCAGGGATATAGCTAACAGAAAAATGAAACAGAGAAAAAAAAAGTGCCCACCTATTGTAGCTTGACGAGTATTCAAGCGCTTGGCAGCATCCAGATAGATCAAATTCTTATGATCTGAGAAAACCTGATAGGAAATCTAGCGCCTTCCAAAAAATGACGCCAAATGTTCAAATGTGAGTTTAATAGCCAGCAACTCCCAATTTCCAACATCATAATTCAGTTCGGTTTCCGAAATTTTTTTCGAAAAGGAGGCACAAGGATGTACCCCATCCTTGTTCTCCTGAGACAAAACTACTCTGACCCCCACCGATGAAGCATCAACCTCGACCAAAAAAGGCTTGGTTTCATCAGGCTGCATAAGGATAGGGGCAGAACTGAACCTCTCTTTGAGATACTTAAACGCTTCAATGGCCTCAGTAGTCCATTGGACCGTATTCGCACCTCTTCTGGTGAGATCGGTTAGAGGCTTAACAATTACAGAAAAATTCTTAATGAATTTCCTGTAATAATTGGCAAAACCCAAAAATCTCTGTATAGATTTCAAACCAATAGGCCTAGGCCATTCCTGCACAGCCTGAACCTTCACCGGGTCCATCTCAAAGCCCTCGCTAGAGACAATGTAGCCCAAAAAACTCATTTTCTGCACAGCGAACTCACATTTCTCCAGCTTAGCAAAGAGTGAATTATCACTCAATAAGACTTCACGTACACTCTGCCAATGGGTCTCTAGATCTGGTGAATAAATCAAAATGTCATCCAAATACACAACCACATTCTTACCAATCAAAGGTCTCAGGATGTCATTAATAAGGTTCTGAAAAAATGCAGGTGCATTGGTCAGACCAAAAGGCATCACCAGATTCTCAAAATGACCTACCGGAGTGTTAAAAGCAATTTTCCATTCATTACCCTCCTTCATTCGTAACAAATTGTATACTCCCCGGAGATCAATTTTAGAGAACCACTTGGCCCCCACCAACTGGTTAAACAGGAATTAACGGCAATGGGTAGGAATTGCGTACGGTAATCTTATTAATTTCACGAAAATCCAGACATGGACGTAAACCCCCGTCCTTTTTTTTTTTAACAAAGAAAAATCCAACTGCCACAGGCGACTTATAAGGTCTAATGTGACCAGCAGCCAGGCTAGTCTGTATGTATTCCTCCAAAGTCTTTCTTTCAGGGATAGTCAGATTAAACAAGCGACTCTTGGGAAGAGTAGCTCCAGGAACAAACTCAATGGCGCAATCATAATCCCTATTAGGAGGTAAAACTTGCGACGACTCCTCTGAAAAAACCCTCCAAAAATCTTAAATAGGTACAGGTAATTCCCCTTTTTCCACAGCCGCAATGCGACCATTACAACATTTATCATAGCATTTCGGACACCAAGACTTAGGCTGTGTGCCCACGATGCGTTTTTTAAGCGTTTCCGCAGCGGCAAAAATGCTGCAGAAACGCTTAAAAAATGCATGGTAGAAGGCCTGCCATCTTCACCAATGATAATCCGCATGTGCTGTGCACATGCTGCGGAAATTTCCGCTGCGGATTATCGCTGCGGAAAAAAACGCAGCACTACCAATCATTTTGTGGAAGCGCTGCGTTTTCGCCGCCATTGACTTGCATTGGAACACATGGATTCCGCATCACTGTATATGTAGATGCGCATTCCATGCGTTCCAATGAGCGGATGATACCCGGGTGTGGAGGACAGGAGACTCTCCTCCGGACCCGGGTACCATAGAACCTGTGAAAAAAAGAATAAAATAAAAAATAAATGTTATATTTACCTTCTGATGGCCCCCGCTGCGCTCGTCCTCCCATGCCGGCAGCTCGCGATGGACTTAAGGACCTGCGCTGACGTCATAGTCATGTGACGGGTCACGCGATGCTGACGTCGGCAGGTCCTTCAGTGTACCGCGATCTGCCGGCAGCCAGGACAGAGCGAAGCAAGACTCCGGGGGCCATCGGAAGGTAAGTATAGATTTATTTTTTTATTTTTAACCATTCTTTTACGGTCACACTATATAAATCCATGCGTTTGCATGGATTTATATAGTGTGACCAAGTTGACAAGCACTTTCCAAGTGATGCTAAAATCGATTGGAAAGCGCTTGTCAACCCGCATGCGGAAATGCATGTGAAGAACGCTTCACATCCGCATGTCCCTGGCAGGAAAAAACGCATGTACAATCCGGATGCGTTTTTTCTGCCAGGGAGATGCAGAAACGCTCAGGAAAAATCCAGAGCATTTCTGCATCGTGGGCACATAGACTTTATCACATTAGTAGACCAGTCCAGCAAAGGATTGTGCAGTTTTAAACAAGGCAATCCTAGAACGACCGGAGAGGGTAAATTATCTAATACAACCAAGTCCATAAGTTCTTGGTGAACTCCATTGATAGTGAGGGGAAATGCAGCAACCTTGTGAGTAATACATTTCAAGGGAGTGTTATCAATTGCAATCACAGAAATAGGTGATGACAAAGGTTTGGATTTCAATTTAAGGTTTTCCAAAAACCCTTTATCAATCACATTAAGTGTTGAACCACAATCCACAAATACCTGAAATTCAATCAAATTTTGCTGCAAAGTAGTACTCCCAGAAAGAAATACTCCTGCAAAGCGTAAACAAGCTATACCTCCAGAGACAATCCCTGCAAGCGTTGAGCCAAATCCTGGATGCAAACCATACTGATCCCCGAATTTCTTTCCTTTTAGTTTTTTTTTGGACTGGACTTACTGTTATGATTTGCAACATGTACTAAGGAAAGATAAGGGAAAACTGTCCCTACATTAAAACTAAGCTGAATCCCTACAATGTAGTGGGCTGCCTGTTCCTAGCGAACAGACCCGCCTTAGTCCTCGGCTAGTCTGAACGAAGACCTATAGCATAAGGGGAGGGGTCACTTAAAGAACTAAGGACTGGGACAAAAATGGGACACCTCCTAAACAGAGAAGTTGTTGCATAACACAAAAAGACAAACAGACAAAAGAATACTAGAGGTCCCAGAAGGACCAAGCGAACTGACAGAGAAAGGCACAGAAACACCTGGCTAGAGAAACAGTCAAACACTTAAGTCCAGTACAGCCAAAAGGGCGGAGCTGGAATATAAAGACAGATGGTCACGTGACCGAAAAACACAATATGAAAAAAAGAAAAACAGGAGGGTTCTAACCCCCCATAGTCATATTGTAAATAAAAAACACCCAGAATAAAGTCCTTTACATGAAATAATGACACAGACTCCTTTATTGAAATAAACACTCCCTGTCCCTCTTTTACCCATTAATTATGGAAAAAGGAAAAATAATAAACCACCATATTCCTCACCTGTCTGACGAAAAGATAATCCATTTGTTTTGTGACAAGTCTAGCTCGGCTACATCTAGATGCCTTGCTGAATGGTTGCATGATGCGACCATTCAGCTTGGCGTCCAGTAGAGACACTAATGCTGCTCGTGCTAGTGCAGCATCAGTGACTTGCAGTGACGGGAATAAAGTGAACGAAGTTCATTGCCAATGAACTCCATTCACCTCACTGATGTCAGTGCAAGTGGCATGGGAAAGTTCTCAAGGCACTAGCACGCATGTGTCAGTTTCAAGTTGTTTCAGTGACCAATCTTAGTACCAACAATTATGTCCCCCATCTGTACACCATACCATCATTGCTGCTGACAAGTAAGCAGAGACCTGTAGGGAGCACTAGAACAGCAGCTCTGGAATGTAAGGGTTTAAATGGGTTATTCGGTAAAGATAAGTTATTACCTATACACAGTATCGGTGATAACTTACTGATCGGTGGGTTCTGACAGATAGGACCCACATCAGCAGAACATTGAATTTTTATCTCCAACCTTGAACTATTAGAATGGAGTGGCAGTGCACATGCTTAACTGCTGCTTCATTCATTCTATATGGGGCTACCTGAAAAAGCGATGGCTCAGCAGACACGTAGAGAAGTAATGGAGCAGCTTTCGAGCATATGCCCTGCCACTCCATTCTAACGTGGATAAAAGTGCCCCATTCTGCTGATCGGTGCAAATCCCAGTGGTCGAACCTCCACTGATCAGTAAGTTATCACCTATCCTGTGTATAGATTATAACTTGTTTTCACCGGATAGCCTTTTTAAGTGGGTATGTAAAGCTTTTCTTACTTTAGACCTTATTTTATTCTAGATAGTGGACCGCCCCCTCCAATGAGAACACCAGTTTCAATGTATCAATGTATGACTTTTCTTAAAGCGCACCTGTCAGCAGGATTGTGCTCAGTAAACTACATACACTGTCAGGTGGGTGACATTACACTTATTAATATGATACCTTGGTTGATGAAATCTGTCTTGTGGGTCTTGTGTAATCTTTACTTTCAGTTTGGAGATAATGATACGCTCGTGCTCCGGGGTGGCCTGTGGGGGGCTCTCTATCTGGTGCTCTACTTACATATTCATCTGTATGCTCTTATGACAGCTCACTGATCCTTCACTGACCTGCCTCCTATTTTACATAATGCATCTAGTAATGCGGGGCTAGGTAAAATAGGAGGCAGGTTAGTGAAGACAAAATGAGCTGTCATAAGAGCATACAGATGAATATGTAAGCAGAGCACCAGATAGAGCGCCCCCCACAGGCCTCCCCGAAGCATGAGCATATCATTATCTCCAAACTAAAAGTAACAATTACACAAGAACCACAGCACGGATTTCACCAACAAAGGTATAATTTGAATCAGTGTAATGTCGCCCACCTGACACTGTATGTAGTTTACTGAGCACAATCCTCCTGACTGGTGAGCTTTAACATAGTAGAGATATGTTGATTGTCCTGCTCATGGTAATATAAGGTGTCTGGCAAATCTATTGGAATCGGGTGAGATCATTCTTCGCTGATGCAGGAAATATTTATTGGAAACATCTGACATCAGTCCCTTATGGGCACCTCTTCCAGCCAGCAGTTTTAGTTGGGAGTGTCCTAAGGAACAGGAGGATGTGTTTATTGAGCGCACAGAGCAGAGAAAGTTAAAGCTGATGGGGGAATAGACAAAGGACCCTAGTCTGAAAATAAACCATGACTGACTAAACACCAGCAAGGATACGGATGCTCAATGAAATATATGTGAACTCAAAGGCACATACGCTTCAGTCACCGAAAGTGACTCTTCAGACAAAGCTCCGAGAAGTAAAATAAGCTGTCACATCCTGGAGAAAGTCAAGATGAACTCCTCAAGACGGTAAGAAGACTGCATTACTGCTGAGCAGAGCACGTACAATATCAGCCAGTCATTATGTGCAGGAAATGCTGCATATTGTTGTGTCCCTGCATCGACTATATAGTTATGTACAAGAAAATATATAAAATATGCGACAGTGATTATAAAGGTGACATCACGTTATATAGTAAAGGAGATGGCTACGCAGACACATTCTAGTATGATGGGACATCCAGAAATAGTACAGACTTGGCTGCAATTAATAATTTTGTATCCAGCCATATGAAAAAAATATCTGAACAAGAGAATATCTTTTGAATGTACTGCAAATAATAATTCCTATTATTTACTGCAGCCAGCAAAATGACGACTGTGCTCACATTATGTTTCTAGACTCTGTATGCCCTGCGCATGTGTCCGCTTCCTGCTTTTATTAGAACTCAATGGGCATAAAGAATATTGGGTGGTAATATATGCACACTTAGGCACGTTTTAACAACTTGACACAGATTTGTGAACAAATCAATAGCCTATGTGCTATATATACTGTATATATTTATTTTACATTTAAGGAACAACTAGTGCAGTAGGATACTGGCCATAACAATAATAAATGTAGTGCAGCCCAATTGAAAATGCTGAAAGTGTTTATTCATGGCGATTGCAATTAATATTCTTTGTGTATACAGTGCTAGATTATTACAGCGCTGTTTATTGCATGACAAACGAGTGCAAATACTGTACAAATCCATGAAGAAACACAGGAGAAGAGAGCCCTGACAAATCAAGCCTTCAGAGATCTCCTTGTGGTTTATTCTATGACAATGTATTGCATCGTAAGGAAGAAAATAGCTAACAGATCCCATTCATCATTTGCAGATTTTTTTTAAATTTTGCATAAAATCAAAAATACTCTTTATCTTTGTCTTTAACTTTTTTTTTTTTTTATGGTCGCATATTCTGATAGAATGTTGTCATATTAGCAAAAAAAAAATGCTGAAAAATTACTCCAGTAGGGGGAATTGGAGTGTTTGCGCAAAAAAAATGCTTTTTTTTTTTTTTTTTTTTTTTTTTTTTTTTTTTAATGTTGCCATTGATTAATCAGCCGAAAACATTTAAAACACCCAACCCCTGCCTACATTGACGGACATAGAAAGAAACAAGTTGACACATTAAATAGACTTTAAGGCTATGTTACCATGATGAGTATTTGGTAAGTTTTTCTGCAGCATTTCTGCACCTATTAGGTAAATTAGGTGACTTGCATTCATTGAGGTTTTTACATGCTTTTTTTATCAGGGTTTTTTTATGCTACGGTTTTTGTCTCTTTTTGAGGTGTCAAGTTTTAAATAAAGCAGTTTTCTTTTTTATACTTCATTGTATTTGGGTCTGACAACTTTATTGATAACGCATGTAATCCGCACATGACTGTATTTACCTGCAGATTTTCTGCATCGATTGCAATTGTATGGGGTAAATCCACTGTGAGGCAGTGACCGGGATCGTATACCAAGGGATTATATATAACCCCCAGAATGTGTACAGAGACCTATTAAATCCATTGGAGTGCACAGCGGTCACAAACTCACCTGCGGCTGCAATGCAGGAATGAAGGTGAGCATTGACCTGGTCAGACTACCTGGCTAAGGCAGATTATGTAAAACCCAGTAGTGCCTTCATTTCTTGGAGGAGGTCACAGGAGGCAGTGGTGCGGCCTCCTCCCTCCAACCCGGGTTTTCCAGTCGCTCTTGCCACAGGTCCTTTAAAACAGGGTTCCCCAACTCCAGTCCTCAAGGCCCACCAACAGGTCATGTTTTCAGGATTTCCTTAGTATTGCACAGGTGATGGAATTATTGCCTGTGCAGGTGATGCAATTATCACCTGTGCAATACTAAGGAAATCCTGAAAACATGACCTGTTGGTGGGCCTTGAGGACTGGAGTTGGGGAACCCTGCTTTAAAACCTCTGCACTAAGGATTAGTGTTGTTCTATGTTGGAACCTACTAGGAGCATAGCCGGGAAGCTCAGCAGGATTGAGTGTGGCTGAACCCCCGCCAGGCTCTGCACCTGTCAGGCTCTGAGCGGCCCGGCGCGGCCGTTGCCCACGGCAACCGTTGTTTAAAGACTTGTGTTAACCCGGCTGCGAACCGGAGGACTGTCCAGTTTACCCGTGAGTTGCTGAATAAAGCTGTTAATGTTGGACTTGCTTGGGTCACTGCCTCAGTTACTGCAAGGTGTGAACACTGCCGCCTTACACCGCACATAAAACTTAGTGTACCCGCAGGAGAAACTGACATGTTGCATATTTCAAAACATGTACTGCATAAAAAAAGCACAGTGTGCATGAGAGTTCATAAATCCCATTCACTTTGCTGGAACTGTAAGGTGCAGTGTTTTTTTGCACAGAGAAAATATGCAGTGTCAAACACTCACCAAAAACTCATCATGGGCACACAGCATAGGGCTACATTCCCATGATGAGCTTTTCAGTGAGTTTTTAATGTTGCAGATTTTTTTGCAGCATTTCTGCACCCATTAAGTAACATTGGTTACTTCATTTTTTCAAAAATCTACATCATCAAAAACTCACCTAAAGTTCATCATGGGAACGTAGCACTAAAGGCACAAATTAAAAGAAGAATAAGACCACATGCACAAGTTGAATATTTGGTGAGTTTTCTACCTCAGTATCTGTAAGCCAAAACCAGGACAGTGGAACAATCAGAGGAAAAGTATAATAGAAACACGTCACCACTTCTGGATTTATCACCCACTCCTGGTTTTGGCTTACAAATACTGATGTAAAATACTGACCAAATACTCAACGTGTGAATGTGGCCTAAGGGTTTGTACACACACTAAGTATTTGCTGCAGACCTTTCTGAATCAAAAACGTGTCTTTTGGCAGGTAAAACAATGCATAAAAAATGCATTTTTTAAAATGACTTTTCCCATCCATTAAAATTGTTGAAAAAAGCTGCAAAAATTTGAAAAGAATTGACATATTGCAGGAAGATAAAAGCAAATCTGTATTATTCAGTATTCGGCCAGTATTTTTTGTCAGGAGTGGGAGCCAAAACCAGGTGAGGAACAATCAGAGAAAAGGTATAATAGAAACAAGTCAACAAATCTGCATTTATCACCCACTCCTGGTTTTGGCTCCCACTCCTGAGAAAAAATACTGACCGAATACTGATAGTGGGGCCGTGGCCTAAGGGTTCATGCAGTCTAGCATATAAATCACATTTGTGCTGTCCAATTTTTGATCGGACAACACACAGCCCCATGTTATTCAATAGGGCTCAACTGTCCAAGAGAAAAAAATTGTCGCATGCAGTACTTTCTTCTGAGTCTCAGATGAGACTCACCCATTCAAGTCTATGGATGCTTAAAAAAAAAAATCAGATCCTACACGGAACATCCGATTTTTACAGACACCTTTCTATTATGAACCTAAGAAACTGTATTTGATCATGTGTAGGTTTTGCGTAGCTGTATGAAAACAGATCACACATGGATGTAAAACACACAGATGGCACATGGATGAAAATGAGAAATAATCCACGTTTTCTGGATGAAATTTGAACGATTTCTCATACGCCCTAACTCTGTGCAATTTGTTTCTGCTGCACGTGGACGCAGTTATTAAACCATTATCCTCATGTATTGTACTCTAACTTGCTAGGCGGGATTCACATATCCAGCATTCATGTTCTGAATTAAAGTCAACAGCCTCATATATATCTACTAGTTTGTGTCAGGAGACCCATGGCCTGTCTGGACATTGTGGTCTGTACTAGAACCATGAATGTCTGCCATGTGAAATGGCCTTACAGTTAGGGTGCTTCCACACTGCATTTTGACACCCGTTCGTTGTACCCGTTGGAGCTTTGTTTGAACCCTTTGCAAAATGGGATTCGGGCGTATATACGCTGACGGGGCCATACACTATAATGTAGTGGACTGTATCTGAGTATCCGTCTCCAGTAAGCGTACACCTGAAAATGATGCACGTCAGAGCACACGTACGCTCTGTTGGCAGCATTATAGTCTATGCCCCTGTTAACGCATAAGCCTGATTCCCGTTTTGTGGCGGTTCAGACGTAAGCCCCGACAGGACCAACGAAAGGGTGCGAAAACACAGTGTGAAAGCACCTTTAGTCTAAAAAGATGAAGAAAAGTATACCATAAATTGGTGGCTGAATGGGAGAAATCAAGTAGACATCTGAGAGAGGTAAGGCCACACTGCTAGCACAGCCTGTCTGCTTTGATTGATGTCATCTCTATCCATATGTGAACCTGTGTCAAGTGGGGTGTCAATCAAAAGCAAAGTGGTGACAGAGAGGAGCATATGACTAATCCCGGCTGCTGCTGCACCACCATCTGCAAGCCAGGAAGGACCATTAGTATAACGGCATACTTTTGGTTTAGGCACCCTAATCATACTGAGAGGTGCCCTTTAAAGGGACTCAGTCAGCACTGAACAACTATGCAAACCAAGCACAGGCACTCAGTGCATTATGGTGTAGCCAAACATTTAACTACACCTTCCCAGCTCATTTTTCCTCCATCTTCACCCTCCTCTTTTCTTTGACTGACAGCTCTGGCTTCATGGAGCTGGAGAAGGGTGACGATACAGGGAAACCAAGCAGGTGCGAAGGTGCATTTGAATGTTTGGCTCCGCCATGGTGCACTGAGCGCTGTACTTGGTTTGAACAGTCATTCTGTGCTGACAGAGACCCTCTAAGTAAGTTTTCTATTGCAAGTACTTTGAAAAAACGGGTGCTCCAGAGCCTTGTTTAACCATGTGACACGTGCAGCACAGTAAATTCTTATTTATTTCTTATGCTTGTTTTCTTTAGTGCCATCATATTCCACAGGGCTTACTAGGAGAACATACAAACACCTTGCAGATTTGGTCCTTGGTGGGATTTGAACCCAAGACCCCTGTTCTGCAAGGCAACAATGCTTAAAGAGGCTTTCCACTAATTATTCATTAATGACCTATTCTTAGGATAGGTAATCGATGACTGATCGGTCATGGTCAGACACCCGGCACCCCCGCCGATCAGTTGTTATCGGTGTCGGCAGCCACAAATACTCACTTACAGAGCTGGCCATCTTCTGACAGTAGCAGCCGCAGGGTACTGCACATCCGCCACCTATTGATTTGAATAGGAGGCAAATGTACAGTACCCTGCGGTGGCAACTATCAGAATATGGCTGCTGACACCGATAACAGCTAGTTGCGGGGGTGCTGGGTGTCGGACCCCTACCGATCAGACATGGATTACCTATCCTAAGGATAGGTAATCAATGAAAAAGTAGTGGACAACCTCTTTAAAAGGAAACCCAAAATCTCCCCCGATGTATAAACCAGCCTAATAAGCATATTGATTGTTGTAACTACTTTTTTTCCTCATTGATGGAATACAGTCATCATCTAGACATTTGGTAATTAACAATATCTTCTATTCATTAATAAAAATCCATTATTTTTCTTCTTTCGTCAGAATACATTCTCTCCGGGCTCACAGACAAAGGATTCCTCTAACTTATGTGGATACCTGGCAAAATCCATCCTGCAGCTGCACAGACAGATGGTGCATTGATGAAATAGCCACATATCTATTAATTACCATGATTATTTTAATTGCACTATTGGGAGCCTGGGCCAGAAAGGACATGTACGTGTAGGAGTCCTGTGGAGAACACGTGTCACTGCACGCCATCAAGGTGCATTTCTCACATCTTCAGACTGACTTTTTTTGAGAAAGACAAATGACATTATCTTCAAAGTTTTATTTGAAGGATATTTATTTTGCAGAGAAAATGCTATGTATGAATTGGCTGGATAAGGGATTAATGAATGTTTACATTGTTCTGTATAAATATCAGTGTATGTTTTGACTGGCGTTGTATAATGACTTATTCTTAATAGTGTAATGAAGAGATGTAGAACATATAAGAATGAAGCAAATGCCATAAAGTTTGATTAGTAATGATTGCATAGTAAAGCAACGAGTGCTTACAGTATTTTTCTGCTTGAGGTCTTTTAATTCCATAATAAATATAATAATTCTCTTTAAAGAAGTGGTCCGAAAAACTAACATTGATTTTAATCTTAAATGTCTATTTATTGTAATAATCTCATCTTTTTTTCATATACTTTTCCTTCTTTTATCTCTTTTTTTTTTTTTTCTGTTTTACCTATTTCCGATTTGATGACACTTCGTTTGAGAGCCCCTACTGCATGCTGGGATACTCAGAGGAGACGTCAGCCTCTGCACCCCACCTGAAACGAATCATTATCAGGGATGCTTGTTTCAGAGGCTTGGCTAGTCCCTGCACTACTGAACATGCATTGATTCTCAATTCCGATGTACTGCGGGGAAAATAAGTATTTGATACACTGCCGATTTTGTAAGTTTTCCCACCTACAAAGAAAGGACAGGTCTGTAATTTTGAACTTGTTACCTGTATAAAAGACACCTGTCCACACACTCAATCAATCAATCAGACTCCAACCTCTTCACCATGACAAAGACCAAATGCTGTCTAAGAACACAAGGGACAAAATTGTAGACCTACATAAGGCTAGGATGGGCTACAGGACAATAGGCAAGCAGCTTGTTGAGAAGGCAACAACTGTTGGCACAATTATTAGAAAATGGAAGAAACAAAACATGACTGTCAAACTTCCTCGGTCTGGGGCTCCATGCAAGATCTCGCCTCGTGGGGTAAGGATGATTCTGAGAAAAAGTCAGGAATCAGCCCAGAACTACACGAGAGGACCTGGTCAATGACCTGAAGACAGCTGGGACCACAGTCACAAACATTACCATTAGTAACATACTATGCTGTCATGAATTAAATTCCGGTAGGGCACGCAAAGTCCCCCTGCTCACGCCGGCACATTTCCAGGCCCATTTGAAGTTTGCCAATGACCATCTGAATGATCCAGATGAGACATGGGAGAAGGTCATGTGGTCAGATGAGACCAAAATAGAACTTTTTGGTATCAACTCCACTCACCGTGTTTGGAGGAAGAAGAAGGATGAGTACAACCCCAAGAACACCGTCCCAACTGGGAAGCATCATACTTTGGGGGTGTTTTTCTGCAAACGGGACAGGACGACTGCACCTTATTGAAGGGAGGATGGATGGAGTCATGTATCGTGAGATTTTTGCCAACAACCTCCTTCCCTCAGTAAGGGCACTGAAGATGGGTTGTGGTTGGGTCTTCCAGCATGACAATGACCTGAAACACACAGCCAGGGCAACTAAGGAGTGGCTCTGTAAGAAGCATTTCAAGATTCTGGAGTGGCCTAGCCAGTCTCCAGACCTGAACCCAATAGAAAATCTTTGGAGGGAGCTGAAACTCAAGGTTTCCCAGGGACTGCCCCGAAACCTGAAAGATCTGGAGAAGATCTGTATGGAGGAGTGGGCCAAAATCCCTGCTGCAGTGTGTGCAAACTTGGTCAAGAACTAGAGGAACCGTCTGACCTACAGTGCTGGCCAAAAGTATTGGCACCCCTCGAATTCTGTCAGATAATACTCGGTTTCTTCCTGAAAATGATTGCAATCACAAATTCTTTGGTATTATTATCTTCATTTAATTTGCTTGCAAGGAAAAACACAAAAGAGAATGAAGCAAAAATCAAATCATTGATCATTTCACACAAAACTCCAAAAAAGGGCCGGACAAAAGTATTGGCACCCTCAGCCTAATACTTGGTTGCACAACCTTTAGCCAAAATAACTGCGAACAACCGCTTCCGGTAACCATCAATGAGTTTCTTACAATGCTCTGCTGGAATTGTAGACCATTCTTCTTTGGCAAACTGCTCCAGGTCCCTGATATTTTAAGGGTGTCTTCTCCAAACTGCCATTTTGAGATCTCTCCACAGGTGTTCTATGGGATTCAGGTCTGGACTCATTGCTGGCCACCTTAGAAGTCTCCAGTGCTTTCTCTAAAACCATTTTATAGTGCTTTTGGAAGTGTGTTTTGGGTCATTGTCCTGCTGGAAGACCCATGACCTCTGAGGGAGACCCAGCTTTCTCACACTGGGCCCTACATTATGCTGCAAAATTTGTTGGTAGTCTTCAGACTTCATAATGCCATGCACACAGGCAAGCAGTCCAGTGCCAGAGGCAGCAAAGCAACCTCAGAACATCAGGGAACCTCCGCCATGTTTGACTGTAGGGACCGTGTTCTTTTCTTTGAATGCCTCTTTTTTTTTCCTGTACACTCTATGTTGATGCTTTTTCCCAAAAAGCTCTACTTTTGTCTCATCTGACCAGAGAACATTCTTCCAAATGTTTTAGGCTTTCTCAGGTAAGTTTTGGCAAACTCCAGCCTGGCTTTTTTTATGTCTCGGGGTAAGAAGTGGGGTCTTCCTGGGTATCCTACCATACAGTCCCTTTTCATTCAGACGCCGACGGATAGTACGGGTTGACACTGTTGTACCCTCGGACTGCAGGTCAGCTTGAACTTGTTTGGATGTTAGTCGAGGTTCTGTATCCACCATCTGTACAATCTTGCGTTGAAATCTCTTGTCAATTTTTCTTTTCCGTCCACATCTAGGGAGGTTAGCCACAGAGCCATGGGCTTTAAACTTCTTGATGACACTGCGCACGGAAGACACAGGAATATTCAGGTCTTTGGAGATGGACTTGTAGCCTTGAGATTGCTCATGCTTCCTCACAATTTGGTTTCTCAAGTCCTCAGAAAGTTCTTTGGTCTTCTTTCTTTTCTCCATGCTCAATGTGGTACACACAAGGACACAGGACAGAGGTTGAGTCAACTTTAATCTATGTTAACTGGCTGCAAGGGTGATTTAGTTATTGTCAACACCTGTTAGGTGCCACAGGTAAGTTACAGGTGCTGTTAATTACACGAATTAGAGAATCATCACATGATTTTTCAAAGGGTGCCAATACTTTTGTCCACCCCTTTTTTTAGGTTTGGTGTGGAATTATATCCAATTTGGCTTTAGGACAATTCTTTTTGTGTTTGTTTCATTGAAGACAAATTAAATGAAGAGAATAATACCAAAGAATTTGTGATTGCAATCATTTTCAGGAAGAAACTGAGTATTATCTGACAGAATTGCAGGGGTGCCAATACTTTTGGCCAGCACTGTATGTAATTGCAAACAAAGGTTTGTGCGCCAAATATTAAGTTCTATATTTCTATTGCATCAAATACTTATTTCATGCAATAATTAATTAGCATTTTATGTAAAAATCATACAATGTGATTTTCTGGATTTTTTTTCAAGATTCTGTCTCTCCATTCTTTGTAGGTGGGAAAACCTGCAAAATCGTCAGTGTATCAAATACTTATTTTTCCCACTGTATACTCAATACAAGCTCCCTTATCACTGTGCCTTTTCAATGCAAAGTGACAGTGCACTCCCTTTCACCATTTGTAATGAGAAGTCTCGAACTGGCAAGAGAGCGCACTGTCAGCGGCATTGTAAGGAGAGAAGCAGGTGAGCAGTGAGAACAGAGGCCAGTCCTGCCCTCAAAAGCGATGCCTGTTTCAGGGCGTGAGTGATGTCTGCTTTTCCTGCTCACTGGGTCCTCTCCTCAGTATTTTTTTTTTTTTTTTTAAATCCACCATAAAGTTTCAGAGATGTAGCCCTTTTTATTTAGTATTAATATTTCTGGACTTTTAACAAGAGGGTGTCCCTGAATGGGTAATAAGGTAGTGCAGCCTAAAGACATGCCCCCAGAAAATCTTGTGAGCAACACCTACTTAGCAAAGAAAATATAGAAGTAGCACTAAATTAAAATCCCATATCTCTGGAACCATATGGCGGATTTAAAAAAAGAAAGAAAAAACAATATTCAGGAAAGCAACGGGAATAAAATAAGAGTAAAAACTAGCCACTTTTGACCTGGTGACAGGTCCACTTTAAAGGGCGTGTCTGGCCTTGGGCTACAAGTCTGACCGTAAGTATGTGATTTTCATACTTCTGGCCACATTCCAACTAGACTATGTCCAGCCTCATTCAATACACTTGCACGTGCCCATCCAGTCGGCACATAAACGGATGTATGCAAATCACAAACTTGGCCCGATTTATGGTGGTGTTTTCACTATAATTCTGGTGAAAACACGAAGTTGCATAAACATTTTGCAACATTTGGTACTTTTATGCCAGCTTCGCCAAAATGGCAGAGCTGAGGCAGGATGGGGCATGGCAAAGCCAGGCTAACAAATTCATGAAAAGTTTTGGTGAAACTTATGCCAGAAATGTTGCTCAAGTCTCTGACTGGGGTAACGTTACTCGTGGCGGCACACGCCAGTTATAACATGTGCCTAATTTGTTAAGTGTCGTGTGCCTCTTAATGAATTAGATACATCTTACTCCAGTACGTCCATCATTAAAGGTTTGTCTCTTACTGGACAAACCCAGCTTAATCATTCCAAGAGCCTGATTAAACTAAAAACAATCTATACTCCTCTCCTGCAGAGACACTGTCCTAGCGATTTCGGTGTTGCTGTTCTCCCCGATAGTGAGGTGACATTGTGTCACATGCAGGCAGCCGGTCACTGAGCTGCCACTCATTAGCTGTGGCCTCTATTATTTTGTCAGAGCGGACATCCAACCTGATGGAATATTGTTCAGCTGCAGGCTGCAGCCATTGAACGTCCACTCATAGCCTGAGGCCAGCACATGACACTACTAGTCTAGTCATTCTCCAGTCACACCAGCCCCGACATCGCTGGAAGGGGGTCTCTGCAGGAGCTGAGCATAGATTGTTTATTTTAATTGGCTCCTGAAATGATTAAGCTGGGGTTGTCCCATAGTAGACAACCCTTTTAAAAGGGAATGTGTCAGCAGGTTTTTGTTATGTAATATGAGGACAGCATGAGATGGGGGTGAAAACATTGATTTCAGCACTGTATCACATATTAGACTGTCGTTTACTTACAATGAAGGTTTTATCACTATGAAATTATCATTGCCCTGAGCGCACATCACTGGTCCCACCATGCCCCCTCCTCTGATAAGCACCTCACTGTAAACAGACTATGTTCATACAGGGCCTGGTGTGGGCGGGGTTAGCTTTCTCAGCTCTGCTGCATGCTCCATCTAAGAACTCTGATTGTGTCACCACTGCAGCACCCAGTAAACTAAGTGATACATCGTTGGATTCAGGGTTTCTTTTCCTACATAATACTGTTGTCAGATGAGAAAGCAAAATCCTGCTGACAGATTCCCTTTAAGACTAGTGAGCACAATGCCATTCTTAATGAATAGGACCCACTTATTCAAAATACTGGCCAAATGTGAATAAGGCTCCATACATTTGTTCTATCTCACATATCTGCAACCTCGCTCTCATACTGGATATTCACTCCACAATTCCTGTAATTCCACATTCTACAGGACTATAATGTAAGTTTCTGCTTTTCTATTGGGGGTACAGATACAGCATAGTATAGCCTGCTTGGCTGTTTGTAATCCCGACAACCTCTGGCTGGTACACAGACAGATATTCCCATCTGAACCACGGCAATACCCCTTTAAGTCATCAATGTTACATAAAAACACTGTTTAATGAAAGAAGAAAAACGAGTAAGGGCTCATTCGGATGTTAATTTTTCTCGTACAAATGTTACCTGTGCTTTTCATGGATAACATTTGTACCTATAATAGTCTAGAAAAATATTCTGAGTTTTCTGGATAAAATTGTGATGCGTGTTATAATCAGAGAGAAATGAACCAATTTTTTTCTACGTTGCCTTCCTAGTTTGATCAGTTTTTTTCATGCCCTTCTTTCTCATTGAAGCAAGTAGACTGTACTTTTTTACCCACTGACTCTTAGCAATGGATCAGTTGAAAACGAATGAAACTCGGATAGATCGCTTAAGCACAAAGTCATTCTTCTTAGTTTCATCAGTGTCTCACGGATCCCCATAGGGGATCAGCAAACCGGATGATATCTGATCAGCAAACCGGATGAGAGCAGGACATGCTGCGAGTCTCATAGACCAGAGACACGGATCCTTATTTTTTTTTATCACTGATGTGTGCATGGCTCAATATGCTGTAAGAAAAAGAAAAATGGATGGCACTAGGATGTGTCACCTGGATGTGTAAATGTAGCCTAAGGATGATGTATCAGATTAACAGATGCCTGTGAGGATGGCATCCATCACTCATAGAAAAAGTATATGTGAAAAAGTAGAGCTTTATTGTTGGACTTTACTGATGTTCTTGAAAAAAGAGAGGTTGCTCTCATTTTTCTTTGCGTTTTACTGAATACTTTGTATTTGTTTTTCTATTGCATTCCCAATGAAGTCAGAGAATGTGACTGCAGCTCCCAGCACCAAAGTAATATTCAGCTTCACTGACAAAATGATGGAAAGGGTTTTCCGGTGTTCTGATAAAAGTCTGCAGTCACTCACTGTATGTGACTGCAGACTTCTGAATCCTGACATCATGCAGTGGGCACGCTATCAGGACTCACAGTATTCCTGACTAGAGTGGGTGGTCACATGACAGAAGGTATCCATTGCATGCTACCGGTTACATTCCGACTAGACGTGTCTGGCTTTTCTCAATACAAGTGAATTCAGAGAACCTGAGCATGTCTAGTCAGCAAGTGACCACATGAATGCAAATTGCATACTTGTGGTTAAGTAACAGGCAACAACAATGAATCCTGACAATGTGTGGTCAGAAGTCTGCAGCCACATAGAATGACTGCAGGCTTTTATAAGAAGACGGGACATATTCAGTTGAAATGCACTGCGTCGCAGAAAGCTACTGGCTCCGTGCACCCCAATAGTCAAAGACGCCGTCAGCCTATCAGAAACCAACAGCTAAAATTGACATAGCTGTTGCAGGGGCTGTATAATGACACTGCCATATGCCACCTCCCTGCACCTGCAATGGAGGAAGAAGAGAACGCTGCAAGTCATAGGGTAGCAGATAAATAGAATCCTTTATTTCTTTTTTAAATATGCTGGAAAAGAGTGCTAACATTATTAAAGGATGTGGGCCAGATTGGAGGATATTAATATAAGATAGGGGTTAGGTTGAGGGACATTATTAAAGAATGGTGTCACGTTACTGTTGTCTGACAACTCGGGACCAGGGGCTCCTACCCTGTCCCTAACACTAGAGGTGCCCTAGCCATCCCTGCTCCCCAGGTTACTTCAGATGGCGAAGATGCTGGGGCCATGTACCTTGCTGTTCTCCTGAATCAGCCTTTATCTGTCCCCTCCGCACCCAGGGAAGAGAGGAGGAATAGTGTATGCATATACACAAACCAGACAAACAAGGAAGGACAACATGAAAATACCAAACACACAAAATATGCACTCACAGACAACAGAGGGAAACACCAAAGGGATTAGGATCACATACAACAGAGGGAAACACCAAAGGGATTAGGAAGGTAAACAAAAATAGAAGAGCATGGGATTATGCACACAGCCAAAACACCAAGCAACAGTCCAGAAAAACTCTCCTTAAACACCTCTACTGAACACCAACTCTTCCACTCATCAGGCTGTACAAGACATAACACTGGCAATCCCAGATAGCCAGAGCAGAGACTATATAGGAGAAGGGAGTGGCTGATGCTGTACAGCTGAGAACTTCCAGAAGGAAGCTACAGAAACTCAAAGCTGAGCAGATTAACTCCTGCACTGCTGAAAGAAACTAGCACCATTTAATATGAGAGAGAAGTGCTTCTATTCAATACAGGAGTATGTGAGCTCAGAAGCTGAGGTCTTCTGCCTGTCGCGGTAAACCCATGACAGATAGGGGCTAGAATGGAGGATATTATTAAAGGATGGGAACCATGATGGCGGACATTACAGGATAAAGGGCTGGAATGGGGGATAGCATGGAGGACATTATTACAGTATGGAGGCCAAAATGAGGGAAATTATTACAGGATGGGATACCAGAATGGAGGACATTATTAAAGGAAGGAGTCAGGAAGGGAAACATTATTAAAGGATGGGGGACATTATTCCAGAATAGAGACCAAGAGGGGTGACACTATTACAGGATGGGTGCCAGGTTTTGAGGTATTACAAGATAGGTGACAAAACTACTGTATGGAGGCTAGAATGAGGAGCATACATTAGTTTATGGTAGTAAGTGGGGGACATAATTACTGTAGGAGGCCAATTGGGGAACAATCTTACTATATAGGGGCCAGAATGTGAGACATTAGTAATATTCCCCATTGTGGCCCATATATTATTAATTTATGATGCCACAAAATGGCATGTCCCAACTGTATTGAGGCAAAAAAAGGTGGACGCTATTACTGTATGGGGGCAGAAATGGTGTATGTTACTACTGTATTGTAACGCTTGGTGTAGGGGGCATTACTGCTATATTTGAGCACAAAAAACTTGGTGAAGTCAAGGCGGTCTGTGTTGGATAAAGAAGAAAAGTGAAAATGAATGACTTCAATTGGAGGAGTTACCGGTCACTGACTGGATTTACCACAAAACATTACTTGTTCAGTAACAATATATTTATTATTTGGTAACAGTATGACTATTTAGAAGTATTACTTGGAAAATGATCTTATTGCCATATTTTCTATAAGATTTATCCATTTCACCTGTAGTCTTTTTGTTTAATGGGGGTGGGGGGGGAGCGAACACATGTCTTTATAGGACCTAAAACGCTACAGGGGCCAATACATCTGACCAACATGTTAGTGGGGGCCCAGGTCCAAATTTTGCACTGGAGCAAATCAAACTTTACTTACAATCACTCATTATAGATATTTTGAAACAAGATATAAAGTAATGGTTGGGTAATTGTTTTAACTAAGGGGCATAAGAGCTTCACTCTACTCTTTATTCATGCAGTGAAATGGTAAGTATAAAGCTAGCATTGGTTTCACCTGAAATCAGGTTGAGCTTATCCAGTCCTGAATCATTTGATTATAAAATAATTGCACTAGCCATAAAATAGATTTCTGAACAGATATGCCGTCCTCTGGGATAATTAATTCTGTCTTCTGAGCAAATAATCCGCTGATCAGAATCTTCTTTCCTTTCCTGGTGCCTAAAATATCCTACAATGAAGCCCACCACGCTCAGTGTACTTACACTAACAGGTTTATTGAGGCATTTGCACAGTGATGTAATAATCTGCGTTCTCTTGGATCCATACAGTTGATGGAAGGATAAGGAACAATGAAACTATACTGCCAAGACGTGAGACTTGGGGATCACTGCTAATTGCATCCCCCAGCTGAAGCAATGGGATGAATTCTATAGAAATAGATCACTTATCATCCCGTTAATTTCTAACAAAAATGTATTTGTTCCTTCAGTTTAAGCTTCCTTCACACATTTATTTTTGCTGTCTTTTATTCTAGCTTTTTAAAAATGACATCATTTTCATGCGTTTTTTGTGGCTTTTTTCATGCACACTTTTTTCCCTTATTACAAAGGGTGATGTCTGCAGCATAAATGGACTTGCTATGGATTTAACATCTGCAGCCCTGGTCATCTTATGCTGCTGTGTACTGCAGCATGTGTATGAGGTTCTGTAAATAGTCTGCTGATTCAGTAATATGCAGATTCCCTGACGAGCCCCATGTACACATACCCCACCAGTGGACCCAATCAATAAAACATTAGACAATGCACTGACGTTCTGAAGAGTCCGCTAATGTTAGTGCAGTCATACAATGCTACGCATTACATTGTCCGTACTAATAATTCTTGTTTATAGAAAAGGGAACATTTGTGAGTATGTTCAAAAAAGGATGTGTATAAAGCATACCTGCTGAAGCACGTTACTGCAGCCTACCAAAACAGTGTCAAGGACCGTGCCAATAGATTCATGAAATGTTCCATGCTCTGTTGTTTTGTCAGCAAACCTAAACACACTTTCCATTTTCCATGATGATGAGCCAACACTACAACCAGGACTGGTTAGTCTCACACATATTGTGCAGACAGCTTTATATGTCCCCAGAAGAGACAAGATCTGCTGGCTGATCAGTGCTTGATGTGCGGGACAAGATGTGAAAATGAAGGGCCCATTCGGTAATCTTTCAGGAGCTTACCTAATATTACAGTGACAATACCCAGACCTTCCATAGGTCTGCAGAACAGGACCTAGATCACGATAAAGTTGTACAGAGATTTCATTTTGGGTTGGAAGAACTGCAGGAGGTTGTTAAATTGTAACTACAATGCAGCTAACTGAATCCGGCCACATAAATCTTTGACTTGGGTGACTCAAATTTTTTTTTTTTCCTAAAAAAAGGGTTATTTTGACTGTATAGCATAGTCCTATTATCTGAGAGTGGTATCCAATTGATGGGTGATGTATAAAGATGATGAGAAGATAAACAAGTGTTAAGTGCCCCCCTAGTAGAAATGAAGCGTTATACAATTCAGAGGGGTATACTGTACAAGTAATGAAAACTGCACCTTCTGCAGTCCTCCAAAAAAGAGCCCCTATTAAAGTTACTGTCTGCTATGGCTAAGAGATCAAGGTTATGATTTCAGAATTTCCTTACAGGGTTCTTGAAATTAGATTCTCAACCAGACAACCACTTTAATGCCAAAGAGCCATCAAAAGAACTTAGATTTTTAATGCCCATTATTGCATAGTATTATTACTTTTATACTTTTTCTGTTCAGAAGCGGGCAGCACGGTGACTGCAGCCTTGCAGGGCTGAGGTCCTGGGTTTAAATCGCACTACTGATTTATACACGCAGGGACTTTTGGACCCCTGTTCTGGTGATCACTAGGGATCAGACCACCGGAGATTATATATTTAATCACTTGTATGGAGTATAGGGAATACAATGGGTTTTCTGATAAATACAGTAATATTTATTTTATTAGGAATATACGACTGCAATGAAATGATCATAATGTGTTTTGACATACAAGTTGGTCCATTCAACAGCAAAAAAAAAAAAAAATCGAAAGAGTCTAAGAAAAAATCCTTCTGGGGTTAAGGTCCTAGAATGCTAATCAATCAGGTTGTGCACCCAGAAATACGAAGAAGGTCATGTATCCACTAAACGCTGGACGCATGCCAGGAGCGGAGTGCAATACTCAGGCTGGCTGTCTTCTGAGTGCCCAGATGTGAATCATTGTGACACCTGTTTAGCTTGAGCAACAAATTAATAATGAATGCATACACAAAGCTCTCAGCCCGGCACAGAAAAGATTACTGTTGTTTACAAAGATGGTACATTGCGTAGCTGAAAGGGCAAGTGGGAATATGCCAGTCTCACAAGTGGATGACATTCGGTTTTTGTTCCCATGACTATCAGAATGTGAGTCACTGTAAATCCACAGTTAGTAATAGTCCAGAAGAACTACCTACTGTACTAACTCAGCCTCATCTTTCAGGCAGGGCGAATTACCACAGTGCCTGCTCCTAATTTTTACCATTACAATTGGATTTTGCTGTAGTATAAAGCTGGTGATAGATGGGTAATACCTGCTATTCTATGAACAGTTCTTTAAAAAAAAAAAAAAAAAAAAAAAAAAGCCAATTTTCTTAATGCAAACCTGCCGATGACTAGTGCACTGCTGGTCGCGCTGTTGAACCCAAGAGAAGCTTCACAAAGGCCACAAATTTATATAAATGGGTGATTATGTTCTCTTGAAAACCAAGGTATACACACAAGATTTTCACTACAAGGACTCTGCGTGCAACTTTATGCATTTACAGTTTTTATTAAAAATGACAGTACATTTGGGCTCTGTTCACACTGGTAGCATGAGGACCTTTTTTCAGGATTCGTGATGGCCATGATGGAGATAATGGACTTTGTTGGATGCCACTGCCTTCTGATGGGTAGAATAGCCCAGCAAACTTCACTAATCTGCCAGTCAGGCCCAATGGAAATCTGTTGGGAGCAGTGGCTGTGCTTAGAGAAAGGCTTAGGGCAATACTGCCTGCTAGGAGTGTTAAAGGGGTTGTCCACTACTCGGACAACCAGTTTTGAATCCCTGTGTCTTCCCCCAAGTAAAATAATGCCTATACTCACCGCTGACGCCATTCTAGTGGTGTTAGTACTGGCTTTCCCATGGCTCACGTGACATTGTTATGTCAGGAGATCCCTGCGGCCAATCAGCAGAGGCTTCACTCTCTTGTCTCCTATGGATGTAATTGACATCCAGAGGAAGTGAGAGAGAAGCAGCTCTCACTTCCTCCATATGTCTTGATCTGTCCAAAGGAGAGGACAGTGAAGCCAGCATTCATTGTCACGTGAGCCCTGGGAGAGTCAGAGCCGACACAGCTGCAATGGCGCCAGCGGTGAGAATAGGCATTATTATTTTACTGGGCAAAAACAAAGAAATTCAGTAGGGGGTTGTCTGAGCAGTGGTCAACCACTTTAATACTGTCTCTCATCCTTGCCCCCAGTGGCTTGTAATTGTATACTTCAATCTGGCCCCCAGTGGACAACAACTCTAATAAGGAAAAAAAGCTCTTCACAAAACATCCTTGATTGACATTCTGCAAATAATGGCATCCAATATAGAACCAATTTTCTCTTCTTCTGTTGTAATTTTATACATCTAGAAATAAAAACAACAAAAAAAGGATAATGAAAATCAGCAAAAAATTAACAAATATGATTGAAAACAATAAAAGGGAACTGCAGCAGTGATTGTGATAAACATAAGGGTTCTCAGACGTCAGACCCTACAGGATGGGTTTGCAATGTTATAGTGTACACCAAAAAAAGGGAGGTTGTCATCAGATTTAATTGGTGTATAATATATATATATATATATATATATATATATATATATATATATATATATATATATATATATATATATATATATATATATATATATATATATATATATATATATATTATACTGTAATCAGATAGTGAATGGACACATTTTTTTTTTTTTTTATATAGGAGGCTTTTTACAATTTACTATAAGCGTACAACATACTGGACACAAATGATAATATGCCAGAGTGCCATTTAAATCTACAAGATTCATTGTAACACTGACTTTTATATACTGAATTAGCAGCAATATCAAATGAATATGATAAGAAAAAAATAACTCTATACGTGTGCAGAAGGATTTATATATAGTTATGCCTGCTTTCTAATGATTACTGGCATTTTCTCAAGGACGACCTGCTTTAATCTGTGATAAGGAACCGGAAACAGTAAGACAATTATCTGAAAGTAAAGATTAGGATAGATGATAGCTCCGGGTCCCAACAAGCAGTGCACTAAGGAAACCTAGCTGTATTGATCTGATGACTCGGGTACCTTTTTCACTTTTGTGAAGTCTGTCAGCTTGGACAGATCTGTTAGAGGAACTTGCTCGCCTTCAACGTGAGAGATTAATTCTTGAGAATTCAAAGCTCCAGTCCCATCGTCAGTCAAAACAACGAGAACTCCAGAATCACCGTCTGACAGGCCAAACTTTCTAAAAGCTTCCGAGATCTAAACGGAAAAGACATTCATTTCATTACAGCTCTTTTTTTAGACATATCTTGTTTATAAGAGTCATTTCCTCTAGTAGAGTAAAAAGCATATGACATGTACTGCAGTAACTTGAAAACATGGTGTTTTTATAGTAGTTCGTAACATTCTGTCACACATCCCCCTAACATTTACTGGAAGAGGGTCTCCGCCTACAGCGAGGTTCTAAAACACTATTTAAAGGAGTATTCTTTAAGAGGTTGTTCCACGAACAAACAATTCTAATGTTGATTTTAATCAATATATCTTGGAATAATAATAATTTCCACAATTGGATGTGTTTAAATAAAATGTTCCTGTGCTGAGATAATCCTATAAATGATCCCCTGCTGTGTACTGTGTAATGGCTGTGTCTGACCGTACAGGGACATGGCCTGATCATACCACATCTCCTGGGCAGGGCTGATAGCAAAAGAGTATACAGACAAGACAGGGATCACAAATGATTCTTTTTGTGAGATAAAACATTAAAAAAAAAAAAAAACAGGCAAGGAAATGCTTTATCTCAAAGAAATAATTATTTGTGATCCCATGCTGTAATGTCTGTATTGTCTTTTTCTCCCCCTCTGCCAGGACATGTGGTATGATCAGACCATGTCCCTGCACGGTCAGACACAGCCATTACACAGTACACAGCAGGGGCACATTTATAAGATTATCTCAGCACAGGAACATTTTAAAAAAAAAAAAAAAAAACCCACATCCAATTGTGGAAATTATTATTATGATCCCAAGATCTATTGATTAAAATTAACTTTGTGGGAAAACCCCTTTAACCAACAATGGAATATGCCATTAATGTTGAAAAGATGCAGGAGTATATAGTGGGTCCCCAACACTGCTACCCCTGGCGAGGTGACCACGGCATTCATGCAGACAATCAACAAGTGTTCATGCATTACATGTTTGCTTCTCTCCATTTAGTGGGAGAAGAGATATGGAAACAATACCACATATGTGGGAGTCCCAGAAGTACCCCATCAATCTGACATTTATGAATAATCCATAAATGTCTGCCTTGGTGACATTCCCTTGATATGGCTGCAAGAGATGGAACTGAGTGGCAAGTTTCTTGTGAAACATCCTTATCTGTTTTGTGATCTCAGATCTATATTGATTTGATACATGAATTATTGTAGGCATTACACACTAAGCTAAATTTGCAATGTGCGTACAGTATATGAAAGAGGAGATTGCTGTTAACAATACCAATACAGCTTAAAGGGGTTGTCCACTACTCAGACATCCTCTTCCTAAATACTATATTCCCTAGTGTAAAATAACAGATAATCACCTCTTGTACCAGCACTGATCCAGCGACCTCAGGTACCCCGGGGCTCGTGTAATACTTATGCTACATGACCACTGCAGTCAGTTTGCGGCTGCTAAAGGACTGCATTTCTCAGTTACTTCAGAAGTCCGAGATTTGTCCAAAGGAAGTGTGAGCATAGCATGCCATTAGTGACTGCGATTGGCTGCAGTGCTCACGTGGCATAACAATATCACATTATTGAAACGGTGCCGGAGGTGCGCATCTATTTTTTTTTTTACACTGGGGAATATAGTATTTAAGAAGGGATTTTCCGAGCAGTTAAAACGTTTAAGCTCCATTTACACAGAGAAATAATCAAACAATTACACGTTTCCAATTATCAGCCTGTGTAAACATGCCATTGAGAAGCGGATGACCAAGAGATGAGGTTCTTGGACAGAAGACCCATGTCAACTCAGAATCCCCTAACAGGATATAGGGAAATGATTTTGTTTTTCTAAACTGGATATAACCCCTTTACAGTGACCACTAACAATTAAATAACTGTCACTATATGAGTGGTAGTAACCATGGATCTCTAAGCTACTGCAATGCCCTACAAGGGGTAAGCGACATAGCGAGTCAGAAGAACGATGCTACTTTTCTAATTGGAGGTATTTGCTATTATTATTACTACACCTACTACATATTGGGATAGGATCTTGGAGATGGGAATACCCCTTTAATGCATTTGTCAATAAAAGGGTGAAAACGTATGAAATGCTTATGATTGTACTCCAGTAACCATAGAAAAATCTGTACATTCTGTACAAAGTACAATATTTCACATGCAACTTTAGCAATTTCAGCAACACTGTTAATATTAAAATTGAAAATAGACAAATATTACCAGTACAGATACATTCTTGGAGCACCCCTTTAAGAGTAATAAAATGACCACCATTAAATCATTCAAATTTCATCATCCTAGTCAAGTGTCAAGATGGGCTGCAGTCTAAAGAATCAGCTCCTAAGACCTACTGTATGTCTCAACTGAAAGAGGAACTGTGTCGTAAGCAGACATATCCGAGCGGCCAGAGGACAGTGTGACAGGAGAAGAAATAAAGCTTCTCCTTGGCTGACTGACCACAAAGGACAGAGGCTGGAGAAAAAATCCTTTGTGGTCAGCAGAGGAGAAGATTTATTTCTTCTCGTGTCACACTGTCCTCTGCAGCTCCAGTATGTCTGCTTACGAAACTGCTCCTCTGTCACTGAAACAGATTTTGGGATCTACAGTTGAAACCAAAAGTTTACATACACTATATAAAAAGACACTTATGCATGTTTTTCTCAATATCTGACATGAAATCAGAATAAACCTTTCCCGTTTTAGGTCAATTAGGATTACCATAATTTTTAATATTTGCCAAATGCCAGAATAATGAGAGAGAGAGAGAGAGAGAATGTTTTAAGCCATTTTTATTACTTAGTGCTAAGTCAAAAGTTTACATACACTAAGATTACTATGCCTTTAAACAATTCTGGACTGCCCATATGATGATCACATGAGTTTGAAAGCTTCTTATAGTTTTTTTGGCAACATCTGAGTTAATTAGAGACACACCTGTTGATGTATTTTAATGCACACCTGAAACACACTGCTTCTTTGTGTAGCATCATGGAAAAGTCTAAAGAAATCAGCCAAGATATCAGGAAGAGAATTGTTGACTTGCACAAGTCTGGCTGATCCTTGGGTACAATTTCAAGATACCTGAAGATGCCTCGTTCATCTGTACAAACAATTATACGCAAGTACAAACAAGATGGGAATGTCCAGCCATCATACTGCTCAGGAAGGAGACGGGTTCTGTGTCCCAGAAATGAATGTGCTTTGGTCCGACATGTGCATATCAACCCAAGGACAAAAGCAAAAGACCTTATGAAGATGATGGCGGAAGCTGGTAAGATGGTGTCAATATCCACTCGTGAAACGAGTAATATATCAACATGGGCTGAAAGCCCACTCTGCCAGGAAGAAGCCATTACTCAAAGAGAAACATAAAAGGCCAAATTAATGTTCGCAATTGCACACAGGAACAAAGACATTAATTTTTGGAGACATATCCTGTAGTCTGATGAAACTAAAATTTAACTTTTTGGGCATAATGACCAGCGTTACGTTTGAAGGAAAAAGGGAGAAGCTTGGAAGCCTTAGAACACCATCCCAACTGTGAAACACAGGCGTGGCAGCATCATTATTTTGTGGGGTGCTTTTTCTGCAGATGGGACTGGTGCACTTCACAAAATAGACGTCATCATGAGAAAAGAAGATTATGTCGCAATACTGAAGCAATATCTCAAGACATCAGCCAGGAAGTTAAATCCTGGGCGGAAATTGGTCTTCCAAATGGACAATGACCCGAAGCATACTGCCAAAATGGTAACAAAGTGGCTGAAGGATAACAAAGTCTATGTTTTGGAGTGGCCATCCCAAAGCCCTGATCTCAATCCTATTGAAAATTTATGGGCGAAGCTGAAAAGGCAGGTGCAAGCAAGGCGACCTACAAACCTAGATCAGTTATACCAGTTTTATCAGGAGGAATGGGCCCAAATTCCGACCAACTATTGTGAGAAGCTTGTGTAAGGATATCCCAAACGTTTGACCCAAGTCATTTAGTTTAAGGGCAATGGTACCAAATACTAATGAAATGTATGTAAACTTTTGACTTTGCCGTAAGTAATAAAAATGCCTTAAAACATGCTCTCTCATTATTCTGGCATTTGGCAAATATTAACCCCTTTCTGACATTGAGCGTAATAGTACGCCCCACGTCAGATACCCGTTTGGTGTGGGCCCTGGCACGGAGTCAGCACCTTTCTGGGCACGTGACAGCTGATCTATACAGCAGACATGTGCCCGCAACAGCCGCAGGTGTAATCGCAATCCACCCGCGGCTGTTAACCAGTTAAATGCCGCTGTCAATCTCTGACAGCGGCATTTAACTTGCGCTGTTGGGTAGCACGTCATTGGCGACCCTGTCACATGATCGCGGGTCGCCGATGGGTTGGCATGACAACCCAAGGTCTGAGACCCCTGTGGTTGTCACTGCCAGATTGCTATGAGCGCCACCCAGTGGTCGGCGCTCATAGCAAGTGGGTAAATCTGCTAGGCACAGGCGATCTGATCATCGCCTGTATGTAGCAGAGGCGATAAGACAAGTCCTGCTTCTAGTCTCCCATGGAGACTATTGAAGCATGCAAAAAGTAAAAAAAAGTTTTTAAAAATATAAAAAAAATATATAAAAAAGTTTAAATCACCCCCCTTTTGCCCCATTCAAAATACAACAATAAAAAAAAATAAAAACACACATACACATTTAGTATCGCCTATCAATATAAAGAAAAGAATTAATTTGATCAGTAAACGGCGTAACGAGAAAAAAAATCAAAATGTAAGAATTACGTTTTTTTTGGTCGCCACAACATTGCAATAAAATGCAATAAAGGGCGATCAAAACATCGGCTCTATCCCAAAATGGTATCAATAAAAACGTCAGCTTGGCGCGCAAAAAATAAGCCCTCACCCAGCCCCAGATCACAAAAAATGGAGGCGTTATGGGTTTTGGAAAATGGCGCCATTTTTATTATTAGCAGACTTGGGATTTTTTTTCACCACTTAAATAAAAAAGAACCTATACATGTTTGGTGTCTACAAACTCGTAATGACCTGGAGAATCATAATGGCAGGTCAGTTTTAGCATTCAGTGAACGTGGTGAAAAAAAAAACAAGTGTGGAATTGCAGTTTTTTTTGCAGTTTCACCGCACTTGGAATTTTTTCTCCGTTTTCCAGTACACGATATGGTAAAACCAGTGATGTTGTTCAAAAATACAACTTGTCCCGCAAAAAATAAGCCCTCACACGGCACGGCCATATTGACCGAAAAATAAAAAAAGTTATGGCTCTGGGAAGAAGGGGAGCCAAAAACTAAAACAGAAAATGCTCCGGTCATGAAGGGATTAAACATTATGGTAATCCAAACTGACCTAAAAAGGGAAAGGTTTATTCTGATTTCATGTCAGATATTGAGAAAAACATGCATATGTGTCTTTTTATATAATGTATGTAAACTTCAACTGTATGTTTCTTCAAACTGCAACTCGTCTAGACATTAACTAGGACAAACTGCCATTTGGATTTCTTGAGGGGAAACAGTTTATTACATTCTCGGAGTACCCCTTTAATAAAGAGATCATTGACTTTCAACTTGCCAGTGCCATATTTCCAACAAGTCAGTTTTGGAATTACTTGTCCAACAAAAAACAAGACCTCATATATCTATGTCTACAGAAAAATAAAAAAACTTATAGCTCTTGGAAAAAGGGAGAGAAAATGCTAACGTAACAATGAAAATAGCTACAAGGGTTTAAGAGCTCCCCTGACAGTAAGCTGCTTGATAGGTCTCCAGCAGCAAGGAACTCACTGGCAACACTATTAATATCGGGTAAAGCTGCTCGACCACCTAATTCTGATGATAAACTCTTTAAATAACTCTAGGAATACAGAAAATATTCTTTAAGTGAATCTTTATATTTCCTTATTCATATATACACTCGTGATCAAAATTGTTGGTACCCCTTGTTTATTGAAAGAAAAACCCACGATGGTCACAGAAATAACTTGAATCTGACAAAAGTAATAATGAATTAAAAATCTATGAAAATAAACAAATGAAAGTCAGACATTGCTTTTCTGCTTCCACAGAATTTAAAAAAAAATTAAACTCATGAAATAGGCCTGGACAGAAATGATGGTAGCCCAGAAAATAATGTGACAAAAGGGACAAGTTGAATCAAGTTGTGTCCACTAATTAGCATCACAGGTGTCTACAATCTTGTAATCAGTCAGTGGGCCTGTATATAGGACTGCAGATACTCACTGTGCTGTTTGGTGACATGGTGTGTACCACACTCAACATGGACCAGAGAAAGCAAAGGAAAGAGTTGTCTCAGGAGTTTAGAAAGACAATTATTGACAAGCATGTTAAAAGGTAAAGGTTATAAAACCATCTCCAAGCAGCTTGATGTTCCTGTGACTACAGTTGCACATATTCAGAAATTTATGATCCATGGGACTGTAGCCAACCTCCCTGGACGTGGCCACAGGAGGAAAACTGATGACAAATCAAAGAGACGGATAATACAAATGGTAACAAAAGAGGCCAGGATAACTTCTAAAGAGATTAAAGGTGAACTTCAAGCTCAAGGAACATCAGTGTCAGATCACACCATCCATCGTTGTTTGATCCAAAGTGGACTTCATGGTAGACGACCAAGGAGAACACCATTGTTGAAAAAAAATCATAAAAAAGCCAGACTGGAATTTGCCAAATTACATGTTGACAAGCCACAAAGCTTCTGGGAGAATGTCCTATGGACAGATGAGACAAAACTGGAAGTTTTGGGCAAAGAACATCAGATCTATGTTCACAGACGGAAAAATGAAGCATATCAAGAAAAGAACACTGTCCCTACTGTGAAACATGGAGGAGGCTCTGTTATGTTCTGGGGCTGCTTTGCTGCATCTGGCACAGGGTGTCTTGAATCTGTGCAGGGTACAATGAAATCTCAAGACTATCAAGGGATTCTAAAGAGAAATGTGCTGCCCAGGGTCAGAAAGCTTGGTATCAGTCACAGGTCATGGGTCTTGCAACAAGATAATGACGCAAAACACTCAGCTAAAAACACCCAAGAATGGCTAAGAGGAAAACATTGGACTATTCTGAAGTGGCCTTCTATGAGCCCTGACCTAAATCTTATTGAGCATCTTTGGAAAGAGCTGAAACATGCCGTCTGGAAAAGGCAACCTTCAAACACGAGACAACTGGAGCAGTTTGCTCATGAGGAGTGAGCCAAAATACCTGTCGAGAAGTGCGGAAGTCTCATTGACAGTTACAGGAATCGATTGCAGTGATTGCCTCAAAAGGTTGTTCAACAAAATATTAAGTTAAGAGTACCATCATTTCTGTCCAGGCCTATTTCATGAGTTAATTTTTTTTTAAAATTCTGTGGAAGCAGGGTTGAAAAGCAATGTCTGACTTTCATTTGTTCATTTTCATAGATTTTTAATTTATTATTACTTTTGTCGGATTCAAGTTATTTCTGTGACCATTGTTGGTTTTTCTTTCATTAAACGAGGGGTACCAACAATTTTGACCACGTGTGTACATTAGTCATTTAGGCATTTGTTTCCCTTTTTCGGTGTTATTAAAGCATATATTTAATTTGAGGTAACTTTTTGTAACAAGCAATGATGTGTGTGTGTACATAAGGAATAACATCATTTCTGCTCATTACATGACTTGAATCCTGCATTTTTCCACAGATTCTCCACTCTGCAGGCTGTCTCTCTAATTTTCAGTTATCTCTAACCTAGTGGTCAGAGACTAGTTGCTATGATGTCTTCCAAACACAGGGATCCCTGATCTTCTGTCTCTTTTTAGCACATATTCACAAATAGCAGCAGCACAGAGGACAATATACAGCAGTACTAAGCAGTGTAAATGTGAAGCCAGATCTGGTGTAAGGTAAAATGATTATTGGAAAGCTGAGCATGATCTTTCTGTGTTTGACACTGCTTCTTTTCCTACTCCGTTCCTTATTCCTCGCTTTTCATAAAGTATAATAGTAAATCTAACCTGACACCTCACAGTTCTAGCAGTCATTCTTCCTTTCACCAAGATTAATTCAAGCTGTTTTTTCCAAAGAGAATGATGAGTTCAGGAGGCATGGGGGAAGTGGCTCATAAGTGGAGAAAGAAGCTGAATTCTCGGAAAAGATATGTTACAAAGTTTCTTATATTCACATATATTACTGATTTATGCAAAGTAGGTAGAAATAACAGTGACTTTTTAAAATTTATGTTACAAAAACTTCCTTGTAGAATAAAAAGAGAAACCATGCATCCCACCCAAATCCACCTGCCCTCCAGCGTTGCCGCTCTGATGGTCTTTGCTGGACTGAATCTAACAATGTAAACTCCACTATTGACTTGACCACTGATTGGCTGCAGGGTCAGATGACTGGTGACCGGGACATCATCGCTTCCAGTCCAGCTGAGACCATCAGAGCAGAAAGCGCTGGAATGGAAGGCAGATTCGGGTGGCAAGTATAGATTCTTTTTTACTTTTGTATGTAAGGCTTCCCTATATTAACAGTGCGGAAATCCCTTATAAATATATACTTACATTGTTGGTTGGAGATAAGTTGAATATAATCTCGGAGTTGAGAGTTCTAGTTTTCATTTTGCCTAATTTCTGTAGATGGACTGCTTTATTTACAGCCACAAGAACCTGAAGAGGATCTAGTATCTAGAGTGGTAAAGAAAACACAACAATACATAATATACTAATGCACCTCAAAAAGCATAAATTATACATGCACATTAGATTTTCGTCTGACACCCATCTCTCCTATATACAGGAAGGCCATAGCCAAACTCCTCTAGCGGCAGAACAAAGGGGTTGGTCACTGAAATTCGGCAGGCTGGATCCTTTTCCAACCTGACATCTGCAGGGGAGTGTTGGAATGCCCCTATGTACATTAGATTTTCGGCTGAGCCCAGGATCAACTGACCTAAGTCTAGTATGTATAGAGGGCCTTTAGTAAATCTGCCCCATTCATTTTTTTTTTTTTTTACATAGATATTAATCTTTTTAAAACCTCCCTGGGGGTGACAACATACATTGTACATTCGCTGAGCATATGTATGGGGCTGGCTCAAGTGCTGATCCTTTATTATAAACAGCAGGTGCCAGCTGTGTTATACAGTCAGCACCTGCCTCTAACATCAGGAATCGAAGCTAGCTCTGATCGCAGCAGTTTAATCACTCAGATTCAGCATGTGGGTGGCACAATCCGGGTGAGCCTTTGACTGCCCACCCCTTGATGTGATTGTGGGGTATAGAAGGGTTGCTATTGCAGCCAGGGCCTATTGAAGGCACCGATTGCCACTATCTTTGTACTTGTTAACTTCACTATATACTGAAAATACTAAACTATAGCAGTACATAGTGAAAGTGATCAAATGAGCACAAATTCAAGTCACCTAAAGGAATTAAAAAAATAAAATGTTTATATATACATATATAATTTTTTTTAAACCATAATAAAAGTTTTTAAAATCAAGATGTCAAAATTGCTGTTTGGTCGATGCACCGCCCACGAGAAATGCAATAAAAAATGATCAAAGCTGCACTCCAAAATCATAAATGAAAAGGATGAATGGTAACACAAAAACCAATCCCTTATACAGTTCCACTGAGGTGAAAATTAAAAAAAATACACGGCTCTTCTTTTGATTAGCTGTCCTGGTGCAACATCTCATGTATGTCATGCCACAACAATGGCGTCACACCAAGCTGGCTAATAAACAGAGGAGCCACGGATGTCAGAAGGTAGGGGGCGGTTCTCAGGGCTCCTGTCCAGTGGTCATAGAATACTGACGTGGTCGATGAACCAGGTCCTACGAATTGATTTCCACCAACTCTACCAGGGAATTATGTTGCTACTGCAGATCATTAGACACAAGGTTGGGCCCTAATTGCTGGTCTAAGGAGTCCAAAAATTCACCTTTACGAAATTGTCCTTAAGATACTGTAGGTCAACAGTGCATCTATGCACCTAGCCTACAGTATATGTTGGGGGCTTTCCCCATCGCATGTTGTTGTCAACATAAGCAATCACACAGAGGTCAAGTGTGTTCATTTGGCCTCTGTCTGGCAGATATGCGCCTGCATACTGCTTATCTGTATAGGAAAGTATAGTAGACTGCACCATCCTATATGGTGGGCCACAGCCCCCATCCATCCTGACTGCGCACACCTTCTGAGATTATGCACCCAACAGTCTGCAAGAAGGTTGTGTGGACCAAAGCTTAGACTGCTCAGACTGACGTATGTGTACACCAATCAGCTACTGCAGATACATCTATTGTGTCCTATTCACCAGACAGGAACAATAGAGCACTCTGGGCTCATGTATGACTTTATAGTTTCTCAACTGAACAGAAACCTCTGATGTGCTATTCCTTATAGGAGTAGAGGCTGTAAACCGAATGGTGCATTTATGTAAGCCTGTGAGTGGTGTATTCCCTTGTGGGTCTATGCAGTGGTATACTTAGCAGGGCTGTGGAGTCGGTAAGCCAAACCTCCGACCCGGACTCCCCAATTTCCATGACTCCGACTCCCTCACACATGGTTCATGTTTAAGTGATAAATTTACTGTAGCACAGATTCATCTCAACTAAAAGTCTAGACCCTTAGATCAGGAATGGGACATTTCATAACTTTCCCAAATTCTTATGATAAAATATTCCCCACAAACTGCATTTAACTACTGTACCCAATTTATTATATATTTTAGGAGTCGGAGTTGGTCCATTTTATATCGACTCCACCAAAATGGGCTCCGACTCCACAGCCTTGATACTTAGGAAGCATTCATTTGTGGTAGGTGTTGGGACTTTTTCCTGATACCTCTGATGTACTGTATACTGCAAACACTGATTAGACATGTAGAACATGCACTATATAATGTGCATAGTGCCCTATAACGATGATGATTCTGCTTATTCTACCCCAGGCTACACAGCAAAGCTGATGAGTCAACAAATTTTTATGGATTACATGAAGTTTAGCAATGTCACCAGAATTCTAGAGTAAATCGCTTTGAAAAGTTGTAAATTTTTTGAGTAACTAGGAGTGTTGCAAAAACGTTGTCATTTTTTACGTCTTCTCGACAGTTTCTGTTGGGGTGCGACACCACAGCTCGTCTAATTCATGACGAGGTGTGCAGTTACTTAAGCCAGTTACTGACTGAAGTAAGATTTCTAGCATGGTGCACACCACTGGTTAGACGCTCCAGATTCATGAAGAGGCATGCGTTGCTTAATGAATCAGGAGCATCTGACTCCTACATGCCCTCTCATCAAAACTGATGAGGAAATTGCAAAAACCACCAGCAAAGCCACTTCAGGAATAAGACTGCTGTTTTTGCTGAAGCAGCTTTGTCTAAGAAAACCTCGGCAGATGCACACATCCCAGAAGCAGGACCCCAGTGTTTATTTTTATATTACCACTGGAGTGGTGCTACTACCCTATGTTCCCTGCCGAGTCTTATACTTACCGGCTGAAGTCTTCTTCTATCACCGCCGCTCCGGTCGTCTGGGGCAGGTTGTGACCTGCCCGAACTCTCTGGTGTTTGCTGGATGAGCCAGAAGTCATTAATCAACGTTAGGGCTCGTGAACATGGTGGTATCGGTCCAAGTGTGATCCTACAAAACATCAGATCACACTTGGACCTATGTTATTTTATGGGGCAATGGCAGATTTTTTTCCTTGGATTGAGCCGACCTGAAGGGAAAAAAAAATTGCAGCATGCCCAAGTTTAATCAGATATTTGGATCACACTCAGCCATGCAAGTCATTGAGTCAGTGGAAAACAATTGACAGCACTTGGATGCAGGGCTGTGGAGTCGGAGTTGGTGTTCATTTTGTTGGAGTCGGTATAAAATGGACCGACTCCTAAAATATATAATAAATTGTGTACAGTAGTTCAATGCAGTTTGTGGGGAATATTTTTTCATAAGAAAGTTATGAAATGTCCTATAAATGTCTGTCCTATTCCTGATCTAAGGGTCTAGACTTTTAGCTGATATTAATCTGTTCTACAGTAAATTTATCATTTAAACATGAGCCACATATGAGGGAGTCGCAGTCGTGGAAATTGAGGAGTTGGAGGTTTGGCTTACAGACACCACAGCCCTTCTTGGATGACATCTGAGTGAAGTCCGATTTCCACAGACTGACAGAATGGAGATTTTTTCTCAATCTTTTCCACATCCAAGGGAATCGGATCACACTATGATCAAAGTGTGATTGGAATAATCGACCTGATTGTCCCAGAATATACACTGGTGTGACCCTCCGAGCCAGAACGAGGCCCCCATAGACTTACATTGAGAGCAATACGGTCACACAATAGTGGTGTGGGACGGGAGCACCGGGATGAGCTGAAGACGGCAGCTGGTGAGTATAGGGCTGGGGCAGGGACCTTACATTAGTAGCACCACTCAGAGCAGCAATAAACACTGGAGTGGTGCATTAAGGACTTTTTTGTTTAAGTGGTTTAAGAAGTTTTTCCTGAACCGCTCTATGGCACAGCGGCTAGTGCAGAGCGTTTCCATCAAGGTGACTGCACTTTTCCACCAGTCTGCTCACCACGGTGGGGCTCAGTAGCGCCCCCTCTATACTGCCGTCCATGGCCTTCCTTCTCAGCTGAGCCGCATTCTTCACATCAGTAAACAGAAGCATGGTCACTGTACACGGAGGGAACAGCTCCAGGGGAGCGGCCACAGCCATCATGGCTCCCTGCAGAGAGAGGAGGCAGCAGGGAGTTTACATCACTTCTCACACGGTGCACGATCACTTATAGGGCGCTCAGCCCCATCATGCACAGAGTGAGCACATCACGTGACAGGAGCCGGCCTCACACGTGGTGTTACACAGCCGGGTCCCACCTCTCCTCCAGTGCTGCACAGACGGCTCCGGGATCCACCAGCTGCTCGGAAGCGGTCAGCCCGCTGGCTTCTGAGGGCAGTCTTAGGCAGGGCTCTTGTTTCCGCCCGATGCTGTCTGAATGCTGCACACTTCCGCTCGGGTCAGGTGACGGCGCTGTGCGGGTGAGTGCTGCTGAATAGTTCCGCTGCAGCGCGGTCTGTGGCTTCCTACAGTGATGGAGCCATGTCCTGTGCCTAGTCTCCTATGTCCCCGTTGTGAGAAGCCGCGGCAGTGTCTGTGTGTCCTCCTGCGTACAGCACCTGCTGGGCACTGCCTAGAAACCGGCTGAAGTGTGAAAAGGTGCCGAGAAGTGCCGCAGTCCTCACCCCAGCCTGTGCTGCGCTCAGCTTCCATTCGCTTAATAGGCCATGGCAGAACAGTGTGCGGTGACTGCTGACTCCTGGCCGCCTGTAATGTGCACACTGCTACATAGCGGTCTCCTGTATCCCTTGTGTGAATGGGCCATCATATGGCCACATGGATTTTCTATTTGTTTACTTGTGGTCACACGAGTGTAATCAGCACATAACTGAATATATGTGGTCCTGTCCATTCACACAAGGAATACAATACAATTTGTGTCTGCACACTTTTCTTCTCAGCCCAGAAAACTCATTTAACCCCTTAGTCACTGACCCAATTTTTACTTTAAAGGGAATCTGTAGGTTTTTGCTATGTAAACTGAGGTAGGGGGTAACAACACCGAATTCAAGGATGTGTAAGGCTATGTGCCCGTGATTAGGATATAGCAGCAGATTTTCACTGCTTCCAAAATACTGCATTCTGATGACCCAGGTAAATTTGCATGTGTTCATTGAACAATGCGGAGTTACCTCATCCAATACATTCTATTGGGGAAATTTCTGTTGCGGACACTAGCGCCTCTGCTACAAAGATTGACATGCTGCGGCTCCTAAAGCCGTGCCGCGAGTGCATTTACACAGTGTCAAATGGAAACACAGTGGGCAGGAGATTTCTATAAATCCACTGTGCTTCTTATGTAGAACTCATGCACACTGAAGTAATGCAGATCAGTAATTATATTGACAGATCTAGTGAATGGCTTAAGATCCAATGATTAAAAATTAGCACTTGGACCATAGAATTTGCAGACCAGTCGGATGAAAGCTTGGGAAAAGAGGAGGAAAAAAAACGAACCTAGGGTCCTACAAATCAAATACCACATATACTGAAGTAGATAAAAGACCTATATTACATGGTAGGTTAGAGTAGTGCTACAAACAAGGAAGTGCTCGCATAATATACAATACCAAAATATATGACAATCAATAAAAGCTAGCAGGACCATGTAGAAGCTGAAAAAATATATAAGCTAGAATGCAATGCGTACAAAACCCACAATATGCATTAAATGGAATGCATGCTTGCAACCGTCGTCACCCGCAATTACGATCGTGGGAGGCTGATCGTGTCAAAGGGTTCTTTTTTTTTTTTTACCAGGGCTGTGGAGTCGGTAAGCCAAACCTCCGACTCCTCAATTTCCATGACACCGACTCCACGAGTCCGACTCCCTCATAGAGTGGGGAAAAAAAGTATTTAGTCAGCCACCAGTTGTGCAAGTTCTCCCACTTAAAAAGATGAGGCCTGTAAATGACATCATAGGTAGGCCTCAACTATGAGAGACAAATTGAGAAAACAAATCCTGAAAATCACATTATCTGATTTGGAAAGAATTTTTTTTCACATTTTGGTGGAAAATAAGTATTTGGTCAACTACAAAAGTTTATCTCAATACTGTGTTATATATCCTTTGTTGACAATGACAGAGGTCAAACGTTTTCTGTAATTCTTCACAAGGTTGGCATACACTGTTGCTGGTATGTTGGCCCATTCTTTCATGCAGATCTCCTCTAGAGCAGTGATATTTTGGGGCTGTTGCTGGGCAACACGGACTTTCAACTCCCTCCAAAGGTTTTCTATAAGGTTTGGATCTAGAGACTGGCTAGGCCACTCCAGAACCTTGAAATGCTTCTTACGTAGCCACTCCTTCGTTGCCCTGGGGGTGTACTTGGGATCATTGTCATCTTCAATGCCCTTGCTGATGGAAGGAGGTTTGCACTCAAAATCTCACGATACATGGCCCCATTCATTCTTTCATGTACACGGATCAGTCGTCCTGGTGCCTTGGCAGAGAAACAGCCACAAAGCATGATGGTGACACCCCCATGCTTCAAAGTAGGTATAGTGTTCTTTTGATGCAACTCGGCATTCTTTCTCCTCCAAACACGCCGAGTTGTGTTTCCACCAAACAGTTCTACTTTGGTTTCATCTGACCATATGACATTCTCCCAATACTTTTCTGGATCATCCAAATGCTCTCTAGCAAACTTCAGATGGACCTGGACATTTAATAGCTTAAGCAGGGGGACGTGTCTGGCACTGTAGGATCTGAGTCCCTGGAGGTGTAGTGTATTACTGATTGTAGCCTGTGTAACGTTGGTCCCAGCTCTCTGCAGGTCATATACTAGGTCCCCCTTATGGTTCTGGGATTTTTGCTCACCGTTCTTGAGATTATTTTGACCCCGCAGGGTGAGATCTTGTGTGGAGCCCCAGATCAAGGGAGATTATCAGTGGTCTTGTATGTCTTCCATTTTCTAATTATTGCTCCCACAGTTGATTTCTTCACACCAAGCTGCTTGCCTATTGCAGATTCAGTCTTCCCAGCCTGGTGGAGGGCTACAATTTTGTTTCTGGTGTCCTTCGACAGCTCTTTGGTCTTCACCATAGTGGAGTTTGGAGTGTGACTGTTTGAGGTTGCGGATAGATTTCTTTTATACTGATAACAAGTTCAAACAGGTGCCAGTACTACAGGTAATGAGTGGAGGACAGAGGAGCCTCTTAAAGAAGAAGTTACAGGTCTGTGGGAGCCAGAAATCTTGCTTGTTTGTAATTGACCAAATACTTATTTTCCACCAAAACGTAAAAAAAAAAATTCTTTCCAAATCAGACAATGTGATTTTTCAGGATTTTTCTCTTTTTGTCGCTCATAGTTGAGGTCTACCTATGATGTTAATTACAGGCCTCTCTCATCTTTTTAAGTGGGAGAACTTGCACAATTGGTGGCTGACTAAATACTTTTTTTCCCCACTGTACATGGTTCATGTTTAAGTGATAAATTTTACTGTAGCACAGATTCATCTCAGCTAAAAGTCTAAACCCTTAGATCAGGAATAGGACAGACATTTATAGGACATTTCATAACTTTCCCAAATTCTTATGAAAAAAATATTTCCCACAAACTTCATTGAACTACTGTACCCAATTTATTATATATTTTAGTAGTCAGAGTTGGTCCATTTTATTCCGACTCCACCAAAATGGACTCCGACTCCACAACCCTGCTTTTTACTGCCTTTTAACCACTTGGATGCTGCTGTGGAATTTGACAATGGTATTTAAGGTGTTAATTGGCCCCAGTCTGTTTCAAAAACAGTCGGGGCCGATGCCGCAGGGTGTCAGCTGTCATATATAGCTGTCATCTACAGGATTTACGTGAAAAAGCGGCGCTGAGGATTAAGGCCCCTTAACGGCCACCAGTAAAAGGCATATTCGAAGGGGTTAAAATGGGACACAGTTGTAAATGCAATTGTGCCAGGCTTTTTTTTTCCTGTATATAATTGCATTGATAAGAGTAGCGCTTTGCTCCCTGGGTTCCTGCTAGTCGCTGCTGATTTCCATGCTTCCTCTGCTAGCAGAAATGGCCATGCGACTACTGCAGCCAATCACTGGCCACAGTGGTGACTACCGCATCCCGTCACAGATTGGCTGAGGTCACATATTCGATTGGTGATGCCACCACTGCTTCCAGGAACTGGCTGCAGCGGTCACATGGACATCCGTTTGGAAGAGGAAGCATAGAGGCTCTCAAGAGGATTGTTCAGGTGAGTGTGATTACTTTTTATTTTTCAGCATTTTGGGTCTTTTTATCAATAGTGGACAACCCTTTTAATCTATGGTAATTTTTCTATATTTTTTCCCCTCATATACAGAGTCTTTGGTACGGAGAGAAACATGGACAAGTTGGAAGGTTACTATTTCTCTGCTCTGTTCAGTGGATGTTTTCTATTGTCCAGTGTCCTGTTCTCTAAAGTTACTCGAGAGCAGCGGGATCCATACATGGATGAAATCTTCCACATTCCCCAAGCTCAGCAGTATTGTCAAGGACGCTTTCATCAGGTAAATAATGCTATGCAATTCCCTGCATTGCTTGAAGGGCCCATTTACAAAGGCTACTTTTGGCCCATCAATGAGCACTAATGGAGTGCATAGTCAATCTGTGCTCGTTTAGTGGTCACACATGGATGGGGACAGATCAACCGTTAATAGGATCTTTTTGTTCTCCTACAACATCCATATTTTCTGCAGCACTTCTCAAGTTTGCACAGGACGATGTGCTGCCGACAACATTGATTTTTATTCTGGTATAAATGATCCAATAACTTGTAAAACTAGATTTTTGCTTGATTAGCTGCATGCTCACATGGGCTGATGATTGGGAACGAACATTTTTATCAATTCTTGTCCTCCAATCTCCAGCTTAATAAAAATAAAAACATGGATCAATTTTCCAAACTATTTAAAGAGTACTTGTCATCAGGTCAAAATAGATGGTGTTTGCTGCTAATTTCTTGCTGCTTATCCATGCAGGAACTGCAAATTTCTACGTCTTTTCCAAGGAGTTGTGGCATACCTGTAATATGACAGAGCTGTCTAAAGACTCACCCCAGAGAATCCTGGGAGCAACACCACCTTGGTAAAAGCCATGAATATTAGCTCGAAGTAAAAAAGTCCCACATCGCTGAAATCATATGGTGGATTTAATAAAATGAATGGAATACTCAGGGGGGGAGCAGCAGAGATGAGTGAGATCTCACCACTTTTGACCTGGTCATAAGTGCATTTTCTTTAGTAAATTGGGAACGTGAGGGCAGATTCATGTTGCCTTCACAACGGGCAGCATGATAGTCTCACAGGCTCCTTTGCTACAAACAACGTAGCTTTAACTCCTTATTCCATCTTCTTGCTTTAACTCTTGTGTTTACCTTGTTGCAGTTTTTCATGGCAACATATGATTGTGTGTGTTTTGTTTTTTAGTTGTTTTTTTTTTTTTTTTTTTTTAAATCTTTCCGTCAATGAAGCCACCAGAGGGCTTTTTATTGTGGGACAAGCAGTAGTTTTTGTTGGAGTGCAAACAACTTCTTTTTTTTTTTTAATAATTTTTCTTTCCATTTTCTCTCGAAGGCAAGGAGACTACCAAAAGCAGTTCTTTTTATGGCGTTTATTGTAAGGGATGAATTTTCAAACAGTTTGTGAAATGTATTTATTTTTTTCCAAGAGATTTCAACATACTTGATCAAGGGTACAACAGAGTGTAAAACTTCTGCAGTGTATTCTTAGCAAATTCTGCCTTTGGGCAGTTGTACACCGAGGGTCCGATTCCTTTGACTTTTACCGAACTTGAGAACAATTTGCCCTGAGTGAATTTGTGTTGGGAGCACAGGTGACCAATGCGAAATTCAAAGTGTATAGGTATATCCTTCAGCAATGATACATTTATCCTGGGGATAGGTGATAATGATGGTTGTGCGACAACCTCTTCAACAGCAGCACTAATGTAGCAGACAAGGCGGTCCCTCGGTAGAACTCCAGCTACCTGAAATTGTGTTACGGGTGCACCAATAGGGTTACACGAGGGGTCTCTTCCTCTAACCACGTACTTGATACATTTGCTATTTACCACTGCTGTGTTAAACTACTTGGATCAGAGTTATCTCTGATTCCAGAAGTTGTAGGCAAGTGTCATCTGTATAAGATAGCTGGCATCCTTCTTGAATGGAGCTTTGCTCATGAGCCTGCTGTATAAAACTCTTTGATTTGTCTCAAAAGGGATAAAAGAAGCAGTCATAGTAAAGAGTCTGTACAGCAGCTCCCCTGCCTGCGTATGAACTTCGCGTGTTCGGTTCATTGACAGGTCTGTCCCTAAACACAAATGAAGAGAGACTTGTCACTGCTGAGCCAGCGCTGCTGTCTGTGCTTGATACTGTTTATTACAAATGTTTTCTCTGAAACACCACCGAGTTTTGGATTAGAACATAGGTAATTGTAATGAGGGAGCCTGTGGGTATTTCATGCTAATTGTGGTTAGGGCTGCATGAATCTGCTGACAGGCTTCACTGAAACATCAATTGCAAAAAGAACTTCGGCACTCCATACATGAAAATATAAGAAATATTGTATCTAGACTAATGTCACTTTGAAAAATGAAGGTTTTTTGCGCATAATTTGGCCAATTTATGTGTGCCCATCAACCACGACAAGGTCACCTTCGTATGATGGGAAACTACGCTACGCTACCACTGGATATGCCACTCTTGGGCTGTAAGCCTGTATGGACAATATGTCTTTGCTTGGGCTTTTAACCTACAATGTATGGGCTGGTAGAGCTAGTTAAAACCACCTGTGACTGAATGGGAGGGACACATGGTCAGAAAAAAGGCTGTCAAACTTCTAATAGTGTGAACACGTACCTGCTGCAATGCTCCAGGAGCGGGATCCCAAAAATGATTAATAGAAAAAACTGAAACATCTTCATTGACAGGAACCAAAGCCTTTTTGCAGCATCCAGCTTTGTAGAGAATGAGTCTATACTCTGGTGTTACTTGAATTATTACTTATGTCTTCATTATATAGCCATTCGTATAATGTTAAATACTCTTCTCCTTTTGCATATGTCTTGGCCGTTTTATAAGAAAAGAATTCTGCCACCCATAACGACATTCACATGTATCCTTATGTACATGATTAAAAAAAAAAAAAAAATTTCAACATACAAGACACATAATCAAGTATAGTAAAATTGAAAAAACGTAATTAAAACACTTCTCCAGTGATTTTATTTTTTCATATCACATGTAGCATGCTCGCTGGTCGCTTTCTGATTTCGGCAGTGCCCTGATCCATTCCTGCCCTACATCACTGCAGTTGGGACCTTCAGAGGTCACTCTTTGAATTTTCTCAATGCAGGACTATGAGACTCAGAAGACTTGCATTGTTAGAGTAACCGCCGCCTCACACACTAATCCGGCAGGTTACAGATGTGGTTACGTGGCGATGAAATCGGGAGAAGACAGCAACTACTGTCACGTCATTCATAACACACGACAAAGGGGCAAATAAAAAAAAAAAAATTGGATAACACTATGTATAGATAAAAGGAAAAATGCTAAACAGACACAAGAAATGAGGTGGGTGAACCCTGCATGTTAAATAACATATCAAAAAGACTGATCAGGTGTCACCTAGAGAGTATGCTTATTAGTCCAGCCCTAAAGTACAAGTGCAGCAATGCTAAGGTATGCACAAGAGTATATCATAAGGTGTGTTTACATAGCGTATCTGTTACACCACAGATACCTGCAAAAGGGCTCAAACTAAGGAAAGAAAAATGGTTAATAGTAAATGCTACAAGTATAAGTGCACAGTGGTACAGAAAGATTCCCCACTAACACAAGCTGAAGCTGCGGGACCATCCTCCTTTCCAAGCTGATCGGTGGTTTTCTATATTAAATATGAATGAGCCAATTGCACACAGTTAGGCTGTGTGCCCACGATGCGGCAAAAAGGCTGCAGAAACGCTTAAAAAACGCATGGTAGAAGACCTACCATGTTCCCCAATGATAATCCGCATGTGCTGTGCGGATTATCATTGCGGAAAAAAACGCAGCACTACCAATTATTTTGCGGAAGCGCTGCGTTTTTTCGCTGCCATTCACTTGCATTAGAACGCATGTATTCCGCTTCACTAGATAAGCACATGCGGAATACATGCGTTCAATGTGCGGATGGTACCCAGGTCTAGAGGAGAGGAGACTCTCCTCCGGACCCGGGTACCATAGAAACTGTAAAAAAAAAAAAAAGAATAAAATAAAAAATAAATGATATTTACCTTCTGATGGCCCGCGGTGTTCTCCTCCTCCCTGGCCGGCAGATCGCGATGGACTGGAGGACCTGCACTGACGTCATAGTCATGTGACGGGTCACGCGACGCTGACGTGGCAGGTCCTTTAGTGTACCGCGATCTGCCGGCAGCCAGGACCGAGCGAAGCAAGACACCGGGGGCCATCATAAGGTAAGTATAGATTTACTTTTTATTTTTTGACATTCTCTTGGGTCACACTATATAAATCCATGCCGGTTGCATGGATTTATATAGTGTGACCAAGTTGACAAGCACTTTCCAAGTGATGCTAAAATCGCTTGGAAAGCGCTTGACAACCCACATGCAGAAATGCTTGTGAAGAACGATTCACATCCGCATGTCCCTGGCAGGAAAACGCATGTACAATCCACATGTACAATCCGCATGCGTTTTTTCTGCCAGGGAGATGCAGAAACGCTCAGGAAAAATCCAGAGCATTTCTGCATCGTGGCCACATAGCCTTACAGGGAATCTGTCAGCAAGATCATTTCCCTCTACAGGATGTTTCCTCGCACAGCACCAAAGTGCAACCGTCATTTACATTTTTATTTCATAAATCAATAGTGCACGTGAAAATAAGCAACTTTGTAATATATCTTATTGAGAAATCTGCTTCTTGGCAGAGTTGGCCAGGATTACCATAAACACCAAAAGTAGCAAAATTTAGCAACATTTCTAGCAGTTTTAGGCTGAGTTCACACAATGCGGTTTTTAATGACACTGGAGCCCACTGCATTTTTTATTTTTTTTTTTTAATTTTAGGCTTTGTGCCCATAATTCAGATGTAGCAGCGCTTTGGACGCAAATTTTTGCTGTGTCCAAAACGTTGCATTCTATTGAATGCAGGTAAATCCACATGTGTTCACTGAATCATGTGGATTTACCGCATTCAGTACATTTTAGTGGTCAAATATCTGTTGTGGAGATTAGCGACTCCACAAGAGAATTTGACATTCTGGGGTCCTGAAAGACATGCCGCATGTCAGTGTCCACGGGCGATTCGCAGCCTCTGATGCACGCATGGTGGACGTGGGATTTCTAGAGATCCCATCCACTATGATATAACATCTGGATGCTGCGGGTTTGACGCTGTATATACACGCAGCGGCTCCTGATCATGGCCACGTACCGAAACTCACCCGCAGCGTATCAATTTCTGTAGCGGACACGCTAGTCTTTTGACCGATTGAAGTGTCATTATATGCGGTGGATTCGCATTTACCGACAACTAAAGTGCGGCATTAGAACACCGCATTTTGGACATAACATAAATACATTGTGTCCAAATCCCTGCTGAGTACTGATCGGGGTGGGGGGGACGTAGTGGCTAACTAGCCAGCTGTGAGATGTTAATTATGGCCAGGGAAATGTTTGCGTAGTGGCATCTTCCCAGGCTGAAAAAAAACAAAAAAAAAAAAACAGCTCACAGCCTTCACATAAATTGCATGAATAGAAATGCTAATGACGATTGGGTGAATGGGACTAGCTGACACCCAGCTCTTTTGTTTGGTTATGTCAAGGTGTCAATCAGACCTTATGACCAAACAAAGTAAAGATATTTACTGAGCATCTGCACATCCCTCTGGGAGGCACTTTTCCCTTATTACCAGTACCCCTTTGGTCCAACCAGCATTTGTCCATTTGAGCTACGTAACCTTGATAAAAACCTATACAGGTCGAAACGTTGGTTAAAATTATTTTTGATAAAGAATGCTCTGACATATGACCAGTATACTCTTACCAAAGAAAGCGATTGTACTCTGAATAAATCAATTTTTTGCTGTACCTCTAGAATCCTATGAATTTTTCTGCATTCTTATTGGTGTGCCGAGGTTTCCTTCATATATTAGATTTCTCTTTACCTCTGAGCACCCACTCCACAGTGAGCGACCCCTCATTCAAATTATATCAAAGTAAAGAAACGCCGAACACTTTATTTGAACTATAACAGACACATTCATTTAAATGAACTAATATACTCACCCCAGCTCTTATGGTAATCCAAGGGCTTAAGCAGTGTCCCACCAACTTTATTTAGCTCCAAAAATCATTAATTAATGCTCAAAAATGCTTCAAAAACGCATGTAAATCCGCATGCGTTTTTTTCTGCCAGGGAATGGCAAAAACTCCTCAGGAAATTTCTGCTTTAATTCCTGAACATGTGCACATACCCTTACTTGTTTTTTTAAATCAAAATACATTTTTATTAAACATATTTTGATCATACAATATTTCTCAAAACATTAAATTGTGAAAGAATACATAAGCTATACAGACATCCCTTCAATCCCCTCCCCTATGTTGTGTCTTAAGAAACAAAGACAAAGAACCTCCTATTAACCAATTATGGTAGAAAACCAGAGGTGCATTACATAAATGTTAGTTTATACTATATGATACATGTTTAAACTCCGTACTCTCAAATTCCCTTATATTGTATCCAAGGTTCCCTTATCTTTCCAAATATACTGTTTCCCTCTTTTTTCATATATTCCTCTTTCCATCTGTATAATATATTCTACTTGTTTAAAATATTCTTCCCCAGAGGGGGGTTCAGCTCCAATCCAATTTCTTGCTATTACTTTCCTAGCACAATAAAGTAACCTAGCAATGGCTGTTTTAATATTTTTATCAGCTAATATTTCTTCTACATAGCCCAACAAGCATGTAATCGGGTCCCCAGGGACACCGCATCTATACGCCCCTTCAATCACAGCAAGAACCCCAGACCAAAACCTTAATAGTCTAGGGCATTCCCACATCATGTGAAATATGCCCGCCTCCCCTTTTCCACATCTTGGGCATTCTGAATTGACCCTCAGCCCCAGTTTGTGCATAATTAGCGGAGATCTATAGACTCTGTGAATTACATAAATATGTGACAGTCTTGCAGGTTCACTCATAGAAAGCTTAGGTATATACTCCAGTATGTTTTCCCAAATATCTTCTCTCATGAGTCCCACTTCCTCTTCCCACTTACTTTTAGATCTCAGTGGAAACTCCAGGAGAAAAGTATGCATCAAGTCTCTATACGTGCCCGAGATTACCCCCCTCCTGACACATATACTCCAGTACTAGATCTGCTTCCACTACCAGTCGTTGTTTGGTTCTTTGGGATTTAATTGCATGATTAACCTGCCCATAGTGATGCCATTCTGTATTTGGCAACAGGAATTCCCTCTGTAACTGCGAGAAGGGTTTAAGACTTTCCTCCTACATTATTTGATACATATAATTAATTCCTCTACCTGTCCATTCTCTTATACCAATCTTTTGTATCTCTGGGAGATTATTATTATTCCATAATAGGAGTAAATTTAGTTAGTCCCTTCACTCCCCTTACTTTCTTTACTATGTTACAGGTTTTGTGTATGAGATCTATTGTAGGCATTTTTTCCCCCAACCTATTCATGTCTCCTCCTTCCAGGCACTCAAGTATCTGTCTTTCCCCAATGGAATACTCCAATATTCTTAGATCTGCCAGATCCGGAACATGACCACCCTCTAAAATGTTGACTCTGTGCTGCCAGAAAATATATTTCCGGATTTGGCAGCGCCAGTCCACCCTCCTTCTTGGGCCTTTGGAGAATTTCTAGCTTTATTCTTGCCTGCTTCTTCCCCCATACCAGAGCTCTGATCATCACATTTAAGGACTTAAATCTTTTTTTAGGTATCCACATAGGAGCGTTATGCAAGATATATAACAACTTGGGCATCAAGATCATTTTAAAAAGGTTTATTCTCCCCACCACCGTTATATGTAGTTTATTCCATATATCTATTTTAGTTTTCAATTTTTGAAGCAATGGCGGCAAATTGATATTAAGATAATCTGATACCGGTAGAGATATTTGTATTCCTAAGTATTTAAATACTTTTTTTACACTGCAAGTTATCAGCTTCATTTTCTCAATTCCACCTCTCGATCCACTTTAAACAAGACTGATTTGGACCAGTTAATCTTCAGCCCCGATATCGCCCCAAACCTCTCAATTATCTGCATGGCACGGCTCAATGATTAAGATGGATCACCCAAAAATAATAAGAGATCGTCTGCTTACAGAGCAATTTTTTTCCTCTAATATTCCATATTTAAACCCTTGGACCTCCTTCGTTTCCCTGATGACTGCAGCCAAAGGTTCAATGGCCATGGCAAAGAGGAGCGGCGACAGTGGACACCCCTGTCTAGTTCCCCTATCTAAATGGAACGAAGGGGATATCGCTCCATTAACTCTTATCTTGGCAGTAGGTTGGGAATACAACAATTGAACCCACTCAACAAATCTTGGTCCAAAACCAAATTTTTGCATGACTCTCCACAAATATTCCCATTGTACACTATCAAACGCCTTTTGGGCTTCCAGTGAGACGATTACTCTACGACCTGGGTTATCAGTCTGTAATTGAAGATTAAGATACAATCTTCTTATATTAACCGCAGTAGATCTATTGGGCATGAATCCCGACTGATCCGGATGTATTAATGAGGAAATTATCCCAGTCAACCTATTAGCCGGGACTTTGGCCAGTATTTTAACATCAGCTGTCAGTAACGAGATTGGTCTATATGATTCAGGTATTCTAGGGTCCTTTCCCTCCTTAGGAATCACCACCTCACTAGCCTCTTCAAATACTTTAAATAATTTAGGCAACAGAAGTTCAGCAAACTGTTTATATACTTCTGACGGTAGCCCATCCATACCCGGGGCCTTCTCATTAGCCATGCCGTGCAGAGCAATCTCCATCTCTTCCATAGTAATGGGGGAGTCCAACCTCTCTCTGCTCTCATTGTTTAGTTTAGGGAGCGACACTAAATCAACAAAATTATCTATCTCCTCAGATGTCACCATCCCTTCCGAGGAATAAAGTTTTTTTTATAGAAGTCTCTAAAGATTTTCAATATCCCCTCCAGTTCAATCACAACCCTCCCCTTATCATCAACCATTTCATGGATAAATGAATTATTCCTTTGTGCCGATGCTATAACTGATAATAAATGTCCAACCTTCTCCCCTTCAGCATAAAAGCTGGCCCTTCGGAATGCCTGAATTTTTGCCATTTTGTCTATTAAATCTTATTTGTTCCCCTCCCCCATGACAGCACACCTTGAGAGGATCCGCCCCACCAAGGACAGGAAACCGTCTGAAATAAAAGGGCGGCACCTCTCCCTCGCTTCAGTTGGTTTCCTGTCCTTGATGGGGAACCTGTCTGGAAGAAAGAAGACTTACCTGGGGCTGTCCCGGTGTGGAAGAGCGGGCACTGGCCTGTGCACCGGGTTCAGTATCCCAGAAGCGCCGTCCGCAGCTTCCCCTGGGGTCTCTGCGCCGAGCGAGGCGCACGCGGTGAGGCAGGCTCTGTCCTCCCAGAGACCGCGGCGCCGTCCTCCCCCTGCAGTGTGGAACGCTTCCGGGTGTGACGCGCCTGACGTCACGGCGCAGGGCACGCTGGGAGCGGCGCACTGGGTGACGTCAGGAGGCGGCGCCGATCCAAGATGGCGGCGCCCATCGGAGCGTCCCAGGCCATTTTTTTTCAACGGAGCTCCGGTCTGAGGAAGGGGGAGGGCCCACAGACCGGGGGAGGCTGGATGGCCCTATATTTAAGGGGGGGGGAGCTATCCTGGAAGCGTGGTGCGCTTCTGAGACATGGCTGATCCAGATAGCCAGGAGCAGCAGCTTACCCCCCACCTCAGCAACAGAAAAAGCAGAGGGATGCATCGTATACAGACAGCCACTCGAGTAATCGTAGTGGCAGCCGCAGGAGTAAAGCTTCGTGTGCCTCGGGACCATCCAGAATGGAATCATCGGTTCCGCAACAGCCTCCGAATCCGGTACCCGTTTGTGACCTCCGGGGGTGAGTGAGCTTCGTGAATGTCACTGGTTAGTAACGGGAAGTCTCTTATGTGCTTCCTTTTTTTTAGGAGCATAAGAAGAGTAGTGCCAAGCAAAAGCATAGAATATGTGCCCTTTGCCAGCTTCTCTCTCAGTAGAGTGGCAGAAACCACTTTGCCAGGGCTGTGTGACCAAAACCATAGCTGAGAATTCCCGGGATTTTGCTGCAAATTTAAACTCCATAGTACATGCAGAAGTTCAGGGGTCCCTGAAAGGGTTCCTTAGAGGGAAGAAAAGACCCCGTAGAGAGGTTTCCTCCGTCTGATTCCTCCCAGTCCGAGGAGCAGTGGGATTCATCGTCCTCTTCCTCATCGGGGGGCGGTAGACCCTGCTTCCCCATTGAGAATACAGACAGACTGGTTAGGGCAGTAAGATCAACCATGGGTCTGGAGGAAGAGAGAGCATCTAAATCCCGGGAGGACATCCTGTTTGCGGGCTTGGGAGAGAAGAAGAGACGCTCATTTCCGGTTAACAGTAAAATTCAGGGCCTCATTGACCGGGAGATGGAGGAGACCTGAGAGATCAGGGGCTTTACCCTCCTTCTCCAAAAGAAGGTATCCCTTCGAAGAGAAGGATGCGGAACCTTGGGATAAGATCCCCAAGGTGGACGGGACTGTGGCAAGGTCATCGAAAAGATCTTCCCTGCCCTTGGAGGACTCTGGCTTCCTAAAGGATGCACTGGATAAAAGAGCTGACTCCTTCCTGCGCCACACGTGGGAGGCGGCAGCAGGCGGCCTAAAACAAGCGGTGGCTAGCACCTGTGTGGCGAGGTCCTTGATGGCAGTGATGTTCCGATGGTTTACTGGGTTAATGCGCCTGTCTTGTAACGAGGAGTTCTTGAGTTTGAATCCACAGAGAGCCTTTTCAATAACAGAAACTGTGCTCCCTCCCATGTGACGGTAGACTCCTGTTTGGCCAAAAGTTAGAAGACCTGTTAGAAAAAGGCGATAAAAGCAAAGGGTTCCCGGGATTTTCGGGGGAACCAAGAAGATTTAGTTTTCGGAGGAGAAAATTTAACCGGGGTCGTTCTCCGGGAGACAAAAAGAGATGGGAAGCCAAGTCCAAAAAAGAATCGGGCTACATGTTTGGAGGACCATCCTCGAGTTCGAAGAGATCCTCCCAATGATGCCAGGCTGGAAGTGGGTGGAAGGCTTTCCCACTTTTTTCCAGCTTGGGATGTGATAACAGCAAACCCCTGGATTCTGAAAATTATCAGTGGGGGCCTGAAGATCCGGTTCAGCCAGACCCCCTGGCGAACCTTTGTGGTTACTCCCCCTACGAAAGGTCCAGGAAGAACAATTAGCCCTGGAAACAGAAGTGTTAGAGTTAGTAGGAAAGCAGGTCCTTCTCGAAGTACCAGCAACACCGAGAGGGAGGGGGTTCTATTCCCCACTATTCATGATAAAAAAACCAAACGGGTCCTTAAGGACCATCATCAACCTCAGGAGTCTGAACCAAGTAGTAGAAAACCAGACTTTCAAGATGGAGTCAGTAAGCTCGGCAGTGAAGCTCTTACATCGCAACTGCTTTATGGCTGTAATAGACTTTAAGGACGCATATTATCACGTCCCAATCCATCCGGAGTATCAGAAGTATCTGAGAGTAGCCCTGTTTATTCAGGGGAAGCTGAGGCATTTTCAGTTTGCTGCCCTACCCTTTGGCCTCTCCATTGCCCCGAGAATATTTACGAAACTAATAGCAGAAGTGACAGCCTTCCTACGGATCAAGAATGTAGTGATCGTGCCATATTTAGACGACTTCTTGATAATAGGGAAAACAGAAGCCCACTGCTCCAGTAAGCTCCTAGTGGTCACGGAAGTGTTGCATCAGCTGGGGTGGTTAGTAAATTTCCAAAAATCAAGACTAACCCCCTCCAGGACTCAGACCTTTCTGGGTCTAATCCTAGACTCTCGTCGCCAAACCTGCTTCCTCCCAGAGGACAAAATCTGCAGGTTGATTGCATTAGTCTCGAAGGCCATTCAAGCTCCGGAGATGTCTCTGAGAGAGGCAATGTCCCTCCTGGGTTCTATGACGGCCTGTCTCCCAGCAGTTATGTGGGCCCAGGGGCATATGAGGCGGCTTCAGTGGGAGGTCCTGTCAGCACAGAGGTCCTGCAATGGGCATTTAGAAGGCAGGCTCTCTCTCTCCCCAGAAGTAGTAGATTCCCTTTCGTGGTGAACAGTCACGGGAAATCTGACCGCAGGCGTTCAATGGTCCAGACCAGTAGATCGGGTAATTACGACCGACGCAAGCAGTTCCGGATGGGGGGGTCATCTGGCAGAACTCTCAATACAGGGTCACTGGGCTTACCACGAGAGGGGAGCATCCTCAAACTTAAAGCAGCTTTGGGCAGTAGAAAGATCCCTCAGGGGCTTCCTCCCTCACATCCAAAATCACCATGTCCAGGTCAGGTCCGACAACCGGACAGCAGTAACCTATGTGAATCACCAGGGAGGGACAAGGTCACGCCCTCTGATGGTGGTGGCAGACAGGATCCTTGGTCTAGCAGAGCGAAACCTCCTATCCCTCAGCGCCCTTCACATAAAGGGGGTAGAAAACGTGAAAGCAGATTTTCTAAGCCGCCATACCCTAAGACAGGGGAGTGGGGGTTGAACCCGGAGGTCTTCCATCAGATTGTCCAGTTATGGGGGCAGCCAGACATAGATCTGTTCGCCACAAGGGCAAACAGAAAGGTGCAGAGATTGTGCTCCCTAAATCCGGCAGAAAATCCCCATGCCGTAGATGCCCTCCAGATTCCTTGGGGGTTCAGGAAGGCCTATGCCTTTCCGCCATTAGTGATGATTCCAGTAGTGGTGAGGAAGATTCGGGAGGAAGGCGCCAGGGTGATTTTGATAGCCCCTTTTTGGCCCAAGAGGCCTTGGTTCTCTCTGCTTCGACTAATGTTGGTGTCAGATCCCTGGATTCTACCAGAGAGGCCGGACCTTCTCATGCAGGGACCAGTATTCCATGCCCAGGCCAGGGGGTTCCATCTTTCGGCATGGAATTTGAGAGGTCGCTATTGAGTAGCAAGGGGTTTTCACCAGGCTTAGTTTCTACTTTATTGGGGAGTAGAAAGCCAATTACAACCAAGATTTATAGCAGAGTTTGGGGTAAATTCCTAGAGTTTATAGATATCCCGCTATCGAGCAAACCTCCGATCAGGGGGATCCTGGAATTTCTGCAAAAGGGGCGGGACCTGGGTCTAGGTACAGGGACCCTTAAGGTTCAAGTTTCAGCTTTCGGAGCACTCTACAATTGTAATCTGGCTGGGAATAGGTGGATCTCGAGGTTTATCAAGTCCTGTGCCAGAGCAGGACCGGTTAGGTCCATGGGTGTTCCTCCTTGGGACCTGAATTTAGTCTTGAATGCTCTTACCAGTGAGCCATTCGAACCCCTACACAAGGTTTCTCCAAAAATTCTCACCCTTAAGACCATCCTCCTAGTGGCCTTAACGTCAGCCCGTAGGGTGGGTGATCTGCAGGCCCTCTCGGTTAATCCTCCTTACACACAAATCTTTGAGGATAGGATCACCTTGCGGCCAGATCCAGCGTACCTTCCCAAGGTGGTATCTAGATTTCACCGTAGTCAGGAGATTGTGCTACCCTCGTTCTGCAGCAATCCCAAGAACCCAGGGGAAGTCCGGTTCCATAGCCTAGATGTTAGGAGGTCCCTGCTACAGTACATTCACATAACTAGTCTGTGGAGGAAAGACTGTTCTCTGTTCCTGGCCTTTCAAGGGTGTAGGAAAGGTCACGGGGTGTCCAAGGGTACCATCTCTAGGTGGCTCAGGGAGGCTATTTGCTTAGCCTATACGTCCACAGGGGTTCCAGCCCCGGACAATGTGAGGGCTCATTCCACCAGAGCCTTTGCAACCTCCTGGGCAGAGAGAGCAGACGTCTCGATCGAGCAGATATGTAGGGCTGCTACTTGGTCTACACCATCCACCTTCTTTAAGCACTATCGGTTGGATCTGTCCTCTTCTGATCTCACCTTTGGGAGAAGGCTACTTCAGGCGGTGGTCCCTCCCTAGGGTGCTCATAAATTCTCCAAAATTCTCTCAAGGTGTGCTGTCATGGGGGAGGGGAAAACACCAAGGTTACTTACCGGTAGCCGGTTTTTCCTGAGCCCATGACAGCACCCGTAGTCCCCCCCCCCCCCCCCCTTATTTTTTCTATGCTTCTCACACCCTGGTGTGCACTGTTTGGGGTGGTGTGTATATGTATATTGTGGTGTTGGTTATGTGCCCAACCTGTTTAGGGAGGTCCTCTCAATGCTCTGTAAACAACTGAACCGAGGGAGAGGTACCGCCCTTTTATTTCAGACTGTTTCCTGTCCTTGGTGGGGCGGATCCTCTCAAGGTGTGCTGTCATGGGCTCAGGAAAAACCGGCTACCGGTAAGTAACCTTGGTGTATCTTATCTTGCACATTCCTAAGGCCACACTGTGCATCAGAAGTATTATTATTTATGGCTTCTTCCTCCGTCCTTCCCAAAGCTTGCAGACTTTCTATTTCTTCTTTTTTTGTTTGTGATTTACGCCTACAGATATCTCTAAATAAGAGCCCTCTAAGAAAGGCCTTCATCGCATCCCACTCTATTAATTTATTTGTACTACCGTCATTATGAATATCTTCTGAACATTAAGATGTTGTAACCAGACTGGATGCATTTTCCACCCTTCCCTAACTATGCCTCTTTGGGGCCCATACCCAATGGTTACCATAACTGGACTATGGTCTGAGATTACTCTAGGGAGATATTGTACCTCCATTATCATGGAGTCTGCTAATTCATCCGCCAATGCTAAATCTATATGTGATAACGTACCATATGACGTGGAGTGACATGAGTAGCACCGTTTCCCTGTATTCCTGACCCTCCATGCATCAATCAATCCAATTTCTTTTATGAAATAACCAAAAACTGTATTGGTACTTTCCTGTATACCCGATTGCCTCTTACTCCTGTCCCAGAAAGTGTCCATTACATTATTAAAGTCTCCCATCATCAAAAGCGGTAATACTGTTCCTCTTTCCGCATACTCTCGCATTAATCTGATGTTAGTGCTAGAGTGAGGGGGGAGGGGGGGGGGGTGTGTAAAGTGCCACTATACACATCGGGCGTCCGTAAAAACTCCCCTTAACTGCCACCCCCTGCCCCTCTGGATCAATATATACGTCAATTTCTTCAAAAGGTGTGGATCTATTAATTAGAATTGAAACTCCTCTGGCATAATTAGAGAAAGTGGAATGATAAGCCCTCTGTATCCATCTTCTGTTTATAATCTGAGTAGTTTCCTTTTGTAAATGGGTTTCTAGAAGGCATATTACCATCATTTTTGGCCATAATTTCAGAAATTTGTTGTTTAAACTGTTTTTCAGGCTTTGTGAGTTTATTAACCTTGTCCTCTGTCTCTCCCACTCTGGTTTCCACCTCACCAGTCCTGGTATTAACCTTTTGCATATCTTTTTTAATAGTGGCCACTTCAGATTGTACACCCAGGACTTGCTGTGTTAATGTAGTTAGTGCCTGTTTACAGAAAGAGACCACAGCAAATACATCCTTGATAGTGGGGTTCTCCTGTATATCACCCTCCTCCTGTGTTGTCGCAGACATCATTTCCCCATCAGTATAATTACTCCCTGGGGACATTCCTCCTTCTCCCTCAGTCGATGGCGCCATCATTTCTTCCCCGTCCACCTCCTCCCCTCTATCCGACTCCTGCCGATTGGTGACCTCCACACTGCAGGCATACCTCTCCAACTTCGCCGCCACACTCATGCGGCGCTGGCAGGCTGCGTTAGCTTTGACCGCCTCCTCCTTCTTCTCAATTCCATCTTGGGAGCTGCTTCCATCTCCCCAGCCCGCGTCTTTCGGTCTCCGGCGGGTCATACCGGCTCACCTCCGTACGTCGCAGCAGCCCTCCCAATGATCCGCAGCACTTCCCTCACCTTCCGGTCGGCTGAGGCTGGCGGTGGCGGCGACGGATCTCCTAAATGACTAGGCAGCGGCGGGAGAGCGCAGAAACACGACCACTCACATTGCCTACCAGGCTCCGCCCCCGCCCCTTACTTGTTAAAACTGCTTCATGAATTAGGCCACTGTTTATTATCTGCGGTGTTATAGGAACCATTTAATAGATTGGAAACCTGGTGTTACATCAAGCTATCTGCAGATTAAACACTAAAGGGAACCTGTCACTTCGGATAATGCCATTTACCTGCAGAGATGGGGTTAGTAGCGTTACAAAGCTCCCTTGCAGCCTTACTGTAAGTGCGGCTTTCGGCAGAAAATGAACTTCATTCCTCTCAGTGCATGATCTAACTAACTTGTGTCTGCAGGGCTGACGGCCATAAGGCATAGCGGTGGTCCTGCAGGGCTGATGGCCATAAGGCATAGCGGTGGTCCTGCAGGGCTGACGGCCATAAGGCATAGCGGTGGTCCTGCAGGGCTGACGGCCATAAGGCATAGCGGTGGTCCTGCACTGCTATGCCTTATAACAGCAATCAGACTGACAAGAGTGAAAGTCCCATAAGTGGACTAAGTTAAAAAAAAAAAAAAAAAAAAAAAAATTTAAAGAATTTTTTTTTTTTAAACAAATATATTGTACCCATAAAAAAATTAAGCAATAGTACACATATTTGGTATTGTATGGTCCAGAACGACCCGACCTATAACACTGTCCCACTAGTTAACCCCTTTAGTGAACACTGTAACAAAAATAAATAAGAGGCAAAAAACTATGCTTTATCATACCGCCGAACAAAAAGTGGAATAAAACGCGATCAAAGAGACGAATGTAAATAAAAATAGTACTGCTGAAAATGTCATTTTGTCCCGCAAAAACAAGCTGCCATACAGCTCCATCAGCTGAAAAATAAGTTATAGCTCTCAGAATAAAGCGATGCAAAAATAATTCTTTTTTCTATAAAATAGTTTGTGTAAAAGAATCAAAACAATATAAATATGATATCGCTGTAATCGTACTGAGCACAGGATAAATGGGAACATTTTACATAACAATAAAACCTTCAACTTGATCCACAAAAAAAAAAGTCCCCACTCAGGTCCAGCATCTGTTAACGGAAAAATAATGGGCTTCCATGTTAATATTAGCACAAAGTCTCTGGAAAAGTGAAATGGCATCTAAAATCTTTTACAAGGGCTCATAAACTGTCCTAAGCCAAACTATACTCTATACTCTATTTTATCACCCAGGGTATACTGTGACCTGGGCCAAACTATACCCGGGTTTAATCTGGACGGGGTATACTCTGGCCTGTTACACCGGGGCATACTTACAGCTGCCAGTCGCAGTGCTGTGTTCAGTGACTGCAGCCGCTCTGGGCGCCGCCTCCATGATGTGGCTACCAGGAGGAGTAAAGCTCATTCTCTTGGTAGCCACACTTTCAGTAAGGTGGCTGGGGAGCTTTTTAACGCTGTTAACTTGCGGATTAACCCTATATCTGAAGGCAAATAGTTTTAAAGCTTCCCTTTAAAGATCTGTCACTTGCCAAAAATATGTAATTTTTTACCTGGTATGAAAGCCCCTGTTCTCCTGAATCTGACATTATTCTTTTATTCCTGCGCCTCTTTTCTTGAGAGATCACCCTCTTTTCCCTGTATGTAATTTTTGTCTTGTTATCCAAGTGGGTGTGGTCATCAACTCTTTTCTGTGGGAATCTTCTTGAGGATCACATTCCCTTGGCTAAGAAGACAAGATTTATATACAGGGAAGTGGGAGCCATATCTCAGGAACAGAGAGGTGCAGGAACAAAAGAAAATGCTAACCGGTTTAGAACTGCATCCCTTTCACCAACAGGTAAAAAAAGAGAATTCATATTTATGGCAAGTGACAGGTCCTCTTTTTAAAGGGGTTGTCAGGTTTATCAAATTTCATTTTAAATATATTAGGGGTGTTTTGCATTACTAGAGAGACAGGTTATTTTGGTCCCCAAAACTACTAGCCAGAGCATAATACTCCTTAGCATTTTTATATTAAACTACGAAAAGAAAAAGTGACACAGGGGTGTGTTAATTTGCATTTGCAGATGGCGGTGCTGAGCATTGTCTTTTTAGCTCCCTAGAATGGAGCTTTGCTGCCATAAAGGCTTCATCAGGTATGGTATGTAAAACATATTGCTTTTAAAGCACCACTCCAGCATTTTTTTTTTTAAATCTCTTTTTTTTTTTTTTTTTCACCTCTGGAGTGGTGTTTTAAAATCCAGGTCCCCTATCTTATACTCAACTTTCCGGTGTTTTCATCCGTTTTCGCCTCCGCTGCAGTGTGTCACATGTTGGCTGTTCCTGTGTTTTATGCAGTGAGCCAGAAATCACTAATCAATGTAAGTCTATGATAGATCCGATCTGGCTCGCATTGAGAGCTTGTGATGTCAGAAGCTGTGCTCACATGATGGCGCTGCAGGACCAGATCGGTAACTGAAAATGCCGAAAGAGAGGGCATATGACTGGGGGCAGAGGACTTGAGTTTAAAGCACCACTCCAGCAGTGGAAAAAAAACAAAACTCTGGATTGGTTATTTAAAGAAAGGATACTTCCATACCTACAGAATGCAGCAAATTTATTTTCTGTACACTTAGTAAACAGTCCAATAGAAAACGCATATGAAATGTCAGTATGCAGTGGTACCATAGAGGCCCCATGCACGTCTATGTGAGCGTCACTACAATTGTGCATGAGCCCTTAAGTGTTGTCTCATCAACAGTCTTCAAGATGAGTGCACTGTTTCTTTGCCTCCTGGCTTCTGGTTTGCTGGGGTCACCCGTTCTCCTCTGCTGCATCAGGGCATTGTAGTGGCACTTAAGCCGCAAATGTGTTTTCCAGTGATCTGAACCAGCTTCATAGCAGTGCTTACGAGTAGGGATGTGTGGACCCATGGAAGTTCAGGTTCTTTTACCCGACCAAACGTTAGTAAAAAGTTTGTTTCGGGTACCAGAACTGTACCTGAACCTAAACCCCATTGAAATCAATCTCTCTCCTTCTCCCCTGTACTTCGAACACTGAAACAAACTTCCGGAGAACTTTAAAGTTTGCATTCGCTCATCTCTACTTACGAGCAGTATTGGAAAATGCTTGTAAGCACTGCTCATATTCATCCACCACTGCTAGACTGCAGTGATGGCCGGTAACCTAACCAACAAGCTGTAAACAATAGAAATAAAAATCCCTCCATTTTTGAGAACTTTTTAAATAACAAGTAAAAGTAACTTCTGTGTATCCACCAAACTTCTGCACAACACAACTGATGGTCCCAACCCCATTTATAAGGCAAGAAATCCCACTTATTAAACCTGACAGGGCACACCTGTGAAGTGAAAACCATTTCCGGTGACTACCTCTTGAAGCTCATCAAGAGAATGCCAAGAGTGTGCAAAGCAGTCATCAAAGCAAAAGGTGGCTACTTTGAAGAACCTAGAATATGACATATTTTCAGTTGTTTCACACTTTTTTGTTAAGTATATAATTCCACATGTGTTAATTCATAGTTTTGATGCCTTCAGTGTGAATGTACAATTTTCATAGTCATGAAAATACAGAAAAATCTTTAAATGAGAAGGTGTGTCCAAACTTTTAGTCTGTACTGTAGTCTGCAGCAGGACAGAGACACCACACATGCAGCCAATGTCATTAAAGGGACTCTGTCAGCATAGGATGACTGGCCACGAAAACCTATACTTGTTATGAACGGACAGTTCAGTGCACCTTCCCATTAGCTTGTTTTCCATCTATCTCTGCCGTCTGTCTCTATAAAGCCAGAGCTGGCTATCAGAGGGTGAGGAGATAGAGGGAAAATAAGTAGGTGCACTTACATGTTTGGTCACGTCAAGAGGGTGCACGGAGTGCCTTTACTTGGTTTGAACAGTCATTCTGTGCCTACAGATTCCCTTAAGAACTATCTTTGTTGTAGAGAATAACAAGGAGTGCTGGAACTGATTACCCACAGAGCCCTGATCTTAAAATCCTCTAATCTGTATAGGTTTACATGAGGAGACAATAGGATTTGCGCAAGCCTACATCCATTTAAGATCTGTGGTTAGTTTTCCAAGATGTTTGGAACAAACTCCCTACCAAGTTCCTTCAAAAACTGTGTCCAAGTGTACCTAGAAGAAGTGATGCTGTTTTGGCACAGGGTGGTCACACCAAATACTGATTTGATTTCTCTTGATAGTTTATTTTTATCCAATTAACAACTTGCAAAGTATATAATCTCTCCTACTTTGGAAAACCTACTTCCTTTGCAGCATTTATTTCAGACCTGCCTAAAACTCTTGCACAGTACTATATATTTTGATATATTTAGGCTGCTATCCTATTACATGTTTACTCATCATAAATATTTTATAAAACATAAGTAGCTGTCAATTAATAGGAAGTGAACAATTATGACAAGAGAATGGCCAGTGTACTGCGGGCACAGACCGTAGAATGAAGATGTCTTACACTGTTCTGACAAAAAACATATATTAAGGCTTCTTCTCCAGCACCCGCGCCCACATGGTTGCTGTTTTATACACTGACTAGTAAGTGCGTGCCTGTGATTTAATCATTTCAGACACATTAATGTGGACAATTTCTGTTTGTGGATTTGTGTTAAGCTTTCCCCTGTGAAATGAATATTTATGAATATAGAGACACAAGCCGGGGTTATTTCCTGCCTACTCGTTGGTACTGCCAGGTCTGTGTAGATATATTTTTGTTAGCTCTTTCAGCTGGTAGAATGTTATTTTAAAGCTTTTGCTATCTTACCCTCTATAGATCTGTGAGAACTAATGTGATCAGGAAGGAAAGGCCATCCAGAGGAAATAAGATGCACGCTGTGACACAGGAGCACTTTAAGTGTCATTTGTGGTGCTGGAGACAGTTTACTTTGGTTGTCATTGTCTTTCCATCCATGCAGTTTCGGGTTACTTTTGTAATTATTGGTGTAAAGTCTCTTATACAATGACATTCTGGTAATGCAGTATACCTGGGGCCACTCGAGTTATTGTGTTCCTAAAAAGTCTCTGGACAGTAAGTTTATGCACAGATGATTCTGTTTGACATGGTCCTCTTTGACATTTTTATTCTATTATGTTTCCAAGAAGAAAACACATTTATGTTTTCTAATTAAACTGTTTTCAGTTTGTTTTTTCCTTGCTCCCAGTGGGATCCGATGATCACAACCCTGCCTGGCCTGTATCTGACATCTGTTGGCATAGTGAAGCCTGCTGCCTGGCTCTTCGGATGGAGTGGGAGTGTTGTTTGCTCATCTGGAATGCTGCGGTTTATTAACCTCCTTTTTAGTCTTGGCAATCTGTACATGTTCTATTTAATCCTGTGCCGGACACACACAAAGGTAACTATGAGCAGACGGTGGGCAGTACCTAAATCTTTAATTTGTCATGTTTCCATGTACTCTGTGGATATGGCTACTATATTTAGTAACCAGATAGGAGCTTTATTCTTCCAATACTTTGTCATGCGTTGTCTTTTAAAGGGACACTGTCAGCACAGAATGACTGTTGAAACAAAGTACGGGCACTCGGTGCATCTGAACATAGCCAAACATTTAACTACACCTACTTGTTTTCACTCTACATCTACCCCATCCTCTTCTTTGACAGCTCTGGTTTCATAGTTCCGGAGATGGTGGGATAACAAGCCGATTGGAAGGAGTACTTAAGTAATTGGCCCTGCCATGATGCACTGATCACCTGTACTTTGAACAGTCATTCTGCGCTGACAGCCAAAATTGGGATGGTGGGGGGGCACATTTTTATTCTTTCAATTATTCTGTATGTTTATAGGTTAGACTCTTACAGACTTGATGATGCCAAATATGTTTTTTTTTTCCCTTCATTTTTAATAGGGAAAATGTAGATGATTTGAATTTAGATTTGGTGTTTTTTTTTCTTTTTTTTTCTTAAAAGTAAAAAATTATCAGTCCCTTTTAGGATATCCAGGATTTATTTATTCTTATCAGTGCTTTCTTTCACACAAAGTGCCCAACAGGCAGGTAGTTGCTATCTACCTACCTGCCTGTTGTGCCTGGTGCTGTTTTTCGCTGACCGAGTGGTCACAGACAGCTCCTGCTGGCAATTCAGCAGCCTCTGCTGATGTCGTGTCTAAACAGCAGCGGTTTCTTTTCCATTCTTTTCCACTCTGCCCTATCGACAGGGCATGACTGCTGATATCATGCTGATTGATACAGCTCCCCCAGTTAGGCAGCGGGGATCAGGCTGTCAATCTGAAGTCCCGGATATTCCCTTTAAGCGTCACTGTTTGAGTGACAGTGGACCTCATATGGTTAACATCAGTGGTCAAATATAATTAAAAAGCTTCAAATGTGTACATTTTTATTATTACATAGTAGTTGGATTGAAAATGTTACCCTACTGTATATTTTCTTTTCCCCCGTATTCTATAAATGACATTGGCAAAATGCACTTTAAAAGCATTGTTTGTAGTCTGTAGAAAAAAAGGCCTGTAGTCACTCCACGTGACTGCCGAATCATGACTGTGTGCGATGCACTTTCTATCACAATTTACCTGTATTTCAAATGCAACTGGGTGTTCATGTGACCACATCTATGTAATTTGCATACTCACGGTCACATGCCAACTAGACTCCTGGTGAGACTAGTCAGCATGTGACTGCCCATTTGCACAAGAAATTCAGGGCAATTGTCGTGTAATCACATAGTGACTGCAGACATTTCCTCTGAGACCAGACAGCCCCTTTAATGTAAGGAAATCTAATGTGTTTTTGTCTCCCACAGGTTTCAGCCTTGCGAAGAATCTTGTGCACCCTTACGTTATATCTGTTCCCCACGCTGTATTTTTTTACATTTCTCTATTACACAGACCCTGGGTCAACATTTTTTGTCCTTTTCACTTATATAATGTGCTTGTATGGAAATCACAAAAGTGCAGCACTTCTTGGGTTTTGTGCCTTGTGCTTTCGTCAGACAAACATTATATGGATTGTCTTTTGTGCTGGAAACATTATTGCAGAAAAGGTGATGGAAGCATGGAGGACGCAGCTGAAAAAGAACGACGAGAAGCCTTCCTCTAAGAAATCATCACTCGAGATTGTAGAAGCTTTAAAGTTTCTCCTTCACTATTTACTAAGTCCCCAGCACATCCTGACCTTGGCCCTATTAACATGGCCTTACATTCTCCTGGTGTTGTGTTTTCTTGGGTTTATGGTAGTTAATGGAGGGATTGTGGTAGGAGACAGAAGTAATCATGAAGCATGTCTCCATTTTCCCCAGTTATTTTATTTCTTTGCTTTCACTCTGGTCTTTTCATTTCCAATTTTTACCTCCATACACAAAATAACAGAGTTCGTTAAATCCGTTTGCAGGCGTCCTCTGTTGTATGGAAGCCTGGCTTGTATATTTGTGTTACTCATTTGGAGGTTTACCTACGTACACCAGTATCTGCTTGCCGATAATCGCCACTACCCTTTCTATGTCTGGAAGAACATATTCCAGAGGCACGAGCTGGTAAAATATGCCCTGGTCCCTGGATATCTTTTTGCAGGTTGGGGCATTATTGATGCTCTGAAGAACAAGTCAGCTTTGTGGCTCCTGATGTTTTTTGTTTGCGTGTTATTTGCCACCGTTCCTCAGAAATTAATGGAATTCCGATACTTTATCTTGCCATACCTCCTCTTCAGACTAAATACATCAATTCCAACCACACGGAAGCTTCTGCTGGAGCTGGCACTGTATATCACTGTCAACATAGTCACGTTTTACTTGTTCTTGAATAAAACCTTTCACTGGCCAGAAAGTGAAGAAACGCAGCGCTTTATGTGGTAACGAACATTCAGAAATCTTTAGTAGTCTCTCCTACAAATCCCCCACTCTGGCAATTGGTGTGGGTCCCAGTTGAAGGGACCTAGAACCATCAGTTATCACCTATTCTGTGGATAAGTGAATGTTTCTGTAGACTGGAAAGTCTTTTAGGCCACGGTCCCACTATCAGTATTTGGTCAGTATTTTTTCTCAGGAGTGGGAGACAAAACCAGGAGTGGGTGATAAATGCAGAATTGGTGACTTGTTTCTATTATACCTTTTCTGTGATTGTTCCTCACCTGGTTTTGGCTCCCACTCCTGAGAAAAAATACTGACCGAATACTGATAGTGGGGCCGTGGCCTTAATTGGGAGTCTGAAATCTGAATCAGAGCAAGCACAGGTCCGTGCAGGAAGAAGAATCCTCACATTTTAAGATTGAAAATACTCTGGATAATTTTGGGGGAGAAAAAAAAAAAAAGCTCTCTCCAAACCTATCCAGCAGATTTATGTTCAAGGTACTATATAGCTCCTCTAAGTGCAAGGTCCACTTCAAGGACCCATGCTTTCTGTGACCTGGATTTCGGAGCTGACCACTTCCGTTGGATTGGTCAGTAATTTCACATGTAGTAGTAAATTAAAGTGACGGTTCAGTTTGCCAGATATGGGAGGTATGTGAGGTTGGACAGCTTCTAACCACTACAAGTAAAGTAGTTCATTACCAGGAGTTATTTACTTTGTTTTTCTTTCTAGTGATCAGTTAGGGAGGCCCGTGTCTCAATGATATGCACTATAAGGAGCATAATCTGCGGCTTCTCAAAAGTGGAGGTCCATTATTGTCAATTATTAACTATGCACTTCAATCAGGTATTCTCTAATACATATGGTATTATTTCATTGAAAGCCATTAAGAGAAATTATTCAATTCCCTTTTCCCAAATCTGTCCCTCCTAGGGCTGTTTGAATGATCAGTGTTTGTCTATTATACCTTCATTTAGTATTCTTCACTGTCGCCACAATGATGAGGTTCGCAGCTCCTCTAACACCTCTGACTACTCAAAATAATTTACTAGACGGATCAATAAAATCCCCGAGGCTGTGTTCTCATCACACTACAGTATGATGGGAAATGTCCATGATATACGATGGCTTACATTGAACTTGTACATAATTTAGAATTCAGGTAATGTGTTTGCCCATACATGGAAATGATTTAGCAAAAATTAAACGACCCTTTTGAATATATCTAATATTTTTTTTTTTTTTTTTTTTGATGGAACACTAGGTGGCAGACTTTCCATGTGGATATATAGGCTTTAGTTTTATTAGGCTGTAAACATTCCTCAGCATCTGGTGTAAAGAAATACAATGTTTGAACTGTTAATATGTAAATATATATTTTTCTATCAATAAAATGTTTACTACTGGAGGCATTTTTTTTTAAGTTTTCATTTTAGAAGTCAAGCTAACAATTTTAAATCTGTTTTCTTTAATCTCCTCTTATACCGCTGTGTTGTCTAGTGGGAGAATGGCATGGAAGCCCATTTCTCTGCTTGTTTGCGTGTTTCAGATCTGCAATAATGTATAAATGACATTTGATGGAAATGTTTAATTTTGCAAAACACATAGGCAAAGGAGACTTGGATGTCAGGTTGCCATCCCAGTGACAGCTTGGACGCGGGAAGGAAGTAATTGCATCTGTAATAGTCTGGATGTGGCTGAGCACAACCTTCACTGACATCCCTGATGCTGTGTTTGGAGCAAGTACTCGTCAAGCTGAGAGATTGAATCCTCTTATTCTAAAGGGCAGCGAGATGTAAAAGTGAGTGAAATGTTGTCTAGGATGGGGAGATGCGCTGACAAGTGTACTGGGAGAAATGTCAGATATGTTGTGTCACTTAACACTTTTCTTTATATAGATATCGAGCTGCCAGAACATGTATAATCCTGCTAATCGACCTCAAATAACTGCGTTTAAACTTTCTTTGTTCGATGTAACACTCTTTTAGAGTCTGTGTACTTCTAATGGACTGTTTGAATTTTCTATACCTCACAAATTTAATATTCTCCTATGTGTTAAAAAAACTGCTCTCATGAGACTCACTAGTGACTGCTAATGTGGTACCCATTTTTAAAAAAGGCTCCAGGTCTTTCCCAGGTAATTATAGACCTGTAATTGTAGGAAAAATATTTGAGGGGCTTATATACAGGAGAATGTGACAGAACATAAGTGATGATCAACACGGGTTTACGAAGAACAGAAGTTCTTGGTGGGTGAGCCTGTATGTACAGGTGCTTCTCACAAAATTAGAATATCATCAAAAAGTTAATTTCAGTTCTTCAATACAAAAAGTGAAACTCATATATAGAGTCATTACAAACTGTGTGATCTATTTCAAGTGTTTATTTCTGTTAATGTTGATGATTATGGCTTACATCCAATGAAAACACAAAAGTCATTATCTCAGTAAATTAGAGTAATTAACAAACACCTCCAAAGGCTTCCTACGCATTTAAAAAGGTCCCTTAGTCTGTTTCAGTAGGCACCACAATCATGGGGAAGACTGCTGATTTGACAGATGTCCAAAAGGCAGTCATTGACTCACTCCACAACTTACGAGGGTAAGCCACAAGTGGTCATTGCTAAAGAAGCTGGCTGTTCACAGTGCTGTATCCAAGCATATTCATGGAAAATTGAGTAGAAGGAAAAAGTATGGTAGAAAAAGGCGCACAAGCAACTGGGATAACCACAGCCTTGAAAGGATTGTTAAGAAAAGGCCATTTAAAAATTTGGGGTAGATACACAAGGAGAGGGCTGCTGCTGGAGTCATTGCTTCAAGAGCCACCACACACAGACATATCCAGGACATGGGCTGCGAGTGTCGCATTCCTTGCGTCAAGCTACTCATGACCAATAGACAACACCAGAAGCGTCTTACCTGGGCTAAGGAGAAAAAGACCTGGACTGTTGCTCAGTGCTCCAAGGTGTTGTTTTCAGATGAAACTAAATTTTGCATTTCATTAGGAAATCAAGGTCCCAGAGTCTGGAGGAAGAGTGGAGAGGCCACAATCCAAGCTGCTTGAGGTCTAGTGTGAAGTTTCCACAATCAGTGATGGTTTGGTGAGCCATGCTATCTGCTGGTGTAGGTCCACTGTTTTATCAAGACCAAAGTCAGTGCAGCCGTCTACCAGGAAATTTTAGAGTACTTCATGCTTCCCTCTGCCGACAAGCTTTTTTGAGATGGAAATTTCATTCTTCAGCAGGACTTGGCACCTGTCCACACTGCCAAAAGTACCAATACCTGGTTTAAAAACAACAGTATCACTGTGCTTGATTGACCAGCAAACTCGCCTGTCCTTAACCCCATAGAGAATCTATGGGGTATTGTCAAGAGGAAGATGAGAGACACCAGACCCAACAATGTAGATGAGCTGAAGGCTGCTATCAAAGCAACCTGGGCTTCCATAACACCTCAGCAGTGCCACAGACTGATCGTCTCCATGCCACGCCGCATTGATGCAGTAATTGATGCAGTAATTGATGCAAAAGGAGCCCTGACCAAGTATTGAGTGCATTTACTGAACATACGTTTCAGTAGGCCAACATTTCGGATTTTAAAAACATTTTTCAAGCCGTTGTTATAAAAAATTCTAATTTACTGAGATAATGACTTGTGTTTTCATTGGCTGTAAGCCATAATCCTCAACATTAACAGAAATAAACACTTGAAATAGATCACTGTTTGTAATGACTCTATATAATGAGTTTCACTTTTTATATTGAAGAACTGAAATTTATTTTTTGATATTCTAACCTTGAGATGCACCTGTATATACTCTTCTGACTATAGTTCCTGATATTTGTATGCATTTGTGTATTACATATTTACATTTTTAATAGGACTATTTGTAAAAGTGTTGGCACCATAATTTATTTTATTTATTCATTCTCTATTTAAGTTCTGATACCTACCTGTTAGCTTTATCCTGAATTCACCTGCATGTACTTGCTTTGGTTGGGCATCTGGACACACACATTTTCTGCCCATGCACTTTTTTACAGAATTTTACACCTCGAGGTAATTATTACCCTCCCCTTCCGCTTTTAGGCTCTCCCACCTACCTTATCTGTGCTTTTGCCATGTTGGATATTTATTTCCTTTCTCTTTGTTTTTAGTCCTATTTCTTAATAAAGATTTGTTCTTGCTATTTCTAATTGTCCAAGAACTTTTTTTATTTCCTTGTTAGTTGTTGCAATTTTTGTGTAATTGGGACACTTACCCTGCTTGGGGTTACAATTCTACAAGTTGACAAACTAACCTGATAAGTATTTCTGAAGAGGTGAGTCTAAACCTGGACAGAGGGGAAGCTGTGATGGAATGTTTCTGGCCTTTGCAAAAGCATTGGAGACTGTCCAACATAAATGCCTAATGGGTAAATTGCTGTCCATAGGATTAGAAGGTAAGGTTTGTAATTGGAATGAAAACTGTCTCAAAGACTGCATTCAGAAAGTTGTGGTGAATGACTTGCTCTGATTAGAAGTGGTTTACCCCAAGGTTCTGTGCTGGGTCTGCTATTTTTCAGCTTATTCATTAATGACACAGAAGATTGGATTAAAGGGGTTTTCCCACAAACAAAAGTTCATTGTAAAATTTGTCTGTCTGACATTGTATGGAACATACCACAGCTCCTGGGCAGGGGAGGAAGCAAAAGAGTATACAGACATTACAGCAGGAGATCACAGAGGATTCATTTGTGAGGTAAAAATATTGATTAAATACAGGCAGTGAATCACACATTTGGTACATGGAAACCAGACGGGATTCATGCCCACGAAATCGACCTCAATAAACCTGAGACGTCTAAACCTTAACCTCCAGATGCAGCCCCTAAATGTGGGAGAGAGGGCTGTGATCTCACTCGATGCAGCGAAGGCTTTCGACAGCGTCGAGTGGGAGTACCTTTGATCGGTTATGAGGGCTATGGGCTTTGGAACATCCGTCCTCTCATGGATTAAACTGTTATACTCTAATCCTAGAGCTAAAATCAGAGCTAATGGCTCCTTGTTAAACTCTTTTAAATTGTGTAGGGGGGCTGGACAGGGTTGCCCTCTCTCTCCCTTGCTATTTGCCTTGGCTATAGAGCCACTTGTTGTTAAATTACGAGCTAGTAGAGAGGTGAAAGGCTTTATCTACAATACAGTGGAGGAAAAAGTTGCATTGTTCCTTGGGGATACTGATAGTTCCCTGGTAAACACTATTGCAATTGTAAATGAATTCGGAGATCATTCGGGGCTTCAAATCAATTGAGATAAGTCTTGTATTAATTCCGGTAGATGAATTATCTCAACTCTAAGGTATACCAAACACGCTTGACAGTGGGACGGGAATTTAAATATCTAGTAATTCATATATCTGTTAATATTAGAGCCTTTGTATCTTTGAATCTGGTCCCCTTATACGCCAAGTTTCAACAAAAAATCAATACCTGGTGCAAAATACCCTTATCGGTCACTGGACGAACGAACCTGGTTAAGATAATACTGATGCCCCACCTGCTTTATATTATCCACAATACCCCGGTATGGCTCCCCTGAAACACTTTTACAAATTTCAGGCTATGTTTAAGGAACTGATTAGGAGAAAGGGGAGTGCTCGCATTAAATGACATGTTGCAGAGGGAAAAAGAGGAGGGGGGTCTTGCTGCTCCAAATCCATGGCTGTATTTCTTAGTGACACAACTTCAACAGTTCAAACTACTGGGTGATATTGTGACCGTGCTGCAAGATCATATAGAAGGAATCCTGATTATCCCCTTTTTGGAGGTTGGCTACCAGGGGAGGCAGCAAAAGAAGCTTCCAACGGTGCTCCTTATGATACAGACATGGGAAAAAGCTAAGCAGTTGTTAGACATAGATGGATATACACCATTTATCCCTATATGGCAAAACCCTAGACTCCCAGAGATGTTTAGGTTAGAGGGCTTGAGCCCCTGGAGAAAAGCTGGTCTGGCTGCTTATTGCCCAACTCCAGATAAGTGGGGTATTTAAAAGTTTCCAACAGCTAAAAGAAATTTCTTCTCCCAAATTAGTATTTCTTCCAAATACGACATGCTTGGCTTATTAAACAAGACAAAATAAAAAAACTTGAAATGGATAATCATTTATTATGCTCTATGGTTACAAACCAGAGCCATATAAAAGGAGCCATCTCTAGATTCTACAGAATACTGCTAGAACACTTTATTTCAAAACATCCATTAAGCCTTAAAGAAAAAGGGGAGAGGGAGAAGGATATTGGTATAATTGATCCTGATCATTGGGACATAATAATGTCCTCAGTTTCACTGCTGTCCACTAGTGACGCCTAGAGATTGTCACAGTTATACCTATTACACCGGGTGTATAGAACTCCTAAATTTCTCCATAAAATAGGAGTGCGAGCAGATGATTTATGTCCAAGGTGTGGGATGGGTCCTGCTGATATTTTACACATGTTTTGGGTATGTAGCTCTCGAAAATTTTTGGAAACACACTGTTGGTTACTTAAATGGTGTATTTGATGTAAATATCCCAATGCAACCTATAGTTTGTGTGCTAGGGTATGTAGACGGAGTAATTGAAGACGAAAATGAAAGGTTGGCGATTTAAAGGCACTTAACAAGTGTGCTGCTATAATTTTTCTTATTTGGTAAAGTAATTCTCCCCCCAAATTTAGAGAATTTAGTGAGAAGATGCATTTATTGGTTCGGCTAGAGGAAGGGGTATACAAAAAAGGAAAGCTTTGCACAAATATTATAAGATATGGGGAAGATGGAAAGCCTATCATGGTGCGTCGATTTTCTCATTACTAGCTTCTATATCTGGGTAAATTTCTCACTTTTAAGTATGCTATACATTGGAATGTTACATTAAATATATAACAACCTAAGTTACACAGGATGAATATGGGTCTATGGAAAATGGATGTGAGCACACCACAAAATGCTAGAGTACAACAATCTGAGACCACGTTTCTATGTACATGCTTATTGTCTTTGTATTGATAATGTGATAAATAGTATAGGTGTAATTAACTTTGTAAAATATTGCAGCCTCTAATTTTCGTACCATTGATTATTATTAAATTATACCAACAAGTTCTAGAATGAACAAAGAATGGGGAGGATTATATGGGAATTTGTGTTTAATGTTTATGTTGTATTTGGAAAAATTCAATACAAATCTTATCTGATTTAAAAAAAACAAAAACAAAAAAAAACAGGCAGTGAAATGTTTTACCTCACAAAATTTTTGACAAAACTGAGTTTTATATAACATTTCTTTTAGCCATAGCATGAAAGTAAGATTAATGATATTACTTTCATTACAAAATCTTCAATTTTGCTCAAATTATTTGATGCAAAAATGAATACACCCCACATCATAAACTGCTACATCTAGTATTTTGTATGTCTTCAATGATTTTAAGGACAGCACTAAATCTTCTAGGCATGGAATGAAGAAGTTGGTGAAAATCACTATTCCCCACTCTATAAACAACATAAAGCTTCCACCAGGTTTGAATTCCTTTTATTTGAAATCCATGAGGATTTGCTGACACTCTGCATTTTAGAGCAGCAAGAAAAGGTGAGCATCCTGCACACCTGTGTGATGTTTCGGTAGCTTTCCCTCTTTTCCTATCACCCATGACAGCACCACAACGAGAGAGGGGATCTGCCCTTCCAGGACAAGAAACCTACAGAATAAAAGGGCGGCACCTCTCCACCACCTCAGTTGGTTTCCTGTCCTTGAGGCCGGCGCTAGGGACCTGGAAGCGCCGTGGTGGGTCTAAGGGGGGCCTGTGCCGCCGGACGGGCACGAACAGCAGCTGCACCATTACCTTATGGTGGCCTGGCATCCGCGCATCCCGGTTGAGCAGGCGCAGGAAGTATCCAGGAAATCGCGCCCTAAGACGCACGCTGGTGAAAAAAGTAGCGGAGACCCATGTCTTCTAACATGTTTCCAGCTACTGTTTTGTACAAGGCTGCGGCCCTGATGACGAGTGTACCGGAGGGTCCTTGATGGGAGAACCTTAGACAGGCTTACCTGTTGAAGATCCGGATATGATTGAGCAGCGCCCCTGCCTGGGGTCAGCAGCGCAATGCATCAGTGGAGAACTCCGTACAGCTGGTGGTGAGTGATCTACGTGAATGTTCACCTTGTTTATGGGGCCCTTTCCTTGTTATGGTTACTATAGGAAAGGCTGAAGGAAGTTAGCGCAAAACTCAAAAATGGTTGTGTATGCGCTCTGTAAGACCAAATCTGGGCCAAGGGCCTCGTGCTTTAAATTTGGCTTTAGGACGGAAGCTGGACCTTAGACCTCTAGGCTAAAGTTAGCCACATGTCTGGGCCTCACAGAGCCTCATGATTTGGGCTTCAGAGTTTACCACAAAAATGAGCCTCAATCTGCTCAGTAAATGTTAAACTAACACTCAAAGGTTTTTACTGTTGTCCTCCAGTCCGTTTACTCTATCCATAGGACGGCACATGGTGTTAATACAGCACATGGTCTCTGTGAAAGTGTGCTGTTCAGCTGCGTCTCATCAGTTGGCTCCTTCGGGTGGGGCTAGTGTAACAATTTAGATTTTCCACCCAAAGGGAAGGTTTATCCCTCATTCAGATTGATTACTCTTTTAAATAAAAATCTGAGCGCAGTGCCTCATAAAGCCTCTTTGCGCTTCACAAAGAGCACATCATAGTGCCTCATAGCATAGCGCCTCATTGAACATCATAGGGCCTCATAGCATAGCGCTTTATAGCACATCATAGTGCGTCATAACATAGCGCTTCATAGTGCCCCATGGCACATCATAGCATAGCACCTTATAGCACTTCATAGTGCCTCATAGCATAGCGCTTCATAGCACATAATAGTGCCTCATAGCACATTATAGCATAATGCCTCATAGCACATCACAGTGCCTCATAGCACAGCGCTTCATAGCACATAATAGTGCCTCAGCTCCTCATGGCACATCATAGCACAGTGCCTCAATGCATCATAGTGTCTCATAGTGCTTAATAGCACATCATAGTGCCGTATAGCGCCTCATAGCATAACATATCATAGTGTCTCATAGCACTTCACAGTGCCTGTTAGTATCTCATGGGGCCTCATAGTGTCTCTCAGTGCTTCAGGGTGCCCCTGTGCCTTGTAGTGCTTTATAGGGTGTCTGTGCCTTGTAGCGCCCTTGTGCTTCATAGTCCCTCTTTTTAAAGGTACTGGTTGCACAACTAAGTTTGTCTGACAAAACCCAGTTCAGCGACTGTAAACTGTGCATGGCAAGCTTACCGAATTCAGGGTGAAAAATATCCTAGCCTCTATTTTGAGACCGAGGGTGGCAGTATTCCTGGCTGGTGCTCAGCTGGCTCGGTGGAATGCCGGTTAAAGGCAGGTGACAATAAGAGCGCTTCCTTAGTTTTGCAGGTTAATAGTAAACTTTGTAGGATTTCACTCTTAAAGGTAGGAGGCATCACATAGTGCTCATACGGCCATTGTGGGTTTGGTCCAATCAAGCGCAGTTTTATTGCTTTTTACAGGTTGCACAGAAGTCATAAGCACAATATTTCTGGTCTTGTCCAAGAGCTGACTAAATAGAACAGACCCTGACTACTCATATACAGCTCAGCTAACCCACCTTGATCAAACAAACTATTTATCCAGGGCAACCACTGATACTTGCAGACTCAGCTCAGGTGGAGTCTGGCCTGTGTCTCTGATTTAGCTCCAAGACACATACTGTCTGCTCTACTTTCCAGCAGTTTGACTAAGGTGAATGCCTAGCCTGCTCTGGTGCTTAGCTCTCCAGATGCCCTAATCAAGACCTGTAAAGCTATTATTTAACCCAGGCCTACCTGGGCTTGCTACAACCCGAAGGGGCTGTACAGATTCCTGAGAGTTAGATAATTGAAAATGGACTCTATAAGATCTGCTATTAAATCTGCAGTTCCAGATTGTATACCTCCTTAAACGCCTATACTACTATATAGCAATCAGGTTCCAATTCTCATGAAACATCAAATTTCCTGAGACTAGTTCTTGGCATAAAATGAGGAATTAGGCTTTCAGTTTGTGTCCTTCCATTCAGATGTTAATGAGCCTTAAGGCCTTATGGAGAATTATACTAGTTAGGACAACTCTCATATCGAATGAAGAGGCATTGACAATAGTTTACCTCAACTTTTTCGGGATTATGGGCAGATCCATCGAGCGCTGCAGAACTCACTGGGCAGTGAGGTAAGGGTTGTGGTCTCCCAAGGTAGAATAAGGAGTCCTGCTATATGTCAAAGTTAATAAGCAGTCTGGCCACAACTCTGAACAAGGCAATATTGCTGTTAATAACTCTAATCTCCTACATTCCAGTAGTAGCATGGTCACAGGTATATACCTGTGGGTTGCCTCTAAAGATCCGGTTCCTCTAACCTAAAGAAGCTTTAGGCAGTATATAAGAAAGCTCCATTCATCTATACATGGTCACCATGTAAAGGTCTTGTCAAACAACAGAGTAGCTTTAGCTTACTAAACCATTATGGAGGAACTCTGCCAAGATCCCTAATGACACGTCTAATCAGTTCAGATGGCGAAGTCTCACCTGTTATCTTTAACAGCACCTCATATAAAGAGGAAGAGAATTACAAGTGGATCTTTTTAGCCGTAGACTACTGGAACAGTGTCCAACCTGCATTGAATAAGCAAGGAATGTGAAAGTAAGTTTTGGATCTAGGCCCATTTCCAGTCCAAAGATGGCACCCTGGGATCTGAATCCAGTGCTGACGGCTCTAACAAGCCTTCGCTTGAACCCATGGATTCAGGGTCTTCACATTAAAGATGATTATCCCAGTGGCCCTGACTTCAGCATGGTAAGTTAGTGACATTCAAGCTTTGTCGGTTAATCCTCTGTTTATACAGATCCTAAAAGATGGGTTGGTTCCGGAGCTATCCTATCTTTCGAAGATGGCTTCCAATTTCCATAGAAGTCAGGAAATTTTGCACCCTACTTTCAGTGCTAATCCAGGGAATCCATGGCAGAACAATAAGAAAGCGGATGTCCCCATCAAGCATTATGTAAGGTTGCGATTCAGTCTTTACCTTGCACCTTCTATAGACACTATAGGCTTGATCTGGCATCTTCTGCTTTCCATTCCTTTAGGAAAACTGTTGTACAGGCTGTGGTCCTACCCTAACTTTAAAGTTTTTCTCTGTAAATCTCTCATTGTGGTGCTGTCATGGGTGATGGGAAAACACTAAATTACTTACCGGTAATGTAATTTTCCTGAGCTCATGACAGCACCCTTATATTCCCTCCCGTCACTGGTAGAAGTTGATCACTTCATTTCCTTTGTGGTGTTTGATTCACGCGGTGTGTAAAAGGAAAAATCATGGGATGTATAACTATTAAGTAGTGTCCTCTCATGCTCTGTAAACAACTGAGGTGGTGGAGAGGCGCCGCTCTTTTATTCTGTAGGTTTCCTGTCCTGGAAGGGCGGATCCCCTCTCTCGTTGTGGTGCTGTCATGGGCTCAGGAAAATCACATTACCGGTAAGTAATTAGTGTTTCTCAAGCATATGCTGCTTGTCCTAACCTACGATTTAAATAGGCGTCACCATGTGACTAAACAACCTGATATGCAAAAGAAAAAAATTCCCAAAAAATATAATTAAGCAAAAAAATAAATGACATACATGAATCAGTTCTAAACTAAATATAATGAATCCTCAAAATAAATATAGAATATACTAATTGAGTGCATAAGTCACATTCATCCTTTTTAATTTATCCTGACAATGCATATTATCAAGAGAATCACTTTATATTTAATGTCTGTTAAAACTCATCCATATTTATATAAAAAGAATATATACAGCGGGTGAAATAAGTATATTACCTAAGTAAATGTTTCTAAATGTGCTATTGACATGAAATTCTCACCAGATGTTGGTAATAACACATCCAATCCAAACAGGCTAAGAAATCAAACCATAGATGTCCATAAATTAGTGTAATTATGAGAAATAATACAAGGAAAAAGTATTGAACACGCTTACTGAAATGTAATTAACACTTCATACAAAAGCTTTTGTTGGTGATGACCGCTTCAAGACTCCTCCTGTATGGAGAAACTAGTCGCATGCATTGCTTGGGTGTGATTTTGGCCCATTCTTCCACACAAACACTCTTCAAATCCTGAAGGTTCCGTGGTCTCATTCTATGAACGCTGAGCTTTTAGTTCCTTCCATAAAGTTTCTATTGGTTTCAGGTGATTGGCTGGACCATTCTAGCAGCTTAATTTTCTTTCTCTGAAACCAACTGAGTGTTTCCTTAGCTGTGTGTTTGGGATTGTCTTGCTGAAATGTCCACCCGGAGTTCATCTTCATCATCCTGTTAGATGGCAGCAGATTTTTATCAAGAGGTACATTTTTCTATTCATCCTTTCTTCAATTATATGAAGTTTGCCAGTGCCGTGTGCTGAAAAACAACCACACGATGTTTCCACCACCAAACTTCACTGTTGGTATGGTGTTTTTGAGATGATATGCGGAGCCTTTTGACCTCCAAACATGTGTAATATGGCATCCAAAGAGTTCAATTTTGGTCTCATATGACCTATGTCTCATATGACCAGGCTATATTTTCCCAGTATTTCACAGGCTTGTCTAAATGTTGTTGAAGAAACTTTAAATGTGCTTGAACAAGCTTTTTCTTTGGCAATGATGGAGTCTTGCATGGTGAGCGTGCATACAGGCCATGCTGGTTGAGTGCATTACTTATCTTCTTTGAAACAATTGTACCTGCTGATTCTAGTGCTTTCTGTAGCTCTCCACAGGTGGTCCTTGGCTCTTGGATAATTCTTCTAATAATTCTTTTCACTCCTCAGTCTGAAAACTTGCACCTTTTGTCGTGGCCGCTTTATGGTGAAATGATGATCTTTCCAGTTCTGGATTATGACCCCCAACAGTGCTCACTGGAACCTTCAGTAGTTTAGAAATTCTTCTGTTTATCAATGCCATCAGTATGTTTTGCAACTATAAGATTGTAAAGGTCTTTAGGCAGCTCACTGGTTTTACCCATCATGAGATGTTTCTTGTGTGGCACCTTGGTAATGACACCTTTTTATAGGCCACCAGATGAACCACCTGATATTATTTTTCACTGAGTTGCAGGATTGCTTTCTACTTATAGATTTCAACCGGTGTCGTGACTTTCCATGGCTTTTTGCACCTCTTTCTTCCTGTATTTAATATTTTTTTCCCTGTGCCATTTCTCATTATTACACTTAACTTAATTTATTGACATCTATAGTTTGATTTCTATGCCTGTATGTATTGGGTGGGTTGTTACCGACATCTGGTGAGAATTTCATGTCAAATGGCACCTTTAGAAATATATTTACTTAGAAAATTAGTGATGTGTTCAATACTTATTTCATCCGCTGTGTATATATTATACACACAGTAGGGTCCAGAAATATTTGGACAGTGACACAAGTGTTGGCATTTTACCTGTTTATATAATTGTCATTGTGTTCTCGTGTGCATTTTTATCGTGTTTTTGTCTTTTTGGTGTCATGGTTTAAATGAAGCTGTTTTATTGTTATTTACTGGTATTTTAGCATTAACAAAACTTTATTGATATATTTGTTTACGTTTCTACCACAGAAATGCACTAAAACCACGTGCGTCTTTCAACTGTGGATTTTACACATCTAATGTAAGTATATGGGGAGAATCTGCACAGAAAACTCAGCATACCCACAAGAGTAATTGTTATGTTGCAGATTTGAAACCTGCACTGCATAGGCTATTCCTTCGTTAATCCATAATCAATTTAAGCAGGTAAAAGGTCTGTAGCTGCTTCCAGGTGTGGCATTTGGAAGCTGTTGCTGTGAACATTCAACATGCGATCAAAGGAGCTCTCAATGGAAGTGAAACCTCATTAGGTAGAAAAAAAATCAGTTGGGATGTTAGGAATGCCCAAATCAACAGTTTGCTACATTCTGTAAAGACAAGAGGAAAAAAAGTGCACTGGTGAGCTTCGGAACTCAAAAGCCTTTCCATGGTGAAGATAAACCTCTTCACAACATCCACCCAAGTGAAGAATACTCTCCAGGAAGTGGGTGTCTCAGTATATAAGTCAACCATAAAGAGAAGACTTAATGAGAACAAATACAGGGGGTTTACCACAAGGTGCAAACCATTAATCATCCTTTAAAAATAGACGATATTAGACTTTGGCAAAAAATATCTATAGAAGCCAGCTCAGTTCTGGAAAAGCATTCTTTGGACAGATGAAACTAAGATCAACCTGTACTAAAATGATGGGAAGAAGAAAGTATGGAGAAGGCTTGGAACGGCTAATGATCCAAAACACACCGCATCATCTGTAAAACATAGTAGAGGCAGTATGATGGAATGGACATGCATGTCTTCCAATGTTCTGCTAGTGTTTATTGACGATGTAATTGAAGGCAGAAGCAGCCGGATGAATTCTGAAGTGTACCGGGTGATACTTTCAGCTCAGATTCAACTAAATGCAGCAAGGATGATTGGACGGTGCTTCACAGTACAGAGGAACAATGTCCCAAAACATACTGCAATCAACAAAAAGCAACCGATGAGTTTTTCTCTAATAACCCCCCATGACAGCACACAGAAGGATGTAACCCCACCCTAATAGGGACAGGAAATATGAAGAGGTTTAAATAACCCCTCCCACATCCTCCCTCATCCTCCCTCCAGTGTTTTTTCCTGTCCCTATCAGGGATGAAGAGGTCATCCCCGGTGTGCTGGGCCAGCGACAGGCACTGGGGAGAAAATTACTAGCCGGGCAGCAGAGGATCGAGCTGTTTACCTCTCCTCTTCACACGCGCTGCTGCCGTCTCCTCCGAATTCGGGACCCCCTCCTCCAGTCTGCGCCCGCGGGCAAGGTCTGCAGGATCTTCTGGCTAGAGGCCTCTTTGAGCTCTCCGGCCCATCTCCTCCTCCACCCGTTGGATGCGCGGGCGATGCTGATCTCAAGGATGTGAAGTTCACGCCGCGGCGCCTGAAGTGACACCGGGCTGTGGATGATATCACTTCCGGCGGTTATGCGTTCTGCAGTGGAGCGCAGCAGACACAGGGGGGGAAAAGAGCGGTGATAGCCGCCGGTGATCACCTGTCTTCACCTGGACATCGGGGGAGAAGCCCTCTAATCAGAGGGAGGCGCTGGTCCAGTCGCCCATAAAGGAGCCCTGGACAGGAAGGCATCTGCATGTAGGACAAAACCATGTCTGTTGAAGCAACTTCTTGCTCTGTATCTGTAGAGCCCAGCGCCGGTCCGGTCCCAGTGAGTATGGCACTGATAGTTCATCTCCCAGATGCAGGTAATAGTGATTATAGCTCCCTTTTCCCTTCTTTTCCTTTCTTTTCCCTTCTCTCCTCTCTTGTAGGGGGACAAGGAACCTGCATCTGGAGACAAAGCTAAACCGTCACGCAGATGTCCCATCTGTACAAAAAAGCTATCGTGCTCCCAAGAAAGCCCCTATGCAAGGACTGTACTGAGAAAATTATCAGACAGGAACAACCCTCCTTAATGGAAGAGATAAAGGGGATTGTACATCAAGAGATCAAATCCTCCTTAGCCTCAGTCACTCTCCCTATGCCCTCACCTAGTCGGGATACTACATCTACTCCCTCAGCAGCCAATAAGAGGAAAATCAGCCCGCCAGAGGGAGGGGAGGTAGACTCAACAAAATGAGATGTATATCTCGGAAGATCTACCAGAGGAAGGTGAACTGAGTCCAACTCCTGATAACTCCCATCGAGAAAGATATTACTTTCCATCAGATAGCTTGGAGGAACTCCTCATGACAGTAAGGAGAACTATGGAGATCGAGAAAGAAAAGCTTTCCCAGACAGTACAGGATCAGATGTTTGGGGGGCTGCATTACAGAAAGAAATTATACACCAGAGTATTAGGGACTTGGTCTTAGAGGAATGGGAATATCTGGAAAAGAGGTTGAATACCCCTACGGAGTTAAAGGATAGATTTCCTGTAGACAATGAGACTGCAGAATGCCGGTCTGAAGTCCCAAGAGTGGATATCCAGATTGCACGAGTTGCAAAGAAAACCACATTGCCCTTTGAAGATTCTTCTCAATTAAAAAAACCCTTAATGCAAAATGGAGGGACTACTCAAAGTCCTGGGAGACCTCGGCAGCACTACTGGATCAACATGTTAGACTATAGGTTGAACTAGATGGACTTAGTTTTTAAGGTTGAAGGAAGACTATGTTACTATTAAACACCAACGCAGTCTCTAAGGGCGTAGATCAACTAGAGGAACACCTAGTCTCGGGCACCCCCGGAGAAGACATCTTAGCATCCCTACTAGTGTTGAGCGAGTATGTTCTATTAACCGTTGAGCCGAGTACGCTCGGGCCGAGCTCCGAGTATTTACAGCTGCTCGGTGATGAGGTTAAATCGCTCCTGTGTGCATGATTTGCAACTGTTAGACATTCCTCCCATGTAATAAAGCTGTCAAACAGTTGCAAATCATGCACACGGGAGCGATTTAACCTTATCACCGAGCAGCTGTAAATACTCGGAGCTCGGCCCGATCATACTCGAACAGAACATACTCGCTCAACCCTAATTCCTACCACTTCTACAGAAAGCTATGAGGTTTTTAGCAGATGCTTCTGCAGAATCGGTGAGAGTGGCGGCAAGAGCATCTGGGTTATCAAACTCCGTAAGAAGGGCCCTATTGTTGAAATCCTGGAGCGGTGATGTGGCATCAAAAATTAAATTGTGTTCCATCCCCTTTAAAGGGAAATACATGTTTGGGCCAGCCCTAGATGATCTTCTCGAGAAAACCTCAGACAAGAAGAAGGCCCTCCTGGAACCTAGAAATGTAAGAAAAAGGCCTTTTCGTCCCTCCCAGGAACAGACCCCTCAATATAGGGGTAAAGAGAAAACAGGACGATGGAGCTACCCAAAAGGAATAGGAGGCAAGAATCTTTTTCTCTCCCAAAATCAACGTCCGAACAATCCATGACGTCCAGACAGTCGAGGGTGGCGTCTCGAAATTTCTGCCTCAGTGGAAAGAAATCTGCTCAGACCCATGGGTCCTGAGGGTAGTCTAGTTTGGAGTAAAAAAAAAAAAATTCTCCTCCTATCCTCCACAGAGAATAAAGTTAACGCAGCTCTCTTCTCAAAGTCGGCAGGCCATCCTGACATCCGGTCTAGCCGACCTATTGTCCTCAGGGGTGATATCCCTGGTTCCTACAAGGGAGATGGGCAGAGGACATTATTCCAGACTCTTCCTAATAAAAAAAACAAATGGCACGCACCGAATTATGATCAATCTAAGGCCACTGAATCCGTATATCCACTCCCAACGATTCCAGATGGAATCCATCAGATCGACGGTCCCCCTGATAGTACAGGGCCATGTCATGTCCACAATCGATCTCCAGGATGCATATTACCACATCCCCATACATCCACTTTACAGGAGGTTCTTAAGATTCGCAGTGGCTCAGGGGGAACAAATAGTCCACTACCAGTTCAATGTTCTCCCATTCGGGATATCATCAGCCCCGCGAATATTTACAAAGGTCATGGAAGAAGTCATGGCTTATATCAGGGGTCAGAATATTTCCATAGTACCATACCTCGACGACCTGTTATTAATCGGGCCCTCAGTACCATTACTCCAAGAACATATACAGTTGACCACTCAGATCCTAACTTCTCTGGGCTGGTTAGTGAACCACAAAAAATCAGATATGGTTCCCTCCATGACAAAAAACGTTTCTAGGAGTACTATTGAATTCCCATAGCTAGATGTAATTTCTGCCCAAACAAAAACAGGTCATGCTAAAAGCAAAGATCAATGTCCTAAGAAGCAGGAGATCAGTATCATTGAGAGATGCCATGTCGATTCTTGGGTCTATGACATCCTGTATCCAGATGGTGGCCTGGGCTCCGGCATTTACCCGAACATTACAGACCCACATCCTTACGAATTGGGACAGATCTCCACGGTCTCTGAACAGGAGAATTCCTATACCACCACGGGTAAAGACCTCTCTATTCTGGTGGCTGAGCGTGAAGAATCCGAACAGAGGAGTACCATGGATCCAGAATCTGCTAGTAACCATAAGAGTGAATGCCAGCAGGAAGGGATGGGGAGCCATGGTCTTCCAAGAGCTATTCCAGGGTATATGGACCCAAGAGGTGAGCCAGCGCTCATCAAATTTCAGAGAATTAAAGACCGTAAAAGAAGTCCTCAAAGCAGCAGAGCCTCTGGTCCAGAAACCCACATACAGATATTTTCAGACAATATCACCACAGTAGCGCACCTTTCATCAAGGGGGCACAAGACCCGAAAGCTTAAAAGCAGTCTCTGCGAGAATATTTCCTTGGGCCGAAGAGCATCTATCCCTGTTGGCCGTTCATATCAAAGGTTCAGTCCACGTCCAGTATTTCATAAGCAGAACAAAGATTCATCCAGGAGAGTGGAGCCTAAACCCAGACGTCTTCCAGATGTTAGTCGAGAGATGGGGCTATCCAGAGGTAGATCTCTTCACCGGACACCAGAACGCAAAGGTACCTCAATATTTCTCACTGGATCCAAACGGCCCTTTCTTGGGCGTGGACGCATTCGCTCACCAATGGGAATTCAAACTAGTGTATGCCTTTCCCCCACTGCCTATCCTTTCAAAAACCTTACAAAAGATAAGGACCGAGGGACCACAGTAATCCTAGTGGCTCCTCTCTGGCCAAAAAGAAGTTGGTTCATGATGTTAACCAATCTGAGTGTGGAGAGCCCCCTAATCTTTCCTCCCATCTGAGATCTCCAGGGACTAATTCACCATCCGGATCCCGAGAGACTACACCTAGCTGCCTGGCTTCTGAATTCCTGATATTAAAAACAAGAGGCCTCACAGAGAAAGTCATCAAAACTCTCCAGAAGAGCAGGAAACCTGTAACGAACACCATTTACCATAAGATCTGGAAAACCTTCTTAAAGTGGTGTGCACCCACTCACCCAGACCCTCATAGGGCCGATGTGGCACAGATTCTAGATTTTCTACAAGAAGGTCTGGACAAAGGTCTCAGACCTAGTACTCTTAAGGTCCAGGTAGCAGCGTTAAGCTCATACTTTGATCAAAGACTAACTAAACATCAGTGGGTGAAGAGATTTATGACAGCAGCCTCCCACTTTCACCCTAGAGTAAAAGACTTGATTCCCCCCTGGGACCTTAACATTGTTCTGAAGGGGCTAACCCTTCCACCCGTTGAGCCCTTATCAGCCATAAGACTGGACAGGCTGACCTGGAAAATGACTTTCTTGGTTGCAATAACTACAGCCAGAAGAGTGTGTGAACTACAGGCCCTTTCGGTCAACGAACCCTGCCTGAGAATCTTGGAAGATCGTCTAATTTTCCGACTTGACCCTTCATTTCTACCTAAGGTGGTCTCAAACTTCCACAGATCTCAGGAGATAATTCTTCCATCATTTTGTGACAACCCAAAAGACAAGAAAGAAATGGAATTCCACACTCTGGATGTTTGGAGAATAGTACTACACTATCTTCAGGAAACAGAAGAAGGAAGGAAAGACAAGAACCTATTTGTCCATACACAAGGTCCAAACAGAGGAAAGAAGACTACCTCTTGAAGCTCATCAAGAGAATGCCAAGAGTGTGCAAAGCGGTCATCAAAGCAAAAGGTGGCTACTTTGAAGAACCTAGAATATAAGACATATTTTCAGTTGTTTCACACTTTTTTAAGTATATAATTCCACATGTGTTAATTCATAGTTTTGATGCCTTCAGTGTGAATGTACAATTTTCATAGTCATCAAAATACGGAAAAATCTTTAAATGAGGTGTGTCCAAACTTTTGGTCTGTACTGTACATCCTCCACCTAAGATCACATACTTTGACCTGCTTCATAATAATTGCCATGCCACCATAGTTTCACCCCCCCTGCCCTTCCTAGCAGATTATACTACCCCCCCTCCCCCTACAATGGCTGAACCGCTTCGACAGCCCATACATAGAAATGTCAGTTTTTCTACAGAAAATATCTAGATCTGTGTACCAATTGATTGCCAAGTGACCTATCTTCTTTTTCTATATATAAATCTAGGGCGTTCTCTAAAGACCCCATATTTAGCATCCTTCTTTAATAGCCTCCATGCTTCTAAACTATCTGAAGATTAGCATGATGATCGTAAGTAGAAACAAACATTTGTCATTTTTTTACTTTTAATAATCCTCATCTCATCTCTAGATTTCAAGCCGATTTCACCTCCCAACTCTGTATAACCTGTCATTTTTCCTTTGGCCAAACTTATTAGCCATCCTTTCTTTATTACCTTCATAAGCGCTTTCTTCCCTGCATATTCTGTGAATTCTAGTGACCTGTCTGCTAGGGATACAAATAAAGGGAACTTGTCACCAAAATCTCAGGTTAATAACATTACTAACCTGCCTGGCACCTGCACTTAATTTTTTCCCTGCAGCACTCCGCTAACTTTATTCTCCCCAGGAGCGTTTGGTTTCAGTCACGGGGGCGGCGCCGGTTCAATCGTTGCTCTGAGAATACTTGACTGACAGCCGGCCCCAAGCAGTGTTCCCCCAACTCCAGTCCTCAAGAGCCAACAGGTCATGTTTTCAGGATTTCCTTAGTATTGAACTGGTGATGGAATTATTGCCCTTGCAGGTACTGCAATTATCACTTGGGCAATACTAACATGACTTGCTGGTGGCTCTTGAGGACTGGAGTTGGGGAACACTGTTCCAGAGTATAGGAGTCCCAGTAGTCTTCATATTTTTCAGTATAGGTCCTGGTAAATTGCTGGTGGGCTTTTTTGTGCTCAGGCTTTAGGAGAGGCTTCCTTCATTAACAATACCCATGTATGCCATTCTTCTGAAATGTACGCAGTATTGTCATGGGAAGCACTCACCTGGTTTGGCATTCTACTTCCTTAACTGCAGTGATCTTGCATGCCAATTTTTTTCCACCCCTCTCATCAGAAGACACTCCTGTTGATGTTTTAACTTCTTTGCTAATCTGACAGAAAATGTTTTGCTGATTTTTCTTGTAGCCGCCATCTTTCTTGTAAAGGAATTTATTTTCTTTCTCCGGTCTTATGACATTTCTTTTCCATGTGGTGTCATTGCTGGCAGCTTAAAATGGGAAGTGATTTTCTTTAACCCCTTTCCGACATATGCCGTACATGTACAGCACATGTCGGGTCTCTCCCTTTGGTGCGGGCATCCAGCAATGAGCCTGCACCTTTCCGGACATATGACAGGTGATGTGATCGGCTGTCATGTGCCACTAACAGCCGCTAGTGGAATCGCGATCCACCCTCAGCTGTTAACATGTTAAATACGCTGAGAGTCTGACAGTGGCATTTAAAATTGCTGCCTCATTCAAAATAAAACAAACAAAAAAATCACATATACAGATTTGGTATCGCCGCGTTCAGAATCGCCCGATCTACCAATATACAGTGCCTACAAGTAGTATTCAACCCCCTGCAGATTTAGCTGGTTGACACATGCGGAATTAACTTGGCATTGTGACATTTGTACTGTAGATCAGCCTGGAAGCGGGAAATGCACTGCAGCAAATTTTTTTTTTTTTTTTTTTTTAAAACGTTAAAAGTTAATTCAGAGTGTCATTTATTATTCAACCCCTCAAACCACAAGAATTCTGTTTGATCCCCCTAAAGTATTAAGAAGTAGTTCAGGCACCAAGAATAATGAGCTTCACATGTGTGGATTAAAGATCTCTTTTGCCAGCCTTTTCTGACTATTTAAGACCCTCCCCAAACTTGTGAACAGCACTCAGACATGGTCAACATGGGAAAGACAAAGGAGCATTCCAAGGCCATCAGAGACAAGATCGTGGAGGGTCACAAGGCTGGCAAGGGGTACAAAACCCTTTCCAAGGAGTTGGGCCTACCTGTCTCCACTGTTGGGAGCATCATCCGTAAGTGGAAGGCTTATGGAACTACTGCTAGCCTTCCACGGCCTGGACAGCCTTTGAAAGTGTCTTCCCGTGCCGAGGCCAGGCTTGTCCGAAGAGTCAAGGCTAACCCAAGGACAACAAGGAAGGAGCTCCGGGAAGATCTCATGGCAGTGGGGACATTGGTTTCAGTCAATACCATAAGTAACGTACTCCACCGCAATGGTCTCTGTTCCAGACTAGCCTGTATGGTACCTTTACTTTCAAAGCGTCATGTCAAGGCTCGTCTACAGTTTGCTCATGATCACTTGGAGGACTCTGAGACAGACTGGTTCAAGGTTCTATGGTCTGATGAGACCAAGATCGAGATCTTTGGTGCCAACCACACACGTGACGTTTGGAGACTGGATGGCACTGCATACGACCCGAAGAATACCATCCCTACAGTCAAGCATGGTGGTGGCAGCATCATGCTGTGGGGCTGTTTCTCAGCCGAGGGGCCTGGCCATCTGGTCCGCATCCATGGGAAGATGGATAGCACTGCCTACCTGGAGATTTTGGCCAAGAACCTCCGCTCCTCCATCAAGGATCTTAAGATGGGTCGTAATTTCATCTTCCAACAAGACAACGACCCAAAGCACACAGCCAAGAAAACCAAGGCCTGGTTCAAGAGGGAAAAAGTCAAGGTGTTGGAGTGGCCTAGTCAGTCTCCTGACCTTAACCCAATTGAAAACTTGTGGAAGGAGCTCAAGAATAAAGTCCACATGAGACACCCAAAGAACCTTGATAACTTGGAGAAGATCTGCATGGAAGAGTGGGCCAAGATAACTCCACAGACCTGTGCCGGCCTGATCAGGTCTTATAAAAGACGATTATTAGCTGTAATTGCAAACAAGGGTTATTCCACAAAATATTAAACATAGGGGTTGTATAATAATTGACCCACACTTTTATGTTTAAAATTTAATAAAATTCAACTGAGCAACATAACTTTTTGGTTTGTAAGATTTATGCTTCTGTTCATAAAACTTACTCTCGTTTGCAGTTTGAAGGCTCTAACTTATTTGCATCTTATCAAACCAGCTAAATCTGCAGGGGGTTGAATACTACTTGTAGGCACTGTATAAAGAATTAATCCAATTGGTAAACGGTGTAATGAGAAAAAAAATCAAAACGCCAGAATTCCGGTTTTTGGTCGCCACAACATTGCAATAATTGGATACAAACTTTGGATATTTTTTCACCACTTAAATAAAAATTAACCTATACATGTTTGGTATCTATGAACTCATAATAGCAGGTCAGTTTTAGCATTTAGTGAACATGGTAAAAAAATTTTTTTGCAATTTCACCGCACTTTGGATTTTTTTTTTCTCTTTTTTCCAGCACACGATATGGTAAAACCAATGGTGTCGTTCACAAAGTACAACTTGTCCAGCAAAAATAAGCCCTCACATTGGCATATTGACTGAAAAATAAAAAAAAGTTATGGCTCTGGGAAGAAGAGGAGCAAAAAACGAAAAAACGGAAAATGGCCCGGGAGTAAAGGGGTTAAGCAACACCTTTTTATAGTCCAACTGCTGGACCACTGTTTAAAGAATAATTCGACATACATGTGGTTGACTTCTTAGTAATTAGAATTATGCAGTCTAAACTTTAGCTTTGGGCCTAAGACTTTCATTTGGGTGTACACATTTTTGCAACATGGATTTGAATGAATTTGTTAGGAAAATACTTCTTGGGGTGTGCAAAATAACAAGTTTTTGTTTGCAATCAATGGTGCACATTTGTCGGCGTATTTTGAGGTATTGTATCCCATAGAAAATGTGATTCTGAAAGGGAATTCAAGGTTTTCTGAGAAATCTGTGGGGGTGTACTAATTTATGCTGAGCACTTTACCTCCTCATAGAAACCCAGCATGTTTGTCAGACATGACTTCTCATTCATGAATTCATGTTGGTTGTCAGTTACTATATTATTCTATTAAATATATTTTTGCAGGTCATCTCATATAATGCCCTCAAAAATTTAGCACACGGCTAATGTCAAACTTATTGAATGGTAGTTGTTTGGTCCTACTTCTTGCCCTTCTTAAATATTGGTACTACATCAGCCATCCTCCGATCCTGTGACATCGACCCTGTTACTAGAGAGTCTAAGAAGATAAGATACAACTGTCTGTCAATTACGGAGCTTAATTTGCACAAGTACATAAATGGCCCATACAAAAATGTGGTCAAAATCAGTTTTATGTAAAACCCCCTCAAAAGACAAGGGGGGGGGGGGGGACTCCTTCTGCTTGGTGAAAGAAGGGTTCACTCTCCAGAGGAGGCAAGGCTGCTTTACCATAAGAACTGTTTAATATGTGGAATTGTCTACCTCAAGATTTGGTCACAGTGGAAACAGTATATGGTTTCAAAGAAGGCTTGAATGCTCTTTTAGAAGAAAATAACACAAATGTTTATGCAAATGTGTAAAGTTCTTTCCTGAATGCCTGGTCCACTGGATTGACAATTGGGATAAGGAGGGAAAGATTAACTCTTTTAGAGGGGACAGTATCATGCATTGAAGTTGTTCATGTGCCTCTTCTGTTTGTTCTTTCCCATCCCTCGGTTGAACTTAACACACTTTCTGTCTTTTTTTTTCAACTGTATTATCTATACTGTTTGTTTGTGGATGATGGACTCTCGTTCTTGGTAAGTTATTATACTGCTACACACGTGGTCAAAATTGTTGGTACCCCTCGTTTAATTAAAGAAAAACCCACAATGGTCACAAAAATAACCTGAATCTGACAAAAGTAATAATAAATTAAAAATCTATGAAAATGAACAAATAAAAGTCAGACATTACTTTTCAACCCTGCTTCCACAGAATTTAAAAAAAAATTAAACTCATGAAATAGGCCTGTACAGAAATGATGGTACTCTTAACTTAATATTTTGTTGAACAACCTTTTGAGGCAATCAAACTATTCTTGTAACTGTCAATGAGACTTCTGCACCTCTCGACAGGTATTTTGGCTCACTCCTCATGAGCAAACTGCTCCAGTTGTCTTGTGTTTGAAGTTTGCCTTTTCCAAACGGCATGTTTCAGCTCTTTCCAAAGATGCTCAATAGAATTTAGGGCAGGGCTCATAGAAGGCCACTTCAGAATAGTCCAATGTTTTCATCTTAGCCATTCTTGGGTGTTTTTAGCTGTATGTTTTGGGTCATTATCCTGTTGCAAGACCCATGACCTGAGACTGAGACCAAGCTTTCTGACACTGGGCAGCACATTTCTCTCTAGAATCCCTTGATAGTCTTGAGATTTCATTGTACCCTGCACAGATTCAAGACACCCTGTGCCAGATGCAGCAAAGCAGCCCCAGAACATAACAGAGCCTCCTCCATGTTTCACAGTAGGGACTGTGTTCTTTTCTTGATATGCTTCATTTTTCCATCTGTGAACATAGAGCTGATGTGTCTTGCCAAAAACTTCCATTTTTGTTTCATCTGTCCATAGCACATTCTCCCAGAAGCTTTGTGGCTTGTCAACATGTAGTTTGGCAAATTCCAGTCTGGCTTTTTTATGATTTTTTTTTCCAACAATGGTATTCTCCTTGGTTGTCTCCGATGAAGTCCACTATGGATCAAACAATGATGGATGGTGTGATCTGACACTGATGTTCCTTGAGCTTGAAGTTCACCTTTAATCTCTTTAGAAATTTTCCTGGGCTCTTTTGTTACCATTCGTATTATCCGTCTCTTTGATTTGTCATCAATTTTCCTCCTGCGGCCACGTCCAGGGAGGTTGGCTACAGTCCCATGGATCTTAAATTTCTGAATAATATGTGCAACTGTAGTCACAGGAACATCAAGCTGCTTGGAGATGGTCTTATAACCTTTACCTTTTAACATGCTTGTCTATAATTTTCTTTCTAATCTCCTGAGACAACTCTTTCCTTTGCTTCCTCTGGTCCATGTCACCAAACAGCACAGTGAGTATCTGCAGTCCTATATACAGGCCCACTGACTGACTACAAGATTGTAGACACCTGTGATGCTAATTAGTGGACACAACTTGATTCAACTTGTCCCTTTTGTCACATTATTTTCAGGGGTACCATCATTTCTGTCCAGGCCTATTTCATGAGTTTTTAATTTTTTTTTAAATTCTGTGGAAGCAGGGTTGAAAAGCAATGTCTGACTTTCATTTGTTCATTTTCGTAGATTCAAGTTATTTCTGTGACCATTGTGGGTTTTTCTTTCATTAAACGAGGGGTACCAACAATTTTCACCATGTGTTTGTGATGTGAATGCAAAGTCTTTGACATTTAGTTTTGTTTTTTTTTCTATTCTCGAAGAACCTCTTTATATAAGCAGTGTGATGTTCAGTAGACTGGAAGGGTACCTTTTTTAATGCATTTTTCTATAGGTTATTTTTGTGGTTGTTGCAATAGTTAAAAAATGCAGTATGTTTTTCTTCTAAATTGGTGTTTTTTTTTCTCCCATAGACTTTCATTTTTATATACAGTCTACTAGTCCCTGTTTAACAAATGTTCATGTAAACTACCCCATTGACTTGCATTGATCAGTGTGCTGTACCTATGCTACCTGTTTTGTATGTAACACATGCAGCTATTACACCTTCGTCTGAACGAGCCCTTACGCCAAAACATACTGATCAGTTAATTGACTCCTATGAAACTGGTCCTAGTGTATGAAAGTCTGGGACAGCGAAGTTAGATGCCATTTGGCATCAAAGACTGATGTGAGTGATGACAATCTATGTACAGCACTGCAGAATATGTTGGTGCTATATAACCAAAAATAAATAAAAATAAATAGTTATAAAGTTGTCTGTTTTAGTCCTAACCATTTTGCTACTGCTATCTATATAAAATCTTAATCCTTTCCTGTTCTGTCTACTTTCCTAAGTCATAAGCACATTTTGAGTTCATATTTCAGTCGTATGCGTAATAAATAATATCATTAAGGCCGGGAAGTAATTTACTGCTTTCTTAATTGACAAATATCATGCCAGCAGAAAGAAGTGGTGTATCCAGAATACAAGCCTAGTTCTGCTCTCATAGGAAATTGATATCTATTGCAGTGTTATTATACTGTTTTCTGGTTATACAATTATACTAATGGGTAAGGGCAAGCAATGCTTTATTTTGGAAATTCAAGACTGAATGCAGAGGAGTATGACCTCAATAGTGACATCAGTGAGGGAGTAAGTAACCAGCTTCTTGCCCTACTCAGGTTTACTATAAACTAATACATCTGTTAACTCACAAGAACATTTTTTTTCTGTGTATAACTGTAACATGTTGGACTATGTGGTTAAAGGTAATCTGTTGCTTTAAAGATACTGATTTTCAGATGTGCAGTTTTTACATAGCAACTCCCTGCCATTAGCCAAAATGTGCAACATTGATTTATTCCCCAACAGTTAGTTATCATCTATTTATAGGATGGTCGATAACTTTCTGATTGGTGGGGTTTCAACCATTAGGACCCCAATTGATTTCAAGAATACCCTTTTGAAATGGAACAGTGCCTGTGCATTCATGCCACCACTTCATTCATTCTCTACCAGACTGCCAGAGATAGCTGAGTACAGTCCTTACGTTTTTCCAGCAGTCGTACAGATAATGAATGGAACACGGCCATTGCTCCATTCTGATGGGTCATTTCAAAGCCCCATTCTTAGGATCGTAGGAGGAAACCAACTGTGAGATCCCCACTGAACACCTATTCAATAGCAGTCAATGATGGGAATAACCCTTTAATGTAGTGTCTCCCACTGTGCTGATCTTTAAGCATGTTTATTGAATATTCAGATTATTTGTCCTGTTCGTCCACCCCACACCTTCCTCAGCTTGTAAGATGGCTGGTGCATGTAGCAACCATACTTCTATTGATGCACTCTGCACTGTATAAATCAGCCGGATATCGGAATGCAATATTTGGACTGGCCGGCGACTCTCCCCACCCAAGCATGGCAGCTGCATAGAAATACATCAAACTATCATGCTTGGGTAGGGAGAGCCGCCAGCCAGTCCGTGCACTGTGTTCTGATCTCTCTTCGATTTATACAGCTGTCTGAGCGCGCTCTATCACAGAGGGACAGTCCCAGGGAATCTGCTCTAGAAATTTACATATAGAGTACTCCAAGGCTCAGTAACATAAGACTGCTAGGTGCTTCAGTGCATGAACCAATTGCAGGATTACGGCAGGGGAATAGCTAATGAGTAGTCAAACAATATTTACATAATCTGAATCAGGGTCTTTCCAATTATATAGTGGTTATATTATTTAGGTGATGTTAAACTTGGCCACAGTTTCTCTTTGAAACTGCTACTTGGTAATATACTGAACTAACTCTTCACTTACCACCTTTTTTTGTCTGAGTCTTTCACAATGAAACGTGTAACCTATATGCTATAGATCTTATTATAACAAAATGTTTTCTAATAACTTAATAGCATATCGCTAGCATATACCATAACTCCTTAATCTCGCAATGGTTAGAGATTGCACTCAATCCTCAACAAGTGACTTGCAAGCCATAATTTTTTAGTTAATGTGTATTTTTGTGATTTGGAATTTTTTTTCTCTGTGAATTGTTTCGGAATGTGCATTTGCTCCTACTATTATGTAATTTCAACATGGTTTGAGCATGGACTGCAATGCACAGACTGACCAGCAGCTATAGGACGCCTGTCCCCTGGTCAGCGGGGCTATAGGACGCCTGTCCCCTGGTCAGCGGGGCTATAGGACGCCTGTCCCCTGGTCAGCGGGGCTATAGGACGCCTGTCCCCTGGTCAGCGGGGCTATAGGACGCCTGTCCCCTGGTCAGCGGGGCTATAGGATGCCTGTCCCCTGGTCAGTGGGGCTAAGAGACCTGTGCCATACCTCATAGTCTATGCTAAGTATTGGCTGCATCTGCTCTGGTTCAAAAATGGAGCTACACAAAAGTGCTGGCTGATTGCGTTCACTTTTTGTACTTTCTGACTGTGTTCACTATTTGCGTCGACTGCCTGCGTTCACTTTTTGTGTTGGCTGTCTGTGTTCTCGGACTCTACTTTTTATGCAGGCTGACTGCGACCACTTTGTTCACAGTTTGCTTTCTGGCTGTGATCATTGTATTCATTTGTGGAGGCTGACTGCGATCACTGCATTCACCGTTTGTGCAGGCTCACTGGCGGACACAGAAAAGGGCCCCTGTGCAAGAACAATTTATAGGCCCTTTGCGGTCCAAGAGCTCCTAAAAATGCAAAATTTCACCTGCTTTGGAGGTAGAAATGGACCCCCTTACCTCTTGAGCCCCTATGCGGCACACAGGTTGCACCAATGATATGTCTGCCCCTGTGTAGGCTGACTGTGTTCATGGCGTGCACTGTTCACTCACAAAGATAGCAACTGCTCCTCTTGCTAGCACCGCCCCCTCTATTGGCTGCATCTGCTCAGATTCGTAGATCTCCCTGTGCCGGATCCATCCTCTCTGCTAAGCACTAACTGTTTTGACATAGAATGCATCCCTTAGTAGAGGGGGATGCCACCAGCACAGGGGGCGGCTGCCATCTTAGATTTTGAGCTCTGGCGTACACTTCAACACTCCTCCGACTGGCTCTCCACTTTCCTCGTATGGAGAGCTGGACACGGCAGTGCTGAAGTGTATCCTGACCTCGTGGGCCACATAAAATGACCTGGTGGGCCGGATTCAGCCCATGGGCCTTGAGTTTGACACCTATACCTAGTCTATTGGCTGGTTTGGAAAATACCTGGAAGTATAAAGTTACTCCACAGTGCTGGCCTCACATCCACCTCATACTTTCATGTCTGACATCCACCTCATGGGTTTTTGCCTTCATCTGGATAGGGAAAGTAGAATGGTTGGAGCTGTCTTGTTTCATCCTGATCACTGTTAACTACAACATCTTGCTGTGTAACACTTCTGATAAATCCACTGCACTTTATGTAATGTAACCATTTAAGCTACTGCTCTGCAATGTATTTAGAAATAGTAGAGTGGCATACACCATCGTATTTATGTTGTAGCGTTCGCCTTTTATTTTTGTGAATCTCTATTCACATATGAAAACTCAGGCTTACTAGTATACTCAGGTTAAGTCAATGTATAAAGCCTATGGAAGGATGAACTTTCCATTTATGTTATTTTAATCCTTACCAGTAAAATGAATACCTTTTTATTCCCAGCAACATTTGTATAGGCTTCCCTACAATCCTCCTTTGAGCTTTAGCTTAGATGAACTCATGTATTTCTCCTTTTATTTGTATTGTGCTACTTAACTGAATTGTCCTGCTGTACCAATGTATCTACAAAGGAGATCTAATTACTCTGGTAGAACTGTGTTCTTATTAATATTCAGGGTGTAAAAATACATTACACTGTAGTACAAAGAGCATCTGTTTTAGTCAACAGAGTGGAAAATATTAAAAATATGACAATGAATACTTTTCTCTAGTACTACTACACCTCTCAAAAAATGAAGGGTCAGGTTTATGCGGGTTCTTGGGTGACAGAATCCCTTTTGGGCCCCTCTTCACATTTGATTTTCCTGCTTATCCTCAAAGAATGCCTAGCTTTTTTTTTCATTTCTCTTTTAATAAAGGTGTATTATGGCTTGTTTTATTGTGGTATGAGCTGTAGTCTTTATTGGTGCCATTTTTAGGGTACATCATACAAATTTTTCATCTTTTTGCTCCATTTTTTGGGAGTCAAGAAAGCAAAATAACAGCAATTCTGCCATTTTTAACTTATCTTTTTTTTTACATTAACCCTGTATACTAATAAAATGTATTTCTTTTTTACTTATTGTAATGATTTTCATTGCTTTTTTTACGTGTTAGCCTTCTTAGGAGACTTGAATCTGTGATCCCTAGTACAATATACTTGTAGACAAGCAGTTGGCAAAATCCTGGATGGGAGGTGTGTATTACCGAGGTGGCAAGACTTGGGAATATGAAACACGGTAAGCAGGGCCCATCACTAATGGGTGCTTAGAAGGTTAATAGGAAGTATGGTTCAAGGTTTTTAGGAACGACTAGAAGAGACAGACCGGACTAGTAGTTTCCACCCTCCAATCCAGGAGGTGCAGTTAGTGTAAAAGAGCTGTGGCTGGGAGTAGAAGTGTATACATCTCTGGTATTTATATCAGTGAAAAGACCTTGGCTACTTTATTCAGTCTCTTCCAGAGGCTGTTGAAGCAGAACTGACCGTTAAAATGGGTGAGCCTGTACCTTCTGTGGGACTGTTTATTTTGTGTTGTACCTTTTTGCTTGATGGAAAGACTTTTATTTTCTATTGGAAGTTTACGGACTCAATAAATCTTCCTGTTTGCACAAGAAACTGTGTGACCGTGTGAACGCTGCCAACTGCTAAAGAGCTAAATCTCTACAGTTGGTGGAGAATGAGGGCAGTGAATCCCAAGCAGCACAAGTGATTGTGAATAAGACTGTAGATCTAGGGCCAAGGCAGCTACAGCCCTGCAAGCATGGTTGGACAAAATGGAGGAGCTTGTAAACAGCTGGTACAAACCAACATACAACAGCAGCAACAACAAGTCCAGCTGGAAACCAATAAACTGTTGATGCAACAGTTCCACCTGCAGCAACAACAGTAGCCGAAGATGACGCTCTTGGCAGATACAGTCCGGGCCAGGGAAACTGCACCTTCCCCAAACTGAAGAGACGAGACCCAGTTGAGGAAATTGATAACCTGCAGCTGGCCTGGGACATGGTGGATTTGTCAAAGATCACATTTAAAAAGCAGGAGAACAAGAACTCGCTGAAGGTGGCTCAGGCTTATCTGAAGTTGGTAGAAGTCAGCATTGAGTCAGAGTACTACACTCCAGCTGTGGAAGACTTCCTGGTGTGTCTCTCCACCCAGAAGTAGCATCATGCCTGTGGGAGTGCTGCCAAATGCCAAAGAGAAAAAGCTAAATCCCTACACACTAACACTCGTTTTCATAGTTGTACAAGAATGGCAGACAATGGGGCCTTTCGTAGGCCCCTGGCTTCCATATCAACACCATCAGAAACCCATTTCCAATTTCTTAAATGCCACTATTACAGTGGTATCTAAGGGGTTAAACTGTGTTGCACCTCTGTCCTGGCTATCCTAGGCTCTACTTCCGTCACTTCGGTCCACTGCCCTCTGTTTTATCTCAAGTTGGGTTCTGCAGGTTGCCTGGCTTGGCTGTGACGTCATCTCCATGATTCTATTTAAGGCCCATTTGTCACGGGTGTATCAGGTTTGACAGACAGTCTTTCTGGATCCGACTGTAGAAGGTGTCTGCACTTGGCTTTGCAGACACCTTCTTGATCCTTTCATCTCTGGAGTATAGTGCTATCCTTCTTTTGCAAGGACCCAGCAGTGATCGCCACCTTCTGCTGCTAATTGACACACCCTTGCTTGATATATAAAAACTGTGTCTCCAGAGAGTTACCGGTGCTAGAACTATTTTCCCCTGCTCAGGCCTGGAGTACTAGTAGTTCGCTAGTTTCTTCTTGGAGTTTCTTGCTGGATTGTTGTCGTCTTCTCTCTGGTGTCTTTTCAAGCTAAGTGCATTCTATTGTCTGTTTTCCTTGTTTGTCTTTAGGTGCAGAGGGTGGTTGACTAGTGCTCACCCCTTCCCCTCCCTACCTAGGGCTTAGCTCTTGGGACAGTTAGTGATTAGGTATCCTGCCCGGCGATAGGTGCGGAACCTATTTAGGGATGGTAGGGGAGTCAGGGTGTTGTAAGATCTGCCTAAGGGTCTCCACTCTCCCTTTCCCTAGCTGTTTGGCTTCCCCCCTTTTCCCATCGTCACACTCTTGGTTCTTCCCCCGCCTCATTAGAGCACATACCTGTGTCTTGAGATTGAAATTTAAGACTTTTAATTTGGTGTACGCCACCTTCTGAACACACAGTATTTTAACTTGCTTCATTCTCTGCTCATTTTCACTTCATCTGTCCTGCTGCTCCAAAGATTTGAGTGTGCCATCCTACTAGCTGCACCAATGCCCAGGGTCCATGTACCCACCTGGACCTAGAGCGCAGTGGGTCCACTCACAAAATGACCCTCATAAACTGATTCAATTGGAGCTAGCTTAGATTCAGTTGTTGGCTATACAGCACACTTGGAACACACACTGTGTAGCAGGTTCAGCTCCTGAGCCTGCACCATACATGCAATGCACACAAGGCTTAGTGGACCTCAGCGCTGAGTTCAGGGGGTGCAGGTGTTGGTCCTGTTCATGTACAGGTGCATCTCACTAAATTAGAATATCACAAAGTTAATTTATTTCAGTTCTTCAATACAAAAAGTGAAACTCGTATATAGAGTGATCTATTTCAAGTGTTTATTTCTGTTAATGTTGATTATTATGGCTTACAGCCAATGAAAACACAAAAGTCATTATCTCAGTAAATTAAAATAATGAACAAAAAAACACCTGCAAAGGCTTCCTAAGCATTTAAAAATGTTCTTTAGTCTGTTTCAGTAGGCCCCACAATCATGGGGAAGACTGCTGACTTAACAGATGTCCAGAAGGCAGTCATTGACACACTCCATAAAGTCCCCGAGTTCCAATTTTCATTTGGAACTCAAGGTCCCAGAGTCTGGAGGAAGAGTGGAGAGGCACACAATCCAAGCTGCTTGAGGTCTAGTGTGAAGTTTCCACAATCAGTGATGGTTTGGGGAGCCATGTCATTTGCTGGTGTAGGTCCACTGTGTTTTATCAAGACCAAAGTCAACACAACCGTCTACCAGGAAATTTTAGAGCACTTCATGCTTCCCTCTGCCGACAAGCTTTTTGGAGATGGAAATTTCATTCTCCAGCAGGACTTGGCACCAGTCCACACTGCCAAAAGTACCAATACCTGGTTTAAAAACAACAGTATCATTGTGCTTGATTGGCCAGCAAACTCGCCTGACCTTAACCCCAAGAGGAAGATGAGAGACACCAGACCCAACAATGCAGACGAGCTGAAGGCTGCTATCAAAGCAACCTGTGCTTCCATAACACCTCAGCAATGCCGCAGGCTGATCGTCTCCATGCCACGCAGCATTGATGCAGTAATTGATGCAAAAAAGCACCAACCAAGTATTGAGTTCATTTACTGAACATACGTTTCAGTAGGCCAACATTTCAGATTTTAAAAATCTTTTTTCAAGCTGTTGTTATAAAGTATTCTAATTTACTGAGATAATGACTTTCAGCAGCAGAAGGGAAGGAAGGGAGACACAAATCCATTACTTAGTGGGTAGGCGGAGCCCCATAGGATAGTTCACCTCAGATTAGAAAAAGTGACGACCGGCCCCTCCAGTATAAAGGCTCCTCCTACTCCCATGTTCTCCAGTCTTTTATCTGAGGTCTCAGAGGATAGTCGCTGCCTCGGCAGCTTCTCAGAAGAGTTTATTTTATATCCAGCGAGACCTGGACCCCCCGTGGTCTAGAGGTCTCGGGGTCTCGGCACTACTGAGACCCCTAGCGGATCTGTGTACCCCTTGAGGAGGTCCCCACAGAAGCCTACCGGCCCCGGGGGATACAGGGCGCTCCCTGGCGGAGGCGCACACCACATCTGGGGGTCCCTGCGTGTTCCGCCGTAGGGGGGGAGCGAAGGGCCACGGCGCCCACATCTCTGAGGATCTCTGTGGCGTTCAGCCGGGTAAGTGCTCTTTTGTATAAGAGTGCTTTAACGGCTGCGGCAGCAGCCTCCGTTTCTATAAGTGTGACTGCCTGTGTGCTTTTGTCTATTGCAGACGCTGCCTTTACTGGGGGGAGCATAGACGGAGGCCAGTAATGTTTATATGTGGCCCCACATTGCTTAGCTTCCTGCCGTGTATCAGGCAGGAAGCTTTTTGTATAAGCGCACATTTTTTCTTTTTAGTTTTTGGCTTCGTGACATCATTGGGGCAGGAAGCTCTCTTTATTAGCGCACGCTTTTTCTTTTCTTGCTTCCTGCCTTCATAGAGGTCTAGCACGCTTTTGCTTGAATAGCGCGGGCTCTGTCGGGGGGCGTGGCTTAGAGGGCGTGGCTTAGCGTCTCCTGGCTTCCTGCCGTCATATCTCAGGCAGGAAGCTCTTGGTTTGGGCGCGCGCTGTGTCAGTCGCTGCTTCTCCTCCGGCTTCCGTGTCCATCGGGCACCTCCTGCTCTCTGCTCCCCTTCCACCGCCACACACTCAGGAGGAGCGGTCGCCGCGGTATCGGTGAGTTCCCTCTGCCTTTGGCAGAGGTTCCCTGACAGCGTTTTTCACTTTGGCTAACCTGCTAGGGAGACATAGTGAGCGCCACCGCTTCTCTTTTGAAACTATTTACTTCGCTGACCTTAGTAGGCAGTGTAGTATTTTAGTTGCAGTGATATTAACCCCTTCTGAACAGAATGGTTCTTTTGGGTTGTTTTTTCTTTTCCTGGGGAAACACCTTGTGTTTGAGGGCGCTTCTCCCAGTTGATTAAGTTAAATTATTTGCTCAGCAGCTCTGGGGTAGCTCTCTCTAAGGGTGAGCTTTAACCCTTCAGAGCTTGAGGCATACAAAAAAAAAAGAAAAAAAAAGAGTTTTTGAAAACAGGCTGTGCAACTTTCACACTTTTATTTGCCATCCTTATTGTAACATCCTGGCATCTGGTGTGGGTGGCATGTCGGATCAGGGGCCTGGGAGTGCGGACCGCTCTCCTGATCCGTTCCAAGTTCGGTCGCATGCTTCTGATACACCCAGGCCTTCCACGACGTCAAATTCGACCCTTAGTGATGTTAAGGTGGAAGCGCTCACTCGCTCCATTGATAGTCTTTCTAGCCTCCTGGGTCAGTGGGTGTCAGCCAGATCGCATCCGTCGCCACGAGGAAAAAAGCGCCGCAGGACTGTGGCACTATCTCCCTCGCACAGCGCATCAGAGGTTTCGGTTTCACCAACGAGTTCGGTTGAAGAAATCTTTGATTCCGAGGAAGAGGATCGACGAGGTCGCTCTATTTCACTTTCAGGCCGCGTAGATGTGCTTATTAAGGACATGCGGGAAGTGTTACAGCTGTCTGAAGAGCCGGCAAGACCATCTAAGTCTGCCCGGCTATATCAGGAAACGCGCCGTGCTCGTCCAACGTTGCCTGCGCATGAGGAACTTAACGAAGCAGTGGAGAAGGAGCACCGGTGTCCGGATAAACGCTTCCAGGGGATGCGGTTTTTTGATGCTCTGTATCCCTGCGCTAAGGAGATGGTCACTGATTGGATTCCTTCTCCCGAGGTGGATATATCCCTGTCTCAGTTGAGCAAGTCCTCCTTGCTTCCGGTTAAAGGGAAAGCCAATCTTCAGGATCCTCTGGACAGGAGATCGGAGTCAGCGGCGAAATCCATCTATGAAGCCGCAGGTCATGGTTTCCGAGCGGCCTTAGGGGCCATGTGGGCCGGTGAGGCTTCCCTGCGGTGGTTGGATCAGCTGCGAACGGCATGGCAAGATGGGACTCCGCGTTCAGAAGTGGAAAGGCTTTTTCAGTTGATGGAAGAAGCCATGTGTTATGGCAGGGATGCAGTACTGGACACTACTTCAATTTTGTCCAAGGCTCAAGCTTCGGCCATCACAGTTAGAAGAGCACTGTGGCTTAAGCAGTGGACCGGAGATACAGTATCCAAGCAAGGTTTACTTAGTCTTGCATATAGGGGCGGTTAGCTTTTTGGTTCGGACCTTTCGGAGCTGATTGCCAAGGCCAAGGACAAGGATGTTTCCCTGCCTCTAAAGAAGGCAGCGGCATCCACATCTGGCAGGTCAGGTCCCGGTAGAGGTCATCGGCCCTTTCGGACCAGGGGACGATTCAGTCAGCCTTCTTGGAGATCAGGTCGTCCTTCGTCCTCCGGCAGATCCTCCCAGAAATCTCGTACTCCTTGGAAGCAACAGTCCCGTCAGGACAGATGGGAGGTTGACAAAAGATCCGCTAAGGCTAATTGACGCCAGGGATCCCCCCGAGGGTTCTCGGGTGGGAGGTCGTCTGCTACAATTCGGGTCAATTTGGGCATCCCACATATCGGACGCCTGGGTGACGCGGGTTATGTCGGCAGGCTATTTCATAGAGTTTCATTCTCCATCTCCAGACAGGTTTCGTGCATTCCATCCGTGCCAAGGCTGGCTGCTGCACTGTTACAGGAGGTCGACTCTCTCCTGCAGCAGGGTGTGGTGGTTCAGGTTCCTCCGGAAGACCAGGGAAGGGGTTTTTACTCCAACCTTTTTGTGGTCCCCAAAAAGGAGGACAAGTTTCGCCCGGTACTGGATCTCAGAGATTTGAACATTTACGTCCGAACACGGAAGTTCCGCATGGAGTCTCTCCGTTCGGTGATAGCGACCCTGTCGCAGTACGATTTCTTGGGGTCTATCGACATCCGCGACGCCTATTTGCATATCCCTATCGGCAGGGCTCACCAGCGTTTTTTGCGTTTCGCCATAGGTCAAACCCATTACCAGTTTGTGGCCCTACCATTCGGGTTGGCCTCGGCACCCAGGGTTTTTACAAAGGTTCTGGCTCCTCTCATGGCGCTTCTTCAAAGACAAGGGGCTACAATCCTCCCCTACCTGGACGACCTGTTCATAGTGTCGCCCACAGCGGAGGAGGCGATAACAGCTCGCGACCTCTCCCTTCAGTACCTGATGGACTTCGGGTGGCTGATCAATTGTAAGAAGTCGTCATTGGAACCAGTGCAGTCCATTCTGTTCCTGGGGATGCATTTCGATACAGTTCGGGCAGTTGTGTCTCTGCCTCCTGTCAAACAGGCGAACCTTCGGCTTCTGGTCCAGGCTATGAGGTCGGCGTTGTCAATGTCCCTTCGGGAATGCATGTGCCTTCTGGGTCAAATGGTGGCAGCTATGGAAGCAGTACTGTTTGCACAATTTCATTCCCGGGATCTCCAAAATCTTATTCTGACACATTGGGATCGATCTCTGACTTCTCTGGATCGCTCGGTCGTTATCTCCCGCAGGGTGCGATAGTCTCTTGGATGGTGGTTACGTCCAGAGACTCTATCCCTGGGGAAATCCTTCCTTCTCCCGAGGTGGTCGGTGATTACCACCGACGCCAGCCTGACGGGTTGGGGGGGAGTTTGGAACGACCTCTGGGTTCAGGGGGTCTGGTCGTCAGAGGAGTCGTCTCTCCCGATCAACATTTTGGTGTTGAGAGCGATATTTATCTGCCTCCAACATTGGACGGTCCTTTTGAACGGTCTACCGGTCCGGATTCAGTCGGACAATGCGACGGCGGTCGCGTATATCAACCATCAGGGCGGGACGAGAAGTTCAAGACTCATGATGGAGGTCTCTCTGATCTTGGTGTGGGCCGAGTCCAGGATTCCAGCAATCTCTGCGATCCACATCCCAGGTGTGCTGAATATCTCGGCGGACTTCCTCAGGTGGATCCTGGGGAATCGAGTCTCCATCCAGATGTGTTTTTTCTCTGCTGTATTCCCGTTGGGGGACTCCTCAGGTGGACTTGATGGCGTCCAGGCTGAATGCCAGGGTTCCAACGTTCATGTCCAGGTACAGGGATCCGGAGGCTGTGGCGGTAGATGCTCTAGTAGCCCCGTGGGACCAGTTCGAGCTGGTCTATGTATTTCCGCCGATATCCTTACTTCCTCTGGTAATCCGACGGATCAAACTCGAACGAGTATCAGTAATCTTGGTAGCACCGGATTGGCCACGAAGAGCTTGGTATTCGACGCTGGTATCTCTTCGAGCGGCGCTTCCGTTTCCACTACCCCTTCACTTGGACTTGTTAAGCCAGGGGCCCATTCTTCATCCGGACCTGAGGTCACTTTGTTTGACGGTGTGGCTCTTGAGACCAAGATCTTGACCCGTCGTGGGTTTTCGCCCGAGGTCATTGCTACCTTGCGGGCAGCCAGGGGTCCAGCTACGACTAGGATTTATCACAGAACTTGGGAATCTTTCTATTCATGGTGTTCTGGATCTTCAAGAAACCCGAGGGTTTTTTCCATCCCCAGCTTCTTGGCTTTTTTGCAATATAGTTTGGCCAGGGGTCTAGCGGTTAGTACTGTGCGGGGTCAGGTATCTGCACTTTCCGCACTTTTTAGAAGGGCTATTGCCTCACGCAGGGATGTGCGTTCTTTTTTTCGCGGAGTCGCACGTCAGTTTCCGCCGCGGAGGGCAGTTGTGGCTCCGTGGCGGCTTAATCTAGTCCTGGAAGCCCTTCAGCATAGGCCTTTTGAGCCTATGGATTCTGCTAAACTTTCGTTACTTTCTTGGAAGGTGGCCTTCTTGGTGGCAGTCACCTCTTTGAGAAGGGTGTCGGAGTTGACGGCACTATCTTGCTCGCCTCCTTTTCTGGAATTCTTTCCGGATCGCATGGTGCTTCGTACCCGTGAAGATTTTTTACCTAAGGTAGTGTCACAATTCCACATTAATCAGGACATTGTGTTGCCTTCTCTTTGTCCAAAACCTAAGAATCCAAGGGAGCGGGCCTTGCACTCGTTGGACTTAGTGCGGGCATTGAAGTTCTATCTTACAATCACACAAGGTTTTCGGAAGTCGGACTCTATTTTTGTGATTCCGGCTGGTCGTCGGCGTGGTCAACGTGCTTCCAAGGACACGATGGCTCGGTGGATCCGTTCGGCTATCCTGGAAGCGTACCGGCTCAAGGGCGAGCCTTGTCCGGTTAAAGTTCAAGCTCATTCCACGAGAGCCATTGGCTCATCATGGGCTTTTCGTCAGGGGGTCTCGGCAGCGCAGCTCTGCCGGGCGGCCACCTGGCGCTCCGTTCACACCTTTACTAAGTTTTATAAAGTGCACGTGAGTGCTTCCGCTGATGCGGCCTTGGGACGCAGGGTCCTGCAGGCGGCGGTAGTTTAAGTTATCTCTTTATTGTTTGTTTTTTCTTTATTCAGCGCGGTTTGCGCTCTTGCCTAAGTTGTTGGGGTGTTGGAGATTCTGCCACTATTTCCCACCCTTAAGTGAGGTACTGCTTTAGGACGTCCCACTAAGTAATGGATTTGTGTCTCCCTTCCTTCCCTTCTGCTGCTGAAAGTGGGATTTTGGTAAGAACTTACCTGTAAAATCCTTTTCAGCGAAGGAAGGAAGGGAGACACAGCACCCTCCCATGGCAGAAGTTTTTTTTTGTGTTTCTAGATGCAGCGCGTCTCCTTCCTGAGTACTATCATCTGGACTGGGTTTAGCGCTCTACGGCTCTCCTTCCAGTATCGCCAGCTCTACACAGTTGTCAGGTCCAGTGAGGAATACCTAGGACTGTGTGTTTCTATTACATAACCTGTTTTCTCTCATTTCTGAACTTTCAGAAGGGGATGTGTTGTTCTGCTGGTGTTGTCTGCTCTTCCTTAGCTTGTGTACGGACTGGAAAACATGGGAGTAGGAGGAGCCTTTATACTGGAGGGGCCGGTCGTCACTTTTTTTTTTCTAATCTGAGGTGAACTATCCTATGGGGCTCCACCTACCCACTAAGTAATGGATTTGTGTCTCCCTTCCTTCCTTCGCTGAAAAGGATTTTACAGGTAAGTTCTTACCAAAATCCGACTTTTGTGTTTTCATTGGCTGTAAGCCATAATCATCAGCATTAACAGAAATAAACACTTGAAATATATCACTCTGTTTGTAATGACTCTATATAATGAGTTTCACTTTTTGTATTGAAGAACTGAAATAAATTACATTTTTGATGATCTAATTTAGTGAGAAGCACCTGTACATCCAGATATAAAAACATTCCTTTTTCTTTTTTGTTAAAGCAGATCTTCCGCCTTTCCACCATCCACTGACTCATGGGCTGCTGTGTATCTTTTTGGGAAAGATGTTGGCTGCACTTCTCTCTTTAATACATCAGACAATGGGGAGGATTTATTAAATTGCCAAAAAGGAAAATACTAATGTTGCCCATAGGAACCAATTACATCACAGATTTAGTTTTATATTCTGCTCTTAACCCCTTTCACGACCAATGTATATTTACGTCATCTGCCGTGTCCCGCCTTTGATGCAGGCTTTGAAGCTGAGCCCGCATCTCTCCCCACACTTGATGACTGATTTAATTTTTTTTCACAATTTATATAAAAAAGAACCTATACATGTTTGGTATCTGAATATTCATACTGACCAGGAGAATCATATTACCAGGTCAGTTTTACCATATGGTGAGCATGGTAAATAAAAAAAAAACAATAAACAATTGTGGAATTGGACTTTTTTTTGCAATTTCACCGCACGTGGATTCTTCCCCCGTTTTCCAGTACACTATGTGGTAAAATCATTGGTGTCATTGTCCTGCAGAAAACTAGCCTTCACACGGCTATATTGACGGAAAAATAAAAAAGTTATGGCCCTTGAAAGAGGGGGAGGGAAAAACGGAAAATCCCGGGGGTGAAGGAGTAAAAAAAAAAAAAAAAAAAAAGGAAATCTGTGCTGTGATTGGTTGCTATTGGCAATAAACACTATTTCTCTTTTAAAAAGTTTTGATAAATCTGCTGTATAATTTTTTTTTGTGTCGTTCAGACTAATTAGTAAAACTGATCTTTCCCCATACACAATACTAATGGCTGCATCGCCTCAGGAAGAGTTAAACAGCTGGGATACAAGGATTTTCTAATCCTGCCTGTTACAGTGGCAGTGCTGTTGATTGACATGGCCATATTTTTTATCTGTGTATGATCCATATATTATATTTTTTGTTGATGTGTTGGTTATCCAGCACTCAATAATAAAAGGCCTGGGGTAACTACCTGTCTACACTTATCCTTTCTATCGCCATGGTTACCTTTAATACATATTGCTGCAAGAATCAAGAAAAAATATCTTTCCTTCAAGAATAAAGTCTAGTGTCATCGCATTTTCCTGGCAACACTGCCTAGAAATGATTTTATATTACTTAAAAGATATGCTGACCGCACACATCTTCCAAGAAGCTCCAGCACAACTAATGGCTCATTGTGGATAAAAAGTGTCTGTAAAATGTAAAGCATTGCTAGGCCAAAGAAGAATTCAGTGTGAGGACGGTTTTCCTTCAAGTTGTAAATCAATTCAGATTTTGGAATAGAATTTAAGCGCTATATATCACATAATTGTTCAAGAAAAGCTTGACTGAAACACCTCACATACAATGCAGGCGATCAGGGTGGCTGCTGTATAGGCTCTGTAATTGGAACCATAAATGGACCATTTTAGGAGCCTCTTGAGATAAAGGAGCAGTGCAATGTTTTCCTAGTGACACTTTGCTGCCTTTATGTGATGTTAATGATGAAAATCCAAAAGGTTCACTCCAGATCAATGAGCCAGAGCAAATCAATGCATGTCTTGGAAAGCTAATGACTTGTATGTGCTATGTGGCTTATAGGTTCTCACCACTGATAATCTGCTGTGACTCACAGGCTTTCAGAATTACTTTCTAAACCAGCAGGTTGTTTTGGATGATAAGAAATCCAAGTCTCTGCATGATCACAGGGGCATACAATAAATATATCGACATTCATCATTTCATACAAAGCATGAAAAGTTCTGTAGAATGGTATTACTTTTAATATCATTTATGCAATGATTTTATTAACTCACTTGAAATATCTAGAACCACTAGAGTCTGTTTGTGAGTAATGAACCATTAAAGCAAATTGAGAGCTAATGGGAGATATTTGATCAGCCTGAAAGTTCTCGCTGATCTCAGCAGGAGCAACCACTTGCTTATTAGCACACGTCACAGTAAATATCTTGAGAAATAACTGCTTCTAAACAAACAAAATTCTTGAACTTGATGTCAATTGGAAGGAGATAGCAAGACCTTGTTCTGTTGGTGAACCCTACTCCTTCTTTTATTCACTAAATCTGAATCCCTCAGTGTTTCCTAAGGTTACATTCCCACATCCATGTAAAATTAACCATCAGGGGACAACTGAGCATTTTTTATCAAGTGTCTTCAGTATTGACTGTGTGTGGCATCTGTGCTGCATCCAATTTTGTTTCATGAATTTTTTTTTCACTCTAGGAATGTCTTTGTTCCCAAGCCAATAATATGACCCATGAAAGGTGATTTTGTATGCAAATGTATTAAACAACAGATCCGTGACACATATGCAAAACTGAAGCAAATTGGAAGCCTTCCGATTTCTATCCATGTTTAGGGATCCCCATTGACTTGAGTGGCCAATTCTAATCTGCAAACAAGGATCAGAATAGGACATGCTCTAAATCTCCTGGATCTAACACATGGATTTGTGTTTTTAACAGATGTGTGTATAGATTCATAAAACTCTATTGGTTTGTGTGCTGTCTGAGAAAAAAAACAGACAGCTTGGAGATGTGTGCAAGCAGTCTAAGCCAGAGCTTTCAAACTCATAACACTTTGGTTCATATTACATGCTCATTGATAATCTAGATTATATCCTGCCTCTGTAAACTGTCCTTGAGAGTAGAGAATAGTCATTAATTACATTTCATTTATTATTCTTCATTTATCAATAGAAAAAAAAAATCCAAACCAAACCTAGTAATATAGGGAAAAGACACCTTGACGTTCAGAGTTAAACAATATCGAAAAGTCATCAGACATAACCTCATATAGCTCCAAATGATTTTAAATATATATTTTAACTAGCTGTACTACCCGGCTTTGCCCGGGTTAATAACTGCTGTTAGCAAAATAGAATCTGTTAACAAAAATTTATTCTCCACACAAAAACCACAAAACAAATAGATAGAAATGTAATTATTAAAAGGCAAAAACTAAGCTAATAGAAGCATTTCACAGCATATATTTCAACACCAGAGATATTCCACACAGATTTAACTAAATTGGCCAAGTAATGTGAAGTAATTATCTACTCCTTATTCGAGAGCCTTTTGATAAACGACATTCTTAGTTCTTCCTTCAGGTGCAAACATGAACAGATTTTTGGCTGTTCCAACTCTTGAATAGGCCACATAAAGTTGACCATGAAAAAAGCATGGAGATTGTAAATCGATTCCAGCTACTTTCAAGGACTGTCCCTGAGCCTTGTTGATGGACATAGCAAATGCCAGTCGAACAGGAAACTGGAGGCGTTTAAAATCAAAAAGCAAATCAGATGGAATGAGAGGAATTGTTGGAATGAAAACATCTTCTCCTGTGGCACATCCTGTCAAAATGGTTGCCTCAATTACATGTGGAAACAGGTTCTTAATCAAGAGTCTTGTTCCATTACACAGCTTTGGTGGATCCAAATTTCTCAATAGCAGAATAGGTGCTCCAGGTTTTAGAAAGAGGTTGTGAGGAGGAAGTCCTTGTGGCTCCAAGGGATTGAGGAACTAAGTTGGATAAAATAATGCTTGAGCAGGGTCTATTACTGTATCCACTGACTTGTAGGTTGTGCACACACCTGGAAGGAGATTTAGAATTTGAAGATTGATCTTGTTGACACTGTCATTTTTGGGAGCTAGAATAGCCCTTTCACACAGCCAGCCAGAATTTTTGAAGTGGAGTTGAATGTTTGGAAAAACCTTTGCTTTCAACTCCTCAATGGAAGTCACAATGCAACAAAAGTTGCTTGGGAAGGTGATCTGTCCAGTGGTTGAGTTTACTGGTTCCTTGCCATCTCCAATAGTCAACAGCTGGCTCGAAAACATTCCAGCAGAAACATTGCCTGTCATGTAGACCCTCATGTTTGTGTTCAGTGACATTTTCTTTACTTTTCTCCAAAGGTACGATCCTTTGAGACTGCTATTCAGTTCGTCTGCAGGGGTTGATCTTGGAATAACAGGTAGTGTTTGGCGGAAGTCACCGGCCAAAACAACTACTCCTCCCATTATATATTTGTTGCTGCGCAGGTCTTGCAGCAGTCTGTCCACTGCTTCCAGAGCCCTTTTGTGTGACATGGTGCATTCATCCCAAATGATGGCACTGCATTTTTGAAGCAATTTGGCCAGTCCTGATCCCTTGACAATATTACACATGGGGCTGTCACTATGAGACAGGTTAAGAGGTAGTTTGAATGTCGAATGTGCTGTCCTACCACCTTTTAAAAGCGTAGCTGGAATTCCAGAAGATGCCACTGCAAGTGCAATCTTTTTTTGTTGTCGAAATTTTGCCAGGAGCAAGTTGATTACCAATGTCTTTCCTGTTCCACCTGGAGCATCAAGGAAGACAATCCCACCTTTGTTGGTTTCACTGAAACTTAAAATGTAGTTATAGGCGTCCCTTTGATCTGGTAGCAATATTGGCTCGTTCTGAGACACAAATGCTGTCAGTTCATCAATATTGTAGTTTGTTTCTAGGAAAATCTCCCTACACATTTGGATGCCTTCAGGATTTCTTATTGGAGCCGGCAAACCAAGCAACTGTAAGGCTTTTCCTCTCATTGCTTTAAACTGATCTTCACGGAGCATTAAAGTTGCATTGAACATTTCCTCAGTGAAGTTGATGAGTTGCTGAGGATTTTCCCTTTTAATCAGCATGAGGATGTCCTCACTGAGATCAGTTGTGTACTTTGTCCAAATCTCAAGAGGATTTGAAATGCTACAGGTTGTTAGAATAATAGCAAAGAGGTGTCTTAGTCGCTTTGAGGTTTGTGTGGCTGCTGCTTCACTGAGGGTCATGTCCCAGTGTCCATCATTTTCCAAAAGTCCTTTTCTTTGGCAAGCTTCCCTGAATGTTTCACACACATGGCCTCCGACGGTCTTCAGGTCAGAAAATGATGTAGTGCCTTTGACAACATGAAGTAACATGCACAGGTAGAAGCACTCTGCATTTGACGGATGAACAGTGTAGACGCGACCAAGAGTATACGTTGCTTCCACCCCTGAATAGCCTTCAATATCAAGCCCCCGTTTCCTCCGTTCCAGTGTTTTTCTGGAGACATTCCAAGTGTAGTACTTTGGTAAATCACAGTAGAGAATTGTTTTTGCCAAAGGGTCTTGTTGACACAGCTCAAAAAATGCCAAGAGGGTGGTCTTAGGTGGGGTTAGGAGCTGCTGCTGCAAGTTTGCTGGGTTAAAGTAAATTCTCTGTCCATTTTCCAAGTGCACACTCAGATGCACAACTGGTGGGTAGCGCTCATGAATGGAGAATCCTAGTATTCTCCAAACAGCTTCATTGCTGCTTATGTACCTGCCCATCCGGAATGCCTCCACTTCATCAATAATAGGTCCATTTTTCTCGAGTTCAAAAACTGCTTGATCACTTCCTTTGTGGACATATTTGCAGATATACTTGATTGATTTCACAGAGTGGCAAGATTCGACATTTATGTGGGTCTGGAAGATTTTTGAGAGCAAAAGGTTGTAAGGCACTACCCACCTGTTGTCAATTTCTATCTCTTGGAGTGATGATCCAACACGCATTTTGAGCTTTGCTATGAAACCACCATCCCCTGGCTTTCTTCTTCGATAGACTAGATATCCATCTTGTCCTGTTTGGGTTTCTTGGACCAGGGATCGTGGGTAATGCTTTGAACACCTGACATCAATCATACAGGGAGAATTTTTGTTCAGACTCCCACACGGACCATGGATCATGTTTTTTGTGATGATGTCAAACAGCAATGGGTCAATCTGAGGGTCTGGCAATTTGGCACTGTTGATATTGTCAATTTCGGTAGGCTGTATTTTTTGCTTCAGCCAAATCAAGATGTGGGTGTGAGGAAGGCCTCTTTTTTTGCCATTCAACTGAATACAGCCAGCACTGCGTCTTACCATAAATATGTGATTTTGTGATGAAATTAGTCATTTTTGAAAGTTTCTGTTTGAAAATCCGAGCAATAAGGTCATGGCGATTCACTGTTTTTTGGCCCGGCAACAGGTGCCCTCCAATTTCCTCACAGGCACGTTTGCAAGTAAAGTTGATGAAAAGATCTGGACGGCCATACTTTCTCACATAAGTCATTGCATCCTGTGTGTATTCATGCGTGTGTCGTGGGCTTCCAGTGACAGTTGATGGAAGAATAACCATTTTCCCCAACTCTTTTGGATCAGCATCATTTGCAACAGCATCTCTAAGGTGAATATATTCCTCTGCCCTGAGCTTCTTTTGATTTAGTCGGATATATAAAAGACGTTCACTCTCAATCTTTGCATGCATGTCAACAATAAATTGGTGAAAGAGGGGTTTGCATTTCAAGATGTGATTTTCCTCTGCAAATCTTGTCATGATCCTATATGCATAGAAGTCCATGGCAGACACTTTTTTTCCTGAAGGGTTGCCTGTTGTAGGATCTGTCTGAGGTATTCCAAAGTGATAGCCATCCTGTCCCTGCCAAAAGATGATTGGATATTGCAGAGCATCATAGGACCTGTGAGTTTCGCCTACTCATTGCAAACTATTGTTCCTTTTCTGAAGCACAATGTCACGGCTTTGAAAATCATTACCTACAATCAAGATGGCTACCTCAAATGTGGGAGCATTGAAACGTCGCTGATGTTCACCTTGTGGTGTTTTGTCAGCTCAAATGACAACCTTGTAATCATCATTTGGCATGCATTCAAGTGCAGTCTTGAAAAGTTGAACATATAGATTGTTGGAGTGAAGGAACTGCTGCAAAATAGTGACAATATCAAGGCGAGTATTAGGAATTAAAGAGCATCTCCGCTGAGCCTCTGCTTGTGCATTTCCCATAAAGAAGATTTGAAGAAATTGAGGTTCTTCTCCTTGCAATGGAAGCAGTGAGCCAATTGAGTTGTAAACCTGTCCTTGAACTTTAAATGTCGGCATAAATCCTGTCGTAAACATTTCTTTTGTTGCACCAAATGATGTCATTTGGAAGCAGGAGTTGTGCTTCCTAATGTCCAAGAAATGCTTTGATATTGTACTTGTACCTGTCATCAGAGACTTTGGGGGATCTAGTGGTGACAGGAGAGGTGGAAGTTTTATCTTGCCATTTGCACAGCATAAACCTGGCGGTTCATCTTTCCATTTCAGGGCACTGCAGTACATGCAGACCACATCCATTTTTCCTATCTGAACTTTAGGATTATCCTGATAGTTTATGTCTGACTGGTAACCAAAGGCAGTATGTTTCAAATCTCCAACCATTTCCTGTGCCCTGGTGGAAGAAATAGCAATTCTCTTAGTGGCAAGTCGGCCTTCTCTCTGCTGAGATGACTCATTGGCCCTTGAGGAAGCAGCTCTTCTCTTATCTGCAAGCCTCGCTTCCCTCTCCTCAGAAAGTTCATTGGCTCTTGAGGAAGCAGCTCTTGTTTTCATGTCTGAAAGCCTCACTTCCCTCTGCTCAGAAAGTTCATTGACTCTTGAGGAAGCAGCTGCTGTTCTCATGTGTGTCAGCCTTGTTTCTCGGTCTTCACATTTTTCATTGGCCCGTAATGCAGCTTTTCTTTTCGCATCAGCTGACATTCGTGCCATGAAATTCCTTTTCTTATGAGGCATTATTGTGGTAAAAATAGTCTGTAACTGGCAGTTTCTCACAAAGAGGTAATGTGACTGACATCAGCCTTTCCACCAACACACCCTAACTAACATCTTATTACCTTACACAAGCTTTGTTATACTGTGAATGTCCTTTGTTGCCTATATTAACCAATCACAGCTCAGATTAATTAACTGTAGCAAAATGGAAGCTGAGCTGTGATTCGTTGCTATTGGCAGCCTGATAAATCTTTGTGAGATGAGTTTTGTGTGTGCTGAGGGTGGTATATGTGTTCAAGCACGTGGTAGTGTGTGGCGCATTTTGTGTGTGTGTTCATATCCCTGTGTGTGGTGAGTATGAGTATCCCAGGTCGGGGTCCCACCTTAGCAACTGTACGGTATATACTCTTTGGCGCCATCGCTCTCATTCTTTAACCCCTTTACAACCCAAGGTGGTTTGCACGTTAATGACCAGGCCAATTTTTACAATTCTGACCACTGTCACTTTGAGGTAATTACTCTGGAACGCTTCAACGGATCCTCTTGATTCTGAGATTGTTTTTTCGTGACATATTGTACTTCATGATAGTGGTAAAATTTCTTCGATATCACTTGCGTTTATTTGTGAAAAAAATGGAAATTTGGCGAAAATGTTGCAATTTTCAAAGTTTGAATTTTTATGCCCTTAAATCAGAGAGATATGTCACACAAAATAGTTAATAAATAACATTTCCCACATGTCTACTTTACATCAGTACAATTTTGGAACCAAAATTTTTATTGGGGAGCTATAAGGGTTAAAAGTTGACCAGCGATTTCTCATTTTTCCAACAAAATTTACAAAACCATTTTTTTAGGGACCACATCATATTTAAAGTCACTTTGCGGGGTCTTTATGATAGAAAATACCAAAAAGTGACACCATTCTAAAAACTGCACCCCTCAAGGTGCTCAAAACCACATTCAAGAACTTTATTAACCCTTCAGGTGCTTCACAGGTGTTATTGGAATGTGGAAGAAAAAAATTAACATTTAATTTATTTCACAAAAATGTTACTTTAGACCCAATTTTTTTTATTTTTGCAGGGGTAACAGGAAAAAATGGACCCCAAAATTTGTTGTGCAATTTCTCCTGAGTAAGCAGATACCCCATATGTGGGGGAAAACCACTGTTTGGGCGCACGGTAGGGTTTGGAAGGGAAGGAGCGCCATTTGACTTTTTGAATGTAAAATTTGCTTGAATAATTAGCGGACGCCATGTTGCATTTGGGGAGCCCCTGATGTGCCTAAACAGTGGAAACCCCCCACAAGTGACACCATTTTGGAAACTAGACCCCTTAGGGAACTTATCTAGATGTGTGGTGAGAACCTTGAACCACCAGATGCTTTACAGAAGTTTATAACATTGAGCCGTAAAAATAAAATTTTCACATTTTTCCCACAAAAATGTTTTTCAGCCCCCACTTTTGCATTTTCATAAGGGTAACAGGAGAAATTGCACCATGCAGTTTATTGTGCAATTTCTCCTGAGTAAGCAGATACCCCATATGTGGGGGGAAACCACTGTTTGGGCGCGCGGCTGGGTTTGGAAGGGAAGGAGTGCCATTTGACTTTTTGATTGTAAAATTTTGGAAACTAGACCCCTCAGGGAACTTATCTAGATGTGTGGTGAGCACCTTGAACCACCAGGTCCTTTACAGAAGTTTATAACATGGAGCCGTGAAAATAAAAAAATCAAACTTTTTCCACAAAAATGGTGTTTTAGCCCCAATTTTTTTATTTTCACAAGGGTAAGAGGAGAAAATGGACCCCAAAAACTTTTGTGCAATTTCTCCTGAGTACGCCAATACCCCATATGTGGGGAAAATACAGTGTTTGGGCGCACGGCAGAGTTCAGAAGGGAAGGAGCACTGTGTGACTTTTTGAACGCAAAATCGGCTGGAATCAAGAGCGGAGGCCATGTCGCGTTTGGAGAGCCCCTGATGTGCCTAAATAGTTGAAACCTCCCCATAAGTGACCCCATTTTGGAAACCACACCCCTCAAGGATTTTATCAAGGGGTATAGTGAACATTTTGAACCCAGAGGTACGACACAGAATTTGATGACATTAGTTCATCATATTGAATAAGTTGTCATTAGTCTTGAGCGCAAGTGCTCGCTACTTGAGTTTGCATCGGGTACTCAGGTATGCACCATATTTCACGGGTGCTCAAGTGAAATGCTCGAGTCCCCGCCCGCATGTTTCACGGTTATTAGACACTGCAAAAAAACATGCGGGGATCGCTCGTGCATGGTAGGTAATCCCTGCAAGGTTTTTTTGGCCGTGAAGCATATGGGGCGGAGACTCGAGCACCCGCGATACTCAATGCATACCCGAGCACCCGATGCAAACTTAAGTAGCGAGCACTTGCATTCAACACTAGTTGCCATATCGTCATCTTTTTTTCTTTTTTTTTTACTTTTGAAAAAAAAACAACCCTAAACCCAACCCTAACATTAGCACAACCCTAACCCCAACCCCAGCGTTTATTTTTTACGCCGTTCCTAGTGCAGTATAAGTGATTAGACGACCTTATTCTTCGGGTCGGTGCGACTACAGAGATACCAGAATCATATCGGGTTTTTATGATTGACACCTGTCACACACTAAAAGACACATATTTTGTAAAATCTAGTTTTTGCATCACCATATTTTGAGAGCTATAATTTTTCCGTATTTTGGCCGACAGAGTCATGTGACAGCTTATTTTTTGCGGGATGAGTTGACCTTTTTATTGGTGCCATTTTCAGGAACGTGACATTTTTTCATCGCTTTCTATTACAGCTTTTGGGAGGCAGAATAAACAAAAACCAACAATTCAGGAATTGTTTTTTTTTTTATTTATTCTACTCCGCGTGTGGTAAAATTGATAAGGTAGCTTTATTATTCGGGTCAGTACGTTTACAGCGGTACCACATTTATATCGTTTTGGCTCTTTTACACAATAAAAGCTATTTTATAGAAAAAAATATTTTTTTGCATTGCTTTATTCTGAGAGCTATAACTTTTTGATTTTTCGGATGATGGAGCTCTATGGCGGCTTGTTTTTTGCGGGACAAGATGATGTTTTCAGCGGTACCATTTTTATTTATAGTCGTCTTTTTGATCGCGTGTTATTCCATTTTTTGTTTGGCGGTATGATGATACCTTGTTCACTGATGGGGTTAACTAGTGGGACAGTTTTATAGGTCAGGTCGTTATGGACGCGGCGATACCAAATATGTGTACTTTTATTGTTTTGTTTTTTTTTTCATAATATTTATTGATGGGTACATTATATTTTTTATCTTTGGTGGATTATTATTATTTTTTTTTTTATATTTTTACAATTTTTTTTTTTTTTCACTTTCTGAGAGTTTTTTTTACTTTGTCCCACTCTGGGACTTTCACTTTTTTTATTCTGATCACCTGCATAGCATAGGGATGGAGCACCATCCCTGTGCCATGCAGGCAGTCAGCGCTGTACAGTGAGAAGATTGTTTGGTCATGCACTGCGCATGACCAAACAATCTTCCTGTTGTCTGGTGACCTGGATGTTGTCATGACGACATCGGGTCATCATGGCAACACCCGGGAAGCCGCGGCAGACAGAGCTGGAGGCCGAAAGAGGAGGTGAGTATTGCGATCACCTCCCCTTAGCCACCGCAATGCTGCGATCGACTTCGATCGCAGCATTGCGGGGGTTAATGTGCCGGGAGCGGTGCAGGACCGCTCCCTGCACATAGTACCGGGTGTCAGCTGTGACAATCAGTCAATACGGGTCAGGCTCTTATGTCCCAGGGCACAGACGCGTATTAGTACGTCATGGGCTTTAAAGGGGTTAATTCTCCCTTGTTCACATGTGGCAGCTGTCAATTTGCCTCCAACACTTTTCTTTTCACTTTTTCCCCATTATGTAGATAGGGGCAAAATTGTTTGGTGAATTGGAACGCGTGGGGTTAAAATTTCGCCTCACAACATAGCCTATGATGCTCTCGGGGTCCAGACGTGTGACCACAAAATTTTGTGGCTGTAGCTGTGACGGTGCAGATACCAATCCCACACACACACACATTCAGCTTTATATATTAGATAACTCGCAATAAAACTTCCTGACCTCTAACAGAGCTTAAAAAGTGCCTCCAGTTTCACTGTAATTGGGAGTAGTGTGCTCCTACTCCTGCACTATCCCAGGTCTATCATGGACCTAAAGGGACTAGAAAAGAATTAGAACTATGACACCTTAAACGCATCAAATAAATCTTCACCAGCAACTCAAACCATATGTAAAGGAGTGGAAGAGCTGTCTACTCCCCTTCTCAAAAACCAGGTGTATGATTATTATGCATTGCCCTTTTTTATAGGTAGCTAACATAATCTGTGCTGCAACAGTTAGCCTGTGGACAGGGTTAACTATTATGGGCCAGCCAGGGCCGACTTCAGCGCCCGGAGCACCCAGGGTCCTGGCAGCCGGATGCTTACCTCTTCCCGTGCCTTCGCAGATCCGCTGTCTTCCTGCTGTGCGCTCCCTGTGACGTCTCAGGTCAGAGGGTGCGGTGCGTGACGTCTTTCCACCGCGCCCACCCCTGAGCCGTCACAGGCAGGGCAGAGCGGGATGACTCCGGCGACAATAGAGTCCAGACCTGAGCAGCAGTAGCAGGTGAAGAGGAGTGAGGTGAGTATTTGATTTTTTTTTAATGTATGGAGGCATGGGGCATTATATGGGGGGAGGGGGTGACATCCTGCATGGGGCATTATATGGGTGGGTGACATCCTGCATGGGGCATTATATGGTGGGGGAAAGGGACATCCTGCATGGGGCATTATATGGGGGGGGCATCCTGCATGGGGCATTATATGGGGGGGGCATCTTGCATGGGGCATTATATGGCGGGGACAAGTGACATCCTGCATGGGACATTATATGGGGGGGGCATCTTGCATGGGGCATTATATGGCGGGGACAAGTGACATCCTGCATGGGACATTATATGGGGGGGAGCAAGTGACATTCTGCATGGGCATTATATGGGGGGGGAGGTACATCCTGCATGGGGCATTATATGGGGGGGGGACATCTTGCATGGGGCATTAGATGGCGGGGACAAGTGACATCTTGCATGGGACATTATATGGGGGGGGGAGCAAGTGACATTCTGCATGGGGCATTATATGGGGAGGTACATCCTGCATGGGGCATTATATCGGGGGGAAGGGACATCCTGCATGAGGCATTATATGGGGGGAGAAGTGACATCCTGCATGGGACATTATATGGGGGGGAGCAAGTGACATCCTTCATGGGACGTTATATCGGGGGGGTACATCCTGCATGGGGCATTATATGGGGGAGAAGTGATATCCTGCATGGGGCATTATATGAGGGGTGACATCCTGCATGGGGCATTATATGGGGGGGGAAGGGGCATCCTACATGGGGCATTATATGGGGGGGAAGGGACATCCTGCATAGGACATTATATGGGGGAGAAGTAACATCCTGCATGGAGCATTATATGGGGTGTGGCATCCTGCATGGGGCATTATATGGGGGGAACAAGTGACATCCTGCATGGGGCATTATATGAGGGGGGGGACATTCTGCATGGGCATTATATGGGGGGGAAGGAACATCTTACATGGGGCATTATATGGGGCGGGAAAAGGACATCCTGTATGGGGCAGTATATGGGGGGGAGAAGTGACATCCTGCATGGGGCATTATATGGGGGGAGAAGTGATATCCTGCATGGGGCATTATATGGGGTGGAATGACATCCTGCATGGGGCATTATATGGGGGGGGAGAAGTGACATCCTGCATGGGGCATTATATAGGGGGAGAAGTGATATCCTGCATGGGGCATTATATGGGGTGGAATGACATCCTGCATGCGGCATTATATGGGGGGTGACATCCTGCATGGAGCATTATAAAGGGGGGGAAAAGCCAGCGTGGGGCATTATCTGGGGGGCAACAGCCTGCATGGGGGCATGATGTGGGGGGAACAGCCTGCATGGTTCATTATGTGGGGGGGGAACAGCCTGCATGCAACATTTTATGGGGGATAGTATACTGTGTGGAACGTTTTTCCGGTTTCTGAGCTATTGTGGAATTTACAATAGATATCACTCATGTAATGTAAGAAATGAAATCTTCGGCATTGTACTATATATATTGTAATGCAGCGCCTTGCTTGGCATTCCTTTAATGGTTCAGTGTGTGTTTTGACTGACCATGTACCTCCCCCTCAGCTGACTGGTCACATGACTGTCACATCACACAGGTCCTTCTGCACACCGAAGGTCTGAACACTTGACTGTGACATCAGCTCAGGTCCTGTCTGTGTGTGTGTGCTACAGGATATAAAAACCCTGTTAATTTGAGACAGGTGAGAGAGAGGCATGAGGCCTGTTCCCGCGTGTGTGGGACACCGTTCGTGTGAGACCTAGTGAGGCCGAGAGTGAAGACTGGCAGCCTGAAAGGTCGAGCCTGGATCCTGTGCGTGGATGCCAGTGGCCTTTGAGGGAGAGCCGGCTTGGAATACAAGAGTCCTGAAAGGCGCAGGCTGGATGTTGTGAGTGTGAAAGACATGCCAGTAGCCTTAGAGGGAGCGACGGCTAGAGTCCCCCATCTGGGAAGCCGCAAAGCCACAGTGATGGCAAACGAATGGTCTGAAGCAGCTAAATCCCGGCCAAGGTAATACTCTTTGTTATATGGACATTTACATGGACATTGCTAATTTATTACCTTGCTGAAGGCTGTACCTGGAGCCAAGTGGGCCTGTCTGCCACTTGGGGCTCGTGGACTTTGTGTGTGAATAGCGGTTTATGATAATAATAAACGTCTGCATTAAGAAAATACCGGAAGGACATTGCATGTGTGCTTAATTTACCCGGTGCAGTGAGTATCCCCCAGTATGATGACTAGCGCTGCCTTACAATATATATTTCTCTGCAGTATCTGTGCATCATGAATCGTGGTATGTGTTAAAGGGGCAACTGAGACTCTTTCGCCCGGGGCCCAGAAAAACCTGGAGCCAGCCCTGGGTCCAGCCCATGGTGGAAGGAGTTAAATGGGCATGTAAGGACTTCTGTTCCTCTTAGTGAGAAGAGTTGGATAGGAGTTACTGAAGAATAAGAATAAGGAAGCTTTTCTGTTTAGAAAAAGGCCACAAGTTGGAGATTGTGTTTAGCTCAGGTGAATTAAAGATGACAAGTTCTAGAACAAGTTCTACCAGCAACTAATATCGGTACGGCCACAGTGCAGAGATTGGAAGTCTAATAAGTAGGTTCCATTTCACCTACAGTGAGTATAGAAATAGCATAGTAGAGCTGTGAGAGGCATAATTCTCCAAGGCAGCTTGAAGGAGTGGGCTACAAAGGGCACCATGTTAGCTGATCCTGGAAGATAGGAGTTTCTATTCTGATCAGGAGGGTACACAACAGCACACCTGAAGAGGAGGATAAAGAAAGTAAGGCCAGAGTTAGAAAGCTTGAGAATTAATCTGACTCTTGTGTATAATACCAACACCATTGAAATGCCGTCTGTGTTGCGTATAAGAAAACCTCTGTATGATACAAGGAGATTTGTACCAGAAGTGTTTTACCTGCTATAGTTTGTTGCAGTTCTATTTAAGGAATTCCAGTAAAGATGTTTTTATATTTTTACACTTGTCTCTCGTCTCCCTAATTCGTTGTATGTTTCCAAGGTTCCCATAACATCAAATCACTTGTACGGAACAAAGCACGGCACTTCTGGGTTTATACGGTGCACAAGTAGGACCCCAATCCGTAGGTAATACACAAGAAACACTTGGCACTCGTTGGCTTCATTCAAATAAATGAATTTCAATTGCTTATGGAATATCCAGAATAAATGAGACGTTTCGGTCAATCAGACCTTCATCAATCTATCCGGCAAAAAAATATAAATATATACAAAAATAAAAACCCTTTAGACACGCCTCCACTGCCACATCATGAGACGTGTATCTCCTAACAGCCATTGTGCAGCCAGCCACGCCCCCTTAAATCTGATTGGTCGATCGCCCACACACCTTTTCCCTCTTGTGCCTGGTCTGACGCGCCTGCCAATGCCTGATTGGCCGGCTGGCCACACATCTGTCCACATTCCCGTTTTTTTTAAACCAGTATCTCACCAGTTGCTGCAGCGCCACATATCTGAGCTGTGGACACCGTAGATATCCCTATAGCGCTGCAGCATGCAGTTACAGCACATTCCAGAAGGTATGTATCTGGGATGGTTGAATTCATGTCTTTTATCTGTCTATTGATTGCAATACTCTTCTCCTGCCTATCTTTTTTCTACAGCCTGCTGGTAAATATAGACTACAGTATACACTTTTTGTCACCATGCTATCTGACTGATGGACACTGGTGCACTTGAGTGCACATGCAATTATCATGATGCACGCCCATTTACTTTACTTTTTTCTACCAGGTCATCTAGAATCCTCACGTTCCTCACTTGGATTCCATTCCATAGCTTTCCTTTTATTTTTTTTATTCTTCCATTCTTACTTGTTTGTCCTGGTTTTTTATTTCTCCCTCTTGCTCCCCCCTTTCTCTTCTTTTTTTCCCTTTTTCCCCCTTCTTTTTTTTCCACTTTTTGTTATTCTTTTTTTTTCTTCCTTTTCCCTCCCTTTTTCTTCTTTTTTTCTTTCTTTCTTTTCTTTTTTCGTTTCTTTCTTCTTTTTCTTTTGCGTGCTCTTCCCCTTTTTTTTTCCTTTCCTTTCTTTTTTTCTCTTCTCTTTTTCTTCCCCTTTTTTCTGTTTTTCTATTTCTTTTTCCTGTTGTCCTTTTTTTTTCTCTCTTTTTCTTTTCTTTTTTCCCTTTTTTTCTTTTTGACTACTTTTACCTTGATATTTGATCCTACCTGGATTGGTTATTATGATGAGGGTTTCCCCCTGGTCAGCTTGTGTCACTATATGATTTTTCTCCAGTGTTATTTTCCATGACGACTGTTCTATGTGTATGTATATGAAGTGTGTGTGTATATATATATATATATATATATATATATATATATATGTGTGTGTACGTGTGTGTGTATATATATATATATATATATATATATATATATATATATATATATATATATATATATATATATATATATATATATATACAGTACAGACCAAAAGTTTGGACACACCTTCTCATTTAAAGATTTTTCTGTATTTTCCGGACTATGAAAATTGTACATTCACACTGAAAACTATGAATTAACACATGTGGAATTATATACTTACCAAAAAAGTGTGAAACAACTGAAAATATGTCTTATATTCTAGTTTCTTCAAAGTAGCCACCTTTTGCTTTGATGACTGCTTTGCACACTCTTGGCATTCTCTTGATGAGCTTCAAGAGGTAGTCACCGGAAATGGTCTTCCAACAATCTTGAAGGAGGTCCCAGAGATGCTTAGCACTTGTTGGCCCTTTTGCCTTCACTCTGTGGTCCAGCTCACCCCAAACCATCTGGATTGGGTTCAGGTCTGGTGACTGTGGAGGCAAGGTCATCTGGCGTAGCACCCCATCACTCTCCTTCTTGGTCAAATAGCCCTTACACAGCCTGGAGGTGTGTTTGGGGTCATTGTCCTGTTGAAAAATAAATGATGGTCCAACTAAACGCAAACCGGATGGAATAGCATGCCGCTGTGGCAGCCATGCTGGTTCAGTATGCCTTCAATTTTGAATAAATCCCCAACAGTGTCACCAGCAAAGCACCCCCACACCATCACACCTCCTCCATGCTTCACGGTGGGAACCAGGCATGTAGAGTTCATCCGTTCACCTTTTCTGTGTCGCACAAAGACACGGTGGTTGGAACCAAAGATCTCAAATTTGGACTCCTCAGACCAAAGCACAGATTTCCACTGGTCTAATGTCCATTCCTTGTGTTCTTTAGCCCAAACAAGTCTCTTCTGCTTGTTGCCTGTCCTTAGCAGTGGTTTCCTAGCAGCTATTTTACCATGAAGGCCTGCTGCACAAAGTCTCCTCTTAACAGTTGTTGTAGAGATGTGTCTGCTGCTAGAACTCTGTGTGGCATTGACCTGGTCTCTAATCTGAGCTGCTGTTAACCTGCGATTTCTGAGGCTGGTGACTCAGATAAACTTATCCTCAGAAGCAGAGGTGACTCTTGGTCTTACTTTTATGGGGCGGTCCTCATGTGAGCCAGTTTCTTTGTAGCGCTTGATGGTTTTTGCAACTGCACTTGGGGACACTTTCAAAGTTTGCCCAATTTTTCAGACTGACTGACTTTCATTTCTTAAAGTAATGATGGCCACTCGTTTTTCTTTACTTAGCTGCTTTTTTCTTGCCATAACACAAATTCTAACAGTCTATTCAGTAGGACTATTAGCTGTGTATCCACCTGACTTCTGCACAACACAACTGATGGTCCCAACCCCATTTATAAGGCAAGAAATCCCACTTATTAAACCTGACAGGGCACACCTGTGAAGTGAAAACCATTTCCGGTGACTACTTCTTGAAGCTCATCAAGAGAATGCCAAGAGTGTGCAAAGCAGTCATCAAAGCAAAAGGAGGCTACTTTGAAGAACCTAGAATATAAGACATATTTTCAGTTGTTTCACACTTTTTTGTTAAGTATATAATTCCACATGTGTTAATTCATAGTTTTGATGCCTTCAGTGTGAATGTACAATTTTCATAGTCATGAAAATACAGAAAAATCTTTAAATGAGAAGGTGTGTCCAAACTTTTGGTCTGTACTGTGTGTGTGTGTGTATAATATATATATATATATATATATATAATATTACACTGTATTTTTCGGACTATAAGACACACCTAAGTTTTAGAGGAGGAAAATAGAAAAAAAATGTAAGCAAAAAATGTGGTCATGATGCACTGTTAAGGGGGAGGGGGCCTGCTGCTGACACTGTTGTAGAGGTAATGTCCCCCAATTCTGTTAATATCCCCCATCCTGGTACATATGGCCCCCTCATCCTGTTATACACGGCCCTCATCCCCATTCTGGTATGCATGGCACCCCAATCCCTTATCCTGGTATGAATGGCACCCCCTGATCCCCATTCTGGTATGCATGGCACCCCTTATCCTGGTATGCATGGCACCCCTTATCCTGGTATGCATGGCACCCCTTATCCTGGTATGCATGGCACCCCTCATCCTGGTATACATGGCACCCCTCATGCCTCATCCAAGTATGCATGGCACCCCTCATGCCTCTTCATGGTATGTATGGCACACTTCATCCCTCATCCTGGTATGTATGGCATTCTTCATCCCTCTTCCTGGCATGCATGGCACCCCTCATCCCTCTTCCCGGAATGCTTGGCACCCCTCCATCCAGGTATTCTCCATCCCATGCGCCATCACATTGTGAGATGCTGTGCCGGAATAGTCACTGCTCCCCACGCCGGGACTGTGTCCCTCTTCCTGGTATGCATGGGACCCCTCATCCCTCTTTCTGGTATGCATGGCACTCCTCATCCATCTTCCTGGTATGCATGGCACCCTTCATCCCTCTTCCTGGTATGCATAGCACCCCTCATTTCTCTTCCTGGTTTGTATGGAACCCTTCATTCCTCATCCAGGTATGTATGGCATTATTCATCCCTCTTCCTGGTATGCATGGTCCCCCTCATCCCTCTTCCCGGAATGCTTGGCACCCCTCCATCCAGGTATTCTCCATCCCATGCGCCATCACATTGTGAGATGCTGTGCCGGAATAGTCACTGTTCCCCACGCCGGGACTGTGTGCGTGGGGAGCAGTGACCATTCACTCTCCTTAATAGCGAGCACGCTGTACCCGCAGCGCGGCACCTGCTGCGGCCTGGGGTCACGTGTGGCCGCTATTAAAGAGCATTAATATTCACTACAACCCATGGGAGTGGGTTGTAGTGAATATTCATGGTCTTTAATAGCGGACACACGTGACCGCCGAGCGCAGCAGGAGCCATGCTGCGGGTACAGTGTGCGCGCTGTTAAGGAAAATGAATATTCACTGGGCGTGGGGAGCAGTGAATATTCATTTTCTTTAGTAGTGGGCACAGTGTAGGCTCCAGCAGGTGGCTTCTGTCTCCTGTGCCCCGCTCACAGCTCGCTGCCACTCCCCCCCCACATCCCCCACCACCCACAGCTATAGTATACATATATATTCTGACTATAACACGCACCCCCCACTTTCCTCCAAAATTTTGGAGGAAAAAAGTGCGTGTTATAGTCCGAAAAATATGGTATATTCCGTATACATATATGTGTGTGTGTGTGTATATGTATATGTTTGTGTGTGTCTTTGTGTGTGTTTCTGTGTGTATATATATATATATATATATATATATATATATATATATATATTTCATTTTTTTAATTTTTGTATATATTTATATATTTTTGCCGGATAGACTGATGAAGGTCTGATTGACCTAAATGTCTAATTTATTATGGATATTCTGTAAACGATTAAAATTCATTTATTTGAATGAAGCCAACGAGTGCCAATTGTTTCTTGTGTACCAAATCACTTATGGCCTGAATAGAGGTTGCCAGCAAAACTCTAGATCGCTCACAAATACTCATTGGGTACCATGACCGGGTTTGGGACCGCGACACAAACCTCGCCACGTTTGGTCCCTTACACATGTATACCAGATGACATGCAGTATATACCAAATAGGTAATCACAGAAAAAGATAAAAAAAAATAATCAATATCACATACAATATGCAATATCACATACAATATAATGCATATAGTAGTCACATGCAATATAACAATAGTGTTGACGGTTTTCCCATCCATTCATCAGGTTCATCAGGAAAATCCCATAACTAATCAAAGAGAACATTAATATACACTAAACAAAAATATAAACGCAACATTTTTATTTTTGCTCATTTTTCATGAGCTGAACTCAAAGATCCAAGACAGTTAAGTCTGTGTATTCAACATTGGAGCTTTTTTTAATAGGCCTAGATGTTTCAGTACAATTAGACAACCTTTCATCCTCTCAGCAGGAACATAAATGTCAATTCAGTTGTTGATTATTACTCACTTGTTCCAGGTTAAAGCACTACATTGCACCTTTCTCCCATTTTGTCCCATCTCTTTTCCTGATGTGCTCAGATGATGTCATGTCTCTTGGGAAATTAAACCTGCTCAAGCAGGGTGATACTACTTGAGTATTCAGGTGTTTGGGGTTCCTGACAGATCTCTTCTACTCCAGCTTTGTTTCAGCTCTACCACATCCAAGTCTCCACTACTCTTGTTCCACTGCCCATCTCTGCTTCATCCAGGTCTTCTTTATGCCAGTTCCACTGCTCAGATCTGCTACTTCTGCTCAGCTTCACTAAAACAGCTAAGCTACAACTTCAGTGGCCCTTCTTAGAAACTGCTCATCCAGACGAGAGTCTTCATGGATCCACCTCATTGGGTGACACATGATGATGATTTAGCCATGTGTTGCTTTTTATTAAGCACATAGGCTCTTTTATGACGGTCATTAATAGGTCTTATTTTTCCATGCTACATTTTTTACAGTGCTGAAATGTCCATGTCTCAGCTATAAACAGCCAGGTCATTGAAGGAGGCTGAGTTTGTCTTAGAAGACTATCACAGAATTCACAGCCTAGCAAAAAAGAAGAAGCCGAGCTGTGCTCCCCTACCGCTTTCTTCCTATCCTCTCACTTGTAATTTTGGAAGAGCTGTCACCAATGTAAAATGTATCCCATGTAAAAAATAAAACAAGAAAAAAACACATTAAAATAAATGTAACATATATATACTCCTGGGTTCGAATTAGGGACTGCATTACATAAAAAAAAACACAAATAGTTGCAGAAAAAATATAACAATATATAACGTTTTACTTATTAAAATTTGATGTCAGATTTCAGCTAAATATCAAAACATTGGAGAGACAAATGGCAAACAAAACCCATATGTTTGTACATTGAGGTGTGTAGTTATGCAAATAATGTCCTTTAGAAATGTTTATTCTCCTAAATTTATGCTATGGTCTAGAACTTAATGTCAGGCCATATCCAATTCCCTATTAAATGTAAAATACATCAATGCATTTTAGATCATATACTAGTCTAAAAAAATAGCAAACACCGGCATATTGGGTATTTATGTAATCAGAACATATATAGGGATTAAATCAAGAGGTATACAAAAGTTAAAAAAATATTTCTGTAAAAATTATTACACATGACAGTAACCATTTTTTGCCCACATTTTTTGAAAAGAATACCTATAATATATCAACAAAGAAAGCATGTTTCTCAAGAAAAATTTTATATAAAAGTCATGGGGACAGATTAGAACCTTTTAAAAAAAGACATAGCAAAATTGTTAAATTCAATTTGGTGTGAGAGAACAGAACTAGTGTTGATCGAGCACTAAAATGCTTGGGTGCTCGAAGCTTGGGCCGAGCAACTAACCCAATGTTAGTCTATGGGAGACCCGAGCATTTTTGCGGTGGCACCCCCGGCAGTCTTTTAAAAGCCTAACAAGTGCCCAAAACGATAGTGACAGTGCTCAAATGACATGGGGACAGCATGGGGATCGCCCAGGAAGCATTTCTGACCCCCAGGTCACTGCTGTCAACAACAATGGTCAGAGGTATTAAGCCACTTTTACGGGCTCACAATAAAACGTTCAAAAACTAAACTGAAACTTTTTTCCTGTGAAATATGTTAAGGAATTTCTTTTCCAGGATAAAGACTTGTGTATAAGGTAAAATAAATAACCAAAACCAAAAATACTCCTCCACACCTTGGGCTATGTTCACAAGTAGCATTTTTTATGCGTTTTTGCACTTTTGTATTGCTTTCAACTGTGACAAATGCATTCACCGGGAAATGTCATTTTAACATTTTACAACCTTATCTGGCCATGTGCTATGTGACACATGCATAAAGTGCTGAAAAGACATGGGAACAGCATGGGGAAGACCCCTGGAAGCATCTCTGACACCCAGGTCACTGTCTAAAAGTGTGCCCATCATAAGTGATCCTTGCCGCATCAGAAAATGGAGACTTGAAACTATCCCCGTGCAAGTTGTAGTCCCAGGGCAGTGTTCAATTGTACCTCCCCCATAACTTGCAATATAAGCGCAAGTATGCAGCCTGCCACCCACCCCCAGGCTGCAATACTATACTGCTTGCTGGCACTTGAAATTGGGCCTTTTAGGCATGTGGAGGCGGAATCTGGCCACCACGTCATGGCTGCGTTGGCGGCCTGGAATCCATACTCAGTCCTCAGCCGCCTGGCGGCCGGGTGTCCATGCTCAGTCCCCAGTCGCTCCGCGGCCGGGTGTCCACACACGGTTCCCAGCGGCCTGGGGGCAGCCGGGTGTACATAAACGGTCCCCAGCCGCCCCTATTTTCCCCTTGGAACATCCCCCCCACACACTTTTCTTAGCCCGGCCTGCTTTACGGCAGCATTGGACGAGCCCACCAGAGAACCAGACTCCTCCGGTGGGCCCTGGCTTCTCCATCAGGGGAGTTGAGAGTGCCAAGGTGAGGAGCATGATGATGATGACAGAAGTTAGCATCTGCTTTGTTTTCTTTTAATGCAAGTGTAAGTGTGCAGCCTGCCACCCACCCACCCCCAGACTGCAATGCCATACTGCTAGCTTGCACTTGAAATGGGGCCTTTTAGTTTGGAGGAGGCCGAAGCTGGCCACTACCTCATGGCTGCTTCGGCAGCGAGGTATCCATACTCAGTCCCCAGCCGCCCCTATTTGTCCTGGTGTGCCTTATACAAAAGATTAAGCGCGTATACCAAAACATTACCTGTGCCCTCCCCAGTGCATTTAGTGGGAAGGAGAGCCTATTCCGCTGTAGTGTGTGCATGCCAAACCCCTGTTCATGGTACATGCGAAGATGCCTCCCACCCTGCACCTGTCGTTGCAGACTTGCAACTATCCCCGTTCAAGTCCTTGTCCCAGGGCAGTGTTCAATTGTACCTCTCACATTCCTTGCAATGCAAGCGCAAGTATGCCGCCTGCCACCCACCCACCCCCAGGCTGCAAAACCATACTGCTTGCTTGTTTGCACTTTAAATTGGGCCTTTTAGGCATGTGGAGGCGGAATCTGGCCACCACGCCATGGCTGCTTTGGCGGCCTGGTATCCATACTCAGTCCCCAGCCGCCCGGTGGCCGGATGTCCCCGCTTGCTCCCCCGCCTTCAGGGGGCGGCCGGGTGTCCATACTCGGTCCCCAGCCACCCCTATTTGTCCCGGTAACCTTTCCCACACTTTTCTTAGCCTGGCCTGCTTTAGGGCAGCATTGGCCGAGCCCACCAGACAACCAGACTCCTCCGGTGGGCCCTGGCTTCTCCATCAGGGGAGTTGAGAGTGCCAAGGTGAGTAGCATGATGAGGATGATAGAAGTTAGCATCTGCTTTGTTTTGTTGGAATGCAAGCGCATGTAAGTAGTAGCGGCTAGGCCTGAGGTGGTCAGCGTTTTGGCGCATATCCTACCTCCTCCGTGGATTGCTGGATGTTTTCCTGCTACTATCCAAGCTCTATGACTCCCGTTAAAACAAAGCTTCAGGTGATAAATGATGGATGAGGTAGTGGCAAAGGAGAAAGAGCAGGAGGAACAGGGACCATTCACATCAATATCAGGCCAGTCAACCAGATATGTCTTGTAGGATATGTTTCTGTAACAAAAGGAGCGGTTCGGCTACACAGTTATAGGGCATACAGTGAGTGCAATGCCTACCAAAAATTTTGAGGCACTCCAATGCCCCTTGGAAATGACATGGAGGTTGGAGGGCCTTAACTAAACCTTTTTTTCCATTTATAGCAACTGGGTCTCCTGTACACTGTTGGCCTAAGCAGTGAATGGAAGGCTTTCCAAAAATTATGAGGAACTGCAATGCCCCTTACAAGAGCCATGCAGTACAGCATATTACAAACATAAGTCCCATTATTGGGGAGTGGGTCTCCCATAGGATTTGCTTATGCCTTCCAAGCAAAAGCTTCCAAAAATTAGGACGGAGCAACTTGCAATGCCCCTTACAAGAACCATGCAGTACAGCATATTACAAACATAAGTCCCATTATTGCGGAGTGGGTCTGCCATAGGATTTGCTTATGCCTTCCAAGCAAAAGCTGACAAAAATAAGGACGGAGGAACTTGCAATGCTGGCACCCTGGTGGTATAGTGGTGGTGGAGGCTGAGGATAAGGAGAAGAACATAAAACAGCCGAAATAAGGAAGCGTATACCCATGTGTTGGTGTGAAGCGGTGCATGTGAATACACCTCCCGATTTGACTTTGGATTTGACAGTGACTTTGATTTGATTTGACTTTATGTTACTCTGCTGTCATTTGGTGGTGATGAGAAGTCTGGCCCAATCCAGCCCTTGTTCATTTTGATAAGGGTCAGCTTGTCAGCATTGTCAGTTGACAGGCTAGTGCGCTTATCAGTTATAATTCCCCCAGCGGCACTAAAAACACGCTCCGATAACACGCTAGCGGCAGGGCAGTCCAGGACCTCCAAGGCGTACAGAGCGAGTTCATTCCAAGTGTCCAGCTTGGATACCCAATAATTAAAAGGCACAGAGGAATCACGGAGGACGCTGGTACGATCGGCAAGGTACTCCCTCACCATCTTTTGAAACTTTCCACTCCTTGTGAGAGTACCCCGCGCCTCAGGGCCTGTAAGCTGGGCGGGTGTCAGAAAACTGTCCCAGAATGTTGACAGTGTTCCCCTGCCTCTGCTGGATTGGAGTTGCATCTCTCTCGCCTGTACACCTTGGTTGGGCAACGAACTGTGACCTCTGCCGCTAGCGTGTTCAGATGGGAATTTTTTTAAGAGTTCTGTAGCAAGGGCCTTCAGGTATTGCCCCATTTTTGTAGACCTCTCCACCTCAGGAATAAGAGAGTGAAAGTTCTCCTTGTAGCAGGGGTCTAAAAGTGTCACCAACCAGTAATGACTGTCACCCAACATTTTGACAACGCGAGGGTCACGGTTAAGGCAGTGTAACATAAAGTCAGCCATGCGTGCCAGACTGGTAACGGGCAAGATTTCCGTGTCCTCACCAAGATGACGACTGACCATGCCCTCCTCCTCCTCCTCCTCCTCCTGTCCTCAGGCCACCCACGCTGAACCAACGGTATGACACTTGTACAGGTACTACCGTCTACAGTGCATGATAGCAGCTCCTGTTCTTCCTCCTCCTCCTCCTCCACCTCTCCCTCAGTGTCCCCCAATGCACGTTGGGATGAGATGAGGCTGGGCTGTGTCTAATCGCCCACTACGGCTTCTTGATCCATCTCATCATACTCTGGCTGCAATGACTCCTCTTTAATTCTCTGCAGAGTGCGTTGCAAAAGACAGACAAGTGGGATGCTGACACTAATGATGGCGTCATCGCCACTCACCATCTTGGTGGCCTCCTCAAAGTTTGTCAGGATGGTACATATGTCAGATATCCAGGTCCACTCCTGAGGTCTTATGTGTGGAGTCTGACCTGAATATCGACGGCCTTGTTGCATCTGGTACTCCACAACTGCTCTCTTCTGCTCACAAATCCTTTGCAACATGTGGAGGGTAGAGTTCCAACGTGTGGGGACATCACACACCAGTTGGTGTGCCGGAAGCTGCAAACGCTGCTGCAACACAGCAAGGGCGGCGGAAGCCGACTTGCGAAAATGAGCTGACAGGCGGCGTACTTTCACGAGCAGATCTGGCAACTCTGGGTACGATTTAAGAAACCGTTGAACCACGAGGTTAAGCACATGAGCCAGGCATGGTATGTGTGTGATCTCACCTCGCCTCAGAGCCACCACCAGGTTACGGCCATTGTCACACACAACCATGACGGGATGTAGGTTCAGCGGTCTCAGCCACAGATCTGCCTGCTCTTTCACAGCTGTCCACAACTCACAAGCAGTGTGAGGTTTATCACCTAAGCTTATGAGTTTCAGCACAGCCTGTTGCCGCTTGGCGGAGGCAGTACTGCAGTGCTTCCAGCTTGTAACTGATGTGGTGATATCTGAGATGGAGGCTGAACATGAGGAGGAGGAGGATGATGCGCAGGAGCTATACACTGTAGGGGCAACTATGACTGACATAGGGCCCGCAATCCTCGGTGTGGGGAGGACGTGTTCCGTCCCAAGTCCGACTGGGTCCCGGCTTCCACTATGTTTACCCAGTGTGCCGTCAGAGAGATGTACCGTCCCTGGCCACAAGCACTTGTCCACGTGTCCGTTGTCAGGTGGACTCTCCCAGTAACTGCGTTGTTGAGGGCACGGCAGATGCTTTGGGACACGTGCTTGTGTAGTGCGAGGATGGCACACTGGGCAAAATAGTGTCGGCAGGGGACCGAGTACCGAGGGACGGCCACCGCCATAAGATTGCGGAAGGATTCCGTCTCCACCAGCCTAAAAGGCAGCATTTCCAATGCAAGTGTAGCACCCTGAGGATTCGGCTGCTACAGGGGTATTGCACCTCAACCCAGAGGTGTGATATTCCACTCCCGGGTAAGGAAGGAGTGTGGATCTGAGCTCGGTAGGCTGCATGCACTACACACATCCCATTTCCGAGGAGCAGACCGACGGTACTCCCACTTAGAAATGTGCAGGTACGACCGAGTCTGTTCCTGGCTGGAGTGGGAGGGGGGTGGTACATCCCAAGTAGTGTAGGGGCAGATAGGGGGAGCAGCCTGGGTAAAGATAGGAGCTCATTGGGTGCTGGTCACCTGAGCTCACACATAGAGGGTGTATATAAGGTGGGCACCAACTAAGAACAGGGTCAGTTGCAGAGAGAAAGTCAGTTGCAGAGAGAAAGTCAGGAGCAGAGGAGAAGAGAGACCCAGAGTGAGAGAGGAGAAGAGAGAGAGACCCAGAGGGGGAAACAGCAGAAAAGGACTCCAAGATCCCAACTTAAATCCCCGGGTGAAGAGTCGGCACCAGGGTACCGGAACCCAAGCTGGTGGGGGTAAAAACACTCCCCAGCCAGAGACCGGAGACTGTGGGCAGCGTTTGCCACGGTCACCCACCACATCCACCACGAAGGCATACCACGAGGAGGGTCAGGGAACCCAAGGCCAAGGGTGTCCCAACAGAAGGCCCGAGGGAGCTGGACCTGGGTGGATCAATAGTGGGGACGGCCAGAGAAAGGACTGAAGGAGAGCTCAGGGTCACGCTCCGGATTTATTTGGGAGTTGGCTGGATCCAGAACCTGGTGGACGCAGCACGGCTCGGGAGGTCACTCGAAGCTGGAGTGACCAGAACATCAGCAGTGAGTAAAACATCCTAAACTGCATAACCCGACTCTGTCTCTGATTGCCGTATACACTGCATCACCACAACTCCCATCCTCTGCACCTGATCCCACTGAGGCTATACCCCTCCCGTTGGGGGTTATCCTATCAAGCTGCACCAACACCACCAGCCTCAGCGGACCCTGCTGCAGCGGCGGCCACACTGACCGCAACACAACGGGTGGCGTAGTCGACAATAAAGAACTTATAACATCTGTATGACTGCCACATACAACTGAGTTTGACACCCTGGGCACGGACCGGGTCACAGCCACTCGGAAGACTACAACCCCCATCTGATCCGGCTCCGGATATTCCCACTATCGAATATGGCCCAGGGGGCGCGTCAACTTTGGCGTAGTCGGCAGGATTACGTGCCCGCAACACCCGGGTACTGCGTGCCTGAAGAAAAGAACGAGTTTACCTCAAAAAGAAGTCTCCTGCCGGTTCCGGAGGGTCCCCGCCATCGGACCCCATCACCAGTCGATTCCAGCCGGTTGTCCGCCATTAACAACTTTTTCCCGCCATCTGCAGAGTTTCCCGCCACTGGGAAGCGATTCCCGCCATTTCCAAAGGTTTCCCGCCTTGGAAGAGCGGACGCCATTATGGGCGTGCCAGAGGGTGGCGAGAGGCCACCTCCCATCGTGGGCCAGGACCGAAAATGGCGCCAAAAGTGGAAACCGCCCCCACCAACAGAGACTGTGATGTTAGAGGTGTCTGTCAGCGTGAAAGAACCGCCCCTGGAGCTGACAATCACCAAGTGGCCCCGGGACCGCCCTCGAAGGGGGAGGAGACGAAAAAAAAGAACGAAGATGGGTGCCGCCTGGAGCAGTGTGGAGCGAGCGCACCCGGAGGCAGGAAGCCTGGAGTGGAGTAGCAGAGAAGCTCACCCGGAGATGTCCAGAGAGCAGAGCAGCACCGGCCCGTTGGCCAGGAGCCTGCTAGAAACCGAGGAGGGAGAGCAGAGCAGCACCGGCCCGCTGGCCAGGAGCCTGCTGGAGACAACAGTAGGAGAGCAGAGCAGCACCGACCCGTTGGTCAGGAGCCTGCTGGAAACAACGACCCCACTAGGACTAGTGGAGGTCCTAGCACAGCTCCCCCGAGACCGGGAGTGTGCACAGACCGCTCTGGAGGGCCTCGCAAGGAGGATGGCCCGGGTGCAGCGAGAGACGTTGGCGGAGTGGAGCCGTGAGATGGCCCAGCAGACCGAGACTCATCAGCGGAGCACGCCACCCGAGACGAGGAAACAGACCGCCTCTGAGGATGGCGCGGGAGGATTGAAGGCCGGAGACGGCGCCGGGAAGGGAGCCGAACGAGTGGAGGCAGGTAAAGGGGACGTCTATACCCCAAACCGGGAAACCGCGTACCTGCCCCAGCTCCCCGTCGCAGAGCCCGAAGTCTATCCTGCCGTGCCCGTCGCTGCAACGTCACCGCCGCAGACTAGGCCTCAAACGGGAGCCGCGACCCCTGTGACGTCACACGCCTCGACCCCGAGCGTGACCAAGCAGGAAGTACCACCAGCCTGGTCGCAAGGCCTAGTACCCCCGGGCGCCGCAATACCAACAGCGCCCCCTACCTCCGCGGAGCCTCCGGCCTGGCCGCAAGGCCAGGTAGCCCAGGGTGCCGCCGTCCTAACGGTGCCCTTCACCTTCCAGGTGCCCCAGGCCTGGCCGCAAGGCCTGGGCAACCCGGGCGCCACCACCACCGCGCCCGCGCCCATAAAACCAAGAGTGCCGCATCTGGGAGAAGATCTGTTTGCCCAGCATACGTGCCCGAACGGGTCTGAAGCCAAAGGTAACAATAAAGAAAGAGCAGGAGGACGCCGTCGTTAAGTACAGCGAAGCAGGAGCTGTATATAGTTGCCCGTCGGGGCACAGTGAACTGAAACTGAAACTGTAACTGTTGCTAAAAATAGTCCCCGTTGGGACCAGCTGAGTGAACTGTTTACCCGTTTACCCTTAATCCCACAGGCTGAGGACTGTGAGCAGCCATTCCCTTTCCCTCCTTAACGGGCCGAGGACTGAGAGCGGCCATATCCCTGTAAATAGTTGCGCGTCCTAAAGCGCCCCCTACCGGTTTTATAGGAAAACCAGTTTTTCTAAGAGACTGTCGCACTTTTCCCGGACACACGTTGCACAGTGTCCGGAGGAGGAACCAGAAACAAGAGACGACGAGAATGTTATATGAAAAGTTTTATATATATATAATGTTTTATATGTTTTATATGTTTATATGAAAATTTTGTATGTTTTGGTGTTGTTTTTGTCTTACAGCCCGAGGACGTGCTGTGATTTACCAGGGGGGAATGTAGCACCCTGAGGATTCGGCTGCTACAGGGGTATTGCACCTCAACCCAGAGGTGTGATATTCCACTCCCAGGTAAGGAAGGAGTGTGGATCTGAGCTCGGTAGGCTGCATGCACTACACACATCCCATTTCCGAGGAGCAGACCGACGGTACTCCCACTTAGAAATGTGCAGGTACGACCGAGTCTGTTCCTGGCTGGAGTGGGAGGGGGGTGGTACATCCCAAGTAGTGTAGGGGCAGATAGGGGGAGCAGCCTGGGTAAAGATAGGAGCTCATTGGGTGCTGGTCACCTGAGCTCACACATAGAGGGTGTATATAAGGTGGGCACCAACTAAGAACAGGGTCAGTTGCAGAGAGAAAGTCAGTTGCAGAGCGAAAGTCAGGAGCAGAGGAGAAGAGAGACCCAGAGTGAGAGAGGAGAAGAGAGAGAGACCCAGAGGGGGAAACAGCAGAAAAGGACTCCAAGATCCCAACTTAAATCCCCGGGTGAAGAGTCGGCACCAGGGTACCGGAACCCAAGCTGGTGGGGGTAAAAACACTCCCCAGCCAGAGACCGGAGACTGTGGGCAGCGTTTGCCACGGTCACCCACCACATCCACCACGAAGGCATACCACGAGGAGGGTCAGGGAACCCAAGGCCAAGGGTGTCCCAACAGAAGGCCCGAGGGAGCTGGACCTGGGTGGATCAATAGTGGGGACGGCCAGAGAAAGGACTGAAGGAGAGCTCAGGGTCACGCTCCGGACTTATTTGGGAGTTGGCTGGATCCAGAACCTGGTGGACGCAGCACGGCTCGGGAGGTCACTCGAAGCTGGAGTGACCAGAACATCAGCAGTGAGTAAAACATCCTAAACTGCATAACCCGACTCTGTCTCTGATTGCCGTATACACTGCATCACCACAACTCCCATCCTCTGCACCTGATCCCACTGAGGCTATACCCCTCCCGTTGGGGGTTATCCTATCAAGCTGCACCAACACCACCAGCCTCAGCGGACCCTGCTGCAGCGGCGGCCACACTGACCGCAACACAACGGGTGGCGTAGTCGACAATAAAGAACTTATAACATCTGTATGACTGCCACATACAACTGAGTTTGACACCCTGGGCACGGACCGGGTCACAGCCACTCGGAAGACTACAACCCCCATCTGATCCGGCTCCGGATATTCCCACTAACGAATATGGCCCAGGGGGCACGTCACAAGCAGTCGTGAAATGTGCGAATTTAGGACTGTGGCCTGTGGGGCGTTAGCTGCGAATTTCCGCTTTCGTTCAAAGGTCTGGGATATGGACAATTGAACGCTGCGGTGGGACGTGGACGTGGACGTTGATGCTGTTTCTTGAGAAACTGCCATAACAAGTGAAGACTGAGAGGAGGGGGCATCTTTACATGCAGTATGGACAGGGGATTGCCTTGCACACACAACAGGGGGTTCTATTGCACGCACAACAGTGGAAGAAGCAGTGGTGACACCCGCTGACACTGGTCGTGGACCCTGGGTTTCACCCCACAAAGTCGGGTGCTATGCTGCCATGTGCCTGATCATGCTGGTGGTGGTCAGGCTGGTAGTTTTGTCAACCCTGCTGATGCTGGCATGGCAGGTGGAACATATGGCCTTTTTGGGGTTATCAGCAGAGTCTTTAAAAAAATTCCAGACTCTGGAAGACCTACCGCTTGTACTAGCAACATCCCTCGTGTTGGTGTTACGGGGAATGGTTGCCTGCCTTCTGTCTGCGGCCACCACACTGCTTCTTCCTGCCTGTTGGGGTACTCTGCCTCCCTCCCCCTGTGTGCTGCTGGCCTCACTCTGCATGTCCTCCTGCCACGTTGGGCCAGTTACTAGATCATTCACCACCTCCTCCTCTTCCACTTGTGCACCACGATGCTCCTCCTCACTTGCTGGCAATTGTGTCTCGTCATCGTCCACCTCTTGTGACAAATTGCCAGCGTCGACTTCCTGTGGCCGTGGCTGTCCAAATATTTGGGCATCGCTACATGGGATCTCCTCTTCCACCACTTCAAGTGTATCAGGCGAGGGGCACAAATCAGGAAATGGACCAGTGAACAGCTCTTCAGAGTGTCCAAGTGTGGGATCAATTGCTGTCTGACGACACTCGGCATGGTGGGAGGAAGGAGCATCAGGGTGAGGAGGAGTATGCGGTCGAGACTCATGGCTACTAAGAGTTGACCATGTGGAAGACAGACCGGAGGTGGTGGTGCCCAGGTAACTGGAAGTATTATCTGCTATCCAATTAATAACCTGTTCACACTGATCAGTTCGCAATACTGGTGTTGTAGTGTGCTTCCCTAGTAATTCGGTCAAGAAGTGGGAGCGAGAAGATGTGGCTGTTGGTTGTGGCACATTTTCACCTTGGCCATGGTCCCATCCTCTACATGCACCATCACCAGAACGTCCACTTCCACGTCCCTTGCCACGCACCTTGCCAATTGTAAAGGAAGTAAAATAGCTTACACTTGCACTATCAATGGAAAAAGGGTAATAAAAAGTAGATTAGAATCGTGGAAGAGGAAAACCGCAGTTCTATTTCTCTGGCCTACACCTGACTCTTTTAAACAATCTGAACAATCAGGGAGAAACTATTACTGTTTTTCTTTACGTAAAAAATACTAAAACCTGAATAATAGAGATTTTTTACCGTGGGATGGCAAAACCACAGTTATTGTTTACTGGGGTATACCAGACTTTTTAAATAGATATAATTGCGGCTGAACAGTGAGCGACACACTCAAACTGTATTTTTTTAGATACCAAAGGCCCAAAACTGAATAGTACAGAGATTTGACCCATTGAACTGCAAAACCACACTGGGATTTGTCGGGCCTACACCAGACTATTTTCAACAGATATATTTTTGTGTTACAACAGTCAGGAGACACTACTGTTTTTCTTTACGGAAAATCTTCCAAAACCTGAATAATAGAGATTTTTTACCGTGGGATGGCAAAACCACAGTTATTGTTTATTGGTGTATACCAGACTTTTTTAAATGGATATAATTGCGGCTGAACAGTGAGCGACACACTCAAACTGTGTTTTTTTTAGATACCAAATGGCCCAAAAGTGGATAATACAGAGGTTTGAACCGTGGAAGTGCAAAACAACACTTCTGTTTCTCTAGCCTACGCCTGACTATTTTCAACAGATATATTTGTGTCTGAAAAATCAGAGACACGCTTTTTTTTGGGGGGGTGGGGGGGGACACCAAAAGGTTAATAAGACGGGTATTTGTACAGTGTGAAGGAGGAAGAAAAAGAGGATTTAGATGAAAAAAAAAGGATTTTTCATGTCCCCTGAGACCTGGAGCTATGTCCAGCAATTTCAGCAACAGGAGCAGCACACGGGACTGTAATGCAGCATTTGCTTGTATAACCACTGCGTCTCCTATACAGCCTGCCTGCCTGATATCTGGGATGGATATTAGTCCTGAGAAGGACTGTTTGTTTGATCTGGCAGCCTTTACAGACCCTACACTAACTATTTCGCAGGTTATATCTCTCCCTAAATCAGCAGCGCTGTCCCTACACTGTCTGATCCGGAGCGACTATGTCCAAGATGGCGGCGCCCGGTTTTAAATACTCGAGGTGACGCTGTGCGGCCAGCCAATCACTGTAATGCCCACAACCAACATGGCTGCGGCATTACAGTGACTGGCTGGCAATCCCTGCATGTTCATTGGCTCTGTAAAGAGCGCCAAACATGCAGGGCGGGGACCGGAGCTCCCGCCCGAGTAACCCGGAAATGCTCAGTGCTCTCCGAACATCCCAAGTAGCGTGATGCTCGGGTGAGTACCGAGCAGTGTCAAGCATGTTCGCTCAACACTAAACAGAACCTATTTTGAGTTTGTGGTATCCATCTTGTCTTGTAACTTCTGTGTAATGGTGATCAAGTAACACTGATGGGCGGGAAGTTTCACATTTCTATTCACTCCCCTAAGGTTACTATTGGTTCATAGGTAAGAAGCAACTATTCCTTTGTCTCTGGGCCTATTTAAAGTGCCACATGTGCTAAGAAACTAGAAATCCTGGGTACACCTTACATGGCTGTGCGGTATTGATTTCCCGAGTGCTCGTAAAACAAATCTTATTAATTTGGAGTTCGGAAGGCATAGAAGAGAGCGTATTTCGCTAACATTGGTCACTGAAAGTCATGCAGAGTTTTTATTCTTAAAACTGGTAGATCTACCCCGATAAAACAGTGATTTTTTGAAAACCACAGCAAGCAGCCCAGAAAGTAACCCCCTCTTTAATCATGGTCTCTGCCCCTACATTATACTGCACTCAGATTGGGCAGAATTGATAAGGCCAACAATGCATTGAGGTGGAAGGGGTGTGTGGAGACACGGGGTCTCCTGTGGTCATAATAGTACTCAGACAACACAGGGTGATGGTAAAACAGTGTGGCAATACTTTATTGAACCACCATACAATAATATATAGAACAGTCCCAGCAAATGCACAAAATAGTGCAAGTTACAGAGTCTCACCCTTTCGCTGGCACACCGGGAATAGAGCAGTGAGGTATGTGGCCAGGTGACTTGATTGTCCCAACCTGGATTTCCTCATAACGTCTCTGAGAGTTCAGTGATAGTCAATTGAGCAGATCTGTATTCCTCTTGATGGAGCCATGTGTCCTGGTTGCTGTGCTGAAGAATTTCTCTTGGTTGTCTTTTTGTAAAATCTCCTTGCTACAGAGGCATATGCCCCTTAAATAGTTCACAATTTTATGCTTTCAAGCATATATCCACAGGTCAAGGATAAGGGATGATATTATTCCACAGGGCTCGAATATCCACAGCTCATCCCCCAAGGTTGACTGGCAAACACCCTACAATGGTATTTAACATATCTACCAAACATCCATTGTTCAGAGATACTGAGTCGCTGTGTTGAAAAACTAGCAGACGATACGTTGTAGGAGTTGATATAAGATGTATATAACAGCCATTCATCAATTACCAAATATCAACTCAAGTGATCAACAATCAGGTTTATACAAACAATAGTCAGTGTTGATCAATCGAAGAAGAACACAAATTCAAAAGAAAGTCAACATAAAAATAAAGGTGTATGACGCTTGGCCTACTGGATAATTAAGAAGAAATGCTGCGTTGTCACAGGGTGAAAGCACACTATTGTGTAGACTTCCCTTGTACCACTGAAACAGGTGAAAATATGCAGTTGTTTTTGCTACCAAGATCTTACAGCCTAATATATCCCATTCCTTGACAGGTGCCATTTTCACAAGAAAATAAATACTATATTTTAAAAATCAACTTCAAATAAAACAACCCAGAATGACATTCAGGCTGCTCACAGTATTATGAGAAACTTGTGGCCTGATGGTGTCATATTGAAAAACTGCTTCTGGGAAACTTTTACTTTCATGTAATGCCCACATGGTCTCCAGACCAATCTCCAACAATTATTGCATCCAACATTCATTCCAGCCTCCAATGCCATCTTACTCTGCACCATGATAGCTATTGAGAGCGGTGACTTCTGGTCAATAGAACACCTGCAGATGGTCATCTGGCTTATAGCCAAGGATGTGCAAACACCTTTTGATGCTCTGTGTAGATATTGTTTGATACCTTATGCTTGGTATGGGACATCTAAGTTCACTTGCAGTAGAAAATGGATCGCTATACATTATTCTACTAATCTGATGATACCTTGTGTTCAACGCCATGAAGAGGCCTTTACGAGAGAGAACACAACAACATGAGGCTGCATGTTGCTCGTGCTACTATGAGCAGGCTGCGTGGCCTAAATGTGTTACCGGTGGCGTAACTAGAGTCTCGGTGCAAAACTTGGACCTGGGCCCCCACCTGCAGTTTGGACAGATTTATGGGCCCATGTAGCATTCTAGATCCTATAAAGACATACGTGTTTTCCCCCTATGTAACAGTGTTCCACATTCTGGCACCTTCCTGTAATAATGTCACCCATCCTGGTCCATTCTTGTAATGATGTCTCTCACCACGGGCCCCTTCCTGGTATTATGTCCCCCGTCCTGGGTCCCTTCCAGTAGTAATGTCTCCTATCCTAGGCCCCTTCCAGTAATAATGTCCGCCATCCTAGGCCCCTTCCAATAATTATGCCCCCCCCATCCTAAGCCCCTTCCTTTAATAATGCCCCCCATCATAGGCCCCTTCCAGTAATAACATCCCCCATCCTGGGCCACTTCTAGTAATAATGTCCCCCATCCTAAGCCACTGCTTTTATTAATGTCCACCTCCTGAGGCACTTTCCTGGTATAATGCACCCCATCTTGAACCCTTTCTTTTATGATGTCTCCTATCCAGGACCTCTTCCTAGTATATTGTCCCCCATCCTGGGCACTTTCTGTAATAATTTTCCCCATCTAGGCACCTTACAGTAATAATGTCCCCCATCTTGGTCTCCTTTCCAGTAATAATGTCCTCCATTTTTCTCCCAACAAATTAAATGAAAATTAACGATTCCTCTTACCTTCCTCTGCTCCCACAGTGTGCAGCATCCCCTTTTATAGCCAGTGCAGAGGTCAGCTGCTGACTTTGTCTTGCCAGCCACGTGCCGCCTGTGAAGTGCATGTTGACATCAGCTGCTTACCTCTGCCCGATGATGTATATTGCAGTGCAGGGAGCAGGTAGGTCTCTGTGCCGCAATACATTTTGCCTGAATGTGTGTCCTTGGACGCACATCCAGCTGAAATAAGCCCTGGTGTTGGCTGGCACCCCTCCCATATGCCGATGCGTGTTACCATGGCCTTTAGCATTTTCAGACTGGTCTCCCATCGAGCACATCTTGGACATCATTGGTCGGCAATTGCAAAGGGAACTGCCAGCAACAGATCTTGATGATTTACATGTCCAAGTGTGGCAGAACATTCCCCAGGCAATCATTAATAACCTAATTGATAGCATGTCAAGGTGTGTATACTATATTCACAATTTATAGGCAATTTATATGTTTGATGATTAATTTTGTTGTTCTTCTAACTATAAGTGTAAATAGAATGAAGGACTTATTACGGAGTGTCAAGATGGAAATCTTGAACATGGGACTGCTACTCAACATAAAGAAGACAAAGATATTGACTACTACCAGGTACAACTAGGACACATTTGAGATGGACGGCGATGAACTGGAAGTTGTAAAGGACTTCAACCTACTCAGATCTATGATAACTCAAGATGCAGTGATGACACTGGAAGTCAATAGAAGAATAGCTATGGACAAATCAACAATGAAGTCACTGGGCAAAGTCTTCAAATCAAGGAACATTTCACTGGCGATGAAGACATGGCTCATATATAGTTTGGTCTTTTCTGTGGTTACATATGGATCCAAAACCTTGATAAAGAAACAAGACAGAAGAAGAATCAACACCTTTGAAATGTGGTGCTAGAGAAGGATGTTATCAATACTATGGATGGCAAGAAGAACAATCAAATCAACTTTGGAACAAATCAAGCCAGATATGTCACTCGAAACAAAGATCACCAAGCTACAAATAAAGGTTTTCTTGAAAGATGCAGACTTTTACCTGGACCACTGATTGAAGAAAGTGTCTTCTAAAAACAGGAAGTAGGTTTGGGAGTTGATATGTACTCCATCTTCAACTTGAAAAGATACAAGTAGTTCAGCTTTAATAATACTAGCCCATAGAGGTACCTCACCTCTATCTTGCTGGTGACTGAGTCGATGTAGAGATTTGTGGCCATTACTGGTCCAGCCACGGGCCCATTTAACTGGTCCTCCAAGAGTCACTTTCATCTCATCAGTCCATAAAACCTTTGACAAATCTGTTTTCAGATATTTTTTGGCCCAGTCTTGACTTTCTAACTTATGCAAACCTATAATCATGTTATTAATGGGTGCTTGGTTATTGGAATACAAGCTGCGTAATAATTCTGTACACCTTGATAACGTGTGTTGATATCCTTAGGCAACACCCTTGCCCATTACACAAAAATTCATGACTTAATCTAGTTCAAGTCAATAAGCATCCAAGTCTAAACAGTTTGGAATTGTAAAATATGCATCAAAATGATGCATAGGATCAAAATACTCACTTGCCTAATAACTGCACACAGTGTAAGTGCGTGTATTTCCTCTGCTGGCAGCACTCTTTGCAATTGCCAACCAATAATGTCCCAGATGAACTCAATGGGAGACAAGTCTGGAGACCCTGCAGGCTAGGGTAGTACATATGTGGCACCCCAGGGGTCTGGTTTCCACAGTAACAGCAATGTTATGTCTGAGAGCAGGTGGGAGGTCTCTTGGTCAGGGATCCTGTGCATGCCACACCTCCTGCCCAGTCCTGGGAGGGGAAGAACTTCCCCTATATAAACCTAGGGCTGAGGCAGGGTTAGTGAGTAGAGAAGAAGTAGAGACAGAGAAGAGAAGCAGATCTAGGAAAAGAACATCAGGAGCTCTGTGGGAGCAGTGCTATAAGGAGTCAGGGGCTGGCAGCTGCAGAGCTCGCCCTGACTGAGAAGCTATCACCGGACCCGGAGTCCGAGGCTGTGGGGACTAATCTTTACCCAGCAGCAGAAACCGCCCGGCAGGGGATTTCAGGTCCTCTGGCCAAGAAACCCGAAGGCACGGTCACACGCGTGGGACCAGCACCGCCGTCGTGGAGCGGACGCCACTAGAAGGCCCCGAGTCACCGGCCATACGGGTGAGCACCACACGGTACACTCAGGGACGTGGGCTACTTATACCCGCCTCTAGCAAGGTAGCCAGAAGAGTACAGTCAGTTTGGGAGGCCTACAACTCCGCCTGGCCAGGGGAGATCCCATCTGCTCAAGGACTGACCAGGCCCCGATCGCTAGCCAGTACTCCGGGAGGGTTTATCTTTATCACCAGTAAAGACCCTGAATTACACCACATCGTCTCTGAGTGATTCCTGCTACCCCCATCATCCACGTCGGCTGCCCTGAGGCCATACCCCTCCCGTTGGGGGTGATACTATCACGCTGCACAATCCTACCACCGGCCTCAGCGGTCTGCCCTGCAGCGGCAGCTCCTTCGCTGCATTCAACGGGTGGCGTAGTCGTACAACATCTACCGCTAATACAGCGCCACTTAGTCTGACTCCCTGGGCACGGACCGGGTCACCGCCACGAGACTACAACCCTCAACAGATCCGGCTCCGGGTAAGCTCCCGCGTGCGCAACGCTGCGCGATACAGGCCCAGGGGTGCGTCACATATAGTAGTACATTTCGGCAATGCAGGCTGCTCATAGTAGCATGAACAGCTTGAGGCTTGGCACTGTCATTTTGAAAAGTATCTTTTAGGACACTTTCACGTTCCCTTGTGAAGGCCTGGACTCGTAGCCCATTGTAATGCAAATGCCTTCTGATGGTCTTTGTAGACAATGTTTGAAGCCTTAGGCTTATTATGTGATGTCTAATTTAATTTGCAATACAGAATAGTTCACTATGCGCTATATTTCAAATCTGACAAGACCACGTGAGCAACGCCATAAACAGGCCTTCATGAGGGAACATCATATTGGTCCTTCTCTTGGGATTATGGTATGGAGTTGTATTATGGCAGCATGGTGGCTCAGTGCTTAGCACTGGAGCCTTGCAGCACTGGGGTTCAAATTCAACCAAGGACAACATCTGCAAGGTGTTTGTATGTTCTCCCCTTGTTTGCGTGGGTTTTCTTCGGGTTCTCCGGTTTCCTCCCACACTCCAAAGACATACTGATAGGGAATTTATATTGTGAGCCCCAATGGGGACAGCGATGATAATGTATGTAAAGCCTGCACTATATAAAAATAATAATTATTATTATGCCATCTGTGCCCCTAAAGTTTTCATTCCAGATACAATAACAACTCTGCATTAATTTGATTTAAATATAGAACCAGTGGTATGGCCATTCTTGCAAACTATTCCCGGAGCCTATTTTGCTCTTGCTACGGTGAGCAGCCAGTGTGGCTTAAATGTGCTGCCATGCTCTGCAGTGTCTCCAGACTTGTCTCCCAACAAGCACATCAGTGACGCCATTGATTGGCAATTGCAAAGGAAGCTGCCAGCAGCAGATCTTAATAATTTTCATGTCCAAGTGCTTTTAGTGTGGCAGAACATTCCTAAGACAACCATTATTAATCTCATTGATGTCATGCAAAGAAGTGTAAGTGTGTGTATTTCTGCATGTGGTATTCATACTCAATACTGAATAAATCAAAATGTTTTGAAGATTTTGTTACCAATTTTTCATAATTTTCATAACATGAACATGTCTATTGATCCTGTGATTTCCATAAATCCACAACTTTTTCTTCTTGATGTTGAGGAGTGTAGATAGTACAAACTTAGACTAGACAGTCTTAAAATGTGCTAGATTTGTAACACAGTATGAGCCATTGTGATAAATCTGATGCATTTTTAGGACTGTCTAGTCTAAGGGTGCATTTACACTGAACGATTATTGTGCGAGAGCGTTGTTAAAAATGCTCATTTCATGATAATCTTGCCATGTAAACAGTTTGCTATTCATACGATGAACAAGGAAAACACTCGTTCATTGGGTAAATTATTTTTAACGCAGATCGTTTTCAATGGTGCATTTTGCTACGTAAACAGGACTCGCACTTCTGAGAACAATGGCAGCCTATGCGCACTTACCGATCTATTACAGATTGTTTACTTTGGTCTGCCAGTGTAAATGGGCTATTGAGTGACCACCGATCAGTAAAAGTTTACCAATCGGCAATCGTGTAGTGTCGCCGGTCGGACCAGGTAAGGCCACGTGCATACTTTGAGTCTTTGGTGAGTTTTTTACCTCAGTATTTGTAAGCCAAAACTAGGAGTGGGTGAAAAATCCAGAAGTGGTGACGTGTTTCTATTATACTTTTCCTCTGATTGTTCCACTGTCCTGGTTTTGGCTTACAAATACTGAGGTAAAAAACTCACCAAATACTCAACATGTGCACGTGGCCTAAGATTTAGATAGTATTGATAAACATATCTCACTGTATTTCAATTGAAAGAAGAAGAATGTATTACTGTTTACATGTTCAGAGCGGAAAATTTGACACAAAATTGAATTTCCCATATACATCCTTTCATACAAATGGATCTTATCTGGCTTACTGTATTATGTACTCTCTGTGTTGCCATGTGGTGCCCTTGAACAAAGCCATGGTGAGGATACCATTACTATAAGAGCAGAGGCGTATCTAGAGGGGGGCACACGGGGCATCTGCCTTGGCGGTCCGAAGTGTCTCCCCTGGCGGCTGCATTTTGCCGTCCCCTGGACTGGGAGTCGCCCATTCTCTGAGCCAGGTGTCAAGCTGACAGCCAGCACGGAGAAGCTGCAACATGTTGGCTCCCAGTGATCAATTGTACTCTCATCTTTCAGATGCGAGGACAATTGAAGCTCTGACCGTCGGGTCAGAGTGATGTCAGCAGCATGATCTGGTCATGTGATCATGCTGCTGACGTCACTCACCAGCGCTGCAGAGGTACGCATTGGTGGTAAGTGCTCCAGTGGAGCTGAAGGCACCGAAGATTAAGTGTGGGGATGGGGGTATTTAGTGTTGGAATGGGAGTATTTAATGTGTGTGGGGATAGGGGTATTTAATGTGTGGGAAGATCTAGTGTGGGGATGGTGGTATTTAGTATATGTGGGGAGATTTAGTGTGGGGATGGGGGTATTTATTGTGCGTGGGGAGATTTAGTGTGGGGATGTGGGTATTTCATGTGTGTGGGGAGATTTAGTGTGGGGATGGGTATATTTAATGTGTGTGTGGAGATTTTGTGTGGGGATGGGAGTATTTAATGTGTGTGTGGAGATTTAGTGTGGGGATGGGGTATTTCATGTGTGTGGGGAGATTTAGTGTGGGGATGGGTATATTTAATGTGTGTGTGGAGATTTAGTGTGGGGATGGGTGTATTTAATGTGTGTGGGTAGATTTAGTGTGGGGATGGGGGCATTTAATGTGTGTGGGGAGATTTAGTGTGGGGATGGGGCTTTTAATGTGTGGGGAGATTTAGTTTGGGGATGGGGGTATTTAGTGTGTGTGGGTAGATTTACTGTGGGGATGGGGGTATTTAGTGTAGGGATGGGAGTATTTAGTGTGGGGATGGGAGTATTTAATGTGTGTGGGGAGATTTAGTGTGGGGATGGGGGTATTTAATGTGTGTGGGGAGATTTAGTGTGGGGATGGGGGTATTTCATGTGTGTGGGGAGATTTACTGTGGGGATGGGGGTATTTAGTGTGGGGATGGGTATATTTAATGTGTGTGGGGAGATTTAGTGTGGGGATGGGGGTATTTCATGTGTGTGGGGAGATTTACTGTGGGGATGGGGGTATTTAGTGTGGGGATGGGTATATTTAATGTGTGTGGGGAGATTTAGTGTGGGGATGGGTATATTTAATGTGTGTGGGGAGATTTAGTGTGGGTATATAGTATTTAATGTGTGTGGGGAGAGTTAGTGTGGAGATGGGGGTATTTAATATGTGGGGAGATTTAGTGTGGGCATGGGGATATATAGTATGTGTGGGGAAATGTAGTGTGCGGATGAGGGTATTTAGTATGTGTGGGGATGGGGATTTTTAGTGTGTTGGTGAGATTTAGTGTGGGGAGAGGGGTGGGGTAAATTTAGTGTAACGGTGGTGAGGAAGATTTCAGGACAAAAGTTTGGGTAGCAAGGAAAGGAAGTGCAGACACAATATGGGGAGCTGGATAAATTTGAGACACAAAATGAGGAGAAATGGGTGGGATGGGGGGCATGTATGAGAAAACAGTATGAGGGGGGATGGTGCGGACACAGTATGATGAGCGAGGGGGTATGGGTGCTGACACAGTATGGTGAGTGAGGGGATGGGTGTTAACGCAGTATGGGAAGCGAAGGGGGGGAATGTATGCGGACACAGTATGGGGAGTAAGTGGGGGTATGGGTGTGGACAGAGTATGGGGAGTGAGTGGGGTTATGGGCGCGGACACAGTATGAGTAGCAAGGGGAAAAATGTATGAGGACACAGTATGGGAATCGCTGGTGGAATTATGACTGATAGGCGCATCCGCCTGTCAACTGAAAATGCTGACAGACTGACTCTTATAAAAATGAATAAGGGCTGGATTGAGCCAGACTTCTCAACACCACCGAATGATAGCAGCGTAGCATAAACTCAAATACAGTGACTTTTTTTTGGGAGGTCTAACTCTATTCGCATGCACCCCTGTCTTCACACCCAGACATGGGTATAAGCTTGCTGATTTTGTCTATTTGCTCTTGTCCTCCTCCTTTTCCTCATCCTCATCCTCCACCACCATATCACCACAATATCTACCATATCACCATATCTACGTCTCTTGCAAGGGGCATTGGAGTTCCTCCAAATTTTTGGCAGCTGTTGCATTCACTGCATAGGCAAACAGTATGGGAGACCCACTTCCTAATAATGGGAACATTGTTTTCAGGAGGCCATCCGACCTCTACGTCTCTTGCAAGGGGCATTGGAGTTCCTCTAAATTATTGGCAGCCGTTGCAGTCACTGCATAAGCAATAACAGTATGGGAGACCCACTCCTTTAATTATGGGAACAACAAAGCATAGCCAACTGTTGACCCTTTATGAATAGTAAGGGCTACCTGATGGCCCTATAAAAATAGAGTTTGTGACTTTCAGAGTCCCTCCTTCATAAATGAAACAGAATGTGTCTGATGATGTCTCACACACCACATGACCAGATAAGGTAGTAAAATGTTAAAATTACATTTCCTGGTGAATGCATATTTCACAGTTGAAAGCAATGCAAAAGTGCAAAAACGCATCAAAAACGCTACTTGTGAACATAGCCCAAAAGGTAGAGGAGCATTTTTGTTTTTGCATATTTATGTTGCCTTATATACAAGTCATTAGCCTGGAAAGAATGTTCCTTAACATTTTTCCCAGGAAAATCCATTTTGGTTTAGCTTTTGCATGTTTTATTGTGAGTCCGTAAAAGTGGCGTAATACCTCTGACAATGTTGTTGACAGCAGTGACCTGGGAGTCAGAGATGCTTCCAGGGGTTTTCCCCATGCTGTTCCCATGTCATTTGTTCCCATCGATTTGGGCAATTATTTTTATTCAGGAGTATTATAATGACACTGCTATTTTTAAGGTCATCGTGTGGGGATGTGCTTCAGAAGACCAAAGATGGAAGTCTGCAGAGATGAGCTGTGGATGAGAAAAGTCATCATAAAGTCTTTTCTTCATGATGAAGAAAATAAATAGAACGACTCCAGTCAGAGACTACATCATCTGTAAGGTACCTGGGTGTCAATGTTTTTTTTGTGATGCTGACTAATTCTCATGTTCTTTTAATCAAATAATTTTTATTGAAAAACTTCAAATACAAATTTTTCATCTTTCAAATAGCATAAATGACATAGTAATTCTATAGTATAAAACATGAACAAAGTATTTCAACTTCAATTCCCTAACCCACCCTAAATTCTCATGTTTTTATTTATGACAGGAGCATTAAAGGGGTTGTCCATGTTTGTGATGAGTCTGCAGTCATTTTATGTGACTGCAGACTTCTGAATTCTTACTGTGCTCACTGCACGCTGTCAGGATTCTCTGGTGCCGCCAATTTGCATACATGCGGTCACGTGTAAATTAAACGTGTGGCCTCACTCAATGAAAATGAACTGAGCAATGCTGGACACATCTAGTTGGAATGTGGCCAGGAGTATACAAATCTCATACTTGTGCTGACATGACTGTCCATTCTTGCCACCGCCAAGGGAGAATCCTAAAAGTGTGCAATGCATGAGCTGTGAGAATTCAGAAGCTTGCAGTCACGTAGAGTGACTGCAGACTTTCATCTCCAATCTGGACAAGCCCTTTAATTATAAAATGAATCACTGTAGCATGGCAATCCTAACAGCGTGCAATATATTCACTGTCAGGATTCAGTTCTACTTGCCGGTTCCATCAGTTATCACATGGCTACTTCATTCATATGTGATTTTCATACTTAGTCATGTGACAACTAGCTTCTCTCAGTTTTTCACTGAACATTGAGAGAATTAGGGAGAGCAGGTCGTCGGTAACATGACTAAGTGTGCAAATCGCATATGGGACCGGGTGCGAGAAAACCTAGATACACATCTGTATAAGAGTATCTGATGGAGCATATTAAGATTGCTCTTTTTATTATTTTTTTTATTGGATTCATTCCATGCTCTATATAAACTGAGGTACAATTTATGTAGAGGATAGTATGGGATCGATGTTACTGCTCCAAACAACTCATCTACAATCCCTCACTGTGTCCTCTAGTTCTGTTACTGGTCTCTGGGCACATACTGTTCTCGGAATACATACAGAAGTAGCCTGGTTATTGGTGTAAATTATGTTTTGCTCATGTCAGTAGCTTAGCTACTGGGGATGGGCAAAGGGTGCGGTCGCCTCGGGCCCCACGCTCTGAGGGGCCCACCCGGAGCTATGCTACTTCTAACTGTATTGGCGTGCTCAGTGCGCTGATACAGTTAAACTCTGCAGCAGAGCAGGGAGACACAGTCTCCCTACATTGCTGCCAATGGCGGCAGGCCATGCGGCTGCTATGGGGCCCGTGAGACGGGGCTATGGGTCCCCGTCCGTCATCGCAAATTCAACTGTATTGGCATACTGGATGCCAATACAGTTGAAAGCAATGATGAAATAGGGAGCGTCAGCTGACGCTCTCTCCACCATCATTCTTCCTTGGCATCTGATTTCTCGGTGCAGCATGCATGATGATGTCACTACATGGCATCCGCTGCACTTAAAAAGCTCACTGCAGAGACCGGAGCAGTGGGGGAATGAGGAGGATAGGTGAGTATTGTATTTTTTTTAATCAGTGAGAACATTGTGGTGGCCATAATACTGTATGGAGGACTATGGGGAGTGCCTTATACTATATGGAGGACTATGGGGAGTGCATTATACTGTATGGAAGACTATGGGTTGCATTATACTGTATGGAGAACAATGGGGAGTGCGTGCAGTATACTGTATGGATCACTATGGGGTTCATTATACTATATTGAGGACTATGGGGAGTGCATTTTACTATATGGAGGACTATGGGGAGTGCACTATACTATATGGAGGACTATAGGGAGTGCATTCTATTATATGGAGGACTATGGGGAGTGCATTATATTGTATGGAGGAATATGGGGTGCGCATTATACTACATGGAGGACTATGGGGAGTGCATTATTAGATATTGAGGACTATAGGGAGTGCATTATACTATATGGAGGACTTTGGGGAGTGCATTCTACTATATGGAGGACGATGGGGAGTGCATTCTATTATATGGAGGACTGTGGGGAGTGCATTCTACTATATGGAGGATTATGGGGAGTGCATTATACTGTATGGAGGACTATGGGGTGCGCATTATAGTATATGGAGGACTATGGGGAGTGCATTATTAGATATCGGGGACTATGGGGAGTGCATTATACAAAAGGAACGACTATGGGGAGTGCATTATACTATATGGAGGACTATGGGAATGCATTCTACTATATGGAGGACTATGGGAAGTGCATTATACTAGGGAGAGTGCATTAGACTATATGGAGAACTATGGGAGTGCAGTATACTAAATGGAGGACTATGGGGAGTGCATTATACCATATGAAGGACTATAGGGTGCGTTATATTATATGGAAGGCTATGTGGGGGCTATTATAATATTTGGAGGGCCATGTGGGAGCCTTTATACTGTATGCAAGCAATTGTACAGTGTGAAGGTTTGTGTGGGATTCATCATATTGTGTGGGGGCCATTATACAGTGTGGAGAGGTGTGGGGCCATTATACTGCATGGAGGACTGTGTGGAGGTCACAGTTGGAGGATCATACTGTGTTGGGGTCACCATACTTTTTTGGGGGAGATGAGCAATGGGGTACAGTAGGATCATCATACTGCGCTTGTGGATAGTACTGTGGAGGAATTCACTGTGGGGGTATCTTACAGTGTTTGCGGGGCACTTTTGTTGACATCAAATTTTATGAGTGCAAGGAAAGGGGGATCTAGGGCTCCAGTAGGAGGAAAATAGGAGGCCACAGAATACCACACAATAGGTGAAGTAATAGGGACACAGACGGCAGCAGCGGCTCAGTATTGGGGTATCAGTAGGATAAGGAGTTTGTGCAGGTTGGGAATAGATGGGGACGATTCTGGAAATGTGAGAAGTCAAATGTGTCTTTGTTGTAATCTCTGAAGATGAGTCATGACTGAGGGAGTTGTCATATTGGTCTGGGCCAGATGGAAAAGATGGGAAAAGTTAATGATTCCGCTAGAAAGAACATCAGCTGTAAATCACCATCAATAACTGTACTGTAATCTCTTACATGTTCTGCAGGACTGGTATCTATCACTATATGGTCTCCATATGGCAGTAATATCAGTGTTGGTCTTTGTATAGAGATTTATTTTAGTAACAGCGCAGTCACCTGCTGAGGTTTTCCTACATCCACTATTAGGGTGTGCCACCATAGCTGTAATCAGGGTTATCTGGTTAGAGTCCCTCTCAGAAGTTTCAACCCCCTGAACAAAACCCCTAGCTACGCCTCCGGCTCATATGCTTGGTCACAGCATCAAAAGTTTGTCAAACTTTAGGAGAAAGAAAACAATATCCAAGCTGATATTTAAAGCAGGGAACACTTGTTCACACTAACAATCTATTTACCATCATATATCAGGGGGTAAACGGATGGGCTTCGTCTGCTGCAAAATGATAATAAGGTGCATGCAAACCATCATTCACACTGTATTGTTTGTGACTCAGGTGCCTTTGTACTGAGCATAATACTGTTCAAATGTCACTTTAAAAAGGAATTATTGACAGCTATGATGAGTGAACAAATACTGCAGGCTTTGAATGGGGCTCAGACACTGTTGCACTGAGAAACTGTGTAAATAGCCCTTGCAAACATCAATGAACCGTTTTTAAAGATCCATTTTAGAAACATTCTGAATTGTTCAATTGCAGAGGAGTAAACATCTGAAGCAGAGGAGCACGGAAAAGTAATCTCACCAATGCAGGCCAAGTTCTTTGTTTGCATTTTAGCTATGCCACATATAGAAGAACTATGGTGTTACCAAAATTATTGTGCAATTGTGATTGCTTTTTCATTTGAAATTAAACTGTTGTACAAAATATTTCTGAAATTTCTCTTATGGAAAACCATATTAGCTTCAGTTTTCACATACTGTTTTTTGGGCCGTTGGAATTTCCAACTTATTTTAGGCTACACCTGCAAATACATTTATATTACTCACTGGACTTCTGCATGTTGCTTTTATTATATATTTTGACAGTTTGTATGTGAATGTGGCGCCCCTGAGGGTTCGACCGCCACAGGGATGCTGCACTTCTTCAATGGAGTGTAGGGTTCCTCCTCTGAGGTAAGGACAGTGTGATGGTCAGGACCCTTCCTTCACATCCAACACCACACTTCTCCACCAGAGGGGGCTAGAATGCACAAGGTGCTGCCCTCCTGGTTACAGGGAGACTGGGGAACCAAGAGTTAGGGGAACCATTTAGTGGGTGAGGGTGGAGGACTCACATTTTAGTGACACTTTAAATTTGATATTTAATAAAAAGCCATTTTTGGTTGCGGGTCTTTGAACTACGAATTACTGTGATCTCCCACCCTGATCGTGGATCCTGTGTGGACCTGCAGCGGATGGAGACACAGCCCTCGTACCCCTGCCTTGGGACGAGGGGCAGGTTTCAGACAAGGAATGTCTCAACCCGGTCAAGGACCACGACCAAGAAGGCCGGGAGCTTAAGAGTGTAGCTCCACAGCAAATGGATCCCGGGGAGGATGCAGACGAAGCGGTGTACGCCACCTGTCCTCGCCTACCTGATATATTCAGAGGGAGTCCGGCTGCAAGACGGGTACCGGCCCCCGACACCCGACCTTGCTACTCCACGTCCTGGTCGGGAAAGCCCGGTAGGCCCTGAGGATCCCACCGGGTATCGGAAGGAGCGGAGCTGCCACCCGTGCCCTTTTTCTGAGAGGAGTTCAGAGGGAGATCCAGCCTATCTACACACACACAGACAGGAAAGGACCGGGTCTGAAGTCTAGTCTGGTGCAGGGTCCTGATCTAACGCTGGAATTATTCGGAGGTTGTCGGACCCCCGTCCCTGGTGGCCACAGAACTCCGTGAGGAGCAGGGAGTCGCCTTCCTTCTGTCATCTCTTATGTGAGTAAAGCCTTGGAAGTTCACCCCTATGGCCTCCGGACTTTGTTTAATCGGCACAACACCGCACGACACAGACTTTCTAGACTACTACCCCCCTCCGTCCTGTCTCTCTGCCCTGAGGCCTTGCTCCGCCTGTGGGGAGTAGTAACAACGATGGCCGCCATACCACCATGCCTCAGCGGACTGCAGCGGCGCTGGTGGCCTTCACCAGGTGCCACAGGTGGCGTAGTCGAAATCAGCCACTCAACCCAGATAAGCCCGTACCATCCTTTTAATTGTGACGGCCCTGGGCACGGAGCGGGTCCGGGCCACGGCTGCACCCCAACTCTCCATCATAGGACCCGACTCCGAGTCCCCCATCTCCCAGGGTAAAAAGGGGCTTACAAGAGGCTTTGAGGCGTCACATGTACGTTGAGTGTTACACTGTATGATGCCAAGTACAAAATCCAATAAAGACATTTCATAAAAAAACATTCTGGGGAAAGTCAGGTCTTTTGCATAATAAAAGTGATACAAGAAAGACCAGTTTTACATATCCGTGAAATATGAACCATACTCTAATCGGAAGACCCAACCTGGCAGCTAGACTGGGTCTTCTGATCCGAGCACGGTCCATTTTTAATAGATATGTGAAACTGGTCTAAAGCATTTATTTTAACATTTTAAGTATACTATATTTGCAAAGATTTAAACACACAAGGACACAGTAAAACAAACGTATAAAAATACTCTGTTGTAAAAAAGTAACAGTAAACAGCAAGTGCTAGTAAAAATGTGATAAAAAACAGGGTATTTAGTTGACATGTTTTTTGCAAAAAATTTATACTAAGCCGCTCTACCAACGTCAAGGTAACCCACATCAGAGCAGTCCCTATCTGATGTATTTAAAAACTGATCAGGTATGCAGCAGCGCCGGTAACCATTACCGGAAACCACAGGTGGCGTCACGAGACAAACTGTACACTAAAACCCCTTTTTAAAGAGAGACCCAGAGTACGGGCTCGGGCGCCAACTGCCGTGACCTCCTAAACAAGGTAAAAGGCCCGGGTACTGAGTCCCCTATATTCCCCTTGGGTGACACATCTCTCTTTCCTGGCGTCACAAACAGGATTTCGTGCCCGTTGCCACCGGGTACTGTGTGCCGTAATTGAACTGTGTTTAAACTGTGGTGAACATCGCCGTCATTACCGCGTTGCCGCGCGGGAAGAAGAGGGGCGTAACTGCGAGAATCAGAGAGGCGTGACTGTTGAAAGCGCGCGAAGCTCAAGCCCCGCCTCGCCCTCTGACACAGCACCAGGAAGCGTCAGGTCCTGGAAGGAGACAGTCGTCTGCGGAGCTGCGGCCTACCTGATTAAAGTAAAGGAGGTAGGCTACGGTTCACTAGGGGGGCGCAACCATGGCCGACGACCAGCAAAACGCTGGAGCACCGATTAACGCTCCTGATGCTCAGCTCGCACCCGGCACTGCTCAGGCCGGAGCGGCCGCCCCACCAGCAGGGGTCGTGACTCCGTTGATACCCATAGCCCTGCCGTATATCCCTGGAGCAAAATGGCTCCCCCAGTATGACGGTAAACCAGACACCCTGTCTGGATTCAAAAGGAAAATATGCGGTGTACTGGATATGTACTCAATGACTGGTAAACAGAGAGCCGCTGTTGTGCTGGGAGAATTGACTGGTGCCGCAGAGCGGGAAGTTGAAACCTGGCCAGCCGTAGACCAGGAATCAGTATCCATTATCTTTAAGATACAGACTACAAACTGTGTTTGAAAACCGCACTGAGACAGATCTCCCGATGAGGTTCTACCACTGTACCCAGAAACCTGAGGACAGTATCCGGGACTACGCCTGGCGCTTACAGGAAGCCCTGCAGGCCCTGAAACAGGTAAGTCCAGCCAGCATACATGGTGAGGACAAAATGCTGACAGTGACAGTGAAGGTGGGGAGAGTGGAACTAAAGGACCAAGGACTAATTGTCATAGAATCTAATCCTGGTGATAACAATCCGTATATGATACTTGGTACACATATTGTTGGTAACTGTTTGGGAGAAGTGTTGTTTTTACTCCAACAGATTGCTGGCACTGCCAAGCCAGGGCAGAGGAAGGTGCTCCAGAAAGAAATTCGAGCCCTCCTGTACCAGCAACAGGTAAAGCTAACAGGTGGTGAGATTGGTAATGTACGGGTGACAGACCCGATACCCATTGTGATTCCCCCAATGAGTGAAATGCTGATTTGGTGTAGGGCAGCAATAGGTCTCAAGGGACAGAACTACCAGGCGGTAGTGGAGCCCATTAGCTCAGAGCACAAACTTACACTCCTAACTGCTAGAGGGGTAGTTGATGTACACAATGGGAGGGTACCTATACGTCTCCTAAATTGTGGGGAGGAGAAAGTTAAGTTGCCAAGATATGCCACTGTTGCCAGACTGTATACTGTGAATAATGATGCCATACACACAGTGGACTCCTTGAGCCCACCAGATACAGTGGAGGACAATGACTCCGAAGCTCAGCTGGAGGATTGGTGTCAACAGCTCCATGTTGGATCTGACGCCACTCCTGTCCATCAAAAACACGGTGTCTACAAAGTGTTTCAGGAATATGAACAAGTGTTTAGTAAACACCCACTTGATTTTGGAAGGGTTAAAGGGGTACAATACCACATACCCACCGGTAACCATCCACCCATTAAAGAGCATTCCAGAACCATACCACCAGCACATTACCAAAAAGCCAAGGAAATGTTGCATGACATGAACAAGGCAGGGGTAATAAGGGATATCTGTAGCCCCTGGGCAGCTCCCCTGGTCCTGGTCAGGAAAAAGGATGGTAGCATGAGGATGTGTGTAGATTATAGACAATTAATCGAATAACACATAAAGATGCATACCTTTTGCCCTGTATAGAGGAATCCCTGGCTGCACTAAAATCTGCCAATTACTTCTCTACATTGGATCTCACTAGTGGGTACTGGCAAGTCTCTGTTGCTGAGGAAGACCGGGAGAAGACAGCCTTCACCACCCCGATGGGACTGTGCGAGTTTAACAGCATGCCGTTTGGACTCTGCAATGCACCTGGAACGTTCCAGAGGTTGATGGAGTGTTGCTTGGGACACCGGAACTTTGAGACAGTGCTACTATACCTGGATGACGTTATCGTGTACTCGAGGACATATGAAGTCCATCTAAAGCACCTGGCGGAGGTATTTTAAGCATTGTCCCGGTATGGGATGAAACTAAAACCTTCCAAGTGCCACCTGCTCAAACAGAAGGTTCAGTACCTGGGACACGTAGTCAGCTTAGAGGGAGTAGCACCAGACCCGGAGAAGGTCACTGCCATCCAGAAGTGGCCTTAACCGAGAAACATCAAGGAAGTACGTCAGTTTCTGGGACTGGTCGGGTACTACAGGAGGTTCATAAAGGACTACAACAAAAAGGTAGCACCTCTACAAGATCTCCTGGTAGGACAGTCCAAAAGAGGAAAAAGTCCCCCATTCCAGTGGGGCAAAGAGCAGACTGAGTCCTTTGCATCAACGAAGGAAGTCTTAACCGGTGAAGAAATCCTGGCTTACCCTGACTACAGCCAGCCTTTCCTGTTGTACACCGACGCCAGCAACGAGGGACTGGGAGCTGTGTTGTCCCAGAGGCAAAATGGCAGAGAAAAGGTAATTGCGTATCCCAGTAGGAAACTTCGCCCCTACTGAGAGGAACCTGGAGAATTACAGTTCCTTCAAGCTGGAGTTCCTGGCCTTGGTCTGGGCTATCACTGAAAGATTCAAGCATTACCTAGCCTCAACTAAATTCACAGCCTTTACCGACAATAATCCCTTGACACACCTGGAGACAGCCAGGTTGGGAGCCATGGAACAGCGTTGGGTGGCCAGACTGTCAAATTATCAGTTCACAATCAAGTATCGGGCAGGTCACAAGAACATCAATGCAGATGCCCTGTCAAGGATGCCCCACCAGTCAGACACTGAGGATGAAGTGGATGACCTAGAAGAAGTTGAATTACCTGCCTTCCACAGAAGCGGAGTGGTCCACGAGCAACACGCCTCCAGAAGATGTCATGGTAGGACACCAAACCCTCTACCTCATCACAGCTGGAAGGAGACCCAGGACAGTGACCCGGTTGTCAGCCTCATCAAAAGACTGATAACCCAAGAAGATTCTCACCTGGAGAAGGATGCTCCTCCACAAGCCAAACACCTGTGGAATGAGAGAAGCCGGCTGTTCATCTACAGAGAGAAGCTGTGCAGAAGGTATGTCAACCCCAAGACACATGAAATGGTGTGGCAGATTGTTGTACCCAGGACGGATATCCAGATGGTGTTAGAGGCCTACCACGACAAAGCAGGTCACGTTGGCTGGAAGAAGCGGGAAACCCTGCTGAAGGACCGGTTCTATTGGGTTGGAATGCGGAGCTCCATAGAGAGGTGGTGCCGGAATTGTTGGCCCTGTAGCCTTAGAAGAAAAGACTACGGCAGCCAGAAAGCACCCTTGCAGTCCATCAAAACAACCCAACCCCTGGAGATTGTCGCTCTGGATCACGTCAAACTGTCACCCAGCAGATCAGGCTATTCCTATGCCCTGACCATGGTGGATCACTATTCCCGGTTCCTGGTGGTAGCCCCTGTCAAGGACCTGACAGCAGAAACTGCAGCAAGAACGTTCCAAGCCTACCTCTGCAGACCCCATGGATATCCGGAAAAGGTGCTCACAGATCAAGGCCCTGCTTTCAAAGCTGAGCTATTCAAGGAATTCTGCCACCTGTATGGATGCAAGAAGATCCGGACTACGCCATATCATCCGCAGACCAACGATATGTGCGAGAAAATGAACAACATCGTTATAGACCTGTTGAAAACCCTACCCTTGGAAGAAAGGAACCAGTGGCCAGAAAAGCTACCTGACCTAGTGGACCTGTATAACCACCTACCCGTGAGTTCTACAAATTGTACCCCAGCGTACCTCATGAGAGCAAGACCTGGAAAACTGCCCATGGACCTGGAACTCGGAGTAGTACAACCTGCTGCAGATACGTCCACTGAAGACTGGGACACAAGTCGGCAAGAGCAGTACAGGAAGGTACAGGCCTGTGTCGAAGACAGTCTAAACAAGGTGAGGGAAAGACAGGAAGAACCCTTGGCACCTGGAGAGATAGTGCTAAAGCGGAAAAGAAGAGGTCACAAGCTCGATGACCAGTGGGAAAGAGAGCCCTACACTGTGCTAAACTCCAGATTTGACAACCGTAAAACCTGCCTGATTAGTAAGGATGGAGGTAAGACAACCGCAACAGTCTCAAGAGACCACTTGAAAGTGTGCCCAGGTCTACTGAAGACAACGGAGGAAGAAGTACCTCCTATAGCACCGGAAGAACCCAAGGAAGATGTGCTTCACACAGTTCTAGGAGATTTCCCTGCAGACTGGCCTCAACTTGATGGAGCAGTTATTATACCAGTAATACACTTCTATCAACCACAAGAAGAACCTGCGAGCGCTCTAGAAGAATCTGCCCAGGAACAGGAAGAGTCCCCAGTCAGAGGAGGATAACCCGTTGAAGCAGAGCCTGAAGGCCCAGTAATCAGTGCACTTGCCAGTCCCATAGAGAGATTGAGGCAGTTTTATAATCTACCAGCACATACACCTGATAGGTTAGCAGAGAGTGCATGCACAGACACCAGTATCACCCCAGTGCTACGAAGGTCCACACGCAGCACACAAGGACAAATCCCTGCCAGGTTTAGGGAATAAGCACAAAGTGCCTACATTATAAATAGTTACCCAGTTGGGTATTGCCTATTGTTTATTGTATGAACTGAAAATAATGTGTTCATTTAGTTACCCGTAAGGGTATAAAGACTTGTAGGCTGAGGACTGTGAGCAGCCAAAAACTGTCCCTGTAAATAGTTGCACTCATCAAAAGTGCCCCCCCCCTTATTTGACTACTGAACAAAAACCCGTTTGGCGTGGCCGAAGACGTGGTCCAACACCTGGATCACTTATGCCCTGTAGCCACGCCCAGGGCCTACGTTGAGGGTTTTCAGGCGGGTCCCTCATGTTACTCATTTTACGCTTTCTTCGGTGAAATGTACTCCGGGTGTAACCTGTTACAAAATGCTTCAGTCCAGGAGTACTGAATTGTACTAGGGGAAAATGTGGCACCCTGCTGTTCACAGGTACCACAGGACCCAAAAGGGTGCATGGATGGACTTCTCCACAAGAGGCCCTCATTACAAACAAACACCTCCACCCTTCCACCTCATACTACCAGAGGGAGCCCGGATAGGGATATATATACTGGAGGGTGGAGTTAGGCAATCAGTTTAGTGAGAGAGAAAGAGAGTGTGCTGCCACTGAGAGCAGTGAAGACGCAGCACCTCTGCTGCCGAATTGAGGGCACCGAGTGTGGCCAGAGGCAAAGAGGAGAGAGTAGTTGAGGGGGGCAGAGGAGCATCATAGGCTCACCCCAAGACACAAACCGGACTCCGGGTCCGCGCCTACAGGGTCCTTTATACCCAGTAGGGATCACCGGCATACCAGGAGGACTACAAGTCTACCCGAAGCTAAACCCTTGACAGGGCTAGGAACCACGAAGGCCCCGACGTCCAGGGATAGTGGAAAAAGGTCCTACTACCAAGCGACAGGTGAAGGAACAGCACGACACAGAAGCTAGGCCCAGTTGCAGGCTGGCCAGGAGTTTAGAGAGAGAGAGACACGGACCAGGAGGCCTTATACCCGCTCACTGGGGAGAAGTCCTGAAGTGCACCCTTCCTACCGAGTACCCTGGACCGTACCTGACATCCGCACCAGTAAAGGTACTGAAGTGAATCCCCTGTCTCTGTCAGTTACTCCTGCTGCGCCATCTCTCCTGCACTGCAAGCCCTAGCATCACCACCATTTGCACCTACACTGCCCCGGGGGCCCGCTCCGTCTGTGGGGAGCAGAAACATCCCAGCTGCCATCCCATCACCCCCCGGAGGTCTGCAGCAGCGCCGGTAACCATTACCGGAAACCACAGGTGGCGTCACGAGACAAACTGTACACTAAAACCCCTTTTTAAAGAGAGATCCAGAGTACGGGCTCGGGAGCCGACTGCCGTGACCTCCTAAACAAGGCAAAAGGCCCGAGTACCGAGTCCCCTATATTCCCCCTGGGTGACACACATACAATATAAATAACATTTAAATAATGGATGGTAGTGTGATGTATAGAGTAAATATATATATCATTTATATATAAAAACAAAAGAAAGAAAACAGGAAGTGTGCAAATAAAGCTCTAAGGTGTGACAGTAATGGAGTCTCACAAAGGGAGAACTTAGCCAGTGCAAACAAATGAGCAGACCAAAGTTGCAAAATCAAATAACAACTACACATCACCATTATAATATGTTAAATACAGCTATAAACAATGCAGGAGAATAGTTACCATATGAATGCGCCCCGAGGACTCCCAGGGGGCATTTGACTCTCATATGAACTCTGAGGCCATATAAGTTATTATTATCCTTCTCCATAGCATTCACTGCTGTCTAAAAACGCATGCAAAAAGCGATAGCAAAAAAGCATCAAATCCGCAATCATTTTTAGACCTGTGTTTTTATAGCTATTTTGACTGACTTCATTGAAGTCAATGGGTGAAAAAAAGTTGCAAAAGCGCTAAAAGAATTGAAATGCTGCATATTTGAAGCTGCATCAAATCTGCAACTCACAACTAAGCAGCGTGTGCATGAGACTTCAGGATTCTCATTCACTTTGCTGGGACTAGAAAACCCTTCAGGTTTGTGACAAATCCACGCTGCAAAAACGCGACATGTCCACACAGCCTAATAGTTTTTCAAATAAAACAAATATGGTCAGAAGGTGCAAAGGGCGCTTAAGTGCACATAAAGGACTTCTTCCTCTGGGGCATCTGGCTTACTTGTGCATTACACAGGATGGTGGATAGATTATTATTACTTCTTTTTAAAGCATCACTAAAGGGAATCTGTCATAGGTTTTATATAAATATAATATATATATTGTAATTCACACGCCCGGACTGACTGGCGTGTGCGTGTTTAGTGGTTCCACTGTGCCATGAACCGGAGAGTGCCTGGAGGGGCGTAACTAAGTATCTGCCCGATGCGACCAAGGTCGCACGACGGCATACGACGCCAGTGCACCAGGGAGGAACCGAGCAGAGGGACCAGGGTCTACTCCAGGTCAGACTCCGGACACGGCTGTTGACCCACACCGGAGAATACAGGAACAGGCAGACTAGAGCGCAGGCTGGGTAGGGTCCAGTACAGACTGGGAGACAAGTTCAGAGCCGCAGATGCGGTAAACAAACAGAGTAAAGCGAAACCGCAGGTGCGGTAGACAAGGCTGAGCAGAGCAGAACCGCAGACGCGGTAGACAAGGCTGAGCAGAGCAGAACCGCAGACGCGGTAGACAAGGCTGAGCAGAGCAGAACCGCAGACGCGGTAGACAAGGCTGAGCAGAGCAGAACCGCAGACGCGGCAGACAAGGCTGAGCAGAGCGAAACCGCAGACGTGGTGGACAAGGCTGAGCAAAGCGAAACCGCAGACGCGGTGGACAGGGCTGAGCAAAGCGAAACCGCAGACGCGGTGGACAGGGCTGAGCAAAGCGAAACCGCAGACGCGGCGGACAGGGCCGAGCAAAGCGAAACCGCAGACGCGGCGGACAGGGCCGAGCAAAGTGAAACCGCAGACGCGGCGGACAGGGCCGAGCAAAGCGAAACCGCAGACGCGGCAGACAGGGCCGAGCAAAGCGAAACCGCAGACGCGGCGGACAGGGCCGAGCAAAGCGAAACCGCAGACGCGGTGGACAGGGCTGAGCAAAGCGAAACCGCAGACGCGGTGGACAGGGCTGAGCAAAGCGAAACCGCAGATGCGGTGGACAGGGCTGAGCAAAGCGAAACCGCAGACGCGGTGGACAGGGCTGAGCAAAGCAAAACCGCAGACGCGGTGGACAGGGCAGAGCGGGCAAGAACCGCCGGAGCGGTAAGCAAGGCAGAGCAGAGGGGACAGGGCTCTGTTCACACGGAACAGACTGGAAGGGAAAGGCAGAACCAGGTACACACAGGATACTTGCAATGAAGTAGCGAGTGGACTCTAAACTCACAAACGGGAGTACAGAGACAACGAGTAGGAGATAGGTACGGGATCAGATTCTGCAGGAAAAGGGAAGGTACGGACATCGAGAAAAACAGGTAACAGGCTAGGAGAGTATACAGACAAGAACAGACACAGCAGAAAGATACAGGAGCGAGTCTAGGTATGCGGCCCCTAGAAGGCGGAAAGAACAGGCTAGGAGCGTGTTCACACAGGCCTGGAAATACAGCCTCCAGGATAGGCAGAAGACAACAGGCTAGAAGATAATACAGACAGGACACAGTTCAGACACGGGAACTGATACCGAAGGCAGGAAACTTAAACGGGACCTGGCATATCAGTGACCAGAAGCCAACTGACAGAACACAATGCTCAGGCAGGGTTTCTTGGGAGGAGCTGGGTTAAATACCAGGTGACAGACAGCAATAGGCTGAGGACGCATCAGGGGTGTGTCTGCAGCAGGTACAAGAAACCGGAAGTGATCGGGCGCCGCCCTTAAGCAGCAGAAACAGAGGCAAGCAGACAGCATGGAGGGAAGCCAGGCTAGCAGACTGGACTGGAGATCAAGTGCACGCTCTTGCACAGTGGGAGATGGACCACTATGCAAGGATGCCGCCAGGTATGTTACATATATATATATATATATATATATATATATACAGTGCCTACAAGTAGTATTCAACCCCCTGCAGATTTAGCTGGTTTGATAAGATGCAAATAAGTTAGAGCCTTCAAACTGCAAACGAGAGTAGGATTTATGAACAGAAGCATAAATCTTACAAACCAAAAAGTTATGTTGCTCAGTTGAATTTTATTAAATTTTAAACATAAAAGTGTGAGTCAATTATTATACAACCCCTATGTTTAATATTTTGTGGAATAACCCTTGTTTGCAATTACAGCTAATAATCGTCTTTTATAAGACCTGATCAGGCCGGCACAGGTCTGTGGAGTTATCTTGGCCCACTCCTCCATGCAGATCTTCTCCAAGTTATCTAGGTTCTTTGGGTGTCTCATGTGGACTTTATTCTTGAGCTCCTTCCACAAGTTTTCAATTGGGTTAAGGTCAGGAGACTGACTAGGCCACTCCAACACCTTGACTTTTTCCCTCTTGAACCAGGCCTTGGTTTTCTTGGCTGTGTGCTTTGGGTCGTTGTCTTGTTGGAAGATGAAATTACGACCCATCTTAAGATCCTTGATGGAGGAGCGGAGGTTCTTGGCCAAAATCTCCAGGTAGGCCGTGCTATCCATCTTCCCATGGATGCGGACCAGATGGCCAGGCCCCTTGGCTGAGAAACAGCCCCACAGCATGATGCTGCCACCACCATGCTTGACTGTAGGGATGGTATTCTTCGGGTCGTATGCAGTGCCATCCAGTCTCCAAACGTCACGTGTGTGGTTGGCACCAAAGATCTCGATCTTGGTCTCATCAGACCATAGAACCTTGAACCAGTCTGTCTCAGAGTCCTCCAAGTGATCATGAGCAAACTGTAGACGAGCCTTGACATGACGCTTTGAAAGTAAAGGTACCTTACGGGCTCGTCTGGAACGGAGACCATTGCGGTGGAGTACGTTACTTATGGTATTGACTGAAACCAATGTCCCCACTGCCATGAGATCTTCCCGGAGCTCCTTCCTTGTTGTCCTTGGGTTAGCCTTGACTCTTCGGAGAAGCCTGGCCTCGGCACGGGAGGACACTTTCAAAGGCTGTCCAGGCCGTGGAAGGCTAACAGTAGTTCCATAAGCCTTCCACTTACGGATGATGCTCCCAACAGTGGAGACAGGTAGGCCCAACTCCTTGGAAATGGTTTTGTACCCCTTGCCAGCCTTGTGACCCTCCACGATCTTGTCTCTGATGGCCTTGGAATGCTCCTTTGTCTTTCCCATGTTGACCATGTCTGAGTGCTGTTCACAAGTTTGGGGAGGGTCTTAAATAGTCAGAAAAGGCTGGCAAAAGAGATCTTTAATCCACACATGTGAAGCTCATTATTCTTGGTGCCTGAACTACTTCTTAATACTTTAGGGGGACCAAACAGAATTCTTGTGGTTTGAGGGGTTGAATAATAAATGACACTCTGAATTAACTTTTAACGTTTTTAAAAAACAAAAAAAACAAAAACAAAAACAAAATTTGCTGCAGTGCATTTCCCACTTCCAGGCTGATCTACAGTACAAATGTCACAATGCCAAGTTAATTCTGCATGTGTCAACCAGCTAAATCTGCAGGGGGTTGAATACTACTTGTAGGCACTGTATAATATATATAGATATATATGTATCTAGAATTGCACTGCCAGGTGGAATCATACTGTTTGTAGGGGAATGCACTGCTGCAGGTGCATCATACTGTGTCCGGGGAATGTACTATGGCGGCATCATAATGTGTCTATGGGAAGTTACTGTGGGGCAGGACCATCGCTAGCGTCAAAGATCTGGGGCTACGGCCCCGAATGGATCTCCTGCGACCGCCGCATTGAACTGTATCAGCATAAACATGACGCTGACACGGTTCAATCCCGTGATGGAGCAGCAAGCCACAAGCTCCCTGCCCTATCACTGTCTCGTAAGCTGGAGGCCGCGGTTTACGAGACATCAGCGTACTCACGCAGGCGGCACAATTATGTGAGAGCGTCGCTCTGCAGGACTGAAGAGAAGACAGAGGCTGTGGTGCCCGGAATCAGGATGAGGTGAGTATAAACTTCATTATTTTTTATATAAACGGGCTAAGGACCCATCATACCATATATGTGGGGACCATCATACTATATATATGGGGACCATCATGCTATATATAAGGGACAGTGGGGACCATCACATTATACATATGGGGCTGTGGGGGCCATCATACTATGTGTATGGAGGAAAGTGGGGACCATCATACTATATATATGAGGAGAAGTGTGGGCCATCATAATATATATGTGTGGACAGTGGGGGCCATCATAATATACTGTGTGTGTGTGTGTGTGTGTATATATATATATGTACAGTACAGACCAAAAGTTTGGACACACCTTCTCATTTAAAGATTTTTCTGTATTTTCATGACTATGAAAATTGTACATTCACACTGAAGGCATCAAAACTATGAATTAACACATATGGAATTATATACTTAACAAAAAAGTGTGAAACAACTGAAAATATGTCTTATATTCTAGGTTCTTCAAAGTAGCCACCTATATTGCGGTAGATCAGCTCACTTCGTTGCACACAGAGGTACACAGGAACAGTGTCTCTTTAAATCTTCTGTGGTTTATTAAAAGCACTGCATAAGCCACAGCATTGTTAGCAACACAAACACAGCCTTCCCAGCCTAACAGGGAAACAAAACATAACATATGGCACAGTCCTTGTTGCTACGGGTAACCGCACGCTTCAGGAACAAAAACAACCCAAGGTTTAGCTTTCCTTAACATGCACACCTCAGCTCCAGAGCTTGTGCCTGCAGGATCTCCCCACACCAAACACTGTGATTTTATCCTCTGAGTTCTTCCCTTTCTGCAGATGTTTAATCTCCCTAGCACTAAGATGGCTGATTAACCCACTCATGTGCTGGAACCTTTTTCCTATGTATAATTACTGCAGCTATTAATCTCAGTGCTACATATCTCCCCTCCAGTACTTTGCCAGTGAAGTTGTCACAATATATATGTGGGCAGTAGGGGCCATAATAATATATATATATGTGGACAGTGGGGCCATCATGCTATATATATATGGGGGAAAGTGGGGACCATCATACTATATATAGGGGGAGAAGTGGGGCCATCATACTATATTTATGGGGAGACGTGGGGCCATCATACTATACCCTACCGTTCAAAAGTTTGGGGTCACCCAGACAATTTTGTGTTTTCCATGAAAACTCATACTTTTATTTATCAAATGAGTTGCAAAATGAATAGAAAATTTAGTCCAGACATTGACAAGGTTAGAAATAATGATTTTTATTTTAAAAATAATTTTCTCCTTCAAACTTTGCTTTTGACAAAGAAAGCTCCCTTAGCAGCAATTACAGAATTGCAGACCTTTGGCATTCTAGCTGTTAATTTGCTGAGGTAATCTTGAGAAATTTCACCCCATACTTCCTGAAGCCCCTCCCACAAGTTGGATTGGCTTGATGGGCACATTTTGCGTGCCATACGGTCAAGCTGCTCCCACAACAGCTGTGCTTTTCTTTCAAAAATAATGAAATTTCTAAATGACCCCAAACTTTTGAACAGTAGTGTACATATGGGGAGAAGTGGGGACCATCATACTATAAATATGGGGAGAAGTGAGGCCATCATACTATATATATGGGGAGAAGTGGGGCCATCATACTTTATATATGGGGAGAAGTTGGGGGGACATCATACTATATATATGTGGAAAAGTAGGGCAATCATACTATACATATGGGGAGAAGCGGGCCGTCATGCTATACATATGGGGCGAAGTGGGGCCATCATAGCATATATATGGGGGAAGTGGGACCATCATACTCCATATATGGGGCAGTGGGGCCATCATACTGCACTGCTCAAAAAATAAAGGGAACACTTAAACAACAGAATATAACTCCAGGTAAATCAAACTTCTGTGAAATCAAACTGTCCACTTAGGAAGCAACACTGATTGACAATCAATTTCACATGCTGTTGTGCAAATGGAATAGACAATAGATGGAAATTATTGGCAATTATCAAGACACCCTCAATAAAGGAGTTGTTCTGCAGGTGGGGACCACAGACCACACCTCATTACCAATGCTTTCTGGCTGATGTTTTGGTCACTTTTGTGTTGGCTGTGTTTTCACACTCGTGGTAGCATGAGACGGACTCTACAACCCACAGAAGTTGCTCAGGTAGTGCAGCTCATCCAGGATGGCACATCAATGCAAGCTGTGGCAAAAAGGTTTGCTGTGTCTGTCAGCGTATTGTCCACAGGCTGGAGGCGCTACCAGGAGACAGGCCAGTACACCAGGAGACGTGGAGGGGGCCATAGGAGGGCAACAACCCAGCAGCAGGACCGCTACCTCCGGCTTTGTGCAAGGAGGAACAGGAGGAGCACGGCCAGAGCCCTGAAAAATGATCTCCAGCAGGCTACAAATGTGCATGTGTCTGCACAAACAGTTAGAAACCGACTCCATGAGGGTGGTATGAGGGCCCGACGTCCACAGATGGGGGTTGTGCTCAACACCGTGCAGGACGCTTGGCATTTGCCACAAAACACCAGGATTGGCAAAGGCGCCACTGGTGCCCTGTGCTCTTCACAGATGAAAGCAGGTTCACACTGAGCACATGTGACAGACGTGACAGAGTCTGGAGATGCTGTGGAGAGTGATCTGCTGCCTGCAACATCATTCAGCATGACCGGTTTGGCAGTAGATCAGTAATGGTGTGGGTTGGCAATTCTTTGGAGGGACGTATCACCCTCCATGTGATCGCCAGAGGTAGCCTGACTGCCACTAGGTACTGAGATGAGATCCTCAGACCCCTTGTGAGATCATATGCCGGTGCAGTTGGCCCTGGGTTCCTCCTAATGCAGGACAATGCCAGACCTCATGTGGCTGGAGTGTGTCAGTAGTTCCTGCAAGATGAAGGCATTAAAGCTATGGACTGGCCCGCCCGTTCCCCAGACCTGAATCCGATTGAGCACATCTGGGACATCATGTCTCGCTCCATCCCCCAACGTCACGTTGCACCACAGACTGTCCAGGAGTTGATGCATGCTTTAGTCCAGGTCTGGGAGGAGATCCCACAAAAGATCATCCGCAACCTCATCAGGAGCATGCCCAGGCGTTGTAGGGAGGCCATACAGGCACGTGGAGGCAACACACAATACTGATCCTCATTTTGACTTGAGTTGGATCAGCCTGTAGTGTGTTTTTCCACTTTAATTTTGGGGGTGACTCCAAATCCAGGCCTCCATTGGTTAATAAATTTGATTTCCATTGATGACTTTTGAGTGATTTTGTTGTCAGCACATTAAAATTTGCACATAACAAAGTATTCAATGAGAATATTTCATTCATTCAGATCTAGGATGTGTTATTTGAGTGTTCCCTTTATTTTTTTTGAGCAGTGTATATATATGAGGTAGTGGGGACAATCATACTATATATATGGGGTAGTGGGGCCCCTTATACTGTATAGAGATGAACTGTGGGGACCATCACAAGGGGGCAGTGGGGCCATAATATTCCATATAGGGGGCTGTAGGGACATGATACTATATATAGAGGGGCTGTGGGATCATCATACTATATATAGGATGCTGTGGAGGACATAATACCGTAAATAGAGAGCTGTTTGTGGCCATCATACTAATATATATATATATATATATATATATATATATATATATATATATATATATATATACAGTACAGACCAAAAGTTTGGACACACCTTCTCATTTAAAGATTTTTCTGTATTTTCTTGACTATGAAAATTGTACATTCACACTGAAGGCATCAAAACTATGAATTACCACATGTGGAATTATATACTTAACAAAAAAGTGTGAAGCAACTGAAAATATGTCTTATATTCTAGGTTCTTCAAAGTAGCCACCTTTTGCTCTGATGACTGCTTTGCACACTCTTGGCATTTTCTTGATGAGCTTCAAGAGGTAGTCACCGGAAATGGTCTTCCAACAATCTTGAAGGAGTTCCCAGAGATGCTTAGCACTTGTTGGCCCTTTTGCCTTCACTCTGCGGTCCAGCTCACCCAAAACATTCTCGATTGGGTTCAGGTCTGATGACTGTGGAGGCCAGGTCATCTGGCGTAGCACCCCATCACTCTCCTTCTTGGTCAAATAGCCCTTACACAGCCTGGAGGTGTGTTTCGGGTCATTGTGCTGTTGAAAAATAAATGATGGTCTAACTAAACGCAAACCGTATGGAATAGCATGCTGCTGCAAGATGCTGTGGTAGCCATGCTGGTTCAGTATGCCTTAAATTTTGAGTAAATCCCCAACAGTGTCACCAGCAAAGCACCCCCACACCATCACACCGCCTCCTCCATGCTTCACGGTGGGAACCAGGCTTGTAGAGTCCATCCTTTCACCTTTTCTGCGTCGCGCAAAGACACGGTGGTTGGAACCAAAGATCTCAGATTTGGACTCATCAGACCAAAGCACAGATTTCCATTGGTCTAATGTCCATTCCTTCTGTTCTTTAGCCCAAACAAGTCTCTTCTGCTTGTTGCCTGTCCTTAGCAGTGGTTTCCTAGCAGCTATTTTACCATGAAGGCCTGCTGCACAAAGTCTCCTCTTAACAGTTGTTGTAGAGATGTGTCTGCTGCTAGAACTCTGTGTGGCATTGACCTGGTCTCTAATCTGAGCTGCTGTTCACCTGAGTTTTCTGAGGCTGGTGACTCAGATAAACTTATCCTCAGAAGCAGAGGTGACTCTTGGTCTTCCTTTCCTGGGGCGGTCCTCATGTGAGCCAGTTTCTTTGTAGCGCTTGATGGTTTTTGCAACTGCACTTGGGGACACTTTCAAAGTTTGCCCAATTTTTCAGACTGACTGACCTTCATTTCTTAAAGTAATGATGGCCACTCGTTTTTCTTTACTTAGCTGCTTTTTTTCTTGACATAATACAAATTCTAACAGTCTATTCAGTAGGACTATCAGCTGTGTATCCACCTGACTTCTGCACAACACAACTGATGGTCCCAACCCCATTTATAAGGCAAGAAATCCCACTTATTAAACCTCACAGGGCACACCTGTGAAGTGAAAACAATTTCCGGTGACTACCTCTTGAAGCTCATCAAGAGAATGCCAAGAGTGTGCAAAGCAGTCATCAAAGCAAAAGGTGGCTACTTTGAAGAACCTAGAATATAACACATATTTTCAGTTGTTTCACACTTTTTTGTTAAGTATATAACTCCATATGTGTTAATTCATAGTTTTGATGCCTTCAGTGTGAATGTACAATTTTCATAGTCATGAAAATACAGAAAAATCTTTAAATGAGAAGGTGTGTCCAAACTTTTGGTCTGTACTGTATATATATATATATATATATATATATATATAGGTTTATAGAGACATCATACTATTTGTGGGGAGCTGGTGACACCATCATAGTATACTATACAACCCCGTGCAAAAATTATGGAATCACCGGTCTAAGAGGATGTTCATTCAGTTGTTTAATGTTGTTGAAAAAAAGCAGATCACAGACATGGCACAAAACTAAAGTCATTTCAAATGGCAACTTTAGGGCTTTAAGAAACACTAAAAGAAATCAAGATAAAAATGTGGTACTCAGTAAGGGTAATTTTTTTCAGACCAAGCAGAGGGAAAAAATTATGGGGCACTTGGGATATTTTATCCTTCAAAGGAGCATACAGGGCCTTTCTATGTAGCACAGTAGGGGCATTAATACTCTTTAATTTCTTGGGGGAGGGAGTAATCATAGTAATGACATAATTTTTTAAATATTGGGGTCACTGTTCCACACTGCAGGTGCACACAGAATGAGGAGTTTTTGTAGGTTGGGAATAGATGGAGATGGCTCTGGAAATGTGAGAAGTCAAATGTGTCTTTGTTGTAATCTCTGCAGCCGAGTCCTGACTGTAAGAAGTGGTCATGGACGTTTGGGCCAAATGGAAAAGACGGGGAAAGTGAACGGCCCCATTCAGAAAGAACGTCATCATCAAAGAAAGTCACCATCTATAACTATACTGTTATCACGTGTATGTTCTGTGGGACTGGTATCTACCAATATACAGTTACTGTAAGGTGGTAATATTATTATTATTATTATTGCTCTTTTTAGTAGCGTTTTTTCTTTTCTTTTTTTATTTAGTAACAGCTTAATGTATTTCAGTCATTATGTAGTAGAAGGTGTATGGTGGTATCAATGGTCTTTGTATAGGGTGTTTTGTTATGTAGAGGTAATGGTAGTATTATATTATGTATTTGCTGTGTAGTGACAATGGTAGTGGACATTGTGTAGCTGTATTGTTTTGGCCTGTTATAGTAGTAATTTTGATCATGTTAGTCTTTGTATAGTGTACTTTTAGCTAGCAACATTGTTATACTGTAATTATATATGTATAGATGCTATTTTAAATGGCTGTGGGGGGGCCATATGGGGAGACATGCACTTTGGGGCTTGGGCCCTTGATCTTTTAGGACCCCAGCAATGCCCCTGCTGTTGGGGCTATCATAATGTGTGGGCGGTGGGCAATCTGAGCATTATACTGTAAGTGGGGTCATCTTTCTATATTTTGAGTACCGCAGGGCCATAAAAGTGGAACCATGCTGTGTCGAAACACTTGTCACGCAAGGTGTAGGAAAGACTTAGTGCAACACAAAGGGAAGAGGGAAAGAGAGCCAAGACTCTAGGGAAAAGGGGATGTGGAGACCTCCTAGGTTGATCTAGCGTCACCCTGTCTCCCCTAATGTTTCTGTATTGGCTCTTCACCAATCGCCACACGCGTACCTCGCCCTGTCTTTCCCTGGTGTATGGCTAAGTCTAGGGAAGGGAGGAGATGAGCACTAGTCAATCTCCACTAAACACTATAGGCAACAGGGGTAGACAAACAGGGGGAAATTGTTTAGCTTTAGACAAACTCCAGACAAATGCGCACACTTGCTCAAGATCCAGATAGGACAAAGTACTGCTCTTGTTAAGCTTTCACAAGTAGTAATGAATATCACTGGCACCTCCCTCTGAAACACAGCAGGTATCTATGCACCCAGGCAGGGTGTTAATTATCCAGGGTGAGGTAGCCACTGGGTCCTAGAGACAGCCTCTCAGAAGATGTCTGTAATGCCAAAAGTAGAGATCTCCTGCAACCAACTGCAGGGCGACTGTCTGTCACCTCTGACACACCCGTGACAACAATAATGGGCTTCACTTAAAGCAAAGTTTCTGTGTAGGGAAGTGGCTCAGTAGAAATTGTGGCAGCATGCTATGCAATGTGTCCTTCTTTGCTTTCTTTCAAAGCTAAAAGGTATGGATATTGTATCTATTATATTTACAGATGACATAATTATTTATCCTCAAAGCTTTTCATATATCGATAGGAGAAATCAGAAGTCAGAATTTCAGTGAAACACACAAAGCTGTAGGGAGCAAGATATATTATTGTTATTGGGTTACAAAAAAAGGAAATAGAGGAAGTAGAAGAAGGCTTCAATTTTGTCATAACAACATAATTATATCCTATAAAGGGCTATACTACACATTAATTTAATGTTTGAACTACGGCTATGAAGTTCACTTCTATAATTATGAATGGAAGGTTTTAAATCCAATATGATAATGAGTATGAAGCTTAGTGTAAAGAGATGACTAAATAAAAATATTTACATACAAAGAAATTCCTACAGCTCAACAGAATAATTAATTGTCCTAATTGAGAAAAGGGATGTTATTAAGCAGATAATGTGTTCAATGATAACATGTGAAGAGCAGCCTTCAATAAATGTAAAATGTGCAATTAAGTTAACAATTTATAGACTGTATAGCAGTTGCAAAACTAGGTAGGGTTGGCATGTGGCGCAGCCAGCAGTGGAACTTCGTCAATCTGCCTAATGTGGCGATTCATGGTGTGTCCCAGATGGTAGCATTCTGTAACCCTCTGGGAAAGGAATTTGGCCATTCTCCAAGCAAGTTGTTAAGCTGACAGATGGCTTGGTGAACATGTATAGGCTTGGTCCCTGTGTTCTCAAATACTCTCCTATATGGGTTCATGGCGACTTACAGCAGCATGAGGTCACCTGATCACGTTACAGATGTCACTCCAAGCCACAAAGGAGTAAAAGATGGTAATTAAGTAAGTGCTGAAGAATGGAGCTGAAGAAACTGTAGTTTTATTGTGGAGGGATAGTATGAGGGGGCACCATGTACAAGCTGAGCAATGAGGGGGGCCGTATGCAGGGGACAGTATGCAGAGGGGGAAAGTGTGAGAAAGGGGCACAGTTTAGAAAATGAACAGTAAAATCCAAAATGTTGGCCTACTGAAATGGGTAGCGCCCCGAGGGTTCGGCCGCTACAGGGGTATTGCACCTCTGCCAGAGGTGTGATATTCCACTCCCAGGTAAGGATGGAGTATGGACCAGGGCTCAGTTAGCTGCATACAGCACACACACCCCATTTCCGAGGGACAGCTCAACGGTGCTCCCACTAGACAGAAGTGCAGGCACGACCGACTATGTCCCTGTCTGGAGTGGGGAGGGGGGTGGAACACCCAGTGCTGTAGGGGCAGATAGGGGTTGGTTCCTGAGCGTAGATAGGAGCTCATTGGTTGCTGGTCACCTGGACTCATGGTCAGAGGGAGGTATAAAAGGTGGGCACCATCTTAGAACAGTGTTCAGTCTGTGAGGAGAGGAGAGCTGACAGGGAGCAGCAGCTCAGGCTGAGTGCTGCTCCAGAGGCAGGCTTAGAGAAGAGGCCGGAGCCTGAGAGGAGAAGGAGAAGTGGGCCTGGAGAAGAGGCCAAGGGAAGGAGGAGAAGACAGAACAGGAAAGAAGGAGAAGAGAGAGAGAAACAGAAGGGCTCAGGAACAAGAAGGTGGAAGGGACCCTAAGAACCCACGAGAATCCAGGGTGAAGGGTCAGGCAGATTAAGGGTACCGGATCCCAAGTTGGTGGAGGAGAAACTACCCTCAGCCAAAGACCGGTCGTCGTGATCATTTATTGGTGCGACACCTCATCAAACCTGCTAGGAAGGCACCATATAGGACAGCGGAGGACGGGGCCCACGTTTACCCGCACAAGTCCGCGGCAGCTGGACAAAAGTGGGTCACTGGTGAGGCAGGCCAGAGAAAGGATTAAAGGGGGTCCTGTGCCATGCTCCTGAACTGCCTGGGAGTTGACCGAGCCCCTCACCTGGTGGATGCAGCACGGCTCGGGCAGTCATTCCCTGCAGAAGTGACTTGGATATTAACTGTGAGTAAAGACCCTGGACTGCAGTACGTGGTCTGTGTGCTTTTTCGCTCCTCCGGCACTACCGGTACTGGGACTCTCACCACCATCACTCCCACCATCCACTACACTGCCCTGGGGCCGCACTCTTCCCGTGAGGAGTCACATCATCCCAGCTGCATACATCATCAGCCCCAGCGGTCTGCCCTGCAGCGGCGGTTCCTAACAACCGCAATCCACGGGTGGCATAGTCGGACATAATCAATAGCACATAACGGACTACCACTGGCCTGACCACCCTGAGCCACGGAACCGGGTTGCCACTACTACTCCCATCGTTCCCTATTGCCCGGATCCGAGTGCCCCACGGCCCAGGGGGCGAGTCAGCTTTGGCGTAGTCGGCAGGATCGTTACCCACCCGCCACAAGCGGGTATTGCGCGCCTGATAAAAGACTGTTTTATTGTACGAAAGATGGCGCCCGCCCCAGAAGAACGAGCGCCATAATGTGCACGGCAAAAGACAACAGGAAGCCACCTCCCATCGTGGGACAGGTCCCAGAATGGCGCCAAAGAAAAAGCACGCCCCCAGCAGCCCTGAGCACGGCTGTGGAGATGTCCATCAAGGTGGGGGCGCTGCCCCTGAAAGTGATTGTCACCAAGTTGCCCCGGGACCACCCCCAATGGGGGTGGGAAGAGAAGAAAACTGTGGGGCAGGGTGCGGTCTGGATCAGTCTGGCCAGGCCGCACCCAAAGATAGAGACAGGAACCAGCTCCAGCGCCCTGGCACGTGGCCTGCTGCAGGCCGAATCCCCATGCAGCTTTACGGAGCTGCTAGCACACCTCCCCAAGGAAGACCTCGAGTATGTGCGGGCTGCGCTGGAGGAGCTGGACCGGAGGATGGTCCGGGTGCAGCGGGACGTGATTGCCGAGTGGAAAGAAGAAATGGCTCGGCGGGCCGTGATCCTGCAGCAGGAGGCGCCGTCGACGTCCAGCGGCACACCAGCCACCGAGGGCAGTGAAAGCAGAGCGGAGGCCGAGGACGACGCCGCGGAGGAGGCTGCGACAGCAGAGGCAGGTAACGGAGACGCCCCTACCCCGAACCCTGGGGCCGCCGACCTGCCCCTGCACCCAGTTGCGGAGCCCAACGTACTTGAACCCGCCATCGACACCGTGCCTCCACCGCTACCAACCGGTTCCCAGGCCATCGACACCACCAGCGAGCCCCGCCCCACGCCGTGTCCTCTGACCCCGGGCGTGATCAGCAGACCACAATCGCAGGCCCGGTCGCAAGGCCTAGCGCCCCCGTACGCCGCCCGTCGACGGGAGTACTGCCGCCAACAGCTGGAGGTGTTCGAGAGGGAGCAGCGGGAGCGGCGCATGAAACAGGAGAAGTTGCAGGCCCAAAGTGCGGAGCAGAAGATGAAGGCCCGACGAGATCCCCGAGCTGCCCGCGGTCCCCGAGTCACCGGGACTGTCGTGAAATTTCACATGGAACATGGCTGCGGTTTCATCCGAGACCCTGAGACCATCAGCGATGTGTTCGTGACGAGGAGAGATGTGGAGAGCCACCTGCCGGAGGGTCATCGAGGGCGAGATCTGTTTCCAGGGGATGTGGTGTCTTACACCCGACACCAAGGCGTGAAGGGATGGTACGCCATCCACGTCCACAGAGTAGTAGAGGAGGAGGAGCAGCACTACTCGGACTCTGAGTACCAGGAGGGCCCGGACGGGCCTGAAGATCATGAGGAAGAAGGAGCATCAGGAGGACACCGTTACCAGTGAACGGTAAAGTGGAATTGTACATAGTTACCCGTCAGGGTACAGAGAACTGTGTGGGACTGTTTCAAATTGAGTGTGGTCCCCGTTGGACTGATATAGGACTGTGTGAAAGTTATCCCCTACATCCCCTACCAGGCTGAGGACTGTGAGCAGCCATTTCCCTTCCCAAAACTGGCCGAGGACTGAGAGCGGCCACCCCTTTGTATATAGTTGCGCTTCTTAAAGCGCCCCCTACTGGTTTTATAAAAAAGACTGCAACGTCTACCTCAAGGCAAATTTGCTGGACTGTTGCACTTAGAAGAAGAAAGAACACCTGGTCGCAAGTTGCACCGCGGCCATGATCCAAGAATCCAAGAATGCGCTTTACTTAAAAATGTTTTACATGAGAAAGTTTAATATGCTGCTAGAAAATGTTTTACATAATTTTGAGACCGTTTTATATGATAAGTGACAAAAGAGTTCCAGAAGTATTAGTATGTGTTTTATAATAGTGTGACAAGAAAAGAAAAGTGTGTCCCATAAAGGGAGTTGAACAATGTCGTCCGTTTCTAAATGTAAAAAGTTTTAAAAAGTTTTGCATGTCCTGTAATCGACTGTTTTTGCTCTTTTCCAGCCCGAGGACGTGCTGTGCTTTACCAGGGGGGAATGTAGCGCCCCGAGGGTTCGGCCGCTACAGGGGTATTGCACCTCTGCCAGAGGTGTGATATTCCACTCCCAGGTAAGGATGGAGTATGGACCAGGGCTCAGTTAGCTGCATACAGCACACACACCCCATTTCCGAGGGACAGCTCAACGGTGCTCCCACTAGACAGAAGTGCAGGCACGACCGACTATGTCCCTGTCTGGAGTGGGGAGGGGGGTGGAACACCCAGTGCTGTAGGGGCAGATAGGGGTTGGTTCCTGAGCGTAGATAGGAGCTCATTGGTTGCTGGTCACCTGGACTCATGGTCAGAGGGAGGTATAAAAGGTGGGCACCATCTTAGAGCAGTGTTCAGTCTGTAAGGAGAGGAGAGCTGACAGGGAGCAGCAGCTCAGGCTGAGTGCTGCTCCAGAGGCAGGCCTAGAGAAGAGGCCGGAGCCTGAGAGGAGAAGGAGAAGTGAGCCTGGAGAAGAGGCCAAGGGAAGGAGGAGAAGACAGAACAGGAAAGAAGGAGAAGAGAGAGAGAAACAGAAGGGCTCAGGAACAAGAAGGTGGAAGGACCCTAAGAACCCACAAGAATCCAGGGTGAAGGGTCAGGCAGATTAAGGGTACCGGATCCCAAGTTGGTGGAGAAACTACCCTCAGCCAAAGACCGGTCGTCGTGATCATTTATTGGTGCGACACCTCATCAAACCTGCTAGGAAGGCACCATATAGGACAGCGGAGGACGGGGCCCACGTTTACCCGCACAAGTCCGCGGCAGCTGGACAAAAGTGGGTCACTGGTGAGGCAGGCCAGAGAAAGGATTAAAGGGGGTCCTGTGCCATGCTCCTGAACTGCCTGGGAGTTGACCGAGCCCCTCACCTGGTGGACGCAGCACGGCTCGGGCAGTCATTCCCTGCAGAAGTGACTTGGATATTAACCGTGAGTAAAGACCCTGGACTGCAGTACGTTGTCTGTGTGCTTTTTCGCTCCTCCGGCACTAGCCGTACTGGGACTCTCACCACCATCACTCCCACCATCCACTACACTGCCCTGGGGCCGCACTCTTCCCGTGGGGAGTCACATCATCCCAGCTGCATACATCATCAGCCCCAGCGGTCTGCCCTGCAGCGGCGGTTCCTAACAACCGCAATCCACGGGTGGCGTAGTCGGACATAATCAATAGCACATAACGGACTACCACTGGCCTGACCACCCTGAGCCACGGAACCGGGTTGCCACTACTACTCCCATCGTTCCCTATTGCCCGGATCCGAGTGCCCCACGGCCCAGGGGGCGAGTCAAATGTATGTTCAGTAAATGCACTCAATACCTGGTCGGGCTTCTTTTGTATCAATTACTGCATCATTGCGTCGTGGAATGGAGTCGATCAGCCTGTGACCCTGCTGAGGTGTTATGGATGCCCAGGTTGCTTTGATAGCAGCCTTCAGCATCTGCACTGTTGGGTCTGGTGTCTCTCATCTTACTCTTGACAATACCCCATAGATTCTCTATGGGGTTAAGGTCAGCATAGTTTGCTGGCCAATCAAGTACAGCAATACTGTTGTTTTTTAACCAGGTAGTGGTACTTTTGGCAGTGTGGACAGGTGCCAAGTCCTAGTGGAGAATGAAATTTACATCTCCAAAAAGCCTGTCGGCAGAGGGAAGCATGAAGTGCTGTAAAATTTCCTGGTAGACGGCTGCGCTGACTTTGGTCTTGAAAAAACACAGTGGACCTACACCAACAGATGACATGGCTCCCCAAACCATCACTGATTGTGGAAACTTCACATTAGACCTCAAGCAGCTTGGATTGTGTGCCTCTCCACTCTTCCTCCAGACTCTGGGAACTTGATTTCCAAATGAAAATTGGATCTTTGGGACCTTGTGGAGTGTGTCAATAACTGCCTTCTGGACATCTGTCAAGTCAGCAGTCTTCCCCATGATTTTGGAGACTACTGAAACAGAATAAGGGACCTTTTTAAATGCTTAGGAAGCCTTTGCATGTGTTTTTTGTTAATTATTTTAATTTACTGAGATAATGACTTTTGTGTTTTCATTGGCTGTAAGCCATAATAATCAACATTAACAGAAATAAACACTCGAAATAGATCACTCTGGGTGTAATGACTCTATATAATATATGAATTTCACTTTTTGTATTGAAGAACTGAAATAAATTAACTTTTTGATGATATTCTAATTTTGAGAGATGCACCTGTACATGGCTTTGTTAATAAAGTTTTGTGCCGTCTGACAAGTTAAGGACTTCTACATCTGTATTTATTTTAGGAGCATTAATTATATAATTAAGCAGTGTTGCATGTCAAATCATAACAGTGTGCAATATCCTCACTGTCAAGATTCAGCTCTGCTTTCCGACTTTAGTGGTCATCACATGACCACTCATAACTGATTTTCATTTATGTTCAAGTGTCAACTAGATTCTCTTCCTGTTTCTATAATTAAAACAGTGGTTCTGCAGTTTTTAGCTTTTTTATCACTGAACATTGAGAGAACTAGGAAGAGAAGTTAGTCGGTATGTGCCTGTAAGTATGCAAATTGCATATGAGCGGTCACATGATGACTACTCAAACCGCTAGAGTTGTGTATAGGAGGAGGCACAAAACTGAATTTTTGCCCCATGTACAGGAAAACTTTGATTCACCTCTGCTTTACATTATATGGTCCATTATCCAAAAATGTTATTAGTTAATTTCTTCAGTTCTGTTGTCCAATGCAAGCTCTCTGTGCCTGTGCTGCTTCCACATCAGAGGAGTAAAAATATCCCATTTGAGTTATTAGGGTTTAGAGATAACTCTTGTAATGGTGTTGAGGTATATAGATTTCTTTTATAAATTAGAAAATGTTTAAGAATATTTAGTCATTAATATGTTAAAGCTTAAAGGCATTGACTGGCTTCTAAGCAAAATTTACTAGCAGCAGGGATGTCTTGCAAATAATAAAATTAAGCTCTGCTGGGTTGCACCAGGACAAGTAGCAATGGTGTCCAGCAGGGGTGGATTAAGAGTAGCAAGGGCCCCGGGCAGTTTAGAAGGTGCGGCCCCTCCCCCCCCCCCCACACACACACACCTGATGTATCACGTGACATGTCACATAATCCCCTGTGATAGATCATGTGATAGTTCACGTGAAATTAATTTGGCACAATATTAATTATAATAATTTTTTTTAGGCTGTGTGCCCACTACGCGTTTTTTAAGCGTTTCCGCAGTGGCAATTCCGCTGCAGAAACGCTTAAAAAACGCTTGGTAGAAGGCCTGCCACGTTCCCCAATGATAATCCGCATGTGCTATGCACATGCTGCGGAAATTTCCGCTGCGGATTATCATTGTGGAAAAATCCGCAGCACTACCAATTATTTTGCGGAAGAGCGGCGCTTTCGCCGCCATTGACTTGCATTGGAACACATGGAATCCACATCACTGCATCTGTACATGCAGAATCCATGCGTTTCAATGTGCGGATGGTACCCGGGTTTGGAGAAGAGGAGACTGTCCTCCGGACCCGGGTACCATAGAACCTGTAAAAAAAGAATAAAATAAAAAATAAATATTATACTTACCTTCTGATGGCCCCCGGTGTCTTTATCCGATGCATCCTGGCTTGCCGGCAGCTCGCGATGGTCTGAAAAGGACCTGCCGTGACGTCATTTAGTCATGTGACGGGTCACACGACCGCTGACGTCGGCAGGCCATCAGAAGGTAAGTATATATTTATTATCAACCCGCATGCGGAAATGCATGTGAAGAACGCTTCACATCAGCATGTCCCTGTCAGGAAAAACGCATGTACAATCCGCATGTACAATCCGCATGCGTTTTTTCTGCCAGGGAGATGCAGAAATGCTCCAAAAAAATCCGGAGCATTTCTGCATCGTGGGCACATAGCCTTACATTAATTGTATGACTCAATATTGAGCACATGTAGCCATCTATACACAGCAGGAGGCCGCACGTAGCCATCTATACACGGCAGGAGGCCGCACGTAGCCATCTATACACGGCAGGAGGCCGCACGGCGCCATCTATACACAGCGGGAGGCCGCACGGAGCCATCTATACACAGCGGGAGGCCGCACAAGCCATCCATACACAACGGGAGGCCGTACGGCGCCATCCATACACAGCGGGAGGCCGCACGGCGCCATCCATACACAGCGGGAGGCCGCACGGAGCCATCTATACACAGCGGGAGGCCGCACGGAGCCATCTATACACAGCGGGAGGCCGCACGGAGCCATCTATACACGGCGGGAGGCCGCACGGAGCCATCTATACACGGCGGGAGGCCGCACATAGCCATCTATACACGGCGGGAGGCCACACGGAGCCATCTATACACGGCTGGAGGCCGCACGGAGCCATCTATACAAGGCGGGAGGCCACACGGAGCCATCTATACACGGCGGGAGGCCGCACGGAGCCATCTATACACAGCGGGAGGCCGCACGGCGCCATCTATACACAGCGGGAGGCCGCACGGTGCCATCTATACACAGCAGGAAGCCGCAAGGCGCCCCCCCAAAGACAGCAGGAGGCCGCACGGCGCCATCTATACTCAGCAAGAGGCCGCACGCAGTCACGCACGCACACAAACATATACAGACATATACATACACGCATAAACACATTTGAAACACAAAAATACATATAAACAGACATCACACAATATCTGCCTGCACACACATACATACATACACACACACTCACCATCCCCCGGCTCGGCTCCAGTCCTCCTGGCTCCTGCTCCTCTCCGGTGGTAAGTAGCAGTGCAGGCCGGGTGCGCACTGCTTGACGTCACAGCTAGGAGACACGGCCGCGCACAGGGCCGTGTCTCCTAGCAGTGATGCGGCCGGGCCAGCACAGGGAAGTTAACTGCTGCAGTGCTGGCCCGGCCGATGAAAAAGCAGCGGTCGTGCACCGCTGCTGGGGGAGCGGTCCGGGGGCCCTCCCCGCCACTGTCTGCCGGTATGTGCCGCGGGGCCGCACATATAATGAGGGCAATCCGGCCATAGACACCCAGGAGCCCCGGGTCCCCTGGAGACTCAAGGCCCCGGGCGGTAGCCCGGATTGCCCTCATTATAATCCGCCTATGGTGTCCAGCTCTATCGTCACTTGACCACTACTGAATCCTGTGATTAGCTGCAGCGGTTAGCAGTTTAGCGTTTTAACAAAAGCACATCCAATGCAGCTAATCACTGACTTAAGCAGTCAGGAAGAAGATTATGTGAACAGTTAGCATTTGCAGCAATTTTTTCAGTTGCAAAAAGCAGAGTTTTGCCAGGAAAAACTCTGTGTAAAAGACATGTGTTTTTCAACATTTTTGATGCATTTATACTTGCGTTTTTTTCCATCCATGGGTAAAAAAAGTTGCAAAAATGCTGAAAGAATTAACATGCTGTAGAGATGAAAAAAAAACAGCTTTGAAGGTTCAAATCTGTATGGAAAAAATAGGCAGCATGTGCATGAGAATTCGGAAATTTTATTCACGTTGCTGTCAGGGATTTTGTAGGATATCAGTCAGGTGTTTTAGTGAACAATTATACTAAGGAGATTACAATGATCATAATTTTAATATGTGGTGTAAGGCAGTCGGCGGTGGAGGTGTCTCTTGCAGGACCACAATCTGTAGCAGAATTATGTTGTTAGTCTACTGCTGCTGGTACAGCTGCTGCTGATCCTGCTGTTGCCGGTGCTACTTTTGCTGTTGCGCAAGAAACTGCAGCTGGTGCTGCTCCGGCTGTTGTGGCTGTAACTGCAGCTGTTGCTGTTGGGAGAGGAACAACTGCTTTAGTATTTCTTCCATGTTATCAGCAGGCCTGAGCTGTAGCGTTGCAGGCTTGACCACCGACATGCAGTTTTCTTTGGGGTATGCCTCAGTTCACCCTGCCGCATTCTCCACCATATGTAAGGCAGCGGCTTTCACAACTCTGCAGTAATGAGGCAGTGACCCAAGATAGTTCAACTTAAATGTCTTTATTTCGGCAACTTACAAAACAAACTCAAACATTATCCTCTGGCTCACCGCCAGATCGTCTGTAACAGCCCCTATCAATCCGTTGCCGTGGGCGATGACACCATCATGTAACTCGTGGGTGTGGCAATGGCTTTTGCTCTCTCTGGCTCTGACCTGTGTTCAGTCTCACACAGACCTGTTATACACAGAACTCCTGCTCTATTGCTTGCAAAACCAATATGGACACGCCTGGACCTTAAAGCGAACCTATCATGACTCATCACGATTTTGCTACGTAAACTACAGGCAGTGTCAGGTTGGCATTGTTACCCTGATTAAAATAATACCTAGGTTGATGAAATCCGTCCTGTGGTTGTTGTTTAATCTTTATTTGCAGTTTGGAGATAATTAGATTCTCGTGCTTTGGGGCTGGCCTGTGAGCGGGTCTTTCTTTGGTAATCTGGCATTATCTTCATCATTGTGGCTTAAATGACAGGTCACTGATCCTTCATATTGTGGTCTTTTAAAAAATTTTTTTTAACTCCAGCAAAATGGCGCTTGCTGACAGATGCTACTGTGCACGTGCCACGGCCATTTTGCTGGAGCCCAATTTTTTTTTGCTTCAACAAAGTGACACCGGCACATGCGCAGTAGCATCTATCTGCAAGGAATGCTCTTGTTCTGCTCAAGCTCTGCCCACTGGTGGGCGGCGCATGAACAGTAGCATCTATTGCTTGCCGATAGATGCTACTGCGCATGCGCCGGCGGCATTTTGTTGGAGTAAAAAATGGCCGCGATGCGTGCGCAGTAGCATCTATCAGCAAGTGATAGATGCTACTGGGCATGAGGAGGTGCCAACGCCATTTTGTTTGAGCAAAAAATTTTTTTAGATCCAGCAAAATGGCAGCGTCGCGTGTGCAGTAGCATCTATCGGCAAGTGATAGATGCTACTGCAAATGCGCGGGTGCCAGCGCCATTTTTTTTAAAAAATAGATCACAATATGAACTGCTCAAGCGCAGTATTTAAAATAGGAGGCAGGTCACTGAAGGTTCAGTGACTTGTCATTTAAGCCCATAAGGATAAATACGAGAACAGAGTACCAATAAAAGATCCGTTCACAGGCCCGCCCTGGAGCAGGAGCATATCATTATCTCCAAACTGGCGCGTGCACAGTAGCATCTGTCAGCAAGTGCCATTTTGATGGAGTTAAATTATTTTTTTAAAAGACCACAATTTGAACTGCGCAAGTGCATTGTTTAAAATAGCAGGATCAGTGACCTGTCATTGAAGCCACAATGATGAAGATAATGCCAGATTACCAAAGAAAGACCTGCCCACAGTCCTGCCCCATAGCACGAGAATATATTATCTTCAAACTGCAAATTAAGATTAAACAACAACCACAAGGCAGATTTCATCAACCCAGGCATCATTTTAATCCATGTAATGGCGTCAACCTGACACTGCCTGTAGTTTACTTAGCAAAATCCTGATGACAGGTTCGCTTTAACTGAAAACTTAAATGGGAATCGTGGACATGGGCCACTCCCAAGACCCGGAGTGGAGGGAGAGATCCATCCCACTACCATCCTACAGATCTCTCCAAAACTAAAAGTCCATGTCAGGTTTTCCTAAATCAGACTTGGTCAAATAGCTTGACCAAGTCCACACTCTCTTTTATTTTGCATTATAACCACCGTTGTGGCTGTAATTAAAATGCTCTCCAGCGGGTTCAGTATGTTTCTATGCACATCCTGGGGGACACAACAATCTTCGTATATGATTCCCATGACTGCCTCACAGTGGGTTGATACACAGTCATTAACTGAAACAGCTGTGTAGGTAGCTTAAAACAGGGTGAGGAATATCCAAAATATGCTATAAAGGTGAGGTTGTGGAAAACAGTTAAATGGCACAGGTCATACACTATGGCAAGACTGAGCACAAGACACAAGGTAGTTACAGTATATTGCATCAGCAACATATCTCCCAGGCAAAGATTTCAAAACAGACTTGGGTTTCAAGATGTGCTGTTCAAGCTCTTTTGAAGCTGCATCAAGAAGTGGACAACATTGAGGACCATGGAAACAGTGGTCTGCCAAGGAAACTTAGTGCAGCAGAAGAAAGACATATTAGGCTTACTCCCCTTTGAAATCCGAAGATGTCCAAAGGTGCATTAAGCTCAGAACATGTAGCAATCAGGGGAACCATTTATATCCATCTACTGTTCAGAGGAGTCTGGCCAGAAGTGGTCTTCATGGATGGATTGTGGCTAAAAAGCCATACATTTGACATGGAAATAAGGCCAAGCAACTCAACTATTCACAAAAACATAGGAACCTGGATTCAGAAAAATGGCAACAGGATCTTTGGACTGATGAGTCAACATGTGAAATATTAAGCTGTGACAGAAAGCAGTTTGCTCACTAAAGGGCTGAACAGCAGTATCTGCAGTCAACAGTGAAGCATGGTGGAGGTTCCTTACAAGTTTGGGGCTGCAATTCAGCAAATGGAGTTGGGGGTTTGGTCAGAATTAATGGTGTCTTCAACGCTGAGAAATACAGGTAGATACTTATCTATCATATAATATAATCAGGGAGGATCCTGATTGGCTTCAAATGTATTCTGCAGCAGGACAGTAACCCCAAACATACAACCAAAGTCATTAAACTATCTCTAGTGGAAAGAACAAGTAGCCCTGGAAGTAATGATTGTTGGTATATGCAACAGTTGTGGACTTCTTTGCTTGTGTGAAGGAGGACTTTATGCTGATCTGACAGTAGATGGCGATGTTGTGTAAAGTTTCCTTGTTTACTGTATTGTAAAAGAAAAAAAAGTCTCTCTTGTACTTTCTGTTTTGTTCTTACTTCCTGATGCAGTACTGTATGACTGTGCGTTTTTTCCTTTACCTCATGTTCTGAGAAGTAAAAGCTTGTTATCCTATGTAATCTGCTCTGTGAAATTTCTACCACAACTGTGGGTATCCAGAAGCTGTGCAACAGGTTATGGGCCCAGGCACCGAGGACCCCAGACACCCAGGACACCGGAACTCTCAGCAAGACCCTGGTGAATGCAGAAGAATTCTTCAGTACAATTCTCTCCAAACAAGAAAGACAAGTTAAAGATGACAAGTAGCACAGAGCTAAAACTCACAGTAGCTAAGCAGAATAATAAGAATTATCAGTTATGGAAGTTCAACGTTGGATTGTTATTGTCTAAAGATGATTTATGCGAAGTAATCACTACAGATAGACCTGATGAGGATAATCAGACGTGGTATAGGAAAAATAGACAAGCAAGAGCTACCATCAGCCTATTAGTGGATGATGCTCAATTAATCCACATAAGGAATGAGGATACAGCAAAGGGAATGTGGGATGCACTAAGAAAGCTACATGAAAGACCCAGCTTAAATCACAAGTTATTTCTGCTAAGAAAGCTTTACAGTATGAGACTAAGTGCAGACAATGACATGCAGAAGCATATATTCTCTATTATGGAAGTGATATCACAGCTGAGTTCAATTGGTGAAGATATTAAGGAAAGTCATGTAGCAGCAATATTATTGTGCAGTTTACCGGATTCATATACTGCTTTGATAAATGCACTAGAGACAAGACTTGAAACAGACATTACACTAGAGTTTGTGAAGACCAGACTCATAGATGAATATCAAAGAAGGAAAGAACAAACAAATGATTCTTCTACTGAAAAAGATAATGGAAATGCTCTTACAGCTACAGAATCAAAAATACTCTATAATAAAGAGACAAGAAAATGTTTCAGATGTAAGAAAAAAGGACATTCAAAGAAAGACTGTACTATATGGAAAGCAGAACAACAGAAATTACATCATAAAGAGAATACACAGAAGGTGAAAAACACAATTTCTGATTCATGTGAAAATAATTGGTATGGCACATTTAAAGTGACGGATAAGAAATCATTGTTGGGTTGGTTTATTGACTCAGGAGCAATAAGTCACATGACAAGTAATAAAAATTTCTTTACTGAGCTTAATTTAAATAAGAAGGAAGCCATTTATCTTGCAGATGGAAGCAAAATAACTGCAGAAGGTGTTGGACAAGGAATGCTAAACTGTTCTAACAAGTTTGGGCATGATTCAAAAATACTTGTACAGGATGTGTTATATGTTCCAGGATTAGAAGGAGGATTGTTATCTGTAAAACGTCTAACAGCTAAAGGACTTACTGTAAAATTCAAAGATGATGAGTGTACAATCCTAGCAGGAAACAAGGTAATAACCAATGTCAAGGCAGATGAACAATTATATCATCTAGACACATTAAAGGAACAGTTGAAGTTGTGTACACATGATCACAAGAATTGTATTCACATGTGGCATAGACGTCTAGGACACAGACATCCTTAAAGTATAATGGAGCTACAAAGGAAAGAAATGACAAAGGATCTATTGATATCTGATTGCTCAATTACCGTAAGATGTGAATTTTATATAAAATCCAAAGCCACAAGGATATCTATTCCTAAAGAAAGTGAAACAAAAAGCACAAGACCATTTGGTGCATACTGACGTATGTGGACCCATGAAAGTGACTACATCAGAAGGCAATAGATATATGGTGACTTTTATTGATGACTACTCAAGATACACAGTCACATACTTGATCAAGAACAAAAGCGAAGTTTTCAATAAACTAGTAGACTACGTGACAAAGTCGAATAACAAGTTGCAGAGGAAGCCAATTGTCATTAGACGTGATAATGGAGGTGAATTCACAGGACACCAAATAGAAAACTACTTAAGAAAAAATGGTATGGAGCATAAAAAAGACTGTTCCATGCACACCTGAACAAAATGGAGTAGCAGAAAGAAAAACAGAACTCTGACTGAAATGATAAGGTGTATGCTGACAGATTCCAAACTATCAGAGAAATATTGGGGTGAAGCAGCAATGACAGCTACATATCTACAGAACCAACTTTTTTCTAGAAAACTGAAAAAAAACAAACATATGAACTGTGGCAAGGTATGAAACCAAGTGTAAATCATTTAAGAGTTTTTGGTTGTAAAGTTTTTGTATTCATTCCAACAGAAAAACGTTCCAAACTTCAAAATAGGTCCATGGAAGGAATATTTGTTGGATATAGTGAAAATTGCAAAGGATATAGAATCCTAGATCCCAAAACAGACAGAGTTATGGTGAGTAACAGTGTGACATTCGTTGAGGATCTAAATGAAGACACTATGATTTCACTGGAAAGAAAAAAATGAGAAAAACAGCAATGATATAACTGAAGGAATATCTGATGAAAAAGAAGTTGAAATTAATAAAAAACAGAATACTGAAAGTGAAGAGATACAACTACAAACAGACACAGAACCAAGACGTTCAATAAGAGTAAACAAAGGAAAACCACCAATACGCCTTTCATACAAGGCAAATACAAGTAAAATTTATGAGCCTACCTCTTGGGAAGACATATCTCGACTTTCTGAAGAAAAAGCCAATAAATGGATAGAGGCAACAGAAATAGAAATAAAATCCATGCATGACTCAAAAACATGGACACTAACAGAATTACCAGAAGGAAGAAAAGCTATAGGATGTAAATGTGTTTTTAAGGTAAAGTACCGAACAGATGGCACAACTGAACGAAACTGAGCAAGATTCGTAGCTAAAGGTTATTCTCAAAAATATGGAGAAGACTATGATGAAACATTTGCTCCAGTTGTCAAACATACTACAATAAGAACTTTGTTTGCAGTTGCAGCAATGAAACAAATGGAACTGAAACATCTGGATGTAAAGACAGCATTTTTGAATGGAAGTTTAACAGAAGATATTTACATGGAACAATCTCCAGGATTCAAAGATGAAAGTAACCCAAACATAGTTTGCAAATTACAGAAAAGAATATACGGTTTAAAACAAGCTGCTAAAGCGTGGAATGATAAAATCACGGAGGTGCTCACAAATGAAAAATTTAAAAGAAGCAAAGCTGATCCTTGCCTGTACACGAAAAGACTAATGGACAGATGAATCTATGTACTCATATACAGTATGTTGATGACATTTTAGTTTGTTTTGAAAAAGAAAGGGATAAAGAGGACATACTAAAAATCCTGAATCACAATTTCGAGATCAAAGACTTGGGAAATGTGAAACAGTACTTAGGAATACAGATAGAAAGAAAATAAGATGGAAGTTTACTACTTAATCAAAATTACATTATTCAAGACATAACCGAAACATTTGGATTGAAGGATGCAAAACCAGCAAAGTCTCCAATGGAAACTAATTATCTCAAAGAGATGAGTATTGAGAAAAATGTGTTACCAAATAATGAAGAGTACAGAATGGCAATAAGAAAATTATATCTAGCGACTGTTACAAGACCAGACATTGCAGCAGCAGTAGGAATTCTGAGTAGAAAAGTGTCCAAGCCAAATAAAGCGGATTGGAATGCTGTGAAGAGAGTAATACGCTATTTGAAAGGAACCAGCAATGTTAAACTGAAACTGCCTACAAGTGATGAATGCATTTTAACTGGATACGTTGATGCAAATTGGGCTGGAGATCCAACTGACAGAAAATCTACCAGTGGCTATCTTTTCTTTCTCTCAGGTGGACCAATTAGTTGGACTAGTAAAAAACAATCAATAGTAACGCTGTTGCCAACAAAAGCAGAATATGTTGCAGCAGCACATGTGAGTCAAGAAGTTCTATGGTTAAGACAATTGCTAACAGACCTAGGACAAGCATAGTTGGAACCAACAAAAATAAATAAGGACAATCAGGGATGTCTTGTTCTTGCTCAGATGGAAAGAGTTAACCCAAGAACCAAACACATTGATGTGAAGTATCATTTCTTGAGGGACCATCAGGAACAAGGAATCCTGAAATTAAAATATTGTCCAACTGAATATATGACAGCAGACATTTTCACAAAGGCATTGAATGCTGAAAAACATCAGAGACTAATGAAGAAATTAGGTTTGACTGAATAAGTCCTTACTGTTGAGAAAGGGTGTTGGTATATGCAACAGTTGTGGACTTCTTTGTTTGTGTGAAGGAGGACTTTATGCTGATCTGACAGTAGATGGCGATGTTGTGTAAAGTTTTCTTGTTTACTGTATTGTAAAAGAAAAAAAAGTCTCTCTTGTACTTTCTGTTTTGTTCTTACTTCCTGATGCAGTACTGTATGACTGTGCGTTTTTTCCTTTACCTCATGTTCTGAGAAATAAAAGCTTGTTATCCCATGTAATCTGCTCTGTGAACTGTGGGTATCCAGAAGCTGTGCAACAATGATATGCACCCCCTAGAGTCTTATCTCAACATAATTGAGTCTGCATGAGATTACTTGAAGAGGGAAAAAAATTTGTGCAAACCTACATCCACAGAAGATTTGTGGTTAGTTCTCCAAGATCTTTGGAACAATTTCCCTGTCGAGTTCCTGCATAAACTGTGTGCTAGTGTACCTATGAGAATTGAAGCTGTTAGAACCTTGCTGTTAGGTTTTTTTTCCTTTGCTGGTCACATGACCTTGTTGGCCTATTTAATCCTGCTCCGCCCTTCTGGCTTTGCTGGACTTCATTGTATATCTACTTTCTAGCTAGCCTGTGCTCTGTATCTAACTCTGTTAGTTTGCTTGGTCTACGGACCTCTATGTTCTATCTATTTTGTTTGTTCGTCTGTCTGCTACTATTTCTGTTAGGAGGTGTCCCATATTCCTCCCAGTCCTTAGTACTTGTAGGGATTCCCTCCCCACATCTATAGGTCTCCGTACAGACTAGATTAGGACTTTAGCAGGTCTGATCGCAGGATCAGGTTCCCTGTTACATCGTAGGGATTCAGCTGAGTCCTATAGTAGGGACAGATCTCCTCTCTTTCCTTAGCTTTGGTAGCAGAATATAACAGTAAGTCCAGCCAGCAAATTCTCTAAGGAAAGATTTTTCTGTTCCATCATGGTGTCGGTTCAGGATTTGGCTCATCGCCTGCAGGGACTCTCTCTGGAGGTGGCCGAGCTCCGTCAGCACGTGAGTAACTGTCCTGGAGCACATTTCTTGGAGCCTAAGGTATGTTTGCCGGATTTATTTTTTGGTGGCCTGGATGGCAGAAGGAAGTCATTAAGTGGGTGCGCCAATGTACTATATGTGCTAGATCTAAGTCCTCACATACTCCTGCTGCGGGGTTGCTTTGTCCTTTGGAGGTCCCCAGTGCTCCTTGGACACATTTGGCTATGGACTTTATAACTGACCTTCCCCCCTCTGAGGGTTTTACTGTCATCTGGGTGGTCGTGGACCGTTTTAGCAAGATGTGTCACTTGGTTCCCTTCGTCAAACTGCCCTGCGCTAAAACTCTCGCTAAGGCCTTTGTCAAGGAAATTGTCAGACTTCATGGCGTTCCTACTGACATTGTTTCTGATAGGGGTCCTCAGTTCGTGGCTCGTTTTTGGCGTGCCTTTTGTGACAGGTTGGGAATTCATTTGTCGTTTTCGTCCGGATATCATCCTGAATCTAATGGCCAGACAGAAAGGAAAAACCAGGATGTTGAGCAGTTCTTGCGTTGTTTTGTGGCAGACAATCAAGAGGGGTGGTCTGAGTTTCTGCCACTTGCCGAATTTGCTCTGAACAATCATACATCTTCTTCTGCTGGTTGTTCGCCTTTTTTTTGTTGTTCTGGGAGACATCCGTCGTTTGGGTCGTTCTCCAAGTTGGGATCTGCCGTGCCTGAGGAGGAGAATTTTTCCGGTGATTTGGAAAGAGTTTGGACGGATGTGCGTGGTAATCTTCAGGAGGCCAACAGAAAATCTAAAGACTACTTTGATAGGAAACGACAGGAGGTTTTGTTTGCTGTTGGTGACATGGTTTGGTTGTCCTCTAGGAATCTGCGGTTGAGGATTCCTTCTAAGAAATTGGGTCCCAAGTTTGTAGGGCCCTTTAAGGTGCTTCAGGTTGTCAACCAATCTGCTGTTAGGTTGGAGGTTCCTACCTCCTGGAGAATTAATCCGGTCTTTCATGTCTCTCTGTTAAAAAAAGCTGTTGTGTCGGATGGTGACGCCTCTGCCTCTGTTCCTCCGGTGGTGGAGGACGGGGAATATGAAATTTCTCGCATCCTTGACTCTAGACGGTATAGAGGTAGTTTGCAGTATCTTGTGGCCTGGAAAGGTTTCGGACCCGAGGATAACTCTTGGGTGAGGTCAGATGATGTTTCCGCGTCCAGACTTATCAGAGCGTTTCACAGGAGATTTCCTGATAAGCCTGGTCCTAGGGGATCCGGAGGATCCTCTTAGAAGGGGGGGTACTGTTAGAACCTTGCTGTTAGGTTTTTTTTCCTTTGCTGGTCACATGACCTTGTTGGCCTATTTAATCCTGCTCCGCCCTTCTGGCTTTGCTGGACTTCATTGTATATCTACTTTCTAGCTAGCCTGTGCTCTGTATCTAACTCTGTTAGTTTGCTTGGTCTACGGACCTCTATGTTCTATCTATTTTGTTTGTTCGTCTGTCTGCTACTATTTCTGTTAGGAGGTGTCCCATATTCCTCCCAGTCCTTAGTACTTGTAGGGATTCCCTCCCCACATCTATAGGTCTCCGTACAGACTAGATTAGGACTTTAGCAGGTCTGATCGCAGGATCAGGTTCCCTGTTACATCGTAGGGATTCAGCTGAGTCCTATAGTAGGGACAGATCTCCTCTCTTTCCTTAGCTTTGGTAGCAGAATATAACAGAAGCTGTTTTGAAAGCAAATTTTGATCACACCAAATATTGATTTAATTTAGATTTCTCTTTTGCTCAATCACTTTCCATTTTAATTATTAAAAATAAAAGTGACACCCCAGGGGTCTGGTTGCCACAGTGATAGAGATATTACGTCTGAGAGCAGGTGGGAGGTCTCTTGGTCAGGGATCCTATGCATGCCACACCTCCTGCCCAGTCCTGGGAGGGGAAGAACTTCCCCTATGTAAACCTAGGGCTGAGGCAGGGTTAGTGAGTAGAGAAGAAGTAGAGACAGAGAAAAGAAGCAAATATAGGAACAGAACATCAGGAGCTCTGTGGGAGCAGTGTTACAAGGAGTCAGGGGCTGGCAGCTGCAGAGCTCGCCCTGACTGAGAAGTATCACCGGACCCGGAGTCCGAGGCTGTGGGGACTAATCTCTACCCAGCAGCAGAAACCGACCGGCAGGGGATTGCAGGTTCTCTGGCCCAGAAACCCGAAGGCACGGTCACACGCGTGGGACCAGCACCGCCATCGTGGAGCGGAAGCTACTAGAAGGCCCCGAGTCACCGGCCATACGGGTGAGCACCACACGGTACACTCAGGGACGTGGGCTACTTTTACCTGCCTCTAGCAAGGTAGCCAGAAGAGTACAGTTAGTTGGGAAGGCCTACAACTCCGCCTGGCCAGGGGAGATCCCATATGCTCAAGGACTGACCAGGCCCCGATTGCTAGCAAGTACTCCGGGAGGGTCTATCTTTGTCACCAGTAAAGACCCTGAACTACACCGCATCGTCTCTGAGTGGTCCCTGCTATCCCCATCATCCACGTCGGCTGCCCTGAGGCCATACCCCTCCCGTTGGGGGTTATACCATCCACGCTGCACCATCCTTCCACCGGCCTCAGCGGTCTGCCCTGCAGCGGCAGCTCCATAGCTGCATTCAACGGGTGGCGTAGTCATCCACCATCTACTGCTAATAGACTGCCACTTAGTCTGACTCCCTGGGCACGGACCGGGTCACCGCCACGAGACTACTACCCCCATCTGATCCGGCTCCGGGTAGGCTCCCGCGTGCGCAACGCTGCGCGACTCAGGCCCAGGGGCGCGTCAACTTTTGGCGTAGTCGGCAGGATTTCGTGCCCGCAACCACCGGGTACTGCGTGCCTGAAAAAGAGACTTTTAAAACTTACCATCCGTGAAGTTTTCCCGCCATCCGGCGCCATCTTCAGCCTTCTTCCCGCCATCCGTGAAGATTCCCGCCATCCGGCGCCATCTTCAGCCTTCTTCCCGCCATCCGTGAGGTTTTCCCGCCATCCGGCGCCATCTTCAGCCTTCTTCCCGCCATCCGTGGAGTTTTCCCGCCGTTGGCCGCCATCTTGAAGACGCCGCGCGGGAAGAAGAGGGGCGTGGACTCCGAAAGCGCGCGAGAACTGAAGCCCCGCCTCACGTCCGGACGTTGCGTAAGGTCCTGGAAGGAGCCCAGCAGACGCCGACGTCACAGGAGCGCGACGGAAGGTCCTCAACCCTGACGATCCACTGCCGAGCCGCGGCCTACGGAAGAGGATCATCGCAAGGTAGGCCACGGTCCACTAGGGGGGAGAAGGATGTCGGATACGGAGGAGAGCTTCACCGCTCCAACCCCCGCCAGCGCCACCGCTGTGGCGGTCATGCCTTTCACCATGCCCTATATCCCGGGGGCAGCCTGGCTACCCCAGTACTCAGGGGAGTCACATACCCTGCAGGACTTTAGAGAAAAACTGGATAGCCTCTTCCAGGGGAACCCCTCACAGAAGAGCAAAAAGTGAGCATCCTGGTGGCCCAATTAACCGGGGCAGCCCAAAGGGAGGTAAAGTCCTGGCCACCTGGGGGGAGGACTGTCGCAGGGATACTAACCCGGCTGAGGGACACCTTTGATACCCGCACCTCAGCCGAGATCAAGCTTAGAATCTACGGGTGCAAACAGCGGGCACATGAGAGTATAAGGGAGTATGCCCTGAACCTACAAGAGGCCCTGAGGGCCATTAAGCAGACCGACCCTGACGGCGTGGGAGACGAGGACAGGCTGTTAACTGAACAATTTATAGAGGGTTTATATTGCAATGCCCACCGAACCCAGTTGCGGGCAATGGCCTTACAGGACCCTCATCTGGGATTTGCACAGTTCAAGGACAGAGCCATCCGGGTGCTCCGAGAACCGGCACCAGGTGGCGTTGTGACCCACAGACGCCCCACTACCACTTACCACCAGGAGGCGGCGCCCTTGTCGGCAGGGCCTGTGGGAGCTGATGCGCAGGCTTTGAACAATGACTCGGCTCCAGACCTGCACCATCAGGTCCAAGAGCTAGCTAAAAGCATTGCTGCGCTAACCCGAACTGTGCAGTCTTTACAGGTTTCCACTCCAGGGAAGATCCAGCTGGCATCCGGACCGGAGGACATCCCGTGGCGTCGACCAAGGAGGACCCCACCGGCCAGAGGAAGACCCAGCGACCGATACAACGAGGACGGACAACCCATCTGCCGCCGCTGCAATCAACCCGGACATATGGCAAGGTACTGTCCTTTAAACGGGCACAACCTAGGGTAGAGGGCCAACCCCTAGGAAAAAGATCATCAGGCCCATCGAACTGGCGCGACAAATATGTGGGCGGACGTCCAGTCTTGCCTGTGGTACTGGATGGCATTCCTATGAGTGCCCTACTAGACACCGGATCACAGGTCACCACCATCCCGTACGTGCTCTTCAAGCAGTACTGGAATGACTCGGATATTACCCGCTACCCTGACGACGATTTGAGTATCATCGCCAGCAATGGTCAGCCCGTGCCACAGATCGGATTTAAAGAGGTGACCATTAAAATTGGTAGAGTTGAACTGGCAGCACAGGGACTGATCATTGTAGACATTGACAAACACGAGAGTCACCCAAAGATAACTCTAGGAACTAATGTAATTGAAAATTGTCTTGCAGAGGTGATTTTCCTTTTACAGCAGGTTGCCAAGAACGCCAGCTCCGGCGAGCAGCGAGTGCTCCAAAAAGAGATCCGGGCACTGATGCGACGGCAACAGGTGGAACTCTCCGGCGGTGAGATTGGTAGCGTGAGAATGTGTGACCCTTTCCCTATTGCCATGCCCCCAAAAAGTGAAATGATGATTTGGTGCCGGGCAGCTATTGGTCTGAGAGGTAGAGATTACCAGGCAATGGTAGAGCCAGTTTACTCAGACAGTAGGCCCACCATCTTGACAGCACGGGGGGTGGTTAATGTACGCCATGGGAGGGTGCCCGTTCGCATAATCAATATCGGGAAGAGGGAAGTGTACCTGCCCCGGTATGCCACGCTAGCCAAATTATATACCATCAACCAAAATGCTATACAATCTGTGGAACCCTTGCCTCCATCTCACCCGGAGGAAGGTAACGGCTCTAAGAAAACAATGGAGGACTGGTGTCAGCAACTACATTTGGGTACTGACTCCACTCCCTCACACCAGAAACAGGGAGTCTATCGGGTGGTTCAAGAGTACGAGAGAGTGTTTAGTAAACACCCGTTAGACTTCGGGCGAGTCAAGGGGGTAGAACACCACATCCCCACGGGAGACCATCCTCCCATAAAAGAGAGGTATCGACCCGTACCCCCTGCACACTACCAACACGCCAAGGGGATGCTTAGAGACATGAAGGAGGCTGGGGTGATCAGGGATAGCTGTAGCCCCTGGGCAGCTCCACTAGTCTTAGTCAAAAAGAAAGACAACACCATGAGGATGTGTGTAGATTACCGGAAAATCAACCGTATCACACACAAGGATGCGTACCCCTTACCAAGGATAGAGGAGTCTTTGGCTGCTTTAAGATCTGCTAACTTCTTCTCTACCTTGGATCTCACTAGTGGGTACTGGCAGGTTCCTGTAGCAGAGGCGGACCGGGAGAAGACCGCATTCACCACCCCGATGGGACTTAGCGAGTTTACCTGTATGCCGTTCGGACTCTGCAACGCACCAGGAACCTTCCAACGATTAATGGAGTGCTGTCTGGGCCACAGAAACTTCGAGACGGTCCTGTTGTACCTGGACGATGTCATCGTATATTCTAAGACTTATGAGGACCACCTGAAACACCTGGCGGAAGTGTTCGAAGCTCTGGCAAGCTACGGCCTAAAGGTGAAACCCTCCAAGTGTCACCTCCTGAAACCAAAGGTGCAGTACCTGGGACACGTGGTGAGCGCTGACGGAGTGGCTCCCGACCCTGATAAGATCACCGCAATTAAGGAATGGCCAAGTCCCTCCAGTGTAAAGGAAGTGCGGCAGTTCCTCGGGTTGGTAGGCTACTACCGCAGGTTCATCCCCGGTTTCACCAAAAAGGCAGCGCCTATGCAAGACCTCCTGATAGGCCAGTCCCGGAAGGCGAAGAACCAGAAGCCGCCCTTCAGATGGGAGAAGTTGGAAGAAGAGTCCTTCCGCCAGCTGAAGATGGCCCTCACGGGGGATGAAATCCTGGCGTACCCGGATTACAGCCAGCCCTTTATCCTCTACACCGACGCAAGTAACATCGGGCTAGGAGCCGTGCTGTCCCAGATCCAGCAGGGGAAAGAGCGAGTAATCGCTTACGCCAGCCGAAAACTGCGACCCACCGAAAGAAACCCTGAGAATTACAGCTCATTTAAGCTAGAGTTCCTGGCAGTGGTGTGGGCAGTTACCGAACGCTTTAAGCACTACCTCGCTTCTTCCCGGTTCACCGTGTACACGGATAACAACCCGTTGACACACTTGGACACGGCAAGACTCGGTGCCCTAGAGCAGAGATGGATGGCCCGCCTGTCCAACTACGAGTTCACCATCAAATACCGGGCAGGACGCTCCAATACCAACGCGGACGCCCTGTCCAGGATGCCAAACCTACCGGACGTAGGAGAAGATCCAGAGGGACTGGAAGAAGTCGAACTCCCCGCGTTTCACCGTCATGGGACTATCCAGTATTCCCATCGGGTAAGGAGTAAGCAAGGCGCTACGCTTAACCCCTTACCTCACTACAACTGGGCGGAAACGCAGGACAGTGACCCTGCCGTCCAGCTGGTGAAGGAGATGCTGACTCGGCCAGAGGCTCGCCTTGACCCAGACGCTCCGGAGGAAGCCAAGCAACTGTGGGCAGAAAAGAGTAGACTGTTCCTTTACAAGGGGAAGTTGTGCCGCAGAATGGTTAACTCCCGGACGCATGAACTAATCTGGCAAGTAGTGGTGCCACGAAGAGACGCAGCCATGGTGATGGAGGCATACCACGACGGGGCTGGACACTTCGGATGGAAGAAGCTGGAGTTCCTGCTGCGCGAGCGGTTCCACTGGGTAGGCATGAGGGGAACCATCGAGAGGTGGTGCAGAGACTGTGGCCCGTGCAACCTAAGAAGGAAGGACCGTGCCAGCCAGAAGACTCCCCTGCAGTCCATCGTCACCCGGCAGCCGTTGGAACTGGTAGCCTTGGATCATGTAAAACTGACCCCAAGCAGAAGTGGCTACGTCTACGCACTAACCATCGTGGATCACTACTCCCGGTTCTTGGTTGTCGTCCCCGTGAAGGACTTAACAGCTCGAACAGCAGCTAGAGCCTTCCAGCAGCATTTCTGCCGTCCACACGGGTACCCGGACCAAGTGTTGACAGACCAGGGACCTGCCTTTGAAGCGGAGGTCTTCCAAGAATTCTGCACTCTGTATGGCTGCCGGAAGATAAGGACAACACCCTATCATCCGCAAACTAATGGACTTTGTGAGAAAATGAACCAGGTGGTAATGGATCTTCTGAAAACGTTGCCCCTGGAAGAATGCGGTCTGTGGCCTGAGAAGCTGCCCGATCTGGTGGACCTATACAACCACATCCCGGTAGGTTCCACCAACTGTACCCCGGCTTACCTAATGAGGGCGAGACCTGGTAAGTTACCTGTTGACCTGGAAATGGGAGTCCTGACACCCAAGGACACTTCACCAGAAGCAGACTGGGACACAGAGAGGCAGCAGCAGTACCGGAGAGTACAGGAGAGCGTGGAGCGAAGTCTCTGTCAGGCTAGGGAAAGACAAGAGAAAACTTACAACCAGTATGCTCCCGCTGTTCCCCTGGTACCCGGAGAGCAGGTCTTGAAGAGAAAAAGACGGCTCCACAAGTTGGACGACCAGTGGGAGAAGGACCCGTACACCGTACTGCCCTTAAGCCACGATAACCCAAAGGTCTGTACCATCAGTAAAGACGGAGGGGAAACCACAACCATTGTATCCCGGGATCACCTGAAGAAGTGTCCCGAACAGCTACGGAACCCTGAAGAGGAACAAGAAGACCCTCGACCCGTAGAGGAAAGGGAAGACATGGTTAGTACTGTGCTCGGAGACTTCCCTCGGTCTTGGACTCAAGTCAATGGCGCAGTTGTGGTACCCGTACTCACCTTCCTCCAACCAGCATCCCAAGCACCTACGGAGCGACAGGTAGAGCTGGAAGAGCAGCCGGTCCAGGAGGCAGAAGACTCCACACAAGCAGAACAGGAGGATCAACCCTCTGCTTATAGTGAGCCTGCCGTACCCCTAGTGAGCCAAGGAGCCGGTAGACAGCTGCCCAGTTTACCCTTGACAGCTCCTACACCCTGTAGTTCAGGGCTAGACAGTCAGCTCCGTAGGTCCACTAGGGCCACTAGAGGCCAGTTACCCGCACGTTGGAGGATTTGAAATGTATAAATTGTTTTATTTGTGGTTACCTGTTTTTCTTGTTGCTTGTGTATAATTATATGTTTCTAGTTGTTTATAGGAGTCTTTGGTGGATTTACCGGGAATCCTTTGTACATAGTTGGAGCGTAACCCAGGACGGACTAAAGACTGTTAAGGACTCGGGGCAGGACAGACCCCTACCTGGTTACGTCTCCCTGTTTTGGTGAAATGGACACCTTGCTTTCTTCAAAGACTGCACCCGGTTACGGACATGCCGTGACCACCTTTATGTGTTTCTTTATTGTATTGTTATTGTTGTACCTTGTTATGTTTTTCCAAAAATATGTTTAGTCCCGGATTACTAAATTTCACTAGGGGGGAATGTGACACCCCAGGGGTCTGGTTGCCACAGTGATAGAGATATTACATCTGAGAGCAGGTGGGAGGTCTCTTGGTCAGGGATCCTATGCATGCCACACCTCCTGCCCAGTCCTGGGAGGGGAAGAACTTCCCCTATGTAAACCTAGGGCTGAGGCAGGGTTAGTGAGTAGAGAAGAAGTAGAGACAGAGAAAAGAAGCAAATATAGGAACAGAACATCAGGAGCTCTGTGGGAGCAGTGTTACAAGGAGTCAGGGGCTGGCAGCTGCAGAGCTCGCCCTGACTGAGAAGTATCACCGGACCCGGAGTCCGAGGCTGTGGGGACTAATCTCTACCCAGCAGCAGAAACCGACCGGCAGGGGATTGCAGGTTCTCTGGCCCAGAAACCCGAAGGCACGGTCACACGCGTGGGACCAGCACCGCCATCGTGGAGCGGAAGCTACTAGAAGGCCCCGAGTCACCGGCCATACGGGTGAGCACCACACGGTACACTCAGGGACGTGGGCTACTTTTACCTGCCTCTAGCAAGGTAGCCAGAAGAGTACAGTTAGTTGGGAAGGCCTACAACTCCGCCTGGCCAGGGGAGATCCCATCTGCTCAAGGACTGACCAGGCCCCGATTGCTAGCAAGTACTCCGGGAGGGTCTATCTTTGTCACCAGTAAAGACCCTGAACTACACCGCATCGTCTCTGAGTGGTCCCTGCTATCCCCATCATCCACGTCGGCTGCCCTGAGGCCATACCCCTCCCGTTGGGGGTTATACCATCCACGCTGCACCATCCTTCCACCGGCCTCAACGGTCTGCCCTGCAGCGGCAGCTCCATAGCTGCATTCAACGGGTGGCGTAGTCATCCACCATCTACTGCTAATAGACTGCCACTTAGTCTGACTCCCTGGGCACGGACCGGGTCACCGCAAACAATTAGCAATTCTATTTTTGAAAGCATTGTTACTTTCAGCATTGTTTCTACCCATGCGTAAATCCTTTGTACAGTGTCAGTATTGGACGTTTGTATAACCCTTTTAACTATTTGAATAACTAATTGTAGTTACATAAGAAATTGGTATCAATATGTCAGCAAGTCATGTATCAGGGCATGTAAACATGATGCATGCTTAGGTTAGTAGGTCGATTTTCTTGTGTGTCCCCCACATGAGCTGTAATGTAATCTGTAATGTTATCTGTTGTGACAAAATCACTGGCAAAGTAATGGAGGGGAGATATGTAGCACTGAGATTAATAGCTGCAGTAATTATACATAGGAAAAAGGTTCCAGCACACAAGTGGATCAGCCATCTTAGTACTAGGGTGATTAAACACCTGTAGAAAGGGAGGAGGTCAGAGGATAAAATCACAGCCTTTCAGAGCATTTGGTGTGGGGAGGGCCTGGAGGCACAATCTCTGGAGCTGTGGTGTGCATGTTAAGGAAAGCTAAACCTTGGGTTGTTTTTGTTCCTGAAACAGGCGATTACCCGTAGGAACAAGGACTGTGCCATACGTTAAGTTTTGCTTTCCTCTTAGGCCGGGAAGGCCGTGTTTGTTTTGCTAACAATGCTGTGGCTTATGCAGTGCTCTTAAAAAACCGCAGAAGATTTAAAGAGACAGTGCTCCTGTGTACCTCTGTGTGCAACCAAGTGAGCGGGTCTACCACACTGTATATGATGTTTTGCTAAAATATTATGAACAAAAAAATATTTTATTAAGTGGTCACTTTGCCTGATTGGCCCTCGTATTTGCCATTATAGGTAGCCTGATATAGCAATGTCTGTAAGAGGCAAAAATATGTGAACTTTTGCTTTCAGTATCTGGTGTGACCCCCTTGTGCAGCAATAACTGTATCTAAAATTTTCTGGTAATTGCTGTGTTTAGCCCAGTGTTTCCAAAACTCCAGTCCTCACGGCCCCCAAAACGTCATGTTTTCAGGATTTCCTTAGTATTGCACAGGTGATAAAGTTATTATTAAGGCATCAGAAACTGCCACAGGTTTTCTCACCTGTGCAGTAATAAGGAATTCCTGAAATATAATGTGTTGGGAGACGCTGAGGACAGGGTTTGGGAAACACTGGTTTAGCCCATTCCTTTATAAAAAAAACAACCCAATAAATAAATTGTCAAAAGGGTGTTATCATACCATTGCCAAAGAAGTATGCCCAGGGCAGTATTTTTTGTTCATGCTGCCTTAGGCACTCTAAGTCGTGACGTCCCTACTGATAAGTCAGACTAAAATTGCCCATACCCTATAGATAATAGTTAAAGCCTCCCATACACACCAGACTAATGTCGACCAAACTCGCCAGTATCACTGGGTTCGGCTGACAGTCTAAGGGCGCCTGCAGACAAGTGTATGAGAAATCACCTGAGTTTCCTTCAGAAAACTCGGATGATTTTTTTTCTAATTTTCATCACAAGATGACATACAGTTTCCTAGGTTTATAATAGAAATTTATCCGTAAAATTGGATGCCACTTGGATGTTCCGTGTGCAATCAGATTTTTTTCTTATGTGGCACCCAGCTACTACAGGTACCACAGGACCCAAAAAGAGTGCATGGATGGACTTCTCCACAAGAGGCCCTCACTACAAACAGACACCTCCACCCTTCCACCTCAGACCACCAGAGGGAGCCCTGTTAGGGATATATAAACTGGAGGGTGGAGTTAGTTAGGAGTCGTCAGTTAGTCAGTCATAGAGTGTGCTGACACTGAGAGCAGTGAAGACGCAGTACGTCTGCTGCTGTACTGAGGGCCCCGAATGTGGCCGAGGCAGGAGGAGAGAAGAGAGGAGTTGAGGGGGAAGAGGAGCATCACAGGCTCACCCCAAGACACAAGCCAGACACCGGGTCCGCGCCTACAGGGTCCTCTACACCCAGTATAGACAACCAGCATACCAGGAGGCTTCAAGACCCCTGGTCATCCTGAAGCTACCATCAGTAACAGGACTAGGAACCACGAAGGCCCCGGCGTCCAGGGATAGTGGTTGCCATGGAAAAGTCCTACTACCAAGTTGTCAGGTGAGAGAGCAACACAACATAGAAGCTAGGCCAAGTTCCAGGTGGGCCAGAAGCTTAGAGAGGGGAAGAAACGGATCAGGAGGCCTTATACCCGCTCACTGGGGAGAGTCCAGAAGTGCACCCTTCCTAGCAAGTACCCTGGACCATACCTGCCATTACACCAGTAAAGGTACTGAAGCGAATCCCCTGTGTGCATGTCCGTCATTCCCCCTGACCCGACCGGGCCATCTCTCACCTGCATCCCATCTATCAACTCTGCCCCGGGGGCCCGCTCCACCTGTGGGGAGCAGAAACATCCCAGCTGCCATCCCATCACCCCCAGAGGTCTGTAGCTTCGCTGGTAACTATTACCAGAAACCACAGGTGGCGTCACGAGACAAACTGTTAACAAAAACACTAAAACCCCTTTTAAAGAGTGACCCAGAGGACGGGCCCTGGAGCTGACTGCCGCAACATCCCAAGGAGGTAAAGGCCCGGGTACCGAGTTTCCCCCCATATATCCCCCTGGGCGAGTCACACTCTTCCTGGTGTCACAAACAGGATTTCGTGCCCGTTGCCTCCGGGTACTGTGTGCTGTATTTGAACTGTGTTTGAACTGTGGAGAGCATCACCGACATTACCGCGTTGCCGCGCGGGAAGAAGAGGGGCGTAACCTCGGGAATCAGAGAGGCGAGACCATTGGTAGCGCGCGAAGCTCAAGCCCCGCCTCGCGCTCTGACGCAGCACCAGGAAGCGTCAGGTCCTGTATGGAGACCGTCGTCTGCGGAGCTGCGGCCTAACAGAAAAAGAAAGAGAAGGTAGGCTACGGTTTACTAGGGGGGAGCAACCATGGCCGACGACCAGCAAGATGCCGGAGCACCAGTTAACGCTCCCGATGTTTAACTTGCGCCCGGCGCTGCTCAGGCCGCCACACCAGCAGGGGTCTTGACTCCATTGATACCCATGGCCCTGCCGTATATCCCCAGAGCGAAATGGCTTCCCCAGTATGACGGCAAACCAGACACCCTGTCTGGATTCAAAAGGAAAATATGGGGTGTATTAGACATGTACTCAATGACTGGTAAACAGAGAGCCGCTGTTGTGCTGGGACAATTGACTGGTGCCGCAGAGCGGGAAGTTGAAATCTGACCAGCCGCAGACCAGGAATCAGTATCCATTATATTTAAGAGACTGCAAACTGTCCTTGAAAACCGCACTGAGACAGATCTTCGGATGAGGTTCTACCACTGTACCCAGAAACCTGAGGACAGTATCCGGGACTATGCCTGGCATTTACAAGAGGCACTGAGGGCTCTGAAACAGGTTAGTCTGGCCAGCATACAAGATGAGAACAAAATGCTGACAGAACAATTCATCCGGTGGTTGAGGTCCCAGGAGGAGAGTAGAACTGTACGGTGGTGTGCCTTAGATCATCTAAATGCACCCTTTGACACCCTGAAGGACATGGCTATTAAGGGCCTTCAGCCCCTGGAAACATCGGATACTGCTATCCAGCGTTACCAGGGTGGGGCCACCCCAATGGCCATGACACTCACTGCCCCTTCATTAGCGGCTGAGACAAAAGTGCAAACAGAGCCCCCTAGCGAGCTGGACAGCCTGCGCTCTGAAGTGCGTCAGCTAAGTAAAACCCTGACCACTGTCCTGAGCTCCCTGCAGCTACAGGTGGAGCCCGAGCCGGATGGAAGGATCCTACTCGCCAACAGTCCGGAGGATGTCCCCTGGATGAGGAGAAGAAGGAGGACAACGCCACCCCGTGGGAGGACCAACGACCAACGTCGCCCTCCAGGAGAACTCATCTGCTACTATTGCCACAAGACAGGCCACACCGCGCAGATCTGTCCTTTAAACGGGCAAACCCTGGGGCCAAGGGCCGACACACAGGAGTAGATCAACCAGGCCAATCAAGCTGGTACGACTGGTTTGTAGGAGGAAGGCCTTTCCTGTCCATCGAGCTGGACGGCATAGCAACACCTGCACTACTGGACACCGGCTCACAGGTAACCATCATACCTGATGTCCTCTACAAAAGGTACTGGTCCATAGATGAACTCCACCCGCCAGCCCCAAATCTCTCTGTGTATGCCTCCAATGGCCTTCCTCTTAACCTGGTAGGGGTTAAAGACGTGACAGTGAAGGTGGGGAGAGTGGAACTAAAGGACCAAGGACTGATTGTCATAGAATCTAACCATGGTGATACAAATCCATATATGATACTTGGTACAAATGTTGTTGGTAACTGTTTGGGAGAAGTGTTGTTTTTACTCCAACAGATTGCTGACACTGCCAAACCAGGGCAAAGGAAGGTGCTCCAGAAGGAAATTCGCACCTTCCTGTATCAGTAACAGGTAAAGCTAACAGGTGGTGAGATTGGTAATGTACGGGTGACAGACCCGATACCCATTGTGATACCCCCAATGAGTGAAATGCTGATTTGGTGTAGGGCAGCAATAGGTCTCAAGGGACAGAACTACCAGGCGATAGTAGAGCCCATCAACTGAGAGCACAGACCTACACTCCAAACTGCTAGAGGGGTAGTTGATGTACGCAATGGAAGGGTACCCGTACGCCTCCTAAATTGTGGGGAGGAGGAAGTTAAATTGCCACGATACGCCACTGTTGCCAGACTGTATACTGTGAATAATGATGGCATACACACAGTGGAATCCTTGACCCCACCGGATACAGTGGAGGACAATGACTCTGAAGCTCAGCTGGAGGAATGGTGTCAACAACTCCATGTTGGGACTGACGCCACTCCTTTCCATCAGAAGCACGGTGTTTATAGAGTGGTTCAGGAATATGAGCAGGTGTTTAGTAAACACCCACTTGATTTTGGAAGGGTTAAAGGGGTACAACATCACATACCCACCGGTAACCATCCACCCATTAAGGAGCGTTACAGACCCATACCAACAGCACATTACCAGAAAGCCAAGGAAATGTTGCATGACCTGAAAAAGGCAGGGCTAGTAAGGGATAGCTGAAGCCCCTGGGCAGCTCCCCTGGTCCTGGTCAGAAAGAAGTATGGTAGCATGAGGATGTGTGTAGATTACAGACAAATTAATCGAATAACACAAAAAGATGCATACCCTTTGCCCCGTATAGAGGAATCCCTGGCTGCACTAAAATCTGCCAATTATTTCTCTACATTGGATCTCACTAGCGGGTACTGGCAAGTCTCTGTTGCTGAAGAAGACCGGGAGAAGACAGCCTTCACCACCCCGATGGGATTATGCAAATTCAACAGCATGCCATTTGGACTCTGCAACGCACCCGGAACGTTCCAGAGGTTAATGGAGTGTTTCTTGGGACACCGGAACTTTGAGACAGTGCTGTTATACCTGGATGACGTTATTGTGTACTCGAGGACGTATGAAGACCATCTAAAGCACCTGGCGGAGGTATTTGAAGCATTGTCCCGGTATGGGATGAAACTAAAACCTTCCAAGTGCCACCTGCTCAAACAGAAGGTTCAGTACCTGGAACATGTGGTCAGATCAGAGGGGTAGCACCAGACCCGGAAAAGGTCACTGCCATCCAGAAGTGGCCTGAACCAAGGAACATCAAAAAAGTACGTCAATTTCTGGGACTGGTCGGGTACTACAGGAGGTTCATTAAGGACTATACCAAAAAGGCAGCACCTTTGCAAGATCTCCTAGTAGGACAGTCCAAAAGGGGTAAAAGTCCCCCATTCCAGTGGGGCAAAGAGCAGACTGAGTCCTTTGCATCAATGAAGGAAGTCCTAACCGGTGAGGAAATCCTGGCTTACCCAGACTACGGTCAACCTTTCCTGTTGTACACCGACGCCAGCAACGAGGGACTGGGAGCTGTGTTGTCCCAGAAGCAAAACGGCAGAGAAAAGGTAATTGCCTATGCCAGTAGGAAGCTTCGCCCTACTGAGAGGAACCCGGAGAATTACAGTTCCTTCAAGCTGGAGTTCCTGGCCTTTATCTGGGCTATCACTGAAAGATTCAAGCATTACCTAGCCTCAACTAAATTCACAGCCTTTACCAACAATTACCCCTTGACACACCTGGAGACAGCCAGGTTGGGAGCCATGGAGCAGCGTTGGGTGGCCAGATTGTCGAATTATCAGTTCACAATCAAGTACCAGGCAGGTCACAAGAACACCAATGCTGATGTCCTGTCAAGAATGCCCCACCAATCGGACACCGAGGATGAAGTGGATGACCTAGAAGAAATTGAACTATCTGCTTTCCACAGAAGCGGAATGGTCCACGAGCAACACGCCTCCAGAAGACGTCATGGTAAGACGCTAAATCCTTTACCTCATCACAGTTGGAAGGAGACCCAAGACAGTGACCCAGTTGTTAGCCTCATCAAAGGACTGATAACCCAAGAAGGTTCTCATCTGGAGAAGGATGCTCCTCCACAAGCCAAACACCTGTGGAATGAGAGAAGCCGGCTGTTCATCTACAGAGAAAAGCTGTGCAGAAGGTATGTCAACCCCAGAACCCATGAAATGGTGTGGCAGATTGTTGTACCCAGGACGGATATCTAGATGGTGTTAGAGGCCTACCACGACCAAGCAGGTCACTTTGGCTGGAAGAAGCTGGAAACCCTGCTGAAGGCCCGATTCTATTGGGTTGGAATGCGGAGTTCCATAGAAAGGTGGTGCCGGAATTGTGGGCCCTGTAGCCTCAGAAGGAAAGACTACGGCAGCCAGAAAGCACCTTTGCAGTCCATCAAGACAACCCAACACCTGGAGATTGTCGCTCTGGATCACGTCAAACTGTAGCCCAGCAGATCAGGCTATTCCTATGCCCTGACCATGTTCGATCACTAATCCCGGTTCCTGGTGGTAGCCCCCGTCAAGGATCTGACAGCAGAAACTGCAGCAAGAACGTTTCAAGCCTACTTCTGCAGACCCCCATGGATATCCGGACAAGGTGCTAACAGATCAAGGCCCTGCTTTTGAAGCTGAGGTATTCAAGGTATTCTGTCACCTGGATGGATGCAAGAAGATCCGGACTACGCCATATCATCCGCAAACCAACGGTATGTGTGTGAAAATTAATAACATCGTTATAGACCTGCTAAAAACCCTACCTTTGGAAGAGAGGAATCAGTAGCCAGAAAAGCTACCTGACCTAGTGGACCTGTATAACCACATACCTGTAAGTTTTACTAATTGTACCCCAGCGTACCTCATGAGAGCAAGACCTGGAAAATTGCCCATGGACCTGGAGCTCGGAGTGGTAGAACCTGCTGCAGATATGTCCACTGAAGATTGGGACACAAGTCGGCAGGAGCAGTACAGGAAAGTACAGGCCTGTGTCGAAGACAGTCTAAACAAGGTGAGGGAAAGACAAGAAGATCAGTATAACAAGAACGCACCAGCAGAACCCTTGGCACCCAGAGAGATAGTGCTAAAGCTTAAAAGAAGAGGTCACAAGCTCGATGACCAGTGGGAAAGAGAGCCCTACACAGTGTTAAATTCCAAATTCGACAACACCAAAACTTGCCTGATCAGCAAGGATGGAGGTAAAACAACAGCAACAGTCTCAAGAGACCACTTGAAATTGTGCCCAGGTCTATTGAAGACACAGGAGAACGAAACACCTTTTGTAATAGTGGAGAAACACAAGGAAGACGTAGTTCATACAGTTCTAGGAGACTTCCCTGCGGACTGGCCTCAACTCGATGGAGCAGTTATCATACCAGTGATACACTTCTGTTAACCACCAGAAGAGCCTCCACCACAAGAAGAACCTGTGAGCGCCCTAGCAGAACCTGCTCAGGAACAGAAGAGTCCCCAGTAAACAGCGTACTTGCCAGTCCGATAGAGAGATTGAGGCAGTTTTATAATCTACCCGCATGTAGATCTGATAGGTTAACAGAGAGTGCATGCACAGACACCAGTATCACCCCAGTGCTATGAAGGTCCACACGCAGCACACAAGGCCAAATCCCTGCCAGGTATAGAGAATAAATACAAAATGCCTATATTGCAAATAGTTACCCAGTTGGGTATTGCCTACTGTTATAATGTGTTCATTTAGTTCATTTAGTTACCCGTAAGGGTATAAAGACTGTAGGCTGTGGACGGTGAATAACCGAAAAACTTTCCGTTGTAAATAGTTGCACTTATCAAAGTGCCCCCTTATTTGTTTCATAAAACGACCACAGAACAAAAACCTGTTTGGCGTGGCCGAAGACGTGGTCCAAGACCTGGATCACTTATGCCCTGTTGCCACGCCCAGGGCCTACATTGAGGGTTTTCAGGCGGGTCCCTCATGCTACTCTTGTTACACCTTCATCAGTGAAATGGACACCTGGTGACGGGACTTACTGTAACATTGTTATTGTTATTACTATTGTTACCTGTTTAAAATGCTTCAGTCCAGGAGTACTGAATTGTACTAGGGGGGAATGTGGCACCCTGCTACTACAGGTACCACAGGACCCAAAAAGGGTGCATGGATGGACTTCTCCACAAGAGGTTCTCACTACAAACAGACACCTCCACCCTTCCACCTCAGACCCCAGAGGGAGCCCTGTTAGGGATATATAAACTGGAGGGTGGAGTTAGTTAGGAGTAGTCAGTTGGTCAGTCAGAGAGTGTGTTGACACTGAGAGCAGTGAAGACGCAGTACGTCTGCTGCTCTACTGAGGGCCGCGAGTGTGGCCGAGGCAGGAGGAGAAAAGAGAGGAGTTGAGGGGGCAGAGGAGCATCACAGGCTCACCCCAAGACACAAGCCAGACACCGGGTCCGCGCCTACAGGGTCCTCTACACCCAGTAGGGACAACCAGCATACCAGGAGGCTTCCAGACCCCTGGTCATCCTGAAGCTACCATCAGTAACAGGACTAGGAACCACGAAGGCCCCGGCGTCCAGGGATAGTGGTTGCCTAGGAAAAGTCCTACTACCAAGTGGTCAGGTGAGAGAGCAACACAACATAGAAGCTAGGCCAAGTTCCAGGTGGGCCAGAAGCTTAGAGAGGGAAAGAATCGGATCAGGAGGCCTTATACCCGCTCACTGGGGAGAGTCCTGAAGTGCACCCTTCCTAGCAAGTACTCTGGACCATACCTGCCGTTACACCAGTAAAGGTACTGAAGCGAATCCCCTGTGTGCGTGTCCATCATTCCCCCTGACCCGACCGGGCCATCTCTCACCTGCATCCCATCTATCAACTCTGCCCCGGGGGCCCGCTCCGCCTGTGGGGAGCAGAAACATCCCAGCTGCCATCCCATCACCCCCGGAGGTCTGTAGCAGCGCTGGTAACTATTACCAGAAACCACAGGTGGCGTCACGAGACAAACTGTTAACAAAAGCACTAAAACCCCTTTTAAAGAGTGACCCAGAGGACAGGCCCTGGAGCCGACTGCCACGACATCCCAAGGAGGTAAAAGCCCGGGTACCGAGTTTTCCCCCATATATCCCCCCTGGGCGAGTCACTTACACCCATAGACTTAAATGTGTGAGTCTCATCCGAGACTTGGTACAAAGTAGTGCATGCTGAAATTTTTTCTCATGGACAGTCGGGCCGAAAAAAAAATCATTCATCTGAACAGCCCTAATAACATGGGTCAGTGCGCTGTCTGTGTGCAATCTGATCAAAAATGACACAGCACACGGACGATTTAAACGCACATCTGTATGAGTTCTAAGGCTACGTTCACACATCCGTGTGAGTGTTAAAATCCAGGATAAACAGACCAATGTTTTCTCAGGTGTCATCCCAGTTATACCTAATTGCTTTTGTGTGTTTAGAGGTGTCTTTGCTTCCAAGCCAATTAAAAAAACAATAAAAAGAAGCTATGGAAGAACACGTTTGTACTCGTTTATCACTAAGCAACAAATCCGTTATGCAAAATGGAAGCAAATGTGAAGCCTCCGATCTGCATCCTTGTCTCACAGATCCCAATAGATTTGAATAATGCCCGGATAGGATCCCCATAGGATCAGAGTCAGACCTGCTGTGAGTCACAGGGATCAGATCCATGGTTTTAACAATGTGTGAATACATCCATTCTACTTTATGGGACAAAGTACTATTCGAGGAAAAAATAAAAATTGGACAGCATTCGGACGTGAATTAACCTCCCATCAGCATCACTCTGCCTGTGATGTTGGCTGCTCGAGAGGAAATGTTGCATGTGCGCATTACTGTTATCTTCTTTCCTCCGCAGTCTTCCGTCCTTCTATGGACACAAAGGTGGTTTGGTACCGTGTTAGCCAGTTGAAAAAAGATTGCTCTCAGTGGGAAAAACAAGATAATCTTGTAGTTATGATACCTTTTAGTGGCTAACAAAAATAAAATAAATTATGTTACAAGGCAAGCTTTGGGGACAACTTAGGTCCCTTCCTCAGGCATGGTATGGTATAACATGATATATGAAGAAACACAAATAAATATATGCACACAAAGAAAAAAAAAAAAGGAAAGAAAAGCAGATGCATGGCATAATAAATTGACATTTAAATAAACAAACAAACTGAGCTCAGAGAGGGAATCCTTAATTGGATTAGATTAGTAGTGTGAAAGTTGGCTAAGTGCCCATGATGCAGAAATGCTGCATATTTTTTCCACATCTCCCTGGCAGGAAAAACGCATGCGGATTTTACATGCGTTTTTGCTGCCAGGTAGAAGAGTTTGTCAAGCGTTTTTGCATGCATTTCCGCATGCGGATAATATCAAGCGCTTTTCCAAGCAATTTTAGCATCACTTGTAAAAGTGCTTGACAACTTGGTCACACTATATAAATCCATGCAACCGGCATGGATTTATATTGTGTGACCAAGGAATAGTTAAAAAAAAAACAGAATAAGAATGGTAAAAAATAAAGAATAAAGATTATACTTACATTGTGATGGCCCCCGGTCTTTTCTCCGCTGCGTCCGGTCTCTTGTAATGCTCGGGGTGGTGTGAAAGGACCTTTCATGACGTCATTTAGTCATGTGACAGGTCACGCGACCGCCGATGTCACATGACTAAATGACGTCATGGAAGATCCTTTTAGACCATCGCAATCCGCCCAACACACCGGACGCATCGCTGAGGAGACCAGGGGCCATCGGAAGGTAAGTATAATCTTTATTTTTTATTTTAAATTCTTTTTTTAACAGGTACCATGGTAACCGGGTCTGGAGGAGAGTCTCCTCTTCTCCAGACCCGGGTACCATCCGCACATTGAATCGCTTAATATCCGCATGTGCACACGTAGTCATGCGTATATTAAGTGATTCAATGCAAGTCAATGGCGGCAGTTACGCTGCTTGTCTGCAAAATTTATGGACATGCTGCGTATTTTTCCGCAATGATAATCCGCAGCGGAAATTTCTGCAGCATGTGCACAGCACATGCGGATTATCATTGGGAACCATGGGGCACGTATTACCAAGCGTATTTTAAGCATTTTCGCTGCGGAAATTCAGCAGCAAAAAAGCTTGAAAAACGCATAGTGGGCACACAGCCTTATGGTCCCAATATCCATGTAAGATCATAGGCCTGGTGCCCTCACTGTCTCTGGAGCAGATTCCTCAGATTTTGTAGTGAGACATAAATCCTTTCTATCATCATGCTCCATCAAACCCCTGGCCTATTTTCGTTACATCGATGACATCTTAATAACCTGGACTGAGTCTGAACAAGAACTTCTAAAATTCCATGACAAATTCAATAGATTTCATCCCACCATAAACTTAATATTGGAGCACTCAAAAACGGAAATCAACTTTCTGGATACCACCATAAATATTCAAAATGGTTCAATCCAGACATCAGTGTATCGGAAACCAATTGGCCGTCCCACATACCTTAGATGGGACAGCTTCCACCCGAAACACATTAAAAAGTCCATCGTTTACAGTCAGGCCCTTAGATATAATCGTATCTGTTCCAGTCCAACAGAGAGGGATGAACACCTAACCTATTTTAAAAATACATTTTTAAACCAAGGCTACCACCCCACTTCCATTGATGACCAGATCATTAGAGCCACAAGGATCCCTAGAAGTCAATTACTTCAGTACAGAGAAAAAGAGGAAAATAATTGCGTACTTCTGGTGGTGACTTTACAATCCACAGCTTGAGGTACTGAGAAAAACTGCAAAAAAACTTCACCACATCCTACTCAAGGATGACCGGCTAAAAACAATATTCAAATACCCTGTGCTACTGGCAACCTCCAAATTTAAGAACCATCATGATCGGAAGTTCAATGCCCTCAGATACACCAAGAGGAACTTTTCCTTGCAATGTGAAGAGCTGCAAAACCTGCACCCTTGTAGAGACCAAAGACAGGATACAGATTCCCAACACACAGTAGGAATATAAGATTCCCGGGACATTCACATGTTCCTCTTCCAATGTGGTGTACTTAATTCTGTGCACTATATGTCCTATTGTGGGAGAAACAGGACAGAAACTGAGAGCAAGGATGAGATCTCATGGCCACATGATTACAGATAAAAGAAACCCAGGTACCGGTGGCCAAACATTTCTGTGGTCCAGGACACAACATCAACAATATGAGAGTTGTCATATTAAAAGGCAACTTTAAATAGCAAAAACATGGAAGGGACTGTGAATTCAAACTGATTAGGGTTTTTCACATCCTCCACACAGGAATAAATCTGTCAGGAGGATTTATATCTCACTACAAAATCTGAGGAATCTTCTCCAGAGGCAGTGAGGGCACCAGGCTTATGATCTTACATGGATATTGGGACCATAAAACGTTCACACCACTAATCTAATCCAGTTAAGGATTCCCTCTCTGGGCTCAGTTTGTTTGTTTATTTAAATGTCAATTTATTATGCCATGCATCTGCTTTTATTTCCTTTTTTTTACCTTTGTGTGCATATATTTGTGTTTCTTCATATATCATGTTATACCATACCATGCCCCTGAGGAAGGGACCTAAGTTGTCCCGAAACCTTGCCTTGTAACATCATTTATTTTATTTTTGTTAGCCATTAAAAGGTATCATAACTACAAGATTATCTTGTTTTTCCCACTGAGAGGAATCTATGGACGCAGGCATCAAGTGCCTTCTGCACAGGGGTCTTTCCCAGTGTTCTCGGCACATGCGTCTAATCACGCTCGGAACACTGGGAACAGAACCTGTGCAGAAAGCACTTGATGCCTATAGAAGGATGGAAGACTGCGGAGGAGAGAAGAGAACAGTAATGCTCATGTGCGAGATTTCCTCTCGAGCAGCCGACATCACAGGGACAGAGAGACGCTGATGGTAGGTGAGATACATGGAGATAAAGTTCGGAGGCAGCGCAATCCTCCAGGAAGTGTCCTCTCCATAGCTTGGAAGAGGTCATTTATATAAAGTAATAAATTATGATTTATCATCAACATACAGGTATCACTCTCCTCAGCAGTCTATAACCTTTATGCCCATATTAATAGTTTAGAAAGGTCAAATGAGATGACAAATTCCCTTTACAGGGGTATTCCCATCTCCAAGATCCTATCCCAGCATGTAGTAGGTGTAATAATAATATTAGCAAATACCTCGAATTAGAAATGTAGTATAGTTTTTCTGATTCGCTATGTCTCTTTCCTCATGTGCAGGCATTGCAGGACCTTAGGTATGCATGGTTACAACCACTGACATAGTGATAGTTAGTTAGCTAGTTGCTAGTGGTCGTAACCATGGATACCTAAGCTACTGCAATGCCCTGCACTTGAGGAAAGATTGGGATAGGGTCTTGGACATGGGAATACCCCTTTAAGCTTAATTAAATATCATTGCTCTCGGCAGCAGATCATCCTGTGTAAACATGCTGCCGATAACATTTTTATTCTATGTGCACAGAGATATCATATCAAGGATCGCTTTCTGAACATGAAGGTGCAGTTGGCCGGTCTCAACAGGCTAATAAACGACTGCCAATCAGCTTCATTAAACCGGTCCGTGGTCAATTCAGCGCTGCGATTGACCAATGTAAATGCCTCCTTAGATGGAGGTACCTCATAGGTGAAATCTTCTCTGGTTTACATTCTTCTCCTCTTCTTCTTCATCTAGTCCCGACGCTATAGCTAGTCTCCGCATCCGTCCCTCTTCTCCAGTCTTCTGCAGCACATCCTGACACAGAGCCTTTAAAAATAAAAAGTGTCATAATAATGCCACCTAAAAAAAAATAGCTGACCATGCTGTGCCCAAAATAAATAGTTGCTCCTCACTGTGCTCTCTGCCCCAAAAAGTGACACACCTGCACTATCCCTCTTATGATACATGACCGCCTCTCCTATAAAATATTGCCTCCACATCACTGGTTGACACAGACAGAAGAGGGCCCCTATGCAAGAACTGTAAATGGGCCCCTTGCAGTCCAATACCTCACCAAAATGCAATAGTTCATTTGCTTTGGAGGTGGAAATGGGCCCCCTAACCTCTTAGGCCCCTGTGTGGATGCACAGGTTGCACCAAAGAGATGTCCGCCCCTGCTCCACACCGTCCCCCCTTATATATTATAATGCCACCCCATTTCTCCCCCATGAACTATGCCCGCCACATTGGCTTTCCTTATGAACAAAAACTGTCAAACCATCCCTCCTTAACAATTATGGCCTATACACTGTCCGCCCTCCACACTGTACTTGCGTTATAAATTATAGCCACCAAATTGTCCCCATCTTCAGTATCCCTCCCCACACTATACTCCCTCCATACTGTGCCAATAAATACCACTCCTCTTTACTTTCTACAGTAAAAAATCCTTGCATCTTCAGCTCCACTAAGGAGTGCTTACCTTCCCCTCCTTTGTATCGCTCTATCACATACAGTCCGCACCCCATGTAACCCTCACATACAGCTTGCACCCCAATATACCCCCCACATACAGTCTAAACCCCCCCACATACTTCCTGCACCGACATGTAACCTTCACATACAGCATTCACCTTCATATGTACCCCCACATACAACCTGCTTCACCGTATGCAACCTCACAAATAGCCTGCACCCCGACACATTTTATTTATTATGCATCGCTTATATACAGTATCATCTTCCGCAGTGCTTCACAGACATGATCATCACTATCCCCATTGGGGCTCATAATGTAAATTTCCTATCAGTCTTTGGAGGGTGGGAGGAAACTGGAGAGCCCGGAGGAAACCCACGCAAACACGGGAGAACATACAAACTCCTGACAGACGTTGTCCTTGGTGGGATCTGAATCCTGGACCACAGCACTAGGAAGCTGAAGTGCTAACCACCGTGCTGCCTATATAGCCTGCACCCACCCATATCTACCCCCACATATAGCCTGCAGTCCCATATGTACCCCCACATATAGCCTGCTCTCCCATGTGTACCCCCACATATAGCAAGCACCCCCCATATGCACCACCACATGTAGCCTGCACCCACCCATATGTACCCCACATATAGCCTGCACCCCCATATGTACCCCACATATAGCCTGCACCCCCCATATGTACCACCACATATAGCCTGCACCCCCATATGTACCACCACATATAGCCTGCACCCACCCACAAGGGCTGTCACATTGTAGAAGGATCATCTTTATTCTCATTTGCACAAGGAAAGACTAGAAGCAATGGGATGAAACTAAATGGGAGGAGACACAGATTAGATATTAGAAAAAACTTTTTGACAGTTAGGGTGATTAATGAGTGGAACAGGCTGCCACGAGAGGTGGTGAGTTCCCCTTCAATGGACGTCTTCAAACAGAGGCTGGACAGACATCTGTCTGAGATGATCTAGTGAATCCTGCTTTGAGCAGGGGGTTGGACCAGATGACCCAGGAGGTCCCTTCCAACTCTACCATTCTATGATTCTATGATATGTACCACCACATATAGCCTGCTCCCCCATATGTTCCCCCACATATAGCCTGCACCCCCACATGTAGCTTGCACCCACCCATATGTACCACCACATGTAGCCTGCACCCCTATATATGTACCCACTACATATAGCCTGCACTCACCCATATGTACCCCCACATATAGCCTGCACTCCCATATGTACCCCAACATATAGCCTGCACTCTAATGTGTACCCCCACATAGCAAGCACCCCCATATGCACTACCACATGTAGCCTGCACCCACCCATATATACCCCCACATATAGCCTGCACCCCATATGTTCCCCCACATATAGCCTGCATCCCCATATATGCTGCACCCCACATGTAGCCTGCACACCAATATGTACTCCCATATATAGCCTACACCCCCATATGTCCCCCCACATATATCCTGCACCCACCCATATGTAACCCCACATATAGCCTGCACCCCCATATGTTCCCCCACATATAGCCTGCACCCCAATATATGATGAACCCCCACATGTAGCTTGCACCCCCTATATGTACCCACTACATATAGCCTGCATTCCCATATGTACCCCTACATGTAGCCTGAACCCCCACATGCACCACCATAGCCTGCACCCCCCATATATGCTGTACCCCCATATGTAGTCTGCACTCCCTATATGTACTCTTACATATATCCTGCACCCCATATGTACCCCCACATGTAGCCTGCACCCTCATATGTCACCCCACATGTAGCCTGCTCCTCTATATGTAACCCCACACATAGCCTGCACCCCATATGTACCCCCACATAGCCTGCATCCCATGCACCCCGTTCCCTAATTACCTGTCACTAGTGTCTCTCTTCTCTTCTGCTGTTTCATGGCACCGCCCATAAGTCACATGGGCATTATGTCATCAAAGGTCCTTCACTTCTATCATTTAACTTCCTCTGTCAGGCAGGGAACTGATTGCTGCTCCTCTGCCAATGCCCCCCCCCCCTCTCCTCACCTCCCACACAAATAAAGATGGCAGATTTGATGCAAAGGCCAGCCGAGGTAAGAGAAAGGGGGAAGTTAAAAAAAAACACATTTTTTTAATCTTCCTTCATGGTGGCACCCCCCCTCCCAACCTGCTGCCCTAGGCACCCACCCTTGGGTGCCTAGTGGCAAATATGGCCCTGAGTATGTCCATGCAAAGTCTGACACTGTCAGCACTGATTGGACAGTGTCAGACTTTGTGTAATGTTGGTGGGCGTGAACCCCCTGTGCAATGGGCCGGTCTTAACTAGGAGGGGTGCAACTAAGTGACTACCGGTAGTCGCTAGAGCCTCTGATGGTGAGGATAGGCTTGGCCGCCGGTAGTCACCATGTACCTCTCCAAGTCAGTCCGCGGGTCTGCAGCAGCTGACTGGAAGGTCAGAGGCATGGTATGAGGTACAGAGGGGTGAAACAGAGGCGTAGTCAGGCGATCTGAGGTCGGGGCAGGCCGCACAGTATCAGTAAGTGTAGCCGAGGTCAAGAGTGGAGAGGTCAGGCAGGACGGGAAAACTAGCTGATTCAGTAACGGGAAGAAGAATACTGAGGAAAGCATAAATGTGAATGAACCAGCGGGATAGGAACCAACGTTCAGACAAGGAATGGTAGGAGGCGCGGTCAATAATATAATTATAGGCCCTACTGGCATGGGATCAACTGGGGAACCTAATCTCTGCAGAACACAGTAGGGTTAAATTACTGCAGAGACCCGCCACGCCCCTAGATGGAAGCCACATGCAGGTGCAGCAGTGCTGCATGACGTAGACTCAGCGAGATAGCCAGACATGATGAGAAATCACATGGTGAGCAGAGCGGCGCTGGGGAGGCCTGTGAGTCACCGCTGTAACAGTACCCCACTTTGTGCCCCCTTCTTTTTTGACAAGATCATCAGAGGAACCTCTTGAGAATGGTAGGGGCGTGGATGTTCTCAGCGGCCTTCCAAGGCCTCTCCTTGGGGCCAAAACCTCTCCAGTCGACCAAATAGAAGGTCTTCCCTTGGACCTTTTTAGAGTCCAAAATGTCCTTAACCTCGGACACATCCAACGGATCTCCAGCACGAGTACGGACAGTGAAGAACCGATTTAGGACTACTAGTTTCAAGAGTGAGATGTGGAAGATGCTTGTGATCTGAAGAAAAAGCTAAAGCTTGTAGGACACCGGGTTGACCTGTTTGAGAATCTTGAAAAGTCCAAGGTACCTAGGAGCAAACTTGTGTGAAGGCATCTTCAACCGAATGTTCCGAGAAGATAACCAGACCTTATCTCCAGGGTGATACTGAGGTGGCGAATCTCTCTTCTTGTCTGCATGAATCTTCATCCAAGACCCGGTCTTCAGGAAGGAGGACTGAGTTTGTTGCCAGATCTGAAAGAAGTTGCCATAGGAGGAATCAGCAGCTGGTACCCCAAAGGAAGCAGACATAGGATAGAGTACTTGAGGATGCTGGGAGTATACAAGGAAGAATGGAGATGCTCCAGAAGAATCCCCAACATTGTAGGAAAATTCCGCCCAGGGGAGTAGTTGCACCCAGTCATCCTGACGGGAAGAGATAAAGTAGCGAAGGTAGCTCTCGAGGATCTGATTTACCCATTCCACTTGTACATTGGTCTGCGGATGGTATTCGGAGGAGAAATCCAGCTGGACATTCAGCAGTTTGCATAAGGCTTTCCAAAACTTAGAAGTGAACTGTACTCTGTGATCAGAGACTTTGTGGAGAGGAAGACTGTGGCGATTACATAAATGCTGGAAGAACTGCATGGCAAGCTTAGGAGTGGAGGGAAGGCTGGCCAGGGGTATGAAATGAACCTTGTTAGAGAACTGGTCCAACGTGACCCAGATGGTGTTGCAACCCTTGGAGAAGGGAAATCCATAGTGATATGTTGCCAGGGAACATAAGGAACTGGCAGAGGCAGGGGAAGATCAGAAGGCTTATCCCTGGAAGACTTGTTTCTGGCGCATTGTGAACATGTGGTTATGAAGTCCCGTACATCCTTAACCATCGAGGGCCACCAGAAGCACCGAGCAATCAGCTCAGTTGACTTACGTATGCGCACTTGACCAGTCAATTTTGATTCATGTCCCCAAGACAGAATTTTCTTCCTTCTAGCAGAGGGGACAAAGGTCTTGACCAGAGGAATGTCCTTAAAAAGGACAGTGGCTGCCTCAATAATCCTGACCTTGTCGATAATGTGCTGAGGCTCTTCCATGGAATCGGTCACATCAAAGGATCGAGACCGGGCATCTGCCTTAACATTCTTCTGTGCAGGACAGCAGTGCAGTTCAAAATTAAAATGAGCGAAGAAGAGTGCCCACCTGGCTTGATGGCTTGACAGGGATTCAACCGCTGGGTAGTCTGCAGGAAGGTCAGATTTTTATGGTCCGTGTAAATTATCACTGGAGAGCTGGCACCCTCCAGTAGATGTCTCCACTCCTCAAGTGACATCTTGATTTCCCAGAAGTTCGCAATCCAGTATACTTTCACTCATCAATTGAGAAAAATTTTGGGAAAAAAACGGAAGAGACATACCTCGCCAAAGAAATTCTTTGCCGAAGCACTGCCCTGGCACTGACAGATGAGGCATCTACCTCCAAGAGAAAGTGATTGTTGGGATCGGGATGATGCCGCACCAGAGCACTCATGAAAGACTTTCAAATGCTGGAAAGCCCACACTGCCGACTCAGGCCAGTCTCTGGCATTGGCTCCTTTGTTGGTTAAAGTGGAGATAGGTGCCATAAGGGACAAGAAGTGGCGGATAAATTGCCTTTAGGAGTTGGTGAAACACATGAAGTGCTCGATGTCACGCAGACCTTGATGACAGGACCAGGATCGAACATCAGAAACCTTCTTAGGATCCATTTTGAGACCTTGGTTTGAGACAATGTAGCCGAGGAAGGGCAAGAAGGTTTTTTCAAAGACACATTTGAATAGTTTGGCAAACAAGTTGTTCTCCCGCTGCAGAAATTGATTGGCATAATCTCTGTGGGAAGTAAGATCAGGAGAGAATGTCAGCATATCCTCCAAATACACAACCACGGAAACATAGAGGAGATCCCGGAAGATATCATTAATGAACTCCTGAAATATGGCGGGTGCATTACACAGCCTGAAGGGCATAACAAGATATAGGAAGTGACCGTCAAGGGCATTACCCTTTCCATTCATCACCCTTACAGATACAAATCAAGTTGTAAGATCCAATTTAGAGAAGATCTTGTCTCCCCTAAATCTGTAAAAAAGCTCAGAAATCAAAGGCAAGGGGTACTTGTTCTTAATCGTGATTTTGTTAAGACCTCAATAGTCTTTACAGGGACATAGGGAACCATCCTTCTTGGTCATGAAGAAGAATCCAGCAGAAGAGGAGGCCTTAGGGATGAATCCCTTGGCTAAATTCTCTTGGATGGGATGTTTTCAGACATGGCACGGGTCTCAGGTATATATAGGGGGTACAAATGCCCTCGGGGAGGAGAAGTGCCAGGTAGGAGATCAACAGGACAGTCATAAGGCCTGTGAGGTGGCAGGACCTCAGCCTTCTTTTCGCAGAAGACGTCTGAAAAGGAATGATAATGCATGGGCAATGAAGCAATGTTCGAAGAGATAGGAGGCAAAGTATTGGGCATAACCTTGGCTACAGGCTACAGATCCCCAATGAATTACCTGACCGGTGGACCAGTCAATAACCGGCGCATGTAGATGCAGCCATGGAAGGCTTAGGAGAACAGAATTCACCGATCTGGATAGCATCCTCTCAGTATGCAGCGCATAATGAATCGAACAGGTTCAGCAAGGAGTTGTCCATCTATGGAGGCAACAGTCAAGGGATGATCCCGTCATTGAATAGGGAGTTGAAGTCAAGGGACGAGATCTAGATGGGCAGCGATGGAGAGGGATTTCTTCTGCCAAGTCAAGGTAACTTCAGACATTAGTCTTGGAGAGCAATTACTATCACCTAGGGTCATCTCTCCAGCCAACCCTAGATGCTGGAGTTTCTCTGTCTCACTGGGCACTGGCAAAAAAAATGTCCCTTGCCTCCATATTACATTCAAAAGTTCTCTCAGTACGTCCGCTGTCATTACTATACAAAAAATGTAGTCTGCTCAACCTGTATTGGTTCAGAAGCTGGTGGTGTCACTTGGGGTAGTAAAGGAGCCCAGAAGTTTGGAGCCTTAGTATGGGAGATCCTGTGGCATGAGGAGACGCTGATGCTTGTTCCAGAACTCACTCAATGAAGTGGAGATCAATCCTGGTGTCCAGGTGTATAATGGCATCCAGCGAGGAAGGTAAGTTAAAAAAAAAAAAAAGAAAAAAAAGCTTCTTCTTACCTTCCGGCGCTCCAGCGCCCGGCTCTCCCATCACCGGAAGCACGATCACTGGCGCATGACAGTGACATCATACGCCAGCGACGTGCGCGCTGACGTCAGGCGCCGGCCAATTGCCGGCGGCTGTTAACTATTGCAGTGTGGAAAGCTTCTCGCAATGCAATAGATTTAAAGTGAACCTGCGTCCGAGGATGCACGTTCACAGTGACTAGACCGGCAGGGGGCCACTAGAGCAGGGCGGACCTACCGGGGCCCGGCAGTGCAGCGGGGCCCTTGCCGGGCAGCTGATAATGAGGACAATCTGGCCTGCTTCTCGGAGCCCCAGGCTCCGGGTGAACCCATGGCCAGATAGCCCTCATCATATGCAGCGGGCATGGAGCGATCCCTGCAGCTCTGGTGCTGACAGGAGAAAAATGGCAGCGGAGCTGCAGGGATCCATACTCACGTCTCCTTCCTGGCTGCCCAGCACTTCCTCCCTGACACAGGCCCATGCTGCTTAATGATGTCATCATGCAGAGTGGGCCTGTGTGTCAGGGAGAAAGTTACCAGAGACGAGGAGGATGCTGCAGGGGAGCGAGCTTAGGTAAATTGTGTTTTTTATTTTTTATTTTTTTAACTGAACTTGGGGAAGCTGGGGAAAAGAACAGGAGAATGAAGGGGGGCTGGGGAGAGCAATGAGAGAAGGCTGGTGAGAGCAATGAAAGGAGTCTGGGGAGAGCAATGAGAGAAGGCTGCGTAAAGCAATGAGAGAAGGCTGGGTAGAGCAATGAGAGGCGGCTGGGGAGAGTAATGAGAGGAGGCTGGGGAGAGCAATGTGGGGAGGCTGGGGAGAGCAATGCTGGAGCTAGGGAGAGAAATGAGAGGAGGCTGGGGAGAGCAATGAGAGGAGGCTGGGGAGAGCAATGAGAGGAGGCTGGGGGGATCAATAAGAGGAGGCTGGGGGGATCAATAAGAGGAGGCTGGGGAGAGCAATGAGAGAAGGCTGGGTAGAGCAATGAGATAAGGCAGGGGAGAGCAATGAGAGAAGGCTGGGGAGAGCAATGAGGGGCTGGGGAGAACAATGAGGGGAGGCTAGGGAGAGCAATGAGGGAAGGCTGGGGAGAGCAATGAGAGGAGGCTGGGGAGAGCAATGTGGGGCGGCTGGGGAGAGCAATGAGGGGAGGCTAAGAAGAGCAATGAGGGGAGGCTGGGGAGAGCAATGAGGGGAAGCTGTGGAGAGCAATGAGGGAAGGCTGGGGAGATCAATGAGAGGAGGCTGGGGAGAGCAATATGGGGAGGCTGGGGAGAGCAATAAGGGGAGGCTAAGAAGAGCAATGAGGGGAGGCTGGGGAGAGCAGAGAGGAGGCTGGGGAGATCAATGAGGGGTGGCTGAGGAGAGCAATGCAGGGCTGGGAGAGCAATGAGGGGAGGCTGGGGAGAGCAATGAGGGGCTGAGGATATCAATAAGGGGAGGCTGAGGAGATCAATAAGGGGAGGCTGGGGAGATCAATGAGGGGAGACTGGGGAGAGCAATGAGGGGAGGCTGGGGAGAGCAATGAGAGGAGGCTGGGGAGAGCAATGAGGGGAAGCTGGGGACATCAATGAGAGGAGACTGGGGAGAGCAATGAGGGGCTGGGGGGAGCAATGAGGGGAGGCTGGGGAGAGCAATGAGGGGAGGCTGAGGAGAGCAATTATGGGATGCTGGGGAGAGCAATGAGGGGAGGCAGGAGAGATCAATGAAGGGAGATTGGGCAGAGCAATGAGGGGCTGGGGAGAGCAATGAGGGGCTGGGGAGATCAATGAGGGGAGGCTTGGGAGAGCAATGAGGGGCTGAGGAGCAATGAGGGGAGGCTGGGGAGAGCAATGAGAGGAGGCTGGGGAGAGCAATGAGAGGAGGCTGGGGAGAGCAATGAGAGGAGGCTGGGGGAGCAATGAGGGGAGGCTGGGGAGAGCAATGAGGGGAGGCTGGGGAGAGCAATGTGGGGAGGCTGGGGAGAGCAATGCTGGGGCTGAAGAGAGCAATGCTGGGGCTGGGGAGAGCAATGAGGCGAGGCTGGGGAGAGCAATGAGGCGAGGCTGGGGAGAGCAATGCTGGGGCTTGGAAGAGCAATGATGGGGCTGGGGAGATCAATGAGGGGAGGCTGGGGAGAGCAATGAGGCAAGGCTGGGGAGAGCAATGCTGGGGCTTGGGAGAGCAATGCTGGGACTGGGGAGAGCAATGGTGGGGCAGGGGAGAGCAATGGTGGGGCTGGGTAGAGCAATGATGAGGATGTGGATAGCAATGATTGGATGGTGAGGAATGTGAGAGAAATGATGAGGATGGGGTACTGTGGCAGAGCAATGATGGGGGTGCTGGAACAGAGCAATGATGGGGGTGCTGGGAGAGAGCAATGATGGAGGTGCTGTGAGAGAACAATGATGGGGGTGCTGTGAGAGAAATGATGGGGATGCTGGGCGAGAGCAATGATGTGGGTGGTGGGAAAGAGCAATGATGGGGGTGCTGGGAGAGAGCAATGATGGAGGTGCTGGGAGAGAGCAATGATGGAGGTGCTGTGAGAGAGCAATGATGGGGGTACTGGGAGAGAGCAATGATGGGGGTGCTGAGCAAGAGCAATGATGGGGGTGGTGGGAGAGAGCAATGATGGGGGTGGTGGGAGAGAGCAATGATGGAGGTGCTGGGACAGAGCAATGATGTGGGTGCTGGGAGACAGCAATGATGGGGGTGCTGGGAGAGAGCAATGACAGGCTTGCTGGGAGAGAACAATGATGAGGGTGCTGGGAGAGAACAATGATGGGGGTGCTGGGAGAGAGCAATGACGGGGGGTGCTGGGAGAGAGCAATGATGGGGGTGCTGGAACAGAGTAATGATGGGGGTGCTGGGAGAGAGCAATGATGGAGGTGCTGTGAGAGAACAATGATGGGGGTGCTGTGAGAGAAATGATGGGGATGCTGGGCGAGAGCAATGATGTGGGTGGTGGGAGAGAGCAATGATGGGGGTGCTGGGTTTTACGGGTCACGGCGGCCAACGACTCCGTGACCAGGGAGGGACCGAGCAGAGGGACCAGGTGCTACTCTGGGGACGACCTTGTAAGAGAGCAAGTGACTCCAACGGGTCAGATGGCTGGGACTGACCGGTATAGCAGATGACACAGCAGGCAGGCTGATGAGTGGTCCTGGAGGATGGACTGGTAGACACGGCAGGTGACAGGCGAGAGCCTCCGGGTAGGCTGTCAGGTGGTCACGCCAAGTGACAGGCAGAAGTCTCTAGATGGGTCTGGTAACAGGCAGGTAACAGGCGAGCGCTCCCAGGTGAAGCGGCTGACAGACACGGAAGGTAACAGGCGGGTGCTCCCAGGTGAGCAGGCTGACAGACACGGCAGGTAACAGGCGAGCGCTCCCAGGTGAGCGGGCTGACAGACACGGCAGGTAACAGGCAGGTAACAGGCGAGCGCTCCCAGGTGAGCGGGCTGACAGACACGGCAGGTAACAGGCAGGTAACAGGCGGGTGCTCCCAGGTGAACGGGCTGACAGACACGGCAGGTAACAGGCGGGTGCTCCCAGGTGAGCGGGCTGACAGACAAGGCAGGTAACAGGCAGGTAACAGGTGAGCGCTCCCAGGTGAGTGGGCTGACAGACACGGCAGGTAACAGGCAGGTAACAGGTGAGTCTTCCGGTTGAGCGGCCTGTCGGACTCGGCAGGTAACGGGCAGATAACAGGCTGGCAGGCAGGACGAGGAGTCAGGCTAGCAGCAGAACCTGAGGGCTGAAGCAGAGATAAGTAACACTGTGCAACAACTTTGCTCGGGCACCTCCATTTTGGAGGAGGTGCCCTATATATGGGAGGACCCTCGGCTATTGGCCGGGGACTCCTTAGGACGGCGCGCGCAGGCCCTTTAAGAGGGTGGAGCCCTAAGCACAGTGCCCGGGGGACTGCGCGCGCCAACAGCAGGAAGAGAAGGAGAGCGGGGAGAGAGGAGGTGAGAGGGACGGCGTCTCGGCCTGGCAGGAGGCAGAGACGCCGATGCTACAGTAGCCCCCCCTTTACGCCCCCTCTTTTTTAGGCCAGAAAGGAATTTTTCAAGGAGAAGCGGGGCATGAATGTTCTCCCTGGGTTCCCAAGTTCTCTCCTCTGGGCCAAACCCCTTCCAATCCACAAGAGAAAGGGTCTTTCCTCTTACCCTCTTAGTGGCCAGAATGTTCTCTACCTCAAAAATGTCCTCAGCGGAAACCGGAGCAGGGGGAGTACCTGGATTGTTGGAAAAAGAGTTAAAACACAACTGGTTTGAGGAGAGATACAAGGAAGGAGTTGGGAATCCGTAATCCGTAAGGTGGCCAGGAGTTTTAACTTGTAGGCCACTGGATTGATCTGTTTGAGAATTTCGAATGGACCGATGAACCGAGGACCCAACTTATAGGAGGGTATTTTGAGTCGGACATGTTTGGAAGAGAGCCAGACTTTATCTCCCGGGCGGAGTTGAGGCGGCTCCAGACGTCTCTTGTCAGCATGTTTCTTCATCCGCTCGTATGACTGAAGAAGTGCGGACCTGGTATTCTCCCAAATGGTGAAGAATTCGCAGACAAGAGCCTCCGCGGCAGGATTGTCCACTGAGGCGGAGATGGGAAACGGAATCCGAGGAAGTTGACCGTAGACCACGAAGAACGGGGATTTCGAAGTGGATTCGCTCTCATGGTTGTTGTAGGAGAATTCGACCCATGGTAGGAGCTCCACCCAGTTGGTATGGTGAGCGTTAACAAAGTGCCGGAGGTAGCTGGTAAGGATTTGGTTGATTCGCTCCACTTGGCCATTGGACTGTGGATGGTAGGCGGAGGAGAAATCCAGGGTGACATCCAGTAGCTTACAGGTAGTTCTCCAGAAACGTGAGGTGAACTGAACCCCTCGATCCGACACAATGTGGAGAGGTAGACCATGGAGACGGAAGATATGACGGAAGAAATCCTTGGCCAACAGAGATGCAGACGGGAGACCAGGCAGAGGGATGAAGTGGGCCATTTTAGAGAAGTGGTCGGCGACCACCCAAATGACTGTACAACCGGCAGAAGCTGGGAGATCAGTAATAAAGTCCATGGCAATGTGCTGCCACAGGGCAGCAGGTACAGGAAGAGGCAGGAGGCGACCGGCTGGAAGATGTCTGGGAACTTTGTTGCGGGCACAGGATGAACAGGCCGAGACGAAGTCTATCACATCCTTGCGCAGGGTAGGCCACCAGTAATGCTGGGTAATGAGCAGGAAGGTCTTCTTTTGACCAGCATGGCCGGCTAGTTTAGATGAATGACCCCAGTGAAGAACCTTCTCACGATCTGGTACTGCTACAAACGTCTTACCGGGCGGAAGACGAGCAAGATCCAAGCGGGCCACATGCATCACTTTGGAGGGGTCGATGATGTGCATAGGATCCTCCTCTTGATCGGAGGACAGGAAGGATCGGGACAAGGTGTCGGCTTTGACATTCTTGTCCGCCGGGTGGAAATGTAGTACGAAGTCAAAGCGGGCGAAGAACAAAGACCACCGGACCTGACGCGGATTGAGTCTTTGGGCATTTTGGAGATATGCCAGATTTTTGTGATCCGTATAGATGATCACCGGGTATAGAGCCCCTTCAAGCAGATAGCGCCACTCCTCCAGCGCCAATTTAACGGCTAACAGTTCTTGATCTCCAATGGAGTAGTTGTGCTCAGACGAGGAGAAGAGTTTGGGGAAGAAACCGCAGGTTACCATTCTCCCGGATGAAGACTGTTGAGTGAGCACCGCTCCGGCTCCGGAGGGGGAAGCATCAACCTCCAGGTAGAATTGTCTGTTGCAGTTCGGACGGTGCAGTACTGGGCCAGAGGAGAAGGCTTGCTTTAAGGAAAGCAAGGCCTCCTCAGCTTCGGGCGACCATTCCTTAGGATTTGCTCCCTTACGGGTGAGCGCAGATATGGGAGCAGTCCGGGAAGAGAAGTGCGGAATAAAGAGACGATAGTAGTTGGCGAAGCCTAGGAATCGCAGAATCGCCTTCAATCCCTCCGGACGGGGCCACTTTAGGACAGCAGAGAGTTTCTCGGGATCCATTCGCAAGCCTGTCTGGGAGATAACATAGCCCAGGAATGGAAGGGAGGTCTGCTCGAAGAGGCACTTCTCGTATTTTGCATAGAGGTGATTCTGCCTGAGCCTAAGCAGGACCTGACGAACATCCCTCCGGTGTGTGGGAAGATCTGGAGAGAAGACCAAGATATCGTCCAGGTACACCACCACGCAGGAGTAAAGAAGATCACGGAAGATGTCGTTGACCAATTCTTGGAAGACAGCGGGAGCATTGCAGAGGCCGAAGGGCATCACACGGTATTCGTAATGAACGTCCCGGGTATTGAATGCCGTCTTCCACTCGTTTTCTTGACAGATCCGGACCAGGTTATACGCCCCACGTAGATCCAGTTTGGAAAAGATCCTAGCTCCCTTAAGGCGGTCAAACAACTCGGAGATGAGCGGCAGGGGGTATTTATTTTTGACCGTGATCTGATTGAGTCCTCTATAGTCAATACAGGGACGTAGCGAGCCATCCTTCTTTCTGACAAAGAAGAATCCGGTTCTGGCCGGGGAGGTAGATTTCCGGATGAATCCCCTAGCCAGATTCCCCTCGATGTACTCCGACAAGGCCCGGGTTTTGGCCGATGTCAACGGGTAAATACGCCCACAGGGCGGAGTGGCTCCGGGTACCAGGTCGATCGGGCAATCATATGGCCTATGAGGTGGCAGTGTCTCTGCTTCCTTTTTATCGAAGACATCTGCATAGGACCAGTAAGGTGCCGGTAAACCGGGTAGATTAGCCGGGGTGAGTGGAGGGCGAACCGGGCGGACAGGAACCAGGCAGGTCCCATGGCACTCCTGCCCCCAACGGAGAACCTCGCCGGATTTCCAATTCAGCACGGGTTCATGTCTCTGTTGCCAGGGTAGACCCAGCAATAGGGAGTGAGAGAGACCGGAAAGTACATGGAAGGAGATCCTCTCAGAGTGCAGCATTCCCACCTGCAGGGTTATAGTCTCAGTGACGAGCAGGATGGATACCGGAAGAAGTCCTCCATCCATGGCGGCGACAGCCAATGGTTCAGCCAGAGGTTTGGTGGGGATGTGATATCTCTCTACCAGGGACTGGGAGATGAGGTTCCCAGCAGCTCCGGAATCTAGGTGTGCAAGTTCAAAATAGCGGTTCTCTCCCCAGGAGATAGAGACAGACAAAGTCAGGGAATGAGAGGATTTACTTTTGCCTAGGATGACCTCTCCGAGCGGGCCTAGACACTGGCGTTTCCAGGCCGCACCGGGTAGGAACGGATGAAGTGCTCCTTACTGCCACAGTAGAAACAGCTCCCCTCGGCTCGGCGAGACTCTTGGCAAGATTCGACCATCTTGGTCTGGTCGACCTGCATAGGGTCGGGCGAGCGTGCCCGGGAAGTGGCAGATTGAGAGACAGGTCTCTGGAAGGTAGGAGCCAGACGAGGAAATCTTCGCTCCCGGGTAGTCTCTTTAGCACGCTCCAGGAAACGGATATCAATTCGGGTAGCTAGCGACACCAGGTCATCCAGGGTGGTAGGAATGTCCCGTCCGGCTAACTCGTCCTTAATCTGACCGGAAAGGCCCTCCCAGAAGATGGACACCAGGGCCTCGTTGTCCCAGGAGAGCTCAGAAGCGAGGGTACGGAACCGTATGGCATATTGGCCCACGGTGAGACTCCCTTGGCGGATACGAAGCAGAGAGGAGGCTGAAGAGGTTTTTCGTCCAGGTTCTTCGAAGACTTTCCGGAAAGCAACGAGGAAAGACGACAGATCGGACACCAGGGGATCCCCTCTCCCCCACAGGGGATTCAGCCATGTCAGTGCTTCTCCAGAGAGGTGGGACATGATGAAGGCCACCTTGGCACGATCGGAGGGAAACTGGTGTGCCAAAAGTTCAAAGTGCAGGGTGCACTGATTTATGAAACCCCGAGCTAGCGCGGGGTCGCCTCCGAAACGAGGAGGTGCAGAAAGCCGGGGGCCGGGGCTGGATGCCATGGCACTGGTGGGCAGCGGCACTGCCGGAGCGGGAGTCGTACGACTCGCGGCAGACGCAGGTGGAACAGTTAGTGTGTCCAGGTGGGAGTTGACACTCTGCAGGTAGTTTAGGATGGTTTCCTGTTGGGATCTCTGACGGGACACCTCCTGGAATAGGTCAGAGAGCGAGGGGGCTTGGGTGCCAACGGGTTCCATGGCCCGAGCAAACTGTTACGTGTCCGGGTGGTGGAACCTCTGTGCTGTGGTGCAAGGAGGGACCCAGAGGGGCGTAACTAAGTATCAACCCGGACCAACCCTGGTCGCACGGCGGCTAATGACTCCGTGACCAGGGAGGGACCGAGCAGAGGGACCAGGTGCTACTCTGGGGACGACCTTGTAAGAGAGCAGGTGACTCCCACGGGTCAGATGGTTGGGACTGACCGGTATAGCAGATGACACAGCAGGCAGGCTGATGAGTGGTCCTGGAGGATGGACTGGTAGACACGGCAGGTGACAGGCGGGAGCCTCCGGGTAGGCTGTCAGGTGGTCATGGCAAGTGACAGGCAGAAGTCTCTAGATGGGTCTGGTAACAGGCAGGTAACAGGCGAGCGCTCCCAGGTGAGCTGGCTGACAGACACGGAAGGTAACAGGCGGGTGCTCCCAGGTGAGCGGGCTGACAGACACGGCAGGTAACAGGCAGGTAACAAGTGAGTGCTCCCAGGTGAGCGGGCTGACAGACACGGCAGGTAACAGGCAGGTAACAGACGAGCGCTCCCAGGTGAGCGGGCTGACAGACACGGCAGGTAACAGGCAGGTAACAGGCGGGTGCTCCCAGGTGAGTGGGCTGACAGACACGGCAGGTAACAGGCGGGTGCTCCCAGGTGAGCCGGCTGACAGACAAGGCAGGTAACAGGCAGGTAACAGGTGAGCGCTCCCAGGTGAGCGGGCTGACAGACACAGCAGGTAACAGGCAGGTAACAGGTGAGCGCTCCAGGTGAGCGGGCTGGCGGACTCGGCAAGTAACGGGCAGATAACAGGCTGGCAGGCAGGACGAGGAGTCAGGCTAGCAGCGGAACCTGAGGGCTGAAGCAGAGATAAGTAACACTGTTCAACAACTTTGCTCGGGCACCTCCATTTTGGAGGAGGTGCCCTATATATGGGAGGACCCTTGGCTATTGGCCGGGGACTCCTTAGGACGGCTCGTGCGGCCCCTTTAAGAGGGGGGGGAGCGCGTGCGCCCTAAGCACAGTGCCCGGGGGACTGCGCGCGCCGACAGCAGGAAGAGAAGGAGAGCGGGGAGAGAGGAGGTGAGAGGGACGGCGTCTCTGCCTGGCAGGAGGCAGAGACGCTGATGCTACACTGGGAGAGAGCAATGATGGAGGTACTGGGAGAGAGCAATGATGGAGGTACTGGGAGAGAGCAATGATGGAGGTGCTGTGAGAGAGCAATGATGGGGGTACTGGGAGAGAGCAATGATGGGGGTGCTGAGTGAGAGCAATGACGGGGGTGGTGGGAGAGAGCAATGATGGGGCTGGTGGGAGAGAGCAATGATGGAGGTGCTGGGACAGAGCAATGATGTGGGTGCTGGGAGACAGCAATGATTGGGGCGCTGGGAGAGAGCAATGATGGGGGTGCTGGGAGAGAGCAATGACAGGCTTGCTGGAAGAGAACAATGATGAGGGTGCTGGGAGAGAACAATGATGAGGGTGCTGGGAGAAAACAATGATGGGGGTGCTGAGAGAGAGCAATGATGGGGGTGCTGGGAGAGAACAATGATGGGGGTGCTGGGAGAGAGCAATGATGGGGGTCTCTTTGCTTGTACTGTAAAGTCTTGTATATTTACCGTGTGCACATTAATTGGGGCGAGTCACAGAGACTGAATAATTTATATTATTGGCTGGTGGAGATTATAGTTAACTAGATGGTGGCCCATTTCTAACGCATCGGGTATTCTAGAATATGTATGTAGTTTATTTATGAAGATTTAAGAATAATGCAATGAATACACAGGAATTTCCAAGTAAAATATATACATTATCATTACATTTTATTGCTCATAGAACTTAATACAACTGAACGAAATTATTAAACAGATCATCAAAATATATAAACCATTACATGAATATCTAACTGTATTTAAATAAATCATCGGACAAAAGAAGTACATCGACACTATAATATATTTGTTAACAATATCAACCCAAAATATTTTTGTACACCACATTTCTTGTGAATACGTTTTGACTATCTATAAGCAACTTTCCTTGTAAAGGGGCATGAAGAACTTGCACCTTGACGTTGGATCTCATTTTAACTCTTGAAAATGCAACGTAGAGTTGTCCATGACCAAAAACGGGCTCCGGTAGATATATGCCAACACGGTGTAGAGTTTGACCTTGTGACTTGTTTATTGTCATGGCAAAAGCTGGTTTTACTGGAAACTGTCGACGCCGAAGCCTAAATGGAAGACCGGTGTCCGAAGGACATAAATCAATGCGTGGAATGAACACTTTGTCTCCCTTTGCTGATCCAGTGATCACTCTTGCTTGAATTATGTGGGAATGGAGTCCAGTAACAATAAGGCGAGTTCCATTACACAGACCATTTTTTGAGTTTAGATTCCGCAGTAACATTACGATTGTTCCAACTTTGAGTTGTAGTCTGTGGGATGGCATTCCTGATGGCGTAAGACTATTTAAAAATTCAACTAGATAATGCTATCCGTTCATCTTCATTGTCTACATCCACTGAATCATCACTTTTGTACAACTTATACTCTCCAGGCATTCTATCCATCACACGGGGATTTAGCAGAGCCGCGTCATCGTTCTTGGGACAGAGAATTGCATGGGAAGAGGCCCTCTCAACACTGCTTTGGTCGTTCACATCAATTTCAACGCATTGTCCAAAAACATGACTTACGATGCATAGAAAAAAGAGAGGGGTCGCTCACTGGTCTATTCGGGTGCTCTGATGAAAAAAGTAATCTCAATTGCAAAAAGAACTTCGGCACTCCATACATGAATATATAAGAAATATTGTATCTAGACTAATGTCACTTTGAAAAATGAAGGTTTTTTGCGCATAATTTGGCCAATTTATGTGTGCCCATGAACCACGACAAGGTCACCTTCGTATGATGGGAAACTACGCTACGCTACCACTGGATATGCCACTCTTGGGCTGTAAGCCTGTATGAACAATATGTCTCTGCTTGGGCTTTTAACCTACAATGTATGGGCTGGTAGAGCTAGTTAAAACCACCTGTGACTGAATGGGAGGGACACATGGTCAGAAAAAAAGCTGTCAAACTTCTAATAGTGTCAACACGTACCTGCTGCAATGTTCCAGGAGCGGGATCCCAAAAATTATTAATAGAAAAAAAGAGAGGGGTCGCTCACTGGTCTATTCGGGTGCTCTGAAGAAAAAAGTAATCTCAATTGCAAAAAGAACTTCGGCACCCCATACATGAATATATAAGAAATATTGTATCTAGACTAATGTCACTTTGAAAAATGAAGGTTTTTTGCGCATAATTTGGCCAATTTATGTGTGCCCATCAACCACGACATGGTCACCTTCGTATGATGGGAAACTACGCTACGCTACCACTGGATATGCCACTCTTGGGCTGTAAGCCTGTATGAACAATATGTCTCTGCTTGGGCTTTTAACCTACAATGTATGGGCTGGTAGAGCTAGTTAAAACCACCTGTGACTGAATGGGAGGTTCACATGGTCAGAAAAAAGGCTGTCAAACTTCTAATAGTGTGAACACGTACCTGCTGCAATGTTCCAGGAGCGGGATCCCAAAAATGATTAATAGAAAAAAGAGAGGGGTCGCTCACTAGTCTATTTGGGTGCTCTGAAGAAAAAAGTAATCTCAATTGCAAAAAGAACTTCGGCACTCCATACATGAATATATAAGAAATATTGTATCTAGACTAATGTCACTTTGAAAAATGAAGGTTTTTTGCGCATAATTTGGCCAATTTATGTGTGCCCATCAACCACGACAAGGTCACCTTCGTATGATGGGAAACTACGCTACGCTACCACTGGATATGCCACTCTTGGGCTGTAAGCCTGTATGAACAATATGTCTCTGCTTGGGCTTTTAACCTACAATGTATGGGCTGGTAGAGCTAGTTAAAACCATCTGTGACTGAATGGGAGGGACACATGGTCAGAAAAAAGGCTGTCAAACTTCTAATAGTGTGAACACGTACCTGCTGCAATGTTCCAGGAGCGGGATCCCAAAAATGATTAATAGAAAAAAGAGAGGGGTCGCTCACTGGTCTATTCGGGTGCTCTGAAGAAAAAAGTAATCTCAATTGCAAAAAGAACTTCGGCACTCCATACATGAATATATAAGAAATATTGTATCTAGACTAATGTCTATAACATCTGTCCTTGTTCCATTTGGTATGACTGGAAGGCATTGCCTAAAATCTCCGCCAATGACAAAAACTTTACCCCCAAACGGAATTTCATTTTTTTCAGCAACATTTGTAGTCATTACTTCACGCAGAAGTCTGTCAATTAAGCTCAAAGCGTATTTGGGTGCCATGGTGCACTCGTCAAGTATCAAAAGATTTGCGTTGTTTAACTGTCTTCCTGCAAATGTGTCTTGTTTTATTCTGGAAATGGAGATTTCGTTGACTGGAACTGGTATCCCAAAGGCTGAATGGATAGTGTGACCTCCTCATAAAAGGTTTGCTGCAATACCTGTTGTAGCCGATGGCAATATGACTTTTCCCAACCCTCTAACGTGATGCATTAAAACTTCATAGAGGTATGTTTTACCGCTCCCTCCTGGACCGTCAATAAAGAAACATTTTGGCTTTGCATCTGCATCTGGTTTTCTATAGCGCTCACAATAGTGTCATATGCAATCCGTTGTTGTTCATTTAAGGAGTTTCTCTTCTCTGTTGCCAACAATAATTCGTAAGCTTCATCATACTCTGGAACTTGTGGAACTTGAATTGCAGGCTGTGGCAAATTAAAGTCTGAAAACGTTTTTCCATGCAGTAGTAAGACATTTTGGACATCTTGCATGGCATAAGATTCGCAATTTTGACAATTTCCACTTCTGTTGTGAAGACATAAGCAGTAGTGATGAGCGAGTATGTTCCGTTAACCCTTTCGGTGAGTATGCTTGGGCCGAGCACTGAGTAGTTACAGCTGCTCGGTGTTATGTATGAATCACTCCCATGTGCATGATTTGCGACTGTTTGACAACTTTAATACATGTCAGGAATGTGTAAGAAATAGACATTCCTTACATGTACAAACAGTCGCAAATCATGCACACGGGAGTGATTCAAACATAACACTGAGCAGCTGTAACTACTCGGTGCTCAGCCCAAGCATACTCGCCGAAAGGGTTAACAGAACATACTCGCTCATCACTAGCAAGCAGTAATCCTTGATTATATGTTCTTTGAAATTTGTCCAAAGTTGAGCTGGATTTGTAGGCGGTCCAAATACGCAGATGTAGGCAAACAATTCACCAAGTTGCTTAGGCATATGTAGGGTAACTGCGTCTTCTAAAGTAAGTGTCCACACAGTATCATCCAATAGAAGTCCTAAAGCCAAAGCTGCAGCTTTAAATGTTTCGTGCAATACTCTGTTAACTGTTTTCAAATCGTCATAACTTGTAGCTCGTTTCACATGCAGTAGTAACAGCCAAAGGCAATATCTTTCTTGATCCTTGACACTAACAGTATACATGCGTCCAATTATTCTGCTAAGTCCTCGTTGTCTTGGATTCCAAGTTTTATTCCAAACGTAATGCTCTGGAATCTCTCAATACAAATACTGCCTTGTGTATTCATCACGTTGGTTCAGCAAACACCATTCCATTAATGTTGACGTCGTGCTTAAAGTTTTTGAGACATCTTTGATTTGAGCATCTTCAAAGAAATAAAGCTGCTGTTGATTTGGTAAATGAATAGCTAAACGTATAATTGCATGGGACTGTGAATGAATTGGAAACGCAAATATCCTCCAAGCAGCTTCTGGAGCACTCACATATCTTGAGTCAACAAAAGTTGATGATTCATCGTGATTGACTGTTTTCTGTTGTATTTCGACATTAGCTTTGTCATGCCCCTTGCAGATGTACTTGAAAAGATATTTTACACTTTTTATTGAAGCACAGATTTCTATGTTGATGTTGTAGCGTTTTGATAAGTATGGGTTGTATGGAACTATCCATGAGTTCTTTATAATTTTTTTGTTGCTAACAATGTTATCAATGTGTTGTCACAGGTAGGGTGGGTAGCCATCCAAGTCCTTAATAGTGAGCTGTTTGAACTCCTTTGGAAACCCTTTTGTACATTTTCCGTTTTCCATGCATGGACTTTTTGGATTTGCTACACCGCATGGGCCATGAACCATATGAGAGACTACAATATTATACAGTTCAGGATACTTTTCTTGGTTAGGAATTTCAGCCAACACTATGTTGTCGATTTCTTCCTCTGTGCGAAACTTGGAATCCGCGTCTAAGATAATTAGTATATGCCAATTTGGGAGACCTCGTTTCTGAAACTCTATGACATGTACCATTGCTACGACTGTTCCAAAAAGCCCATTTTTGATGTCTTTCAAAAGGCTGCTGAGTTTCAGTGAAAATACGCGTGCGACTAAGTCCGGCCTGTGTTCAACTTGTTGCCAGGGATCTAGATTTTCGGTAATTTCCGGCCATTTAGGATTACTGGTCATTGTCACAAAAATGGCAGGTCTTCCACACTTTGTTACTACTGCCATTGCATCTTGATAACGCTGTTGCATGTTGCGGGTGCTACCTTCAAACGACAACGGGAGAATTACTGTTTTTCCAATTGGAATTCCCTTTTGAATTGATTGTTTTCTCAAATGTTCTTGAAGAACGCAGTAGTCTTCAACTTTAAGTTGTTTTTGGTTCATTCGTATGAAATTTAGACTATTAGCTTCAATTTTAATGTATGCAACGACTAAGTACTGTTGTGTCAGTTTCCTACCGTTTAAAATAGGATTGAAGTAATTTCGGACAGACAGAAGAAAACTGTAGTACTGCAGTTGTGTAATTCTTCTTGAAGTTCCTTGCTGGTGTAGGTTTTCATGCCACCCTTGATCACCTCTTGGAAAGAATAGCGGATACAGAAGAGCATCAAGGTTGCTGTGCAAAATGCTTAATCGTTGTGTCTTAGGATCCAAAGGGTTGTTTTGGTCTGGCTTAAGATGGACTAATATATCCCTTTGAAAAGGAGGCTCTCCGTTATCGTTTTGAAAAACAACTGTGACCTCACTTACACGTGGTTTGTTGTAAAGTCGGGGATCCTGTTTACGTTCTTGTTTAATGGCCATGACAATAGAAGGCATTTCAGTCCCATTTTGTATAGCCCTCTGTTCCTCCTCAGCTTCGCCGTCTTTTAGCATGCGATATGCAGCAGCAAATGGGCTGATTTTTTGTAAATATACAGCAATTTGGTTCATCAGTTCAGCATCACACTTTTCGTTTTCTTTCAGGTTCATCCTTTGTTCTGTAGCCTCATTTGTATCAAGGATGTATAGTTGTGCAGATTTTGGTGGTTGTCCTATTTTTGGGTGAAGTTTTCCAGTGTGGTGGTAGATCTGGCCACGAATTTTAAAACAATACGGTCCGAATACAGGGGGCAGTACAATGTTGGCACCAAATGAAGCAAACGCATGAGATCTGTTGATGCTACTGATATTTTCCATAAAATTTCTACTGTGTTGATGCGTTCCTTTCATCAACTGCTCAAACAGATCTGAGTAGTGAGCTCTCGGTAGCATAACTTTTCCTTTTTGGCAGCATTGAGTAAACTGATTGTCAGATGGTTTTTCATAAATTAAATTCAGAGAGTCGCATTTAGAGCAAACTGCATTCATATTCCCACAGTAGTGTTCAATAATTGTAGTTTTGTTGTCTGTTACGTAACGTGCAAGTTGTTGAATATTCTGCTGGGCTTGCCTTAGTTGGTAGAGCATTCGTTTTTTATAAATTTGATGATCGTGTTGTTGTCTGTTTGCCCTGGATTGTGGAGATTCATTCACCTGACGTTGTCTGTGGAATTCCGCATCATGTTCCTGCCTAGCGGCAGTGTGTTGTGGTGTCTCCTGTTCCCGACATTGTCTCTGTGAATCAGCTACTTGTACCTGTCGTGTGGCACTTTGTTGTGGTGTTTCCTGTTGGCGATGTTGTCTGTGAGATTCCGCATCCTGGGCTTGTCTGGCGGCAGTCTGTTCAAGTGTCTCTTGTTCTCAACGTTGTTGTTGCCTTGCTGCTGCTTTTCTGTTATCCTCATTGGCGTATTTTCGCTTACGACCCATTTGAAGACAGGAAGCGTAAATCGTGATAGCGTACAGTAAAGATGTATCTGTTCAGCGCACTGTGACTGACAGAACGAGTTCCGTAAATGTGACTGAACTACGTGGCACTGTGACTGACAGAACTTGTTCAGTAAACGTGACTGAACTACGTGGCACTGTGACTGACAGAACTTGTCAGTAAACGTGACTGAACTATGTCGCATTGTGACTGACTAAACTTGTTCAGTAAATGTGACTGAACTACGTCCCACTGTGACTGACAGAATTTGTTCAGTAAACGTGACTGAACTACGTCGCACTGTGACTGACAGAACGTGTTCAGTAAACGTGACTGAACTACGTGGCACTGTGACTGACAGAACTTATTCAGTAAACGTGACTGAACTACGTGGCACTGTGACTGACAGAACTTGTTCAGTAAACATGACTGAACTACGTGGCACTGTGACTGACAGAACTTGTTCAGTAAACGTGACTGAACTACATCACACTGTGACTGACAGAACTTGTTCAGTAAACGTGACTGAACTACGTCGCACTGTGACTGGGGGTTAAATTCTGCGCCAATATCTCTGATTGGTCGCGCCCGGACGGCCGCGACCAATCAGCGAAGCGGGGTTTAAAAGGGTTGTCCACTACTTTAAATTAACCCCCCAATGTATCCCCCCGGGGCCCCTAATGAATTTCGTAAATACCTCATGTTGCCAATACTGCCTGTGCGCAGCGCTATCGCTGACCGCGCATAGGCAGCACGTGCCCCCCGGCTGCAGCCGACTCTTGCTTCCGCATACGTCACGACTATTTGTGGCTGCAGCCAGGGGTCTCCTGTTCCACGTTCCACGGTGAGTGACAGGTTGTGGGCGGGGTTATGCCCCATCGTGTCACACTCGTCATCCACAGCACGCCAATTCATCGAGAGAGCGCGAGGTGGATGCCGGGTGTAACGCGATGGGGATAATCCCGCCCACAACCCATCACTCAGCGTGGAACGCGGAACAGGAGACCCCTGGCTGCAGCCGGGGGTCACGTGCTGCTTGTGCGCGGTCAGCGATAGCGCCGCGCACAGGCAGTATTGGCAACATGAGGTATTTACGAAATTCATTAGGGGCCCCGGGGGATACATTGGTGGGTTAATTTAAAGTAGCTGCGCCAATATCGCTGATTGGTCGCGGCCAGCCGGGCGCATCCAATCAGCGAAGCGTGGTTCAAGTCCCGCGCCAATTCGCAGCCAGACTGCGCCTGTCGCTGATTGGTCGCGGGCGGCTGGCGCGACCAATCAGCAACGCGGGATTTGCATTACAGACAAACAGACAGAATTAGACGATTATATATATAGATGGGGGCACAGTTCTGCTTATCACTTTATATTTTGATTACTAAGTAGCTAATAGTATATTAATGGGGGGTACATATCAGTATTCAGGGGCGCAGGGTGGGGGAGACACATGTGTATATACAATATATGTGACCTTGTTATTTTCTAGGCTGGAGATCATCGTGACAAGACAAGTCGTGGCTGGGGGATGTCAACATGAAGGTCTGACCAGATGGAGAAGCAGCAGAAACCGACTCTGATCAGATGAGACGTCAACGGTGTTTGGATGTAAATATTATTCTGTATCTGCACTGTGTGACTTGGAGTGATAATGTTAGCTGTAAAATCCCTTAGGTTGCATTCTCACATTTGTGTGAAATGTCCGTGTGCTGACAGATTCTTTTATCGGATGGGTAGTTTTATAGATCCATTCACACATCCATGAAAATCACGGATCTGAGAATGAGATCTGCGAGGGTCAGAGAAAGTCCTGTTCTGATCCGATTTTGAGGATCAGCATAGGACATGCTCAATGCGTCTGTAAAAGTGGGCAGTAGAGATGAGCGTTGTTCTACTCGAACTGTTCGCCAATCTCAAATTCGAGCTGTTTTGGGCGGTGTTCGAGCCGTTCGGCGAACACGAACAATTTGAGAAAAATTCGGCTGTTCGAGGTTATGTTCGATAACTGTTCGTGCACCAAAATCATAACTGGATTTTTTCTCAGTAATGATGAAAATTAATGTTAATACGCAGTTTGAGTGTACAGCGGGGTGGGGGGAGGGGCAGGGGATGGATCTCTGCAGGAACAATGAAGATCTCCATTTTTTTTTCTCTTTCCCGCATTTGCAGTGGGGAGGTGCAATCTGTCAGCCTATCAGCAGCGCACACAAGGAGCGAAGTGCTTTTTTTCACACAAGCAAGGGCATGTGTCATTGGCAGTGTATGTCACATGTCCTTGCCCTATAAGACCAAGCCATTTTCCCCGTCGCCACCATTTTCTCACTGCTGCAGCTGCGTGTTAGACGGCACCGCTGTTGCTGTGTGCGCTATACCTTGTTAATTTCAAGCCAATTTTCGCACAAATATACAGATAGCTTGGGAGTAGGGAATAGTTGTGATTGCAGTCCTTTTAAGGACTAGGTTACAGCATTTCCTACGACTTTTATCAGGCAGGTCTGTGCTCTTAAATAGATAGGTTGTGGGAGTAAAGACTAATTGTAATTGGAGTCCTTTTCAGGACTAGGTTACATCAGTTCCTATCAGTTTTTGCCAGGCAGGTCTGTGCCAGTGCTGTGCAAGTTTTTTTCACAGCATTTGGCTGAATCTAGCAAAGCTAATCCTTTTTGGCCTATTGCAGAGTGTGTTAGTCAGTGGAGTAGCCTATCTGTGTTGCAAGATATACCACCTGTGTATAGAATACCAATTTTTTTACTGCACCTAGTGAAGTAAAATCTTTTGGGCATAGCATCATTCTATTAGTCCATCTATACTGACCTCCATCAGGTTGCAAACTGAATCTAATTTTTTTCTGCATCTACCTCTGAAAAAATATTGGGCTTCTAGCTGTGTGTGGGTCTTGTTCTATTAATCCATCTATACTGACCTCCATCAGGTTGCAAACTGAATATAATTTTTTTCTGCATCTAGCTCTGAAAAAATATTTGGCCTTCTAGCAGTGTGTGGGACTTGTTCTATTAGTCCACCTATACTGACCTCCATCAGGTTGCAAACTGAATATATTTTTTTCTGCATCTACCTCTGAAAAAATATTGGGCTTCTAGCTGTGTGTGGGACTTGTTGTATTAGTCCATCTATACTGACCTCCATCAGGTTGCAAACTGAATATATTTTTTTCTGCATCTACCTCTGAAAAAATATTGGGCTTCTAGCTGTGTGTGGGTCTTGTTCTATTAATCCATCTATACAGACCTCCATCAGGTTGCAAACTGAATATAATTTTTTTCTGCATCTAGCTCTGAAAAAATATTTGGCCTTCTCGTAGTGTGTGGGACTTTCTCTGTTAGTCCATCTATACTGACCTCTATCAGGTTGCAAACTGAATATATTTTTTTCTGCATCTACCTCTGAAAAAATATTGGGCTTCTAGCTGTGTGTGGGTCTTGTTCTATTAATCCATCTATACTGACCTCCATCAGGTTGCAAACTGAATATAATTTTTTTCTGCCTCTAGCTCTGAAAAAATATTTGGCCTTCTAGTAGTGTGTGGGACTTTCTCTGTTAGTCCATCTATACTGACCTCCATCAGGTTGCAAACTGAATATATTTTTTTCTGCATCTACCTCTGAAAAAATATTGGGCTTCTAGCTGTGTGTGGGTCTTGTTCTATTAATCCATCTATACTGACCTCCATCAGGTTGCAAACTGAATATAATTTTTTTCTGCATCTAGCTCTGAAAAAATATTTGGCCTTCTAGTAGTATGTCGGACTTTCTCTATTAGTCCATCTATACTGACCTCCATCAGGTTGCAAATTAAAAATAATTTTTATCTGCATCTACAGTACCTCTAAAAAAATATTTGGGCTTCTAGCTGTGTGTGGGACTTGTTGTATTAGTCCATCTATACTGACCTCCATCAGGTTGCAAACTGAATATATTTTTTTCTGCATCTACCTCTGAAAAAATATTTGGCCTTCTAGTAGTGTGTCGGACTTTCTCTATTAGTCCATCTATACTGACCTCCATCAGGTTGCAAATTAAAAATATTTTTTATCTGCATCTACAGTACCTCTGAAAAAATATTTGGGCTTCTAGCTGTGTGTGGGACTTGTTGTATTAGTCCATCTATACTGACCTCCATCAGGTTGCAAACTGAATATATTTTTTTCTGCATCTACCTCTGAAAAAATATTTGGCCTTCTAGTAGTGTGTCGGACTTTCTCTATTAGTCCATCTATACTGACCTCCATCAGGTTGCAAATTAAAAATAATTTTTATCTGCATCTACAGTACCTCTGAAAAAAATATTTGGGCTTCTAGCTGTGTGTGGGACTTGTTGTATTAGTCCATCTATACTGACCTCCATCAGGTTGCAAACTGAATATATTTTTTTCTGCATCTACCTCTGAAAAAATATTGGGCTTCTAGCTGTGTGTGGGACTTGTTGTATTAGTCCATCTATACTGACCTCCATCAGGTTGCAAACTGAATATATTTTTTTCTGCATCTACCTCTGAAAAAATATTGGGCTTCTAGCTGTGTGTGGGTCTTGTTCTATTAATCCATCTATACAGACCTCCATCAGGTTGCAAACTGAATATAATTTTTTTCTGCATCTAGCTCTGAAAAAATATTTGGCCTTCTAGTAGTGTGTGGGACTTTCTCTGTTAGTCCATCTATACTGACCTCCATCAGGTTGCAAACTGAATATATTTTTTTCTGCATCTACCTCTGAAAAAATATTGGGCTTCTAGCTGTGTGTGGGACTTGTATTAGTCCATCTATACTGACCTCCATCAGGTTGCAAATTGAATATAATTTTTTTCTGCATCTAACCCAGCCAATAGTTTTGGCCTAATACCACAGTTTGGCCACTCAGCTCTGCTCGGTTACCATCCATTGTTTTTTTGTGCAAACAACTCCAGAGTTGTGAATTAGTTAACCACCAAAATGAGTGGAAAAAGGCCTGCTGCTGGTGGAAAGGGGAATAGGCGTGTTGGGAAGGGGAAAAAAGGTTGTGTCCGTGGGGTAGGTGTTAAAGCAACAGTAACATCTGCAGAAGAAAGACCATCTTCCAGCCAAACTAAAATGTCTACTTCTTTTAGCGGACAATGTGATAAGATCCCTTTCTTACGGCCACGCCAATCGCTACAAATTCCAGATGAGGCACAAAAACAGCAGGTGCTTCAACGGATATCAAGTGCTCCTTTAAGTGGGCTCTCCTCCACATCAACTTCAACATCACAAATACTCCAGTCCTCAAAGGTGTCACCCAAATCGCACTTGCTTCCTCACAGCTCCCAAAAGCCAAACTTCACATGCCAGAAATGCAAGCTTGTGTCCCTGTTGGAGGAAAAGTTGCGAAATCTAGAAGAGAGGTTAACTACCTTGAAAATCATTAAGGAAGGTGAAGAGTTCTTAGACAGAGCAGAATTATCTCTTCATGATTCAGAAAGAGAAGAAATTCGAACTGCACCTGACGAAACAGAGGAATGGAAGCATGTGACCCACAGAAGCAGGAGGATCGAGAGGCAGTCAGCACCCATACTGCTCAGGAACCAGTACCAGGCTCTCACGCAGGAGAACCATGAAGAAATACAGCAAAATAAGACTTTGCCAGCAATGAATAACCTTGTAAGCCCTCAGAATCCTCCTGGATGGAGAAAGAAGAATGTTGTGAAGAAAAAACGGAGAGTGGTGGTCATGGGGGATTCCCTGTTAAGAGGAACAGAGGCCGCTATCTGCAGACCAGACATAACCTCAAGAGAAATGTGCTGTCTTCCAGGAGCAAAAATTAAAGATGTGTCTGACAGGATATCAAGACTCTTCAGACCTACAGATCACTACCCATTCCTGCTAATACATGTGGGGACAAATGACACCGCAAGAAAGGACCTGGAAACCATCTGCAGTGACTTTGAAGACTTAGGCAAGAAAGTGAAAGAATTGGGAGCGCAGGTGGTCTTCTCATCCATCCTCCCAGTGGATGGCCATGGAACAATGAGGTGGAATAAGATTCTACAGGTGAACAACTGGCTACGTCGATGGTGCCGTCAACAAGGATTTGGATTTCTGGATCACGGAATGAATTACCTATACGATGGACTACTTGCTAGAGATGGGGTGCACCTTACGAAGACTGGAAAACATGTATTTGGAAGTCGCCTTGCTACACTCATCAGAAAAGCTTTAAACTAGAACAATGTGGGAAGGGAAGCAAAAGGCCAGAAAAAGCCATACAGCTGACAAATACTATTGAGATCTCTGCTACTGGAAGTGGAAAGGAAGAACAAAGACAAAACAATTTAAATAATAAAAATATGGGAGGAAGAGAAACCAATCACAAACTAAAATGTTTTTATACAAATGCACAAAGCATGGGCAACAAACAAGGAGAATTGGAACTACTAATGCAGGAAAAGGAATATGATGTCATTGGAATCACTGAAACTTGGTGGGACGATACACATGATTGGAATAAAAGGCTAAAAGGATACAACTTATTTGCAAGAAACAGACTTGATAAACGAGGAGGAGGTGTTGCATTGTATGTTAGAAAAGTGTATATCTGCACAGAGATTGAAGCTTCAGAGACTGGGAGTTCTGTGGAAACTGTTTGGGTAAGAATACAAGGAGAGAACAACGGAAAGGACACCATTGTAGGCATTTACTACAGGCCACCTGGGCAAGCTGAAGATATGGATGAACTCTTTATGTATCAAATGACCAAGTTCTCCAAAAAATATGACGTAGTGGTCATGGGAGATTTCAACTATCCAGACATTTGTTGGGAATCTCTCTCAAGTAAAACTAACAGGTCAAGCAAATTCTTATCCTCTCTTGCTGACAACTTTATCTTCCAAAAGGTAGGGGAGAAAACAAGGGGATCTGCTACTTTGGATCTAATCCTTATAAACAGGGAGGAAATGGTTGAGGAGGTAAAGGTGGCTGGGACCCTAGGAGGCAGCGATCATGCTATTATAGAATTTTGGATAACTAGAGGAGGAAGACATGTGAAGACTCAAACTTCAAGGTTAGATTTTAGAAAGGCAGATTTTAAGAGACTCAGAAAGAGAATAGGAGGGATCCAATGGCTGGATGTCCTTAAGGACAAAAATGTCCAGGAAGGATGGGAAATTTTTAAAAATGAAATTCTCCAAGCACAATCATTAACAATCCCGAAAAGTAGGAAGAATGGGAAGCATTTAAGGAAACCAGGATGGATGAACACAGAACTTAAACACATGCTAAAAAGAAAGAAAGAAATGTTTATTAAATGGAAAGAGGGAGGCATATCTAAAGAAGATTATAATGCAGTCTGCAGATCCTGTAGGGCACGTATCAGGTTAGCTAAAGCTGACAATGAATTAAGGCTTGCAAGAGATGTCAAAAGCAATAAAAAAGGATTTTGGGGGTATGTCAAAAGTAAAAGAAAAGTCAAAGATGCTATAGGATTTTTACAGGATGAAAATGGAGAAATGGTAAGAGAGGATGTTGAGAAGGCCGAACTTTTTAATTCCTATTTTGCATCTGTTTTCTCTCAGAAAGAAAATGTAACATCAACTGATCTTCACTGTCCTTTTAAAGGAATAGAGGAATCCAAGTTATCTGTAAACAGAAAGATTGTGAGGGAATATTTAGCTAACATAAATGAGTTCAAGTCTCCAGGTCCAGATGAATTACACCCCAGAGTACTGAAGGAGATCATAGAAGAAATTTTAGAACCACTCTCCATAATCTTTGAAAATTCTTGGAGAACAGGAGAAGTCCCAGAAGACTGGAGAAGAGCAAATGTTGTTCCTATCTTCAAAAAGGGGAAGAAGGTGGACCCAGGGAACTATATGCCGGTGAGTCTGACTTCAATACCAGGAAAGATCTTTGAACAAATTATTAAACAACATGTATGTAAGTACATAGATAAGAATGAAGTGATTAACCAGAGTCAGCATGGGTTTGTAACTAACAAGTCATGTCAGACTAACTTAATTTCCTTCTATGACAGAATCACTGACTGGGTGGATCAGGGAAATGCTGTAGATATAGTATATCTTGACTTCAGCAAAGCATTTGACAAAGTATCTCACACCATCCTTATTGAAAAAATGACCAAGTATGCAATGGACCATGCAAATGTTAGGTGGATTCATAACTGGCTTAGTGATCGGACTCAAAGGGTGGTTGTAAATGGCTTCACATCCAGCTGGATGATTGTCTCAAGTGGGGTACCACAGGGCTCCGTCCTGGGACCTGTATTGTTCAACATCTTTATCAATGATTTAGATGAAGGAATTGAGGGTAAACTGATTAAATTTGCTGATGACACAAAGCTAGGAGGGATAGCTAATACTAGAGAAGAGAGAGAGAGGATTCAAAAAGACCTAAATAAACTGGAGCAGTGGGCAGCAACCAACAGAATGGTTTTTAACAGGGAAAAATGCAAAGTACTACATCTGGGCAATAAAAATGAAAAAAGCATATACAGAATGGGAGGAATAGAGCTAAGCAACAGTACATGTGAAAAAGACTTAGGTATACTAATAGATCATAGACTGAACATGAGTCAACAGTGTGATGCAGCAGCAAAAAAGGCAAATACAATTCTGGGATGTATTAACAGAAGCATACAGTCTAGATCACGTGAAGTCATTATCGGTCTTTACTCCTCTTTGGTCAGACCTCATCTGGAATACTGTGTACAGTTTTGGGCACCACATTTTAAAAAAGACATAGACAAACTGGAGCAAGTTCAGAGAAGAGCGACCAGAATGGTGACTGGTCTGCAAACCATGTCCTATGAGAAACGGTTGCAGGATTTGGGAATGTTTAGCTTGCAAAAAAGAAGACTGAGAGGAGACTTAATAGCTGTCTACAAATATGTCAAGGGCTGTCACATTGTAGAAGGATCATCTTTATTCTCATTTGCACAAGGAAAGACTAGAAGCAATGGGATGAAACTAAATGGGAGGAGACACAGATTAGATATTAGAAAAAACTTTTTGACAGTTAGGGTGATTAATGAGTGGAACAGGCTGCCACGAGAGGTGGTGAGTTCCCCTTCAATGGACGTCTTCAAACAGAGGCTGGACAGACATCTGTCTGAGATGATCTAGTGAATCCTGCTTTGAGCAGGGGGTTGGACCAGATGACCCAGGAGGTCCCTTCCAACTCTACCATTCTATGATTCTATGATTCTAAATCTCCAGCTGCCCGTCTGAGTATGAGGTAGAACAGATGGTTGAGTCTGCAGAGCTGTTTACTCATACTATAGCCTGGGAATCAGAGGTCGACTCCAGCGCTTCTGTGAATCCAGATGAGGAAATGATCTGCACTGATGCCCAGAATCTTTATGAGTCGGATCCAGGACCAGACGCAGAAGGTTCTGACCATAATGTAGACCCTCATTCCCAAACTGTAACTCCTGTTGGTGGAGACAATGAGGAAGACGATGATAAGACTCAAATACCTGATTGGAGCGACAACTTTAGTTTTTTGTCAGGGCAGGAACAGGTTGGCTCTGAGGACGACGGGTGTGATAACACACAGGGTGATGATGATGAGGTTGGAGATCCCACTTACTGTCAACCCACAGTCAGCCAAGAGATGAGGTCAGCAGAGGAGGTGGAGGAAGATGCTAGTGACGACGAGGTCAGGTTGCGCCTTCCTGGACAGAGACGTAGTACTGGAAGCACGTCAACAACTGCATCCTCAAACACAACTCTGCCTCTCACCACAAGTCGTGGTGGCTCTTCAGGTCGCATGGGTGCTAAGCCTTGCATAGCCTGGGCATTTTTTCAGATCGATAAAGATGACCCAACTCGTGTTATCTGTAACATTTGTCAGCAAAAGCTAAGTAGAGGCCAAAAAATACATAGTTTGAGTACTTCATGCATGAACCAGCACATGGACATGAAGCATAAGTTGCAGTGGGAAGCTCAGTGTGCTACAATGCGGCCTAGCCGGCCGGGCCAACCACCGTCTGCCATATCTTGTGCATCCGCGGCCTCTTCATCCTCTGTGACTGGGGGGACAGCAGTCACACCTGTTTTGGGGCGCAGACCTGCCACCTCTTTACCCGCAACAGCCAGCGTGATTGGCAGGTCATCATTTTCTTTGGAGGTGGTAACACCAGCTGGTGTTGAGCGCTGTCCGACATCGATAGCACCACCTTTGGATCAAGGCAACCTAACATGTCCGCCTGCATCTTCCTCACAGACCGGCAGTTTGCCGGGGACACCCTTATCAACCCCGTCTAAGCACAATAGCCAGCCCTCGGTCCCTCAGATGTGGACAAGTAAAAGACCATTTCCTCCTAGCCATGAGAAAGCTAAGAGGTTGAATTTCACCATCTGCAAGCTCTTGGCTACAGAAATGCTGCCTTTCCGCCTGGTGGACACAGAGGATTTTCGAGACCTTATGTCCGTCGCAGTGCCCCAGTACCAGATGCCCAGTCGGCACTACTTCTCAAAGAAAGGTGTGCCTGCGCTCCACCAGCATGTCGCACACAACATCACCGCTTCTTTGAGAAACTCTGTGTGTGACAGGGTGCATTTCACCACAGACACTTGGACGAGTAGGCATGGACAGGGGCGTTACATGTCGCTGACTGGGCACTGGGTAACTATGGTGACAGCAGGACAAGGGGCTGCTGTCCAAGTCTTGCCGTCCCCACGAGTTGTGCGTCAATCCTCTTTATGTCAAAGTTCCTCCACTGCTTCTGCCTCCTCAACCTCCTCTCGGTCTTCCACCTGCACCCAAAGCCTGTCTGGTCATGCCACAAGCTTTCTAACTGCGCAGAAGGGATCCTGCACACCTCCTTACTATGCTGGCAGTAGGGCTCAACGTCATCAGGCGGTTTTTACTTTGAAATGTCTGGGAAATGTGAGTCACACAGCTGAGGAGTTGTGGTCAGCTCTGGAGAACCAATTTCATGAATGGCTGTCTCCACTGGCCCTGAAACCAGGGAAGGCCGTGTGCGACAATGCTGCAAACCTGGGTGCGGCCCTTCGCCGGGGCAATGTCACACACGTGCCTTGTATGGCTCACGTGTTGAATCTGGTTGTCCAGCAATTTTTAGCCCACTATCCCAGACTAGATGGCCTTCTGCAGAGGGCACGGTCGCTGTGTGCTCACTTCCGCCGTTCGCATCCCGCAGCTCAGCGACTTACATCTCTACAGAAGTCGTTGGGCCTGCCACTTCACCGGCTAAAATGCGATGTGCCTACCCGGTGGAATTCAACTCTGCACATGTTGCAGCGACTGTGGCAGCACCGACAAGCCCTGGTGCAATACGTTCTGACGTATAGCCTGGGCCAACGAGATCCAGAGGTGGGGCAAATCACGCTGGAGGAGTGGTCTCAGATCAGGGACCTATGCACCCTTCTGCACAGTTTTGAAATGGCGACGAAGATGTTTAGTGCTGATGATGCCATTATCAGCATGACTATTCCGGTGATTTACATGCTGGAGCACATGTTAAACAGAATTCGGAGTCAGGTGGTGGCACAAGAGGAGGTGGAGGAAGTAGAGGAGGAGGAGTTGTATGCGGAAGGGCTAACATCTGCAAGGTCCAGATGGTCGGCAGCACCAAGGCGGCAGGCATGTGAGGGTGGGGGAGATGGTTTTACCAGGGCGCATGGTAGCAGCCAAACTAGTGAGGAAGGTGCAGGAGCCCAGGAAGAAGTGGAGGACGAACTGATGGAAGACTCATCAGATGAGGGAGACCTTGATCACATTTCTGTTGTGCGAGGTTGGGGGGAGAGGACAGAGGAAGGAAGCATGATTGTTACCTCGCCACCAACACAACAGGGACTTGGTGCTCCTGGATGCGCAACACACATGAGTGCCTTCTTGCTGCACTACCTGCAACATGACCCTCGAATTGTGAGAATTAGAAATAATCCTGACTACTGGGTTGCCACACTGTTAGATCCCCGGTACAAAAGTAAATTTGCCGAAATTATTCCTGCCATAGAAAGGGATGCACGCATGCAGGAGTATCAGCAGAGACTGTTGCAGAATCTTACATGGGCTTTTCCACAAAACACCAGTGGTGCACGTAGTGAATCTCACAGTTCCAACTTGACAACCGTGGGACCGTCAAGTGTTCAGCACTCAAACCGTAACAGAACCACAGTATCTGCTGGTAACATCAATTTTGCGGAATCATTTCACCACTTTTTTAGCCCATCCTTTGCAAGGCCACAGGAGACAAGAAGTCTGACACATAGTCAACGCCTAGAGACGATGGTACAGGAGTATCTCCAAGTAAACATTGAAGCCACGACTGTGTCACTGGACCCTTGCTCTTTTTGGGCTTCCAATCTGGATAAATGGCCGGAGCTAGCCACTTACGCCTTGGAGATCTTGTCATGCCCCGCAGCCAGCGTTCTGTCTGAACGTGTGTTCAGCGCTGCTGGTGGTGTGCTGACAGATAAGCGCACGCGGCTCTCCACTGATAATGTAGACAGACTCACGTTCATAAAGATGAACAAATCATGGATCCGAAACGACTTTTCTACCCCTGTGTCATCCTGGGGAGAGTAAAAGCTTGATGATTGGTTAAAATCACCCTACCAACCGTTTTAAGCTTTCAAATTACTAATCATGTTTATCTGTATCTTGACTGGAAAATAATTTGGGCTTTGTAGCAGTGTGCAGCACTGATCCTATTAGGCCATCTATAATAAGCTCCACCAGATTTAAAATTAAAAATAATTTTTAGCTGCATCTAGCCCGGAAAATAATTTTGGGGCTCCGAGATGCGCAAGACACATAAGTGCCTTCTTGCTGCACTACCTGCAGCATGACCCTCATATTGTCAGAATTCGAAGTAATCATGACTACTGGGTTGCCACACTCTTAGATCCCCCAAACTTTTCGATCAACCTTTTCATTTTAATAAAGACCAAAAAAATGGTCATTTTTGAAATTATAAGCATTAGCAGGTTGTTAGAAACTGAAATCAAACAGTTTTCAACTCAAAACTTTATTCTAGGTGATGTTACATTTTCACATAGGACCCCTTGTTCGAAAGGAGCTTCTGAACTCTCTCGTCCATTGAATTTGTCAGGTTTTGGATGGTTTCTGCTTCAATTGTTTTGCATGAGGACAGAATACCCTCCCAGAGCTGTTGCTTAGATGTGAACTGCCTCCCGCCATCATAGACACTCCTTTTAATGATGCTCCAAAGGTTCTGAATGGGGTAGAGGTCAGGCGAGCATGGGGGTCACACCATAAGTTTGTCCCCTTTTATGCCCATATCAGCCAGAGATGCAGATGTTTTATGTGCAGCATGAGATGGTGCATTATCATGCAGAAAAATGATCTTGCTGTGAAATACACGGTTCTTCTTCTTGAACCATGGCAGGAAGTGCTGTTTGAGAAAATCCACATACATTATGGAGTTCATCTTTAGCGCCTTCAGAGATCCTAAAGGGGCCGACAATCTCTCTCCCCATGATTCCAGCCCAAAACATTACTCCACCTCCTCCTTGTTGGCGCTGTAGCCGTGTTTGCGTGGGGTGTCCATCAACCAGCCATCCTCCACTCCATCCATCTGGACCATCGAGCGCTGCACGGCACTCATCCGTGAACAAAACAGTTTTGAAATCAGTCTTCATGTAATGTTTGGCCCACTGGAGCCGTTTCTGCTTGTGTGAAGTGGATAGAGGAGGTCGACAGGATGGCGTATGCACAGCTGCAAACCTCTGAAGGACCCTGCATCTTGTTGTTCGGGGGACGTTGGAGGCACAAGCAGCTTCAAAAACTTGTCTGCTGCTATGACAAGGCTTTTTTGCCGCTGCTCTTTCAACCTGACGTAATTGCCTGTAGGAAAGAGTCCTCAATTTGCCCTTATCAGCACGCACACGTGTGTACTGTGAATCAGCTACATACTTCTTGATTGCCAAGACACTTCATCCTGATCATCGCACAATGTTGATTGTAGTCATGCCTTGACCTAAACACTCCACAATTTGTTGCTTCTCAGCAGCCGACACATCCTTTTTCTTTCCCATTTTGGCAGAAAATGTAGGCTGCTTAATAATGTGAGAGAGCCTTCTTAAGTAGTCTTGCATTTCATTGGACACACCTGCCAAACTAATTAGCACAGGTGTCTGCAATTGCTTACAGTGATATAAAGAGCCCTGACACACATCACCATCAATGAGTTTAACTGACAAACAAACAAATTCTTCCCTTATCACTCCTAAACACTTTTTGCATAATAATTTGGAACGCAGTGTACATGTGCTTTTCCACAAAACACCAGTGGTTCACGTAGTGAATCTTACAGTTCTAACTTGCCAACCGTGGTCTGTATGGAATTGTTCAATAAAGGGCCCAAAATTAAGATAACATAGATGGGAGAGGTCTCTATGAATAGGAATTCCTAAGTATTTGATACCCTGTGAGGGCCAGGCAAAGGGAAAGTTGGACTGGATGGAATCCTATATGGATTTGGGGAGGGAGACATCGAGGGCCTCAGACTTCGCTGCATTGATTTTAAAATTTTACCATGTAACAAAGTGATCTATTTCAGCCATAACAGCAGGGATGGATATATGTGATTGAGTGATATATACTAGGACATCATCAGCAAATAGAGAGCACTTGTACTCGGTGCCTCCCACCTCAATCCACCTAATATTGGGGTTATGGCGAATTGATGAGAGCAGGTGCTCCGTCACTAGGATGTATAAGAGAGGGGACAGAGGACATCCCTGCCTTGTCCCATTGGTGATTGTGAAAGGTGATGAAAATGTTCTGACGCACCCCCTGGGCCTTGGGACACCCGGAGCCGGACCCTTTTTGGTGGATGCTGGTGGTTGTAGTCTTCGTGGCGGCGACCCGGTTCCGTGGCTCAGGGCGGTCAAACCAGTGGCGGAACTATTTATGTGGTTTTGATGTTTAAATGTCCGACTACGCCACCCGTGGATTGCGGTCAGAGTGAACCGCCGCTACAGGGCAGACCGCTGAGGCTGGTGTTGTGGGTGCAGCAGAGCGTAGCATAACTCCCCACGGGAGGAGTATAGCCTCAGGGCAGTGTATGCGGAGGATGGGGGTGATGGTGCAGGGCAGCAGCAGTAACGACACGGAGTCAGTGATGCAGTCCAGGGCCTTTACTCACAGTTCTTATTATCCAGACCACGTCTGCAGGTAACGGCTGCCCACGTCGTACTGTGCTCACCAGGTGAGGCGCTCAGACAACTCCCAGATAACTTTGGAGCACTTCACAGGACCCCCTTTGTGTGTCCTTTGTCTGGCCTTTCTTACCAACACTTCTGTCCGGCTGCCTCGGGCCTCCTCTTGGTAAACTTGGCGCCAGTTTCCCTGACCCTATGTGGTGCCTTCCTAGCAGGTGTAGCGAGGGGCTGCGCCACATAAAATGTCAGAGCCTCCGGTTTCTAGCTGAGGGTCGTTTCCTGCCTCCACTAGTTCGGGGACCGGTCTCCCCCTTTGGCCTGACCCCTCCACGCAGGTGGATTCGGGCGTGCGGTGGCGACTCGCCCGTCCGCACCCCTGGGATCCCTTCATTCCTCGTTCCTGGGGCCTTCTCCGCTCCTCTTCCTTCCTTCTCCCTCTTCCAGGCCTGGGCCTCTGTTACTAGGCCCGCCTCCGGAGCAGAGCTCATGCAGAGCCCCTGCTCCCTGCCACTTCTGCTCAGACTTCTCTGCACTGAACTAAGATGGTGCCCACCTTTTATACTCCCTTCTCAATGCACCCAGGAACTACTTCCTCCCTGCTCCTGCACTACAGGGTTCCCCTTCCTCAGTGTTCCCTCCCCCCACTCCAGCCAGGGACAGGGACTGTCGTGCCCATCTCAGGGGCATATTGGTCGCCCTGCCCCACGGCAATGTGGTGTAATGCATGCAGGTGTCGGGTCCTGATCCACACTCCATCCTTACCTGAGAGTGAGATATCACACCTCTGGGTGAGGTGCAATACGTCTGTAGCAACTGAGCCCTCAGGGTGCTACAGTTCCATTTATCTTCAGCCTAGGTGACGTATTGTGATACAGGGCCGTGATTTTGGCTATAAAAGGGTCCCCTAGACCCCTACCCCAAGCTTTTTAAGAGAATCATATATGGCGTGCCAGGAGACTCTATGGAATGCTTTCTCAGCATCCAACGAGAGTATCTAATTACAAATTTTTAACTGCATCTAGCCCAGAAAATACTTTGTGCCTAGTAGCAGTGTCTGCTAGTCAGCGGATTATCCCGGCTGTTAAGCAAGCTACACCACCTGTAGTTTAGACACTTAATTTTTTCAAAGGAAATGCTTCGGGACCATGGGATACTTAGTGAAGAGCATCAGGAGGCACCCCAAGGCATAGGGGCTGGGACTGGCAGTAGGATGCCTTGCGGTGGACAGCCGAGCTCGATCCTTATAAAAGCTTTTTAACTGCAGCAGCTTTAGTGGACGCTACTGGAGCTGGAATTACGCGGCTGCTGGCATGAGACTTGCCCTCCAATAGATCCTTGTAAATGGATTTAAAGTGTATTCATTCAAATTAGAGAGACAATTTAAATTAAAAAGCTTAGAGCTGCCTCCACCACAGGGGGGCTCGCTCGACCCACCAGCGGACAGGCACCAGTATTGGGAGAGGGGGGCTGGCCGTCAGGGTTCACCGCGGCTCTGGCACAAACCCGGCGACACGGAGGTGGCACGGGCAGGAGCGGACTGGCCGTGTCGGCTTCTCACTTTTTGGATTTTAGAAGGGCATGACATGCCTATATCTGTGTCTCCCCCTCCTTTTACTCCTCCACCTCTTTTATTTTCGCATGACTATATGTACTTGTCACTTTTCCATGTGTTAGTTGTGTCTTCTGAGCAGTTTGTCAGCTTTTGGACACCTTTGAAGGTGTTTTCTATGTGTTTCTATGTGTTTTTGTTTGCCTGCCATTGGTTTTAACGGTGTTCGACGAACAGTTCGACGAACAGTTCGGCGAACACACGGGTGTTCGACGAACCGAACCGAACTCGAACACTACGGGGGTGGCTCAACACTAGTGTGCAGCACACCGATACTGCACACAGATGCAGGAATGTAGCCGTATTATGTATAGTATACTCCCTTAGTATATAGTATATTCACTTATTATGTAGAGCACTGTCCTTAGTTACATAGTTTCCTCTTTTATTATGTATAACACCCTCCCTTATTACCTACCATCCTTTCTAGTTATATATGGCTCTTATTATATAGTTTCCTCTGCTGTTATGTACAGTGCTGTCCCTTACATAGCATATTTTTGTTATTTTTGTCAGTCACAGCGCCCTCTTTTATTACATAGTCCTCTCTTGTTAGATCTGAAATGATGGCTGATGGAGCAGCCAGTGACCAGAAGACCAGTCCATCAGCTCCTCCATTAGAAAAGAAGCTTTCCCTTGTTCCATCAGCCGTCATTGCATTATATATCTAACAAGAGAGGACGGTATGGAATAAAAACAGGGCGCTATATTATCCAATATGTAAGGGACGGTGCTCTACATAACAAGAGAGGGTACTGTGTAATAAGGGACGGCAATATACATAATAAAGGAGGCTATGTAAGAGGTATATATGTATGTGTGGCTATATATACATCTGGAGCTTTGTCATTATAAAAGGTGGTTGGCCCAGACACATTTCTTGCACAGGGGCCCCAAGCAGTCAGTCTCCGCCCCTGCACTATGGGCCCCATGAACACTGCCGCTGGGGCCCGGTGAGCAGAAGAACGGGGCCCGATCAGGCCCCCTCTGCTCACCGGGCCCCATACGCCAGTAAGAACAGTAATGCCCTGATGGCGGCCCTGAGAACTGATGTCTACAAGTATATGGGCACTGTATGGCGGTAATATTAGTCTTAGTACAATAATTTTTGTCAATAATGATCATTTTTATTTCATATTCTGCAACACATTACAATTGAGAATGATTATAGCCGGTGTTAAGATAAGTGTGGCATTATTCAGTCATTATGTGGTCATGTGTTGGTATAATTATTAGTACCTTGCATGATGATATTATTGGTAATATTGGTATTGGTATACCCCATTTTGTTCAGTAGGGCTTGTTTCAAATAGACAAATATGTGGCTGTTGGATTCAGATCAGGAGACTCATGGAATGTGCACACGATCAGGAGCCGCTGCAGGTTTGACGCTGCATGTTTATGTAGCGTCAAACCCACAGCGACCAGATGTTAAAGCAGGGGTCCTCAAACTTTTTAAACAGGGGGCCAGTTCACGGTCCCTCAGACCATTGGAGGGCCGGAATATCGTTTTTTAAAAAAAACTATGAACAAATTCCTATGCACACTGCGCATATCTTATTTTGAAGTAAAAAAAAACAATACAGGAACAAATACAATATTTAAAATGAAGAACAAGTAAAGTTAAATCAACCAGTATTTCAATAGGTAGGTAACCGTACCCAATAGGCAGCATAGGTCCCCAATAGGCAAGTAAATGTACCCAATAGGCAGCATAGGTCCCCAATAGGCAGGTAAATGTCCCCAATAGGCAGATAAATGTCCCCAATAGGCAGGTAAATATCCCCAATAGGCAGCATAGGTCCCCAATAGGCAGCATAGGTCCTCAGTGGGCAGGTAAATGTTCCCAATAGGCAGGCTGTTTCCCCCTTATAATGCCATATGCAGGCTGTCCCCCCCCCCTTATAATGCCCCATGCAGGCTGTTCCCCCCCTTATAATGCCCCATGCTGGATGCCACCCCCCATATAATGCCCCATGCAGGATGTCCCTTTCTCACACCATATAATGCCCCATTCAAGATATCACTCCCCTGTCTTTATAATGCCCCATGCAGGATGTCCCTTTCCTCCCCATATAATGCCCCATGCAGGATGTCACCCCCCATATAATGCCCCATGCAGGATATCACTCCCCCATATAATGCCCCATGCAGGATGTCACCCCCCCCATATAATGACCCATGCAGGATATCACTCCCCCATATAATGCCCCATGCAGGATATCACTCCCCTGTCTTTATAATGCCCCATGCAGCATGTCACCCCCCCCATATAATGCCCCATGCAGCATGTCACCCCCCATATAATGCCCCATGCAGCATGTCACCCCCCCATATAATGCCCCATGCAGCATGTCACCCCCCCATATAATGCCCCATGCAGCATGTCACCCTCCCCCCATATAATGCCCCATGCAGCATGTCACCCTCCCCCCCATATAATGCCCGATGCAGCATGTCACCCTCCCCCCCATATAATGCCCCATGCAGCATGTCACCCTCCCCCCCATATAATGCCCCATGCAGCATGTCACCCCCCCATATTATGCCCCATGCAGGATGTCCCTTTTCCCCCCTTATAATGTCCCATGCAGGATGTCACCCCCCATATCATACCCCATGCAGGATGTCAGCCCCCCATATGATACCCCTTGCAGGATGTCACCCCCCATATAATGACCTATGCCTCCATACATTAAAAAAAAAAATCCAATGCTCACCTCACTTCTCACTTGCTGCCGCTGCTCTACTCTGGTCTGGACTCCAGCATCGCAGCGGCGTTGTCCAGCTCTGCGCTTCCTGTGACGGCACTCGGGAGGGCGCAGTGTAAAGACGTCATAGCGCCCTCTGACCTGAGACGTCACAGGAAGCGCAGAGCAGGAAGACAGTGGATCTGCGGAGGCACAGGGAGAGGTAAGTATCCGCCTGCCGGGGCCCTGAGCAAGCGGGGGGAAGGGCGGGCAATGACACTGCTCTCCTCTCCTCCGCCCATAGCCCGGCGGGCCAGATAAAAGTCCTCCGCGGGCCTCATGTGGCCCGTGGGCCGTAGTTTGAGGACCCCTGTGTTAAAGGATAGTGGATGGGATTTGTAGCAATCCCATATCCACTATGCGTCTCTGTGCACCTGTGGATCACCCGCGGACACAGACATGTTACGCGTCTTTCCAGACCGCACCATGTAAATTTCTCTTGCGGAGTCGCTAGTCTCCGCAAGAGAAATTAGATCACTATCATGTATTGAAGGTGGTGACTCCGCATGGTTCAATGAACATATGCGGAATCATTTGCATTCATATAACGCAGCGCTTTGGACGCAGCATAAAGTATGCTGCATCCAAAACGCTACATATCTGGATCGTGTGCACATACCCTCATAGCTGGTTCGGACATTGCAGACAGTTTTTGTAAAGTGAATGTTGGCTGTGTTAAACGGGTCTAACAGTATGGTGATAATTATACTTGATACTTATATAGTGGTTGTATTTGGTAACTGTTAGAGAAGAATGAATCAATTCATTATGAATCAAAATAATTACAAAGCTTCCCAATAAATAGAATTTCCTAAAATCCATATTTTTTCAGATTCAATTCTTCGGGCGTCAATTTGTTGATTTTTTTATAGAGCTGTCAAGGGGTTAAATTAATAATACAACATTTGGTTACTGACCCTTTTAGAAGCGGGTGAAATAAGTATTGAACATGTCACCAATTTTCTAAGTAAATATATTTCTAAAGTTGCTATGGACATCAAATTCTCACCAAATGTCAGTAACATTCCATCCAATCCACAGAGGCTAATAAATCAAACCATAGATGTCTAAAAATTAAGTTATGTGTAATATTTTGAAATGACAGAGTAAAAGTATTGAACACATGAAGAGAGGTGCAAAAAGCCATGAAAAGTCTTGATATCAACTGAAATCTATCAATAATTAAAAAGCAATCCTGCTACTTAGTGAAAAATAATATCAGCTGGTTCAACTTATGGCTTATAAAAAGGTGTCTCATTACTGAGGAGCCACACAAGAAACATCTCATGATGGGTAAAACCAGTGAGCTGTCTCAAGACCTTTGCAACCTTATTGTTACAAAACACACTGATGGCACTGGTTACAGAAGAATTTCTAAACTACTGAAGGTTCTAGTGAGCACTGTTGGGGCCATAATCCAGAAGTGGAAAGAACATCATTTCACCATAAACCAGCTACGGCCAGGTGCACCCCGCAAGATTTATGACTGAGGAGTGAAAATAATTATCAGAAGTGTTGTCCACGAGCCAAGGACCAATGACAATGAGCCCAAACACACAGCCAAGGAAACTCTCAATTGGTTTCAGAGAAAGAAAATAAAGCTGCTAGATTGGCTCAGTCAATCACCTGACCTGAATGCAATAAAAAATGTATGGAAGGAACTAAAGCTCAGAGTTAGTAGAAGGAGCCCATGGAACCTTCAGGATTTGAAGAGTGTTTGTGTGGAATGAGCCAAAATAACACCTGAGCAATGCATGTGACTAGTTTCTCCATACAACACGCATCTTGAAGCTGTCATCATAGACAAAAGCTTTTGTATTAAGTATTAATTAAATTTCAGTAAGCGTATTCAATACTTTTTCACTGTGTTATTTCTTATAATTATACATAACTTAATTTATGGGCATCTGTGGTTTGATTTACTTGCCTGTGTGGATTACATGGGTCATTACAGACATCTGGTGAGAATTTCATGTCAATAGCACCTTTATAAAAAATATTTACTTAGAAAATTGGTGACGTGTTAAATGCTTATTTCACCTGATGTACCCCCTGATCTGCAACAACCCAAAAGTTCACAAACATATTTCACATTCACGCCTCGGAAAGTAGGCCTGGGTCCTCTCAAATTCCAGGGCTGAATTTCAATCCTAGTCCTAGCTGATGGCAGCCTATGCATACTATTACTAATAGTTCAGTGCACATCTGAAGCATGATCGATCTGTGTACACAGGCTATTAAAGGGAATCTGTCAGCAGTTTTTTGCTATGTAATCTGACAGCAGCATGATATAGGGACAAAGACCCTGATTCCAGCGATGTATCACTTAGATCTTTGGGTGCAGCAGCTGTGATAGAATCACAGTTCTCTCTGCTGCAGATTTATCAGAGCTCAGATGCAGATCCCTGTATAACCCCGCCCCACTAGACTGGCAGCTTTCTTTGTACACTGCATAGCAGCCAATCACAGTTGGGGAGATGGCATTGAACTATCAGGCATGAGACACCTAGTCCTGAAGTGATAATCTCCTGCTGATTAAACACTTTATTAAAACAGCAAAACTCTGTCCAGTAAGTGACACGTTGCTGGAATCAGGTTCTCTGCCCCTACATCATTGTGTTCACAGATTACAAAGCAAAAACCTACTGACAGATTCCCTTAAAGCGACTAGCAAACAAGTACCTGATTAGCTGTCCTTTAGTGCTGCTGGTTGAATAATGTAAATGGACCTTTAAAGATCCAATTTGTAGTTACCAACAGAAAAAGACTGACTACACAGGATGTAGTATAACTAATTTTGTGTTTTATTTTATTCTTTTAATGAAAAGATGAAAAGTGTCTATTCATCCTAAGGCTACGTTTTATGAAATATGTAAAACAATCTGTTTTAAAGTCTAATTAATTATTGTCAGCTTGATCTTGCTCTATTCATTAACAACTTGTCAAAAATACCCCATAATATCTATTTGTCAAAGGACTTTATTACTGCAGAATATATCACTATGAAATTGAGTCCTTATGTCACAGCATGTTATCTATTTTTGCTGCTTGTAAACTAATGATTTTTTTCTATTTGAAAGACTACACCATATGCTTCTTTGTTTGTCTTTGAAAGATGAAAGTGGATTATTTTTTGCTGTTATCCTCAATTATATGTCAGTTTAACCCCAGTTCTGTTACAGCATTATCTTATGTACTCACTTGTCATAAACATTTTAATGATGGCTCTATAAATGTACTTAAGTACATTCTGCTCATGTCACTTACTTATTCTAATATCTGAACACTTTATGAAATTCTTTCCTGCTTGTGTGTATGAAAACAAATCATGTTTTTACACTTCAAGATAAAGTAGCACTCCCAGCAATTTGTTTCCCTAATCTTTTTTAAATACAGTCATATGAAAAAGTTTGGGCACCCCTATTAATCTTAAGCTTAATGTTTTATAAAAATTGGTGTTTTTGCAACAGCTATTTCAGTTTGATATATGTAATAACTGTTGGACACAGTAATGTTTCTGCCTTGAAATGAGGTTTATTGTGCTAACAGAAAATGTGCAATCTGCATTCAAACAAAATTTGACAGGTGCATAAGTATGGGCACCCTTATCATTTTCTTGTTTTAAATACTCCTACCTAGTTTTTACTGACTTACTAAAGCACTTTTTTTGGTTTTGTAACCTCATTGAGCTTTGAACTTCATAGCCAGGTGTATGCAATCATGAGAAAAGCTACTTAAAGTGGCCACTTGCAAGTTGTTCTCCTGTTTGAATCTCCTCTGAAGAGTGGCATGATGGGCTACTCAAAACAACTGTCAAATGATCTGAAAACAAAGATTATTCAACATAGTTGTTCAGGGGAAGGATACAAAAAGCTGTCTCAGAGATTTAACCTGTCAGTTTCCACTGTGAGGAACATAGTAAGGAAATGGAAGAACACAGGGACAGTTCTTGTTAAGGCCAGAAGTGGCAGGCCAAGAAAAACATCAGAAAGGTAGAGAAGAAGAATGGTGAGATCAGTCAAGGACAATCCTCAGACCACCTCCAGAGAGCTGCAGCATCAACTTGCTGCAGATGGTGTCACTGTGCATCGGTCAACTATACAACGCACTTTGCACAAGGAGAAGCTGTATGGGAGAGTGATGCGAAAGAAGCCGTTTCTGCAAGCACGCCACAAACAGAGTCGGCTGAGGTATGCAAAAGCACATTTGGAGAAGCCAATTTATTTTTGGAAGAAGGTCCTGTGTACTGATGAAACCAAGATTGAGTTGTTTGGTCATACAAAAAGGCGTTATGCATGGCGGCAAAAAAACACAGCATTCCAAGAAAAACACTTGCTGCCCACAGTAAAATTTGGTGGAGGTTCCATCATGCTTTGGGGCTGTGTGGCCAATGCCGGCACTGGGAATCTTGTTAAAGTTGAGGGACGCATGGATTCCACTCAGTATCAGCAGATTCTTGACAATAATGTTCAAGAATCAGTGATAAAGTTGAAGTTACGCAGGGGATGGATCTTTCAGCAAGACAATGATCCAAAACACCGCTCCAAATCTACTCAGGCATTCATGCAGAGGAACAATTACAATGTTCTGGAATGGCCATCCCAGTCCCCAGACCTGAATATCATTGAACATCTGTGGGATCATTTGAAGAGGGCTGTCCATGCTCGGCGACCATCAAACTTTACTGAACTGGAATTATTTTGTAAAGAGGAATGGTCAAAAATACCTTCATCCTTCATCCAGGAACTCATTAAAAGCTACAGGAAGCGACTAGAGGCTGTTATTTTTGCAAAAGGAGGATCTACTAAATATTAATGTCACTTTTCTGGTGCGGTGCCCATACTTATGCACCTGTCAAATTTTGTTTGAATGCAGATTGCACATTTTCTGTTAGTACAATAAACCTCATTTCAAGGCAGAAACATTACTGTGTCTAACAGTTATTACATATATCAAACTGAAATAGCTGTTGCAAAAACACCAATTTTTATAAAACATTAAGCTTAAGATTAATAGGGGTGCCCAAACTTTTTCATATGACTGTATGTATGTGATGTAGAGTAAGGGTATTAAATTACTTACTGTTTGCAGTCTTTTCCTGTTTCCTGCGCAGTTCTGGTCCTCTGGATTGTATGATCTCTCTTAAGCTTTGTCGACTGCATGTATGGAACAGTGGTTGCTTTCCCAATGTAAATATGAAACCTGGCTCACCCGCTCTGACACAGCCTCTTCATCTTTCTCACATGCCCCACCCCAGCAACAAGCATGGTGGAGGAGTTGGTTTTCTCCTGTCAAATAACTTCTCCTTCATCCCAATTCCAACCTCCGTTACTCTCCCTTCTTTTGAGGTGCACTGTATTCAGATCTAATCCCCCTCCAACCTCCAACTGGAAGTGATTTGCCACCCCCCAGGACCAGCCACCAACTTTTTCGACCACTTCACCACCTAGCTACTTTATTTCCTTTAAGCTGACATCATCACTATCATCATGGGTGACTTCAACATCCCCATTGACACTTCCACTCATCTGTCTAAAAGCTTTTAACACTCACTTTCTCCTTTGGCCTCGCTCAATTGTCCTCCGCAGCAATTCACAAAGATGGCCACACATTGAACCTCATCTTCACCTCTAACCTATCTAACCTCTCTAACTCATCTCTCCCTCTGTTTGACCACAACCTACTTACATTGTGTTCCCTATCCTCTCCATGTGCACAATCCACACTCCACAAACTTGCACAGCCTCACAGAAATATCAAAAAACTTGATTTGATATACACTCACTTTATGAGTCCCTTCTCCCTCTGGCAGACATAGGTTCCTTACACGATGCAGATGTTGCTGACACTTTATATAACACCACAGCAGCAGCTCTTGAATTGGTCGCCCCCTCACACATACCAAAGCTCGCACAATCAACAGGTAACCCTGACACACCAGCCTGACTAAAGAACTGAAGTAGGTTTCCAGGGTTGCTGAGTGGAGATGGAAAAGATCCCATTTAGCACTTCATGAATACAGTCTCTTACCAATTTCAAGTACACACTCACTACAGCAAAGCAAACCTACTTCTCATCTCTCATATCCTCTCTGTCTCACAACCCTAAACAGCTATTCAACACTTTCAATTCTCTCCTCCGTCCTCCAGCACCTCCTTCCTCTCATCTAAGCTGAAGACTTTGCCTCATTCTTCAAGCAGTGTAGGGCAATATCAGACAAAGCTTTGCCCTACACTACCCACAGTCCCTCCTCATAACTACTCAGCCCTCTTCTTTCAAAACCAGATTCTCTGCCATTACAGAAGATAAACTTTCCTCTCTACTCTGCAAATCACACCTCACCACTTGTACACTTGACCTGATCCCGCCTCACCTCATCCCAAACCTCGCCACAGTCTTCATCCCAACCCTAACCCATCACTTCAACATCACTAACAACTGGTGTCTTCCCCTCATGCTTTAAACGTGCCTCAATCACACCCGTCCTCAAAAAACCCTCCTTTGACCCATCCTCTGTGTCTAGCTATCTCAACATATCACTTCTCCCCTATGCCTCAAAACTACTGGAACAGCATGTTCATCTTGAACTGTCCTCCCACCTCTCTTCCAGCTCCCTGCTTCTGACTGCACCATTCAACCGAAACTGCCCTAACTAAAGTCACCAATGACCTACAAACTGCCAAAGACAAGCGATATTACTCTGTCCTCCTCCTCCTGGACCTGTCCTCTGCCTTCGACACAGTGGACCATTCCCTCTTACTACAGATTCTCTTACCTCTTGGCATCGCAGACTTAGCCCTATGTTGGTTCTCTTCATACTAACAGTCCGGACATTCAGTGATGCCCACACATGCACCAACTCCTCATCTCGCCCCTATCTGTTGGTGTTCCCCAAGGTTCAGTTCTAGGACCCCTGCTCTTCTCTATCCAAACTTTTGGACCGGGACAGCTCATAGAGTCCCACAGCTTTTAGTATCATCTCTATGCTAATGACACACAGATCTACCTCTCTGCACCTGACATCACCTCCTTACTAACAAAAATCCCACAAGGTCTGTCCGCTATTTCATAACATGGACAAAACAAAATTCATCATGTGTCCCCTGTCTCACTCAACCCCCCCAAACAGACTTATACATCAAAGTCAATGGCTGTTCGCTGTCCCCAGTCCAGCAAGTGTGGCGCCCTGCTGCGCATTGGTGCCACAGAACCCAGAAGGGTGCATGGACGGACTTCTCCACAAGAGAACCTCACACATTCACACACCTCCACCCTACCACCTCAGACCAGCAGAGGGAGCCCTTTAGGGATATATATAGGGAGGGTGGAGCCAGGCCGCTCAGTTAGAGATTAGTTCCTGCTTAGAGACAGAGAGGGACAGAGCTCAGAGTTGAGCAGAGAGTGTGCTGACGCTCAGAGAGCAGTGAAGAGGCAGCAAGCTGGCTGCCGTGCTTAGGCGAGCCAAGGCCTACAGCACGTGGGAAGGCCTAGTGGGGGCCTTGAGTGGGCCGAAGGTGAGAGAAGTAAGAAGTAGCGAGGGGGCAGAGGAGCATACCAGGCTCACCCCGATATATATACCGGACACAGGGTCCGCGCCTACAGGGACCCCTTTATACCCAGTAGGAACCACCGGAACCCCTGGAGGACTACAGGTCCCAGGTTCACCAAACGCTGATTAAAGTACCAGGGCTAGGAGTTACGGAGGTCCCAGCGTTCAGGGAGAGTGATCTCCAAAGAGAAGGCCCTACCACCAGGTCATCAGGTGCAAAGAGAGACAGAAACCAAGCTAGGCCTAGCTCCAAGCAGGTCAGAAGCTTAACAAGTCAAGCCAAGGATCAGGAGGCCCTATACCTGCTCACTGGGGAGAGTCCAAAAGTGTGCCCTTCGCCTGGAGTACCCTGGACCGTGCCTGCAACATCACCAGTAAAGGTACTGAAGCTTACCTCCGTGTGAGTGTCTGTCTTTCCTCTGGGACCGTCCTGCCGTCTCTCCCCTGCACCACCATCCATTACACCCCACGCTGCCCTGGAGCAAGCTCTACCTGTGGAGAGCCACACCATCCCTGCTGCCATAACACCAGCTCCAGAGGACTGCTCCGCAGCGGCGGCTCCCTCTAGCCGCAATCCACTGGTGGCGTCACGAACACTTTCCCAAATCCCCTATAAATCTCCCCTTTTTTACTGACTGCCCTGGGTCACGGACCGGGCCAGCCACCGTGATATCCCCCGGCAACCAGAGGCCCGGCTGCCGAGTACCCCACGGCCCAGGGGGCGCGTCACAAGCTTGGTGACTCAGGGTGACTCTAGACTTTGCTCTCTCCTTCAAACCACATATCCAAGCTCTTTCCACCTCCTGCCAACTCCAACTAAAGAATATTTCCTGGATCCATCAATTTCTTAACCAAGAATTTGTAAAAACACTAGTGCAAGCCCTCATCATCTCTTGCCTTAACTACTGCAACCTCCTCCTCCGTGGCCTCCCTTATAACACTCTCGCACCCCTCCAATCTATACTAAATTCTGCTGCTTGACTTATCCACCTGCCCCCCCCCACTCTATTCCCCAGCCTATCCTCTCTGTCAATCCCTTCACTGTCTCCCCATTGCCCAGAGACTCCAGTTCAAAACCCTAACCACCACATGTAAAGCCATTCAATCTGTCTCCTCCTTACATCTGTGACCTAGCCTCCCGGTACTTACCTACACGCAACCTTCGATGATCACAAGATCTCCTCCTATACTCTAGATCTCTCTACCTCAACATATCAGACTCTTGCCTACCGTGGAAACTTTCAAAAGGAACATGAAGACCTACCTCCTCCGACAAGCCTACAACCTGCAGTAACCCTCGCTCCACTACACCTCTGAGCGACCAGCTCTACTCTCACCTATTGTATCCTCCCCCATCCCTTGTAGACTGTGAGCCCTCACGGGTAGGGTCTTCTCTCCTCCTGTATCAATTGGTGACTTGTATTGTTCATGATTATTGTACTTGTTTTTTTATTATGTATAGCAATTTTCACATATAATGCGCCATGGAGTGAATGGCGCTAAAATAATAAATAATAATAATACTCAGAGCAAGACACCCTAGACTTACATTGAGAAAGAGACTTCAGATCCATGAATGAACCCCTGTGTGAGCCGGCTAGTCTGATTTGAGGTCACGTGGTGGTCAAGAAGAGGACCGGAAACAGGGAAAGATGACAATCAGTAAGTAATTTAATACACTTACACTACATTAAAAACATATTTACAGAAGATTTCAATAAAAAAAAAAGACTAGAAAGCCTCATGCATGAGACCATATTTAGGATAACTATAGAGTGGTAGCACTTTTGAATAGAATTCTGAATGGCACTAAATAAATATGTGCTAGTATGGAATTTAATTTTTCTTGAATATAAACCCCTTAACGATCGCCGATACACATAAAAACAGCAGCCGGTAAGGGGTCTTATTCCCTCACTGCCGTTTTAGAACGGCAATCTCCGAGGGTAGCTGAGACCCTGGAGAACACGATCAGGGCCAGTTTTTCCAGACAATGGATAACAGAGATCACATAACAAAAAAGTGTGAAAATATTTTTTTTCTCCTTTGACATGATATAACATGTCAGAGGAGAGATAAATGGTGTCCCCATCCCCCGGCCCTCCTCCTCCTCTTCATAAAGCAAAATGGCGGTCGCATGCTCAGTGTGCCCGCCTAGATCTGCCGGCTGGCAACTAGCAACCGCACAGACTTTTCCTGTTGGTTCCTGACTTTTGATCACTGTGATAGGGTCTATCACAGTGATCAAAAGCCCAATAATTAGTAAATAGGACAGCACCTGGGCTGTGCCTCACTGTGCACCTCCTTGATCATGCCCCCTCTTTGTCATCCCCTTAGATAATTTTTTTTTTCTTTTACAATTTTTATTTCTTTCATTCTTTGCCGTTAGGGTTAGGCTTAGGTTTAGGGTTAGGCTTAGGGTTTTTTCAAAAGTTATAAAAAATATGATGACGATTTGATGACATATTCAATATGACGTGCTAATAGAATCAAATTCTGTGTAGTACCTGTGGGTTCAAAATGCTCAGTATACCCCTGGATAAAATCCTCGACGGGTGTAGTTTCCAAAATGCGGTTATTTGTGGGGGAGGGGGTTTCTGCTGTTTAGGCACTTTACGAGTCCTGCAAATGTGACATGTCGCCTGTAATCTCTTTCTGTTCCAAAATTCAAATGGTGCTCTTTCCGTTCTGAGCCCTGACGTTTGTCCAAACAGAACTTTTTGACTAGATGTGGAATATTGCTGCACTTGTGGAAAGTGGGCAACAAACTGCGGGGTCCACTTTTTGGTGTTACCTCTTGCAAAAGTGAAAAAATTGGGGTTAGAGATTTGCTTGTTTATAGTTAGTAAAAGTATTCCACAGCATATCTGTATATCCATCTATTAACAGTCCTTCTGAGGACTAATCCAGCTGCATATATTCAGTGATGATAGTAGGAGTTAGGTAGGCAGGCAGGGTTTGTGTCAGACTGCAGTGCATACAGAACAAGAGGGTCCATTGCACGTTCTGCCTGTTACACGTTCTGTTGTTACAGATATTGTAGGCATAGCCCCACATATCGGAGGCCAGGGCTAATTTTTTTTTATCTTAATCCTGATTATTTTCTTAAAAAGCAAGGCAAGCAGGGTTTGTGGAAGACAGTGTTTACAGCACAAGAGGGTCCATTGCACGTTCTCACTGATTATTACAGATATTTGTAGACATAGCCCCAGATATCAGGGGCCAGGGCTAATTTTTTTTTTTTATCTTAATCCTGATTATTTGCTTAAAATGCAATCCAGAGTACACCATTTTTCTGCTTCATTTGCTTGTTAGCACTGCAGAATACAGCCATATCTTTTCCATATTACAGTGATAAAAATCTAGAAATTTATAGTGAACGTGGAAAATATTAGCCTCCATTTACAGTTTGTTGCAGTGTGTCAGTGAAGCTATTCACACGTGGTCGCTGTGAAGAATAGTAACCTACAGGCCAGCTATTTAAAATCGTGGTTGTCCGTCAGATGTATCACATATAACTGTGGTCCAAAATCAGGTATTTCTGGCCTCCATTTACATTTTGTTGCAGTGTGTCAGTGAAGCTATTCTCACAAGGTCGCTGTGAAGAAAAGTATTAGTAAACTACAGGCCCAATATTTAAAATCGTGGTTGTTCGTCAGACGTATCACATATAACTACGGTCCAAAATCAGCCATTTCTGGCCTCCATTTACATTTTGTCGCAGTGTGTCAGTGAAGCTATTCACATGAGGTTGCTGTGAAGAATAATATTAGTAAACTACAGGCCCGCTATTTAAAATTATCGTTGTCCGTCAGACGTATCACATATAACTGCTGTCCAAAATCAGCCATTTCGGGCCTCCATTTACATTTTGTTGCAGTGTGTCAGTGAAGCTATTCACACGAGGTCGCTGTGAAGAATAGTATTAGTAAACTACAGGCCTGCTATTTAAAACTGTGGTTGTCCATCAGACGTATCACATATAACTGTGGTTCAAATCCAGTCATTTGTAGTGAACGTGGAAAATATTGTCCTCCATTTAAAATGGGCAAGGTGTGTGGCAAGGGACGGGTAAGTGGATGTGATGGTGAGGCCAAGGCCAAGCTGAAATTGTGCCACAACAAACACCCACATTTGTCGCTCAACCTTCCTGTCTCAATTACTAGGGGACCGCAGAACACCCCTTTTGAACACAGAGCAGTGTCAAAAGGTTGTTGGTTGGATCGCAGATAATGCTTCCAGTTACTTTGCCACCACCACCACCACCCTGACTTCCACATGGTCAAGTCTCAGTAGCCGTGAGTCTGGACCGCATATTCCTCACCCTGATCCTCCTTCCTCCCACCATGCCGAGAGCCCGGAGACAAATGATCCCACACATGGACACTCCGAAGGGCTGTTCACTTTTCCATTTATAGATTCAGGCCTCTCGCCCGACCAGCTTCAAGCGGGTAAAAAGGAGAACGCGTGTAGTGATGCCCAAATATTTGAGCAGCCACTGTCACACGAAGGCAATGGTGGGAAAGTGCAATTACTGTCTCAAGAGGTGGATGATGATGAGACATAATTGCCAGAAAGTCAGGAGGAGGACCAGGGTGCGGAAGTGGAAGATGAGGTGGTGGATGATATAGTACCTGACCAAACCTGGCAGGGAGACATGCAGAGTGAGGACAGCAGCACACATGGGGAGGAAGGCGTAACACCACAACAGGCAGGAAGAAGCAGTGTGGTGGCTGCAGACACAAGGCGGGCAACCGTTTCCCGTAACACCAACACGACTGAAGTAGCCAGTACAACTGTTAGGTCTTCCCAAGTCTGGTTCTTTTTTAAAGACTCTGCCGATAGCCCCAAAAAGGCCATTTGCACCTTCTGCCAGGCCAGCATCAGCAGTGGTAGCAAAACTAGCAGCCTGACCACCACCAGCATGATCAGACACTGATCATAGCCAAGCACCCGACTAAGTGGGCCAAACCCCAGGGTCCAGAAGCAGTGTCTGGGGGTGACACCACTGCTTCTTCCGCTGTTGTGAGTGCACGGCAGTCCCCTGTCCATGGCGCATGCGAAGATGCTTCCCACCCTACACCTGTCATTGCACACTCTCAACTAGCACCATCAGCAAGAACGTCCATGTCCCAGTCCCAGCGCAGCATTCAGTTGTCCCTACCCCAGGCCTTGGAACACAAGCACAAATATGCAGCCAACGCCCCACAGGCCACACTACTAAATTCACACATTTCATGAATGCTTGCGCTCGAAGTGTTGCATTTTAGGCTCGTGGAGACGGAAGCTTTCCACAACCTGATGGAGGCAGCCGTCCCTCGGTACTCGGTCCACAGTCACCACTATTTCTCCCGGTGTGCCGTCCCCGCATTACACGAGCACATGTCCCCCTACATTAGCCATGCCCTCAACAACGCAGTTACTGGGAAAGTCCACCTAACCACAGATATGTGGACAAGTGCTTGTGGCCAGGGACAGTACATCTCGCTGATGGCACACTGGGTTAATATAGTGGAAGCCGGGACCCAGTCGGACCTTGTTCGTCCCCCCGATGCCGAAGATTGCGGGCCCTGGGTCAATCATGGTTGTCCCCATATTATACAGCTCTTGCACCTCCTCCTCCTCCTCTTCAGCCTCCATCTCCAAATGATCACAAGATGGAAGCACTGCAGCACTGCCACAGCCAAGCGGCAACAGGCTGTGCTCAAGCTAATATGCTTAGGTGACAAACCGCACAATGCTGAAGAGTTGTGGACAGCTCTGAAAGAGCTGGCAGATCTGTGGCTGACATCACTGAACCTACAGCCAGACATGGTCATGTGTGGCGGCTCTAAAGCGAGGCGAGCTTGCACACTTACCATGCCTGGCCCATGTGCTTAACCTTGTGGTTCAGCGGTTTCTCAAATCCTACCCAGATCTGCCGGATCTGCTTGTCAAAGTGTGCCCATTTTAGAAAGTCAGCCACAGCTTTCGCCGCCTTTGCCGTGCTTCAGCAGAGTTTGCAGCTTCCAGCTCATTGACTGGTGTGCAATGCCCCACACATTGGAACTGTACATTGCAGATGTTGGGTCGGATTAGTTAGCAGAACAGGGCAGATCAGGTTTTTATTGCCGCTAGTGGAATTATAACAGATAGGCGCATCCACCTGTCAACTGAAAATGCTGACAGGCTGACTCTTATAAAAATGAACAAGGGCTGGATTGGGCCAGACTTCTCAACACCACCGAATGATAGCAGCGTCACATAAACTCAAATACAATGTCTTTTTTTTTTGGGAGGTCTAACTCTATTCCCATGCACCTCTGTCTTCACACCCAGACATCGGTATACGCTTCCTGATTTTGTCTATTTGCTCTTGTCCTTCTCCTTCTCCTCATCCTCCACAATATCACCACCATATCTACCATATCTATGTCTCTTGCAAGGGGCATTAGAGTGCCTCCAAATTTTTGGCAGCTGTTGCATTCACTGCATATGCAAACAGTATAGGAGACCCACTTCCTAATAATGGGAACATTTTTTTCAGGGGGCCCTCCTCTACGTCTCTTGCAAGGGGCATTGGAGTGCCTCCAACTTTTTGGCAGCCATTGCATTCACTGCATAGGGAAACGGTATGGAAGACCCACTTCCAGTAATGGGAATATTTTTTTCAGGAGGCCCTCCTCTACGTCTCTTGCAAGTGGCATTGGAGTGCCTCCAAATTTTGGCAGCTGTTGCATTCACTGCATACGCAAGAACAGTATGGAAGACCCACTCCTTTCTAATGGGAACATGATGTTACTGAGGCCCATCTCTATGTGTCTTTAACTTGTTATTGGGGTTTTTCCTAAATTTTGGCAGCCGTTGTACTCACTGCATACCCTATAACTGGATAGCAGAACTGCTCCTTTCTATTGGGAACATGTCGTTACTGTGGCCCACCTCTATGTGTCTTTACATTTTTATTGTTTTTTTTCAAAATTTTGGCAGCCGGTGTAGTCACTGCATACCCTCTAACTGTATAGCAGAACCGCTCCTTTCTAGGAACATGTCGTTACTGAGGCCCACCTCTGCGTGTCTTTAAATTAGTATTGCATTTTTTCCCAAATTTTGACAGCCCTTGCAGTCACTGCATGGGCATTACCACTATAGGAGACCCACTCCTTTATAATGGAAACCTTTTTTTTTAACTTTTTTACTGAGGCCCTCCTCTATGTCTCGTCAAAGGGGTATTGAGGTGCGTCCAAATTCTTGGCAGCCCTAGCAGTCACTGCATATGCAATAACAGTATGGGAGACCCACTTGTTAATAATAGGAACAACAAAGCATAGCCGGCTGATGGCTCTCTAACAATAGCAAGGGCCGACTGCTGGCCATTTAAGAATAGTAAGGGCCGCCTGTTCGCTCTATAAAAATAGGCTTTGTGACTTTCAGATTCACCTCTTTCCTAAATGAAACAGGATGTGTCTGATCATGTCTTGCACACCACATGGCCAGATAAGGTAGTAAAATGTTAAAATGACATTTACTGGTGAATGTATATTTCTTCGTTGAAAGCAATGCAAAGGTGCAAAAACGCATCAAATAAGCTACGTGTGAACATAGCCCAAAGTGTGGAGGAGCATTTTTGTTTTTGGTTATTTATTTTGCCTTATATACAAGTCATTACCATGTAAAGAATGTTCCTTAACATTTTTCCCAGAAAAATCCATTTTGGTTTAGTTTTTGTATGTTTTATTGTGAGTCCGTAAAAGTGGCATAATACTCTGACAACATTGTTGACAGCAGTGACCTGGGAGTCAGAGATGCTTCCAGGGGTCTTCCCCATGCTGTTCCCATGTTATTTGAGCACTGTTCCCATTGATTTGGGCAATTTTTAGGCCCTCTGCAGACCGCCGGGGGTGGGTGGGGGGGAACTACTAGAAAAATGCTTGAGTTTCCCATAGACTTACATTGGGCTCATTGCTTGAGTCCAGCACTCGAGCATTCCAATTTGCTCGACTCGAGCAACGAGTACCCGAGCATTTTAGTGCTCACTCATCACTAGTCAGTATGCATATGGAAAGGAAAGAATATCATTGAATCCCTGGGTTGGAACATTAGGTAAAGGTTATTCAATAGGATGCCAGTTAGAAATAGACAATTTTTTTTATTAGAAAATGAAGGGCTATGTCCAATAAACAGTGTGCTTACATGAATGAAGAGGATCCATATATACAAGGATATACCTCGAAGACGCCATTTCGCTCAGTGCTTCTTCCCAAAGGGGCATTTATTTTTGAGCATATATCTCTTTATTTTCCTGGACATATATCATAGTCTTATCAGTAGCAACTGCCATCTCCTATCTCAGTAATGGTAAAGTCTGTCTTCACTGAATACAGATTTTACCTCAGAAATTAGAATTTTGAAAATGGCTGATCAATTCTGGCAGAGAAAGAAGCAGATTTCTCTCATGAGCTATATTACATAGTTGCTTATTTTTATGTGTTACTGATTTATGAAATAAAAATTAAAACAACCATTATGTTTTAATTTGTTTTCTAACAGGGTGCAACTAATCCTACCTTAAGGCTATGTTCCCACATGTTGAGTTTATTTTCAGTCAGAAATCTGCAGCAAAACTGATATCTGGCAGGAAATCAGCTGCGTCAAAAACTCAGGTTGTGCTGCATTTTTTTATGTGTTTTTCATCATTTTTTTCACTGCCCTTCTGTCTCTTTTCATGCATGTGTGACGCCCAGCTGCGCTTGGTATCACAGATCCTAGAAGAGTGCATTGATGGATTCCTCCACAAGAGGCCCCCTATAAACATTCACACATCTCCACCTTCCACCTCAGACCAGCAGAGGGAGCCTGTTAGGGATATAAATAGGGAAGGTGGAGCCAGGCAGTGCAGTCTGGAGTCGACAGAGAGCCAAGTCTGTTGAGAGAGTTCCTGCAGTAGAGAAGCCTGAGAGAGGTCAGCCTGCAGTGGAGCACAGTCCAGACTCAGTTGAAGCTCAGAATAGGGAGCTTTAGGTGTGCCGGCACCATAAGATCGGTGAAGCACGGCAAGCTGCCGTTAGTGTGTATAGCCTAGTGAGGGCCCGAGTAGGCCGAAGGCGAGGGGAAAGTTAGCACATAGGGGGCAGAGGAGCTTAACTAGCTCACCCCGAAGCGTTTACCGGACACCGGGTCCGAAGCTTACCGGGATCTCTATGACCCAGTAAGGCATAACCGGAATCCCTGGAGAACTACAAGTCCCAGGATCGCTAAAGTGCTGATACGCAACAGAGCCGGGAGACACATAGGCCTCGCAAGCTGAGGTGCGTGTATTCCAAGAAAAGGCCCTACCACAAAGTCAGCCAGCGCAGGACAGAGATAAAGTTAGGCCTAGTTCCAGGCAGGTCAGAAACTTACTACGCAGAGGCAAGAAACAGGAGGCCCTACACCCGCTCATTGGGGAGGATCCTGATATGCACCCTTCACCCTACAGTGCTCCGGGATGTGCCTGAATTTCCATCAGTAAAAGGTACTGAAGTGACTATCGTGTCCGTCCCTGTTCTTGCTCTGACCCGGCTGGGTCTCGCCTGTCCTGCATCCCCCTTTCCGTACGCTGCCCTGAGGCCTAGCTCCACCTTTGGGGAGCTATACCATCGAGCTGCCTTATCATCGGCCTCAGTGGACTGCGCAGCGCTGGTGATTCTCACCATAAGCCACAGGTGGCATCACGAACTTTTATAAACTTAACAATTATCCACCTTTTTAAAGAGTGACCGCAGGGTACGGGCCCAGGAGCCGACCACCGTGACATCCCCAAGGCCAGGCAAAGGCCCGGGTACCGAGTCATCCCCATCCCCTGGGCTAGTCATCTTTCCTGGCGTCACAGACAGGATCGCGTGCCCGCTGCAACGACGGAGTGTTATGCCCATTGCCACCGGGTACTGTGCGCCTTTATTGTAGTGAACTGTATATTTGACTGTGGTGAAGATTGCCGCCATTATTGGGCCGCCGAGCGAGAAGAAGGGCGTAACCGCGGGAAACTGAGGGGCGTACCTGCAAAAGAGTGCCAAGTCCCGGGCACGCCCCACGCCTCGACGTCAAACCGGGAAGCGCCAGGTCCTGTAAGGAGCGTCGCCGAACGCTCTGACGTAGGACGCAAGCAACGCAAGGTCCTGAAGACGACCGTCACCTGCGGAGCTGTGGCCTACCGGAAGAAAAACTATGAAGGTAGGCCACGGTTAGCTAGGGGGGCGCCAGAATGTCCGACAAACAGCACGACGCCGGAATACCGGCCAACGTCCCGGATGTTCAACCCGCGCTCGACGCCGAGCAGGCTGAGGCGGCCGCTCCACCAGCAGCGCCTGTAACCCCTGTCATTCCCATAACTACCATACATTCCTGGAGCAAAGTGGCTCCCCCAGTATAACGGCAAACCAGATACCCTGTCTGGATTCAAACGGAAGATATGTGGTATCTTGGACATGTACTCCATGACAGGCAAACAAAGAGCCGCTGTTGTATTAGGACAACTGACCGGTGCTGCGGAACGGGAAGTGGAAACATGGTCGGCCGCAGACCAGGAGTCAATGTCTGCAATTTTTCAAAAGCTACAGACTGTTTTTGAGGATCTTACTGAGGCGGACCTCCGGATGAGGTTCTACAACTGTTCTCAACAGCCGGAGGACAATGTTCGGGACTACGCCTGGCGTTTACAAGGGGCCCTGCAGGCTCTGAAGCAGGTTAGTCCAACCAGCATTGAAAACGAAAACAAAATGCTGAAGGACCAGTTTGTCCAGGGACTGAGGTCTCCAGAGGAGAGCAGGACTGTACGTTGGTGGTCCTTGGATCATCCAGATGCCACCTTTGACAATCTTAAGGACATGGCTATAAAAGGACTGCAGCCCCTGGAAACAAATGCCATCCAATGTTACCAGGGTAGGGCTACCCCAGTGCCTGCTACACCCACCTTTTCCCCAGTGGCTGCTGAAGCTAAGGTTCCAGCAACGTCCCCTAGAGAACTGGACAGTCTGCGCTCTGAAGTGTGTCAGTTGTAGTGTTGAGTAGAGATGAGCGGTGTTCGACTAGAACTGTTCGCCAATCTCAAATTCGAGCTGTTTTGGGCGGTGTTCGAGTTGTTCGACGAACCCGAACGATTTGCAAAAAATTCGGCTGTTCGAGGTTATGTTCGATAACTGTTCGTGCACCAAAAGCGTGTCCTGCATGTCTGGCGCTATTTAGAGCACCAATCATGCAGGGATTGTCTGCCACTCACTGTAATGCCACAGCCATGGTGGTTGTGGCATTACAGTGATTGCCCAAATCGATGGGAACAGTGCCAACAGTGAAACATGAAAAGCCGGCAATTCAGCAGCGGCATACACCTGTACCCGACAATTTAGAACCGAAAGAATAGAGCTTCACACATAGATTAGATAGATATAAACATGTCAGCCACATATATACGAAGTACAGTGAAAGTGCTGCTTACTGTACTTGTCATTTAGCGTAAAGGATTTATCAAAAAAAATAATAGTGTTTTCATGCACCGTCTCTTTAAAAAAGCCGGCCGGCAATTCAGCAGCGGTACCCGACAATTTATAACAGACAGAATAGAGCTTCACACATAGATTAGATAGATAGAAACATGTCAGCCACATATATACGAAGTACAGTGACAGTGTTGCTTACTGTACTTGTCATTTAGCGTAAAGGATTTATCAAAAAAAATAATAGTGTTTTCATGCACCGTCTCTTTAAAAAAGCCGGCCGGCAATTCAGCAGCGGTACCCGACAATTTATAACAGCCAGAATAGAGCTTCACACATAGATTAGATAGATAGAAACATGTCAGTCACATATATATGAAGTACAGTGATAGTGTTGGTTACTGTACTTGTCATTTAGTATTAAAATAAAGGCTTTATTATTAAAAAAATTGGCGTGGGGTTCCCCTTAATTTTAGGCTCTAGCGGAGGTTAAGCAGACGGCTGGGGCAGATGTTTGAGACCTGGGAAGGGGGTAATACCCACGGAGCTTCCCAGGCTACTAATATCAGCCCCCAGCTGAATACATAGCCTTTACTAGCTATTAAAATGGGGGACCCCCCAAAAAAAATGACGTGGGGTCCCCCATAATTTAATAGCTAGCAAAGGCTAGGCAGACAGCTGGGGGCTGATATTAATAGCCCAGGAAGGGAGCCATGAATATTGGCCCCCTCCCAGGCTAGAAACACCAGCCGTCAGCCGCCCCAGAAATGGCGCATTCATAGGATGCGCCAATTCTGGCACTTAGCCTCGCTCTTCCACGCTGCCCTGGTGCGGTGGCAGGGGGTAATAGGGTTGGGGTTGATGTCAGCTTATAATGCCAGCTGACATCAAGCCCAGGTTAGTAATGGAGAGGCGTCTATAAGACACCCCCATTACTAACCCCATAGTCAAAGTTAAAAAAAACACAAACACCCAGAATAAAGTCCTTTAATTGAAATAAAGACACAATCCTTTATTGTTCTAAATTAAACCATACTTACCGTCACGCCCATTCCAGCTGAAGCCAACGATCTCCTGCAATAAAAGAAAAATAATAAAGCAACCTCATCCTTACCTTTCCATGGTTCCCACGACAGCTTCAGCTCTGCTACATCGAGATGACAGGCTGGACCGCAGCAGAACGCTGCCATCCAGCCTCTCATCCCGCAGACACTGAGAAGCGCAGGCTTGCTTGCGCTGCTCAGCGTCTCTCTGTGACGACATCCAGATGAGCCGAGTTCATGTCCAATGAACTCGGCTCACCTCATGCACGTCACTGACAGCGTGGGAAAATTCTCACGCTGAAGCGGTGAGTGCAGGAGAATTCTCCCACGCTGTCAGTGACGTGCATAAGGTGAGCTCATGTCCAATGAACTCAGCTCACCTCCCGCACGTCACTGACAGCGTGGGAGAATTCTCCTGCACTCAGCGCTTCAGCGTGAGAATTCTCCCACGCTGAAGCGCTGAGTGCAGGAGAATTTTCCCACGCTGTCAGTGACGTGCATAAGGTGAGCTCATGTCCAATGAACTCAGCTCACCTCCTGCACGTCACTGACAGCGTGGGAGAATTCTCCTGCACTCAGCGCTTCAGTGTGAGAATTCTCCCACGCTGAAGCGCTGAGTGCAGGAGAATTTTCCCACGCTGTCAGTGACGTGCATGAGGTGAGCCGAGTTCATTGGACATTAACTCGGCTCATCTGGATGCCCTCACAGAGAGACACTGTGGAGCGCAAGCAAGCCTGCGCTTCTCAGTGTCTGCGGGATGACAGGCTGGATGGCAGCGTTCTGCTGCGGTCCAGCCTGTCATCTCGATGTAGCAGAGCTGAAGCTGTCATGGGAACCATGGAAAGGTAAGGATGATGTTGCTTTATTATTTTTCTTTTATTTCAGGAGATCGTTGGCTTCAGCTGGAATGGGCGTGATGGTAAGTATGGTTTAATTTAGAACAATAAAGAATTGTGTGTTTATTTCAATTAAAGGACTTTTTTCTGGGTGTTGTGTTTTTTTTAAATACTTTACTAGAAATTCATGGTGGTCATGTCTAATATTGGCGTGACCCCATGAATTTCGGGCTTAGGGCCAGCTGATAATGCCAAGCTGGCCCTAACCCCTTTATTACCCAGTGAGCCACCGCATCAGGGCCCTGGATGAGTTGGGTACAGCGCCAGAAGATGGCGCTTCTATGAACGCGCCATTTTCAGGGGTGGCTGCGGACTGCAATTTGCAGCGGGGGTGGCCCAGAAAGCTTGGGCCTCCCTGCGCTGCGGATTCCAGCCCCCAGCTGCCTAGTTGTACCTGGCTGGACACAAAAACAGGGCGAAGCCCCACGTCAATTTTCTTTAAATTATTTCATGAAATAATTAAGAAAAAAAGGGCTTCCCTATATTGTTGTGTCCGGCCAGGTACAAATAGGCAGCTGGTGGATGGGGGCAGCCCGTTCCTGCCTGCTGCACCTGACTGGACACAAATATAGTGCGAAGCCCCACGTCAATTTTTTTTTAATTATTTCATGAATTTCCTGAAATAATTTAAAAAAATTGAAGTGGGGCTTCGCACTATATTTGTGTCCAGCCAGGTACAGCAGGCAGGAACGGGCTGCCCCCATCCACCAGCTGCCTATTTGTACCTGGCCGGACACAACAATATAGGGAAGCCCTTTTTTTCTTAATTATTTCATGAATTTCATGAAATAATTAAAAAAAATTGAAGTGGGGCTTCGCACTATATTTGTGTCCAGCCAGGTACAGCAGGCAGGAACGGGCTGCCCCCAACCACCAGCTGCCTATTTGTACCTGGCTGGACACAACAATATAGGGAAGGCCTTTTTTTCTTAATTATTTCATGAATTTCATGAAATAATTAAAAAAAAAGTACGTGGGGCTTCGCCCTATTTTTGTGTCCAGCCAGGTACAACTAGGCAGCTGGGGGCTGGAATCTGCAGCGCAGGGAGGCCCAAGCTTTCTGGGCCCCCCCCGCTACAAATTGCAGTCCGCAGCCACCCCGGAAAATGGCGCGTTCATAGAAGCGCCATCTTCTGGCGCTGTACCCAACTCATCCAGGGCCCTGGTGCGGTGGCTCACTGGGTAATAAAGGGGTTAGGGCCAGCTTGGTATTATCAGCTGGCCCCAAGCCCAAAATTCATGGGGTCACGCCAGTATTAGACAGGACCGCCATGAATTTCTAGTAAAGTATTTAAAAAAAACACAACACCCAGAATAAAGTCCTTTAATTGAAATAAAGACACAATTCTTTATTGTTCTAAATTAAACCATACTTACCATCACACCCATTCCAGCTGAAGCCAACGATCTCCTGCAATAAAAGAAAAATAATAAACCAACCTCATCCTTACCTTTCCATGGTTCCCACGACAGCTTCAGCTCTGCTACATCGAGATGACTGGCTGGACCGCAGCAGAACGCTGCCATCCAGTCTGTCATCCCGCAGACACTGAGAAGCGCAGGCATGCTTGCGCTCCTCACTGTCTCGCTGTGACGGTATCCAGATGAGCCGAGGTCATGTCCAATGAACTCGGCTCACCTCATGCACGTCACTGACAGCGTGGGAAAATTCTCACGCTGAAGTGCTGAGTGCAGGAGAATTCTCCCACGCTGTCAGTGATGTGCATGAGGTGAGCTCATGTCCAATGAACTCAGCTCACCTCCTGCACGTCACTGACAGCGTGGGAAAATTCTCCTGCAATCAGCGCTTCAGCGTGAGAATTTTCTCACGCTGTCAGTGACGTGCATGAGGTGAGCCGAGTTCATTGGACATGAACTCGGCTCATCTGGATGTCGTCACAGAGAGACGCTGAGCAGCGCAAGCAAGCCTGCGCTTCTCAGTGTCTGCGGGATGACAGGCTGGATGGCAGCGTTCTGCTGCGGTCCAGCCTGTCATCTCGATGTAGCAGAGCTGAAGCTGTCGTGGGAACCATGGAAAGGTAAGGATGAGGTTGCTTTATTATTTTTCTTTTATTGCAGGAGATCGTTGGCTTCAGCTGGAATGGGCGTGATGGTAAGTATGGTTTAATTTAGAACAATAAAGGATTGTGTCTTTATTTCAATTAAAGGACTTTATTCTGGGTGTTTGTGTTTTTTTAAACTTTGACTATGGGGTTAGTAATGGGGGTGTCTTATAGACGCCTCTCCATTACTAACCTGGGCTTGATGTCAGCTGGCATTATAAGCTGACATCAACCCCAACCCTATTACCCCCTGCCACCGCACCAGGGCAGCGTGGAAGAGCGAGGCTAAGTGCCAGAATTGGCGCATCCTATGAATGCGCCATTTCTGGGGCGGCTGACGGCTGGTGTTTCTAGCCTGGGAGGGGGCCAATATTCATGGCTCCCTTCCTGGGCTATTAATATCAGCCCCCAGCTGTCTGCCTAGCCTTTGCTAGCTATTAAATTAGGGGGGACCCCACGTCATTTTTTTTGGGGGGTCCCCCATTTTAATAGCTAGTAAAGGCTATGTATTCAGCTGGGGGCTGATATTAGTAGCCTGGGAAGCTCCGTGGGTATTACCCCCTTCCCAGGCTTCAAACATCTGCCCCAGCCGTCTGCTTAACCTCCGCTAGAGCCTAAAATTAAGGGGAACCCCACGCCAATTTTTTTAATAATAAATCCTTTATTTTAATACTAAATGACAAGTACAGCAACCAACACTATCACTGTACTTCATATATATGTGACTGACATGTTTCTATCTATCTAATCTATGTGTGATGCTCTATCTTTCTGTTCTAAATTGTCGGGTACCGCTGCTGAATTGCCGGCCGGCTTTTTTAAAGAGACAGTGCATGAAAACACTATTATTTTTTTAAATAAATCCTTTACACTAAATGACAAGTATAGTAAGCAACACTATCACTGTACTTATTATATATGTGACTGACATGTTTCTATCTATCTAATCTATGTGTGAAGCTCTATTCTTTCTGTTCTAAATTGTCGGGTACAGATGCTGAATTGCCGGCCGGCTTTTTTAAAGAGACGGTGCATGAAAACACTAATATTTTTTTTAATAAATCCTTTACACTAAATGACAAGTGCAGTAACCAACACTGTCACTGTGCATCTTATATGTGTGACTGACATGTTTCTATCTATCTAATCTATGTGTGATGCTCTATTCCTTCTTGTCTAAATTGTCGGGTACCGGTGTATGCCGCTGCTGAATTTGCCGGCCGGCTTTTTTAAAGAGAGTGTCTTCTGAGCAGTTTGTCAGCTTTTGGACACCTTTGCAGGTGTTTTCTATGTGTTTCTATGTGTTTTTGTTTGCCTGCCATTGGTTTTAACGGTGTTCGACGGTGTTCTAAGGTGTTCGACGAACAGTTCGACGAACAGTTCCTCGAACATCCCGGTGTTCGACGAACCGAACCGAACCCGAACACTACGGGGGTGGCTCAACACTAGTGTTGAGCCACCCCCGTAGTGTTCGAGTTCGGTTCGTCGAACACCCGTGTGTTCGCCGAACTGTTCGTCGAACTGTTCGTCGAACACCTTCGAACACCGTTAAAACCAATGGCAGGCAAACAAAAACACATAGAAACACATAGAAAACACCTTCAAAGGTGTCCAAAAGCTGACAAACTGCTCAGAAGACACAACTAACACATGGAAAAGTGACAAGTACATATAGTCATGCGAAAAGAAAAGAGGTGGAGGAGTAAAAGGAGGGGGAGACACAGATATAGGCATGTCATGCCCTTCTAAAATCCAAAAAGTGAGAAGCCGACACGTTCAGTCCGCTCCTGCCCGTGCCACCTCCGCGTCGCCGGGTTTGTGCCAGAGCCGCGGTGAACCCTGACGGCCAGCCCCCCTCTCCCAATACTGGTGCCTGTCCGCTGGTGGGTCGAGCGAGCCCCCCTGTGGTGGAGGCAGCTCTAAGCTTTTTAATTTAAATTGTCTCTCTAATTTGAATGAATACACTTTAAATCCATTTACAAGGATCTATTGGAGGGCAAGTCTCATGCCAGCAGCCGCGGTAATTCCAGCTCCAGTAGCGTCCACTAAAGCTGCTGCAGTTAAAAAGCTTTTATAAGGATCGAGCTCGGCTGTCCACCGCAAGGCATCCTACTGCCAGTCCCAGCCCCTATGCCTTGGGGTGCCTCCTGATGCTCTTCACTGAGTATCCCGTGGTCCCGAAGCATTTCCTTTGAAAAAATTAAGTGTCTAAACTACAGGTGGTGTAGCTTGCTTAACAGCCGGGATAATCCGCTGACTAGCAGACACTGCTACTAGGCACAAAGTATTTCCTGGGCTAGATGCAGTTAAAAATTTGTAATTAGATACTCTCGTTGGATGCTGAGAAAGCATTCCATAGAGTCTCCTGGCACGCCATATATGATTCTCTTAAAAAAGCTTGGGGTAGGGGTCTAGGGGACCCTTTTATAGCCAAAATCACGGCCCTGTATCGCAATACGTCACCTAGGCTGAAGATAAATGGAACTGTAGCACCCTGAGGGCTCGGTTGCTACAGAGGTATTGCACCTCACCCAGAGGTGTGATATCTCACTCTCAGGTAAGGATGTAGTGTGGATCAGGACCCGACACCTGCATGCATTACACCACATTGCCGTGGGGCAGGGCGACCAATATGCCCCTGAGATGGGCACGACAGTCCCTGTCCCTGGCTGGAGTGGGGGGAGGGAACACTGAGGAAGGGGAACCCTGTAGTGCAGGAGCAGGGAGGAAGCAGTTCTTGGGTGCATTGAGAAGGGAGTATAAAAGGTGGGCACCATCTTAGTTCAGTGCAGAGAAGTCTGAGCAGAAGTGGCAGGGAGCAGGGGCTCTGCATGAGCTCTGCTCCAGGAGGCGGGCCTAGTAACAGAGGCCCAGGCCTGGAAGAGGGAGAAGGAAGGAAGAGGAGCGGAGAAGGCTCCAGGAACGAGGAACGAAGGGATCCCAGGGGTGCGGACGGGCGAGTCGCCACCGCACGCCCGAATCCACCTGCGTGGAGGGGTCAGGCCAAAGGGGGAGACCGGTCCCCGAAACTAGTGGAGGCAGGAAACGACCCTCAGCTAGAAACAGGAGGCTGTGACATTTTATGTGGCGCAGCCCCTCGCTACACCCGCTAGGAAGGCACCACATAGGGTCAGGGAAACTGGCGCCAAGTTTACCAAGAGGAGGCCCGAGGCAGCCGGACAGAAGGGTTGGTAAGAAAGGCCAGACAAAGGACACACAAAGGGGGTCCTGTGAAGCGCTCCAAAGTTATCTGGGAGTTGTCTGAGCCCCTCACCTGGTGAGCACAGTACGACGTTGGCAGCCGTTACCTGCAGACGTGGTCTGGATAATAAGAACTGTGAGTAAAGGCCCTGGACTGCATCACTGACTCCGTGTCGTTACTGCTGCTGCCCTGCACCATCACCCCCATCCTCCGCATACACTGCCCTGAGGCTATACTCCTCCCGTGGGGAGTTATGCTACGCTTTGCTGCACCCACAACACCAGCCTCAGCGGTCTGCCCTGGAGCGGCGGTTCACTCTGACCGCAATCCACGGGTGGCGTAGTCGGACATTTAAACATCAAAACCACATAAATAGTTCCGCCACTGGTTTGACCGCCCTGAGCCACGGAACCGGGTCGCCGCCACGGAGACTACAACCACCAGCATCCACCAAAAAGGGTCCGGCTCCGGGTGTCCCAAGGCCCAGGGGGCGCGTCAGAACATTTTCATCACCTTTCACAATCACCAATGGGACAAGGCAGGGATGTTCTCTGTCCCCTCTCTTATACATCCTAGTGACGGAGCACCTGCTCTCATCAATTCGCCATAACCCCAATATTAGGTGGATTGAGGTGGGAGGCACCGAGTACAAGTGCTCTCTATTTGCTGATGATGTCCTAGTATATATCACTCAATCACATATATCCATCCATGCTGTTATGGCTGAAATAGATCACTTTGTTACATGGTCAAATTTTAAAATCAATGCAGCGAAGTCTGAGGCCCTCGATGTCTCCCTCCCCAAATCCATATAGGATTCCATCCAGTCCAACTTTCCCTTTGCCTGGCCCTCACAGGGTATCAAATACTTAGGAATTCCTATTCATAGAGACCTCTCCCATCTATGTTATCTTAATTTTGGGCCCTTTATTGAACAACTCCATACAGACCATGGTTGGCAAGTTAGAACTGTAAGATTCACTACGTGAACCACTGGTGTTTTGTGGAAAAGCACATGTACACTGTGTTCTAAATTATTATGCAAAAAGTGTTTAGGAGTGATAAGGGAAGAATTTGTTTGTTTGTCAGTTAAACTCATTGATAGTGATGTGTGTCAGGGCTCTTTATATCACTGTAAGCAATTGCAGACACCTGTGCTAATTAGTTTGGCAGGTGTGTCCAATGAAAGGCAAGACTACTTAAGAAGGCTGTCTCACATTATTAAGCAGCCTACATTTTCTGCCAAAATGGGAAAGAAAAAGGATGTGTCGGCTGCTGAGAAGCAACAAATTGTGGAGTGTTTAGGTCAAGGCATGACTACAATCAACATTGTGCGATGATCAGGATGAAGTGTCTTGGCAATCAAGAAGTATGTAGCTGATTCACAGTACACACGTGTGCGTGCTGATAAGGGCAAATTGAGGACTCTTTCCTACAGGCAATTACGTCAGGTTGAAAGAGCAGCGGCAAAAAAGCCTTGTCATAGCAGCAGACAAGTTTTTGAAGCTGCTGGTGCCTCCAACGTCCCCCGAACAACAAGATGCAGGGTCCTTCAGAGGTTTGCAGCTGTGCATACGCCATCCTGTCGACCTCCTCTATCCACTTCACACAAGCAGAAACGGCTCCAGTGGGCCAAACATTACATGAAGACTGATTTCAAAACTGTTTTGTTCACGGATGAGTGCCATGCAGCGCTCGATGGTCCAGATGGATGGAGTGGAGGATGGCTGGTTGATGGACACCCCACGCAAACACGGCTACAGCGCCAACAAGGAGGAGGTGGAGTAATGTTTTGGGCTGGAATCATGGGGAGAGAGATTGTCGGCCCCTTTAGGATCCCTGAAGGCGCTAAAGATGAACTCCATAATGTATGTGGATTTTCTCAAACAGCACTTCCTGCCATGGTTCAAGAAGAAGAACCGTGTATTTCACAGCAAGATCATTTTTTTGCATGATAATGCACCATCTCATGCTGCACATAAAACATCTGCATCTCTGGCTGATATGGGCATAAAAGGGGACAAACTTATGGTGTGACCCCCATGCTCCCCTGACCTCTACCCCATTCAGAACCTTTGGAGCATCATTAAAAGGAGTGTCTATGATGGCGGGAGGCAGTTCACATCTAAGCAACAGCTCTGGGAGGGTATTCTGTCCTCATGCAAAACAACTGAAGCAGAAACCATCCAAAACCTGACAAATTCAATGGACGAGAGAGTTCAGAAGCTCCTTTCGAACAAGGGGTCCTATGTGAAAATGTAACATCACCTAGAATAAAGTTTTGAGTTGAAAACTGTTTGATTTCAGTTTCTAACAACCTGCTAATGCTTATAATTTCAAAAATGACCATTTTTTTGGTCTTTATTAAAATGAAAAGGTTGATCGAAAAGTTTGGGGGATCTAAGAGTGTGGCAACCCAGTAGTCATGATTACTTCGAATTCTGACAATATGAGGGTCATGCTGCAGGTAGTGCAGCAAGAAGGCACTTATGTGTCTTGCGCATCTCAGAGCCCCCAAATTATTTTTCGGGCTAGATGCAGCTAAAAATTATTATTAATTTTAAATCTGGTGAAGCTTTAGTATAGATGGCCTAATAGGATCAGTGCTGCACACTGCTACAAAGCCCAAATTATTTTCCAGTCAAGATACAGATAAACATGATTAGTAATTTTAAATCTGGTGGAGCTTATTATAGATGGCCTAATAGAATCAGTGCTGCACACTGCTACAAAGCCCAAATTATTTTCCAGCCAAGATACAGATAAACATGATTAGTAATTTGAAAGCTTAAAACGGTTGGTAGGGTGATTTTAACCAATCATCAAGCTTTTACTCTCCCCAGGATGACACAGGGGTAGAAAAGTCGTTTCGGATCCATGATTTGTTCATCTTTATGAACGTGAGTCTGTCTACATTATCAGTGGAGAGCCGCGTGCGCTTATCTGTCAGCACACCACCAGCAGCGCTGAACACACGTTCAGACAGAACGCTGGCTGCGGGGCATGACAAGATCTCCAAGGCGTAAGTGGCTAGCTCCGGCCATTTATCCAGATTGGAAGCCCAAAAAGAGCAAGGGTCCAGTGACACAGTCATGGCTTCAATGTTTACTTGGAGATACTCCTGTACCATCGTCTCTAGGCGTTGACTATGTGTCAGACTTCTTGTCTCCTGTGGCCTTGCAAAGGATGGGCTAAAAAAGTGGTGAAATGATTCCGCAAAATTGATGTTACCAGCAGATACTGTGGTTCTGTTACGGTTTGAGTGCTGAACACTTGACGGTCCCACGGTTGGCAAGTTGGAACTGTGAGATTCACTACGTGCACCACTGGTATTTTGTGGAAAAGCACATGTAAGATTCTGCAACAGTCTCTGCTGATACTCCTGCATGCGTGCATCCCTTTCTATGGCAGGAATAATTTCTGCAAATTTACTTTTGTACCGGGGATCTAACAGTGTGGCAACCCAGTAGTCAGGATTATTTCTAATTCTCACAATTCGAGGGTCATGTTGCAGGTAGTGCAGCAAGAAGGCACTCATGTGTGTTGCGCATCCAGGAGCACCAAGTCCCTGTTGTGTTGGTGGCGAGGTAACAATCATGCTTCCTTCCTCTGTCCTCTCCCCCCAACCTCGCACAACAGAAATGTGATCAAGGTCTCCCTCATCTGATGAGTCTTCCATCAGTTCGTCCTCCACTTCTTCCTGGGCTCCTGCACCTTCCTCACTAGTTTGGCTGCTACCATGCGCCCTGGTAAAACCATCTCCCCCACCCTCACATGCCTGCCGCCTTGGTGCTGCCGACCGTCTAGACCTTGCAGATGTTAGCCCTTCCGCATACAACTCCTCCTCCTCTACTTCCTCCACCTCCTCTTGTGCCACCACCTGACTCCGAATTCTGTTTAACATGTGCTCCAGCATGTAAATCACCGGAATAGTCATGCTGATAATGGCATCGTCAGCACTAAACATCTTCGTCGCCATTTCAAAACTGTGCAGAAGGATGCATAGGTCCCTGATCTGAGACCACTCCTCCAGCGTGATTTGCCCCACCTCTGGATCTCGTTGGCCCAGGTTATACGTCAGAACGTATTGCACCAGGGCTTGTCGGTGCTGCCACAGTCGCTGCAACATGTGCAGAGTTGAATTCCACCGGGTAGGCACATCGCATTTTAGCCGGTGAAGTGGCAGGCCCAACGACTTCTGTAGAGATGTAAGTCGCTGAGCTGCGGGATGCGAACGGCGGAAGTGAGCACACAGCGACCGTGCCCTCTGCAGTAGGCCATCTAGTCTGGGATAGTGGGCTAAAAATTGCTGGACAACCAGGTTCAACACGTGAGCCATACAAGGCACGTGTGTGACATTGCCCCGGCGAAGGGCCGCACCCAGGTTTTCAGCATTGTCGCACACGGCCTTCCCTGGTTTCAGGTCCAGTGGAGACAACCATTCATGAAATTGGTTCTCCAGAGCTGACCACAACTCCTCAGCTGTGTGACTCACATTTCCCAGACATTTCAATGTAAAAACCGCCTGATGACGTTGAGCCCTACTGCCAGCATAGTAAGGAGGTGTGCAGGATCCCTTCTGCGCAGTTAGAAAGCTTGTGGCATGACCAGACAGGCTTTGGGTGCAGGTGGAAGACCGAGAGGAGGTTGAGGAGGCAGAAGCAGTGGAGGAACTTTGACATAAAGAGGATTGACGCACAACTCGTGGGGACGGCAAGACTTGGACAGCAGCCCCTTGTCCTGCTGTCACCATAGTTACCCAGTGCCCAGTCAGCGACATGTAACGCCCCTGTCCATGCCTACTCGTCCAAGTGTCTGGTGAAATGCACCCTGTCACACACAGAGTTTCTCAAAGAAGCGGTGATGTTGTGTGCGACATGCTGGTGGAGCGCAGGCACACCTTTCTTTGAGAAGTAGTGCCGACTGGGCATCTGGTACTGGGGCACTGCGACGGACATAAGGTCTCGAAAATCCTCTGTGTCCACCAGGCGGAAAGGCAGCATTTCTGTAGCCAAGAGCTTGCAGATGGTGAAATTCAACCTCTTAGCTTTCTCATGGCTAGGAGGAAATGGTCTTTTACTTGTCCACATCTGAGGGACCGAGGGCTGGCTATTGTGCTTAGACGGGGTTGATAAGGGTGTCCCCGGCAAACTGCCGGTCTGTGAGGAAGATGCAGGCGGACATGTTAGGTTGCCTTGATCCAAAGGTGGTGCTATCGATGTCGGACAGCGCTCAACACCAGCTGGTGTTACCACCTCCAAAGAAAATGATGACCTGCCAATCACGCTGGCTGTTGCGGGTAAAGAGGTGGCAGGTCTGCGCCCCAAAACAGGTGTGACTGCTGTCCCCCCAGTCACAGAGGATGAAGAGGCCGCGGATGCACAAGATATGGCAGACGGTGGTTGGCCCGGCCGGCTAGGCCGCATTGTAGCACACTGAGCTTCCCACTGCAACTTATGCTTCATGTCCATGTGCTGGTTCATGCATGAAGTACTCAAACTATGTATTTTTTGGCCTCTACTTAGCTTTTGCTGACAAATGTTACAGATAACACGAGTTGGGTCATCTTTATCGATCTGAAAAAATGCCCAGGCTATGCAAGGCTTAGCACCCATGCGACCTGAAGAGCCACCACGACTTGTGGTGAGAGGCAGAGTTGTGTTTGAGGATGCAGTTGTTGACGTGCTTCCAGTACTACGTCTCTGTCCAGGAAGGCGCAACCTGACCTCGTCGTCACTAGCATCTTCCTCCACCTTCTCTGCTGACCTCATCTCTTGGCTGACTGTGGGTTGACAGTAAGTGGGATCTCCAACCTCATCATCATCACCCTGTGCGTTATCACACCCGTCGTCCTCAGAGCCAACCTGTTCCTGCCCTGACAAAAAACTAAAGTTGTCGCTCCAATCAGGTATTTGAGTCTTATCATCGTCTTCCTCATTGTCTCCACCAACAGGAGTTACAGTTTGGGAATGAGGGTCTACATTATGGTCAGAACCTTCTGCGTCTGGTCCTGGATCCGACTCATAAAGATTCTGGGCATCAGTGCAGATCATTTCCTCGTCTGGATTCACAGAAGCGCTGGAGTCGACCTCTGATTCTCAGGCTATAGTATGAGTAAACAGCTCTGCAGACTCAACCATCTGTTCTACCTCATACTCAGACGGGCAGCTGGAGATTTGGGAGCTGTGAGGAAGCAAGTGCGATTGGGGTGACACCTTTGAGGACTGGAGTATTTGTGATGTTGAAGTTGATGTGGAGTAGAGCCCACTTAAAGGAGCACTTGATATCCGTTGAAGCACCTGCTGTTTTTGTGCCTCATCTGGAATTTGTAGCGATTGGCGTGGCCGTAAGAAAGGGATCTTATCACATTGTCCGCTAAAAGAAGTAGACATTTTAGTTTGGCTGGAAGATGGTCTTTCTTCTGCAGATGTTACTGTTGCTTTAACACCTACCCCACGGACACAACCTTTTTTCCCTTTCCCAACACGCCTATTCCCCTTTCCACCAGCAGCAGGCCTTTTTCCACTCATTTTGGTGGTTAACTAATTCACAACTCTGGAGTTGTTTGCACAAAAAAACAATGGATGGGAACCGAGCAGAGCTGAGTGACCAAACTGTGGTATTAGGCCAAAACTATTGGCTGTGTTAGATGCAGAAAAAAATTATATTCAATTTGCAACCTGATGGAGGTCAGTATAGATGGACTAATAGAACAAGTCCCACACACAGCTAGAAGCCCAAATATTTTTTCAGAGGTAGATGCAGAAATTTTTTTTATTCAGTTTGCAACCTGATGGAGGTCTGTATAGATGGATTAATAGAACAAGTCCCACACACAGCTACAAGCCCAATATTTTTTCAGAGGTAGATGCAGAAAAAAAAATATATTCAGTTTGCAACCTGATGGAGGTCAGTATAGATGGACTAATAGAGAAAGTCCCACACACTGCTAGAAGGCCAAATATTTTTTCAGAGCTAGATGCAGACAAAAAATTATTTTTAATTTGCAACCTGATGGAGGTCAGTATCGGTGGACTAATAGAACAAGTCCCACACACTGCTAGAAGGCCAAATATTTTTTCAGAGCTAGATGCAGAAAAAAATTATATTCAGTTTGCAACCTGATGGAGGTCTGTATAGATGGATTAATAGAACAAGTCCCACACACAGCTAGAAGCCCAAATATTTTTTCAGAGGTAGATGCAGATAAAAATTATTTTTAATTTGCAACCTGATGGAGGTCAGTATAGATGGACTAATAGAGAAAGTCCCACACACTGCTAGAAGGCCAAATATTTTTTCAGAGCTAGATGCAGATAAAAATTATTTTTAATTTGCAACCTGATGGAGGTCAGTATAGATGGACTAATAGAGAAAGTCCCACACACTGCTAGAAGGCCAAATATTTTTTCAGAGCTAGATGCAGATAAAAATTATATTCAATTTGCAACCTGATGGAGGTCAGTATAGATGGACTAATAGAACAAGTCCCACACACAGCTAGAAGCCCAAATATTTTTTCAGAGGTACTGTAGATGCAGATAAAAATTATTTTTAATTTGCAACCTGATGGAGGTCAGTATAGATGGACTAATACAACAAGTCCCACACACAGCTAGAAGCCCAATATTTTTTCAGAGGTAGATGCAGAAAAAAATATATTCAGTTTGCAACCTGATTGAGGTCAGTATAGATGGAGTAATAGAACAAGTCCCACACACAGCTAGAAGCCCAAATATTTTTTCAGAGGTAGATGCAGATAAAAATTATTTTTAATTTGCAACCTGATGGAGGTCAGTATAGATGGACTAATAGAGAAAGTCCCACACACTGCTAGAAGGCCAAATATTTTTTCAGAGCTAGATGCAGAAAAAAATTATATTCAGTTTGCAACCTGATGGAGGTCTGTATAGATGGATTAATAGAACAAGTCCCACACACAGCTAGAAGCCCAAATATTTTTTCAGAGGTAGATGCAGATAAAAATTATTTTTAATTTGCAACCTGATGGAGGTCAGTATAGATGGACTAATAGAGAAAGTCCCACACACTGCTAGAAGGCCAAATATTTTTTCAGAGCTAGATGCAGATAAAAATTATTTTTAATTTGCAACCTGATGGAGGTCAGTATAGATGGACTAATAGAGAAAGTCCCACACACTGCTAGAAGGCCAAATATTTTTTCAGAGCTAGATGCAGATAAAAATTATATTCAATTTGCAACCTGATGGAGGTCAGTATAGATGGACTAATAGAACAAGTCCCACACACAGCTAGAAGCCCAAATATTTTTTCAGAGGTACTGTAGATGCAGATAAAAATTATTTTTAATTTGCAACCTGATGGAGGTCAGTATAGATGGACTAATACAACAAGTCCCACACACAGCTAGAAGCCCAATATTTTTTCAGAGGTAGATGCAGAAAAAAATATATTCAGTTTGCAACCTGATTGAGGTCAGTATAGATGGAGTAATAGAACAAGTCCCACACACAGCTAGAAGCCCAAATATTTTTTCAGAGGTAGATGCAGATAAAAATTATTTTTAATTTGCAACCTGATGGAGGTCAGTATAGATGGACTAATAGAGAAAGTCCCACACACTGCTAGAAGTCCAAATATTTTTTCAGAGCTAGATGCAGATAAAAATTATATTCAATTTGCAACCTGATGGAGGTCAGTATAGATGGACTAATAGAGAAAGTCCCACACACTGCTAGAAGGCCAAATATTTTTTCAGAGCTAGATGCAGATAAAAATTATATTCAATTTGCAACCTGATGGAGGTCAGTATAGATGGACTAATAGAACAAGTCCCACACACAGCTAGAAGCCCAAATATTTTTTCAGAGGTACTGTAGATGCAGATAAAAATTATTTTTAATTTGCAACCTGATGGAGGTCAGTATAGATGGACTAATAGAGAAAGTCCCACACACTGCTAGAAGGCCAAATATTTTTTCAGAGCTAGATGCAGAAAAAAATTATATTCAGTTTGCAACCTGATGGAGGTCAGTATAGATGGACTAATAGAGAAAGTCCCACACACTGCTAGAAGGCCACATATTTTTTCAGAGGTAGATGCAGAAAAAAATATATTCAGTTTGCAACCTGATGGAGGTCTGTATAGATGGATTAATAGAACAAGTCCCACACACAGCTAGAAGCCCAATATTTTTTCAGAGGTAGATGCAGAAAAAAATATATTCAGTTTGCAACCTGATGGAGGTCAGTATAGATGGACTAATACAACAAGTCCCACACACAGCTAGAAGCCCAATATTTTTTCAGAGGTAGATGCAGAAAAAAATATACTCAGTTTGCAACCTGATGGAGGTCTGTATAGATGGATTAATAGAACAAGTCCCACACACAGCTAGAAGCCCAATATTTTTTCAGAGGTAGATGCAGAAAAAAATATATTCAGTTTGCAACCTGATGGAGGTCAGTATAGATGGACTAATACAACAAGTCCCACACACAGCTAGAAGCCCAATATTTTTTCAGAGGTAGATGCAGAAAAAAATATATTCAGTTTGCAACCTGATGGAGGTCTGTATAGATGGATTAATAGAACAAGTCCCACACACAGCTAGAAGCCCAATATTTTTTCAGAGGTAGATGCAGAAAAAAATATATTCAGTTTGCAACCTGATGGAGGTCAGTATAGATGGACTAATACAACAAGTCCCACACACAGCTAGAAGCCCAATATTTTTTCAGACCTAGATGCAGAAAAAAATTATATTCAATTTGCAACCTGATGGAGGTCAGTATAGATGGACTAATAGAATGATGCTGTGCCGAAAAGATTTTACTTCACTAGGTGCAGTAAAAAAATTGGTATTCTATACACAGGTGGTATATATTGCAACACAGATAGGCTACTCCACTGACTAACACACTCTGCAATAGGCCAAAAAGGATTAGCTTTGCTAGATTCAGCCAAATGCTGTGAAAAAAACTTGCACAGCACTGGCACAGACCTGCCTGGCAAAAACTGATAGGAACTGATGTAACCTAGTCCTGAAAAGGACTCCAATTACAATTAGTCTTTACTCCCACAATCTATCTATTTAAGAGCACAGACCTGCCTGATAAAAGTCGTAGGAAATGCTGTAACCTAGTCCTTAAAAGGACTGCAATCACAACTATTCCCTACTCCCAAGCTATCTGTAGATTTGTGCGAAAATTGGCTTGAAATTAACAAGGTATAGCGCACACAGCAACAGCGGTGCCGTCTAACACGCAGCTGCAGCAGTGAGAAAATGGTGGCGACGGGGAAAATGGCTTGGTCTTATAGGGCAAGGACATGTGACATACACTGCCAATGACACATGCCCTTGCTTGTGTGAAAAAAAGCACTTCGCTTCGTGTGTGCGCTGCTGATAGGCTGACAGATTGCACCTCCCCACTGTAAATGCGGGAAAGAGAAAAAAAAAATGGAGATCTTCATTGTTCCTGCAGAGATCCATCCCCTGCCCCTCCCCCCACCCCGCTGTACACTCAAACTGCGTATTAACATTAATTTTCATCATTACTGAGAAAAAATCCAGTTATGATTTTGGTGCACGAACAGTTATCGAACATAACCTCGAACAGCCGAATTTTTCTCAAATTGTTCGTGTTCGCCGAACGGCTCGAACACCGCCCAAAACAGCTCGAATTTGAGATTGGCGAACAGTTCGAGTAGAACAACGCTCATCTCTAGTCAGTTGAGCAAAACTCTGACCACGGTGCTGAGTGCTCTGCAGCTGCGGATGGAGACCGAGGAAGGAAGGAAAATCCTGTTAGTTGATAGCCCTGAGGATGTCCCCTGGATGCGCAGGAGGAGGAGGCCAACACCACCCTCTTCGAGGACCAGTGACCAGCGCCGTCCACCGAAGGACCCTACCTGCTACCGTTGCCGTAAGACCGGACACACCGCCCAGAATTGTCCTTTAAACGAGAAAACCCTGGGTCCAAGGGCCGACACCCAGGAGTAAACTCCCTAGGCCCATCAGACTGGTACAACAGGTTCGTCGGAGGAAGATGACGCGCCCCCTGGGCCGTGTGTGTGTGTGGGGATACCCGGAACCGGACCTTTTGTGAATGCTGGGGGTTGTAGTCCTTGCGTGGCGGGGACCCGGTCCCTTGACTCAGGGTGGTCAACCCAAATGGCAGTCTATATGCTGAATGTCCGACTACGCCACCCGTGGATTGCGGTCAAAATGAACCGCCGCTGCAGGGCAGACCGCTGAGGCTGGTGTTGTGGATGCAGCTGAGAATAGTATAACCCCCCACGGGAGGATTATAGCCTCAGGGCAGTAAATAGGGATGCTGGTGGTGATGGTGCGTGGGAGCAGCAGTAACCACAGGGAGTCTGTCATGCAATTCAGGGTCTTTACTGTTGACAGTATTAAGGGACCCGTCCGGAGTACAGGTTAACAATGGAGGCCTGGTCAGTCTGAGAGCAACTGGGAAATCCCGCTGTAGGCCTACCTTGCTGACTTCACTCTTTCTTGGCTATCCCGCTGTAGTGTGGTGGTAGCTCACGTCTCTGAGTGTACCGTGTTGTTCTCACCAGTATGACTGGCGACTCGGGCCTTCCGTACTTCTCACCCCTCCGGGGCAGTAGTGGTCCCTCTCGTGTGGCTGAGCCTCCGGGCTTCCTTGGGCCAGAGGACTTGAAGTCCCCTGCGTGGTGGTTTTCTGCTGCTGGGCTTAGAACCCTCACAGCCTCGGACTCCAGTGTCCGGCCTGGTAAGTCTCTAGCCAGGACAAGCTTCTGCTAGCTCCCCTCCTGGCCTCGCGTTCCTCCTCTGCCTACAGGGACTCCTCAGCCTGCTGCTGACCTGTCCCTATCTCTGGAACTTCTGGAATTTATCTCTGGCTTGTCTGTCTAACCCCGCCCCAGATCCAGTTTATAAAGGGCAGATTTCTCCCCTCCCTGGACTGAGGCAGGAGGTGCTGCATGCTAATTGTCCCCAACCAGTGAACCTCCCACCTCCTCTCAGACATAACATTGCTGCCACTGTGGCGACCAGACCTGGGGTGCCACAAAGACCTTTCCTGTCCATTGTACTGGACGGGATCCCGACGCATGCCCTGCTGGACACAGGATCTCAGGTAACCATCATGCCTGACGTCTTCTACAAGAGGTTCTGGTCCATGGACGACCTACGTCCGCCAGCTCCAAATCTTTCTGTCTATGTGTCAAACGGACTCCCCCTTAACCTAATAGGGGTTAAGAATGTGACTGTAAAGGTGGGGAGAGTGGAGCTGAAGGCCCAGGGGCTAATTGTAGTAGAGACTTATCCTGATGACAGCAATCCGTATATGGCACTAGGCACTAACATTGTTGGTAACTGTTTGGGAGAAGTTGTGTTTTTGCTACTGCAGATAGCCGACACTGCCAGACAAAGACAGAGGAGAGCGCTGCAGAAGGAGATCCGAGTCCTGATGTACCAACTGCAAGTAAGGTTAACAGACGGTGAAATCGGTAACGTGCGGGTAAAGGACCCCATACCCATTGTCATCCCCCCAATGAGTGAAATGCTCATCTGGTGTAGAGCTGCTATAAGTCTTAGAGGACAGAGCTACCAGGCAGTAGTAGAACCCCTTTGCTCCAAGCACAGACCCACGCTCTTAACCGCCAGAGGAGTGGTAGATGTACACAATGGGAGGGTGCCCGTCCGTCTTCTCAATTGTGGGGAAGACTAGGTAAGACTGCCACATTATGCCACTGTTGCCAAATTACATGCTGTAAATAGCAACTGCATTCACAAGGCGGAGTCCTTAACCTCACCAGATGAAGTGGAGGATAATGACCCTGCAACCCAGGTGGAAGATTGGTGTCTACAGCTCCATGTTGGGACAGACACCACTCCTGCCCATCAAAAACAGGGTGTACACCGGGTGGTTCAAGAATACTCGCAGGTGTTCAGTAAACATCCACTTGATTTCGGGAGGGTTAAGGGGGTTCAACACCATATTCCCACAGGTGACCATCCCCCAATCAAAGAACGTTACAGGCCTATACCACCAGCTCACTACCAGAAGGCAAAGGAAATGTTGCAGGACATGAGAAAGGCGGGAGTAATAAGGGATAGTTGTAGTCCGTGGGCAGCTCCCCTAGTGCTAGTTAGGAAAAAGGATGGGAGCATGAGAATGTGTGTAGATTACCGTTAAGTAAATCGCAATACACATAAAGATGCATACCCTTAACCATGCATAGAGGAGTCCCTAGCTGCCTTAAAGTCTGCAAATTACTTTTCCACCCTTGACCTCACTAGTGGGTACTGGCAAGTTGCTGTGGCTGAGGAGGATCGGGAGAAGACAGCCTTTACCACCCCGATGGAACTCTGCGAGTTCAACAGTATGCCGTTTGGACTCCGCAATGCCCCTGGAACGTTCCAGAGATTGATAGAGTGCTGCCTGGGACACCACAACTTCGAGACTGTGTTACTTTACCTGGACGATGTAATAGTGTACTCTAGAACGTATGAGGACCACCTGAAACACCTGGCAGAGGTATTTGAGTCACTGTCCCGGTACGGGATGAAGTTGAAGCCCTCAAAGTGCCACCTGCTCAAGAGAAAGGTACAGTACCTGGGGCACATTGTCAGTCCGGAAGGGGTAGCACCAGACCTGGAGAAGGTCACAGCCATCCAGAAGTGTCCGGAGCCGAAGAACCTCAAGGAGGTGCGTCAGTTTCTGGGACTAGTAGGATACTACCGGAGGTTTGTAAAAGACTACACCAAGAAAGCGGCTCCTCTGCAAGACCTCCTGGTAGGGCAGTCCCCCAAAGGCAGAAATCCCCCATTCCACTGGGGTAAGGAGCAAGCCGAGTCGTTTCAGGAGATGAAGGAGATCCTGACAGGCAATGAGATCCTCGCCTACCCTGACTACAGCCAACCGTTCCTGCTGTATACAGATGCCAACAACGAGGGACTGGGAGCTGTCCTAAGTCAGAAGCGGAATGGCCAAGAGAAAGTGATCGCATACGCAAGCAGGAAGCTCCGCCCGACCGAGAGGAACCCAGAAAACTATAGCAGCTTTAAGTTGGAGTTCCTGGCCTTGGTCTGGGCCATCACTGAAAGGTTCAAGCACTACCTGGCCTCCAGTAAGTTCACTGCCTTCACTGATAACAACCCCTTGACCCATCTTGAAACAGCTAAGCTCGGGGAACTGGAACAATGATGGATGGCGCGGCTGTCAAATTACCAATTTACAATTAAATACCGGGCGGGCCGCAAGAACGCCAACGCGGATGCCCTGTCCAGGATGCCTCACCAGTCAGACACAGAAAAAGAAGTGGATGACCTGGAAGACATAGAGCTACCTGCCTTTCACCGGAATGGGATAATAAAGGAGCAACGAGCCTCCAGGAAGCAGCATGAAAAGACGTTAAACCCCCTGCCTCACCACAGCTGGAAAGAGACCCAGGACAGCGACCCGGTTGTCAGCCGCATCAAGGACCTGATAACCCAAGAAGGTTCCTCCCTGGAAAGAGAAGCGTCTCTTCAAGCAAAGCAGCTGTGGAACGAGAGAAGCCGGATGTTTATCTACTGTGAGAAGCTGTCCCGGAGGTACGTCAATCCAAAACCCATGAGATGGTCTGGCAGATAGTGGTCCCGAAGACAGACATCCAGAAGGTATTGGAAGCTTACCACGATCAGGCAGGGCACTTTGGCTGGAAAAAGCTAGAGACCCTGCTGAATTGTTGATTCTACTGGGTAGGAATGCGCAGCTCCATTGAGAGGTGGTGCCGGGACTGTGGACCCTGTGGCCTAAGAAGAAAAGACTTCAGGAGCCAGAAGGCACCCCTACAACCCATCAAGACGACTCAACCCCTGGAGATCGTGGCCCTGGACCATGTCAAGCTGTCCCCCAGCAGGTCAGGGTACTCTTATGCTTTGACCATGGTGGATCACTACTCACGTTTCCTGGTGGTCACCCCTGTTAAAGACCTGATGGCAGAGACAGCAGCAAAAACGTTCCAAGCATATTTCTGAAGACCCCATGGCTATCCTGAGCAGGTGCTGATGGACCAAGGCCCGGCCTTTGAGGCTGAGTTGTTCAAGGAGTTCTGCCATTTGTACGGTTGTAAGAAGATAAGAACTACACCGTACCACCCACAAACAAACGGTCTCTGTGAAAAGATGAACAACATCATCATCGACCTGCTAAAGACCATACCACTTGAGAAGAGAAACCAGTGGCCAGACCTACTGCCTGATCTAGTAGATCTGTACAATCATATACCAGTAAGTTCCACCAATTGCACTCCGGCATATCTCATGCGGGCAAGGCCAGGAAAGCTGCCCATGGATCTGGAGCTTGGTGTTGTCGAGCCTGAAGCTGATATGACCACTGAGGACTGGGACACGACCAGACAAGATCAGTACAGGAGGGTACAAGCCTGTGTCGAGGACAGTCTCACTCAGGTGAGAGAAAAGCAGGAGGCTCAATACAACAAAAACGTGCCCGCAGAACCTTTCACACCTGGTGAAACAGTATTGAAAAGGAAAAGACGAAACCATAAACTTGACGACCAGTGGGAAAAAGAACCCTATACTGTATTGAATTTAAGATTTGACAATAAGAAGACATGCTTAATCAGTCGAGATGGAGGAAGAACGTCTACAACAGTGTCCAGGGACCACCTAAAGTTGTGTCCAGACCCACTGAAACCCCAAGAAGAAGTGCCTCTCACCAAACCGGAGGAACCTGAAGAAGCAGTGATACACACTGACCTAGGAGATTTCCCGGCAGATTGGCCTCAAATAGGAGGTGCAGTAATCATTCCAACACTCCAATTCTACGAACAGCCAGAAAACCCTCCACAGCAAGTTGAACCTGTAAGTGCTGCAGAAGAGCCAGCTCAAGAAGTATCCCCGGACGAAGGATCCCCGGTAGGAGCAAAGCAAGAGGGCCCAGCCAATGGTGAACTTGCCAGTCCAAGAGAGAGGTTAAGGCAGTTTTACAACTTGGTCACACGTAGAACTGGTTGGGTAACTGACAATGCAGACTCTGATACCCCACAGACCACCACACTACGCAGATCAACACGTAGCACGAGAGGTAAACCCCCTGTCGGGTACACTCAGTAAACAGTCAAATTTCTGAATTGTAGATAGTTACCCCTGGGGTATTAAATTGAAATGTACTGTATTAATTGTGTACTTTCTTATATGTATGTCTTTATTAATTTGTGCTTTACCTTATTAATTCCTTTATTGTTTGCATAAAGAACTCCGTGGCTGAGGACTATGTGCAGCCCAAAAACTGCTTTTGTATATAATTGCGCTCCTTGGAGTGCCCCTTTAGGTGACCTCAGAAGGAAAACCTGTCTGGAGTGGCTCTCTTGGAGGTCCAACTCGGGATCTTCATGCCCTGCAGCCACCCCAGGGCCTACATTGAGGGTTTGGGACAGGTCGCTCAAAAGCCACCAAGTACTCTACCCTGTGAGATGGACATCCTGTTTGGGAACCTCACCACAAGAGACTTGAACTCTGAGGACACTTTGTATTTGTTTATACTGTTATGCAACGTTTAAGCTTGGTGTCTCCCATAAATGGAAGATTGTTCATGTTTCTTATTATTGTTATAAAATGCACTTCAGCCCGGGAGTGCTGAGCTTTGCTAGGGGGGAATGTGATGCCCAGCTGCGCTTGGTATCACAGATCCTAGAAGAGTGCATTGATGGATTCCTCCACAAGAGGCCCCCATAAACAATCACACATCTCCACCTTCCACCTCAGACCAGCAGAGGGAGCCCGTTAGGGATATAAATAGGGAAGGTGGAGCCAGGCAGTGCAGTCTGGAGTCGACAGAGAGCCAAGTCTGTTGAGAGAGTTCCTGCAGTAGAGAAGCCTGAGAGAGGTCAGCCTGCAGTGGAGCACAGTCCAGACTCAGTTGAAGCTCAGAATAGGGAGCTTTAGGTGTGCCGGCACCATAAGATCGGTGAAGCACGGCAAGCTGCCGTTAGTGTGTATAGCCTAGTGAGGGCCCGAGTAGGCCGAAGGCGAGTGGAAAGTTAGTACATAGGGGGCAGAGGAGCTTAACTAGCTCACCCTGAAGCATTTACCGGACACCGGGTCCGAAGCTTACCGGGATCTCTATGACCCAGTAAGGCATAACTGGAATCCCTGGAGAACTACAAGTCCCAGGATCGCTAAAGTGCTGATACATAACAGAGCCGGGAGACACATAGGCCCTGCAAGCTGAGGTGCGTGTATTCCAAGAAAAGGCCCGACCACAAAGTCAGCCAGCGCAGGACAGAGATAAAGTTAGGCCTAGTTCCAGGCAGGTCAGAAACTTACTACGCAGAGGCAAGAAACAGGAGGCCCTACACCCTCTCATTGGGGAGGATCCTGATATGCACCCTTCACCCTACAGTGCTCCAGGATGTGCCTGAGTTTCCATCAGTAAAAGGTACTGAAGTGACTATCGTGTCCATCCCTGTTCTTGCTCTGACCCAGCTGGGTCTCGCCTGTCCTGCATCCCCCTTTCCGTACGCTGCCCTGAGGCCTAGCTCCACCTGTGGGGAGCTATACCATCGAGCTGCCTTATCATCGGCCTCAGTGGACTGCGCAGCACTGGTGATTCTCACCAGAAGCCACAGGTGGCATCACAAACTTTTATAAACGTAACAATTATCCACCCTTTTAAAGAGTGACCCCAGGGTACGGGCCCGGGAGCCGACCACCGCGACATCCCCAAGGCCAGGCAAAGGCCCGGGTACCGAGTCATCCCCATCCCCTAGGCTAGTCAAATGTACATAAAGTTCTGTGAAAAAAAAAAAATTCTTGTTTTGGCATAGTGGGGGAGATGAATTGTTCAGGAATAATTTAGACACTGGCAATGCATTGAGTTTGTATGACACTATTTGCTTTCACACTATGGGGTCTGCCATTCAATTTGCACAGGCATTGTTCAATTTTACACCTCACTGGGCACTGGTATTGTTCAATCTCAAATGTAGGTGAGTTAATGTTTACACTGTACACATCATTAATTTATTTAAACTTCCCAATACAAACAACCATCTTAATGACCAAGACAAAATGGTTAATCATAAAATAGAAGCCATATTTTGCTATGAAAAATGCTGAAAAAACAGTGAAAAAAAAAATTTTGCTGTGTTTTTTGAGCGTTTTTTCAGCGTTTTTTTTCACCACCCATTACTTCCTATAGGTGAAAAAAAGCGGAAAAAATGCTGAAAAAAGTGACATGCTCTATTTTCCAAAAACGCAAGCAAGGCAGAAAATACGCAGCAAACAAAAAGCAACATGTATGAACAGAGAATTCTGGTTTCTCATACACTTTGCTGGTACTACAAGACACAGATGAAAATTTGCAGAAAAATCTGCTGCAAAATAAGCAGCAAAACACGTTTGTGAACATAGCCTAAGAATGAAGACGCTTTTAACCTTCCAATTTAGGGTTTATTCACGTGTCGTGGTCTTGCCACAATTTCAGAAAATGATGACAAAAACCACAACATGAGCATAATCTGTAATTAAACCCATTGGGCATATACAGCAGATTGCATCTATTCTTTTGCATGGTGATAACTACATGGATTTTTGAATACCCTAGATTCAGATGACTGGATGTCAGAAGTTTCTGCAACAAATCTATTTGTGAATTTCCACTTAAAGAGAGTTTGTCATAATCATAAATGTGTAAAATTGTAAACTGCTTGTAAAAACAAGCAACTTAGCAATTTACCTATTATTAAAATTATTCTCCATTCTCAAGAACAAAGGGATTTTTATAGTTTACAGCTCTCTGCCAACATTACCGGCCACTAGAGATGAGCAAGCACTAAAATGCTCGGATACTCATTACTCGAACAGAGCAATTCCTAATGCTCGGGTGCTCATTTCGAGTATAGTAACAAGTATAATGGGAGTCAATGGGAAATCCGAGCATTTTTCCGGCAGACTTTACATGGAGCAGTGGGGGGGCAGTGAAGATGCCTAAGTGGATGGAAAAAGTGCTGAGTGGAAGGAGAACAGCATGGGGAAGACCCCTGGAAGCATCTCTGACTTCCAGATCGCTGCTGAGAACAATGGTGTCACACTTTTACTCCACTTTAAGGGCTGTCAGTAAAACATTCAAAATCAAAGAGAAATGGGAGTCTACAGGAAAAAAATGTTAAGAAATATTCTTTCCTGTATAATGACTTGTATATAAGGCAAAATTTAAAAAGATTTTACAAAAAAATAATTGATGTAAACCAAAATTGAAATTTTAATTAAAAAATTGGAAATTTCAGTATAATTTATGAAGGAAGCCAGAATTACCAAACATTTTATGGAAGAGAGACTCTGATACACCTTGTATTAGACATAAAGGAGGGCCTTGTACACATTCTGTTCAAATTGTCATGTAATGGTATTCCAAGACTCATAAAGGCTATGCACTAAGTGCAAAGCCTGCCAAAAAATTAGAAGCAGGGTTATCCATACACCCTTGAACGCATCCACTGTAGTGCCTCATTCAAATATTGTGAACAAAGTGTACTTGTGATAGTCCTACACTTATAAAAGCTCTGCACACAGTTTAAAGCCTGCCAAAGATTACTATCAGGGTCATCTAAACACCTTTCAAGGCACCAAATGTAGTGCCTCATTCAAATATTGTGCACAAAGTTTAGTTGTGGTATTTATACACTCATAAAGGCTCTGCACACAGTGCAAAGCCAGAAGAAAATTATAAGGAGTGTGATCCATACACCCTTGAAGGCACCAACTGGAGTACTTCATAAAAAAAAATTAAGAAAGTGTAGTTGTGGTACTTCTACACTCAAATACTCGGCATATAGTGCAAAGCCAGAAAAAAAAATTATAAGGAGGGTCACCCATACAACCTTGAAGGCAACAACTAGAGGGCATCATTCACATACTGAAGATTAAAACCACTTTATATGCTGCTGTCATCTGGTGGTGAGGAAAAGTCGGGGCTAATCCAGGCTTTGTTCATTTTTATCGGAGTGAGCCTGTTAGCATTTTCTGCTGAAAGGCAAAAGAACCTGTCTGTTATGACCCCCTGGCGGGCATAAATACCCGCTCAGACAAGACGTTAGCAGCAGGGCAGCACAACGCCTCCAAGGCATGCAGGGACAGTTCATGCCAGGTGTCCAGCTTTGAGAACCTATAGTTGAAGGTCGCAGAGGAATTAGGGAGTACCCTGGTTTTGTCGGCCAGGTATAGATTGACCATCTTTTAAAACTTTTCCCTCCTTGTCAAAAATACCCCATCATCAGGGCCTGGATGCTAGGAGGGTGTCATGAAATTAGCCCAGGCCTTTGACAGTGTACCCCTGTCTCTGCTGTACCTTGTGTGTGTCTTCCTCACCTCTCCTTGGTTGGGCAAGGAACCTTGCCCTGCCACTAGTGTTGTCTGATGGGAATTTTTTCAACATATTTTCCACTACGGCCTTCTGTCTATCACTCACCATCTTTGTGGAGTCCTCAGTCTTGGAGAACCGCACAAATGTCAGATCTCCATGCTCACTCTTCAGTTGTTATGTGCGTAGGCTGACCATATACTGACAGAAATGTTGGAGCTGGTATTCAACAACTGGACTCTGGTTCTCACAAAGCCTTGCCAGCATGTGCAGTGTGGAGTTCCAGCGCATGGTCACATCGCACACCAATCAGTGAGCTGGCACTTGCATGAACTGCTGCAGCACTGCCAGAGCGGCGGCAGCTGTAGCTGACTTGCAGAAATGAGCGCTGATGTAGCGTACCTTGACCAGAAGCTCTGGCAAATCTGGGTAGGTTTTCAGAATCCGCTGAATTACCAAGTTTAGCAGATGGGCTTTCAAAGCTTCACAGCTGCCACCAGGTTACGGCCATTATCACACATGACCATATCTGGTTGTAGGTTCAGCGTGGAGAGCCACAGATCTGGAAGTGTGATCGTTTAACGTTTGTTCCTGTGGGTGGGTAACTGGGAACTTTCTTTTTCATTCCAAGGCCTGGGGTAAGGACAGCTGAACGCTGTGCTGGGACAAGGATTTGGAAGTGCCTGATGATGGTGCCTCAGAACGTGCAAGGACAGGAGCAGGGCAGGAGGCATCTGCGCCAGTGTCATGGACAGGATATTGGCAAGCACCTAGCTAAGGGGAAGAGGCAGTGGTGTCACCCGATGGCACCAATTGTGGATCCAGGTGTTCAGCCCACTGAGTCAGGTGCTTAGATGACATATGCTTGATCATGCTGGTGGTGGTTAGGCTCTTAGTGTGCTGATCTTGGCATGGCACAGGTTGCAAATTACCATTTTTTTTGTCTCGGAACTCTGCTTAAAAAAGTCACAGACTGGGGAACACCTAACTCTTTGACAGAGAAATTCACGAGTGTTGGTGCTCTGCAGAACAGTTGCCCCCCTTCTCCCTCTGGTCACCCCACTGCCTCTTCCTGCCTTTTTCGGTGTGCCCATCCCCCCCCTCGGCGTTACTGTCCTTGCTCTGCATGTCAGCTTCCCAGGTTGGGTCAGTGACTTCATCATCCACCGCACACTGGTCCTCCTGACTTTGTGACTTAACAACAACCTGACTTATCAGCAACTGTATCTCATCATCATCTATCTCCTTAGACAAAATTTGCCATTCTCCACCGTCATCGTCTTGTGACCTCGGCTGCTCTAAGATTTGTGCATCACTAAACAGCATAGAACATGCAAGGTGACAGGTCACAATCAAGAAATAATGATGTAAAGTGTAACATCCCTGGTGGCGTACTGGCATGGCTTACCACCTCCCACCATGCAAGACCGCCATCTTACCTATCAGTCCTGGCTGCACACTTTGCTCCAGTATCTGCTGTGTGCATGTCTCTTGTCTGATTGCTTAGGGCGGCGGCGCGGTTACTGTCTGATTCTTATAGTTTCTGTGTGCACACGCCTAATGCGTCCCCAACCTATTGTTGTGAGTCACTGGATACTTAAACTTCCTCCACCCAGTAGGAGGTGCCTGAGCAACACTTTCTTTCAGAGTGTTCTGTGCAACTCAGTTGCCAGGTCCTGTCCTGTATCTTGTCTGTTCCGCCACCCTGGGGGCTGTATACCCAGGCCCGTTACCTGTATCTGTGACTTCTAGTCTGTTTCCGCCACCCTGGGGGCTGAGTTCCCAGGCTCGTTCCTGTATCTTATTCCTGGTTCAGTTCCTGTCTGAACAGTGTCCTAGCCCGTTACTTGTTGGTCTCTATGTTCGTATCTTCCCTTTTCCTGCAGTGTCTGAACCTGCACCTAACTCCAATTCGTTGTCTCTGTACTTCTTGTTATAATCTGCAACAAGAACTAAGGAAAGAATAGGGGAAAGCTGTCCCTACAGTAAGACTAAGCTGAATTCCTACGATGTAGCGGGCTGCCTGTTCCTAGTGAACAGACCCGCCTTCGTCCTCGGCTAGTCTGAACGAAGACCTATAGATATAAGGGAGGGGTCCCTAAAAGAACTAAGGACTGGGATAAAAATGGGACACCCCCTAAACAGAAATTGTTGTAGAACACAAAAGACAAACTGAAAAAAAGTACTAGAGGTCCAAGAGGACCAAGCAAACTGACAGAGATAGGCACCGAAGCACCAGGCTAGCAAAACAGTCAAACAACACTGAAGTCCAGCAAAGCCAGAAGGGCGGAGCTGGAATATATAGGCAGATAGTCACGTGACCGCAAAACACAAGATAGAAAAAACTAACAGGAGGGTTCTAACAGTACCCCCTCTTTTATGAGGATCCTCCGGATCCTCCAGGCCCAGGCCTATCCGGAAAACTCCTGAGGAAAGCTTTAACAAGCCTAGGAGCAGAGACATCATCCGTCCTTACCCAGGAGTTGTCTTCGGGACCGAAACCATTCCAGGAGACAAGATACTGTAATCTCCCTCTATGCCATCTAGAATTCAAGATACGCGATATTTCATATTCGCCATCTTCCACTACAGGAGGAACTGTGACAGTGACGTCCCTGTCAGATACGCCAGCCTTTTTCAACAAGGAAACATGAAACACAGGATTAATCTTCCAGGAAGTAGGGACATCCAACCTAACAGCAGACTGGTTAACAACCTGAAGCACTTTAAATGGACCCACAAACTTAGGACCCAGTTTTTTAGAGGGAATCCACAACCGCAGGTTCTTCGAGGACAACCAAACCATGTCACCCACAGTAAACAAAACCTCTTTACGTTTCCTGTCAAAATACTTCTTGGACTTTTTGTTAGCCTCTTGAAGGGTACAACGTACATTAGTCCAAACTCTCTCCAAATCACGGGAAAAATTCTCCTCTTCCAACACCGCCAACCCCAATTTGGAGAACGAACCAAAAGACGGATGTCTCCCAGTACAACAAAAAAAAGGAGAACACCCAGCGGAGGAGGATGTATGATTGTTAAGAGTAAATTCTGCGAGAGGCAGAAACTCCGACCACACCTCTTGATTATCCGCACAAAACAACGCAAAAACTGCTCAACATCCTGGTTCTTTCTTTCAGTCTGTCCATTAGACTCAGGATGATAACCAGACGAAAATGACAAATGGACTCCCAACCTGTCACAAAAAGCACGCCAAAAGCGAGCCACAAACTGAGGTCCTCTATCAGAAACAATATCCGTGGGAACGCCATGGAGCTTGACAATCTCCTTAAAAAACGCCTTAGCGAGTGTCTTGGCGCAGGGCAACTTAATGAATGGAACCAAATGACACATCTTACTAAAACGGTCCACGACCACCCAGATGACAGTAAAACCCTCGGACCCAGGAAGATCAGTAATAAAATCCATAGTGAGATGCGTACAAGGCGCACTAGGAACCTCCAGAGGGCAAAGCAACCCCGCAGCAGGAGTATGTGAAGCCTTTGACCTAGCGCACACAGTACACTGACGCACCCACTTGATGACTTCCTTCTGCCATCCAGGCCACCAAAAACTGTGACTGATCAGTCTCTTAGTCTCTGAAATTCCTGGATGACCGGCCAACAGAGACTCATGACACTCCACTAACAAATCTCTCCTAAAGGCTCTAGGCACGAACAACCTCCCATGGGGAGTGTTAGATGGAGCATCATCTTGAGTTTTCAGAATCCCATTCTCCAAAACGGAGTCCAAAGCCGCCACCACAACCCCTTTCTGTAAAATGCTCTCCTCCTCCTCGGCACTGACCGTAGGAGAGAAGCTGCGAGATAAAGCATCAGCTTTAACATTCTTAGTACCAGGGATATAGGTAACAGAAAAATGAAACCGAGAAAAAAAAAGTGCCCACCTAGCTTGACGGGCATTCAAGCGCTTGGCAGCATCCAGATAGATCAAATTCTTATGATCTGTGAAAACCTGAATAGGAAATCTAGCGCCTTCCAAAAAATGACGCCAATGTTCAAACGCTAGTTTTATAGCCAGCAACTCCCGATTTCCAACATCATAATTCAGTTCGGCTTCCGAAATTTTTTTCGAAAAGAAGGCAGAAGGATGTACTCCACCCTTTTTCTCCTGAGACAAAACTGCTCCGACCCACACTGATGAAGCATCGACCTCGACCAAAAAAGGCTTGGTCTCATCAGACTGCATAAGGATAAGGGCAGAACTGAACCTCTCTTTGAGATACTCAAACGCTTCAATGGCCTCAGTAGTCCACTGGGCCATATTCGCACCTTTCCTGGTGAGATCGGTTAGAGGTTTAACAATTACAGAAAAATTCTTAATGAATTTCCTGTAATAATTGGCAAAACCCTAAAATCTCTGTATAGATTTCAAACCAATAGGCCTAGGCCATTCCTGCACAGCCTGAACCTTCACAGGATCCATCTCAAAGCCCTCGCTGGAGACAATGAACCCCAAAAAACGAATTTTCTGCACAGCGAACTCACATTTCTCCAGCTCAGCAAAGACTGAATTATCAATCAATAACTGCAAAACTTCATGTACACTCTGCCAATGGGACTCCAGATCTGGTGAATAAAACAAAATGTCATCCAAATACACAACCACATTCTTACCAATCAGAGGTCTCAGGATGTCATTAATAAGGGTCTGAAAAAATGCAGGTGCATTGGTAAAACCAAAAGGCATCACCAGATTCTCAAAATGACCTACCGCAGTGTTAAAAGCAGTTTTCCATTCATCACCCTCCTTCACACGTAACAAATTGTATGCCCCCAGGAGATCAATTTTGGAGATCCACTTGGCTCCCACTAACTGGTTAAACAAGTCAGGAATTAACGGTATTTGGTGGGAATTGCGTACGGTAATCTTATTAATTTCACGAAAATCCAGACATGGACATAAACCGCCGTCCTTTTTTTTTTAACAAAGAAGAATCCAACTGCCACTGGCGACTTAGAAGGTCTAATGTGACCAGCAGCCAGGCTAGTCTGTATGTACTCCTCCAAGGCCTTTCTTTCAGGGATAGTCAGATTAAACAAGTGACTTTTGGGAAGAGTAGCACCCGGAACAAACTCAATGGCGCAATCATAATATCTATGAGGAGGTAAAACTTGCGACTCCTCCTCCGAAAAAACCCTCCAAAAATCTTGAATATGTAAAGGTAATTCCACTTTTTTCCACAGCCGCAATGCGACCATTACATTTATCATAGCACTTCAGACTCCAAGACTTAATCACATTAGTAGACCAGTCCCATAAAGGATTGCACAGTTTTAACCAAGGCAATCCTAGAACAACTGGAGAGGGTAAATTATCCAAAACAACCAAGTCCAAAATTTCTTGGTGAACTCCATTGATAGTGAGAGGAACTGCAGCAGTCTTGTCAGTAATACATTTCAAAGGAGTGTTATCAATTGCAACCACAGAAATAGGTGATGACAAAGGTTTGGATTTCAATTTAAGGTTTTCCAAAAAACCTTTATCAATCACATTAGGTGTTGAACCACAATCCACAAATACCTGAAATTCAATAAAATCTCCCTGCAGAGTAGTACTCCCAGAAAGAAATACTCCTGCACAGCGTAAACAAGCTATACAGGCGTAACTGACCTTTTTTTTTCTTTACTTAAACGACGCTCACAATACTTAATCAAATGGTCACCTTTACCACAATAAAGACACAATCCCTCGGCAAATCTCCGGTCTTTTTTCTGAGAGCGGAGTGACATCCCTCCAACCTCCATTGGTTCCCCACCGTCAGAGCAGATTTTCTGGGGACTAGGAACTGACATTACAGGAGTCTTTACCTCATTGAGCCTGCACCTCAGTCTCCTGTCCATACGAACAGCTAACTGCATAGCTTCCTGCAGAGTCTCAGGTGCAAGGAATGCAATCAGCAAATCCTCAACCCTTTCACTCAGACCAGCAAGAAATAAACATCTCAGCACCGAATCATTCCACTTAACTTCTGAAGCCCATCTCCTGAAGTGTGTGCAATAATTTTCAACATCATCACACTCCTGATTCAAACGTCTAAGTTCTGATTCAGCAGATGAGATTCGATCAGGATCGTCATATATTAGCCCCATAGCAGAAAAAAATTCTTCAACAGAACTTAAACACGGATCATTAGGCTGGAGAGAAAAGGCCCAACCCTGTGGTTCTTTGCGCAAAAGTGACATAATAAAACCAATGCGCTGTGATTCATTCCCAGAGGATCTTAAACGAAAATATAACAAACAAGCATTTTTAAAGGAAAAAAAAATCTTGCTGTTTACCATAAAAAACATCAGGCAGTCCTACCTTCGGTTCCACAAAATGCGCTCCAGGACAGCTACTCACGTGTTGCTGAAGCTCGGCCACCTCCAGAGACAATCCCTGCAGACGTTGAGCCAACTCCTGGATGGAAACCATACTGATCCCCGAATTTCTTTCCTTTTAGTTTTTTTGGGCTGGACTTACTGTTATGATCTGCAACAATAACTAAGGAGGGATAGGGGAAAGCTGTCCCTACAGTAAGACTAAGCTGAATCCCTACGATGTAGCGGGCAGCCTGTTCCTAGTGAACAGACCCGCCTTCGTCCTCGGCTAGTCTGAACGAAGACCTAAAGATATAAGGGAGGGGTCCCTAAAAGAACTAAGGACTGGGATAAAAATGGGACACCTCCTAAACAGAAATTGTTGTAGAACACAAAAGACAAACTGAAAAAAAGTACTAGAGGTCCAAGAGGACCAAGCAAACTGACAGAGATAGGCACTGAAGCACCAGGCTAGCAAAACAGTCAAACAACACTGAAGTCCAGCAAAGCCAGAAGGGCGGAGCTGGAATATATAGGCAGTTGGTCACGTGACCGCAAAACACAAGATAGAAAAAACTAACAGGAGGGTTCTAACACTTCTGTTTGTGAGTTTATTGTACTAGGTACTTCATTGTAAGTACCTAGTGTGTATCTGATCTGCTTGTCTACCGCATCTGCAAATTTTGCTCTGCTCTGCTTGTCTACCGCACCTGCGGTTTTGCTCTGCTCTGCTTGTCCACCGCACCTGCGGTTTCGCTCTGCTCTGCTTGTGCACCGCACCTGCGGTTTCGCTCTACTCTGCTTGTCCACCGCACCGGTGGTTTTGCTCTGCTCTGCTTGTCCACGGCACCGGCGGTTTTGCTCTGCTTGTCCACCGCACCTGCGGTTTCGCTCTGCTCTGCTTGTACACCGCACCTGCGGTTTCGCTCTGCTCTGCTTGTCCACTGCACCTGCGGTTTCTCTCTGCTCTGCTTGTCCACTGCACCTGCGGTTTCGCTCTGCTTTTCCACCGCACCTGCGGATTCGCTCTGCTCCGCTTGTCCTCCGCGCCTGCGGTTCTGCTCTGCTAGTCCACTGCACCCACGGCTCTGTTCCTGTATCCCAATCTGTACTGGTTCCTATTCAGCCTGCGTTCCTACCTGCCAGTATCTGCCTGTCTGTATACCAGCCGTGCCTGCCAGTACCCGCCTTTCTGCATACCAGCCGTGCCTGCCAGTACCCGCCTGTCTGCATACCAGCCGTGCCTGCCAGTACCCGCCTGTCTGCATACCAGCCGTGCCTGCCAGACCCACCTCTCCGCATACCAGCTGTGCCTGCCCGTTCCTGCATTCCCCGGTGTGGGTCAACAGCTGTGACAGGGGTCTGACCTGGAGTAGCACCTGGTCCCTCTGTTCGGTTCCCCCTGGTTCACGGAGTAGACTGAGCCGCCGTGCGACCTTGGTCGGACTGAGTTGATACTTAGTCATGCCCCTCCAGGCACTCCTCGGTTCATGGTACAGTGGGATCACTAACCACGCTCACACCGGTCAGTCCCGGCGTGTGCGTAACATAAAGTTCCCCTCGGCGTGAACTAGTGTGGAATCACTCGTCTCCTGGGACTCAACATAGTGGGAGAAAGGAGGGTCTGGATGAGGATTAAGTGATCCAGACTCTTGGGTGCTGAGACTAGACTGTGTGGAAGACTGGGTGTTGCTGGCAAGCATGCTGGCAGCATTATCTGCTATACAATTGACCACCTGTTCATACTGGTGTGGCTTCAGAAGTGATTAATTGAAACTACATATTTTTCATTAAAAAAAAATAAAAATTGGTCACCTGTAGCAGGCCAAACTTTTTCTAAAAATTTCATACCACTGTAATTTCACACAAAGCACCTTAAAGTGTATGGATCACAATAGTAAATTTTTGGAACACAAAAATGTGGTCACCTGGAGCAGGCCAAGTGGTTTTTAAAAATTTCAAACCACCGTAATTTCACACAAAGCAGGTTAAACTGTATGGATAGCAATACAGTCAATTTTTTCACAAAAAAATGTCACCTGCAGCAGCTATAAATTTAGCAATGGACTGCAGAGCCCTAAACCCTGCCTAGAGGCTGTATTCAGACATTATTTTTGCTCCAGTAGCTGTCCCTAGGCTAAATGCAGAATGTGTTGCATAGAAACAGAAAAAGAACAAGATGAGCCCTTAGAAGGGCTTTTAGTTTGATAGTTCAGCATCAGCACCAGTATCACCACTAGAGGACTCTCATTCATGAAACTGTGCACACACAGGCCTAGACAACTACTGTCTCCCTCCAATCTCAACTGTCCCTGAGCTGTGCAATGGTGTCAATGTGCCTAGAGTGGCGGCGCTGGTCCTGTTATAACCTCTGATAAAGTAATGCGGCCAGCCAACCAAAGACATTCCACTACCAAGATGGCTACGGCATTACAGCGACTGGCAGGCAATCCCCGCATGTTTATTGGCTGTGTAACAGGCGCCAAACATGTGGGATGGGGATTTGAGCATTCAATCTGAGCACCAGCCACTGCTCGATGAGTGCCGAGTATATCGGCGCACCCAGATACTCGAGTGATATCTGAGTATCAACGAGCACGTTCGCTCATCACTACCGGACACCTCTGAAGTCTATCAAGAGTGTCTGATTTCCTATGTAAGGAGAGTTCATTACTTCATATCCTACAAGCTCAGTCAGAGACCCGGCATGTCTCTGCGCTGCGATACATTTCAGATGAATGTGCATCCTCGGACACACATCCAGCTGAAATAGTTGCTCGTGTCGGCGGGCCCCCCTCCCTCAATGACCATGATCATTTTGTCCCTGATGACACACCAAAAAACTAAGTTTTTATTTGCGATCTTTGAGAAATATTGCTCAATGGCCGGTCTCCTGCTTTCTGCACAGTGGTCCTACGCTCCTCCCCTCATGCCCTCCAGCAACTATTGGTTGCTCAAGTCAGATGGCTATTGTAAAAGATAAAGTGCCCTCCCAGGAAGTTCCAAATCTACTTTACTGTGTATTTAGCACACTAATTCAGTTGCATATAGCACAATAAACAGGACCCCTTCAACAAACATAGACTTCTCTAAATGCTCCCCCTAACTGCTCAAACTGTATGTGACTGATTCTGTGGGCTGGCGACTCGAGTCCCCACCACCCTATCAGCCTCCCTCATCCCCCCCTCTCCAGCCTCCAAAGTTGTCCAGCTCAGTGAGCTCAGCAGACACATCAGTCTTTAACAGTTTACATTAAGATAATAAGATATATTGCAGAAAAAGCTGCTAGCTGCAGGGAGGCTGCACTTTTCAGCAATATATTTTACCCTTGTACTTGTCCACAACAACATTGCACATTACTAAATAAGCTCACTGACCAGAGCTGGAAGGCAGAGCGAACATAGAGAAGTGCTGGGATGAGGCACACTTCTCTACTCACAAACTTGTATGTACCAGACTGCCAGTGTCTCACCTGATTTCTTATCTCCAGCCAGCACTGTCACACGAGCGGAGAAACTGAGCCAAAATAACAGGCAGAGGCTGGATGGGCCGGAGCACGGCGCCCGGGCGCTTCTAAAATACAGATATAGCGCAGCTCTTCTCTCACTGAGAGGAGCTGACTGGTTCTGTGAAGGGCGGGCCCCCAACCCTGTGGGGCCCAGTCGCAGTCGCGACCTCTGCAACCGCGATCGTTATGCCCCTGCCTCTGGTCTCCTTTTGCATGACAATATTACTAAACACAAAACTACCTGCTTAGAGAAAACAAGGTAAATAAATGGTGTAAATCAGTAAATAATTGCAACGGATACGCTGAAATATTGTGAATTTCACTGATTTAAAGGTAATGCAAGGCAAGTAATATGCAAAATAATATACTCATCTCTGAACTGCTCAGGCATATAATATGCACCTCTATTATTCTTAGCCAAGACTGACAAATAATTCCCTTGACAGATGAGGAATTTTATTTTTTTGTGATAATGTGAAAAGCTCAAGTTTAGATTATAAGAATGTCAAAGTCAAATAATTTAAAATGGTATTTTGGGGAATTAGTTTAGCATTAAAAGAACAGACATGATACAGCAGAATAGAATGAGAGACATTTATAACAATGGTAGCTTGTAAGGATTGGTCAAATAAATCAATAGTACAAGGAAATGTAATAAATGTTGTAATATACAGTATCTTATCAGAGAAATATGCTTCTTTCTTCACTTATTAGCCACTTGTTCTTTTCCCCTCTGTCTCCTGAACATATTTGCTAAAAAATACAGCCAAAATACACCTTGCTAAAGACAGAATTAACTACCAGCTCACTGAGGGATGAGATTACAGCTGCCTATTGAAGTCTATACTGTGAGCCCTTTTTTTAGCCAATTTGAATTTTCGATGATTACTTTTATTATACTAGTACAGTGCTGTCAGGCAATCCAATAGGTTACTAAACCTGAATATTTAAGAAAGTGAATGTGAGGTTTTGTCTTTCTTATGAGAATAATTATGTGTAAAGAATTATTGGGCAAGTTCTTATTAGAGTTTAGGTCAGGTGAGGAAGGGAGCCAGATCATTATTATTTCATCTTTGAGGCCTTTATTGGCTTGATAAGTAGTGGAGTATTTTGATGCATGTGATGGACCATTGGCCTGCATAAAAATCATGGTTGTCTGGAAAGATGCAGACTTTTCTTGTCCCAATGCTTGAAGAACGTGTCTTCTAAAAGCTGGCAGTAGGCTTGGGAGTTGATTTTGCCTTCTTCTTCAACCAGAAAAGGTCCAACTAGCTAATCTTTTAATCATACCAGCCCATTGCAGTACTCCACCTCCACCATGCTTGTGTCTGAGTCGAAGCGGAGGTCTGTGCCGGTTACTGATCCAGCCACAGGTCTATCCATCTGGTCTGTCAAGAGTCATTGTCATCTCATCAGTCCATAAAATAATTGTCTGCAGATATTTCATGGCACTGCCTTGATGTTTCAACTTGTTGAGTGGTGGCCAGGTTTCAGCTTTCCTTACCTTGGCCATGTCTCTGAGCACTGAATACCTTCTACTTCTGGACACTCTAGTAGGCTGTAGTTCTGGAATATGACAGCACTGGAAGATAATGGTTTCCTGGTCGCTCCATGTTTGATTTTTCTCAAATCTTTGGCAGTTAATGTGCACCTTTTTTCTCAATACATTGTTTGTGACCCTGTTTATTATTGGCAACAAAACTCTTCATTGTTCTGCGATCTCGTCCCAATATCTTAGCAATATCAAGAGTGCTGCGTCCCTCTATAATACTTTAAACAATTTTTGAGTTTTCAAAGTCAGATAAATCTCTTTTTTGGCCCATTTTGCCTGAGGAAAACAAGCTGCCTAATAATTCTAAAAATTAGAATCCTAAAAATACACCTTAATAAAGGGTAGAGATGAGCGGCTTGATTTGTGAAACTCCAGTTTAGCGTCCAGGTCACTGGTTCCTGGCAGTTAGGTGGGAGGCCCACGAATCTCTTACCTTCCAGTGTCCCTGGCGCAGCTTTTGATTAGAAATGGCTGGAACGACGTCATCTGTGCGATGTGACACACAGATGATGTCGCGCCAGCCCAGAGAAATCAAATGCTGCACCAGGGACACCGGGAGGTGAAAGATTTGCGGGCCTTCCATCTAGCTGCCAAGTACCACTATTTTTTTTTGCGTATTTTACTCAGCTATATAGTGCCATTAATTCTACAGCGCTGACCTGGACGCTAGACCAGAGTCCCGCAAATCGATTGGCTCATCTCTAATAACGGCATTGATATCCTTACGCCACACCCTCCATCATTTCACAAAAACACATCACCTGATCTGCTTCATCCAATAAGCATTCAAGTTTATACAGCTTGGAGTTGGAAAATCTGCATAAAAATGGTGATATAGTCAAAATACTCACTGGCTTAATAATTGTGCACATAGTGTATGGAGAGTTGAGGACTCTAGTGAGAAGCAGAGTGAATACAGCAGCACAGAGGGACATAGATGGTTCTGCTGCTTTCTTATGGGCATTTTATTTAATCCTGATGCTTGATTTACAGTTACACACCTTAGTACTATTATATAATGTCCTTCTTGCTGCTGCTGCTGCTTCTGAACATTACGCTACATAGGCACAGGAGAGCAGGAATCTCCCATGTCTGTGCGTGCTATGTATGGAAAACAATAAAGCAGCTACTTTACACCCATCAGTTCAGTGACAACTGAAAATTAGGACAGTGCTTGAAAGGGTAAAACAGAGCCCAAACTGATTTTATTACGAGTCACATAACTGGAAGCTCATGGGCCCCAATGCAAAAGCTGCCAAAGGACCCACAATTATTGCAAGACTTTAATAGTATTGGTCTTTTCATATAGGACAAAGGGACTTTTTGGGCCCTTTAGGCTTTAGTGCCTGGGTGTGATTGCAACCCCTGCACCTATTGTGCTTACGCCCATGGTTATTACTCATGTACACACACAACAGTTCCTGATAAAAGTAAGGAACTGCTATGTTTTGATTTATGTGTAAAAAAGTTACAGTTCCCCTTCAGCAAAAGTCTCTGTTAATAATAATTTTTCTAATTACTTCTCCATATCCAATGGTACTTGCCAGGGGTGTCCATTATCCCCATTACTCTTCACCTTGATAATGGAGCCTTTTGCTGAATCTATTAGATGTAATCACTTAATAAGGGGTATTGTTGCAAATTCAAAACAGCATAAAATAGGGCGCTTTGTAGATGATACACTAATTACAATTTCAGATCCTATAAATTCATTACGAGCAGTTTTCTCAGTGATTGAGTCCTTTTCCTTGGTTTCTCATTATAAAGTAAATATAAAGAAATCAAAAATACAGTTTTTTTTATAGATTCCAGCCTAAGGAAATCCCTAAAAAATGAATTTCCTTACTCATGGGAGAAATTTAGTATTCATTATTTGGGAATAAAAATTACTAATCCAAGCTACAAAGTCTTAGGTGAACATCTACGTAATATTCAGAAATCGATACAAGATAACCTTGACATCTTTGATAAATCCGATACGTCTTGGTTAGGCAGGATTGTTCTTTTTAAGATGATGATCCTTCCTAAACTTCAATATATATTTCGTACTATCCCTATCCAAATCCCTGACCATTGGATTAATAAACTGCATAAACAATCATCCAATTTTATATGGAAATCTAAACCCACTAGGATCTCAAAGCTTTCACTGTTTAAACATAAGAAAAATGGCTACCATGCTCTATGTAACATCCCTGGTGGCGTGTTTGCATGGTGCACCACCTCCCACCATGCAAGACCGCAATCTTATCTGTCAGTCCATGCTGCACTCTTTGCTCCAGTACCTGCTCTGTCCATGTCTCCTGCCTGATTGCTTAGGGCGTCGGCGCAGCTTTCTGATTGTTTCTTAAAGCTACTGTGTGCACAGTCCTAATGCATCCCCAGCCTATTGCTGTGAGTCACTGGATACTTAAACCCCCTCCACCCAGTAGGAGGTGCCTGAGCAACACCTTCACTCAGTTTGTCTTTGCAACTGAGTTGCCAGGTCCTGTCCTGTATCTAGTCTATTTCTGCCACCCTGGGGGCTGTATACCCAGGCCTGTTACCTGTACTTGTGACTTAGTCAGTTTCTGCCACCCTGGGGGCTGAGTTCCCAGGCTCGTTCCTGTATCTTGTTCCTGGTTCAGATCCTGTCTGAACAGTGTCCTAGTCCGTTACCTGTTTGTCTCTATGTCTGTACCTTTCCCTTTTCCTGCAATATCTGAACCTGCACCTAACTCCAACTCGTTGTCTCTGTACTTCTGTTTGTGAGTTTTGTGTCCACTTGCTACTTCATTGCAAGTACTTTGTGTGTACCTGGTTCTGCTTGTTCTGTTTTCCTGCCTCTGTATCTAACTCCTGTGTTCCAGCTATCTTCTGTCTACCACATCTGCGGGTTTTGCTCTGCTTTGCTCATTCACAGCATCTGCGGGTTTTGCTCTGCTTTGCTTGTCTACCGCATCTGCGGGTTTTGCTCTGCTTTGCTTGTTCACCGCATCTGCGGTTTTGCTCTACTTTGCTTGTTCACCGCATCTGCGGGTTTTGCTCTGCTTTGCTTGTCTACCGCATCTGCGGGTTTTGCTCTGCTTTGCTTGTTCACCGCATCTGCGGTTTTGCTCTGCTTTGCTCGTTCACCGCATCTGCGGGTTTTGCTCTGCTTTACTTGTCTACCGCATCTGCGGGTTTTGCTCTGCTTTGCTCGTCTACCGCATCTGCGGGTTTTGCTCTGCTTTGCTTTTTCACCGCATCTGCGGTTTTACTCTGCTTTGCTTGTTCACCGCATCTGCGAGTTTTGCTCTGCTTTGCTTGTCTACCGCATCTGCGGGTTTTGCTCTGCTTTGCTTGTTCACTGCATCTGCGGTTTTACTCTGCTTTGCTCGTTCACTGCATCTCCGGGTTTTGCTCTGCTTTGCTTGTCTACCGCATCTGCGGGTTTTGCTCTGCTTTGCTTGTTCACCGCATCAGCGGTTTTACTCTGCTTTGATTGTTCACCGCATCTGCCGGTTTTGCTCTGCTTTGCTTGTTCACTGCATCTGCGGGTTTTGCTCTGCTTTGCTTGTCTACCGCATCTGCGGGTTTTGCTCTGCTTTGCTTGTTCACCGCATCTGCGGGTTTTGCTCTGCTTTGCTTGTTCACCGCATCTGCGGGTTTTGCTCTGCTTTGCTTGTTCACCGCATCTGCGGTTTTGCTTGTTCACTGCATCTGTGGGTTTTGCTCCACTCTGCTTGTCTAAAGCACCTGCGGCTCCGTTCCTGTATCCCAGTCTGTACTGGTCCCTAACCTGCCTGCTTTTCTACCTGCCAGTACCCACCTCTCTCCATGTCAGCCGTGCCAGCCTGTGCCCACCTGTCTGCATGCCAGCCGTGCCTGCCAGTGTCCACCTGTCTGCATACCAGCTGTGCCTGTCAATATCCACCGGTCTGCATACCAGCCGTGTTTGCCAGTACCCACCTGTCTACATGCCAGTCTAACCTGCCTGTTCCTGAATTCCCCGGTGTGGGTCAACAGCTGTGACAGGGGTCTGACCTGGAGTAGCACCTGGTCCCTCTGCTCGGTTCCTCCCTGGTTCACGGAGTCGACAGAGCCGCCGTGCGACCTTGGTCGGATCGCGTTGATACTTATTTACGCCCCTCCAGGCACTCCTCCTCGGTTCACGGTACAGTGGGATCACTAATCACGCTCACGCCAGTCAGTCCGGGCGCGAGCGTAACACTCTATGCCTACCATGCTTCAAATATCATTCTTCAAAGTAGATACTGGTTCCTTGAGTCCAACAAATCTGCCTGGACAGAACTTGAAAAAGCTTCTTCAAATAATAATTGCTCTTTGTCATCATTGATAATATCCCATTTATTGGATCCATCTCTTCCTTTACCTAATCACTCTTTGATTAAATCTACTATCTCACTTTGGAAAAAGCTATATATTATCTCAAAAACTAATAAATGTAACATTAATCCCAACAAACTTCCTATATCAATTTTTCATACAGCTCTACCAAATTTTCCATGTAAAAAATGGGAACAATTTGAAATTCTAGACTGTTCTTCACTTATAAAGGGGCCTAAATTAGACTCCATTATAAACTTGCAGTCATTTAAAAACCCTATACAATCTTCCTGATGAAGAATTCTATAATTTTATAGACTTAAGGAAGTATATTAGAAATAAATTCTCTTTACCTTTGACCCTTTCAAGAGAACTTGTTACTCTTTTAGAGAGTCCTACTGTTATGGATCCGGGTGGTGGAACCTCTGTGCTGTGATGCAAGGAGGGACCAGAGAGGCGTAACTAAGTGCTTACCCGAACCGACCCTGGCCACACGGTGGCTTAGTCGACTCCATGAACCAAGGAGGGACCGGAAAGGTGAACTGATGGCTGAAGCTGATAGGCACAGCAGATGAGCATGGCTGGTACACAGACAGGTGATGCGGGTAGGCAAGCAGGCGGGCACAGCAGGTAGACAGGCTGGTGGGCATGGCTGATAGGCAGGCGGGCACGGCTGATAGACAGGCAGGCCGGCATGGCTGATAGTCAGGCTGGCTGGCACGGCTGATAGACAGGCTGGCGGGCACGGCTGATAGACAGGCTGGCGGGCACGGCCAATAGACAGGCAGGCGGGCACGGCCGATAGACAGGCTGGCGGGCACGGCTGATAGACAGTCTGGCGGGCATGGCTGATAGACAGGCAGGTGGGCACTGGAACCTGAGGACTGAGGAGAGTGTTAGCACACAAACAACAGTCTTGCTCAGGCACCTCATTTTTGGAGGAGGTGCCTTATATAGTGGAAGTCTTCCGGCCATTGGCCGGGGACTCTTTAGGACGGCCCTATACAAAGTGCCCGGGGGAACTGCATGCGGTGCGTGCACCCCGGGCAGACACAGGAGGGGAGCCGGAGGACGCAGGACCAGGACCGCATGGGTGAGGGGATCGGTGTCTCTGCCCGGCAGGAGGCAGAGACGCCGACACTACAGTAACCCCCCCTTTATGCCCCCTCTTCTTTAGGCCTGCAAGAAATTTTTCTAGAAGACGAGGGGCATGAATGTTCTCCCTGGGCTCCTAAGTCCTCTCCTCAGGACCAAGCCCCTTCCAATCCACAAGAAAGAAAGTCGTTCCTCTTACCCTCTTGATGGCCAAAATGTTCTCTACCTCAAAGATGTCCTCAGCGGAGACTAGAGCTGGAGTGGTACCTGGATCGTCAGAGAAAGGATTAAGGACAACAGGCTTGAGGAGAGACACGTGAAAGGAATTGGGAATCCGTAAGGAGGCAGAGAGTTTCAGCTTGTACGCCACTGGATTTATTTGGTTCAGAATCTTGAAAGGACCGATGAACCGCGTGCCCAACTTGTATGATGGTATCTTGAGGCGGACATATTTGGAGGAAAGCCAGACCTTGTCTCCCGGATGAAATAGAGGCGGATCCAGACGTCTCTTATCAGCATGCTTCCTCATCCGCTCGGAGGACTGAAAAAGCACAGATCGCTTTGGTGAGCGTTGACAACGTGCCGAAGAAAACTGGTAAGGATCTGATTAATACGTTCCACTTGACCATTGGACTGAGGATGATAGGCCGAAGAAAAGTCCAAAGAGATATCCAGCAGCTTGCACGTGGCTCTCCAGAAGCGAGAAGTGAACTGAACTCCTCGGTCCGAGACAATGTGGAGGGGTAAGCCGTGGAGACGAAAGATGTGACGGATGAAGTCCTTAGCCAGCACAGGTATGGACGGAAGAGCAGGCAGAGGGATGAAGTCAGCCATCTTGGAGAAGCAGTCAGCGACCCCCTCAAATGACGGTAGAACTGGAAGATACCGGAAGATCAGTGATGAAGTCCATCGCAATGTGTTGCCAAGGAGCAGAAGGCACGGGAAGAGGAAGAAGACGACCAGCTGGAAGGTGCCTAGGTATCTTGTTACGGGCACAAGAGGAACAAGCCGCAACAAAATCCGCAACATCCTTGCGCAAGGTGGGCCACCAATAATGTCGGGCAATGAGCAGAAGCTTCTTCCTCTGGCCGGCATGACCAGCCAGTTTGTACAAATGACCCCAGAGTAAGAACCTCTTCCGATCCTGAGCCGCTACATAGGTCTTACCAGGAGGTAGATGAGACAGGTCAAACAGAGCAACAGTCATTATTCTGGAGGGGTCAATGATGTGTAGAGGCTCCTCCTCTTGTTCGGTAGACAGAAAAGAGCGGGATAGAGCATCAGCTTTAATATTCTTGTCTGCAGGGCGGTAATGGAGAGAGAAGCAGAAACGAGCAAAGAACAAAGACCATCTGGCCTGATGCCGATTTAGTCTTTGGGCGGTCTGCAAATAAGCAAGGTTTTTATGGTCAGTGTAGATGGCCACCGAGTGCAGAGCCCCTTCAAGCAAGTAGCGCCACTCCTCCAGCGCTAATTTGATGGCCAGCAGTTCTCGATCCCCAATGGAGTAATTGTGCTTGGATGAAGAAAAGAGTTCGGAGAAGAAGCCGCAGGTCACCATTTCCCCGGACGAGGATTTCTGGGTGAGCACTGCTCCGGCCCCGAAGGAAGAGGCATCAACCTCCAGGATGAACTGTTTATTGCAATCAGGATGATGTAGCACTGGTGCGGAGGAGAAGGCTTGCTTAAGAGAAACAAAGGCATTTTCCACCTCGGAAGTCCATTCCCTGGGATTTGCTCCTTTACGGGTGAGAGCAGAGATGGGAGCACTCTGGGAGGAGAAATGAGGAATGAAGAGGCGGTAATAGTTAGCGAATCCCAGAAACCGCTGAATAGCCTTCAACCCCTTGGGTCGGAGCCACTTTAAGACGGCAGACACCTTCTCGGGATCCATCCGCAGTCTGGTCTCAGAGATGATATATCCCAGAAATGGTAGGGAGGTCGGCTCAAAGAGGCACTTCTCGTACTTAGCGTACAGGCGATTCTTCCGAAGCCGCACTAGTACCTGACAAACATCCCTCCCGTGAGAGGGCAGATCAGGGGAGAACACCAAGATATCGTCCACGTACACCACCACGCAGGAATACAGGAGATCTCAGAAGATGTCATTTACTAACTCCTGGAAGACGGCTGGAGCATTACAGAGACCGAAGGGCATCAGGCGGCACTCGTAGTGACCATCCCGAGTGTTGAATGCCGTCTTCCACTCGTCTCCCTGGCGAATCCGGACCAGATTGTACGCTCCAAGAAGATCGAGCTTAGTGAAGATCTTTGCGCCTTTTAGGCGGTCAAACAGCTCCGAGATGAGAGGCAGGGGGTACTTATTTTTGATGGTAATCTGGTTTAGACCCCTATAGTCGATACATGGACGAAGAGAGTCTTGACGAAGAAGAATCCTGCTCCATTTCTGGATAAATCCCCTAGCAAGATTCTCCTCTATGTATTCAGACATAGCACGGGTCTCGGCCAGCGACAAGGGGTAGATTCGCCCGCGAGGAGGTGAAGCACCAGGTATTAGGTCAATGGGGCAGTCATAAAGCCTATGAGGTGGTAGTGTCTCTGCCTTCTTTTTATCAAAGACGTCCGCATATGACCAGTAGGGTGCCGGCAGGCCAGGTAGGTTAGCTGGGGTAGATGGAGGTCGAGCAGGATGAACTGGAACCAGACAAGACTTATGACATTGCTGACCCCAATGGAGCACCTCACCCGAGCTCCAATTCAGGGTGGGCTCATGTCTCTGTAACTAAGGCAGGCCAAGCAGGAGGGGATGAGAGCACGTAAAAGGAGATCTTCTCCGAATGTAGCATTCCCACTTGAAGGGTTACAGGCTCAGTGACAAGCAAGATGGTCCATCCACAGAGGAAACCGCTAAAGGATCATCCAGATGTATGGTAGGAATATGATAACGTTCCACAACGGCCCGTTGAATGAGATTCCCAGCGGCTCCAGAATCCAGATAGGCAGTCTCGAAGAAGCGGGTCTTATTACTGGTAACTGAGACGGACAGAGTCAAGGGTGGAGAGGAAGAACTTTTCCCTAGGACGACCTCTCTGAGCGGTCCTAGACACTGGAGTTTCCCGGCCTCACCGGACAGGAGCGGATTTGATGCTCTATACTGCCACAGTAGAAGCAACTCCCCTCGGCGCGGTGGATCTCCTGGCGGGACTTGACCATCTTAACTTGATCTATTTGCATAGACTCTGGAGAGGACATCTGGGGGAATGCTGGTTGCGAGACTGGCCTTTGGAAGGTTGGTGCGAGACGCAAGGGTCTTCTCCCGGGTCGTCTCCTTAGAACGCTACAGAAAACGGATGTCAATCTGGGTAGCTAATGACACCAGGTTGTCCAGAGAGGGAGGTATGTCACAATCGGCTACCTCATCCTTGATCCATCCAGAAAGGCCCTCCCAAAAAGTGGACACCAGAGCCTCATTGTTCCAGGCCAGTTCACATGCGAGGGTGCGGAAACGCACGGCATACTGTCCCACAGAGAGACTCCCTTGACGGAGTCGGAGAAGAGAGGAGGCAGTCGAAGATTTTCGTCCGGGCTCATCGAAAACCTTCCGGAAAGCCGCGAGGAAGACCTGGAGATCGGACACCAGAGGATCCCCTCTCTCCCACAGAGGGTTAAGCCACACCAACGCCTCTCCGGTGAGACATGATGAATGCCACCTTGGCCCGGTTGGAGGAGAACTGGTGTGCCAGGAGCTCAAAGTGCAGCGTGCACTGATTTATGAAGCCCCGACATAGGGCAGAGTCACCACCGAAATGTGGAGGCACAGAAAGCCGGGGTCCAAAGCCGGATGCCACAGCACCACTGGGCATCCAGGCAGGAGTTGACTGTCCGCAGATAGGGCAGGATAGTATCCTGTTGGGATCTCTGGCGAGAGACCTCTTGGTACAGGTCTGAGAGCGAAGGAGTCTGGGAGCCACCGGATTCCATGGCCTGTATAAACTGTTATGGATCCGGGTGGTGGAACCTCTGTGCTGTGATGCAAGGAGGGACCAGAGGGGCGTAACTAAGTGTCTACCCGGACCGATCCCGGCCACACGGCGGCTTAGTCGACTCCGTGAACCAAGGAGGGACCGGGAAGGTGAACCAGGTGCCACTCTGGGACCGACCTTGTGAGAGCAGGCGACTCCCACGGGACAGATGGCTGAAGTTGACAGGCACAGCAGATGAGCACGGCCGGTAGACAGATAAGTGATGTGGGTAGGAAAGCAGGCGGGCACAGCAGGTAGACAGGCTGGTGGGCACGGCTGATAGACAAGCAGGTGGGCACGGTTGATAGACAGGCAGGTGGGCACGGCTGATAGTCAGACTGGCGGGCATGGCCGATACACAGGCTGGTGGGCACGGCTGATAGACAGGCTGGCGGGCACGGCTGATAGACAGGCTGGCAGGCACTGGGACCTGAGGACTGAGGAGAATGTTAGCACACAAACAACAATCTTGCACAGGCACCTCCATTTTGGAGGAGGTGCCTTATATAGGGGAAGTCCTCCGGCCATTGGCCAGGGACTCTTTAGGACAGCGTGCGCGGCCCCTTTAAGAGGGAGGGAGGGAGCGCATGCGTGCGCGCCCTAAGCACAGTGCCCGGGGAACTGCGAGCGGTGCGAGCACCCCGGGCAGACGCAGGAGGGGAGCCGGAGGATGCCGGACCGGGACCGCGCCGGTGAGGGGATCAGCGTCTCTGCCCGGCAGGAGGCAGAGATGCCGACGCTACACCTATGAATAACTCAATTTGGAATATGAAGAATATCTACTCAATTTTTAATTCTGATGTCTCATTTGAAAAACTGAATTATATGTGAAGATGGGAAAAAGATCTAAATAATAATTTCCTCCTAGATAAATGGAAAAAAACGGTGGAACTAGTGTACAAATCTTCTATGAGCGCAAACCTACATGAAAATTATTTTAAAATTTTATCTAGGTGGTTCTACACTCCCGCTAGACTTAAAAACATATTTCCTGATCAATCTGATTTGTGCTGGAGGAATTGTGGTCAAAGAGGCAATCTTCTTCACATATTCTGGGAATGTCCAAAACTTTTGATACTAACTAAAGAAGTCTCTTAACTATTGAATGAAATCAATGAATCTCCTGTAAAAATTTCTCCCCAATTGGTTCTCCTTTTTCTGGAAGCAGATGACCTCCCTCAAAAAATTAGGCAAGTTTCTTTCCATATTTTTTCTGTTATAAAAACTTGTATTGCGTCAAAATGGAAATCGATAGATATTTCCTCTATCTATGTTTATCTATGTATGTGTGTGTTGTCTGTTTATATGCATTTTTCTGTATGTCTTCAAATATGTTTAGACCTATATATGTCTGTATATTTGTCTGTGTGTGTGCACATTTCTGTGACCCGTATATTTCCAACATAATTGATATTATGTTCTCCCATAACGCCTTTGAAATCTTCTTAGCTTTAAGGAATAATTCTCTACCTAAATATAATTCCAAATGGTTCTCTTGGAACGCAATTTTTCCTCTAAGCAAGAGAAGCCTCTTTATATGATGTTTTATTACTTTGCCAGAATTCTTTTAATCTATACTTCATTCTATGTTGTTTTTGCACATGGTATGTTAAATGTTGTGGTGCAATTATGTTAAGATGATCTTCTTCATTTTTTTTCTCTCTTCTTCTCTACTCTTCCTCCCTACCCCATTTTCTCTTTTCCTTTATTTGGTTGCCTTTCCTTTCCCTTCATCCCTTTCCTGACCCCTTGTTCCCTATTCTGTAAAAATCTCCTAATAAAAAGAATTTTAAAGAAAAAGTTACAGTTCATCAGGAAGTATAATATAGCAGGCAACTTTGCTATTCTTTCTTGACTGCTATTCCACTCTACCTCTTTATTACTACAGTACAAGTTACATTTTCTGAAATTTAAATACTCACACTTTATGTTTTAACTTGCAAGCTGCTGCTATAAGTGCCTCAATTATGCATATTATATACTGTATTTAATCTTTCACACATTTCCACAATATAGCACATTTCCATAAGTGTCATGAACATGTTACAGAAATTTATAGTTTATAGATTCAAAATATTCTGTATTTGTAGTGGGGGTACATTATAGTGGAGCAACACAGAACAAGCATAGAGCAGGTTTACTTTTTTTAATTAACTAAATTTACAAAACCAGCTATTTAGACAATTCTTTCATTACAAGAGAAATAAAACACCAAGTGCAGCACCTAACTTTTACAATTAAAAGAAAGTACACTATTAACTAAATCCAGCAGCTGACACACAGAATTATTGGTGTCCTTTCCACAACAAGCATGGATTTAATTAATGAAAGTAAATTGATGTGCAAGAGTTAATAATGACCATTTCACACAGGAAACACTTTACCCTTCAAGAAAGTAGCTGTATGAAGACCGGACTACTTTTGTGCTTTAAAAAAGAATTTGTCATAATACAAACGTTGTGCAATTTACCTTTTTCATGTAATGAAACAGACTGATATATAGTTTTTGTAAATAGCTTATTAATTGAAATCTTTGCTCTTCTTATGCTTAGGAGGAATGAATGGTCTAGCCCAGTGACGGAGCCTTCCATGCACAGTGTATGCATAGGCAGATTATAATGAGGGCAATCCGGGCTACCGCCTGGGGCCCGAGGCTCCGGGGGGCCCATGACCAGATTGCCCTCATTATAATGTTTTATGATCCGTGTCGCCAATGCAGCTCACATATCCCGGCAGCTCAGGCATGGGCCCTTGGCCGCTCCCCAAGCAGCTCCTTGGCCGCTCCTTGGCTGCTCCTCCAGCCCGGGGGCCCTTGGCCGCTCCCCACGCAGCTCCTTGGCCGTTCCCCCAGCCCGGGGAGCCCTTGGCCGCTCCCCCAGCAGCTATGCACAGAATAGATAGCAGAAACGGGCCTGTCCGTGGCCGTGCCTTCCCAAGTGACGTCATGCAGTGTGTGCCTGGCCTGCACTGCTGCATGCTTACCACTGGACAGGACCTGGACTGGAGACAAGCCGGGGGATGGGGACCAGAGAAAAGCTGGGGGATGGTGAGTGAGTGCTTCCCAATGTGTCCCCCTGTGCATGTATGATTGTGTTTATCTATGTATGTGTGTGTTGTCTGTTTATATGCATTTTTCTGTATGTCTTCAAATATGTTTAGACCTATATATGTCTGTATATTTGTCTGTGTGTGTGCACATTTCTGTGACCCGTATATGTGCAAGTCTGCATGTATATACATGACTAGGTGTGTGACTGCATGTGCATGATTTTGTGTGCGCGTGCCAGCTGGTGTCTGACTGCATGTGTGACTGTCTGTGTGCGTGTACTGTACCTAGTGAGCTACGTGCAGCCCCATACTATACCCAGGGAGCTACGCGCTGCCCCATACTATACCCAGGGAGCTACGCGTGGCCCCATACTGTAAACAGGGAGCTACGCGCAGCCCCATACAGTACCCAGGGAGCTACGAGCGGCCCCATACTGTACCAAGGGAGCTACACGCGGCCCCATACTGTATATAGATGGATATGATTGGCTTCACACTGTATCTAGGGATCTATATGGGGGCTCATACTGTATTTAGGAGGCTATATGGGGCTCATACTGTGTATAGGGAGCTATATGAGGACTCATAATGTATATAGGGTGATTATGTGGGGGCTCATATTTTACATAGGGGGCAATATGTGGGCTCATACTGTATATAGTGGGATGACAGCATACTTAATTGTGCTCAATATTAAGTCATACAATTAATTATAATTAATATGTTAATATTGTTGCAGAATTAAATTCAGCCTATTGGTGCGGCCTCCACAACAGTCACGGTCTCTCATGTGTTCCTTTGGGAAAATTGATCTCCCACTCCTGCTCTATTTTGTTTAGTGGTATGCTATGCGTAGCCCTGTACACAATGGAAATTCTGCGTGGTGCACTATGCGTGCCACTTTCTGTCCTTTTCCTTCTACAGATATGCACCAAAGCACCTGTGTGTTGCTCACATGACCTCTCACGATTTGTCAAAGGGGATCATGTGACATGTCACGTGATACATCAGGTATCGGGGGGGGGGGCACGCCTTCTAAACTGCCCGGGGCCCTGGCTACTCTTAATCCACCCCTGAGTGTATGAGTATTTATACAGAGATTGGGACTGCACACTGGACGCCTAAGAGAATGAGGAAAGAATGAAATTAATAAAATTCAAGCTATATTGAATATTTCCACACAAAATTATGTAACTGTCTTCTCGCTCTTTCTGCTCTATATCATGCTGCTAGCAGATCAGATTGCATGATCTATGTGACAGGTTTCCTTTAATCCCTTTCTGACGTGGTGCGTAATAGTATGCCCCATGTCAGATCCCCCTGTTTGGTGCGGGCTGCGGCGCTGAGCCCGCACCTTTCCAGGCACATGTCAGCTGATCTATACTGCTGACATGAGCCCTCACAGCCGTGAGTGGAATCGCGATCCACTCGCGGCGGCTAACCAGTTAAATGGCATTTAACTCGTGCTTTCGGGAAGTGCGTCATTGACCCTGCCCATCGGCAACCCCGTCACATGATTGCAGGTCACCGATGGGTTGGCATGACAACCCAGGGTCTGAAGGAGACCCCTGTGATTGTCACTGCCAGATTGCTATGAGCGCCGCCCAGTGGTCAGTTCTCATAGCAAGTGAGCAAATCTGCTACACACAGGCGATCTGATCATCGCCTGTATGTAGTACAGGCAGGGGTGTACATAGAAATCATGAGGCCCCATAGCAGAAGTTTTAATTGCCCCCCCCCCGAAAAAAAAATGTAATTAAATAATTGTTGGGGTCACAGAAGAGCAGATCTCACAACATTTCAGCCTTTACTAGTAATGTTCCTCCTGCTGAAGTCCTAGATTCCTCTTTCATTGCCCCCATGGTGAATTCCACCACATGCGCAGTATAATGACCCTACTGTACCCCACCTCAACTCCCAAGGTAAAGTATGGTGACCCAAGCACAGTATGATCCCTCAACTGTGACCCCCACACAGCCCTCCATGAAGTATAATGGGCCTACATGGAAGTGCATTGAGCTGTAGGTTGGATTGCTGGTAAAGGGAAAAAAACAAACAAAAAAAACTCTTTAAATCTTCTGTCTTAGCGAGTGTGAAAGAACTGAGTGTGACCGGAGCGTCAGTGCAAACGGAAGTAAGTGTGTGACTTGTTTTTCAGTGAATAGGTAATTGGGAATCCTGCAGAAAATACCTGTGTGAATTGCTGTGAGTTGCTGAATTGTGAACTGCTGAGTGCTTTTCTACCTGTTTAGTTTTATTGGGCTTTTTAAAACCTATTTTCTCTCTACAGTTTTACAGTCTCTTGTTTTACTACCTGTGTATTTAAGGGTTAACTACATTGCACTTAAATCCTGAGGTGTAGCTATACTCACAAGGGGTTAATTAAGGGTTTATAAGGGGCAGCTGGTTGGGGCATCCAGTCCTTTGGAAGTGCATTGAGCTGTAGGTTGGATTGCTGGTAAAGGGGAAAAAAATAAATAAACGGAAAGTAAGTGTGTGACTTGTTTTTCAGTGACTTGGATTCAGGGAGTTTGTAAGGGAGGAATTTGGACTGAATTGCTGTATTTTATTAATTCTTTACATTTCTTTTTACTTAACATTCTGTCTAGTGCAATCCCCATTAGGAAATGAGCTCCATTATTGACAATGCTTTCCAGAGTACATCTTGCCACATGTACGCAATCCTTGAACAGCCGGTCGTGGGTGCATACTGCTGTGTGAGATGTGTGCACGTTGTGCATTTGGAAGCCCAGGTACTGGATCTAAATGAGCAGCTGGCAACACTGAGGTCCATTGACAATATGGAAAGGAGTCTGCTGCTCACTGAACAGCTGCTCACTGGGGTAGATGTGGGGGAGGGTGATAGTAGGGAGCTGCAGGACAGTGAGGCATCTAGCTGGGTGACAGTTAGAAGGGGGGTAGAGGGAGAAATGCCAGGGAGGCTAGTCTTGATATGGCACACACCAATAAATTTGCAAAGTTGGCAGATGAGGGGGGTGTCGGTACAGGGGTAGCACTGCTGCAGCATGGTATGTCCTCTGAAAGCCGGAGGAGTGTCAGCTCCAGTAAGGGGGGAAATAGGAGAGCAGGGCAGGCCAGGCAGGTGCTGGTAGTGGGGGACTCAATTATTAGGGGAACAGATAGGGCAATCTGTCACAAAGACAGGGATCGTCAAACAGTGTGCTGCCTACCTGGTGCTCAAGTCCGGCACATCGCTGATCGGGTTGACAGATTACTGGGAGGGGCTGGTGAGGACCCAGCGGTCATGGTGCACATTGGCACAAATGACAAAGTTAGAGGTAGGTGGAAGGTCCTTTAAGATGATTTCAGGGAATTAGGCTGCAAGCTTAAAGCAAGGACCTCCAAGGTAGTATTCTCTGAAATACTGCCCGTACCACGTGCCACGCCAGAGAGGCAATGGGAGATTAGGGAGATAAATAAGTGGTTTGGTTTCCTGGAGAACTGGGCTGACTTCTCAGTTGGCTACAGGTTCTACGCTAGGGACGGGCTGCACCTCTATGGGGAGGGTGCAGATGTGCTGGGGGAGAAAATGGCTAGAAGGTTGGAAGAGTGTTTAAACTAGGGATTGGGGGGAGGGTATTCATTTTATAGGTGGGGAAGATAGAGTAGATAGTGACCTGGGCACAAATAAAGAAATTGGGGGTGGGGTTAGAACAGTCAATATAGTAAGAAGGAATAGAGGTACAGAGAGATACATAACATGCATGTACACTAATGCCAGAAGCCTCACCAACAAAATGGAGGAATTAGAATTAATTTTGTTGGAAAATAATTATGACATGGTGGAGATATCTGAGACATGGCTGGACGAGAGCCATGACTGGGCAGTTAATTTACAAGGCTATAGTCTGTTCAGAAATGACTATACAAACAAGCGAGGGGAGGGGGTGTGTGTTTATATGTAAAATCATCCTTAAAACCCATCTTGCGTGAGAATATATGTGAATCTAATGAAAATGTAGAGTCCCTGTGAGTGGAGATAAGGGGAGGGGGAAAAATAATAAATTACTGTTAGGGGTTTGTTTTTAAGTCTCCAAAAATAATGGAAGCAGCGGAGAATATTCTCATAAAGCAAATAGATGAAACAGCGACTCAAGGAGAACTCATTATTATGGGGGACTTCAACTACCCTGAAATACATTGGGGAACAGAAACCTGTAGTTCAAGCAAAGGTAATAGGTTTTTGACAACTATGAGAGACAATTACCTTTCACAACTGGTTCAGGACTCAACAAGAAGGGGGGCACTGCTAGACCTCATATTAACCAACAGGCCAGACCGCATATCAAATATACAAGTTGGGGGTCACTTGGGTAATAGTGATCACAGAATAATAAGTTTTCATGTATCCTTTAATAAGATGTGTAGTAGAGGGGTTACAAGGACACTAAACTTCAGGAAGGCAAATTTCCAACGGTTGAGAGATGATCTTAGTGCAATAAACTGGGACAATATCCTGAGACATAAAACTACACAAAGCAAATGGGAGACATTTATTAGCATCCTGAATAGGACCTGTGCACAATATATACCCTATGGGAGTAAACATGCTAGAAATAGGAGGAAACCACTATGGCTAAATAGAGTTGCAAGGAGCGCAATAAGTGACAAAAAGAAAGCATATAGAGAATTAAAGCAAGTAGGTAGTGATGAGGCATTAAATAAATACAGAAAATTAAATAAATTCTGTAAAAACCAAAGCAAGGCAGCAAAGATTGAGACAGAGAGACTCATTGCCAGAGAAAGTAAAAATAATCCCAAAATATTCTTTAACTACATAAATAGTACAAAACTAAAAAATGAGAGTGTTGGCCCCCTTAAAAATAGTCTGGGTGAAATGGTGGATGAGGATGAGGAAAAAGCCAATATGCTAAATGATTTTTTTTCAACAGCATTTACACAAGAAAATCGCATGACAGAAAACATGATTAGTGGTGACAAAAATTCTCCATTAAATGTCACTTGCTTAACCCAGCAGGAAGTACGGCGGCGTCTAAAAATCACCAAAGTTGACAAATCCCCGGGCCCAGATGGGATACACCTGCGAGTACTGCAGGAATTAAGTAATGTCATAGATAGACCATTATTTTTAATCTTTAAAGATTCCATAATAACAGGGTCTGTACCACAGGACTGGCGTATAGCAAATGTGGTGCCAATATTCACAAAGGGGACAAAAACCGAATTTAGAAATTATAGGCCAGTAAGCTTAACCTCTACTGTGGGTAAAATCCTGGAGGGTTTCCTAAGAGATGCTATACTAGAGTATCTGAAGAAGAATAACCTCATGACCCAATATCAACATGGGTTTACGAGGGACCGTTCCTGTCAAACTAATCTGATCAGCTTTTATGAGGAGGCAACTTCCGGACTGGACCAAGGAAATGCAGTGAATGTTGTGTATATGGACTTTTCAAAAGCTTTTGATTCAATTCCACACAAAAGGTTGATACATAAAATGAGAACAATGGGGATGGGGGAAAATATATGTATGTGGGTTAAGAACAGGCTCAGTGATAGGAACAAAGGGTGGTTATTAATGGAACACACTCAGACTGGGTCTCAGTTAACAGTGGGGTACCACAGGGGTCAGTATTGGGCCCGCTTCTTTTTAACATATTTATTAATGACCTTGTAGGGGGCATACAGAGTAGTATTTCAATATTTGCAGATGACACTAAACTCTGCAGGGTAATCAATACAGAGGAGGACAATTTTATATTACAGGAGGATCTATGTAAACTAGAAGCTTGGGCTGATAAATGGCAAATGAGCTTTAATGGGGATAAATGTAAGGTAATGCGCTTGGGCAGAGGAAATAAAACGTATAATTATATGCTTAATTGTAAAAAACTGGGCAAAACTGTCACTGAAAAAGACCTGGGTGTATTGGTGGACGACAAGCTCACGTTTGGTAGCCAGTGTCAGGCAGCTGCTGCAAAGGCAAATAAAATAATGGAATGCATCAAAAGAGGCATAGATGCTCATGAGGAGAACATAGTTTTACCTTTATACAAGTCACTAGTGCGACCACACTTAGAATACTGTGTACAGTTCTGGTTTCTGGTGTATAAGAAAGACATAGCTGAACTAGAGATGGTGCAGAGAAGAGCGACCAAGGTTATTAGAGGACTGGGGGGTCTGCAATACCAAGACAGATTATTATTACACTTGGGGTTATTTAGTTTGGAAAAACGAAGGCTTAGGTGTGATCTTATTACTATGTACAAGTATATAAGGGAACCGTACAAAGACCTTTCTACTGATCTTTTTACTCTGAGGCCTGAGACAGGGACAAGGGGGCATCTTCTACGTCTGGAGGAAAGAAGGTTTAATCATAATCACAGACGCGGATTCTTTACTGTAAGAGCAGTGAGACTATGGAACTCTTTGCCCCATGATGTTGTAATGAGTGATTCACTACTAAAATTTAAGAAGGGCATGGATGCCTTTCTTGAAAAGTATAATATTACAGGTTATATATACTAGATTCCTTGATAGAGCGTTGATCCAGGGAACTAGTCTGATTGTCGTATGGAGTCAGGAAGGATTTTTTTTCCCCAATGTGGAGCTTAGTGTTTGCCACATGTTTTTTTCCTAACTCTAGATCAACATGTTAGGCTATGGGTTGAACTAGATGGACTTAGTCTTCCTTCAACCTTAAAAACTATGTTACATACAGTATATGTATGGCCCCCACACCTCATCATACAGTATAATGGCCCGCACTAGCCCTCCAAGCAGTATAATGGCCCCCACACAGCCCTCCAAACAGTATAATTGCCCCCACACAGCATGAAGGACCCAACACAAACCTTTACACTGTATAATTGCTTGCATACAGTACAATGGACCCCCACATATTATAATGGGCCAACATAGCCTTCCATATAGTATAATGCACCCCCCATAATCCTCCATATAGTATAATGCACCCCCATAATCCTCCATATAGTATAATGCACTCCCCATAATCTTTCATATAGTATAATGCACCCCACCATAATCCTCCATATAGTATAATGCACTCCCCATAATCCTCCATATAGTATAATGCACCCCCCATAATCCTCCATATAGTATAATGCACTCCCCATAATCCTCCATATAGTATAATGCACTCCCCATGGTCCTCCATAGAATATAATGCACTCCCCATGGTCTTCCATGCAATATAATGCATGCACCATGGTCCTCAATAGAATATAAAGCACTCCCCATAGTCCTCTATATAATGAAATGCTCTCCCCATGGTCCTCCATACAGCATAATGCACTCACCATGGTCCTTCATAAAATATAGTGCACTTCCAATTGTCCTCCATAGAATATAATGCACTCTCCATGATCTTCCATATAATGAAATGCTCTCCCCATGATCCTCCATACAGTATAATGCACCCCCATGGGCCTCCATACAGTATAATGCACCGCCCATGATCCTTCATACAGTATGATGCACCCCCCTAGTCCTCCATACAGTATAATGCACCCCCTTGGTCCTCCACACAGTATAATGTGCCCACCATGGTCCTCCATACAGTATAATGTGCCCACTATGATCCTCCATACAGTATAATGCACCCCCATGGTCCTCCATGCAGTATAATGCACTCCCCATGGTCCTCCACACAGTATACTGGACTCTCCATAGTCCTCCATACAGTATACTGCACTCCCCATAGTCCTCCATACAGTATACTGCTTTCCCCATAGTCCTCCATACAGTATACTGCACTCCCCATAGTTCTTTATGCAGTATTATGCACCCCATGGTCCTCCATGCAATATAATGCAGCCTCATGGTTCTCCATACAGTATAATGCACCCCCTTGGTCCTCCACACAGTATAATGTGCCCGTCATGGTCCTCCATACAGTATAATGTGCCCAATATGGTCCTCCATGCAGTATAATGCACCCTCGTGGCTCTCCTTTCAGTAAAATGCACCCCGGTGGTCCTCCATACAGTATAATTCACTCCCCATGGTCCTCCATACAGTATACCGGACTCTCCATAGTCCTCCATATAGTATACTGCACTCCCCATAGTCCTCCATACAATATATTGCACTCCCCATAGTCCTCCATACAGTATACTGCATTCCCCATAGTCCTCCATACAGTATACTGCACTCCCCATAGTTTTTTATTCAGTATTATGCACCCCATGGTCCTCCATGCAGTATAATGCAGCCTCATGGTCCTGCATGTAGTATGATGTACCCCCATGGTCCTCCATGCAGTAAAATGCACCCCCATGGTCCTCCATGCAGTATAATGCACCCCCCATGGTCCTCCATGCAGTATAATGCACCCTCCATAATGTATTATGGCCACGGGTCACTGATTTTCCAAAAAATAAATACAATACTCACCTCTCCTGGTTTCAGCCAATGCTCCAGTCCCCTAAGCGTGCAGTGTGAAGCGCCGGACATCACAGAGCAGCGAGCGCCCTGTAACGACATCATACGTCGAGTAAGAATGATGAGAATAGAAACGTCTTCTGACGCTCCCTCCTCCATCATCATTGCTCGCACTGGGACCCCCCCCCCTCCGGCTGTCAGCTTGAGCAATGATGATGGAGGAGGGAGCATCAGAAGACGCTTCCATTCCCACCATTATATGCCGGCGAGTGGCCGGGCAGTGCGGGTGCTAACGGGCGGAAGCAGGGTCCATAGCAGTGGCATGTCCTGCCGCCATTGGCGGTACACCACTGCATATATGCCCACACACATATATATACAGTACAGACCAAAAGTTTGGACACACCTTCTCATTTAAAGATTTTTCTGTATTTTCTTGACTATGAAAATTGTACATTCACACTGAAGGCATCAAAACTATGAATTAACACATGTGGAATTATATGCTTAACCAAAAAGTGTGAAACAACTGAAAATATGTCATATTCTAGGTTCTTCAAAGTAGCCACCTTTTGCTTTGATAACTGCTTTGCACACTCTTGGCATTCTCTTGATGAGCTTCAAGAGGTAGTCACCGGAAATGGTCTTCCAACAATCTTGAAGGAGTTCCCAGAGATGCTTAGCACTTGTTGGCCCTTTTGCCTTCACTCTGCGGTCCAGCTCACCCCAAACCATCTCGATTGCGTTCAGGTCTGGTGACTGTGGAGGCCAGGTCATCTGGCGTAGCACCCCATCACTCTCCTTCTTGGTCAAATAGCCCTTACACAGCCTGGAGGTGTGTTTGGGGTCATTGTCCTGTTGAAAAATAAATGATGGTCCAACTAAGCGCAAACCGGATGGAATAGCATGCCGCTGCAAGATGCTGTGGTAGCCATGCTGGTTCAGTATGCCTTCAATTTTGAATAAATCCCCAACAGTGTCACCAGCAAAGCACCCCCACACCATCACACCTCCTCCTCCATGCTTCACGGTGGGGACCAGGCATGTAGAGTCCCTCCGTTCACCTTTTCTGCGTCGCACAAAGACACGGTGGTTGGAACCAAAGATCTCAAATTTGGACTCATCAGACCAAAGCACAGATTTACATTGGTCTAATGTCCATTCCTTGTGTTCTTTAGCCCAAACAAGTCTCTTCTGCTTCTTGCCTGTCCTTAGCAGTGGCTTCCTAGCTGATAATTTACCATGAAGGCCTGCTGCACAAAGTCTCCTCTTAAGAGTTGTTGAAGAGATGTGTCTGCTGCTAGAACTCAGTGTGGCATTGACCTGGTCTCTAATCTGAGCTGCTGTTAACCTCCGATTTCTGAGGCTGGTGACTCGGATAAACTTATCCTCAGAAGCAGAGGTGACTCTTGGTCTTCCTTTCCTGGGGCGGTCCTCATGTGAGCCAGTTTCTTTGTAGCACTTGATGGTTTTTGCAACTGCACTCGGGGACACTTTCAAAGTTTTCCCAATTTTTCGCACTGACTGACCTTCATTTCTTAAAGTAATGATGGCCACTCGTTTTTCTTTACTTAGCTGCTTTTTTCTTGCCATAATGCAAATTCTAACAGTCTATTCAGTAGGACTATCAGCTGTGTATCCACCTGACTTCTGCACAACACAACTGATGGTCCCAACCCCATTTATAAGGCAAGAAATCCCACTTATTAAACCTGACAGGGCACACCTGTGAAGTGAAAACCATTTCCGGTGACTACCTCTTGAAGCTCATCAAGAGAATGCCAAGAGCAGTCATCAAAGCAAAAGGTGGCTACTTTGAAGAACCTAGAATATAAGACATATTTTCAGTTGTTTCACACTTTTTTGTTAAGTATATAATTCCACATGTGTTAATTCATAGTTTTGATGCCTTCAGTGTGAATGTACAATTTTCAGTCATGAAAATACAAAAAAATCTTTAAATGAGAAGGTGTGTCCAAACTTTTGGTCTGTACTGTATATATACACACACACATATGCATACACATATATGCACACACACACTATACACACACATATGCACACACACACATTACACAATGGACTTCACCTCTCTGCAGATGATTCCACATGATGCATTTCTCTGGTGCAGCCTCCCATCTCCCAGGGCCCGACTGCAGAGTGCTCTTGCAAACTGCAGGGCTGAAGGCAGGAGGGGGAGAACGGAGCAGTAAGATACCTATAGACCAGGGGAGGCAGGGAGAGCAGGGGCCATGCTGGAGCAGCCCCTCTGCTGGAACTACCGGCTGGAGCTGGTGGGCGGAGCCTCATCTCCTGCACTCAGAGACCCTGAGGCATCGTCTGCGAGGCCAGACAGGACACAGTGCAGCCAGAGGTGAAGAGGTGGGTCCTGAGTCCTGACTCCAGCCCACCGAACCTCTGGAGGTTCAGAACAAGCCTGTTTGTTTTCAACAGTATCTGCATCCTTAGCAGCTCTGGCAGTGGAAGGGGAGGTAACTTAGGTTGTGTGCTCCCCTGCAAAGAATTCAGTGCAAGTATCCCCATCTCAATACTCAGGAGGATGGCGCTGTATGTTCTACTACTAAATCATGTGTCTCCTGCACTCAGCAGTAACTTCTCCAACACGGCTGTACCCAGCGCTAGTGACATTATGCAGCGCTACCATGCCGGCTCTTGGAACCCATAGAGCTGGCAGGGTCTCTTTATTTCTTGCACCACTCTCTTGGCTTAAACACATTTTTAACATGCAAATAATGTCATAGTCAACAAACCCCCAAGCAGTACAAGTACAGTTATATGAAAAAGTTTGGGCACCCCTATTAATCTTAAGCTTAATGTTTTCTTAAAATTGGTGTTTTTGCAACAGCGATTTCAGTTTGATATATGTAACAACTGTTGGACACAGTAATGTTTCTGCCTTGAAATGAGGTTTATTGTACTAACAGAAAATGTGCAATCTGCTTTCAATCAAAATTTGACAGGTGCATAAGTATGGGCACCTCACCAGAAAAGTGACATTAATATTTAGTAGATCCTCCTTTTGCAAAAATAACAGCCTCTAGTCACTTCCTGTAGCTTTTATTGAGTTCCTGGATCCTGGATGAAGGTATTTTTGACCATTCCTCTTTACAAAACAATTCCAGTTCAGTTAAGTTTGATGGTCGCCGAGCATGGACAGCCCTCTTCAAATGATCCCACAGATGTTCAATGATATTCAGGTCTGGGGACTGGGATGACCATTCCAGAACATTGTAATTGTTTCTCTGCATGAATGCCTGAGTAGATTTGGAGCGGTGTTTTGGATCATTGTCTTGCTGAAAGATCCATCCCCTGCGTAACTTCAACTTTATCACTGATTCTTGAAAATTATTGTCAAGAATCTGCTGATACTGAGTGGAATCCATGCGTCCCTCAACTTTAACAAGATTCCCGGTGCCAGCATTGGCCACACAGCCCCAAAGCATGATGGAACCTCCACCAAATTTTACAGTGGGTAGCAAGTGTTTTTCTTGGAATGCTGTGTTTTTTTGCCGCCATGCATAACGCCTTTTTGTATGGCCAAACAACTCAATCTTGGTTTCATCAGTCCACAGGACCTTCTTCCAAAAAGAAATTGGCTTCTCCAAATGTGCTTTTGCATACCTCAGCCGACTCCGTTTGTGGCGTGCTTGCAGAAATGGCTTCTTTCGCATCACTCTCCCATACAGCTTCTCCTTGTGCAAAGTGCGTTGTATAGTTGACCGATGCACAGTGACACCATCTGCAGCAAGTTGATGCTGCAGCTCTCTGGAGGTGGTCTGAGGATTGTCCTTGACTGATCTCACCATTCTTCTTCTCTGCCTTTCTGATGTTTTTCTTGGCCTGCCACTTCTGGCCTTAACAAGAACTGTCCCTGTTGTCTTCCATTTCCTTACTATGTTCCTCACAGTGGAAACTGACAGGTTAAATCTCTGAGACAGCTTTTTGTATCCTTCCCCTGAACAACTATGTTGAATAATCTTTGTTTTCAGATCATTTGACAGTTGTTTTAAGGAGCCCATGATGCCACTCTTCAGAGGAGATTCAAACAGGAGAACAACTTGCAAGTGGCCACTTAAAGTAGCTTTTCTCATGATTGCATACACCTGGCTATGAAGTTCAAAGCTCAATGAGGTTACAAAACCAAAAAAAGTGCTTTAGTAAGTCAGTAAAAAGTAGGTAGAAGTATTTAAAACAAGAAAATGATAAGGGTGCCCATACTTATGCACCTGTCAAATTTTGTTTGAATGCAGATTGCACATTTTCTGTTAGTACAATAAACCTCATTTCAAGGCAGAAACATTACTGTGTCCAACAGTTATTACATATATCAAACTAAAATAGCTGTTGCAAAAACACCAATTTTAAGAAAACATTAAGCTTAAGATTAATAGGGGTGCCCAAACTTTTTCATATAACTGTATTTATTGTGCTTAAGGGAATATGTCTGCAGGATCAACCCTCCTAACCCATCTATATGGGCATGGAGGTCATAGAAAGCTGATTAAAATTGTACCTTGATATTGTGATCTGATTTCTTATTTCGGTGAAATCCATATTTTTCTTAATATGTAAATGAGCTGTTAAGATCCATAGGACAGACATAGATTTCTCTGAGAGTCTGCCTCCAGAGCTTATTTTAAATTCAATATCAGTTATCAGTGAGAGACATGTAAATCAGGAGAGGACACTGTCAGTCATTACATGTCTCACACTGTTAATGTCCCCTTTTCATTTAAAATAACCTCTGGATGCAGACTTTCAAGAATGTCCGGGCCATAGATCTTAACAGCTCATTTATATTTTGAGAAAAGTTTGGATTTCTCTAGAATAAGAAATTGCATTAAAGATATCAAGCTTTCATTTAATTCAGCTTTCTATGACCTGCATGCCCATGTAGAAGGCTTAGGCTATGTGCCCATGATGCAGAAATGCTCCGGATTTTTCCTGAGCATTTTTGCATCTCCCTTGCAGAAAAAACGCATGCGGATTGTACATGCGGATTGTACATGCATTTTTCCTGCCAGGGACAAGCGGAAGTGAAGCATTCTTCACATGCATTTCTGTATGCAGGTTGACGAGCGGATTTATATACTGTGACCTTAGAGAATGGTAAAAAATAAATATATACTTGCCTTCTGATGGCCCCCAGAGTCCTTGTCTCTGCTTGCCGGCAGCTCGCAGTAGATTTAAGGACCTGCCGACGTCAGCGTCGCGTGACCCGTCACATAACTAAATGACGTCAGCGCAGGTCCTTTAGTCTACCGCGAGTTGCCGGAAAGCAGAGACAAGCAGACCGGGGGCCATGAGAAGGTGAATGTACACTGTGTTCCAAATTATTATGCAAATAATATTTTCTCAGATTTTCCCAAATTACCTATATGAATTGCAGTCATTGTAATTTTCCAGTCAAATAACTATTAGAGTACAATTGAAAGGTTTTTGTACAAACTGCCTATGATAACAGTATATTTTTTAAAAAATAAAAAACTCAAACTGCACTCAAAATGCATGTTCCAAATTATTATGCACAGCAGAGTTTTCAACCTTTTCATTTTAATAAAGAGCAAAAAAAAATGGTAATTTTTGAAATTATAAGCATTAGCAGGTTATTACAAACTGAAATCAAACAGTTTTCAACTCAAAACTTTATTCTAGGTGATGTTACATTTGCACATAGGACCGCTTGTTCGAAAGGAGCTTCTGAACTCTCTCGTCCATTGAATTTGTCAGGTTTTGGATGGTTTCTGCTTCAATTGTTTTGCATGAGGACAGAATACCCTCCCAGAGCTGTTGCTTAGATGTGAACTGCCTCCCGCCATCATAGACACTCCTTTTGATGATGCTCCAGAGATTCTCAATGGGGTTGAGGTCAGGGGAGCATGGGTGCCACACCATAAGTTTGTCCCCTTTTATGCCCATATCAGCCAGAGATACAGATGTGTTATGTGCAGCATGAGACGGGGCATTATCATGCATGAAAATGATCTTGCTGCGGAATACACGGTTCTTCTTCTTGAACCATGGAAGGAAGTGCTGTTTGAGAAACTCAACATACATTATGGAGTTCATCTTTACCCCTTCAGGGATCCTAAAAGGGCCGACAATCTCTCTCCCCATGATTCCAGCCCAAAACATTACTCCACCTCCTCCTTGTTAGCGCCGTAGCCGTGTTTGTGTGTCACCCCAGGCCTGGATGCCAAAAACTTGTAAGGCTGTGTCTGAGAGTAGGAGGGAGGTTCTCTGTTCTTGGACCATTTGCATGCAGCACCTCCTGTCCCAGGCCAGTAGGGGGAGCAGGCTGCCCCTATAAAAACTGGTACTGAGGGCAGGGTTAGGGAGACCAGGACCCACTTCTGAAGTATCCAGAAGGGTTCCCAGAAGAGAGGGACAGGTCAGCCACAGCTGAGGAGTCCAGGAGGCAAAGTAGGAGCAGAAAGCCAGGGACAGAGGCGACGAGAGCCGGTCCTGGCAGAGAGAAACTACATACCGGACACTGGGGACCGAGGCTATCAGAATTGCAAGTCCTGCAGCAGATCATCAACCCGCAAGGGATTTCAGGTCCCTTGGCCAAGAAGCCTGGAGGTTCCGCCACTCAGAGGGACCGGTACAGCACGGAGAAGCTACAGGTACCTAAGGCCCGAGTCGCAAGCCATACAGGCGCAGTACACGGCAAGCTCAGGGACGTGGGCTATCATACCACTAAAGGGGGAGATAGTCAGCAAGGGCAGAGAGAGAACGGTTGGCCTACCCACTCACCCTGACCAGCGGAGCTCGCCTGAATGCCCTCAGACACCCAGATCCATTCCTACCCTGTACTCCTGTTGGGTCTATGATAAGATCAGTAAAAGACCCTGGACTGCATTATTGGACTCTGTGTGGTTACTGCTGTGCCTGCACCATCACCCCCAGCATCCTATTACACTGCCCTGAGGCTACACTCCTCCCGTGGGGAGTTGTACTATTCCCTGCTGCATCCCCAACACCAGCCTCAGCGGTCTGCCTTGCAGCGGCTGTCCTCCCTGACCGCAATCCACAGGTGGCGTAGTCGGACATTACCTACAGCACATCATAGACTACCACTGGTCTGACCACCCTGAGCCACGGGACCGGGTTGCCGCTACTACTCCCAGCATTGCCCTGAAGTCCGGTCTCGAGTGCCCCACGGCCCAGGGGGTGAGTCAGCTTTGGCGTAGACAGCAGGATTGAGACCAACCCGCCACAAACGGGTATTGCGTGCCTGAAAAAGACTGTGCACGTACCTGAAGAAGAGGTTCCCGCCATCCGGAGCCGTTTCCCGCCATTTTCAGCCATCTCCCGCCATCTTCAGCAGTTTTCCCGCCATCTTCAGCTGTTTTCCCGCCATGGGACGCCATCTTCAGGACACCGCGCGGGAAGAAGAGGGGCGTGGACGTCCGAAGCGTGCGAGACTTGAAGCCCCGCCCTACGCACCGACGCTGCGCAAGTTCCTGGAAGGGAGAGAGAGCGACGCTGACGTCACCAGGACGCGACGCAAGGTCCTCACACGGAGCAGCACCAGCGGAGCCGCGGCCTACAGAAGAGGATCGTCGGAAGGTAGGCCACGCTTAACTAGGGGGGAGGAAGATGACGGACACGGAGGGGCGTTCTACAACCAGCGGGGCTGCAGCAGCGGTGATGCCGTTCTCTATGCCCGTCATCCCCCGAGCAGCCTGGCTATCCCAATACTCAGGGGACCCCCAGACCTTAACTGACTTTAGGGAAAGACTGCACAGTTTATTCAAAGTTTATCCCCTGACGGAAGAACAGAAAGTGAGCATTCTAACGGGGCAGCTCACCGGTGCAGGCCAGCGGGAAGTGAAATCATGGTCAGATGAGGAGAAAAGGACAGTAAAGGACATTCTGACCCGGCTGCGGAGTACCTTTGATACCCGTACCTCAGCAGAAATAAAAATGCGGTTCTAAGGCTGTAAGCAGCGGGCCCAGGATAGTATCAGAGACTATGCCTTGAACCTGCAAGAAGCCCTGAGAGCTATCAAACAAGCTGACCCTGGTAGCGTGCAGGACTCTGATAGACTGTTGACTGACCAGTTCATAGAAGGTCTCCTGTCCAGCTCCCACAGAACCCAGCTGGGCCTCATGGCCCTACAGAACCCCGATTTGACTTTTGCGCAGTTCAAGGATCGGGCCATCCGGGTGCTCAGAGAACCCGCAGCAGGTGGAGCTGTAGCTTCCCGGCGCCCTGCCAACACTTACCACCAGGGGGCAGCGCCCTACCCCGCAGACCTTGTGGGGGCTAATGCACAGGCCCTAAATCTATCCCAACCTGCAGACCTGCACCATCAGGTCCAGGAGCTAACAAAGAGTGTGGCTGCATTAACCAGGACCGTACAGTCGTTGCAGGTGGAACCGTCAAGACCAATCGAGCTGGCTTCCAGTCCGGAGGATGTCCCGTGGTGTTGACAGAGGAGGATCCCGCCGTTCAGAGGGAGGCCCGCTGGCCGCTACGCTGAGGATGGACAGCCGATTTGCCGCCGTTGCAGTCAGCCAGGACACATAGCAAGGTACTGTACTTTAAATGGGTCCGACCTGGGGCAGAGGGCCAACCCCCAGGCATAAGGTCATCAGGCCCATCTAATTGCGTGATAAGTACGTGGGAGGACGCCCGGTTTTACCCATAGTGCTGGACGGTATCCCCATGAGTGCACTGCTGGACACCGGGTCTCAAGTGACTACCATCCCCTACGTACTTTTTCAAGCGGTACTGGAGTGACGCTGATTAACCCGCTACCCAGACGATGACTTAAGTATCATTGCCAGCAATGGCCAACCCGTGCCACAGGTGGGGTTCAGAGAGATGACCATCAAGATTGGTAAGGTGGAACTGCCGGCACAGGGAGTGATCATTGTGGACATTGACCGTCGTGAAAGTCACCCTAAAATAACTGTGGGTACTAATATAATTGAAAACTGTCTTTCAGAAGTAATTGTGATTTTACAGCAGGTGGCGATGAATGCGAACTCCAGCCAAAAGAGGGTCCTCCAGAAAGAGATAAGAGCCCTGATGAGATGGCAGCAGGTAGAACTGTCTGGTGGTGAGATCGGTAGCGTAAGAATGAGTGACCCATTCCCCATTTCCATGCCTCCCAAAAGTGAAATGATGATCTGGTGTCGGACTGCAATCGGGTTGAGAGGCAGAGACTACCAAGCCATGGTAGAACCCGTGTACTCAGACAGCAGGCCCACCATTTTGAATGCCCGGGGGGTGGTTGATGTCCGTCATGGGAGGGTGCCCGTTCGCATTCTCAACATTGGGGAGAGGGAGGTACACGTACCCAGGTACGCTACACTTGCCAAACTGTTTGCTGTTGAGCACAAAGCTATCAGGGCCGTGGAACCGTTGCCTCCATCTCCACAGGCAGAGGGTAATGGCTCCCAGAAACAAAAGGAGGACTGGTGCCAGAAACTCCATGTGGTTCAGGAGTACGAGAGAATTTTTAGTAAGCACCCGCTAGACTTCGGCAGAGTAAAAGGGATAGAACACCATATCCCCACGGGGAGCCACCCACCAATAAAAGAGAGACACAGGCCTGTACCCCCTGCACATTATCAGAACGCTAAGGGTATGCTGAGAGAAATGAAAGAAGCTGGGGTCATTAGAGATAGCTGTAGCCCCTGGGCAGCTCCCTTAGTGTGGGTGAAAAAGAAAGACGGTACCATGAGAATGTGCGTGGACTATAGACAAATCAATCATATCACCCATAAAGATGCGTACCCATTACCTAGGATAGAGGAGTCTTTAGCAGCTCTAAAATCAGCTAATTTCTTCTCTACTTTTGACCTTACTAGCGGGTACTGGCAGGTTCCTGTGGCAGAGGCTGACAAGGAGAAGACCGCCTTCACCACCCCGATGGGACTGAGCGAGTTCAACTGTATGCCCTTCGGGCTCTGCAACGCACCACGGACCTTCCAGAGGCTGATGGAATGCTGTCTAGGGCACCGAAACTTCGAGACGGTCCTCCTTTACCTGGACGACGTGATCGTCTATTCGAAGACTTATGAGGACCATCTAAAGCACCTGGCCGAGGTGTTCAAAGCCCTGGCAGGCTATGGCCTGAAAGTGAAGCCTTCAAAGTGCCAACTGTTAAAACCGAAGGTCCAATACCTAGGACACGTGGTGAGTGCAGAGGGAGTAGCCCCCGACCCCAACGAAGTTACAGCCATCAAGAGTTGGCCAAGCCCCTCTAACATCAAAGAAGTGAGGCAATTTCTCGGGTTGGTAGGCTACTACCGAAGGTTCATCCCCGAGTTCACTAAGATGGCAGCCCCTATGCAGGACCTCCTGATAGGGCAATCTAAATCCAGAAGTCACAAGCCACCCTTCAAGTGGGACAAGCCGGAAGAGGAGTCCTTCCGCCAGTTGAAGATGGCCCTCCCGGGGGATGAGATCCTGGCCTACCCCGATTATGGTCAGCCTTTTATCCTCCACACAGATGCCAGTAATGTGGGGCTGGGAGCCGTACTGTCACAGAACCAACAGGGCAGAGAAAGGGTGATCGCATATGCCAGCCGGAAGCTGAGGCCCACTGAAAGAAACCCGGAGAACTACAGCTCCTTCAAGCTAGAATTCTTGGCAGTGGTGTGGGCCCTCACAGAACGGTTTAAGCATTACCTGGCCTCCGCAAAGTTCACCGTGTACACGGACAACAACCCGTTGACACATCTGGACAATGCAAGACTAGGTGCCCTAGAACAGGGGTGGATGGCCCGGCTATCCAATTATGACTTCACAATTAAATACCGGGCAGGCAGAACCAACGCCAACGCAGACGCCCTATCAAGAATGCCCCACCTACCTGAAGGAGAAGACGACTCGGAAGAGCTGGAGGAAATAGAGCTCCCTGCGTTCCACCGGTATGGGGTCACTCAGCATTCTCACCGGGTAAAAGACAAGGACTTAACCACCGTCATGTTCAATCCCTTACCCCACCACAGCTGGGCTGAAACGCAAGATAGCGACCCTGCAATACGCCTGGTGAAAGACATGTTAACCCAGGAAGACGCTAGCCCTGGCCCGGACGCTCCAGAGGAAGCCAAGCAGATATGGAAGGAGAAAAGCAGGCTATTCCTCTATGAGGGTAAGCTGTGCAGAAGGCTTGTCAATCACCGGACGCACGAGCTAACCTGGCAGATGGTGGTCCCAAGGCGAGATGCAGCAATGGTCCTGGAGGCCTACCATGACAGAGCGGGACACTTCGGGTGGAAGAAACTGAAGTTCCTACTAAGGGAGCGGTTCTACTGGGTCGGCATGAGAAGGGCCATCGAGAAGTGGAGCATGGACTGCGGCCCATGTCACCTCAGAAGGAAGGACCGTGCCAGCCAGCAGACACCCTTGAGGCCCATCATCACTAGGCAGCCTCTTGAGCTGGTAGCTCTGGACCATGTGAAATTGGCTCCGAGACGGTCGGGCTACATCTATGCCCTGACAATTGTGGACCATTACTCCCGGTTCCTGGTGGTGGTTCCTGTTAAAGACCTGACAGCCCAGACAGCGGCCAGAGCCTTCCAGCAACACTTCTGCCGTCCACATGGGAATCCGGAACAGGTCTTGACAGATCAAGGTCCAGCGTTTGAGGCTGAAGTATTCCAGGAGTTCTGCAACCTCTACGGCTGTAGGAAGATTCGGACAACGCCTTACCACCCGCAAACCAACGGGCTGTGTGAGAAAATGAACAATATCGTCATCGATCTCCTCAAGACGTTACCCCTGGAAGAACGCAGCCTGTGGCCGGAGAAGCTGCCAGACCTGATTGACTTGTACAACCATATCCCGGTGAATGCTACAAATTGCACCCCGGCTTACCTGATGCGAGCAAGACCAGGTAAGCTGCCGATCGACCTGGAAATTGGAGTCCTGACACCTGAGGACACCTCCCCAGACGCGGACTGGGATACGGAACGGCGGCTACAGTACAAGAAGGTACAGGAGAGTGTGGAGAGGAGTCTGGCTCAAGCGATAGAAAAGCAAGAGAGGCTCTTCAACCAACACGCCCCTGCTGGTCCAATGGAACCTGGTGAGCAGGTCCTGAAGTGGAAGAGAAGGCTTCACAAGCTGGATGACCAGTGGGAGAGAGACCCGTACACAGTGCTGCAGTCCGACCATGACAACCCGAAGGTATGTGTGATTACCAAGAATGGAGGAGAAACCACTAGCTCCGTCTCCAGAGACCACCTAAAACGGTGCCCCGAGCAACTACAGAGTCCAAGTGAAGATCAAGATGACCTTGAACCCACAGAGGACAAGGAAGAGATGATCTGCACAGTTCTCGGAGAGTTCCCCCGGACCTGGGCTCAGATAAATGGCGCAATAGTGGTACCTGTCCTACACTTACTTCAGCCTACCCAGCAGGAGCCTACAGGAGGACAGGAAGAACAAGAAGAGCAAGCGGCCCCAGAGGCGGAAGAACGCACGCCAGCAGCCCAGGAGAGTCTACCCTCTGCTGACAGTAAGCCTGCCATGCCTGCGGTAAGCCAAAGGACCCGCAGACAGCTACCTGTCCTACCTGTACACCCAGCTAGTAGCTATACCCTCAATGATAGTGGGGAAAGCCAGGTTAGATCACCACCAGACAATGGGCTACGGAGGTCAACCCGGAGCTCTAGGGGTCAAATGCCAGCTCGCTGGAAGATCTAAATGTAAAATGTATATATTTAATGTGTTATGTTTGTACCCTGGTTATTAATACTGTTTTCCAGTTTTTCATAGTGACAAATGGACTAAAAGGTTATGAACTTTGAGTAACCGGGACTTCCTTGTAAATATGTTCGGAGCCTAACAAAAGGAAAGAATAAAGACTGTCAAGGACTCGGAGCAAGGACAGACCCCCACCTGGTTAAGGCTCCCGTTGTGTTGGTGAAATGGACACCCGGTCACAGGCCATACTGTGACCTAAAGAACTCAATATGTGGTGTTGTTTGTTATTTCTTTCCCTATTGTGTTTATGTTATAATTTCTACCCTGTATCGTGTTTCTCGTTTAGTCCCGGAGTACTAAGCTTTCCTAGGGGGGAATGTGTCACCCCAGGCCTGGATGCCAAAAACTTGCAAGGCTGTGTCTGAGAGCAGGAGGGAGGTTCTGTGGTCATGGACCATTTGCATGCAGCACCTCCTGTCCCAGGCCAGTAGGGGGAGCAGGCTGCCCCTATAAAAACTAGTACTGAGGGCAGGGTTAGGGAGACCAGGACCCACTTCTGAAGTATCCAGAAGGGTTCCCAGAAGAGAGGGACAGGTCAGCTGCAGCTGAGGAGTCCATGAGGCAAAGTAGGAGCAGAAAGCCAGGGACAGAGGCGACGAGAGCCAGTCCTGGCAGAGAGAAACTACATACCGGACACTGGGGTCCGAGGCTGTCAGGATTGCAAGTCCTGCAGCAGATCATCAACCCGCAAGGGATTTCAGGTCCCTTGGCCAAGAAGCCTGGAGGTTCCGCCACACAGAGGGACCGGTACAGCACGGAGAAGCTACAGGTACCTAAGGCCCGAGTCGCAAGCCATACAGGCGTAGTACACGGCAAGCTCAGGGACGTGGGCTATCATACCACTAAAGGGGGAGATAGTCAGCAAGGGCAGAGAGAGAACGGTAGGCCTACCCACTCACCCTGACCAGCGGAGCTCGTCTGAATGCCCTCAGACACCCCGGTCCATTCCTACCCTGTACTCCTGTTGGGTCTATGATAAGATCAGTAAAAGACCCTGGACTGCATTATTGGACTCTGTGTGGTTACTGCTGCGCCTGCACCATCACCCCCAGCATCCTATTACACTGCCCTGAGGCTACACTCCTCCCGTGGGGAGTTGTACTATTCCCTGCTGCATCCCCAACACCAGCCTCAGCGGTCTACCTTGCAGCGGCGGTCCTCTCTGACCGCAATCCACGGGTGGCGTAGTCGGACATTACCTACAGCACATCATAGACTACCACTGGTCTGACCACCCTGAGCCGCGGGATCGGGTTGCCACTACTACTCCCAGCATTGCCCTGAAGTCCGGTCTTGAGTGCCCCACGGCCCAGGGGCTGAGTCATTTGCATGGGGTGTCCATCAACCAGCCATCCTCCACTCCATCCATCTGGACCATCGAGAACATTTCATGCATGATAGTGCCCCGTCTCATGCTGCACATAACACATCTGCATCTCTGGCTGCTATGGGCATAAAAGGGGACAAACTTATGGTGTGGCACCCATGCTCCCCTGACCTCAACCCCATTGAGAACCTCTGGAGCATCATCAAAAGGAGTGTCTATGATGGCGGGAGGCAGTTCACATCTAAGCAACAGCTCTGGGAGGGTATTCTTTCCTCATGCAAAACAATTGAAGCAGAAACCATCCAAAACCTGACAAATTCAATGGACGAGAGAGTTCAGAAGCTCCTTTCGAACAAGTGGTCCTATGTGCAAATGTAACATCACCTAGAATAAAGTTTTGAGTTGAAAACTGTTTGATTTCAGTTTGTAATAACCTGCTAATGCTTATAATTTCAAAAATGACCATTTTTTTGTTCTTTAGTAAAATGAAAAGGTTGAAAACTCTGCTGTGCATAATAATTTGGAACATGCATTTTGAGTGCAGTTTGAGTTTTTTATTTTTTTAAAAATATACTGTTATCATATGCAGTTTGTACAAAAACCTTTCAATTGTACTCTAATAGTTATTTGACTGGAAAATTACAATGACTGCAATTCATATACGTAATTTGGGAAAATCTGAGAAAATATTATTTGCATAATAATTTGGAACACAGTGTAATGTATATTTTTTATTTTATTCTTTTTTTTACAGGTTCTATGGTACCCGGGTCCGGAGGAGAGTCTCCTCTTCTCCAGACCCGGGTACCATCCGCACATTGAAATGCATGGATTCCGCATGTACAGATGCAGTGATGCGGAATCCAGGCGTTCCAATGCAAGTCAATGGCGGCGAAAACACAGCGCTTCCGCAAAATAATTGGCAGTTCTGCAGATTTTTCCGCAATGATAATCCGCAGCGGAAATTTCCGCAGCATGTTAACAGCACATGCTACCAAGCGCTTTTTAAGCGTTTCTGCATTGGAATTGCCGTTGCGGAAATGCTTAAAAAACGCATAGTGGGCACACAGCCTAAGGCTTAGTGCCCACGATGCAGAAATGAAGCAGAAATTTTCCTGAGCATTTCTGCATCTCCTTGGCAGAAAAATGCATTTGGTTTTACATGTGTTTTTGACGCGTATTTGACGCGTATTTGCCTGCATATTTGCCATGCGTTTTTCCAATGCATTGTATAGGCAAATACGCATGCAGAAACGCACAAGAATTGGTCATGTCCGTATTTTTTTTGCGAGTAAAATCTGCGCAGAAAAAATACGGACCATGTGCACAGAACTTGCAGAATGTCATAGGAAGTCATGGGATAAGGTATGCAATGCGTTTCTGGAGCGTTTACGCGCTGCAAATGCGCACCAAAATACGCACCAAAAACGCATCGTGGGCACACAGCCTTGCTCTTAAGAGGGATTATATTCAGGAAACTGATTAATTCTGAGACTACAGTAGTCATTATAAGTGATGAATTTGGAGAACCCACTTGATATATTAGTTGTGTTGAGGTATTTAAATTGTTCTTGTTTGGTTTATTGCAAACAGCAGAAAGTTTGTAAATGTTGCTAACAAACCTAATTTGCAATTGGGGTTAAGTAATTCTGATTGCAACTATGTATGGCTCATGCAACGAGCCATATCACCAATAACCTCATTGCTGATCATAAGGGGTTAAATTGCTACAGTTACAGAGCTATAATATAATTTACTTTATATTTGATCTTAAGGAATTAAATTGCTACAACTAGGACTTAGCCAATGATGACCATATTGTCAGTTTCGAAAAGAAACATTTGCAAGTTGCTCACCACTTGGTGAAAAGAAAATGTTCTTTAATTACTTTTTGCCTATGGACATGGGGTTGGTTTGCTAAAGTACCAAGTTAATTATGTCTATGGACATAGAATAGTCAGTGACTGTGCCTTTTTACCTTCTATTCTTAAAATTACTATGGTGAGAAGTGAATGATTGTGCAAGTCGCCAGCTGTAAACTATAGCATGGATTGGATTTTGTGGCAAAATCATCACCCACAAGCATAAATCTTAGCTTAAAGAGTTATATCTATCCTAGAAAGCTATTAGAATAGGTGATGACTTGCAGTATAGTCTGGACTGACCAGTAGGATGCCCACTGGTCCCTAGCGGTGGCCCCAGTTGCAGTGCACCTTCATTCTCTATGTGAAGTATTACTGGTTTCTAGAAAAAAAAACTGTACTTTGTTATCAGAATTCAAACCAATGGATCAAAGAATAGAACCAAGTCCAAATTATTATAAACACATTATAATGACTCCTTGTGAAATTTTCCTCTGAGGCACCAAATGGCATATACAGTGGGTACAGAAAGTATTCAGACCCCTTTAAATTTTTCACTCTTTGTTTCATTGCAGTCATTTGGTAAATCCTAAAAAGTTCATTTTTTTCTCATTAAAGCACACTCTGCACCCCATCTTGACTGAAAAAAAAACAGAAATGTAGAAAATTTATTAAAAAAGAAAAACTGAAATATCACATGGTCATAAGTATTCAAACCCATTGCTCAGATACTCATATTTAAGTTACATGCTGTCCATTTCATGGTGATCCTCCTTGAGATGGTTCTACTCCTTCATTGGAGTCAAGCTGTGTTTAATTAAACTGATAGGACTTGATTTGGAGAGACATACACCTGTCTATATAAGATCTCACAGCTCACAGTGCATGTCAGACCAAATGAGAATCATGAGCTCAAAGGAATTGCCCAAGGAGCTCAGAGACAGAATTGTGGCAAGTCACAGATCTGGCCAAGATTACAAAAGAATTTCTGCATTACTCAAGGTTCTTAAGAGCACAGTGGCCTCCATAATCCTTAAATGGAAGAAGTTTGGGACCACCAGAAGTCTTCCTAGACCTGGCCGTCCAGCCAAACTGAGCAATCGTGGGAGAAGAGCCTTGGTGAGAGAGGTAAAGAAGAACCCCAAGATCACTGTGGCTGAGCTCCAGAGATGCAGTAGGGAGATAGGAGAAAGTTCCACAAAGTCAACTGTCACTGCAGCCCTCCACCAGTCGGGCCTTTATGGCAGAGTGGCCCGACGGAAGCCTCTCATCAGCGCAAGACATATGAAAGCCTGCATAGAGTTTGCTCAAAACACATGAAGGACTCCCAGACTATGAGAAACAAGATTCTCTGATCTGATGAGACGAGGATAAAACTTTTTGGTGATAATTCTAAGCGGTATGTGTGGAGAAAACCAGGCACTGCTCATCACCTGCCCAATACAATCCCAACAGTGAAACATGGTGGTGGCAGCATCATGCTATGGGGGTGTTTTTCAGCTACAGGAACAGGATGACTGGCTGCAATTGAAGGAAACATGAATGTGGCCAATACTCATGACTGTACTAGCTCAAAAGGGTACTTCTATTCAATACTGAGCAATGGGTCTGAATATTTATGACCATGTGATATTTCAGTTTTTCTTTTTTAATAAATTTGCAAAAATGTCTACATTTCTGTTCTTTTTCAGTCAAGATGGGATGCAGAGTGTACTTTAATGAGAAAAAAAAGAACCTTTTAGAATTTACCAAATGGTTGCAATGAAATAAAGAGTGAAAAATTTAAAGGGATTTGAATACTTTCCGTACCAACTCTAGATGGTATTTGTTTGGAGTTTGCTTTCTAGAATATTGCATCTTTTTCTGGATTGAGGATATATTAGAACTAAAAATGTGAACATCGATCACTCTCGTTGCACTTTTACAAATCTCATTCTGATATTGACTTTTGCTAATGAACTTTTCTGGTATTTTCTATTCCATGTTGCTAGGCAGGTGCCTTTGGCTATTTGTTTATATGTGATGCTAGGAAAAGGGGAAGAGTTATTTCAATTTGTCATCATCACTAAGCTCTGAAGTCTTTTCTTTCCGACAATATTTTCCAGCGTGCCTTACCTTAATACATGCAATTTCTTTGTTCAGCAAAGACTGCAGGCATCAATCAAGTGAAGCGCTATGCATAGTCAACTGATCCTATTTTTTGAAGGTGCTGAAGGGTTGTCTCTGTGAAGTTCACAAAGCTTTTAATAGTTATACACGCACTAGGGAGCTGCAGTGAAATGGAAGTAAGGCACAGCCAGGAACATAAGCCTCAACATAAGCCTAAACCTAGGCCTTCTCTTGTAAATAATACTTCTTTAGCAATTCTTTGACCCTTTAGAATAACAGTATGAAAATGCTCATCATGAGCAGAAAAGAGTTACTGCAGACTTTATATAGGTAGACAGCTCAATGTCTATTTACGTACCTGAGAGTCTATAGTGCTTGTTAGGCAGTGTTGCTGGCTTGACTTTACGTGGATCTATAGTGCTTGTTGTTAGGGCATATATTGGCTTACCCTAACAAGTTCCCTAAAGGCTTGCAGGTTTAAGACCTAATTAGATGGGCCAATAATTGGGGAATGTGCAGAAAAATATCATGGACCGCACCTCCAGAAAATCATACATTGAATTAATGCCGCCAGGCAAAAATATACATTACTGAACATGAGCTTCCTTATTTTAACATTCTGATCAGACTGTATGAAGCCCACTGCTATGTCACGGCAAATCTCTCAGTGGGTCCTGACTTTTGTTGCCTTGAAGGAGTGGTGCCATGCGCTAACCACCGTTGCAGCGACAATGCACCAGCACCCATACTGCAAGATTGAGTCCCCAAGACTCCAGGCCGCGCTGCCCCACAACCACAAAACCACAAAAAACAATGGCCACCACACAGCATCAACACCAAGTGAAAGGAGCCATGAAATTCACCTTTCTCAAGCTCTCAAATGAGAACAAAAATAGGCTGGACATCCTATTTTGCAGACTCCTGCTAATTAAAATCATCTGTGTCAAACTGGAGGAGTGCTGGTCCGAGAAAGGGACAGATCATGCAATGTGCTTAAAAAGAGCATGGACCGCACCTCCAAAAAATGGGTTTAAGACCCATTTAGATTAGCCAATAATTGGGGAACGAGCATTTATTCCAGATTCGGTCTTTCTAAACATGCCAGCAGTCACCCAACTAGCTAGCAAAATGCTCATAATTTTTAAGCAGGTTTAAAATCATAGTTATCAGCAGCACATCATCCAGTGTAAATAGAAGATTTGCTTCTAATGACATGATATTCTATGAGCATAAAACGATTGTATTAACGATCATTCTGTGTGAATAATGTTTGTTAGCTTGTGTAAAGAGGTCATTAAACCCCAGCCAATCAGTGATAATTTAATCACGTCTAAATATTCCCTTACTGCCCATATACACAGTCCCATAATCAAGAACATCTGTTCCTAAGAACGCTTGTTCCTGATTTTCAGCGAGTCTAAACATGTGACGTAAATGTGTGTATTCATTAAAAAAGGTTCAACATTTCAGCATTAGAATTTGGCCTATTAGAGCTCGTGCACGCGACCGAAAAAATCAAAAGAGTTCTATCCATGGTTTTGATGACTAACACTCGTCTCCGTGTTATTCAATGAGGCCATGCACATGTCCTTGGTCCGAGGGAAAAAAAAATCACAACATGCACGATTTGCCTCCAATAATCGGAATGCACTCAGCCATTCAAGTCTATGGGTCTTTCAAAAAAAATTGGACTGCATTTGGATGACATCCGAGTGTAGTCTGATTTTCATGGACTGACAGAATGGAGAAAATGGAGAAACTTCACTTTTATTCTCCATAGCCGAGAAAATCGGATCACAATCTGATCAAACTCTGAGTCTAATCAGAGTGTGATTAGCGTAATAAGAGAAAATACGTTCATGTGACCCTAGCCTTAGAGTACTTACAGAAAAGGACTTAAAAGAATAATCTAACAGTTTAAAGTAATGTGTTTTTACTGATAGAAAATTCTACTTTCAAGTCCTTTTTTTTAAGTACTCTAATAGGCTTCAGAGCTGCGTTCTAAAGCTGAAATGTTCACTATTATTGCACAGTAACCAGCTATATGTTTCTCTAGGGTCCCAGCAGCTCCTGGCAATTTAGGACATAATAGCCCGCTAAGTGAATAATACCGTTATTTACAAAATGTTGCAACAATAACTAAGACTTAATAATGAAACAAAACCTAAACAGACTGCTACTAGTTAGGAGGACACCACATATATCTCCAGGGGTTACAGGGTGAATGGTGGTTTAATGAAATTGCTTCTGCTAGTAATATTTAGGGTTGCAATCTTTTTAGAACCCATCAGAGTCAGAAGGAGAAAGCAAATCATCGTTTTAGAACAGCTGTTAGTTTTCCACACTTTTTAATGAAAGCGGAGTCACTATCAACTCATAGAAAACTGTATCAAGTTAAAGGAGACCAAAATATAAAACCTTTCTTAAGTATATTTATAAGAAAGAGAGACTGAAATTGGCGGCAGTTGGGCTCTTCACTGTCTCAATATTTTGACAGCTGTGTGGGATTTCTTGCTTCTGAGCTGGGAGATACCACAGTGTATGGGGAGATTGGGAGAATGCAACATTTAAACACTTCGGATTACTCAATTCTACATGTAATTCTGTAAGAAAAATGTAAATTGGATTTCGGTGTATTATGGAGCCTCAGGGATAAGAAGGAGTCTAGAATCTGCAACAGCAAAGGCAAATTCTGTCACAACATTCTTCTCAGTGTATTGTGTATGGCTGCCAGGGGCATAACTACAATCGTTGCAGGGGTTGCAACCACACCCTGGCCCTGGAGCCTAAGGGGTCAAAAAAATTCCTTTGGCCTATATGAAAAGACCAATACTTTTAACGACTTGCAATAATTAGGGGTCCCGTTGGAGCTTTTTTATTGGGGCCCGTGAGCTTCAAATTACGCCACCTATGGCTGCTGTATATATGTTGTGAGAGACAGAGATGATGCCTTTACAAGCATCTATATCCTCAAATTGAAGAATAACCATTTACAGGCAGCATCTTTTAGCTGACCTGCACAATACACAAGGATATCTTATTACATGACTGATAAATAGCAATATTCTACATTATTGAAATGCATTGATACATTCAATCTCCATGTCTCTGATTCTCTTTTTGAGAACTCATGAACCAAAAACGTGAATGAATTCTCAATTTTACATTATATGGAGCAGCAAGTCAACAAAGCGGCTGAACATTAGTGACGAGCAAATTGATTTGATGCAAATCAAATTCGTGTTGAATTCTATAATATTCAAACAATTTGTAATTTATCTTGCATGAATCGCTAAAAAATGTCAGACACCATTTTACATACTGTAGAAGGTTGCATCAGACCCAGAATGCTCACATGACCTCAGGCATTACTATGCAACCTTCCCTATGGTGGCTTGGGGCTATTATATCACATGGTGTCATGCAGCTCATCAGGAGGATTATCATAACCTATATAAAAGCCTAGGCAAGGAATGCAACAGCCTTTTAGGGTGATTTATGATAGTGAGAAGACATCCAAGTTCAAAGATCTGCATTACAGACAACAAAGAAAAAGCGCGCAGACACTGGACAAGTACTCCGGACAGTGGTGTGTTATGCAATTGGAGCACAGAATAATATTGTGACGCTGAGTCACTTCTCGCGGTCAAGCCGTGTGTCAGGATAGTCAAGGAATCCGAGGTCAAAAGCCAGGAGGGTCCTTCATAAACAGAGGGAAGAGACAAAGGCGTAGTCAGGTAATGGTCCGAGGTAAGAATACCATGAGGGAAGTGGTTCAAAGCAAAGGGAGCAGGCAAATTGAATGGTCAGAGCAAAGTTCAAGGTCAGGCAGCAAAGAGATCCAAAAGCAAAACACAAGGCATAGAGACACAAGCCACACAAAGCTGAATGTAGATCTGGCAGAAATCTGGGACTGACAGCCCAGCTAAGTAGCTGGGCAATCAACTGGGACAGGGAACATTTGAAGGCAGCCCAGAACCTCCCAGTGTCGGAATGGCTGGCCGAGCTGTCAATCAAAGTACTGACAGCTTCAGCACGCCCTGCACCAGATTGGATGGCTGAGCTGTCAGTAACTGCATCCCAGACTCATTGAGGGGTGGAATCGTTATAAATATGAGTGTAGTAATCAGTCTGGAAATAATACAGAGATTAAATTGATGGGGGGAGAGATAGGAGAGCTGTAGTAGCAGTGCCCACCTCACTGTGATCTTGTAATGAGCATCTGTCCTGCTACATTTGAATTACACATTTTTCATCATTCTTCATGTGCTAGAAAGCAGCAAGCTAATCAGCTCAATATTTTTTTACAGAAAAAAGTCAGAAATTAGTGCTGCTTGTTAGAAGAGAGTGCACTGAGTTTTTGCATTTTTTATGCAATCATTTTTGAAAAATGAAGAAGGGAAGAATAATTGTTTTCAAAGAGACAAAAATAATTTCTTTTTGTACACATGTTTTACTAGTCAAATTTTACATCCATATACCCTTTTGGGATGCTATCTTTTGGGATGTTTAAAAAACAAAGACAAGCAAAATACCCAAATAACTGGAAGTAAATGGATAAATTGCACAGTGCAAAAATAATGATAAATAATAAAGGGTATTTAGTTAACATAATTTTGATCAAAATAATGTAAAAGCCACTCTGCCACGTCACGGCAAGCCTTATGGGACAGTCCTAACTCTAATATTAAAACCTTACCATTTGTCAAGTGACATACATATGGATAAGGGCTGAGAGACTGAACCCCTAGTAGAAGCATAGACCTGAGAGGCAGAATGAACCTTTCAGCTCTGACAAAGGGCGGCCACACCCTTATATGCACTGAAGCACACTAAACTGCAAAGAAAAAAACTGGGAGTCTGAACTGAAACGTAAATTGATGTGCATGCAAAATGTAAATGTATGTTCACATAAGGCCACTAGACAGAGAAGAACCAAAGACAAGCTAAATACCCAAATAACTGGAAGTAAATGGATAAATTGCACAGTGCAAAAATAATGATAAATAATAAAGGGCATTTAGTTAACATAATTTTGATCAAAATAATGTAAAAGCCATCCTGCCACGTCACGGCAACTCTTATGGGACAGTCCTAACTCTAATATTAAAACCTTACCATTTGTCAAGTGACATACATATGGATAAGGGCAGAGAGACTGAACCCCTAGTGGAAGCATAGACCTGAGAGGCAGAATGAACCTTTCAGCTCAGACAAAGGGCGGCCACACCCTTGTATGCACTGAAGCACACTTAACTACAAAGAAAAAACCTGGGAGTCTGAACTGAAACGTAAATTCATGTGCATGCATAAGGCCACTAGACAGAGAAAAACTCAACTCCCACAAAGAAAATACCAAGCTGACATTTTTTCTTGAATAAAGCCATCCTTACTTTGTACTCTCAATTAGACTTTATATGTCTTTCATTGCCCATTAAGTCAATGATTTGACCAGCGGTGATGAACTATCGCAAAAAAGCCATATGTTTACTAGTTACACCTCTACACCAGGCAACTCTTACACACCTTATCCACATCGTCCCTGTGAAGATCTGAGATTGTGGGTTTTAATAACCACCTAAGCAGGTTAACGATGCAACAATATTTTATTCCTTACATCCATGGTAATACAGCAATTCCAGGTAAATGTCCAAAATACAGTTGTCTCAGTCCACAATATCCCCTCCCCGGGTCAGTAGTTCCAATGCCTTTATGCCAGGTGATATTCACAGTCCCCCAACTTTTGATTGGCGCACAGATTTCGTATCTCCAGCCAGTGTAGTCTGTAGTCACAGTTCACTATCCTCCATGTCAGATAAAATGATAGAAACAAAGGCATCCAGTAGTAACAGTTCTTTAAGAAAGTTTATCAAATCCAGATGACAGATCCCACAACTGTAGCACATTTATCCAGCCCAGTCGACAGCCTAGCTCTACTCCCTAAGCCATCGATCCATCTATGGTCCAGATGACTCTTGCAAGGAAAAGATACTTTCTGTTTCTACATAGAGCTTAGAAGGATTCAGCTACTCTGTTTTAAATCACGTGATGTCATAAACCAAAAGGAGCAATTGTAATTACACAGTGCAATATAATATGTTGATTGCAATATATTAAGAGGATGAAAACTTTGATGGGAGGAGTGCTTCTTTAACAGGCTTCCTGAAATAACAAACTCGTACCCAAGGGGTGGAAAGCCATTAAAGAAAAGCTCTCCTGAAATAAGAATTCTGTGGCATCTTTGCATAAAACTCTGTGCTGTGTTATTTCTTCGTCCTTTCTACTAAAATTGTACAAATAAATTAATAAATTATAACCTTGGTATTATTAATTGAGTGTTTGTCCTTACAAACTTTAGTACTGTCCAGTGAGTGTCACACTAGGATAGTGTCAAACTATGTAGGGAAGTGCTTCTTTGAGAGGAAAAATGGAACACCCAATTGTCAATTTATCAATAAATATTTTGGAGGAATAACAAAGCACACTTCTGAGGTCTGACGAGGAACACCACAACTCTAAGGTTATCGTAAATGATCCTCCATATTTGTTTGAGCATTTCATGTGGAATTGAAATATTTATTTAAGCAGATATCTCAGAAGAGTATATAAGCCCTTGCTTAAGCATTGATGTTAAAATGAAGATAAAGTAACAAAGGGCAAAATAATTTAACCACATCAACTTCAATGGTGGTTTTCCGACATTAAGGGAGTTGTCCTGGTTTGTGGAAAAAGTCTGCAGTCACTCTGTGTGTCTGCAGACTTGTGAATCCTCACAGTGCACACACTGTGGGCTGTTAAGATTCCCTGGTACCAGTGCCTGGAGCTGGTAGTCATGTGACTGCAAGCAAGGGATTTGCATACTCCCGGCCACATTCCAACTAGATGTGTCTGGGTTCACTCAATTCACTTTTATTAAATGAGGCCACACACGTCTAGTTGACACATGACCGTATGTGGCAAATAACATACCATCAACTGCCCGGCGCTGGCACCGTTGAATCCTAACAGCAAACAGTGTCTGCGCTGTGAGGATTCACAAGTCTGCAATCTCATAGAATTACTGGACAACCCCATTAATAATATTTAATACCTCATACCACAGCTGTGTATATAAGTGTCAAGCAAATTCCAAAATAACATAAAAATATGCTATTACAGTTGATATTTTTGTACAAAAACCAAGAAACATGATCATGATAAAAGGTGCATTAACAGTCATTCTCTGGGGAACCATTTCTCCTTGATTTGTGCAAGTTACATGCTCTGTACATTAAATTTCTCTCTTTTCAGTTTAAGTGGTACTATACGGTATGTTGAAAACTACATAGGCTATGATCAAGAGTGACCTTCAAACACGTAGACTTTTAGTAGCAGTTTTATTTTTAGCTGCTTTTGATGACACATCCATTGAGATGTACTGTACAAAAAAATAATACAGAGCCACTTTCATAATTTCAGCAAAGACGTTCTATAACAATTTGCAGATCGTTGTATTAACATGTAAGCTATGTTTATATATCTTTCGTTACAAATAAATTGCAGTATTGTATTACTGTATCTTTACAACAAAAACTATTGTATTACTAATATATACCAAAAAATAACAAAAGGTTTCACACACACATTCTGCAGTTATAATTCTACATTAAAATGTTTGGTAATATTTAAGCAGTAGAAATGATGAATCGTTTGAAATACAAATTTGCCAGGTTCGAAGAATATTTTTAAAACCTTCCTGACAGGGCTATTTTCCGTTTTTTCATTTTTGTTTTTTTCTCCCATTCTTCTAAGAGTCATTACTTTTTTACTTTTCCATCCACTTAACCGTGTGAGAGCTTGTTTGTTGCGGGACAAGTTGTACTTTTGAATGACACCATTCATTTTATCATGTGATGTATTTTAAACCATGAGAAAAATTCCAAGTTCGGTGAAATAAAAAAAAAGTGCAATTCCAGTTTTTTTATTTAGCATGTTCACTGTACGGTAAGACTGACCTGGCAATATGATTCTCCAGATCAGTATGATTACGCAGATACCAAACATGTATAGTTTTTTTTTTTATTTAAGTGGTAATAAAAAATCGAAAATTTGTAAAAAAAAATTTGTTTGTGTTGCTATTTTTCAAGACCAGAAATATTTTCACTTTTTGCAATATGAGGCTGTGTGAGGTGACATTTTGGGGTAGATACAATGTTTTGATTGCCTGTTATTGCATTTTATACAATGTTGCATCGGCCAAAAAAACATACTTAAGGTGTTTCGATTTTTTTTCTTGTTACGCAATTTACTGATTGGATTAATTTATTTAATAATTTGATAGATTGAACTTTTACGAATGCAGCGACACTGTCATGCGCCTGGGTTTGAAACCTTGAGCCTGTGCCTTGTGGTCGGATTCTCCAACTGCCGAGCCACAGCAGATACACCTTTTCTTTGAGTGCCTTGTTTCTGTTATCCTTGCTGCAGTCTTTTTAGGGTAACAGATATTTTCATTTGCTCATTTGTATGCCCTATTTCCTTTTGGGTGTGGCTTTTTATTCTTTCCCCTGATGGTATTTCCTGCTAGTGATAGTCATTTTTTGATGTCCAGCCATACTGCTGTAGTTTAAGTCAGTCAGTGGAAAATCAGCTAGGGTTTATCTCTTTGCTGTTTTTTTTCTTTACCCTGCACCTATCTTCTGTTTCTTTTGGAAGTAAGCGGCTTATTTTTTAACAGTATGTAATTAATCCCTTTGTATTTCTCTGTTTCTTTACTCACTCTGGGATCTTTTCTTTTTTCAGCATACTCTCTCTTCTGTAGGTAATTTGCACTCTGCTGTGCCCTCCGGTTCTTTAGGAGGTACGTCAAGCACTCGATGGCCTTTGAGGCAGCTTAGGTCCGAGTTGCCATCATCTATTTCTGTGGTTAGGGCTATCTCAGCTCATGCAGGATCCACTAGGGACTGCAGGCTCAGGATCTCTAAGCTGTACAGGAACCGCAGGGTCAGTGGCGGTTTTTAGTGTGTTACCTTTTTTCCCGAGTGAGTTGCTACACTATCATAACAAGCACCAAATATATGTATTTTTTTTAATTGTTTTATTTTTAATGGGGTGATTTGAATTTTTGTGCCTTTTTAATTTTTCAGATTTTTTTCAGATTTTTAAAATCTTTTTTTTTTCACTTTGCACTGTATTTGTTAGCCACCTTAGGGCACTTGAAGCTGCAATTGTCTGACTGCTTGTACTATACATAGCAGTACATCAGCACTGCTTTGTATAGAGTGTTACAATGCTGGGTAGTGGAACCACTGTGCTGTGGTACAAGGAGGGACTGGAGGGGCATAACTAGGGACCTCACCCAGACCGACCTTGGCTATACGGCGGCTTAGTCGACTCCATGAACCAAGGAAGGACCGGGAAGGTGGATCAGGTGCTACTCCGGGACCGACCTTGTGTGAGAGCAGGCGACTCTCACGGGACTGATGGCAGGCGCTGACTGGCACGGCCGATAAGCAGGAAGACGAGTACGACTGGTACGTAGGTAGGCCGGCTGGCAGGCATGGCTGTAGTCAGGCAAGTGAGTACGGCTGATAGACAGGCTGGCGGGCATGGCTGTTAGACAGGCTGGCGGGCACGGCTGATAGACAGGCTGGCGGGCAGCACTGGGACCTGAGGACTGAAGAGAGTGTTACAAACAAACTACAGCTTTCCATAAGCACCTCTATATTGGGAAAGGTGCCTGAAATAGTATATGTCTCCGACCATTGGCTGGGGACATCTTAGGACGGCCCCTTTAAAACACAGGGAGTGCGCGCATGCCCTAAGCACAGTGCCCGGGGATCTGTGCGAGGTGCACGCACCCCAGGCTGGCTCAGCGTGGGGAGCAGCCGGAGGATCGGCGCACACTGGCCCCGGGCTGTGGCGGTAAGGGGGTCGGCGTCTCTGCCGTGGGAGAGAGGCAGGAGGCAGAGACGCCAGCGCTACATAGAGAAAATCATAATCTCCTATGAACTCCATCCAAGGGCTGGCTTTCACAGGAGTATTGTATTGATTGGCATGGGGGTCACCATCTGACCCCCAGCAGTCATGCCAACCCATCGGTGCCCTGCAATCACGTTATGGGTGCGCTGATGGGCATGTGGAATGATGTGCTTTCCTGCTGGCGTGTGTTAAACGCCGCTGTCAGAGATTGACAGCCAGATTTAACCGGTTAACAGCCACGTACAGAGCTCTGCTCTACCCACAGCTGTTAAAGTCATTGATTAAATCATCCATTATGTGTTGGGAAATATTCAGGTTCGGCGTGCGAGCCCACATCAAAGTAAGGGAGCAGCATATGATGTACCAGTACGTCATATGTCGGTGAGGGGTTAAAATAATTGATAGGCAGCAAAGTGATTTGTTGTGAATCACAATACTGCAAAACCTCCAAATGCTTTGAAAAGATGTGTATAACACACTCAGGTCTCCTAGAAATATATACAATCCCTGTCAAGCTCTTTAACACAAAAATAGACATAGTAATGTCAAAGTGACTTCATCATACAAACGGATGGCAACCTGGAAGTAATCAACAACCTGTAATGTGGCTCTGTCAGTTGTCACCTGGCAGCTCTAAAAATGGCTATTACAGACAGAGATAGCACAATCCACTCTGTTTACCTGATCTTTGGGGTTGCCCTTTCTTTCACACTTTAAACCCTGTACAGGAATCTGAACGTACACAAGGGCCCATAGGTTGGTGTCTTATAGCTGTAGATTACAGTATGGCAATGAAACATTATGAAAGTGAATGCGGCCACACCGCACGACCCACATATAAGTGTGAGTGTGAAGCTGAAGTCACAAGAAATCCAAACCTGCTAGATTTCTTGGCACATGTGTAACAAAGTTGTACCTTTATACAAGTCACTGGTGCGACCATACTTAGAATACTGTGTACTGTTTCGGGCTCCAGTGCATACAAAGGACATAGTTAAATTAGAGCGGGTGCAGAGTAGAGATGAGCGTTGTTCGACTTGAACTGTTCGCCAATCTCAAATTCGAGCTGTTTTGGGCGGTGTTCGAGCCGTTCGACGAACACGAACGATTTGAAAAAAATCTGGCTGTTCGAGGTTATGTTCGATAACTGTTCGTGCACCAAAATCGTAACTGGATTTTTTCTCAGTAATGCTGTTAATCAATGTTAATACACAGTTTGAGTGTACAGTGGGCGGGGGGAGGGGCAGGGGATGGATCTCTGCAGAAATAATGAAGATCTCCATTTTTTTTTTCTTTCCCGCATTTACAGTGGGGAGGTGCAATCTGTCAGCCTATCAGCAGCGCACACACGCAGCAAAGTGCTTTTTTTCACACAAGCAAGGGCATGTGTCATTGGCTGTGTATGTCACATGTCCTTGCCCTATAAGACCCAGCCATTTTCCCCGTCGCCACCATTTTCTCACTGCTCCAGCTTGGTGTTAGACGGCACCGCTGCTGCTGTGGGCGCGCTATACAGTATAACTGTGTGAATTGCAAGATTTTATCTGAAATAGACAGATAGGTTGGAAGTAGGGACTAGTTGTAATTGCAGCCCTTTTGAGGGCTAGCTTACAGCATTTCCTAGGACTTTTTGCCAGGCAGGTCTGTTTTAGTGCTGTGCAAGTGTTTTTCACAGCATTTGGCTAAATCTAGCTAAGCAAATCCTTTTGGGCCTCTTGCAGTGTGTGTTAGTCAGTGGAGTAGCCTATCTGTGTTGCAAGCTACACCACCTGTGTATGTAATACAAATTTTTTACTGCACCTAGCCAAGTAAAACCTTTTGGACATAGTAGCAGTGTGTGTTACTCATTGTATTAGGCCATCTATACCAAGCTCCACCAGCTTTGAAATTAATAATAATTTTTAGCTGCATCTATCCCGGAAAATAATTTTGGGCCTGTAGCAGTGTGTGGTACTCAATCTATTAGGCCATCTATACCAAGATCTACCAGCTTTGAAATTAATAATAATTTTTAGCTGCATCTAGCCCGGAAAATAATTTTGGGCCTGTAGCAGTGTGTGGTACTCAATCTATTAGGCCATCTATACTAAGCTCCACCAGCTTTGAAATTAATAATAATTTTTAGCTGCATCTAGCCCGGAAAATAATTTTGGGCCTGTAGCAGTGTATGGTACTCAATCTATTAGGCCATCTATACTAAGCTCCACCAGCTTTGAAATTAATAATAATTTTTTGCTGCATTTAGCCCGGAAAATAATTTTGGGCATAGTAGCACTGTGTGGTACTCATTGTATTAGGCCAACTATACCAAGCTCCACCAGCTTTGAAATTAATAATAATTTTTAGCTGCATCTATCCCGGAAAATAATTTTGGGCATAGTAGCAGTGTCTGTTACTCATTGGAGAAGCCCATCTGTACCAAGCTACACCACCTTTGCATTTAATAACAATTTTTTACTGCATCTAGCCAAGTAAAACCTTTTGGGCATAGAGCAGTGTCTGGTAGTCAGTGGAGCAGCCCATCTGTACCAAGCTACACCACCTTTGTATTTAATAACAATTTTTTACTGCATCTAGCCAAGTAAAACCTTTGGGCCTGTAGCAGTGTCTGTTACTCCTTGGAGTAGCCCATCTGTACGGATATGCAGCGATACTAAATAACCAATGGTGCCCAAGCTTATGGCCTCCGTATTGGGCAGAACAAGTGCTGTCAAAAAAACAGACACTCCTGGAACTCTTCCCAATAGTGGTAGCAATAGAAATATGGGGCGCGCGCCTGGCTAACAAAAATATACGCTTCATAACAAAAAAACACCAGCCTAGCGCACTGCATTAAGAAGATGGCATCATCGTCTCTCCCAGTGCTAGGCGGCCTACTACACCGGCTAGCATTCCTGTGCCTAAAGCACAATGTATGGGTCCGTGCTAGCCACGATGCTGAGGGGTCTAACGCTACTGCTAACGCTTTATCACAATTCAATTGGCAGATTTTTACAGAGCTCCTCCCCAAGGCCCACCCATCGGGCAACAGTTGCCCACCCTCCCTATGGGATCTAGTGGCGAATAGTTGATGCCATTAATCAGAGCGTCAGTTGCCCCGTCGACGTGGCAAGCATACGGTAAGGCATGGGAAGAGTGGACATGACTAGTAGCAAGCAGACGGGTTGACCAATGTGAACAAGCCATATTACAAGTCACCATAGAATTTCTCCACCAGCTAAAGATGTGGGGCATATCAGGGGCGTCAGCGCAGCGGTGTCTGACCGGAGTAGCATTTCACTTCCAACTACTGAATTGGGGAGATGTGACAAAGAGATTCATCATCAGGCAATCCATAAAAGGGTGGAAAAGGGGTCAGCCATGTCAGGAGTGTAGACGTCCCGTCCCGTGTCACTAAAACTGATTTCTCACATCATATCCCTAACACCATTAACATGACACACAATTTGAAGCAGCACTACTGTCTACTGCATTTGCGATCGCCTTCTTCGGGGCGCTATGCATAAGCGAATTAGTCCCTCAATCCAAAATTACCACCAGTGGAGGCTTATTACACCAGGACGTAGTCATAGCCAATAATGCAATACGTCTACGCATATGCAAATCGAAAACGGTTCCAGCGGGCAGGGGCACTTGGGTACTTCTACAGCCCACAAACGGTGCACTGAGTCGGGTAACAATAGTAAAAACATATATAACCATCAGATCACAAAGTAATTTCTTCCTATCACACATTGATGGAACGCCATTATCAAGATACCAGTTCCAAGCTATATTTAATAAATGCCTAACATCAGCAGGGAACCACCCCAAAGATTACGGGACACACTCATTCCGCATAGGCGCGGCCACGGAAGCAGCAAGAGCAGGACTGTCAGAAACGGAAGTTCAGAGGATAGGGAGATGGCGATCCACATGTTTGGCGAGATACATAAGACAGGACTTGTTATCCTAACGTGGTTTGTTTCTTTTACAGGTGACGCTAAGCCAACAGTGTGGGTGATAGGCCACTCGTATATATATTGGGCAGAAAAAAGGGCTAAAGTCCGCCCAGGCGGGAGGAAATTAGAGTTTCATAACACATATTTCAACTGGAGAGGTATTAGGGGCCTGCAATGGTTACAGGTACTAATGGAGGTAATAATATACCACAAAAAGAACCAGACTTTGATATAAATCATGCTAACTCCATTATTAAGCATTTTACTTAGAAAAACAGAGTAATTACACATGCAGCAATTTTTGTGAAAAAGTATAAATCCATTTATTTTACATATATGCTGACAAACAATTAAAAACAGTTATTTAGCAGACAGTGAGCTATAGTAAATGATGAACCGATCAATTGGGGTGGTTTGCAGGCTTACAATTATATATCCTGAGTGGCATTAACATCAATCAAATCACATTGCAGTAAACAGTTTAACACCAGTCTTTTTAGTAATCAGAAGGGCTTTATCTTCCCCTCTCCACGGGAGGTAGCAAACAGCAGGCAGAGAAAAAACAAAACAAAAAAAAATAAACCCACAAGTCACAGTTTAACAGCACACCATTATATATATATATATCTCAGTCTATGCCTCAAGTGCAATCATAAATGCAGGCTGCAAACTATCAGTGCTCATGTACCCAGTGCACAGTTACCCTGTGCTGAAATCTCAAACCCCAGTTAGTGTCACCTCACTGAATCAAGCAAGAATATCTCATTTTGCGGTGTTAGCAGTGTCAAATCATGTGTTACATGCTATTACCAGTCAGGAAAGCTGTTAGGACCCACTTACCATGTGATCCCTGGCCCCAATGCGCATTTCGCACTAGCTTCCTCAAGGGGAGGTAATCAAGGTAGGGAGAGAGGCAAGAGGTCCGGTCATCTTAGTTATACAGGCCAGGGGAAACGACCTAGGTCATCACAAGAGCGCATAACTAATGGCAATAATGAAACTAGACACTGAGCGCTTCAGAGAATTTTTCACAAAACTAGCTATAGTATGGTCAGAGATTGTGCCGATAGCGGTATGGCAAGGTGCGCGAGACATCACGGCCATCGAATGGACAAGGCGGGTAATAAATATTCGGATGGCAAAATTTAGAAGAGACAGAGGCGGTGTAGTGATACAACACCAACAACTGGAAGGAGATAAAGCAGGCCTCATAAGGCCCGACGGTGTTCACTTAATGGATATTGGACAGTACATATTCCTGTCAGGACTCCAGGACGGAGTGGAACAAGCGTTAAGAGTGATGGATGGGGGTCAGAGTCCTGCATACGAGTACGCAGGATCCTCCGTGGCCTGGAAATAGAAAGGACATGTTGGAGAGTTACACTTGTTGGCCAACTTGCCCGTGTGGAGACACAGGGCATGCTGCAACAAGCTGAATTATTTTAGAAATAAAATGCCTTTCTAATGGAATGAGTATAAAGAGTAAATAAAGCTGTGACCGATCCTCACCCATCCAGTTGTAAGAGTTACATTATTGTATTGTCAAGGAAAGGGGGGCGGTAGGGGGGCTGAGCGTCTGGGTTTGGTTGGGGGTCCCCACAGTCTGCCTAGGCTAGATGCAGTTAAAAATTCTTATTAGATACACAGGCGGTGTAGCTTGCTTCAGAGCTGGGCTACTACGCTGACTAGTAGACACTGAAGCTTTGGAGCAGACCTCTGAGTAAACAGCTCTTCAGACTCAACCATCTGTGTTACCCCAAGCCATAGTGTATGTAGTTTCTTACGGTTAAAAGGGTGGGCGACCCAAGGTGGGCGACCCAACCCACCTGGAATTGACGATGCCAACATCACGTAAAACACAGCAAGGGGACTCCAAAAAGAGTCTCCATTTTTTCCAAAAATTGTGGCACAGACACCACTTAAGTGGCATCAATTGCCCCAGAGTTGCTTAAAATGGTTGGTGAGGTGATTTTACCAAATCCTCAAGCTTTTAGTCTCCCCAGGATGACACGGGGTAGAAAAGTCCTTGCGGATCCATGATTTGTTCATCTTTATGAGCGTGAGTCTGTCTACATTCTCAGTGGACAGCCGCGTGCGCTTATCTGTCAGCACACTACCAGCAGCGCGGAACACACGTTCAGAGAGAACGCTGGCTGCAGGGCATGACAAGATCTCCAAGGCGTGAGTGGCGAGCTTCAGACATTTTTCCAGATTAGAAGCCCAAAATGAGCAAGGGTCCAGTGACACAGTCATGGCTTCGATGTTCACTTGGAGATACTCCTGTACCATCCTCCCTAGGCGTTGACTATGTGTCAGACTTCTTGTCTCCTGTGGCCTTGCAAAGGATGGTCTAAAAAAGTGGTGAAACGATTCCACAAAATTGCTGTTACCAGCAGATACTGTGTTACTGTTACGGTTTGAGTGATGAAGACTCGACAGTCCCACGGTTGGCAAGTTAGAACTGTGAGATTCACTACGTGCACCACTGGTGTTTTGTGGAAAAGCACATGTAAGATTCTGCAACAGCCTCTGCTGATACTCCTGCATGCGTGAATCCCTTTCTATGGCAGGCATTATTTTGGCAAATTTACTTTTGTACCGGGGATCTAAGAGTGTGGCAACCCAGTAGTCGGGATTACTTCAAATTCTGACAATCCGAGGGTCATGTTGCAGGTAGTGCAGCAAGAAGGCACTCATGTGTCTTGCGCATCCAGGAGGACCAAGTCCTTGTTGTGTTGGTAGCGATGAGCTGCGGGATGCGAACGCCGGAAGTGAGCACACAGCGACCGTGCCCTCTGCAGAAAGCCATCTAGTCCAGGATAGTGGGCTAAAAATTGCTGGACAACCAGGTTCAACACGTGAGCCATACAAGGCACGTGTGTGACATTGCCCTGGTGAAGGGCCAAACCCAGGTTTGCAGCATTGTCGCACACGGCCTTCCCTGGTTGCAGGTCCAGTGGAGACAACCATTCATGAAACTGGGTCTCCAGAGCTGACCACAACTCCTCAGCTGTGTGCCTCACATTTCCCAGACATTTCAAAGTAAACACCGCCTGATGCCGTTGAGCCCTGCTGCCAGCATAAGGAGGTGTGCAGGATTCCTTCTGCGCAGTTAGAAAGTGGGTGGCATTACCAGACAGGCTTTGGGTGCAGGTGGAGGACCGAGAGGAGGTTGAGGAGGCAGAAGCAGTGCAGGAACTTCTAGATAAAGAGGATTGACGCACAACTCGTGGGGACGGCAAGACTTGGACAGCAGCCCCTTGTCCTGCTGTCACCATAGTTACCCAGTGGCCAGTCAGCGACATTTAACGACGAACCGAACCTGAACGCTGTGGGGGTGGCTCAACTCTAGTGCAGAGAACAGCGACCAAGTTTATTAAGTTAATGGGTGTACTGCAGTACTAAGGCAGGTTATTAACCCCTTCATGACATATGACGTATGTGTACGTCATATGTCATGTCCCTGCCTTTGATGGGGGCTCCGACGCAAAGTCCGCATCTTACCCCACACATGACAGCTGATTTAATCAGCTGCCATGTGGCTTTAACAGCCAGATCAGAGCTCCACCCGTGACAATTAAATAGTTAAACCCTTCTGTTAATCTACGACAGTGGGATTTATCACGTGTCAGCCAAAAGTGTGTCACAAATCCCGCTCATCTGTGTCCCTGTCATGTGATCGGGGGATGCCGAAGGGTTGCCATGACAGACAAGGGTCTGCAGAAGACCCCCATGCCTGTCATTACTATACTCCTGTGAACGCCGGCTCGTGGCCAGTAGTGTTGAGCCACCCCCGTAGTGTTTGAGTTTGGTTCGGTTCGTCGAACACCCGTATGTTCGCCGAACTGTTCGTCGAACTGTTCGTCGAACACCTTCGAACACCGTTAAAACCAATGGCAGGCAAACAAAAACACATAGAAACAAATAGAAAACACCTTCAAAGGTGTCCAAAAGCTGACAAACTGCTCAGAAGACATAACTAACACATGGAAAAGTGACAAGTACATATAGTCATGCGAAAAGAAAAGAGGTGGAGGAGTAAAAGGAGGGGGAGACACAGATATAGGCATGTCATGCCCTTCTAAAACCAAAAAAGTGCGAAGCCGACACGGCCAGTCCGTTCCTGCCTGTGCCACCTTCGTGTCGCCGGGTTTGTGCCAAGCCGCGGTGGACCCTGACGGCCAGCCCCCCTCTCCCAATACTGGTGCCTGTCCGCTGGTGGGTCGAGCCCCCCCGCGATGGGTGGGAGTAACATCGGCAGAAGAAAGACCATCTTCCAGCCAAACTAAGATGTCGACTTCTTTTCGTGGACAATGTGATACGATCCCTTTCTTACGGACATGCCCATCGCTACAAATTCCAGATGAGGCACAAAAACAGCAGGTGCTTCAACGGATATCAAGTGCTCCTTCAAGTGGGCTCTCCTCCACCTCAACTTCAACATCACAAATACTCCAGTCCTCAGAGGTGTCACCCCAATCGCACTTGCTTCCTCACAGCTCCCAAGTCTCCAGTTGCCCGTCTGAGTATGGGGTAACACAGATTGTTGAGTCTGCACAGCTGTTTACTCATACTATAGCCTGGGAAACGGAGGTATGCTCCAGAGCTTCTGTTAATCCAGACAAGGAAATTATCTGCACTGATGCCCAGAATCTTTATAAGTCGGATCCAGGACCAGATGAAGAAGGTTCTGAGCATAATGTAGACCCTGTTCCCAAACTGTAACTCCTGTTGGTGGAGACAATGATGAAGACGATGATGAGATTCAAATACCTGATTGGAGCGACAACTTGACTTTTCGGTCAGTGCAGGAAGAGGTTGGCTCTGAGGACGACGGGTGTGAGAACACACAGGGTGATGATGACGAGGTTGGAGATCCCACTTACTGTCAACCCACAGTCAGCCAGTCGATGAGTTCAGCAGAGGAGGTGGAGGAGGATGTGACTAGCCCAGGGGATGGGGATGACTCGGCACCCGGGCCTTTGCCTGACCTTGCGGATGTCGGCTCCCTGGCCCGTACCCTGTGGTCACTCTTTAAAAGGGTGGATAATTGTTAATTTTAAAAGAGTTCTTGACGCCACCTGTGGTATCTGGTGAGAAGCACCAGCGCTGCAGCAGTCCACTGAGGCCCATGATAAGGCAGCTCGATGGTATAGCTCCCCACAGGTGGAGCTAGGTCTCAGGGCAGCGTATGCAGGGGGAATGCAGGACAGGCAAGACCCAGCTGGGTCAGAGCAAGAACGGGAACGGACACTGTAGTCACTTCAGTACCTTTTACTGGTGGAAATTCAGGCACATCCCGGAGCACTGTAGGGTGAAGGGTGCATATCAGGATCCTCCCCAATGAGCGGGTGTAGGGCCTCCTGTTTCTTGCCTCTGCGTAGTAAGTTTCTGACCTGCCTGGAGCTAGGCCTAACTTTGTCTCTGTCCTGCGCTGGCTGACCTTGTGGTTGGGCTTTCTCTTGGAGTTCACGCTCCCAGTATGCGGGGCCTAAGCGTCTCCTGGGTCTGTTACGTATCAGCACCTTAGCGATCCTGGGACTTGTAGTTCTCCAGGGATTCCGGTTATGCCTTACTGGGTCATAGAGATCCTGGTAAGCTTGGATCCGCTGTCTGGTAAATGCTTTGGGGTGAGCTGGTTAAGCTCCTCTGCCCCTTATGTACTAACTCGCCACTTGCCTTCGGCCTACTCGGGCCCTCACTAGGCTATACACACTAACGGCAGCTTGCCGCGCTTCACCGATCTTATGGCGCCGGCACACCTTAAGCTCTAACTGGGCTCCCTGAATCTAGCTAGCAGGAGCCTCATGCTCCACTGCTGAACTATTAACTGAGTTCTCTAGACTAGACTGAGCTCCACTGCAGACTGACCTCTCTTAGGCTTCTCTACTGCAGGAACTCTTCAGAGGAACTGAACTGCCTAGCTCCACCTTCCCTATTTATATCCCTAACGGGCTCCCTCTGCTGGTCTGAGGTGGAAGGTGGAGATGTGTGAATGTTTATGGGGGCCTCTTGTGGAGGGTTCCATCAATGCACTCTTCTAGGATCTGTGATACCAAGCGCAGCAGGGCATCACAGATGCTATTGACGATGAGGTTAGGTTGCGCCTTTCTGGACAGAGACGGAGTACTGGAAGCACGTCAACAACTGCATCCTCAACCACAACTCTGCCTCTGACCACAAGTCGTAGTGGCTCTTCAGGTCGCATGGGCTCTAAGCCTTGCATAGCCTGGGCATTTTTTCAGATCGATAAGGATGACCCAACTCGTGTTATCTGTAATATTTGTCACCAAAAGCTAAGTAGAGGCCAAAAAATCCATAGTTTGAGAACTTCATGCATGTACCGTCACATGGATATGAAGCATAAGTTGCAGTGGGAAGCTCACAGTGCTACAATGCGGCCTAGCGGGCCGGGCCAACCACTGTCTGCCCCATCTGGTGCATCCGCAGCCTCTTCATCCTCTGTGACTGGGGGAACAGCAGTCACACATGTTTTTGGACGCAGACCTGCCACCTCTTTACCCGCAACAGCCAGTGTGATTGGTAGGTCGTCAGTTCATTGGGAAGTGGAAACACCTGCTAGTGTTGAGCGCTCTCCGACATCGAGAGCACCACCTTTGGATCAAGGCCACCTAACATGTCCCCCTGCATCTTCCTCACAGACCGGCAGTTTGCCGGGGACACCCTACTCAACCCCGTCTAAGCACAACAGCCAGCCCTCGGTCCCTCAGATGTGGACAAGTAAAAGACCATTTCCTCCTAGCCATGACAAAGCTAAGAGGTTGAATTTCACCATCTGCAAGCTGTTGGCTACAGAAATGCTGCCTTTCTGCCTGGTGGACACAGAGGATTTTCGAGACCTTATGTCCATCGCAGTGCCCCAGTACCAGATGCCCAGTTGGCACTACTTCTCAAAGAAAGGTGTGCCTGCACTCCACCAGCATGTCGCACACAACATCACCGCTTCTTTGAGAAACTCTGTGTGTGACAGGGTGCATTTCACCACAGACACTTGGACGAGTAGGCATGGACAGGGGTGTTACATGTCGCTGACTGGGCACTGGGTAACTATGGTGACAGCAGGACAATGGGCTGCTGTCCAAGTCTTACCGTCCCCACGAGTTGTGCGTCAATCCTCTTTATCTCGAAGTTCCTCCACTGCTTCTGCCTCCTCAACCTCCTCTCGGTCCTCCACCTGCACCCAAAGCCTGTCTGGTAATGCCACCTGCTTTCTAACTGCGCAGAAAGAATCCTGCACACCTCCTTACTATGCTGGCAGCAGGGCTCAACGGCATCAGTGTTTACTTTGAAATGTCTGGGAAATGTGAGTCACACAGCTGAGGAGTTGTGGTCAGCTCTGGAGACCCAGTTTCATGAATGGTTGTCTCCACTGGACCTGCAACCAGGGAAGGCCGTGTGCGACAATGCTGCAAACCTGGGTGCGGCCCTTCGCCGGGGCAATGTCACAAATGTGCCTTGTATTGCTCACGTGTTGAACCTGGTTGTCCATCAATTTTTAGCCCACTATCCCGGACTAGATGGCCTTCTGCAGACGGCACGGTCGCTGTGTGCTCACTTCTGCCGTTCGCATCCCGCAGCTGAACAACTTACATCTCTACAGAAGTCGTTGGGCCTGCCAGTTCACCAGCAGAAATGCGATGTGCCGACACGGTGGAATTCAACTCTGCACATGTTGCAGCGACTGTGGCAGCACCGACAAGCCCTGGTGCAATACGTTCTGACGTATAGCCTGGGCCAACAAGATCCAGAGGTGGGGCAAATCACGCTGCAGTAGTGGTCTCAGATCAGGAACCTATGAAGTTGGCGCGCCCCCTGGGCCGTGGGGTACCCGGAGCCGGGCCGGTAGACGCTGGGGGTTGTAGTCACTGTGGCGGTGACCCGGTCCGTGACCCAGGGCGGTCAATCCAAGGGTAATTTGAATATATGGGTTTTATAATGTCCGACTACGCCACCTCTGGAGTGCGGCAAAAGGGGCCGCCGCTGCGGAACAGTCCTCTGAAGCTGGTGGTTTTGCAGCAATGGTATTATTACTCCCCACAGGAAGAGTGTAGCTTCAGGGCAGTGTGGGTGGATGATGGTGGTTGTAGTGCAGGGAGTCAGTAATGAACACAGAGTCTGTGTGATGCAGTCCCAAGATCTTTACTCACAGTTGTTGCAGTCCAGATTACAGGTACCAGAGCAATCTCCCCCGTCGTGCTGTGCGTACTCAGTGAGGGGCTCAGTCCACCCCCAGATAGCTCTGGAGTACTTAGCAGGACCCCCTTCTGTGTGTCCTTTCTCTGGCCTTCTCCCTGCACCTCACACCCAGTGACACTTCTATCCGGTATCCTCGGGCCTTGGTGGGCGACTTGTGTTCCGTCCCCTGGGTCCTATGTGGCTACCTTCTTAGTGAGACTGGTGTGGACTTTGGCCTGCAGTACATGAAATGCTGCAGCCTCCGGTTTCTAGTTGAGCCTTGCTGTTTCTCCGCTAGTTGAGGGATCGGTTCCCCTTATCTGGCCTGACCCCTCTACCTCCTGGTAGCAGCGGGAGTACGGGTGGCCTTCTGCACGGCCCGTACCCCTAGGGTCCCTTCGGTTCCTGGAGCCTTCCTGCTCCCACTCCTCTCTTCTCTCCTTCAGTCCTGGGCCTCCCAGGCTAGGCCCGCCTCCGGAGCAGAGCTCATGCAGAGCCTCTACTCCTGTCACTTTTCCTCCTCTGACTGGCTTGCTCTTTCTAAGATGGCTTCCTATTTATACTCTCCCTGTCATGTGCTCCGCTAAGCTGCTCCCCTAAGCACCCACTACATAGGACCCTCCCGCCAGCTAGGGACCTGGGACTGTGCTCTCCCTTAGGAGTAATCTCGCCCTACCCCCACTGCGGGTATGTGTTGGATGCAGGTGTTAGGGTCCCGAGCCATACGCCTTCCTTACCTGTGGGTGAGATACCACACATCTGGGTGAGATGCAGTAACTCTGTGGTGACTGAACCCTCAGGGGCGCCACATACCCTTCTGCACAGTTTTGAAATGGTGACGAAGTTGTTTAGTGCTGACGACGATGCCATTATCAGCATGACTATTCCGGTGATTTACATGCTGGAGCACACATTAAACAGAATTCAGAGTCAAGTGGTGGGACAAGAGGAGGTGGAGGAAGTAGAGGAGGAGTCGTATGCGGAAGGGATAACATCTCCAAGGTCCAGACGGTCGACAGCACCAAGGCGGCAGGCATGGGAGGGTGGGGGAGAGGGATTAACCAGGGCGCATGGTAGCAGCCAAACTGTTGAGGAAGGTGCAGGAGCCAAGGAAGAAGTGGAGGACGAACTGGCGATGGGCATGGAAGACTCATCAGATGAGGGAGACCTTGATCACATTTCTGTTGTGCGAGGTTGGGGGGAGAGGGCAGAGGAAGGAAGCATGATTCTTACCTCGCTACCAACACAACAAGGACTTGGTCCTCCTGGATGCGCAAGACACATGAGTGCCTTCTTGCTGCACTACCTGCAACATGACCCTCGGATTGTCAGAATTCGAAGTAATCCTGACTACTGGGTTGCCACACTCTTAGATCCCCGGTACAAAAGTAAATTTGCCGAAATAATTCCTGCCATAAAAAGGGATTTACGCATGCCGGAGTATCTGCAGACGCTGTTGCAGAATCTTACATGTGCTTTTCCACAAAACACCAGTGGTGCACGTAGTGAATCTCACAGTTCTAACTTGCCAACCGTGGGACTGTCGAGTCTTCATCACTCAAACCGTAACAGTAACACAGTATCTGCTGGTAACAGCAATTTTGTGGAATCGTTTCACCACTTTTTTAGACCATCCTTTGCAAGGCCACAGGAGACAAGAAGTCTGACACATAGTCAACGCCTAGAGAGGATAGTAAAGGAGTATCTCCAAGTGAACATCGAAGCCATGACTGTGTCACTGGACCCTTGCTCATTTTGGGATTCCAATCTGGAAAAATGGCCGGAACTCGCCACTCACGCCTTGGAGATCTTGTCATGCCCTGCAGCCTGCGTTCTCTCTGAACGTGTGTTCAGCGCTGCTGGTGGTGTGCTGACAGATAAGCGCACGCGGCTGTCCACTGAGAATGTAGACAGACTCACGTTCATAAAGATGAACAAATCATGGATTCACAAGGACTTTTCTACCCCTGTGTCATCCTGGGGAGACTAAAAGCTTGAGGATTTCGTAAAATCACCTCACCAACCGTTTTAAGGAACAGTGGGGCAATTGATGCCACTTAACCCTAGAACGCATGACCATAAAAATCTACACTTTCACATACCTGGGACCTTTTAGGTCCCTGTGCAAATAACATGGAATAACTCAAACTCAAATGAGAAACAACTATATACATGAAGAATACCTAGAGTTTCAAAATTCTAACTAAAGTAATCTTGCAGAAAATAGAAAACAATTAACAGGGTGGGCCTGCGAGGCCCCAGGTATGCGTTCTAGGGTTAAGTGGTGTCTGTGCCACAATTTTGGGAAAAAATGGAGACTCTTTTTGGAGTCCCCTTGCTTTGTCTTACGTGACGTTGTCATCATCAATTCCAGGTGGGTTGGGTCGCTCCCCCCCCCCTTTTAACTGTAAGAAACTACATACACTATGGCTTGGGGTAACACAGATGGTTGAGTGTGAAGAGCTGTTTACTCAGAGGTCTGCTCCAAAGCTTCAGTGTCTGCTAGTCAGCGTAGAATTTTTAACTGCATCTAGCCTAGGCAATACTTTGGGCGTAGTAGCCCAGCTGCAAAGCAAGCTGCACCGCCTGTGTATCTAATAAGAATTTTTAAATGCATCTAGCCTAGTCTGACTGTGGGGACCCCCAACCAAACCCAGACGCTCAGCCCCCCTACCGCCCCCCTTTCCTTGACAATACAATAATGTAACTCTTACAACTGGATGGGTGAGTATTGGTCACAGCTTTATTAACTCTTTATACTCATTCCATTAGAAAGGCATTTTATTTCTAAAATAATTCAGCTTGTTGCAGCATGCCCTGGGTCTCCACTCTGGCAAGTTGGCCAACAAGTGTAACTCTCCAACATGTCCTTTCTATTTCCAGGCTACGGAGGATCCTGCGTACTCGTATGCAGGACTGTGACCCCCACCCATCACTCTTAACGCTTGTTCCACTCTGTTTTGGAGTCCTGACAGGAATATGTCCAGTCCAATATCCATTAAGTGAACACCGTCGGGCTGTATGAGGCCTGCTTTATCTCCTTCCAGTTGTCGGTGTCGTATCACTACACCGCCTCTGTCTCTTCTAAATTTTGCCATCTGAATATTTATTACCCGCCTTGTCCGTTCGATGGCCGTGATGTCTCGCGCACCTTGCCATACCGCTATCGGCACAATCTCTGACCATACTATAGCTAGTTTTGTGAAAAATTCTCTGAAGCACTCAGTGTCTAGTTTCATTATTGCCATTAGTTATGGGCTGTTGTGATGACCTAGGTTGTTTCCCCCGGCCTGTATAACTAAGATGACCAGACCTCTTGCCTCTCTCCCTACCTTGATTACCTCCATTAGTACCTGTGGCCATAGCAGGCCTCTAATACCTCTCCAGTTGAAATATATGTTATGAAACTCTAATTTCCTCCTGCCTGGGCGGACTTTCGCCCTTTTTTCTGCCCAATATATATATACGAGTGGCCTATCACCCACACTGTTGGCTTAGCGTCACCTGTAAAAGAAACAAACCACGTTAGGATAACAAGTCCGGTCTTATGTATCTCGCCAAACACGTGGATCGCCATCTCCCTATCCTCTGAACTTCCGTTTCTGACAGTCCTGCTCTTGCTGCTTCCGTGGCCGCGCCTATGCGGAATGAGTGTGTCCCGTAATCTTTGGGATGGTTCCCTGCCGATGTTATGCATTTATTAAATATAGCTTGGAACTGGTATCTTGATAATGGCGTTCCATCAATGTGTGATAGGAAGAAATTACTTTGTGATATGATGGTTATGTATGTTTTTACTGTTGTTACCCAACTCAGTGTACCGTTTGTGGGTTGTAGAAGAACCCAAGTGCCCCTGCCCGCTGGAACCGTTTTCGATTGGCGTATGCGTAGACGTATTGCATTATTGGCTATGACTACGTCCTGGTGTAATAAGCCTCCACTGGTGGTAATTTTGGATTGAGGGACTAATTCGCTTATGCATAGCGCCCCAAGAAGGTGATCACAAATGCAGTAGACAGTAGTGTTACTTCAAATTGTGAGTGTCATGTTAATGGTGTTGGGGATATGATGTGAGAAATCAGTTTTAGTGACACGGGACGGGACGTCTACACTCCTGACTTGGCTGACCCCTTTTCCACCCTTTTATGGATTGTCTGATGATGAATCTTTGTCACATCTCCCAAATTCAGTAGTTGGAAGTGAAATGCTACTCCGTCAGACGCCGCTGCGCTGACGCCCCTGATATGCCCCTCATCATTAGCTGGTGGAGAAATTCTATGGTGACCTGTCATCTGGGTTGTTCTCATTGGTCAACCCGTCTGCCTGCTACTTGTCGTGTCCACTCTTCCCATGCCTTACCGTATGCTTGCCACGTCGACGGGGCAACTGACGCTCTGATTAATGGCATCCACTATTCGCCACTAGATCCCATAGGGAGGGTGGGCAACTGCTGCCCGATGGGTGGGCGTTGGGGAAGAGCTCTGTGAAAATCTGCCAATTGAATTGTTATAAAGCGTTAGCAGCAGCTTTACACCCCTCAGCATAGTGGCTAGCGCGGGCCCATACATTGTGTTTTAGGCACAGGAATGCTAGCCGGTGTAGTAGGCCTAGCACTGGGAGAGACGATGATGCCATCTTATTAATGCAATGCGCTAGGCTGGTGTTTTTTGTTATGAAGCGTATATTTTTGTTAGCCAGGCGCGCGCCCCATATTTCTATTGCTACCACTATTGGGAAGAAAAATTATTTTCAGGGCTAGATGCAGCTAAAAATTATTATTAATTTCAAAGCTGGTGGAGCTTGGTATAGATGGCCTAATACAATGAGTACCACACACTGCTACAAGCCGAAATATTTTTTCAGAGCTAGATGCAGAAAAAAATTATATTGAATTTGCAACCTGATGGAGGTCAGTATAGATGGACTAATAGAACAAGTCCCCACACACTGCTAGAAGACCAAATATTTTTTCAGAGCTAGATGCAGAAAAAAATTATATTGAATTTGCAACCTGATGGAGGTCAGTATAGATGGACTAATAGACCAAGTCCCACACACTGCTAGAAGCCGAAATATTTTTTCAGAGCTAGATGCAGAAAAAAATTATATTGAATTTGCAACCTGATGGAGGTTAGTATAGATGGACTAATAGACCAAGTCCCACACACTGCTAGAAGCCAAAATATTTTTTCAGAGCTAGATGCAGAAAAAAATTATATTGAATTTGCAACCTGATGGAGGTTAGTATAGATGGACTAATAGACCAAGTCCCACACACTGCTAGAAGCCGAAATATTTTTTCAGAGCTAGATGCAGAAAAAAATTATATTGAATTTGCAACCTGATGGAGGTCAGTATAGATGGACTAATAGACCAAGTCCCACACACTGCTAGAAGCCAAAATATTTTTTCAGAGCTAGATGCAGAAAAAAATTATATTGAATTTGCAACCTGATGGAGGTTAGTATAGATGGACTAATAGACCAAGTCCCACACACTGCTAGAAGCCGAAATATTTTTTCAGAGCTAGATGCAGAAAAAAATTATATTGAATTTGCAACCTGATGGAGGTTAGTATAGATGGACTAATAGACCAAGTCCCACACACTGCTAGAAGCCGAAATATTTTTTCAGAGCTAGATGCAGAAAAAAATTATATTGAATTTGCAACCTGATGGAGGTTAGTATAGATGGACTAATAGACCAAGTCCCACACACTGCTAGAAGCCGAAATATTTTCTCAGAGCTAGATGCAGATAAAATTTATATTGAATTTGCAACCTGATGGAGGTCAGTATAGATGGACTAATAGACCAAGTCCCACACACTGCTAGAAGCCGAAATATTTTTTCAGAGCTAGATGCAGAAAAAAATTATATTGAATTTGCAACCTGATGGAGGTCAGTATAGATGGACTATTAGACCAAGTCCCACACACTGCTAGAAGCCGAAATATTTTTTTCAGAGCTAGATGCAGATAAAAATTATATTGAATTTGCAACCTGATGGAGGTCAGTATAGATGGACTAATAGACCAAGTCCCACACACTGCTAGAAGCCGAAATATTTTTTCAGAGCTAGATGCAGAAAAAAATTATATTGAATTTGCAACCTGATGGAGGTCAGTATAGATGGACTAATAGACCAAGTCCCACACACTGCTAGAAGCAGAAATATTTTTTCAGAGCTAGATGCAGAAAAATATTATATTGAATTTGCAGCCTGGTGGAGGTTAGTATAGATGGACTAATAGAATGATGCTATGCCCAAAAGGTTTTACTTCACTAGGTGCAGTAAAAAAATTGGTATTCTATACACAGGTGGTGTAGCTTGCAACACAGATAGGCTACTCCACTGACTAACACACTCTGCAATAGGCCAAAAAGGATTTGCTTTGCTAGATTTAGCCAAATGCTGTGAAAAAAACTTGCACAGCACTGGCACAGACCTGCCTAGCAAAAACTGATAGGAACTGATGTAACTTAGTTCTGAAAAGGACTGCAATTGCAATTAGTCTTTACTCCCAACCTATCTATTTAAGAGCACAGACCTGCCTGATAAAAGTCGTAGGAAACGATGTAACCTAGTCCTTAAAAGGACTGCAATCACAACTCTTCCCTACTCCCAAGCTATCTGTAGATTTGTGCGAAAATTGGCTTGAAATTAACAAGGTATAGCGCACACAGCAACAGCGGTGCCGTCTAACACGCAGCTGCAGCAGTGAGAAAATGGTGGCAACGGGGAAAATGGATGGGTCTTATAGGGCAAGGACATGTTACATACACTGACAATGACACATGCCCTTGCTTGTGTGAAAAAAAGCAGTTCGCTCTGTGTGTGCGCTGCTAATAGCCTGACAGATTGCACCTCCCCACTGTAAATGCGGGAAAGAGAAAAAAAAATGGAGATCTTCATTATTCCTGCAGAGATCCATCCCCTGTCCCTCCCCCCGCCCCGCTGTACACTCAAACTGCGTATTAACATTAATTTTCAGCATTACTGAGAAAAAATCCAGTTATGATTTTGGTGCACGAACAGTTATCGAACATAACCTCGAACAGCCGAATTTTTTTCAAATCGTTCGTGTTCGCCGAACGGCTCGAACACCGCCCAAAACAGCTCGAATTTGAGATTGGCGAACAGTTCGAGTCGAACACCGCTCATCTCTAGTGGCCGGCCTTAATAGGAGATCATGATTTATGCTATACAGTGCTGAAGCACTGCTATGTATATCATAGGCGATTGGACTATCACAGCTTCAAGTCTCCTAAGAGGACAATTAAATAAAGTAAAAAGTGGAGAAAAAAAAGAGTGTTTAAAGTGCACCTGTCAGCAGGATTGTGCTTAGTAAATCACATACACTGTCAGGTGGGTGCCATTACATTGAGTAAAATGATACCATTATTGATGAAACCAAGCAACCAAGAAATGCTACTGCGCAAGCGTGGGCGGCTGGGTCCATATTGCTGCAGGCAAATATCTTTTTCCTCTAGCAAAATGGCACCCCTACATGCACAATAGCATAGTTACATAGTTACATAGTTACATAGTTTATAAGGCTGAAAAAAGACAAGCGTCCATCCAGTTCAGCCTATTTCTTGTGCACTGCAGCTATTCCGCAGCGTTGATCCAGGGGAAGGCAAAAAAAAAACATGCAGTATAGGCCAATTTACATCACTGAGGAAAAATTCACTTCCCGACACCAATCTGGCAGTCAGATTAAATCCCTGGATTAATTAACTATCACTAAGTATAAGATGTAATTTTATTGTTCTCAAGAAAGGCGTCCAGGCCTCTCTTGAACTCATTAAGTGAGTTGGACATCACCACTTCCTCTCCCAGAGAGTTCCAGAGTCTCACGGCTCTGACTGTAAAGAATCCCCTTCTATGCTGGTGCAGGAACCTCCTTTCCTCCAGACGCATAGTGTGCCCCCTCGTCTTTGTCACCATCCTTGGTATAAACAGGTCATGGGAGAGATCTCTGTACTGCCCCCTGATGTATTTATACATGTTTATGAGGTCTCCCCTAAGCCTTCTCTTTTCCAACGTAAATAGGCCTAATTTTGACAACCTCTCTGGGTATTCTAGTCCCTCCATTCCCTTTATTACCTTAGTCGCCCTCCTTTGTACCCTCTCTAGCTCCAATATGTCTTTCCTGAGCACCAGAGCCCAGAACTGTGCACAATATTCTAAGTGCGGCCTTACCAACGCTTTATACAGAGGAAGAACAATGTTCTCATCATATGCCCCTATTCCTCTTCTGATGCATGCCATGACTCTATTTGCCTTCGCAGCTGCTGCCTGACACTGGGCACTCCAATTTAATTTGCTGTCAACCAAGACGCCCAGGTCCTTCTCCATGTCAGATTTCCCCAACGGTTTCCCATTTAATATGTATGGGTGACTGCTGCTTTTCTTTCCCATGTGCATGACCTTACATTTATCGGCATTGAACTCCATTTGCCATTTTTTGGCCCAACTCCCCAATTTATCTAAATCTTCCTGTAGCTGTGCCCTATCCTCATCTGTATTAACTACTTTACAAAGTTTAGTATCATCTGCAAATATTGCTATTTTACTATGCAACGCTTCCACTAGATCATTAATAAATATATTAAATAATATAGGGCCCAAGACAGACCCTTGAGGCACCCCGCTAGTAACCCTTACACACCCTGAGCTTACTCCATTGATAACCACCCTCTGCTTTCTATCACTCAGCCAGCTAATTACCCACTTGCACACATTATCCCCCAGACCAAGCATTCTCATTTTATATACCAACCTTTTGTATGGCACGGTATCAAACGCTTTGGAGAAGTCAAGGTATACAACATCCACTGACTCTCCCCGGTCCAGCTGTGAGCTCACCTCCTCGTAGAAGGCTATCAGGTTTGTTTGGCAGGAGCGATCCCTCATGAATCCATGTTGATATGGAGTTAGACAGTTATTATCATTAAGATATTCTACAATAGCATCTCTAAGAAATCCTTCAAACAATTTACCCACAACAGACGTTAAGCTGACTGGTCTATAGTTTTCAGGGTCACTTTTAGACCCCTTTTTGAATATTGGTACCACATTTGCTTGGCGCCAGTCTAGTGGGACAGTCCCTGTCCATAAAGAGTGCTTGAATATAAGATACAGCGGTCTGTCTATCACATTACTTAATTCTTTTAGTACCCGGGGGTGTATGCCATCTGGGCCTGGTGACTTGTCTATTTTGATATTATTTAGGCTTTTCTGAACTTCCTCCTGGGTTAGGTGGGTGATATTTAGCGGAGGGTTTACTTTATCACTCTGCATTTCCTCCGATAAATTGTTTTCTTTTGTGAAAACAGTGGAGAAGAAGATATTGAGTAGATTTGCTTTACCCTCATCGCCCTCTATGATTTTACCCAGCTTATTTTTCAATGGGCCAACTCCATCAGTTTTAATCCTTTTACTGTTTATATAGTTAAAGAACAGTTTGGGATTCGTTTTACTTTCCTTGGCAATTAGTCTCTCTGTCTCCTCTTTTGCTATTCTTATTTGTTTCTTACAGATTTTATTTTTTTCCCTATAAGATATTAGCGCTTCCTCGCTACCTTCTTGTTTAAGTTTACCGAAAGCCCTTTTTTTGTTTTTCATTGCCCTCTTGACTTTCTTATTTAGCCACATTGGCTTCCTCCTATTCCTAGCCCTTTTATTCCCATAAGGTATGTACCTTCTACAGTGACTATGTAGGATTGTTTTGAAAATTTCCCATTTTCTATCCGTGCTCCTATTACTAAAGATACTATCCCAGTCTATAAGGTGAAGGGCATCTCTTAGCTGATCAAACTTTGCCCTCCTGAAGTTCAGTGTTTTTGTGACTCCCTTGCTGGGCACCCTACTGAAGCACATGTGGAATTGTATAATGTTGTGGTCTATCGCTTGGCGCGAGATGCTACTGCGCATGAGTGGTGCCATATTGCTGCACCCAAATTCTTTTTCCTCAAGCAAAATTGCACCGCGCATGCTCAGTAGCATCTCAACCGAGAAATGCTACTGCGCATGCACAGGTGTCGGGGCCCATTTTGGTGCATGTAAATTTAAAGGAAAACACAAATCTTTTATCTTTTTTTCCAATATTTTAATAGTGACAAATGTTCCTCATTTTCTGCCTTTACAAATGCATCATTATTTACTTTCTCTGGATATCCTAGCTGTTTAATTCTATCTCCCAATTCAAAAGCTTGTTTGATGAAGTCCTCTCCTCTATTATTAATGCGTGTTCATCTTAAAAACTGTCCATATGGTAAGGAATTTTTAACATGACAAGGATGGTAACTAATATCTTTCCTCAAAAGGGAATTACTTGCAGTTGGGTGGCGATATTTCTTAGTGTGAATAGTGTCATTAATAATGCTCACTTCCACATCAAGGAACTCAATCTTCTCTCCCCTCAATGTGTTGGTAAAATGCATGTTCATATCATTACCATTTATTTAGTTGATGAATTCAGAAAATTGAACTGAACCTGCCAAGACAATGAAAACTTCATCTATAAATCAAAGATATAATTTTAAATATTTGACAAATGGAATAGTAATATTGTAGATCATCCGGTCCTCAAATTCTGCTTGGAAGATATTATCAAAACTTGGTGCCACAGGCATCCCCATCACAGTTTCTGCTATCTGTGTGAACCAGCAATTATCAAAAGTGAAGGAATTATGGCTTAAAGAGGTAGTCCACTACTATAAATAATCCCCCCATCTATTTAAACTTTGAAAAGATGTTTTTTGTAATTAGTTACCTTCTGTTGTTATAAGTGTCTTTGAGCGGCGCTATTGCTGACCGCTTACTGGCCATCACATGACCCCGACTACAGCCTGCTCTGACAGCCGCTGATGTCACGTCAAGTTCTGGAACGCAGAGGTGTGAACCAGTGACATGCACCCCCCTGAGCGACTAGGTTGTGGACAGGGTTTCACTGCACGTTGCTGCCTAGTATCCAGCGCATGCTTGCAGCCAATGAATGCAGACGATAAAGGCAAACCGCGCACTGGATGCTGGGCTGTGATGTGCGGTGAAACCCCGCCTGCAGCCTAGTCGCTCAGGGGAAAGCACGTCACTGGGTCGCGCCTCTGGGTTCCCTGAACTTGACATGACATCAGCGGATGTTAGAGCAGGCTGCATCTTGGGTCACATGATGACCAGTGAGTGGTCAGCAATAGCGCCACTCACAGGCACTTATAACAACAGAAGGTAATTACAAAAAACTTCTTTCCAAAGTTTAAATCGATGGGGGCATTATTTATAGTAATGGACAACCTCTTTAATATAAATTTAAATGATTCACATACAGAATCCACAAATAGCTCAGTAGATTCTATTTTGGACAGTAGATGATTGACCTCCTGGAAACCTGCATCTTGCAGGATGCGGGTATGCAAGCTCCCAACATCGACTGAAGAACTAAAAAATATAATGCTATGGGCAGTGCACTAGATTCTGTAATGACACATTGATCGAGAGAACTAGTCTGATAGCGATTTATAGAGTCAGGAAGGAATTTTTCCCCTGCTTCTTTTGGTTTTTGACTATGTCTAGATAAACATGTTGGGTTATAGGTTGAGCTTCATGGATTTTTTTCAACCTTAAAACCATTTATCTATTAACTCAGTAAAGTGGTCACAATGCAACCATATTTACTTTTGTTATTATGTAACATCGTCATACTAAAATCTTTGGCCAGGATATGATAGTTCAAAGTTTCTGTGTAGCCCCAACCTTGAAGGGGTTGTCCACCTGTTTTTTTTTTCCATTTTAAAGAAGCAAAGTTTTTATCCTCTTAATATATTGAAATCATCATGTCATAAAGCACTGTGTATTTACAATTGCTTATTTTTCCCTTCTACCCAGTAAATTCTTTTCTTTTCCATTAGGTCTATGATATCACGTGATTAAAAACAAACAAGTCCTTCTAAGCTCTGTGTAGAAACAGGAAGTCTATTTTCCTTGCATGAGTCAACATTATAACAAATAATAATAATAATAATTTTTTATTTATAGAGCACGAAGATATTTCGCAGCACTTTACATTTTAGAGGGTGCTTATACAATTAAGACATTAAAGAATAACACATAACACAACAAATAACAAAAGGAGCGAGGCCCTTACAATCTATGAGGAAATAGAGGAGTGACGAAAGGTAAAAGATACAAAGTGCTTGTATTGCATAGTCCAGCCACCAATATAATAAATAGAGTATTCACATAATGCTGCATTCTCAATTCGGTCACCAGCCAGAATGTGTACAAGTACAGACATGGTAGAGCATGGAGGGTGTGTGAACAGATGCTATGAGGGTCCTTATTTTGAAGAAAATTTTGTATGGGCAAAACGGGGAAAGTTGCATAAGTAAGGTGAGGTGATAGACCAGTCTATAGAAATGCATTTTTAGGCCGCATTTAAAACTGTGGTTATTGGGAATTAATTGAATTGTTCTTGGTTGTGCATGTCAAAGAATTGGTGCAGCACGCGAGACGTCTTGGAGATGGTAGTGTGAGGTTTGGATTATTGAAGATGTTAATCTTAGGTCATTAGCAGAATGGAGGGCACGGATAGGGTGGTAGACTGAGACAAGGGGGGAGATGTAGGGTGGTGCTGAACCGTAGAGAGCTTTGTGGGTGAGAGTGATAAGTGTATATTGAACTCTGTAGTGGATGGGCAATCAGTGCAATGACTGGCACAAGCAAGAAGCATTGGTGTAGCGGTTGGAAAGGAATATGATTAGTGTTGAGCGAGCATGCTCGACACTGCTCGGTACTCGCCCGAGCATCTCGCTACTCGGGATGTTCGGCGAGCACCGAGCATTTCTGGGTTACTCAGGCGGGAGCTCGGGTCTCCGCCCTGCACGTTTGCCGCTCTTTACAGAGCCAATGAACATGCAGGAATTGCCAGCCAGTCACTGTAATGCCGTAGCCATGTTGTTTGTGGGCATTACAGTGATAGGCTGGCCGCACAGCGTCACCTCGAGTATTTAAAACCGGGCGCCGCCATCTTGGACACAGTCGCTCCGGATCAGACAGTGTAGGGAGAGTGCTGCTGAGTTAGGGAGAGATATATAGTGCAAAATAAGTAGTGTAGGGTCTTTAAAGCCTGCAAAATCAAACAAACAGTCCTTCTCAGGACTAATATCCATCCCAGATATCAGGCAGGCAGGCTGTATAGGAGACGCAGTGGTTATACCAGCAAACGCTGCATTACAGTCCTGTGTGCTCCTGCTGGTCAAATTGCTAGATTTATCCCCCGGTCTCAGGGGCCAGGAAAAATCCTTTCTTTTTTCATCTAAATCCTGTATTTTTTTTCCCTCAGTCAGACTGTACAAATACGCGTCTTATTAACCTTTTGGTATCCCCCCCCCCCAAAAAAAAATTGAGTGTGTCTGTGACTGTTCAGACACCAATATATCTGTTTAAAAGAATCTGGTGTAGGCCAGACAACTAGAACTGTGGTTTTGCAGTTCCACGGGTCAAATCTCTGTATTATCCTGCTTTTGCCATTTTTTCCATAAAAAAAAAACAGTAATAGTGTCTCCCTGACTGTTCAGACACAAGTATATCTGTTTAAAAGAGTCTGGTGTAGGCCAGAGAAATAGAACTGTGGTTTTCCTCTTCCACGGTTCAAATCTTTGTATTATCCTGCTTTTGTCATTTTTTCCATAAAAAAGAACAGTAATAGTGTCTCCCTGACTGTTCAGACTCAAATATATCTGTTTAAAAGAGTGTGGTGTAGGCCAGATAACTAGAACTGTGGTTTTGCAGTTCCATGGTTAAAATCTCTGTATTATCCTGCTTTTGCCATTTTTTCCTTAAAAAAAACAACAGTAATAGTGTCTCCCTGACTGTTCAGACACAAATATATCTGTTTAAAAGAGTCTGGTGTAGGTCAGATAACTAGAACTGTGGTTTTCCTCTTCCACGGTTCAAATCTCTGTATTATCCTGCTTTTGGCATTTTTTCCTTAAAAAAAAACAGTAATAGTGTCTCCCTGACTGTTCAGACACAAATATATCTGTTTAAAAGAGTGTGGTGTAGACCAGAGAACTAGAACTGTGGTTTTCCTCTTCCAAGGTTCAAATCTCTGTATTATCCTGCTTTTGGTATTTTTTCCGTAAAAAAAAACAGTAATAGTGTCTCCCTGACTGTTCAGACACAAATATATCTGTTTAAAAGAGTCTGGTGTAGGCCAGAGAACTAGAACTGAGGTTTTCCTTTTCCACGATTGAAATCTCTGTATTATCCTGCTTTTGGCATTTTTTCCGTAAAAAAAAAACAGTAATAGTGTCTCCCTGACTGTTCAGACGCAAATATATCTGTTTAAAAGAGTCTAGTGTAGGCCAGAGAAACAGAACTGTGGTTTTGCAGTTCCACGGTTCAAATCTCTGTATTATCCTGCTTTTGTCATTTTTTCCGTAAAAAAAACAGTAATAGTGTCTCCCTGACTGTTCAGATACAAATATATCTGTTTAAAAGAGTCTGGTGTAGGCCAGAGAACTAGAACTGTGGTTTTCCTCTTCCACGGTTCAAATCTCTGTATTATCCTGCTTTTGGCATTTTTTCCATAAAAAAAAAACAGTAATAGTGTCTCCCTGACTGTTCAGACACAAATATATCTGTTTAAAAGATTCTGGTGTAGACCAGAGAACTAGAACTGTGGTTTTCCTCTTCCACTGTTCAAATCTCTGTATTATCCTGCTTTTGGCATTTTTTCCGTAAAAAAAAACAGTAATAGTGTCTCCCTGACTGTTCAGACACAAATATATCTGTTTAAAAGAGTCTGGTGTAGGCCAGAGAACTAGAACTGTGGTTTTCCTCTTCCACGGTTCTAATCTCCTTTTTTTTTACCCTTTTTCCATTGATAGTGCGAGTGTAAGCTGTTTTACTTCATTTACAATTGGCAAGGCACGTGGCAAGGGACGTGGAACTGGACGTTCTGGTGATGGTGCGTGTAGAGGATGGGACCATGGCCAAGGTGAAAATGTGCCACAACCAACAGCCACATCTTCTCGCCACCACTTCTTGACCGAATTACTAGGGAAGCACACTACAACACCAGTATTGCGAACTGATCAGTGTGAACAGGTTATTAATTGGATAGCAGATAATACTTCCAGTTACCTGGGCACCACCACCTCCGGTCTGTCTTCCACACGGTCAAGTTTTAGTAGCCGTGAGTCTCGACCGCATACTCCTCCTCACTCTGATGCTCCTTCCTCCCACCAGGCCGAGTGTCGTCAGACAGCAACTGATCCCACACTTGGACACTCTGAAGAGCTGTTCACTGGTCCATTTCCATATTTGTGCCCCTCGCCTGCTCCACTTGAAGTGGTGGAAGAGGAGATCCCATGTAGCAATGGCCAAATATTTGAACAGCCACGGCCAGAGGAAGTCGACGCAGGCAATTTTTCACAAGAGGTGGACGATGACGAGACACAATTGCCACGAAGTGAGGAGGAGGAACGTGGTGCGCAAGTGGAAGAGGAGGAGGTGTTGGATGATCTAGTAACTGACCCAACGTGGCAGGAGGACACGCAGAGCGAGGCCAGCAGCACACAGGGGGAGGAAGGCAGAGTACCCCAACAGGCAGGAAGAAGCAGTGTGGTGGCCGCACACAGAAGGCGGGCAACAGTTCCCCGTAACACCAACACGAGGGACGTTGCCAGTACAACCGGTAGGTCTTCCAGAGTCTGGAATTTTTTTAAAGACTCTGCTGATAGCCCCAAAAAGGCCATTTGTACCACCTGCCATGCGAGCATCAGCAGGGGTGACAAAACTACCAGCCTGCCCACCACCAGCATGATCAGGCACATGTCAGCAAAGCACCCGACTTTGAGGGGCTAATCCCAGGGACCACGACCAGTGTCAGCGGGTGTCACCACTGCTTCTTCAGCTGTTGTGCGTGTAAGAGAACCACCTGTTGTGCATGCAAGGCAATCCCCTGTCCATACTGCATGCAAAGATGCCCCCTCCTTTCAGTCTTAACTTGTTATGGCAGTTTCTCAAGAAACAGAATCCACGTCCACGTCCTACCGCAGCATTCAATTGTCCTTATCCTAGACCTCTGAACGAAAGCACAAGTTCGCAGCCAACGCCCCACAGGCCACAGTCCTAAATTCACACATTTCACGACTGCTTGCGTTGGAAATGCTGCCTTTTAGGCTGGTGGAGACGGAATCCTTCTGCAACCTTATGGCGGTGGGCGTCCCTTGGTACTTGGTCCCCAGCCGACACTATTTTGCCCAGTGTGCCAAGCACGTGTCCCAAAACATCTGCCGTGCCCTCAACAACGCAGTTACTGGGAGAGTCCACCTGACAATGGACACGTGGACAAGTGCTTGTGGCCAAGGACGGTACATCTTCCTGACGGCACACTGGGTAAACATAGTGGAAGCCGGGACCCAGTCAGACCTTGGGACGGAACACATCCTCCCCACACCGAGGATTGCGGGCCCTATGTCAGTCAGAGTTGCCCCCACAGTGTACAGCTCCTGTGCATCATCCTCCTCCTCCTCCTCATGTTCAGCCTCCATCTCAGATATCACCACATCAGTTACAAGCTGGAAGCACTGCAGTACAGCCTCAGCCAAGCGGCAACAGGCTGTGCTGAAATTCATAAGCTTAGGTGATAAACCTCACACTGCTTGTGAGTTGTGGACAGCTGTGAAAGACCAGGCAGATCTGTGGCTGAGACCGCTGAACCTGGACACGCTGAATCGTGTGTGACAATGGCCGTAACCTGGTGGAGGCTCTGAGGCGAGGCGAGATCACACACGTACCATGCCTGGCTCATGTGCTTAACCTCGTGGTTCAGCTTTTTCTTAAATCGTACCCTAAGTTGCCAGATCTGCTCGTCAAAGTACGCCGCCTGTCAGCTCATTTTCGGAAGTCGGCTACAGCTTCCGCCACCCTTGCTGTGTTGCAGCAGGGTTTGCAGCTTCCGTCACACCGACTGATGTGTGATGTCCCCACACGTTGGAACTCTACCCTCCACATGTTGCAAAGGATTTGTGAGCAGAAGAGAGTAGTTGTGGAGTACCAGCTGTAACAAGGCCGTCGATATTCAGGTCAGACTCCACACATAAGACCTCAGGAGTGAACCTGAATGTCTGACAAATGTACCATCTTGACAAACTTTGAGGAGTCCACCAAGATGGTGAGTGGCGATGACGCCATTATTAGCGTCAGCATCCCACTTGTCTGTCTTTTGCAACGCTCTCTGCAGAGAATTAAAGAGGAGGCATTGCAGCCAGAGTATGATGAGATGGATCAAGAAGCCGTAGCGGGCGATTACACACAGCCCAGCCTCATCTCATCCCAAAGTGCATTGGGGGACAATGAGGGAGAGGAGGAGGAGGAAGAACAGGAGCTGGTATCATGCGCTGTAGACGGTAGTACCTGTACAAGTGTCATACCGTCGGTTCAGCGTTGGTGGCCTGAGGACAGGGGGGAGGAGGAGGAGGAGGAGGAGAGCATGGTCAGACGTCATCTTGGTGAGGACACGGAAGTCTTGCCCGTTACCAGTCTGGTACGCATGGCTGACTTTATGTTACGCTGCCTTAACCGTGACCCTCGCGTTGTCAAAATGTTGGGTGACAGTCATTACTGGTTGGTGACACTTTTAGACCCCCACTACAAGGAGAACTTTCACTCTCTTATTCCTGAGGTGGAGAGGTCTACAAAAATGTGGCAGTACCAGAAGGCCCTTGCTGCAGAACTGTTAAAAAAATTCCCATCTGAACACGCTAGCGGCAGAAGTCACAGTTTGTTGACCAACCAAGGCGTACAGGCGAGAGAGACGCAACTCCAATCCAGCAGAGGCAGGGGAACACTGTCAACATTCTGGGACAGTTTTCTGAGACCCGCCCAGCTTATGGGCCCTGAGGCGCGGGGTACTATCACAAGGAGTGGAAAGTTTCAAAAGATGGTGAGGGAGTACCTTAGCGACCGTACCAGCATCCTCCGTGATTCCTCTGTGCCTTTTAATTATTGGGTATCCAAGCTGGACACTTGGAATGAACTAGCTCTGTACGCCTTGGAGGTCCTGGCCTGCCCTGCCACTAGCATTTTATCGGAGCGTGTTTTTAGTGCCGCTGGGGGAATTATAACTGATAAGCGCACTCGCCTGTCAACTGACAATGCTGACAAGCTGACCCTTATCAAAATGAACAAGGGCTGGATTGGGCTAGACTTCTCATCACCACCAAATGACAGCAGAGTAACATAAAGTCAAATCCACTGTGTTATTTCGGGAAGTGTATTCCCATGCACCACTTCACACCCACACATGGGTATACGCCTCCTCATTTCAGCTATATTTTGCTCTTCTCCTTATCCTCAGCCTCCACCACCACTATACCACCAGGGTGACCGTGGTCCGTGTTGCCAGCATTGCAAGTTCCTCCGTCCTAATTTTTGGCAGCTTTTGCTTGGAAGGCAGAGGCAAAGACTATGGGAGACCCACTCCCCAATAATGGGAATAATGTTTTTAATATGCTTTACTGCATGGCTCTTGTTTGCTAGCATTGCAAGTTCCTCCGTCCTAATTTTTGGCAGCTTTTGCTTGGAAGGCATAGGCAAAGACTATGGGAGACCCACTCCCCAATAATGGGAATAATGTTTTTAATATGCTGTACTGCATGGCTCTTGTAAGGGGCATTAAAACTGTCTTGTTAAGCTACTGCAACCTCCACCACTTCTCCAAGGGGCATTAAAACCATCTTGTTAAGCTACTACGACTTCCACGTCTCTTTTAAGGGGTATTAAAACCGTCTTGTTAAGCTACTGTGACCTCCACGTCTCTTCCAAGGGGCATTAAAACCATCTTGTTAAGCTACTGTGACCTCCACCGCTCTTCCAAAGGGCATTAAAACCGTCTTGTTAAGCTACTGCGACCTCCACTGCTCTTCTAAGGGGCATTAAAACCGTCTTGTTAAGCTACTGTGACCTCCACGTCTCTTCCAAGGGGCATTAAAACCGTCTTGTTAAGCTACTGCGACCTCCACCACTTCTCCAAGGGGCATTAAAATCATCTTGTTAAGCTACTGCGGCCTCCACCACTTCTCCAAGGGGCATTAAAACCGTCTTGTTAAGCTACTACGACCTCCACGGCTCTTCCAAGGGGCATTAAAACCGTCTTGTTAAGCTACTGCGACCTCCATCGCTCTTCCAAGGGGCATTAAAACCGTCTTGTTAAGCTACTGCGACCTCCACCGCTCTTCCAAGGGGCATTAAAACCGTCTTGTTAAGCTACTACGACCTCCACGTCTCTTCCAAGGGTATTAAAACCGTCTTGTTAAGCTATTGCGACCTCCACCGCTCTCCCAAGGGGCATTAAAACCGTCTTGTTAAGCTACTGTGACCTCCACGTCTCTTCCAAGGGGCATTAAAACTGTCTTGTTAAGCTACTGCGACCTCCACCGCTCTTCCAAAGGGCATTAAAACCGTCTTGTTAAGCTACTGTGAGCTCCATGTCTCTTCCAAGGGCATTAAAACCGTCTTGTTAAGCTACTGCGACCTCCACCGCTCTGCCAAGGGGCATTAAAACCATCTTGTTAAGCTACTGCGACCTCAACCACTTCTCCTAGGGGCATTAAAACCGTCTTGTTAAGCTACTGCAACCTCCACCGCTCTTCCAAGGGGCATTAAAACCGTCTTGTTAAGCTACTGCGACCTCCACCACTTCTCCAAGGGGCATTAAAACTGTCTTGTTAAGCTACTGCGACCTCCACCACTTCTCCAAGGGGCATTAAAACCGTCTTGTTAAGCTAATGTGACCTCCACTGCTCTTCCAAGGGGTATTAAAACCGTCTTGTTAAGCTACTGTGACCTCCACGTCTCTTCCAAGGGGCATTAAAACCATCTTGTTAAGCTACTGTGACCTCCACCGCTCTTCCAAAGGGCATTACAACCATCTTGTTAAGCTACTGCGACCTCCACTGCTCTTCTAAGGGGCATTAAAACCGTTTTGTTAAGCTACTGTGACCTCCACGTCTCTTCCAAGGGGCATTAAAACCGTCTTGTTAAGCTACTGCGACCTCCACCACTTCTCCAAGGGGCATTAAAATCATCTTGTTAAGCTACTGCGACCTCCACCACTTCTCCAAGGGGCATTAAAACCGTCTTGTTAAGCTACTGCGACCTCCACGGCTCTTCCAAGGGGCATTAAAACCGTCTTGTTAAGCTACTGCGACCTCCACCGCTCTTCCAAGGGGCATTAAAACCGTCTTGTTAAGCTACTGCGACCTCCACCGCTCTTCCAAGGGGCATTAAAACCGTCTTGTTAAGCTACTACGACCTCCACGTCTCTTCCAAGGGTATTAAAACCGTCTTGTTAAGCTATTGCGACCTCCACCGCTCTCCCAAGGGGCATTAAAACCGTCTTGTTAAGCTACTGTGACCTCCACGTCTCTTCCAAGGGGCATTAAAACTGTCTTGTTAAGCTACTGCGACCTCCACCGCTCTTCCAAAGGGCATTAAAACCGTCTTGTTAAGCTACTGCGAGCTCCACGTCTCTTCCAAGGGCATTAAAACCGTCTTGTTAAGCTACTGCGACCTCCACCACTTCTCCAAGGGGCATTAAAACCGTCTTGTTAAGCTACTGCGACCTCCACCACTTCTCCAAGGGGCATTAAAACCGTCTTGTTAAGCTAATGTGACCTCCTCTGCTCTTCCAAGGGGCATTTAAACCGTCTTGTTAAGCTACTGCGACCTCCACCACTTCTCCAAGGGGCATTAAAACCGTCTTGTTAAGCTAATGCGACCTCCACTGCTCTTCTAAGGGGCATTAAAACCGTCTTGTTAAGCTACTGTGACCTCCACGTCTCTTCCAAGGGGCATTAAAACCATCTTGTTAAGCTACTGCAACCTCCACCGCTCTTCCAAGGGGCATTAAAACCGTCTTGTTAAGCTACTGCGACCTCCACCACTTCTCCAAGGGGCATTAAAACCGTCTTGTTAAGCTACTGCGACCTCCACCACTTCTCCAAGGGGCATTAAAACCGTCTTGTTAAGCTACTGCGACCTCCACGGCTCTTCCAAGGGGCATTAAAACCGTCTTGTTAAGCTACTGCGACCTCCACCACTTCTCCAAGGGGCATTAAAACCGTCTTGTTAAGCTAATGCGACCTCCACTGCTCTTCTAAGGGGCATTAAAACCGTCTTGTTAAGCTACTGTGACCTCCACGTCTCTTCCAAGGGGCATTAAAACCATCTTGTTAAGCTACTGCAACCTCCACCGCTCTTCCAAGGGGCATTAAAACCGTCTTGTTAAGCTACTGCGACCTCCACCACTTCTCCAAGGGGCATTAAAACTGTCTTGTTAAGCTACTGCGACCTCCACCACTTCTCCAAGGGGCATTAAAACCGTCTTGTTAAGCTACTGCGACCTCCACGGCTCTTCCAAGGGGCATTAAAACCGTCTTGTTAAGCTACTGCGACCTCCACCGCTCTTCCAAGGGGCATTAAAACCGTCTTGTTAAGCTACTGCGACCTCCACCGCTCTTCCAACGGGCATTAAATCCGTCTTGTTAAGCTACTGCGACCTCCACCCCTTCTCCAGGGGGCATTAAAACTGTCTTGTTAAGCTACTGCGACCTCCACCGCTCTTCCAAGGGGCATTAAAACCATCTTGTTAAGCTACTGTGACCTCCACCGCTCTTCCAAGGGGCATTAAAACCGTCTTGTTAAGCTACTGCGACCTCCACCGCTCTTCCAAGGGGCATTAAAACCGTCTTGTTAAGCTACTGTGACCTCCACGTCTCTTCCAAGGAGCATTAAAATGGTCTGATATACTACTGCGACCTCCACCACTTCTCCAAGGGGCATTAAAACCGTCTTGTTAAGCTACTGCGACCTCCACCACTTCTCCAAGGGGCATTAAAACCGTCTTGGTAAGCTACTGCGACCTCCACCGCTCTTCCAAGGGGCATTAAAACCGTCTTGTTAAGCTACTGCGACCTCCACCGCTCTTCCAAGGGGCATTAAAACCGTCTTGTTAAGCTACTGCGACCTCCACTGCTCTTCCAAGGGGCATTGACACCGCCTTATTAAGCTACTGCGAACTCCACCTCTTCTCCAAGGGGCATTAAAACCGTCTTGTTAAGCTACTGCGACCTCCACCGCTCTGCCAAGGGGCATTAAACCGTCTTGTTAAGCTACTGCGACCTCCACGTCTCTTCCAAGGGGCATTAAAATTGTCTTGTTAAGCTACTGCAACCTCCACCACTTCTCCAAGGGGCATTAAAATCGTCTTGTTAGGCTACTGCGACCTCCACGTCTCTTCCAAGCGGCATTAAAACCGTCTTGTTAAGCTACTGCGACCTCCACCACTCTTCCAAGGGGCATTAAAACCGTCTTGTTAAGCTGCTGCGACCTCTACCACTTTTCCAAGGGGCATTTATATCGTCTTGTTAAGCTACTGCGACCTCCACCACTCTTCCAAGGGGCATTGATATTGTCTTTTTATTCCACTGCGACCTCCACCACTCTTCCAAGGGGCATTGATATTGTCTTTTTATTCCACTGTGACCTCCACGTCTCTTACAAGGGGCATTTAAACCGTCTTGTTAAGCTACTGTGACCTCCACGTCTCTTCCAAGGGGCATTAAAACCGTCTTGTTAAGCTACTGTGACCTCCACGTCTCTTCCAAGGGGCATTAAAACCGTCTTGTTAAACCACTCTGAACTCCACAGCTCTTCCAAGGAGCATTGAAATGTTGTTTTTAATTACCTCTAACCTCCACGACTCTTCCAACGGGCATTGCATTTCCTCCTAATTTTAGTCAGCCTTTGCTTTTCAATGCATAGTCGAACACTAAGGGAGACCCACTCCCCAATAATGGGTAGATGGTTTTTGGTATGCTGTAATCCACGTCTGTTTCAAGGGGCATTGCAGTTCCTCATAATTTTTGGAAAGCCTTCCATTCACTGCTTATGCCAACAGTGTACAGGAGACCCAGTTGCTATAAATGGAAAAAACAGTTTAGTTAAGGCCCTTTGACCTCCATGTCACTTCCAAGGGGCATTGGAGTGCCTCGAAATTTTTGGTAGGCATTGCACTCACTGTATGCCCTATAACTGTGTAGCCAAACCGCTCCTTTTGGTACAGAAACATATCCTACAAGACATGTGTGGTTGACTGGCCTGATATTGATGTGAATGGTCCCTATTCCTCCTGCTCTTTCTCCTTTGCCACCACCTCATCCATCATTCATCACCTGAAGCTTTGTTTTAAGTCATAGAACTGTGATAGTAGCAGGAAAATATCCAGCAATCCTCGGAGGAGGTAGGATATGCGCCAAAACGCTGACCACCTCAGGCCTAGCTGCTACTACCTACATGCGCTTGCATTCCAAGGAACAGAAAGCTAAGGAGATGGATGGCCTCATGATCATGAATAATTTACTCGTTGTGTAGGAGGCCGACCACTGCTGCTGTCTACCTTCTGAACTTTGTGTTGAAGCCTGATTGACCCAGGACCCGCAATCCTCTGTGTCTGGAGAACGTGTTACATCCCAGTGTCCAACTCTGTCCCGGCTTCCACAATATTAACCCAGCGTGAAGGCGTCAGTCAGATGGACCATCCCTGGCCACATTCACTTGTCAACGTGTTTCTGGTTAGGCTGTCCTTCAAATAGGGGCGGCTGGGGACCGTGTGTGGGCACCCGGCCACGTGGCGGATGGGGACCGAGTATGGACACCCGGCCGCCCCCTGTCGGCTGGGGACCGAGCGTGGACACCCGGCCGCCAGGCGGCTGGGGACTGAGTATGGATACCAGGCCGCCGACGCAGCCATGACATGGTGACCGGTGTCTGCCTCCACATGCCTAACAGGCCCAATTTCAAGTGCAAGCAAGCTAGCAGTATGGTATTGCAGCCTGGGGGTGGGTGGGTGGCAGGTTGCACACTTACGCTTGCATTCCAAGAAAACAAAGCAGATGCTAACTTCTATCATCATCATCATGCTCCTCACCTTGCACTCTCAACTCCACTGATGGAGAAGCCAGGGCCCACCGGAGGAAACATCATCGTTTCCAAACTAATAAAAGTCAACATTCAGGATTATACAAATAGTATGACCTTTTTGATCAGCAAGAGAAATACAAATACATTTATAAGTCAACACAACACAATAGTGTATTTCTCTTGACTTAAGAAATCTAATTGTCTGGCTAATTAAGATTTTAAGCTGTATTGTCATATTGCTCCCCCAATCTTAATCAGCCAGACATGATAGGATCCCAGTCATCGTTTTCCACTTATTGGAGACAGTCCATCAGCATGTCTTTAAGCACATACACGAATGTAAGAGGTCTCACCTTCATGAGAACAAAACTTTGTATCATCCATTTTCCTCAGTGCATATTCCATGTTGTCCTTGTAAATAAACTCTACACATAATTGACGAAAACAGACTGGTATCCATTGCATCCACACATGGCGTCCTCTGCATCCTGTGGTTCCCGGATTAAATCTGATGAGTGTCGGTGGTCTGGTATTCAATCCATTGAAGCTAGCACAGCTTCTGCAGTTGCCATTTCTTGTTGCTTCTGTATATCCTCTCCTGTCCTCTTTCCAAGGCTGTGCTGGTGGGATCGGACATGGTAGCATCTGAAACCCACTGTATATGCCTTACCTATGGACTGCTGGGTCTGTCTACATGCCTCCCTGGTTGTAGAGCCCTGTGGACGATGTCTGCGAACATCAGTCCCCTGCAGCTCCCCCAGATCCTCTGGGCTGAGTAGTATTCAACCGCTGCCACCAAAATGTGAAGACCGGGGTCTTCTGTGGGTGTAACACTACTCAGACAACACAGGGTAAGGGTAAAACAAGCATGGCAAAACTTTATTGAACCATAAAGTGGACAAAAAACACGTAGAACAGTCCCAGCAAATACCCAAGATGATACAACATTACACAGTCTCACCCTTCCGCTCCGCCCTCTGGGGATAGAACAGCTGCAACTTAGGGACTCCCAGGACCAGTTACCTCAACCAATGGCCCCCACTTCTGGCAGGCCACCACAGAGAGGAGATAGTGGCAAGCTAAGGATGCTAGCAGTCCATTGAGGTACAAGGCCAGGCAACCCGAAAGTCCCACCCTGGCCTCTCCGAGAGTTTCCATGTGGCCAGATGACCGGCGGGTCCTAATATGGCTTCTCTGAATGTCACCATGAGTTTCAGGCAACCGGTGGATCCCTCCTAGCAACCCCAAACAATATACCCATGGGGCCAGGTGACTTCATTGTCCCAACCTGGTCTCCCCAAATGTATCCATGGGCTCTCTGATGGTTAATGGAGCAAATTCAAATTTTTCCAGTCAGGGCCGATACCCTTAGACCAGAATCATGTTGAATCCAAATCTGTATCTCTTTGGATGGAGCCGCCATGCAATCCATCTACTGTCCTGAAAGATTTCTCTCATTCTCCTTGTAAAGTCTTTCTGATGTTCCTTGATTCTGCTTCCAGCACTACAGACATCCCTATTTATATTTTCATCTGTGTAAGGTCATCTGTCACAGGTTGGGGGAAAGGGCAGCCCTCAGATCTCATTGCTTGAGCTAATCAATTTACATAGTTGGTATCACAGGGGGCTCTAGTAAATAAACCTTTAGCTGGCTTTTGGTACAATATGTCATTAGCATAGTAAACATCATTGTTTCCAAATAAATAAAAGTCAACATTCAGGGTTATACAAATAGTATGACCTTTTTGATCATCAAGAGAAATACAAATACATTTATAAGTCAACACAACACAATAGTGTATTTCTCTTGACTTAGAAATCTAATTGTCTGGCTAATTAAGATTTTAAGCTGTATCGTCACACCAACCCTACAGGTGTCGCATTTGTAACCCCTTTGGCCACTATTTTCCTGCATCAGTCATGGACCATCCATGCCAGAAGAGGAAGTGAGTAGACTGTTTAGGGACAGAAGAGGGAGATCGATAAGTGATTTTTTATTTATTTTTCAGTCTCCTTTTCAGTCGATTTTCAGATGTACACCCTATTTTAACTTGTTGTCAATGACAAGGAATTTTATATTTAATCTGGCCCCTCCACAAATACATGGAAATATAATTGTTGGTGGATATGTGCAGCCTACACTGTGTGAAGTGCTCATGGTGTGTCAGGCAGCAAGAAGCTAAAAGATAATAGGATGCCCTGAACTGTGACATCATGGAGGCAGGTCTCATTGTTAGATGGCTCCGTTGCATTATTGGAGTTGGACGGGACTCAGCAAGTCCTTCCCCTGAGGAGCAGAGCATGTAACACTTCTTTGTATTGATCTTTGTTATATTAGTCATTGCGTGTGCACAGTGCTCTGCTTCCAGGGGGAAGGTGCACTGTGCTGTTCGCCAAGAAAGAAGTAGAGCTAATGGGCTCCTCTATGTGAGTAGACATGGGACAGCCCCCACTTGCTCTACTGCCAGCTGTGCCTCTGATTATAGCATTCTTGTAGACATACACAAAAATATACAAAATATACATTCGTGTAGAAGAAGCCATGCACACATTTGTCTGCATTGTCTTCTCTGGTTATAAATGATATAAAATGTTCTTTTTATTCCACTTTGGATAATGAAGTCAAAGGGGATTACAGATAGCCAACTCCAAAGTATGCTATCTATAAGGCAGAATGGCAGATTCAATTGAGGGAAACTATTGAATGTCCTGACAGAGAGCCAGTCTGGAAGCATTCAGCAAGTAATTGGCTCCCAGTGGTGAAAAAAAAATCTCCTGCTGGCAGCTTTAAAGGTAAATGCTTTGAGTTTTTATGTCTTTATTTAATCTTCTTTTCATGTCTCTTTGTGCAGAAGAATGCTGAATTATATGACTAGAATGCGTGCCTCTGGTGTTACTGCTCATCAAAAAATGGAACAATTATATGGAATATGAAATGACATGATACACATCTAATTTTTCCTTTTCAGCTGCCCCAATGCTTTACAGCAAAGAGTTTACAGGATGTAATGAAGGTATATCCAGATGACACATTAGTTTTTACACATAACTGCAAATTATATCATTGGGCAGCCCTGTGCAAATATCCAAGGCATATACACTTGGCTTTGTTCATTTGAGACTATGAATATTTTAATGAATATACTGTTCACCTGGCCAGAATATTTGCCATAGAGTTCCTCCATACATCACCCACTGTCTCTCATGCCTTTGTATTAAAAAAGTCAGTTGACTACACTTTCCAATACAAAACATAAGATGTTCCATTGCATACAGCTCAAATATATGGAGCAAAACCACTTTTTTTGTGCCGACTGTAGGCTATATATAAGTTTGGCTTGCATGCTAGGAGCATTCCCGAGAATAAACAGTTGAAACCAGAAGTTTACATACACTATGTAAAAAGACACATATGCATGTTTTTCTCAAAATGTGACATGAAATCAGAATAAATCTTTCCCATTTTAGGTCAACTAGGATTACCATAATTTTTAATATTTGCCAATTGCCAGAAAAATGAGAGAGAGAGAATGTTTTAAGGCATTTTTATTACTTACTGCTGTGGCGCCCCTGAGGGTTCAGTCGCCACAGGGGTACTGCACTTCAGATTGAGGTGTGGTATCTCCTCTTCCGGGTAAGGATGGAGCATCTCTCAGGACCCCACTTCACCACTCAACACTACACCACTCCTGTCCTGTAGGGGGCCTATATGCACCAGGGTGCTGCCCCGGGCTGGGATAGAGGAGATGGGGGGAACCAAAGATAGGGGGAACCATGTAGTGGGTGAGAGTGGAGGACACACTTTTAAGAAGCACTTATTGATTCATATTTAATCTACGGCCATCTTAAGTTCAAGGTCTTTGATTGAGGGTCTTCTGTCAGGGTCCAGCAAGAGTCTGTAGCTGGCTGAAGGTTCGCGGTCCTCGTACTCTGGCCTTGAGTTAACCACTGTCTCTACCCGGTCAAGGTCCTGACCTAAGAAAGGCCTAGGAGGGGAGCAGAGGAGATAGGCTCCACAGGCAAAAGGATCCCAGGGGGATACGGATGGAGCGGAGTCGCCACCTGTATTCTTTACTCTGGCCTAGCCAGAGGGATTCCTGCTGCAAGAGGGGTAACCGGCCCCCCGATATCTGACTTTGTCACTTCACGTCTCAGTCAGAAAAGCCCGGAGGCTGAGTGGATCCCAGGGGGATACGGACGGAACGGAGTCGCCACCTGTATCTCTTAAACTGCGTTGATCCAGTGGGACCCGGCCTTACCACGTTCATACCACACACAGTCAGGAGGAGACTCAGTGGGAGAACTTACCAAGGAGAGGAACACACACCAGCGGGGTCTCGACAGGTGCTCCTGATCTACCTGGGAAGTGCTGAACCCCCTTCCTGGTGGCCGCAGTGCGCCGTGTGTAGCAGAGAGAAGCTTTGCGGCTGAAAGTTCATCTACAGTGAGTAAAGACCCGGATGACTTCATTCACCGCCTCCGCTTGTTTATTCCTGCGTGGCACTGCACCCACCAACCCTTCTCACACTGCCCTGAGGCCTGCTCCGCCTGTGGGGAGCCGTCCCATCTTAGCTGCCCATAACACCAGCCTCAGTGGACTGTTGCAGCGCTGGTGTCCAACACCGGAAACCACAGGTGGCGTAGTCGAAATACCACTCATCCTAAAAGAAGCCCAATATTTTGATGTGACAGCCCTGGGCACGGAACTGGTCCAGGCCACGACTGCATCCCCGTGACCCCTACACTGACCCGGCTCCGAGTAACCCCATTTCCCAGGGAGGGCGAGGCGTCACACTGCAAAGTCAAAAGTTTACATATATTTCATTAGTATTTGTTACCATTGCAATTAAACTGAATGACTTGGGTCAAACATTTGGGATATCCTTCCATTAGCTTCTCACAATAGTTGGTTGGAATTTGGGTCCATTCCTCCTGACTAGAGATGATTGAATATTTCAATATTCAGTTCAGATTACGATCGTCGAGTTTGCAATATTCGCCAATTTATTCATCGAATATTCACCGAACATAGCCAAACGCCATTAGATTCAATGAGGTGCAAAATCAAACGCATACACAACACCTTCAAATGGGCCCAAAAGCAGCCAAAACACATCAAATTAGGGGCAGACACCAGGAAAGTGGCCTCAATTGACCCACAGCACAAATTTTATAATGGCACAGCAGCAATCAGCCATTGGCCATGCATGAGGTATCAGGGTCTGGGCTAGCATTTACAGCTTTGAGTTGAACTTCAAATTAAGACAAGGTGGGTGAGGGATCGGTGTAGGTCTGCTGTGCTGGGAGCCATGATACTACATGCAACAGCTCAACCTGCTTTTATGCTCAGCCACACTCGGATGGCAGAAAAATCAGCTTCATAGATTAGTATTGTTACAAAAATTTAAGGATAGTAACATGGGCAGTGGACTGAAAGTAAGTGGAGGCCTGCCAGTCTGGGAGGCCTACTGCTACAGGCAAAACACATGAAGGAGACCCAGCCAGGAGTCTCCCCATTTCCAAAAATTAGTGGCAGACACCACCGAAGTGGCATCAATTTCACTACAGTAGAAATATAATAATTACGACAGACACCTCTTCCACTATAGCCAACCCAGCAGATGGAGACCTAACCAGGAGTGCTCAAATTTTAAAAAATTAGGGCCTGACACCACCAAAGTGGCAACAATTTCACTAGAGTACAAATATTATAATGGGCACCGACACCTCTTCCACTATAGCCAACCCAGCAGATGCAGACCAAACCAGGAGAGTTCACATTTCCCTAAATTAGGGGCTGACACCACCAAAGTGGCATCAATTTCACCAGAGTAGAAATAGTATAATTAGGACTGACACCTCTTCCACTACAGCCAACCCAGCAGATGGAGACCCAATCAGGAGTCTCTGCATTTCCAAAAATTAGTGTCAGACACCACCAGAGTGGCATCAATTTCGCTAGAGAAGAAATAGTATAATTAGGACCGACACCTCTTCCACTACAGCCAACCCAGCAGATGGAGACCCAATCAGGAGTCTCCACATTTCCAAAAATTAGTGGCAGACAACACCAAAGTGGCATTAATTTCACTACAGTAGAAATGGTATAATTAGGATCGACATCTCTTCCACTACAGCCAACTCAGTAGATGGAGACCCAATCAGGAGTGTTCACATTTCTCTACATTACGGACTGACATCACCAAAGCGGTAACAATTTCACTAAAGTACAAATATTATAATGGGGACCGACACTTCTTCCACTACAGCCAACCCAGCAGATGGAGACCCAATCAGGAGTGTTCACATTTCTCTAAATTAGGGGCTGACATCACCAAAGTGGTAACAATTTCACTACAGTAGAAATAATGTAATTAGAACCGACACCTCTTCCACTGCAGCCAACCCAGCAGATGGAGACCCAACCAGGAGTGTTCACATTTCCAAAAATTTGTGTTAACACCTGCAGCAGCAGAAACAGCGGGCACAGAACCTATGCTAAAGTTATTACAGACTGCAATTACGCGAGATCAATGCAGCACACTAAAAACTACAACATCGCCTAGTCTGTACAGTCTGCGATTGGGGTGCAAAAGTCGTTGGAGATCCATGACTTGTTCATCTTGATGGAAGTTAGGTGGTCTACGCTTTCAGGGGACAACCGGCTGCGCTTATCCATCAGGACATCACCAACAGCGCTGAAGACACGTTCTGAGAGAACGCTGGCTGCTGGGCATGATAAAACCTCCAAGGCGTGACAGGTGAGCTCAGGCTACTCATCCATTTTTGAATACCAAAATGTAAAAGGGTCCAAAACCCTCCCTGATGGTATTGATATAGAGCTCCAGATACTCCTGCACCATCCTCTCCAGTCATTCACCACGTGTCAGACTTGTACTTTGTTGTGCTGGTGCATGAGCTGGTGTAAAAAATATGTGAAAAGACTCACAGAAATTGCTTCTGCCACTTTCACTGCTGATGTTGCTGCTAATGTTTTTGTGTTGATGAATCGACGTGTTGGAGGTTGAAAATCTACAGCTGTGATGCACACTGTGTGCCTCACTGCTGTCTTAGGGAAAATCTCTCTTAAGGTTGTGTAAAAGCATGTTTCGATACTCCAACATTCGTTGGTCCCTTTCCAGGGCAGGAAGCATCTGGCAAAATTTACTCTTATAACATGGATCTAACAGAGTGGCAACCCAGTACTCAGCACTATTTCGAATAATAACTATATGGGTTTCATGTTGCAGATAGTGCAGCAAGAAGGCACTCATATTTTGGGCTCTTCCATGAGGTCCAAGCCCATGCTGTGTTGGTCTCTGGTGTAAGATGGCTACCGGACATGTCCTTGACGGGAGATATGTATCGCTGAGGTTGGCAGCTTCAGTGATGTAAAACCGGGAAAGCATGCTCCAGCACACATAGTGCTGAGAGGGTTAATTGGGCTTATCAGTGCCGTTTTTTACGAGCAGTCATAAGAAACGGGTGGGATTGTCTGCTCACATATCCCCACCCCAGGGCGTGTGTATAAAATGGAGACCGAGTGTCTCTTTCAGTGTCTGTGACTGGAGTTGTGGAGACCTCTAGCGTGTCTGTGCTACAAGACACTGACTAGTAGCGGGCGAACCCGCAGCACTGTATGGACAGTTTTCCTTGTTTTTGTTACTTTGTGCCGAACAAGACTATGTTTCATTTACCTGGAGAGTGCGGTTTATGAAGTCCGAATAAACCGCCTTGGACATTTTCAAAGAAACTGACTCCTGTGAATTCCTTGAAAGTGGCTGAGTGAATACCAACTCCTTACACTGGGTAACACTGATGCTTGTTTCCTCCATCCCCTCCCGCCGACCACGAACAACAGAGAGGGGATGATTATCCTCTTCATCTTCTGACTGTTGCTCGCCCATCACCTCTTCCTCCTCCATTTGTTCATCGGCTCTTGCACCTTCACTAAAAGTTTGTCTGGTATCATCAGCCCCCATCGATCACAGTAATCCACCCTCCCTTGGCATCTGCCTGTGTGACGACAGTCTGGAACTTTGAGAGATTTTTATCCCTTCCACATCCTCCTCTTCTTCTGGGATCACCACCTCCTGCCGCAGGCTATTCAAAGTCTGGTCCAGCATGTAGATGACTGGAATAGTAATGCTGATGACGGCATCGTCAGCGCTAACCATCTTAGTAACCATTTCAAAACTATGCAGAAGGGTGCAGAGGTCCTTAATCTGTGCCCACTCCGTAAGCCTGATATGTCTCATGTCCGTACTGCGTTGGCCCAGGCTATACAACATGACATACTGCGTCAGGGCTCGTTGATGCTGCAACAGTGCAGAGTGAAATTCCACATTGCATATCAGCCTGTTAACTGGCATGGACAAAGACCTCTGTATCGATGCAAGTCGATTACCTGAGGGGTGCGAACGGCGGAAGTGAGCACACAGCTTCTGTGCTTTCTGAAGCAGTTCATCCAGGCCGGGATAGTGACAGAGAAATTGCTGTACCACCAGGTTGATGACGTGAGCCATGCAAGGCCCGTGTGTGAGCTTGCCTCTGTGTAGGGCCACCACCAAGTTCACACCGTTATCGCACACAGCCTTCCCTGGCTCCAGGTTCAGAGGAGACAGCCATTACTCAAACTCAGCCTGGAGAGCTGTCCACAACTCTTCAGTTGTATGACTGCGATCTCCAAGGCATATTAATTTTAACACTGCCTGATTGTGGTGAGCCCTGGCTACGCAGTACGGAGGTGGTGTGGATTTGCTCTGCACTGTTGGAACGCGTGTCTCATTAAGACAGAGGTTGAGTGCGCAGGTGGAGGCCCTAGAGGAGGTGGAAGAGGCAGAAGCAGTGGAGGAAGTGTGAAATACAGAGGTTTGTTCTGCAAGCCTCGGGGATTCCAAGACTTGTGGAGCAGCCCCTTCCCCCCTGCCCCACAACCACCCGAGTCACCCTGTGCCCAGTCAGCTAGATGCAACACCCCTGGCCATGCTTACTCGTCCAAGTGTTTGTGGTGAAATGCACCCTGGCAGACATAAATTTAGTCAAGAAACAGGTGATGTCTGCAACATGCTGGTGTAGCGCAGGCACAGCTTTCTTATAGAAGTAATTGTGACTGGGCAACTCCTACTGGGGGACTGCGACAGCCATCAGCTTTTGGAAACCGTCTGTATCTACCAGGGGGAAAGGCAGCATTTCCTTGGCCAACAGATTGGAGATGGTGGAGTTCAACCTCTTAGCTTTTTCATGTGTAGGATGAAACAATCTTTTACATGACCACAACAAGTTGGACAGTTGTGACGCGGGGGGAAGCAAGGGTAATTGGGGTGCCACCACTGTGGACTGTACTGTGTGTGATGTTGAGGTGAGGGAAGAGGAGGAGAGGCCACTTGAAGCAGCGCTTGCCATCCACTGAAACACCTGCTCTTTCTAGCCCTCATCAACAAGGTGTACCACTGTGCAGCTGCCAAAGAAAGGGAGTGGAGTAGCCCTTCCAGTAACAGAAGTTATCTGTTGTCTTTGGATAGGACGTGACTGTGTTGGTTCACTAGTGCTTTCACTAACATTACCACCTACCGCACGTATACCTTGAACACCAAGCCTATAATAATTTTATAATAATAATTTTATTTTTATAGCGCCAACATATTCTGCAGCACTTTACAATTTTAGGGGGGACTTATACAGACAATACAGACATTACAGAATAAGCATAACTCATATCAAAAGGAGTGAGGGCTCTGCTCGCAAGCTTACAGTCTATGAGGCAATAGGGGAGACACAAAAGGTAACATGTACATATGTTGTATAATACAGCCATTATACACTAAATCGGGTACGTACCTAACACTATATGAACTGGTCGTCAGCCAGAATATGTACAGTCCAGACAGAGGCTATTAACTGCATGGATGGTATGAACATGAATTTGAAGAAAATTTTAATATGGGACAAACTAGGAGAGTTAGATAAGTGTGTTGAGGCGATAGGCCAGTCTAAAGAAATGGGTTTTTAGGGCACGCTTAAAACTGTGGGTATTGGGAATTAATCGAACTGTCCTGGGTAGTGCATTCCAAAGAATTGGCACAGCACGTGAGAAATCTTGGAGACGGGAGTGGGAAGTTTGGATTATGGAGGATTTTAGTTTTAAGTCAGTGGCAGAATGGAGGGCACGGGTAGGGTGGTAGACTGAGATGAGGTAGGAGATGTAGGGGGGTGCTGAAGCATGGAGCGCTTTGTGGGTAAGAGTGATAAGTTTATATTGAACTCTGTATTGGATGGGCAACCAGGGCAATGACTGGCACAAGGAAGCCTATTCCACCTTCCACCACGACCTCTCTATTTCCCACTCATGTTGCTCAGATAGTGTGGTGGGAGCACGCTATTTGCAACAAAAAATAAATTTTTTTACTCTGCACCAGCTCTGCACACACCCGAATTTCAGCGGCACTAAATGACAAGGTGAAATAAGGCTTGCTGTATCACGTTAGCAACTGAAAAAATAGCTTTTTTTTCACTCTGCAACAGCTCTGCAAACAGCTGAATTTCAGCGGCACTAAATGACAAGGTGAGTTATGGCTTGCTGTATCACGTTAGTAACAGAGGAAAGTAATTTTGTAGTGTGGATGAGGCCTGTATAACATACAAAATATGCTCCAAACAATTTCAAACTCAGATCTCCCCTACTGTATCACGTTAGTCACAGATGAAAGTATTTTTTTAGTGTGGATAAGGCCTGTATAACAGAGAAGATATGCTCCAAACAATTTCAAACTGAGATCTTCTCTAGTGTATAACATTAGTAACAGAAGAAAATATTTTTTTAGTGTGGATGAGGCCTGTATAACATACAAGATATGCTCCAAACAATTTCAAACTGAGATCTTCCATACTGTATCACCTTAGGAACAGAAGAAAATATTTTTTAGTGTGGATGAGGCCAGTATAACAGAGACGATATGCTCCAAACAATTTCAAACTGAGATCTTCCCTACTGTATCACCTTAGTAAAAGAAGAAAATATTTTTTTAGTGCGGATGAGACCTGTATAACATACAAGATATGCTAGAAACCATTTCAAACTAAGATCCCCCCTACTGTATCACATTAGTCACAGAAAAAAGTATTTTTTTAGTGTGGATGAGGCCTGTATAACATACAAGATATGCTCCAACCAATTTCAAACTCAGATCTCCCCTACTGTATCACCTAAGTAACAGAAGAAAATATTTTTTTTGTGTGGATGAGGCCTGTCTAGGAGAGAAGATATGCTCCAAACAATTTCAAACTGAGATCTTCCCTGCTGTATCACGTTAGTAACAGAAGAAAGTATTTTTTTAGTGTGGATGGGGCCTGTATAACAGAGAAGATATGCTCCAAACAATTTTCAGACTCAGATCTTGCCTGCTGTATCACGCTACTCACAGAAAAAAATAGATTTTTTTACTCTGCATACAGTTGAATTTCATTGCCACATAATGACAAGGTGGCCTATGGTGTGCTGCGTCACGTTACAGAAAAAAAAATGTTTTACTCTGCATACAGCTGAATTTCAATGCCACAAATGACAAGGTGGCCTATGATGTGCTGTGTCACGTTACTCACAGAAAAAAAATAGATTTTTTTCACTCTGCATTCAGCTGAATTTCAACCCTACAAAATGACATGGTGGGCTACTATGGTTTGCTGTGTCAAGTTAGCAACTGAAAAAAATAGATTTTTGTACTCTGCAGGAGCTCTGCATACAGCTGAATTTCATCCCCACAAAATGACAAGGAGGACTACTATGGCTTGCTGTATCACGTTAGCAACTGAAAAAAATAGATTTTTGTACTCTGCAGGAGCTCTGCATACAGCTGAATTTCAACCCCACAAAATGACAAGGAGGGCTACTATGGCTTGATTGTGAATGAAGAATTAAAGGGGTTATTCTAGTTTTATCTTCCGGAGTACACTGCCTTCAACCTCAGGCTTTCTGTTTTTTCGGGAGCAGCGTGCTCTTGAAGACTGACAGTTCAGACCCGCGGCACGATTGTGCCGCTAGTGTGAACTGTGTTCTCTTCCAGGCTTCTAGCAGAGATATGTTGGCTCTGCACCATGGGAGAAATGTAGGGGGACAGAAACTGGGTGCTTCCAGTGGTCCAACTAGCTTTAGAGGGGAGCAAGCTGGATATAAAGCAAAGAGCCTTCTCCTGCCTGGTGCTCCTTACCTAGGTAGCCGGCCAAGCTGGTACTGCTGGATGACTGGTAGAACATACTGTGAGCTGTACACTATAAAATTAAAAATCCTTCCTTTCTTGAGAAAAGAGCAGTTTTTTTTTGGAAGGGGTAATTTGCAAAGTTTTTTTACAAGCACTTTGTAATGTTACCCATTTATGAACTTGAGATAATGTTAGAAACCCTCCTGTTAGTTTTTGCCATCTTGTGTTTTGCGGTCACGTGACCAGCTGCCTATATATTCCAGCTCCGCCCTTCTGGCTTTGCTGGACTTCAGTGTTTTTTGCCTGTCTCTCTAGCCAGGTGCTTCGGTGCCTATCTCTGTCTAGTTCGCTTGGTCCTCTGGGACCTCTAGTACTTTTTGTCAGTTTGTCTTTTTGCTCTGCAACAACTTCTGTTAGGAGGTGTCCCATTTTTGTCCCAGTTCTTAGTTCTTTTAGGGACCCCTCCCTTTATTCTATAGGTCTCCGTTCAGACTAGCCGAGGACGAAGGCGGGTCTGTTCACAAGGAACAGGTTGCCCGCTACATCGTAGGGATTCAGCTTAGTCTTACTGTAGGGACAGCTTTCCCCATTCTTTCCTTAGTTTATGTTGCAGATCATAACAGTAAGTCCAGCCCAAAAAAAAAACTAAAAGGAAAGAAATTCGGGGATCAGTATGGTTTCCATCCTGGAGTTGGCTCAACGCCTGCAGGGATTGTCTCTGGAGGTGGCCGAGCTTCAGCAACACGTGAGTAACTGTCCTGGAGAGCATTTTGTCGAACCAAAGGTAGGACTGCCTGATATTTTTTATGGTAAACAGCAAGATTTTGTTTCCTTTAAAAATGCTTGTTTGTTATATTTTCGTTTGAGACCAAGGTCCTCTGGGAATGAATCACAGTGCATTGGTTTTATTATGTCACTTTTGCGCAAAGAACCACAGGGGTGGGCCTTTTCTCTCCAACCTAATGATCCGTGTTTAAGTTCTGTTGAAGAATTTTTTTCTGCTATGGGGCTATTATATGACGATCCTGATCGAATCTCATCTGCTGAATCAGAACTTAGACGTTTGAATCAGGGGTCAGATGATGTTGAAATTTTTTGCACACACTTCAGGAGATGGGCTTCAGAAGTTAAGTGGAATGATTCGGCGCTGAAAAGTTTATTTCTTGCTGGTCTGAGTGAAAGGGTTAAGGATTTGCTAATTGCATTCCCTGCACCTGAGACTCTGCAGGAAGCTATGCAGTTAGCTGTTCGTGTGGACAGGAGAATAAGGTCTAGGGTCAATGATGTAAAAACTCCTGTAACTTCAGGTCCTAGTTTCCAGAAAATCTGCTCTGACAGCGGAGAACCAAGGGAGGTTGTTCATGCCTAGAGCCTTTAGGAGAGATTTGTTTGTGGAGTGTCATGAGTCTCGGTTGGCAGGTCATCCAGGAATTTCGGAGACTAAGAGACTTATCAGTCGCAGTTTTTGGTGGCCTGGATGGCAGAAGGAAGTCATCAAGTGAGTGCGTCAGTGTACTGTGTGTGCTAGGTCAAAGGCTTCACATACTCCTGCTGCGGGGTTGCTTTGCCCTCTGGAGGTTCCTAGTGCGCCTTGGACGCATCTCACTATGGATTTTATTACTGATCTTCCTGTGTCTGAGGGTTTTACTGTCATCTGGGTGGTCGTAGACCGTTTTAGTAAGATGTGTCATTTGGTTCCATTCATTAAGTTGCACTGCGCCAAGACACTCGCTAAGGCGTTTGTTAAGGAGATTGTCAAGCTCCATGGTGTTCCCACGGATATTGTTTCTGATAGAGGACCTCAGTTTGTGGCTCGCTTTTGGCGTGCTTTTTGTGACAGGTTGGGAGTTCATTTGTCATTTTCGTCTGGTTATCATCCTGAGTCTAATGAACAGACTGAAAGAAAGAACCAGGATGTTGAACAGTTTTTGCGATGTTTTGTGGCGGACAATCAAGAGGTGTGGTCTGAGTTTCTGCCTCGCGCAGAATTTGCTCTTAGCAATCATACATCCTCCTCAGCTGGGTGTTCTCCTTTTTTTTGTTGCACTGGGAGACATCTGTCTTTTGGTGCGTTCTCCAAATTGGGGTCGGCGGTGCCAGAGGAGAATTTTTCCGGTGATTTGGAGAGAGTTTGGACTAATGTACGTTGTAACCTGCAAGAGGCTAACAAGAAGTCCAAGAAGTATTTTGACAGAAAACGTAAAGAGGTTTTGTTTACTGTGGGTGACATGGTTTGGTTGTCCTCGAAGAACCTACGGTTGAGGATTCCCTCTAAAAAACTGGGTCCTAAGTTTGTGGGTCCATTTAAAGTGCTTCAGGTTGTTAACCCATCTGCTGTCAGGTTGGATGTCCCTACTTCCTGGAAGATTAATCCTGTGTTTCATGTTTCCTTGTTGAAAAAGGCTGACGTTTCTAATAGGGATGCCACTGTCACAGTTCCTCCTGTGGTGGAAGACGGCGAATATGAAATTTCTCGTATTTTGAATTCAAGATGGCATAGAGGGAAATTACAGTATCTTGTCTCCTGGAAGGGTTTCGGTCCCGAAGACAACTCCTGGGTAAGGACGGATGATGTCTCTGCTCCTAGGCTTGTTAAAGCTTTCCACAGGAGGTTTCCTGATAGGCCTGGGCCTGGAGGATCCGGAGGATCCTCATAGAAGAGGGGGTACTGTTAGAACCCTCCTGTTAGTTTTTGCTATCTTGTGTTTTGCAGTCACGTGACCAGCTGCCTATATATTCCAGCTCCGCCCTTCTGGCTTTGCTGGACTTCAGTGTTTTTTGCCTGTCTCTCTAGCCAGGTGCTTCGGTGCCTATCTCTGTCTAGTTCGCTTGGTCCTCTGGGACCTCTAGTACTTTTTGTCAGTTTGTCTTTTTGCTCTGCAACAACTTCAGTTAGGAGGTGTCCCATTTTTGTCCCAGTCCTTAGTTCTTTTAGGGACCCCTCTCTTTATTCTATAGGTCTCCGTTCAGACTAGCCGAGGACGAAGGCGGGTCTGTTCACAAGGAACAGGCTGCCCGCTACTTCGTGAGGATTCAGCTTAGTCTTACTGTAGGGACAGCTTTCCCCATTCTTTCCTTAGTTTATGTTGCAGATCATAACAGATAAACCCTTTAATAGGAAAATAAGGTGGGTAATGATAAATGAGAAAAGAGGCCTCTAAAATTAGGCTACTTTAACCAGTAAAATAAACAAAAAAAGAACGATCTCATAATAAAGGAAATCTGTCAGCAGGTTTTTCCTATTTAATCTAAGAGCAGCATTATGTAGTGCAGCATTCCCCAACTCCAGTCCTCAAGAGTCACCAACAGATCATGTTTTCAGGATTTTCTTAGTATTGATTAGGTGACGGACAATACTACGGAAATCCTGAAAACATGATATGTTGGTGGCTCTTGAGGACTGTAGTTGAATAGTGATGTAGGAGCAAATACCCTGACTCCAGTGATGTTACTTAACGGGCTGCTTGTTGTAGTTTGAATAAAATTAGTGTTTTATCAGCAGGTAATTATCGCTTGAGGTCTTGTCTTGTGATATGTCTTGTGTCCCCACCACTGATTAGCAGCAGCTTTTTGTCAATATATAATGTACACAGAATGCTGCCAATCAGTGGTGTGGACGAAGTTCTGAACACTGCTAGATCTACAGCAGAGAAAAACACTGATGTTATCAAATTGACATTAGCCAGTAAATGACACATCCCTGCAATCAGGGTCTCTGTCCCTACATCATGCTGCTCTCATGGTACATGGCAAAAACCTGGAGACAGATTCCCTTTAAACACTGTACTCAATGTTAAACAATATGCAGTAATATTTTAGCTCCCTCTAGTGGTGGTTTCAGACAGTCAAAATTATATTCAGCTACCTCTATGCAGATTTGAGTCTCTATATCAGAAAACAAACAGCTCTGACTGCTATAAAGATACATTATAAAACTAATCAGCACAGAATGTTAGACCTAAAATTGGCATGGTATAAAAAAGAGGATATTTACTCTAGGTGTGAAGTAAGAAAGACACCTACCTTCTAGACTTCTGGGCTTCAAACATGAATTAATAAGACATCTTCAATTACTTATAGAAATGGCATAGCACTAATAGGTTTATCACAGTGTGATATCTATCTTGCACAAAGACTCTCCACAAGAAGATGTGTTAGGGATGGAAATTTGTTGTCACAGAAACTGGGTCATACAAAAGATACTTAGCATTGCAATATTCATCTTACACTAAAATATCAATAGGCAGCAAGGGCCATAAAGAGGTTCTCTATAAATATATAGTATATCAAGAAAGCACCAAATAGGCTTTATTTCTCTTAATTATTTAATATATAAATACATTTACATGCAACAGTTTACAAAAAGATTAACTGACCTCCTGAAACAGTTTTACATACACATTTAATCATGGTAAGAGTACATTACTATAAGAAAAAGTAAAGATGCATTTACAGTGAAAAATAATTGGAAATTAGCATTCTTAATAATGTTCATTTCATAGTGATCATTCAGTGTAAACCTGCTGCAGATCACCTGATGAAAAGAGTAAAACGCTTGTTCATTGGGTGAAATGGTCTTTTGTACTGTGCAGAAGATCACTGTTCTTTGCAATGCATCATCCTGTGTGAACAAGACTTGCACTGCGAACCTATGGCAGCCTATGCGCACTGAGTGATCTATAACAGATTGTTCAATTCGGATTAGTGCAGCTGCTCGAACCCTTAGAGGATGACCATTGACATGTTACAATTATACAAATGATAAACAGTTTTTACTTTCAACTTGTATTGATGGTAAACTATAACCTGTACGTGTAAATTAATATTTATAGTTACTCCTTCATCTGCCAAGACTACAGCTGAATGCACACATAGAGGTATTTATTCACATATGTCTTATGAAATATAAAGGGAATGTGTCGTTAGAAAAAGACCTATTATGTAAATAAGATTTTTTTGTTTTATGCATTTTTAAACATTTTTGGCAAGCTTTATGTTAGGCTCACTAGGTGAGGTGAATCCTCAAAGAAGAAGGTTCGGGTGGGCACACGGTCCACAGGCATCATTGCAGCAGGTAACAGTGGTCCTGGAAGCCGCAGGCGGACAAGAGATGTCCTGGAAGCCTCAAGCGGACCAATAACAGGTAGGAGAGGTCCAGGAAGATCAGTAGCAGGTAGCAGAGGTCCAGGAAGACCTGATATATGTAGCAGAGGTCCTGAAAGATCAGGAACAGGCAGCAGAGGTCCTGGAACCCGCAGGCAGACAAGAGTTGTCTTGGAAGCAGGGTCGGACTGGAGTGTCTGAGGCCCACAGGGGGAATTGACCCTAGGGGCCCACCTTACAGCTATATGCAAATACCTGTCAGACGTTATCCCTGTTATAGTGGAGTGTCGACTGCAAAGCACAGGCGGCTCCTGCACATCTACTGTGCGCCACCATAACTGGGATGTACAATTCCGGCAATTTGCATTAAAGGGTTCTTTGGTGAAAACAAGTTATCACCGATCAATGGGCTCCACAGGATAGATGATAACATTGATTGTTTGGGTCCGACCATTGGAAAACGTACTGATCGGAAAAATGGGGAAGTTTAATCCCTGACAGGACACTTATCCCCATTTTAAAATGCAGCAGCAGGTGGGACGTCTGACCGCAGCCTCATTCATTCTCTTGGGGGATTTAAAAAAAAAAGAGCAGTTCTCGTAAGCAGTGCTCGTAGCCAATGAGGGAATGAATGGATCGGTGGTCGAGTTGCACATGCCGCTCCAGTAAAATGGGGACAAAAGCTTCACATTCTGCTGATTGGGTCCCGGCAGTCAGACCCCCATAAATCAACGTTATCACTGATCCTGTGGAGAGGTGATTACTTGTTTTCACCGGAGAACCCCTGTAAGTGCCTCTCTGCTGCTGTGTTCCAAGTATTTAATCTCTAAGGTCACGGCCCCACTATCAGTATTTGGTCAGTATTTTTTCTCAGGAGTGGTAGCCAAAACCAGGTGAGGAACAATCAGAGAAAATGTATAATAGAAACAAGTGCACCAATTCTGCATTTATCACCCTCTCCTGGATTTGGCTGCCACTCCTGAGAAAAAATACTGACCGAATACTGATAGTGGGGCTGTGGCATAAAGGAAATAATCTTCTCCTAGTTAATATCAGAGAGAACAAATGACTGCCATACACAACACAATCCACTATACCAACACCAATAATACCACATACAAAAAGGACTAATACCACCACACCATGACCAGATCACATATTACCACCACATAGTGACCGAATAATACCATATACAAAGAACAAATACCGCCACACCATGACCAGACCTCATATTACCACCACAGTGACAGAAGAATACCACATTCAAGGGACAAATACCACCACACCATGACCAGATTACATATTACCACCACATAGTGACCAAATACTACAATACTGATCATAAATACAAACCACAATACTAACAACACTGTTATTACCACCAGTGACATTATACACCAGAGCTCTGTATAATGTGTCAGCATTAAGGTAATACAGTGGTCACTAGTGACATACACAGGAGCTCTGTATATACTATATAGTGTATAGCGTAAGTGTACATGTAATACACTGACTCATCAGTGACATCTCTAGGTGAAGTCCTTCCTCTTCGCTTTTCCTCTTCATCAGGCACAGACCGCCATCACTTCTTCCAGCCAGGAGTCATCTCTGCATAAAATAACACTGTTATCAATAACTGATCTCTTCTAGAGCACATTCCACTCTTTTTCCCAGACTTCTACAATATGCCAGATGAAGAGAAAACGCAACATAATGCCGCCCTGCACAGTAACAGGACCCCCCTTTTGTTCCCCCATGGAGAACCATTTCCTAAAAAGTCAATTATATTACAAAAGTAATAATGTCCCTAATTGGACTCTAAAGTGATAATGTTCCCATTTGCCACCATGAACTAATAATGTATGCTCCTAAATCTGGCCCCCAAATAGTAATTAAGTTCCTTGTCCAGACTGGCCCCTTCCCCATATATCCATCCTGGCCCCCAAGTGTCTGGCCTGGCCCCCCCATATATCCATCCAGGACCCCAAGTGTCCAGCCTGCTCCTCCATCATATATCCAACCTGCTCCCCCCATCATAAGTCCAGCCTGCTCCCCCCATCATATGTCCAGCCTGCTCCCCCTATCATATGTCCAACCTGCTCCTCCATCATATGTCCAGCCTGTTCCCTCCATCATATGTCCAGCCTGCTCCCTCATTATATGTCCAGCCTGCTCCCTCATTTTATGTCCAGCCTGCTCACCGCATTATATGTCCAGCCTGCTCCCCCATCATATGTCCAGCCTGCTCCCCCATCATATGTCCAGCCTGCTCCCCCATCATATGTCCAGCTTGCTCCCCATCATATTTCCAGCCTGCCCACCTTCACGTGTCCAGCCTGCTCCCCCTTCATGTGTCCAGCCTGCTCCCCCTTCACGTGTCCAGCCTGCTCTCCCTTCACGTGTCCAGTCTGCTCCCCCTTCACGTGTCCAGCCTGCTCCCCAATTATCCATCTAGACCACCTTGTGTCCAGCCTGCCTGCCCCCAAATATCCATCCAGGCCCCCATGTGTCCAGCCTGCCCCCAAAAAAATTAATCCAGCCCCCATGTGTTCAGGCTGCCCCCCCAAATATCCATCCAGACCCCCAAATGTCCAGCCAGGCCCCCATGTGTCCAGCCCGTCCCCCATACGTCCATAAAGGTCCTCCATATGTCCATACAGGCCCCCCATGTGTCCATACAGGCCCTCCATGTGTCCATCCAGCCCACCATCCCATTTTGCATTCACACAGAGAAAAAAAAAGATACCCCTTACCTTCCTGCACTCCCGGCGCCGTGCGGTGTCCTCCTCTGCTTAGATCTGGCACGCTCGTAGATCTGGCTGATGCGCGTGCGCCTGTTGCAGCAGGAGCATGACAATGACGTCATACTCCGGTGACTTCAAACGCACAGCTTCAACTGCTTCATCCGGACGTTGAGGTAATGAACGCTGCGTGCGTGCATCCCTGCATATACTCTGCCAGCACTTTTAAAGGGCCTGTGCCCCTAAAAACCGCAGGCTTTTTTTAAAAAATTTTTTAAATCCTCTCTTCCTTCTCTCGTCTGCAGGAAGGACCCACCGGGTAAATCTCCGGTACCCTGTCAGGCTAGTCTGTAAGCTGCAGTAGGTCAGGAGATGTTCTTAAAGCCACAGCAAGACACGTAGCAGAGATCATGGAAAACTGGGAACAGGCAGTAGAGACCCTGGAGGAACAGGACCAGATAGCAGTGGTCCTGAAAGACCTCAGACTGGTAGCAGAGAGAACTCATGAGAAACTAGAAAGTCTTAATACCAAGACACAGGTGTGTGTCTTGGTAAGCCTTGTATAGGCCTAGACAGATGATAACTTGGGATCACACCAGGCGATCTACAAAGCCTGACGTGAAGCACAACAGAGTCCAGTGCAACAGGATGAGGGGAGCAAAGCCCTCATCTGGGACAGGTTTGTAACAGCTTATTTTTACATATCATATTTAATGTATTAAAAAATAAAATTAGAAATCTTGCAATTTTCTCACTGGCCACTGTCGCTATTCTAACTTCCTGTCTCAGGAAATTCACATGAACATTAACAGCAATAGACTTACTTTGACCCTATATTTTGTATTTGTTCAGCTGTGACAAAAACAACATGTATCCCATGCACCAATGCGTATCCCGTGCAGCACATACTCCAAGAATCCAAGGCACATGGTATCTTCCTTCCACAAAAATATTTTTATTGACACCAGTCTACACACAGGAAAGTTAGCAACATTTCGGCCACACAGGGCCTTTGTCAAGACAAGAAAAAAAGTGATTCCAGCCATGCTGACAGTGTAATGAATGCTTACTGTACTTGCATCGCACTGATGATCGAAACTGAGCGGCTACAGGATGAATAAAACCTAATTTTCGCCTTCATTTTTAATGAACCAGCTGCACAAGGTTTAAATGCTATTTACTTGCAGGTTTCTACTATATCTGCAGGTAAATAGCGATTCTGGAGGTGACAGGGTCTCTTTAATACAGATTGTGATATGAAAAAAAAACAAAAAAAAACAATTTAATCCCTTAGTGACCAAGCCAATGCTTTCAAATCTGACATTTCACTTTATGTGGCAATAACTTTTGAATGTTTCAACATATCCCGATGATTTTGAGATTTTTTTTCGTGAAACAAAATACTTGTGATCGGAGTAAATTTAGGTTGATATGTTTGCATCTATTAAAGCACCACTTCAGCGTTTTTTTTATTTTACCACTGGAGTGGTGCAACGAATCTAAGTTCCCCGCACCCAGTATAATTTTCAGCCGCCATTTTCATCTGCTATTGGTGCGGTTTCAGTCGGTCATCTGTAGGTTGTGACCTGCTGGATCACTCCAGTGTTTGCTGGGTGAGCCGGAAGTTACAACTCAATGTAAGTCTATGATTACGAGAAAGAGATTTTCATAAACTTGCATTGAGAGCTTGTGATACTTGTAACACCACTACCTGTGTCTCTGCATGGTTCCCTTTCCCCACCATGCAGGGACACCGAAATACTCACCACCCCGGGCTGTGGAGTGAGCTCCTTGTCCTCTGCTTGCTGTATATGCTGTGCATGTTTCCTGGCAGCATGCTTAGTGCACATTCGTGATCTTTCTGTTTCTTAAAGAAACAGTGTGTGCACTCCTAATGTGTCTGTCATGGGTGTATAAGGTTTGACAGACAGTCATTCTGGATCTGGCTGTAGAAGGTCGCTGCGTTTGGCTTTGCAGACACCTTCTTGATCTTTGCATCATCTTTCTCTCACTAGGACCCAGCAGTGATCTCCACCTTCTGCTGCTAATTAACACACCCTTGCTTGATATTTAAAAACCCTCAGTATCTCCAGAGAGCTGCCGGTGATAGAAGTATTTTACTCTTTTCAGGCCTGGAGCTCTAGCAGTCAGCTAGTTTTTTCTTGGAGTTCCTTGGAGGAATGTTGTCGTGATCTCTCTGGTGTCTTCTCAAAGCAAAGTGTATCCCCTTGTCTGTTTGCCTTGTTTGTCTTTAATTGTAGTGGAGCTGACTAGTGCTCACCTCTTCCCCTCCCTACCTCGGGCCTAGCTCTAGGGTCAGTCAGGGATTAGATATCCTGCTCGGCAATAGGTGTGGAACCTATTAAGGGGCGATAGGGGATACAGGCTGTTGTTAGATCTGCCTAGGGGTCTCCACTCTCCCTTTTCCTAGTTGTTGAGCTTCTCCCCTTTTCGCATCATCGTACGCTGGGTCCTTCCCATACCAAGCACGACAGTGTCCTCAGCCAATTCCTGGGAGGCACTTAGTATTTAAGGCACATCCACCTGTTGGGAGGTGCCTGAGCAACATTCTCCTTCAGTGCTGATTCAACTACTAAATTGCAGGTCCTGTCTTATTTAAGTTTCAGTCTCTGAACTCTGAACAGAGTAATTGTGTCTGATCTGGACGACCCTGCTTCCCTGGGTCTTTATGGCCTAGGCCTGAACTCTGAACCTGTACCTTGTTTCTAATGCTCACTGAACCTGCTGTGTCTGAATTAGGACCTGCCTCTTAACCTGTTTATATCTAAGTCTCTATCTTCCCCTGTACCTATTCTGTCAGTATCTGGATCTGTCTCTGAATCTTTCAGTGGCTGAATCAGTATCTTCTTCCACACCTGCGGAGTCTGATTCAGTACTTTCCTTCAAACCTGTTGTCTGTTTCAGTCCCTATTCCTAACCTGCTTTGTCAGAAGCAGTACCTTTCCTAAACCAGCTATGTCCCAATCAGTACCTACCTCTAATCTGTTGTCACAGTGCAACATAAGTGATTTGTGTGTATACTTGCTACTTCATTGTCATTACCCTGTGTGAATCTGACCCTGTCTGTCCTGTGTGTACCTGTCCTTGTATTTGTCCTGTGTGAACCTGACCTTGTCTGTTCCATGTGATCCGGGTCCTGTCTGTATTGTGGGAACCTGCGGTTCCGTGCCTGGCCGTACCTGCGGTTGCGTGGCTGGCCGCACCTGCGTGGCCGACTAGAGGGTATGGCCGCCCTCCATACAAGCATAGGAAGTGAGGCCGTGCCCACTGGATGGGCACTGGCTGGGAGTATGTGTAACGCATACATACCCTCCGATCCTGGCTCAGAAATGGGGAAATTCACACACAGAGTGACTACAGACTTATTGATTTGGACCGGACAACCCCTTTAATGAAAATATAAAAATTTTTACAAAAATGTTAAAAAAATAGAAATTTTCAAACTTTGAATGTTTATACCTTTAATCCAGATAATCATGTTGCAAGCACGTTCAGATAGGGCAAGACGGGTTTCATGAATTCTTTGGAATCCTGGGGGAACTGTTACTCAGGGAGACCATAGGCTGCATCTTCTCTCAGGCACACGATAGATTAAATTGCTGACCAGACACATCTGACAAGAGTCTTTTTCAACAGTTTAACAGTGGAATTTAATCTGAAGCACGGCCAGTGCAATTCAGGGATATTAAAGCAGCAATCTTCATTACAGTACAGTCTGCATTTCTTGAGCAATCGACTCCAGTAACAATACAGTAGTTTCTTCACAAGGCACAGTATTACAGTCTCTTCAGTAGCATAATTCAGCATAGATTAGATCTCTTAGCAGCACACTCCTATGCATACACAACCACAGGCTTTTCCTTCACAAGGACACAATAGTACACAGCATTCTTTATCCTGCATGGAGATGGAGGGAGGGGAATTTGATGAGGGAGATGATCTCTGTGACACAATTCCTTCCAGTCCTTATCTTCCTGCCCGATAATACTCTGCACTGTTAGTTCAGGGAGTTTATCTGACCTGTGTTTAATTTCTCTCCTGATCTGAATCCCGTGCTTCCTCAGATGCTCTTGGAGCTGCCTCTGTAAGTTCCTGTACTTCTCCTGAATCGCCTGTTTCCGCACAGTCTGGTTATTCCGCTCCTCCTGAGTGTCGATCGGTCTCTTCAGGGACCGGTGTTCGATCGTCAGATCTGAATTGGGCTTCATCTGTACTCCTTGGTACAAACTCTGGAGCCTCGGGACTTAGCTTACTCTCCTGAGGATGGTACATTCCGCTCCTTGCTGGTCCAAGAAATACAACGGTGTGTTCTTCTTCATCGGAACTTTCAAGGTCACTATCCACCTCCAGAACATCAGTTTGTGGTGGTCCCTCAGTTGATCCCGGACCATGTCGGTCTACTTCTAGGAAGTCTTGTTGTGGTGGGAGATAATCACAGGGTAGTAGTAAATTCCGATGGACTATTCTGGTTTTCTTGTTTCCCGTTTCCAATCGGATTTCATACACTGGGCTACCATCAGCGTTCCTCCTTACTACCACATGCACCTTGTCTTCCCAGTACAAACAAAGTTTTCCTGGACCACCTTTCTCACGTATGTTCTTTACTAGCACCCGGCTTCTCGGTGCAAATTCTGCTCCATAACATTTTCGATCATAGTACTCCTTACTCTTGCTCTGTCCTTGCGTAACCACTTTGGACACTATGTTGTATACCTCTGCCATCCGTTCTTTCGATTTCCGAACGTACTCCAGATATGTTCTGTAAGTCTCTGACACCAGAGTATCGAACATGATGTCGTTTGGCAGTCTTGGCGATCGTCCATACAATAGGAAGAAGGGTGAGTAACCTGTTGGATCACTATTTGTACAGTTATAAGCATGTACCACTTTTGACAGAGAACTCTTCCAGTCTTTCTTCTCGTCAGCTGTTAAAGTGCACAACATCGACAATAATGTCCGGTTAAAACGTTCCATTTGTCCATTATCCTCCGGGTGATAGGGCGTTGTGGGGGATCTCTGAATTCTACAGCACTTTCCTAGCTTGGCAAAGAGCTGGTTCTCAAATTCTCTTCCTTGGTCGTGGTGTAACCTCATAGGGAACCCAAACCTCAAATCTAAATCATTGAAGGTCTTCTCTGCCGCTGTTCGACCAGCTTTATTGGTGGTGGCATATGCTTGAGCAAATCGAGTAAAATGGTCCATCACCACCAAGATGTATTCGTAGCCACTCTTGCATGTCTTGAGATGTAGAAAGTCTATTGAGACCATCTCAAATGGATACGTAGTTTGGATGTTGCCCATTGGTGCTCGGGTTGATGTGTTGGGACTTTTATCTTTCAGACACCCACACTCCATGGTCGCGTACCTCTCAATATCTCTCTGCATATACAGCCATAAGAAACATTCACGGATCAAGTTTGTTGCCCTTTCCACTCCTAGGTGTCCCATGTATTCATGGAGTTCTTTGTAGACCAACCTATGGAATACTCTAGGTAGTACCAACTGTAGGTTTTGTCCTCCTTTACAATACAGGATACCCTCTTCAATGAGATAGAGCTTCGTCCATTCTTTAACTAAAACAGATACTGCTGGTGACTCATTAACGCTCTCCCATTTACTTGGAAACCAATTTTGGTCCACATAAAGTAGTATTCTACCAATTATCTGATCTTCCCGTTGTGTTCTACGGATTTTTTCTTTTGGTAGTTGTTGAATAGACAGGGTGTGATCTTGTTTTCTCTCTTTTATGGTGGTTTCCACTGTCAGTGGACAGCACAATGGTGTGTCTTCCTCTTGATAAGCTTATACTGCTTGGGTAGTGCTCTCAATTGCTTCCAGACTGACTTCCTCCGAGCATTCTTGCATAAACTACTCAGGCTCTAGTGGCATTCTCCACAATCTGTCAGAAACTGCATTGCATTTTCCTGGCCTGTACTTGATGCTGAAATTGAAGTCAGCTAGTTCAGTGACCCATCTTTGACCTGTTGCATTCCATTTGGCTGTAGTGAGGACATAGGTCAAAGGGTAGTTGTCAGTGTATGCCTCAAACTCTTCACTTTAATAGAGATAATCTCTAAATCATTCACAGATTGCCCATTTCAATGCCAGGAGCTCCAATTTTCCAGAATGTAGATGGTAATTCTTCTCAGCGTCTGTCAACGTTCTAGAACCGATGACTCTCAATTTTCCATCTTGATGCTGATACAGGGCAGCTCCCAGTCCAACTTGCAAGGCATTACAATTAAGAACAAATGGTAAGTTGAAATCAGGATATCCCAAGATGGGTGGTTTTACCAGGTAGTCTACTAGTTCTTTCAATACCTCCTGGTGGTCTGCTGTCCAGAGAATGGGCTGTTTGGGACGAAACAGCGTTGTTTCTTTTAAGCCCGATACTACCCGCGTTCTTCTTTTTCTCCGTGGGTGTTTTTGACTCTGTCGTTTCCCCTAATTGGCGGTATAGAGGGGCAGCAATCCTGGAGAAGTTCCGAACGCAAGTACGATAGTAGGAGAGGAATCATAAGATCTGCTTCAGCTCCCCAACAGTAGAGGGTCGTTTGTCTTTTAAGGCCAGTACCAGAGCAATTTCTGCTGGGTCCATGGTATATCCTTCTCCGGACACAATTTTCCCTACAAATTGGTCTTGCCTTTTGAACAGTTCACACTTCTTTGGGGTCAACTTAACTCCGTGTTGTTTATATTGCTGTAATACGGTCCTCACATGTTCAACAAGTTCCCGGAAGGTTTTGCTGTGTACCACATTGTCATCTAAGTATGGCTGGCAGATATCGTCCCTCAATCCTTCTAAACATGTCTCCATGCTTCTCTGGAATTCTGCTGGAGCTGAACTGAGCCCAAACAGTATGCGGATCCACTCATATAACCCAAACGGTGTGATGAATGCTGTCAAAGGTCTACTGGACTCTTCAACAAACCCTTAATGGTATGCTTTACCCTGATCGAGGACAGAGAACCAGTTACTTCCTGATAGGCTATCCAGCACATCTTGAATCTTTGGTATAGGGTGCCGATCAGGTACTGACTTTTGGTTTACTTCCCGGTAATCACAGCAGAGTCTCAATGTACTGTCCTTCTTCCTAACACAAACAATAGGAGAGGAATAAGACGACTTCGATTTTTGGACCCAACCTCTGTTGATTAGATCTTGTAAATACTCTTTCACTTCACGGTGTAATAGTTTCGGCACAGACATGTAACTTCTGGTTACTGTGGTTATGTCTTTCAAATTGATTTTCAATTGCAACAATGGCCTATATCAGAGTCATCTTTAGAGAATGCATGACATTCTTCTCTCAGCATCTGTTTTGCTATCGCTATATCTTCAGCACACAAGTGTTCCAGGGATACTGGGGGATCCCAGGACCCTGAGGTGGGTTGTGCAATTTCCTCCCTGGGCAACTCCTGTTCCTTGGTGGGGAGACTGAATCCATGGTAGACCCCTGGGCGAGTCTCACACTGGCTGGATATACCATTTTAACGGTTTCAATGTGACCTAACACTGTGTCTTTGGATCCAGTCTAATTTCGTGTTTCATAGTATTCATCACCGCTACTGTCACTTCAGCAAACCCACCAGTAGGAATCGTAAGGACAGTCTCACCTTGAACTAGGCCTTCCGGAAGTTCTGAGGAGTCTTTTGGCATGAACAATCTTTTCTGGACTTTTCTTCCCGGTTCTACCCGGACTCCACACCTAACCCTCACCATTTGATTTGCAGGGATGATGGTTGGGCGCCAGCCTACCTTGACTTCTTTTAGGTCTATTGTATTCTGTGCTTTATTTACTCTATGAATCACATTATCCGCCATGACATTGGGTATGGCAAGTGATGTGGCAATTGCATCCACCACCAGCGTCCCTGACTTGTGTTTCGTGATGACCTCACTGATTACATTATAATCCAGGATAGGATCCTCTGCCACGTTCTGATCACTGGTCGCGATAAAAGGTACCAAAAGCTCAATGGTGTTGCTGTTCTTCGTGGCTCTCAGTTGGAAAGTCACCTCCACCCAGCCTATGAAAGGGATTTTGGTCTGGTTGACTGCTTCGCCGAGGAGTTCCACTGGTCCTAAGAGTTCATTTAGTGACTATAGGCAGGTATGTGGCAGGTAGCGCCTTCTCCATTCTTCGTTTAAAAGGCTCGCTTGCGCTCCTGTGTCCCACAGTGCTTTTAGCAGGAGTCCATCTAGCTGGCACTGTATAAAGCACCTTTCACCGATTAGACTGATGAGGCTATCTTTACTGACCGAGGAAACCTCCTCCCAGGAGTTCATCATTTGACCTCCTCACTGGGCATTAAGTAACTGGTGCCCCTGTCTCTCTTGCAGCTGTTGTAGATGGGAACACACTTGGGGATAGCACAGATTCAGCCATTTTACCTCATGTGCCGTTCTGAGGTTTGGTGAGATTTGGATTTTCTTTTGGGGCCTGCTCCGTGTCACGGTTAGAAATCATCCCGCATTGGCAACATCCTGTCTTTTAACCAAAATGACCATGACCATTGGCATTCCTTGGCATAATGTCCTTCCTCACCACATCTTAGACAATGGACACACACCGTACTCTGATTTGATGAACGGCACGCTTCACAAGCCAGGTATTTTCTGTTTTGGAACCCATATCTGGGCCTGAGGGATACAGGTTCTGGTCTGGAACGAATCAACCTTTTCACCTCAATCAACTCAGCTCGCAGTTCTGTTATTACTTCCTCCCAGTCAGCGCTGGCGGTCCTCTCTTTTGTTGGTGATTTAAGGTTCCCTCTTAGAGGTGGCTCTGGAGGGTCTCCATGATGATCTTTGGACTGGCCACCGGGGGTCTCCAACTTCAGCTGACTCATTTTGGTGATTTTAGGAGCAGAGCCTTTCTTTAAATTCTGTTCGCTCTCTGACTCTAAACTAGCTGCCTCATTCATTTTTTCAATTAGGACTTCATCCAAAATGCCAGGATCTTCTAGGTACTCTTTCAGCTGCAACTTGATGCCTTTGCTGATTAACCCCGTTCCCAATGATCTCAAGAACTTCTTCTGGACTAGTCCAGCATCAAACTTCTCTTCCGCTTCTACATCTCTGGATGCAAAGAACAGTCTATATTTCAGTTCAATTCCTCTGAACAAGAAACTTTGGGGTGATTCATTATTTTTCTGTGAGAGGCTACTGAGTCGGTGGAACAATTCTGAAGTACTCTCTTCTTTATAGTGCCCTTTTAAAATCAACTTCAGATGTTGCAAGGTCAATTGACTCTTCCTTTCTAGCATACTATGGAGGTTCAGTCCTGGTTGATCACTTTCACTCTATATACAGTACAGACAAAAAGTTTGGACACACCTTCTCATTTAAAGATTTTTCTGTATTTTCATGACTATGAAAATTGTACATTCACACTGAAGGCATCAAAACTATGAATTAACACATGTGGAATTATATACTTCACAAAAAAGTGTGAAACAACTGAAAATATGTATTATATTCTAGGTTCTTCAAAGTAGCCACCTTTTGCTTTGATGACTGGTTTGCACACTCTTGGCATTCTCTTGATGAGCTTCAAGAGGTAGTCACCGGAAATGGTCTTCCAACAATCTTGAAGGAGTTCCCAGAGATGATTAGCACTTGTTAGCCCTTTTGCCTTCACTCTGCGGTCCAGCTCACCCCAAACCATCTCGATTGGGTTCAGGTCTGGTGACTGTGGAGGCCAGGTCACCTGGCGTAGCACCCCATCACTTTCATTCTTGGTCAAATAGCCCTTACACAGCCTGGAGGTGTGTTTGGGGTCATTCTCCTGTTGAAAAATAAATGATGGTCCAACTAAACGCAAACCGGATGGAATAGCATGCCGCTGCAAGATGCTGTGGTAGCCATGCTGGTTCAGTATGCCTTCAATTTTGAATAAATCCCCAACAGTGTCACCAGCAAAGCACCCCCACACCATCACACCTCCTCCTCCATGCTTCATGGTGGGAACCAGGCATGTAGAGTCCATCCGTTCACCTTTTCTGCGTCGCACAAAGACACGGTGGTTAGAACCAAAGATCTCAAATTTGGACTCATCAGACCAAAGCACAGATTTCCACTGGTCTAATGTCCATTCCTTGTGTTCTTTAGCCCAAACAAGTCTCTTCTGCTTGTTGCCTGTCCTTAGCAGTGGTTTCCTAGCAGCTATTTTACCATGAAGGCCTGCTGCACAAAGTCTCCTCTTAACAGTTGTTGAAGAGATGTGTCTGCTGCTAGAACTCTGTATAGCATTGACCTGGTCTCTAATCTGAGCTGCTGTTAACCTGCGATTTCTGAGGCTGATGACTCGGATAAACTTATTCTCAGAAGCAGAGGTGACTCTTGGTCTTCTTTTCCTGGGGTGGTCCTCAAGTGAGCCAATTTCTTTGTAGCGCTTGATGGTTTTTGCAACTGCAATTAGGGACACTTTCAAAGTTTTCCCAATTTTTCGCACTGACTGACCTTCATTTCTTAAAGTTTTGATGGCTACTCGTTTTTCTTTACTTAGCTGCTTTTTTCTTGCCATAATACAAATTTTAACAGTCTATTCAGTAGGACTATCAGCTGTGTATCCACCTGACTTCTGCACGACACAACTGATGGTCCCAACCCCATTTATAAGGCAAGAAATCCCACTTATTAAACCTGACAGGGCACACCTGTGAAGTGAAAACCATTTCCGGTGACTACCTCTTGAAGCTCATCAAGAGAATGCCAAGAGTGTGCAAAGCAGTCATCAAAGGAAAAGGTGGCTACTTTGAAGAACCTAGAATATAAGACATATTTTCAGTTGTTTCACACTTTTTTGTTAAGTATATAATTCCACATGTGTTAATTCATAGTTTTGATGCCTTCAGTGTGAATGTAAAATTTTCATAGTCATGAAAATACAGAAAAATCTTTAAATGAGAAGGTGTGTCCAAACTTTTGGTCTGTACTGTATATACCGTATATATATATATATATATATATATATATATATATATATATATATATATATATATATATATATGTTATATATAAGTAATTTTGCACACTTTTATTCCAGGGTGCACCCAGGCCCATTAGTGCGGGCATTGTAAACTAGGGTGTCTGTTCCCAGGGGGTGCACTTGGATAGTACCGGGCAGCCCGCCTAGTCGAATTGTATGGGCGTAACTAATAGACTGTAAGCCGGATACTGTGCGCTACCCTAGTGTGAACAGCACCCTATACAGGCCTATCTTTGTGCAATTCTAATACTAAGCAGTCACCCCCTCCATGAAATGGTAGGTTGTGAGTGATTGTCTCATCAGTATTTTGCACCTGTGTATCTGCCATCTTTATGTGGGTCTGCTGTATCCTGGTAGTCAGGGCCGGCTCCAGGTTTTTATGGGCCCCGGGCGAAAGAGTCTCAGTGGGCCTCTTTAACACATACCACGATTCATGATGCAGAGATACGGCGGAGAAATATATATATATATATATATATATATATATATATATATATAATACAATGCAAAGATTTCACTTCTTACATTACATGAGTGATATCTATTGTAAATTCCACAATAGCTCAGAAACCGGTGAATCGCTCCACACAGAATACTGGCCCCCATAAAATGCTCCATACGGAATACTGGCCCCCATATAACGCTCCATACAGAATACTGGCCCCCATATAAGGCCCCATACGGAATACTGGCCCCCATATAAGGCCCCATACAGGATACTGGCCCCCATATAATGCTCCATGCGGAATACTGGCCCCCATATAACGCTTCATACGGAATACTGGCCCCCATATAACGCTCCATACGGAATACTGGCCCCCATATAAGGCTCCATACGGAATACTGGCCCCCATATAACGCGTCATACGGAATACTGGCCCCCATATAAGGCCCCATACGGAATACTGGCCCCCATATAAGGCCCCATACGGAATACTGGCCCCCATATAAGGCCCCATAAGGAATACTGGCCCCCATATAAAGCTCCATGCGGAATACTGGCCCCCATATAAGGCCCCATACGGAATACTGGCCCCCATATAGGGCTCCATACGGAATACTGGCCCCCATATAAGGCTCCATACGGAATACTGGCCCCCATATAAGGCTCCATACGGAATACTGGCCCCCATATAAGGCCCCATACGGAATACTGGCTCCCATATAAGGCCCCATACGGAATACTGGCCCCATATAAGGCTCCATACGGAATACTGGCCCCCATAGAAGGCTCCATACGGAATACTGGCCCCCATATAAGGCTCCATACAGAATACTGGCCCCCGTATAAGGCTCCATAAGGAATACTGGCCCCCATATAAGGCTCCATACGGAATACTGGCCCCCATATAAGGCTCCATACGGAATACTGGCCCCCATATAAGGCTCCATACGGAATACTGGCCCCCATATAAGGCTCCATACGGAATACTGGCCCCCATATAAGGCCCCATACGGAATACTGGCCCCCATATAAGGCTCCATACGGAATACTGGCCTCCATATAAGGCTCCATACAGAATACTGGCCCCCATATAAGGCACCATACAGAATACTGGCCCCCATATAACACTCCATACAGGATACTGGTCCCCTTATAAAGCTCCATACAGGATACTGGCCCCCATATAACGCTCCATACAGGATACTGGTCCCCTTATAAAACTCCATACAGGATACTGGCCCCCATATAACGCTCCATACAGGATACCGGTCCCCTTATAACGCTCCATACAGGATACCGGTCCCCTTATAACGCTCCATACAGGATACTGGCCCCCATATAATGCTGCATGCAGGCTGTTACCCCCCACATAATGCCCCATACAGGCTGTCCCCCCCTTATAATGCTCCATGCAGGCTGTTACCCCCCACATAATGCCCCATACAGGCCCCCCCCCTTTTAATGCTCCATGCAGGCTGTTACCCCCCACATAATGCCCCATACAGGCTGCCCCCCCCCTTATAATGCTCCATGCAGGCTGTCCCCCCCACATAATGCACTATGCAGGCTGCCCCCCCCCTCTATAATGCCCCATGCAGGATGTCACCCCTCCTCTTTATAATGCCCCATACAGGATGTCCCCCCCTCTCTTTATAATGCCCCATGCAGGATGTCACTCCCTCTCTTTATAATGCCCCATGCAGGATGCCCCCCCTCTCTTTATAATGCCCCATGCAGGATGCCACCCCCTCTCTTTATAATGCCCCATGCAGGATGCCCCCCCTCTCTTTATAATGCCCCATGCAGGATGCCCCCCCCTCTCTTTATAATGCCCCATGCAGGATGCCCCCCCTCTCTTTATAATGCCCCATGCAGGATGCCCCCCCTCTCTTTATAATGCCCCATGCAGGATGCCCCCCCCTCTCTTTATAATGCCCCATGCAGGATGCCCCCCCCCTCTCTTTATAATGCCCCATCTAGGATGTCACCCCCCCTCTCTTTATAATGCCCCATGCAGGATGCCCCCCCTCTCTTTATAATGCCCCATCTAGGATGTCACCCCCCCCTCTCTTTATAATGCCCCATGCAGGATGCCCCCCCCTCTCTTTATAATGCCCCATGCAGGATGCCCCCCCCTCTCTTTATAATGCCCCATGCAGGATGCCCCCCCCTCTCTTTATAATGCCCCATGCAGGATGCCCGCCCCTCTCTTTATAATGCCCCATGCAGGATGCCCCCCCTCTCTTTATAATGCCCTATGCAGGATGCCCCCCCTCTCTTTATAATGCCCCATGCAGGATACCCCCCTCTCTTTATAAGGCCTTATGCAGGATGTCCCCCCCTCTCTTTATAATGCCCCATGCAGGATGCCCCCCCTCTCTTTAAAATGCCCCATGCAGGATGCCCCCCCTCTCTTTATAAGGCCTCATGCAGGATGTCCCCCCCTCTCTTTATAATGCCCCATGCAGGATGCCCCCCCCCTTCTCTTTATACTGCCCCATGCAGGATGTCCCCCCCCTTCTCTTTATACTGCCCCATGCCTCCATACATTAAAAAAAATAAATCAAATACTCACCTCCCTTCTGCTACCTGCTGCCCGCTGCTCGGGTCCGAGCTCCAGCGTTGTCGGCGTCTTCCCGCTCAACGCTCCCTGTGACGGCTCAGGGGAGGGCGCGGTGTAAAGACGTCACCGCGCCCTCTGACCTGAGACGTCACAGGAAGCGCAGAGCAGGAAGACAGCTGATCTGCGGAGGCACGGGGAGAGGTAAGTATCCGGCTGCCGGGGCCCTGAGCAAGCGGCGGAGAAGGGCGGGCGCTGACACCGCTCTCCTCCGCCCATAGCTCAACGGGGTGCGCGACCGCCAGTGGGCCCCTCTGCCTGCTCAGGGCCCCGGCATTTGCCCGGGTGCGCCGGGTGCTGACGCCGGCCCTGCTGGTAGTGCATTTGGCTTTGAAGATCTAAGCAGGTAAACATCAGTTGTTGATGGCCTAAGGATCCAGCAGTGAGGACCCCCACAGATACTCGGAACACAGGGGCTATGGGGCTAATTCATGGAGCTGTGCTGCAGTTCCCTGGAGGTAATTTTTATTATAAGTAATATAAAATAACATTATATGGTGGCATCATCCCTTTAAAGCAGGGGTGGGCAATTAATTTTCCCAAGGGGCCACATGAGAAACTGGCACTGCTTTTGAGGGCCGAACCAGTCGGCTGAACTTAAAGGGGTGGTCCGAAACCAAAGGTGAATTTCATACTAAACATTTATCTAAATAATGTAATTTTCTAATCTCCTTTTTTTATATACTTCAATTGAAAATTCCCTAATATACCCTCTCCAGTCTGACTTCCAGTCTTTTTTTTTTAACCTCCAATGGCATTTTGTTTGGAATACTCACACAGGACGTCATAAGGTGGTAGAAGCTGTGGTCACTTCCGCAGCTTCTGCCCCCTCCATGAAATGAAGTGGCATCAATTATGTCTGTTTCAGAGGTTGGGCTAGTCCCTGCTCTACTGATAATGCATCGGTTATAAATTATGACCTATGGACAGTATGAGCTCCCGGCACTATATTCCTTTGAATGAACAATGACAGTGCACTCCCTTGCTGGCTCTAAAGAGAAGTGATGAGCCAGCAAGAGAGTGCGCTGTCAGTGGAAATTGTAAGGACACCACGCAGCAAGCAGGGACTAACCCAGACTCCGAAACAGAGGTCACTGATGGTGCTTCGTTTAAATGTGAGGAAAGCAGCGTCAGTGATCGCATCCTTTTCCCCTTGATGACGTCCCATGTGAGTATCCCAAAATGCACTGGAATTCTCAACAAAACATCATTGGATGAGAAAAAACAAACAAGAAGTTAGAGTAGAGAGGAAACGGTAGGGAATTTTAAATTGAACTGTACTAGATAAGTGATTGGATTGAATTAAATAGACATTTAGTATGAAATTTACCTTCTGTTTTAGGCCGCCCCTTTAATTCTGCTCAATATTAATTTTATCGCTTTATAAAAAGAAGGTGATTATATGATTACGTTTACACGAGCGATGTCATGATTGTCATCCAGAAAGGCAGACTATTTTTATCATCTGTATTGTGATCCATTTTTATATATCAGAAGTGAATAAAATGTACAAAAACAAATAGTTTTGTATGATTGTAATCGAAATGTATCTGTAAAAATCAGATGCCATACAGATGATTAATATGTGATTCAATTTTTTTTTTGCAAACTCTGACTTCAATAAGTGAGTGTTACCCGATACACAGAAGAAACTGGTGTGTGCTGTGATCTTTTTCACACGGATATTTGGTCTGTGTTAGGCCACGGCCCCACTATCAGTATTCAGTCAGTATTTTTTCTCAGGAGTGGGTGATAAATGCAGAACTGGTGACTTTCTTTCTATTATATCTTCTATTATTCTCTGATTGTTCCTCACCTGGTTTTGGCTCCCACTCCTGAGAAAAAATACTGACCAAATACTGATAGTGGGGCCGTGGACTTAAACTGTAATCTGAATAGCTCAATTGCAAAGCATTGCTACTAGTCCTGTCCGTGTGAAGTCAGGTTTATTTTATTTTTTTCACGAAAAGCACTAGGACCGAAAATACAGTTGTGTGAACACACCCTGATAATACTTGCTACAATAAAGTTTATCATAGCAAGCATTGGCAATTGATCAATCAATACATAAATTGGGAGCATGTGGAAAAAAAAAGTTGTTTGCCCACCCCTGTTCCACATGCATAGATCCACATCACATGTGGGGCAGGAGGTAACAGGCAGGTGGGGGGGATCTTTATTAAAGTCTATGGCTGTGATAAGTCACAGATCACAGCAGGGAGCATTGTGAGGAGCTTAACACTTACCTCACCTGCACAGGACATAGAACACAGCGCAATAACTCAAAAGCTCAGTGTAAAGGGTGAGGTAAGGGTTAACCCTCACTCAAAGGTGGAGAGGCAGCAGAGTATGTGGGGTGCAGTTTGGGGAGCACATAGAATATCCCAGGTGAGGAGGGGCACTTCACTGTTGGAGTCATTCACTAGGAATGCAAATGTTCTCTCCGATCAGTCTGAGCTGCCAGGGGAAGACTCAGTAAGCTGCAGATAATTAGCTGCTCTCACTGAGTGTAAACTGCGGTCTGAGAAAGGAGGCAGTGCTGTGCTGTGAACTGATCAGCACAGTAGACACAATGTCAGCTCCTAGCTGTTATTTTACACCATGGGGCTCAACTTAGATGTCACTTGCCCACTATGTGCAGCAGATGGGTGTAGTAGTCCAAGTTTCCCTCTTCTTGAACACTCCTGACCTGAAGACATTACAGTAGCTCTGCTCTGCAACCAAGGAACTGAGCATCCCCACATCCACCAATGAGAAGATGGCATCCACAGGGGGGCGGAGCTACAATCAGAATGCTGAGTCTGAGTAAGATAATAGCTCAGGCTTTCACCTGCGTCTGGCTGACTGTGTCAGCGGGCCACACAGAAGCGGTCAAAGGGCCGGATGTGGCCCGCGGGCCACAGTTTGCCCAGGTCTGCTTTAAAGAAACTTGAATATATCAGTATTTTAATTATTTTTTTACAGAAATGTTTTTTTGTCTAGTTACTTCAGTTGCAAAATATAAAAAATATATATCTCGCTCTATTATGCTCTTTTGGGGTAGCAGCACATTAGATATTTCTCAATTGGCTAAAAAAAGTAGTATAAGTATCATTGCCTACAATAATAGAAATTGTGTGCTATAAAAGTGTCTCCCATTCTTTAGAATTGTCTAAGAATAGAATGACTGATAGAATAGTTCTACTCACCATAATTTCAACCTCCTACAGAAGGATTGTCTGTCTCAGTCACATAGAAAATTACCGTTTTTATTGCAAAGCAGATCTACAATTTTGAATTGATTGGTTATAGCACTTGTCCTTGAGTCATTTTTAATCTGAAAGCATTACAATCTTTTTTTTGAAAAGGCAATGCTAGTGCTTTTGTCTTGTAAATGACAAAGAACAGGCTATGTGAGGAAGAATTCTAGTGAATTTTAGACGTAACCAGTAAGAAATATCTCTGTTCTTTGTAGTATCTGTAAATGTACACCGATGGTTATGTTTGACAGCTGCCATGAACTTAATGATTAGTTTAATAATTAGTCTAATTTGGTCCAGAATAATTATCAAAGGTACAATATATAGAACATACTAATAAATATAATTAATAAAGTATATATTTCTATATAGTCTTTGGAACCCCAACACAATCAACATCAGTGATATTCAGGGCATAGCAGTAAAGATGAAAATAAGCCTCCACAGGGGTATAATAGAATTTTTGGTGGGAAGGCCAGAAGGAGCAGCCTTAAACCATTTTTGGATTCCAGGTTATACAATACCCTGATTATATAGAGAAATAGCTGTTCCAATGCAAAATCAAGTAATTGTTTAACCCCTTACCATCATATGACATACTATTACATTATATGTAGGGCCCCCTACTTTGATGCGGTCTCAGGAGCTGAGCCTTCATCTTTGCCGGCAGATGATGGCTACATAAAGCGTGTGAGCATGCCCGCGCTTCAACTGCAAGGGTTACAAGATTTGCAGCAGTCTATGGAAGACATAGGATGCCTCATCCACATCAATCAAGCCAGAAGGATGGGATTGAGGTGGCGTCTAGAAGAGAAAAAAGACTCCCATAGGGCCCGACCATGCCAAAAGCTAGTATTTAAGGTACTTTTTGGCATATACAGTGAGAGTTGGGGGCTTAGTTACAGGTTGATGGACTATGCTAATAGAGCAGTTAAGGGTAGTGGCATTGGTTTAAATTGGGAAAACCTGGTGACAAATTCCCTTTTAACCCCTTCCCACCACCCAGCCTGTTTTTACTTTCTTGACCCAGCCAAGATATCAGGAAGAGAATTGTGGACAAGTCTGGCTCATCCTTGGGTGCAATTTCAATATAACTGGGTGTGCCTCGTTCATCTGTACAAACAATTATATGCAGGTACAAACAAGATGGGAATGTCCAGCCATCATACCGCTCAGGAAGGAGACGGGTTATGTGTCCTAGAGATGAATGTGCTTTGGTCCAACATGTGCATATCAACCCAAAGACAAAAGCAAAAGACCTTGTGAAGATAATGGTGGAAGTTGGTAAGATTGTGTCAATATACACAGTGAAACGAGTACTGTATCACCATGGGCTGAAAGGCCACTCTGCCAGGAAGAATCCATTACTCCAAAAGAAACATAAAAAAGCCAGATTAATGTTTGCAAATTCACACAGGAACAAACATCTTAATTTTTGGAGACATGTCCTGTGGTCTGAAGAAACTAAAATTCAACTTTTTGGGCATAATGTTTTGGAGTGGCCATCACAAAGCCCTTATCTCAATCCTATTGAAAATGTATGGGCAAAGCTGAAAAGGCAGGTGCGCGCAAGGCAACCTACAAACCTGGATCAGTTACACCAGTTTTTGTTAGGAGGAATGGGCCCAAATTCCAACCAACTATTGTAGCAAGCTTGTGAAAGGATATTCCAAATGTTTGACCCAAGTCATTCAGTTTAAGGGCAAGGGTACTGACTAGCCCAGGGGAATGGGGATGACTCGGTACCCGTGCATTTGCCTTGGGGATGTCGCGGTGGTCGGCTCCCGGGCCCGTACCCTGGGGTCTCTCTTAAAAGGGGGTTATTTGTTGTTAAGTTTATGTATGTTCGTGACGCCACCTGTGGCTTCTGGTGAGGATCACCAGTGCTGCGCAGTCCACTGAGGCTGATGATAAGGCAGCTCGATGGTATAGCTCCCCACAGGTGGAGCTAGGCCTCAGGGCAGTGTATGAAGGGGGAATGCAGGACAGGCAAGACCCAGCCGGGTCAGAGCAAGAACAGGGACAGACACGATAGTCACTTCAGTACCTTTTACTGATGGAAATTCAGGCACGTCCCGGAGCACTGTAGGGTAAAGGGTGCATATCAGGATCCTCCCCAATGAGCAGGTGTAGGGCCTCCTGTTTCTTGCCTCTGCGTAGTAAGTTTCTGACCTGCTTGGAGCTAGGCCTAACTTTGTCTCTGTCCTGCGCTGGCTAACGTTGTGGTTGGGCCTTCTCTTGGAGTGCACGCTCCCGGCTTACGGGGCCTATGTGTCTCCTGGCTCTGTTACGTATCAGCACTTTAGCGATCATGGGGCTTGTAGTTCTCCAGGGATTTCCGGTTATGCCTTACTGGGTCATAGAGATCCCGGTAAGCTTCGGACCCGGTGTCCGGTAAATTCTTCGGGGTGAGCTAGTTAAGCTCCTCTGCCCCCTATGTACTAACTCTCCACTCACCTTTGGCCTACTCGGGCCCTCACTAGGCTATACACAGTAACGGCAGCTTGCCGGGCTTCACCGATCTTATGGCGCCGGCACACCTAATGCTCACTACTCTGAGCTACAACTGAGTCTTGGTCTGGATAAGCTCCACTGCAGGCTAGCAATTGCAGGAGCTGGAACAGGCTCAGTCCTCTGAGGTAACTCTTCTCAGACAGTACTCGACTCAACTGCTAAACCAGACTGACTGAGCTACCTAGCTCCACCTTCCCTATTTATCTCCCTAACGGGCTCCCTCTGGTGGTCTGAGGTGGAAGGTGGAGACGTGTGACTGTTTATGGGGGCCTCTTGTGGAGGAATCCATCAATGCACTCTTCCAGGATCTGTGATACCAAGCGCAGCTGGGCGTCACATTCCCCCCTAGTAAAGCTCAGCACTCCCGTGCTGAAGTACATTTTATAACAACAGGAAAACATGAACAATGCATTAACAATCTTCCCTTTATGGGAGGCACATTTCTTAAACGTTGCATAACAATAACAAATACAAAGTGTCCTCAGAGTTCACGTCTCCTATGGTGAGGTTCCCAGCCAGGATGTCCATCTCACAGGGTAGAGTACTTGGTGGTTTTGAGGGACCTGTCCCAAACCCTCAACGTAGGCCCTGGGGTGGCTTCAGGGCATGAAGATCCTGAGTTGGACCTCCAATAGAGCCACTCCAGACAGGTTTTCCCTCTGAGGTCACCTAAAGAGGCACTCCAGGGAGCGCAATTATATACAAAAGCAGTTTTTGGGCTGCACATAGTCCTCAGCCACACAGTTCTTAGGTAAATAATAAAGGAAGACCTTAGGCAAAACACAAAATAATATACATCTGCATGAAAATACATAACAATACAGTACAATATTACACAATACCCCAGGGGTAACTATCTACATTTAGGAATTTAATTATTTTACTGAGTGTACCTAGCAGGGGGTTTACCTCTCGTGCTACGTGTTGATCTGCGTAGTGCGGTGGTTTGTGTGGTGTCAGAGTCTGCATTGTCAGTTACCCTACCAGTTCTACGTGTGACTAAGTTGTAAAACTGCCTTAACCTCTCTCTTGGACTAGCAAGTTCACCATTGGCTGGGCCCTCTTGCTCTGCTCCTACCGGGAATCCTTCATCCGGGTATAATTCTTGAGCTGGCTCTTCTGCAGCACTTACAGGTTCAACTTGCTGTGGAGGGTTTTCTGGCTGTTCGTAGAATTGGAGTGTTGGAATGATTACTGCACCTCCTATTTGAGGCCAATCTGCCGGAAAATCTCCTAGGTCAGTGTGTATCATTGCTTCTTCAGATTCTTCCGGGATTGTGAGAGGCACTTCTTCTTAGGTTTTCAGTAAATCTGGACACAACTTTAGGTGGTCCCTGGACACTGTAGACGTTTTTCCTCCATCTCGACTGATTAAGCATGTCTTCTTATTGTCAAATCTTGACTGTAACACAGTTTAGGGTTCTTTTTCCCACTGGTCATCAAGTTTGTGATTGCATCTGTTCCTTTTCAATACTGTTTCACCAGGTGTGAAGGGTTCTGCGGGCGCGTTTTTGTTGTAGTGAGCTTCCTGCTTTTCTCTCACCCGAGTGAGACTGTCCTCGACACAGGCTTGTACCCTCCTGTACTGCTCTTGTCTGGTCTTGTCCCAGTCTTCAGTGGTCATATCAGCTTCAGGTTCAACAACACCAAGCTCCAGATCCATGGGCAGCTTTCCTGGCCTTGCCCGCATGAGATATGCCGGAGTGCAGTTGGTGGAACTTACTGGTATGTGATTATACAGATCCACTAGGTCTGGTAGTAGGTCTGGCCACTGGTTTCTCTCCTCAAGTGGTATGGTCTTTAGCAGGTCGATGATGATGTTTTCATCTTTTCGCAGAGACCATTAGTTTGTGGGTGATACGGTGTAGTTCTTATCTTCTTACACCCGTAAAGATGGCAGAACTCCTTGAATAACTCAGCATCAAAGGCCGGGCCTTTGTCCGTCAGCTCCTGCTCAGGGTAACCATGGGGTCTACAGAAATACACTTGGAACGTCTTTGCTGCTGTCTCTGCCGTCAGGTCTTTGACGGGGGCGACCACCAGGAAACGTGAGTAGTGATCCACCATGGTCAGAGCATAGGAGTACCATGACCTGCTGGGGGACAGCTTGACATGGTCCAGGGCCACGATCTCCAGGGGTCAAGTTGTCTTAATGGGTTGCAGGGGTGCCTTCTGGCTGTTGAAGTCTTTTCTTCTTAGGCCACAGGGTCCACAGTCCCGGCACCACCTCTCAATGGAGTTGCGCATTCCTACCCAGTAGAATCGACACTTCAGCAGGGTCTCTAGCTTTTTCAAGCCAAAGTGCCCCGCCTGATCGTGGTAAGCTTCAAATACCATCTGGATGTCTGTCTTAGGGACCACTATTTGCCATACCATCTCATGGGTTTTTGGATTGACGTACCTCCGGCACAGCTTCTCACGGTAGATAAACAGCCGGCTTCTCTCGTTCCACAGCTGCTTTGCTTGGAGAGACGCTTCCTTCTCCAGGGAGGCACCTTCTTGGGTTATCAGCTCCTTGATGCAGCTGACAACCGGGTCACTGTCCTAGGTCTCTTTCCAGCTGTGGTGAGGCAGGGGGTTTAACGTATTTCCACGCTGCCTCCTTGAGGCCCGTTGCTCGTGGATCATCCCATTCCGGTGAAAGGCAGGTAGCTCAATCTCTTCCAGGTCATCCACTTCTTCTTCTGTGTCTGACTGGTGAGGCATCCTAGACAGGGCATCGGCGTTGGTGTTCCTGCGGCCCACCCGGTATTTAATTGTAAATTGGTAATTCGACATCTGCGCCATCCATCATTGTTCCAGTGCCCCGAGCTTAGCTGTTTCAAGATGGGTCAAGGGGTTGTTATTAGAGATGAGCGTTGTTCTACTCGAACTGTTCGCCAATCTCAAATTCGAGCTGTTTTGGGCGGTGTTCGAGCCGTTCGGCGAACACGAACAATTTGAGAAAAATTCGGCTGTTCGAGGTTATGTTCGATAACTGTTCGTGCACCAAAATCATAACTGGATTTTTTCTCAGTAATGATGAAAATTAATGTTAATACGCAGTTTGAGTGTACAGCGGGGTGGGGGGAGGGGCAGGGGATGGATCTCTGCAGGAACAATGAAGATCTCCATTTTTTTTTTCTCTTTCCCGCATTTACAGTGGGGAGGTGCAATCTGTCAGCCTATCAGCAGCGCACACACGGAGCGAAGTGCTTTTTTTCACACAAGCAAGGGCATATGTCATTGGCAGTGTATGTCACATGTCCTTGCCCTATAAGACCAAGCCATTTTCCCCGTCGCCACCATTTTCTCACTGCTGCAGCTGCGTGTTAGATGGCACCGCTGTTGCTGTGTGCGCTATACCTTGTTAATTTCAAGCCAATTTTCGCACAAATCTACAGATAGCTTGGGAGTAGGGAATAGTTGTGATTGCAGTCCTTTTAAGGACTAGGTTACAGCATTTCCTACGACTTTTATCAGGCAGGTCTGTGCTCTTAAATAGATAGATTGTGGGAGTAAAGACTAATTGTAATTTGAGTCCTTTTCAGGACTAGGTTACATCAGTTCCTATCAGTTTTTGCCAGGCAGGTCTGTGCCAGTGCTGTGCAAGTTTTTTTCACAGCATTTGGCTGAATCTAGCAAAGCTAATCCTTTTTGGCCTATTGCAGAGTGTGTTAGTCAGTGGAGTAGCCTATCTGTGTTGCAAGATATACCACCTGTGTATAGAATACCAATTTTTTTACTGCACCTAGTGAAGTAAAATCTTTTGGGCATAGCATCATTCTATTAGTCCATCTATACTGACCTCCTTCAGGTTGCAAATTGAATATAATTTTTTTCTGCATCTAGCTCTGAAAAAATATTGGGCTTCTAGCTGTGTGTGGGACTTGTTGTATTAGTCCATCTATACTGACCTCCATCAGGTTGCAAACTGAATATATTTTTTTCTGCATCTACCTCTGAAAAAATATTGGGCTTCTAGCTGTGTGTGGGACTTGTTCTATTAATCCATCTATACAGACCTCCATCAGGTTGCAAACTGAATATATTTTTTTCTGCATCTACCTCTGAAAAAATATTGGGCTTCTAGCTGTGTGTGGGACTTGTTGTATTAGTCCATCTATACTGACCTCCATCAGGTTGCAAACTGAATATATTTTTTTCTGCATCTACCTCTGAAAAAATATTGGGCTTCTAGCTGTGTGTGGGACTTGTTCTATTAATCCATCTATACAGACCTCCATCAGGTTGCAAACTGAATATATTTTTTCCTGCATCTACCTCTGAAAAAATATTGGGCTTCTAGCTGTGTGTGGGACTTGTTGTATTAGTCCATCTATACTGACCTCCATCAGGTTGCAAACTGAATATATTTTTTTCTGCATCTACCTCTGAAAAAATATTGGGCTTCTAGCTGTGTGTGGGACTTGTTCTATTAATCCATCTATACAGACCTCCATCAGGTTGCAAACTGAATATATTTTTTTCTGCATCTACCTCTGAAAAAATATGTGGCCTTCTAGCAGTGAGTGGGACTTTCTCTATTAGTCCATCTATACTGACCTCCATCAGGTTGCAAACTGAATATAATTTTTTTCTGCATCTAGCTCTGAAAAAATATTTGGCCTTCTAGCAGTGTGTGGGACTTTCTCTATTAGTCCATCTATACTGACCTCCATCAGGTTGCAAATTAAAAATAATTTTTATCTGCATCTACAGTACCTCTGAAAAAACATTTGGGCTTCTAGCTGTGTGTGGGACTTGTTCTATTAGTCCATCTATACTGACCTCCATCAGGTTGCAAATTGAATATAATTTTTATCTGCATCTAGCTCTGAAAAAATATTTCACCTTCTAGCAGTGTGTGGGACTTTCTCTATTAGTCCATCTATACTGACCTCCATCAGGTTGCAAATTGAATATAATTTTTATCTGCATCTAGCTTTGAAAAAATATTTGGCCTTCTAGCAGTGTGTGGGACTTTCTCTATTAGTCCATCTATACTGACCTCCATCAGGTTGCAAATTAAAAATAATTTTATCTGCATCTACCTCTGAAAAAATATTTGGGCTTCTAGCTGTGTGTGGGACTTGTTCAATTACTCCATCTATACTGACCTCCATCAGGTTGCAAACTGAATATATTTTTTTCTGCATCTACCTCTGAAAAAATATTGGGCTTCTAGCTGTGTGTGGGACTTGTTGTATTAGTCCATCTATACTGACCTCCATCAGGTTGCAAATTAAAAATAATTTTTATCTGCATCTACAGTACCTCTGAAAAAATATTTGGGCTTCTAGCTGTGTGTGGGACTTGTTCTATTAGTCCATCTATACTGACCTCCATCAGGTTGCAAATTGAATATAATTTTTATCTGCATCTAGCTCTGAAAAAATATTTGGCCTTCTAGCAGTGTGTGGGACTTTCTCTATTAGTCCATCTATACTGACCTCCATCAGGTTGCAAATTAAAAATAATTTTTATCTGCATCTAGCTCTGAAAATATATTTGGCCTTCTAGCAGTGTGTGGGACTTTCTCTATTAGTCCATCTATACTGACCTCCATCAGGTTGCAAATTAAAAATAATTTTTATCTGCATCTACCTCTGAAAAAATATTTGGGCTTCTAGCTGTGTGTGGGACTTGTTCTATTAATCCATCTATACAGACCTCCATCAGGTTGCAAACTGAATATAATTTTTTTCTGCATCTAGCTCTGAAAAAATATTTGGCCTTCTAGCAGTGTGTGGGACTTGTTCTATTAGTCCACCTATACTGACCTCCATCAGGTTGCAAATTCAAAATAATTTTTTGTCTGCATCTAGCTCTGAAAAAATATTTGGCCTTCTAGCAGTGTGTGGGACTTTCTCTATTAGTCCATCTATACTGACCTCCATCAGGTTGCAAACTGAATATATTTTTTTTCTGCATCTACCTCTGAAAAAATATTGGGCTTGTAGCTGTGTGTGGGACTTGTTCTATTAATCCATCTATACAGACCTCCATCAGGTTGCAAACTGAGTAAAATTTTTTTCTGCATCTACCTCTGAAAAAATATTTGGGCTTCTAGCTGTGTGTGGGACTTGTTCTATTAGTCCATCTATACTGACCTCCATCAGGTTGCAAATTGAATATAATTTTTTTCTGCATCTAACCCAGCCAATAGTTTTGGCCTAATACCACAGTTTGGCCACTCAGCTCTGCTCGGTTCCCATCCATTGTTTTTATGTGCAATCAACTCCAGAGTTGTGAATTAGTTAACCACCAAAATGAGTGGAAAAAGGCCTGCTGCTGGTGGAAAGGGGAATAGGCGTGTTGGGAAGGGGAAAAAAGGTTGTGTCCGTGGGGTAGGTGTTAAAGCAACAGTAACATCTGCAGAAGAAAGACCATCTTCCAGCCAAACTAAAATGTCTACTTCTTTTAGCGGACAATGTGATAAGATCCCTTTCTTACGGCCACGCCAATCGCTACAAATTCCAGATGAGGCACAAAAACAGCAGGTGCTTCAACGGATATCAAGTGCTCCTTTAAGTGGGCTCTCCTCCACATCAACTTCAACATCACAAATACTCCAGTCCTCAAAGGTGTCACCCCAATCGCACTTGCTTCCTCACAGCTCCCAAATCTCCAGCTGCCCGTCTGAGTATGAGGTAGAACAGATGGTTGAGTCTGCAGAGCTGTTTACTCATACTATAGCCTGGGAATCAGAGGTCGACTCCAGCGCTTCTGTGAATCCAGACAAGGAAATGATCTGCACTGATGCCCAGAATCTTTATGAGTCGGATCCAGGACCAGACGCAGAAGGTTCTGACCATAATGTAGACCCTCATTCCCAAACTGTAACTCCTGTTGGTGGAGACAATGAGGAAGACGATGATAAGACTCAAATACCTGATTGGAGCGACAACTTTAGTTTTTTGTCAGGGCAGGAACAGGTTGGCTCTGAGGACGACGGGTGTGATAACGCACAGGGTGATGATGATGAGGTTGGAGATCCCACTTACTGTCAACCCACAGTCAGCCAAGAGATGAGGTCAGCAGAGGAGGTGGAGGAAGATGCTAGTGACGACGAGGTCAGGTTGCGCCTTCCTGGACAGAGACGTAGTACTGGAAGCACGTCAACAACTGCATCCTCAAACACAACTCTGCCTCTCACCACAAGTCGTGGTGGCTCTTCAGGTCGCATGGGTGCTAAGCCTTTCATAGCCTGGGCATTTTTTCAGATCGATAAAGATGACCCAACTCGTGTTATCTGTAACATTTGTCAGCAAAAGCTAAGTAGAGGCCAAAAAATACATAGTTTGAGTACTTCATGCATGAACCGGCACATGGACATGAAGCATAAGTTGCAGTGGGAAGCTCAGTGTGCTACAATGCGGCCTAGCCGGCCGGGCAAACCACCGTCTGCCATATCTTGTGCATCCGCGGCCTCTTCATCCTCTGTGACTGGGGGGACAGCAGTCACACCTGTTTTTGGGCGCAGACCTGCCACCTCTTTACCCGCAACAGCCAGCGTGATTGGCAGGTCATCATTTTCTTTGGAGGTGGTAACACCAGCTGGTGTTGAGTGCTGTCCGACATCGATAGCACCACCTTTGGATCAAGGCAACCTAACATGTCCGCCTGCATCTTCCTCACAGACCGGCAGTTTGCCGGGGACACCCTTATCAACCCCGTCTAAGCACAATAGCCAGCCCTCGGTCCCTCAGATGTGGACAAGTAAAAGACCATTTCCTCCTAGCCATGAGAAAGCTAAGAGGTTGAATTTCACCATCTGCAAGCTCTTGGTTACAGAAATGCTGCCTTTCCGCCTGGTGGACACAGAGGATTTTCGAGACCTTATGTCCGTCGCAGTGCCCCAGTACCAGATGCCCAGTTGGCACTACTTCTCAAAGAAAGGTGTGCCTGCGCTCCACCAGCATGTCGCACACAACATCACCGCTTCTTTGAGAAACTCTGTGTGTGACAGGGTGCATTTCACCACAGACACTTGGATGAGTAGGCATGGACAGGGGCGTTACATGTCGCTGACTGGGCACTGGGTAACTATGGTGACAGCAGGACAAGGGGCTGCTGTCCAAGTCTTGCCGTCCCCACGAGTTGTGCGTCAATCCTCTTTATGTCAAAGTTCCTCCACTGCTTCTGCCTCCTCAACCTCCTCTCGGTCTTCCACCTGCACCCAAAGCCTGTCTGGTCATGCCACAAGCTTTCTAACTGCGCAGAAGGGATCCTGCACACCTCCTTACTATGCTGGCAGTAGGGCTCAACGTCATCAGGCGGTTTTTACATTGAAATGTCTGGGAAATGTGAGTCACACAGCTGAGGAGTTGTGGTCAGCTCTGGAGAACCAATTTCATGAATGGTTGTCTCCACTGGACCTGAAACCAGGGAAGGCCGTGTGCGACAATGCTGCAAACCTGGGTGCGGCCCTTCGCCGGGGCAATGTCACACACGTGCCTTGTATGGCTCACGTGTTGAACCTGGTTGTCCAGCAATTTTTAGCCCACTATCCCAGACTAGATGGCCTTCTGCAGAGGGCACGGTCGCTGTGTGCTCACTTCCGCCGTTCGCATCCCGCAGCTCAGCGACTTACATCTCTACAGAAGTCGTTGGGCCTGCCACTTCACCGGCTAAAATGCGATGTGCCTACCCGGTGGAATTCAACTCTGCACATGTTGCAGCGACTGTGGCAGCACCGACAAGCCCTGGTGCAATACGTTCTGATGTATAGCCTGGGCCAACGAGATCCAGAGGTGGGGCAAATCACGCTGGAGTAGTGGTCTCAGATCAGGGACCTATGCACCCTTCTGCACAGTTTTGAAATGGCGACGAAGATGTTTAGTGCTGACGATGCCATTATCAGCATGACTATTCCGGTGATTTACATGCTGTAGCACATGTTAAACAGAATTCGGAGTCAGGTGGTGGCACAAGAGGAGGTGGAGGAAGTAGAGGAGGAGGAGTTGTATGCGGAAGGGCTAACATCTGCAAGGTCCAGACGGTCGGCAGCACCAAGGCGGCAGGCATGTGAGGGTGGGGGAGATGGTTTTACCAGGGCGCATGGTAGCAGCCAAACTAGTGAGGAAGGTGCTGGAGCCCAGGAAGAAGTGGAGGACGAACTGATGGAAGACTCATCAGATGAGGGAGACCTTGATCACATTTCTGTTGTGCGAGGTTGGGGGGAGAGGACAGAGGAAGGAAGCATGATTGTTACCTCGCCACCAACACAACAGGGACTTGGTGCTCCTGGATGCGCAACACACATGAGTGCCTTCTTGCTGCACTACCTGCAACATGACCCTCGAATTGTGAGAATTAGAAATAATCCTGACTACTGGGTTGCCACACTGTTAGATCCCCGGTACAAAAGTAAATTTTCAGAAATTATTCCTGCCATAGAAAGGGATGCACGCATGCAGGAGTATCAGCAGAGACTGTTGCAGAATCTTACATGTGCTTTTCCACAAAATACCAGTGGTGCACGTAGTGAATCTCACAGTTCCAACTTGCCAACCGTGGGACCGTCAAGTGTTCAGCACTCAAACCGTAACAGAACCACAGTATCTGCTGGTAACATCAATTTTGCGGAATCATTTCACCACTTTTTTAGCCCATCCTTGGCAAGGCCACAGGAGACAAGAAGTCTGACACATAGTCAACGCCTAGAGACGATGGTACAGGAGTATCTCCAAGTAAACATTGAAGCCATGACTGTGTCACTGGACCCTTGCTCTTTTTGGGCTTCCAATCTGGATAAATGGCCGGAGCTAGCCACTTACGCCTTGGAGATCTTGTCATGCCCCGCAGCCAGCGTTCTGTCTGAACGTGTGTTCAGCGCTGCTGGTGGTGTGCTGACAGATAAGCGCACGCGGCTCTCCACTGATAATGTAGACAGACTCACGTTCATAAAGATGAACAAATCATGGATCCGAAACGACTTTTCTACCCCTGTGTCATCCTGGGGAGAGTAAAAGCTTGATGATTGGTTAAAATCACCCTACCAACCGTTTTAAGCTTTCAAATTACTAATCATGTTTATCTGTATCTTGGATGGAAAATAATTTGGGCTTTGTAGCAGTGTGCAGCACTGATCCTATTAGGCCATCTATACTAAAGCTTCACCAGATTTAAGATTAATAATAATTTTTAGCTGCATCTAGCCCGGAAAATAATTTTGGGGCTCCGAGATGCGCAAGACACATAAGTGCCTTCTTGCTGCACTACCTGCAGCATGACCCTCATATTGTCAGAATTCGAAGTAATCATGACTACTGGGTTGCCACACTCTTAGATCCCCCAAACTTTTCGATCAACCTTTTCATTTTAATAAAGACCAAAAAAATGGTCATTTTTGAAATTATAAGCATTAGCAGGTTGTTAGAAACTGAAATCAAACAGTTTTCAACTCAAAACTTTATTCTAGGTGATGTTACATTTTCACATAGGACCCCTTGTTCGAAAGGAGCTTTTGAACTCTCTCGTCCATTGAATTTGTCAGGTTTTGGATGGTTTCTGCTTCAATTGTTTTGCATGAGGACAGAATACCCTCCCAGAGCTGTTGCTTAGATGTGAACTGCCTCCCGCCATCATAGACACTCCTTTTAATGATGCTCCAAAGGTTCTGAATGGGGTAGAGGTCAGGGGAGCATGGGGGTCACACCATAAGTTTGTCCCCTTTTATGCCCATATCAGCCAGAGATGCAGATGTTTTATGTGCAGCATGAGATGGTGCATTATCATGCAAAAAAATGATCTTGCTGTGAAATACACGGTTCTTCTTCTTGAACCATGGCAGGAAGTGCTGTTTGAGAAAATCCACATACATTATGGAGTTCATCTTTAGCGCCTTCAGGGATCCTAAAGGGGCCGACAATCTCTCTCCCCATGATTCCAGCCCAAAACATTACTCCACCTCCTCCTTGTTGGCGCTGTAGCCGTGTTTGCGTGGGGTGTCCATCAACCAGCCATCCTCCACTCCATCCATCTGGACCATCGAGCGCTGCACGGCACTCATCCGTGAACAAAACAGTTTTGAAATCAGTCTTCATGTAATGTTTGGCCCACTGGAGCCGTTTCTGCTTGTGTGAAGTGGATAGAGGAGGTCGACAGGATGGCGTATGCACAGCTGCAAACCTCTGAAGGACCCTGCATCTTGTTGTTCGGGGGACGTTGGAGGCACCAGCAGCTTCAAAAACTTGTCTGCTGCTATGACAAGGCTTTTTTGCCGCTGCTCTTTCAACCTGACGTAATTGCCTGTAGGAAAGAGTCCTCAATTTGCCCTTATCAGCACGCACACGTGTGTACTGTGAATCAGCTACATACTTCTTGATTGCCAAGACACTTCATCCTGATCATCGCACAATGTTGATTGTAGTCATGCCTTGACCTAAACACTCCACAATTTGTTGCTTCTCAGCAGCCGACACATCCTTTTTCTTTCCCATTTTGGCAGAAAATGTAGGCTGCTTAATAATGTGAGACAGCCTTCTTAAGTAGTCTTGCCTTTCATTGGACACACCTGCCAAACTAATTAGCACAGGTGTCTGCAATTGCTTACAGTGATATAAAGAGCCCTGACACACATCACCATCAATGAGTTTAACTGACAAATAAACAAATTCTTCCCTTATCACTCCTAAACACTTTTTGCATAATAATTTGGAACACAGTGTACATGTGCTTTTCCACAAAACACCAGTGGATCACGTAGTGAATCTTACAGTTCTAACTTGCCAACCGTGGTCTGTATGGAGTTGTTCAATAAAGGGCCCAAAATTAAGATAACATAGATGGGAGAGGTCTCTATGAAGAGGAATTCCTAAGTATTTGATACCCTGTGAGGGCCAGGCAAAGGGAAAGTTGGACTGGATGGAATCCTATATGGATTTGGGGAGGGAGACATCGAGGGCCTCAGACTTCGCTGCATTGATTTTAAAATTTGACCATGTAACAAAGTGATCTATTTCAGCCATAACAGCATGGATGGATATATGTGATTGAGTGATATATACTAGGACATCAACAGCAAATAGAGAGCACTTGTACTCGGTGCCTCCCACCTCAATCCACCTAATATTGGGGTTATGGCGAATTGATGAGAGCAGGTGCTCCGTCACAAGGATGTATAAGAGAGGGGACAGAGAACATCCCTGCCTTGTCCCATTGGTGATTGTGAAAGGTGATGAAAATGTTCTGACACGCCCCCTGGGCCTTGGGACACCCGGAGCCGGACCCTTTTTGGTGGATGCTGGTGGTTGTAGTCTCCGTGGCGGCGACCCGGTTCCGTGGCTCAGGGCGGTCAAACCAGTGGCGGAATTATTTATGTGGTTTTGATGTTTAAATGTCCGACTACGCCACCCGTGGATTGCGGTCAGAGTGAACCGCCGCTCCAGGGCAGACCGCTGAGGCTGGTGTTGTGGGTGCAGCAGAGCGTAGCATAACTCCCCACGGGAGGAGTATAGCCTCAGGGCAGTGTATGCGGAGGATGGGGGTGATGGTGCAGGGCAGCAGCAGTAACGACACGGAGTCAGTGATGCAGTCCAGGGCCTTTACTCACAGTTCTTATTATCCAGACCACGTCTGCAGGTAACGGCTGCCCACGTCGTACTGTGCTCACCAGGTGAGGGGCTCAGACAACTCCCAGATAACTTTGGAGCGCTTCACAGGACCCCCTTTGTGTGTCCTTTGTCTGGCCTTTCTTACCAACCCTTCTGTCCGGCTGCCTCGGGCCTCCTCTTGGTAAACTTGGCGCCAGTTTCCCTGACCTTATGTGGTGCCTTCCTAGCGGGTGTAGCGAGGGGCTGCGCCACATAAAATGTCACAGCCTCCTGTTTCTAGCTGAGGGTCGTTTCCTGCCTCCACTAGTTTCGGGGACCGGTCTCCCCCTTTGGCCTGACCCCTCCACGCAGGTGGATTCGGGCGTGCGGTGGCGACTCGCCCGTCCGCACCCCTGGGATCCCTTCGTTCCTCGTTCCTGGAGCCTTCTCCGCTCCTCTTCCTTCCTTCTCCCTCTTCCAGGCCTGGGCCTCTGTTACTAGGCCCGCCTCCGGTGCAGAGCTCATGCAGAGCCCCTGCTCCCTGCCACTTCTGCTCAGACTTCTCTGCACTGAACTAAGATGGTGCCCACCTTTTATACTCCCTTCTCAATGCACCCAGGAACTGCTTCCTCCCTGCTCCTGCACTACAGGGTTCCCCTTCCTCAGTGTTCCCTCCCCCCACTCCAGCCAGGGACAGGGACTGTCGTGCCCATCTCAGGGGCATATTGGTCGCCCTGCCCCACGGCAATGTGGTGTAATGCATGCAGGTGTCGGGTCCTGATCCACACTACATCCTTACCTGAGAGTGAGATATCACACCTCTGGGTGAGGTGCAATACCTCTGTAGCAACCGAGCCCTCAGGGTGCTACAGTTCCATTTATCTTCAGCCTAGGTGACGTATTGCGATACAGGGCCGTGATTTTGGCTATAAAAGGGTCCCCTAGACCCCTACCCCAAGCTTTTTAAGAGAATCATATATGGCGTGCCAGGAGACTCTATGGAATGCTTTCTCAGCATCCAACGAGAATATCTAATTACAAATTTTTAACTGCATCTAGCCCAGGAAATACTTTGTGCCTAGTAGCAGTGTCTGCTAGTCAGCAGATTATCCCCGCTGTTAAGCAAGCTACACCACCTGTAGTTTGGACACTTAATTTTTTCAAAGGAAATGCTTCAGGACCACGGGATACTCAGTGAAGAGCATCAGGAGGCACCCCAAGGCATAGGGGCTGGGACTGGCAGTAGGATGCCTTGCGGTGGACAGCCGAGCTCGATCCTTATAAAAGCTTTTTAACTGCAGCAGCTTTAGTGGACGCTACTGGAGCTGGAATTACGCGGCTGCTGGCATGAGACTTGCCCTCCAATAGATCCTTGTAAATGGATTTAAAGTGTATTCATTCAAATTAGAGAGACAATTTAAATTAAAAAGCTTAGAGCTGCCTCCACCACAGGGGGGCTCGCTCGACCCACCAGCGGACAGGCACCAGTATTGGGAGAGGGGGGCTGGCCGTCAGGGTTCACCGCGGCTCTGGCACAAACCCGGCGACGCGGAGGTGGCACGGGCAGGAGCGGACTGAACGTGTCGGCTTCTCACTTTTTGGATTTTAGAAGGGCATGACATGCCAATATCTGTGTCTCCCCCTCCTTTTACTCCTCCACCTCTTTTCTTTTCGCATGACTATATGTACTTGTCACTTTTCCATGTGTTAGTTGTGTCTTCGGAGCAGTTTGTCAGCTTTTGGACACCTTTGAAGGTGTTTTCTATGTGTTTTTATGTGTTTTTGTTTGCCTGCCATTGGTTTTAACGGTGTTCGAAGGTGTTCGACGAACAGTTCGACGAACAGTTCGGCGAACACACGGGTGTTCGACGAACCGAACCGAACTCGAACACTACGGGGGTGGCTCAACACTAGTTGTTATCAGTGAAGGCAGTGAACTTACTGGAGGCTAGATAGTGCTTGAACCTTTCAGTGATGGCCCAGACCAAGGCCAGGAACTCCAACTTAAAGCTGCTATAGTTCTCTGGATTCCTCTCGGTCGGGCGGAGCTTCCTGCTTGCGTATGCGATCACTTTCTCTTGGCCATTCTGCTTCTGACTTAGAACAGCGCCCAGTCCTTTGTTGCTGGCATCTGTATACAGCAGGAACGGTTGGCTGTAGTCAGGGTAGGCTAGGATCTCATCACCTGTCAGGATCTCCTTCATCTCCTGAAACGACTCTGCTTGCTCCTTACCCCAGTGGAATGGGGGATTTCTGCCTTTGGGGGACTGCCCTACCAGGAGGTCTTGAAGGGGAGCTTCTTTCTTAGTGTAGTTCTTTACGAACCTCCGGTAGTATCCTACTAGTCCCAGGAATTGACGCACCTCCTTGAGGTTTTTTGGCTCCGGCCACTTCTGGATGGCAGTCACTTTCTCAAAGTCTGGTGCTACCCCTTCTGGACTGACAATGTGCCCCAGGTACTGTACCTTTCTCTTGAGCAGATGGCACTTTGAGGGCTTCAACTTCATCCCGTACCGGGACAGTGACTCAAATACCTCTGCTAGCTGTTTCAAGTGGTCCTCGTACGTTCTGGAGTACACTATCACATCATCCAGGTAAAGTAACACAGTCTCAAAGTTGCGGTGTCCCATGCAGCACTCCATCAATCTCTGGAACGTTCCAGGGGCATTGCAGAGTTCAAACGGCATACTGTTGAACTCGCAGAGTCCCATCGGGGTGGTAAAGGCCGTCTTCTCCCGATCCTCCTCAGCCACAGCTACTTGCCAGTACCCACTAGTGAGGTCAAGGGTGGAAAAGTAATTTGCAGATTTTAAGGCAGCTAGGGACTCCTCTATGCGTGGTAAAGGGTATGCATCTTTATGTGTAATGCGATTTACTTGTCGGTAATCTACACACATTCTCATGCTCCAATCCTTTTTCCTAACTAGCACTAGGGGAGCTGCCCAAGGACTACAACTATCCCTTATTACCCCCGTCTTTCTCATGTCATGCAGCATTTCCTTAGCCTTCAGGTAGTGAGCTGGTGGTATAGGCATGTAGCGTTCTTTGATTGGGGAATGGTCACCTGTGGGGATATGATGTTGAACCCCCTTAACCCTCCCGAAGTCAAGTGGATGTTTACTGAACACCTGCGAGTATTCTTGAACCAACTGGTGTACACCCTGTTTTTGATGGGCAGGAGTGGTGTCTGTCCGAACATGGAGCTGTTGACACCAATCCTCCACCTGGGTTGCAGGGTCATTATCCTCCACTTCATCTGGTGTGGTTAAGGACTCCGCCTTGTGGATGCAGTTATTATTTACAGCATGTAATTTGGCAACAGTGGAATAACGTGGCAGTCTGACCTCATCTTCCCCACAGTTGAGAAGACGGACGGACACCCTCCCATTGCGTACATCTACCACTCCTCTGGCGGTTAAGAGCATGGGTCTATGCTCGGAGCAAAGGTGTTCTACTACCGCCTGGTAGCTCTGTCCTCTAAGACCTATAGCAGCTCGACACCAGATGAGCATTTCACTCATTGGGGGGATGACAATGGGTACTGGGTCTGTCACCCGCACGTTACCGATCTCACTTTCTGTTAACCTTACTTGCTGTTGATACATCAGGACTCGGATCTCCCTCTGCAGTGCCCTCCTCTGTCTTGGCCTGGCAGCGTTGGCTATCTGTTGGAGCAAGAACACAACTTCTCCCAAACAGTTACCAACAATGTTAGTGCCTAGTACCATATACGGGTTGGTGTCATCAGGATTAGTCTCTACTACAATTAGCCCCTGATCCTTCAGCTCCACTCTCCCCAGCTTTACAGTCACATTCTTAACCCCGAGTAGGTTAAGGGGGAGTCAATTTGAGGCATATACAGAAAGATTTGGAGCTGGCGGACGCAGGTCGTCCATGGACCAGAACCTCTTGTAGAGGACGTCAGGCATGATGGTTACCTGAGATCCTGTGTCCAGCAGAGCATGCATCGGGATCCCGTCCAGTACAATGGACAGGAAAGGTCTTCCTCCAATGAACCTGGTGTACCAGTCTGATGGGCCTGGTGAGTTTACTCCTGGGTGTCGGCCCTCGGACCCAGGGTTTTCTTGTTTAAAGGACAATTCTGGGCGATGTGTCCGGTCTTGCGGCAGCGGTAGCAGGTAGGGTCCTTCTGTGGACAGCGCTGGTCACTGGTCCTCGGTGAGGGTGGTGTTGGCCTCCTCCTCCTTCTCATCCAGGGGACATCCTCAGGGCTATCGGCTAACAGGATTTTCCCTCCTTCCTCGGGCTCCGTCCGCAGCTGCAGAGCACTCAGCACGGTGGTCAGGGTTTTGCTCAGCTGACGCACCTCAGAGCGCAAACTGTCCAGTTCTTCAGGGGACGTTGCTGGAACCTTAGCTTCAGTAGCCACTGGGGAAAAGGTGGGTGTAGCAGGCACTGGGGTAGCCCCACCCTGGTAACATTGAATGGCATTTGTTTCCAGGGGCTGCAGTCCTTTTATAGCCATGTCCTTGAGATTGTCAAAGGTGGCATCTGGATGATCCAGGGACCACCAACACACGGTCCTACTCTCCTCTGGAGACCTCAGTCCCCGGACGAACTGTTCCTTCAGCATTTTGTTCACATTCTCGATGCTGGTTGGATATAACTGGTTCAGAGCCCGCAGGGCCCCCTGTAGACGCCAGGCATAGTCCCGAACATTGTCCTCCGGCTGTTGGGAACAGCTGTAGAACCTCATCCGGAGGTCCGCCTCTGTAAGATCCTCAAATACAGTCTGTAGCTTTTGAAATATTGTGGACACTGACTCCTGGTCTGCGGCCGGCCATGTTTCCACTTCCCATTCCGCAGCACCAGTCAGTTGTCCTAATACTACAGCTGCTCTTTGTTTGCCTGTCATGGAGTACATGTACAAGATGCCGCAGATCTTCCGTTTAAATCCAGACAGGGTATCTGGTTTGCCGTTGTACTGGGGGAGCCACTTTGCTCCAGGAATGTACGGCAGAGTCATGGGAATGACAGGGGTTACAGGCGCTGCTGGTGGAGCGGCTGCTTAGGCAGGCTCATCGTCGGGCGCGGGTTGAACTTCAGGGACGTTGGCCGGCATGTCGGCGTTCTGCTGTTCGTCGGACATTCTGGTGCCCCCCTAGTTAACCGTGGCCTACCTTCATAGTTTTTCTTCCGGTAGGCCGCAGCTCCGCAGGTGACGGTCGTCTTCAGGACCTCGCGTCGCTTGCGTCCTACGTACAGGACCTGACGCTTCTTGGTTTGACGTCGAGGCGTGGGGCGTGTCCAGGGCTTCGCTCTCTTTTACAGGTACGCCCCTCAGTTTCCCGCAGTTACGCCCTTCTTCTCGCTCGGCGGCCCAACAATGGCAGCAACCTTCACCACAGTCAAATATACAGTTCACTTCAATAAAGGCGTACAGTACCCGGTGGCAACGGGCATAACACTTCGTCGTTGCAGCGGGCACGCGATCCTGTTTGTGACGCCAGAAAGAAGATGACTAGCCCAGGGGAATGGGGACGACTCGGTACCCGGGCCTTTGCCTTGGGGATGTCGTGGTGGTCAGCTCCCGGGCCCGTACCCTGGGGTCTCTCTTAAAAGGGGGTTATTGGTTGTTAAGTTTATGTAAGTTCGTAACGCCACCTGTGGCTTCTGGTGAGGATCACCAGCGCTGCGCAGTCCACTGAGGCTGATGATAAGGCAGCTCGATGGTATAGCTCCCCACAGGTGGAGCTAGGCCTCAGGGCAGTGTATGAAGCGGGAATGCAGGACAGGCGAGACCCAGCCGGGTCAGAGCAAGAACAGGGACAGACACGATAGTCACTTCAGTACCTTTTACTGATGGCAATTCAGGCACGTCCCGGAGCACTGTAGGGTAAAGGGTGCATATCAGGATCCTCCCCAATGAGCAGGTGTAGGGCCTCCTGTTTCTTGCCTCTGCGTAGTAAGTTTCTGACCTGCTTGGAGCTAGGCCTAACTTTGTCTCTGTCCTGCGCTGGCTAACGTTGTGGTTGGGCCTTCTCTTGGAGTGCACGCTCCCGGCTTACGGGGCCTATGTGTCTCCTGGCTCTGTTACGTATTAGCACTTTAGCGATCCTGGGGCTTGTAGTTCTCCAGGGATTTCCGGTTATGCCTTACTGGGTCATAGAGATCCCGGTAAGCTTCGGACCCGGTGTCCGGTAAATTCTTCGGGGTGAGCTAGTTAAGCTCCTCTGCCCCCTATGTACTAACTCTCCACTCGCCTTCGGCCTACTCGGGCCCTCACTAAGCTATACACAGTAACGGCAGCTTGCCGGGCTTCACCGATCTTATGGCGCCGGCACACCTAATGCTCACTACTCTGAGCTACAACTGAGTCTTGGTCTGGATAAGCTCCACTGCAGGCTAGCAATTGCAGGAGCTGGAACAGGCTCAGTCCTCTGAGGTAACTCTTCTCAGACCGTACTCGACTCAACTGCTAAACCAGACTGACTGAGCTACCTAGCTCCACCTTCCCTATTTATCTCCCTAACGGGCTCCCTCTGGTGGTCTGAGGTGGAAGGTGGAGACGTGTGACTGTTTATGGGGGCCTCTTGTGGAGGAATCCATCAATGCACTCTTCCAGGATCTGTGATACCAAGCGCAGCTGGGCGTCACATTCCCCCCTAGTAAAGCTCAGCACTCCCGTGCTGAAGTACATTTTATAACAGCAGGAAAACATGAACAATGCATTAACAATCTTCCCTTTATGGGAGGCACATTTCTTAAACGTTGCATAACAATAACAAATACAAAGTGTCCTCAGAGTTCACGTCTCCTATGGTGAGGTTCCCAGCCAGGATGTCCATCTCACAGGGTAGAGTACTTGGTGGTTTTGAGGGACCTGTCCCAAACCCTCAACGTAGGCCCTGGGGTGGCTTTAGGGCATAAAGATCCCGAGTTGGACCTCCAATAGAGCCACTCCAGACAGGTTTCCCTCTGAGGTCACCTAAAGGGGCACTCCAGGGAGCGCAATTATATGCAAAAGCAGTTTTTGGGCTGCACATAGTCCTCAGCCACGCAGTTCTTAGGTAAATAATAAAGGAAGTCCTTAGGCAAAACACAAAATAATATACACCTGCATGAAAATACATAACAATACAGTACAATATTACACAATACCCCAGGGGTAACTATCTACATTTAGGAATTTAATTATTTTACTGAGTGTACCTAGCAGGGGGTTTAACTCTCGTGCTACGTGTTGATCTGCGTAGTGCGGTGGTTTGTGTGGTGTCAGAGTCTGCATTGTCAGTTACCCTACCAGTTCTACGTGTGACTAAGTTGTAAAACTGCCTTAACCTCTCTCTTGGACTAGCAAGTTCACCATTGGCTGGGCCCTCTTGCTCTGCTCCTACCGGGGATCCTTCATCCGGGTATAATTCTTGAGCTGGCTCTTCTGCAGCACTTACAGGTTCAACTTGCTGTGGAGGGTTTTCTGGCTGTTCGTAGAATTGGAGTGTTGGAATGATTACTGCACCTCCTATTTGAGGCCAATCTGCCGGGAAATCTCCTAGGTCAGTGTGTATCACTGCTTCTTCAGATTCTTCCGGGATTGTGAGAGGCACTTCTTCTTCTTGGGTTTTCAGTAAATCTGGACACAACTTTAGGTGGTCCCAGGACACTGTAGACGTTTTTATCATTATTTATATTACTGACCAAGAGGTCTCACACTTCCACGCTCGCCGCATGGTTCACCGTCGCTTCTTCTAATGGCGATCTGGTCTTGCACAAAAAGTATTAAGTGGATGCAACCTTGTATCCAGAAAGAGAAACAATGCCAGCATCCAAAATGGAATAAAATCAATAATGTTTATTTAAATTTTCTTAAAATAGCAGAAAGCTATGATAGCATATTTTTGATCGGAGTGCAATATGACAAAACATTGCATTGCACTTGGTTCAATGTTATTGTATGTGGCCTTGCACATGTCAGATTTTTTGTGCACGTCCAAGTTTGATCCGATATTTGGATAACACTCCGCCATGCATGTCAATAAGTGCGTGGAAACCACCGGACTGCACTCGGATGACATCTGAGTGCAGTCCAATTTCCACAGACTGACCGAACTGAGAAGATAGGGAAACAAATTCTCTATCTTCTCATCTGAAAGAATCGGATCACACTATGATCACACTCTGATCAGAGTTTGATCAAAGTGTGATTTGCATAATTGACCTAATTCTCTCAGATGAGAGAATATACAGTACGTTCATCTGCATCTGCCCTTAGACAGTCTGAACCAGGAGGATTATGGGAATGTATTAAAAAACAAAAGAAGCTATCACATGTAGAAACGTAACAAATAACAACTTGTAACATAAGTGGCACCAATATTTACAAACTCTCATATTAACATATACCGTAAATTCCAAATCATGTCTAAAATTTATGCCATTAGGTTGTTGAGTCTCAAGTTTCAATTTCCAATGAGCTTCCCTTAGGTAATAACTTTTTCTGCCAGAACCCACCTTTAGATGGTTTATTAAAGGGGTTGTCGAGGCTTGGCACGAAAGTCTGCAGTCAGTCTATGGGACTGAAAACATGTGAATCCTCACATCATGCATAGCTTGCGCTGTCAGGTTTTTCCAGTGCCAGCGGCGACTGCAAGTTTGCGATATGTATACTTCTGGCCACAATTTGACTAGACATGTGCGTCCTCGCTGAATTCACTTGTATTGAGCGAGACCGCGCATGTCTAGTTGGAATGTGTCTGGAAGTATGCATATTGCTCACTCCCAGTTCCAGGACAAGAGAATCCTGACAGCACTCACTGTGCGCAACGTGAAGTTTCACAAGTCAGCAATCACATAGAGTGACTGCAGACTTTCGTGCCTAACTTGGACAATCCCTTTAACTTTTTCAAAGCCATAAGACATAAATGAGTCCACATTGCTATCATGTTTCTCAACAAAATGTTTAACAGTTACAGAATATGAGTTTTTTTTTAATTCATATTAGACAAAGGTTCTCCACTACTTTATTAATTTTTGCAGACAGTGCAGTCCACATATCTAATCTCTTAGGCAGGGCCAGACTGGCCATCAGGAAAATCTGGCAAATGCCAGATTGGTCGGTCTAGTTGGGGGCCGTATTGATTGCAACACTGTTAGCAGTATCAGCGTCCACAGGAAGCCAACACTGTTAACAGCAATTAGCTCTGTACTCCGTCACTTACTCCAGCAGGAAAGCTACCTCTGATCTACGGCCTGCTGGAGAATGGCACCAAGCAGGGGACATCCGGTGGTGTGATGAAGTCACTGTATCATGCATGGGCGTATCCACCGTGGGGCAGGGGGGGCAGCTCCCCCCCTAGAAGCAGGCACACAAGCCGCACACCAGAGCCGGCGTCAGCACCCGGTGCACCCGGGCAAATGCCGGGGCCCTGAGCAGGCGGGGGGGCCCCTCACCATCAGCGCCCGCTCCCCCCCACTTTCTCAGGGCCCCAGCACCCGGCACAATACTTACCCCTCCCTGTGCCTCCTCAGCAGCTCCTGCATCCTCCGCGGCTGCTGCACTGTGATGTCTCAGGTCAGAGGGCGCGGTGACGTCTTTACACCGCGCTCTCTCCTGAGCAGTCACAGCGCAGAGCGGGATGAGGCTGGCGACTCTGGAGTCCGGAGCTGAGCAGCGGCAGCAGGTGAGACGTGAGGTGAGTATTTGATTTTTTGTTTTATTATATGGAGGCCTGTGGCAATATAAGGGAGGGGGTGAGGTGGGGGTGTGTGACATCCTGCATGGGGCATTATAAGGGGTGTGTGTGACATCCTGCATGGGGCATTATAAGGGGGGGGGTGACATCCTGCATGGGGCATTATAAGGGGGGGGATGACATCCTGCATGGGGCATTATAAGGGAGGGGGTGTGTGTGACATCCTGCATGAGGCATTATAAGGGAGGGGGGGTGTGACATCCTGCATGGGGCATTATAAGGAAGGGGGGGTGTCATCCTGCATGGGGCATTATATGGTGGGGTGACATCCTACATGGGGCATTATATGGGGGGGGACAGCCTGCATGGGGCATTATGTGGGGGGAACAGCCTGCATGGGGCATTATGTGGGGGGAACAGCCTGCGTGGGGCAGTATGTGGGGGGAACAGCCTGCATGAGGCATTATGTGTGGGGAACAGCCTGCATAGAGCGTTATATGGGGGCCAGTATTCTGTATGGAGCGTTATATGGGGGCCAGTATTCTGTATGGAGCGTTATATGGGGGCCAGTATTCTGTATTGAGCGTTATATGGGGGTCAGTATCCTGCATGGAGCGTTATATGGGGGCCAGTATCCTGTATGGAGTGTTATATGGGGGCCAGTATTCCGTATAACACTCAATGCAAACCAATGCAAGTCAATGGGACACAAATATCGGAATGAAAATAAACCCTTTCTTTCCTTGTAGGTTAATTCTACATGAAGGAAAATAACTAAGAATAATGTAGAATGTATTGGGGGAGGTGGAGGAGACATTAAAGGCATAGAGGTTTAGCCCAATCAAATGGAATAGCAGGATGGCCATGGAACAATGAGGTGGAATAAGATTCTACAGGTGAACAACTGGCTACGTCGATGGTGCCGTCAACAAGGATTTGGATTTCTGGATCACGGAATGAATTACCTATACGATGGACTACTTGCTAGAGATGGGGTGCACCTTACGAAGACTGGAAAACATGTATTTGGAAGTCGCCTTGCTACACTCATCAGAAGAGCTTTAAACTAGAACAATGTGGGAAGGGAAACAAAAGGCCAGAAAAAGCCATACAGCTGACAAATACTATTGAGATCTCTGCTGGAAGTGGAAAGAAAGAACAAAGACAAAAAAATCTAAATAATAAAAATATGGGAGGAAGAGAAACCAATCACAAACTGAAATGTTTTTATACAAATGCACAAAGCATGGGCAACAAACAAGGAGAATTGGAACTACTAATGCAGGAAAAGGAATATGATGTCATTGGAATCACTGAAACTTGGTGGGACGATACACATGATTGGAATAAAAGGCTAAAAGGATACAACTTATTTGCAAGAAACAGACTTGATAAACGAGGAGGAGGTGTTGCATTGTATGTTAGAAAAGCGTATATCTGCACAGAGATTGAAGCTTCAGAGACTGGGAGTTCTGTGGAAACTGTTTGTGTAAGAATACAAGGAGAGAACAACGGAAAGGACACCATTGTAGGCATTTACTACAGGCCACCTGGGCAAGCTGAAGATATGGATGAACTCTTTATGTATCAAATGACCAAGTTCTCCAAAAAATATGACGTAGTGGTCATGGGAGATTTCAACTATCCAGACATTTGTTGGGAATCTCTCTCAAGTAAAACTAACAGGTCAAGCAAATTCTTATCCTCTCTTGCTGACAACTTTATCTTCCAAAAGGTAGGGGAGAAAACAAGGGGATCTGCTACTTTGGATCTAATCCTTATAAACAGGGAGGAAATGGTTGAGGAGGTAAAAGTGGCTGGGACCCTAGGAGGCAGCGACCATGCTATTATAGAATTTTGGATAACTAGAGGAGGAAGACATGTGAAGACTCAAACTTCAAGGTTAGATTTTAGAAAGGCAGATTTTAAGAGACTCAGAAAGAGAATAGGAGGGATCCAATGGCTGTATGTCCTTAAGGACAAAAATGTCCAGGAAGGATGGGAAATTTTTAAAAATGAGATTCTCAAAGCACAATCGTTAACAATCCCGAAAAGTAGAAAGAATGGGAAGCATTTAAGGAAACCAGGATGGATGAACACAGAACTAAAACACATGCTAAAAAGAAAGAAAGAAATGTTTATTAAATGGAAAGAGGGAGGCATATCTAAAAAAGATTATAATGCAGTCTGCAGATCCTGCAGGGCACGTATCAGGTTAGCTAAAGCTGACAATGAATTAATTCTTGCAAGAGATGTCAAAAGCAATAGAAAAGGATTTTGGGGGTATGTCAAAAGTAAAAGAAAAGTCAAAGATGCTATAGGATTTTTACAGGATGAAAATGGAGAAATGGTAAGAGAGGATGTTGAGAAGGCCGAACTTTTTAATTCCTATTTTGCATCTGTTTTCTCTCAGAAAGAAAATGTAACATCAACTGATCTTCACTGTCCTTTTAAAGGAATAGAGGAATCCAAGTTATCTGTAAACAGAAAGATTGTGAGGGAATATTTAGCTAACATAAATGAGTTCAAGTCTCCAGGTCCAGATGAATTACACCCCAGAGTACTGAAGGAGATCGTAGAAGAAATTTTAGAACCACTCTCCATAATCTTTGAAAATTCTTGGAGAACAGGAGAAGTCCCCGAAGACTGGAGAAGAGCAAATGTTGTTCCTATCTTCAAAAAGGGGAAGAAGGTGGACCCAGGGAACTATAGGCCGGTGAGTCTGACTTCTATACCAGGAAAGATCTTTGAACAAATTATTAAACAACATGTATGTAAGTACATGGATAAGAATGAAGTGATTAACCAGAGTCAGCATGGGTTTGTAACTAACAAGTCATGTCAGACTAACTTAATTTCCTTCTATGACAGAATCAGTGACTGGGTGGATCAGGGAAATGCTGTAGATATAGTATATCTTGACTTCAGCAAAGCATTTGACAAAGTATCTCACACCATCCTTATTGAAAAAATTACCAAGTATGCAATGGACCAGGCAACTGTTAGGTGGATTCATAACTGGCTTAGTGATCGGACTCAAAGGGTGGTTGTAAATGGCTTCACATCCAGCTGGATGAATGTCTCAAGTGGGGTACCACAGGGCTCCGTCCTGGGACCTGTATTGTTCAACATCTTTATCAATGATTTAGATGAAGGAATTGAGGGTAAACTGATTAAATTTGCTGATGACACAAAGCTAGGAGGGATAGCTAATACTAGAGAAGAGAGAGAGAGGATTCAAAAAGACCTAAATAAACTGGAGCAGTGGGCAGCAACCAACAGAATGGTTTTTAACAGGGAAAAATGCAAAGTACTACATCTGGGCAATAAAAATGAAAAAAGCATATACAGAATGGGAGGAATAGAGCTAAGCAACAGTACATGTGAAAAAGACTTAGGTATACTAATAGATCATAGACTGAACATGAGTCAACAGTGTGATGCAGAAGCAAAAAAGGCAAATACAATTCTGGGATGTATTAACAGAAGCATACAGTCTAGATCACGTGAAGTCATTATCGGTCTTTACTCCTCTTTGGTCAGACCTCATCTGGAATACTGTGTACAGTTTTGGGCACCACATTTTAAAAAAGACATAGACAAACTGGAGCAAGTTCAGAGAAGAGCGACCAGAATGGTGACTGGTCTGCAAACCATGTCCTATGAGGAACGGTTGCAGGATTTGGGAATGTTTAGCTTGCAAAAAAGAAGACTGAGAGGAGACTTAATAGCTGTCTACAAATATGTCAAGGGCTGTCACATTGTAGAAGGATCATCTTTATTCTCATTTGCACAAGGAAAGACTAGAAGCAATGGGATGAAACTAAATGGGAGGAGACACAGATTAGATATTATAAAAAACTTTTTGACAGTTAGGGTGATTAATGAGTGGAACAGGCTGCCACGAGAGGTGGTGAGTTCCCCTTCAATGGACGTCTTCAAACAGAGGCTGGACAGACATCTGTCTGAGATGATCTAGTGAATCCTGCTTTGAGCAGGGGGTTGGACCAGATGACCCAGGAGGTCCCTTCCAACTCTACCATTCTATGATTCTATGAATTAATATTTTTTTAATACGTTCGGAGTTACAAAGATATTGACTATGTTAAGCTTTTTTATATTTTGTCAGATATTTGTTTCACTACTTTCATGCTCTTCACCTTCTTTTTTACTTCTCCCATACTTTCTCCTTCATCATCCTCAGCAGCAACATCTTTTTCATCAACTTCTTCTTCACCTTATTCATCTTCTTCTTCTTCACCTTCTTCCTATTACTCTTTTTTTTTACATTCTTCATATTCTTCTTATTCAACTATTATTCTTCTTCATATTCTACTTCTTCATCTTCTTCATATTCTTCTTCATCATATTCTTATTTGTGACAGGCATTCCTGTAGTTGTTATCTATAAAAGTTTGAAGATTACACCTTCCGTTCTGCCTGTCGCAAAAGATTTACAACAGGATTTGTCCACGTTCAGTTTGGCCTGCAGCAGCAAGTATTTTCCAGGGGCACCACGAGGAGGAACGGACTTACCCCCATACACTGCTTAGTCTTCTTCTGCTTATAATTTAGATAATATCTTTTGCTCTGATTTTTAGTCTTATGCTTAATGTTCTTCGGCTTTTTGTTCTGCAGCTTCTTGTTCTTCTGCTTCTTGGTCTTCTGTCTCTTGTTCTTCTGTATCTTGGTGGTTGTCTTCTTGTTCTTTGTCCTCTTGGTCATCTTCTTCATGGTCATCTTCTTGGTCTTCTTTGGGGTGGTCTTCAGGGTCGTCGTCTTCAGGGTCGTCATCTTCGGGGTCCTCGTCTTCTTCGGGGTGGTCTTCAGGGTCGTCGTCTTCAGGGTCGTCGTCTTCAGGGTCCTCGTCTTCTTCGGGGTGGTCTTCAGGGTTGTCGTCTTCAGGGTCGTCGTCTTCAGGGTCCTCGTCTTCTTCGGGGTGGTCTTCAGGGTCGTAGTCTTCGGGGTCCTCGTCTTCTTCGGGTTGGTCTTCAGGGTCGTCGTCTTCAGGGTCGTCGTCAGGGAGATCCAGAGTGATTACCAAAAACCATTTCATAATGCTTGAACTTGGAAATGTAACAGAAGGTACAAGAAGGCTGAGGAACTGCCGAGAACCAGCTGACGGTACTGGAACCCGGTTACTAAGCAGGAGGTACCTGTGCCAGAAAGCACTACCAAGGACCAGCTGACGTTGGTGGAGCTTGGATACCGAGAAGGAGGCACCTAAGCCAAAGGCACTGCCTGAAACCAGCTGATGTTACTGGAACCCAGGGGGACATATTCAAGATTGACTTCCAAAGAACCAGCTAATGGTACTGGAACTCAGATAGGCAGCAGAAGGTACACATGAAAAAAAAAGTTGCAAGGCCGCGAGCCGGCCGGAGTTACCGAAACCCACAGTCCTACAGGGGGTGCTTGTCCTATTGGCACTATGGAACCAGCCTTCATTGCCACATCCCACAGCCCACATAGGAGTCACCTAAACTGCAAGCACCATAGAGTCGGCTAACCCGACCACAACACGACAGGACAACATATTGGAGGCAAAGTGACGTTGACACTACCCGGAAACAGCTGGCGTGCTGTAACCAGGCTGGGCAGGAGGGAGTACCCGTGCCAAAGACACTGCTGGGAAACAGCTGGCGGTGCTGGAACCCAGGGTAAATACTAAAAACAGAGTGGAGCCAGAGGCCTAGTTGGAGCAAGTTTAAAATCAGTAGTAGTGTGAATGTGGACAGAGCAGGAGAAATTGCCGGACACACAGCAGGGGATCAGCTGACGTTACTGAACCCCAATAACACTGGAGCAAGTGCTGACTGTGCAGACGGCAATTCTGAGCAGCAACTGGCGGTGTTGGAGCCCAGGGTAAATACTGAAAACAGAGAGGAGCCAAAGGCCTAATTAGAGCAAGTTTAAAATCAGTAGCAGTGTGAATGTGGACAGAGCAGGAGAAATTGCCGGACACACAGCTGGGGAACAGCTGACGATACTGAACCCCAATAACACTGGAGCAAGTGTTGACTCTGCAGACGGCACTTCTGAGCAGCAACTGGCGTTGTTGGAGCCCAAGGTAAATACTGAAAACAGAGAGGAGCCAGACAGAGGCCTAATTGGAGCAAGTTTAAAATCAGTAGTAGTGTAAATGTGGACAGAGCAGGAGAAATTGCCAGACACACAGCAGGGGAATAGCTGACGTTACTGAACCCCAATAACACTGGAACAAGTGTTGACTGTGCAGACGGCACTTCTGTGCAGCAACTGGCGGTGTTGGAGCCCAGGGTAAATACTGAAAACAGAGAGGAGCCAGAGACCTAATTAGAGCAAGTTTAAAATCAGTAGTAGTGTGAATGTTGACAGAGCAAGAGAAATTGCCGTATACACAGCAGGGGAAGAGCTGACGTTACTGAACCCCAATAACACTGGAGCAAGTGTTGACTGTGCAGACGGCACTTCTGAGCAGCAACTGGCGGTGTTGGAGCCCAGGGATTACAGTTCAGGTAGTAGAAACATGAACACAACAGGAGACCTGGATACTGTTGACAACCAATTATTTAATCTGGAAGAGGACTGGAAAAGTCATGCGAGATCCAGGCCTTGTTCATTTTCAGAAAAGTAAGCTGGTCAACGTTATCGGAGGATAGTCGGATGCGACGGTCTGTTAGTACACCACCTGTGGCACTAAAGACGCTCTGTCCATGTATACAGCTTAGAGACCCAAAACTTGAAGGGGGAAGAGCCGTCTGGGAGTACACTGAGAGGGCAAGACATGTAGTCTGTCACCATCTGACGGAAACGTTGCCTCCTGCTGACTGGAGCTGTCTGTGATGGTGTAGACATTTGTGGCGGGGACACAATACTTTGCCACATTTGGGCCATACTGGTCTTGCCTTGTGCTGAGGCTCTGCTTCTGCTCCCTCTTTGTGTAGAGCTTCCTCCACTGCCTTGACGCACTGAGCTGCTTTGTAAAGCACTAGCAGCACTGCTCTCGGGTGGAATGGAGAACATGATGGAATGCACCAGTGAGTCTTGGTACTCCCGCATTTTACGCTCCCGGTTCAACGGTGTTATGAGGCTTTGTAAGTTGTCCCAGTAGCGAGGATCTAGGAGGGTGGACACCCAATAATCAGCCATGTTGAGAATGTGGGCGATGCGGCGGTCGTTTCTCAGGCACTGCAGCATGGAATCAACCATGTGCTGCAGACTGCCAACTGGCCAAGAAACGCTGTCCCCTGCTTGAGGCGTGATCTCTGCCTGCTCTGCATCACCCCACCCTCGCTCTAGATACTGACTACTAGAGCATTGGGTACCTCCATCCTCTGGACAGATGTCTTCCTCCTCCATTGACTCCTCCTCATCCTCCTCACAAAGTGTCCCCTGCCTAGGCCTTTGTGAGGAACCACGTTGCGCAGACTGTACAGAAGCAGATGGCATTTGTGACTCCTCATCCTCCACCTCTTCCAAAACCTCCTCCCTTAGTGCTTGCAGTGTCTTTTCAAGCAGGCAGATAAGGGGGATAGTCATGCTGACTAGTGCATCATCTGCACTCGCCATCCGCGTGGAATAATCGAAGGCATGCAAAACGTGGCAGATGTCCTTCATAGAGGCCCACTCAGTGGTGGTGAAGTGTGAACGGCGCGCAGTGCGACTTGTTTGCGCCTGTTGCAGCTGGTACTCCATTGACAAAGAACGCATCTTTAGCGTTCGAAATGCGTTGCCCTGGCTACACTATGTGACTATGGAATCTATTTTTAAGAGCTTTTTTCACAATAAAGAAACCTATTTTTGAACTATTCATGAAGCTGGTAATCCTTTCTCTTTATGCTGTGGAACTACTGCGAATGGTTCATCGCACCTTGCTTCAGGACGTCATTGCTCAGGTGAGCTGGTGTTACCTTATTACTACTCCATTACTGCTGCCTGCTGCTCACACAACCTCTCCAACATATGTAACTTTGAATTCCACCTGGTGGGTAGGTCACATATGATGCTATGTTCCGGAAGGTGTAATCGGCGCTCCAGAGCTGCAATGCGGCATCTTGCGATGCTGGAACGCCGCAAGTGAGCGCACTCTATGCGGACCTTGTGCAGCAGTGCATCAAGATCCGGATAGTTCCTCAAAAAATTCTGCACGACCAAGTTGAGCACATGTGCCAGACATGGGATGTGAGTGAGGTTGCCTAGGCCCAGAGCTGCCATCAGATTTCGGCCATTGTCACACACTACCATGCCTGACTGGAGATTCGCTGGCACAAACCACACATCGCTCTGCTGCTTGATGGCATTCCAGAGCTCCTGCACTGTGTGGCTTCGATTCCCCAAAGTAATTAATTTCAATACGGCCTGTTGACGTTTGGCCACGGCTGTGCTCATATCGGTCGTAACAGGTAACCGTTCACGGGTCGATGTGGAGGTAGACCGTGACAGCTCCTGCAGCACTGATTCAGAGGAACGGGAGTATGAGGAGGAGTCAATGTGTACAGACTGGATTCCTGCAATCCTTGGAGTTGGCAGAACACGTACAGCGCCACTCTCAAGATCTGTACCCGGCTCCACAACATTCACCCAATGGGCAGTGAGGGAAAGGTATCGTCCCTGTCCATGCTTACTGGTCCACGCATCGGTGGTCAGGTGGACCTTGCTACTGACGGTGTTTTGTAGCGCATGTTTAATTTTTCCCTCCACATGCTGTTGCAGGGCAGGGACGGCTTGCCTGCTGAAATAAAAGCGGCTGGGCACGTTGTATTGTGGGACTGCCAATGGCATCAAGTTACGGAAGGTGTCAGTCTCCACCAGCCTGAATGATAGCATTTCAAGGGACAGTAGTTTTGCAATGCCAGCATTCAGAGCCTGTGCTCGGGGGTAGTTTGCCGAGTATGGGCGCCTTTTCTACCATGCCTGTGCTAACGATGGCTGTAGACTGGCCTGGGAGTGTGAGGATGACAGGGAACGTGGTGCTGTGGGTGGAATGACACTGTGTCTCTGTACAACAGTGCCAGAGGTTCTTCCATGGCGATCCTGTGAGGAAGCCGAACCAGCTGTGTGTGAGCTGGAGGAAGAGGCTACAACACGAGCTGAAGAGGTGGTAGGTGGTGCTGTAGGTTGGCCTAGGTCTTCAGTGTGTTTTTGTAACTCCACCACGTGCTTGGTCCGCACATGTTTCCACATATTTGTGGTATTGAGGTTGCTGACACTTTTCCCTCTTTTCACTTTCTGATTACACAGCTTGCGTTTGACAAAGCAAATGTCATCTGCAACTGTGTCAAAAAAGGACCAGGCACTCCAAGTCTTGGGAGCGCCCGTTTTGGGTTTTGGAAGATGCATGCTCCTAATGGGTGCGGAAGTTGAGGCTACAGGCAACCAAGTCTGCCCCCTCCCTCTCCCTCCTTTTTGGGCCATTCGGGGAATCTCTTCCTCAGAGCTGCTGTCACCACCTTCCTGTACCTCACGCCATGATGGGTCAATTACCTCATCATCTACACTACACTCTTCAAACAACTGCTTCTCCTGGGTAGTCTCGAGAGCACAGTATGCACCAGAAAGTGGCACCTGAGTCTCATCATCAGATGCGTACTGAGGTGTGCTGACCATAGGCACTGGCCCACCCGCCTCTTCAGATTCAGAGAGACAAAGCGGTTGCGCAACACTGCATACTACCTCTTCTTCTAATTCTAGAATTCTGCTTGGCTGGCACCCTCTTTCCAAGCCAAGAGAGTCAGAGAACAGAAGTAGAGATGGCTCCTGTCCAGGGCTCTCTGACTGCCTGGGCAATTTGGCAGGTGGTGAAGAGACAGATGGGTGCTCTTCAGTGTTCAGGACCTGAGAGGATCTGAAACTAATTGAAGTCGATGCGTTAGCTGCCATCCATCCGACAACGGCTTCAATTTGGTCCTCCCGCAGTAGTGGGGTACAGCGAGCTCCTACAAAGCTGTGCATAAAGGACTGTTGCCTGGTAAAACTGGGAGATGCTGAGTCACTGGTGCCCGCAGCAGGCACAGAATCCCCACATCCTCTCCCTGCAGAAACTCCATGCCCACGAGCCTTACTCCCTGCCTTCTTCATCTTGGTAGACTGATAAAGATAGGCAGAAAAGTACTAAGGGCTTAGTGTGCTTATTCCTGAACAGCTGCTAACAGGTATAAGAAACACTAATTTTATAAAGTGTGGACTAGACTTTAATATGAGCTAATGTGGCTTACACAACTGTAAAGTGGAGTGTTTGGTGAACTTTATTTACGTTTTTTTTTCACAAAAAGACACTGGATGTGCCCAAAGATGTAAAACCGATAGTATCACAAACTTTTTGGAGCTATTACAATGCAGGAAGGTAACCTACAATGCAATAGATGAGGCTAGAAAAAATAGGCTAATACTAATCTGGCTGGGGCTGCAGGGCACAAGGCTGCAGAAAGGCTCCTCTATCTACTCCTATATAGTTTGTTTGCAAGCAATCTAGCTGGATACGGATGGAACCACACTAATAGGAGAAATCAGGAAAAATGAGCAGCACTAATGCAAAAAAGGACAATGTATGAGGCAGTGACGCACACTGAGCGGACTACAACCGGACGTGGCTGCAGAACACACTACAGCGTGAGCTGCACTCACACACAGAGACCTCGCAGACACCCGTGAACAGTGCAGAGAACTGTGCACTAGCACTGCAAGGCAAAAGAAAGCTTCTCTATCTACTCCTATATAGTGTGTTTGTAAGCAATCTAGCTGGATATGGATGGAACCACACTAATAGGAGAAGTCAAGAAAAATGAGCAGCACTAATGCAAAAAAGGACAATGTATGAGGCAGTGACGCATGCTGAGCGGACTACAACCGGACGTGGCTGCAGAACACACTACAGCATCAGCTGCACTCACACACAGAGACCTCGCAGACAGCCGTGAACAGCGCAGAGAACTGTGCACTAGCGCTGCAAGGCAAAAGAAAGCTTATAGAGTAGCCTGGGTAAAGCACAATAAAGCTAATTGCTAGCTCAAACTGTCCCTCAAAACAGCAGCGTCCTATCCCTAACTGAATTCACAGCAGAGTGAACCGAAAATGGCGGCGGCGGCTTTTATAGTGCATCATGACATCATTTCAGCAGCCAATAACAGCCATGCCATTAGTTAACATGCCTAACATGCATAACAGGATGTGCCCACACTTCTTAGGATCCTCATTGGCTGAATAAAATGAAACTGGCTCATTGCATTATGGGAACTTCCGATTCCGGTATTCGATATTCCAAAAGTATCGGAACTCAGTATCGGAACTCCGATACAGTGAATATCAGTCAATACCCGATATTTCAGTATCGGAATGCTCAACACTAGTCGGGAGTCTTTATTCAAATAATTTTTTTTTCCTGTGTGTGTTTTTTTTTCCTTTTAACTTAGTGGGTTAGTAATGGGGGTGGCTGATAGATGCCTCTCCATTACTAACGTCTGGATTAGTACCAAGGCACCAAGGCAATCGGGAAGAGCCGAGGCTAAGCACCAGAATTGGCTCATCTAATGAATGCGCCATTTCTGGGGCGGCTGAGGGCTGGTCTTATTAGGCTGGTAAGAGGCCAATATACATGGACCTTCCCAGCCTATTAATATCAGCCCCCAGCTGTCTGCTTTGCCTTAGCTCTTAATTAAAAATAGGGGGGACACCACATAATTTTTTAAGGGTTTCCTCATCTTTAACAACCAGCAAAGGCAAAGCAGACAGCTGGCGGCTGATATTAGTTTTAAGCGTGGCCTAAAAATGCACTTCTTTAGACTGGCCTATTGCGTAACCTCACTTATCTAACTATCTCCGTTTTGCCCACACAAAATTTTCTCCAAAATTAGGACCCTCATAGCATCTGTTCACACACCCTCCATGCACTTAATATCCCTCTGTGTCTGTACTGTACACAAACTGGGTGGTGACCGGTTCATGCAGCGGTATGTGTATACCCTATTTAGTATATTATGTCTGTATTGTACAATATAAGCACTTTTTATCTTATACCTTTCGTGTCTCCCCAATTTCCTCATAGTTTGTAAGCTTGTGAGCAGGGCCCTCATTCCTTTTGATATGAGTTATATTTATTCTGTAATGTCTTTATTGTCTGTACAAGTTACCTCTAAAATTGTAAAATTGTAAAGTGCTGCGGAATATGTTGACGCTATAAAAATAAAAATTATTATTATTATTAGAAATTATTATATTAATAGGCTGGGAATATCCATGGATATTGACCCCTTCCCAGCATAATAAGACCAGCTCACAGCTGTCTGCTTTCCCTTGGCTGGTTATTAAAAATAGATATTTAATTTTTTTTCCATTTATTTATTAACAAGTACAGTAAAATACACAGGCAAGTCACTGCTCTGCTCCTTCACTTGGACCTCCGCCTCCTAGCTCAAGATTATTATTATTTTTTTTATTCTATTTTATTTTAAGTCATTTACCTATCCACATTCGTTTGCAGGGCAATTGTCCTGCTCTTACCCCCATTTTGCTTACTTTTGCAGCCCCCTAGTCCTTACTACAACCATTTTACAGCACTGAAGTTCAGGTCCCCATTGGTTTCTTTGGAGTTTGGGGGTTGAGTCAAGAACGGGTCAAGTTCTGGTACCCAAACCAAACTTTGGAATAAAGTTTTGCCGAACCCGACGAATACAAACTTCCACGGGTCCACTCATCCCTAATCATCAACAACCCAGCGGGAGCAATACTGTAACTGTGTGTAACATACCTGGCGGCGTCCTTGCATGGTGGTCCATCTCCCACTGTGCAAGAGGGCGCACTTGATCTCCTGTCCAGAATGTCTCTCTGGCTTCCCTCCATGCTGTCTGTTTGTGTCTGTTTCTGCTGCTTAAGGGCGGCGCCCGATCACTTCCTGCCTTTTGTACCTGCTGTGGGTCACACCCCTTGTGCGTCCTCAGCCTATTGCTGTCTGTCACTTGGTATATAGCTCAGCAGCTCCCTTCTATCCCTGCCTGAGCATAGTGTTTCCTTCAGTGTGTGCTTGCACTCTGAAGGTGCCAGGTCCCGTCTCTTGTCTCCTGCTTTTTGTATCAGTTCCCGTGTCTGAACTGAGTCCTGTATGTCTCCTGCTTTGCGGTATCAGCTCCCGTGTCTGAACTGTGTCCTGTATGTCTCCTGCTTTGCGGTATCAGCTCCCGTGTCTGAACTGAGTCCTGTATGTCTCCTGCTTTGCGGTATCAGCTCCCGTGTCTGAACTGAGTCCTGTATGTCTCCTGCTTTGCGGTTTCAGCTCCCGTGTCTGAACTGACTCCTTTCTGTGTTCTCTTGTCTGTCCTGTCTGAACACGCTCCTAGCCTGTTCCTCTCGCCTTCTAGTGGCCGATTTCCTAGACCCGCTCCTGTGTCTGGTCTGTCCTGTCTGAACACGCTCCTTGCCTGTTCGTTCCGCCTCTCTGGGGGCCGTATTCCCAGACCCGCTCCTGTATCCCTCTGCAGTGTCGGTCTCCTCCGTACACTCAGTTCCAGTCTGAACTCTCTCCTGTCCTTTACCTGTTTTGCCTCTATGTCCGTTCCCTTCCTTTTTCTGCAGAGTCTGAACTCGTACCTAACTCCTGCTTGTTGTCTCTGCAAGTACTGTGTGAGTATCTGGCTCTGTCTTTCCCTTCCTCTCTGTTCCGTGTGAACAGAGCCCTGTCCTCCCTGCTCAGCCTTGTCTGCACTCTAGCTGTGCTTGCTTGTAACCCTCTGCCTGTATTGTTCCTGAGTCCCGGTGTGTACTGGGTCCTATCCCGCCTGTGTTCCTACCTGCTAGTGCCTCCCTGTCTGCACTCTAGCTGTGCTTGCCTTTACCCCCCTGCCTGCATACCCGCCTGCCTGCATACCAGTCGTGCCTGCCTATACCCTCCAGTCTGTGTGCCAGCCTACCAGCCTGTTCCTGTATTTCCCTGTGTGGGTCAACAGCCGTGTCCGGGGTCTGTCCTGGAGTAGCACCTGGTCCCTCTGCTCGGTTCCTCCTTGGTGCACTGGCGTCGTATGCCGTCGTGCGACCCTGGTCGGATCGGGTGAATACTTAGTCACGCCCCTCCAGGCATTCACTCTCCGGCACGGTCCAGTGGAATCACTACCAATCACACGCACACGCCGCTTAGCCCGGGCGTGTGCATAACAGCATGCTCAGGCCATGGTTCCCGTTGAGCCCCACGGCCTTCGCTCTTTGAGAAGTTTTTCCAGCGAATACATGCATTAAAATAAAATAAATAAATTTTTTTCCCCCTTTAGCTGAGTTCCAGGCGAATTACGCACCCGTCCAGATGGATCTATCAGCCCTCGTTCCTGCGGATCCGCCACGTTACTATGGGGATCCAAGACAGTGTCGTGCATTTGTGGAGCAATGCATGCTACACTTTAAGGCCTACCCTCTCTATTTTCCTTCCGATTGGGCTAAAGTGGCCTTTATGATTGACTACCTAGCGGGTGATGCCTTGAAATGGGTCACCCCCCTATGGGAAGCATGGGATCCTGTCATCCTTGACCTGCAGGCCTTCCTGGTGGCCTTTCATATGGTCTTCGAGGACCCTAACTCTGAAGCCCCTGCTGAAGCTTCACTTCCCAATATCCCGGAGCAGCCCCGACGGGTAATGTGTGTGGGTAGCGCAATAGTCCTCCAGCCCAATGAGACTACTGCCCACCCAGAATCCTCACAGGGTGACTACGCTTTCCGGAATACTTCTCTCAACCTCAAGAGGCAGTCCAGACGTGCTAGACTTAGAGGCAAGCCGTCACGCCAGGGTCTGTCCTCCCTGAGACCTCCTGACCCCAACCTTGAAGTCCCTACTGAAGCTTCATCTCCCTGTATCCCGGAGAAACCCCAATGGGTAATGTGCGTGGGTAGTGCACCAGTTCTCCTGGCCGAAGAGACTTCTGCCCATCCAGACTCCACACAGGAGAACTTCCTGCACCCGGCATCAGATGCTTCTTTCTCTTTAACCGGTGTGCATGTCCAAGGATGCTCCAAAGCTGTGGTTACCTCAGAGTCTGTGCACCTCTACTACCTGGCGGAGGATCCCCTGTTGCCTCCTGAACCCTCCGGGATACCACTCGATGACAAATGGAGAGAGACTTCTCTACACCCGGTACTCAATACTTTGTCCGCTTCGTCCTGTGAGCCTGACAATGGGTACCCCAAAGTGGTAGTTACCTCCGAGTCTCTACACCCCTCCGACCAGGCGGAGGATCTCCAGTTGTCTCCTGAACCCTTCGGGGTGCTACCTGGTAGCGAAAGGACAGAGACTCTCCTATACTCTGTACCTGATACCTCGCTCGCTTCGTCCAGTGAGTCCAACTTAGTGTACTCCGAAGCAGAGGTTACTCCTGAGTCTCTACACCCCTCCGACCAGGCGGAGGACCTCCAGTTGTGTTCAGAATCCTTCGGGGTGCCACCTGGTGGTGAATGGACAGAGACTTTCCTATATCCTGGATCTGATACCTCGCTTGCTTCGTCCAGTGAGTCCGACCTAGTGTACTCTGAAGCAGAGGTTACCCGTGAGTCTCTACACCCCTCTGACCAGGCGGAGGACCGCCAGCTGTCTCCAGAACCCTTCGGGGTGCCACCTGGTGGTGAATGGACAGAGACTTTCCTATACTCGGTACCCGATACCTCGCCTGCTTCCTCCAGTGAGTCCGACCTAGTGTACTCTGAAGCAGAGGTTACTCCTGAGTCTCTACACCCCTCCGACCAGGCGGAGGACCTCCAGTTGTGTTCAGAATCCTTCGGGGTGCCACCTGGTGGTGAATGGACAGAGACTTTCCTATATCCTGGATCTGATACCTCGCTTGCTTCGTCCAGTGAGTCCGACCTAGTGTACTCTGAAGCAGAGGTTACCCGTGAGTCTCTACACCCCTCTGACCAGGCGGAGGACCGCCAGCTGTCTCCAGAACCCTTCGGGGTGCCACCTGGTGGTGAATGGACAGAGACTTTCCTATACTCGGTACCCGATACCTCGCCTGCTTCCTCCAGTGAGTCCGACCTAGTGTACTCTGAAGCAGTTGTTTTCTCTGAGCCTCTGCACTCTTCTGACCCGGCGGAGGACCTCCAGTTGTTTCCTGAATCCTCCGGGATACCACCAGATAACAAAGAGACAGTGACTTTTCCTCATTATGTACCTGATAACCCGTCTATTTCTTCCTGTGAGCTTGACAAGATGTACCTCGAAGCAGAGATTACCCTTAAGTCTCTGTCCCCCTCCAACCCAGTGAACGACTGGTCCTCGAATTCCCTGCGGAAGATTCTGGCAGGCCTGAAGAAGAGGGGGCGTAAGGGGGGAGGTACTGTAACATACCTGGCGGCGTCCTTGCATGGTGGTCCATCTCCCACTGTGCAAGAGGGCGCACTTGATCTCCTGTCCAGAATGTCTCTCTGGCTTCCCTCCATGCTGTCTGTTTGTGTCTGTTTCTGCTGCTTAAGGGCGGCGCCCGATCACTTCCTGCCTTTCGTACCTGCTGTGGGTCACACCCCTTGTGCGTCCTCAGCCTATTGCTGTCTGTCACTTGGTATATAGCTCAGCAGCTCCCTTCTATCCCTGCCTGAGCATAGTGTTTCCTTCAGTGTGTGCTTGCACTCTGAAGGTGCCAGGTCCCATCTCTTGTCTCCTGCTTTTTGTATCAGTTCCCGTGTCTGAACTGAGTCCTGTATGTCTCCTGCTTTGCGGTATCAGCTCCCGTGTCTGAACTGTGTCCTGTATGTCTCCTGCTTTGCGGTATCAGCTCCCGTGTCTGAACTGAGTCCTGTATGTCTCCTGCTTTGCGGTATCAGCTCCCGTGTCTGAATTGAGTCCTGTATGTCTCCTGCTTTGCGGTTTCAGCTCCCGTGTCTGAACTGACTCCTTTCTGTGTTCTCTTGTCTGTCCTGTCTGAACACGCTCCTAGCCTGTTCCTCTCGCCTTCTAGTGGCCGATTTCCTAGACCCGCTCCTGTGTCTGGTCTGTCCTGTCTGAACACGCTCCTTGCCTGTTCGTTCCGCCTCTCTGGGGGCCGTATTCCCAGACCCGCTCCTGTATCCCTCTGCAGTGTCGGTCTCCTCCGTACACTCAGTTCCAGTCTGAACTCTCTCCTGTCCTTTACCTGTTTTGCCTCTATGTCCGTTCCCTTCCTTTTTCTGCAGAGTCTGAACTCGTACCTAACTCCTGCATGTTGTCTCTGCAAGTACTGTGTGAGTATCTGGCTCTGTCTTTCCCTTCCTGTCTGTTCCGTGTGAACAGAGCCCTGTCCTCCCTGCTCAGCCTTGTCTGCACTCTAGCTGTGCTTGCTTGTAACCCTCTGCCTGTATTGTTCCTGAGTCCCGGTGTGTACTGGGTCCTATCCCGCCTGTGTTCCTACCTGCTAGTGCCTCCCTGTCTGCACTCTAGCTGTGCTTGCCTTTACCCCCCTGCCTGCATACCCGCCTGCCTGCATACCAGTCGTGCCTGCCTATACCCTCCAGTCTGTGTGCCAGCCTACCAGCCTGTTCCTGTATTTCCCTGTGTGGGTCAACAGCCGTGTCCGGGGTCTGTCCTGGAGTAGCACCTGGTCCCTCTGCTCGGTTCCTCCTTGGTGCACTGGCGTCGTATGCCGTCGTGCGACCCTGGTCGGATCGGGTGAATACTTAGTCACGCCCCTCCAGGCATTCACTCTCCGGCACGGTCCAGTGGAATCACTACCAATCACACGCACACGCCGCTTAGCCCGGGCGTGTGCATAACACTGTGTCTGATGATGTGTCATGAATCTGAAACGTATTGGAAGTTATGTGCCCGCTATTTTCTGCATAAAGTTGTAACTTAAAGACTGTTGGAACTGTCTAGTAAAGAGCTATTGTTGATAAGGAACTGTTGGTCTCTTGAATTGTCTTATGGTCTTGTCCAGCCAAGAAGAGCGGCAGCATGTGGCCTGCACGAACACACCGCCCACACTACCAAAGTCCACACACCCAGCCAGGACCGTGTCTTCCATGCAGCATTCTGGGGCGTCGGGAGTCAGTCCCTCGCCCACAACTGACGCCCCGCACCACTCTACCTGGGGACCATCATACTCTATAGAGGGCTGTGTGATAACCATCAAACTCTATTGGAGCCTGTGGGGTGATCTTCAACCATCATTGTCTTTACTTTTATTACGTACAATATTGTGAATCTCATTCTCTACTTATGCATGCCCTTTGATAAAGTAATGATTATTTTAGAAAACTATTGTAATAACTTCGGACATGTCAACATGTTTTGCCCACGGACACACGGTCCATGGAAACACACTGACATGTGCACAGACCCATTCATTTGAATGGGTCTACGTTTGTCAGTGTCTCCGGTATGTGTGGAAACTGTCACCACACATACCGGACACACTGACCTGTGAAAGAGGCCTAACTATGCTGCTTCATTATAGTGAATGGATCCCTCGGGGGTTCATCTGAATTACGTAGGAGCTGTGTATATGGAGTCTGCATACTATTCTAGGAAATTCTGCACTTCAGGAGGCAGATAGCGCTTCGTTCCTCCAGTCTCACAGTGTGGCTAAGCAGTACTGTACAGTCACATATGGGGTATTTCTACATTCAGCAAAAATTGTGTGACAAATTTTGGTGCCATTTTTACACATTTCAAGTGTGAAAATGTAAAATCTGGGGCTAAAACAAAACTTTGGTGGTAAAAATGTAATTATTCTTTCTTCACCGTCCAATGTTGTAAAATTCTGGGAGGCACATGTAGTATCAACATGCCCACTGCACCCCTAGATGAATTCATTGTGAGGTGTAGTTTGTAAAATGGATATGGGGGTGTGGGGTTCTGCAGTTTTGGCACCTTAGAGCTCTGCCAATGTGACATTGCACCGTCAAACCAGCCCAGCAAAATATGAATTCCAATATGGCGCTTCTTCCCTTCTGAGTTTTGCACTGTGCCTCAAAAGTAGTTTTCGGCTACATATGGGGTATCTGCGTGCTCAGAAGAAATTGCACAACAAATTTTGGAGTCCACTTTCTCCTGTTACCTTTGTTAATGTTACAAATCAACATTATAATTTTCTGTGAAGCACCTAGAGGTTCAAGGTGCTCACCACACATCTAGATAAATTCATTGTAGGGTCTAGTTTCCAAAAAGGGGGGCACTTGTTGGGCATTTCCACTTTTTAGGCACATCAGGAGCTCTGCAAATGTGACATGATGCCGGCCTGGCAGACATCAAAGTCTGCATTCCAAAACGTCACTCCTTCCCTTCTGAGCATATATGGGGTATCAGCGTACTGAGGAAAAATTGCGCAACAACTTTTGGGGTTTAATTTTTCATGTTACCCTTGAAAAATTGGGGCTAAAAGATAATTTTTGGGAAAAAAGTGATTTTTTTTACTTTCACGGCTCTACGTTATAAACTTTTGTGAAACACTTGGGGGTTCAAAGTGCTCACCACACATCTAGATAAGTTCCTTGAGGGGTCTAGTTTCCAAAATGGGGTCACTTGTAGCAGGTTTCCACTATTTAGGTGTTACGGATCCGGGTGGTGGAACCTCTGTGCTGCAGTGCAAGGAATGACCAGAGGGGCGTAACTAGGTATCACCTCGGACTGACCCAGGTCGCACAGCGGCTAAATCGACTCCGTGAACCAGGGAAGGACCGAGCAGAGGGACCAGGTGCTACTCTGGGCCTGTCCTTGTATGAGAGCAGGTGACTCCCACGGGTAACTGGCAGGAGCCTCCAGGTAGGCACGGCAGGTAACATACAGAAGCCTCCAGGTAGGCTGACTGATAGACACGGCAGGTAACTGGCAGGAGCCTCCAGGTAGGCTGACATTTAGGCACGGCAGGTAACTTTTAGGAGCCTCCAGGTAGGCTGACAGATAGGCACGGCAGGTAACTGGTACATTCTCCGGGTAGGCAGGCAAGCCAGGCCCATAGACAGACTGGCAGGTTTGGATCATAGACAGACCATTGGGCTGGAGAGTACGCTTGGCTGGCGGAGACAGGTAGTCAGGCTGGCGGACTGGACTGGTAGTCAGGCTGGCGGACTGGACTGGTAGTCAGACTGACGGACTGGACTGGTAGTCAGGCTGGCGGACTGGACTGGTAGTCAGGCTGGCGGACTGGACTGGTAGTCAGACTAGTAGGACCTGAGGGCTGAAGCAGAGTTTTGGACACAAAGTTACAACCTTGCACGGGCACCTCCATTTTGGAGGAGGTGCCTTTTATATGAGAGGTCCTCCGGCCATTGGACCGCATGCGCGTCCCCTTTAAGAGGGAGGGAGCGCGCGCCCTAAGCACAGTACCCGGGAAGCTGCGCGCGCCGGCAGCAGCAGCAGGAGAGCCGGAAGACGACGGGCCAGGAGCGCGACGGTAAGAGGGACGGCGTCTCTGCCTGTCAAGGGACAGAGACGCCGATACTACAGTAACCCCCCCCTTTACGGCCCCTTCTTTTTTAGGCCGGAAAGAAATTTTCTAAGGAGAAGCGGGGCGTGGATGTTCTCCCTGTGTTCCCAAGTTCTCTCCTCCGGGCCAAACCCCTTCCAATCCACCAGAAAAAAGTTTTTCCTCTTACCCTCTTGGTGGCCAGAATGTTCTCTACCTCATAGACGTCCTCAGCGGAGACCGGAGCTCGGGAGGTACCTGGATTGTCGGAAAAAGAATTAAGCACAACTTGTTTGAGGAGAGATATATGGAAGGAGTTGGGAATCCGTAAGGTGGCCGGGAGTTTTAACTTGTAGGCTACTGGGTTGATTTGCTTGAGGACTTCAAATGGACTGATGAACCGTGGACCCAACTTATAGGAGGGTATTTTGAGACGAACATGTTTGGAGGAGAGCCAAACCTTGTCTCCCGGACGGAATTGAGGTGGATCCAGACATCTCTTATCAGCATGTTTCTTCATCCGCTCGGAAGATTGAAGAGGTGCGGACCTAGTGTCTTCCCAAATGGTGGAAAATTCGCTGACCAGAGACTCCGCGGCAGGGTTGTCCACTGAAGCGGAGACAGGAAATGGAATCCGGGGATGTTGACCGTAGACCACAAAGAACGGGGACTTGGAAGAAGATTCGCTGTCATGGTTGTTATAGGAGAACTTGGCCCATGGTAAGAGCTCCACCCAATCGGCATGGTGAGGACTGACGAAGTGCCGGAGGAAGCTGGTAAGGATCTGGTTGATACGTTCCACTTGGCCATTGGACTGCGGATGGTAAGCAGAGGAGAAATCCAGGGTGACATCCAGCAGCTTACACGTAGCTCTCCAGAAACGCAAAGTAAACTGGACCCCGCGATCAGACACAATGTGGAGGGGTAGGCCATGGAGACGAGAGATGTGATGGATGAAATCCTTAGCCAGCACAGAAGCAGATGGGAGACCAGGCAGAGGGATGAAGTGGGCCATTTTAGAAAAGCGGTCAGTGACCACCCAAATGACCGTACAACCGGCAGAAACAGGGAGATCAGCAATAAAGTCCATAGCAATGTGTTGCCACGGGGCAGTTGGTACGGGAAGAGGCAGGAGGCAGCCGGCTGGAAAATGTCTGGGAACCTTGTTGCGGACACAAGATGAACAGCCCGAGACGAAGTCAATCACATCCTTGTGCAGGGTAGGCCACCAGTAATGATGGGTAATGAGCAGGAAGGTCTTTTTCTGGCCAGCATGGCTGGCTAGTTTAGATGAATGACCCCAATGAAGGACCTTCTTACGATCTGGAACCGCTACAAACGTCTTACCGGGTGAGAGACGAGACAGGTCCAAGGGGGCCACATTCATCACTTTGGAGGGATCGATGATAAGCATAGGCTCCTCCTCTTGATCAGAAGACAGGAAGGATTGGGACAAGGCATCGGCTTTAACGTTCTTGTCCGCCGGGCGGTAATGTAGGGTAAAGTTGAAGCGGGCGAAGAACAAAGACCACCGGGCCTGACGAGGATTGAGTTTTTTGGCATTCTGTAGATATGCCAGGTTTTTGTGGTCAGTATAGATGACCACCGGGTGCAGAGCACCCTCAAGCAGGTAACGACACTCCTCCAGCACCAATTTGATGGTTAGCAGTTCTCGGTCTCCTATGGAGTAGTTGCACTCGGACAAGGAGAAGAGTTTGGAGAAGAAGCCGCAGGTTACCATTCTCCCGGACGGAGATTTCTGGGTGAGCACCACTCCGGCTCCGGAAGAGGAAGCATCAACCTCCAGAAAGAACTGTTTGTTGTTATCTGGACGGTGCAGCACTGGGGCAGAAGAGAAGGCTTGTTTTAAGGAGAGGAAGGCCTCCTCCACTTCGGACGGCCATTCCTTAGGATTTGCTCCCTTTCGGGTGAGCACAGAGATGGGAGCAGTCCGGGAAGAGAAATGTGGGATGAAGAGACGGTAATAGTTGGCGAAGCCCAAGAATCGCTGAATCGCCTTCAACCCCTCCTTACGGGGCCACTTTAAGACAGCAGAGACCTTCTCGGGGTCTATCCGTAGACCTGTCTTAAAGATAATATAGCCCAGGAACAGAAGAGAGGTCTGCTCGAAGAGGCATTTCTCAAATTTTGCATATAGGTGATGCTGCCTGAGCCTAAGCAGGACCTGACAAACATCCCTCCGGTGTGTGGGAAGATCCAGAGAGAAGACCAAGATGTCGTCCAGGTACACCACTCAAGAATATAAGAGGTCACGGAAGATGTCGTTAACTAATTCTTGGAAGACGGCTGGAGCATTGCAGAGGCCGAAGGGCATCACACGGTATTCATAGTGGCCGTCCCCGGTATTGAATGCCGTCTTCCACTCGTCTCCTTGGTGGATCCGGACCAAGTTATACGCCCCACGAAGATTAAGCTTGGAGAAGATCTTCGCGCCTTTAAGGTGGTCGAACATCTCAGAGATGAGCGGCAGGGGGTATTTGTATTTGATAGTAATCTGGTTGAGCCCTCTATAATTGATACAGGGGCGTAGAGAACCGTCTTTCTTTTTTAAGAAGAGGAATCCGGCTCCAGCCGGGGAGGTAGATTTCCCGATGAATCCCCTAGCCAGATATTCTTCGATGTACTCCGACATGGCCCGGGTTTTGGCCAACGACAATGGGTAAATACACCCACGGGGTGGAGTGGCACCGGGTACCAGGTTAATAAGGCAATCATATGGCCTATGAGGTGGCAGTGTCTCTGATTCCTTCTTGTCTAAGACATCTGCATAGGACCAGTAAGGTGCCGGTAGACCAGGTAAATTAGCCGGAGTAGACGGAGGTCAAACCGGGTGAACCGGGACCAGGCAGGTCTCATGGAAATCCTGCCCCCAACGGAGCACCTCACCGGATTGCCAACTCAGAATGGGTTCATGTCTCTGTAGCCAGGGTAGACCTAGCAAATGGGAGTGAGAGAGTCCGGAAAGCACATGGAAGGAGATCCTCTCTGAGTGCAGCATTCCCACCTGCAGGGTTACGGGCTCTGTGATGAGCAAGATGGTCACTGGAAGGAGTCTTCCATCCATGGAAGCGACTGCCAATGGTTAAGCCAGAGGTTTGGTAGGAATCTGATACTTCTCTACAAGGGACTGGGAAATGAGATTCCCAGCGGCTCCGGAATCCAGATGTGCGGTTTCAAAGAAGCGGTTCTCTCCACAGAAGATAGAGATGGATAAAGTCAAGAACGGAGAGGATTTACTCTTGCCTAGCACGACCTCTCCGAGCGGTCCTAGACACTGGAGTTTCCCGGCTTCACCGGGCAGGAACGGATCAGGTGCTCCTTACTACCACAGTAGAAACAGCTCCTCTCGGCTCGGCGTGTTTCTTGGCGAGACTTGACCATCTTAGTCTGGTCAATCTGCATAGGTTCGGGCGAGCGTGCCTGGGGATTTGCTGGTTGGGAAGCAGGTTTCTGGAAGACAGGAGCAAGACGAGGAAATCTTCTTTCCCGGGTAGTCTCCTTAGCACGTTCTAGGAAACGGATGTCAATCCGGGTAGCTAGTGACACCAGGTCATCCACGGTGGTAGGAATGTACCGGCCGCCTAACTCATCCTTAATCCGACCGGAAAGACCCTCCCAGAAGGTGTACACCAGGGCCTCGTTGTCCCAGGCAAGCTCAGAAGTGAGGGTTCTGAACTGTATGGCATACTGGCCCACGGTGAGACTTCCTTGGCGGAGACGGAGCTATGAGGAGGCAGTAGAAATCCTTCGTGCGGGCTCATCGAAGACCCTCCGGAAGGCAGTGAGTAAAGGCGGAAGATCGGACACCAGGGAATCCCCTCTCTCCCATAGAGGGTTTAGCCATGCCAATGCTTCCCCAGTGAGGTGAGACATGATGAACGCCACCTTGGCCCCATCGGAGGGAAACTGATGTGCCGGAAGTTCAAAGTGCAGCATGCACTGGTTCAGAAAACCCCGACATAAGACGGGGTCACCTCCAAAATGAGGAGGCACAGAAATCCGGGGTCCTATGCTGGATGCCGTGGTATTGGTAGGCAGCGGCGCCGCCGGGGCGGGTGTCGCTCGACTCGAGGCGGGCACAGGTGGGACAGACAGTGTGTCCAGGCGAGAGTTGACAGACAGCAGGTAGGTCAGGATGGTTTCCTGTTGGGATCTCTGACGAGAAACCTCCTGGTACAGGTCAGCAAGCAAAGGAGCCTGGGGGCCACCGGGTTCCATGGCCTGTGCAAAACTGTTACGGATCCGGGTGGTGGAACCTCTGTGCTGCGGTGCAAGGAGGGACCAGAGGGGCGTAACTAGGTATCAACTCGGACTGACCAAGGTCGCACAGCGGCTCAATCGACTCCATGAACCAGGGAATTACCGAGCAGAGGGACCAGGTGCTACTCTGGGCCTGTCCTTGTATGAGAGCAGGTGACTCCCACGGGTAACTGGCAGGAGCCTCTGGGTAAGCACGGCAGGTAAAATACAGGAGCCTCCAGGTAGGCTGACTGATAGACACGGCAGGTAACTGGCAGGAGCCTCCAGGTAGGCTGACATTTAGGCACGGCATGTAACTGGTAGGAGCCTCCAGGTAGGCTGACAGATAGGCACGGCAGGTAACTGGTACGTTCTCCGGGTAGGTAGGCAAGCCAGGCCCATAGACAGACTGGCGGGTTTGGATCATAGACAGACCATTGGGCTGGAGAGTACACTTGGCTGGCGGAGACAGGTAGTCAGGCTGTGGGACTGGACTGGTAGTCAGGCTGGCGGACAGGACTGGTAGTCATGCTGGCGGACTGGACTGGTAATCAGACTGGCGGACTGGACTGGTAGTCAGGCTGGCGGACTGGACTAGTAGTCAGGCTGGCAGACTGGATTGGTAGTCAGACTAGCAGCGGGACCTGAGGGCTGAAGCAGAGTTTAGGACACAAAGCTACAACCTTGCACGGGCACCTCCATTTTGGAGGAGGTGCCTTTTATATGAGAGGTCCTCCGGCCATTGGCCGGGGACTCCTTAGGACTGCGCGCACGCGCGCCCTAAGCACAGTGCCCAGGAAGCTGCCCGCGTCGGCACTAGCAACAGGAGAGACGGAAGACGCCAGGCCGGGAATACGGCGGTAAGAGGGACGGCGTCTTTGCCTGTCAGGGGGCAGAGACGCCGATACTACATTAGGAACATCAGGGGATCCCCAAATGCAACATGGCGTCCGCTAATTATTCAAGCAAATTTTACATTCAAAAAGTCAAATGGCGCTCCTTCCCTTCCGACCCCTGCCTTGCGCCCAAACAGTGGTTTTCCCCCACATATGGAATATCGACTTACTCAGGAGAAATTGCACAACAAATGGTATGGTGAAATTTCTCCTGTTACCCTTATGAAAATGCAAAATTAGGGGCTGAAAATAATTTTTGTGGGAAAAATGTGAAAATGTTATTTTTACAGCTCAATGTTATACACTGTGTGCAGAATTATTAGGCAAGTTGTATTTTAGAGGATTATTTGTATTATTGATGAACAACTATGTTCTCAATCAACCCAAAGACTCATAAATATCTAAGCTTAATATTTTTGGAAGTTGGAGTGTTTTTTTTTTTAGGTTTGGCTATCTTAGAAGGATATCTGTTTGTGCAGGTAACTATTACTGTGCCGAATTATTAGGCAACTTAATAAAAAACAAATATAATCCCATCTCACTTGTTTATTTTCACCAATTAAACCAATATCAGTGCACAAAATTTAGAAATAAACATTTCTGACATGCAAAAACCAAAACCAAAATAATTAGTGATCAATATAGCCACCTTTCTTTATGATGACACTCAACAGCCTTCCATCCATAGATTCTGTCAGTTGCTTGATCTGTTTTCCATCAACATTGCGTACAGCAGCCACCACAGCCTCCCAGACACTGTTCCGAGAGGTGTACTGTTTTCCATCCCTGTAGATCTCACATTTTATGATGGACCACAGGTTCTCTATGGGGTTCAGATCAGGTGAACAAGGGGGCCATGTCATTATTTTTTCTTCTTTTAGACCTTTACTGGCCAGCCATGCTGTGGAGTAGTTGGATACATGTGATGGGGCATTGTCCTGCATGAAAATCATGTTTTTCTTGAACGATACCGACTTTTTCCTGTACCACTGCTTGAAGAAGTTGTCTTCCAAAAACTGGCCGTAGGTCTGGGAGTTGAGCTTTACTCCATCCTCAACCCGAAAAGGTCCTACAAGTTCATCTTTGATGATACCAGCCCATGACAGTACCCCACCTCCACCTTGCTGGCGTCTGAGTCGGAGTGGAGCTCTCTGCCCTTTATTGATCCAGCCTCTGGCCCATCCATCTGGCCCATCAAGAGTCACTCTTATTTCATCAGTCCATAAAACCTTTGAAAAATCAGTCTTAAGATATTTCTTGGCCCATTCTTGACGTTATATCTTATGTTTCTTGTTCAAAGGTGGTCATTTTTCTGCCTTCCTTACCTTGGCCATGTCCCTGAGTATCGCACACCTTGAGCTTTTTGATACTCCAGTAACGTTGCAGCTCTGAAATATGGCAAAACTGGTGGCGAATGGAATCTTGGCAGCTTCACGCTTGATTTTCCTCAATTCATGGGCTATGGGTCGGTATTGTTCAAGAAAAACATGATTTTCATGCAGGACAATGCTCCATCACATGTATCCAACTACTCCACAGCGTGGCTGGCCAGTAAAGGTCTAAAAGAAGAAAAAATAATGACATGCCCCCTTGTTCACCTGATCTGAACCCCATAGAGAACCTGTGGTCCATCATAAAATGTGAGATCTACAGGGAGGGAAAACAGTACACCTCTCGGAACAGTGTCTGGGAGGCTGTAGTGGCTGCTGCACACAATGTTGATCTAAAACAGATCAAGCAACTGACAGAATCTATGGACGGAAGGCTGTTGAGTGTCATCATAAAGAAAGGTGGCTATATTGATCACTAATTTTTTTGCTTTTGTTTTTGCATGTCAGAAATGTTTATTTCTAAAGCTCCTGAAGAGCCTCCGCTCCTCGCGTCCTCTCACTGCCTCTCTCTCCGTCCGACTCCCTAAAAAGATGGCTTCCCTATATATATATATGTATCTTCTTCAAGTGCTCCCCTGGTCCGAGTCCTCCACCCACACCCACTACTTGGTTCCCCCTCACTTTGGTTCCCCCCACTCCAGCCAGGGATGGGGCCAGCAGAAAGCAGTGCATATTGCCCTTCCAGCCGGTCTGGAGTAGTGTAGTGTTGAGTGCAGGTGTTAGGGTCCCGGGCAGCACTCCATCCTTACCTGAGAGAAGGAGATGCCACACCTCTGGGTGAGCTGCAGTACCTCTGTGGCGACTGAACCCTCAGGGGCGCCACAGCAGCGCTTTGGATGCATATTTTTGCCGTGTCCAAAACGTTGCATTCTATTGGTAAATTCGAATCTGTTCACTGAACCATGTGGATTTACCGCATTCTATACATTCTAGTTGTCAAATTTATGTTGCGGAAACTAGTGACTCCGCTAGAGAATTTGACATGGTGTGGTCCTGAAAGACACACCGCATGTCAGTGTCTGCGGGTGATCCGCAGCCTCAGATGCATGCATAGTGGACATGGGATTTATAGAAATCCCATCCACTATGCTGTAACATCTGGACGCTGCGGGTTTGATGCTGGATATACACACAACTTCAAACCTGCAGCGGCTCCTGATCGTGGCCACGTACCCAAACTCATCCGCAGCATGTCAATTTCTGTAATGGAGACCTTAGTCTCCGCTGCAGATTTTGACGGATTGAAGTGTCATTATATGCAATAGATTCATATGTACTGACTAGAAAAGTGCGGCTTTAAAACACCATGTTTTGGATGCAGCAAAAATATGCTGCGTCCAAAGCGCTGCTTGTTGCTGATCGGGGGGACTTAACGGCTAACGACACAACTGTGAGCTGTTAATAATAGCCAGGGACCATGCTTGCCTAATGGCGCCTTCCTATTCTAAAAATAGTAGCTCTCAGCTGCCCTAGAAATTACACGAATGGGAATGCTAATGGGATTGGGTGTATGGGATTAGCTGACACCTAGCCCTTGTGTGGTGATGACAAGGTGTTTATCAGACCCTTTCATTACTACACCTAATTAAACTAAAGTAAAAAGTTAAATAAACACACAGACACAGAGCAAACACTTTATTTGAAATACAACAGACACATTCTTAAATTAACCAATATACTCTGACGGTAAACCAAGGGTTAAAGCAATGTCCCACATTTCTTTTTCAAATAACTTTATTTAGCTCCCAACAGCATGTATTTCAGTACAAAAACGCTTCAAAAAACGCATTAAAAACGTTTTAAAAACCACATAAGAAATGCATAAAAAAAATTTGGAAAACGCACGTTTTTTCTGCAGCGTTTTTCCTGCCAAAGAAATGCAGAAATGCTGTAGAAATTTCTGCTTCAAATCCTGAACGTGCGCACATAGCCTAATAATGTGTTTAAGTTTACTTTTTTCATTCAAGTCAAAAGGTTGAATTTTTAGACCCCTTGCTGATTGGAGATAATGAATCTAAACAAGTTCCCACCTCCACATTCTGTAAAAGAATATATTAGGCAATACCATACTTGATGCCAGTAGTTGTTATCTATTAAATCTATGTCCTACAGGTAAATAATTAGAGCCAAGCAAATTACTTTAAATGAACACTGATTTCCTGAAGAAAAAGCAATAATCAAACAGAGATTTTAAGCCGGAGGATATAATAAAGAAATAATTAAAACTGCAGAAGCCAAGATACTGAGCAGATCTAGGTATTAATTTTTATATGGTGCAAAATAATACAAACAGAAAATGAATAAACCAGTAGTTAGCACCTCATTTAGCCAACAGTTCAACCAAATAAAAAAATAGCATTTAAATATTTATATATTTTACATCAAGAGCCAGTATTGAAAAAATTATACTTTGTTGCAAAAAGAGGGCAAATCCCTTGGTGATACATGGTCTCTTAGCATTTTAGTTGAAGAGAAAATAAGAAAACTAATAAATATCTGCGTCTCAAGGGATTATACTAATGTGGGAATAGCAGATGTAATGTCTTCTTTGTAGCAGAGAAAAAGAAAATGGTGAGTGTGCTGCATGGTGTGGACCAGAGGAGAGAGTAATTTCTCAACTGAGATACATGCCAAAAAAATAAAGGGAACACTCAAATAATACATCCTAGATCTGAATGAATGAAATACTCTCATTGAATACTTTGTTCTATACAAAGTTGAATGTGCTGACAACAAAATCACACAAAAATCATCAATGGATATCAAATTTATTAACCAATGGAGGCCTGGATTTGGAGTCACCCCCAAAATTAAAGTGGAAAAACACACTACGGGCTGATCCAACTTTGATGTAATGTCCTTAAAACAAGTCAAAATGAGGCTCAGTATTGTGTGTGGCCTCCATGTGCCTGTATGACCTCCCTACAACACCTGGGCATGCTCCTGATGAGGTTGCAGATGGTCTCCAGTGGGATCTCCTCACAGACCTGGACTAAAGCATCCGCCAACTCCTGGACAGTATGTGGTGCAACGTGATGTTGGTGGATGGAGCGAGACATGATGTCCCAGATGTGCTCAATCGGATTCAGGTCTGGGGAACGGGCGGGCCAGTCCATAGCTTCAATGCCTTCATCTTGCAGGAATTGCTGACACACTCCAGCCACATGAGGTCTGGCATTGTCCTGCATTAGGAGGAATCCATGGGCCAACCGCTCCAGTATATGGTCTCACAAGGGGTCTGAGGATCTCACCTCGGCACCTAATGGCAGTCAGGCTACCTCTGGCGAGCACATAGAGGGCTATGCGGCCCTCCAAAGAAATGCCACCGCACACCATTACTGACCCACTGCCAAACCGGTCATGCTGAAGGATGTTGCAGGCAGCAGATCGCTCTCCACGGCATCTCCAGACTCTGTCACATGTGCTCAGTGTGAACCTGCTTTCACCTGTGAAGAGCACAGGGCGAAAGTGGTAACTTTGCCAATCCTGGTGTTCTGTGGCAAATGCCAAGCGTCCTGCATGGTGTTGGGCTGTGAGCACAACCCCCCATCTGTGGACTTCGGACCCTCATACCACCCTCATGGAGTCGGTTTCTAACCGTTTGTGCAGACACATGCACATTTGTGGCCTGCTGGAGGTCATTTTGCAGGGCTCTGGCAGTGCTCCTCCTGTTCCTCCTTGCACAAAGGCGGAGGTAGCGGTCCTGCTGCTGGGTTGTTGCCCTCCTAGGGCCCCCTCCACTTCTCCTGGTGTACTGGCCTGTCTCCTGGTAGCGCCTCCAGCTTCTGGACACTACGCTGACAGACACAGCAAACGTTCTTGCCGCAGCTTTCATTGATGTGCTATCCTGGATGAGCTGCACTACCTGAGCAACTTCTGTGGGTTGTAGAGTCCGTCTCATGCTACCACGAGTGTGAAAGCACAACCAACATTCAAAAGTGACCAAAACATTAGCCAGAAAGCATTGGTACTGAGATGTGGTCTGTGGTCCCCACCTGCAGATCCACTCCTTTATTGAGTGTGTCTTGATAATTGCCAATAATTTCCATCTATTGTCTATTCCATTTGCACAACAGCATGTGAAATTGATTGTCAATCAGTGTTGCTTCCTAAGTGGACAGTTTGATTTCACAGAAGTTTGATTTACTTGGAGTTATATTCTGTTGTTTAAGTGTTCCCTTTATTTTTTGAGCAGTGTATATTGCATGCAATGTAATACCTGTGAGATTAGACATGTGGGCTGTACTATGCACATAATATTCTCATCGAAGTGCACGCGGATGACATCTGAGTGCAGTCGGATTTCTGCACACTGACACAATGGAGAATATGGAGAATTTTTGTTCTTGATCTTCGCCTCAGAGTGTGGTCCGATTCTCTCATACAAGATAATCGAATCACACCATGCTGATACTCTGATCTAGTTGTGATCAGAGTTTGATCAGTGTCATTTGCATAATCAGAGCAATTCTCTCTGATGAGAGAATCTCCGGTCGTTTGCACCTGCCCTAATGGAAACTTATTGGATATTGAGACTTGAGACCCGACAACCTGATGATGTAAATTTTAGACATTATTTGGCTTTTATATATTAATTTGGGAGTTTGTGAAGATTGGTGCCACACACAGTCATGGCCAAAAGTGTTGGCACCCTTGAAATTGTTCCAGACAATGAAATATTTCTCCCAGAAAATTATTGCAGTTACACATGTTTTGTTATATACATGTTTATTTCCTTTGCATATATTGGAAAAAACAAAAAAACTGAAAAAGAAAGGCAAATTGGAAATAATTTGACTAGTGATGATCGAGCAAAATGGAATGGGAACAGCATGGGGAAGATGCCTGGACACATCTCTTACTCCCAGGTCGCTGCTGGGAATAATGTTGTCAGAGTATTACTCCACTTTTAAGGACTGACAATAAAACATACAAAACTGAAGATAAAATGGATTTTTATAGGAAAAAATGTTAGAAAACATTATTTCCTGTATAATGACTTGTATATAAGACAAAATAAAAAATACAAAAAATAAAACGCCTCCTTCATCCCATAATAGCCGGGCCATCTCTCACCATATTTCCCGTTGCCTGTGACTACAGTACAGATTAGACATAGTCTGTTAATTTATGAACAAGGGACTCTGAAACTTACAAAGCCTATGTGGACAATGCGAGAACTGCCAAAAATTAGAAGGAAGAGGGACCCTGTATTAGACATAAAGGAGGGCCTCATACACATTCTGTTAAAATTATTAGGTAGTGGGACTCCTAGACTCATAAAGCCTATGCACTAAGTGCAAAGGCTGACAAAAATTAGGAGGGACTGCAATACACCCCGGAACACACGTAGAGGAGGTACTCAAAAAACATTTTTAAGGTGTGGGGCTCCTACACTGGTAAGGGCTGTGGAGTCAGTAAGCAAAACCACTGACTCCAACTCCTCAATTTTCCTGACTTCCAACTCCAACTCTGACTCCGACTCTACAGCACTGCCTCATTACTGAGCATGTACATAAAGTGCAGCACAGTTGTATCTCAACTAGAAGTTTAAATCCTTAGATCAGTAACACAATAAACATTTATAGGACCTTTCATAACTTTCTCAAATTCTTATAAAAACATTTACAGCACATACTGCATTGTACTACTATAAGAAATTTATTATATATTTTAGGAGTCAGAGTCCGTCCATTTTATACCGACTCCAATTCCGACTCCCCCAAAATGGACACCGACTCCACAGCCCTGCTAAGTGCAAGGGCTGAAAATCATTTATACCTGGGGGACTTACATCATATATACATATGTAAGAGAATTGTAGAGGTAGGCCTCATAAACATCTTGTAAAAATGATGAAGGAGGGCATCATACACACCCTGGAAAATTTAAGAGTGAGTGTCGCATGATGACCCTCTAAAAATCTTGAAGGAGGGCCGCCTGATGACCCTCTGTATGTTACTCGCTATTTGCAACGTATCTACATGTGATTTCTTCTTTTGATTTTAAATAAATTCCCATAACTCCCTGGTTCAGACTATGAAAAAGGGCGATACTCTCAAGAGAATAACTTCAGTCATTATTAGTCTGTGAACCATTGATTGTGCATGCAAGTTTTATGAATATTTAAATTAAGAAGAATATTATCTTATTTTACTACATGGATATGCTGCTTCTGTATTTGATGATGCTATGAAGTTTATGGTCTGCAACAAAACTGACACTCATTTATCCTCAGATCATTACCTTTTATTAGGCTAGAAGGCAAGATAAGGCCTTTCTACTTGTGTTCCTTAAAGAAGTTGTCCACTACTTTCACATTGATGCCCTATCAATGTATGATCGGCCGGGGACCCACACCCGGCACCCCCGCCGATCAGCTGTTATTGGTGCCGACAGAGGCGGCTGCTGGCCGGAAGTGCTTCCGGCACGCGCCCCTTCCCCGGCAGTGTGCTTAGGGCGCGCGCGTGCGCGCTCCCCCTCTCTTAAAGGGACCGCGCGCGCCGTCCTAAGGAGTCCCCGACCAATTGCCGGAGGACCTCTCATATAAAAGGCACCTCCTCCAAAATGGAGGTGCCTGAGCAATGTTGTAGCACTGTTCACTACTCTGCTTCAGCCCTCAGGTCCCGTTGCCAATTGCCAGTTACCTGCCAGATTCCTGCCAGATACCTGCCAGATTCCTGCCAGTCTGCTGTCTAATTCCTGCCTGATATCCTGCTACCTGCCTGCTAGCCTGAGGTCCGACGGTCTGCCTTCCAACTCCTGTCAGTCTGTCTAAGGACCAGCTTGCCCGCTCACCTGGGAGCGCACATCTGCTACCTGCCTGCTTGCCTGAGGTCCGACGGTCTGCCTTCCAACTCCTGTCAGTCTGTCTAAGGACCAGCTTGCCTGCTCACCTGGGAGCGCTCATCTGCTGCCTGTCTGCTAGCCTACCAGGAGGCTCTGCCGTCACGTGCTGTGACCACCCGCCTGTCCAGAGACTCCTGCCCGCTCACCTGGGAGCGCTCATCTGCTACCTGTCTGTTGGTCTTCCTGGAGGCTCCGCCGTCACATGCTGTGACCACCCATTTATCCAGAGACTCTCGCCTGCTCACCTGGGAGCTCACGTCTATCATCTGCCGCCACAGGTCGTACCAATCCTTTACCCAGAGACTGCCCCGGTCACTTGCCGTGACCTCCTGCCCGTTCATCCAGAGACTGCCCCGGTCACTTGCCGTGACCTCCTGCCCGTTCATCCAGAGACTGCCCCGGTCACTTGCTGTGACCTCCTGTCCGTTCATTCAGAGACTGTCCCGGTCACCTGCTGTGACTGCCTGCCCGTCTACCCTGGTCGCCACCCGCTCCCTTACAAGGACCGCCCCCTTGTATAGTAGCTCAGAGGTTCCGCTTCCCAGACCTGTTACAGTTTGCTCGGGCCATGGAACCCGGTGGCACCCAAGCTCCCTCGCTCTCGGACCTGTGTCATGAACTATCCCGTCAGAGGTCCCAACAGGAGTCCATCCTGGGTCACCTGCGGAATGTCAATTCTCGCCTGGACACTCTGACTGCTCTGCCTGCAACTACCGCCAGTGCCAGGACTCGCAATCCGGCAGCTCCACTGCCCACTAATAACATGGTATCCTACCCCGGACCCCGGCTTTCTGCACCTCCTCGTTTTGGAGGCGACTCCGCCCAGACTCGGGGCTTCATAAATCAGTGCACCCTGCACTTTGAACTCCTGTCTCACCAGTTTAACTCCGACCGGGCCAAAATTGCCTTCATCATGTCCCATCTCACCGGGGAGGCCCTGGCCTGGCTAAATCCTCTATGGGAGAGAGGAGACCCCCTGGTGTCCGACTTGCCTGCCTTTCTCACGGCTTTCCGGAAAGTCTTCGACGAACCCGGACGGAAGACCTCATCCGCATCATCTCTGCTACGCCTCCGTCAGGGAAGTCTCACCGTGGGCCAATATGCCATACGGTTCCGTACCCTTGCCTCGGAGCTGGCCTGGGATAATGACGCTCTTGTTTCCGTCTTCTGGGAGGGTCTGTCCGGCCGTATTAAAGATGAACTTGCCGGTCGGGACATTCCTACCACTCTCGATGACCTTATAACTCTTGCCACCCGGATTGACCTGCGGTTCCAGGAGCGTGCCAAAGAGGTCACCCGTGAGAGGAGGTTTCCACGTCTAGCTCCTACTTTTCAGAAACCCGTCACTCCCTCCGTCTCTCCTCAGCTACACTCTCCTGAGCCTATGCAGGTCGACCAGACCAAGATGGTCGGTTCTCGCCGAGAATCTCGCCGAGCCGAGGGAAGCTGTTTCTATTGTGGCAGTATGAAGCACTTCATCCGTTCCTGCCCGGAGAAGCCGGGAAACGCCAGTGTCTAGGACCACTCGGAGAGGTCGTCCTAGACAAAAGTAAGCCCTCTCCGTCTCTGACCTTACCGGTCTCTATTGCTTGGGGAGAGAACCGTCTCTTTGAACTCGCCCATCTGGATTCTGGAGCTGCTGGAAATCTCTTCTCCCTGTCTCTGGTAGAGAGATACCATATTCCCACCAAGTCCCTGGCTGAACCATTGTCAGTCGCCTCCGTGGATGGAAGACTTCTCTCGGAGACCATCCTGCTCGTCACTGAACCCATAACCCTGCAGGTGGGAATGCTGCACTCTGAGGAGATCTCATTCCATGTGCTGTCCGGACTTTCTCACTCCCTGTTGCTAGGTCTACCTTGGCTCCAGACACATGAACCCGTATTGAACTGGCGGTCCGGTGAAGTACTCCAATGGGGTCCTGACTGCCATAGGACCTGCCTGGTCCCGGTCCGTCCACTTCGCCCTCAGCCTACTCCAGCTAACTTACCTGGTCTCCTGGCTCCCTACTGGCCCTATGCGGACGTCTTCGGTAAGAAGGAAGCTGAGACGTTGCCACCCCATAGGCCATACGATTGCCCGATCGACCTGGTACCTGGCACCACTCCTCCCCGTGGACGTATCTACCCGTTGTCTTCAGCCGAGACCCGAGCCATGTCTGAGTACATAGAGGAGAATCTGGTTAGGGGATTTATCCGAAAATCTACCTCCCCGGCTGGAGCTGGATTCTTCTTTGTCAAAAAGAAAGACGGCTCGCTACGTCCCTGTATTGACTACAGAGGACTCAATCTCATCACGGTAAAAAACAAATATCCCCTGCCACTCATCTCCGAATTGTTTGACCGTCTCAAGGGCGCCAGGATCTTCTCCAAGCTGGATCTACGAGGAGCGTATAATCTGGTCCGTATCCGTCAAGGAGACGAGTGGAAGACCGCATTCAATACCCGGGACGGTCACTACGAGTACCTTGTGATGCCCTTCGGTCTCTGTAATGCTCCCGCGGTCTTTCAGGAACTAGTCAACGACATCTTCCGTGACCTCCTGTACTCCTGCGTAGTGGTATACCTGGACGATATCTTGGTCTTCTCTCCGGATCTCCCCACACACCGGAGGGATGTTCGTCAGGTCCTGCTTAGGCTTCGGCAGAACCACCTTTATGCCAAATACGAGAAGTGCCTCTTCGATCAGACCTCTCTTCCGTTCTTGGGCTATGTCATCTCCAAAACAGGTCTGCAAATGGATCCCGAGAAGCTCTCTTCCGTTCTAAAATGGCCTCGTCCTGAAGGTTTGAAGGCGATACAGCGATTCCTGGGCTTCGCTAATTACTATCGTCTTTTCATCCCACACTTCTCGCCTCGGACTGCTCCCATATCTGCACTTATCCGTAAGGGGGCTAACCCCAGGACATGGTCACCTGAAGCCGAGGAGGCCTTCCTTTCCCTAAAGAAAGCCTTCGCCTCTGCTCCCGTCCTGCACCGTCCGGACTGTAATAAACAATTCTACCTGGAGGTTGATGCCTCCTCCTCCGGAGCCGGAGCGGTGCTCACCCAGAAGTCTTCCACCGGGAGAATGGTAACGTGCGGCTTCTTCTCCAAAATCTTCTCCTCGTCGGAGCGCAACTACTCCATAGGAGACCGTGAATTGCTAGCCATCAAATTGGCACTGGGAGAGTGGCGCTATCTGCTTGAAGGGGCTCTCTACCCGGTAATTATCTACACGGATCACAAAAACCTGGCATATCTCCAAAATGCCCAGAGACTCAATCCTCGCCAGGCCCGGTGGTCGTTGTTTTTTGCCCGCTTCGACTTCATTCTTCATTTCCGTCCGGCGGACAAGAACGTCAAAGCTGATGCCTTGTCCCGGTCCTTCCTGTCCTCCGATCAAGAGGAGGAACCTACGCACATCATCGACTCCACCAAGGTGATGAATGTGGCCCCCTTGGATCTGACTCGTCTTCCACCCGGTAAGACATTCGTAGCTGTGCCAGATCGGGAGAGGGTTCTTCACTGGGGACATTCTTCTAAACTAGCTGGCCATGCTGGCCAAAAGAAGACCTTCCAACTCATTACCCGGCATTACTGGTGGCCTACCCTGCGTAAGGACGTGGTAGACTTCGTCGCGGCCTGTTCATCCTGTGCCCGTAACAAAGTTCCCCGACACCTACCTGCCGGCCATCTCCTGCCCCTTCCCGTACCTGCTGCTCCTTGGCAACACATCGCTATGGACTTTATCACCGACCTTCCAGTTTCTGCCGGTTGAACTGTCATTTGGGTTGTCGCTGACCGTTTTTCTAAGATGGCCCACTTCATTCCCCTGCCTGGTCTTCCGTCTGCACCCGAGCTGGCTAAAGACTTTATCCGCCACATCTTCCGTCTCCATGGTCTGCCCCTCCACATCGTGTCGGATCGTGGGGTTCAGTTCACCTCTCGCTTCTGGAGAGCCACATGTAAGCTGCTGGACATTACCCTGGATTTCTCCTCCGCTTACCACCCTCAGTCCAATGGTCAAGTGGAGCGGATCAATCAGATCTTGACCAGCTACCTCCGGCACTTCGTTGATGCTCACCACTCGGACTGGGTGGATCTCCTACCATGGGCCGAGTTCTCTTATAACAACAATGAGAGCGAGTCCTCTTCCAAATCCCCGTTCTTTATAGTCGGTGGCCAACATCCCCGGATTCCACTTCCTGTCTCCGTTTCTGTGGACAACCCTGCTGCGGAGTCTCTTGTCAGCGAATTTTCTACTATTTGGGAGAGCACCAGGTCCGCTCTTCTTCTCTCCTCTGAACGGATGAAGAGATATGCTGATAAGAGACGTCTGGATCCGCCCCAATTCCGTCCGGGAGACAAGGTTTGGCTCTCATCCAAACATGTGCGGCTCAAAGTACCCTCCTACAAGTTGGGCCCTCGATTCATCGGTCCCTTCGAAGTCCTCAGGCAAATTAACCCTGTGCCCTACAAATTAAAACTCCCGGCCACCCTACGGATCCCCAACTCCTTCCACGTATCTCTCCTCAAACCCGTTGTCTTTAACTTTTTTTCCAAAAATCCAGGTGCCCCTCCTGCTCCGGTTTCCGCTGATGACATCTTTGAGGTAGAGAGTATTCTGGCCTCCAAGAGGGTAAGAGGAAAAACCTTTTTTCTGGTAGATTGGAAGGGGTTTGGTCCTGAGGAGAGAACTTGGGAACCCAGGGAGAACATCAACCCCCCGCTTCTCCTTGAGAAATTTCTTTCTGGCCAAACAAAAGAGGGGGCCTAAAGGGGGGGGTACTGTAGCATCGGCGTCTCTGCCCCGTTCTAGGCAGAGACGCCGTCCCTCTCACCTCCCCGCTCCTGGCGCGGCGTCCTCCAGCGCTTCTCTCCCCGCTGCTTCCGGCACGCGCCCCTTCCCCGGCAGTGTGCTTAGGGCGCACGCGTGCGCGCTCCACCTCTCTTAAAGGGACCGCACGCGCCGTCCTAAGGAGTCCCCGGCCAATTGCCGGAGGACCTCCCATATAAAAGGCACCTCCTCCAAAATGGAGGTGCCCGAGCAATGTTGTAGCACTGTTCACTACTCTGCTTCAGCCCTCAGGTCCCGTTGCCAGTTACCTGCCAGATTCCTGCCAGATACCTGCCAGATTCCTGCCAGTCTGCTGTCTAATTCCTGCCTGATATCCTGCTACCTGCCTGCTAGCCTGAGGTCCGACGGTCTGCCTTCCAACTCCTGTCAGTCTGTCTAAGGACCAGCTTGCCTGCTCACCTGGGAGCGCTCATCTGCTGCCTGTCTGCTAGCCTACCAGGAGGCTCTACCGTCACGTGCTGTGACCACCCGCCTGTCCAGAGACTCCTGCCCGCTCACCTGGGAGCGCTCATCTGCTACCTGTCTGTTGGTCTTCCTGGAGGCTCCGCCGTCACATGCTGTGACCACCCATTTATCCAAAGACTCTCGCCTGCTCACCTGGGAGCTCACGTCTATCATCTGCCGCCACAGGTCGTACCAATCCTTTACCCAGAGACTGCCCCGGTCACTTGCCGTGACCTCCTGCCCGTTCATCCAGAGACTGCCCCGGTCACTTGCCGTGACCTCCTGCCCGTTCATCCAGAGACTGCCCCGGTCACTTGCTGTGACCTCCTGTCCGTTCATTCAGAGACTGTCCCGGTCACCTGCTGTGACTGCCTGCCCGTCTACCCTGGTCGCCACCCGCTCCCTTACAAGGACCGCCCCCTTGTATAGTAGCTCAGAGGTTCCACCTCCCAGACCCGTTACAAGCTGTTAATTCTTTTGTGCTAATATTGTGCTCCATGCAGGAGTCCACATTTCAAAATATAAATTCTTTCTGCTACTGGTATGCTACAGAAAACAGGCCACATTCTTGCATATAAATATTTTGTGCTAATAGTTTTGCTTCAGCTAGGAGTCCACATTTGAAAATCAAAATTCTTTCTGCTACTAGCGTGTTACAAAAAGCACACCACATTTCAGGTTTTTATTCTTTTCTGCTAATATTTTGCTCCATCCAGGGGTCCACATTTGAAAATCTCAATTCTTTCTGCTGCTAGCGTGGTGCTGAAACAAGGCCACATTTGTGCATAGAAATATTTGGTGCTGGTAATCTTTTTGGCTAGGTGTCACGGGTGTGTCAGAGGAGACAGACAGTCGCCCTGCAGTTGGTTGCAGAAGATCTCTACATTTGGCATTACAGACATCTTCTTAGAGGCTGTCTCTAGGACCCAGCGGCTACCTCCCTCTGGCTAATTAACACCATGCCTGGGTACAGGGCCAGTGTCAGCACCCGGCGCACCCGGGCAAGTGTCGGGGCCCTGAGCAGGCGGGGGGGGGCCCACTTACCGTCGGGCACCCCGGCACGCTAATGGACCCGTGAGCGTTGTGATGCCAGTGTCAGCGCCCGCTCCCCCCAGCTTGCTCAGGGCCCCGGGACAATACTTACCTCTCCCCGTGCCTCCCCAGCAGCGCCGGTCTCTTCCGCAGCTGCTGCATTGTGACGTCTCAGGTCAGAGGGTGCGTTGACGTCTTTACACCACGCTCTCTCCTGAGCCGTCACAGGCAGCGCAAGCAGGAAGACGCCGGCGCGGGTGAGGGGTCCGGAGCAGCGGCAGCAGGTGAGAAGTGAGGTGAGTATTTGATTTTTTTTTATATGTATGGAGGCATGGGGCATTATATAGTGGGGGGAACAAGTGACATCCTGCATGGGGCATTATATGGGGGGGCAAGTGACATCCTGCATGTGGCATTATATGGGGGGGAGAGGTGACATCCTGCATGGGGCATTATATGGGGGCGAGGTGACATATTGCATGGGGCATTATATGGGGGGGAGATGTGACATCCTGCATGGGGCATTATATGGGGGGAGAGGTAACATCCTGCATGGGGCATTATATGGGGGAGTGACATCCTGCATGGGGAATTATATAGGGGGGAGAGGTGACATCCTGCATGGGGCATTATATGGGGGGGGGATGACATCCTGCATGGGGCATTATATGGGGGGAGAGGTGACATCCTGCATGGGGCATTATATGGGGGGGAGAGGTGACATCCTTCATGGGGCATTATATGGGGGGAGAGGTGACATCCTGCATGGGGCATTATATGGGGGGGTGACATCCTGCATGGGGAATTATATGGGGGGGAGAGGTGACATCCTGCATGGGGCATTATATGGGGGGGGAGCTGACATCCTGCATGAGACATTATAAGGGGGGGGTGACTTCCTGCATGAGGCATTGTGTGGGGGCCAGTATTCTGTATGGAGCATTATAAGGGGGCCAGTATCCTCTATGGATCGTTATATGGGGGCCAGTATTCTGTATGGAGCATTATATGGGGACCAGTATACTGTATGGAGCATTATATGGGGACCAGTATCCTGTATGGAGCATTATATGGGGACCAGTATCCTGTATGGAGCGTTATATGGGGACCAGTATCCTGTGTGGAGCGTTATATGGGGACCAGTATCCTATATGGAGCGTTATATGGGGACCAGTATCCTGTATGGAGTGTTATATGGGAACCAGTATTCTGCATGGATCAATATATGGGGCCCATAATACTGTATTGAGGACTATACTGTCCGTTCCTCACTGTGCGTTGAGAGAATTTGCCGGTTTCTGAGCTATTGTAGAATTTACAATAGATATCGCTCATGTAATGTAAGAAGTGAAATCTTTGGCATTGTACTATATATATTTTTCTCTGCGTTATCTGTGCATCCTGAATCATGGTATGTGTTAATGGGGCCCACTGAGACTCTTTCGCCCAGGACCCACAAAAACCTGGAGCCGACCCTACCTGGGTGTATAAATACTTGCTGTGTTTCAGAGGGAGGTGCCGGTGATATTCATTACTACCTGTGAAAGCTTTAGCAAGAGCAGTACTTCGTCCTCTCTGGAGCTTGAGGACGTGTGCACATTTGTCTGGAGTTCGTCTAAAGCTAAGCAATTTCCCCCTGTTTGTCCACCCCTGTTGTCTATAGTGTTTAGTGGAGATCGACTAGTGCTGATCTCCTCCCTTCCCTAGCCTTAGTCATACGCCAGGGAAAGACAGGGCAAGGCACACGTGCGGCGATTGGTGAAGAGCAAAAACAGGGACGTTAGGGGAGACAGGTATCCACTTCCCCCCTTTCCCTAGAGTCTGGGCTCCCTTACCCTCTTCCCTTTGTGTTGCACTAAGTCTTTCCCCCACCTTGCGTGACACCAGGCAGGAGTTCTCATTTGAAAATCGAAGTTCTTTCTGCTACTAGCGTGATCCTGAAACCAGGCCACATTTCAGCATGGAATCGGGCTTGGACCAGCATTTCTAGCATAAACTTTGATCAGTAAGAGGTGGATGAGTGACAGGTGTAGGCTTGGTGCTCTGAGAGCTCTGCGAAATTCAAGCAACACACATGAAGGAGACCCAACTTGAAGTCCAAATATTTCCAAAAATTATGGGCAGACACCACTACAATGAGAGATCAATACAGCACACTAAAAACTACACCATTGCCTGGTCTGCCCAGTCTGCAACTCCATGAGTTGTTCATCTTGATGCAAGTGAGACGGTCTACACTCTCAGGGGACAGCTGGATGCGTTTATCTTTCAGAACACCACCAGCAGCGCTGAAGACGAATTCTTAAAAAACGCTGGCTGTCGGCCATGACAAAACCTCCAAGGCGTGACAGGCGAGCACAGATCACTCTTCCATTTTTCTAGACCAAAATTCAAAGGGATCCAAATTCCCCCTGATGGCATTGATATTGAGCTTCAGATACTCCTGCACCATCTTTTCCAGTTGTTCACTATGTGTCAGACTTGTACTCTGTTCTGCTGGTGCACGGTCTGGTCTAAAAAATGAGTGAAACGACTCACAGAAATTGTTTATTATTTTTTTTACATTTGTTTTACTCAAATAGCGCCATTAATTCCATAGCACTTTACACACATTTACAGACATTATTGGCACTGTCCCCATTGGGACTCACATTCTAAATTTCCTATCAATATGTCTTTGGAGTGTGGGAGGAAACCGGAGTACTCGGAGAAAACCCATGCAAACACAGGGAGAACATACAAACTCCTTGCAGATGTTGTCCTTTGTGGGGTTGGAACCCAGGACCTCAGCTCTACAAGACTGCTAATGTTTTTGTGCTGACAACTCAACGTTCCCTGGGTTGGAAGTCTACAACTGCGATGCATACTGTACTTCACTGCTGTCTTGGGGAAAACCATTCTTAAGATTGTCTACAAGCGTGTTTCGATACTCCAGCATGCGTGTGTCCCTTTACAGGAGAGGAAGCATGTGGCAAAATTTACTCTTGTACAATGGATTTAACAGAGTGGCAACCTAGTAGTCAGCACTATTTCTAATCCTAACAATACGGGCAACAATAATGTTGCAGTGCAACAAGAAGGCGCTCATGTGTGGGCCTCCTCAATGAGATCGAAGTCCATGGTGTGTTGATGGAGGGGTAACACTCAACCTTGCTTCCTCTGTCCCCTCTCGCCAACCACGTACAACAGAGGGGGGGGATCATTATCCTCTTCATCTCCTGACTGTTGAGCGTCCATCACCTCTCCCTCCTCATTCTCCTCCATTTTTTCCTTGGCTCCTGCACTTTCACTAACAGTTTGTCTGGTACCATTAGCCCCCCTCGATCGCTGTAATTCATTGTCCTTTGGCACCCGCCTGTGTGACGACCATCTGCAACTTAAAGATATTGTTATCCCTTCTGAATACTCCTCTGCTTCCTCCTCTTCCTCGGGGACCACCACCTCCTCCTGCACACTTTTCAAAGTGTGCTCCATCATGTAGATGACCGGAATAGTGATGCAATGATGGCATTGTCAGCGCTAACCATCTTAGTAGCCATTTTGATACTGTGCAGAAGGGTGCAGAGGTCCTTGATCTGTGCCCACTCCGCAACCCTGATTTGCACTACATCTGTGCTAGGTTGGCCCAGGCTATGCTAAATTATATACTGCACAAGGGCTCGTTGCTGCTGCCACAGTCGCTGCAACATGTGCAGAGTTTAATTCCACTGTGTCGGCACATCGCATATCAACTGGTTAACAAGTCTGCTGAAAGATCTAGTGGTTTAGTTCTCCATCCCCTGGTATGTAGTGGTTTAGTTCTCCAAGTCTAGGAGTTTTAGTAGTCTAGCTCTCCAATCCCAGTTGTCTATTAGTTTAGTTCTCCATCTTCTGGTGTGTAGTGGTTTAGTTCTCCAACCCTAGGTGTTTAGTAGTTTAGTTATCCATCCCCAAGCGACCTGCAAGCCTTGGGGATTCCAAGACATGTGGAGCAGCCCCTTCCTCGCTTGCCTCCACACTCACTAGAGTCACCCAGTGCCCAGTCAGTGAGATGTAACACCCCTGGCCATGCTTGCTCATCTAGGTGTCAGTGGTGAAATGCACCCTGGCAGACAGATTTTTTCAAGCAATGGGTGATTTTGTCTGCAACATGCTTGTGTAGCACAGGCACAGCTTTCTTAGAGAAGTAAAGGCGCCCGGGCAACTGGTATTGGGGGACAGCGACGGCCATCAGCTTTGGGAAACTGTCTGTATCCACCAGTTGGAAAGGCACAATTTCCATGGCCAACAGATTGGAGATGGTGAAGTTCAAGCTCTTAGTTTTGGCATGTGTACAAGGAAACAATCTTTTACGTGACCACAACTATGGGACCGAGGGCTGACTGCTGTGCTGAGAAAGGGTGGAGTAGGGTGAGAACGACAAACTGCTGGACTGTGAGAGAGGTGCAGGCAGAGATGTTATGGTGGATTGAGAAAGATGTGGTGTGCTCGGTGTCTGAGATCGGTCAAAAACAGCAGGCATGTCCACTTCCATAACAGCTGACAGGCTCTCACTCACCCCAAATGTAGCAGGTAAATAAATGGAGGTTCTGCGGCCGGAGACCTGTGTGAGAACACATGCCACAGTGATGGAGGAGGAAGAAGCAGCAGATGCGATTGATTGGGCGGCCGATGATTGGCGAGGCCCGCTAGTCTCCATTTTAGTGCAGTGAGATTCCCAGACTAACCTGTTGATCGCGCATGTGCCAGTTCATGCATGTAGTAGTCAAATAATTGCAATTTTTGCAAAGTTGGCAGATGACTTGAGTTGGGTCATCCTTTGCGGTCTCCACAAAGGCCCAGGCTAGGCAACCCTGGCCTCCCCTGGGAACTGCAGACCTGAGACCGCGGTTTGTCATAGCCACAGTTGTGGCTGAGGATGCAGTGCTTGACATGGTTGCATACAGTCATATGAAAAAGTTTGGGCACCCCTATTAATCTTAAGCTTAATGTTTTATAAAAATTGGTGTTTTTGCAACACCTATTTCAGTTTGATATATGTAATAACTGTTGGATACAGTAATGTTTCTGCCTTGAAATGAGGTTTATTGTACTAACAGAAAATGTGCAATCTGCATTCAAACAAAATTTGACAGGTGCATAAGTATGGGCACCTCACCAGAAAAGTGACATTAATATTTAGTAGATCCTCCTTTTGCAAAAATAACAGCCTCTAGTCGCTTCCTGTAGCTTTTAATGAGTTCCTGGATCCTGGATGAAGGTATTTTTGACCATTCCTCTTTACAAAACAATTCCATTTCAGTTAAGTTTGATGGTCGCCGAGCATGGACAGCCTCTTCAAATGATCCCACAGATGTTCAATGATATTCAGGTCTGGGGACTGGGATGGCCATTCCAGAACATTGTAATTGTTCCTCTGCATGAATGCCTGAGTAGATTTGGAGCGGTGTTTTGGATCATTGTCTTGCTGAAAGATCCATCCACTGCGTAACTTCAACTTTATCACTGATTCTTGAACACTATTGCCAAGAATCTGCTGATACTGAGTGGAATCCATGCGTCCCTCAACTTTAACAAGATTCCCAGTGCCGGCATTGACCACACAGCCCCAAAGCATGATGGAACCTCCACCAAATTTTACTGTGGGTAGCAAGTGTTTTTCTTGGAATGCTGTGTTTTTTTGCCACCATGCATAACGCCTTTTTGTATGACCAAACAACTCAATCTTGGTTTCATCAGTCCACAGGACCTTCTTCCAAAAAGAAATAGGCTTCTTCAAATGTGCTTTTGCATACCTCAGCCGACTCTGTTTGTGCGTACTTGCAGAAACGGCTTCTTTCGCATCACTCTCCCATACAGCTTCTCCTTGTGCAAAGTGCGTTGTACAGTTGACCGATGCACAGTGACACCATCTGCAGCAAGTTGATGCTGCAGCTCTCTGGAGGTGGTCTGAGGATTGTCCTTGACTGATCTCACCATTCTTCTTCTCTGCCTTTCTGATGTTTTTCTTGTCCTGACACTTCTGGCCTTAACAAGAACTGTCCCTATGTTCTTCCATTTCCTTACTATGTTCCTCACAGTGGAAACTGACAGGTTAAATCTCTGAGACAGCTTTTTGTATCCTTACCCTGAACAACTATGTTGAATAATCTTTGTTTTCAGATCATTTGACAGTTGTTTTGAGGAGCCCATGATGCCACTCTTCAGAGGAGATTCAAACAGGAGAACAACTTGCAAGTGGCCACTTTAAGTAGCTTTTCTCATGATTGCATACACCTGGCTATAAAGTTCAAAGCTCAATGAGGTTACAAAACCAAAAAAAGTGCTTTAGTAAGTCAGTAAAAAGTAGGCAGGAGTATTTAAAACAAGAAAATGATAAGGGTGCCCATACTTATGCACCGGTCAAATTTTGTTTGAATGCAAATTGCACATTTTCTTTTAGCACAATAAACCTCATTTCAAGGCAGAAACATTACTGTGTCCAACAGTTATTACATATATCAAACTGAAATAGCTGTTGCAAAAACACCAATTTTTATAAAACATTAAGCTTAAGATTAATAGGGGTGCCCAAACTTTTTCATATGACTGTAACTCCGTGTCTGTGCAGGAGGCCACAACATAAGCTCCTAGTCCTCCTCCTCCACCTCTTCTGCTGAGCTATTCAGCTGTGTGCCTCTGGGTTCACACCAAGCGGGATCTACAACCTCATCATCATCATCCTCTCTGTTCTCCCATTCCTCGCCCTGAGAGTTACCCTCCTCCTCTTCCTGCCCTTACAGCACAGTACAGTCTGCGTGTGCCTCAGGTATCTGAGTCTCATCAGGATCACCTCCACCCCTGTTGGTTAACATCTGGTGAGGAGGGTCTGGATTCTGCTCGGTCCCTACTTCTTCTGGCCCAGGATCCAAGTTAAAAAAAATGTGGGCATTGGTGCAGATACTTTCCTCCTCTTGAGTCTGTGAATCCTAGGAGCAGACCTCTGATGCCCATTGAATAGAATGTGTGAACAGCTCTGCAGACACACCCATCTGTGGTTCCCCACAGTCAGTTAGGCGGTTGGAGAGTTGTGACACAGGGGGAGGGGACAAGGGTAATCACACTGCCACCTCTAAGGACTGTACTGTGTGTGATGTTAAGGTGGAGGAAGAGGAATAGTGGCCACTTGATACAGCACTTGCCATCCATTGGAGCAAATGCTCTTTCTGGCCCTCATCTACAAGGCGTACCGCTGTGTGGCTGCCAAAGAAAGGGAGTGGAGTAGCCCCTCCAATAACAGAAGTTGACAAAATGCTGCGCAATTACTCACTGCAGCAAAACAAACCTACTTCTCATCTCTCATATCATCCCTACCTCACAACCCTAAACAGCTATGCAGTACTGTCAATTATCTCCTACATCCACCAGCTCCCCCTCCTTCTCCCTTCATCTCAGCTGAAGACTCTGCCTCACTCTTCAAGCAGAAAATTGACAACATAAGGCAAAGCTTTTGCCTAAAGTCCCTACAGCCCCTCATCATTACTACTCAACTCTCCTCCTCCAAAACCAGATTCTCTCCCATCACGGAAGATCAACCTTCTTCTTTACTCTCCAAATCACATCTCACCACCTGTGAGCTTGACCCAATCCCATCCCACCTCATTCCAAACCTTACCAAAGTTTTCATGCCAACCCTAATCCACCTCTTCACTCTGTCACTAACAACTGGTGTCTTCCCCGCATGCTTCAAACATACCTCGATCACACCCATCCTCAAAAAGCCCTAACTTGACCCATCCTCTGTGTCTAGCTTTTGCCCCATATCACTTCTCCCCTATGCCTCAAAACTACTGGAACAACACGTCCATTTTGAACTGTCCTCCCACCACTCTTCCTGCTCCCTCTTTGACCGCTTGCAATCTGGCTTCCGACTGCACCATTCCACTGAAACTGCCCTGATTACAGTCACCCAGAACCTACTAACTTCCAAATCCAAGTGACGCCAGTTTGTCCTCCTCCTCCTGGACCTGACATCTGCCTTCGACACAGTGGACTATTTCTTCTTACAACAGACTCTCTGATCTCTTGGCATCACAGACTTGGCACTATCTTGGATCTCCTCATACCTAACTGACCGGACATTCAGTGTCTCCCACTCACACACCACCTCTTCATCTTGCCCCCTATCTGTTGGTGTCCCCCAAGGTTCAGTTCTAGGACCTCTGCTCTTCTCCATCTACACCTTTGGCCTGAGACAGCTCATAGAGTCTCACGGCTTTCAGTATAACCTCTATGCTGATGACACATAGATCTGCCTCTCTGGACCTGATATTACCTCTTTACTAACCAGAATCCCACAATGTCTGTCTGCTATTTCATCCTTCTTCTCTGCTAGATTTGTAAAACTTAACATGGATAAAACCAAATTCATCATCTTTCCACCTTATTCAACCCCCCCAACTGACCTATCCATCAAAGTCAATGGTTGTCCACTCTCCCCAGTCCTGCAAGCTTGACTCTGATCTCTCCTTCAAACCTGAGATCCAAGCCCTTTCCACTTCCTGGCGACTCCAACTCCAAAATATTTCCTGGATCCACACATTCCTTAATTAAGAATCTGCAAAAACACTAGTGCACGCCCTCATCATCTCCCGCCTCAACTACTGTAACCTCCTGCTCTGTGGCCTCCCTTCTAACACTCTTACACCCCTCAAGCTATCATAATCTCTGCTGGCCAACTAAGCCACCTGTCACCCCGCTATTCCCTGGCTTCTCCCTTCTGTCAATCCCTGCGCTGGCTCCCCGTTGCCCAGAGACTCCAGTTCAGAACCATAACTTTGGCATAAAAGCCATCCAAAACCAGTCTCCTTCATACATCTGTGACCTAATCTCCCAGTACTTACCTGTACGCAACCAAGATCTCCTTCTCTACTCCCCTCTTATTGCCTCTTCCCACAATCTTATACAAGATTTATCCCTTACATCTCCCCTACTCTGGAACTCTCTACCCCAACAGACTCTCGCCTACGGTGGAAACCTTCAAAAGGAACCTGAAGACCTACCTCTTCCGACAAGCGTACAACCTGCAGTAACCCTCACTCTACCATACCACTGCATGACCAGTTCTACCCTCACCTACTGTATCCTCACCCATCCCTTGAAGATTGTGAGCCCTCACGGGCAGGGTCTGCTTTCATACTGTACCAGTCGATGACTCGTTTTTGTTCAAGATTACTGTACTTGTTTGGGATGTATACCCCTTTTCACATGTAAAGCGCCATGGAATAAATGGCGCTATAATAAGAAATAATAATAATTATACTATTTGTTCTCTGGGGCAATTAATGCCACTTTTCCCGGTGTTTGCCCTGGTGGCAGCTTTTGAGCCCCTTTGAAGGTGTTGTCTATGCGTTTGGTTTTGCCTCCCATTGAATTCAAAGGGGTTCGAATATTTTCGATGAACTGTTCGGCGAACATTGGGAAATTCCTCGATCTGAACCGAATCGAACCTTGAAAGATTCGCTCATCTCTAGTTGTCATTGCCAATCTGCTATGAGTGCTGCCCCGTGGCTGGCGCTCATAGCAGATGATCATTTTAGCTACACATAGCAGGGCTGAAGCCTTGCTATGTGTAGCACAAGTCATTGGATGATTGCAGCGTCAAGTCTCCTAAGGAGACTATTGAAGCCAATAAAAAGTAAAAAAAAAATGTTTTTAAAAACATGAAAAATATATAAAAGCTCAGATCACTCCCTTTTTGCCCCATTCAAAAAAAACAATAATAAAAATACACATATTTGGTATCGCTGAGTTTAGAAACGCCCGACCTATCAAGATATAAAAAGAATTAATCAGATCGGTAAATGGCATAACAAGAAAAAAATTCAAAACGCCAGAATTTCGTTTATGTGTTCGCCGCAGCAATAAAATATTAAAAAGTTATTGCAATAAAATGCAATAACAGGTGATCAAAACATCCAAAATTGTATTAATAAAACACCAGTTTGGCACGAAAAAAATAATCCCTCACCCAGCCCCAGACCCCAAAAAATGGAGATGCTATGGGTCTCGGAAAATAGCGTCTTTTTTTTTTAAACAAAATTTCGATTTTTTTTCCCAGTAAAAAAGAACCTGTATACGAGTATGTTTGGTATCTACGAACTCGCAATGACCTGGAAAATCATAATGGCAGGTCAGTTTTAGCATTTAGTGAACATGGTAAAAAAAAAAAAAAAAAACAATTGTGGAATTACACTTTTTTTTGCAACTTCACCACACTTTGAATTTTTTCCCCATTTTCTAGTGCACAATATGGTAAAACCAATGGTGTTAATCAAAAGTACAACTCGTCCTGCAAAATACAAGCCCTCACACAGTCATATGGATGGAAAATATAAAGTTATGGCTCTGGGAAGAAGGGGAGCAAAAAATGTAAACACAAAAACGGAAAATTACAAACTCTTGAAGGGGTTTAGTTAAGGAACCCACAGGTTTGCCATGATGTGGCATTGGGCTTCATATCGTCTGATTAGAATCAAGTATTAGTTTTGGATGTGCGACTCTACAGCTATCATGTATTAACTATATGGATTGCTTGTTTCAGTTGCCTGTCTTTTCATATCAATTGTGTGATACATAAATATAAATAAAACAGGTGGTCCTCCAAATAAAGTGTACAAAAAGTGGGGGCACTTTATTTTTTATCTTAAATACCCTCTAAACACCTCCACTTTTTGTACACATTATTTGATGAGCTGCTTGTTTTTTATATATTTCATATTATGGATCTCAGGTCAGGATCAATGGGCTTACACCAATTTTTCACCTTGCGGCTGTTACTATTTTTTGCAGTGATAGATAGGGTAGGACAACTTTCCTCTATATTCCTTTGCTCTTTCCTGCTCTGAAATATTCCACAGTGTGGCTGTTACTATTTTTTTTCTAAATAGATAGAATGGGTCAATTTTCCACTACATACAGTATCTTTGTTTTTTGCGCTATGAAATTTTTGAAAAGTCCTGAAAAATGAAATTGATAAACAGTTTGTAAAGCAACTTCCGACATTGATTGTAGCCATTCAGAAGGGTAAGTAAACCAGCTGGCTATTAGATTCATTGTCATCATTCATATCCAAGTTAATATTGCTAAAATGTATTAGAAAGAACGTTGTAGTAATATATGACAGAATGACAATGTTATAGACTATATATATCATGGAAGTACCATTCGGTTAGCTATTAGCTGCCTCCACTATGTGTGGTTTTATTGCTTCCATTGTGACAGAATGGTAATTATATACTTTGCTATCATTTATTGTCACGCAGTCTGTGCTGAAGTGTGCGGATACAGCAGGGCATTTCCTGTTAGGTATACCCTTATGCTTTCCTTCTATACACTTCTGATCTTTAATATCATGTCTAAGTGACAAAGCAGAAGCAATAATTACCCATAAAGCACTCTTATTTATATCACATAAAATCATCACTGAGTACGAAAAGCCCCACTTGCTTCTGTGAAAGCATAGCATTGCCAAAATTATCCTCCTCTATTAATGAAGAGCTGATGAGTCATGACTTCAATTCAACCACCTACCTCTAATTTCTGCTATAAATACATCCCCTAATGACTGGGTCTTTAAAACAGGGCACAGATTGTAAAAATTCTATTTCAGGCACAAAAGCTCTGCATAGCTGAGAGGTTAATGCCATTGATAATATGCATGCTTATTTATCCGACTATTGTGCCACGGCAATTTGTACCCATAATTAAATCTGGAAACCTGAAGCCAGATAAAAATTACCTAGCGGGCTGCTAGCTGGGAATGATTTCTATTTAGAATGCAAAACAGAAGGTTTTTTTGATCCATCGCATATTACAGCTGAGTGATAACATTATTCATTTCCTGTGACATTTCAATGTATCTTGCAAAGATTAAAATAGTTGCTCATTTGGTCTGTTGAGCCAAATGCACAAACATTTGGCTTAAATGCAATGTATTTATGCAGCGTTTACAGGTTTTTTAGAGCTAAAAATTAATTTGATATTTTGGATCACTTCTGAAGCTTTGAAGACCAATATAAATCAAAAGTGTAGACAGTAACTTGGTTAATAATAATTTTGTATTCCAAAATGATGCCCAGCCATTTACTTGCCTGGGAATTAGTGGAATGAATAAAGTACAAGCCACTTTGGCTTATCCACTCTTTGGCTTCCTAGTTTTAATACTATGTTCAGCACAGAAAAGGTGGCAGATACCTGTCTTTAATAGTTTTTAATATTTTTCTTTAGCTCTTCACCTTGTTTGAATGTCATTACTCTCTACATATGTTAGGAATAGGTATAAGCGAACAAGCTCAGTGATACTCGGATATCAGTCAAGTATCTAGGTGCTCGGATGTGCTCGGCACTCGATGAGCATTGGTTGGTGCTCGGATTTGAAGCTAGAATCCCCACCCCTCATGTTTGGCGCCTGTTACACAGTCAATAAACATGTGGGGATTACCTGCCAGTCACTGTAATGCCGTATCCATCTTGGTAGTGGCATTACTGTGATTGGCTGCCAGCATTTCCTCATCAGAGTTTATAAAGGGACCGGCCCCACCACGCTCGGCACACTGACGCCATTGTACAGCTCAGGGACACTTGTGATTGGAGGGAGAGAGTAGTTGTCCAGGCTTGTGTGTACACAGTTTCATTAATCAGAGTCTTCTAGTGGTGATACTGGTTCTGATGCTGAACCATCATACTAGCAGTCCTTCTAAGGGCTAATCCTGTGCTTTGCTGTTTGTATCAGATACATACTGAATTTAGCCTAGGGACAGCCGCAGGAGAAGGGAGAGTGGCTGAATACAGCCTCTAGGCAGGACTTAGGGCTTTGTAGACCATTGCAAATATATTTTGAAACAAAAAATAAAAGAATAAAAAGAATATCACCATATTCTTTTTTTTGGAGGTGAAAAGAATTTACTATATTGTCATCCATAGAGTTTAACGTGCTTAGTGTTACATTATGGTGGTATATAAAACTCCAAAAAAAGTTCAAAATTTTTCTAGATTGAATTTGTCATCCATACAGTTTTACGTGCTTAGTGTTACATTACGGTGGTATATAAAACTAAAAAAAAGTTCCAAATTTGTTTCTAAATTCAATCAGTCATCAATACAGTTTAACGTGCTTAGTGTTACATTAGGGTGGTATATTAAACTCCAAAAAAAGTCCCAAAAATTTTTCTGGATTGAATTTGTCATCCAAACAGTTTTGGGTTCTGTGTGTTACATTACAGTGGTATTAAACTCCAAAAAAACACTTTGCATGCTGCAGGTGACCAATTTTTTTTATTCAAAATAAACTTGGTTTCCATATACCTAGCAATTAGAAAATGCGTGAGGCATGCGGTAAGGGATGGGGAAGTGGAAGTGCTAATGATGGTGCACGCACACTCCGAGGATGTGGGGCAGGTGTAACTACGCCTATAGCTAGAGCACAAGAAACAAACCCATCCGCGACACATAACTTCCTGTCCCACTTTGCAGGGAGAAATGGGACACTTGCTTGCCAGCACCACCCAGTCTTCCACACGGTCCAGTCTCACCAGCCTACAGTCTGGATCACTTAATCTTCACCCTGATCCTCCTTCCTCCCACCATGTTGAGTCCTAGGAGACCAGTGTTCCCACACTAGGACACTCCGAGGAGCTCTTTACAACATAATTTCTTGATTGTGGCCTCTCACCCTGCATGTTCCAAGAGGGACAGGAGGAGATGCTGTTTAGTGATGCACAAAACTTAGAGCAGCTGTAGTGAGCTGGCCGGCTCTGGCTGTTCTGTGATTATTGATATAGAGCCTGTTACAGAAGTGATTACACAGGATGATGTTGCCACCTTGTGGCCAGAGGTTGCACCTGCGCAGGGTGTGATGACAGAGAAAAAGACTGAGCCTCCTGTGTCCCGCCCTAGAGAGTCACGTGACAAAAGTGGGAAGCAGGAAAAAGCGCGCGAGGAGTTTGCTGTGGTCTGTGAAAAGAGCCAGGACGGTGTGCAGGCCCTCGTGCGTGGCGCAGGAGAGACTCTCAACGGGATTTCTTTTACCTGACACCATATCCTTGGGGCCTTCCCCAGCTTCTTCACTGCTGAGGGATACAGCTATTACACTCCCTGCTACTGGAGTGTGGACTACATAAGGGATCCACCAAAGCTGCTATCCGGATCAGAGAGACTGTAAGCGGGTCCTCTGGCGAGAGGCCGAAGTATTCCCTCCTTTCAGCGTAATTTGTTGCTCCTGTTTTTTTTCTCCGGCTGGGACGCCCTCCTGCAAAGACAGACAGGCCTGCGACGGGGGACACATCCTTCTGGAGTAAAGGACTGGTAACGTGTGAGTAGGGACAGTGAGGGTCAGCTTATCACTACACATTATTACTGTGCATATTTACGGTTGTCATTTATTGTTTTTTTTTCTTTGCTGTGTTAAAAATGTATACGAGTAAAGATACGGTTATCAAGATGGAGTCTGTGTGTGGAGATCTTGCTGGGCCAGATCATAGATACCAATGCGCGGCCTTGCCCGCGGTCACTTCATCTGGCGTAGTCGGCAGGATCTGTGACCAACAAGATTCCCACCCAGGCCACGTGTACAGTCAGAAACCCCCGCCGGTGTCTATTGTGAATCAGGTCAGGAAATTTGGCGGACGAAACTACCCTGTACCAGAGTGGGCGGAACAAGTACGGATACTGGGGGAAATGTATAATATTGACCCTAAGACCTTGGCAGAAATGGCGGTACTGACGCTAGAGGGGGAGGCATGGACGACAGTCAGACTGGAGACGGTCAGGGGCCAGCGTACAGTAGATGATTTGGTGCGGGTGCTGGAGAACACCTATGGGCCGACCACATACCAGGGAACACTGCGACACATGTTCTTTAGACGGATGCAGCTAGAATGGGAGGATATTCCCCAATATGCGAACGCCCTTCAGGTACTCCTTGAACAAACCTGTGGAAAAGTGGAGCAACTAGCTGGTATGGCTTCTCGTGACCTGGTACTGAGAGACCAATTTGTAATAGGACTGAGAGACCAGTATCTTAACCGCACGTTACAGGACTTGATCCGGATGATGCCGGCTCTTACTTTTGCTGAAGTCAAACAGGAAGCCATAGAACGTTCAAGGGGACCCGTCATGGATGTGGGGATTCAAGGCGCTGCGTGCAGATCCATATATAACATTAAAAATCCGAACAGTGACACGGAAGACCTGAAACAGATGGTAGCAGACTTACAGAGACAGGTATTACAGTTAACATTAGACCGACAGGGAGACCAGCGAAGACAGCCTAGTCGTCCCGTGGGACAGTGTTGGTCATGCGGTGATCCTCGCCATAGGGCAAATCGTTGTCCTCAACACTTCCCTCCGCAACAACCTCCGTCGCACCAACGAACAAACCCTCAGTCACCCCAGCGAAGGGAATTTCGATCAGACCAGCGAATTGAACCCCAGCCATATCCACAAGCAGAGCTACCACGCCACAATGGCCGCCGTTAAACTGGACACCCCTGCAGCTGAGGCTCGCGCAGCAGGGGAGGCCAAGGAGAGGGGTGTGGAAAAACAGAGCCGATGGCAGAGTGCTCTTGCCGCGAATAGCCCGACACTTGAAGTTATCCTGGAAGGAATTGCCGTACAGGGACTGATGGACACCGGGTCACAAGTGACCACGATCTCTGAACAGTTTTACGACAATTACCTCAAACCAAGAACTGCTCGTGACCCAGACACCGCCATTAAGATTATTGCGGCTAATAATCTACCCATTCCAGTGACCGGAGTTGCTTGGATGGACACAAAGGCCTGCGGACAGGACTTAGGGAAACGAGGGATCGTCATCGTCAAGGAAGGTTTCGGCTCCGAGACCCCAGTGATAGTTGGAATGAACATCTTGAAAGACCTGGATCTTATGCTGTTGACAAGAAAAGGACCCAAATACTGGCAGAAAGTCACCAAACATAAGCCGACTCGTCTGGCGTTCCAGCGCGTAATTCGGACCGTTGGACTTCAACAGATGGCAGAGGAACAACTACCCCTAGCCGCCATTACGGTGCCACGCCGTACCCGGATTACTTTGCCCGCTGAAAAAGAGACAGTCATTTCCTTACCCCTTAACACCCACCGACAACTTGAGGGGGTTGAAGTGTTGATCGAGCCGAGGACCCCAAGTGGGGGTAAGCTAAACCCACTAGTTGCTCGCACTCTAACTGTCGTGAGGAACGGGAGAGTCCCTGTCAGGCTAAACAACACCGCAGACGTAGGCCTAGCCCTTGAAGCCGGCACTCAACTTGCCCGGGTATATGCTCTACCCACGGAAGTGAATCCCATTGGACCCCTAGAATTCACCCCGTCTACAGAAGGCGACTGGACGGTAACCGTCTCAGCCATAAACGCTCAAGTAGACGATGAAGACATTGGGCGAAAACTACGGGAAAAAGTGCAGCTAGAGACGTCTCAATACACCAAACAAGAAGTGTCTCAAGTGGAGGAACTCCTGCGGGAACACCAAAACTCCTTTGCAAAGCATGACACAAACTTTGGGTGTACCACCAGTATCCAGCACGAGATACCCACGGGCGATACCCCCCCTATCCGCGAGAGGTACCGGCAGATACCACCTCAGCAATACCAGGAGGTGAAAAGCCTGTTAGAATCTATGCTACACGCCGGAGTGGTACGTGAAAGCCAGAGCCCGTGGGCTGCACCCGTGGTGATAGTCAAAAAGAAAGATGGTTCCCTAAGGTTTTGCGTGGACTACCGTAGGCTGAATGCTTGCACTATCCGGGACTCATATCCACTTCCTCGGATCGAAGAGTCACTGACCGCCCTGAAGAAGGCCAAATATTTTTCGTCCCTAGACCTGGCCAGTGGATATTGGCAGGTTCCAATGAGTGAGAAGGACAGGGAAAAGACCGCCTTCATCCTTCCCATGGGCCGTTCGGCTTGAATAACGCACCGGGGACCTTTCAGAGACTAATGGAACGCTGTCTGGGGGACTTCAACTTTGAGTTTACGCTGATATACCTTGACGACATCGTGGTATACTCCGCCACCTTTGAAGATCATCTTCACAAGCTTGGCCAAGTGTTCCAGCGCTTGAGGCGACACGGCTTGAAGTTGAAGCCCAGCAAGTGCCGTCTGTTCCAGCAGGAAATCAACTACTTGGGTCACCGGATCTCGGCCGAAGGCGTCCAGCCCTCTCCGGAGAAGATAGCAGCCGTTCAAGAGTGGCCGCAGCCAACTACCGTCAAAGAAGTCCGGGCTTTTCTGGGGCTAGCAGGCTACTACCGTCGGTTTGTCAAGGACTTTGCTCGGCTTGCTGAACCACTGCATGAGGTTCTCCGAGGGACAGCGAACAGCCCCAGAGGACGACGCATCAGTTGGGGGCCTGACCGAGAAAAATCCTTTCAGGCACTTAAGGCTGCTCTAACATCACCCCCTGTTCTGGCATATGCAGACTACACATTACCGTTTCAGTTGCACACCGACGCCAGCCTTCAAGGTCTAGGGGCGGTCCTCTCTCAAGTTCAAGATAATAAGGAACGCGTGATAGCCTATGCCAGTAGGTCTCTCCGTGACACTGAAAAGAATCCCGTCAACTACAGCTCCTTCCGCTTGGAACTCCTGGCTCTGACTTGGGCTATGACGGAGAAATTTGCTGGCTATCTGACAGGAGCAGAAGTGCTGGTCATGACGGACAACAATCCTCTTGCCCACCTAGAGAATGCCAAACTAGGGGCAATGGAACAGCGCTGGATGGCCAGGCTCTCTAGATTCCAGTACAAAATTAAATACAGAGCGGGGAATGAGAATCAGAATGCTGACAGCCTGTCTAGAGTGACATCATCCCCGCCAGTGGGGGACCGGGATGAAGAGTTGGAGGAAGATGAGATGCCTGACTTTGCCCGGCTCGCAAAGCAAATAGAAGATAGCCGCCAGTATGCGGTAGGAGGGACTGAAGCCGTAGTGGGATCTCCCCTGTCCCAGCAAGAATGGGCCAAGCTTCAAGATCGAGATCCCGAGCACGTCTTACTGAAACAGTATGTGAATAAACAAGAGAAACCGCCCTCCGAAGTGAGAGCCCGACTATCGACCGGAGCCTTGGCTCTGCTTGCCCAGTGGGATCGGCTGATCGTGAAAGATGGAGTCCTGTGTCGCAGGGCCCTTTTATCCCATATGCTGGAGGAGTGTTTGCAGATTGTCGTCCCGATGCAGTTGGCCCATGAGATGGTGGGCGAAGCTCACAGGAGGAACGGCCACTTCGGCATAGACAAGACCCTCCGGTGGACCCAGCAGTTAATTTTTTGTCCGGGGCTCCGTAAGTTGGTTGAAAACGTCTGTCAAGCATGCCGTACCTGTGAATTCCACAAGTCCGCGGAGCAGCGTGCCCCCGTCCAGACTATTAAGACGTCGAGGCCCCTCGAGCTGTTGATGGTGGACTATCTGTTGATCGGAACGGCGAATAGTGGCTACCAGTACTGTCTGGTGATGGTGGATCACTTCACGAAATTCGCTGTCGCTGTTGCTACGAAGGATCAGACTGCTGAATCAGCTGCACAGGCTATCTGTCAGCAATTCGTTCGGGTCTACGGGTGTCCGGAGCGGCTACACTCTGATCAGGGGGCTTGTTTCGAAGGGCGAGTCATTGAAGAACTCCAACGGATGTATGGAATCAAGAAGTCCAGGACCACCCCTTACCATCCACAAGGGAATGGGGCGTGTGAACGCTTTAACCGGACCCTCTTACAACTGATCCGGACTTTGGCTGAAGACAAAAAGCCCGACTGGCCTCGATTCCTCCCGGAACTGCTGTGGGCCTATAATAATCAGGTCCATTCCGTCACCGGATACACCCCATACACCCTTCTCTTTGGCCGTCCAGGCAAAGACATCCATGAGTTGCAACTGTCTAGCTCCGAAGAAGATACCTGTGGTACCTATCCTTCCTGGCTACAAACACACCGCCAGAGAATGGAGACTGTCTACCGGCTAGTAGGCTGACAAATTCAGGATCAAGTGCACGCTGACCCACTTCCGGTACAAGAAGACCCACTGAATGTAGGTCAACTGGTCCTAGTCCGAATAAAGAAGCCGCAAGGGAAACTCCGGCCCAAGTGGGAGACCAAAGTCTATCGAGTAATTGGACAGCCGTACCCCGGTGGCCCCGTCTATCGAGTGCAGGGCGAAGACAGCGGCAGCATCCGAACTTTGCACCGTAATATGTTGCGCCCCTGCCGTTCCCAGCCTGACTCCCCTACTGTGATACCTAGAGAGATGGATATCACTAATACTGTCGGAGACACTGACCCCGGGATGTAGAGACTGAATGCATGCCTACCCCTGTCCGTCCGACTGACGCACTTGAACCGATTACCTCCTCTACTGACATGTCGACTGGGAAAGAGAGTGGGGTGACTGATAGGAGAGAGGGGATCCAACCCGTTAGGCGGACAACGAGGACCACTGCAGGGGTACCTCCAGGACAGTCCTACAGAGACCAATATGTGTGGCCCTCTTCCCAGCCGCCCCCTGTCACATCCACAGCCATCGCCGCCCTGGAGCCGGTCGTTGGCAGGGACTGCCAACCTTTGAGTGGGGGGGCGTGTAGTGAGCTGGCCGGCTCTGGCTGTTCTGTGATTATTGATATAGAGCTTGTTACAGAAGTGATTACACAGGATGATGTTGCCACCTTGTGGTCAGAGGTTGCACCTGCGCAGGGTGTGATGACAGAGAAAAAGACTGAGCCTCCTGTGTCCCGCCCTAGAGAGTCACGTGACAAAAGTGGGAAGCAGGAAAAAGCGCGCGAGGAGTTTGCTGTGGTCTGTGAAAAGAGCCAGGACGGTGTGCAGGCCCTCGTGCGTGGCGCAGGAGAGACTCTCAACGGGATTTCTTTTACCTGACACCATATCCTTGGGGCCTTCCCCAGCTTCTTCACTGCTGAGGGATACAGCTATTACACTCCCTGCTACTGGAGTGTGGACTACATAAGGCAGGGTTCCCCAACTCCAGTCCTCAAGGCCCACCAACAGGTCATGTTTTCAGGATTTCCTTAGTATTGCACAGGTGATAATTCCATCATCAGCACAGGCAATAGTTACATCACCTGTGCAATACTAAGGAAATCCTGAAAACATGACCTGTTGGTGGGCCTTGAGGACTGGAGTTGGGGAACCCTGACATAAGGGATCCACCAAAGCTGCTATCCGGATCAGAGAGACTGTAAGCGGGTCCTCTGGCGAGAGGCCGAAGTATTCCCTCCTTTCAGCGTAATTTGTTGCTCCTGTTTTTTTTCTCCGGCTGGGACGCCCTCCTGCAAAGACAGACAGGCCTGCGACGGGGGACACATCCTTCTGGAGTAAAGGACTGGTAACGTGTGAGTAGGGACAGTGAGGGTCAGCTTATCACTACACGTTATTACTGTGCATATTTACGGTTGTCATTTATTGTTTTTTTTTCTTTGCTGTGTTAAAAATGTGTACGAGTAAAGATACGGTTATCAAGATGGAGTCTGTGTGTGGAGATCTTGCTGGGCCAGATCATAGATACCAATGCGCGGCCTTGCCCGCGGTCACTTCACAGCCACGGTCACAAGAAGATGACAGTGGGGAACGGCAAATTTTGTCTAATGGGATAGATGATGATGAGACACAGTTGCCAATAAGTTAGGTTGTTGTTAAGTCACCAAGTCAGGAAGACCAGGGTGCGGCGGTGGAAGCCGAGGTGGAGGATGACAAAATCACAGACCCAGTTGGCATGCAGAGTGAGGCCAGCAGCACTGAGGGGGAGGGAGCGGCAGCTCTGAAACAAGCAGGAAGAAGCAGTGGGGTGACAAGAGGGAGAAGGCAGGCACCTGTTCTGCAGAGCACCGACACTAGTGAATTTCTCCGTCAAAGAGTTGGGTGTTCCTCAGTCTGGGACTTTTTTAAAGAGAGTTCTGAGACAAAAAAAATGGTCATTTGCAACCTGTGCCATGCCAAGATCAGCAGGGACCTAGCCACTAAGAGCCTAACCACTACCAGCATGATCAGGCACAAGTCATCTAAGCACCCGACTCGGTGGGCCAAACGCCTGCGTCCACGATTGGTGCCAGCGGGTGACACCACTGTCTCTTCCCCTGTGCTAGGTGCTTCCGAAGCCCCTGTCCAAAACACTGGCACATATGACTCCCGCCCTGCACGTGTCATTGCACCTTATGAGACACCGTCATCAGGCACTTCCAAAAACTTTTCCCAGAAAAGCATTCAGCTATCCCTACTCCAAGCCTTGGAACAAAAACGAAAGTTCCCAGCCACCCACCCGCAGGCCCAAACACTTAATGGGCACATTTCCAGGCTGCTTGGAGGATTTCTGCTGACTCATGGCGGCAGCTGTCTCTCGGTACTCAGTCCCCATTTGCCACTATTTCTCCCACTTTGTATCAGCACGTGTCCAGGAGCATCAACCTTGCCCTTACCAACGCAGTTACTGGGATTGTCCACTTAACGACTGACACATGGACAAGCACTTGTTGCCAGGGACTCTATACTTCCCTGACGTCACATTGGGTGAACATTGTGGAAGCCGGGCTGAGTCCCACCCTTGTACGTGCGGTGTATGCGATACCGATGCCGAGGATTGCTGGCCCTACTTCTATCAGGGTTTCCTCCAACTCCTACACCAGTTCCTTCACCCCCATCTGCTCCTCCTCATACTCCATCTCCGATTTGTTATCTCAGAGCACGTCGTTCACATCAGCCGAAAGCTAGAAGCTCTGCAGCACAGCCTCAGCAAAGTAGCAACAGACTCTGCTGAAGCTAATTTGTCTACGAGACAAACGGCACACTACGGCAGAGTTATTGAAAGGAATAACTGACCAGACAGATTTATGGCTTTCGCCGCTGAACCTACAACCAGGCATGGTCGTGTGTGATAATGGCTGTTACCTGGTGGTGGCTGTGAAGCTTGGCAAGCTCACACACGTACCATGTTTGGCCCACATGCGAAACAAGGTGGTTCAGTGGTTACTGGGAACCTACCCAGATATGCCAGAGCTTCTGGTCAAGGTACGCCGCATCAGGCACATTTCCGATAGTTGGCTACAGCTGCCACTGCTCTGGCAATGCTGCAGCAGCGTATGCAAGTGCCAGCTCACCGACTGGTATGTGATGTCACCACGCGCTGGAACTCCACACTGCACATGCTCGCAAGGCTTTGTGAGCAGCAGAAGCCAGTTGTCAAATACCAGCTCCAACATGCCTTCCACACATAACAACTAAAGAGTGGGCATATATGTCTGACATTTATGTGGTTCTCCAAGATTTTGAGGACTCCACAAAGATGGTGGGCGGCGATGATGCCACATTCAGCGCAACGATCCCCCTTCTGTGCCTACTTAAACAGTCGCTGCTCACAATTAAAGCTAAAGCTTTGCATGCAGATCAGGTGAAGATGGAGAAAGACATGAGACAGGGAGATACTACCCAGACCAGCCTCATCTCACCTGCTCAGTGCGGATTGGGTAACAATGAGGAGATGGAGGCTGAGAGGGAGGAGGAGGAACAGGAGCTGGTTGCTAGCGCAACAGAGGCTAATACCCACACAAGCTTCGTCCCGTCTCTCCTACATGGATGGGCTGAGGAGGGGAATGAGGAGGAGATGGAGAGTAGTCATCACGGTTGGAGACAGGGAAGTATAGATTGTAGGGAGCTTGGCACATATGGCCGATTTTATGTACCACTGCCTTTCCTGCGACCCTCGCATTACATTCATCTTGGCCAGAAAATTTTTAAAGATGGTCAAGCAATACCTGGCCGACAAAACCAGCGTACTCCTTAATTCCTCTGCGACCTTCAACTATTGGCTCTCAAAGCTGAACACCTGGCATGAGCAGTCCCTCTATGCCCTGGAGGTGTTGTGCAGTCCTGCTGCTAGCATCTTGTCTGAGTGGGTTTGTAGTGCTGCCAGGAGGTCATAATAAACAGGCACTTTCGCCTGTCAACAAAAAATGCTGACAGGCTCACTTTGGTAAAAATGAATAAAGCCAGGATTAGCCCCGACTTTTCCACACCACCAGATGACATCAGCACATAAGGTGTTTTTAATTTTCACTATTTGTATGAGGCCTTCCAATTGTTGCCTTCAAGGGTGTATGGATGACCCGCCTTATAATTTTCAAAGGTGTATGGATGACCCTGCTTGTAATTTTTGTCAGGCTTTGCACTGTGTGCAGAGCTTTTATGAGTGTAGGAGTACCACAACTACACTTTGTTCACTGTACTTGAATGAGGCCCTACTACATGACAATTTGAACAGAATGTGCATGAGGCCCTCTTTTATGTCTAAAACAGGATGTATCTGAGTCCCTCTTCCATCAAATTTTTGGCAGTTCTTGCTTCCTTAATAAATTACACTGAAATCTCCAATTTTTTAATAAAAAATAAAATTTTGGTTTACTTAAATTATTATTTTTTTAAAACCTTTTTTAAGTGTTGTCTTATATACAAGTCATTATACAGAAAAGAATGTTTCTTTACATTTTTTTTTCCTAACTCCAATTTCTCATCGATTTTGAATGTTTTATTGTCAGTCCTTAAAGTGGAGTAACAGTGTGGCACCATTGTTCTCAGCAGTGATCTGGGAGTCAGAGATGCTTCCAGGGGTCTTCCCCATTCTGTTCTCCTTCCATTCAGCACTTTTTCCATCCATTTCAACATTTTCACTGACCCCCAGACCTCCTTGTAGGGTCTGTGGGAAAAATGTTCGGATTTCCCATTGACTCCCATTATACTCATTACTCGAAACGCGCATCTGAGCATAAGGAATTGCTCGGTTTGAGTAACGGGCATCCGAGCATTTTAGTGCTTGCTTATCCCTAGTTAAAAACAAAAAATATTTCCTGTAAAAGCAAGAGTGAACAGGCAGGAGAGTCTATGCAGTATTTAGCTTTGGGGTGGAAACTGGTTCTCATTAAAGAGACCCATCTCGTATATATAGACATAAAGTAATTAGTGCTCTATGGGAAAAATCTATGCTAATTATTTTTCCTCTACTACTGATGTTTCCAGCCACCTATAGTGGGCAAATGACTTCCAGTCTACTAACAGCAAACTGCAATATCCACCCTGCTGTTAGAGGGAACAGACGGAACACCATGAATATGTACAGTAGCTGTAGATGTAAAGGGCTTTATGTAGAGCTTAAACACGTTGGTCTGCTCAGAGATTTCTGCAACTTGAAAGCTGACACAACATTTTAAAGCATACCTCCAGTTATGTAAAAAAAACAATTAGGCCATGTTCACACTTTCAATATTTGGTCAGTATTTTACATCAGTATTTGTAAGCCAAAATCATAAGTGGAACAATCAGAGGAAAATTATAATAGAAACACCTGCACCACTTCGACATTTTTCACCCACTCCTGGTTTTGGCTTACAAATACTGATGTGAAATACTGATCTAATACTGAATGTGTGAAAGTGGCTTTATAGTGCAGGATCCTGAATTGTAATAATTTTTCTAAATCACTTTCATTAGCGATTTTGTCTTCAATAGCAGTGTAGATCAGCCGTAGCCCATGCTGATTCCTTGGTGTCTTCAGTGTTGCACACTGATAAGTGAGTTCAGATAGAAGAATTATATCCTTGGAATCTGTGTCTTCCCACCTATCCACACATTATAGTACTTCATAGGACATTTTCATGGTGACACACACCCTTTAAGCACTCCATGGCATACTATTATATCATGAAGCGGGTGCGGGTTTATGGAGTGAGCTCCATAGCTGAGGCTGCGGTACATATGGCAGGTGTCGGCTATGTTTTACAGTCATCACCTGCCTCTAACAGCAGCAATCGAATCTAGCGATCTATTAAAACATAAATAAAGCTGAATTTAGATTTCCGTGAAACACAGTCTGTGTACGGACTATATATGAACTAGCCATGGGTCTCCCTACTTGAACTACTGATGCTTACAGGCAACTGTAGTGGGCAAATGACCAGTCTACAGGCAGCAAACAGCAATATCCAATCTGTTTTTAGGTGCAGCACACTGAACACCACTAATATGTAGCTGTATGTGTAAAAGGCTTTATGTAGAGCTTAAAACACTTTGACGGGCAGAGGACAACAAAGGGAGCAGGGGCGCGGGGACAGCTAAGCGATGAGGTGAGCATTAGGTTTTTTTTCTTTCTTATATACATAGTAACATAGTTTTAAGGTTGAAGGAAGACTGAGTCCATCTAGTTGAACCCATAGCCTAACATGTTGATCCAGAGGAAGGCAAAAAAAAAACATGTGGCAAACACTAAGCTCCGCATTGGGGAAAAAAAATTCCTTCCCGACTCCATACGACAATCAGACTAGTTCCTTGGATCAACGCCCTATCAAGGAATCTAGTATATACACTCCCTGACAGAAGTTATGTCGCTTATCCATGTTATGTAAATAAAAGCTTATAACCCAACGTTAAATTCATCCATTGGTTTTATAAATTACTCTTTTGAAAGCTGAAACCCTCCCAAATTTGGTTTAGGTAAAGAAAATAAATTGGCATCAATGCTGAAATATTGATCATTTAATGAACACAGAATGGTCAGATTTTGGCAAGACAAAAGTTTTGTCACCTGGTCATATAATGCACCCAATCCTACTTTACATCCTCACCAGTGCTCAGTAAATGATCAGTTAATTAGTGGGTTTGTATAAAAAGAAACCCAGCACCCCAGACCTTCACTTGAACTGCAACTTGAGCTCTGACAACATGCCAAAAATCCACCCTGCGACCAAAGCCTTCATTTTCAAGAGGCTGAAGACCAGATCCACTGCAGAGGTGGCTGGCACCTTTAATGCGTCTCAGCGCCAAGTACAAAGAATTAAAAAAAGATTTGAAGAGAGTGGAGATGTGTTTGATAAGCCCAGGTCCGGCAGACCCCGCAAGACAACTGCTCAGGAGGAACGTTTGTTGGTTAGAAAATCCAAAGCAAGCCCCTCTTCCACTGCAGCAGAGCTCCAACAGGCCTGGTCATCTCAAGTTCCTGTGTCAACTAGAACAGTTTGTAGGATTCTGTCTCGAAATGGCCTCCATGGTCGAATCAGTGCCCAGAAGCCAAAAGGCAAATAAAAAACTGTGTGGCATTTGCAAAGTCCCACAGCCTGCTAAACAGATGGACGCTGGAAAAGTGGCAGAAGGTGGATTTCTCTGATGAATCTTCAGTAGAATTACACCACAGCTGCCGCAAATACTGCAGGAGACCTACTGGAGCCCGTATGGATCCAAAATACACCCAGAAAACAGTTACATTTGGTGGTGGAAAGATCATGGTCTGGGGTTACATTCAGTATGGGGTGTGCGAAACATTTGCAAGGTGAAAGGCAATATCAATAGCCTAAAATATTAAGAAGTATTAGCTACCTCTTACATTCCAAATCATAAAAGGGGTCAAATTCTGCAGCAGGATGGTGCTCCATCTCATACATCCATCTCTACAACAAAGTTCCTCCAGGCAGAAAAGATCAAGGTGCTCAAGGACTGGCCAGTCCAGTCACCAGACATGAACATCATTCAGCATGTTTGGGGTAGGATGAAAGAGGAAGCTTGGAAGACAAAACCAAAGAATCTAGATGAACTCTGGGAGGCATGTAAGACTGCATTCTTTGCTATTCCTGATGACTTCGTTAATAAATTGTATGAATCATTGTTGAACCGCATGGATGCAGTCCTTCAAGCTCACGGAAGTCACACAAAATATTAAATATGATTCTAATAGCACCACAACTCCATTCACCAATGTTATGCCACATATATTTGTATTTTAAGATAATTATTTGTTTGAATATCACATTACTTTCTGTGGGCGACAAAACTTTTGTCTTGCCAAAATCTGAGCATTATGTGTTCATTAAATGATCAATATTTCAGCATTGATGCCAATTTATTTTCTTAGCCTAAACCAAATTTGGGAGGGTTTCAGCTTTCAAAAGAGTAATTTATAAAAACAATGGATGAATTTAACGTCAGGTTATAAGCTTTCATTTACATAACATGGATAAGCGACATAACTTCTGTCAGGGAGTGTATAACCTGTAATATTATACTTTTCAAGAAAGGCATCCATGCCCTTCTTAAATTTTAATAGTGAATCACTCATTACAACATCATGCGGCAGAGAGTTCCATAGTCTCACTGCTCTTACAGTAAAGAATCCCCGTCTGTGATTATGATTAAACCTTCTTTCCTCCAGACGTAGAAGATGCCCCCTTGTCTCCGTCTCTGGCCTCAGAGTAAAAAGATCAGTAGAAAGGTCTTTGTACTGTCCCCTCATATAATTGTACATAGTAATAAGATCACCCCTAAGCCTTCGTTTTTCCACAGTAAATAACCCCAAGTGTAATAACCTGTCTTGGTATTGCAGACCCCCCAGTCCTCTAATAACCTTGGTCGCTCTTCTCTGCACCCTCTCTAGTTCAGCTATGTCTTTCTTATACACTGGAGACCAAAACTATACACAGTATTCTAAGTGTGGTCGCACTAATGACTTGTATAGAGGCAAAATTATGTTCTCCTCATGAACATCTATGCCTCTTTTAATGCATCCCATTATTTTATTTGCCTTTACAGAAGCTGCCTGACACTGGCCACTAAACGTGAGCTTGTCGTCCACCAATACACCCAGGTCTTTTTCAGTTACAGTTTTGCCCAGTGTTTTACAATTAAGCATATAATTATACATTTTATTTCCTCTGCCCAAGTGCATTACCTTACATTTATCCCCATTAAAGCTCATTTGCCATTTATCAGCCCAAGCTTCTAGTTTACATAGATCCTCCTGTAATATAAAATTGTCCTCCTCTGTATTGATTACCCTGCAGAGTTTAGTGTCATCTGCAAATATTGAAATATTACTCTGTAGGCCCCCTACAAGGTCATTAATAAATATGTTAAAAAGAAGAGGGCCCAATACTGACCCCTGTGGTACCCCACTGTTAACTGAGACCCAGTCTGAGTGTTTTCCATTAATAACCACCCTTTGTTTCCTATCACTGAGCCAATTCTTAACCCACAAACATATATTTTCCCCTATCCCTATTGTTCTCATTTTATGTATCAACCTCTGTGTGGAACCGTATCAAAAGCTTTTGAAAAGTCCATATGCACAACATCCACTGCATTTCCTTGGTCCAGTCCAGAACTTGCCTCCTCATAAAAACTGATCAGATTAGTTTGACAGGAACGGTCCCTCGTAAACCCATGTTGATATTGGGTCATGAGGTTATTCTTCTTCAGATACTCTATTATAGCATCTCTTAGGAAACCCTCCAGGATTTTACACACAGTAGAGGTTAAGCTTACTGGCCTATAATTTCCAAGTTCAGTTTTTGTCCCCTTTTTGAATATTGGTACCATATTTGCTATACGCCAGTCGTGTGATACAGATCCTGTTATTATGGAATCTTTAAAGATTAAAAATAATGGTCTATCTATGATGTCACTTAATTCCTGCAGTACTCGCGGGTGTATCCCGTCCAGGCCCGGGGATTTGTCAACTTTAGTGATTTTTAGATGCCGCCGTACTTCCTGCTGGGTTAAGCAAGTGACATTTAATGGAGAACTTTTGTTATCACTGATCATGTTTTCTGTCATGCGATTTTCTTGTGTAAATACGGTTGAAAAAAAATCATTTAGCATATTGGCTTTTTCCTCATCCTCATCCACCATTTCCCCCAGACTATTTTTAAGGGGGCCAACACTATAATTTTTAAATTTTTTACTATTTATGTAGTTAAAGAATATTTTGGGGTTATTTTTACTTTCTCTGGCAATGATTCTCTCTGCCTCAATCTTTGCTGCCTTGATTTGGTTTTTACAGAATTTATTTAATTTTCTATATTTATTTAATGCCTCATCACTACCTACTTGCTTTAGTTCTCTAAATGCTTTCTTTTTGTCACTTATTGCACCCCTTACAGCTCTATTTAGCCATAGTGGTTTCCTCCTATTTCTAGCATGTTTATTCCCAAAGGGTATAGATTGTGCACAGGTCCTATTCAGGATGCTAATAAATGTCTCCCATTTGCTTTGTGCAGCTTTATGTCTCAGGATATTGTCCCAGTTTATTGCACTAAGATCATCTCTCAACCGTTGGAAATTTTCCCTCCTGAAGTTTAGTGTCCTTGTAACCCCTCTACTACACATCTTATTAAAGGTTACATGAAAACGTATTATTTTGTGATCACTATTACCCAAGTGACCCCCAACTCATATATTTGATATGCGGTCTGGCCTATTGGTTAATAATAGATCTAGCAGTGCCCCCCTTCTTGTTGGGTCCTGAACCAGTTGCGAAAGGTAATTGTCTCTCATAGTTGTCAAAAACCTATTACCTTTGCTTGAACTACAGGTTTCTGTCCCCCAATGTATTTCAGGGTAGTTGAAGTCTCCCATAATAATGACTTCTCCTTGAGTTGCTGCTTCATCTATTTGCTTTACGAGGATATTCTCCGCTACTTACATTATCTTTGGAGACTTATAACAAACCCCTATCAGTAATTTATTATTTTTTTCCCCCTCCCCTTATCTCCACCCACAGGGACTCTACATTTTCATTATATTCACATATAACCTCCCGCAAGATGGGTTTTAAGGATGATTTTACATATAAACACACACCCCCCCCTCGCTTGTTTGTACGGTCATTTCTAAACAGACTATAGCCCTGTAAATTAACTGCCCAGTCATGGCTCTCATCCAGCCACGTCTCAGATATCCCTACCATGTCATAATTATTTTCCAACAAAATTAATTCTAATTCCTGTATTTTGTTGGTGAGGCTTCTGGCATTAGTGTACATGCATTTTATGTATCTCTCTGTACCTCTATTCCTTCTTACTTTATTGACTGTTCTAACCCCACCCCCAATTTCTTTATTTGTGCCCAGGTCACTATCTGCACTATCTTCCCCACCTATAAAATGAATACCCCCCCCCAATCCCTAGTTTAAACACTCCTCCAACCTTCTAGCCATTTTCTCCCCCAACACAGCTGCACCCTCCCCATTGAGGTGCAGCCGGTCCCTAGCGTAGAGTCTGTAGCCAACTGAGAAGTCGGCCCAGTTCTCCAGGAACCCAAATCCCTCCTTCCTACACCAGTTCTTGAGCCACTTATTTATCTCCCTAATCTCCCATTGCCTCTCTGGCGTGGCACCGGTAGTATTTCAGAGAATACCACCTTGGAGGTCCTTGCTTTCAGCTTGCAGCCTAATTCCCTGAAATCATCTTTAACCCCTTTGCAACCCATGCCGTATTAGTACGCACATTTGCGTACCCCCCGTTCAGTGAGGGCTGCTGCGCTGAGCCCTCACTGAACCGAGCACATGTCAGCTGATTCTTACAGCTGACATGTGCCCGCAACAGCCGCGGGTGGAATCGTGATCCACCCGCGGCTGTTAACATGTTAAATGCCGCTGTCAATCTCCGACAGCGGCATTTAAAGCGCACTTCCGGGTAGCGCGTCATAAGCCCCGCCCATCGGCGACCCCGTCACGTGATCGCGGGTCACCGATTGGTGGGCATGACAACCCAGGGTCTGCAGCAGACGCCTGTGGTGGTCATGATCTGGTCGCTATGAGCGCCACCTAGTGGTCGGCGCTCATAGCACAGGACCATTTCTGCTGCATGCAGGGGATCTGCTCGTCCCCTGTATGTAGAAGAGCCGATCGGATAGTTGCTGCTTCTACTCTCCTATGGAGACTATTGAAGCAAGCAACAAGTGAAAAAAACGTTTTTAAAAATATAAAAAAAATTAAAAAAATATAAAAGTTTAAATCATCCCCCTTTCGCCCCATTCAAAATAAAATATATATATAAAAAAAACCTACATAGACATATTTGGTATCGCCGCGTTCAGAATCGCCCGATCTATCAATATAAAAAAATAATTAATCCGATCAGTAAACAGCGTAACGATAAAAAAATTCTAAACGCCAGAATTACGTTTTTTGGTTGCCGCAAAATTGCAATAAAATGCAATAACGGGCGATCAAAACATCGGATCTACCCCAAAATGTTATCAATAAAAACGTCAGTCTGGCGCGCAAAATATAAGCCCTCACCCAGCCCCAGATCCCGAAAAATGGAGACGCTACAGGTCTCGGAAAATGGCGCTATATTTTTTTTTTTGTACCAAATTTTGGAATTTTTTTTCACCACTTAAATATAAAAGAACCTATACATGTTTGGTGTCTACTAACTCGTAATGACCTGGAGAATAAGAATGGCAGGTCAGTTTTAGCAATCAGTGAACGTGGTAAAAAAAATAAATAAAAAACAACTGTGGTATTGCACTTTTTTTGCAATTTTACCACACTTGGAATTTTTTCCCCGTTTTCCCGTACACGATATGGTAAAACTAGTAATGGCGTTGAAAAGTACAACTCGTCCCACAAAAAATAAGCCCTCACATGGCCATATTGACCAAAAAATAAAAACGCTATGGCTCTGGGAACAAGGGGAGCAAAAAACGAAAAAGCAAAAACGGAAAAAGCTCTGGTCCTTAAGGGGTTAAGGATCTTCCACCTACCTCTAACTTTGTCATCTGTGCCAATATGCACCATGACCGCTGGATCCTCACCAGCCCCTCCCAGTAATCTGTCAACCCGATCAGCGATGTGCCGGACTCGAGCACCAGGTAGGCAGCACACTGTTCGACGATCCCTGTCTTTGTGACAGATTGTCCTATCTGTTCCCCTAATAATTGAGTCCCCCACTACCAGCACCTGCCTGGCCTGCCCTGCTCTCCCATTTACCTCTTTACTGGAGCTGACACTCCTCCGGCTTTCAGGGGACATGCCTTGCTGCAGTAGTGCTACCCCTGTACCGTCACTCCCCTCATCTGCCAACTTTGCAAACTTATTGGGGTGTGCCAGATCAGGACTAGCCTCCCTGGCACTCTTCCCTCTATCCCCCCCCCTTCTAACTGTCACCCAACTAGCAGCCTCACTGTCCTGCAGCTCCCTACTACCACCCTCCCCCACATCTACCCCAGTGAGCAGCTGCTCAGTGAGCAGCAGACTCCTTTCCATATTGTCAATGGATCTCAGTGCTGCCAGCTGCTCATTTAGATCCAGTACCTGGGCTTCCAAACGCACAACGTGCACACATCTCGCACAGCAGTATCCACCCACGACTGGCTGTTCAAGGATTGCATACATGCAATTGCAATAGACAGAATGTTAAGTAAAAAGAAAAGAAATTATAAAATACAGCAATTCAGTCCAAATTCCTCCCTTCCAAACTCCCTGAATCCAAAGTCACTGAAAAACAAGTCACACACTTACTTCCGTTCGCACTGACGCTCCGGTCACACTCAGCTCGTTCACACTCGCAAACTAAGATTTAAAGAGGTTTTTTTTTCCCCTTTTGCAGCAATGCACCCTACAGCTCAATACACTTCCAAAGGACTGGATGCCCAACCAGCTGCCCCTTATAAACCCTTAATTATGACCCCTCCCCCTTAATTAACCCCTTGTGAGTATAGCTACACCTCAGGATTTTAGTGCAATGTAGTTAACCCTTAAATACACAGGTAGTAAAATAAGAAACTGTAAACCTAATGAGAAAATAGGTTTTAAAAAGCCCAATAAAACTAAACAGGTAGAAAAGCACTCAGCAATGCACCCTACAGCTCAATGCTCTTCCAATGTTACGTTAATTATGCTCTGGAGTCTATAGAGACCTCAGAGCCTAATAAGGGTATGTGCGCACGTTCAGGATTTGAAGCAGAAATTTCTGCAGCGTTTCTGCATCTCCTTGGCAGGAAAAATGCTGCGGAAAAACTACACTTTTTTGCAGCGTTTTTGATGCTTTTTTTATGAGTTTTTTTAAGTTTTTTTGTACATCAATGAATGCTTTTTGGAGCTAAATAAAGTTATTTGGTGGGACATTGCTTTTTGGATTACCCTCAGAACTGGGGTGATCCTGACGTATTTACCGTACCCAATCATGCTCTTGGTTGGTGAATCCAGGAGCAATTGCCTCATGACTTCTAACTGTGGCTTTGAGAACAGGAACTTCTCTCTCCAGGACTCTAGCTTCAGCCTCTACCTCCAGGAAGCCCATATCAGGGCTCAATCGCAGCCGCTCCTTCAGGATCTGCCTCAGGGAAGGGTCTTTCAAGCCAGCAATCAGTTGGTCACGCAACACCTCATCCAATGGTCCCAGTCCTCGGTTCCCATCTCGAGTTTTCTTAGTGATATGGGCCGTCACTTCCTGTAATGCATTAACATACTGATTTACTGTCTCATTTTCCCCTTGGACCCGCTGAAACAACCGTAAGCGCAAGTGTCCAAAATCTGTAGTGTCACTGTGCATGTCCTCTAGAATTTTTATCACTTTATCCACGGTGTCACGGTCCCCAGGTGGGCGGTACATCACACTCTGTCGGGCCTCTCCATCAAGGGTTAGGAGGGCCAGCTCCGCCTGGGCTAGAGGGTCAAGGGGATACATACGTAGCATACTTCTCAGTCTTTCTGCCCAGTTCCAAAGTGACATGCCATCCCCTGTAAACTTGGGAAGATGGCTGAGCATAGCCCCCAGGGGTATATGGCTCCGGCCGGACCCAGCCACAGACTGATCCGCCATCTCTGCGTCTGAATGTTGCATCCTGCCAACTACACCAAATGTAATGCCGGGAACCCACTGTCAAACTGGTGGCGGCTAATCAACTACCTATCCCAGTAGTGGGAGTAGTATGGATGTCCGTGCGGGCATGTGGAAAGGACCTCGGTCGAAAAGGGATCGTACTGACCACCGGGCCCGGAGGCGATGGGCCCATTGTAACCCTGGGCATGAATGTGCTGAAAGAAGTCGGACAGTTCCTGGCTGAGGGCTGTAGCAAAAGCAACTGGACCCGCGCCACTCGAGACCCAGCTAACAAGAGAGTGTTCCAGCAACTCGTGCGGGTCAGTCAGATTCAAAAGTTGCCCACTACCTCCCAGTAGCTTGGTAAGGTATCGATACCGCCCGAAGCCACAATGACACTGCCGGTGGGACAGACTGTACTCACTTTGCCGGTGCTGGCACATGTGTCCTTAGAGGGCGTGGACATTCAAGTTGAACCAATGGAGGGAGAAGAAGCGCCCTCTGGACTCCTGATTGCTCGAACTCTGGCCACCGTGCGGCACGGTCGAGTACCCGTGCGCTGCATCAATTTAAGTGGCACCAGTTTACAGTTGTTGCCCCGACAAGAGGTGGCGCGAGTGTGCGTAATGCCGGATGCCCTTACTAGAGCTGACGCTATAGGGTTGGCACCTGTGGAAGGAAAACCATGGACCCTAGAGGTGTCCCTCAATAGCCAGGAACATGGACGAAATACCCACCGGAAATACTGCTCCCATCCGAGAGAGATATCGGCAGATCCCGCCTCAAATGTACCAGGAGGTGAAAGAGCTGTTGGCCCACATGTTGCAGAACGGTGTGATCCGTGAAAGCCAGAGCCCCTGGGTGGCTCCGATCGTGCTGGTCCGAAAGAAGGACGGTACCCTGAGATTCTGCGTAGACTATCGAAAGCTGAATGCCTGTACAGTACGGGACTCCTATCCACTCCCCCGAATCGAAGAGTCTCTATCTGCACTAGGGAGCGCCAAATTCTTCTCCTCCCTCGACCTGGCCAGTGGCTATTGGCAGGTCCCAGTAGCTGAGAAGGATCGTCCGAAGACAGCTTTTGTTCTCCCTATGGACCTGTTTGAGTTCAATCGAATGCCGTTCGGACTAACAAATGCGCCAGGAACCTTCCAACGGCTGATGGAGAGATGCTTGGGGGACCTCAACTTTGAAGCCACTTTAATATATCTGGACGATATAATTATCTATTCCGCAACATTTGAGGATCATCTCCGCCGATTGGATCAAGTGTTAGAACAGCTACAAAAGGCACGGCCTGAAAATTAAGCCTCGTAAGTGTCGTCTCTTCAAACGAGAAATTGAATATCTGGGGCACACTGTGTCCAGTGCAGGGGAGCACCCCACTGCGGAGAAAGTAGCTGCCGTGCAGAAGTGGCCGACGCCCACCAATCTAAGGGAACTAAGGGCATTCCTGAGGCTTGCTGGACACTACCGCAGATTCATTAAAGACTTCGCTAAGACTGCGATCCCGCTCAATGAATTGCTGAGAGGAACAGCCGGGGGAGCCAAGCGGCAGTCCATTCAGTGGGGCCCACGACAAGAAGAGGCATTCCGAGCATTGAAAATGGTGCTAACAGATGCCCCGATTCTGGCCTACACTGACTTTTCGCAGCCTTTCATGTTGTACACTGATGGAAGCTTGCATGGGCTGGGAGCAGTGCTGGCTCAAGTACAAGGAGGGAAAGAGCGAGTGATCGCGTATGCCAGCAGGTCACTCCGAGATACAGAGAAGAATCCGAGCAACTACAGTTCGTTTAAGCTGGAGCTACTGGCACTGGTGTGGGCCATGACCGAGAAATTTGCTGAGTACCTGTCAGGGTCAGAAGTGCAAGTGCGGACAGATAGCAACCCTTTGGCCCACTTGGAGAACGCCAAACTGGGCGCGTTAGAACAGCGGTGCGTCGCAAGGATGTCCAAATTCCAGTAAAAATCACCTATCGGTCCAAGGCCCTGAACACACATGCAGATGCCCTGTCCCGGGTCACTCAGGTGGGGCCAAAGAAGGACAGAGATGAGGAGCTCTAAGGCGACGAGATCCCGGATTTCAGCCAGTTCGCCGCTGCTGTGGTCGACGCCCAAGAGACCAGAGAGGAGCCGAGGCTCACTCAGATTCTGGGCCGTTCAAGAGACGAATGGATACATCTGCAGCAATCCGACCCTGAGCTAGCAAAGTTGAGAGAATGGGTCGCCCTTAATCAGAGACCCGACCAGGAAACCAGAGCCGCTTCACTTCCAACTACCCTACAAATCCTAGGCCAGTGGGAGAGGCTCCTCCTGAAGGATGGCTTGCTATGCCGAAGAATCCAGCTGCCTCGAGAGTTTGATGTTTCCTGGCAAGTGGTAGTTCCAGGAGCGCTAGTAACACAGCTAGCCCAAGAAGCTCACAGAAGAGGTGCTCACTTCGGAGTAGAAAAGACCTTCCGGTGGTTGCAACGGCTGGTGTATTGGCCTCAACTGTGACAAGAAGTCGAGGGGGTCTGCCGAACATGTCGCCAGTGTGAGTTGAACAAGCCCCCGGAGCAAAGAGCTCCTATTCAGACCATCTGAACTTCTGCCCCCTTGGAAGTCTTGATGATTGACTACTTGATGGTAGGAACTTCATACAATGGTTATGGACATTGTTTAGTCATGACTGATCACTTCACCAAGTTTGCATTAGTGACGCCCACTAAAGATCAGACGGCAGAAGCCCAGCCAAGGCCATCTGTCAAGATTTCATCCGGATTTATGGGTGCCTGAAACGAATACATTCTGACCAGGGGGCCTGCTTCCAAGGACGAGTGATGGATGAGCTATACCGCATCTATGGGATCGACCGTTCCCGGACAACGCCCTACCACCCGCAAGGGAACGGTGCATGCGAGCGCTTTAACCGAACCCTGTTGCAAATGTTGCGAACACTGGAAGCAGACAAAAAGATGAAGTGGCCCGAATTCGTGTCCGAGCTGGTGTGGGTTTATAATAATCGAGTTCATCAACCACCGGCTACACCCCCTACATGTTGCTGTTTGGAAGAAGTGGCCAAGAAATCACCGAACTGGAGCTAGACTCAGAAGACCCCGGTCCGGGCAGTAGCCCAAGTACCTGGATTCGAGAACACCAGCGTCGACTCCATACCGTGAGAAGACTGGTTGCTCAGAAGTTTCAGGAAGTAGAGCATGCAGTTCGGCCCCCGACCACAGGTGGATCGCTGCAGCCAGGAGACCGAGTGCTGGTGAGGCCTAAATGATTTGGGAGTAAGCTGGACCATCGTTGGGAGGCAATACCATATCGGGTGGTGAAGAAGGTTCACCCAGACAACCCCATCTACGAGGTTAGGCCCGAACGGGATGACGCCGTGACATCCAGGGTGTTGCACCGTAATATGTTGCGACCTTGCTCCTCTGAAGCAGAAGTCTGTAACGGGGCTGGGCCCTCAGACGTGTTGGCTGAAGTGCCACATACAGGAACCTTGGGGGATGAAGAAGGGTGGGCCACAATGCAGTTGGGCCCGTCAGAACCGTTGGTGCCACTCCCGAGTGGAAGTCAGAATGAGTCAGGAAATGATTTGCAATCCCCAGTAGTTGATTCCTCGGATCTCCCGGAGTCTCCTCCGCAAGAAGAGCCCTGCAGAACTGAGCGGGCTAATGCCGGAATTCCTCCTAACCGGTATGGTCAGGAAGAGTTTATCTGGTCTCGAATCCAACAGAAAACGCAGGAGTGTGCCCAACTCCTGTCTGAACTTGCACTGCCTGGAAGGAGACATCAATTCTGCGAGGAGTCCACTCGCCCGAGGACTGGCGAGCAAAAAGGAGGGAGGAATGTAGAACGAGCAAGAAAGCTTGTAAAAGAACTTCAACATGACGTTTCAAGGATGGAGCGAGACTGCCATCTACTGGCCAGAGACAGTTAAGCGGAACCAAAATATACAAGGGAAGTTGCAGGGAGGGCAGATTCGGACGCTGGACCCGATCAGGTGACTTCCAGGAAGGAGTTCAGAGAGATAAGAGGCCAGTGCGCCAAACCTGAGGGGTCTTTGGCGCCAAGCAGCAGAGAGGAGCAGACGTGCTCCCTGCGTCCTGAGAAACCCCGCGTGACAGGCCAAATCCAGAGGCCTGAGAGGTGCTTCAGCGGGGCACCGGTAAAAGAGCTCCGGATCCCTCACAGTTGTGACCCGAGTGCTGTGCCTGCTGAAGATACCAGGAACCTGATCGCGGTGCTGAGTGAGTTCGCGGAACCCGACGTCGGCCGCCGACAGACTAGGCCTGGACCCCCCTATCCAAGGCTCGAGAGACTGCCTCCAAAGGCCAAGCAGAGAGGAGCTGCATACGTGAGCAGGGCCGTCACTTCCACTGCTCACCCACGGTACCGGGGACAATTGGGTTTAAGTACTCAGGTTGGGAGGGGAACGGTTGGGGCTAAAGTAGCACAACGTGATTTAATTGAATTTATCCGGAAAGAGACTCACGGCCTAGCGGGAATAACCGGTGACCCCCGCTAGGGCCAAATTCACGGTTAAAGGACTTGTGTGGTGTCTCTCATGCTTGAGGGCATCACCTTACTTTAAGAGACTGTTCCTTATTTTAAGAGACTGCGCCTTACTTTAAGAGACTGCGCCTTATTTTAAGAGACTGCGCCTTACTTTGAGAATTTTCGTATTTTTCTGATATTTCAAACCACTGTTCATTACCCTTGTTGCTAATCCCTTGTTTCAGTATACCTGTTGTATTAAACTGTTTACAAACATCTCTGACTGTTCTCGCCTTGTGTCTCTGTGCATTGCATTCCGGCACCTGCATTACACCTTCTTGAAACAAAGCATCATCAGTGATGGTCATTTCAGTAGCTGTGCCCATCCCTGCTGTGTCCCTCCCTGTGAGGTGTGCACTCTGCAATCTACACAGTGACAGCGTTTGCTCTGTTGTCAGCTCAGATTAGAAATAATCAGCCGACAACAGGGCGGTGTCAGAATAGCTGGCGTGTAGGAGACTAGCACCTCCCCCGCAAGTGAGGTGACTGATCTCCTGCATGCTGGGTATTCTTACACGTCTGCCGGATGATTATTACTGATCTGAGCCAACAACAGAGTGGGTGATGTCACTGTGTAGATCGCACAGTGCACAGCTAGCAGAAAGGAACACAACGGTTATACAGCAGGGATGAGCACAGTCGCTGAAACGAGTGTCACTGATGACGCTTCGTTTCAGGGAGGAGGTAGTGACCGCAGCCTCTGTCCCCTACTCTGATGATGCTTTGTTTGAATATCCAAAGATGCACTGGGATTCTCAAACAAAGTGTCATCACACAGAAAATAAGAAAAAAAAATTGAATAGCAGATAGTGTAGTTAGGGAAGGGTACGGAAATTTAATACAAGTGTATTAGAAAATAGCTTAGATACATCACTAAATAGATAGGGATTTAGAATGAAATTTAGTTTGACTTCGGAACACCCCTTTAATTCTGCTCAATATAAAGTGATGCAATTCATATTAATAAAAAGTTATTATAATTAATATGTTAATATTAATGTTGAGCATAAGTAATTTCATCCTATTAGTTCGGCCAGCTACAACAGTCATGATCTCTTATGTGGCCCCTTGGAAAAATTAATTGTCCACCCCTGATCTTTCTAGTGACAGTTCTTTTTACTGACAATAAAGCTTATGTACAGAGGGTAACAGGAATAAAGCTTGCTGTTTTCTTCTGCTCAATAGAGAGACACATTCTTAGTGGTTATGGATGGCGGCACATCACTTGTGATGAACGTTGCTGAAGAAAAACAGGGCAAATTAGGTATCTCCATCTTCCTGGTACAGGACTACATGCAGGGCTGGCTCCAGGTTTTTCTGGGCCCCGGGCGAAAGAGTCTCAGTGGGCCCTTTTAACACATACACGATTCATGATGCACAGATACGGCGGAGAAATAAATATATAAATATATATATATATATATATATATATATATTTATTTATTTATTACACATGGCCCAGCCTGCCCCCTCATCCTTCACATACGCAGACATATGCGCGCGCACACACGGTACGCAGACATATGCGTGCGCACACACGGTACGCAGACATATGCGCGCGCACACACGGTACGCAGACATGCGTGCGCACACACGGTACGCAGACATATGCGCGCGCAAACACGGTACGCAGACATATGCACGCACACACGGTACGCAGACATATGCGCGCGCACACACGGTACGCAGACATATGTACACATACAGACATACACATAGATAAAACAGACAAATATATATATACACAGTCATATACACTGACATTCACATACATGCACTCACACAGACCCATTACTAATATTTTTAATATGGGGATTGGGGAAGTCTCACTCACCTGTCCCCGGTCCAGTGTCCTGTCCAGCAGCTCCTCGGGTATGGGGCAGTGCAGGGCCCCCGGCGTGTCACAGACTTCATGGCCCTGGAACATCAGAGGGGCCCACTTGCGGTCGGGTCCGGGCCCCTCCCGCCCATCTGTGCAGGACCTCCGCTCCGACGGTGTTTGATTGCCGGCACTCCCCCAGACATGGCCGCGCGCTGTGCGGCTGTGTCTGCTAGTAATGACGCGGCAGGAGCGACACACAAGCACAATTAAAGGTGCAGTGCCGTCAACCCTGCCGTGTCATTACTAGCAGACACAGCCGGACAGCGCGCGGCCATGTCTGGGGGAAGTGCCGGCAATCAAGCAGCGCCTGCGTCCCTGAACAGGTGCCGAGGAAGCGGCCAGGGCCCCGACAGTGAGTGGGCGGGTGGGTGTGTGGGCCCGGCCCCGACAGTGTGTGGGCGGGTGGGTGTGTGGGCCCGGCCCCGACAGTGAGTGCGCGGGTGGGTGTGTGGGCCCGGCCCCGACAGTGTGTGGGCCCGGCCCCGACAGTGAGTGGGCGGGTGAGTGTGTGGGCCCGGGCCCCGACAGTGAGTGGGCGGCTGGGCCCCTCTGATTTTTCAGGGCCCCGGCACTTGCCCGGGTACGCCGGGTGCTGACGCCGGCCCTGACTACATGGGCAAATGTGTGTCACTGTGACCACTGCAACCTAACTGCACTCTCATGAATGGTGTAAGGGAGCTCTCATTAGCTACCACCTTACTGACTTGCCCCAGCCTGGCTGACCTCGTATTCCTTCATACCTGATCTCCAGATGCTGGCGAGCATCACTGCTTCCTTTAACTCTTCCGTGCTAAGTGCCCCAACTTGCCTGCTACGAGGAACAGCCGCCACTGTAGAATGCTTGCTGAGTCTTGCTCCTTTAGGCTGTGTGCCCACTATGCGTTTTTTAAGCGTTTCCGCAGCGGCAATTCCGCTGCAAAAACGCTTAAAAAACGCTTGGTAGAAGGTCTGCAATGTTCCCCAATGATAATCCGCATTTGCTATGCACATGCTGCGGAAATTTCCGCTGCGGATTATCATTGCGGAAAAATCCGCAACATTACCAATTATTTTGCGTAAACGCAGCGTTTCCACCTCCATTGACTTGCATTGAATTGCTTAATATCCGCATGGCTACATGTGCACATGCGGATATTAAGCGATTCAATGTGCGGATGGTACCCGGGTCTGGAGAAGAGGAGACTCTCATCCAGATCCGAGTACCATGGTACCTGTAAAAAAAAAAGAATTAAAATAAAAAAATACATTATACTCACCTTCTGATGGCCCCCGGTCTTTTCTCCACTGTGTCCGGTCTCTTCTACTGCGCGCGATGGTCTAAAAGGACCTGCCATAACGTCATTTAGTCATGTGACGGGTCATGCGACCGCTGACGTCGGCGGTTGCATGACCTGTCAGATGACTAAATTACGTCATGGCAGGTCCTTTCACACCACCACGAGCTGTAGAAGAGACCGGACGCTGCGGAGAAAAGACCCGGGGTCATCAGAAGGTGAGTATAATGTATTTTACCATTTTTTAACTTTTTCTCAACTATTAACTTGGTCACACTATATAAATCCATGCCGGTTGCATGGATCTAAATTGTCAAGCACTTTCCAAGTGATGCTAAAATCACTTAACAACCCGCATGTGGAAATGCATATGAAGAACGCTTCACATCCGCAAGCCCCTGGCAGGAAAAATGCGTGTAAAATCCGCATGCGTTTTTTCTGCCAGGGAGATGCAGAAACGCTCAGGAAAAATCTGGAGCATTTCTGCATCGTGCCTTATCTTGTCTTTTGCTCCCAAACACACACCCGAAGATGATAACTTCCTCTGAGCGTGTCCTTTCTTGTTTCCAGCTCACTAACAACTAAAGGGGTTGTCCGGTCAAAAGTGATAAATCTGTAGTCACTCTGTGGGTATAACACATACATATCCTCCTGTCCTGGGTCTCATACCGGCGAATCCCAGCAGCGCACAGTGCCTGTGCTGGGGGGATTCATAAGTTTGCAGTCACACAGAATAACAAAACCAGGAACTCACACCCGAGTCCATATTACTTCTCCCCAACAAGGGCTTGCCCTACAATTAGTCCTCTCACCCCTGACTAACAGGAACTGCAGCCTCAAGGAGGATAAAAACATGCAATACAATACATTTTGCACACATTAAAACAACAGGGGTATTCAGATGGGTGTTACGCCTTCTTCTCCACATTTACATTCTTTCAAAAACTGTTTTCAAGTGTACATAGAAGAATTGATGCTTTGATGGCAAAACTGTTTTGAAAGCAAAGGGCGATAACAGCAAATATTAACTTCATTAAAGAGGACCTTTCACCAAATTTTTCATATTGAACTGGACACACGATATTATCGTGGCTGCAGCATGAAATAAAATATTGTTTTTATGAAAGAAGCACTTCCACTGACATTTTTATTGTTTAAATGTGTATATATATATATGCATGTAATGAGGGGCCCGCCATTATTAAAATGGGGGATACATGGTCGCACAGACCCTTAATCATCTAGTTTATTAATTATTTTATAGTGATTATACTGGTGGTTAACATTTGCTTTCTAGTCATATTTAGGTCAAAGGTCATTTTAGGTAGCTGTGTAAAGGCACGAGCAGATTAAAAAATCTGGTTTGAAGCAGTTGGATGCGCGGTCTTTTTCAAGGAAGCTGATTGGTGGATCTAAAAAGTTCGGAAACTCATAATGTAATCAGCTGGCATTCGCAGCTGGACGAAGATAAGAAGACACCCTCCCACCCTTCCTTTTTATTGAACTGTCATGATGTTTTATCAGAGGGATATTCGCCCAGCTTTTGCTGGGTGGAGTTGGTTGTTGGTTTTATTGTTATCTGGTTTTAAGAAGATTTTTATAATATTAGATTTCTATTTATTATGGTATATTTGTTTATTAAATATTTAGTAACTCTTAATAAATACATCACGGCCTATTTTAGCCACACCAAACTGTCATATGTATTCATTTATTATTAATATAAATAATAAATGGGTCTTGTGCTACCATGTAGTGTGAGTGTGACTCGCCCCCTGGGCCGTGGGGCACTCGGATCCGAGCAATAGGGAACGATGGGGGTAGTAGTGGCAACCCGGTTCCGTGGCTCAGGGTGGTCAGGCCAGTGGTAGTCCGTTATGTGCTATTGATTATGTCCGACTACGCCACCCGTGGATTTGCGGTCATTAGGAACCGCCGCTGCAGGGCAGACCGCTGGGGCTGATGATATATGCAGCTGGGATGGTGTGACTCCCCACGGGAAGAGTGCGGCCCCAGGGCAGTGTGGTGGATGGTGGGAGTGATAGTAGTGAGAGTCCCGGTGCCGATAGTGCTGGAGGAGCAAGGAGCACACAGACAACAAGTTGCAGTCCAGGGTCTTTACTAAAACAGGTAAACTGACCCATAAACAGTCCCGGCTAGGAGGGGACCTGGATGTCTGAGAGCAACGGGGAAATTGGCCCTGGTCAGGGTGAGGGTGTAGGCCTACCGTGCTTTCTGCGCTCCTTCTGGCTATCTCCTCCTTATAGGGTAACAGCCCACGTTTCCGAGCTCTCCGTGTATTCTCGCCTGTATGACCTGCGACGTGGGTTCCTTTTTGCTCCCAGCCTTGTACGGCTTTGCTGGTCCCTTCTGTTGTGGCAGGGCCTCCAGGCTTCTTAGGCCAAGGAATATACAGTCCCTTGCGGACTGGTTCTCTGCTGGAGGATGTAGAATCCTCCCAGCCTCAGACACCAAAGTCTGGTAAAGTAAGTCTTTTATCTGCCAAGACAGGCTCTCTTCGCCTCTTGTCTCTGGCTTGTGGCTCTCCTCCTGCCACACTTCCTCTTAGGTGCAACACAACTGTCTGTCCCTGCTCTGCTCTGGGACAAGTCTCAGTCCTGAGACAGGCCTTCAAGTTCTCTCTAACCCTGCCCCCAGTACCAGCTTTTATAGGGGCAGTCTGCTCCCCCTACTGGCCTGAGACAGGAGGCATTGCATGCTAATGTTCCCCTGACCAGAGAACCTCCCCCTTGCTCTCAGACACAGCTTTAATTACACTTGTGGCATCCAGGCCAGGGTGACACAAGTGTATTAATATACTTACCTACCCCCACTTCCTCCGGGATCCAGCACGGTTCTGCTTCTATTCTAAATGACATCGCCGCTCTGCAGATTCCTCTGAGTCAAGCTGCGGTCTGCATGATCCGGAAGTGACTTTTGCAATGTAAGCCTATGGAGCGTCAAAACAAGGCTCCATGGGCTGTCATTGGAACCGAGACTTGCAGCTTACACATAGAATGTAGAATAAGCTGGCAGGTTAAATAGAACAGAAGAACGGTGCTGGATCCCAGAGAAAGCAGAGGTAGGTGAGTGCATTAACACACTCACACTATATTACATGTATGCACACACACCTCTAAATAATAAAAATGTTAGCGGGAGGGCTTCTTTAATTTTGTCTCTCCATTGTGGCGATATTAGCAATCAAAGTATTTGGCACCTTATGAATTAACATTTTAAGTCCAAGTGGGTGTTACCAAACAGTTTTCTCTGGGGGCATGTACTTCTTCTCCCTGTATGGTGCTGACCACTCATAAACAGGCAGCAATACTCAAAGAAAAGAACCCCCCACCATTTCCCCACATCATGGACCATAGCTTAGACGAGATTTCTCAGTGTATGAGACTTATGATGACAGCCAGCCCTGATCTTCTGGTCTAACTTACTGCTTTAGTCAGTGTGGGAGTAAGGGCAGTGCAGCTGAGTTTAGCGGTGCCACATTACAAACCCTTCTATCAGCACTCCTAATTACTGAGTGTGGCAGTAATCACAATTATGCATTCCATGCTCAAGCAACTTGCATTTGCTCTGCAAAAAGATCAGGGCTGTCATTATATCTTACACAGGACCAGCCTGCCTATTCTTGGCTAATCCGGTCTGAGATGTAATGACACCCTGCTATGATCTCACTGCAAAGCGACTACAAGTTGACCATAACCAGGGGCGTACATAGAAACCATGGGGCCCCATAGCAGAAGCTCTAATTGGGCGCCCCCCCCCAAAAAAAAATGAGGTCACAGAAGAGCATATCTTGCAACTTTCCAGCCTTTACATAGTAATTTTCCTCCTGCTGAAGTCCTAGATTCCCCTTTTATTGCCCCCATAAAGTGTTATGCAAAGAAAAGTGCACCCCAGACACAGTAGGATACCCCCATGGTGAATGCCTCCATATGCACAGTGCAATGACCCTACTGTACCTCACCTCAACTCCCAAGGCAAAGTATGGTGACGCCAACACAGTATGATCCCCCAACTGTGACCCCCACACAGCTCTTCATGCACATTAATGGGCCTACATACAGTATAATGGCGCGCACTAGCCCTCCAAACAGTATAATGGCCCCCACACAGTGTGATGGACCCACACAAACCTTCACACTGTAAAATTGCTTGCATACAGTATAATGGACTTCCACATATTATAATGGCCCCAAATAGCCTTCTATATAGTATAATGCACTTTCCATGGTCATCCATAGAATATAATGCACTCACCATGGTCCTCCATAGAATATAATGCACTCACCATGGTCCTCCATAAAATATAATGCACTCACCATGGTCCTCAATAGAATATAAAGCACCTCCCATAGTCCTCTATATAATGAAATGCTCTCCCCATGGTCCTCCATACAGCATAATGCACTCACCATGGTCCTTCATAAAATATAGTGCACTTCCCATTGTCCTCCATAGAATATAATGCACTCTCCATGATCCTCCATATAATGAAATGCTCTCCCCATGATCCTCCATACAGTATAATGCACCCCCATGGGCCTCCATACAGTATAATGCACCGCCCATGATCCTTCATACAGTATGATGCACCCCCATAGTCCTCCATACAGTATAATGCACCCCCATGGTCCTCCAGACAGAATAATGTACTCACCGTGGTCCTCCATAAAATATAGTGCACTCCCCTTGGTCCTTCATAAAATATAAAGCACTCCCATGGTCCTCTATATAATGAAATGCTCTCCCCATGGTCCTCCATACAGCATAATGCACTCACCAGGGTCCTTCATAAAATATAGTGCACTCCCCATTGTCCTACATAAAATTTAATGCACTCCCCATGGTCCTCCATATAATGAAATGCTCTCCACATGATCCTCCATACAGTATAATGCACCCCATGGTCCCCCATACAGCATAATGCACCCCTATGGTTCTCCATACAGTATAATGCACCCATACCCATGGTCCTCCACAAAATATAATGCACCCCACATACTGTATTATGGTCACCTGTCACTGATTTTAAAAAAGTAAATACAGTTCTCACCTCTCCAGGTTCCACCCAATGCTTCAGTCTCCTCAGCGTGTGGTGTTAAGCGCCGGACATCTCAGAGCAGCGGGCACCCTGTAATGATGTCATCGAGCCCGCTGCACTGAGACGTCAGATGCCGAGGAAGAATGATAGGGGTGGAAGCATCTGCTAACACTCCCTGCTCCATCATCATTGCTCTCACTGGGCCCCTCCTCCGGCCGTCAGCGCGAGCAATGATGATGGAGGATAGAGCATCAGCAGACGCTTCCACCGCCCTCATTATGTGCGGGCGGCTGGCCAGTGCGAGAGCCCTGTGAGGTGAGGGCCCAGTGCGGTGAGGGCCTGCTGCGGTGAAGGTCCAGGGTGGGCCCCCCCGGGTGGGCCCCCCCAGCTCACAGGCCCCATAGCAGTGGCATGGCCTGCTGCCATTGGCGGTACGCCACTGAGCACAATAATAATAGTATAATAATAATAATTATTCCGCAGCACTTTACAATTAAGTAGGGACTTATACAGACAATATAAACAATACAATTTATCACATTTAACAGTTACAGGAGGAGTGAGGGCCCTGCTCGCAAGCTTACAATCTATATGGAAATGGGGGGACACAATAGGTAGAACATGGTCATCAGCCAGTATCTGTCTAAGTGCAGTTACCGTGTGCTATTTGGTGCATGGAGGATGTGGAGACAGATGAATAGCCAGGGACAGATTAAGATTAACATTTAGGAGGGGATAAGGGAAAGTTAGGTTGGTGAGTTGAGGTGATAGGCTTGTCTAAACAGATGTGTTTTTAAAGCGCATTTGAAGACATGGGGGCTAGATATCAGTCGGATCGTTTGGGGCAGCGCATTCCAGAAAACTGGCGCGACACAAGAGAAATCTTGTAGATGGAGGTGTGAGGTTTAGATTAAGGAGGATGGTAGTCTTTGATCAGTTGCAGAGCGAAGGGCACGGGAGGGGTGATAGACAGAAATGAGGGATAAGATATAGGGCGATTCAGAACTGTGGAGAGCTTTGTGGGTGAGAGAGATGAGTTTGTATTGTATTCTGTGGTGAATGGGTAACCAGTGCAGTGACTGGCACAGGGTAGAGGCGTTGGTGAAGCGGCCTGATAGAAATACGACCCTGGCTGCTGCATTCAGAATGGATTGGAGAGGAGAGAGTTTGTTTAGAGGGAGAACAATTAGAAGAGAGTTGCAGTAGTCCAGGCGAGAGTGAATAAGAGTGACAGTAAGAGTTTTTGCAGTACCAAAGATGAGAAAAGGTCGGATTCTGGAGATGTTCTTAAGGTGCAGGTGACATGAGCGAGTCAGTGATTGTATATGTAGAATAAAGGAAAGTTGTATGTCAAATATGACTCCAAGACAGCGAGCTTGCTGCTTAGGAGTTATGGTGGCGCCACCCAAGGAAATTGCAAAGTCAGGTATACGTAGGTTAGTAGAGGGAGGAAAAACAAGGAATTCAGTTTTGGAGAGATTCAGTTTCAGATAGAGGGATGACATAATGTTAGAGACAGCAGACAGACAATCACTGGTGTTTTGTATTAGATTGGGGGTGATGTCAGATGAAGAGGTGTATAGTTGGGTGTCATCAGCATAGAGATGATACTGGAAACCAAATCTGCTGATGGTTTGTCCAATAGGGGCAGTATACAAGGAGAAGAGGAGGGGACCTAGGACTGATCCTTGTGGAACCCCTATAGTAAGGGGAAGATTAGAAGAAGAAGAGCCAGCAAAAAATACCGTGAAGGAGCGGTCAGAGAGATAGGAGGAGAACCAGGAGAGAGCGGTGTCCTTGAAGCCTATAAAGTGGAGCATAGTGAGAAGGAGCTGGTGATCCACAGTATCAAAAGCGGCAGAGAGATCCAGGAGAAACAGCAGGGAGTAGTGACCATTAGATTTAGCTGTTAGTAGATCACTGGAGACTTTAGTGAGGGCAGTTTCAGTAGAATGTGAGGAGCGGAAACCGGATTGTAAAGGGTCGAGAAGAGAATTATCTGAGAGATAGCGGATTAGATGGGAGTGGACCAGGCGTTTCAGGAGTTTAGAGATGAAGGGAAGATTAAAGACCTGTCTGTAGTTAGCAGTGCAGTTCTGGTGCAGGGATGGCTTTTTCAGTAAAGGGGTTATGATGGCATGTTTGAATGAAGAGGGAAAGGTACCCGAAGTAAGAGAGAGGTTAAATATTTTAGTTAGGTGGGTAGTGACTGCTGGGGAAAGGAACTGAAGGAGGTGTGAAGGAATAGGGTCACTGTTGCAAGTTGTAGGGCGGGAAGAAGTAAGGAGTCTGGTCACTTCTTCTTCTGTGACTGAAGTTAGTAACTTTTGAGTGGCCGAATGAGGCGGTTAGAGAAAGAAGATGAGAGGCAGATGGGGAAAGCGGCTTATCAATGGGTATGTTAAAATCCCCCATGATGAGAATGGGAATATCACAGGATAGGAAGTGTAGAAGCCAGGTGGCAAAATGATCCAGAAACTGATGGGAGGGGCCTAGAGGGCGATATACAACCGGCACTCGCAGGGAGAAGGGTTTGAAGAGTCTAACGGTGTGGACTTCGAAGGAAGAAAACATAAGTGAGGGAACTGGGCGGGTGACTTGGAAAGCACATTGTGGTGAAAGGAGCAAACCAACACTTTCACCTTGTCTGCTCTCAGGTCTGGGGGTATATGAAAATTGTAGCCCATCATACGAGAGAGCAGCTGCTGCAGTTGTGTCAGACTGCTGGATCCATGTTTCAGTGATAACCAGAAGGTTAAGGGAATTTGAAAGGAAGAAATCTTGGATGTAGAGGAAGTTATTGCGGGCTGAGAGTGCATTCCAAAAAGCACAGTTAAAAGGGACAGGAGAATGCAAGCAATGAATGTTTATAAGATTGGCAGGGCTTCTGTGTGCAGCAGGATGAGAGTTATGTATACTAGTGAGTGGAGGCCCATGGTTGGGAGAGATGTCACCAGAAACTAGGAGGAGGAGACAGAAGAGAAATAGCCGGTGGTTCAATGATTTGTGCGAGCGTTTTTGTGCGCTGACATAAATCTACACAAAGGAAATGGGAGACATTTATTAGCATCCTGAATAGGACCTGTGCACAATATATACCCTATGGGAATAAACATGCTAGAAATAGGAGGAAACCACTATGGCTAAATAGAGCAATAAGGGGCGCAATAAGTGACAAAAAGAAAGCATTTAGAGAACTAAAGCAAGAAAATTAAATAAATTCTGTAAAAACCAAATCAAGGCAGCAAAGACTGAGACAGAGAGACTCATTGCCAGAGAAAATAAGAATAATCCCAAAATATTCTTTAACTACATACCGTATTTTTCGGACTATAAGACGCACTTTTTTCCTCCAAAACTTTTGAGGAAAATGAAGGGTGCGTCTTATAGTCCGAATGTTAAGGGGGGAGAGAGTATATATATATATATGCTGTGTGGAGTGTGGGGGGAGCGGTAGCGGTGGAGTAGCTGGGCACAGGAGGCAACAGCCTACACTGTCCCTGCTGATAAAGAAAATTAATATTCACTGCTCCCCACGCTCCCCACATGCTCCTTAATAGCGGCACACAGTGTAGCTCCTGCTGCTGCCGGAATCGCCTGTGCCCGCTGTTAAAGGGCATGAATATTCAACCTCTCTTCACGCCCATGGGCGTGGAGAGGGGTGAATATTCATGCCCTTTAATAGCGGGCACACGTGATCGCCCGGCGGCAGCAGGAGCCGCGCTGCGGCTACGCTGTGGGCTTCTATTAAGGAACATGAAGTCACTGCTCCCCATGCACACAGTCCCGGCGTGGGGAGCAGTGACTTCTGGCAGCTGATCTCTCCTTGTGAGCTGCGCATGGTAGTGACGCCATGCGCGGCTCACATGGCGAGATCAGTGCGGGCAGACAGGACGCAGCGCTGGAGGAGAGAAGAAAGGTGAGTGGGAGTGTTTATTTTTCATGTGCAGCGTGATGGGGATTAGGGGGACCATGCATAGGACCATGCAAGGAAAGACTGAATTACACCCCAGAGTACTGAAGGAGATCGTAGAAGAAATTTTAGAACCACTCTCCATAATCTTTGAAAATTCTTGGAGAACAGGAGAAGTCCCAGAAGACTGGAGAAGAGCAAATGTTGTTCCTATCTTCAAAAAGGGGAAGAAGGTGGACCCAGGGAACTATAGGCCGGTGAGTCTGACTTCTATACCAGGAAAGATCTTTGAACAAATTATTAAACAACATGTATGTAAGTACATGGATAAGAATGAAGTGATTAACCAGAGTCAGCATGGGTTTGTAACTAACAAGTCATGTCAGACTAACTTAATTTCCTTCTATGACAGAATCACTGACTGGGTGGATCAGGGAAATGCTGTAGATATAGTATATCTTGACTTCAGCAAAGCATTTGACAAAGTATCTCACACCATCCTTATTGAAAAAATGACCAAGTATGCAATGGACCAGGCAACTGTTAGGTGGATTCATAACTGGCTTAGTGATCGGACTCAAAGGGTGGTTGTAAATGGCTTCACATCCAGCTGGATGAATGTCTCAAGTGGGGTACCACAGGGCTCCGTCCTGGGACCTGTATTGTTCAACATCTTTATCAATGATTTAGATGAAGGAATTGAGGGTAAACTGATTAAATTTGCTGATGACACAAAGCTAGGAGGGATAGCTAATACTAGAGAAGAGAGAGAGAGGATTCAAAAAGACCTAAATAAACTGGAGCAGTGGGCAGCAACCAACAGAATGGTTTTTAACAGGGAAAAATGCAAAGTACTACATCTGGGCAATAAAAATGAAAAAAGCATATACAGAATGGGAGGAATAGAGCTAAGCAACAGTACATGTGAAAAAGACTTAGGTATACTAATAGATCATAGACTGAACATGAGTCAACAGTGTGATGCAGCAGCAAAAAAGGCAAATACAATTCTGGGATGTATTAACAGAAGCATACAGTCTAGATCACGTGAAGTCATTATCGGTCTTTACTCCTCTTTGGTCAGACCTCATCTGGAATACTGTGTACAGTTTTGGGCACCACATTTAAAAAAAGACATAGACAAACTGGAGCAAGTTCAGAGAAGAGCGACCAGAATGGTGACTGGTCTGCAAACCATGTCCTATGAGGAACGGTTGCAGGATTTGGGAATGTTTAGCTTGCAAAAAAGAAGACTGAGAGGAGACTTAATAGGTGTCTACAAATATGTCAAGGGCTGTCACATTGTAGAAGGATCATCTTTATTCTCATTTGCACAAGGAAAGACTAGAAGCAATGGGATGAAACTAAATGGGAGGAGACACAGATTAGATATTAGAAAAAACTTTTTGACAGTTAGGGTGATTAATGAGTGGAACAGGCTGCCACGAGAGGTGGTGAGTTCCCCTTCAATGGACGTCTTCAAACAGAGGCTGGACAGACATCTGTCTGAGATGATCTAGTGAATCCTGCTTTGAGCAGGGGGTTGGACCAGATGACCCAGGAGGTCCCTTCCAACTCTACCATTCTATGATTCTATGATTCTATGATTCTATGATTCATACCAGGATAAGGATGAGGGGGCATGCATAACAGGATAAAGGTGAGGGGGTCATACATACCAGGATAAGGATGAGGGGGGGGATACATAATAGGATAAAGATGAGGGGGCATACATACCAGGATAAGGATGAGGGGCCATACATACCAGGATAAGGATGAGGGGCCATACATACCAGGATAAGGATGAGGGGTGCCATGCATACCAGTATAGGGATTATTGGTGCCATACATACCAGGATAGGGATTAGGGATGCCATGCATACCAGGATAGGGTTGAAGGGTGACATGCATACCAGGACAGGGATGAGGGGTGCCATGAATACCAGGACAGGAATGAGGGGTGCCATGCATACCATAACAGGGATGAGGGGTGCCATGCATACCAGGACAGGGATGAGGGGTACCATGCATACCAGGACAGGAATGAGGGGTGCCATGCATACCAGGACAGGGATGAGGGGTGCCATGCATATCAGGCTAGGACTGAGAGGTACCATGCATACCAGGATAGGGATGAGGGGTGCCATGCATATCAGGATAAAGATGAGGGGTGCCATGCATACCAGGATGGAGGGGTTCCATTCAAACCAGGTTGGAGGGATGCCAGGCATACCAGGATGGGGATGGGGGCCACGTATAAAAGGAAGGGGGGGCATTTATACCAGGATGGGGGATATTGTCAGAATTGGGGGACATTACCCCTATACCAGTGTCAGCAGAAGACCCCCTACCCCTTAAAAGTACATCGTGAACACATTTTTTGCTTACATTTTTTTTCTATTTTCCTCCTCTAAAACCTAAGTGCGTCTTATGGTCCGGTGCGTCTTATACGGTAAATAGTAAAAAACTAAAAAATGATAGTGTTGGCCCCCTTAAAAATAGTCTGGGTGAAATGGGTGGATGAGGATGAGGAAAAAGCCAATATGCTAAATAATTGTTTTTCAACAGTATTTACACAAGAAAATCGCATGACAGAAAACATGATCAGTGATAACAAAAATTCTCCATTAAATGTCATTAAATGTCACTTGCTTAACCCAGCAGGAAGTACGGCGGCGTCTAAAAATCACTAAAGTTGATAAATCCCCGGGCCTGGATGGGATACACCCGCGAGTACTGCAGGAATTAAGTAACGTCATAGATAGATCATTATTTTTAATCTTTAAAGATTCCATAATAACAAGGTCTGTGCCACTGGACTGGCATATAGCAAATGTGGTGCCAATATTCAAAAAGGGGACAAAAACTGAACTTGGAAATTATAGGCCAGTAAGCTTAACCTCTACTGTGGGTAAAATCCTGGAGGGTTTTCTAAGAGATGCTATACTATAGTATCTGAAGAGGAATAACTCATGGCCCAATATCAACATGGGTTTACGAGGGACTGTTCCTGTCAAACTAATCTGATCAGCTTTTATGAGGAGGTAAGTTCCGGACTGGACCAAGGAAATGCAGTGGATGTTGTGTATATGGACTTTTCAAAAGCTTTTGATACGGTTCCACACAAAAGGTTAATACATAAAATGAGAACAATGGGGATAGGGGAAAATATATGTATGTGGGTTAAGAACTGTCTCAATTATAGGAAACAAAGGGTGGTTATTAATGGAACGCACTCAGACTGGGTCACAGTTAACAGTGGCGTACCACAGGGGTCAGTATTGGGCCTGCTTCTTTTTAACATATTTATTAATGACCTTGTAGGGGGCATACAGAGTAGTTTTTCAATATTTGCAGATGACATTAAACTCTGCAGGGTAATCAATACAGAGGAGGACAATTTTATATTACAGGAGGATCTATGTAAACTGGAAGCTTGGGCTGATAAAAGGCAAATGAGCTTTAATGGGGATAAATGTAAGGTAATGCACTTGGGCAGAGGAAATAAAATGTGTAATTATATGCTTAATTGTAAAATACTCGGCAAAACTGTCACTGAAAAAGACCTGGGTGTATTGGTGGACGACAAGCTCACATTTGGTGGCCAGTGTCAGGCAGCTGTTGCAAAGGCAAATAAAATAATGGGATGCATTAAAAGAGGCATAGATGCTCATGAGGAGAACATAATTTTATCTCTATACAAGTCACTAGTGCGATTCCGCTGCAAAAATGCTTAAAAAACGCTTGGTAGAAGGCCTGCCATATTCCCCAATGATAATCCGCATGTGCTGTGCACATGCTGCGGAAATTTCCGCTGCAGATTATCATTGTGGAAAAAAACGCAGCACTACCAATTATTTTGCGGAAGCGCTGCATTTTTGCCGCCATTGACTTGCATTGGAACGCATGGAATTCGCATCACTGGATCTGTACATGCGCATTCCATGCGTTTCAATGTGCGGATGGTACCCGGGTCTGGAGGAGAAGAGACTCTCCTCCGGACCCGGGTACCATAGAACCTGTAAAAAAAAGAATAAAATAAAAAATAAATATTATACTTACCTTCTGATGGCTCCCGGTGTGCTTGTCTTCGCTTGCCGACAGATTGCGGTGGACTGAAGGACCTGCGCTGATGTCATTCAGTCATGTGACGGCAGGACCTTCAGTGTACCGCGAGCTGACGGCAAGCCAGGACGGATCGAATAAAGACTCCGGGGGCCATCAAAAGGTATATATTTATTTTTTTATTTTTTACCATTCTTTAACCCCTTTACAACCCAAGGTGGTTTGCACGTTAATGACCAAGCCAATTTTTACAATTCTGACCACTGTCACTTTATGAGGTTATTACTCTGGAACGCTTTAACGAATCCCCCTGATTCTGAGACTGTTTTTTCGTGACATATTGTACTTCATGATTGTGGTAAAATTTCTATCACTTGCGTTTATTTGTGAAAAAAACGGAAATTTGGTGAAAATTTAGAAAATTTTGCAATTTTCAAAATTTGAATTTTTATGCCCTTAAATAAGAGAGATATGTCACACAAAATAGTTAATAAATAACATTTCCCACATGTCTACTTTACATCAGCCCAATTTTGGAACCAAATTTTTTTTTTATTAGGGAGCTATAAGGGTTAAAAGTTGACCAGCGATTTCTCATTTTTCCAACAAAATTTACAAAACCATTTTTTTAGGGACACATCACATTTGAAGTCACTTTGAGGGGTCTAGTTTGAGGGTTTCCACTGTTTAGGCACATCAGGGGCACATCCGCTAATTATTCAAGCAAATTTTACATTCAAAAAGTCAAATGGTGCTCCTTCCCTTCCGAACCCTGCTGTATGCCCAAACAATGGTTTTCCCCCACATATGGGGTATCTGCTTACTCAGGAGAAATTGCACAACAAATTGCATGGCGCAATTTCTCCTGTTACCCTTATGAAAATGCAAAAGTGGGGGCTGAAAAACATTTTTGTGGGAAAAATGTGAAAATTGTATTTTTACGGCTTAATGTTATAAACTTCTGTGAAGCACCTGTGGGTTCAAGGTGCTCACCACACATCTAGATAAGTTCCCTAAGGGGTCTAGTTTCCAAAATGGTGTCACTTGTGGGTGGTTTCCACTGTTTAGGCACATCAGGGGCTCTCCAAACGCAACATGGCATCCGCTAATTATTCAAGCAAATTTTACATTCAAAAAGTCAAATGGCGCTCCTTCCCTACCGAACCCTGCCGTGCGCCCAAACAGTGTTTTTTCCCCACATATGGGGTATCTGCGTGCCCAGGGGAAATTGCACAACTAATTTTGGGGTCTATTTTTTCCTGTTACCCCTGCGAAAATAAAAAAAATTGGGTCTAAAGCAACATTTTTGTGAAAAAAGTTAAATGTTCATTTTTTTATTCCTCATTCCAAAAATTCCTGTGAAGCACCTGAAGGGTTAATAAAGTTCTTGAATGTGGTTTTGAGCACCTTGAGGGGTGCAGTTTTTAGAATGGTGTTACTTTGGGGTATTTTCTGTCATAAAGACCCCTCAGGGAACTTATCTAGATGTGTGGTGAGCACCCTGACCCCCAAGTCCTTTACAGAAGTTTATAACATGGAGCCGTGAAAATAAAAAAATCAAAATTTTTCACAAAAATTATGTTTTAGCCCGAATTTTTTTATTTTCACAAGGGTAAGAGGAGAAAATGGACTCCAAAAACTTTTGTGTAATTTCTCCTGAGTACGCCAATACCCCATATGTGGGGAAAATACAGTGTTTGGGCGCAGGGCAGAGTTCAGAAGGGAAGGAGCATTGTGTGACTTTTTGAACGCAAAATTGGCTGGAACCGAGAGCGGACTCCATGTCGAGTTTGGAGAGCCCCTGATGTGCCTAAATAGTGGAAACCCCCTACAAGTGACCTCATTTTGGAAACTACACCCCTCAAGGATTTTATCAAGGGGTATAGTGAACATTTTGAACCCAGAGGTACGACACAGAATTTTATAACATTAGGTCATCATATTGAATAAGTTGTCATTAGTCTTGAGCACAAGTGCTCGCTACTTGAGTTTGCATTGGGCACTCAGGTATGCACCATGTATCACGGGTGCTCAAGTGACATGCTCGAGTCCCCGCCCGCATGTTTCATGGTTATTAGACACCCAAAAGAAACATGCGGCGATCGCTCATGCATGGCAGGCAATCGCCGCAAGGTTTTTTTGGCCGCGAAGCATATGGGGTGGAGACTCGAGCACCCGCGATACTCAATGCATAACCGAGCACCCGATGCAAACTCAAGTAGTGAGCACTTGCGCTCAACACTAGTCGTCATATCGTCATCTTTTTTTTTTTAATTTTGAAAAAAATCCCAACCCTAACCCTAGCCCAATCCTAACCCTAGCCCAACCCTAGCACAACCCTAACCCAAGCACAACCCTAACCATAGCACAACCATAACCCTAGCACAACCCTAGCCCTAACCCAAAAGTTTATTTTTTACGCCGTTCCTTGTGCGGTATAAGTGATTAGACGACTTTATTCTTCAGGTCGGTGAGACTACAGAGATACCAGAATCATATGGGTTTTTATGATTTACAGCTGTCACACACTAAAAGACGCATTTTTTTGTAAAATCTAGTTTTTGCATCGCCATATTTTGGGAGTTATAATTTTTCCATATTTTGGCCGACAGAGTTATGTGATGGCTTGTTTTTTGCAGGATGAGTTGGCGTTTTTATTGGTACCATTTTCAGGCACGTGACATTTTTTGATCGCTTTCTATTCCGATTTTTGGGAGGCAGAATAAACAAAAACCAACAATTCAGGAATTGTTTTTTTTTTTTTATTCTGTTCTGCGTGTGGTAAAATTGATAAGGTAGCTTTATTCTTCGGGTCAGTACTTTTACAGCGGTACCACATTTATATTGTTTTTCTATGTTTTGGCACTTTTACATAAAAGCAATTTTATAGAAAAAACAATTTTTTAGCATCGTTTTATTCTGAGAGCTATAACTTTTTATATTTTTCGGGTGATGGAGCTGTATGGTGGCTTGTTTTTTGCGGGATGAGATGATGTTTTCAGTGGTACCATTTTTATTTATATTCGTCTTTTTGATCGCGTGTTATTCCATTTTTTGTTTGGCGGTATGATGACAAAGCATTGTTTTTAGCTTTGTTTTTTTTTTTTTTTACCGTATTCACTGAAGTGGTTAACTAGTGGGACAATTTTATAGGTCAAGTCGTTCTGGACACGGCAATACCAAATATGTGTACTTTTATTGTTTGTTTTTTTTTCCCATAATAATATTTATTGATGGGTGCATTATATTTTTAATTTTGCTGGATTATTTTCTTTATTTTATTTTTTTATATTTTAAATTTTTTTTTTTTTTTTCACTTTCTGACATTTTTTTTACTTTTTTACTTTGTCCCACTATGGGACTTTCACTTTTTTTATTCTGATCGCCTGTATAGCACAGGAATGCAGCACCATCCCTGTGCTATACAGGCTGTCAGCGCTGCAGATGCAGAACATATTTTGGTCATGCACTGCGCATGACCAAACTATCTTACTGCTGTCTGGTGACCCGGATGTTGTCATGACGACATCGAGTCGTCATGGCAACATCCGGGAAGCCGCAGCTGACATCGCTGGAGGCCGGAGGAGGAGGTGAGTATTGTGATCACCTCCCCTTGCCACCGCAATGCTGCGATCGACTTCGATCGCAGCATTACGGGGGTTAATGTGTCGGGAGCGGTGCAGGACTGCTCCCTGCACATAGTACCGGTTGTCAGCTGTGACAATCAGCTGACACCCGGTGGCGATCGCGTCCGCACAGCGTGTGTGCGGGCGCGATCGCAATGTCGTATTAATACGTATCAGGCTCTTAAAGCCAAGGGCGCAGATATATATTAATACGTCTTGGGCTTTAAAGGGGTTAAGGTCACACTATATAAATCCACCATGGAGTAACTTTTTTGTACAGCTGATATTTTTGTGCAACATTTTAATAGATTGTAGGACTTTTTTCTCTAAAAAGGTGCAAAAAAAACATTAATACCATGTTGGCTGAGGGTACAGCTTGTGTGTTTTTTATTTTCCATAACTTGCTGACATACTATTTGTACATATTGTATGTATATCTTGATATCTTTTGAGTCTGACGTGTTTGTATCTTTCGATATGTTGAGTGTTTCTTTATATTTTATGATGCCTTTTGATATCTGGTATAGGTTTTCACATGTTTTTTCCTAAATGGCTTGTCCAGGCTTGGGACAAAAGTCTGCAGATACTCTAATTGCAGACTGCCAAATCATAAAAATGTGCGGTTTGCACGCTTTTATGTTTCTCCGATATTCCCAAGGTGAGCAGGCAGTCACATCATTGCATGTGTACGATTTGCATACTTGCAGTCATGTGCCGACTAGACTGCATTTCGGTTTTCTGAACAGAAGTAAATTGATAGAAGTCAAAAACAACTATTCGGCATGTGACCGCAAGTTTGCAAATCGCATATATGTGAAGGGGGGCACAGGGCCGGTTTGCTGTTGTTCGGAATTGAGTTCTATTTGCCCTGAAACCCCTCTTCTAAACAGGAATTTGAGTGGAGTGTACTGTGTGGTGGAGATCGTTCTTTACTTACTGTTACTTTGGGAGTCCTCGTTTCCTCCCCATTCATGGGACCGGATCTGGATACAAACAAGACAGGAAATCTTGGGTCTGGGGTAACAGGTTCAGCTTTACTGTGCAATTCATTTACACTTGGCTGCAGCATACAGATTAACAGTCTCTTTTTAGTGATGTTCCCTTGATTCTGTGATCTAACAGTCCTTGCCCCCTTCCTGTCCTGAGACCCATCATCTTCCTCTCCCTCTGCGACCCGGTCAACATCTTCCTCATCAGGGAAACAGAGATATGCTTCTCAGTACCTCTTCTGGACCTTAGGCCCAAAACTGTCCCGGCGTTCAGATGGAGCTTTAGATGTGTCCTCATTCTATTAGGTAACTTGCAGTGGAAGGGCACTTTCCTCTCTGCTGCATCTACTTTCTAGAACCTGTTTCCCTGTGATGTTTAGCCTTCTTTCTCTCCACTCCACTCTTCTTCACTGAAATTTAATCTGTATTTGACTGAGTCCTAGACTCTACTACCCTAGCCCAGAAAAACATTTTCTATAAAAACTCTTCTAACACCTTCCAAACTGTGGGCTAATCCCAACTGTTAACTATCTATTCCCTGTGTAATGCAAACTGTATCCCTATCTCTTATGTACAGCACTATGGAATGAATGGCGCTATATAAATAAATAATAATAATAATAATAATCTGCTGTATGGTTCCCCCAGTGGACAGTCCTCAAGCATTCCCAGGGACAGCCTTAAGGCAAAGCCTAGAGGAGAACCAAAACACAACTTCCATAGGAATAATATATTATAAATTAAAACATATTATCACATTTCACTCTATATAACAAATCACATAACCCTACTGTTGCCACGGCATCTTCACATCTTTATCTTCTCTCTGCCACCCCCCTATACACATGCTTGTATGTCCACCTTCTCGCATCGGGAATACCAGGAACGTGACAGAATGAGCACTGCATTTTTGTAGCTAATGAAGTATGTATTTAATAAAGGGTATGGACATAACTATTTTACATACAGTAATTAATTCCTAAAATATAACCTTTATTGAAGATATTAAAATAGTCCAAACAACAAAAAAAATCCCCCAGAATTAATAAAGTGAATAGAGTGCATCAAAGGAAAAAATATATAAACATATCAGCACAAAAAGATTCACTTTAAATGTGTACCACAGACAGTGAGTTTATTATGGTCCTCATATAGTGGTTTGATGTGGCCACATCATTCAAGTGATAACTACAGTAAGTAACCACTCGAGAGGAAAGTTCTATCACTAACTAAAGTTGAGAGGTTTGTGGATGTTAAACATAGTAGTTACTGTAGTCATCATTTCAATGATGTGGTCACATTATATCACTATATGAGGACCATAATAAGCTCACATTTTAAAAAGGATAATCAGAAGGTAGAGTCAGTTCAAAGCCGAGCAACTAGATTATTACAAGGGATGAAAGGCCTCTCATATAAGGCGAGGTTGGGAAAGTTGGGCTTGTTTAGCTTTAAAAAAAAGATGTCTCAGAGGAGATCTCATTTATATGTATAAATACATCTGGGGTCAATGCAAAGGACTGGCACATGACTTATACTTTCCAAAGACCATACAAAAGGCAAAGGGGCACTCACTACTTGCTGAAGAAATGAGATTCCGGCAGCTAACTAGGAAAGAGTTCTTTACAGTTAGAGCAGTCAGACTGTGTAATGTCTACCACAAGAGGTAGTAATGGCAGGCACTATAACAGCTTTTAATAAAGGGATGGATGCTTTCCTCAGCACAAATGGCATTGTGGGTTATAGATAATTTAGTGACAAAGAATGTAAAATTGGTGGAGAAAGCTTGAACATGATGGACTTTTTTGAGGTCTTTTTCAACCTATGTAATTATGTATCTAAACCTTTGTGTAGCTGTATCTGATGCCATTTGTTTAGTGAGGCATATGCAAAATGGTTTAGAATTATAAATATTCCGATTTGAATATCAAACAGGTTTAATCATTAATACACCGTAGTCAATGAAAGAGAATAATATTTGTTTCATAGCCCCCTTAGGATTTCTCTCTGGGGTATGTTTGTTAATGTGCAATTTGGCTTGAAATTTTACAAATACCCTGCTGATAAATTAAATATGTGCTAAGAGCTCATTTTTTAAACTAACTGTATTTCTGAGTCATAATGAGTAACAAAATGTTTGCAGAGTGTCAAAAAACAAGTACAGTATGTACATTAGTCTAAATTTCATTTCACTCACAGAGATACTAGCTGGAGAAGGTTAAATGAAGACTAGTTGGTTAGTTAATTGGTGTAAGACAGATAAGGGACGAATATGGTTTTTGTTAAGGGGCACCTAATGAAAGAGTGTTCATATTTAAGGCTAGCCCCTTGAAAACTCTTGAAATCATTTGTCCTGGCAGCATAATCACTTAGGTGAGCGTGACAGTGGGGACAGCCATGGACCTAACAAAGGTACCCTGGTTCATCTCATGTTTCTGCATATTAAGGTGCATTTACACTGCACAATTGTGATGAACGCTTCTAGGAACACTCATCTATAATATAACCGGGGATGCGTGTCTCTGTCTGAAGCCTCGATAGACTGCGCATGCGCGACGCGCAATCTGGCTCCAGACAGAATCACGCATCCAGCCGTTACAGGTAAGAGGAGTGTGTATGGTGCTGGAGATCGCGGTATGCGTAGGCACTGAACGTATACCGCGATCTCCGGCGCCATACTTACATACTTACCTGACCGTGAGGAGCGTTGCCGCGGCACCTCTCTTCGCCGGAGACCGGGGCAGGAGTGAGGCGTCGGATCGGCGCATGCGCATAGTGCTATCCGGCGCCATTTTACTAAAGACACATTTGCAGTGTGTCTTCAGCAAAATGGCGCCGGACAGCGCGGTGCTCTGGCGCCACACTCCTCCCCCGGCCTCCGGCAGAACAGGATGCCGCAGCGCTGGAGCACAGAGAAGAAAATTGAGTATAACAGTTTATTTTTTTGGATGCGTGTACAGTGTGAAAGGGATGAGGGGGCCACACATATCAGGATTGGGGGGTGAGGGGGCCACACATACCAGGATTGGGGTGTGAGGGGGGCCACACATACCAGGATTGGGGTGTAAGGGGGGCCACACATACCAGGATTGGGGGGTGAGGGGGGCCACACATACCAGGATTGGGGTGTGAGAGGGCCACACATACCAGGATTGGAGGTTGAGGGGGCCACACATACCAGGATTGGGGGGTGAGGGGGCCACGCATACCAGGATTGCGGGGTGAGGAGACCATGCATACCAGGATTGCAGGGTGAGGGGACCATGCATACCAGGATTGCGGGGTGAGGAACCATGCATACCGAATTGGGGGGTGCGGGGTAACATACATACCAGGATGAGGGGTACCACACATACCAGGATTGCGGGGTGAGGGGACCATGCATACCAGGATTGGGGGGTGATGGGTACCACACATACCAGGATTGGGGGGTGAGGGGCACCACACATACCAAGATTGGGTGGTGAGGGGTACCACACGTACCAGGATTGAGGGGTGAGGGGTACCACACATACCAGGGTTGGGGGTGAAGGGACCATGCATACCAGGATTGGGGGGTGAGGGGTACCACACATACCAGGATTGGGGGTGAGGGGTACCACACATACCAGGATTGGGGGGTGAGGGGACCATGTAAACCAGGATGAGGGGTACCACACATACCATTATTGGGGGATGAGGGGCCCATGTATACCAGAATTGGGGGATGAGGCACCCATGCATACCAGGATTGGGGGGTGAGGGGACCATGCATACCAGGATTGGGGGGTGAGGGCTGCCATGCATACCAGGATTGGGCATGAGGGGTGCCATGCATACCAGGATTGGGGGGTGAGGGGTGCCATGCATACCAGGATTGGGCATGAGGGGTGCCATGCATACCAGGATTGGTCAACAGGGGTGCCATGCATACCAGGATTGGTCAAGAGGGGTGCCATGCATACCAGGATTGGGCATGAGGGGTGCCATGCATACCAGGATTGGGCATGAGGGGTGCCATGCATACCAGGGTTGGGCATGAGGGGTGCCATGCATTCCGGGATTGGGGATGAGGGGTACAATGCATACTAGGATTTGGATGAGGGGCCATGCATACCAGGATAGGGATGAGGAGTGCCATGCATACTAGGACAAGTATGAGGGGTGCCATGCATACTTGGATGAGGGATTGGGTGCCATGCATACTAGGATGAGGGATTGGGTGCCATGCATACCAAGTTTCTGGGATGAGGAGGCCATACATACCAGAATTGGGGTGAGGGGTGCCATGCATACCAGGATGAGGGGTACCATACATACCAGAATAGGGATGAGGGGTGCCATGCATACCAGGATGAGGGGTGCCATACGTACCAGGATAGGGATGAGGGTACCATGTATGCCAGGATAGGGATGAGGGGTGCCATGCATACCAGGATAGGGATGAGGAATGGCATGCATACCAGGATAGGGATGAGGAATGCCATGCATACCAGGATTGGTGATGAGGGGTGCCATGCATACCAGGTATTGGGGGTGAGGGGTGCCATGCATACCAGGATTGGAGGTGAGGGGTGCCATGCATACCGGGATTGGGGGTGAGGGGTGCCATGCATACCAGGATTGGGGGTGAGGGGTGCCATGCATACCGGGATTGGGGATGAGAGGTGCCATGCATACCAGGATTGGGGGTGAGGGGTGCCATGCATACCTGGATTGGGCATGAGGGGTGCCATGCATACCGGGATTGGGGATGAGGGGTGGCATGCATAGCGGGATTGGGGATGAGGGGTGCCATGCATAGCGGGATAGGGGATGAGCGGTGCCATGCATAGCGGGATTGGGGATGAGGGGTGCCATGCATAGCAGGATTGGGGTTGAGGGGTGCCATGCATAGCGGGATTAGGGATGAGGGGTGCCATGCATACCAGGATAGGGATGAGGAGTGCCATGCATACCAGGATTCGGATGAGGGGTGTCATGCATACCAGGATGTGGGTGAGGGGCCCATGCATACCAGGATGAGGGATAGCATACATACCAGGATAGGGATGAGGGATGGGGTACCATGCATACCAGGATAGGGATGAGGAGTACCACGCATACCTGGATTGGGGGTGAGGGGTGCCATGCATACCAGGATTGGGGGTGAGGGGTGCCATGCATACCAGGATTGGGGGTGAGGGGTGCCATGCATACCAGGATTGGGGGTGAGGGGTGCCATGCATACCAGGATTGGGGGTGAGGGGTGCCATGCATACCAGGATTGGGGGTGAGGGGTGCCATGCATACCAGGATTGGGTGTGAGGGGTGCCATGCATACCAGGATTGGGGGTGAGGGGTGCCATGCATACCATGATAGGGATGAGGGATGCCATGCATACCAGGATAGGGATGAGGGGTGCCATGCATACCAAGATAGGATGGTGGGGACAGGATGGGGGCAGCACAAATACCAGGATGGAGGCAGCACATACCAGCATGGGAGACCATATACCAATAAAAATGCTCGCCACCCGGGCGTAGAACGGGTTCAATAGCTAGTTTTACAATAATTGTGCAGACCAAACAGGCTTCTGATCACAGAAGAATTAGCAATTCATGGGTGAAGTGATCTTTTGGGTTGTTGAAAGGATCATCGTTCTCACCAGCACATCATCCTGTGTAAAGTTGAGTGGATCTTTTGAAATTCAAATTTGATGGCTTTGCCGAATTTTCCTTGAAAATTCAATTTGCAATGAATTAATTTGCATGAATCTCAATACTGTAAAACTTGTAATTGCTTGGTAAATAAACATGGGAAGAGAGAAACAGAATCCTGCTGACCATAAGAGCTTACAATCTATAGGCTAGGGAGAGAGGACCCTGCTGACCTCCAGAGCTTACACTCTACAGAAAAGAGAGAGAGAGAACCCCGATGATCATAAGAGGTTACACTCTACAGGAGAGAGGACCATCATGGAGCAACATAAACAAAAGAACGATCAAAAAAGTCCTTAAACAATTTAATATAGAAGATGATTTTATTGATGTACAAATATTAAAAGATAATATACGACAATTGTGGGAGCGAATGGCATGAAGTCATGTGAAAAAGTGAACAGGGCATGCAGTCCACCAGAGGGCAATAACCCAAGAAAGTAATAATGAACATATACGCACAATGTGCTAATTATGTATCAACCCTAGATACAAACCCGTACAATTATCTATGTACCTGTGTTGGTATAATTGGGCATATATAAATGTATTAAGAAAGTATTACAACATTAGGTAAAATCATTGTATGCCTAGGAAGGGGGTCCAGCAAGAGTAGCGCTTACCTGGTGGACGCACGTCCGCCCCAATGCACATTTCGGCGAACCTTTGTCAGGGGGCGGTGTGGAAATGTGCAAGTGACCTATTTAAATAACTGTCCACCAATCCAATGTCTTTAGGACCTTACTTATGCATGTCACGCCACCGCAATCCGGGCAGTCCATGGCATCAGAGTCACGCGAGGACCACGGTAGACCACATGGTGGTGATCACCGCAGGTCCTCCACGAGACGCCGAATGCCAGGAAGCACACAGAGGCCACAGCGTGCACACGCACAGGTACCTCTATCATCTCAAGGACCTGAATGATGCATGCAGTGCTGGAGTAGTCCGAGTGGCCCACGGCGTCGGCATCATGTGTGGTCTGTGTGTGAGTCATGTGACACGTGACTCCCGCTGGTCCTCACATTGAGATGCCGAAAGCCTGGGGCGCGCAGAGACCACAGCACGCATGAATACAGGTGCCATAGAGGATGTAATGGATGACTACAAAAATGGAACCAAATAATGCCCATCAGAGAAATTTTCACAAGAGATCACTCAATAATACATCATGTCTCAAATAACATATATATCATACTACAAACGTCACAACTAGTGTTGAGCATTCCGATACTGAAATATCGGGTATCGGCCGATATTCGCGGTATCGGAATTCCGATACTTAATTCCGATACTTTTACAATATCGAATACCGGAATCGGAAGTTCCCATAATGCCTGCGCTCTGCAGTGTCTCTGAAGGATGACAAGCTGGATGGCAGCGCTCAGCTGAGATCCAGCCTGTCATCAGAATGCCATCCCAGCGTGGGAGAATTCTCCTGATCGTTTAAAAACCGGCGGGCGGTAAAAAGCCGCCGGCTTTTAAACAATCACACAGCCCCATACTGCTTCCCCGCAGCCTACCACCCCGATCCTCCGCTCCCCTCTCCACCTCCCATCCCGATCGTAAGTTAGGACCGGGCGGGGAGCACAGCACCAAGGAGCGGGGAGAGAAGGACCCGGGCGGGGAAACCGGCAGTGAAAAGACTTCACCGCCGGCTTTCCCGTTCTGTGCTGCGCTTTCCCGCTGGTTATTTCAAATGAACAGCTGAGGTATCAGGTGATGCTGATCAGCTGTTCATTTGAAGTCGCCGTGGTGCCCTCAGAGGGTTCATGTGAGTTCATGCTTGACTGCATTGCATGAACTCACATGAACTTTCCCACGGCCGCACAGGTCAGCCTCACCTCCCAGACCATCAGCCCGTCATGATTGGTGTGTGTGGGTGTCTGTGCGCGGTGTCTGCGAGTGTGTGCGGGGTGTCTGTGCGTGTGTCTGCGAGTATGTGCGGTGTCTGTGCGTTGTCTGCGGGTGTGTGCGTGCAGGCAGACATAGGCCGATGTGACACTACTACTCCCATCGGCCTGTCTGTCCCCCGTCCACTCGTGCCAGCAGCATCAGCTCGATGGGAGCAGTAGTTCCCATCAGCCTGATCCTGCTATTTAAATTGCCCTACTGTGTCCCCAATAAATTTTAAATACATGTCATTGGTGGCCAGTGGTTACCTAAAATAAATTAGTTTATACATTACCTGTCCCCGCCGATCACCACCTAAAATAAAGTAAAAAATAAAAAACTACACCTATACTCACCTAGACACCTAATTCCCCGAAGCCATCGATCTCCTGTAATAAAATATAAAATAATAAACCACAACCTTATCCTTACCCCTCCGTAGTAGTTCACGAGTGTCCCACGATGATCTCCAGTTTAGAGCAGCCACATAGAATGTGACCGCTCTGAACCGCTGCCGCCGCTAGAATGATGGGGCCGTAAAGCAGCCCCATCATTGCATAAGCGGGTTCGCCGGAGTTCAGGCAGCGCTGCTCCAGTTAGCTCCTTTACGGCCCTGCTGTATCGTGAGAAATTCCCACGGTACAGCAGTGCCGTAAAGGAGGTCTCCGGAGCTGCGCTGCCTGAATGCACTCCTGTGACCTCAGTCAGTGGCTCCTGCTGCCAGGAGCAGACGTGTTCCCGGCAGTGTGAGCTTACAGCAGCCATGCACAGCTGTCACCATCTCCAGATGTGACAGCTGTGCATGGGAGATCAGCGCAGGAACGTGGACAGGTAACTATTTTTTTTTAGTAAGCTAAGAATTAAATAAAATTGTGTGTTTTATTTCAAATAAATTATTTTTTTCTGGGTGTAGTGTGTTTTTTCTTTTTAACACTTTGTAGGTTAGTAATGGGGGTGTCTTATAGACGCCCATCATTACTAACCTGGGCTTCATGGCAGCTGGCACTGACATGAACCCCAACCCTATTACCCCCTGCCACCGCACCAGGGCAGCGTGGAAGAGCGAGGCTAAGTGCCAGAGTTGGCGCATCCTATGGATGCGCCATTTCTGGGGCGGCTGACGGCTGGTGTTTCTAGCCTGGGAGGGGGCCAATATTCATGGCACCCTTCCTGGGCTATTAATATCAGCCCCCAGCTGTCCGCCTAGCCTTTGCTAGCTATTAAATAGGGGGTACCCCACGTCATTTTTTGGGGGGGGTCCCCCATTTTAATAGCTATTAAAGGCTAGGTATTCAGCTGGGGGCTGATATTAGTAGCCTGGGAAGCTCCATGGGTATTACCCACTTCCCAGGCTTCAAACATCTGCCCCAGCCGTCTGCTTAACCTCCGCTAGAGCCTAAAATTATGGGGGATCCCACGCCAATATTTTTTTAAATAAATCCTTTATTTTAACACTAAATGATATTTGAGGAGTTAATAAAGATGCAGTCCCTAAATTATTATTTATTTTTTAATTAATTTTTCCCAAAAATTTTGACGTGGGCTTTGCCATATTTTTGTATGCCAGCCAGGTACAGCATCCAGCTTCTATGAACGCGCCATTTTCCGGGGTGGCTGCGGACTGCAATTTGCACCGGGGGGGGGCAGAAAGCTTGGGCCTCCCTGAGCTGCAGATTCCAGCCCCCAGCTGCCTAGTTGTACCTGGCTGGACACACAAATAGGGAGAAGCCCTACGTATTTTTTTTTTAAATTATTTCATGAAATTCATGAAATAATAAAGAAAAAAAGGGCTTCCCTATATTGTTGTGTCCGGCCAGGTACAAATAGGCAGCTGGTGGTTGGGCGCAGCCCGTTCCTGCCTGCTGTATCTGGCTGGACACAAAAATAGTGCGAAGCCCCACGTCAATTTTTTTTTAATTATTTCAGGAAATTCATGAAATAATTAAAAAAAAATTGACGTGGGGCTTCGCACTATATTTGTGTCCAGCCAGGTACAGCAGGCAGGAACGGGCTGCCCCCAACCACCAGCTGCCTATTTGTACCTGGTTGGACACAACAATATAGGGAAGCCCTTTTTTTCTTAATTATTTCATGAATTTCATGAAATAATTAAAAAAAAATACGTGGGGCTTCGCCCTATTTTTGTGTCCAGCCAGGTACAACTAGGCAGATGGGGGCTGGAATCCACAGCGCAGGGAGGCCCAAGCTTTCTGGGCCCCACCCGCTGCAAATTGCAGTCCGCAGCCACCCCGGAAAATGGCGCGTTCATAGAAGCGCCATCTTCTGGCACTGTACCCAACTCATCCAGGGCCCTGGTGCGGTGGCTCACTGGGTAATAAAGGGGTTAAGGCCAGCTTGGCATTATCAGCTGGCCCTAAGCCCGAAATTCATGGGGTCACGCCAATATTAGACATGACCACCATGAATTTCTAGTAAAGTATTTAAAAAAAAACACAACACCCAGAAAAAAGTCCTTTAATTGAAATAAACACACAATTCTTTATTGTTCTAAATTACTTACCATCACGCCCATTCCAGCTGAAGCCAACGATCTCCTGCAATAAAAGTAAAATAATAAACCAACCTCATCCTTACCTTTCCATGGTTCCCATGACAGCTTCAGCTCTGCTACATCGAAATGACAGGCTGGACCGCAGCAGAACGCTGCCATCCAGCCTGTCATCCCGCAGACACTGGGAAGCGCAGGCATGCTTGCGCTCCTCAGTGTCTCTCTGTGACGGCATAAAGATGAGCCGAGGTCATGTCCAATGAACTCGGCTCACCTCATGCACGTCACTGACAGCGTGGGAAAATTCTACTGCACTCAGCGCTTCAGCGTGAGAATTTTCCCACGCTGTCAGTGACGTGAATGAGGTGAGGTCATGTCCAATGAACTCAGCTCACCTCATGCACGTCACTGACAGCGTGGGAAAATTCTCCTGCACTCAGCGCTTCAGCGTGAGAATTTTCCCACGCTGTCAGTGACGTGAATGAGGTGAGGTCATGTCCAATGAACTCAGCTCACCTCATGCACGTCACTGACAGCGTGGGAAAATTCTCACGCTGAAGCACTGAGTGCAGGAGAATTCTCCCACGCTGTCAGTGACGTGCATGAGGTGAGCTGAGTTCATTGGACATGAACTCGGCTCATCTGGATGCCGTCACAGAGAGACACTGAGGAGCGCAAGCATGCCTGCGCTTCTCAGTGTCTGCGGGATGACAGGCTGGATGGCAGCGTTCTGCTGCGGTCCAGCCTGTCATCTCGATGTAGCAGAGCTGAAGCTGTCGTGGGAACCATGGAAAGGTAAGGATGAGGTTGCTTTATTATTTTTCTTTTATTGCAGGAGATCGTTGGCTTCAGCTGGAATGGGCGTGATGGTAAGTAGAGTTTAATTTAGAACAATAAAGAATATTGTCTTTTTTTCAATTAAAGGACTTTATTCTGGGTGTTTGTGTTTTTTTTTTAACTTTGACTATGGGGTTAGTAATGGGGGTATCTTATAGACGCCTCTCCATTACTAACCTGGGCTTGATGTCAGCTGGCATTATAAGCTGACATCAACCCCAGCCCTATTACCCCACTGCCACCGCTACAGGGCAGTGGGAAGAGCGAGGCTAAGTGCCAGAATTGGCGCATCCTATGGATGCGCCATTTCTGGGGCGGCTGACGGCTGGTGTTTCTAGCCTGGGAGGGGGCCAATATTCATGGCACCCTTCCTGGGCTATAAATGTCAGCCCCCAGCTGTCTGCCTAGCCTTTGCTAGCTATTACATTAGGGGGGACCCCACGTCATTTTTTTGAGGGGGTCCCCCATTTTAATAGCTAGTAAAGGCTAGGTATTCAGCTGGGGGCTGATATTAGTAGCCTGGGAAGCTCCGTGGGTATTACCCCCTTCCCAGGCTTCAAACATCTGCCCCAGCCGTCTGCTTAACCTCCGCTAGAGACTAAAATTAAGGGGAACCCCACGCCAATTTTTTTTTAAATAAATCCTTTATTTTAACACTAAATGACAAGTACAGTAAGGAACACTGTCACTGTACTTCATATATATGTGACTGACATGTTTCTATCTATCTAATCTATGTGTGATGCTCTATTCTTTCTATTCTAAATTGTCGGGTACAGATGCTGAATTGCCGGCCGGCTTTTTTAAAGAGACAGTGCATGAAAACACAATTATTTTTTTAAATAAATCCTTTACACTAAATGACAAGTACAGTAAGCAACACTGTCATTGTACTTCATATATATGTGACTGACATGTTTCTATCTATCTAATCTATGTGTGATGCTCTATTCTTTCTATTCTAAATTGTCGGGTACAGATGCTGAATTGCCGGCCGGCTTTTTTAAAGAGACAGTGCATGAAAACACAATTATTTTTTTAAATAAATCCTTTACACTAAATGACAAGTACAGTAAGCAACACTGTCACTGTACTTCATATATATGTGACTGACATGTTTCTATCTATCTAATCTATGTGTGAAGCTCTATTCTTTCTGTTCTAAATTGTCGGGTACCGGTGCATGCCGCTGATGAATTGCCGGCTTTTCATGTAATACATTCTACATTATTCTTAGTTGTTTTACTTCATGTAGAATTAACCTACAAGGAAAGAAAGGGTTTATTTTCATTCCGATATTTGTGTCCCATTGACTTGCATTGGTTTCCGGTATCGGAATCGGCGATATCCGATACTTTTTGGGTATCGGTCCGATCCAATCCGATACGATATTTCCTGATATCGGAAGGTATCGCTCAACACTAGTCACAACACATATCAATGCATACACTGCAAAAGCATCTATCAATATCAAAAGAATGTGCATCTAGGGTAAGTATATAACCAAAGATGATTATCGATATTTGAATATACAATATATTATGCAGTCATATAAACAAAACGTATTACACAGACTTAATTGAACATACTCAATGGTTTCCAAAAGTGTATACACTAATAAGTGAAAGGGCCATATGTATATTCATAAAAGTATATATTTATATACAGATTAATGACAGGCATAAATTGCCAATATTTCACCAGAGCATATATGGTTACATGACTAATATTCCATGAGGGTATGTCACTGTCCAATAGAGAAAATGGCCGAGATGGTCCCACGGCGAATGCCAGAAAATGACATGTTGATTGGTGGGTATCTAAAAATAAAATCAAATGTTAAAAACACCTAAAAACGACAATTGCACATGTGGCTGCAGTGGGCAATCAAATAAATGGGACAAAACTGAGGTTTTCATTTAATGCCCCAGGGTGCACCGTGTCTTGAGTCCAGATCCATCTGGATTCTAGCCCAGCCAGGCATTGCCCTATATTACCTCCTCTACTTGTGACCTGTAATTGGTCAATACCTCTCACCCTAAGTAGTATACTGTCACAGTTGTAGAAGATCTTAAAATGACGGGGTATGGTCCTGAGCGTGGATGCATCCGCGTGTCCGGCGGTAGCCTCAAAACCCAACACATGCTCTCTGATTCTTACTTTTAATTGACGAGTAGTCAAACCTACATATATAAGATCACATGGACATGTGGCAAAATAAATGACACATGTTGATGTGCATGTGATGTATCTACTGATGTTATACGTTTTTGAGCCAGAAGAGTTGTAGAAACTATCAGTGCGTTCCACATTTGGGCATGCCACAAACTGGCCACACGGTCTGCAACCAGGCGTAGCACCAACCCCATCAACAAATGACACCCTAGGTTCGTTTTGGTAATGGCTGCGTACCAAATGGTCCCACAGGTTTTTTGATCTCCTGATGGCGACACTAGGCCTGTCTGGTATAAACTTAGAGATCACGAGGTCAGTCTGCAGGATAGGCCATTCTCTGGTCAAACATGCCTTCATGCGAGAAAACTGGGCATGATAGTTAGTAATGAATCTAACTTTATCATTGTTCTTGACCACCTTCTTCTTGTAAAGGAGGTCCGAGCACCCAGAATAATTAGCTCGATTGTATGCTTTTTTTACTATTTGCTTGCTATACCCTCTCTCATAGAAATATGTCTTAAGATCTTCAGCCTGTCTTTCAAACTCAGTGGTATCAGAACAAATTCTTTGTATTTGAAGGAACTGACCCACTGGCACTGACTGGATCATATATCTCGGGTGGGTCGAGGAGGCATGCAGCAGCATGTTAGTGGCTGTACTCTTCCTAAAGATATCTGTTTGTAAAAAATGATTCTCATCTCTCATTATCGTTACATCCAAAAAATATATTTTATTTAAATCAAACTCATATGTGATACAAATGTTCATATCATTCCCATTGAGGAATTCCATGAACCGTTGTAATGATTCAACTGACCCCTGCCAGATCAGCAGTATGTCGTCAATGTACCGCGTCCATTGACAACTGCTGATCCGACAGGTTAAGGTCCCTCTCCCGCAGCCCCAGGAACAAGTTGGCGTATGCATGGGCAAAAGATGCCCCCATGGCTGTTCCCTGAAGCTGTAGGTAGAAGGACCCTTTAAACATGAAAAAATTGTGTGTCAGGGAGAACTCCAACAGCTCCAAGATGAGAGCAATCATATCTCCATCAAAGTTAGATGTGTTCAAAAAGAACCTAATTGCCCTAATACAATCCGTGTGCCTGATGCTGGTGTAGAGAGATTCAACATCTCCCGCCACCAGCATCATATCAGGGACTAGACTGAGACCATCAATTCTCCTTAAGAGGTCCCCAGTATCCAACAGAAAAGATGGAAGGGTCTCTGCCAATAGTCGTAATTTTGAATTGATCCATTGGTTAACATTTTCCAAATAATTGCCTGCCAGATATAATTGGGCAGCCTGTGGTGTTTGCATATTTTTATGCAGTTTAGGTAACAAATACAGAGTAGCAATCGAGGGCTCCCCGGCACGCAGCAGAAGACAGCTCCTTGGTGATCACACCATTTGCAACTGCTGTATTAATGATCTTAAATAAATGTAAAACGATGCCAGCGGATTAAAGGTTAGGCGCTTATAACAAGTATTGTCATCAAATTGTCTAAACGCTTCTTTCTCATATAGATCTTTGGGCCAGATCACAATATTGCCCCCTTTATCCGCTGGCTTCAGCACTACGTCGGGGAGCCCCAGAAGCACCCGTAATCTTTTCCTCTCATCACATGTCAGGTTCTCATGTTCAACATGGCACGGGATGCGGAAAAATTCATTAGTCACCACCTGTACAATTAGATCTATGCTCACGCTAGAGGAAGGGAATTTTTTGGAGTGAGGTCTGATGGTACTGGGGATCTTACCTCCTTAGAGGTAGAATCATGCTCGACAGCCAAATCCTCAAGTGTCCTCAGCGCTCTTTGTTCCTCCTCTGTTGGAAACAGGGTATAAAGTTTATCATCAAAAAAGAGAGAGGACCCTGCTGATCATAAGGGCTGTAGGAAAGCAGGAGGTAAGGCCCGGGATGGTAATGTAAAAATCTGTACCAGTAATACCAGGTTACTGAGAGGGTTAATTTGACTGGACTTTGGGTCCAGGATTTAGGTGCAATCAGGGTGAAAAAGTTTGTTCCCATAATCCAGCCAGGGGTTACTAATAACAGAAGCTGAGTTAGTCCATCAGAGTGGAGTTGTGCTGGAGCTGAACACAAGTGTTTTTTTTGAGAACATGTTTAATTCTACTTGGGCTAATTCTGTCTGAAAAACCCAGATAGGTGAAGCTGCTACAAAGGTGTAGCTAGGGGTTCAGCTGGGGGGGGGGGGTAAAACATCTGAGTGAGCCCCTAACCGGTAACCCTGATTACAACTATGCTGACCCACCCTAATTGTGGGTACAGGGGAGCAAATGACTGTGCTGTTACTGAAAATAAATCTCTATACTAAGACCAAGACTGATATTACCGCCAAACGGTAATTATACTGTATAGTGGTAGATACCAGTCCTGCAGAACATACAAGTGATTACAGTACCGTTATAGATTGTGACTTACAGCTGATGTTCATTCTGATGGAGTTGTTCACTTTTAGGCTATGTGCCCACGATGCAGAAATGCTCCGAATTTTTTCCTGAGCGTTTCTGCATCTCCCTGGCAGAAAAACGCATGCGGATTGTACATGTGTTTTTCCTGCCAGGGACATGCGGATGTGAAGCGTTCTTCACATGCATTTCCGCATGCGGGTTGTCAAGAGCTTTCCAAGCGATTTTATCATCACTTGGAAAGTGCTTGACAACTTGGTCACACTATATAAATCCATGCAAACAGCATGGATTTATATAGTATGACCGAAAGAATGGTACAAAATAAAAAATAAATATATACTTACCTTCTGATGGCCCCCGGTGTCCTTATCCGATGCGTCCTGGCTTGCCGGCAGCTCGCGGTAGCCTAAAGGACCTGCCGACGTCAGTGGTCGTGTGACCCGTCACATGACTAAATGACATCACCGCAGATTCTTGAGTCCACCGTAAGCTGCCAGCAAGCCAGGATGGCTCAGATAAAGACACCGGAAGGTAAGTATAATATTTATTTTTTATTTTATTCTTTTTTTTTACAGGTACTATGGTACTATGGTACTATGGTACCCGGGTCTGGAGGAGAGTCTCCTCTTCTCCAAACCCAGGTACCATCCACACATTGAAACGCATGGAATGCACATCTGAAGATGCAGTGATGCGGATTCCATGTGTCCCTAGAAAATAGTGTCCACATTGTACTCCTAGAAAATAATAATGCTTCCTATGCACCTTTGACAGTCGCAACACCCTGATTGCCCCTATAACAATAATTCTTCTTAAGTGCCCACTTAACATGTCATAATGTCCCCTGAGACCCCAAATGTACAGCTTCTCTATACACAGTATGATGGGCCCACAGCTCCCCCATACATAGTATAATGGGCCCGCAGTTTCCTTGTACACAAAATAATGGGCCAACAGCTCCCCTATACACAGTATATTAGACCAACATCTCACCTATACACGGTATAATGTCCCACAGCTCCTCTATAAAAAAATGGGCCCCCATACACAGTATTATGGCCCATAGAGGCCATATACACAGTATAATGGGACAACAGCTCTGATATACACAATATGATGGGCCCACGGCTCTCTTATACACAGTATGATATCCCCACAACTCCCCTATACACAGTATGATGGTTTCACAGCTCCACTATACACAGTATGATGTCCCCACGTTCCCCTATATACAGTATGATGGGCCCACAGCTCCCCTATATACAATATGATGGGCTCACAGCTCCCCTATACACAATATAATGCCCACACAGCTTCCCTTTGCACAGTATGATGGGTCCACAGCTTCCCTTAACACAGTATGATGGACCCAGAGCTCCCCTATACAGAGTATAATGGGCCAGCAGCTCCCTTATACACAGTATAATGTCCTCACAGCTCACCTATTCATAGTATGATGGGCCCACAGGTCCCTTATACACAGTGTGATGGGCTAACAGCTCACCTATACACAGTATGATGGCTTACAACTCTGCTATGCACAGTATAATGTCCCCACTGCTCCCCCAAAACACCGCATAAAACCCCCACAGAAACCCTCACACTGCATAATGGCCCCAACAGTAGTCTCCACACTTTACAATGGTCCCGACTAGTGGCGTACCGGCAATGACGGCAGGCCACGCAACTGCTATGGGGCCCGTGAGCTGGGGGGGCCCCATAGCAGTCGCCCCCCTACTGCACTCCCCGCTCAGCTGCTTGATTTCCGCCGCCGCCCACCGGCACTGTCTTAAGGCATGGCCGCGAGCAGTGCGCTGTGCGGCTGTGTATTGTAGTAATGACACGGCAGAGGCGACACTGCATCTTTAATTGTGCTTGTGTCGCCCCTGCCGTCATTACTAGCAGACACAGCCGCACAGCGCACTGCACGCGGCCATGCCTGAGAACAGTGTCGGGGGGGCAGAGGCGGCAATCAAGCAGCGGAGCGGGGGGTGCAGGAGGGGGGCCCCAATGAAGAAGGGGTACTGATGGAGGGAGGCCCTGATGAAGGAAGGCGCCGAGGGGGGCACTGATGAAGGGAGGCCCCGAGGGGGGTCCTGACGAAGGGGGGCCCTGATGAAGTGCCGTCAATTAAGCAGCGTCGGTGGAGCAGGAGGGGGGCCCTGATGAAGTGCCGGAAATCAAACACGGCCGGAGGTCCTCCCTATGTAGATGCTGGGGAAGCGGTGTGGGCCCCAATGGCGAGTGGGCCCCTCTGATGGTCCAGGGCCTGTGATGGCCATCAGACAAGCCGGCGGCCCTGCACAGCTGGACCGGACTCAGGCCAAGGGGCAGGTGAGTGAGGCTTGTCGCCAGATTCCCCAATCCCCATATTAAATATATTTCTAATGTGTCTTGTGTGTATGTCAGTGTGTATGACTGTGTATATATATATTTATGTCTGTTTTATGTTTTTTTAAGAATGTGTTCAAATATGTACATATGTCTGTATGTGTACTTATCTGTGTATCTGTTTGTGTATGTGCATATCTGTGTACCATGTGCATGTCTGCTTACCATGTGCGTGCATGTCTGCTTACCGTGTGCGTGCATGTCTGCTTACCGTGTGCGCATGTCTGCTTACCGTGTGCGTGCATGTCTACTTACCGTGTGCGTGCATGTTTGCTTATTGTGTGCATGCATGTCTGCTTACCGTGTGCGTGCATGTCTGCGTACCAAGTGCATGCATGTCTGAGTACCATATGTGTGCATGTCTGCGTACCGTGTGTATGCATGTATGCGTACTGGTGTGTGCGTGCATGTCTGCGTACTGTGTGTGTGCGCATGTCTGCATACTGTGTGTGTGCGCATGTCTGCATACTGTGTGTGCATGTCTGCGTACTGTGTGTGTGTGCATGTCTGCGTACTGTGTGTATGTGCATGTCTGCATACTGTGTGTGTGCGTGTCTGTGTACTGTGTGTGTGCGTGTCTGCATACTGTGTGTGTGTGCGTGTCTGCGTACTGTGTGTGTGCATGTCTGCGCACTGTGTGCGCATGTCTGCGTACTGTGTGTGTGCGCATGTCTGCGTACTGTGTGTGTGCGTGTCTGCGTACTGTGTGTGCGCATGTGTCTGCGTACTGTGTCTGTGTGCATGTCTGCGTACTGTGTGTGTGCGTGTCTGCGTACTGTGTGTGTACGTGTCTGTATAATATGTGCGTGTCTGCGTACTGTGTGTGTGTGCATGTCTGCATATATGAAGGATGAGGGGACAGCCTGGGCCCTGTGTACTATTCCTATATTTCTCCGCCGTATCTGTGCATCATGAATATTGGTATGTATTAAAGGGCCCACTGAGACTCTTTCGCCCGGGGCCCACGAAAACCTGGAATCGGCCCTGGTTGATAGCAATGATGGAGGAGGGAACGTCATGTGACACTCTCTCTCCCATCATTCCTCCTCTGCGTCTGACGCAGCGGCGTGATGTGTCAGACAGTGGAGCTGACAGCTGCTGAGGTGATAATAGAGACGCGCTGCAGAGACTGAAGCAGCGGGGAACGAGGAGCGGTAAGTATGTATTTATTTATAAATCAGTGAGTACTGATAAAACTGGAGGACTGGGGACTGCATTTTACCCTATGGGGGGCTGCATTTTACCCTATGGGGGGCTGCATTATACTGCGTACAGGACCATGAGGTGCATTATACTGTGTTGAGGACCATTGGGAGTGCATTATACTGCGTGGAGGACCATGGGGAGTGCATTATACTGTGTGGAGGACCATGGCAAGTGTCTTATAGTGTGTTGAGGACCATGGCGAGTGTCTTATACTGTGTGGAGGACCATGGCGAGTGCCTTATACTGTGTGGAGGACCATGGTGAATGCACTATACTGTGTGGAGGACCATGGCGAGTGTCTTATACTGGTTAGAGGACCATGGCGAGTGTCTTATACTGTGTGGAGGACCATGGTGAGTGCATTATACTGAGTGGAGGACCATGATGAGTGCATTATACTGAGTGGAGGACCATGGTGAGTGCATTATACTGTGTGGAGGACCATGGCGAGTGCATTATACTCTGTGGAGTGTGGAGAGGTGTGGGGCCATTATATTGTATGTTGGTCCATTATACTGCTTGGAGGGCTGTGTGGGGGTCACAGTTGGGGGATCATACTGTGTTGGGGTCACCATACTTTGCCTTGGGAATTTAGCTGGGGTACAATAGGGTCATTATATTGTGAATGTGGAGGAATTCACCATGAGGGGCATCATACGGTGTTTGGGGACACTTTTGTTGGCATTGCTGGCATCACACTTTATGGGGCAATGAAAAAGGAATCTAGGACTTCAGCAGGAGGAAAATTACTATGTAAAGGCTGGAAAGTTGTGAGATCTGCTCTTCTGTGACCCCCAATTATTTACTTTTTTTGGGGGGGGGGCCCAATTAGAACTTCTGCTATGGGGCCCCATGATTCCTATGTACGCCCCGGGTCCCGACAGTAGCCTTCAAACTGTATAATGGTCCCTGAATTAGCTCCCACACTGCGTAATGGCCCTAAAAGTAGTCCCCACATGGTAGGCCCCAAACTGTATGATGGCAATCAAATTGGCTCCCACGCTGTATAATGGCCCCCACACTTTATGAGAACACCCCACAAATGTCCCTACAATGTATGAGGGGCCCATCCATAATATGTGAGCCCCCCACACTGTATGAGGGCCCCCACAGTAATCCCCACACTGTATGACTGCCCCGATGGTAGGCCCCAAACTGTATAATTGCCAACGCATTAGCCCCCAAACTGTATAATGGCCCCTGCATTAGCCCCCAAACTATATACAGTGGTGGCCAAAAGTATTGGCACCCCTGCAATTCTGTCAGATAATACTCAGTTTCTTCCTGAAAATGATTGCAATCACAAATTCTCTGGTATTATTATCTTCATTTAATTTGTCTTCAATGAAAAAACACAAAAAGAATTCTCCTAAAGCCAAATTGGATATAATTCCACACCAAACCTAAAAAAGGGGGTGGACAAAAGTATTGGCACTATTTGAAAAATCATGTGATGCTTCTCTAATTCGTGTAATTAACAGCACCTGTAACTTAACTGTGGCACCTAACAGGTGTTGGCAATAACTAAATCACACTTGCAGCCAGTTAACATGGATTAAAGTTGACTCAACCTCTGTCCTGTGTCCTTGTGTGTACCACATTGAGCATGGAGAAAAGAAAGAAGACCAAAGAACTGTCAGAGGACTTGAGAAACCAAATTGTGAGGAAGCATGAGCAATCTCAAGGCTACTGTAGCGTCGGCGTCCCTGCCTCCTGCTAGGCAGGGACGCTGTTCCCCTCACCTCTCTGCTCCGTGCGTCTTCCTCCCGCTCTGCTGGCAGCGCGCGCTCCTTCCCGGTCACTGTGCTTAGGGCGCGCGCGCTCCCCCTCTCTTAAAGGGGCCGCGCGTGCCGCCCTAAGGAGTCCCCGGCCAATGGCCCGAGGACCTCTCCATATATAAGGCACCTCCTCCAAGATGGAGGTGCCCGAGCAATGTTGTTGCAAAGCCTTCACTCTGCTTCAGCCCTCAGGTCCCGTTACCAGTTACCTGCCAGTCTCCTGCCAGATTCCTGCCTGTTACCTGCCAGTCACCTGCCAGATACCTGCTTGATACCTGCCTGATATCCGCTTACCTGCTTGCAAGCCTGCAGTCCGACGGTCTGCTTTCCGACACCTGTCAGTCTGTCTATGGACCAGCCTGCCCGCTCACCTCCTACTGCCTGCTAGCCTACCTGGAGGCTCTGCCGTCACTTGCCGCGACCACCTGCCTGTCCAGAGACTCTTGCCCGCTCACCTGGGAGCGCTCACCTGCTACCTGCCTGCTAGCCTACCTGGAGGTTTTGCCGTCACTTGCCGTGACCACCTGCCTGTCCAGAGACTCTTGCCCGCTCACCTGGGAGCGTCCACCTGCTACCTGTCTGCTAGTCTACCTGGAAGCTCTGCCGTCACTTGCCGTGACCACCTGCCTGTCCAGAGACTCTTGCCCGCTCACCTGGGAGCATCCACCTGCTACCTGTCTGCTAGTCTACCTGGAGGTTCTGCCGTCACTTGCCGTGACCACCTGCCTGTCCAGAGACTCTCGCCCGCTCACCTGGGAGCGCTCACCAGCCACCTGCCTGCTGTCCTTCTACCCAGAGACTGTCCCTGTCACTTGCCGTGACTACCTGCCCTTCTACCCAGAGACTGTCCCTGTCACTTGCCGTGACTACCTGCCCTTCTACCCAGATACTGTCCCTGTCATTTGCCGTGACTACCTGCCCGCCTTCCCTGGGTGTCACCCGCTTCCTTACAAGGACTGCCCCTTTGTATAGTTGCTCTGTGGTTCCACCTCCCAGACCCGTTACAGTTTGCTTGGGCCATGGAACCCGGTGGCACCCAAGCTCCCTCGCTCTCGGACCTATGTCATGAACTGTCCCGGCAGAGGTCCCAACAGGAGTCCATCCTGAGTCACCTGCGGAATGTCAACTCTCGCCTGGACACTCTGACAGCTCCACCAGCAACCACCGCTAGTGTCATGACTCGCAACCCGGCAGCGCCGCTGCCCACCAATACCATGGTATCCTGCCCCGGACCCCGGCTTTCTGCACCTCCTCGCTTTGGAGGCGATCCCGCTCAAGCTCGGGGCTTCATAAACCAGTGCACCCTGCACTTTGAACTCCTGTCCCACCAGTTTATCTCCGACCGGGCCAAAGTAGCCTTCCTTATGTCCCATCTCACGGGGGAGGCACTGGCTTGGCTAACTCCTCTATGGGAGAGAGGAGACCCCTGGCGTCCGACCTGCCAGCCTTTCTCACGGCTTTCCGGAAAGATCTTCGACGAACCCGGACGGAAGACCTCATCCGCATCATCTCTGCTACTCCTCCATCAAGGAAATCTCACCGTGGGTCAATATGCCATACGGTTCCGTACCCTTGCTTTGGAGCTGGCCTGGGATAACGACGCCCTGGTGTCTGTCTTCTGGGAGGGTCTGTCCGGCCGTATTAAAGATGAACTCGCCGGTCGGGACATTCCTACCACTCTCGACGACTTAATAACACTTGCCACCCGGATTGACATCCGGTTCCAGGAGCGCGCCAAAGAGGTCACCCGTGAGAGGAGGTTTCCACGACTAGCCCCTACCTTCCAGAAACCCGTCACTCCCTCCATTACTCCCCAGGCACACTCACCTGAGCCTATGCAGGTCGACCAGACCAAGATGGTCAAAACCCGTCAAGACTTACGCCATGCCGAGGGGAGCTGCTTCTACTGTGGCAGTAAGGAGCACCGGATCCGTTCCTGCCCAGAGAGGTCGGGAAACGCCTGTGCCTAGGATCGCTCAGAGAGGTCGCCCTAGACAAAAGTAAACCCTCTCCATCCCTGATGCTGTCAGTCTCTATCATCTGCGGAGAGAACCATTATTTTGAACTGGCTCAACTTGACTCAGGAGCTGCTGGAAATCTCATCTCTCAATCCCTGGTAGAAAAATACCGCATTCCCACCAAACCTCTGGCCGTACCTTTATCTGTCGCCGCCGTGGATGGGGGCCCTTTACCACATCCCATCCAACTCATTACCGAATCTCTAACTCTACAGGTGGGAATGCTGCATTCTGAGAGCATCTCCTTTCATGTTCTGCCTGGACTGTCTCACGCACTCTTGCTAGGCCTACCTTGGCTCCAGAAACATGCACCCGTGCTTGACTGGCAGACCGGAGAAGTCCTTCGCTGGGGACAGGACTGCCATAAGACTTGTCTAGTTCCCGTTCATCCTGCTCGTTCTTCTCCTACCCCAGTCAATCTACCCGGTCTACCGGTTCCCTATTGGTCTTATGCGGATGTCTTCAATAAAAAAGAAGCAGAGACATTACCCCCTCATAGACCATACGACTGCCCGATAGACCTGATACCCGGCTCTACTCCTCCCCGTGGGCGTATCTACCCTTTGTCCGCTGCAGAGACCCGGTCCATGTCAGAATATATTGAGGAGAATCTGGCCCGGGGATTTATCCGGAAATCTACCTCCCCGGCGGGAGCAGGCTTCTTCTTCGTCAAAAAGAAGGACTGCTCACTCCGTCCATGTATAGATTATAGAGGTCTTAACCAGATTACAGTGAAGAATAAATACCCCCTCCCGCTCATTCCTGAATTATTTGACTGTCTGAGGGGGGCTAGAATCTTCACCAAACTGGATCTCCGTGGGGCGTATAACCTGGTCCGTATCCGTCAGGAGGATGAGTGGAAGACGGCATTCAACACCCGGGACGGCCACTATGAGTACCTTGTAATGCCCTTTGGTCTCTGTAACGCTCCTGCCGTCTTTCAAGAGTTGGTCAATGACATCTTCCGTGACCTTCTCTACTCCTGCGTGGTGGTGTACCTGGACGACATCTTGGTCTTCTCTCCGGACCTTCCTACTCACCGGAGGGATGTTCGTCAGGTCCTGCTCAGGCTCAGGCAGAACCACCTCTACGCTAAATATGAGAAGTGCATCTTTGAGCAGACCTCTCTTCCATTTCTGGGCTACATAATCTCTCAGACCGGCCTACAAATGGATCCTGAGAAACTGTCTGCCATCCAGAAGTGGCCCCGACCAGAGGGGATGAAGGCTATTCAGCGGTTCCTGGCCTTCGCCAACTATTACCGCCTCTTCATGCCTCACTTCTCTTCCCGGACTGCCCCTATCTCTGCGCTCACCCGTAAGGGTACTAATCCCAGAGAATGGCCGCCCGAAGCAGAGGAAGCCTTTCTTTCCTTAAAACAGGCTTTCTCCTCCGCCCCGGTGCTGCATCGTCCGGACGGCAACAAACAATTCTTCCTAGAAGTTGACGCTTCCTCCTCCGGAGCCGGGGCGGTACTTACCCAAAAATCATCTTCCGGAAGAATGGTAACCTGCGGCTTTTTCTCCAAACTCTTCCCCTCTTCTGAGCGCAATTATTCTATAGGAGACCGAGAATTATTGGCCATTAAGCTGGCACTGGAGGAGTGGCGTTACCTGCTCGAGGGGGCTCTTCATCCGGTAATAATTTACACAGACCACAAGAACTTGGCCTATCTCCAGAACGCCCAGAGACTTAACCCGCGCCAAGCCCGGTGGTCCTTGTTTTTTGCCTGTTTTGATTTCGCTCTTCATTTTCGCCCGGCTGACAAGAACATCAAAGCTGACGCCTTGTCCCGATCCTTCCTGGTGTCTGATCTTGAGGAGGAGCCTAAACACCTCATCGATCCCGCCAGAGTAATGCAGGTGGCCCCCGTGAGTCTAAATCGTCTCCCTCCCGGTAAGACGTTCGTAACGGTACCTGATCGGGAGAAGATCCTACACTGGGGTCACTCGTCTAAGCTAGCTGGCCACGCCGGTCAGAAAAAGACCCTCCAGCTTATTACCCGGCACTACTGGTGGCCTACGCTGCACAAGGACGTAATAGACTTTGTTTCTGCCTGTGTGTCCTGCGCCCTCAACAAGGTTCCGAGACACCTGCCAGCCGGTCGCCTCCTTCCTCTTCCAGTACCTGTTGCCCCCTGGCAGCATATAGCTATGGACTTCATAACAGATCTCCCTGTCTCTGCCGGTTGTACAGTCATTTGGGTGGTCGCTGACCGCTTTTCCAAAATGGCACATTTCATTCCCCTGCCAGGCCTCCCGTCTGCACCCGAGCTGGCTAAAGACTTTATCGCCACATCTTCCGTCTCCATGGCCTGCCCCTCCACATCGTGTCGGATCGTGGGGTTCAGTTCACCTCACGCTTCTGCAGAGCCACATGTAAGCTGCTAGACGTCACCCTGGACTTCTCCTCCGCTTACCACCCACAGTCCAATGGTCAAGTGGAGCGGATCAATCAGATCCTGACCAGTTACCTCCGGCACTTCGTTAATGCCCACCATTCAGACTGGGTGGATCTCCTACCATGGGCCGAATTCTCTTACAATAATCACGAGAGCGAATCTTCCTCCAAATCCCCGTTTTTTGTAGTCTTCGGTCAGCATCCTCAGATCCCATTTCCCGTCTCCACCTCGGTGGACAATCCGGCTGCGGAATCTCTCGTTAGCAAATTTTCCTCCATTTGGGAGAGTACCCAATCCCCACTCCTTCAGTCGTCCGAGCGGATGAAAAAACACGCTGACAAAAAACGCCTGGATCCTCCACAATTCCATCCTGGAGATAAAGTCTGGCTCTCGTCCAAGTATGTCCGGCTCAAGATTCCTTCCTACAAGTTAGGGCCTCGGTTCATCGGCCCACTGGAGGTTATCAAACAGATCAACCCGGTGGCCTATAAATTGAAACTCCCGGCCAACTTGCGGATCCCTAACTCCTTCCATGTATCTCTCCTCAAACCCGTGGTACTTAACTCTTTTTCCAGTCTACAGGTACGCCTCCTGCTCCGGTTTCCGCTGAAAACGAATTTGAGGTAGAGAACATTCTGGCCACCAAAAGGGTAAGAGGAAAGACCTTTTTTCTAGTAGATTGGAAGGGGTTTGGTCCTGAGGAGAGAACGTGGGAGCCCCGGGAGAACATACATGCCCCTCTCATCCTTGGTAAATTTCTGTCTGGCCTAAAAAAGGGGGGGGCCTAAAGGGGGGGGGTACTGTAGCGTCGGCATCCCTGCCTCCTGCTAGGCAGGGATGCTGTTCCCCTCACCTCTCCGCTCCGTGCCCGGCGTCTTCCTCCCGCTCTGCTGGCAGCATGCGCTCCTCCCCGGTCACTGTGCTTAGGGCGCGTGCGCGCTCCACCTCTCTTAAAGGGGCCGCGCGCGCCGTCCTAAGGAGTCCCCGGCCAATGGCCGGAGGACCTCTCCATATATAAGGCACCTCCTCCAAGATGGAGGTGCCCGAGCAATGTTGTTGCAAAGCGTTCACTCTGCTTCAGCCCTCAGGTCCCGTTACCAGTTACCTGCCAGTCACCTGCCAGATTCCTGCTTGTTACCTGCCAGTCACCTGCCAGATTCCTGCCTGTTACCTGCCAGTCACCTGCCAGATACCTGCTTGATACCTGCCTGATATCCGCTTACCTGCTTGCAAGCCTGCGGTCCGACGGTCTGCTTTCCGACACCTGTCAGTCTGTCTATGGACCAGCCTGCCCGCTCACCTGGGAGCGCTCACCTGCTACCTGCCTGCTAGCCTACCTGGAGGCTCTGCCGTCACTTGCCGTGACCACCTGCCTGTCCAGAGACTCTTGCCCGCTCACCTGGGAGCGCTCACCTGCTACCTGCCTGCTAGCCTACCTGGAGGTTCTGCCGTCACTTGCCGTGACCACCTGCCTGTCCAGAGACTCTTGCCCGCTCACCTGGGAGCGTCCACCTGCTACCTGTCTGCTAGTCTACCTGGAGGCTCTGCTGTCACTTGCCGTGACCACCTGCCTGTCCGGAGACTCTTGCCCGCTCACCTGGGAGCATCCACCTGCTACCTGTCTGCTAGTCTACCTGGAGGTTCTGCCGTCACTTGCCGTGACCACCTGCCTGTCCAGAGACTCTCGCCCGCTCACCTGGGAGCGCTCACCAGCCACCTGCCTGCTGTCCTTCTACCCAGAGACTGTCCCTGTCACTTGCCGTGACTACCTGCCCTTCTACCCAGAGACTGTCCCTGTCACTTGCCGTGACTACCTGCCCTTCTACCCAGAGACTGTCCCTGTCACTTGCCGTGACTACCTGCCCGCCTTCCCTGGGTGTCACCCGCTTCCTTACAAGGACTGCCCCTTTTAATAGTTGCTCTGTGGTTCCACCTCCCAGACCCGTTACAGCTACAAGTCCATCTCCAAAGACCTGAATGTTTCTGTGTCTTCCGTGCGCAGTGTCATCAAGAAGTTTAAAGCCCATGGCACTGTGGCTAACCTCCCTAGATGTGGATGGAAAAGAAAAATTGACGAGAGATTTCAACGCAAAATTGTGCGGATGGTGGATAAAGAACCTCGACTAACATCCAAACAAGTTCAAGCTGCCCTGCAGTCCGAGGATACAACAGTGTCAACCCGTACTATCCGTCGGCGTCTGAATGAAAAGGGACTGTATGGTAGGATACCCAGGAAGACCCCACTTCTTACCCCGAGACATAAAAAAGCCAGGCTGGAGTTTGCCAAAACTTACCTGAGAAAGCCTAAAACGTTTTGGAAGAATGTTCTCTGGTTAGATGAGACAAAAGTAGAGCTTTTTGGGAAAAAGCATCAACATAGAGTGTACAGGAAAAAAAAGAGGCATTCAAAGAAAAGAACACGGTCCCTACAGTCAAACATGGCCGAGGTTCCCTGATGTTTTGGGGTTGCTTTGCTGCCTCTGGCACTGGACTGCTTGACCGTGTGCATGGCATTATGAAGTCTGAAGACTACCAACAAATTTTGCAGCATAATGTAGGGCCCAGTGTGAGAAAGCTGGGTCTCCCTCAGAGGTCATGGGACTTCCAGCAGGACAATGACCCAAAACACACTTCCAAAAGCACTATAAAATGGTTTGAGAGAAAGCACTGGAGACTTCTAAGGTGGCCAGCAATGAGTCCAGACCTGAATCCCATAGAACACCTGTGGAGAGATCTCAAAATGGCAGTTTGGAGAAGGCACCATTCAAATATCAGGGACCTGGAGCAGTTTGCCAAAGAAGAATGGTCTACAATTCCAGCAGAGCATTGTAAGAAACTCATTGATGGTTACCAGAAGCGGTTGTTCGCAGTTATTTTGGCTAAAGGTTGTGCAACCAAGTATTAGGCTGAGGGTGCCAATACTTTTGTCTGGCCCATTTTTGGAGTTTTGTGTGAAATGATCAATGATTTGATTTTTGCTTCATTCTCTTTTGTGTTTTTTCCTTGCAAGCAAATTAAATGAAGATAATAATACCAAAGAATTTTTGATTGCAATCATTTTCAGGAAGAAACTGAGTATTATCTGACAGAATTGCAGGGGTGCCAATACTTTTGGCCACCACTGTAATTGCCCTCACATTAACCCCCAAACTATATAATGACCCGTGTATTAGCCTCCAAACTATGTAATGGCCCCCACATTAGCCCCAAACTATATAATGGCCCCTGCATTAGCCCCCCAACTGTATAATTGTCCTCACATTAACCCCCAAGCTATATAATGGCCCCCACATTAGACCCCAAACTATATAATGGCTCCCGCATTAGCCCCCAAACTATATAATGGCCCCTGCATTATCCTCCAAACTGTATATTGACCCCTGCATTAGCTCCCAAACTATATAATGGCCCCCACATTGACTCCCATGCTGTATAATGGCCTCCACATTTTATCAGGGTCCCCCCCACACACTGTGTCAGGGTTCCCCACACTGTATTGCCGCCATTGTTTATGATGCCTCCACATCACACGACCAGTTATTATAAAAATAAAAAACATATGCTCACCTAAACCAGGATCCTGATGCGTCCGTAGGCAAGGCTTGGTCAGACCAATACGCTGATGTCATAGCGCCGAAACATACACATAACATTACTTGCGCTGGAACTCTGAAGTGTTGTGTGTTCGCCGGTGCCTCTGCCATTGTATCACCAACGGAGAGCGGCACTGCAGAGAGATTGTTTCTCCCTGCACTACCGCACAGCTCAACTATATCGGTGTGCTTTGCATGCCAATATAGTTAACAGTAGCGTGGCTCTGGGTGATCCCCTCTGAGCTCATTGTCCAGAGCGACCGCACCCTCTGCCCTCCCGGTAGCTTCACTACTGGGATGCTAAATTTATTTTGTTCATTGTACATGAAAAAGGTCTAGTTATGTTATCCATTTGTACTGAAGAAAGGCTGGTTTAGTTTTGGAGCTATAAAGTTTGTCATGGACAATAAACCTTATGGTATTTTGATATAAAAACCCTGGGCTTGTGTATATCGAAGCAGCTACCATTGAGCTAAAACCCTACATAGCTTATACCCTACAGGAGAAAAAGAGAGAGAGAGAGAACTGCACTAAACATAAGGGCTTATGTGGCGCCCCTGAGGGTTCGGTCGCCACAGAGGTGTTGCCTCTCAGCCAGAGATGTGGCATCTCACTCTCAGGTAAGGAAGGAGTACAGCTCAGGACCCTAACACCTGCATTCATTACACCACACTTCAGAGGGCAGGGCGAGATTGCTCCTACAGGAGAGCACAGTCTCTGGTCCCTGGCTGGAGTGGGGGGGGAACCAAGTGAGGGGGAACCATGTAGTGGGTGTGGGTGGAGGAAGTAGCTTAGGGGAGCACATGAGAGGAAGGTATAAATTGGGAAGCCATTTTAGTGAGTTGAGTTCAGTCAGAGGAGGAGAAGTGGAGGAGCAGAGGCTCTGCAGGAGCTCTGCTCCAGAGGCGGGCCTAGTCAGTGAGGCCTAAGTCTGAAGAGAAGGAGGGAAGAGAGGAGAGGGAGCAGGAGAAAGGCTCCAGGAATCAGGAAAGGACCCCAGGGATACGGGCCGTGCAGAAGGTCACCCGTACGCACGCATCTGCCAGGCGGTGGAGGGGTCATGCCATCTAAAGGGAACCGGTCCCTCAACTAGCGGAGGACTTTATGCCCAACTAGAAACCAGAGGCTGCAGAACTTCATGTCCTATAGCCACAAGTCCACGTCAGTCTCACCAAGAAGGTAGCCACATAGGACCCAGGGGACGGAACAGACGTCGCCCGCCAAGGCCCGCGGGTACCGGATTGGAGATACTAGGTGTGAGGTGCAGGAAGAAGGCCAGAGAGCGAGGACACACAGAAGGGGGTCCTGCTAAGTACTCCGGAGTTACCTGGGGGTAGACTGAACCCCTCCCTGAGTAAACACAGGACGACGAGGGCAGTTACATGGATCCCTGTAATCTGGACTGCAACAACTGTGAGTAAAGATCCTGGGACTGCACTTCCTTGTTTCTGTGTTTCTTGCTGCTCCATCAACCCCTGCACTACAACTCCCAGCACAAGCTACAACATCTACACTGCCCTGGAGCTAGCTCTTCCTGTGGAGAGCCACACCATCCCTGCTGCAGTAACATCAGCTTCAGAGGACTGCTCTGCAGCGGCGGCTCCCCTTTTAGCCACATTCCACAGGTGGCATCACAAACTTTGTATATAAACTATAAACCCCCATCCATATCCCCTTTTTATTGACCGCCCTGGGTCACGGGCCGGGTCACCGCCACTGTGACATACCCCACGGCCCAGGGGGCGCGTCATACTTGGCGTCATGAACAAGATATGTAACCCACCCGTTATCACCGGGTATTGTGCGCCTAGAGACTGTGTTTTGTACTGAATGTGGCGCCCGCCCCAGAAGAACGGGCACCATTATGTGCGAGCCAAAAGACAACAAGAGATCACCTCCCATCGTGGGCCATGTCCCAGAATGGCGCCAAAAGCACGGCCCACCCACTGCAACTGTGGCCATAACCCTGGACCTGTCGATCGGTCTGGTGGAGACGCCCCCAGATGTGACCGACAGCAAGCAGACATGGGACTGCCCCAGAAAGGGGAGAGGGAAGAATAAAACTGAGAGACGGGGTGTGGTCTGGGCCCATCTAGACAGATCACACCCGGCAGGGAACATGAAAGGAGGAGAGACCGGAATCCCTGCCAGCGGCCTGCTACAACTGGGGTCGCCCCTCACCCTGGAGGGGTTAGTTGCCAGGCTTTCACCGGGAGGATTCAGAGTTCTTCTACGTCGGGATGGAAGACCTGATCCAGAGGATGGAGAGGGCCCAACAAGATGCTATCACAAGCTGGATAAAGGAGATGGTGGAAAGGATGGCAAGCCGGCAGCAGGCAACACTACCAAGCACTGGCAGCACCCCAGCCTTGGTGGATCTGGACCAGCGCCAAGAAGCAGAGGGTAGCGCAAGAGCGGCCGTGGGAGCAGGTAAGAGGAGTCTCCCTGTCCCGGGCGCTAGAGCCACTGTCCTGCTCCTGGGCCCCCTGGTGGAACCGCCGATCCCGGGCGCTACTGACACCGGCCCGCTCCTGACACCCCAGCAAGGCCCTCTGCCCCTGGGCGTGGAAGACGCGGACCCATTCCGGACCCTCCTCCCAGGACATCTGTCTCCGGGTGCGCCCGCCCTAGACGTCCTTCAGGCCCCGGAACCGTCACCTCCGGGCACCAGTGACACCGGCCGCTCCTGGGCCCCTTACGGGATCCGCCTCCCCCGACACTTGAATGGGTGTGTAGACACCGTCCCTGGGATTGGTCCGCGGAGGTGAAGGACCAGCGGCTCCCACTCCTACCAGCTCCCCTGCCCCCTTCCATCTGCCGAGGTGAGGAAGATCAATTTGAGTGGGACAACCCTGGGGGAGACCTTATGGGGTTTCCCCAAGAAACTAAAGCAGAGGCGGCCCGCAGAAAAGAGCACTGCAGGAGGGAGCTGGAGCAACTCGAGAGGGAGCGGCACATCCGACGGGTGCGTTGGGAGAAGCTGGAGGCCCGGAACATGGAGGAGAAGGCCAGGGCCCGCAAAGACAGGAGGGCAGCATATGGAAAGAGGTTGGGGCTTCATCCGGGACCCACAATCCGAGACAGATCTTTTTGTAAAGCGGAGAGACGTGGAGTCCCACCTAAAAGAAGGTCACCCAGACCGGAACCTGAACCCGGGTGATTACGTCACCTACACAAGACACAGAGGTGAAAGGGGCTGGTATGCCCTGAATGTACAACGGGTGGGGAAAGGGAGCGGTTCCTCATCCTACAGCACTGAAGACCCGGCTGGGCCAGCCTAAAGTGGACAAGAGCTTCCACGGAGGGAGTACCACTACTAAGCATAGTAGTTGGAACTTTGAAATGTACATAGTTTCCCATAGGGTGCAGCAGAGACACTGCAAGTTTAAAAAAGAAAAAGTTAAAAGTGTGTTACCCAGTTACCTGGTAAGGGTACCGAAGACTGACAGGCTGAGGACTGTGAGCAGCCAAGAACTGATCTTGTAAATAGTTGCACTTCTTAAAGTGCCCCTTATTGATTTTATAAATATACAACAATGACCTCAGAACAAAAACCCGTTTGGCGTGGCCGAAGACGTGGTCCAACGCCTGGATCACCTATGCTCTGCAGCCACGCTCAGGGCCTATGTTGAGATTTTTCGGACGGGTCCCTCATACTTCAATTTGCTGGTTAGCACCTTACTAAATAAGATGGACACCCGGTTGCAGATCATGCTGTAACCTGTTAAGGAACAGTTTAGATGAAAAATGTTTTATATGTGAAAGAAAATGTTATTTAACAAGTCTTATAATGTTTTGATATAGTAACCTGAAACGTTCAAGAAAATGTGCTGTGACGACCAGCTGCGCTTGGTATCACAGATCCTAGAAGGGTGTATTGATGGATTCCTCCACAAGAGGCCCCCATAACCATTCACACATCTCCACCTTCCATCTCAGACCACCAGAGGGAGCCCGTTAGGGATAGATAAATAGGGAAGGTGGAGCCAGGCAGTAGTTAGTTGTGAGTCGAGTTCAGTCTGGTTTAGCAGTGAGTCCAGTACAGCCTGAGAGGAGTTACCTCAGAGGACAAAAGCCTGTTCCAGCTCCTGCAATTGCTATTCTGCAGTGGAGCTTATCCAGACCAAGACTCAGCGTAGCTCAGAGTGGTGAGCTTTAGGTGTGCCCGCGCCATAAGATCGGTGAAGCACGGCAAGCTGCCGTTAGTGTGAGTAGCCAAGTGAGGGCCCGAGTAGGCTGAAGGCGAGTGAAGGCGAGTGGAGAGTTAGTACATAGGGGGGCAGAGGAGCTTAACTAGCTCACCCCGAGGCAGTTACTGGACACCGGGTCCGAAGCTTACCGGGATCTCTATGACCCAGTAAGATACAACCGGAATCCCTGGAGAACTACAAGTCCCAGGATCGCTTAAGTGCTGATACGTAACAGAGCCAGGAGACACATAGGCCCCACAAGCTGAGGAGCGTGTACTCGAAGAGAAGGCCCTACCAAAAGGTCAGCCAGCGCAGGACAGAGACAAAGTTAGGCCTAGCTCCAGGCAGGTCAGAAACTTACTACGCAGAAGCAAGAAACAGGAGGCCCAAAACCCGCTCATTGGGGAGGATCCTGACATGCACCCTTCGCCCTACAGTGCTCCGGGCCTGAATTTCCATCAGTAAAAGGTACTGAAGTGACTATCGTGTCTGTCCCTGTTCTTGCTCTGACCCGGCTCGGTCTCGCCTGTCCTGCATTCCCCGTCATACACTGCCCTGAGGCCTAGCTCCACCTGTGGGGAGCTATACCATCGAGCTGCCTTATCATCGGCCTCAGTGGACAGCGCAGCGCTGGTGATCCTCACCAGAAGCCACAGGTGGCATCACGAACTCTTTCTTAAAAATTAATAAACATTTACACTTTTAAAGAGTGACCTCAGGGTACGGGCCCGGGAGCCGACCGCCGCAACATCCCCAAGGCTAAAGGCCCGGGTAACCGAGTCATCCCCATCCCCTGGGCTTGTCAATGCCTCCCATAAAGGGAAGAAAAGGTGTTATGTTCATAATCTTCTATGTGATGCATCTAAAATTTTGCATGTCTTTAAAATTGTTTTTACTCTGTTACAGCCCGCGGACGTGCTGTGTTTTACCAGGGGGGTATGTGGTGCCCCTGAGGGTTCGGTCGCCACAGAGGTGTTGCATCTCAGCCAGAGATGTGGCATCTCACTCTCAGGTAAGGAAGGAGTACAGCTCAGGACCCTAACACCTGCATTCATTACACCACACTTCAGAGGGCAGGGCGAGATTGCTCCTACGAGAGAGTACAGTCCCTGGTCTCTGGCTGGAGTGGGGGGGGGGATCAAGGGGGGGGGGGGCATGTAGTGGGTGTGGGTGGAGGAAGTAGCTTAGGGGAGCACATGATTGGAAGGTATAAATTGGGAAGCCATTTTAGTGAGTTGAGTTCAGTCAGAGGAGGAGAAGTGGAGGAGCAGAGCCTCTGGAGGAGCTCTGCTCCAGAGGCGGGCCTAGTCAATGAGGCCCAAGTCTGAAGAGAAGTAGAGAAGAGAGGAGAGGGAGCAGGAGAAAGGCTCCAGGAATCAGGAAAGGACCCCAGGGGTACGGGCCGTGCAGAAGGTCACCCGTACACCCGCATCTGCCAGGCGGTGGAGGGGTCAGGCCATATAAAGGGAACCGGTCCCTCAACTAGCGGAGGACTTTATGCCCAACTAGAAACCGGAGGCTGCAGAACTTTATGTCCTGTAGCCACAAGTCCACGCCAGTCTCACCGAGAAGGTAGCCACATAGGACCCAGGGGACGGAACAGACGTCGCCCGCCAAGGCCCGCGGGTACCGGATTGGAGATACTAGGTGTGAGGTGCAGGAAGAAGGCCAGAGAGCGAGGACACACAGAAGGGGGTCCTGCTAAGTACTCCGGAGTTACCTGGGGGTAGACTGAACCCCTCCCTGAGTAAACACAGGACGACGAGGGCAGTTACATGGATCCCTGTAATCTGGACTGCAACAACTGTGAGTAAAGACCCTGGGACTGCACTTCCGTGTCTCTGTGTTTCTTGCTGCGCCATCAACCCCAGCTCTACAACGCCCAGCACAACCTACAACATCTACACTGCCCTGGAGCTAGCTCTTCCTGTGGAGAGCCAAACCATCCCTGCTGCAGTAACATCAGCTTCAGAGGACTGCTCCGCAGCGGCGGCTCCCCTTTTAGCCGCATTCCACAGGTGGCGTCATGAACTTTGCATATAAACTATAAACCCCCTATCCATATCCCCTTTTTATTGACCGCCCGGGTACCCCACGGCCCAGGGGGCGCGTCACTTACACACAACAGAAGAAAAAAAGAAAATGAGAAGACTCTGCTGACCAAAAGAGCTTACACACTAAAGAAGAAAGAGTGAGAGAGGACACTGCTGACAATAGGAGCTTACACAATATATAATAGAGAGATGTACCCACTGACACTAAAGATGGAAAATGACTCTGCCACACAAACTGTGCTCCACTGGAAACGCTTTTGTGTCACCCTGGCCTGGATGCCACAAGTGTAATTAAAGCTGTGTCTGAGAGCAAGGGGGAGGTTCTCTAGTCAGGGGAACATTAGCATGCAATGCCTCCTGTCTCAGGCCAGTAGGGGGAGCTGGCTGCCCCTATAAAAGCTGGTGCTGGGGGCAGGGTTAGAGAGAACTGGATGGCCTGTCTCAGCATTGAGACTTGTCCCAGAGCAGAACAGGGACAGACAGTTGCACTGCATCTAAGAGGAAGTGTGGCAGTAGGAGAGCCACCAGCCAGAGACGAGAGGCGAAGAGAGCCTGTCTTGGCAAATCAGAGACTGACCTTACCAGACTTTGGTGTCTGAGGCTGGAAGGATTCCACATCCCCCAGCAGAGAACCAGTCCGCAAGGGACTGTATATTCCTTGGCCTAAGAAGCCTGGAGGCCCTGCCACAACCGAAGGGACCAGTAAAGCCGTACAAGGCTGGGAGCAGAAAGGAACCCACGTCGCAGGCCATACAGGCGAGAATACACGGAAAGCTCGGAAACGCGGGCTGTTACCCTATCAGGAGGAGATAGCCAGAAGGAGCGCAGAAAGCACGGTAGGCCTACACCCTCACCCTGACCAGGGCCAATTTCCTCGTTGCTCTCAGACATCCAGGTCCCCTCCTAGCTGGGACTGTTTATGGGTCAGTTTACCTGTTTCAGTAAAGACCCTGGACTGCAACCTATTGTCTGTGTGCTCCTTCGCGTCTCCAGCACTACCGGCACTGGGACCCTCCCACCATCCACTATACTGCCCTGGGGCCGCACTCTTCCCGTGGGGAGTCACACTACCCTAGCTGCACACCTCATCAGCCCCAGCGGTCTGCATGCAGCGGCGGTTCCTAATAACCGCAAATCCACGGGTGGCGTAGTCGGACATAAACATCAGCACATAACGGACTACCACTGGCCTGACCACCCTGAGCCATGGAACCGGGTTGCCACTACTACTCCCATCGTTCCCCTACTGCCCGGATCCGAGTGCCCCATGGCCCAGGGGGCGAGTCAGCTTTGGCGTAGTCGGCAGGATTTCGTGCCCGCAACCACCGGGTACTGCGTGCCTGAAAAAGACTTTTGTAACTTACCTGTGGCGAAGCTTCCCGCCGTCCGGAGTCGTTTCCCGCCATCCGGAGCCGATTCCCGCCATCAGACGCCATCTTGGACCGTTTCCCGCCATCTTCTGCCGTCTTCCCGCCATCCGCAGCTGTTTCCCGCCATCGGACGCCATCTTCAGGACGCCGCGCGGGAAGAAGAGGGGCATGGACGTCAAAACCGCGCGAAGCTCCGCCCCACGCACCGACGCTGCGCAAGGTCCTGGAAGGGAGAGAGAGCGACGCTGACGTCATCAGGACGCGACGCCAGGTCCTCGTCCATAGCAGCAGCAGCGGAGCCGCGGCCTACAGAAGAGGATCGTCGGAAGGTAGGCCACGCTTGACTAGGGGGGAGGAAGATGTCGGACACAGAGGCCCCCACTACCACCAACTCAGCTGCAGCAGCGGTGATGCCCTTTTCCCTGGCCTACATCCCTGGAGCGGCCTGGCTGCCCAAATACTCAGGGGAGCCCCATGCCCTAACTGACTTCAAGGAAAGGCTATACAGTTTGTTCCACGTTTACCCCCCTGCACATTATCAGAACGCAAAGGGCATGCTAAGAGAGATGAAAGAAGCTGGGGTCATTAGAGACAGCTGTAGCCCCTGGGCAGCCCCCTTGGTTCTGGTCAAAAAGAAAGACGGCACCATGAGAATGTGCGTAGACTATAGACAAATCAACCGTATCACCCACAAAGACGCGTATCCGCTGCCTAGAATAGAGGAGTCTTTAGCCGCACTAAAATCAGCTAACTTCTTTTCTACTTTGGACCTTACTAGCGGGTACTGGCAGGTTCCTGTGGCAGAGGCTGACAAGGAGAAGACCGCCTTCACCACCCCGATGGGACTGAGTGAGTTCAACTGTATGCCTTTCGGGCTCTGCAACGCACCAGGGACCTTCCAGCGGCTGATGGAATGCTGTCTAGGGCACCGAAACCTCGAGACAGTCCTCCTTTACCTGGACGACGTGATCGTCTATTCGAAAACCTACGAGGACCATCTAAAGCACCTGGCCGAGGTGTTCGAAGCCCTGGCAGGCTATGGCCTGAAGGTGAAACCATCGAAGTGTCACCTGCTGAAACCAAAGGCCCAGTACCTAGGGCATGTGGTAAGCGCGGAAGGAGTGGCCCCCGACCCTGACAAGGTCACGGCAATCAAGAGCTGGCCAAGCCCCTCGAACTTCAAAGAGGTGAAACAGTTTCTCGGGTTGGTAGGCTACTACCGAAGGTTCATCCCCGGGTTCACCAAGATGGCAGCTCCTATGCAGGACCTCCTGATCGGGCAGTCTAAGTCCAGGAGCCAAAAGCCGCCCTTCAAGTGGGATAAACCGGAAGAGGAGTCCTTCCGCCAGCTAAAGGTGGCCCTCACAGGGGACGAGATCCTGGCCTACCCTGATTATGGCCAGCCTTTCATTCTCCACACAGATGCCAGTAAAAAGCGTAAAAGCCGTCCCACCAACGTCAAGGTGTACCCAAATTCCAAATTCGGGATGGTTCTAACCTCTTTTAGACTTTTTTTGATCAAAAACAGTATTTACTAAGTACCCAATGTTATCTATATGCACTATTGCTTTTACTTATTTACTTACAGCAGGGTATTTATTTATTTATTTTGTTTCTGTCTGGGGTTTTCTCATATTGTGTAGAGAGCTGTGGGGTCCATCATTCTGTATGCTGGGGACTGTGGGGGTATTACAATGTGTCAGGGTGACTAGCGGCATTATACTGTGTGTGGGCTGACTGGAGGCATCATACTGAGTGTATATAGGGAGCTGTGGGGCATAATACTGCATGTGGGTTGTGGGGGCACTGCTCAGGAGAGCGCTTTGGGGCATAATACTATGTAGTGATTGTAGTGGGAACCATTTTCTTTTGCTGGCTGTAGAGGGATCATATTATGTGGGTAGCTGAGGGTGCATCATGCTGTGTGAGAGACTGTGCGGACATCATATTTTGTGGAGATGTTGTGGATGCAAAATACTGTTTGAAGGCAGGGGCTGTGGAGGCATCATACTGTGTGAGGGATGTCATGGCATCATACAGTGTGTGGGGGATTGTGGGGTAATCATACTGTGTGTGGGCGATTGTAGAGGCATCATACTGTGTTGGGGCAAATGTTGATCAAAATACAAAAGATGAATAACAGAAGATGTATAATTTACTGCTCTTCATAAGCTTTATATAAAGCAGTAAACTATATGATTTTGATTAGCTGCTACAAGTGCGATTACATGTTGCAATAAGCCCTAACATAACATGTATTAACAGTAGCAGCTATTCAAAAGCCATAAAGGGAATCTGTCAGCAGGTTTTTGCTATGAAATCTGAAGATTGCATGATATAGAGGTTAAAATACTGAATTCAACGATTTGTCACTTATCAGGCTGTGTGCTGTTGTTTACTTAAAATGCAGGTTTTATGACTGGGACCTTATCACTGCTGGAAATACAGCAGCTACAGCAGCGCATAAGTCATAGTTTGACCCCGCCCCCTCCTGTGATAAGCAGCTCACTGTGTACAGACTATCTACAGTGCAAACCAAAAGTTTGGACACACCTTCTCATTTAAAGATTTTTCTGTATTTTCATGACTTTGAAAATTGTACATTCACACTGAAGGCATCAAAACTATGAATTAACACATGTCGAATTATATACTTAACAAAAAAGTGTGAAACCATGACCATGTCAGAGATTGACAAGTTAACAGTCCCTGGCTGAGCTCTGCTCCACCTGTGCCTGTTAGATGCAGATCCTAGCTATATGTCACAGTCATTATCTGGTGGTTATGGGGCGGGGTTACCCCATGAGCCAGCTCCATAAACTCGCTAACAGCTTGCACCCTACATGTGTGGTGTATGTCGCTTTAAAGTTCTAAATCATTTTTATGTTTATGTTTCCCAATTGGACAGTGAGAGGAATTTTAAGTTCTATCTTAGGAAAAATTAAAAATTGTAATGAAATATTTTACCTGTTCTAATAAAGAGTGCATTTTTGTCAGAATACAATAAAAAGGCTAAAACTAAAACACTTTAGTCTGAAACTCTGAAGATGTAATTTGCTGCTAGGAAAAAAGCCAGGAGGATATATTAGCTTCGCTATTGATAAGACGTCAAAGATGATGAACTATACCAAAGCAAAGCATAATATCCTTTATCCTTGGACTAAATGGAAGTATTTCTTCTGAGTTTGCAATTGATCCCACACCTAATTTATCTTCTCAGTCACCGTTCTTGAGTAAAAGAGCAAAATTTTTGTTTCATCAAACAAAGTGTAATCATGTTATGTCCACTTCCTTTTCAGAGTGTAAAAGCGGTAAAAGATTTTTCAGTGTCAAAACCCAATTGTCTCTAACAAAACTGACCCTAACTTTTTTATCATATCATACAACTTCTCCTCTTCAATGACTCCCTCGAATAAAACTAAAACAAAAAAGAACTACATTCATTACTTTATCATCCACACAGCAGTAGTGATATAGATGATAAAATAACAGACATCATTAAAAGGAACCTGTCATGAGGATTTTATACATTAAAGGGGCTGTCCACTTTCAGGAAAGTGGGCCTCAAATTCTGTAAAATACCTAAAATAACCCTGTCACCAGGTACTCACCTTCTCTGGGTACAGTGCCAGCTCTTAGTTGCTCTTCTAGTCACAGTGTTTTAGGTAAAGCTGTGAGGGCACCAAATTCAGTGATTAGCTAGAGCACTGATGTGTGCTGTTGATGTGACCATCACTACAACTAAAACACTGAGATTAGAGCAGTATCAGGGAGCTGCTGCTGGACCCAGATAGGGTTTGAAAATGCTTAGTTTGTTAATTTAGTAATTTTTCAAGTTTTTCAAGTTTTGGGGCCAGCTTTCCTGAAAGTGAACAACCCTTTTAAACTAGGGATGGGCAATTAATTTTTGAATGAAGCCACAATAGATATTGTGACTGTTTTGGAGGGCCTAACCTCAAGTTGAACCTAATTCTGCTCATTATTATTGTTTTAGATTAATTTTTATCACTTAAAATTGAGTAGATTTAAAGGGAATCTGTCACCAGATTTTGCTATCTCATCTGAGAGCAGTATGATGTAGGAAAAGAGACCCTGATTCCAAAAATGTATCACTTAATTTAACATCTAGCAGTTGTGACACAATCAGAGTTCTTAGATGTAGGGTGAAGCAGAGCTCAGAGAGCTAACCCTGCCCACACCAGGCTCTCTATGTACAGTACAGGCCAAAAGTTTGGACACACCTTCTCATTTTAAGATTTTTCTGTATTTTCATGACTTTGAAAATTGTACATTCACACTGAAGGCATCAAAACTATGAATTAACACATGTGGAATTATATACTTAACAAAAAAGTGTGAAACAGCTGAAAATATGTCTTATATTCTAGGTTCTTCAAAGTAGCCACCTTTTGCTTTGATGACTGCTTTGCACACTCTTGGCATTCTCTTGATGAGCTTCAAGAGGTAGTCACCGGAAATGGTCTTCCAACAATCTTGAAGGAGTTCCCAGAGATGCTTAGCACTTGTTGGCCCTTTTGCCTTCACTCTGCGGTCCAGCTCACCCCAAACCATCTCGATTGGGTTCAGGTCTGGTGACTGTCGAGGCCAGGTCATCCGGCGTAGCACCCCATCACTCTCCTTCTTGTCAAATAGCCCTTACACAGCCTGGAGGTGTGTTTGGGGTCATTGTCCTGTTGAAAAATAAATGATGGTCCAACTAAACGCAAACTGGACGGAAAAGCATGCCGCTGCAAGATGCTCTGGTAGCCATGCTGGTTCAGTATGCCTTCAATTTTGAATAAATCCCCAACAGTGTCACCAGCAAAGCACCCCCACACCATCACACCTCCTCCTCCATGCTTCACAGTGTGCACCAGGCATGTAGAGTCCATCCGTTCACCTTTTCTGCGTCACACAAAGACACGGTGGTTGGAACCAATGATCTCAAATTTGGACTCATCAGACCAAAGCACAGATTTCCACTGGTCTAATGTCCATTCCTTGTGTTCTTTAGCCCAAACAAGTCTCTTCTGCTTGCTGCCTGTCCTTAGTAGTGGTTTCCTAGCAGCTATTTTACCATGAAGGCCTCCTGCACAAAGTCTCCTTTAACAGTTGTTGTAGAGATGTGTCTGCTGCTTGAACTCTGTGTGGCATTGACCTGGTCTCTAATCTGAGCTGCTGTTAACCTGCAATTTCTGAGGCTGGTGACTCGGATAAACTTATCCTCAGAAGCAGAGGTGACTCTTGGTCTTCCTTTCCTGGGGCGGTCCTCATGTGAGCCATTTTCTTTGTAGTGCTTGATGGTTTTTGCAACTGCATTTGGGGACACTTTCAAAGTTTGCCCAATTTTTCGGACTGACTGACCTTCATTTCTTAAAGTAATGATGGCCACTCGTTTTTCTTTACTTAGAATTTGTATTATGGCGGCAAGAAAAAACAGCTAACAGTCTATTCAGTAGGACTATCAGCTGTGTATCCACCTGACTTCTGCACAACACAACTGATGGTCCCAACCCCATTTATAAGGCAAGAAATCCCACTTATTAAACCTGACAGGGCACACCTGTGAAGTGAAAACTAGAGATAAGCGTTGTTCTACTCGAACTGTTCGCCAATCTCAAATTCGAGCTGTTTTGGGCGGTGTTCGAGCCGTTCGGCGAACACGAACAATTTGAGAAAAATTCGGCTGTTCGAGGTTATGTTCGATAACTGTTCGTGCACCAAAATCATAACTGGATTTTTTCTCAGTAATGATGAAAATTAATGTTATTACGCAGTTTGAGTGTACAGCGGGGTGGGGGGAGGGGCAGGGGATGGATCTCTGCAGGAACAATGAAGATCTCCATTTTTTTTTCTCTTTCCCGCATTTGCAGTGGGGAGGTGCAATCTGTCAGCCTATCAGCAGCGCACACACGGAGCGAAGTGCTTTTTTTCACACAAACAAGGGCATGTGTCATTGGCAGTGTATGTCACATGTCCTTGCCCTATAAGACCAAGCCATTTTCCCCGTCGCCACCATTTTCTCACTGCTGCAGCTGCGTGTTAGACGGCACCGCTGTTGCTGTGTGCGCTATACCTTGTTAATTTCAAGCCAATTTTCGCACAAATCTACAGATAGCTTGGGAGTAGGGAATAGTTGTGATTGCAGTCCTTTTAAGGACTAGGTTACAGCATTTCCTACGACTTTTATCAGGCAGGTCTGTGCTCTTAAATAGATAGATTGTGGGAGTAAAGACTAATTGTAATTGGAGTCCTTTTCAGGACTAGGTTACATCAGTTCCTATCAGTTTTTGCCAGGCAGGTCTGTGCCAGTGCTGTGCAAGTTTTTTTCACAGCATTTGGCTGAATCTAGCAAAGCTAATCCTTTTTGGCCTATTGCAGAGTGTGTTAGTCAGTGGAGTAGCCTATCTGTGTTGCAAGATATACCACCTGTGTATAGAATACCAATTTTTTTACTGCACCTAGTGAAGTAAAATCTTTTGGGCATAGCATCATTCTATTAGTCCATCTATACTGACCTCCATCAGGTTGCAAATTGAATATAATTTTTTTCTGCATCTAGCTCTGAAAAAATATTGGGATTCTAGCTGTGTGTGGGACTTGTTCTATTAATCCATCTATACAGACCTCCATCAGGTTGCAAACTGAATATATTTTTTTCTGCATCTACCTCTGAAAAAATATTGGGCTTCTAGCTGTGTGTGGGACTTGTTCTATTAATCCATCTATACAGACCTCCATCAGGTTGCAAACTGAATATATTTTTTTCTGCATCTACCTCTGAAAAAATATTGGGCTTCTAGCTGTGTGTGGGACTTGTTCTATTAATCCATCTATACAGACCTCCATCAGGTTGCAAACTGAATATATTTTTTTCTGCATCTACCTCTGAAAAAATATTGGGCTTCTAGCTGTGTGTGGGACTTGTTGTATTAGTCCATCTATACTGACCTCCATCAGGTTGCAAACTGAATATATTTTTTTCTGCATCTACCTCTGAAAAAATATTGGGCTTCTAGCTGTGTGTGGGACTTGTTCTATTAATCCATCTATACAGACCTCCATCAGGTTGCAAACTGAATATATTTTTTTCTGCATCTACCTCTGAAAAAATATTGGGCTTCTAGCTGTGTGTGGGACTTGTTGTATTAGTCCATCTATACTGACCTCCATCAGGTTGCAAACTGAATATATTTTTTTCTGCATCTACCTCTGAAAAAATATTGGGCTTCTAGCTGTGTGTGGGACTTGTTCTATTAATCCATCTATACAGACCTCCATCAGGTTGCAAACTGAATATATTTTTTTCTGCATCTAGCTCTGAAAAAATATTGGGCTTCTAGCTGTGTGTGGGACTTGTTCTATTAATCCATCTATACAGACCTCCATCAGGTTGCAAACTGAATATATTTTTTTCTGCATCTACCTCTGAAAAAATATTGGGCTTCTAGCTGTGTGTGGGACTTGTTGTATTAGTCCATCTATACTGACCTCCATCAGGTTGCAAACTGAATATATTTTTTTCTGCATCTACCTCTGAAAAAATATTGGGCTTCTAGCTGTGTGTGGGACTTGTTCTATTAATCCATCTATACAGACCTCCATCAGGTTGCAAACTGAATATATTTTTTTCTGCATCTACCTCTGAAAAAATATTGGGCTTCTAGCTGTGTGTGGGACTTGTTCTATTAATCCATCTATACAGACCTCCATCAGGTTGCAAACTGAATATATTTTTTTCTGCATCTACCTCTGAAAAAATATTGGGCTTCTAGCTGTGTGTGGGACTTGTTGTATTAGTCCATCTATACTGACCTCCATCATGTTGCAAACTGAATATATTTTTTTCTGCATCTACCTCTGAAAAAATATTGGGCTTCTAGCTGTGTGTGGGACTTGTTCTATTAATCCATCTATACAGACCTCCATCAGGTTGCAAACTGAATATATTTTTGTCTGCATCTAGCTCTAAAAAAATATTTGGCCTTCTAGCTGTGTGTGGGACTTGTTCTATTAGTCCATCTCTACTGACCTCCATCAGGTTGCAAACTGAATATAATTTTTTTCTGCATCTAGCTCTGAAAAAATGTTTGGCCTTCTAGCAGTGTGTGGGACTTGTTCTATTAGTCCATCTATACTGACCTCCATCAGGTTGCAAATTCAAAATAATTTTTTGTCTGCATCTACCTCTGAAAAAATATTTGGCCTTTTAGCAGTGTGTGGGACTTGTTCTATTAGTCCATCTATACTGACCTCCATCAGGTTGCAAACTGAATATCATTTTTTTCTGCATCTACCTCTGAAAAAATATTTGGGCTTCTAGCAGTGTGTGGGACTTGTTCTATTAGTCCATCTATACTGACCTCCATCAGGTTGCAAACTGAATATAATCTTTTTCTGCATCTACCTCTGAAAAAATATTTGGGCTTCTAGCAGTGTGTGGGACTTGTTCTATTACTCCATCTATACTGACCTCCATAAGGTTGCAAACTGAATATAATTTTTTTCTGCATCTACCTCTGAAAAAATATTTGGCCTTCTAGCTGTGTGTGGGACTTGTTCTATTAGTCCATCTATACTGACCTCCATAAGGTTGCAAACTGAATATAATTTTTTTCTGCATCTAGCACTGAAAAAATATTTGGCCTTCTAGCAGTGTGTGGGACTTGTTCTCTTAGTCATCTATACTGACCTCCATCAGGTTGCAAATTCAAAATAATTTTTTGTCTGCATCTACCTCTGAAAAAATATTTGGCCTTCTAGCAGTGTGTGGGACTTGTTCTATTAGTCCATCTATACTGACCTCCATCAGGTTGCAAACTGAATATAATTTTTTTCTGCATCTAACTCTGAAAAAATATTTGGCCTTCTAGCAGTGTGTGGGTCTCATTGTATTAGGCCATCTATACCAAGCTCCACCAGCTTTTCAATTAATAATAATTTTTCGCTGCATCTAGCCCTGAAAATAATTTTTCTTCCCAATAGTGGTAGCAATAGAAATATGGGGCGCGCTCCTGGCTTACAAAAATATACGCTTCATAACAAAAAACACCAGCTTAGCGCACTGCATTAATAAGATGGCATCATCGTCTCTCCCAGTGCTAGGCCTACTACCCAGGCTAGCATTCTTGTGCCTAAAACACAATGTATGGGTCCGCGCTAGCCACTATGCTGAGGGGTCTAAAGCTGCTGCTAACGCTTTATAACAATTCAATTTGCAGATTTTCACAGAGCTCTTCCACAATGCCCACCCATCGGGACAACAGTTGCCCACCTTCCCTATGGGATCTAGTGGCGAATAGTTGATGCCATTAATCAGAGCGTCAGTTGCCCCGTCGACGTGGCAAGCATACGGTAAGGCATGGGAAGAGTGGACACGACTAGTAGCAGGCAGACGGGTTGACCAATGTGAACAAGCCAGATCACAAGTCACCATAGAATTTCTCCACCAGCTAATGATGAGGGGCATATCAGGGGCGTCAGCGCAGCGGTGTCTGACCGGAGTAGCATTTCACTTCCAACTACTGAATTGGGGAGATGTGACAAAGATTCATCATCAGACAATCCATAAAAGGGTGGAAAAGGGGTCAGCCAAGTCAGGAGTGTAGACGTCCCGTCCCGTGTCACTAAAACTGATTTCTCACATCATATCCCTAACACCATTAACATGACACTCACAATTTGAAGCAACACTACTGTCTACTGCATTTGTGATCGCCTTCTTCGGGGCGCTATGCATAAGCGAATTAGTCCCTCAATCCAAAATTAGCACCAGTGGAGGCTTATTACACCAGGACGTAGTCACAGGCAATAATGCAATACGTCTACGCATACACAAATCGAAAATGGTTCCAGCGGGCAGGGGCACTTGGGTACTTCTACAACCCACAAACGGTACACTGAGTCGGGTAACAATAGTAAAACCATATCTAACCATCAGATCACAAAGTAATTTGTTCCTATCACACATTGATGGGACGCCATTATCAAGATACCAGTTCCAAGCTATATTTAATAAATGCATAACATCGGCAGGGAACCACCCCAAAGATTACGGGACACACTCATTCCGCATAGGCGCGGCCACAGAAGCAGCAAGAGCAGGACTGTCAGAAACGGAAGTTCAGAGGATAGAGAGATGGTGATCCACGTGTTTGGCAAGATACATAAGACCGGACTTGTTATCCTAACGTGGTTTGTTTCTTTTACAGGTGACGCTAAGCCAACAGTGTGGGTGATAGGCCACTCGTATATATATTGGGCAGATTAAAGGGCGAAAGTCCGCCCAGGCAGGAGGAAATTAGAGTTTCATAACACATATTTCAACTGGAGAGGTATTAGAGGCCTGCTATGGCCACAGGTACTAATGGAGGTAATCAAGGTAGGGAGAGAGGCAAGATGTCTGGTCATCTTAGTTATACAGGCCGGGGGAAACAACCTAGGTCATCACAAGAGCGCATAACTAATGGCAATAATGAAACTAGACACTGAGCGCTTCAGAGAATTTTTCACAAAACTAGCTATAGTATGGTCAGAGATTGTGCCGATAGCGGTATGGCAAGGTGCGCGAGACATCACGGCCATCGAACGGACAAGGCGGGTAATAAATATTCGGATGGCAAAATTTAGAAGAGACAGAGGCGGTGTAGTGGTACGACACCGACAACTGGAAGGAGATAAAGCAGGCCTCATACGGCCCGACGGTGTTCACTTCATGGATATTGGACTGGACATATTCCTGTCAGGACTCCAGGACGGAGTGGAACAAGCGTTAAAAGTGATGGGTGGGGGTCAGAGTCCTGAATACGAGTACGCAGGATCCTCCGTGGCCTGGAAATAGAAAGGACATGTTGGAGAGTTACACTTGTTGGCCAAGTTGCCGGAGTGGAGACCCAGGGCATGCTGCAACAAGCTGAATTATTTTAGAAATAAAATGTCTTTCTAATGGAATGAGTATAAAGAGTTAATAAAGCTGTGACTGATCCTCACCCATCCAGTTGTAAGAGTTACATTATTGTATTGTCAAGGAAAGGGGGGCGGTAGGGGGGCTGAGCGTCTGGGTTTGGTTGGGGGTCCCCACAGTCTGCCTAGGCTAGATGCATTTAAAAATTCTTATTAGATACACAGGCGGTGCAGCTTGCTTCGCAGCTGGGCTACTACGCCCAAAGTATTGCCTAGGCTAGATGCAGTTAAAAATTCTACGCTGACTAGCAGACACTGAAGATTTGGAGCAGACCTCTGAGTAAACAGCTCTTCAGACTCAGTCATCTGTGTTACCCCAAGCCATAGTGTATGTAGTTTCTTACAGTTAAAAGGGGGGGGGGGAGCGACCCAACCCACCTGGAATTGACGATGCCAACGTCACGTAAGACACAACAAGGGGACTCCAAAAAGAGTTTCCATTTTTTCCCAAAATTGTGGCACAGACACCACTTAACCCTAGAATGCATACCTGGGGCCTCGCAGTCCCGCCCTGTTAATTGTTTTCTATTTTCTGCAAGATTACTTTAGTTAGAATTTTGAAACTCTAGGTATTCTTCATGTATATAGTTGTTTGTCATTTGAGTTTGAGTTATTCAATGTTATTTGCACACGGGCCTAAAAGGCCCCAGGTATATGAAAGTGTAGATTTTTATGGTCATGCGTTCTAGGGTTAAGTGGCATCAATTGCCCCACAGTTGCTTAAAACGGTTGGTGAGGTGATATTACCAAATCCTCAAGCTTTTAGCCTCCCAAGGATAACACAGGATTAGAAAAGTCCTTGCGAATCCATGATTTGTTCATCTTTATGAACGTGAGTCTGTCTACATTCTCAGTGGACAGTAGTGTTGAGCCACCCCCGTAGTGTTCGAGTTCGGTTCGGTTCGTCGAACACCCGTGTGTTCGCCGAACTGTTCGTCGAACTGTTCGTCGAACACCTTCGAACACCGTTAAAACCAATGGCTGGCAAACAAAAACACATAGAAACACATAGAAAACACCTTCAAAGGTGTCCAAAAGCTGACAAACTGCTCAGAAGACACAACTAACACATGGAAAAGTGACAAGTACATATAGTCATGCGAAAAGAAAAGAGGTGGAGGAGTAAAAGGAGGGGGAGACACAGATATAGGCATGTCATGCCCTTCTAAAATCCAAAAAGTGAGAAGCCGAGACGGCCAGTCCGCTCCTGCCCGTGCCACCTCCGTGTCGCCGGGTTTGTGCCAGAGCCGCGGTGAACCCTGACGGCCAGCCCCCCTCTCCCAATACTGGTGCCTGTCCGCTGGTGGGTCGAGAGAGCCCCCCTGTGGTGGAGGCAGCTCTAAGCTTTTTAATTTAAATTGTCCCTCTAATTTGAATGAATACACTTTAAATCCATTTACAAGGATCTATTGGAGGGCAAGTCTCATGCCAGCAGCCGCGTAATTCCAGCTCCAGTAGCGTCCACTAAAGCTGCTGCATTTAAAAAGCTTTTATAAGGATCGAGCTCGGCTGTCCACCGCAAGGCATCCTAGTGCCAGTCCCAGCCCCTATGCCTTGGGGTGCCTCCTGATGCTCTTCACTAAGTATCCCGTGGTCCCGAAGCATTTCCTTTGAAAAAATTAAGTGTCCAAACTACAGGTGGTGTAGCTTGCTTAACAGCCGGGATAATCCGCTGACTAGCAGACACTGCTACTAGGCACAAAGTATTTCCTGGGCTAGATGCAGTTAAAAATTTGTAAGTAGATACTCTCGTTGGATGCTGAGAAAGCATTCCATAGAGTCTCCTGGCACGCCATATATGATTCTCTTAAAAAGCTTGGGGTAGGGGTCTAGGGGACCCTTTTATAGCCAAAATCACGGCCCTGTATCGCAATACGTCACCTAGGCTGAAGATAAATGGAACTGTAGCACCGAGGGCTCGGTTGCTACAGACGTATTGCACCTCACCCAGAGGTGTGATATCTCACTCTCAGATAAGGATGGAGTGTGGATCAGGACCCGACATCTGCATGCATTACACCACATTGCCGTGGGGCAGGGCGACCAATATGCCCCTGAGATGGGCACGACAGTCCCTGTCCCTGGCTGGAGTGGGGGGAGGGAACACTGAGGAAGGGGAACCCTGCAGTGCAGGAGCAGGGAGGAAGCAGTTCCTGGGTGCATTGAGAAGGGAGTATAAAAGGTGGGCACCATCTTAGTTCAGTGCAGAGAAGTCTGAGCAGAAGTGGCAGGGAGCAGGGGCTCTGCATGAGCTCTGCTCCGGAGGCGGGCCTAGTAACAGAGGCCCAGGCCTGCAAGAGGGAGAAGGAAGGAAGAGGAGCGGAGAAGGCTCCAGGAACGAGGAATGAAGGGATCCCAGGGGTGCGGACGGGCGAGTCGCCACCGCACGCCCGAATCCACCTGCGTGGAGGGGTCAGGCCAAAGGGGGAGACCGGTCCCCGAACTAGTGGAGGCAGGAAACGACCCTCAGCTAGAAACCGGAGGCTCTGACATTTTATGTGGCGCAGCCCCTTGCTCCACCCGCTAGGAAGGCACCACATAGGGTCAGGGAAACTGGCGCCAAGTTTACCAAGAGGAGGCCCGATGCAGCCGGACAGAAGTGTTGGTAAGAAAGGCCAGACAAAGGACACACAAAGGGGGTCCTGTGAAGCGCTCCAAAGTTATCTGGGAGTTGTCTGAGCCCCTCACCTGGTGAGCACAGTACGACGTGGGCAGCCGTTACCTGCAGACGTGGTCTGGATAATAAGAACTGTGAGTAAAGGCCCTGAACTGCATCACTGACTCCGTGTCGTTACTGCTGCTGCCCTGCACCATCACCCCCATCCTCCGCATACACTGCCCTGAGGCTATACTCCTCCCGTGGGGAGTTATGCTACGCTCTGCTGCACCCACAACACCAGCCTCAGCGGTCTGCCCTGTAGCGGCGGTTCACTCTGACCGCAATCCACGGGTGGCGTAGTCGGACATTTAAACATCAAAACCACATAAATAGTTCCGCCACTGGTTTGACCGCCCTGAGCCACGGAACCGGATCGCCGCCACGAAGACTACAACCACCAGCATCCACCAAAAAGGGTCCGGCTCCGGGTGTCCCAAGGCCCAGGGGGTGCGTCAGAACATTTTCATCACCTTTCACAATCACCAATGGGACAAGGCAGGGATGTCCTCTGTCCCCTCTCTTATACATCCTAGTGACGGAGCACCTGCTCTTATCAATTCGCCATAACCCCAATATTAGGTGGATTGAGGTGGGAGGCACCGAGTACAAGTGCTCTCTATTTGCTGATGATGTCCTAGTATATATCACTCAATCACATATATCCATCCCTGCTGTTATGGCTGAAATAGATCACTTTGTTACATGGTAAAATTTTAAAATCAATGCAGCGAAGTCTGAGGCCCTCGATGTCTCCCTCCCTAAATCCATATAGGATTCCATCCAGTCCAACTTTCCTTTTGCCTGGCCCTCACAGGGTATCAAATACTTAGGAATTCCTATTCATAGAGACCTCTCCCATCTATGTTATCTTAATTTTGGGCCCTTTATTGAACAATTCCATACAGACCACGGTTGGCAAGTTAGAACTGTAAGATTCACTACGTGAACCACTGGTGTTTTGTGGAAAAGCACATGTACACCGCGTTCCAAATTATTATGCAAAAAGTGTTTAGGAGTGATAAGGGAAGAATTTGTTTGTTTGTCAGTTAAACTCATTGATGGTGATGTGTGTCAGGGCTCTTTATATCACTGTAAGCAATTGCAGACACCTGTGCTAATTAGTTTGGCAGGTGTGTCCAATGAAAGGCAAGACTACTTAAGAAGGCTCTCTCACATTATTAAGCAGCCTACATTTTCTGCCAAAATGGGAAAGAAAAAGGATGTGTCGGCTGCTGAGAAGCAACAAATTGTGGAGTGTTTAGGTCAAGGCATGACTACAATCAACATTGTGCGATGATCAGGATGAAGTGTCTTGGCAATCAAGAAGTATGTAGCTGATTCACAGTACACACGTGTGCGTGCTGATAAGGGCAAATTGAGGACTCTTTCCTACAGGCAATTACGTCAGGTTGAAACAGCAGCGGCAAAAAAGCCTTGTCATAGCAGCAGACAAGTTTTTGAAGCTGCTTGTGCCTCCAACGTCCCCCGAACAACAAGATGCAGGGTCCTTCAGAGGTTTGCAGCTGTGCATATGCCATCCTGTCGACCTCCTCTATCCACTTCACACAAGCAGAAACGGCTCCAGTGGGCCAAACATTACATGAAGACTGATTTCAAAACTGTTTTGTTCACGGATGAGTGCCGTGCAGCGCTCGATGGTCCAGATGAATGGAGTGGAGGATGGCTGGTTGATGGACACCCCACGCAAACACGGCTACAGCGCCAACAAGGAGGAGGTGGAGTAATGTTTTGGGCTGGAATCATGGGGAGAGAGATTGTCGGCCCCTTTAGGATCCCTGAAGGCGCTAAAGATGAACTCCATAATGTATGTGGATTTTCTCAAACAGCACTTCCTGCCATGGTTCAAGAAGAAGAACCGTGTATTTCACAGCAAGATCATTTTTCTGCATGATAATGCACCATCTCATGCTGCACATAAAACATCTGCATCTCTGGCTGATATGGGCATAAAAGGGGACAAACTTATGGTGTGACCCCCATGCTCCCCTGACCTCTACCCCATTCAGAACCTTTGGAGCATCATTAAAAGGAGTGTCTATGATGGCGGGAGGCAGTTCACATCTAAGCAACAGCTCTGGGAGGGTATTCTGTCCTCATGCAAAACAATTGAAGCAGAAACCATCCAAAACCTGACAAATTCAATGGACGAGAGAGTTCAGAAGCTCCTTTCGAACAAGGGGTCCTATGTGAAAATGTAACATCACCTAGAATAAAGTTTTGAGTTGAAAACTGTTTGATTTCAGTTTCTAACAACCTGCTAATGCTTAGAATTTCAAAAATGACCATTTTTTTGGTCTTTATTAAAATGAAAAGGTTGATCGAAAAGTTTGGGGGATCTAAGAGTGTGGCAACCCAGTAGTCATGATTACTTCGAATTCTGACAATATGAGGGTCATGCTGCAGGTAGTGCAGCAAGAAGGCACTTATGTGTCTTGCGCATCTCGGAGCCCCAAAATTATTTTCCGGGCTAGATGCAGCTAAAAATTATTTTTAATTTTAAATCTGGTGAAGCTTATTATAGATGGCCTAATAGGATCAGTGCTGCACACTGCTACAAAGCCCAAATTATTTTCCAGTCAAGATACAGATAAACATGATTAGTAATTTGAAAGCTTAAAACGGTTGGTAGGGTGATTTTAACCAATCATCAAGCTTTTACTCTCCCCAGGATGACACAGGGGTAGAAAAGTCGTTTCGGATCCATGATTTGTTCATCTTTATGAACGTGAGTCTGTCTACATTATCAGTGGAGAGCCGCGTGCGCTTATCTGTCAGCACACCACCAGCAGCGCTGAACACACGTTCAGACAGAACGCTGGCTGCGGGGCATGACAAGATCTCCAAGGCGTAAGTGGCTAGCTCCGTCCATTTATCCAGATTGGAAGCCCAAAAAGAGCAAGGGTCCAGTGACACAGTCGTGGCTTCAATGTTTACTTGGAGATACTCCTGTACCATCGTCTCTAGGCGTTGACTATGTGTCAGACTTCTTGTCTCCTGTGGCCTTGCAAAGGATGGGCTAAAAAAGTGGTGAAATGATTCCGCAAAATTGATGTTACCAGCAGATACTGTGGTTCTGTTACGGTTTGAGTGCTGAACACTTGACGGTCCCACGGTTGGCAAGTTGGAACTGTGAGATTCACTACGTGCACCACTGGTATTTTGTGGAAAAGCACATGTAAGATTCTGCAACAGTCTCTGCTGATACTCCTGCATGCGTGCATCCCTTTCTATGGCAGGAATAATTTCTGCAAATTTACTTTTGTACCGGGGATCTAACAGTGTGGCAACCCAGTAGTCAGGATTATTTCTAATTCTCACAATTCGAGGGTCATGTTGCAGGTAGTGCAGCAAGAAGGCACTCATGTGTGTTGCGCATCCAGGAGCACCAAGTCCCTGTTGTGTTGGTGGCGAGGTAACAATCATGCTTCCTTCCTCTGTCCTCTCCCCCCAACCTCGCACAACAGAAATGTGATCAAGGTCTCCCTCATCTGATGAGTCTTCCATCAGTTCGTCCTCCACTTCTTCCTGGGCTCCTGCACCTTCCTCACTAGTTTGGCTGCTACCATGCGCCCTGGTAAAACCATCTCCCCCACCCTCACATGCCTGCCGCCTTGGTGCTGCCGACCGTCTGGACCTTGCAGATGTTAGCCCTTCCGCATACAACTCCTCCTCCTCTACTTCCTCCACCTCCTCTTGTGCCACCACCTGACTCCGAATTCTGTTTAACATGTGCTCCAGCATGTAAATCACCGGAATAGTCATGCTGATAATGGCATCGTCAGCACTAAACATCTTCGTCGCCATTTCAAAACTGTGCAGAAAGGTGCATAGGTTCCTGATCTGAGACCACTCCTCCAGCGTGATTTGCCCCACCTCTGAATCTCGTTGGCCCAGGCTATACGTCAGAACGTATTGCACCAGGGCTTGTCGGTGCTGCCACAGTCGCTGCAACATGTGCAGAGTTGAATTCCACCGGGTAGGCACATCGCATTTTAGCTGGTGAAGTGGCAGGCCCAACGACTTCTGTAGAGATGTAAGTCGCTGAGCTGCGGGATGCGAACGGCGGAAGTGAGCACACAGCGACCGTGCCCTCTGCAGAAGGCCATCTAGTCTGGGATAGTGGGCTAAAAATTGCTGGACAACCAGGTTCAACACGTGAGCCATACAAGGCACGTGTGTGACATTGCCCCGGCGAAGGGCCGCACCCAGGTTTGCAGCATTGTCGCACACGGCCTTCCCTGGTTTCAGGTCCAGTGGAGACAACCATTCATGAAATTGGTTCTCCAGAGCTGACCACAACTCCTCAGCTGTGTGACTCACATTTCCCAGACATTTCAATGTAAAAACCGCCTGATGACGTTGAGCCCTAGTGCCAGCATAGTAAGGAGGTGTGCAGGATCCCTTCTGCGCAGTTAGAAAGCTTGTGGCATGACCAGACAGGCTTTGGGTGCAGGTGGAAGACCGAGAGGAGGTTGAGGAGGCAGAAGCAGTGGAGGAACTTTGACATAAAGAGGATTGACGCACAACTCGTGGGGACGGCAAGACTTGGACAGCAGCCCCTTGTCCTGCTGTCACCATAGTTACCCAGTGCCCAGTCAGCGACATGTAACGCCCCTGTCCATGCCTACTCGTCCAAGTGTCTGTGGTGAAATGCACCCTGTCACACACAGAGTTTCTCAAAGAAGGGTGATGTTGTGTGCGACATGCTGGTGGAGCGCAGGCACACCTTTCTTTGAGAAGTAGTGCCGACTGGGCATCTGGTACTGGGGCACTGCGACGGACATAAGGTCTCGAAAATCCTCTGTGTCCACCAGGCGGAAAGGCAGCATTTCTGTAGCCAAGAGCTTGCAGATGGTGAAATTCAACCTCTTAGCTTTCTCATGGCTAGGAGGAAATGGTCTTTTACTTGTCCACATCTGAGGGACCGAGGGCTGGCTATTGTGCTTAGACGGGGTTGATAAGGGTGTCCCCGGCAAACTGCCGGTCTGTGAGGAAGATGCAGGCGGACATGTTAGGTTGCCTTGATCCAAAGGTGGTGCTATCGATGTCGGACAGCGCTCAACACCAGCTGGTGTTACCACCTCCAAAGAAAATGATGACCTGCCAATCACGCTGGCTGTTGCGGGTAAAGAGGTGGCAGGTCTGCGCCCCAAAACAGGTGTGACTGCTGTCCCCCCAGTCACAGAGGATGAAGAGGCCGCGGATGCACAAGATATGGCAGACGGTGATTGGCCCGGCCGGCTAGGCCGCATTGTAGCACACTGAGCTTCCCACTGCAACTTATGCTTCATGTCCATGTGCCGGTTCATGCATGAAGTACTCAAACTATGTATTTTTTGGCCTCTACTTAGCTTTTGCTGACAAATGTTACAGATAACACGAGTTGGGTCATCTTTATCGATCTGAAAAAATGCCCAGGCTATGCAAGGCTTAGCACCCATGCGACCTGAATAGCCACCACGACTTGTGGTGAGAGGCAGAGTTGTGTTTGAGGATGCAGTTGTTGACGTGCTTCCAGTACTACGTCTCTGTCCAGGAAGGCGCAACCTGACCTCGTCGTCACTAGCATCTTCCTCCACCTCCTCTGCTGACCTCATCTCTTGGCTGACTGTGGGTTGACAGTAAGTGGGATCTCCGACCTCATCATCATCACCCTGTGCGTTATCACACCCGTCGTCCTCAGAGCCAACCTGTTCCTGCCCTGACAAAAAACTAAAGTTGTCGCTCCAATCAGGTATTTGAGTCTTATCATCGTCTTCCTCATTGTCTCCACCAACAGGAGTTACAGTTTGGGAATGAGGGTCTACATTATGGTCAGAACCTTCTGCGTCTGGTCCTGGATCCGACTCATAAAGATTCTGGGCATCAGTGCAGATCATTTCCTCGTCTGGATTCACAGAAGCGCTGGAGTCGACCTCTGATTCCCAGGCTATAGTATGAGTAAACAGCTCTGCAGACTCAACCATCTGTTCTACCTCATACTCAGACGGGCAGCTGGAGATTTGGGAGCTGTGAGGAAGCAAGTGCGATTTGGGTGACACCTTTGAGGACTGGAGTATTTGTGATGTTGAAGTTGATGTGGAGGAGAGCCCACTTAAAGGAGCACTTGATATCCGTTGAAGCACCTGCTGTTTTTGTGCCTCATCTGGAATTTGTAGCGATTGGCGTGGCCGTAAGAAAGGGATCTTATCACATTGTCCGCTAAAAGAAGTAGACATTTTAGTTTGGCTGGAAGATGGTCTTTCTTCTGCACCTACCCCACGGACACAACCTTTTTTCCCCTTCCCAACACGCCTATTCCCCTTTCCACCAGCAGCAGGCCTTTTTCCACTCATTTTGGTGGTTAACTAATTCACAACTCTGGAGTTGTTTGCACAAAAAAACAATGGATGGTAACCGAGCAGAGCTGAGTGGCCAAACTGTGGTATTAGGCCAAAACTATTGGCTGGGCTAGATGCAGAAAAAAATTATTTTTAATTTGCAACCTGATGGAGGTCAGTATAGATGGACTAATAGAACAAGTCCCACACGCTGCTAGAAGCCCAAATATTTTTTCAGAGATAAATGAAGAAAAAAATTATTTTTAATTTGCAACCTGATGGAGGTCAGTATAGATGGACTAATAGACCAAGTCCCACACACTGCTAGAAGCCCAAATATTTTTTCAGAGCTAGATGCAGAAAAAAAATATTTTTAATTTGCAACCTGATGGAGGTCAGTATAGATGGACTAATAGACCAAGTCCCACACACTGCTAGAAGCCCAAATATTTTTTCAGAGCTAGATGCAGAAAAAAATTATTTTTAATTTGCAACCTGATGGAGGTCAGTATAGATGGACTAATAGAACAAGTCCCACACGCTGCTAGAAGCCCAAATATTTTTTCAGAGATAAATGAAGAAAAAAATTATTTTTAATTTGCAACCTGATGGAGGTCAGTATAGATGGACTAATAGAACAAGTCCCACACGCTGCTAGAAGCCCAAATATTTTTTCAGAGATAAATGAAGAAAAAAATTATTTTTAATTTGCAACCTGATGGAGGTCAGTATAGATGGACTAATAGACCAAGTCCCACACACTGCTAGAAGCCCAAATATTTTTTCAGAGCTAGATGCAGAAAAAAATTATTTTTAATTTGCAACCTGATGGAGGTCAGTATAGATGGACTAATAGACCAAGTCCCACACACCGCTAGAAGCCCAAATATTTTTTCAGAGCTAGATGCAGAAAATTTTTTTATTCAATTTGCAACCTGATGGAGGTCAGTATAGATGGACTAATAGACCAAGTCCCACACACTGCTAGAAGCCCAAATATTTTTTCAGAGCTAGATGCAGAAAATTTTTTTATTCAATTTGCAACCTGATGGAGGTCAGTATAGATGGACTAATAGACCAAGTCCCACACACTGCTAGAAGCCCAAATATTTTTTCAGAGCCAGATGCAGAAAAAAATTATTTTTAATTTGCAACCTGATGGAGGTCAGTATAGATGGACTAATAGACCAAGTCCCACACACTGCTAGAAGCCCAAATATTTTTTCAGAGCTACATGCAGAAAAAAATTATTTTTAATTTGCAACCTGATGGAGGTCAGTATAGATGGACTAATAGAACAAGTCCCACACACCGCTAGAAGCCCAAATATTTTTTCAGAGATAAATGAAGAAAAAAATTATTTTTAATTTGCAACCTGATGGAGGTCAGTATAGATGGACTAATAGAACAAGTCCCACACGCTGCTAGAAGCCCAAATATTTTTTCAGAGATAAATGAAGAAAAAAATTATTTTTAATTTGCAACCTGATGGAGGTCAGTATAGATGGACTAATAGACCAAGTCCCACACACTGCTAGAAGCCCAAATATTTTTTCAGAGCTAGATGCAGAAAAAAATTATTTTTAATTTGCAACCTGATGGAGGTCAGTATAGATGGACTAATAGACCAAGTCCCACACACAGCTAGAAGCCCAAATATTTTTTCAGAGCTAGATGCAGAAATTTTTTTTATTCAATTTGCAACCTGATGGAGGTCAGTATAGATGGACTAATAGACCAAGTCCCACACACCGCTAGAAGCCCAAATATTTTTTCAGAGCTAGATGCAGAAAAAAATTATTTTTAATTTGCAACCTGATGGAGGTCAGTATAGATGGACTAATAGACCAAGTCCCACACACTGCTAGAAGCCCAAATATTTTTTCAGAGCTAGATGCAGAAATTTTTTTTATTCAATTTGCAACCTGATGGAGGTCAGTATAGATGGACTAATAGAATGATGCTATGCCCAAAAGATTTTACTTCACTAGGTGCAGTAAAAAAATTGGTATTCTATACACAGGTGGTATATCTTGCAACACAGATAGGCTACTCCACTGACTAACACACTCTGCAATAGGCCAAAAAGGATTAGCTTTGCTAGATTCAGCCAAATGCTGTGAAAAAAACTTGCACAGCACTGGCACAGACCTGCCTGGCAAAAACTGATAGGAACTGATGTAACCTAGTCCTGAAAAGGACTCCAATTACAATTAGTCTTTACTCCCACAATCTATCTATTTAAGAGCACAGACCTGCCTGATAAAAGTCGTAGGAAATGCTGTAACCTAGTCCTTGAAAGGACTGCAATCACAACTATTCCCTACTCCCAAGCTATCTGTATATTTGTGCGAAAATTGGCTTGAAATTAACAAGGTATAGCGCACACAGCAACAGCGGTGCCGTCTAACACGCAGCTGCAGCAGTGAGAAAATGGTGGCGACGGGGAAAATGGCTTGGTCTTATAGGGCAAGGACATGTGACATACACTGCCAATCACACATGCCCTTGCTTGTGTGAAAAAAAGCACTTCGCTCCGTGTGTGCGCTGCTGATAGGCTGACAGATTGCACCTCCCCACTGCAAATGCGGGAAAGAGAAAAAAAAATGGAGATCTTCATTGTTCCTGCAGAGATCCATCCCCTGCCCCTCCCCCCGCCCCGCTGTACACTCAAACTGCGTATTAACATTAATTTTCATCATTACTGAGAAAAAATCCAGTTATGATTTTGGTGCACGAACAGTTATCGAACATAACCTCGAACAGCCGAATTTTTCTCAAATTGTTCGTGTTCGCCGACCGGCTCGAACACCGCCCAAAACAGCTCTAATTTGAGATTGGCGAACAGTTCGAGTAGAACAACGCTCATCTCTAGTGGACAGCCGCGTGCGCTTATCTGTCAGCACACCATCAGCAGCGCTGAACACACGTTCAGAGAGAACACTGGCTGCAGGGCATGACAAGATCTCCAAGGCGTGAGTGGCGAGCTCCGGCCATTTTTCCAGATTGGAATACCAAAATGAGCAAGGGTCCAGTGACACAGTCATGGCTTCGATGTTCACTTGGAGATACTCCTGCACCATCCTCTCTAGGCATTGACTATGTGTCAGACTTCTTGTCTCCTGTGGCCTTGCAAAGGATGGTCTAAAAAAGTGGTGAAACGATTTCACAAAATTGCTGTTACCAGCAGATACTGTGTTACTGTTACGGTTTGAGTGATGAAGACTCCACAGTCCCGCGGTTGGCAAGTTAGAACTGTGAGATTCACTTCGTGCACCACTGGTGTTTTGTTGAAAAGCACATGTAAGATTCTGCAACAGCGTCTGCAGATACTCCTGCATGCGTCAATCCCTTTTTATGGCAGGAATTATTTCGGCAAATTTACTTTTGTACCGGGGATCTAAGAGTGTGGCAACCCAGTAGTCGAGATTACTTCGAATTCTGCAATCTGAGGGTCATGTTGCAGGTAGTGCAGCAAGAAGGCACTCATGTTTCTTGCGCATCCAGGAGGACCAAGTCCTTGTTGTGTTGGTAGCGAGGTAAGAATCATGCATCTTTCCTCTGCCCTCTCCCCCCAACCTCGCACAACAGAAATGTGATCAAGGTCTCCCTCATCTGATGAGTCTTCCATGCCCATCGCCAGTTCATCCTCCACTTCTTCCTCGGCTCCTGCACCTTCCTCAACAGTTTGGCTGCTACCATGCGCCCTGTTTAATCCCTCTCCCCCACCCTCCCATGCCTGCCTCCTTGGTGCTGCCAACCGTCTGGACCTTGGAGATGTTATCCCTTCCGCATACGACTCCTCCTCTACTTCCTCCATCTCCTCTTGTCCGACCACCTGACTCTGAATTCTGTTTAATGTGTGCTCCAGCATGTAAATCACCGGAATAGTTATGCTGATAATGGCATCGTCGTCAGCACTAAACATCTTTGTCGCCATTTCAAAACTGTGCAGAAAGGTGTGTGGCGCCCCTGAGGGTGCAGTCACCACAGAGTTACTGCATCTCACCCAGAGGTGTGGTATCTCACCCTCAGATAAGGAAGGCGTATGGCTCGGGACCCTAACACCTGCATCCAACACATACCCGCAGTGGGGTTAGGGCGAGAATGCTCCTAAGGGAGAGCACAGTCCCAGGTCCCTAGCTGGTGGGAGGATCCTTTGTAGTGGGTGCTTAGGGGAGCAGCTTAGGGGAGCACATGACAGGGAGAGTATAAATAGGAAGCCATCTTAGAAAGAGCAAGCCAGTCAGAGGAGGAAAAGTGACAGGAGCAGAGGCTCGAAAGAGAAAAAAGAGAGGGGTCGCTCACTGGTCTATTCGGGTGCTCTGAAGAAAAAAGTAATCTCAATTGCAAAAAGAACTTCGGCACTCCATACATGAAAATATAAGAAATATTGTATCTGGACTAATGTCACTTTGAAAAATGAAGGTTTTTTGCGCATAATTTGGCCAATTTATGTGTGCCCATCAACCATGACAAGGTCACCTTCGTATGATGGGAAACTACGCTACACTACCACTGGATATGCCACTCTTGGGCTGTAAGCCTGTATGGACAATATGTCTCTGCTTGGGCTTTTAACCTACAATGTATGGGCTGGTAGAGCTAGTTAAAACCACCTGTGACTGAATGGGAGGGACACATGGTCAGAAAAAAGGCTGTCAAACTTCTAATAGTGTGAACATGTACCTGCTGCAATGCTCCAGGAGCGGGATCCCAAAAATGATTAATAGAAAAAAGAGAGGGGTCGCTCACTGGTCTATTCGGGTGCTCTGAAGAAAAAAGTAATCTCAATTGCAAAAAGAACTTCGGCACTCCATACATGAAAATATAAGAAATATTGTATCTGGACTAATGTCACTTTGAAAAATGAAGGTTTTTTGCGCATAATTTGGCCAATTTATGTGTGCCCATCAACCATGACAAGGTCACCTTCGTATGATGGGAAACTACGCTACACTACCACTGGATATGCCACTCTTGGGCTGTAAGCCTGTATGGACAATATGTCTCTGCTTGGGCTTTTAACCTACAATGTATGGGCTGGTAGAGCTAGTTAAAACCACCTGTGACTGAATGGGAGGGACACATGGTCAGAAAAAAGGCTGTCAAACTTCTAATAGTGTGAACACGTACCTGCTGCAATGCTCCAGGAGCGGGATCCCAAAAATGATTAATAGAAAAAAGAGAGGGGTCGCTCACTGGTCTATTCGGGTGCTCTGAAGAAAAAAGTAATCTCAATTGCAAAAAGAACTTCGGCACTCCATACATGAAAATATAAGAAATATTGTATCTGGACTAATGTCACTTTGAAAAATGAAGGTTTTTTGCGCATAATTTGGCCAATTTATGTGTGCCCATCAACCACGACAAGGTCACCTTCGTATGATGGGAAACTACGCTACACTACCACTGGATATGCCACTCTTGGGCTGTAAGCCTGTATGGACAATATGTCTCTGCTTGGGCTTTTAACCTACAATGTATGGGCTGGTAGAGCTAGTTAAAACCACCTGTGACTGAATGGGAGGGACACATGGTCAGAAAAAAGGCTGTCAAACTTCTAATAGTGTGAACACGTACCTGCTGCAATGCTCCAGGAGCGGGATCCCAAAAATGATTAATAGAAAAAAGAGAGGGGTCGCTCACTGGTCTATTCGGGTGCTCTGAAGAAAAAAGTAATCTCAATTGCAAAAAGAACTTCGGCACTCCATACATGAAAATATAAGAAATATTGTATCTGGACTAATGTCACTTTGAAAAATGAAGGTTTTTTGCGCATAATTTGGCCAATTTATGTGTGCCCATCAACCATGACAAGGTCACCTTCGTATGATGGGAAACTACGCTACACTACCACTGGATATGCCACTCTTGGGCTGTAAGCCTGTATGGACAATATGTCTCTGCTTGGGCTTTTAACCTACAATGTATGGGCTGGTAGAGCTAGTTAAAACCACCTGTGACTGAATGGGAGGGACACATGGTCAGAAAAAAGGCTGTCAAACTTCTAATAGTGTGAACACGTACCTGCTGCAATGCTCCAGGAGCGGGATCCCAAAAATGATTAATAGAAAAAAGAGAGGGGTCGCTCACTGGTCTATTCGGGTGCTCTGAAGAAAAAAGTAATCTCAATTGCAAAAAGAACTTCGGCACTCCATACATGAAAATATAAGAAATATTGTATCTGGACTAATGTCACTTTGAAAAATGAAGGTTTTTTGCGCATAATTTGGCCAATTTATGTGTGCCCATCAACCATGACAAGGTCACCTTCGTATGATGGGAAACTACGCTACACTACCACTGGATATGCCACTCTTGGGCTGTAAGCCTGTATGGACAATATGTCTCTGCTTGGGCTTTTAACCTACAAAGGAGCAGAGGCTCGGCATGAGCTCTGCTCCGGAGGCGGGCCTAGCCTGGGAGGCCCAGGACTGAAGGAGAGAAGAGAGGAGTGGGAGCAGGAAGGCTCCAGGAACCGAAGGGACCCTAGGGCTACGGGCCGTGCAGAAGGCCACCTGTACTCCCGCTGCTACCAGGAGGTAGAGGGGTCAGGCCAGATAAGAGGAACCGGTCCCTCAACTAGAGGAGAAACAGCAAGGCTCAACTAGAAACCGGAGGCTGCAGCATTTCATGTACTGCAGGCAAAAGTCCACACCAGTCTCACTAAGAAGGTAGCCACATAGGACCCAGGGGACGGAACACAAGTCGCCCGCCAAGGCCCGAGGATACCGGATAGAAGTGTCACTGGGTGTGAGGTGCAGGGAGAAGGCCAGAGAAAGGACACACAGAAGGGGGTCCTGCTAAGTACTCCGGAGCTATCTGGGGGTGGACTGAGCCCCTCACTGAGTACGCACAGCACGACGGGTGAGATAGCTCTGGTACCTGTAATCTGGACTGCAACAACTGTGAGTAAAGATCTTGGGACTGCATCACACGGACTCTGTGTTCATTACTGACTCCCTGCACTACAACCACCATCATCCACCCACACTGCCCTGAAGCTACACTCTTCCTGTGGTGAGTAATAATACCATTGCAGCAAAACCACCAGCTTCAGAGGACTGTTCTGCAGCGGCGGCCCCTTTGGCCGCACTCCACAGGTGGCGTAGTCGGACATTATAAAATCCATATATACAAATTACCGTTGGATTGACCGCCCTGGGTCACGGACCGGGTCACCGCCACAGTGACTACAACCCCCAGCGTCTACCGGCCCGGCTCCGGTTACCCCACGGCCCAGGGGGCACGTCAACTTCATAGGTCCCTGATCTGAGACCACTCCTGCTGTGTGATTTGCCCCACCTCTGGATCTCGTTGGCCCAGGCTATACGTCAGAAACTATTGCACCAGGGCTTGTCGGTGCTGCCACAGTCGCTGCAACATGTGCAGAGTTGAATTCCACCGTGTCGGCACATCGCATTTCAGCCGGTGAACTGGCAGGCCCAACGACTTCTGTAGAGATGTAAGTCGTTGAGCTGCGGGATGCGAACGGCGGAAGTGAGCACACAGCGACCGTGCCCTCTGCAGAAGGCCATCTAGTCCGGGATAGTGGGCTAAAAATTTATGGACAACCAGGTTCAACACGTGAGCCATACAAGGCACGTGTGTAACATTGCCCCGGCGAAGGGCCGCACCCAGGTTTGCAGCATTGTCGCACACGGCCTTCCCTGGTTGCAGGTCCAGTGGAGACAACCATTCATGAAACTGGGTCTCCAGAGCTGACCACAAGTCCTCAGCTGTGTGACTCACATTTCCCAGACATTTCAAAGTAAACACTGATGCCGTTGAGCCCTGCTGCCAGCATAGTAAGGAGGTGCGCAGTTAGAAAGCAGGTGGCATTACCAGACAGGCTTTGGGTGCAGGTGGAGGACCGAGAGGAGGTTGAGGAGGCAGAAGCAGTGGAGGAACTTCTAGATAAAGAGGATTGACGTACAACTCGCGGGGACGGCAAGACTTGGACAGCAGCCCCTTGTCCTGCTGTCACCATAGTTACCCAGTGCCCTGTCAGCGACATGTAACGCCCCTGTCCATGCCTACTCGTCCAAGTGGCTGTGGTGAAATGCACCCTGTCACACACAGAGTTTCTCAAAGAAGCGGTGATGTTGTGTGCGACTTGCTGGTGGAGCGCAGGCACACCTTTCTTTGAGAAGTAATGCCGACTGGGCATCTGGTACTGGGGCACTGCGACGGACATAAGGTCTCAAAAATCCACTGTGTCCTCCAGGCGGAAAGGCAGCATTTCTGTAGCCAACAGCTTGCAGATGGTGAAATTCAACCTCTTAGCTTTCTCATGGCTAGGAGGAAATGGTCTTTTACTTGTCCACATCTGAGGGACCGAGGGCTGGCTGTTGTGCTTTGACGGGGTTGAGTAGGGTGTCCCTGGCAAACTGCCGGTCTGTGAGGAAGATGCAGGCGGACATGTTAGGTTGCCTTGATCCAAAGGTGGTGCTCTCGATGTCAGAGAGCTCTCAACACCAGCAGGTGTTTCCACTTCCCAATGAACTGACGACCTGCCAATCACACTGGCTGTTGCAGGTAAAGAGGTGGCAGGTCTGCGTCCAAAAACATGTGTGACTGCTGTCCCCCCAGTCACAGAGGATGAAGAGGCCGCGGATGCACAAGATGGGGCAGACGGTGGTTGGCCCAGCCTGCTAGGCCGCATTGTAGCACAGTGAGCTTCCCACTGCAACTTATGCTTCATATCCATGTGACGGTACATGCATGAAGTACTCAAACTATGGATTTTTTGGCCTCTACTTAGCTTTTGGTGACAAATATTACAGATAACACGAGTTGGGTCATCCTTATCGATCTGAATAAATGCCCAGGCTATGCAAGGCTTAGAGCCCATGCGACCTGAAGAGCCACTACGACTTGTGGTCAGAGGCGGAGTTGTGGTTGAGGATGCAGTTGTTGACGTGCTTCCAGTACTCCGTCTCTGTCCAGGAAGGCGCAACCTAACCTCGTCGTCAATAGCATCTGTGACGCCCCGCTGCGCTTGGTATCACAGATCCTAGAAGAGTGTATTGATGGAATCCTCCACAAGAGGCCCCCATAAACATTCACACATCTCCACCTTCCACCTCAGACCAGCAGAGGGAGCCCATTAGGGATATAAATAGGGAAGGTGGAGCTAGGCAGTTCAGTTCCTCTGAAGAGTTCCTGCAGTAGAGAAGCCTAAGAGAGGTCAGTCTGCAGTGGAGCTCAGTCTAGTCTAGAGAACTCAGTTAATAGTTCAGCAGTGGAGCACGAGGCTCCTGCTAGCTAGATTCAGGGAGCCCAGATAGAGCTTAAGGTGTGCCGGCGTCATAAGATCGGTGAAGCGCGGCAAGCTGCCGTTAGTGTGTATAGCCTATTGAGGGCCCGAGTAGGCCGAAGGCGAGTGGCGAGTTAGTACATAAGGGGCAGAGGAGCTTAACCAGCTCACCCCGAAGCATTTACCGGACACCGGATCCGAGCTTACCGGGATCTCTATGACCCAGTAAGGCATAACCGGAATCCCTGGAGAACTACAAGTCCCAGGATCGCTAAGGTGCTGATACGTAACAGAGCCAGGAGATGCTTAGGCCCCGCATACTGGGAGCGTGAACTTCAAGAGAAGGCCCTACCACAAGGTCAGCCAGCGCAGGACAGAGACAAAGTTAGGCCTAGCTCCAGGCAGGTCAGAAACTTACTGCGCAGAGGCAAGAAACAGGAGGCCCTACACCCGCTCATTGGGGAGGATCCTGATATGCACCCTTCACCCTACAGTGCTCCAGGATGTGCCTGAATTTCCTCCAGTAAAAGGTACTGAAGTGACTACCGTGTCCGTTTCCGTTCTTGCTCTGACCCAACTGGGTCTCGCCTGTCCTGCATTCCCCCTGCATACGCTGCCCTGAGACCTAGCTCCACCTGTGGGGAGCTATACCATCGAGCTGCCTTATCACGGGCCTCAGTGGACTGCTGCAGCACTGGTGCTTCTCACCAGATACCACAGGTTGTGTCACAAACTCTTATAAAATTAACAATTATCCACCCTTTTAAAGAGTGACCCCAGGGTACGGGCCAGGGAGCCGACCACCGCGACATCCCAAAGGCCAGGCAAAGGCCCGGGTGACCTCATCGACTGGCTGACTGTGGGTTGACAGTAAGTGGGATCTCCAACCTTGTCATCATCACCCTGTGTGTTATCACACCCGTCGTCCTCAAAGCCAACCTCTTCCTGCCCTGACCGAAAAGTCAAGTTGTCGCTCCAATCAGGTATTTGAGTCTCATCATCGTCTTCATCATTGTCTCCACCAACAGGAGTTACAGTTTGGGAACGAGGGTCTACATTATGCTCAGAACCTTCTTCATCTGGTCCTGGATCCGACTTATAAAGATTCTGGGCATCAGTGCAGATCATTTCCTCATCTGGATTAACAGAAGCTCTGTAGCAGACCTCCGTTTCCCAGGCTATAGTATGAGTAAACAGCTGTGCAGACTCAACCATCTGTGTTACCCCATACTCAGACGGGCAGCTGGAGACTTGGGAGCTGTGAGGAAGCAAGTGCGATTGGGGTGACACCTCTGAGGACTGGAGTATTTGTGATGTTGAAGTTGAGGTGGAGGAGAGCCCACTTGAAGGAGCACTTGATATCCGCTGAAGCACCTGCTGTTTTTGTGCCTCATCTGGAATTTGTAGCGATGGGCGTGTCCGTAACAAAGGGATCGTATCACATTGTCCACGAAAAGAAGTCGACATGTTAGTTTGGCTGGAAGATAGTCTTTCTTCTGCAGATGTTACTCCCCCCCCACCGCGGGGGCTCGACCCACCAGCGGACAGGCACCAGTATTAGGAGAGGGGGGCTCGCCGTCAGGGTCCACCGCGGCTCTGGCATAAACCCGGCGACACGGAGGTGACACGGGCAGGAACGGCCTGGCCGTGTCGGCTTCTCACTTTTTGGATTTTAGAAGGGCATGACATGCCTATATCTGTGTCTCCCCCTCCTTTTACTCCTCCACCTCTTTTATTTTCGCATGACTATATGTACTTGTCACTTTTCCATGTGTTAGTTATGTCTTCTGAGCAGTTTGTCAGCTTTTGGACACCTTTGAAGGTGTTTTCTATGTGTTTCTATGTGTTTTTGTTTGCCTGCCATTGGTTTTAACGGTGTTCAAAGGTGTTCGACGAACAGTTCGACGAACAGTTCGGCGAACACACGGGTGTTCGACGAACCGAACTCGAACACTACGGGGGTGGCTCAACACTAGTGAAAACCATTTCTGGTGACTACCTCTTGAAGCTCATCAAGAGAATGCCAAGAGTGTGCAAAGCAGTCATCAAAGCAAAAGGTGGCTACTTTGAAGAATCTAGAATATAAGACATATTTTCAGTTGTTTCACACTTTTTTGTTAAGTATATGATTCCACATGTGTTAATTCATAGTTTTGATGCCTTCAGTGTGAATGTACAATTTTCATAGTCATTAAAATACAGAAAAATCTTTAAATGAGAAGGTGTGTCCAAACTTTTGGTCTGTACTGTATGTGCAAGCACTATTATCCCACTGAGAAGGATACAATAATTTCAACATGTTTATTCTGTCGGGTTAATACCCAACTTAACTAAGTAGCTGGCATTTAGTGCATCTGAGGCTATAAAAATAAATTTGACTAAATGCTTCCACGTCACTCATGGTTTCAGGAAGAGATTGTTTCAGGTTTTTAAGAGCAAGAACATTATCTTCCGCTGAGACTTATTTTATGAGTTGCATTGCCTTGTTGGAATCCTGTCATGTTGAGATTGGATCTAATAAATTCTCAAATAGTCTTTATGGCGAGAGCAAAAATTATGGGGCAAGGCGACATCAATCTCATTCTGTTAAAAATCAAAAGCGGATCCGAAATAAAATCTAAAGTGAAGATACATGCCAATGGGGATGCATATAATACCATTACTGCTCTAAAAAAGTTTTCCAAAAACCCGAATTCAGTTAAAACTTCCTCCACATAGCCCCATTACACACGGTTGAATGCCTTCCCCACATCCAAAGTGAGGAACAGGGAAGGCTTGCTCTCTCAGCAACATGACTTAAATTGATTCGTTATTGATTAGTGCTGGTACATGCTTGGAAAGTCTAACTAGTTTTGAGTATATTTTTAAGATCTGAGTTCAAAAATGAAATGGGCCTGAAATTACTAGGGTAAACCATAGTTTTCCGAGCTTGAGTAGGGTAATTATAATAGCATGAAGATTTTCTTGTTTAATTTTCTGTTCAGTGGTAAAATCTGTAAACACATGGGCTCAAGAAACCTGTCACGTGTCCCAGGAATCAATGTTTCCATTCAGTGACAGTAAGGAGAGGAAGACGTGCAGGCTGGATCTTACGCATACATAAGATTACCAAGATTGGTAATCAAGGAAAGCCATCATTCCATTAATCTCGTTAGTATCTCAGGGGCCTCAAGCCATTGTTCTCCCAGCCACTAGTCCCATTGTGTGGATGCGGAAAGTAGACCCAGAGGAGCCGTCTCACATGCAGTCCCAGGTGATGGGTTCCACCTGACAAAAATACTATGCACCACCAATGCATAGTTAACTTAGGGTGGAGGATGTGAACACTTCTTCTCATTCAAGGTGCTGATCCCCAGGAGGGAGAAAAATAAGCCACATATTTAGTGAGAGAGTTGGGAGAGTGACGTCGAAGGGAAAGGATCTAGGTTGAGGTCCTGGTGCCCATGGATGGATGGCCTATGGAGTTTTGGAGATTGATTGCTAGCTGGGCTACGGTTGAGGGATCTGTCGTCTGGATTTTTGGAACTTTCTTAAGGATTGATGCTGCCGTATACATGGACTTCAGTTGTGTTATCTGTCGTCTGGAGGAGCGTGGACTGTGACTACAGACTATACTGGCGGGATATACGAAATCTGTGGGCCAATCAAAAGTTGTGAGACAGTGAGTATTGCCATGTATGGGGACAGTGGAACTACCTGCCCCAAGGAGGGGATCTTGTGGACTGGGGGGCAATGTATTTTGGTCATCTACCCTGAGTTGTTGTAAAACCATGGACGTAAGGAATAAAAAATAGTTGCATCATTAACCTGCCTGGGTGATTATTATTAGAACCCTCAACCTCTGATCTTATCTCTGCCTAATGGTGATTGGACAGCGTCATAGAGGGAGAGGATATGGACGAACTCTTTATGTATCAAATGACCAAGTTCTCCAAAAAATATGACGTAGTGGTCATAGGAGATTTCAACTATCCAGACATTTGTTGGGAATCTCTCTCAAGTAAAGCTAACAGGTCAAGCAAATTCTTATCCTCTCTTGCTGACAACTTTATCTTCCAAAAGGTAGGGGAGAAAACAAAGGGATCTGCTACTTTGGATCTAATCCTTATAAACAGGGAGGAAATGGTTGAGGAGGTAAAAGTGGCTGGAACCCTATGAGGCAGCGATCATGCTATTATAGAATTTTGGATATCTAGATGAGGAAGACATGTGAAGACTCAAACTTCAAGGTTAGATTTCAGAAAGGCAGATTTTAAGCGACTCAGAAAGAGAATAGGAGGGATCCAATGGCTGGATGTCCTTAAGGACAAAAATGTCCAGGAAGGATGGGAAATTTTAAAAAATGAGATTCTCAAAGCACAATCGTTAACAATCCCGAAAAGTAGGAAGAATGGGAAGCATTTATGGAAACCAGGATGGATGAACACAGAACTTAAACACATGCTAAAAAGAAAGAAATGTTTATCAAATGGAAAGAGGGAGGCATATCTAAAGAAGAATATAACGCAGTCTGCAGATCCTGTAGGGCATGTATCAGGTTAGCTAAAGCTGACAATGAATTAAGGCTTGCAAGAGATGTCAAAAGCAATAAAAAAGGATTTTGGTGGTATGTCAAAAGTAAAAGAAAAGTCAAAGATGCTATAGGATTTTTACAGGATGAAAATGGTGAAATGGTAAGAAAGGATGTTGAAAGGGCCGAACTTTTTAATTCCTATTTTGCATCTGTTTTCTCTCAGAAAGAAAATGTAACATCAACTGATCTTTACCGTTCTATTAAAGGAATAGAAGAATCCAAGTTATCTGTAAACAGAGAGATTGCGAGGGAATATTTAGCTAACATAAATGAGTTCAAGTCTCCAGGTCCAGATGAATTGCACCCCAGAGTACTGAAGGAGATCGTAGAAGAAATTTTAGAACCACTCTCCATAATCTTTGAAAATTCTTGGGGAACAGGAGAAGTCCCAGAAGACTGGAGAAGAGCAAATGTTGTTCCTATCTTCAAAAAGGGGAAGAAGGTGGACCCAGGGAACTATAGGCCGGTGAGTCTGACTTCTATACCAGGAAAGATCTTTGAACAAATTATTAAACAACATGCATGTAAGTACCTGGATAAGAATGAAGTGATTAATCAGAGTCAGCATGGGTTTGTAACTAACAAGTCATGTCAGACTAACTTAATTTCCTTCTATGACAGAATCACTGACTGGGTGAATCAGGGAAATGCTGTAGATATAGTATATCTTGACTTCAGCAAAGCATTTGACAAAGTATCTCACACCATCCTTATTGAAAAAATTACCAAGTATGGAATGGACAAGGCAACTGTTAGGTGGATTCATAACTGGCTTAGTGATCGGACTCAAAGAGTGGTCGTAAATGGCTTCACATACAGTTGGATGAATGTCTCAAGTGGGGTACCACAGGGCTCTGTCCTGGGACTTGTATTGTTCAACATCTTTATCAATGATTTAGATGAAGGAATTGAGGATAAACTGATTAAATTTGCTGATGACACAAAGCTAGGAGGGATAGCTAATACTAGAGAAGAGAGAGAGAAGATTCAAAAAGACCTAAATAAACTGGAGCAGTGGGCAGTAACTAACAGAATGTTTTTTAACAGGGAAAAATGCAAAGTACTACAGCTGGGCAATAATAATGAAAAAAGCATATACAAAATGGGAGGAATAGCGCTAAGCAACACTACATGTGAAAAAGACTTAGGTATACTAATAGAATCATAGAATGGTAGAGTTGGAAGGGACCTCCTGGGTCATCTGGTCCAACCCCCTGCTCAAAGCAGGATTCACTAGATCATCTCAGACAGATGTCTGTCCAGCCTCTGTTTGAAGACGTCCATTGAAGGGGAACTCACCACCTCTCGTGGCAGCCTGTTCCACTCATTAATCACCCTAACTGTCAAAAAGTTTTCTCTAATATCTAATCTGTGTCTCCTCCCATTTAGTTTCATCCCATTGCTTCTAGTCTTTCCTTGTGCAAATGAGAATAAAGATGATCCTTCTACAATGTGACAGCCCTTGACATATTTGTAGACAGCTATTAAGTCTCCTCTCAGTCTTCTTTTTTGCAAGCTAAACATTCCCAAATCCTGCAACCGTTCCTCATAGGACATGGTTTGCAGACCAGTCACCATTCTGGTCGCTCTTCTCTGAACTTGCTCCAGTTTGTCTATGTCTTTTTTAAAATGTGGTGCCCAAAACTGTACACAGTATTCCAGATGAGGTCTGACCAAAGAGGAGTAAAGACCGATAATGACTTCACGTGATCTAGACTGTATGCTTCTGTTAATACATCCCAGAATTGTATTTGCCTTTTTTGCTGCTGCATCACACTGTTGACTCATGTTCAGTCTATGATCTATTAGTATACCTAAGTCTTTTTCACATGTACTGTTGCTTAGCTCTATTCCTCCCATTCTGTATATGCTTTTTTCATTTTTATTGCCCAGATGTAGTACTTTGCATTTTTCCCTGTTAAAAACCATTCTGTTGGTTGCTGCCCACTGCTCCAGTTTATTTAGGTCTTTTTGAATCCTCTCTCTCTCCTCTCTAGTATTAGCTATCCCTCCTAGCTTTGTGTCATCAGCAAATTTAATCAGTTTACCCTCAATTCCTTCATCTAAATCATTGATAAAGATGTTGAACAATACAGGTCCCAGGACGGAGCCCTGTGGTACCCCACTTGAGACATTCATCCAGCTGGATGTGAAGCCATTTACAACCACCCTTTGAGTCCGATCACTAAGCCAGTTATGAATCCACCTAACAGTTGCCTGGTCCATTGCATACTTGGTCATTTTTTCAATAAGGATGGTGTGAGATACTTTGTCAAATGCTTTGCTGAAGTCAAGATATACTATATCTACAGCATTTCCCTGATCCACCCAGTCAGTGATTCTGTCATAGAAGGAAATTAAGTTAGTCTGACATGACTTGTGAGTTACAAACCCATGCTGACTCTGGTTAATCACTTCATTCTTATCCATGTACTTACATACATGTTGTTTATTAATTTTTTCAAAGATCTTTCCTGGTATAGAAGTCAGACTCACCGGCCTATAGTTCCCTGGGTCCACCTTCTTCCCCTTTTTGAAGATAGGAACATAGATCATAGACTGAACATGAGTCAACAGTGTGATGCAGCAGCAAAAAAGGCAAATACAATTCTGGGATGTATTAACAGAAGCATAAAGTCTAGATCACGTGAAGTCATTATCGGACTTTACTCCTCTTTGGTCAGACCTCATCTGGAATACTGTGTACAGTTTTGGGCACCATGTTTTAAAAAAGACATAGACAAACTGGAGCAAGTTCAGAGAAGAGCGACCAGAATGGTGACCGATCTGCAAACCATGTCCTATGAGGAACGGTTACAGGATTTGAGAATATTTAGCTTGCAAAAAAGAAGACTGAGAGGAGACTTAATAGCTGTCTACAAATATCTCAAGGGCTGTCACATTGTAGAAGGATCATCTTTATTCTCATTTGCACAAGGAAAGACTAGAAGCAATGGGATGAAACTGAATGGGAGGAGACACAGATTAAATATTAGAAAAAACTTTTGACAGTTAGGGTGATCAATGAGTGGAACAGGCTGCCACGAGAGGTGGTGAGTTCCCCTTTAATGGACGTCTTCAAACAGAGGCTGGACAGACATCTGTCAGAGATGGTTTAGTGACTCCTGCATTGAGCAGGGGGTTGGACCAAATGACCCAGGAGGTCCCCTCCAACTCTACCATTCTATGATTCTATGATTATATGATCACAGAGAAAGTTCTTCTGTCCTGCCCTCTTGGGCGACAAGTCAGGAATTAGCATATAAGATGCAGAAAGTGAAAAAGGACATATCTCTGCAACGGAGGGACAAAATGAATCAAATGAACCAAAAACAGAGGCAGTTTCACAGACACTTGACAGGTCCTCTTTAAGTAAGAAAGAGAATAGTTATGTTTTATAGTATTCGCTGTTTAGCCCATCAGGTCCTGTTGCTTTATTTCACAATATTAAAAACTTAGAAACAATTAATTGGATTAAAAGAACCAATTAATTTCATCAGAGACAATTTAGTTAGTGAGATGTTTAAAATGAACCTGTCATGTAAAAAAACTATTAACATGCAGATATGGGGTTAATCTGCAGGTTAATAGCATTCAAAAGCCGTGCATCTGCAGCACTGAAAGCTCCACTGGTGGGAGGAAATTAATTTTACTTCTCTCAGCAGCCTTAGGCTATGTGCCCACGTAGCGTTTTTGTAGCGTTTTTGCAGTGTTTTTACGGCCGCAAAAACGCAGCGAAAACGCTTGTAAAACCATCTGCCATGCAAAGCAATGTGAATTTGGATGTGCTGTGCACATGATGCGCTAATTAGCACGCCGAATTCGCATTCCGTTTAAAAACTCAGCATGACCATTTCTACCGCGATTACACCGCAAATTCGCGGCCATTGAGGAACATTGAAATGCAGCAAACCCGCAGGTATATGTGGATTTGCTGCGTTTCAATTAAATTCAATGGCCGCGAATTTGCAGCTTAATCGCGGTGCGTGTGGTACCTAGGTTGAAGAGGAGACTAAAACGCCTCTTCATCCCGGCTACCACGCGGTGAAAAAAAGAAATAAAAAAGCTAAAAATAAAAAAAACCTGTATACTCACCTCTCCGGTCTTCTCCCGTCCGTGTCCTCTCTCCTCGGCGTCCTGCGGTGTACTTCCAGGACCTGCAGTGTCCTCATTTAGTCAGCTGATAGTCACGCGACCGCTGACGTCAGCGGTCAGGTGATGGTTGCGTGACCATCAGCTGACTAAATGACGTCACTGCAGGTCCTGCCAGTACACCGTGGGACGCCGAGGAGAGAGGATCACCGCCGGGAGGAGACTGGAGAGGTAAGTATACAGGTTTTTTTTATTTTTAACTTTTTAATTCTTTTTTTTTTTTACTAAGATGCTGCATTTAAAGCATCTAAGTTGGTCACACAATATAAATCGATGCCGGTTGCATGGATTTATATTGTGTGACCAACTTGTCAAGCACTTTTCCAAGTGATGCTCAAAATTGCTTGGAAAAGTGCTTGAAAAAATGCATGCGAAAACGCATGTAAAACCGCTGAAAAAACGCTTCTCTCTGGCAGAAAAAACGCATGTAAATCTGAATACGTTTTTTCTGCCAGAGAGAGGCAAAAACGCTCTGCTTCAAATCTGCTACATGGGCACATAGCCTTAGACTTTCAGTCATAGGGGTGGGCTGGCACCATTGTAACCACGCCTTGACACTGACTGAAAGCCTGTCACACTGTCACAGAATACTGGAGGTAGGGGGCCTAAGCTGACCCTAAGCTGGGGCCCTGACTAATCCCTCACCCTGGAGGTACTGTTAAAGGTACAGAGGTCCAGGCCGCCAGCGTAACCCCTACCTCCTGAGGATCCCTGCACCTAAGTAATCTAGTCCTGAGAAGGACCCCGATCACAACAATTGGGAACCAGAAATAATATGCCCACACACAGTATTTAGACGAACGAGACAGTACAAGGGAAAAACCAAAACCACCTTGCATACAACTTCTACACAACTACAACAGAGGGAACACCAACGGGAAAGGAGATAAATGATAAAGCGAGGAAAGGGAAAAAACACTTCCAAATACACTTATCTCAGCAACTCCAAACACCACGATCCGCTCTGTAAGTCTGAATGAAAAGCTTTCACCGACACCTCCCAAACAGACCTGCAGGAATATAAAGGAGTCTCACTAAAGAAGCATTGATTGCAGCTGGGCGAGGCTGGACCTCAGCTAGCCCAGAGAGAGAGAGAATTAACTCCTACACTGCCGAGAAAACACAAAGCACCAACAAGTCAGCTGCGAGAAGTCAGGCTGTGTACTCGTGACGATCTTCGTGGCAACACACCCGTGACAGTACCCCCCCTTCTACGAGGGGCCTCCGGACCCTCAGGGCCAGGTTTATCCGGGTGAGTCGTGTGGAAGGCCCGAACTAATCGGTCTGCGTTAATATCCGACGCAGGAACCCACATCCTCTCCTCAGGACCATACCCTTTCCAATGAACCAAGTACTGAAGGGACCGGCGATTAAAGCGTGAATCAATGACCCTCGATACCTGGAACTCCAAGTTACCATTGACAACCACAGGAGGGGGAGGTAAAGGTGACGGTACCACCGGCGCCACATACCTCTTAAGCAATGATCTGTGAAACACGTTGTGAATTTTAAACGTAGGGGGGAGGTCAAGACGGAATGCCACCGGATTAATAACAGAACTGATTCTGTACGGCCCGATGAACCTGGGACCCAGTTTCCAGGAGGGAACCTTAAGTTTAATATTCCTGGTAGACAACCATACCTGATCGTTCACACTTAGGTCCGGACCAGACACTCTCCTCCTATCAGCCATACGTTTGTATCGGTTCCCCATAGTATTCAGATTCTTCAGCACCCCTCTCCATACTGAAGCGAGAGATGAGGAAAATCGTTCCTCCTCCGGAACCCCCGAAGAGCCCCCCCTAGTGAAAGTACAAAACTGGGGGTGAAAACCATATGCCCCAAAAAACGGGGACTTACCAGTGGACTCGCTCCGCCTATTATTGAGAGCAAACTCTGCCAGAGGTAGGAAAGAAGCCCAGTCCTCCTGGTTCTCTGACACAAAACACCGAAGATATGTCTCCAAGCTCTGGTTCATACGTTCCGTCTGACCATTGGTCTGAGGATGAAAAGCCGACGAGAATGACAAATGCATCCCCCGCCGTGCACAAAACGCCCTCCAGAACTTGGACACAAACTGAGACCCCCGATCAGACACCACCTCGGAGGGTACCCCGTGAAGCCTCACAATCTCCCCAATGAACACCTGCGCAAGAGTTTTAGCATTAGGGAGAGCCGGAAGAGCGATGAAATGTGCCATCTTGCTGAACCTGTCCACTACAACGAGTATGACCGTTTTACCCGAAGACGGAGGGAGGTCCGTAATAAAGTCCATAGACAGATGAGTCCAAGGATGCTCCGGGATCTTCAAAGGTAAAAGGGCCCCAGACGGACGGGTATGTGAGGTCTTAGAGCGCGCACAAACCCCACAGGACGCGACAAAAGTTACCACCTCTTTATGTAAGTTAGGCCACCAAAACCGACGCGAGAGGAGATCCACAGTTGCTTTACTCCCCGGGTGTCCTGCAAAAACTGAGTTATGGTGTGCCTCGATCACCTTTTGTCGCAACTGATCTGGAACGAACAGTCTCCCCGGAGGTCCAACAGGGGCGTCCCCCTGAGCCTCCAATATCTCCTCCTCCAGCTCAGAGCATACTGCCGAAACCACCACCCCCTCCTGAAGAATAGGAATCGGGTCGTCCGTATTCCCGGCCCCAGGGAAACTACGAGATAAGGCATCCGCCTTTACATTTTTAGACCCAGGACGATATGTAACGACGAAATTAAACCTGGTAAAAAACAATGACCACCTAGCTTGTCTGGGATTCAGACGTTTAGCGGACTCCAGATATAGCAGGTTCTTGTGATCGGTGATGACGGTGACCGGATGAACTGCCCCCTCCAAAAAATGGCGCCACTCCTCAAAAGCTAACTTAATGGCCAAGAGTTCCCTATTGCCGACATCGTAATTCCTCTCAGCGGACGACAATTTTTTAGAGAAAAAGGCGCACGGATGCCACTTACCAGGGGACGAACCCTGTGACAATACTGCTCCCACCCCTACCTCGGAAGCGTCTACCTCTACAAAGAATGGCTGAGACGCATCAGGTTGAATGAGTATAGGTGCCGAGGCAAAACATTTTTTCAAGGAGGAGAATGCTTGACAAGCCTTGTCAGACCACCTAGAAAAATCCGTCCCCTTTTTAGTCATGTCTGTGAGAGGCTTAACCATGGACGAGAAATTACGAATGAACTTCCGGTAATAGTTAGCAAACCCCAGGAAACGTTGTAGTGCCTTAAGATTCTCCGGCCGATCCCACTCAAGAACTGCCCGCACTTTCCCAGGGTCCATACGAAAACCGGACGCTGAAACCAGGAAGCCTAAAAACTGGAGTTCCTGTACGGCGAACACACACTTTTCCCACTTGGCATACAGTTTATTATCCCGCAAGATCTGTAACACCTGTCTAACGTGCTCCTGATGAGACACCAGATCCGGCGAGTAAATTAAGATATCATCCAGATATATGACAACAAACTGTCCCACCAGGTGGCGAAAAATATCATTAACAAAGTGTTGAAACACCGCCGGGGCATTAGTCAGACCGAATGGCATGACAAGGTTCTCATAATGCCCCTCCGGAGTGTTAAAAGCTGTCTTCCACTCATCCCCCTCCTTCATCCTAATCAGATTGTACGCCCCCCTGAGATCCAACTTAGAGAACCATTTGGCGCCCACGATCTGATTAAAGAGATCGGGAATAAGTGGGAGCGGATACGGATCTCGGACCGTAATCCGATTAAGTTCACGGAAATCCAGGCAAGGGCGTAGGCCTCCATCTTTCTTATTAACAAAGAAGAACCCCGCGGCCACCGGTGAAGATGAAGGTCTAATATGCCCCTTAGCCAGACTTTCAGAAATATAATCCTTCATGGCCTGCCTCTCAGGACCAGAAAGGTTATACAACCTAGCTTTAGGTAACTTGGCCTCAGGGAGCAGTTTTACAGAACAGTCATACTCGCGATGAGGAGGTAGTTCCTGACACCCATTCTCCGAGAATACATCCTCAAAGTCCGCCAGAAATGGAGGTAAGACCCAAGGAGTAACCGCACCGATGACCGTGTTCATGCAGTTTTTATTACAGAATTTACTCCATTGGCTTATCTCTATGGTTTGCCAATTAATAACCGGGTTATGCTTAGCTAACCAAGGAAGGCCCAACACTATAGGAGTGGGAAGACCCTCCAACACGTAGCAAGACAACAGTTCTTTATGTATTGCCCCCACTTGAAGTTTTACGCCATGCACAGCTTGCAAAAAACTTCCCTGACCGAGAGGCCTGGCATCGATCGAGAATATGGGGATGGGTTTAGCCAACTCACTCAATCGCATACCTTGAACCCGGGCAAACCGAGCATCAACCAGATTAGCCCCGGCCCCACTATCCAGAAGAACAGATATCCTCTCAGCTCTCGTACCCACCACCACCTCCGCCGGTACGAGAAACTGAGACGAACCTAGGGACGAAATACCTACTCCCAGATTGCCGTCCACCACACAACCTGGGATCAACAGTTTTTTCGACGACTCTTTACTCTGCAAGGGACGGGATGGACACCCCCCAATAAAATGTCCCTTTTTCCCGCAGAGGAAACACCTTCCTGTCTTATGGCGCACCACCGGTCCCCTTCCCCGAAATGATGTCCCTCCTAATTGCATAGGCTCCTCCGGACTGACCAGGGGAACCACCATATGAGGGGACCTTGTAGGAGGTGGAGACATTACAGGGGGTAGAGTTATCCCGCACCTCTCCCGAAGCCGTCTGTCAACGCGAATAGCAAGGGCCATAGCGGCTTCCAGTGACGCGGGAGAGTCATACTGTGCCAACACATCCTGTAATTTGTCGGATAAACCATGACAAAACTGGCTCCTAAGAGCCGGGTCATTCCACTGGGTGTCCGTGGCCCACCTACGGAACTCCGAACAGAATTCCTCCGCCGGACGATCTCCCTGCTGAATCCTACGTAACTTAGACTCAGCAAGGGAGATCCGATCTGGGTCATCATATACGAGTCCCAGAGCAGCGAAAAACCTATCCACTGACTGGAGAACCGGGGAGCTTGGTGGAAGAGAGAACACCCAAGATTGTGGGTCCCCTTGTAGGAGCGAGATGACAATTCCCACCCTTTGTTCTTCACTGCCCGATGACCGAGGCCGCAGCCGAAAGTACAATTTGCATGCCTCCCGGAAAACAAAAAACTTGTCCCGCCCCCCAGTGAACCTGTCAGGGAGAGCTACTTTAGGTTCTGGTCCGGCTTGCTCCAGAGGATGCAAAACCTTGGACCTAACGTCCGCCAGCCCCATGGACAAACTCTGCAACTGCCGAGCTAGACCGGCTACTGGATCCATGGTAGCTGGAGAAAAACTAAGTTGGTCGGTGAAAATGTCACACTGTCACAGAATACTGGAGGTAGGGGGCCTAAGCTGACCCTAAGCTGGGGCCCTGACTAATCCCTCACCCTGGAGGTACTGTTAAAGGTACAGAGGTCCAGGCCGCCAGCGTAACCCCTACCTCCTGAGGATCCCTGCACCTAAGTAATCTAGTCCTGAGAAGGACCCCGATCACAACAATTGGGAACCAGAAATAATATGCCCACACACAGTATTTAGACGAACGAGACAGTACAAGGGAAAAACCAAAACCACCTTGCATACAACTTCTACACAACTACAACAGAGGGAACACCAACGGGAAAGGAGATAAATGATAAAGCGAGGAAAGGGAAAAAACACTTCCAAATACACTTATCTCAGCAACTCCAAACACCACGATCCGCTCTGTAAGTCTGAATGAAAAGCTTTCACCGACACCTCCCAAACAGACCTGCAGGAATATAAAGGAGTCTCACTAAAGAAGCATTGATTGCAGCTGGGCGAGGCTGGACCTCAGCTAGCCCAGAGAGAGAGAGAATTAACTCCTACACTGCCGAGAAAACACAAAGCACCAACAAGTCAGCTGCGAGAAGTCAGGCTGTGTACTCGTGACGATCTTCGTGGCAACACACCCGTGACAAAGCCGGTTAGCATTAGAGACCCCAAAGCATAATAAAGAAGATTTGATTTTCACCCAGTGACTTAGATGCAAATCAAATTTCCTGGTCAAAGTAGGTCAAACTGCTGAATTCTAATTTGCTCATCATTAATAACTACTGAGATATCTAAAAGTATTTTACCCATGACAAAGGTGTCCATTAGTGCTGAGCGTTACCTTCCGATATCGAGAAATATCGGATCGGATTGTATCGGACCGATACCCAAAAAATATCGGATATCGCCGATTCCGATACCGGAAGTCAATGCAAGTCAATGGGACACAAATATCGGAATGAAAATAAACCCTTTCTTTCCTTGTAGGTTAATTCTACATGAAGGAAAACAACTAAGAATAATGTAGAATGTATTGGGGGAGGTGGGGGAGACAATAAAGGCATAGAGGTTGAGCCCAATCAAATTGAATAACAGGAATTAATATTTTTTTTAAGACGTTCTGAGTTACGGAAATATTGACTATGTTAAGTTTTTTTATATTTTGTCAGATATTTACGTTTCACTACTTCCATGCTCTTCACCTTCTTTTTTACTTCTCCCACACTTTCTCCTTCATCATCCTCAGCATCAGCATCTTTTTCATCAACTTCTTCTTCACCTTCTTCATCTTCTTCTTCTTCACCTTCTTCGTATTATTCTTTTTTTTACATTCTTCATATTCTTCTTATTCAACTATTATTCTTCTTCATATTCTACTTCTTCATCTTCTTCATCTTCTTCTTCTTCATCATATTCTTATTTGTGACAGGCATTCCTGAAGTTGTTATCTATAAAAGTTTGAACATTACACCTTTCGTTCTGCCCGTCACAAAAGATTTACAACAGGATTTGTCCGCGTTCAGTGTGGCCTGCAGCAGCAGGTCTTTTCCAGGGGCACCACGAGGAGGAAAGGACTCACCCCCATACACTGCTTAGTCTTCTTCTGCTTATAATTTAGATAATATTTTTTGCTCTGATTTTTAGTCTTATGCTTAATGTTCTTCCGCTTTTTGTTCTGCAGCTTCTTATACTTCTGCTTCTTGGTTTTCTGTCTCTTGTTCTTCTGTATCTTGGTGGTTGTCTTCTTGTTCTTTGTCCTCTTGGTCATCTTCTTCAGGGTCATCTTCTTGGTCTTCTTTGGGGTGGTCTTCAGGGTCCCCGTCTTCAGGGTCCTAGTCTTTGGGGTCCTCGTCTTCTTTGGGTTGGTCTTCAGGGTCCTCGTTTTCGGGGTCCTCGTCTTCTTCGGGGTGGTCTTCAGGGTCCTCGTCTTCGGGGTCCTCATCTTCGTCGGGGTGGTCTTCAGGGTCCTCGTCTTCAGGGTCGTCGTCTTCTGGGTCCTCGTCTTCTTCAGGGTGGTCTTCAGGGTCCTCGTCTTCAGGGTCCTCGTCAGGGAGATCCAGAGTGATTACCAAGAACCATTTCAAAAAGCTTGAACTTGGAAATGTAGCAGAAGGTACAAGAAGGCTGAGGAACTGCCGAGAACCAGCTGACGGTACTGGAACCGGGATGGGTAGCAGAAGGTACAAGAGCCAATGGAACTATCGAGGACCAGCTGACGGTACTGGAACCGGGATGGGTAGCAGAAGGTACAAGAGCCAATGGAACTACCGAGGAGCAGCTGACGGTACTGGAACCCAGTTACTAAGCCGGTGGTACCTGTGCCAGAAAGCACTACCAAGGACCAGCAGACGTTGGTGGAACTTGGATACCGAGAAGGAGGCACCTAAGCCAAAGGCACTGCCGAGAATCAGCTGACGGTAATGGAACTCGGATGGGTAGCAGAAGGTACCCATGAAAAAAAAAGTTGCAAGGCCGCGAGCCGGCCGCAGTTACCGAAACCCACAGTCCTACAGGGGGTGCTTGTCCTATTGGCAGTATGGAACCAGCCTTCATTGCCAGATCCCGCAGCCCACATAGGAGTCACCTAAACTGCAGGCACCATAGAGTTGGCTAACCCGACCACAACACGACAGGACAACGTATTGGAGGCAAAGTGACGTTGACACTACCAGGAAACAGCTAGCGTGCTGGAACCAGGCTGGGCAGGAGGGAGTACCCGTGCCAAAGACACTGCCGAGAACCAGCTGACGGTACTTGAACTCAGATGGGTAGCAGAAGGTACAAGAGCCAATGGAACTACTGAGGACCAGCTGACGGTACTGGAACTCGGTTACTAAGCAGGAGGTACCTGTGCCAAAAAGCACTACCAAGGACCAGCAGACGTTGGTGGAACTTGGATACCGAGAAGGAGGCACCTAAGCCAAAGGCACTGCCGAGAACCAGCTGACGGTACTGGAACCCGGATGGGTAGCAGAAGGTACAAGAGCCAATGGAACTACAGAGGACCAGCTGATGGAACTGGAACTCGGTTACTAAGCAGGAGGTACCTGTGCCAGAAAGCACTACCAAGGACCAGCAGACGTTGGTGGAACTTGGATACCGAGAAGGAGGCACCTAAGCCAAAGGCACTGCCGAGAACCAGCTGATGGTACTGGAACTCGGATGGGTAGCAGAAGGTACCCATGAAAAAAAAAGTTGCAAGGCCGCGAGCCGGCCGCAGTTACCGAAACCCACAGTCCTACAGGGGGTGCTTGTCCTATTGGCACTATGGAACCAGCCTTCATTGCCAGATCCCGCAGCCCACATAGGAGTCACCTAAACTGCAGGCACCATAGAGTCGGCTAACCCGACCACAACACGACAGGACAACGTATTGGAGGCAAAGTGACGTTGACACTACCCGGAAACAGCTGGCGTGCTGGAACCAGGCTGGGCAGGAGGGAATACCTGTGCCAAAGACACTGCTGGGAAACAGCTGGCGGTGCTGGAACCCAGGGTAAATACAAAAAACAGAGTGGAGCCAGAGGCCTAATTGGAGCAACTTTAAAATCAGTAGTAGACTAGTAGTGTGAATGTGGACAGAGCAGGAGAAATTGCCGTACACACAGCAGGGGAACAGTTGACGTTACTGAACCCCAATAACACGGCAGCAAGTGTTGACTGTGCAGACGGCACTTCTGAGCGCCAACTGGCGGTGTTGGAGCTCAGGGATAGAGATGAGCGGTGTTCGACTTGAACTGTTCGCCAATCTCAAATTCGAGCTGTTTTGGGCGGTGTTCGAGCCGCTCGGCGAACACGAACGATTTGAAAAAAATTAGGCTGTTCGAGGTTATGTTCGATAACTGTTCGTGCACCAAAATCATAACTGGATTTTTTCTCAGTAATGATGAAAATTAATGTTAATACGCAGTTTGAGTGTACAGCGGGGCGGGGGGAGGGGCAGGGGATGGATCTCTGCAGGAATAATGAAGATCTCCATTTTTTTTTTCTCTTTCCCGCATTTACAGTGGGGAGGTACAATCTGTCAGCCTATCAGCAGCGCACACACGAAGCGAAGTGCTTTTTTTCACACAAGCAAGGGCATGTGTCATTGGCAGTGTATGTCACATGTCCTTGCCCTATAAGACCCAGCCATTTTCCCCGTCGCCACCATTTTCTCACTGCTGCAGCTGCGTGTTAGACGGCACCGCTGTTGCTGTGTGCACTATACCTTGTTAATTTCAAGCCAATTTTCGCACAAATCTACAGATAGCTTGGGAGTAGGGAATAGTTGTGATTGCAGTCCTTTTAAGGACTAGGTTACAGCATTTCCTACGACTTTTATCAGGCAGGTCTGTGCTCTTAAATAGATAGGTTGGGAGTAAAGACTAATTGTAATTGCAGTCCTTTTCAGGACTAAGTTAGATCAGTTCCTATCAGTTTTTGCCAGGCAGGTCTGTGCCAGTGCTGTGCAAGTTTTTTTCACAGCATTTGGCTAAATCTAGCAAAGCTAATCCTTTTTGGCCTATTGCTGAGTGTGTTAGTCAGTGGAGTAGCCTATCTGTGTTGCAAGCTACACCACCTGTGTATAGAATACCAATTTTTTTACTGCACCTAGTGAAGTAAAACCTTTTGGGCATAGCATAATTCTATTAGTCCATCTATACTGACCTCCATAAGGTTGCAAATTGAATATAATTTTTTTCTGCATCTACCTCTGAAAAAATATTTGGGCTTCTAGCTGTGTGTGGGACTTGTTCTATTAGTCCATCTATACTGACCTCCATCAGGTTGCAAATTGAATATAATATTTTTCTGCATCTAGCTCTGAAAAAATATTTGGCCTTCTAGCAGAGTGTGGGACTTGTTCTATTAGTCCATCTATACTGACCCCCATCAGGTTGCAAATTGAATATAATATTTTTCTGCATCTAGCTCTGAAAAAATATTTGGCCTTCTAGCAGTGTGTGGGACTTGTTCTATTAGTCCATCTATACTGACCTCCATCACATTGCAAATTGAATATAATATTTTTCTGCATCTATCTCTGAAAAAATATTTGGCCTTCTAGCAGTGTGTGGGACTTGTTCTATTAGTCCATCTATACTGACCTCCATCAGGTTGCAAATTGAATATAATATTTTTCTGCATCTAGCTCTGAAAAAATATTTGGCCTTCTAGCAGTGTGTGGGACTTGTTCTATTAGTCCATCTATACTGACCTCCATCACGTTGCAAATTGAATATAATTTTTTTCTGCATCTAGCTCTGAAAAAATATTTGTCCTTCTAGCTGTGTGTGGGACTAGTTCTATTAGTCCATCTATACTGACCTCCATCAGGTTGCAAAATGAATATAATTTTTTTCTGCATCTACCTCTGAAAAAATATTTGGGCTTCTAGCTGTGTGTGGGACTTGTTCTATTAGTCCATCTATACTGACCTCCATCACGTTGCAAACTGAATATAATTTTTTTCTGCATCTAGCTCTGAAAAAATATTTGGGCTTCTAGCTGTGTGTGGGACTTGTTCTATTAGTCCATCTATACTGACCTCCATCAGGTTGCAAATTGAATATAATATTTTTCTGCATCTAGCTCTGAAAAAATATTTGGCCTTCTAGCAGTGTGTGGGACTTATTCTATTAGTCCATCTATACTGACCTCCATCAGGTTGCAAATTGAATATAATATTTTTCTGCATCTAGCTCTGAAAAAATATTTGGCCTTCTAGCAGTGTGTGGGACTTGTTCTATTAGTTCATCTATACTGACCTCCATCACGTTGCAAATTGAATATAATTTTTTTCTGCATCTAGCTCTGAAAAAATATTTGGGCTTCTAGCTGTGTGTGGGACTTGTTCTATTAGTCCATCTATACTGACCTCCATCAGGTTGCAAAATGAATATAATTTTTTTCTGCATCTACCTCTGAAAAAATATTTGGGCTTCTAGCTGTGTGTGGGACTTTTTCTATTAGTCCATCTATACTGACCTCCATCAGGTTGCAAATTGAATATAATATTTTTCTGCATCTAGCTCTGAAAAAATATTTGGCCTTCTAGCAGTGTGTGGGACTTGTTCTATTAGTCCATCTATACTGACCTCCATCAGGTTGCAAATTGAATATAATATTTTTCTGCATCTAGCTCTGAAAAAATATTTGGGCTTCTAGCAGTGCGTGGGACTTGTTCTATTAGTCCATCTATACTGACCTCCATCAGGTTGCAAATTGAATATAATATCTTTCTGCATCTAGCTCTGAAAAAATATTTGGCCTTCTAGCTGTGTGTGGGACTTGTTCTATTAGTCCATCTATACTGACCTCCATCAGGTTGCAAATTGAATATAATATTTTTCTGCATCTAGCTCTGAAAAAATATTTGGCCTTCTAGCAGTGTGTGGGACTTCTTCTATTAGTACATCTATACTGACCTCCATCAGGTTGCAAATTGAATATAATGTTTTTCTGCATCTAGCTCTGAAAAAATATTTGGGCTTCTAGCAGTGTGTGGGACTTGTTCTATTAGTCCATCTATACTGACCTCCATCAGGTTGCAAATTGAATATAATATCTTTCTGCATCTAGCTCTGAAAAAATATTTGGCCTTCTAGCAGTGTGTGGGACTTGTTCTATTAGTCCATCTATACTGACCTCCATCAGGTTGCAAATTGAATATAATATTTTTCTGCATCTAGCTCTGAAAAAATATTTGGCCTTCTAGCAGTATGTGGGACTTCTTCTATTAGTACATCTATACTGACCTCCATCAGGTTGCAAATTGAATATAATGTTTTTCTGCATCTAGCTCTGAAAAAATATTTGGGCTTCAAGCAGTGTGTGGGACTTGTTCTATTAGTCCATCTATACTGACCTCCATCAGGTTGCAAACTGAATATAATTTTTTTCTGCATCTAACCCAGACAATAGTTTTGGCCTAATACCACAGTTTGGCCACTCAGCTCTGCTCGGTTCCCATCCATTGTTTTTTTGTGCAAACAACTCCAGAGTTGTGAATTAGTTAACCACCAAAATGAGTGGAAAAAGGCCTGCTGCTGGTGGAAAGGGGAATAGGCGTGTTGGGAAGGGGAAAAAAGGTTGTGTCCGTGGAGTAGGTGTTAAAGCAACAGTAACATCTGCAGAAGAAAGACCATCTTCCAGCAAAACTAAAATGTCTACTTCTTTTAGCTGACAATGTGATAAGATCCCTTTCTTACGGCCACGCCAATCGCTACAAATTCCAGATGAGGCACAAAAACAGCAGGTGCTTCAACGGATGTCAAGTGCTTCTTTAAGTGGGCTCTCCTCCACATCAACTTCAACATCACAAATACTCCATTCCTCAGAGGTGTCACCCCAATCGCACTTGCTTCCTCACAGCTCCCAAATCTCCAGCTGCCCGTCTGAGTATGAGGTAGAACAGATGGTTGAGTCTGCAGAGCTGTTTACTCATACTATAGCCTGGGAATCAGAGGTCGGCTCCAGCGCTTCTGTGAATCCAGACGAGGAAATGATCTGCACTGATGCCCAGAATCTTTATGAGTCGGATCCAGGACCAGACGCAGAAGGTTCTGACCATAATGTAGACCCTCATTCCCAAACTGTAACTCCTGTTGGTGGAGACAATGAGGAAGACGATGATGAGACTCAAATACCTGATTGGAGCGACAACTTTAGTTTTTTGTCAGGGCAGGAACAGGTTGGTTCTGAGGACGACGGGTGTGATAACACACAGGGTGATGATGATGAGGTTGGAGATCCCACTTACTGTCAACCCACAGTCAGCCAAGAGATGAGGTCAGCAGAGGAGGTGGAGGAGGATGCTAGTGACGACGAGGTCAGGTTGCGCCTTCCTGGACAGAGACGTAGTACTGGAAGCACGTCAACAACTGCATCCTCAAACACAACTCGGCCTCTGACCACAAGTCGTGGTGGCTCTTCAGGTCGCATGGGTGCTAAGCCTTGCATAGCCTGGGCATTTTTTCAGATCGCTAAAGATGACCCAACTCGTGTTATCTGTAACATTTGTCAACAAAAGCTAAGTAGAGGCCAAAAAATACATAGTTTGAGTACTTCATGCATGAACCGGCACATGGACATGAAGCATAAGTTGCAGTGGGAAGCTCACTGTGCTACAATGAGGCCTAGCCTGCCGGGCCGACCACCGTCTGGGCCAACCACTGTCTGCCCCATCTTGTGCATCTGCAGCCTTTTCATCCTCTGTGACTAGGGGGACAGAAGTCACACCTGTTTTGGGACGCAGACCTGCCACCTCTTTACCCGCAACAGCCAGCGTGATTGGCAGTTCATCATTTTATTTGGAGGCGGTAACACCAGCTGGTGTTGAGCGCTGTCCGACATCGATAGCACCACCTTTGGATCAAGGCAACCTAACATGTCCGCCTGCATCTTCCTCACAGACCGGCAGTTTGCCGGGGACACCCTTATCAACCCCGTCTAAGCACAACAGCCAGCCCTCAGTCCCTCAGATGTGGACAAGTAAAAGACCATTTCCTCCTAGCCATGAGAAAGCTAAGAGGTTGAATTTCACCATCTGCAAGCTCTTGGCTACAGAAATGCTGCCTTTCCGCCTGGTGGACACAGAGGATTTTCGAGACCTTATGTCCGTCGCAGTACCAGATGCCCAGTCGGCACTACTTCTCAAAGAAAGGTGTGCCTGCGCTCCACCAGCATGTCGCACACAACATCACCGCTTCTTTGAGAAACTCTGTGTGTGACAGGGTGCATTTCACCACAGACACTTGGACGAGTAGGCATGGACAGGGGCGTTACATGTTGCTGACTGGGCACTGGGTAACTATGGTGACAGCAGGACAAGGGGCTGCTGTCCAAGTCTTGCCGTCCCCACGAGTTGTGCGTCAATCCTCTTTATGTCAAAGTTCCTCCACTGCTTCTGCCTCCTCAACCTCCTCTCGGTCCTCCACCTGCACCCAAAGCCTGTCTGGTCATGCCACAAGCTTTCTAACTGCGCAGAATGGATCCTGCACACCTCCTTACTATGCTGGCAGTAGGGCTCAACGTCATCAGGCGGTTTTTACTTTGAAATGTCTGGGAAATGTGAGTCACACAGCTGAGGAGTTGTGGTCAGCTCTGGAGAACCAATTTCATAAATGGTTGTCTCCACTGGACCTGAAACCAGGGAAGGCCGTGTGCGACAATGCTGCAAACCTGGGTGCGGCCCTTCGCCGGGGCAATGTCACACACGTGCCTTGTATGGCTCACGTGTTGAACCTGGTTGTCCAGCAATTTTTAGCCCACTATCCCGGACTAGATGGCCTTCTGCAGAGGGCATGGTCACTGTGTGCTCACTTCGCCGTTCGCATCCCGCAGCTCAGCGACTTACATCTCTACAGAAGTCGTTGGGCCTGCCACTTCACCGGCTAAAATGCGATGTGCCTACCCAGTGGAATTCAACTCTGCACATGTTGCAGCGACTGTGGCAGCGCCGACAAGCCTTGGTGCAATACGTTCTGGGCCAACGGGATCCAGAGGTGGGGCAAATCACGCTGGAGGAGTGGTCTCAGATCAGGGACCTATGCACCCTTCTGCACAGTTTTGAAATGGCGACGAAGATGTTTAGTGGTGACGATGCCATTATCAGCATGACTATTCCGGTGATTTACATGCTGGAGCACATGTTAAACAGAATTCGGAGTAAGGTGGTGGCACAAGAGGAGGTGGAGGAAGTAGAGGAGGAGGAGTTGTATGCGGAAGGGCTAACATCTGCAAGGTCCAGGCGGTCGGCAGCACCAAGGTGGCAGGCATGTGAGGGTGGGGGAGATGGTTTTACCAGGGCACATGGTAGCAGCCAAACTAGTGAGGAAGGTGCAGGAGCCCAGGAAGAAGTGGAGGACGAACTGATGGAAGACTCATCAGATGAGGGAGACCTTGATCACATTTCTGTTGTGCGAGGTTGGGGGGAGAGGACAGAGGAAGGAAGCATGATTGTTACCTCGCCACCAACACAACAGGGACTTGGAGCTCCTGGATGCGCAACACACATGAGTGCCTTCTTGCTGCACTACCTGCAACATGACCCTCGAATTGGGAGAATTAGAAATAATCCTGACTACTGGGTTGCCACACTGTTAGATCCCCGGTACAAAAGTAAATTTGCAGAAATAATTCCGGCCATAGAAAGGGATGCACGCATGCAGGAGTATCAGCAGAGACTGTAGCAGAATCTTACATGTGCTTTTCCACAAAACACCAGTGGTGCACTTAGTGAATCTCACAGTTCCAACTTGCCAACCGTGGGACCGTCGAGTGTTCAGCACTCAAACCGTAACAGAAACACAGTATCTGCTGGTAACATCAATTTGTCGGAATCATTTCACCACTTTTTTAGCTCATCCTTTGCAAGGCCACAGGAGACAAGAAGTCTGACACATAGTCAACGCCTAGAGACGATGGTACAGGAGTATCTCCAAGTAAACATTGAAGCCATGACTGTGTCACTGGACCCTTGCTCTTTTTGGGCTTCCAATCTGGATAAATGGCCGGAGCTCGCCACTTACGCCTTGGAGATCTTGTCATGCCCCGCAGCAAGTGTTCTGTCTGAACGTGTGTTCAGCGCTGCTGGTGGTGTGCTGACAGATAAGCGCACGCGGCTCTCCACTGATATTGTAAACAGACTCACGTTCATAAAGATGAACAAATCATGGATCCGAAACGGCTTTTCTACCCCTGTGTCATCCTGGGGAGAGTAAAAGCTTGATGATTGGTTAAAATCACCTCACCAACCATTTTAAGCTTTCAAATTACTAATCATGTTTATCTGTATCTTGGCTGGAAAATAATTTGGGCTTTGTAGCAGTGTGCAGTACTGATTCTATTAGGCCATCTATACTAAGCTCCACCAGATTTAAAATTAATAATAATTTTTAGCTGCATCTAGCCCGGAAAATAATTTTGGGGCTCCGAGATGCGCAAGACACATAAGTGCCTTCTTGCTGCACTACCTGCAACATGACCCTCAGATTGTCAGAATTCGAAGTAATCCTGACTACTGGGTTGTCACACTTTTAGATCCCCCACACTCTTCGATCAACCTTTTCATTTTAATAAAGACCAAAAAAATGGTCATTTTTGAAATTATAAGCATTAGCAGGTTATTAGAAACTGAAATCAAACAGTTTTCAACTCAAAACTTTATTCTAAGTGATGTTACATTTGCACATAGGACCCCTTGTTCGAAAGGAGCTTCTGAACTCTCTCGTCCATTGAATTTGTCAGGTTTTGGATGGTTTCTGCTTCAATTGTTTTGCATGAGGACAGAATACCCTCCCAGAGCTGTTGCTTAGATGTGAACTGCCTCCCGCCATCATAGACACTCCTTTTGATGATGCTCCAGAGGTTCTGAATGGGGTAGAGGTCAGGGGAGCATGGGGGTCACACCATAAGTTTGTCCCCTTTTATGCCCATATCAGCCAGAGATGCAGATGTGTTATGTGCAGCATGAGACGGTGCATTATCATGCATGAAAATGATCTTGATGCGGAATACACGGTTCTTCTTCTTGAACCATGGCAGGAAGTGCTGTTTGAGAAACTGCACATAAATTATGGAGTTCATCTTTACCCCTTCAGGGATCCTAAAGGGGCTGACAATCTCTCTCCCCATGATTCTAGCCCAAAACATTACTCCACCTCCTCCTTGTTGGCGCTGTAGCCGTGTCCATCAACCAACCATCCTCCACTCCATCCATCTGGACCATCGAGCGTTGCACGGCACTCATCCGTGAACAAAACAGTTTTGAAATCAGTCTTCATGCAATGTTTGGCCCACTGGAGCCGTTTCTGCTTGTGTGCAGTGGATAGAGAAGGTCGACAGGATGGCGTACGCACAGCTGCAAACCTCTGAAGGACCCTGCATCTTGTTGTCCGGGGGACGTTGGAGGCACCAGCAGCTTCAAAAACTTGTCTGCTGCTATGACAAGGCTTTTTTGCCGCTGCTCTTTTAACCTGACGTAATTGCCTGTAGGAAAGAGTCCTCAATTTGCCCTTATCAGCACGCACACGTGTGTACTGTGAATCAGCTACATACTTCTTGATTGCCAAGACACTTCATCCTGGTCATCGCACAATGTTGAATGCCTGGACCTAAACACTCCACAATTTGTTGCTCCTCAGCAGCCGACACATCCTTTTTCTTTCCCATTTTGGCAGAAAATGTAGGCTGCTTAATAATGTGGGACAACCTTCTTAAGTAGTCTGGCCGTTCATTGGACACACCTGCCAAACTAATTAGCACAGGTGTCTGCAATTGCTTACAGTGATATAAAGAGCCCTGACACACATCACCATCAATGAGTTTAACTGACAAACAAACAAATTCTTCCCTTATCACTCCTAAACACTTTTTGCATAATAATTTGGAACACAGTGTACATGTGCTTTTCCACAAAACACCAGTGGTTCACGTAGTGAATCTTACAGTTCTAACTTGCCAACCGTGGTCTGTATGGAGTTGTTCAATAAAGGGCCCAAAATTAAGATAACATAGACGGGAGAGGTCTCTATGAATAGGAATTCCTAAGAATTTGATACCCTGTGATGGCCAGGCAAAGGGAAAGTTGGACTGGATGGAATCCTGTATGGATTTGGGGAAGGAGACATCGAGGGCCTCAGACTTCGCTGTATTGATTTTAAAATTTGACCATGTAACAAAGTGATCTATTTCAGCCATAACAGCAGGGATGGATATATGTGATTGAGTGATATATACTAGGACATCATCAGCAAATAGAGAGCATTTGTACTCGGTGCCTCCCACCTCAATTCACCTAATATTGGGGTTATGGCGAATTGATGAGAGCAGGTGCTCCGTCACTAGGATGTATAAGAGAGGGGACAGAGGACATCCCTGCCTTGTCCCATTGGTGATTATGAAAGGTGATGAAAATGTTCTGACGCGCCCCCTGGGCCTTGGGACATCCGGAGCCGGACCCTTTTTGGTGGAAGCTGGTGGTTGTAGTCTCCGTGGCGGCAACACGGTTCCATGGCTCAGGGCGGTCAAACCAGTGACGGAACTATTTATGTGGTTTTGATGTTTAAATGTCCGACTATGCCTCCCGTGGATTGCGGTCAGAGTGAACCGCCGCTGCAGGGCAGACCGCTGAGGCTGGTGTTGTGGGTGCAGCAGAGCGTAGCATAACTCCCCACGGGAGGAGTATAGCCTCAGGGCAGTGTATGCAGAGGATGGGGGTGATGGTGCAGGGCAGCAGCAGTAACGACACGGAGTCAGTGATGCAGTCCAGGGCCTTTACTCACAGTTCTTATTATCCAGACCACTTCTGCAGGTAACGGCTGCCCACGTCGTACTGTGCTCACCAGGTGAGGGGCTCAGACAACTCCCCGATAACTTTGGAGCGCTTCACAGGACCCCCTTTGTGTGTCCTTTGTCTGGCCTTTCTTACCAACCCTTCTGTCCGACTGCCTCGGGCCTCCTCTTGGTAAACTTGGCGCCAGTTTCCCTGACCCTATGTGCTGCCCTCCTAGCGGGTGTAGCGAGGGGCTGCGCCACATAAAGTGTCACAGCCTCCGGTTTCGAGCTGAGGGTCATTTCCCGCCTCCACTAGTTTCGGGGACCGGTCTCCCCCTTTGGCCTGACCCCTCCACGCAGGTGGATTCGGGTGTGCGGTGGCGACTCGCCCGTCCACACCCCTGGGATCCCTTCGTTCCTCGTTCCTGGAGCCTTCTCCGTTACTCGTCCTTCCTTCTCCCTCTTCCAGGCCTGGGCCTCTGTTACTAGGCCCGCCTCTGGAGCAGAGCTCATGCAGAGCCCCTGCTCCCTGTCACTTCTGCTCAGACTTCTCTGCACTGAACTAAGATGGTGCCCACCTTTTATACTCCCTTCTCAATGCACCTAGGAACTGCTTCCTCCCTGCTCCTGCACTACAGGGTTCCCCTTCCTCAGTGTTCCCTCCCCCCACTCCAGCCAGGGACAGGGACTGTCGTGCCCATCTCAGGGGCATATTGGTCGCCCTGCCCCACGGCAATGTGGTGTAATGCATGCAGGTGTCGGGGTCCTGATCCACACTCCATCCTTACCTGAGAGTGAGATATCACACCTCTGAGTGAGGTGCAATACCTCTACAGCAACCGAGCCCTCGGGGTGCTACAGTTCCTTTTATCTTCAGCCTAGGTGACGCATTGCGATACAGGGCCGTGATTTTGGCTATAAAAGGGTCCCCTAGACCCCTACCCCAAGCATTTTAAGAGAATAATATATGGCGTGCCAGGACACTCTATGGAATGCTTTCTCAGCATCCAATGAGAGTATCTAATTACAAATTTTTAACTGCATCTAGCCCAGGAAATACTTTGTGCCTAGTAGCAGTGTCTGCTAGTCAGCGGATTATCCCGGCTGTTAAGCAAGCTACACCACCTGTAGTTTGGACACTTAATTTTTTCAAAGGAAATGCTTCGGGACCACGGGATACTCAGTGAAGAGCATCAGGAGGCACTGCAAGGCATAGGGGCTGGGACTGGCGGTAGGACGCCTTGCGGTGGACAGCTGAGCTCGATCCTTATAAAAGCTTTTTAACTGCAGCAGTTTTAGTGGACGCTACTGGAGCTGGAATTACGCGGCTGCTGGCATGAGACTTGCCCTTCAATAGATCCTTGTAAAAGGATTTAAAGTGTATTCATTCAAATTAGAGAGACAATTTAAATTAAAAAGCTTAGAGCTGCCTCCACCACTGGGGGCTCGCTCGACCCACCAGCGGACAGGCACCAGTATTGGGAGAGGGGGGCTGGCCGTCAGGGTCCACCGCGGCTCTGGCACAAACGGAGGTGGCACGGGCAGGAACGGACTGGCCGTGTCGGCTTCTCACTTTTTGGATTTTAGAAGGGCATGACATGCCTATATCTGTGTCTCCCCCTCCTTTTACTCCTCCACCTCTTTTCTTTTCGCATGACTATATGTACTTGTCACTTTTCCATGTGTTAGTTATGTCTTCTGAGCAGTTTGTCAGCTTTTGGACACCTTTGAAGGTGTTTTCTATGTGTTTCTATGTGTTTTTGTTTGCCTGCCATTGGTTTTAACGGTGTTCGAAGGTGTTCGACGAACAGTTCGACGAACAGTTCGGTGAACACAAGGGTGTTCGACGAACCGAACCGAACTCGAACACTACGGGGGTGGCTCAACACTACTCAGGGATAATACTGAAAACAGAGGAGCCAGAGGTGTCATTGGAGCAACTTTAAAATCTGTAGTAGTGTGAATGTGGACAGAGCAGGAGAATTTGCCATACACACAGCAGGGGAACAGCTGACGTTACTGAACCCCAATAACACTGGAGCAAGTGTTGACTGTGCAGACGGCATTTCTGAGCGCCAACTGGCGGTGTTGGAGCTCAGGGATAATACTGAAAACAGAGGAGCCAGAGGTGTCATTGGAGCAACTTTAAAATCTGTAGTAGTTTGAATGTGGACAGAGCAGGAGAAATTGCCGAAGACACTCAGCAGGGGAACAGCTGACGTTACTGAACCCCAATAACTCTGGAGCAAGTGTTGACTGTGCAGACGGCACTTCTGAGCGCCAACTGGCGGTGTTGGAGCTCAGGGATAATACTGAAAACAGAGGAGCCAGAGGTGTCATTGGAGCAACTTTAAAATCTGTAGTAGTGTGAATGTGGACAGAGCAGGAGAAATTGCCATACACACAGCAGGGGAACAGCTGACGTTACTGAACCCCAATAACACTGGAGCAAGTGTTGACTGTGCAGACGGCAATTCTGAGCGCCAACTGGCGGTGTTGGAGCTCAGGGATAATACTGAAAACAGAGGAGCCAGAGGTGTCATTGGAGCAACTTTAAAATCTGTAGTAGTGTGAATGTGGACAGAGCAGGAGAAATTTCCGAAGACACACAGCAGGGGAACAGCTGACGTTACTGAACCCCAATAACACTGGAGCAAGTGTTGACTGTGCAGATGGCACTTCTGAGCAGCAACTGGCGGTGTTGGAGCTCAGGGATTACAGTTCAGGTGGTAGAAACATGAACACAACAGGAGGCCTGGATACTGTTGCCAACCAATTATTTATTCTAGAAGAGGACTGGCAAATTCATGCGAGATCCAGGCCTTGTTCATTTTCAGAAAAGTAAGCCGGTCAACGTTATCGGAGGATAGGCACATGCGACGGTCTGTTAGTACACCACCTGCGGCACTAAAGACGCATCCCGATAATACAGTAGCAGCAAGGCAAGCAAGCACCTCCAATGCATACTGGCTAAGCTCTGGCCATGTATCCAGCTTAGAGACCCAAAACTTGAAGGGGGAAGAGCCGTCTGGGAGTACACTGAGAGGGCAAGACATGTAGTCTGTCACCATCTGACGGAAACGTTGCCTCCCGCTGACTGGAACCGTCTGTGATGGTGTAGACATTTGTGGCTGCGGGGACACAAAACTTTGCCACATTTGGGCCATACTGGTCTTGCCTTGTGCTGAGGCGCTGCTTCTGCTCCCTCTTTGTGCAGAGCTTCCTCCACTGCCTCAACGTAATGAGTTGCTTTGTAAAGCACTAGCAGCACTGCTCTCGGTTGGAATTGAGAACATGATGGAATGCACCAGTGCGTCTTGGTACTCCCGCATTTTACGCTCCCGGTTCAATGGTGTTATGAGGCTTTGTAAGTTGTCCCGGTAGCGAGGATCTAGGAGGGTGGACACCCAATAATCAGCCGTGTTGAGAATGTGGGCGATGTGGCGGTTGTTTCTCAGGCACTGCAGCATGAAATCAACCATGTGCTGCAGACTGCCAACTGGCCTAGAAACGCTGTCCCCTGCTTGAGGCGTGATCTCTGCCTGCTCTACATCACCCCACCCTCGCTCTAGATACTGACTACTAGAGCATTGTGTACCTCCCTCCTCTGGACAGATGTCTTCCTCCTCCATTGACACCTCCTCATCCTCCTCACAAAGTGTCCCCTGCCTAGACCTTTGTGAGGAACCACATTGCGCAGACTGTACAGAAGCAGATGGCATTTGTGACTCCTCATCCTCCACCTCTTCCAAAACCTCCTCCCTTAGTGCTTGCAGTGTTTTTTCAAGCAGGCAGATAAGGGGGATAGTCATGCTGACTAGTGCATCATCTGCACTCGCCATCGACGTGGAATAATCAAAGGCACGCAAAACGTGGCAAATGTCCTTCATAGAGGCCCACTCAGTGGTGGTGAAGTGTGAACGGCGCGCACTGCGACTTGTTTGCGCCTGCTGCAGCTGGTACTCCATTACTGCTGCCTGCTGCTCACACAACCTCTCCAACATATGTAACGTTGAATTCCACCTGGTGGGTAGGTCACATATGATGCGATGTTCCGGAAGACGTAATCAGCGCTGCAGAGCTTCAATGCGCGATCATGCGTTGCTAGAACGCCGCAAGTGAGCGCACTCTATGCGGACCTTGTGCATCAGTGGATCAAGATCCGGATAGTCCCTCAAAAAACTCTGCACGACCAAGATGAGCACATGTGCCAGAAATGGGATGTGAGTGAGGTTGCCTAGGCCCAGAGCTGCCACCAGATTTCGGCCATTGTCACACACTACCATGCCTGGCTGGAGATTCGCTGGCACAAACCACACGTCGCTCTGCTGCTTGATCGCATTCCACAGCTCCTGCGCTGTGTGGCTTTGATTCCCCAAAGAAATTAATTTTAATACGGCCTGTTGACGTTTGGCCACGGCTGTGCTCATATCGGTCATCATAACAGGTAACCGTTCACGGGTCGATGTGGAGGTAGACCGTGACGGCTCCTGCAGCGCTGATTCAGAGGAACTGGAGTATGAGGAGGAATCAATGTGTACAGACTGGATTCCTGCAATCCTTGGAATTGGCAGAACACGTACAGCGCCACTCTCAAGATCTGTACCCGGCTCCACAACATTTACCCAATGGGCAGTGAGGGAAAGGTATAGTCCCTGTCCATGCTTACTGGTCCACGCATCGGTGGTCAGGTGGACCTTACTACTGATGGCGTTTTGTAGCGCATGTTTAATTTTTCCCTCCACATGCTGTTGCAGGGCAGGGACGGCTTGCCTGCTGAAATAAAAGCGGCTGGGCACGTTGTATTGTGGGACTGCCAATGCCATCAAGTTACGGAAGGTGTCAGTCTCCACCAGCCTGAATGATAGCATTTCAAGGGCCAGAAGTTTTGCAATGCCAGCATTCAGAGCCTGTGTTCGAGGGTGGTTTGCCGAGTATGGGCGCCTTTTCTCCCCTGCCTGTGCTAACGATGGCTGTAGACTGGCCTGGGAGTGTGAGGATGACAGGGAAAGTGGTGCTGTTGGTGGAATTACACTGTGTCTCTGTACAACAGTGCCAGAGGTTCTTCCATGGCGATCCTGTGAGGAAGCCGAACCAGCTGTGTGTGAGCTGGAGGAAGAGGCTACAACACGAGCTGAAGAGGTGGTAGGTGGCGCTGTAGGTTGGCCTAGGTCTTCAGTGTGTTTTTGTAACTCCACCACGTGCTTGGTCCGCACATGTTTCCACATATTTGTGGTATTGAGGTTGCTGACACTTTTCACCTTCTGATTACACAGCTTGCGTTTGAGAAAGCAAATGTCATCTGCAACTGTGTCAAAAAAGGACCAGGCACTGCAAGTCTTGGGAGCGCCCGCTTTGGATTTTGGAAGAGCCATGCTCCTAATGGGTGCCGAAGTGGAGGCTACAGGCAACCAAGTCTGCCCCCTCCCTCTCCCTCGTTTTTGGGCCGTTCGGGGAATCTCTTCCTCAGAGCTGCTCCCACCACCTTCCTGTCCCTCACGCCATGATGGGTCAAGGACCTCATCATCTACACCACCCTCTTCAAACAACTGCTTCTCCTGGGTAGTTTCGACAGCACAGTACGCACCAGAAAGTGGCACCTGAGTCTCATCATCAGATGCGTACTGAGGTGTGCTGCTGACCATAGGCACTGGCCCACCCGCCTCTTCAGATTCAGAGAGACAAAACGGTTGCGCATCACTGCATACTACCTCTTCTTCAAATTCTTGAATTCTGCTTGGCTGGCCCGCTCTTTCCAAGCCAAGAGATTCAGAGAACAGAAGTAGAGATGGCTCCTGTCCAGGGCTCTCTGTCTGCCTGGGCAATTTGGCAGGTGGTGAAGAGACAGATGGATGCTCTTCAGTACTCAGGACCTGAGAGGATCTGGAACTAATTGAAGTCGATGCGTTAGCTGCCATCCATCCGACAACGGCTTCAATTTGGTCCTCCCACAGCAGTGGGGTACGGCTAGCTCCTACAAAGCTGTGCATAAAGGACTGTTCCCTGGTAAAACTGGGGGATGCTGAGTCACTGGTGCCCGCAGCAGGCACAGAATCCCCACGTCCTCTCCCTCCAGGCACAGAATCCTCATGTCCTCTCCCTGCAGAAACTCCACGCCCACGACCATGACCACATGCCTTACTCCCTGCCTTCTTCATCTTGGTAGACTGATAAAGATAGGCAGAAAAGTACTAAGGGCTTAGTGTGCTTATTCCTGAACAGCTGCTAACAGGTATAAGAAACACTAATTTTATAAAGTGTGGACTAGACTTTAATATGAGCTAATGTGGCCTACACAACTGTAAAGTGGAGTGTTTGGTGAACTTTATTTAGGTTTTTTTTGTCACAAAAAGACACTGGATGTGCCCAAAGATGTAATACGGATAGTATCACAAACTTTTTGTAGCTATTACAATGCAGGAAGGTAACCTACAATGCAATAGATGAGGCTACAAAAAATAGGCTAATACTAATCTGGCTGGGGCTGCAGGGCACAATGCTGCAGAAAGGCTCCTCTATATACTCCTATATAGTGTGTTTGGAACCAATGTAGCTGAATACGGATGGAACCACCACACTAATAGGAGAAATCAGGAAAAATGATCAATTAGCAAAAAAGGACAATGTATGAGGCAGTGACGCACGCTCAGCGCACTACAACCAGACGTGGCTGAAGCACACACTACAGCGTGAGCTGCACTCACACACAGAGACCTTGCAGACAGCGGTGAACAGCACAGAGAACTGTGCACTAGCGCTGCAAGGCACAGCGATTTATAAAGTAGCTTGGGTAAAGCAGAATAGAGCAAATAGGTAGCTAAAACTGTCCCTCAGAACAACAGCGTCCTATCCCTAACTGAATTCACAGCAGAGTGAGCTCAAAATGGCAGCAGCGGCTTTTATAGTGCATCATGACATCATTTCAGCAGCCAATCACAGCCATGCCATTAGTTAACATGCCTACATGCCTAACAGGATGTGCCCACACTTCTTAGGATCCTCATTGGCTGAGTAAAATGAAACTGGCTCATTGCATTATGGGAACTTCCGATTCCGGTATCCGATATTCTAAAAGTATCGGAATTAAGTATCGGAATTCCGATACTGCGAATATCGGCCGATACCCGATATTTTAGTATCGGAATGCTCAACACTAGTGTCCATGTAAAATTTATTTTTCTGAACACAAAATGCCACAGTAGGCTGCAATCGTGTTGCGCACCTCTGCTGTAAGAAAAAATATTTGCAGATCATTTTGCTACTTCTCACATAGTTGCACCTCACGGCTATGCTCACACGTTGCGTTTTTGCTACTTTTTTATTCAAATTAAAGCTGATTTTTACAGTACTAGCAAAAGCTATGAAATTTCAGAAATTTCATGCACACACTTAGTTTTTGTTTCCTGACTGAATTGAAAAACTGCTTTTATGAAAACTACAGCATGTCAATTCTTTCAGCGTTTTTGCAGCATTTTTGTAAAGGTAAAGGAGATATCAAGGCGTGTGGCCATACATCTAGCTAGTTATCTCTCCCCACTCAACCATAAATATTCAGAGTGGATATGAATAGATCACTGCCAGAGATCAATTCAATACAGCCATATGTTTTCCAAAAGCATCAACATGATGACGCATAAAAAAAAAAATCTTATACACTATTAACACTGATTTAGTTTGAGAAAAGTAGTCTGGGAAATAGACACAAAGTAGATTTAGCTGATGCTCTCAGTAAGGCCTCTTTCACAAGTCAGTGTCTCCAGTACATGTGGTGAGAGTTTTCACACGTACTGGAGACACTAACACACGCAGACCCATTCAAATGAATGAGTCTGCGCACATGCCTATGTGTTTCCATGGACCATGTGTCCGTGGGCGAAACATGCTGACATGTCCGTGTTTTGCATGCCACACGGACCACAAAAAGTCCAACACACGTGCATACTGACACACGGATAATATCCGTATGTCATCAGTATGACACGTACTGGCGCCTGGAAATCAGCGATACAGTTAGCGCTGTTCCCAGCTGCAGCGAGTCATTCTCCTCTGCTCCTCACCGTGCGTGGTCACCTCAAGCCAGGTGAGTATAATGATTTTTTTATTTTATTCTTATTTTTACAGGTTTTGGAGATATCGGGAGCAGAATACTACTCTTAACATTTTTCCCTGCTGGCGCTGATTGCAGCGCAAGCAGGGGACAATGATGAGAGATTCCTTCAGCACTAACTGTACTGCTGATTCCCAGGCGATGGTACATGTGACCCTGATGTGGCACACGGGCGGCACATGGTTGCCACACGTATGCCACACATGTACACACGGTCACGGATATCTCCAGTACTGTTTTTTCCAGTACGGGAAATATCAGGACATGTGAAACGAGCCTAACATATATAGAAAAGCCTGGAAACCCCAGTAGCACAGCTAATAAAGGTGGAAATCAGGAATCAGGATCTAAAAAATGCATTCATTAAATGCATTCATATTATAAAAGTAAATACAGTAAATGCATGATCTGATTTAAGTTATAATTTATGCATTTTCTTTTTCTTTTCTATTATGTGTGAATTGTAGAAGGTAAATACATACAGAAGTTATAATCTCATATTTAAATACCCAGTAGACGACAGTGGCTATTAGAAATGTATTTGATATTAAATATGTCTAGCTTTCATACTCATCAATATTCATAAAGCCCGTTCATGTAAATCAAATAAAATGCTATGAGAATAGCTCACTAAATTAAATTTATTATTTGAAATGTCGACTCATGACATTTTCTCAAGACTGATATGTTGTATGTCTTAAGGATATGAGCACAATCAAGTGTCAGTTTATTCCATAGTTACGTCTATAAATATTTTATGCAGCCTCTGTTTTATCATTTTATCATTGGATATTTTTGGGAAGAAAAAGTATCTTACTACTACTTAAATGTATGAATTCTGCTTAATTTAGGCCTATTAATTAGAAGGTAACTCCAGCCTAGCAATATTACACATTTAAAGCCAAATTCAATTTTAAAAAGGAATTCATTAAATCTTCAATATTGATCATAGAGAAGTGACATTGCACCTTAAATATAGTGCACTGGGTAAGACTATGATAACTTTTGCATTTTGGCAGACATTTCTATATTGAAATGAAAAACCAAACTGATAACCAATCGACAGATGCCAGTTCTTAATCGACATGCCAGTTCTTTACATAATTTGTAACAAATAAAGACAGAAGGAGTGTCAATAAAGGTAAAATGTAGTGAAGATAATAGGGGATTACACATCAATCAACATACAAAAATGTATGTGCACATACCCATCTAATATTTAGGGGATAACCAATGGTGTGACCCCCATATACTTATACACAAAGATGTAAATCCTCACCAAATCTAAAATGTAATTCATATGCACCCAGTCAACATTACAGTCATACTCTAATATTTCTATACCATTATCGGTACACAGAATTATACAGGACAAGTTTATCACAAACAGTTACAGACCTGAGGCAACATCTCTGGCTAGCTGGCTATGAAACAATCAGCTGTGATCCAGATCAACAATCATTGTGAGTGTCTGTAGTGGTGTCGCATGGTTGGGTCTTGGGGGCGATTTCTCTTGGCGCAAAATTTTCAAACATTCAACTCAGTTTATCAAAATCATGGGCAGAACATATGAATGCTGCCATATAACATTTACACTATTTGCTTGCTAGTTATAGACATTCTATTATTATCTATTGTGTTACCAGCATGTGCGTATGTGCCAATAGAAGTTTAATCGTTTGGTGAATATTTTGTTCTGGCGTGTCAATAGGTTTTCGTTTTTGTTTTGTTTTTTTTGCTCAGAGAATTGTTTTGTTGAAGGGTTAGGCAGTAATTTCTTATTCTTCAGTATTTTGTTTCAACTATGCAAGTTAGGTAGACAAATAGATATATTTTTTTCTCATTTTTTGAATGGTTTAAAGCGAGTCTGTCACCGTCAAAATGTCAATTAAGCTGCCTAAAAACTTATATAGGGCACCTATCCCCTATTTAAATCATACTAGGAATGTATGGATTAAACTAATATTTAATTAAAAATCAACTTTTATCCAAATGTGAATGAGGGTGTTTCAGAACACCTTTTGGCGTGGCTTTTGCCTTGATGCACAGTCATGCCCTCCTTATTTGCATAATAAAGGCAGTGACTTTCATTGACTGTCTTGTATCTAACGCCGAGAGCGAATGCTGTGTTTCCTGTCTGTGTGCGCGCACTGACACTGGAAGATCACAGCGGCACACTTATAGTCTCAGTGCAGGCATGCACACAATGGTTGCAGTGGCATTCTGAGGTCTCATCCAAGGATCCAGACATCAGAGCACCCCCAAAGCCATTGTCTGTGCATCTGCATTGACATTGAGTGCGCCACTGTGATCATCCAGTGTCAGTGCACAGGCACAGACAAGAGTCACAATGTTCACTGTGGGTGTTATAGTCAAGTCAATTAATGCAAGTTACCGGCTTTATTATGCAAATAGGAGGGCATGACGGTGTACCAAGGCATAAGCTATGCCAAAGGTGCACTGAAGCGCCCTCATTCGCATGTTGAATGAAAGTACACTGCTCAAAAAAATAAAGGGAACACTTAAACAACAGAATATAACTCCAAGTAAATCAAACTTCTGTGAAATCAAACTGTCCACTTAGGAAGCAACACTGATTGACAATCAATTTCACATGCTGTTTTGCAAATGGAATAGAAGATAGATGGAAATTATTGCCAATTATCAAGACACACTCAATAAAAGAGAGGTTCTGCAGGTGGGGACCACAGACCACATCTCAGTACCAATGCTTTCTGGCTGATGTTTTGGTCACTTTTGAATGTTGGTTGTACTTTCACACTTATGGTAGCATGAGACGAACTGTACAACCCACAGAAGTTGCTCAGGTAGTGCAGCTCATCCAGGATGGCACATCAATGCGAGCTGTGGCAAGAAGGTTTGCTGTGTCTGTCAGCGTAGTGTCCATAGGCTGGAGGCGCTACCAGGAGACAGGCCAGTACACCAGGAGACGTAGAGGGGGCCATAGGAGGGCAACAACCCAGCAGCAGGACCGCTACCTCCGCCTTTGTGCAAGGAGGAACAGGAGGAGCACTGCCAGGGCCCTGCAAAATGACCTCCAGCAGGCCACAAATGTGCATGTGTCTGCACAAATGGTTAGAAACCGACTCCATGAGGGTGGTATGAGGGCCCGACGTCCACAGATGGGGGTTGTGCTCACAGCCCAACACCGTGCAGGAGCGCTTGGCATTTTCCACAGAACACCAGGATTGGCAAAGTCGCCACTGGCACCCTGTGCTCTTCACAGATGAAATCAGGTTCACACTGAGCACATGTGACAGACGTGACAGGGTCTGGAGACACCGTGGAGAGCAATCTGCTGCCTGCAACATCCTTCAGCATGACCGGTTTGGCAGTGGGTCAGTAATGGTGTGGGGTGGCATTTCTTTGGAGGGCCGCACAGCCCTCCATGTGCTCGCCAGAGGTAGCCTGACTGCGATTAGGTACCGTGATGAGATCCTCAGACCCCTTGTGAGACCATATGCTGGTGCGGTTGGCCCTGGATTCCTCCTAATGCAGGACAATGCCAGACCTCATGTGGCTGAAGTGTGTCAGCAGTTCCTGCAAGATGAAGGCATTGAAGCTATGGACTGGCCCGCCCGTTCCCCAGACCTGAATCCAATTGAGTACATCTGGGACATCATGTCTCGCTCCATCCACCAACGTCACGTTGCACCACAGACTGTCCAGGAGTTGGCGGATGCTTTAGTCCAGGTCTGGGAGGAGATCCCACAGGATACCATCCGCAACCTCATCAAGAGCATGCCCAGGCGTTGTAGGGAGGTCATACAGACACGTGGAGGCCACACACAATACTGAGCCGAATTTTGACTTGTTTTAAGGACATTACATCAAAGTTGGATCAGCCTGTAGTATGTTTTTCCACTTTAATTGTGGGGGTGACTCCAAATCCAGGCCTCCATTGGTTAATAAATTTGATTTTCATTGATGATTTTTGTGTGATTTTGTTGTCAGCACATTCAACTTTGTACAGAACAAAGTTTTCAATGATATTTCATTCATTCAGATCTAGGATGTGTTATTTGAGTGTTCCCTTTATTTTTTTGAGCAGTGTATAATGAAATAATATTACATAAAATAATATTACAAGTGCAAGTGCATTTAATATGTGAAAAGTATTTAAAATGTGGCTACAGGTACAAAAGACTATTGATAATTCTCAGTTTGCATAATAGAGGTCAATTGAAGAATGGAAGGCAATAGTAGACTAAATACTTGATTGAAGATCTAAGCACAGATCTAAGCACAGATGGTAAAAATGGAAATTTCCTAGAAGCTTTCAAGTAAATTGCCAAATATGACCCAGTTGTCAACTAACATCATCTTAAAGTTCATCAGACAGAAGGTTGGGGTATGTCCTACCTCCCTCCACAGAGTGAGAATGAGTTCAGCAGCCTGGTCTGTGATCACATTAGAAAGGCCATCTTTCAGAAAATTTGCAAAGCTCAATTATTTTGCTATCATATTTGTTAGCACTCTGAATATTTCTCTCACTGACCAAATGTTGCAAGTGATTAGATATGTGCACATTAAAGATACAGAAGTCATCGTGGTACAGTCATTGAATGATTTAGTTACACGGGAAATCATTTGATATCATTACAAAATAGATTTGTGAAAAATTGTGAGCAAATGACGCTAAAGGAGTATTCCCACGAACAAAGTAAATTTTAAATCAATAGATGCTAGAATAAAAATTAGTTCCCCAATTGGATGTGTTAAAAAAATGTTCCTGTCCCGAGATAATCTTAGAAATGTGCCCCTGCTGTGTACTGTGTAATGGCTGTGTCTGACCATGCAGGAACATGGTCTGATCATACCACAGCTCCTGGGCGGGCGAGGGAAAAAGCAAAAGAGTATATAGACATTACAACATGGAATTGCGGCTGAATCTTTTTGTGAAGTAAAAGAAGTTTTTAAACAAGCAGGAAAATGTTTTACCTTCTAGAAAGCAGCAGCTGTGTTCCCATGCTGTCCTGTCTGTATACTCTTTTGCTTCCTCCCCTGCCCAGGAGATGTGGTATGATCAGACCATGTTCCTGCATGGGTAGACACAGCCAGTACACAGTACACACCAGGGGCACATTTATAAGATTGTCTTGAAATAGAAATATTTTTTTAACACATCCAATTGTGAAACTTATTTTAATTCCAAGATCTATTGATTAAAGTGTACTTTGTTCATGGGAAAACCCCTTTAAGTTATAGCACTGCTACAGCCAAGGATACAACAATGCCGTAACTGTGGACGGTTATGGTTGTGGTAGTTAGTAGAGATGAGCGGTGTTCGACTAGAACTGTTCGCCAATCTCAAATTCGAGCTGTTTTGGGCGGTGTTTGAGTTGTTCGACGAACCCGAACGATTTGCAAAAAATTTGGCTGTTCGAGGCTATGTTCAATAACTGTTCGTGCACCAAAAGCGTGTCCTGCATGTCTGGCGCTATTTAGAGCACCAATCATGCAGGGATTGTCTGCCACTCACTGTAATGCCGCAGCCATGGTGGTTGTGGCATTAGAGTGATTGCCCAGATCGATGGGAACTGTGCTCACAGTGAAACATGAAAAGCCGGCAATTCAGCAGCGGCGTACACCGGTACCCGACAATTTAGAACCGAAAGAATAGAGCTTCACACATAGATTAGATAGATAGAAACATGTCAGTCACACATATAAGAAGTACAGTGACAGTGTTGATTACTGTACTTGCCATTTAGTGTAAAGGATTTATTAAAAAAAATATTAGTGTTTTCATGCACCGTCTCTTTAAAAAAGCCGGCCGGCAATTCAGCAGGGTACCCGACAATTTAGAATGGAAGGAATAGAGCATCACACATAGATTAGATAGATAGAAACATGTCAGTCACATATATATGAAGTACAGTGACAGTGTTGATTACTGTACTTGTCATTTAGTGTTAAAATAAAGGATTTATTTAAAAAAAAATTGGCGTGGGGTTCCCCGTAATTTTAGGCTCTAGCGGAGGTTAAGCAGACAGCTGGGGCAGATGTTTGAAGCCTAGGAAGGGGTAATACCCACGGAGCTTCCCAGGCTACTAATATCAGCCCCCAGCTGAATGCCTAGCCTTTACTAGCTATTAAAATGGGGGACCCCCCAAAAAATTGACGATGGGTCCCCCCTATTTTAATAGCTAGCAAAGGCTAGGCAGACAGCTGGGGGCTGATATTAATAGCCCAGGAAGGGTGCCATGAATATTGGCCCCCTCCCAGGCTAGAAACACCAGCCGTCAGCCGCCCCAGAAATGGCACATCCATAGGATGCGCCAATTCTGGCACTTAGCCTCGCTCTTCCCACTGCCCTGTAGCGGTGGCAGTGGGGTAATAGGGCTGGGGTTGATGTCAGCTTATAATACCAGCTGACATCAAGCCCAGGTTAGTAATGGAGAGTCGTCTATAAGACACCCCCATTACTAACCCCGTAGTCAAAGTTAAAAAAAAACACAAACACCCAGAATAAAGTCCTTTAATTGAAATAAAGACACAATTCTTTATTGTTCTAAATTAAACCATTCTTACAATCACGCCCATTCCAGCTGAAGCCAACGATCCCCTGCAATAAAAGAAAAATAATAAAGCAACATAATCCTTACCTTTCCATGGGTCCCACGACAGCTTCAGCTCTGCTACATCGAGATGACAGGCTGGACCGCAGCAGAAAGCTGCCATCCAGCCTGTCATCCCGCAGACACTGAGAAGCGCAGACTTGCTTGCGCTCCTCAGCGTCTCTCTGTGACGGCATCCAGATGAGCCGAGTTCATGTCCAATGAACTCGGCACACCTCATGCACGTCACTGACAGCGTGGGAAAATTCTCACGCTGAAGCGCTGAGTGCAGGAGAATTCTCCCACGCTGTCAGTGACGTGCATGAGGTGAGCTCATGTCCAAAGAACTCAGTTCACCTCATGCACATCACTGACAGCGTGGGAAAATTCTCCTGCACTCAGCGCTTCAGCGTGAGAATTCTCCCACGCTGAAGCGCTGAGTGCAGGAGAATTTTCCCACGCTGTCAGTGACGTGCATGAGGTGAGCCGAGTTCATTGGACATTAACTCGGCTCATCTGGATGCCCTCACAGAGAGACACTGTGGAGCGCAAGCAAGCCTGCGCTTCTCAGTGTCTTCGGGATGACAGGCTGGATGGCAGCGTTCTGTTGCGGTCCAGCCTGTCATCTCGATGTAGCAGAGCTGAAGCTGTCATGGGAACCATGGAAAGGTAAGGATGATGTTGCTTTATTATTTTTCTTTTATTTCAGGAGATCGTTGGCTTCAGCTGGAATGGGCGTGACGGTAAGTATGGTTTAATTTAGAACAATAAAGAATTGTGTGTTTATTTCAATTAAAGGACTTTTTTCTTGGTGTTGTGTTTTTTTTAAATACTTTACTAGAAATTCATGGTGGTCATGTCTAATATTGGCGTGACCCCATGAATTTCGGGCTTAGGGCCAGCTGATAATGCCAAGCTGGCCCTAACCCCTTTATTACCCAGTGAGCCACCGCACCAGGGCCCTGGATGAGTTGGGTACAGCGCCAGAAGATGGCGCTTCTATGAACGCGCCATTTTCCAGGGTGGCTGCGGACTGCAATTTGCAGCGGGGGTGGCCCAGAAAGCTTGGTCCTCCCTGCGCTGCGGATTCCAACCCCCAGCTGCCTAGTTATACCTGGCTGGACACAAAAACAGGGCGAAGCCCCACGTCAATTTTCTTTAAATTATTTCATGAAATAATTAAGAAAAAAAGGGCTTCCCTACATTGTTGTGTCCGGCCAGGTACAAATAGGCAGCTGTTGGTTGGGGGCAGCCCGTTCCTGCCTGCTGTACCTGGCTGGACACAAATATAGTGCGAAGCCCCACGTCAATTTTTTTTTAATTATTTCATGAAATAATGAAAAAAAAAAGGTCTTCCCTATATTGTTGTGTCCGGCCAGGTACAAATAGGCAGCCGGTGGTTGGGGGCAGCCTGTTCCTGCCTGCTGTACCTGGCTGGACACAAATATAGTGCGAAGCCCCACGTCAATTTTTTTAAAATTATTTCATGAAATAATTTAAAAAAAAAAGGGCTTCCCTATATTGTTGTGTCCGGCCAGGTACAAATAGGCAGCTGGTGGTTGGGGGCAGCCCGTTCCTGCCTGCTGCACCTGACTGGACACAAGTATAGTGCGAAGCCCCACGTCAATTTTTTTTTAATTATTTCATGAATTTCCTGAAATAATTTAAAAAAATTGAAGTGGGGCTTCGCACTATATTTGTGTCCAGCCAGGTACAGCAGGCAGGAACGGGCTGCCCCAACCACCAGCTGCCTATTTGTACCTGGCTGGACACAACAATATAGGGAAGGCCTTTTTTTCTTAATTATTTCATGAATTTCCTGAAATAATTAAAAAAAATTGAAGTGGGGCTTCGCACTATATTTGTGTCCAGCCAGGTACAGCAGGCAGGAACGGGCTGCCCCCAACCACTAGCTGCCTATTTGTACCTGGCCGGACACAACAATATAGAGAAGGCGTTTTTTTCTTAATTATTTCATGAATTTCATGAAATAATTAAAAAAAAAATACGTGGGGCTTTGCCCTATTTTTGTGTCCAGCCAGGTACAACTAGGCAGCTGGGGGCTGGAATCTGCAGCGCAGTGAGGCCCAAGCTTTCTGGGCCCCCCCCCCGCTGCAAATTGCAGTCCGCAGCCACCCCGGAAAATGGCGCGTTCATAGAAGCGCCATCTTCTGGCGCTGTACCCAACTCATCCAGGGCCCTGGTGCGGTGGCTCACTGGGTAATAAAGGGGTTAGGGCCAGCTTGGTATTATCAGCTGGCCCTAAGCCCAAAATTCATGGGGTCACGCCAGTATTAGACATGACCGCCATGAATTTCTAGTAAAGTATTTAAAAAAAACACAACACCCAGAATAAAGTCCTTTAATTGAAATAAACACACAATTCTTTATTGTTCTAAATTAAACCATACTTACCATCACGCCCATTCCAGCTGAGGCCAACGATCTCCTGAAATAAAAGAAAAATAATAAACCAACATCATCCTTACCTTTCCATGGTTCCCATGACAGCTTCAGCTCTGCTACATCGAGATGACTGGCTGGACCGCAGCAGACCGCTGCCATCCAGCCTGTCATCCCGCAGACACTGAGAAGAGCAGGCATGCTTGCGCTCCTCAGTGTCTCTCTGTGACGGCATCCAGATGAGCCGAGGTCATGTCCAATGAACTCGGCTCACCTCATGCACGTCACTGACAGAGGGGCTCTTCAAACGCAATGTGGCGTCCGCTAACAATTTGAGCCGATTTTCCATTCAATTTGTTAGTGGATACCATGTTGCATTTAGAGAGTCCCTGTGTGCCCAAACATTGGAGCTCCCCCACAAGTGACCCCATTTTGGAAACTAGACCCCCCAAGGCACCTATCTAGATGCATAGTGAGCACTTGGAACCCCTAGGTGCTTCACAAATTGATTCGTAAAAATGAAAAAGTGTTTTTTTTTTCACTTTTTCATTTTTACGAATCAATTTGTGAAGCACCTGGGGGTTCCAAGTGCTCACTATGCATCTAGAAAGGTGCCTTGGGGGGTCTAGTTTCCAAAATGGGGTCACTTGTGGGGGAGCTCCAAAGTTTGGGCACAGAGGGGCTCTCCAAACGCAATGTGGTGTCCGCTAACAATTTGAGCCGATTTTCCATTCAATTTGTTAGCGGATACCATGTTGCATTTAGAGAGTCCCTGTGTGCCCAAACATTGGAGCTCCCCCACAAGTGACCCCATTTTGGAAACTAGACCCCCCAAGGCACCTATCTAGATGCATAGTGAGCAGTTGGAGCCCCCAGGTGCTTCACAAATTGATTCATAAAAATGAAAAAGTGTTTTTTTTTTCACTTTTTCATTGTTACGAATCAATTTGTGAAGCACCTGGGGGTTCCAAGTGCTCACGATGCATCTAGATAGGTGCCTTGGGGGGTCTAGTTTCCAAAATGGGGTCACTTGTGGGGGAGCTCCAATGTTTGGGCACACAGGGACGCTCCAAATGCAACATGATATCCGCTAACAAATTGAGCCAACAATTTGTTAGCGGATATCATGTTGCATTTGGAGAGTCCCTGTGTGCCCAAACATTGGATCTCCCGCACAAGTGACCCCATTTTGGAAACTAGACCCCCCAAGGCACCTATCTAGATTCATAGTGAGCACTTGGAACCCCAGGTGCTTCACAAATTGATTCATAAAAATGAAAAAGTATTTTTTTTTTCACTTTTTCATTTTTACGAATCAATTTGTGAAGCACCTGGGGGTTCCAAGTGCTCACTATGCATCTAGAAAGGTGCCTTGGGGGGTCTAGTTTCCAAAATGGGGTCACTTGTGGGGGAGCTCCATAGTTTGGGCACAGAGGGGCTCTCCAAACGCAATGTGGTGTCCGCTAACAATTTGAGCCGATTTTCCATTCAATTTGTTAGCGGATACCATGTTGCATTTAGAGAGTCCCTGTGTGCCCAAACATTGGAGCTCCCCCACAAGTGACCCCATTTTGGAAACTAGACCCCCCAAGGCACCTATCTAGATGCATAGTGAGCAGTTGGAACCCCCAGGTGCTTCACAAATTGATTCATAAAAATGAAAAAGTGTTTTTTTTTTCACTTTTTCATTGTTACGAATCAATTTGTGAAGCACCTGGGGGTTCCAAGTGCTCACGATGCATCTAGATAGGTGCCTTGGGGGGTCTAGTTTCCAAAATGGGGTCACTTGTGGGGGAGCTCCAATGTTTGGGCACACAGGGGCTCTCCAAACGCAACATGGTGTGGCTAACAATTTGAGCCAATTTTGCGTTAAATTTGTTAGCAGACACCATGTTGCATTTAGAGAGCCGCTGTGTGCCCAAATATTGGAGCTCCCCCACAAGTGACCCCATTTTGGAAACTAGACCACCCAAGGCACCTATCTAGATGCATAGTGAGCACTTGGAACCCTCAGGTGCTTCACAAATTGATTCATAAAAATGAAAAAGTGTTTTTTTTTTTCACTTTTTCATTGTTACGAATCAATTTGTGAAGCACCTGGGGGTTCCAAGTGCTCACTATGCATCTAGATAGGTGCCTTGGGGGGTCTAGTTTCCAAAATGGGGTCACTTGTGGGGGAGCTCCAATGTTTGGGCACACAGGGACTCTCTAAATGCAACATGGTGTCCTCTAACAAATTTAACGGAAAATCGGCTCAAATTGTTAGTGACACCATGTTGCGTTTGGAGAGCCGCTGTGTGCCCAAACATTGGAGCTCCCCCACAAGTGACCCCATTTTGGAAACTAGACCCCCCAAGGCACCTATCTAGATGCATTGTGAGCACTTGGAACCCTCAGGTGCTTCACAAATTGATTCATAAAAATGAAAAAGTGTTTTTTTTTTTCACTTTTTCATTGTTACGAATCAATTTGTGAAGCACCTGGGGGTTCCAAGTGCTCACTATGCATCTAGAAAGGTGCCTTGGGGGGTCTAGTTTCCAAAATGGGGTCACTTGTGGGGGAGCTCCAAAGTTTGGGCACACATGGGCTCTCCAAACACAACATGGCGTCCGCTAATTATTCAAGCAAATTTTACAATCAAAAAGTCAAATGGCGCTCCTTCCCTTCCGAGCCCTGCCGTGCGCCTAAACAGTGTTTTTTCCCCAAATATTGGGTATCTGCGTGCCCAGGGGAAATTGCACAACAAATTTTGGGGTCCATTTTTTCTTGTTACACCTGTGAAAATAAAAAAAATTGGGTCTAAAGTAACATTTTTGTGAAAAAAGTTAAATGTTCATTTTTTTCTTCCACATTCAAAAAATTCCTGTGAAGCACCTGAAGGGTTAATAAAGTTCTTGAATGTGGTTTTGAGCACCTTGAGGGGTGCAGTTTTTAGAATGGTGTCACTTTTGGGTATTTTCTGTCATACAGACCTCTCAAAGTGACTTCAAATGTGATGTGGTCGATAAAAAAATGGTTTTGTAAATTTTGTTGGAAAAATGAGAAATCGCTGGTCAACTTTTAACCCTTTTAGCTCCCTAACAAAAAAAAATTTTGGTTCCAAAATTGTGCTGATGTAAAGTAGACATGTGGGAAATGTTATTTATTAACTCTTTTGTGTGATATATCGCTCTGATTTCAGGGCTTAAAAATTCAAATTCTGAAAATTGCAAAATTTTCAAAATTTTCGCCAAATTTCCATTTTTTTCACAAATAAACGCAAGTGATATCGAAGAAATTTTTCCACAATCATGAAGTACAATATGTCACGAAAAAACAATCTCAGAATCAGGGGGATCCGTTGAAGCGTTCCAGAGTAATTACCTCATAAAGTGACAGTGGTCAGAATTGTAAAAATTGGCCCGGTCATTAACGTGCAAACCACCCGCGGGGCTTAAGGGGTTAAAGAGAGTGTCTTCTGATCAGTTTGTCAGCTTTTGGACACCTTTGAAGGTGTTTTCTATGTGTTTTTGTTTGCCTGCCATTGGTTTTAACGGTGTTCGACGGTGTTCTAAGGTGTTCGACGAACAGTTCGACGAACAGTTCCTCGAACATCCCGGTGTTCGACGAACCGAACCGAACCCGAACACTATGGGGGTGGCTCAACACTAGTAGTTAGAAACATATTTTGAATATAAATCCCAAAGCAGTTTTTTCATGTCACAATCCCTCAGTCTTGCAGTGTGCATATAGTTGGTGTTGGGACATAGTCTGTGATTTTCTTTGGCACAGTGGAAATAGTCCACCCATAGATAGGATGTTTTTCATGTGACAGCTCACCTAAAGTGATTTTGTGACATACAATTGCGTACAAAGCATGAAGCTTTATGAGGATGTGCTGAGTACACTAAGGAGATAATGGAAATATTGGAAGTGTTGAGATATGGGCCAGAAGAAACTGCAGAAACCAAGGGTGATGCAGGAAAGGCTGTTAGTTTGATCATGAGTAGTGTTGAGCGAACATGCTCGACACTGCTCGGTACTCGCCCGAGCATCACGCTACTCGGGATGTTCGGCGAGCAACGAGCATTTCCGGATTACTCGGGCGGGAGCTCGGGTCTCCGCCCTGCATGTTTGGCGCTCTTTACAGAGCCAATGAACATGCAGGGATTGCCAGCCAGTCACTGTAATGCTGCAGCCATGTTGGTTGTGGGCATTACAGTGATTGGCTGGCCGCACAGCGTCACCTCGAGTATTTAAAACGGGGCGCCGCCATCTTGGACACAGTCGCTCCAGATTAGACAGTGTAGGGACAGCGCTGCTGATTTAGGGAGAGATATAAACTGCGAAATAGTTAGTGTAGGGTCTGTAAAGGCTGCCAGAACAAACAAACAGTCCTTTTCAGGACTAATATCCATCCCAGATACCAGGCAGGCAGGCTGTATAGGAGACACAGTGGTTATACCAGCAAACGCTGCATTACAGTCCTGTGTGCTCCTGTTGCTGAATTTGCTGGACTTAGCTCCAGGTGTCGGGGGCCAGGAAAAATCCTTTTTTTTTCATCTAAATCCTCCTTTTTTTCCCTCCTTCACACTGTACAAATACCTGTCTTATTAACCTTTTGGTGTGTCCACCCCCCCCCCCCCCAAAAAAAAAGCGTGTCTCTGATTTTTCAGACACAAATACAACTGTTGAAAATAGTCTGGTGTAGGCTAGAGAAACAGAAGTGTTGTTTTGCACTTCCACGGTTCAAACCTCTGTATTATCCATTTTGGGCCATTTGTATCTAAAAAAAAAAACAGTTTGAGTGTGTCGCTCACTGTTCAGCCGCAAATATCTCTATTTAAAAGAGTGTGGTATATCCCAGTAAACAATAACTTTGGTTTTGCCATCCCACAGTAAAAAATCTCTATTATTCAGGTTTTGGTAGTTTTTTCCGTAAAGAAAAACAGTAGTGTCTCCTGACTGTTGTGACACAAAAATATATCTGTTGAAAATAGTCTTGTGTAGGCCCGACATCCCAGTGTGGTTTCGCAGTTCCACGGGTCAAATCGCTGTACTATCCAGTTTTGGGCCTTTGGTATCTAAAAAAAAAAGCAGTTTGAGTGTGTCGCTCACTGTTCAGCCGCAAATATCTCTATTTAAAAAAGTGTGCTATACCCCAGTAAACAATAACTGTGGTTTTGCCATCCCACGGTAAAAAATCTCTATTATTCAGCTTTTGGTAGTTTTTTCCGTAAAGAAAAACAGTAGTGTCTCCTGACTGTTGTGACACAAAAATATATCTGTTGAAAATAGTCTTGTGTAGGCCCGACATCCCAGTGTGGTTTCGCAGTTCCACGGGTCAAATCGCTGTACTATCCAGTTTTGGGCCTTTGGTATCTAAAAAAAAAGCAGTTTGAGTGTGTCGCTCACTGTTCAGCCGCAAATATCTCTATTTAAAAAAGTGTGGTATACCCCAGTAAACAATAACTGTGGTTTTGCCATCCCACGGTAAAAAATCTCTATTATTCAGGCTTTGGTAGCTTTTTCCGTAAAGAAAAACAGTAGTGTCTCCTGACTGTTGTAACACAAAAATATATCTGTTGAAAATAGTCTTGTGCAGGCCCGACATCCCAGTGTGGTTTCGCAGTTCCACGGGTCAAATCGCTGTACTATCCAGTTTTGGGCCATTGGTATCTAAAAAAAAAGCAGTTTGAGTGTGTCGCTCACTGTTCAGCCGCAGATATCTCTATTTAAAAAAGTGTGGTATACCCCAGTAAACAATAACTGTGGTTTTGCCATCCCACGGTAAAAAATCTCTATTATTCAGCTTTTGGTAGTTTTTTCCGTAAAGAAAAACAGTAGTGTCTCCTGACTGTTGTGACACAAAAATATATCTGTTGAAAATAGTCTTGTGTAGGCCCGACATCCCAGTGTGGTTTCGCAGTTCCACGGGTCAAATCACTGTACTATCCAGTTTTGGGCCTTTGGTATCTAAAAAAAAAGCAGTTTGAGTGTGTTGCTCACTGTTCAGCCGCAAATATCTCTATTTAAAAAAGTGTGGTATACCCCAGTAAACAATAACTGTGGTTTTCCTCTTCCACGGTTCTAATCTACTCTTTATTACAGTTTTTCCATTGATAGTGCAAGTGTAAGCTATTTTACTTCATTTACAATGGGCAAGGAGCGTGGCAAGGGACGTGGAAATGGACGTTCTGGTGATGGTTCGTGCAGAGGACGGGGCCGTGGCCAAGGTGAAAATGTGCCACAACCAACAGCCACATCTTCTCGCTCCCACTTCTTGACCGAATTACTGGGGAAGCACAGAACAACATCAGTATTGAGATCTGATCAGTGTGAACAGGTTATTAATTGGATAGCAGATAATACTTCCAGTTACCTGGGCACCACCACCTCCGGTCTGTCTTCCACACGGTCAACTCTTAGTAGCCGTGAGTCTCGACCGCATACTCCTCCTCACCCTGATGCTCCTTCCTCCCACCATGCCGAGTGTCGTCAGACAGCAAGTGATCCCACACTTGGACACTCTGAAGAGCTGTTCACTGGTCCATTTCCATATTTGGGCCCCTCGCCTGATACGCTTGAAGTGGTGGAAGAGGAGATCCCATGTTGCGATGCCCAAATATTTGAACAGCCACGGCCACAGGAAGTCGACGTTGGCAATCTGTCACAAGAGGTGGACGGTGACGAGACACAATTGCCAGGAAGTGAGGAGGAGGATCGTGGTGCGCAAGTGGAAGAGGAGGAGGTGGTGGATGATCTAGTAACTGACCCAACGTGGAAGGAGGACATGCAGAGTGAGACCAGCAGCACACAGGGGGAGAGAGGCAGAGTACCCCAACAGGCAGGAAAAAGCAGTGTGGTGGCCGCAGACAGAAGGCAGGCAACCGTTCCCCGTAACACCAACACGAGGGACTTTGCCAGTACAAGCGGTAGGTCTTCCAGAGTCTGGAATTTTTTTAAAGACTCTGCTGATAACCCCAAAAAGGCCATATGTTCCACCTGCCATGCCAGCATCAGCAGGAGTGACAAAACTACCAGCCTGACCACCACCAGCATGATCAGGCACATGGCAGCAAAGCACCCGACTTTGTGGGGCGAAACCCAGGGTCCACGACCAGTGTCAGCGGATGTCACCACTGCTTCTTCCACTGTTGTGCGTGCAATAGAACCCCCTGTTGTGTGTGCAAGGCAATCCCCTGTCCATACTGCATGTAAAGATGCCCCCTCCTCTCAGTCTTCACTTGTTTTGGCAGTTTCTCAAGAAACAGCATCAACGTCCACGTCCACGTCCCACCGCAGCGTTCAATTGTCCATATCCCAGACCTTTGAACGAAAGCGGAAATTCGCAGCTAACGCCCCACAGGCCACAGTCCTAAATTCGCACATTTCACGACTGCTTGCATTGGAAATGCTGCCTTTTAGGCTGGTGGAGACGGAATCCTTCCGCAATCTTATGGCGGTGGCCGTCCCTCGGTACTCGGTCCCCAGCCGACACTATTTTGCCCAGTGTGCCATCCCCGCACTACACAAGCACGTGTCCCAAAGCATCTGCCGTGCCCTCAACAACGCAGTTACTGGGAGAGTCCACCTGACAACGGACACGTGGACAAGTGCTTGTTGCCAGGGACGGTACATCTCTCTGACTGCACACTGGGTAAACATAGTGGAAGACGGGACCCAGTCGGTCCTTGGGACGGAACACATCCTCCCCACACCGAGGATTGCGGGCCCTATGTCAGTCAGAGTTGCCCCCACAGTGTACAGCTCCTGCGCATCCTCCTCCTCCTCCTCCTCATGTTCAGCCTCCATCTCAGATATCAGCACATCAGTTACAAGCTGGAAGCATTGCACTACTGCCTCCGCCATGCTGCAACAGGCTGTGCTGAAACTCATAAGCTTAGGTGATAAACCTCACACTGCTTGTGAGTTGTGGACAGCTGTGAAAGAGCAGGCAGATCTGTGGCTGAGACCTCTTAACCTACATCCCGGCATGGTCGTGTGTGACAATGGCCGTAACCTGGTGGCTGCTCTGAGGCGAGGTGAGATCACACACGTACCATGCCTGGCTCATGTGCTTAACCTCGTGGTTCAGTGGTTTCTTAAATCGTACCCCAAGTTGCCAGATCTGCTCGTGAAAGTACGCCGCCTGTGAGCTCATTTTCGCAAGTCGGCTACAGCTTCCGCCGCCCTTGCTGTGTTGAAGCAGCGTTTGCAGCTTCCGGCATACCGACTGGTGTGTGATGTCCCCACATGTTGGAACTCTACCCTCCACATGTTGCAAAGGATTTGTGAGCAGAAGAGAGCAGTTGTGGAGTACCAGCTGCAACAAGGCCGTCGATATTCAGGTCAGACTCCACACATAAGACCTCAGGAGTGGACCTGGATGTCTGACATATGTACCATATGGTGAGTGGCGATGACGCCATCATTAGTGTCAGCATCCCACTTGTCTGTCTTTTGCAACGCTCTCTGCAGAGAATTAAAGAGGAGGCATTGCAGCCAGAGTATGATGAGATGGATCAAGAAGCCGTAGCGGGCGATTACACACAGCCCAGGTTCATCTCATCCCAGCGTGCATTGGGGGACAATGAGGGAGAGGAGGAGGAGGAGGAGGAGGAGGAAGAACAGGAGCTGCTATCATGCGTTGTAGACGGTAGTACCTGTACAAGTGTCATACCGTCGGTTCAGCGTGGGTGGCCTGAGGACAGGGGGGAGGAGGAAGAGGAGGAGGAGAGCATGGTCAGTCGTCATCTTGGTGAGGACACGGAAATCTTGCCCGTTACCAGTCTGGCACGCATGGCTGACTTTATGTTACGCTGCCTTAACCGTGACCCTCGTGTTGTCAAAATGTTGGGTGACAGTCATTACTTGTTGGTGACACTTGTAGACCCCCGCTACAAGGAGAACTTTCACTCTCTTATTCCTGAGGTGGAGAGGTCTACAAAAATGGGGCAATACCAGAAGGCCCTTGCTGCAGAACTCTTAAAAAAATTCCAATCTGAACACGCTAGCGGCAGAAGTCACAGTTCGTTGCCCAACCAAGGCGTACAGGCGAGAGAGATGCAACTCCAATCCAGCAGAGGCAGGGGAACACTGTCAACGTTCTGGGACAGTTTTCTGACACCCGCCCAGCTTACAGGCCCTGAGGCGCGGGGTACTCTCACAAGGAGTGGAAAGTTTCAAAAGATGGTGAGGGAGTACCTTGCCGATCGTACCAGCGTCCTCCGTGATTCCTCTGTGCCTTTTAATTATTGGGTATCCAAGCTGGACACTTGGAATGAACTCGCTCTGTACGCCTTGGAGGTCCTGGCCTGCCCTGCCGCTAGCGTGTTATCGGAGCGTGTTTTTAGTACCGCTGGGGGAATTATAACTGAAAAGCGCACTCGCCTGTCAACTGACAATGCTGACAAGCTGACCCTTATCAAAATGAACAAGGGCTGGATTAGGCCAGACTTCTCATCACCACCAAATGACAGCAGAGTAACATAAAGTCAAATCCACTGTGTTATTTCGGGAGGTGTATTCACATGCACTGCTTCACACCCACACATGGGTATACGCTTCCTCGTTTCGGCTGTTTAATCTTCTTCTCCTTATCCTCAGCCTCCACCACCACTATACCACCAGGGTGCCAGCATTGCAAGTTCCTCCGTCCTTATTTTTGGCAGCTTTTGCTGGCAAGGCATAAGCAAATACTATGGGACACCCACTCCCCAATAATGGGACTTATGTTTGTAATATGCTGTACTGCATGGCTCTTGTAAGGGGCATTGCAAGTTGCTCCGTCCTAATTTTTGGCAGCTTTTGCTTGGAAAGCATAAGCAAATACTATGGGACACCCACTCCCCAATAATGGGACTTATGTTTGTAATATGCTGTACTGCATGGCTCTTGTAAGGGGCATTGCAAGTTGCTCCATCCTAATTTTTGGCAGCTTTTGCTGGGAAAGCATAAGCAAATACTATGGGACACCCACTCCCCAATAATGGGACTTATGTTTGTAATATGCTGTACTGCATGGCTCTTGTAAGGGGCATTGCAAGTTGCTCCGTCCTAATTTTTGGCAGCTTTTGCTGGGAAAGCATAAGCAAATACTATGGGACACCCACTCCCCAATAATGGGACTTATGTTTGTAATATGCTGTACTGCATGGCTCTTGTAAGGGGCATTGCAAGTTGCTCCATCCTAATTTTTGGCAGCTTTTGCTTGGAAAGCAAAAGCAAATACTATGGGACACCCACTCCCCAATAATGGGACTTATGTTTGTAATATGCTGTACTGCATGGCTCTTGTAAGGGGCATTGCAAGTTGCTCCGTCCTAATTTTTGGCAGCTTTTGCTGGGAAAGCATAAGCAAATACGATGGGACACCCACTCCCCAATAATGGGACTTATGTTTGTAATATGCTGTACTGCATGGCTCTTGTAAGGGGCATTGCAAGTTGCTCCGTCCTAATTTTTGGCAGCTTTTGCTGGGAAAGCATAAGAAAATACTATGGGACACCCACTCCCCAATAATGGGACTTATGTTTGTAATATGCTGTACTGCATGGCTCTTGTAAGGGGCATTGCAAGTTGCTCCATCCTAATTTTTGGCAGCTTTTGCTTGGAAAGCATAAGCAAATACTATGGGACACCCACTCCCCAATAATGGGACTTATGTTTGTAATATGCTGTACTGCATGGCTCTTGTAAGGGGCATTTCAAGTTGCTCCGTCATAATTTTTGGCAGCTTTTGCTGGGAAAGCATAAGCAAATACTATGGGACACCCACGCCCCAATAATGGGACTTATGTTTGTAATATGCTGTACTGCATGGCTCTTGTAAGGGGCATTGCAAGTTGCTCCGTCCTTATTTTTGGCAGCTTTTGCTGGGAAAGCATAAGCAAATACTATGGGACACCCACTCCCCAATAATGGGACTTATGTTTGTAATATGCTGTACTGCATGGCTCTTGTAAGGGGCATTGCAAGTTGCTCCGTCCTAATTTTTGGCAGCTTTTGCTGGGAAAGCATAAGCAAATACTATGGGACACCCACTCCCCAATAATGGGACTTATGTTTGTAATATGCTGTACTGCATGGCTCTTGTAAGAGGCATTGCAAGTTGCTCCGTCCTAATTTTTGGCAGCTTTTGCTTGGAAAGCATAAGCAAATACCATTGGACACCCACTCCCCAATAATGGGACTTATGTTTGTAATATGCTGCACTGCATGTGACGCGCCCCCTTGGCCGTGTGTACACATGTGTGCGATACCCGGTGCCGGGTCTCTGGGGTCTGTAGTCTCCGTGGCGGTGACCCGGTCCCGTGGCTCAGGCTGGTCAAACCAGTGGCAGTCTTTCTTAGGTTTTGAGGTTAATTGTCCGACTGCGCCACCCGTGGATTGCGGTCAGGGAGTACCACCGCTGCGAGGCAGACCGCTGAGGCTGGTGTTGTGTGCGCAGCATAGAATGGGATAACTCCCCTCGGGAGGAGTATAGCCTCAGGGCAGTGAGTGTGGATGATGGGGGTGATGGTGCACGAGTGCAGCAGGAATGACTCAGAGTCTTTGCAGTGCAGTTTAGGGTCTTTACTGATGATTATAAGATAGACCCTCCCGGGAGTACTGGCTAGCATAAGAGGCCTGATCAGTCTGTGAGCAAGCAGGAGTTCCCCTGGCCAGGTGGAGTTGTAGGCCTCCCCGTCTGTCTGCACTCTTCCTGGCTACCTTGCTGTAAGTGGGTAGAAGTAGCCCACGTCCCTGAGTGTATCGTGTAGTGCTCACCCGTATGGCTGGTGACTTCGGGCCTTCTGTTAGCCTCCGCTCCACGACGGCGGTGCTGGTCCCTTGCTTGTGACTGAGCCTCCAGGCTTCTATGGCCAGAGGGCCTGAAATCCCCTGCCGGCTGGTTTCTGCTGCTGGATATATAAGTCCTCACAGCTTCGGACTCCTGTGTCCGGTTCCTATTGTCTTCTGCCAGGGCGAGCTCTGCTCAGCTTCCAGCCCCTGGTCTTTAGCTCCTAGCTCCTACAGAGCTCCTTGCTGTTACTTTCCCTTGCTCTCACTCTGACTCTGACTGTTCTCTGACTCACTCAATCCCGCCCCAGATCCAGTTTATAAGGGCAGAATTCTCCCCTCCCAGGATTGAGGCAGGAGGATGTTGCATGTTTAAGGGATCCTGACCAGGAAACCTCCCACTTGCTCTCCGATGTAATATCTCTATTACTGTGGTGACCAGACCCCTGGGGTGCCACAAATGGCTCTTATAAGGGGCATTGCAGTTCCTCATAATTTTTGGAAAGCCTTCCATTCACTGCTTAGGCCAACAGTGCACGGGAGACCCAGTTGCTATAAATGGAAAAAAAGGTTTAGTTAACGCCCTCTGACCTCCATGTCATTTCCAAGGGGCATTGGAGTGGCTCGAAATTTTTGGTAGGCATTGCACTCACTGTATGCCCTATAACTGTGTAGCCGAACCGCTCCTTTTGTTACAGAAACATATCCTACAAGACATATCTGGTTGACTGGCCTGATATTGATGTGAATGGTCCCTGTTCCTCCTGCTCTTTCTCCTTTGCCACTACCTCATCCATCATTTATCACCTGAAGCTTTGTTTTAACGGGAGTCATAGAACTTGGATAGTAGCAGGAAAACATCCAGCAATCCTCGGAGGAGGTAGGATATGCGCCAAAACGCTAACCACCTCAGGCCTAGCCGCTACTACATACATGCGCTTGCATTACCACAAAACACAGCAGATGCTAACTTCTATCATCCTCATCATGCTCCTCACCTTGGCACTCTCAACTCCCCTGATGGAGAAGCCAGGGCCCACCGGAGGAGTCTGATAGTCCGGTGGGCTCGGCCAATGCGGCTCTAAAGCAGGCCAGGCTAAGAAAAGTGTGGTAAAGGTTACCCGGACAAATAGGGGTGGCTGGGGACCGAGCATGGACACCCGGCCACCCCCTGGAGGCTGGGGAGCAAGCGGGGACACCCGGCCACCAGGCGGCTGGGGACTGAGTATGGATACCAGGCCGCCGACACAGCCATGGCGTGGTGGCCAGATTCCGCCTCCACATGCCTAAAAGGCCCAATTTAAAGTGCAAGCAAGTAAGCAGTATGGTATTGCAGCCTGGGGGTGGGCGGGTGGCAGGCTGTATACTTGCGCTTGCATTGCAAGGAATGGGAGAGGTACAATTGAACACTGCCCTGGGACAAGGACTTGAATGGGGATAGTTGCAAGTCTGCAACGACAGGTGCAAGGTGGGAGGCATCTTCGCATGTACCATGAACAGGGGTTTGGCATGCACACACTACAGTGGAATAGGCTCTCCTTCCCACTAAATGCACTGGGGAGGGCACAGGTAATGTTTTGGTATACGCGCTTAATCTTATGTATAAGGCACACCAGGACAATTATGGGCGGCTGGGGACTGAGTATGGATACCTCGCTGCCGAAGCAGCCATGAGGTAGTGGCCAGCTTCGGCCTCCTCCAAACTAAAAGGCCCCATTTCAAGTGCAAGCTAGCAGTATGGAATTGCAGTCTGGGGGTGGCAGGCTGCACACTTACACTTGCATTAAAAGAAAACATAGCAGATGCTAACTTCTGTCATCATCATCATGCTCCTCACCTTGGCACTCTCATCTCCACCGATGGAGAAGTCAGGGCCCACCGGAGGAGTCTAGTTCTCTGGTGGACTCGTCCAATGCTGCCTAAAGCAGGCCAGGCTAAGAAAAATGTGTGGGGGGATGTTCAAGGAGAAATAGGGGCGGCTGGGGACCATTTATGGACACCCGGCTGCCACCAGGCAGCTGGGGACCGTGTGTGGACACCCGGCCGCGGGGCGGCTGGGGACCGAGTATGGACACCCGGCCGCCGGGCGGCTGGGGACTGAGTATGGATTCCAGGCCGCCAACACAGCCATGACGTGGTGGCCAGATTCCGCCTCCACATGCCTAAAAGGCCCAATTTCAAGTTCAAGCAAGCAAGCAGTATGGTATTGCAGCCTGGGGGTGGGTGGGTGGCAGGCTGCATACTTGAGCTTGTATTGCAAGGAATGGGGGAGGTACAATTGAACACTGCCCTGGGACTAGAACTTGCATGGGGATAGTTGCAAGTCTGCATCTTCTGATGCGGTAAGGATCACTTATGATGGGCACACTTTTACACAGTGACCTGGGAGTCAGAGATGCTTCCAGGGGTCTTCCCCATGCTGTTCCCTTGTCTTTTCAGCACTTTATGCATGTGTCACACAGCACATGGCCAGATAAGGTTGTAAAATGTTAAAATGACATTTCACGGTGAATGCATTTGTCATAGTTGAATGCAATACAAAAATGCAAAAACGCATAAAAAATGCTACTTGTGAACATAGCCGAAGGTGTGGAGGAGTATTTTTGTTTTTGGTAATTTATTTTAACTTATACACAAGTCTTTACCCTGGAAAAGATGTTCCTTAACATATTTCACAGGAAAAAAGTTTCACTTTCGTTTTTGAACGTTTTATTGTGAGCCTGTAAAAGTGGCTTAATACCATTGGCCACGTTGTTGACAGCAGTGACCTGGGGATCAGAAATGCTTCCTGGGGCGATCCCCATGCTGTCCCCATGTCATTTGACCACTGTCACTATCGTTTTGGGCACTTGTTAGGCTTTTAAAAGACTGCCGGGGGTGCCACCGCAAAAATGCTCGAGTCTCCCATAGACTAACATTGGGCTCATTGCTCGGGTCGAGCACCCGAGTATCACGACGAGCTCGGCCCGAGCTTCGAGCACCCGAGCATTTTTGTGCTCACTCAACACTAATCATGAGTCATGACCCATCTTATCTACTCATTCTTGCATTTTTGGATCTCAATACTAAACATTATGAATTATGCTCAGCTCTCCATACAGAAGAAAGGATATGTTCTTGATCAATGTGTGCAATAGTTAGAAGCATCGTCTCTATTTTACCAGAGAAAAATGACTGTCTAGTGTCAAAAGCAACTGTGAAAGCTTGTCAGACATACAAAATATACAATATTTCTACAGAGAGAAAAATTGGAAGATGAAGAAGATACCTGTTGAGCAGAGTTGTGATTGACCTTAGTACATGAAACACCTTAGTATATGGCCTTAGCTTGACTTGAGTACAAGATACATGCAGAGAACAACTGGAAGCAATTGGTCAGCTTAAGGCAGAAATTACAGATGAACAAATTCAGCACATATGTGCTAATTACACATTTTAATTCTGCAGCACTGATTGCAGAAACTTAAGTAAATTGCCCTTAGTGCTTCACTATCTTTTGTAAAAAATGTAAATCCTTAGGGGATTGTTAACAGGACAGCTTTAGATTTGCTTCGGTTGGTATAGAAGTGAAAGTTGCAATAGAGTTTGACTATCATTTTATTGCAATATTAATAATCTCTTTTAGCTGCCAGTTGTGGAAGAAGTTTCTCAAAACTTAAATGATTGAAAATGTATCAGAGATCCACAATGAGCCAAGAAAGACTTATTAGCCAAGTAATACTTTCACTAAAGAGAGATTTCAATCAATTTTACCTTAATTAGATCAATATTTTCTCAAAATACTATACATGTACTTGGCGATGGTAGTTTAATAATGAACTGGTCGAAGAGAGTCAGTGAGTGTGGTCCACGGGCTAGATGGAGTAATACTTGTTTTGCCCTGAGCACCATCAAACCACGTTATGACACGCTACAAATCACATTGAGTAATGCCATAGTTGGCTGGTATTCCCAATTTCCCCTGCCCTGATTCTCTCATTTGTGTTGAAAGATTGCAGCTAGTTCACATCTTAAAAGCAGTGCCTCTGGACACAAATAAAAAAAAAATGTATTGTACCCCACAAGTGTCCCAGTGCTAGTATGTTTCAATAATGTAAGCAGTAGTTGTGTGAAGACCCACTGTTTTAGAGCATTTTCCCTCTTTGTGTTGTTAATTTAAAAAAATAAAAAACAGCAAAAACGTAATTAGAGATAGTACTTTCTTAGTACATTTAAGTTAGCATTAGATTAGGTTCTTAGGTCAGTACTGGGGATTTGGTATAGTCAATGCTTGGGACTTAGTATAAAGCACTAGATTTGCAGTTTTAGGATAGCTTAGTAGAATAACTTAATTACAAAAAAAAAACTATTTGAAAATGTATGTGATAAACTGCAACTAGCTTCAGAGGCTGACTCTGACAGGGTACAAGAATCTTTACTGTTATTCCACAGAAATTTGTTTTGTTCAACAGGGAAGGAGTCCTGCGAATATTATTTGCATATTCCCAGTACATTCTGGGATAAGTGAAGAGTCCCTGCAATCTCAAGGAACACCGGATTTTTGCCTTTGCAATGGAAAGGAATACATCGGAAAACTGTGTGAATTTTGGCATGATCTTCACCGCTTTGACATCATATAAACATTAAGAACATGGAAGAGCCCAGTAGTCATTTGGTGAGCTGCATTGCATGCTACATGTTAACAGACTTACCAGCGGAAAAGCCAAACTTGACTTGCCAGAAATGCAAGCTTGTGTCCCTGTTGGAGGAAAAGTTGCAAAGTCTAGAAGAGAGAATAGCTATGCTGAAAATTATTAAGGAAGGTGAGGAATTCTTAGAGCAGAAGTATCTCTTCAGAATACAAAAAGAGAAGAAATTTGTAGTGCACCTGAAGGATCAGAGGAATGGAAGCATGTGACCCAGAGAAGCCAGAGGATCGGGAGGCAGTCAGCACCCATAATACTCAGGAACCAGTACCAGGCTCTCATGTATGAGAACGATCAAATACATCAAGATAATTCTTTTCCCACAAAGAACAACCTTGCAAGCACTCAAAGTCCTTTTGGATTGAGAAATAAACATGTCATTGTTGTGAAGAAGAAACGGAGAGTGGTGGTCATGTTGGATTCCCTGTTGAGAGGAACAGAGGCCGCTATCTGAAGACCGGATACAACCTCAAGAGAAATGTGCTATCTTCAAGGTGCAAAAATCAATGATGTGTCTGACAGAATATCAAGACTCTTCAGACCTACAGATGACTACCCTTTACTGCTAATACATATGGGTACAAATGACACTGCAAGTAAGGAGCTGGAAACCATCTGCAGTGACTTTGAAGACTTAGCCAAAAAAAAGGTGAAAGAACTAGGAGCGCAGGTGGTCTTCTCATCCATACTCCCAGTGGATGGCCATGGAATAAAGAGGTGGAACAAGATTCTACAGGAAAACAACTGGCTATGTCGATGGTGCCGTCAGCAAGGATTTGGTTTTCTGGATCACGGAGTGAATTACCTATACCAGTGCTGGCGAACCTATGGCACGCATGCCAGAGGGGGCACGCAGAGCCCTCCCTAAGGGCAAGCACGCCATCGCTGCTGCACTCACGCTCCCGGATCGGGCCCGGCGGGTGGGTACTCAGAGCCCGCCGACGCCAGCCCCTACTTCAGCTAGATGTGCGCTCTGTGACACACATCTAGTTGAAGTGTATTGCCGCGCACAAACTTGTCAAGCCTGTGCACTGCAATACACGCTGCCAACAGCTGGCATCAGTGTAAATGCGACTGGGCGCATGACAGTGACATCATGCACCCCCGTCGCTAGGACACTGAAGTCAGCTGCCGGCTACAGGAGAGTACGCCGCACAGGAGAGGAAGGAAGGTGAGTAGGAATGTTTATTATGTTTTTTTGTTGTTGTCTTTTTGTATGCGATGCACAGCGGCACCAGCAGGATGGGGGGGAGGCAGCATATATATATGGATTGGGGGGAAAGGCAGCATATATACATGGATTGGGGGGGAAAGGCAGCATATATACATGGATGGGGGGCAGCATATATACATGGATTGGGGGGGCGGAAGGCAGCATATATATATGGATTGGGGGGGGAAAGGCAGCATATACACATGGATTGGGGGGGAAAGGCAGCATATATACAGGGTGGGCCATTTATATGGATACACCTAAATAAAATGGGAATGGTTGGTGATATCAACTTCCTGTTTGTGGTACATTAGTATATGGGAGGGGGAAAACTTTTCCAGATGAGTGGTGACCATGGCGGACATTTTGAAGTCGGCCATTTTGGATCCAACTTTATTTTTTTCAATGGGAAGAGGGTCATGTGACATCATCAAACTTATTGAGAATTTCATAAGAAAAACAATGGTGTGCTTGGTTTTAATGTACCTTTATTCTTTCATGAGTTATTTACAAGTTTCTCTTTGTTTACAGCCATTGACATGTCGCAGAGTTTAACACATGAGGAGCGGATAGAAATTGTGTTGATGTCTGGTGAACGCAGTACCCAGGTCACTGCAGTAGATTTCAATGCAAGACACCCTACGAGACCACCCATCTCCCATGCTACAGTTAGCAAACTGCTTGCCAAAGTTGGTTAAACAAGTTCAGTGTTGGATTGGCCAAAATGTGGACGCAAGAAAGCTGTCACTAGTGAAGAAACATCAGTGGCTGTCCTAGCTTCATTCAGCAAGAGCCCACTGGAGAGTGGCATCAGTCGAACATCTCTTTGGCGGATATTAGCTACTCACAAATGGCATCCTTACAAAATCCAGCTGCTGCAGCATCTCAATGAGGATGACCCAGATCGGCGCACTGAATTTGCAGAATGGGGAAAACAAAAATTGGAACAGGACCCTCAGTTTGCACAGAACATTATGTTCAGTGAAGAGGCAAACTTTTTTGTGAATGGTGAAGTTAACAAGCAAAACCACCGCTATTGTTCTGACACTAACCCACAGTGGATATATCCCTCCAAGACTGTTGGAACACAAAAATTGATGGTATGGTGTGGTATATGGGGTACAAAGATAGTGGGGCCATTCTTCATCAATGGAAACCTCAATGCCACTGGATATCTGAAATTGTTACATGATGATGTGCTGCCCTCTTTATGCACTGAAAATGGCACATTACCAGAGTTTTTCCAACAAGATGGTGCACCACCACGTTATGGGTGTCAGGTCCGAGCATTCCTACATGAACAGTTTCCTGGAAAGTGGATTGGTCATCGTGGGCCAGTTGAATGGCCACCAAGGTCTCCTGATCTGACCCCCTAAGACTTTTATCTTTGGGGTTATCTGAAGGCAATTGTCTATGCGGATACTGGAAACCTGTGCTAGCATTTCCTCTGCGGTGTTGCTATCAGTGTGTCAAGAGTGGGAGAAGAGGGTTGCATTGTCAATCCAACACAATGGGCAGCGCTTTGAACACATTTTATAAGTGGTCATAAACTTGTAAATAACTTATGAAAGAATAAAGTTAAGTTAAAACCAAGCACACCATTGTTTTTCTTATGAAATTCTCAATAAGTTTGATGCGTCACATGACCCTCTTCCCATTGAAAAAAATAAAGTTGGATCCAAAATGGCTGACTTTAAAATGGCCGCCATGGTCACCACCCATCTGGAAAGGTTTTCCCCCTCCCATAAACTAATGTGTCACAAACAGGAAGTTGATATCACCAACCATTCCCATTTTATTTAAGTGTATCCATGTTAGGGCCCTCCTGATTGTTTTTTCCATCTTGTGTTTTATGGTCACGTGACCATCTGCCTTTATATTCCAGCTCTGCCTTTTTGGCTGTGCTGGACTTCAGTGTTGTTTGACTGTTTTGCTAGCCAGGTGCTTTGGTGCCTATCTCTGTCAGTTTTCTTGGTCCCTTGGGACCTCTAGTATCTTTTTGTCAGTTTATCTTTTTGTGTTATGCAACAACTCTCTCTGTTCAGGAGGTGTCCCATTTTTGTTCCAGTCCTTAGCTCTTTTAGGGACCCCTCCCCTTTTATTCTATAGGTCTTCATTCAGACTAGTCTAGGACTAAGGCGGGTCTGTTCACAAGGAACAGGCAGCCCGCTACACCGTAGGGATTCAGCTTAGTCTTACTGTAGGGAAAGCTCTCCCCTTCTTTCTTTAGTACTTGTTGTAGATCATAACAGTAAGTCCAGCCCAAAAAAGAAAAAACTAAAAGAAAAGAAATACGGGGATCAGTATGGCTTCCGTCCAGGATTTGGCTCAACGCTTGCAGGGATTGACTCTGGAGGTGGCCAAGCTCCAGCAACACGTGAGTAGCTGTTCTGGAGCGCATTTTGTGGAACCCAAGGTAGGACTGCCTGATGTTTTTTATGGTAAACAGCAAGATTTTGTTTCCTTTAAAAATGCTTGTTTGTTATATTTTTGATTGAGACCAAGGTCCTCTGGGAATGAATCACAGCGCATTGGGGTTATCATGTCACTTTTGCGCAATGAACCACAAGGGTGGGCCTTTTCTCTTCAACCTAATGATCCATGCTTAAGGTCGGTAGAAGAATTTTTTTCTGCTATGGGTCTATTATATGACGATCCCGATCGAATCTCATCTGCTGAGGCAGAACTCAGGCGTTTGAATCAGGGGTCAGGTGATGTTGAGAAGTATTGCACACACTTTAAAAGGTGGGCTTCTGAAGTCAGATGGAATGATCCTGCCTTGAAATGTCTATTTCTTGCTGCTCTGAGTGAAAGGGTTAAGGATTTACTAATTGCATTCCCCACACCTGATACTCTGCAGGATGCCATGCAATTAGCTGTTCGTGTGGATAGGAGGCTGAGATCTAGGCAGAATGAGGTAAAGACTCCTGTAATGCCAGGTTCTAGTCCCCAGAAAATCTGCTCAGGCGGCGGAGAACCGATGGAGGTTGGGGCGATGTCGCTCCGTTGTCAGGAAAGAGATCGGAGGTTCGCTGAGGGATTGTGTCTTTATTGTGGTAAAGCTGACCATTTGATTAAGTATTGTGAGCTTCGCTTAAGTAAAGAAAAAAAAAAAAAGGTCAGGTAGGCCCATATAGCTTGTTTACGCTCTGCAGGAGTATTTCTTTCAAGGAGTACTACTCTGCAGGGAGATTTGATTGAATTTCAGGTATTTGTGGATTGTGATTCAACACTTAATGTGATTGATAAAGGGTTTTTGGAAAACCTTAAATTGAAATCCAAACCTTTGTCATCACTAGTGTTGAGCATTCCGATACTGAAATATCGGATATCGGCCGATATTCGCGGTATCGGAATTCCGATACTTAATTCCGATACTTTTGCAATATCGTATACCGGAATCGGAAGTTCCCATAATGCAATGAGCCATTTTCATTTTATTCAGCCAATGAGGATCCTAAGAAGTGTGGGCACATCCTGTTAGGCATGTAGGCATCTTAACTAATGGCATGGCTGTGATTGGCTGCTGAAATGATGTCATGATGCACTATAAAAGCCGCCGCCGCCATTTTGAGCTCACTCTGCTGTGAATTCAGTTAGGGATAGGACGCTGTTGTTCTGAGGGACAGTTTTAGCTACCTATTTGCTCTATACTGCTTTACCCAAGCTACTTTCTAAATCACTGTGCCTTGCAGCGCTAGTGCACAGTTCCCTGTGCTGTTCACCGCTGTCTGCAAGGTCTGTGTGTGTGAGTGCAGCTCACCCTGTAGTGTGTGCTTCAGCCAAGTCTGGTTGTAGTGCACTCAGTGTGTGTCACTGCCTCATACATTGTCCTTTTTTGCCAATTCATAATTTTTCCTGATATCTCCTATTAGTGTGGTGGTTCCATCTGTATTCAGCTAAATTGGTTCCAAACACACTATATAGGATTAGATAGAGAAATTTTTTTCCGTCTTGCAGCACTAGTGCACAGTGCTCTGCATCTGTACTGTTCACCGCTGTCTGCAAGGTCTGGTGTGTGAGTGCAGCTCACCCTGTAGTGTGTGCTTCAACCACGTCTGGTTGTAGTGCACTCAGTGTGTGTCACTGCCTCATACATTGTCCTTTTTTTGCCAATTCATAATTTTTCCTGATATCTCCTATTAGTGTGGTGGTTCCATCCGTATTCAGCTAAATTGGTTCCAAACACACTATATAGGAGTAGATAGAGACATTTTTTTCCGTCTTGCAGCACTAGTGCACAGTGCTCTGCATCTGTACTGTTCACCGCTGTCTGCAAGGTCTGGTGTGTGAGTGCAGCTCACCCTGTAGTGTGTGCTTCAACCACGTCTGGTTGTAGTGCACTCAGTGTGTGTCACTGCCTCATACATTGTCCTTTTTTTGCCAATTCATAATTTTTCCTGATATCTCCTATTAGTGTGGTGGTTCCATCCGTATTCAGCTAAATTGGTTCCAAACACACTATATAGGAGTAGATAGAGAAATTTTTTTGGTCTTGCAGCGCTAGTGCACAGTGCTCTGCATCTCTACTGTTTACCGCTGTCTGCAAGGTCTGGTGTGTGAGTGCAGCTCACCCTGTAGTGTGTGCTTCAACCCCGTCTGGTTGTAGTGCACTCAGTGTGTGTCACTGCCTCATACATTGTCCTTTATTGCCAATTCATAATTTTTCCTGATATCTCCTATTAGTGTGGTGGTTCCATCCGTATTCAGCTAAATTGGTTCCAAACACACTATATAGGAGTAGATAGAAGAGCCTTTCTGCAGCATTGGGCCCTGCAGCCCCAGCCAGATTAGTATTAGCCTATTTTTTGCAGCCTCATCTATTGCATTGTAGGTTACCTTCCTACATTGTAATAGCTACAAAAAGTTTGTGATACTATCGTTATTACTAGAGATGAGCGGTGTTCGACTAGAACTGTTCGCCAATCTCAAATTCGAGCTGTTTTGGGCGGTGTTCGAGTTGTTCGACGAACCCGAACGATTTGCAAAAAATTCGGCTGTTCGAGGTTATGTTCGATAACTGTTCGTGCACCAAAAGCGTGTCCTGCATGTCTGGTGCTATTTAGAGCACCAATCATGCAGGGATTGTCTGCCACTCACTGTAATGCCACAGCCATGGTGGTTGTGGCATTACAGTGATTGCCCAAATCGATGGGAACAGTGCCAACAGTGAAACATGAAAAGCCGCGGCATACACCGGTACCCGACAATTTAGAACCGAAAGAATAGAGCTTCACACATAGATTAGATAGATATAAACATGTCAGCCACATATATACGAAGTACAGTGAAAGTGCTGCTTACTGTACTTGTCATTTAGCGTAAAGGATTTATCAAAAAAAATAATAGTGTTTTCATGCACCGTCTCTTTAAAAAAGCCGGCCGGCAATTCAGCAGCGGTACCCGACAATTTAGAATAGAAGGAATAGAGAATCACACATAGATTAGATAGATAGAAACATGTCAGTCACATATATATGAAGTACAGTGACAGTGTTGATTACTGTACTTGTCATTTAGTGTAAAGGATTTATAAAAAAAAATAATAGTGTTTTCATGCACCGTCTCTTTAAAAAAGCCGGCCGGCAATTCAGCATCTGTACCCAACAATTTAGAATAGAAGGAATAGAGAATCACACATAGATTAGATAGATAGAAACATGTCAGTCACATATATATGAAGTACAGTGACAGTGTTGCTTACTGTACTTGTGATTTAGTGTAAAGGATTTATTAAAAAAAATAATAGTGTTTTCATGCACCGTCTCTTTAAGAAAGCCGGCCGGCAATTCAGCATCTGTACCCGACAATTTATAACAGACAGAATAGAGCTTCACACATAGATTAGATAGATAGAAACATGTCAGTCACATATATATGAAGTACAGTGACAGTGTTGGTTACTGTACTTGTCATTTAGTATTAAAATAAAGGATTTATTATTAAAAAAATTGGCGTGGGGTTCCCCTTAATTTTAGGCTCTAGCGGAGGTTAAGCAGACAGCTGGGGCAGATGTTTGAAGCCTGGGAAGGGGGTAATACCCACGGAGCTTCCCAGGCTACTAATATCAGCCCCCAGCTGAATACATAGCCTTTACTAGCTATTAAAATGGGGGACCCCCCAAAAAAAATGACGTGGGGTCCCCCCTAATTTAATAGCTAGCAAAGGCTAGGCAGACAGCTGGGGGCTGATATTAATAGCCCAGGAAGGGAGCCATGAATATTGGCCCCCTCCCAGGCTAGAAACACCAGCCGTCAGCCGCCCCAGAAATGGCGCATTCATAGGATGCGCCAATTCTGGCACTTAGCCTCGCTCTTCCACGCTGCCCTGGTGCGGTGGCAGGGGGTAATAGGGCTGGGGTTGATGTCAGCTTATAATGCCAGCTGACATCAAGCCCAGGTTAGTAATGGAGAGGCGTCTATAAGACACCCCCATTACTAACCACATAGTCAAAGTTAAAAAAAACACAAACACCCAGAATAAAGTCCTTTAATTGAAATAAAGACACAATTCTTTATTGTTCTAAATTAAACCATACTTACCATCACGCCCATTCCAGCTGAAGCCAACGATCTCCTGTAATAAAAATAAAATAATAAAGCAACCTCATCCTTACCTTTCCATGGTTCCCACGACAGCTTCAGCTCTGCTACATCGAGATGACAGGCTGGACCGCAGCAGAACGCCGCCATCCAGCCTGTCATCCCGCAGACACTGAGAAGCGCAGGCTTGCTTGCGCTCTGCAGTGTCTGGCTGTGACGGCATAAAGATGAGACGAGTTCATGTCCAATGAACTCGGCGCACCTCATGCACGTCACTTACAGCGTGGGAGAATTCTCACGCTGAAGCGCTGAGTGCAGGAGAATTTTCCCACGCTGTCAGTGAGGTGCATGAGGTGAGCTGAGTTCATTGGACATGAGCTCACCTCAAGCACGTCACTGACAGCGTGGGACAATTCTCCTGCACTCAGCACTTCAGCGTGAGAATTTTCCCACGCTGTCAGTGATGTGCATGAGGTGAGCTGAGTTCATTGGACATGAACTCGGCTCATCTGGATGCCGTCACAGCGAGACACTGAGGAGCGCAAGCATGCCTGCTCTTCTCAGTGTCTGCGGCATGACAGGCTGGATGGCAGCGTTCTGCTGCGGTCCAGCCTGTCATCTCGATGTAGCAGAGCTGAAGCTGTCGTGGGAACCATGGAAAGGTAAGGATGAGGTTGGTTTATTATTTTTCTTTTATTGCAGGAGATCGTTGGCTTCAGCTGGAATGGGAGAGATGGTAAGTATAGTTTAATTTAGAACAATAACGATCTCCTGAAATAAAAGAAAAATAATAAAGCAACATCATCCTTACCTTTCCGTGGTTCCCATGACAGCTTCAGCTCTGCTACATCGAGATGACAGGCTGGACCGCAGCAGAACGCTGCCATCCAGCCTGTCATCCCGCAGACACTGAGAAGCGCAGGCTTGCTTGCGCTCCACAGTGTCTCTCTGTGAGGGCATCCAGATGAGCCGAGTTAATGTCCAATGAACTCGGCTCACCTCATGCACGTCACTGACAGCGTGGGAAAATTCTCCTGCACTCAGCGCTTCAGCGTGGGAGAATTCTCACGCTGAAGCGCTGAGTGCAGGAGAATTCTCCCACGCTGTCAGTGACGTGCAGGAGGTGAGCTGAGTTCATTGGACATGAGCTCACCTTATGCACGTCACTGACAGCGTGGGAAAATTCTCCTGCACTCAGCGCTTCAGCGTGGGAAAATTCTCACGCTGAAGCGCTGAGTGCAGGAGAATTCTCCCACGCTGTCAGTGACGTGCAGGAGGTGAGCTGAGTTCATTGGACATGAGCTCACCTTATGCACGTCACTGACAGCGTGGGAGAATTCTCCTGCACTCAGCGCTTCAGCGTGAGAATTTTCCCACGCTGTCAGTGACGTGCATGAGGTGCGCCGAGTTCATTGGACATGAACTCGTCTCATCTTTATGCCGTCACAGCCAGACACTGCAGAGCGCAAGCAAGCCTGCGCTTCTCAGTGTCTGCGGGATGACAGGCTGGATGGCGGCGTTCTGCTGCGGTCCAGCCTGTCATCTCGATGTAGCAGAGCTGAAGCTGTCGTGGGAACCATGGAAAGGTAAGGATGATGTTGCTTTATTATTTTTCTTTTATTGCAGGAGATCGTTGGCTTCAGCTGGAATGGGCGTGATGGTAAGTATGGTTTAATTTAGAACAATAAAGGATTGTGTCTTTATTTCAATTAAAGGACTTTATTCTGGGTGTTTGTGTTTTCTTTTAACTTTAACTATGGGGTTAGTAATGGGGGTGTCTTATAGACGCCTCTCCATTACTAACCTGGGCTTGATGTCAGCTGGCATTATAAGCTGACATCAACCCCAGCCCTATTACCCCCTGCCACCGCACCAGGGCAGCGTGGAAGAGCGAGGCTAAGTGCCAGAATTGGCGCATCCTATGAATGCGCCATTTCTGGGGCGGCTGACGGCTGGTGTTTCTAGCCTGGGAGGGGGCCAATATTCATGGCACCCTTCCTGGGCTATTAATATCAGCCCCCAGCTGTCTGCCTAGCCTTTGCTAGCTATTAAATTAGGGGGGACCCCACGTCATTTTTTTGGGGGGGTCCCCCATTTTAATAGCTAGTAAAGGCTATGTATTCAGCTGGGGGCTCATATTAGTAGCCTGGGAAGCTCCGTGGGTATTACCCCCTTCCCAGGCTTCAAACATCTGCCCCAGCTGTCTGCTTAACCTCCGCTAGAGACTAAAATTAAGGGGAACCCCACGCCAATTTTTTTTAATAATAAATCCTTTATTTTAATACTAAATGACAAGTACAGTAACCAACACTATCACTGTACTTCATATATATGTGACTGACATGTTTCTATCTATCTAATCTATGTGTGAAGCTCTATTCTGTCTGTTATAAATTGTCGGGTACAGATGCTGAATTGCCGGCCGGCTTTTTTAAAGAGACGGTGCATGAAAACACTAATACTTTTTTTAATAAATCCTTTACACTAAATGACAAGTACAGTAAGCAACATTGTCACTGTACTTCATATATATGTGACTGACATGTTTCTATCTATCTAATCTATGTGTGAAGCTCTATTCTGTCTGTTATAAATTGTCGGATACCGCTGCTGAATTGCCGGCCGGCTTTTTTAAAGAGACAGTGCATGAAAACACTATTATATTTTTTAATAAATCCTTTACACTAAATGACAAGTACAGTAAGCAACACTGTCACTGTACTTCATATATATGTGACTGACATGTTTCTATCTATCTAATCTATGTGTGAGGCTCTATTCCTTTTTGTCTAAATTGTCGGGTACCGGTGTATGCCGCTGCTGAATTGCCGGTCGGCTTTTTTAAAGAAAGCGTCTTCTGAGCAGTTTGTCAGCTTTTGGACACCTTTGAAGGTGTTTTCTATGTGTTTCTATGTGTTTTTGTTTGCCTGCCATTGGTTTTAACGGTGTTCGACGGTGTTCTAAGGTGTTCGACGAACAGTTCGACGAACAGTTCCTCGAACATCCCGGTGTTCGACGAACCGAACCGAACCCGAACACTACGGGGGTGGCTCAACACTAGTTATTACATCTTTAGGCACATCCAGTGTCTTTTTGTGACAAAAAAAAACCTAAATAAAGTTCACCAAACACTCCACTTTACAGTTGTGTAGGCCACATTAGCTCATATTAAAGTCTAGTCCACACTTTATAAAATTAGTGTTTCTTATACCTGTTAGCAGCTGTTCAGGAATAAGCACACTAAGCCCTTAGTACTTTTCTGCCTATCTTTATCAGTCTACCAAGATGAAGAAGGCAGGGAGTAAGGCATGTGGTCGTGGGCGTGGGCGTGGAGTTTCTGCAGGGAGAGGACGTGAGGATTCTGTGCCTGCAGGGAGAGGACGTGGGGATTCTGTGCCTGCTGCGGGCACCAGTGACTCAGCATCCCCCAGTTTTACCAGGGAACAGTCCTTTATGCGCAGCTTTGTAGGAGCTAGCCGTACCCCACTGCTGCGCGAGGACCAAATTGAAGCCGTTGTCGGATGGATGGCAGCAAACGCATCGACTTCAATTAGTTCCAGATCCTCTCAGGTCCTGAGCACTAAAGAGCACCCATCTGTCTCTTCACCACCTGCCAAATTGCCCAGGCAGTCAGAGAGCCCTGGACAGGAGCCATCTCTACTTCTGTTCTCTGAATCTCTTGGCTTGGAAAGAGGGGGCCAGCCAAGCAGAATTCTAGAATTTGAAGAAGAGGTAGTATGCAGTGATGCGCAACCGTTTTGTCTCTCTGAATCTGAAGAGGTGGGTGGGCCAGTGCCTATGGTCAGCAGCACACCTCAGTACGCATCTGATGATGAGACTCAGGTGCCACTTTCTGGTGCGTACTGTGCTGTCGAGACTACCCAGGAGAAGCAGTTGTTTGAAGAGGGTGGTGTAGATGATGAGGTCCTTGACCCATCATGGCGTGAGGGACAGGAAGGTGGTGGGAGCAGCTCTGAGGAAGAGATTCCCCGAACGGCCCAAAAAGGAGGGAGAGGGAGGGGGCAGACTTGGTTGCCTGTAGCCTCCACTTCGGCACCCATTAGGAGCATGGCTCTTCCAAAATCCAAAGCGGGCGCTCCCAAGACTTGCAGTGCCTGGTCCTTTTTTGACACAGTTGCAGATGACATTTGCTTTGTCAAATGCAAGCTGTGTAATCAGAAGGTGAAAAGAGGGAAAAGTGTCAGCAACCTCAATACCACAAATATGTGGAAACATGTGCGGACCAAGCACGTGGTGGAGTTACAAAAACACACTGAAGACCTAGGCCAACCTACAGCGCCACATACCACCTCTTCAGCTCGTGTTGTAGCCTCTTCCTCCAGCTCACACACAGCTGGTTCGGCTTCCTCACAGGATCGCCATGGAAGAATCTCTGGCACTGTTGTACAGAGACACAGTGTAATTACACCCACAGCACCACTTTCCCAGTCATCCTCACACTCCCAGGCCAGTCTACAGCCATTGTTAGCGCAGGCATGGGAGAAAAGGCGCCCATACTCGGCAAACCACCCCCGAGCACAGGCTCTGAATGCTGGCATTGCTAAACTACTGGCCCTTGAAATGCTATCATTCAGGCTGGTGGAGACTGACACATTCCGTAACTTTATGGCATTGGCAGTCCCACAATACAACGTGCCCAGCCGCTTTTATTTCAGCAGGCAAGCCGTCCCTGCCCTGCAACATCATGTGGAGGGAAAAATTAAACATGCGCTACAAAACGCCGTCAGTAGCAAGGTCCACCTGACCACCGATGCGTGGACCAGTAAGCATGGACATTGACGATACCTTTCCCTCACTGCCCATTGGGTAAATGTTGTGGAGCTGGGTACAAATCTTGAGAGTGGCGCTGTACGTGTTCTGCCAACTCCAAGGATTGCAGGAATCCAGTCTGTACACATTGACTCCTCCTCATGCTCCAGTTCCTCTGAATCAGCGCTGCAGGAGCCGTCACGGTCTACCTCCACATCGACCCGTGAACGGTTACCTGTTATGATGACCGATATGAGCACAGCCGTGGCCAAACGTCAACAGGCCGTATTAAAATTAATTTCTTTGGGGAATCGAAGCCACACAGCGCAGGAGCTCTGGAATGCCATCAAGCAGCAGAGCGACGTGTGGTTTGTGCCAGCGAATCTCCAGCCAGGCATGGTAGTGTGTGACAATGGCCGAAATCTGGTGGCAGCTCTGGTCCTAGGCAACCTCACTCACATCCCATGTCTGGCACATGTGCTCAACTTGGTCGTGCAGAGTTTTTTGAGGGACTATCCGGATCTTGATGCACTGCTTCACAAGGTCCGCATAGAGTGCGCTCACTTGCGGCGTTCCAGCAATGCAAGATCACGCATTGCAGCTCTGCAGCGCCGATTACGTCTTCCGGAACATCGCATCATATGTGACCTACCCACCAGGTGGAATTCAACGTTACATATGTTGGAGAGGTTGTGTGAGCAGCAGGCAGCAGTAATGGAGTACCAGCTGCAGCAGGCGCAAACAAGTCGCAGTGCGCGCCGTTCACACTTCACCACCACTGAGTGGGCCTCTATGAAGGACATTTGTCACGTTTTGCGTGCCTTCGATTATTCCACGCGGATGGCGAGTGCAGATGATGCACTAGTCAGCATGACTATCCCCCTTATCTGCCTGCTTGAAAAAACACTGCAAGCACTAAGGGACAAGGTTTTGGAAGAGGTGGAGGATGAGGAGTCACAAATGCCATCTGCTTCTCTACAGTCTGCGCAACGTGGTTCCTCACAAAGGCCTAGGCAGGGGACACTTTGTGAGGAGGATGAGGAGGAGTCAATGGATAAGGAAGACATCTGTCCAGAGGAGGGAGGTACACAATGCTCTAGTAGTCAGTATCTAGAGCGAGGGTGGGGTGACGCAGAGCAGACAGAGATCACGCCTCAAGCAGGGGACAGCGTTTCTTGGCCAGTTGGCAGTCTGCAGCACATGGTTGATTTCATGCTGCAGTGCCTGAGAAACGACCGCCGCATCGCCCACATTCTCAACACGGCTGATTATTGGGTGTCCACCCTCCTCGATCCTCGCTACCGGGACAACTTACAAAGCCTCATAACACCGTTGAACCGGGAGCGTAAAATGCGGGAGTACCAAGACGCACTGGTGCATTCCATCATGTTCTCCATTCCAACCGAGAGCAGTGCTGCTAGTGCTTTACAAAGCAGCTCAGTGCGTCGAGGCAGTGGAGGAAGCTTTGCACAAAGAGGGAGCAGAAGCATCGCCTCAGCACAAGGCAAGACCAGTATGGCCGAAATGTGGCAAAGTTTTGTGTCCCCGCCGCCACAAATGTCTACACCATCACAGACGGCTCCAGTCAGCAGGAGGCAACGTTTCCGTCAGATGGTGACAGACTACATGTCTTGCCCTCTTAGTGTACTCCCAGACGGCTCTTCTCCCTTCAAGTTTTGGGTCTGTAAGCTGGATACATGGCCAGAGCTTAGTCAGTATGCATTGGAGGTGCTAGCTTGCCCTGCTGCTAGCGTATTATCGGAACGCGTCTTTAGTGCCGCAGGTAGTGTACTAACAGACTGTCGCATGCGACTATTCTTCGATAACGTTGACCGGCTTACTTTTCTCAAAATGAACAAGGCCTGGATCTCTCATGAATTTGCCAGTCCTCTTCCAGAATAAATAATTGGTTGGCAACAGTATCCAGGTCTCCTGTTCTGTTCATGTTTATACCACCTGAACTGTAATCCCTGAGCTCCAACACCGCCAGTTGGCGCTCGGAAGTGCCGTCTGCACAGTCAACACTTGCTGCCGTGTTATTGGGGTTCAGTAACGTCAGCTGTTCCCCTGCTGTGCGGACGGCAATTTCTCCTGCTCTGTCCACATTCTCACTACTACAGATTTGAAAATTTCTCCAATTACACCTCTGGCTCCTCTGTTTTCAGTATTATCCCTGAGCTACAACACCGCCAGTTGGCGCTCGGAAGTGCCGTCTGCACAGTCAACACTTGCTGCCGTGTTATTGAGGTTCAGTAACGTCAGCTGTTCCCCTGCTGTGCGGACGGCAATTTCTCCTGCTCTGTCCACATTTTCACTACTACAGATTTGAAAGTTTCTCCAATTACACCTCTGGCTCCTCTGTTTTCAGTATTATCCCTGAGCTCCAACACCGCCAGTTGGCGCTCGGAAGTGCCGTCTGCACAGTCAACACTTGCTGCCGTGTTATTGGGGTTCAGTAACGTCGGCTGTTCCCCTGCTGTGCGGACGGCAATTTCTCCTGCTCTGTCCACATTCTCACTACTACAGATTTGAAAGTTTCTCCAATTACACCTCTGGCTCCTCTGTTTTCAGTATTATCCCTGAGCTACAACACCGCCAGTTGGTGCTCGGAAGTGCCGTCTGCACAGTCAACACTTGCTGCGGTGTTATTGGGGTTCAGTAACGTCAGCTGTTCCCCTGCTGTGTTCACGGCAATTTCTCCTGCTTTGTCCACATCCACTGTACTGCACATTTTAAAGCTGCTCCAATTACACCTCTGGCTCCTCTGTTTTTATTCTTATCCCTGGGCTCCAGCACCGCCAGTTGGCGCTCGGAAGTGCTGTCTGCACAGTCAACACTTCCTGCGGTGTTATTGGGGTTCAGTAACGTCAGCTGTTCCCCTGCTGTGCGGACGGCAATTTCTCCTGCTCTGTCCACATTCTCACTACTACAGATTTGAAAGTTTCTCCAATTACACCTCTGGCTCCTCTGTTTTCAGTATTATCCCTGAGCTCCAACACCGCCAGTTGGCGCTCGGAAGTGCCGCCTGCACAGTCAACACTTGCTGCCGTGTTTTTGGGGTTCAGTAACGTCAGCTGTTCCCCTGCTGTGCGGACGGCAATTTCTCCTGCTCTGTCCACATTCTCACTACTACAGATTTGAAAGTTTCTCCAATTACACCTCTGGCTCCTCTGTTTTCAGTATTATCCCTGAGCTCCAACACCGCCAGTTGGCGCTCGGAAGTGCCGTCTGCACAGTCAACACTTGCTGCCGTGTTATTGGGGTTCAGTAACGTCAGCTGTTCCCCTGCTGTGCGGACGGCAATTTCTCCTGCTCTGTCCACATTCTCACTACTACAGATTTGAAAGTTTCTCCAATTACACCTCTGGCTCCTCTGTTTTCAGTATTATCCCTGAGCTCCAACACCGCCAGTTGGCGCTCGGAAGTGCCGTCTGCACAGTCAACACTTGCTGCCGTGTTATTGGGGTTCAGTAACGTCAGTTGTTCCCCTGCTGTGCGGACGGCAATTTCTCCTGCTCTGTCCACATTCTCACTACTACAGATTTGAAAGTTTCTCCAATTACACCTCTGGCTCCTCTGTTTTCAGTATTATCCCTGAGCTCCAACACCGCCAGTTGGCGCTCGGAAGTGCCGTCTGCACAGTCAACACTTGCTGCCGTGTTATTGGGGTTCAGTAACGTCAGCTGTTCCCCTGCTGTGTCTTTGGCACGGGTACTCCCTCCTGCCCAGCCTGGTTCCAGCATGCCAGCTGTTTCCGGGTAGTGTCAACGTCACTTTGCCTCCAATGCGTTGTCCTGTCGTGTTGCGGTCGGGTTAGCCGACTCTTTGGTGCCTGCAGTTTAGGTGACTCCTATGTGGGCTGCGGGATCTGGCAATGAAGGCTGGTTCCATAGTGCCAATAGGACAAGCACCCCCTGTAGGACTGTGGGTTTTGGTAACTGCGGCCGGCTCGCGGACTTTAACTTTTTTTTACATGGGTACCTTCTGCTACCCATCCGGGTTCCAGTACCATCAGCTGGTTCTCGGCAGTGCCTTTGGATTAGGTGCCTCCTTCTCGGTATCCAAGTTCCACCAACGTCTGCTGGTCCTTGGTAGTGCTTTCTGGCACAGGTACCTCCTGCTTAGTAACCGAGTTCCAGTAACATCAGCTGGTCCTCGGTAGTTCCATTGGCTCTTGTACCTTCTGCTACCCATCCGGGTTCCAGTACCGTCAGCTGGTCCTCGGTAGTTCCTCAGCCTTCTTATACTTTCTGCTACATTTCCAAGTTCAAGCTTTTTGAAATGGTTCTTGGTAATCACTCTGGATCTCCCTGACGAGGACCCTGAAGACGAGGACCCTGAAGACCAACCCGAAGAAGACGAGGACCCCGAAGACGAGGACCCTGAAGACGAGGACCCTGAAGACCACCCCGAAGAAGACGAGGACCCTGAAGACGAGGACCCTGAAGACCACCCCGAAGAAGACGAGGACCCTGAAGACCACCCCGAAGAAGACGAGGACCCCAAAGACGAGGACCCCGAAGACGAGGACCCAGAAGACCAACCCGAAGAAGACGAGGACCCCGAAGACTTCCCGATATCGGAAGGTATCGCTCAACACTAGTCATCACCTATTTCTGTGATTGCAATTGATAACACTCCTTTAAAATATATTACTCACAAGGTTGCTGCATTTCCCCTCACTATCAATGGACTTCACCAAGAAATTTTGAACTTGGTTGTTTTAGATAATTTACCCTCTCCAGTTGTTCTAGGATTGCCTTGGTTAAAACTGCACAATCCTTTGCTGGACTGGTCTACTAATGTAAGTCTTGGAGTCCGAAGTGCTATGATAAATGTTGTAATGGTCGCATTGCGGCTGTGGGAAAAGGGGAATTACCTGTACCTGTTCAAGATTTTTGGAGTTTTTTTTCGGAGGAGGAGTCGCAAGTTTTACCTCCTCATAGGGATTATGATTGCGCCATTGAGTTTATTCCGGGAGCTACTCTTCCCAAGAGTCGCTTGTTTAATCTAACTATCCCTGAAAGAAAGGCCTTGGAGGAGTACATACAGATTAGCCTGGCTGCTGGTCACATTAGACCATCTAAGTCGCCTGTGGCAGTTGGATTTTTCTATGTTAAAAAAAAGGACGGGGGTTTGCGTCCATGTCTGGATTTTCGTGAAATTAATAAGATTACCGTACGCAATTCCTACCCATTGCCTTTAATTCCTGACTTGTTTAACCAGTTAGTGGGGGCCAAGTGGTTCTCCAAAATTGATCTCCGGGGGGCATACAATTTGTTACGAGTGAAGGAGGGTGATGAATGGAAAACTGCTTTTAACACTCCGGTAGGTCATTTTGAGAATCTAGTGAAGCCTTTTGGTCTTACCAATGCACCTGCATTTTTTCAGAACCTTATTAATGACATCCTGAGACCTTTGATTGGTAAGAATGCGGTTGTGTATTTGGATGACATTTTGATTTACTCACCAGATCTAGAGTCCCATTGGCAGAGTGTACGTGAAGTTTTGCAGTTCTTGAGTGATAATTCACTCTTTGCTAAGCTGGAGAAATGTGAGTTCACTGTGCAGAAAATTAGTTTTTTGGGCTACATTGTCTCCAGCGAGCGCTTTGAGATGGACCCTGTGAAGGTTCAGGCTGTGTAGGAATGGCCTAGGCCTATTGGTTTGAAATCTATACAGAGATTTTTGGGTTTTGCCAATTATTACAGGAAATTAATTAGGAATTTTTCTGTAATTGTTAAACCTCTAACCGATCTCACCAGGAAAGGTGCGAATGCGGCCCAGTGGACTACTGAGGCCATTGAAGCGTTTGAGTATCTCAAAGAGAGGTTCAGTTCTGCCCCTATCCTTATGCAGCCTGATGAGACCAAGCCTTTTTTGGTCGAGGTCGATGCTTCATAAGTGGGGGTCGGAGCAGTTTTGTCTCAGGAGAACAAGGGGTCTCAGGAGTACATCCTTGTGCCTTCTTTTCGAAAAAAATTTTGGAAACCGAACTGAATTATGATGTTGGAAATCGGGAGTTGCTGGCTATTAAACTTGCGTTTGAACATTGGCGTCATTTTTTGGAAGGCGCTAGATTTCCTATTCAGGTTTTCACAGATCATAAGAATTTGATCTATCTGGATGCTGCCAAGCGCTTGAATGCCCGTCAAGCTAGGTGGGCACTTTTTTTTTCCCGGTTTCATATTTCTGTTACCTATATCCCTGGTACTAAGAATGTTAAAGCCGATGCTTTATCTCGCAGCTTCTCTCCTGCGGTCGGTGCTGAGGAGGAGGAGAGCATTTTACAGAAAGGAGTTGTGGTGGCGGCATTGGACTCCGTTTTGGAGAATGGGATTCTGAAAGCTCAAGATGATGCTCCATCTAACACTCCCCATGGGAGGTTGTTCGTACCTAGAGCCTTTAGGAGAGATTTGTTTGTGGAGTGTCATGAGTCTCGGTTGGCAGGTCATCCAGGAATTTCGTAGACTAAGAGACTTATTAGTCGCAGTTTTTGGTGGCCTGGATGGCAGAAAGAAGTTATCAAGTGGGTGCGTCAATGTACGGTGTGTGCTAGGTCAAAGGCTACACATACTACTGATGCGGGGTTGCTTTGTCCTCTGGAGGTTCCTAGTGCGCCTTGGACGCATCTCACAATGGATTTTATTACTGATCTGCCCGTGTCCGAGGGTTTTTCTGTCATCTGGGTAGTCGTGGACCGTTTTAATAAGATGTGTCATTTGGTTCCATTCATTAAGTTGCCTTGTGCCAAGACACTCGCTAAGGCGTTTGTTAAAGAGATTGTCAAGCTTCATGGCGTTCCCACAGATATTGTTTCTGATAGAGGACCTCAGTTTGTGGCTCGTTTTTGGCATACTTTTTGTGACAGGTTGGGAGTCCATTTGTCATTTTCGTCTGGGTATCATCCTGAGTCTAATGGACTGACTGAAAGAAAGAACCAGGATTTAGAACAGTTTTTGCGATGTTTTGTGGTGGACAATCAAGAGGTGTGGTCTGAGTTTCTGCCTCTCGCAGAATTTGCTCTTAACAATCATACATCCTCCTCAGCTGGGTGTTCTCCTTTTTTTTGTTGTACTGGGAGACATCCGTCTTTTGGTTCATTCTCCAAATTGGGGTCGGCGGTGCCGGAGGAGGAGAATTTTTCCCGTGATTTGGAGAGAATTTGGACTAATGTACATTGCAACCTTGAAGAGTCTAACAAGAAGTCCAAGAAGTAGTTTGACTGGAAACTTAATGAGGTTTTGTTTACTGTGGGTGACATGGTTTGGTTGTCCTCAAGGAACGTGCGGTTGACGATTCCCTCTAAAAAAACTGGGTCCTAAGTTTGTGGGTCCATTTAAAGTGCTTCAGGTTGTTAACCTGTCTGCGGTTAGGTTGGATGTCCCTACTTCCTGGAAGATTAATCCTGTGTTTCATGTTTCCTTGTTGAAAAAGGCGGATGTATCAGATAGGGATGCCACTGTCACAGTTCCTCCTGTGGTGGAAGACGGCGAATATGAAATTTCATGTATCTTGAATTCTAGATGGCATAGAGGGAGATTACAGTATCTCGTCTCCTGGAAGGGTTTCGGTCCTGAAGATAACTCCTGGGTAAGGGCGGATGATGTCTCTGCTCCAAGGCTTGTTAGAGCTTTCCACAAGAGGTTTCCGGATAGGCCTGGGCCTGGAGGAGCCGGAGGATCCTCTTAAAAGAGGGGTTACTGTTAGAACCCTCCTGTTTGTTTTTTCCATCTTGTGTTTTGCGGTCACGTGACCATCTACCTTTATATTCCAGCTCCGCCTTTTTGGCTGTGCTGGACTTCAGTGTTGTTTGACTGTTTTGCTAGCCAGGTGCTTTGGTGCCTATCTCTGTCAGTTTGCTTTGTCCCTTGGGACCTCTAGTACCTTTTTGTCAGTTTATCTTTTTGTGTTCTGCAACAACTCTCTGTGTTCAGGAGGTGTCCCGTTTTTGTTCCAGTCCTTAGTTCTTTTAGAGAGTCCTCCACCTTTATTCTATAGGTCTTCGTTCAGACTAGTCTAGGACTAAGGCGGGTCTGTTCACAAGGAACAGGCAGCCCGCTACACCGTAGGGATTCAGCTTAGTCTTACTGTAGGGAAAGCTTTCCCCTTCTTTCCTTAGTACTTGTTGCAGATCATAACAATCCATATAAATGGCCCACCCTGTACATGGATTGGGGGCGGGGAGGCAGCATATATACATGGATTGAGGGAGGGAAAGGCAGCATATATACATGGATTGGTGGGGGGAGGCCTGGATATATACATGGATTGGGGGGGAGGAAAGGCAGCATATATACATGGATGGGGGAAAGGTAGCATATATACATGTATTGGTGGGGGGGAAGGCAGCATATATACATGGATTGGGGGAATGCAGCATATATACATGGATTGGGGGAAGGCAGCATATATAAATGGATTTGGGGGGAAATGCAGCATATATAGATGGATGGGGGGGAAATGCAGCATATATACATGGATTGGGGGCGGAAAGGCAGCATATATACATGGATTGGGGGGGTGGAAGGCAGCATATATACATGGATTGGGGGGAAAGGCAGTATATCTACATGGATTGGGGGGAAAGGCAGCATAGATACATGGATTGGGGGGCAGAAGGTGACATAGATACATGGATTAGGGGGGAGGCAGCATATATACATGGATTGGTGGGGGGGAGGCAGCATATATACATGGATTGGTGGGGGGAGGCAGCATATATACATGGATTGGTGGGGGGAGGCAGCATATATACATGGATTGGTGGGGGGAGGCAGCATATATACATGGATTGGTGGGGGTAGGCAGCATATATACATGGATTGGTGGGGGGAAGGCAGCATATATACATGGATTGGTGCGGGGAAGGCAGCATATATACATGGATTGATGGGGGAGGAAAGGCAGCATATGTACATGGATTGGTGGGGAAAGGCAGAATATATACATGGATTGGTGTGGGGGGAAAGGCAGCATATATATATGGATTGGTGGGGGGAAAGGTAGCATATATACATGGATTGGTGGGGGGAAGGCAGCATATATACATGCATTGGTGGGGGGAAAGGCAGCATATTTTCCTTTACGTGGTGGGGGGGACAGCATATATACATGGATTGATGGGGGGAGACAGCATATATACATGGATTGATGGGGGGAGGCAGCATATATGCATGGATTGATGGGGGAGGCAGCATATATACATGAATTGGTGGGGGGAGGCAGCATATATACATTGATTGGTGGGCGGGAGGCAGCATATATACATGGATTGGTGGGGGGAGGCAGCATATATACATGGATTGGTGGGGGCAGCATATATACATGGATTGATGGGGGGAAGGCAGCATATATACATGGATTGGTAGGGGGGAGGCCGCATATATACATGGATTGGTGGGTGGGGGAGGCAGCATATATACATGGATTGGGGAAGTAACTATACAAGGATGGGGGCATATACCAAGATGGGGGTGAGCACATTCTTTATTTCTGCAGTCTCATACCCCTGCTCCTTTCTGTGGCTTCTCTATGCTGCCCTCGCCTGCTCTCTGTATGAGTTGTTTTTTTCTAAACTAAAACCTCAATATTCGGGTTCATTTGCCGTGTTGGCACTTGGCGATAAATAAGTGGGTTTTGGGTTGCAGTTTGGGCACTCGGTCTGTAAAAGGTTTGCCATCACTGACCTATACGATGGATTACTTGCTAGAGATGGGCTGCAACCTACCAAGACTGGAAAACACATATTTAGAAGTCACCTTGGACGTTATAGGACATTTCGCCCCCAGCAGTTCGTCCCCAGCAATTTGCCCCCAGTAGTTTGTCCCCATCTGTTTGCCCCCAGGTACATTTCGCCCCCGCACATTTCGCCCCTATCATTTCGTCCCCAGGAATATTCACCCCCGCACATTTCGCCCCCGCACATTTCGCCCCCAGACGTTTCGAACTGGGGGCGATATGTGCGGGGGTGAGATGTGCGGGGGCAAAATATCCTGGAGGCCAAATGCTGGGGATGAAATGTGCGGGGGCGAAATGTACCCGGGGCCGAATTGCTGGGGGCGAACTACTGGGGGCGAACTGCTGGGGGTGAAACTTCCAATTCCCCCTTGCTACACTCATCAGGAGAGCTTTAAACTAAAACATTGTGGGAAGGGAAGCAAAAGGCCAGGGAAAGCCATAGAGAGAACAAATACTATTGAGAGCTCGGCTATTAGAAGTGGAAAGGAAGAAAAAAGACAAAAAAATCTGTTCGGTGCTCGTCCTAGCATCTCACTGCTTCAGATCCCCGGAGCTCGCATAGTATTTCCGGGGTTGCTCTGCGGGAGCTGGGGTCCCCTCCCTGCACTGCATGTTTGGTGCTCTTTAGAGCACCAATCAACATGCAGGGATTGCCTGCCACTCATTGTAATGCTGCAGCCATGGTGGTTGTGGCATTACAGTGATTGGATGGCCACACAGCGTCATCAGGTCTATATCAGATCTGGCGCCGCTGTGCTCGTCACAGTCACTCCGGAATCAGGCAGAGTAGGGAGAGGTGCTGCTACGTCAGGGAGAGATTTGCTTGTGTATTAGGTAGTGTAGGGAGAAAAACCGTACATTACACATATCCATCTTAACAAACAGTCCTTTTGAGGACTAACTAATCCATCTGCAGAGATATCAGGCAGGCAGTGTATATAGGCAGGCAGGCAGGGTATATAGCAGACTGCAGTGCATATAGCACAAGAGGCTCCATTCCAATTCTGCCTTCTGCTGCTGTTAGATATTTCTATACAAAGGCCCAGGTCTCAGGGGCCAGGAATACTTTTGTTTGGATCTTAATCCTCATTATTTACTTAAAACGCAATCCAGAGAACACCGTTTTTCTGCGCCATTTGCTTGTTGACACTGCAGAATACAGCAAGGTCCTTTCCATATTACAGAGCTAGAAATCCAGCTATATAAAACGGTGTTTTCTCCATCACACGAATCACCTATACGTTTTCAGAAAAGACTGCCATTTTTGGCCTCCATTCCATTTTTTTTTCACTGTGTCAGCAACATTTTTGACACCGGTTTGCTGTTCAAACTAGTTAGCTACAGGCCAGGTATTTAAAACTCTGTTTTCTCCGTCACACGGATCACATATACGTTGTCAGAAAATACTGCCATTTCTGGCCTCCATTAAAAATTTCCTTTAGTGTGTCAGCGAAGCAATTCACACCAGTTTGCTGTTCAAACTAGTTACCTACAGGCCAGGTATTTAAAACTCTGTTTTCTCCGTCACACGGATCACATATACGTTGTCAGAAAAGGCTGCCATTTCTGGCCTTCATTAAAAATTTCCTTTAGTGTGTCAGTGAAGCAATTCACACCAGTTTGCTATTCAAACTAGTTACCTACAGGCCAGGTCTTTAAAACTCTGTTTTCTCCATCACACGGATCACATATAAGTTCGCTCCAAACTCAGTCATTTGTAGTGAGCGTGGAAGATACTGTCCTGCATTTAAAATGGGCAAGGCATGTAGCAAGGGATGGGGAACTGGACGTGATGGTGATGGTGCATGCAGAGGCTGAGGACAAGGCCGTGGGGAAGTTGAAATTGTGCCACAACAAACACCCACATCTTCTCGCCCGACCTTCCTGTCCCAATTCCTTGGGTACCGCAGAACACCACTATTGAACCCAGAGCAGTGTCAAAAGGTTGTTGGTTGGATAGCGGATAATGCTTCCAGTAACTTAGCCACCACCACCACCCTGTCTTCCACATGGTCTAGTCTCAGTAGCCGTGAGTCTGGACCGCATATTCCTCACCCTGATCCTCCTTCCTCCCTCCATGCCGAATGCCCGGAGACAACTGATCCCACACTTGGACACTCTGAAGAGCTGTTCACTTTTCCATTTATAGATTCGGGCCTCTCGCCCGGTCCACTTGAAGCGGGGCAAGAATATAGCGCTTGTAGCAATGCCCAAATATTTGAGCAACCACGGTCACACGACGGCGATGGTGGGAAAGTGTCACAAGAGGTGGATGCTGATGAGACACAATTGTCAGAAAGTCAGGAGGAGGACCAGGGTGTGGAAGTGGAAGACGAGGTGGTGGATGATATAGTAACTGACTCAACCTGGCAGGAGGACATGCAGAGCGAGGACAGCAGCACACAGGGGGAGGGAGGCAGAGCACCCCAACAGGCAAGAAGAAGCAGTGTGGTGGCTGCAGACAGAAGGCAGGCAACCATTCCCCGTAACACCAACACGAAGGAAGTTGCCAGTACAACTGTTAGGTCTTCCCGAGTCTGGTTGCTTTTTAAAGACTCTGCTGATAACCCCAAAAAGGCCATTTGCACCACTTGCCAGGCCAGCATCAGCAGGGGTGGCAAAACGACAAGCCTGATCAGGTACTTGGCAGCAAAGCACCCGACTTTGTGGGCCGAACCCCAGGGTCCAGGAACAGTGTCTGCAGGTGGCACCATTGCTTCTTCCGCTGTTGTGCATGCAAGCCAATCCCCTGTCCATGGTGCATGCGAAGATGCCTCCTGCCCTGCACCTGTCGTTGCGCACTCTCAAGTAGCAGCATCAGGAAGCACGTCCATGTCCTTGTCCCAGTGCAGCATTCAGTTGTCCATACCCCAGTCATTGGAATGCAAGCGCAAATATGCAGTCAACGCCCCACAGGCCACACTACTAAATTCTCAAATTTCACGACTGCTTGTGCTCGAAATGTTGCCTTTTAGGCTCGTGGAGATGGAAGCATTCTGCAACCTGATGGCGGCTGCCGTCCCTCGGTACTTGGTCCCCAGCCACCACTATTTCTCCCGGTGTGCCGTCCCCACATTACACGAGCACATGTCCCAAAACATTAGCCGTGCCCTCAACAACGCAGTTACCAGGAAAGTCCACCTAACCACGGACACGTGGACAAGTTCTTGTGGGCAGGGACAGTACATTTCGCTGACGGCACACTGGGTTAACATAGTGGAAGCCGGGACCCAGTCGAACCTTGGGACGGAACACGTCCTCCCAACGCCAAGGATTGCGGGCCCTAGGTCAATCAGGGTTGCCCCACGGTCTACATCTCCTGCACCTCATTCTCCTCAGCCTCCTCCTCCTCTTCAGCCTCCATCTCCGAAATGACCACATCAGTCACAAGCTGGAAGCACTTCAGCACTGCCTCGGCCAAGCGGCAACAGGCTGTGCTGAAGCTAATATGCTTAGGTGAAAAAACGCACAATGCTGAAGAGTTGTGGACAGCTCTGAAAGAGCAGGCAGATCTGTGGCTCACACCGCTGAACCTACAGCCAGGCATGGTCATGTGTGACAATGGCCGCAACCTGGTGGCGGCTCTATGGCGAGGCAAGCTCACACACGTACCATGCCTGGTCCATGTGCTTAACCTCGTGGTGCAGCGGTTTCTCAAATCCTACCCTGAGCTGCCGTATCTGCTTGTTAAAGTACGCAGCCTGTGTGCCCATTTTAGAAAGTCAGCTACAGCTTCCACCGCCCTTGCTATGTTTCAGCAGCGTTTGCAGCTTCCGGCTCACAGACTGGTGTGTGATGTTCCCACGCGTTGGAACTCTACATTGCAGATGTTGGGAAGGATTTGTGAGCAGAAGAGGGCAGTTGTTGAGTACCAGCATCAACAAGGCCGTCTGTATTCAGTTCAGACTCCACACATAAGACCTCAGGAGTGGACATGGATGTCAGACATATGTACCATCCTCCAAAACTTTGAGAACTCCACCAAGATGGTGAGCGGCGATGACGCATAATTAGCGTCACCATCCCGCTTCTCTGTCTTCTGAAATGCTCTCTGCTCACAATCAAAGAGGATGCATTGCAGGTGGAGCACGATGAGATGGAGCAAGGAACCATGCAGGGTGATTCCACACAGCCCAGCCTCATCTCATCCCAACGTGGATTGGGTGACAATGAGGAAGAGGAGGAGGAGGAAGGACAGGAGCTAGTTTCATGCACTATAGACGGTACTACCTGCACAGCTGTCATACCGTCTGTTCAACGTGGATGGCCAGAGGACAGGGAGGAGGAGGAGGAGGAGTAGAGCATGGTCAGTCATCCTCTTGGTGAGGACACGGAAGTCTTGCCTGTTAGTAGTCTGGCATGCATGTCTGAGTTTATGTTACGCTGCCTTTCCCATGACCCTCGCGTTCTCAAAATTTTGGGTAAAAGTCATTACTGGTTGGTGACACTTCTAGACCCACGCTACAAGGAGAACTTTATATCTCTTATTCCTGAGGCGGACAGGTCTACAAAAATGGGGCTGTACCAGAAGGCCCTTGTTGCGGAACTATTAAAAAAAATCCCATCTGAAAATGCTGGCGGCTGAAGGCACACTTCGTTGGACAACTTCAATCCAACAGAGGCAGGGGAACACTGTCAAAGTTCTGGGAGATTTTTCTCAGCCCCTCCTGAGGCGTGGGGTACTCTCACAAGGAGTGCAGAGTTTGGGAAGATGCTGAGGGAGTACCTTGCCGACAGTACCAATGTCCTCCGTGATTCCGTTGTGCCTTATAATTATTGGGTATCTAAGCTGGATACGTGGAATGAACTGACTCTCTATGCCTTGGAGGTCCTGACCTGCCATGCGGCCAGCGTTTTATCAGAGCGGGTTTTTAGTGCCGCTGGTGGAATTATAACTGATAAGTGCATCCGCCTGTCAACTGAAAATGCTGATAGGCTGACTCTTATAAAAATGAACAAGGCCTGGATTGGGCCAGACTTCTCAACACCACCGAATGATAGCAGCGTAACATAAACTCAAATCCAGTGTCTTTTCTTGGGAGGTGTATTCCCATGCACCTTTTCATACCCAGACATGGGTATACTCTTCCTGATTTTGGCTATTTGTTCTCCTCCTTCTCCTCATCCTCCACCACCATATCACCAGGGTGACCGTGGTCCGTGATGCAACACCCACATAATTTTTTTTAAGGGTGTTTATGATGCCCGTAAAAAATTTTTTTTTATACAGTATGTTCATGTATACCTCCCAGGGGTAAATGTTTGTCAGCCCATACACTTAGTACATTGACATTACAAGTACAGGAGGCCCGCTCCTTTCTAAGGGGAACATTTTTTTATGAGGCCCTCCTCCATGTCTCTTCCAAGGGGCATTGAAGTGCCTCCAAACTTTTGGCAGCCCTTGCATACACTGCATAGGCCAACACTGTGGGAGACTCTCTCCTTTCTAATGGGAATTTTCGTTACTGTGGCCCTGCTCTATGTCTCTTTAAATTGTTAGTGGGGTTTTTCCTAAATTTTGTCAGCCGTTGGACTCACTGCATACCCTATAACTGTATAGCAGACCCTCTCCTTTCTAATGGAAACATGTCGTACTCGTTACTGTGGCCCTGCTCTATGAGTCTTTCAGAGTCCCTCCATCATCAATGAAACAGGATGTGTCTGATGATGTGTCACACACCACATTGGCAGATAAGAATTAGTGTTGAGTGAGTATGTTCTATTAACCCTTTCGCTGAGTATGTTCGGGCCGAGCTCCGAGTATTTACAGCTGCTCGGTGATATGGTTGAATCGCTCCCGTGTGCATGATTTGCAATTGTTTGACAGTTTTATTACATGTGAGGATTGTCTATTTCTTACACATTCCTCACATGTAATAAAGATGTCAAACAGTTGCAAATCATGCACACGGGAGCGATTCAAACATATCACTGAGCAGCTGTAAATACTCTGAGTTCGGCCCGAGCATACTCGGATAGAACATGCTCAACCCTAATAAGGTTGTAAAATGTTAAAATGACATTTCCCGGTGAATGCATTTGCCTTAAAAAATAACGTAAAAAAACCCAAAAAACAGTCGGATCTTTCTTTATTATAAAAACAGAGTCGCCAATATAACCTCAATGTAATCACATTGTTCAGCTCCTGCACCTCCTCCTCCATCTTCGAAATGACCACATCAGTCACAAGCTGAAAGCACTGCAGCACTGCCTTGGTCAAGCGGCAACAGGCTGTGCTGAAGATAACATGCTTAATGCTTAGGTGACAAACCGCCCAGCACTGCAGAGTTGATGAAAGCTGTAACACAGCAGCTTGATCTGTGGTTCTCACCGCTGAACATACAGCCAGGCATGGTCGTGTGTGACAATGGGCGGAACCTGAGCTAAAGAATATGGCTGTGGTGAAATACAACTCCCACTGAGAAGCTGTTTCAGATTGAAAAACATTGGGCCCACCAGAGGATTTGATTCTGAGGGCTCAACTTTCTCCCCCGCTCAAGAGCCCCATAGCAGCTGCAAAGTTAGCGCTATCATGAACTCTCCTGATGTGGAAGCCAGGGCACACCAGAGGATTCTCTGGTGGGACTGTCCAACCCTGCCAAGAAGCAGTCCTGGCTAAGAAAAGTGTGTGGGAAGGTTCCCGGACACTCTATGGCTGCTTTTTTACTGAGTTGGAAACCCATGCAAACATGGGGAGAACTCTCAAAGTCCTTGCAGATGTTGTCCTTGTTGGGATTTGAACCCAGGATCCCAGCGCTGCAAGGCTTCAGTGCTAACCACTGATCCAATGTGCTGCCGTTCACCCTCTAATATCTAACAGGCTGGAGAAACTTGCACCTACTGCCACTCTATCTTCAGCATTTGTGAGAAACTAATATATTTGGGCAGCCACTTAGTCTACCAAATAAAATTCCTGAGAAGGAAATTGGGGATGACTTCGCTACTGTTACTGGGGGCAGTGCCAATACCATGGCGTCGTACTATAGTTTGCTGGAAATATTCCAGGCTGGAAGGAGGCAAGCAAATTCCCACAGAAAAGTACCAGCAGTAATGTTCAGGGACCCGCGCTTATAGAAGGCGGAGACAACACCGGGAGAAATAGTGACGGCTGGGGACCGAGTATGGACACGAGGCATGAGGCATGAGGTTGTGAAAAGCTTCTGCCTCCACGAGCCTAAAAGGCCACATTTCAAGTGCAAGCAGCTGCCCAGAAATCTGGCAGTTTAGTATTGCAGACTCTGGGTGGATGGCTGGCTGCATACTTGCGCTTGCATTCCAAGTAACAGAAAACTAAGCAGATGGTGGCCTCTATCATCATCATAGCCTCACCTCAGCACTATGAACTCTCCTGAAGGAGAAGCCAGGGCCCAACTGAGGAGTCTCCGGCTTTCTGGTGTGTCCGTCCAACCCTGCCGGGAAGCAGCCCCTGCGAAGAAAAGAGTGGGGGAAGGTTCCCGGACACTCTATGGCTGTTTTTTTAATGTGGATCGGACGTGCTTATGCATGTTATTTTCAAACCGGATTGCAGATCAGGCCATTGCCCAACTCTGTAGTCATAAAATTAAATGCGCAAAGAAAGATGTTTGTGTGTCAAAGCACCACCGAGAAGTGCGATTTGATGTTGGACGGGCTGCCATTGCTTATGCAAAAGCAGCTTTACAGGACTTCCTGGGAGAAATGACAGCTGGGTAGATATGGTTTCCCAAGTCCTTTCACCAAGCTAAAGAATATGGCTGTGGTGAAATACAACTCAACAAAAAAAACTGTTGACTGGCTCTGTACCATCCCTGGCCACATTCACCTGTCCACGTGTTTGTGGTTAGGTGGTCCTTCCCAGTAAGTGCACTGGGGAAGGCACGGTTAATGTTGTGGGACCCGTGCTTGTGGAAGGCGGAGACGACACCGGGAGAAACAGTGGCGGCTGGGGACCGAGTATGGACACCCGCCCGCCGGCATGAGGTTATGAAAAGCTTCTGCCTCCACAAGCCTAAAAGGCCACATTTTAAGTGAAAGCAGCTTTAGAGGACTTCCTGGGAGAAATGACAGCTGGGTAGATATGGTTTCCCAAGTCCTTTCACCAAGCTAAAGAATATGGCTGCGGTGAAATACAACTCAGCAAAAAAAGCTGTGGACTGGCTCCGTACCGTCCCTGGCCACATTCACCTGTCCACGTGTTTATGGTTAGGTGGTCCTTCCCAGTAAGTGCACTGGGGAGGGCACGGGTAATGTTGTAGGACCCGTGCTTGTGGAAGGCGGAAACGACACTGGGAGAAACAGTGGCGGCTGGGGACAGAGTATGGACACCCAGCCACCGCCGGCATGAGGCTATGAAAAGCTTCCGCCTCCATGAGCCTAAAAGGCCACATTGTAAGTGAAAGCAGTTGTCAAAAATTTGGCAGTTAGTATTGCAGCCTGTGGGTTGGTGGGTGGCTGCCTGCATACTTGCGCTTGCATTCCAAGGAATGGGGTAGGGACAACTGAATGCTGCACTGGGACAAGGACGTGAACTGTGATTGTTGCAAGTCTGCAACGACAGGTGCATGGCGGGAGGCATCTTCGCATGCACCAAGGATCACTTATGATGGGCACACTTTTAGGCAGTGACCTGGGAGTCAGAGATGGTTCAGAGGTCTTCCCCATGCTGTTCCCATGTCTTTTCAGCACTGTATGCATGTGTCTGATGATGTGTCACACACCACATGGCCAGATAAGGTTGTAAAATGTTAAAATGACATTTCCTAGTGAATGCATTTGTCTTTTTGAAAGAAATGCAAAAGTGCAAAAACGCATCAAAAACGCTACGTGTGAACTTAGCCCAAGGTGTGGAGCAGTATTTTTGTTCTTGGTTATTTATTTTGCCTTCTATACAAGTCATTACCCTGGAAAGGATGTTCCTTAACATATTTTCCAGGAAAATCCATTTTGGTTTCGTTTTTGTATGTTTTATTATGAGTCCGTAAAAGTGGCGTAATACTCTGACAACGTTGTTGACAGAAGTCATCTGGGAGTCAGAGATGCTTTCAGGGGTCTTCCCCATGCTGTTCCCATGTCATTTGAGCACTGTTCCTATCAATTTGGGCAATTTTTAGGCCCTCTGCAGACCTCCGGGGGGAGTCGCCTGAAAAATACTCGAGTTTACCATAGACTTACATTGGGCTCGTTGCTCGGGTCGAGCACCCGAGTATTCCAATGTGCTCGACCCGAGCAACGAGTACCCGAGCATTTTAGTGCTCGCTCATCACTAGTGTTTACTATAGGCCATCTGGGCAAGCTGAAGATATAGATGAACTCTTTAGGCTATGTGCACACTGTGCATTTTTGGTGCATTTTTACAGCGTTTTTTCCATGCAAAAATGGGCCAAAAATTCTAGGTAATCCGTGTACCATTTAATGCAATTACAATCCTGAAGTGCTGTTCACATGATCAGGAATTTTCCTGTCAGGATTGTCATTACGCAGGTATAAAAATATTTGCGGATTTGCAGCAGATGTTTGCTGCGTATTTAACTGACTCAATTCTAGTGAATGAGTCAAAAAACACGGCAAAAACGCACAAAGAATTGCAAGCAGGAGACTACTCCTCCAATCATCTGACAGCCGCTCCCGCTGACAATAGCGAGTGCAGGCGCGGATGAGGGGAAAAGTAGTCTCCTCAGCCAGCGTCTGTGCACAGTGTTAAAAAAAAAGAGTTAAAATAAAATAAAAACCTCTTATATTCACCTCCCGATGTCCCACGGCGATCCGATCACCCAGCAGCACTCTCTACTCTGACAGGTGCAAGATCGCTCCCAGCGGTGTATAGCACTGAGTTGCTGGCACTAAGGTCACTGGAGTTCAAACAGCTGAAGATCAGCTCAGAGCTCCGGTGCCCTCATATACAACATCGGTGCTGCGTGAGAATTTTCCCACGCAACACTGATGCAGTAAGTGAGGTAACCAGAGCTCTCAGCTGATCAGCAGCTGATTGAATTCAAGTGACCTCACTCATGCAGCACAGTGCTATACACTGACAGGAGTGATTGCACTCCTGTCAGTGTATACAGTGCTGTCTTCCTCAACAGTCACATCAGTGATTGCTGATGTGACTGCTGTAGAGATGACCCGGATCATCGTGGGACACTGTGGATTACATCATGACGACGGACAGGTGAGGGATATTGTTGTTTTTTATTTTTGGTTCCTTACCGGAGACGAGGGCTTCTGGGATTAGACTTTAGGTGAGTATACAGTGTTTTTTATTTAAAATAAATGATTAAAACTGTGTGGAAAGTTATTTCAATAAAATACTTTATTCTGGCCATGTCTTTATTTAAAAAACTTACTACGGGGTTAGTAATAGGGGCGTCTTATAGACACCCTCCATTACTAACCTGGACTTCATGTCCAATACAAGGCTGGCATGAACCTCAACCCTATTATCCCACTTGCAACCGCACCAGGGCATGTGGGAAGAGCGAAGGCTAAGCATCAGATTTGGCGCATCTTATGGAGCCACTGATGGCTGAAATTATTAGCCTAGGAGGGGGTCAGGATCCATTGCCCCTTCCCTGGCTATTAATATCACCCCGCAGCTGTCTGTTTAGCCTTTGCTGGTTAGATTTTAAAGGGGGACCCTATGTCGAATTTTTCCTGGGGTCCCCCTGTAATCTAGCCAGTAAAGGCTAAGCAAACAGCTGTGAGTTGTTATTAATAGACAGGAAACATTTTTCGCTAATGGCCCCTTCCCCGGCTAGTAATATCTGCCTCCAGTGGTTGGCTTTCCCTCTTCTGGTTATGAAAATGATGTTGGAGCCCACGCCACTTTTTTTAAATTTTAGGCTATGTACCCACGATCCGGACGTAGCAGCGCTTTGGATGCGGAGCATGTCAGTATCTGCAGATGATCCGCAGCCTCAGATGCACGCATAGTGGACATGGGATTTCTAGAAATACCATCCACTATGCTGTAACATCTGGTCACTGCGGGTTTGACTCTGCATAAATATGCAGCTTCAAACCTGCAGCGGCTCCTGATCATGGGCACATACCCAAACTCACCAGCATGTCAATTTCTGTAGCGGAGATGCTAGTCTCTGCTACATGCGGTGGATCTGCATGTACTGAAAAAAAAGTGTGGCATTAGAGCACAGCGTTTTGGACGCAGCTAAAATACGCTGCATCCAAAGTTCTGCTAGTTGTTGATCGTGGGGACGTAGCGGCTAACCAAACTGCTGTGAGCTGTTATTAATAGCCAGGGAACATGTTTGCCTAATGGCACCTACCTAGGCTAAAAATAGCAGCTCTCAGCTGCCCCAGAAATGACATGAATGGGAATGCTAATGGGATTAAGGTTGATGGGATTATCTGACACCTAGCCCTTTCTTTAGTGATGAATAGGTGTCAATCAGACACCCTCCTTACTAAACCTAAGTAAAGTAAAGTAAAGAGTTAGATAAACACACACTGAGAGAAAGCACTTGAAATACATCAGACACATTCTTTAATCGTTTAAATTAACCAATATACTCACCCCAGATCTGATGGTAATCCAAGGGTTAAAGAGATAGCCCACGTTTCTTGTTTCAAATAACTATTTAGCTCCAAAAAGCATTCATTGCTGTACAAAAACGCATAAAAAGGCATCAAAAAATTTATCAAAAATGCATCAAAAACGCACCAAAATCACGGCAAAATGTGCATTGTTGCCTCAGCGTTTTCCTGCTAAGAGATGCAGAAACCTTGCAGAAATTTCTGCAATCAAATCCTGAATGTGTCCACATACCCTTATGCATCAGATGGCCAAATTAACAAAAAATGACACAATGATCATGGGAGATTTCAACTGTCCAGACATTTATTGGGAATCTCTCTCAGGCAAAAGTAACTGTAACGACACAGCTTTTCTTTTTAATTATGCCAGACATACATTCCGTAGTCCAGGAGCAATATACCTTTATTGTTATGTTGACTTTTGAACTTGTGTTCTTCTTTGGTTGCTCAACACAGACTCTTGTTCGCATAAACCTGAATTTTGATCACTTGAGTTGATATTTGGTAATTGATGAATGGCTGCTATTCACATCTTATATCAGTTCTTACAACGTACAGTATCATCTGCAAGTTTTGCAATGCAGGGACTCTGAACAATGGATATTTGCTAGATATGTTAAATACCATTGCAGGGTGTTTGCCAGCCCACATTGGGGGGATGAGTTGTGGATATACGTGAATTAATATCATGATCCCTGACTCTTGACCTTTGAATGATGGCTGGAAAGGACAAATGTGAACTATGAAAAGGTGGTCTCTGCATCTGTTCTGAGAGACTCTGCATTATGTCAGCCTAAGGGACCACTGTCATGGCTGGAGAAATACAGATCTGCTCCATTGACCATTGTTGAACTCTCAAAGATGATTTGAAGAATACAGGTTGTGACAAACAGGTCATCTGGCCACATATCTCACTCCTCAAATCCCCGTGAGCCAGCGGAAGGGTGAGACTCTGTAATTTGCACCATCTTGTGTTTTGCGGGGACTGTTCTATATGTTATTGATTGCTGGTGGTTCAATAAATTATTGCCACACTGTTTACCATCACCTTGGGTTGTCTGAGTAGTGTTCTGCTCACAGTAAAAGAGAGCGGGCGTTCAGTGATATGAGCCCTGGTCCATGGGGTCATCCTAAAGACAGTTAGGCCTGTGAACAAGAGAACCCACTGACCCACGTGTCTTCACAGTAACAGATCCAGAAAATTCTTATTCTCTCTTGCTGACAGTGACAACTTTATCTTCCAAAAGGTAGAAGAGAGAACAAGGGGATCTGCTACCTTGGATCTAATTGTTACCAACAGGGAGGAAATGGTTGAGGAAGTAAAGGTGGCTGGGAATTTAGGAGGCAGAGATCATGCTATCATAGAATTTTGGATAAGTAGAGGAGGAAGACCTGTGAAGAGTCAGACTTCAAGGTTGGATTTCAGGAAGGCAAATTTTAAGGGGCTCAGAAAGATGATAGGAGGGATACAATGGCTGGATGTCCTCCAGAACAGAAATGTCCAGGAAGGATGGGAAATTTTAAAAAAATGAGATTCTCAAAGCAAAATCGTTAACAGTCCCTAAAAGAGGGAGGAAACCAGGATGGATGAGCACAGAACTTAAACACATGCTAAGAAGGAAGAAAGAAACGATTATCAAATGGAAAGAGGGAGGTATAGCTAAAGAAGAATATAATGCTGTCTGCAGAACCTGTAGGGCGTGCATCAGATTAGCTAAAGCTGATAATGAATTAAGGCTTGCAAGAGATGTAAAAAGCAATAAGAAAGGATTTTGGGGATATGTCAAAAGTTAAAGAAAAGTCAAAAATGCTATAGGATTTTTACTGGATGAAAATGGTAATATGGTAAAAAATGATACTGAGAAAACCGAACTTTTAAATTCCTATTTTGCATCTGTTTTCTCTCAGAAAGTAAATGTAACATTAACTGATCTTCACTCTACTATTGAAGGAATAGAAGAATCCACACTATCTATAGTCTATAGACAGAGAGATAGTGAGGGAATACTTAGCTAATATAAATGAATTCAAGTCTCCAGGTCCAGATGAATTACATCTTAGGGTACTGAAGGAGATAGCAAAGGAAATTATTGAACCACTCTCCATAATCTTTGAAAATTCTTGGAGAACAGTAGAAGTCCCAGATGACATGAGAAGAGCAAATGTTGTCCCTATCTTCAGAAAGGGAAAGAAGGTGGACCCAGGGAACTATAGGCCTGTGAGTCTTATTTCTATACCAGGAAAGGGTTTGAACAAGTTATTAAACAACATGTATGCCAGTACCTTCATGAGAATAAAATGATTAACTAGAGCCAGAATGGGTTTGTAACTAATAAGTCATGTCAGACTAAATTAATTTCCTTCTATGACAGAATCATTGACTTGATCAGGGAAACGCAGTAGATATAGTACTGAATATCTTGACTTCAGCAAAGCATTTGACAAAGTACCATCGGTATTGAAAAAATTACAAACTATGGAAAGGACAAGGCAACTGTTAGGTGGATTCATAACTGGCTTAGTGATCGGACCGAAAGAGTGGTCATAAATGGTTGCACATCCAGTTGGAAGAATGTCTCAAGTGGGGTACCACAATGCTCTGTCCTGGGCCTCGTGTTGTTCAACATCTTTATCAATTATAAATCAGATTAATTGACCTTTGAGGTCACATGATAGTAAGTAGTCAAAATTAAGACCATAAACTCTGTTCAACGTCTCAAGCGACAGTTCATATAGACAAAGATGACGTAAACGAACATATTCTATTCAAAAAGCTGTTAGATTTATTAGTACATATTAGTAAAAAGACAAGATATTCATTAAGAAAGTAGCACAAATACATAAATAATGATTATTTATGTATTTGTGCTACTTTCTTAATGAATATCTTGTCTTTTTACTAATATGTACTAATAAATCTAACAGCTTTTTGAATAGAATATGTTAGTTTACGTCATCTTTGTCTATATGAACTATCTTTATCAATTATTTAGATTAAGGAATTGAGGGTAAACTGATTAAATTTGCTGATGACACAAAGCTAGGAGGGATAGCTAATACTAGAGAAGAGTGAGAGAAGATTCAGAAATATCTAAACAAAGTGAAACTGTGGGCAGCAACTAACAGAATGTTTTTTTAACAGGGAGAAATGCAAAGTCTTACATCTGGGCAAGAAAAATGAAAAAAGCATATACAGAATGGGAGGAATAGGGCTAAGCAACAGCACATGTGAAAAAGACTTGGGTATAATAATAGATCACAGACTGAACATGAGTTAACAGTGTGATACAGCAGCAAAAAAGGCAAATACAATTCTGGGATGTATTAACAGAAGCATACAGTCTAGATCACGTGAAGTCCTTATCGCACTTTACTTTTATTTGGTCAGACCTCATCTGGAATACTGTGTCCAGTTGTGGGCACCATATTTTAAAAAAGACATCTAAAAACTGGAGCAAGTTCAGAGAAGAGCTACCAAAATGGTGACTGGTCTACAAACAATGTACTATGTGGAACGGTTAGAGGATTTGGGAATGTTTAGCTGGCAAAAAAGAATACTGAGAGGAGACTTAATAGCTGTCTACAAATATATGAAGGGTGTCACACTGTGCAGGGATCCGTTTTATTCTCATTTGCACAAAGAAAGACTAGAAGCAATTGGATGAAACTGAATGGGAGAAGATACTGATTAGATATTAGAAAAAACTTTTGACAGTGAGGGTTATAAATGAGTGGAACAGGCTGCCAAGAGAGGTGGTGAGTTCTCCTTCAATGGAAGTCTTCACACAGAGTCTGGACAGACATCTGTCTGAGATGGTTTAGTGAATCCTGCATTGAGCAGGGGTTTGGACACGATCACCTGGGAGGTCCCTTCCAACTCTTTACATTCTATTCTATACTAGGATAGGTTATAAGTAGTGATGAGCGAACATGCTCGCCACTACTCGGTACTCGTCCGAGCATCATGGTGCTCGAGATGCTCGGCGCTCGGCAAGTATTTCCGGGTTGCTCGGGCAGGACCTCGGGTCCCCTCCCTGCATGTTTAGAGCTCTTTAGAGAGCCAATGAACATGCAGGGATTGCCTGCCATGCACTGTAATGCCGTAGCCATGTTGGTTGTGGGCATTACAGTGGTTGGCTGGCCGCACAGAGTCATCAGGTCTATATAAGACCTGGCGCCGCCATGCTCGTCACAGTCACTCCGGATCAGACAGTTTAGGGAGAGCTATTGCTGTGTCAGGGAGAGATTTAATTGTGTATTAGGTAGTGTAGGGAGAAAAAACGTACATTACACATATCTAGCTTAACAAACAGTCCTTTTGAGGACTAACTAATCCATCTGCAGAGATATCAGGCAGGCAGTGTATATAGGCAGGCAGGCAGGGTATATAACAGACTGCACATAGGACAAAAGGCTCCATTCTAGTTCTGCCTTCTGCTGCTGTTATATTTCTAGAAATAGGTCCAGGTCTCAGGGGCCAGGAATAATTTTTTTTGCTTCTTAATCCTCATAATTTGCTTAAAAAGCAATCCAGAGAACACGGTTTTTCTGCGCCATTTGCTTGTTGACACTGCAGAATACAGCCAGGTCCTTTCCATATTACAGCGCTAAAAATCCAGCTATTTAAAATTGTGTTTTCTCGGTCACACGGATCACATATACGTTTTCAGAAAATACTGCCATTTCTGGCCTGCATTAAAAAAAAAAGAAGTTTTTGACGCTGGTTTGCTGTTCTAAACAGTTACCTACAGGTCAGGTATTTAAAACTGTTTTCTCCATCACACGGAGATAACATATATGTTTTCAGAAAATACTGCCATTTCTGGCCTCCATTAAAAAAAATTTCAGTGTGTCAGTGAAGCAATTGACACCGGATTGCTGTTCAAAATAGTTACCTACAGGCCAGGTATTTAAAACTGCGTTTTCTCCGTCACACGACTCACATATACGTTGTCAGAAAATACTGCCATTTCTGGCCTCCATTAAAAATTTCTTTTAGTGTGTCAGCAAAGTTTTTGACACTGGTTTGCTGTTCAAAACAGTTACCTACAGGCCAGATATTTAAAACTGTGTTTTCTCCATCACACGGATTACATATACGTTTTCACAAAATACTGCCATTTCTGGCCTCCATTAAAAAAAATATTTCAGTGTGTCAGTGAAGCAATTGACACCAGATTGCTGTTCAAAACAGTTACCTACAGGCCAGGTATTTAAAACTGTGTTTTCAGCGTCACACGGATCACATATACGTTTTCAGAAAATACTGCCATTTCTGGCCTCCATTAAAAAATGTTTTCAGTGTGTCAGTGAAGCAATTCACAGCAGTTTGCTGTTCAAACTACTTACCTACAGGCCAAGTATTTAAACTGTGTTTTCTCTGTCACACGGATCACATATACGTTTTCAGAAAATACTGCCATTTCTGGCCTCCATTTAAAAATTTTTTCAGTGTGTCAGTGAAGCAATTCACAGCAGATTGCTGTTCAAACTACTTGCCTACAGGCCAGGTATTTAAAACTGTGTTTTCTCCGCCACACGGATTACATACAGTTATATGAAAAAGTTTGGGCACCCCTATTAATCTTAAGCTTTATGTTTAATAAAAATTGGTGTTTTTGCAACAGCTATTTCAGTTTGATATATGTAATAACTGTTGGACACAGTAATGTTTCTGCCTTGAAATGAGGTTTATTGTACTAACAGAAAATGTGCAATCTGCATTCAAACAAAATTTGACAGGTGCATAAGAATGGGCACCCTTATCATTTTCTTGTTTTAAATACTCCTACCTACTTTTTACTGACTTACTAAAGCACTTTTTTTAGTTTTGTAACCTCATTGAGCTTTGAACTTCATAGCCAGGTGTATGCAATCATGAGAAAAGTTACTTAAAGTGGCCACTTGCAAGTTGTTCTCCTGTTTGAATCTCCTCTGAAGAGTGGCATCATGGGCTCCTCAAAACAACTGTCAAATGATCTGAAAACAAAGATTATTCAACATAGTTGTTCAGGGGAAGGATACAAAAAGCTGTCTCTGAGATTTAACCTGTCAGTTTCCACTGTGAGGAACATAGTAAGGAAATGGAAGAACACAGGTGAGATCAGTCAAGGACAATCCTCAGACCACCTCCAGAGAGCTGCAGCATCAACTTGCTGCAGTTGGTGTCACTGTGCATCGGTCAACTATACAATGCACTTTGCACAAGGAGAAGCTGTATGGGAGAGTGATACGAAAGAAGCCGTTTCTGCAAGCACGCCACAAACAGAGTCGGCTGAGGTATGCCAAAGCACATTTGGAGAAGCCAATTTCTTTTTGGAAGAAGGTCCTGTGGACTGATGAAACCAAGATTGAGTTGTTTGGTCATAGAAAAAGGCGTTATGCATGGCGGCAAAAAAACACAGCATTCCAAGAAAAACACTTGCTACCCACAGTAAAATTTGGTGGAGGTTCCATCATGCTTTGGGGCTGTGTGGCCAATGCCGGCACCGAGAATCTTGTTAAAGTTGAGGGACGCATGGATTACACTCAGTATCAGCAGATTCTTGACAATAATGTTCAAGAATCAGTGATAAAGTTGAAGTTACGCAGGGGATGGATCTTTCAGCAAGACAATGATCCAAAACACTGCTCCAAATCTACTCAGGCATTCATGCAGAGGAACAATTACAATGTTCTGGAATGGCCATCCCAGTCCCCAGACCTGAATATCATTGAACATCTGTGGGATCATTTGAAGAGGGCTGTCCATGCTCAGCGACCATCAAACTTAACTGAACTGGAATTGTTTTGTAAAGAGGAATGCTCAAAAATACCTTCATCCAGGATCCAGGAAATCATTAAAAGCTACAGGAAGCGACTAGAGGCTGTTATTTTTGCAAAAGGAGGATCTACTAAATATTAACGTCACTTTTCTGGTGAGGTGCCCATACTTATGCACCTGTCAAATTTTGTTTGAATGCAGATTGCACATTTTCTGTTACTAGAATAAACCTCATTTCAAGGCAGAAACATTACTGTGTCCAACAGTTATTACATATATCAAACTGAAATAGCTGTTGCAAAAACACCAATTTTTATAAAACATTAAGCTTAAGATTAATAGGGGTGGCCAAACTTTTTCATATAACTGTATACAGTACAGACCAAAGGTTTGCACACCTTCTCATTTAAAGATTTTTCTGTATTTTCATGACTATGAAAATAGTACATTCACACTGAAGGCATCAAAACTATGAATTAACACATGTGGAATTATATACTTAACAAAAAAGTGTGAAACAACTGAAAATATATCTTATATTCTAGGTTCTTCAAAGTAGCCACCTTTTGCTTTGATGACTGCTTTGCACACTCTTGGCATTCTCTTGATGAGCTTCAAGAGGTAGTCACCGGAAATGGTTTTCACTTCACAGGTGTGCCCTGTCAGGTTTAATAAGTGGGATTTCTTGCCTTATAAATGGGGTTGGGATCATCAGTTGTGTTGTGCAGAAGTCAGGTGGATACACAGCTGATAGTCCTACTGAATAGAATGTTAGAATTTGCATTATGGCAAGAAAAAAGCAGCTAAGTAAAGAAAAACGAGTGGCCATCATTACTTTAAGAAATGAAGGTCAGTCAGTCTGAAAAATTGGGCAAACTTTGAAAGTGTCCCCAAGTGCAGTTGCAAAAACCATCAAGCGCTACAAAGAAGCTGGCTCACATGAGGACCGCCCCAGGAAAGGAAGACCAAGAGTCACCTCTGCTACTGAGGATAAGTTTATCTGAGTCACCAGCCTCAGAAATCGCAGGTTAACAGCAGCTCAGATTAGAGACCAGGTCAATGCCACACAGAGTTCTAGCAGCAGACACATCTCTTCAACAACTGTTAAGAGGAGACTTTGTGCAGCAGGCCTTCATGGTAAAATAGCTGCTAGTAAACCACTGCTAAGGACAGGCAACAAGCAGAAGAGACTTATTTGGGCTAAAGAACACAAGGAATGCACATTAGACCAGTGGAAATCTGTGCTTTGGTCTGATGAGTCCAAATTTGAGATCTTTGGTTCCAACCACCATGTATTTGTGCAACACAGAAAAGGTGAACGGATGGACTCTACATACCTGGTTCCCACCGTGAAGCATGGAGGAGGAGGTGTGATGGTGTGGGGGTGCTTTGCTGGTGACACTGTTGGGGATTTATTCAAAATTGAAGGCATACTGAACCAGCATGGCTACCACAGCATCTTGCAGCGGCATGCTATTCCATCCACTTTGCATTTAGTTGGACCATCATTTATTTTTCAACAGGACAATAACCCCAAACACACCTCCAGGCTGTGTAAGGGCTATTTGACCAAGAAGAAGAGTGATGGGATGCTACGCCAGATGACCTCGCCTCCATAGTCACCAGACCTGAACCCAATCGAGATGGTTTGGGGTGAGCTGAACCGCGGAGAGAAGGCAAAAGGGCCAACAAGTGCTAAGCATCTCTGGGAACTCCTTCAAGATTGTTGGAAGACCATTTCCGGTGACTACCTCTTGAAGCTCATCAAGAGAATGCCAAGAGTGTGCAAAGCAGTCATCAAAGCAAAAGGAGACTACTTTGAAGAACCTAGAATATAAGTCATATTTTCAGTTGTTTCACACTTTTTTGTTAAGTATATAATCCCACATGTGTTAATTCATAGTTTTGATGCCTTCAGTGTGAATGTACAATTTTCATAGTCAAGAAAATACAGAAAAATGTTTAAATGAGAAGATGTGTCCAAACTTTTGGTCTGTACTGTACGTTTTCACAAAATACTGCCATTTCTGGCCGCTATTAAAATTTTTTTTTAGTGTGTCAGTGAAGCAATTGACACCAGATTGCTGTTCAAAATAGTTACCTACAGGCCCGGTATTCAAACTGTGGTTTCTCCATCACACAGATTACATATACGTTTTCACAAAATACTGCCATTTCTGGCCTCCATTAAAAAAAATATTTCAGTGTGTCAGTGAAGCAATTGACACGAGATTGCTGTTCAAAACAGTTACCTACAGGCCAGGTATTTAAAACTGTGTTTTCTGCGTCACACGGATCACATATACGTTTTCAGAAAATACTGCCATTTATGGCCTCCATTAAAAAATGTTTTCAGTGTGTCAGTGAAGCAATTCACAGCAGTTTGCTGTTCAAACTACTTACCTACAGGCCAGGTATTTAAACTGTGTTTTCTCCATCACACGGATCACATATACATTTTCAGAAAATACTGCCATTTCTGGACTCCATTAAAAAATTTTTTCAGTGTGTCAGTGAATCAATTCACAGCAGTTTGCTGTTCAAACTACTTACCTACAGGCCAGGTATTTAAAACTGTGCTTTCTCCGTCAAACGGCTCACATATACGTAAGTTCGCTCCAAACTCAGTCATTTGTAGTGAGCGTAGAAGATACTGTCCCCCATTTAAAATGAGCAAGGCACGTGGCAAGGGACGAGGAACTGGACATGATGGTAATGGTGCATGCAGAGGCCGAGGACAAGGCCATGGGCAAGCCGAAATTGTGACACAACAAACACCCACATCTTCTCGCCTGACCTTCCTGTCCCAATTTCTAGGGGACCGCAGCACACCACTATTGAACCTAGAGCAGAGTCAAAAGGATGTTGGTTGGATAGTGGATAATGCTTCCAGTCACTTAGCCACCACCACCACCACCACCACCACCACCCTGTCTTCCACACAGTCAAGTCTCAGTAGCCGTGAGTCTGGACCGCATATTCCTCACCCTGATTCTCCTTCCTCCCACCATGCCGAGTACCCAGAGACAACTAATCCCACACTTGGACACTCTGAAGAGCTGTTCACTTTTCCATTTATAGATTCGGGCCTCTCGCCCGGTCCACTTGAAGCGGGGCAAGAGGAGATCGCGTGTAGCGATGCCCAAATATTTGAGCAGCCACGGTCACATGAAGGCGACGGTGGTAAAGTGTCACAAGAGGTGGACAATGATGAGACACAATTGCCAGAAAGTCAGGAGGAGGACCAGGGTGCGGAAGTGGAAGACGAGGTGGTGGACGATATAGTAACTGACCCAACCTGGCAGGAGGACATGCTGAGCGACAACAGCAGGACATAGGGGTAGGGAGGCAGAGCACTACAACAGGCAGGAAGAAGCAGTGTGGTGGCCACAGACAGAAAGCAGGCAACCATTCCCCGTAACACCAACATGAAGGAAGTTGCCAGTACAATTGTTAGGTCTTCCCGAGTCTGGCTGTTTTTTTAAGACTCTGTTCATAACCCCAAAAAGGCCATTTGCACCACCTGCCAGGCCATCATCAGCAGGGGTGTCAAAACGACCAGCCTGACCACCACCAGCATGATCAGGCACATGGCAGCAAAGCACCCGACTTTGTGGGCCGAACCCCAGGGTCCAGGAACAGTGTCTACGGGTGGCACCATTGCTTCTTCCGCTGTTGTGCATGCAAGCCAATCCCCTGTCCATGGTGCATGCGAAGATGCCTCCTGCCCTGCACCTGTCGTTGCACACTCTCATGTAGCAGTATCAGGAAGCACGTCCATGTCCTTGTCTCAGTGCAGCGCTCAGTTGTCCATACCCCAGTCCTTGGAACGCAAGCGCAAATATGCAGCCAATGCCCCACAGGCCACACTACTAAATTCTCACATTTCACGACTGCTTGCGCTCGAAATGTTGCCTTTTAGGCTCGTGGAGACGGAAGCATTCTGCAACCTGATGGCAGCGGCCATCCCTCGGTACTCGGTCCCCAGCCGCCACTATTTCTCCCGGTGTGCCATCCCAGCATTACACAAGCACGTGTCCCAAAACATTAGCCGTGCTCTCAACAACGCAGTTACTGGTAAAGTCCACCTATCCACGGACACGTGGACAAGTACTTGTGGGCAGGAACGGTACATCTCGCTGACGGCACACTGGGTTAACATAGTGGAAGCCGGGACCCAGTCAGACCTTGGGATGGAACACATCCTCCCAACGCCAAGGATTGCGGGCTCTAGTTCAATCAGGGTTGCCCCCATGGTCTACAGCTCCTGCACCTCATCCTCCTCAGCCTCCTCCTCCTCTTCAGCCTCCATCTCCGAAATGACCACATGAGTCACAAGCTGGAAGCACTGCAGCACTGCCTCGGCCAAGCGGCAACAGGCTGTGCTGAAGCTAATATGCTTAGGTGAAAAACGCACAATGCTGAAGAGTTGTGGACAGCTCTGAAAGAGCAGGCTGATCTGTGTCTCACACCGCTGAGCCTACATCCAGGCATGGTCGTGTGTGACAATGGCCGGAACCTAGTGGCGGCTCTGAGGCGAGGCACTCTCACACACATACCATGCCTGGTCCATGTGCTTAACCTCGTGGTTCAGCGGTTTCTCAAATCCTACCCGGAGATGCTGGATCTGCTTGTTAAAGTACACCGCCTGTGTGCCCATTTTAGAAAGTCAGCTACAGCTTCCACCGCACTTGCAGTGTTTCACCAGCGTTTGCAGCTTTCGGCTCACAGACTGGTGTGTGATGTCCCAACGCTTTGGAACTCTACACTGCAGATGTTGGTAAAGATTTGTGAGCAGAAGAGGGCAGTTGTTGAGTACCAGCATCAACAAGGCCGTCGGTATTCAGTTCTGACTTCACACATAAGACCTCAGAAGTGGACATGGATGTCAGACATATGTACCATCCTCCAAAACTTTGAGGACTCCACCAAGATGGTGAGCGACGATGACGCCATAATTAGCGTCACCATTCCGCTTCTCTGTCTGCTGAAACGCTCTCTGCCCACAATCAAAGAGGATGCATTGCAGGCGGAGCACGATGAGATGGAGCAAGGAACCATACAGGGTGATTATACACAGCCAAGCCTTATCTCATCCCAACGCGGATTGGGTGATAATGAGGAAGAGGAGGAGGAGGAGGAAGGACAGGAGCTAATTTCATGCACTATAGACGGTACTACCTGCACAGACGTCATACCGTCTATTCAGCGTGGATGGCCAGAGGACAGAGAGGAGGAGGAGGAGAGCATGGCCAGTCATCCTCTTGGTGAGGACAGGGAAGTCCTGCCTGTTAGTAGTCTGGCACACATTGCTGAGTTTATGTTATGCTACCTTTCCCATTACCCTCGCGTTCTCAAAATTTTGGGTGACAGCCATTACTGGTTGGTGACACTTCTATACCCACGCTACAAGGAGAACTTTATATCTCTTATTCCTGAGGCGGACAGGTCTACCAAAATGGGGCTGTACCAGAAGGCCCTTGTTGCGGAACTATTAAAGAAATTCCCATATGAAAACGCTGGTGGCAGACGGCATACTTCGTTGGACAACCAAGGAGTACAGGCGAGAGAGACACAACTTCAATCCAGCAGAGGCAAGGGAAAAGTTCTGGGAGCGTTTTCTCAGACCCTCCCATCAGAGAGGCCCTGAGGCGTGGGGTACTCTCACAAAGAGTGCAGAGTTTGGGGAAATGCTGAGGGAGTACCTTGCCGACCATACCAACATCCTCCGTGACGCCGCTGTGCCTTATAATTATTGGGTATCCAAGCTGGATACGTGGAATGAACTGGCTCTCTATGCCGTGGAGGTCCTGGCCTGCCCTGCCGCCAACGTTTTATCAGAGCGGGTTTTTAGTGCGGCTGGTGGAATTATAACTGATAAGCGCATCCGCCTGTCAACTGAAAGTGCTGACAGGCTGACTCTTATAAAAATGAACAAGGCCTGGATTGGGCCAGACTTCTCAACACCACCGAATGATAGCAGCGTAACATAAACTCCAATCCAGTGTCTTTTCTTGGGAGGTGTATTGCCATGCACCTTTTCACACCCACACATGGGTATACGCTTCCTGATTTTGGTTTTTTACTCTAGTCCTCCTCCTTCTCCTCTTCCTCCACCACCATATCACCAGGGTGACCATGGTCCGTGATGAAACACCCACCTATTTTTTTTAAAGGGTGTTTTTTGATACAGTATGTTCATGTATACCCCCCAGGTGTAAATGTTTGTCAGCCCATACACTTAGTGCATGGGCATTACAAGTATAGGAGGCCCACTCCTTTCTAATGGGAACATTTTTTTTCTGAGGCCCTCCTCCACTTCTCTTCCAAGGGACATTGAAGTGCCTCCAAATTTTTGGCAGCCCTTGCATTCACTGCATAGGCCAACACTATGGGAGACTCTCTCCTTTCTAATGGGAATTTGTCGTTACTGTGGCCCTGCTCCATGTGTCTTTAAATTCTTAGTGATGTTTTTCCTAAAATTGTCAGCCGTTGGACTCAATGCATGCCCTATAACTGTATAGCAGACTCTCTCCTTTGTAATGGGAGCATGTCGTACTTGTTACTGTGGCCCTGCTCCATGTGTCTTTAAATTCTTAGTGGGGTTTTTCCTAAAATTATCAGCCGTTGGACTCACTGCATACCCTATAACTGTAGAGCAGACTCTCTCCTTTCTAATGGGAACATGTCGTATCTTGTTACTGTGGCCCTGCTCCATGTGTCTTTAAATTCTTAGTGGGGTTTTTCCTAAAATTATCAGCCGTTGGACTCACTGCATACCCTATAACTGTATAGCAGACTCTCTCCTTTCTATTGGGAACATGTTGTATCTTGTTACTGTGGCCCTGCTCTATGTGTCTTTAAATTCTTAGTGGGGTTTTTCCCAAATTTTGGCAGCCCTTGCAGTCACAACATGGGCATTACCACTTATAGGAGACCCACTCCTTTATAATGGGAACATTTTTTTTACTGAGACCCTCCTCTATGTCTCTTCAAAGGAGTATTGGGTTGCGTCCAAATTTTTGGCAGCCCTTGCAGTCACTGGATACACAATAATAATAGGAGACCAACTTGTTAATAAAGGTAACAACAAAGCATAGCCAGCTGATGCTCTCTAACAATAGCTAGGGACAACTGTTGGCCTTTTAAGAATAGTAAGGGTCATCTGATGTCCCTAAAAAAATAGGCTTTATGACTTTCAGAGTCTCTCCATCATAAATAAAACAGGAAGTGTCTGATGATGTGTCACACACCACATTGCCAGCTAAGGTTGTAAAATGTTAAAATGACATTTCCCGCTGAATGTATTTGTCTTAAAAAAAACTTAAAAAATACAAAACAATAGGATCTTTCTTCAGTATATAAAACAGCGTCACCAATATAACAACAATGTAATTGCATTGTTCAGCTCATGCACCTCCTCCTCCATCTCCGAAATGACCACATCAGTCACAAGCTGACAGCACTGCAGCACTGCCTTGGCCAAGCGGCAGCAGGCTGTGCTGAAGATAACATGCTTAAGGCTTAATTGACAAACCGCCTAGCGCTGCAGAGTTGTTGAAAACTGTAACACAGCAGCCTTATCTGTGGCTCTCACCGCTGAACATACAGCCAGGCATGGTCGTGTGTGATAATGGGCGGAACCTGGTGATGGAGAAATGACAGCCGCGGTAGACACAGTTTCCCTCTATGCCAGTCCTTTCACCGAGCTAAAGAATATGGCTGTGGTGAAATAGAATTCCCTCTGAGAAGCTGTTTTAGATTGAAAAACATTGTGCCTACCAGAGGATTTGATTCTGAGGGCTAATCTTTCTCCCCCGCTCAAGAGCCCCATAGCAGCTGCAAAGTTAGCGCTATCATAAACTTTCCTGAGGTAGAAGCCAAGGCACACCAGAGGATTCTCTGGTGGGACCGTCCAACCCTGCCGAGAAGCAGTCCTGGCTAAGAAAAGTTTGTGGAAAGGTTCCCGGACACTCTATGGCTGCTTTTTTAAAGTGGATTCGCCATGCTTATGCATGTTATTTCTCAAACCGCATTACAGATCAGGCCATTGTCCAACTCTGTATTCAAGAAATTAAATGCACAAAGAAAGATGTGTGTGTGTCAAAGCACCACCGACAAGGGCGAGTTGATGTTGGACGGGCTGCCATTGCTTCTGCATCAAGCTGCATTACAGGACTTCCTGTGAGAAATGACATGCAGGGTAGATAGGGTTTCCCTCTATGCCAGTCCTTTCACCGAGCTAAATACAACTGTCAGCAAAAAAAAGTTGTGGACTGGCTCCGTACCGTCCCTGGTCACATTCACCTGTCCACGTGTTTGTGGTTAGGTGGTCCTTCCCAGTAAGTGCACTGGGGCGGGCACGGGTAATGTTGTGGGACCCGTGCTTGTGGAAGACAGAGGCGATACCGGGAAATATAGTGGCGGCTGGGGACAGAGTATGGACACCCGGCAGCCGCTGGCATGAGGTTGTGAAAAGCTTCCGCCTCCACGAGCTTAATAGGCCACATTTCAAGTGCAAGTAGCTGTCAAAAATTTGGCAGCATAGTATTGCAGCCTGTGGGTGGGTGGGTGGCTGGCTGCCTGCATACTTGCGCTTGCATTCCAAGGAATGGGGTAGAGACAACTGAACGCTGCAGTGGGACAAGGATGTGGACGGTGATTGTTGCAAGTCTGCAATGACAGGTGCATGGTGGGAGGCATCTTCGCATGCGCCAAAGATCACTTATGATGGGCACACTTTTAGGCAGCGACCTGGAAGTCAGAGTTGCTTCCAGAGGTCTTCCCCATGCTGTTCCCATGTTTTTTCAGCACTGTATGCATGTGTCTGATGATGTGTCACACACCACATGGCCAGATAAGGTTGTAAAATGTTAAAATTACATTTCCTGGTGAATGCATTTGTCTTGGTTGAAAGCAATGCAAAAGTGCAAAAACGCATCAAAAGCGCAACGTGTGAACATAGCCCAAGGTGTGGAGGTGTATTTTTGGTTTTGGCTATTTATTTTGCCTTCTATACAAGTCATTACCCTGGAAAGGATGCTCCTTAATTAATTTCCCAGGAAAATCCATTTTGGTTTCGTTTTTGTATGTTTTATTGTGAGTCCGTAAAAGTGGCGTAATACTCTGACAACGTTGTTAACAGCAGTGACCTGGGAGTCATAAATGCTTCCAGGGGTCATCCCCATGCTGTTCCTGTGTCATTTGAGCACTGTTCCCATTGATTTGGGCAATTTTTATTCCCCCGGGGGGAGCCGCCTGAAAAATGCTCGAGTTTCCCTTAGACTTACATTGGGCTCGTTGCCCGGGTTGAGCACCCAAGTATTTCAATTTACTCGATCCAAGCAACGAGTACCCGAGCATTTTAGTGCTCGCTCATCACTAGCTATAAGTAGTTTTGAGCGAGCACTAAAATGCTCGGGTGCTCGAAGCTCGGGCCGAGCTCGCCGTGATACTCGGGTGCTCGACCCGAGCAACGAGCCCAATGTTAGTCTATGGGAGACTCGAGCATTTTTGCGGTGGCACCCCCGGCAGTCTTTTAAAAGCCTAACAAGTGCCCAAAACAATAGTGACAGTGCTCAAATGACATGGGGACAGCATGGGGATCGCCCCAGGAAGCATTTCTGACCCCCAGGTCACTGCTGTCAACAACGTGGTCAGAGGTATTAAGCCACTTTTACAGGCTCACAATAAAACGAAAGTGAAACTTTTTTCCTGTGAAATATGTTAAGGAACATCCTTTCCAGGGAAAAGACTTGTGTATAAGTTAAAATAAATGACCAAAAACAAAAATACTCCTCCACACCTTCGGCTATGTTCACAAGTAGCATTTTTTATGCGTTTTTGCACTTTTGTATTGCTTTCAACTATGACAAATGCATTCACCGGGAAATGTCATTTTAACATTTTACAACCTTATCTGGCCATGTGCTGTGTGACACATGCATAAAGTGCTGAAAAGACATGGGAACAGCATGGGGAAGACCTCTGGAAGCATCTCTGACTCCCAGGTCACTGTCTAAAAGTGTGCCCATCATAAGTGATCCTTGCCGCATCAGAAGATGCAGACTTGCAACTATCCCCATGCAAGTTCTAGTCCCAGGGCAGTGTTCAATTGTACCTCCCCCATTCCTTGCAATACAAGCGCAAGTATGCAGCCTGCCACCCACCCACCCCCAGGCTGCAATACCATACTGCTTGCTTGCTTGAACTTGAAATTGGGCATTTTAGGCTTGTGGAGGCGGAATCTGGCCACCACGTCATGGCTGTGTTGGCGGCCTGGAATCCATACTCAGTCCCCAGCCGCCCAGCGGCCGGGTGTCCATACTCAGTCCCCAGCCGCCCCGCGGCCAAGTGTCCACACGGTCCCTAGCCGCCTGGGGGCAGTCGGGTGTCCATAAACGGTCCCCTGCCGCCCCCATTTCTCCTTGGAACATCCCCCCACACACTTTTCACTTTGCTTTAGGCAGCATTGGACGAGCCCACCAGAGAACCAGACTCCTCCGGTGGACCCTGACTTCTCCATCGGTGGAGTTGAGAGTGCCAAGGTGAGGAGCATGATGATGATGACAGAAGTTAGCATCTGCTATGTTTTCTTTTAATGCAAGTGTAAGTGTGCAGCCTGCCACCCACCCACCCCCAGACTGCAATTCATACTGCTAGCTTGCACTTGAAATGGGGCCTTTTAGTTTAGAGGAGGCCGAAGCTGGCCACTACCTCATGGCTGCTTCGGCAGCGAGGTATCCATACTCAGTCCCCAGCCGCCCCTATTTGTCCTGGTGTGCCTTATACATAAGATTAAGCGCGTATACCAAAACATTACCTGTGCCCTCCCCAGTGCATTTAGTGGGAAGGACAGCCTATTCCGCTGTAGTGTGTGCATGCCAAACCCCTGTTCATGGTACATGCGAAGATGCCTCCCACCTTGCACCTGTCGTTGCAGACTTGCAACTATCCCCATTCAAGTCCTTGTCCCAGGGCAGTGTTCAATTGTACCTCTCCCATTCCTTGCAATGCAAGCGCAAGTATGCAGCCTGCCACCCACCCACCCCCAGGCTGCAATACCATACTGCCTGCTTGCTTGCACTTTAAATTGGGCCTTTTAGGCATATGGAGGCGGAATCTTGCCACCACGCCATGGCTGTGTCGGCGGCCTGGTATCCATACTCAGTCCCCAGCCGCCTGGTGGCTGGGGGTCCCCGCTTGCTCCCCAGCCTCCAGGGGGTGGCCGGGTGTCCATACTCGGTCCCCAGCCACCCCTATTTGTACCGGTAACCTTTCCCACACTTTTCTTAGTCTGGCCTGCTTTAGGGCAGCATTGGCCGAGTCCACCGGACTATCAGACTCCTCCGGTGGGCCCTGGCTTCTCCATCAGGGGAGTTGAGAGTGCTAAGGTGAGGAGCATGATGAGGATGATAGAAGTTAGCATCTGCTTTGTTTTGTTGTAATGCAAGCGCATGTATGTAGTAGCGGCTAGGCCTGAGGAGGTCAGTGTTTTGGCGCATATCCTACCTCCTCCGAGGATTGCTGGATGTTTTCCTGCTACTATCCAAGTTCTATGACTCCCGTTAAAACAAAGCTTCAGGTGATAAATGATGGATGAGGTAGTGGCAAAGGAGAAAGAGCAGGAGGAACAGGGACCATTCACATCAATATCAGGCCAGTCAACCAAATATGTCTTGTAGGATATGTTTCTGTAACAAAAGGAGTGGTTCGGCTACACAGTTATAGGGCATACAGTGAGTGCAATGCCTACCAAAAATTTCGAGGCACTCCAATGCCCCTTGGAAATGACATGGAGGTCAGAGGGCGTTAACTAAACCTTTTTTCCATTTATAGCAACTGGGTCTCCTGTGCACTGTTGGCCTAAGCAGTGAATGGAATGCTTTCCAAAAATTATGAGGTACTGCAATGCCCCTTACAAGAGCCATGTGCGGCACCCCAGGGGACTGGTCACCACAGTAATAGAGATTACGTCGGAGAGCAAGTGGGAGGTTTCCTGGTCAGGATCCCTTAAACATGCAACATCCTCCTGCTCCAGTCCTGGGAGGGGAGAATTCTGCCCTTATAAACTGGATCTGGGGTGGGGTTGAGTGAGTCAGAGAACAGAGAACAGTCAGAGACAGAGTGAGAGCAAGGGAAAGTAACAGCAAGGAGCTCTGTAGGAGCTAGGAGCTAAAGACGAGGGGCTGGAAGCTGAGCAGAGCTTGCCCTGGCAGAAGACAATAGGAACCGGACACAGGAGTCCGAAGCTGTGAGGACTTATATATCCAGCAGCAGAAACCAGCCGGCAGGGGATTTCAGGTCCTCTGGCCATAAAAGCCCGGAGGCTCAGTCACAAGAAAGGGACCAGTACCGCCGTCGTGCAGCAGAGGCTAACAGAAGGCCCCAAGTCACCAGCCATACGGGTGAGCACTACACGGTACACTCAGGGACGTGGGCTACTTCTACCCGCTTACAGCAAGGTAGCCAGGAAGAGTGCAGACAGACGGGGAGGCCTACAACTCCACCTGGCCAGGGGAACTCCTGCTTGCTCACAGACTGACCAGGCCTCTTATGCTAGCCAGTACTCCCGGGAGGGTCTATCTTATAATCATTAGTAAAGACCCTGAACTGCACTGCAAAGACTCTGAGTCATTCCTGCTGCGCTCGTGCACCATCACCCCCATCATCCACACTCACTGCCCTGAGGCTATACTCCTCCCGAGGGGAGTTATCCCATTTTATGCTGCGCACACAACACCAACCTCAGCGGTCTGCCTCGCAGCGGTGGTACTCCCTGACTGCAATCCACGGGTGGCGCAGACGGACAATTAACCTCAAAACCTAAGAAAGATTGCCACTGGTTTGACCAGCCTGAGCCACGGGAACGGGTCACCGCCACGGAGACTACAGACACCAGAGACCCGGCACCGGGTATCCCACACACGTGTACACACGGCCCAGGGGGCGCGTTACATGCAGTACAGCATATTACAAACATAAGTCTCATTATTGGGGAGTGGGTGTCCCATAGTATTTGCTTATGCCTTGCAAGCAAAAGCTGCCAAAAATTAGGACGGAGCAACTTGCAATGCCCCTTACAAGAGCCATGCAGTACAGCATATTACAAACATAAGTCCCATTATTGGGGAGTGGGTCTCCCATAGTATTTGCTTATGCTTTCCCAGCAAAAGCTGCCAAAAATTAGGACGGAGCAACTTGCAATGCCCCTTACAAGAGCCATGCAGTACAGCATATTACAAACATAAGTCCCATTATTGGGGAGGGGTCTCCCATAGTATTTGCTTATGCTTTCCCAGCAAAAGCTGCAAAAATTAGGACGGAGCAACTTGCAATGCCCCTTACAAGAGCCATGCAGTACAGCATATTACAAACATAAGTCCCATTATTGGGGAGTGGGTCTCCCTTAGTATTTGCTTATGCTTTCCCAGCAAAAGCTGCCAAAAATTATGACGGAACAACTTGCAATGCCCCTTACAAGAGCCATGCAGTACAGCATATTACAAACATAAGTCCCATTATTGGGGAGTGGGTCTCCCATAGTATTTGCTTATGCTTTCCCAGCAAAAGCTGCCAAAAATTAGGACGGAGCAACTTGCAATGCCCCTTACAAGAGCCATGCAGTACAGCATATTACAAACATAAGTCCCATTATTGGGGAGTGGGTGTCCCATGGTATTTGCTTATGCTTTCCCAGCAAAAGCTGCCAAAAATTAGGACGGAGGAACTTGCAATGCTGGCACCCTGGTGGTATAGTGGTGGTGGAGGCTGAGGATAAGGAGAAGAAGATTAAACAGCCGAAACGAGGAAGCGTATACCCATGTGTGGGTGTGAAGCGGTGCATGTGAATACACCTCCCGAAATAACACAGTGGATTTGACTTTATGTTACTCTGCTGTCATTTGGTGGTGATGAGAAGTCTGGCCCAATCCAGCCCTTGTTCATTTTGATAAAGGTCAGCTTGTCAGCATTGTCAGTTTACAGGCGAGTGCGCTTATCAGTTATAATTCCCCCAGCGGCACTAAAAACACGCTCCGATAACACGCTAGCGGCAGGGCAGGCCAGGACCTCCAAGGCGTACAGAGCGAGTTCATTCCAAGTGTCCAGCTTGGATACCCAATAATTAAAAGGCACAGAGGAATCACGGAGGACGCTGGTATGATCGGCAAGGTACTCCCTCACCATCTTTTGAAACTTTCCACTCCTTGTGAGAGTACCCCGCGCCTCAGGGCCTGTAAGCTGGGCGGGTGTCAGAAAACTGTCCAAGAACGTTAACAGTGTTCCCCTGCCTCTGCTGGATTGGAGTTGCATCTCTCTCGCCTGTACGCCTTGGTTGGGCAACGAACTGTGACCTCTGCCGCTAGCGTGTTCAGATGGGAATTTTTTTAAGAGTTCTGCAGCAAGGGCCTTCTGGTATTGCCCCATTTTTCTAGACCTCTCCACCTCAGGAATAAGTGAGTGAAAGTTCTCCTTGTAGCGGGGGTCTACAAGTGTCACCAATCTGTAATGACTGTCACCCAACATTTTGACAACGCGAGGGTCACGGTTAAGGCAGAGTAACAAAGTCAGCCATGCGTGCCAGACTGGTAACGGGCAAGATTTCCGTGTCCTCACCAAGATGACGACTGACCATGCTCTCCTCCTCCTCCTCCTCTTCCTCCTCCCCCCTGTCCTCAGGCCACCCACTCTGAACCGACGGTATGACACTTGTACAGGTACTACCGTCTACAACGCATGATAGCAGCTCCTGTTCTTCCTCCTCCTCCTCCTCCTCCTCCTCTCCCTCATTGTCCCCCAATGCACGTTGGGATGAGATGAGGCTGGGCTGTGTGTAATCGCCCGCTACGGCTTCTTGATCCATCTCATCATACTCTGGCTGCAATGCCTCCTCTTTAATTCTCTGCAGAGAGCGTTGCAAAAGACAGACAAGTGGGATGCTGACACTAATGATGGCGTCATCGCCACTCACCATCTTGGTGGCCTCCTCAAAGTTTGTCAGGATGGTACATATGTCAGACATCCAGGTCCACTCCTGAGGTCTTATGTATGGAGTCTGACCTGAATATCAACGGCCTTGTTGCAGCTGGTACTCCACAACTGCTCTCTTCTGCTCACAAATCCTTTGCAACATGTGGAGGGTAGAGTTCCAACGTGTGGGGACATCACACACCAGTCGGTGTGCCAGAAGCTGCAAACGCTGCTGCAACACAGCAAGGGCGGCGGAAGCTGTAGCCGACTTGCGAAAATGAGCTGACAGGCGGCGTACTTTCACGAGCAGATCTGGCAACTCGGGGTACGATTTAAGAAACCGCTGAACCACGAGGTTAAGCACATGAGCCAGGCATGGTACGTGTGTGATCTCACCTCGCCTCAGAACCGCCACCAGGTTACGACCATTGTCACACACGACCATGCCGGGATGTAGGTTCAGTGGTCTCAGCCACAGATCTGCCTGCTCTTTCACAACTGTCCACAACTCACAAGCAGTGTGAGGTTTATCACCTAAGCTTATGAGTTTCAGCACAGCCTGTTGCCACTTGGCGGAGGCAGTACTGCAATGCTTCCAGCTTGTAACTGATGTGGTGATATCTGAGATGGAGGCTGAACATGAGGAGGAGGAGGAGGAGGATGCGCAGGAGCTGTACACTGTGGGGGCAACTCTGACTGACATAGGGCCCGCAATCCTCGGTATGGGGAGGATGTGTTCCGTCCCAAGGTCCGACTGGGTCCCGGCTTCCACTATGTTTACCCAGTGTGCCGTCAGAGAGATGTACCGTCCCTGGCCACAAGCATTTGTCCACGTGTCCGTTGTCAGGTGGACTCTCCCAGTAACTGCGTTGTTGAGGGCACGGCAGATGCTTTGGGACACGTGCTTGTGTAGTGCGGGGATGGCACACCGGGCAAAATAGTGTTGGCTGGGGACCGAGTACCGAGGGACGGCCACCGCCATAAGATTGCGGAAGGATTCCGTCTCCACCAGCCTAAAAGGCAGCATTTCCAATGCAAGCAGTCGTGAAATGTGCGAATTTAGGACTGTGGCATGTGGGGCGTTAGCTGCGAATTTCCGCTTTCGTTCAAAGGTCTGGGATATGGACAATTGAACGCTGCGGTGGGACATGGACGTGGACGTTGATGCTGTTTCTTGAGAAACTGCCATAGCAAGTGAAGACTGAGAGGAGGGGGCATCTTTACATGCAGTATGGACAGGGGATTGCCTTACACACACAACAGGGGGTTCTATTGCACGCACAACAGTGGAAGAAGCAGTGGTGACACCCGCTGACACTGGTCGTGGACCCTGGGTTTCGCCCCACAAAGTCGGGTGCTTTGCTGCCATGTGCCTGATCATGCTGGTGGTGGTCAGGCTGGTAGTTTTGTCACCCCTGCTGATGCTGGCATGGCAGGTGGAACATATGGCCTTTTTGGGGTTATCAGCAGAGTCTTTAAAAAAATTCCAGACTCTGGAAGACCTACCGCTTGTACTGGCAACGTCCCTCGTGTTGGTGTTACGGGGAACGGTTGCCTGCCTTCTGTCTGCGGCCACCACACTGCTTCTTCCTGCCTGTTGGGGTACTCTGCCTCCCTCCCCCTGTGTGCTGCTGGCCTCACTCTGCATGTCCTCCTTCCACGTTGGGTCAGTTACTAGGTCATCCACCACCTCCTCCTCTTCCACTTGCGCACCACGATCCTCCTCCTCACTTCCTGGCAATTGTGTCTCGTCATCGTCCACCTCTTGTGACAGATTGCCAACGTCGACTTCCTGTGGCCGTGGCTGTTCAAATATTTGGGCATCGCAACACGGGATCTCCTCTTCCACCACTTCAAGCGTATCAGGCGAGGGGCCCAAATATGGAAATGGACCAGTGAACAGCTCTTCAGAGTGTCCAAGTGTGGGATCACTTGCTGTCTGACGACACTCGGCATGGTGGGAGGAAGGAGCATCAGGGTGAGGAGGAGTATGCGGTGGAGACTCACGGCTACTAAGATTTGACCGTGTGGAAGACAGTCCGGAGGTGGTGGTGCCCAGGTAACTGGAAGTATTGTCTGCTATCCAATTAATAACCTGTTCACACTAGTGTTGAGCGAGCACTAAAATGCTCAGGTGCTCGAAGCTCGGGCCGAGCTCACTGTGATACTCGGGTGCTCGACCCGAGCAACGAGCCCAATGTTAGTCTATGGGAGACCAGAACATTTTTGCGGCGGCTCCCCCGGCAGTCTGTAGAAAGCCTAAAAAGTGCCCAAAACGATAGTGACAGTGCTCAAATAACATGGGGACAGCATGGGGATCGCCCCTGGAAGCATTTCTGACCCCCAGGTCACGGCTGTCAACAACGTGGTCAGAGGTATTAAGCCACTTTTACAGGCTCACAATAAAACATTCAAAAACGAAAGTGAAAGTGCTTTCCTCTGAAATATGTTAACCCCTTAACGACCATGGGTCTTTCTGTTTTTGTGTTTTCCTTTTTTGCTCCCCTTCTTCCCAGAGCCAGAACTTTTTTAATCTTCGTTCAATATGGCCATGTGAGGGCTTATTTTTTGCGGGACGAGTTGTACTTTTAAACAACATCACTGGTTTTACCATATCGTGTGCTGGAAAATGGGAAAAAAATTCCAAGTGCAGTGAAACTGCAAAAAAAATGCAATTCCACAGTTGTTTTTTGGGTCCTTTTTTTACCACGTTCACAGATTGCTAAAACTGACCTGCCATCATTATTTTCCAGGTCGTTATGAGTTCATAGACACCAAACATGTATAGGTTTTTTTTTATTTAAGTGGTGAAAAAAAAATCCAAAGCTTGCTAAAAAAACAAAAAAAAATGACGCCATTTTCCGAGACCCTTAGCTTCTCCATTTTTCGGGATCTGGGGCCAGGTGAGGGCTTATTTTTTGCATGCCAGGCTGACGTTTTTATTGATACCATTTTGGGGTTGATCCAATGTTTTGATCGCCCGTTATTGCATTTTATTGCAAAGTTGTAGCGACCAAAAAAACGTAATTCTGGCGTTTAAAATTTTTTTCTCGTTACGCCGTTTACTGATTGTATTAATTCTTCTTTTATATTGATAGATCGGGCGATTCTGAACGCGGCGATACCAAATATGTGTATGTGTTTTTTTTTTTATATATATATATTTTATTTTGAATGGGGCGAAAGGGGGGTGACTTAAACCTTTATATATTTTTTATTTTTTTATTTTTTTAAAAACTTTTTTTTTACCCTTTCTGCTTGCTTCTATAGTCTCCAGAGGAGACTAGAAGCAGCAGTTGTCTGATTGCTTCTACTGCATACAAGCGATGAGCAGATCGCTTGTATGCAGGAGAAATGCTCACTTGCTATGAGCGCTGACCACTAGGTGGCGCTCATAGCAATTGAGACATGACAACCACAGGCGTCTGCTGCAGACTCTGAGTTGTCATGCCCTCCCATTGGTGACCCGCGATCACGTGACGGGGTCACTGATGGGCGGGGCTTAGGACTCCCGGAAGCGTGAGTTAAATGCCACTGTCAGAGATTTAACATGTTAACAACCGCAGGTGGATTGCGATTCCAATAATCAGCTGACATGTGCACGCTTCAGTGCGGCCTCACCGCCGGAGCCCCCGCTGAACCGGCCTTCCCGACCTGGTGCGTACTATTACTGACCAGGTCGGAAACGGGTTAAGGAACATCCTTTCCAGGGTAAAGACTTGTGTATAAGGTAAAATAAATAACCAAAAACAAAAATACTCCTCCACACCTTGGGCTATGTTCACAAGTAGCTTTTTTTATGCATTTTTGCATGTTTGTATTGCTTTCAACCGTGACAAATGCATTCACCGGGAAATGTCATTTTAACATTTTACAACCTTATCTGGCCATGTGCTGTGTGACACATGCATACAGTGCTAAAAAGACATGGGAACAGCATGGGGAAGACCCCTGGAAGCATCTCTGACACCCAGGTCACTGCCTAAAAGTGTGCCCATCAGAAGTGATCCTTGCCGCATCAGAAGATGCAGACTTGCAACTATCCCCGTGCAAGTCCTTGTCCCAGGGCAGTGTTCAATTGTACCTCCCCCATAACTTGCAATACAAGCGCAAGTATGCAGCCTGCCACCCACCCACCCCCAGGCTGCAATACCATACTGCTAGCTTGCTTGCACTTGAAATTGGGCCTTTTAGGCATGTGGAGGTGGAATCTGGCCACCACGTCATGGCTGCGTCGGTAGCCTGGTATTCATACTCAGTCCCCAGCCGCCCGGCGGCCGGGTGTCCACGCTTGGTCCCCAGCCGCCAGGGGGCGGCCGGGTGTCCATACTCAGTCCCCAGCCACCCCGTGGCCGGGTGCCCACACACAGTCCCCAGAGGCGTGGGGGTAGCCGGGTGTCCATAAACGGTCCCCAGCCGCCCCTATTTGTCCCGGTGCGCCTTATACACAAGCGCGCATACCAAAACATTACCTGTGCCCTCCCCAGTGCATTTAGTGGGAAGGACAGCCTAACCACAAACACGTGGACAAGAGAATGTGGCCAGGAATGGTCCATCTCACTGACGCCTTCACACTGGGTTAATATTGTGGAAGCCGGGACACAGTTGGACACTGGGATGCAACACGTCCTCCAGACATAGAGGATTGCGGGTCCTGGGTCAATCAGGCTTCAACACAAAGTTCAGAAGGTAGACAGCAGCAGTGGTCGGCCTCCTACACAACAAGTAAATTATTCATGATCATGAGGCCATCCACCTCCTTAGCTTTCTGTTCCTTGAAATGCAAGCGCATGTATGTAGTAGCAGCTAGGCCTGAGGTGGTCATTGTTTTGGCGCATATTCTACCTCCTTCGAGGATTGCTGGATGTTTTCCTGCTACTATCCAAGTTCTATGACTCCCGTTAAAACAAAGCTTCAGGTGATGAATGATGGATGAGGTGGTGGCAAAGGAGAAAGAGCAGGAGGAACAGGGACCATTCACATCAATATCAGGCCAGCCAACCACACATGTCTTGTAGGATATGTTTCTGTACCAAAAGGAGCGGTTCAGCTACACAGTTATAAGGCATACAGTGAATGCAATGCCTACCAAAAATTTTGAGGCACTCCAATGCCCCTTGGAAGTGACATGGAGGTCAGAGGGCCTTAACTAAACCGTTTTTTCCATTTATAGCAACTGGGTCTCCTGTACACTGTTGGCCTAAGCAGGGAATGGAAGGCTTTCCAAAAATTATTAGGCACTGCAATGCCCCTTGAAACAGACGTGGATTACAGCGTATTAAAAACCTTCTACCCATTATTGGGGAGTGGGTCTCCCTTAGTGTTCGCCTATGCATTGAAAAGCAAAAGCTGACAAAAATTAGGAGGAAATGCAATGCCCGTTGCAAGAGTCGTGGAGGTTAGAGGTAATTAAAAACAACATGTCAATGCCCCTTGGAAGAGCTGTGGAGTTCAGAGTGGTTTAACAAGACGGTTTTAATGCCCCTTAGAAGAGACGTGGAGTTCAGAGTGGTTTAACAAGACAGTTTTAATGCCCCTTGGAAGAGATGTGGAGGTCACAGTAGCTTAACAAGATGGTTTTAATGCCCCTTGGAAGAGACGTGGAGTTCAGAGTGGTTTAACAAGACAGTTTTAATGCCCCTTGGAAGAGTGGTGGAGGTTACAGTGGAATAAAAAGACAATATCAATGCCCCGTGGAAGAAACGTGGAGGTCACAGCAGCTTAACAAGACGCTTTTAATGCCCCGTGGAAGAGTGGTGGAGGTCGCAGTGGAATAAAAAGACAATATTAACGACCCTTGGAAGAGACGTGGAGGTCACAGTAACTTAACAAGACGATTTTAATGCCCCTTACAAGAGCCATGCAGTACAGCATATTAAAAACATTATTCCCATTATTGGGGAGTGGGTCTCCCATAGTCTTTGCCTATGCCTTCCAAGCAAAAGCTGACAAAAATTAGGAAGGGGGAACTTGCAATGTCCCTTACAAGAGCCATGCAGTACAGCATATTAAAAACTTTATTCCCATTATTGGGGAGTGGGTCTCCCATAGTCTTTGCATATGCCTTCCAAGCAAAAGCTGCCAAAAATTAGGACAGAGGAACTTGCAATGCTGGCAACATGGACCACGGTCACCCTGGTGGTATCGTGGTCGTGGAGGCTGAGGATAAAGAGAAGAGCAAAAAACAGCCAAAATGAGGAAGCGTATACCCATGTGTGGGTGTGAAGCGATGCATGGGAATACACCTCCCGAAATAACACAGTAGATTTGACTTTATGTTACTCTGCTGTCATTTGGTGGTGATGAGAAGTCTGGCCCAATCCAGCCCTTGTTCATTTTGATAAGGGTCAGCTTGTCAGCATTGTCAGTTGACAGGCGAGTGCGCTTATCAGTTATAATTCCCCCAGCGGCACTAAAAACACGCTCCGATAACACGCTAGCGGCAGGGCAGGCCAGGACCTCCAAGGCATAATTAAAAGGCACAGAGGAATCATGGAGGATGCTGGTACTCCCTCACCATCCTTTGAAACTTTCCACTCCTTGTGAGAGTACCCTGCGCCTCAGGGCCTGTAAGCTGGGCAGGTCTCAGAAAACTATCCTAGAACATTGACAGTGTTCCCTTGCCTCTGCTGGATTGGAGTTGCTTCTCTCTCGCCTGTATGCCTTAGTTGGGCAGCGAACTGTGACCTCTGCCGCTACCGTGTTCAGATTGGAATTTTTTTAATAGTTCTGCAGCAAGGGCCTTCTGGTACTGCCCCATTTTTGTAGACCTCTCCTACTCAGGAATAAGAGAGTGAAAGTTCTCCTTGTAGAGGGGGTCTAAAAGTGTCATCAACCAGTAAAGACTGTCACCCAACATTTTGACAATGCGAGGGTCACGGTTAAGGCAGCGTAACATAAAGTCAGCCATGGGTGCCAGACTGGTAACGGGCAAGACTTCCGTGTCCTCACAAAGATGACGACTGATAGTGTTGAGCGATCACTAAAATGCTCGGGTGCTCGAAGCTCGGGCCGAGCTTACCGTGATACTCGGGTGCTCGACCCGAACAACGAGCCCAATGTTAGTCTATGAGAGACCCGACCATTTTTGCGGCAGCACCCCCGGCAGTCTGTAGAAAGCCTAAAAAGTGCCCAAAACGATAGTGACAGTGCTCAAAAGACATGGGGGCAGCATGGGGATCGCCCATGGAAGCATTTCTGACCCCCAGGTCACTGCTGTCAACAACGTGGTCAGAGGTATTAAGCCACTTTTGCGGGCTCACAATAAAACGTTCAAAAACAAAACTGAAACGGTTTTCCTGTGAAATATGTTAAGGAATTTCCTTTCCAGGGTAAAAACTTGTGTATAAGGTAAAATAAATAACAAAAAACAAAAATACTCCTCCACACCTTGGGCTATGTTCCCAAGTAGCATTTTTCATGCGTTTTTGCACTTTTGTATTGCTTTCAACCGTGACAAATGCGTTCACCGGGAAATGTCATTTTAACATTTTACAACCTTATCTGGCCATGTGCTGTGTGACACATGCATACAGCGCAGAAAAGACAAGGGATCAGCATGGGGAAGACCCCTGGAAGCATCTCTGACCCCCAGGTCACTGTCTAAAAGTGTGCCCATCAGAAGTGATCCTTGCCGCATCAGAAGATGCAGACTTGCAACTATTCCCGTGCAAGTCCTTGTCCCAGGGCAGTGTTCAATTGTACCTCCCCCATTCCTTGCAATGCACGCGAAAATATGCAGCCAACCACCCACCCACCCGCAGGCTGCAATACCATACTGCTAGCTTTCACTTGAAATGGGGCCTTTTAGTTTGGAGGAGGCCGAAGCTGGCCACTACCTCATGGCCGCTTCGGCAGCGAGGTATCCATACTCTGTCCCCAGCCGCCCGGCGGCCGGATGTCCACGCTCGGTCCCCAGCCGCCAGGTGGCGGCCAGGTGTCCATACTCGGTCCCCAGCTGCCCTGATTTCTCCTGTCACCTTCCCCCACACTTTTCTTAGCCTGGCCTGCTTTAGGACAGCATTGGACGAGCCCACCAGAGAACCAGAGTCATCCGTTGGGCCCTGGCTTCTCCACCAGGGGAGTTGAGAGTGCCTAGGTGAGGAGCATGATGATGATGATAGAAGTTAGCATCTGCTTTGTTTTCTTGGAATGCAAGCGCATGTATGTAGTAGCGGCTAGGCCTGAGGTGGTCCGCGTTTTGGTGCATATCCTACCTCCTCCGAGGATTGCTGGATGTTTTCCTGCTACTATCCCAGTTCTATGACTCCCGTTAAAACAAAGCTTCAGGTGATAAATGATGGATGAGGTGGTGGCAAAGGAGAAAGAGCAGGAGGAACAGGGACCATTCACATCAATATCAGGCCAGTCAACCAGATATGTCTTGTAGGATATGTTTCTGTAACAAAAGGAGCGGTTCGGCTACACAGTTATAGGGCATACAGTGAGTGCAATGCCTACCAAAAATTTCGAGCCACTCCAATGCCCCTTGGAAATGACATGGAGGTCAGAGGGCGTTAACTAAACCTTTTTTTCGATTTATAGCAACTGGGTCTCCCGTGCACTGTTGGCCTAAGCAGTGAATGGAAGGCTTTCCAAAAATTATGAGGAACTGCAATGCCCCTTACAAGAGCCATGTGTGGCACCCCAGGGGTCTGGTCACCACAGTAATAGAGATATTACGTCGGAGAGCAAGTGGGAGGTTTCCTGGTCAGGATCCCTTAAACATGCAACATCCTCCTGCCCCAGTCCTGGGAGGGGAGAATTCTGCCCTTATAAACTGGATCTGGGGCGGGGTTGAGTGAGTCAGAGAACAGTCAGAGTCAGAGTGAGAGCAAGGGAAAGTAACAGCAAGGAGCTCTGTAGGAGCTAGGAGCTAAAGACCAGGGGCTGGAAGCTGAGCAGAGCTCGCCCTGGCAGAAGACAATAGGAACCGGACACAGGAGTCCGAAGCTGTGAGGACTTATATATCCAGCAGCAGAAACCAGCCGGCAGGGGATTTCAGGTCCTCTGGCCATAGAAGCCCGGAGGCTCAGTCACAAGCAAGGAACCAGCACCGCCGTCGTGGAGCGGAGGTTAACAGAAGGCCCCAAGTCACCAGCCATACGGGTGAGCACTGCACGGTACACTCAGGGACATGGGCTACTTCTAACCGCTTACAGCAAGGTAGCCAGGAAGAGTGCAGACAGACGGGGAGGCCTACAACACCACCTGGCCAGGGGAACTCCTGCTTGCTCACAGACTGACCAGGCCTCTTATGCTAGCCAGTACTCCCGGGAGGGTCTACCTTATAATCATCAGTAAAGACCCTGAACTGCACTGCAAAGACTCTGAGTCGTTCTTGCTACGCTCGTGCACCATCACCACCATCATCCACACTCACTGCCCTGAGGCTATACTCCTCCCGAGGGGAGTTATCCCATTCTATGCTGCGCACACAACACCAGCCTCAGCGGTCTGCCTTGCAGCGGTGGTACTCCCTGACCGCAATCCATGGGTTTCGCCCCACAAAGTCGGTTGCTTTGCTGCCATGTGCCTGATCATGCTGGTGGTGGTCAGGCAGGTAGTTTTGTCACCCCTGCTGATGCTGGCATGGCAGGTGGAACATATGGCCTTTTTGGGGTTATCAGCAGAGTCTTTAAAAAAATTCCAGACTCTGGAAGACCTACCGCTTGTACTGGCAACGTCCCTCGTGTTGGTGTTACGGGGAACGGTTGCCTGCCTTCTGTCTGCGGCCACCACACTGCTTCTTCCTGCCTGTTGGGGTACTCTGCCTCCCTCCCCCTGTGTGCTGCTGGCCTCACTCTGCATGTCCTCCTTCCACGTTGGGTCAGTTACTAGATCATCCACCACCTCCTCCTCTTCCACTTGCGCACCACGATCCTCCTCCTCACTTCCTGGCAATTGTGTCTCGTCATCGTCCACCTCTTGTGACAGATTGCCAACGTCGACTTCCTGTGGCCGTGGCTGTTCAAATATTTGGGCATCGCAACATGGGATCTCCTCTTCCACCACTTCAAGCGTATCAGGCGAGGGGCCCAAATATGGAAATGGACCAGTGAACAGCTCTTCAGAGTGTCCAAGTGTGGGATCACTTGCTGTCTGACGACACTCGGCATGGTGGGAGGAAGGAGCATCAGGGTGAGGAGGAGTATGCGGTGGAGACTCACGGCTACTAAGAGTTGACCGTGTGGAAGACAGACCGGAGGTGGTGGTGCCCAGGTAACTGGAAGTATTGTCTGCTATCCAATTAATAACCTGTTCACACTGATCAGTTCTCAATACTGGTGTTGTTCTGTGCTTCCCTAGTAATTCGGTCAAGAAGTGGGAGCGAGAAGATGTGGCTGTTGGTTGTGGCACATTTTCACCTTGGCCACGGCCCCGTCCTCTGCACGAACCATCACCAGAACGTCCACTTCCACGTCCCTTGCCACGCGCCTTGCCCATTGTAAATGAAGTAAAATAGCTTACACTTGCACTATCAATGGAAAAAGGGTAATAAAGAGTAGATTAGAACCGTGGAAGAGGAAAACCACAGTTATTGTTTACTGGTGTATACCACACTTTTTTAAATAGAGATATTTGCGGCTGAACAGTGAGCGACATACTCAAACTGCTTTTTTTTTAGAAACCAAAGGCCCAAAACTGGATAGTACAGCGATTTGACCCGTGGAACTGCGAAACCACACTGGGATGTCGGGCCTACACAAGACTATTTTCAACAGATATATTTTTGTGTTACAACAGTCAGGAGACACTACTGTTTTTCTTTACGGAAAAAACTACCAAAACCTGAATAATAGAGATTTTTTACCGTGGAACAGCAAAACCACAGTTATAATTTACTGGTGTATACCAGGCTTTTTAAAATATATATATATTTGCGGCTGAACAGTGAGCGACACATTCAAACAGTTTTTTTTAGATACAAATGGCCCAAAAGTGGATAATACAGAGGTTTGTACCGTGGAACTGCAAAACCACACTTGTATTTCTCGGGCCTACACCAGACTATTTTCAACAGATATATTTGTGTCTGAAAAATCAGGGAGACACTATTATTATTTTTATACAGCAAAAAATGCCAAAAACAGGATAATAGAGATGTTTTACCGTGGAACATCAAAACCACTGTAATAATTTCCTGGTGTATACCAAGCTTTTTAAAATATATATATATTTGCGGCTGAACAGTGAGCGACACACTCAAACTGTTTTTTTTAGATACAAATGGCCCAAAAGTGGATAATACAGAGGTTTGTACCGTGGAACTGCAAAACCACACTTGTATTTCTCGGGCCTACACCAGACTATTTTCAACAGATATATTTGTGTCTGAAAAATCAGGGAGACACTATTTTTTTTTTTACAGCAAAACATGCAAAAAGCAGGATAATAGAGATTTTTTACTGTGGAACAGCAAAAGCACACTTCTGTCTCTCTGGCCTACACCAGACTATTTTCAACAGATATATTTGTGTCTGAAAAATCAGGGAGACACTTATTATTTTTGTACAGCAAAAAGTGCCAAAAACAGGATAATAGAGATGTTTTACCGTGGAACATCAAAACCACAGTAATAATTTACTGGTGTATACCAGACTTTTTAAAATATATATATATATTTGCGGCTGAACAGTGAGCGACACACTCAAACTGTTTTTCTTAGATACAAATGGCCCAAAAGTGGATAATACAGAGGTTTGCACCGTGGAACTGCAAAACCACACTTGTATTTCTCGGGCCTACACCAGACTATTTTCAACAGATATATTTGTGTCTGAAAAATCAGGGAGACACTATTTTTTTTTTTTTTTTACAGCAAAAAATGCAAAAAGCAGGATAATAGAGATTTTTTACCGTGGAACAGCAAAAGCACACTTCTGTCTCTCTGGCCTACACCCGACTATTTTCAACAGATATATTTGCGGCTGAAAAATCAGGGAGACACTATTTTTTTTTTTTTACAGCAAAAAATGCAAAAAGCAGGATAATAGAGATTTTTTACCATGGAACAGCAAAAGCACACTTCTGTCTCTCTGGCCTACGCCAGACTATTTTCAACAGATATATTTGTGTCTGAAAAATCAGGGAGACACTATTATTATTTTTATACAGCAAAAAATGCCAAAAACAGGATAATAGAGATGTTTTACCGTGGAACATCAAAACCACAGTAATAATTTACTGGTGTATACCAGGCTTTTTAAAATATATATATATTTGCGGCTGAACAGTGAGCGACACACTCAAACTGTTTTTTTTAGATACAAATGGCCCAAAAGTGGATAATACAGAGGTTTGTACCGTGGAACTGCAAAACCACACTTGTATTTCTCGTGCCTACACCAGACTATTTTCAACAGATATATTTGTGTCTGAAAAATCAGGGAGACACTATTTTTTTTTTTTTACAGCAAAAAATGCAAAAAGCAGGATAATAGAGATTTTTTACTGTGGAACAGCAAAAGCACACTTCTGTCTCTCTGGCCTACACCAGACTATTTTCAACAGATATATTTGTGTCTGAAAAATCAGGGAGACACTTATTATTTTTGTACAGCAAAAAATGCCAAAAACAGGATAATAGAGATGTTTTACCGTGGAACATCAAAACCACAGTAATAATTTACTGGTGTATACCAGGCTTTTTAAAATATATATATATTTGCGGCTGAACAGTGAGCGACACACTCAAACAGTTTTTTTTAGATACAAATGGCCCATAGAACTGCAAAACTACACTTCTATTTCCCTGGCCTACACCAGACTATTTTCAACAGATATATTTGTGTCTGAAAAATCAGAGGCACACTTTTTTTTTTGGGAGGGGGTGGCACCAAAAGGTTAATAAGATGGGTATTTGTACATTGTGAAGGAGGAAAAAAAAAGAGGATTTAGATTAAAAAAAAAAGGATTTTTCCTGGCCCCCGGGACCTGGAGCTAAGTCCAGCAATTTCAGCAACAGGAGCAGCACACAGGACTGTAATGCAGCGTTTGCTGGTATAACCACTGCATCTCCTATACAGCTTGCCTGCCTGCCTACCTGGTATACCTGGGATGGATATTAGTCCTGAGAAGGACTGTTTGTTTGATCTGGCAGCCTTTACAGACCCTACACTAACTATTTTGCAGGATATATCTCTCCCTAAATCAGCAGCGCTGTCCCTACACTGTCTGATCCGGAGCGACTGTGTCCAAGATGGCGGCGCCCGGTTTTAAATACTCGAGGTGACGCTGTGCGGCCAGCCAATCACTGTAATGCCCACAAACAACATGGCTACGGCATTACAGTGACTGGTTGGCAATCCCTGCATGTTCATTGGCTCTGTAAAGAGCGCCAAACATGCAGGGCGGAGACCCGAGCTCCCGCCCGAGTAACCCGGAAATGCTCGGTGCTCGCCGAACATCCCGAGTAGCGTGATGCTCGGGCGAGTACCGAGCAGTGTCGAGTATGTTCGCTCAACACTAGTTCACACTGATCAGTTCTCAATACTGGTGTTGTTCTGTGCTTCCCTAGTAATTCGGTCAAGAAGTGGGAGCGAGAAGATGTGGCTGTTGGTTATGGCACATTTTCACCTTGGCCACGGCCCCGTCCTCTGCACGAACCATCACCAGAACGTCCACTTCCACGTCCCTTGCCACGCGCCTTGCCCATTGTAAATGAAGTAAAATAGCTTACACTTGCACTATCAATGGAAAAAACGTAATAAAGAGTAGATTAGAACCGTGGAAGAGGACAACCACAGTTATTGTTTACTGGGGTATACCACACTTTTTTAAATAGAGATATTTGCGGCTGAACAGTGAGAGACACACTCAAACTGCATTTTTTTTAGATACCAAAGGCCCAAAACTGGATAGTACAGCGATTTGACCCGTGGAACTGCGAAACCACACTGGGATGTCGGGCCTACACAAGACTATTTTCAACAGATATATTTTTGTGTCACAAAAGTCAGGAGACACTACTGTTTTTCTTTACGGAAAAAACTACCAAAACCTGAATAATAGAGATTTTTTACCATGGATCAGCAAAACCACAGTTATAATTTACTGGTGTATACCAGGCTTTTTAAAATATATATATATTTGCGGCTGAACAGTGAGCGACACACTCAAACTGTTTATTTTAGATACAAATGGCCCAAAAGTGGATAATACAGAGGTTTGTACCGTGGAACTGCAAAACCACACTTGTATTTCTCGGGCCTACACCAGACTATTTTCAACAGATATATTTGTGTCTGAAAAATCAGGGAGACACTATTTTTTTTTTTTTACAGCAAAAAATGCAAAAAGCAGGATAATAGAGATTTTTTACCATGGAACAGCAAAAGCACACTTCTGTCTCTCTGGCCAACACCAGACTATTTTCAACAGATATATTTGTGTCTGAAAAATCAGGGAGACACTATTATTATTTTTATACAGCAAAAAATGCCAAAAACAGGATAATAGAGATGTTTTACCGTGGAACATCAAAATCACAGTAATAATTTACTGGTGTATACCAGGCTTTTTAAAATATATATATATTTGCAGCTGAACAGTGAGCGACACAATCAAACTGTTTTTTTAGATACAAATGGCCCAAAAGTGGATAATACAGAGGTTTGTACCGTGGAACTGCAAAACCACACTTGTATTTCTTGGGCCTACACCAGACTATTTTCAACAGATATATTTGTGTCTGAAAAATCAGGGAGACACTATTTTTTTTTTTTTTACAGCAAAAAATGCAAAAAGCAGGATAATAGAGATTTTTTACCGTGGAACAGCAAAAGCACACTTCTGTCTCTCTGGCCTACACCAGACTATTTTCAACAGATATATTTGTGTCTGAAAAATCAGGGAGACACTTATTATTTTTATACAGCAAAAAATGCCAAAAACAGGATAATAGAGATGTTTTACCGTGGAACATCAAAACCACAGTAATAATTTACTGGTGTATACCAGGCTTTTTAAAATATATATACAGTACAGACCAAAAGTTTGGACACACCTTCTCATTTAAAGATTTTTCTGTATTTTCGTGACTATGAAAATTGTACATTCACACTGAAGGCATCAAAACTATGAATTAACACATGTGGAGTTATATACTTAACAAAAAAGTGTGAAACAACTGAAAATATGTCTTATATTCTTGGTTCTTCAAAGTAGCCACCTTTTGCTTTGATGACTGCGTTGCACTCTCTTGGCATTCTCTTGATGAGCTTCAAGAGGTAGTCACCGGAAATGGTTTTCACTTCACAGGTGTGCCCTTTCACGTTTAATAAGTGGGATTTCTTTCCTTATAAATGGGGTTGGGACCGTCAGTTGTGTTGTGCAGAAGTCAGGTGGATACACAGCTGATAGTCCTACTGAATAGACTGTTAGCTGCTTTTTTCTTGCCATAATACAAATTCTAAGTAAAGAAATACGAGTGGCCATCATTACTTTAAGAAATGAAGGTCAGTCAGTGCGAAAAATTGAGCAAACTTTGAAACTGTTCCCAAGTGCAGTTGCAAAAACCATCAAGATCTACAAAGAAACTGTCTCACATGAGGACCGCCCCAGGAAAGGAAGACCAAGAGTCACCTCTGCTTCTGAGGATAAGTTTATCCGAGTCACCAGCCTCATAAATCGCAGGTTAACAGCAGCTCAGATTAGAGACCAGGTCAATGCCACACTGAGTTCTAGCAGCAGACACATCTCTACAACAACTGTTAAGAGGAGACTTTGTGCAGCCGGCCTTCATGGTAAAATAGCTGCTAGGAAACCACTACTAAGGACAGACAACATGCAGAAGAGACTTGTTTGGGCTAAAGAACACAAGGAATGGACATTAGACCAGTGGAAATCTGTGCTTTGGTCTGATGAGTCCAAATTTGAGATCTTTGGTTTCAACCACCGTGTCTTTGTGCGACGCAGAAAAGGTGAACGGATGGACTCTACATGCCTGGTTCCCACCGTGAAGCATGGAGGAGGAGGAGGTGTGATGGTGTGGGGGTGCTTTGCTGGTGACACTGTTGGGGATTTATTCAAAATTGAAGGCATACTGAAGCAGCATGGCTACCACAGCATCTTGCAGCGGCATGCTATTCCATCCAGTTTGCGTTTAGTTGGACCATCATTTATTTTTCAACAGGACAATGACCCCAAACACACCTCCAGGCTGTGTAAGAGCTATTTGACCAAGAAGGAGAGTGATGGGGTGCTACGCCGGATGACCTGGCCTCCACAGTCACCAGACCTGAACCCAATCGAGATGGTTTGGGGTGAGCTGGACCGCAGAGTGAAGGCAAAAGGGCCAACAAGTGCTAAGCATCTCTGGTAACTCCTTCAAGATTATTGGAAGACCATTTCCGGTGACTACCTCTTGAAGCTCATCAAGAGAATGCCAAGAGTGTGCAAAGCAGTCATCAAAGCAAAAGGTGGCTACTTTGAAGAACCTAGAATATAAGACATATTTTCAGTTGTTTCACACTTTTTTGTTAAGTATATAATTCCACATGTGTTAATTCATAGTTTTGATGCCTTCAGTGTGAATGTACAATTTTCATAGTCATGAAAATACAGAAAAATCTTTAAATGAGAAGGTGTGTCCAAACTTTTGGTCTGTACTGTATATTTGTGGCTGAACAGTGAGCGACACACTCAAACTGTTTTTTTTAGATACAAATGGCCCATAGAACTGCAAAACCTCACTTCTATTTCTCTGGCCTACACCAGACTATTTTCAACAGATATATTTGTGTCTGAAAAATCAGAGGCACACTTTTTTTTTTTGGGGGGGGCACCAAAAGGTTAATAAGACCCTGTATTTGTACATTGTGAAGGAGGAAAAAAAAAGAGGATTTAGATAAAAAAAAAAGATTTTTCCTGGCCCCCGGGACCTGGAGCTAAGTCCAGCAATTTCAGCAACAGGAGCAGCACACAGGACTGTAATGCAGCGTTTGCTGGTATAACCACTGCGTCTCCTATACAGCCTGCCTGCCTGCCTGATATACCTGGGATGGATATTAGTCCTGAGAAGGACTGTTTGTTTGATCTGGCAGCCTTTACAGACCCTACACTAACTATTTTGCAGGATATATCTCTCCCTAACTCAGCAGCGCTGTCCCTACACTGTCTGATCCGGAGCGACTGTGTCCAAGATGGCGGCGCCCCGTTTTAAATACTCGAGGTGACGCTGTGCGGCCAGCCAATCACTGTAATGCCCACAAACAACATGGCTGCGGCATTACAGTGACTGGCTGGCAATCCCTGCAAGTTCATTGGCTCTGTAAAGAGCGCCAAACAAGCAGGGCGGAGACCCGAGCTCCCGCCCGAGTAACCCGAAAATGCTCGGTGCTCGCCGAACATCCCGAGTAGCGTGATGCTCGGGCGAGTACCGAGCAGTGTCGAGCATGTTCGCTCAACACTAGTTATAAGTGATTGCCGTGTATGGAGTCGTGAAGGAATCTTTCCCCTAATATGGGACTATTAACATCTGCTTTTTGGGGGTTTTGCCTTCCTTTTTACCAACATGATAGGCGGTATGTTGAACTCAATGGACTTATGTCTGCCTTCAAACTAAAAAACCATAAAACACATTAGGATTATAGGTTGAATTCAATTGACTCATATCTTCTTTCATCCTTAAAACTAAGAATCTCTGGAATCTATTGGAGTAATGCCATTTTAGGATACGCTTCACAGTATTTGATTTCTAATGTTACTAAAATGTCTGCACTATAACAACAATGCACATTTGTCCACTCTTTAATGACACAGGGTATATTTAATAGAAAATTCAGCCCACTGTAATCTTAAAATTGTACTGGTGTGTGTTAGAACTCTCCTGTTAGTTTTTTTCTATTTTGCTGGTCACATGACCTTTTTGCCTATTTAATCCTGCTCCGCCCTTCTGGCCATGCTGGACTTCATTGTAGTTTCTACTCTAAAGCTAGCCAGGTGCTTTGTAACCTTTCTCAGTCAGTTTAGCTAGGTCTTTTGACCTTTATTTTCTATGTTGTGTGTTTGTCTTTTTACTGCTACAATTTCTGCTAGGAGGTGTCCATCTTTCTCCCAGTCCCTAGTTCTTGTAGGTATCCCTCCCTCACATCTATAGGTCTTCGTTCAGACTAGCTGAGGACTTTAGCGGGTTTGATCGCAGGATCAGGTTCCCCGTTACATCGTAGGGATCTAGCTTAGTTCTATTGTAGGGACAGATCTCCTGTCTTTCCTTAGTGCTTGTAGCCTATCATAACAGTGTGCCTATAGGTGAATCTTTAGTTCACTTCTAAGGCAGATTACACTTTGTCAGAACTTGCCTAATAAATGAGGCAGATACACATAGGTTCCCCCTGTGTAAAGGATCTCATTTATATCCAGACAATTTCTATAAAAGCATTTAGAATAATGTTTGTTTTTCATGTGCACAGTTGTGTGCGGAACAACCAGCCAAAATAAAAAAATATTTAACAGAGAACTTTAAAGAGTAAAGTATGAGAACAAGGACAAATAAAGGAGTGGCAGAAACCACGTTATGCTGATCAAGTTGTTACACGCATGCCGTTAGGTTCAGATAGGGCGAGACGGGTTTCAAGAATTCTTTGGAATCCTGGGGGAACCGTTACTCAGGGAGACTATAGGCTGGAGCTTCTCTCAGACACATGATAGATTCAACTGCTGACGTGACACATCTGACAAGAGTCTTTTTCAACAGGTTAACAGTGGTATTTAATCTGAAGCACGGCCAGTGCAATTCAGGGATATTACAGCAACAATCTTCATTACAGTACAGTCTGAGTTTCTTGAGCAACTGGCTCCTGTAACAATACAGTAGTTTCTTCAAAAGGCACAGTATTACAGTCTCTTCAGTAGCATAATTCAGCATAGATTAGATCTCTTAGCAGCACACTTCTATGCATACACAACCACAGGCTTTTCCTTCACAAGGACACAATAGTATACAGCATTCTTTATCCTGCATGGAGATGGAGCGGGGAGGGTTTGATGAGGGAGATGATCCCTGTGACAGAATTCCTTCCAGTCCTTATCTTCCTGCCCGATAATACTCTGCATTGTTAGTCCAGGGAGTTAAGCTGACCTGTGTTTAGTTTCTCTCTTGATCTGAATCCTGTTCAGTTGCCTTCTGTCAGATCCAGATAACACACCACCTTTCTCTTCGGCTTCAGCCAGACTATAATAACAAGTTCCCCACAAACCCCCTGGGACTCTGCTAAAACACTCCCTGTCTCCTTTGACTGTGTCAACCCCTCTAGTTGCTGGATGCTTCTGAAGCACAACACTTCCTGTCTCCTGTGCTTGTGTTATTTGTAACAGTTGCTGGATGCTTTTGAAGGACAAGCATTAGCAGGTTCAGACTAGACCAACAGGGGGCTGGTAGTTTCCAGAGGGCCCAGCCGCCCGGCAGAAACCGCCTTCCAATAGAAGGCCTTTTTCGATCTTGCACTACCACAGCTAAGCACTGCACTGCTCAGTTAAACTGTATCTACAGTGGCACACTCCCTTCTTCTATTGCTGTGCTGGTTCTAGACATTGCAGTTTGGACTGACAAGTCTGCAGAAGTGGTGAGTTGATTGATACTTCTACAGGAGTGGTGCCACTTATGCTGGCATTATTGATTGTGACACCTCTCTTGTATGCACTGATTTTCCCAGGCTACATATCATAAAAGCTGTAACGGCAGAACTTAATCTGTCACTGTTTACCTTCAGTATTATCTTAATACTCATAAAGCAATTGAGGAGAATGTTATAAAAGGTGCAGAGATTTATAATAAAATCATTGCATTCTCTTCTGCTATTATAAACTTATTAGCGAGCACAGTTATTGCAGTACATCAATATGTAGCACGCTATAGGTCAATTTTTTATATTATTGATTATTCCATGTTGTGCATTGCTATATTGTAACTAAGAAGTACTGTGTCTCCTATATTCTGCTCTGATCCTTGTTTATCTCCCGTGGGTTGACTGCTTTTCGTCAGTGGCTATTCTTTGTTTTGGTGATCGGTTCGCGGTGCGCATGCGCTGGAGGTACGCTGTTCTCGGCCCGGGCACGGCCGTCTCTCTCCTAGCTGCACACTTCCGGGGCACACATCATGTGCTTCCGTTATGTGCGTTGCCGGGTGACGGACGCTGCCCGCACCGACAATATTCGGCGTCCAGCGCATGCGCCGCTTTGCACTGATCACTTCTCTATTTCCGGTCACGTGACCTATGGTGCGGTCATGTGACCATGAATAAGACTTTAAAAAGGTCCTGGTCTCTTAAATACTCATGCCTCTTGAGAAAGCCCTCAGTTAAGGGGCGAAACGCGCGTCGAGGCTCTATTTGGGCCACCTGGTACCTTTAGTTCTCCTGTTCCTTGGTCTGTCTATTATCTTCATTTATATTTGTGACTGGTAAGCAATATCTGTGTTTGTATTGACACTTTATACACACCTGCACACTTGTGCGGACTTGTGCATATGTATGGTATATGTCATTTGCACTTTTCGTGCTTACCTCTCCTCCCTCTTCCTCTTTGGGGAAAAATTTTTTTTTCTGTTATATATACTCTGTATACACATTACTATGTGCTGCACTTTGTAACCTGTTATCTATTCTATGTCGCCATTTGTTGTGGCTGTTTTTATATTTGGTATCTAATAAAGCTATATTGATTTTATGCCTATATGTACTCTGCTTCTCCTGTCATATTTATATCTAATGTTGAGTAGGCTTGTGGTAACTATAAGCCATGCACTTTTTAGCTGGCTTTTTGTCACGATTATATAAAAAATGAAGGCCCTTCTGTGTATATATCATAAAAGCTGTAACGGCAGAACTTAATCTGTCACTGTTTACCTTCAGTATTATCTTAATACTCATAAAGCAATTGAGGAGAATGTTATAAAAGGTGCAGAGATTTATAATAAAATCATTGCATTCTCTTCTGCTATTATAAACTTATTAGCGAGCACAGTTATTGCAGTACATCAATATGTAGCACGCTATAGGTCAATTTTATGCACAGCCGAAGGAGGCCTAGAAAAGGAAGCCCCTACACTCTGCACACTCTCATATGAACATGACAAGATTCTAAATGAAAGATGACTCATTCCGTAGCGGCAGCAATTATTTTTGGTTCAGTTTTCCTCTCTCCAGAAGCAGACATTCTGTCTACAAGCAAATCTAAATTTAGTATTCTTTCACCCTTCCATAATGAAAAAAAAACACACAAAAAAACAAACAGAAATCTTTATACACAGTTCAAAATACCTAATGTGTACTCTATATAAAAAATGTTACCAATATAAATAAAGCTAAATTAACAGGAAATTAGTGTGGTATACTGTCATCACATATACAGTAAAATTCCTTGACATAAACAAGGTGTCTTTTGTCATATGTTTGATCAGTATACAGTACAGACCAAAAGTTTGGACACACCTTCTCATTTAAAGATTTTTCTGTATTTTCATGACTATGAAAATTGTACATTCACACTGAAGGCATCAAAACTATGAATTAACACATGTGGAATTATATACTTAACAAAAAAGTGTGAAACAACTGAAAATATGTCTTATATTCTAGGTTCTTCAAAGTAGCTGTGGCACCCCAGGGGTCTGGTTTCCACAGTAATAGCAATATTACGTCTGGGAGCAGGTGGGAGGTCTCCTGGTCAGGAATCCTATGCATGCCACACCTCCTGCCCAGTCCTGGGAGGGGAAGAACTTCCCCTATATAAAACTGGGGCTGAGGCAGGGTTAGTGAGAAAGAAGAGAAAGAGGAGAAGAGGAGTCCCAGACAGAGACATAGTCTGGTCTGGAGAGGAGCAGCTATAGGAAAGAAAGATCAGGAGCTCAGTGGGAGCGGTGCTAAAAGGAGTCAGGGGCTGGCAGCTGTAGAGCTCGCCCTGATTGAAGAATTATCACCGGACCCGGAGTCCGAGGCTGTGGGGACTAATCCTTACCCAGCAGCAGAAACCGACCGGCAGGGGATTTCAGGTCCTCTGGCCAAGAAACCCGAAGGCACGGTCACACGCAAGGGACCAGCACCGCCGTCGTGGAGCGGAAGCTACCAGAAGGCCCCGAGTCACCGGCCATACGGGTGAGCACCACACGGTACACTCAGGGACGTGGGCTACTTTTACCCGCCTCTAGCAAGGTAGCCAGAAGAGTACAATTAGTTGGGGAGGCCTACAACTCCGCCTGGCCAGGGGAGATCCCATCTGCTCACGGACTGACCAGGCCCAGATCGCTAGCCAGTACTCCGGGAGGGTCTATCTTTGCCACCAGTAAAGACCCTGAACTACACCGCACCGTCTCTGAGTGGTTCCTGCTACATGCATGCTATACTGCTACCCCCTTCAAACACGTCGGCTGCCCTGAGGCCATACCCCTCCCGTTGGGGGTTATACCATCTACACTGCACAATCGTACCACCGGCCTCAGCGGTCTGCCCTGCAGCGGCGGCCTCATAGCCGCATTCAACGGGTGGCGTAGTCGAACACCGTACCATCTTCTGCTAAACTCTGCCACTCAGCTTGACTCCCTAGGCACGGACCGGGTCACCGCCACGAGACCACTACCCCTATCAGATCCGGCTCCGGGTAGGCTCCCGCGTGCGCAACGCTGCGCGACTCAGGCCCAGGGGCGCGTCAACTTTGGCGTAGCCGGCAGGATTCCGTGCCCGCAACCACCGGTACTGCGTGCCTGAAAGAAGACTGTTAAACTTACCTGTGGTGAAGATTCCCGCCATCCGGCACCATCTTCTGCCTTCTTCCCGCCATCCATGAAGTTTTCCCGCCATCCGGCGCCATCTTCTGCCTTCTTCCCGCCATCCGTGGAGTTTTCCCGCCGTTGGACGCCATCTTGAAGACGCCGCGCGGGAAGAAGAGGGGCGTGGACTCCGAAAGCGCGCGAGAACTGAAGCCCCGCCTCACGTCTGGACGTTGCGTAAGGTCCTGGAAGGAGCCCAGCAGACGCCGACGTCACCGGAGCGCGACGGAAGGTCCTCAACCCTGACGATCCACTGCGGAGCCGCGGCCTACGGAAGAGGATCATCACAAGGTAGGCCACGGTCCACTAGGGGGGAGGAGGATGTCGGATACGGAGGAGAGCTTCACCGCCACAGCCGCCGCCAGCGCCACCGCTGCTGCGGTCATGCCTTTCACCATGCCCTATATCCCAGGGGCAGCCTGGCTACCCCAGTACTCAGGGGAGTCACATACCCTGAATGACTTTAGAGAAAAGCTGGATAGCCTCTTCCAGGTGTACCCCCTCACAGAAGAGCAAAAAGTGAGCATCCTGGTGGCCCAACTAACCGGGGCAGCCCAAAGGGAGGTAAAGTCCTGGCCACCTGGGAGGAGGACTGTCGCAGGGATATTAACCCGGCTGAAGGACACCTTTGATACCCGCACCTCAGCCGAGATTAAGCTTAGATTCTACGGGTGCAAACAGCGAGCACATGAGAATATAAGGGACTATGCACTAAACCTACAAGAGGCCCTGAGAGCCATTAAGCAGACCGACCCTGACGGCGTGGGAAACGAGGACAGGCTGTTGACCGAACAATTTATAGAGGGACTATATTGCAATGCCCACCGAACCCAGTTGCGGGCAATGGCCTTACAGGATCCTCATCTGGACTTTGCACAGTTCAAGGACAGAGCCATCCGGGTGCTCCGAGAACCGACACCAGGTGGCGCTGTGACCCACAGACGCCCTATTACCACTTACCACCAGGAGACGGCGCCCTTGTCGGCAGGGCCTGTGGGGGCTGATGCGCAGGCTTTAAACAATGACTCGGCTACAGACCTGCACCATCAGGTCCAAGAGCTAACTAAAAGCGTTGCTGCGCTAACCCGAACTGTGCAGTCTTTACAGGTTTCTACTCCAGGGAAGATCCAGCTGGCATCCGGACCGGAGGATATCCCGTGGCGACGACCAAGGAGGACCCCACCAGCCAGAGGAAGACACAGCGACCGATACAACGAGGACGGACAACCCATCTGCCGCCGCTGCAATCAACCCGGACATATGGCAAGGTACTGTCCTTTAAACTGGCACAACCTGGGGTAGAGGACCAACCCCTAGGAATAAGATCACCAGGCCCATCGAACTGGCGTGACAAATATGTGGGAGGACGTCCAGTCTTGCCTGTGGTACTGGATGGCATTCCTATGAGTGCCCTACTGGACACCGGGTCACAGGTCACCACCATCCCGTACGTGCTCTTCAAGCAGTACTGGAATGACTCGGATATAACCCGCTACCCTGACGACGACTTGAGTATCATCGCCAGCAATGGTCAGCCCGTGCCACAGATCGGATTTAAAGAGGTGACCATTAAAATCGGTAAAGTCGAACTGGCAGCACAGGGACTGATCATTGTGGACATTGACAAGCGCGAGAGTCACCCAAAGATAACTCTAGGAACTAATGTAATTGAAAATTGTCTTGCAGAGGTGATTCTCATTTTACAGCAGGTTGCCAAGAACGCCAGCTCCGGCCAGCAGCGAGTGCTCCAAAAAGAGATCCGGGCACTGATGCGACGGCAACAGGTGGAACTCTCCGGTGGTGAGATTGGTAGCGTGAGAATGTGTGACCCTTTCCCTATTGCCATGCCCCCGAAAAGTGAAATGATGATTTGGTGCCGGGCAGCTATTGGTCTGAGAGGTAGAGATTACCAGGCAATGGTAGAACCAGTCTACTCAGACAGTAGGTCCAGCATTTTGACGGCACGGGGGGTGGTTGATGTACGCCATGGGAGGGTGCCCGTTCGCATAATAAATATCGGGAAGAGGGAAGTGTACCTGCCCCGGTATGCTACGCTAGCCAAATTGTATACCATCAACCAAAATTCTGTACAGACCGTGGAACCCTTGCCTCCATCTCATCCAGAGGAAGGTAACGGCTCTAAGAAACCAATGGAGGACTGGTGTCGGCAACTACATTTGGGTACTGACTCCACTCCCTCACACCAGAAACAGGGAGTCTATCGGGTGGTTCAAGAGTACGAGAGAGTGTTTAGTAAACACCCGTTAGACTTCGGGCGAGTAAAGGGGGTAGAACACCACATCCCCACGGGAGACCATCCTCCCATAAAGGAGAGATACCGACCCGTACCCCCTGCACACTACCAACACGCCAAGGGGATGCTTAGAGACATGAAGGAGGCTGGGGTAATCAGGGATAGCTGTAGCCCCTGGGCAGCTCCACTAGTCTTGGTTAAAAAAAAAGACAACACCATGAGAATGTGTGTAGACTACCGGAAAATCAACCGTATCACACACAAAGATGCGTACCCCTTACCAAGGATAGAGGAGTCTTTGGCTGCTTTAAAATCTGCTAACTTCTTCTCCACTTTGGATCTCACTAGCAGGTACTGGCAGGTTCCTGTAGCAGAGGCGGACCGGGAGAAGACCGCTTTCACCACCCCGATGGGACTTAGCGAGTTTACCTGCATGCCGTTCGGACTCTGCAACGCACCAGGAACCTTCCAACGATTGATGGAATGCTGTCTGGGACACCGGAACTTTGAGACGGTCCTGCTGTACCTGGATGATGTTATAGTTTATTCCAAAACCTACGAGGACCACCTGAAACACCTGGCGGAAGTGTTTGAAGCCCTGGCAAACTACGGTCTGAAGGTGAAACCGTCGAAGTGTCACCTGCTAAAACCAAAAGTGCAGTACCTGGGACACGTGGTGAGTGCTGACGGAGTGGCTCCCGACCCTGATAAGATCACCGCGATTAAGGAATGGCCAAGACCCTCCAGCGTAAAGGAAGTGCGGCAGTTCCTCGGGTTGGTAGGCTACTACCGAAGATTCATTCCCGGTTTCACCAAAAAGGCAGCTCCTATGCAGGACCTCCTGATAGGCCAGTCCAGGAAGGCCAAGAACCAGAAGCCGCCCTTCAGATGGGAGAAGCTGGAAGAAGAGTCCTTCCGCCAGCTGAAGATGGCCCTCACGGGGGATGAAATCCTGGCGTACCCTGATTACAGCCAGTCCTTTATCCTCTACACCGACGCAAGTAACATCGGGCTAGGAGCCGTACTGTCCCAGATCCAGCAGGGGAAAGAACGGGTAATTGCTTACGCCAGCTGAAAACTACGACCCACCGAAAGAAACCCTGAGAATTACAGCTCATTCAAGCTAGAGTTCCTGGCAGTGGTGTGGGCAGTCACCGAACGCTTTAGGCACTACCTCGCCTCTTCCCGGTTCACCGTGTACACTGATAACAACCCATTGACACATCTGGACACTGCAAGACTCGGCGCCCTGGAGCAGAGATGGATGGCCCGTCTGTCCAACTATGAATTTACGATCAAATACCGGGCAGGACGCTCCAATACCAACGCGGATGCCTTGTCCAGAATACCAAACCTACCGGACGTAGGGGAAGATCCAGAGGAACTGGAAGAAGTTGAACTCCCCGCGTTCCACCGTCATGGGACTATCCAGTATTCCCACCGTGTAAGGGGTAAGCAATCCGCTACGTTTAACCCCTTACCTCATTACAACTGGGCGGAAGCGCAGGACAGTGACCCCGCTGTCCGACTGGTGAAGGAGATGCTGACTCAGCCAGATGCCCGCCTTGACCCAGACGCTCCGGAGGAGACCAAGCAACTGTGGGTTGAGAAGAGTCGACTGTTCCTTTACAAGGGGAAGTTGTGCCGCAGAATGGTTAACTCCCGGACGCATGAACTGATCTGGCAAGTAGTGGTGCCAAGAAGAGACGCGGCTATGGTACTGGAGGCATACCACAACGGAACTGGGCACTTCGGATGGAAGAAGCTAGAGTTCCTGCTGCGCGGGCGGTTCCATTGGGTAGGCATGAGAGGAACCATCGAGAGGTGGTGCAGAGACTGTGGCCCATGCAACCTAAGAAGGAAGGACCGTGCTAGCCAGAAGACTCCCCTGCAGTCCATCGTCACCAAGCAGCCGTTGGAACTGGTAGCCTTGGATCATGCAAAACTGACCCCCAGCAGAAGTGGCTACGTCTATGCGTTAACCATCGTGGATCACTACTCCCGGTTCTTGGTTGTCGTCCCCGTCAAGGACTTAACGGCTCAAACAGCAGCTAGAGCCTTCCAGCAGCACTTCTGCCGTCCACACGGATACCCAGAGCAGGTGCTGATGGACCAGGGACCTGCCTTTGAAGCGGAGGTCTTCCAGGAGTTCTGCACTCTGTATGGCTGCCGGAAGATAAGAACAACACCCTATCATCCACAAACCAATGGACTCTGTGAGAAAATGAACCAGGTGGTGATAGATCTTCTGAAAACATTGCCCCTGGAAGAACGCAGTCTGTGGCCTGAGAAACTGCCTGATCTGGTGGACCTATACAACCACATCCCTGTAGGTTCTACCAACTGTACCCCGGCTTACCTAATGAGAGCAAGACCTGGTAAGCTGCCTGTTGATCTGGAAATGGGAGTCCTGACACCCGAGGACACTTCACCAGAAGCAGACTGGGACACGGAGAGGCAGCAGCAGTACCGGAAAGTACAGGAGAGCGTGGAGCGAAGTCTCTGTCAAGCTAGAGAAAGACAGGAGAAGACTTACAACCAGTATGCTCCCGCTGTTCCCCTGGTACCTGGAGAGCAGGTCTTGAAGAGGAAGAGACGGCTCCACAAGTTGGACGACCAGTGGGAGAAGGACCCGTACACCGTACTGCCCTCAAGCCATGAGAACCCGAAAGTCTGCACAATAAGTAAGGATGGAGGAGAGACCACAGCCATTGTATCCCGAGATCACCTGAAGAAGTGTCCCGAACAGTTACGGAACCCTGAAGAAGAACAAGAAGACCCTCGACCCGCAGAGGAAAGGGAAGATATGGTCAGTACTGTGCTCGGAGACTTCCCTCGGTCTTGGATTCAGGTCAATGGCGCTGTTGTGGTACCCATCCTCACCTTCCTCCAACCAGCATCTCAAGTACCTACGGAGAAACAGGTAGAGCTGGAAGAGCAGCCGGTCCAGGAGGCAGAAGACCCCACACAAGCAGACCAGGAGGATCAACCCTCTGCTTATAGTGAGCCTGCCGTGCCCCTAGTGAGCCAAAGAGCCCGTAGACAGCTGCCCAGTTTACCTTTGACAGCCCCTACACCCTGTAGCTCAGGACCAGTCAGTCAGCTCCGTAGGTCTACTAGGGTCACTAGAGGCCAGTTGCCCGTACGTTGAAGGATTTAAAGTGCTCAAACTGTTTTATTTGTATTTACCTGTTTATTGTTGCTTGTAAATAATTATGTATTTCTAGTTATTTTATAGGTGTTGTTTATGGATTATCCGGAATCCTTTGTACATATGTTTGGAGCGTAACCCAGGAACGGACTTAAGACTGTTAAAGACTCGGGGCAGGACAGACCCCTACCTGGTTACGGCTCCCTGTTCTTTGGTGAAATGGACACCCTTGTTTTCTTCAAAAACTGCACCCGGTTGCGGACACGCCGTGACCATCCTAATGTGTTTTTCTTTATTGTACTGTTTCTGTTTATAACTTGTTATGTTTACAAAAGTAAGTTTAGTCCCGGAGTACTAAATTTCACTAGGGGGGAATGTGGCACCCCAGGGGTCTGGTTTCCACAGTAATAGCAATATTACGTCTGGGAGCAGGTGGGAGGTCTCCTGGTCAGGAATCCTATGCATGCCACACCTCCTGCCCAGTCCTGGGAGGGGAAGAACTTCCCCTATATAAAACTGGGGCTGAGGCAGGGTTAGTGAGAAAGAAGAGAAAGAGGAGAAGAGGAGTCCCAGACAGAGACATAGTCTGGTCTGGAGAGGAGCAGCTATAGGAAAGAAAGATCAGGAGCTCAGTGGGAGCAGTGCTAAAAGGAGTCAGGGGCTGGCAGCTGTAGAGCTCGCCCTGATTGAAGAATTATCACCGGACCCGGAGTCCGAGGCTGTGGGGACTAATCCTTACCCAGCAGCAGAAACCGACCGGCAGGGGATTTCAGGTCCTCTGGCCAAGAAACCCGAAGGCACGGTCACACGCAAGGGACCAGCACCGCCGTCGTGGAGCGGAAGCTACCAGAAGGCCCCGAGTCACCGGCCATACGGGTGAGCACCACACGGTACACTCAGGGACGTGGGCTACTTTTACCCGCCTCTAGCAAGGTAGCCAGAAGAGTACAATTAGTTGGGGAGGCCTACAACTCCGCCTGGCCAGGGGAGATCCCATCTGCTCACGGACTGACCAGGCCCCGATCGCTAGCCAGTACTCCGGGAGGGTCTATCTTTGCCACCAGTAAAGACCCTGAACTACACCGCACCGTCTTTGAGTGGTTCCTGCTACCTGCATGCTATACTGCTACCCCCTTCAAACACGTCGGCTGCCCTGAGGCCATACCCCTCCCGTTGGGGGTTATACCATCTACGCTGCACAATCGTACCACCGGCCTCAGCGGTCTGCCCTGCAGCGGCGGCCTCATAGCCGCATTCAACGGGTGGCGTTGTCGAACACCGTACCATCTTCTGCTAAACTCTGCCACTCAGCTTGACTCCCTAGGCACGGACCGGGTCACCGCCACGAGACTACTACCCCTATCAGATCCGGCTCCGGGTAGGCTCCCGCGTGCGCAACGCTGCGCGACTCAGGCCCAGGGGCGCATCATAGCCACCTTTTGCTTTAATGACTGCTTTGCACACTCTTGGCATTCTCTTGATGAGCTTCAAGAGGTAGTCACCGGAAATGGCTTTCACTTCACAGGTGTGAAGGCAACTTCTTCTTGATGAGTTCATGCTTTTCACTGGAAAACAGACAACAACATAAAGTTAGTATAAAAATCAAGCTATGAACAAACTTCTAGAACACTAATTAACACAAAACTATATTGAGAACTGCTCAGTTCAAGTACTAATCTAAAGAAATTAATGAGATGACACGTCGCATTTACCAACACGTGCTATAAATAAGATACCAAAAATCTCAAAAACTAGAGCCAATCTGGCAAAACTGATTGCATATTCAGAATCAGCACCCCAAAAATACCCCAAATTCATTAAAATATCTTTGGCACCAGAAAAAAATTTTTTTTTGTTGACCTGTGTAATAAGTACAGTGACAGTGTTGGTTACTCTACTTGTCATTTAGTGTTAAAATAAAGGATTTATTGAAAAAAAAATTGGCGTGGGGTTCCTCGTAATTTTAGTCTCTAGCGGAGGTTAAGCAGACGGCTGGGGCAGATGTTTGAAGCCTGGGAAGGGGGTAATACCCACGGAGTCACTGCGGTTACTGGCCTGCCACTCCACATTTTGTCAGCCAACGGTGATGTCCCTTCAGCTGTGTTACAGCGATGAACCCATCGTCTAACAGTACTGACATCCACTGTTGCATCACCGTACACATTTTTCAGTCTCTCATGAACTCGAATGGGCGTTTCACCTTCTGCATGCAAGAATTCAATCACAGAACGTTGTCTAATATGAACACCGATGTCAGCCATTTTGCAAACGGATACAGTCCTGCCACCTGTTAGTGCAGGAAGTTGCAATTGCTGTGGATTGGAGAAGAAGGTTTGAGGAATTGTGCCAAATTCGAATATTTAACATAACTACTTATTTAAGGAGAAAAAAAAAAAAGTTTTTTAGCTCATAAATCGGCCAATTCATGTGGCATGTTAGGCAGAGTAGTTACCCATCAAGGGGACGTTACCTTGCCATGGTTGATGGACACACATGAATTGGCCAATTTATGCGCTAAAAACCTTCATTGTTTGTAAGTACTTGTTGCTAAGCAAAACAGTTTAGATCTAATATTTTCATTATTTTCATTGTTAAGACGTATCTTGGCCATATGGAGTGCTGCTGCATTCTTTTGATATAATTTATAGTTACGGTAGCTGGCACCAGTTCACACTAGGAGGTGCTGGTCAGGTTTCTCTTGTTATCTATCTATATTTATAATATAACCAGCCAAGCGTCCCTCTGTCTGAAGCCTCTACAGACTGCGCATGCGCGACGCGCAGGCTGGCTCCGGACTGAAGAATGCATGGAGCCGTTACAGGTAAGAGGAGTGTATGGCGCTGGAGATCGCGGTATGCGTAGACACTGAACGCATACCGCAATCTCTGGCACCATACTTACATTCTTACCTTACCGGGAGGAGCGTTGCTGTGGTGCCTCTTCTGGCCGGAGACCGGGGATGGAGTGACATTTGCAGTGTGTCTTCAGCAAAATGGCGCCGGACAGCGCCATGCTCCGGTGCCGCACTCCTCCTCGGCCTCCGGCAGAACAGGACACAGCAGTGCTAGAGCACAGGGAAGAAAGGTGAGTATAAGTGTTTATTTTTTTTGTATGTGTGCAGAGGATTACCATGCATACCAGGATTGGGAGGTGAGGGGGCCACACATACCAGGATTTGGGGATGAGGGGTACCATGCATACCAGGATTGGGGGGCGAGGGGGCCACACATTCCAGGATTGGGGGATGAGGGGTACCATACATACCAGGATTGAGGGATGAGGGGGCCACACATACCAGGATTGGGGGGATGAGGGGACCATGCATACAAGGATTGGGGGATGAGGGGACCATGCATACCAGGATTGGGGGTGAGGAGACCATGCATACAAGGATTGGGGGTGAGGAGACCATGCATACTAGAATTGAGGGATGAGGGGGCCACGCATACTGGGATTGGGGGATGAGGTGTACCATACACACCAGGATTGGGGGATGAGGGGTACCATGCATACCAGGATTGGGGGATGAGGGGTACCATGCATACCAGGATTGGGGGATGAGGAGTGCCATGTATACCAGGATAGGGGATGGGGGGTGCCATGCATACGAGGTTTGGGGATGAGGAGTACCATGCATATCAGGATTGGGGGGTGAGGGGGCCACACATACCAGGATTGGGGGATGAGGGGTCCACACATACATATGATTGAGGGATGAGGGGGCCACACATACCAGGATTGGGGGGGATGAGGGGACCATGCATACCAGGATTGGGGGATGAGGGGACAATGCATACCAGGATTGGAGGTGAGGGGGCCACACATACCAGGATTGGGGGATGAGGTGTACCATACATACCAGGATTGGGGGATGAGGGGTACCATGCATATCAGGATTGGGGGATGAGGAGTGCCATGCATACCAGGATAGGGGATGGGGGGTGCCATGCATACCAGGATTGGGGATGAGGAGTACCATGCATACCAGGATTGGGGGGTGAGGGGGCCACACATACCAAGATTGGGGGATGAGGGGTACCATACATACGATTGAGGGATGAGGGGGCCACACATACCAGGATTGGGGGGATGAGGGGACCATGCATACCAGGATTGGGGGATAAGGGGACCATGCATACCGGGATTGGAGGTGAGGGGGCCACGCATACCAGGATTTGGGGATGAGGGGTACCATACATACCAGGATTGGGGGATGAGGTGTACCATGCATACCAGGATTGGGGGATGAGGTGTACCATACATACCAGGATTGAGGGATGAGGGGTACCATACATACCAGGATTGGAGGATGAGGAGTACCATGCATCCAAGGATCGGGGGATGAGGGGTACCATGCATACCAGGATTGGGGTATGAGGAGTGCCATGCATACCAGGATAGGTGATGGGGGTGCCATGCATACGAGGATTTGGGATGAGGGGGGCCATGCATACCAGGATTGGGGGAAGAGGGGCGCCATGAATACCAGGATTGAGGGGTGAGGGGTACCATACATACCAGGATTGAGGGGTGAGGGGTACCATGCATACCAGGATTGGGGGATGAGGGGTACCATGCATACCAGGATAGGGATCTGGGGGGGCCATGCATACCAGGATAGGGATGAGTGGTACCATGTATACCTGGATAGGGATGAGGGGTACCATGCATACCAGGATGAGGGATGAGGGAGCCATGCATACCAGGATGAGGGGCACCATGCATGCCAGGATTGGGGATGAGGGGTGCCATGCATGCCAGGATTGGGGATGAGGGGTGCCATGCATACCAGGATTGGGGATGAGGGGTGCCAAGCTTACCAGGATTGTGGGAGAGGGGTGCCATGCATACAGGATTGGAGGTGAGGGGTGCCATGCGTACCAGGATTGGAGGTGAGGGGTGCCATGCATACCAGGATAGAGATGAGGCATGCCATGCATACCAGGATAGGGATGAGGGGTGCCATGCATACCAGGATTAGTAGTGAGAGGTGCCATGCATACCAGGATTGAGGTGAGGGGTGTCATGTGTACCAGGATTGAGGGTGAGGGGTGCCATGCGTACCAGGATTGAGGGTGAGGGGTGCCATGCATACCAGGATTGAGGGTGAGTGGTGGCATGTGTACCAGGAATGGGGGTGAGGGGTGCCATGCATACCAGGATAGGGATGAGGCGTGCCATGCATACCAGGATAGGGATGAGGGCAGCACATAACAGAATGGGGGAACAGGATTGGGGAGCACAAATACCAGGATGGGGGCAGCACAAATACCAGGATGGGGGCAGCACAAATACCAGGATGAGAGCAGCACAAATACCAGGATGGGGGCAGCACATACCAGGATGGGAGACCATATACCAATAAAAATGCTCGCCACCCGGGCGTAGAATGGGCTCAATAGCTAGTATATATATATATGCGTACCAGGATTGAGGGTGAGGGGTGCCATGCGTACCAGGAATGGGGGTGAGGGGTGCCATGCATACCAGGATAGGGATGAGGTGTTCCATGCATACCAGGATAGGGATGAGGGCAGCACATAACAGTATGGGGGAACAGGATTGGGGACCCGTAACACAGGGTGGGCCATTTATATGGATACACCTAAATTAAATGGGAATGGTTGGTGATATCAACTTCCTGTTTGTGGCACATTAGTAAATGGGAGGGGGGAAACGTTTCCAGATGGGTGGTGACCATAGCGGCCATTTTGAAGTTGGCCAATTTGGATCCAATTTTATTTTTTTCAATGGGAAGAGGGTCATGTGACACATCAAACTTATTGAGAATTTCATAAGAAAAACAATGGTATGCTTGGTTTTAATGTAACTTTATTCTTTCATGAGTTTGTTACAAGTTTATGACCACTTATAAAATGTGTTCAAAGTGCTGTCCATTGTGTTAGATTGTCAATGCAACCCTCTTCTCCCACTCTTGACACACTGATAGCAACACTGCAGAAGAAATGCTAGCACAGGCTTCCAGTATCCGTTGTTTCAGATGCTGCACATCTCGTATCTTCACAGCATAGACAATTGCCTTCAGATGACCCGAAAGATAAAAATCTAATGGGGGGTCAGATCAGGAGACCTTGGTGGCCATTCAACTGGTCCACGACGACCAATCCACTTTCCAGGAAACTGTTCATGTAGGAATGCTCTGACCTGACACCCATAATGTGGTGGTGCACCATCTTGTTGGAAAAACTCAGGGAACGTGCCATCTTCAGGGCATAAAGAGGGCAACACATCATCATGTAGCAATTTCAGATATTCAGTGGCATTGAGGTTTCTATTGATGAAGAATGGCCCCACTATCTTTCTACCCCATATACCACACCATACCATCAAGATACATATACAGTATATATATAAAATTATACAGTTCTGCTCAAAAGTTTACATACCCCGGCAGAATTTTTACTTTCTTGGCCTTGTTTCAGAGAATATGAATGATAACAAAACGTTTTCTCCACTCATGGTTATTGGTTGGGTGAAGCCATTTATTGTCAAACTACTGTGTTTTCTTTTTTTAAATCTTAATGAAAACCAAAAACATCCAAATGACCCTGATCAAAAGTTCACATACCCTTGTGATTTTGGCCTGATAACATGCACAGAATTTGACACAAATAGGTTTGAGTGGCTACTAATGGAAACATCCTCACCTGTGACCAGTTTGCTTGTAATCAGTGTGTGTGCATAGAAGCTGAGTGAGTTTCTGCAATCCAGACAGACACTTGCATCTTTCATCCAGGCACTGACGTTTCTGGATTGTGAGTCATGGGGAAAGCAAAAGAATTGTCAACGGACCTACGGGAAAAGGTAGTTGAACTGTATAACACAGGAAATGATACAAAAAAATATCCAAGGAATTGATAATGCCAGTCAGCAGCGTTCAAACTGTGATTAACAAATGGAAAATCAGGGGCTCTGTAAAAACCAAACCACAGTCAGGTAGACCAACAAAAATTTTGGCCACAACTGCCAGGAAAATTGTTCGGGATGCAAAGAAAAACCCACAAATAACATCAGCTGAAATTCAGGACTCTGAAAACTAGCGGTGTGGCTGTTTCAATATGCACAATAAGGAGGCACTTGAAGAAAAATGGGCTGCATGGTCGAGTCGCCAGTCGTCAAAACTTCTGGAACAAGGTAATTTAGAGTTACGAGACCAAAGTTTAACTTTTTGGCCACAACCATAAACCTTACATTAGGAGAGAGGTCAACAAGGCCTATGATGAAAGGAACACCATTTTTCTGTTTTGGGGATGTGTGAGCTACAAAGGCACAGGAAACTTGGTAAAAGTTGAAGGAAAGATGAATTCAGCACCTTATCAGCAAATACTGGAGGCAAATTTGAACTCATCAGCCTGGAAGCTGCGCATGGGACATACTTGGACGTTCCAACATAACAATCATCTAAAACACAAAGTCAAGTCGACCTGTCATTGGCTACAGCAGAACAAAGTGAAGGTTCTGGAGTGGCCATCTCAGTCTCCTGACCTCAATATAATTGAGCCACTCTGGGGAGATCTCAAGCACGCAGATCATGCTAGACAGCCCAGGAATTTACAGGACTTAAAGGCTTTTTGCCAAGAAGAATGGGCAGCTTTACCATCTGAGAAAATAAGGAACCTCATCCACAACTACCACAAAAGGCTTCAAACTGTCATTGAATTTAGAGGGGGCAATACATGGTATTAAGAACTGGGGTATGTGAACTTTTGATCAGGGTCATTTGGATGTTTTTGGTTGTCCCTCCTCCATGCTTCACGGTGGGAACTAGGCATGTAGAGACCATCCGTTCACCTTTTCTGCGTCGTACAAAGACACGGTGGTTGGAACCAAAGATCTCAAATTTGGACTCATCAGACCAAAGCACAGATTTCCACTTGTCTAATGTCCATTCCTTGTTTTCTTTAGCCCAAACAAGTCTCTTCTGCTTGTTGCTTGTCCTTAGCAGTGGTTTCCTAGCAGCTATTTTACCACGAAGGCCTGCTGCACAGTCTCCTCTTAACAGTTGTTGAAGAGATGTGTCTGCTGCTAGAACTCTGTGTGGCATTGACCTGGTCTCTAATCTGAGCTGCTGTTAACCTGCGATTTCTGAGGCTGGTGACTCGGATAAACTTATCCTCAGAAGCAGAGGTGACTCTTGGTCTTTCTTTCCTGGGGCGGTCCTCATGTGAGCCATTTTCTTTGTAGCGCTTGATGGTTTTTGCAACTGCACTTGGGGACACTTTCAAAGTTTGCCCAATTTTTCGGACTGACTGACCTTAATTTCTTAAAGTAATGATGGCCACTCGTTTGTTTTTACTTAGCTGCTTTTTTCTTGCCATAATACAAATTCTAACAGTCAATTGAGTAGGACTATCAGCTGTGTATCCACCAGACTTCTGCACATCACAACTGATGGTCCCAACCCCATTTATAAGGCAAGAAATCCCACTTATTAAACCTGACAGGGCACACCTGTGAAGTGAAAAACATTTCCGGTGACTACCTCTTGAAGCTCATCAAGAGAATGCCAAGAGTGTGCAAAGCAGTCATCAAAGCAAAAGGTGGCTACTTTGAAGAACCTAGAATATAATACATATTTTCAGTTGTTTCACACTTTTTTGTTATGTATATAATTCCACATGTGTTAATTCATAGTTTTGATGCTTTCAGTGTGAATGTACAATTTTCATAGTCATGAAAATACAATAAAATCTTTAAATGAGAAGGTATGTCCAAACTTTTGGTCTATACTATATATATATATATATGTATTTATATATATATATATACATATCTATCTATCTATCTATCTATCTATCTATCTATCTATCTATCTATCTATATATATATTGTGACAAAGTCACTGGTATGATATATGAGGGGAGGTATGTGTCACGCAGGTGTGGTAGCCTGTGTGAAATGAAACCAATAAAATTTCTGCCAGCATGTTATATGCTGGGGGTTAACTTTTAAAGCGTGTGTTTTTTTGGGAATGACATAGAGATGGGAGGGAAGTCATTCCCGTTATCTCCACCTCAGGGTGTGGCTGAGCAAGGTTTAAATGCTCAGTCACCATTTTTTTTTTCTGCTGTTGAGTTTGGAGTGGCAAAGACTCCAGACTGGAAGGCCACAGCTTAGAGAGGAGCTGAAAGCTGGGAATACAACCTGTGTGGGCGAACCCCACACCCCTATGGACTGTGCTTTTGTTTATCTTTTGTTTTGTTGTTTTGCCAGTAAGGCTGTGTTTATTTTTGCTGGAGCTGCAGGGTTTTATGCCATACAATAAAGCCTGCAGAGAAAACACGGTTCCTGAGTCTACTTCCGGAAGTGGCCGAGTGAGGCGTCTTACCACAGTTGGTGCGAGAGTGAGTACAAGATTCTAGGAAAAATAGAGAGAGGAAAGGCAAGGGACAATGCAGGCACCAAGCATGTTAAATAATCAAGTATAGAAACAGTTTGATGGAAACATATTGAAAAGATTTTTATTATAGTTAGGACAAACAACACCATTGATTAAAAACAATATTTAAAAGACATGTAAAAAGACATGTAGACAAAAATATCCCCTTATAGACATTAACATTCAGTGCCGATAAGATCTTGAATATCTATGGAATATCTGTGGAAAATTTTGATTAATATAATATATAGTCTAGTACATCTGATAATACAGTCATATAGTTTAAATAGATATTTTGGGGTCACTATAGATATTGCTATTTTGATAAATGATTTAAGCAAATAGACAGATACACTCCATAAAAATATCAAAAATAAAGACCAGGGAAATGTCTAAACAGACATGGAGAGGTGGAAAGAAAGAGCCCAAAAAACAAAAAAGGTGAAAATGTACCAACCATGTAGATCCACAGTAGAGTAAAGGAGAAATCAGCAATGCATGACCCTACGCGTTACGCCATTGGAGAATGGCTTCCTCAGGGGTATAAAGTCAATGTCCCACAAATCCAATCATATTTTTAATCAATGGTGTTGTTTGTCCTAACTATAAGAAAAATCTTTTCAATATGTTTCCATCAAACTGTTTCTATACTTGATTATTTAACGTGCTTGGTGCCTGCATTGTCCCTTGCCTTTCCTCTCTCTATTTGTCTTTATTGGGACTTTGGCACAAGTATGTGCTGGTTATATGGTGGTGCTGGGTCTCATTTCTTTAGCCCAAGATTCTAGCAACATGTGTACCTATGACAGAGACCGGTGGATGTCTTGGGTGAAGGCTGCCAGCCAGCAGGAGACGTCTGACAGCATGGAAGAGCTAAATAAGCAGCTTGTGCAGAGCCAGCAGAGCATGCAGCAGCAGCACTTGCAAAGTTAGCAGAGCATGCAGCAGCAGCACCGTGAGCAGCTACAGCAGCAACAAGAGGCCACTAAGCTGCTGATACAACAGGTTCAGCTCCAGAAACAGCAGCAACAGGATCAGCATCGCCAACAGCAACAGCAGATTGAGTTACTTACAGAGGCGATCCATGGCAAGGCGACGGCTCCGACAAGTCCAGGTGATAACGCATATGTCAGGAAGACGGTAAGGAGAGCGTTACAGAAGATGACCCCGAGGGATGATGTTGAGGCGTTCCCGACTGTTTAGGAGAGGGTGGCGGAACGGGAGAAATTGCCGCTGGAGCAGTGGGCGGAAGTTCCGGCGCCATATTTGACTGGGGAGCTACAGAAGTCTTATTATGATCTGACTTTACAAGATACAAAGGAATACATGAAATTAAAAACCGAAATATTGGCATGCTCAGGAGTGACTATGTCTGTCAGAGCACAAAGGGTCCACCACTGGGCGTATGCTGGCGACAGACCTCCACGCTCACAGATGTTTGACTTGTTACATCTTGTCCAGAAATGGCTGCAGCCAGAGTCTTCCTCTCCTGCCCAGCGGATCGTTGAGCGTGTGGTGATGGACAGGTTCATCCATTCCCTACCCAGGCCTGTGCAGACCTGGGTTGCCCAGGGCGACCCCCGGAACGCAGACGACCTCGTAGGTCTGGTCGAGAGGTACCAAGGGCTCGAAAAATCCCTGGGGAAACCCGAGATAGCCATCTCCCCTTACTGGAGTTCCCAAAAGGGGGTGGGTTCACCATAGAAGGGGTTCAGAGCCACAACTGGGTGGTGTCCCACTTCCACTGAAGGGGCTGCAAGGACTGTTGTGAAGGATGTGATCTGTTGGCGATGTCGCAATCCGGGACACATAGCTGCCCAGTGCTATATGTCTGCTGAGCCAATGGACTGCAGCCTAGGCAGACAATGTTCATACTATGCTTACCCAGCCTGCAGTGTGGACTGTCAATCCAGCGAGGGGCCGCAGGCGTGTGCCATGTCCGTTAATGGAGTGATGGTCCTGGGGCTGTTGGACTCCGGGAGTCTGGTGACCTTGATCAGTGCCACCCTTGCCCACCAGCTGATCCCCACCAGATCTGTAGGTGTCCGTTACGTACATGGGAACTCCAAGAACTACCCGATGGCCAGAATAACAGTCGGAACAGACTGTGGCGCCCGATCCCACAAGGTCGGGGTGGTCAAGGACCAGATACATCCCATCATATTTGGGCGCAATTTTCCCTTGTTCTGGGACTTGTGGGGAAAGGGATCCAGACTCAGTCACAGGGACAAAAGCTAGGACCCTAAAGAAATACCCGGTCGACATCAGAAGTGGATGAGTTTCCACTGTGTGTCCTTGTCTGTGACAAGCAGCTCAAGTCCAGGACTTGACCTTGAAAGGGGTGTGGGACAATGTTACGGTTTGTAATGTGGTTGCCCAAGAGCCGGGGGTGGACACCAGGTACCCACACTTTGCAGTTCAGGGGGAGCTATTATACCGGGTAATAAAACTGAAAGGTGAAGAGGTAGTGGAACAGCTGTTAGTTCCAGGGCCATACTGTCGGAGGGTATTAGACATGGCCCACTCACATATTCTGGGGGTACACCTAGGGGTTGAAAAAGCTTAGGAGAGACTAGTGAGGAGGTTTTATTGGCCAGGATGTTACCGGGAGATCTTAAACTATTGTAGGTCCTGCCCCACCTACCAGATAACCGCTCCCACCTCCCACTTCCGTAGTCCCTTAGTTCCACTACCTGTGATAGAAGTTCCCTTTGAGAGGATTGTCATAGACCACGTGGGCCCCTTATTTAAATCGGCCAGGCGCCATCAATACATCTTGGTTGTCATGGACTATGTGTGCCTGAGAGCTGCTCCCGAAGGCAAGGTGGAAGAGGTCACTATAGCAGAGACTCTATCGCCGGCCCAGAAGCAACAGTGTCAAGAACTACTACAGCAGAATCGAGAGCTGTTCTCAGAGTTGCCGGGGCATACTCAACTGGTAGAGCATGACGTGCTGACAGAGCCACATGTAAGAGTGAATCTGAAGCCGTACCGGATTCCGGAAGCACGCCGGGAGGTGATCTTGGCCGAGGTGAAAAGGATGTTAGACCGCGGTGTGATAGAGGACTCAAAGAGTGGGTGGTTGAGCCCAATCGTTCTCATGCCAAAACACAACAGAGAGTGGAGGTTTTGTAATGACTACCGCCGACTCAATGAGGTGTCCAAGTGTGACGCATACCTGATTCCCCGCGTCGACGAACTCATCGAGAGGCTTGGACCGGCGAGACATATCACCACTCTTGACCTGACGAAGGCCTATTGGCACATCCATGCAAGAGAAACATCACGGCACCACGCTGTTTTTCAAAAATAAATCACAGGAAAATACCTCAGACTGCATGCTTTAAGACTGGAATGGTGGTGCACATCCAAGAAATAATTCAACCACAGGCAAAAGTAGAAAGAAAGGCAGCACTCACCCAGTCTTCTTAAACCGTTCCTTTATTTGTGTGTGTTCGGAGCATATCAGCGTGCAACTTTGGACCCGTTGAAGCACCGGAAGGCAGCGAAAAGGCCGTTGTCCCTTTTTTCCACTCCCCCGCACACCCTTCGGGGTCTCAGTCCGATGCTGCACGCTGATAGGCTTCGCACACACAAATAAAGGAACGGTTTAAGAAGACTGGGTGGGTGCTGCCTTTCTTTCTACTTTTGCCTATTGGCAGATCCCCATGTCCCAGACGGCTTTCTCGACATTGGATGGATGCTTTCTATACACTTGGATGACGTTCGGGCTGCAGGGGGCCCCAGCCACCTTCCAGGGGGCTATGGATCGGATCCTAGCCCCACATAAGAAGTATGATGCAGCCTACCTTGACAACATTGTAGTCTTTAGCCCAGACTGGGCTAGTCATCTACCTAAACTACAGGCCATTCTGGATGCTCTAAGGAAGGCGGGATTTACAATAAATCCAAAAAAATGCGCCGTTGGAAAAGAGGAGGGCAAGTACTTGGGCTATGTCATCGGGAGAGGCGAAATAAAGCCGCAAGTTAATAAAGTGGAGGCAATCCAGACCTGACCGCAACCACTCTCCAAGAAGCAAGTGAGAGTGTTCCTGGGAATGGTGGGATATTACTGGAGGTTAATCCAAAATTTTGCCATCATGGCCGCGCTACTGACGGATCTCCTAAAAGGCACCAGATCAACCATGGTGAAGTGGACGGAGAAAACAGAGACCGAGTTTCAACTGTTGAAGTCAGCAGCAATGTGTAAACAGTCAGTCCTGGTCACACCAGACTTTAAGAGTTCATGGTCCAGACAGACACTTCAGAGGTTGGTCTAGGAGCCGTACTCTCTCAAGAGATAAATGGGGAAGAACATCCCATTCTCTATCTGAGCCGGAAGCTTTCCTCCTGCGAGAAAAACTACGCAATAGTAGAAAAGGAGTGTTTAGCCATAAAGTGGCCCATAGATACACTAAGATACTACTTACTAAGCCGGAAATTTAAGTCGGTGTCAGGCCATGCCCCGTTGAGATGGTTGAGGGAAAAGAGGGGAAAAATGCCAGGGTAACAAGATGGTTCCTTCAGGACTTCAACTTTCACATAGAGCATAGGCCCAGGAAGTTAGATGGGAGCGCTGATGCCCTTTCTAGAATTCCCTGTCTGGTATCGGAAGGTGCCCAAACCCCTGGTTTTGGGCAAAGGGGGGGAATATGTGACAGAGTCACTGGTATGATATATGAGGTGAGGTATGTGTCACGCAGGTTGCTAGCCTGTGTGAACTGAAACCAATAAACTTTCTGCCAGCATGTTATATGCTGGAATTAACTTTTAAAGGGTGTGGTGTTATGGGAATGACATAGAGATGGGAGGGAAGTCATTCCCCATACCGCCACCTCAGGGTGTGGTTGAGCAAGGTTTAAATGCTCAGTCACCATTTTTTTTTCTGCCGTTGAGTTTGGAGTGGGAAAGACTCCAGACTGGGAATACAACCTGTGTGGGCGAACCCCACACACCTATGGACTATGCTTTCGTTTATCTTTTGTTTTTTTGTTTTGCCAGTAAGGCTGTGTTTATTTTTGCTGGAGCTGCAGGGTTTTATGCCATACAATAAAGCCTGCAGAGAAAACACGGTTCCTGAGTCTACTTCCGGAAGTGGCAGAGTGAGGCGTCTTACCACAACATTAATAATTATAATCTTTATTTTTATATAGCGCCAACATATTCCGCGGCACTTTACATACATTATCATCTCTGTCCCCATTGGGGATCGCAATCTAGATTCCCTATCAATATGTCTTTGGAGTGTGGGAGGAAACCAGAGAACCCGGAGGAAACACATGCAAACACAGCGAGAACATACAAACTCCTTGCAGATGTTGTCCTTGGTGGGATTTGAACCCAGGACCCAGCGCTGCAAGGCTGCAGGGCTAACCACTGAGCCACCATTATATATATACAGTACAGACCAAAAGTTTGTACACACCTTCTCATTTAAAGATTTTTCTGTATTTTCATGACTATGAAAATTGTACATTCACACTGAAGGCATCAAAACTATGAATTAACACATGCAGAATTATATACTTAACAAAAAAGTGTGAAACAACTGAAAATATGTCTTATATTCTAGGTTCTTCGAAGTAGCCACCTTTTGCTTTGATGACTGCTTTGCACAACCCTTGCAAGTGTGAGACTCCATTCAGCAAATGGAGTTGGGGATTTTGTTAAGATTAATGACTTTCTCTATCCTGAGAAATACAGGCAGACACTTATCCATTATGCTACACCATTAGGGAGGAGTGTGATTGGTTACAAAGTAGATTTACAGTAGGACAATGACCCAAAACATACAGCCAATGTGATTAAGAACTATCTTCAGAATGAAGAAGAACAAGGAATCCTGAAAGTGATAATTTGGGCCCCATAGAGTTCCCATCTCCACATCATCAAGTTTGCTTGTTCAGTCTAGTTCTCCAAGATGTTTTGAACAACATCCCTACCAAGTTCCTTAAAATCTGTGTGAAAATATACGTACCTAGAAGAATTCAATGCTTTGATGCTGTTTTGAAGGCAAAATGTGGTCACATCAAATATTGATTTGATTTAGATTTCTCTTTTGTTCATTCAGTTTGAATTTTGTTAATTGATAAAAATAAACTATTAACACTTTAATTTTATAAGTATTCATGCTTTGCAGGATTTTTCCCTATACCTACCTAAAACTTTTGCACAGTACTGTATATATTGTTTTAAGCATGTGTGCTTTCAAAAATAAAATTGCATTCAAAACAGCATCAAAGCATCAATTCTTCAAGGTATACTTGCACCCAGTTTTAGAAGAAACTCAACTGTGAGGTTGTTCCAACACATTGGAGAACTAACCACAGATCTTCTGTGTATGTAGGCTTGGCCAAATCATTTTGTCCCTTCATTTAATCCCAGGCAGACTAGATAATATTGAGAATAGGGCTCAGTGGGAGCCAGATCACTGAAGATAGTTGTCACTTGTTTACCGCGACAGAGAGGAGGCAGAAGACTGCAGCGTCTGATTCCTCCCACTCCTGCTCTCATTAGCATTAGAAACCTTTCATCTTCATATTAAATGATGCAGGTTTCTTTTAGCAGTGCAGGGGTTAATCTGCTGCTGATAGCTTTTGGAAGCTTCACAGGGTGATGCTCTCAGCTGTTCACTGTTAGCCACTCCCCTCTCCTATATATTCTAGGCTCTGGCTAGCAGTCATTGCCAGAGCTAGCTTTATTGCTGCATGGTTAGGTTTGGTGGTTTGTTGTTTGAGAAGGCGTTTGGTGGATTTAGCTAAGACTTTTGCGGGGTTTTGATAGTGTGTTAATCCCCTTCTTCTCCTACTTTGTTTTTTCCCCATCCTCCACTCTCCGGTGTTAACCTCTGATGTTTGTGTGCGTATATTTGTATGATTGGTATTTTCCTTTACGCCTGTTTGTATTACCTTGTTAGTCTAGTTTGTGTACTGCCACACACTACTACTCCCCTCTTCCCTGGGTGGTGGGAGGGAACAGACTGAGGGCAGATTCAGGAGCTCACACAGGTTCATGGCCCCGGTGTCTTCACCTTCAGAAGTAATTTGGGGAACAGGGTAAAGTAGGGCACCCCTAACGTTAGGGACAGGGAAGGAGCCCCTGGTCCCAGGATACCCGACAACAGAATCGTGACAATAGTTCTAGATGTCATTGGCTATGTGTTTGGCATTGTCCTCCAAGCAATTCCTCAAATTTAGCAAATAAAGAATTCTCCCTCAACCGTGGCAATTTCACACGGACATGTGGCGAAAAAATTATAATATCATCAAGCTAAATCACAATAAATCTGCCAATACAGTTAAAAAAATATCATTCACAAAGTTTTGAAATACTGCTGGCGGATTTAGTTAAGCCAAATGGCATGACAAGATTTTCAAATGAACCCACATACATTAAAAATGCTGTTTTCCACTCATCACTCTTCCATATGCGTATCAAATTGTAAGCCCTTTAAGCTTAGAAAACCACTTTGCCCTCATAAGCTGACTATTAGTGTTGAGCGAGCACTAAATGCTCAGGTGCTCGAAGCTCGGGCCGAGCTCGCCGTGATACTCGGGTGCTCGACCCGAGCAACGAGTCCAATGTTAGTCTATGGGAGACTCGAGCATTTTTGCGGTGGCACCCCCGGCAGTCTTTTAAAAGCCTAACAAGTGCCCAAAACGATAGTGACAGTGCTCAAATGACATGGCGACAGCATGGGGATCGCCCCAGGAAGCATTTCTGACCCCCAGGTCACGGCTGTCAACAACGTGGTCAGAGGTATTAAGCCACTTTTACAGGCTCACAATAAAACGTTCAAAAACGAAAGTGAAACTTTTTTCCTGTGAAATATGTTAAGGAAAATCCTTTCCTGGGTAAAGACTTGTGTATAAGTTAAAATAAATGACCAAAAACAAAAATACTCCTCCACACCTTCGGCTATGTTCACAAGTAGCATTTTTTATGCGTTTTTGCACTTTTGTATTGCTTTCAACTATGACAAATGCATTCACCGTGAAATGTCATTTTAACATTTTACAACCTTATCTGGCCATGTGCTGTGTGACACATGCATAAAGTGCTGAAAAGACAAGGGAACAGCAGGGGGAAGACCCCTGGAAGCATCTCTGACTCCCAGGTCACTGTCTAAAAGTGTGCCCATCATAAGTGATCCTTACCGCATCAGAAGATGCAGACTTGCAACTATCCCTATGCAAGTTCTAGTCCCAGGGCAGTGTTCAATTGTACCTCCCCCATTCCTTGCAATACAAGCTCAAGTATGCAGCCTGCCACCCACCCACCCCCAGGCTGCAATACCATACTGCTTGCTTGCTTGAACTTGAAATTGGGCCTTTTAGGCATGTGGAGGCGGAATCTGGCCACCACGTCATGGCTGTGTTGGCGGCCTGGAATCCATACTCAGTCCCCAGCCGCCCGGCGGCCGGGTGTCCATACTCGGTCCCCAGCCGCACCTATTTCTCCTTGGAACATCCCCCCCCACACTTTTCTTAGCCCGGCCTGCTTTAGGCAGCATTGGACGAGCCCACCAGAGAACCAGACTCCTACGGTGGGCCCTGACTTCTCCATCGGTGGAGCTGAGAGTGCCAAGGTGAGGAGCATGATGATGATGACAGAAGTTAGCATCTGCTATGTTTTCTTTTAATGCAAGTGTAAGTGTGCAGCCTGCCACGCACCCACCCCCAGACTGCAATTCCATACTGCTAGCTTGCACTTGAAATGGGGCCTTTTAGTTTGGAGGAGGCCGAAGCTGGCCACTACCTCATAGCTGCTTCGGCAGCGAGGTATTCATACTCAGTCCCCAGCCGCCCATATTTGTCCTGGTGTGCCTTATACATAAGATTAAGCGCGTATACCAAAACATTACCTGTGCCCTCCCCAGTGCATTTAGTGGGAAGGAGAGCCTATTGCGCTGTAGTGTGTGCATGCCAAACCCCTGTTCATGGTACATGCGAAGATGCCTCCCACCTTGCACCTGTCGTTGCAGACTTGCAACTATCCCCATTCAAGTCCTTGTCCCAGGGCAGTGTTCAATTGTACCTCTCCCATTCCTTGCAATGCAAGCGCAAGTATGCAGCCTGCCACCCACCCACCCCAGGCTGCAATACCATACTGCTTGCTTGCTTGCTTGCACTTTAAATTGGGCCTTTTAGGCATGTGGAGGCGGAATCTGGCCACCACGCCATGGCTGTGTCGGCGGCCTGGTATCCATACTCAGTCCCCAGCCGCCTGGTGGCCGGGTGTCCCCGCTTGCTCCCCAGCCTCCAGGGGGTGGCCGGGTGTCCATACTCGGTCCCCAGCCACCCCTATTTGTCCCGGTAACCTTTCCCACACTTTTCTTAGCTTGGCCTGCTTTAGGGCAGCATTGGCCGAGCCCACCGGACTATCAGACTCCTCCAGTGGGCCCTGGCTTCTCCATCAGGGGAGTTGAGAGTGCCAAGGTGAGGAGCATGATGAGGATGATAGAAGTTAGCATCTGCTTTGTTTTGTTGTAATGCAAGCGCATGTATGTAGTAGCGGCTAGGCCTGAGGTGGTCAGCGTTTTGGCGCATATCCTACCTCCTCCGAGGATTGCTGGATGTTTTCCTGCTACTATCCAAGTTCTATGACTCCTGTTAAAACAAAGCTTCAGGTGATAAATGATGGATGAGGTAGTGGCAAAGGAGAAAGAGCAGGAGGAACAGGGACCATTCACATCAATATCAGGCCAGTCAACCAGATATGTCTTGTAGGATATGTTTCTGTAACAAAAGGAGCGGTTCGGCTACACAGTTATAGGGCATACAGTGAGTGCAATGCCTACCAAAAATTTCGAGCCACTCCAATGCCCCTTGGAAATGACATGGAGGTCAGAGGGCGTTAACTAAACCTTTTTTTCCGTTTATAGCAACTGGGTCTCCCGTGCACTGTTGGCCTAAGCAGTGAATGGAAGGCTTTCCAAAAATTATGAGGAACTGAAATGCCCCTTACAAGAGCCATGTGTGGCACCCCAGGGGTCTGGTCACCACAGTAATAGAGATATTACGTTGGAGAGCAAGTGGGAGGTTTCCTGGTCAGGATCCCTTAAACATGCAACATCCTCCTGCCCCAATCCTGGGAGGGGAGAATTCTGCCCTTATAAACTGGATCTGGGGCGGGGTTGAGTGAGTCAGAGAACAGTCAGAGTCAGAGTGAGAGCAAGGGAAAGTAACAGCAAGGAGCTCTGTAGGAGCTAGGAGCTAAAGACCAGGGGCTGGAAGCTGAGCAGAGCTCGCCCTGGCTGAAGACAATAGGAACCGGACACAGGAGTCCGAAGCTGTGAAGACTTATATATCCAGCAGCAGAAACCAGCCGGTATGGTCCTCTGGCCATAGAAGCCCGGAGGCTCAGTCACAAGCAAGGGACCAGCACCGCCGTCGTGGAGCGGAGGCTAACAGAAGGCCCCAAGTCACCAGCCATACGGGTGAGCACTACACGGTACACTCAGGGACGTGGGCTACTTCTACCCGCTTACAGCAAGGTAGCCAGGAAGAGTGCAGACTGACGGGGAGGCCTACAACTCCACCTGGCCAGGGGAACTCCTGGTTGCTCACAGACTGACCAGGCCTCTTATGCTAGCCAGTACTCCCGGGAGGGTCTACCTTATAATCATCAGTAAAGACCCTGAACTGCACTGCAAAGACTCTGAGTCATTCCTGCTGCGCTCGTGCACCATCACCCCCATCATCCACACTCACTGCCCTGAGGCTATACTCCTCCCGAGGGGAGTTATCCCATTCTATGCTGCGCACGCAACACCAGCCTCAGCGGTCTGCCTCGCAGCGGTGGTACTCCTTGACCGCAATCCACGGGAGGCGCAGTCGGACAATTAACCTCAAAACCTAAGTAAGACTGCCACTGGTTTGACCAGCCTGAGCCACGGGACCGGGTCACCGCCAAGGAGACTACAGACCCCAGAGACCCGGCACCGGGTATCCCACACACGTGTACACACGGCCCAGGGGGCGCGTCACATGCAGTACAGCATATTACAAACATAAGTCCCATTATTGGGGAGTGGGTGTCCCATAGTATTTGCTTATGCTTTCCCAGCAAAAGCTGCCAAAAATTAGGACGGAGAAACTTGCAATGCCCCTTACAAGAGCCATGCAGTACAGCATATTACAAACATAAGTCCCATTATTGGGGAGTGGGTGTCCCATAGTATTTGCTTATGCTTTCCCAGCAAAAGCTGCCAAAAAATTAGGACGAAGCAACTTGCAATGCCACTTACAAGAGCCATGCAGTACAGCATATTACAAACATAAGTCCCATTATTGGGGAATGGGTGTCCCATGGTATTTGCTTATGCTTTCCCAGCAAAAGCTGCCAAAAATTAGGATGGAGCAGCTTGCAATGCCCCTTACAAGAGCCATGCAGTACAGCATATTACAAACATAAGTCCCATTATTGGGGAGTGGGTGTCCCATAGTATTTGCTTATGCTTTCCCAGCAAAAGCTGCCAAAAATTAGGACGGAGCATCTTGAAATGCCCCTTACAAGAGCCATGCAGTACAGCATATTACAAACATAAGTCCCATTATTGGGGAGTGGGTGTCCCATAGTATTTGCTTATGCTTTCAAAGCAAAAGCTGCCAAAAATTAGGACGGAGCAACTTGCAATGCCCCTTACAAGAGCCATGCAGTACAGCATATTACAAACATAAGTCCCATTATTGGGGAGTGGGTGTCCCATAGTATTTGCTTATGCTTTCCCAGCAAAAGCTGCCAAAAATTAGGATGGAGCAACTTGCAATGCCCCTTACAAGAGCCATGCAGTACAGCATATTACAAACATAAGTCCCATTATTGGGAAGTGGGTGTCCCATAGTATTTGCTTATGCTTTCCAAGCAAAAGCTGCCAAAAATTAGGACGGAGCAACTTGCAATGACCCCTTACAAGAGCCATGCAGTACAGCATATTACAAACATAAGTCCCATTATTGGGGAGTGGGTGTCCCATAGTATTTGCTTATGCTTTCCCAGCAAAAGCTGCCAAAAATTAGGACGGAGCAACTTGCAATGCCGCTTACGAGAGCCATGCAGTACAGCATATTACAAACATAAGTCCCATTATTGGGGAGTGGGTGTCCCATAGTATTTGCTTATGCTTTCCCAGCAAAAGCTGCCAAAAATTAGGACGGAGCAACTTGCAATGCCCCTTACAAGAGCCATGCAGTACAGCATATTACAAACATAAGTCCCATTATTGGGGAGTGGGTGTCCCATAGTATTTGCTTATGCTTTCCCAGCAAAAGCTGCCAAAAATTAGGACGGAGCAACTTGCAATGCCCCTTTCAAGAGCCATGCAGTACAGCATATTACAAACATAAGTCCCATTATTGGGGAGTGGGTGTCCCATAGTATTTGCTTATGCTTTCCAAGCAAAGCTGCCAAAAATTAGGACGGAGCAACTTGCAATGCCCCTTACAAGAGCCATGCAGTACAGCATATTACAAACATAAGTCCCATTATTGGGGAGTGGGTGTCCCATAGTATTTGCTTATGCTTTCCCAGGAAAAGCTGCCAAAAATTAAGATGGAGCAACTTGCAATGCCCCTTACAAGAGCCATGCAGTACAGCATATTACAAACATAAGTCCCATTATTGGGGAGTGGGTGTCCCATAGTATTTGCTTATGCTTCCCAGCAAAAGCTGCCAAAAATTAGGACGGAGTAACTTGCAATGCCCCTTCCAAGAGCAATGCAGTACAGCATATTGCAAACATAAGTCCCATTATTGGGGAGTGGGTGTCCCATAGTATTTGCTTATGCTTTCCCAGCAAAAGCTGCCAAAAATTAGGATGGAGCAACTTGCAATGCCCCTTACAAGAGCCATGCAGTACAGCATATTACAAACATAAGTCCGATTATTGGGGAGTGGGTGTCCCATGGTATTTGCTTATGCTTTCCCAGCAAAAGCTGCCAAAAATTAGGACGGAGCAACTTGCAATGCCCCTTACAAGAGCCATGCAGTACAGAATATTACAAACATAAGTCCCATTATTGGGGAGTGGGTGTCCCATAGTATTTGCTTATGCTTTCCCAGCAAAAGCTGCCAAAAATTAGGACGGAGCAACTTGCAATGCCCCTTACAAGAGCCATGCAGTACAGCATATTACAAACATAAGTCCCATTATTGGGGAGTGGGTGTCCCATAGTATTTGCTTATGCTGTCCCAGCAAAAGCTGCCAAAAATTAGGACGAAGCAACTTGCAATGCCCCTTACAAGAGCCATGCAGTACAGCATATTACAAACATAAGTCCCATTATTGGGGAGTGGGTGTCCCATAGTATTTGCTTAAGTTTTCCCAGCAAAAGCTGCCAAAAATTAGGATGGAGCAACTTGCAATGCCCCTTACAGGAGCCATGCAGTACAGCATATTACAAACATAAGTCCCATTATTGGGGAGTGGGTGTCCCATAGTATTTGCTTATGCTTTCCCAGCAAAAGCTGCCAAAAATTAGGACGGAGCAACTTGCAATGCCCCTTACAAGAGCCATGCAGTACAGCATATTTCAAACATAAGTCTCATTATTGGGGAGTGGGTGTCCCATAGTATTTGCTTATGCTTTCCCAGCAAAAGCTGCCAAAAATTAGGACGGAGCAACTTGCAATGCCCCTTACAAGAGCCATGCAGTACAGCATATTACAAACATAAGTCCCATTATTGGGGAGTGGGTGTCCCATAGTATTTGTTTATGCTTTCCAAGCAAAAGCTGCCAAAAATTAGGACGGAGCAACTTGCAATGCCCCTTACAAGAGCCATGCAGTACAGCATATTACAAACATAAGTCCCATTATTGGGGAGTGGGTGTCCCATAGTATTTGCTTATGCTTTCCCAGCAAAAGCTGCCAAAAATTAGGATGGAGCAACTTGCAATGCCCCTTACAAGAGCCATGCAGTACAGCATATTACAAACATAAGTCCCATTATTGGGAAGTGGGTATCCCATAGTATTTGCTTATGCTTTCCAAGCAAAAGCTGCCAAAAATAAGGATGGAGCAACTTGCAATGACCCCTTACAAGAGCCATGCAGTACAGCATATTACAAACATAAGTCCCATTATTGGGGAGTGGGTGTCCCATAGTATTTGCTTATGCTTTCCCAGCAAAAGCTGCCAAAAATTAGGACGGAGCAACTTGCAATGCCGCTTACAAGAGCCATGAAGTACAGCATATTACAAACATAAGTCCCATTATTGGGGAGTGGGTGTCCCATAGTATTTGCTTATGCTTTCCCAGCAAAAGCTGCCAAAAATTAGGACGGAGCAACTTGCAATGCCGCTTACGAGAGCCATGCAGTACAGCATATTACAAACATAAGTCAGATTATTGGGGAGTGGGTGTCCCATAGTATTTGCTTATGCTTTCCCAGCAAAAGCTGCCAAAAATTAGGACGGAGCAACTTGCAATGCCCCTTACAAGAGCCATGCAGTACAGCATATTACAAACATAAGTCCCATTATTGGGGAGTGGGTGTCCCATAGTATTTGCTTATGCTTTCCCAGCAAAAGCTGCCAAAAATTAGGACGGAGCAACTTGCAATGCCCCTTTCAAGAGCCATGCAGTACAGCATATTACAAACATAAGTCCCATTATTGGGGTGTGGGTGTCCCATAGTATTTGCTTATGCTTTCCAAGCAAAGCTGCCAAAAATTAGGACGGAGCAACTTGCAATGCCCCTTACAAGAGCCATGCAGTACAGCATATTACAAACATAAGTCCCATTATTGGGGAGTGGGTGTCCCATAGTATTTGCTTACGCTTTCCCAGCAAAAGCTGCCAAAAATTAAGATGGAGCAACTTGAAATGCCCCTTACAAGAGCCATGCAGTACAGCATATTACAAACATAAGTCCCATTATTGGGGAGTGGGTGTCCCATCGTATTTGCTTATGCTTCCCAGGAAAAGCTGCCAAAAATTAGGACGGAGTAACTTGCAATGCCCCTTCCAAGAGCAATGCAGTACAGCATATTGCAAACATAAGTCCCATTATTGGGGAGTGGGTGTCCCATAGTATTTGCTTATGCTTTCCCAGCAAAAGCTGCCAAAAATTAGGATGGAGAAACTTGCAATGCCCCTTACAAGAGCCATGAAGTACAGCATATTACAAACATAAGTCCGATTATTGGGGAGTGGGTGTCCCATGGTATTTGCTTATGCTTTCCCAGCAAAAGCTGCCAAAAATTAGGACGGAGCAACTTGCAATGCCCCTTACAAGAGCCATGCAGTACAGCATATTACAAACATAAGTCCCATTATTGGGGAGTGGGTGTCCCATAGTATTTGCTTACGCTTTCCCAGCAAAAGTTGCCAAAAATTAAGATGGAGCAACTTGAAATGCCCCTTACAAGAGCCATGCAGTACAGCATATTACAAACATAAGTCCCATTATTGGGGAGTGGGTGTCCCATAGTATTTGCTTATGCTTCCCAGGAAAAGCTGCCAAAAATTAGGACGGAGTAACTTGCAATGCCCCTTCCAAGAGCAATGCAGTACAGCATATTGCAAACATAAGTCCCATTATTGGGGAGTGGGTGTCCCATAGTATTTGCTTATGCTTTCCCAGCAAAAGCTGCCAAAAATTAGGATGGAGAAACTTGCAATGCCCCTTACAAGAGCCATGCAGTACAGCATATTACAAACATAAGTCCGATTATTGGGGAGTGGGTGTCCCATGGTATTTGCTTATGCTTTCCCAGCAAAAGCTGCCAAAAATTAGGACGGAGCAACTTGCAATGCCCCTTACAAGAGCCATGCAGTACAGCATATTACAAACATAAGTCCCATTATTGGGGAGTGGGTGTCCCATAGTATTTGCTTATGCTTTCCCAGCAAAAGCTGCCAAAAATTAGGACGGAGCAACTTGCAATGCCCCTTACAAGAGCCATGCAGTACAGCATATTACAAACATAAGTCCCATTATTGGGGAGTGGGTGTCCCATAGTATTTGCTTATGCTTTCCCAGCAAAAGCTGCCAAAAATTAGGACGAAGCAACTTGCAATGCCCCTTACAAGAGCCATGCAGTACAGCATATTACAAACATAAGTCCCATTATTGGGGAGTGGGTGTCCCATAGTATTTGCTTAAGCTTTCCCAGCAAAAGCTGCCAAAAATTAGGATGGAGCAACATGCAATGCCCCTTACAGGAGCCATGCAGTACAGCATATTACAAACATAAGTCCCATTATTGGGGAGTGGGTGTCCCATAGTATTTGCTTATGCTTTCCCAGCAAAAGCTGCCAAAAATTAGGACGGAGCAACTTGCAATGCCCCTTACAAGAGCCATGCAGTACAGCATATTTCAAACATAAGTCTCATTATTGGGGAGTGGGTGTCCCATGGTATTTGCTTATGCTTTCCCAGCAAAAGCTGCCAAAAATTAGGACGGAGCAACTTGCAATGCCCCTTACAAGAGCCATGCAGTACAGCATATTACAAACATAAGTCCCATTATTGGGAAGTGGGTGTCCCATAGTATTTGCTTATGCTTTCCCAGCAAAAGCTGCCAAAAATTAGGACGGAGCAACTTGCAATGCCCCTTACAAGAGCCATGCAGTACAGCATATTACAAACATAAGTCCCATTATTGGGGAGTGGGTGTCCCATAGTATTTGTTTATGCTTTCCAAGCAAAAGCTGCCAAAAATTAGGACGGAGCAACTTGCAATGCCCCTTACAAGAGCCATGCAGTACAGCATATTACAAACATAAGTCCCATTATTGGGGAGTGGGTGTCCCATAGTATTTGCTTATGCTTTCCCAGCAAAAGCTGCCAAAAATTAGGATGGAGCAACTTGCAATGCCCCTTACAAGAGCCATGCAGTACAGCATATTACAAACATAAGTCCCATTATTGGGAAGTGGGTATCCCATAGTATTTGCTTATGCTTTCCAAGCAAAAGCTGCCAAAAATAAGGACGGAGCAACTTGCAATGATCCCTTACAAGAGCCATGCAGTACAGCATATTACAAACATAAGTCCCATTATTGGGGAGTGGGTGTCCCATAGTATTTGCTTATGCTTTCCCAGCAAAAGCTGCCAAAAATTAGGACGGAGCAACTTGCAATGCCCCTTACAAGAGCCATGCAGTACAGCATATTACAAACATAAGTCCCATTATTGGGGAGTGGGTGTCCCATAGTATTTGCTTATGCATTCCCAGAAAAAGCTGCCAAAAATTAGGACGGAGCAACTTGCAATGCCCCTTACAAGAGCCATGCAGTACAGCATATTACAACCATAAGTCCCATTATTGGGGAGTGGGTGTCCCATAGAATTTGTTTATGTTTTCCCAGCAAAAGCTGCCAAAAATTGGGACGGAGGAACTTGCAATGCCCCTTACAAGAGCCATGCAGTACAGCATATTACAAACATAAGTCCCATTATTGGGGAGTGGGTGTCCCATGGTATTTGCTTATGCTTTCCCAGCAAAAGCTGGCAAAAATTAGGACGGAGCAACTTGCAATGCCCCTTACAAGAGCCATGCAGTACAGCATATTACAAACATAAGTCCCATTATTGGGGAGTGGGTGTCCCATAGTATTTGCTTATGCTTTCCCAGCAAAAGCTGCCAAAAATTAGGACGGAGCAACTTGCAATGCCCCTTCCAAGAGCAATGCAGTACAGCATATTACAAACATAAAACCCATTATTGGGGAGTGGGTGTCCCATAGTATTTGCTTATGCTTTCCCAGCAAAAGCTGCTAAAAATTAGGATGGAGCAACTTGCAATGCCCCTTACAAGAGCCATGCAGTACAGCATATTACAAACATAAGTCCGATTATTGGGGAGTGGGTGTCCCATGGTATTTGCTTATGCTTTCCCAGCAAAAGCTGCCAAAAATTAGGACGGAGCAACTTGCAATGCCCCTTACAAGAGCCATGCAGTACAGCATATTACAAACATAAGTCCCATTATTGGGGAGTGGGTGTCCCATATTATTTGCTTATGCTTTCCCAGCAAAAGCTGCCAAAAATTAGGACGGAGCAACTTGCAATGCCCCTTACAAGAGCCATGCAGTACAGCATATTACAAACATAAGTCCCATTATTGGGGAGTGGGTGTCCCATGCTATTTGCTTATGCTTTCCCAGCAAAAGCTGCCAAAAATTAGGACGGAGCAACTTGCAATGCCCCTTACAAGAGCCATGCAGTACAGCATATTACAAACATAAGTCCCATTATTGGGGAGTGGGTGTCCCATAGTATTTGCTTATGCTTTCCCAGCAAAAGCTGCCAAAAATTAGGACGAAGCAACTTGCAATGCCCCTTACAGGAGCCATGCAGTACAGCATATTACAAACATAAGTCCCATTATTGGGGAGTGGGTGTCCCATAGTATTTGCTTATGCTTTCCCAGCAAAAGCTGCCAAAAATTAGGACGGAGCAACTTGCAATGCCCCTTACAAGAGCCATGCAGTACAGCATATTTCAAACATAAGTCTCAAAATTGGGGAGTGGGTGTCCCATAGTATTTGCTTATGCTTTCCCAGCAAAAGCTGCCAAAAATTAGGACGGAGCAGCTTGCAATGCCCCTTACAAGAGCCATGCAGTACAGCATATTACAAACATAAGTCCCATTATTGGGAAGTGGGTGTCCCATAGTATTTGCTTAAGCTTTCCCAGCAAAAGCTGCCAAAAATTAGGACGGAGCAACTTGCAATGCCCCTTACAAGAGCCATGCAGTACAGCATATTACAAACATAAGTCCCAATATTGGGGAGTGGGTGTCCCATAGTATTTGCTTATGCTTTCCTAGCAAAAGCTGCCAAAAATTAGGACGGAGCAACCTGCAATGCCCCTTACAAGAGCCATGCAGTACAGCATATTACAAACATAAGTCCCATTATTGGGGAGTGGGTGTCCCATAGTATTTGCTTATGCTTTCCCAGCAAAAGCTGCCAAAAATTAGGATGGAGCAACTTGCAATGCCCCTTACAAGAGCCATGCAGTACAGCATATTACAAACATAAGTCCCATTATTGGGAAGTGGGTGTCCCATAGTATTTGCTTATGCTTTCCAAGCAAAAGCTGCCAAAAATTAGGACGGAGCAACTTGCAATGACCCCTTACAAGAGCCATGCAGTACAGCATATTACAAACATAAGTCCCATTTTTGGGGAGTGGGTGTCCCATAGTATTTGCTTATGCTTTCCCAGCAAAAGCTGCCAAAAATTAGGGCGGAGCAACTTGCAATGCCGCTTACAAGAGCCATGCAGTACAGCATATTACAAACATAAGTCCCATTATTGGGGAGTGGGTGTCCCATAGTATTTGCTTATGCTTTCCCAGCAAAAGCTGCCAAAAATTAGGACGGAGCAACTTGCAATGCCCCTTACAAGAGCCATGCAGTACAGCATATTACAAACATAAGTCCCATTATTGGGGAGTGGGTGTCCCATAGAATTTGCTTATGTTTTCCCAGCAAAAGCTGCCAAAAATTGGGACGGAGGAACTTGCAATGCCCCTTACAAGAGCCATGCAGTACAGCATATTACAAACATAAGTCCCATTATTGGGGAGTGGGTGTCCCATGGTATTTGCTTATGCTTTCCCAGCAAAAGCTGCCAAAAATTAGGACGGAGCAACTTGCAATGCCCCTTACAAGAGCCATGCAGTACAGCATATTACAAACATAAGTCCCATTATTGGGGAGTGGGTGTCCCATAGTATTTGCTTATGCTTTCCCAGCAAAAGCTGCCAAAAATTAGGATGGAGCAACTTGCAATGCCCCTTCCAAAAGCAATGCAGTACAGCATATTACAAACATAAGTCCCATTATTGGGGAGTGGGTGTCCCATACTATTTGCTTATGCTTTCCCAGCAAAACCTGCTAAAAATTAGGATGGAGCAACTTGCAATGCCCCTTACAAGAGCCATGCAGTACAGCATATTACAAACATAAGTCCGATTATTGGGGAGTGGGTGTCCCATGGTATTTGCTTATGCTTTCCCAGCAAAAGCTGGCAAAAATTAGGACGGAGCAACTTGCAATGCCCCTTACAAGAGCCATGCAGTACAGCATATTACAAACATAAGTCCCATTATTGGGGAGTGGGTGTCCCATAGTATTTGCTTATGCTTTCCCAGCAAAAGCTGCCAAAAATTAGGACGGAGCAACTTGCAATGCCCCTTCCAAGAGCAATGCAGTACAGCATATTACAAACATAAAACCCATTATTGGGGAGTGGGTGTCCCATAGTATTTGCTTATGCTTTCCCAGCAAAAGCTGCTAAAAATTAGGATGGAGCAACTTGCAATGCCCCTTACAAGAGCCATGCAGTACAGCATATTACAAACATAAGTCCGATTATTGGGGAGTGGGTGTCCCATAGTATTTGCTTATTCTTTCCCAGCAAAAGCTGCCAAAAATTAGGACGGAGCAACTTGCAATGCCGCTTACGAGAGCCATGCAGTACAGCATATTACAAACATAAGTCCCATTATTGGGGAGTGGGTGTCCCATAGTATTTGCTTATCCTTTCCCAGCAAAAGCTGCCAAAAATTAGGACGGAGCAACTTGCAATGCCCCTTACAAGAGCCATGCAGTACAGCATAATACAAACATAAGTCCCATTATTGGGGAGTGGGTGTCCCATAGTATTTGCTTATGCTTTCCCAGCAAAAGCTGCCAAAAATTAGGACGGAGCAACTTGCAATGCCCCTTTCAAGAGCCATGCAGTACAGCATATTACAAACATAAGTCCCATTATTGGGGAGTGGGTGTCCCATAGTATTTGCTTATGCTTTCCAAGCAAAGCTGCCAAAAATTAGGACGGAGCAACTTGCAATGCCCCTTACAAGAGCCATGCAGTACAGCATATTACAAACATAAGTCCCATTATTGGGGAGTGGGTGTCCCATAGTATTTGCTTATGCTTTCCCAGGAAAAGCTGCCAAAAATTAAGATGGAGCAACTTGCAATGCCCCTTACAAGAGCCATGCAGTACAGCATATTACAAACATAAGTCCCATTATTGGGGAGTGGGTGTCCCATAGTATTTGCTTATGCTTCCCAGCAAAAGCTGCCAAAAATTAGGACGGAGTAACTTGCAATGCCCCTTCCAAGAGCAATGCAGTACAGCATATTGCAAACATAAGTCCCATTATTGGGGAGTGGGTGTCCCATAGTATTTGCTTATGCTTTCCCAGCAAAAGCTGCCAAAAATTAGGATGGAGCAACTTGCATTGCCCCTTACAAGAGCCATGCAGTACAGCATATTACAAACATAAGTCCGATTATTGGGGAGTGGGTGTCCCATGGTATTTGCTTATGCTTTCCCAGCAAAAGCTGCCAAAAATTAGGACGGAGCAACTTGCAATGCCCCTTACAAGAGCCATGCAGTACAGAATATTACAAACATAAGTCCCATTATTGGGAAGTGGGTGTCCCATAGTATTTGCTTATGCTTTCCCAGCAAAAGCTGCCAAAAATTAGGACGGAGCAACTTGCAATGCCCCTTACAAGAGCCATGCAGTACAGCATATTACAAACATAAGTCCCATTATTGGGGAGTGGGTGTCCCATAGTATTTGCTTATGCTGTCCCAGCAAAAGCTGCCAAAAATTAGGACGAAGCAACTTGCAATGCCCCTTACAAGAGCCATGCAGTACAGCATATTACAAACATAAGTCCCATTATTGGGGAGTGGGTGTCCCATAGTATTTGCTTAAGTTTTCCCAGCAAAAGCTGCCAAAAATTAGGATGGAGCAACTTGCAATGCCCCTTACAGGAGCCATGCAGTACAGCATATTACAAACATAAGTCCCATTATTGGGGAGTGGGTGTCCCATAGTATTTGCTTATGCTTTCCCAGCAAAAGCTGCCAAAAATTAGGACGGAGCAACTTGCAATGCCCCTTACAAGAGCCATGCAGTACAGCATATTTCAAACATAAGTCTCATTATTGGGGAGTGGGTGTCCCATAGTATTTGCTTATGCTTTCCCAGCAAAAGCTGCCAAAAATTAGGACGGAGCAACTTGCAATGCCCCTTACAAGAGCCATGCAGTACAGCATATTACAAACATAAGTCCCATTATTGGGGAGTGGGTGTCCCATAGTATTTGTTTATGCTTTCCAAGCAAAAGCTGCCAAAAATTAGGACGGAGCAACTTGCAATGCCCCTTACAAGAGCCATGCAGTACAGCATATTACAAACATAAGTCCCATTATTGGGGAGTGGGTGTCCCATAGTATTTGCTTATGCTTTCCCAGCAAAAGCTGCCAAAAATTAGGATGGAGCAACTTGCAATGCCCCTTACAAGAGCCATGCAGTACAGCATATTACAAACATAAGTCCCATTATTGGGAAGTGGGTATCCCATAGTATTTGCTTATGCTTTCCAAGCAAAAGCTGCCAAAAATAAGGATGGAGCAACTTGCAATGACCCCTTACAAGAGCCATGCAGTACAGCATATTACAAACATAAGTCCCATTATTGGGGAGTGGGTGTCCCATAGTATTTGCTTATGCTTTCCCAGCAAAAGCTGCCAAAAATTAGGACGGAGCAACTTGCAATGCCGCTTACAAGAGCCATGAAGTACAGCATATTACAAACATAAGTCCCATTATTGGGGAGTGGGTGTCCCATAGTATTTGCTTATGCTTTCCCAGCAAAAGCTGCCAAAAATTAGGACGGAGCAACTTGCAATGCCGCTTACGAGAGCCATGCAGTACAGCATATTACAAACATAAGTCCCATTATTGGGGAGTGGGTGTCCCATAGTATTTGCTTATGCTTTCCCAGCAAAAGCTGCCAAAAATTAGGACGGAGCAACTTGCAATGCCCCTTACAAGAGCCATGCAGTACAGCATATTACAAACATAAGTCCCATTATTGGGGAGTGGGTGTCCCATAGTATTTGCTTATGCTTTCCCAGCAAAAGCTGCCAAAAATTAGGACGGAGCAACTTGCAATGCCCCTTTCAAGAGCCATGCAGTACAGCATATTACAAACATAAGTCCCATTATTGGGGTGTGGGTGTCCCATAGTATTTGCTTATGCTTTCCAAGCAAAGCTGCCAAAAATTAGGACGGAGCAACTTGCAATGCCCCTTACAAGAGCCATGCAGTACAGCATATTACAAACATAAGTCCCATTATTGGGGAGTGGGTGTCCCATAGTATTTGCTTACGCTTTCCCAGCAAAAGCTGCCAAAAATTAAGATGGAGCAACTTGAAATGCCCCTTACAAGAGCCATGCAGTACAGCATATTACAAACATAAGTCCCATTATTGGGGAGTGGGTGTCCCATCGTATTTGCTTATGCTTCCCAGGAAAAGCTGCCAAAAATTAGGACGGAGTAACTTGCAATGCCCCTTCCAAGAGCAATGCAGTACAGCATATTGCAAACATAAGTCCCATTATTGGGGAGTGGGTGTCCCATAGTATTTGCTTATGCTTTCCCAGCAAAAGCTGCCAAAAATTAGGATGGAGAAACTTGCAATGCCCCTTACAAGAGCCATGAAGTACAGCATATTACAAACATAAGTCCGATTATTGGGGAGTGGGTGTCCCATGGTATTTGCTTATGCTTTCCCAGCAAAAGCTGCCAAAAATTAGGACGGAGCAACTTGCAATGCCCCTTACAAGAGCCATGCAGTACAGCATATTACAAACATAAGTCCCATTATTGGGGAGTGGGTGTCCCATAGTATTTGCTTACGCTTTCTCAGCAAAAGTTGCCAAAAATTAAGATGGAGCAACTTGAAATGCCCCTTACAAGAGCCATGCAGTACAGCATATTACAAACATAAGTCCCATTATTGGGGAGTGGGTGTCCCATAGTATTTGCTTATGCTTCCCAGGAAAAGCTGCCAAAAATTAGGACGGAGTAACTTGCAATGCCCCTTCCAAGAGCAATGCAGTACAGCATATTGCAAACATAAGTCCCATTATTGGGGAGTGGGTGTCCCATAGTATTTGCTTATGCTTTCCCAGCAAAAGCTGCCAAAAATTAGGATGGAGAAACTTGCAATGCCCCTTACAAGAGCCATGCAGTACAGCATATTACAAACATAAGTCCGATTATTGGGGAGTGGGTGTCCCATGGTATTTGCTTATGCTTTCCCAGCAAAAGCTGCCAAAAATTAGGACGGAGCAACTTGCAATGCCCCTTACAAGAGCCATGCAGTACAGCATATTACAAACATAAGTCCCATTATTGGGGAGTGGGTGTCCCATAGTATTTGCTTATGCTTTCCCAGCAAAAGCTGCCAAAAATTAGGACGGAGCAACTTGCAATGCCCCTTACAAGAGCCATGCAGTACAGCATATTACAAACATAAGTCCCATTATTGGGGAGTGGGTGTCCCATAGTATTTGCTTATGCTTTCCCAGCAAAAGCTGCCAAAAATTAGGACGAAGCAACTTGCAATGCCCCTTACAAGAGCCATGCAGTACAGCATATTACAAACATAAGTCCCATTATTGGGGAGTGGGTGTCCCATAGTATTTGCTTAAGCTTTCCCAGCAAAAGCTGCCAAAAATTAGGATGGAGCAACTTGCAATGCCCCTTACAAGAGCCATGCAGTACAGCATATTACAAACATAAGTCCCATTATTGGGGAGTGGGTGTCCCATAGTATTTGCTTATGCTTTCCCAGCAAAAGCTGCCAAAAATTAGGACGAAGCAACTTGCAATGCCCCTTACAAGAGCCATGCAGTACAGCATATTACAAACATAAGTCCCATTATTGGGGAGTGGGTGTCCCATAGTATTTGCTTATGCTTTCCCAGCAAAAGCTGCCAAAAATTAGGACGGAGCAACTTGCAATGCCCCTTACAAGAGCCATGCAGTACAGCATATTACAAACATAAGTCCCATTATTGGGGAGTGGGTGTCCCATAGTATTTGCTTATGCTTTCCCAGCAAAAGCTGCCAAAAATTAGGACGGAGCAACTTGCAATGCCCCTTACAAGAGCCATGCAGTACAGCATATTTCAAACATAAGTCTCATTATTGGGGAGTGGGTGTCCCATGGTATTTGCTTATGCTTTCCCAGCAAAAGCTGCCAAAAATTAGGACGGAGCAACTTGCAATGCCCCTTACAAGAGCCATGCAGTACAGCATATTACAAACATAAGTCCCATTATTGGGAAGTGGGTGTCCCATAGTATTTGCTTATGCTTTCCCAGCAAAAGCTGCCAAAAATTAGGACGGAGCAACTTGCAATGCCCCTTACAAGAGCCATGCAGTACAGCATATTACAAACATAAGTCCCATTATTGGGGAGTGGGTGTCCCATAGTATTTGTTTATGCTTTCCAAGCAAAAGCTGCCAAAAATTAGGACGGAGCAACTTGCAATGCCCCTTACAAGAGCCATGCAGTACAGCATATTACAAACATAAGTCCCATTATTGGGGAGTGGGTGTCCCATAGTATTTGCTTATGCTTTCCCAGCAAAAGCTGCCAAAAATTAGGATGGAGCAACTTGCAATGCCCCTTACAAGAGCCATGCAGTACAGCATATTACAAACATAAGTCCCATTATTGGGAAGTGGGTATCCCATAGTATTTGCTTATGCTTTCCAAGCAAAAGCTGCCAAAAATAAGGACGGAGCAACTTGCAATGATCCCTTACAAGAGCCATGCAGTACAGCATATTACAAACATAAGTCCCATTATTGGGGAGTGGGTGTCCCATAGTATTTGCTTATGCTTTCCCAGCAAAAGCTGCCAAAAATTAGGACGGAGCAACTTGCAATGCCCCTTACAAGAGCCATGCAGTACAGCATATTACAAACATAAGTCCCATTATAGGGGAGTGGGTGTCCCATAGTATTTGCTTATGCATTCCCAGAAAAAGCTGCCAAAAATTAGGACGGAGCAACTTGCAATGCCCCTTACAAGAGCCATGCAGTACAGCATATTACAACCATAAGTCCCATTATTGGGGAGTGGGTGTCCCATAGAATTTGTTTATGTTTTCCCAGCAAAAGCTGCCAAAAATTGGGACGGAGGAACTTGCAATGCCCCTTACAAGAGCCATGCAGTACAGCATATTACAAACATATGTCCCATTATTGGGGAGTGGGTGTCCCATGGTATTTGCTTATGCTTTCCCAGCAAAAGCTGGCAAAAATTAGGACGGAGCAACTTGCAATGCCCCTTACAAGAGCCATGCAGTACAGCATATTACAAACATAAGTCCCATTATTGGGGAGTGGGTGTCCCATAGTATTTGCTTATGCTTTCCCAGCAAAAGCTGCCAAAAATTAGGACGGAGCAACTTGCAATGCCCCTTCCAAGAGCAATGCAGTACAGCATATTACAAACATAAAACCCATTATTGGGGAGTGGGTGTCCCATAGTATTTGCTTATGCTTTCCCAGCAAAAGCTGCTAAAAATTAGGATGGAGCAACTTGCAATGCCCCTTACAAGAGCCATGCAGTACAGCATATTACAAACATAAGTCCGATTATTGGGGAGTGGGTGTCCCATGGTATTTGCTTATGCTTTCCCAGCAAAAGCTGCCAAAAATTAGGACGGAGCAACTTGCAATGCCCCTTACAAGAGCCATGCAGTACAGCATATTACAAACATAAGTCCCATTATTGGGGAGTGGGTGTCCCATATTATTTGCTTATGCTTTCCCAGCAAAAGCTGCCAAAAATTAGGACGGAGCAACTTGCAATGCCCCTTACAAGAGCCATGCAGTACAGCATATTACAAACATAAGTCCCATTATTGGGGAGTGGGTGTCCCATGCTATTTGCTTATGCTTTCCCAGCAAAAGCTGCCAAAAATTAGGACGGAGCAACTTGCAATGCCCCTTACAAGAGCCATGCAGTACAGCATATTACAAACATAAGTCCCATTATTGGGGAGTGGGTGTCCCATAGTATTTGCTTATGCTTTCCCAGCAAAAGCTGCCAAAAATTAGGACGAAGCAACTTGCAATGCCCCTTACAGGAGCCATGCAGTACAGCATATTACAAACATAAGTCCCATTATTGGGGAGTGGGTGTCCCATAGTATTTGCTTATGCTTTCCCAGCAAAAGCTGCCAAAAATTAGGACGGAGCAACATGCAATGCCCCTTATAAGAGCCATGCAGTACAGCATATTTCAAACATAAGTCTCAAAATTGGGGAGTGGGTGTCCCATAGTATTTGCTTATGCTTTCCCAGCAAAAGCTGCCAAAAATTAGGACGGAGCAACTTGCAATGCCCCTTACAAGAGCCATGCAGTACAGCATATTACAAACATAAGTCCCATTATTGGGAAGTGGGTGTCCCATAGTATTTGCTTAAGCTTTCCCAGCAAAAGATGCCAAAAATTAGGACGGAGCAACTTGCAATGCCCCTTACAAGAGCCATGCAGTACAGCATATTACAAACATAAGTCCCAATATTGGGGAGTGGGTGTCCCATAGTATTTGCTTATGCTTTCCTAGCAAAAGCTGCCAAAAATTAGGACGGAGCAACCTGCAATGCCCCTTACAAGAGCCATGCAGTACAGCATATTACAAACATAAGTCCCATTATTGGGGAGTGGGTGTCCCATAGTATTTGCTTATGCTTTCCCAGCAAAAGCTGCCAAAAATTAGGATGGAGCAACTTGCAATGCCCCTTACAAGAGCCATGCAGTACAGCATATTACAAACATAAGTCCCATTATTGGGAAGTGGGTGTCCCATAGTATTTGCTTATGCTTTCCAAGCAAAAGCTGCCAAAAATTAGGATGGAGCAACTTGCAATGACCCCTTACAAGAGCCATGCAGTACAGCATATTACAAACATAAGTCCCATTTTTGGGGAGTGGGTGTCCCATAGTATTTGCTTATGCTTTCCCAGCAAAAGCTGCCAAAAATTAGGGCGGAGCAACTTGCAATGCCGCTTACAAGAGCCATGCAGTACAGCATATTACAAACATAAGTCCCATTATTGGGGAGTGGGTGTCCCATAGTATTTGCTTATGCTTTCCCAGCAAAAGCTGCCAAAAATTAGGACGGAGCAACTTGCAATGCCCCTTACAAGAGCCATGCAGTACAGCATATTACAAACATAAGTCCCATTATTGGGGAGTGGGTGTCCCATAGAATTTGCTTATGTTTTCCCAGCAAAAGCTGCCAAAAATTGGGACGGAGGAACTTGCAATGCCCCTTACAAGAGCCATGCAGTACAGCATATTACAAACATAAGTCCCATTATTGGGGAGTGGGTGTCCCATGGTATTTGCTTATGCTTTCCCAGCAAAAGCTGCCAAAAATTAGGACGGAGCAACTTGCAATGCCCCTTACAAGAGCCATGCAGTACAGCATATTACAAACATAAGTCCCATTATTGGGGAGTGGGTGTCCCATAGTATTTGCTTATGCTTTCCCAGCAAAAGCTGCCAAAAATTAGGATGGAGCAACTTGCAATGCCCCTTCCAAAAGCAATGCAGTACAGCATATTACAAACATAAGTCCCATTATTGGGGAGTGGGTGTCCCATACTATTTGCTTATGCTTTCCCAGCAAAACCTGCTAAAAATTAGGATGGAGCAACTTGCAATGCCCCTTACAAGAGCCATGCAGTACAGCATATTACAAACATAAGTCCGATTATTGGGGAGTGGGTGTCCCATGGTATTTGCTTATGCTTTCCCAGCAAGAGCTGCCAAAAATTAGGACGGAGCAACTTGCAATGCCCCTTACAAGAGCCATGCAGTACAGCATATTACAAACATAAGTCCCATTATTGGGGAGTGGGTGTCCCATAGTATTTGCTTATGCTTTCCCAGCAAAAGCTGCCAAAAATTAGGACGAAGCAACTTGCAATGCCCCTTACAAGAGCCATGCAGTACAGCATATTACAAACATAAGTCCCATTATTGGGGAGTGGGTGTCCCATAGTATTTCCTTAAGCTTTCCCAGCGAAAGCTGCCAAAAATTAGGATGGAGCAACTTGCAATGCCCCTTACAGGAGCCATGCAGTACAGCATATTACAAACATAAGTCCCATTATTGGGGAGTTGGTGTCCCATAGTATTTGCTTATGCTTTCCCAGCAAAAGCTGCCAAAAATTAGGACGGAGCAACTTGCAATGCCCCTTACAAGAGCCATGCAGTACAGCATATTACAAACATAAGTCTCATTATTGGGGAGTGGGTGTCCCATAGTATTTGCTTAGGCTTTCCAAGCAAAAGCTGCCAAAAATTAGGACGGAGCAGCTTGCAATGCCCCTTACAAGAGCCATGCAGTACAGCATATTACAAACATAAGTTCCATTATTGGGGAGTGGGTGTCCCATAGTATTTGCTTATGCTTTCCCAGCAAAAGCTGCCAAAAATTAGGACGGAGCAACTTGCAATGCCCCTTACAAGAGCCATGCAGTGCAGCATATTACAAACATAAGTCCCATTATTGGGGAGTGGGTGTCCCATAGTATTTGCTTATGCTTTCCCAGCAAAAGCTGCCAAAAATTAGGACGGAGCAACTTGCAATGCCCCTTACAAGAGCCATGCAGTGCAGCATATTACAAACATAAGTCCCATTATTGGGGAGTGGGTGTCCCATGGTATTTGCTTATGCTTTCCCAGCAAAAGCTGCCAAAAATTAGGACGGAGCAACTTGCAATGCCCCTTACAAGAGCCATGCAGTACAGCATATTACAAACATAAGTCCCATTATTGGGGAGTGGGTGTCCCATATTATTTGCTTATGCTTTCCCAGCAAAAGCTGCCAAAAATTAGGACGGAGCAACTTGCAATGCCCCTTACAAGAGCCATGCAGTACAGCATATTACAAACATAAGTCCCATTATTGGGGAGTGGGTGTCCCATGCTATTTGCTTATGCTTTCCCAGCAAAAGCTGCCAAAAATTAGGACGGAGCAACTTGCAATGCCCCTTACAAGAGCCATGCAGTACAGCATATTACAAACATAAGTCCCATTATTGGGGAGTGGGTGTCCCATAGTATTTGCTTATGCTTTCCCAGCAAAAGCTGCCAAAAATTAGGACGAAGCAACTTGCAATGCCCCTTACAGGAGCCATGCAGTACAGCATATTACAAACATAAGTCCCATTATTGGGGAGTGGATGTCCCATAGTATTTGCTTATGCTTTCCCAGCAAAAGCTGCCAAAAATTAGGACGGAGCAACTTGCAATGCCCCTTACAAGAGCCATGCAGTACAGCATATTTCAAACATAAGTCTCATAATTGGGGAGTGGGTGTCCCATAGTATTTGCTTATGCTTTCCCAGCAAAAGCTGCCAAAAATTAGGACGGAGCAACTTGCAATGCCCCTTACAAGAGCCATGCAGTACAGCATATTACAAACATAAGTCCCATTATTGGGGAGTGGGTGTCCCATAGTATTTGCTTATGCTTTCCCAGCAAAAGCTGCCAAAAATTAGGACGGAGCAACTTGCAATGCCCCTTCCAAGAGCAATGCAGTACAGCATATTACAAACATAAAACCCATTATTGGGGAGTGGGTGTCCCATAGTATTTGCTTATGCTTTCCCAGCAAAAGCTGCTAAAAATTAGGATGGAGCAACTTGCAATGCCCCTTACAAGAGCCATGCAGTACAGCATATTACAAACATAAGTCCGATTATTGGGGAGTGGGTGTCCCATGGTATTTGCTTATGCTTTCCCAGCAAAAGCTGCCAAAAATTAGGACGGAGCAACTTGCAATGCCCCTTACAAGAGCCATGCAGTACAGCATATTACAAACATAAGTCCCATTATTGGGGAGTGGGTGTCCCATATTATTTGCTTATGCTTTCCCAGCAAAAGCTGCCAAAAATTAGGACGGAGCAACTTGCAATGCCCCTTACAAGAGCCATGCAGTACAGCATATTACAAACATAAGTCCCATTATTGGGGAGTGGGTGTCCCATGCTATTTGCTTATGCTTTCCCAGCAAAAGCTGCCAAAAATTAGGACGGAGCAACTTGCAATGCCCCTTACAAGAGCCATGCAGTACAGCATATTACAAACATAAGTCCCATTATTGGGGAGTGGGTGTCCCATAGTATTTGCTTATGCTTTCCCAGCAAAAGCTGCCAAAAATTAGGACGAAGCAACTTGCAATGCCCCTTACAGGAGCCATGCAGTACAGCATATTACAAACATAAGTCCCATTATTGGGGAGTGGGTGTCCCATAGTATTTGCTTATGCTTTCCCAGCAAAAGCTGCCAAAAATTAGGACGGAGCAACTTGCAATGCCCCTTATAAGAGCCATGCAGTACAGCATATTTCAAACATAAGTCTCAAAATTGGGGAGTGGGTGTCCCATAGTATTTGCTTATGCTTTCCCAGCAAAAGCTGCCAAAAATTAGGACGGAGCAACTTGCAATGCCCCTTACAAGAGCCATGCAGTACAGCATATTACAAACATAAGTCCCATTATTGGGAAGTGGGTGTCCCATAGTATTTGCTTAAGCTTTCCCAGCAAAAGATGCCAAAAATTAGGACGGAGCAACTTGCAATGCCCCTTACAAGAGCCATGCAGTACAGCATATTACAAACATAAGTCCCAATATTGGGGAGTGGGTGTCCCATAGTATTTGCTTATGCTTTCCTAGCAAAAGCTGCCAAAAATTAGGACGGAGCAACCTGCAATGCCCCTTACAAGAGCCATGCAGTACAGCATATTACAAACATAAGTCCCATTATTGGGGAGTGGGTGTCCCATAGTATTTGCTTATGCTTTCCCAGCAAAAGCTGCCAAAAATTAGGATGGAGCAACTTGCAATGCCCCTTACAAGAGCCATGCAGTACAGCATATTACAAACATAAGTCCCATTATTGGGAAGTGGGTGTCCCATAGTATTTGCTTATGCTTTCCAAGCAAAAGCTGCCAAAAATTAGGATGGAGCAACTTGCAATGACCCCTTACAAGAGCCATGCAGTACAGCATATTACAAACATAAGTCCCATTTTTGGGGAGTGGGTGTCCCATAGTATTTGCTTATGCTTTCCCAGCAAAAGCTGCCAAAAATTAGGGCGGAGCAACTTGCAATGCCGCTTACAAGAGCCATGCAGTACAGCATATTACAAACATAAGTCCCATTATTGGGGAGTGGGTGTCCCATAGTATTTGCTTATGCTTTCCCAGCAAAAGCTGCCAAAAATTAGGACGGAGCAACTTGCAATGCCCCTTACAAGAGCCATGCAGTACAGCATATTACAAACATAAGTCCCATTATTGGGGAGTGGGTGTCCCATAGAATTTGCTTATGTTTTCCCAGCAAAAGCTGCCAAAAATTGGGACGGAGGAACTTGCAATGCCCCTTACAAGAGCCATGCAGTACAGCATATTACAAACATAAGTCCCATTATTGGGGAGTGGGTGTCCCATGGTATTTGCTTATGCTTTCCCAGCAAAAGCTGCCAAAAATTAGGACGGAGCAACTTGCAATGCCCCTTACAAGAGCCATGCAGTACAGCATATTACAAACATAAGTCCCATTATTGGGGAGTGGGTGTCCCATAGTATTTGCTTATGCTTTCCCAGCAAAAGCTGCCAAAAATTAGGATGGAGCAACTTGCAATGCCCCTTCCAAAAGCAATGCAGTACAGCATATTACAAACATAAGTCCCATTATTGGGGAGTGGGTGTCCCATACTATTTGCTTATGCTTTCCCAGCAAAACCTGCTAAAAATTAGGATGGAGCAACTTGCAATGCCCCTTACAAGAGCCATGCAGTACAGCATATTACAAACATAAGTCCGATTATTGGGGAGTGGGTGTCCCATGGTATTTGCTTATGCTTTCCCAGCAAGAGCTGCCAAAAATTAGGACGGAGCAACTTGCAATGCCCCTTACAAGAGCCATGCAGTACAGCATATTACAAACATAAGTCCCATTATTGGGGAGTGGGTGTCCCATAGTATTTGCTTATGCTTTCCCAGCAAAAGCTGCCAAAAATTAGGACGAAGCAACTTGCAATGCCCCTTACAAGAGCCATGCAGTACAGCATATTACAAACATAAGTCCCATTATTGGGGAGTGGGTGTCCCATAGTATTTCCTTAAGCTTTCCCAGCGAAAGCTGCCAAAAATTAGGATGGAGCAACTTGCAATGCCCCTTACAGGAGCCATGCAGTACAGCATATTACAAACATAAGTCCCATTATTGGGGAGTTGGTGTCCCATAGTATTTGCTTATGCTTTCCCAGCAAAAGCTGCCAAAAATTAGGACGGAGCAACTTGCAATGCCCCTTACAAGAGCCATGCAGTACAGCATATTACAAACATAAGTCTCATTATTGGGGAGTGGGTGTCCCATAGTATTTGCTTAGGCTTTCCAAGCAAAAGCTGCCAAAAATTAGGACGGAGCAGCTTGCAATGCCCCTTACAAGAGCCATGCAGTACAGCATATTACAAACATAAGTTCCATTATTGGGGAGTGGGTGTCCCATAGTATTTGCTTATGCTTTCCCAGCAAAAGCTGCCAAAAATTAGGACGGAGCAACTTGCAATGCCCCTTACAAGAGCCATGCAGTGCAGCATATTACAAACATAAGTCCCATTATTGGGGAGTGGGTGTCCCATAGTATTTGCTTATGCTTTCCCAGCAAAAGCTGCCAAAAATTAGGACGGAGCAACTTGCAATGCCCCTTACAAGAGCCATGCAGTGCAGCATATTACAAACATAAGTCCCATTATTGGGGAGTGGGTGTCCCATGGTATTTGCTTATGCTTTCCCAGCAAAAGCTGCCAAAAATTAGGACGGAGCAACTTGCAATGCCCCTTACAAGAGCCATGCAGTACAGCATATTACAAACATAAGTCCCATTATTGGGGAGTGGGTGTCCCATATTATTTGCTTATGCTTTCCCAGCAAAAGCTGCCAAAAATTAGGACGGAGCAACTTGCAATGCCCCTTACAAGAGCCATGCAGTACAGCATATTACAAACATAAGTCCCATTATTGGGGAGTGGGTGTCCCATGCTATTTGCTTATGCTTTCCCAGCAAAAGCTGCCAAAAATTAGGACGGAGCAACTTGCAATGCCCCTTACAAGAGCCATGCAGTACAGCATATTACAAACATAAGTCCCATTATTGGGGAGTGGGTGTCCCATAGTATTTGCTTATGCTTTCCCAGCAAAAGCTGCCAAAAATTAGGACGAAGCAACTTGCAATGCCCCTTACAGGAGCCATGCAGTACAGCATATTACAAACATAAGTCCCATTATTGGGGAGTGGATGTCCCATAGTATTTGCTTATGCTTTCCCAGCAAAAGCTGCCAAAAATTAGGACGGAGCAACTTGCAATGCCCCTTACAAGAGCCATGCAGTACAGCATATTTCAAACATAAGTCTCATAATTGGGGAGTGGGTGTCCCATAGTATTTGCTTATGCTTTCCCAGCAAAAGCTGCCAAAAATTAGGACGGAGCAACTTGCAATGCCCCTTACAAGAGCCATGCAGTACAGCATATTACAAACATAAGTCCCATTATTGGGAAGTGGGTGTCCCATATTATTTGCTTAAGCTTTCCCAGCAAAAGCTGCCAAAAATTAGGACGGAGCAACTTGCAATGCCCCTTACAAGAGCCATGCAGTACAGCATATTACAAACATAAGTCCCATTATTGGGGAGTGGGTGTCCCATAGTATTTGCTTATGCTTTCCAAGCAAAAGCTGCCAAAAATTAGGACGGAGCAACCTGCAATGCCCCTTACAAGAGCCATGCAGTACAGCATATTACAAACATAAGTCCCATTATTGGGGAGTGGGTGTCCCATAGTATTTGCTTATGCTTTCCCAGCAAAAGCTGCCAAAAATTAGGATGGAGCAACTTGCAATGCCCCTTACAAGAGCCATGCAGTACAGCATATTACAAACATAAGTCCCATTATTGGGAAGTGGGTGTCCCATAGTATTTGCTTATGCTTTCCAAGCAAAAGCTGCCAAAAATTAGGACGGAGCAACTTGCAATGACCCCTTACAAGAGCCATGCAGTACAGCATATTACAAACATAAGTCCCATTATTGGGGAGTGGGTGTCCCATAGTATTTGCTTATGCTTTCCCAGCAAAAGCTGCCAAAAATTAGGGCGGAGCAACTTGCAATGCCGCTTACAAGAGCCATGCAGTACAGCATATTACAAACATAAGTCCCATTATTGGGGAGTGGGTGTCCCATAGTATTTGCTTATGCTTTCCCAGCAAAAGCTGCCAAAAATTAGGACGGAGCAACTTGCAATGCCCCTTACAAGAGCCATGCAGTACAGCATATTACAAACATAAGTCCCATTATTGGGGAGTGGGTGTCCCATAGAATTTGCTTATGTTTTCCCAGCAAAAGCTGCCAAAAATTGGGACGGAGGAACTTGCAATGCCCCTTACAAGAGCCATGCAGTACAGCATATTACAAACATAAGTCCCATTATTGGGGAGTGGGTGTCCCATGGTATTTGCTTATGCTTTCCCAGCAAAAGCTGCCAAAAATTAGGACGGAGCAACTTGCAATGCCCCTTACAAGAGCCATGCAGTACAGCATATTACAAACATAAGTCCCATTATTGGGGAGTGGGTGTCCCATAGTATTTGCTTATGCTTTCCCAGCAAAAGCTGCCAAAAATTAGGACGGAGCAACTTGCAATGCCCCTTCCAAGAGCAATGCAGTACAGCATATTACAAACATAAGTCCCATTATTGGGGAGTGGGTGTCCCATACTATTTGCTTATGCTTTCCCAGCAAAACCTGCTAAAAATTAGGATGGAGCAACTTGCAATGCCCCTTACAAGAGCCATGCAGTACAGCATATTACAAACATAAGTCCGATTATTGGGGAGTGGGTGTCCCATGGTATTTGCTTATGCTTTCCCAGCAAGAGCTGCCAAAAATTAGGACGGAGCAACTTGCAATGCCCCTTACAAGAGCCATGCAGTACAGCATATTACAAACATAAGTCCCATTATTGGGGAGTGGGTGTCCCATAGTATTTGCTTATGCTTTCCCAGCAAAAGCTGCTAAAAATTAGGACGGAGCAACTTGCAATGCCCCTTACAAGAGCCATGCAGTACAGCATATTACAAACATAAGTCTCATTATTGGGGAGTGGGTGTCCCATAGTATTTGCTTATGCTTTCCAAGCAAAAGCTGCCAAAAATTAGGACGGAGCAGCTTGCAATGCCCCTTACAAGAGCCATGCAGTACAGCATATTACAAACATAAGTCCCATTATTGGAGAGTGGGTGTCCCATAGTATTTGCTTATGCTTTCCCAGCAAAAGCTGCCAAAAATTAGGACGGAGCAACTTGCAATGCCCCTTACAAGAGCCATGCAGTACAGCATATTACAAACATAAGTTCCATTATTGGGGAGTGGGTGTCCCATAGTATTTGCTTATGCTTTCCCAGCAAAAGCTGCCAAAAATTAGAACGGAGCAACTTGCAATGCCCCTTACAAGAGCCATGCAGTGCAGCATATTACAAACATAAGTCCCATTATTGGGGAGTGGGTGTCCCATAGTATTTGCTTATGCTTTCCCAGCAAAAGCTGCCAAAAATTAGGACGGAGCAACTTGCAATGCCCCTTACAAGAGCCATGCAGTACAGCATATTACAAACATAAGTCCCATTATTGGGGAGTGCATGTCCCATAGTATTTGCTTATGCCTTGCAAGCAAAAGCTGCCAAAAATAAGGACGGAGGAACTTGCAATGCTGGCACCCTGGTGGTATAGAGGTGTTGGAGGCTGAGGATAAGGAGAAGAAGATTAAACAGCCGAAACGAGGAAGCGTATACCCTTGTGTGGGTGTGAAGCGGTGCATGTGAATACACCTCCCGAAATAACACAGTGGATTCGACTTTATGTTACTCTGCTGTCATTTGGTGGTGATGAGAAGTCTGGCCCAATCCAGCCCTTGCTCATTTTGATAAAGGTCAGCTTGTCAGCATTGTCAGTTTACAGGCGAGTGCGCTTATCAGTTATAATTCCCCCAGCGGCACTAAAAACACGCTCCGATAACACGCTAGCGGCAGGGCAGGCCAGGACCTCCAAGGCGTACAGAGCGAGTTCATTCCAAGTGTCCAGCTTGGATACCCAATAATTAAAAGGCACAGAGGAATCACGGAGGACGCTGGTACAATCGGCAAGGTACTCCCTCACCATCTTTTGAAACTTTCCACTCCTTGTGAGAGTACCCCGCACCTCAGGGCCTGTAAGCTGGGCGGGTGTCAGAAAACTGTCCCAGAACGTTGACCGTGTTCCCCTGCCTCTGCTGGATTGGAGTTGCATCTCTCTCGCCTGTACGCCTTGGTTGGGCAACGAACTGTGACCTCTGCCGCTAGCGTGGTCAGATGGGAAGTTTTTTAAGAGTTCTGCAGCAAGGGCCTTCTGGTATTGCCCCATTTTTGTAGACCTCTCCATCTCAGGAATAAGAGAGTGAAAGTTCTCCTTGTAGCGGGGGTCTACAAGTGTCACCAACCAGTAATGACTGTCACCCAACATTTTGACAACGCGAGGGTCACGGTTAAGGCAGCGTAACATAAAGTCAGCCATGCGTGCCAGACTGGTAACGGGCAAGATTTCCGTGTCCTCACCAAGATGACGACTGACCATGCTCTCTTCCTCCTCTTCCTCCTCCCCCCTGTCCTCAGGCCACCCACGCTGAACCGACGGTATGACACTTGTACAGGTACTACCGTCTACAATGCATGATAGCAGCTCCTTTTCTTCCTCCTCCTACTCCTCCTCCTCTCCCTCATTGTCCCCCAATGCACGTTGGGATGAGATGAGGCTGGGCTGTGTGTAATCGCCCGCTACGGCTTCTTGATCCATCTCATCATACTCTGGCTGCAATGCCTCCTCTTTAATTCTCTGCAGAGAGCGTTGCAAAAGACAGACAAGTGGGATGCTGACACTAATGATGGCGTCATCGCCACTCACAATCTTGGTGGCCTCCTCAAAGTTTGTCAGGATGGTACATATGTCAGACATCCAGGTCCACTCCTGAGGTCTTATGTGTGGAGTCTGACCTGAATATCGACGGCCTTGTTGCAGCTGGTACTCCACAACTACTCTCTTCTGCTCACAAATCCTTTGCAACATGTGGAGGGTAGAGTTCCAACGTGTGGGGACATCACACACTAGTCGGTGTGCCGGAAGCTGCAAACGCTGCTGCAACACAGCAACGGCGGCGGAAGCTGTAGCCGACTTGCGAAAATGAGCTGACAGGCGGCGTACTTTCACGAGCAGATCTGGCAACTCAGGGTACGATTTAAGAAACCGCTGAACCACGAGGTTAAGCACATGAGCCAGGCATGGTACGTGTGATATCACCTCGCCTCAGAGCCGCCACCAGGTTACGGCCATTGTCACACACGACCATGCCGGGATGTAGGTTCAGCGGTCTCAGCCACAGATCTGCCTGCTCTTTCACAGCTGTCCACAACTCACAAGCAGTGTCAGGTTTATCACCTAAGCTTATGAGTTTCAGCACAGCCTGTTGCCGCTTGGCGGAGGCCGTACTGCAATGCTTCCAGCTTGTAACTGATGTGGTGATATCTGAGATGGAGGCTGAACATGAGGAGGAGGAGGAGGAGGAGGATGCGCAGGAGCTGTACACTGTGGGGGGAACTCTGACTGACATAGGGCCCGCAATCCTCGGTGTGGGGAGGATGTGTTCCGTCCCAAGGTCCGACTGGGTCCCGGCTTTCACTATGTTTACCCAGTGTGCCATCAGAGAGATGTACCGTCCTTTTTCCACAAGCACTTGTCCACGTGTCCGTTGTCAGGTGGTCTCTCCCAGTAACTGCGTTGTTGAGGGCACGGCAGATGCTTTGGGAGACGTGCTTGTGTAGTGCGGTGATGGCACACCGGGCAAAATAGTGTCGGCTGGGGACCGAGTACCGAGGGACGGCCACCGCCATAAGATTGCGGAAGGATTCCGTCTCCATCAGCCTAAAAGGCAGCATTTCCAATGCAAGCAGTCGTGAAATGTGCGAATTTAGGACTGTGGCCTGTGGGGCGTTAGCTGCGAATTTCCACTTTCGTTCAAAGGTCTGGGATATGGACAATTGAACGCTGAGGTGGGACGTGGACGTGGACGTTGATGCTGTTTCTTGAGAAACTGCCATAACAAGTGAAGACTGAGAGGAGGGGGCATCTTTACATGCAGTAAGGACAGGGGATTGCCTTGCACACACAACAGGGGGTTCTATTGCACGCACAACAGTGGAAGAAGCAGTGGTGACACCTGCTGACACAGGTCGTGGACCCTGGGTTTCGCCCCACAAAGTCGGGTGCTTTGCTGCCATGTGCCTGATCATGCTGGTGGTGGTCAGGCTGGTAGTTTTGTCACCCCTGCTGATGCTGGCATGGCAGGTGGAACATATGGCCTTTTTGGGGTTATCAGCAGAGTCTTTAAAAAAATTCCAGACTCTGGAAGACCTACCGCTTGTACTGGCAACGTTCCTCGTGTTGGTGTTACGGGGAACGGTTGCCTGCCTTTTGTCTGCGGCCACCACACTGCTTCTTCCTGCCTGTTGGGGTACTCTGCCTCCCTCCCCCTGTGTGCTGCTGGCCTCACTCTGCATGTCCTCCTTCCACGTTGGGTCAATTACTAGATCATCCACCACCTCCTCCTTTTCCACTTGCGCACCACGATCCTCCTCCTCACTTCCTGGCAATTGTGTCTCGTCATCGTCCACCTCTTCTGACAGACTGCCAACGTCGACTTCCTGTGGCCGTGGCTGTTCAAATATTTGGGCATCGCAACATGGGATCTCCTCTTCCACCACTTCAAGCGTATCAGGCAAGGGGCCCAAATATGGAAATGGACCAGTGAACAGCTCTTCAGAGTGTCCAAGTGTGGGATCACTTGCTGTCTGACGACACTCGGCATGGTGGGAGGAAGGAGCATCAGGGTGAGGAGGAGTATGCGGTCGAGACTCACGGCTATTAAGAGTTGACCGTGTGGAAGACAGACCGGACGTGGTGGTGCCCAGGTAACTGGAAGTATTATCTTCTATCCAATTAATAACCTGTTCACACTGATCAGTTCTCAATACTAGAGATGAGCGCTGTTCGACTCGAACTGTTCGCCAATCTCAAATTCGAGCTGTTTTGGGCGGTGTTCGAGCCGTTCGGCGAACACGAACGATTTGAGAAAAATTCGGCTGTTCGAGGTTATGTTCGATAACTGTTCGTGCACCAAAATCATAACTGGATTTTTTCTCAGTAATGATGAAAATTAACGTTAATACGCAGTTTGAGTGTACAGCGGGGTGGGGGGAGGGGCAGGGGATGGATCTCTGCAGGAATAATGAAGATCTCCATTTTTTTTTCTCTTTCCCGCATTTACAGTGGGGAGGTGCAATCTGTCAGCCTATCAGCAGCGCACACACGGAGCGAAGTGCTTTTTTTCACACAAGCAAGGGCATGTGTCATTGGCAGTGTATGTCACATGTCCTTACCCTATAAGACCAAGCCATTTTCCCCGTCGCCACCATTTTCTCATTGCTGCAGCTACGTGTTAGACGGCACCGCTGTTGCTGTGTGCACTATACCTTGTTAATTTCAAGCCAATTTTCGCACAAATCTACAGATAGCTTGGGAGTAGGGAATAGTTGTGATTGCAGTCCTTTTAAGGACTAGGTTACAGCATTTCCTACGACTTTTATCAGGCAGGTCTGTGCTCTTAAATAGATAGATTGTGGGAGTAAAGACTAATTGTAATTGCAGTCCTTTTCAGGACTAGGTTACATCAGTTCCTATCAGTTTTTGCCAGGCAGGTCTGTGCCAGTGCTGTGCAAGTTTTTTTCACAGCATTTGGCTGAATCTAGCAAAGCTAATCCTTTTTGGCCTATTGCAGAGTGTGTTAGTCAGTGGAGTAGCCTATCTGTGTTGCAAGATATACTACCTGTGTATAGAATACCAATTTTTTTACTGCACCTAGTGAAGTAAAATCTTTTGGGCATAGCATCATTCTATTAGTCCATCTATACTGACCTCCATCAGGTTGCAAATTGAATATAATTTTTTTCTGCATCTAGCTCTGAAAAAATATTTGGGCTTCTAGCAGTGTGTGGGACTTGTTCTATTAGTCCATCTATACTGACCTCCATCAGGTTGTAAACTGAATATAATTTTTTTCTGCATCTAGCTCTGAAAAAATATTTGGCCTTCTAGCAGTGTGTGGGACTTTCTCTATTAGTCCATCTATACTGACCTCCATCAGGTTGCAAATTCAAAATAATTTTTTGTCTGCATCTAGCTCTGAAAAATATTTGGCCTTCTAGCAGTGTGTGGGACTTTCTCTATTAGTCCATCTATACTGACCTCCATCAGGCTGCAAATTAAAAATAATTTTTATCTGCATCTACCTCTGAAAAAATATTTGGGCTTCTAGCTGTGTGTGGGACTTGTTCTATTAGTCCATCTATACTGACCTCCATCAGGTTGCAAACTGAATATAATTTTTTTCTGCATCTAGCTCTGAAAAAATATTTGGCCTTCTAGCAGTGTGTGGGACTTTCTCTATTAGTCCATCTATACTGACCTCCATCAGTTTGCAAATTAATAATAATTTATATCTGCATCTAGCTCTGAAAAAATATTTGGCCTTCTAGCAGTGTGTGGGACTTTCTCTATTAGTCCATCTATACTGACCTCCATCAGGTTGCAAATTCAAAATAATTTTTTGTCTGCATCTAGCTCTGAAAAAATATTTGGCCTTCTAGCAGTGTGTGGGACTTTCTCTATTAGTCCATCTATACTGACCTCCATCAGGTTGCAAACTGAATATATTTTTTTTCTGCATCTACCTCTGATAAAATATTGGGCTTCTAGCTGTGTGTGGGACTTGTTCTATTAATCCATCTATACAGACTGTAGCGTCGGCGTCCCTGCCCTCTGCTAGGCAGGGACGCTGTTCCCCTCACCTCTCTGCTCCGAGCCCGGCGTCCTCTTCCCGCTCTGCTGGCAGCGCGCGCTCCTTCCCGGCCACTGTGCTTAGGGCGCGCGCGCGCTCCCTCCCTCTTAAAGGGGCCGCGCGCGCCGTCCTAAGGAGTCCCCGGCCAATGGCCGGAGGACTTCACCATATATAAGGCACCTCCTCCAAAATGGAGGTGCCCGAGCAATGTTGTTGCACTGTTCACTACTCTGCTTCAGCCCTCAGGTCCCGTTGCCAGTTACCTGCCTGATTCCTGCCAGAGTCCTGCCAGTTTGCTGTCTGTTTCCTGCCTGATATTCCTGCTACCTGCTTGCTAGCCTGAGGTCCGACGGTCTGCCTTCCTACTTCTGTCAGTCTGTCTATGGACCAGCTTGGCCGCTCACCTGGGAGCGCACATCTGCTACCTGCCTGCTAGCCTACCTGGAGGCTCCGCCGTCACGTGCTGTGACCACCTGCTATTCCAGAGACTCCTGCCCGCTCACCTGGGAGCGCTCCTCCGCAACCTGCCTGCTTGCCTACCTGGAAGATCCGCCGTCACATGCTGTGACCACCCGTTCATCCAGAGACTCTAGCTTGCTCACCTGGGAGCATACATCTTCCATCTGCCTGCTAGCCTACCTGGAGGTTCAGCCATCACAGGTCGTACCTACCCTTTACCCAGAGACTGCCCCGGTCACTTGCCGTGACCTCCAGCCCGTTTTTCCAGAGACTGCCCCGGTCACTTGCCGTGACCTCCAGCCCGTTCATCCAGAGACTGCCCCGGTCATTTGCCGTGACCTCCTGCCCGTTCACCCAGAGACTGTCCTGGTCACCTGCTGTGACTGCCTGCCCGTCTTCCCTGGTCGCCAACCGCTCCCTTACAAGGACCGCCCCCTTGTATAGTAGCTCTGAGGTTCCGCCTCCCAGACCCGTTACACAGACCTCCATCAGGTTGCAAACTGAATATAATTTTTTTCTGCATCTACCTCTGAAAAAATATTTGGGCTTCTAGCTGTGTGTGGGACTTGTTCTATTAATCCATCTGTACAGACCTCCATCAGGTTGCAAACTGAATATAATTTTTTTCTGCATCTACCTCTGAAAAAATATTTGGGCTTCTAGCTGTGTGTGGGACTTGTTCTATTAGTCCATCTATACTGACCTCCATCAGGTTGCAAACTGAATATAATTTTTTTCTGCATCTAGCTCTGAAAAAATATTTGGCCTTCTAGCAGTGTGTGGGACTTTCTCTATTAGTCCATCTATACTGACCTCCATCAGGTTGCAAATTAAAAATAATTTTTATCTGCATCTAGCTCTGAAAAAATATTTGGCCTTCTAGCAGTGTGTGGGACTTTCTCTATTAGTCCATATATACTGACCTCCATCAGGTTGCAAACTGAATATATTTTTTTTCTGCATCTACCTCTGAAAAAATATTGGGCTTCTAGCAGTGTGTGGGACTTTCCCTATTAGTCCACCTATACTGACCTCCGTCACGCTGCAAATTCAAAATAATTTTTTGTCTGCATCTAGCTCTGAAAAAATATTTGGCCTTCTAGCAGTGTGTGGGACTTTCTCTATTAGTCCATCTATACTGACCTCCATCAGGTTGCAAATTAAAAATAATTTATATCTGCATCTAGCTCTGAAAAAATATTTGGCCTTCTAGCAGTGTGTGGGACTTTCTCTATTAGTCCATCTATACTGACCTCCATCAGGTTGCAAATTAAAAATAATTTTTTGTCTGCATCTAGCTCTGAAAAAATATTTGGCATTCTAGCAGTGTGTGGGACTTTCTCTATTAGTCCATCTATACTGACCTCCATCAGGTTGCAAACTGAATATATATTTTTTCTGCATCTACCTCTGAAAAAATATTGGGCTTCTAGCTGTGTGTGGGACTTGTTCTATTAATCCATCTATACAGACCTCCATCAGGTTGCAAACTGAATATATATTTTTTCTGCATCTACCTCTGAAAAAATATTGGGCTTCTAGCTGTGTGTGGGACTTGTTCTATTAGTCCATCTATACTGACCTCCATCAGGTTGCAAACTGAATATAATTTTTTTCTGCATCTAGCTCTGAAAAAATATTTGGCCTTCTAGCAGTGTGTGGGACTTTCTCTATTAGTCCATCTATACTGACCTCCATCAGGTTGCAAATTAAAAATAATTTTTATCTGCATCTAGCTCTGAAAAAATATTTGGCCTTCTAGCAGTGTGTGGGACTTTCTCTATTAGTCCATCTATACTGACCTCCATCAGGTTGCAAACTGAATATATTTTTTTTCTGCATCTACCTCTGAAAAAATATTGGGCTTCTAGCAGTGTGTGGGACTTTCTCTATTAGTCCATCTATACTGACCTCCATCACGCTGCAAATTCAAAATAATTTTTTGTCTGCATCTAGCTCTGAAAAAATATTTGGCCTTCTAGCAGTGTGTGGGACTTTCTCTATTAGTCCATCTATACTGACCTCCATCAGGTTGCAAAATAAAAATAATTTTTATCTGCATCTACCTCTGAAAAAATATTTGGGCTTCTAGCTGTGCGTGGGACTTGTTCTATTAGTCCATCTATACTGACCTCCATCAGGTTGCAAACTGAATATAATTTTTTTCTGCATCTAGCTCTGAAAAAATATTTGGCCTTCTAGCAGTGTGTGGGACTTACTCTATTAGTCCATCTTTACTGACCTCCATCAGCTTGCAAATTAAAAATAATTTTTTGTCTGCATCTAGCTCTGAAAAAATATTTGACCTTCTAGCAGTGTGTGGGACTTTCTCTATTAGTCCATCTATACTGACCTCCATAAGGTTGCAAATTCAAAATAATTTTTTGTCTGCATCTAGCTCTGAAAAAACATTTGGCCTTCTAGCAGTGTGTGGGATTTTCTCTATTAGTCCATCTATACTGACCTCCATCTAGCTCTGAAAAAATATTTGGCCTTCTAGCAGTGTGTGGGACTTTCTCTATTAGTCCATCTATACTGACCTCCATCAGGTTGCAAATTAAAAATAATTTTTATCTGCATCTAGCTCTGAAAAAATATTTGGCCTTCTAGCAGTGTGTGGGACTTTCTCTATTAGTCCATCTATACTGACCTCCATCAGGCTGCAAATTAAAAATAATTTTTTTCTGCATCTACCTCTGAAAAAATATTTGGGCTTCTAGCTGTGTGTGGGACTTGTTCTATTAGTCCATCTATACTGACCTCCATCAGGTTGCAAATTGAATATAATTTTTTTCTGCATCTAACCCAGCCAATAGTTTTGGCCTAATACCACAGTTTGGCCACTCAGCTCTGCTCGGTTCCCATCCATTGTTTTTTTGTGCAAACAACTCCAGAGTTGTGAATTAGTTAACCACCAGAATGAGTGGAAAAAGGCCTGCTGCTGGTGGAAAGGGGAATAGGCGTGTTGGGAAGGGGAAAAAAGGTTGTGTCCGTGGGGTAGGTGTTAAAGCAACAGTAACATCTGCAGAAGAAAGACCATCTTCCAGCCAAACTAAAATGTCTACTTCTTTTAGCGGACAATGTGATAAGATCCCTTTCTTACGGCCACGCCAATCGCTACAAATTCCAGATGAGGCACAACAACAGCAGGTGCTTCAACGAATCCAGACGAGGAAATGATCTGCACTGATGCCCAGAATCTTTATGAGTCGGATCCAGGACCAGACGCAGAAGGTTCTGACCATAATGTAGACCTTCATTCCCAAACTGTAACTCCTGTTGGTGGAGACAATGAGGAAGACGATGATGAGACTCAAATACCTGATTGGAGCGACAACTTTAGTTTTTTGTCAGGGCAGGAACAGGTTGGCTCTGAGGACGACGGGTGTGATAACGCACAGGGTGAGATGATGAGGTTGGAGATCCCACTTACTGTCAACCCACAGTCAGCCAAGAGATGAGGTCAGCAGAGGAGGTGGAGGAAGATGCTAGTGACGACGAGGTCAGGTTGCGCCTTCCTGGACAGAGACGTAGTACTGGAAGCACGTCAACAACTGCATCCTCAAACACAACTCTGCCTCTCACCACAAGTCGTGGTGGCTCTTCAGGTCGCATGGGTGCTAAGCCTTGCATAGCCTGGGCATTTTTTCAGATCGATAAAGATGACCCAACTCGTGTTATCTGTAACATTTGTCAGCAAAAGCTAAGTAGAGGCCAAAAAATACATAGTTTGAGTACTTCATGCATAAACCGGCACATGGACATGAAGCATAAGTTGCAGTGGGAAGCTCAGTGTGCTACAATGCGGCCTAGCCGGCCGGGCCAACCACCGTCTGCCATATCTTGTGCATCCGCGGCCTCTTCATCCTCTGTGACTGGGGGGACTGCAGTCACACCTGTTTTGGGGCGCAGAGCTGCCACCTCTTTACCCGCAACAGCCAGCGTGATTGGCAGGTCATCATTTTCTTTGGAGGTGGTAACACCAGCTGGTGTTGAGCGCTGTCCGACATCGATAGCACCACCTTTGGATCAAGGCAACCTAACATGTCCGCCTGCATCTTCCTCACAGACCGGCAGTTTGCCGGGGACACCCTTATCAACCCCGTCTAAGCACAATAGCCAGCCCTCGGTCCCTCAGATGTGGACAAGTAAAAGACCATTTCCTCCTAGCCATGAGAAAGCTAAGAGGTTGAATTTCACCATCTGCAAGCTCTTGGCTACAGAAATGCTGCCTTTCCGCCTGGTGGACACAGAGGATTTTCGAGACCTTATGTCCGTCGCAGTGCCCCAGTACCAGATGCCCAGTTGGCACTTCTTCTCAAAGAAAGGTGTGCCTGCGCTTCACCAGCATGTCGCACACAACATCACCGCTTCTTTGAGAAACTCTGTGTGTGACAGGGTGCATTTCACCACAGACACTTGGATGAGTAGGCATGGACAGGGGCGTTACATGTCGCTGACTGGGCACTGGGTAACTATGGTGACAGCAGGACAAGGGGCTGCTGTCCAAGTCTTGCCGTCCCCACGAGTTGTGCGTCAATCCTCTTTATGTCAAAGTTCCTCCACTGCTTCTGCCTCCTCAACCTCCTCTCGGTCTTCCACCTGCACCCAAAGCCTGTCTGATCATGCCACAAGCTTTCTAACTGCGCAGAAGGGATCCTGCACACCTCCTTACTATGCTGGCAGTAGGGCTCAACGTCATCAGGCGGTTTTTACTTTGAAATGTCTGGGAAATGTGAGTCACACAGCTGAGGAGTTGTGGTCAGCTCTGGAGAACCAATTTCATGAATGGTTGTCTCCACTGGACCTGAAACCAGGGAAGGCCGTGTGCGACAATGCTGCAAACCTGGGTGCGGCCCTTCGCCGGGGCAATGTCACACACGTGCCTTGTATAGCTCAAGTGTTGAATCTGGTTGTCCAGCAATTTTTAGCCCACTATCCCAGACTAGATGGCCTTCTACAGAGGGCACGGTCTCTGTGTGCTCACTTCCGCCATTCGCATCCCGCAGCTCAGCGACTTACATCTCTACAGAAGTCGTTGGGCCTGCCACTTCACCGGCTAAAATGCGATGTGCCTACCTGGTGGAATTCAACTCTGCACATGTTGCAGCGACTGTGGCAGCACCGACAAGCCCTGGTGCAATACGTTCTGACGTATAGCCTGGGCCAACGAGATCCAGAGTTGGGGCAAATCACGCTGGAGGAGTGGTCTCAGATCAGGGACCTATGCACCCATCAGCACAGTTTTGAAATGGCGACGAAGATGTTTAGTGCTGACGATGCCATTATCAGCATGACTATTCCAGTGATTTACATGCTGGAGCACATGTTAAACAGAATTCGGAGTCAGGTGGTGGCACAAGAGGAGGTGGAGGAAGTAGAGGAGGAGGAGTTGTATGCGGAAGGGCTAACATCTGCAAGGTCCAGACGGTCGGCAGCACCAAGGCGGCAGGCATGTGAGGGTGGGGGAGATGGTTTTACCAGGGCGCATGGTAGCAGCCAAACTAGTGAGGAAGGTGCAGGAGCCCAGGAAGAAGTGGAGGACGAACTGATGGAAGACTCATCAGATGAGGGAGACCTTGATCACATTTCTGTTGTGCGAGGTTGGGGGGAGAGGACAGAGGAAGGAAGCATGATTGTTACCTCGCCACCAACACAACAGGGACTTGGTGCTCCTGGATGCGCAACACACATGAGTGCCTTCTTGCTGCACTACCTGCAACATGACCCTCGAATTGTGAGAATTAGAAATAATCCTGACTACTGGGTTGCCACACTGTTAGATCCCCGGTACAAAAGTAAATTTGCAGAAATTATTCCTGCCATAGAAAGGGATGCACGCATGCAGGAGTATCAGCAGAGACTGTAGCAGAATCTTACATGTGCTTTTCCACAAAACACCAGTGGTGCACGTAGTGAATCTCACAGTTCCAACTTGCCAACCGTGGGACCGTCAAGTGTACAGCACTCAAACCGTAACAGAACCACAGTATCTACTGGTAACATCAATTTTGCGGAATCATTTCACCACTTTTTTAGCCCATCCTTTGCAAGGCCACAGGAGACAAGAAGTCTGACACATAGTCAACGCCTAGAGACGATGGTACAGGAGTATCTCCAAGTAAACATTGAAGCCATGACTGTGTCACTGGACCCTTGCTCTTTTTGGACTTCCAATCTGGATAAATGGCCGGAGCTAGCCACTTACGCCTGGGAGATCTTGTCATGCCCCGCAGCCAGCGTTCTGTCTGAACGTGTGTTCAGCGCTGCTGGTGGTGTGCTGACAGATAAGCGCACGCGGCTCTCCACTGATAATGTAGACAGACTCACGTTCATAAAGATGTACAAATCATGGATCCAAAACGACTTTTCTACCCCTGTGTCATCCTGGGGAGAGTAAAAGCTTGATGATTGGTTAAAATCACCCTACCAACCATTTTAAGCTTTCAAATTACTAATCATGTTTATCTGTATCTTGACTGGAAAATAATTTGGGCTTTGTAGCAGTGTGCAGCACTGATCCTATTAGGCCATCTATACTAAGCTCCACCAGATTTAAAATTAATAATAATTTTTAGCTGCATCTAGCCCGGAAAATAATTTTGGGGCTCCGAGATGCGCAAGACACATAAGTGCCTTCTTGCTGCACTACCTGCAACATGACCCTCATATTGTCAGAATTCGAAGTAATCATGACTACTGGGTTGCCACACTCTTAGATCCCCCAAACTTTTCGATCAACCTTTTCATTTTAATAAAGACCAAAAAAATGGTCATTTTTGAAATTATAAGCATTAGCAGGTTATTAGAAACTGAAATCAAACAGTTTTCAACTCAAAACTTTATTCTAGGTGATGTTACATATTCACATAGGACCCCTTGTTCGAAAGGAGCTTCTGAACTCTCTCGTCCATTGAATTTGTCAGGTTTTGGATGGTTTCTGCTTCAATTGTTTTGCATGAGGACAGAATACCCTCCCAGAGCTGTTGCTTAGATGTGAACTGCCTCCCGCCATCATAGACACTCCTTTTGATGATGCTCCAGAGGTTCTAAATGGGGTAGAGGTCAGGGGAGCATGGGGGTCACACCATAAGTTTGTCCCCTTTTATGCCCATATCAGCCAGAGATGCAGATGTTTTATGTGCAGCATGAGATGGTGCATTATCATGCAAAAAAATGATCTTGCTGTGAAATACACGGTTCTTCTTCTTGAACCATGGCAGGAAGTGCTGTTTGAGAAAATCCACATACATTATGGAGTTCATCTTTAGCGCCTTCAGGGATCCTAAAGGGGCCGACAATCTCTCTCCCCATGATTCCAGCCCAAAACATTACTCCACCTCCTCCTTGTTGGCGCTGTAGCCGTGTTTGCGTGGGGTGTCCATCAACCAGCCATCCTCCACTCCATCCATCTGGACCATCGAGCGCTGCACGGCACTCATCCGTGAACAAAACAGTTTTGAAATCAGTCTTCATGTAATGTTTGGCCCACTGGAGCCGTTTCTGCTTGTGTGAAGTGGATAGAGGAGGTCGACAGGATGGCGTATGCACAGCTGCAAACCTCTGAAGGACCCTGCATCTTGTTGTTCGGGGGACGTTGGAGGCACCAGCAGCTTCAAAAACTTGTCTGCTGCTATGACAAGGCTTTTTTGCCGCTGCTCTTTTAACCTGACGTAATTGCCTGTAGGAAAGAGTCCTCAATTTGCCCTTATCAGCACGCACACGTGTGTACTGTGAATCAGCTACATACTTCTTGATTGCCAAGACACTTCATCCTGATCATCGCACAATGTTGATTGTAGTCAGGCTTTGACCGAAACACTCCACAATTTGTTGCTTCTCAGCAGCCGACACATCCTTTTTCTTTCCCATTTTGGCAGAAAATGTAGGCTGCTTAATAATGTGAGACAGCCTTCTTAAGTAGTCTTGCCTTTCATTGGACACACCTGCCAAACTAATTAGCACAGGTGTCTGCAATTGCTTACAGTGATATAAAGAGCCCTGACACACATCACTATCAATGAGTTTAACTGACAAACAAACAAATTCTTCCCTTATCACTCCTAAACACTTTTTGCATAATAATTTGGAACACAGTGTACATGTGCTTTTCCACAAAACACCAGTGGTTCACGTAGTGAATCTTACAGTTCTAACTTGCCAACCGTGGTCTGTATGGAGTTGTTCAATAAAGGGCCCAAAATTAAGATAACATAGATGGGAGAGGTCTCTATGAATAGGAATTCCTAAGTATTTGATACCCTGTGAGGGCCAGGCAAAGGGAAAAATGGACTGGATGGAATCCTATATGGATTTGGGGAGGGAGACATCGAGGGCCTCAGACTTCGCTGCATTGATTTTAAAATTTGACCATGTAACAAAGTGATCTATTTCAGCCATAACAGCATGGATGGATATATGTGATTGAGTGATATATACTAGGACATCATCAACAAATAGAGAGCACTTGTACTCGGTGCCTCCCACCTCAATCCACCTAATATTGGGGTTATGGCGAATTGATGAGAGCAGGTGCTCCATCACTAGGATGTATAAGAGAGGGGACAGAGGACATCCCTGCCTTGTCCCATTGGTGATTGTGAAAGGTGATGAAAATGTTCTGATGCACCCCCTGGGCCTTGGGACATCCGGAGCCGGACCCTTTTTGGTGGATGCTGGTGGTTGTAGTCTTCGTGGCGGCGACCCGGTTCCGTGGCTCAGGGTGGTCAAACCAGTGGCGGAACTATTTATGTGGTTTTGATGTTTAAATGTCCGACTACGCCACCCGTGGATTGCGGTCAGAGTGAACCGCCGCTGCAGGGCAGACCGCTGAGGCTGGTGTTGTGGGTGCAGCAGAGTGTAGCATAACTCCCCACGGGAGGAGTATAGCCTCAGGGCAGTGTATGCGGAGTATGGGGGTGATGGTGCAGGGCAGCAGCAGTAACGACACGGAGTCAGTGATGCAGTCCAGGGCCTTTACTCACAGTTCTTATTATCCAGACCACGTCTGCAGGTAACGGCTGCCCACGTCGTACTGTGCTCACCAGGTGAGGGGCTCAGACAACTCCCAGATAACTTTGGAGCGCTTCACAGGACTCCCTTTGTGTGTCCTTTGTCTGGCCTTTCTTACCAACCCTTCTGTCCGGCTGCCTCGGGCCTCCTCTTGGTAAACTTGGCGCCAGTTTCCCTGACCCTATGTGGTGCCTTCCTAGCGGGTGTAGCGAGGGGCTGCACCACATAAAATGTCACAGCCTCCGGTTTCTAGCTGAGGGTCGTTTCCTGCCTCCACTAGTTTCGGGGACCGGTCTCCCCCTTTGGCCTGACCCCTCCACGCAGGTGGATTCGGGCGTGCGGTGGCGATTCGCCCGTCCGCACCCCTGGGATCCCTTCATTCCTCATTCCTGGAGCCTTCTCCACTCCTCTTCCTTCCTTCTCCCTCTTCCAGGCCTGGGCCTCTGCTACTAGGCCCGCCTCCGGAGCAGAGCTCATGCAGAGCCCCTGCTCCCTGCCACTTCTGCTCAGACTTCTCTGCACTGAACTAAGATGATGCCCACCTTTTATACTCCCTTCTCAATGCACCCAGGAACTGCTTCCTCCCTGCTCCTGCACTACAGGGTTCCCTTCCTCAGTGTTCCCTCCCCCCACTCCAGCCAGGGACAGGGACTGTCGTGCCCATCTCAGGGGCATATTGGTCGCCCTGCCCCACGGCAATGTGGTGTAATGCATGCAGGTGTCGGGTCCTGATCCACACTCCATCCTTACCTGAGAGTGAGATATCACACCTCTGGGTGAGGTGCAATACCTCTGTAGCAACCGAGCCCTCAGGGTGCTACAGTTCCATTTATCTTCAGCCTAGGTGACGTATTGTGATACAGGGCCGTGATTTTGGCTATAAAAGGGTCCCCTAGACCCCTACCCCAAGCTTTTTAAGAGAATCATATATGGCGTGCCAGGAGACTCTATGGAATGCTTTCTCAGCATCCAACGAGAGTATCTAATTACAAATTTTTAACTGCATCTAGCCCAGGAAATACTTTGTGCCTAGTAGCAGTGTCTGCTAGTCAGCGGATTATCCCGGCTGTTAAGCAAGCTACACCACCTGTAGTTTGGACACTTAATTTTTTCAAAGGAAATGCTTCGGGACCACGGGATACTCAGTGAAGAGCATCAGGAGGCACCCCAAGGCATAGGGGCTGGGACTGGCAGTAGGATGCCTTGCGGTGGACAGCCGAGCTTGATCCTTATAAAAGCTTTTTAACTGCAGCAGCTTTAGTGGACGCTACTGGAGCTGGAATTACGCGGCTGCTGGCATGAGACTTTCCCTCCAATAGATCCTTGTAAATGGATTTAAAGTGTATTCATTCAAATTAGAGAGACAATTTAAATTAAAAAGCTTAGAGCTGCCTCCACCACAGGGGGGCTCGCTCGACCCACCAGCGGACAGGCACCAGTATTGGGAGAGGGGGGCTGGCCGTCAGGGTTCACCGCAGCTCTGGCATAAACCCGGCGACACGGAGGTGGCACGGGCAGGAGCGGACTGAACGTGTCGGCTTCTCACTTTTTGGATTTTAGAAGGGCATGACATGCCTATATCTGTGTCTCCCCCTCCTTTTACTCCTCCACCTCTTTTCTTTTCGCATGACTATATGTACTTGTCATTTTTCCATGTGTTAGTTGTGTCTTCTGAGCAGTTTGTCAGCTTTTGGACACCTTTGAAGGTGTTTTCTATGTGTTTCTATGTGTTTTTGTTTGCCTGCCATTGGTTTTAACGGTGTTCGAAGGTGTTCGACGAACAGTTCGACGAACAGTTCGGCGAACACACGGGTGTTCGACGAACCGAACCGAACTCGAACACTACGGGGGTGGCTCAACACTACTTGTCACTTTTCCATGTGTTAGTTGTGTCTTCTGAGCAGTTTGTCAGCTTTTGGACACCTTTGAAGGTGTTTTCTATGTGTTTCTATGTGTTTTTGTTTGCCTGCCATTGGTTTTAACGGTGTTCGAAGGTGTTCGACGAACAGTTCGACGAACAGTTCGGCGAACACACGGGTGTTCGACGAACCGAACTCGAACACTACGGGGGTGGCTCAACACTATTGTTGAGGGCACGGCTAATGTTTTGGCAGACTTGCTTGTTTAATGAGGGAACGGCACACCGGGAGAAATAGTGGCGGCTGGGGACTGAGTACCTTGGTACGGCCGCCGCAATCAGGTTGCGGTATGCTTCCATCTCCACGAGACTAAAAGGTAACATTTCGAGCGCAAGCAATAGTGAAATGTGGGAATTTAGTAGTGTGGCCTGTGGGGTGTTGGCTGCATATTTGCTGTAACGGGTCCGGGTGGTGGAACCTCTGTGCTTCGGTGCAAGGAGGGACCAGAGGGGCGTGACTAAGTGCCTACACGGCCCGACCAAGGTCACACAGCGGCTTAGTCGACTCCGTGAACCAGGGAGGAACCAGGCAGGTGGACCAGGTGCCACTGTGGGACCGACGTTGTGTGAGAGCAGGTGACTCCCATGGGTCAGATGGCAGGAACTGACCGGTAACAGGAGGGTGCTCCAAGTAAGCTCGCTGGCAGGCACAACTTTAGACAGACTGGAGAACAGAACTGTTAGACAGGCTGGCGGCTAGACAGACAGAAGGCTGGCAGGCACGACTGACAGGCAGCTGGACCTGAGGGCTGGAGCAAGTGATAGCACATGAAACAACAACCTTGCACAGGCACCTCCATTTTGGAGGAGGTGGCATATATAGGGGAAGTCCTCCTGCCATTGGCACAGTGCCAGTGAAGCTGCGCGCGGTGCGTGCCACAGCAGCAGGGGAGCAGGAAGACGTCGGGCCTGGACTGCGGCGGTGAGGGGAACGGGGACTCTGCCCGGCAGGAGGCAGAGATGCCGATGCTACAGTACCCCCCCCTTTTACGCCCCCTATTCTTTAGGCCCACAAGAAATTTTTTAAGAAGATGAGGGGCATGAATGTTCTCCCTGGGTTCCCAAGACCTCTCCTCAGGACCAAACCCTTCCAATCCACAAGAAAGAAAATATTTCCTCTTACCCTCTTGGTGGTCAAAATGTTTTCTACCTCAAAGATGTCCTCAGCAGAGACTGGAGCTGAAGTGGTACCTGGATCGTCAGAGAAAGAATTAAGGACAATGGGTTTGAGGAGAGATACATGAAAGGAGTTGGGAATTCGTAAGGTGACCGGGAGTTGCAGCTTGTAAGCCACGGGATTGATTTGGTTCAGAACCTCAAACGGATCGATGAACCACGGACCCAACTAATAGGAAGGTATCTTGAGATGAACATATTTAGAGGAAATCCAGACCTTGTCTCCCGGACGGAATTGAGGCGAATCCAGACGTCTCTTATCAGCATGCTTCTTCATCCGCTCGGAGGACCGAAGAAGCGCAGATCTAGTGTCTTCCCAAATAGCCAAAAATTTGCTGACCAGAGACTCCGCGGCAGGTTTGTCCACTGAAGAGGAGACGGGAAACGGAATCCGGGGGTGTTGACCATAGACCACAAAGAATGGGGATTTAGAAGAAGACTCGCTCTCATGGTTGTTATAGGAGAACTCGGCTCAGGGCAGGAGCTCAACCCAAACGTTATGGTGAACGTTGACAAAGTGCAGAAGAAAGCTGGTAAGGACCTGGTTGATACGTTCCACTTGATCATTGGATTGAGGATGATAAGCAGAGGAGAAATCCAAGGAGACATCCAGCAACTTACACGTAGCTCTCCAGAAGCGTGAAGTGAACTGAACCCAGCGATCAGACACAATGTGGAGGGGTAGGCCGTGAAGACGAAAGATGTGATGGATGAAGTCCTTAGCCAGCACGATGCAGATGGAAGACCAGGCAGAGGCCATTTTAGAAAAGCGGTCAGCGACCACCCAAATGACAGTACAACCAGCAGAAACAGGGAGATCCGTAATGAAGTCGATTGCAATGTGTTGCCACAGAGCGGAAGGCACGGGGAGAGTAAGGAGACGGCCGGATGGAAGGTGCCTGGGAAGCTTGTTATGGGCAAAGGAGGAACAAGCCGCGACGAAGTCCGCAACATCCTTGCGCAGGGAAGGCCATCAGCAATGTCGGGCGATGAGCAGAAAGGTCTTCCTCTGGCCAGCATGACCGGCTAGTTAGAATGAATGGCCCCAGAGTAGAACTTTCTTACGATCCGGAACCGCTACAAAGGTCTTACCGGGTGGAAGATGAGACAGGTCAAATGGAGCCACAGCCATTACTTTGGAGGGGTCAATGATATTCCTCCTCTTGGTCGCAAGACAGGAATGAGTGGGATAGAGCATCAGCTTTAATGTTCGTGTCCGCCGGGCAGTAATGCAGAGTGAAGCAGAATCGAGCAAAGAATAGAGACCACCTGGCCCGACGCGGATTTAATCTTTGGCCGTTCTGCAAATAAGCGAGGTTTTTGTGGTCAGTGTAGATGACCACCACGTGCAGAGCCCCCTCCAGCAAGTAGCGCCACTGCTCCAGTGATAATTTGATGGCCAGCAGCTCACGATATCCTGTGGAGTAGTTGCGCTCGGACGAGGAGCAGAGCCTGGAGAAGAAGCCGCAGGTTACCATTCTCCCGGACGAGGATTTCTGGGTGAGCACCGCTCCGGCTCCGGAGGAGGATGCATCAACCTCCAGGAAGAACTGCTTCTTGCAATCCAGACGGTGTAGCACAGGAGTGGAGGAGAAGACTTGTTTTAGGGAGACAAAGGCCTCCTCCACTTTGGAGGTCCATTCCCTGGGATTTGCTCCTTTACCAGTGAGCGCGGAGATGGGAGCAGTCAGGGAGGAGAAATGAGGAATGAAGAGGTGGTAATAATTTGCAAAGCCCAGGAATCGCTGAATCGCCTTAAACCCCACCGGTCGGGGCCACTTTAAAATGGCAGAGACCTTCTCGGGATCCATCCGCAGACCAGTCTCGGAGATAATATAGCCCAGGAATGGTAGAGAGGTCTGCTCAAAGAGGCATTTCTTGAATTTAGCATTTAAGCGATTCTGCCGGAGCCTTAGCAGAACCTGACGAACATCCCTCCGGTGAGAGGGCAGATCCGGAGAGAAGACCAAGATATTGTCCAGGTACACCACCACGCAAGAATACAGGAGATCACGGAAGATGTCATTAACCAGCTCCTGGAAGACGGCTGGAGCATTACAGAGACCAAAGGGCATTATGCAGTATTCGTAGTGACCGTCCCGGGTGTTGAAAGCCGTCTTCCACTCATCTCCCTGGCGGATCCGGACCAAATTGTACGCCCCACGAAGATCAAGCTTGGTGAAGATCTTCGCGCATTTAAGGCGGTCGAACAGCTCCGAGGTGAGAGGCAGGGGGTACTTTTTGATGGTAATCTGGTTAAGACGCCTGTAATCAATACAGGGACGTAGAGAGCCATCTTTCTTCTTGACGAAGAAGAATCCTGCTCCAGCCGGAGAGGTGGATTTCTGGATAAATCCCCTAGCAAGATTCTCCTCTATGTACTCAGACATGGCCCGGGTCTCAGCCAGCGACAAGGGGTAGATATGCCCACGGGGAGGAGAAGCACCAGGTACCAGGTCGATGGGGCAATCATACGGCCTATGAGGTGGTAGTGTCTCTGCTTCCTTTTTGTCGTAGACGTCCGCATAGGACCAGTAGGGGGCCGGCAGACCAGGTAGATTAGCCGGAGTAGACGGGGGTCGAGCTGGAACCAGACAGGACTCATGGCATTCCTGACCCCAACGGAGCACTTCACCAGATCTCCAATTCAGGATGGGCTCATGTCTCTGTAACCAGGGTAGACCAAGCAAGAGGGGGTGAGAGAGACCGGACAGCACATGAAAGGAGATCCTCTCCGAGTGCATCATTCCCACCTGAAGGGTTATAGGCTCTTTGATGAGTAAGATGGTCTCCGGCAGAAGCCTCCCATCCACGGAGGCAACCACCAACGGTTCAGCCAGACGTGCAGTAGGAATCTAATACCGCTCCACAACAGCCTGTTGATTGAGATTCCCAGCGGCTCCGGAATCCAGATGGGCAATCTCGAAGAAGCGGGTCTCACCACTGGAAATAGAAACAGACAGAGACAAGGACGGAGAGGATTTGTTCTTGCCTAGGATGACCTCTCCGAGTGGTCCTAGACACTGGAGTTTCCCGGCCTCACTGGGCAGGAACGGATCAGATGCTCTTTACTGCCACAGTAGAAGCAACTCCCCTCGGCTCGGCGCGTCTCCTGGTGAGACTTGACCATCCTGGTTTGGTCAATTTGCATGGGCTCAGGCGAACAAGAATTGCTGGCTGCAGGTAGGACATGATAGTTTCCAGTTCAGATCTCTGACGTGAGACCTCCTGATACAGATCAGAGAACGAAGGAGCCTCGGGGCCACCGGGTTCCATGGCCTGTGCAAACTGTAATGGGTCCGGGTGGTGGAACCTCTGTGCTTCGGTGCAAGGAGGGACCAGAGGGGCATGACTAAGTGCCTACACGGCCCGAACAAGGTCATACGGCGGCTTAGTTGACTCAGTGAACCAGGGAGGAACCGGGCATGTGGACCAGGTGCAATTCTGGGACTGACCTTGTGTGAGAGCAGGTGACTCCCATGGGTCAGATGGCAGTAACTGACTGGTACAGCGGATGAGCACGGCAGGAAGGCTGACGGGTGGACCTGGGTAGATAAGTAGGCTGGTTCGGCAGATAACCAGATGGGTGCTATGGGTAGGAGAGCAGACGGGCACGGCAGGTAACTGGCAGACGCTTCGGGAAGACTGGCTGGCAGGCACGACAGGTAACAGGCGGGTGCTCCAAGCAAGCTGGCTGGCAGGCACAACTGTAGACAGACTGGAGAACAGAGCTGTTAGACAGGCTGGTGGGCTAAACTGACAGAAGGCTGGCAGGCAGGACTGACAGGCAGCTGGACCTGAGGGCTGGAGCAAGTGTTATTACACGGAACACCAACCTTGCACAGGCACCTCCATTTTGGAGGAGGTGCCTTATATAGGGGAAGTCCTCCGGCCATTGGCCGGGGACTCTATAGGACGGCGCGCGTGGCCCCTTTAAGAGGGAGGGAGTGCGCACGCGCCCTAAGCACAGTGCCCGGCAAGCTGTGCGCGGTGCACGCCACAGCAGCAGGGGAGCGGGAAGACGCCGGACCTGGACTGCGGCAGGAGGCAGAGACGCCGATGCTACATTTGCGATTGCGTTCCAAGGACTGGGGTATGGACAACTGAATGCTGCGCTGGGACAAGGACGTGGACATGCTTCCTGATGCTGCTACTTGAGAGTGTGCAATGACAGATGCAGGGCAGGAGGCATCTTCGCATGCACCATGGACAGGAAGAAGCAGTGGTGCCACCCGCAGACACTGTTCCTGGACCCTTGGACCCTCGGGTTCAGCCCACAAAGTCAGGTGCTTTGCTACCATCTGCCTGATCATGCTGTTGGTGGTCAGGCTGGTTGTTTTGCCACCCCTGCTGATGCTGGCCTGGCAGGTGGTGCAAATGGCCTTTCTGGGGTTATCGGCAGAGTCTTTAAAAAACAACCAGACTCGGGAAGACCTAACAGCTGTACTGGCAACTTCCTTCATGTTGGTGTTACGGGGAACGGTTGCCTGCCTTCTGTCTGCGGCCACCACTCTGCTTCTTCCTGCCTGTTGGGGTGCTCTGCCTCCCTCCCCCTGTGTGCTGCTCTCCTCGCTCTGCATCTCCTCCTGCCAGGTTGGGTCAGTTACTATATCATCCACCACCTCGTCTTCCACTACCGCACCCTGGTCCTCCTCCTGACTTTTTGGCAATTGTGTCTCATCATCGTCCACCTCTTGTGACACTTTCCCACCGTCGCCTTCGTGTGACCATGGTTGCTCAAATACTTGGGCATCGCTACATGCGATCTCCTCTAGCCCCACTTCAAGTAGACCGGGCGAGAGGCCCGAATCTATAAATGGAAAACCTTTGACACTGCTCTGGGTTCAATAGTGGTGTGCTGCGGTCCCCTAGGAATTGGGACAGGAAGGTCAGGTGAGAAGATGTGAGTGTTTGTTGTGGCACAATTTCAGCTTGCCCACGGCCTCGGCCTCTGCATGCACCATTACCATCACGTCCAGTTCCCTGTCCCTTGCCACACGCCTTACCCATTTTAAATGGAGGACAATATCTTCCACGCTCACTACTAATGGCTGAATTTGGAGCGAAGCTATATGTGATCCGTGTGACGGAGAAATCACAGTTTTAAATACCTGGCCTGTAGGTAACTATTTTGAACAGCAAACCGGTGTCAAAAACTTCGCTGACACACTGAAAACATTTTTTAATGGAGGCCAGAAATGCTAGTTTTTCTGAAAACGTATATGTGATCCGTGTGATGGAGTAACCACAGTTTTAAATACCTGACCTATAGGCAACTATTTTGAACAGCAAACCAGTGTAAAAAACTTCGCTGACACAATGAAACAAATTTTTAATGGAGGCCAGAAATGGCAGTATTTTCTGAAAACGTATATGTAATCATTGTGATGGACAAACCACAGTTTTAAATACCTGGCCTTTAGGTAACTATTTTGAACAGCAAACCGGTGTCAAAAACTTCACTGACACACTGAAACAAATTTTTAATGGAGGCTAGAAATGGCAGTATTTTCTGAAAACATATATGTGATCCATGTGACGTACAAACCACAGTTTTAAATAGCTGGATTTTTAGCACTGTAATATGGAAAGGACCTGGCTGTATTCTGCACTGCCAACAAGCAAATGGCAGAGAAAAACGGTGGCCTATGTCTAGAAATGTCTAACAGCAGCTGCAGACAGAACTGGAATGGAGCCTCTTGTGCTATATGCACTGCAGTCTGCTATATACACTGCCTGCCTGCCTATATACACTGCCTGCCTGATATCTCTGCAGATGGATTAGTCCTCAGAAGGACTGTTTGTTGAGATGTATATGTGTAATATACCTCTGTTCTACCTACACTACCTAATAAACAAGCAAATCTCTCCCTAGTTCAGCAGCACCTCTCCCTACACTGTCTGATTCCTGAGTAGACTGACGAGCACAGCGGCGCCAGGTCTGATATAGACCTGATGATGCTGTGCAGCCAGCCAATCACTTGGCAGTGAAAAAAAATAAATTACATTTTTGCCATCAAAAGTTAGTTTTAGCCCCAGATTTTACAAATTTGGGAAAAATGGCCACATATTTGTCACACATTTTCTGTTGAATGTGGAAATACCCCATATGTGGCTATACAGTACTGCTTAGCCATATGGTGAGACTCGGGAGGAACAGAGTGCAATTTGCCTCCTGGAACACAGATTTTCTTAGCATAGTTTGCGGACTCCATATAAAAGACCCTTAAGTGTTAGAAGAGCAGAATCCCCCCTCAACTTACCCCATTTTGTAAATTATACCCCTTTGGAAATTTATCAACAGGTGCAGTGACGATTTTGACTCCAAGGATGTTTTCCAGAAACAAGCAGCAGTGGATGTTGCTGAGTGAAAATTGCAAACTCCCTTTAGTAGTGTTCGTACATTGTAATGCCTGTGCATTGTAGTGCCCAGTACATTGTAGTGCCAAGTACATTATGCCCAGCTCATGCTTCTGGAGACACGCACCCATAAATTAGGCGGGCTCTCATCACTGCAGGAATGTCAAACATGTGGACGCTAAATGTGGTTTAGGCACACTGTAGGGCTCAGAAGGGAGGGCATATGGATTTGAGACAGCAGAATTAGCTGAATTTCTTTTTGGGGGGGGGCGAGGAGCCATTCCTCTTTTCCAGAGCCTTTGTACTACCAGTAACGTGGAAGCCCCCTATATTTCCATTAACAGATGACAGACCTGAGTGTGGACTGGGGTTTCCATCTAAATTTGACATGATTCAGATGAAACCCGCAAGGGATCCATTCACTATAATGAGGCAGCAGGGTTACTCTGGACTCTGTCTGGCCTCTGTTCATGTTGTCCTTTTTTTTCCGAAGTACAAAAATTGTGGTCGACCTTACTTTTGTACACACCTAAAAAGACAGACATCGCTGGATCATAGGCCAGACAACATCTAAAGTGACTCCATCTGCCTCATTATAGGGAATCTCCCAATGTGGATTCCATCTTAATCACCTATTTAGAGATTTAAATGGAAACCACGGTGTAAGCGCTCAGCATAAAGCTCAGGGTAAGGCCGGTTTCACACGTCCATATATTTCCGGTACCGGAAAAAACGGTACCAGAGATATCCGTGTTCCGTGTGTCCGTGTGTGTCAACCTCGTGCCGCCCGTGTGCTGCATAAGGATCACACATACTGGCGCCTAGAAATTAGAGTTACAGTTGGTGCCGAGGAGCTGGGGAGAATGAGCCACTCCAGAGAGCAGGCCATGCAGCTGAGCACAGCTCCAGAGTGGCTCATTCTCCCCGGCTCCTCGGCATCAGCGGTCAGAGGATTGCAGCGGGGGAGATCTCCGAACAGGTGAGTATATGGATTTTATTATTTTATTCTTATTTTTACACAGGGAGACTGTGGGAGCAGACACTACTACCCTCATCATTGTCCATGCTGGTGCTGATCGCAACACCGGCAGGGAACCATGATGAGGGTAGTGTTCAACACCTGGCACTTGGGAACAGCGCTAACTATAACATTGATTCCCAGGTGCCGGTCCGTGCCACACGGATGACACACGGATATCATCCATGTGGGACATTTTGCGGACTGTGCATCTGTAAAAAAACTGACATGTCAGCGTGTTTTGCCCACGGACACACGGTCATGAAAGCACACTGACATGTGCACAGACCCATTAATTTGCGTGTGTCAGTGTCTCCAGTACGTGTGGAAACTGCCACCACACGTACTGGAAACGCAGACGTGTGAAAGAGCCCTAAATGTGAGCTGAGCCTTACTGTGATCTTTGGGAGGCAGAATGAAAAAATCAACAGCAGGAGAGGAATTGGTTTTATTTATTTTTTACATGGTTCCTCATGGGTTATCAGTGATTAGACGACTTTGTTCTTCGTTTCATTGCTTTTACAGCGATACCAGATTTATATAGTTTTTTCTGTTTCGCTGCTGTCACACACTAAAAGACGCTTTCTATTGCAAAAGCAAGTTTTTGCATTGTTGTATTTTGAAAGCTATAATTTTCCTATATATCTACCAACAAAGTCATGTGAGGGCTTGTTTCTTGCGAGACAATTTGACGTTTTCATTGGTACCATTTTCAGGCACATAACGTTTTTTTGATCACTTTCTATTCTGATTTTTGAAAGGCGGAATGACCAAAAAACAACAATTTAGGAATTGTTTTTTTGGGGATTTTTTTATGCCATTCCGCATCTGGTAAAATTGATAAGGCAGCTTTATTCTTCTGGTCAGTACAAATACAGCAATACCACGTTTATATAATTTTTATATGTTTTGACACTTTTACACAAAGAAAACTATTTTTTAGAAAAAGATTATTTTTGCATCGCTTTATTCTGAGAGTTATAACTTTTTTATTTTTCCACTGATGGAGCTGTATTCTGGCTTGATTTTTGCGGGACAAGATGTCATTTTCAGAGATACCATTTTTATTTACATTTGTCTTTTTGACTGTTTTTTAGTCCACTTTTTGTTCGGCGGTATGATGAAAACGCATAGTTTTTTGCCCTTTTTTTTTTTTTTACTGTGTCCACTGAAGTGGTTAACCAATTAGACAGTCTTATATGGTGGGTCGTTCCGGATCCAGATAAACCAAATGTGTACTTTTTGGGTTTTTTTTTTACATAAAAATACAAATTTTGGGGTATAATATATACATATATTTTTTATTATTTTGTGATTTTCTTTCTAGTTTTACTTTTTTTTACATTTTTACTTTTTTAGTTAGTCCCTCTATGGCACTTTCACTTTTAGCACTCTGATTGCTGTTAGCAATTTAGCATTGCAATGCTTTATAACTGTCTGTTCTGCACTGACACACAAGCTTGTTAGACCATGCTCTGAGCATGGTCTAAACAAGCATGCTAGCATGGTGATCCGGGTGTCACCTCAGGTCACCATGGCAACAATCGGGCCCTCGCCAGTGTAAAAATTGCAAAACTACTACGTTTGTGATTTGTTTTTTATTTTTTAGAAAGTTAATAATATGAAAAAAGAAAACAACAACATTGGCAAAAATGTTGTTAAAAATACATGTGACATAAAAACCTGATTTAAACATTTGGACATTTTCTGATGATAGCTTCCCTGTAGTAAAAAAGCTAGAAAACTGACAACCACCTAGTGCTAAATTATTTATTCTTAATGTTCTATATATTTTTTGATCAAGTTAAAGGGAATTTGTCACCAGGTTTTTGTCATCTCATTTAAAAGCGGCATATTATAGAGACAGAGAGCCTGATTCCAGTGATGTATCACTTACTGGGCTGCTTGCTGTTACTCTGATAAAATCACTGTTTAATCAGCAGGAGATTATCACTAGAGGACTAGTAAACCTGTTGCCAGTTGTGTCATGAATTCTGTATAATCCTACTCCTACCACTGATTAGCAGCTTTCTGCCGCTACGCAATGTACAAAAAAGTTGCTAATCAGTGTTGTGGGTGGGGTTATGCAGAGCTCAGCAATCAGAGAACTGATAGATTTTCAGCATATAAAACAGTGATTTAATCAAAAATACAACACGCAGCCCAGTAAGTGACACATCAAAGGAATCAGTTTCTGTCCCTACATTATGTTGATCTCAGATGGCATACGAAAAGCCTTGTGACAGGTTATTATTATTGTTATTAATTTATATAGTGCCATTGATTCCATGGCGCTGTACATAAGGAGGGGTTACATACCAAATACAGATATCACTTACAGTAAACAAACTAACAATGATAGACTGGTACAGAGGGAAGAGGACCCTGACCTTGTGGGCTTACATTCTACAGGAATGGGGCGGAGACAGTAGGTTGAGGGGTTGCAGTAGCTCCTGTGTTGTTGGTTGAGGTGGCAGCAAGCAAGGTCATGGCAGGCTGTAAGCTTGTTTGAAGAGATGAGTTTTCAGGTTCCGTTTGAAGGATCCAGGTGTGGTGGATAATCGGATGTGTTGAGGCACAGAATTCCATAGGATGGGGGATATTCGGGAGAAATCTTGGAGGCGATTGCGTGAGTAACGAATAAGTGTGGAGAAGAGAAGGAGGTCTTGGGAGGACCGGAGGTTACATGAAGGAATATATCAGGAGATTAGTTCAGAGATGTACGGAGGAGAGAGGTTATGGATGGCTTTGTAGGTCAGTGTTAGTAGTTTGAACTGGATAAGCTGGGGGAATGGGAGCCAATGAAGGGATTTGCAAAGGGGGGTAGCAGAGGAGTAGCGAGGCGAGAGATGAACAAGTCATGCACAAGTCGTTGAGGATGGACTGGAGGGGTGCGAGAGTGTTAGCAGGTAGGCCACAGAGGAGGATGTTGCAACAGTCGAGGCGGGAGATGATGAGGGCATGCACAATCAGTTTAGTAGATTGAGGGTTGAGGAAAGGACGGATTCTGGAAATATTTTTGAGCTGGAGGCAACAGGAGATGGCGAGAACTTGGATGTGGGGTTTGAAGGACAGGGCAGAGTCAAGGGTTACTCTGAGGCAGCGGATTGTCGGTACAGGGGAAAGAGTGATGTCATTTATTGTGATAGAAAGATCAGGTGGGAAAGATATGCGAGATGGGGGAAAGATAATGAGTTCAGTTTTGTCCACATTGAGCTTGAGGTAGCGAGTAGTGTTGAGCCACCCCCGTAGTGTTCGAGTTCGGTTCGTCGAACTGTTCATCGAACACCTTCGAACACCGTTAAAACCAATGGCAGGCAAACAAAAACACATAGAAACACATAGAAAACACCTTCAAAGGTGTCCAAAAGCTGACAAACTGCTCAGAAGACATAACTAACTCATGGAAAAGTGCCAAGTACATATAGTCATGCGAAAAGAAAAGAGGTGGAGGAGTAAAAGGAGGGGGAGACACAGATATAGGCATGTCATGCCCTTCTAAAATCCAAAAAGTGAGAAGCCGACACGGCCAGTCCGTTCCTGCCCATGCCACCGGGTTTGTGCCAGAGCCGCGGTGGACCCTGACGGCCAGCCCCCCCCTCTCCCAATACTGGTGCCTGTCCGCTGGTGGGTCGAGCCCCCCCGCGGTGGTGTCGACTTCTTTTCGTGGACAATGTGATACGATCCCTTTCTTACAGACACGCCCATCGCTACAAATTCCAGATGAGGCACAAAAACAGCAGGTGCTTCAGCGGATATCAAGTGCTCCTTCAAGTGGGCTCTCCTCCACCTCAATTTCAACATCACAAATACTCCAGTCCTCAGAGGTGTCACCCCAATCGCACTTGCTTCCTCACAGCTCCCAAGTGTCCAGCTGACCGTCTGAGTATGGGGTAACACAGATGGTTGAGTCTGCAGAGCTGTTTACTCATACTATAGCCTGGGAAACGGAGGTCTGCTCCAGAGCTTCTGTTAATCCAGACGAGGAAATGATCTGCACTGATGCCCAGAATCATTATAAGTCGGATCCAGGACCAGATGAAGAAGGTTCTGAGCATAATGTGTACCCTCGTTCCCAAACTGTCACTCCTGTTGGTGGAGACAATGATGAAGACGATGATGAGACTCAAATACCTGATTGGAGCGACAACTTGACTTTTCGGTCAGGGCAGGAAGAGGTTGGCTTTGAGGACGACGGGTGTGATAACACACAGGGTGATGATGACGAGGTTGGAGATCCCACTTACTGTCAACCCACAGTCAGCCAGTCGATGAGGTCAACGGAGGAGGTGGAGGAGGATGTGACTAGCCCAGGGGATGGGGATGACTCGGTACCCGGGCCTTTGCCTGGCCTTGGGGAAGTCGCGGTGGTCGGCTCCCTGGCCCGTACCCTGGGGTCACTCTTTAAAAGAGTGGATAATTGTTAATTTTATAAGAGTTCGTGACGACACCTGTGTTATCTGGTGAGAAGCACCAGCGCTGCAGCAGTCCACTGAGACCCGTGATAAGGCAGCTCGATGGTATAGCTCCCCACAGGCGGAGCTAGGTCTCAGGGCAGTGTATGCAGGGGGAATGCAGGACAGGCGAGACCCAGCTGGGTCAGAGCAAGAACGGGAACGGACACGGTAGTCACTTCAGTACCTTTTACTGGAGGAAATTCAGGCACATCCCGGAGCACTGTAGGGTTAAGGGTGAATATCAGGATCCTCCCCAATGAGCGGGTGTAGGGCCTCCTGTTTCTTGCCTCTGCGTAGTAAGTTTCTGACCTGCCTGGAGCTAGGTATAACTTTGTCTCTGTCCTGCGCTGGCTGACCTTGTGATAGGGCCTTCTCTTGGAGTTCACGCTCCCACTATGCGGGGCCTAAGCGTCTCCTGGCTCTGTTACGTATCAGCACCTTAGCGATCCTGGGACTTGTAGTTCTCCAGGGATTCCGGTTATGCCTTACTGAATCTAGCTAGCAGGAGCCTCGTGCTCCACTGCTGAACTATTAACTGAGTTCTCTAGACTAGACTGAGCTCCACTGCAGACTGACCTCTCTTAGGCTTCTCTACTGCAGGAACTCTTCAGAGGAACTGAACTGCCTAGCTCCTCCTTCCCTATTTATATCCCTAACGGGCTCCCTCTGCTGGTCTGAGGTGGAAGGTGGAGATGTGTGAATGTTTATGGGGGCCTCTTGTGGAGGATTCCATCAATACACTCTTCTAGGATCTGTGATACCAAGCACAGCGGGGCGTCACAGATGCTATTGACGACGAGGTTAGGTTGCGCCTTCCTGGACAGAGACAGAGTACTGGAAGCACGTCAACAACTGCATCCTCAACCACAACTCTGCCTCTTCAGGTCGCATGGGCTCTAAGCCTTGCATAGCCTGGCCATTTATTAAGAATGATAAGGATGACCCAACTCGTGTTATCTGTAATATTTGTCACCAAAAGCTAAGTAGAAGCCAAAAAATCCATAGTTTGAGTACTTCATGCATGTACCGTCACATGGATATGAAGCATAAGTTGCAGTGGGAAGCTCACTGTGCTACAATGCGGCCTAGCAGGCTGGGCCAACCACCGTCTGCCCCATCTTGTGCATCCGCGGCCTCTTCATCCTCTGTGACTGGGGGGACAGCAGTCACACATGTTTTTGGACGCAGACCTGCCACCTCTTTACCTGCAACAGCCAGTGTGATTGGCAGGTCGTCAGTTCATTTGGAAGTGGAAACACCTGCTGGTGTTGAGCGCTCTCTGACATCGAGAGCACCACCTTTGGATCAAGGCAACCTAACATGTCCGCCTGCATCTTCCTCACAGACCGGCAGTTTGCCGGGGACACCCTACTCAACCCTGTCTAAGCACAACAGCCAGCCCTCGGTCCCTCAGATGTGGAAAAGTAAAAGACCATTTCCTCCTAGCCATGAGAAAGCTAAGAGGTTGAATTTCACCATCTGCAAGCTCTTGGCTACAGAAATGCTGCCTTTCCGCCTGGAGGACACAGTGGATTTTTGAGACCTTATATCCGTCGCAGTGCCCCAGTACCAGATGCCCAGTTGGCACTACTTCTCAAAGAAAGGTGTGCCTGCGCTCCACCAGCATGTCGCACACAACATCACCGCTTCTTTGAGAAACTCTGTGTGTGACAGGGTGCATTTCACCACAGACACTTGGATGAGTAGGCATGGACAGGGGCGTTACATGTCGCTGACTGGGCACTGGGTAACTATGGTGACAGCAGGACAAGGGGCTGCTGTCCAAGTCTTACCGTCCCCACGAGTTGTGCGTCAATCCTCTTTATCTCGAAGTTCCTCCACTGCTTCTGCCTCCTCAACCTCCTCTCGGTCCTCCACCTGCACCCAAAGCATGTCTGGTAATGCCACCTGCTTTCTAACTGCGCAGAAGGAATCCTGCACACTTCCTTACTATGCTGGCAGCAGGGCTCAAGGCATCAGTGTTTACTTTGAAATGTCTGGGAAATGTGAGTCACACAGCTGAGGAGTTGTGGTCAGCTCTGGAGACCCAGTTTCATGAATGGTTGTCTCCACTGGACCTGCAACCAGGGAAGGCCGTGTGCGACAATGCTGCAAACCTGGGTGCGGCCCTTCGCCGGGGCAATGTCACACACGTGCCTTGTATGGCTCACGTGTTGAACCTGGTTGTCCATAAATTGTTAGCCCACTATCCCGGACTAGATGGCCTTCTGCAGAGGGCACGGTCGCTGTGTGCTCACTTCCGCCGTTCGCATCCCGCAGCTCAATGACTTACATCTCTACAGAAGTCGTTGGGCCTGCCAGTTCACCGGCTGAAATGCGATGTGCCGACATGGTGGAATTCAACTCTGACCATGTTGCAGCGACTGTGGCAGCACCGACAAGCCCTGGTGCAATAAGTTCTGACGTATAGCCTGGGCCAATGAGATCCAGAGGTGGGGCAAATCACGCTGCAGGAGTGGTCTCAGATCAAGGACCTATGAAGTTGACGCGCCCCCTGGGCCGTGGGGTACCCTGAGCCGGGCCGGTAGACGCTGGGGGTCGTAGTCACTGTGGCGGTGTCCCGGTCCGTGATCCAGGGCGGTCAATCCAAGGGTAATTTGTATATATGGGTTTTATAATGTCCGACTACGCCACCTCTGGAGTGGGGCAAAAGGGGCCGCCGCTGCTGAACAGTCCTCTGAAGCTGGTGGTTTTGCAGGAATGGTATTATTACTCACCACAGGAAGAGTGTAGCTTCAGGGCAGTGTGGGTGGATGATGGTGGTTGTAGTGCAGGGAGTCAGTGATGAACACAGAGTCCGTGTGATCTTTACTCACAGTTGTTGCAGTCCAGATTACAGGTACCAGAGCAATCTCACCCGTCGCACTGTGCGTACTCAGTGAGGGGCTCAGTCCACCCCCAGATAGCTCCGGAGTACTTAGCAGGACCCCCTTCTGTGTGTCCTTTCTCTGGCCTTCTCCCTGCACCTCACACCCAGTGACACTTCTATCCGGTATCCTCGGGCCTTGGCGGGCGACTTGTGTTCCGTCCCCTGGCTCCTATGTGGCTACCTTCTTAGTGAGACTGGTGTGGACTTTTACCTGCAGTACATGAAATGCTGCAGCCTCCGGTTTCTAGTTGAGCCTTGCTGTTTCTCCGCTAGTTGAGGGACCGGTTCCCCTTATCTGGCCTGACCCCTCTACCTCCTGGTAGCAGCAGGAGTACGGATGGCCTTCTGCATGGCCCGTAGCCCTAGGGTCCCTTCGGTTCCTGGAGCCTTCCTGCTCCCACTCCTCTCTTCTCTCCTTCAGTCCTGGGCCTCCCAGGCTAGGCCCGCCTCTGGAGCAGAGCTCATGCCCAGCCTCTGCTCCTGTCACTTTTCCTCCTCTGACTGGCTTGCTCTTTCTAAGATGGCTTCCTATTTATACTCTCCCTGTCATGTGCTCCGCTAAGCTGCTCCCCTAAGCACCCACTACATAGGACCCTCCCACCAGCTAGGGACCTGGGACTGTGCTCTCCCTTAGGAGCAATCTCGCCCTACCCCCACTGCGGGTATGTGTTGGATGCAGGTGTTAGGGTCCCGTGCCATATGCCTTCCTTACCTGAGGGTGAGATACCACACCTCTGGGTGAGATGCAGTAACTCTGTGGCGACTGAACCCTCAGGGGCACCACACACCCTTCTGCACAGTTTTGAAATGGCGACGAAGATGTTTAGTGCTGACGACGATGCCATTATCAGCATGACTATTCCGGTGACTTACATGCTGGAGCACACATTAAACAGAATTCAGAGTCAGGTGGTGGGACAAGAGGAGGTGGAGGAAGTAGAGGAGGAGTCGTATGTGGAAGGGATAACATCTCCAAGGTCCAGACGGTTGGCAGCACCAAGGCGGCAGGCATGGGAGGGTGGGGGAGAGGGATTAACCAGGGCAGATGGTAGCAGCCAAACTGTTGAGGAAGGTGCAGGAGCCGAGGAAGAAGTGGAGGACGAACTGGCGATGGGCATGGAAGACTCATCAGATGAGAGAGACCTTGATCACATTTCTGTTGTGCGAGGTTGGGGGGAGAGGGCAGAGGAAGGAAGCATGATTCTTACCTCACTACCAACACAACAAGGACTTGGTCCTCCTGGATGCGCAAGACACATGAGTGCCTTCTTGATGCACTACCTGCAACATGACCCTCAGATTGTCAGAATTCGAAGTAATCCCGACTACTGGGTTGCCACACTCTTAGATCCCCGGTACAAAAGTAAATTTGCCGAAATAATTCCTGCCATAAAAAGGGATTGACGCATGCAGGAGTATCTGCAGACGCTGTTGCAGAATCTTGCATGTGCTTTTCCACAAAACACCAGTGGTGCACGTAGTGAATCTCACAGTTCTAACTTGCCAACCGTGGGACTGTCGAGTCTTCATCACTCAAACCGTAACAGTAACACAGTATCTGCTGGTAACAGCAATTTTGTGGAATCATTTCACCACTTTTTTAGACCATCCTTTGCAAGGCCACAGGAGACAAGAAGTCTGACACATAGTCAATGCCTAGAGAGGATGGTGCAGGAGTATCTCCAAGTGAACATCGAAGCCATGACTGTGTCACTGGACCCTTGCTCGTTTTGGTATTCCAATCTGGAAAAATGGCCGGAGCTCGCCACTCACGCCTTGGAGATCTTGTCATGCCCTGCAGCCAGTGTTCTCTCTGAACGTGTGTTCAGCGCTGCTGGTGGTGTGCTGACAGATAAGCGCACGCGTCTGTCCACTGAGAATGTAGACAGACTCACGTTCATAAAGATGAACAAATCATGGATTCGCAAGGACTTTTCTACCCCTGTGTTATCCTTGGGAGACTAAAACCTTGAGGATTTGGTAAAATCACCTCACCAACCGTTTTAAGCAACTGTGGGGCAATTGATGCCACTTAACCCTAGAACGCATGACCATAAAAATCTACACTTTCATATACCTGGGGCCTTTTAGGCCCGTGTACAAATAACATGGAATAACTCAAACTCAAATGACAAACAACTATATACATGAAGAATAATTAGAGTTTCAAAATTCTAACTAAAGTAATCTTGCAGAAAATAGAAAACAATTAACAGGGCGGGCCTGCGATGCCCCCGGTATGCGTTCTAGGGTTAAGTGGTGTCTGTGCCACAATTTTGGGAAAAAATGGAGACTCTTTTTGGAGTCCCCTTGCTGTGTCTTACGTGACGTTGGCATCGTCAATTCCAGGTGGGTTGGGTCGCTCCCCCCCCCCTTTTAACTGTAAGAAACTACATACACTATGGCTTGGGGTAACACAGATGGTTGAGTCTGAAGAGCTGTTTACTCAGAGGTCTGCTCCAAATCTTCAGTGTCTGCTAGTCAGTGTAGAATTTTTAACTGCATCTAGCCTAGGCAATACTTTGGGCGTAGTAGCCCAGCTGCGAAGCAAGCTGCACCGCCTGTGTATCTAATAAGAATTTTTAAATGCATCTAGCCTAGGCAGACTGTGGGGACCCCCAACCAAACCCAGACGCTCAGCCCCCCTACCGCCCCCCTTTCCTTGACAATACAATAATGTAACTCTTACAACTGGATGGGTGAGGATCGGTCACAGCTTTATTAACTCTTTATACTCATTCCATTAGAAAGGCATTTTATTTCTAAATTAATTCAGCTTGTTGCAGCATGCCCTGGGTCTCCACTCCGGCAAGTTGGCCAACAAGTATAACTCTCCAACATGTCCTTTCTATTTCCAGGCCACGGAGGATCCTGCGTACTCGTATGCAGGACTCTGACCGCCACCCATCACTCTTAACGCTTGTTCCACTCCGTCCTGGAGTCCTGACAGGAATATGTCCAGTACAATATCCATTAAGTGAACAACGTCGGGCCGTATGAGGCCTGCTTTATCTCCTTCCAGTTGTCGGTGTCGTACCACTACACCGCCTCTGTCTCTTCTAAATTTTGCCATCCAAATATTTATTACCCGCCTTGTCCTTTCGATGGCCGTGATTTCTCGCGCACCTTGCCATACCGCTATCGGCACAATCTCTGACCATACTATAGCTAGTTTTGTGAAAAATTCTCTGAAGCGCTCAGCGTCTAGTTTCATTATTGCCATTAGTTATGCGCTGTTGTGATGACCTAGGTTGTCTCCCCCGGCCTGTATAACTAAGAGGACCGGACATCTTGCCTCTCTCCCTACCTTGATTACCTCCATTAGTACCTGTGGCCATAGCAGGCCTCTAATACCTCTCTAGTTGAAATATGTGTTATGAAACTCTAATTTCCTCCCGCCTGGGCAGACTTTCACCCTTTTTTCTGCCCAATACATATACGAGTGGCCTATCACCCACACTGTTGGCTTAGCGTCACCTGTAAAAGAAACAAACCACGTTAGGATAACACGTCCGGTCTTATGTATCTTGCCAAACACGTGGATCACCATCTCCCTATCCTCTGAACTTCCGTTTCTGACAGTCCTGCTCTTGCTGCTTCCGTGGCCGCGCCTATGCGGAATGAGTGTGTCCCGTAATCTTTGGGGTGGTTCGCTGCCAATGTTATGCATTTATTACATATAGCTTGGAACTGGTATCTTGATAATGGCATTCCATCAATGTGTGATAGGAAGAAATTACTTTGTGATCTGATGGTTAGATATGTTTTTACTATTGTTACCCGACTCAGTGTACCGTTTGTGGGTTGTAGAAGTACCCAAGTGCCCCTGCCCGCTGGAACCGTTTTCGATTTGTGTATGCGTAGACGTATTGCATTATTGGCTATGACTACGTCCTGGTGTAATAAGCCTCCACTGGTGGTAATTTTGAACTGAGGGACTAATTCTCTTATGCATAGCACCCCGAAGAAGGCGACCACAAATGCAGTAGACAGTAGTGTTGCTTCAAATTGTGAGTGTCATGTTAATGGTGTTAGGGATATGATGTGAGAAATCAGTTTTAGTGACACGGGACGGGACGTCTACACTCCTGACTTGGCTGACCCCTTTTCCACCCTTTTATGGATTGTCTGATGATGAACCTTTGTCACATCTCCCCAGTTCAGTAGTTGGAAGTGAAATGCTACTCCGGTCAGACACCGCTGCGCTGATGCCCCTGATATGCCCCTCATAATTAGCTGGTGGAGAAATTCTATGGTGACTTGTGATCTGGCTTGTTCACATTGGTCAACCCGTCTGCCTGCTACTAGTCGTGTCCACTCTTCCCATGCCTTACCGTATGCTTGCCACGTCGACGGGGCAACTGACGCTCTGATTAATGGCATCAACTATTCGCCACTAGATCCCATAGGGAAGGTGGGCAACTGTTGCCCGATGGGTGGGCGTTGTGGAAGAGCTCTGTGAAAATCTGCCAATTGAATTGTTATAAAGCGTTAGCAGCAGCTTTAGACCCCTCAGCATAGTGGCTAGCGCGGACCCATACATTGTGTTTTAGGCACAGGAATGCTAGCCTGGGTAGTAGGCCTAGCACTGGGAGAGACGATGATGCCATCTTATTAATGCAGTGCGCTAGGCTGGTGTTTTTTGTTATGAAGCGTATATTTTTGTAAGCCAGGAGCGCGCCCCATATTTCTATTGCTACCACAATTGGGAAGAAAAATTATTTTCAGGGCTAGATGCAGCTAAAAATTATTATTAATTTAAAAGCTGGTGGAGCTTGGTATAGATGGCCTAATACAATGAGTCCCACACACTGCTAGAAGGCCAAATATTTTTTCAGAGCTAGATGCAGATAAAAATTATTTTTAATTTGCAACCTGATGGAGGTCAGTATAGATGGACTAATAGAGAAAGTCCCACACACTGCTAGAAGGCCAAATATTTTTTCAGAGCTAGATGCAGATAAAAATTATTTTTCATTTGCAACCTGATGGAGGTCAGTATAGATGGACTAATAGAGAAAGTCCCACACACTGCAAGAAGGCCAAATATTTTTTCAGAGCTAGATGCAGACAAAAAATTATTTTGAATTTGCAACCTGATGGAGGTCAGTATAGATGGACTAATAGAGAAAGTCCCACACACTGCTAGAAGGCCAAATATTTTTTCAGAGCTAGATGCAGATAAAAATTATTTTTAATTTGCAACCTTATGGAGGTTAGTATAGATGGACTAATAGAGAAAGTCCCACACACTGCTAGAAGGCCAAATATTTTTTCAGAGCTAGATGCAGAGAAAAATTATTTTTAATTTGCAACCTGATGGTGGTCAGTATAGATGGACTAATAGAGAAAGTCCCACACACTGCTAGAAGGCTAAATATTTTTTCAGAGGTAGATGCAGAAAAAAATTAAATTCAGTTTGCAACCTGATGGAGGTCAGTATAGATGGACTAATAGAACAAGTCCCACACACAGCTAGAAGGCCAAATATTTTTTCAGAGCTAGATGGAGAAAAAAATTATATTCAATTTGCAACATGATGGAGGTCAGTATAGATGGACTAATAGAACAAGTCCCACACACAGCTAGAAGCCCAAATATTTTTTCAGAGGTAGATGCAGAAAAAAATTATATTCAGTTTGCAACCTGATCCAGGTCAGTATAGATGGACTAATAGAACAAGTCCCACACACAGCTAGGAGGCCAAATATTTTTTCAGAGCTAGATGCAGAAAAAAATTATATTCAATTTGCAACCTTATGGAGGTCAGTATAGATGGACTAATAGAATGATGCTATGCCCAAAAGGTTTTACTTCACTAAGTGCAGTAAAAAAATTGGTATTCTAAACACAGGTGGTGTATCTTGCAACACAGATAGGCTACTCCACTGACTAACACACTCTGCAATAGGCCAAAAAGGATTAGCTTTGCTAGATTCAGCCAAATGCTGTGAAAAAAACTTGCACAGCACTGGCACAGACCTGCCTGGCAAAAAGTGATAGGAACTGATGTAACCTAGCCCTGAAAAGGACTGCAATTACAATTAGTCTTTACTAGTGTTGAGCCACCCCCGTAGTGTTCGAGTTCGGTTCGGTTCGTCGAACACCCGTGTGTTCGCCGAACTGTTCGTCGAACTGTTCTTCGAACACCTTCGAACACCGTTAAAACCAATGGCAGGCAAACAAAAACACATAGAAACACATAGACAACACCTTCAAAGGTGTCCAAAAGCTGACAAACTGCTCAGAAGACACAACTAACACATGGAAAAGTGACAAGTACATATAGTCATGAGAAAAGAAAAGAGGTGGAGGAGTAAAAGGAGGGGGAGACACAGATATAGGCATGTCATGCCCTTCTAAAATCCAAAAAGTGAGAAGCCGACACGTTCAGTCCGCTCCTGCCCATGCCACCTCCGTGTCGCCGGGTTTGTGCCAGAGCCGCGGTGAACCCTGACGGCCAGCCCCCCTCTCCCAATACTGGTGCCTGTCCGCTGGTGGGTCGAGCGAGCCCCCCTGTGGTGGAGGCAGCTCTAAGCTTTTTAATTTAAATTGTCTCTCTAATTTGAATGAATACACTTTAAATCCATTTACAAGGATCTATTGGAGGGCAAGTCTCATGCCAGCAGCCGCGTAATTCCAGCTCCAGTAGCGTCCACTAAAGCTGCTGCAGTTAAAAAGCTTTTATAAGGATCGAGCTCGGCTGTCCACCGCAAGGCATCCTACTGCCAGTCCCAGCCCCTATGCCTAGGGGTGCCTCCTGATACTCTTCACTGAGTATCCCGTGGTCCCGAAGCATTTCCTTTGAAAAAATTAAGTGTCCAAACTACAGGTGGTGTAGCTTGCTTAACAGCCGGGATAATCCGCTGACTAGCAGACACTGCTACTAGGCACAAAGTATTTCCTGGGCTAGATGCAGTTAAAAATTTGTAATTAGATACTCTCGTTGGATGCTGAGAAAGCATTCCATAGAGTCTCCTGGCACGCCATATATGATTCTCTTAAAAAGCTTGGTGTAGGGGTCTAGGGGACCCTTTTATAGGCAAAATCACGGCCCTGTATCGCAATACGTCACCTAGGCTGAAGATAAATGGAACTGTAGCACCCTGAGGGCTCGGTTGCTACAGAGGTATTGCACCTCACCCAGAGGTGTGATATCTCACTCTTAGGTAAGGATGGAGTGTGGATCAGGACCCGACACCTGCATGCATTACACCACATTGCCGTGGGGCAGGGAGACCAATATGCCCCTGAGATGGGCACGACAGTCCCTGTCCCTGGCTGGAGTGGGGGGAGGGAACACTCAGGAAGGGGAACCCTGTAGTGCAGGAGCAGGGAGGAAGCAGTTCCTGGGTGCATTGAGAAGGGAGTATAAAAGGTGGGTACCATCTTAGTTCAGTGCAGAGAAGTCTGAGCAGAAGTGGCAGGGAGCAGGGGCTCTGCATGAGCTCTGCTGCGGAGGCGGGCCTAGTAGCAGAGGCCCAGGCCTGGAAGAGGGAGAAGGAAGGAAGAGGAGCGGAGAAGGCTCCAGGAACGAGGAACGAAGGGATCCCAGGGGTGCGGACGGGCGAGTCGCCACCGCACGTCCGAATCCACCTGCATGGAGGGGTCAGGCCAAAGGGGGAGACCGGTCCCCGAAACTAGTGGAGGCAGGAAACGACCCTCAGCTAGAAACCGGAGGCTGTGACATTTTATGTGGCGCAGCCCCTCGCTACATCCGCTAGGAGGGCAGCATATAGGGTCAGGGAAACTGGCGCCAAGTTTACCAAGAGGAGGCCCGAGGCAGCCGGACAGAAGGGTTGGTAAGAAAGGCCAGACAAAGGACACACAAAGGGGGTCCTGTGAAGCGCTCCAAAGTTATCTGGGAGTTGTCTGAGCCCCTCACCTGGTGATTACAGTACGACGTGGGCAGCCGTTACCTGCAGACGTGGTCTGGATAATAAGAACTGTGAGTAAAGGCCCTGGACTGCATCACTGACTCCGTGTCGTTACTGCTGCTGCCCTGCACCATCACCCCCATCCTCCGCATACACTGCCCTGAGGCTATACTCCTCCCGTGGGGAGTTATGCTACGCTCTGCTGCACCCACAACACCAGCCTCAGCGGTCTGCCCTGCAGCGGCGGTTCACTCTGACCGCAATCCACGGGTGGCGTAGTCGGACATTTAAACATCAAAATCACATAAATAGTTCCGCCACTGGTTTGACCACCCTGAGCCACGGAACCGGGTCGCCGCCACGAAGACTACAACCACCAGCATCCACCAAAAAGGGTCCGGCTCCGGGTGTCCCAAGGCCCAGGGGGTGCATCAGAACATTTTCATCACCTTTCACAATCACCAATGGGACAAGGCAGGGATGTCCTCTGTCCCCTCTCTTATACATCCTAGTGACGGAGCACCTGCTCTCATCAATTTGCCATAACCCCAATATTAGGTGGATTGAGGTGGGAGGCACCGAGTACAAGTGCTCTCTATTTGCTGATGATGTACTAGTATATATCACTCAATCACATATATCCATCCATGCTGTTATGGCTGAAATAGATCACTTTGTTACATGGTCAAATTTTAAAATCAATGCAGCGAAGTCTGAGGCCCTCGATGTCTCCCTCCCCAAATCCATATAGGATTCCATCCAGTCAAACTTTCCCTTTGCCTGGCCCTCACAGGGTATCAAATACTTAGGAATTCCTATTCATAGAGACCTCTCCCATCTATGTTATCTTAATTTTGGGCCCTTTATTGAACAACTCCATACAGACCACGGTTGGCAAGTTAGAACTGTAAGATTCACTACGTGAACCACTGGTGTTTTGTGGAAAAGCACATGTACACTGTGTTCCAAATTATTATGCAAAAAGTGTTTAGGAGTGATAAGGGAAGAATTTGTTTGTTTGTCAGTTAAACTCATTGATGGTGATGTGTGTCAGGGCTCTTTATATCACTGTAAGCAATTGCAGACACCTGTGCTAATTAGTTTGGCAGGTGTGTCCAATGAAAGGCAAGACTACTTAAGAAGGCTGTCTCACATTATTAAGCAGCCTACATTTTCTGCCAAAATGGGAAAGAAAAAGGATGTGTCGGTTGCTGAGAAGCAACAAATTGTGGAGTGTTTAGATCAAGGCATGACTACAATCAACTTTGTGCGATGATCAGGATGAAGTGTCTTGGCAATCAAGAAGTATGTAGCTGATTCACAGTACACACGTGTGCGTGCTGATAAGGGCAAATTGAGGACTCTTTCCTACAGGCAATTACGTCAGGTTAAAAGAGCAGCGGCAAAAAAGCCTTGTCATAGCAGCAGACAAGTTTTTGAAGCTGCTGGTGCCTCCAACGTCCCCAGAACAACAAGATGCAGGGTCCTTCAGAGGTTTGCAGCTGTGCATATGCCATCCTGTCGACCTCCTCTATCCACTTCACACAAGCAGAAACGGCTCCAGTGGGCCAAACATTACATGAAGACTGATTTCAAAACTGTTTTGTTCACGGATGAGTGCCATGCAGCGCTCGATGGTCCAGATGGATGGAGTGGAGGATGGCTGGTTGATGGACACCCCACGCAAACACGGCTACAGCGCCAACAAGGAGGAGGTGGAGTAATGTTTTGGGCTGGAATCATGGGGAGAGAGATTGTCGGCCCCTTTAGGATCCCTGAAGGCGCTAAAGATGAACTCCATAATGTATGTGGATTTTCTCAAACAGCACTTCCTGCCATGGTTCAAGAAGAAGAACCATGTATTTCACAGCAAGATCATTTTTTTGCATGATAATGCACCATCTCATGCTGCACATAAAACATCTGCATCTCTGGCTGATATGGGCATAAAAGGGGACAAACTTATGGTGTGACCCCCATGCTCCCCTGACCTCTACCCCATTCAGAACCTGTGGAGCATCATCAAAAGGAGTGTCTATGATGGCGGGAGGCAGTTCACATCTAAGCAACAGCTCTGGGAGGGTATTCTGTCCTCATGCAAAACAATTGAAGCAGAAACCATCCAAAACCTGACAAATTCAATGGACGAGAGAGTTCAGAAGCTCCTTTCGAACAAGGGGTCCTATGTGAAAATGTAACATCACCTAGAATAAAGTTTTCAGTTGAAAACTGTTTGATTTCAGTTTCTAATAACCTGCTAATGCTTATAATTTCAAAAATGACCATTTTTTTGGTCTTTATTAAAATGAAAAGGTTGATCGAAAAGTTTGGGGGATCTAAGAGTGTGGCAACCCAGTAGTCATGATTACTTCGAATTCTGACAATCTGAGGGTCATGTTGCAGGTAGTGCAGCAAGAAGGCACTTATGTGTCTTGCGCATCTCGGAGCCCCAAAATTATTTTCCGGGCTAGATGCAGCTACAAATTATTATTAATTTTAAATCTGGTGGAGCTTAGTATAGATGGGCTAATAGGATCAGTGCTGCACACTGCTACAAAGCCCAAATTATTTTCCAGTCAAGATACAGATAAACATGATAGTAATTTGAAAGCTTAAAACGGTTGGTAGGGTGATTTTAACCAATCATCAAGCTTTTACTCTCCCCAGGATGACACAGGGGTAGAAAAGTCATTTTGGATCCATGATTTGTTCATCTTTATGAACGTGAGTCTGTCTACATTATCAGTGGAGAGCCGCGTGCGCTTATCTGTCAGCACACCACCAGCAGCGCTGAACACACGTTCAGACAGAACGCTGGCTGCGGGGCATGACAAGATCTCCAAGGCGTAAGTGGCTAGCTCCGGCCATTTATCCAGATTGGAAGCCCAAAAAGAGCAAGGGTCCAGTGACACAGTCATGGCTTCAATGTTTACTTGGAGATACTCCTGTACCATCGTCTCTAGGCGTTGACTATGTGTCAGACTTCTTGTCTCCTGTGGCCTTGCAAAGGATGGGCTAAAAAAGTGGTGAAATGATTCCGCAAAATTGATGTTACCAGCAGATACTGTGGTTCTGTTACGGTTTGAGTGCTGAACACTTGACGGTCCCATGGTTGGCAAGTTGGAACTGTGAGATTCACTACGTGCACCACTGGTGTTTTGTGGAAAAGCACATGTAAGATTCTGCAACAGTCTCTGCTGATACTCCTGCATGCGTGCATCCCTTTCTATGGCAGGAATAATTTCTGCAAATTTACTTTTGTACCGGGGATCTAACAGTGTGGCAACCCAGTAGTCAGGATTATTTCTAATTCTCACAATTCGAGGGTCATGTTGCAGGTAGTGCAGCAAGAAGGCACTCATGTGTGTTGCGCATCCAGGAGCACCAAGTCCCTGTTGTGTTGGTGGCGAGGTAACAATCATGCTTCCTTCCTCTGTCCTCTCCCCCCAACCTCGCACAACAGAAATGTGATCAAGGTCTCCTCATCTGATGAGTCTTCCATCAGTTCGTCCTCCACTTCTTCCTGGGCTCCTGCACCTTCCTCACTAGTTTGGCTGCTACCATGCGCCCTGGTAAAACCATCTCCCCCACCCTCACATGCCTGCCGCCTTGGTGCTGCCGACCGTCTGGACCTTGCAGATGTTAGCCCTTCCGCATACAACTCCTCCTCCTCTACTTCCTCCACCTCCTCTTGTGCCACCACCTGACTCCGAATTCTGTTTAACATGTGCTCCAGCATGTAAATCACCGGAATAGTCATGCTGATAATGGCATCGTCAGCACTAAACATCTTCGTCGCCATTTCAAAACTGTGCAGAAGGGTGCATAGGTCCCTGATCTGAGACCACTCCTCCAGCGTGATTTGCCCCACCTCTGGAACTCGTTGGCCCAGGCTATACGTCAGAACGTATTGCACCAGGGCTTGTCGGTGCTGCCACATGTGCAGAGTTGAATTCCACCGGGTAGGCACATCGCATTTTAGCTGGTGAAATGGCAGGCCCAACGACTTCTGTAGAGATGTAAGTCGCTGAGCTGCGGGATGCGAACAGCGGAAGTGAGCACACAGCGACCGTGCCCTCTGCAGAAGGCCATCTAGTCTGGGATAGTGGGCTAAAAATTGCTGGACAACCAGGTTCAACACGTGAGCCATACAAGGCACGTGTGTGACATTGCCCCGGCGAAGGGCCGCACCCAGGTTTGCAGCATTGTCGCACACGGTCTTCCCTGGTTTCAGGTCCAGTGGAGACAACCATTCATGAAATTGGTTCTCCAGAGCTGACCACAACTCCTCAGCTGTGTGACTCACATTTCCCAGACATTTCAAAGTAAAAACCGCCTGATGACGTTGAGCCCTACTGCCAGCATAGTAAGGAGGTGTGCAGGATCCCTTCTGCGCAGTTAGAAAGCTTGTGGCATGACCAGACAGGCTTTGGGTGCAGGTGGAAGACCGAGAGGAGGTTGAGGAGGCAGAAGCAGTGGAGGAACTTTGACATAAAGAGGATTGACGCACAACTCGTGGGGACGGCAAGACTTGGACAGCAGCCCCTTGTCCTGCTGTCACCATAGTTACCCAGTGCCCAGTCAGCGACATGTAACGCCCCTGTCCATGCCTACTCGTCCAAGTATCTGTGGTGAAATGCACCCTGTCACACACAGAGTTTCTCAAAGAAGCGGTGATGTTGTGTGCGACATGCTGGTGGAGCGCAGGCACACCTTTCTTTGAGAAGTAGTGCCGACTGGGCATCTGGTACTGGGGCACTGCGACGGACATAAGGTCTCGAAAATCCTCTGTGTCCACCAGGCGGAAAGGAAATTTCTGTAGCCAAGAGCTTGCAGATGGTGAAATTCAACCTCTTAGCTTTCTCATGGCTAGGAGGAAATGGTCTTTTACTTGTCCACATCTGAGGGACCGAGGGCTGGCTATTGTGCTTAGACGGGGTTGATAAGGGTGTCCCCGGCAAACTGCCGGTCTGTGAGGAGGATGCAGGCGGACATGTTAGGTTGCCTTGATCCAAAGGTGGTGCTATCGATGTCGGACAGCGCTCAACACCAGCTGGTGTTACCACCTCCAAAGAAAATGATGACCTGCCATTCACGCTGGCTGTTGCGGGTAAAGAGGTGGCAGCTCTGCGCCCCAAAACAGGTGTGACTGCTGTCCCCCCAGTCACAGAGGATGAAGAGGCCGCGGATGCACAAGATATGGCAGACGGTGGTTGGCCCGGCCGGCTAGGCCGCATTGTAGCACACTGAGCTTCCCACTGCAACTTATGCTTCATGTCCATGTGCCGGATCATGCATGAAGTACTCAAACTATGTATTTTTTGGCCTCTACTTAGCTTTTGCTGACAAATGTTAGAGATAACACGAGTTGGGTCATCTTTATCGATCTGAAAAAATGCCCAGGCTATGCAAGGCTTAGCACCCATGCGACCTGAAGAGCCACCACGACTTGTGGTGAGAGGCAGAGTTGTGTTTGAGGATGCAGTTGTTGACGTGCTTCCAGTACTACGTCTCTGTCCAGGAAGGCGCAACCTGACCTCGTTGTCACTAGCATCTTCCTCCACCTCCTCTGCTGACCTCATCTCTTGGCTGACTGTGGGTTGACAGTAATTGGGATCTCCAACCTCATCATCATCACCCTGTGCGTTATCACACCCGTCGTCCTCAGAGCCAACCTGTTCCTGCCCTGACAAAAAACTAAAGTTGTCGCTCCAATCAGGTATTTGAGTCTCATCATCGTCTTCCTCATTGTCTCATCCAACAGGAGTTACAGTTTGGGAATGAGGGTCTACATTATGGTCAGAACCTTCTGCATCTGGTCCTGGATCCGATTCATAAAGATTCTGGGCATCAGTGCAGATCATTTCCTCATCTGGATTCACAGAAGCGCTGGAGTCGACCTCTGATTCCCAGGCTATAGTATGAGTAAACAGCTCTGCAGACTCAACCATCTGTTCTACCTCATACTCAGACGGGCAGCTGGAGATTTGGGAGCTGTGAGGAAGCAAGTGCGATTGGGGTGACACCTTTGAGGACTGGAGTATTTGTGATGTTGAAGTTGATGTGGAGGAGAGCCCACTTAAAGGAGCACTTGATATCCGTTGAAGCACCTGCTGTTTTTGTGCCTCATCTGGAATTTGTAGCGATTGGCGTGGCCGTAAGAAAGGGATCTTATCACATTGTCCGCTAAAAGAAGTAGACATTTTAGTTTGGCTGGAAGATGGTCTTTCTTCTGTAGATGTTACTGTTGCTTTAACACCTACCCCACGGACACAACCTTTTTTCCCCTTCCCAACATGCCTATTCCCCTTTCCACCAGCAGCAGGCCTTTTTCCACTCATTTTGGTGGTTAACTAATTCACAACTCTGGAGTTGTTTGCACAAAAAAACAATGGATGGGAACCGAGCAGAGCTGAGTGGCCAAACTGTGGTATTAGGCCAAAACTATTGGCTGGGTTAGATGCAGAAAAAAATTATATTCAATTTGCAACCTGATGGAGGTCAGTATAGATGGACTAATAGAGAAAGTCCCACACACAGCTAGAAGCCCAAATATTTTTTCAGAGGTAGATGCAGAAAAAAAATATATTCAGTTTGCAACCTGATGGAGGTCAGTATAGATGGACTAATAGAGAAAGTCCCACACACTGCTAGAAGGCCAAATATTTTTTCAGAGGTAGATGCAGAAAAAAATTATATTCAGTTTGCAACCTGATGGAGGTCAGTATAAATGGACTAATAGAACAAGTCCCACACACAGCTAGAAGCCCAAATATTTTTTCAGAGGTAGATGCAGATAAAAATTATTTTTAATTTGCAACCTGATGGAGGTCAGTATAGATGGACTAATAGAGAAAGTCCCACACACTGCTAGAAGGCCAAATATTTTTTCAGAGCTAGATGCAGACAAAAAATTATTTTCAGTTTGCAACCTGATGGAGGTCAGTATAGATGGACTAATAGAATAAGTCCCACACACAGCTAGAAGCCCAAATATTTTTTCAGAGGTAGATGCAGAAAAAAAATATATTCAGTTTGCAACCTGATGGAGGTCTGTATAGATGGATTAATAGAACAAGTCCCACACACAGCTAGAAGCCCAATATTTTTTCAGAGGTAGATGCAGAAAAAAAATATATTCAGTTTGCAACCTGATGGAGGTCAGTATAGATGGACCAATAGAGAAAGTCCCACACACTGCTAGAAGGCCAAATATTTTTTCAGAGCTAGATGCAGACAAAAAATTATTTTTAATTTGCAACCTGATGGAGGTCAGTATAGATGGACTAATAGAGAAAGTCCCACAGACTGCTAGAAGGCCAAATATTTTTTCAGAGCTGGATGCAGATAAAAATTATTTTTAATTTGCAACCTGATGGAGGTCAGTATAGATGGACTAATAGAGAAAGTCCCACACACTGCTAGAAGGCCAAATATTTTTTCAGAGCTAGATGCAGAAAAAAATTATATTCAATTTGCAACCTGATGGAGGTCAGTATAGATGGACTAATAGAATGATGCTATGCCCAAAAGATTTTACTTCACTAGGTGCAGTAAAAAAATTGATATTCTATACACAGGTGGTATATCTTGCAACACAGATAGGCTACTCCACTGACTAACACACTCTGCAATAGGCCAAAAAGGATTAGCTTTGCTAGATTCAGCCAAATGCTGTGAAAAAAGCTTGCACAGCACTGGCACAGACCTGCCTGGCAAAAACTGATAGGAACTGATGTAACCTAGTCCTGAAAAGGACTGCAATTACAATTAGTCTTTACTCCCACAATCTATCTATTTAAGAGCACAGACCTGCCTGATAAAAGTCGTAGGAAATGCTGTAACCTAGTCCTTAAAAGGACTGCAATCACAACTATTCCCTACTCCCAAGCTATCTGTAGATTTGTGCGAAAATTGGCTTCAAATTAACAAGATATAGCGCACACAGCAACAGCGGTGCCGTCTAACACGCAGCTGCAGCAGTGAGAAAATGGTGGCGACGGGGAAAATGGCTTGGTCTTATAGGGCAAGGACATGTGACATACACTGCCAATGACACATGTCCTTGCTTGTGTGAAAAAAGCACTTCGCTCCGTGTGTGCGCTGCTGATAGGCTGACAGATTGCACCTCCCCACTGTAAATGCGGGAAAGAGAAAAAAAAATGGAGTTCTTCATTATTCCTGCAGAGATCCATCCCCTGCCCCTCCCCCCACCCCGCTGTACACTCAAACTGCGTATTAACATTAATTTTTATCATTACTGAGAAAAAAATCCAGTTATGATTTTGGTGCATGAACAGTTATCGAACATAACCTCGAACAGCCGAATTTTTCTCAAATCGTTCGTGTTCGCCGAATGGCTTGAACACCGCCAAAACAGCTCGAATTTGAGATTGGCGAACAGTTCGAGTAGAACAACGCTCATCTCTAGTCTTTACTCCCAACCTATCTATTTAAGAGCACAGACCTGCCTGATAAAAGTCGTATGAAATGATGTAACGTAGTACTTAAAAGGACTGTAATCACAACTATTCCCTACTCCCAAGCTATCTGCAGATTAGTGCGAAAATTGGCTTGAAATTAACAAGGTATAGCGCACACAGCAACAGCGGTGCCGTCTAACACGCAGCTGCAGCACTGAGAAAATGGTGGCGACGGGGAAAATGGCTGGGTTTTATAGGGCAAGGACATGTGACATACACTGCCAATGACACATGCCCTTGCTTGTGTGAAAAAAAGCACTTCGCTCCGTGTGTGCGCTGCTGATAGGCTGACAGATTGCACCTCCCCACTGTAAATGCGGGAAAGAGAAAAAAAAATGGAGATCTTCATTATTCCTGCAGAGATCCATCCCCTGCCCCTCACCCGCCCCGCTGTACACTCAAACTGCGTATTAACATTAATTTTCATCATTACTGAGAAAAAATCCAGTTATGATTTTGGTGCACGAACAGTTATCGAACATAACCTCGAACAGCCGAATTTTTCTCAAGTCGTTCGTGTTCGCCGAACGGCTCGAACACCACCCAAAACAGCTCGAATTTGAGATTGGCGAACAGTTCGAGTCGAACAACGCTCATCTCTAGTAGTGAGAGGAGAAGAAGGAGGATATGGCTGCTAGACATGCTGGGATTCTGGACAGCATAGAGGTAACATCTGGGCCAGAGAAGTAGATCTGGGTGTCATCAGCGTACAGATGGTACTGGAAGCCATGGGATTTTATGAGCTGTCCCAGGCCAAGGGTATAGATTGAGAAGAGTAGGGGTCCTAGGACAGAGCCTTGAGGGACTCCAACAGAGAGGGGGCGGGTTGAGGAGGTAGTGTGGGAGTGGGAGATGCTAAATGTGTGGTTAGAAAAGTATGAGGAGATCCAGGATAGGTCTTTGATGCCAAAGGAAGAGAGGATCTGTAGTAGGAGTCAATGGTCAACTGTATCGAAAGCAGAGGACAGGTCAAGAAGAAGCAGTACAGAGAATTGTCTGTTAGCTTTGGCTGTAAGTAAGTCATTGGTGATTTTGGTAAGGGCAGTTTCGGTGGAATGGTTGGTTGTCGAAGAGAGAGTTAGATGAAAAGTGGGAGGAAAGTTCAGCGTGAACGTGTTGCTCAAGGAGTTTGGAGGCAAATGGGAGCAGCGATATGGGGCGATAGCTGGACAAGGCGGTTGGGTCGAGTGATGGCTTTTTGAGGATGGGCGTGATTGTGGCATGTTTGAAGGCAGCGGGGAAAGTACCAGAAGATAGTGATAGGTTGAAGAGATGGGTTAGGGATGGCATGAGTGTGGGGGTGAGGAGGTGGGATGGGTCGAGTGCACATGTGGTGAGGTGTGATTTGGAGAGGAGACGAGTAAGGTCTCTTTCCGTGATGTTGGGAAGGGAGGTTATGGGAGAAGGGAAATGGTGTGGAAAACAAAGGGGTTGTGGTGGTCGGACAGTAAAGACTTGCCGTGTTTGGTCAATCTTGTTTTTGAAGTGTGTGGCAAACTCCTCAGCAGAGATGACGGAGGTTGGAGGGGGCAGTGGAGGGCTGAGGAGAGAGATAAAAGTGTTGAATAGCTGTTTGGGGTTGTAGGATAGGGAGGATATAAGGATTGTGAAATAGGCCTGTTTAGCAGAAGTGAGTGCTGATTTGAATGCGAGTGTTGCTTGTTTGAATGCAGTGAAGTCATCTTGAGTATGTGTTTTCTTCCAACGCCGCTCCGCAACCCTGGACTCTTGTCGACGCTGTTTAATGAGGTTGTTGTGCCAGGGTTGCCTGTTGACTCGTCGCTCTCTGCCTTGCATGAGAAGGGCGACCGAGTCAATAGCTAATGCGAGAGTGGCATTGTAGAAAGCGGTGGTGCTGTCTGTGTCATGGAGTGAGGATATGGATGTCAGTGGTAGAATAGAGTCAGAGAGTATGTGAGTGTCTAGATGTGCAAGGTTTCGGCGGGGGTGTGCTAGTTGCCGGACATGGGTGACAGGTGAGGAGGACAGGGATGAGAAAGTGAGTAGATGGTGGTCAGATAGGGGTAGGGGGAAGGTTGTTAGGTTAGATAGGGAACAGAGTCGGGTGAAGATCAGGTCTAGTGTGTGTCCGTCTGTGTGGGTGGCTGTGGAGGACCACTGAGTAAGTCCAAAGGATGAAGTAAGCGACAAGAGTTTGGATGCTGCTGACTGGCGAGTGTCAGTGGGGATGTTGAAATCGCCCATGATGATTGTGGGAATGTCAGCAGAGAGAAAGTAAAGAAGCCAGGTGGAGAATTGGTCAATAAAGGCAGTGATCGGGCCCGGGGGTCGGTATATGACAGCCACTTGGAGGTTGGAGGGAGAGTAAATGCGGATGGAGTGGACTTCAAAAGAAGGGAGAATAAGGAAGGGAAGAGGAGGAGTAGGGCTAAAGGTGCAGTTGTTAGAGAGGAGAAGACCCACTCCTCCACCATGTCTGTTTCCAGGGCGAGGAGTGTGGGTGAAGTGGAGGCTGCCGTAATACAGCGCAGCAGGGGAGGCAGTGTCAGAGGGTGTTAGCCATGTCTCTGTGATGCCCAGGAAGGAGAGATGATGAAAGGTAAAGAGGTCATGGACAAAATGGAGCTTGTTGCAGACAGAGCGTGTATTCCACAGTGCTCCAGAGAGAGGGAGCAGCGGGGTGGGCGTCAGGGGGACCGGTTTTGCATAAGAGAGGTTGTGGTAGTTTGCAGTTGGTTTGATGCGATAGGTGGGGGAATTGGTGGAGGGTGCAAGCTGTGGGGGTCCAGGATTGGGAGATATGTTGCCAGCAGTGATGAGAAGCAGAGACAGGGAGAGCAGGTGGGAGAAGGAGTGTGTCCGGCTTGTGTTATGTTTTGGTAAGATCGATCTGAGGTTGAGGAGCAGGTCTGTAGATGAGGTTACGTGGGGACGTAGGAGGGAAGGAGAGATGATGATTTGGTTAGAGGGTGCTGGGGTTTGGGGATAGCGACGAAGAGTGAGGATTAGTGGGGCAAAAACCGTAAGGGCATATGTAAGCATGATGAAAGTGTAAAGGAGAATGAGAAAGAGAATCTAAGTACAAATGGTAGATAGTTATCCGTACCTTCTGGTCACTTCTGGCCCATTTCTCGCATATTTTATTTTCAGCCCCTTAAAAAGCAACCCTTTAAAAGCCACATCCGTCTGTGCCAGACTAGGCTTGCTTGATTTATGGAGCTCTGGCCAGCACATTAGGTGGGTCAGGTGTGCAGGAGGGGAGGAGTCGCAGGGACACTGCTCACAAAAGCATGGGTGGAGGGGGGTGGGAGTAATTAGGACACAGAGGCTAAATGAATTCAGGAAACAGACAGATAGGGACCACTGTGTATTGGAATCAAAGGAATGAGGTGATGAACATGCAGATTGGACCGAACATACCAAGGACAGATAGAATGAAATTAGCAGGGATCAGTGGATACACAGCAGATAATGTATAAAGGGAACATACTGGGAGACAGATAGAAACAGTCTGGAAAGATAGTCAGATATGCAGCATGGGGTTTGCAGGTAGGGTCAGATAACATACCGGGAGGTTCCCTAGAAAGTAAAAGTAAGTCAAGGAAGTGGTTAAAAGAACTAATCCATTTTGCATTAATTCCATGAATTAAAACGTCTTTACAGTTCACTTCATGTTTTCTTCTGCTTGGGCACAATTTGTTGTACAATACTCATATTGGCTTATAATGCAGCTTTTATGTAGTGCACTGTCTGCTTCTATCACTTTGATGTCACCGAATTGTTACTTTATTGGTTACTAGATTTGAAATGCAGGTTTATTATAATACATTATACAGACAATAGCGACAGTTCTCTAAATTAAAGTGAGTTATTCCTAACTACTGATCATCAAAAAAAAATTCACTTTTCCATATGCATTACAATTATTCAAGGAGTTTTGACTTGTTATAGAAAATGGCATAGAAAAGGGAATTAGATTGTATTTGCAATTTTTTTTATTTTTATAGGAAGGAGGATTACAAGTTAATTTGTTTAAAGAGGATGTCCTCTGAAATTACATATTTTTTAGTGAGGCTGGAGCATATACATCACATAGGAGACACTGGAACTTCTGTACATACAGTGTTGTAAAAAAGTGTTTGCCCCCTTCCTGATTTCTTATTCTTTTGCATGTTTGTCACACTTAAATGTTTCAGATCACAAAACAAATTTAAATATTAGACAAAAATAACACAAGTAAACATAAAATGCAGTTTTTAAATGAAGGTCTTTATTATTAAGGGAAAGAGAAATCCAAACCTAGAGGGCCCTGTGTGAAAAAGTGATTGCCCCTAAACCTAATAACTAGAGATGAGCGTTGTTCTACTCGAACTGTTCGCCAATCTCAAATTTGAGCTGTTTTGGGCGGTGTTCGAGCCGTTCGGCGAACACGAACGATTTGAGAAAAATTCGGCTGTTCGAGGTTATGTTCGATAACTGTTCGTGCACCAAAATCATAACTGGATTTTTTCTCAGTAATGATGAAAATTAATGTTAATACGCAGTTTGAGTGTACAGCGGGGTGGGGGGAGGGGCAGGGGATGGATCTCTGCAGGAATAATGAAGATCTCCATTTTTTTTTCTCTTTCCCGCATTTACAGTGGGGAGGTGCAATCTGTCAGCCTATCAGCAGCGCACACACGGAGCGAAGTGCTTTTTTTCACACAAGCAAGGGCATGTGTCATTGGCAGTGTATGTCACATGTCCTTGCCCTATAAGACCAAGCCATTTTCCCCGTCGCCACCATTTTCTCACTGCTGGAGCTGCGTGTTAGACGGCACCGCTGTTGCTGTGTGTGCTATACCTTGTTAATTTCAAGCCAATTTTCGCACAAATCTACAGATAGCTTGGGAGTAGGGAATAGTTGTGATTGCAGTCCTTTTAAGGACTAGGTTACAGCATTTCCTACGACTTTTATCAGGCAGGTCTGTGCTCTTAAATAGATAGGTTGTGAGAGTAAAGACTAATTGTAATTGGAGTCCTTTTCAGGACTAGGTTACATCAGTTCCTATCAGTTTTTGCCAGGCAGGTCTGTGCCAGTGCTGTGCAAGTTTTTTTCACAGCATTTGGCTGAATCTAGCAAAGCTAATCCTTTTTGGCCTATTGCAGAGTGTGTTAGTCAGTGGAGTAGCCTATCTGTGTTGCAAGATATACCACCTGTGTATAGAATACCAATTTTTTTACTGCACCTAGTGAAGTAAAATCTCTTGGGCATAGCATCATTCTATTAGTCCATCTATACTGACCTCCATCAGGTTGCAAATTGAATATAATTTTTTTCTGCATCTAGCTCTGAAAAAATATTGGGCTTCTAGCTGTGTGTGGGACTTGTTGTATTAGTCCATCTATACTAACCTCCATCAGGTTGCAAACTGAATATATTTTTTTCTGCATCTACCTCTGAAAAAATATTGGGCTTCTAGCTATGTGTGGGACTTGTTCTATTAATCCATCTATACAGACCTCCATCAGGTTGCAAACTGAATATAATTTTTTTCTGCATCTAGCTCTGAAAAAATATTTGGCCTTCTAGCAGTGTGTGGGACTTTCTCTATTAGTCCATCTATACTGACCTCCATCAGGTTGCAAATTAAAAATAATTTTTATCTGCATCTACCTCTGAAAAAATATTTGGGCTTCTAGCTGTGTGTGGGACTTGTTCTATTAGTCCATCTATACTGACCTCCATCACGCTGCAAATTCAAAATAATTTTTTGTCTGCATCTAGCTCTGAAAAAATATTTGGCCTTCTAGCAGTGTGTGGGATTTTCTCTATTAGTCCATCTATACTGACCTCCATAAGGTTGCAAATTAAAAATAATTTTTATCTGCATCTAGCTCTGAAAAAATATTTGGGCTTCTAGCTGTGTGTGGGACTTGTTCTATTACTCCATCTATACTGACCTCCATCAGGTTGCAAATTGAATATAATTTTTTTCTGCATCTAGCTCTGAAAAAATATTGGGCTTCTAGCTGTGTGTGGGACTTGTTGTATTAGTCCATCTATACTGACCTCCATCAGGTTGCAAACTGAATATATTTTTTTCTGCACCTACCTCTGAAAAAATATTGGGCTTCTAGCTGTGTGTGGGACTTGTTCTATTAATCCATCTATACTGACCTCCATCAGGCTGCAAACTGAATATAATTTTTTTCTGCATCTAGCTCTGAAAAAATATTTGGCCTTCTAGCAGTGTGTGGGACTTTCTCTATTAGTCCATCTATACTGACCTCCATCAGGTTGCAAATTAAAAATAATTTTTATCTGCATCTAGCTCTGAAAAAATATTTGGGCTTCTAGCTGTGTGTGGGACTTGTTCTATTACTCCATCTATATTGACCTCCATCAGGTTGCAAATTGAATATAATTTTTTTCTGCATCTAGCTCTGAAAAAATATTGGGCTTCTAGCTGTGTGTGGGACTTGTATTAGTCCATCTATACTGACCTCCATCAGGTTGCAAACTGAATATATTTTTTTCTGCATCTACCTCTGAAAAAATATTGGGCTTCTAGCTGTGTGTGGGACTTGTTCTATTAATCCATCTATACAGACCTCCATCAGGTTGCAAACTGAATATAATTTTTTTCTGCATCTAGCTCTGAAAAAATATTTGGCCTTCTAGCAGTGTGTGGGACTTTCTCTATTAGTCCATCTATACTGACCTCCATCAGGTTGCAAATTAAAATTAATTTTTATCTGCATCTACCTCTGAAAAAATATTTGGGCTTCTAGCTGTGTGTTGGACTTGTTCTTTTAGTCCATCTATACTGACCTCCATCACGCTGCAAATTCAAAATAATTTTTTGTCTGCATCTAGCTCTGAAAAATATTTGGCCTTCTAGCAGTGTGTGGGACTTTCTCTATTAATCCATCTATACTGACCTCCATCAGGTTGCAAATTAAAAATAATTTTTATCTGCATCTAGCTCTGAAAAAATATTTGGGCTTCTAGCTGTGTGTGGGACTTGTTCTATTACTCCATCTATACTGACCTCCATCAGGTTGCAAATTGAATATAATTTTTTTCTGCATCTAGCTCTGAAAAAATATTGGGCTTCTAGCTGTGTGTGGGACTTGTTGTATTAGTCCATCTACACTGACCTCCATGAGGTTGCAAACTGAATATATTTTTTTCTGCATCTACCTCTGAAAAAATATTGGGCTTCTAGCTGTGTGTGGGACTTGTTCTATTAATCCATCTATACAGACCTCCATCAGGTTGCAAACTGAATATAATTTTTTTCTGCATCTAGCTCTGAAAAAATATTTGGCCTTCTAGCAGTGTGTGGGACTTTCTCTATTAGTCCATCTATACTGACCTCCATCACGTTGCAAATTAAAAATAATTTTTATCTGCATCTAGCTCTGAAACAATATTTGGGCTTCTAGCTGTATGTGGGACTTGTTCTATTACTCCATCTATACTGACCTCCATCAGGTTGCAAATTGAATATAATTTTTTTCTGCATCTAGCTCTGAAAAAATATTGGGCTTCTAGCTGTGTGTGGGACTTGTTGTATTAGTCCATCTATACTGACCTCCATCAGGTTGCAAACTGAATATATTTTTTTCTGCATCTAGCTCTGAAAAAATATTGGGCTTCTAGCTTGTTGTATTAGTCCATCTATACTGACCTCCATCAGGTTGCAAACTGAATATATTTTTTTCTGCATCTAAATCTGAAAAAATATTGGGCTTCTAGCTGTGTGTGGGACTTGTTCTATTAATCCATCTATACAGACCTCCATCAGGTTGCAAACTGAATATAATTTTTTTCTGCATCTAGCTCTGAAAAAATATTTGGCCTTCTAGCAGTGTGTGGGACTTTCTCTATTAGTCCATCTATACTGACCTCCATCAGGTTGCAAATTAAAATTAATTTTTATCTGCATCTACCTCTGAAAAAATATTTGGGCTTCTAGCTGTGTGTTGGACTTGTTCTTTTAGTCCATCTATACTGACCTCCATCACGCTGCAAATTCAAAATAATTTTTTGTCTGCATCTAGCTCTGAAAAATATTTGGCCTTCTAGCAGTGTGTGGGACTTTCTCTATTAATCCATCTATACTGACCTCCATCAGGTTGCAAATTAAAAATAATTTTTATCTGCATCTAGCTCTGAAAAAATATTTGGGCTTCTAGCTGTGTGTGGGACTTGTTCTATTACTCCATCTATACTGACCTCCATCAGGTTGCAAATTGAATATAATTTTTTTCTGCATCTAGCTCTGAAAAAATATTGGGCTTCTAGCTGTGTGTGGGACTTGTTGTATTAGTCCATCTACACTGACCTCCATGAGGTTGCAAACTGAATATATTTTTTTCTGCATCTACCTCTGAAAAAATATTGGGCTTCTAGCTGTGTGTGGGACTTGTTCTATTAATCCATCTATACAGACCTCCATCAGGTTGCAAACTGAATATAATTTTTTTCTGCATCTAGCTCTGAAAAAATATTTGGCCTTCTAGCAGTGTGTGGGACTTTCTCTATTAGTCCATCTATACTGACCTCCATCACGTTGCAAATTAAAAATAATTTTTATCTGCATCTAGCTCTGAAACAATATTTGGGCTTCTAGCTGTATGTGGGACTTGTTCTATTACTCCATCTATACTGACCTCCATCAGGTTGCAAATTGAATATAATTTTTTTCTGCATCTAGCTCTGAAAAAATATTGGGCTTCTAGCTGTGTGTGGGACTTGTTGTATTAGTCCATCTATACTGACCTCCATCAGGTTGCAAACTGAATATATTTTTTTCTGCATCTACCTCTGAAAAAATATTGGGCTTCTAGCTGTGTGTGGGACTTGTTCTATTAATCCATCTATACAGACCTCCATCAGGTTGCAAACTGAATATAATTTTTTTCTGCATCTAGCTCTGAAAAAATATTGGGCTTCTAGCTGTGTGTGGGACTTGTTCTATTAATCCATCTATACAGACCTCCATCAGGTTGCAAACTGAATATAATTTTTTTCTGCATCTAGCTCTGAAAAAATATTTGGCCTTCTAGCAGTGTGTGGGACTTTCTCTATTAGTCCATCTATGCTGACCTCCATCAGGTTGCAAATTAAAAATTATTTTTATCTGCATCTACCTCTGAAAAAATATTTGGGCTTCTAGCTGTGTGTGGGACTTGTTCTATTAGTCCATCTATGCTGACCTCCATCACGCTGCAAATTCAAAATAATTTTTTGTCTGCATCTAGCTCTGAAAAAATATTTGGCCTTCTAGCAGTGTGTGGGACTTTCTCTATTAGTCCATCTATACTGACCTCCATCAGGTTGCAAATTAAAAATAATTTTTATCTGCATCTAGCTCTGAAAAAATATTTGGGCTTCTAGCTGTGTGTGGGACTTGTTCTATTACTCCATCTATACTGACCTCCATCAGGTTGCAAATTGAATATAATTTTTTTCTGCATCTAGCTCTGAAAAAATATTGGGCTTCTAGCTTGTTGTATTAGTCCATCTATACTGACCTCCATCAGGTTGCAAACTGAATATAATTTTTTTCTGCATCTAGCTCTGAAAAAATATTTGGCCTTCTAGCAGTGTGTGGGACTTTCTCTATTAGTCCATCTATACTGACCTCCATCAGGTTGCAAACTGAATATAATTTTTTTCTGCATCTAGCTCTGAAAAAATATTTGGCCTTCTAGCAGTGTGTGGGACTTTCTCTATTAGTCCATCTATACTGACCTCCATCAGGTTGCAAACTGAATATAATTTTTTTCTGCATCTAGCTCTGAAAAAATATTTGGCCTTCTAGCAGTGTGTGGGACTTGTTCTATTAGTCCACCTATACTGACCTCCATCAGGTTGCAAATTCAAAATAATTTTTTGTCTGCATCCAGCTCTGAAAAAATATTTGGCCTTCTAGCAGTGTGTGGGACTTTCTCTATTAGTCCATCTATACTGACCTCCATCAGGTTGCAAACTGAATATATTTGTTTCTGCATCTACCTCTGAAAAAATATTTGGGCTTCTAGCTGTGTGTGGGACTTGTTCTATTAGTCCATCTATACTGACCTACATCAGGTTGCAAATTGAATATAATTTTTTTCTGCATCTAACCCAGCCAATAGTTTTGGCCTAATACCACAGTTTGGCCACTCAGCTCTGCTCGGTTCCCATCCATTGTTTTTTTGTGCAAACAATTCCAGAGTTGTGAATTAGTTAACCACCAAAATGAGTGGAAAAAGGCCTGCTGCTGGTGGAAAGGGGAATAGGCGTGTTGGGAAGGGGAAAAAAGGTTGTGTCCGTGGGGTAGGTGTTAAAGCAACAGTAACATCTGCAGAAGAAAGACCATCTTCCAGCCAAACTAAAATGTCTACTTCTTTTAGCGGACAATGTGATAAGATCCCTTTCTTACGGCCACGCCAATCGCTACAAATTCCAGATGAGGCACAAAAACAGCAGGTGATTCAACGGATATCAAGTGCTCCTTTAAGTGGGCTCTCCTCCACATCAACTTCAACATCACAAATACTCCAGTCCTCAAAGGTGTCACCCCAATCGCACTTGCTTCCTCACAGCTCCCAAATCTCCAGCTGCCCGTCTGAGTATAAGGTAGAACAGATGGTTGAGTCTGCAGAGCTGTTTACTCATACTATAGCCTGGGAATCAGAGGTCGACTCCAGCGCTTCTGTGAATCCAGACGAGGAAATGATCTGCACTGATGCCCAGAATCTTTATGAGTCGGATCCAGGACCAGACGCAGAAGGTTCTGACCATAATGTAGACCCTCATTCCCAAACTGTAACTCCTGTTGGTGGAGACAATGAGGAAGACGATGATGAGACTCAAATACCTGATTGGAGCGACAACTTTAGTTTTTTGTCAGGGCAGGAACAGGTTGGCTCTGAGGACGACGGGTGTGATAACGCACAGGGTGATGATGATGAGGTTGGAGATCCCACTTACTGTCAACCCACAGTCAGCCAAGAGATGAGGTCAGCAGAGGAGGTGGAGGAAGATGCTAGTGACGACGAGGTCAGGTTGCGCCTTCCTGGACAGAGACGTAGTACTGGAAGCACGTCAACAACTGCATCCTCAAACACAACTCTGCCTCTCACCACAAGTCATGGTGGCTCTTCAGGTCGCATGGGTGCTAAGCCTTGCATAGCCTGGGCATTTTTTCAGATCAATAAAGATGACCCAACTTGTGTTATCTGTAACATTTGTCAGCAAAAGCTAAGTAGAGGCCAAAAAATACATAGTTTGAGTACTTCATGCATGAACTGGCACATGGACATGAAGCATAAGTTGCAGTGGGAAGCTCAGTGTGCTACAATGCGGCCTAGCCGGCCGGGCCTACCACCATCTGCCATATCTTGTGCATCCGCGGCCTCTTCATCCTCTGTGACTGGGGGGACAGCAGTCACACCTGTTTTGGGGCGCAGACCTGCCACCTCTTTACCCGCAACAGCCAGCGTGATTGGCAGGTCATCATTTTCTTTGGAGGTGGTAACACCAGCTGGTGTTGAGCGCTTTCCGACATCGATAGCACCACCTTTGGATCAAGGCAACCTAACATGTCCGCCTGCATCTTCCTCACAGACCGGCAGTTTGCCGGGGACACCCTTATCAACCCCGTCTATGCACAATAGCCAGCCCTCGGTCCCTCAGATGTGGACAAGTAAAAGACCATTTCCTCCTAGCCATGAGAAAGCTAAGAGGTTGAATTTCACCATCTGCAAGCTCTTGGCTACAGAAATGCTGCCTTTCCGCCTGGTGGACACAGAGGATTTTCGAGACCTTATGTCCGTCGCAGTGCCCCAGTACCAGATGCCCAGTCGGCACTACTTCTCAAAGAAAGGTGTGCCTGCGCTCCACCAGCATGTCGCACACATCACCGCTTCTTTGAGAAACTCTGTGTGTGACAGGGTGCATTTCACCACAGACACTTGGACGAGTAGGCATGGACAGGGGCGTTACATGTCGCTGACTGGGCACTGGGTAACTATGGTGACAGCAGGACAAGGGGCTGCTGTCCAAGTCTTGCCGTCCCCACGAGTTGTGCGTCAATCCTCTTTATGTCAAAGTTCATCCACTGCTTCTGCCTCCTCAACCTCCTCTCGGTCTTCCACCTGCACCCAAAGCCTGTCTGGTCATGCCACAAGCTTTCTAACTGCGCAGAAGGGATCCTGCACACCTCCTTACTATGCTGGCAGTAGGGCTCAATGTCATCCGGCGGTTTTTACTTTGAAATGTCTGGGAAATGTGAGTCACACAGCTGAGGAGTTGTGGTCAGCTCTGGAGAACCAATTTCATGAATGGTTGTCTCCACTGGACCTGAAACCAGGGAAGGCCGTGTGCGACAATGCTGCAAACCTGGGTGCGGCCCTTCGCCGGTGCAATGTCACACACGTGCCTTGTATGGCTCACGTGTTGAACCTGGTTGTCCAGCAATTTTTAGCCCACTATCCCAGACTAGATGGCCTTCTGCAGAGGGCACGGTCGCTGTGTGCTCACTTCCGCCGTTCGCATCCCGCAGCTCAGCGACTTACATCTCTACAGAAGTCGTTGGGCCTGCCACTTCACCGGCTAAAATGCGATGTGCCTACCCGGTGGAATTCAACTCTGCACATGTTGCAGCGACTGTGGCAGCACCGACAAGCCCTGGTGCAATACGTTCTGACGTATAGCCTGGGCCAACGAGATCCAGACGTGGGGCAAATCACGCTGGAGGAGTGGTCTCAGATCAGGGACCTATGCACCCTTCTGCACAGTTTTGAAATGGCGACGAAGATGTTTAGTGCTGACGATGCCATTATCAGCATGACTATTCCGGTGATTTACATGCTGGAGCACATGTTAAATAGAATTCGGAGTCAGGTGGTGGCACAAGAGGAGGTGGAGGAAGTAGAGGAGGAGGAGTTGTATGCGGAAGGGCTAACATCTGCAAGGTCCAGACGGTCGGCAGCACCAAGGCGGCAGGCATGTGAGGGTGGGGGAGATGGTTTTACCAGGGCGCATGGTAGCAGCCAAACTAGTGAGAAAGGTGCAGGAGCCCAGGAAGAAGTGGAGGACGAACTGATGGAAGACTCATCAGATGAGGGAGACCTTGATCACATTTCTGTTGTGCGAGGTTGGGGGGAGAGGACAGAGGAAGGAAGCATGATTGTTACCTCGCCACCAACACAACAGGGACTTGGTGCTCCTGGATGCGCAACACACATGAGTGTCTTCTTGCTGCACTACCTGCAACATGATCCTCGAATTGTGAGAATTAGAAATAATCCTGACTACTGGGTTGCCACACTGTTAGATCCCCGGTACAAAAGTAAATTTGCAGAAATTATTCCTGCCATAGAAAGGGATGCACGCATGCAGGAGTATCAGCAGAGACTGTTGCAGAATCTTACATGTGCTTTTCCACAAAACACCAGTGGTGCACGTAGTGAATCTCACAGTGCCAACTTGCCAACCGTGGGACCGTCAAGTGTTCAGCACTCAAACCATAACAGAACCACAGTATCTGCTGGTAAAATCAATTTTGCGCAATCATTTCACCACTTTTTTAGCCCATCCTTTGCAAGGCCACAGGAGACAAGAAGTCTGACACATAGTCAACGCCTAGAGACGATGGTACAGGAGTATCTCCAAGTAAACATTGAAGCCATGACTGTGTCACTGGACCCTTGCTCTTTTTGGGCTTCCAATCTGGATAAATGGCCGGAGCTAGCCACTTACGCCTTGGAGATCTTGTCATGCCCCGCAGCCAGCGTTCTGTCTGAACGTGTGTTCAGCGCTGCTGGTGGTGTGCTGACAGATAAGCGCACGCGGCTCTCCACTGAAAATGTAGACAGACTCACGTTCATAAAGATGAACAAATCATGGATCCGAAACGACTTTTATACCCCTGTGTCACCCTGGGGAGAGTAAAAGATGGATGATTGGTTAAAATCACCCTACCAACCGTTTTAAGCTTCCAAATTACTAATCATGTTTATCTGTATCTTGGCTGGAAAATAATTTGGGCTTTGTAGCAGTGTGCAGCACTGATCCTATTAGGCCATCTATACTAAGCTCCACCAGATTTAAAATTAATAATAATTTTTAGCTGCATCTAGCCCGGAAAATAATTTTGGGGCTCCGAGATGCGCAAGACACATAAGTGCCTTCTTGCTGCACTACCTGCAACATGACCCTCATATTGTCAGAATTCGAAGTAATCATGACTACTGGGTTGCCACACTCTTAGATCCCCCAAACTTTTCGATCAACCTTTTCATTTTAATAAAGACCAAAAAAATGGTCATTTTTGAAATTATAAGCATTAGCAGGTTATTAGAAACTGAAATCAAACAGTTTTCAACTCAAAACTTTATTCTAGGTGATGTTACATTTTCACATAGGACCCCTTGTTCGAAAGGAGCTTCTGAACTCTCTCGTCCATTGAATTTGTCAGGTTTTGGATGGTTTCTGCTTCAATTGTTTTGCATGAGGACAGAATACCCTCCCAGAGCTGTTGCTTAGATGTGAACTGCCTCCCGCCATCATAGACACTCCTTTTGATGATGCTCCAGAGGTTCTGAATGGGGTAGAGGCCAGGGGAGCATGGGGGTCACACCATAAGTTTGTCCCCTTTTATGCCCATATCAGCCAGAGATGCAGATGTTTTATGTGCAGCATGAGATGGTGCATTATCATGCAAAAAAATGATCTTGCTGTGAAATACACGGTTCTTCTTCTTGAACCATGGCAGGAAGTGCTGTTTGAGAAAATCCACATACATTATGGAGTTCATCTTTAGCGCCTACAGGGATCCTAAAGGGGCCGACAATCTCTCTCCCCATGATTCCAGCCCAAAACATTACTCCACCTCCTCCTTGTTGGCGCTGTAGCCGTGTTTGCGTGGGGTGTCCATCAACCAGCCATCCTCTACTCCATCCATCTGGACCATCGAGCGCTGCACGGCACTCATCCGTGAACAAAACAGTTTTGAAATCAGTCTTCATGTAATGTTTGGCCCACTGGAGCCGTTTCTGCCTGTGTGAAGTGGATAGAGGAGGTCGACAGGATGGCGTATGCACAGCTGCAAACCTCTGAAGGACCCTGCATCTTGTTGTTCGGGGGACGTTGGAGGCACCAGCAGCTTCAAAAACTTGTCTGCTGCTATGACAAGGCTTTTTTGCCGCTGCTCTTTTAACCTGACGTAATTGCCTGTAGGAAAGAGTCCTCAATTTGCCCTTATCAGCACGCACACGTGTGTACTGTGAATCAGCTACATACTTCTTGATTGCCAAGACACTTCATCCTGATCATCGCACAATGTTGATTGTAGTCATGCCTTGACCTAAACACTCCACAATTTGTTGCTTTTCAGCAGCCGACACATCCTTTTTCTTTCCCATTTTGGCAGAAAATGTAGGCTGCTTAATAATGTGAGACAGCCTTCTTAAGTAGTCTTGCCTTTCATTGGACACACCTGCCAAGCTAATTAGCACAGGTGTCTGCAATTGTTTACAGTGATATAAAGAGCCCTGACACACATCACCATCAATGAGTTTAACTGACAAACAAACAAATTCTTCCCTTATCACTCCTAAACACTTTTTGCATAATAATTTGGAACACAGTGTACGTGTGCTTTTCCACAAAACACCAGTGGTTCACTTAGTGAATCTTACAGTTCTAACTTGCCAACCGTGGTCTGTATGGAGTTCTTCAATAAAGGGCCCAAAATTAAGATAACATAGATGGGAGATGTCTCTATGAATAGGAATTCCTAAGTATTTGATACCCTGTGAGGGCCAGGCAAAGGGAAAGTTGGACTGGATGGAATCCTATATGGATTTGGGGAGGGAGACATCGAGGGCCTCAGACTTCGCTGCATTGATTTTAAAATTTGATCATGTAACAAAGTGATCTATTTCAGCCATAACAGCATGGATGGATATATGTGATTGAGTGATATATACTAGGACATCATCAGCAAATAGAGAGCACTTGTACTCGGTGCCTCCCACCTCAATCCACCTAATATTGGGGTTATGGCGAATTGATGAGAGCAGGTGCTCCGTCACTAGGATGTATAAGAGAGGGGACAGAGAACATCCCTGCCTTGTCCCATTGGTGATTGTGAAAGGTGATGAAAATGCTCTGACGCGCCCCCTGGGCCTTGGGACACCCGGAGCCGGACCCTTTTTGGTGGATGCTGGTGGTTGTAGTCTCCGTGGCGGCGACCCGGTTTCGTGGCTCAGGGTGGTCAAACCAGTGGCGGAACTATTTATGTGGTTTTGATGTTTAAATGTCCGACTACGCCACCCATGGATTGCGGTCAGAGTGAACCGCCGCTCCAGGGCAGACCGCTGAGGCTGGTGTTGTGGGTGCAGCAGAGCGTAGCATAACTCCCCACGGGAGGAGTATAGCCTCAGGGCAGTGTATGCGGAGGATGGAGGTGATGGTGCAGGGCAGCAGCAGTAACGACACGGAGTCAGTGATGCAGTCCAGGGCCTTTACTCACAGTTCTTATTATCCAGACCACGTCTGCAGGTAACGGCTGCCCACGTCGTACTGTGCTCACCAGGTGAGGGGCTCAGACAACTCCCAGATAACTTTGGAGCGCTTCACAGGACCCCCTTTGTGTGTCCTTTGTCTGGCCTTTCTTACCAACCCTTCTGTCCGGCTGCCTCGGTCCTCCTCTTGGTAAACTTGGCGCCAGTTTCCCTGACCCTATGTGGTGCCTTCCTAGCAGGTGTAGCGAGGGCCTGCGCCACATAAAATGTCACAGCCTCCTGTTTCTAGCTGAGGGTCGTTTCCTGCCTCCACTAGTTTCGGGGACCGGTCTCCCCATTTGGCCTGACCCCTCCACGCAGGTGGATTCGGGCGTGCGGTGGCGACTCGCCCATCCGCACCCCTGGGATCCCTTCGTTCCTCGTTCCTGGAGCCTTCTCCGCTCCTCTTCCTTCCTTCTCCCTCTTCCAGGCCTGGGCCTCTGTTACTAGGCCCGCCTCCGGAGCAGAGCTCATGCAGAGCCCCTGCTCCCTGCCACTTCTGCTCAGACTTCTCTGCACTGAACTAAGATGGTGCCCACCTTTTATACTCCCTTCTCAATGCACCCAGGAACTGCTTCCTCCCTGCTCCTGCACTACAGGGTTCCCCTTCCTCAGTGTTCCCTCCCCCACTCCAGCCAGGGACAGGGACTGTCGTGCCCATCTCAGGGGCATATTGGTCGCCCTGCCCCACGGCAATGTGGTGTAATGCATGCAGGTGTCGGGTCCTGATCCACACTCCATCCTTACCTGAGAGTGAGATATCACACCTCTGGGTGAGGTGCAATACCTCTGTAGCAACCGAGCCCTCAGGGTAATACAGTTCCATTTATCTTCAGCCTAGGTGACGTATTGTGATACAGGGCCGTGATTTTGGCTATAAAAGGGTCACCTAGACCCCTACCCCAAGCTTTTTAAGAGAATCATATATGGCGTGCCAGGAGACTCTATGGAATGCTTTCTCAGCATCCAACGAGAGTATCTAATTACAAATTTTTAACTGCATCTAGCCCAGGAAATACTTTGTGCCTAGTAGCAGTGTCTGCTAGTCAGCGGATTATCCCGGCTGTTAAGCAAGCTACACCACCTGTAGTTTTGACACTTAATTTTTTCAAAGGAAATACTTCGAGACCACGGGATACTCAGTGAAGAGCATCAGGAGGCACCCCAAGGCATAGGGTCTGGGACTGGCAGTAGGATGCCTTGCGGTGGACAGCCGAGCTCGATCCTTATAAAATCTTTTTAACTGCAGCAGCTTTAGTGGACGCTACTGGAGCTGGAATTACGCGGCTGCTGGCATGAGACTTGCCCTCCAATAGATCCTTGTAAATGGATTTAAAGTGTATTCATTCAAATTAGAGAGACAATTTAAATTAAAAAGCTTAGAGCTGCCTCCACCACAGGGGGGCTCGCTCGACCCACCAGCGGACAGGCACCAGTATTGGGAGAGGGGGGCTGGCCGTCAGGGTTCACCACGGCTCTGGCACAAACCCGGCGACACGGAGGTGGCACGGGCAGGAGCGGACTGAACGTGTCGGCTTCTCACTTTTTGGATTTTAGAAGGGCATGACATGCCTATATCTGTGTCTCCCCCTCCTTTTACTCCTCCACCTCTTTTATTTTCGCATGACTATATGTACTTGTCACTTTTCCATGTGTTAGTTGTGTCTTCAGAGCAGTTTGTCAGCTTTTGGACACCTTTGAAGGTGTTTTCTATATGTTTCTATGTGTTTTTGTTTGCCTGCCATTGGTTTTAACGGTGTTCGAAGGTGTTCGACGAACAGTTCGACGAACAGTTCGGCGAACACACGGGTGTTCGACGAACCGAACCGAACTCGAACACTACGGGGGTGGCTCAACACTACTAATAACTGGTTGGGCCACCCTTAGCAGTAACAATTGCAATCAAGCATTTGCCATAACTGGCAATGAGTCTTTTTGGGCCCTGGAGAAATTTTGGCCCATTCATCTTAGCAAAATTGTTGTAATTCAGCCACATTGGAGGGTTTCCGAGCATGAACCACCTATTTAAGATCATACCACAGCATCACAATCGGATTAAGGTCAGGACTTTGACTAGGCCACTCCAAAGTTTGTTTTTCTTAAGCTATTCAGAAGTGGACTTGCTAGTGTGTTTTGGATCATTGTCCTACTGCATAACCCAAGTGTGCTTCAGCTTGAGGTCACAAACAGATGGCCAGGTATTCTCCTTCAGGATTTTATGGTAGGCAACAGAATTTATGGTTCCATTTACCACAGCAAGTCTTCGAGGTCCTGAAGTAGCAAAGCAGCACCAGACCATCACACTACGATATTTTATTGTTGATATGACATTTCATTTCTGAAATGTTGTGTTACTCCTACACCAGATGTAATGGGATATACTGTTGTGTGCTTTGCAGAGGGACCCAGCAAGACCGGCACCAAACCAGCAAAGGTGCAGCCACAGATGAACTTGGCACAAGCTGCACAGCGAGGCGAGTCCTTGAGGGCCGGGAATACTCTTCACCCAGCTCCCAGCAAACGGAAGGGGGACTTTGGCAGAGCCCTTCCTAGGCCCGAACAGCTGGTGTCTGGTAACACGGCTGGCGCCTAGTCAAGGACTTTGCAAGAACCCTAGGAAGTGAAACCAGAAGAGAAAATCAGAAAACACCTGAAAAGATAGAAAAACCTAATGCTAGCACCACTCACCACCAAGCACAAGGGAACTGCAAACTGCAATAAACAGCAAATGACTGAGCAGGGTTAAATAGCCCGCCTAATAATCAGGTTTTGATTACCTCCAAATCATACCCAGACAGCCACTCCCTGCTAGCTACAGCAGCAGACTGAAAATAATCCCACCACTGCTCAGTTCCAGACAGAGCAGTGTCCTGCGTCTTCACACATCCCACAACACCAGAATGCGACACTCCATAAGATTGGGACTGTTTCCCTGCATGTGTAGTAGCTCCGCCTCCAGGGTCAGGACAATGGCGACACTTGCAACCGGAGTAGAGTAGCACTGGACCTGCTCCATTCCCAGGTGGGAGCACAGAACCACGATTCATAACAGTACCTCTCCCTAGGAGAGACCTTCAGGCTCTCAACACACGCCTTGTCTGGAAACCTTTTATGGAACTCAGTGATGAGACGATTGGCATGTACAGTATATTACCTCTCCAGACCCAGAACCTCTCCTCAGGACCGTACCCCTTCCAAGGAATCACAATACTTTCTATCTCAAATTCTTCAGTATTATCTACCAGAATAGGATACGGAGGATCCTGGGTCACAAGCAGGGTAACCACCTTCTTTAATAATGTCTTGTGAAAAACATTGGGAATCCACATAGAGGAAGGCAGACCTATCCGAAAAGCCACTTTATTGCCAACCTCGATAATGGAAAATGGTCCTATAAACCTGGGTGCAAACTTAGGAGATGGTACCTTAATCTTGAGATTCTTAGTAGACACCCAAACTCTGTCCTCCACTCTGATTTTGCAACCTGGCTGATGATGCTTATTGGCCTGCCATTTCATGCTCTCCCCTGCTTTCTTGAGATGGATACAGGCTTCCCCCAAACCTTCTGTGAGGAGGTGGATAATAGCAGAGACCGCTGGAAGGACATCATCCCCTCCCTCAAAACAAGGGTACCTAGGATATAATCCTAGATTACAGAAATCCACTCTCGTGGTGTTTATTGTTTAGGGCGAACTCTGCCAAGGTTAAGTTTGATCCCCAATCATGCTGAGTATGGGAGCAAAAACATCTTAGATAAGACTCAAGACACTGGTTGGTTCGCTCCATTTGCCCATTAGTTTGAGGATGGAATGCAGATGAAAATGAGAGTTCCGACCCAAGGTGTTTACAGAAAGCCCTCCAGAATCTGGAGATAAACTGGGAACCCACGATAGGAGACAATAGTTATGGGAATACCATGTAATCTTACCACCGGAACAAGGAACAAATCTACTAAGTCCTGCGCACTGGGCAAATGAGCCAAAGGAACCAAATGGCATTGTTTAGAAAATCGGTCCACAATAACCCACACTGTAGCTATACCCTTGGAGTAAGGGAGATCAGTAATGAAGTCCATGGATATGTGAGACCAAGTATGCACAGGAATGGGCAAAGGGAGAAGTATCCCTGCTGGGGCGACGCAAGGCACCTTGTTGATGGCACAGATCTTGCATGCCTTAACATAAGCTTCGACATCCTTACCCAAGGACGGCCACCAATACTTTCTGCTCATCAGGTGACAGGTCCCCTTAATGCCTAGGTGGCCTGCTGTGACTGAGTCATGACACTCTCTGAGTAAGCCAAACCGTAACTGCACTGGAATGAATACTTTTTCATGAGATATGCTGGTAGGAGCCACCCCCTGAGCATTAACATCCTCCCAATCTAAATTGATAGAAGAGACTACAATGCCCATTGGAAGAATGAAATCTCGTTTCGTAATTTCAGACTCACTAGGACAAAAACTTCCAGTGAGGGCATCTGCCTGAACATTCTTGGACCCATGGAGGTAAGAGATTGAAAAATTGAATACGGTAAAAAACAAGACCCATCAGGCTTGTCTCTAGTTCAGTCTCTTAGTACTCTCTAAAAAAAAAAAATGCAAAATGCGTTAGAGTGGTGGAACCCTGGGAGAGCACCGCTCACACCCATACCTCGGAGGCATCCACCTCCACTACAAAAGACTTATTGACATCAGGCTGGATCAAAACTGGAGTGGAGGAAAAGGCGTTCTTAAGTGTATTAAAGGACTTAATGGCCTTCGGTCCCCAATTAAACATGTCTGCCCCCTTATGGGTAAGATCGGTGAGAGGTTTTACTATCTTTGAAAAACCCTTAATAAAACTCCGGTAATAATTGGCAAAACCCAAGAAACGCTGCAATTCCTTGAAGTTAACTGGTTGTGCCCACTCCAACACCACCCTCACTTTCTTGGGCTCCATCTAAAACCCCGTGGGGGACAGAATGAGTCCCAGGAACCCTAACTCCTGCACTTCAAAAAACATTTTTCTTTTTTGACATAAAGAAAATGATCCTCCAATCTTTTCAGGACGGTACACACATGGTCCCTATGTGCAGCCAGATCCCTGGAGATGATGAGGATATCATCGATGTAAACAATAACACAAATACTCAAAGGATCATAGAAAATATCATTTACACGTGCTTGAAACACAGCTGGAGTATTACAGAGCCCAACGGGCATGACACAATACTCATAATGACCCTCGGGGGTATTGAAGGCCATTTCCACTCATCCCCCTCCTTAATGCCAACAAGATTATAAGACCCCAGGAGATCCAGCTTAGTAAACCAACTTGCCCCCATCAGTTGGTTAAAGAGGTCAGGGATGAGTGGAAGAGGGTACTGATTACGTACAGTTATCCGATTGAGCTCACAATAGTCAATACACGGTTTCAAACAGCCATACTTTTTGGCCACAATAAAGAATCTTGCTCCAACCGGGGATTTAGAAGGGCAGATAAACCCATTTTTAAAATTTTCCTGAATATATTCCCTGTTGGCTTGCCTCTCGGGTTCTGATAGGTTAAAAAATCTGCCCATGGGTAACTTTGCCCTCTTAATGAGCTGGATGGAACAGTCATAAGTTCTATGTCGAGTTAATTTCTTGGAGGCCTCTTTGGAGAACACCTGTGGGAACTCTGCCACATACCACAGGACCTGGGAAGTGGAACCTATTGAGAGCAATAACGGATAAAAAAAAACATGTACTGGTGGCCAAACATTTCTGTGGTCCAGGACACAACATCAACAATATGAAAGTTGTCATATTAAAAGGCAACTTTAAATCACAAAAACACAGACGAGTTTGGGAATGCAAACTGATTAGGGTCTTTGACACCCTCCACACAGGAATAAATCTGTCAGGAGGATTTATGTCTCACTACAAAATCTGAGGAATCTTCTCCAGACACAGTGAAGGCATCAGTCCTCTGATCTTACATGGATATTGGGACCATAAAACTTTCACACCACTAATCTAATCCAATTAAGGATTCCCTCTCTGAGCTCAGTTTGTTTGTTTATTTAAATGTCAATTTATGATGCCATGCATCTGCTTTTTCTCTTTTTTTTTTTCTTTCTTTGTGTGCATATATTTGTGTTTCTTCATATACCTTGCCATAATATGCCTGATGAAAAGACCTAAGTTGTCTCGAAAGCTTGCCTTGTAACATCATTTATTTTATTTTTGTTAGCCATTAAAAGGTATCATAACTACAAGATTATCTTGTTTTTCCCACTGGGAGCAATCTTTTTTCAACTGGCTAACACGGTACCAAACCCCTTTTCTTTCTTTCAAGCAAAATAAAAAAGCATGCCTCTTTCTTATGCAGAAAATCTGTGGGATAGATACCGTTTCAGCGGTGCAATACCCAATACTCTGTGCAAGGGGAGAATTATCAAGAGAAGATATTGTTATAGAAGCATCCAAGGAGATAAGAGGAACCTCAAACTCCTTGGCCATGTCAGCATTTAAAAAACTTATCTCAGCTCTGCAATCAACAAATGCATAACTCTCCACACTCTTACTGTTAAATGTGACAACAATGGGTAAGAGTAATTTCTTTGCTATGGATACGTGAGCACCTAACTGGGGATCCCCGAACACAGTTAGGCATGGTCGTTTCCCGCCGACTCCAGACGTGGACATTCACGAACCAGATGGAGCGAGGAGCGGCTTAAAAAAACACTGTCGCCGACGCCATCTTTGCTGCCTCTACTCTCAAGAGGTACCAACTCCACCAAGCTGCATGGGTTCTCCTTCAGCCTCAGGACCGGTAGAAGGTATGGATGAACTCTGCCCGACATCTCTCTCGTCTTCTTCGATCAAGTCGCACAGCTAAAATCATGGTAGCCTCCAGGGAGGGGAGTGGTGCACTAGCAAATCTTTAATATGTTCATTAAACCCAGAAAGGAAAGTACTATGAAGCGCGTTGTCGTTCCACCCAGTCTCTAAGGCCCACCTAGGAAACTGAGAGCAATAGTCCTCCACAGTAAGGTTCCGCTGACACAATGCCTTAAGATGGGATTCAGCTTAAGCCACCCAGTCCGGTTCATCATAAATCTGCCCCATAGCCTTAAAAAATTCATCCACTGACGAGAGTTTGGGTGAACCTGAGGGTAATGAAAATTCCCAAGACTGGGGATTCCCTCTACGCAGGGAAATAACAAGATCCACCTGAGTACCTTCATTCCCGGAGAAAACAGGGCGAAGTTGGAAATATAATTTGCACCCCTCCTTAAAATTATTAAACTGTTTCTGATCTCCCCCCAAAAACTCAGGAAGGGTTCTATAGGAATGAACCCCACTGTAGGACTGGGATTAGAACTTGCTTGTGTCGGGGGGACCCTCTGAGCCAGGGACTGGCTATGCTGGTTCACAGTGCCCGCCAAATCCTGGAACATTCCCAAAAGACCCTGCATCTGGTCAGTAAACTGCTTGACCAGATCCATTTTTTTTATTTAGTTTTTCATATGGCTGTTTATTCTCTTATGCTCTTCGCAGAAGGATGCAGCAAGAATTGCACCAAACCAGCAAAGGAGCAGCCACAGACGCACTTGGCACAAGCTGCCCGATAGGCGAGCCCTTGAGGGACGGGAATACTCTTCACCCAGCTCTCAGTTAATGGAAAGGGGACTTTGCCAGAGCCCTTCCCAGGCCCGCTGTCGCCGGACAGCTAGCATCTGGTGACACGGCTGGTGCCTAGTTGAGGATTAAGTGAGTACCTCTGCAAGAACCCCAGGAATTGAAACCAGACGAGAAAATTAGAAAACCCCCTAAAAAGATAGCAAAACCTAAGGCTAGCACCGCTCACCACCAAGCACATAGGGAACTGAAAACTGCAAAGGACTGAGCAAGGAATAGGGTTAAATATCTCGCCTAATGATCAGGTGTTGATTACCTCCCAATAATCCTCAGACAGCTACTCCCACAACACCAGAACATGACGCTCCACAAGATAGTGTTAGAACCCTCCTGTTAGTTTTTTCTATTTTGCTGGTCACATGACTTTTTGCCTATTTAATCCAGCTCCGCCCTCCTGGCCTTGCTGGACTTCAGTGTTACATTTACTCTTAAGCTAGCCAGGTGCCTTGTACCTTCTCTGTAGTTTGCTTGGTCTTTTGACCACTAGTACTTCTGTTTGTTTGTTTGTCTTTGCTCTGCTACAATTTCTGCTAGGAGGTGTCCAACTATATCCCAGTCCTTAGTTCATGTAGGGACCCCTCCCTTATATCTATAGGTCTGCGTTCAGACTAGCCGAGGACTTAGGTGGGTCTGTTCACAAGGAACAGGTCCCCCGCTGCATCGTAGGGAATCAGCTTAATCCTATTGTAGGGACAATTTTCCTATCTTTCCTTAGTGTTTGTAGCAGTTCATAGCAGTAAGTCCAGCCAAAAATAAAACACTCTAAGGAAAGAAATCCTGATTTCAGCATGGTGTCAGTTCAGGAGTTGGCTCAACGCCTGCAGGGACAGTCTTTGGAGGTGGCCGAGCTCCAGCAACACGTGAGTTGCTGTCCTGGAGCGCATTTGGTCGAACTGAAGGTAGGACTGCCAGATTTTTTTTATGGTAAACGGCAAGATTTTTTTTCCTTTAAAAACGCTTGTTTATTATATTTTCGTTTAAGACCCAGATCCTCGGGGAATGAATCACAGCGCATTGGGTTTATAATGTCACTTTTGCGCAAAGAACCACAGGGATGGGCCTTTTCTCTACAACCTAATGATCCGTGTTTTAGATCTGTGGAAGATTTTTTTTCTGCTATGGGGTTGTTGTATGATGATCCTGATCGAGTCTCATCTGCTGAAACTGAATTAAGACGTTTGAAGCAGGGATCAGGTGATGTGTAAAATTATTGTACATACTTCAGAAGATGGTCGGCTGAAGTGGAATGGAATGACTCAGCATTAAAATGTTTGTTTCTTGATGGTCTAGGTGAAAGGGTTAAGGATCTGCTCATTGCCTTCCCAAAACCTGGAACCTTGCAGGAGGCAATGCAATTAGCCATACGTGTGGACAGGAGACTTGCGTGCTAGGAGTAATGAAGAGAAATCTACTGCTATGGCAGCTCCTAGTTTTCAGAGGGTCTGTTCGGAGGGTGAAGAACCGATGGAGATTGGGGCGATGTCACCCCACTCTCAGGAAAAAGACCGCAGGTTTGCCAAAGGATTGTGTTTTTATTGCGGTAAATCTGACCACTTTATTAAGAACTGTGTGCTTTGTTTGAACAAAGAAAAAAAAAAAGAGGTCAGTTACGCCCGCATAGCTTGTTTAAGCTCAAAAGGAGTATTTCTTTCTGGAAGCACCTCATTCCAGGAGGAGTTGATTGAATTTCGGGTATTTGAGGATTGTGGTTCTACACTCAATGTGATTGAGAGGGTTTTTTGGAAAAATGAAATTAGAATCCAAACTTTTGTCATCTCCTATTTCTGTGGTTGCTGTTGATGGCTCTCCCTTGAAAGGTATTACTCACAAGGTTTTTGAATTTCCCCTCACCATTAATGGTATCCACCAAGAGAATTTGGATTTGGCGGTATTAAAATATTTGCCTGCTCCAGTGATTTTGGGGTTACCTTGGTTAAAATTGCACAATCCTGTACTGGACTGGTCTACCAATGAAATTAAGTCTTGGAGTCCTAAGTGTTATGATAGATGTTGCAATGGTCGCATTGCTGCTGTGGAAAGAGGGGAATTACCTGTACCTATTCAGGATTTTTGGAAGGTTTTTTCTGAGGAGGAGTCGCAAGTTTTGCCTCCTCATAGGGACTATGATTGTACTATTGAGTTTGTCCCTGGAGCAACTCTTCCCAAGAGTCGCTTATTTAATCTTACTATCCCTGAGAGAAAGGCCTTGGAGGAATACATACAGACAAGCTTGGCCGCCGGTCACATTAGACCTTCTAAGTCACCTGTGGCTGTTGGATTCTTTTTTGTAAAAAAAAAGGATGGCGGTTTACGTCAATGTCTGGACTTTCGCGAAATTAATAAAATTACAGTACGGAATTCCTACCCACTGCCATTAATTCCTGACTTGTTCAACCAGTTAGTGGGGGCCAAGTGGTTCTCTAAGATTGATCTCCGGGGGTCATACAATTTGTTACGTATGAAGGAAGGTGATGAGTGGAAAACTGCTTTTAACACTCCAGTGGGTCATTTTGAGAATCTGGTTATGCCCTTTGGTCTTACCAACGCACCAGCGTTTTTTCAGAACCTTATTAATGACATCCTAAGACCGTTGATCGGTAAGAATGTGGTGGTGTATTTGGATGACATTTTGATTTTTGCGCCGGATCTGGAGTCTCATTGGCAGAGCGTACGTGAGGTATTGCAGTTGCTAAGCGACAATTCACTTTTTGCTAAGCTGGAGAAATGTGAGTTCGCTGTGCAGAGAATTAGTTTTTTGGGCTACATTATCTCCAGCGAGGGCTTTGAGATGGACCCGGTGAAGGTTCAGGCGGTTCAGGAATGGCCTAGGCCTATTGGTTTGAAACCAATACAGAGATTTTTGGGTTTCGCCAATTATCACAGAAAATTCATTAAGAATTTTTCTATAATTGTTAAGCCGCTGACCGATCTCTCCAGGAAAGGTGCGAATACGGTCCAGTGGACTACTGAGGCCATTGAAGCTTTTGTGTATCTCAAGGAGAGGTTCAGTTCTGCCCCCATCCTTATGCAGCCTGATGAGACCAAGCCTTTCTTGGTCGAGGTTGATGCTTCTTCGGTGGGGGTCGGTGCTGTTTTGTCTCAGGAAAACAAGGATGGAGTACATCCCTGTGCTTTTGTAGTGCCCCGAGAGGGGAGGGGTGAGGAACACCCAGTGCTGTAGGGGCAGATAGGGGTTGGTTCCTGAGCATAGGTAGGAGCCCATTGGTTGCTGGTCACCTGGGCTCATGGCTAGAGGGAAGTATAAAAGGGAGGAGCCATCTTAGATCTGGGTTCAGTCTGTGAGGAGAAGTTGAGAGGAAAGCTGACAGGGAGCAGCAGCTCAGGCTGAGTGCTGCTCCAGAGGCAGGCCTAGAGAAGAGGCCGGAGCCTGAGAGGAGAAGGAGAAGTGGGCCTAGAGAAGAGGCCGAGGAAGGAGGAGAAGTGGGAACAGGAGGAGAAGGAACAAGAAAGGAAGAGAGAGAGGAACAGTGGGGCTCAGGAACAAGAAGGTGGAAGGGACCCTAAGAACCCATGAGAATACAGGGTGAAGGGTCAGGCAGATTAAGGGTACCGGATCCCAAGTTGGTGGAGGAGAAACAACCCTCAGCCAAAGACCGAAGGTCGTGATTATTTATTGGTGCGACACATCATCAAACCTGCTAGGAAGGCACCATATAGGACAGCGGGGAACGGGGCCCACGTTTACCTGCGCAGGTCCGCGGCAGCTGGACAAAAGTGGGTCACTGGTGAGGCAGGCCAGAGAAAGGAAAGAAGGGGGTCCTGTGCCATACTTCCGAGCTGCCTGGGAGTTGACCGAGCCCCTCACCTGGTGGACGCAGCACGGCTCGGGCAGTCATTGCCAGCTGAAGTGACTTGGATATTAACCGTGAGTAAAGACCCTGGACTGCAGTACGTTGTCTGTGTGCTTTATCGCTCCTCCGGCACTACCGGTACTGGGACTCTCACCACCATCACTCCCACCATCCACTACACTGCCCTGGGGCCGCAATCTTCCCGTGGGGAGTCACACCATCCCAGCTGCATACATCACCAGCACCAGCGGACTGCCTTGCAGCGGCGGCTCCTAATAACCGCAATCCACGGGTGGCGTAGTCGGACATTATCTAAAGTACGGTAGCAGACTACCATTGGTCTGACCACCCTGAGCTGCGGGACCGGGCCACCACTACTACTCCCAGCGTCTCCCTATTGCCTGGCTCCGCGTGCCCCACGGCCCAGGGGGCGAGTCACTTTTTTTTCAAAAAAATTTTCTGAGACCGAACTTAATTACGATGTCGGTAATCGGGAATTGCTGGCGATTAAACTCGCATTTGAACATTGGCGTCATCTCTTGGAAGGTGCTAAATTTCCCATTCAGGTTTTTACTGATCATAAGAATCTGATCTATCTTGATGCTGCCAAGCGCTTGAATGCCCGTCAAGCTAGGTGGGCACTTTTTTTTTCGCGGTTTCATTTTTCTGTTACTTACATTCCGGGTACCAATAATGTAAAAGCTGATGCTTTATCTCGCAGTTTTTCTCCCATGGTTGGTACCGAGGAGGAGGAGAGCATTTTACAGGAAGGTGTTGTGATAGCAGCATTGGACTCCGTTTTGGAAGATGGGATTCTGAAAGCCCAGGAGGATGCCCCATCTAACACTCCCCATGGGAGGTTGTTTGTGACTAGGAACTTTAGGAGAGATTTGTTTGTGGAGTGTCATGAGTCTCGGTTGGCAGGTCATCCAGGAATTTCGGAGACTAAGAGACTTGTAGGTCGCAGTTGTTGGTGGCCTGGGTGGCAGAAGGAAGTCATTAAGTGGGTGCATCAATGTACTGTGTGTGCTAGATCTAAGTCTTCACATGCTCCTGCTGCGGGGTTGCTTTGCCCTCTGGAGGTTCCTAGTGCTCCTTGGACGCATCTTGCTATGGATTTTATTACTGACCTTCCTGCCTCTGAGGGTTTCACTGTTATCTGGGTGGTCATGGACCGTTTTAGCAAGATGTGTCACTTGGTTCCCTTCATCAAACTGCCCTGCACCAAGACACTCGCTAAGGCTTTTGTTAAAGAAATTGTCAGGCTCCATGGCGTTCCTACCGACATTGTTTCCGATAGGGGACCTCAGTTCGTGGCTCGTTTTTGGTGTGCCTTTTGTGACAGGTTGGGAGTCCATTTGTCATTTTCATCTGGTTATCATCCTGAGTCTAATGGACAGACAGAAAGAAAGAACCAGTATGTTGAACAGTTTTTGCGCTGTTTTGTGGCTGACAATCAAGAGGGGTGGTCTGAGTTTCTGCCACTGGCTGAATTTGCTCTTTACAACCATACATCCTCTTCTGCTGGGTGTTCTTCTTTTTTTTGTTGTACTGGGAGACATCCGTCGTTTGGGTCATTCTCCAAATTGGTATCGGTTGTGCCAGAGGAGGAGAATTTTTCCGGTGATTTGGAGAGAGTTTGGACTGATGTACGTCGCAACCTTCAAGAGGCTAGCAAAAAATCAAAGAGGTACTTTGACAGGAAACGTCAAGAGGTTTTGTTTACTGTTGGTGACATGGTTTGGTTGTCCTCTAGGAATCTGCGGTTGAGGATTCCATCTAAGAAATTGGGCCCGAAGTTTGTGGGTCCGTTTAAGGTGCTTCAGGTAGTTAACCAATCTGCTGTTAGGTTGGAGGTTCCTACTAGAGATGAGCGTTGTTCTACTCGAACTGTTCGCCAATCTCAAATTCGAGCTGTTTTGGGCGGTGTTCGAGCCGGTCGGCGAACACGAACAATTTGAGAAAAATTCGGCTGTTCGAGGTTATGTTCGATAACTGTTCGTGCACCAAAATCATAACTGGATTTTTTCTCAGTAATGATGAAAATTAATGTTAATACGCAGTTTGAGTGTACAGCGGGGCGGGGGGAGGGGCAGGGGATGGATCTCTGCAGGAACAATGAAGATCTCCATTTTTTTTTCTCTTTCCCGCATTTGCAGTGGGGAGGTGCAATCTGTCAGCCTATCAGCAGCGCACACACGGAGCGAAGTGCTTTTTTTCACACAAGCAAGGGCATGTGTGATTGGCAGTGTATGTCACATGTCCTTGCCCTATAAGACCAAGCCATTTTCCCCGTCGCCACCATTTTCTCACTGCTGCAGCTGCGTGTTAGACGGCACCGCTGTTGCTGTGTGCGCTATACCTTGTTAATTTCAAGCCAATTTTCGCACAAATATACAGATAGCTTGGGAGTAGGGAATAGTTGTGATTGCAGTCCTTTTATGGACTAGGTTACAGCATTTCCTACGACTTTTATCAGGCAGGTCTGTGCTCTTAAATAGATAGATTGTGGGAGTAAAGACTAATTGTAATTGGAGTCCTTTTCAGGACTAGGTTACATCAGTTCCTATCAGTTTTTGCCAGGCAGGTCTGTGCCAGTGCTGTGCAAGTTTTTTTCACAGCATTTGGCTGAATCTAGCAAAGCTAATCCTTTTTGGCCTATTGCAGAGTGTGTTAGTCAGTGGAGTAGCCTATCTGTGTTGCAAGATATACCACCTGTGTATAGAATACCAATTTTTTTACTGCACCTAGTGAAGTAAAATCTTTTGGGCATAGCATCATTCTATTAGTCCATCTATACTGACCTCCATCAGGTTGCAAACTGAATATAATTTTTTTCTGCATCTAGCTCTGAAAAAATATTTGGGCTTCTAGCAGTGTGTGGGACTTGGTCTATTAGTCCATCTATACTGACCTCCATCAGGTTGCAAATTAAAAATAATTTTTTTCTTCATTTAGCTCTGAAAAAATATTTGGGCTTCTAGCAGCGTGTGGGACTTGTTCTATTAGTCCATCTATACTGACCTCCATCAGGTTGCAAATTAAAAATAATTTTTTTCTGCATCTAGCTCTGAAAAAATATTTGGGCTTCTAGCAGTGTGTGGGACTTGGTCTATTAGTCCATCTATACTGACCTCCATCAGGTTGCAAATTAAAAATAATTTTTTTCTGCATCTAGCTCTGAAAAAATATTTGGGCTTCTAGCAGTGTGTGGGACTTGGTCTATTAGTCCATCTATACTGACCTCCATCAGGTTGCAAATTGAATAAAAAAATTTTCTGCATCTAGCTCTGAAAAAATATTTGGGCTTCTAGCGGTGTGTGGGACTTGGTCTATTAGTCCATCTATACTGACCTCCATCAGGTTGCAAATTAAAAATAATTTTTTTCTGCATCTAGCTCTGAAAAAATATTTGGGCTTCTAGCAGTGTGTGGGACTTGGTCTATTAGTCCATCTATACTGACCTCCATCAGGTTGCAAATTAAAAATAATTTTTTTCTTCATTTAGCTCTGAAAAAATATTTGGGCTTCTAGCAGTGTGTGGGACTTGGTCTATTAGTCCATCTATACTGACCTCCATCAGGTTGCAAATTAAAAATAATTTTTTTCTGCATCTAGCTCTGAAAAAATATTTGGGCTTCTAGCAGTGTGTGGGACTTGGTCTATTAGTCCATCTATACTGACCTCCATCAGGTTGCAAATTAAAAATAATTTTTTTTTTCATTTAGCTCTGAAAAAATATTTGGGCTTCTAGCAGTGTGTGGGACTTGGTCTATTAGTCCATCTATACTGACCTCCATCAGGTTGCAAATTAAAAATAATTTTTTTCTTCATTTAGCTCTGAAAAAATATTTGGGCTTCTAGCAGTGTGTGGGACTTGTTCTATTAGTCCTTCTATACTGACGTCCAGCAGGTTGCAAATTGAATATAATTTTTTTCTGCATCTAGCTCTGAAAAAATATTTGGGCTTCTAGCGGTGTGTGGGACTTGGTCTATTAGTCCATCTATACTGACCTCCATCAGGTTGCAAATTAAAAATAATTTTTTTCTGCATCTAACCCAGCCAATAGTTTTGGTCTAATACCACAGTTTGGCCACTCAGCTCTGCTCGGTTACCATCCATTGTTTTTTTGTGCAAACAACTCCAGAGTTGTGAATTAGTTAACCACCAAAATGAGTGGAAAAAGGCCTGCTGCTGGTGGAAAGGGGAATAGGCGTGTTGGGAAGGGGAAAAAAGGTTGTGTCCGTGGGGTAGGTGCAGAAGAAAGAACATCTTCCAGCCAAACTAAAATGTCTACTTCTTTTAGCGGACAATGTGATAAGATCCCTTTCTTACGGCCACGCCAATCGCTACAAATTCCAGATGAGGCACAAAAACAGCAGGTGCTTCAACGGATATCAAGTGCTCCTTTAAGTGGGCTCTCCTCCACATCAACTTCAACATCACAAATACTCCAGTCCTCAAAGGTGTCACCCAAATCGCACTTGCTTCCTCACAGCTCCCAAATCTCCAGCTGCCCGTCTGAGTATGAGGTAGAACAGATGGTTGAGTCTGCAGAGCTGTTTACTCATACTATAGCCTGGGAATCAGAGGTCGACTCCAGCGCTTCTGTGAATCCAGACGAGGAAATGATCTGCACTGATGCCCAGAATCTTTATGAGTCGGATCCAGGACCAGACGCAGAAGGTTCTGACCATAATGTAGACCCTCATTCCCAAACTGTAACTCCTGTTGGTGGAGACAATGAGGAAGACGATGATAAGACTCAAATACCTGATTGGAGCGACAACTTTAGTTTTTTGTCAGGGCAGGAACAGGTTGGCTCTGAGGACGACGGGTGTGATAACGCACAGGGTGATGATGATGAGGTCGGAGATCCCACTTACTGTCAACCCACAGTCAGCCAAGAGATGTGGTCAGCAGAGGAGGTGGAGGAAGATGCTAGTGACGACGAGGTCAGGTTGCGCCTTCCTGGACAGAGACGTAGTACTGGAAGCACGTCAACAACTGCATCCTCAAACACAACTCTGCCTCTCACCACAAGTCGTGGTGGCTCTTCAGGTCGCATGGGTGCTAAGCCTTGCATAGCCTGGGCATTTTTTCAGATCGATAAAGATGACCCAACTCGTGTTATCTGTAACATTTGTCAGCAAAAGCTAAGTAGAGGCCAAAAAATACATAGTTTGAGTACTTCATGCATGATCCGGCACATGGACATGAAGCATAAGTTGCAGTGGGAAGCTCAGTGTGCTACAATGCGGTCTAGCCGGCCGGGCCAACCACCGTCTGCCATATCTTGTGCATCCGCGGCCTCTTCATCCTCTGTGACTGGGGGGACAGCAGTCACACCTGTTTTGGGGCGCAGACCTGCCACCTCTTTACCCGCAACAGCCAGCGTGATTGGCAGGTCATCATTTTCTTTGGAGGTGGTAACACCAGCTGGTCTTGAGCGCTGTCCGACATCGATAGCACCACCTTTGGATCAAGGCAACCTAACATGTCCGCCTGCATCTTCCTCACAGACCGGCAGTTTGCCGGGGACACCCTTATCAACCCCGTCTAAGCACAATAGCCAGCCCTCGGTCCCTCAGATGTGGACAAGTAAAAGACCATTTCCTCCTAGCCATGAGAAAGCTAAGAGGTTGAATTTCACCATCTGCAAGCTCTTGGCTACAGAAATGCTGCCTTTCCGCCTGGTGGACACAGAGGATTTTCGAGACCTTATGTCCGTCGCAGTGCCCCAGTACCAGATGCCCAGTCGGCACTACTTCTCAAAGAAAGGTGTGCCTGCGCTCCACCAGCATGTCGCACACAACATCACCGCTTCTTTGAGAAACTCTGTGTGTGACAGGGTGCATTTCACCACAGACACTTGGACGAGTAGGCATGGACAGGGGCGTTACATGTCGCTGACTGGGCACTGGGTAACTATGGTGACAGCAGGACAAGGGGCTGCTGTCCAAGTCTTGCCGTCCCCACGAGTTGTGCGTCAATCCTCTTTATGTCATTTTTCCTCCACTGCTTCTGTCTCCTCAACCTCCTCTCGGTCTTCCACCTGCACCCAAAGCCTGTCTGGTCATGCCACAAGCTTTCTAACTGCGCAGAAGGGATCCTGCACACCTCCTTACTATGCTGGCAGTAGGGCTCAACGTCATCAGGCGGTTTTTACATTGAAATGTCTGGGAAATGTGAGTCACACAGCTGAGGAGTTGTGGTCAGCTCTGGAGAACCAATTTCATGAATGGTTGTCTCCACTGGACCTGAAACCAGGGAAGGCCGTGTGCGACAATGCTGCAAACCTGGGTGCGGCCCTTCGCCGGGGCAATGTCACACACGTGCCTTGTATGGCTCACGTGTTGAACCTGGTTGTCCAGCAATTTTTAGCCCACTATCCCAGACTAGATGGCCTTCTGCAGAGGGCACGGTCGCTGTGTGCTCACTTCCGCCGTTCGCATCCCGCAGCTCAGCGACTTACATCTCTACAGAAGTCGTTGGGCCTGCCACTTCACCGGCTAAAATGCGATGTGCCTACCCGGTGGAATTCAACTCTGCACATGTTGCAGCGACTGTGGCAGCACCGACAAGCCCTGGTGCAATACGTTCTGACGTATAGCCTGGGCCAACGAGATTCAGAGGTGGGGCAAATCACGCTGGAGGAGTGGTCTCAGATCAGGGACCTATGCACCCTTCTGCACAGTTTTGAAATGGCGACGAAGATGTTTAGTGCTGACGATGCCATTATCAGCATGACTATTCCGGTGATTTACATGCTGGAGCACATGTTAAACAGAATTCGGAGTCAGGTGGTGGCACAAGAGGAGGTGGAGGAAGTAGAGGAGGAGGAGTTGTATGCGGAAGGGCTAACATCTGCAAGGTCCAGACGGTCGGCAGCACCAGGGCGGCAGGCATGTGAGGGTGGGGGAGATGATTTTACCAGGGCGCATGGTAGCAGCCAAACTAGTGAGGAAGGTGCAGGAGCCCAGGAAGAAGTGGAGGACGAACTGATGGAAGACTCATCAGATGAGGGAGACCTTGATCACATTTCTGTTGTGCGAGGTTGGGGGGAGAGGACAGAGGAAGGAAGCATGATTGTTACCTCGCCACCAACACAACAGGGACTTGGTGCTCCTGGATGCGCAACACACATGAGTGCCTTCTTGCTGCACTACCTGCAACATGACCCTCGAATTGTGAGAATTAGAAATAATCCTGACTACTGGGTTGCCACACTGTTAGATCCCCGGTACAAAAGTAAATTTGCAGAAATTATTCCTGCCATAGAAAGGGATGCACGCATGCAGGAGTATCAGCAGAGACTGTTGCAGAATCTTACATGTGCTTTTCCACAAAACACCAGTGGTTCACGTAGTGAATCTTACAGTTCTAACTTGCCAACCGTGGTCTGTATGGAATTGTTCAATAAAGGGCCCAAAATTAAGATAACATAGATGGGAGAGGTCTCTATGAATAGGAATTCCTAAGTATTTGATACCCTGTGAGGGCCAGGCAAAGGGAAAGTTGGACTGGATGGAATCCTATATGGATTTAGGGAGGGAGACATCGAGGGCCTCAGACTTCGCTGCATTGATTTTAAAATTTTACCATGTAACAAAGTGATCTATTTCAGCCATAACAGCAGGGATGGATATATGTGATTGAGTGATATATACTAGGACATCATCAGCAAATAGAGAGCACTTGTACTCGGTGCCTCCCACCTCAATCCACCTAATATTGGGGTTATGGCGAATTGATGAGAGCAGGTGCTCCGTCACTAGGATGTATAAGAGAGGGGACAGAGGACATCCCTGCCTTGTCCCATTGGTGATTGTGAAAGGTGATGAAAATGTTCTGACGCACCCCCTGGGCCTTGGGACACCCGGAGCCGGACCCTTTTTGGTGGATGCTGGTGGTTGTAGTCTTCGTGGCGGCGATCCGGTTCCGTGGCTCAGGGTGGTCAAACCAGTGGCGGAACTATTTATGTGGTTTTGATGTTTAAATGTCCGACTACGCCACCCGTGGATTGCGGTCAGAGTGAACCGCCGCTACAGGGCAGACCGCTAAGGCTGGTGTTGTGGGTGCAGCAGAGCGTAGCATAACTCCCCACGGGAGGAGTATAGCCTCAGGGCAGTGTATGCGGAGGATGGGGGTGATGGTGCAGGGCAGCAGCAGTAACGACACGGAGTCAGTGATGCAGTTCAGGGCCTTTACTCACAGTTCTTATTATCCAGACCACGTCTGCAGGTAACGGCTGCCCACGTCGTACTGTGCTCACCAGGTGAGGGGCTCAGACAACTCCCAGATAACTTTGGAGCGCTTCACAGGACCCCCTTTGTGTGTCCTTTGTCTGGCCTTTCTTACCAACACTTCTGTCCGGCTGCCTCGGGCCTCCTCATATTAAACTTGGCGCCAGTTTCCCTGACCCTATGTGGTGCCTTCCTAGCGGGTGGAGCAAGGGGCTGCGCCACATAAAATGTCAGAGCCTCCGGTTTCTAGCTGAGGTTCGTTTCCTGCCTCCACTAGTTCGGGGACCGGTCTCCCCCTTTGGCCTGACCCCTCCACGCAGGTGGATTCGGGCGTGCGGTGGCGACTCGCCCGTCCGCACCCCTGGGATCCCTTCATTCCTCGTTCCTGGAGCCTTCTCCGCTCCTCTTCCTTCCTTCTCCCTCTTGCAGGCCTGGGCCTCTGTTACTAGGCCCGCCTCCGGAGCAGAGCTCATGCAGAGCCCCTGCTCCCTGCCACTTCTGCTCAGACTTCTCTGCACTGAACTAAGATGGTGCCCACCTTTTATACTCCCTTCTCAATGCACCCAGGAACTGCTTCCTCCCTGCTCCTGCACTGCAGGGTACCCCTTCCTCAGTGTTACCTCCCCCCACTCCAGCCAGGGACAGGGACTGTCGTGCCCATCTCAGGGGCATATTGGTCGCCCTGCCCCACGGCAATGTGGTGTAATGCATGCAGGTGTCGGGTCCTGATCCACACTCCATCCTTACCTGAGAGTGAGATATCACACCTCTGGGTGAGGTGCAATACGTCTGTAGCAACCGAGCCCTCGGTGCTACAGTTCCATTTATCTTCAGCCTAGGTGACGTATTGTGATACAGGGCCGTGATTTTGGCTATAAAAGGGTCCCCTAGACCCCTACCCCAAGCTTTTTAAGAGAATCATATATGGCGTGCCAGGAGACTCTATGGAATGCTTTCTCAGCATCCAACGAGAGTATCTACTTACAAATTTTTAACTGCATCTAGCCCAGGAAATACTTTGTGCCTAGTAGCAGTGTCTGCTAGTCAGCGGATTATCCCGGCTGTTAAGCAAGCTACACCACCTGTAGTTTGGACACTTAATTTTTTCAAAGGAAATGCTTCGGGACCACGGGATACTTAGTGAAGAGCATCAGGAGGCACCCCAAGGCATAGGGGCTGGGACTGGCACTAGGATGCCTTGCGGTGGACAGCCGAGCTCGATCCTTATAAAAGCTTTTTAACTGCAGCAGCTTTAGTGGACGCTACTGGAGCTGGAATTACGCGGCTGCTGGCATGAGACTTGCCCTCCAATAGATCCTTGTAAATGGATTTAAAGTGTATTCATTCAAATTAGAGGGACAATTTAAATTAAAAAGCTTAGAGCTGCCTCCACCACAGGGGGGCTCTCTCGACCCACCAGCGGACAGGCACCAGTATTGGGAGAGGGGGGCTGGCCGTCAGGGTTCACCGCGGCTCTGGCACAAACCCGGCGACACGGAGGTGGCACGGGCAGGAGCGGACTGGCCGTCTCGGCTTCTCACTTTTTGGATTTTAGAAGGGCATGACATGCCTATATCTGTGTCTCCCCCTCCTTTTACTCCTCCACCTCTTTTCTTTTCGCATGACTATATGTACTTGTCACTTTTCCATGTGTTAGTTGTGTCTTCTGAGCAGTTTGTCAGCTTTTGGACACCTTTGAAGGTGTTTTCTATGTGTTTCTATGTGTTTTTGTTTGCCTGCCATTGGTTTTAACGGTGTTCGAAGGTGTTCGACGAACAGTTCGACGAACAGTTCGGCGAACACACGGGTGTTCGACGAACCGAACCGAACTCGAACACTACGGGGGTGGCTCAACACTAGTTCCTACCTCCTGGAAGATTAATCCGGTGTTTCATGTTTCCTTATTGAAAAAAGCTGATGTTTCTGATAGGGACGCCACTGTCTCTGTTCCTCCGGTGGAGGAAGACGGTGAATATGAAATTTCTCGCATTCTTAATTCTAGATGGCATAGAGGGAGATTGCAGTATCTCGTCGCTTGGAAAGGTTTCGGTCCCGAGAATAACTCCTGGGTAAGGGCGGATGATGTCTCTGCCCCTAGACTTGTCGGAGCGTTTCACAGGAGATTTCCTGATAGACCTGGGCCTGGAGGATCCGGAGGATCCTCATAGAAGAGGGGGTACTGTTAGAACCCTCCTGTTAGTTTTTTCTATTTTGCTGGTCACATGACTTTTTGCTTATTTAATCCAGCTCCGCCCTCCTGGTCTTGCTGGAATTCAGTGTTACATTTACTCTTAAGCTAGCCAGGTGCCTTGTACCTTTCTCTGTAGTTTGCTTGGTCTTTTGACCACTAGTACTTCTGTTTGTTTGTTTGTCTTTGCTCTGCTACAATTTCTGCTAGGAGGTGTCCAACTATATCCCAGTCCTTAGTTCTTGTAGGGACCCCTCCCTTATATCTATAGGTCTGCGTTCAGACTAGCCGAGGACTTAGGCGGGTCTTTTCACAAGGAACAGGTCCCCGCGGCATCGTAGGGAATCAGCTTAGTCCTATTGTAGGGACAATTTTCCTAACTTTCCTTAGTGTTTGTAGCAGTTCATAACAGATAGGGTCGGTTTCCCTGCACACACAGTAGCTCTGCCTCTAGGGTCAGGACAATAGCAACGCTTGCGACCAAAGTAGCGTAGCACCGGACCTGCTCCTTTCCCAGGTGGGAGCTCAGAACCACTATTCGTAACACATACACTTTCCAAAAAGTTCATATTTTGTCTCGTCAGTCCACAGAGTATTCTCCCAAAAGTCTTGGCAATCATGAAGATGTTTTCTTGCAAAACTGGCGTGAGTCTTTATGTTCTTTTTGCACAGCAGTGGTTTTCGTCTTGGAACTCTACCATGCATGCCATTTTTGTCCATTCTCTTTCTTATGGTAGAGTCATGAACACTGACCTTAACTGAGGCAAGTGAGGCCTGCAGTTCTTTGAATGTTGTTGTGAGTAGAGATGAGCAGTGTTCGACTCGAACTGTTCGCCAATCTCAAATTCGAGCTGTTTTGGGCGGTGTTCGAGCCGTTCGGCGAACATGAACAATTTGAAAAAAAATTGGCTGTCGAGGTTATATTCGATAACTGTTCGTGCACCAAAATCATAACTGGATTTTTTCTCAGTAATGCTGAAAATGAATTTTTATACGCAGTTTGAGTGTACAGCGGGGCGGGGGGAGGGGCAGGGGATGGATCTCTGCAGGAATAATGAAGATCTCCATTTTTTTTTCTCTTTCCCGCATTTACAGTGGGGAGGTGCAGTCTGTCAGCCTATCAGCAGCGCACACACGGAGCGAAGTGCTTTTTTTCACACAAGCAAGGGCATGTGTCATTGGCAGCGTATGTCACATGTCCTTGCCCTATAAGACCCAGCCATTTTCCCCGTCGCCACCATTTTCTCACTGCTGCAGCTGCGTGTTAGACGGCACCGCTGTTGCTGTGTGCGCTATACCTTGTTAATTTCAAGCCAATTTTCGCACAAATCTACAGATAGCTTGGGAGTAGGGAAGAGTTGTGATTGCAGTCCTTTTAAGCACTAGGTTACAGCATTTCCTACGACTTTTATCAGGTAGGTCTGTGCTCTTAAATAGATAGGTTGTGGGAGTAAAGACTAATTGTAATTGCAGTCCTTTTCAGGACTAGGTTACATCAGTTCCTATCAGTTTTTGCCAGGCAGGTCTGTGCCAGTGCTGTGCAAGTTTTTTTTCACAGCATTTGGCTGAATCTAGCAAAGCTAATCCTTTTTGGCCTATTGCAGAGTGTGTTAGTCAGTGGAGTAGCCTATCTGTGTTGCAAGATATACCACCTGTGTATAGAATACCAATTTTTTTACTGCACCTAGTGAAGTAAAATCTTTTGGGCATAGCATCATTCTATTAGTCCATCTATACTGACCTCCATCAGGTTGCAAATTGAATATAATTTTTTTCTGCATCTAGCTCTGAAAAAATATTTGGGCTTCTAGCAGAGTGTGGGACTTGTTCTTTTAGTCCATCTATACTGACCTCCATCAGGTTGCAAACTGAATATAATTTTTTTCTGCATCTACCTCTGAAAAAATATTTGGCCTTCTAGCAGTGCGTGGGACTTGTTCTATTAGTCCATCTATACTGACCTCCATCACGTTGCAAATTCAAAATAATTTTTTGTCTGCATCTAGCTCTGAAAAAATATTTGGCCTTCTAGCAGTGTGTGGGACTTTCTCTATTAGTCCATCTATACTGACCTCCATCAGGTTGCAAATCAAAAATAATTTTTTGTCTGCATCTAGCTCTGAAAAAATATTTGGCCTTCTAGCAGTGTGTGGGACTTTCTCTATTAGTCCATCTATACTGACCTCCATCAGGTTGCAAATTAAAAATAATTTTTATCTGCATCTACCTCTGAAAAAATATTTGGGCTTCTAGCTGTGTGTGGGACTTGTTCTATTAGTCCATCTATACTGACCTCCATCAGGTTGCAAACTGAATATAATTTTTTTTCTGCATCTAGCTCTGAAAAAATATTTGGCCTTCTAGCACTGTGTGGGACTTTCTCTATTAGTCCGTCTATACTGACCTCCATCAGGTTGCAAATTAAAAATAATTTTTATCTGCATCTAGCTCTGAAAAAATATTTGGGCTTCTAGCAGTGTGTGGGACTTTCTCTATTAGTCCATCTATACTGACCTCCATCAGGTTGCAAACTGAATACAATTTTTTTCTGCATCTATCTCTGAAAAAATATTTGGGCTTCTAGCTGTGTGTGGGACTTGTTCTATTAGTCCATCTATACTGACCTCCATCAGGTTGCAAATTGAATATAATTTTTTTCTGCATCTAACCCAGCCAATAGTTTTGGCCTAATACCACAGTTTAGCCACTCAGCTCTGCTCAGTTCCCATCCATTGTTGTGAATTAGTTAACCACCAAAATGAGTGGAAAAAGGCCTGCTGCTGGTGGAAAGGGGAATAGGCGTGTTGGGAAGGGGAAAAAAGGTTGTGTCCGTGGGGTAGGTGTTAAAGCAACAGTAACATCTGCAGAAGAAAGACCATCTTCCAGCCAAACTAAAATGTCTACTTCTTTTATCGGACAATGTGATAAGATCCCTTTCTTACGGCCACACCAATCGCTACAAATTCCAGATGAGGCACAAAAACAGCAGGTGCTTCAACGGATATCAAGTGTTCCTCCACATCAACTTCAACATCACAAATACTCCAGTCCTCAAAGGTGTCACCCCAATCGCACTTGCTTCCTCACAGCTCCCAAATCTCCAGCTGCCCGTCTGAGTATGAGGTAGAACAGATGGTTGAGTCTGCAGAGCTGTTTACTCATACTATAGCCTGGGAATCAGAGGTCGACTCCAGCGCTTCTGTGAATCCAGACGAGGAAATGATCTGCACTGATGCCCAGAATCTTTATGAGTCGGATCCAGGACCAGACGCAGAAGGTTCTGACCATAATGTAGACCCTCATTCCCAAACTGTAACTCCTGTTGGTGGAGACAATGAGGAAGACGTTGATGAGACTCAAATACCTGATTGGAGCGACAACTTTAGTTTTTTGTCAGGGCAGGAACAGGTTGGCTCTGAAGACGACGGGTGTGATAACGCACAGGGTGATGATGATGAGGTTGGAGATCCCACTTACTGTCAACCCACAGTCAGCCAAGAGATGAGATCAGCAGAGGAGGTAGAGGAGGATGCTAGTGACGACGAGGTCAGGTTGCGCCTTCCTGGACAGAGACGTAGTACTGGAAGCACGTCAACAACTGCATCCTCAAACACAGCTCTGCCTCTCACCACAAGTCGTGGTGGCTCTTCAGGTCGCATGGGTGCTAAGCCTTGCATAGCCTGGGCATTTTTTCAGATCGATAAAGATGACCCAACTCGTGTTATCTGTAACATTTGTCAGCAAAAGCTAAGTAGAGGCCAAAAAATACATAGTTTGAGTACTTCATGCATGAACCGGCACATGGACATGAAGCATAAGTTGCAGTGGGAAGCTCACTGTGCTACAATGCGGCCTAGCCGGCCGGACCAACCACCGTCTGCCATATCTTGTGCATCCGCGGCCTCTTCATCCTCTGTGACTGGGGGGACAGCAGTCACACCTGTTTTGGGGCGCAGACCTGCCACCTCTTTACCCGCAACAGCCAGCGTGATTGGCAGGTCATCATTTTCTTTGGAGGTGGTAACACCAGCTGGTGTTGAGCGCTGTCCGACATCGATAGCACCACCTTTGGATCAAGGCAACCTAACATGTCTGCCTGCATCTTCCTCACAGACTGGCAGTTTGCCGGGGACAACCTTATCAACCCCGTCTAAGCACAATAGCCAGCCCCTCAGATGTGGACAAGTAAAAGACCATTTCCTCCTAGCCATGAGAAAGCTAAGAGGTTGAATTTCACCATCTGCAAGCTCTTGGATACAGAAATGCTGCCTTTCCGCCTGGTGGACACAGAGGATTTTCGAGACCTTATGTCCATCGCAGTGCCCCAGTACCAGATGCCCAGTCGGCACTACTTCTCAAAGAAAGGTGTGCCTGCGCTCCACCAGCATGTCGCACACAACATCACCCCTTCTTTGAGAAACTCTGTGTGTGACAGGGTGCATTTCACCACAGACACTTGGAGGAGTAGGCATGGACAGGGGCGTTACATGTCGCTGACTGGGCACTGGGTAACTATGGTGACAGCAGGACAAGGGGCTACTGTCCAAGTCTTGCCGTCCCCACGAGTTGTGCGTCAATCCTCTTTATCTCAAAGTTCCTCCACTGCTTCTGCCTCCTCAACCTCCTCTCGGTCCTCCATCTGCACCCAAAGCCTGTCTGGTCATGCCACACGCTTTCTAACTGCGCAGAAGGGATCCTGCACACCTCCTTACTATGCTGGCAGTAGGGCTCAACGTCATCACGCGGTTTTTACTTTGAAATGTCTGGGAAATGTGAGTCACACAGCTGAGGAGTTGTGGTCAGCTCTGGAGAACAAATTTCATGAATGGTTGTCTCCACTGGACCTGAAACCAGGGAAGGCCGTGTGCGACAATACTGCAAACCTGGGTGCGGCCCTTCGCCGGGTCAATGTCACACACGTGCCTTGTATGACTCACGTGTTGAACCTGGTTGTCCAGCAATTTTTAGCCCACTATCCCGGACTAGATGGCCTTCTGCAGAGGGCACGGTCGCTGTGTGCTCACTTCCGCCGTTCGCATCCCGCAGTTCAGCGACTTACATCTCTACAGAAGTCGTTGGGCCTGCCACTTCACCGGCTAAAATGCGATGTGCCTACCCGGTGGAATTCAACTCTGCACATGTTGCAGCGACTATGGCAGCACCGACAAGCCCTGGTGCAATACGTTCTGACGTATAGCCTGGGCCAACGAGATCCAGAGGTGGGGCAAATCACGCTGGAGGAGTGGTCTCAGATCAGGGACCTATGCACCCTTCTGCACAGTTTTGAAATGGCGACGAAGATGTTTAGTGCTGACGATGCCATTATCAGCATGACTATTCCGGTGATTTACATGCTGGAGCACATGTTAAACAGAATTCGGAGTCAGGTGGTGGCACAAGAGGAGGTGGAGGAAGTAGAGGAGGAGGAGTTGTATGCGGAAGGGCTATCATCTGCAAGGTCCAGACGGTCGGCAGCACCAAGGCGGCAGGCATGTGAGGGTGGGGGAGATGGTTTTACCAGGGCGCATGGTAGCAGCCAAACTAGTGAGGAAGGTGCAGGAGCCCAGGAAGAAGTGGAGGACGAACTGATGGAAGACTCATCAGATGAGGGAGACCTTGATCACATTTCTGTTGTGCGAGGTTGTGGGGAGAGGACAGAGGAAGGAAGCATGATTGTTACCTCGCCACCAACACAACAGGGACTTGGTGCTCCTGGATGCGCAACACACATGAGTGCCTTCTTGCTGCACTACCTGCAACATGACCCTCGAATTGTGAGAATTAGAAATAATCCTGACTACTGGGTTGCCACACTGTTAGATCCCCGGTACAAAAGTAAATTTGCAGAAATTATTCCTGCCATAGAAAGGGATGCACGCATGCAGGAGTATCAGCAGAGACTGTTGCAGAATCATACATGTGCTTTTCCACAAAACATCAGTGGTGCACGTAGTGAATCTCACAGTTCCAACTTGCCAACCGTGGGACCGTCGAGTGTTCAGCACTCAAACCGTAACAGAACCACAGTATCTGCTGGTAAAATCAATTTTGCGGAATCATTTCACCACTTTTTTAGCCCATCCTTTGCAAGGCCACAGGAGACAAGAAGTCTGACACATAGTCAACGCCTAGAGACGATGGTACAGGAGTATCTCCAAGTAAACATTGAAGCCATGACTGTGTCACTGGACCCTTGCTCTTTTTGGGCTTCCAATCTGGATAAATGGCCGGAGCTAGCCACTTACGCCTTGGAGATCTTGTCATGCCCCGCAGCCAGCGTTCTGTCTGAACATGTGTTCAGCGCTCCTGGTGGTGTGCTGACAGATAAGCGCACGCGGCTCTCCACTGATAATGTAGACAGACTCACGTTCATAAAGATGAACAAATCATGGATCCGAAACGACTTTTCTACCCCTGTGTCATCCTGGGGAGAGTAAAAGCTTGATGATTGGTTAAAATCACCTCACCAACCGTTTTCAGCTTTCAAATTACTAATCATGTTTATCTGTATCTTGGCTGGAAAATAATTTGGGCTTTGTAGCAGTGTGCAGCACTGATTCTATTAGGCCATCTATAATAAGCTCCACCAGATTTAAAATTACTAATCATGTTTATCTGTATCTTGGCTGGAAAATAATTTGGGCTTTGTAGCAGTGTGCAGTACTGATTCTATTAGGCCATCTATACTAAGCTCCACCAGATTTAAAATTACTAATCATGTTTATCTGTACCTTGGCTGGAAAATAATTTGGGCTTTGTAGCAGTGTGCAGCACTGATTCTATTAGGCCATCTATACTAAGCTCCACCAGATTTAAAATTAATAATAATTTTTAGCTGCATCTAGCCCGGAAAATAATTTTGGGGCTCCGAGATGCGCAAGACACATAAGTGCCTTCTTGCTGCAGTACCTACAACATGACCCTCATATTGTCAGAATTCGAAGTAATCCTGACTACTGGGTTGCCACACTCTTAGATCCCCCAAACTTTTCGATCAACCTTTTCATTTTAATAAAGACCAAAAAAATGGTCATTTTTGAAATTATAAGCATTAGCAGGTTATTAGAAACTGAAATCAAACAGTTTTCAACTCAAAACTTTATTCTAGGTGATGTTACATTTGCACATAGGACCCCTTGTTCAAAAGGAGCTTCTGAACTCTCTCGTCCATTGAATTTGTCAGGTTTTGGATTGTTTCTGCTTCAATTGTTTTGCATGAGGACAGAATACCCTCCCAGAGCTGTTGCTTAGAGGTGAACTGCCTCCCGCCATCATAGACACTCCTTTTGATGATGCTCCAGAGGTTCTGAATGGGGTAGAGGTCAGAGGAGCATGGGGGTCACACCATAAGTTTGTCCCCTTTTATGCCCATATCAGCCAGAGATGCAGATGTTTTATGTGCAGCATGAGATGGTGCATTATCATGCATAAAAATGATCTTGCTGTGGAATACACGGTTCTTCTTCTTGAACCATGGCAGGAAGTGCTGTTTGAGAAACTCCACATACATTATGGAGTTCATCTTTACCCCTTCAGGGATCCTAAAGGGGCCGACAATCTCTCTCCCCATGATTCCAGCCCAAAACATTACTCCACCTCCTCCTTGTTGGCGCTGTAGTCATGTTTGCGTGGGGTGTCCATCATCCAGCCATCCTCCACTCCATCCATCTGGACCATCGAGCGTTGCACGGCACTCATCCGTGAACAAAACAGTTTGGAAATCAGTCTTAATGTAATGTTTGGCCCACTGGAGCAGTTTCTGCTTGTGTGAAGTGGATAGAGGAGGTCGACAGGATGGCGTAAGCACAGCTGCAAACCTCTGAAGGACCCTGCATCTTGTTGTTCGGGGGACGTTGGAGGCACCAGCAGCTTCAAAAACTTGTCTGCTGCTATGACAAGGCTTTTTTGCCGCTGCTCTTTTAACCTGATGTAATTGCCTGTAGGAAAGAGTCCTCAATTTGCCCTTATCAGCACGCACACGTGTGTACTGTGAATCAGCTACATACTTCTTGATTGCCAAGACACTTCATCCTGATCATCGCACAATGTGGATTGTAGTCATGCCTTGACCTAAACACTCCACAATTTGTTGCTTCTCAGCAGCCGACACATCCTTTTTCTTTCCCATTTTGGCAGAAAATGTAGGCTGCTTAATAATGTGGGACAGCCTTCTTAAGTAGTCTTGACTTTCATTGGACACACCTGCCAAACTAATTAGCACAGGTGTCTGCAATTGCTTACAGTGATATAAAGAGCCCTGACACACATCACCATCAATGAGTTTAACTGACAAACAAACAAATTCTTCCCTTATCACTCCTAAACACTTTTTGCATAATAATTTGGAACACAGTGTACATGTGCTTTTCCACAAAACACCAGTGGTTCACGTAGTGAATCTTACAGTTCTAACTTGCCAACCGTGGTCTGTATGGAGTTGTTCAATAAAGGGCCCAAAATTAAGATAACATAGATGGGAGATGTCTCTATGAATAGGAATTCCTAAGTATTTGATACCCTGTGAGGGCCAGGCAAAGGGAAAGTTGGACTGGATGGAATCCTGTATGTATTTGGGGAGGGAGACATCGAGGGCCTCAGACTTTGCTGCATTGATTTTAAAATTTGACCATGTAACAAAGTGATCTATTTCAGCCATAACAGCATGGATGGATATATGTGATTGAGTGATATATACTTGGACATCATCAGCAAATAGAGAGCACTTGTACTCGGTGCCTCCCACCTCAATCCACCTAATATTGGGGTTATGGCGAATTGATGAGAGCAGGTGCTCCGTCACTAGGATGTATAAGAGAGGGGACAGAGGACATCCCTGCCTTGTCCCATTGGTGATTGTGAAAGGTGATGAAAATGTTCTGATGCACCCCCTGGGCCTTGGGACACCCGGAGCCGGACCCTTTTTGGTGGATGCTGGTGGTTGTAGTCTCCGTGGCGGTGACCCGGTTCCGTGGCTCAGGGCGGTCAAACCAGTGGCGGAACTATTTATGTGGTTTTGATGTTTAAATGTCCAACTACGCCACCCGTGTATTGCGGTCAGAGTGAACCGCCGCTGCAGGGCAGACCGCTGAGGCTTGTGTTGTGGGTGCAGCAGAGCGTAGCATAACTTCCCACAGGAGGAGTATAGCCTCAGGGCAGTGTATGCGGAGGATGGGGGTGATGGTGCAGGGCAGCAGCAGTAACGACACGGAGTCAGTGATGCAGTCCAGGGCCTTTACTCTCAGTACTTATTATCCAGACCACGTCTGCAGGTAACGGCTGCCCACGTCGTACTGTGCTCACCAGGTGAGGGGCTCAGACAACTCCCAGATAACTTTGGAGCGCTTCACAGGACCCCCTTTGTGTGTCCTTTGTCTGGCCTTTCTTACCAACCCTTCTGTCCGGCTGCCTTGGGCCTCGTCTTGGTAAACTTGGCGCCAGTTTCCCAGACCCTATGTGGTGCCTTCCTAGCGGGTGTAGCGAGGGGCTGCGCCACATAAAATGTCACAGCCTTCGGTTTATAGCTGAGGGTCGTTTCCTGCCTCCACTAGTTTCGGGGACCGGTCTCCCCCTTTGGCCTAACCCCTCCACGCAGGTGGATTCGGGCGTGCGGTGGCAACTCGCCCGTCCGCACCCCTGGGATCCCTTTGTTCCTCGTTCCTGGAGCCTTCTCCTCTCCTCTTCCTTCCTTCTCCCTCTTGCAGGCCTGGGCCTCTGTTACTAGGCCCGCCTCCGGAGCAGAGCTCATGCAGAGCCCCTGCTCCCTGTCACTTCTGCTCAGACTTCTCTGCACTGAACTAAGATGGTGCCCACCTTTTATACTCCCTTCTCAATGCACCCAGGAACTGCTTCCTCCCTGCTTCTGCACTACAGGGTTCCCCTTCCTCAGTGTTCCCTCCCCCCACTCCAGCCAGGGACAGGGACTGTCGTGCACATCTCAGGGGCATATTGGTCGCCCTGCCCCACGGCAATGTGGTGTAATGCATGCAGGTGTCGGGTCCTGATCAACACTCCATCCTTATCTGAGAGTGAGATATCACACCTCTGGGTAAGGTGCAATACCTCTGTAGCAACCGAGCCCTCGGGGTGCTACAGTTCCATTTATCTTCAGCCTAGGTGACGTATTGCGATACAGGGCCGTGATTTTGGCTATAAAAGGGTCCCCTAGACCCCTACCCCAAGCTTTTTAAGAGAATTATATATGGTGTGCCAGGAGAATCTATGGAATGCTTTCTCAGCATCCAACGAGAGTATCTAATTACAAATTTTTAACTGCATCTAGCCCAGGAAATACTTTGTGCCTAGTAGCAGTGTCTGCTAGTCAGCGGATTATCCCGGCTGTTAAGCAAGCTACACCACCTGTAGTTTGGACACTTAATTTTTTCAAAGGAAATGCTTCGGGACCACGGGATACTCAGTGAAGAGCATCAGGAGGCACCCCAAGGCATAGGGGCTGGGACTGGCAGTAGGATGCCTTGCGGTGGACAGCCGAGCTCGATCCTTATAAAAGCTTTTTAACTGCAGCAGCTTTAGTGGACGCTACTGGAGCTGGAATTACGCGGCTGCTGGCATGAGACTTGCCCTCCAATAGAATCTTGTAAATGGATTTAAAGTGTATTCATTCAAATTAGAGAGACAATTTAAATTAAGAAGCTTAGAACTGCCTCCACCACAGGGGGCTCGCTCGACCCACCATCGGACAGGCACCAGTATTGGGAGAGGGGGGCTGGCCGTCAGGGTTCACCGCGGCTCTGGCACAAACCCGGCGACACGGAGGTGGCACGGGCAGGAGCGGACTGGCCGTGTCGGCTTCTCACTTTTTGGATTTTAGAAGGGCATGACATGCCTATATCTGTGACTCCCCCTCCTTTTACTCCTCCACCTCTTTTCTTTTCGCATGACTATATGTACTTGTCACTTTTCCATGTGTTAGTTGTGTCTTCTGAGCAGTTTGTCAGCTTTTGGACACCTTTGAAGGTGTTTTCTATGTGTTTCTATGTGTTTTTGTTTGCCTGCCATTGGTTTTAACGGTGTTCGAAGGTGTTCGACGAACAGTTCGACGAACAGTTCGGCGAACACACGGGTGTTCGACGAACCTAACCGAACTCGAACACTACGGGGGTGGCTCAACACTATCTGTGAGGAAGATGCAGGTGGACATGTTAGGTTGCCTTGATCCAAAGGTGGTGCTCTTGAAGTCAGAGAGCGCTCAACACCAGCAGGTGTTTCTGACTCGCCCCCTGGGCCGTGGGGCACGCGGATCCGGGCGATAGGGGAACAATGGGGGTAGTAGTAGTGGCGGCCCGGTACCGCGGCTCAGGGTGGTCAGGCCAATGGTAGTCTGCTACGTGCTTCAGATAATGTCCGACTACGCCACCCGTGGATTGCGGTTATTAGGAACCGCCGCTGCATGCAGACCGCTGGGGCTGATGAAGTGTGCAGCTAGGGTAGTGTGACTCCCCACGGGAAGAGTGCGGCCCCAGGGCAGTGTAGTGGATGATGGGAGTAATGGTGGTGAAGGTCCCAGTGCCGGTAGTGCCGGAGGAGCGAAGGAGCACACGGACAACAAGTTACAGTCCAGGGTCTTTACTGACAGTTCGTTTGTTCCGGGTCACTTCCGTCGGCAGTGACCGCCTGAGCCGTGCTGCGTCCACCAGGTGAGGGGCTCGGTCAACTCCCAGGCAGTTCAGGAGCATGGCACAGGACCCCCTTTAATCCTTTCTCTGGCCTGCCTCACCAGTGACCCACTTTTGTCCGGCTGCCGCGGACTTGTGCGGTTAAACGTGGGCCCCGTCCTCCGCTGTCCTATATGGTGCCTTCCTAGCAGGTTTGATGAGGTGTCGCACCAATAGATGATCACGACGACCGGTCTTTGGCTGAGGGTTGTTTCTCCTCCACCAACTTGGGATCCGGTACCCTTAATCTTCCTGACCCTGCACCCTGGATTCTCGTGGGTTCTTAGGGTCCCTTCCACCTTCTTGTTCCTGAGCCCTTCTGTTTCTCTGTCTCTCCTTCTCTTTCTCTGTTCCTTTCTGTTCCTTTCTGTTCCTTTCTCTTGGAGCTGGGATGAGCCAAAATCCCAGCTCCCCTTCTCCTCCTCCTCGGCCTCTCACTAAGCCCTCTTGGAGTAGAGCTCCTACAGAGCCTCTACTCCCTGTCTTCTCTGGCTGAACTGACCCAGAACTAAGATGGTGCCCACCTTTTGTACCTCCCTCTGACCATGAGCCCAGGTGACGAGCAACCAATGGGCTCCTGCCTACGCTCAGGAAACAGTCCCTATCTGCTCCTACAGCACTGGGTGTTCCACCCCCCTCCCCACTCCAGGCAGGGACATAGTCGGTCGTGCCTGCACTTATGTCTAGTGGGAGCACCGTTGAGCTGTCCCTCGGAAATGGGGTGTGTGTGCTGTATGCAGCTAACTGAGCCCTGGTCTGAGGTGCAATACCCCTGTAGCGGCCGAACCCTCGGGGCGCTACATTTCCACTTCCAAATGAACTGACGACCTGCCAATCAAACTGGCTGTTGCGGGTAAAGAGGTGGCAGGTCTGCATCCAAAAACATGTGTGACTGCTGTCCCCCCAGTCACAGAGGATGAAGATGCCGCGGATGCACAAGATGGGGCAGACGGTGGTTGGCCCGGCCGGCTAGGCCGCATTGTAGCAAGGGTGAGCTTCCCACTGCAACTTATGCTTCATATCCATGTGACGGTTCATGCATGAAGTACTCAAACTATGGATTTTTTGGCCTCTACTTAGCTTTTGGTGACAAATATTACAGATAACACAAGTTGGGTCATCATTATCGATCTGAAAAAATGCCCAGGCTATGCAAGGCTTAGAGCCCATGCGACCTGAAGAGCCACTACGACTTCTTGTCAGAGGCAGAGTTGTGGTTGAGGATGCAGTTGTTGACGTGCTTCCAGTACTCCGTCTCTGTCCAGGAAGGCGCAACCTAACCTCGTCGTTAATAGCATCTGTGACGCCCCGCTGCGCTTGGTATCACAGATCCTAGAAGAGTGCAATGATGGAATCCTCCACAAGAGGCCCCCATAAACATTAACACATCTCCACCTTCCACCTCAGACCAGCAGAGGGAGCCCATTAGGGATATAAATAGGGAAGGTGGAGCTAGGCAGTTCAGTTCCTCTGAAGAGTTCCTGCAGTAGAGAAGCCTAAGAGAGGTCAGTCTGCAGTGGAGCTCAGTCTAGTCTAGAGAACTCAGTTAATAGTTCAGCAGTGGAGCATGAGGCTCCTGCTAGCTAGATTCAGGGAGCCCAGTTACAGCTTAAGGTGTGCCGGCGCCATAAGATCGGTGAAGCACGGCAAGCTGCCGTTAGTGTGTATAGCCTAGTGAGGGCCCGAGTAGGCTGAAGGCGAGTGGCAAGTTAGTACATAAGGGGCAGAGGAGCTTAACCAGCTCACCCCGAAGCATTTACCGGACACCGGATCCGAGCTTACCGGGATCTCTATGACCCAGTAAGGCATAACCGGAATAACCTGGAGAACTACAAGTCCAAGTATCACTAAGGTGCTGATACGTAACAGAGCCAGGAGGCGCTTAGGCCCCGCATACTGTTAGTGTGAACTCCAAGACAAGGCCCTACCATAAGGTCAGCCAGCCCAGGACAGAGACAAAGTTAGGCCTAGCTCCAGGCAGGTCAGAAACTTACTACGCAGAGGCAAGAAACAGGAGGCCCTACACCCGCTCATTGGGGAGGATCCTGATATGCACCCTTCACCCTACAGTGCTCCGGGATGAGCCTGAATTTCCACCAGTAAAAGGTACTGAAGTGACTACCGTGTCCGTTCCCGTTCTTGCTCCGACCCAGCTGGGTCTTGCCTGTCCTGCATTCCCCCTGCATACGCTTTTCTGAGGTCTAGCTCCACCTGTGGGGAGCTATACCATCGAGCTGCCTTATCACCGGCCTCAGTGGATTGCTGCAGCGCTGGTGCTTCTCACCATATACCACAGGTGGCATCACGAACTCTTATAAAATTAACAATTATCCACCCTTTTAAAGAGTGACCCCAGGGTACGGGCCCGGGAGCCGACCACCGCGACATCCCCAAGGCCAGGCAAAGGCCCGGGTACCGAGTCATCCCCATCCCCTGGGCTAGTCACATCCTCCTCCACCTCCTCTGCTGACCTCATCGACTGGCTGACTGTGGGTTGACAGTAAGTGGGATCTCCAACCTCGTCATCATCACCCTGTGTGTTCTCACACCCGTCGTCCTCAGAGCCAACCTCTTCCTGCCCTGACCGAAAAGTCAAGTTGTCACTCCAATCAGGTATTTGAGTCTCATCATCGTCTTCATCATTGTCTCCAACACCAGGAGTTACAGTTTGGGAACGAGGGTCTACATTATGCTCAGAACCTTATTCATCTGGCCCAGGATCCGACTGATAAAGATTCTGGGCATCAGTGCAGACCATTTCCTCGTCTGGATTAACAGAAGCTCTTGACAGACCTCCGTTTCCCAGGCTATAGTATGAGTAAACAGCTGTGCAGACTCAACCATCTGTGTTACCCCATACTCAGATGGGCAGCTGGAGACTTGGGAGCTGTGAGGAAGCAAGTTCGATTGGGGTGACACCTCTGAGGACTGGAGTATTTGTGATATTGAAGTTGAGGTGGAGGAGAGCCCACTTGAAGGAGCACTTGATATCCGTTGAAGCACCTGTTGTTTTTGTGCCTCATCTGGAATTTGTAGCGATGGGCGTGTCCGTAAGAAAGGGATCGTATCACATTGTCCACGAAAAGAAGTCGACATCTTAGTTTGGCTGGAAGATGGTCTTTCTTCTGCAGATGCTACCCCCCCCCCACCAAGGGGGGGCTCAACCCACCAGCGGACAGGCACCAGTATTGGGAGAGGGGGGCTGGCTGTCAGGGTCCACCGCGGCTCTGGCACAAACCCGGCGACATGGAGGTCGCACGGGCAGGAACGGACTGGCCGTGTCGGCTTCGCACTTTTTTGGTTTTAGAAGGGCATGAAATGCCTATATCTGTGTCTCCCCCTCCTTTTACTCCTCCACCTCTTTTCTTTTCGCATGACTATATGTACTTGTCACTTTTCCATGTGTTAGTTGTGTCTTCTGAGCAGTTTGTTAGCTTTTGGACACCTTTGAAGGTGTTTTCTATGTGTTTCTATGTGTTTTTGTTTGCCTGCCATTGGTTTTAACGGTGTTCGAAGGTGTTCATCGAACAGTTCGACGAACAGTTCGGCGAACATACGGGTGTTCGACGAACCGAACCGAACTCGAACACTACGGGGTGGCTCAACACTAGTTGTGAGGTCTTTTGTGACCTCTTGAATGAGTCGTCGCTGCTCTCTTTGGATAATTTTGGTCAGCCGGCCACTTCTGGGAATGTTCACCACTGTTCCATGTTTTCACCATTTGTGGATAATGGCTCTCACTGTGGTTCGGTGGAGTCCCAAAGCTTTAGAAACGGTTTTATAACCTTTTTCAGACTGATATATCTCAATTAGTGATGGGCGAGCACTAAAATGCTCGGGTGCTCAATGTTCGGGTTGAGCAAATTGGAATACTCCGGTGCTCGACCCGAGCAAAGAGCCCAATGTAAGTCTATGGGAAACTCGTGCATTTTTCAGGTGGCTCCCCCTGGTGGTCTGCAGAGGGCCTAACAATTGCCCAAATCGATGGGAACAGTGCTCAAATGACATCGGAACAGCATGGCGAAGAACCCTGGAAGCATTTCTGACTCCCAGGTCACTGCTGTCAACAACGTTGTCAGAGGTATTACGCCACATTTATGGACTCACAATAAAACATATAAAAACTAATCCAAAATGGATTTTCCTGGGAAATATGTTAAGGAACATCCTTTCCAGGGTAATGACTTGTATATAAGGCAAAATAAATGACCAAAACCAAAAATTCTCCTCCACACCTTGGGCTATGTTCACATGTAGCGTTTTTGATGCATTTTTGCACTTTTGCATTGCTTTCAACCAAGACAAATGCATTCACTGGGAAATGTAATTTTAACATTTTACAACCTTATCTGGCCATGTGGTGTGTAACACATCATCAGAAACATGCATATAGTGCTGAAAAGACATGGGAACAGCATGGGGAAGACCCCTGGAAGCATCTCTGACTCCCAGGTCACTGCCTAAAAGTGTGTCCATCATAAGTGATTCTTGGCGCATGCGAAGATGCCTCCTGCCATTCACCTGTCATTGCAGACTTGCAACAATCACAGTCCACGTCCTTGTCCCAGTGCAGTGTTCAGTTGTCCCTACTCCATTCCTTGGAATGCAAGCGCAAGTATGCAGCCAGCCACCCACCCACCCACAGGCAGCAATACAATACTGCCAAATTTTTGACAGCTGCTTGCACTTGAAATGTCGCCTTTTAGGCTCGTGGAGGCAGGCACTGTACACAATCTTATGGCGGCGGCGACCGGGTTTCCATACTCGGTCCCCAGCCGCTACTATTTGTCCCGGTGTCGTTTCCACCTTCCACAAGCACGGGTCTCATAACATTACCCGTGACCTCCCCAGTGAACTTACTGGGAAGGGCCGCCTACCCACAAACATGTGGTCAAGTGAATGTGGCCAGGGATGGTATGGAGCCAGTCCACAGCTTTTTTTGCTGAGTTGTATTTCACCACAGCGATATTCTTTAGCTTGGTGAAAGGACTTGGGAAACCATATCTAGTTCAGCTGTCATTTCTCCCAGGAAATCCTCTAAAGCTGCTTTCACTTGAAATGTGGCCTTTTAGGCTTGTGGAGGCGGAAGCTTTTCACAACCTCATCCCGGCGGTGGCCGGGTGTCCATACTTGGTCCTCAGCTGCCACTATTTCACCCGGTACCGTATCCGCCTTCCATAAGCACGGGTCCCACAACATTTCCCGTGCCCTCCCCAGTGCACTAACTGGGAAAGACGGACTAACCACAAACACGTGGTCAAGGGAATGTGGCCAGGTACGGTACGGAGCGAGTCCACAGCTATTTTTGCTGAGTTGTTTTTCACCACAGCTATGTTCTTTAGGTTGGTGAAAGGACTTGGGAAACCATATCTAGTTCAGCTGTCATTTCTCCCAGGAAGTCCTCTAAAGCTGCTTTCACTTGAAATGTGGCCTTTTAGGCTCGTGGAGGTGGAAGCTTTTCGCAACCTCATGCCGGCGGCGGCTGGGTGTCCATACTCGGTTCCCAGCCGCCACTATTTTTCCTGGTATCGTCTCCGCCTTCCACAAGCATGGGTCCCACAACATTACCTGTGCCCTCCCCAGTGCACTTACTGGGAAGGACCGCCTAACCACAAACACATGGACAGGTGAATGTGGCCAGGTACTGTACAGAGCCAGTCCACAGATTTTTTTGCTGTGAGTTGTATTTCACCACAGCCATATTTTTTAGTTCGGTGAAAGGACTGGCATAGAGGGAAACCGTATCTACTCTGGGTGTCATTTCTCCCAGGAAGTCCTCTAATGCAGCTTGTTGCAGAAGCAATGGCAGCCCGTCCAACATCAACTCGCACTTGTCGGTGGTGCTTCGACACACAAACATCTTTCTTTGCGCCTTTAATTTCATGACTACAGAGTTGGGCAATGGCCTGATCTGCAATGCGGTTTGAGAAATAACATGCATAAGCACGTCCAATCCACATTAAAAAAGCAGCCATAGTGTGTCTGGGAACCTTCCCCCACACTTTTCTTAACCAGGGCTGCTTCTCGGGAGGGTTGGATGGGTCCACCAGAGTACCAGAGACTCCTCCGGTGGGCCCTGGCTCCTCCTACAGGAGAGTTAATAGTGCCGAGGTGAGGCCATAATGATGATAGAAGCCACCATCTGCTTAGTTTTCTGTTACTTGGAATGCAAGCGCAAGTATGCAGCTAGCCACTGCCCGGCCGCAATACTAAACTGCCAGATTTCTGGGCAGCTTTTTTCACTTGAAATGTGGCCTTTTAGGTTCGTGGAGGAGGAAGCTTTTCACAACCTCATGCCTCTGATCCATACTCGGTCCCCAGCCGCCACTATTTCTCCTGGTGTTGTCTCCGCCTTCTACTACAGGTCCCTGAACATTACTGCTGGTACGTTTCTGTGGGAATCTGCTTGCCTCCTACCAGCCTGGAATATTTCCAGTAAACTATGGTACGATGCCATGGTATTAGCACTACCACTACCAGTAGCAAAGCCATCTCCAATTTCCTTCTCAGGAATTTTATTTGGTAGACTGAGCAGCTGCCCAAATACATTAGTTTCTCACAAAGGAGCTGAAGATAGAGTGGCAGTAGGTGCAAGTTTCTCCAGCCTGATATCAAAGGGTGAATGGCAGCACATTGGATCAGTGGTTAGTACTGAAGCCTTGCAGCACTGGGATCCTGGGTTCAAATCTCAGCAAGGACAACATCTGCAAGGATTTTGTATGTTCTCCCCATGTTTGTGTGGGTTTCCACCTCAGTAAAAAAGCAGCCATAGAGTGTCCAGGAACCTTCCCACACACTTTTCTTAGCCAGGACTGCTTCTCAGCAGGGTTGGACGGTCCCACCAGAGAATCCTCTGGTGTGCCCTGGCTTCTACATCAGGAGAGTTCATGATAGCGCTAACTTTGCAGCTGGCTGCTATGGGGCTCTTGAGCGAGGGAGAAAGGTGAGCCCTCAGAATCAAATCCTCTGGTGGGCCCAATGTTTTTCAATCTGAAACAGCTTCTCAGTGGGAGTTGTATTTCACCACAGCCATATTCTTTATCTCGGTAAAAGGACTGGCATAGAGGGAAACCATATCTACTCCGGCTGTCATTTCACCAGTTTCTGCCCATTGTGACACACGACCATGCCTGGCTGTATGTTCAGCGGTGAGAGCCACAGATCAGGCTGCTGTGTTACAGCTTTCAACAACTCTGCAGCACTGGGCGGTTTATTACCTAAGCATTAAGCATGAAAGAGTTTCCAGTTTGTCAGGGAGCGCTTCCAGGTGATTCATTACTTACTCCAAATCTTTCAGGAATAATCCAGTTTATTTTTATACAAACAACGCGTTTCGGCTATACATAACATTAGCCTTCATCAGGTAAAATCATAATTGTATTTAAAGAATACATTTATATAGCATAAAAAGAGGAGGAGGAACTAATCCAACCCCTCAATCAATTTTCATCAATTTAAAACACATGTGCACTTCTAAAAGGTATTAAGCAGTTAATTAAAAGTGAACTCTATATGGATTTAGAAAGGGGGGAGGGGGAAACAAAAACAAAAACAAAAAAAAACCAAACAAACAAACAAACAAAAAAAACACCACTATATATTGTTTTTTCCTATTCAATAAAAATTATTATTATTATTTTTTTTTTTTAAGCATTAAGCATGTTATCTTCAGCACAGCCTGTTGCCGCTTGGCCAAGGCAGTGCTGCAGTGCTTTCAGCTTGTGACTGATGTGGTCATTTCGGAGATGGAGGAGGAGTTGCAGGAGCTGAACAATGGGATTACATTGAGGTTACATTGGCGACTCTGTTTTTATACTAAAGAAAGAATCTACTGTTTGTTTGTTTTTTTACTTTATTTTTTAAGACAAATGCATTCACCGGGAAATGTCATTTTATCATTTTACAACCTTATCTGGCCATGTGGTGTGTGACACATCATCAGACACATCCTGTTTCATTTATGATGGAGGGACTCTGAAAGTCATAGTCTATTTTTATAAGGCCATCAGGCGGCCCTTACTATTCTTAAAAGGCCAGCAGTCGGCACTCGCTATTGTTAGAGAGCCATCAGCCGACTATGCTTTCCTGTTCCCATTATTAACAAGTGGGTCTCCTATACTTTTATTGCGTATGCAGTGACTGCAAGGGCTGCCAAAAATTCGGACGCAACCCAGTACCCCTTTGAAGAGACATAGAGGAGGGTCTCGGTAAAAAAAATGTTCCCATTATAAAGGAGCCGGTCTCCTATAGTGGTAATGCCCATGCTGTGACTGCAAAGGCTGCCAAAATTTGGGAAAAACCCCACTAACAATTTAAAGACACATAGAGTAGGGCCACAGTAACAAGTACGACATGTTCCCATTAGAAAGGAGAGAGTCTGCTAAACAGTTATAGGGTATGCAGTGAGTCCAACGGCTGACCAAATTTAGGAAAAACCCCACTAAGTATTTAAAGACACATAGAGCAGGGCCACAGTAACAAGTGTGACATGTTCCCATTAGAAAGGAGAGAGTCTGCTATAGAGTTATAGGGTGTGCAGTGAGTCCAATGGCTGACCAAATTTAGGAAAAACCCCACTACGAACTTAAAGACACATAGAGCAGGGCCACAGTAATGAGTACGACATGTTCCCATTAGAAAGGAGAGGTTCTGCTATACAGTTATAGTGTATGCAGTGAGTCCAACGGCTGGCTAAATTAAGGAAAAACCCCACTAACAATTTAAAGACACATAGAGCAGGGACACAGTAACGACAAAATTCTCATTAGAAAGGAGAGGGTCTCCCATAGTGTTGGCCTATGCAGTGAATGCAAGGGCTGCCAAAAATTGGGAGGCACTCCAATGCCCCTTGGAAGAGACATACAGGGCCTCATGAAAAAATGTTCTCATTATTAGGAAGTGGATCTCCCATAGTGTTGGCCCATTTAGTGAATGCAAGGGCTGCCAAAAATTGGGAGGCACTCCAGTGCCCCTTTGAAGAGACGTGGAGGAGGGCCTCATAAAAAATGTTCCCATTAGAAAGGAGCGGGTCTCCTATACTCGTAATGCCCATGCATTAAGTGTAAGGGCTGACAAACATTTACCCCTGGGAGGTATACATGAACATACTGTATAAAAAAAAATTTTGCGGGCATCATAAACACCCTTTAAAAAAATTATGTGGGTGTTGCACAGACCACGGTAACCCTGGTGATATGGTGGTGGAGGATGAGGATGAGGAGAAGGAGGAGGACAAGAGCAAATAGCCAAAATCAGGAAGCATATACCCATGTGTGGGTGTGAAAAGGTGCATGGGAATACACCTCTCAAAAAAAGACACTGGATTTGAGTTTATGTTATGCTGCTATCATTTGGTGGTGTTGAGAAGTCTGGCCCAATCCAGCCCTTGTTCATTTTTATAAGAGTCAGCCTGTCAGCATTTTCAGTTGACAGGTGGATACGCATATCAGTTATAATTCCACCAGCGGCACTAAAAACCCGCTCTGATAAAACGCTAGCGGCAGGGCAGGCCAGGACCTCCAAGGCATAGCGAGCCAGTTCAATCCACGTATCCCGCTTGGATACCCAATAATTATGAGGCACAGAGGAATCACGGAGGATGTTAGTATGGTCGGCAAGGTACTCCCTCAGCATCTTCCCAAACTCTGCACTCCTTGTGAGAGTACCCCGCACCTCAGGGCTTGTGCGATGGGAGGGGCTGAGAAAATTCTCCCAGAAATTTGACAGTGTTCCCCTGCCTCTGCTGGATTGGAGTTGTGTCACTCTCGCCTGTAGTCCTTGGTTGTCCAACAAACTATAACCTCTGCAGCCAGCGCTTTCAGATGGAATTTTTTTTTAATAGTTCCGCAACAAGGGCCTTCTGGTACTGCCCCATTTTTCTAGACCTGTCCGCCTCAGGAATTAGAAATATAACGTTCTCCTTGTAGCATGGGTCTAGAAGTGTCACCAACCAGTAATGACTTTCACCCAAAATTTTGAGAACGCGAGGGTCATGGGAAAGGCAGCGTAACATAAACTCAGCCATGCATGCCAGACTGCTAACAGGCAAGACTTCCTTGTCCTCACCAAGAGGACGACTGACCATGCTCTCCTCCTCCTCTCTGTCCTCAGGCCATCCACAATGAAAAGACGGTATGACAGTTGTGCAGGTTGTACCATCTATAACGCATGAAACTAGCTCCTATTCTTCCTCCTCCTCCTCTTCCTCATTGCCATCCAATCCACGTTGGGATGAGATGAGGCTGGGCTGTGTGTAATCACCCTGTATGGTTCCTTACTCCATCTCATCGTGCTTCAACTGCAATGCATCCTCTTTGATTGTGAGCAGAGAGTGTTTCAGAAGACAGAGAAGCCGGATGGTGATGCTAATTATGATATCATCGCCGCTCACCATCTTGGTGGCGTCCTCAGAGTTTTGGAGGATGGTACATATGTCTGACATCCATGTCCACTCCTGTGGTCTTATGTGTGGTGTCTGAACTAAATACCGATGGCCTTGTTGATTCTGGTACTCAACAACTGCCCTCTTCTGCTCACAAATCCTTCCCAACATCTGCAGTGTAGAGTTCCAAAGCGTAGGGGTATCACACACCAGTCTGTGAGCTAGATGCTGCAAATGCTGCTGAAGCACGGCAAGGGTGGCGGAAGCTGTAGCTGACTTTCTAAAATGAGCACACAGGCGGCGTACTTTGACAAGCAGATCCGGCAGCTCCTCGTAGGATTTATGAAATTGCTGAACCACGAGGTTAAGCACATGGGCCCGGCATGGTACGTGTGTGAGCTCACCTCACCTCAGAGCTGCCACCAGGTTCCGGCCGTTGTCACACATGACCATGCCTGGCTGTAGGTTCAGCGGTGTGAGCCACAGATCTCCCTGCTCTTTCAGAGCTGTCCACAACTCTTCAGCATTGTGCGGTTTGTCACCTAAGCATATTAGCTTCAACACAGCCTGTTGCCGCTTGGCCGAGGCAGTGCTGCAGTGCTTCCAGCTTGTGACTGATGTGGTCATTTCGAAGATGGAGGCTGAAGAGGAGAAGGAGGCTGAGGAAGAAGAGGTGCAGGAGCTGTAGACTGTGGGGGCAATCCTGATTGACCTTGGGCCTGCGATCCTTGGCGACGGGAGGACGTGTTCCGTCCCAAGTTCCAACTGGGTCCCGGCTTCCACTATGTTAACCCAGTGTGCCGTCAGCGAGATGTACCATCCGTGCCCACAAGCACTTGTCCACGTGTCCGTGGTTAGGTGGACTTTCCTGGTAACTGTGTTGTTGAGGGCACGGCTAATGTTTTGGGACACGTGCTTGTGTACTGCGGGGACGGCACACCTGGAGAAATAGTGGCAGCTGGGGACCGAGTACAGAGGAAAGGCCGCCGCCATCAAGTTGCGGAATGCTTCCATCTCCACGAGCCTAAAAGGCAATATTTCTAGTGCAAGCAGTCGCGGAATGTGGGAATTTATTAGTGTGGCCTGTGGGGAGTTGGCTGCGTATTTGCGCTTGCGTTCCAAGGACTGGGGTATGGACAACTGAACGCTGTGCTGGGACAAGGACGTGGACGTGCTTTCTAATGCTGCTACTTGAGAATGTGCAACGACAGGTGCAGGGCAGGAGGCATTATTGCATGCACCATGGACAAGGGATTGGCTTGCCTGCACAACAGCGGAAGAAGCAATGGTGCCACCCGCAGACACTGTTCCTGAACCCTGGGGTTCGGCCCGCAAAGTCGGGTGCTTTGCTGCCATGTGCCTGATCATGCTGGTGGTGGTCAGGCTGGTCGTTTTGCCACCCCTGTTAATGCTGGCCTGGCAGGTGGTGCAAATGGCCTTTTTGGGGTTATCGGCAGAGCCTTTAAAAAACAACCAGACTCGGGAAGACTTAACAGTTGTACTGGCAGCTTCCTTCATGTTGGTGTTACGGGGAATGGTTGCCTGCCTTCTTTCTGCAGCCACTACAATGCTTCTTCCTGCCTGTTGGGGTGCTCTGCCTCCCTCCCCCTGTATACTGCTCTCCTTGCTCTGCTTGTCCTCCTGCCAGGTTGGGTCAGTTACTATATCATCCACCACCTCGTCTTCCACTTCCACTCTCTGGTCCTCCGCCTGACTTTCTGGCAATTATGTCTCATCATTGTCCACCTCTTGTGACACTTTCCCACCATCGCCTTCATGTGACCGTGGCTGCTCAAATATTTGGGCATCGCTACATGCGATCTTCTCATGCCCCGCTTCAAGTGGACCGGGTGAGAGGCCCGAATTTATAAATGGAAAAGTGAACAGCTCTTCGGAGTGTCCAAGTGTGGGATCAGTTGTCTCTGGGCACTCGGCATGGTGGGAGGAAGGAGGTTCAGGGTGAGGAATATGCGGTCCAGACTCACAGTTACTAAGACTTGACCGTGTGGAAGACAAGGTGGTGGTGATGGTGGCTAAGTGACTGGAAGCATTGTCTGCTATCCAACCAATAACCTTTTCACACTGCTCTGTGTTCTATAGTGGTGTTCTGTGGTCCCCTATTGATTAGGACAGGAAGGTCGAGCGTGAAGATGTGGGTGTTTGTTGTGGCACAATTTCAACTTGCCCATGGCCTCGGCCTCTGCATGCTCCATCACCATCACGTCCAGTGCCCCGTCCCTTGCTACGTGCCTTGCCCACTTTAAATGGAGGACAATATCTCCCACGCTCACTACAAATGACTGAATTTGCAGCGAACTTATATGTGAAACTGGTGTCAATTGCTTCTCTGCCACACTGAAACAAATTTTTAATAGAGGCCAGAAATGGCAGTATTTTCTGAAAAAGTATATGTGATCCGTGTGACAGAGAAAACACAGTTTTAATACCTGGCCTGTAGTTAACTATTTTGAACAGCAAACTGATGTCAATTGCTTCACTGACACATTGAAGTAAATTTTTAATGGAAGCCAGAAATGGCAGTATTTTCATCGCAATTATATGTGATCCATGTGACAGACAAACCACAGTTTTAAATAGCTGGATTTTCAGTGCTGTAATATGGAAAGGACCTGGTGGTATTCTGCAGTGCCAACAAGCAAATGGCGCAGAAAAACGGTGTTCTCTGGATTGCTTTTTAAGCAAACAATGAGGATTAAGATCCAGAAAAAAAAATTATTCCTGGCCCCTGAGACCTGTGCCTATTTCTAGAAATATCTAAGAGCAGCAGCAGACAAAACTGGAATGGAGCCTCTTGTGCTATGTGCACTGCAGTCTGCTATATACCCTGCCTGCCTGATATCTCAGCAGATGGATTAGTCCTCAGAAAGACTATTTGTTGAGATGGATATGTGTCTGTAATATAGTTTGGTATACCTACACTAACTAGAAACAAGCAAATCTATCCCTAGCTCAGCAGCACCTCTCCCTACACTGTCTGATTCCAGAGTGACTGTGATGAGCATGGCGGCGCCAGGTCTGATATAGACCTGATGACGCTGTGCGGCAGTGAGATGCTTGGGCGAGCACCGAGCAGTAGCGAGCATGCTCGCTCATCACTACTGACTATACCTTTGCCTCATCCTTCTGTTTATGACGTACCCTCCTGGCTTTTGACCTTGGACTGCCTGACTTTGCCACCTCACTGTGTGTCCCTAAGTAGTGACTAGTGTCACTTCTATATGTACAAGGCACAAGAGCGCATGTTGGTATAAGTGCAATGTGTAGGTACAAATTCATGACCATTAACAGACAGAACCTAGGATAAAAATAAAATGAGCAAATGACATAAATGCAGAAATGCATAAAAAACTGTTTGGCTAGACTATCAGTGATCATTATTCAGCTCCTTACACAGTAGACAAACATCAAGGAACACAAATTACATTATAATCCAGCTCAGCAGCATTAAATTTTACTTTCCACTGAGCTAGCAAACAAACCATAAACATTTGCTCTCTTCTCTCTTTACACATTCCACTCCAGTTAAATTTGTTAACACAACTTCTTTTTATCTCATGAAAACTCACCTGACCCAACTAATTTTATAACCTCTGAGGCCAAAGAAATTATATGTTCTGTTTCTCGTTATCTCTAAAGACTGCAACAGTACCTTTCTTACTAGCTGCTGCTTACCAGCTAAAAGCCTGAATGCACTTTTTCACATTCAAATATAGTTACACTTTACAACTATTATGGCATACCTCACAACAGGAGCGAACACAGGAATCATGGGGCCCCATTACAGAAGTCCTAATTGGCACCCCCCACAATTTTTTTTTTAACTTTGTCACAGAAGAGCATATCTCACAACTTTGCAACCCTTTGCTCCTATTGAAGCTCCTTAGTGTTCCCATGCACTAAGATATCCCTTTCATGGCCCCCATAAAGTATGCTGCCAACAAAAGTGCCCTCCAAACACAGTATGATACCGCCTCAGTGAATTCCTTCACAGTACCCTCCACACACACAGAATGATAACCGCACAGTACATCCCCCCTGCAAAGTATGGTACCCAATAGTAACCTCAACACAGTATTATGCCCCACTGTGACCTAAACACAGTATAATAGTCCCTATAGTCCTCCACACAATATGATGCCCCCCACAGCCCTTCTTATAGTATAATGGCCCTCCATGAGTATAATGGCCCCGACACCACTAAACACAGTTTGTTGCCCATAACACAACCCAGCACACAGTATGATGGACCTTACAGAAATGCCCAAATAGAATAATGACCCACACACAGTATAAGGGTCCCCACTAACCCTCCAAACAGTATAAAAGCCCCCACACAACCCTCTACACAGTATGATAGACCACACACAACTCTTCACACTGTATAATGGCTTGCATATAGTACAATGGCACCCTCTAGCCCTCCAAACAGTATCATAGCCCCCAAATAGACTTCCAAACAGTAGTGTTGAGCATTCCGATACTGAAATATCGGGTATCGGCCGATATTCGCGGTATCGGAATTCCGATACTTAATTCCGATACTTTTACAATATCGAATACCGGAATCGGAAGTTCCCATAATGCCTGCGCTCTGCAGTGTCTCTGAAGGATGACAAGATGGATGGCAGCGCTCAGCCGGCTTTTAAACAATCACACAGCTCCATACTGCTTCCCCGCAGCCTCCCACCCCGATCCTCCACTCCCCCCATCCTGATTGTAAGTTAGTACCGGGCGGGGAGCGCAGCACCAAGGAGCGGGGAGCGAAGGACCCGGGCGGGGAAGCCGGCAGTGAAAAGACTTCACCGCCGGCTTTCCCGTTCTGTGCTGCGCTTTCCTGCCGGTTATTTCAAATGAACAGCTGAGGTATCAGGTGATGCCGATCAGCTGTTCATTTGAAGTAGCCGCGGTGCCCTCAGAGGGTTCATGTGAGTTCATGCTTGACTGCATGAACTCACATGAACTTTCCCACGGCCGCACAGGTCAGCCTCACCTCCCAGACCATCAGCCCGTCATGATTAGTGTGTGCGCGGTGTCTGTGCGATGTCTGCGGGTGTGTGCGGTGTCTGTGCGATGTCTGCGGATTTCTGCGGGTCTGTGCGGTGTCTGTGCGATGTCTGCGGGTGTGTGCGGTGTCTGTGCGATGTCTGCGGGTGTGTGCGGGTGTGCGCAGTGTCTGTGCGATGTCTGCGGGTGTGCGCGGTGTCTGTGGGATGTCTGCAGGTGTGTGCGTGCAGGCAGACATAGGCCGATGTGACACTACTACTCCCATCGGCCTATGTCTGTCCCCTGTCCACTCGTGCCAGCAGGATCAGCTTGATGGGAGCAGTAGTTCCCATCAGCCTGATCCTGCTATTTAAACTGCCCCATATGTTATTTTTGCCCCTATACATCTTTTATTCTTTTAGTCCCCCATATATATTTGTTTTTGGTCCCCAATAAATTTTAAATACATGTCATTGGTGGCCAGTGGTTACCTAAAATAAATTAGTTTATACATTATCTGTCCCCGCCGATCGCCACCTAAAATAAAGTAAAAAATTAAAAACTACACCTATACTCACCTAGTGTTAGAACCCTCCTGTTAGTTTTTTCTATTTTGCTGGTCACATGACTTTTTGCCTATTTAATCCAGCTCCGCCCTCCTGGCCTTGCTGGACTTCAGTGTTACTTTTACTCTTAAGCTAGCCAGGTGCCTTGTACCTTACTCGGTAGTTTGCTTGGTCTTTTGACCACTAGTACTTCTGTTTGTTGGTTTGTCTTTTCTCTGCTACAATTTTTGCTAGGAGGTGTCCAACTATATCGCAGTTCATAGTTCTTGTAGGGACCCCTCCCTTATATCTATAGGTCTGCGTTCAGACTAGCCTAGGACTTAGGCGGGTCTGTTCACAAGGAACAGGTCCCCCGCTGCATCATAGGGAATCAGCTTAGTTCTATTGTAGAGACAGTTTTCCTATCTTTCCTTAGTGTTTGTAGCAGTTCATAACAGTAAGTCCAGCCCAAAAATAAAACACTCTAAGGAAAGAAATCCTGATTTCAGCATGGTGTCGGTTCAGGAGTTGGCTCAACGCCTACAGGGACTGTCTTTGGAGGTGGCCGAGCTCCAGCAACACGTGAGTAGCTGTCCTGGAGCGCATTTTGTCGAACCGAAGGTAGGACTTCCAGATTTTTTTTATGGTAAACGGCAAGATTTTTTTTCCTTTAAAAATGCTTGTTTATTATATTTTCGTTTAAGACCCAGATCCTCTGGGAATGAATCACAGCGCATTGGGTTTATAATGTCACTTTTGCGCAAAGAACCACAGGGATGGGCCTTTTCTCTACAACCTAATGATCCGTGTTTTAGATCTGGGGAAGATTTTTTTTCTGCTATGGAGTTGTTGTATGATGATCCTGATCGAGTCTCATCTGCTGAAACTGAATTAAGACGTTTGAAGCAGGGATCAGGTGATGTGGAAAATTATTGTACATACTTCAGAAGATGGTCGGCTGAAGTGGAATGGAATGACTCAGCATTAAAATGTTTGTTTCTTGATGCTCTAGGTGAAAGGGTTAAGGATCTGCTCATTGCCTTCCCAAAACCTGGAACCTTGCAGGAGGCAATGCAATTAGCCATACGTGTGGACAGGAGACTGCGTGCTAGGAGTAATGAAGAGAAATCTACTGCTATGGCAGCTCCTAGTTTTCAGAGGGTCTGTTCGGAGGGTGGAGAACCGATGGAGATTGGGGCGATGTCACCCCACTCTCAGGAAAAAGACAGCAGGTTTGCTAAAGGATTGTATTTTTATTGCGGTAAATCTGACCACTTTATTAAGAACTGTGTGCTTTGTTTGAACAAAGCAAAAAAAAAAGAGGTCAGTTATGCCCGCATAGTTTGTTTAAACTCAAAAGGAGTATTTCTTTCTGGAAGCACCTCATTCCAGGAGGAGTTGATTGAATTTTGGGTATTTGTGGATTGTGGTTCTACACTCAATGTGATTGATGAGGGTTTTTTGGAAAAATTAAAATTAGAATCCAAACTTTTGTCATCTCCTATTTCTGTGGTTGCTGTTAATGACTCTCCCTTGAAAGGTATTACTCACAAGGTTTTTGAATTTCCCCTCACCATTAATGGTATCCACCAAGAGAATTTGGATTTGGCGGTATTAAATAATTTGCCTGCTCCAGTGGTTTTGTGGTTACCTTGGTTAAAATTGCACAATCCTGTACTGGACTGGTCTACCAATGAAATTAAGTCTTTCTTGTCCTAAGTGTTATGATAGATGTTGCAACGGTCGCATTGCTGCTGTGGAAAGAGGGGAATTACCTGTACCTATTCAGGATTTCTGGAAGGTTTTTTCTGAGGAGGAGTCGCAAGTTTTACTCCTCATAGGGACTATGATTGTACTATTGAGTTTGTCCCTGGAGCAACTCTTCCCAAGAGTCGCTTATTTAATCTTACTATTCCTGAGAGAAAGGCCTTGGAGGAATACATACAGACAAGCTTGGCTGCCGGTCACACTAGACCTTCTAAGTCACCTGTGGCTGTTGGATTCTTTTTGGTAAAAAAAAAGGACAGCGGTTTACGTCCATGTCTGGACTTTCGCGAAATTAATAAAATTACAGTACGCAATTCCTACCCACTGGTATTAATTCCTGACTTGTTCAACCAGTTAGTGGGGGCCAAGTGGTTCTCTAAGATTGATCTCTGGGGGGCATACAATTTGTTACGTATGAAGGAGGGTGATGAGTGGAAAACTGCTTTTAACACTCCAGTGGGTCATTTTGAGAATCTGGTTATGCCCTTTGGTCTTAACAAAGCACCAGCGTTTTTTCAGAACCTTATTAATGACATCCTAAGACCGTTGATCGGTAAGAATGTGGTGGTGTATTTGGATGACATTTTGATTTTTGCGCCGGATCTGGAGTCTCATTGGCAGAGCGTACGTGAGGTATTGCAGTTGTTAAGCGACAATTCACTTTTTGCTAAGCTGGAGAAATGTGAGTTCGCTGTGCAGAGAATTAGTTTTTTGGGCTACATTATCTCCAGCGAGGGCTTTGAGATGGACCCGGTGAAGGTTCAGGCGGTTCAGGAATGGCCTAGGCCTATTGGTTTGAAACCAATACAGAGATTTTTGGGTTTCGCCAATTATTACAGAAAATTCATTAAGAATTTTTCTATAATTGTTAAGCCGCTGACCGATCTCACCAGGAAAGGTACGAATACGGTCCAGTGGACTACTGAGGCCATTGAAGCTTTTGTGTATCTCAAGGAGAGGTTCAGTTCTGCCCCCATCCTTATGCAGCCTGATGAGACCAAGCCTTTTTTGGTCGAGGTTGATGCTTCTTCGGTGGGGGTCGGTGCTGTTTTGTCTCAGGAAAACAAGGATGGAGTACATCCCTGTGCTTTTTTTACAAAAAAATTTTCTGAGACCGAACTTAATTACGATGTCGGTAATCGGGAATTGCTGGCGATTAAACTCGCATTTGAACATTGGCGTCATCTCTTGGAAGGTGCTAAATTTTCCATTCAGGTTTTTACTGATCATAAGAATCTGATCTATCTTGATGCTGCCAAGCGCTTGAATGCCGGTCAAGCTAGGTGGGCACTTTTTTTTTCGCGGTTTCATTTTTCTGTTACTTACATTCCGGGTACCAAGAATGTAAAAGCTGATGCTTTATCTCGCAGTTTTTCTCCCATGGTTGGTACCGAGGAGGAGGAGAGCATTTTACAGGAAGGTGTTGTGATAACAGCATTGGACTCCGTTTTGGAAGATGGGATTCTGAAAGCCCAGGAGGATGCCCCATCTAACACTCCCCATGGGAGGTTGTTTGTGACTAGGAACTTTAGGAGAGATTTGTTTGTGGAGTGTCATGAGTCTCGGTTGGCAGGTCATCCAGGAATTTCGGAGACTAAGAGACTTGTAGGTCGCAGTTTTTGGTGGCCTGGGTGGCAGAAGGAAGTCATTAAGTGGGTGCGTCAATGTACTGTGTGTGCTAGATCTAAGTCTTCACATGCTCCTGCTGCGGGGTTGCTTTGCCCTCTGGAGGTTCCTAGTGCTCCTTGGACGCATCTCGCTATGGATTTTATTACTGACCTTCCTGCCTCTGAGGGTTAAATGTTATCTGGGTGGTCGTGGACCGCTTTAGCAAGATGTGTCACTTGGTTCCCTTCATCAAACTGCCCTGCGCCAAGACACTCGCTAAGGCTTTTGTTAAAGAAATTGTTAGGCTCCATGGCGTTCCTACTGAAATTGCTTCCGATAGGGGACCTCAGTTCGTGGCTCATTTTTGGCGTGCCTTTTGTGACAGGTTGGGAGTCCATTTGTCATTTTCATCTGGTTATCATCCTGAGTCTAATGGACAGACAGAAAGAGGGGTGGTCTGAGTTTCTGCCACTGGATGAATTTGCTCTTCACAATCATACATCCTCTTCTGCTGGGTGTTCTCCTTTTTTTTGTTGTACTGGGAGACATCCGTCGTTTGGGTCATTCTCCAAATTGGTATCGGCTGTGCCGGAGGAGGAGAATTTTTCCGGTGATTTGGAGAGAGTTTGGACTGATGTATGTCGTAACCTTCAAAAGGCTAACAAAAAATCAAAGAGGTACTTTGACAGGAAACGTCAAGAGGTTTTGTTTACTGTTGGTGACATGGTTTGGTTGTCCTCTAGGAATCTGCGGTTGAGGATTCCTTCTAAGAAATTGGGCCCGAAGTTTGTGGGTCCATTTAAGGTGCTTCAGGTAGTTAACCAATCTGCTGTTAGGTTGGAGGTTCCTACCTCCTGGAAGATTAATCCGGTGTTTCATGTTTCCTTATTGAAAAAAGCTGATGTTTCTGATAGGGACGCCACTGTCTCTGTTCCTCCGGTGGAGGAAGACGGTGAATATGAAATTTCTCACATTCTTAATTCTAGATGGCATAGTGGGAGATTGCAGTATCTCGTCGCTTGGAAAGGTTTCGGTCCCGAGGATAACTCCTGGGTAAGGGCGGATGATGTATCTGCTCCTAGACTTGTCGGAGCGTTTCACAGGAGGTTTCCGGATAGACCTGGGCCTGGAGAATCCGGAGGATCCTCATAGAAGAAGGGTTACAGTTAGAACCCTCCGTTAGTTTTTTCTATTTTGCTGGTCACATGACTTTTTGCCTATTTAATCCAGCTCCGCCCTCCTGGCCTTGCTGGACTTCAGTGTTACTTTTACTCTTAAGCTAGCCAGGTGCCTTGTACCTTACTCTGTAGTTTGCTTGGTCTTTTGACCACTAGTACTTCTGTTTGTTGGTTTGTCTTTTCTCTGCTACAATTTCTGCTAGGAGGTGTCCAACTATATCCCAGTCCTTAGTTCTTGTAGGGACCACTCCCTTATATCTATAGGTCTGCGTTCAGACTAGCCGAGGACTTAGGCGGGTCTGTTCACAAGGAACAGGTCCCCCGCTGCATCGTAGGGAATCAGCTTAGTTCTATTGTAGGGACAGTTTTCCTATCTTTCCTTAGTGTTTGTAGCAGTTCATAACACCTAGACACCTAATTCCCCGAAGCCATCGATCTCCTGTAATAAAATCTAAAATAATAAACCACAACCTTATCCTTACCCCTCCGTAGTAGTCCACGAGTGTCCCACGATGATCTCCAGTTTAGAGCAGCCACATAGAATGTGACCGCTCTGAACCGCTGCCGCCGCTAGAATGACAGGGCCGTAAAGCAGCCCCGTCATTGCATAAGTGGGTTCGCCATTTCTGGGGCGGCTGAGGGCTGGTGTTTCTTGCCTGGGAGGGGGCCAATATTCATGGCACCCTTCCTGGGCTACTAATATCAGCCCCCAGCAGTCTGCCTAGCCTTTGCTAGCTATTAAAATAGGGGGGACCCCATGTCATTTTTTTTTTAATAGCTAGTAAAGGCTAGGTATTCAGCTGGGGGCTGATATTAGTAGCCTGGGAAGCTCCGTGGGTATTACCCCCTTCCCAGGCTTCAAACATCTGCCCCAGCCGTCTGCTTAACCTCCGCTATAGACTATAATTATGGGGGATCCCATGCCAATTTTTTTTTTAATAAATCCTTTATTTTAACACTAAATGACACTTGAGGGGTTAATAAAGATGCAGTCCCTAAATTATTATTTGTTTTTTAATTAATATTTCCCAAAAATTTTGACGTGGGCTTTGCCATATTTTTGTCTGCCAGCCAGGTACAGGATCCAGGAACGGGCTGCCCCCAACTCCCAGCTGTCTAGTTGTACCTGGCCGGACACAGCAATATAGGGAAGCCCTTTTTTTTTATTATTATTTCATGAATTTCATGAAATAGCATTTGACAAAGTATCTCACACCATCCTTATTGAAAAAATGACCAAGTATGCAATGGACCAGGCAACTGTTAGGTGGATTCATAACTGGCTTAGTGATCGGACTCAAAGGGTGGTTGTAAATGACTTCACATCCAGCTGGATGAATGTCTCAAGTGGGGTACCACAGGGCTCCGTCCTGGGACCTGTATTGTTCAACATCTTTATCAATGATTTAGATGAAGGAATTGAGGGTAAACTGATTAAATTTGCTGATGACACAAAGCTAGGAGGGATAGCTAATACTAGAGAAGAGAGAGAGAGGATTCAAAAAGACCTAAATAAACTGGAGCAATGGGCAGCAACCAACAGAATGGTTTTTAACAGGGAAAAATGCAAAGTACTACATCTGGGCAATAAAAATGAAAAAAGCATATACAGAATGGTAGGAATAGAGCTAAGCAACAGTACATGTGAAAAAGACTTAGGTATACTAATAGATCATAGACTCAACATGAGTCAACAGTGTGATGCAGCAGCAAAAAAGGCAAATACAATTCTGGGATGTATTAACAGAAGCATACAGTCTAGATCACGTGAAGTCATTATCGGTCTTTACTCCTCTTTGGTCAGACCTCATCTGGAATACTGTGTACAGTTTTGGGCACCACATTTTAAAAAAGACATAGACAAACTGGAGCAAGTTCAGAGAAGAGCGACCAGAATGGTGACTGGTCTGCAAACCATGTCCTATGAGGAACGGTTGCAGGATTTGGGAATGTTTAGCTTGCAAAAAAGAAGACTGAGAGGAGACGTAATAGCTGTCTACAAATATGTCAAGGGTTGTCACATTGTAGAAGGATCATCTTTATTCTCATTTTCACAAGGAAAGACTAGAAGCAATGGGATGAAACTAAATGGGAGGAGACACAGATTAGATATTAGAAAAAACTTTTTGACAGTTAGGGTGATTAATGAGTGGAACAGGCTGCCACGAGAGGTGGTGAGTTCCCCTTCAATGGACGTCTTCAAACAGAGGCTGGACAGACATCTGTCTGAGATGATCTAGTGAATCCTGCTTTAAGCAGGGGGTTGGACCAGATGACCCAGGAGGTCCCTTCCAACTCTACCATTCTATGATTCTATGATTCTATGAAATAAGTAAAAAAAAAAATACGTGGGGCTTCGCCCTATTTTTGTGTCCAGCCAGGTACAACTAAGCAGCTGGGGGCTGGAATCCACAGCGCAGGGTGGCCCAAGCTTTGTGGGCCCCCCCTGCTGCGAACTGCAGTCCGCAGCCACCCCAGAAAATGGCGCGTTCATAGAAGCGCCATCTTCTGGCGCTGTATCCAGCTCATCCAGGGCCCTGGTGCGGAGGCTCACTGGGTAATAAAGGGGTTAGGGCCAGCTTTGTATTATCCGCTGGCCCTAAGCCCGAAATTCATGGGGTCACGCCAATATTAGACATGACCGCCATGAATTTCTAGTAAAGTATTTAAAAAAAACACAACACCCAGAATAAAGTCCTTTAATTGAAATAAACACAGAATTCTTTAATGTTCTAAATTAAACCATACTTACCGTCACGCCCATTCCAGCTGAAGCCAACGATCTCCTGCAATAAAAGTAAAATAATAAAGCAACATCATCCTTACCTTTCCATGGTTCCCAGGACAGCTTCAGCTCTGCTACATCGAGATGACAGGCTGGATGCCGTCACAGCCAAACACATGCCTGCGCTTCTCAGTGTCTGCGGGATGACAGGCTGGATGGCAGCGTTCTGCTGCGGTCCAGCCTGCAAGTCTGTACATTTGTACACGCGGATTATATGCGTTTCAATGTGCGGATGGTACCCAGTTCTGGAGGAGAGAAGACTCTCATCCAGACCTGAGTACCATTGTACCTGTGAAAAAAAGAATAAAATAATAAATAAAGTTTATATTTACCTTCTCGCGGGCCGGCCGGCAGCGCTTATCTTCCAGGACCTGAGATGACGTCGCGGTCATGTGACCGCAGGCTGTCTCGCGATATGCCGGCAACCCGGAAGGAGTGCGACAACACACGCGGCAGCACACGCGGCGGGGGATCGGTAAGTATAGCTTTATTTTTTTACGGTCACGCTATTTAAATTCATACCGTTTGCATGACACCCAGCATTCAGTGCCAGTAGCGGTGCCCGCACTGCTCCCGCCACTTTATCCACCTAAATGCTGCGATCGCAGCATTTAGCGAGCGAGCAGAGGGACAAAAGCCCCTCTGCTCTTGGATCGGAGACCCCGCGCTGTTAGCGCAGGGTCCCAATCATTGCCATGGTGACCCGATGTTGTCATGACTAGTGTTGAGCAAATTTGTTATGCATTTCAAATTCGGGGTTCTAGCTTGTTTGCACCAAAAAATCGGCTCCGCCCATGAACATCCCTGATTTGCCATGCTGTCACACAGATGTTGAATGATAATTGAATGAAGTGACGAGTAACCAACCTTGCCCAGCGTGTCGGGATTAACCACCTCCGCAGCTCTCCTGTATATTTCAGGAGTCAGAGGATTGTTTTATGTTGCTTGTTTTGTCTATGTCATAAATGTCTGGTATGATATTGTAAACTATGAGGATCCTTGAATGTGGGACTGAATGATTTTTTATTGACCAATAAGGGACTATGGTCTCTGCTTGATAAGGGATCTCGTTAGGTGTGCTCCTTCACATGTGGTGGAGAGGAAAAATCGGTCCATAAGAGGATCAGGGAAGTGTGATTGCCTATAACAAAGGAATCCTTCACGGTAAGGTAGTACTCTGAGGGTATTAAATTCCTCTGTAAATTGATAAGGGCATCCTCAAAAAAGGGGTAACCGAATGCAGTTTTTAGCCCGAATACAGCAGGGGGATTAATATCAGCGATTGTGCAGTGTGCATTGAGTGACTGATCTATTGTTAAATCGTTTTTGATGAATCAGAATCGTTGTCCTCAGTGTCTGTGTTCTGTTTTGTGTAAGCTCAAGAGAGGGAAAATCATAGTACTTGCAGTTCTTGCTCAGCCGGTATACCCAGACCGGGAAACATATAGTATAAAAAGTAACACTTATTGCAGATATAATTGTCAAGCAGTGCCTTTACAAGGTGTAGAAGGAAAACCTTTGAACTGGGTAGTAAAAACACACCACTACGCCCCCACCTGGGTGACTTCCTTTTTTTGGCCCGGAACTAACCCAGTTGATAGAGAAACTGCAGAGGCAGCTATTTAATAATTGCAGATTACCTCAGGAAATGTTATATGATCATACAGAAATAATTGCAATAGTAGTTGGAGCAGTAGGCTTGGTATTGTTATATGTTTAGTTGTGTGTAAGAATCTCCCTAGCTCACAGGGCTGGAAAATCGGTGTTAGTACTTCCTCAAAGATCCATATTTCAAGGCTCAGAGGAGACTGGGACAGGATCAAATTTAGAGTCTGAGAGGCTCTAGGTGTGCTGAAGAGAGTTCTAAGGTAACTCTGGCACAGTGATTGCAGTCATGGGAACTGGAACCCAGTTCCAGCATGTGAGACAGTGGAGAGACTGAAAGGGAAAGAAGTAGTAGAGGGATGTGAAATAATATTGAGGAAATTTGGTATGGGAAAGTGGGGAAATCTGGAAGAGAAGGAATGGGAGAAATATATCTCCAATTGGGAAGGATGGTTGCAAGATAAAAATAAACTAGATCAGGCTAGGATGTGGTTAGAAGTAGCAAAACGTCTCTCAATGAGTAAACATAAATCAGAGGAAACCAGGCATGGAACTGTCTATGTACTCTATGATAGTTTGAAAAACTCCCCGACCCCTGTAGTGTCTGTACCTGATGTAAATTCTGCACCCCCTTCAGCACCCATGCCTTATCCTGGGTCAATGGGATGGACTTGCAGACATTGTGGTCATCAGAATCCCCCTGGGGATTAATTTTTTCAGGTCCTGTGGGTCTTCACACCCAGGGACAACACCCAGGGTGCCTCTGTTCCCTATGAGGACCACTAGTCATGAACAATTTCAACCTCCTAGGATGGTTGATAATGTTTAGGTACAAGATTCCCCCCAAAACGACATGTATCCCTCAAATTTCCCGCAAAATCAACAGCCACTGCCCAGACCCCTCCATAGGAAACTGGCAATCCAGATGTCTCACTCTGCCCAATTGTCACCCCCCAGGGACCCACATTCACTGTCCCCGTGAAGGGACAAACTGTTTCATTCATGATAGACACTGGAGCAGCCCATACAGTATTAATGCAAGAACATGTTCCAGAGGACATTTTGTCCCCTGATTATGTGACTTGTGAAGGGGTAGAGGGACGACTTACTAAATTACAAATGACTCATCCTCTCCGATTAAATTTGCATGACTTAATTTCAATTGTAACCCAGGTTTTAGTTTTCCCTGATGTGCCTTTTAATTTGCTGGGAACAGATGTGTTGCAGAAAATTGGGACCTGCATAGAATTTACTCCAAATGGCCCCAAGATGACCACCCCCCTGGATGATGACACATTGTGTAGTCTTCTATCCCTAACAATTCCCACAGTTTTAGACAATACAGACTCTAAACCTAATTCCCATCCTGTTTGGCTTGAGAATATACCCAGCCAAATGTGGGCATGTAGCAAACTTGATGTGGGAAAACTACCCATCCCTCCGGTGACTGTAAAACTTAAACCAGGTGCCCAAACCCCCTGTATAAAGCAGTATCCTTTAAGTGCTGCTCAGGATGCGGCAATACATGAGAATATCCAGGAGCTCTTGTTAAGAGGTCTAGTTATTCCTATATCCTCCCTATTTAACATTCCCCTTTACCCAGTCAAAAAGAAAACCCCCTCCTGGACAGCCAGTACCCTATCGTATGGTACATGATCTTAGGGCAGTTAATGCAGTAACTATAGTGGATACTCCACTTGTACCCAACCCCCATACTCTCCTGAATCAGGTCCCCTCCACAGCCACCTGTTTCACAGTGATTGATCTGGCCAATGATTTTTTCTCTGTCTACTTGTCGACGGAGTGCATCTCTTATTTTGCCTTTACCCACAGAGGTGCCCAGTATGCATGGGCAGTCCTTCCTCAGGGAGCTGTTAACTCCCCTTCCATATTTTCCACATCCCTAAATACTGTACTCGATAACTGGTGCCCCTTTGATTCATCCACCATACTCATACAATATGTGGATGACCTTCTCCTTTGCTGCACCACAGACCAGATATGCCAAAAATAAATCTCAATCTCTGCTGATATTCTTAGCAGAACATGGGTGCAAAGCTACAAAAGATAAACTCCAATTGTGCAAGTCCACAGTCACTTTCCTTGGGCATTGCCTGTCTACAGGCATTAAGCATCTCAGCCCAGGGAGGATTGAGGCTATACTAAAAATACCCCTTCCAAGATCTACCAAGTTCCTTCGAGCATTCTTGGGCCTAGTCCAGTACTGCCATCTCTGGATACGAAATGCCTCTAGTATTATGGCCCCATTGTTCCAATGCCTCAAAACTGAGCTTTCACCAGCATTTCACACCCTCAAGCTCACTCTTTCTGCCTCACCAGCTCTAAGTATACAGAATTATGACAAGTTTTTTACTTTGTACTGCCACGAACAGGCTGGACATGCATCTGGTGTCCTTACCCAAGAACATGGTGGTAGGCAGCGCCCTCTAGGGTATTACTCTGTAACCCTAGATCCAGTCATTATGGGGTTTCCTACTTGTGTTAGAGCTGTGGCAGCTGCTTAAGAACTCGGTAAAAAGACAGAGGACATAGTGTTAGGAAGCCCCCTCACACTTCAAGTTCTTCATGCTGTATCTGAAATACTTCAACAGGCTCAGACCCGCCACCTCTCAACACCAAGGTTGACAAAATATGAAGTCTCACTCTTTATTCCCCCATATAACTATCAAACACTGTAATGTTCTAAATCCAGCAACACTACTTCCAGTGGATTTAGAAAAGGGAGGAAAGTATCAGGATGGGGAAGAGGGAGGGACCATGAGCCAAGATCTGCCCCTGTTTTTCAAATTAGCAGATGAGGAAGTTCAGTTTGGTATGGCACATGAACATGATTGTCAGGCATTGATGGAAGCTGAAATAAAGGGCTTGGAAAATATTACTGATATACCACTCACTAACCCCTCTGCTGAGTATTTTGTAGATGGTTCCAGAGCTTGAGACAGTGAACAAGGGTGATTCATCACTGGGTATGCAGTAGTAAACAATGGTAAGGCTACTGGTAAAGGTACAAGAACCACTCCTCTCCAACTGCTCTGCGCAAGAGGCTGAGCTCGCTGCAGCATGTAATATGGGAAAAGTTAAAGAAATTATTAATGCATTTCCTGACTCACAATATGCTTATGGTGTTGCACATGATTTTGGCACCATTTGGCGAAGCCGTAATTTCTTGACCTCTGCTGGCAAGCCTATAAGAAAAGCACAAGCGGTAGAGTAGCTACTCACAGCACTCAACCTTCCCCGAAGGACAGCCATAGTCAAAGTGTCAGCACACACACGGGAACAAACTCCCCTTGCAGTAGGGAATGCCTTGGCCGACCAGGCAGCTAAGGAAGCAGCACGACTGTCTCTGACAGAGATACTGGCTACAGCAGGCGCGGGAACCCCAGGACACTCAGAGTAAGGCAGTGCAGGAAGCGCCCTTTCAAATAAGGAGACATCCCCTGCACTGGTCCCAGTGGCCATGGACCTCAAACTACTGCAAGTCCACCAGACCCAGGCTCCCCTCCACGAGCAGAATGCATGGGTCATAGCGGGCGCCATACAGTCAGTGTCAGGGGTATGGCAGGTATACAAATGTATTTGCCTTCCACGCTGCCTGTTCCCCATGTTGGCTGCCCTTGCAAATTCTCCGGGGCATAGCTCAAAGGGTGTTATGTGTGCAGTGGTGCTACTAAACTGGTGTGCCCCAGGTTGCCGAATATGGCTGCAAAGTATGTTCAAGAATGTCTAGTTTGTGCAAAACATAACCCTGGTAGGCCTATTCGAGTTCCATGGAAATGTACACCAAAACCAGATTACCTATTTCAGAGACTGCAGGTGGACTACATGCAGCTACCTAAGGTGGATAATTATGAATATGCCCTGGTATGCATTGACCTTTTCTCTGAGTGGCTAGAAGCTTGGGTGGTGACTAGTGATGAGCGAGTATGCTCGCTATTGCTCGGTGCTCACCCGAGCATCTCACTGCTCGGCGGGAGCTCGGGTTTCCACCCTGCATGTTTGGCGCTCTTTACAGAGCCAATGAACATGCAGGGATTGCCTGCAACTCAGCTGTAATGCCGTAGCCATGTTGTTTGTGGCATTACAGCGATTGGCTGGCTGCACAGCGTCATAAGGTCTATATCAGACCTGGCCCCGCCATGCTCGTCACAGTCACTCTGGAATCAGACAGTGTAGGGAGAGGTGCTGCTGAGCTAGGGAGAGATTTGCTTGTTTCTAGTTAGTGTAGGTATACCAAACTATATTAGAGACACATATCCATCTCAACAAACAGTCGTTCTGAGGACTAATCCATCTGCAGAGATATTAGGCAGGCAGTGTATATAGGCAGGCAGGGTATATAGCAGACTGCAGTGCACTTAGCACAAGAGACTCCATTCCAGTTTTGTCTGCTGTTGCTGTTACATATTTCTAGAAATAGGCCCAGGTCTCAGGGGCCAGGAATAATTTTTTTTTTAAACTTAATCCTCATTATTTGCTTAAAAAGCAATCCAGAGAACACCGTTGTTCTGCACCATTTGCTTGCTGGCACTGCAGAATACAGCCACGTCCTTTCCATATTACAGCGCTAAAAATCCAGCTACTTAAAACTGTGGTTTGTCCGTCACACGGATCACATATAATTGCGCTGAAAATACTGCCATTTCTAGCCTCCATTTAAAATTTGTTTCAGTGTGTCAGTGAAGCAATTGACACCAGTTTGCTGTTCAAAATAGTTACCTATAGGCCAGCTATTTAAAACCGTGTTTTCTCCGTCACACGGATCACATATACGTTTTTAGAAAACACTGCCATTTCTGGCCTCCATTAAAAAAAATTTCAGTGTGTCAGTGAAGCAATTGACACCAGTTTGCTGTTCAAATAGTTACCTATAGGCCAGCTATTTAAAACTGTGATTTCTCCATCAGACGGATCACATATACATTTTCAGAAAAAACTGCCATTTCTGGTCTCCATTAAAAAAAATTTCAGTGTGTTAGTGAAGTGACGTGCCCCCTGGGCCGTGGGGTACTCGGTGCCGGGCCGGTCGTTGCTAGGGGAGATGTCACAGTGGCGGTGACCCGGTCCGTGACCCAGGGCGGTCAATAAAAGGGGATATTTACAAGGGAATTAAAGTTCTTATATACAGTTCGTGATGCCACCTGTGGTATGCGGCTAAAGGGAGCCGCCGCTGCGGAGCAGGTCCTCTGGAGCTGGTGTTAATGCAGCAGAGTTGTTTTAGCTCTCCACATGTAGAGCTTAGCTCCAGGGCAGGAAATGGTGATGATATAGATGTTGCTGTGCAGTGTAGTGCAGGGGATGATGGCGCAGCAGTAATAATTCACAGAGACAGTGGGGTGCAGTCTTCCGGATTTACTCACAGTTCTCACTTTGCTCCTGGTTACAACTGCAGATCATAACTTCCCACGTCATCCTGTGCTTACTCAGGGAGGGGTTCAGCCAACCCTCAGGTACCTCCAGAGTACATAACAGGACCCCCTTCTGTGTGTTCCTTCTGGTCGTCTCCCTGCACCTCACACCTAATGTCCCAATCCAGTGACCGCGGACCTTGTCGGGCGACGTCTTCTCTGTCCCCTGGGTCCTCTATGGCCACCTTCTCGGTGAGATAGATGTGGCTTGTGGCTGCAGCACCTAAAATTCTGCAGCCTCCAGTTACCTAGTTGAATATTGCAATTCTCACTAGTTAGGGGCCGGTCCCCTCTGCGACCCGATCCCTCCACCGCCTGGTAGACTCGGGCGTACGGGTGGCCTCCAGCATTGCCCATACCCATGGGATCCTTTCTTCACTCCTGGAGCCTTCTCTCTGCTCCCGTTCCTTCCTCCTCTCCTTCTCCTGGGCCTCCTCACTCAGGCCCGTGCTTCCCTGAGCAGAGCTCCTCCCAACTCGTCCTCTGACTCAATCTCCTCAGAACTCCCTCTAGAATGTTCCACCCTCTCTTTTATATCACTTCTTACTGAGCTCCCCTGAACTTCTTCCTCCACCCACACCCACTACATGGTTCCCCCTATTTTGGTTCCCCCCACTCCAGCCAGGGACAGGGCTCAGCAGAGGAGCAGCGCATCTTGCCCCTCCTGCTGGTCTGGAGTAGTGTAGTGTTGGATGCAGGTGTTAGGGTCCCGGGCAGTACTCCTTCCTTACCTGAGAGTGAGATACCACACCTCTGGGTGAGATGCAGTACCTCTGTGTCGACTGAACCCACAGAGGTACCACAGAAGCAATTGACACCAGTTTGCTGTTCAAAATAGTTACCTACAGGCCAGGTATTTAAAACTGTGGTTTGTCCGTCACACAGATCACATATAAGTTCACTCCAAATTCAGTCATTTGTAGTGAGCGTGGAAGATATTGTTCTCCATTTAAAATGGACAAGGCGCGTAGCAAGGGATGGGGAACTGGACGTGATGGTGATGGTGCATGCAGAGGCCGAGGCCGTGGACAAGCTGAAATTGTGCCACAACAAATACCCACATCTGCTAGCTCGACCTTCCTGTCCCAATTAATAGGGGACCGTAGAACACCACTATTGAACACAGAGCAGTGTGAAAAGGTTATTGGTTGGATAGCAGATAATGCTTCCAGTCAATTAGCCACCACCACCACCAGTAACTATGAGTCTGGACCGCATATTCCTCACCCTGAACCTTCTTCCTCCCGCCATGCCGAGTGCCCGGAGACAACTGATCCCACACTTGGACACTCCGAAGAGCTGTTCACTTTTCCATTTATAAATTCGTGCCTCTCGCCCGGTCCACTTGAAGCGGGGCAAGAGTAGATCGCATATAGTGATGCCCAAATATTTGAGCAGCCACGGTCACACAAAGGCGACGGTGGTAAAGTGTCACAAGAGGTGGACGATGATGAGACACAATAGCCAGAAAGTCAGGAGGAGGACCAGAGTGCGGAAGTGGACGACGAGGTGGTGGATGATATAGTAGCTGACCCAACCTGGCAGGAGGACATGCAGAGCGAGGACAGCAGCACACAGGGGGAGGGCATCTGAAAACGCTGGCGGCAGAGGTCATAGTTCATTGGACAACCAAGGACTACAGGCAAGAGAGACGCAACTCCAATCCAGCTGAGGCAGGGGAACACTGTCAAAGTTCTGGGAGAATTTTCTCAGCCCCTCCCATCGCACAAGCCCTGAGGTGTCGGGTACTCTCACAAGGAGTGCAAAGTTTGGGAAGATGCTGAGGGAGTACCTTGCCGACTGTACCAACATCCTCTGTTATTCCTAGTGCATTATAATTATTGGGTATCCAAGGTGGATGCGTGGAATGAATAGTGATGAGCGAGCACTAAAATGCTCGGGTACTCGTTGCTCAGGTCGAGCAAATTGGAATACTCGGGTGCTCGACCCGAGCAACGAGCCCAATATAAGTCTATGGGAAACTTTCAGGTGGCCCCCCCCGGCGGTCTGCAGAGGGCGTAAAAATTGCCCAAATTGATGGGAACAGTGCTCAAATGACATGGGAACAGCATGGGGAAGACCCCTGGAAGCGTTTCTGACTCCCAGGTCACTGCTGTTAACAACGTTGTCAGAGTATTACACCACTTTTACGGAACCAAAATGGATTTTCCTGGGAAATATGTTAAGGAACATGCTTTCCAGGGTAATGACTTGTATAGAAGGCAAAATAAATAACCAAAACCAAAAATACTCCTCCACACCTTGGGCTATGTTCACACGTTGCGTTTTTGATGCGTTTTTGCACTTTTGCATTGCTTTCAACCAAGACAAATGCATTCACCAGGAAATGTAATTTTAACATTTTACAACCTTATCTGGCCATGTGGTGTGTGACACATCATCAGATACATGCATACAGTGCTGAAAAGACATGGGAACAGCATGGGGAAGACCTCTGGAAGCATCTCTGACTTCCAGGTCACTGCCTAAAAGTGTGCCCATCATAAGTGATCCTTGGCGCATGCGAAGATGCCTGTCATTGCAGACTTGCAACAATCGCCGTCCACGTCCTTGTCCCTGACTGCAGCGTTCAGTTGTCCCTACCAAATTCCTTGGAATGCAAGCGCAAGTATGCAGGCAGCCAGCCACCCACCCACCCACAGGCTGCAATACTATACTGCCAAATTTTTGACAGCTGCTTGCACTTGAAATGTGGCCTATTAAGCTCGTGGAGGCGGAAGCTTTTCACAACCTCATGCCAGCGGCGGCCAGGTGTCCATACTCGGTCCTCAGCCGCCACTATATTTTCCGGTATCGCCTCCGCCTTCCACAAGCACGGGTCCCACAACATTACCCGTGCCCTATCTACCCTGCATGCCATTTCTCACAGGAAGTCCTGTAATGCAGCTTGTTGCAGAAGCAATGGCAGCCCGTCCAACATCAACTTACCCTTGTCGGTGGTGCTTTGACACACACACACATCTTTCTTTGTGCATTTAATTTCTTGAACACAGAGTTGGACAATGGCCTGATCTGTAATGCGGTTTGAGAAATAACATGCATAAGCATGGCCGATCCGCATTAAAAAAGCAGACATAGAGTGTCCGGGAACCTTCCACCACACTTTTCTTAGCCAGGGCTGCTTTTCGGCAGGGTTGGCCGGGCCCACCAGAGAACCGGAGACTCCTCCGGCGGGCCCTGGCTTCTCCTTCAGGAGAGTTCATAGTGCCGAGGTGAGTTCATGATGGTGATAGAGGCCACCATCTGCTTAGTTTTCTGTTACTTGGAATGCAAGTGCAAGTATGCAGCCAGCCACCCACCCACCCACAGGCTGCAACACTAAACTGCCAGATTTCTGGGCAGATTTTTGCACTTGAAATATGGCCTTTTAAGCTCATGGAGACGGAAGCTTTTCACAACCTCATGCCGGCGGCGGCCAGGTGTCCATACTCGGTCCCCAGCCGCCACTATATTTCCCGGTATCGCCTTCGCCTTCCACAATCATGGTCCCCACAACATTACCCGTGCCCTCCCCAGTGCACTTTCTGGGAAGGACTGCCTAACCACAAACACGTGGACAGGTGAATGGGGCCAGGGACGGTACAGAGCCTGTCCACAACTTTTTTTTGCTGACTGTTGCATTTAGCTTGGTGAAAGGACTGGCATAGAGGGAAACCCTATCAACCCTGCATGTCATTTCTCACAGGAAGTCCTGTAATGCAGCTTGTTGCAGAAGCAATGGCAGCCCGTCCAACATCAACTCGCCCTTGTCGGTGGTGCTTTGACACACACACATCTTTCTTTGTGCATTTAATTTCTTGAATACAGAGTTGGACAATGACCTGATCTGTAATGCGGTTTGAGAAATAACATGCATAAGCATGGCGATCCACATTAAAAAAACAGCCATACAGTGTCTGGGAACCTTTCCACACACTTTTCTTAGCCAGGACTGCTTCTCGGCAGGGTTGGATGGTCCCACCAAGGAATCCTCTGGTGTGCCTTGGCTTCTTCCTCAGGAAAGTTCATGATAGTGCTAACTTTGCAGCTCTTGAGCAGGGAAGAAAGGTTAGCCCTCAGATTCAAATCCTCTGGTGGGCACAATGTTTTTCAATCTGAAACAGCTTTTCAGTGGGAGTTGTATTTCACCACAGCCATATTCTTTAGCTCGGTGAAAGGACTGGCATAGAGGGAAATCGTATCTACCCCGGCTGTCATTTCTCCATCACCAGGTTCCGCCCATTGTCACACACGACCATGCCTGGCAGTATGTTCAGCGATGAGAGTCACAGATCAGGCTACTGTGTTACAGCTTTCAACAACTCTGCAGCGCTGGGCGATTTGTCAATTAAGCATTAAGCATGTTATCTTCAGCACAGCCTGTTGCCACTTGGCCAAGGCAGTGCTGCAGTGCTGTCAACTTGTGACTGATGTGGTCATTTCGGAGATGGAGGAGGAGGTGCATGAGCTGAACAATGTGATTACATTGTTGTTAAATTGGTAACGCTGTTTTTTATACTAAAGAAAGATCCTATTGTTTTGTTTTTTTATCTTTTTTTTAAGACAAATGCATTCACCGGGAAACGTCATTTTAACATTTTACAAACTTAGCTGGCAATATGTTGTGTGACACATCATCAGACACTTCCTGTTTTATTTATGATGGAGGGACTCTGAAAGTCATAAAGCCTATTTTTATAGGGACATCAGACGGCCCTTACTATTCTTAAAAGGCCAGCAGTCGGCCCTATCTATTGTTAGAGAGCCATCAGCTGGTTATGCTTTGTTGTTCCCATTATTAACAAGTGGGTCTCCTATACTGTTATTGAGTATCCAGTGACTGCAAGGGCTGCCAAAAAATTGGACGCAACCCAATACCCCTTTGGAGAGACATAGAGGAGGGTCTCAGTAAAAAAAATGTTCCCGTTATAAAGGAGCGGGTTTCCTATAAGTGGTAATGCCCATGCTGTGACTGCAAGGGCTGCCAAAATTTGTGAAAAACCCCACTAAGAATTTAAAGACACATGGAGCAGGGCCACAGTAGCAAGGTATGACATGTTCCCATTCGAAAGGAGAGAGTCTGCTATACAGTTATAGAGTATTCAGTGAGTCCAACGGCAGGCAATTTTAGGAAAAACCCCACTAAGAATTTAAAGACACATAGAGCAGGGTCACAGTAACGACAAATTCCCTTTAGAAAGTTGAGAGTTTCCCATAGTGTTGGCCTATGCAGTGAATGCAAGGGCTGCCAAAAATTTGGAGGTACTTCAATGCCCCTTGGAAGAGACGTGGAGGAGGGCCTCATAAAAAAATGTTCCCATTAGAAAGGAGCGGGCCTCCTATACTTGTAATGCCCATGAACTAAGTGTATGGGCTGACAAACATTTACCCCTGGGGGGTATACATGAACATACTGTATCAAAAAATTTTTTTACGGGCATCATAAACACCCTTTAAAAAAATTAGGTGGGTGTTACATCACGGACCACAGTCACCCTGGTGATATGGTGGTGGAGGATGAAGAGAAGGAGGAGGACAAGAGCAAATAGCCAAAATCAGAAAGCGTATACCCATGTGTGGGTGTGAAAAGGTGCATGGGAATACATCTCTCAAGAAAAGACACTGGATTGGAGTTTATGTTACGCTGCTATCATTCGGTGGTGTTGAGAAGTCTGGCCCAATCCAGCCCTTGTTCATTTTTAGAAGAGTCAGTCTGTCAGCATTTTCAGTTGACAGGCGGATGCGCTTATCAGTTATAATTCCACCAGCGGCACTAAAACCCGCTCTGATAAAACGCTGGCGGCAGGGCAGGCCAAGACCTCCAAGGCATAGAGAGCCAGTTCATTCCACGTATCCAGCTTGGATACCCAACAATTATAAGGCACAGCGGAATCACGGAGGACGTTGGTATGGCCGGCAAGGTACTCCCTCATCAACTCTCCCAGAACTTTGACAGCGTTCCCCTGACTCTGCTGGATTGAAGTTGTGTCTCTCTCGCCTGTACTCCTTGGTTGTCCAACGAAGTGTGGCCTCTGCCGACAGCGTTTTCAGATGGGAATTTTTTTAATAGTTCTGCAACAAGGGCCTTCTGGTACAGCCCCATTTTTGTAGACCTGTCCGCCTCAGGAATAAGAGATATAAAGTTGTCCTTGTAGCGTGGGTCTAGAAGTGTCACCAACCAGTAATGACTGTCACCCAAAATTTTGAGAATGCGAGGGTCATGGGAAAGGCAGCGTAACATAAACTCAGCCATGAGTGACAGACTACTAACAGGCAAGACGTCCGTGTCCTCACCAAGAGGATGACTGACCATGCTCTCCTCCTCCTCTCTGTCCTCTGGCCATCCACGCTGAACAGACGGTATAACAGCTGTGCACGTAGTACCGTCTATAGTGTATGAAACAAGCTACTGTCCTTCCTCCTCCTCTTCCTCATTGTCAGCCAATCCACGTTGGGATAAGATGAGGCTTGGCTGTGTGTAATTACCCTGTATGGTTCCTTGCTCCATCTCATCGTGCTCCGCCTGCAATGCATCCTCTTTGATTGAGAGCAGATAGCATTTCAGAAGACAGAGAAGCGGGATGGTGATGCTAATTATGGCGTCATTGCCGCTCACTATCTTGGTGGAGTCCTCAAAGTTTTGGAGGATGGTACATATGTCTGACATCCATGTCCACTCCTGAGGTTTTATGTGTGGAGTCTGAACTGAATACCGACGGCCTTGTTGATGCTGTTACTCAACAACTGCCCTCTTCTGCTCACAAATCCTTCCCAACATCTGCAGTGTAGAGTTCCAACACGTGGGGACATCACACACCAGTCTCTGAGCCGGAAGCTGCAAACGCTGCTGAAACACGGCAAGGGCGGCGGAAGCTGTAGCTGACTTTCTAAAATGGGCACACAGGCGGCGTACTTTAACAAGCAGATCCGGAAGCTCCAGGTAGGATTTGAGAAACCGCTGAACCACGAGGTTAAGCACATGGGCCAGGCATGGTACGTGTGTGAGCTCGCCTCGCCTCAGAGCCGCCACCAGGTTCCGGACGTTGTCACACATGATCATGCCTGGCTGTGGGTTCAGCGGTGTGAGCCACAGATCTGCCTGCTCTTTCAGAGCTGTCCACAACTCTTCTGCATTGTGCGTTTTTTCACTTAAGCATATTATCTTCAGCACAGCCTGTTGCCGCTTGGCCGAGGCAGTGCTGCAGTGCTTCCAGCTTGTGACTGATGTGGTCATTTCGGAGATGGAGGCTGAAGAGGAGGACGAGGCTGAGGAGGATGAGGTGCAGGAGCTGTGGACCATGGGGGCAACGCTGATAGACCTAGGGCCCACAATCCTTGGCGTCGGGAGGACGTGTTCCGTCCCAAGGTCTGACTGGGTCCCGGCTTCCACTATATTAACCAAGTGTGCCGTCAGCGAGATGTACCATCCCTGCCCACAAGCACTTGTCCACGTGTCCATGGTTAGGTGGACTTTACCGGTAACTGCGTTGTTGAGAGCATGGCTAATGTTTTGGGATACGTGCTTGTGTAATGCGGGGACGGCACACCGGGGGAAATAGTGGCGGCTGGGGACCGAGTACCGAGGGACGGCCGCCCCCATCAGGTTGCGGAATGCTTCCGTCTCCACGAGCTTAAAAGGCAACATTTCGAGCGCAAGCAGTCGTGAAATGTGAGAATTTAGTAGTGTGGCCTGTGGGGCGTTGGCTGCGTATTTGCGCTTGCGTTCCAAGGACTGGGGTATGGACAATTGAACGCTGCACTGGGACAAGGACATGCACGTGCTTCCTGATGCTGCTACTTGAGAGTGTGCAAAGACAGGTGCAGGGCAGAAGGCATCTTCGCACGCGCCATGGACAGGGGATTGGCTTGCATCCACAACAGCGGAAGAAGCAATGGTGCCACCCGCAGACACTGTTCGGCCCACAAAGTCGGGTGCTTTGCTGCCATGTGCCTGATCATTCTGTTGGTGATCATGCTGGTCTTTTTGCCACCCCTGCTTATAATGGCCTGGCAGGTGGTGCAAATGGCCTTTTTGGAGTTATCGGCAGAGTCTTTAAAAACAACTAGACTCGGGAAGACCTAACAGTTGTACTGGCAACTTCCTTCGTGTTGGTGTTACGGGGAACGGTTGCCTGCCTTCTGTCTGTGGCCACCACACTGCTTCTTCCTGCCTGTTGGGGAGCTCTGCCTCCCTCCCCCAGGGTGCTGCTGTCCTCGCTCTGCATGTCCTCCTGCCAGGTGGGGTCAATCACTAGATCATCCACCACCTCATCTTCCACTTCCACACCTTGGTCCTCCTCCTGACTTTCTGGCAATTGTGTCTCATCATCGTCCACCTCTTGTGACACTTTCCCACCGTCGCCTTCGTGTGACCGTGGCTGCTCAAATATTTGGGCATCGCTACACGTGATCTCCTCTTGCTCCGCTTCAAGTGGACCGGGCAAGAGGCCCGAATCTATAAATGGGAAAGTGAACAGCTCTTCAGAGTGTCCAAGTGTGGGATCAGTTGTCTCTGGGTACTCAGCATGGTGGGAGGAAGGAGGATCAGGGTGAGGAATATGCGATCCAGACTCACGGCTACTGAGACTTGACCGTGTGGAAGAGAGGGTGGTGGTGGTGGTAGCTAAGTGACTGGAAGCATTATCCGCTATCCAACTTTCCTGTGCCAGATACTAGGGGACCGCAGAACACCAATATTGAACACAGAGCAGTGTCAAAAGGTTATTGGTTGGATAGCAGATAATGCTTCCAGTCACGTAGCCACCATCACCACCACCACCCTGTCTTCCACAAGGTCAAGTCTCAGTAGCCATGAGTCTGGACTGCATATTCCTCACCCTGATCCTCCTTCCTCCAACCATGTCGAGTGCCCGGAGACAACTGATCCCACACTTGGACACTCAGAAGAGCTGTTCACTTTTCCATTTGTAGATTCGGGCCTCTCGCCCAATCAGCTTCAAGCAAGTCAAGAGGAGAATGCGTGCAGCGATGCACAAATATTGGAGCAGCCACGGTCACATGAAGGCGACGGTGGGAAAGTGCAATTACTGTCCCAAGAGGTGGATGATGATGATGATGAAACATAATTGCCAGAAAGTCAGGAGGAGGACCAGGGTGCGGAAGTGGAAGACGAGGTGGTGGATGATATAGTAACTGACCCAACCTGGCAGGGGGACAGCAGCACACAGGGGAAGGGAGGAGTAGCACCACAACAGACAGGAAGAAGCAGTGTGGTGGCCACAAACAATAGGTGGGAAAGCGTTCCTCGTAACGCCAACACGACGGAAGTTGCCAGTACAACTGTTAGATCTTCCTGAGTCTAGTTATTTTTTAAAGACTCTGCAAATAACCCCAAAAAGGCCATTTGCACCACCTGCCAGGTCAGCATCAGCAGGGGTAGCAAAACTAGCAGCCTGACCACCACCAGCATGATTAGGCACATGGCAGCAAAGCACCAGACTAAGTGGGCCAAACCCCAGGGTCCAGCAACAGTGTCTGAGGGTGACACCACTGCTTGTTCCGCAGTTGTGTGTGCACGCCAATCCCCTGTTTTGGCGCACGCCAAGATGCCTCCCTCTCTGCACACTGTCGTTGCACACTCTCAGTTAGCACCATCAGCTTGTAGACAGGGACGGTACATCTCACTGATGGCACACTGGATTAACATAGTTGAAGCCGGGACTCAGTCTGACCTTGGGACGGAACACGTACTCCCAACTCCAAGGATTGCGGGCCCTGAGTCAATCAGGGTTGCCCCCACATTCTACAGCTCCTGCACCTCCTCCTCCTCCTATTCAGCCTCCATCTCTGAAATGATTACATCAGTCGCAAGCTGGAAGCACTGCAGCACTGCCTCAGCCAAACAGCAACAGGCTTTGCTGAAACTAATATGCTTAGGTGACAAACCGCACAATGCTGAAAAGTTGTGGATAGCTCTGAAAGAGCAGGCTGATCTGTGGCTGACACCGCTGACCCTACAGCAAGGCATGGTCATGTGTGACAATGGCCGGAACCTGGTGGTGGCTCTGAGGCGAGCTCACACATGTACCATGCCTGGCCAATGTGCTTAACCTCGTGGTTCAGCGGTTTCTCAAAACCTACCGGATCTGTCAGATTTGCTTGTCAAAGCACGCCACCTGTTTTCCCATTTTAGAAAGTCAGCTACAGCTTCTGCCACCCTTGCCATGCTTCAGCAGCGTTTGCATCATCCAGCTTACCGACTGATCTGCGATGTCCCCAAGCGTTGGAACTCTACATTTCAGATGGTGGGAAGGATTTGTGAGCAGAAGAGGGCAGTTGTTGACTACCAGCATCAACAAGGCCATCGGTATTCAGGTCAGACTCCACACATAAAATCTCTGGAGTGGGCATGGATGTCAGACATTTGTACCATTCTCCAAAACTTTGAGGACTCCACCAGGATGGTGAGCGGCAATGACGCCATAATTAGCATCACCATCCCGATTCTCTGTCTTCTGAAACGCTCTCTGCTCACAATCAAAAGGATGCATTGCAGGCAGAGCACGATGATGAGATGGAGCAAGGAACCATACAGGGTGATTCCACACAGCCCAGCCTCATCTCATCCCAATGTGGATTGGGTGACAATGAGGTAGAGAAGGAGGAGGAAGAACAGGAGCCAGTTTCCTGCGCTATAGATGGTACTACCTGCACAACTGTCATACCGCCAGCATGGATGGCCTGAGGACAGGGAGGAGGAGGAAGAGGCGGAGGATGAGGAGGAGAGCATGGTCAGTCGTCCTGTTGGTGAGGACACGGAAGTCTTGCCTCTTTGTAGTCTGGCACATATCATAGATAGAATCATAGAATCATAGAATCATAGAATGGTAGAGTTGGAAGGGACCTCCTGGGTCATCTGGTCCAACCCCCTGCTCAAAGCAGGATTCACTAAATCATCTCAGACAGATGTCTGTCCAGCCTCTGTATGAAGACGTCCATTGAAGGGGAACTCACCACCTCTCGTGGCAGCCTGTTCCACTCATTAATCACCCTAACTGTCAAAAAGTTTTTTCTAATATCTAATCTGTGTCTCCTCCCATTTAGTTTCATCCCATTGCTTCTAGTCTTTCCTTGTGCAAATGAGAATAAAGATGATCCTTCTACAATGTGACAGCCCTTGACATATTTGTAGACAGCTATTAAGTCTCCTCTCAGTCTTCTTTTTTGCAAGCTAAACATTCCCAAATCCTGCAACCGTTCCTCATAGGACATGGTTTGCAGACCAGTCACCATTCTGGTCGCTCTTCTCTGAACTTGCTCCAGTTTGTCTATGTCTTTTTTAAAATGTGGTGCCCAAAACTGTACACAGTATTCCAGATGAGGTCTGACCAAAGAGGAGTAAAGACCGATAATGACTTCACGTGATCTAGACTGTATGCTTCTGTTAATACATCCCAGAATTGTATTTGCCTTTTTTGCTGCTGCATCACACTGTTGACTCATGTTCAGTCTATGATCTATTAGTATACCTAAGTCTTTTTCACATGTACTGTTGCTTAGCTCTATTCCTCCCATTCTGTATATGCTTTTTTCATATTGTATATGGCTGAGTTTATGTTACGCTGCCTTTCCCGTGACCCTCGCGTTGTCCAAATTTTGGGTGACAGTCATTACTGGTTGGTGACACTTCTAGACCCACGCTACAAGGAGAACTTTCTGTCTCTTATTCCCTTGCAGGACAGGCCTAATAAAATGGGGCAGTACGAGAAGGTCCTTGTTGCGGAATTATTTAAAAAATTCCCATCTGAAAACGCTGGTGACAGAGGTCAGCAGTTCGTTGGACAACCAAGGAGTACAGGCAAGAGAGACACAAATGCAATCCAGCAGAGGAAGGGGAACACTGTCAACGGTCTGGGACAGTTTTCTCAGACTCTCCCATCGCACAGGCCCTGAAGCGTGGGGTATTCTCCCAAGGAAGGAAAGTTTCGGAAGATGGTGAGGGAGTACCTTGCCGACCACACCAACGTCCTCCGTGATTCCGCTCTGCCTTATAATTATAGGGTATCCAAGCTGGACACATGGCATGAACTGGCTCTCTAAGCCTTGGAGGTCCTGGCCTGCCCTGCCGCTAGCGTTTTGTCAGAGCGGGTTTTTAGTGCCGCCGGTGGAATTATAACCAATAGGTGCATCCGCCTGTCAACTGAAAATGCTGACAGGCTGACTCTTATAAAAATGAACAAGGGCTGGATTGAGGCAGACTTCTCAACACCACCGAATGATAGCAGCGTAACATAAACTCAAATACAGTGTCTTTTTTTTGGGACGTCTAACTCTATTCACACCCCGACATGGGTATATTCTTCCTGATTTTGTCCATTTGCTCTTGTCCTCCTCCTTCTCCACATCCTCATCCTCCACCACCAAATTACCAACATATCTACGTCTCTTGCAAGGGGCATTGTAGTTCCTCCAAATTTTAGCATCCACTGCTTCACTGTATAGGTAAACAGTATAGGAGACATACTTCCTAATAATGAAAGCATTTTTTGCAGGAGGCCCTCCAACCTCTACTTCTCTTGCAAGGGGCATTAAAGTTCCTCCAAATTTTTTGGCAGCCATTGCAGTCACTGCATACGCAATAACAGTATAGGAGACCCAATCATTAATAATGGGGATAACAAAGCATAGCCGACTGCTGGCCCTTTAAGAATAGTAAGGGCCGCCTGTTGGCCCTATAAAAATAGGCTTTGTGACTTTCAGAGTTCCTCTATCATAAATGAAACAGGATGTGTCCGATGATGTGTTACACACCTCATGGCCAGATAAGGTTGTAAAATGTTAAAATGACATGTTAAAATGACATTTCCCAGTGAATGTATTTGTCTTGGTTGAAAGCAATGCAAAAGTGCAAAAATGCATCAAAAACGCTACGTGTGAACATAGCCCAAGATGTGGAGGAGAATTTTTGTTTTTGGTAATTTATTTTGCCTTCTATACAAGTCATTACCCTGGAAAGGATGTTCCTTAACATATTTCCCAGGAAAATAAATTTTGTTTTTGTATGTTTTATTGTGAATCTGTAAAAGTGGCGTAATACCTCTGACAACGTTGTTGACAGCAGTGACCTGGGAGTCAGAAATGCTTCCAGGTGTCTTCCTCATGCTGTCCCCATGTCATTAGAGCACTGTTCCCATCGATTTTGGCATTTTTTAGGCCCTCTGCAGACTGCAGGGAGAGCCGCCGGAAAAACGCTGGAGTTTCCCATAGACTTACATTGGGCTCGTTACTCATTCTGAGCACTCGAGCATTCCAATTTGCTCAACTCGAACAACGAGTACCCAAGCATTTTAGTGCTCGCTCATCACTAATCTTAAGGCATTGTGTCAGCGGAACCTTACTGTGGAGGAATACTGCTCCCAGTTTCGTAGGTGGGCCATAGAGATTGGGGGGAGCGGTACCGCTCTTCGTAGTAATTTCCTGTCTGGGCTTAATGAACATATTAATGATATGCTAGTGCACCCCTCTCCTCCCTGGTCATTGGAGGCCGCCATGACTTTATCTGTGCTATTTGATCAGAGAAAATGAGAGAGATGTTGGGAAAAATTGTCCCTCGGGCGGAGTTCACTCATATCCTCTGCCGGTCCTAAACCTGGGGGAGAACCCATGCTGCTCGGTGGAGTTGGTACCTCTCGGGAGTCAAGGCAGCAAAGATGGCATCGGCAACAGTGTCTTTTATGTGGTTCCTCATGTCATCTGGTTAGTGAATGTCCACGTCTGGAGTCGGCGGGAAAACAACCGCACCTAGACGGGTTCTGGGATCCACAGTTAGGTGCTCAGGGGTATCCCTAGCAAAGAAATTGCTTTTACCCATTGTTATCACGTTGAGCAGTAAGAGTGTGGAGGGTTATGCTTTTGTTGATTGCAAAGCTGAGAAGTTTTTAAATGCTGATGTGGCCAAGGAGTTGGAGGTTCCTCTTATCTCCTTGGATGCTTCTATAATATTATCTTCTCTTGATAATTCTCCCCATGCCCAGAGTATTGGGTATCGCACCAATGAACCGCTATCTATCACCACAAGTTGTCTGCATAAGGAAGAGGCGTTCTTTTTTATTTTCCAGGATCTTCCTACTGCTGTGGTGTTTGGTCCCCCTTGGCTTTGCACTCATAACCCTATTATTGACTGGCAAAGGGGGGATATTGTTAAGTTGTCCTCTAACTGCCACTTCCTTTGTATTATCAAGCCTCCTAAGGTAGTAGGTTCCACCTCCCAGGTCCCATGGTATGTGGCAGAATTCCCACATGTGTTCTCCGAAGAGGCCTCCCAGAAATTACCTCCACATATAACTTATGACTGTTCCATCCAGCTCATTGAGGGGCGCAAAATTACCTAAGGGCAGAATTTTTAACCTGTCTGAACCCAAGAGACAAGCCATGAGGGAATATATTCCAGAAAATTAAAAAAATGTTTTTTTTCTGCCCTTCTAAGTCCCCGGTTGGACCAGGGTTCTTTTTTGTGGCCAAAAAGGATGGCGGTTTGAGACCGTGTATTGACTATCGTGAGCTCAAGCGCATAACTATACGTAATTAGTACCCTCTTCCACTCATCCCTGACCTCTTTAACCCACTGGTGGGGGAAAGTTGGTTTACTAAGCTGGATCTCCGGGGGGGCTTATAATCTTGTTCGCATTAAGGAGGGGGAAGAGTAGAAAACGGCCTTCAATACCCCCTAGGGTCACTATGAATATTATGTCATGCCCTTTGGGCTCTGTAGTGCTCCAGCGGTGTTTCAAGCACTTGTAAACTATATTTTCCGTGATCTCTTGGTTATTTCTGTTATTGTTTACATTGATGTTATCCTCATCTTCTCCAGGGACCTGTCTGCACATAGGAACCATGTGCGCACCATCCTGAAAAGGTTGGAGGACCATTTTCTTTATGTCAAAAAAGAAAAATGTGTTTTCGAAGTGCAGGAGTTGGGGTTCCTGGGACTCTTTTTTTCCCCCAAGGAGTTTTGAATGGACCCCAAGAAAGTGAGGGCAGTGTTGGAGTGGGCACAACCCGTTAATTTCAAGGGATTGCAGCGTTTTTTGGGGGTTTTGCCAATTATTATTGAAGGCTTAATAACGGTTTTTCCAAGGTGGTAAAACCCCTCACCGATCTTACCCATAAGGGGGGGAAAATGGGTCTAATTGAGGCCGTTAATATACTTAAAAAGGCCTTTTCCTCCATTCTTGTTTTGGTCCTGCCTGATGTCAATAGGCCTCTGAGGTAGGGGTGGGAGCTGTGCTCTCCCCGGATTCTACCACTCTAACGCATTTGAGGCCTTGTGCGTTTTTTTCTTGGAAATTCTCTCCTCCAGAGCTGAGTTATGACATTGGCAATCGTGAACTTCTTGCCATAAAGTTAGCTCTGGAGGAGAGGAGGCATCTCCTTGAGGGAGCTAAGCACCCATTCACAATGTTTACTGCCCATAAGAATCTGGTTTTCTTAGAGAATGCTAAGAGGCTGAATTCGAGACTAGCCCGATGGGCATTGTAGTCTTTTTTGTCAACTTAGCTTGGGTGGTGGTTAAGGCTCAGGGGATTGCTCTGTCCAGCACACCTCATGATAAGTTATTTGTTCCTGTGCTGTTACGGTTGGGCTTGCTCAGAGTGTCATGACTCATAGGGTTCTCATAAATATTGTCTCTGATCGTGGGTCCCAGTTCGTTTCCAGATTCTGGAGGGTTTCGTGTAAACGCCTCGGGTCTAAACTCTCTTTTTCATCTGCATACAATCCACAAACTAATGGGCAAACGGAGCGAACCAACCAGTGTCTTGAGTCCTATCTAAGATGTTTTTGCTCTCATACTCATCATGATTGGGTATCATACTTTGCCCTGGCAGAGTTTGCCCTAAACAGACACCATGAGGGTTTGGTGATGTCTCCCTTCTTTTGTAATCTAGAATACCATCCCATCCTATGTCCCCTTGTTTTGAGGGAGATGATGATGTCCTTCCAGCAGTCTCTGCTACTACCCACTGCCTCTGGAAGGTTTGGGGGGAGGCCCGTATCCATCTCAAGAAAGCACGGGAGAGCGGGAGAGTATGAAGAGGCAGACTGATAAGCGTCGTCAGCAAGGTTGCAATCCCAGAATGGGGGACAGAGTTTGGGTGTCCACTAAGAATCTCAAGATTAAGGTACCATCTCCTAAGTGCACACCCAGGTTTATAGGACAATTTCCCATTATCAAGCTGTCAATAAAATGACTTTTTGGGTAGGACTGCCTTCCTCTATGTGGGTCCCCAATGTTTTTCACAAGACATTATTAAAGAAGGTGGTTACTCTGCTTGTGACCCAGGATCCTCCTCCTCCTATTCTGGTTGATAATACTGAAGAATATGAGATAGAATGTATTATGGACTCTCGTAGAGTTCAGAACTCCATTCAATATTTCATTCATCGGAACGGGTACAGTCCTGAGGAGAGGTTTGGGGTTTCAAAAAGTAATATACATGCCCATTGTCTCATTGCTGAGTTCCATAAGAGGTTTCCGGACAAGGTGGGTGGTGAGAGCCCAGAGGTCTCTCCTAGAGAGAGGGGTACTGTTACGAATCGTAGTTCTATGCCAACTGGTAATGGAGCTGATCCGGTATGGCGCCACTCAGGTCACAGGCGCGACCTGACCCGGGAGGCGGAGTTACTACAGTATGTGTGCAGGGAAATTGTCCCAATCTTGTGGAGCATCGAGTTTTGATGTTGTGGGATGTGTGAGGACATGGATCACTGTATCCCTTATTGATTTCTCTGCCCAGGGAAGATGGGACACTTTCTTCCCTGGTTGCCAAGCAACCCAGAATGCTGTTTTGTTTGGCAAAAAGTAGTGGTGGGATTTTGTCTAGCCGGCTGTTAAAGCAAGCAGAGGGTGGCTGTCTGGTGATGATTGGGAGGTAGTCAGCACCTAATCCAGCTCCCTGCTCAGTCCTTTGCTGTTTATTGCAGTTTCCCATGTGTTTCGTGGTTTGTGGTGTTAGCATTAGGTTTTTCTATTACAGCAGGGTTTTCTCATTTGGTTACACTTTCTGGGGTTCGTGCAAAGGTACTCACCTGGTCCTGGGCACCAGCCACGTCACCAGACGTCAGCTGTCTGGCGACAGTGGGCCTAGGAAGGGCTCTGCTAAAATCCTTCTTCCATTTAATGGGAGCTGGATGAAGAGTATTCCCGGTCCTCAAGGGCCCACCTAGCTGGGCAGATTATGCCAAGTGCATCTGTGGCTGCGTCTTTGCTGGTTTGGTTCCAGTCTTTTTGAAGTGCATAACAGCAACCACGAAAAGCACTGCATCCTCAGCCACAGCTCTGGCTGTGGCCAGCAGTGGTCACGGATCTGCAGTTCGCAGGGGCGGCAAGGGTTGCCTAGCCTGGCACTTTTTTGAGACCGCGTTATGTGCCAACTTTGTAAAAAAACGAATCAGTTGCGGCAAAAATTCCAATAATTTGACTACTAGATGCATGAACCTGCACATGTACAATCAACATGCATTAGTCTTGGAATCTCACTGCGCTAAAATGCAGACTAGCGGGCCTCGCCAACCACCAGCCAACCTATCAACTGCATCTGTTCTCATAGAGGTCTCCAGCCGCAGAAGCTCCACTTGTTTACCCGCTACAGTCGGGTTGAGTGAGAGCCCGTCAGCTGTTACGGAAGTGGACATGCCTGCTGTTTTTGTTTCACCAAGCACACCACATCTTTCTCAATCCACCATAACATCTCCGCCTGCACCTCTCTCACAGTCCAGCAGTTTGTCGTGTTCATCCTACTCCACCCTCTCTCAGCACATAAGCTAGCCCTCAGTCCCATAGTTGTGGTCATGTAAAAGATGGTTTCCTCCTACACATGCCAAAGCTAAGAGCTTGAACTTCACCATCTCCAATCTGTTGGCCACGGAAATGCTGCCTTTCTGCCTGATGAATTCAAATGGCTTCCGAAAGCTGATGGCCGTACCAGTTGCCCAGTCTCCATTACTTCTCTAAGAAAACTGTGCCTGCGCTACACCAGCATGTCGCAGACAACATCTCCCACTCCTTGAAAAAATCTATGTCTGACAGGGTGCATTTCACCACTGACACCTGGATGAGCAACCATGGCCAGGGGCATTACATCTCACTGACTGGGCACTGGGTGACTCTGGTGGCTGTGGGGGCAGGCAGGAAGGGGCTGCTCCACAAGTCTTCGAATCCCCAAGGCTTGCGGGAAAAACCTCTGTATCTAACACTCCCTCCACTGCTTCTGCCTCCTCCACCTCCTCTAGGGCCCCCATCTGAACCCTCAACCTCTCTCCCTTAATGAGGCAAGCGTTCCAACAGTGCAGAGATAATCCCCCCCCCCACCTCTGTACTGTGCAGCCAGGGCTCACCGCAATCAGGCAGTGTTTAAATAAATATGCCTTGGAGATCCCAGTCACACAGCTCAAGAGTTGTGGACAGCTATCCAGACCAAGTTTGAGCAATGGCTGCCTCCACTGAACCTGGAGCCAGGGAAGGTCATGTGCTATAACGGTGTGAACCTGGTCGCAGCCCTATGCCTGGTCAACCTCACACATGTGCCTTACATGGCTCATGTCCTCAACCTGTTGGTATAGCAGCAATTTCTCCGCCCTTATCCCAGCCTGGATGCAGTGCTGCAGAAAGCACTATCGCTGTGTGCTCACTTCCTCTGTTCGTACCTTGCTGGTCATCAACTTGCATCACTACAGAGGTCTTTCTGCCTAACGGTTAACCGGTTTGTATGCGATGTGCCGAATTGGTGGAATTCCACTCTGCATATGTTGCAGCGACTGTGGCACCAGGGACGAGCCCTGATGCAGTATGTAATTTTGCATAGCCTGGGCCAACGCAGTATGGACATGGTGCAAATCACACTTGTGGAGTGGGCACAGATGAAGGACCTCTGCTCTCTTCTGCACAATTTCAAAATGGCTACTAAGATGGTTAGCGCTGATGATCAACATCACTATTTCCATCATCTACGTGCTGGAGCACACTTTGAATAATCTGCGGGAGAAGGTGGTGGTCCCAGAGGAAGAGGAGGAAAGGAGGAAGCAGAGGAGGATGCGGAAGGGATAACAATATCTCTCAGTCCCGGACTGTCGCCGCACAGGCGGGTGCCATGGGAGCGATCGAGGGGGACTCATGGTACCAGACAAACTGTTAGTGAAGGTGCAGAAGCCAAGCAACAAATGGAGGAGGACGAGGAGGAAGAAGAGATGGGCGTGCAACAGTCAGAAGATGAAAAGGATAATGATCCCCTTTCTATTGTCCCTGGTTTACGAGAGGGGACGGAGGAAGCAAGTTTGAGTGTTACCACGCCACTAACACACCATGGACTTGGACCTAATGGAAGCGTCCCACACATGAGTGCCTTCCTGAACTGGTGACTGGGTTACCACTCTGTTATATCCACTGAACAAGAGTAAATTTTGCTGGAAAGGGACGTGCGCATGTTGGAGTATTGAAACATGCTTGCAGACAATCTTAACAGTGGTTTTCCCCAAAACAGCAGCATCAACATAGTTGTCACGGGTGTGTCAAATGTGACAGACAGTGGCCCTGCAGTTGGTTGCAGAAGATCTTTTTGTTTGGCATTACAGACACTTTCTTAGATATGTCTCACTTAGGACCCAGCGGCTACCTCCCTCCTGCTAATTGACACCCAGGCCTGGGTGTTTAAATACTTTCTGTTTGCTACAGGGAGGTGCCGGTTATATTCACATGTTCCCTTGTGAAGGCTTGGAGCTATTGCAGTCTGCTTACCTCCTCTCTGGTGCCTATGAGGACATTTTGTGTAATCTTCCTGAAGTCGGTTCAAGCTAAGTTACTTTCCTCCTTGTTTGTCTCCCTTGTTGTCTTTAGTTGTTTGTGGGGACTGAATAGTGCTCATCCCCCCCTTCCCTATCGAGGGCCAAACTCTAGGGAAATACAGGGTTTAGGTTCCTGTGCAACAATTGGTGAGGAACCAATATAAGGATGTTAGGGGAGACAGGGTGTTGTCAGATCAGCCTAGGAGGTCTCCACTCCCCCCTTTCTCTTGTGTCTGAGCTCCCTTCCCCTCTTCCCTTTGTGTTGCAGTTAGTCTTTCCTACACCTTGCCTGACAACAGTGTGCATGGCATTTCTAGACTTCCAACCCCAGGAACGTCGAGTTGTCAATGCAAAAACATTGGCAGCGGCAGTATAAGTGGCAGAAGCAACTTCTGTGAGTCATTTAACACATTTTTAGACCAGCCCGTGTACCAGCAGAACAGAATACAAGTCTGACACATAGTTAATGACTGAAGAGGATGGTGCAGGAGTATCTCAAGCTCAATATCAATGCCATCAGGGGGAATTTGGACCCTTTTGCATTTTAGTCTTCAAAAATGGAAGAATGGCCTGAGCTCGCCTGTCACGTCTTTCAGGTTTTGTCATGCCCGGCTGTCAGCGTTCTCTCAGAACGCGTCTTCAGCACTGCTGTGGTGTTCTTAAAGATAGGCGCATCTGGCTGTCCCCTAAAAGTATAGACCTTCTAACTTTCATCAAAATGAGCAAGCCATGGATCTCCCATGACTTTTGCACCCTAGTCACAGACTGGGCAGACTAGGCTATGGTGTCGTGGCTTCTGTGCCTGCTGTTGCTACTCCTGCTGATGTTACTAATAATTTTTTGAAATGTGGAGACTCCAAGTTGGGTCTCCATCTGGTGGGTTGTCTGTAGAGGAAGGGGTGTCAGAGCCCCATTATACTATTTCTACTCTAGGAAATTGATGCCACTTTAGTGGCTTGTGGCAATAATTTTTTGAAATGTTTGGACTCTAAGTTGGGTCGCCTTCCTTTTTTGTTGCCTGTAGCAGTAGGGCTCCCAGACTGGCAGGCCAGCACTTACTTTCAGTCAACTACCTGTGTTACTATCCTTAAATTTTTCGAACAATATTAGTCTACAAAACAGATATTTGTGCCACCTGAGTGTGGCTGAGAAGAAAAGCAGTTTGAGCTGTTGCATGTGGTATCAGGGCTCCCAGCACAGCAGGCCTACACCAGTCCCTCACCCACCTCTTAATTTGAACTTAAATTCAAAGCTGTAAATGCTGGCCCAGACCCTGTCTCATGCATAGCCCATGCGTGACTGCTGCTGTGCCATTATAAAATTTATACTGTGGGTCAAATGATGCAACTTTTCCTGGTGTCTGCCCCTAATTTTTGGAAATGCTTGGACTCCATGTTGGGTCTCCTTCATGTGTGTTGCCGGAATTTAGCAGGGCTCTCAGAGCACAAGGCCTACACCTGTCACTCATCCACCTGTTACTGATCAATATTTAAGCTAGAAATGCTGGTCCAAGCCCTGTCCCACACATCCATGCTGCGCAATTATACTATTTGAACTCCGGGTCAATTGATGCCATTGTCCCTGGTGTCTGCTCCTAATTTGAGCTGTCTTGGCAGCTATTGGACTCCCCTGAAGGTGCTGTCTTTGGTTTTGCCTCCCATTGAATTCAATGGGGTTTGGAACTGTTCAGCGAACATGTGGACGTTTGCCAATTCGAACTGAACTGAACCTTAAAAGTTTACTCATATCTAACAGGGATAACTTAATTTAGGGAAGTTTGATACTGGATTTTGATAAAATTTTACCCTTTCTGAATTTACAACATCAGCTTGATTTATTTTCCTTTCATGATTCTGATGTTTTCTAGCAAATCAAGGAATTGCATTTAAATAACGAATCTCTTTGTGATGCAATGACACGAGATACAGAATTAAGGAATCCAAATCCAAATCTCGTATCTTCACAGCATAGACAGTTGCCTTCTGATGACCCCAAACATAAAAGTCTGAGGGGTTCAGATCGGGAGACCTTAGGCCTTTAAATTGCTACATGATGATGTGTTGCCCTCTTTATGCACTGAAGATGGCACGTTCCCTGAGTTTTTCCAACAAGATGGTGCACCACCACATTATGGGTGTCAGGTCCGAGCATTCCTACATGAACAGTTTCCTGGAAAGTGGATTGATCATTGTGGGCCAGTTGAATGGCCACCAAGGTCTCCCGATCTGACCCCCTTAGACTTCTATCTTTGGGGTCATCTGAAGGCAATTGTCTATGCTGTGAAGATACGAGATGTGCAGCATCTGAAACAACGGATACTGGAAGCCTGTGCTAGCATTTCTTCTGCTGTGTTGCTATCAGTGTGTCAAGAGTGGGAGAAGAGGGTTGCATTGACAATCCAACACAATGGGCAGCACTTTGAGCACATTTTATAAGTGGTCATAAACTTGTAAATAACTCATGAAAGAATAAAGTTAAGTTAAAACCACCAAGCACACCATTGTTTTTCTTATGAAATTCTCAATAAGTTTGATGTGTCACATGACCCTTTTCCCATTGAAAAAATAAAGTTGGATCCAAAATGGAAGGGCCGACTTCAAAATGGCCGCCATGGTCACCACCCATCTGGAAAAGTTTCCCCCCTTCCATATACTAATGTGCCACAAACAGGAAGTTGATATCACCAACCATTCCCATTTAATTTAGGTGTATCCATATAAATGGCCCACCCTGTATGTTGATGGTATTGACATATAGAACCTTGGGCAAAGCAAACTATGTATGCAGCTCTGATCCAGATAAAGAAACTTTATACCTATTTAAGTTGTGTAAATAAGCAGAAAAAAGAACAAATATATTTTGCATTTTTAATGTGTTTGTTAAATCTTACAGAATTCATGCAAAAAATAACAATCAAAGGTTGATGAGACTCTTCCTGCAGGCGTGTTCTGTAATTAGCTGAAGAATTTTACAGTGCTTTGCCTTTCTCAAAAGACTGACATTCTGCTTCACTGCCTTTAAGCTAGAAGTAATTTCCATGATATTGGTTTAATACAAAATATCTTTTAGTCAACACAAGGTAATTGAGATGCTTCAGATTTCAGCTTCAGATGGCAAATGAACTTGTGCATTGAATTAAAAAGAAAGTATGCCGCTTTCGTTTTAAACATGCAAAATATCTTCAGTCAAATTCATGTATTTATGATTAATTTCACGTAAATGAAGTGATTAGCGTGGCATTTAATTCTGCCCAGCAGCCTTTTGCATTTAGCTCGCTCATGTGTTTTTACCAAATACAAGAGGTGATGAATAAGTTCTAATCATGCCTGGATATGAGTGCCAAGTATAAAGTGTGTGGGAATAATGCTTATGTTTTCCAAATCTTGTTTTAACAAGAAATGTAGTGAACTGTGAAAATAAGCCAAAGGGCTGCATAAATCGTGAATAATAACATAAAACTGCACAAAGATGCCAAATATACAAAATAAAGTATCATCCTGATGCACTATGATCTTCCTCTCCTGCTTCACTTCTCTCTCTGTATTAACACTGGAAACTGCCCATTTTTGATAGCGACAGGTTTAATTCATAGGCAATAAAGATTTGTAAACGTAGTGGCATTTGCCATACATTTTGGCAGTGGTGCCTATATACAGCTGATGGACATTTATGGAGCTATCATGACATGCTCAGGAACAGAGCAGGCTCAGGAAAGGAGAACTCTGCAGAAACTGACATCTTACTATATCAGACCTAGCGCCGCCATGCTCGTCACAGTCACTCCGGATGAGACAGTGTAGGGAGAGCTGCTGCTGCGTCAGGGAGAGATTTGATCGTGTATTAGGTAGTGTAGGGAGAAAACCGTACATTACACATATCCATCTTAACAAACAGTCCTTCTGAGAACTAATCCATCTGCAGAGATATCAGGCAGGCAGTGTATATAGGCAGGCAGGCAGTGCATATAGCAGACTGCAGTGCATATAGCACAAGAGGTTCCATTCCAATTCTGCCTTCTGCTGCTGTTAGATATTTCTAGAAAAAGGCCCAGGTCTCAGGGGCCAGGAATACTTTTCTTTGGATCTTTGCTTAAAAAGCAATCCAGAGAACACCATTTTTCTGCGCCATTTGCTTGTTGGCACTGTAGAATACAGCCATGTCTTTTCCATATTGGAGCGCTAGAAATCCAGCTATTTAAAACTGTGTTTTCTCCGTCAAACGGATCACATACACGCTGTCTGAAAATACTCCCATTTCTGGCCTCCATCAAAAATTTCCTTTAGTGTGTCATTGAAGCAATTCACCGCAGTTTGCTGTTCAAACTACTTACCTACACGCCAGGTATTTAAAACTCTGTTTTTTCCGCCAAACGGATCATATATACGTTGTCAGAAAATACTGCAATTTCTGGCCTCCATTACAAAAATTTTTTAGTGTGTCATTGAAGCAATCCACCTCAGTTTGCTGTTCAAACTACTTACCTACAGGCCAGGTATTTAAAACTTTATTTTCTCCGTCAAACGGATCATATATACGTTGTCAGAAAATACTGCTATTTCTGGCCTCCATTAAAAATTTCCTTTAGTGTGTCATTGAAGCAATTCACAGCAGTTGGCTGTTCAAACTACTTACCTACAGGCCAGATATTTAAAACTCTGTTTTCTCTATCACATATAAGTTCGCTCCAAACTCAGTCATTTGTAGTGAGCGTGGAAGATACTGTCCTCCATTTAAAATGGGCAAGGCACGTGGCAAGGGATGGGGAACTGGACGTGATGGTAATGGTGCATGAAGAGGCCAAGGACAAGGCCGTGGGCAAGCCGAAATTGTGCCACAAGAAATACCCACATCTTCTCGCCTGACCTTCCTGTCCCAATTTTTAGGGGACCACAGCACACCACTATTCAACCCAGAGCAGTGTCAAAAGGTTGTTGGTTGGATAGCGGATAATGCTTCCAGTCACTTAGCCACCACCACCACCACCCTGTCTTCCACACGGTCAAGTCTCAGTAGCCATGAGTCTGGACCGCATATTCCTCACCCTGATCCTCCTTTCTCCCACCATGCTGAGTACCCAAAGACAACTGATCCCACACTTGGAAACTCTGAAGAGCTGTTCACTTTTCCATTTATAGATTCGGGCCTCTCGCCCGGTCCACTTGAAGCGGGGCAAGAGGAGATCGCGTGTAGTGATGCCCAATTATTTGAGCAGCCACGGTCACACGAAGGCGACAGTGGGAAAGTGTCACAAGAGGTGGACGATGATGAGACACAATTGCAAGAAAGTCAGGAGGAGGACCAGGGTGCGGAAGTGGAAGATGAAGTGGTGGATGATATAGTAACTGACCCAACCTGGCAGGGGGAGATGCAGAGCGAGGACAGCAGCACACAGGGGGAGGGAGGCAAAGCACCCCAACAGGCAGGAAGAAGCAGTGTGGTGGCCACAGACAGAAGGCAGGCAACCGTTCCCCGTAACCGCAACACGAAGGAAGTTGCTAGTACAACTGTTAGGTTGTTTTTTAAAGACTCTGCCAATAACCCCAAAAAGGCCATTTGCACCACCTGCCAGGCCAGCATCAGCAGGGGTGGCAAAACGACCAGCCTGACCACCACCAGCATGATCAGGCACATGGCAGCAAAGCACCCGACTTTGTGGGCCAAACCCCAGGGTCCAGGAACAGTGTCTGCGGGTGGCACCATTGCTTCTTCCGTTGTTGTGCATGCAAGCCAATCCCCTGTCCATGGTGCATGCGTAGACGACTTCTGCCCTGCACCTGTCGTTGCACACTCTCAAGTAGCAGCATCAGGAAGCACATCCATGTCCTTGTCCCAGTGCAGCGTTCAGTTGTCCATACCCGAGTCCTTGGAACACAAGCGCAAATATGCAGCCAACGCCCCACAGGCCACACTACTAAATTCTCACATTTCACGCCTGCTTGCGCTCGAAATGTTGCCTTTTAGGCTCATGGAGACGGAAGCATTTCGCAACCTGATGGCGGAGGCCATCCCTCGGTACTCGGTCCCCAACCGCCACTATTTCTCCCGGTGTGCCGGCCCCGCATTACACAAGCACGTGTCCCAAAACATTAGTCACGCTCTCAACAACGCAGTTACCGGTAAAGTCCACCTAACCACGGACACGTGGACAAGTGCTTGTGGGCAGGGACGGTACATCTCGCTGATGGCACACTTGGTTAACATAGTGGAAGCCGGGACCCAGTCGGACCATGGGACGGAACACGTTTTCCCGACACCAAGGATTGCATGCCCTAGGTCAATCAGGGTTGCCCCCACTGTCTACAGCTCCTGCACCTCATCCTCCTCAGCCTCCTCCTCCTCTTCAGATAACATCTCCGAAATTACCACATCAGTCACAAGCTGAAAGCACTGCAGCACTGCCTCGGTCAAGCGGAAACAGGCTGTGCTGAAGCTAATATGCTTAGGTGAAAAAACGCACAATGCTGAAGAGTTGTGGACAGCTCTGAAAGAGCAGGCCAGGCATGGTCGTGTGTAACAATGGCCGGAACCTGGTGGCGGCTTTAAAGCGAGGCGAGCTCACACACGTACCATGCCTGGCCCATGTGCTTAACCTCGTGGTTCAGTGGTTTCTCAAATCCTACCTGGAGCTGCCGGATCTGCTTGTTAACCCTTTCGCAACCTTGGGTTTTGTCGTTTTTGCTTTTTCGTTTTTTGCTCCCCTTGTTCCCAGAACCATAGCGTTTTTATTGTTTGGTCAATATGGCCATGTGAGGGCTTATTTTTTGCGGGACGAGTTGTAATTTTCAATTCCATTACTAGTTTTACCATATCATGGACGGAAAAACGGGAAAAAAATTCCAAGTGCGGTAAAATTGCAAAAAAAGTGCAATACCACAGTTGTTTTTATTTATTTTTTTACGACGTTCACTGAATGCTAAAACTGACCTGCCAATCTTATTCTACAGGTCATTACGAGTTCATAGACACCAAACATGTATAGCTTCTTATATATTTAAGTGGTGAAAAAAAATTCCAAAATTTGGTAAAAAAAAAATAAAAATAGCGCCATTTTCCGAGACATGTAGCGTTTCCATTTTTCGTGATCTGGGGCTGGTTGAGGGCTGATTTTTTGCACGCCGGGCTGACGTTTTTATTGATAACATTTTGGGTTAGATCCGATGTTTTGATCGCCCGTTATTGCATTTTATTGCAATTTTGCGGCAACCAAAAAACGTAATTCTGGCGTTTAGAATTTTTTTCTCGTTACGCCGTTTACCGATCAGATTAATTCTTTTTTTATGTTGATAGATCGGGCGATTCTGAACGCGGCGATACCAAATATGTGTATGTGCGGGTTATTTTTTATTATTTTATTTTGAATGGGGCAAAAGGGGGGTGATTTAAACTTTTATATTTTTTTTTATTTTTTTTATTTTTTTAAAAACTTTTTTTTTTCACTTACTGCATGCTTCAATAGTCTCCATATTAGACTAGAAGCAGCAGTTGTCTGATCGGCTCTGCTACATACAGGGGACCAGCAGATCCCCTGCATATAGCAGAATTGGTCCTGTGCTATGAGCGCCGACCAGTAGGTGGCGCTCATAGCGACCAGATCATGACAACCACAGGCGTCTGCTGCAGACCCTGGGTTGTTATTCACGCCCATCGGCGACCCGCGATCACGTGACGGGGTCGCCGGTGGGCGGGGCTTAGGACGCGCGAGTTAAATGCCGCTGTCGGAGATTGACAGCGGCATTTAACAGGTTAACAGCTGCGGGTAGATCAGCTGACTTGTGCTCCGTTCAGTGAGGGCTAAGCGCAGCAGCCCTCACTGAACGGGCAGTATGCAAATGTGCGTACTAATACGGCATGGGCTCTAAAGGGGTTAAAGTACGCCACCTGTGTGCCCATTTTAGAAAGTCACCTACAGCTTCCGCCGCCCTTGCCGTGTTTCAGCAGCGTTTGCAGCTTCCAGCTCACAGACTGGTGTGTGATGTCCCCACGCATTGGAACTTTACACTGCAGATGTTGGGAAGGATTTGTGAGTAGAAGAGGGCAGTTGTTGAGTACCAGCATCAACAAGGAAGGCCGCCGGTATTCAGTTCAGACTCCAAACATAAGACCTCAGGAGTGGACATGGATGTCAGACATATGTACCATCCTCCAAAACTTTGAGGACTCCACCAAGATGGTGAGCGGCAATGACGCCAAAATTAGTGTCACCATCCCGCTTCTCTGTCTTCTGAAATGCTCTTTGCTCACAATCAAAGAGGATGCATTGCAGGCAGAGCACAATGAGATGGAGCTAGGAATCATACAAGGTGATTACACACAGCCAAGCCTCATCTCATTCCAACGTGGATTGGGTGACAATGTGGAAGAGGAGGAGGAGGAAGGACAGGAGCTAGTTTCATGCACTATAGACGGTACTACCTGCACAGCTGTCATACCGTCTGTTCAGCGTGGATGGCCAGAGGACAGAGAGGAGGAGGAGAGCATGGTCAGTCAGCCTCTTGTTGAGGACACGGAAGTCTTGCCTCTTAGTAGTCTGGCACGCATGGCTGAGTTTATGTTATGCTGTCTTTCCCATGACCCTCACGTTCTCAATATTTTGGGTGACAGTCATTACTGGTTGGTGACACTTCTAGACCCAAGCTACAAGGAGAACTTTCTATCTCTTATTCCTGAGGCGGACAGGTGTACAAAAATGGGGCAGTACCAGAAGACCCTTGTTGCGGAACTAGTAAAAAAATTCCCATCTGAAAACGCTGGCGGCAGAGGGCACACTTCATTGGACAACCAAGGAATACAGGCGAGAAAGACAAAACTTCAATCCAGCAGAGGCAGGGGAACACTGTCCAAGTTCTGGGAGAGTTTTCCAGACCCTCCCATCACACAGGCCCTGAGGCGTGGGGTACTCTCACAAAGAGTGCAAAGTTTGGGAAGATGCTGAGGGAGTACCTTGCCAACCGTACCAACGTTCTCCCTGATTCCGCTATGCCTTATAATTATTGGGTATCCAAGCTGGATATGTGGAATGAACTGGCTTTCTATGCCTTGGAGGTCCTGGCCTGCCCTGCAGCCAGCGTTTTAGAGCGGGATTTTAGTGCCGCTGGTGGAATTATAACTGATAAGCGCATCCGTCTGTCAACTGAAAATGCTGACAGGCTGACTCTTATAAAAATGAAGAAGGGCTGTATTGGGCCAGACTTCTGAACACCACCGAATGATAGCAGCATAACATAAACTCAAATCCAGTGTCTTTTCTTGGGAGGTGTATTCCCATGCACCATTTCACACCCACATATGGGTATACGCTCCCTGATTTTGGCTATTTGCTCTTGTCCTCCTCCTTCTCCTCATCCTCCGCCACCATATCACCAGGGTGACCGTGGTCCGTGATGCAACACCCACATACATTTATTAAAGGGTGTTTATGATACTCGTAAAAAAAAATTTTTATACAGTATGTTCACGTATACCCCCCAGGGGTAAATGTTTGTCAGCCCATACACATAGTGCATGGGCATTACAAGTATAGGAGACCCGCTCCTTTCTAATGGGAACATTTTTTTATGAGGCTCTCCTCCACGTCTCTTCCAAGGATCATTGAAGTGCCTCCAAATTTTTCGCAGCCCTTGCATTCACTGCATAGGCCAACACTATGGGAGACTTTTTCCTTTCTAATGGGAATTTGTCGTTACTGTGGCCCTGCTCTATGTGTCTTTAAATTCTTAGTGGGGTTTTTCCTAAAATTGGTCAGCCGTTGGACTCACTGCATACCCTATAACTGTATAGCAGACTCTCTCCTTTCTAATGGGAACATGTCGTACCTTGTTACTGTCTCCCTGCACCGTGTTTCTTTAAATTCTTAGTGGGGTTTTTCCTAAAATTGGTCTGCCATTGGACTCCCTGCATGCCCTATAACTGTATAGCAGACTCTCTCCTTTCTAATGGGAACATGTCGTACCTTGTTACTGTGGCCCTGCTCTGTGTGTCTTTAAATTCTTAGTGGGGTTTTTCCTAAAATTGGTCAGCCGTTGGACTCACTACATACCCTATAACTGTAAAGCAGACTCTATCCTTTCTAATGGGAACATGTCGTACCTTTTTACTGTGGCCCTGATCCGTGTGTCTTTAAATTCTTAGTGGGGTTTTTCCTAAAATTGGTCAGCCCTTGAAGTCACTGCATACCATATAACTGTATAGCAGACTCTCTCCTTTCTAATGGGAACATGTCGTACCTTGTTACTGTGTCCCTGCTGCGTGTGTCTTTAAATTCTTAGTGGGGTTTTTCCTAAAATTGGTCAGCCGTTGGACTCACTACATACCCTATAACTGTAAAGCAGACTCTATCCTTTCTAATGGGAACATGTCGTACCTTTTTACTGTGGCCCTGATCCGTGTGTCTTTAAATTCTTAGTGGGGTTTTTCCTAAAATTGGTCAGCCCTTGAAGTCACTGCATACCATATAACTGTATAGCAGACTCTCTCCTTTCTAATGGGAACATGTCGTACCTTGTTACTGTGTCCCTGCTGCGTGTGTCTTTAAATTCTTAGTGGGATTTTTCCTAAAATTGGTCAGCCGTTGGACTCCCTACATACCCTATAACTGTATAGCAGACTCTCTCCTTTCTAATGGGAACATGTCGTACCTTGTTACTGTGGCCCTGCTCCCTGTGTCTTTAAATCCTTAGTTGGGTTTTTCCTAAAATTGGTTAGCCGTTGGACTCACTACATACCCTTTAACTGTATAGCAGACTCTCTCCTTTCTAATGTGAACATGTCATACCTTGTTACTGTGCCTCTGCTCTCTGTGTCTTTAAATTCTTAGTGGGGTTTTTCCTAAAATTGGTCAGCCCTTGAAGTCACTGTATACCCTATAACTGTATAGCAGACTGTCTCCTTTCTAATGGGAACATGTCATACCTTGTTACTGTGGCCCTGCTCCGTGTGTCTTTAAATTCTTAGTGGGGGTTTTCCTAAAACTGGTCAGCCGTTGGACCCACTGCATACCCTATAACTGTATAGCAGACTCTCTCCTTTCTAATGGGAACATGTCATACCTTGTTACTGTGCCTCTGCTCTCTGTGTCTTTAAATTCTTAGTGGGGTTTTTCCCAAATTTTGGCAGCCCTTGCAGTCACAGCATGGGCATTACCACTATAGGAGACCCGCTTCTTTATAATGGGAACATTTTTTTTTACTGAGACCCTCCTCTATGTATCTTCAAAGGGGTATTGGGTTGCATCAAAATTTTTGACAGCCCTTGCAGTCACTGTATACGCAATAAAAGTATAGTAGACCCACTTGTTAATAATGAGAACAACAAAGCATAGCAGGCTGATGGCTCTCTAACAATAGCTAGGGCCGACTGCTGGCATTTTAAGAATAGCAAGGGCCGTCTGATGTCCCTATAAAAATAGGTTTATGACTTTCAGGGTCCCTCCATCATAAATAAAACAGGATGTGTCTGATGATGTGTCACACACCACATTGCCAGATAAGGTTGTAAAATGTTAAAATGACATTTCCCGGTGAATGCATTTGTCTTAAAAAATAATGTAAGAAAAACAAAACAATAGGATCTTTCTTTAGTATAAAAAACAGCGTCACCAATTTAATCTCAATGTAATCACATTGTTCAGCTCATGCACCTCCTCCTCCATCTCTGAAATGACCGCAACAGTCACAAGCTGAAAGCTCAGCACTGCCTTGGCCAAGCGGCAACAGGCTGTGCTGAAGATAACATGCTTAATGCTTAATTGACAAACCACCCAGCGCTGCAGAGTTGTTGAAAGCTGTAACACAGCAGCCTGATCTGTTGCTCTCACCGCTGAACATACAGCCAGGCATGGTCGTGTGTGACAATGGGTGGAACCTGGTGACGGAGAAATGACAGCCGGGGTAGATACGATTTCCCTCTATGCCAGTCCTTTCACCGAGCTAAAGAATATGGCTGTGGTGAAATACAACTCCCACTGAGAAGCTGTTTCAGATTGAAAAACATTGTGCCCACCAGAGGATTTGATTCTGAGGGCTAACCTTTCTCCCCCACTCAAGAGCCCCATAGCAGCTGCAAAGTTAGCGCTATCATGAACTCTCCTGAGGTAGAAGCCAAGGCACACCAGAGGATTCCTTGGTGGGACCTTCCAACCCTGCCGAGAAGCAGACCTGGCTAAGAAAAGTCTGTGGGAAGGTTCCTGGACACTCTATGGCTGCTTTTTTACTGAGGAGGAAACACACGCAAACAGGGGTGGATTAAGAGTAGCAAGGGCCCCGGGCAGTTTAGAAGGCGCGGGCCCCCCCCCATACACACACACCTGATGTATCACATGTCTCTTGATCCCCTGTGATAGATCATGTGATAGTTCACGTGAAATTAATTTGGCACAATATTAATATATTAATTCTAATAATTTTTTTTAGGCTGTGTGCCCACTATGCATTTTTTAAGCGTTTCCACAGCGGCAATTCCGCTGCAGAGACGCTTAAAAATGCTTGTTAGAAGGTCTGCCATGTTCCCCAATAGTAATCTGCATGTGCTGCGGAAATTTCCGCTGCGGATTATCATTGCGGAAAAATCCGCAGCACTACCATTTATTTTGCGGAAGCGCGGCGTTTTTGCCGCCATTGACTTGCATTGGAACGCATGGAATCCACATCACCGCATCTGTACATGCGGATTCCATGCATTTCAATGTGCGGATGGTACCCGGGTCTGGAGGAGAGGAGACTCTCCTCCGGACCTGGGTACCATAGTACCTGTAAAAAAAAGAATAAAATAAAAAAAAAATATTATACTTACCTTTTGATGGCCGCCGGTTTCTTTATCCGATGCGTCCTAGCTTGCTGGCAGCTCGCGGTAGCCTAAAGGACCTTTGGTGACGTCATTTAGTCATGTGACGGGTCATGCGACCGCTGACGTCGGCAGGTAAGTATATATTTATTTTTTATTTTTTACAATTCTTTTACAGTCACACTATATAAATCCATGCCGGTTGCATGAATTTATATAGTGTGACCAAGTTGTCAAGTAGTTTTCCAAGTGATGCTAAAATCGCTTGGAAAGTGCTTGACAAACAGCATGTGGAAATGCATGTGAAGAACGCTTCACTTCCGCTTGTCCCTGGCAGACAAAATGCATGTACAATCCGCATGCGTTTTTTCTGCCAGGGAGTGCAGAAACGCTCAAAAAAAATCCGTAGCATTTCTGCATCATGGGCACATAGCCTTACATTAATTGTATGACTTAATATTGAGCACACGTAGCCATCTATACACAGCAGGAGGCCGCACGTAGCCATCTATACACAGCAGGAGGCCGCACGGCGCCATCTATACACAGAGGGAGGCCACACGTATCCATCTATACACAGCGGGAGGCCGCACGTAGCTATCTATACACAGCAGGAGGCCGCATGTAGCCATCTATACACAGCAGGAGGCCGCACTTAGCCATCTCTGAACTCCACGTCTCTTCCAAGGGGCATTAAAACCGTCTTGTTAAACCACTCTGAACTCCACGTCTCTTCCAAGGGGCATTAAAACCGTCTTGTTAATCTACTGTGACCTCCACATCTCTTCCAAGGGGCATTAAAATCGTCTTGTTAAGCTACTGTGACCTCCATGTCTCTTCCAAGGGGCATTAAAACAGTCCTGTTAAACCACTCTGAACTCCATGTCTCTTCCAAGGGGCATTAAAACCGTCTTGTTAAGCTACTATGACATCTACGTCTCTTCCAAGGGGCATTAAAACCATCTTGTTAAACCACTCTGACCTCCACGTCTCTTCCAAGGGGCATTAAAACTGTCTTGTTAAGCTACTGTGACCTCCACGTCTCTCCCAAGGGGCATTAAAGCCGTCTTTTTAAACCACTCTGAACTCCATGTCTCTTCCAAGGGGCATTAAAGCCGTCTTGTTAAGCTACTGTGACCTCCACGTCTCTTCCAAGGGGCATTAAAACAGTCTTGTTAAGCTACTGTGACCTCCACGTCTCTCCCAAGGGGCATTAAAACCGTCATGTTAGACCACTCTGAACTCTACGTCTCTTCCAAGGGGCACTAAAACCATCTTGTTAAGCTACTGTGACCTCCACGTCTCTTCCAAGGGGCATTAAAACCATCTTGTTAAACCACTCTGAACTCCACATCTCTTCCAAGGGTCATTAAAACCGTCTTGTTAAGCTACTGTGACCTCCACGTCTCTTCTAAGGGGCATTAAAACAGTCTTGTTAAACCACTCTGAACTCCACGTCTCTTCCAAGGGGCATTAAAACCGCCTTGTTAAACCACTCTGAACTCCACGTCTCTTCCAAAGGACATTAAACCCGTCTTGTTAAGCTACTGTGACCTCGACGTCTCTTCCAAGGGGCATTAAAACCGTCTTGTTAAACCACTCTGAACTCCACGTCTCTTCCAAGGGGCATTAAAACCATCTTGTTAAGCTACTGTGACCTCCACGTCTCTTCCAAGGACATTAAAACCGTCTTGTTAAAACACTCTGAACTCCACAGCTCTTCCAAGGGGCATTGAAATGTTGTTTTTAATTACCTCTAACCTCCACGACTCTTCCAACGGGCATTGCATTTCCTCCTAATTTTAGTCAGCTTTTGCTTTTCAATGCATAGGCGAACACTAAGGGAGACCCACTCCCCAATAATGGGTAGAAGGTTTTTAGTTCGCTGTAATCCATGTCTGTTTCAAGGGGCATTGCAGTTCCTCTTATTTTTGGAAAGCCTTCCATTCACTGCTTAGGCCAACAGTGTACAGGAGACCCAGTTTCTATTAATGGGAAAAACAGTTTAGTTAAGGCCCTCTGACTTCCATGTCACTTCCAAGGGGCATTGGAGTGTCTCGAAATTTTTGGTCGGCATTGCACTCACTGTATGCCCTATAACTGTGTAGCCGAACCGCTCCTTTTGGTACAGAAACATATCCTACAACACATGTGTGGTTGACTGGCCTGATATTGATGTGAATGGTCCCTGTTCCTCCTGCTCTTTCTCCTTTGCCACCACCTAATCCATCATTCATCACCTGAAGCTTTGTTTTAACGGGAGTCATAGAACTGGGATAGTAGCAGGAAAACATCCAGCAATCTTCGGAGGAGGTAGGATATGCGCCAAAACGCTGACCACCTCAGGCCTAGCCGCTACTACATACATGCGCTTGCATTCCAAGGAACAGAAAGCTAAGGAGATGGATGGCCTCATGATCATGAATAATTTTCTCGTTGTGTAGGAGGCCAACCAGTGCTGCTGTCTACCTTCTGAACTTTGTGTTGAAGCCTGATTGACCCAGGACCCGCAATCCTCTATGTCTGGAGGATGTTTTGCATCCCTGTGTCCAGCTGTGTCCCGGCTTCCACAATATTAACCCAGTGTGAAGGCGTCAGTCAGATGGACCATCCCTGGCCACATTCACTTGTCCACGTGTTTGTGGTTAGGCTGTCTTTCCCACTAAATGCCCTAAGGAGGGCTGGGGACCGTTTATCGACACCCGGCCGACCCCAGGCGGCTGGGGACCGCGTGTGGGCACCCGGCCACCCCCTGGCGTCTGGGGACCAAGCGTGGACACCCGGCTGCCGGGCGGCTGGGGACTGAGTATGGATACCAGACCGCCGACGCAGCCATGACTTGGTAGCCAGATTCCTCCTCCACATGCCTAAAAGGCCCAATTTCAAGTGCAAGCAAGCGAGCAGTATGGTATTGCAGCCTGTGGGTGGGTGGCAGGCTGCATACTTGCGCTTGCATTGCAAGGAATGGGGGAGGTACAATTGAACACTGCCCTGGGACAAGGACTTGCACGGAGATAGTTGCAAGTTTGCATCTTCTGATGCAGCAAGGACCAATTCTGATGGGCACACTTTTAGGCAGTGACCTGGGTGTCACAGATGCTTCCAGGGTTCTTTCCCATGCTGTTCCCATGTCTTTTCAGCACTGTATGCATGTGTCACACAGCACAAGGCCAGATAAGGTTGTAAAATGTTAAAATTACATTTCCCGGTGAATGCATTTGTCACGGTTGAAAGTAATACAAAAGTGCAAAAACGCATAAAAAATGCTACTTGTGAACATAACCCAAGGTGTGGAGGAGTATTTTTGTTTTTGGTTATTTATTTTACCTTATACCCAAGTCTTTACCCTGGAAAGGATGTTCCTTAACATATTTCACAAGAAAGCAGTTTCAGTTTCGTTTTTGAATGTTTTATTGTGAGCCTGTAAAAGTGGCTTAATACCTCTGACCACGTTGTTGACAGCAGTGACCTGGGTGTCAGAAATGCTTCCTGGGGCGATCCCCATGCTGTCCCCATGTCATTTGAGCACTATCACTATCGTTTTGGGCACTTTTTAGGCTTTCTACTGACTGCCAGGGGTGCCGCCGCAAAAATGCTCGGGTCTCTCACAGACTAGCATTGGGCTCGTTGCTCGGGTCGAGCACCCGAGTATCACGGTGAGCTCGGCCCGAGCTTCCAGCACCCGAGCATTTTAGTGCTCGCTCAACACTAGTTATAATCTGTGCCCTAGAGCAAGGAAAAGGATTGTTTTTTATTTATGGCAAAAATATAAACATGACACCTGCTGCCTGCACATTCGTAAAAGCCCTTTGAAGAAAACTATGGGGATATGGGTTGTGTTTGTTGTACCATGCTAGGTGGCAACATGTTGCCTAGCGAACGACGACTCCTTACAAAACTGCAACTTCCATCTATAATTTTATGTAAAGTATTGTCTTGATTGACAATGGATAAATATTTTTAAATGATCTCATTTATTTAATTGAATTGCAGACTATACACTATCGAAAATGTGATTGAGAAGGAAGGATCAGAAGAATTAATATAACTTTTGTCCTTATATAACAAATCATACCTCATTTTTTTCATTCAGCAAGACAATGATCCCAAACACACAACCAAGGAAAATCTAAATTGGTTTGAGTAAAAAAAATAAAGCTGCTAGAATGGCCCAGTCAATCACCTGACCTGAATCCAATAGAAAATTTATGGAAGGAGCTAAAGCTCAGAGTTCATAGAATGAGCATAGAATTCCACAGAACTTTCAGGATTAGAAGAGTGTTTATGTGGAAGAATGGAGCAAAATCACTCCTGAGCAATGCATGCGACTAGTTTCTCCATAACTCCTGCATCTTGAAGCTGTCATCAACAACAAAGGCTTTTGTACAAAGTATTAAATATATTTTATTAACTGTGTTGAATACTTTTTCCTTCTGTCATTTCTTATTATTACACATAACTTTATTTATGGACATCTATGCTTTGATTTATTTGCCTGTGTGGATTGGATGGCTTGTTACCGACATCTGGTGAGAATTTTATGTAAATAGCACCTTTATAAATATATTTATGACGCGCCCCCTGGGCCGTGTATGCAGGTGTGTGGGTTACCCAGAGCCGGGTCTCTGGGGGTTGTAGTCTCCGTGGCGGTGACCCGGTCCTGTGGCTCAGGGTGGTCAGACCAGTGGCCGTCTTTTATAGGGTTTTTATGATTTAATGTCCGACTACGCCACCCGTGGATTGCGGGCAGGGTGTACCGCAGCTGCGAGGCAGACAGCTGAGGCTGGTGTGGTGTGCGCAGCAGAGGATGGGATAACTCCCCACGGGAGGAGTATAGCCTCAGGGCAGTGAGTGTGGATGATAGGAGTGATGGTGCACGGGTGAAGTAGGAACGACTCAGAGTCTTTGCAGTGCAGTTCAGGGTCTTTACTGATGATGATAAAGCAGACCCTCCCGGGAGTACTGGCTAGCATAAGGGGCCTGGTCAGTCTGTGAACAAACAGGAGTTCCCCTGGCCAGGTGGAGTTGTAGGCCTCCCCGTCTATCTGCACTCTTCCTGGCTACCTTGCTGTAAGCGAGTGGAAGTAGCCCACGTCCCTGAGTATACCGTGTGGTGCTCACCCGTATGGCTGGTGGCTTGGATCCTCTGGTAGCTTCCGCTCCTCGATGGCGGTACCGGTCCCTTGTGTGTGTGACTGAGCCTCCGGGCTTCCTATGGCCAGAGGACCTGGAATCCCCTGCCGGCTGGTCTCTGCTGCTGGACTTAGAGATCCTCACAGCCTCGGACTCCGTTGTCCGGTAGTAGTGTCTTCAGCCAGGATGAGCAATATCTGCTTCCAGTCCCTGGCACTCAGCTCCTGCTCCTACAGAGCTCCTAGCTGTTGCTTTCCCTGTGTCTCCTTGTTCTTCACTCTCCCTCTGCTTTCTCTCTCTGGAGCTTTACTCAGCTAACCCCGCCCCAGATCCAGTTTATATAGGGCAGATTCCTCCCCTATCTGGTCTGGGACAGGAGGTGTTGCATGTTCAAGGGCTCCTGGCCAGGGAACCTCCCACTTGCTCTCAGACGTGATATTTCTATCACTGTGGCAAACAGACCCCTGGGGTGCCACATTTACTTAGAAAATTGGTGACGTATTCAATACTTATTTCACTCACTGTATACAGTGTGGCATGGCAATTTTTATTTTACACTATGCCATTTGCAAAACCTTGCCAAGTATAAATGTTCCCACTCAGAGATATTTCTACTAGTGTCAATTAGTTTCCCAACCAGTACAATACCTCTTTCATGGCCCCTATAGTGCCCTACGCAAACAGCATAATGATCACAGTGGTCCCCCACACAGTATGATGCCTCCAGACAGTTCCCCTCACACACAGTATGATGCCTACTGTGCCCCCACAAATTATGATGACCCCATAACCTCCCACTCAGTATGATGCCCATCGACCCTCACAAATAATGATGTGTTTAATGCCCTGACAGTATGATGCCCAGGGTCCACCCACGCATAGTAAGATGCCTTCAACACACAGTATTATGCCCCTTGCTTTCGCTGCCTGCGATCAGCGGACTAGCCTGGTACTATTTCTTTCAGTATTAATATGCATTGGGAGGAGAAGAAGCCGTCTCTCTTCTCCTCCCTGCATACACAGGGATGTCAGTAACACTGCTGTAGGAGTACTCCCAGCACGCAGTAACTTTGATTAACTATGGTCTTGAGCATCGTTTTTAAACACATCCATGTAGCATTTAGGGATAATGCAGGCATATTTTAAGAGAGTATTAGGAGGCTGATAAAGTGCTCCTAATTGCTTGTTCGGGTAGATTATGATTTTTATTAACTTTTATTATGAGCTATTAGATGCCATTTTAATTAATGACAGTTACTGATTACCATAAATAATATGTTAACTATGTCATATGGGTTAGTACAGTTATGGGAGCAGGTGGACCTCCACTTCTTCTTTAATTGTGAGCGGCGATCGTTTGAGTAGACTTAGAAGCGGGATGGTTACACTGATTATGTCATCACTGCCGTTCACCATCTTGGTTGATTTCTCAAAGTTTTGTAGAACCTCACAGATGTCAGACATGCATGCTCAGTCGTCGGTATCTACCCTATTCAGAATACTGAATAAATCGAAATGTTTGAAAATTTTGTTTCCATTTCTTTTATCATTTGTATATTATTAGCATGTCTAGCTGTCCTGTAATTTGCATAACTCCATGACTTTTCATTCTTGATGTTGAAATTTCAATGTTGAATGTGATTTAAAAAAAGATAGGGCAAAATTATAGCCTCTGTATTCATAATCAAGAGAACATAGCACAAATTTATAAACATGAACAAACACATTAACTATCCAAGTTTTATCTATATACTACAAATGTTCAAAGTGATTTTGATTGGTGACCCAGGAGATAATCTAGGCGTTAGTCCAGTTCTGTCCAGATGCTTGCCAGCATATCCTCAGATTTGGACTCCACCAATTCAGTTATGCATTGTCTCAGGTCGTTCAGATCCTGTGGCTGGGGAAACAGATAAACTGAGTCCTTGATATAGCCACACAGAAATCAGTTGCAGAGTGTTAGGTCTGACAATCATGGACAGGGGTGTGCATAGAAATCATGGGGCCCCATAGCAGAAGTTCTAATTGCATCCCCTCCCCTCAAAAAAAATAAAATATGCTCGTGTGTGACCCCATCATATTATATCTCACAACTATGTAGGCCTTACAAAGTAATTTTCCTCCTATTGAAGCCCCTAGATTCTCTTTCATTGCTCCCATAAGATATCTTGCCAGTATAAGTGCCCCCAAACACATTAAGATACCATGACAGAGAATTTCTCCACAGAACCTTCCACACACATAGTATGATGACACTACTGTACCCCCCTCCTAGCAAAGTATGGTGGCCCCAATGCAGTATGAAGCCCCAACTTTAACCCCAACACAGTCCTCCACACAATATAATGCCCCCCATACTGTCTCTAATACAGTATAATGGCCCTCCATATAGTATAATGGCCCCAACACAATCCATAAAACAGAATGATGGCCCCCAATATAACCCTTCACACGGTACGGGTCCCCCACACAATACCCCACACAGTATGATGGCCCCAATACAACCCTTTACACTGAATAATGGCCCCATTAGCACAGAAAACAATATAATGGCCCCCCTACTAGCTCTCCAAAAAATATAATAGCACCCCACTAGCCCTCCAAACAGTATAACGGCCCCCATATTGACCTCCACACTATAAAATGGCCCTCACATAGCTCTCTACACAGTAAAATGATCCTCACATAGCTCTCTCAAGAGTAAAATCGACCCCCACATACCCCATCCAAACTGTATAATGGACCCCCACATCCCCATCAAAACAGCATAATGGACATCCTGCATAGCCCTCCAAACAGTATAATGGACCCCCATATAGCCATCCAATCAGTATAATGAACCCCAACATAACCCTCCAACAGTATAATGGCCCCACATAGCCCTGAACCTCCAAATATTTTAATGGCCCCCACATAGCCCTTCAAATATTATGATGACCCCCACATAGTCCTCCAAACAGTATAATGGCCCCCACATAGCCTTCCAAATAGTATAATGGCCCCCACATAGCCCTCCATATAGTATACTACACCTCAAATAGCCCTCTATTACTAATATTGGCCCCACATAGCCCTCCATATACTCCATATAGTATAATGGGTCTCATATAGCCTTCCATATAATATATTGGGTCCCACATTTCATACAGTATAATGGCCCTCACATAGCCCTCCATATACCGTTTTTTTCGGACTATAAGACGCACTTTTTTCCTCCAAAATTTTGGATGAAAATGGGGGATGCATCTTATAGTCCGAATACTATATACATGGCTGTGCGTGGTGGTGGGTGTGGGGGAGCGGCAGCGGGGGATCAGCGGGGCACAGGAGGCAGCAGCCACCTGCTGCAGCCTACGCTGTGCCAGGTATTAAAGAAAATGAATATTCCCTGCTCCCCACAGCCATGGGCATGGAGAGCAACGAATATTCATTTTTCTTAATAGCTGCACACTGGAGCCGCAGCACGGCTGTGTGCCCGCTATTAAAGCTCATGAATATTCCTACAACCCACTCCCATGGGTTGTAGTGAATATCCATGGTCTTTAATAGCAGGCACACTGACTACAGAGCGGCAGCAGGAGCCGCGCTGTGGTACAGTGCGCCGGCTATTGAACAGACTGAATGGTCACCACTCCCCACGCACAGAGTCCCGGTGTGGGAAGCAGTGATTATTACAGCACAACGTCTCACACTGTGTGAGGGCGCATGGCAGGGACGCCATGCGCGCCCTGCCATGTGCGGCTCACACAGTGAGAGTGTCGGCAGCAGAGTGGGACAGCGCTGGCGGAGAGAGGAGGTGAGTATGATTGTTTAATTTTTTTTGTAGACAGAGTGATGGGGGCTCAGAGGGTGCCATGCATACCAGGATGGGGGCTCAGAGGGTACCATGCATACCAGGATGGGGACTCAAGGAGTGCCATGCATACCTGGATGGGGGCTCAGAAGGTGCCATGCATACCAGGATGGGTGCTCAAGGGGTACCATGCATACCAGGATGGGGGCACAAGGGATGCCATGCATACCAGGATGAGGGCTCAGAGGGTGCCATGCACACCAGGATGGGGGCTCAAGGGGTGCCATGTATACCAGGATGGGGGCTCAGAGGGTGCCATGCATTAGTGTTGAGCCACCCCCGTAGTGTTCGAGTTCGGTTCGGTTCGTCGAACACCCGTGTGTTCGCCGAACTGTTCGTCGAACTGTTCGTCGAACACCTTCGAACACCGTTAAAAACAATGGCAGGCAAACAAAAACACATAGAAACACATAGAAAACACCTTCAAAGGTGTCCAAAAGCTGACAAACTGCTCAGAAGACATAACTAACACATGGAAAAGTGACAAGTACATATAGTCATGCGAAAATAAAAGAGGTGGAGGAGTAAAAGGAGGGGGAGACACAGATATAGGCATGTCATGCCCTTCTAAAATCCAAAAAGTGAGAAGCCGACACGGCCAGTCCGCTCCTGCCCGTGCCACCTCCGTGTCGCCGGGTTTGTGCCAGAGCCGCGGTGAACCCTGACGGCCAGCCCCCCTCTCCCAATACTGGTGCCTGTCCGCTGGTGGGTCGAGCGAGCCCCCCTGTGGTGGAGGCAGCTCTAAGCTTTTTAATTTAAATTGTCTCTCTAATTTGAATGAATACACTTTAAATCCATTTACAAGGATCTATTGGAGGGCAAGTCTCATGCCAGCAGCCGCGTAATTCCAGCTCCAGTAGCGTCCACTAAAGCTGCTGCAGTTAAAAAGCTTTTATAAGGATCGAGCTCGGCTGTCCACCGCAAGGCATCCTAATGCCAGTCCCAGCCCCTATGCCTTGGGGTGCCTCCTGATGCTCTTCACTAAGTATCCCATGGTCCCGAATCATTTCCTTTGAAAAAATTAAGTGTCTAAACTACAGGTGGTGTAGCTTGCTTAACAGCCGGGATAATCCGCTGACTAGCAGACACTGCTACTAGGCACAAAGTATTTCCTGGGCTAGATGCAGTTAAAAATTTGTAATTAGATACTCTCGTTGGATGCTGAGAAAGCATTCCATAGAGTCTCCTGGCACGCCATATATGATTCTCTTAAAAAGCTTGGGGTAGGGGTCTAGGGGACCCTTTTATAGCCAAAATCACGGCCCTGTATCGCAATACGTCACCTAGGCTGAAGATAAATGGAACTGTAGCACCCTGAGGGCTCGGTTGCTACAGACGTATTGCACCTCACCCAGAGGTGTGATATCTCACTCTCAGGTAAGGATGGAGTGTGGATCAGGACCCGACACCTGCATGCATTACACCACATTGCCGTGGGGCAGGGCGACCAATATGCCCCTGAGATGGGCACGACAGTCCCTGTCCCTGGCTGGAGTGGGGGGAGGGAACACTGAGGAAGGGGAACCCTGTAGTGCAGGAGCAGGGAGGAAGCAGTTCCTGGGTGCATTGAGAAGGGAGTATAAAAGGTGGGCACCATCTTAGTTCAGTGCAGAGAAGTCTGAGCAGAAGTGGCAGGGAGCAGGGGCTCTGCATGAGCTCTGCTCCGGAGGCGGGCCTAGTAACAGAGGCCCAGGCCTGGAAGAGGGAGAAGGAAGGAAGAGGAGCGGAGAAGGCTCCAGGAACGAGGAATGAAGGGATCCCAGGGGTGCGGATGGGCGAGTCGCCACCGCACGCCCGAATCCACCTGCGTGGAGGGGTCAGGCCAAAGGGGGAGACCGGTCCCCGAACTAGTGGAGGCAGGAAACGACCCTCAGCTAGAAACCGGAGGCTCTGACATTTTATGTGGCGCAGCCCCTCTCTACACCCGCTAGGAAGGCACCACATAGGGTCAGGGAAACTGGTGCCAAGTTTACCAAGAGGAGGCCCGAGGCAGCCGGACAGAAGTGTTGGTAAGAAAGGCCAGACAAAGGACACACAAAGGGGGTCCTGTGAAGTGCTCCAAAGTTATCTGGGAGTTGTCTGAGCCCCTCACCTGGTGAGCACAGTACGACGTGGGCAGCCGTTACCTGCAGACGTGGTCTGGATAATAAGAACTGTGAGTAAAGGCCCTGGACTGCATCACTGACTCCGTGTCGTTACTGCTGCTGCCCTGCACCATCACCCCCATCCTCCGCATACACTGCCCTGAGGCTATACTCCTCCCGTGGGGAGTTATGCTATGCTCTGCTGCACCCACAACACCAGCCTCAGCGGTCTGCCCTGTAGCAGCGGTTCACTCTGACCGCAATCCACGGGTGGCGTAGTCGGACATTTAAACATCAAAACCACATAAATAGTTCCGCCACTGGTTTGACCGCCCTGAGCCACGGAACCGGGTCGCCGCCACGAAGACTACAACCACCAGCATCCACCAAAAAGGGTCCGGCTCCGGGTGTCCCAAGGCCCAGGGGGTGCGTCAGAACATTTTCATCACCTTTCACAATCACCAATGGGACAAGGCAGGGATGTCCTCTGTCCCCTCTCTTATACATCCTAGTGACGGAGCACCTGCTCTCATCAATTCGCCATAACCCCAATATTAGGTGGATTGAGGTGGGAGGCACCGAGTACAAGTGCTCTCTATTTGCTGATGATGTCCTAGTATATATCACTCAATCACATATATCCATCCCTGCTGTTATGGCTGAAATAGATCACTTTGTTACATGGTCAAATTTTAAAATCAATGCAGCGAAGTCTGAGGCCCTCGATGTCTCCCTCCCCAAATCCATATAGGATTCCATCCAGTCCAACTTTCCCTTTGCCTGTCCCTCACAGGGTATCAAATACTTAGGAATTCCTATTCATAGAGACCTCTCCCATCTATGTTATCTTAATTTTGGGCCCTTTATTGAACAACTCCATACAGACCACGGTTGGCAAGTTAGAACTGTAAGATTCACTACGTGAACCGCTGGTGTTTTGTGGAAAAGCACATGTACACTGCGTTCCAAATTATTATGCAAAAAGTGTTTAGGAGTGATAAGGGAAGAATTTGTTTGTTTGTCAGTTAAACTCATTGATGGTGATGTGTGCCAGGGCTCTTTATATCACTGTAAGCAATTGCAGACACCTGTGCTAATTAGTTTGGCAGGTGTGTCCAATGAAAGGCAAGACTACTTAAGAAGGCTCTATCACATTATTAAGCAGCCTACATTTTCTGCCAAAATGGGAAAGAAAAAGGATGTGTCGGCTGCTGAGAAGCAACAAATTGTGGAGTGTTTAGGTCAAGGCATGACTACAATCAACATTGTGCGATGATCAGGATGAAGTGTCTTGGCAATCAAGAAGTATGTAGCTGATTCACAGTACACACGTGTGCGTGCTGATAAGGGCAAATTGAGGACTCTTTCCTACAGGCAATTACGTCAGGTTGAAAGAGCAGCGGCCAAAAAGCCTTGTCATAGCAGCAGACAAGTTTTTGAAGCTGCTTGTGCCTCCAACGTCCCCCGAACAACAAGATGCAGGGTCCTTCAGAGGTTTGCAGCTGTGCATACGCCATCCTGTCGACCTCCTCTATCCACTTCACACAAGCAGAAACGGCTCCAGTGGGCCAAACATTACATGAAGACTGATTTCAAAACAGTTTTGTTCACGGATGAGTGCCGTGCAGCGCTCGATGGTCCAGATGGATGGAGTGGAGGATGGCTGGTTGATGGACACCCCACGCAAACACGGCTACAGCGCCAACAAGGAGGAGGTGGAGTAATGTTTTGGGCTGGAATCATGGGGAGAGAGATTGTCGGCCCCTTTAGGATCCCTGAAGGCGCTAAAGATGAACTCCATAATGTATGTGGATTTTCTCAAACAGCACTTCCTGCCATGGTTCAAGAAGAAGAACCGTGTATTTCACAGCAAGATCATTTTTCTGCATGATAATGCACCATCTCATGCTGCACATAAAACATCTGCATCTCTGGCTGATATGGGCATAAAAGGGGACAAACTTATGGTGTGACCCCCATGCTCCCCTGACCTCTACCCCATTCAGAACCTTTGGAGCATCATTAAAAGGAGTGTCTATGATGGCGGGAGGCAGTTCACATCTAAGCAACAGCTCTGGGAGGGTATTCTGTCCTCATGCAAAACAATTGAAGCAGAAACCATCCAAAACCTGACAAATTCAATGGACGAGAGAGTTCAGAAGCTCCTTTCGAACAAGGGGTCCTATGTGAAAATGTAACATCACCTAGAACAAAGTTTTGAGTTGAAAACTGTTTGATTTCAGTTTCTAACAACCTGCTAATGCTTATAATTTCAAAAATGACCATTTTTTTGGTCTTTATTAAAATGAAAAGGTTGATCGAAAAGTTTGGGGGATCTAAGAGTGTGGCAACCCAGTAGTCATGATTACTTCGAATTCTGACAATATGAGGGTCATGCTGCAGGTAGTGCAGCAAGAAGGCACTTATGTGTCTTGCGCATCTCGGAGCCCCAAAATTATTTTCCGGGTTAGATGCAGCTAAAAATTATTTTTAATTTTAAATCTGGTGAAGCTTTAGTATAGATGGCCTAATAGGATCAGTGCTGCACACTGCTACAAAGCCCAAATTATTTTCCAGTCAAGATACAGATAAACATGATTAGTAATTTGAAAGCTTAAAACGGTTGGTAGGGTGATTTTAACCAATCATCAAGCTTTTACTCTCCCCAGGATGACACAGGGGTAGAAAAGTCGTTTCGGATCCATGATTTGTTCATCTTTATGAACGTGAGTCTGTCTACATTATCAGTGGAGAGCCGCGTGCGCTTATCTGTCAGCACACCACCAGCAGCGCTGAACACACGTTCAGACAGAACGCTGGCTGCGGGGCATGACAAGATCTCCAAGGCGTAAGTGGCTAGCTCCGGCCATTTATCCAGATTGGAAGCCCAAAAAGAGCAAGGGTCCAGTGACACAGTCGTGGCTTCAATGTTTACTTGGAGATACTCCTGTACCATCGTCTCTAGGCGTTGACTATGTGTCAGACTTCTTGTCTCCTGTGGCCTTGCAAAGGATGGGCTAGAAAAGTGGTGAAATGATTCCGCAAAATTGATGTTACCAGCAGATACTGTGGTTCTGTTACAGTTTGAGTGCTGAACACTTGACGGTCCCACGGTTGGCAAGTTGGAACTGTGAGATTCACTACGTGCACCACTGGTATTTTGTGGAAAAGCACATGTAAGATTCTGCAACAGTCTCTGCTGATACTCCTGCATGCGTGCATCCCTTTCTATGGCAGGAATAATTTCTGCAAATTTACTTTTGTACCGGGGATCTAACAGTGTGGCAACCCAGTAGTCAGGATTATTTCTAATTCTCACAATTCGAGGGTCATGTTGCAGGTAGTGCAGCAAGAAGGCACGCATGTGTGTTGCGCATCCAGGAGCACCAAGTCCCTGTTGTGTTGGTGGCGAGGTAACAATCATGCTTCCTTCCTCTGTCCTCTCCCCCCAACCTCGCACAACAGAAATGTGATCAAGGTCTCCCTCATCTGATGAGTCTTCCATCAGTTCGTCCTCCACTTCTTCCTGGGCTCCTGCACCTTCCTCACTAGTTTGGCTGCTACCATGCGCCCTGGTAAAACCATCTCCCCCACCCTCACATGCCTGCCGCCTTGGTGCTGCCGACCGTCTGGACCTTGCAGATGTTAGCCCTTCCGCATACAACTCCTCCTCCTCTACTTCCTCCACCTCCTCTTGTGCCACCACCTGACTCCGAATTCTGTTTAACATGTGCTCCAGCATGTAATCACCGGAATAGTCATGCTGATAATGGCATCGTCAGCACTAAACATCTTCGTCGCCATTTCAAAACTGTGCAGAAGGGTGCATAGGTCCCTGATCTGAGACCACTCCTCCAGCGTGATTTGCCCCACCTCTGAATCTCGTTGGACCAGGCTATACGTCAGAACGTATTGCACCAGGGCTTGTCGGTGCTGCCACAGTCGCTGCAACATGTGCAGAGTTGAATTCCACCGGGTAGGCACATCGCATTTTAGCCGGTGAAGTGGCAGGCCCAACGACTTCTGTAGAGATGTAAGTCGCTGAGCTGCGGGATGCGAACGGCGGAAGTGAGCACACAGCGACCCTGCCCTCTGCAGAAGGCCATCTAGTCTGGGATAGTGGGCTAAAAATTGCTGGACAACCAGGTTCAACACGTGAGCCATACAAGGCACGTGTGTGACATTGCCCCGGCGAAGGGCCGCACCCAGGTTTGCAGCATTGTCGCACACGGCCTTCCCTGGTTTCAGGTCCAGTGGAGACAACCATTCATGAAATTGGTTCTCCAGAGCTGACCACAACTCCTCAGCTGTGTGACTCACATTTCCCAGACATTTCAATGTAAAAACCGCCTGATGACGTTGAGCCCTACTGCCAGCATAGTAAGGAGGTGTGCAGGATCCCTTCTGCGCAGTTAGAAAGCTTGTGGCATGACCAGACAGGCTTTGGGTGCAGGTGGAAGACCGAGAGGAGGTTGAGGAGGCAGAAGCAGTGGAGGAACTTTGACATAAAGAGGATTGACGCACAACTCGTGGGGACGGCAAGACTTGGACAGCAGCCCCTTGTCCTGCTGTCACCATAGTTACCCAGTGCCCAGTCAGCGACATGTAACGCCCCTGTCCATGCCTACTCGTCCAAGTGTCTGTGGTGAAATGCACCCTGTCACACACAGAGTTTCTCAAAGAAGCGGTGATGTTGTGTGCGACATGCTGGTGGAGCGCAGGCACACCTTTCTTTGAGAAGTAGTGCCGACTGGGCATCTGGTACTGGGGCACTGCGACGGACATAAGGTCTCGAAAATCCTCTGTGTCCACCAGGCGGAAAGGCAGCATTTCTGTAGCCAAGAGCTTGCAGATGGTGAAATTCAACCTCTTAGCTTTCTCATGGCTAGGAGGAAATGGTCTTTTACTTGTCCACATCTGAGGGACCGAGGGCTGGCTATTGTGCTTAGACGGGGTTGATAAGGGTGTCCCCGGCAAACTGCCGGTCTGTGAGGAAGATGCAGGCGGACATGTTAGGTTGCCTTGATCCAAAGGTGGTGCTATCGATGTCGGACAGCGCTCAACACCAGCTGGTGTTCCCACCTCCAAAGAAAATGATGACCTGCCAATCACGCTGGCTGTTGCGGGTAAAGAGGTGGCAGGTCTGCGCCCCAAAACAGGTGTGACTGCTGTCCCCCCATTCACAGAGGATGAAGAGGCCGCGGATGCACAAGATATGGCAGATGGTGGTTGGCCCGGCCGGCTAGGCCGCATTGTAGCACACTGAGCTTCCCACTGCAACTTATGCTTCATGTCCATGTGCCGGTTCATGCATGAAGTACTCAAACTATGTATTTTTTGGCCTCTACTTAGCTTTTGCTAACAAATGTTACAGATAACACGAGTTGGGTCATCTTTATCGATCTGAAAAAATGCCCAGGCTATGCAAGGCTTAGCACCCATGCGACCTGAAGAGCCACCACGACTTGTGGTGAGAGGCAGAGTTGTGTTTGAGGATGCAGTTGTTGACGTGCTTCCAGTACTACGTCTCTGTCCAGGAAGGCGCAACCTGACCTCGTCGTCACTAGCATCTTCCTCCACCTCCTCTGCTGACCACATCTCTTGGCTGACTGTGGGTTGACAGTAAGTGGGATCTCCAACCTCATCATCATCACCCTGTGTGTTATCACACCCGTCGTCCTCAGAGCCAACCTGTTCCTGCCCTGACAAAAAACTAAAGTTGTCGCTCCAATCAGGTATTTGAGTCTTATCATCGTCTTCCTCATTGTCTCCACCAACAGGAGTTACAGTTTGGGAATGAGGGTCTACATTATGGTCAGAACCTTCTGCGTCTGGTCCTGGATCCGACTCATAAAGATTCTGGGCATCAGTGCAGATCATTTCCTCGTCTGGATTCACAGAAGCGCTGGAGTCGACCTCTGATTCCCAGGCTATAGTATGAGTAAACAGCTCTGCAGACTCAACCATCTGTTCTACCTCATACTCAGACGGGCAGCTGGAGATTTGGGAGCTGTGAGGAAGCAAGTGCGATTTGGGTGACACCTTTGAGGACTGGAGTATTTGTGTGTTAGAACCTTGCTGTTAGGTTTTTTTTCCTTTGCTGGTCACATGACCTTGTTGGCCTATTTAATCCTGCTCCGCCCTTCTTGCTTTGCTGGACTTCATTGTATATCTACTTTCTAGCTAGCCTGTGCTCTGTATCTAGCTCTGTTAGTTTGCTTGGTCTACGGACCTCTATGTTCTATTTTGTTTGTTCGTCTGTCTGCTACTATTTCTGTTAGGAGGTGTCCCATATTCCTCCCAGTCCTTAGTACTTGTAGGGATTCCCTCCCCACATCTATAGGTCTCCGTACAGACTAGATTAGGACTTTAGCAGGTCTGATCGCAGGATCAGGTTCCCTGTTACATCGTAGGGATTCAGCTGAGTCCTATAGTAGGGACAGATCTCCTCTCTTTCCTTAGCTTTGGTAGCAGAACATAACAGTAAGTCCAGCCTGCAAATTCTCTAAGGAAAGATTTTTTTTTTTTTGTTCCATCATGGTGTCGGTTCAGGATTTGGCTAAACACCTGCAGGGACTCTCTCTGGAAGTGGCCGAGCTCCGTCAGCACGTGAGTAACTGTCCTGGAGCATATTTCTTGGAGCCTAAGGTATGTTTGCCGGATTTATTTTTTGGTGAACATCGAGAATTTTTTTCATTTAAAAATGCTTGCTTATTGTATTTTCGTTTGAGACCCAAGTCCTCTGGGGATGAATCCCAGCGCGTAGGGTTCATAATGTCACTTTTGCGCCAAGAGCCTCAGGAGTGGGATTTTTCTTTGCAACCTAGTGATACATGCTTCAGATCAGTGGATAGTTTTTTTTCTGCTTTAGGATTATTATATGATGATCCTGACCGTGTGGCATCAGATGAGACTGAGTTGAGACGTTTAAAACAAGGATCAGGTAATGTGGAAAAATATTGTACTCATTTTCGTCGTTGGTCCACTCAAACAGGGTGGGACGATTCTGCTCTGAAAAGTCTATTTCTTGCTGGGCTCAGTGAAAGGGTTAAAGACCTGCTAATTGCTTATCCTACACCTGAGGATTTGCAACAGGCTATGCAATTAGCTATACGGGTGGATAGAAGACTGCGTGCTAGGGTTAATGAGAGCAAATCCTCTGCTATGTCAGTTTCTGGTTATGATAATGTGTGTACTAACAGTGGTGAACCGATGGAGATTGGATCGGTGGCACCTCGCTCTCAAGAAAAAGACCGTCGTTTTTCGGAAGGCTTGTGTTTCTATTGCGGAAAATCTGGTCATTTGATTAAAGGCTGTGAGCTTCGTATGAAGAAAGAAAAAAAAATGGTCAGTCACGCCCGTATTGCCTGTTTAAATTCCAAGGGTATATTTTTAGCTGCTTCCACGATTGCTCAGGAAAAATTAATGGAATTTCGGGTGTTTGTTGATTGCGGGTCTACACTGAATGTAATTGATGGGGGATTCGTGGAAAAACTCAATTTAAAACCTGAACCTTTATCATCCCCCATTGCTGTGGTTTCTGTGGATGGCTCCCCTTTGAAGAATATTACTCTCAAGGTCAGTGAATTTCCTCTCACTATTAATGGTGTTCACCATGAGAAATTGGATTTGGTAGTGTTGAATAACTTGCCTTCTCCAGTAATATTGGGTTTGCCCTGGTTAAAATTTCACAATCCTGTACTGGATTGGTCTACCAGTGAAATTAAATCCTGGAGCCATAAATGTTATGACAAGTGTTGTAACGGGCGTATTGCAGCTTTGGATAGGGGAGAATTGCCTGTTCCTATTCAGGATTTTTGGAGAGTTTTTTCTGAGAAAGAATCGCAGGTTTTGCCTCCCCATAGAGACTATGATTGTTCTATTGAATTTGTCCCTGGAGCGATTCTTCCTAAAAGTCGTTTATTTAACCTTACTATTCCTGAGAGGAAGGCTTTGGAGGAATACATACAGACAAGTTTGGCCGCCGGTCACATTAGGCCCTCTAAGTGTCCTGTGGCGGTTGGATTTTTTTTTTGTAAAAAAAAAGGACGGCGGTTTACGTCCTTGTCTGGATTTTCGTGAGATTAACAAAATTACGGTACGCAATCCTTACCCACTGCCATTGATTCCTGATCTGTTTAACCAGTTATTGGGGGCCAAGTGGTTCTCTAAAATTGACCTTAAGGGGGCATACAATCTGTTGCGCATGAAGGAGGGTGATGAATGGAAGACTGCTTTTAACACTCCTGTGGGTCATTTTGAGAATCTGGTTATGCCTTTTGGTCTTACTAATGCTCCTGGATTTTTTCAGAATCTGATTAATGACATCCTTAGACCTTTGATCGGTAAAAATGTGGTTGTGTATTTGGATGACATTTTGATTTATTCGCCAGATCTGGAGTCTCATTGGCGGAGCGTGCGTGAGGTATTACAGTTATTAATGGACAATTCGCTTTTTGCTAAGCTGGAGAAATGTGAGTTCGCTGTACAGAGAATTAGTTTTTTGGGCTACATTATCTCCAGCAAAGGTTTTGAGATGGATCCGGTTAAGGTTCAGGCTGTGCAGGAATGGCCTAGGCCTATTGGTTTGAAATCGATACAGAGGTTTTTGGGTTTCGCCAATTACTATAGAAAATTCATAAAAAATTTTTCTAGTATTGTCAAACCTCTGACTGATCTCACCAGGAAAGGTGCTGATGCGGTTCAGTGGTCTTCTGAGGCCATTGAAGCTTTTGTGTATCTCAAGGAGAGGTTCACCTCTGCTCCCATCCTTATGCAGCCTGATGTTACTAGGCCGTTTTTGGTTGAGGTTGATGCTTCCTCTGTGGGGGTTGGCGCAGTATTGTCTCAGGATAACGGGGATGGATTACATCCCTGTGCCTTTTTTTCAAAAAAATTTTCGGAGACTGAATTGAATTACGATATTGGTAATCGGGAATTATTGGCTATTAAACTCGCATTTGAACACTGGCGCCACTTCTTGGAAGGTGCGGAATTTCCCGTTCAGGTTCTTACGGATCATAAAAATCTGATATATCTTGATGCTGCCAAGCGCCTGAATGCCCGTCAGGCTAGGTGGGCACTGTTTTTCTCGCGGTTTAATTTCTCCGTTACTTACATCCCTGGTACTAAGAATGTTAAGGCGGATGCCTTGTCTCGCAGTTTTTCTCCCATAGTCGGTGCTGAGAAAGAGGAAAACATTTTACAAGAAGGTGTTGTGATAGCTGCTTTAGACTCCGTTTTGGAAGATGAGATTCTTAAAGCTCAGGAGAATGCCCCATCTAACACTCCTCATGGGAGGTTGTTTGTGCCTGGGACCTTTAGGAGAGATTTGTTTGTTGAGTGTCACGAATCTCGGTTGGCAGGTCATCCCGGAATCTCTGAGACCAAGAGACTGGTGGGTCGCAGTTTTTGGTGGCCTGGATGGCAGAAGGAAGTCATTAAGTGGGTGCGCCAATGTACTATATGTGCTAGATCTAAGTCCTCACATACTCCTGCTGCGGGGTTACTTTGTCCTTTGGAGGTCCCCAGTGCTCCTTGGACACATTTGGCTATGGACTTTATAACTGACCTTCCCCCCTCTGAGGGTTTTACTGTCATCTGGGTGGTCGTGGACCGTTTTAGCAAGATGTGTCACTTGGTTCCCTTCGTCAAACTGCCCTGCGCTAAAACTCTCGCTAAGGCCTTTGTCAAGGAAATTGTCAGACTTCATGGCGTTCCTACTGACATTGTTTCTGATAGGGGTCCTCAGTTCGTGGCTCGTTTTTGGCGTGCCTTTTGTGACAGGTTGGGAATTCATTTGTCGTTTTCGTCCGGATATCATCCTGAATCTAATGGCCAGACAGAAAGGAAAAACCAGGATGTTGAACAGTTCTTGCGTTGTTTTGTGGCAGACAATCAAGAGGGGTGGTCTGAGTTTCTGCCACTTGCCGAATTTGCTCTGAACAATCATACATCTTCTTCTGCTGGTTGTTCGCCTTTTTTTTGTTGTTCTGGGAGACATCCGTCGTTTGGGTCGTTCTCCAAGTTGGGATCTGCCGTGCCTGAGGAGGAGAATTTTTCCGGTGATTTGGAAAGAGTTTGGACGGATGTGCGTGGTAATCTTCAGGAGGCCAACAGAAAATCTAAAGACTACTTTGATAGGAAACGACAGGAGGTTTTGTTCGCTGTTGGTGACATGGTTTGGTTGTCCTCTAGGAATCTGCGGTTGAGGATTCCTTCTAAGAAATTGGGTCCCAAGTTTGTAGGGCCCTTTAAGGTGCTTCAGGTTGTCAACCAATCTGCTGTTAGGTTGGAGGTTCCTACCTCCTGGAGAATTAATCCGGTCTTTCATGTCTCTCTGTTAAAAAAAGCTGTTGTGTCGGATGGTGACGCCTCTGCCTCTGTTCCTCCGGTGGTGGAGGACGGGGAATATGAAATTTCTCGCATCCTTGACTCTAGACGGTATAGAGGTAGTTTGCAGTATCTTGTGACCTGGAAAGGTTTCGGACCCGAGGATAACTCTTGGGTGAGGTCAGATGATGTTTCCGCGTCCAGACTTATCAGAGCGTTTCACAGGAGATTTCCTGATAAGCCTGGTCCTAGGGGATCCGGAGGATCCTCTTAGAAGGGGGGGTACTGTTAGAACCTTGCTGTTAGGTTTTTTTTCCTTTGCTGGTCACATGACCTTGTTGGCCTATTTAATCCTGCTCCGCCCTTCTGGCTTTGCTGGACTTCATTGTATATCTACTTTCTAGCTAGCCTGTGCTCTGTATCTAGCTCTGTTAGTTTGCTTGGTCTACGGACCTCTATGTTCTATCTATTTTGTTTGTTCGTCTGTCTGCTACTATTTCTGTTAGGAGGTGTCCCATATTCCTCCCAGTCCTTAGTACTTGTAGGGATTCCCTCCCCACATCTATAGGTCTCCGTACAGACTAGATTAGGACTTTAGCAGGTCTGAACGCAGGATCAGGTTCCCTGTTACATCGTAGGGATTCAGCTGAGTCCTATAGTAGGGACAGATCTCCTCTCTTTCCTTAGCTTTGGTAGCAGAACATAACATTGTGATGTTGAAGTTGATGTGGAGGAGAGCCCACTTAAAGGAGCACTTGATATCCGTTGAAGCACCTGCTGTTTTTGTGCCTCATCTGGAATTTGTAGCGATTGGCGTGGCCGTAAGAAAGGGATCTTATCACATTGTCCGCTAAAAGAAGTAGACATTTTAGTTTGGCTGGAAGATGGTCTTTCTTCTGCAGATGTTACTGTTGCTTTAACACCTACCACACGGACACAACCTTTTTTCCCCTTCCCAACACGCCTATTCCCCTTTCCACCAGCAGCAGGTCTTTTTCCACTCATTTTGGTGGTTAACTAATTCACAACTCTGGAGTTGTTTCCACAAAAAAACAATGGATGGTAACCGAACAGAGCTGAGTGGCCAAATTGTGGTATTAGGCCAAAACTATTGGCTGGGTTAGATGCAGAAAAAAATTATATTCAATTTGCAACCTGATGGAGGTCAGTATAGATGGATTAATAGAACAAGACCCACACACAGCTAGAAGCCCAATATTTTTTCAGAGCTAGATGCAGAAAAAAATTATATTCAGTTTGCAACCTGATGGAGGTCAGTATAGATGGATTAATAGAACAAGACCCACACACAGCTAGAAGCCCAATATTTTTTCAGAGCTAGATGCAGAAAAAAATTATATTCAGTTTGCAACCTGATGGAGGTCAGTATAGATGGATTAATAGAACAAGACCCACACACAGCTAGAAGCCCAATATTTTTTCAGAGGTAGATGCAGAAAAAAATATATTCAGTTTGCAACCTGATGGAGGTCAGTATAGATGGACTAATACAACAAGTCCCACACACAGCTAGAAGCGCAATATTTTTTCAGAGGTAGATGCAGAAAAAAATATATTCAGTTTGCAACCTGATGGAGGTCAGTATAGGTGGACTAATAGAACAAGTCCCACACACTGCTAGAAGGCCAAATATTTTTTCAGAGCTAGATGCAGAAAAAAATTATATTCAGTTTGCAACCTGATGGAGGTCAGTATAGATGGATTAATAGAACAAGACCCACACACAGCTAGAAGCCCAATATTTTTTCAGAGCTAGATGCAGAAAAAAATTATATTCAGTTTGCAACCTGATGGAGGTCAGTATAGATGGATTAATAGAACAAGACCCACACACAGCTAGAAGCCCAATATTTTTTCAGAGCTAGATGCAGAAAAAAATTATATTCAGTTTGCAACCTGATGGAGGTCAGTATAGATGGATTAATAGAACAAGACCCACACACAGCTAGAAGCCCAATATTTTTTCAGAGCTAGATGCAGAAAAAAATTATATTCAGTTTGCAACCTGATGGAGGTCAGTATAGATGGATTAATAGAACAAGACCCACACACAGCTAGAAGCCCAATATTTTTTCAGAGCTAGATGCAGAAAAAAATTATATTCAGTTTGCAACCTGATGGAGGTCAGTATAGATGGATTAATAGAACAAGACCCACACACAGCTAGAAGCCCAATATTTTTTCAGAGCTAGATGCAGAAAAAAATTATATTCAGTTTGCAACCTGATGGAGGTCAGTATAGATGGATTAATAGAACAAGACCCACACACAGCTAGAAGCCCAATATTTTTTCAGAGCTAGATGCAGAAAAAAATTATATTCAGTTTGCAACCTGATGGAGGTCAGTATAGATGGATTAATAGAACAAGACCCACACACAGCTAGAAGCCCAATATTTTTTCAGATCTAGATGCAGAAAAAAATTATATTCAGTTTGCAACCTGATGGAGGTCAGTATAGATGGATTAATAGAACAAGACCCACACACAGCTAGAAGCCCAATATTTTTTCAGAGCTAGATGCAGAAAAAAATTATATTCAGTTTGCAACCTGATGGAGGTCAGTATAGATGGATTAATAGAACAAGACCCACACACAGCTAGAAGCCCAATATTTTTTCAGAGCTAGATGCAGAAAAAAATTATATTCAGTTTGCAACCTGATGGAGGTCAGTATAGATGGATTAATAGAACAAGACCCACACACAGCTAGAAGCCCAATATTTTTTCAGAGCTAGATGCAGAAAAAAATTATATTCAGTTTGCAACCTGATGGAGGTCAGTATAGATGGATTAATAGAACAAGACCCACACACAGCTAGAAGCCCAATATTTTTTCAGAGCTAGATGCAGAAAAAAATTATATTCAGTTTGCAACCTGATGGAGGTCAGTATAGATGGATTAATAGAACAAGACCCACACACAGCTAGAAGCCCAATATTTTTTCAGAGCTAGATGCAGAAAAAAATTAGATTCAGTTTGCAACCTGATGGAGGTCAGTATAGATGGATTAATAGAACAAGACCCACACACAGCTAGAAGCCCAATATTTTTTCAGAGCTAGATGCAGAAAAAAATTAGATTCAGTTTGCAACCTGATGGAGGTCAGTATAGATGGACTAATAGAATGATGCTGTGCCCAAAAGATTTTACTTCACTAGGTGCAGTAAAAAAATTGGTATTCTATACACAGGTGGTATATCTTGCAACACAGATAGGCTACTCCACTGACTAACACACTCTGCAATAGGCCAAAAAGGATTAGCTTTGCTAGATTCAGCCAAATGCTGTGAAAAAAACTTGCACAGCACTGGCACAGACCTGCCTGGTAAAAACTGATAGGAACTGATGTAACCTAGTCCTGAAAAGGACTCCAATTACAATTAGTCTTTACTCCCACAACCTATCTATTTAAGAGCACAGACCTGCCTGATAAAAGTCGTAGGAAATGCTGTAACCTAGTCCTTAAAAGGACTGCAATCACAACTATTCCCTACTCCCAAGCTATCTGTATATTTGTGCGAAAATTGGCTTGAAATTAACAAGGTATAGCGCACACAGCAACAGCGGTGCCGTCTAACACGCAGCTGCAGCAGTGAGAAAATGGTGGCGACGGGGAAAATGGCTTGGTCTTATAGGGCAAGGACATGTGACATACACTGCCAATGACACATGCCCTTGCTTGTGTGAAAAAAAACACTTCGCTCCGTGTGTGCGCTGCTGATAGGCTGACAGATTGCACCTCCCCACTGTAAATGCGGGAAAGAGAAAAAAAAATGGAGATCTTCATTGTTCCTGCAGAGATCCATCCCCTGCCCCTCCCCCCACCCCGCTGTACACTCAAACTGCGTATTAACATTAATTTTCATCATTACTGAGAAAAAATCCAGTTATGATTTTGGTGCACGAACAGTTATCGAACATAACCTCGAACAGCCGAATTTTTCTCAAATTGTTCATGTTCGCCAAACGGCTCGAACACCGCCCAAAACAGCTCGAATTTGAGATTGGCGAACAGTTCGAGTAGAACAACGCTCATCTCTACCATGCATACCAGGATGGGGGCTCAAGTGATGCCATGCATACCAGGATGGGGTATTAAGGGGTGCCATGCATACCAGGATGGGGGCTCAGAGGGTGCCATGCATACCAGGATGGGAGCTCAAGGGGTGCCATGCATACCAGGATGGGGGCTCAAGGGGTGACATGCATACCTGGATGGGGTGTCAAGGGGCGCCATGCATACTTGGATGCGGGCTCAAGGGATGCCATGCATACCAGGATGGGGGCTCAGAGGGTGCCATGCATAACAGGATGGGGGCTCAGGGGGTGCCATGCATACCAGGATGGGGGCTCAGAGGGTGCCATGCATACCAGGATGGGGAATCAAGGGGTGTCATGAATACCAAGATGGGGTATAAAGGGGTGCCATGCATACCAGGATGGGGAATAAAGGGTAGCCATGCATAGCAGGATGTGGGATCAAGGGGTACCATGCATACCAGGAAGGAGGGGCCATACAAACCAGGATGGAGGATATTAACAGAATTGGGGGACATTACCCCAATACCAGTGTCAGCAGCAGACCCCCTCCCCCATGACAGGGCATCATGACCACATTTTTTGCTAAAAAATTTTTTTCCTATTTTTCTCCTTTAAAACCTAGGTGCGTCTTATGGTCCGGTGCATCTTATAGGCCGAAAAATACGGTAGTATAATGGGTCCACATAGCCTTCCATATAATATAATAAGCCCCACAAAGCCTTTCACATAGTACAATCGCACCCACATAGTCCTCCATATAGTATCATGGGCTCCACAAAGACTTCCATATAGTATAATAGGCACCTCATAGCCTTCCACATAGTATAATGGCCCCTATATAGTTCTCCATATAGTATAGTGGGCCCCACATAGCCTTCCATATGGTGTAATGGCCCTCCATATAGAATAATGGACCCTTCTTAGCCTGCCATAGAGTATAATGCCCCCTATAATGTACTTATTGATTAAAAAAAAATCACCTTCCCATGTTTCCCCCCTGCTCCGGTCTGGCAGTTTGTGTTCTGAAGCTCTGCACTGTTCAGCACAATGGGCATGATGTAGTGACATCATCATGCCCGCTGTGCTGAGACATCTTAGCTCAGATGCAGAGGGAGAATGATGAAGCAGGGAACTGATGATTCCCTGTTCCATCACAGTTTTCAACTGTATTTGCATCCAGGAGGCAGTTGAAAGTGCGATGCCGGGCGGGTCCCGATGCCAGCACTGGAATTAGCCCCCGCACTCACATGCCCCATAGCAGGCCTGTGGTCTGCTGCTATTAGCGGTATGCCATTGATCATGGAGGTCAGTGCAACATTGGTGAATGATTGTTTCCAATGCAGCCGATCCAGCGTTACAGTAGAGTTTCATTCAGGTATCGATGAATATCCAAATGGAAATGTACCATTTGTAGTTTAACTGTGGCATAAGTCATTCCATTAACATATCCAAGTAAAAGTGGCAAGTGATAGTATCCTTGACAAAAAAAAGAACACGTGATTGTTTTGAGCCCCAAATGCCAAAGTTATGACGATTGCCCTTCTTGCTGGAAAGAAAGGAAATCTGATCGCTGAACATCAGCTTGTCAGCAAATTTGTCTTCTTCCAAGAGAAGTGCTAATAGTTTATTTTTTATCAATTAAGAAAATGCAAAGTTGCAAACCAATTATACAAACCAAATATGTCAAACAGGTGATAATGATCATTATTTTCATATGTAGTGTGGTAAAGCGACTTTCTCGGCTCTCCGGAGGCAGACACAGGACACACGGTTCAGGTAAAACTTCCTGTGGGTTTATTGTGCGGCATAAACTCCAGCAGCACCCCATAAAAATAAACAGGCCCTATCGGGGTTAACGGGAAAACAAAAGAGAAAGTACAATCTATTAGCAAGCAAGGCTCGGCCTGCTCCCGGAAGCACAGCGAAGTCTTCAGCAACACCAGTCCGCCGGTTTTGCTCTCTGGCTTTAGCCCAACACAGCCTGGAGACTTCCCTCTCCAGGCCACATACTACACAGAGCAAACTACTGACCGAGTATTTAACCCTGCTCAGCCACACCCTGAGGGGAGGTAGGGGAATGGCCTCCCACCCTCTATGTCATTCCCATAAAACCATACTCTTTAAGAGAGTTAGCCCCCAGCATAGAACATGCTGGCAGAAATTTAGTAGGTTTTAGTTCACACAGGAAAGCAACCTGAGTGACGCATACCTCCCCTTGTATATAATACCAGTGACTCTGTCACAGTAGGTTGAAACACAGTCATTAACTGAAACATAAACCACTGTGTAGGAGGTATAGAACTGGATGAGGAACAAACAAATTCTGCTACAAAGATGATATTATTAAGCCAATGAAGTCTGGCCAGAAGTGATCTTCATGGAAGAATTGCAGCCACAAAGCCATAACGTTTACATGGAAACAAAGCTGAGTTACTCAACTGTGTATAAAAATATAGGAACTGGAGTGCAAAAAAATGGCAGCAGGTGTGCTGGACTGATGAGTCAAATATTGAATGAGTGAAATTTTTGAGTGTAACTGTAGCACCCCGAGGGCTCGGCTGCTACAGGGGTATTGCACCTCAAACCAGAGGTGTAATATTCCACTCCCGGGTAAGGATGGATTGTGGACCAGGACTCGGTAGGCTGCATGCATCACACACACCCCATTTCCGAGGGACAGCTCAACTGTGCTCCCACTAGACAGAAGTGCAGGCACGACAGCATCTGTCCCTGGCTGTAGTGGGGAGGGGGAGGAAAACCCAGTGGTGTAGGAGCAGATAGGGGTGGGTCTCTGGGCAAAGGAAGGAGCCCATTGGTTGCTAGTCACCTGGGCTCACACATAGAGGGAGGTATATAAGGTGGGCACCATCTTAGAACAGTGTTCAGTCCGGGGAGTCTGTTCAGAGAGGAGTTCAGCCAGAGAGGGCTGACAGGGAGCTGTGGCTCAGTCTGGGCCCAGCTCCACGAGGCAGGCCTGGAGTGGAGGCCAGAAACAGCAGAGAGAACAGGAACAGAAAGGAAAGGAAACAAGGAACAGCACATTAAGAGAGGCCCAGAGACACGAGAGAAGAAGGAACCCCATAGGCCCAGGAGATTGCGGGTGACGGGTTGGCAGAACAGGGTACCGGATCCCAAATTGGTGGAGGCGACTAATCCTCAGCCAAAGACCGGCCGTCGTGACTATATCTCGGTGCGACCCCTCACTACACCTACCAGGAAGGCACACCACATAGGGTCAGGGACGCAGAGATCAGCGTACCAAGAGAAGGCCCGAGGCAGCCGGACAAACGTAGAGTCACTGGTGGGGCACGGCCAGAGAAGGGAAGAGAAGGGAGCCCTGTGCCACGCTCTGGAATTGCCTGGGAGTTGGTCGAGCCCCTTGCCTGGTGGACGCAGCATGGCTTGGGCAGTCACCGCCGGTACCGAGGTGACTAGGACCAGTAAAGAACTGTGAGTAAAGCATTGGAAACTGCAACCACACGTCTCTGTGCTTCTTCACTGCACCAGCACTACCAGTGCTGGGACGCTCATGCACCATCACTCCCATCATCCTCACTAACTGCCCTGAGGCTATACTTCTCTCGTGGGGAGTCATCCCATTCTTAGCTGCACACATAACACCGGCCTCAGCGGTCTGCCTTGCAGCGGCGGCCCCCACTGACCGCAATCCACGGGTGGCGTAGTCGGACTATTATAATACTACTAAGTCTGCCACTGGTTTGACCACCCTGAGCACGGACCGGGTCATCGCCATGGAGACTACAACCCCCAGCGATCCGGCTCCGGGTATTCCCCGCATACACGTGCACGCACAACACAGGCCCAGGGGGCGAGTCATAACAGAAACCAGTTTGTTCACCAAAGGACTTGAAAGGAGTACAAAAATAAGTGTCTGCCGGCAACAGTGATGCATGATGGAGATTCTTTTCAAGTTTGGGGCTACATGTCAGCAAATGGAGTTGGGTATTTGGTTAGGAATAATATCCTTAAGGGCTTGCTCACAGCTGCGTATAAAATCGGCTAATGCATTGTGAGAAAAAAATCGCATTCCACTTGCAACAATGTTATTCAATTAGGCAGTGTTCATCTGCGAGTTTTTCCTCACCTGGAATTGGGGTGAGGAAATAAATCACAGCATGCTGCATATGGCCGCGTAAAACAGCCGAGACTCATCAATGCAAGTCAATGGGTGAGAGAAAAAAATCACACGGCAACAGACCATGCGTGTGCCATCTGATTTTTATGCACTCATCTTATAGGAAACCCGGCATTTCATCAGACGAGTACAGTAAGATGTTCGTGAGATACTGTATATAATTAATGCAATGCGCACGGCACACGGACCATGCTTGTGCCGTCTGATTTTTGTGCACTCGACATTTCATTAGCCGTGTACAGTAAATTTACAGTGTGAACCATCAGGATAGAAAAGATACATAGAATAGATAGAAAGATGTCTGTGAGATATTTAATTAGTGCAGTGCGTGTGTACTTTACTGTACATGTATTAAGCTAATACTAATAAATATATCTGGTGTTATTATTCTGGGAAGGGGCCAATATCCATGAAGCTTCCTAATCTATTAATATCAGTTCACAGCTGTCTGCGTAGCCTTTATTGGCTATTAAAAAGGGGGGTCCCCCTATTTTTACTAACCAGCAAAGGCTAAGCAGACAGCTGTGGGTTGATATTAATAGGCTGGGAAGGATCCATGGATATCTGCCCCCTCCCTGACTAATTACACCAGCCCTCAGCCGCCCCAGAAATAGCACATCCATTTACAGGGGACCCCTTTGTATTATTTTATTTTTTAAAGGTAATAAATGGGTAAAAGAGGGTCAGGGAGTGCTTTTTACAATTAATCTATTGAATCAGGGTCATGTTGAGCTGTCTGTATTGTGAGTGTCAGAATGGAAGATTACATGGGGGAGAATGGAAAGACAAGGGGCAGAATAGAGACATTGGGGGCAGAATGGGAGATGACATGGGGGCAGAATGGAGACATCGGGGGCAGAATGGAAAGACAAGGAGAAGAATGGAGACATTGGGGGAAGAATGGGAAATGACATGGGGCAGAATGGGAGATGACATGGGGGCAGAATGGAGACATGGGGGCAGAATGAGAGATGACATGGGAGCAGGATGGAGACATGGGGTCAGAATGGGAGATGACATGGGTGCAGAATAGGAGATGGCATGGGGCAGAATGGAGAGACGGGGCAGAATGGAGAGACATAGGGGCTGAATGGAGACATTGGGGGAAGAATGGGAAATGACATGGGGCAGAATGGGAGATGACATGGGGGCAGAATGGAGACATGGGGCAGAATGAGAGATGACATGGGAGCAGGATGGAGACATGGGGTCAGAATGGGAGATGACATGGGTGCAGAATAGGAGATGACATGGGGCAGAATGGAGAGACGGGGCAGAATGGAGAGACATAGGGGCTGAATGGAGACATTGGGGCAGAATGGGAGATGACATGGGGGCAGAATGGGAGATGACATGGAGGCAGAATGGAGAGACATTGGGCATAATGGAGAGACATGGGCAGGATGGTGACACGGGGGCAGAATGGAGAAACACGGGGGCAGAAAGGAGACATGGAGGCAGGATGAAGTCACATGGGGTCAGAATTGGAGAACATATGAGGGCAGGATGAAGACATGTGGGGTTAAGAATGGAGTACATATGGGACCATGATGTGGGACATAAATACTGTATGGTCTAATTAAGGGATATTATTACTGGTGTGATTTATTTTATTTTTGATGATACTATTTTCAGTGGGGGTGGGGGGTCCTATTACTGTGCAGGGCGACACCATGTCACTTTTTTTCTTCTTCTGGTGTAGTTGGAGAATGTGCTCTGGAAACTTCTCTTGTGTGTTATTTTCTGCAGAGACGAGTCCTGGCTGGAACAAGTGATGGCGGTCTGTGCTGGATTAAGAAGAAAAGCGAAGATGGAGGACCTCAACTAAAGACATCACAGGTAAGTCAGTGTGTTACCTGTACACTTACACTATACACTACATACTACATCCAGGGCTCCTGTGTATAATGTCACTGGTGATCCCTGTATTACCTGTAAACTGACAATATATACAGAGCTCCTGTGCATAATCTCACTAGTGATCACTGTATTACCTGTACACTGACACTATACACTGTATACTATGTACAGAACTCCTGTGTATAGCACTTATGGTAATATTAGTATTGTGTTTTTTTTATTAATGATCAGTATTGTAGTATTTGGTCACTATGTGATGGTAATACAGTACAGACCAAAAGTTTGGACACACCTTCTCATTTAAAGATTTTCTGTATTTTCATGACTATGAAAATTGTACATTCACACTGAAGGCATCAAAACTATGAATTAACACATGTGGAATTATATAGTTAGCAAAAAAGTGTGAAACAACTGAAAATATGTCTTATAGTCTAGGTTCTTCAAAGTAGCCACCTTTTGCTTTGATGACTGCTTTGCACACTCTTGGCATTATCTTGATGAGCTTCAAGAGGTAGTCACCGGAAATGGTCTTCCAACAATCTTGAAGGAGTTCCCAGAGAGGCTTAGCCCTTGTTGGCCCTTTTGCCTTCACTCTGCGGTCCAGCTCACCCCAAACCATCTAGATTGGGTTCAGGTCTCGTGACTGTGGAGGCCAGGTCATCTGGCGTAGCACCCCATCACTCTCCTTCTTGGTCAAATAGCCCTTACACAGCCTGGAGGTGTGTTTGGGGTCATTGTCCTGTTGAAAAATAAATGAGGGTCCAACTAAACGCAAACCGGATGGAATAGCATGCCGCTGCAAGATGCTGTGTTAGCCATGCTGGTTCAGTATGCCTTCAATTTGGAATAAATCCCCAACAGTGTCACCAGCAAAGCACCCCCACACCATCACACCTCCTCCTCCATGCTTCACGGTGGGAACCAGGCATGTAGAGTCCATCCGTTCACCTTTTCTGCGTCGCACAAAGACACGGTGGTTGGAACCAAAGATCTCAAATTTGGACTCATCAGACCAAAGCACATAATTCCACTGGTCTAATGTTCATTCCTTGTGTTCTTTAGCCCAAACAAGTCTCTTCTGCTTGTTGCCTGTCCTTAGCAGTGGTTTCCTAGCAGCTATTTTACCATGAAGACCTGCTGCACAAAGTCTCATCTTAACAGTTGTTGAAGAGATGTGTCTGCTGCTAGAACTCTGTGTGGCATTGACCTGGTCTCTAATCTGAGCTGCTGTTAACCTGCGATTTCTGAGGCTGGTGACTCGGATAAACTTATCCTCAGAAGCAGAGGTGACTCTTGGTCTTCCTTTCCTGGGGCGGTCCTCATGTGAGCCAGATTCATTGTACCCTTTAAGGATTTTTGCAACTGCACTTGGGGACACTTTCAAAGTTTTCCCAATTTTTCAGACTGACTGACCTTCATTTCTTAAAGTAATGATGGCTACTTGTTTTTCTTTACTTAGCTCCTTTTTTCTTGCCATAATACAAATTCTAACGGTCTATTCAGTAGGACTATCAACTGTGTTTCCACCAGACTTCTGCACAACACAACTGATGGTCCCAACCCCATTTATAAGGCAAGAAATCCCACTTATTAAACCTGACAGGCCACACCTGTGAAGTGAAAACCATTTCCGGTGACTACCTCTTGAAGCTCATCAAGAGAATGCCAAGAGTGTGCAAAGCAGTCATCAAAGCATAAGGTGGCTACTTTGAAGAACCTAGAATATAAGACATATTTTCAGTTGTTTCACACTTTTTTGTTAAGTATATAATTCCACATGTGTTAATTCATAGTTTTAATGCCTTCAGTGTGAATGTACAATTTTCATAGTCATGAAAATACAGAAAAATCTTTAAATGAGATGGTGTGTCCAAACTTTTGGTCTGTACTGTATGTGGTTTGGTCATGGTGTGATGATATTTGTGACTTGTATGAGGTATTATTCGGTCACTATGTGATGGTAATATGTCGTCTGGTTATGGTGTGACGGTATTTGTCCCTTGTATGTGATATTATTGGTCGTTTTTAAAAAATTAATGTGACACAGTCCCTTTAAGAAAAATATACCTAAAAAGAGTTTTGGATATTTTAATAAATGTTTTATTGGTTAGAGTAGAGTAGAGGAGGGTCCGGCCAGAAGAGTCTCCATGTCGTGGTGGCGGCTTAAAAAAATCTTTCGGACAAAACAAAAGCTGCTGGCTATGTATGTGATCTGGTGTTCAATGGAAACTGTTAATGTGTGATTTGTGAGGACGTGGTGCAGAAGTGGAGTTTTTCCAAGAGTGGACAGTGGGACTGGAGGCAGAACTGGGGTGGAGGCAGAGCCAAGGTGGAGCCTGGGTGGAGTCTCAAGGGGGCCTGAAAATGTTGCCAGTATGGGGACCTTAAATTCATTCCTGGTGGCAGCCCTATATCGTGGGCTGGTCATTGTGGGCCAGTTGAATGGCCACCAAAGTCTCCCGATCTGACCCCCTTAGACTTTTATCTTTGGGGTCATCTGAAGGCAATTGTCTATGCTGTGAAGATACGAGATATGCAGCATCTGAACCAACGGATACTGGAAGCCTGTGCTAGCATTTCTTCTGCTGTGTTGCTATCAGTGTGTCAAGAGTGGGAGAAGAGGGTTGCATTGACAATCCAACACAATGGGCAGCACTTAGAACACATTTTATAAGTGGTCATAAACTTGTAAATAACTCATGAAAGAATAAAGTTACGTTAAAACCAAGCACACCATTGTTTTTCTTATGAAATTCTCAATAAGTTTGATGTGTCACATGACCCTCTTCCCATTGAAAAAAATAAAGTTGGATCCAAAATGGCCGACTTCAAAATGGCCACCATGGAACCACCCATCTGGAAAAGTTTTCCCCCTCCCATATACTAATGTGCCACAAACAGGAAGTTGATATCACCAACCATTCACATTTTATTTAGGTGTATCCAAATAAATGTCCCACCATGTGTAATAAATAAATACATATATATATATATATATATATATATATATATATATATATATACATATATATATATATATATATATATATATATATATATATATATATATAATATACAGTACAGACCAAAAGTCCGGACACACCTTCTCATTTAAAGATTCTGTATTTTCTTGACTGTGAAAATTGTACATTCACACTGAAGGCATCAAAACTATGAATTAACACAAGTGGAATTACAGTATATACTTAACAAAAAAGTGTGAAACAACTGAAAATATGTCTCGTATTCTTGGTTCTTCAAAGTAGCCACCTTTTGCTTTGATGACTGCTTTGCACACTCTTGGCATTCTCTTGATGAGCTTCAAGAGGTAGTTACCGGACATGGTCTTCCAACAATCTTGAAGTAGTTCCCAGAGATGCTTAGCACTTTTTGGCCCTTATGCCTTCACTCTGCGGTCCAGCTCACCCCAAACCATCTTGATTGGGTTCAGGTCTGGTGACTTTGGAGGCCAGGTCATCTGGCGTAGCACCCCATCACTCTCCTTCTTCGTCAAATAGCCCTTACACAGCCTGGAGGTGTGTTTGGGGTCATTGTCCTGTTGAAAAATAAATGATGGTCCAACTAAACGCAAACCGGATGGAATAGCATGCCGCTGCAAGATGCTGTGGTAGCCATGCTGGTTCAGTATGCCTTTAATTTTGAATAAATCCCCAACAGTGTCACCAGCAAAGCACCCCCACACCATCACACCTCCTCCTCCATGCTTCACGGAGGGAACCAGGCATGTAGAGTCCATCCGTTCACCTTTTCTGCGTCGCCCAAAGACACGGTGGTTGGAACCAAAGATCTCAAATTTGGACTCATCAGACCAAAGCACAGATTTCCACTGGTCTAATGTCCATTCCTTGTGTTCTTTAGCCCAAACAAGTCTCTTCTGCTTGTTGCCTGTCCTTAGCAGTGGTTTCCTAGCAGCTATTTTACCATGAAGGCCAGCTGCACAAAGTCTCCTTTTAACAGTTGCTGAGGAGATGTGTCTGCTGCTAGAACTCTGTGTGGCATTGACCTGGTCTCTAATCTGAGCTGCTGTTAACCTGCAATTTATGAGGCGGATGACTCGGATAAACTTATCCTCAGAAGCAGAGGTGACTCTTGGTCTTCCTTTCTTGGGGGGGTCCTCATGTGAGCCAGTTTCTTTGTAGCGCTTAATGGTTTTTGCAACTGCACTTGGGGACACTTTCAAAGTTTTCCCAATTTTTCGGACTGACTGACCTTCATTTCTTAAAGTAATGATGGCCACTCGTTTTTCTTAGCTGCTTTTTTCTTGCCATAATACAAATTCTAACAGTCTATTCAGTAGGACTATCAGCTGTGTATCCACCAGACTTCTGCACAACACAACTGATGGTCCAACCCCATTTATAAGGCAAGAAATTCCACTTATTAAACCTGAAAGGGCACACCTGTGAAGTGAAAACCATTTCCGGTGACTAACTCTTGAAGCTCATCAAGAGAATGCCAAGAGTGTGCAAAGCAGTCATCAAAGCAAAAGGTGGCTACTTTGAAAAACCTAGAATATAAGACATATTTTCAGTTGTTTCACACTTTTTTGTTAAGTATATAATTCCACATGTGTTAATTCATAGTTTTGATGCCTTCAGTGTGAATGTTCAATTTTCATAGTCATGAAAATACAGAAAAATCTTTAAATGAGAAGGTGTGCCCAAACTTTTGGTCTGTACTGTATATATATATATAGTGAGGGACGTAAGTATTGAACTTATCAACAATCTTCTAAGTAAATATATTTCTAAAGGGGCTACTGACATGAAATTATCACCAGACGTTGGTAACAACCCATCCAATCCACAAAGGCAAAGAAATCAAACAATAGGTATCCATAAATTAAGTTATGTGTAATATTGCGAAATGACACAAGGAAACAGTATTGAACACACTAGCTGAAATTTATTTAATACTTCATACGAAAGCCTTTGTTGGTGATGACAACTGTAAGATGCCTTCCGCATGGAGAAACTAGTCACATGCATTGCTCTGGTGTGATTTTGGCCCTTTCTTCCACACGAACACTCTTCAAATCCTAAAGGTTCCATGGGCTCATTCTATGATTTCTGAGCTTTAGTTCCTTCCATAAATTTTCTATTGTATTCAGGTTGAGTGATTGGCTGGGCCATTCTAGCAGATTTATTTTCTTTCTCTGAAACCAATTAAGAATTTTCTTGGTTGTATGGTTGGGATCATTGTCTTGCTGAAATGTCCTCCCTCAATTCATCTTCATCATACTAGTAGATGGCAGCAGATTTTTATCAAGAATGTCTTGGTACATTTGTCTATTCATTCTTCCTTCGATTGCATGAAGTTTGCCAGTGCTGTATGCTGAAAAATACACCCATACCATGATGTATGTTCCCATCTCCAAACTTCACTGTTGGTATGGTGTTTTTGGGGTGATATGATGCAGTGCCTTTTAGACTGTGTGCCCACTATGCGTTTTTTAAGCGTTTCCACAGCGTAAATTCAGCTGCAGAAACGCATAAAAAAACGCTTGGTAGAAGGTCTGCAATGTTCCACAATGATAATCCGCATGCTGCGGAAATTTCCGCTGTGGATTATCATTGTGGAAAAATCCACAGCACTACCAATTATTTTGCGTGATCGCGTTTTCGCTGCCATTGACTTGCATTGAATCGCTTAATATCCGCATGACCACATGTGCACATGCGGATATTAAGTGATTCAATGTGCGGATGGTACCCAGGTCTGGAGAAGAGGAGACTCTCCTCCAGACCCAGGTTCCATAGTACCTGTAAAAATAAAAGTATTAAAATAAAAATATATACATTATACTCACCTTCTGATGGCCCCTGGTCTCCATTGCGATGCATCCTGGCTCGCCGGCAGCTTGCAATGGTCTAAAAGCCATGACCTGTCATATGACTAAATGACGTCATGGAAGGTCCTTTTACACAACCGCGAGACACCAGGAAGACCGGATGCATCGGATAAGGAGCCAGGGGCCATTTAAAAATTCTGTGGAAGCAGAGTTGAAAAGCAATGACTGACTTTCATTTGTTAATTTTCATAGATTTTTAATTTATTATTACTTTTGTCAGATTCAAGTTATTTCAGTAACCATTGTGGGTTTTTCTTTCATTAAACTAGGGGTACCAACAATTTTGACCATGTGTGTATTTGAACATGCTTTTTGTTCCTCAATGGAGTATTTCATGGTGAACGTGCATACAGGCAATCGAGGTTGAGTGCATTACGTATTGTTTTATTTGAAACAATTGTACCTGCTGATTCCAAGTCTTTCTGTAGCTCTCCATAAGTGGACCTTGGCTCTTGGACAACTCATCTGATAATTCTTTTCACTCCTCTGTCTGAAATCTTGCGTGAAACACCTGGTCATGGCCAGTTTATGGTGAAATTATGTTCTTTCCACTTTCGGGTTATGGCGCCAACAGTACTCACTGGAACATTCAGTAGTTTAGAAAATGCTATGTAATCAATGCCATCAGTATGTTTGCAACAATAAGGTTGCAAAGGTCTTGAGACCGCTCACTGGTTTCACCCATCTTGTGTGGCACCTTGTGCTTTACCAAGAAGCTCTGTTTTGGTTTCATTGGTCCACAAGACACTTTCCCAGAAGGTTTCTGGCTTACTCACGTACATTTTGGCAAAACTGCAGTCTAACTTTTTTATGTCTCTGTGTCAGCAGTGGTGTCCTCCTGGGTCTCCTGTCATAGTGTCTCATTTCATTCAAATGTCGAGGGATAGTTCATGCTGATACTGATATCCCCTGAGCCTGCCGGACAGCTTGAATTTCTTTGGAACTTGATTGGAGCCGTTTATCCACCATCCGAACTATTTTACGTTGCAACATTTCATTCATTTTACATTGCTGTCCACATCCAGGAAATTAGCTAGTGTCATGGGTGGGTTGTAAACTTCTTGATTATGTTGCGCACTGTGGACAAAGGAACATCAAGATCTCTGGAGATAGACTTGTAACCTTGAGATTGTTTATACTTTTCAACAATTTTGGTTCTCAAGTCCTCAGACACTTCTCTTCCCCTCTTTCTGTTCTCCATGCTTAGTGCGGCACACACAGACACATAATGCAAAGACTGAGTCAACTTCTCCCCTTTTTATCGGGCTTCTGATGTGATTTTCATTTTACCCACACCTGTTACTTGCGACAGGTGACTTTGAATGAGCATCACATGTTTGAAACAAAGTTGCTTACCTACAATTTTGGAAAGGTGCCAACAATTTTATCCGGCTCATTTTTGGTGCTTTGTGTGAAATTATGTCCAATTTACCTTTTTGTCTCTGTTTTTTTGTGTTGTCATTTTCTGGAACAATTTCAACACTTTTAGCTATGACTGTATATATATATATATATATATATATATATATATATATACATACAGTACAGACAAAAAGTTTGGACACACCTTCTCATTTAAAGAACTTTCTGTATTTTCATGTGTTGTGTTGGACCAATACACACAAAGGGAATAAACGTGTGTAAGAAAATATGTGTAATTGTATTCATTTTCTGGAACAATTTCAACACTTTTAGCTATGACTGTATATATATACATACAGTACAGACCAAAAGTTTGTACACACCTTCTCATTTAAAGATTTTTCTGTATTTTCATGACTATGAAAATTGTACATTCACACTGAAGGCATCAAAACTATGTGGAATTATATACTTAAAAAGTGTGAAACAACTGAAAATATGTCTTATATTCTAGGTTCTTCAAAGTAGCCACCTTTTGCTTTGATGACTGCTTTGCACACTCTTGGCATTCTCTTGATGAGCTTTAAGAGGTAGTCACCGGAAATGGTTTTCACTTCACAGGTGTGCCCTGTCAGGTGTAATAAGTGGGATTTCTTGCCTTTTAAATGGGGTTGGACCATCAGTTGTGTTGTGCAGAAGTCTGGTGGATACACAGCTGATAGTCCTACTGAATAGACTGTTAGAATTTGTATTATGGCAAGAAAAAAGCAGCTAAGTAAAGAAAAACGAGTGGCCATCATTACTTTAAGAAATGAAGGTCAGTCAGTCCGAAAAATTGGGAAAACTTTGAAAGCGTCCCCAAGTGCAGTTCCAAAAACCATCAAGTGCTACAAAGAAACTGGCTCACATGAGGACCGCCCCAGGAAAGGAAGACCAAGAGTGACCTCTGCTTCTGAGGATACGTTTATCCGAGTCACCAACCTCAGAAATCGCAGGTTAACAGCAGCTCAGATTAGAGACCAGGTCAATGCCACACAGAGTTCTAGCAGCAGACACATCTCTTCAACAACTGTTAAGAGGAGACTTTGTACAGCAGGCCTTCATGGTAAAATAGCTGCTAGGAAACCACTGCTAAGGACAGGCAACAAGCAGAAGAGACTTGTTTGGGCTAAAGAACACAAGGAATGGACATTAGACCAGTGGAAATCTGTGCTTTGGTCTGATGAGTCCAAATATGAGATCTTTGGTTCCAACCACCGTGTCTTTGTGCGACGCAGAAAAGGTGAACAGATGGACTCAACATGCCTGGTTCCCACCGTGAAGTATGGAAGAGGAGGTGTGATGGAGTGTGATGGTGTGGGGGTGCTTTGCTGGTGACACTGTTGGGATTTATTCAAAATTAAAGGCATACTGAGCCAGCATGGCTACCACAGCATCTTGCAGCGGCATGCTATTCCATCCGGTTTGTGCTTAGTTGGACCATCATTTATTTTACAACAGGACAATGACCCCAAACACACCTCCAGGCTGTGTAAGGGCTATTTGACGAAGAAGGAGAGTGATGGGGTGCAATGCCAGATGACCTGGCCTCCACAGTCACCAGACCTGAACCCAATCGAGTTGCTTTGGGGTGAGCTGGACCGCAGAGTGAAGGCAAAAGGGCCAACAAGTGCTAAGCATCTCTGGGAACTACTTCAAGATTGTTGGAAGACCATTTCCAGCGACTACCTCTTGAAGCTCATCAAGAGAATGCCAAGAGTGTGCAAAGCAGTCGTCAAAGCAAAAGGTGGCTACTTTGAAGAACCTAGAATATGAGACATATTTTCAGTTGTTTCACACTTTTTAAGTATATAATTCCACATAGTTTTGATGCCTTCAGTGTGAATGTACAATTTTCATAGTCATGAAAATACAGAAAAATCTTTAAATGAGAAGGTGTGTACAAACTTTTGGTCTGTACTGTATATGTATATACACTGCTGAAAAAAAATAAAGGGAACACTCAAATAACACATCCTAGATCTGAATGAATGAAATATTCTCATTGAATACTTTGTTCTGTACAAAGTTGAATGTGCTGACAACAAAATCACACAAAAATCATCAATGGAAATCAAATGTATTAACCAATGGAGGCCTGGATTTGGAGTCACCCCCAAAATTAAAGTGGAAAAACACACTACAGACTGATCCAACTTTGATGTAATGTCCGTAAAACAAGTCAAAATGAGGCTCAGTATTGTGTGTGGCCTCCACGTGCCTGTATGACCTCCCTACAACGCCTGGGCATGCTCCTGATGAGGTTGCGGATGGTCTCCTGTGGGATCTCCTCGCAAACATGAACTAAAGCATCTGCCAACTCCTGGACAGTCTGTGCTGCAAAGTGACGTTGGATGGAGCGAGAGATGATGTCCCAGTTGTGCTCAATCGGATTCAGGTCTGGGGAACAGGCGGGCCAGTCCATAGCTTCAATGCCTTCATCTTGCAGGAATTGCTGACACACTCCAGCCTCATGAGGTCTGGCATTGTCCTGCATTAGGAGGAACCCTGGGCCAACCGCACCAGCATATGGTCTCACAAGGGGTCTGAGGATCTCATCTCAGTACCTAATGGCAGTCGGGCTACCTCTGGCGAGCACATGGAGGGCTGTGCGGCCCACCAAAGAAATGCCACCCCACACCATTACTGACCAACTGCCAAACCAGTCATGCTGAAGGATGTTGCAGGCAGCAGATTGCTCTCCATGGCATCTCCAGACTCTGTCATATCTGTCACATGTGCTCAGTGTGAACCTGCTTTAATCTGTGAAGAGCACAGGGCGCCAGTGCCAATCCTGGTGTTCTGTGGCAAATGCCAAGCATCCTGCACGGAGTTGGGCTGTGAGCACAACCCCCATCTGTGGACGTCGGGCCCTGATACCACCCTCATGGAGTCGGTTTCTAACCGTTTGTGCAGACACATGCACATTTGTGGCCTGCTGGAGGTAAATTTGCAGGGCTCTGGCAGTGCTCCTCCTGTTCCTCCTTGCACAAAGGTGGAGGTAGCGGTCCTGCTGCTGAGTTGTTGCCCTCCTACGGCCCCATCCACGTCTCATGGTGTACTGGCCTGTCTCCTGGTATCGCCTCCAGCCTCTGGGCACTACGCTGACAGACACAGCAAACCTTCTTGCCACAGCTCACATTGATGTGCCATCCTGGATGTGTGGCGCCAAGCTGCGCTTGATACCACAGATCCTAGAGGGGTGCATTAAAGGATTTCTCCACAAGAGGCCGCTCGCAGCATACACACACCTCCACCTTCCACCTCAGACCATCAGAGGGAGCCCGTTAGGGATATAAATAGAGAAGGTGGAGCTAGGCAGTTCAGTCTGGAGACTGGGAGCATGAAGTCCGGTCTGTGCGAAGTGCAGTCTAGAGGACAGTTACCTCAGTGGACAGAGCCAGTTCCAGCTCCTGCAGTGGTTAGCCTGCAGTTGAGCTCAATCCAGACTCAAAGAGCTCAGAATAGTGAGCCTAAGGTGTGCCGACGCCATAAGATCGGTGAAGCGCGGCAAGCTGCCGCTAGTGTGTATAGCCTAGTGAGGGCCCCGAGTAGGCCGAAGGCTAGAGGAGTGAGTAGCATTGGGGACAGTGGAGCTTTACCAGCTCACCCCAGAAACATATACCGGACACCGGGTCCGCGTCTACAAGGCCGTATATCCCCCTGCAGAGAATACCGGAGACCCCTGGAAGACTTCAGGCCCCAGGATCACCAAGGAGCTGATACGTAACAGAGCCAGGAGTCGCAGAGGCCCCGCAAGCTGGGAGCGCGTACTCCAAGAGAAGGTCCTACCACAAGGTCAGCCGATGCAGGACAGAAACAAAGTTAGGCCTAGCTACAGGCAGGTCAGAAACTTACCACACAAAGGCAAGAGACAGGAGGCCCTATACCCGCTCACTGGGGAGGATCCTGATATGCACCCTTCACCCTGCAGTGCTCCAGGACGTGCCTGAATTTCCATCAGTAAAAGGTACAGAAGTGACTATCGTGTCTGTCCCTGTTCTTGCTCTGATCCGGCTGGGTCCCGTCTGTCCCTGCATCCTTTCTTCCCCCGCTGCCCTGAGGCCTAACTCCACTTGTGGGGAGCTGTACCATCAAGCTGCCTTATCACCGGCCTTAGTGGGCTGCCGCAGCGCTGGTGATCCTCACCAGACACCACAGGTGGCGTCACAAACTTTTATTTAATTATCCACCCTTTTGAAAGAGAGGCCCAGGGTACGGGCCCGGGAGCTGACCACCGCGACATCCCCCAAACTAACAACAAGGCCCGGGCGCCGAGTCATCCCCATCTCATGGGCTACACATCTCTTTCCTGGCGTCATGAACAGGATCCCGTGCCTGCTGCAACGAGGGACTGTTATGCCCGTTGCCACCGGGTACTGTGCGCCTTTAATCAAAAACTGTTCATTAAACTGTGGTGAAGATTGCCTCCATTGTTGGGCCGCCGCGCGAGAAGAAGGGCGTAACCGCGGGAAATTTGGAGGCGTACCTGTAAAAGTGCGCGAAGCCCCGGACACGCCCCACGCCTCGACGTCAAACCAGGAAGCGCCAGGTCCTGGAAGGAGTGTTGCTGAACGCTCTGACGTAGGACGCAAGCGACGCAAGGTCCTGAGGAAGACTGACACCTGCGGAGCTGCGGCCTACCAGAAGAAAAGAAACGAAGGTAGGCCATGGTTCGCTAGGGGAGCTCCAGAATGTCCGAGGTACAGCAAAACGCTGGAGCACCGGTGGATGGCCCTGATGTACAACCTGCGCCCGAAGCTGAGCAGGCAGGAACAGCCGCTCCACCAACAGCGCCTGTAACCCCTGTCGTACCCATGGCCCTACCGTACATCCCTGGAGCGAAGTGGCTCCCCCAGTACAGCGGCAAACCAGATACCCTGTCTGGATTTAAACGGAAGATCTGCGGTATCCTGGACATGTACTCTATGACAGGCAAACAGAGAGCCGCTGTTGTATTAGGACAATTGACTGGTGCTGCGGAGCGGGAAGTAGAAACTTGGTCGGTCGCAGACCAGGAGTCAGTGTCCGCAATCTTTAAAAAGTTACAGACTTTCTTTGAGGATCATACTGAGACGGACCTCCGGATGATGTTCTACAACTGCTCTCAGCAGCCGGAGGACAGTGTTCGGGACTATGCCTGGCGACTACAAGGGGCCCTGCGAGCTCTGAAACAGGTTAGTCCAACCAGCAAAGACAATGAAAACAAAATGCTGAAGGAACAGTTTGTCTGGGGACTGAAGTCTCCAGAGGAGAGCAGGACTGTGCATTGGAGGTCCCTGGATCATCCAGATGCCACCTTTGACAATCTTAAGGACATGGCTATAAAAGGACTGCAGCCCCTGGAAACAAATTCCATCCAATGTTACCAGGGTGGGGCCACCCCAGTGCCTGCAACCCCCATCTTTTCCCCAGTGGCCGCTGAAGCCAAAGTTCCAGCAACGTCCCCTAGTGAGCTGGACAGCCTGCGCTCTGAAGTGCGTCAGTTGAGCAAAACCCTGACCACTGTGCTGAGTGCCCTGCAGCTGCGGACGGAGCCCGAGGAAGAAGGGAAGATCCTGCTAGCCGACAGCCCTGAGGATGTCCCCTGGATGCGAAGGAGGAGAAGGACAGCACCACCCCCTGGGAGGATCAGCGATCAACGCCATCCACTGAGGGATCCTGCCTGCTACCCCTGCAGCAAGACAGGTCACACCGCCCAGCACTGTCCTTTAAATGAGAAAACCCTGGGGCCGAGGGCCGACACCCAGGAGTAGAGTCCCCAGGCCCATCAGACTGGTACAACAGGTTCGTGGGAGGAAGACATTTCCATTCCATTGTACTGGACGGCATCCCGATGCACGCTCTGCTGGACACAGGATCTCGGGTAACCATAATGCCTGACGTCCTCTACAAAAGGTTCTGGTCCATGGATGACCTAAGTCCGCCAGCTCCAAATCTTTCTGTTTATGCCTCAAGTGGACTCCCCCTTAACCTAATCGGGGTTAAGAATGTGACTGTAAAGGTGGGGAGAGTGGAGCTGAAGGACCAGGGACAAATTGTAGTAGAGACTAATCCTGATGATACCAATTTGTATATGGTACTTGGCACTAATATTGTTGGTAACTGTTTGGGAGAAGTTGTGTTCTTGCTCCAGGGCGCTGCAGAAAGAGATCTGAGCCCTGATGTACCAGCAGCAAGTAAAGATATCCGGTGGTGAGATTGGTAATGTGCGGATAACAGATCCCATACCCATTGTGATTCCCCCAATGAGTGAAATGCTTATCTGGTGTAGAGCAGCAATAGGTCTTAAAGGACAGAGCTACCAGGCGGTAGTAGAACCCCTTAGCTCACAGCACAGGCCTACACTCTTAACTGCCAGAGGGGTAGTGGATGTACGCAATGGGAGGGTGTCCGTCCGTCTTCTCAACTGTGGGGAAGATGAGGTCAGATTACCACGCTATGCCACTGTTGTTAAGTTACATGCTGTAAATAACAACTCTATACATATGGCGGAGTCCTTAACCTCACCAGACGAAGTGGAGGATAACGATCCTGCAACCCAGGTGGAGGATTGGTGTCAACAGCTCCATGTTGGGACAGACACCACTCCTGCCCATCAGAAACAGGGTGTACACTGGGTGGTTCAGGAGTACGCGAAGGTGTTCAGTAAGCACCCACTTGACTTTGGGAGGATTAAGGGGGTACAACATCACATCCCCACAGGTGACCATCCACCCATCAAAGAACGTTACAGGCCTATACCACCAGCACACTACCAGAAAGCCAAGGAGATGTTGCACGACATGAAGAAGGCAGGGGTAGTAAGGGATAGTTGTAGTCCCTGGGCAGCTCCCCTAGTGTTAGTCAGGAAAAAGGATGGAAGCATGAGAATGTGTGTAGATTACAGACAAGTAAATCGCATTACACATTAAGATGCATACCCTTTACCACGTATTGAGGAATCCCTGGCTGCCTTAAAGTCTGCAAATTACTTTTCCACCCTTGACCTCACTAGTGGGTACTGGCAAGTAACTGTGGCTGAGGAGGATCGGGAGAAGACGGCCTTCACCACCCCGATGGGACTCTGTGAGTTCAACAGTATGCCGTTTGGACTCTGCAACGAATATTCCAGAGATTGATGGAGTGCTGCCTGGGACACCCCAACTTCGAGACTGTGTTACTATACCTGGATGACGTGATAGTGTACTCCAAGACGTATGAGGACCACTTGAAGCACCTGGCGGAGGTATTTGAGTCACTGTCCCAGTATGGGATGAAGTTGAAGCCCTCAAAGTGCCACCTGCTCAAGAAAAAGGTACAGTACCTGGGGCACATTGTCAGTTCAGAAGGGGTAGCACCAGACTCGGAGAAAGTCACTGCCATCCAGAAATGGCCGGAGCCGAAGAAGCTCAAAGAGGTGCGTCAGTTCCTGGGACTGATAGGATACTACCGGAGGTTTGTAAAAGATTGCACCAAGAAAGCAGCGCCTCTGCAAGACCTCCTGGTAGGACAGTCCCCCAAAGGCAGAAACCCGTTCCACTGGGGTAAAGAACAGGCTGAATCATTTCAAGAAATGAAGGAGATCCTGACAGGTGACGAGATCCTAGTCTACCCTGATTACAGCCAACCGTTCCTGCTGTATACTGATGCCAGCAATGAAGGACTGGGAGCTGTCCTAAGTCAGAAGCAGAATGGCCAAGAGAAAGTCATCGCGTATGCAAGCAGGAAGCTCCACCCGACTGAAAGGAACCCAGAGAACTATAGCAGCTTCAAGTTGGAGTTCCTGACTCTGGTCTGGGCCATCACTGAAAGGTTCAAGCACTACCTGGCCTCCAGCAAGTTCACTGCCTACACTGACAATAACCCCTTCACTCATCTTGAAACAGCCAAGCTAGGAGCCATGGAACAGCGATGGATGGCTCGGCTGTCAAACTACCAATTCACTATTAAGTACCAGGCGGGCCGCAAGAACGCCAACGCCGATGCCTGTCCAGGATGCCTCACCAGTCAGACACAGAAGAAGAAGTGGATTCCTGGAAGAGATTGAGCTACCTGCCTTTCACCAGAATGGGATGATCCACGAGCAACGAGCCTCCAGTAGGCAGCGTGGTAAGACGTTAAACCCTTAGCCTCACCACAGCTGGAAGGAGACCCAGGACAGCGACCCGGTTGTCAGCCGTATCAAGGAGCTAATAACCCAAGAAGGTTCCTCCCTGGAGAAGGAAGCGTCTTTGCAAGCAAAGCAGCTGTGGAATGAGAGAAGCCGGTTGTTTATCCACCGTGAGAAGCTGTGCTGGAGGAACGTCAATCCAAAAACCCATGAGATGGTATGGCAGATAGTGGTCCCCAAGACGGACATCCAGATGGTGTTGGAGGCTTACCACGATCAGGCGGGGCACTTTGGCTGGAAAAAGCTAGAAACCCTGCTGAAGTGTCGATTCTACTGGGTGGGAATGCGCAGCTCCATTGAGAGGTGGTGCAGAGACTGTGGACCCTGTAGCCTCAGAAGAAAAGAAGCCAGAAGGCACCCCTGCAACCCATCATGATGACTCGACCCCTGGAGATCGTGGCCCTGGACCATGTCAAGTTGTCACCCAGCAGGTCAGGACACTCCTATGCCCTGACCATGGTGGATCACTACTCACGTTTCCTGGTGGTCGCTCCCGTCAAAGACCTGACGGCAGAGACAGCAGCAAAGACGTTCCAAGCGTACTTCTGCAGACCCCATGGATACCCTGAGCAGGTGCTGACAGACCAAGGCCCAGCCTTCGAGGCAGAGTTGTTTAAGGAGTTCTGCCGTTTGTATGGGTATAAGAAGATAAGAACTACACCGTACCACCCATAAACCAATGGTCTCTGTGAAAAGATGAACAACATTGTCATCGACCTGCTGAAGACCTTACCACTTGAGGAGAGAAATCCGTGGCCAGACCTACTACCTGACCTGGTAGATCTGTACAATCACATACCTGTGAGTTCCACCAATTGCACTCCAGCCTATCTCATGCGAGCAAGACCAGGAAAGTTGCCCATGGACCTGGAGCTTGGTGTTGTAGAACCAGAAGCAGACGTGACCACTGAAGACTGGGACATGACCAGACAGGAGCAGTACAGAAGAGCACAAGCCTGTGTCGAAGACAGTCTCACTCGGGTGAGGGATAAACAGGAAGCACAATACAACAGGAGTGCACTAGCAGAACCCTTCACACCTGGTGAAGTAGTGCTAAAAACAAAGCGGAGAAACCACAAACTTGATGACCAGTGGGAGAGAGAACCCTACACTGTGCTGAATTCAAGGTTTGATAACAGAAAGACGTGTTTGATCAGCAAAGATGGAGGAAGAACAACTGCAACAGTATCTAGGGACCATCTGAAGTTGTGTCCAGATCTGCTAAAACCCCAAGAAGAAGTGTCTCTCATTATCCAGGAGGAACCTGAAGAAGCAGTAATCCATACTGACTTAGGAGTTTTCCCCGCACTGCGCAGATCAACACGTAGCACGAGAGGTCAAACCCTGTCAGGTATAGTGAATAGTTAAAACTCTGCCAGATGTAGATAGTTACCCTTGGGGTATTATGGTGTATTGTATATTATATTGTGTATTGCCTTTAAATATGCATCTAATTTATGTCTTTTTCCTGAATGGCCAATTCAAGTGATATGGACACTTTGCTTATTTGTTTTCCATTACCCTATGGGTATCTAAGAACTCTGTGGCTGAGGACTATTTATAGCCCAAAAACTGCTTCTTGTATATAATTGCACTCCCTGGAGTGCCCCTTTAGGTGACGTCAGAAGTAAAACCTGTCTGGAGTCGCTCTCTTGGAGGTCCAACTCGGGATCTTCATGCCCTGCAGCCACCCCAGGGCCTACATTGAGGGTTTGGGACAGGTCCCTCAAGCTACCAGTCTGCTCTGTGAGATGGACATCCTTTCGGGGAACCTCACCAAAAGAGACTTAAATTCTGTGGGTTACTTATTAACTTGTATATATCTGTTTATGTTTATTTGCAACGTTTAAGAATGTGCCTCCCATAAAGGGAAGATTGTTAATGTTCGTGTTTATTCAAAATGTACTTCAGCCCGGGAGTGCTGAGCTTTGCTAGGGGGGAATGCGCTTGGTACCACAGATCCTAGAGGGGTGCATTAAAGGATTTCTCCACAAGAGGCCGCTCACAGCATACACACACCTCCACCTTCCACCTCAGACCATCAGAGGGAGCCCATTAGGGATATAAATTAGGAAGTTGGAGCTAGGCAGTTCAGTCTGGAGACTGAGAGCCTGAAGTCCGGTCTGTGCGAAGTGCAGTCTAGAGGACAGCTACCTCAGTGGACAGAGCCAGTTCCAGCTTCTGCAGTGGTTAGCCTGCAGTTGAGCTCAATCCAGACTCAAAGAGCTCAGAATAGTGAGCCTAAGATGTGCCGACGCCATAAGATCGGTGAAGCGCGGCAAGCTGCCGCTAGAGTGTATAGCCTAGTGAGGGCCCCGAGTAGACCAAAGGCTAGAGGAGTGAGTAGCATTGGGGGCAGAGGAGCTTTACCAGCTCACCCCAGAAACATATACCGGACACCGGGTCCGCGTCTACAAGGCCGTATATCCCCCTGCAGAGACAACCGGAGACCCCTGGAAGACTTCAGGTCCCAGGATCACCAAGGAGCTGATACATAACAGAGCCAGGAGTCGCAGAGGCCCCGCAAGCTGGGAGTGCGTACTCCAAGAGAAGTCCCTACCACAAGGTCAGCCGATGCAGGACAGAAACAAAGTTAGGCCTAGCTACAGGCAGGTCAGAAACTTACCACACAAAGGCAAGAGACAGGAGGCCCTATACCCGCTCACTGGGGAGGATCCTGATATGCACCCTTCACCCTGCAGTGCTCCAGGACGTGCCTGAATTTCCATCAGTAAAAGCTACTGATGTGACTATCGTGTCTGTCCCTGTTCTTGCTCTGACCCGGCTGGGTCCCGTCTGTCCCTGCATCCTTTCTTCCCCCACTGCCCTGAGGCCTAGCTCCACTTGAGGGGAGCTGTACCATCAAGCTGCCTTATCACTGGCCTCAGTGGGCTGCCGCAGCGCTGGTGATCCTAACCAGACACCACAGGTGGCATCACAAACTTTTATTTAATTATCCACCATTTTAAAAGAGAGGCCCAGGGTACGGGCCCGGGAGCCGACCACCGCGACATCCCCCAAACTAACAACAAGGCCCGGGCGCCGAGTCATCCCCATCCCCTGGGCGACACAGATGAGCTGCACTACCTGAGCAAGTTCTGTGGGTTGTAGAGTCCGTCTCATGCTACCACGAGTGTGAAAGCACAACCAACATTCAAAAGTGACCAAAACATCAGCCAGAAAGCATTGGTACTGAGATGTGGTCTGTGGTCCCCACCTGCAGAACCACTCCTTTATTGAGAGTGTCTTGATAATTGCCAATAATTTCCATCTATTGTCTATTCCATTTGCACAACAGCATGTGAAATTGTCAATCAGTGTTGCTCCCTAAGTGGACAGTTTGATTTCACAGAAGTTTGATCTACTTGGAGTTATATTCTGATGTTTAAGTGTTCCCTTTACTTTTTTGAGCAGTGTATATATACACACAGACACAAACGTATATATGTGTGTGTGTATTTATTTTCTTGTACATATAATGCATCTAGATGTTAAATTATTTTATAGTTTCTTGCAATGAAATTATTCAGTATAGATGAAAACCAGTAAATTACTTTTCAGAGGAAAATAAACATAACCATCTCTGTTTTTGTGGGAGATATTCATTCCATGTTGTGCTAATAAAACTTCAAACATGTTGAATGATATTGAACTGGAAAGCAGACTAGGTGTTCTGTAGAGATTATTCATAAAAAAGGATTATGTTTACCAGTGTGCCTACTGCCAAATGCTGAGCAAAACAGAAATGATAAGCAGTAGTAAGAAAAAGACCGTTGACACAATATAGTCTGCATACTTTTCATATGGTGTCTGCAAACCAAACTTTGAACCACATGAAAGATAGAAGAAAATATAGCTATTTGTTCCCACTGTGATTCACTCCAGAGGTTCATGGATTTTTTTTTTTTAAAACTACTTCAAAATGCTGTTTAACATGGTTTCCCAACCTGATACTTGGAATCCAGCTATGACTCTCAGATGCCTGTGCTTTGCTCCCTCTAATGTTTCTAGGAATATAATGAATTTTGGTACAAGTAACCCTAGCAACTGATATCAGACTAATAAAATACTAAGCACATTTCCTGCTTATAGAATGTATCCTGTGAGTATATCATTGTTTCAACCATACAAATCTGGAACCTGAGCCCTCCTATCAAGCACCCTGGTGGTTCAATCTTGTAGGAATTAAAAAATCTTCTACCCTCATCCATATCCACAACCTCATCTATTTGCACATCTTGAATCATATTTGTTAAAATGTGGACAATGTTAGTAGCATTGGACATGATTCAGGGGCACAACTATAAGAGGTGCAGAGGTAGCTATTGCACTTGTGTCCTGGTGCTAAGAGTATATGCACACAGTGTGTTTTAAATACTGATGTACCTGCATAGTTTTTGAAGCAAAAGACACTTTAGGAAAACACTGGCAATTAATTTTTGAAGCCTCTTTTATCATGTTTTCTTCATTGCATTTGCAGCAGCTGGCTTTTTTTCTTAATTTTACATATGCAACAGTAGTGACTTCCAAGCAGAAGACACCTGAAGAATGGTCAGGTAACTTCTATTAGTCGCTCTACTGTATGTCTTTCAAAGCCTGAAGCGGTTAAAAGAAGTTAAAAAAGGAGGAACATGTGCACAGCAAGTTGTTTTGACATTGACACGCATATGTTTATTGTTTTAAGGGTTTATTGGTAGTGATGAGCGAGCGTGCTCGTCACTGCTCAGTACTCGCCTGAGCATCTCACTGCTCGAGATGCTTGGCCAGTATTTCCGGGATGCTCGGGCGGGAGCTCGGGTCCCAGCCCTGCATGTTTGGCGCTTGTTAGAGAGCCAATGAACATGCAGGGGTTGTCTGCCACTCACTGTAATTCCGTAGCCATCTTGTTTGAGGCATTACTGTGATTGGCTGGCCGTATAGCGTCATCGGGTCTATATAAGACCTGGTGACCCTATGTTTATCACATTGTACCCCGGAAACAGGAAGAGTAGGGAGAGATGGGGCTGTGTGAGGGACAGAATTGGCAGTGTCATAGTTAGATATAGGTATTCCACAGCAAGATACATATCCATGTGAACTAACAGTCCTTCTGAGGACTGATCCAGCTGCATATATTCAGTGGTGATAGCAGGAGTTAGGCAGGCAGAGCTTGTGAACAGTATACAGTGCAATAGGGTCCATTGCACATTCTGTTTGGTGCTGCTGCTGCTGTTTTTGCTGTTAAAAATAGCCATTGGACTAAATATCAGGGCTTTTTTTTTTTTTGCTTTTAATCCGGATTATTTTTTTAAAAAGCAACAGAGTCCAACATTTTACTGCTCTATTTGCTTGTTATCACTGCAGAACACAGCCAGATATTTTCCATCATCAGACGTGATCCCATATTACTGCTGTACAAATCCAGAAATTTGTAGGGAACGTGTAAAATATTCTACTCCATTTACAGTTTGACAGCAGTGTGCCAGTGAAGTTATTCACACATGGTCGCTGCCAATAATAATAAACTACATGGCCGGAATTTAAAACCGTGGGTGTCCGTCAGACGTATCACATATTACTGCGGTACAAATGCAGCAATTTGTAGAGAACGTGTAAAATATTCGACTCCATTTACAGTTTGACAGCAGTGTGGCAGTGAAGTTATTCACATACAGTGGTGGCCAAAAGTATTGGCACCCTTGCAATTCTGTCAGATAATACTCAGTTTCTTCCTGAAAATGATTGCAATCACAAATTCTTTGGTATTATTATCTTCATTTAATTTGTCTTCAATGAAAAAACACAAAAAGAATTGTCCTAAAGCCAAATTGGATATAATTCCACACCAAACCTAAAAAAGGGGGTGGACAAAAGTATTGGCACTGTTTGAAAAATCATGTGATACTTCTCTAATTCGTGGAATTAACAGCACTTGTAACTTACCTGTGGCACCTAACAGGTGTTGGCAATACCTAAATCACACTTGCAGCCAGTTAACATGGATTAAAGTTGACTCAACCTCTGTCCTGTGTCCTTGTGTGTACCACATTGAGCATGGAGAAAAGAAAGAAGACCAAAGAACTGTCTGAGGACTTGAGAAACCAAATTGTGAGGAAGCATGAGCAAGCTCAAGGCTACAAGTCCATCTCCAAAGACCTGAATGTTCCTGTGTCTTCCGTGCGCAGTGTCATCAAGAAGTTTAAAGCCCATGGCACTCCCTAGATGTGGACAGAAACAAAAAATTGACAAGAGATTTCAACGCAAGATTGTGCGGATGGTGGATAAAGAACCTCGACTAACATCCAAACAAGTTCAAGCTGCCCTGCAGTCCGAGGGTACAACAGTGTCAACCCATACTATCCGTCGGCGTCTGAATGAAAAGGGACTGTATGGTAGGATACCCAAGAAGACCCCACTTCTTACCCCGAGACATAAAAAAGCCAGGCTGGAGTTTGCCAAAACTTACCTGAGAAAGCCTAAAACATTTTGGAAGAATGTTCTCTGGTCAGATGAGACAAAAGTAGAGCTTTTTGGGAAAAAGCATCAACATAGAGTGTACAGGAAAAAAAAAGAGGCATTCAAAGAAAAGAACACGGTCCCTACAGTCAAACATGGTGGAGGTTCATTGATGTTTTGGGGTTGCTTTGCTGCCTCTGGCACTGGACAGCTTGACCGTGTGCATGGCATTATGAAGTCTGAAGACTACCAACAAATTTTGCAGCATAATGTAGGGCCCAGTGTGAGAAAGCTGGGTCTCCCTCAGAGGTCATGGGTCTTCCAGCAGGACAATGACTCAAAGCACACTTCCAAAAGCACTATAAAATGGTTTGAGAGAAAGCACTGGAGACTTCTAAGGTGGCCAGCAATGAGTCCAGACCTGAATCCCATAGAACACCTGTTGAGAGATCTCAAAATGGCAGTTTGGAGAAGGCACCCTTCAAATATCAGGGACCTGGAGCAGTTTGCCAAAGAAGAATGGTCTACAATTCAAGCAGAGCATTGTAAGAAACTCATTGATGGTTACCGGAAGCAGTTATTCGCAGTTATTTTGGCTAAAGGTTGTGCAACCAAGTATTAGGCTGAGGGTGCCAATACTTTTGTCTGGCCCATTTTTGGAGTTTTGTGTGAAATGATCAATGATTTGATTTTTGCTTCATTTTCTTTTGTGTTTTTTCCTTGCAAGCAAATTAAATGAAGATAATAATACCAAAGAATTTGTGATTGCAATCATTTTCAGGAAGAAACTGAGTATTATCTGACAGAATTGCAGGGGTGCCAATACTTTTGGCCACCACTGTATGGTCGCTGCCAATAATAGTAAACTACATGGTCGGAATTTAAAACCGTGGGCGTTCGTCAGACGTATCACATATTACTGCGGTACAAATCCAGCAAATTGTAGGGACCGTGAAAAATATTATCCTCCATTTAAAATGGGCAAGGCTCATGGCAAGGGATGGGAAAGTGGATGTGATCGTGATGGTGCATGCAGAGGCCGTGGCCATGGGCAAGCTGAAATTGTGCCACAACAAGCACCCACATCTTCTCGCCCTATCTTCCTGTCCCAATTACTAGAGGACCGCAGCACACCACTATTGAACCCAGAGCAGTGTCAAAAGCTTGTTGGTTGGATAGCAGATAATGCTTCAAGTCACTCTGCCACCACCACCACACTTTCTTCCACATGGTCAAGTCTCAGTAGCCGTGAGTCTGGACCGCATATTCCTCACCCTGATCCTCCTTCCTCCCACCCTGCTAAGTGCCCGGAGACAACTGATCGCACACTTGAACACTCCGAAGAGCTGTTCACTTTTCCATTTATAGATTCGGGCCTCTCGCCCGGTCAGCTTCAAGCGGGGCAAGAGGAGATTGCATGTAGCGATGCTCAAATATTTGAGCAGCCACAGTCACACAAAGGTGACGGTGGGAAAGTGCAATTACTGTCACAAGAGGTGGATCATGATGAGACACAATTGCCAGAAAGTCAGGAGGAGGACCAGGGTGCGGAAGTGGAAGACGAGGTGGCGGACGATGAAGTCACTGGCCCAACCTGGCAAGATGACATGCAGAGCGAGGACAGCAGCACACAGGAGGAGGGAGGCGTAGTACCACAATAAGCAGTAACAAGCAGTGTGGTGGCCACAGACACAAGGTGGGCAACTGTTCCCTGGAACACCAACACGATGGAAGTTGCCAGTACAACTTTTAGGTCTTCCCGAGTCAGGTTGTTTTTTAAAGACTGTCCTGGTAACCCCAAAAAAGTCCATTTTCAACATCAGCCATGCCAGAATCAGCAGGGATAGCAAAAATAGCAGCCTGACCACCACCAGCATGCTTAGGCACATGACAGCAAAGCACCTGACTAGGTAGGCCAAACGAGAGGGTCCAGCAACAGTGTCTGTGGGTGACACCACTGCTTGTTCTGCTGTTGTGCGTGCATGCCAATCCCCTGTCCATAGCACATGCGAAGATGCCTCCCACCATGCACCTGTCATTGCACACTCACAACTACCACTATCAGCAACCACCTCCATGTCCTTGTCCCAGTGCAGCGTTCAGTTGTACCTACCCCAGTCCTTGGAACGCAAGTGCAAATAGGCAGCCAACACCCCACAGGCCACACTACTAAACTCACACATTTCTCGAATGCTTGTGCTCGAAATGTTGCCTTTTAGGCTCGTGGAGACGGAAGCTTTCCGCAACCTGATGGTGGCTGCCTTCCCTCGGTACTCGGTCCCCAGCCGCCACTATTTCTCCCGGTGTGCCGTCCCCGCATTACACAAACACGTGTCCCAAAACATTAGCTGTGCCCTCAACAACGCAGTTACTAGAAAGGTCCACCTAACCACGGACACGTGAATAAGTGCTTGTGGGCAGGGACGGTACATCTCGTTGAGGGCACACTGGGTTAATATAGTGGAAGCCAGGACCCAATTGGATCTTGGGATGGAACACATCCTCCCGACACCGAGGATTGCAGGCCCTGGCACAATCAAGTTTGCCCCAACATTCTACAGCTCCTGCACCTCTTGATCCTCCTCCTCCTCTTCAGCCTTCATCTCTGAAATGACCATGTCAGTTGGAAGCTGGAAGCACTGCAGCATTACCTTAGCCAAGCGGCAACAGGCTGTACTGAAGCTAATATGCTTAGGTGACATACCGCACAACACTGAACAGTTATGGACAGCTCTGAAAGAACAGGCTGATCTGTGGCTGTCACCGCTGACCCTACAGCCAGGCATCATCGTGTGTGACAATGGTCAGAACCAGGTGGTGGCTCTGAAGAGAGGCAAGCTCACACACGTACCATGCCTGGCCCATCTGCTCAACTTCGTGGTTCAGAGGCATATCAAAACCTACCCGCATCTGCCTGATCTGCTTGTCAAAGTACATCGCCTGTATGCCCATTTTAGAAACTCAGCTACCGCTTCCGCCACTCTTGCCGTGCTTCATCTGTGTTTTCAGCTTCCAGCTCACCAACTGGTGTGCGATGTCCCCACATGTTGGAACTCAATGTTTTATATGTTGGGAAAGATTTGTGAGCAGCACAGGGCAGTTGTGGAGTACCAGCTCAAAACACCCGTCGGCATTCAGGTGAGCCTCCGCATGTGGGCATGGATGTCAGACATCTCTGCCATCCTCCAAAACTTTGAGGACTCGACCAAGATGGTGAGCGACGATGACACCATAATTAGCGTCACCATCCCTCTTCTCTGTCATCTGAAACGATCGCTGCTCACAATTAAAGAGGAGGCATTGCAGGCGGAGCACAATGAGATGGAGCAAGGAGCCATACAGGGTGATTCCACACAGCTCAGCCTCATCTCATCTCAACATGGATTGGGTGACAATGAGGAAGAGGAGGAGGAGAAGGAAGAACAGGAGCTAGTTTCCAGCACTGTAGATGGTACTACCCACACAACTGTCATACCATCTGTTCAGTGTGGATGGCCTGAGGAGAAGGAGGAGAAAGAGGAGGATGAGGAGGAGAGCATGGTCAGTCATCCTTTTGGAGAGGACACGGCAGTCTTGTCTGTTAGTGTGGCACACATGGCAAGGTCACTGCCTTTCCCGTGACCCTCGCATTCTCCAAATTTTGGGTGACAGTCATTACTGGTTGGTGACACTTCTAGACCCACACTACAAGGAGAACTTTCTATCTCCCATTCCCTCGGCGGACAGGCCTACTAAAATGGTGCAGTACCAGAAGGCTCTTGTTGCGGAACTAGTAAAAAAATTCCCATCTGAAAATACTGGCGGCAGAGGTCACAGTTCGTTGGACAACCAAGGAGTACAGACGAGAGTGACACAAATACGATCCAGCAGAGGCAGGAGAACACTGTCAAAGTTCTGGGAGAGTTTTCTCAGACCCTCCCATTGCACAGGCCCTGATGTGTGGGGTACTCTGACAAGGAGGGATAATATTTTGAAGATGCTGAAGGAGTACCTTGCCGACCGTACCAACGTCCTACGTGATTTCTCTGTGCCTTATACTTATTGGGTATCCAAGCTGGACATGTGGCATGAACTGGCTCTCTACGCCTTGAAGGTCCTAGCCTGCCCTGCTGCTAGCATTTTGTTAGAGCGGGTTTTTAGTGCCGCTGATGGAATTATAACTGATAGGCGCATCCGCCTGTCAACTGAAAATGCTGACAGGCTGACTCTTATAAAAATGAAAAAGGGCTGGATTGGGCTAGACTTCTCAACACCACCGAATGATAGCAGCGGTGCATAAACTCAAATCCAGTGTCTTTTTTTGGGAGGTCTATTCCCATGAACCTCTTCACACCCAGACATGGGTGATTCCTGATTTGGTCTATTTTATGTTTTCCTCCTCTTTCTCCTTCTCCTTATCCTCCACCACCATATCACCAGGGTGACCATGATGCAACACCCACATAATTTTTTTTAAGGGTGTTTATGATGCCCATAGGGAATTTTTTTTTTAGAGGCATACCTCGAGCATACTGTATATCATGCAGAATATTAATGTATACCCCCCAGGGGAAAATGTTTTTTATCCCATGTACTAATGCATAGCATATCTGCATAGTGCATAGTATTATGCATAGTGCATAGTATTATGCAATACTAGTATAGGAGACTAGCTCCTTTATAATGGAAACATTTTTTTTTTACTAAGGCCCTCCTCTATGCGTCTTTAAATTGGTATTGGGGTTTTTCCTAAATTTAGGCAGCTGTTGCAGTAACTGCATATGCAATAACGGTATAGCTGTCACGGGTGTGTCTGAGGTGACAGACAGTCGCCCTGCAGTTGGTTGCAGGAGATCTCTACTATTGGCATTACAGACATCTTCTTAGAGGCTGTCTCTAGGACCCAGTGGCTACCTACTTTAAGCTAATTAACACCTTGCCTGGGTGTATAAATGCCTGCTGTGCTTCAGAGGGAGGTGCCGGCGATATTCCTTACTGCTTGTGAAAGCTTTAGCAAGAGCAGTACTTCGTCCTTTCTGGAGCTTGAAGACATGTGCACATTTGTCTGGAGTTCGTCTAAAGCTAAGCAATTTCCCCCTGTTTGTCCACCCCTGTTGTCTATAGTGTTTAGTGGAGATCGACTAGTGCACATATCCTCCCTTCCCTAGCCTTAGCCATACGCCAGGGAAAGACAGGGCAAGGTATGCGTGCGGTGATTGGTGAAGAGCCAATACAAGGACGCTAGGGAAGACAGGATGATGCTAGACCAACCTAAGAGGTCTCCACTTCCCCCCTTTCCCTAGAGTTGGGGCTCCCTTTCTCTCTTCCCTTTGTTTTGCACTAAGTCTTTCCCACACCTTGCGTGACAATAGTAGAACCAGTTCTTTATAATGGGAATAGTTTGTTACTGAGGCACTCCTCCATGTGTCTTCAAAGGGGTATTGGAATGCGTCCAAAAGTTAGGCAGCCGTTGCAGTCACTGCATACGCAATAACTGTAAAGCAGAACCGCTCCTTTATAATGGGAACATTTTGTTACTGAGGCCCTCCTCTATGTCTCTTCAAAGGGATATTGGGATGCGTCCAAAAGTTAGGCAGCCGTTGCAGTCACTGCATACTCAATAACTGTAAAGCAGAACCGCTCCTTTATAATGGGAACATTTTGTTACTGAGGCCCTCCTCTATGTCTCTTCAAAGGGGTATTGGAGTGTGTCCAACTTTTTGGCAGCCCTTGTAGTCACTGCATGCACAATAACAGTATAGGAGACCCGCTCCTTAATAATGGGAACAACAAAGCATATACAGCTGATGGCCCTCTAACAATAGTGAGGGCTGACAGCTGGTCCTTTAACAATAGTAAGAGCCGCCTGATGACCCTATAAAAATAGGCTTTGTAACTTTCAGAGTCCCTCCTTCATAAATGAAACAGGATGCGTCTGATCATGCCTCACACACCACATCGCCAGATAGGATAGTAAAATGTTAAAATGACATATACCGGTAAATGTATTTTTCACCGTTGAAAGCAACGCAAAAGTGCCAAAAACGCATTAAAAACGCTATGTGTGAACATAGCCCAAGGTGTGGAGAAGCATTTTTGTTTTTGGTTATTTATTTTACCTTATATACAAGTCATTACCCTGGAAAGGATGTTCCTTAACATTTTTCCCAGGAGAATCCATTTTGGTTTCGTTTTTGTATGTTTTATTATGAGCTCCCCGGTTACTGCTGTGAACAAAGTTGTCAGAGATGCTTCTAGTGGTCTTCCCCATGCTGTTCCTATTTCATTTGAGCACTATTCCCATCGATTAGGGCAATTTTTAGGCCCCTTGCAGACTTCCGGGGGATTTGGGGTTTGCCAGAAAATTGCTCGAGTTTCCCATAGACTTACATTGGTCTCATTGCTCGGGTCGATCACCCGAGCATTCCAATTTGTTCGACCCAAGCAACGAGCACTCAAGCATTTTAGTGCTCGCTCATCACTATTTATTGGGTTTTAGGCAGAATCTGCTTGAAAAAGATGTCATGTGCACATACTCTAAAGGGGCCCAAGAGCACCTCTCTAATATGAGACATCAATATTATATATGCCACATAGTTGTTGAGGACACTATTATAAATTTCACATTAGGGCCTAGTAGCTTCTAGTTACAACTAAGTTTTTTAAATAAACTAAAGGTTAGGGTCTTTATTCATTACTATGTTCACACAGGAATAAGAGAGTGTGAAAAAATCCCAAATAATCATGTTTAGTAAAGTCTTTTGGTTAGGGCTTGTTCACACTACCGTATATTTGGTAAGAGTACTGTCCATGTGCTCAGCGGACAGCACTCTGACCCAGTAATAACCTATATTCCAATACCGATGTTCTGTGTGAAAACAAATTGTAGCATGTCTGGTCTATTTTATGGATTAGGCTAAAGTATATCAACAGCAACCACCTCCAGTATTCTTTCTCAATGCAGACAAGCACACAGATACACAGAAGTTCACACGGAGGCATTCCCATCTATAATTTATGGACGTGACTGGCCTGAGTTTTAGTATGGCTGTGTGAACCTGGCCTTACATTAATGTCTAATGTAACGAGGCATGGGGCAGTAACTTTGGGCAAGGTACTCGTCTCTTGCTGCCCGGCACGCTACATGAAAGTGGAGGTCATGGCTGGGTGTGTGGAATTGGACTTTGAGGGCGCTATGCCCTTGCAGGCCATATGTAACTGATGTTGCTGGTTTGCCAGGACCAGGTGTTGGAATATCAATGAGGATGGAATATCAGTGAGGAAGACCACCATTTCAAAATAAACTTTTTATTAAATGGAAACTTGGTAGGGAACATATACAAGAGATAATGGGTACACAGTCTTATGAACTTTTCCTTGGGATTTTCCACACAGATTCCATCCTTTGTTTCTCTATTTTCATCTTTCCTCTTTAGTCTCTTTACTTGTCCCCTGTATCTACTGTTTTTCTCTACTTCACCACAACCCAGCTCAGTAATATAGTCCTGCTTAGTAAGAGTCCTTTACTCGACCTGCGGTCTGCATCTTCTCTCCCCTTAAGGGAGCTGTGGAGCCAGTATGGCCGGTACTTATCTTCTCTAGTGCTGATGTTCTGGAACTTCCGCTCGGGACAATCTATTAGTCTCACGTATTCAGTCCTGTCCAGGCCCTTTATCTTCAACAGTTATAAACTCTGGGCCTTTCTGTTGGATGTCCTCTCCCAGGACCCGTCTCCGATTGATCACTCTGTCTCTTAGTCACTTCTGCTCTGGATCATGCTACCTTTTTTTCTCTAGGTTTATGGACACTCCAGAATGCGGCACTGCTCACAATGGCCCTTGGGTCCTCTTTTTATGAACTCCAGGCCCTATCTGATTTCCTAACAGGAAACTGTCACTTTCTCTTCAACTAGTCCCAAGCATTAGCTCTAACTGTCCCTACGATCAAACTACACACACTATCAATAGTACTACTACTAACATCTTTAATGCACCTCACAATTCACATTATACATCACAGTTCACATCATTACTTAATATAACGCTAAACTTGTTTCTTCAAGAGGGAACCATGGGCAGTATGTCCATCTCCTTACACTAACACAAAAAAGTACAGATTTTTTTATATACGTGTTATATATCTGACAGAGCAAGGAGTGTATACAAAAAGAAGACACGTGTCAGTCTTTTCCTTGCACATGAAAAAATGTGCCCAACCTGCATCAGAAATTACATGTTAAAATCCATCTTTATGCTAGTTTTACACAAGTTTATTATTTATATTTTTGTGTATTGGTCACAAAACCTCTGTTTGACTATGGATGTAATGACCTGAGCTAATAAGCTTATAAGACTCAATGATGCTGCTATTTTATGTCATTAGACCCACACTAGGTATGTAACATATGGTTAGTGCAAAAACAAGCTGTAGGCCCCCTTTAGACATGGGAAGTTGGAGCATTATCATGATTACTTGGTGCATTTAATTTTGACCCCTGCTTTGTAAAAGTGACCAGAAAAAAGAAAGCACTGAAAACTCTTGTGAAATTTGTCAAAAACACATTGAATGAACAGTTGGAATTGGAGCCAAAAATGGGAATATAAACCAATTGTTCCAAGAATTTTTGAGGGCAAAATTTGACAAAAATTAAGATGTTAGCATTGACTTAACTTCTAGTTTCTTCTACTTCTGCTTCAAAATTTTTAGTGTATGTAGAGCCTGAAATAAATGAGTAAACCAAAAGGGGAGTCTACATTTAAGGTTTTGTTTAAATGGACTAACTTTTGGCTTCTGAATCCAAAAGTGACCCCAGTTTTTTTTCCTATCATAACCATTTTTTAAGCAACACTATACCCTCCCTTGGTCTCCAAAACCATTCAAAATGCACATTTGTATGGTTTTGGAGACAAAGGGAGGGTATACTGTAGCTTAAATTGTTGTGATAGAAAAAACTGGGGTCACTTTTGGATTCAGAAGCCAAAAGTTAGTCAAAAACAAGTGTCAGATCTAACTAATTTAAAAGTGTATAATTTTAGAATTGCAGCACATTTTGTGCACAATTATTATTTTTTTAATATAAAAAATATAATGTAAAGAAAATTAATTGTAAAAATATAATGCATATAGATACTTATATTTTTTCTGAGCTTATATTTGTATAATGCTAAATAGAGATTAGCAAACATTTCAATGTTCGGTTCGGAAATATTCGCTGAATATTTAGACATTCGCCAAATTTATTCGTCGAATGTTTATTGAACATTTCCAAACGCCATAGGATTCAATGGGGAGGACAGAAAAAAAGTATATACAACACCTTCAAACGGGGCCAAAAGCTGCCAAAACACATCAAATTAGGGGTAGACACCAAGAAAGTGCCATTAATGACCCAGACTATTATTACTATTATTATTATTATTAAAGTGACATTCATTCCGTGGCGCATTATATGTGAAAAGGGGTCATCGACTAGTACAAGAGGGGAGAGGACCCTGCCCGCGAGGGAGCACAAACAATGTACAAGGGATAGGTGAGGGTACAGTAGGTCAGGGTACAGCTAGTCATGCAGCGGGATGCTGGAGCGAGGCTTACCGCAGATTGTACGCTTGTCACAAGAAGTGGGTCTTCAGCTTTCTTTTCAAGGTTTCCATGGCACGCGACAGTCTGATGGGTTGGGGTACAGCGTTACACAGTAGGTGAGATGCATGGGACAAATCTTATATGCGATTGTGACAAGAAGAGATAAGAGGGAAGTAGAGAAGGAGATCTTGGAAGGATGGGAGGTTGCATGCAGGTAACTAATACAGGGAGACAAGGTCACACATGTATGTCGGAGACAGGTTTTCGAGGGCTTGGTATGCCAAAGTTTGGCTTTTCAACTGGAATCTCTGGGCAACGGAGAGCCAGCGCAGGGATTGACAGAGGGCAGAAGCCTGGAAATAGCAGGGTGACAGGTGGATTAATCAGCCAGCACAGTTTAGGATAGATTGGAGGGGTGCGACAGTGGTAGAAGGGAGGCCACAGAGCAGGAACTTGTAGTAGTCTAGGCGGGAGATAACGAGGATGTGCACTGGTGTTTTTCTAGATTCATGGTTGAGGAATGTGCAGATCCCCGAAATACTTTGGAGTTGGAATCAGCAGCAAGTGGAAAGGGCTTGGAGCTCACATTTGAAGAACAGATCAGAGTCAAGCTTGCGAGACTGGGGAGAGTGGGCAGCCATTCATTTTGATGGATAGGTCAGTTGAGAGGGGGGTGAATGAGATGGTTGAAACATGATTCATACTGTTTTATCCATGTTAATTTTTACAAATCTAGCAGAGAGGAAAGATGAAATACAGGACACACATTGTGGGATTCTGGTTAGTAAGGAGGTGATATAAGGTCCAGAGAGGAAGATCTGTGTGTCATGAGCATAGAGGTGATACTGAAAGTCGTGAGACTATGAGCTGTCCCAGGCTAAAGGTGTAAATGGAGAAGAGAATGGGTCCTAGAACTGAACCTTGGGGGACACCGACACATAGGGGGTGAGATGAGGAGGTGGTGTGTGAGTGGGAGACATTGAATGTCCTGTCGGTTAGGTATGAAAAGATCCAAGACAGGGACAAGTCTGTGATGCCAAGAGATGAGAGTCTGTAGTAAGAGGGTATGGTCTACTGTGTTGAAGTCAGATGACAGGTCTAGGAGGAGGAGGACAGAGTAGTCTTGCTTGGATTTGGCAGTTAGTAGGTCGTTGGTGACTTTAGTCAGGGCAGTTCCAGTGGAAAGGTGAGGTTGGAAGCCAGATTGCTAGCGGTCAAAGAGGGAGCAGGAGGAGAGGTGCGAGGACAGTCCAAAATAGACCTGTTGTTCCAGTAGTTTAGAGGCATAGGGGAGAAGTGAGATGGGGTGATAGCTAAACATGGGATGTTTCAAGGGAGGGCTTTTGGAGGATGTATGTGATCGAGGTATGTTTGAATCATGAGGGGAAGACGCCAGTTGTTAGTGACAGGTTAAAGAGGAGGGTTAGGCTTGGGATGAAGACTGTGGTACGGTTTGGAATGAGGTGGGATGGTATTGGGTCAAGTTCACAGGTGGTGAGATGTGATTTGGAGAGTAAAGACGATCTTCCGTGATGGCGGAGATACTGGTTTTGGAGGAGGAGAATTGAGTTGTTATGAGAAGGGGCTGTTGGGACTTTGCCCTATGTTGTCAATCTTCTGCTTAAAGAATGAGGCTAAGTCTTCAGCTGAGATGATAGGAGAGGAGAGGGAGGGGGAGCTGGTGGACAGAGGAGGGACTTGAAAGTACTGAATAGAGGTTTAGGGTTATGAGACACGTATGATATGAAAGATGAGAAGTAGGCTTGTTTTGCTGCAGTGAGCAATTGTGCAGCATTTTTAAAACTTCTGTTACTGGATTCCACTCCCTTTCTTTTCCAGTCGAACAGCAGTACGCCTTGTAGATGAGGGGCAGGAATATCATGTGCTGAAGTAGATGACAAGCGCTGCATCAAGTAGCCTCTGCTCCTCTTCCTCCACCTTAACATCACTCACAGTACAGTCATGGCCAAAAGTATTGAGAATGAGACAAATAGTAATTTTTCCAAAGTTTACTGCTTCATTTTTTGTAATGGCAATTTGCATATACTCCTGAATGTCAAAGAGTGATCAGCTTAACAGCAATTATTGTACTTGCAAAGTCAAAATTTGCCCAGAAAATGAACTTTAACCCCCAAAACACATTTCAACATCATTGCAGTCCTGCCTTAAAATGAGCAGCTAACATCGTTTTAGTGATTGATCCATTAACACAGGTGTGGGTGTTGATGAGGACAGGGCTAGCGATCAATCAGTCATGATTAAGTAAGAATGACATCACTGGACACTTTAAAAGGAGGCTGGCTCTTGGTATCATTGTTTCTCTTCAGTTAACCATGGTTATCTCTAAAGAAACACGTGCAGCCATCATTGCACTGCACAAAAATGGCCTAACAGGGAAGAGTATCGCAGCTACAAAGATTGCACCTCAGTCAACAATCTATCGCATCATCAAGAACTTCAAGGAGAGAGCTTCCATTGTTGTCAAAAAGGCTCCAGGGCGCCCAAGAAAGACCAGCAAGCGCCGGGACCGTATCTTAAAACTGTTTCAGCTGCGGGATTGGACTACCAGCAGTGCCGAGCTTGCTCAGGAATGGCAGCAGGCTGGTGTGAGTGCTTCTGCACGCACTGTGAGGCGGAGACTCTTTGAGCAAGGGCTGGTTTCAAGGAGGGCAGCAAAGAAGCCACTTCTCTCCAGAAAAAACATCAGGGACCGACTGATATTCTGCAAAAGGTACAGGGAGTGGACTGCTGAGGACTGGGGCAAAGTCATTTTCTCTGATGAATCCCCTTTTCGATTGTTTGGGACATCTGGAAAACAGCTTATTCGGAGAAGAAGAGGTGAGCGCTACCACCAGTCTTGTCTCATGCCAACTGTAAAGCATCCTGAAACCATTCATGTGTGGGGTTGCTTCTCAGCCAAGGGAATCGGCTCACTCAAAGTCTTGCCTAAAAACACAGCCATGAATAAAGAATGGTACCAGAATGTCCTCCAAGAGCAACTTCTCCCAACCGTCCAAGAGCAGTTTGGCGCCCAACAATGCCTTATCCAGCATGATGGAGCACCTTGCCATAAAGCAAAGGTGATAACTAAATGGCTCATGGAACAAAACATAGAGATTTTGGGTCCATGGCCTGGAAACTCCCCAGATCTTAATCCCATTGAGAACTTGTGGTCAATCATCAAGAGACGGGTGGACAAACAAAAACCAACAAATTCTGGCAAAATGCAAGCATTGATTATGCAAGAATGGACTGATATCAGTCAGGAATTGGTCCAAAAGTTGATTGAGAGCATGCCAGGGAGAATTACAGAGGTCTTGAAGAAGAAGGGGCAACACTGCAAATATTGACTTGCTGCATTAACTCATTCTAACTGTCAATATAACCTATTGGTACTCCTAATATGATTGCAATTATATTTCTGTATGTGATATAAACATCAGACAAACACTAATAAAAACCAGAGGCCAGCAAATCATGTGAAAATATAATTGTGGTGTCATTCTCAAAACTTTTGGCCATGACTGTACAGTCCTCAGAGGTGGCACCCCAGTTACCCTTGTTTTTACTGACGTCAAAACTCTCCAGCCAGCCAACTGACTGTGGGGAAGCACAGATGGGTGAGTCTGCAGAGCTATTCACACATTCTTTTCTGGGGCATCAGAGGTCTGATCCAAAGCTTCACAGACTCAAGAGGGGGAAAGCATGTGTAGCGATGCCCACAATTTTTTTCAGCTGATACGGGCCCAGACAAAGTAGGGTCTGAGAAAAATCCAAACCCTTGTTACCAGACGGTAACCCCTGGGGGTGGGCATGGATGGGTTGTAGAAAGAAATAAATACACACCTGAATATGGAGAACTAAACTAATATGCAACAGGGGTTGGAGAACTAAACTAATAAGACAATAGGGGTCGGAGAACTAAACTACTAAACAGCTAAGGTTGGAGAATGAAACAAATACACATGAGAACATGGAGAACTAAACTAATATGCAACAGGGGTTGGAGAACTAAACTAATAAGACAATAGGGGTTGGAAAACTAACCTACTAAACAGCTAAGGTTGGAGAATGAAACAAATACACACCAGAACACAGAGAACTAAACTAATGGAAAGCAGAGGTTTGAGAACTAAACTAATAAGACAATAGGGGTCGGAGAACTAAACTAGTAAACAGCTAAGGTTGGAGAATGAAACAAATACACACCAGAACATGGAGAACTAAACTAATAGAAAACAGGGGTTGGAGAACTAAACTAATAAGACAACAGGGGTTGGAAAACTAACCTACTAAACAGCTAGGGTTGAAGAACTAAACCACTACACACCAGGGGATGGAGAACTAAACCACTAGACACCAAGGTGTCTATAGACAGTTAGTGTTGGAATCCCCAAGGTTTGGGGGACAAACCTCTGTATCTAACACTTCCTGCAGTGTTTCTGCATCCTCCACCTCCTCTAGGGCCTCCACCTGTGCCCACAACCTCTGCCTTAATGAGACACATGTTCTAACAGTGCTGAGAGAATTCCCCCTCCTCCATACTGCTCAGCCAGGGCTCACCGCAAACAGGCAGTGTTAAAATTAATATGCCTTGCCGATCGCAGTCATACAGCTGGAGAGTTGTGGACAGCTCTCCAGGCCGAGTTTGAGCAATGGCTGTCTCCACTGAACCTGGAACAAGGAAAAGCCGTGTACAATAACGGTGCAAACTGGGTGGTGTCCCTACACCGGGGCAACCTCACACACGTGCCTTGCATGGCTTGCATCCTCAACCTGATGGTACAGCAATTTCTCTGCCACTATCCTGGCCTGGATGCACTGCTGCAGAAATCACGGTGCTCACTTAAAACTATAAAAATCAGCAGGATCTTTAATATAAAAACCAGACTACTAGACAACGAGCAAACTCCTTCATGATGATAGAGGCCACCATCTTCTTAGCTTGCCTGTACTTTTCTGTGGAAATGAGCTTGTCTTCAACCAGCCAGGAATATCCAATGAATGGCATGCCACGGTTTGGTATTAGCACCCAGTTTCAGAAGCAAAGCCATCCACAATTTCTGTACCTCAGGAATTTTATTTGGTAGACTCGCTGAGCAAACATTATTTTCTCACAAAGAAGATGAAGACACTGAGTGGCAAGAGGTGCAAGTTTCTCCAGCATAACCTGTTTTTTATTCTTAGATATCAGAGGGAGAACATAACTGGGCTTTGCCAAGGTGCCATATTACATCTTAAGTGTTATAGACCCTGCACTTGCGGCCTTTCATTCTATAGGATGGTGGGGAAGGAGACAGTTGAAGTGGTGTTGAGGTGGCAGCGAGGCAGTGGCAGGCTGTAGGCTGTCTTGTAAGAGATGGGTTTTCAGATTGTGTCTGAAGGACCCGAATGTGGTGGCTAATCTGACGTGTGGAGGCACAAAATTCCAATATTTGGTATTGGAGGTGATTGGGTGAGGAATAGAGATGAGCGGTGTTCGACTAGAACTGTTCGCCAATCTCAAATTCGAGCTGTTTTGGGCGGTGTTCGAGTTGTTCGACGAACCCGAACGATTTGCAAAAAATTCGGCTGTTCGAGGTTATGTTCGATAACTGTTCGTGCACCAAAAGCGTGTCCTGCATGTCTGGTGCTATTTAGAGCACCAATCATGCAGGGATTGTCTGCCACTCACTGTAATGCCACAGCCATGGTGGTTGTGGCATTACAGTGATTGCCCAAATCGATGGGAACAGTGCCAACAGTGAAACATGAAAAGCCGGCAATTCAGCAGCGGCATACACCGGTACCCGACAATTTAGAACCGAAAGAATAGAGCTTCACACATAGATTAGATAGATATAAACATGTCAGCCACATATATACGAAGTACAGTGAAACTGCTGCTTACTGTACTCGTCATTTAGCGTAAAGGATTTATCAAAAAAAAATAATAGTGTTTTCATGCACCATCTCTTTAAAAAAGCCGGCCGGCAATTCAGCAGCGGTACCCGACAATTTAGAATAGAAGGAATAGAGAATCACACATAGATTAGATAGATAGAAACATGTCAGTCACATATATATGAAGTACAGTGACAGTGTTGATTACTGTACTTGTCATTTAGTGTAAAGGATTTATCAGAAAAAATAATAGTGTTTTCATGCACCGTCTCTTTAAAAAAGCCGGCCGGCAATTCAGCATCTGTACCCAACAATTTAGAATAGAAGGAATAGAGAATCACACATAGATTAGATAGATAGAAACATGTCAGTCACATATATATGAAGTACAGTGACAGAGTTGCTTACTGTACTTGTCATTTAGTGTAAAGGATTTATTAAAAAAAATAATAGTGTTTTCATGCACCGTCTCTTTAAGAAAGCCGGCCGGCAATTCAGCATCTGTACCCGACAATTTATAACAGACAGAATAGAGCTTCACACATAGATTAGATAGATAGAAACATGTCAGTCACATATATATGAAGTACAGTGATAGTGTTGGTTACTGTACTTGTCATTTAGTATTAAAATAAAGGATTTATTATTAAAAAAATTGGCGTGGGGTTCCCCTTAATTTTAGGCTCTAGCGGAGGTTAAGCAGACGGCTGGGGCAGATGTTTGAAGCCTGGGAAGGGGGTAATACCCACGGAGCTTCCCAGGCTACTAATATCAGCCCCCAGCTGAATACATAGCCTTTACTAGCTATTAAAATGGGGGACCCCCCCAAAAAAATGACGTGGGGTCCCCCCTAATTTAATAGCTAGCAAAGGCTAGGCAGACAGCTGGGGGCTGATATTAATAGCCCAGGAAGGGAGCCATGAATATTGGCCCCCTCCCAGGCTAGAAACACCAGCCGTCAGCCGCCCCAGAAATGGCGCATTCATAGGATGCGCCAATTCTGGCACTTAGCCTCGCTCTTCCACGCTGCCCTGGTGCGGTGGCAGGGGGTAATAGGGCTGGGGTTGATGTCAGCTTATAATGCCAGCTGACATCAAGCCCAGGTTAGTAATGGAGAGGCGTCTATAAGACACCCCCATTACTAACCCCATAGTCAAAGTTAAAAAAAACACAAACACCCAGAATAAAGTCCTTTAATTGAAATAAAGACACAATTCTTTATTGTTCTAAATTAAACCATACTTACCATCACGCCCATTCCAGCTGAAGCCAACGATCTCCTGTAATAAAAATAAAATAATAAAGCAACCTCATCCTTACCTTTCCATGGTTCCCACGACAGCTTCAGCTTTGCTACATCGAGATGACAGGCTGGACCGCAGCAGAACGCCGCCATCCAGCCTGTCATCCCGCAGACACTGAGAAGAGCAGGCTTGCTTGCGCTCCACATTGTCTCTCTGTGACGGCATAAAGATGAGCCGAGGTCATGTCCAATGAACTCGGCTCACCTCATGCACGTCACTTACAGCGTGGGAGAATTCTCACGCTGAAGCGCTGAGTGCAGGAGAATTCTCCCACGCTGTCAGTGACGTGCAGGAGGTGAGCTGAGTTCATTGGACATGAGCTCACCTTATGCACGTCACTGACAGCGTGGGAGAATTCTCCTGCACTCAGCGCTTCAGCGTGAGAATTTTCCCACGCTGTCAGTGACGTGCATGAGGTGCGCCGAGTTCATTGGACATGAACTCGTCTCATCTTTATGCCGTCACAGCCAGACACTGCAGAGCGCAAGCAAGCCTGCGCTTCTCAGTGTCTGCGGGATGACAGGCTGGATGGCGGCGTTCTGCTGCGGTCCAGCCTGTCACCTCGATGTAGCAGAGCTGAAGCTGTCGTGGGAACCATGGAAAGGTAAGGATGATGTTGCTTTATTATTTTTCTTTTATTGCAGGAGATCGTTGGCTTCAGCTGGAATGGGCGTGATGGTAAGTATGGTTTAATTTAGAACAATAAAGGATTGTGTCTTTATTTCAATTAAAGGACTTTATTCTGGGTGTTTGTGTTTTCTTTTAACTTTGACTATGGGGTTAGTAATGGGGGTGTCTTATAGACGCCTCTCCATTACTAACCTGGGCTTGATGTCAGCTGGCATTATAAGCTGACATCAACCCCAGCCCTATTACCCCCTGCCACCGCTACAGGGCAGCGTGGAAGAGCGAGGCTAAGTGCCAGAATTGGCGCATCCTATGAATGCGCCATTTCTGGGGCGGCTGACGGCTGGTGTTTCTAGCCTGGGAGGGGGCCAATATTCATGGCACCCTTCCTGGGCTATTAATATCAGCCCCCAGCTGTCTGCCTAGCCTTTGCTAGCTATTAAATTAGGGGGGACCCCACGTCATTTTTTTGGGGGGGTCCCCCATTTTAATAGCTAGTAAAGGCTATGTATTCAGCTGGGGGCTCATATTAGTAGCCTGGGAAGCTCCGTGGGTATTACCCCCTTCCCAGGCTTCAAACATCTGCCCCAGCTGTCTGCTTAACCTCCGCTAGAGACTAAAATTAAGGGGAACCCCACGCCAATTTTTTTTAATAATAAATCCTTTATTTTAATACTAAATGACAAGTACAGTAACCAACACTATCACTGTACTTCATATATATGTGACTGACATGTTTCTATCTATCTAATCTATGTGTGAAGCTCTATTCTGTCTGTTATAAATTGTCGGGTACAGATGCTGAATTGCCGGCCGGCTTTTTTAAAGAGACGGTGCATGAAAACACTATTATTTTTTTTAATAAATCCTTTACACTAAATGACAAGTACAGTAAGCAACATTGTCACTGTACTTCATATATATGTGACTGACATGTTTCTATCTGTCTAATCTATGTGTGAAGCTCTATTCTGTCTGTTATAAATTGTCGGGTACCGCTGCTGAATTGCCGGCCGGCTTTTTTAAAGAGACAGTGCATGAAAACACTATTATATTTTTTAATAAATCCTTTACACTAAATGACAAGTACAGTAAGCAACACTGTCACTGTACTTCATATATATGTGACTGACATGTTTCTATCTATCTAATCTATGTGTGAGGCTCTATTCCTTTTTGTCTAAATTGTCGGGTACCGGTGTATGCCGCTGCTGAATTGCCGGCCGGCTTTTTTAAAGAAAGCGTCTTCTGAGCAGTTTGTCAGCTTTTGGACACCTTTGAAGGTGTTTTCTATGTGTTTCTATGTGTTTTTGTTTGCCTGCCATTGGTTTTAACGGTGTTCGACGGTGTTCTAAGGTGTTCGACGAACAGTTCCTCGAACATCCCGGTGTTCGACGAACCGAACCGAACCCGAACACTACGGGGGTGGCTCAACACTAGTGAGGAACAAATAAGTATGAAGAGAAGGAGGTCTTGGGAGGACCGGAGATTACGTAAGGGAATTTATTGAGAGATTAGTTCAGAGATGTACGGAGAAGAAAGGTTATGGATGGCCTTGCACGTCAGTGTTAGTAATTTGAACTGGATAAGCTGGACACTTGGGAGCCAGTGAATGGATTTTATAGATTGCAATTTTATGGATGGCTGGAGCCAGTCCACAGTAAAAAAAAAAGCAGCCATAGAGTATCCGGGAACCTTCATACAGACTTTTCTTAGCCAGGGCTGCTTCTCGGCAGGGTTGGACGGGCCCACCTGAGAACCGGAGACTCCTCCGATGGGCCCTGGCTTCTCCATCAGGAGAGTTCATAGTGCAAATCTTGCAGGTTGTGATGATGATGAGGCCATCCATGTCCTTCGTTTTCTGTTACTTGGATTGCAAGCGAAAGTATGCAACCAGGCACCCACCCGCCCACAGGCCCCAATACTAAACTGGCACATTTCTGGACAGCTGTTTGCACTTGAAATGTTGCCTTTTAGGCTCAGGGAGGTGGAAGCTTTTCACAACCTCATGGCAGCAGCCGGTTCTCCATACTTGGTCCCCAGCCGTCACTATTTCTCCCGGTGTCGTCCCCGCCTTCCACAAGCACTGGTCTCAGAACATTACTGCTGGCACTTTTCTGTGGCAATCTGCTTGGCTCCTACCAGCTTGGAATATTTCCAGTGAACTATGGCATGACGCCATGGTATTATCAGTGCCCCCAGTACCAGTAGCGAAGCCATCCACAATTTCCTTCTAAGGAATTTTATTTGGTAGACTGAGTGTGAGAAACTATTGTATTTGGGCAGCCAAAGGAGTTGAAGATACAGAGTGGCAGTAGGTGCAAGTTTCTCCAGCATGTTAGATATCAGAGGGAGAACGGCAGCACAGTGGCTCAGTGGTTAGCACCGAAGCCTTGCAGCGCTGGGATCCTGAGATCAAATCCCAGCAAGGACAACATCTGCAAGGATTTTGTATGTTCTCCCCGTGTTTGCATGGGTTTCCCCTCAGTAAAAAAGCAGCCATAGTGTCCAGGAACCTTCACACAGACTTTTCTTAGCCTGGGCTGCTTCTCGGCAGGGTTGGACGGGCCCACCAGAGAACTGGAGAATCCTCTGATGGGCCCTGGCTTCTCCATCAGCAGAGTTCATAGTGCAAACATTGCAGGTTGTGATGATGATGAGGCCATACATCTCCTTAGTTTTCAGTTACTTGGAATGCAAGCGCAAGTATGCAGCCAGCCAACCACCCTCCCACAGGCCCCATTACTAAACTGGCACATTTTTGGACAGCTGCTTGTACTTGGAATGTTGCCTTTTAGATTCGTGGAGGCAGAAGCTCTTCACAACCCCATGGCGGCGGCGACCGAGTCTCCATACTCGTTCCCCAGCCGCCACTATTTCGCCCGGTGTCGTCCCCGCCTTCCACAAGCATGGGTCCCAGAACATTACTGCTGGTACTTTTCTGTGGGAATCTGCTCGACTCCTACCAGCTTGGAATATTTCCAGTGAACTATGGCATGATGCCATGGTATTAGCAGTGCCCCCAGTACCAGGAGTGAAGCTATCCACAATTTACTTCGCAGGAAAATCATTTAGTAGAATAAGTGACTGCCCAAATACATTAGTTTCTCACAAAGGAGCTGAATATACAGAGTGGCAGTAGGTGCAAGTTTCTCCAGCATGTTAAGTATCAGAGGGAGAATAGCAGCACAGTGGCTCAGTGGTTATCACTGAAGCCTTGCAGCGCTGGGATCCTGGGTTCAAATCCCAGCAAGGACAACATCCGCAAGGATTTTGCATGTTCTCCCCGTGTTTGCATGGGTTTCACCTCAGTAAAAAAGCAGCCATAGAGTGTCCGGGAACCTTCACACAGACTTTTCTTAGCCAGGGCTGCTTCTCAGCAGGGTTGGACAGGCCCACCAGAAAAATGGAGAATCCACCGATGGGCCCTGACTTCTCCATCAGGAGAGTTCATAGTGCAAACCTTGCAGGTTGTGATGATGTAGCAGAGAAAATAGAAACCCGAGGCGCTCCCGTGAATGATGGAGGGAACTTCAGTGTGGGTTCTATGAGAGCATTGGGATGAGCTCCCAGATAAAATGCTCAAATGCAGATGGGTGCAATATTCAAATATTTATTTTGTAGTTAAAAACCAGTCAAGGTAGAGTGAGCATAAATGACGCAAATCGTTTCTGCTCTCAAGGAGCCTTCATCAGGTGAATGTGGAGTTATACAATATTCAAGCTTTAAATACCTTACAAGTCTAGTAAGGGGTGGGGGGTCGGGCTCTTTTCCCCTACACTGAGCTAAATTTCATTATGACAAACAGCTGGTATTTTTACTTTTGCACATGAATCTTATGAACACTTCATTCAAAATAGATTTAAAAATAGTACATAAAAAAGGGCTTACTATTAACCTAAAACGATTTACATATATATAGAAAATATATAATTAAGTGGTAGATTTCTATAAAAAAATAAATAAAACTACAAGAGCGACCATAGGAAAAACAGAAAGAGATTCCCACAGCCCAATATAATATATTGAATTAATAAAATTAGGTCTCTGTGTGAACCATTTTATAATTTTTAGTTCTAGATTTACATTCCCCATAGCTTTATATTTTTTCTAAATAGATTCATATTCTGTTTAGTTACCCCTTGGATATATGGAAATGGGGAAAGTGTGCCCTAGAGATATTGAGGAGGGGCGCATGGGGCCCAATTCTAAAAAAGAATTGTCTGATGCATTACTGAATGTAGATACAACTGAGGACAGAGATGATTTGGATGACCGGGTGGATGGAGGCGTGTGATTAGTGAGAACTATAGTATTTCGTGAGGAAAAATTGACTGAAGTGTCATAAATTGAAATGTTACTGAGATTGATAAGGGCTAGATCCAGAGGGTATTGGAGTGTCTCCTTTGGTGGTGGTAATGAGTGGTGGTAAATTGGAATTGGGTGTGGGATAATTGGAGGAATCCACAATTACCAGGAGATTAGGTGTGTTAGAGACAGAAACACCGATTTGTAGCGGAATTGCATGGAATAACCGATGGTGTGCCCCCCCCGGGGGGCCGATAACTTGTTGTCTCTGGGATGTGAATTAGAACTGATGGACTGAGTGAATGTCCGACGGTGGTAATAGTTCTGCGGATTCTTGGAACCATAGGATGATTGGAGTTGGAAAACAACTGAGTGTGGATTTTTTTGACTCTTGATTGAACGCCTTTACAGGCTGAGGGAGAGATCTTCTCTGGTAAGTGTAAGAAGACGGGGCCATTTTAGAACGTGAAGTGGAGTCAGAGAAAGTATGTTTGAGATCTCTAAAGGTATTTTTTTGAATACCAGAGGGCTGATCCTGTAGGAATTTGGATGCCTTTTTTTTCAATCAAATTCTTTTCAAACTTTTTGAGTCTTAAGGTGACCTCATTATTTACCTCTTTAAATAAAGGTACATTCGTATACTTATCAAGGTCTTTTACACATTCATTACACAATAAGATTGCAGACCTTGCTAGATTCCTACGTTTTTCAATACAGTAGAAATTGTAAAATTAGGAATGATACCTCTTCCACTACAGCCAACCCAGGAGATGGAGACCTAACCTGGAGTGCTCATGTTTCCCTAAATTAGGGCCTAACATCAGCAAAGTGGCATCAATTTCAGTACAGTAGAAATTGTAGAATTAGGACCGACACTTCTTCCAGTACATCCAACCCAGTAGAAGGAGACTCAATCAGAAGTGTTTACATTACCATAAATTAGGACCTAACACCACCAAAGTGGCATCAATTTTACCAGAGTAGAAGTAGACGGAGACAGAAACCTCTTCCACTACAGCCAAACCCAATAGATGGAGACCCCATCAGGATTCACCACATTTCCAAAAATTAGTGGCAGACAGCAGCAAAGTGGCATCAATTTCACTACAGTAGAAATTGTAGAATTAGGAATGACACATCTTCCACTACAGCCAACTCAGCAGATGGCGACTCAATCAGGAGTGCACCATCCTCTCCAGTCATTCACCACGTGTCAGACTTGTACTCTGTTGTGCAGGTGCACAAGGTGGTCTGAAAAATGTGTGAAAGGACTCACAGAAATTGCTTCTGCCACTTCCACTACTGCTGCTGCTAATATTTTGGCATTGACGAATTGACGTACCGGAGGTTGGAAGTGTAGAGCGGCATTGCAATCTGTGTGCCTCACTGTTGGCTTGGGGAAAACCTATTTTAAGGTTGTGTAAAAGCGTGTTTCGATACTCCAGCATTCGCGGGTCCTGTTCCAGGGTGGGAAGCATCTGGCAAAATTTACTCTTATAACGTGGATCTAACAGAGTGGCAACCCAGTAGTCATCACTATTTCGAATCCTAACTATACGGGGATTATGTTGCAGATAGTGCAGCAAGAACACACTCATATGTCGGACTCTTCCATGAGGTTCAAGTCCATGATGTGTTGGTGGCTGGGTAATTCTGATGCTTGTTTCCTCCGTCCCCTCCGCCAAACATGAACAGAGAGGGTATGATTATCCTCTTCATGTTCTGACTGTTGCACGCCCATCTTCCTCTTCCATTTGTTCCTCGCCTCCACTAACACCTACACTAACAGTTTTTCTGGTATCATCAACCCTCCTCGATCGCAGTGAACCATCCTCCCTTGGCACCCTGAGATGTCCCCTAGTGTATAACATTAGTAATAGAAGAAAGTATTTTCTAGTGTAATTGAGGCCTGTATAACATAGGAGATATTCTCCAAACTAATTCAAACTGAGATATCCCCTGCTGTATAATGTTAGGAATTGAAGAAAGTATGTTTTGACTGTGGATGAGGCCTGTATAACATAGAATATATGCTCCAAGATATGTCAAATTCAGATCTAGCCTGTTGTATTACATTAGTCACAGTAAAAAATTGATTTACATACAATTGATTACATACAGCTGAATTTCACCGCCACTAAAGGAATAGGTGGCTTATAGCAGAGTGTAACACGTTTGTGACAGAAAAAAAATATTTTGTGAACTCTGTCTAGCAAGACAAAAATTATTTTTTTTATTCTGAAAACAGCTGAAGTTCACCACCACTAAAATAGTAGGTGGCTTTTAGCAGACTGTATCAAGTTTGCAACGCAAAAAAATCTTTTGTGGACTCTGCCTGCCAACAGAAAAAAATATATTTGTTTTACTGTGCATACAGCTGAAGTTCATCCACCAAAAAATGACAATCTGGGCTAATACAGCTTGCACTATCACATTAGCAAATTTAAAAAATAGGTTTTTGTGCTCTGCACTCAGAAGGTCTGCAGACAGATGAATTTCAACCCCACAAAATCAAAAAGTGGCCTACAAGAGCTTGCTTGCTTTATCACATTAGCAAGTGCAAAAATAGATTGAAGATATACTCGTGCATGGAGCACAATACAACTGATGCACAACACTGTTTTATGCATTGGCCCTGCTCTTTCTGTCAGAATCTCAGTAATTGCACAAGAAAAAAAATGTTCTGCATGGTCAATTGAACAGGTACACCGCAGACGACTTATCTACACTATTTGACTTCCAAACAAGCGCCCATCTATCTAGCTAATATCTGTCAGTACACAGGCGCACACTCAGCAGCGTCTGTCTCCAACAGTGACATGGATAAAATGGCGCTGAGGGAGCCTGGCCACTTTTTAAATAGGGAGGACATGTGATTTCAGCAGCCAATTGCAGAAGCCCTTGTGTCTGGACAGTGTGGATGCTTCCTGCGCTCTGATTGACTAACCACGCTTTCCTGACTTAAAGTTACCGCCTACAAGAAGAAAAAAATTACAAGCGCGCCGCTGATCTGACCTGTTCTGAGCTATCACCAGCCCCCCACTCATCTACCACATCCTCCCGCTCATCATACACAAGCACTATGCTAGCAAAACTGTTAAAAAAGCTGTAGTTGCCCCGCAATCACGTTCCCGCACTTATTCGCCAAACATTGCCGATTTTTCCCGAATTTAAAAAATTCTGCTCGTCTTTCCGATCACGAATCCAAATGTGCCATATTTGTGTCGAATTTAAGTTGTAAGTTTGGATTTCGAACAAATTTGCTCAGCACTAATGCTAAATAAAACTTGAGCAAAGGAAGGTAATTATAACACCCTGACTAACTGGCCCCCAAAACAAACAAAGAAATAAGGATAAACCTATAAAAATGCACTAGTACAGTTGTGGTTAAGATGGGGGGTATTAGAGTAAGTTTTATTTTTTGTACAACAGACAGCCCAAAGATAAACTTAGAGTTGGACACCCATTTATAAATTTGAAATACCTTACTCTAAAAGAGCAAACTGGTAAACTTGGGGAAAAAGGTTACAGTAGTACTAGCATTAAAGGCAACCTGTCATGTCCTATCTACTATCTACACTGCCCCCATTGCTTTGTTAGTGATGCAATGTGCATCACTAACAAGCTTTTTTCTTTAAAATTGGTGGTGTTATAATGATTCTATAACATTTTATTACTTATATCCTACCTGCTCATTTTCAGTCATAGGGATGTAATCTTCATATTCAGTCAGGGGTGGTGCCTACGTAGTGAGACTGTGTACTTTGCAGCTTCACTGCGCATGCGCTATGACCTGCGGCTCCCCGTGTGTGTGAACTACACAGTCTCACTGCACACGCGCGGGAACCCGAAGCCGGACATGTAAAACTGCGCATGAGCCCCACAAATATCAGTGCTCGCCTGGAGAAAATTTCAAATAGGTGGGCAGCACAAGCAGGGACTGAATGCGGCACCTGCCCCTGACTGAATGAGAGAATCACACCCCTATGACTGAAAACGAACAGGTAGGATATAAAATGTTATAGAATCATTATAACACCACCAATTTTAATGAAAAAAGCTTGTTAGTGATGCACATTGCATCACTAACAAAGCAATGGGGGCAGTGTAGATAGTAGATAGTTCATGACTGGTTCCCTTTAAATTTATAATAAAACTTTAAGTTTCTCAAAAGGAAAACTGAAGCACTGAATGGAGATACAAAAACCTCACCTCATATAATTTATTTTTAAAACAAACAGTTCCTAAATTCGAAATGAACTTTGGAACCAGACTAGAAGAAAACATGTTATATGTAATATGTGGTAAATATTATGGATATTTCTTCTAACGCCATATTATTCTTCTCTTATAGCCTTTGGAAATGAGGATTTCTAAAACATAACTCAAGTTGTAAATAGATTGAAAAGTAAAGCTGTGTAGGGAAAATTATTTTCACAAAAGGTGAAAGATTAATAGAATAGTACCCCTGCTGTTTGTGAAAGAATATAGACAAAGAATTGAAGATTTGTATCTAAAGTGAAGGCTTACAGCTCATAATTGACAAACAAATCATAAAAATCTACTATCAAGGAAATGATTTCTGAAATTAGAGATCCATCTGGCACTCTCAATTGTTTTCACTATTGAACTTTTTGCAGCAATTTTCTGTTACAGGTTTTGATATTTGAATCATTTCTAAAAATAGTTGATATTAAACTGTAGCATAATGTTTTCCAAATTACTTATGGATGTTGCTAATCTATATGAAACTGAAGCTACAACTTAATTCTTATCCATTATTTCTTCATTAAACTGTGGCGCAGTTCGCAAGAAAATATTAAGGGCAGCATGGTGGCTCATGGTTAGAAATCTAGCTGTGCAGAACTGGAGTTCAGGGTTAAAATCTGCCCAAAGTCAACATCTGAATAGAGTTTCTGTGAGGTAAAGTACATTGCCTTGAAAAAAGTATTAATACCCTGTAAACGTTTTCACTATTTTTCACGCTACATTCGCAAACTTAAATGTATTTCATTGGAATTTTATATGATATACCAACACAAAGTAGAAAGTATTTGTGAAGTGTAATGGATGTAAATACTTTTATGCCCAAAAATAACAAAAGTATTCTAGGAGTGATACCTTTATTGGCTAACCAGAAAAAAATATATAGATGCAAGCTTTCAGAGCACACAGGCTCCTTCTTCAGGCAATATTACAAATGAATTGATAAGACAAAAGGCACAACATTTAAGAGATGTTACAGCAAGACATTTGTTCATGAGGTGTAAGGGGTGATGCCTCCTAATAATAAGTCAAAGAGATCAAATTTAGGGTTTTTAATTGCAAATGGCAAGTCTGTGGGAATGTTAAATTATCTGGAGACCTTTCTGGTGGAGGTTTAGGAATAGAACACGTAGCACTACTGGACCAGGGTGCACGAGAGGAATCCAAGACCATAAAGTTAGTAGTAAAAATCTCGGCACACCATTAGCTGAATAATAGGTAATATTTTATTTAAGCAGTCCACATCAAACGTTTCAGCCCCTTTTACGGACCTTCGTCAGTGTACTGCAGGTAAAGAGATAAGTATAACATAAATTCATTAGTATACATAGATCACAGAATAGACATAAGACATGAGGTATAACATTGGGTCAAACAAGTGCCTATATTTGTATGCACATTTAGCATGGACAAAGAAGCTCACAGTATCACAGAGCAACTCTATAAAGAGATAAGTAAAACATAAATGGTATACAAGCAGTCATAAGTGTAACAAAAAAAGAGAGAATAGTGACATACCAGATGCTAATAAGTAGGGGAGCGGAGGGAGGAATAGGGAGTGCAGTGCCCTTGGAGGAATGTCCTGTGGATATGATTCATAAGGTGAGTATGACTAGATGTAATGAGGGGTGTGAAAGTTACCTGGTTAATCCTGCATACCTGGTGCACGGAGAATAGTTGCTTCCAGACAACAGGCGCGGTATCCACCACTGGTTAATGGTCTGCTGGTGAGGAGGGTGGCATGCAGAGAGAAATAGGGGAGGGGGCGGGCTTAAGGATGATGGATAAGGCCAATGTCCTGTAGTAGGACGGTAATGTAATGCGCGCCTTCCGGTGACGTCACAGGAAGTGACGTTGCGAGCTTCAGAGAGCGTGCGTGATTGGCTGGAGCACGCAGATGGGCAGATCCTTGCGTGTCACAGTGCGTTCCACCGGGTGGGAGGCGTCTAGCACAGGCATATTAGAGTATGTCACCTTATGTGGGTGTGAACTGCGCGTGAAGCAGGAGGGGAGGAGGCAGGGGAGAGGTAGACGGAGACCCTGATTCAGATCTGTAATAAAGAAAATACGCATTAGTATATAGCACAGAATAATTGAATAACATATTGTCACATTATTGGGGAAGGGAGCAGCATCAAATGATGTCATCTTAAGCATCACTATGGATTACCAGTCTTAAGAGTGAGAGTTCACATAAATGACAGAAGGTCGTAGTCCTTATTAAGCCCTCTTGGGGCTAAGGACTGCAGTTCATGGATCCAAAAGGCTTCTCGTTGTTTCAATTTTTGGATGCGGTTGCCGCCGCGACGGGGTTGCGGAATATGTTCAATTATCTGAAACTTAAGTTGTGCAACACTGTGTCCTAATGTGTGAAAATGATGAGGAATGGGTATTAATAACTGTTTGCATCTGATGGTGGATTTATGCTTTGATATTCTGTCTTTGATGGGTTGTGTCGTCTCACCTACATATACCAAACCACAGGGGCATTTGATGAGATAAACCACAAAGCTTGTGTCACATGTGAAAAATCCTTTTATCGGGTATCTCTTGCCGGTGTGGGGATGATGGATTGTGTCACCTCTCAGGACGTTGTTGCACTGATGACACTGAAGACAAGGAAATGTGCCCTTTTTCTGTGTTTGTAACAGTCTCTGGCGTGGGCTAGATGTGACTGGACCCACGTCGGCTCATATTAGGGAATCTTTTAAATTGGGAGCTCTTTTGAAACAAGGTAGAAAGGGTTTCTGAAATTCAGTGATGGTGGGGTATCCTGTCCTGCGGATATTCCAATGTCTGCGGATTGTCTTATGTAGTATGTAGGCTGTAGGATGAAACGTGTGCACGAACGGGATGCGATTAGAGTTGTCCATCTTTGGACGTACTTGTGGGTATTGTTGTTGTTTTAGTAGTTGTGGTGGATAGCCCCGTTCTTGAAATTTGGTGGACATCTCACGTAGTCGCTGGTCCCGTAGTGTTGTGTCGGTAATGATTCTTTTGACCCTTTGGAACTGGGATTTGGGGATGGCTCGTTTTACTGACTCGGGGTGGTTGCTAGAGAAGTGCAACAGAGTATTGCGGTCAGTCGGCTTCCGGTAGATGTCGGTTTTCAGGAGACCCTGATCGTCCTTGATGACTAGTGTGTCTAGAAAATTAATCTGTCTGGAGTGTGAATTAATGGTGAAATTTAAATTGGGCCAGGCTGAGTTCATGTGGATAAGGAATTCTGTAAGGGTATCCTGGGAGCCCCCCCATATGCAAAAGATATCATCTATATAGCGTTTCCAGAGTATGGAATGTCTCTGGAAGAGGGGATGAGGGTAGATGATTTGTGCTTCAAAGGCTGCCATATAGCAATTTGCATAAGGGGGGGCTACGTTCGATCCCATTGCAGTCCCGGTGGTTTGTAAAAAGAATGTATCTTGAAAAAGAAAATAGTTTTTTGTTAGAACCAGAGATAGTAGTTCTAAAGATAGTTCAATGACGGCCGGGTCTAGTTGTGCATCCCTCAGCATGGCTTCAACTGTACGGATTCCATCCGCATGGGGGATCGATGTGTAGAGGCTGGAGACATCAAAAGTGACTAGTAAAGCCTCAGAGGGAATCTGGTGGATTTCCGTGAGGACATTAAGGAAGGCTCCAGTGTCTAATAAATAAGAGGGGCTCTTTTGGGTCAATGAGTAAGTATTTTTTGTAAAAAGATTGACAGAGGTGCTAGAACAGAATCGGTGGATGCTACTATGGGTCGACCTGGAGGTTTAGTTAGATTTTTATGAATTTTAGGTAAGACATAAAATATTGGAATGATGGGGTGTTTGTTGGTTAGAAAATCACATGTTTTCGTGTCGATGATGCCTGCTAGTAAGAAACGCTATAGAACTGATGCTATTTCTTGTTGAATTTGGGAGGTGGGATCTCTGGGTAGTTTTCTGTAAGTGGATTCATCCTGTAATTGTCTAAATATTTCTGTAATATAATCGCATTTATCCATAATCACTATTGCTCCGCCTTTGTCGGCAGGTTTTATTATGAGATCCTTATCCTCCTGTAGACTATGGAGGGCTTGTCGGTCAAGGGGTGTGAGATTCTTATGGTGGTGTAGCTTCCCTCTGTCTATGTTGTTTCTTAGATCTTGGAAGGCATTATCTATAAAGGAGATAAAGGTTTCTACCGCTGGTGTTCCTCGAGGGGGTCTGTACGTACTTTTGGGCTTCAAGCCCAACTCTGTGCTGTGATACGTGCTGATGGATCTAAAGATATATTGATTGGAGAATTATTGGCAAAATGTGTTTTTAGGCGTAATGTTCTATAGAAACGCTGTAGTTCCATGTCTAACTGAAAAGTGTTGCATTTGTGTGTTGAGCTGAATGTTAGCCCTTTTTGTAGCACTGAGGTTTGGGCGACGCTAAGAGTTTTGGAGGAGATATTTACCACCAACGTTGAGCTCGGGATCTGGTGATCCTGGTAAAGTCTGTATTTCCTCCTCCGCCTGCCGCCTCGCCTCGTTGTCTTCTGGGTGGTCGTCGTCTGGGTAGGCCTAAAAAAGGAGCAGATTGTGTCAGTTGATCTCTGTGCTCTGTTTCGGAGCCTGATGTTGAGAAATCTGTGGATGATTTTGCTGATCGGTGGAAATTCCTACCGGTAAAGGAGTTGTCCCGCTATTTATAGACTCGGTATAGTTCGTAGTCTTCAGAATCCCTGATGAATTTATTCCTTTTCCTTGTTTCAGTATCTCTTTTGTGAAGATCAATATTTGCTTGAATTTTATTCTGTAGTTCCTGCAGGTCCTCCGGACTGGTTGAGGATGTCAGTTGGTCTTCAATGTTCTTGATCTTTTCTTTAGTGGTGGTGATGGCTTTATGTAAGAAATCAACGGTTAGAACCATAAGATCAAATGAACATTTGTTAAGAATCAATTCAAATTTGGAACAATAATCAGGGATGTCTGAGAATAAGGTAGGGCGTATCTGTACTCGTAACCCTCTAGGGATTCTGTGGGCCCTGAGGTACTCTGTCAAGGTTACACAGTGAAGTTCAATATTTGTTAAATGCCTGCGTTCTTTCTCAAGGTCTCGTCCACGTGTCTCCCTGGGTAGAACTCTGAGAAAATCACTGGAGAGGTTGGTCTGTGCGATGATACTGGAGGCTTCGTCGGTGTTGTATGAAAATGTGGAGGTTGTCATGGCACAGCAGTGTGCATACGGACAGGCGTAGATAATAAGGAATAGAACACGTAGCACTACGTTTAATTGCAAATGGCAAGTCTGTGGGAATGTTAAATTATCTGGAGACCTTTCTGGTGGAGGTTTAGGAATAGAACACGTAGCACTACTGGACCAGGGTGCACTAGAGGAATCCAAGACCATAAAGTTAGTAGTAAAAATCTCGGCACACCATTAGCTGAATAATAGGTAATATTTTATATAAGCAGTCCACATCAAACGTTTCGGCCCCTTTTACGGACCTTCGTCAGTGTACTGCAGGTAAAGAGATAAGTATAACATAAATTCATTAGTATACATAGATCACAGAATAGACATAAGACATGAGGTGTAACATTGGGTCAAACAAGTGCCTATATTTGATCTGTAATAAAGAAAATACGTCTGGTGGAGGTGTGAATTGAATCCATGTAGTGAGTCATAAATCCAGGTGTTAGATTGAATCCTTTTGTCATGGAAATGAACATTCTTATCAATTTGAATTCCTAAATTTTTCTCTCTCTGTCATCCTTGAAATGACCTTTTAGTATTAAAACTTTTAGATCTGTCATACATTGTCCCAGGCCAGAGAAATGTTTTCCCACAAGAAAAATTGTGTATCTGTGTAAATTCATTCTTGTTTGAAGTTTTTGCATAGTTTCTCCAATACAAACTCCTTCAGGGCACCTTGCACATTGTATCATGTACACCACATTGGAGGATGTACATGAAAAGACATCCATGATTTTGTACTCCTGATTTGTGTTTGGTATGCAGACTGTATTTGATGGTAATATGTGGGTACAAGTTTTGCATTTTTTGCTTTCACATGGGAATGTGCCCATCACTGATGGTGATGAGAGGACACTTCTGACAAGGAGATTCCTTAAGTTAGGGGGCTGTTTGTAGGAGAGAAGTGGTAGTTCTGGGAATATTTCTTTCAGTTTGTGGTCTCTGTGGACTATGGGTTGGAAATCAGCACCAATTTTCCTTAGAATGTTCATGTGGGGGTTGTATGTGACCACAAGAGGTACCCTGTTGTTGTCCTCCCTCTGTCTGTAATCCAGGAGGCTGCTTCTTGGTATCCTTGTAGCTCTGTGGATCTGTTCATCTATTACCAGTGGATGGTATCCTTGTTGTAGGAATGTATTCCTCAGTGATAGCAGCTGCAGTTTTCTGTACTTACTGTCTGAACAGATTCAAATGTACCTCAGAGCTTGGCTGTAAATGACGGATTTTTTTGTGTGTCTTGGATGAAAGCTGTTCCATCTAAGATATGCCAGACATCCTGTGGGCTTATGGTAAATTGATGTTTGTATGGTGTTGTCTTTGATGTATATGGTGGTGTCCAAAAAATGTATTTGGGATTTTGAGAAGTTGAAGGTTAGCTTGATGGTTGGGTGGAACCTGTTGAAGTTATTGTGGAAGGTCAGCAGATCATCTTTTGTGCCTGTCCAGATTATTAGAAGATCAACAATATCCCAAAGGAGAAATAATTGTGATGGAGCACAAACCTGATGAATTGTAGAGTTGGTTCTGTGGCCAGATTGTTTTTACAAAAAGGAAAACTTAATCCCCAAAGGCCTCATGATAAGGAATCCAAACTCAGTGTACATACAATACCCATTTTTCACAGAAACTTTGCTACAGATCACCTAAGACACTGCGGAATCACCTCATTGGATTTTTCTACAACAAGAAGAGGACTATCCATGAGGAGATAACTTCTCTACAGGACCGAATACAAGGACCAGATTCATGTCTACACTGTGTGCAGAATTATTAGGCAAGTTGTATTTTAGAGGATTATTTTTATTATTGATCAACAACTATGTTCTTAATCAACTCAAAAGACTTATAAATATCCAAGCTTAATATTTTTGGAAGTTGGAGTGGGTTTTTTTTAGATTTGGCTATCTTAGGAGGATATCTGTTTGTGCAGGTAACTATTGCTGTGCAGAATTAATAGCCAACCTAATAAAAACCAAATATAATCCCATCTCACTTGTTTATTTTCACCAGGTATACCAATATCAGTGCACAAAATTTAGAAATAAACATTTCTGACATGCAAAAACAAAAGCCAAAAAAATTAGTGATCAGTATAGCCACCTTTCTTTATGATGACACTCAACAGCCTTCCATCCATAGATTCTGTCAGTTGCTTGATCTGTTTTCGATCAACATTGCATGCAGCAGCCACCCCAGCCTCCCAGACACTGTTCCGAGAGATGTACTGTTTTCCCTCCCTGTAGATCTCACATTTTATGATGGACCACAGGTTCTCTATGGGGTTCAGATCAGATGAACAAGGGGGCCATGTCATTATTTTTTCTTCTTTTAGACCTTTACTGGCCAGCCACGCTGTGGAGTAGTTGAATGCATGTGATGGAGCATTGTCCATTGTTTTTCTTGAACGATACCGACTTCTTCCTGTACCACTGCTTGAAGAAGTTGTCTTCCAGAAACTGGCAGTAGGTCAGGGAGTTGAGCTTCACTCCATCCTCAACCCGAAAAGGTCCCACAAGTTCATCTTTGATGATACCAGCACATACCAGTACCCCACCTCCACCTTGCTGGCGTCTGAGTCGGAGAGGAGCTCTCTGCCCTTTATTGATCCAGCCTCTGGCCCATCCATCTCGACCATCAAGAGTCATTTTCATTTCATTAGTCCATAAAATGTTTGAAAAATCAGTCTTAAGATATTTCTTGGCCCATTCTTGACGTTTTATCTTATGTTTCTTGTTCAAAGGTGGTCGTTTTTCAGCCTTCCTTACCTTTGCCATGTCCCTGAGTATCACACAGCTTGTGCTATTTGATACTCCAGTAACGTTGCAGCTCTGAAATATGGTAAAACTGGTGGCGAATGGCATCTTGGCAGCTTCACGCTTGATTTTCCTTAATTCATGGGCAGTTATTTTGCGCCTTTTTGGGCCAACACACTTCTTTCCACCCTGTTGGCTATTTGCCATGAAACGCTTGATTGTTCGGTGATCACGCTTCAAAAGTTTGGAAATTTCAAGACTGCTGCATCCCTCTGCAAGACATCTCACAATTTTGGACTCATCAGAGCCCGTCAAATCTCTCTTCTGACCCATTTTGCCAAAGGAAAGGAAGTTGCCTAATAATTAAGCACACCTTATATAGGGTGTTGATGTCATTAGTCAACACCCCTCCTCATTACAGAGATGCACATCACCAGATTTACTTAATTGGTAGTTGGCTCTCAAGCCTATGCAGCTTAGAGTAGGACAACATGTATAAAAAGTGTAACATACCTGGCGGCGTCCTTGCATGGTGGTCCATCTCCCACTGTGCAAGAGGGCGCACTTGATCTCCTGTCCAGAATGTCTCTCTGGCTTCCCTCCATGCTGTCTGTTTGTGTCTGTTTCTGCTGCTTAAGGGCGGCGCCCGATCACTTCCTGCCTTTTGTACCTGCTGTGGGTCACACCCCTTGTGCGTCCTCAGCCTATTGCTGTCTGTCACTTGGTATATAGCTCAGCAGCTCCCTTCTATCCCTGCCTGAGCATAGTGTTTCCTTCAGTGTGTGCTTGCACTCTGAAGGTGCCAGGTCCCGTCTCTTGTCTCCTGCTTTTTGTATCAGTTCCCGTGTCTGAACTGAGTCCTGTATTTCTCCTGCTTTGTGGTATCAGCTCCCGTGTCTGAACTGAGTCCTTTCTTGTTCTCTTGTCTGTCCTGTCTGAACACGCTCCTAGCCTGTTCCTCTCGCCTTCTAGTGGCCGATTTCCTAGACCCGCTCCTGTGTCTGGTCTGTCCTGTCTGAACACGCTCCTTGCCTGTTCGTTCCGCCTTCTAGTGGCCGATTTCCTAGACCCGCTCCTGTGTCTGGTCTGTCCTGTCTGAACACGCTCATTGCCTGTTCGTTCCGCCTCTCTGGGGGCCGTATTCCCAGACCCGCTCCTGTATCCCTCTGCAGTGTCGGTCTCCTCCGTACACTCAGTTCCAGTCTGAACTCTCTCCTGTCCTTTACCTGTTTTGCCTCTATGTCCGTTCCCTTCCTTTTTCTGCAGAGTCTGAACTCGTACCTAACTCCTGCTTGTTGTCTCTGCAAGTACTGTGTGAGTATCTGGCTCTGTCTTTCCCTTCCTGTCTGTTCCGTGTGAACAGAGCCCTGTCCTCCCTGCTCAGCCTTGTCTGCACTCTAGCTGTGCTTGCCTGTAACCCTCTGCCTGTATTGTTCCTGAGTCCCGGTGTGTACTGGGTCCTATCCCGCCTGTGTTCCTACCTGCTAGTGCCTCCCTGTCTGCACACTAGCTGTGCTTGCCTTTACCCCCCTGCCTGCATACCCGCCTGCCTGCATACCAGTCGTGCCTGCCTATACCCACCAGTCTGTGTGCCAGCCTTCCAGCCTGTTCCTGTATTCCCCTGTGTGGGTCAACAGCCGTGTCCGGGGTCTGTCCTGGAGTAGCACCTGGTCCCTCTGCTCGGTTCCTCCTTGGTGCACTGGCGTCGTATGCCGTCGTGCGACCCTGGTCGGATCGGGTGAATACTTAGTCACGCCCCTCCAGGCATTCACTCTCCGGCACGGTCCAGTGGAATCACTACCAATCACACGCACACGCCGCTTAGCCCGGGCGTGTGCATAACAGCATGCTCAGGCCATGGTTCCCGTTGAGCCCCACGGCCTTCGCTCTTTGAGAAGTTTTTCCAGCGAATACATGCATTAAAATAAATAAATAAATTTTTTTTCCCCCTTTAGCTGAGTTCCAGGCGAATAACGCACCCGTCCAGATGGATCTATCAGCTCTTGTTCCTGCGGATCCGCCACGTTACTATGGGGATCCAAGACAGTGTCGTGCATTTGTGGAGCAATGCATGCTACACTTTAAGGCCTACCCTCTCTATTTTCCTTCCGATTGGGCTAAAGTGGCCTTTATGATTGACTACCTAGCGGGTGATGCCTTGAAATGGGTCACCCCCCTATGGGAAGCATGGGATCCTGTCATCCTTGACCTGCAGGCCTTCCTGGTGGCCTTTCGTATGGTCTTCGAGGACCCTAACTCTGAAGCCCCTGCTGAAGCTTCACTTCCCAATATCCCGGAGCAGCCCCGACGGGTAATGTGTGTGGGTAGCGCAATAGTCCTCCAGCCCAATGAGACTACTGCCCACCCAGAATCCTCACAGGGTGACTACGCTTTCCGGAATACTTCTCTCAACCTCAAGAGGCAGTCCAGACGTGCTAGACTTAGAGGCAAGCCGTCACGCCAGGGTCTGTCCTCCCTGAGACCTCCTGACCCCAACCTTGAAGTCCCTACTGAAGCTTCATCTCCCTGTATCCCGGAGAAACCCCAATGGGTAATGTGCGTGGGTAGTGCACCAGTTCTCCTGGCCGAAGAGACTTCTGCCCATCCAGACTCCACACAGGAGAACTTCCTGCACCCGGCATCAGATGCTTCTTTCTCTTTAACCGGTGTGCATGTCCAAGGATGCTCCAAAGCTGTGGTTACCTCAGAGTCTGTGCACCTCTACTACCTGGCGGAGGATCCCCTGTTGCCTCCTGAACCCTCCGGGATACCACTCGATGACAAATGGAGAGAGACTTCTCTACACCCGGTACTCAATACTTTGTCCGCTTCGTCCTGTGAGCCTGACAATGGGTACCCCAAAGTGGTAGTTACCTCCGAGTCTCTACACCCCTCCGACCAGGCGGAGGATCTCCAGTTGTCTCCTGAACCCTTCGGGGTGCTACCTGGTAGCGAAAGGACAGAGACTCTCTTATACTCTGTACCTGATACCTCGCTCGCTTCGTCCAGTGAGTCCAACCTAGTGTACTCCGAAGCAGAGGTTACTCCTGAGTCTCTACACCCCTCCGACCAGGCGGAGGACCTCCAGTTGTGTTCAGAATCCTTCGGGGTGCCACCTGGTGGTGAATGGACAGAGACTTTCCTATATCCTGGATCTGATACCTCGCTTGCTTCGTCCAGTGAGTCCGACCTAGTGTACTCTGAAGCAGAGGTTACCCGTGAGTCTCTACACCCCTCTGACCAGGCGGAGGACCGCCAGCTGTCTCCAGAACCCTTCGGGGTGCCACCTGGTGGTGAATGGACAGAGACTTTCCTATACTCGGTACCCGATACCTCGCCTGCTTCCTCCAGTGAGTCCGACCTAGTGTACTCTGAAGCAGAGGTTACCCGTGAGTCTCTACACCCCTCTGACCAGGCGGAGGACCGCCAGCTGTCTCCAGAACCCTTCGGGGTGCCACCTGGTGGTGAATGGACAGAGACTTTCCTATACTCGGTACCCGATACCTCGCCTGCTTCCTCCAGTGAGTCCGACCTAGTGTACTCTGAAGCAGTTGTTTTCTCTGAGCCTCTGCACTCTTCTGACCCGGCGGAGGACCTCCAGTTGTTTCCTGAATCCTCCGGGATACCACCAGATAACAAAGAGACAGTGACTTTTCCTCATTATGTACCTGATAACCCGTCTATTTCTTCCTGTGAGCTTGACAAGATGTACCTCGAAGCAGAGATTACCCTTAAGTCTCTGTCCCCCTCCAACCCAGTGAACGACTGGCCCTCGAATTCCCTGCGGAAGATTCTGTCAGGCCTGAAGAAGAGGGGGCGTAAGGGGGGAGGTACTGTAACATACCTGGCGGCGTCCTTGCATGGTGGTCCATCTCCCACTGTGCAAGAGGGCGCACTTGATCTCCTGTCCAGAATGTCTCTCTGGCTTCCCTCCATGCTGTCTGTTTGTGTCTGTTTCTGCTGCTTAAGGGCGGCGCCCGATCACTTCCTGCCTTTTGTACCTGCTGTGGGTCACACCCCTTGTGCGTCCTCAGCCTATTGCTGTCTGTCACTTGGTATATAGCTCAGCAGCTCCCTTCTATCCCTGCCTGAGCATAGTGTTTCCTTCAGTGTGTGCTTGCACTCTGAAGGTGCCAGGTCCCGTCTCTTGTCTCCTGCTTTTTGTATCAGTTCCCGTGTCTGAACTGAGTCCTGTATTTCTCCTGCTTTGTGGTATCAGCTCCCGTGTCTGAACTGAGTCCTTTCTTGTTCTCTTGTCTGTCCTGTCTGAACACGCTCCTAGCCTGTTCCTCTCGCCTTCTAGTGGCCGATTTCCTAGACCCGCTCCTGTGTCTGGTCTGTCCTGTCTGAACACGCTCCTTGCCTGTTCGTTCCGCCTTCTAGTGGCCGATTTCCTAGACCCGCTCCTGTGTCTGGTCTGTCCTGTCTGAACACGCTCCTTGCCTGTTCGTTCCGCCTCTCTGGGGGCCGTATTCCCAGACCCGCTCCTGTATCCCTCTGCAGTGTCGGTCTCCTCCGTACACTCAGTTCCAGTCTGAACTCTCTCCTGTCCTTTACCTGTTTTGCCTCTATGTCCGTTCCCTTCCTTTTTCTGCAGAGTCTGAACTCGTACCTAACTCCTGCTTGTTGTCTCTGCAAGTACTGTGTGAGTATCTGGCTCTGTCTTTCCCTTCCTGTCTGTTCCGTGTGAACAGAGCCCTGTCCTCCCTGCTCAGCCTTGTCTGCACTCTAGCTGTGCTTGCCTGTAACCCTCTGCCTGTATTGTTCCTGAGTCCCGGTGTGTACTGGGTCCTATCCCGCCTGTGTTCCTACCTGCTAGTGCCTCCCTGTCTGCACACTAGCTGTGCTTGCCTTTACCCCCCTGCCTGCATACCCGCCTGCCTGCATACCAGTCGTGCCTGCCTATACCCACCAGTCTGTGTGCCAGCCTTCCAGCCTGTTCCTGTATTCCCCTGTGTGGGTCAACAGCCGTGTCCGGGGTCTGTCCTGGAGTAGCACCTGGTCCCTCTGCTCGGTTCCTCCTTGGTGCACTGGCGTCGTATGCCGTCGTGCGACCCTGGTCGGATCGGGTGAATACTTAGTCACGCCCCTCCAGGCATTCACTCTCCGGCACGGTCCAGTGGAATCACTACCAATCACACGCACACGCCGCTTAGCCCGGGCGTGTGCATAACAAAAAGTATCAAAGTGATCAAAATACGCATTTGCCTAATAATTCTGCACGCGGTGTAATCAAGGAGACATTACAAGATTTTTACAAAAAATTGCAACATCATCTTATTATCAATAAGAAAAAGAAACTTGAAAGACTCAGGAAGAAAGCAGGACTCAATGTAGTTGAAGGTAAGCCCAATTTACACAATCATTTTAATACATCATCCTCTGTTATGAACCTCTCACAATATGAGCCAAACACAGGAGAAATTAATGTTTTATCAAAGGGACTAACATTCTGTCCTACAAAACAACTTGATATGGCTCAGTTTTGTAGTGATATCTGTAGCGCCGGCGTCCCTGCCCTCTGCTAGGCAGGGACGCTGTTCCCCTCACCCCTCTGCTCCGAGCCCGGCGTCCTCCTCCCGCTCTGCTGGCAGCGCGCGCTCCTTCCCGGCCACTGTGCTTAGGGCGCGCGCGCGCTCCCTCCCTCTTAAGGGGGCCGCGCGCGCCGTCCTAAGGAGTCCCCGGCCAATGGCCGGAGGACTTCACCATATATAAGGCACCTCCTCCAAAATGGAGGTGCCCGAGCAATGTTGTTGCACTGTTCACTACTCTGCTTCAGCCCTCAGGTCCCGTTGCCAGTTACCTGCCAGTTACCTGCCAGAAACCTGCCAGTTTGCTGTCTGTTTCCTGCCTGACATTCCTCCTACCTGCTTGCTAGCCTGAGGTCCGACGGTCTGCCTTCCTACCCCTGTCAGTCTGTCTATGGACCAGCTTGCCCGCTCACCTGGGAGCGCACATCTGCTACCTGCCTGCTAGCCTACCTGGAGGCTCCGCCATCACGTGCTGTGACCACCTGCCATTCCAGAGACTCCTGCCCGCTCACCTGGGAGCGCACATCTGCTACCTGCCTGCTAGCCTACCTGGAGGCTCCGCCGTCACGTGCTGTGACCACCTGCCTCTCCAGAGACTCCTGCCCGCTCACCTGGGAGCGCTCATCTGCTGCCTGTCTGTTGGCCTACCTGGAGGCTCCGCCGTCACGTGTTGTGACCACCTGCCATTCCAGAGACTCCTGCCCGCTCACCTGGGAGCGCTCATCTGCTGCCTGTCTGTTGGCCTACCTGGAGGCTCCGCCGTCACATGCTGTGACCACCCGTTTATCCAGAGACTCTCGCTTGCTCACCTGGGAGCACACATCTACCATCTGCCTGCTAGCCTACCTGGAGGCTCAGCCATCACAGGTCGTACCTACCCTTTACCCAGAGACTGCCCCGGTCACTTGCCGTGACCTCCTGCCCGTTCATCCAGGGACTGCCCCGGTCACTTGCCGTGACCTCCTGCCCGTTCATCCAGAGACTGCCCCGGTCACTTGCCGTGATCTCCTGCCCGTTCATCCAGAGACTATCCCGGTCACTTGCCGTGACCACCAGCCCGTTCACCCAGATACTGTCCCGGTCACCTGCTGTGACTGCCTGCCCGTCTTCCCTGGTCGCCACCCGCTCCCTTACAAGGACCGCCCCCTTGTATAGTAGCTCAGAGGTTCCGCCTCCCAGACCCGTTACAATATCGAGGAATTCTTCCGCAGATTACGGCTTAAAGAATTATTTTACAACCATGCAGATATCACATCACAATATAATCTGAACAACACACCAAAAAAGAAAAAAAAGAGGACAATCTTGACCCCACAACCTGGGCACAACCAAACTCTGAATCACTACATAGACTGTTTCCATAAAAAAGTAAAATCTGACATTTTGGACAGACACCACAAAGTTTCACGCAATATCGGTATGGAAGAAAGAGAAGCCATACAATCTTTAAAAGTTAACAACATCGTCAAACCAGCAGACAAAGGAGGAGCTGTAGTCATTATGAACATGTCAGATTACATCCAGGAGGCACACTCTTGAATAAAAAATACTACACTCCACTTCAGGAAGATCCCCACCAATAAATACACAAAGGAACTAACACATATCATCAATGGGTTTGATTATACTTCATCCTCACTGCTGGAACTAATACCAGACAATTCCCAAACAGGTACCTTCTACATGTTACCTAAAATGCATAAAGAAGGTAATCCTGGGAGGCCAATCATTTCTGGTATTGGGACATTAACTGAAAATATCTCAGGCTGGCTGGAGAACATTCTGAAACCCTTGTCGAGACACACACACAGCTACAGTTGTGCTCAAAAGTTTACATACCCCGGCACAATTCTTCCTTTCTTGGCCTTGTTTCAGAGAATATGAATGATAACAAAAAAACTTTTTCTCCACTCATGGTTATTGGTTGGGTGAATCCATTTATTGTCAAACTACTGTGCTTTCTCTTTTTAAATCTTAATGACAACCATAAACATCCAAATGACCCTGATCAAAATTTCACATACCCCAGTTCTTAATACCGTGTATTGCCCCCTCTAACATCAATGACAGCTTGAAGTCTTTTGTGGTAGTTGTGGATGAGGTTCTTTATTTTCTCAGATGGTAAAGCTGCCCATTTTTCTTGGCAAAAAGCCTCCAGCTCCTGTAAATTACTGGGCTGTTTAGCATTCGCTTGAGATCTCCCCAGAGTGACTCAATGATATTGAGGTCAGGAGACTGAGATGGCCACTCCATAACCTTCACTTTGTTCTTCTGTAGCCAATGACAGGTCAACTTGGCCTTGTGTTTTGGATCGTTGTCATGTTGGAACGTCCAATTATTTCCCATGCGCAGCTTCCTGGCTGATGAGTGCAAATTTGCCTCCAGTATTTGCTGATAATGTGCTGCATTCATCTTTCCTTCAACTTTTACCAAGTTTCCTGTGCCTTTGTAGCTCACACATCCCCAAAACATCAAGAATCCACCTCTGTGCTTTACTGTAGGAATGGTGTTCCTTTCATCATAGGCCTTGTTGACCTCTCTCCAAATGTAAGGTCTATGGTTGTGGTCAAAAAGTTCAATTTTGGTCTCATCACTCCAAATTACCTTGTACCAGAAGTTTTGAGTCTTGTATCTGTGCTTTTTGGCGTATTGTAGGCAAGATACTGTACTTTGTAGCATTTGAGCAGTAATGGCTTTTTTCTGGCGACTCGACCATGCAGACCATTTTTCTTCAAGTGCCTCCTTATTGTGCATCTTGAAACAGCCACACCGCTAGTTTTCAGAGAGTCCTGAATTTCAGCTGATGTTATTTGTGGGTTTTTCTTTGCATCACGAATAATTTTCCTGGCAGTTGTGGCCAAAATTTTTGTTGGTCTACTTGACCATGGTTTGGTTTTTACAGAGCCCCTGATTTTCATTTGTTAATCATAGTTTGAATGCTGCTGATTGGCATTATCAATTCCTTGGATATTTTTTGTATCCCTTTCCTGTGTTATACAGTTCAACTACCTTTTCCCGTAGATCCGTTGACAATTCTTTTGCTTTCACCATGACTCACAATCCAGAAACGTCAGGGGCTGGATGAAAGATGCAAGAGTCTGTCTGGATCTCAGTAACTCACTCAGCTTTTATGCACACACACTGATTACAAGCAAACAGGTCACAGGTGAGCATTTTACCTTTAGTATCCATTCAAACCCATTTGTGTCAAATTCTGTGCATGTTATCAGGCCAAAATCACGAGGGTATGTGGACTTTTGATCAGGGTCATTTGTTTTGTTTTGGATGTCATTAAGATTTAAAAAGAGAAAACACAATAGTTTGATAATAAATGGCTTCACCTAACCAATAGCCATAAGTGGAGAAAGTTTTTTTGTTATTATTCATATTCTCTGAAGCAAGGCCAAGAAAGGAAAAATTCTGCCGGGGTATGTAAACTTTTGAGCACAACTGTATATCCAGGACACCACTGATATTCTCTGCAAATTGTCAGCCCTGGGCCCACTTCCGGAAGACACAATACAAGCCACCATGGATGTAAAGTCTCTCTACTCCAACATTCCTCATGAGGATGGGATTGTAGCATGCAAACATTTCCTACAAAAAAACAATCTGGCCACAGAACCAACTCTGAAATTAATCAGGTTTGTGCTCCATCACAATTATTTCTCCTTTGCGAATAATTTATACCAACAATGTATGGGCAGCGCCATGGGAAGCAAAATGTCCCCATGATATATTAACCTATTTATGGCTAAACTAGAGGAGGAGTTTTTGTCATCTTACCCTATTAAACCTCTAGCATACTTCCGCTACATTGATGATCTGCTAATAATCTGGACAGGCTCAAAAGATGATCTGCTGACCTTCCACGATAAATTCAACAGGTTCCACCCAACCATCAAGCTAACCTTCAACTTCTCAAAATCCCAAATACATTTTCTGGACACGACCATATACATCAAAGACAACACCATACAAACATCAATTTACTATAAGCCCACAGGACGTCTGGCATATCTTAGATGGAACAGCTTTCATCCAAGACACACAAAAAAATTCATCATTTACAGTCAAGCTCTAAGGTACATTCGAATCTGTTCAGACAGTAAGTACAGAAAACTGCAGCTGCTATCACTGAGGAATACATTCCTACAACAAGGATACCATCCACTGGTAATAGATGAACAGATCCACAGAGCTACAAGGATACCAAGAAGCAGCCTCCTGGATTGCAGACAGAGGGAGGACAACAACAGGGTACCTCTTGTGATCACATACAACCCCCACATGAACATCCTAAGGAAAATTGGTGCTGATTTCCAACCCATATTCCACAGAGTCCACAAACTGAAAGAAATATTCCCAGAACTACCACTTCTCTCCTACAAACAGCCCCCTAACTTAAGAAATCTCCTTGTCAGAAGTGTCCTCTCATCACCATCAGTGATGGGCACATTCCCATGTGAAAACAAAAAAATGCAAAACTTGTGCCCACATATTACCATCAAACACAGTCTGCATACCAAACACAAATCAGGAGTACAAAATCATGGATGTCTTTTCATGTACATCCTCCAATGTGGTGTACATGATACAATGTACAAGGTACCTGGAAGGAGTTTATATTGGAGAAACTGTGCAAAAACTGAAAAAGAGAATGAATTTACACATACACACAATTAAGAATGAACTGGACACCCATGTGGGAAAACATTTCTCTGGCCTGGGACACTGTATGACAGGTCTAAAAGTTTTAATACTCAAAGGTCATTTCAAGGATGACAGAGAGAGAAAAATTTAGGAATTCAAATTGATAAGAATGTTCAATTCCATGACAACAGGATTCAATCTAACACCTGGATTTATGACTCACTACATGGATTCAATTCTTAAGTCCACCAGACAGTCTCCAGATAATTTAACATTCCCTCAGGCTTGCCATTTGCAATTAAAAACCCTAAATTTGATCTCTTTGACTTATTATTAGGAGGCATCACCCCTTGCACCTCATGAACAAATGTCTTGCTGTAACATCTCTTAAATGTTGTGCCTTTTGTCTTATCAATTAATTTGTAATATTGCCTGAAGAAGGAGCCTGAGTGCTCTGAAAGCTTGCATCTCTATATATTTTTTTGGTTAGCCAATAAAGGTATTACTCCGAGAATACTTTTGTTATTTTTGGGCATAAAAGTATTTACATCGATTTTTCTAGCTAACACGGTACCACAATATAACTTTGTATTGTACATCATGAAGTGTAATGGAAATGATACATGGTTTTCTAATTGTTTAAAAAATATAAAAAAGAAAATTGTGGGATGCCTTTGTATTTAGCCTCCTGCTCAATATTTTTAGGACCACCTTTCTGTCCAATTACTGCTGAAAGTCTTTTGGGGTCTGTCTCTACCAGCTTTGCACATCTAGAGGCTGAAATTTTTGCCCATTCATCATTGCAAATCAGCTCTAGTTCAGTATGTTTGGATGGAGAGGGTCTGTGAACAGCAATTTTCAAGTCTTGCCACAGATTCTCAATGGGATTTAGGTCTGGACTGTGACAGGGCCATCCAAACACATGAATTTGATTTGATCTAAACCATTCAATTGTAGCTCTGGCAATATGTTTAGGGTTGTTATCCTGCTGGAAGGAGAACCTACGCCCCAGTCTCAAGTCTTTTGCAGCCTCTAACAGGTTTTCCTCTAGGATTGCCCTTTATTTAGCTCCATCCATCTTCCCCTCAACTCTGATCAGCTTCCCTGTCCCTGCTGAAGGAAAGCATCCCCACAGCTTGATGTTGCCATCACCATATTTGACGGTGGGGATAGTGTTTTCAGGGTGATGAGTAGTGCTAGTTTTCCGACCCACACACATAAGTGTTTTGCATTTAGTCCAAAACGTTTTACTTAGGTTTCATCTGACCAGAGCACTTTCGTCCACATGCTAGCTGTGTCCCCTATATGGCTTTTTGAAAACTGCAAATGGGATTTCTTATGGCTTGCTTTAAAAAATGTCTTTCTTCTAGCCATTCTTCCATAAAGGCCAGATTTGTGGAGTATACAATTAGTAGTTGTCCTGTGGACAGATTCTCCCTCCTGAGCTGTCGATCTCTGCAGCTTCTCCATAGTGACGATGGGCCTCTTGGCTGCTTCTCTAATTAGGGCTCTCCTTGCTTGGGATGTCAGTTTAGGTGGACTGCCATGTCTTGGTAGGTTTGCAATTGTGCCATACTCCTTCTATTTTTGGATGATGGATTAAACAGTGCTCCATGAGATATTCAGAGCTTGGGCTATTTCTTTATAACTTAAACCTGCCTTACTCTTCTCCACAACTTTAACCCGGACCACTGTCTGGTGTGTTCTTTGGTTTTCATGATGCTGTTTGATCCCTAATGTTCTCAAACAAACATGTAAGGCCTTCACAGAACAGCTGCAGTCATACTGAGAAAAAATGACACACATATTAACTCAATTTACTAATTAGGTGACTTCTGGAGGCAATTAGTCACCAAGGATTTTATTTAGGGTGTGGTAAGATGACTCACTCGGCTGCTTCCAGAAGTAGCACAGGAATGCTTTTGTCTGCAGGTTTATTTAAAACCTGCAGACAAACTAAACAAGGCCTTGCTGGCATAATGGTAAAACAAAATGTAAATAGCACAGTCCATATGCATGTGGGATTTGCCCACTTAAGTTGCAACACACTTGCAACTGAGGTCCTCCTGAGCTAAAGTTCCACACAGTTTGGAGATTTCCTTTTCCAAACTCACAACAGAGAAAAAAACTGTGACTGAGCATGTAACTTCCCCAGCCAGCCCTTGAGGTGGAGTTATGGTGAATGACCTCAGACGCTTCACAATGGTCATTCACAAAAATACACTCCCTTTTAAAAAGGTGGTTTAACCCCCAACACATAACATGCTTGAGAACACTAAACTTGTAGGTTCAGTTCACTGAAGCTAGTTGCCATAGTGAAACATATCTCCCCTCACATATATCACCAGTGACTCTGTCACAAGGGGTATTAGACTACAGGGTGCTGAATATAAATGCATGTCACAATTTTCAGATTTAGATTTTTTTAAATTATTACAAAACCATGTATAATTTTCTTTACACTTCAGAAATTCTTGCTACTTTGTGTTGGTATATCACATAAAATCCCAATAAAATACATTTAAGTTTGTGGGTGTAGCATGAAAAAATGTGGAAAAGTTTACGGGGTATGAATACTTTTTCAAGACACTGTAAATGAACAAAAGCGAAATCTAAATCAAATCAATATTTAGTGTGTCCACCCTTTTCTTTCAAAACAACATCACAGTATCATACTTTATGCACATTTGCATACAGTTTTTTAAAAGGAACTCGGCGGGGAAAACTAACCACACACCTTCTGTGGATGTAGGATTGCTCATATCCTTTTGTCTTTTCATGTAAACCCAGAAAGACTTGATGATATTGAGATTAGGACTCTGTGTGGGCCATGTCATCACTTCAAGATCTCTTGTTCTTTTTTCATAAGATAGTTCTTAATGACATTGGCAGAATGTTTAAGGTCTTTGTCTTGCTGCAAAAATAATTTGGAGCCGATCAGATGTATCCCTGATGGTAATGCATGATGGATAAGTATTTGCATGTATTTCTCAGTATTGATGATGCCAAGAAATGTCAAATATTGAGGACCGTAGACACAGTGGTTGTCCAAGGAAACTTAGTGCAGCGGAAAGACACATCATACTTACTTCCATTCAAAATTGAAAGATATCCATCAGTGCCATCAGTTCAGGACTGACAGCAACCAAGAAGACTCAGCTATACCCATTACTGTTTGGAAAAGTGTTTCCAGAAGTGCTCTTCATAAAAGAAATGTGGTCAAAACCAATACCTTTGACATGGAAACAAGGCCTCTGACTCTATTATACACAAAAATCTTTATACAACCCCTGGCAAAAATTATGGAATCACCGGGCTCGGAGGATGTTCATTCAGTTGTTTAATGTTGTTGAAAAAAAGCAGATCACAGACATGGCACAAAACTAAAGTCATTTCAAATGGCAACTTTAGGGCTTTAAGAAACACTAAAAGAAATCAAGATTAAAAATGTGGTACTCAGTAAAGGTAAGTTTTTTCAGACCAAGCAGAGGAAAAAAATTATAGAATCACTCAATTCTGAGGAACAAATTATGGAATCATGAAAAACAAACACACAAAAGAACACTCCAATACATCACTAGTATTTTGTTGCACCACCTCTGGCTTTAATAACAGCTTGAAGTCTCTGAGGCATGGACTTAATGAGCGACAAACAGTACTCTTCATCAATCTGGCTCCAACTTTCTCTGATTGCTGTTGTCAGATAAGCTTTGCAGGTTGGAGCCTTGTCATGGACCATTTTCTTCAAATTCCACTAAAGATTTTCAATTGGATTGAGATCCGGACTATTTTCAGGCCATGACATTGACCTTATGAGTCTTCTTTCAAGGAATGTTTTCACAGTTTTTGCTCTATGACAGGATGCATTATCATCTTGAAAAATGATGTCATCATCCTCAAACATCCTTTCAATTAATGGGATAAGAAAACTATCCAAAATATCAATGTAAACTTGGCCATTTATTGAAGATATAATGACAGCCATCTCCCCAGTGCCTTTACCTGACATGCAGCCCCATATCATCAATGACTGTGGAAATTTGCATGTTCTCTTCATGCAGTCATCTTTATAAATCTCACTGGAACGGCACCAAACAAAAAGTTCTAGCATCATCACCTTGTCCAATGCAGATTCGCGATTCATCACTGAATATGACTTTCATCCAGTCATCCACAGTGCACGATTGCTTTTCCTTAGTCAATTGTAACCTTGTTTTTTTCTGTTTAGGTGTTAATAATGGCTTATGTTTAGCTTTTCTGTATGCAAATCCCATTTCCTTTAGGCGGTTTCTTCCAGTTCGGTCACAGACATTGACTCCAGTTTCCTCCCATTCGTTCCTCATTTGTTTTGTTGTGCATTTCCGGTTTTGGAGACATATTGCTTTAAGTTTCTGGTCTTGACGCTTTGATGTCTTCCTTGGTCTACCAGTATGTTTGCCTTTAACAACCTTCCCATGTTGTTTGTATTTGGTCCAGATTTTAGACATAGCTGACTGTGAACAACCAACATCTTTTGCAACATTGCGTGACGATTTACCTTCTTTTAAGAGTTTGATAATCCTCTCCTTTGTTTAAATTGACATCTCTGGTGTTGGAGCCATGATTCATGTCAGTCCACTTGGTGCAACAGCTCTCAAAGGTGTGATCGCTCCTTTTTAGATGCAGACTAACGAGCAGATCTAATTTGATGCAGGTGTTAGTTTTGGAAATGAAAATTTACAGGGTGATTCCATAATTTTTTCCTCAGAATTGAGTGATTCCATATTTTTTCCCTCTGCTTGGTCTGAAAAAACTTACCCTTACTGAGTACCACATTTTTAATCTTGATTTCTTTTAGTGTTTTTTAAAGCCCTAAAGTTGCCATTTGAAATGACTTTAGTTTTGTGCCATATCTGTGATCTGCTTTTTTTCAACAGCATTAAACAACTGAATGAACATCCTCCGAGCCCGGTGATTCCATAATTTTTGCCAGGGGTTGTAGTAGGATGCAGAAATATGGCAGAAGGTTTCAAAATTTGAAAGAGAAAGAAGTTTATTTACTAAAGAGCTGAAGAGTGATAAAAAATAAGTATCTGTAGACAATAGTGAAGCATGATGGAAGTTCTTTGCACCTTTCGGGCTACATTTCAGCAAATGAAGTTTGAAATTTGGTCAAGATAAACGGTGTCCTCAATGCTGAGAAATAGAGGCAGGTATATATTCATCATGCAATTCCTTCAAAGAGGCATCTGATTGGCTCTAAATTTATTCTGCAGCAGAATAACAACCCCAAACCTACAGCCAATGTCATTAAAAACATTCAGCATGAAGAAGATAAAGGAGTCCTGGAAGTGATGATTTGGTCCCCACAGAGTCCTCTATATGTCAATATCATCAAGTCTGAGTGGGATTACATCAAAAGATAAAAGGATTTGCACATATCTACATCCACTGAAGATCTGTAGTTAGTTTCCAAGATGTTAGGAATTCCTTTAAAAACTGTTTAAAACTGTAACTAGAAAAATCAATGTTTTGATCCTATTTGAAAGCATGGGCATGGGGAGCAGAAAATATTCATTTTCTTTAAAAGCGGGTACAGTGTTAGCTGCAGCAGCTGGCTCCTGCCTCTTGTGACCCGCTCCTCCGCCACTGTCGCTCTCCCCACACCACCCACCATCCACAGCTGGACTATATGTACAGTACATCCGGACTATAAGACGCACCCACCCACTTTCCTCCAAAATTTTGGAGGAAAAAAGTGTGTCTTATAGTCCGAAAAATACAGTAGCTCTGACAATATGATGATCACGCCCTCTCCCATCAATAAAAAGTGAAAGATTTGTTGTAAACAGAGATTTTCTGCTGCAAAATGTAATAAAAAACAAATATAAGAAAATTGAGCATCACTATAATTGTGTCGAACTGCAGGATAAAGCTAACATCTATATTATACTGCATGATGAGCACTGTAAGAAATATAAATTAAAAACAATTCCAGATTTTTTTTTTTTAATTTATCCTTGGTACAAAAAGATTGAATAAAAGGTGCTCAAAAAATTGTATGTACCCAAAAATGATACCAGTGGAAATCACAATATGTCCAGCAAAAATCAAGCTCTGAACCAGCTCTGTTTACAGAAAAAAGTTATGGATCTAACAATATGGCAAACAACAAAAAGAATATTTTTCTGTGCAAAAGAAACAAAAAAAAACAATAAGGCTACGTTCCCACGATGAACTTTTGGAGAGTGTTTGACGCTGCAGAAATTCTGCACCAATTATTTAAGTTAGGTTACTGGCGGTCAGGGCCGGCTCCAGGTTTTTCTGGACCCCGGGCGAAAGAGTCTCAGTGGGCCCCTTTAATACATACCACGATTCGTGATGCACAGATACCACAGAGAAATCTATATATATAGTACAATGCAAAGATTTCACTTCTTACATTACATGAGTGATATCTATTGTAAATTCCACAATAGCTCAGAAACCGGCGAATCCTCGCAGCACACAGTGCAGACCGGACAATATAGTCCTCCATACAGTATTATGGGCACCACTATGTCCTCCATACAGTTTTATGGGCCCCATGATATATTGCTCCATACAGAATAATGACCCCACATAGTCCTCGTACAGAATAATGGGCACCACATAGCCCTCCATACAGTATTATGGGCCCCATATATTGACCATACAGAATACTGGCCCCATATAAGGCCCCATACGGAATACTGGCCCCCATATAAGGCCCCATACGGAATACTGGCCCCCATATAAGGCTCCATAAAGGAATACTGGCCCCCATATAAGGCTCCATAAAGGAATACTGGCCCCCACATAAGGCCCCATACGGAATACTGGCCCCCATATAAGGCCCCATACGGAATACTGGCCCCCATAAAAGGCCCCATACGGAATACTGGCCCCCATATAAGGCCCCATACGGAATACTAGCCCCCATATAAGGCCCCATACGGAATACTGGCCCCCATATAAGGCTCCATAAAGGAATACTGGCCCCCATATAAGGCCCCATACGGAATACTGGCCCCCATATAAGGCCCCATACGGAATACTGGCCCCCATATAAGGCCCCATATGGAATACTGGCCCCCATATAAGGCTCCATACGGAATACTGGCCCCCATATAAGGCTCCATACTGAATACTGGCCCCCCATATAAGGCTCCATACGGAATACTGGCCCCCATATAACGCTCCATACAGGATACTAGTCCCCTTATAACGCTCCATACAGGATACTGGCCCCCATATAATGCTCCATGCAGGCTGTTACCCCCTTTATAATGCTCCATGCAGGCTGTTACCCCCCACATAATGCCCCATACAGGCTGTCCCCCCCCTTATAATGCCCCATGCAGGCTGCTCCCCCCCTTATATTGCCCCATGCAGGCTGTCACCCCTCCTCTTTATAATGCCCCATGCAGGATGTACCCCCCCTCTTTATAAGGCCCCATGCAGGATGTCACCCCCCCTCTTTATAATGCCCCATTCAGGATGTCACCCCCTCTCTTTATAATGCCCCATGCAGGATGTCACCCCCTCTCTTTATAATGCCCCATGCAGGATGTCACCCCCTCTCTTTATAATGCCCCATGCAGGATGTCACCCCCTCTATTTATAATGCCGCATGCAGGATGTACCCCCCCTCTTTATAAGGCCCCATGCAGGATGTCACCCCCTCTCTCTTTATAATGCCCCATGCAGGATGTCACCCCCCTCTCTTTATAATGCCCCATGCAGGATGTAATCCCCCCTCTCTTTATAATGCCCCATGCACGATGTCACCCCCCTCTCTTTATAATGCCCCATGCAGGATGTACCCCCCCTCTTTATAAGGCCCCATGCAGGCTGTCACCCCCTCTCTCTATAATGCCCCATGCAGGATGTCACCCCCTCTCTCTATAATGCCCCATGCAGGATGTCACCCCCCTCTCTTTATAATGCCCCATGCAGGATGTCACCCCCTCTCTCTATAATACCCCATTCAGGCTGTCACCCCCTCTCTCTATAATGCCCCATGCAGGATGTCACCCCCCCTCTCTTTATAATGCTCCATGCAGGATGTCACCCCCCCTCTCTTTATAATGCCCCATGCAGGATGTCACCCCCCCTCTCTTTATAAAGCCCCATGCAGGATGTCACCCCCCCCCATATTATGCCCCATGCCTCCATACATTAAAAAAAAATAAATAAATAAAATACTCACCTCCCTCCTCCTCACCTGTTGCAGCTGCTCAGGTCCGGACTCCAGCATTGGCGGCGTCTTCCTGCTCTGTGCTGCCTGTGACCGCACTCGGGAGGGTGCGGTGTAAAGACGTCACCGTGCCCTCTGACCTGAGACGTCACAGGGAGTGCAGAGCAGGAAGACGGCGGATCTGCGGAGGCACAGGGAGAGGTAAGTATCCGGCTGACACCGCTCTCCTCCGTCCATAGCCCAGCGGGGTGCGCGACCGCCAGTGGGCCCCCCTGCCTGCTCAGGGCCCCGGCACTTGCCCGGGTGCGCCTGGTGCTGACGCCGGCCTGCTGGCGGTTTTCACTGCGTTTGTGTGCGCTTTATTAACATTTTTCTTTTTGCATTTTTGGCACTGCAGTTTTTGTCTCTTGTTGGTATGTCATGCTTTAAATAAAGCTGCATTGTTTTTGATACTTCCTGGTATATAGCTTTGCCAAATCTTTATTGATATATTTAGGTGCAGACTACATTAGTTTTTGATGCATTTCAGCCATGAAAACCCACTAAAAATACACTTGCATTTTTTACCTGCGGATTTTCAGCACCTAATGCAAGTCTATGGGGAAAATCCACACCCAAAACTCAGCATACCCGCAAGAGAAATTGACATGCTGTGGATTTGAAACACGCACCACAGGTCAGTTTATGCTGAGTAAAAAAATCACAGTGGGTATGAGATTTCTATACATCCCATCCACTTTGCAGGAACTGTAAGATGCTGCGTTTTTGAAACAGCAAAAACACGCAACATCAAAAAAGCACCAAAAGCTCATCATGGGAATGTAGCCTTAGAATTTGGTATCAACGTAATCATATTGACTTGCAGGATAAAGATTACATGACAATTTTCCCAAAAGGTGAATGGTGTTGAAAGCATGTAAACAGTACATATAATCCAGAAATTATGCTTTTTTTGCCGTTCATTCCACCACCCAAAAAGTGTAATAAGAATTACCGGTACTTAAAAGTTGTACGTGCCACACAATGGTACCAATGGAAAGTACATCTTACCTTGAAAACACTAAGAGCTCACACAGCCCCACTGACGGAGAACTGTTAAACATATGGCTCTATGGCTCTGAGAGTATGGTGACGGAAAAACGTGATTTTATCCCAATGGCGTGTATAATGTACAGAAGTAATAAAACATTTATAAATCCAATTTGGTATCACCATAATTGTACTGACACACAGAATGAAGATAACAGCTTATTTATGCAGCACGGTGATCAGCATAAAAATTAAAAATGTAACAAAACAAAGTTAGAATTTCTTTTTTTTATTTTATACCTTCCCATAAAAAGTTGAGAAAAGCTGATAAATATAACTAATATCGCAAAAAACAAGCCCTTAAACGGTTAGTCAAAGGAAAAATAAAAATATTATGGCTATTTGAATGTGACAGTGAAAAGCTGGAAAAAAATGCTTTGTTCTGAAGGGGTTAATCTTGTGATTTATTGACATAATTTACTAAGCATAACATGATTGAGAATCTGGAAACATGATCCATTAACCCATTGCACATGCTTTGCGGCTTGTTGCTAATGAGATAAACCTGCCTCTCTTATTGATTTTTCACTGACTATCTGTCATATTATTGTATGCATACACCTGATCTATTTCAAGCTTGGTACATTTTCCTCAGATACGGAATAGAGTGGTTTATTTAATAGCAGCAATATGATGAGTAGGTAGAAAGAAGGTTTTAACCTTTGGATATCAACTATCAAATCACAAAAGAAAAGATAAATGAGCGTTCAATGTGAAATATTTGCTGGAAGGCTAATTCAGTGAGCTCCTGATAGTTCTCAGTTCTGTTATTTTTATTAAGATGCTTTTAAAATGCCCAAATGGATTCACAAGGATCATTGTATATGAAAAACTGTACATGTAATCAGAGTTGCCAAGCATCCATAAAGTCCGGGACAGGCTGTAAAAAAGTGGTCTTTTTAAGTTATTGTGATTTTAAGGATTTAAATACAACTAATATGTTATACTTGGTATCCAATAAAATTCTGGTAATATTTGACTGAAATCTTTCCTTAACTTTCCTATATCCAATCACTCACTTGTTCATATCCTCTACACCTCAAAACATCTTTTCTTACTCTTAAAATTGCAAAAACTCTTTCTGTCGCTGATTATTTTCTTCTTGACTACCGAATGACTACTAAACGTTCTCCTCTCCAATCTAACCTGAATGCAACAGTCAGGCTCATATTTCTATCCAGCTGCTGCACCGATACCTTAACTCTGTGCCAGTCATTGTACTGGTTTCCAATCCGCTGTATACATTTTAAACCTAACCCACAAAGACCTCAACCGTAGTTCGTCTCTGTCTACCATCCTACATGCGCTTTCCATTCTGCAATAACCCAGAGCCTAACATCCTCCATAATTCAAACCTTCAACTAACATTTACAAGAATTCTCTTGTGCTGCCCCATTTCTCTGTTATGAGCTATCTAAATCTGATTAATTACAAGTGTTCATAGTTTTAAGCATACCCTAAAAATACATCTTTTCAGGCAGGCCTCTCACATCACCTCACTAATCTAACTGTTCTCAGTTCTCCCTTCCTACACTTCAAAATCTGATCCTTTTTATCATGTGTTCCCACACATTCCATGCACTCAATAGCACATTGCATCTAGACATATACAGATATTGGCTGGTAATTCGTTTATTCGGCTTTAAAGGTAACCTGTCACTTAAAAAAACGCTATTAACCTGCAGATTTGCAAGTTAATAGCATTCTAACCTGCCCGGCGCCTGCACTTAGAGCCCTGCTACCAGGAGGAATTTGACTTTATTCTCCCGGCAGTGCTCGGCGTTCAGTCATAGGGCAGGGTTTGTGCCGGCGCGGATTAAGTTACCGCTCTGTGTATGGAGAGTGGTGGCTGTAATTGCACCCTCGGCACTGATAGACAGCAGGTTCTAATGCTGAGTGAGCTGTCAATCAGTTCCAGGGCTGCAGTTACAGCCGCCACTCACTATACACAGAGTGCTAAGGGGCAACATTTTTCCTTGTGGATAGTGACATACCAGCTCTGGCATGTCAAGATAAGGATGCTTATTCGCTGTGCAATGCTCCTCTGGGAAATTTAATATGCAAGTTGCCTCTTCAGAGAGAAAGAGGATTTGAACTCTATAGCACCACCTACTGGAAGCAGCAATCCTACAAGTCACAATCAACCCTTTAACGAGTCTTGCAATATGACTTGGGATAATAGCCAAATCAGAATCTCAATTTGCAGACACGGTGTTTCGGGCTATTGGCCCTCGTCAGTGCAAAGTATGAGAACTGATTTGGCTGGGTGAGAGGCTCTGGCATTAGGTCTAAAGGGAAACGTTTTTCCTTGTGGAGAGTAACATACCGGCTCTGGCATGCCAAGGTAAGGAGGCTTATTTGCCGTGCAATGCTCCTCTGGGAAATTTAATATGCAAATTGCCTCTTCAGAGAGAAAGGGGACTTGAACTCTAGAGCGCCACCTATTGGAAGCTCACTCTCCACAAGGAGAAATATTGCCCCTTAGACCTCAGTCCAAAGCCTCTCATCTAGCCAAATCAGTTCTCATACTTTGCACTGATGAGGGCCAATAGCCTGAAACACCGTGTCTACAAATTGAGGTTCTGATTTGGCTATTATCCTAAGTCATATTGCAAGACTCGTTAAAGGGTCGATTGTGACTTGTAGAATTGCTGCTTCCAATAGTTGGCGCTATAGAGTTCAAGTCCTCTTTCTCTTTGAAGAGGTAATTTGCATATAAAATTTCCCAAAGAAGCATTGCACAGTGAATAAGTCTCCTTACCTTGACATGCCAGAGCCGGTATGTCACTCTCCACAAGGAGAAATGTTGCCCCTTAGACCTCAGTCCAGAGCCTCTCGTTCACTTACAAACTGCAGGGCATTTGCTCATTGTTTTTAACTTAGGTTTTTTCTATTAATGGCTATATTGTGAATGTGCACCTACACATTGTACTTATACCAACAGGTTCACCAGCCCATTTCTTTGGTTTTACTTTAGCTTTACATACTATGTTGGACTGTGCATTTTGTTTGTATAGCTTTCCACAGGCAGGTGCAGAACAGTCAGTTCTGGGTCCTGCTCTGCCCCCCAGCCATTGAGGCCTGCTGGAACATAGGGAGGTGAAATACTAGTGATAGGATCATCCTGATTGGGTACACCTTGTCATGGCAGAATGATTTTTGTGCTTTTATGATCAAAATAGTGTCAACTAAGTGCCCTATGGTATTTACATGTACTACTATTATTTATTTACTTATGTACTGCAGGATATTTGCTCATTGTTTTTATCCTAGGTTTTGTTTGTTAATGACTAGAGATGAGCGGTGTTCGACTAGAACTGTTTGCCAATCTCAAATTCGAGCTGTTTTGGGCGGTGTTCGAGTTGTTCCACGAACCCGAACGATTTGCAAAAAATTCGGCTGTTCGAGGTTATGTTCGATAACTGTTCGTGCACCAAAAGCGTGTCCTGCATGTCTGGCGCTATTTAGAGCACCAATCATGCAGGGATTGTCTGCCACTCACTGTAATGCCACAGCCATGGTGGTTGTGGCATTACAGTGGTTGCCCAAATCGATGGGAACAGTGCCAACAGTGAAACATGAAAAGCCGGCAATTCAGCAGCGGCATACACCTGTACCCGACAATTTAGAACCGAAAGAATAGGGCATCACACATAGATTAGATAGATAGAAACATGTCAGCCACATATATACGAAGTACAGTGAAAGTGTTGCTTACTGTACTTGTCATTTAGCGTAAAGGATTTATCAAAAAAAATAATAGTGTTTTCATGCACCGTCTCTTTAAAAAAGCCGGCCGGCAATTCAGCATCTGTACCCGACAATTTATAACAGACAGAATAGAGCTTCACACATAGATTAGATAGATAGAAACATGTCAGCCACATATATACGAAGTACAGTGACAGTGTTGCTTACTGTACTTGTCATTTAGCGTAAAGGATTTATCAAAAAAAATAATAGTGTTTTCATGCACTGTCTCTTTAAAAAAGCCGGCCGGCAATTCAGCAGCGGTACCCGACAATTTATAACAGACAGAATAGAGCTTCACACATAGATTAGATAGATAGAAACATGTCAGTCACATATATATGAAGTACAGTGATAGTGTTGGTTACTGTACTTGTCATTTAGTATTAAAATAAAGGATTTATTATTAAAAAAATTGGCGTGGGGTTCCCCTTAATTTTAGGCTCTAGCGGAGGTTAAGCAGACGGCTGGGGCAGATGTTTGAAGCCTGGGAAGGGGGTAATACCCACGGAGCTTCCCAGGCTACTAATATCAGCCCCCAGCTGAATACATAGCCTTTACTAGCTATTAAAATGGGGGACACCCCAAAAAAAATGACGTGGGGTCCCCCCTAATTTAATAGCTAGCAAAGGCTAGGCAGACAGCTGGGGGCTGATATTAATAGCCCAGGAAGGGAGCCATGAATATTGGCCCCCTCCCAGGCTAGAAACACCAGCCGTCAGCCGCCCCAGAAATGGCGCATTCATAGGATGCGCCAATTCTGGCACTTAGCCTCGCTCTTCCACGCTGCCCTGGTGCGGTGGCAGGGGGTAATAGGGTTGGGGTTGATGTCAGCTTATAATGCCAGCTGACATCAAGCCCAGGTTAGTAATGGAGAGGCGTCTATAAGACACCCCCATTACTAACCCCATAGTCAAAGTTAAAAAAAACACAAACACCCAGAATAAAGTCTTTTAATTGAAATAAAGACACAATCCTTTATTGTTCTAAATTAAACCATACTTACTGTCACGCCCATTCCAGCTGAAGCCAACGATCTCCTGCAATAAAAGAAAAATAATAAAGCAACCTCATCCTTACCTTTCCATGGTTCCCACGACAGCTTCAGCTCTGCTACATCGAGATGACAGGCTGGACCGCAGCAGAACGCTGCCATCCAGCCTCTCATCCTGCAGACACTGAGAAGCGCAGGCTTGCTTGCGCTGCTCAGCGTCTCTCTGTGACGACATCCAGATGAGCCGAGTTCATGTCCAATGAACTCGGCTCACCTCATGCACGTCACTGACAGCGTGGGAAAATTCTCACGCTGAAGCGGTGAGTGCAGGAGAATTCTCCCACGCTGTCAGTGACGTGCATAAGGTGAGCTCATGTCCAATGAACTCAGCTCACCTCCTGCACTTCACTGACAGCGTGGGAGAATTCTCCTGCACTCAGCGCTTCAGCGTGAGAATTCTCCCACGCTGAAGCGCTGAGTGCAGGAGAATTTTCCCACGCTGTCAGTGACGTGCATAAGGTGAGCTCATGTCCAATGAACTCAGCTCACCTCCTGCACGTCACTGACAGCGTGGGAGAATTCTCCTGCACTCAGCGCTTCAGTGTGAGAATTCTCCCACGCTGAAGCGCTGAGTGCAGGAGAATTTTCCCACGCTGTCAGTGACGTGCATGAGGTGAGCCGAGTTCATTGGACATTAACTCGGCTCATCTGGATGCCCTCACAGAGAGACACTGTGGAGCGCAAGCAAGCCTGCGCTTCTCAGTGTCTGCGGGATGAGAGGCTGGATGGCAGCGTTCTGCTGCGGTCCAGCCTGTCATCTCGATGTAGCAGAGCTGAAGCTGTCATGGGAACCATGGAAAGGTAAGGATGATGTTGCTTTATTATTTTTCTTTTATTTCAGGAGATCGTTGGCTTCAGCTGGAATGGGCGTGATGGTAAGTATGGTTTAATTTAGAACAATAAAGAATTGTGTGTTTATTTCAATTAAAGGACTTTTTTCTGGGTGTTGTGTTTTTTTTAAATACTTTACTAGAAATTCATGGTGGTCATGTCTAATATTGGCGTGACCCCATGAATTTCGGGCTTAGGGCCAGCTGATAATGCCAAGCTGGCCCTAACCCCTTTATTACCCAGTGAGCCACCGCACCAGGGCCCTGGATGAGTTGGGTACAGCGCCAGAAGATGGCGCTTCTATGAACGCGCCATTTTCCGGGGTGGCTGCGGACTGCAATTTGTAGCGGGGGGGGCCCAGAAAGCTTGGGCCTCCCTGCGCTGCAGATTCCAGCCCCCAGCTGCCTAGTTGTACCTGGCTGGACACAAAAATAGGGCGAAGCCCCACGTACTTTTTTTTTAATTATTTCATGAATTTCATGAAATAATTAAGAAAAAAAGGCCTTCCCTATATTGTTGTGTCCGGCCAGGTACAAATAGGCAGCTGGTGGTTGGGGGCAGCCCGTTCCTGCCTGCTGTACCTGGCTGGACACAAATATAGTGCGAAGCCCCACGTCAATTTTTTTTAAATTATTTCATGAATTTCCTGAAATAATTTAAAAAAATTGAAGTGGGGCTTCGCACTATATTTGTGTCCAGCCAGGTACAGCAGGCAGGAACGGGCTGCCCCCATCCACCAGCTGCCTATTTGTACCTGGCCGGACACAACAATATAGGGAAGACCTTTTTTTCTTAATTATTTCATGAATTTCATGAAATAATTAAAAAAAATTGAAGTGGGGCTTCGCACTATATTTGTGTCCAGCCAGGTACAGCAGGCAGAAACGGGCTGCCCCCAACCACCAGCTGTCTATTTGTACCTGGCCGGACACAACAATATAGGGAAGGCCTTTTTTTCTTAATTATTTCATGAAATTCATGAAATAATTAAAAAAAAAGTACGTGGGGCTTCGCCCTATTTTTGTGTCCAGCCAGGTACAACTAGGCAGCTGGGGGCTGGAATCTGCAGCGCAGGGAGGCCCAAGCTTTCTGGGCCCCCCCCCGCTACAAATTGCAGTCCGCAGCCACCCCGGAAAATGGCGCGTTCATAGAAGCGCCATCTTCTGGCGCTGTACCCAACTCATCCAGGGCCCTGGTGCGGTGGCTCACTGGGTAATAAAGGGGTTAGGGCCAGCTTGGTATTATCAGCTGGCCCCAAGCCCAAAATTCATGGGGTCACGCCAGTATTAGACATGACCGCCATGAATTTCTAGTAAAGTATTTAAAAAAAACACAACACCCAGAATAAAGTCCTTTAATTGAAATAAAGACACAATTCTTTATTGTTCTAAATTAAACCATACTTACCATCACACCCATTCCAGCTGAAGCCAACGATCTCCTGCAATAAAAGAAAAATAATAAACCAACCTCATCCTTACCTTTCCATGGTTCCCACGACAGCTTCAGCTCTGCTACATCGAGATGACTGGCTGGACCGCAGCAGAACGCTGCCATCCAGTCTGTCATCCCGCAGACACTGAGAAGCGCAGGCATGCATGCGCTCCTCACTGTCTCGCTGTGACGGCATCCAGATGAGCCGAGGTCATGTCCAATGAACTCGGCTCACCTCATGCACGTCACTGACAGCGTGGGAAAATTCTCACGCTGAAGTGCTGAGTGCAGGAGAATTCTCCCACGCTGTCAGTGATGTGCATGAGGCGAGCTCATGTCCAATGAACTCAGCTCACCTCCTGCACGTCACTGACAGCGTGGGAAAATTCTCCTGCAATCAGCGCTTCAGCGTGAGAATTTTCCCACGCTGTCAGTGACGTGCATGAGGTGAGCCGAGTTCATTGGACATGAACTCGGCTCATCTGGATGTCGTCACAGAGAGACGCTGAGCAGCGCAAGCAAGCCTGCGCTTCTCAGTGTCTGCGGGATGACAGGCTGGATGGCGGCGTTCTGCTGCGGTCCAGCCTGTCATCTCGATGTAGCAGAGCTGAAGCTGTCGTGGGAACCATGGAAAGGTAAGGATGAGGTTGCTTTATTATTTTTCTTTTATTGCAGGAGATCGTTGGCTTCAGCTGGAATGGGCGTGATGGTAGGTATGGTTTAATTTAGAACAATAAAGGATTGTGTCTTTATTTCAATTAAAGGACTTTATTCTGGGTGTTTGTGTTTTTTTTAACTTTGACTATGGGGTTAGTAATGGGGGTGTCTTATAGACGCCTCTCCATTACTAACCTGGGCTTGATGTCAGCTGGCATTATAAGCTGACATCAACCCCAACCCTATTACCCCCTGCCACCGCACCAGGGCAGCGTGGAAGAGCGAGGCTAAGTGCCAGAATTGGCGCATCCTATGAATGCGCCATTTCTGGGGCGGCTGACGGCTGGTGTTTCTAGCCTGGGAGGGGGCCAATATTCATGGCTCCCTTCCTGGGCTATTAATATCAGCCCCCAGCTGTCTGCCTAGCCTTTGCTAGCTATTAAATTAGGGGGGACCCCACGTCATTTTTTTTGGGGGGTCCCCCATTTTAATAGCTAGTAAAGGCTATGTATTCAGCTGGGGGCTGATATTAGTAGCCTGGGAAGCTCCGTGGGTATTACCCCCTTCCCAGGCTTCAAACATCTGCCCCAGCCGTCTGCTTAACCTCCGCTAGAGCCTAAAATTAAGGGGAACCCCACGCCAATTTTTTTAATAATAAATCCTTTATTTTAATACTAAATGACAAGTACAGTAACCAACACTATCACTGTACTTCATATATATGTGACTGACATGTTTCTATCTATCTAATCTATGTGTGATGCTCTATCTTTCTGTTCTAAATTGTCGGGTACCGCTGCTGAATTGCCGGCCGGCTTTTTTAAAGAGACAGTGCATGAAAACACTATTATTTTTTTAAATAAATCCTTTACACTAAATGACAAGTACAGTAAGCAACACTATCACTGTACTTATTATATATGTGACTGACATGTTTCTATCTATCTAATCTATGTGTGAAGCTCTATTCTTTCTGTTCTAAATTGTCGGGTACAGATGCTGAATTGCCGGCCGGCTTTTTTAAAGAGACGGTGCATGAAAACACTAATATTTTTTTTAATAAATCCTTTACACTAAATGACAAATGCAGTAACCAACACTGTCACTGTGCTTCTTATATGTGTGACTGACATGTTTCTATCTATCTAATCTATGTGTGATGCTCTATTCCTTCTTGTCTAAATTGTCGGGTACCGGTGTATGCCGCTGCTGAATTTGCCGGCCGGCTTTTTTAAACAGAGTGTCTTCTGAGCAGTTTGTCAGCTTTTGGACACCTTTGCAGGTGTTTTCTATGTGTTTCTATGTGTTTTTGTTTGCCTGCCATTGGTTTTAACGGTGTTCGACGGTGTTCTAAGGTGTTCGACGAACAGTTCGACGAACAGTTCCTCGAACATCCCGGTGTTCGACGAACCGAACCGAACCCGAACACTACGGGGGTGGCTCAACACTATTAATGACCACAGTGTAAATATGTAAGGGATCCTTCGTTGCGCAGTCCCTAAACACCCTGTTCTGGTACGCTTGAGTGTGAGTGGGGCTGGGGAAATTGTTACTAGTGATGGGCGAGCACTAAAATGCTTGGGTGCTCAATGCTCAGGTCGAGCAAATTGAAATGCTCGGGTACTCGACCGAGCAACGAGCCCAATGTAAGTCTATGGGAAACTCGAGCATTTTTCAGACGGCTCCCCCCGGCGGTCTGCAAAGTGCCTAAAAATTGCCCAAATCAATGGGAACAGTGCTCAAATGACATGGGAACAGCATGGGGAAGATCACTGGAAGCATTTCTAACTCCCAGGTCACTGCTGTCAGTAACGTTGTCAGAGGTATTACACCACTTTTACGGACTCACAATAAAACATATAAAAACTAAACCAAAATGGATTTTCCTGGGAAATATGTTAAGGAACATCCTTTCCAGGGTAATGACTTGTATATAAGGCAAAATAAATATACAAAAACAAAAATGCTCGTCCACACGTAGCGTTTTTGATGCGTTTTTGCACTTTTGCATTGCTTTCAACCAAGACAAATGCATTCACTGGTAAATGTCATTTTAATATTTTACAACCTTATCTGGCAATGTGGTGTGTGACACCTCTTCCGACACATCCTGTTTCATTTATGATGGAGGGACTCTGAAAGTCACAAAGCCTATTTTTATAGGGCCATCAGGCGGCCATTACTATTCTTAAAGGGTCACCAGTCGGGCCTCGCTATTGCTAGGGAGCCATCAGTCGGCTATGCTTTGTTGTTCCCATTATTAACGAGTGGGTCTCCTATACTGTTATTGCGTATGCAGTGACTGCAAGGACTGCAAAAATTTGGAGGCACTCCAATGCCCTTTTGGAAGAGATGTAGAGGTCGGAGAGCCTCCTAAAAACAATGTTCCCATTATTAGGAAGTGGGTCTCCCATAGTGTTTGCCTATGCAGTGAAGCAACGGCTGGCAAAAATTTGGAGGAACTCCAATGCCCCTTGCAAGAGACGTTGAGGTCGAAGCGCCTCCTAAAAACAATGTTCCCATTATTAGAAAGTGGGTCTCCCATAGTGTTTGTCTATGCAGTGAATGCAAAATCTGCCAAAAATTTGGAGGCACTCCAATGCCCCTTGGAAGAGATGTAGAGGTCGGAGAGCCTCCTAAAAACAATGCACCCGTCATTAGGAAGTGGGTCTCCCATAGTGTTTACCTATGCAGTAAATGCAAAAGCTGCCAAAAATTTGGAGAAACTCCAATGCCCCTTGCAAGACACGTAGAGGAGGTGATATGGTAGATATGGTGGTGAATGATACGTGATGGAGAATGAGGAGAAGGAGGAGGACAAGAGCAAATAGACAAAATCAGGAAGTGTATACCCATGTGTAGGTGTGAAGAGGTGCATGGGAATAGACCTCCCAAAAAAACAGACTGGATTTGAGTTTGAGTTTATGTTATGCTGCTATCATTCGGTGGTGTTGAGAAGTCTGACCCAATCCAGCCCTTGTTCATTTTTATAAGAGTCAGCCTGTCAGCATTTAAAGTTGACACGCGGATGCGCCTATCGATTAGAATTCCACCAGAGGCACTAAAAACCCGCTCTGATAAAACGCTAGCGACAGGGCAGGCCAGGACCTTGAAGGCGTAGAGAGCCAGTTCATTCCACGTGTCCAGTTTGGATACCCAGTAATTATAAGGAACCGAGGAATCACAGAGGACATTGGTATGGTCGGCATGGTACTCCCTCACCATCTTCCCAAACTTTGCACTCCTTGTGAGAGTACCCCGCGCCTCAGGGCCTGTAAGATGGGAGGGTCTGAGAAAACTGTCCCAGAACTTTGACAGTGTTCCCCTGACTCTGCTGGATTGGAGTTGTGTCTCTCTCGCCTGTACTCCTTGGTTGTCCAACGAACTGTAACCTCTGCCGCCAGCGTTTTCAGATGGGAATTTTTTTAAGAATTCCGCAACAAGGGCCTTCTGGTACTGCCCCATTTTAGTAGACCTGTCTGCCTTGAGAATAAGAGATAGAAAGTTCTCCTTGTAGCGTGGGTCTAGAAGTATCACCAACCAGTAATGACTGTCACCCAAAATTTGGAGAACGTGAGGGTCACGGAAAGGCAGCGTAACATAAACTCAGCCATGCATGCCAGACTGCTAACAGGCAAGACTTCGGTGTCCTCACCAAGAGGACAACTGACGATGCTCTCTTCCTCCTCCCTGTCCTCAGGCCATCCACGCTGAACAGACGGTATGGCAGTTGTGCAGGTAGTCCGTCTATAGGGCATGAAACTAGCTCCTCCTCCTCTTCCTCATTGTCACCTAATCCACATTGGGACGAGATGAGGCTGGGCGGTGTGTAATCACCCTGTATGGTTCCTTGCTCTATCTTATTGTGCTCTGCCTGCAATGCATCCTCTTTGATTGTGAGCAGAGAGAGTTTCAGAAGACAGAGAAGCAGGATGGTGACTAGAGATGAGCGTTGTTCGACTCGAACTGTTCGCCAATCTCAAATTCGAGCTGTTTTGGGCGGTGTTCAAGCCATTCGGCGAACACGAACGATTTTAAAAAAATTCGGCTGTTCGAGGTTATGTTCGATAACTGTTCGTGCACCAAAATCATAACTGGACTTTTTCTCAGTAATGATGAAAATTAATGTTAATACGCAGTTTGAGTGTACAGCGGGGCGGGGGGAGGGGCAGGGTATGGATATCTGCAGGAATAATGAAGATCTCCATTTTTTTTTTCTCTTTCCCGCATTTACAGTGGGGAGGTGCAATCTGTCAGCCTATCAGCAGCGCACACACGGAGCGAAGTGCTTTTTTTCACACAAGCAAGGGCATGTGTAATTGGCAGTGTATGTCACATGTCCTTGCCTTGCCCCGTTGCCACCATTTTCTCACTGCTGCAGCTGCATGTTAGACGGCACCGCTGTTGCTGTGTGCGCTATACCTTGTTAATTTCAAGCCAATTTTCGCACAAATCTACAGATAGCTTGGGAGTAGGGAATAGTTGTGATAGCAGTCCTTTGAAGGACTAGGTTACAGCATTTCCTACGACTTTTATCAGGCAGGTCTGTGCTCTTAAATAGATAGGTTGTGGGAGTAAAGACTAATGGTAATTGCAGTCCTTTTCAGGACTAAGTTACATCAGTTCCTATCAGTTTTTGCCAGGCAGGTCGGTGCCAGTGCTGTGCAAGCTTTTTTCACAGCATTTGGCTAAATGTAGCAAACCTAGTCCTTTTTGGCCTATTGCAGAGTGTGTTAGTCAGTGGAGTAGCCTATCTGTGTTGCAAGCTACACCACCTGTGTATTGAATACCAATTTTTTTACTGCACCTAGTGAAGTAAAACCTTTTGGGCATAGCATCATTCTATTAGTCCATATATACTGACCTCCATCACGTTGAAAATTGAAAATAATTTTTTTCTGCATCTAGCTCTGAAAAAATATTTGGCCTTCTAGCTGTGTGTGGGACTTGTTCTATTAGTCCATCTATACTGACCTCCATCAGGTTGCAAACTGAATATAATTTTTTTCTGCATCTACCTCTGAAAAAATATTTGGGCTTCTAGCTGTGTGTGGGACTTGTTCTATTAGTCCATCTATACTGACCTCCATCACGTTGCAAATTGAATATAATTTTTCTCTGCATCTAGCTCTGAAAAAATATTTGGCCTTCTAGCAGTGTGTGGGACTTGTTCTATTAGTCCATCTATACTGACCTCCATCAGGTTGCAAATTCAAAATAATTTTTATCTGCATCTAGCTCTGAAAAAATATTTGGCCTTCTAGCAGTGTGTGGGATTGTTCTTGTTCTATTAGTCCATCTATACTGACCTCCATCAGGTTGCAAATTGAATAGAATATTTTTCTGCATCTAGCTCTGAAAAAATATTTGGCCTTCTAGCAGTGTGTGGGACTTGTTCTATTAGTCCATCTATACTGACCTCCATCACGTTGCAAATTTAATATAATTTTTTTCTGCATCTAGCTCTGAAAAAATATTTGGGCTTCTAGCAGTGTGTGGGACTTGTTCTTTTAGTCCATCTATACTGACCTCCATCAGGTTGCAAAATGAATATAATTTTTTTCTGCATCTAGCTCTGAAAAAATATTTGGGCTTCTAGCAGTGTGTGGGACTTGTTCTATTAGTCCATCTATACTGACCTCCATCAGGTTGCAAACTGAATATAATTTTTTTCTGCATCTACCTCTGAAAAAATATTTGGGCTTCTAGCAGTGTGTGGGACTTGTTCTATTAGTCCATCTATACTGACCGCCATCAGGTTGCAAACTGAATATAATTTTTTTCTGCATCTACCTCTGAAAAAAATATTTGGGCTTCTAGCTGTGTGTGGGACTTGTTCTATTAGTCCATCTATACTGACCTCCATCAGGTTGCAAATTGAATATAATATTTTGCTGCATCTAGCTCTGAAAAAATATTTGGCCTTCTAGCAGTGTGTGGGACTTGTTCTATTAGTCCATCTATACTGACCTCCATCAGGTTGCAAATTGAATAGAATATTTTTCTGCATCTAGCTCTGAAAAAATATTTGGCCTTCTAGCAGTGTGTGGGACTTGTTCTATTAGTCCATCTATACTGACCTCCATCACGTTGCAAATTTAATATAATTTTTTTCTGCATCTAGCTCTGAAAAAATATTTGGGCTTCTAGCAGTGTGTGGGACTTGTTCTATTAGTCCATCTATACTGACCTCCATCAGGTTGCAAAATGAATATAATTTTTTTCTGCATCTAGCTCTGAAAAAATATTTGGGCTTCTAGCAGTGTGTGGGACTTGTTCTATTAGTCCATCTATACTGACCTCCATCAGGTTGCAAACTGAATATAATTTTTTTCTGCATCTACCTCTGAAAAAATATTTGGGCTTCTAGCAGTGTGTGGGACTTGTTCTATTAGTCCATCTATACTGACCGCCATCAGGTTGCAAACTGAATATAATTTTTTTCTGCATCTATCTCTGAAAAAAATATTTGGGCTTCTAGCTGTGTGTGGGACTTGTTCTATTAGTCCATCTATACTGACCTCCATCAGGTTGCAAATTGAATATAATATTTTGCTGCATCTAGCTCTGAAAAAATATTTGGCCTTCTAGCAGTGTGTGGGACTTGTTCTATTAGTCCATCTATACTGACCTCCATCAGGTTGCAAACTGAATATAATTTTTTTCTGCATCTACCTCTGAAAAAATATTTGGGCTTCTAGCAGTGTGTGGGACTTGTTCTATTAGTCCATCTATACTGACCTCCATCAGGTTGCAAACTGAATATAATTTTTTTCTGCATCTAGCTCTGAAAAAATATTTGGGCTTCTAGCAGTGTGTGGGACTTGTTGTATTAGTCCATCTATACTGACCTCCATCTGGTTGCAAATTGAATATAATTTTTTCTGCATCTAGCTCAGAAAAAATATTTGGCCTTCTAGCAGTGTGTGGGACTTGTTCTATTAGTCCATCTATACTGACCTCCATCAGGTTGCAAACTGAATATAATTTTTTTCTGCATCTACCTCTGAAAAAATATTTGGGCTTCTAGCAATGTGTGGGACTTGTTCTATTAGTCCATCTATACTGACCTCCATCAGGTTGCAAACTGAATATAATTATTTTCTGCATCTAGCTCTGAAAAAATATTTGGCCTTCTAGCAGTGTGTGGGACTTGTTCTATTAGTCCATCTATACTGACCTCCATCAGGTTGCAAATTGAATATAAGTTTTTTCTGCATCTAGCTCTGAAAAAATATTTGGCCTTCTATCAGTGTGTGGGACTTGTTCTATTAGTCCATCTATACTGACCTCCATCAGGTTGCAAGCTGAATATTATTTTTTTCTGCATCTACCTCTGAAAAAATATTTGGGCTTCCAGCTGTGTGTGGGACTTGTTCTATTATTCCATCTATACTGACCTCCATCAGGTTGCAAATTGAATATAATATTTTTCTGCATCTAGCTCTGAAAAAATATTTGGCCTTCTAGCAGTGTGTGGGACTTGTTCTATTAGTCCATCTATACTGACCTCCATCAGGTTGCAAACTGAATATAATTTTTTTCTGCATCTACCTCTGAAAAAATATTTGGGCTTCTAGCTGTGTGTGGGACTTGTTCTATTAGTCCATCTATACTGACCTACATCAGGTTGCAAATTGAATATAAGTTTTTTCTGCATCTAGCTCTGAAAAAATATTTGGCCTTCTATCAGTGTGTGGGACTTGTTCTATTAGTCCATCTATACTGACCTCCATCAGGTTGCAAGCTGAATATTATTTTTTTCTGCATCTACCTCTGAAAAAATATTTGGGCTTCCAGCTGTGTGTGGGACTTGTTCTATTATTCCATCTATACTGACCTCCATCAGGTTGCAAATTGAATATAATATTTTTCTGCATCTAGCTCTGAAAAAATATTTGGCCTTCTAGCAGTGTGTGGGACTTGTTCTATTAGTCCATCTATACTGACCTCCATCAGGTTGCAAACTGAATATAATTTTTTTCTGCATCTACCTCTGAAAAAATATTTGGGCTTCTAGCTGTGTGTGGGACTTGTTCTATTAGTCCATCTATACTGACCTACATCAGGTTGCAAATTTAATATAATTTTTTTCTGCATCTAGCTCTGAAAAAATATTTGGCCTTCTAGCAGTGTGTGGGACTTGTTCTATTAGTCCATCTATACTGACCTCCATCAGATTGCAAATTGAATATAATTTTTTTCTGCATTTAGCTCTGAAAAAATATTTGGCCTTCTAGCTGTGTGTGGGACTTGTTCTATTAGTCCATCTATACTGACCTCCATCAGGTTGCAAACTGAATATAATTTTTTTCTGCATCTACCCCAGACAATAGTTTTGGCCTAATACCACAGTTTGGCCACTCAGCTCTGCTTGGTTCCCATCCATTGTTTTTTTGTGCAAACCACTCCAGAGTTGTGAATTAGTTAACCACCAAAATGAGTGGAAAAAGGCCTGCTGCTGGTGGAAAGGGGAATAGGCATGTTGGGAAGGGGAAAAAAGGTTGTGTCCGTGGAGTAGGTGTTAAAGCAACAGTAACATCTGCAGAAGAAAGACCATCTTCCAGCAAAACTAAAATGTCTACTTCTTTTAGCGGACAATGTGATAAGATCCCTTCCTTACGGCCACGCCAATCGCTGCAAATTCCAGATGAGGCACAAAAACAGCAGGTGCTTCAACGGATATCAAGTGCTCCTTTAAGTGGGCTCTCCTCCACATCAACTTCAACATCACAAATACTCCAGTCCTCAGAGGTGTCACCGCAATCGCACTTGCTTCCTCACAGCTCCCAAATCTCCAGCTGCCTGTCTGAGTATGAGGTAGAACAGATGGTTGAGTCTGCAGAGCTGTTTACTCATACTATAGCCTGGGAATCAGAGGTCGACTCCAGCGCTTCTGTGAATCCAGACGAGGAAATGATCTGCACTGATGCCCAGAATCTTTATGAGTCGGATCCAGAACCAGACGCAGAAGGTTCTGACCATAATGTAGACCCTCATTCCCAAACTGTAACTCCTGTTGGTGGAGACAATGAGGAAGACGATGATGAGACTCAAATACCTGATTGGAGCGACAACTTTAGTTTTTTGTCAGGGCAGGAACAGGTTGGCTCTGAGGACGACGGGTGTGATAACACACAGGGTGATGATGATGAGGTTGGAGATCCCACTTACTGTCAACCCACAGTCAGCCAATAGATGAGGTCAGCAGAGGAGGTGGAGCAGGATGCTAGTGACGACGAGGTCAGGTTGTGCCTTCCTGGACAGAGAAATAGTACTGGAAGCACGTCAACAACAGCATCCTCAAACACAACTCTACCTCTGACCACAAGTCGTGGTGGCTCTTCAGGTCGCATGGGTGCTAAGCCTTGCATAGCCTGGGCATTTTTTCAGATCGATAAAGATGACCCAACTCGTGTTATCTGTAACATTTGTCAACAAAAGCTAAGTAGAGGCCAAAAAATACATAGTTTGAGTACTTCATGCATGAACCGGCACATGGACATGAAGCATAAGTTGCAGTGGGAAGCTCACTGGGCTACAATGCGGCCTAGCCGGCCGGGCCAACCACCGTCTGCCCCATCTTGTGCATCTGCGGCCTCTTCATCCTCTGTGACAGGGGGGACAGCAGTCACACCTGTTTTGGGACGCAGACCTGCCACCTCTTTACCCGCAAAAGCCAGCGTGATTGGCAGGTCATCATTTTCTTTGGAGGTGGTAACACCAGCTGGTGTTGAGCGCTGTCCGACATCGATAGCACCACCTTTGGATCAAGGCAACCTAACATGTCCGCTTGCATCTTCCTCACAGACCGGCAGTTTGCCGGGGACACCCTTATCAACACCGACCCTGTCCAAGTCTTGCCGTCCCCACGAGTTGTGCGTCAATCCTCTTTATGTCAAAGTTCCTCCACTGCTTCTGCCTCCTCAACCTCCTCTCGGTCCTCTACCTGCACCCAAAGCCTGTCTGGTCATGCCACAAGCTTTCTAACTGCGCAGAAGGGATCCTGCACACCTCCTTACTATGCTGGCAGTTTGGCTCAACGTCATCAGGCGGTTTTTACTTTGAAATGTCTGGGAAATGTGAGTCACACAGCTGAGGAGTTGTGGTCAGCTCTGGAGAACCAATTTCATGAATGGTTGTCTCCACTGGACCTGAAACCAGGGAAGGCCGTGTGCGACAATGCTGCAAACCTGGGTGCGGCCCTTCGCCGGTGCAATGTCACACACGTGCCTTGTATGGCTCACGTGTTGAACCTGGTTGTCCAGCAATTTTTAGCTCACTATCCCGGACTAGATGGCCTTCTGCAGAGGGCACGGTCGCTGTGTGCTCACTTCCGCCGTTCACATCCCGCAGCTCAGCGACTTACATCTCTACAGAAGTCGTTGGGCCTGCCACTTCACCGGCTAAAATGCGATGTGCCTACCCGGTGGAATTCAACTCTGCACATGTTGCAGCGACTGTGGCAGCACCGACAAGCCCTGGTGCAATACGTTCTGACGTATTCAACAAGATCCAGAAGTGGGGCAAATCACGCTGGAGGAGTGGTCTCAGATCAGGGACCTATGCACCCTTCTGCACAGTTTTTGAAATGGCGACGAAGATGTTTAGTGCTGACGATGCCATTATCAGCATGACTATTCCGGTGATTTACATGCTGGAGCACATGTTAAACAGAATTCGGAGTCAGGTGGTGACACAAGAGGAGGTGGAGGAAGTAGAGGAGGAGGAGTTGTATGCGGAAGGGCTAACATCTGCAAGGTCCAGACAGTCGGCAGCACCAAGGCGGCAGGCATGTGAGGGTGGGGGAGATGGTTTTACCAGGGCGCATGGTAGCAGCCAAACTAGTGAGGAAGGTGCAGGAGCCCAGGAAGAAGTGGAGGACGAACTGATGGAAGACTCATCAGATGAGGGAGACCTTGATCACATTTCTGTTGTGCGAGGTTGGGGGGAGAGGACAGAGGAAGGAAGCATGATTGTTACCTCGCCACCAACACAACAGGGACTTGGTGCTCCTGGATGCGCAAGACACATGAGTGCCTTCTTGCTGCACTACCTGCAACATGACCCTCGAATTGGGAGAATTAGAAATAATCCTGACTACTGGGTTGCCACACTGTTAGATCCCCGGTACAAAAGTAAATTTGCAGAAATAATTCCTGCCATAGAAAGGGATGCACACATGCAGGAGTATCAGCAGAGACTGTTGCAGAATCTTACATGTGCTTTTCCACAAAACACCAGTGGTGCACGTAGTGAATCTCACAGTTCCAACTTGCCAACCATGGGACCGTCGAGTGTTCAGCACTCAAACCGTAACAGAAACACAGGTATCTTCTGGTAACATCAATTTTGCGGAATCATTTCACCACTTTTTTAGCTCATCCTTTGCAAGGCCACAGGAGACAAGAAGTCTGACACATAGTCAACGCCTAGAGACGATGGTACAGGAGTATCTCCAAGTAAACATTGAAGCCATGACTGTGTCACTGGACCCTTGCTCTTTTTGGGCTTCCAATCTGGATAAATGGCCGGAGCTCTCCACTTACGCCTTGGAGATCTTGTCATGCCCCGCAGCCAGCGTTCTGTCTGAACGTGTGTTCAGCGCTGCTGGTGGTGTGCTGACAGATAAGCGCACGCGGCTCTCCACTGATAATGTAGACAGACTCACGTTCATAAAGATGAACAAATCATGGATCTGAAACGACTTTTCTACCCCTGTGTCATCCTGGGGAGAGTAAAAGCTTGATGATTGGTTAAAATCACCTCACCAACCGTTTTAAGCTTTCAAATTACTAATCATGTTTATCTGTATCTTGGCTGGAAAATTATTTGGGCTTTGTAGCAGTGTGCAGCACTGATTCTATTAGGCCATCTATACTAAGCTCCACCAGATTTAAAATTACTAATCATGTTTATCTGTATCTTGGCTGGAAAATAATTTGGGCTTTGTAGCAGTGTGCAGTACTGATTCTATTAGGCCATCTATACTAAGCTCCACCAGATTTAAAATTAATAATAATTTTTAGCTGCATCTAGCCCGGAAAATAATTTTGGGGCTCCGAGATGCGCAAGACACATAAGTGCCTTCTTACTGCACTACCTGCAACATGACCCTCAGATTGTCAGAATTCGAAGTAATCCTGACTACTGGGTTGCCACACTCTTAGATCCCCCTCACTCTTCGATCAACCTTTTCATTTTAATAAAGACCAAAAAATGGTCATTTTTTAAATTATAAGCAATCTCTCTCCCCATGATTCCAGCCCAAAACATTACTCCACCTCCTCCTTGTTGGCGCTGTAGCCGTGTTTGCGTGGGGTGTCCATCAACCAGCCATCCTCCACTCCATCCATCTGGACCATCGAGCGTTGCACGGCACTCATCCGTGAACAAAACAGTTTTAAAATCAGTCTTCATGTAATGTTTGGCCCACTGGAGCCGTTTCTGCTTGTGTGCATTGGATAGAGGAGGTCAACAGGATGGCGGATGCACAGCTGCAAACCTCTGAAGGACCCTGCATCTTGTTGTTCGGGGGACGTTGGAGGCACCAGCAGCTTCAAAAACTTGTCTGCTGCTATGACAAGGCTTTTTTGCCGCTGCTCTTTTAACCTGACGTAATTGCCTGTAGGAAAGAGTCCTCAATTTGCCCTCATCAGCACGCACACGTGTGTACTGTGAATCAGCTACATACTTCTTGATTGCCAAGACACTTCATCCTGATCATCGCACAATGTTGATTGTAGTCATGCCTTGACCTAAACGCTCCACAATTTGTTGCTTCTCAGCAGCCGACACATCCTTTTTCTTTCCCATTTTGGCAGAAAATGTAGGCTGCTTAATAATGTGGGACAGCCTTCTTAAGTAGTCTTGCCGTTCATTGGACACACCTGCCAAACTAATTAGCACAGGTGTCTGCAATTGCTTACAGTGATATAAAGAGCCCTGACACACATCACCATCAATAAGTTTAACTGACAAACAAATTCTTCCCTTATCACTCCTAAACACTTTTTGCATAATAATTTGGAACACAGTGTACATGTGCTTTTCCACAAAACACCAGTGGTTCACGTAGTGAATCTTACAGTTCTAACTTGCCAACCGTGGTCTGTATGGAGTTGTTCAATAAAGGGCCCAAAATTAAGATAACATAGACGGGAGAGGTCTCTATGAATAGGAATTCCTAAGAATTTGATACCCTGTGAGGGCCAGGCAAAGGGAAAGTTGGACTGGATGGAATCCTGTATGGATTTGGGGAGGGAGACATCGAGGGCCTCAGACTTCGCTGTATTGATTTTAAAATTTGACCATGTAACAAAGTGATCTATTTCAGCAATAACAGCCTGCTGATGGATATATGTGATTGACATTATCAGCAAATGCCTCCCACCTCAATCCACCTAATATTGGGGTTATGGCGAATTGATGAGAGCAGGTGCTCCGTCACTAGGCTGTATAAGAGAGGGGACAGAGGACATCACTGCCTTGTCCCATTGGTGAATATGAAAGGTGATGAAAATGTTCTGACGCGCCCCCTGGGCCTTGGGACATCCGGAGCCGGACCCTTTTTGGTGGATGCTGGTGGTTGTAGTCTCCGTGGCGGCGACCCGGTTCCATGGCTCAGGGCGGTCAAACCAGTGGCGGAACTATTTATGTGGTTTTGATGTTTAAATGTCCGACTATGCCACCCGTGGATTGCAGTCAGAGTGAGCCGCCGCTGCAGGGCAGACCGCTGAGGCTGGTGTTGTGGGTGCAGCAGAGCGTAGGAGTATAGCCTCAGGGCAGTGTATGCGGAGGTTGGGGGTGATGGTGCAGGGCAGCAGCAGTAACGACACGGAGTCAGTGATGCAGTCCAGGGCCTTTACTCACAGTTCTTATTATCCAGACCACTTCTGCAGGTAACGGCTGCCCACGTCGTACTGTGCTCACCAGGTGAGGGGCTCAGACAACTCCCAGATAACTTTGGAGCGCTTCACAGGACCCCCTTTGTGTGTCCTTTGTCTGGCCTTTCTTACCAACCCTTCTGTCCGGCTGCCTCGGGCCTCCTCTTGGTAAACTTGGCGCCAGTTTCCCTGACCCTATGTGCTGCCCTCCTAGCGGGTGTAGCGAGGGGCTGCGCCACATAAAATGTCACAGCCTCCGGTTTCTAGCTGAGGGTCGTTTCCCGCCTCCACTAGTTTCGGGGACCGGTCTCCCCCTTTGGCCTGACCCCTCCACGCAGGTGGATTCGGGCGTGCGGTGGCGACTCGCCCGTCCACACCCCTGGGATCCCTTCGTTCCTCGTTCCTGGAGCCTTCTCCGCTCCTCTTCCTTCCTTCTCCCTCTTCCAGGCCTGGGCCTCTGTTTCTAGGCCAGCCTCTGGAGCAGAGCTCATGCAGAGCCCCTGCTCCCTGTCACTTCTGCTCAGACTTCTCTGCACTGAACTAAGATGGTGTCCACCTTTTATACTCCCTTCTCAATTCACCCAGGAACTGCTTCCTCCCTGCTCCTGCACTACAGGGTTCACCTTCCTCAGTATTCCCTCCCCCCACTCCAGCCAGGGACAGGGACTGTCGTGCCCATCTCAGGGGCATATTGGTCGCCCTGCCCCACGGCAATGTGGTGTAATGCATGCAGGTGTCGGGGTCCTGATCCACACTCCATCCTTACCTGAGAGTGAGATATCACACCTCTGGGTGAGGTGCAATACCTCTGCAGCAACCGAGCCCTCGGGGTGCTACAGTTCCATTTATCTTCAGCCTAGGTGACGCATTGCGATACAGGGCCGTGATTTTGGCTATAAAAGGGTCCCCTAGACCCCTACCCCAAGTTTTTAAGAGAATAATATATGGCGTGCCAGGAGACTCTATGGAATGCTTTCTCAGCATCCAACGAGAGTATCTAATTACAAATTTTTAACTGCATCTAGCCCAGGAAATACTTTGTGCCTAGTAGCAGTGTCTGCTAGTCAGCGGATTATCCCGGCTGTTAAGCAAGCTACACCACCTGTAGTTTGGACACTTAATTTTTTCAAAGGAAATGCTTCGGGACCACGGGATACTCAGTGAAGAGCATCAGGAGGCACCCCAAGGCATAGGGGCTGGGACTGGCGGTAGGACGCCTTGCAGTGGACAGCCGAGCTCGATCCTTATTAAAGCTTTTTAACTGCAGCAGCTTTAGTGGACGCTACTGGAGCTGGAATTACGCGGCTGCTGGCATGAGACTTGCCCTTCAATAGATCCATGTAAAAGGATTTAAAGTGTATTCATTCAAATTAGAGAGACAATTTAAATTAAAAAGCTTAGAGCTGCCTCCACCACAGGGGGGCTCGCTCGACCCACCAGCGGACAGGCACCAGTATTGGGAGAGGGGGGCTGGCCGTCAGGGTCCACCGCGGCTCTGGCACAAACGGAGGTGGCACGGGCAGGAACGGACTGGCCGTGTCGGCTTCTCACTTTTTGGATTTTAGAAGGGCATGACATGCCTATATCTGTGTCTCCCCCTCCTTTTACTCCTTCACCTCTTCTTTTCGCATGACTATATGTACTTGTCACTTTTCCATGTGTTAGTTATGTCTTCTGAGCAGTTTGTCAGCTTTTGGACACCTTTGAAGGTGTTTTCTATGTGTTTCTATATGTTTTTGTTTGCCTGCCATTGGTTTTAACGGTGTTCGAAGGTGTTCGACGAACAGTTCGCCGAACAGCAGGGGTGGATTAAGAGTAGCAAGGGCCCCGCCCCCCCCACCTGATTTATCATGTGACATGTCACATGATCCCCTGTGATAGATCATGTGATAGTTCACGGGAAATTAATTTGCCACAATATTAATTGTGCTGCCTCATCTGAGAGCAGCACAATATTGGGGCAGATACCCTGATTCCAGCGATGTGTCACTTTTTCAGCTGCTTGTTGTCATTTTGAGAAAATCACCATATTATCTGCTGCAGATCTAGCAGCTCTCTGAATGCTGCGTTCTGTATAGCCCCACCCACACCGCTGATTGGCAGCTTTCTGCTCATGCTCAGTGTACACAGAAATCTACTGATCAGTGATGGGGGTGGGGTCCTACAGAACTTACTAGTCATCTAGTGATAATTACCTTCAGACAAATCAATGATTTTATCAAAACAACACTAAGCAGCCCAGTAAGTGACACATTACTAGAATCAGTGCCTCTAACCCTACATTATGCTGCTCTCAGATTAGGTGGCAAAAACCTGATGACAGATTCCCTTTAAAGGAGCTGTAAACACAAAAAGGTTTGTATTAAAAAAAATACAAGCCATTTGTGAAATTAACTTTTTTTCATTGTTAATTCACATTAGACTGTATCTTCAACACTTTTGTCAGCAGGTCTTATTACAGACTCTGAATAGGCAGCTCTCTCCCTCTCCCTCAGCAGAAAGTCACAGCATGGTGAAAAAACAGGATCTTTTATGATTTTCTCATAATAAATAAAAAAGGACATGCAAGTCCTCCAAACTATTTTCCGTTTCTCTATAGGGGAGGTCCTAAATCTTTCTTGTTCTTTAGTTGATCACATGTCAAAAAGGCAAAGCATTTACTATGAACTCGCCTAAAAAAATATGCACTTGGAGAGTAATATCATCATCTGCATGTAAATATTCCTTGACTCTAAGGGCTCGCTCACACTGTCGTATAACACGGCTGAATGCTATGTGATGTTTTATCGGATAGGACTCGGCCCTATGTTATACTATGGGACAGTGCGATTATTGGCATGAGAAAATAATCTCATTCGATATTCGGACCATGTGCACCCATACAAGTCTATGGGTGCACGTAAAACATTAGACTGCACTCGGATGTCATCCAAGTGCAGTCCGATGAACACTCACAGAGACTATGGAGAAGATGGAGAAAGTAAGTTCTCCATCTTCTCCATATCTGTGCTGCGAGAGAATCGGATCACACTCAGTTGAAGCTCTGAGTTTGAGCCGAGTGTCATTAGCATAATTGGCCCTATTCTCTTGCATGAGAGAATATATGGCTTAGTGAGTGGACCCTAAAACTGAATAGTAGTGACGGACAGGCACCTCACAAGCGGGATCCATGTAGCTCTCAGATGTCGTGTAGGTAGGGCTTCATTCCATGGGGTAGGGCTTAATTTTAAGGTATATAAAAAAAATGGACTTCAAATAAAAATTAAATGAACACAAAAAGCACTAATTGAATTATTTTTTTCGTATTTATATTTGCAGCCCCTTTAAAAACCCTTTGAGGACCAAGGCACATATATGTCCCATAGTTTTAAACTGGAAAAAAATTTGATTGAATAAAATTTAAGGTCCTCGAAGGTTTAAGTAGGTCATAAATTCATATGAATACTTGCTCATACAATTTCACATGCCAAAAGATGAAGAAGAACAGAATCAAAAATATGACATTAAGTGGAGCACTTACAGGTATTCAAGGTGAAAGAGACCAGCAAAGGTATCGTCTCGAATGACAGTAAACGAGATAGAATTCAGCAAGCTGAAAATGAAGACAGCAGGTTAGAAGCGAACCAGACTTTATGGTGCTCAGAATTAGTCAAGCAGAATTTATTGACTGCTCTTGCAAAGCACTGAGACTCCCGCTGTGTATAGATGGCACCATGCGGCCTCCCGCTGTGTATAGATGGCGCCGTGCGGCCTCCCGCTGTGTATAGATGGCGCCGTGCGGCCTCCCGCTGTGTATAGATGGCGCCGTGCGGCCTCCCGCTGTGTATAGATGGCGCCGTGCGGACTCCCGCTGTGTATAGATGGCGCCGTGCGGCCTCCCGCTGTGTATAGATGGCTACGTGCGGCCTCCTGCTGAGTATACGTGTATAGATGGCTACGAGCGGCCTCCTGCTGAGTATAGATGCCGCATGGTGCTCCCCCCAGAGACTGCAGGAGGCCACACAGCGCCATCTATACTCAGCGGGAGACCGCACGTAGCCATCAATACACAGCAAGAGGCCGCACGGCGCCCCCCCAGAGACAGCAGGAGGCCGCACAGCGCAATCTATACTCAGCGGGAGGCCGCACGTAGCCATCTATACACAGCGGGAGGCCGCACGGCGCCCCCCCCAGAGACAGCAGGAGGCCGCACAGCGCCATCTATACTCAGCGGGAGGCCGCACATAGCCATCTATACACAGCGGGAGGCCGCACGGCACCCCCCCCAGAGACAGCAGGAGGCCGCACAGCACAATCTATACTCAGCGGGAGGCCGCACGTAGCCATCTATACACAGCGGGAGGCCGCACGGCGCCCCCCCCAGAGACAGCAGGAGGCCGCACAGCGCCATCTATACTCAGCGGGAGGCCGCACATAGCCATCTATACACAGCGGGAGGCCGCACGGCACCCCCCCCAGAGACAGCAGGAGGCCGCACAGCACAATCTATACTCAGCGGGAGGCCGCACGTAGCCATCTATACACAGCGGGAGGCCGCACGGCGCCCCCCCCAGAGACAGCAGGAGGCCGCACAGCGCCATCTATACTCAGCGGGAGGCCGCACATAGCCATCTATACACAGCGGGAGGCCGCACGGCACCCCCCCCAGAGACAGCAGGAGGCCGCACAGCACAATCTATACTCAGCGGGAGGCCGCACGTAGCCATCTATACACAGCGGGAGGCCGCACGGCGCCCCCCCCAGAGACAGCAGGAGGCCGCACAGCGCCATCTATACTCAGCGGGAGGCCGCACATAGCCATCTATACACAGCGGGAGGCCGCACGGCACCCCCCCCAGAGACAGCAGGAGGCCGCACAGCACAATCTATACTCAGCGGGAGGCCGCACGTAGCCATCTATACACAGCGGGAGGCCGCACGGCGCCCCCCCCAGAGACAGCAGGAGGCCGCACAGCGCCATCTATACTCAGCAGGGGGCCGCATGGCGCCATCAATACACGGCGGGGGGCCGCATGGCGCCATCTATACATAGCGGGGGGCCGCACGTAGCCATCTATACACAGCGGGGGGCCACACGTAGCCATCTATACAAAGCGGGGGGGCGCACGAAGCCATCTGAACACAGCGGGGGGCCACACATAGCCATCTGTACACAGTGGGGGGTCGCACGGCGCCCCCCCAGATACAGCAGGAGGCCGCACGGCGCCAATTATACTCAGCAGGAGGCCGCACGCAGTCACGCACACACACAAACATACACAGACATATACATACACGCATAAACACATTTGAAACACAAAAATACATATAAACAGACATGACACAATGATATCTGCCCACACACACACACACATACAGACATCACACAATGACATCTGCCCACACACACACACATACAAACAGACATCACACAATGACATCTGCCCACACACACACAAACAGACATCACACAATGACATCTGCCTACACACACACACACACACATACACACACAAACAGACATCACACAATGACATCTGCCTACACACACACACACAAACAGACATCACACAATGACATCTGCCTACACACACACACACAAACAGACATCACACAATGACATCTGCCTACACACACACAAACAGACATCACATAATGACATCTGCCTACACACACACACACAGACATCACACAATGACATCTGCCCACACACACACACACACAAACAGACATCACACAATGACATCTGCCCACACACACACACATACAAACAGACATCACACAATGACATCTGCCCACACACACACACACACAGACATCACACAATGACATCTGCCCACACACACACACAGACATCACACAATGACATCTGCCCACACACACACACAAACAGACATCACACAATGACATCTGCATACACACACACACAAACAGACATCACACAATGACATCTGCCTACACACACACACACACAAACAGACAGACATCACACAATGACATTTGCCCACACACACACACACAGACATCACACAAACAGACATCACACAATGACATCTGCCCACACACACACACATCACACAATGACATCTGCCCACACACACAAACAGACATCACACAATGACATCTACCCCCCCACACACAAACAGACATCACACAATGACATCTGCCTACACACACACATACACATCACACAATGACATCTGCCCACACACACACACACACATCACACAATGACATCTGCCCACACACACACACACAGACATACACACACAAACAGACATCACACAATGACATCTGCCCACACACACACATACACACACACATACATACATACACACACACACACACACACACACACACACTCACTCACACTCACACACTCACTCACCATCCCCCGGCTCGGCTCCAGTCCTCCTGGCTCCTGCTCCTCTCCCGTGGTAAGTAGCAGTGCAGGCCGGGCGCGCACTGCGTGACGTCACAGCTAGGAGACACGGCCGCGCACAGGGCCGTGTCTCCTAGCAGTGACGCGGCCGGGCCAGCACAGGGAAGTTAACTGCTGCAGTGCTGGCCCGGCCGATGAAGAAGTAGCGGCGGCTGCTGCTGGGGGAGCGGTATGAGGCCCCCCCTCCCTCCACTGCTACCGGTATGTGCCGCGGTGGCCCGCACATATAATGAGGGCAATCCGGCATTAGACACCCCGCCCGGAGCCGCGGGCCCTCTGCAGGCTCGGGGCCCCGGGCGGTCACCCGGATTGCCCTCATTATAATCCGCCTATGACGAACAGTTCGGCGAACACAAGGGTGTTCGACGAACCGAACCGAACTCGAACACTACGGGGGTGGCTCAACACTAATGGTGACGCTAATTATTGCGTTATTGCCGCTCACTATCTTGGTGGAGTCCTCAAAGTTTTGGAGGATATGTACATATGTCTGACATCCATGTCCACTCCTGAGGTCTTATGTGTGGAATGTGAACTGAATACCGATGGCCTTGTTGATGCTGGTAGTCAACAACTGCCCTCTTCTGCTCCCAAATCCTTCCCAACATCTGCAATGTACAGTTCCAACGCGTGGGGACATCACACACCAGTCGGTGAGCAGGAATCTGCAAACGCTGCTGAAACACTGCAAGGGCGGCGGAAGCTGTAGGTGACTTTCTAAAATGGGCTCACAGGCGGCATACTTTGACAAGCAGATCCGGCAGCTCCGGATAGGTTTTGTGAAACCGCTAAACCATGAGGTTAAGCACATGGGCCAGGTGAGCTCGCCTTGCCTCAGAGCCGCCACCAGGTTCCGGCCAGTGTCTCACACAACTATGCCTGGCTGTAGGGTCAGCAGTGTCAGCCACAGATCTGCCTGCTCCTTCAGAGCTGTCCACAACTCTTCATCGTTGTGTGGTTTGTCACCTACGCATATTACCTTCAGCACAGCCTGTTGCCATTTGGCCGAGGCAGTGCTGCAGTGCTTCCAGCTTGCGACTGATGTGCTCATTTCGGAGATGGATGCTGAGGAGGAGGAGGAGGTGCAGGAGCTGTAGAATGTGGGGGCATCCCTGATTGACCCAGGGCCTGCAATCCTCGGAGTCGGGAGGACGTGTTCCGTCCCAAGGTCCGACTGGGTCCCGGCTTCCACAATGTTAATCCAGTGTGCCGTCAGCGAGATGTACCGTCCCTGCCCACAAGCACTTGTCCACGTGTTCGTAGTTAGGTGGACTTTACCAGTAACTGCGTTGTTGAGGGCACGGCTAATATTGTGGGACACATGCTCGTGTAATGCGGGGACGGCACACTGGGAGAAATAGTGGCGGCTGAGGACTAAGTACTGAGGAACAGCCGCCATCAGGTTGCGGAAAGCTTCCGTCTCCATGAGCCTAAAAGGCAACATTTCGAGCGCAAGCAGTCTCAAAATGTGTCAATTCAGTAGTGAGGCCTGTGGGGCGTTGGCTGCGTATTTGCGCTTGCGTTTCAAGGACTGGGGTAGGGACAACTGAACGCTGCGCTGGGACAAGGACGTGGACGTGCTTGCTGATGGTGCTACTTGAGAGTGTGCAACGACAGGTGCAGGGCAGGAGGCATCTTTGCATGTGCCATAGACAGAAGATTGGTTTCCACGCACAACAGCGGAAGAAGCAGTGCTGCCACCCACAGACACTGTTCCTGGACCCTGGGGTTCGGCCCACTTTGTCTGATCATGCTGGTGGTGGTCAGACTGCTTTTTTGCTACCCCTGCTGATGCTGGAATGGCAGGTGGTGCAAATGGCCTTTTTGGGGTTATCGGCAGAGTCTTTCAAAAAACAACCAGACTCGTTAAGACCTAACAGTTGTACTGGCAACTTCCGTCGTGTTGATGTTACAGGAAATGGTTGCCCACCTTCTGTCTGCGGCCACCACACTGCTTCTTCCAGTCTTTTGTGGTGCTACACCTCCCTAACCCTGTGTGCTGCTGTCCTCGTTCTGTATGTCCCCCTGCCAGGTTGGGTCAATTACTATATCATCCACCACCTTGTCTTTCACTTCCGCACCCTGGTCCTTCTCCTGACTTTCTGGCAATTGTGTCTCATCATCATCCACCTCTTGTGACAGTTTCCCACCGTCGTCTTCGTGTGACCGTGGCTGCTCAAATATTTGGGCATCGCTACATGCGATCTCCTCTTGCCCCGCTTCAAGTGGACCTGGCGAGAGGCCCAAATCTAAAAAATGGAAAAGTGAACAGCTCTTCGGAGTGTCCAATTGTGGGATCAGTTGTCTCTGGGCACTCAGCAAGGTGGGAGGAAGGAGGATCAGGGTGAGGAATATGCGGTCCATACTCATGGTTACTGAGACTTGACCGCGTGGAAGACAGGGTGGTGGTGGTGGTGGCTAAGTGACTGGAAGCATTATCTGCTATCCAACCAATACATTTTTCACACTGCTTTGTGTTCAATAGTGATGTTCTTCGATCCCCTATTAATTGGGACAGGAAGGTCGAGCGAGAAGATGTGGGTGTTTGTTGTGGCACAATTTCAGCTAGCCCACGGCCTCGGCCTCATCCTCTGCATGCACCATTATCACCATTACGTCCACTTCCCCGTCCCTTGCCACGCGCTTTTGCCCATTTTAAATGGAGGACAATATTTTCCACATTCAGTACAAATGGCTGGATTTGAACTGGAAAACCACAGTTTTAATTTGCTGGCCTGTAGGTAACTATTTTTAACAGCGACCTCGTGTCAATAACTTTGCTGACACAGTGCAACAAAATTTCAACGGAGGCCAGAAATGGCAGAATTTTCAGCGCAATTATATGTGATCCGTGTGACAGACAAGTCACAGTTTTAAATAAATGGATTTTTAGCGCTGTAATATAGACAGGATCTGGCTGTATTCTGCAGTGCCAACAAGCAAATGGAGCAGAAAAGCAGTGTTCTCTGGATTGCTTTTTAAGCAAATAATCAGGATTAAGATCCCAAAAAAATTATTCCTGGCCCCTGATACCTATTTCTAGAAATATCTGTAAAACCACCAACAGACAGAACTGGAACTCTTTTTAATTTGAAAAGTACAAAAACACAAAAACACAAATACAAACAGTGTACAAGAACAACTAAAACCCCAGCAAAGTATAGTCCTAGAACCCCAGCGAGTCCAAGACTCTCCAGAATCCAGAGTCCAGCAAAATACATGCACTCAGAAATGTCCTTACTTTTCCAAGGACCCCCCCTGCAAGGGAAGACCTTACATACTCCTTACTTTACCTTTTCCTTTTTTAATATATCCTTTCAAAATACCCCCAAAATTCGCTCACATTCACACCCATTCACACCTAACCCCCTAACAAAAGGAAAACTAAAAAACCTGGCCCATCACCCAAAATAAGAGACAGGCCACCTGGCCAAAAAACGTAACACCTATACACACCTATACGCACGAAAAACCCTCTCTTTTTTTTTTTTTTCCCCACCACCATTTTTTAACACCCAAGGTCCCACGACAGTCTGTGGCCTTACCACAACAAGGTCCCACTAAAGTTTGTGGCCTATTTCACACAAAAAGGTCCTTTTGCCTTTTCCGGCATCCCGCAGGACGTCCAATTTTTCCCAAAAAACACCACAACCCCTCCCCTCTAAAGCCCCCCACCCAACCTAAACTAACCTCCCCCACACGCATCATAATACACATACCACTTAATATACATACAATAAACGATATGCAACATAACAGTACAATACACAACATAACAATATATCTAGACAACATAACAATTTACCCTAAGGAACTAGCTATAACCAAAATCAGACCCAAGTTTGGTGCTTGCAAGCCCTATATTCCGGTTTCAAATATCACAAAACAAAAGACTACAAGTGAGGGTGGAAGCTGGGTAGGGCACCTGTCCCTACCTGTACCTCACTGGCCCTCTCTACCAACCTAATACTAACTACCTGTCCCTGAAGACTGTTCCTATCTGTCCCTCCCTGACCCTACACAACTGTCTGACCCTACAAAATAAATATGAAATATAAAATATAGAAAGAGACTTACTCACCCTATCACAGACACACGGAACCTAACTCTCCCTAGGATGTTCATAATCGCCTCTTCCCGGGGGAGGGCTTTCTGATGGGTGGACACTAAACACCTTGCGTTCCACGTGTAGAACCTAGTCACTAAGCTAACTAAGAAAACAGTGTCCCGATCTTGGCCACCAAGGGACCTGAATGCCCCACAGGCCCACTCCGCATAGGAAAGGCCTACCAGCCTGGGCCAGCCAATGGAAGCACCCACCCTACTGTAGACCTCTGTATTAAAGGGACAATGAAGCAGGAAGTTCTCCATGCTTTCAAGCATGCCGCCACACTCCTCGCGGGGACAATCCCGGTCATCAGAGTTCCTGTACTTCAGGTTGTCCCTCACATACAGTCTCCCATGAAAGCAGCGCCAAGCCAAGTCCCAAAACTTCAAGGGGATCCGTTTAGAGTTTAATAACCCAGGCGCTACCTCTAGATCCCGGCTTGGGCAATCCTTGAGCACCAGGGGCTTCTGAAAGTGGGTCAACAGGACCCTATTGTCAAGTAACCGCCTTGACAAGGTCCTGATCTCCCACACTCCCAGACCCCACCAGTGGATCACCTTCAGAACCGGGGTAGCATTTGCCGGAAGATGCCCATGAGGCATTCGAAGGTCCTTCACCTGCCCTCCTGTCTCCCATTCCTGGAAGAAAGGCCGAAACCACCCCCTACAGGAGAATACCCATGGAGGAGCCCTCTCTAACCAGAGGTTGGCGATGTTTGCCTTAAAAAAGGTGTTTACTAGAAACACCACTGGGTGAACCATACACAACCCTCCTAGTCTCCTCGTGGGGTACGTGACCTCCCTCTTGATTAGGTTCAGCCTATTCCCCCACAATAGCTGGAAGAACAGACTGTAGACCCGTGTCCAAAGAGGTGCTGGCAAGATGCAGACACTGCCTAAGTATATTAATAAAGGGAGCAAATACCCTTTGGCCATGCTAACCCTTTCCCTCAGGGTCAAGCACCAACCCTTCCACTGATCCACCTTCTGGGCGGCGATCTTAAGTCTGCCCTCCCAGTTTTGTCCCCTGGGCCGAAACTGATGCCTAATATTTTTGCCGTGGCCTGTTGCCCTGGAAGGGTGTCCGGGAGATCAAAACTAGGATCTCCCCCTCTCAGCCAGAGACTCTCACACTTATCCCGGTTGATCATGGACCCGGATGCCCCCGAGTAGTGCTCCACCTCAGACATGACCCAATCTGCCTCCCCTCTCGAGGATACAAAAAGGGAAACATCATCGGCGTACGCCACTACCCTCAAGATGGCCTCTGGCTCCGCCAGGTCCATCCCGACTCCCAACAACGGTCCACGCTCCACCCTCCTTAAAAGGGGGTTGATCGCGAACACGTATAACAGTGGGCTCAAAGGACAGCCCTGGCGGACACCAGACTTCACCTCAAAAGGGTGTCCGACACAACCGTTCACGAACGGAAAAGTCTCTGCACTATTGTATAACACTCTCAACCAATCGACAAACCTCCCGGGCAGACCGTACCTCAGAAGGACGGACCAGAGGTACTCATGGTTACCCCGGTCAAAGGCTTTCGCCTGGTCTAAGGACAGCAAGTACCCCTTCCAGTGACCTGCCCTGCCATGCTCCATTGCCTCCTGGACACGGAGCACAGCAGTAAATGTACTGCGGCCTGGAACAGAGCAGTGCTGGGCCCCCGAAAGGAGCCGGGGTGCAAATTTCACCAACCGATTAAAAAGCACCTTTGCCAGAACCTTTCGGTCCGTATTGAGAAGCGCTATGGGACGCCAATTCTCAATACGGGACGAGTCTTTACCCTTTGACAGAATAATCAAGGCTGACTTCCTCATTGAGCTGGGCAGAGCGTCCGAGGAGAGACACTCATTAAACACCTCAGTCAAGAGGGGGACCAAGGAGTCCCTAAAAGACTTGTAAAACTCAGATGTTAAGCCATCCGGACCAGGCGGCTTTTTGGGCCGAAGCCCATCAATCGTCCGTCTCACTTCCTCTTCCCTGATTGCTTCTGCCAAAACATGAAGAGAGGGGTCATCCCCTGGCTCAGGGATGGTTTCAGCCAGGAAAGCCGACATCTCATTTCGATCAGGTTCCCTCCACCCCAAGAGGTGTGAGTAGAAGTATCTGACCTCCTCCAGGATCCCTGATTTGGATCTGTTCAGGGACCCCGTACTGTCGATCAGTCCTGTTACCACCTTAAAACTCACTGACATCCTGCAGTTCCTGTAAGGGTCTGGCGAGCGGTACCTCCCGAAATCTCTCTCAAAAACCAAGGATGTGTGCCTATCATACTGACACTCCTTGAGCAAGGTCTTCACCCTGGAGATTTCCTCACGGTCCCCTCCAGTCGAGACGAGCTGCTCGAGTTTCCTCCCCAGATCCCGATACAGGCGGTACCTGTAAAGGCCCCTGAGACGCGAGAGCTGATGGAAGAACCTTGCAACCCTTCTTTCGAAGATCTCCCACCACTCAGACTTAGTGCTACAGAGACCCAAGAGAGGTACCTGGCTCTGAAGAAATTCCTAAACGGATTGTCTTACATCCGCTTCTTCCAACAGGGATAAATTCAGCTTCCATAGGCCTCTCCTCATCCGGGGGGTCTCTGTAACATTCAAGGAAAATAAAATAAAACAGTGGTTGGAGAATTCCACCTCAACAGCGGACACTGCAGAAGAGACGGCTTCCTCCTTTAAAAAAAGCCTACCTATCCTAGACCTACTGCTACCCCTATGAAAGGTGAAGCCCCCGTGACCAGGGGTGTGCCGGATGCGGACATCCAACAGGCGAGCTTAGCTTGCTATGCTATTAAGAGTATTACTATCTAGAGATGAGCGTTGTTCTACTCGAACTGTTCGCCAATCTCAAATTCGAGCTGTTTTGGGCGGTGTTCGAGCCGTTCGGCGAACACGAACAATTTGAGAAAAATTCGGCTGTTCGAGGTTATGTTCGATAACTGTTCGTGCACCAAAATCATAACTGGATTTTTTCTCAGTAATGATGAAAATTAATGTTAATACACAGTTTGAGTGTACAGCGGGGTGGGTGGAGGGGCAGGGGATGGATCTCTGCAGGAACAATGAAGATCTCCATTTTTTTTTCTCTTTCCCGCATTTACAGTGGGGAGGTGCAATCTGTCAGCCTATCAGCAGCGCACACACGGAGCGAAGTGCTTTTTTTCACACAAGCAAGGGCATGTGTCATTGGCAGTGTATGTCACATGTCCTTGCCCTATAAGACCAAGCCATTTTCCCCGTCGCCACCATTTTCTCACTGCTGCAGCTGCGTGTTAGACGGCACCGCTGTTGCTGTGTGTGCTATACCTTGTTAATTTCAAGCCAATTTTCGCACAAATATACAGATAGCTTGGGAGTAGGGAATAGTTGTGATTGCAGTCCTTTTAAGGACTAGGTTACAGCATTTCCTACGACTTTTATCAGGCAGGTCTGTGCTCTTAAATAGATAGGTTGTGGGAGTAAAGACTAATTGTAATTGGAGTCCTTTTCAGGGCTAGGTTACATCAGTTCCTATCAGTTTTTGCCAGGCAGGTCTGTGCCAGTGCTGTGCAAGTTTTTTTCACAGCATTTGGCTGAATCTAGCAAAGCTAATCCTTTTTCGCCTATTGCAGAGTGTGTTAGTCAGTGGAGTAGCCTATCTGTGTTGCAAGATATACCACCTGTGTATAGAATACCAATTTTTTTACTGCACCTAGTGAAGTAAAATCTTTTGGGCATAGCATCATTCTATTAGTCCATCTATACTGACCTCCATCAGGTTGCAAACTGAATCTAATTTTTTTCTGCATCTAGCTCTGAAAAAATATTTGGCCTTCTAGCAGTGTGTGGGACTTGTTCTATTAGTCCACCTATACTGACCTCCATCAGGTTGCAAACTGAATATATTTTTTTCTGCATCTACCTCTGAAAAAATATTGGGCTTCTAGCTGTGTGTGGGACTTGTTGTATTAGTCCATCTATACTGACCTCCATCAGGTTGCAAACTGAATATATTTTTTTCTGCATCTACCTCTGAAAAAATATTGGGCTTCTAGCTGTGTGTGGGTCTTGTTCTATTAATCCATCTATACTGACCTCCATCAGGTTGCAAACTGAATATAATTTTTTTCTGCATCTAGCTCTGAAAAAATATTTGGCCTTCTAGTAGTGTGTCGGACTTTCTCTATTAGTCCATCTATACTGACCTCCATCAGGTTGCAAATTAAAAATAATTTTTATCTGCATCTACAGTACCTCTGAAAAAATATTTGGGCTTCTAGCTGTGTGTGGGACTTGTTGTATTAGTCCATCTATACTGACCTCCATCAGGTTGCAAACTGAATATAATTTTTTTCTGCATCTAGCTCTGAAAAAATATTTGGCCTTCTAGTAGTGTGTGGGACTTTCTCTGTTAGTCCATCTATACTGACCTCCATCAGGTTGCAAACTGAATATATTTTTTTCTGCATCTACCTCTGAAAAAATATTGGGCTTCTAGCTGTGTGTGGGTCTTGTTCTATTAATCCATCTATACTGACCTCCATCAGGTTGCAAACTGAATATAATTTTTTTCTGCATCTAGCTCTGAAAAAATATTTGGCCTTCTAGTAGTGTGTCGGACTTTCTCTATTAGTCCATCTATACTGACCTCCATCAGGTTGCAAATTAAAAATAATTTTTATCTGCATCTACAGTACCTCTGAAAAAATATTTGGGCTTCTAGCTGTGTGTGGGACTTGTTGTATTAGTCCATCTATACTGACCTCCATCAGGTTGCAAACTGAATATATTTTTTTCTGCATCTACCTCTGAAAAAATATTGGGCTTCTAGCTGTGTGTGGGACTTGTTGTATTAGTCCATCTATACTGACCTCCATCAGGTTGCAAACTGAATATATTTTTTTCTGCATCTACCTCTGAAAAAATATTGGGCTTCTAGCTGTGTGTGGGTCTTGTTCTATTAATCCATCTATACAGACCTCCATCAGGTTGCAAACTGAATATAATTTTTTTCTGCATCTAGCTCTGAAAAAATATTTGGCCTTCTAGCAGTGTGTGGGACTTGTTCTATTAGTCCACCTATACTGACCTCCATCAGGTTGCAAATTCAAAATAATTTTTTGTATGCATCTAGCTCTGAAAAAATATTTGGCCTTCTAGCAGTGTGTGGGACTTTCTCTGTTAGTCCATCTATACTGACCTCCATCAGGTTGCAAACTGAATATAATTTTTTTCTGCATCTAGCTCTGAAAAAATATTTGGCCTTCTAGTAGTGTGTGGGACTTTCTCTGTTAGTCCATCTATACTGACCTCCATCAGGTTGCAAACTGAATATATTTTTTTCTGCATCTACCTCTGAAAAATATTGGGCTTCTAGCTGTGTGTGGGTCTTGTTCTATTAATCCATCTATACTGACCTCCATCAGGTTGCAAACTGAATATAATTTTTTTCTGCATCTAGCTCTGAAAAAATATTTGGCCTTCTAGTAGTGTATCGGACTTTCTCTATTAGTCCATCTATACTGACCTCCATCAGGTTGCAAATTAAAAATAATTTTTATCTGCATCTACAGTACCTCTGAAAAAATATTTGGGCTTCTAGCTGTGTGTGGGACTTGTTGTATTAGTCCATCTATACTGACCTCCATCAGGTTGCAAACTGAATATATTTTTTTCTGCATCTACCTCTGAAAAAATATTGGGCTTCTAGCTGTGTGTGGGACTTGTTGTATTAGTCCATCTATACTGACCTCCATCAGGTTGCAAACTGAATATATTTTTTTCTGCATCTACCTCTGAAAAAATATTGGGCTTCTAGCTGTGTGTGGGTCTTGTTCTATTAATCCATCTATACAGACCTCCATCAGGTTGCAAACTGAATATAATTTTTTTCTGCATCTAGCTCTGAAAAAATATTTGGCCTTCTAGCAGTGTGTGGGACTTGTTCTATTAGTCCACCTATACTGACCTCCATCAGGTTGCAAATTCAAAATAATTTTTTGTGTGCATCTAGCTCTGAAAAAATATTTGGCCTTCTAGCAGTGTGTGGGACTTTCTCTGTTAGTCCATCTATACTGAACTCCATCAGGTTGCAAACTGAATCTAATTTTTTTCTGCATCTAGCTCTGAAAAAATATTTGGCCTTCTAGCAGTGTGTCGGACTTTCTCTATTAGTCCATCTATACTGACCTCCATCAGGTTGCAAATTAAAAATAATTTTTATCTGCATCTACAGTACCTCTGAAAAAATATTTGGGCTTCTAGCTGTGTGTGGGACTTGTTGTATTAGTCCATCTATACTGACCTCCATCAGGTTGCAAACTGAATATATTTTTTTCTGCATCTACCTCTGAAAAAATATTGGGCTTCTAGCTGTGTGTGGGTCTTGTTCTATTAATCCATCTATACAGACCTCCATCAGGTTGCAAACTGAATATAATTTTTTTCTGCATCTACCTCTGAAAAAATATTGGGCTTCTAGCTGTGTGTGGGACTTGTTGTATTAGTCCATCTATACTGACCTCCATCAGGTTGCAAACTGAATATATTTTTTTCTGCATCTACCTCTGAAAAAATATTGGGCTTCTAGCTGTGTGTGGGACTTGTTCTATTAATCCATCTATACAGACCTCCATCAGGTTGCAAACTGAATATATTTTTTTCTGCATCTACCTCTGAAAAAATATTGGGCTTCTAGCTGTGTGTGGGACTTGTTGTATTAGTCCATCTATACTGACCTCCATCAGGTTGCAAACTGAATATATTTTTTTCTGCATCTACCTCTGAAAAAATATTGGGCTTCTAGCTGTGTGTGGGACTTGTTGTATTAGTCCATCTATACTGACCTCCATCAGGTTGCAAATTGAATATAATTTTTTTCTGCATCTAACCCAGCCAATAGTTTTGGCCTAATACCACAGTTTGGCCACTCAGCTCTGCTCGGTTACCATCCATTGTTTTTTGTGCAAACAACTCCAGAGTTGTGAATTAGTTAACCACCAAAATGAGTGGAAAAAGGCCTGCTGCTGGTGGAAAGGGGATTAGGCGTGTTGAGAAGGGGAAAAAAGGTTGTGTCCGTGGGGTAGGTGTTAAAGCAACAGTAACATCTGCAGAAGAAAGACCATCTTCCAGCCAAACTAAAATGTCTACTTCTTTTAGCGGACAATGTGATAAGATCCCTTTCTTACGGCCACGCCAATCGCTACAAATTCCAGATGAGGCACAATAACAGCAGGTGCTTCAACGGATATCAAGTGCTCCTTTAAGTGGGCTCTCCTCACATCAACTTCAACATCACAAATACTCCAGTCCTCAAAGGTGTCACCCAAATCGCACTTGCTTCCTCACAGCTCCCAAATCTCCAGCTGCCCGTCTGAGTATGAGGTAGAACAGATGGTTGAGTCTGCAGAGCTGTTTACTCATACTATAGCCTGGGAATCAGAGGTCGACTCCAGCGCTTCTGTGAATCCAGACGAGGAAATGATCTGCACTGATGCCCAGAATCTTTATGAGTCGGATCCAGGACCAGACGCAGAAGGTTCTGACCATAATGTAGACCCTCATTCCCAAACTGTAACTCCTGTTGGTGGAGACAATGAGGAAGACGATGATAAGACTCAAATACCTGATTGGAGCGACAACTTTAGTTTTTTGTCAGGGCAGGAACAGGTTGGCTCTGAGGACGACGGGTGTGATAACACACAGGGTGATGATGATGAGGTTGGAGATCCCACTTACTGTCAACCCACAGTCAGCCAAGAGATGAGGTCAGCAGAGGAGGTGGAGGAAGATGCTAGTGACGACGAGGTCAGGTTGCGCCTTCCTGGACAGAGACGTAGTACTGGAAGCACATCAACAACTGCATCCTCAAACACAACTCTGCCTCTCACCACAAGTCGTGGTGGCTCTTCAGGTCGCATGGGTGCTAAGCCTTGCATAGCCTGGGCATTTTTTCAGATCGATAAAGATGACCCAACTCGTGTTATCTGTAACATTTGTCAGCAAAAGCTAAGTAGAGGCCAAAAAATACATAGTTTGAGTACTTCATGCATGAATCGGCACATGGACATGAAGCATAAGTTGCAGTGGGAAGCTCAGTGTGCTACAATGCGGCCTAGCCGGCCGGGCCAACCACCGTCTGCCATATCTTGTGCATCCGCGGCCTCTTCATCCTCTGTGACTGGGGGGACAGCAGTCACACCTGTTTTGGGGCGCAGAGCTGCCACCTCTTTACCCGCAACAGCCAGCGTGATTGGCAGGTCATCATTTTCTTTGGAGGTGGTAACACCAGCTGGTGTTGAGCGCTGTCCGACATCGATAGCACCACCTTTGGATCAAGGCAACCTAACATGTCCGCCTGCATCTTCCTCACAGACCGACAGTTTGCCGGGGACACCCTTATCAGCCCCGTCTAAGCACAATAGCCAGCCCTCGGTCCCTCAGATGTGGACAAGTAAAAGACCATTTCCTCCTAGCCATGAGAAAGCTAAGAGGTTGAATTTCACCATCTGCAAGCTCTTGGCTACAGAAATGCTGCCTTTCCGCCTGGTGGACACAGAGGATTTTCGAGACCTTATGTCCGTCGCAGTGCCCCAGTACCAGATGCCCAGTCGGCACTACTTCTCAAAGAAAGGTGTGCCTGCGCTCCACCAGCATGTCGCACACAACATCACCGCTTCTTTGAGAAACTCTGTGTGTGACAGGGTGCATTTCACCACAGACACTTGGACGAGTAGGCATGGACAGGGGCGTTACATGTCGCTGACTGGGCACTGGGTAACTATGGTGACAGCAGGACAAGGGGCTGCTGTCCAAGTCTTGCCGTCCCCACGAGTTGTGCGTCAATCCTCTTTATGTCAAAGTTCCTCAACTGCTTCTGCCTCCTCAACCTCCTCTCGGTCTTCCACCTGCACCCAAAGCCTGTCTGGTCATGCCACAAGCTTTCTAACTGCGCAGAAGGGATCCTGCACACCTCCTTACTATGCTGGCAGTAGGGCTCAACGTCATCAGGCGGTTTTTACTTTGAAATGTCTGGGAAATGTGAGTCACACAGCTGAGGAGTTGTGGTCAGCTCTGGAGAACCAATTTCATGAATGGCTGTCTCCACTGGACCTGAAACCAGGGAAGGCCGTGTGCGACAATGCTGCAAACCTGGGTGCGGCCCTTCGCCGGGGCAATGTCACACACGTGCCTTGTATGGCTCACGTGTTGAACCTGGTTGTCCAGCAATTTTTAGCCCACTATCCCAGACTAGATGGCCTTCTGCAGAGGGCACGGTCGCTGTGTGCTCACTTCCGCCGTTCGCATCCCGCAGCTCAGCGACTTACATCTCTACAGAAGTCGTTGGGCCTGCCACTTCACCGGCTAAAATGTGATGTGCCTACCCGGTGGAATTCAACTCTGCACATGTTGCAGCGACTGTGGCAGCACCGACAAGCCCTGGTGCAATACGTTCTGACGTATAGCCTGGGCCAACGAGATCCAGAGGTGGGGCAAATCACGCTGGAGGAGTGGTCTCAGATCAGGGACCTATGCACCCTTCTGCACAGTTTTGAAATGGCGAAGAAGATGTTTAGTGCTGATGATGCCATTATCAGCATGACTATTCCGGTGATTTACATGCTGGAGCACATGTTAAACAGAATTCGGAGTCAGGTGGTGGCACAAGAGGAGGTGGAGGAAGTAGAGGAGGAGGAGTTGTATGCGGAAGGGCTAACATCTGCAAGGTCCAGACGGTCGGCAGCACCAAGGCGGCAGGCATGTGAGGGTGGGGGAGATGGTTTTACCAGGGCGCATGGTAGCAGCCAAACTAGTGAGGAAGGTGCAGGAGCCCAGGAAGAAGTGGAGGACGAACTGATGGAAGACTCATCAGATGAGGGAGACCTTGATCACATTTCTGTTGTGCGAGGTTGGGGGGAGAGGACAGAGGAAGGAAGCATGATTGTTACCTCGCCACCAACACAACAGGGACTTGGTGCTCCTGGATGCGCAACACACATGAGTGCCTTCTTGCTGCACTACCTGCAACATGACCCTCGAATTGTGAGAATTAGAAATAATCCTGACTACTGGGTTGCCACACTGTTAGATCCCCGGTACAAAAGTAAATTTGCCGAAATTATTCCTGCCATAGAAAGGGATGCACGCATGCAGGAGTATCAGCAGAGACTGTTGCAGAATCTTACATGTGCTTTTCCACAAAACACCAGTGGTGCACGTAGTGAATCTCACAGTTCCAACTTGCCAACCGTGGGACCGTCAAGTGTTCAGCACTCAAACCGTAACAGAACCACAGTATCTGCTGGTAACATCAATTTTGCGGAATCATTTCACCACTTTTTTAGCCCATCCTTTGCAAGGCCACAGGAGACAAGAAGTCTGACACATAGTCAACGCCTAGAGACGATGGTACAGGAGTATCTCCAAGTAAACATTGAAGCCACGACTGTGTCACTGAACCCTTGCTCTTTTTGGGCTTCCAATCTGGATAAATGGCCGGAGCTCGCCACTTACGCCTTGGAGATCTTGTCATGCCCCACAGCCAGCGTTCTGTCTGAACGTGTGTTCAGCGCTGCTGGTGGTGTGCTGACAGATAAGCGCACGCGGCTCTCCACTGATAATGTAGACAGACTCACGTTCATAAAGATGAACAAATCATGGATCCGAAACGACTTTTCTACCCCTGTATCATCCTGGGGAGAGTAAAAGCTTGATGATTGGTTGAAATCACCCTACCAACCGTTTTAAGCTTTCAAATTACTAATCATGTTTATCTGTATCTTGACTGGAAAATAATTTGGGCTTTGTAGCAGTGTGCAGCACTGATCCTATTAGGCCATCTATAATAAGCTCCACCAGATTTAAAATTAAAAATAATTTTTAGCTGCATCTAGCCCGGAAAATAATTTTGGGGCTCCGAGATGCGCAAGACACATAAGTGCCTTCTTGCTGCACTACCTGCAGCATGACCCTCATATTGTCAGAATTCGAAGTAATCATGACTACTGGGTTGCCACACTCTTAGATCCCCCAAACTTTTCGATCAACCTTTTCATTTTAATAAAGACCAAAAAAATGGTCATTTTTGAAATTATAAGCATTAGCAGGTTGTTAGAAACTGAAATCAAACAGTTTTCAACTCAAAACTTTATTCTAGGTGATGTTACATTTTCACATAGGACCCCTTGTTCGAAAGGAGCTTCTGAACTCTCTCGTCCATTGAATTTGTCAGGTTTTGGATGGTTTCTACTTCAATTGTTTTGCATGAGGACAGAATACCCTCCCAGAGCTGTTGCTTAGATGTGAACTGCCTCCCGCCATCATAGACACTCCTTTTAATGATGCTCCAAAGGTTCTGAATGGGGTAGAGGTCAGGGGAGCATGGGGGTCACACCATAAGTTTGTCCCCTTTTATGCCCATATCAGCCAGAGATGCAGATGTTTTATGTGCAGCATGAGATGGTGCATTATCATGCAGAAAAATGATCTTGCTGTGAAATACACGGTTCTTCTTCTTGAACCATGGCAGGAAGTGCTGTTTGAGAAAATCCACATACATTATGGAGTTCATCTTTAGCGCCTTCAGGGATCCTAAAGGGGCCGACAATCTCTCTCCCCATGATTCCAGCCCAAAACATTACTCCACCTCCTCTTTGTTGGCGCTGTAGCCGTGTTTGCGTGGGGTGTCCATCAACCAGCCATCCTCCACTCCATCCATCTGGACCATCGAGCACTGCACGGCACTCATCCGTGAACAAAACAGTTTTGAAATCAGTCTTCATGTAATGTTTGGCCCACTGGAGCCGTTTCTGCTTGTGTGAAGTGGATAGAGGAGGTCGACAGGATGGCGTATGCACAGCTGCAAACCTCTGAAGGACCCTGCATCTTGTTGTTCGGGGGACGTTGGAGGCACAAGCAGCTTCAAAAACTTGTCTGCTGCTATGACAAGGCTTTTTTGCCGCTGCTCTTTCAACCTGATGTAATTGCCTGTAGGAAAGAGTCCTCAATTTGCCCTTATCAGCACGCACACGTGTGTACTGTGAATCAGCTACATACTTCTTGATTGCCAAGACACTTCATCCTGATCATCGCACAATGTTGATTGTAGTCATGCCTTGACCTAAACACTCCACAATTTGTTGCTTCTCAGCAGCCGACACATCCTTTTTCTTTCCCATTTTGGCAGAAAATGTAGGCTGCTTAATAATGTGAGAGAGCCTTCTTAAGTAGTCTTGCCTTTCATTGGACACACCTGCCAAACTAATTAGCACAGGTGTCTGCAATTGCTTACAGTGATATAAAGAGCCCTGACACACATCACCATCAATGAGTTTAACTGACAAACAAACAAATTCTTCCCTTATCACTCCTAAACACTTTTTGCATAATAATTTGGAACGCAGTGTACATGTGCTTTTACCACAAAACACCAGTGGTTCACGTAGTGAATCTTACAGTTCTAACTTGCCAACCGTGGTCTGTATGGAATTGTTCAATAAAGGGCCCAAAATTAAGATAACATAGATGGGAGAGGTCTCTATGAATAGGAATTCCTAAGTATTTGATACCCTGTGAGGGCCAGGCAAAGGGAAAGTTGGACTGGATGGAATCCTATATGGATTTGGGGAGGGAGACATCGAGGGCCTCAGACTTCGCTGCATTGATTTTAAAATTTTACCATGTAACAAAGTGATCTATTTCAGCCATAACAGCAGGGATGGATATATGTGATTGAGTGATATATACTAGGACATCATCAGCAAATAGAGAGCACTTGTACTCGGTGCCTCCCACCTCAATCCACATAATATTGGGGTTATGGCGAATTGATGAGAGCAGGTGCTCCGTCACTAGGATGTATAAGAGAGGGGACAGAGGACATCCCTGCCTTGTCCCATTGGTGATTGTGAAAGGTGATGAAAATGTTCTGACGCACCCCCTGGGCCTTGGGACACCCGGAGCCGGACCCTTTTTGGTGGATGCTGGTGGTTGTAGTCTTCGTGGCGGCGACCCGGTTCCGTGGCTCAGGGCGGTCAAACCAGTGGCGGAACTATTTATGTGGTTTTGATGTTTAAATGTCCGACTACGCCACCCGTGGATTGCGGTCAGAGTGAACCGCCGCTACAGGGCAGACCGCTGAGGCTGGTGTTGTGGGTGCAGCAGAGCGTAGCATAACTCCCCACGGGAGGAGTATAGCCTCAGGGCAGTGTATGCGGAGGATGGGGGTGATGGTGCAGGGCAGCAGCAGTAACGACACGGAGTCAGTGATGCAGTCCAGGGCCTTTACTCACAGTTCTTATTATCCAGACCACGTCTGCAGGTAACGGCTGCCCACGTCGTACTGTGCTCACCAGGTGAGGGGCTCAGACAACTCCCAGATAACTTTGGAGCACTTCACAGGACCCCCTTTGTGTGTCCTTTGTCTGGCCTTTCTTACCAACACTTCTGTCCGGCTGCCTCGGGCCTCCTCTTGGTAAACTTGGCGCCAGTTTCCCTGACCCTATGTGGTGCCTTCCTAGCGGGTGTAGCGAGGGGCTGCGCCACATAAAATGTCAGAGCCTCCGGTTTCTAGCTGAGGGTCGTTTCCTGCCTCCACTAGTTCGGGGACCGGTCTCCCCCTTTGGCCTGACCCCTCCACGCAGGTGGATTCGGGCGTGCGGTGGCGACTCGCCCGTCCGCACCCCTGGGATCCCTTCATTCCTCGTTCCTGGAGCCTTCTCCGCTCCTCTTCCTTCCTTCTCCCTCTTCCAGGCCTGGGCCTCTGTTACTAGGCCCGCCTCCGGAGCAGAGCTCATGCAGAGCCCCTGCTCCCTGCCACTTCTGCTCAGACTTCTCTGCACTGAACTAAGATGGTGCCCACCTTTTATACTCCCTTCTCAATGCACCCAGGAACTGCTTCCTCCCTGCTCCTGCACTACAGGGTTCCCCTTCCTCAGTGTTCCCTCCCCCCACTCCAGCCAGGGACAGGGACTGTCGTGCCCATCTCAGGGGCATATTGGTCGCCCTGCCCCACGGCAATGTGGTGTAATGCATGCAGGTGTCGGGTCCTGATCCACACTCCATCCTTACCTGAGAGTGAGATATCACACCTCTGGGTGAGGTGCAATACGTCTGTAGCAACCGAGCCCTCAGGGTGCTACAGTTCCATTTATCTTCAGCCTAGGTGATGTATTGCGATACAGGGCCGTGATTTTGGCTATAAAAGGGTCCCCTAGACCCCTACCCCAAGCTTTTTAAGAGAATCATATATGGCGTGCCAGGAGACTCTATGGAATGCTTTCTCAGCATCCAACGAGAGTATCTAATTACAAATTTTTAACTGCATCTAGCCCAGGAAATACTTTGTGCCTAGTAGCAGTGTCTGCTAGTCAGCGGATTATCCCGGCTGTTAAGCAAGCTACACCACCTGTAGTTTAGACACTTAATTTTTTCAAAGGAAATGCTTCGGGACCATGGGATACTTAGTGAAGAGCATCAGGAGGCACCCCAAGGCATAGGGGCTGGGACTGGCAGCAGGATGCCTTGCGGTGGACAGCCGAGCTCGATCCTTATAAAAGCTTTTTAACTGCAGCAGCTTTAGTGGACGCTACTGGAGCTGGAACTCTTTTTTTTTATTTTATATAAAAGTACAAAAACACAAAAACAAAACACAACTATAAACCACAAATACAAACATTATACAAGAAAAACAAAAAACCCCAGCAAGACATAGCCCAAATCCAAAAATTATATAGAGTCCAACAAACTAACACATGACACTTGACACGAAACACAAGACACAAAACGTCTTCGTTCTTTCCAAAAGACCCCCCAGCAAGGGAAGACCTTCCGTACCTACCAGCCAGGCCACGCCCTTAAGCGCACAAGACCCCTAACATCCGCAACATTCATACCTGCACATTCACACCTAACCCCAAAAAGGAAAACTAAATAACCGGCCCACCGCAAAAAATAAGAGATGGGCCACCTGGCCAAAACTAACACTCTACACACAATTTTTTTTTTTTTTCCCCCACCACCATTTTTAAACACCCAAGTTCCCACGAAAGTCTGTGGCCTCTTAACACCAACAAGGTCCCACGAAAGTTTGTGGCCATTTACGCGCAAAAAGGGTCCCTTTCCCGCATCCCGCAGGATGTCCATTTTTCTTTTTTTTTTTTTTATAAAAACACCCCTTCCCCCTCCCCCCTCGAAACCCCCCACCCAACCTAAAACTACATCCCCCCACGCGCAATACACATATTTATACATATAATACACATATACATACAATACACAACACAAAAAGTCTGTTTTAACACTTAGCAGTAACATGATAATTTCAAACCACAAAGAACCAACCATAAATCAAAAATCAGACCCAAGTTCAGTGCTTGCAAGCCCTATATTCCGATTCCAATACCGCAAAACAAAAAACTACAATGTGAGGGGAGCAGCCCACCACCAGGAAACTGGAGACTACAGAGGCTCTCACCCTAATCTAACACACAACACCCTGTCCCTCCCTATTAAAGAAAAGAAAAAAAACTGTCCCTAGTGCCCTACCAATCTTTCCCTACCTGTCCCTACCTGTCCCTCACTGACCCTCACTACCAACCTAATACTAAACTACCTATCCCTGATGACTGTCCCTGTCTGTCCCTCCCTGACCCTACACAACGACCTGACCCTACAAAAAAAAAATATAAAGTATAGAAGGAGATTATCTCACCCTATCACAGACACGCATAACCTAACTCTCCCTAGGGCACATTGAATGAGAACCCCCTCCATAGAAGGGAAGCCCTCCCTGCACCCAGCCTCTCATACTCCAGCGAGCGCACTTTTGCCAGGTCACCCAGGATGTTCCTAATCACCTCTTCCCGGGGAGGGCTTTCTGCTGGGTGGACACTAAGCACCGCGCGTTCCACGTGTAAAACCTAGTCACTAAGCTAACTAAGAAAACAGTGCCCCGATCTCGGCCACCCAGGGACCTGAATGCCCCATAGGCCCACTCCGCATAGGAAAGGCCTGCCAGCCTGGGCCAGCCAATGGAAGCACCCACCCTACTGTAGACCTCTGTATTAAAGGGACACCGAAGCAGGAAGTGCTCCATGCTCTCAAGCATGCCGCCACACTCCTCGCGGGGACAATCCCGGTCATCAGAGTTCCTGTACTTCAGGTTGTCCCTCACATACAGTCTCCCATGGAAGCAGCGCCAAGCCAAGTCCCAAAACTTCAAGGGGATCCCTTTAGAGTTCAATAACCCAAGCCCTACCTCCAGATCCCGGCTTGGGCAATCCTTGAGTGCCAGGGGCTTCTGAAAGTGGGTCAACAGGACCCTATTGTCAAGTAACCTCCTTGACAAGGTCCTGATCTCCCACACTCCCAGACCCCACCGACGGATCACCTTCAGAACCGGGGTAGCATAAGCCGGAAGATGCCCATGAGGCGTTCGAAGGTCCTTCACCTGCCCTCCTGTCTCCCATTCCTGGAAGAAAGGCCGAAACCACCCCCTACAGGAGAATACCCACGGAGGAGCCCTCTCTAACCAGAGGTTGGCGATGTTTGCCTTAATAAAGGTGTTTACTAGGAACACCACTGGGTTGACCATACCCAACCCTCCAAGTCTCCTCGTGCGGTACGTGACCTCCCTCCTGATTAGGTTCAGCCTATTCCCCCATAATAGTTGAAAGAACAGGCTGTAGACCCGTGTCCAAAGAGGCTCTGGCAAGATGCAGACACTGCCCAGGTATATTAGTAAAGGAAACAAATACCCTTTGGCCAGGCTAACCCTTTCCCTCAGGGTCAAGGACCAGCCCTTCCACTGATCCACCTTCTGGGCGGCAATCTTAAGTCTGCCCTCCCAGTTTTGCTGGGGGTAGTCCCCGGGCCGAAACTGATGCCTAGTATTTTTGCTGTGGCCTGAGGCCCTGGAAGAGTGTCCGGGAGATCAAAACTAGGATCTCCCCCTCCCAGCCAGAGACTTTCACACTTATCCCGGTTGATCATGGACCCGGATGCCACCGAGTAGCGCTCAACCTCAGACATGACCCAATCTGCCTCCCCTCTCGAGGTTACAAAAAGGGAAACGTCATCGGCGTACGCCACTACCCTCAAGGTGGCATCTGGCTCCACCTGGTCCATCCCGACTCCCACCAACGGTCCACGCTCCACCCTCCTTAGAAGGGGGTCAATCGCAAATACGTATAACAGTGGGCTCAGTGGACAGCCCTGGCGGACACCAGACTTCACCTCAAAAGGGTGTCCGACACAACCGTTCACAAGTGGAAAAGTCTCTGCCCCATTGTATAAAACTCTCAACCAATCAAACGTACCTCAGAAGGACGGACCAGAGGTACTCGTGGTTAACCCGGTCAAAGGCTTTCGCCTGGTCTAAGGACAGCAAGTACCCCTTCCAGTGACCTGACCTGCTCTGCTCCACTGCCTCTCGGACACCGAGCACAGCACTAAATGTGCTGCGGCCTGGAACAGAGCAGTGCTGGGCCCCCGAAAGGAGCCGGGGTGCAAATTTCACCAACCGATTAAAAAGCACCTTTGCCAGAACCTTTCGGTCCGTATTGAGAAGCGCTATGGGACGCCAATTCTCAATACGTGACGAGTCTTTACCCTTTGACAGAATAATCAGGGCTGACTTCCTCATTGAACTGGGCAGAGCGTCCGAGGAGAGACACTCATTAACACCTCAGTCAAGAGGGGGACCAAGGAGTCCCTAAAAGTCTTGTAAAACTCGGATGTTAAGCCATCTGGACCAGGCGACTTTTTGGGCCGGAGCCCATCAACCGCCCGTCTCACTTCCTCTTCCCTGATTGCTTCCACCAAAACATGAAGAGAGGGGTCATCCCCTGGCTCAGGGATGGTTTCAGCCAGGAAAGCCGACATCTCATCCCGATCAGGTTCCCTCCCCCCCAAGAGGTGCGAGTAGAAGGATCTGACCACCTCCAGGATCCCTGATTTGGATCTGTTCAGGGACCCCGTACTGTCGATCAGTCCTGTTACCACCTTACAACTCACTGACATCCTGCAGTTCCTGTAAGGGTCGGGCGAGCGGTACCTCCCAAAATCCCTCTCAAAAACCAAGGATGTGTGCCTATCATACTGGCACCCCTTGAGCAAGGCCTTCACCCTAGAGACTTCCTCACGGTCCCCTCCAGTCGAGACGAGCTGCTCGAGTTTCCTCCCCAGATCCCGATACAGGCGGTGCCTGTTCAGGCACCTGAGGCTCGAGAGCTGACGGAAGAACCTTGCAACCCTTCTTTTGAAGATCTCCCACCACTCAGACTTAGTACTACAGAGACCCAAGAGAGGTACCTGGCTCTGAAGAAATTCCTCAAAGGATTGTCTTACATCAGCTTCTTCCAACAGGGACGAATTCAGCTTCCACAGGCCTCTCCCCATCTGGGGGGTCTCTGTAACATTCAAGGAAAAGAAAATGAAACAGTGATCGGAGAATTCCACCTCCACAGTGGACACTGCAGAAGAGACGGCCTCCTCCTTTAAATAAAACCTATCTATCCTAGACCTACTGCTACCCCTATGAAAGGTGAAACCCCCGTGACCTGGGGTGTGCCGGATGTGGACATCCACCAGGCGAGCTTCACTTGCTATGCTATTCAGGGCTATGCTATCATAAGCCAGCCGGTCTCCGGGGCCTCCCCTATCACGGGATCTAGTTACAGTGTTAAAATCCCCACCGAAGACCACCTGCCGGCTTGTAAAAAGATAGGGCTTGACCTTCAGGAAGAGACATTTACGGTCCCACTTAGATTGCGGGCCGTAGATATTAATGAGCCGGAGCTCCTGTCCCCTCATGAAGACGTCAAGAACCAAGCACCTCCCCATTTCTACCTCAATCACCCGTCTGCATTCCACCAAAGCGGCCTTAAAAAGGACCGCTACCCCGCTATACGGCTCGGCCGCAAGAGACCAGTATGAGGGCCCACACCTCCACTCCCTCTTTGCTTTATAAATGGCCCCCATGTCCGTTAGTCTGGTCTCCTGCAAAAATAAAATGTCAGCCTCAACTCGGGTGAAAAAATCAAAGGCCGTAAATCTGGCCGCATCTGACTTTATACTGGCGACATTAATCGACGCCAGAGTCAACGGGGTAGGTTCTGCCATCATGGGTGATTGAGTTAGATGGCCTTTTTTTTCACCATACTCCCCTTATTCCTCTCGCTGTCTGAGGAGGAGCCCGAGTCACCCCTCCTCTTTAGGGATACTGAGGTGTCCATGTCCACCCCTCCAGCATCGGACACCTCCTTCCCAGTACAGGTTTCCTCGCCTCTAGACCCCGGGGCAGTCCCCCCCAGGTGAAACAGAGTCCCCTGGAGGACGGACCCCGCCGCCCCCTGAAGGCAGCTCAGATGTTATCTTCGGCTCCTTACCCCCGACCTCCGACACAGCAGAGTCATCGAGGACTTGGAACCGATTGGAGAGGGGGATCAGAGGGGAGCCGGTAAGCCCTTCCGTAGGCACCGTAGCAGTCGGGGGGGTGGCTTTAGACTTTTTTGCCCTCCTCCTGTTCTTCTTCCTCCGACTACTGGTACTTTTGTCACCCGATTTTTTTGGGGGCTGCTCCACCACCTCCTCATCCAGACTTTCATACTGGGAGGAGTTATCAGAAGCAGCCGCCTCCTCCCTCTCCATCCTCCTGATCTCCTCACTCACTGCCTTCTCCCCCAGAGCCTCAGAGGCTCCGGATGCAGCCTCTGGGGAGGGGACAGTCATCACCCCAGTCGCCTGAGGTTTATCCTGCCCCCTGTCCCTTCGGCGCCTCACCTGCTGCCACTGGTGGGCAGGTGTATTTGCCTCGCCTTTCCTTCCTGACCCCTCAGGTCCCCTCTCGCCCCCACCTCCAGTTCCAGCAGAGGATGCACCACTGGGGACCCCCCCACGTCTCTCCCCCACCTGACCAGAGATGGTGTTGGAAAAGGAACGGGGGCAGCGGATATACTGGTGACCTACATCACCACACAGCTGTCACCTAATGTCACCACAGGCCGCGGCCAGGTGACCTACCCCGCCACACAAGGCACATTTCTGCACCTTGTAGCCCGCGCTGAAGTGGTGGGGGTCACCGGACCTGTGGCAGACCTTTGGTTGCCCCTGGTAGAAGATCAGGATCCTGTCCCTCCCCAGGAATGCCAAGGAGGGGATGTGAGTGACAGTACCACCTGAAACCTTCAACTTCATCATGAAGGTCCAACCCCCCGACCAAGTGCCAAACTCGTCCCTGTTCTTTTTTGGGACCTCCGTGACTTCCCCATAGCGAGAAAGCCACGTCATGATATCGATCCCCGAGAGTGACTCGTTATTGGTCAGAACAGTCACCCTCTTTACGCCATTTTTGCGAGACACCGCCTGCACGGCAAAGTCTCGGGAGCCGGGCCCCCCTTCACCAGTTTGAAATTCGACCAGAAAAGCTCTAAGCCCTCCGGCCGAAGAAAACTGATGTCGAAGATGGAGGTACCTAAAGGATTGATCAGGGCAAAGATGTCAACCGCCCTGAAATCCATCTTCAGGAGGAGCTCCACGACCTTCGCTCTAGGCGGGCAAGCTTCACTGCCCCTCCACCGAAGATGGACCACATTCCTCCTGGCCACTCATTGCCCGGCTGTCGGGAGGGACCAAACCGTTCCCCCCTCCCTTTTGTCTTGGAAGGAAGCCAGGCTGTGCCTGTCCAGCCAAAAGGCCATGTCCACCTCTCTTCCCTCTACCATGATCATCTGTTCTCCCTTCTTGAGAGCCTCCAGAAAATGGCGTCGCAAGTCACCATCCTTGAGATCCAGAGGTGAGGAAACCCCCCGAGAGGACCCCGGCCACTACCCCCGCAAAACTCCGGGGGTTCGCGGCCGGGTGGGCAGATGAACCAGCCCCCTCCCCATGCTCCCCGCTACCAACAGACACTCCATTCACGGCCCCTACTGCAGACACACCGCCATTTGCATCCTCAACCATAGACACATCCATACCCACACCATCTCCATTTGTGTCCAAAATCACCCCACTTGCCCGGCTCTCAATCCCATGCGCACTGGGGTTGGGGTTTTCTTTCTTTTGGGTACACTTTTTATGCACCATTACACTATTATCAGTGTTCATATTACCGGTGTTATTGGTACTATTAGTACCGCCACCTACTGGTGGCGTCTTCCCTGCCAGGGGGTTCTGCACACTGAGCGCTGCTGGCCCTTTAAGGACCACACTGCATGTCTTAAGGAGCGCAGCACCACTGCTCCCAGCACTCCTGGAACTTCCAGCCTTACTGGCAGGAAGAGAGCCAGGTGTAGCTCCTCCTCCTCCTCCAACACCATCCAGCCCTGCTGCAGCACTCTTGGAGACCCACACTGCCGGAGCCCCTGCCCCAGGTAAGCCCCCAGACACAGGGGACCCCGACAGGCAGACCCCCCCATCAGCCACAGCTGCAGCCCCCCCGCTGGTATTAACCGCAGCTATAGTCTCTGTTGCTCCAGGAGCTGCCACCAGCGTCGGGGCTAAGCCCCGCCCTGGGTGTAGCCACGCCCCCATGGGGGATTGGCCACGCCTGGGAAGCCACGCCCCCAGTGCCCGACAACACAGCACAGCTCTCTGGAGCTACTCCCCCACGGGCGGACCCCGCCCGGGAAGCCACACCCCCTGCACCCGGCTGCACGGTGCGGCCCTCTGAGGCCACTCCCACATAAGCAGGGGACCCCAGGGAGGCCACGCCCCCCCAAACTGGCCACGCCAGGACCCCCAAAGCCGACCCGGAGCCGGGTCTACTCTCAGGGGTCCCTGGTCCAGCAGCACCAGTTCCCAGGGGCACAGCACTCCCTAGCGTCACACCCCTGGCCACAAAGAGCTTGGCCACGGCAACTCCGGCGGCCGGCCCCAGGCTAGGCCACTCCCCATCAGTGTCCACCAGCGGTGGAGCCCCCAGCGCCGACCCATTACTGGGCCCCTGCGTCGGGGACCCCGACTTTGCTGTGGACCTCGCCAGGGGAGAAAGCCCCACCACCTTCTTATTATGAGCCAGCTCTGCCTTGCCAGGTGCTTTACCAGGTGCCTGGGTTCCCAAAAGACCCAGACACCCCAGCACACGCCGCCGGATATGCGGCCCCTTCTGCCCAAGTGCTGCCAGCAGTGCAGGTGGCAGCGGCAGTTACGCTCATCACCCCCCGCATGCCAGCAGGCACACCAGGTGCCAGGCCAGCCCCTCTCTCATAGGGGACCCAGCCTGAGCACCTCCACTGGTTTTGCCCACCGCCGGGCAGCCCTCCGTGCCATATTCCATGTCAGATACATCCGACACACCACCTTCATTATTACAAACAGAGGCAGCGCTCTGCGTGCCATGGCCTACAGTCTCCCCGCTCCCTCGCTGCGGACCCTCAACAGAGCCCGAGCCGGGATGGGTAGCGGGTGCCGCACAACGGGACTGGGGGGCCCCAGAGAGGGGGACATACACAAATTTATGTGCTACCGATGTTTTCTTTTTCTTAGCTTTATTTTTCTTCCTCTTCATCCCCTCCCGGTTGCCTCGTCCTCGCAGATCTCGTCCCCGAACGTCAGATGGTTAAAACGTACCGGGCACTCGATCTGCCTGATCTGATTCATGACGAGGCAGCCTCCCTCACTACTACTACCGCCATCCTCATCCTCTCCTTCACTCCCGCTGCCCTCTGAATGGCTAGAATCAGACGGGAGAGCCATCTGCTCAGGGGCTATCCCGCTATGCGATGCCTGGAGATGGCGGGTAGGGTGTGACCTCCTCCCTGCAGTCCTCTTCCTCCTCCTCCACCATCACCACCTGGCTGGAGCTCCGTGACCCCTCCAGAGATCCACCGGCTATGGCTCTGAACCAGTCATCGTTTTCAAGTTTCTCCCAGAATGGCCCGCTTCCGGCCAGGATGGCACACCGCCGGCTCTCCACCTCCTGAATGGCCTTCTTGATCTTTCTGACTGCGGTGGATAGCTCAGGCTTTTTGCTGCTAGAGGCCCTGACGGACCTCTCCTGAGCTTCCCTCAACTCCCCCCAGAGGGATTTTAGCTTCTTTGAGGCGTCCTCATACTCGTAGAGGTGCGCATGGATGCGGGAGCCAGTGGACTCCTTCGCCACCTTGGTACCCCACTCAAGGGGCACCGATGCAGCCCCCCTGCTCGTACTCGACTTACCTCCGGGGGGAGGAGCCGCCATGGCCATGGCCTCGGGGGTACTTCTGGTCTTCATGCCAGATCCCTTGCCTTGTCCGGACCTGACCATCCAAGCTGGGATGGTATTCCTCCCGCCCCCCGCCGGCTTGGACCGGGGGGCAGGAGCCGACGGCCCAGCCCCGGAGGCCAATCCACAAGCAAGCCTGCTTTGCTGGGAAGGGGGCAGACAAAAAGTCCCAGATGGAAAAAACCTCCCTTCCCAGGAGCTCTCTCCACACACCAAACACAGCCCTTGCAGCTCACAGCAGGCTCCACCTCCACCTAGAATCATAGAATCATAGAATGGTATAGTTGGAAGGGACCTCCTGGGTCATCTGGTCCAACCCTCTGCTCAAAGCAGGATTCACTAAATCATCTCAGATAGATGTCTGTCCAGCCTCTGTTTGAAGACATCCATTGAAGGAGAACACATCACCTCTCGTGGCAGCCTGTTCCACTCATTGATCACCCTAACTGTCAAAAAGTTTTTTCTAATATCTAATCTGTGTCTCCTCCCATTCAGTTTCATCCCATTGCTTCTAGTCTTTCCTTGTGCAAATGAGAATAAAGATGATCCTTCTACAATGTGACAGTCCTTGAGATATTTGTAGACAGCTATTAAGTCTCCTCTCAGTCTTCTTTTTTGCAAGCTAAACATTCCCAAATCCTGTAACCGTTCCTCATAGGACATGGTTTGCAGACCGGTCACCATTCTGGTCGCTCTTCTCTGAACTTGCTCCAGTTTGTCAATGTCTTTTTTTAAAATGTGGTGCCCAAAACTGGACACAGTATTCCAGATGAGGTCTGACCAAAGAGGAGTAAAGTGCGATAATGACTTCACATGATCTAGACTGTATGCTTCTGTTAATACATCCCAGAATTGTATTTGCCTTTTTTGCTGCTGCATTACACTGTTGACTCATGTTCAGTCGATGATCTATTAATATACCTAAGTCTTTTTCACATGTACTGTTGCTTAGCTCTATTCCTCCCATTCTGTATATGCTTTTTTTCATTTTTATTGCCCAGATGTAGTACTTTACATTTTTCCCTGTTAAAAACCATTCTGTTAGTTGCTGCCAACTGCTCCAGTTTATTTAGGTCTATTTGAAGCCTCTCTCTCTCTCTTCTCTAGTGTTAGTTATCCCTCCTAGCTTTGTGTCATCAGCAAATTTAATCAGTTTACCCTCAATTCCTTCATCTAAATCATTTATAAAGATGTTGAACAATACAGGTCTCAGGACAGAGACCTGTGGTACCCCACTTGAGACATTCATCCAACTGGATGTGAAGCCATGTATGGCCACTCTTTAAGTCCAATCACTAAGCCATTTATGAATCCACCTAACAGTTGCTTTGTCCATTCCATACTTGGTAATATTTTCAATAAGGATGGTGTGAGATACTTTGTCAAATGCTTTGCTGAAGTCAAGATATACTATATCTACAGCATTTCCCTGATCCACCCAGTCAGTGATTCTGTCATAAAAGGAAATTAAGTTAGTCTGACATGACTTGTTAGTTAGAAACCCATGCTGACTCTGGTTAATCACTTCATTTTTATCCAGGTACTTACATACATGTTATTTAATAATTTGTTGAAAGATCTTTCCTGGTATAGAAGTCAGACTCACCGGCCTATAGTTCCCTGGGTCCACCTTCTTCCCCTTTTTGAAGATAGGAACAACATTTGCTCTTCTCCAGTGTTTTGGGACTTCTCCTGTTTGCCAAGAATTTTCAAAGATTATGGAGAGTGGTTCTAAAATTTCTTCTATGATCTCCTTCAGTACTCTGGGGTGTAATTCATCTGGACCTGGAGACTTGAACTCATTTATGTTAGCTAAATATTCCCTCACAGTCTTTCTGTTTACAGATAACCTGGATTCTTCTATTAATTTAATAGGACAGTGAAGATCAGTTGATGTTACCTTTTCTTTCTGTCTGGAGTTGCAGTAGACAGAACTGGAATGGAGCCTATTGCTATATGCACTGTAGTCTGCCACATACACTGCCGGCCTGCGTAGCACTGATATCTATGCAGCTGGATTAGTCATCAGAAGGACTGTTAGTTGAGATGGATATGTGTAGAATATGTTATGGTATACGTACACTAACTATGAAGAAGTAAATGTCTCCATAGCTAAGCAGCACCTCTCCCTATACTGCCTGATTCCAGAGTAGGCTGTGACGAGCATGGCGGCACCAGGTCTGATATAGACCTGATGACGCTGTGCGGCATTCCAATCACTTTAATGCCACAACCAACATGGCTGCGACATTACAGTGTGTGGCAGACAATCCCTGCATGTTCATTGGCGCTCTACAAAGCGCCAAACATGCAGGGAGGGGACCCAAGCTGCAACCCCGGAAATACTCGGCGAGTGCCGAGCATCTCGAGCAGTGAGATGCTCGGGCGGGCACAGAGCAGTAGCGAGCATGCTCGCTCATCACTATTGCTTACCGATGAAGCAAGGTTTAGTTTTAAAAAAGATAAAAACATTTTTACTGAAACACTTCAAACAGAGCTTTAACACTTGATAACATGCATGATACTTCTAATACATTTCTTCTGCATTAGGCATACTTCTTTCTAGTTGCATACAGCAACTAGGAGAGTGACAGAGTACTTCTAAGCTTTCTGCCCTAGCCTTCAGTTCCTTTCTCCTCCATTATAATGAGCGCCCTGTGTTCCTTCCTGGATGGAAAAACCTGAAGAGATAAGAATAAGTGGTTCCTCTGTGCTGCTTATGAAAATAAAGCGAATAATCCAGGAGACTCAAAACTCAGTGCGGTTTTATTATCTATGCATTTCGAAGTCATTCGACTTCTTCATCAGTATACAAACCACAGTAAGCTTATGCGTAGGAGCATCTTATTCTTATCTCTTCTGGATATCTATGATTTTAAACCCATGGATCTGCAGTGGCTGATTTTCTCAAAACTCTATATTTGTTGTATATCATACAACTGAATCAGGTGAGCACTTCCCTGCCTTCTACTCTATTGCAATTATTAGATAAAACTTTATTTGCACTTTTTGCTAACCAGTTTCATTTCACTACTATTCCTGGACGGAATAGTATTTTCTAAACCTCTGGAACTGTTTTACACATTGTTTCTTAGCCCACTTCTTACTAGGTGCCTTGTAGAATTACGCCTCCCTCAGCTATGCTAATTGCTACGGCAGGTACTCACTGATGGTAGAAAGGAAACTTCTTATTACTTTTCCTTCAATCTCGGCCCTCTGGCCCTCTATGTAGTTAGTTGAGATAGAGAGAGGACATGATGTTGAAAACTGTGGCCAGACAGTCACTGGTGTTCTGTAGTAGCAGGGATAAGGTCTGGGGATGAAGTATATAGTTGTGTGTCATCAGCATAAAAATGGCACTGAAAGCCAAATTTGCCGATGGTCTGTCCAATTGGGGCCGTGTAGACAGAGAAGAGAAGTGGGCCAAGGACTGAATCCTGAGGGACCCCAATAGCGAGAGGGAGAGGAGAAGAATTGGAGCCAGAGAATGATACACTGAAGGAGCGGTCAGAAAGATAGGAGGAGAACCAGGAGAGAGCAATGTCCTTTATGCAGGTTGAGTGGAGAATAAATAGTAGGAGATGGTGGTCAACAGTGTTGAAAGCTGCAGAGAGGTCAAGAAGAATGAGAAAAGAGTAGTCACCGCTACGTTTTGCTGTCAAAAGGTCTTTGGTCACTTTGATGAGTGTAGTTTCAGTAGAATGTAGGGGGCGGAAGCCAGACTGTAATGGATCTAGAAGAGAGTGAGTGGAAAAGTAACTGGTAAGGCGGGAGTAGACTAAGCGCTCCAAGAGTTTAGAGATGAAGGGGAGATTGGAGACTGGTCTGTAGTTGTGCAGGAAGGGTCATGAGATTTTTTTTTTTAATAATGGATTAATGATAGAGTGTTTGAAGGAGGAGGGGAAGATACCAGAAGAGAGGGAGAGATTGAAGATTTTAGTTAGGTGAGTAATGACAACTGGAGAGAGAGACTGGAGTAGCTATGAGGGAATGGGGACAGTAGTGCACGTAGTAAGACAAGAAGAAGACAGGAGCCTGGAGACTTCTTCTTCTTTGACTGAGTCAAATGTGGAGAGTGAGACAGAGGAGATGTGGGGAGGGATGGGAGTCATGGCATTTGGTGGCTGGGAGCTGATTTCCTGATGGATATTTTCTTTTTTCTCATTGTCAAGGAACAGATATTTTAATATTTTCCCTTCCATTAGATTAGCAATATCCATTGCATTTTATTTGGTAGGTCTTGCTGAGTATCTGATATCTGTGCAGGCAGCAAGATACTTTCTGATTTGAAGAAAAACAGATACAGTTATTAGATAGAAAGGTAAAAATTAGAAAATTGGATAGGGGTTTGGATAGGGGTTTTTGTCATTTGTAACTTTGGACTAAAATAGTTTTGCATAGGCGCTGTAAACAAAATAGTATAATAGTATGATTTGGCACAGGTTTTTTTTGGCAGTAATTGAGCAATCTATAGCAGCTATTGTGATTACATCTGTTACCTTATTTACAGATGATGACATGATTTTGACAGCAGAAGAAGATTGAAAATGTCTATATAGATTCTAATGGCACATAATACTGGATAATATTGGCATGTGACTGGATCAGGTGGGCAGACTATCTTTTAGAAAAAAAGCAGAACTGGGATAATCTTTAATGCATTAGTTGCTCTTCGATGCCAGCAAAAAAATTTATTTTGAAGAGTATTTTGTAAGAATTAGGATAATCAATGTCAACAGCAAGTAACTTGTGTGACTATTTCTCAGCATCAGGACCGCAATCAGAGCATTACTACCCTTACTGCTGTATGGGGCCCGATGAAGAGAAGTAAAGAAGAGGGGCCCGGGCCCAGTTTGGGCCCATACCTCTTATTCTATTGCTCACAGGGCCCCAGGGTATCTTGTGCCAGAGCGCCACCGCGCACGGAGCCTTTGAGCTCTCACAGCCGTCAAAAACTGAGCACTGTGCAGCTCCAAGACAGTCTCTCCACCTCTTCTGTGACACACTAGTGATGTCACTGAATACGCGCCGGCATCGAGCTCCAAGATGCCAGTCCAGAAGTGGAGCTGCAGGGAATTGTATGCAGAGGATCGTATAAGAGGTAAGTATATAAAACTTTTATTTTAATAGAATTAAATGGTCTTGGGAGACAGCAAATGGTGAATTGGGAGTGGGACAGGAGAGCAAATGATGAATTTGGAGTGGGGGGTTCCGAAAATTTTGAATTGGGAGTGGGGGGGTGCCGAAAATGATGAACTGGGAGAGGGGGGTGCCAACAATGAATTGGGAGTGCAAGGAGTGGTGCAGATGATTAATTGGGAGTGGGGGGGATGATGAATTGAGAGTGGGGGGGCAAATAATGAATTGAGAGTAGGGGGTGTGGCAAATGATGAATTGGGAGTGGGGAGAGCAAATGATGAATTGGGAGTGGGGGTGCCGCAAATGATGAAATGGGAGTGGGGGAGCAAATGACGAATTAGGAGTGGGAGGAGAGCAAATGATGAATTGGGAGTGGGGTTGGAAAAGAAATGATGCATTGAGGGTGGGGGACAACAAATGATGATGAATTGGGGGTGAGGAAGAGTAAATGATGATGAAGTGGGGGTGGGTGCGAGAGAGGAGATGCCAATGAATTGGGGCTGAGGGGGACATGTAAATATAATGAATTGGGGGAACGGGAGGTACAGAGTGGGGGGCGTTGAGGATGCAGGATAATGAATTGGGGGAAAAGAGTGCAGGTGCTAATTTATATATTTATTGGGTGGGAAAAGTGGCTATTTACAGTTAGTGAGGGCACAGTGGTGGATTACAATTTATATTTGGAATGGTGGGTTGCATAATAAGTACAGTATATATTAATGGTGGATGCACATCTGTATTCAGCTGCGTACTATAGAAGTTGGGGAATGCGCTCTGGAAGTGATACGCTAGATAACTGTGTGTTATTTTATTCAGAGACAAGTCCTGGCTGGAAGAAGTGATGGTGGTCTGTGCCAGATGAAGAAGAAAAGCAAAGATGAAGAACTTCAGCTAGAGACGTCATCGATGAGTCAGTGTGTTACCTGTACACTGACACTATACACTATATACAGAGCTCCTGTGTATAATGTCACTGGTGATCATTGTATTACCTAAGGATCAGTATTGTAGTATTCGGTCACTATGTGGTCGTAATATGTGGTCTGGTCATGGTGTGGAGGTATTTGTTCCTTGTATGTGGTATTATTCGGTCACCATGTGGTGTAATATGGGATCTGGCCATGGTGCGGCGGTATTTGTCCTTTGTATGTGGTATTATTCAGTCACTATGTGGTGGTAATATGTAGTCTGGTCATGGTGTGATGTTATTTGTCCTTTGTATGTGATATTACTGATCATTTAAAAATATGTATGTGACACATTCCCTTAAAGAAAAATAAATAAAAATATACCTAAAAAGAATATTGGATATTTTAAGAAATGTTACATAGGTTAGAGTAGAGCAGGGCCTGGCCAGAAGAGTCTACCTTGTCATGGTGGCGGCTTAAAAAATCTTTTGGCCAAAACAATATCTGATGGCTATGTATGTGATTATGGTGTTGGATGGGAACTGTTAACGTGTGATTGGTGAGGACGTGGTGCAGAAGTGGAGTTTGTCCAAAAGTGAGCAGGGGGACTGTGGAAGGTTTAAGGGGTGGAGGAGGAGCTTGGGTGAAGCCTGGATGGAGTCTCAAGGGGCCCCGAAAAATTTGCCAGTATGGGGCCCTGAAATTCCTGGTGGCAGCCCTGCTCAGCATTACAATACTGTGGCCGGGAGCATACCCAGTATTAAAAATAGGGATAGCCTTAGGTTGTTTGGGTACACCTTGTAGTGTCCTCTGTGTATTTATTTTCCTTATAGTGGACCATTTAGTGCCAAAAATATAATCCATCAGTACACATGCAATGTTGCTATTCACTTCACAGAGCTTAAAGCAGCACTCTAGCGTTGTTTTTGTTTTCACTTCAGCGCTGGAGTGGTATCACCAATGTAATTTCCCTATCCTAGTATTCTACTCAAGAGTAGAGATGAGCGAGCATGCTCGCTACTGCTCGGTACTCGCCTGAGCATCTCACTGCTTGAGATGCTCGGCGCTCGCTGAGTATTTCCGGGGTTGCTCGGCGGGAGCTCGGGTCCCCTCCCTGCATTTTTGGCGCTCTTTAGAGCGCCAATCAACATGCAGGGATTGCCTGCCACTCACTGTAATGCCGTAGCCATGTTGGTTGTGGCATTACAGTGATTGGCTGGCCGCACAGCGTCATCAGGTCTATATCAGACCTGGCGCCGCCATGTTCGTCACAGTCACTTCGGAATCAGACAGTGTCGGGAGAGGTGCTGCTTGCTTGTGTATTAGGTAGTGTTGGTAGAAAAAAATGTACATTACCCATATCAATCTTAACAAACAGTCCTTTTGAGGACTAACTAATCCATCTGCAGAGATATCAGGCAGGCAGTGTATATAGGCAGGCAGGCAGGGTATATAGCAGACTACAGTGCATATAGCACAAGAGGCTCCATTCCAATTATGCCTTCTGCTGCTGTTAGATATTTCTATACAAAGGCCCAGGTCTCAGGGACCAGGAATACTATTCTTTGGATCTTAATCCTCATTATTTGCTTTAAAAGCAATCCAGAGAACATCGTTTTTCTGCGCCATTTGCTTGTTGGCACTGCAGAATACAGCCAGGTCCTTTCCATATTACAGCGCTAGAAATCCAGCTATTTAAAACTGTGTTTTCTCCGTCACACGGATCATATATACGTTGTCAGAAAATACTGCCATTTCCGGCCTCCATTAAAAATTTCCTTTAGTGTGTCAGTGAAGCAATTCACAGTAGTTTGCGGTTCAAACAACTTACCTACAGGCCAGGTATTTAAAACTCTGTTTTCTCCGTCACACGGATCACATATACGTTCGCTCCAAACTCAGTCATTTATAGTGAGCGTGGAAGATACTGTCCTCCATTGAAAATGGGCAAGGCACGTGGCAAGGGACGGGGAACTGGATGTGATGGTAATGGTGCATGCAGAGGCCGAGGACAAGGCCGTGGGCAAGCTGAAATTGTGCCACAACAAACACCCACATCTTCTCGCCTGACCTTCCTGTCCCAATTTCTAGGGGACCGCAGCACACCTCTATTGAACCCAAAGCAGTGTCAAAAGGTTGTTGGTTGGATAACGGATAATGCTTCCAGTCACTTAGCCACCACCACCACCACCACCACCCTGTCTTCCACACGATCAAGTCTCAGTAGCTGTGAGTCTGGACCGCATATTCCTCACCCTGATCCTCCTTCCTCCCACCATGTCGAGTGCCCAGAGACAACTGATCCCACACTTGGACACTCTGAAGAGCTGTTCACTATATTCGGGCCTCTCGCCCGGTCCACTTGAAGTGGGGCAAGAGGAGATCGCGTGTAGCGATGCCCAAATATTTGAGCCACCAGGGTCACACGAAGGTGACGGTGGGAGAGTGTCACAAGAGTTGGACGATAATGAGACACAATTGCCAGAACGTCAGGAGGAGGACCAGGGTGCGGAAGTGGAAGACGAGGTGGTGGATGATATAGTAACTGACCCAACCTGGCAGGAAGACATGCAGAGTGAGGACAGCAGCACACAGGGGGAGGGAGGCAGAGCACCCCAACAGGCAGGAAGAAGCAGTGTGGTGGCTGCAGACTGAAGGCAGGCAACCGCTCCCCGTAACACCAACACGAAGGAAGTTGCCATTACAACTGTTAGGTCTTCCCGAGTCTGATTGTTTTTTAAAGACTCTGACAATAACCCCAAAAAGGCCATTTTGCACCACCTGCCAGGCCAGCATCAGCAGGGGTGGCAAAACGACCAGCCTGACCACCACCAGCATGATCAGGCACATGGCAGCAATGCACCCGACTTTGTGGGCCGAACCTCAGGGTCCAGGAACAGTGTCTGCAGGTGGCACCATTGCTTGTTCAGTTGTTGTGATATGCAAGCCAATCCCCTGTCCATGGTGCATGCGAAGATGCCTCCTGCCCTGCACCTGTCGTTGCGCACTCTCAAGTAGCAGCATCAGGAAGCACGTTTATGTCCTTGTCCCAGCACAGCGTTCAGTTGTCCATACCCCAGTCCTTGGAACGCAAGTGCAAATATGAAGCCAACGCCCCACAGGCCACACTGCTAAATTCTCACATTTCATGACGGCTTGCACTCAAAATGTTGCCTTTTAGGTTTGTGGAGATGGAAGCATTCCGCAACCTGATGGCGGCGGCTGTCCCTCGGTACTCGGTCCCAAGCCGCCACTATTTTTCCCAGTGTGCCGTCCCCGCATTACACAAGCACGTGTCCCAAAACATTAGCCGTGCCATCATCAACGCAGTTACCGGGAAAGTCCACCTAACCACGGACACGTGGACAATGCTTGTGGGCAGGGACGGTGCATCTCGCTGACGGCACACTGGGTTAACATAATGGAAGTGGGGACCCAGTCGGACCTTGGGACGGAACACATCCTCCCGACGCCAAGGATTGCAGGCCCTAGGTCAATCAGGGTTGCCCCCACGGTCTACAGCTCCTGCGCCTCATGCTCCTCAGCCTCCTCCTACTCTTCAGCATCCATCTCCGAAATTACCACATCAGTCACAAGCTGGCTGCACTATAGCACTGCCTCGGCCAAGTGGCAACAGGCTGTGCTGAAGCTAATATGCTTAGGTGACAAACTGCACAAAGCTGAAGAGTTGTGGACAGCTGTGAAAGAGCAGGCAGATCTGTGGCTCACACCGCTGAACCTGCAGCCAGGCATGGTTGTGTGTGACAATGGCCGGAACCTGGTGGTGGCTCTGAAGCAAGGCGAGCTCACACATGTACCATGTCTGGCCCATGTGCTTAACCTCGTGGTTCAGTGGTTTTTCAAATCCTACCCGGAGCTGCTGGATCTGCTTGTTAAAGTGCGCCGCCTGTGTGCCAATTTTTGGAAAGTCAGCTACAGCTTCCGCCGCCCTTGCCGTGTTTCAGCAGCGTTTGCAGCTTCCGGCTCACAGACTGGTGTGTGATGTTGTGGCGCCCCTGAGGATGCAGTCGCCACAGAGGTACTGCACCTCACCCAGAGGTGTGGTATCCCCTTCTCTCAGGTAAGGAGGGAGTGCTGCCCGGAACCCCAACACCCGCATCCAACACTACACTGCTCCAAGCCGGCTGGAAGGGCAACATGCATGTGCGCAGCTGCTGAGCCCTGCCCCTGGCTGGAGTGGGGGGAACCCAGAGTTAGGGGGAACATGAAGTGGGTGTGGGTGGAGGAAGTAGTTGAGAGTAGCACTACAGAGTGAGATATAAATAGGGAAGCCATCTTAGGGTGGCAGAACAGTAGAGGAGAAGAGACTGTCAGTCAGTCTGGGAGCAGAGTCTCTTTAGGAGCTCTGCTCCACGAGCAGGGCCCAGATCTAGAGGCCCAGGTGGGGAGCAGAGGAATAGGCTCCGTTCTAGTAAAGATGGGATCCCAGGGGTACAGTGAGTGCAGGACGGCACCCGTACGTCCCGAATCTGTCAGAAGACAGAGGGATCGTAGGCTGCAAGAAGGGGACCGGCCCCTGGTCAAGCCACGTTACTCTAAGTCTCGGCTGGGAAAACTGGAGGCTTCTGGCTTCTATAGTCAGTTGCTGAAGCCTCATTCTAATCCCCGCGAGGGTCAAGCAGGTCCGGGAACTCCAACAAGACAGGAGGGACTTCAGAGCACCCGAGCGGGATTGAGAGTGGGGAAGCACAGGGCAGGAGGGAGAAAGACCCAGCGTGAAGATGGTCTAGCTAGGAACACAAGAAAGTGGGGTTCCGTCAGGTGCGCCTAATCTGCCTGAGGAAGTGCTGAACCCCTGCCTGGTGAACGCAGCGCGACGTGGGAGGCTGACACCTGTACAGTGCACCAGTGGAACTGTCATAAGAACTGTGAGTAAAAACACAAATGACTGCACCGTACTGCCTCCGTCCATTCTTTCATCTGCGCCCTCTTGCCTCCCGACACTACAACGTCCAGCGCAACTTTCCCTATCTTCACTGCCCTGGAGCTAGCTCTACCTGTAGAGAGCCACACCATCCTCGCTGCCGTAACACCAGCTCCAGAGGACTGCTCCGCAGCTGCGGTACCCTTTAGCCGCAATCCACAGGTGGCATCACAAACACTTTCCAAATCCCCCTATAGATATCCTCCCCCCCTTTTACTGACTGCCCTGGGTCACGGACCGGGCCAGCCACCGTGATATCCCCCAGCAACCAGAGGCCCGGCTGCCGAGTACCCCATGGCCCAGGGGGTGCGTCAGCCGCCCCACGCGCTGGAACTCTACACTGCAGATGTTGGGAAGGATTTGTGACCAGAAGAGGGCAGTTGTTGAGTACCAGCATCAACAAGGCTGTCGGTATTCAGTTCAGACTCCACACATAAGACCTCAGGAGTGGACATGGATGTCAGACATATGTACCATTCTCCAAAACTTTGAGGACTCCACCAAGATGGTGAGCGACGATGACGCCATAATTAGCGTCACCATCCCACTTCTCTGTCTTCTGAAATGCTCTCTGCTTACAATCAAAGAGGATGCATTGCAGGCGGAGCACGATGAGATGGAGCAAGGAACCATACAGGGTGATTACACACAGCCAAGCCTCATCTCATCCCAACGTGGATTGGGTGACAATGAGGAAGAGGAGGAGGAGGAGGAAGGACAGTAGCTAGTTTCATGCAATATAGACGGTACTACCTGCACAGCTGTCATACCGTCTGTTCAGCGTGGATGGCCAGAGGACAGAGAGGAGAAGGAGGAGGAGAGCATGGTCAGTCATCCTCTTGGTGAGGACACGGAAGTCTTGCCTGTTAGTAGTCTGGCACTCATAGCTGAGTTTATGTTACACTGCCTTTTCTATGACCCTCGTGTTCTAATATATTGGGTGACAGTTATTACTGGTTGGTGACACTTCTAGACCCATGATACAAGGAGAACTTTATATCTCTTATTCCTGAGGCGAACAGGTCTACAAAAATGGGGCTGTACCAGAAGGCCCTTGTTGCAGAACTATTAAAAAATTCCCATCTGAAAACGCTGTCGGCAGAGGCCACATTTCATTGGACAACCAAGGAGTACAGGCGATAGAGACATAAATTCAATCCAGCAGAGGCAGGGGAACACTGTCAAAGTTCTGGGAGAGTTTTCTCAGACCCTCTCATCGCACAGGCCCTGAGGCGCGGGGTACTCTCACAAGGAGTGCAAAGTTTTAGAAGATGCTGAGGGAGTACCTTGCCGACAGTACCAACATTCTCCGTGATTCCTCTGTGCCTTATAATTATTGGGTATCCAAGCTGGATACGTGGAATGAACTGGCTCGCTATGCCTTGGAGGTCCTGGCCAGCCCTGCCGCCAGCGTTTTATCACAGCGGGTTTTTAGTGCCGCTGGTGGAATTATAACCAATAACCGCATCTGCCTGTCAACTGAAAATGCTGACAGGCTGAATCTTATAAAAATTAACAAGGGCTGGATTGGGCCAGACTTCTCAACACCACCGAATGATAGCAGTGTAACATAAACTCAAATCCAGTGTCTTTTCTTGGGAGGTGTATTCCCATGCACCTTTTCACACCCACACATGGGTATACGCTTCCTGATTTTGGCTATTTGCTCTTGTCCTCCTCCTTCTCCTCATCCTTCACCACCATATCACCAGGGCGACCGTGGTCCGTGATGCAACACCCACATAATTTTTTTAAAGGGTGTTTATGATGCCCGTAAAAAAAATTTTTTATACAGTATGTTCATGTATACCCCCCAGGGGTAAATGATTGTCAGCCCATACACTTAGTGCATGGGCATTACAAGCATAGGAGGCCCGGTCCTTTCTAATGGGAACATTTGTTTATGAGGCCCTCCTCCACGTCTGTTCCAAGGGGCACTGAAGTGCCTCCAAATTATTGGCAGCTCTTGCATTCACTGCATAGGCCAACACTATGGGAGACTCTCTCCTTTCTAATGGGAATTTGTCATTACTGTGGCCCTGATCTATGTGTCTTTAATTTCTTAGTGGGGTTTTTCCTAAAATTGGTCAGCCATTGGACTCACTGCATACCTTATAACTGTATAGCAGACCCTCTCCTTTCTAATGGGAACATGTTGTACTTGTTACTGTGGCCCTGCTCTGTGTGTCTTTAAAATCTTAGTGGGGTTTTTCCTAAAATTGGTCAGCCGTTGGACTCACTGCATACCCTATAACTGTATAGCAGACCCTCTCCTTTCTAATTGGAACATGTCGCACATGTTACTGTGGCCCTGCTCTGTGTCTTTAAATTCTTAGTAGGGTTTTTCCTAAAACTGGTCAGCCATTGGACTCACTGCATACCCTATAACTGTATAGCAGACTCTCTCCTTTCTAAATGGAAATTGTCGTTACTGTGGCCCTGCTCTATGTGTCTTTAAAATCTTAGTGGGGTTTTTCCTAAAATTGGTCAGCCGTTGGACTCACTGCATACCCTATAACTGTATAGCAGACCCTCTCCTTTCTAATGGGAACATGTCACACTTGTTACTGTGGCCCTACTCTGTGTGTCTTTAAATTCTTAGTGTGTTTTTTCCTAAAATTGGTCAGCCGTTGGACTCACTGCATACCCTATAACTGTATAGCAGACTCTCTCCTTTCTAAATGGAATTTGTCATTACTGTGGCCCTGCTCTGTGTGTCTTTAATTTCTTAGTGGGGCTTTTCCCAAATATTGGCAGCCCTTGCAGTCACAGCATGGGCATTACCACTATAGGAGACCCGCTCCTTTATAATGGGAACATTTTTTTACTGAGACCCATCTCTATGTTTCTTCAAAGGGTTATTGGGTTGCATCCAAAATTTTAAGCAGCCCTTGCAGTCACTGGATACGCAATAACAGTATAGGAGACCCACTTGTTAATAATGGGAACAACAAAGCATAGCCGGCTTATGGCTCTCTATCAATAGCGAGGGCTGACTGCTGGCCTTTTAAGAATAGTAAGGGCCACCTGATGTCCCTATAAAAATAGGCTTTATGACTTTCAGACTCCCTCCATCATAAATAAAAACAGGATGTGTCTGATGATGTGTCACACACCACATTGCCAGATAAGGTTGTAAAATGTTAAAATGACATTTCCCCATGAATGCATTTGTCTTAAAAAATAACTTAAAAAAAAAAAACAATAGGATCTTTCTTTAGTATAAACAGCAGTGTCAACAATTTAACCTCAATGTAATCACATTGTTCAGCTCCTGCACCTCCTCCATCTCCGAAATGACCACATCAGTCACAAGCTGACAGCACTGCAGCACTGCCTTGGCCAAGTCGCAACAGGCTGTGCTGATGATAACATGCTTTATTGACAAACCGCCCAGTGCTGCAGAGTTGTTGAAAGCTGTAACACAGCAGCCTGACCTGTGGCTCTCACCGCTGAACATACAGCCAGGCATGGTCGTGTGTGACAATGGGCGGAATCTGGTGACGGAGAAATGACAGCCAGAGTAGATACGGTTTCCCTCTATGCCAGTCCTTTCACCGAGCTAAATACAACTCTTAGCATAAATAGTTGTGGACTGGCTCCATACCGTCCCTGGCCACATTCACCTGTCCACGTGTTTGTGGTCAGGCGGTCCTTCCCAGTAAGTGCACTGGGGAGGGCACGGGTAATGTTATGGGACCCGAGCTTGTGGAAGGCGGAGACGATACCGGGAAAAATAATGGCGGCTGGGGACAGAGTATGGATACCCGGTCGCCGCCACCATAAGATTGTGGACAGCTTCCGAATCCACGAGCCTAAAAGGCCATATTTCAAGTGCAAGCAGCTGCCCAGAAATCTGCCAGTTTAGTGTTGCGGCCTGTGGGTGGGTGGGTGGCTGGCTGCATACTTGCGCTTGCATTCCATGTAACAGAAAACTAAGCAGATGGTGGCCTCTATCATCATCATGACCTCACCTCGGCACTATGAACTCTCCTGAAGGAGAAGCCAGGGCCCACCGGAGGAGTCTCCGGTTCTCTGATGGGCCCGTCCAACCCTGCCGAGAAGCAGCCCTGGCTAAGAAAAGTGTGGGAGAAGGTTCCCGGACACTCTATGGCTGCTTTTTTAATGTGGATCAGACATGCTTATTCATGTTATTTCTTAAACCGCATTGCAGATCAGGCCATTGTCCAACTCTGTCTTCAAGAAATTAAATGTGCAAAGAAAGATGTGTCAAAGCACCATCGACAAGTGCGAGTTGATGTTGGATGGACTGCCATTGCTTCTGCAACAAGCTGCATTAGAGGACTTCCTGGGAGAAATGACACCCAGGGTAGATACGGTTTCCCTCTAGTCCAGTCCTTTCACCAAGCTAAATGCAACTCTCAGCAAAAAAAGCTGTGGACTGGCTCCGTACCATCCCTGACCACATTCACCTGTCCACGTGCTTGTGGTTAGGCGGTCCTTCCCAGTAAGTGCACTGGGGAGGGCACGGGTAGTGTTAGTGGGACCCGTGCTTGTGGAAGGCGGAGACCATACCGGGAGAAATAGTGGCGGCTGGGGACCAAGTATGGACACCAGGCCACCGTCGGCATGAGGTTATGAAAAGCTTCCACCTCCACGAGCCTCAAAGGCCACATTTCAAGAGCAAACATCTGTCAAAAATTTGTCAGTATAGTATTGCAGCCTGTGGGTGGGTGGCTGGCTGCATACTTACGCTTGCATTCCAAGGAATAAGGTAGGGACAACTGAACGTTGCACTGGGACAAGGATGTGGACGGTGATTGTTGCAAGTCTGCAATGACAGGTGCATGGCGGGAGGCATCTTCGCATTCGCCAAGTATCACTTATGATGGGCACACTTTTAGGCAGTGACCTGGGAGTCAGAAATGCTTCCAGAGGTCTTCCCCATGCTGTCCCCATGTCTTTTCAACACTGTGTGTCTGATGATGTGTCACACACCACATGGCCAGATAAGATTGTAAAATGTTAAAATGACATTTCCTGGTGAATGCATTTGTCTTGGTTGAAAGCAATGCAAAAGTGAAAAAACGCATCAAAAACGCTACGTGTGAACATAGCCCAAGGTGTGGAGGAGTATTTTTGGTTTTGGTTATTTATTTTGCCTTATATACAAGTCATTACCTGGAAAGGATGTTCCTTAATATATTTCGAAGGAAAATCCATTTTGGTTTTGTTTTTGTATGTTTTATTGTGAATCCGTAAAAATGGCGTAATACTCTGACAACGTTGTTGACAGCAGTGACCTGGGAGTCAGAAATGCTTCCAGGGGTCTTCCCCATGCTGTTCCCATGTCATTTGAACTCTGTTCCCATCGATTTGGGCAATTTTTAGGCCCTCTGCAGACCGCTGGTGGGACCTGCCTGAAAAATTCTCGAGTTTCCCATAGACTTACATTGGGCTCTTTGCTTGGGTCGAGCACCCGAGTATTCCAATTTACTCGACCCGAGCAACGAGTACCCGAGCATTTTAGTGCTCACTCATCACTACTCAGCCATTGCCTTCAGCTCTTCCCAGTGCCGCTCTGGTCCCGTGTCCCCTTCTTGTGACCACAACTTTTAACTGACCAGAAGTCAAAGGTAATGGTCACAAGCTCTCAATGTAAAATAAGAAAGCACAGCTGCACACTGTAAGGGCCAAGACATATGCAAACACTGAGAACATAAGAGCTAAACCGCATCATTGCTATATAAAATGTACTTACAAAAAATGAAGATTCTTAGCACATAAATTGGCCAATTCATGTATGCCCATCAACCATGACATGGTAGCCTCCGCATGATGGGTATCTATCCTCCTAAACATGCCTCTCTTGGGCTATAAGCCTACAATGTAAATGGGCAAACATGCTTCTCTTGGGCTAGAAGCCTAAATTTAAGTGGGCAGGTAGAAACCAACACTAATTAAAAGCACCCTTGGGCTGATGGGAGGAGTGTAGTGTTGAGCGAGCATGCTCGACACTGCTCGTTACTCGCCCGAGCATCACACTACTCGGGATGTTCGGCGAGCACCGAGCATTTCCGGGTAACTCGGGCGGGAGCTCGGGTCTCCGACCTGCACGTTTGGCGCTCTTTACAGAGCCAATGAACATGCAGGGATTGCCAGCCAGTCACTGTAATGCCTCAGCCATGTTGCTTGTGGGCATTACAGTGATTGGCTGGCCGCACAGCGTCACTTCGAGTATTTAAAACCGGGCGCCGCCATCTTGGACACAGTCGCTCCGGATCAGACGGTGTAGAGGGAGTGCTGCTGAGTTAGGGAGAGATATATAGTGCGAAATAGGTAGTGTAGGGTCTCTAAAGCCTGCCAAATCAAACAAACAGTCCTTTTCAGGACTAATATCCATCCCAGATATCAGGCAGGCAGGCAGTATAGGAGACGCAGTGGTTATACCAGCAAACGCTGCATTACAGTCCTGTGTGCTCCTGTTGGTCAAATTGCTAGACTTATCACCCTGGTCTCAGGGGCCAGGAAAAAATATTTTTTTTTCATCTAAATCCTGTATTTTTTTTTCCCTCAGTCAGACTGTCCAAATACGCGTCTTATTAACCTTTTGGCATTTTTTACCCCCACCCCCCCCCCCAAAAAAAAAGGAGTGTGTCTGTGACTGTTCAGACACCAATATATCTGTTTAAAAGAGTCTGGTGTAGGCCAGAAAAATAGAACTGTGGTTTTGCAGTTCCACGGGTCAAATCTCGGTATTATCCTGTTTTGGGCATTTTTTGCCATAAAAAAAACTGTAATAGTGTCTCCCTGACTGGTCAGACACCAATATATCTGTTTAAAAGAGTCTGGTGTACGCCACATAGCTATAACTGTGGTTTTGCAGTTCCACGGGTCAAATCTCTATATTATCCTGTTTTTGGCATTTTTTGCCATAAAAAAAACTGTAATAGTGTCTCCCTGACTGGTCAGACACCAATATATCTGTTTAAAAGAGTCTGGTGTACGCCACATAACTATAACTGTGGTTTTGCAGTTCCACGGGTCAAATCTCTGCATTATCCAGTTTTTGGCATTTTTTGCCGTAAAAAAAACTGTAATAGGGTCTCCCTGACTGTTCAGACACCAATATATCTGTTTAAAAGAGTCTGGTGTAGGCCAAAAAAAAAAACCTGTGGTTTTGCAGTTCCACGGGTCAAATCTCTGTATTATCCTGTTTTGGCATTTTTTGCCATAAAAAAAACTGTAATTGTGTCTCCCTGACTGGTCAGACACCAATATATCTGTTTAAAAGATTCGGGTGTACGCCACATAACTATAACTGTGGTTTTGCAGTTCCACGGGTCAAATCTCTGTATTATCCTGCTTTTGGCATTTTTTGCCGTAAAAAAAATCGTAATAGTGTCTCCCTGACTAGTCAGACACCAATATATCTGTTTAAAAGAGTCTGTTGTACGCCACATAACTATAACTGTGGTTTTGCAGCTCCACGGGTCAAATCTCTGTATTATGCTGCTTTTGGCATTTTTTGCCATAAAAAAACAGTAATAGTGTCTCCCTGACTGTTCAGACACCAATATATCTGTTTAAAAGAGTCTGGTGTAGGCCAGAAAAATATAACTGTGGTTTTGCAGTTCCACGGGTCAAATCTCTGTATTATCCTGTTTTGGGCATTTTTTACCGTAAAAAAAACTGTAATAGTGTCTCCCTGACTGGTCAGACACCAATATATCTGTTTAAAAGAGTCTGGTGTAGACCAGAAAAATAGAACTGTAGTTTTGCAGTTCCACGGGTCAAATCTCTGTATTATCCTGTTTTGGGCATTTTTTACCGTAAAAGAAAACTGTAATAGTGTCTCCCTGTCTGTTCAGTCACAAATATATCTGTTTAAAAGATTCTGGTGTAGGCCAGACAAATAGAACTGTGGTTTTCCTCTTCCACGGTTCTAATCTACTTTCTATTACCCTTTTTCCATTGATAGTGCGAGTGTAAGCTATTTTACCTACATCCAGGCATGGTCGTGTGTGACAATGGCCGTAACCTGGTGGCGGCTCTGAGGCGAGGCGAGATCACACACGTACCATGCCTGGCTCATGTGCTTAACCTCGTGGTTCAGCAGTTTCTTAAATCGTACCCCGAGTTGCCAGATCTGCCCGTCAAAGTACGCCGCCTGTCAGCTCATTTTCGCAAGTTGGCTACAGCTTCCGCCGCCCTTGCTGTGTTGCAGCAGCGTTTGCAGCTTCCGGCACACCGACTGGTGTGTGATGTCCCCACACATTGGAATTCTACCCTCCACATGTTGCAAAGGATTTGTGAGCAGAAGAGAGCAGTTGGGGAGTACCATCTGCAACAAGGCCGTCGATATTCAGGTCAGACTCCACACATAAGACCTCAGGAGTGGACCTGGATGTCTGACATATGTACCATCCTGACAAACTTTGAGGAGTCCACCAAGATGGTGAGTGGCGATAACGCCATCATTGGCGTCAGCATCCCACTTGTCTGTCTTTTGCAACGATCTCTGCAGAGAATTAAAGAGGAGGCATTGCAGCCAGAGTATGATGAGATGGATCAAGAATCCGTAATGGGCGATTACACACAGCCCAGCCTCATCTCATCCCAACGTGCATTGGGGGACAATGAGGGAGAGGAGGGGGAGGAGGAGGAAGAACAGGATCTTGTATCATGCATTGTAGATGGTAGTACCTGTACAACTGTCATACAGTCGGTTCAGCGTGGGTGGCCTGAGGACAAGGGGCAGGATGAGGAGGACAGCATGGTCAGTTGTCATCTTGGTGAGGACACGGAAGTCTTGCCCGTTACCAGTCTGGCATGCATGGCTGACTTTATGTTACACTGCCTTAACCGTGACCCTCGCGTTGTCGAAATGTTGGGTGACAGTCGTTACTGGTTGGTGACACTTTTAGACCCCCGATACAAGGAGAACTTTCACTCTCTTATTCCTGAGGTGGAGAAGTCTACAAAAATGGGGCAGTACCAGAAGGCCCTTGTTGCAGAACTGTTAAAAAAATTCCCATCTAAACACGTTAGCGGCAGAGGTCACAGTTCGCTGACCAACCAAGGCGTACAGGCGAGAGAGACACAACTCCAATCCAGCAGAGGCAGGGGAACACTGTCAACATTCTGGGACAGTTTTCTGAGACCCGCCCAGCTTACAGGCCCTGAGGCACGGGGTACTCTCACAAGGGGTGGAAAGTTTCAAAAGATGGTGAGGGAGTACCTTGCCGACCGTACCAGCGTCCTCCGTGATTCCTCTGTGCCTTTTAATTTTTGGGTATTCAAGCTGGACACTTGTAATTAACTCGCTCTGTATGCCTTGGAGGTCCTGGCCTGCCCTGCCGCTAGCGTGTTATCGCAGCGTGTTTTTAGTGCCGCTGGGGGAATTATAACAGATAAGCGCACTTGCCTGTCAACTGACAATCCTGACAAGCTGACCCTTATCAAAATGAACAAGGGCTGGATTGGGCCAGACTTCTCATCACCACCAAATGACAGCAGAGTAACATAAAGTCAAATCCACTGTGTTATTTCGGAAGGTGTATTCCCTTGCACCGCTTCACACCCATACATGGGTATACGCTTCCTCATTTCAGCTGTATTTTGCTCTTCTCCTTATCCTCAGCCTCCACCACCACTGTACGACCAGGGTGACCTTGGTCCGTGTTGCCAGCATTGCAAGTTCTTCGTCCTAATTTTTGGCAGCTTTTGCTTGGAAAGCATAGGCAAAGACTATGTGAGACCCACTCCCCAATAATGGGAATGTTTTTAAGATTGATCTTGTTAAGCTACTGCAACCTCCACATCTCTTCCAATGGGCATTAAAACCGCCTTGTTAAGCTACTGCAACCTCTACCACTTTTCCAAGGGGCATTGATATTGTCTTTTTATTCCACTGCGACCTCCACCATTCTTCCAACGGGCATTGCATTTCCTCCTAATTTTAGTCAGCTTTTGCTTTTCAATGCATAGGCGAATACTAAGGGAGACCCACTCCCCAATAATGGGTAGAAGGTTTTTAGTATGCTGTAATCCACGTCTGTTTCAAGGGGCATTGCAGTTCCTCATAATTTTTGGAAAGCCTTCCATTCAGTGCTTAGGCCATCAGTGCACAGGAGACCCAATTGCTATAAATGGAAAAAACGGTTTAGTTAAGGCCCTCTGACCTCCATGTCACTTCCAAGGGGCATTGGAGTGCCTCAAAATTTTTGTTAGGCATTGCACTCACTGCATGCCCAATAACTGTGTAGCCGAACCGCTCCTTTTGGTACAGAAACATATCCTACAAGACGTGTGGTTGACTGGCCTGATATTGATGTGAATGGTCCCTGTTCCTCCTGCTCTTTCTCCTTTGCCACCACCTCATCCATCATTCATCACCTGAAGCTTTGCTTTAACGGGAGTCATAGAACTGGGATAGTATCAGGAAAACATCCAGCAATCCTTGGAGGAGGTAGGATATGCGCCAAAACGCTGACCACCTCAGGCCTAGCTGCTACTACATACATGCGCTTGCATTCCAAGAAAACAAAGCAGACAATAACTTCTATAATCATCATCATGCTCCTCACCTTGGCACTCTCAACTGCCCTGATGGAGAAGCCAGGGCCCACCGGAAGAGTCTGGTTCTCTGGTGGGCTCGTCCAATGCTGCCCTAAAGCAGGCCAGGCTAAGAAAAGTGTGGGGGAAGTTTCAAGGAGAAATAGGGGTGGCTGAGGACCGTTTATGGACACCCAGTCGCCCCCATGCGGCTGGGGACCGTATGTGGAAACACGGCCGCGAGGCGGCTGGGGACCGAGTATGGACACCCGGCCGCCCCATGGTGGCTGGGGACCGAGCATGGACAACCGGCCGCCAGGCGGCTGGGGACTGAGTATGGATACCTCGCTGCCGAAGCAGCCATGAGGTAGTGGCCAGCTTCGGCCTCCTCCAAACTAAAAGGCCCCATTTGAAGTGCAAGCTAGCAGTATGGTATTGCAGCCTGGGGGTGGGTGGGTGGCAGGTTGCACACTTTCGCTTGCATTCCAAGAAAACAAAACAGATGCTAACTTCTATCATCATCATCATGCTCCTCACCTTGGCACTCTCAACTCCCCTGATGGAGAAGCCAGGGCCCACCGGAGGAGTCTGGTTCTCTTGTGGGCTCGTCCAATGCTGCCCTAAAGCAGGCCAGGCTAAGAAAAGTGTGGGGGAACTTTCAAGTAGAAATAGGGGTGACTGGGGACCGTTTATGGACACCCAGCCGCCCCCAGGTGGCTGGGGACCGTGTGTGGACACCCGGCCTTTTCAGCACTTTATGCATGTGTCACACAGCACATGGCCAGATAAGATTGTAAAATGTTAAAATTACATTTCCCGGTGAATGCATTTGTCACGGTTGAAAGCAATACAAAAGTGCAAAAACGCATAAAAAATGCTACTTGTGAACATAGCCCAAGGTGTGGAGGAGTATTTTTGTTTTTGGTTATTTATTTTACCTTATATACAAGTCTTTACCCTGGAAAGGAAGTTCCTTAACATATTTCACAGGAAAACCGTTTCAGTTTCGCTTTTTTTTTTTTTTTAAACAATGTGTTTATTGAATTTTTCACAAAAATCCGAACATACAATCTATAGGGCCAACAGATGCCCAAAACTGTGCCCCAACCTCTGGGCTTACAAAATGTACAAAATGAACAGTATAAAAATAAAATAAAAGGAAAATACATATACTTAAAAGAAAACAAAAGAAAAAAAAATGGATTAATTACATTAAATTCCCCGTATATTAGATGGTTGTGAGAAATAATTTATATCCGTAAGTGCTGTGAATGTCACATGGCTCATATTTTGCTCTATTGCAAGATCAGAGGTGCAAGGTAGGGAGAGGGGCCCATAATCGTCCCGCGCGTCACCCAAACTCAGAACGGCGCACAAAATATCCCGCTTCCTCAACGTTCCCCATGTATAGGCAATGGGCTGTTTAACCAAGGTTCCCATATTTTATCAGTTTTCTTCTTTGCCTCGAGTGTGTGTGCCAGAGCCCTTTCATATTGACAGTTCGTGTTTAGTCTGGTCACTATCTCCCCCACCGTAGGGATGCCCACTCCTTTCCATTTAGCCGCGATAGCTGATCTAACTGTGATCAGAATATGTGACAAAATTCCTCTAATTTCCCAGGGGACATCCATTAATCCTATATGAAGTATTCCCATACTAGGTATTATCTCCATGTGAGTCCCCAGTACATCCCATATCAAACTATCCAGTGCCCCCCATAGCGATTGAAGTGTTGGACAAAACCACCACATGTGGCCCAACGAGCCTTCCCCATTGCATCCTCTCCAACATAAAGATGATGATTCAGACCCGAAGTGTACCATCTGTGCCGGGTAGTAGTACCATCTCATGTGCGTCTTTTTAAGCTGCTCTAGGTGGTTTAAACACGATGAAACTCACTGGACCTCATCCAAACCATCCCGCCAGTCCTGAGGGTCCGTCGAAATTCTTAGATCCCGTTCCCAACGAGTCATATACGTCAATTTATCGTCCAGATCTGGGTCGTTTAGAGCCCTATAGAGTATAGAAACCCCCTTAGAACCGGTCTTAGAGTGGAGAAAGTAACCCATAGCTCTTTTATCCTTAGGTAGAATAAAAAAGGGGGATGTCTGTGTAGAGTGGAGTAAATGCCTTATTTGCAAATACTGGTAAAACAAGGGCCGTAGGTCCGGGAATCTCATGACTAGTTTATCAAAAGGAATTATTACATTGTCATCCAACAGGTCTGCTAGGGTCTGAACTCCAGCTGACACCCAACGTTGAAGGTTAATATATGGAATATGATATTCTAGAGCTCGTAAAGAGATCTCAGTCCTGGGGAGTAACAGCAGTTTGGATGCCAAATTCCTCCAGCAATGCATAGTAGCCTCCGATGTTGGTAATACGGCGACAATAGTGCTTCGCTTCACTACTTCTGTCTCCAATATCAATCTGGTAGAATGGTTTCGGGCAAGTAAGGACTCTATTTGCAACCATTTGTGGTCGCTGTCCATGTTCCACCAGTCCCTGAGTCCCGTCAAGACCGCCGCTCTAGAGTAGGCTATGAGATTGGGCATGCCCATCCCTCCCATGTCATATGGATAATACAGAAGTCTACCAGACACCCTCGGTCTCCTATTGTCCCAAACGTAATTATTAGCCAGTCTTTGAAGAGTATTTATGATTTTAGAAGGGATTTTAATTGGCATACACCTAAAATAGTATAACATTTTTGGAAGGACCTTCATTTTAAAAATATTTATCCTGGCTATCCACGATGCAACAACGTTTTGTAATACCGCCAGCTCCTACCGCACCGTATTTATCAGTCTAGTAAAATTTACTTCCACCAATTGTTTTGAAAGGGTTAAGGTGATACCCAAATACGTCATTCCTTCCTGCACCCACTGAAAAGGGTATGCCTCTTCCAGTCTTTGCCTAAGTGACAACGGAACAAGAATCGGCAGGACAACCGCCTTAGCTGCATTCAGTTTATAATATGAGATGTTTGTAAACGTTTTGAGATCGGACATAATGGCAGAGAAGGACCTGTCCAGATCAGTGCACGGGATAACCACATCGTCTGCTTATAGACCGATTTTGTGGGAGGACCCCCCCACCGATATGCCCGAAATCTCTGAGTCATTTCAGTTTAGCTTTTGAACGTTTTATTGTGAGCCCGTAAAAGTGGCTTAATACCTCTGACCACGTTGTTGACAGCAGTGACCTGGGGGTTAGAAATGCTTCCTGGGGCGATGCCCGTGCTGTCCCCATGTCTTTTGAGTACTGTCACTATCGTTTTGGGCACTTTTTAAGCCTTCTACAGACTGCCGGGGGTGCCGCCGCAAAAATGCTCGGGTCTCACATAGACTAACATTGGGCTCGTTGCTCGCGTCGAGCACCCGAGTATCACGGTGAGCTCGGCCCGAGCTTCGAGCACCCGAGCATTTTAGTGCTCGCTCAACACTAGTGAAGTGTTTTCTTTAAGCTTTCAATGTAAGTCTATGAGAGCCTCAATCTGGCTCTAATAGACTTACATTGAGTAGTAACCTCCAGTTCGGCTAGCCAATCACTGGAGCTATCTGGCAGGTCACAACATGTATAAGACCGAACGGAGCAGCAACTGCCAATAATAGATGAAGACTGTGGTTGGAGAGTATAATACTATGGGCCAAGAACTTGGATTGGTGACACCACTCTAGCAGTAAAATAAAATAATAAAATGTTGGAGTGGTGCTTTAATGTATAAAATAGAATTAGGCACAAAATATAATATTAGCAGTGCAAGTTCTCGGTACCCAGGCTAATATTACCAGAGGCAGTCAATAGAAGGTGATTCGTCTTGTAAGATTGCACAACTTGCAGAATTCTAAGGTTATCCCTCAAATAGGATCAGCACTTATTAAGAATAACCATTTTAATATTTAAGTTCCTCTTATAGGCACAACCTATAAATATGACAAAAACAATAGAAACAGAACTGTACCAGATGACCTGATTTCTGAAAGTTAAGATATACAGGGAAATTGTCTGTCAAAGCACTTTCTAAGTGCTCTTGATAACCTCCTCCCCTGAATTTTAAATAAGGCTGCTGGTAATTCCATTTGTGAAGATTGACAATAGAGGTGAGTCAAATGTTTTTCCATTAGCATTTTAGCATAAAATTAGTGTCCACATTCAGTACTTTTACCTGGAATTATAAAGCCTTTTGTCAGATATTTGTACTAAATCGAAAACTATACATTGTGAAAAACAATATTAGAGTACACAACAGCTTATAATAAAGTCTATTGCTTATAGTAAAGTCATAGGTTCCTTCCACACTACTGGACATTTCACAGATAAGCTGTATAGCTGCAGACTGTATCTATGGAAGGAAGCTATAACCGTCAGAGATAAGGTGTGAAGAAACAGGCATAGATCCCAGGAGGAGTCACCCAGACAGAGCACAAATGATAGAATGATATTACAAACCAGTGAACCTGTGATTTCAGGGGATGAGACGTTATTAGGAGGCTGATTTGTATTAGAAGCCAGTAGCAAGCCATGACCCCTGATCTCTAACATAACATCCTAGAAGGGAGGGGAAGCACTCAGCAGCTGCATCTTTATCACAGTGAATAGTTCTGAATAGCAGATCCTCTGACAATTGAAAGTACTACTATGGATGTTAGACTTTATAGTTTATGAAGCTATGTTAATATAAATACATTTTTATCTTCCCAAAATATCGCTGTCATAGAGAAAAATTTAAATCCACAAAGACATCTCCTTAGAGGGGACATATCACCCTCACTTTGAACATAATGGATTAATTATAACAGGGGTAGTGAAAAAGAGCTGACACTTCAATCTCTATTGAAGTAAGGACCTCCTGCAGTGATCAGGTAATTACAACATGAGATCTGCTCTGAGAACTAGTGATGAGCGAACGTGCTCGCCACTACTCGGTACTTGCCCGAGCATCACTGTGCTTGACAAGCTCGGCGGTCGGCGAGTATTTCCCGGTTGCTCGGACGGGAGCGTGGGCATTACAGTGATTGGGTGGCCACATAGTGTCATCGGGTCTATATATAACCTGGTGCCGCTATGCTCGTCACAGTCTACCCCAGAAACAGGCAGAGTAGGGAGAGCTGCTGCTGAGTCAGGGAGATATTTGCTTGTTTACAGTTAGTATAGGTATTCCACAGAATATCTATATATCCATCTGAACTAACAGTCCTTCTAAGGATTAATCCAGCTGCACATATTCAGTGGTGATAGAAGGAGTTAGGCAGGCAGGCAGGCAAGGTTTGTGGCAGACTGCAGTGCATACAGCACAAGGGGGTCCATTGCACGTTCTATCTACTGCTGCTGTTGTTACAGATATTTGTAGACGTAGCCCCAGATATCAGGGGCCAGGGCTAATTTTTTTTTATCTTAATTCTGGTTATTTGCTTAAAAAGCAAGGCAGGCAGTGTATTTGGCAGACTGCAGTGCATACTGCACAAGAGTGTCCATTGCACGTTCTGACTGATCCTGCTATTACAGGTATTTGTAGACAAAGCCCCAGATATCAGGGGCCAGGGCTATTTTTTTTTATCTTAATCCTGATTATTTGCTTAAAATGCAATCCAGAGTACACCATTTTTCTGCTCCATTTGCTTGTTAGCACTGCAGAATACAGCCAGATCTTTTCCATGTTACAGCGACAAAAATCCAGAAATTTGAGCTGAACATGGAAAATATTGGCCTCCATTTTCATTTTGTTTCAGTGAGTCGGTGAAGCTATTCACACGAGGTCGCTGTGAAGAATAGTATTAGTAAACTACAGGTCCACTATTTAAAACCATGGCTCTCCGTCAGACGTATCACATATAAGTGCATTCCAAAATCAGCCATTTCTGGCTTACATTTCCATTTTGTTGCAGTGTGTCAGTGAAGTTATTCACATGAGGTTGCTGTGAAGAATAATATTAGTATACTACAGTCCCACTTTTTAAAACCATGGTTCTCCGTCAGACGTATCATATATAACTGCGTTCGAAAATCAGCCATTTCTGGCTTCCATTTCCATTTTGTTGCAGTGTGTCAGTGAAGCTATTCACATGAGGTCGCTGTGAAGAATAGTATTAGCAAACTACAGGCCCGCTTTTAAAAACCGTGGTTCTCAGTCAGACGTATCACATATAACTGTGTTCCAAAATCAGCCATTTTTGGCCTCCATTTCCATTTTGTTGCAGTGTGTGAATGAAGCTATTCACATGAGGTCGCTGTGAAGAATAGTATTAGTAAACTACAGGCCTGCTATTTAAAACCGTGGTTCTCCATCAGACGTATCACATATAACTGCGGTTCAAATCCAGCCATTTGTAGAGAACGTGGAAAATATTGTCCTCCATTTAAAATAGGCAAGGTACATGGCAAGGGACGGGGAAGTGGACGTGATGGTAATGGTGCATGCAGAGGTCAAGGCCGAAGCCGTGGGCAAGCTGAAATTGTGCCTCAACAAACACCCACATCTTGTCGCTCGACCTTCATGTCGCAATTACTAGGGGACCACAGAACACCACTATTGAACACAGAGCAGTGTCAAAAGTTTCTTGGTTGGATAGCAGATAATGTTTCCAGTCACTTTGCCACCACCACCACAACCCTGTCTTCCACACGGTCAAGTCTCAGTACCCGTGAGTCTGGACCGCATATTCCTCACCCTGATCCTCCTTCCTCCCATCATGCCGAGTGCCCGGAGACAACTGATCCCACATTTGGACACTCCAAAGAGCTGTTCAATTTTCCATTTATAGATTCGGTCCTCTCGCCCTGCCAGCTTCAAGCAGGTGAAGAGGAGAACGCATGTAGCAATGGCCAAATATTTGAGCAGCCACGGTCACACAAAGGCAACCGTGGGAAAGTGCATGTACTGTCGCAAGAGGAGGATGATGATCTGCTGGATCTGCTTTGTCAAAATACGCCGCGTGTGTGCTCGTTTTAAAAAGTCAGCTACAGCTTCCGCCACCCTTGCCGTACTTCAGCAGTGTTTGCATGTGTTCAAAACTTTTTTCTTGTGTCATTTCTAGTGTTGAGCATTCCGATACTGAAATATCGGGTATCGGCCGATATTCGCGGTATCGGAATTCCGATACTTAATTCCGATACTTTTACAATATCGAATACCGGAATCGGAAGTTCCCATAATGCCTGCGCTCTGCAGTGTCTCTGAAGGATGACAAGCTGGGTGGCAACGCTCAGCTGAGATCCAGCCTGTCATCAGAATGCCATCCCGGCGTGGGAAAATTCTCCTGATTGTTTAAAAGCCGGCGGGCGGTAAAAAGCCGCCGGCTTTTAAACAATCACACAGCCCCATACTGCTTCCCCGCAGCCTCCCACCCCGATCCTCCGCTCCCCTCGCCACCTCCCATCCCGATCGTAAGTTAGGACCGGGCGGGGAGCGCAGCACCAAGGAGCGGGGAGCGAAGGACCCGGGCGGGGAAGCCGGCAGTGAAAAGACTTCACCGCCGGCTTTCCCGTTCTGTGCTACGCTTTCCCGCCGGTTATTTCAAATGAACAGCTGAGGTATCAGGTGATGCCGATCAGATGTTCATTTGAAGTAGCCGCGGTGCCCTCAGAGGGTTCATGTGAGTTCATGCTTGACTGCATTGCATGAACTCACATGAACTTTCCCACGGTCGCACAGGTCAGCCTCACCTCCCAGACCCATCATGATTGGTGTGTGTGGGTGTCTGTGTGATGTGTGCGATGTCTGTGCGATATCTGCGGGTGTGTGTGCGCGGTGTCTGTGCGATGTCTGGGGGTGTGTGCGGGTGTGCGCGGTGTCTGTGCGATGTCTGCGGGTGTGCGCTGTGTCTGTGCGATGTCTGCGGGTGTGTGTGCGCGGTGTCTGTGCGATGTGTGCGGGTGTGTGCGTGCAGGCAGACATAGGCCGATGTGACACTACTACTCCCATCGGCCTATGTCTGTCCCCCGTCCACTCCTGCCAGCAGGATCAGCTCGATGGGAGCAGTAGTTCCCATCAGCCTGATCCTGCTATATAAATTGCCCTACTGTGTCCCCAATAAATGTTAAATACATGTCATTGGTGGCCAGTGGTTGCCTACAATAAATTAGTTCATACATTACCTGTCCCCGCTGATCGCCACCTAAAATAAAGTAAAAAATAAAAAACTACACCTATACTCACCTAGACACCTAATTCCCCAAAGCCATCGATCTCCTGTAATAAAATATAAAATAATAAACCACAACCTTATCCTTACCATTCCGTAGTAGTCCACGAGTGTCCCACGAAGATCTCCAGTTCAGAGCAGCCACATAGAATGTGACCGCTCTTAACCACTGCCGCCGCTAGAATGACGGGGCCGTAAAGCAGCCCCGTCATTGCATAAGCGAGTTCACCGGAGTTCAGGCAGCGCTGCTCCGGTCAGCTCCTTTACGTCCCTGCTGTATCGTGAGAAATTCCCACGGTACAGCAGTGCCGTAAAGGAGGTCTCCGGAGCTGCGCTGCCTGAATGCACTCCGGAGACCTCAGTCAGGGCTCACGCTGCCGGGAGCGGACGTGTTCCCGGCAGTGTGAGCTTACAGCAGCCATGCACAGCTGTCACCATCTCCAGATGTGACAGCTGTGCATGGGAGATCAGCGCAGGAACGTGGACAGGTAACTATTTTTTTTAGTAAACTAAGAATTAAATAAAATGGTGTGTTTTATTTCAAATAAATTATTTTTTTCTGGGTGTAGTGTGTTTTTTCTTTTTAACACTTTGTAGGTTAGTAATGGGGGTGTCTTATAGACGCCCATCATTACTAACCTGGGCTTCATGGCAGCTGGCGCTGACATGAACCCCAGCCCTATTACCCCCTGCCACCGCACCAGGGCAGCGTGGAAGAGCGAGGCTAAGTGCCAGAATTGGCGCATCCTATGGATGCGCCATTTCTGGGGCGGTTGACGGCTGGTGTTTCTAGCCAGGGAGGGGGCAAATATTCATGCCACCCTTCCTGGGCTATTAATATCAGCCCCCAGCTGTCTGCCTAGCCTTTGCTAGCTATTAAATTAGGGGGGACCCCACGTCATTTTTTTGGGGGGGTCCCCCATTTTAATAGCTAGTAAAGGCTAGGTATTCAGCTGGGGGCTGATATTAGTAGTCTGGGAAGATCCGTGGGTATTACCCCCTTCCCAGGCTTCAAACATCTTCCCCAGCCGTCTGCTTAACCTCCGCTAGAGCCTAAAATTATGGGGTATCCCACGCCAATTTTTTTTTTAAATAAATCCTTTATTTTAACACTAAATGACATTTGAGGAGTTAATAAAGATGCAGTCCCTAAATTATTATTTATTTTTTAATTAATTTTTCCCCAAAATTTTGACGTGGGCTTTGCCATATTTTTGTATGCCAGCCAGGTACAGCATCCAGCTTCTATGAACGCGCCATTTTCCGGGGCGGTTGCGGACTGCAATTTGCAGTGGGGGGGGGCCCAGAAAGCTTGGGCCTCCCTGCGCTGCGGATTCCAGCCGCCAGCTGCCTAGTTGTACCTGGCTGGACACAAAAATAGGGAGAAGCCCCACGTATTTTTTTTTTAAATTATTTCATGAAATTCATGAAATAATAAAGAAAAAAAGGGCTTCCCTATATTGTTGTGTCCGGCCAGGTACAAATAGGCAGCTGGTGGTTGGGGGCAGCCCGTTCCTGCCTGCTGTACCTGGCTGAACACAAATATAGTGCGAAGCTCCACGTCAATTTTTTTTAAATTATTTCAGGAAATTCATGAAATAATTAAAAAAAAATTGATGTGGGGCTTCGTCCTATATTTGTGTCCAGCCAGATACAGCAGGCAGGAATGGGCTGCCCCCAACCACCAGCTGCCTATTTGTACCTGGCCGGACACAACAATATAGGGAAGCCCTTTTTTAAAAAAATTATTTCATGAAATAATTAAAAAAAAATTGACGTGGAGCTTCGCACTATATTTGGGTCCAGCCAGGTACAGCAGGCAGGAACGGGCTGCCCCCAACCACCAGCTGCCTATTTGTACCTGGCCAGACACAACAATATAGGGAAGCCCTTTTTTTCTTAATTATTTCATGAATTTCATGAAATAATTTAAAAAAAAAATACGTGGGGCTTCGCCCTATTTTTGTGTCCAGCCAGGTACAACTAGGCAGCTGGGGGCTGGAATCCGCAGCGCAGGGAGGCCCAAGCTTTCTGGGCCCCACCCGCTGCAAATTGCAGTCCGCAGCCGCCACGGAAAATGGCGCCTTCATAGAAGCGCCATCTTCTGGCGCTGTACCCAACTCATCCAGGGCCCTGGTGCGGTGGCTCACTGGGTAATAAAGGGGTTAAGGCCAGCTTGGCATTATCAGCTGGCCCTAAGCCCGAAATTCATGGGGTCACGCCAATATTAGACATGACCACCATGAATTTCTAGTAAAGTATTTAAAAAAAACACAACACCCAGAATAAAGTCCTTTAATTGAAATAAAGACGCAATTCTTTATTGTTCTAAATTAAACCATACTTACCATCACGCCCATTCCAGCTGAAGCCAACGATCTCCTGCAATAAAAGAAAAATAATAAACCAACCTCATCCTTACCTTCCCATGGATCCCACGACAGCTTCAGCTCTGCTACATCGAGATGACAGGCTGGACCGCAGCAGAATAATTCTCCCACGCTGTCAGTGACGTGCATGAGGTGAGCCGAGTTCATTGGACATGAACTCGTCTCAACTTTATGCCGTCATAGCCAGACACTGAGGAGCGCAAGCATGCCTGCGCTTCTCAGTGTCTGCGGGATGACAGGCTGGATGGCAGCGTTCTGCTGCGGTCCAGCCTGTCATCTCGATGTAGCAGAGCTGGAGCCGTCGTGGGAACCATGGAAAGGTAAGGATGAGGTTGCTTTATTATTTTTCTTTTATTGCAGGAGATCGTTGGCTTCAGCTGGAATGGGCGTGACGGTAAGTATGGTTTAATTTAGAACAATAAAGAATTGTGTGTTTATTTCAATTAAAGGACTTTATTCTGGGTGTTTGTGTTTTTTTTTTAACTTTCACTATGGGGTTAGTAATGGGGGTGTCTTATAGACGACTCTCCATTACTAACCTGGGCTTGATGTCAGCTGGCATTATAAGCTGACATCAACCCCAGCCCTATTACCCCACTGCCACCGCTACAGGGCAGTGGGAAGAGCGAGGCTAAGTGCCAGAATTGGCGCATCCTATGGATGCGCCATTTCTGGGGCGGCTGACGGCTGGTGTTTCTAGCCTGGGAGGGGGCCAATATTCATGGCTCCCTTCCTGGGCTATTAATATCAGCCCCCAGCTGTCTGCCTAGCCTTTGCTAGCTATTAAAATAGGGGGGACCCCACGTCATTTTTTTGGGGGGGTCCCCCATTTTAATAGCTAGTAAGGGCTAGGTATTCAGCTGGGGGCTGATATTAGTAGCCTGGGAAGCTCCGTGGGTATTACCCCCTTCCCAGGCTTCAAACATCTGCCCCAGCTTCCCCGCCAATTTTTTTTTAAATAAATCCTTTATTTTAACACTAAATGACAAGTACAGTAATCAACACTGTCACTGTACTTCTTATATATGTGACTGACATGTTTCTATCTATCTAATCTATGTGTGATTCTCTATTCTTTCTATTCTAAATTGTCGGGTACCGCTGCTGAATTGCCGGCCGGCTTTTTTAAAGAGACGGTGCAAGAAAACACTATTATTTTTTTAAATAAATCCTTTACACTAAATGACAAGTACAGTAAGCAACACTGTCCCTGTACTTCATATATATGTGACTGACATGTTTCTATCTATCTAATCTATGTGTGAAGCTCTATTCTTTCTGTTGTAAATTGTCGGGTACCGGTGTATGCGCTGATGAATTGCCGGCTTTTCGCATAATACATTCTACATTATTCTTAGTTGTTTTACTTCATGTAGAATTAACCTACAAGGAAAGAAAGGGTTTATTTTCATTCCGATATTAGTGTCCCATTGACTTGCATTGGTTTCCGGTATCGGAATCGGCGATATCCGATACTTTTTGAGTATCGGTCCGATCCAATCCGATACGATATTTCCTGATATCGGAAGGTATCGCTCAACACTAGTCATTTCTCATTATTACACATAACTTAATTTATGGACATCTATGGTTTGATTTGTTTGCCTCTGTGGTTTGGATGGGTTGTTACCAACATCTGGTGATCATTTAATTACAAAGGTACCTTTACAAATATATTTACTCAGAAAATTGGTGACGTGTTCAATACTTATTTCACCGACTAATTTCACCCACTATGTACTTCCATGTTTTGCTTAGAAAATCTCCTTTATTTTTATCTTTTCTACCTGAAATCTTATTAGACATTTTTACATGAAAGTCTCATCAAAATAAAGAACTCAATAATTTTTATATGATTGCTATCCTAGGGAGATCCAGTAAAGATGAAGTGAAGTAGCAACGTTTACTTTTCTTGTATTTCGTAACTCTTAAACATCCTATATGGAGCTCATACACTTTTTCCTTTTTTGCCTGAAGCTCAGTGACTTGTCGACCTCTTGTAACCTTACGTGGTTTGAGTGATATTTCACAATTACCTTCTGCCGCATGAGTACCTGAATTATCTTTATAATGGAAACAAGAATACCTTGTAGGCAAGGCAAATAAAAGACACAGGACAGATCATTTTGGGACATAAGAGGGAAATATGCCACAGTGTTATATCAGTCAAGTCTTTGGTAGTAGCTCAGGGCTGTAGCCCTAGGTATATATACCGGTGTCGGATTTGTAGCGTCCTGCTTTTACTTTGCCTGCAGCAACAGTAGAAGGCCATTAAACTGTCAGAAAATCTTGGTATTATAGCCTGAAATAAAATATGTTGTGTTGCATATCCAGATTATTTTTCAGATCCTGATAAAACTTTATTTTGTGCAATTAAAAAAAAAAAAAAGATTATTGACCTCTTGAACACTTTGTTTTGCCTTAGATTGATATTAATATTTTTAGTACCACCTACACTTTTATTAGGAAGAGTTTTCCATGCACCACTAAAGCAATAACTCACTAACAGTCATTTTATTGTATTAAAGCTCATTTTTTACTGACGATAAGTAATAACATTATAGTGTATTGTGATTTATTTTGTTCTTCTACCGGAAGGTTTTTGTTAAAGCAATTTAAATAATCTTTAATAGGTAATCTGTACAAGTAAACAGGTGTCATATGATTATTATTTTGCTTGAATTCAGCATACCTATATGTGGTTCTGTGATTTAAATTCAGTAATATGTTACTTTTTAACCCCTTTATGACGTCGTACGTAATAGTACGCACCACGTCATAACCCCATGTTCAGCGTGGGCTCCGGCGCTGAGCCCGCACTAAACTGATCTGTACAGTTGACATGTTCCCGCAACAGCCACTGGTGGAATCGCGATCCACCTGCGGCTGTTAACTAGTTAAATGCCGCTGTCAATCTCTGACAGCGGCATTTAACTCGAGCAAACCGGATGCGCGTCACTTATCCTGCCCATTGGCGACCCCAATCGCCAGTGGTTGGTGCTCATTGCAAGTGAGCAAATCTGCTACACACAGGCAATCTGATCATCGCCTGTGTAATAGAGGTGATCGGATAAGTGCTGCTTCTAGTCTCCCATGGAGACTATTGAAGCAAGCAAAAATTGTAAAAAAAAAGTTTAAAAATATAAAAAAAATAAAAAATATATAAAAAAGTTTAAATCACCCCCCTTTTTTTATTAAAAACAAATAAACAAAAAAAAATGACATACACATATTTGGTATTGCCGAGTTCAGAATTGCCCGATCAGTATTAAAAAAAAAGAATTAATCCGATCGGTAAACGGCGTAACCAGAAAAAAATTCTAAACGATAGAATTGTGTTTTTTTTGGTCACAATATTGCAATAACGGGTGATCTAAACATCGGATCTACGCCAAAATGGTAAAAATAAAAATGTTAGCTTGGCGTGCAAAAAATAAGCTAGCACCCAGCCCCAGATCCCAAAAAATGGAGACGCTACAGGTTTCGGAAAATGGTGCCAATTTTATTTTCTTTTAGCAAAATTTGGATTTTTTTTTCACCATTTAAATAAAAAATAACCTATACATGTTTGATGTCTACAAACTCGGAATGACCTGGAGAATAATAATGGCAGGTCAGTTTTAGCATTCAGTGAACGTGGTAAAAAAAAACAAAAAAACAACCGTGGCACTTTTTTTTGCAATTTCACAGCACTTAGAATTTTTTTCCCATTTTCAAGTACACGATATGATAAAACAAGTAATGTCGTTCAAAATTACAACTCATCCCTCAAAAAATAAGCCCTCACATGGCCATATTGAGTGAAAAATAAATAAGTTATGGCTCTGGGAACAAGGGGAGCAAAAAACGAAAACGCAAAAACGGAAAATGCTCTGGTCATTAAAAGTTGTCCAGTAAATAAAAACATTGTTTAGATGTCTTTCTGATTAAAAAATATAAAACTTACCAATGTACTTGTATTAGCAAAGGCGTCCCTGTCTTCCGATATCAGTGCAGTTCTGGATCCCAGCAGAACTGTACTGATATGGCTCTTGGAAGGATGAGAAGATAATGTGACACCCCAGGGGTCTGGTTGCCACAGTGATAGAGATATTACGTCTGAGAGCAGGTGGGAGGTCTCTTGGTCAGGAATCCTATGCATGCCACACCTCCTGCCCAGTCCTGGGAGGGGAAGAACTTCCCCTATATAAAACTGGGGCTGAGGCAGGGTTAGTTAGTTAAGAAGAGAAGCAGCTTAGGAACAAGAAAGATCAGGAGCTCAGTGGGAGCAGTGCTACAAGGAATCAGGGGCTGGCAGCTGTAGAGCTCGCCCTGATTGAAGAATTATCACCGGACCCGGAGTCCGAGGCTGTGGGGACTAATCCTTACCCAGCAGCAGAAACCGACTGGCAGGGGATTTCAGGTCCTCTGGCCAAGAAACCCGAAGGCACGGTCACACGCGTGGGACCAGCACCGCCATCGTGGAGCGGAAGCCACTAGAAGGCCCCGAGTCACCGGCCATACGGGTGAGCACCACACGGTACACTCAGGGACTTGGGCTACTTTTACCCGCCTCTAGCAAGGTAGCCAGAAGAGTACAATTAGTTGGGGAGGCCTACAACTCCGCCTGGCCAGGGGAAATCCCATCTGCTCAAAGACTGACCAGGCCCCGATCGCTAGCCAGTACTCCGGGAGGGTCTATCTTTATCACCAGTAAAGACCCTGAACTACACCGCATCGTCTCTGAGTGGTTCCTGCTACCCCCATCATCCACGTCGGCTGCCCTGAGGCCATACCCCTCCCGTTGGGGGTTATACCATCTACGCTGCACAATCGTACCACCGGCCTCAGCGGTCTGCCCTGCAGCAGCAGCTCCATAGCTGCATTCAACGGGTGGCGTAGTCGTCCAACATCTACTGCTACTACTCAGCCACACAGTTTGACTCCCTGGGCACGGACCGGGTCACCGCCACGAGACTACTACCCCCAACAGGCCCGGCTCCGGGGAGTCCCCGCGTGCGCAACGCTACACCAAGCAGGCCCAGGGGCGCGTCAATAACATAATTTTCTGTCCACATAGACGTATGAGGGCTTGTTTTAATTTTTCGATCGATCTAGCTACGTGAGGGTTTACTTTTTGCAGTCTGAAACAATTTTTTTATTTTAGGATAGATATAACATTTTGATCACTTCTTACAGCATTTTTTTTGTGGTGTTGCGGCTACCCAAAAAATGCAATTTTGGTGTTTTTTTGATAGATCAGACTTTTATGGATGGGGCGATATCTTTGTGCAATCTTCTGTAGTCACTTTCCTAAGAAGTTCAGATTGCTCTGGCTAGTGCCTGGATATGAGAGCAACACTAAAAACTCAGCAAATGTGCTATAAACAGTATATTTTTAGTATGACGAGGTAGACTGCCAAAATCCTTTCAAGTATGTAATGGGCAAGGTAACACTTTTGCCTAACAAGCTGCCCCCACAGTCTGCCTGCAAAATAAAGCTGTCAGTAAACTAAAAGAAAAACAGAGAGATGAACATATTTTAGTATCCACTTATACGGTGCCAGTGAACTGCAACAGTTTAACTGATATTTTCATAGAATAACAGTCTCTGGGAGGCATTGGGGACATGACATCTTTCATCTCACCTATCATGTGTGAAAAACTGCTCTTGGCAAATTCTCTTTTCAGAAACAACCGTATCAAGACGAGGAAATAGGAGCCCATTAACAAAAAAAACTGAGAAAAAAAATCTTTCTTGAAAATATTAAAAACAACCACTCAAAAGTTTTCCTAAAAACATGTGCGAAAGCAGTAGGACACAATTGTGGTATCTCACTGCTTTGGGACCCCAGCGTGTACACTGTAGCACTACCTTATCTCCTTTGAAGGATCCCCTGATGAACCCTCAAAACTACCTGTGGGGGAAACGTGTCGGGAATATGCATTCATCACCAAGCCGAGTATTTAATTACTCTGTGGTATTCACTATTATTAATATTGGTCAACTCTTCCACTATGTATGGGTTTATCATGAGCTAAGATGGGGTTCCTTTGTTTTCTGACTTTATTGTCCGGCTTATCTGAGACTGGAGGGGAAGTAATGGAGCTCACCACGCTGTGCAAGGAGTCAGCTGAAACTGAAAGTTCAATGGTGGGTGCCAATCCCACTGGTGAGTGCAGCCAACACAGACATAGCGAAAAAAAAGAAAATTTTGTCCGACACATCCATTCAGGTAATAAAATGCGAAAATGTATTAGGTAAATATTAAAATGGCATTGGTGAAAACAAAACCTGACATGTTTGGCGTATACAACTGCCCTTGTCATAGGACATTATATATATTGCTTTCGTGATTCAAAATAATATCCTATGACTAAGGGTATTTGTATACGCCAGAAACACATCAGGTTTTGTTTTATTAATACCATTTTAATGTTTACCTAATAGATTTTTGCATTTTATTACCTGGATGGATGAGCCGGATAAAGTCCACTTTTTCCTGTCTGAGATTATTGTTAATTGGGCATTTATTTGCCTCTTGCTGGGCACACTAGAGGGACACTATACCCCTTAGCTCCTATCCATCTGGCACAGCTGTATGATTTAGTAAGTTTATATTATAGGCCATCTCTTCAGCGCTACATGTATTGGCAATTTTTTCTGGTACCTTTTACCAGCTCCAGGGTTTACTAGGGCAATTAAGGGATATTCGTCGTTGAGCGGGGGCCATATCGCTCCTATTAGGGTGCCAACCTTTGCGGATAGGCAGGGTCAATCTAGGGAAAATCTAGGGACAGTTCCTCTGTGCCCACCCCTGGTTCTTAGTTTCCTGCATCTAAACATTTGCACATCGTTTTAGGAAAACTTTTTCGAGTTGTTGTTTTAACATATTCAGCAAAGAGTATTGTTTTAGGATTTTTTCTCAGTGTTTTTTTTTTCAAATTCTCTTTACAGACAGACACAGCTAAACTTTTATAATTCTGAAATTGTGTGTAAGGCTGTTTGCCCACGATGCGTTTTTTAAGCGTTTCCGCAGCGACAAAAACGCTGCAGAAACGCTTAAAAAACGCATGGTAGAAGGCCTGCCATGTTCCCCAATGATAATCCGCATGTGCTGTGCACATGCTGCGGAAATTTCCGCTGCGGATTATCATTGCAGAAAAAAACACAGCACTACCAATTATTTTGCGGAAGTGCTGTGTTTTCGCTGCCATTGACTTGCATTAGAACGCATGTATTCCGCTTCACTAGATAAGCACATGCGGAATACATGCGTTCGATGTGCGGATGGTACCCAGGTCTAGAGGAGACTCTCCTCCGGACCTGGGTACCATAGAAAACTGTAAAAAAAAGAATAAAATAAAAAATAAATATATACTTACTGTAGAATCTGCTGAGTTTTGGGGTGCCAGTTAACATTAATTAACAAGATCTACTGGATCTTTAAAAGGGGATTTATTACAAATAGGATATTTACAATAACATACATAAGGGAAACATAACTAAAGGACAAGGGAACAATGTAAGGGAAAGGGTAAAAGGAGAGGATGGCAGAAGATGGGAAGTGGGAAGAAGCAGAAGAAGAATAATAATGCCTAACTAGTTTGATGTGCTACCTTTATATCAGTTACACAGTCAGACATGGCCCACACATTGCCCATCCCTGAAACACCTCCAAATAATGGTACCATCCAATCAGGTCACAGTCTTTGAAGTTCTCCAGAAACATGCACGTGGCTGCTGATGCAGACACTCTTCTGAAGGTGGTTTAGAATGGGTAAGAGCATCAGAGGTCATACATGATTGCAGTGGTCTTCATCTTCCTGCTGATGGCGTCTGGTATATAGCCAAAAGGTCTTTGTATCAAGTGGCCTGAGGACAGGTTCAACTGCATTTGGGCTGGCTCCAAGATGTCCATCAAAAGCATTGTGTACCAATATACATATCCATAGGCCAGAGACAGGATGTCTATCTCAGGAGCAATGGTATACAATCCAAATCCACAGGGGCAGTGCACATATGTAGATTACACTAGGTGACAAACAGGATCTGCATTCAAGATCACCACAGAAGGTGCGTGTACCTGTATCATCCAAGAGGCTGGAGGGCCTATACTCATTCCGTATGTCGATGCAACCTTTACTTTATCACTAAAACAAAGGACATCACACAAAGAACACCGGCCTTCTCACCTAGCAGGTTCACAACCCTGTATCTAGTTTCTCTTGATAGAGTCCTGGAAATATCCAGCACTCATAAATTCAATACAGAGTTCAGTCATAGATATTGTCCATGTTGGGCTCCAACATACCTTCTGGCGGCCCCCGCTGCACTCGTCCTTTCATGCCGGCAGCTAGCGATGGACTGAAGGACCTGCGCTGACATCATAGTCATGTGACGAGTCACGCGACGCTGACGTCGGCAGGTCCTTCAGTGCAGTGTACCACGATGTGCCGGCAGCTAGGACGGAGCGCGAAGCAAGACACCGGGGGCCATCGGAGGGTAAGTATAGATTTATTTTTTTATTTTTTACCATTCTTTAAGGTCACACTATATAAATCCATGCCGTTTGCATGGATTTATATAGTGTGACCAAGTTGACAAGCACTTTCCAAGTGATGCTAAAATTTCTTGGAAAGCGCTTGACAACCCGCATGCGGAAATACATGTGAAGAACGCTTCACTTTCACATGTCCCTGGCAGGAAAACGCATGTACAATCTGCATGTGTTTTTTTCTGCCAGGGAGATGCAGAAACGCTCAGGAAAAAATCCTGAGCATTTCTGCATCGTGGGCACATAGCCTAATAGGTGTTATTGACCTAAGCATCAAATACTCAGAAGTATTATTTTTTAACCATGCTTGAATACTGCCTGAGTTAACAAAATCATTTTGAAGTATAACTTTCCATATAAATAAACACGTCAAAAACTGATCATTTTCTAATTAGGTTACAGTCTTAAGGAGGACATATTACTATGTTAAAATTAGCAAGATATTGCTCTTGTTTAATTTCTGCTATCCCCTGAGTACTCTGTTTTTTAAACTTTTAAATCCACTATATACTTCCAAAGATATGGAACTTTTATACTATTTTGCTCATTTTTATGGTCTTTTCCAAGTGGGCGTTGCTCACAGAGTATTAATAGAGAGCAGCTTATAGACATGCTCATTAAAAATCCAGTGAGTCACACCCCCTTGTAAGGAACAGAAAATTTTGCACTAACTAAAAAAGCTTCTCTCTGGAGCTGTATGGCAGATTTAAAAAAAAAAAGAAGAAACAAAGATTACTCCAGAGAGCAGCAGGAATAAAATGAGAACAAACACTGGCCTCTTCTGAATTGGTGACAGGTCCACTTTAAATACCGATCAAGATAGATAGCCATTTTCTTTCTACATTTAATTTAGTATTTTGGTGAATTTTGAGAGAAAAAAAATCAATACAAATGATCATATACATGTATAACAAATATAAATTTGCATGTTAAGGTGATAATATATCTAATTTTATTTCACTTAACAAATAATAGAATTATTCACAATTATATTTAAAATCATATACAATAATTAACCGCCAATATAATAATTTTGATTTTTAGGAAGGCCTCATACACATGCATAGGTTTTTCACAAAGCCTGGGTGATGGCACATGAAGTCCCTATGATTTATAGCGTAAAGCTGTAGACACTGTGTGGTGCTGGTACAGTAACACATTATGAAGATATTTTCATAATATGGCATTTGATATAACATGCTGTTTCTCCATGAGATTTTGTCTAGATCTGGTAGAAAAAAAAATATTTAGTCCTCAATGTGAAATTAGATAATTTATTGGTAAATAAGTGTCCATACACTTCTAAAAGGATTTATTCCATCTCTGCACATGTCTATGTATGCGCCTATAAGATTAAAAGTAATGTATAATGTGAACATTGTTTATAAAACTCTAGAATATAATACTTATTATAGGTTTTACAACTTCCAATATTCGCCTATATAGTTTGCATGCTTCTGTGTATAAAACAGTTAAAAATGATTAAATGGTCATTTGGTCGTTGGTTTTGGAATCTACAACTGCTACATTACAACTTCTTTTAAGAAATAGACCAGCCGTTAAATAACATTAAAATTTTTATATCACAGACTTTACAGTCCAAGCCTAGTAAATCTGAAAGTCTTAATATAGCAAGTGAGGGTGTGCTCTTATGTTGGTTTACTGCTGACTGAGTGGGAAACCTACAGATTATTACAAAAAATTGCTGGATTAAGCTCCCTGGTCACCCGGTCATCCCTAAAGAATATATTTAGAAAGGTAGCCATTTATAGACCATTGACCTGAGATAAAAAGCTTTCCCGCTCAGCAGTTCTGCTAGTAACTCCTAGAAGAAATGAATTTTAGTAAGAGTGGCACCACTTATCATATTATATTACTATTGCATAAGCAAGGTGGTCTCTTTCTTTATATGCCTTAATGCTTTCAATCATTGAAAACTAAGGCACACCACAATATTCTGTATTTTTTGGTAAAGCACAAGATCTTGTAAGAAAATAACTGAATATTTTCCTCTAACATTCTAAAACCTATATTTACTCAATACATGTAAAAAAGTGGAATATGATATCTTTGCTTTATATATTTTTTACACAGTTGAGATATTTAAGTCGAAACCTGTTTGGAATGAAAACTTATGAATCTAAAAAGTGGGAAACTTGTCAAGCTTCTCTGTGACTACAAACTGCAAGTTTGGATTGCCCTATCTGGATATATATAATACTGCTTATTTTTTGACAGAGCCTACAATAATGATAAATTCAGCAGTTGGCCATTTTGGATCCAACTTTAGTTTTTTTCAATGGGAAGAGGGTCATGTGACACATCAAACTTATTGAGCATTTCATAAGAAAAACAATGGTGTGCTTGGTTTTAACATAACTTTATTCTTTCATGAGTTTTTTACAAGTTTTTGACCACTTATAAAATGTGTTCAAAGTGCTGCCCATTGTGTTGGAATGTTAATGCAACCCTCTTCTCCCACTCTTGACATACAGATAGCAACACCACAGAAGAAATGCTAGCACAGGCTTCCAGTATCCGTTGTTTCAGATGCTGCACATCTCGTATCTTGATGGTATGGTGTGGTATATGGGGTATAAAGATAGCGGGGCCATTCTTCATTAATGGAAACCTCAATGCCACTGGATATCTGAAATTGCTACATGATGATGCGTTGTCCTCTTTATGCACTGAAGATGGCACGTTCCCTGAGTTTTTCCATCAGGTTCTACTCTATATACACACACACACAAGCACACAAGCTTCTCACAAAATTAGAATATTATCAAAAAGGTAATTTATTTAAATTCTTCAATACAAAAAGTGAAACTCATATTATATAGAGTCATTACAAACAGAGTATCTATTTCTGTGTTTATTTCTGTTCTGTTATGATGCTTATGGCTTACAGCCAATAAAAACACAAAAGTCAGCATCTCAGTAAATTAGAATATGTTATAACAGCTGGAAAAATGTTTTTAAAATCCAAAATGTTGGCTTACTGAAATGTATGTTCAGTGAGAACACTCAATACTTGGTTGGGGCTCTTTTTGCATCAATTACTGCCTCAATGTGGCGTGGCATGGAGACTATCAGACTGTGGCACTGCTGAGGTGTTATGGAAGCCCAGGTTGCTTTGATAGCTGCCTTCAGCTTGTCTGCATTGTTTGGTCTGGTGTCTCTCATCTTCCTCTTGACAATACCCCATAGATTCTGTATGGGGTTAAGGTCAGGCGAGTTAGCTGGCCAATCAAGCACAGTGATACTGTTGTTTTTAAACCAGGTATTGGAACCATTGGCAATGTGGACAGGTGCCAAGTCCTGCTGGAGAATGAAATTTCCATCTCCAAAAAGCTTGTCGGTAGAGGGAAGCATGAAGTGCTCTAAAATGTTCTGGTAGATGGCTGCGCTGACTTTGGTCTTGATAAAACACAGTGGACTTATGTGGCGCCCCTGTGGCTCCAGTCACCACAGAGCTACTGCATCTCACCCAGAGGTGTGGTACCCCACTCTCAGGTAAGGATGGAGTACTACCCGGGACCAACACACCCACATCCAACACTACACCACTCCAGACCAGCAGGCGGGACAAGATGCACTTGTCCACTGCTGAGCCTGCCCCTGGCTGGAAGGGGGGGAACCAAGAGAGGGAGAACCATGTAGTGGGTGTGGGTGGAGGAAGACGTTCAGTGGAGCACAGACAGAAATGGTATAAAAGACAGAGAGAAACATCTAGAAGGGTCGAGTCCTGCTCAGGAGAGCAGTGTAGGAGGGTCCAGGCTCCTGGCTCCAGTGCTTGGAGCAGGAGTTGAGTGGAGAGAGAGAGAGGAATCGGGCCTAGTCTGCGAGGCCCAGGAGAGAGAGTGAGAGAGGACGGGAGCAGAGGGAAGGCTCCAGAGACAGAGGGGATCCCAGGAGCACGGAGAGTGCAGGAAGCCATCCGTGCACCCGAATCTACACGGACGTGGAGGGATCAGGCTGCAGAGAGGGGACTAGTGGAGAACAACCAGGCTCAGCTAGATAACCGGAGGCTGCTGCATTTTCAAGGTGCTGCAGCCAACAGCCACAATTACATCGCCAAAAAGGTGGCAGCATAGGGTCCAGGGGATTGCACGTCGCCCAACAGGGCCCGAGGCCACTGGCTTGGGACACTTATTGTGAGGCACAGGGCAGGAGGGCGAAAGCCCGCGCAGTGAGACGACCAAGAAAGGTACATAGAACAGGGTCCCGTTTAAGTGCTCCTGAGGTACCTGAGAGTTTGCTGGATCCCTACCCCGCAGGACACAGGATGACGTGGGCGGTTACAGATCGGTAACTGTAACCTGGAGTCTTGAGCAACTGTGAGTAAATCTGAAGACTGCACCCCTCTGTGTCCGTGAATAATTGCTGCGCCATCACCAGCCCTGCACTACACTGCACCAACAAACATGTACCTCATAAAATCATCATCTACACTGCCCTGGAGCTAAGCTCTGCCTGTGGAGAGCTGAACCAACTCTGCTGCGTCACCATCAGCTCCAGTGGATCTGCACCGCAGCGGCGGCCCCATATAGCTGCATACCACAGGTGGCGTCACGAACATTATCTCTAAAAACTTTATTCCCCTTTTACTTTCCCTTTAATTGACCGCCTGTAGCATCGGCGTCTCTGCCCCCTGACAGGCAGAGACGCCGTCCCCCTTACCGCCGCACTCCTGGCCCGGCGTCTTCCGGCTCTCCTGCTGCTGTTGCCGGCGTGCGTAGCTTCCCGGGCACTGTGCTTAGGGTGTGCACTCCCTCCTTCTTAAAGGGGCCGCGCGGGCCGTCCTAAGGAGTCCTACGGCCAATGGCAGGAGGACTTCTCATATAAAAGGCACCTCCTCCAAAATGGAGGTGCCCGTGCAAGGTTGTAACTCTGTGTACTTACTCTGCTTCAGCCCTCAGGTCCCGCTGCCAGCCTGACTACCAGTCCAGTCCGCCAGCTTGACTACCAGTCCAGTCCGCCAGCCTGACTACTTGTCCAGTCCGCCAGCCTGACTACCAGTCCAGCCCGACAGTCTGCTCACAGCCCAGCCCGCTAGATTGTCTATGGGCTTGGCCAGTCCACTTGTCCAGAGCCTTCACCTGCCGTGCCTACCAGCCAGCCTGCCTGGAGGCTCCTGCTTGTTACCTGCCGTGCCTACCAGCCTGCCTATCTGGAGGCTCCTGCCAGTTACCCGTGGTGTCTGCAAGTCCGTCTACCTGCCTGCCGTGGTCATCTGCTATACCGGTCAGTCTCTGCCTTCTGACCCGTGGGAGTCACCTGCTCTCATACAAGGACTGGCCCAGAGTAGCACATGGTCCCTCTGCTCGGTCCTTCCCTGGTTCACGGAGTCGATTGAGCTGCCTTACGACCTTGGTCAGTCCGAGTTGATACCTAGTTACGCCCCTCTGGTCCCTCCTTGCACCGCAGCACAGAGGTTCCACCACCCGGATCCGTAACACCGCCCTGGGTCACTGACCGGGTCACGGCCACCGTGACATTCGCAGCACCGACCGGCCCGGCTACCGAGTACCCCATGGCCCAGGGGGCACGTCACTTACACCAGCAGGTGACATGGCTCCCCAAACCATCACTGATTGTGGAAACTTCACACTAGACCTCAAGCAGCTTGGATTTTGCGCCTCTCTACTCAAGACTCCAGGACCTTGATTTCCAAATGAAATGCAAAATTTACTTTCATCTGAAAACAACACCTTGGTCCACTGAGCAACAGTACAGGTCTTTTTCTCCTTGGCCCAGGTAAGATGCTTCTGGCATTGTCTATTGGTCATGAGTGGCTTGACACAAGGAATGCTACACTTGTAGCCCATGTCCTAGATACGTTTGTGTGTGGTGGCTTTGAAGCAATGACTCCAGCAACAGCCCACTCCTTGTGAATCTCCCCCAAATTTTTGAATGGGCTTTTCTTAACAATCCTTTCAAGGCTGCGGTTAATCCGGTTTCTTGTGCACCTTTTTCTACCAAACTTTTTCCTTCCACTCAACTTTCCTGTGAACAGCCAGCTTCTTTAGCAATGATTTTTTGTGGCTTACCCTCCTTGTGGAGTGTGCCAATGACTGCCTTCTGGACATCTGTCAGGTCAGCAGTTTTCCCCATGATTGTGGAGCCTACTGAAACAGACTAATGGAACTTTTTAAACACTTTGGAAGTCCTTGCAGGTGTTTTTGTTAATTATTCTAATTTACTGAGATAATGACTAGTGATGAAAGAGCCTGTTCTCTACTGCTCGGTGCTCTCCCGAGCATCTCACTGCTCGACATGCTCGGCGCTCACCGAGTATTTCTGGGGTTGCTCGGCGGGAGCTCGGGTCTCCTCCCTGCATGCTTGGTGCTCTTTAGAGAGCCAATGAACATGCAGGGATTGCCTGCCACTCACTGTAATGCCGTAGCCATGTTGGCTGTGGCATTGCAGTGATTAGCTGGCTGCACAGCGTCATCAGGTTTATATCTGACCTAGTGTCGCCATGCTCGTCACAGTCACTCCGGAATCAGACAGTGTAGGGAGAGCTGCTGCTGAGCTAGGGAGAGATTCGCTTGTTTCTAGTTAGTGTATGTGTACAGACTATATTAGAGACACATATCCATCTCAACAAACAGTCCTTCTGAGGACTAATTTATCTGCAGAGATATCAGGCAGGCAGTGTATATAGGCAGGCAGTGTATATAGGCAGGCAGGGTATATAGCAGACTGCAGTGCACATAGCACAAGAGGCTCTATTCCAGTTCTGCCTTCTGCTGCTGTTAGATATTTCTAGACAAAGGCCCTTGTCTCAGGAATAATTTTTTGGGGATCTTAATCCTCATTATTTGCTTAAAAAGCAATCCAGAGAACACCGTTTTTCTGCGCCACTTGATTGTTGGCACTGCAGAATACAGCCAGATCCTTTCCATATTACAGCGCTAAAATTCCAGTGATTTAAAATTGTGTTTTCTCCGTCACACGGATCACATATACGTTTTCAGATAATACTGCCATTTCTGGCCTCCATTAAAAATTTGTTTCAGTGTGTCAGTGAAGCAATTGACACCAGGTTGCTGTTCAAAATAGTTACCTACAGGCCAGGCATTTAAAACTGTGTTTTCTCTGTCACACGGATCACATATACGTTTTAAGAAAATACTGCCATTTCGGATCTTCATTAAAAATTTGTTGCAGTGTGTCAGCAAAGTTTTTGACACCAGATTGCTGTTCAAAACAGTTACCTACAGGCCAGATATTCAAAACTGTGTTTTCTCCATCACACGGATTACATATACGTTTTCAGAAAAAACTGCCATTTCTGGCCTCCATTAAAAATTTGTTTCAGTGTGTCAGTAAAGCAATTGGCACCAGATTGCTGTTCAAAACAATTTCCTACAGGCCAGGTATTTAAAATTGTGTTTTCTCCATCACACGGATCACATATACATTTTCAGAAAATACTGCCATTTCGGATCTACATTAAAAATTTGTTTCAGTGTGTCAGTGAAGCAATTGACACCAGATTGCTGTTCAAAATAGTTACCTACAGGACAAGAATTTAAAACTGTGGTTTGTCCGTCAAACGAAGTTGACGCGCCCCCTGGGCCATATTCTTTAGGGGAATATCCGGAGCCGGATCAGATGGGAGTTGTAGTCTTCCGAGTGGCTGTGACCCGGTCCGTGCCCAGGGTGTCAAGCTCAGTGTATGTGGCAGTCCTACAGATGTTATAAAGTTCTTAATGTCGACTACGCCACCCGTTGTATTGCGGTCACTATGGCCGCCGCTGCAGCAGGGTCCGCTGAGGCTGATGGTGTTGGTGCAGCTTTTGGTAGTATAACCCCCAACGGGTGGGGTATAGCCTCAGGGGGTCAGGTGCAGAGGATGGGGGTTGTGGTGGTGCAGCATAGATGTTAAGTGAAGACAGAGTCGGGTTGTGCAATTTAGGGTATTTACTCACTGCTGATGTTCCGGTCACTCCAGCTTCAAGTGACCACCCGAGCCGTGCTGCGTCCACCAGGTCCTGGACTCAGCCAACCCCCAAGCAAGTCCGGAGCGTGACCCTGAGCTCTCCTTTTGTCCTTTCCTCTGGCCGTCCCCACTAGTGATCCACCTAGGTCCAGCTCCCTCGGGCCTTCTGTTGGGAGACCCTTGGCCTTGGGTTCCCTGACCCTCCACGTGGTTTGCCTTCGGGGTGGATGTGGTGGGTGGCCGTGGCAGACGCTGCCCACGGCCTCCGGTCTCTGGCTAGGGTGTGCTTTTGCCCCCACCAGTTTGGGATCCGGTACCCTATTGCCGACTCTTCACCCGGGGATTGAATTTGGGTTCCCAGAGTCCTTTCTTTTTCCCTCTCTGGGTCTTTCCTTCTCTGCTCCACTCTCTCTCTGCAGGCTCATCTGGACCTCTGCTTCTTACTGACTCTGACAGACTGACCCTGATCTTTGATGGTGCCCACCTTAAATACTCCCTCTATGTGTGAGCTCAGGTGACCAGCACCCAATGAGCTCCTATCTTTACCCAGGCTGCTCCCCCTATCTGCCCCTACACTACTTGGGATGTACCACCCCCCTCCCACTCCAGCCAGGAACAGACTCGGTCGTACCTGCACATTTCTAAGTGGGAGTACCGTTGGTCTGTTCCTCGGAAATGGGATGTGTGTAGTGCATGCAGCTTACCGAGCTCAGTTCCACACTCCATCCTTACCCGGGAGTGGAATATCACACCTCTGGGTTGAGGTGCAATACCCCTGTAGCAGCCGAATCCTCAGGGTGCTACATTCCCCCCTGGTAAATCACAGCACGTCCTCGGGCTGTAAGACATAACACCAAAAACATACAAAATTTTTTTCATAAACATATAAAACATATAAAACATTATATATATATAAAACTTTTCAGATAAAAAAATGGTTTTCCTATAAAACCGGTAGGGGGCGCTTTAGGACGCGCAACTATATACAAGGATATGGCCGCTCTCAGTCCTCGGCCAGGTAAGGAGGGAAAGGGAATGGCTGCTCACAGTCCTCAGCCTGTGGGATTAAGGGTAAACGGGTAAACAGTTCACTCAGCTGGTCCCAACGGGGACTATATTTGCAGTAACAGTTTCTTTATACCCCGATCGGGTAACTATTTACAGCACCTACTCCGCTGTACTCAACAACGTCTTCCTCCTGCTCCTTCTTTGGGGATCTCAGCTTCAGACCCGTCCGGATCCTCTTGCTCTTCCTCCTCACATCGCAGCTCCTCCTCTGTCAGGCGATGCACATGGAGGGCGTAAGGTCCTTTGGCACACTTGTGCCGGGTAAAGGTGACCTCGTCCCCGATATAAAGGTCACGACCTCTGTGCCCCTCCGGCAGATGGGACTCCACATCTCTGCGCGTGACAAAGACGTCGCCGGGGGTGTTGTGGTCTCTGATGAAGCCCCACCCATGCTGCATGTTGAACTTAATTACAGTCCCGGTGGTGCGGGGACTGTGCGCTGCACGGGGGTCCCTCCTGGTTCGGCTCTTCTGCTCGGCGCTCCTTATTTGGGCCTGTTGTTCCCGGACCCGCCTCTCTCTCCGCTCCCTCGCAAACTCCTCGAGCTGCTGTCGGCAGCACTCAGCACGCTCCGCTGCAGCTGCCCTGGTTTCTTGAGTGAACCCCATTAGGTCTTCTCCGGTGGGGTCCCACTCAAATTGGGTCTCTTCAAGCGGGGGCGAGATCCTTATCACGGGCTTCGGAGCCGGAATCAGGGGTGCACACATGGCCCCAACTCTCCTCTGGTGCTCCAGTTCATAATATCTCTGGGGCCAGATGAAAGGCTGCCCGTCCGGCCACGTGTGCTGGGCAAACAAGTCCTCTCCCAGACGCGGCACCCTTGGTTTTACGGGTGCGGGCGCGGTGGTGGTGGCGCCCGGGTTGCCCAGGCCTTGCGGCCAGGCCTGGGGCACCTGGAAGGTGAAGGGCACCGTCAGGACGGCGGCGCCCTGGGCTACCTGGCCTTGCGGCCAGGCCGGAGGCTCCGCGGAGGTAGGGGGCGCTGTTGGTGATGCGACGCCCGGGAATTCTAGGCCCTGCGACCAGGCTGGTGGTACTTCCTGCTTGGTCACGCTCGGGGTCGAGGCGTGTGACGTCACAGGGGTCGCGGCGGCGGCTTCCGGTTGGGGCCTAGTCTGCGTCGGTGACATGGCGTTTTCGGGCACAGCAGGGGGACTTTCGGGCTCTGCGACGGGGAGCTGGGGCAGGTAAGTGGTGTCCTGGTTTGGGGTATAGACGTCCCCTTTACCTGCCTCCATGCGTTCGGCTCCCTTCTCGGCGCCGTCTCCGGCCTTGGGTCCTCCCGTGCCATCCTCAGAGGCGGTCTGTCTCCTCATCTTGGCTGGCGTGCTCCGGGTCTTGGTTTGCTGGGCCATCTCTCGGCTCCACTCCGCCAATGTCTCTCACTGTACCCGGGCCATCCTCCGTGCGAGGCCCTCCAGGGCAGTCTGTGCACACTCCCGGTCTCGGGGGAGTTGTGCGAGGACCTCCACTAGGCCTAGTGGGGTCGTAGTTTCCAGCAGGCTCCTGACCAACGGGTCGGTGCTGCTCTGCTCTTCTTCCAGCAGGCTCCTGGCCAGCGGGCCGGTGCTGCTCTGCTCTCTGGCCATCTCCGGGTGAGCTTCTCTGCTACTCCTCTCCAGGCTTCTTGCCTCCGGGTGCGCTCGCTCCAGACTGCTCCAAGCGACACCCATTTTTTTTCTCTTCTTCTCAGTCCTCCCACTTCGAGGTCGGTCCCGGGGCCACTTGGTGATTGTCAGCTCCAGGGGCAGTTCTTTCACGCTGACAGACACCTCTAGCATCACAGTCTCTGTTGGTGGGGGCGGTTTCCACTTTTGGCGCCATTTTCGGTCCTGGCCCACGATGGGAGGTGGCCTCTTGCCACCCTCTGGCACGCCCATAATGGCGTCCGCTCTTCCAAGGCGGGAAACCTTCGGAAATGGCGGGAATCGTCTCCCAGTGGCGGGAAACTCTGCAGATGGCGGGAAAAAGCTGTTAATGGCGGACAACCGGCGGGAATCGATCTGTGATGGAGTCCGATGGCGGGGACCCTCCGGAACCGGCAGGAGAGTTCTTTTTGAGGTAAACTCGTTCTTTTCTTCAGGCACGCAGTACCCGGGTGTTGCGGGCACGAGATCCTGCCGACTACGCCAAAGTTGACGCGCCCCCTGGGCCATATTCTTTAAGGGAATATCCGGAGCCGGATCAGATGGGAGTTGTAGTCTTCCGAGTGGCTGTGACCCGGTCCGTGCCCAGGGTGTCAAGCTCAGTGTATGTGGCAGTCCTACAGATGTTATAAAGTTCTTAATGTCGACTACGCCACCCGTTGTATTGCGGTCACTATGGCCGCCGCTGCAGCAGGGTCCGCTGAGGCTGATGGTGTTGGTGCAGCTTTTGGTAGTATAACCCCCAACGGGTGGGGTATAGCCTCAGGGGGTCAGGTGCAGAGGATGGGGGTTGTGGTGGTGCAGCATAGATGTTAAGTGAAGACAGAGTCGGGTTGTGCAGTTTAGGGTATTTACTCACTGCTGATGTTCCGGTCACTCCAGCTTCAAGTGACCACCCGAGCCGTGCTGCGTCCACCAGGTCCTGGACTCAGCCAACCCCCAAGCAAGTCCGGAGCGTGACCCTGAGCTCTCCTTTTGTCCTTTCCTCTGGCCGTCCCCACTAGTGATCCACCTAGGTCCAGCTCCCTCGGGCCTTCTGTTGGGAGACCCTTGGCCTTGGGTTCCCTGACCCTCCACGTGGTTTGCCTTCGGGGTGGATGTGGTGGGTGGCCGTGGCAGACACTGCCCACGGCCTCCGGTCTCTGGCTAGGGTGTGCTTTTGCCCCCACCAGTTTGGGATCCGGTACCCTATTGCCGACTCTTCACCCGGGGATTGAATTTGGGTTCTCAGAGTCCTTTCTTTTTCCCTCTCTGGGTCTTTCCTTCTCTGCTCCACTCTCTCTCTGCAGGCTCATCTGGACCTCTGCTTCTTACTGACTCTGACAGACTGACCCTGATCTTTGATGGTGCCCACCTTAAATACTCCCTCTATGTGTGAGCTCAGGTGACCAGCACCCAATGAGCTCCTATCTTTACCCAGGCTGCTCCCCCTATCTGCCCCTACACTACTTGGGATGTACCACCCCCCTCCCACTCCAGCCAGGAACAGACTCGGTCGTACCTGCACATTTCTAAGTGGGAGTACCGTTGGTCTGTTCCTCGGAAATGGGATGTGTGTAGTGCATGCAGCTTACCGAGCTCAGTTCCACACTCCATCCTTACCCGGGAGTGGAATATCACACCTCTGGGTTGAGGTGCAATACCCCTGTAGCAGCCGAATCCTCAGGGTGCTACAGATCACGTATAAGTAAGCTCCAAATTCAGCCATTTGTAGTGAGCGTGGAAGATATTGTCCTCTATTTAAAATGGGCAAGGCACGTGGCAAGGGACCGGGAACTGGACGTGATGGTGATGATGGTGCATGCAGAGGCCGAGGCCGTAGGCAAGCTGAAATTGTGCCACAACAAAAACCCACATCTTCTCGCTCGACCTTCCTGTCCCAATTAATAGGGGACATCAGAACACCACTATTGAACACAGAGCAGTGTCAAAAGGTTATTGGTTGGATAGCAGATAATGCTTCCAGTCACTTAGCCACCACCACCACCACCTTGACTTCCACACGGTCAAGCCTCAGTAGCTGTGAGTCTGGACCGCATATTCCTCACCCTAAACCTCCTTCCTCCCATGATGCCGAGTGCCCAGAGACAACTAATCCCACACTTGGACAATCCGAAGAGCTGTTTACTTTCCCATTTATAGATTCGAGCCTCTCGCCCGGTCCACTTGAAGCGGGGCAAGAGGAGATTGCATGTAGTGATGCCCAAATATTTCAGCAGCCACGGTCATATGAAGGCGATGGTGGGAAAGCGTCCTAAGAGGTGGACGATGATGAGACACAATTGCCAGAAAGTCAGGAGGAGGACCAGAGTGCAGAAGTGGAAGACGAGGTGGTGGATGATACAGTAACTGACCCAACCTGGCAGGAGGACATGCAGAGCAAGGGCAACAGCACACAGGGGGAGAGAGGCAGAGCACCCCAACAGGAAGGAAGAAGCAGTTTGGTGGCCACAGAAAGAAGGCAGGCAACCCCTCCCCGTAACACCAATACGAAGGAAGTTGCCAGTGCAACTGTTAGGTCTTCCCGAGTCTGATTGTTTGTTAAAGACTCTGCTGATAACCCCAAAAAGGCCATTTGCACCACCTGCCAGGCCAGCATCAGCAGGGGTGGCAGAACGACCAGCCTGACCACCACCAGCATGGTCAGGTACATGGCAGCAAAGCACCTGACTTTGTGGGCCGAACTCCAAGGTCCAGGAACAGTGTCTGCGGGAGGCACCATTGCTTCTTCCACTGTTATGAATGCAAGCCAATCCCCTGCCCATGGTGCATGCAAAGATGCCTCCTGCCCTGCACCTGTTGTTGCACACTCTCAAATAGCAGCATCAGGAAGCACGTCCACAGTCCTTGTCAGTTGTCCATACCCCAGTCCTTGGAACACAAGCCCAAATATGCAGCCAACGCCCCACAGGCCACACTACTAAATTCTCACATTTCACGACTGCTTGCACTCGAAATGTTGCCTTTTAGGCTCATGGAGACGGAAGCATTCCGCAACCTGATGGCGGCGGCCATCCCTCAGTTCTCGGTCCCCAGCCACCACTATTTCACCCGGTGTGCCGTACCCGCATTACACAAGCACATGTCCCAAAACATTAGCCGTGTCCTCAACAACACAGTTAGGGGGAAAGTCCACCTAACCACGGACACATGGACAAGTGCTTGTGGGTAGAGACAGTACATCTCACTGACGGCACACTGGGTTAACATAGTGGAAGCTGGGACCCAGTCGTACCTTGGGACGGAACACATCCTCCCGACGCCGAGGATTGCGGGCCCTAGGTCAATCAGGGTTGCCCCCACAGTCTACAGCTCCTGCACCTCATCCTCCTGAGCCTCCTTCTCCTCTTCAGCCTCCATCTCCGAAATGACCATATCAGTCACAAGCTGGAAGCACTGCAGCACTGCCTTAGCCAAGCGTCAACAGGCTGTGCTGAAGCTAATATGTTTAGGTGACAAACCACACAATGCTGAAGAGTTGTGGACAGCTCTGAAAGAGCATGCAGATATGTGGCTCACACTGCTGAACCTACAGCTAGGCATGGTCGTGTGTGACAATGGCCAGACCCTGGTGGCAGCTCTGAGGCGAGGCGAGCTCAAACACGTACCATGTCTGGCCCATGTGCTTAACCTCATGGTTCAGCGGTTTCTCAAATCCTACCCGGAGCTGCCGGATCTGCTTGTTAAAGCACGCCACCTGTGTGCCCATTTTAGAAAGTTAGCTACAAATTCCGCCGCCCTTGCCGTGTTTCAGCACCGTTTGCAGCTTCTGTCTCACAGACTGGTATGTGATGTCCCCACACGTTGGAACTCTACACTGCTCATGTTGTTAAGGATTTGTGAGCAGAAGAGGGCAGTTGTTGAGTACCAGTATCAACAAGGCCGTTGGTATTCAGTTCAGATTCCACGCATAAGACCTCAGGAGTGGACATGGATGTCAGATATCTATACCATCCACCAAAACTTTGAGGACTCCACCAAGATGCCATAATTAGCGTCACCATCCCATTCTCTGTCTTCTGAAACGCTCTCTGCTCACAATCAAAGAGGATGCATTGCAGGGGAGCACGATGAGATGGAGCAAGGAACCATGCAGGGTGATTACACACAGCCCAGCCTGATCTCATCCCAACGTGGATTGGGTGACAATGAGTAAGAGGAGTAGGAGGAGGAAGAACAGGAGCTAGTTTCATGCACTTTAGACGGTACTTCCTGCACAGCTGTCATACCATCTGTTCAGCGTGGATGGCCAGAGGACAGAGAGGAGTAGGAGGAGGAGAGCATGGTCAGTTAACCCCCTGGTGAGGACACGGAAGTCTTGCCTGTTAGCAGTCTGGCACGCATGGCTGAGTTTATGTTATGCTGCCTTTCCCATGACCCTCGTGTTCTCAAAATTTTGGGTGACAGTCATTACTGGTTGGTAACACTTCTAGACCCACGAGAGAGACACAAATGCAATCCATCAGAGGCAGGAGAACACTGTCAAAGTTCTGGGACAGTTTTCTCAGCCCCTCCCATCGCACAGGCCCTGGGTACTTTCACAAGGAGTGCAAAGTTTTGGAGGATGCTGAGAGAGTACCTTGCCGACCATACCAACGTCCTCAGTGATTCCTCTGTGCCTTTTAATTATTGGGTATCCAAGCTGGATACGTGGAATGAACTGGCTCTCTATGCCTTGGAGGTCCTGGGCTGCCATGCCGCTAGCGTTTTATCAGAGCGTGTTTTTAGTGCCGCTGGTGGAATTATAACTGATAAGCGCATCCGCCTGTCAACTGAAAATGCTGACAGGCTGACTCTTATAAAAATGAACATGGGCTGGATTGGGACAGATTTCTCAACACCACCAAATGATAGCAGCGTAACAAACTCAAATTCAGTATATTTTTTTGGGAGGTGTATTTCCATGCACCTCTTCACACCCTCACTTGGGTATACGCTTCCTGATTTTGGCTATTTGCTCTTGTCCTCCTCCTCTTCCACCACCATAGCACCAGGGTGACCATGGTCCATGATGCAACACCCACACAATTTTTTTAAAGGGTTTTTATGATGCCCGTAAAAAAAAAAAAAAAAACTATACAGTATGTTCATGTATACCCCACAGGGGTAAATGTTTGTAAGCCCATACACTTAGTGCATGGGAATTCCAAGTATAGGAGGCCCGCTCCTTTCTAGTGGGAACATTTTTTTATGAGGCCCTCTAAGTCTCTTCCAAGGGGCATTGGGTTGCATCCAAACTTTTGGCAGCCCTTGCATTCACTGCAAAGGCCAACATTATGGGAGACAATCTCCTTTCTAATGAGAATTTGTCATTACTGTGGCCCTGCTCTATGTGTCTTTAAATTCTTAGTGGGGTTTTTCCTAAAATTGGTCAGCCGTGGGACTCACTGCATACTCTTTAACTGTATAGCAGACCCTCTCCTTTCTAATGGTAATTTGTTGTTACTGTGACCCTGCTCTATGTGTCTTTAAATTCTTAGTGGGGTTTTTCCCAAACTTTGGCAGCCCTTGCAGTCACAGAATGGGCATTACCACTATAGGAGACCCGCTGCTTTATAATGGGAACATTTTTTTTACTGAGACCCTCTCTATGTCTCTTTAAAGGGGTATTGGGTTGCGTCCAAATTTTTGGCAGCCCTTGCAGTCACTGGATACGCAATGACAGTATAGGAGACCCAATTGTTAATAATGGGAACAACAAAGCATAGCCGGCTGATGGCTCTCTAACAATAGCTATGGCCGACTGCTGGCCTTTTAAGAATAGTAAGGGCCGTCTGATGTCCCTGTAAAAATAGGCTTTATGACTTTCAGAGTCCCTCCATCATAAATAAAAAAGGATGTGTCTGATGATGTGTCACACACCACATTGCCAGATAAGGTTGTAAAATGTTAAAATGACATTTCCCGGTGAATGGATCTGTCTTAAAAAATAACGTAAAAAACCCCAAAACAATAGGATCTTTCTTTGGTATAAAAAACAGTGTCGTCAATTTAACCTCAATGTAATCACATTGTTCAGCTCCTGCACCTCCTCCCTCATCTCCACATCAGTCACAAGCTGACAGCACTGCAACACTGCCTTGGCCAAGCGGCAACAGGCTGTGCTGAAAATAACATGTTTAATGCTTAGGTGAGAAACCGCCCAGCGCTGCAGAGTTGTTGAAAGCTGTAACACAGCAGCCTGATCTGTGGCTCTCACCGCTGAACATACAGCCAGGCATGGTCGTGTGTGACAATGGGCGGAACCTGGTGATGGAGAAATGACAGCCGGAGTAGATACGGTTTCCCTCTATGCCAGTCTTTTCACCGAGAAAATGGCTGTGGTGAAATACACTCCCACTGAGAAGCTGTTTCACATTGAAAAACATTGTGCCCACCAGAGGATTTGATTCTGAGGGCTCACCTTTCTCCCCCCTCAAGAGCCCCATATCAGCTGCAAAGTTAGCACTATCATGAATTCTTCTGAGGTAGAAGCCAGGGCACACCAGAGGATTCTCTGGTGGGACCGTCCAACCTTGCCGAGAAGCAGTCCTAGCTATGAAAAGTGTGTGGGAAGGTTCCCGGAATCTCTTTGGCTGCTTTTTTAATATGGATCGGACATGCATGTTATTTCTCAAACCGCATTGCAGATCAGGCCATAATCCAACTCTGTATTCATGAAATTAAATGCTTAAAGAAAGATGTTTGTGTGTCAAAGCACCACCGACAAGTGCAAGTTGATGTTGGACGGGCTGCCATTGCTTCTGCAAGAAGCTGCATTAGAGGACTTCCTGGGAGAAATGACAGACAGGGTAGATACGGTTTCCATCTATGCCAGTACTTTCAACGAGCTAAATGCAACTCAGCAAAAAATGCTGTGGACTGGCTCCGTACCGTCCCTGGCCACATTCACCTGTCCACGTGTTTGTGTTTTACCGGTCCTTCCCAGTAAGTACACTGGGGAGGGCACGGGTAATGTTGTGGGACCCGTACTTGTGGAAGGCAGAGACGATATGGGGAGAAATAGTGGCAGCTGGGGACCGTGTATGGACACCCGGCCGCCGCCGGCATGAGGTTATGAAAAGCTTACGCCTCCACTAGCCTAAAAGGCCACATTTCAAGTGAAAGCAGCTTTAGAGCACTTCCTGGGAGAAATGACAGCTGTGGTGGGAAAAATAGTGGTGGCTGGGGACCGATTATGGATACCCGGTCGCCGCTGCCGTAAGATTGTGGACAGCTTCCATTTCCACGAGTCTAAAAGGCCACATTTCAAGCGCAAGCAGCTGTCAAAAATTTGGCAGTATAGTATTGCAGCCTGTGGGAGGGTGGATGGCTGGCTGCATACTTGCGCTTGCATTCCAAGGAATGGGGTAGGGACAACTGAACGATGTACTGGGACAAGGACGTGGATGGTGATTGTTGCAAGTCTGCAATGACAGGTGCATGGCGGGAGGCATCTTCGCATGCGCCAAGGATCACTTATGATGGGCACACTTTTAGGCAGTGACCTGGGAGTCAGAAATGCTTCCAGAGGTCTTCCCCATGCTATTCCCATGTCTTTTCAGCACTGTATGCATGTGTCTGATGATGTGTCACACACCACATGGCCAGATAAGGTTGTAAAATGTTAAAATGACATTTGCCAGTAAATGCATTTGTCTTTGTTGAAAGCAATGCAAAAGTGCAAAAACGCATCAAAAACGCTACGTGTGAACATAGCCCAAGGTGTGGAGGAGTATTTTTGTTTTTGGTTATTTATTGTGCCTTATATACAAGTCATTACCCTGGAAAGGATGTTCCTTAACATATTTCCCGGGAAAATCCATTTTGGTTTCATTTTTGTATGTTTTATTGTGAGTCCGTAAAAGTGGCGTAATACTCTGACAGCGTTGTTGACAGCAGTGACCTGGGAGTCAGAAATTCTTCTAGGGGTCTTCCCCATGCTGTTCCCATGTCATTTGAGCACTGTTCGCATCGATTTGGGCAATTTTTAGGCCCTCTGCAGACCTCCGGGGGGAGCCGCCTGAAAAATTCTCGAGTTTCCCATAGACTTACATTAGGCTCGTTGCTCGGGTCGAGCACTCGAGTATTCCAGCTAGCTCGACCCGAGCAACGAGTACCCGAGCATTTTAGTGCTCGCTCATCACTAATAATGACTTTTGTTTTTGCAGTGGCTGTAAGCCATAATCATCAACATTAACAGAAATAAGCACTTGAAATAGATCACACAGTTTGTAATGACTCTATATAATAATATATCAGTTTCACTTTTTGTATGGAAGAACAGAAATAAATTAACTTTTTGATGATTTTCTAAATTTGTGAGAAGCATATACATATATATACATATATACATACAGATATACATATATACATACATACGCACTGAACATGGCAATATATGATTGGCTAAGAGTAGAACCTGGGTACAATGTTTATTGTTTACTATTTATTACAGTTGCCATAGTGTGTATATGCATTTACATATATATACACACATACACACACACCATAGCAATATATGATTGGCTAAGAGTAGAGCCTAAGTACAATGTTTATTGCAGAACAGAGTGAGCATTACATAAAAGGAAGACCTTCCAAAGGTTTCATTCATAATTTAGCATGCTCTAAATGTTCCAGATGAGGCTAAAAACACATTTCATTATTATTGATGGTTGGGAGTCGTGTTGGCATAAAACATAAAGTCACATTCCTGCTTCTATTATTTATAAAACAGTATGTATGCATGAGCTAAAGCACACTTCCGTAATCGCTTATTTATAAAACTGAATGTCAAAAGACATAGCTATGTAAACACCAAGCTATTACTATAGTGGTTATCTAAACCATTAATTAATGTTTGTTTTCAGGTTTAATGCGCCTTCTGAGTATCATCTTGACTGAGCCGGATTACATTTAAAAAATAACAAAAGAGTAACCTTACTCTCTTCACATACATGAACCATAAATATTTGATGCTATTGTCGAAACCAAATCTGGCTAATTATATATCATTAATAACAAGATGTTAATTTATTCCAGATTACTACATAAGAATGGCAAGGAAGGTAGACATAGTAAATAAAAAAAACATTATAGGTACATACAGGAAAAAAGAAACCAGCTCACCTGTCCATGGAAATGAAAGCAGTTGGATGTGGTTCATAGATTTGCATTTATGCGTATTGCAAATTGTATAATAGGAAAGAAGATTAGTGCACGATAGTTCTATAACAAAACCATCATTTCTCCTTTGTATAAAGACAATCATCTTCAAAAAAAATATAACATTGATAGCCTGGACTTATTTTATAGTTTAGTTTTAAATTTCTATATTTTATATTAATGTATTTTTGAACTTAAAAACTTACTTATATGTTCTGAGTCTGCACTGTTGCTTTGCAGCGCTGGGGTCCTGGGTTCAAATCCTACCAAGGACAACATCTGCAAGGAGTTTGTATGTTCTCCCCTGTGCTTGTATGGAACATGGACAAATTTGAAGAGATATGAAGAGACCTGAAGAGGACATTACCTGTAAGTGGAGTACTAGCTGCTCACTATCACAGGTTACTTCTTCCCAATGGAAGACACATATCTCCCCTCACATACATCGCCAATGACCCTGTCACAATTCATACAGGTAGCATAGCCACGAAAGAACACATATGGAAAAAATGAGTGAAGAAACGTGTGAAATAAACCAGAATATGTGTTAAACCTTAACTTCCTTAAAGTGCCCCTCTTGGAGACTCCTCTGGAAAGTTGATGTTCAGGTGTGCCTGCTACTTGATGTTGGGAACTGTGCAGCAACTTTGCCTCTGCAAAACACACCTGATGGCCACAATCATTTTCTGAAGGTAGGTGAGTCCACATATGAACTGTTGACGATGCATTTTTGTTCTTTGTAAGCCATATCAAGTGACTACCTGATGAAGCTGCTTAAGAGAATGCCAAGAGTGTATAAAGCTGTCATTAGAGTAAAAGTTAGGTACTTAGAAGAATTTAAGGTTTATTCAGATTTGTTTCTCATGTGTTTCGTTATTCCTTGTTTCCTTATGTGCTCCATCATGGTTTTGCTGCCTTCAGTCTGAATTTAAAATATGCACATTCCAATAATAACAAGGAATGAACAGGTGTGTTCAAACATTTGACCCATGCTGTACATATTGCATGAACAGGTATGTTTAAACATTTGACCTATACTGTAGTTAGTTCAAGATATGAAAGTTTTTATTTCAATGTGTATTGCTTTGTGTTGTTTGTATATATTGTCTCTTCCTGTAAAAAGGACAACATTGCTGTTACTATTAAAGAGAACCTGTCAAAAGAAAAAAAACGCTATTAACCTGCAGATATGGCAGGTTAATATATATTAATCTACAGGTTAATAGCGTTATTAACCGACCTGGCACCCGCACTAAGCAGAACGCTGCCGGGAGAAAATTAACTGTATTACACCCTAGAAGCATTCTGGTTTCAGTCACAGAGACTGCGCTGGCATGGGTTCAGTCATCGCTCTGAGTATACAGAGCGGCGGCTGTTTACGTGTCCCCCACACAGACTGACAGCCGACCCCAATGCAGAGCCAGTTTCAGTTAGGGCTGGGGGCGAGGTTACAGCTGCCACTCTCTATACTAAGAACAGTGACAACTAGTGCCGCTTCTGTGACTAAAACTAAAATGTTGCCAGGGGAAATAAAGTACATTTTCTTGCGGCAGCGTTCAGCTAGGTACAAGTTCTGGGCTGCTTAACAATGCTATTAACCTGCAGATTAACCCCATATCTGCTAGTTAATAGCATTTTTATGGTGACAGGCTCCCTTTAAGGAATACTGTGTGCTGCTGTAATATTGAAAAAGTGGTCAGTGACATGTTCTATTAAAACATCCCCATATTGCCTATTAGAGCTTATAGATGATGTACAGGAGAGTACCAGGGACATTAGTTAACAATAAAACATCTTTTAAGAGACCCAAAATATGTTTTGTATCCTTGACCCCTTAATGATCAAGCCCAATTTCTAAATTCTGATGTGTCACTTTATGTGGTAATACATTTGGAATGGTTCAACATGTTGCTCTGATTCTGAGATTTGTTTGTTTTTCATGACACATTGTACTATATGTTAATGGTAAATATAAGTCAATATTAGAGATAAGTGAAACCAAACTTAAAAGTTTGGGGTTCGTACTGGACAGTTAGTGTCCGATGCTAAATTCCGAACACTGACTTCTCCCGGAAATTTGTTGCAATATTCGGAGTTCTAGGGAAAGAGAGAGAGAGCGAGAGATAGAGCAAGGAAGAGAGAATTTTCCGGCCTAACAGTCAGGGTGCCCATTGTTTTTCAATAGGGTTCAAGTTTTGGTTCAAGTTCGGGTGCAGTTCTGGTACCCAAACCAAACTTTGGAATAAAGTTCGGGTCGGGTACCAGAACCCGAACTACCACGGGTCCGCTCATCCCTAGTCAATATGTCTTGCATTCATTTATGAAAATATTTGAATGTTTTAACCATTAATCCATATAGTCATGACTCGCCCCCTGGGCCGAGGGGCACCCGGAACTGGGCTTCTGGGGGTTGTAGTATCCGTGGGCGATGGTCCGGTCCCGTGGCTCAGGGTGATCAGGTCTTTCCGAAGATTTTGATTCATTAAAGAATTGGTTTATAAAGGTGACGGAGTTGGAGCCGTGTCAAAAAGCTGCAGAATCAATTCTCAAATGCCAGGGACCTTCAGCATTTAAAGCGGTATTTTGTGGGGGATTTTAGGTTAATTGTCCGACTACGCCACCCGTGGATTGCGGTCAGTGCGGACCGCCGCTGCAAGGCAGACCGCTGGGGCTGATGGTGTATGCAGCTGAGGTAGTGTGACTCCCCACGGGAAGAGTGTGACTCCCCACGGGAAGAGTGCAGCCCCAGGGCAGAGAATGTGGATGATGGTAGTGCTGGTGCGGCGATGAAGCAGAGAGACGTGGGGTTGCAGTTCAAGTTCTTTACCCACAGTTCTTTATGTCCCAAGTCATTCCGCCGGCAATGACTGCCCAAGCCGTGCTGCGTCCACCAGGCAGGGGGCTCGGTCAACCCTCAGGCAATTCCAGAGTGTGTCACAGGTAGAGATGAGCGTTGTTCGACTCGAACGGTTCGCCAATCTCAAATTCGAGCTGTTTTGGGCAGTGTTCGAGCCGTTCGGCGAACACGAACGATTTGAAAAAAATTCGGCTGTTCGAGGTTATGTTCGATAACTGTTCGTGCACCAAAATCATAACTGGATTTTTTCTCAGTAATGATGAAAATTAATGTTAATACGCAGTTTGAGTGTACAGCAGGGCGGGGGGAGGGGCAGGGTATTTTTTTTTCTCTTTCCCGCATTTACAGTGGGGAGGTGCAATCTGTCAGCCTATCAGCAGCGCACACACGGAGCGAAGTGCTTTTTTTCACACAAGCAAGTGTATGTCACATGTCCTTGCCCTATAAGACCCAGCCATTTTCCCCGTCGCCACCATTTTCTCACTGCAGCAGCTGCGTGTTAGACGGCACCGCTGTTGCTGTGTGCGCTATACCTTGTTAATTTCAAGCCAATTTTCGCACAAATCTACAGATAGCTTGGGAGTAGGGAATAGTTGTGATTGCAGTCCTTTTAAGGACTAGGTTACAGCATTTCCTACGACTTTTATCAGGCAGGTCTGTGCTCTTAAATAGATAGGTTGTGGGAGTAAAGACTAATTGTAATTGCAGTCCTTTTCAGGACTAAGTTACATCAGTTCCTATCAGTTTTTGCCAGGCAGGTCGGTGCCAGTGCTGTGCAAGTTTTTTTCACAGCATTTGGCTAAATCTAGCAAAGCTAATCCTTTTTGGCCTATTGCAGAGTGTGTTAGTCAGTGGAGTAGCCTATCTGTGTTGCAAGCTACACCACCTGTGTATAGAATACCAATTTTTTTACTGCACCTAGTGAAGTAAAATCTTTTGGGCATAGCATCATTCTATTAGTCCATCTATACTGACCTCCATAAGGTTGCAAATTGAATATATTTTTTTTCTGCATCTAGCTCTGAAAAAATATTTGGCCTTCTAGCTGTGTGTGGGACTTGTTCTATTAGTCCATCTATACTGACCTCCATCAGGTTGCAAACTGAATATAATTTTTTTCTGCATCTACCTCTGAAAAAATATTTGGGCTTCTAGCTGTGTGTGGGACTTGTTCTATTAGTCCATCTATACTGACCTCCATCAGTTGCAAATTGAATATAATTTTTTTCTGCATCTAGCTCTGAAAAAATATTTGGCCTTCTAGCAGTGTGTGGGACTTGTGCTATTAGTCCATCTATACTGACCTCCATCAGGTTGCAAATTCAAAATAATTTTTTGTCTGCATCTAGCTCTGAAAAAATATTTGGCCTTCTAGCAGTGTGTGGGACTTGTTCTATTAGTGCATCTATACTGACCTCCATCAGGTTGCAACTTAAAAATAATTTTTATCTGCATCTAGCTCTGAAAAAATATTTGGCCTTCTAGCAGTGTGTGGGACTTGTTCTATTAGTCCATCTATACTGACCTCCATCAGCTTGCAAATTCAAAATAATTTTTATCTGCATCTAGCTCTGAAAAAATATTTGGCCTTCTAGCAGTGTGTGGGACTTGTTCTATTAGTCCATCTATACGGACCTCCATCAGGCGGCAAACTGAATATAATTTTTTTCTGCATCTACCTCTGAAAAAATATTTGGGCTTCTAGCTGTGTGTGTGACTTCTTCTATTAGTCCATCTATACTGACTAGTGTTGAGCCACCCCCGTAGTGTTCGAGTTCGGTTCGTCGAACACCCGTGTGTTCGCCGAACTGTTCGTCGAACTGTTCGTCGAACACCTTCGAACACCGTTAAAACCAATGGCAGGCAAACAAAAACACATAGAAACACATAGAAAACACCTTCAAAGGTGTCCAAAAGCTGACAAACTGCTCAGAAGACACAACTAACACATGGAAAAGTGACAAGTACATATAGTCATGCGAAAAGAAAAGAGGTGGAGGAGTAAAAGGAGGGGGAGACACAGATATAGGCATGTCATGCCCTTCTAAAATCCAAAAAGTGAGAAGCCGACACGTTCAGTCCGCTCCTGCCCGTGCCACCTCCGCGTCGCCGGGTTTGGGCCAGAGCCGCGGTGAACCCTGACGGCCAGCCCCCCTCTCCCAATACTGGTGCCTGTCCGCTGGTGGGTCGAGCGAGCCCCCCTGTGGTGGAGGCAGCTCTAAGCTTTTTAATTTAAATTGTCTCTCTAATTTAAATGAATACACTTTAAATCCATTTACAAGGATCTATTGGAGGGCAAGTCTCATGCCAGCAGCCGCGTAATTCCACCTCCAGTAGCGTCCACTAAAGCTGCTGCAGTTAAAAAGCTTTTATAAGGATTGAGCTCGGCTGTCCACCGCAAGGCATCCTACTGCCAGTCCCAGCCCCTATGCCTTGGGGTGCCTCCTGATGCTCTTCACTGAGTATCCCGTGGTCCCGAAGCATTTCCTTTGAAAAAATTAAGTGTCCAAACTACAGGTGGTGTAGCTTGCTTAACAGCCGGGATAATCCGCTGACTAGCAGACACTGCTACTAGGCACAAAGTATTTCCTGGGCTAGATGCAGTTAAAAATTTGTAATTAGATACTCTCGTTGGATGCTGAGAAAGCATTCCATAGAGTCTCCTGGCACGCCATATATGATTCTCTTAAAAAGCTTGGGGTAGGGGTCTAGGGGACCCTTTTATAGCCAAAATCACGGCCCTGTATCGCAATACGTCACCTAGGCTGAAGATAAATGGAACTGTAGCACCCTGAGGGCTCGGTTGCTATAGAGGTATTGCACCTCACCCAGAGGTGTGATATCTCACTCTCAGGTAAGGATGTAGTGTGGATCAGGACCCGACACTTGAATGCATTACACCACATTGCCGTGGGGTAGGGCGACCAATATGCCCCTGAGATGGGCACGACAGTCCCTGTCCCTGGCTGGAGTGGGGGGAGGGAACACTGAGGAAGGGGAACCCTGTTGTGCAGGAGCAGGGAGGAAGCAGTTCCTGGGTGCATTGAGAAGGGAGTATAAAAGGTGGGCACCATCTTAGTTCAGTGCAGAGAAGTCTGAGCAGAAGTGGCAGGGAGCAGGGGCTCTGCATGAGCTCTGCTCCGGAGGCGGGCCTAGTAACAGAGGCCCAGGCCTGGAAGAGGGAGAAGGAAGGAGAGGAGTGGAGAAGGCTCCAGGAACGAGGAACGAAGGGATCCCAGGGGTGCGGACGGGCGAGTCGCCACCGCACGCCCGAATCCACCTGCGTGGAGGGGTCAGGCCAAAGGGGGAGACCGGTCCCCGAAACTAGTGGAGGCAGGAAATGACCCTCAGCTAGAAACAGGATGCTGTGACATTTTATGTGGCGCAGCCCCTCGCTACACCTGCTAGGAAGGCACCACATAGGGTCAGGGAAACTGGCGCCAAGTTTACCAAGAGGAGGCCCGAAGCAGCCGGACAGAAGGGTTGGTAAGAAAGGCCAGACAAAGGACACACAAAGGGGGTCCTGTGAAGCGCTCCAAAGTTATCTGGGAGTTGTCTGAGCCCCTCACCTGGTGAGCACAGTACGACGTGGGCAGCCGTTACCTGCAGACGTGGTCTGGATAATAAGAACTGTGAGTAAAGGCCCTGGACTGCATCACTGACTCCGTGTCGTTACTGCTGCTGCCCTGCACCATCACCCCCATCCTCCGCATACACTGCCCTGAGGCTATACTCCTCCCGTGGGGAGTTATGCTACGCTCTGCTGCACCCACAACACCAGCCTCAGCGGTCTGCCCTGGAGCGGCGGTTCACTCTGACCGCAATCCACGGGTGGCGTAGTCGGACATTTAAACATCAAAACCACATAAATAGTTCCGCCACTGGTTTGACCGCCCTGAGCCACGGAACCGGGTCGCCGCCACGGAGACTACAACCACCAGCATCCACCAAAAAGGGTCCTGCTCCGGGTGTCCCAAGGCCCAGGGGGCGCGTCAGAACATTTTCATCACCTTTCACAATCACCAATGGGACAAGGCAGGGATGTTCTCTGTCCCCTCTCTTATACATCCTAGTGACGGAGCACCTGCTCTCATCAATTCGCCATAACCCCAATATTAGGTGGATTGAGGTGGGAGGCACCGAGTACAAGTGCTCTCTATTTGCTGATGATGTCCTAGTATATATCACTCAATCACATATATCCATCCATGCTGTTATGGCTGAAATAGATCACTTTGTTACATGGTCAAATTTTAAAATCAATGCAGCGAAGTCTGAGGCCCTCGATGTCTCCCTCCCCAAATCCATATAGGATTCCATCCAGTCCAACTTTCCCTTTGCCTGGCCCTCACAGGGTATCAAATACTTAGGAATTCCTATTCATAGAGACCTCTCCCATCTATGTTATCTTAATTTTGGGCCCTTTATTGAACAACTCCATACAGACCACGGTTGGCAAGTTAGAACTGTAAGATTCACTACGTGAACCACTGGTGTTTTGTGGAAAAGCACATGTACACTGTGTTCCAAATTATTATGCAAAAAGTGTTTAGGAGTGATAAGGGAAGAATTTGTTTGTTTGTCAGTTAAACTCATTGATGGTGATGTGTGTCAGGGCTCTTTATATCACTGTAAGCAATTGCAGACACCTGTGCTAATTAGTTTGGCAGGTGTGTCCAATGAAAGGCAAGACTACTTAAGAAGGCTGTCTCACATTATTAAGCAGCCTACATTTTCTGCCAAAATGGGAAAAAAAAAGGATGTGTCGGCTGCTGAGAAGCAACAAATTGTGGAGTGTTTAGGTCAAGGCATGACTACAATCAACATTGTGCGATGATCAGGATGAAGTGTCTTGGCAATCAAGAAGTATGTAGCTGATTCACAGTAAACACGTGTGCGTGCTGATAAGGGCAAATTGAGGACTCTTTCCTACAGGCAATTACATCAGGTTGAAAGAGCAGTGGCAAAAAAGCCTTGTCATAGCAGCAGACAAGTTTTTGAAGCTGCTGGTGCCTCCAACGTCCCCCGAACAACAAGATGCAGGGTCCTTCAGAGGTTTGCAGCTGTGCATACGCCATCCTGTCGACCTCCTCTATCCACTTCACACAAGCAGAAACGGCTCCAGTGGGCCAAACATTACATGAAGACTGATTTCAAAACTGTTTTGTTCACGGATGAGTGCCGTGCAGCGCTCGATGGTCCAGATGGATGGAGTGGAGGATGGCTGGTTGATGGACACCCCACGCAAACACGGCTACAGCGCCAACAAGGAGGAGGTGGAGTAATGTTTTGGGCTGGAATCATGGGGAGAGAGATTGTCGGCCCCTTTAGGATCCCTGAAGGCGCTAAAGATGAACTCCATAATGTATGTGGATTTTCTCAAACAGCACTTCCTGCCATGGTTCAAGAAGAAGAACCGTGTATTTCACAGCAAGATCATTTTTTTGCATGATAATGCACCATCTCATGCTGCACATAAAACATCTGCATCTCTGGCTGATATGGGCATAAAAGGGGACAAACTTATGGTGTGACCCCCATGCTCCCCTGACCTCTACCCCATTCAGAACCTTTGGAGCATCATTAAAAGGAGTGTCTATGATGGCGGGAGGCAGTTCACATCTAAGCAACAGCTCTGGGAGGGTATTCTGTCCTCATGCAAAACAATTGAAGCAGAAACCATCCAAAACCGGACAAATTCAATGGACGAGAGAGTTCAGAAGCTCCTTTCGAACAAGGGGTCCTATGTGAAAATGTAACATCACCTAGAATAAAGTTTTGAGTTGAAAACTGTTTGATTTCAGTTTCTAACAACCTGCTAATGCTTATAATTTCAAAAATGACCATTTTTTTGGTCTTTATTAAAATGAAAAGGTTGATCGAAAAGTTTGGGGGATCTAAGAGTGTGGCATCCCAGTAGTCATGATTACTTCGAATTCTGACAATATGAGGGTCATGCTGCAGGTAGTGCAGCAAGAAGGCACTTATGTGTCTTGCGCATCTCGGAGCCCCAAAATTATTTTCCAGGCTAGATGCAGCTAAAAATTATTATTAATTTTAAATCTGGTGAAGCTTTAGTATAGATGGCCTAATAGGATCAGTGCTGCACACTGCTACAAAGCCAAAATTATTTTCCAGTCAAGATACAGATAAACATGATTAGTAATTTTAAATCTGGTGGAGCTTATTATAGATGGCCTAATAGAATCAGTGCTGCACACTGCTACAAAGCCCAAATTATTTTCCAGCCAAGATACAGATAAACATGATTAGTAATTTGAAAGCTTAAAACGGTTGGTAGGGTGATTTTAACCAATCATCAAGCTTTTACTCTCCCCAGGAGGACACAGGGGTAGAAAAGTCGTTTCAGATCCATGATTTGTTCATCTTTATGAGCGTGAGTCTGTCTACATTATCAGTGGAGAGCCGCGTGCGCTTATCTGTCAGCACACCATCAGCAGCGCTGAACACACGTTCAGAGAGAACACTGGCTGCAGGGCATGACAAGATCTCCAAGGCGTGAGTGGGAAGCTCCGGCCATTTTTCCAGATTGGAATACCAAAATGAGCAAGGGTCCAGTGACACAGTCAAGGCTTCGATGTTCACTTGGAGATACTCCTGCACCATCCTCTTTAGGCATTGACTATGTGTCAGATTTCTTGTCTCCTGTGGCCTTGCAAAGGATGGTCTAAAAAAGTGGTGAAACGATTCCACAAAATTGCTGTTACCAGCAGATACTGTGTTACTGTTACGGTTTGAGTGATGAAGACTCGACAGTCCCACGGTTGGCAAGTTAGAACTGTGAGATTCACTTCGTGCACCACTGGTGTTTTGTGGAAAAGCACATGTAAGATTCTGCAACAGCGTCTGCAGATACTCCTGCATGCGTCAATCCCTTTTTATGGCAGGAATTATTTTGGCAAATTTACTTTTGTACCGGGGATCTAAGAGTGTGGCAACCCAGTAGTTGGGATTACTTCGAATTCTGCAATCTGAGGGTCATGTTGCAGGTAGTGCAGCAAGAAGGCACTCATGTGTCTTGCGCATCCAGGAGGACCAAGTCCTTGTTGTGTTGGTAGCGAGGTAAGAATCATGCTTCCTTCCTCTGCCCTCTCCCCCCAACCTCGCACAACAGAAATGTGATCAAGGTCTCTCTCATCTGATGAGTCTTCCATGCCCATCGCCAGTTCATCCTCCACTTCTTCCTCGGCTCCTGCACCTTCCTCAACAGTTTGGCTGCTACCATGCGCCCTGGTTAATCCCTCTCCCCCACCCTCCCATGCCTGCCGCCTTGGTGCTGCCAACCGTCTGGACCTTGGAGATGTTATCCCTTCCGCATATGACTCCTCCTCTACTTCCTCCACCTCCTCTTGTCCCACCACCTGACTCTGAATTCTGTTTAATGTGTGCTCCAGCATGTAAATCACCGGAATAGTCATGCTGATAATGGCATTGTCATCAGCACTAAACATCTTCGTCGCCATTTCAAAACTGTGCAGAAGGGTGTGTGGCGCCCCTGAGGGTTCAGTCGCCACAGAGTTACTGCATCTCACCCAGAGGTGTGGTATTTCACCCTCAGGTAAGGAAGGCGTATGGCTCGGGACCCTAACACCTGCATCCAACACATACCCGCAGTGGGGGTAGGGTGAGATTGCTCCTAAGGGAGAGCACAGTCCCAGGTCCCTAGCTGGTGGTAGGGTCCTATGTAGTGGGTGCTTAGGGGAATAGCTTAGGGGAGCACATGACAGGGAGAGTATAAATAGGAAGCCATCTTAGAAAGAGCAAGCCAGTCAGAGGAGGAAAAGTGACAGGAGCAGAGGCTCGGCATGAGCTCTGCTCCGGAGGCGGGCCTAGCCTGGGAGGCCCAGGGCTGAAGGAGAGAAGAGAGGAGTGGGAGCAGGAAGGCTCCAGGAACCGAAGGGACCCTAGGGCTACGGGCAGTGCAGAAGGCCACCCGTACTCCCGCTGCTACCAGGAGGTAGAGGGGTCAGGCCAGATAAGGGGAACCGGTCCCTCAACTAGAGGAGAAACAGCAAGGCTCAACTAGAAACCGGAGGCTGCAGCATTTCATGTACTGCAGGCAAAAGTCCACACCAGTCTCACTAAGAAGGTAGCCACATAGGACCCAGGGGACGGAACACAAGTTGCCCGCCAAGGCCCGAGGATACCGGATAGAAGTGTCACTGGGTGTGAGGTGCAGGGAGAAGGCCAGAGAAAGGACACACAGAAGGGGGTCCTGCTAAGTACTCCGGAGCTATCTGGGGGTGGACTGAGCCCCTCACTGAGTATGCACAGCATGACGGGTGAGATTGCTCTGGTACCTGTAATCTGGACTGCAACAACTGTGAGTAAAGATCACACGGACTCTGTGTTCATTACTGACTCCCTGCACTACAACCACCATCATCCACCCACACTGCCCTGAAGCTACACTCTTCCTGTGGTGAGTAATAATACCATTGCTGCAAAACCACCAGCTTCAGAGGACTGTTCTGCAGCGGCGGCCCCTTTGGCCGCACTCCACAGGTGGCGTAGTCGAACATTATAAAATCCATATATACAAATTACCGTTGGATTGACCGCCCTGGGTCACGGACCGGGTCACCGCCACAGTGACTACAACCCCCAGCGTCTACCGGCCCGGCTCAGGGTACCCCACGGCACAGGGGGCGCGTCATCTTCATAGGTCCCTGATCTGAGACCACTCCTGCAGCTTGATTTGCCCCACCTCTGGATCTCGTTGGCCCAGGCTATACATCAGAACGTATTGCGCCAGGGCTTGTCGGTGCTGCCACAGTCGCTGCAACATGTGCAGAGTTGAATTCCACCGTGTCGGCACATCGCATTTCAGCCGGTGAACTGGCAGGCCCAACGACTTCTGTAGAGATGTAAGTCGTTGAGCTGCGGGATGCGAACGGCGGAAGTGAGCACACAGCAACCGTGCCCTCTGCAGAAGGCCATCTAGTCCGGGATAGTGGGCTAAAAATTTATGGACAACCAGGTTCAACACGTGAGCCATACAAGGCACGTGTGTGACATTGCCCCGGCGAAGGGCCGCACCCAGGTTTGCAGTATTGTCGCACACGGCCTTCCCTGGTTGCAGGTCCAGTGGAGACAACCATTCATGAAACTGGGTCTCCAGAGCTGACCACAAGTCCTCAGCTGTGTGACTCACATTTCCCAGACATTTCAAAGTAAACACTGATGCCGTTGAGCCCTGCTGCCAGCATAGTAAGGAGGTGTGCAGGATTCCTTCTGCGCAGTTAGAAAGCAGGTGGCATTACCAGACAGGCTTTGGGTGCAGGTGGAGGACCGAGAGGAGGTTGAGGAGGCAGAAGCAGTGGAGGAACTTCGAGATAAAGAGAATTGACGCAAAGCTCGTGGGGACGGTAAGACTTGGACAGCAGCCACTTGTCCTGCTGTCACCATAGTTACCCAGTGCCCAGTCAGCGACATGTAACGCCCCTGTCCATGTCTACTCGTCCAAGTGTCTGTGGTGAAATGCACCCTGTCACACACAGAGTTTCTCAAAGAAGCGGTGATGTTGTGTGCGACATGCTGGTGGAGCGCAGGCACACCTTTCTGTGAGAAGTAGTGCCGACTGGGCATCTGGTACTGGGGCACTGCGACGGACATAAGGTCTCGAAAATCCACTGTGTCCTCCAGGCGGAAAGGCAGCATTTCTGTAGCCAACAGCTTGCAGATGGTGAAATTCAACCTCTTAGCTTTCTCATGGCTAGGAGGAAATGGTCTTTTACTTTTCCACATCTGAGGGACCGAGGGCTGGCTGTTGTGCTTTGACGGGGTTGAGTAGGGTGTCCCCGGCAAACTGTCGGTCTGTGAGGAAGATGCAGGCGGACATGTTAGGTTGCCTTGATCCAAAGTGGTGCTCTCGATGTCAGAGAGCGCTCAACACCTGCAGGTGTTTCCACTTCCCAATGAACTGACGACCTGCCAATCACACTGGCTGTTGCAGGTAAAGAGGTGGCAGGTCTGCGTCCAAAACCATGTGTGACTGCTGTCCCCCCAGTCACAGAGGATGAAAAGGCCGCCGATGCACAAGATGGGGCAGACGGTGGTTGGCCCAGCCTGCTAGGCCGCATTGTAGCACAGTGAGCTTCCCACTGCAACTTATGCTTCATATCCATGTGCCAGTACATGCATGAAGTACTCAAACTATGGATTTTTTGGCCTCTACTTAGCTTTTGGTGACAAATATTACAGATAACACGAGTTGGGTCATCCTTATCGATCTGAATAAATGCCCAGGCTATGCAAGGCTTAGAGCCCATGCGACCTGAAGAGCCACTACGACTTGTGGTCAGAGGCAGAGTTGTGGTTGAGGATGCAGTTGTTGACGTGCTTCCAGTACTCCATCTCTGTCCAGGAAGGTGCAACCTAACCTCGTCGTCAATAGCATCTGTGACGCCCCGCTGTGCTTGGTATCACAGATCCTAGAAGAGTGTATTGATGGAATCCTCCACAAGAGGCCCCCATAAACATTCACACATCTCCACCTTCCACCTCAGACCAGCAGAGGGAGCCCGTTAGGGATATAAATAGGGAAGGTGGAGCTAGGCAGTTCAGTTCCTCTGAAGAGTTCCTGCAGTAGAGAAGCCTAAGTGAGGTCAGTCTGCAGTGGAGCTCAGTCTAGTCTAGAGAACTCAGTTAATAGTTCAGCAGTGGAGCACGAGGCTCCTGCTAGCTAGATTCAGGGAGCCCAGATAGAGCTTAAGGTGTGCCGGCGCCATAAGATCGGTGAAGCGCGGCAAGCTGCCGTTAGTGTGTATAGCCTAGTGAGGGCCCGAGTAGGCCGAAGGCGAGTGGCGAGTTAGTACATAAGGGGCAGAGGAGCTTACCCAGCTCACCCCGAAGCATTTACCGGACACTGGATCCGAGCTTATCGGGATCTCTATGACCCAGTAAGGCATAACCGGAATCCCTGGAGAACTACAAGTCCCAGGATCGCTAAGGTGCTGATACGTAACAGAGCCAGGAGATGCTTAGGCCCCGCATACTGGGAGCGTGAACTCCAAGAGAAGGCCCTACCACAAGGTCAGCCAGCGCAGGACAGAGACAAAGTTAGGCCTAGCTCCAGGCAGGTCAGAAACTTACTACGCAGAGGCAAGAAACAGGAGGCCCTACACCCGCTCATTGGGGAGGATCCTGATATGCACCCTTCACCCTACAGTGCTCCGGGATGTGCCTGAATTTCCTCCAGTAAAAGGTACTGAAGTGACTACCGTGTCCGTTCCCGTTCTTGCTCTGACCCAGCTGGGTCTCGCCTGTCCTGCATTCCCCCTGCATACGCTGCCCTGAGACCTAGCTCCACCTGTGGGGAGCTATACCATCGAGCTGCCTTATCACGGGCCTCAGTGGACTGCTCCAGCGCTGGTGCTTCTCACCAGATACCACAGGTGGCGTCACGAACTCTTATAAAATTAACAATTATCCACCCTTTTAAAGAGTGACCCCAGGGTACGGGCCAGGGAGCCGACCACCGCGACATCCCCAAGGCCAGGCAAAGGCCCGGGTGACCTCATCGACTGGCTGACTGTGGGCTGACAGTAAGTGGGATCTCCAACCTTGTCATCATCACCCTGTGTGTTATCACACCCGTCGTCCTCAAAGCCAACCTCTTCCTGCCCTGACCGAAAAGTCAAATTGTCGCTCCAATCAGGTATTTGAGTCTCATCATCGTCTTCATCATTGTCTCCACCAACAGGAGTTACAGTTTGGGAACGAGGGTCTACATTATGCTCAGAACCTTCTTCATCTGGTCCTGGATCCGACTTATAAAGATTCTGGGCATCAGTGCAGATCATTTCCTCATCTGGATTAACAGAAGCTCTGGAGCAGACCTCCGTTTCCCAGGCTATAGTATGAGTAAACAGCTCTGCAGACTCAACCATCTGTGTTACCCCATACTCAGACGGGCAGCTGGAGACTTGGGAGCTGTGAGGAAGCAAGTGCGATTGGGGTGACACCTCTGAGGACTGGAGTATTTGTGATGTTGAAATTGAGGTGGAGGAGAGCCCACTTGAAGGAGCACTTGATATCCACTGAAGCACCTGCTGTTTTTGTGCCTCATCTGGAATTTGTAGCGATGGGCGTGTCCGTCACAAAGAGATCGTATCACATTGTCCACGAAAAGAAGTCAACATCTTAGTTTGGCTGGAAGATGGTCTTTCTTTTGCAGATGTTACTCCCCCCCCACCGCGGGGGGGCTCGACCCACCAGCGGACAGGCACCAGTATTGGGAGAGGGGGGCTGGCCGTCAGGGTCCACCGCGGCTCTGGCACAAACCCGGCGACACGGAGGTGGCACGGGCAGGAACGGACTGGCCGTGTCGGCTTCTCACTTTTTGGATTTAAGAAGGGCATGACATGCCTATATCTGTGTCTCCCCCTCCTTTTACTCCTCCACCTCTTTTCTTTTCGCATGACTATATGTACTTTTCACTTTTCCAAGTGTTAGTTATGTCTTCTGAGCAGTTTGTCAGCTTTTGGACACCTTTGAAGGTGTTTTCTATGTGTTTCTATGTGTTTTTGTTTGCCTGCCATTGGTTTTAACGGTGTTCGAAGGTGTTCGACGAACAGTTCGACGAACAGTTCGGCGAACACAAGGGTGTTCGACGAACCGAACTCGAACACTACGGGGGTGGCTCAACACTAGTCACAGGACTCCCTTCTACTCCATTCTCTGGCCGTGCCCCACCAGTGACACTACGTCTGTCCAGCTCCCGCGGGCCTTCTCTTGGGAGGGCTTCGTGCTCACCTCCCTGACCCTATGTGGTATGCCTTTCTAGTAGGTGTAGTGAGGGGTCGCACCTAGATATGATCGCGACCGCCGGTCCTTGCCTGAGGATTAGTCGCCTCCACCAACTTGGGATCCGGTACCCTGTTCTGCCAACCCGTCACTCGCAATCTCCTGGGCCTTTGGGGTTCCTTCTGCCTTCGTGTCTCTGGGCCTCTCTTGGTGTTCTGTTCCTTTCTTCCTTTCCTTTCTGTTCCTGTCTTTTCTGCTGGCTCTGGCCTTCACTCTAGGCCTGCCTCCGGAGCAGAGCTCCACAGAGGCCCTGCTCTGCCACTTCCTCTCTCAGACTGAACTGACTACTCATCTAAGATGGTGCCCACCTTATATACCTCCCTCTCTGTGTATGAGCCCAGGTGACTTGCAACCAATGGGCTCCTACCTATGCCCAGAGACCCAACCCCTATCAGCTCCTACATCACTGGGTTTTCAACCCCCCTCCCCACTCCAGCCAGGGACAGATTCTGTCGTGCCTGCATTTCTGTCTAATGGGAGCACCGTTGAATTGTCCCTCGGAAATGGGGTGTGTGTGATGCATGCAGCTAAAGGAGCCCTGGTCCACACTCCATCCTTACCCGGGAGTGGGATATCACACCTCTGGCAGAGGTGCAATACCCCTGTGGCGGCCGAACCCTCGGGGCGCTACCGTCATATCACACAAAATAGTTAATAAATAACATTTACCTTATTTCTACTTTACATCTGCATCATTTATAAAAAAAAATCCTTTTTTAGAATGTTAGTAGGGTTAAAAGTTTAGCAGCATTTTTTTTTTTTCAATTAAATTTTCAAAACATTGTTTTACGAACATGTTCAGTTTTGAAGGGACTTTGATGGGCTTACATATTGAAAACACTCAAAAGTGATACTATTTTAAGAACGGCTCAACACAAAGTATTCAAAACTGCTGTCGGAAGTTTGTTAACGTCTTAGGTACTTTTCAGGAGATAATGCAATGTGACATGAAAAAAAATGCACGCTTACCATTAAAATGTTGCTAATATCATATCATAACAAGCCACCATAGTTGGCGGTCCCCTAGGCCATTTCTTGACCTTGAATTTCTAAGGCAACCATTGAACCACACAATCATTATTGCAAAGTGCCAGTGGTGTTAAAGAATATGCTAGGGAAGAGAGAAAACGCAATAGGGTCTTATCCGGTTAAATAATTTATAAGAATTAAAGGTTATACTAACCTGTTAATGTTGTGATCACACAACAATGATAAGGCATGTAATCCCAGCTGCAGCAGGTCCATGGGTCCAGAGACAAAGCAGGACACCTAGATACGTTTTTTTGTCCTGAGGAAGAAGTAAGGTACTTCGAAACATGTAGACTAAATAAAAAACGTTTAATATCCCAATGCGGATTTGGATTTGCTTTCATTAACCAGCAGCGCGGATTCTCCACTTTTTTCCTTTATTTGTATAAAGGAAAAAGGTTAAAGAGGAAGACCACTCACTATATTTACAATCTACATGCCAATGTCACTATTTGACAGCAGCAACTAGGGGCCAAAATTAGTTCTCTCACTGATCTTGGTTAATACTGCATGGTGTCAGTTAAAGTATATAGTGGACATGTGCTGCATTTTTTACCTGTCGCTGGGCACAATTCTTTTTTTTCTTCAGGTCAGTAAAAAGGCATATTAGTAATTATTTAGGATTGGAATGTTGTGGAAAAGGGTTGAAGAAAATTGTCCAACCTTACACTGAGGTGTAAGATTAGCAGTCCTATATGAAACATTATGGATCTCATAGGAAGGGAAAAACTTTTTGCATGGCTTGGTCAGGGAGTTTAATACTGAAGTACTAAGACCACAGTAAGGATGACATCTGCTTCTTTTTTATAGCAATTTCAATTCTTGTGCTTTTTCTATTAAGGCTCCATCACATAAAACCGCAGGCAGCACTAAACAACCACCTGTCAGCTACTTGTTTACTGATCAGCGTTTAATTAATGGCCTGTTTGCACAGGAAAACCACTCTTCCAATGTAATAGATCTTTCAGTGTGCATAGGCTGTCATTGTTCTTGGCAGTGCAGGTCCTTTTTGTTCGATTATTGAGTGATCATCAGCCTGTTTAGACTTCAAAATTATTCTGCAATGAGCGTTCTTAGTGTGAAAAGTCACTGGCAAAATACTGGAGGGGAGATAGGTAACACTGACATTGTTAGCTTCAGTAATATAAACATAGGAAAAATGTTACAGCAAACAAAGTGATGAGGGGTTAATTAGCCATGTTAGCGCTAGGGTGATTAAACAGCTGTAGAGAGGGAGGAACTGATAGGATATATTCCTTTCAGAGCATTTGGTGTGGAGAGGGCCTGGAGGTACAAGTTCTGACCTGTTTTGTCATGTGTAGGAAAGCCAAACCTTGGGTTGTTTATTCCTGAAGCCGGTGATTACCCGTGGCAACAGGCACTGTGTCATGTTATGTTTTCTTTTCCTGTTAGTCCAGGAAGGCCGTGTTTGTTTTGCTAACGATGCCGTAGTTATGCAGTGCTCTTAATAAACTACTTAAGATTTAAAGAGACAGTGTTCCTGTGTCTACCTCTAAGTGCAACCAATTGAGCCGATCTACCACACTAGGAACACTTATTCACAATAATCTTGCAGTGATAATGAAATGTAAGAATTTTAAAATTAAACCCCCATAAAATTTACAAGACTTTCAGCCTATCAAAGGTCTCTCACAAAAGAGTGCTCCTGTGTTCTCTATGAGAGAGCTGTTGCAAGACATGTCTGGTGGCAGGTTATCTCAGGGGCAATAAAATAATCGGTAGTCCAAGATTGGACATTCCAGATACTTAACTCCATGACAGTAAATTGTGCAGAGCTCCCATCACATTAGATTGTTGGCTTAACCCATCATTATCGGAGGGTTTGGCCAACATTAGACTAATGTGTATGGGAGACTTTATTCTACACTCATCAGTGGGGAGTTTATTCAGTTTAGATGTCTCGTTATCTGACTAACAAAAATTAGTTCTGTTTCATGTATATTCCTTTATCTAAAATAACATCCGCCCCCTCCTCTTTGTCTTCCTGCCTCACAATTATATTTTAATTTAGTTGTAATTCCCTGATCACTTTATTTTGGGCTCGGTTAAAACCTGCATACATAATTAGATTTTGTTAATTATTTATGTAAATCCGTAACATCATGCTCCAAAATTCTATAAAACATCAACTATTTATTGTAAAAGGAAATATCAGGATTTTTAATTTTTAAATCTTTAGAGCGTTTGTTCTCATTCAATGCCAACATTTTCTGACTCTAATTATTGTTAAAATAAAAACTTAAATTTCTCAGTGATATGATCTCTCTTAATAGCTATCTGTAAAGTTGATGAAAACTACACTTTTGAGATGGGTTTGTTTCGAAGCTTGCTATATGTCATCTTTTCAGTTAGCCATTAAAAGGTAGCAAATGCTGAAAATTATTAACTTTCATTGCTTTTCTATCTACTAGTTAACATAGTACAAAACAATCTCACCCTGAAAAATGTGTCACAATCTCAAAACTCTAACATCTAAAATAGTTTCAAACAGGTCAGATTTCTAGCAGGTGAAAATGAGCTAAGCTCTGCCTGTGGAGAGCTGTCCCAACTCTGCTGCGTCACCATCAGCTCCAGAGGATCTGCACCGCATTGGCGGCTCCATATAGCCACATACCACAGGTGGCGTCACGAACATGAAACTAAAAAAACTATAATCCCCTTTTATTGACGGCCCTGGGTCACGGACCCGGTCACTGCCACTGTTACATCCCCTGCACCAACCGGCCCAGCACCGAGTACCCCATGGCCCAGGGGGCGCGTCAACTACCATATTTTACAATATCATATTTTGAATAACATTTCTTCCAAATTGAAATTTACAGTTGAGATACAAAGGGCTGATATAGTTTTTATAAATATGCATTTAAACTGACATGGTGTCTACACTGTGTGCAGAATTATTAGGCAAATGAGTATTTTGATCACTTGATACTTTTTATACATGTTGTCCTACTCCAAGCTGCATAGGCTTGAGAGCCAACTACCAATTAAGTAAATCTGGTGATGTGCATCTCTGTAATTAGGAGGGGTATTGACTAATGACATCAACACCCTATATAAGGTGTGCTTAATTATTAGGCAACTTCCTTTCCTTTGGCAAAATGGGTCAGAAGAGAGATTTGACGGGCTCTGAAAAGTCCAAAATTGGGAGATGTCTTGCAGAGGGATGCAGCAGTCTTGAAATTTCCAAACTTTTGAAGCATGATCACCGAACAATCAAGCGTTTCATGGCAAATAGCCAACAGGGTCGCAAGAAGCGTGTTGGCCAAAAAAAGCGCAAAATAACTGACCACGAATTGAGGAAAATCAAGTGTGAAGCTGCCAAGATGCCATTCGCCAACAGTTTTGCGATATTTCAGAGCTGCAACGTTACCGGAGTATCAAAAAGCACAAGGTGTGCGATACTCAGGGACATGGCCAAGGTAAAGAAGGCTGAAAAATGACCACCTTTGAACAAGAAACATAAGATAAAACGTCAAGAATGGGCCAAGAAATATCTTAAGACTGATTTTTCAAAGGTTTTATGGACTGATGAAATGAGAGTGACTCTTGATGGGCCAGATGGATGGGCCAGAGGCTGGATCAGTAAAGGGCAGAGATCTCCACTCCGACTCAGACGCCAGCAAGGTGGAGGTGGGGTATTGGTATGGGCTGGTATCATCAAAGATGAAATTGTGGGACCTTTTCGGGTTGAGGATGGAGTGAAGCTCAACTCCCAGACCCACTGCCAGTTTCTGGAAGACAATTTCTTCAAGCAGTGGTACAGGAAGAAGTCGGCATCGTTCAAGAAAAACATGATTTTCATGCAGGACAATGCTTCATCACATGCATCCAACTACTCCACAGCGTGGCTGGCCAGTAAAGGTCTAAAAGAAGAAAAAATAATGACATGGCCCCCTTGTTCACCTGATCTGAACCCCATAGAGAACCTGTGGTCCATCATAAAATGTGAGATCTACAGGGAGGGAAAACAGTACACCTCTCGGAACAGTGTCTGGGAGGCTGTGGTGGCTGCTGTACGCAATGTTGATCGAAAACAGATCAAGCAACTGACAGAATCTATGGATGGAAGGCTGTTGAGAGTCATCTTAAAGAAAGGTGGCTATATTGATCACTAATTTTTTTGGTTTTTGTTTTTGCATGTCAGAAATGTTTATTTCTAAATTTTGTGCACTGATATTGGTTTACCTGATGAAAATAAACAAGTGAGATGGGATTATATTTGGTTTTTATTAAGTTGCCTAATATTTCGGCACAGTAATAGTTACCTGCACAAACAGATATCCTCCTAAGATAGCCAAATCTAAAAAAAAAACACTTCAACTTCCAAAAATACTAAGCTTGGATATTTTTGATTCTTTTGGGTTGATTTAGAACATAGTTGTTGATGAATAATAAAAATAATCCTCTAAAATACAACTTGCCTAATAATTCTGCACACAGTGTATTACTCTCAACACTTCAAAGGATATATCGAGAATGGGAACCAATCATGTGTTGCAGTCAGTAAAATATATTTTTTTATTCATTATGCTTGCTTATGTGGCGCCCCTGAGGGTTCAGTCGCCACAGAGGTACTGCACCTCACCCAGAGGTGTGGCATCTCCTTCTCTCAGGTAAGGATGGAGTACTGCCCAGGACCCTAACACCTGCACTCAACACTACACTACTCCAGGCCGGCTGGAAGGGCATTATGCACGGTATTCTGCTGCCCCGTCCCTGGCTGGAGTGGGGGGAACCAAGGTGAGGGGGAACCATGTAGTGAGTGTGGGTGGAGGACGCAGACTAGGGGAGCACTTGAAGATATATATATATTTAGGGAAGCCATCATTTTAGAGAGTCGTACGGAGGGAGAGAGAGTGAGAGGACGGAAGGGAGCAGAGGCTCTTCAGGAGCTCTGCACTGGAGGCAGGCTCGGCCTGTCATGCCCAAGAGTGAGAGAGGAGTGGGAGCAAGGGAGGAAGGCTCCAGGAACTGAAGGGATCACAGGGGGTACGGTGAGTGCAGGACGGCACCCGTACGCCCGAATCTGCCAGGCGGTAGAGGGATCAGGCCGCAAGAAGGGAACCGATCCCTACACTAGCCGACTTACTTTAGGTCTCAGCTAGAAAACCAGAGGCTTCTGCACTTCCCAGGGTGCAGTTGCCACAAACCGCACCTAAACCGCCGAAAAGGGCACCAAGCAAGGTCCGGGAACTCCAAGTTGCCCAGAGGGATCTCAAGGTGCCTGATCGGGACTTTGTGTGGTGGGGCGCAGGGCAGGAGGGAGAGACCCAGCGCGGGAAGTCGGCTAAGAAAGGAACATACAGAGAGGGGTCCCGTTAAGTGCTCTTGAGATACTTGAGGGAGTGTTGAACCCCTGCCTGGTAAACGCAGCACGACGTGGGAGACGGTCACCTGCATATTGCCACCTGAGGAACCTAAATAACTGTGAGTAAACTCGGATGACTGCACCCCACTGTTTCTGTCAGCTATTTCTACCACGTTACCGCTCCTGCACTACAACGCCCAGCATCACCATCTGCACCTACACTGCCCTGGAGCTGAGCTCTGCCTGTGGAGAGCCGCACCAACCCAGCAGCCCTAACAATCTGCTCCAGAGGTCTGCAGCAGCGCTGGTACTCATTACCAGGAACCACAGGAACCCTTCAAGCAACAACCCCTTTTTAAGAGTGACCCCAGGGTACGGGCCCGGGAGTCGACCGCCGTGACATCCCACAGAAGGTCAAGGCCTGGGTACCGAGTTTCCCCCATATCCCCCTGGGCGAGTCACTTACATAGCATCAACATATTCTGTAGCACTTTTCATTCTTATCATTCACTGACCATATAGGGAATTTAGATTGTGAGCCCCAATCAGTATGTCATCAGAGTGTTGGAAGAAACCCATGCAAACATGAGAGAATGTACACGCGCCAGATATTGTCTTGGAATTTGAATCCAGGAGCCCAGTGCTGCGAAGTAACATTGCTAACCACTGAGCCATCATGTTGTGATTTGACAATCCATTTCAGTAAGTCTTAAAAAAACATTCTCTTACAATCTTTAATACAGTAGACTGTTGAAAATATATAGATTGCTCAAATGTGGAAATCCAAAGTGTTCAATTAATCTAGCCAAAAGGAAACATACGTTGATACATAAATCAAAACAAAGTATATAAAAACAAAATTTCCCTTTTATTTTTAATATATCTTTTTCAATATGATTAAAAAAATAGACATACAGTGGGTGAAATAAGTATTGAACACTTCACCAATTTTGTAAGTAAATAAATTTCTTACGTTTCTATTGACACCAGATGTCGGTAACAACCCATTCAACCCATACAGGCAAAGAGATCAAACCATACATGTCCATAAATTAAGTTATGTGCAATAATGAGAAATGATTAGTGTTGAGCGAGCATGCTCGACACTGCTCGGTACTCGCCCAAGCATCTCACTACTCGGGATGTTCGGTGAGCACCGAGCATTTCCGGGTTACTCGGGCGGGAGCTCGGGTCTCCGCCCTGCACGTTTGGCGCTCTTTACAGAACCAAAGAACATGCAGGGATTGCCAGCCAGTCACTGTAATGCCGCAGCCATGTTGTTTGTGGGCATTACAGTGATTGGCTGGCCGCACAGAGTCACCTCTAGTATTTAAAACCGGGCGCCGCCATCTTGGACACAGTCGCCCGGGGTCAGACAGTGTAGGGTCAGTGCTGCTGAGTTAGGGAGTGATATATAGTGCGAAATAGGTAGTGTAGGGTATCTAAAGCCTGTCAAATCAAACAAACAGTCCTTCTCAGGACTAATATCCATCCCAGATATCAGGCAGGCAGGCAGGCTGTATAGGAGACGCAGTGGTTATACAAACAAACGCTGCATTACAGTCCTGTGTGCTCCTGCTGGTCAAATTGCTAGACTTATCCTCTGGTCTCAGGGGCTAGGAAAAATCCTTTTTTTTTCATCTAAATCCTGTGTTTATTTTTTTTCCTCAGTCAGACTGTACAAATACGCATTTTATTAACCTTTTAGTATCCCCTCCCCCAAAAAAAAAAAATTTAGTGTGTCTGTGACCACGGTTCAAATCTCTGCATTATCCAGGTTTTGGCCGTTTTTCCGTAAAAAAAAAACAGTAATAGTGTTTCACTGACTGTTCAGACATAAATATATCCGTTTAAAAGATTCTGGTGTAGGCCACATAACTATAACTGTGGTTTTGCAGTTCCACGGTTCAAATCTCTACACTGTGTGCAGAATTATTAGGCAAGTTGTATTTTAGAGGATTATTTTTATTATTGATCAACAACTATGTTCTCAATCAACCCAAAAGACTCATAAATATCCAAGCTTAATATTTTTGGAAGTTGGAGTGGGTTTTTTTTTAGATTTGGCTATCTTAGGAGGATATCTGTTTGTGCAGGTAACTATTACTGTGCAGAATTATTAGGCAACTTAATAAAAACCAAATATAATCCCATCTCACTTGTTTATTTTCACCAGGTAAACCAATATCAGTGCACAAAATTTAGAAATAAACATTTCTGACATGCAAAAACAAAAACCAAAAAAATTAGTGATCAATATAGCCACCTTTCTTTATGATGATACTCAACAGCCTTCCATCCATAGATTCTGTCAGTTGCTTGATCTGTTTTTGATCAACATTGCGTGCAGCCGCCACCACAGCCTCCCAGACACTGCTCCGAGAGGTGTACTGTTTTCCCTCCCTGTAGATCTCACATTTTATGATGGACCACAGGTTCTCTATGGGGTTCAGATCAGGATAACAAGGGGGCCATGTCTTTATTTTTTCTTCTTTTAGACCTTTACTGGCCAGCCACGCTGTGGAGTAGTTGGATGCATGTGATGGAGTATTGTCCTGCATGAAAATCATGTTTTTCTTGAATGATACCGACTTCTTGCTGTATCACTGCTTGAAGAAGTTGTCTTCCAGAAACTGGTAGTAGGTCTGGGAGTTGAGCTTCACTCCATCCTCAACCTGAAAAGGTCCCACAAGTTCATCTTTGATTATACCAGCCCATACCAGTACCCCACCTCCACCTTGCTGGCGTCTGAGTCAGAGTGGAGCTCTCTGCCCTTTACTGATCCAGCCTCTGACCCATCCATCTGGCCCATCAAGAGTCACTCTCATTTCATCAGTCCATAAAACCTTTGAAAAATCAGTCTTAAGATATTTCTTGGCCCATTCTTGACGTTTTATCTTATGTTTCTTGTTCAAAGGTGGTCGTTTTTCAGCCTTCCTTACCTTGGCCATGTCCCTGAGTACACCTTGTGCTTTTTGATACTCCAGTAACGTTGCAGCTCTGAAATATGGCAAAACTGATGGCGAATGGCATCTTGGCAGCTTCACGCTTGATTTTCCTCAATTCATGGGCAGTTATTTTGCGCCTTTTTTGGCCAACACGCTTCTTGCGACCATGTTGGCTATTTGCCATGAAACGCTTGATTGTTCGGTGATCACGCTTCAAAAGTTTGGAAATTTCAAGACTGCTGCATCTCTCTGCAAGACATCTCACAATTTTGGACTTTTCAGAGCCCGTCAAATCTCTCTTCTGACCCATTTTGCCAAAGGAAAGGAAGTTGCCTAATAATTAAGCACACCTTATATAGGGAGTTGATGTCATTAGACAACACCCCTCCTCATTACAGAGATGCACACCACCAGATTTAAAAGATTCTGGTGTAGGCCACATAACTATTACTGTGGTTTTGCAGTTTCACGGTTCAAATCTCTGTATTATCCAGCTTTTGGCCTTTTTTCCCTAAAAAAAAACAATAATAGTGTCTCCCTGACTGTTCAGACACAAGTATATCTGTTTAAAAGATTCTGGTGTAGGCCAGATAACTAGAACTGTGGTTTTGCAGTTCCACGGTTCAAATCTCTGTATTATCCTGCTTTTGGCATTTTTTCCGTAAAAAAAAACAGTAATAGTGTCTCCCTGACTGTTCAGACACAAATATATCTGTTTAAAAGATTCTGGTGTAGGCCACATAACTATAACTGTGGTTTTGCAGTTCCCACAGTTCAAATCTCTGTATTATCCAGCTTTTGGCATTTTTTCTGTGAAAAAAACAGTAATAGTGTCTCCCTGACTGTTCAGACACAAATATATCTGTTTAAAAGATTCTGGTGTAAACCACATAGCTAGAACTGTGGTTTTGCAGTTCCACGGTTCAAATCTCTGTATTATCCTGCTTTTGGCATTTTTTCCGTAAAAAAAACAGTAATAGTGTCTCCCTGACTGTTCAGACACAAATATATCTGTTTAAAAGATTCTGGTGTACGCCACATAACTATAACTGTGGTTTTGCAGTTGCCACAGTTCAAATCTCTGTATTATCCAGCTTTTGGCCGTTTTTCCGTAAGAAAAACTAATAGTTTCTCGCTGACTGTTCAGACACAAATATATCTGTTTAAAAGATTCTGGTGTAGGGCAGATAACTAGAACTGTGGTTTTGCAGTTCCATGGTTCAAATCTCTGTATTTTCCAGCTTTTGGCCGTTTTTCCGTAAAAAAAACAGTAATAGTGTCTCGCTGACTGTTCAGACACAAATATATCTGTTTAAAAGATTCTGGTGTAGGCCAGATAACTAGAACTGTGGTTTTGCAGTTCCACGATTCAAATATCTGTATTATCCAGCTTTTGGCAGTTTTTCCGTAAAAAAAACAGTAATAGTGTCTCGCTGACTGTACAGACGCAAATATGTCTGTTTAAAAGATTCTGGTGTAGGTCAGATAACTAGAACTGTGGTTTTGCAGTTCCACAGTTCAAATCTCTGTATTATCCTGCTTTTGGCATTTTTTCCATAAAAAAAAACAGTAATAGTGTCTCCCTGACTGTTCAGACACAAGTATATCTGTTTAAAAGATTCTGGTGTAGGCCAGATAACTAGAACTGTGGTTTTGCAGTTCCACGGTTCAAATCTCTGTATTATCCAGCTTTTGGCCGTTTTTCCGTAAAAAAAACAGTAATAGTGTCTCGCTGACTGTTCAGACACAAATATATCTGTTTAAAAGAGTCTAATGTAGGCCACATAACTATAACTGTGGTTTTGCAGTTCCACGGTTCAAATCTCTGTATTATCCTGCTTTTTCCATTTTTTTCCGTAAAGAAAAACAGTAATAGTGTCTCCCTGACTGTTCAGACATAAATTTATCTGTTTAAAAGATTCTGGTGTAGGCCAGATAGCTAGAACTGTGGTTTTGCAGTTCCACGGTTCAAATCTCTGTATTTTCCTGCTTTTGGCATTTTTTCCGTTAAAAAAAAACAGTAATAGTGTCTCCCTGACTGTTCAGACACAATTATATCTGTTTAAAAGATTCTGGTGTAGGCCACATAACTGCGGTTTTGCAGTTCCACGGTTCAAATCTCTGTATTATCCTGCTTTTGGCCTTTTTTCTGTAAAACAAAAACAGTAATAGTGTCTCGCTGACTGTTCAGACACAAATATATCTGTTTAAAAGATTCTGGTGTAGGTCAGATAACTAGAACTGTGGTTTTGCAGTACCACGGTTCAAATCTCTGTATTATCCTGCTTTTGGCATTTTTTCCGTAAAGAAGAACAGTAAAAATGTCTCCATGACTGTTCAGACGCAAATATATCTGTTTAAAAGATTCTGGTGTAGGCCACATAACTGCAGTTTTGCAGTTCCACGGTTCAAATCTCTGTATTATCCTGCTTTTGGCATTTTTTCTGTATAAAAAAAAACAGTAATAGTGTCTCCCTGACTGTTCAGACACAAATATATCGTTTTAAAGATTCTGGTGTAGGCCAGATAACTAGAACTGTGGTTTTGCAGTTCCATGGTTCAAATCTCTGTATTATCCTGCTTTTGGCATTTTTTCCGTAAAAAAAACAGTAATAGTGTCTCCCTGACTGTTCAGACACAAATATATCGTTTTAAAGATTCTGGTGTAGGCCAGATAACTAGAACTGTGGTTTTGCAGTTCCACGGTTCAAATCTCTGTATTATACACATTTTTGCCTTTTTTACATAAAAAATAAAAAAATTGAGTGTCTCGCTGACTGTTCAGACACAAATATATCTGTTTAAAAGATTCTGGTGTAGGCCACATAACCCTAAGTGTGGTTTTGCAGTTCCACGGTTCAAATCTCTGTATTATCCTGCTTTTGTCATTTTTTCCGGAAAAAAAAAACAGTATTAGTGTCTCCCTGACTGTTCAGACACAAGTATATATGTTTAAAAGATTCTGGTGTAGGCCAGATAACTAGAACTGTGGTTTTGCAGTTCCACGGTTCAAATCTCTGTATTATCCAGCTTTTGGCTGTTTTTCCGTAAAAAAAACAGTAATAGTGTCTCGCTGACTGTTCAGACACAAATATATCTGTTTAAAAGAGTCTAATGTAGGCCACATAACTATAACTGTGGTTTTGCAGTTCCACGGTTCAAATCTCTGTATTATCCTGCTTTTGGCATTTTTTTTCCGTAAAAAAAAACAGTAATAGTGTCTCCCTGACTGTTCAGACATAAATTTATCTGTTTAAAAGATTCTGGTGTAGGCCAGATAACTAGAACTGTGGTTTTGCAGTTCCACGGTTCAAATCTCTGTATTTTCCTGCTTTTGGCATTTTTTCCGTAAAAAAAAAACAGTAATAGTGTCTCCCTGACTGTTCAGACACAATTATATCTGTTTAAATGATTCTGGTGTAGGCCACATAACTGCGGTTTTGCAGTTCCACGGTTCAAATCTCTGTATTATCCTGCTTTTGGCTTTTTTTCTGTAAAAAAAAACAGTAATAGTGTCTCGCTGACTGTTCAGACACAAATATATCTGTTTAAAAGATTCTAGTGTAGGTCAGATAACTAGAACTGTGGTTTTGCAGTACCACGGTTCAAATCTCTGTATTATCCTGCTTTTGGCATTTTTTCCATAAAGAAGAACAGTAAAAGTGTCTCCATGACTGTTCAGACGCAAATATATCTGTTTAAAAGATTCTGGTGTAGGCCACATAACTATAACTGCAGTTTTTCAGTTCCACGGTTCAAATCTCTGTATTATCCTGCTTTTGGCATTTTTTCCGTAAAAAAAAACAGTAATAGTGTCTCCCTGACTGTTCAGACACAAATATATCGTTTAAAAGATTCTGGTGCAGGCCAGATAACTAGAACTGTGGTTTTGCAGTTCCACGGTTCAAATCTCTGTATTATCCAGCTTTTGGCCATTTTTCCGTTAAAAAAAAAACAGTAATAGTGTCTCCCTGTCTGTTCAGACACAAATATATCTGTTTAAAAGATTCTGGTGTAGGCCACATAACTATAACTGTGGTTTTGCAGTTCCACGGTTCAAATCTCTGTATTATACACATTTTTGCCTTTTTTACATAAAAAATAAAAAAATTGAGTGTCTCGCTGACTGTTCAGACACAAATATATCTGTTTAAAAGATTCTGGTGTAGGCCAGAGAAATAGAACTGTAGTTTTCCTCTTCCACTGTTCTAATCTCCTTTATATTACCCTCTTTCCATTGATAGTGCGAGTGTAAGCTATTTTACTTAATTTACAATGGGCAAGGCGCGTGGCAAGGGACATGGAACTAGACATTCTGGTGATGGTGCGTGTAGAGGACGGGGCCGTGGCCAAGGTGAAAATGTGCCACAGCCAACAGCCACATCTTCTCGCTCCCACTTCTTGACTGAATTACTAGGGAAGCACACTACAACACCAGTATTGCGAACTGATCAGTGTGAACAGGTTATTAATTGGATAGCAGATAATACTTCCAGTTACCTGGGCACCACCACCTCCGGTCTGTCTGTCTTTCACACGGTCAAGTTTTAGTAGCCGTGAGTCTCGACCGCATACTCCTCCTCACCCTGATGCTCCTTCCTCCCACCATGCCGAGTGTCGTCAGACAGCAACTGATCCTACACTTGGACGCTCTAAAGGGCTGTTCACTGGTCCATTTCCATATTTGTGCCCCTCGCCTGCTCCGCTTGAAGTGGTGGAAGAGGAGATCCCATGTAGCGATGCCCAAATATTTGAACAGCCACGGCCACAGAAAGTCGACACTTGCAATTTGTCACAAGAGGTGGACGATGACGAGACACAATTGCCACGAAGTGAGGAGGAGGATCAGGGTGCGCAAGTGGAAGAGGAGGAGGTGGTGGATGATCTAGTAACTGACCCAACGTGGCAGGACGACACGCAGAGTGAGGCCAGCAGCACACAGGGGGAGGGAGGCAGAGTACCCCAACAGGCAGGAAGAAGCAGTGTGGTGGCCGCACACAGAAGGCGGGCAACAGTTCCCCGTAACACCAACACTAGGGACGTTGCCAGTACAACCGGTAGGTCTTCCAGAGTCTGGAATTTTTTTAAAGACTCTGCTGATAACCCCAAAAAGGCCATTTGTACCACCTGCCATGCCAGCATCAGCAGGGGTGACAAAATTAACAGCCTGACCACCATCCGCAAGATCAGGCACATGTCAGCAAAGCACCCGACTTTGTGGGGCGAACCCCAGGGTCCATGACCAGAGTCAGCGGGTGTCACCACTGCTTCTTCCGCTGTTGTGCATGTAAGAGAACCCCCTGTTGTGCGTGCAAGGCAATCCCCTGTCCATACTGCATGCAAAGATTCCCCCTCCTCTCAGTCTTCACTTGTTATGGCAGTTTCTCAAGAAACAGCATCAACGTCCACGTCCCACCACAGCGTTCAATTGTCCATATCCCAGAGCATTGAACGAAAGCTCAAATTCGTAGCCAATGCCCCACAGGCCACAGTCCTAAATTCGTACATTTCATGACTGCTTGCGTTGGAAATGCTGCCTTTTAGGCTGGTGGAGACGGAATCCTTCCGCAACCTTATGGTAGTGGCCGTCCCTCGGTACTCGGTCCCCAGCCGACACTATTTTGCCCGGTGTGCCATCCCAGCACTACACAAGCACGTGTCCCAAAACATCTGCCGTGCCCTCAACAACGCAGTTACTGGGAGAGTCCACCTGACAACGGACACGTGGCCAAGTGCTTGTGGCCAGGGACGGTACATCTCGCTGATGGCACACTGGGTAAACATAGTGGAAAAGCCGGGACCCAGTCGGACCTTGGACGGAACACATCCTCCCCACACCGAGGATTGCGGGCCCTATGTCAGTCAGAGTTGCCCCCACAGTGTACAGCTCCTGCGCATCCTCCTCCTCCTCCTCATGTTCAGCCTCCATCTCAGATATCACCACATCAGTTACAAGCTGGAAGCATTGCAGTACTGCCTCAGCCAAGCGGCAACAGGCTGTGCTGAAACTCATAAGCTTAGGTGATAAACCTCACACTGCTTTTGAGTTGTGGACAGCTGTGAAAGAGCAGGCAGATCTGTGGCTGAGACGGCTGAACCTACATCCAGGCATGGTCGTGTGTGACAATGGCCGTAACCTGGTGGCGGCTCTGAGGCGAGGTGATATCACACACGTACCATGCCTGGCTCATGTGCTTATCCTCGTGGTTCAGCGGTTTCTTAAATCGTACCCCAAGTTGCCAGATCTGCACGTCAAAGTACACCGCCTGTTAGCACATTTTCAGAAGTCGGCTACAGCTTCCGCCGCCCTTGCTGTGTTGCAGCAGCGTTTGCAGCTTCTGGCACACCGACTGGTGTGTGATGTCCCCACACGTTGGAACTCTACCCTCCACATGTTGCAAAGGATTTTTGAGCAGAAGAGAGCAGTTGTGGAGTACCAGCTGCAACAAGGCCATCGATATTCAGGTCAGACTCCACACATAAGACCTCAGGAGTGGACCTGGATGTCTGACATATGTACCATCCTGACAAACTTTGAGGAGTCTACCATGATGGTGAGTGGTGATAACGCCATCATTAGCATCAGCATCCCACTTGTCTGTCTTTTGCAACGCTCTCTGCAGAGAATTAAAGAGCAGGCATTGCAGCCAGAGTATAATGAGATGGATCAAGAAGCCATAGCGGGCGATTACACACAGCCCAGCCTCATCTCATCCCAACGTACATTGGGGGACAATGAGGGAGAGAAGGAGAAGGAGGAAGAATAGGAGCTGGTATCATGCGCTGTAGGCGGTAGTACCTGTACAACTGTTATATCGTCGGTTCAGCGTGGTTAGCCTGAGGACAGGGGGGAGGAGGAGGAGGAGGAGAGCATGGTCAGTCGTCATCTTGGTTAGGACACGGAAGTCTTGCCCTTTACCAGTCTGGCACGCATGGCTGACTTTATGTTACGCTGCCTTAACCATGACCCTCGCGTTGTCAAAATGTTGGGTGACAGTCATTACTGGTTGGTGACACTTTTAGACCTGCGCTACAAGAAGAACTTTCACTCTCTTATTCCTGAGGTGGAGAGGTCTACAAAAATGTGGCAGTACCAGAAGGCCCTTGCTGCAGAACTGTTAAAAAAATTCCCATCTGAACACGCTAGTGGCGGAGGTCACAGTTCGTTGACCAACCAATGTGTACAGGCGAGAAAGGCGCAACTCCAATCCAGAAGAGGCAGGGGAACACTGTCAACATTCTGGGACAGTTTTCTGAGACCCGCCCAGCTTACAGGCCCTGAGGCGTGGGGTACTCTCACAAGGAGTGGAATGTTTCAAAAGATGGTGAGGGAGTACCTTGCCGACCATAACAGCGTCCTCCGTGATTCCTCTGTGCCTTTTAATTATTGGGTATCCAAGCTGGACATTTGGAATGAACTCTCTCTGTATGCCTTAGAGGTCCTGGCCTGCCCTGCCGCTAGCGTGTTATCGGAGCATGTTTTTAGTGCCGCTGGGGGAATTATAACTGATAAGTGCACTCGCCTGTCAACTGACAATGCTGACAAGCTGACCCTTATCAAAATAAACAAGGGCTGGATTGGGCCAGACTTCTCATCACCACCAAATGACAGCAGAGTAACATAAAGGCAAATCCACTGTGTTATTTCGGGAGGTGTATTCCCATGCACCGCTTAACACCCACACATGGGTATACGCTTCCTCATTTCAGCTGTATTTTGTTCTTCTCCTTATCCTCAGCCTCCACCACCACTATACCACCAGGGTGACCGTGGTGCGTGTTGCCAGCTTTGCAAGTTCCTCCGTCCTAATTTTTGGCAGCTTTTGCTTGGAAGGCATAGGCAAAGACTATGGGAGACCCACTCCCCAATAATGGGAATAATGTTTTTAATATGCTGTACTGCATGGCTCTTGTTTGCCAGCATTGCAAGTTCCTCCATCCTAATTTTTGGAAGCTCTTGCTTGGAAGGCATAGGGAAAGACTATGGGAGACGCACTCCCCAATAATGGGAATAATGTTTTTAATATGCTGTTCTGCATGGCTCTTGTTTGCCAGCATTGCAAGTTCCTCCGTCCTAATTTTTGGCAGCTTTTGCTTGGAAGGCATAGGCAAAGACTATGGGAGACCCACACCCCAATAATGGGAATAATGCTTTTAATATGCTGTACTGCATGGCTCTTGTTTGCCAGCATTGCAAGTTCCTCAGTCCTAATTTTTGGCAGCTTTTGATTGGAAGTCATAGGGAAAGACTATGAGAGACCCACTCCCCAATAATGGGAATAATGTTTTTAATATGCTGTTCTGCATGGCTCTTGTTTGCCAGCATTGCAAGTTCCTCCGTCCTAATTTTTGGCAGCTTTTGCTTGGAAGGCATAGGCAAAGACTATGAGAGACCCACTCCCCAAAAATGGGAATAATGCTTTTAATATGCTGTACTGCATGGCTCTAGTAAGGGGCATGAAAACCATCTTGTTAAGCCACTCTGAACTCCACAGCTCTTCCAAGGGGCATTAAAACCGTCTTGTTAAGATACTGTGACCTCCACGTCTCTCCCAAGGGGCATTAAAACCGTCTTGTTAAACAACTCTGAACTCCACAGCTGTTCCAAGGGGCATTAAAACCGTCTTATTAAGCTACTGTGACCTCTACCATTCTTCCAAGAGGCATTGATATTGCCTTTTTATTCCACTGCGACCTCCACCACTCTTCCAAGGGGCATTAAAACTGTCTTGTTAAGCTACTGTGACCTCCACATCTCTTCCAAGGGGCATTAAAAAACGTCTTGTTAAGCTACTGTGACCTCCACGTCTCTTCCACGGGGCATTAAAACAGTCTTGTTAAACCACTCTGAACTCCACAGCTCTTCCAAGGGGCATTAAAACCGTCTTGCTAAGCTACTGTGCCCTCCATCACTCTTCCAAGGGGCATTTGTATTGTCTTTTTATTCCACTGCGACCTCCACCACTCTTCCAAGGGGCATTAAAACTGTCTTGTTAAGCTACTGTGACCTCCACGTCTCTTCCAAGGGGCATTAAAACCGTCTTGTTAAGCTACTGTGACCTCCACGTCTCTTCCAAGGGGCATTTGTATTGTCTTTTTATTCCACTGCGACCTCCACCACTCTTCCAATGGGCATTAAAACTGTCTTGTTAAGCTACTGTGACCTCCACATCTCTTCCAAGGGGCATTAAAACCGTCCTATTAAGCTACTGTGACCTCCACGTCTCTTCCAAGGGGCATTAAAACCGTCTTGTTAAACCACTCTGAGCTCCACAGCTCTTCCAAGGGGCATTAAAGCCGTCTTGTTAAGCTACTGTGACCTCCACCACTCTTCCAAGGGGCATTGATATTGTCTTTTTATTCTACTGCGACCTCCACAACTCTTCCAAGGGGCATTAAAACCGTCTTGTTAAGCTACTGTGACCTGCACCACTCTTCCAAGGGGCATTAAACCATCTTGTTAAACCACTCTGAACTCCACAGCTCTTCCAAGGCGCATTAAAACCATCTTGTTAAGCTACTGTGACCTCCACCACTTTTGCAAGGGGCATGAAAACCGTCTTGTTAAGCTACTGTGACCTCCACCACTCTTCCAAGGGGCATTAAAACTGTCTTGTTAAGCTACTATGACCTCCACATTTCTTCCAAGGGGCATAAAACTGTCTTGTCAAGCTACTGTGACCTCCACGTCTCTTCCACGGGGCATTAAAACCATCTTGTTAAACCACTCTGAACTCCACAGCTCTTCCAATGGGCATTAAAACCGTCTTGTTAAGCTACTGTGACCTCCACCACTCTTCCAAGGGGCATTGATATTGTTTTTTATTCCACTTCGACCTCCACCACTCTTCCAAGGGGCATTAAAACTGTCTTGTTAAGCTACTGTGACCTCCACCACTCTTCCAAGGGGCATTAAAACTGTCTTTTTAAGCTACTGTGACCTCCACCACTCTTCCAAGGGGCATTAAAACTGTCTTGTTAAGCTACTTTGACCTCCACCACTCTCCCAAGGGGCATTAAAACCGTCTTATTAAGGTACTGTGACCTCCACCACTCTTCCAAGGGGCATTAAAACCATCTTGTTTAACCTCTCTGAACTCCACAGCTCTTCCAAGGGGCATTAAAACCATCTTGTTATGCTACTGTGACCTCCACCACTCTTCCAAGGGGCATTAAAACCGTGTGGTTAAGCTACTGTGAACGCCACCACTCTTCCAAGTGGCATTGATATTGTATTTTTATTCCACTTCGACCTCCACCACTCTTCCAAGGGGCATTAAAACTATCTTGTTAAGCTACTGTGACCTCCACGTCTCTTCCAAGAGGCATTAAAACTGTCTTTTTAAGCTACTGTGACCTCCACCACTCTTCCAAGGGGCATTAAAACCATCTTGTTTAACCACTCTGAACTCCACAGCTCTTCTAAGGGGCATTAAAACCATCTTGTTATGCTACTGTGACCTCCACCACTCTTCCAAGGGGCATTAAAACCGTCTTGTTAAGCTACTGTGACCTCCACCACTCTAACAAGGGGCATTTGATATTGCCTTTTTATTCCACTGCGACCTCCAGCACTCTTCCAAGGGGCATTAAAACTGTCTTGTTAAGCTACTGTGACCTCCACGTCTCTTCCAGGGGCGTTAAAACTGTCTTGTTAAGCTACTGTGACCTCCACGTCTCTTCCAAGGGGCATTAAAACCGTCTTCTTAAACCACTCTGAACTCCACAGCTCTTCCAAGGGGCATTAAAACCGTCTTCGTAAGCTACTGTGACCTCCACCACTCTTCCAAGGGGCATTGATATTGTTTTTTTTATTCCACTGCGACCTCCACCACTCTTCCAAGGGGCATCAAAACTGTCTTGTTAAGCTACTGTGACCTCCACGTCTCTTCCAAGGGGCATTAAAACCGTCTTGTTAAGCTACTGTGACCTCCACATCTCTTCCAAGGGGCATTAAAACTGTCTTGTTAAACCACTCTGAACTCCACAACTCTTCCAAGGAGCATTAAAACCGTCTTGTTAAGCTACTGTTGTTATGTTCTGCTACCAGAGCTAAGGAAAGAGAGGAGATCTGTCCCTACGATAGAACACAGCTTTAACCCTACGATGTAACAGGGGACCTGATCCTGCGATCAGACCTGCTAAAGTCCTAAGCTAGTCTGTACGGAGACCTATAGATGTGGGGAAGGAATCCCTACAAGTACTAAGGACTGGGAGGAAAATGGGACACCTCCTAACAGAAATAGTAGCAGACAGACAAACAAACAAAATATATAGAACACTGAGGTCCGTAGACCAAGCAAACTAACAGAGTTAGATACAGAGCACAGGCTAGCTAGAAAGTAGTTATACAATGAAGTCCAGCAAAGCCAGAAGGGCGGAGCAGGATTAAATAGGCCAACAAGGTCATGTGACCAGCAAAGGAAAAAACCTAAGAGCAAGGTTCTAACAGTACCCCCCCTTCTAAGAGGATCCTCCGGATCCCCTAGGACCAGGCTTATCAGGAAATCTCCTGTGAAACGCTCTGATAAGTCTGGACGTGGAAACATCATCTGACCTCACCCAAGAGTTACTGTTAGAACCTTGCTCTTAGGTTTTTTCCTTTGCTGGTCACATGACCTTGTTGGCCTATTTAATCCTGCTCCGCCCTTCTGGCTTTGCTGGACTTCATTGTATAACTACTTTCTAGCTAGCCTGTGCTCTGTATCTAACTCTGTTAGTTTGCTTGGTCTACGGACCTCAGTGTTCTATATATTTTGTTTGTTTGTCTGTCTGCTACTATTTCTGTTAGGAGGTGTCCCATTTTCCTCCCAGTCCTTAGTACTTGTAGGGATTCCTTCCCCACATCTATAGGTCTCCGTACAGACTAGCTTAGGACTTTAGCAGGTCTGATCGCAGGATCAGGTCCCCTGTTACATCGTAGGGTTAAAGCTGAGTTCTATCGTAGGGACAGATCTCCTCTCTTTCCTTAGCTCTGGTAGCAGAACATAACAGTAAGTCCAGCCTGCAAATTCTCTAAGGAAAATGGGACACCTCCTAACAGAAATAGTAGCAGACAGACAAACAAACAAAATATATAGAACACTGAGGTCCGTAGACCAAGCAAACTAACAGAGTTAGATACAGAGCACAGGCTAGCTAGAAAGTAGTTATACAATGAAGTCCAGCAAAGCCAGAAGGGCGGAGCAAGATTAAATAGGCCAACAAGGTCATGTGACCAGCAAAGGAAAAAACCTAAGAGCAAGGTTCTAACAACTGTGACTTCCACCACTCTTCCAAGGGGCATTGATATTGTCTTTTTATTCCACTGCGACCTCCACAATTCTTCCAAGGGGCATTAAAACTGTCTTGTTAAGCTACTGTGACCTCCACGTCTCTTCCAAGGGGCATTAAAACCGTCTTGTTACGCTACTGTGACCTCCACCACTCTTCCAAGGGGCATTAAAACTGTCTTTTTAAGCTACTGTGACCTCCACCACTCTTCCAAGGGGCATTAAAACTGTCTTGTTAAACCACTCTGAACTCCACAGCTCTTCCAATGATCATTAAAACCGTCTTGTTAAGCTACTGTGACCTCCACCACTCTTCCAAGGGGCATTAAAACTGTCTTGTTAAGCTACTGTGACCTCCACCACTCTTCCAAGGGGAATTGATATTGTATTTTTATTCCACTGCAACCTCCACCACTCTTCCAAGGGGCATTAAAACCGTCATGTTAAGCTACTGTGACCTCCACGTCTCTTCCAGGGGGCATTGATATTGTCTTTTTATTCCACTGCGACCTCCACAACTCTTCCAAGGGGCATTAAAACTGTCTTGTTAAGCTAATGTGACCTCCACATCTCTTCCAAGGGGCATTAAAACTGTCTTGTTAAGCTACTGTGACCTCGACGTCTCTTCCACGGGGCATTAAAACCATCTTGTTAAACCACTCTGAACTCCACAGCTCTTCCAAGGGGCATTAAAACCGTCTTGCTAAGCTACTGTGACCTCCACCACTCTTCCAAGGGGCATTGATATTGTATTTTTATTCCACTTCGACCTCCACCACTCTTCCAAGGGGCATTAAAACTATCATGTTAAGCTACTGTGACCTCCACGTCTCTTCCAAGGGGCATTAAAACTGTCTTTTTAAGCTACTGTGACCTCCACCACTCTTCCAAGGGGCATTAAAACTGTCTTGTTAAGCTACTTTGACCTCCACCACTCTTCCAAGGGGCATTAGAACCGTCTTGTTAAGCTACTGTGACCTCCACCACTCTTCCAAGGGGCATTAAAACCGTCTTGTTAAGCTACTGTGACCTCCACCACTCTAACAAGGGGCATTGATATTGTCTTTCTATTCCACTGCGACCTCCACCACTCTTCCAAGGGGCATTAAAACTGTCTTGTTAAGCTACTGTGACCTCCACGTCTCTTCCAGGGGCGTTAAAACCGTCTTGTTAAGCTACTGTGACCTCCACGTCTCTTCCAAGGGGCATTAAAACCGTCTTGTTAAACCACTCTGAACTCCACAGCTCTTTCAAGTGGCATTAAAACCATCTTGTTATGCTACTGTGATCTCCACCACTCTTCCAAGGGGCATTAAAACCGTCTTGTTAAGCTACTGTGACCTCCACCACTCTAACAAGGGGCATTGACATTGTCTTTCTATTCCACTGCGACCTCCACCACTCTTCCAAGGGGCATTAAAACTGTCATGTTAAGCTACTGTGACCTCCACGTCTCTTCCAGGGGCGTTAAAACTGTCTTGTTAAGCTACTGTGACCTCCACGTCTCTTCCAAGGGGCATTAAAACCGTCTTGTTAAACCACTCTGAACTCCACAGCTCTTCCAAGGGGCATTAAAACCGTCTTGGCAAGCTACTGTGACCTCCACCACTCTTCCAAGGGGCATTGATATTGTTTTTTTATTCCACTGCGACCTCCACCACTCTTCCAAGGGGCATTAAAACTGTCTTGTTAAGCTACTTTGACCTCCACCACTCTCCCAAGGGGCATTAAAACCGTCTTGTTAAGCTACTGTGACCTCCACCACTCTTCCAAGGGGCATTAAAACCATCTTGTCTAACCTCTCTGAACTCCACAGCTCTTCCAAGGGGCATTAAAACCATCTTGTTATGCTACTGTGACCTCCACCACTCTTCCAAGGGGCATTAAAACCGTGTGGTTAAGCTACTGTGAACGCCACCACTCTAACAAGGGGCATTGATATTGTCTTTTTATTCCACTGCGACCTCCACCAGTCTTCCAAGGGGCATTAAAACTGTCTTGTTAAGCTACTGTGACCTCCACATCTATTCCAGGGGCGTTAAAACTGTCTTGTTAAGCTATTGTGACCTCCACGTCTCTTCCACGGGGCATTAAAACCGTCTTGTTAAACCACTCTGAACTCCACAGTTCTTCCAAGGGGCATTAAAACCGTCTTGGTAAGCTACTGTGACCTCCACCACTCTTCCAATGGGCATTGATATTGTCTTTTTATTCCACTGCGACCTCCACAACTCTTCCAAGGGGCATTAAAACTGTCTTGTTAAGCTACTGTGACCTCCACGTCTCTTCCAAGGGGCATTAAAACCATCTTGTTAAGCTACTGTGACCTCCACCACTCTTCCAAGGGGCATTAAAGCTGTCTTGTTAAACCACTCTGAACTCCACAGCTCTTCCAATGATCATTAAAACCGTCTTGTTAAGCTACTGTGACCTCCACCACTCTTCCAAGGGGCATTAAAACCGTCTTGTTAAGCTACTGTGACCTCCACCACTCTTCCAAGGGGAATTGATATTGTCTTTTTATTCCACTGCAACCTCCACCACTCTTCCAAGGGGCATTAAAACCGTCATGTTAAGCTACTGTGACCTCCACGTCTCTTCCAAGGGTCATTGATATTGTCTTTTTATTCCACTGCGACCTCCACAACTCTTCCAAGGGGCATTAAAACTGTCTTGTTAAGCTAATGTGACCTCCACATCTCTTCCAAGGGGCATTAAAACTGTCTTGTTAAGCTACTGTGACCTCCACGTCTCTTCCACGGGGCATTAAAACCATCTTGTTAAACCACTCTGAACTCCACAGCTCTTCCAAGGGGCATTAAAACCGTCTTGGTAAGCTACTGTGACCTCCACCACTCTTCCAAGGGGCATTGATATTGTATTTTTATTCCACTTCGACCTCCACCACTCTTCCAAGGGGCATTAAAACTATCTTGTTAAGCTACAGTGACCTCCACGTCTCTTCCAAGAGGCATTAAAACTGTCTTTTTAAGCTACTGTGACCTCCACCACTCTTCCAAGGGGCATTAAAACCATCTTGTTTAACCACTCTGAACTCCACAGCTCTTCTAAGGGGCATTAAAACCATCTTGTTATGCTACTGTGACCTCCACCACTCTTCCAAGGGGCATTAAAACCGTCTTGTTAAGCTACTGTGACCTCCACCACTCTAACAAGGGGCATTGATATTGCCTTTTTATTCCACTGCGACCTCCAGCACTCTTCCAAGGGGCATTAAAACTGTCTTGTTAAGCTACTGTGACCTCCACGTCTCTTCAAGGGGCGTTAAAACTGTCTTGTTAAGCTACTGTGACCTCCACGTCTCTTCCAAGGGGCATTAAAACCGTCTTCTTAAACCACTCTGAACTCCACAGCTCTTCCAAGGGGCATTTAAACCGTCTTCGTAAGCTACTGTGACCTCCACCACTCTTCCAAGGGGCATTGATATTGTTTTTTTTATTCCACTGCGACCTCCACCACTCTTCCAAGGGGCATTAAAACTGTCTTGTTAAGCTACTGTGACCTCCACGTCTCTTCCAAGGGGCATTAAAACCGTCTTGTTAAGCTACTGTGACCTCCACATCTCTTCCAAGGGGCATTAAAACTGTCTTGTTAAACCACTCTGAACTCCACAACTCTTCCAAGGAGCATTAAAACCGTCTTGTTAAGCTACTGTTGTTATGTTCTGCTACCAGAGCTAAGGAAAGAGAGGAGATCTGTCCCTACGATAGAACTCAGCTTTAACCCTACGATGTAACAGGGGACCTGATCCTGCGATCAGACCTGCTAAAGTCCTAAGCTAGTCTGTACGGAGACCTATAGATGTGGGGAAGGAATCCCTACAAGTACTAAGGACTGGGAGGAAAATGGGACACCTCCTAACAGAAATAGTAGCAGACAGACAAACAAACAAAATATATAGAACACTGAGGTCCGTAGACCAAGCAAACTAACAGAGTTAGATACAGAGCACAGGCTAGCTAGAAAGTAGTTATACAATGAAGTCCAGCAAAGCCAGAAGGGCGGAGCAGGATTAAATAGGCCAACAAGGTCATGTGACCAGCAAAGGAAAAAACCTAAGAGCAAGGTTCTAACAGTACCCCCCCTTCTAAGAGGATCCTCCGGATCCCCTAGGACCAGGCTTATCAGGAAATCTCCTGTGAAACGCTCTGATAAGTCTGGACGCGGAAACATCATCTGACCTCACCCAAGAGTTACTGTTAGAACCTTGCTCTTAGGTTTTTTCCTTTGCTGGTCACATGACCTTGTTGGCCTATTTAATCCTGCTCCGCCCTTCTGGCTTTGCTGGACTTCATTGTATAACTACTTTCTAGCTAGCCTGTGCTCTGTATCTAACTCTGTTAGTTTGCTTGGTCTACGGACCTCAGTGTTCTATATATTTTGTTTGTTTGTCTGTCTGCTACTATTTCTGTTAGGAGGTGTCCCATTTTCCTCCCAGTCCTTAGTACTTGTAGGGATTCCTTCCCCACATCTATAGGTCTCCGTACAGACTAGCTTAGGACTTTAGCAGGTCTGATCGCAGGATCAGGTCCCCTGTTACATCGTAGGGTTAAAGCTGAGTTCTATCGTAGGGACAGATCTCCTCTCTTTCCTTAGCTCTGGTAGCAGAACATAACAGTAAGTCCAGCCTGCAAATTCTCTAAGGAAAATGGGACACCTCCTAACAGAAATAGTAGCAGACAGACAAACAAACAAAATATATAGAACACTGAGGTCCGTAGACCAAGCAAACTAACAGAGTTAGATACAGAGCACAGGCTAACTAGAAAGTAGTTATACAATGAAGTCCAGCAAAGCCAGAAGGGCGGAGCAGGATTAAATAGGCCAACAAGGTCATGTGACCAGCAAAGGAAAAAACCTAAGAGCAAGGTTCTAACAACTGTGACTTCCACCACTCTTCCAAGGGGCATTGATATTGTCTTTTTATTCCACTGTGACCTCCACGTCTCTTCCAAGGGGCATTAAAACCATCTTGTTAAGCTACTGTGACCTCCACGTCTCTTCCAAGGGGCATTAAAACCGTCTTGTTAAGCTACTGTGACCTCCACCACTCTTCCAAGGGGCATTAAAACTGTCTTTTTAAGCTACTGTGACCTCCACCACTCTTCCAAGGGGCATTAAAACTGTCTTGTTAAGCTACTTTGACCTCCACCACTCTCCCAAGGGGCATTAAAACCGTCTTGTTAAGCTACTGTGACCTCCACCACTCTTCCAAGGGGCATTAAAACCATCTTGTTTAACCTCTCTGAACTCCACAGCTCTTCCAAGGGGCATTAAAACGATCTTGTTATGCTACTGTGACCTCCACCACTCTTAGAAGGGGCATTAAAACCGTCTTGTTAAGCTACTGTGACCTCCACCACTCTAACAAGGGGCATTGATATTGTCTTTTTATTCCACTGCGACCTCCACCACTCTTCCAAGGGGCATTAAAACTGTCTTGTTAAGCTACTGTGACCTCCACGTCTCTTCCAGGGGCATTAAAACTGTCTTGTTAAGCTACTGTGACCTCCACGTCTCTTCCACGGTGCATTAAAACCGTCTTGATAAACCACTCTGAACTCCACAGCTCTTCCAAGGGGCATTAAAACCGTCTTGGTAAGCTACTGTGACCTCCACCACTCTTCCAAGGGGCATTGATATTGTCTTTTTATTCCACTGTGACCTCCACCACTCTTCCAAGGGGCATTAAAACTGTCTTGTTAAGCTACGGTGACCTCCACGTCTCTTCCAAGGGGCATTAAAACCATCTTGTTAAGCTACTGTGACCTCCACCACTCTTCCAAGGGGCATTAAAACCATCTTGTTTAACCTCTCTGAACTCCACAGCTCTTCCAAGGGGCATTAAAACCATCTTGTTATGCTACTGTGACCTCCACCACTCTTCCAAGGGGCATTAAAACCGTGTGGTTAAGCTACTGTGAACGCCACCACTCTAACAAGGGGCATTGATATTGTCTTTTTATTCCACTGCGACCTCCACCAGTCTTCCAAGGGGCATTAAAACTGTCTTGTTAAGCTACTGTGACCTCCACATCTCTTCCAGGGGCGTTAAAACTGGCTTGTTAAGCTACTGTGACCTCCACGTCTCTTCCACGGGGCATTAAAACCGTCTTGTTAAACCACTCTGAACTCCACAGTTCTTCCAAGGGGCATTAAAACCGTCTTGGTAAGCTACTGTGACCTCCACCACTCTTCCAAGGGGCATTGATATTGTCTTTTTATTCCACTGCGACCTCCACAACTCTTCCAAGGGGCATTAAAACTGTCTTGTTAAGCTACTGTGACCTCCACGTCTCTTCCAAGGGGCATTAAAACCATCTTGTTAAGCTACTGTGACCTCCACCACTCTTCCAAGGGGCATTAAAACTGTCTTGTTAAACCACTCTGAACTCCACAGCTCTTCCAATGATCATTAAAACCGTCTTGTTAAGCTACTGTGACCTCCACCACTCTTCCAAGGGGCATTAAAACCGTCTTGTTAAGCTACTGTGACCTCCACCACTCTTCCAAGGGGAATTGATATTGTCTTTTTATTCCACTGCAACCTCCACCACTCTTCCAAGGGGCATTAAAACCGTCATGTTAAGCTACTGTGACCTCCACGTCTCTTCCAAGGGTCATTGATATTGTCTTTTTATTCCACTGCGACCTCCACAACTCTACCAAGGGGCATTAAAACTGTCTTGTTAAGCTAATGTGACCTCCACATCTCTTCCAAGGGGCATTAAAACTGTCTTGTTAAGCTACTGTGACCTCCACGTCTCTTCCACGGGGCATTAAAACCATCTTGTTAAACCACTCTGAACTCCACAGCTCTTCCAAGGGGCATTAAAACCGTCTTGGTAAGCTACTGTGACCTCCACCACTCTTCCAAGGGGCATTGATATTGTATTTTTATTCCACTTCGACCTCCACCACTCTTCCAAGGGGCATTAAAACTATCTTGTTAAGCTACTGTGACCTCCACGTCTCTTCCAAGAGGCATTAAAACTGTCTTTTTAAGCTACTGTGACCTCCACCACTCTTCCAAGGGGCATTAAAACCATCTTGATTAACCACTCTGAACTCCACAGCTCTTCTAAGGGGCATTAAAACCATCTTGTTATGCTACTGTGACCTCCACCACTCTTCCAAGGGGCATTAAAACCGTCTTGTTAAGCTACTGTGACCTCCACCACTCTAACAAGGGGCATTGATATTGCCTTTTTATTCCACTGCGACCTCCAGCACTCTTCCAAGGGGCATTAAAACTGTCTTGTTAAGCTACTGTGACCTCCACGTCTCTTCCAGGGGCGTTAAAACTGTCTTGTTAAGCTACTGTGACCTCCACGTCTCTTCCAAGGGGCATTAAAACCGTCTTGTTAAACCACTCTGAACTCCACAGCTCTTGCAAGGGGCATTAAAACCGTCTTCGTAAGCTACTGTGACCTCCACCACTCTTCCAAGGGGCATTGATATTGTTTTTTTTATTCCACTGCGACCTCCACCACTCTTCCAAGGGGCATTAAAACTGTCTTGTTAAGCTACTGTGACCTCCACGTCTCTTCCAAGGGGCATTAAAACCGTCTTGTTAAGCTACTGTGACCTCCACATCTCTTCCAAGGGGCATTAAAACTGTCTTGTTAAACCACTCTGAACTCCACAACTCTTCCAAGGAGCATTAAAACCGTCTTGTTAAGCTACTGTTGTTATGTTCTGCTACCAGAGCTAAGGAAAGAGAGGAGATCTGTCCCTATGATAGAACTCAGCTTTAACCCTACGATGTAACAGGGGACCTGATCCTGCGATCAGACCTGCTAAAGTCCTAAGCTAGTCTGTACGGAGACCTATAGATGTGGGGAAGGAATCCCTACAAGTACTAAGGACTGGGAGGAAAATGGGACACCTCCTAACAGAAATAGTAGCAGACAGACAAACAAACAAAATATATAGAACACTGAGGTCCGTAGACCAAGCAAACTAACAGAGGTAGATACAGAGCACAGGCTAGCTAGAAAGTAGTTATACAATGAAGTCCAGCAAAGCCAGAAGGGCGGAGCAGGATTAAATAGGCCAACAAGGTCATGTGACCAGCAAAGGAAAAAACCTAAGAGCAAGGTTCTAACAGTACCCCCCCTTCTAAGAGGATCCTCCGGATCCCCTAGGACCAGGCTTATCAGGAAATCTCCTGTGAAACGCTCTGATAAGTCTGGACGCGGAAACATCATCTGACCTCACCCAAGAGTTACTGTTAGAACCTTGCTCTTAGGTTTTTTCCTTTGCTGGTCACATGACCTTGTTGGCCTATTTAATCCTGCTCCGCCCTTCTGGCTTTGCTGGACTTCATTGTATAACTACTTTCTAGCTAGCCTGTGCTCTGTATCTAACTCTGTTAGTTTGCTTGGTCTACGGACCTCAGTGTTCTATATATTTTGTTTGTTTGTCTGTCTGCTACTATTTCTGTTAGGAGGTGTCCCATTTTCCTCCCAGTCCTTAGTACTTGTAGGGATTCCTTCCCCACATCTATAGGTCTCCGTACAGACTAGCTTAGGACTTTAGCAGGTCTGATCGCAGGATCAGGTCCCCTGTTACATCGTAGGGTTAAAGCTGAGTTCTATCGTAGGGACAGATCTCCTCTCTTTCCTTAGCTCTGGTAGCAGAACATAACAGTAAGTCCAGCCTGCAAATTCTCTAAGGAAAATGGGACACCTCCTAACAGAAATAGTAGCAGACAGACAAACAAACAAAATATATAGAACACTGAGGTCCGTAGACCAAGCAAACTAACAGAGTTAGATACAGAGCACAGGCTAGCTAGAAAGTAGTTATACAATGAAGTCCAGCAAAGCCAGAAGGGCGGAGCAGGATTAAATAGGCCAACAAGGTCATGTGACCAGCAAAGGAAAAAACCTAAGAGCAAGGTTCTAACAACTGTGACTTCCACCACTCTTCCAAGGGGCATTGATATTGTCTTTTTATTCCACTGTGACCTCCACGTCTCTTCCAAGGGGCATTAAAACCGTCTTGTTAAGCTACTGTGACCTCCACGTCTCTTCCAAGGGGCATTAAAACCGTCTTGTTAAGCTACTTTGACCTCCACCACTCTTCCAAGGGGCATTAAAACTGTCTTTTTAAGCTACTGTGACCTCCACCACTCTTCCAAGGGACATTAAAACTGTCTTGCTAAGCTAATTTGACCTCCACCACTCTCCCAAGGGGCATTAAAACCGTCTTGTTAAGCTACTGTGACCTCCACCACTCTTCCAAGGGGCATTAAAACCATCTTGTTTAACCTCTCTGAACTCCACAGCTCTTCCAATGGGCATTAAAACCATCTTGTTATGCTACTGTGACCTCCACCACTCTTCCAAGGGGCATTAAAACCGTCTTGTTAAGCTACTGTGACCTCCACCACTCTAACAAGGGGCATTGATATTGTCTTTTTATTCCACTGCGACCTCCACCACTCTTCCAAGGGGCATTAAAACTGTCTTGTTAAGCTACTGTGACCTCCACGTCTCTTCCAGGGGCGTTAAAACTGTCTTGTTAAGCTACTGTGACCTCCACGTCTCTTCCACGGTGCATTAAAACCGTCTTGTTAAACCACTCTGAACTCCACAGCTCTTCCAAGGGGCATTAAAACCGTCTTGGTAAGCTACTGTGACCTCCACCACTCTTCCAAGGGGCATTGATATTGTCTTTTTATTCCACTGTGACCTCCACCACTCTTCCAAGGGGCATTAAAACTGTCTTGTTAAGCTACTGTGACCTCCACGTCTCTTCCAAGGGGCATTAAAACCATCTTGTTAAGCTACTGTGACCTCCACATCTCTTCCAAGGGGCATTAAAACTGTCTTGTTAAACCACTCTGAACTCCACAATTCTTCCAAGGAGCATTAAAACCATCTTGTTAAGCTACTGTGACCTCCACCACTCTTCCAAGGGGCATTGATATTGTCTTTTTATTCCACTGCGACCTCCACAACTCTTCCAAGGGGCATTAAAACTGTCTTGTTAAGCTACTGTGACCTCCATGTCTCTTCCAAGGGGCATTAAAACCGTCTTGTTAAGCTACTGTGACCTCCACCACTCTTCCAAGGGGCATTAAAACTGTCTTGTTAAACCACTCTGAACTCCACAGCTCTTCCAATGATCATTAAAACCGTCTTGTTAAGCTACTGTGACCTCCACCACTCTTCCAAGGGGCATTAAAACCGTCTTGTTAAGCTACTGTGACCTCCACCACTCTTCCAAGGGGAATTGATATTGTATTTTTATTCCACTGCAACCTCCACCACTCTTCCAAGGGGCATTAAAACCGTCATGTTAAGCTACTGTGACCTCCACGTCTCTTCCAGGGGGCATTGATATTGTCTTTTTGTTCCACTGCGACCTCCACAACTCTTCCAAGGGGCATTAAAACTGTCTTGTTAAGCTAATGTGACCTCCACATCTCTTCCAAGGGGCATTAAAACTGTCTTGTTAAGCTACTGTGACCTCCACGTCTCTTCCACGGGGCATTAAAACCATCTTGTTAAACCACTCTGAACTCCACAGCTCTTCCAAGGGCATTAAAACCGTCTTGCTAAGCTACTGTGACCTCCACCACTCTTCCAAGGGGCATTGATATTGTATTTTTATTCCACTTCGACCTCCACCACTCTTCCAAGGGGCATTAAAACTATCTTGTTAAGCTACTGTGACCTCCACGTCTCTTCCAAGGGGCATTAAAACTGTCTTTTTAAGCTACTGTGACCTCCACCACTCTTCCAAGGGGCATTAAAACTGTCTTGTTAAGCTACTTTGACCTCCACCACTCTTCCAAGGGGCATTAGAACCGTCTTGTTAAGCTACTGTGACCTCCACCACTCTTCCAAGGGGCATTAAAACCGTCTTGTTAAGCTACTGTGACCTCCACCACTCTAACAAGGGGCATTGATATTGTCTTTCTATTCCACTGCGACCTCCACCACTCTTCCAAGGAGCATTAAAACTGTCTTGTTAAGCTACTGTGACCTCCACGTCTCTTCCAGGGGCGTTAAAACCGTCTTGTTAAGCTACTGTGACCTCCACGTCTCTTCCAAGGGGCATTAAAACCGTCTTGTTAAACCACTCTGAATTCCACAGCTCTTCCAAGGGGCATTAAAACCATCTTGTTATGCTACTGTGACCTCCACCACTCTTCCAAGAGTCATTAAAACCGTCTTGTTAAGCTACTGTGACCTCCACCACTCTAACAAGGGGCATTGATATTGTCTTTCTATTCCACTGCGACCTCCACCACTCTTCCAAGGGGCGTTAAAACTGTCTTGTTAAGCTACTGTGACCTCCACGTCTCTTCCAAGGGGCATTAAAACCGTCATGTTAAACCACTCTGAACTCCACAGCTCTTCCAAGGGGCATTAAAACCATCTTGGTAAGCTACTGTGACCTCCACCACTCTTCCAAGGGGCATTGATATTGTTTTTTTATTCCACTGCGACCTCCACCACTCTTCCAAGAGGCATTAAAACCGTCTTGTTAAGCTACTGTGACCTTCACATCTCTTCCAAGGGGCATTAAAACTGTCTTGTTAAACCACTCTGAACTCCACAACTCTTCCAAGGAGCATTAAAACCGTCTTGTTAAGCTACTGTGACCTCCACCACTCTTCCAAGGGGCATTGATATTGTCTTTTTATTCCACTGCGACCTCCACAACTCTTCCAAGGGGCATTAAAACTGTCTTGTTAAGCTACTGTGACCTCCACGTCTCTTCCAAGGGGCATTAAAACCGTCTTGTTAAGCTACTGTGACCTCCCCCACTCTTCCAAGGGGCATTAAAACTGTCTTGTTAAACCACTCTGAACTCCACAGCTCTTCCAATGATCATTAAAACTGTCTTGTTAAGCTACTGTGACCTCCACCACTTTTCCAAGGGGAATTGATATTGTCTTTTTATTCCACTGCAACCTCCACCACTCTTCCAATGGGCATTAAAACCGTCATGTTAAGCTACTGTGACCTCCACGTCTCTTCCAAGGGGCATAGATATTGTCTTTTTATTCCACTGCGACCTCCACAACTCTTCCAAGGGGCATTAAAACTGTCTTGTTAAGCTACTGTGACCTCCACGTCTCTTCCAAGGGGCATTAAAACCGTCTTGTTAAGCTACTGTGACCTCCACATCTCTTCCAAGGGGCATTAAAACTGTCTTGTTAAACCACTCTGAACTCCACAACTCTTCCAATGAGCATTAAAACCGTCTTGTTAAGCTACTGTGACCTCCACCACTCTTCCAAGGGGCATTGATATTGTCTTTTTATTCCACTGCGACCTCCACAACTCTTCCAAGGTGCATTAAACTGTCTTGTTAAGCTACTGTGACCTCCACGTCTCTTCCCAGGGGCATTAAAACTGTCTTGTTAAGCTACTGTGACCTCCACCACTCTTCCAAGGGGCATTAAAACTGACTTGTTAAACCACTCTGAACTCCACAGCTCTTCCAAGGAGCATTAAAACCGTCTTTTTAAGCTACTGTGACCTCCACCACTCTTCCAAGGGGCATTAAAACCGTCTTGTTAAGCTACTGTGACCTCCACCACTCTTCCAAGGGGAATTGATATTGTCTTTTTTTTCCACTGCAACCTCCACCACTCTTCCAAAGGGCATTAAAACCGTCTTGTTAAGCTACTGTGACCTCCACCACTCTTCCAAGGGGCATTGATATTGTCTTTTTATTCCACTGCGACCTCCACCACTCTTCCAAGGGGCATTAAAACCGTATTGTTAAACCACTCTGACCTCCACATCTCTTCCAAGGGGCATTAAAACCGTCTTGTTATACCACTCTGACCTCCACGTCTCTTCCAAGGGGCATTAAACCCATCTTGTTAAACCACTCTGAACTCCACGTCTTTTCCAAGGGGCATTAAAACCGTCTGAACTCCACAGCTCTTTCAAGGGGCATTGAAATGTTGTTTTTAATTAACTCTAACCTCCACGACTCTTCCAACGGGCATTGCATTTCCTCCTAATTTTAGTCAGCTTCTGCTTTTCAATGCATAGGCGAACACTAAGAGAGACCCACTCCCCAATAATGGGTAAAAGGTTTTTAGTACACTGTAATCCACGTCTGTTTCAAGGGGCATTGCAGTTCCTCATAATTTTTGGAAAGCCTTCCATTCACTGCTTAGGCCAACAGTGTACAGGAGACCCAGTTGCTATAAATGGAAAAAACAGTTTAGTTAAGGCCCTCTGACCTCCATGTCACTTCCAGGGGGCATTGGAGTGCCTCAAAATTTTTGGTAGGCATTGCACTCACTGTATGCCCTATAACTGTGTAGCCGAACCGCTCCTTTTGGTACAGAAACATATCCTTCAAGACATGTGTGGTTGACTGGCCTGATATTGATGTGATTGAGGTTCCTGCTGCTCTTTCTCCTTTGCCACCACCTCATCCATCATTCATCACCTGAAGCTTTGTTTTAACGGGAGTCATAGAACTGGGATAGTAGCAGGAAAACATCCAGCAATCCTCGGAGGAGGTAGGAAATGCGTCAAAACGCTGACCACCTCAGGCCTAGCCGTTACTACATACATATGTGGCGCCCCTGAGGGTTCAGTCGCCACAGAGATACTGCATCTCACCCCGAGGTGTGGTATCTCACTCTCAGGTAAGGAAGGAGCACAGCACCTGCATTCACTACACCACATTTCCGGGGGACAGGGCGAGATTGCTCCTACGGGAGAGCACAGTCCCTGGTCCATGGCTGGAGTGGGGGGAACCACCTAGAGAGCTGGAACCATGTAGTGGATGGGGTGGAGGAAGTAGGTCCTGGGAGCACTTGGAAGGAAGTGGTATAAAATAGAGACACCATCTTAGATCAGGGTCAGTCAGTTCAGTCAGAGGAGGAGAAGTGACAGGAGCAGGGGCTCTGTATGAGCTTTGCTCCAGAGGCGAGCCTGGACAGTGAGACTCAAGTCTGGGAAGAGAAGGGGAGCAGGAAAGGCTCCAGGAGGAACGAGGGGATCCTAGGGGTACGGGCAGTGCTGGAGGCCACCCGTACACCCGAATCTACAAGACAGTGGAAAGATCAAGCCACAGAGGGGACCGGCCCCTTAAGTAGCATGGATACTTCAAGTCCAACTAGCAACCGGAGGTGGCTGTACTTTCAGGGTGCAGTTGCCCACTACCACAGTTAACAATCGCCGAAAAGGTGGCCACATAGGGCCCAGGGGACTGCAGGTCGCCCGCCAAGACCCGAGGCCAGCGGCTTGGGACACTGACTGTGAGGCGCAGGGCAGGAGGGTGAGAGCCAGCGCAGGAAGACGGCTGAGGAAGGCACATAGAAAGGGGTCCTGTTAAGTGCTCTGGAAATACCTGAGGGTAGACTGAGCCCCTCACTGAGTAAGCACAGAACGACGTGGGCAATTACATTGAGCTCTGTAATCTGGACTGCAATAACTGTGAGTAAAGACCCTGGGACTGCACTATCTTGTCTCTGTGTTACTTGCTGCGCCATCCCTCACTGCACTACAACGCTCAGCACAACCACCATCATCCACACACACTGCCCTGAAGCTACACTTTTCCTGTGGGGAGTTATACCACCCCTGCTGCCAAACCACCAGCTTCAGAGGACTGTTCCGCAGCGGCGGCCACTTTAGCCGCACTCCACAGGTGGCGTAGTCGAACACTATAAAAACCTATACATATCATTCCCCTTGGATTGACCGCCCTGGGTCACAGACAGGGTCACCACCACTGTGACTACAACCCCCAGCATCTACCGGCCCGGCATTGGGTACCCCACGGCCCAGGGGGCGCGTCACATGCGCTTGCATTCCAAGGAACAGAAAGCTAAGGAGATGGATGGCCTCATGATCATGAATAATTTACTCATTGTGTAGGAGGCCGACCACTGCTGCTGTCTACCTTCTGAAATTTGTGTTGAAGCCTGATTGACCCAGGACCTGCAATCCTCTATGTCTGGAGGACGTGTTGCATCCCAGTGTCCAACTGTGTCCCGGCTTCCACAATATTAACCCAGTGTGATGGCGTCAGTCAGATGGACCATCCCTGGCCACATTCACTTGTCCACGTGTTTGTGGTTAGGCTGTCCTTCAAATAGGGGCGGCTGGGGACCGTTTATGGACACCCGGCCGCCCCCAGGCAGCTGGGGACCGTGAATGGGCACCCGGCCGCGGGGCGCCTGGGGACTGAATATGGATACCAGGCCGCCGACGCAGCCATGACGTGGTGGCCAGATTCTGCCTCCACATGCCTAAAAGGCCCAATTTCAAGTGCAAGCAAGCAAGCAGTCTGGTATTGCATTCTGGGGGTGGGTGGGTGGCAGGCTGCATACTTGCACTTGCATTGCAAGGAATGGGGGTGGTACAATTGAACACTGCCCTGGGACAAGGACTTGCACGAGGATAGTTGCAAGTCTGCATCTTCTGATGCGGCAAGGATCACTTCTGATGGGCACACTTTTAGGCAGTGACCTGGGTGTCAGAGATGCTTCTAGGGGTCTTCCCCATGCTGTTCCCATGTCTTTTCAGCACTGTATGCATGTGTCACACAGCACATGGCCAGATAAGGTTGTAAAATGTTGAAATGACATTTCCCGGTGAATGCATTTGTCATGGTTGAAAGCAATACAAAAGTGCAAAAACGCATAAAAAATGCTACTTGTGAACATAGCCCAAGGTGTGGAGGAGTATTTTTGTTTTGGGTTATTTATTTTACCTTATACAGAAGTCTTTACCATGGAAAGGATGTTCCTTAACATATTCCACAGGAAAGCAGTTTCAGTTTCGTTTTTGAACGTTTTATTGTGAGCCCGTAAAAGTGGCTTAATACCTCTGACCACGTTGTTGACAGCAGTGACCTGGGGGTCATAAATGCTTCCTGGGGCGATCCCCATGCTGTTCCCATGTCATTTGAGCACTGTCACTATCGTTTTGGGCATTTTTTAGGCTTTCTACAGACTGCCGGGGGTGCCGCCGCAAAAATGCTCGGGTCTCCCATAGACTAACATTGGGCTCGTTGCTCGGGTCGAGCACCCGAGTATCACAGTGAGCTCGGCCCGAGCTTCGAGCACCTGAGCATTTTAGTGCTCGCTCGACACTAGAAATGACACAAGGAAAAAGTATTGAACACATCAAGAAAGAGGTGCATAAAGCCATGGAAAGTCATGATACCAGCTGAAATCTATCAGTAATTAGAAAGCAATCCTGCCACTTAGTGAAAAATAAGCTGGTTCAACTGATGGCCTACAAAAATGTATCTCAATACCAAGGTGCAACACAAGAAACATCTCATGATGGGTAAAATCTCAAGACCTTCACAAACTTATTGTTGCATAACATACTGATGGCATTGGTTACAGAAGAATTTCTAAACTACTGAAGGCTCCAGTGAGCACTGTTGGGGCCATGATCTGAAAGTCAAAATCACATAATTTAACCATAGACAGGCCATGACCAAGTACTCCACAAAGATTTCAGACAGGAGAGTGAAAAGAATTATGAGAAGAGTTGTCCAAGAGCGAAAGGCCACCTATGAAGAGATACAAAAAGACCTGGAATCGGCAGGAACAATTGTTTCAAAGAAATCTATAAATAATGCACTCAACCTCCATGGCCTTTATGCAAACTTACCATGCCATGCCCCTCACTAAGCACCTCACCATGCACATCACTACCACCTCACCAAGACTCCATTGCTGAGAAAAAGCGTGTTCAAGCGCGTTTAAAGTTTGCTCAACAACATTTAGACAAGCCTGTAAAATATTGGGAGAATATAGTTTGGTCAGATGAAACCAAAATTGAAATCTTTGGATGCCATAACACACACCATGTTTGGTGGCCAAAAAGGCACTGAATATTATCCCAAACACACCATACCAACAGTGAAGTTTTGAGGGGGGAATATCAGTGTGTGGGGCTGTTTTTCAGCATACTGCACTGTCAAGCGACATCCACTTGAAGGAAAGATGAATGGACAAATGTACCGAGACTTTCTCATTAAAAATCTGCTGCCATCTACCAGAATAATGAATTGGAAACCATGGTGGACATTTCAGCAAGACAATGATACCAAACACATAGCCAAGGAAACTCTCAATTTGTTTTAGAGAAAGAAAATAAAGCTGCTTGAATGGCCCAGCCAATCACCTGACCTGAATCCAATAGAAAATATATGGAACCTTCAGGATTTGAAGAGTGTTTGTGTGGAAGAATGGGCCAAAATCACACCTGAGCAATGCATGCGACTAGTTTCTCCATACATTTCTCATTGTTACATATAACTTAATTTGGCGACATCAATGGTTTGATTTATTTGCATGGGTTGTTACTGACATCTGGGGAGAATTTCATGTCAATAACAGCTTTAGAAATATATTTTGTACTTAGAAAGTTACTGATGTGTTCAATACTTATTTCACCTGCTGTATGTCCTTCAGTTTCGTCTCCTACAATAAATTATCGGTGGTAGGTAGTGATGAGCGAGCACTAAAATGCTCGGGTACTCGTTGGTCGGGTCGAACAAATTGGAATACTCGGGTGCTCGACCCGAGCAACAAGCCTAATGTAAGTCTATGGGAAACTCGAGCATTTTTCAGGCGACTCCCCCCGGCAGTCTGCTGAGGGCCTAAAAATTGCCCAAATCGATGGGAACAGTGCTCAAATGACATGGGAACAGCATGGGGAAGACCCCTGGAAGCATCTCTGACTCCCAGATCACTGCTGTCAGCAACGTGGTCAGAGTATTACACCACTTTTACGGACTCACAATAAAACATAGAAAAACGAAACCAAAATGGATTTTCCTGGGAAATATGTTAAGGAACATCCTTTCCAGGGTAATGACTTGTATATAAGGCAAAATAAATAGCCAAAAACAAAAATACTCCTCCACAACCTGGGCTATGTTCACATGTAGCGTTTTTGATGCGTTTTTGCACTTTTGAATTGCTTTCAACCAAGACAAAAGCATTCACCAGGAAATGTCATTTTAACATTTTACAACCTTATCTGGCCATGTGGTGTGTGACACATCATCAGACACATGCATACTGTGCTGAAAAGACATGGGAACAGCATGGGGAAGACCTCTGGAAGCATCTCTGACTCCCAGGTCACTGCCTAAAAGTGTGCCCATCATAAGTGATCCTTGGCGCATGCGAAGATGCCTCCCACCATGCACCTGTCATTGCAGACTTGCAACAATCACCGTCCACGTCCTTGTCCCACTACAGCATTCAGTTGTCCCTACCCCATTCCTTGGAATGCAAGCGCAAGTATGCAGGCAGCCACCCACCCACCCACAGGCTGCAATACTATACTGTCAAATTGACAGTTGCTTGCACTTGAAATGTGGCCTTTTAGGCTGGTGGAGGCGGAAGCTTTTCACAACTTCATGCCGGCAGCGGCCGAGTGTCCATACTCGGTCCCCAGCCGCCACTATATTTTCCGGTATCGCCTCCGCCTTCCACAAGCACGGGTCCCACAACATTACCCGTGCCCTCCCCAGTGCACTTACTGGGAAGGACCGCCTAACCACAAACACGTGGACAGGTGAATGTGGCCAGGGACGGTACGGAGCCAGTCCACAACTTTTTTTGCTAAGAGTTGTATTTAGCTCGGTGAAAGGACTGGCATGGAGGGAAACCGTATGTACCCTGCGTGTCATTTCTCCCAGGAAGTCCTGTAATTGAGCTTGTTGCAGAAGCAATGGCAGCCCGTCCAACATCAACTCGCACTTGTCGGTGGTGCTTTGACACACACACACATCTTTCTTTGCGCATTTAATTTCTCGAATACAGAGTTGGACAATGGCCTGATCTGTAATGCGTTTTGAGAAATAACATGCATAAGCAGCCATAGAGGGTCCGGGAACTTTCCCCCACACTTTTCTTAGCCAGGGCTGCTTTTCGGCAGGGTTGGACAGGCCCACCAGAGAACAGGAGACTCCTCCTGCGGGCCCTGGCTTCTCCTTCAGGAGAGTTCATAGTGCGGATGCGAGGCCATGATGATGATAGAGGCCACCATCTGCTTAGTTTTCTGTTACTTGGAATGCAAGTGCAAGTATGCAGCCTGCCAACAACAAACCCACAGGCCGCAACACTAAACTGCCAAATTTCTGGGCAACTCTTTGCACTTGAAATAAGGCCTTTTAAGCTCGTGAAGGTGGAAGCTTTTCACAACCTCATGCCGGCGGCGGCCGGGTGTCCATACTCGGTCCCCAGCCGCCACTATATTTCCTGGTATTGCCTCCACCTTCCACAAGCACGGGTCCCACAGCATTATCCGTGCCCTCCCCAGTGCACTTACTGGGAAGGACAGCCTAACCACAAACACGTGGACAGGTGAATGTGGCCAGGGATGGACGGAGCAAGTCCACAACTTTTTTGGCTGAGAGTTGTATTTCGTTCGGTGAAAGGACTGGCATAGAGGGAAACCGTATCTACCCTGCGTGTCATTTCTCCCAGGAAGTCCTCTAAAGCTGCTTGCACTTGAAATGTGGCCTGAACATTACTGCTGGTACTTTTCTGTGGGAATTTGCTTGCCTCCTACCAGCCTGGAATATTTCCAGCAAACTATGGTGCGATGCCATGGTGTTAGCACTGCCCCAGTACCAGTAGCAAACCCATCTCCAATTTCCTTCTCAGGAATTTTATTTGGTAGATTGAGTGGCTGCCCAAATACATTTTCTCACAAAGGAGCTGAAGATAGAGAGTGGCAGTAGGTGCAAGTTTCTCCAGCCTGTTATATATTAGAGGGTGAACGGCAGCACATTGGATCAGTGGTTAGCACTGAAGCCTTGCAGCGCTGGGATCCTGGGTTCAAATCCCAGCAAGGACAACATCTGCAAAGACTTTGTATGCTCTCCCCGTGTTTGCATGTGTTTCTTCCTCAGTAAAAAAGCAGCCTTAGAGTGTCCGGGAACCTTCCCACACAATTTTCTTAGCCAGGTCTGCTTCATAGCAGGGTTGGACGGTCCCACCAGAGAATCCTCTGGTGTGCCTTGGCTTCTACCTCAGGAGAGTTCATGATAGCGCTAACTTTGCAGCTGCTATGGAGCTCTTGAGCGGGTGAGAAAGGTTATCCCTCAGAATCAAATCCTCTGGTGGGCACAATGTTTTTCAATCTGAAACAGCTTCTCAGTGGGAGTTGTATTTCACCACAGTCATATTCTTTAGCTCGGTGAAAGGGTTGGCATAGAGGGAAATCATATCTACCCCGGTTGTCATTTCTCCATCACTAGGTTCCGCCCATTGTCACACACGAACATGCCTGGCTGTATGTTCAGCGGTGAGAGCCACAGATCAGGCTGCTGTGTTACAGCTTTCAACAACTTTGCAGCGCTGGGAGGTTTGTCAATTAAGCATTAAGCATGTTATCTTCAGCACAGCCTGTTGCCGCTTGGCCAAGGCAGTGCTGCAGTGCTGTCAGCTTGTGACTGATGTGATCATTTCGGAGATGGAGGAGGAGGTGCATGAGCTGAACAATGTGATTACATTGAGGTTAAATTGATGACGCTGCTTTTTATACTAAATAAATATCCTATTGTTTTGTATTTTTTACGTTATTTTTTAAGACAGATGCATTCACCGGGAAATGTCATTTTAACATTTTACAACCTTATCTGGCAATGTGGTGTGTGACACATCATCAGACACATCCTTTTTTATTTATGATGGAGGGACTCTGAAAGTCATAAAGCCTATTTTTACAGGGACATCAGATGGCCCTTACTATTCTTAAAAGGCCAGCAGTCAGCCGTAGCTATTGTTAGAGAGCCATCAGCCGGCTATGCTTTGTTGTTCCCATTATTAACAAGTGGGTCTCCTATACTGTTATTGCGTATCCAGTGACTGCAAGGGCTGCCAAAAATTTGGACGCAATCCAATACCCCTTAGAAGAGACATAGAGGAGGGTCTCAGTAAAAAAAATGTTCCAATTATAAAGTAGCGGGTCTCCTATAGTGGTAATGTGCATGCTGTGACTGCAAGGGCTGCCAAAATTTGGGAAAAACCCCACTAAGAATTTAAAGACACATAGAGCAGGGCCACAGTAACAAAGTATGGCATGTTCCCATTAGAAAGGAGAGGGTCTACTATACAGTTATAGGGTATGCAGTGAGTCCAACAGCTGACTAATTTTAGGAAAAACCCACTAAGAATTTAAAGACACACGGAGCAGGGCCACAGTAACAAGGTACGACATGTTCCCATTAGAAAGGAGAGGGTCTGCTATACAGTTATAGGATATGCAGTGAATCCAATGGCTGACCAATTTTAGGAAAAACCCCACTAAGAATTTAAAGACACATAGAGCAGGGCCACAGTAACAAGTACAACATGTTCCCATTAGAAAGGAGAGGGTCTGCTATACAGTTCTAGGGTATGCAGTGAGTCCAACGGCTGACCAATTTTAGGAAAAACCCCGCTAAGAATTTAAAGACACACAGAGCAGGGCCACAGTAATGACAAATTCCCATTAGAAAGGAGAAAGTCTCCCATAGTGTTGGCCTATGCAGTGAATGCAAGGGCTGCCAAACATTTGGAGGCACTTCAATGCACCCTGGAAGAGACGTGGAGGAGGGGCTCATAAAAAAATGTTCCCATTAGAAAGGAGCGGGCCTCCTATACTTGTGATGCCCATGCACTAAGTGTATGGGCTGACAAACATTTACCCCTGGGGTTATACATGAACATACTGTATAAAAAAAAATTTCACGGGCATCATAAACATCCTTTAAAAAAATTATGTGGGTGTTACATCACGGACCACGGTCACCCTTGTGATATGGTGGTGGAGGATGAGGAGAAGGAGGAGGACAAGAGCAAATAGACAAAATCAGGAAGGGTATACCCATGTGTGGGTGTGAAAAGGTGGGTGTGAAAAGGTGTGTGTGTGAAAAGGTGAAATACACCTCCCAAGAAAAGACACTGGATTTGAGTTTATGTTATGCTGCTATCATTCGGTGGTGTTGAGAAGTCTGGCCCAATCCAGCCCTTGTTCATTTTTATAAGAGTCAGCCTGTCAGCATTTTCATTTGACAGGCGGATGCGCTTATCAGTTATAATTCCACCAGCGGCACTAAAAACCCGCTCTGATTAAACGCTGGCGGCAGGGCAGGCCAGGACCTCCAAGGCATAGAGAGCCAGTTCATTCCACGTTTCCAGCTTGGATACTCAATAATTATAAGGCACAGAGGAATCACGGAGGACGTTGGTACGGTCGGCAAGGTACTCCCTCAGCATCTTCCCAAACTTTGCACTCCTTGTGAGAGTACCCCACGCCTCAGGGCCTGTGCGATGGTAGGGTCTGAGAAAACTCTCCCAGAACTTTGACAGTGTTCTTCTGCCTCTGCTGGATTGAAGTTGTGTCTCTCTCGCCTGTACTCCTTGGTTGCCCAACGAAGTGTGCCCTCTGCCGCCAGCATTTTCAGATGGGAATTTTTTTAATAGTTCAACAAGGGCCTTCTGGTACAGCCCCATTTTTGTAGACCTGTTCGCCTCAGGAATAAGAGATATAAAGTTCTCCTTGTAGCGTGGGTCTAGAAGTGTCACCAACCAGTAATGACTGTCACCCAAAATTTTGAGAGCGCGAGGGTCATGGGAAAGGCAGCGTTACATAAACTCAGCCATGCGTGCCAGACTACTAACAGGCAAGATTTCTGTGTACTCACCAAGAGGATGACTGACCATGCTGTCCTCCTCCTCCTTTCTGTCCTCTGGCCATCCACGCTGAACAGACGGTATGACAGCTGTGCAGGTAGTACCATCTATAGTACAAGAAACTAGCTCCTGTCCTTCCTCCTCCTCTTCCTCATTGTCACCCAATCAACGTTGGGTTGAGATGAGGCTTGGCTGTGTGTAATCACCCTGTATGGTTCCTTGCTCCATCTCATCATGCTCCGCCTGCAATGCATCCTCTTTGATTGTGAACAGAGAGTGTTTCAGAAGACAGAGAAGAGGGATGGTGACGCTAATTATGGCATCATCGCCGCTCACCATCTTGGTGGAGTCCTCAAAGTTTTGGAGGATGGTACATATGTCTGACATCCATGTCCACTCCTGAGGTCTTATGTGTGGAGTCTGAACTGAATACCGATGGCCTTGTTGATGCTGGTACTCAACAACTGCCCTCTTCTGCTCACAAATCCTTCCCAACATCTGCAATGTAGAGTTCCAACACGTGGGGACATCACACACTTGGCTGAGGCAGTGCTGCAGTGCTTTCAGCTTGTGACTGATGTGGTAATTTCGGAGATGGAGGCTGAAGAGGAGGAGGAGGCTGAGGAGGATGAGGTGCAGGAGCTGTAGACCGTGGGGGCAACCCTGATTGACCTAGGGCCCGCAATCCTTGGCGTCGGGAGGACGAGTTCTGTCCCAAAGTCCGACTGGGTCCTGGCTTCCACTATGTTAACCCAGTGTGCCATCAGCGAGATGTACCGTCCCTGCCCACAAGCACTTTTCCACGTGTCTGTGCTTAGGTGGACTTTACTGGTAACTGCGTTGTTGAGAGCACGGCTAATGTTTTGGGACATGTGCTTGTGTAATGCGGGGACGGCACACCAGGAGAAATAGTGGCGGCTGGGGACCGAGTACCGCGGGACGGCCGCCGCCATCAGGTTGCAGAATGCTTCCGTCTCCACGAGCCTAAAAGGCAACATTTCGAGTGCAAGCAGTTGTGAAATGTGAGAATTTAGTAGTGTGGCCTGTGGGGAGTTGGCTGCATATTTGCACTTGCGTTCCAAGGACTGGGGTATGGACAACTGAACGCTGCGCTGGGACAAGGACATGGGCATGCTTCCTGATGCTGCTACTTTAGAGTGTGCAACGACAGGTGCAGGGCAGGAGGCGTCTTCGCATGCACCATGGACAGGGGATTGGCTTGCATGCACAACAGTGGAAGAAGCAATGGTGCTACCCGCAGACACTGTATCTGGACACTGGGGTTCGGCCCACAAAGTCGGGTGCTTTGCTACCATGTGCCTGATCATGCTGGTGGTGGTCAGGCTGGTCGTTTTTCCACCCCTGCTGATGCTGGCCTGGCAGGTGGTGCAAATGGCCTTTTTGGGGTTATCGGCAGAGTCTTTAAAAACCAACCAGACTCGGGAAGACCTAACAGTTGTACTGGCAACTTCCTTCATGTTGGTGTTACGGGGAATGGTTGCCTGCTTTCTGTCTGCGGCCACCACACTGCTTCTTCCTTCCTGTTGGGGTGCTCTGCCTCCGTCCCCCTTTGTGCTCTGCAAGTCCTCCTGCCAGGTTGGGTCAGTTACTATATCATCATCTTTCTGGCAATTGTGTCTCATCATCGTCCACCACTTGTGACACTTTCCCAACCGTCGCCTTCATGTGACCGTTCAAATATTTGGACATCGCTACAAGTGATCTCCTCTTGCCCCGCTTCAAGTGGACCGGGCGAGAGGCCCGAATCTATAAATGGAAAAGTGAACAGCTCTTCAGAGTGTCCAAGTGTGGGATCAGTTGTCTCTGGGTACTCGGCATGGTGGGAGGAAGGAGGATCAGGATGAGGAATATGCGGTCCAGACTCACGGCTACTGAGACTTGACCGTGTGGGAGACAGGGAGGTGGTGGTGGTGGCTAAGTGACTGGAAGCATTATCCGCTATCCAACCAACAACCTTTTGACATTGCTCTGGGTTCAATAGTGGTGTGCCTCGGTCCCCTAGAAATTGGGACAGGAAGGTCAGGCGAAAAGATGTGGGTGTTTGTTGTGGCACAATTTTGGCTTGCCCACGGCCTTGTCCTCGGCTTCTGCATGCACCATTACCATCACGTCCAGTTCCCCGTCCCTTGGCACGTGCCTTGCCCATTTTAAATGGAGGACAGTATCTTCCACGCTCACTACAAATGACTGAGTTTGGAGCGAGCTTATATGTGATCCGTGTGACGGAAAAAACAGAGTTTTAAATACCTGGCCTGTAGGTAACTAGTTTGAACAGCAAACTGGTGTGAATTGCTTCACTGACACACTAAAGGAAATTTTTAATGGAAGCCAGAAATGGCAGTATTTTCTGACAACGTATATGTGATCCGTTTGACGGAGAAAACACAGTTTCAAATAGCTGGATTTCTAGCACTCTAATATGGAAAGGACCTGGCTGTATTCTGCAGTGCCAACAAGCAAATGGCACAGAAAAATGGTATTCTCTGGATTGCTTTTTAAGCAAATAACAAGGATTAAGATCCAAAGAAAAGTATTCCTGGCCCCTGAGACCTGATCCTTTGTATAGAAATATCTAACAGCAGCAGAAGGCAGAATTGGAATGGAGCCTCTTGTGCTATATGCACTGCAGTCTGCTATATACACTGCCTGACTATACACCCTGCCTGCCTGATATCTCTGCAGATAGATTAGTCCTCAGAAGGACTGTTTGTTAAGATGGATATGTGTAATTTACGGTTTTTCTCCCTACATTACCTAATACACAAGCAAATCTGTCCCTGACACTGCAACACCTCTCCCAAAACAAGCAAATGGCGCAGAAAAACGGTGTTCTCTGGATTGCTTTTTTAGCAAATAATGAGGATTAAGATCCAAAGAAAAGTATTCCTGGCCCCTGAGACCTGGGCCTTTGTATAGAAATATCTAACGGCAGCAGAAGGCAGAATTGGAATGGAGCCTCTTGTGCTATATGCACTGCAGTCTGCTATGTACACCGCCTGCCTTTACACCCTGCCTGCCTTATATCTCTGCAGATGGATTAGTCCTCAGAAGGACTGTTTGTTAAGATGGATATGTGTAATGTATGGTTTTTCTCCTTACACTACCTAATACACGATCAAATCTCTCCCTGGCACAGCAGCAGCACTCCCTATACTGTCTGATCCGGAGTGACTGTGATGAGCATGGCGGCGCCAGGTCTGATATAGACCTGATGACGCTGTGCGGCCAGCCAATCACTGTAATGCCCACAACCAACATAGCTACAGCATTACAGTGCATGTTCATTGGCTCTCTAAAGAGCACCAAACATGCGGGGAGGGGACCCGAGTTACCGACCCAAGCAACCTGGAAATACTCGGCGAGCGCCGATCATCTCGAGCGAACACCGAGCAGTAGCAAGCATGCTCGCTCATCACTAGTGGTAGGTGCTAAAATAAAATACTTGGGGAGATTTTTAAAAATGTGATAAATTGCAAGCACACCTCCTTTAAAAAATTATAAGCATGCTAAAACATGGTTAACTTTAATAGGATGTTTTGGTTGCAGAAATAACATATGCAGGTTATGTAACTATGTTGACAAGGGCTAATAAATTTACATCACTTACTAATGGCATAATTAACAAGATTAAATCGTATATTGCAATTATTACATATGTTGTTTACTTAGTAAACTATATAAATTGACAAGAACAGTATGTAGGATGCACAGACATACAGTAAATACATATCTGTGAGTGTAAACTAAGAATAAACTAATTTGGTTAAATGAAAGTTTGTATATTTAACTCTTTCCCAACATTTATGGCGGATGTTGGGTATCAGCCAATATCTGAGCCCACATCAATCCTGACAGGTGACGGATGTGTTTTATAGTAATCTCTCACAGCTGCAACAAGAGCTAGCTTCAATTGCTGCTGTTTAATCACTTTAATGCCACTGTTAAACTAGGATTGTGTATGGGGCTATAGTTTTGGTGTCTATTACAATGGGTTGTCATGGAAGTCATGAGGCCTAGTCACTGTCATCTTCGTACTTATAATTTCACTATTTACTGCAATATTGAAGTATTGCACAATGTAGTACAAGTGGTCAAACAATCACAAGTTCTTGTCCCCTAGAGGACTAAAAAATAAACTAAAAAGTAATTAAAAAATGTTTTTTAATAAAGTAATACCCTTTTCCTAATACAAAAATAGACATTAAAAATAATAATAAAAAAAAAACCTCAAGAGCAAGAACTCCGGCTTATATACAAGTTTGATATTATCATAATCATAGTGACCTGAAAAATCACTGTAACAACAAGACCAAAATACAATGCTAGCATTTTGTTTTATTTACCATGCCAATAAGTTTTTTTAGCACATTGTATGGTATAGTGGATGGTATCATTCAAAAATACAACTCATCCCCCTAAAAACAAGCTCTATTATGGCTGTGTCGACGGAAAAATAAAAAAGTAATGGCCCTTTGGAAGAACGGGAGGGAAAAACAGAGGTACCAAAACAAAAATCGGCCGTGGTAGGAAGGGGTTAATACACTATACTCACCTTATCAGTAAGTATTAAAGGACAACTTGTATGGTGTATAATAGTACAAACATACCAACTGTGTTGGATCTTTAAACTTTATCACATAAATGAACCATACACTTAGATAACAGTTTGTTATTATAAATAGCTTCTAGCTATCTGTGAAAATCAAGGACACAGAATTGCACATTGCTCGGTTGATTAAATTCTGGCACAGTTTATTAAAATCTGCTTTTGTTAATGTCCTGTCAACTATCAAGACAAGAATGCTTCCATGAATTCTTCTGGGGCACAAGGAGTTTATTAATGCTTAATTCTATAATATAAAAAGAAAACTGAAGTACAGGCTTTAGTAAGTAATATCACAAAAAGTGCGGAATTAAAAACATGGAAGATTGATGACCGAAAACAACCCCATCATCCATCTAGTCTTCCTTTATATTAATTTTTATTTTTATCTTCGGACACATATATGTTTACCCAGGCATGTGTAAATTAGATTTCTGTTGATTTTCCCACCACATTTGCTGAAAGTTTAAAACATCCGCTAGCCGATAGGCTTCATAGTTGTTAGAGTATATTAAACAATGTGCTTGTACCACAACATAGATTTATACGGTATAAACAAGCCAAACAATGTTCAGGACATGCTGCAGATATGTATCCAACCATTATCTTGTTTTTTACTCTTGCAGTTTTTTATAATGACGTATTTGTTTTTAGCTATAACAAATATAAATGTAATTTTAATAAAAAAGAATTTGCAATTTTCTCCCTTATTTCCTTTAGATGATGACTAATTTGTCTGTATTTTCACATTATCCTAAAATAAATTTACATTCCTATAGGGCAGGTTTTAAACAAACAATACATCATCATTGAGGAGAAATTCTGCCCTGCTCACTCCCTGAGAGGAGCTGACAGACATGATTTTGCTTTGAACAGTTGGATATTTATCTTTATTAATCCAATTTATCGTTCCTCCTGAGTCAGCTTTAACTAGAGCTGGATTCCTTTTAGTGATTTACGAAAAGGTCAAAACCCAATGAACTAACTTATTCTGTTGCTTGTTTATGCAACTGCACTTGAAATCGGATTGTCATCTTAATGTATTATGCTATGGATATGTAGAAATAGGTATGATCTTTAAAAGGAGTTGTCCCATGATTACATATTATTTTCCCATGTAAGATTAGGCATGAAAGAACATTGTTTAATGAATCATTTAAAAAAATGCCTGTCTTCAGATATTGTTATTAAGTGCTTCCTAAGGTGCCCCCTGTTTTGTCGATTTGTTTGTTCACTCTAACACTGCCCATCTAATGTGTTCAGTGCTGATGAAAAGAAGTCGTTCCTAGTGCACTGATTCTTACTGGTGTTGTTGAGCAAATCAATCCATGAAGGAACAAGTCTAATTTCCTGAAATCAGTGGTTACATGCGAAATCCAACATTCTGCAGTAAGATTCGCCATTTGCTATAAAAAAAAAATGCTCTATGCCATTTCACAGATGCTACACATTCAGTGAGCAGGCTAATGGTGTGGCAGCACGGGCTTCCTCAAAATACTTTGCAGCACTTCAATCACATGGTGTAGCACAGCCAATCAGAGGACTATCACAGGCAGTATAAAATATAGGGTTAACCCGAGGAATGCCACTTTATTCTTTTACAGTTTAGGGATAGGAGCACTCAGAGCACACAGGATAGGGATAGATGAAGGCCTAATGCGATTGTGGTATGCTACTTCAGTGCTGATGTACAGTTGAAACGAGAAGTTTACATACAGTGGTGGCCAAAAGTATTGGCACCCCTGCAATTCTGTCAGATAATACTCAGTTTCTTCCTGAAAATGATGTCAATCACAAATTCTTTGGTATTATTCTCTTCATTTAATTTGCTTGCAAGGAAAAAACACAAAAGAGAATGATGCAAAAATCAAATCATTGATCATTTCACACAAAACTCCAAAAATGGGCGAGACAAAAGTATTGGCACCCTCAGCCTAATACTTGGTTGCACAACCTTTAGCCAAAATAACTGCGAACAACCGCTTCCGGTAACCATCAATGCGTTTCTTACAATGCTCTGCTGGAATTGTAGACCATTCTTCTTTGGCAAACTGCTCCAGGTCCCTGATATTTGAAGGGTGCCTTCTCCAAACTGCCATTTTGAGATCTCTCCACAGGTGTTCTATGGGATTCAGGTCTAGACTCATTGCTGGCCACCTTAGAAGTCTCCAGTGCTTTCTCTCAAACCATTTTATAGTGCTTTTGGAAGTGTGTTTTGGGTCATTGTCCTGCTGGAAGACCCATGACCTCTAAGGGAGACCCAGCTTTCTCACACTGGGCCCTACATTATGCTGCAAAATTTGTTGGTAGTCTTCAGACTTCATAATTCCATGCACACGGTCAAGCAGTCCAGTGCCAGAGGCAGCAAAGCAACCCCAAAACATCAGGGAACCTCCGCCATGTTTGACTGTAGGGACCGTGCTCTTTTCTTTGAATGCCTCTTTTTTTTTTCCTGTACACTCTATGTTGATGCTTTTTCCCAAAAAGCTCTACTTTTGTCTCATCTGACCAGAGAACATTCTTCCAAAACGTTTTAGGCTTTCTCAGGTAAGTTTTGGCAAACTCCAGCCTGGCTTTTTTATGTCTCTGGGTAAGAAGTGGGGTCTTCCTGGATATCCTACCATACAGTTCCTTTTCATTCAGACGCCGACTGATAGTACGGGTTGACACTGTTGTACCCTCGGACTGCAGGGCAGCTTGAACTTGTTTGGGTGTTAGTCGAGGTTCTTTATCCACCATCCGCACAATCTTGCGTTGAAATCTCTCGTCAATATTTCTTTTCCGTCCACATCTAGGGAGGTTAGCCACAGTGCCATGGGCTTTAAACTTCTTGATGACACTGCGCACGGAAGATACAGGAACATTCAGGTCTTTGGAGATGGACTTGTAGCCTTGAGATTGCTCATGCTTCCTCACAATTTGGTTTCTCAAGTCCTCAGACAGTTCTTTAGTCTTCTTTCTTTTCTCCATGCTCAATGTGGTACACACAAGGACACAGGACAGAGGTTGAGTCAACTTTAATCCATGTTAACTGGCTGCAAGTGTGATTTAGTTATTGCCAACACCTGTTAGGTGCCACCGGTAAGTTACAAGTGCTGTTAATTACACGAATTAGAGAAGCATCACATGATTTTTCAAACAGTGCCAATACTTTTGTCCACCCCCTTTTTAAGGTTTGGTGTGGAATTATATCCAATTTGGCTTTAGGACAATTCTTTTTGTGTTTTTTCATTGAAGACAAATTAAATAAAGATAATAATACCAAAGAATTTGTGATTGCAATCATTTTCAGGAAGGAACTGAGTATTATCTGACAGAATTGCAGGGGTGCCAATACTTTTGGCCACCAATGTATACTATATAAAAAGGCATATGCATGTTTTTCTCAATATCAGACATGAAATCAGAATAAACCTTTCCCATTTTAGGTCAATTAAGATTACCATAATTTTTAATATTTTCCAAATACCAGCATAATGAGAGAGAGAATGTTTTAAGGCATTTGTATTACTTACTGCAAAGTCAAAAGTTTACATACATTTCATTAGTATTTGGTACCATTAATAGTTATGAGCGAGCATGCTCACTACTGCTTGGTGCTCGCCCGAGCATCTCAATGCTCGAGAGGCTCGACGCTCGCCGAGTATTTCCAGGGTTGCTCGGCGGGAGCTCTAGTCTCCTCCCTGCATAAATACTCGGTGCTCGGCCGAGTATACTCGGCGAAAGGGTTAACAAAACATACTCGCTTATCACTACTAAGTAGCATTAGTGATGAGCGAACGTGTTCGCCACTACTCGGTACTCGCCCGAGCATCATGGTGCTCGACAAGCTCGGCGCTCGGCAAGTATTTCCGGGTTGCTCGGGCTGGAACTCGGGTCCCCTCCCTGCATGTTTGGTGCTCTTTAGAGAGCCAATGAACATGTAGGGATTGCCTGCCATGCTCTGTAATGCCGTAGCCATGTTGGTTGTGGCATTACAGTGATTGGCTGGCCGCACAGAGTCATCAGGTCTATATCAGACCTGGCGCCGCCATGCTCGTCACAGTCACTCCGGAATCAGACAGTGTAGGGAGAGCTGCTGCTGAACTAGGGGGAGATTTGCTTGTTTCTAATTAGTGTAGGTGTACCAAACTATATTATACACATATCCATCTCAACTAACAGTCCTTCTAAGGACTAATACAGCTGCAGAGATATCAGTGCTAGGCAGGCAGGTTATATAGAAGACTGCAGTGCACATAGCAAGAGGGTCCATTCCAGATCTGTCTGCTGGTGCTTTTACAGATATTTATAGAAATAGGCCCAGGTATCAGGGCCCAGGAATACCTTTTTTTATCTTAATCCTGATTATTTGCTTAAAAAGCAATCCAGATAACACTATTTATCTGCACTATTTGCTTGTTGGCACTGCAGAATACAGCCAGGTCCTTTCTATATTACAGCGCTAAAAATCCATCTATTTAAAACTGTGGTTTGTCTGTCACATGCATCACATATAATTGCGCTGAAAATATTGTCATTTCTCGCCTCCATAAAAATTTTGTTTCAGTGTGTCAGTGAAGTTATTGACACCGGTTTGCTGTTAATAATAGTTACCTACAGGCCAGCTATTTAAAACTGTGGTTTGTCCGTCACACGGATCACATATAAATTCGCTCCAAATTCAGCCATTTGTTGTGAGCGTGGAAGATATTGTCCTTCATTTAAAATGGGCAAGGCACGTGGCAAGTGATGGGGAACTGGACGTAATAGTGATGGTGATGGTGCATGCAGAGGCCGAGGCCGTGGGCAAGCTGAAATTATGCCACAACAAACACCCACATCTTCTCACTCGACCTTCCTGTCCCAATTAATAGGGGACCGCAGAGCACCACTATTGAACACAGAGCAGCGTGAAAAGGTTATTGGTTGGATAGCAGATAATGCTTCTAGTCACTTAGCCACCACCACCCTGTATTCCACACGGTCAAGTCTCAGTAGCCGTGAGTCTGGACCGCCTATTGCTCACCCTGATCCTCCTTCCTCCCACCATGCCGAGTGCCCAGAGACAACTGGTCACACACTTGGACACTCCGAAGAGCTGTTCACTTTTCCATTTATAGATTCGGGCCTCTCCCCTGGTCCACTTGAAGCGGGGGCAAAAGGAGATCGCATGTAGCGATGCCCAAATATTTGAGCAGCCACGGTCACATGAAGGCGACAGTGAGAAAGTGTCACAAGAGGTGGACAATGATGAGACACAATTGCCAGAAAGTCAGGAGGAGGACCAAGGTGCGGAAGTGGAAGACGAGGTGGTGGATGATATAGTAACTGACCCAACCTGGCAGGAGAACATACAGAGCAAGGACAACAGCACACAGGGGGAGGGAGGCAGAGCACCCCAACAGGCAGGAAGAAGCAATGTGGTGGCCACAGACAGAAGGCAGGCAACCGTTCCCCGTTACATCAACACAACGGACATTGCCAGTACAACTGTTAGGTCTTCCCGAGTCTGGTTGTTTTTTAAAGACTCTGCCGATAACCCCAAAAAGGCCATTTGCACCACCTGCCAGGCCAGCATCATCAGGGGTAGCAAAAATGCAGCCTGACCACCACCAGCATGATCAGGCACATGGCAACAAAGCAGCCAACTTTGTGGGCAGAACCCCAGGATCCAGGAACAGTGTCTGCGGGTGACACTACTGCTTCTTAGGATGTTTTGCGTGCAAGCCAATCCGTTGTCCATAGTGCATGCGAAGATGCCTCCTGCCCTGCCCATGTCATTGCACACTCTCAACTAGCACCATCAGCAAGCACGTCCTTGTCCCAGCACAGCATTCAGTTGTCCATATCTCAGTCTTTGGTACGCAAGAAAAAATACGCAGCCAATGCCCCACAGGCCACACTACTAAATTCACACATTTTGCAACTGCTTGCGCTCGAAATGTGCCCTTTTAGGCTCGTGGAGACGGAAGCATTCCGCAACCTGATGGTGGCAGCTGTTCCTCGGTACTAGGTCCCCAGCCGCCACTATTTCTCCCGGTGTGCCGTTCCCGCATTACACAAGCACGTGTCCCACACTATTAGGTGTGCCCTCAACAATGCAGTTACAGGGAAAGTTCACCTAACCACGGACACGTGGACAAGTGCTTGTGGGCAGGGATGGTACATCTCGCTGACAGCACACTGTGTTAACATAGTGGAAGCCGGGACCCAGTCAGACCTTGGGACAGAACACATCCTCCCGACGCCGATCATTGCGGGCACTAGGTCAATCAGGGTTGTCCCTACAGTCTACAGCTCTTGCACCTCATCCTCCTCGGCCTCCTATTCCTCTTCAGCCTCCATCTCCGAAATGACCACATCAGTCACAAGCTGGAAGCACTGCAGCACTGCCTCAGCCTAGCGGCAACAGGCTGTGCTGAAGCTAATATGCTTAGGTGACAAACCACACAATTCTGAAGAGTTGTGGACAGCTCTGAAAGAGCAGGCAGATCTGTGGCTCACACCGCTGAACCTACAGCCAGGCATGGTCGTGTGTGACAATGGCCGGAACCTGGTGGCGGCTCTGAGGCGAGGAGAGCTCACACACGTACCATGCCTGGCCCATGTGCTTAACCTCGTGGTTCAGCAGTTTCTCAAAAGCTACACGGAGCTGCCGGATCTGCTTGTCAAAGTATACCGCCTGTGTGCCCATTTTAGAAAGTCAGCTACAGCTTCCGCCGCCCTTGCCGTGCTTCAGCAGCGTTTGTAGCTTCCGGCTCGCCGATTGGTGTGTGATGTCCCCACGTGTTGGAACTCTACATTGCAGATGTTGGGAAGGATTTGTGAGCAGAAGAGGGCAGTTGTTGACTACCAGCATCAACAAAGCCATCGGTATTCAGTTCAGACTCCACACATAAGACCTCAGGAGTGGACATGGATGTCAGACATCTGTATCATCCTTCAAAACTTTGAGGACTCTACCAAGATGGTGAGCGGCGATGACGCCATAATTAGCGTTACCATCCCGCTTCTCTGTCTTCTGAAACACTCTCTGCTCACAATCAAAGAGGATGCATTGCAGGCAGAGCACGATGAGATGGAGCAAAGAACCATACAGGGTCATTACACACAACTCAGCCTCATCTCATCCCAACATGGATAGGGTGACAATGAGGAAGAGGAGGAGGAGGAAGAACAGGAGCTAATATCATGCGCTATAGACACAACTGTCATATCGTCTGTTCAGCGTGGATGGCCTGAGGACAGGGAGGAGGAGGAGAGCATGGTCAGTCATCCTCTTGGTGAGGACACGGAAGTCTTGCCTGTTAGCAGTTTGGCACGCATGGCTGAGTTTATGTTACTCTGCCTTTCCCGTGACCATCACGTTCTCAAAATTTTAGGTGACAGTCACTACTGGTTGGTGACACTTCTAGACCCACGCTACAAGGAGAACTTTATATCTGTCATTCCTGAGGCGGACAGGTCTACAAAAATGGGGCAGTACCAGAAGGCCCTAATTGCGGAACTATTAAAAAATTCCCATCTGAAAACGCTGGCGGCAGAGGTCACATTTTGTTGGACAACCAAGGAGTACAGCTGAGAGAGACACAACTCCAATCCAGCAGAGGCAGGGGAACACTGTCAAAGTTCTGGGAGAGTTTTCTCAGCCCCTCCCATCGCACAGGCCCTGAGGCGCGGGGTACTCTCACAAGGAGTGCAAAGTTTGGGAAGATGCTGAGGGAGTACCTTGCCGACCGTACCAACGTCCTCCGTGATTCCTCTGTGCCTTATAATTATTGGGTATCCAAGCTGGACACATGGAGTGAACTGGCTCTCTACGCCTTGGAGGTCCTGGCCTGCCTTGCTGCTAGCGTTTTATCAGAGCGGGTTTTTAGTGCCGTTGGTGGAATTATAACTGATAAGCGCATCCGCCTGTCGACTGAAAATGCTGACAGGCTGACTCTTATAAAAATAAACAAGGGCTGGATTGGGCCAGACTTCTCAACACCACTGAATGATAGCAGTGTAACATAAACGCAAATCCAGTGTCTTATTTTGGGAGGTGTATTCCCATGCACCTTTTCAAACCCACACATGGGTATACGCTTCCTGATTTTGGCTATTTGCTCTTGTTCTCCTCCTTCTCATCCTCCACCACCTTATCACCAGGGTGACCGTGGTCCGTGATGCAACACCCACATAATTTTTTTAAAGGGTGTTTATGATGTCCATAAAAAAAAAATTTATACAGTATGTTCACGTACACCCCCAGGGGTAAATGTTTGTCTGCCCATACACTTAGTGTATGGTTATTACAAGTATAGGAGACCCACTACTTTCTAATGGGAACATTTTTTTATAAGGCCCTTCTCCACATCTTTTCCAAGGTGCATTGGAGTGCCTCCCAATTTTTGGCAGCCCTTGCATTCACTGCATAGGCCAACGCTATGGGAGACCCACTTCCTAATAATGGAAACATTTTTTCATGAGGCCCTCTACATCTCTTCCAAGGGGCATTGGAGTGCCTCCCAATTTTTGGCAGCCCTTGCTTTCACTGCATAGGCCAACAATATGGGAGACCCACTTCCTAATAATGGGAACATTGTTTTCAGGAGGCCCTCTGACCTCCACGTCTCTTCCAAGGGGCATTGGAGTGCCTCCAAATTTTTGGCAACCCTTGCATTCACTGCATAGACAAACAGTATGGGAGACCCACTTCCTAGTAATGGGAACATTTTTTTTCAGGAGGCCCTCCGCTACTTCTCTTCCAAGGGGCATTGGAGTAGGTCCACATTTTTGGCAGCCCTTGCATTCACTGCATAGGCAAAGAGTATGGGAGACCCACTTCCTAATAATGGGAACATTGTTTTCAGGAGGCCCTCCTCTAAGTCTCTTCAAAGGGGTATTGGGATGCATCTAAATTTTCAAAGGGGTATTGGGGTGCGTCCAAATTTTGGGCAGACCTGCCACTCGATGTATACGAAATAACAGTATAGGACACCCAATCTTTAGTAATTGGAACAACGAAGCATAGCAGGCTGATGGCTCTCTAAGAATAGCGAGGGCCAACTGCTGGCCCTTTAAGAATAGTAAAAGCCGCCTGATAGCCCTATAAAAATAGGCTTTGTGACTTTCAGAGTCCCTCCTTCATAAATGAAACAGGATGAGTCTGATCATGTCTCACATACCACATGGCCAGATAAGGTTGTAAAATGTTAAAATGACATTTCCCGGTGAATGCATTTGTCACGGTTGAAAACAATGCAAAAGTGCAAAAACGCATCAAAAACGCTACGTGTGAACATAGTCCAAGGTGTGGTGGAGTATTTTTGTTTTTGGTTATTTATTTTGCCTTATATAGAAGTCATTACCCTGGAAAGGATGTTCCTTAACATATTTCCCAGGAAAATCCATTTTGGTTTAGTTTTTGTATGTTTTATTGTAAGTCCGTAAAAGTGGCGTAATACCTCTGACAACGTTGTTAACAGCAGTGACCTGGGAGTCAGAAATGCTTCCAGGGGTCTTCCCCATGCTGTTCCCATGTTATTTGGGCATTGTCCCCATCGATTTTGGCAATTTTAAGGCCTCTGCAGACCGCCGGGGGGGAGCCGCCTGAAAAATGCTTGAGTTTCCCACAGACTTACATTGGGCTGGTTGCTCGGGGCGAGCACCCGAGCATCCCAATTTGCTCGACCCGAGCATTGAGCACCCGAGTATTTTAGTGCTCGCCCATCACTAACCATTGCCCTTAAACTGAATGACTTGGGTCAAACATTTGGGATAGCCTTCCACAAGCTTCTCACAATAGTTGGTCAGAATTTGGGCCCATTCCTTCTGACAAAACTGGTGTAACTGGTCCAGGTTTGTAGGTCACCTTGCTGACACCTGCCTTTTCAGCTTTACCCATAAATTTTCAATAGGGTTGAGATCAGGGCTTTGTGATGGCCACTCCAAAACATTGACTTTGTTATCCTTAAGCCACTTTGTTACCATTTTGGCAGTATGCTTCGGGTCATTGTCCATTTAGAAGACCCATTTCAGCCCAAGCTTTAACTTCCTGGCTGATGTCTTGAGATGTTGCTTCAGCATTGCCACATAATCTTCTTATCTCATGATGCCATCTATTGTGTGAAGTGCATCAGTCCCTCCTGGAGTAAAACATCCCCACAACATGATGTTGCATCCCCCGTGTTTCACAGTTGGGATGGTGTTTTTAGGCTTCCAAACTTCTCCATTTTTCCTTCAAATGTAACGATGAGACCACAGGACATTCTCCAAAAATTAAAGTATTTGTTCCTGTGTGCATTTGCAGACATTAATCTGGCTTTTTTATGTTTCTTTTGGAGTAATGGTTTCTTCCTGGCAGAGTGGCTTTTCAGCACATGTTGATATAGTACTCGTTTCACTGTGGTTATTGACACAATCTTAGCTTCCGCCATCATCTTCACACGGTCTTTTGCCTTTGTCCTTGGGTTGATATGCAAACCACGGACCAAAGCACGTTCATCTCTGGGACACTGAATCCATCTCCTTACTGAGCGGTATGATGACTGGACATTCCCATCTTGTTTATACGACCCCTGGCAAAAATTATGGAATCACCGGGCTCGGAGGATGTTCATTCAGTTGTTTTATGTTGTTGAAAAAAAGCAGATCACAGACATGGCACAAAACTAAAGTAATTTCAAATGGCAACTTTAGGGCTTTAAGAAACACTAAAAGAAATCAAGATTAAAAATGTGATACTCAGTAAGGGTACTTTTTTTCAGGCCAAGCAGAGGGAAAAAATTATGGAATCACTCAATTCGGAGGAAAAAATTATGGAATCACCCTGTAAATTTTCATTTCCAAAACTAACACCTGCATCAAATTAGATCTGCTCGTTAGTCTGCTGTTGCACCAAGTGGACTGACATGAATCATGGCTCCAACACGAGAGATGTCAATTGAAACAAAGGAGAGGATTATCAATCTCTTAAAAGAAGGTAAATCATCACGCAATGTTGCAAAAGATGTTGGTTGTTCACAGTCAGCTGTGTCTAAAATCTGGACCAAATACAAACAACCCCGGACGGTTGTTAAAGGCAAACATACTGGTAGACCAAGGAAGACATCAAAGCGTCAAGACTGGAAACTTAAAGCAAAATGTCTCCAAAACCGGAAATGCACAACAAAACAAATGAGGAACCAATGGGAGGAAACTGGAGTCAATGTCTGTGACCGAACTGTAAGAAAGCGCCTAAAGGAAATGGGATTTCTATATAGAAAAGCTAAACATAAGCCATCATTAACACCTAAACAGAAAAAAACAAGGTTACAATGGGCTAAGGAAAAGCAATCGTGGACTGTGGATGACTGGATGAAAGTCATATTCAGTGATGAATCGCGAATCTGCATTGGGCAAGGTGATGATGCTGGAACTTTTGTTTGGTGCCGTTCCAAAGAGATTTATAAAGATGACTGCATGAAGAGAACATGCAAATTTCCACAGTCATTGATGATATGGGGCTGCATGTCAGGTAAAGGCACTGAGGAGATGGCTGTCATTACATCTTCAATAAATGCCCAAGTTTACATTGATATTTTGGACAGTTTTCTTATCGCATCAATTGAAAGGATGTTTGGGGATGATGACATCATTTTTCAAGATGATAATGCATCCTGCCATAGAGCAAAAACTGTGAAAACATTCCTTGAAAGAAGATACAAAAGGTCAATGTCAAGGCCTACAAATAGTCCAGATCTCAATCCAATTGAAAATCTTTGGTGGAAGTTGAAGAAAATGGTCCATGACAAGGCTCCAACCTGCAAAGCTGATCGTGCAACAGCAATCAGAGAAAGTTGGAGCCAGATTGATGAAGAGTACTGTTTGTCACTCATTAAGTCCATGCCTCAGAGACTGCAAGCTATTATTAAAGCCAGAGGTGGTGCAACAAAATACTAGTGATGTATTGTAGAGTTCTTTTGTGTGTTTGTTTTTCATGATTCCATAATTTTTTCCTCAGAATTGAGTGATTCCATAATTTTTTTACCACATTTTTAATCTTGATTTCTTTCAGTGGTTCTTAAAGCCCTAAAGTTGCCATTTGAAATGACTTTAGTTTTGTGCCATGTCTGTGATCTGCTTTTTTTTAACAACATTAAACAACTGAATGAACATCCTCCAAGCCCGATATTAAGGGGACGGTTGCAAACAACTTTATTAATAATGTAAAGCAACCGAACCCGGGGTCCGCGATGCAGCCTGGAGGACTGTGGCCGAACACCTTCCGGGTAAGAAGGTAAAACAACCAACTGAAATAACAATCCCTTCTGTGTTACTGCACACCGGAACGGGAATAGGGATTTGAACTATCTCCGTTAACTGCACGAGAGATGTGCGACAAATAATGTATCCGTAGCCCTGTTTACTGCACAGGGACTACGCAGCAGGCGCTAGGATGCGTGTGTGATTCACGCCGGCGTACACGTGCTCCCAGCCGGCGTGCTACCGGACTGAGGCGTATCTCTCCACGTGGCTAAGCGGCGGTGCCAGGAATACGGAGTCTGCAGTCTGCTCGGGGTGTATGGCGACCCACTTGTCGGAGCCAGACTGTCAGACGAAGGTACCTGCGTCCCTCCATCTAAGGCTGCCAATCCCCCGCTAAACCTGCTGGCAGAAGCTATAACAGCAATAGCACACGTGGAGCCCAAACGACCAAGCGTCCACACAATAACACCATCACAGCTCAATGATCAGAGTGCGCCGCCATGTTTGAGGGCGGGCTATTTAAAGATTAAGCCCTGCCCACCGTCGCATTATTGGTAACGTCACCCGCGGCCAATCAGGCGGTGCCAGGTCTCCGGATCAGCTGACTCCCAAACCACCAATCACGGTCCGACATGTCACGGGCATGCTCAGTGCAGTGCATCCTGGACTTAGGCTGTAGCAGCCCTGTTTCCCTCCGCAACCTATGCTTCACATTGCTAGGAACAAATACCAGACAGACAACTTGTCCATGTCGTGCACCAGCTAGGCGTTGGGACCGACGGTGATGCTGAGCAGCATCTGCCCTGGCTGGACTGGAATGGGAAACCACAGAATCTACTGATGATACTGAACCCATTTCAGATCCAGCAAACGCCCGACACTTAACATTATCCCCCCTTCTAACATCCACCTCCACTTGATGCTCATATTCCTCAATGAGCAGGGGAGCATGAATGTGGTCCACCGGTTCCCAGGAACGATCCTCAGATCCATGGCCCCTCCAGTGTACTATGTAATATTTTTTCCCATGAACCATCTTGGACCCCACGATCGCCTGTATCTCAAGATCATCACCCCTGGTGTCTGAAGCAGGTTGGGGTTCAGAGAATTTTGTCAGGCGAATCGGCTTAAGGAGCGACACATGAAAAGTGTCGTGAATCCTCATGTGTCGTGGTAACTGTAACCGGTAGACTACGGGGTTTATTTGGGCCAAAATTTTGAAAGGACCAATAAAACGGGGGGCAAACTTAGCAGATTCCCCGCATGCTCTGATATTGCGAGCCGCGAGCCACTCCCTGTCGCCCGGAGAGAATACTGGGGCTGGACGACGATGAGTGTCAGCCGACTCTCTCATCCGATTCTTGGAGGCCAATATAGCATCCTGGGTATGGTTCCAAACCTCCCGCGCCTCCAGAGCCCAATCTCTGACCCCAGGTTCCACAGAGGAAACTGGCATAGGAACCGGGACTCGCGGATTTTGGCCATTATTTAGAAGAAACGGTTGTTTAGAGCAAACTCTGTCCAAGGAAGCAATATTGCCCAATCATTATGGTTGGCTGAAACGAAATGGCGCAAGTATGTCACAAGTGTTTGGTTAGTGCGTTCCACCAGACCATTGGTCTCCGGGTGATAGGCAGTAGAAAGATTCAGTTCAATGCTAAGTAAATTACACCATTCTTTCCAGAACTGGGAGGAAGACTGTGGACCCCGGTCACAAACAATCCTATCAGGCATTCCGTGGAGACGGAAAACGTGACGAATGAACAGTGATGCCAAAACCCGGGAAGAAGGAACCCTAGGCAGAGGAACCAGGTGAACCATCTTAGAAAAATGGTCAGAAACCATCCATATTGTCATGTTTCCTCGGGACTTAGGTAACTCGACAATGAAATGCATCCCAACCAGCTCCCAAGGTCTATCCGCCACGGGTAACGGATGAAGAAGAACAGCCGGCCTCTGACGGGACAATTTATCTCTCGCACAGGAGACACACACTAGAACATATTCCTTAACGTCCTGGGGCCACCAATATGACCACTGAAGAAACTTTGTGGTACGTTTGACCCCAAAATGACCTCCGATCTTAGGGGCATGTGCCCAGGAGAGCACCTCATTTTGTAGATTAGGGGGAACAAACGTCCTCCCAGAAGGAACCTAGTTTAAGAACACTGGAGCCACCATACTTCCTGAAGGAACGGTGAGCCTGGGCTTGTCATCATCCTCAGCCGTATCCATGGACCGGGAAAAAAGATCTATCTGAGGGTTCTTTTTGACATAATCTGACCTGGGTCTCGGGGACAGACAGAGGATCTGTGCCGGGGGCCAAATCAATAGAACAGCCATACAGTCGGTGGCGAGGTAAAGTGTCTGCAGCCTTTTTGGGGAAGACATCCGCAAAAGTCTGATATTGCACAGGGAGGGCGGCCAAGTCGGTAGAAGGTTCAGAGACTACCCTCCGGGTGGCTGTAACCATACACTGAGACACACAATTCTCACTCCAGGAAGAAATTCTCCCCGTATTCCAGTCAATGTGTGGAGTGTGACAACGTAACCATGGGAGGCCCAATAGCACCTCATCTAATCCACCGGGAATAATAAGAAAGGAGATAACCTCCCGGTGGCCCTGAGGAAACGACATGGTGAGGGTAATCGACTGGTGGGTGATTTACGTGTCCAGTAGTGTGTAGCGCCGGCGTCCCTGCCCTCTGCTAGGCAGGGATGCTGTTCCCCTCACCTCTCTGCTCCGTGCCCGGCGTCCTCCTCCCGCTCTGCTGGCAGCGCGCGCTCCTTCCCGGCCACTGTGCTTAGGGCGCGCGCGCTCTCCCTCCCTCTTAAAGGGGCCGCGCGCGCCGTCCTATGGAGTCCCCGGCCAATGGCCGGAGGACTTCACCATATATAAGGCACCTCCTCCAAAATGGAGGTGCCCGAGCAATGTTGTTGCACTGTTCACTACTCTGCTTCAGCCCTCAGGTCCCGTTGCCAGTTACCTGCCAGATACCTGCCAGATTCCTGCCAGCTTGCTGTCTTATTCCTGCCTGATATTCTGCTACCTGCCTGCTAGCCTGAGGTCCGACTGTCTGCCTTACTACTCCTGTCAGTCTGTCTAAGGACCAGCTTGCCCGCTCACCTGGGAGCGCACATCAACTACCTGCCTGCTTGCCTGAGGTCCGACGGTCTGCCTTCCAACTCTTGTCAGTCTGTCTATGGACCAGCTTGCCCGCTCACCTGGGAGCGCACATCTGCTACCTGCCTGCTAGCCTACCTGGAGGCTCTGCCGTCACGTGCTGTGACCACCTGCCTGTCCAGTGACTCCTGCCCGCTCACCTGGGAGCGCTCATCTGCTGCCTGTCTGCTAGCCTACCTGGAGGCTCTGCCGTCACGTGCTGTGACCACCCGCCTGTCCAGAGACTTCTGCCCGCTCACCTGGGAGCGCTCATCTGCCGCCTGTCTGTTGGTCTTCCTGGAGGCTCCGCCGTCACATGCTGTGACCACCCGTTTATCCAGAGACTCTCGCCTGCTCACCTGGGAGCTCACGTCTACCATCAGCCGCCACAGGTCGTACCAACCCTTTACCCAGAGACTGCCCCGGTCACTTGCCGTGACCATCTGCCCGTTCACCCAGAGACTGCCCCGGTCACTTGCCGTGACCATCTGCCCGTTCACCCAGAGACTGCCCCGGTCACTTGCCGTGACCATCTGCCCGTTCATCCAGAGACTGCTCCGGTCACTTGCCGTGACCTCCTGCCCATTCTTCTAGAGACTGTCCCGGTCACCTGCTGTGACTGCCTACCTGGTCGCCACCCGCTCCCTTACAAGGACCGCCCCCTTGTATAGTAGCTCAGAGGTTCCGCCTCCCAGACCCGTTACAGTTTGCTCGGGCCATGGAACCCGGTGGCACCCAAGCTCCCTCGCTCTCGGACCTGTGTCATGAACTGTCCCGTAAGAGGTCCCAACAGGAGTCCATCCTGGGTCACCTGCGGAATGTCAATTCTCGCCTGGACACTCTGACTGCTCCGCCAGCAACCTCCGCCAGTGCCATGACTCGCAATCCGGCAGCTCCGCTGTCCACTAATACTATGGTATCCTACCCCGGACCCCGGCTTTCTGCACCTCCTCGCTTCGGAGGCGACTCCGTCCAGGTTCGGGGCTTCATAAATCAGTGCACCCTGCACTTTGAACTCCTGTCCCACCAGTTTAACTCCGACCGGGCCAAAATTGCCTTCATCATGTCCCATCTCACCGGGGAGGCCCTGGCCTGGCTAAATCCTCTATGGGAGAGAGGAGACCCCCTGGTGTCCGACTTGCCTGCCTTTCTCATGGCTTTCCGGAAAGTCTTCGACGAACCCGGACGGAAGACCTCATCCGCATCATAACTGCTACGCCTCCGTCAGGGAAGTCTCACCGTGGGCCAATATGCCATACGGTTCCGTACCCTTGCCTCGGAGCTGGCCTGGGATAACGACGCTCTGGTATCCGTCTTCTGGGAGGGTCTGTCCGGCCGTATTAAAGATGAACTTGCCGGTCGGGACATTCCTACCACTCTCGATGACCTAATAACTCTTGCCACCCGGATTGACCTACGGTTCCAGGAGCGTGCCAAAGAGGTCACCCGTGAGAGGAGGTTTCCACGTCTAGCTCCTACTTTTCAGAAATCCGTCTCTCCCCAGGTACACTCTCCTGAGCCTATGCAGGTCGACCAGACCAAGATGGTCAAAACCCGTCAGGACTTACGCCGTGCCGAGGGGAGCTGCTTCTACTGTGGCAGTAAGGAGCACCGGATCCGTGCCTGCCCGGAGAGGTCGGGAAACGCCTGTGTCTAGGTTCGCTCAGAGAGGTCGACCTAGACAAGAATAAATCCTCTCCATCTCTGCTGCTGTCAGTCTCAATTGTCTGCGGGGAGAACCGTTATTTCGAACTAGCCCAACTTGACTCTGGAGCAGCCGGGAATCTTATTTCACAGTCCCTGGTAGAGAAATACCGCATCCCCACCAAACCTCTGGCTGTACCCTTGTCTGTTGCTGCCGTGGATGGGGGTCTCTTACCACGCCCCATCCAACTCATCACCGAATCCATTACTCTGCAGGTGGGAATGCTGCATTCTGAGAGTATCTCCTTTCATGTTCTGCCTGGACTCTCTCACGCCCTCTTGCTAGGTCTACCTTGGCTCCAGAGACATGCACCCGTGCTTGACTGGCAGACCGGAGAAGTCCTTCGCTGGGGACAGGACTGCCATACGACCTGTCTGGTTCCCGTCCATCCCGTCCGTCCTTCTCCTACCCCAGCTAATCTACCTGGACTTCCGATTCCTTATTGGTCTTATGCTGATGTCTTTAATAAAAAGGAGGCAGAGACACTACCCCCTCATAGACCATACGACTGCCCTATCGACCTGTTACCTGGTACTACTCCTCCCCGTGGGCGTATTTATCCATTATCCGCTGCTGAGACCCGGTCGATGTCCGAATATATTGAGGAGAATCTGGCCAGGGGATTCATCCGGAAATCTACCTCCCCGGCGGGAGCAGGCTTCTTTTTCGTCAAAAAGAAGGACGGCTCTCTCCGTCCCTGTATAGACTATAGAGGCCTTAACCAGATCACGGTGAAGAATAAGTACCCCCTTCCGCTCATTCCGGAGTTATTTGATCGTCTGAGGGGGGCTAGAATCTTCACCAAACTGGACCTCCGTGGGGCGTACAACCTGGTTCGTATCCGTCAGGGGGATGAATGGAAGACGGCATTCAACACCCGGGACGGCCACTATGAATATCTGGTAATGCCCTTTGGTCTCTGTAACGCTCCTGCCGTCTTTCAAGAGTTGGTCAATGACATCTTCCGGGACCTTCTCTACTCCTGCGTAGTGGTGTACCTGGACGACATCTTGGTCTTCTCTCCGGATCTCCAGACTCACCGGAGGGACGTTCGTCAGGTCCTGCTCAGGCTCAGGCAGAATCAACTCTTCGCTAAATACGAGAAGTGCCTCTTTGAGCAGACCTCGCTTCCGTTTTTGGGCTACATTATTTCTCAGACCGGCCTACGAATGGATCCAGAGAAACTGTCTGCCATCGAGAAATGGCCTCGACCGGAGGGGTTGAAGGCCATTCAGCGGTTCCTGGGCTTCGCCAACTACTACCGCCTCTTCATACCGCACTTCTCTTCCCGGACTGCCCCAATTTCCGCGCTCACCCGTAAGGGTACTAATCCCAAAGAGTGGCCGCCCGAAGCAGAGGAGGCCTTTCTTTCCTTAAAACAGGCCTTCTCTTCCGCCCCGGTGCTGCATCGCCCGGACGGCAACAAGCAGTTCTTCCTGGAAGTTGACGCCTCCTCCTCTGGAGCCGGAGCGGTACTTACTCAAAAATCATCTTCCGGGAGGATGGTAACTTGCGGCTTCTTCTCTAAACTCTTCTCCTCCTCAGAGCGCAATTATTCCATAGGAGACCGAGAGTTATTGGCCATCAAACTGGCATTGGAGGAGTGGCGTTACCTGCTCGAGGGGGCTCTTCACCCGGTATTAATTTACACTGACCACAAGAACTTGGCTTACCTCCAGCATGCCCAGAGACTTAACCCGCGCCAAGCCCGGTGGTCCTTGTTTTTTGCTCGCTTTGATTTTGTTCTTCATTTTCGCCCGGCTGACAAAAACGTCAAGGCGGACGCCTTGTCTCGATCCTCTCTGGTGTCTGATCTCGAGGAAGATCCGAAACACATCATCGATCCCGCCAGAGTAATGCAGGTGGCTCCCGTGAGTCTAAATCGTCTCCCTCCCGGAAAGACGTTCGTATCAGTACCTGATCGGGAGAAGATCCTTCACTGGGGTCACTCGTCTAAACTGGCTGGCCACGCCGGTCAGAAAAAGACCCTCCAGCTTATTACCCGGCACTACTGGTGGCCTACCCTGCACAAGGACGTAATAGACTTTGTTTCTGCCTGTGTGTCCTGCGCCCGCAACAAGGTTCCGAGACATCTGCCAGCCGGTCGCCTCCTTCCGCTTTCTGTACCTGCTGCCCCCTGGCAGCATATAGCAATGGACTTTATAACTGACCTCCCAGTCTCTGCCGGTTGTACGGTCATTTGGGTGGTCGCTGACCGCTTCTCCAAGATGGCTCATTTCGTTCCCCTGCCAGGCCTCCCGTCTGCACCCGAGCTAGCGAAAGACTTTATTCGTCACATCTTTCGTCTTCATGGCCTGCCCCTCCACATTGTGTCGGATCGTGGGGTACAGTTCACCTCACGCTTCTGGAGAGCCACTTGTAAACTGCTAGACGTCACCCTGGACTTCTCTTCCGCTTACCACCCACAGTCCAATGGTCAAGTGGAGCGGATCAATCAGAACCTGACCAGTTACCTCCGGCACTTCGTTAATGCCCATCATTCAGACTGGGTGGATCTCCTACCATGGGCCGAGTTCTCTTATAACAATCACGAGAGCGAATCCTCCTCCAAATCCCCGTTTTTTGTAGTCTTCGGTCAGCATCCTCGGATTCCTTTTCCTGTCTCCACCTCTGTGGACAACCCGGCTGCGGAATCTCTCGTTAGCAAATTTTCCTCCATTTGGGAGAGTACCCGATCCGCACTCCTTCAGTCGTCCGAACGGATGAAAAGACACGCTGACAAAAAACGCCTGGATCCTCCACAATTTCGTCCTGGAGATAAAGTCTGGCTCTCATCTAAATATGTCCGACTCAAGATACCTTCTTACAAGTTAGGGCCTCGGTTCATCGGTCCTCTGGAGGTCATCAGTCAGATCAACCCGGTGGCCTATAAATTGAAACTCCCGGCCAACTTACGGATCCCTAACTCCTTCCATGTATCTCTCCTCAAACCTGTGGTACTTAACTCTTTTTCCAAGTCTACAGGTACGCCTCCTGCTCCGGTTTCTGCTGAGGACGAGTTTGAGGTAGAGAACATTCTTGCCACCAAAAGGGTAAGAGGAAAGACCTTTTTTCTAGTAGATTGGAAGGGGTTTGGTCCTGAGGAGAGAACGTGGGAGCCCCGGGAGAACATCCATGCCCCGCTCATCCTTGCTAAATTTCTGTCTGGCCTAAAAAAGGGGGGGCCTAAAGGGGGGGGGTACTGTAGCGCCGGCGTCCCTGCCCTCTGCTAGGCAGGGACTCTGTTCCCCTCACCTCTCTGCTCCGTGCCCGGCGTCCTCCTCCCGCTCTGCTGGCAGCGCGCGCTCCTTCCCGGCCACTGTGCTTAGGGCGCGCGCGCGCGCTCTCCCTCCCTCTTAAAGGGGCCGCGCGCGCCGTCCTAAGGAGTCCCCGGCCAATGGCCGGAGGACTTCACCATATATAAGGCACCTCCTCCAAAATGGAGGTGCCCGAGCAATGTTGTTGCACTGTTCACTACTCTGCTTCAGCCCTCAGGTCCCGTTGCCAGTTACCTGCCAGATACCTGCCAGATTCCTGCCAGCTTGCTGTCTTATTCCTGCCTGATATTCTGCTACCTGCCTGCTAGCCTGAGGTCCGACGGTCTGCCTTACTACTCCTGTCAGTCTGTCTAAGGACCAGCTTGCCCGCTCACCTGGGAGCGCACATCAACTACCTGCCTGCTTGCCTGAGGTCCGACGGTCTGCCTTCCAACTCTTGTCAGTCTGTCTATGGACCAGCTTGCCCGCTCACCTGGGAGCGCACATCTGCTACCTGCCTGCTAGCCTACCTGGAGGCTCTGCCGTCACGTGCTGTGACCACCTGCCTGTCCAGTGACTCCTGCCCGCTCACCTGGGAGCGCTCATCTGCTGCCTGTCTGCTAGCCTACCTGGAGGCTCTGCCGTCACGTGCTGTGACCACCCGCCTGTCCAGAGACTTCTGCCCGCTCACCTGGGAGCGCTCATCTGCCGCCTGTCTGTTGGTCTTCCTGGAGGCTCCGCCGTCACATGCTGTGACCACCCGTTTATCCAGAGACTCTCGCCTGCTCACCTGGGAGCTCACGTCTACCATCAGCCACCACAGGTCGTACCAACCCTTTACCCAGAGACTGCCCCGGTCACTTGCCGTGACCATCTGCCCGTTCACCCAGAGACTGCCCCGGTCACTTGCCGTGACCATCTGCCCGTTCACCCAGAGACTGCCCCGGTCACTTGCCGTGACCATCTGCCCGTTCATCCAGAGACTGCTCCGGTCACTTGCCGTGACCTCCTGCCCGTTCTTCTAGAGACTGTCCCGGTCACCTGCTGTGACTGCCTGCCTGGTCGCCACCCGCTCCCTTACAAGGACCGCCCCCTTGTATAGTAGCTCAGAGGTTCCGCCTCCCAGACCCGTTACATAGTGAACCGTTGACTACCCTAATGTTCATTGGTTTTGGCAGTAACTCCATAGGAATGGCGTACTTCTGGGCAAACGTAGATGACAAAAAATTGCCATCGGCGTCAGAATCCACCCACACCTTCGCAGTAACTGTGGTTGTTCCGAAGAACAATGTCACCTTATACAATAATTTGGAGGAAGGAGCCCCGGAATCTAATACACCTCCTCCAACGGCTGTTAGACACACTCGTTTTCCCGACTGCTTGGAACCCTTATTAATGGGGTACTCCAAGAGATGTGCAGGTCGGGAACGAGAGGGGCTAGACTCAGTCCGGGATATATCCATAGCCTCAGGCTTCGGGTCGGGAGTCGCGGGTTTGGAAATGGGTCTAGAGAATGAAGGTGCCAACCGACACTGAGGTCTCCAGCTCTAACTTGTGTTCTGCATGACGCAAATCTATTCGGTTAGCGTGAGAGATTAACTCCTCCAGGGAGGTTGGACTCTCTCTGGTAGATAGAGCATTTTTAATATGCCCAGCCAGACCCTTCCAGAACACCGGGATTAAAGACCGCTCAGACCAATCCAATTCAGCCGCTAGGGTTCTTAACTGGATGGCATAGTGGCTGGCGGTGACCGAACCCTGGACCAATGCAAGAAGCTTAATAGCCGTATCATGCGTGACCTGAGGACCTAGGAAAACTTTTTTTAGGGCTGTAAGAAAGAGACCCGCATTAGCCACTACAGGGTCACTCCGCTCCCACAGAGGTGTAGCCCACTCCAAGGCCCTGTGAGAAAGTAACAAGATGACAAAACCCACTTTGGCCCCACCTTTCGGAGGGGAATCGTGCCTCCATAATCTCCAACTGAATGGAGCTCAGATTAATAAAACCTCTGCAGGATCTGCTGTCGCCAGAAAATTTTTCCGGGAGAGCAAACTGGGGTAATGGGGCGATTGCAGCTGCCGCAGCATTCGCCGCAGCCGTGTTAACCAGATTGGCCGCTTGAGAAGCTGCCTGGGTAGCTACTGCAGTGATATCAGCGACCGGGTTAGCTTGTTCCAGAGTCCTAAGTCTGGCCTCAAGTTGCTGTATATAGCACTGCAGTTGCTGGTTGTCAGCCATGTTCGGCAAGACCCGGTGATTCCATAATTTTTGCCAGGGGTTGTACTTGTGTATAATTGTTTGTACAGATAAATGAGGCATCTTCAGGTATCTTGAAATTGTACCCAAGGATGAGCCAGACTTATGCAAGTCCACAATTCCCTTTCTGATATCTTGGCTGATTCTTTAGATACTTTCCAATGATGCTACACAAAGAAGCAGTGTGTTTCAGATGTGCATTAAAATACATCCACATGTGTGTCTTTAACTCAGATGTTGCCAAAAAAACTATTAGAAGCTTTCAAACAGATGACATCATCATATGGGCAGTCCAGAATTGCTTAAAGGCATATACAGTTATATGAAAAAGTTTGGGCACCCCTATTAATCTTAAGCTTATTGTTTTATAAAAATTGGTGTTTTTGCAACAGCTATTTCAGTTTGATATATGTAATAACTGTTGGACACAGTAATGTTTCTGCCTTGAAATGAGGTTTACTGTACTAACAGAAAATGTGCAATCTGCATTCAAACAAAATTTGACAGGTGCATAAGTATGGGCACCCTTATCATTTTCTTGTTTTAAATACTCCTAACTACTTTTTACTGACTTACTAAAGCACTTTTTTTGGTTTTGTAACCTCATTGAGCTTTGAACTTCATAGCCAGGTGTATGCAATCATGAGAAAAGCTACTTAAAGTGGCCACTTGCAAGTTATTCTCCTGTTTGAATCTCCTCTGAAGAGTGGCATCATGGGCTCCTCAAAACAATTGTCAAATGATCTGAAAACAAAGATTATTCAACATAGTTGTTCAGGGGAAGGATACAAAAAGCTGTCTCAGAGATTTAACCTGTCAGTTTCCACTGTGAGGAACATAGTAAGGAAATGGAAGAACACAGAGACAGTTCTTGTTAAGGCCAGAAGTGGCAGGCCAAGAAAAACATCAGAAAGGCAGAGAAGAAGAATGGTGAGATCAGTCAAGGACAATCCTCAGACCACCTCCAGAGAGCTGCAGCATCAACTTGCTGCAGATGGTGTCACTGTGCATCGGTCAACTATACAACGCACTTTGCACAAGGAGAAGCTGTATGGGAGAGTGATGTGAAAGAAGCCGTTTCTGCAAGCACACCACAAACAGAGTCGGCTGAGGTATGCAAAAGCACATTTGGAGAAGCCAATTTATTTTTGGAAGAAGGTCCTGTGGACTGAAACCAAGATAGAGTTGTTTGGTCATACAAAAAGGCGTTATGCATGGCGGCAAAAAAACACAGCATTCCAAGAAAAACACTTGCTACCCACAGTAAAATTTGGTGGAGGTTCCATCATGCTTTGGGGCTGTGTGGCCAATGCCGGCACCGGGAATCTTGTTAAAGTTGAGGGACGCATGGATTCCACTCAGTATCAGCAGATTCTTGACAATAATGTTCAAGAATCAGTGATAAAGTTGAAGTTACGCAGGGGATGGATCTTTCAGCAAGACAATGATCCAAAACACAGCTCCAAATCTACTCAGGCATTCATGCAGAGGAACAATTACAATGTTCTGGAATGGCCATCCCAGTCCCCAGACCTGAATATCATTGAACATCTGTGGGATCATTTGAAGAGGGCTGTCCATGCTCGGCGACCATCAAACTTAACTTAACTGGAATTGTTTTGTAAAGAGGAATGGTCAAAAATACCTTCATCCAGGATCCAGGAACTCATTAAAAGCTACAGGAAGCGCCTAGAGGCTGTTATTTTTGCAAAAGGAGGATCTACTAAATATTAATGTCACTTTTCTGGTGAGGTGCCCATACTTATGCACCTGTCAAATTTTGTTTGAATGCAGATTGCACATTTTCTGTTAGTACAATAAACCTCATTTCAAGGCAGAAACATTACTGTGTCCAACAGTTATTACATATATCAAACTGAAATAGCTGTTGCAAAAACACCAATTTTTATAAAACAATAAGCTTAAGATTAATAGGGGTGCCCAAACTTTCTCAATCAACCGAAAAGACTCATAAATATCCAAGCTTAATATTTTTGGAAGTTGGAGTGGGGGGTTTTTTAGATTTGGCTATCTTAGGAGGATATCTGTTTGTGCAGGTAACTATTACTGTCCAAAATTTTTAGGCAACTTAATAAAAAACAAATATAATCCAATCTCACTTGTTTATTTTCACCAGGTAAACCAATATCAGTGCACAAAATTTAGAAATAAACATTTCTGACATGCTAAAACAAAAACCAAAAATATTAGTGATCAGTATAGCCACCTTTCTTTATGATGACATTCAACAGCCTTCCATCCATAGATTCTGTCAGTTGCTTGATCTGTTTACGATCAACATTGCGTGCAGCAGCTGACGCACCCCCTGGGCCGTGGGGTACTCGGTGCCGGGCCGGTCGTTGCCAGGGGAGATGTCACAGTGGCGATAGTTAATCAAAAGGGGATTATTTACAGGGGATTTATAGTTCTTTATATAAAGTTCGTAACGCCACCTGTGGTATGCGGCTATGTGGAGCCGCTGCTGTGGTGCAGATCCTCTGGAGCTGTTGTTGACGCAGCAGAGTTGGTTTAGCTCTCCACAGGTAGAGCTTAGCTCCAGGGCAGTGTAGATGTTGTTATAGATGTTGCTGGGCATTGTAGTGCAGTGTAGTGCAGGGAGTGATGGCGCAGCAGTAATTCACAGAGACAGTGGGGTGCAGTCTTCAGAGTTTACTCACAGTTGTCAAGTTCCTCAGGTTGCACTGTACAGATTGCAGCCTCCCACGTCGCGCTGTGTTCACCAGGCAGGGGTTCAGCAATCCATCTGGTAATTCCAGAGCACTTAACGGGACCCATTTCTGTGTGCCTTTGTCAGTCGTCTTCCTGCGCTGGCTCTCACCCTCCTGCCCTGCGCCTCACAATCAGTGTCCCAATCCGGTAGCCTCAGGTCTTGTCGGGCAACCTGCAGTCCCCTGGACCCTCTGTGACCACCTTATCAGCGATGTAATTGTGGCTGTGGCAACTACACCCTAAAAGTACAGAAGCCTCCGGTTTCTAGCTGAGCCTTGTAGTTCTCCACTAGTTTAGGGACCGGTCCCCTCTGCGGCTTGATCCTTCAACACCTGGTAGATTCGGGCGTACGGGTGGCCTCCAGCACTGCCCATACCCCTAGGATCCCTTCGTTCCTCTTGGAGGATTCCTTCCTACTCCTCTCTCCTTCTCTGTCTTGGGCCTCTCTGCTAAGCCCGCTCTGGGGCAGAGCTCGTGCAGACCCCCTGCTCCCCTCAACTCTCCTCTCAGACTGGCTTTTTCTTACTGCACTCCCCTTTCAAGATGGCTCCCTCTTTTATACACCTCCTTCACAAGTGCTCCCCTGATTTTCTTCCTCCACCCACACCCACTACATGGTCCCCCTCACTTGGTTCCCCTCCACTCCAGCCAGGGACCAGGGACTGTGCTCTCCTTTATGAGCAGTCTCGCCTTGCCCTACTGAAGTGGATGTGTTGATGCAGGTGTTAGGGTCCCGGGTAGCACTCTATCCTTACCTGAGAGTGGGATACCACACCTCTGGGTGAGATGCAGTACCTCTGTGGCAACTGAATCCGCAGGGGAGCCACACAGCCACCACAGCCTCCCAGACACTGTTTCGAGAGGTGTACTGTTTTCCCTCCCTATAGATCTCACATTTTATGATGGACCACAGGTTCTCTATGGAGTTCAGATCAGGTGAACAAGGGGGCCATGTCATTATTTTTTTCTTCTTTAAGACCTTTACTGGCCAGCCATGCTGTGGAGTAGTTGGATGCATGTGATGGAGCATTGTCCTGCATCAAAATCATGCTTTTCTTGAACGATACCGACTTCTTCCTGTACCACTGCTTGAAGAAGTTGTCTTCCAGAAACTGGCAGTAGGTCTGGGAGTTGAGCTTCACTCCATCCTCAACCTGAAAAGGTCCCACAAGTTCATCTTTGATGATACCAGCCCATACCAGTACCCCACCTCCACCTTGCTGAGTCGGAGTGGAGCTCTCTGCCCTTTACTGATCCAGCTTCTGGCCCATCCATCTGGCCCATCAAGAGTCACTCTCATTTCATCAGTCCATAAAACCTTTGAAAAATCAGTCTTAAGATATTTTTTGGCCCATTCTTGACGTTTTATCTTATATTTCTTGTTCAAAGGTGGTCGTTTTTCAGCCTTCCTTACCTTGGCCATGTCCCTGAGTATCGCACACCTTGTGCTTTTTGATACTCCAGTAACGTTGCAGCTCTGAAATATGGCAAAACTGGTGGCGAATGGCATCTTGGCAGCTTCACGCTTGATTTTCCTCAATTCATGGGCAGTTATTTTGCGCCTTTTTTGGTCAACATGCTTCTTGCGACCCTGTTGGCTATTTGCCATGAAACGCTTGATTGTTCAGTGATCACGCTTCAAAAGTTTGCAAATTTCAAGACTGCTGCATCCCTCTGCAAGACATCTCACAATTTTGGACTTTTCAGAGCCCGTCAAATCTCTCTTCTGACCCATTTTGCCAAAGGAAAGGAAGTTGCCTAATAATTAAGCACACCTTATATAGGGTGTGATGTCATTAGTCAACACTCCTCCTCATTACAGATATGCACATCACCAGATTTACTTAATTGGTAGTTGGCTCTCAAGTTTATGCAGCTTGGAGTAGGACAACATGTATAAAAAGTATCATGTGATCAAAATACTCATTTGCCTAATAATTCTGCACACAGTGTACATACCAAAGTGTGCACGCTGTTTAAGATATTTTTTTTTAACTTGCTCCATTGCTCCAATAGGCTAATGTTAGTCGCGTACACACACCACCTGCGTACAACGGCAAGTTGCACATGCTTGCTATTGGAACGTGATTCTACCTAGATTTCCTGTTCCCATCCTATTTGGTAAAGGACTTTTTTATTTAAAAAACTAGTGTAAGGCAGCGCTTGTCATTATCCTGGGGGATACTCGCTTCGCTGCGTAAATCAACTCACATATGATAAGCTTTCTGTTTTTCTCAAACTCAGCAGTTTATTACACTTCATAAACAGCTTCTTTCCGGGTCCAACTCCGTGGCCCGCCGACACACTCATAAAGTCCACGAGCCCAAGAGGCAGACCGGCCCACTTGGCACTAATTACAGCCTTCCGCAAGGAAATACTAAAACAATGACCATTTAAATGTCCATAACACACAAGTATTACCTTTGCCGACTTCAGCTGTGATAGTCCTTTTCATACGTCACCACTGTGGCTCTACGGCTTACCACACGTGGTCTCCAGCCGTCACTCCCTTTAAAGCTTACTGGCATATTACACATATCATACCCAGGCTTCACCCTTCAGGACGCTTGTGTGGCACTCCGAGGCTTACTGGCATCCCCCATACTCTCACACAGGGATCCAGGCTTCACCTCCCAGGAGTCCACCAGGCCTCACCAGGCCTCACACGAGCGGTGTTCCCCCACACACAAGGAACAGTCTCGTGCCTCTCACATGGTGTCCACACGGGAGCACCTAACACAGGAACTCCCAACACACCGGAACACCCCCACACAGGAACACACAGGGTTTATATATACTGCAGCACACACACACACCCACAGATAGGACCTTCTGTGTGCATAAGGACCTGTGTGATGTCACGGTCATGTGACCAGTCAGTTAAAGGGGAAGGTACATGGTCATTCAAAACACACTGAACCATTAAAGGGATATCTGCTACATCACATATTCCCCCCCTCTGTTCAAACTTGTGGGGTTGAACACATAATATACACAAACAGTCTATCTCCCACAGTTCACACTGAGACCATGCCCTTGACCCTTGCGTTGTCCAGCCCCTGAAACATTAGTCATTGATATTAGCCCACTCCTTAGGGACCTACCATCTGTCAATGTCATCGACTCCGTCAAGTCACATTTCCGGGTCGTAAACTTGTCAGACTTTCCCCGCTCCCAGCGGCTCCCCCGCTCCCAGCGGTCAGTCGTAACCTTGTCAGGTCTCCCCCACTCCCAGCGGTCAGTCGAAACCCTACCAGGTCTCCCCCGCTCCCAGCGGTCAATACAACAGTGTGACTCCACATAGTTCCGTCCTTTATTGGGTCGATTGTATGGGCCACTCAACCCTGAGTCACTGGAGGTCTCACTACCTCCAAACCCACTCCCAGGACATCTTGAAAGGTCCCTAACCTCAGCTGTTCTGATATTTAAGGAGCCCTTTCTCTGTCTGGTCTCACACTTACTAGACGGCTGCCATCTTCTGCTGCTCAGATGATGCTGTCTATCCACTCGCAGTCTAGCGAGATTCAACTTTTCCACCTCTCGCAGGTAGGTCACTCGGTACTCCACCAGCATGCTCATATCTGCAAGACTTTCTTCCGTTCCTACAGCGTAGAACGACACCATGCCGTCTTCATCCGGCATCCAGTCCCGACGATCACGTGGACTGCTTACTTTTACCACACCAGACTTTTTCACCATCATCTGCATGGCTCGGCCATTTCTCCCAATGAGCTCTCTCACCAGAACACGAGGCACCCGGATGACCTCTTCTCGCAGACTGAGAGCCTTTCTCATCAGCTCCAGTTGTCTAGCGGCTTGCTCCGTCTTCAACCGGAGAAACCGCTTCGTGCGAATACATCGCCAATGTATGTCACTCAGGATCGCCACCCTCTTCACTGCGACTTCAGTCGTGGACAGGACCACCAGCTGTCTAGCCTCTGAGGTCAAGTACACCTTACAGGCTCCCACGGCCTTCTTAAACTCCTCATGCACGAACTCACGGGTGCATTCTTCCCTCAAGTCCTCGGGTACATCTACGAGGCACTTGTACCGAGAGGTTTCGGTCTCACCAGTGGTTTCCAGACGATCAACCAGCTCAGGTTTCAGGGACAACTGACTTCCAGTTTCTTCACCCTGGATGCTTCCCCTGAGCTGACTCACAGCTACAACTTCACAACTTTTCGTCTTGACCACCTCCACTTCACCTTTATTTTCCAACACCATACTCTTAGCTCTCCTCAGGTCCACCTTCTCATGGTCTAAGGGAGTAAGTGCAATTTGTTTGCCTTTTCCCTCCTCCAAGGAGACCTCGTTCACCACGTGACACTTTGCTAGGCGACCTTTGAGCTCTAAAACTTCTCCTTCCAGCTCAGTTACTCACCTCTCAGCAGTCCATCTCTGAAGCTCTTCCTGCTTCAACTGCTCTTCCAGCAGCAGAGCTCTCTCAGACCTCTCCGTCTCCAATGCGCCCACTCGGCTCTCAATAGCCAGTCTCTCACACTTCTCTTGCATCCACTGGGCTTGTAGTAACTCCTTGAGCTGCTTGATCTCGGCTCCGACATCCACCGAACCCTCCGAGCCCACATCACTCGAGGAGGTATCTGCTTCATACCTCCCATCACCAGCAGTCAACTCCTGGCCCTGGTCTGTGGCTTTTCCGATGGACTCCTCCTTCTTCTCTCGCTCAGCTTCCATCTTGCTGACTGTTTCCTTAAGGTACATCTCCGCCTTCTGGAGAGTATCACAGGACATCTGTAGCTCCTTCACCTGAGCTTCCAGATCTAGGGTCTTTCCCCGGAGATCATCATTCTCCTCCCTGATATCTTGCAGAGTGGTCTCAACCACTTGGCGCACTTGCTCTGCACCCGCCTTATCCTCCTCTAGTTTTTCTTTCACCTTGAGGAGATCCTCATAATCTCTCTTACTCTGTTGCAGTTCCCTACTGCGTTCACCACACTCCTTCTTGGAGTCACACAGCTCCTGGTTGAGCTGTTTGCGCAGTCGTTCTAGGATTTGTTCACGTCCAGAAACACCATCCTGCCGTGCCTCCTTCTCAAGCTTCAACTGCAAAACCTCTTCCTTGATTTTGCGTCGGTCCTCCTTAATTGCGTGGAACATCTCCTTCCACTGGACAACTTCCACGTTGCTTCCCTTTAGATCTCGCTGTAAGTTCTTCACAACCTGGTAGACCCTCTGCCGTTCAGACTCCAGGCTCCGCTGGTCTGAGGACACGTTCTCCAGGTCCGTCACCTCCTCTTCTGCCTCTGAAAGAGGATCCACACTTGAAACAATGACACACACCATTGCATTTTCTTTACTTTCACTTTCAGCAAAGAGTACAGGAGCAACCTTTGTGTGGCCCCTGCGCCGTCTACGACGAGAGGTGGACTCTCTCCCCTCGTCTAGCCCCTCCTGACTGACCTCTCCTTCTACTTCTGTAGTGTCACCGTCAGCTATGGGGTCTGTGTCACTCCCCATGATGTTGTGGACTACCAGGTCACCTCCCACTTTGACGTCACCCCCTTCCACTGGAGCTACCCCGTTATCAACGGTCCCCTTGTCATTTTTAGGAGGTACCCACCCACAATCATCAACAATTTCCAGTTTTCTACACTCCACACTCTTGTGAAAATCCGCCCCCTTTTTAGACTCCACCCCCTTTTTAACAACCACACCTGTAAGAGAATTTTTACAAAAAACATCAGCGACAGTCTTAGGACTCAGTTCACAAGATCTCTTACCACCTCCCCGGGCACTCTGGGACAACACTAGCGCCCCCGGAGAGTCCATAGAATGGTCCAAAGCCGCCATTCTATATGGTGCCCACAGCTCCTGTGTGGTTCCCGCATCATGTCCTGTAAGAGTTTCTCAAATACGTGCTCCGGTTCCAACCGGCCCTTCAAACGCTCAATAGCTCCAGACACCTCTGCTGCTTTGCTCACAGCCATCACGGTACACTGTTCACACTTGAACTTCACCGCTCTCCCCAAAAAAAATTTCGTGGCCCCGCTGAGCCACCGCAAAACAGGATTTGAGTGCGCCGTCAATCTTCGCAACCCCGCCGAGTTGCAGCAAGATGCTTTGAACTTCGTGAGCCCCGCCAAGCCACAGCAAACCAGGTTTGAGTTCGATGACAACCTTCGCAACCCCGCCGAGTTGCAGCCAGATGCTTTGACCTTCGTGAGCCCCGTCGAGCCACAGCAAACCAGGTTTGAGTGCGAAGACGACCTTCACAACCCTGCCGAGTTGCAGCCTGATGCTTTACCACACTCGTCGACCTGTGCAGTTGCTCCCAGCAACCAGACTGCAGTTGCTCCCAGCAACCAGACTGCAGTTGCTCCCAGCAACCAGACTGCAGCTGCCCCTAGCAACCAGACTGCAGTTGCCCCTAGCAACCAGACTGCAGTTGCCCGCACTCTCAAACCCCATGTAAGGCAGCGCTTGTCATTATCCTGGGGGATACTCGCTTCTCTGCGTAAATCAACTCACATATGATAAGCTTTCTGTTTTTCTCAAACTCAGCAGTTTATTACACTTCATAAACAGCTTCTTTCCGGGTCCAACTCCGTGGCCCGCCGACACACTCATAAAGTCCACGAGCCCAAGTGGCAGACCGGCCCACTTGGCACTAATTACAGCCTTCCGCAAGGAAATACTAAAACAATGTCCATTTAAATGTCCATAACACACGAGTATTACCTTTGCCGACTTCAGCTGTGATAGTCCTTTTCATATGCCACCACTGTGGCTCTACGGCTTACCACACGTGGTCTCCAGCCGTCACTCCCTTTAAGGCTTACTGGCATATTACACATATCATACCCAGGCTTCACCCTTCAGGACGCTTGTGTGGCACTCCGAGGCTTACTGGCATCCCCCATACTCTCACACAGGGATCCAGGCTTCACCTCCCAGGAGTCCACTCCCTTTAAGGCTTACTGGCATATTACACATATCATACCCAGGCTTCACCCTTCAGGATGCTTGTGTGGCACTCCGAGGCTTACTGGCATCCCCCATACTCTCACACAGGGATCCAGGCTTCACCTCCCAGGAGTCCACCAGGCCTCACCAGGCCTCACACGAGCGGTGTTCCCCCACACACAGGGAACAGCCTCGTTTCTCTCACATGGTGTCCTCATGGGAGCACCTAACACAGGAACTCCCAACACACCGGAACACCCCCACACAGGAACACACAGGGTTTATATATACTGCAGCACACACACACACCCACAGATAGGACCTTTTGTGTGCATAAGGACCTGTGTGATGTCACGGTCATGTGACCAGTCAGTTAAAGGGGAAGGTACATGGTCATTCAAAACACACTGAACCATTAAAGGGATGTCTGCTACATCACACTACATAATCCTTAAACTTTAAAACAATTGTTTACCTATAGTGATGAGTGAGCGTGCTCCGGTGCTTGGCGTACTCGTATATTATGTTTGAGTCCCTGCATCTGCATGATTTACAGCTGTAAAACATCCTCAACACATGCAGGGATTGCTTGCTTGTTAGGGAATCCTCACATGCGTTGAGGCTGTCTTACAGTTGTAAATCATGCAGACTGCAGGGACTTGAACATAATATACGAGCATGCCAAGATACTCGGCAAGCACCCGAGCATGCTCAGTGAAAGGGTTAAAAGAGCACGCTCGCTCATCACTATTTACCTATTAAAGTGTGTAAGTTGTTTGAAATTATTTGTTGAGCCAGCTTCATTGCGCCAATTAGTCTTAATATTAGATGGGTACACACCACCTGAATACAGTGGCCAGTTACACATGCTTGCTTGTGGCAAGTGATTCTACCTACATTTTCTAATCCCATCCAATTTTGTAAAAGTACGTGGACTTTTTTCTTCTTCAACTTTAATATAAAAGGTCTCTTTATTTTTGGATTTTTTGAATAACTGTATTAATTGTCTACTATACATAATACTCACTTTACGGCTATACTGGCGTTGTTGGCACATATTTGTTACCGGTCGCAACCCAAGTGAAGGAACTTTCCAACCTAGCATTTTAGGTTTAATTAACTTACGCTCAACCAAAATGAAAAGTCATTACTTAACAAAAACAAAAGACTAAAAATGTAAACAATAAAAAAAAGAGGTTAAGGTTTTAGAACAGTTTGACTAGTCAAAATTAACAATTGTAGGCTGTACAACAATACAGCTGGTTGTTACCACAAATTGCTTTCCTTGGGTGTTTGGGGTTAAGTTTTTTTGTCAAGGTGGGAGAATTTTAAACCAAAAATTGGTTGTTTGTTAACAAAATTTATAAACAAGTTAAACGCTATACTTTTGTCCAAAATGTGCTCACGGACAAGCAGTGAGGCTGGGTATGTAAGAGTGGTGGACTGTACTACTGTGTTCCTACCCCTGAAGACACCAATGGTGTTATGTAGATAATGTCATGCGTTTTAGATACATACATACAGTACAGACCAAAAGTTTGGACACACCTTCTCATTTAAAGATTTTTCTGTATTTTCATGACTATGAAAATTGTACATTCACACTGAAGACATCAAAACTATGAATTAACACTTGTGGAATTATATACTTAACAAAAAGTGTGAAACAACTGAAAATATGTCTTATATTCTAGGTTCTTCAAAGTAGCCACCTTTTGCTTTGATGACTGCTTTGCACACTCTTGGCATTCTCTTGATGAGCTTCAAGAGGTAGTCACCGGAAATTGTTTTCACTTCACAGGTGTGCCCTGTCAGGTTTAAGAAGTGGGATTTCTTGCCTTATAAATGGGGTTGGGACCATCAGTTGTGTTGTGCAGAAGTCTGGTGGATACACAACTGATAGTCCTACTGAATAGACTGTTAGAATTTGTATTATGGCAAGGAAAAGCAGCTAAGTAAAGAAAAATGAGTGGCCATCATTACTTTAAGAAATGAAGGTCTGTCAGTGTGAAAAATTGGGCAAACTTTGAAATTGTCCCAAGTGCAGTTGCAAAAACCATCAAGCACTACAAAGAAACTGGCTCACATGAGGACCGCCCCAGGAAAGGAAGACCAAGAGTCACCTCTGCTTCTGAGGATAAGTTTATCCGAGTCACCAGCCTCAGAAATCGCAGGTTAACAGCAGCTCAGATTAGAGACCAGGTCAATGCCACACAGAGTTCTAGCAGCAGACACATCTCTTCAACAACTGTTAAGAGGAGACTTTGTGCAGCAGGCCTTCATGGTAAAATAGCTGCTAGGAAACCACTGCTAAGGACAGGTAACAAGCAGAAGAGACTTGTTTGGGCTAAAGAACACAAGGAATGGACATTAGACCAGTGGAAATCTGTGCTTTGGTCTGATGAGTCCAAATTTTAGATCTTTGGTTCCAACCACTATGTCTTTGTGCGACGCAGAAAAAGTGAACGGATGGACTCTACATGCCTGGTTCCCACCGTGAAGCATGGAGGAGGAGGTATGATGGTGTGGGGGTGCTTTGCTGGTGACACTGTTGGGGATTTATTCAAAATTGAAGGCATACTGAACCAGCATTGGCTACCACAGCATCTTGCAGCGGCATGCTATTCCATCCGGTTTGCGTTTAGTTGGACCATCATTTATTTTTCAACAGGACAATGACCCCAAACACACCTCCAGGCTGTGTAAGGGCTATTTGACCAAGAGGGAGAGTGATGGGGTGCTACGCCAGATGACCTGGCCTCCACAGTCACCAGACCTGAACCCAATCAAGATGGTTTGGGGTGAGCTGGACCGCAGAGTGAAGGCAAAAGGGCCAACAAGTGCTAAGCACCTCTGGGAACTCCTTCAAGATTGTTGGAAGACCATTTCCGGTGACTACCTCTTGAAGCTCATCAAGAGAATGCCAAGAGTGTGAAAAGCAGTCATCAAAGCAAAAGGTGGCTACTTTGAAGAACCTAGAATATAAGACATATTTTCAGTTGTTTCACACTTTTTTGTTAAGTATATAATTCCACATGTGTTAATTCATAGTTTTGATGCCTTCAGTGTGAATGTACAATTTTCATAGTCATGAAAATACAGAAAAATCTTTAAATGAGAAGGTGTGTCCAAACTTTTGGTCTGTACTGTACATATATATAGCATAGTGTCAACTATGTACTGTGGTTTTTAGTATATATTGTGAATAGACTTTGATATGATAGTGAACAGCATAGAGTAAGATATAGATTAGAATCAAGGACATAAGATAAGGAGAAAAAGGTTAGTACATACTGTTAAAAGATAGTAACTGTAGTTAGCTGAAGGTAAAAGATACAGTAAATGTTTGGGACTAGCCCACAGTGGGAGGGGATAAGTGCTCGTGAAAAGCATGCACTTCCTGATAATTAGTCAGATAGGGAAGTACAGTAACCAACATCAAGTTCAAGTGCAGTGGTCTGGTAGCGCTAGCAAGTATCTATCATTAATGGCAGTGACAGGCCTTAGTAGAATCCCTTGCAGACATTCTTGCAACATCCAGAGGTTAGGGCTCAATACCGGCACCATGGATAGTGCCTTATCTTCTGGCATACAGGGGACGATAGACATGGAACCACAAGAGGGGAAGGTAAAGGATCCCGGGTGGACCACGGGACTGGACGGGAAATCCCGTGGGGACGGGAAATCCCGTGGGAACGGGATCCCAGGGGGGAACAGATAGCAATGCTGAGGGCGTGCTATGCTGAGAGAACAAGGAACGGGAAGTGTGGTGCCCAATACTGCATGTTGCACTCTGATGAACTTGAACTTTCCAGTAAACTTTTGGTTGTTAAAATTAACCCGGGTGTCCCTTGATCTATGTGTGGCAGCCCCTGAAGATGGAGGCCTCGAGACGGCGAAGGTTTGCGGCCTACAAGTGAATGTGAACCACCCCACACATGATAGCACATTGGGACTTGGACACGATTTTCCTGTAAAGTGCCAAGGCATTGTGGAACAGCAGCTTGGTCATGACTACAGCCTGTGGTCACTTTCAATTTGGCGTAGTCGCTAGGATTAAATCATGCATCAAGAAGCCATTTGTGAAAATGAAGATGTAGGCTACAGCCAGACCAAAGATGGTAGACGGTGGCACACGAGGCCAAGAAAACCTCGTCTGTTGTGGGCATTGGCAGGTCAAAAAAGCGTGAAAATCCATCCTGCCTGCAGAGTGAATGGTGCCAGCCCCTGCTGAGCACAACAAAAGAAAAAGAAACCACGCTCCTGGAAGCCAGTCAAGGGAGACCGGGTGGAGACTCCCAAGAAATAGGCCAGTGAGCTGGAAGTAGCCCCACCCCAGAATGACAGAGCAACAGAAGAGTACATCCATGGCAGAGCGGGCCTGCGCAATTGTTGGTGAGTGAGGAGACGAAGCAGCAAGAGAAAATGGAGTGTTATTGTTACCCTGTTGAGAGAGATGGCTGGTTTTAAAGCTTCGCTCTATGTGGGGTATCCGGCTGGACTGAGTGGAAGAGTAATATGGTGCAGCTGGAGCAAGCGGTGCAGCCGGGTAGACTGAGATCCGTGGAGGCCCCAGCCAAGGCCCCAGAGAAGGCCCAGGATCCAGAGCCCGATCACAAGATGGAGGTTCCACTACAGGTCCCGAAACCGAAACCCAATCACAAGTCAGAGGCGGCCATGTTAGTATGGCCGAAGCCCTGTGGTTGGGCAGAGCGGCTGAAAGCTATGGTAGCGGACCTTGTAGTGAGTACACCTCAGCCCCCTAAAGAAGTACCAGCCGTTAAAAAGCCCCTAGCCCTCAGCCCCAGATGTATATTGAGAAGGTCCCAGCACCGGACCCGCTAAGTCTAGATGGGTGGTGAAAGTTATCGATGGGAAGAAGGAGCAGGAGAAATGGATATGGGCCAAGCTAGAGCGGCCCTGAGGCAGAGAAGTAGGCGATCGAATGACGAGTGGGTGTGAATGCGCCCGCGGAAAATCCAACATGGCAGTAGTAAATAAAAGATTAACCTTGACCGTTTGGCAGTTGTGCTAGTTGCACGAAGAAAAGGTAGTCAGTGAAAGAACTGTTCTTCATTCCTTTGGGAAGAAGACCCAGCATTGACCGGGAACCCCCGGTGTTGGCCAGAACGGCCAAAGGTTTTGTATTTTTCTCCTCCTCTTTGGTTTTGTGCATCTAACTGTTGGATTAAGAGACAGCGAACATTCAAAGGTGTATCAAACCCTTTTCTGTCCCTAAGGACTATTCACTTTGCCTCCAAGGGACTGGTATCATGACGTCATGTGGGCAGTATTGTGCAATTAAAGGGACTGTTGTTCACAAAAGGCAGAGGGGAGGAAATTGGATTACCCCATGTTTCAGCCATGTCAGGACTTTATGGGCTGTGCTCCTGGACTTCTGGAGCTGTTGATGTGTTGATGACCGCGGACAGTAAATGTTGTTTTCTACTTCCCAATTTTGTGATGCTCATTGCACCTCCCCCTGCTGGATTGCAGAGATGCAGCAGCTGGATTGCAGAGATGCTACACCCTCAGCAAGGACTGAATTTCAGCAAACAGAGGAGGAAGCACGCAAAGGGCTGTATCCCCATGATAAGGACTGTGTCCTTATGGCAAAAGGAACCATGTTTGGGGAGGATGTGAGATGGACAGCGCAATGTCCCAACTGGGTTATAGAAAATGGACTGTGCTCATGGACTGATGGGCCATTGTTGTTCTGATGTAAACTAGGATTCAGATGGGCATGAATTTTGCGATCCTAACTGAAAGGATTGAGTAACCTAAGTAATGCACAGGAGGTTGTCTTTGGGACTTTGGTGCTAAGTGGTCTTGACTGGAGAGAACTTTTTAAAAAAATGTTAAAGTGATATGCAGGAGGCGGTATTGAGACATGCCCATGGACTGTTGGGTGGCTGTTGTTATGTTGGCATATGGGCTCAAAGAACTTGAACTCTCCATACTGGTGTCAATGCCGATCTAATAATGGACACTATATACCTCTGGAGTGAGAAATTGTTCATTATATGTGTTTTATGCAAGTTGGTGCCTTTTCAGGTTCCAGAATGGTCGAGGACGACTATGTTCAAAGAGGGGAGGAATGTAAGAGTGGTGGACTGTACTACTGTGTTCCTATCCCTGAAAACACCAATCGCGTCATGTAGATAATGTCATGCGTCTATTATATATACACTGCTCAAAAAAATAAAGGGAACACTTAAATAACACATCCTAGATCTGAATGCATTAAATATTTTCATTGAATACTTTATTCTGCACAAAGTTGAATGTGCTGACAACAAAATCACACAAAAATCATCAATGGAAATCAAATTTATTAACAAATGAAGGCCTGGATTTGGAGTCACCCCCAATATTAAAGTGGAAAAACACATTACAGGCTCATTCAGCTTTGATGTAATGTCCTTAAAAAAAGTCAAAATGAGGCTCAGTATTGTGTGTGGCTTCCACGTGCCTGTATGACCTCCCTACAACGCCTGGGCATGCTCCTGAGGAGGTTGCAGATGGTCTCCTGTGGGATCTCCTCCCAGACCTGGACTAAAGCATCCGCCAACTCCTGGACAGTCTGTGGTGTAACGTGACGTTGGTGGATGGAGCGAGACATGATGTCCCAGATGTGCTCAATTGGATTCAGGTCTGGGGAATGGGCAGGCCAGTCCATAGCTTCTATGCCTTCATCTTGCAAGAACTGCTGACACATTCCAGCCACATGAGGTCTGGCATTGTCCTGCATTAGGAAGAACTAAGGGCCAACCGCACCAGCATATGGTCTCACAAGGGGTCTGAGGATCTTATCTCGGCACCTAATGGCAGTCAGGCTACCTCTGGTGAGCACATGGAGGGCTGTGCGGCCCTCCAAGGAAATGCCACCCCACACATCTATATATATAATCGTCTTATCCCATCTGTCTGTCTGTCTGTCTTTCTGTCTGTCTGTCTGTCCAGGAAATCCCGCGTCGCTGATTGGTCCAGCCGCGGCCAATCAGCGACGAGGGATTTGAGAAAAATATGGCGGCCGTTAGCGGCTCATCTGCAGGACGGAGGTCAGCGGCGATGCAGCAGGGAGATGACCGGCGCGAGGCGCTCATCTCCCGGCCGCTAGCAGCAGAAGGACCCCGACCGGCGGCACCGCTGACCTCCATGCGGCTAGGGTGTCAAGGGAGGACCGGGGAGCGCTCCCCGGTCCTCACTAATACAATTCGCTGATTGGTCGTGGCCTCCTGCCGCGACCAATCAGTGATCTTGGCACAAAATTTAAACACCACTGTGCTGATTGGTCGCGGACGCTGCCTGCGACCAATCAGCGATCTTGGCGCCATATTTAAACACTGCTCTGCTGATTGGTCACGGACGCTGCCCACGACCAATCTGCGATCTTGGCGCCACATTTAAACACTGCTGTGGTGATTGGTTGCGGACGCTGCCAGCGACCAATCAGCGATTTTAACGCAAAATTTAAACAGCGGCCGCGACCAATCAGCAATCTTGGCGCCAAATTTAATCACCGCTAGGCTGATTGGTCGCGGCCGATGCCCGCGACCAATCAGCGATTTGGGAGACAAATGTCCAGTCCTTAGTAACACCATGCGGCTACTGTCAGGAGATCAGTGGCTAGGGCCGCTGATCTCCCGAAGGCAAGTGTGAAGGGAGGACCGGGGAGCAGCGCCGCCGGTCGGGATACTTCTGCTGCGAGCAGCCCTCATCTCCCGGCTTCTCACAGCGGAAGTAGCCGCACAGGCAGTGCAGCTCCCCGGTCCTCACTAATACAATTCGCTGATTGGCGCAAAATTTTAACACCGCTGTGCTGATTGGTCGCGAACGCTGCCCGCGACCAATCAGCGATTTTCGCGCCAAATTTAAACACGCTCTCCGGCCAATTTCCGCAGGATTTCAAATAAGTACGCCACCTTCGGGAGATAGCAGGGCTGACTCCGCCCATGTGGTCATGTGACTTACCAACTGCCCATGACGTACTGAACATGTTTTGTCAGTCACACTGTGTGAGGGACTTTTGTCAGGTTTACTGAACACGTTCTGCCAGTGACAGCGCGCTGAAGAGATACTTCTTTACGCTTCCTGTTTTATAATGGGTCGTAAGCGAAAATACGCCACTGAGGATGACAGAAAAGCAGCAGAAGCAGCAAGAAAACGACAACGTCGAGAGCAACAGACACCACAACACACTGCCGCCAGACAAGCCGAGGATGTGGAATTTCACAGACAACGTCGGAAACACCACAACACACTGCCGGCAGACAAGCCCAGGATGCGGAAGCTCACAGAAAACTTCGGGACCAGGAGACACCACAACACACTGCCGGCAGACAAGCCCAGGATGCGGAATCTCACAGACAACGTCGGGAACAAGAGACACCACAACACACTGGCGCCAGACAAGCCCAGGATGCGGAATCTCACAGACAACGTCAGAAACAGGAGACACCACAACACACTGCCGCCAGACAAGATCAGGATGTGGAATCTCACAGAGAACGTCGGGAACGGGAAACACCGCAACACACTGCGGCTAGACAGGAGAATCCCATAGACAATGTTAGCTGAATGAATCTCCAGAATCCAGGACAAACCGAGAACAACACGATCGCCAAATTTATCAAAAACTAATGCTCTACCAACTAAGGCAAACCCAGCAGAACATTCAACAACTTGCACGTTACATAACAGACAATGAAACTATAATTATTCCACACTACTGTGGGAATATGAATGTGGTTTGTTCTAAATGCAACTCTCTGAATTTCATCGAGGAAAAACCATCTGACAATCAGTTTACTCAATGCTGCCAAAAAGGAAAAGTTATGCTACCAAGACATCACTACTCAGATCTGTTTGAGCAGTTGATGAAAGGAACGCATGAACACAGTAGAAATTTTATGGAAAATATCAGAAGTATCAACAGTTCTCATGCGTTTGCTTCATTTGGTGCCAACATTGCACCGCCCCCTGGATTCGGACCGTATTGTTTTAAAATTCATGGCCAGATCTACCACCGCACTGGAACACTTCACCCAGAACTAGGACAACCACCAAAATTTGCACAATTATACATCTTTGATCCAAATGAGGCTACAGAACAAAGGATGAACCTGAAAGAAAATGAAAAGTGTAATGCAGAACTGATGAACCTAATTGCCGTACATTTACAAACAATCAGCCCATTTGCTGCCGCATATCGCATGCTAAAAGACGTTGAAGCTGAGGAGGAACAGAGAGCTATACAAAATGGGACGGAAATGCCTTCTATTATCATGGCCATTAAACAAGAACGTTAACAAGATTCCCGATGTTACAACAAACCACGTGTAAGTGAGGTCACAGTTGTTTTTCAAAACGATGATGGATAGCCTCCTTTTCAAAGGGATATATTAGTTCATCTTAAGCCAGACAAAAACAACCCTTTCGTTCCTAAAACACAACGAATTAGCATTTTGCACAGCAACCTTGATGCTCTTCTGTATCCGCTATTCTTTCCAAGCAGTGATCAAGGGTGGCATGAAAACCTACACCAGCAAGGAACTTCAAGAAGAATTACACAACTAGAGTACTACAGTTTTCTTCTGTCTGTCCGAAATTACTTCAATCCTATTTTAAACGGTGGGAAACTGACACACCAGTACTTCGTCGACGCATACGTTAAAATTAAAGCTAATCGTCTCAATTTCATACGAATGAACCAAAAACAACTTAAAGTTGAAGAATACTGCGTTCTTCAAGAACATTTGCAAAAACAATCCATTCAAAAAGGAATTCCAATTGGAAAAACAGTAATTCTCCCGTCGTCATTTGAAGGTAGCCCCCGCAATATGCAGCAGCGTTATCAAGATGCAATGGCAATAGTAACAAAGTATGGAAGACCTGACATTTTTTTAACAATGACCTGTAATCCTAAATGGCCGGAAATTACCAAAAATCTACAACCCTGGCAGCAAGTTGAACACAGGCCGGACTTAGTTGCACGCGTATTTCGACTAAAACTCAGCAGCCTTTTTAAAGACATCAAAAATGGTGTTTTTGGAACAGTCGTAGCAATGGTACACGTCATAGAGTTTCAGAAACGAGGTCTCCCACATGCGCATATACTAATTATTTTAGACGCGGATTCCAAGTTTCGCACGGAGGACGAAATTGACAAGATAGTGTGGGCTGAAATTCCTAACCAAGAAAGGTATCCTGAATTGTATAATATTGTAATCTGTAATATGGTTCATGGCCCATGCGGTGTAGCAAATCCAAAAAGTCCATGCATGTAAAACGGAAGTGTACAAAAGGGTTTCCAAAGCAGTTGAAACACCACACTGTTAAAGATTTGGATGGCTACCCATCCTACCGGCGACAACTGATTGACAACATTGTACACAACAAAAAGATTATAAATAACTCATGGATAGTTCCATACAACCCGTACTTATTAAAACGCTACAACTGTCACATCAGCGTTGAAATCTGCGCTTCAATAAAAAGTGTTATAAATCTTTTCAAGTACATCTACAAGGGGCATGACAAAGCTAACGTCGAAATACAACAGAAAACAGTCAATCATGATGAATCATCACGTTTTGTTGACTCAAGATATGTGAGTGCTCCAGAAGCCGCTTTGAGAATATTTGCATTTCCAATGCATTCACAGTCCCATGCCATTATACGTTTAGCTATTCATTTACCAAATCAACAGCAGCTTTATTTCTTTGAAAATGCTCAAGTCGAAGATGTCTCAAAAACTTTAAGCACAACGTCAACATTAATGGAATGGTTTTAGCTGAACCAACGTGACGAAAACGCAAGGCAGTATTTGTATCGAGAGATTCCAGAGCATTACGTTTGGAATAAAACTTGGAAGCCAAGACAACGAGGACTTAGCAGAATAATTGGACGCATGTATACTGTTAGTGTCAAGGATCAAGAAAGATATTGCCTTCGGCTGTTACTACTGCATGTCAAAGGAGCTAGACGTTACGAAGATTTGAAACCAGTTAATGGAGTATTGCACGATACATTTAAAGCTGCAGCTTTGGCTTTAGGACTTCTATTGGATGATACTATGTGGACACTAACTTTAGAAGACGCAGTTACCCTACATATGCCTAAGAAACTTCGTGAATTGTTTGCCTACATTTGTGTCTTTGGACCGCCTACAAATCCGGCTCAACTTTGGACAAATTTCAAAGAACATATAATTGAAGATTACTGCTTACGTCTTCACAACAAAAGTGGAAATTGTCAAAATTGCGAATCTTATGCCATGCATGATGTCCAAAATGTCCTACTACTGCATGGAAAAATGTTTTCAGACTTTAATTTGCCACAGCCTGCAAGTCAAGTTCCACAAATTAAAGAGTATGACGAAGCTTATGAATTATTGTTGGCAACAGAGAAGAAAAACACCTTAAATCAACAACAACGGATTGCATATGACACTATTGTGAGCGCTGTAGAAAACCAAGCCGATCCAACGCCAAAATGTTTCTTTATTGACGGTCCTGGAGGCAGCGGTAAAACATACCTCTATGAAGTTTTAATGCATCACGTTAGAGGGTTGGGAAAAGTCGTATTGCCATCGGCTACAACAGGTATTGCAGCAAACCTTTTACGAGGAGGTCGCACTATGCATTCACTCTTTGGGATACCAGTTCCAGTCAATGAAATCTCCGTTTCCAGAATCAAACAAGACACATTTGCAGGAAAACAGTTAAACAATGCAAATCTTTTGATACTTGATGAGTGCACCATGGCACCCAAATATGCTTTGAGCTTAATTGACAGACTTCTGCGAGAAGTTATGACTACAAATATTGCAGAAAAAAATGAAATTCCATTTGGAGGTAAAGTTTTTGTCCTTGGCGGAGATTTTAGGCAATGCTTTCCAGTTTTACCAAATGGAACAAGGACAAATATTATTGAGTCCACCTTAAAAATGTCTGACCTTTGGAAAGAGTTTAATAAACTCCAACTAATTAACAACATGCGATCTTCTGACCCAGAGTACAGCAACTGGCTTCTTAAACTTGGTAATGGTGAACTTAGCAATGAATATAAACTTGGAGAAGACATTATTGAAATACCAGAAGACATGTTGTGCACTGACTGCATCGTAAGTGATGTTTTTGGACAACCTGTTGAAATTGATGTGAATGACCAAAGCAGTGTTGAGAGGGCCTCTTCCTATGCAATTCTCTGTCCCAAGAACGATGACGTGGCTCTGCTAAATTCCCGTGTGATGGATAGAATGTCTGGAGAGTATAAATTGTACAAAAGTGATGATTCGGTGGATGTAGACAATGAAGATGAACGAGAGCATTATCCAGTTGAATTTTTTTTTTTTTTTTTAAACCAATTATTTTTATTTAGGTTTCAAAAATTTTAACAGCAAACAGTTATCAATATACATATAACAATTCACATAACGTGTAATAATACAGTCAAAACCCTCTCCCCCCTCCCCCCTCCCGCCAATACTCCTTATGCCGGGCATACCTGGGAACATTGACAATCATATTACCGCCATCCATGCGGACCATATTTTACCAAAAGTTCTCTCTCCATGCCTCCGCCTATAAATGCTTTCCTCTAAATGCATCACCGTACGTGTCTGAGCAATAAATTCCCTCCTAGTGGGGGGTTCCGAATCTGTCCATTTTCGTGCTATTAGTTTGCGTGCCACATATAGCAATCGCGCTATCGCCACTTTGTAATGTTCTGAGACAGGTATTCCATCCACCTCCCCCAAAACACACAGCACCGGGTTTCTGTCAATTGTACATGTATAAGCCCTCTCAATTTTGCTGACAACGAACAACCAATAAGCCACCAACCGTGGGCATGACCATAGCATGTGTAGCAGTCCGGCCTGGTCCGTGCCACATCTAGGGCAATTGGAATCTCCCCTCAAGCCCGCCTTGTACAGGCGCAGCGGTGTTTTGTATGTCCTATGTATTATGTATAATTGGGAAATCCGTGCCTGCTCGCTTAAAGAGATCTTTGGGACATATTCTAGAATCGCCTCCCATTGTTCTGTTGTGAGGGTACCCACCTCCCTTTCCCATTTACTCTTTGCAATGAGGTGATTCCCCCCCAGATAGGAGTGCAGTAGGTCATGATATAAGCTCGATATGACTCCCCTCGTCCCTCCCTTCATACACACAAAGTCTAGTACAATGTCACCCTGAACCGTCATGTCTCCCAATCCACACTGTGCCCTCCAAGCATGTCGAAGCCTATAGTATTGAAATCCCCATACCAAAGGCAAATCAAATTCTTCTCTCAATTTCTCAAAGGTCTTCAGGTCCGTTCCACTCTGCAGCTGGCACACATATCTCACTCCTTGCGCCTTCCAATTGCCCATTTGACACAGCTTATTAAGTTCCGGCAGATGTTCATTGCCCAACACCGGTGAGTACTTAGTCAGCCCGTCCACCTCCCTGATCTTTTAAATAGTGTCCCATACCTTCTGAGTCAAGCCTAAGGTAGGATATATTGCTCCCAATTTCTTAAAGGTACCATCCTCTAACGCCTGGACCAGTGGGCGTCTCCCCGACACATGTACCAGCACCCGGCAAGCTGCCCCTCCACAATCGGGCTCTCTCCATCCCCTGACATGCTGGCCTTGTACTGCCAAGAAATAGACCCAGGGATTGGGAGCGGCCAATCCTCCCTCCTCCTTCCCATTTTGCAGCGTTCCCAATTTAATCCTTGCCTGCCTCTTGCCCCATATCAAGGATCTGAAGATAGAATCAATACCCTGAAACCGTTTTTTTGGTAGCCATATCGGTGAGTTGTGCAAAACGTACATTAGTTGTGGCATAAGGACCATCTTAATCAGGTTAGTTCTACCCGTCACCGTCAAAGCCAATTGGCACCATGCGCCTATTTTCTTTTTAAATTTCTCTAGCAGAGGAACTAAATTCAGATCCGTGAATCGTGTCAATGGAAGCACCACCCATATCCCAAGGTATTTAAATTGTGAAACCAGCTGGAGCTGCTTCCCCCTCTCATCTATCTCCTCCACTTTTATTGGTCTATCTACAGCCATGACATAAGACTTGTGCCAGTTTATCTCCAGTCCCGAAATGCTCCCAAATTGTTTAATTACATCCATCGTGCACCCCAATGTCTCTCCTGCATTTTCCAGAAATAACAGGATGTCATCGGCATACAGTGATATTTTTTCTTCCAGCCTCCCAAATTTAAATCCGACCACTCCTCTCTCAGCTCTTATTTTGGCCGCCAGGGGCTCCACAGCCACCGAAAACAATAGCGGGGACAGCGGGCACCCCTGCCTTGTGCCCCTATGTAAGTCAAACATCCCGGACCGTTCACCATTCACCTTAACTACCGCCCTTGGGGATGAGTACAATAACTTCACCCAGGCCATGAATGCGGGGCCAAATCCCATTATTTCCATGATTTTCCATAAATATTCCCATTCCACGCTATCGAATGCTTTCCTAGCGTCCAACGACATCACTATTCTCCCGCCACCATTATCAGCAGGCAGCTGCATATTAAGAAATAATCTTCTCAAGTTAACAGCCGTGGAGCGGTTGGGCATAAAGCCCGACTGGTCCTCGTGAATAACAGTATGCGCAACCCCGGTGAGCCAGGTGGCCAGGATCTTAGCGAGTATTTTGACATCCGTTGTCAACAACGATATGGGCCTATACGACTCCGCATCCATGGGGTCTTTCCCCTCCTTTGGCAGAACCACTATCACCGCTTCCTCCATTGATCTCGGTAACGCCCCCTTCTCCAAAGCCTCATCAAACACAGATTTCAATTTTGGGGCTAGCAGTTCCACCAGCTCCCTGTACACCTCCCCAGGTAGACCATCAGCACCCGGTGATTTGTTATTGGGCATAGACAGAATTGCACATTCCACCTCCTCCACACTCACAGGTTCATCCAACCTTAACCTATCTTCCTCTGACAATTTAGACAGTGAGATGCCCTCCAAGAATTCCTCTACGGCCCCCTCTGTGTCCCGTACTCTTGAATTGTACAGTGCCATGTAATATTCCTTAAAGACCTCCAATATGTCCTTTGTGTCTGTCAGAGTCGTCCCCGCTTGGTCTCTCAACCTGTACACCCTGGAAGACTCCCTCTGTGCCGCAGATATCACCGCCAACAAGCGACCCACTCTCTCTCCTTCCTCAAAGAATTGGGCTTGCTGAAATGCCCTTTTCCTCTCGGCTTGCATCATGTGCAGTTTATCAACTGCCTCCTGTGCCAATTTTAGTCTATTGTGAGCTACACTCGTTGGCGCCAAAATCATGTCTGCCTCTGCCCTTGTCAAGTCATCCTTTATTTGTTGATCTGCCAATTTAGTTTTGGTCTTACACCGTGAGATCTCACTTATAAAGAGTCCCCTCGTAAATGCCTTCATAGCCTCCCACACCACTGTAGCCTCAGCACTCCCTTCATTAACTTGGAAGAAGTGCTCTAGTTCTTTGGTTATGCCAACCATATCCACCACTTTAAGCCACGTCGGGTGAAGACGCCAACCTCCCCTCTGACCCTGAGCAGATCCCACTAGAAGCGTGACAACCATAGGACTATGATCCGATAGAGTCCTCTGTAGGTATTCCACCTCCCCCACCATCCCATCCATAGCAGTATCCCCAAAAGCCAGGTCTATCCTTGTTAGTGTTCCGTGTGTAGCCGAGTGACACGAGAAGGTCCTCTTACCCTCATTTCGTACTCTCCACAGATCCACCAGCCCCAGCTCCCCCACGTAGGTGCCAAATGCAGTCATTCCGTCCCGTCCAGCTTCCATACCTGCCGGACGTACTTTATCCCAGTGATCATTCATGGTGTTGTTAACATCTCCCATAATCAACATCGGAGCCTCCCCCCATCTGGCCGTCAAGTCCATTACTGCTTGAAGTTCCTTTTTAGAATAAGGTGGAGGGATATATAAAGCCACTAAAATCATTTTGTGTCCATACAATCTGCACGCAATCCATACATACTGCCCTTCACTGTCTACTTCCACTGCCAGCTCTTCATAATGAGCGTTTTTGTGTATTAGGACTGACACCCCCCTGGAGTACGAGGAATAAGTAGAATGATATGTCTTTAACATCCACCCTCTCGATAGCCAGTGCCTAGTATCTCTAGTGAGATGGGTCTCCTGTAAGCACGCAATCATAGGATCACAAGATCTGATGTGATTCAGAACTGCTGCCCTCTTAATCCTGTCAGATATACCACGTACATTCCAACTTAAAATCCGAACCGTACGGTTACTCATTGTGCATTAGAAAAAACAATCCACCATCATCAAGTAACATCTTTCCATTTTGTTCCCCAGCATACCAGGATCCAGTTGAATTTTTAAATAGTGTTACGCCATCAGGAATGCCATCCCACAGACTACAACTTAAAGTTGGAGCAATCGTAATGTTGCTGCGGAATCTAAATACAAGAAATGGTCTATGTAATGGAACTCGCCTTATTGTTACTGGACTCCATTCCCACATAATTCAATCAAGAGTGATTACTGGATCTGCAAAAGGAGACAAAGTGTTCATTCCACGCATTGATTTATGTCCTTCAAACACCAGTCTTCCATTTAGGCTTCGACGTCGACAGTTTCCAGTAAAACCAGCATTTGCCATGACTAGTGTTGAGCCACCCCCGTAGTGTTCGAGTTCGGTTCGGTTCGTCGAACACCCGTGTGTTCGCCGAACTGTTCGTCGAACTGTTCGTCAAACACCTTCGAACAGCGTTAAAACCAATGGCAGGCAAACAAAAACACATAGAAACACATAGAAAACACCTTCAAAGGTGTCCAAAAGCTGACAAACTGCTCAGAAGACACAACTAACACATGGAAAAGTGACAAGTACATATAGTCATGCGAAAAGAAAAGAGGTGGAGGAGTAAAAGGAGGGGGAGACACAGATATAGGCATGTCATGCCCTTCTAAAATCCAAAAAGTGAGAAGCCGACACGTTCAGTCCGCTCCTGCCCGTGCCACCTCCGTGTCGCCGGGTTTGTGCCAGAGCCGCGGTGAACCCTGACGGCCAGCCCCCCTCTCCCAATACTGGTGCCTGTCCGCTGGTGGGTCGAGCGAGCCCCCCTGTGGTGGAGGCAGCTCTAAGCTTTTTAATTTAAATTGTCTCTCTAATTTGAATAAATACACTTTAAATCCATTTACAAGGATCTATTGGAGGGCAAGTCTCATGCCAGCAGCCGCGTAATTCCAGCTCCAGTAGCGTCCACTAAAGCTGCTGCAGTTAAAAAGCTTTTATAAGGATCGAGCTCGGCTGTCCACCGCAAGGCATCCTACTGCCAGTCCCAGCCCCTATGCCTTGGGGTGCCTCCTGATGCTCTTCACTGAGTATCCCGTGGTCCCGAAGCATTTCCTTTGAAAAAATGAAGTGTCCAAACTACAGGTGGTGTAGCTTGCTTAACAGCCGGGATAATCCGCTGACTAGCAGACCCTGCTACTAGGCACAAAGTATTTCCTGGGCTAGATGCAGTTAAAAATTTGGAATTAGATACTCTCGTTGGATGCTGAGAAAGCATTCCATAGAGTCTCCTGGCTCCATATATGATTCTCTTAAAAAGCTTGGGGTAGGGGTCTAGGGGACCCTTTTATAGCCAAAATCACGGCCCTGTATCGCAATACGTCACCTAGGCTGAAGATAAATGGAACTGTAGCACCCTGAGGGCTCGGTTGCTACAGAGGTATTGCACCTCACCCAGAGGTGTGATATCTCACTCTCAGGTAAGGATGTAGTGTGGATCAGGACCCGACACCTGCATGCATTACACCACATTGCCGTGGGGCAGGGCGACCAATATGCCCCTGAGATGGGCACGACAGTCCCTGTTCCTGGCTGGAGTGAGGGGAGGGAACACTGAGCAAGGGGAACCCTGTAGTGCAGGAGCAGGGAGGAAGCAGTTCCTGGGTGCATTGAGAAGGGAGTATAAAAGGTGGGCACCATCTTAATTCAGTGCAGAGAAGTCTGAGCAGAAGTGGCAGGGAGCAGGGGCTCTGCATGAGCTCTGCTCCGGAGGCAGGCCTAGTAACAGAGGCCCAGGCCTGGAAGAGGGAGAAGGAAGGAAGAGGAGCGGAGAAGGCTCCAGGAACGAGGAACGAAGGGATCTCAGGGGTGCGGACGGGCGAGTCGCCACCGCACGCCCGAATCCACCTGCGTGGAGGGGTCAGGCCAAAGGGGGAGACCGGTCCCCGAAACTAGTGGAGGCAGGAAACGACCCTCAGCTAGAAACAGGAGGCTGGGACATTTTATGTGGCGCAGCCCCTCGCTACACCCGCTAGGAAGGCACCACATAGGGTCAGGGAAACTGGCGCCAAGTTTACCAAGAGGAGGCCCGAGGCAGCCGGACAGAAGGGTTGGTAAGAAAGGCCAGACAAAGAACACACAAAGGGGGTCCTGTGAAGCACTCCAAAGTTATCTGGGAGTTGTCTGAGCCCCTCACCTGGTGAGCACAGTACGACGTGGGCAGCCGTTACCTGCAGACGTGGTCTGGATAATAAGAACTGTGAGTAAAGGCCCTGGACTGCATCACTGACTCCGTGTCATTACTGCTGCTGCCCTGCACCATCACCCCCATCCTCCGCATACACTGCCCTGAGGCTATACTCCTCCCGTGGGGAGTTATGCTACGCTCTGCTGCACCCACAACACCAGCCTCAGCGGTCTGCCCTGGAGCGGCGGTTCACTCTGACCGCAATCCACGGGTGGCGTAGTCGGACATTTAAACATCAAAACCACATAAATAGTTCCGCCACTGGTTTGACCGCCCTGAGCCACGGAACCGGGTTGCCGCCACGGAGACTACAACCACCAGCATCCACCAAAAAGGGTCCGACTCCGGGTGTCCCAAGGCCCAGGGGGCGCGTCAGAACATTTTCATCACCTTTCACAATCACCAATGGGACAAGGCAGGGATGTTCTCTGTCCCCTCTCTTATACATCCTAGTGACGGAGCACCTGCTCTCATCAATTCGCCATAACCCCAATATTAGGTGGATTGAGGTGGGAGGCACCGAGTACAAGTGCTCTCTATTTGCTGATGATGTCCTAGTATATATCACTCAATCACATATATCCATCCATGCTGTTATGGCTGAAATAGATCACTTTGTTACATGGTCAAATTTTAAAATCAATGCAGCGAAGTCTGAGGCCCTCGATGTCTCCCTCCCCAAATCCATATAGGATTCCATCCAGTCCAACTTTCCCTTTGCCTGGCCCTCACAGGGTATCAAATACTTAGGAATTCCTATTCATAGAGACCTCTCCCATCTATGTTATCTTAATTTTGGGCCCTTTATTGAACAATTCCATACAGACTACGGTTGGCAAGTTAGAACTGTAAGATTCACTACGTGAACCACTGGTGTTTTGTGGAAAAGCACATGTACACTGTGTTCCAAATTATTATGCAAAAAGTGTTTAGGAGTGATAAGGGAAGAATTTGTTTGTTTGTCAGTTAAACTCATTGATGGTGATGTGTGTCAGGGCTCTTTATATCACTGTAAGCAATTGCAGACACCTGTGCTAATTAGTTTGGCAGGTGTGTCCAATGAAAGGCAAGACTACTTAAGTAGGCTGTCTCACATTATTAAGCAGCCTACATTTTCTGCCAAAATGGGAAAGAAAAAAGATGTGTCGGCTGCTGAGAAGCAACAAATTGTGGAGTGTTTAGGTCAAGGCATGACTACAATCAACATTGTGCGATGATCAGGATGAAGTGTCTTGGCAATCAAGAAGTATGTAGCTGATTCACAGTACACACGTGTGCGTGCTGATAAGGGCAAATTGAGGACTCTTTCCTACAGGCAATTACGTCAGGTTGAAAGAGCAGCGGCAAAAAAGCCTTGTCATAGCAGCAGACAAGTTTTTGAAGCTGCTTGTGCCTCCAACGTCCCCCGAACAACAAGATGCAGGGTCCTTCAGAGGTTTGCAGCTGTGCATACGCCATCCTGTCGACCTCCTCTATCCACTTCACACAAGCAGAAACGGCTCCAGTGGGCCAAACATTACATGAAGACTGATTTCAAAACTGTTTTGTTCACGGATGAGTGCCGTGCAGCGCTCGATGGTCCAGATGGATGGAGTGGAGGATGGCTGGTTGATGGACACCCCACGCAAACACGGCTACAGCGCCAACAAGGAGGAGGTGGAGTAATGTTTTGGGCTGGAATCATGGGGAGAGAGATTGTCGGCCCCTTTAGGATCCCTGAAGGCGCTAAAGATGAACTCCATAATGTATGTGGATTTTCTCAAACAGCACTTCCTGCCATGGTTCAAGAAGAAGAACCGTGTATTTCACAGCAAGATCATTTTTTTGCATGATAATGCACCATCTCATGCTGCACATAAAACATCTGCATCTCTGGCTGATATGGGCATAAAAGGGGACAAACTTATGGTGTGACCCCCATGCTCCCCTGACCTCTACCCCATTCAGAACCTTTGGAGCATCATTAAAAGGAGTGTCTATGATGGCGGGAGGCAGTTCACATCTAAGCAACAGATCTGGGAGGGTATTCTGTCCTCATGCAAAGCAATTGAAGCAGAAACCATCCAAAACCTGACAAATTCAATGGACGAGAGAGTTCAGAAGCTCCTTTCGAACAAGGGGTCCTATGTGAAAATGTAACATCACCTAGAATAAAGTTTTGAGTTGAAAACTGTTTGATTTCAGTTTCTAACAACCTGCTAATGCTTATAATTTCAAAAATGAACATTTTTTTGGTCTTTATTAAAATGAAAAGGTTGATCGAAAAGTTTGGGGGATCTAAGAGTGTGGCAACCCAGTAGTCATGATTACTTCGAATTCTGACAATATGAGGGTCATGCTGCAGGTAGTGCAGCAAGAAGGCACTTATGTGTCTTGCGCATCTCGGAGCCCCAAAATTATTTTCCGGGCTAGATGCAGCTAAAAATTATTATTAATTTTAAATCTGGTGAAGCTTTAGTATAGATGGCCTAATAGGATCAGTGCTGCACACTGCTACAAAGCCCAAATTATTTTCAAGTCAAGATACAGATAAACATGATTAGTAATTTTAAATCTGGTGGAGCTTATTATAGATGGCCTAATAGAATCAGTGCTGCACACTGCTGCAAAGCCCAAATTATTTTCCAGCCAAGATACAGATAAACATGATTAGTAATTTGAAAGCTTAAAACGGTTGGTAGGGTGATTTTAACCAATCATCAAGCTTTTACTCTCCCCAGGATGACACAGGGGTAGAAAAGTCGTTTCGGATCCATGATTTGTTCATCTTTATGAACGTGAGTCTGTCTACATTATCAGTGGAGAGCCGCGTGCGCTTATCTGTCAGCACACCACCAGCAGCGCTGAACACACGTTCAGACAGAACGCTGGCTGCGGGGCATGACAAGATCTCCAAGGCATAAGTGGCTAGCTCCGGCCATTTATCCAGATTGGAAGCCCAAAAAGAGCAAGGGTCCAGTGACACAGTCATGGCTTCAATGTTTACTTGGAGATACTCCTGTACCATCGTCTCTAGGCGTTGACTATGTGTCAGACTTCTTGTCTCCTGTGGCCTTGCAAAGGATGGGCTAAAAAAGTGGTGAAATGATTCCGCAAAATTGATGTTACCAGCAGATACTGTGGTTCTGTTACGGTTTGAGTGCTGAACACTTGACGGTCCCACGGTTGGCAAGTTGGAACTGTGAGATTCACTACGTGCACCACTGGTATTTTGTGGAAAAGCACATGTAAGATTCTGCAACAGTCTCTGCTGATACTCCTGCATGCGTGCATCCCTTTCTATGGCAGGAATAATTTCTGCAAATTTACTTTTGTACCGGGGATCTAACAGTGTGGCAACCCAGTAGTCAGGATTATTTCTAATTCTCACAATTCGAGGGTCATGTTGCAGGTAGTGCAGCAAGAAGGCACTCATGTGTGTTGCGCATCCAGGAGCACCAAGTCCCTGTTGTGTTGTTGGCGAGGTAACAATCATGCTTCCTTCCTCTGTCCTCTCCCCCCAACCTCGCACAACAGAAATGTGATCAAGGTCTCCCTCATCTGATGAGTCTTCCATCAGTTTGTCCTCCACTTCTTCCTGGGCTCCTGCACCTTCCTCACTAGTTTGGCTGCTACCATGCGCCCTGGTAAAACCATCTCCCCCACCCTCACATGCCTGCCGCCTTGGTGCTGCCGACCGTCTGGACCTTGCAGATGTTAGCCCTTCCGCATACAACTCCTCCTCCTCTACTTCCTCCACCTCCTCTTGTGCCACCACCTGACTCCGAATTCTGTTTAACATGTGCTCCAGCATGTAAATCACCGGAATAGTCATGCTGATAATGGCATCGTCAGCACTAAACATCTTCGTCGCCATTTCAAAACTGTGCAGAAGGGTGCATAGGTCCCTGATCTGAGACCACTCCTCCAGCGTGATTTGCCCCACCTCTGGATCTCGTTGGCCCAGGCTATATGTCAGAACGTATTGCACCAGGGCTTGTCGGTGCTGCCACAGTCGCTGCAACATGTGCAGAGTTGAATTCCACCGGGTAGGCACATCGCATTTTAGCCGGTGAAGTGGCAGGCCCAACGACTTCTGTAGAGATGTAAGTCGCTGAGCTGCGGGATGCGAACGGCGGAAGTGAGCACACAGCGACCGTGCCCTCTGCAGAAGGCCATCTAGTCTGAGATAGTGGGCTAAAAATTGCTGGACAACCAGGTTCAACACGTGAGCCATACAAGGCACGTGTGTGACATTGCCCCGGCGAAGGGCCGCACCCAGGTTTGCAGCATTGTCGCACACGGCCTTCCCTGGTTTCAGGTCCAGTGGAGACAACCATTCATGAAATTGGTTCTCCAGAGCTGACCACAACTCCTCAGCTGTGTGACTCACATTTCCCAGACATTTCAATGTAAAAACCGCCTGATGACGTTGAGCCCTACTGCCAGCATAGTAAGGAGGTGTGCAGGATCCCTTCTGCGCAGTTAGAAAGCTTGTGGCATGACCAGACAGGCTTTGGGTGCAGGTGGAAGACCGAGAGGAGGTTGAGGAGGCAGAAGCAGTGGAGGAACTTTGAGATAAAGAGGATTGACGCACAACTCGTGGGGGCGGCAAGACTTGGACAGCAGCCCCTTGTCCTGCTGTCACCATAGTTACCCAGTGCCCAGTCAGCGACATGTAACGCCCCTGTCCATGCCTACTCATCCAAGTGTCTGTGGTGAAATGCACCCTGTCACACACAGAGTTTCTCAAAGAAGCGGTGATGTTGTGTGCGACATGCTGGTGGAGCACAGGCACACCTTTCTTTGAGAAGTAGTGCCGACTGGGCATCTGGTACTGGGGCACTGCGACGGACATAAGGTCTCGAAAATCCTCTGTGTCCACCAGGCGGAAAGGCAGCATTTCTGTAGCCAAGAGCTTGCAGATGGTGAAATTCAACCTCTTAGCTTTCTCATGGCTAGGAGGAAATGGTCTTTTACTTGTCCACATCTGAGGGACCGAGGGCTGGCTATTGTGCTTAGACGGGGTTGATAAGGGTGTCCCTGGCAAACTGCCGGTCTGTGAGGAAGATGCAGGCGGACATGTTAGGTTGCCTTGATCCAAAGGTGGTGCTATCGATGTCGGACAGCGCTCAACACCAGCTGGTGTTACCACCTCCAAGAAAATGATGACCTGCCAATCACGCTGGCTGTTGCGGGTAAAGAGGTGGCAGGTCTGCGCCCCAAAACAGGTGTGACTGCTGTCCCCCCAGTCACAGAGGATGAAGAGGCCGCGGATGCACAAGATATGGCAGACGGTGGTTGGCCCGGCCGGCTAGGCCGCATTGTAGCACACTGAGCTTCCCACTGCAACTTATGCTTCATGTCCATGTGCCGGTTCATGCATGAAGTACTCAAACTATGTATTTTTTGGCCTCTACTTAGCTTTTGCTGACAAATGTTACAGATAACACGAGTTGGGTCATCTTTATCGATCTGAAAAAATGCCCAGGCTATGCAAGGCTTAGCACCCATGCGACCTGAAGAGCCACCACGACTTGTGGTGAGAGGCAGAGTTGTGTTTGAGGATGCAGTTGTTGACGTGCTTCCAGTACTACGTCTCTGTCCAGGAAGGCGCAACCTGACCTCGTCGTCACTAGCATCTTCCTCCACCTCCTCTGCTGACCTCATCTCTTGGCTGACTGTGGGTTGACAGTAAGTGGGATCTCCAACCTCATCATCATCACCCTGTGCGTTATCACACCCGTCGTCCTCAGAGCCAACCTGTTCCTGCCCTGACAAAAAACTAAAGTTGTCGCTCCAATCAGGTATTTGAGTCTTATCATCGTCTTCCTCATTGTCTCCACCAACAGGAGTTACAGTTTGGGAATGAGGGTCTACATTATGGTCAGAACCTTCTGCGTCTGGTCCTGGATCCGACTCATAAAGATTCTGGGCATCAGTGCAGATCATTTCCTCGTCTGGATTCACAGAAGCGCTGGAGTCGACCTCTGATTCCCAGGCTATAGTATGAGTAAACAGCTCTGCAGACTCAACCATCTGTTCTACCTCATACTCAGACGGGCAGCTGGAGATTTGGGAGCTGTGAGGAAGCAAGTGCGATTGGGGTGACACCTTTGAGGACTGGAGTATTTGTGATGTTGAAGTTGATGTGGAGGAGAGCCCACTGAAAGGAGCACTTGATATCCGTTGAAGCACCTGCTGTTTTTGTGCCTCATCTGGAATTTGTAGCGATTGGCGTGGCCGTAAGAAAGGGATCTTATCACATTGTCCGCTAAAAGAAGTAGACATTTTAGTTTGGCTGGAAGATGGTCTTTCTTCTGCAGATGTTACTCTTGCTTTAACACCTACCCCACGGACACAACCTTTTTTCCCCTTCCCAACACTCCTATTCCCCTTTCCACCAGCAGCAGGCTTTTTCCACTCATTTTGGTGGTTAACTAATTAACAACTCTGGAGTTGTTTGCACAAAAAAACAATGGATGGGAACCGAGCAGAGCTGAGTGGCCAAACTGTGGTATTAGGCCAAAACTATTGGCTGGGTTAGATGCAGAAAAAAATTATATTCAATTTGCAACCTGATGGAGGTCAGTATAGATGGACTAATAGAGAAAGTCCCACACACTGCTAGAAGGCCAAATATTTTTTCAGAGCTAGATGCAGATAAAAATTATTTTTAATTTGCAACCTGATGGAGGTCAGTATAGATGGACTAATAGAGAAAGTCCCACACACTGCTAGAAGGCCAAATATTTTTTCAGAGCTAGATGCAGATAAAAATTATTTTTAATTTGCAACCTGATGGAGGTCAGTATAGATGGACTAATAGAGAAAGTCCCACACACTGCTAGAAGGCCAAATATTTTTTCAGAGGTAGATGCAGAAAAAAATATATTCAGTTTGCAACCTGATGGAGGTCTGTATAGATGGATTAATAGAACAAGTCCCACACACAGCTAGAAGCCCAATATTTTTTCAGAGGTAGATGCAGAAAAAAATATATTCAGTTTGCAACCTGATGGAGGTCAGTATAGATGGACTAAAACAACAAGTCCCACACACAGCTAGAAGCCCAATATTTTTTCAGAGGTAGATGCAGAAAAAAATATATTCAGTTTGCAACCTGATGGAGGTCTGTATAGATGGACTAATACAACAAGTCCCACACACAGCTAGAAGCCCAATATTTTTTCAGAGGTAGATGCAGAAAAAAATATATTCAGTTTGCAACCTGATGGAGGTCAGTATAGATGGACTAATACAACAAGTCCCACACACAGCTAGAAGCCCAATATTTTTTCAGAGGTAGATGCAGAAAAAAATATATTCAGTTTGCAACCTGATGGAGGTCTGTATAGATAGATTAATAGAACAAGTCCCACACACAGCTAGAAGCCCAATATTTTTTCAGAGGTAGATGAAGAATAAAATATATGCAGTTTGCAACCTGATGGAGGTCAGTATAGATGGACTAATACAACAAGTCCCACACACAGCTAGAAGCCCAATATTTTTTCAGAGCTAGATGCAGAAAAAAATTATATTCAAATTGCAACCTGATGGAGGTCAGTATAGATGGACTAATAGAATGATGCTATGCCCAAAAGATTTTACTTCACTAGGTGCAGTAAAAAAATTGGTATTCTATACACAGGTGGTATATCTTGCAACACAGATAGGCTACTCCACTGACTAACACACTCTGCAATAGGCCAAAAAGGATTAGCTTTGCTAGATTCAGCCAAATGCTGTGAAAAAAACTTGCACAGCACTGGCACAGACCTGCCTGGCAAAAACTGATAGGAACTGATGTAACCTAGTCCTGAAAAGGACTCCAATTACAATTAGTCTTTACTCCCACAATCTATCTATTTAAGAGCACAGACCTGCCTGATAAAAGTCGTAGGAAATGCTGTAACCTAGTCCTTAAAAGGACTGCAATCACAACTATTCCCTACTCCCAAGCTATCTGTAGATTTGTGCGAAAATTGTCTTGAAATTAACAAGGTATAGCGCACACAGCAACAGCGGTGCCGTCTAACACGCAGCTGCAGCAGTGAGAAAATGGTGGCGACGGGGAAAATGGCTTGGTCTTATAGGGCAAGGACATGTGACATACACTGCCAATGACACATGCCCTTGCTTGTGTGAAAAAAAGCACTTCGCTCCGTGTGTGCGCTGCTGATAGGCTGACAGATTGCACCTCCCCACTGTAAATGCGGGAAAGAGAAAAAAAAAATGGAGATCTTCATTGTTCCTGCAGAGATCCATCCCCTGCCCCTCCCCCCACCCCGCTGTACACTCAAACTGCGTATTTACATTAATTTTCATCATCACTGAGAAAAAATCCAGTTATGATTTTGGTGCACGAACAGTTATCGAACATAACCTCGAACAGCCGAATTTTTCTCAAATTGTTCGTGTTCGCCGAACGGCTCGAACACCGCCCAAAACAGCTCGAATTTGAGATTGGCGAACAGTTCGAGTAGAACAACGCTCATCTCTAGCCATGACAATAAACAAGTCACAAGGTCAAACTCTACACCGTGTTGGCATATATTTACAGGAGCCCGTTTTTGGTCATGGACAACTCTATGTTGCATTTTCAAGAGTTAAAATGAGATCCAATGTCAAGGTGCAAGTTTTGGATACCCATTTACAAGGAAAGTTGCTTACAGATAGTCCAAAAGTATTCACCAAAAATGTCGTGTACAAAAATATTTTAGGTTGATATTGTTAAGAAATATATTCTAGGGTCGTACTTCTTTTGTCCGATGATTTATTTTAAAATATAGTTACATATTCATGGAATAGTTTATATATTTCGATCATCTGTTTAATAATTTTGTTCAGTTGTATTAAGTTCTATAAGCAATAATATTTAATAATAAAGTATTATTTTACACAGAAAATTCTGTGTATTCATTGTATCATTCTTAAATCTTCATAGCGGCATCTGCAGCATGTGATACTAAAGTAAATGCAGATTTGTGCCTCTCCACTAGAGATGAGCGGTGTTCGACTTGAACTGTTCGCCAATCTCAAATTCGAGCTGTTTTGGGCGGTGTTCGAGTTGTTCGACGAACCCGAACGATTTGCAAAAAATTCGGCTGTTCGAGGTTATGTTCGATAACTGTTCGTGCACCAAAAGCGTGTCCTGCATGTCTGGCGCTATTTAGAGCACCAATCATGCAGGGATTGTCTGCCACTCACTGTAATGCCACAGCCATGGTGGTTGTGGCATTACAGTGATTGCCCAAATCGATGGGAACAGTGCCAACAGTGAAACATGAAAAGCCGGCAATTCAGCAGCGGCATACACCTGTACCCGACAATTTAAAACCGAAAGAATAGAGCTTCACACATAGATTAGATAGATATAAACATGTCAGCCACATATATACGAAGTACAGTGAAAGTGCTGCTTACTGTACTTGTCATTTAGCGTAAAGGATTTATCAAAAAAAATAATAGTGTTTTCATGCACCGTCTCTTTAAAAAAGCCGGCCGGCAATTCAGCAGCGGTACCCGACAATTTAGAATAGAAGGAATAGAGAATCATACATAGATTAGATAGATAGAAATATGTCAGTCACATATATAAGAAGTGCAGTGACAGTGTTGATTACTGTACTTGTCATTTAGTGTAAAGGATTTATTTAAAAAAATAATAGTGTTTTCATGCACCGTCTCTTTAAAAAAGCCGGCCGGCAATTCAGCATCTGTACCCGACAATTTATAACAGACAGAATAGAGCTTCACACATAGATTAGATAGATAGAAACATGTCAGTCACATATATATGAAGTACAGTGCCCCCAGCTGAATACATAGCCTTTACTAGCTATTAAAATGGGGGACCCCCCAAAAGAAATGACGTGGGGTCCCCCCTAATTTAATAGCTAGCAAAGGCTAGGCAGACAGCTGGGGGCTGATATTAATAGCCCAGGAAGGGAGCCATGAATATTGGCCCCCTCCCAGGCTAGAAACATCAGCCGTCAGCCGGCCCAGAAATGGCGCATTCATAGGATGCGCCAATTCTGGCACTTAACCTCGCTCTTCCACGCTGCCCTGGTGCGGTGGCAGGGGGTAATAGGGTTGGGGTTGATGTCAGCTTATAATGCCAGCTGACATCAAGCCCAGGTTAGTAATGGAGAGGCGTCTATAAGACACCCCCATTACTAACCCCATAGTCAAAGTTAAAAAAAACACAAACACCCAGAATAAAGTCCTTTAATTGAAATAAAGACACAATCCTTTATTGTTCTAAATTAAACCATACTTACCGTCACGCCCATTCCAGCTGAAGCCAATGATCTCCTGCAATAAAAGAAAAATAATAAAGCAACCTCATCCTTACCTTTCCATGGTTCCCACGACAGCTTCAGCTCTGCTACATCGAGATGACAGGCTGGACCGCAGCAGAACGCTGCCATCCAGCCTCTCATCCCGCAGACACTGAGAAGCGCAGGCTTGCTTGCGCTGCTCAGCGTCTCTCTGTGACGACATCCAGATGAGCCGAGTTCATGTCCAATGAACTCGGCTCACCTCATGCATGTCACTGACAGCGTGGGAAAATTCTCAAGCTGAAGCGGTGAGTGCAGGAGAATTCTCCCACGCTGTCAGTGACGTGCAGGAGGTGAGCTGAGTTCATTGGACATGAGCTCACCTTATGCACGTCACTGACAGCGTGGGAGAATTCTCCTGCACTCAGCGCTTCAGCGTGAGAATTCTCCCGCTGAAGCGCTGAGTGCAGGAGAATTTTCCCACGCTGTCAGTGACGTGCATAAGGTGAGCTCATGTCCAATGAACTCAGCTCACCTCCTGCACGTCACTGACAGCGTGGGAGAATTCTCCTGCACTCAGCGCTTCAGTGTGAGAATTCTCCCACGCTGAAGCGCTGAGTGCAGGAGAATTTTCCCACGCTGTCAGTGACGTGCATGAGGTGAGCCGAGTTCATTGGACATTAACTCGGCTCATCTGGATGCCCTCACAGAGAGACACTGTGGAGCGCAAGCAAGCCTGCGCTTCTCAGTGTCTGCGGGATGACAGGCTGGATGGCAGCGTTCTGCTGCGGTCCAGCCTGTCATCTCGATGTAGCAGAGCTGAAGCTGTCGTGGGAACCATGGAAAGGTAAGGATGAGGTTGCTTTATTATTTTTCTTTTATTGCAGGAGATCGTTGGCTTCAGCTGGAATGGGCGTGATGGTAAGTATGGTTTAATTTAGAACAATAAAGGATTGTGTCTTTATTTCAATTAAAGGACTTTATTCTGGGTGTTTGTGTTTTTTTTAACTTTGACTATGGGGTTAGTAATGGGGGTGTCTTATAGACGCCTCTCCATTACTAACCTGGGCTTGATGTCAGCTGGCATTATAAGCTGACATCAACCCCAACCCTATTACCCCCTGCCACCGCACCAGGGCAGCGTGGAAGAGCGAGGCTAAGTGCCAGAATTGGCGCATCCTATGAATGCGCCATTTCTGGGGCGGCTGACGGCTGGTGTTTCTAGCCTGGGAGGGGGCCAATATTCATGGCTCCCTTCCTGGGCTATTAATATCAGCCCCCAGCTGTCTGCCTAGCCTTTGCTAGCTATTAAATTAGGGGGGACCCCACGTCATTTTTTTGGGGGGGTCCCCCATTTTAATAGCTAGTAAAGGCTATGTATTCAGCTGGGGGCTGATATTAGTAGCCTGGGAAGCTCCGTGGGTATTACCCCCTTCCCAGGCTTCAAACATCTGCCCCAGCCGTCTGCTTAACCTCCGCTAGAGCCTAAAATTAAGGGGAACCCCACGCCAATTTTTTTAATAATAAATCCTTTATTTTAATACTAAATGACAAGTACAGTAACCAACACTATCACTGTACTTCATATATATGTGACTGACATGTTTCTATCTATCTAATCTATGTGTGATGCTCTATCTTTCTGTTCTAAATTGTCGGGTACCGCTGCTGAATTGCCGGCCGGCTTTTTTAAAGAGACAGTGCATGAAAACACTATTATTTTTTTAAATAAATCCTTTACACTAAATGACAAGTACAGTAAGCAACACTATCACTGTACTTATTATATATGTGACTGACATGTTTCTATCTATCTAATCTATGTGTGAAGCTCTATTCTTTCTGTTCTAAATTGTCGGGTACAGATGCTGAATTGCCGGCCGGCTTTTTTAAAGAGACGGTGCATGAAAACACTAATATTTTTTTTAATAAATCCTTTACACTAAATGACAAGTGCAGTAACCAACACTGTCACTGTTCTTCTTATATGTGTGACTGACATGTTTCTATCTATCTAATCTATGTGTGATGCTCTATTCCTTCTTGTCTAAATTGTCGGGTACCGGTGTATGCCGCTGCTGAATTTGCCGGCCGGCTTTTTTAAAGAGAGTGTCTTCTGAGCAGTTTGTCAGCTTTTGGACACCTTTGCAGGTGTTTTCTATGTGTTTCTATGTGTTTTTGTTTGCCTGCCATTGGTTTTAACGGTGTTCGACGGTGTTCTAAGGTGTTCGACGAACAGTTCGACGAACAGTTCCTCGAACATCCCGGTGTTCGACGAACCGAACCGAACCCGAACACTACGGGGGTGGCTCAACACTACTCTCCACGCACTTAGTCCCGGCGTGGAAATCAGCGAATCTACAGACAGCAGCAACTCAGGGCAGTGTCTGAGAACGCGTGCTGTGCCTCACATCCTGCGAGGAGCTGCTGAAAACAGAACAGACAGCGCTGGATCAGAGTAAAGGAAACAAGGTGAGTATTAGGGTTTAGTTTTTTAACTGTGCTGTGGAGATGGGGGAATGAGTAGGTCATAAAAAACCAGGATAAGGGGGCCATACAAGCTAGGATGAGGAAGCCATACAATCCAAGATAAGTCAGCCATACAAACCAGGATCAGGGGAATGACGGAGCCATACAAACCACAATTACAGAATGAAGAAGCCATACATACCAGCATATGGAAATTTAACAGTAGGTGCTGCATTTCCCACCCTAGGCTTATCCTCAAGTCAATAAATTGTCCCTTTTTTTGTTGAAAAATTATGGGTCTCGGCTTATACTCGGGTGACCGCACACAGGCAGCATGTACCCCCGCCTGAAGCTGGCTCTTGCTTCCGCTTATGTCACGACTATTTGCACCTGCAGCCAAGGAGTCTCCTGTTTCGCATTCCACGGTGAGTGATGGGCTGTGGCCGGAGTTATCCCACATCCCGTCACAACCGGCATTCACCGCACAAGCATACATTGACAGAGTGCGCGGTGGATGCTGAGTGTGACACGATGGAGGATAAGCCCAGCCACAGCCCGTCATTCACTGTGGTATGCAGAACAGCAGACCCCTGGCTGCAGCCGCAAATAGTCGTGATGTAAGCGGAAGCAAGATCCGGCTGCAGGCGGGAGAATTACATGCTGGCTGTGCGTCGTCAGCGATGTTGTCACAAGCTGGATTGACAACATGAAAAAATGACAAAATTCATTAGGGGCACCGAGGGGATACATTGTGAAGTTAATTTAAAGTAGTGCACAACCCATTTAAACACTGCTTCGCTGCTTAGTCGCGCCCGGTCGGCCGCATGCATATTCTAGAATACCCGATGCATTAGAATCGGGCCAACATCTAGTATATACAGTACAGACCAAAAGTTTGGACACACCTTCTCATTTAAAGATTTTTTTGTATTTTCATAACTATGAAAATTGTACATTCACACTGAAGGCATCAAAACTATGAATTAACACATGTGGAATTATATACTTAACAAAAAAGTGTGAAACAGCTGAAAATATGTCTTATATTCTAGGTTCTTCAAAGTAGCCACCTTTTGCTTTGATGACTGCTTTGCACACTCTTGGCATTCTATTGATGAGCTTCAAGAGGTAGTCACCGGAAATGGTCTTCCAACAATCTTGAAGGAAAACCAGAGATGCTTAGCACTTGTTGGCCCTTTTGCCTTTACTCTGCGGTCCAGCTTACCCCAAATCATCTTGATTGGGTTCAGGTCTGGTGACTGTGGAGGCCAGGTCATCTGGCGTAGCACCCCATCACTCTCCTTCTTGGTCAAATATCCCTTACACAGCCTGGAGGTGTGTTTGGGGTCATTGTCCTGTTGAAAAATAAATGATGGTCCAACTAAACGCAAACCGGATGGAATAGCATGCCGCTGCAAGGTGCTGTGGTAGCCATGCTGGTTCAGTATGCCTTCAATTTTGAATAAATCCCCAATAGTGTCACCAGCAAAGCACCCCCACACCATCACACCTCCTCCTCCATGCTTCACGGTGGGAACCAGGCATGTAGAGTCCATCCGTTCACCTTTTCTGTGTCGCACAAAAACACGGTGGTTGGAACCAAAGATCTCAAATTTGGACTCATCAGACCAAAGCACAGATTTCCACTGGTCTAATGTCCATTCCTTGTGTTCTTTAGCCCAAACAAGTCTCTTCTGCTTGTTGCCTGTCCTTAGCAGTGGTTTCCTAGCAGCTATTTTACCATAAAGGCCTGCTGCACAAAGTCTCCTCTTAACAGTTGTTGAAGAGATGTGTCTGCTGCTAGAACTCTGTGTGGCATTGACCTGGTCTCTAATCTGAGCTACTGTTAACCTGCGATTTCTGAGGCTGGTGACTCGGATAAACTTATCCTCAGAAGCAGAGGTGACTCTTGGTCTTCCTTTCCTGGGGGAGGTCCTCATGTGAGCCAGTTTCTTTGTAGCGCTTCATGGCTTTTGCAACTGCACTTGGGGACACTTTCAAAGTTTTCCCAATTTTTCAGACTGACTGACCTTCATTTCTTAAAGTAATGATGGCCACTCGTTTTTCTTTACTTAGCTGCCTTTTTCTTGCCATAATACAAATTCTAACAGTCTATTCAGTAGGACTATCAGCTGTGTATCCACCAGACTTCTGCACAACACAACTGATGGTCCCAACCCCATTTATAAGGCAAGAAATCCCACTTATTAAATCTGACAGGGCACACCTGTGAAGTGAAAACCATTTCCGGTGACTACCTCATGAAGCTCATCAAGAGAATGCCAAGAGTGTGCAAAGCAGTCATCAAAGCAAAAGGTGGCTACTTTGAAGAACCTAGAATATAAGACATATTTTCAGTTGTTTCACACTTTTTAGTTAAGCATATAATTCCACATGTGTTAATTCATAGTTTTGATGCCTTCAGTGTGAATGTACAATTTTCATAGTCATGAAAATACAGAAAAATCTTTAAATGAGAAAGTGTGTCCAAACTTTTGGTCTGTACTGTATATATGTGTCATGTGAAATGTGAACTATGTACTGTGGATTTTGTGTATATTGTGAATAGACTTTGATATGGTAGTGAACAGCATAGGGTAAGATATAGATTGGAATCTAGGACATAAGATAAGGACAATAAGGTTAGCACATGCTGTTATAGGATAGTAACTGTAAGTAGCTGAAGGTATAGGATAAGATACAGTTAACGTTTGGGACTAGCCCACAGTGGGAGGTGGTTAGTGATCGTGAAAAGCAGGCACTTCCTGATAGTTAGTCCCTGCAATGTCCAGAACTCAGGGCTCGATACTGGCACTATGAAGAGTGCCTTATCCTCTGGCATGCAAGGGACAAAATGAGAAAGTAAAGGATCCCAAGTGGACTGCTGGACTGGATTGGATATCCCAGGGGTTGAGTGAGCCAGTGAATGTGGGGATAGTCCAGGAGGAGTGCATAGCAATGCTGAGGGTGTGCTGTGATGGGAAACAAGGAACGGGAAGTGTGGTGCACAATACTGCATGTTACAATATGATGAACTGGAACTGTGCAGTACACTTTTGGCTGTTGAAACAAACTGGGTGTCTCTTGATCTATGTTTGGTTGCTCATGAAGATGGAGGCCTGGAGACAGCGAAGGTTTGATCATGATTTTCCTGTAAAGTGTCGAGGTGTTATTGAGTAGCAGCTTGATCATGACTACCGCTTGCAGTCATTTTACAGGTTGTCAAGAGATCCGGGGTAAGATACCAAGATAGTTCCAGGAAGGTAGCAGATCAAGACAGAAGGCAAGGCAAAGGAATGGTCAAAGGCAAGGTCCAAGGTCGGGCAATAGAGATCAAATAGAGGAACGCAGAGTTCAGAGCAAGCACACATCGCTTGAGCTAAGCTATAACTGGCATTAATTGGAGGCAGAGAGCTAGCTAAATAGCCAAGTAATCACTCAAAAAGGAGACATATTGTGGATGCCCCAGCACCCCTGGCCTTAATTGGACAGCTGAACTGTCACTCAACACACTGACGCACTGTTGAAACTGGGATACCAAGGTCTTTGGAGATGGCCTTATACCCTTTGGAAGTCTAGTGTTTGCTAATAATAGCAGTTTTAATGTCCTCAGACAGCTCCTTTGTCTCCACCATTGTGACAAAGGAACAGGGCCTACCATGTGGCTTTTTAAAACAGTAAAGTCATCATTCATTGGCTAATTCGTGTCACATGGGCACTTAGAATTAATCACAGATGAATCACTTTTGTGATTTACCACAGGCAAGTCAAAATGTGGTTCTATACTAAATTAATGTAAAGGGTGCCAATACCAGTGTCACAGCAAGCTTTAGGTTTTTCTATTTTTCCATTGTTTTTGGTTTCTAATAATTGTTTATCATTTGCTCTTTTGTATTTAACACGAGTGCTCTATACAAAAAAACTGTTTCACTTGATTCATTTTTTTTCAGGAAATATTCCACATTATGTTCTTAATCTTCATGGGTGACATTAACGATGAGCAGGACTGTATGTCCTGTATGAGTGCTCCAAGTGTCAGAGAACTAAATTTCATTGATGGTATGAAAATGTACTACATGTATAAAACCATGTTTATAAAACCTTTTCACACAAGTATGTACAGTACTACATAATAGAGAGTTTTTGTTTCTATACAACAGAAGTTGTTTAGAGAATGTGTCATCAGAAAATGACCCATTGTTTATATCAAGTTTTTTGTTAAATGTACGTTGTCTAAATTTTTCTCAGTTGTCCATATCATTATAATACAAAGAATAGGAATCTTGCAGTGTTTACAATGGTGACTTAGACTAAACTTCTACTTCTTATTTTGTACAAATGGGTTTCAGCTGTCTCTTTGTCATCATAGACAGGATTATAATAACATGTAAAACCTCTATATACAATGGATAACAAAGACTCCACCATGCTCAACAAATGATGGTCACAGCTCATCACCCTTTCGTCCTCTCCTTTACAATGGCCTTTGCTTAGATCAAAGCTTGCTAAGAAATCTCTTCTGTAAAAGTCAATAAATCAAAGGCAGTCTATGAGGCTTAATAGTGAATCATATGAAAATGGAAAGATTTATGATATTTTTAAATATAGATCTTGGTATTAAAAAAAAACTAAAAATAAACATTATTAAACATTATCAAAAATGTTTAAAAATTACATTTAACGTAAAAACCTAATTTAACCCTCCGTCACATACAATATCCGTTCTAACGAGTTCACATACAATGTGACTGTCAGGCGCAGGCTAGAAAAATACCTATAATATCTAATGTTTGCAATTTCAGTGCTCTAAAAGTGATCAGTGACCTTCATAGAGATGTAATAAAAGAGACTACACATAATCAGGTGCAAAAAAAAAACATTTACTTAACATAAAACTAATAACTCTGAAATACAAACATTTCAAAACTCCCGCCAAATAGTCCCCAGTTCGACTCTGTCAAAAAACTCTACAAAGAAAATTTATGGAAACAATCTTAATTTTAAGGTACCTTAAGTACTATTAAACACATATTCAATCAGAATTAGATCCTGAAGTTTCCCCAGAAAAATTACACTTGCAGAGCAAAGAGCAAGAATTACACATCATTTTTGCATGTGTCAGGCAGATTGCATTATGACATTTGTGACATTCATAATTAGAAAGCCTTCTGATTCCGCTTTCCGTGGTGCAGGTGGTGCATCACCTTCTTTTGGGAGGTGGTGCAGGTGGTGAATTTTCACTATCATCTTCTGGGCGGAATCTTTTGAGCTGAACTTGAAGGCGAGAGGGGATACCGTTTGTTTTCATACTTCTCCTGCTTAGCTCTCCAAGCACTAGTTCATGGGCCAATTTTTTCAGATAGAATCGTCTACGGAGTGGTTCAAGCTTGTTTTCAAGGTAAATGACTTGTGAATTTATACCACCCAAATGGAATATATTGACGAAAGGCACATTTACCACGAAAACCAGGGAGCATTTCGTCAATAGTGAGATTCTCCCCAGAGCAATAGCTTTTTTTACAGTTTTCAACAAATTTTTGGAATATATCACGAATTGGAGCAAGTCGGTCATGTGTTTTACATTCGGTTCGGGTAGTTCTGTCGTCAAACCGAAGGCAACGAATTAGAAGCTTGAATCTGTTTATGGACATAACAAAGCCAAATTTTTCAACTCCATCCCCATCTTTACTCCAAAGTTCCTCCAAACTTTGTCTATTTGCCCTATAAGCTCCTGCAAGGTATAATAACCAAAAAAAAGCACGCAGTTCTATTTCATCGGTGGCCTTGATGGTTCTGTTGCAGATGAACTTGTCCTTTATAATGTCTATATATTGGTTGGTATATGTGACAATAGAGTCCAGAATGTCATCTGTGAATAAACTATTCCAGCATTCAACTGCAGTTTTTGCATTACTTGCAGTTCCTATAACTGCAGGAAGGTGAGTAATAATGTTTTGAGGTTCCCTACGTTTTTTCTGGAGTGGCTTCTTGTTCCATTGGGTTTTTTTATCTTTTCCCATATAATAAGATTCTACATATTCATCCTCATCACTGTCACCATCTTGCTCTGTTTCAGAATCCACTTCACATACTTCCACCTCATCATGAGAATCAATCTCACTTTCCTCTCCTAAATCCTCATTCAGTGTGGGGTCTGCATCATCTAACAGCATGTTTGTTATTTCCTCAACATCAAGGTTTTTTGATAAATTGTACATTTTCCTCTCCATTTCAGCAGATAATCTGAAGAAAGAGAAGGAATATGTGTTAGGGAACTACTGTATATGCCTGAGCAGCACACTTTCTTTTTTAATCTGCCTTATTTCTATGAAATATCCTCACACTTTGTGCTATACATTCATAAAACAAGCTAAATAAACAATTGTGATGAATAAAAACATAAAATACCAACCTTATTGAGTGTGACGTGTTCACATACAATGAGCCTGAGAGATTAGCGCAGTTATATCTGTCCTCCTGAAGCTCTGCAATCCAACTGTGGTATGAGGTTTCACAGAGCGGCTAGAGACAGGAGACTACCTGGAGGGAGGGGATCTCCTCACAATCTGGTGAGGAAGGAGAAATGAAAGTAAAAGAGATGTGCCTGTCAGGCCTATTGTATGTGACGGAGGGTTAAATAAAATGGGTCATTTCTAATAACACATTCAAACGCAATGTGATTTTGCTTCATTCTTCCCTCTATCTGAATCATTTAGGCTCTTTAATACAGACCAGTATAATCAATACAATTTACTGCAGTATAAATGGAAAAAAAGATCAGCAATGAATCATAGCATTTCATTTATTTTTATTATGCATTGCTTATATAGCACCATAATATTCCGCAGCGTTTTACATACATTGTGAGTGATGTCAATGTAAATTCCCTATCTGTATGTCTTTGAAGTGTGGGAGGAAACCCACACAAACATGGTGAAAACATGCAAACTCCTTGCAGGTATCGTCCTTGGTGGGATTTGAAGCCAGGACCCCAGTGCTGCAAGGCTGCAGTGCTAACCACTGAGCTACTGTGATCCTGATTGATCATGGTCTTGTAAAAATGTTATAGTAATACCACAGAATGCAGGGGAGCTTATCATTACCAATATCAATTTCATTACAAAGACCTATGCATTTACACATAAACTTTGCAGCAAAAAAAAATGATATGGGAATTTATTAATGGGGATTAAAAATGTGAAATTACTGTACACCTAACACATTGATCAAAGGGGGTAATACTGTATATGGGACTAGGTGACCATGTAATAAAATATATGTGGGATGCACAAAACAAAAATTGCAGAGAAGTATTGGTGAACATATGAATAATGTTTTTAAAAAATCATCTGATCACCCGTTCTCAAATCACTATGAAACATGGAGGTAAATTTGTCGGGTCAGAGATATTGGCAATACAGTCGGGTAGAACCCATTTGAGGAGAGATGACTATATAAAAAGTAAGTCCTGGGCAGAAAGCAAATGGAGTTTTGAATTGGGTACACTGAAACCTCGTGGGTTAAATACTAATATAGAACTCTTTGCCTTTTGTCGTTTTAATAAATGGTATATTTAATTATTAGTTATAGGAATATGGGTATTTAGATGTAGTGTAATACAGTGTCAGTTAAGTGTAAGTGTTGACACCTGTTTCTAATAGCTACTTGCAAAGAGGAAACGTTTTAAAATGGAGAAGGGAGCCATTGCACATGACATCCCTGACGAAGGAGCTAGAAGTTATCTGAAACGTGTAGGATTTGAACGTGTGTTGATCCATGTTGGACATCATAGTATTATGTTTGCTATGACGTCATGACTGGCAACCCACAGTTCCATTTTTGCAGACCGACTTACTGGTTAGTAGCCGCCAGCCAAAGCACTATCTGAGAAGCAGCCTGCTTTTTCTATTGGGATTATACAGAATTAAACAAATTGTGGATGTTGCCATTTACATGGAACATTTGAATTCTCAGACTAGCTGCACCTTAAAGGGAACCTGCTACCAGGTTTTTTTCTCTGCATCATCTACACAGTGTTTCCCATCGTGCTCCTGCGCATTTCTACTTCTCTTTTCCCGGCTGAGGGCAGAGCAAAATACTGTTCAGCGCATGCGCTGAGAAAGGCCAAAAGAGTGCTGGCGCATAAGCAGTACAGTAATTTGTTCTGCCCTCAGCATGGCAAAGAGAAGCACCACTGCGCAGCAGCGCAATGGGGAACACTGAGGATGACATAGGACACGTCATCCACACGATACGGAGAAGGACAGCATCGCAAGAAGACGCCTATATCCAGCATTCCAGAATGCCGTAACACAGGGCTGAAAGGTGGTGACCATAAGTTATATGGGAGAAACCTGCTGACAGGTTCCCTTTAACAGGTTGGTGTATACACTTAGTATTCCTATTTAAGGCTGGACATGATATTACACAATTTAATGTATTTGAACTTTTAGATTGTTTACAGTGTATCTGGTTGCTTTATGTAATAGTTATATTAAATGTGAAATAGATAGTAAATGAGTATTATTGCATTATAAACCTGTGGGGATCAGGAATACTATTCTGCAGCAGGTGATTTTTTTTAGTATCTATTGTTCTTATTAGTAAGCACCAGTGGTATTTTGTAGTTTTAATAATTAAATTAAAGTGAAAGTAAAATATCTGGCCATGTGCTACTGTAGCGTTTTTGTAGCTTTTTTGCGGCGTTTTTACGGCTGCGAAAACGCTTGTAAAACCGTCTGCCATGCAAAGCAATGTGAATTTGGATGTATTGTGCGCATGATGCGCTAATTAGCGAGCCGAATTCACATTGGGTTGCAAAACGCAGCATGACCATTTCTACCCCGATTACACTGAAAATTTGCGGCCATTGAGGAACATCAAGCTCGCAGGTATATGTGGATTTGCTGCGTTTCAATTAAATTCAATGGCCGCGAATTTGCAACTTAATCGCGGTGCGTGTGGTACCCAGGATTAAGAGGAGACTACAACTCGGCTACCACGTGATGAAAAAATGAAATAAAAAGTTAAAAATAAAAAAAAATCTGTATACTCACTTCTCCAGTCTCCTCCCAGCGGTCCCGCGGTGTACTGGCAGGACCTGCGTTGACGCCATTTAGTCAGCTGATGGTCATGCGACCGCTGACGTCAGAGGGACGCCGAAGAGAGAGGATCGCCGCCGGGAGGAGACTGGAGAGGTGAGTATACAGGTTTTTTTATTTTTAACTTTTTAATTCTTTTTTTTTTTTTTTTACCATAGATGCAACATTTAAAGCATCTAAGTTGGTCACACAATATAAATCCATGCCGGTTGCATGGATTTATATTGTGTGGCCAACTTGTCAAGCACTTTCCAAGTGATGCTCAAAATCGCTTGGAAAAGTGCTTGAAAAAATGCATGCGAAAATGCATGTAAAAACGCTGAAAAAATGCTTCTCTCTGGCAGAGAGAGGCAAAAACGCTCTGCATCAAATCTGCTATGTGGACACATAGCCTTAGAGAGATATTTTGCTGAATGCAATCACATATTGGGTTGCTTTCAGAAATGGAGTACTATAGTAAACAAAATCATTGACTAATGCCTTAAAAAAACCTTAATGCATGGTATATGAAGTGGGCTGTTACATAGCCGGTACCAGCAGCCAATACAGGAAGCTCTGAATGCTGCTGTTCACACACACACTTCCATATGCCCCCTGTGATGCTTTACCATGGCACACTGGGGGCTTGTGTGTGAAAAAACACAGCATATTACAATTCAAGCAAAGTATATGTCATAGAGAAAGATCAAAAAATCATAAAAACATCTCCAGAGAGGAGACATATCACCTTCACATTGAACATATGGGATTAATTATAGCTGGAGAAGAGAGAAACTAAATATAACTGAGGAAATGAGAAAGAGCTGACACTTCAACCTTCATTGAAGTAGGGACCTCCTGCAGTGACCAGGTAATTACAACCGGAGATTTGCTCTGAGAGCCAGTCACTAAGACTGGGATCCATTTATGCAAAGGCAGGGAAGTGCACTTCCCCGGCCAGAGCTTCCTCTGATCAAAGCACTGTTCTGATACATTTTGGAGCCAGTAGTTAGGGATGAATATTGGGGTTTGCATTGATCCGATATTTATGCGAGATACATTTTCAGCGTCGTAGCAAAGGGAAAAATGTAATGCATTCACTCACTTAAGGCCCTTCTAACTCCTCCAACTTAATATTGGTCCGATAAATAGTGCTATCCATGCCATGTTTCCCATCTATAGACAGGTAAAATTGCGATAAGAAACATGACGACAATATCTACTGCCAGGGACCACCAGGGGCGGAGATATCCTGAAAGTTGGGTATCTCAAAATCTGCTAAAAGACCTAGCACATCCCACAACCAGCCCCCATATGAGCTCACCAAGGGGAAGTATATGGGTGTAACATTGATCTAATAAAAATCATAGGTTTGGTGTCTGTCATTGTTCATTCTGGAAGACATAGTTTGCTGTGAGAGTGTTTCACTTTCCTAATCAAATTGCTTCCCTTTCTAAAGATAAGAGCCATTGCTGCAACTTCAGCTTTAGTTTAGTAATTTTCTTTTGTTATTCCTTTTTATTTTATGTAATTGTGTGTACCATATTGCTTTGTTTCCATTTTGTATCATCTTTGTATATTTTTATAATCACTGCCTCTCATTCTGGATTAAATATATAAAATATAATAGCTCTGTTCCTCTGGCTCTGTAAACCACACCCCTAAAGCCATATGCTACCTGTAATGTATGTCCAATCGGACTTTATAAATGATTGGTGGTGGCAGCTAGTAGTTCCCTTTGTTATTGTGGAGTTAGCAGTGACCGTACAAAGGAATATATATATTCAATGAGCTGGAATCGGAGGTGTATATACTATACACACACTGTAAGTTCCCAAATAACCGGTCTAGTAGTGGAAGCAGCCACAGCCTCGTCCATCACTTGTCATTCAATTGTGTAATTGTCCTGACAATTGGAGGCAGAGTTGCATCCCCTGAAAAACTAGTGGCAGCGGAAGGATCTGCGTGACCTGTCAGGTGCTATCCATGACATATTGGTGGCAGTGGTGAGATCTGCGTGACGCCCCTCCCCCGTTGAACTGTTATCTTTGACAGTATATAAGATGTATAAAAAAAATTCTCAGTGGCTTACGTTGCATTTTTTAAATCCACAGCATGTCAATTTCTCTACCAGTATATAGTCATGGCCAAAAGTGTTGGCACCCTTGAAATTGTGTGTGCTTTCACCTTGATTATGCCAACTTGAACTGGTAACATCAGTTCCTCCATTAATTGCTTCACCAGCTCTGCATGTTTAATGGGCTTACCAGCTAATGTAAGAAATGCTCTGCTTCTCCAGGTAGGGCCATCCATAATTCGAATCTGTATAAATGTTAGCAACTTTACCTGCAGCAGCTCTACACGCCTCAGTGCGTGAACTCAACTCTGCCTTCTGCGCTGACATTTGAGGAGGAAACGGTTCAGCTCGGATTACCTCATGTGAGATTACTACTGCATATCCAGTGTAGAATCGCCCATCTTGGTGGAATCTGGAGCCATCTACAAAAAACTCAAAATCTTCATTAGGAACAGGTTTATCATGAACATGTGCAAAACCCACTGTCTCTTGACTCATCAGTTCTATGCAATCATGTTCGTGTGTCATGTCAAAGTACTCTTCCTCACTTGCTAACACGGTCACCAATTCACTGTCAATACCACGTCAGGAAATATGATTGGCACTCTAGGCTGGTTTGGGTGCTTCTTTTGATAGGGAATATTATTCTACAATGTACTTCAAAGAAATCAAGGAACTCAGAAATTTAATTGAAGAAAAATGAAATAGTATTATTGAAATATCTATAGCATATATTGCTCCACATGTAGCATAATGGCCAACGTTTTGGTCCTAATTGGAACTTGATTATGGCCTTAGGAGAAACAAAAACACAGAAATATGTGTTCATTTCAAACATTTTGTGCAAAAGTTTTAGACAGTTGTAGACAAGAAGTGGCAATAGTGAAGCATGGTGGAAGTACCATGCAAATTTAGGGCTACATTTCAGCAAATGGAGTTGGGGATTTGATCAAGATTAATGGGGTCATAAATTATGAGAAAATATAGTCAAATACTTCTCTATCATGCAATGCCATCAGGAAGGTGCCTGATTGGCTCCAAATTTATACTACAGCAGAATACTGACCCCAAACATAAAGCCAATGTCATTAATCTAGATGCATCATAAGGGGTGCACGTGGTGTGGGGTGCATATGTAGCGCCCCGAGGGTTCGGCCGCTACAGGGGTATTGCACCTCTGCCAGAGGTGTGATATTCCACTCCCGGGTAAGGATGGAGTATGGACCAGGGCTCAGTTAGCTGCATACAGCACACACACCCAATTTCCGAGGGACAGCTCAACGGTGCTCCCACTAGACAGAAGTGCAGGCATGACCGACTATGTCCCTGACTGGAGTGGGGAGGGGGGGTGGAATACCCAGTGCTGTAGGGGCAGATAGGGGTTGGTTCCTGAGCGTAGGAAGGAGCCCATTGGTTGCTGGTCACCTGGGCTCATGGTCAGAGGGAGGTATAAAAGGTGGGCACCATCTTAGCTCTGAGAGAGAGAAGTGAAGTTCAGTCTGTGCAGAGAGGGGAGAAGACAGGGAGCAGAGGCTCTGTAGGAGCTCTGCTCAGACGCAGGCCTAGAGAAAAGGCTGGAGCCTGAGAGGAGAAGGGGAAGTGGGCCTGGAGAAGAGGCCAAGGGAAGGAGGAGAAGACAGAACAGAAAAGGAGAAGAAGAGACAGAGGAACAAAAGGGCTCAGGAACAAGAAGGTGGAAGGGACCCTAAGAACCCACGAGAATCCAGGGTGCAGGGTCAGGCAGATTAAGGGTACCGGATCCCAAGTTGGTGGAGGAGAAACAACCCTCAGCCAAAGACCGGAGGCTGTGACCATTTATTGGTGCAGCACCTCATCAAACCTGCTAGGAAGGCTCCATATAGGACAGCGGAGAACGGGGCCCACGTTTACCCGCGCAAGTCCGCGGCAGCTGGACAAAAGTGGGTCACTGGTGAGGCAGGCCAGAGAAAGGATTGAAGGGGGTCCTGTGCCATGCTCCTGAACTGCCTGGGGGTTGACCGAGCCCCTCACCTGGTGGACACTGCACGGCTTGGGTGGTCACTGCTTGCGCAGAAGTGACCCGGAGCACCTGAACTGTGAGTAAAAGACATTGGACTGCAGTACGTTGTCTGTGTGCTCTTTCGCCCCTCCAGCACTAACGGTACTGGGACTCCCACCACCATCACTCCCACCATCCACTACACTGCCCTGGGGTCGCACTCTTCCCGTGGGGAGTCACACCATCCCAGCTGCATCCATCATTGGCCCCAGCGGTCTTCCCTGCAGCGGCGGTTCCTAATAACCGCAATCCACGGGTGGCGTAGTCGGACATTATCTAAAACATCTAAAAGACTGCCACTGGTCTGACCACCCTGAGCCACGGGACCGGGTCGCTACTACTACCCCCATCGTCTCCCTATTGCCCGGTTCCGGGTGCCCCACGCCCCAGGGGGCGAGTCACATGCATGTGTCCTCTTCAGCAAAGTGTCCTCCTTTTCGACAAGTGTCTCTGACAGTCATTTCAATGGATACTGACTAACGTCCATCCATCTCTTCTATTTTCACACAGGTATAGCATCTCTGCTTGTTGTATCTATGTCATCTGCTGAATTCTCATCTTGAAACAATTTTAAGGGTTAACATCTCTGCTTGCTGTATCTATGTCATCTGCTGAATTCTCATCTCATCTTGAAAGAATTTTTATGGTATAACATCTATGCTTGCTGTATCTATGTCATCTGCTGAATTCTCATCTTGAAAGAATTTTTATGGTAGAACATCTCTGCTTGCTGTATTTGTGCTATGTTATCTGTTGCATTTTATTCAATATTTACTGATAAATGTCTGTCCTTCGATCATTGTAAACTCTATCTGATGGAAGGTGTGTCAGGCATAGTGTGTTTGGCCTGTGTCTTTGATCAGCTCTCCACCCCCTGCTGTTGAGAAACTGTTAATTTATCCACAAGCATCTCCCACAATCCCTCTCACCTGATGCTATAGTCCTTCCTATAAATCTAGATGCATAATAAGGGGTGCAGAGGTGTGGAGTGCATGCACATGTTCTCTGCAGCAAAGTGTCCTATTCGATAAGTGTCTCTGACAGTCATTTCAATGGCAGTCATTCAGGACAGGAGTTACAGTAGGTAACCCACACTTTGTACTCTCTTCTAACTATCAAAAAGCAAGGATCTAGCGACAAACATCCAAATAGGAATCTGAATGTGTGTTAAAACTTCATGTTTATTAGAATTCCTTTAAAATCATGCTGTTAAAATTATAAATCCAAGGGATAATTTTAATAGCATGATTTTAAAGGAATTCTAATAAACATGAAGTTTTAACACACATTCAGATTCCTATTTGGATGTTTGTCGCTGGATCCTTGCTTTTTATTGATTACCACAGGCGCCTTATCCGAGCACCATCCTGGAGTCCACACCCAAAGCCACAGGAATTCATCCAATGGTGAGCTGAAAAAACACTTTTTTCTCTCTTCTAATTATGTATTCTATTCCTGCGTCCATGCTCCTGTGTGCTTTTTTCATCCACATTCACCTCCCCATCCCCCCTCCATCACCACTCATCCACATCTGCCCCTCCCTCCTTCCCTCTCCCATGTACAGCTTCCATGCTCTTCTTAATTACCTGAAAAATCTGACTCTATCTTATCCAAAGATATTGCACAATAAACCATGTCACAAATCCAAAAACTATTTGCTCTTTATCTTTTTACTGCTACTACTTATTTCAGGGGATATCTCTCCTAACCCCTGTCCACCCGCCGCCAACCTCAACCCCTCCCCCACCACACATCAAAACCCTGTTAACCTTATTAATATCAGTTGTACTCCTTCATCTCTCTCTTTCAATTGTGCACTGTGGAATCCATGGTCTGTATATAACAATCATCTTTTCCTGCACAACTACTTTCTGACCAACTCTCTCAATCTGCTGGCCCTCACTAATGGTCTCCCCTGCCACTATTTCTCATGGCGGCTTGCATTTTTCCCATTCCCCGAGACCTGCGAACAGACTTGGTGGTGGAGACGGCTTACTCCTGTCTCCACAATGCTCTTTCCAGGTCATCCCCCCAGTTCCATCACTCTCATTCCCTTCTTTTGAGGTCCACACCATCAGGCTCTTCCATCCCCTCTTCCTCAGAGTAGTGGTTGTATATCGTCCCCCAGGCTCACCCACCCAGTTCCTTGACCATTTTTCTGCCTGGCTGCCGCACTTCATGCCCTCAGATTTACCAACCCTTATCCTGGGAGACTTCAACATCCCCATAAACAGCCCTACCTCCCCATCCACATCCCAGCTTCTATCTTTAACCACTTCTCTTGGTCTCTCACAGCTTTCAACCTCTGAGACACACAAAGACGGAAACACCCTTGATCAGGTCTTTGTCTGGCTTTGTTCCATCCCCTACCTAGATAACTCACCTCTTCCCCTCTCTGACCACAACATCATCTTCTTCACCCTCACAAATCCTCTCCCACCCCAGCACACTCCTACCTATCACACATTCAGAAACCTACAAGCCATTAACCCTCATACACTTACAGACTCCTTTCATTCATCACTGTCCCCAATCTCCTCTTTTTCCTGTCCTGATCTAGCTGTAAATCACTACAATGACACTCTCAGAAGCACCCTCAACCAAGTAGTACCCTCACCCTCAGAGCCTCTAAACACCGAGTAAAACAGCCTTGGTTCACACCAGGTGATTTCTCCAGCGATGCTCTAGGAGTGCCGAATGCCTACAGAGGAAGACTCGCACACTAGAAAACTTTATCCACTATAAATTTATGTTAAAAACCTATAACTCTGTCCTTCACCTCGCCAAACAGTCCTATTTCACCAACCTGATCTCCTCACTATCCCACAACCCAAAAAAACTCTTTGACACCTTTCACTTCCTCCTTAGTCCTAAAGCGCAGGCCCCTATCATGGACATTTGTGCTGAGGACCTGGCCTCTTACTTTACAGAAAAAATAGAGAACATCCGTCAGGAAATCAGCTCCCAGCCACCAAGTGCAGTGACTCCCCTCCCCACGTCTCCTCTGGACCACTCTCCACTTTTGACCCAGTCACAGTAGAAGAAGTCTCCAGGCTCCTCTCTTCTTCTCATCCCACTACTTGCACCACTGACCCCATTCCCTCAGACCTACTCCAGTCTCTCTCTTCAGTCGTCACTACTAGTGTTGAGCGAACATGCTCGACACTGCTCGGTACTCGCCCGAGCATCACGCTACTCGGGATGTTCGGCGAGCACCGAGCATTTCCGGGTTACTCGGGCGGGAGCTCGGGTCTCCGCTCTGCATGTTTGGCGCTCTTTACAGAGCCAATGAACATGCAGGGATTGCCAGCCAGTCACTGTAATGCTGCAGCCATGTTGGTTGTGGGCATTACAGTGATTGGCTGGCCGCACAGCGTCACCTCGAGTATTTAAAACGGGGCGCCGCCATCTTGGACACAGTCGCTCCGGATTAGACAGTGTAGGGACAGCGCTGCTGATTTAGGGAGAGATATAAACTGCGAAATAGTTAGTGTAGGGTCTGTAAAGGCTGCCAGAACAAACAAACAGTCCTTTTCAGGACTAATATCCATCCCAGATACCAGGCAGGCAGGCTGTATAGGAGACACAGTGGTTATACCAGCAAATGCTGCATTACAGTCCTGTGTGCTCCTGTTGCTGAAATTGTTGGACTTAGCACCAGGTGTCGGGGGCCAGGAAAAATCCTTTTTTTTCCATCTAAATCCTCCTTTTTTTTTCCTCCTCCACACTGTACAAATACCCGTCTTATTAACCTTTTGGTGTGTCGTCCCCCCCCCCCAAAAAAAAGCGGGTCTCTGATTTTTCAGACACAAATATAACTGTTGAAAATAGTCTGGTGTAGGCTAGAGAAACAGAAGTGTTGTTTTGCACTTCCACGGTTCAAACCTCTGTATTATCCATTTTGGGCCATTTGTAGCTAACAAAAAAAACAGTTTGAGTGTGTCGCTCACTGTTCAGCCGCAAATATCTCTATTTAAAAAAGTGTGGTATACCCCAGTAAACAATAACTGTGGTTTTGCCATTCCACGGTAAAAAATCTCTATTATTCAGCTTTTGGTAGTTTTTTCCGTAAAGAAAAACAGTAGTGTCTCCTGACTGTTGTGACACAAAAATATATCTGTTGAAAATAGTCTTGTGTAGGCCCAACATCCCAGTGTCGTTTCGCAGTTCCATGGGTCAAATCGCTGTACTATCCAGTTTTGGGCCTTTGGTATCTAAAAAAAAAAGCACTTTGAGTGTGCCGCTCACTGTTCAGCCGCAAATATCTCTATGTAAAAAAAGTGTGGTATACCCCAGTAAACAATAACTGTAGTTTTGCCATCCCACGGTAAATAATCTCTATTATTCAGCTTTTGGTAGTTTTTTCCGTAAAGAAAAACAGTAGTGTCTCCTGACTGTTGTGACACAAAAATATATCTGTTGAAAATAGTCTTGTGTAGGCCCGACATCCCAGTGTGGTTTCGCAGTTCCACGGGTCAAATCGCTGTACTATCCAGTTTTGGGCCTTTGGTATCTAAAAAAAAAGCAGTTTGAGTGTGTCGCTCACTGTTCAGCCGCAAATATCTCTATGTAAAAAAGTGTGGTATACCCCAGTAAACAATAACTGTGGTTTTGCCATCCCACGGTAAAAAATCTCTATTATTCAGCTTTTGGTAGTTTTTTCCGTAAAGAAAAACAGTAGTGTCTCCTGACTGTTGTGACACAAAAATATATCTGTTGAAAATAGTCTTGTGTAGGCCCGACATCCCAGTGTGGTTTCGCAGTTCCACGGGTCAAATCGCTGTACTATCCAGTTTTGGGCCTTTGGTATCTAAAAAAAAAGCAGTTTGAGTGTGTCGCTCACTGTTCAGCCGCAAATATCTCTATGTAAAAAAGTGTGGTATACCCCAGTAAACAATAACTGTGGTTTTGCCATCCCACGGTAAAAAATCTCTATTATTCAGCTTTTGGTAGTTTTTTCCGTAAAGAAAAACAGTAGTGTCTCCTGACTGTTGTGACACAAAAATATATCTGTTGAAAATAGTCTTGTGTAGGCCCGACATCCCAGTGTGGTTTCACAGTTCCACGGGTCAAATCGCTGTACTATCCAGTTTTGGGCGTTTGGCATCAAAAAACAAGCAGTTTGAGTGTGTCGCTCACTGTTCAGCCGCAAATATCTCTATTTAAAAAAGTATGGTATACCCCAGTAAACAATAACTGTGGTTTTGCCATCCCACAGTAAAAAATCTCTATTATTCAGCTTTTGGTAGTTTTTTCCGTAAAGAAAAACAGTAGTGTCTCCTGACTGTTGTGACACAAAAATATATCTGTTGAAAATAGTCTTGTGTAGGCCCGACATCCCAGTGTGGTTTCGAAGTTCCACGGGTCAAATCGCTGTACTATCCAGTTTTGGGCCTTTGGAATCTAAAAAAAAAAGCAGTTTGAGTGTGTCGCTCACTGTTCAGCCGCAAATATCTCTATTTAAAAAAGTGTGGTATACCCCAGTAAACAATAACTGTGGTTTTCCTCATCCACGGTTCTAATCTTCTCTTTATTACCCTTTTTCCATTGATAGTGCTTATAATACTTCCAGTTACCTGGGCACCACCACCTCCGGTCTGTCTTCCACACGGTCAACTCTTAGTAGCCGTGAGTCTCGACCGCATACTCCTCCTCACCCTGATGCTCCTTCCTCCCACCATGCCGAGTGTCGTCAAACAGCAAGTGATCCCACTCTTGGACACTCTGAAGAGCTGTTCACTGGTCCATTTCCATATTTGGGCCCCTCGCCTGATACGCTTGAAGTGGTGGAAGAGGAGATCCCATGTTGCGATGCCCAAATATTTGAACAGCCACGGCCACAGGAAGTCGACGTTGGCAATCTGTCACAAGAGGTGGACGATGACGAGACACAATTGCCAGGAAGTGAGGAGGAGGATCGTGGTGCGCAAGTGGAAGAGGAGGAGGTGGTGGATGATCTAGTAACTGACCCAACGTGGAAGGAGGACATGCAGAGTGAGGCCAGCAGCACACAGGGGGAGAGAGGCAGAGTACCCCAACAGGCAGGAAGAAGCAGTGTGGTGGCCGCAGACAGAAGGCAGGCAACCGTTCCCCGTAACACCAACACGAGGGACGTTGCCAGTACAAGCGGTAGGTCTTCCAGAGTCTGGAATTTTTTTAAAGACTCTGCTGATAACCCCAAAAAGGCCATATGTTGCACCTGCCATGCCAGCATCAGCAGGGGTGACAAAACTACCAGCCTGACCCCCACCAGCATGATCAGGCACATGGCAGCAAAGCACCCGACTTTGTGGGGCGAAACCCAGGGTCCACGACCAGTGTCAGCGGGTGTCACCACTGCTTCTTCCACTGTTGTGCGTGCAATAGAACCCCCTGTTGTGTGCGCAAGGCAATCTCCTGTCCATACTGCATGTAAAGATGCCCCCTCCTCTCAGTCTTCACTTGTTATGGCAGTTTCTCAAGAAACAGCATCAACGTCCACGTCCCACCGCAGCGTTCAATTGTCCATATCCCAGACCTTTGAACGAAAGCGGAAATTCGCAGCTAACGCCCCACAGGCCACAGTCCTAAATTCGCACATTTCACGACTGCTTGCATTGGAAATGCTGCCTTTTAGGCTGGTGGAGACAGAATCCTTCCGCAATCTTATGGCGGTGGCCGTCCCTCGGTACTCGGTCCCCAGCCGACACTATTTTGCCCGGTGTGCCATCCCCGCACTACACAAGCACGTGTCCCAAAGCATCTGCCGTGCCCTCAACAACGCAGCTACTGGGAGTGTCCACCTGACAACGGTCACGTGGACAAGTGCTTGTGGCCAGGGACGGTACATCTCTCTGACGGCACACTGGGTAAACATAGTGGAAGCCGGGACCCAGTCGGACCTTGGGACGGAACACATCCTCCCCACACCGAGGATTGCGGGCCTTATGTCAGTCAGAGTTGCCCCCACAGTGTACAGCTCCTGCGCATCCTCCTCCTCCTCCTCCTCCTCCTCATGTTCAGCCTCCATCTCAGATATCACCACATCAGTTACAAGCTGGAAGCATTGCAGTACTGCCTCCGCCAAGCGGCAACAGGCTGTGCTGAAACTCATAAGCTCAGGTGATAAACCTCACACTGCTTGTGAGTTGTGGACAGCTGTGAAAGAGCAGTCAGATCTGTGGCTGAGACCGCTGAACCTACATCCCGGCATGGTCGTGTGTGACAATGGCCGTAACCTGGTGGTGGCTCTGAGGCGAGGTGAGATCACACACGTACCATGCCTGGCTCATGTGCTTAACCTCGTGGTTCAGCGGTTTCTTAAATCGTACCCCGAATTGCCAGATCTACTCATGAAAGTACACCGCCTGTCAGCTCATTTTCGCAAGTCGGCTACAGCTTCCACCGCCCTTGCTGTGTTGCAGCAGCGTTTGCAGCTTCCGGCACACCGACTGGTGTGTGATGTCCCCACACGTTGGAACTCTACCCTCCACATGTTGCAAAGGATTTGTGAGCAGAAGAGAGCAGTTGTGGAGTACCAGCTGCAACAAGGCCGTCGATATTCAGGTCAGACTCCACACATAAGACCTCAGGAGTGGACCTGGATGTCTGACATATGTACCATCCTGACAAACTTTGAGGAGGCCACCAAGATGGTAAGTGGCGATGACGCCATCATTAGTGTCAGCATCCCACTTGTCTGTCTTTTGCAACGCTCTCTGCAGAGAATTAAAGAGGAGACATTGCAGCCAGAGTATGATGAGATGGATCAAGAAGCCGTAGCGGGCGATTACACACAGCCCAGCCTCATCTCATCCCAACGTGCATTGGGGGACAATGAGGGAGAGGAGGAGGAGGAGGAAGAACAGGAGCTGCTATCATGCGTTGTAGACGGTAGTACCTGTACAAGTGTCATACCGTCGGTTCAGCGTGGGTGGCCTGAGGACAGGGGGGAGGAGGAAGAGGAGGAGGAGGAGAGCATGGTCAGTCGTCATCTTGGTGAGGACACGGAAATCTTGCCCGTTACCAGTCTGGCACGCATGGCTGACTTCATGTTACGCTGCCTTAACCGTGACCCTCGCGTTGTCAAAACGTTGGGTGACAGTCATTACTGGTTGGTGACACTTGTAGACCCCCGCTACAAGGACAACTTTCACTCTCTTATTCCTGAGGTGGAGAGGTCTACAAAAATGGGGCAATACCAGAAGGCCCTTGCTGCAGAACTCTTAAAAAAATTCCCATCTGAACACGCTAGCGGCAGAGGTTACAGTTCGCTGCCCAACCAAGGCGCACAGGCGAGAGAGATGCAACTCCAATCCAGCAGAGGCAGGGGAACACTGTCAACGTTCTGGGACAGTTTTCTGACACCCGCCCAGCTTACAGGCCCTGAGGCGCGGGGTACTCTCACAAGGAGTGGAAAGTTTCAAAAGATGGTGAGGGAGTACCTTGCCGATCGTACCAGCATCCTCTGTGATTCCTCTGTGCCTTTTAATTATTGGGTATCCAAGCTGGACACTTGGAATGAACTCGCTCTGTACGCCTTGGAGGTCCTGGCCTGCCCTGCCGCTAGCGTGTTATCGGAGCTTGTTTTTAGTGCCGCTGGGGGAATTATAACTGATAAGCGCACTCGCCTGTCAATTGACAATGCTGACAAGCTGACCCTTATCAAAATGAACAAGGGCTGGATTGGGCCAGACTTCTCATCACCACCAAATGACAGCAGAGTAACATAAAATCAAATCCACTGTGTTATTTCGGGAGGTGTATTCACATGCACCGCTTCACACCCACACATGGGTATACACTTCCTCGTTTCGGCTGTTTAATCTTCTTCTCCTTATCCTCAGCCTCCACCACCACTATACCACCAGGGTGCCAGCATTGCAAGTTCCTCCGTCCTTATTTTTGGCAGCTTTTGCTTGCAAGGCATAAGCAAATACTATGGGACACCCACTCCCCAATAATGGGACTTATGTTTGTAATATGCTGCACTGCATGGCTCTTGTAAGGGGCATTGCAAGTTGCTCCGTCCTAATTTTTGGCAACTTTTGCTTGGAAAGCATAAGCAAATACTATGGGACACCCACTCCCCAATAATGGAACTTATGTTTGTAATATGCTGTACTGCATGGCTCTTGTAAGGGGCATTGCAAGTTGCTCCATCCTAATTTTTTGCAGCTTTTGCTTGGAAAGCATAAGCAAATACTATGGGACACCCACTCCCCAATAATGGGACTTATGTTTGTAATATGCTGTACTGCATGGCTCTTGTAAGGGGCATTGCAAGTTGCTCCGTCCTAATTTTTGGCAGCTTTTGCTGGGAAAGCATAGGCAAATACTATGGGACACTCACTCCCCAATAATGGGACATATGTTTGTAATATGCTGTACTGCATGGCTCTTGTAAGGGGCATTGCAAGTTGCTCCATCCTAGTTTTTGGCAGCTTTTGCTTGGAGAGCATAAGCAAATACTATGGGACACCCACTCCCCAATAATGGGACTTATGTTTGTAATATGCTGTAACTCCATGGCTCTTGTAAGGAGCATTGCAAGTTGCTCTGTCCTAATTTTTGGCAGCTTTTGCTGGGAAAGCATAAGCAAATACTATGGGACACCCACTCCCCAATAATGGGACTTATGTTTGTAATATGCTGTACTGCATGGCTCTTGTAAGGGGCATTGCAAGTTACTCCGTCCTAATTTTTGGCAGCTTTTGCTGGGAAAGCATAAGCAAATACTATGGGACACCCACTCCCCAATAATGGGACTTATGTTTGTAATATGCTGTACTGCATGGCTCTTGTAAGGGGCATTGCAAGTTGCTCCGTCCTAATTTTTGGCAGCTTTTGCTTGGAAAGCATAAGCAAATACTCTGGGACACCCACTCCCCAATAATGGGACTTATGTTTGTAATATGCTGTACTGCATGGCTCTTGTAAGGGGCATTGCAAGTTGCTTTGTCCTAATTTTTGGCAGCTTTTGCTGGGAAAGCATAAGCAAATACTATGGGACCCCCACTCCCCAATAATGAGACTTATGTTTGTAATATGCTGTACTGCATGGCTCTTGTAAGGGGCATTGCAAGTTGCTCCATCCTAATTTTTGGCAGCTTTTGCTTGGAAAGCATAAGCAAATACTATGGGACACCCACTCCCCAATAATGGGACTTATGTTTGTAATATGCTGTACTGCATGGCTCTTGTGAGGGGCATTGCAAGTTGCTCCGTCCTAAGTTTTGGAAGCTTTTGCTGGGAAAGCATAAGCAAATACTCTGGGACACTCACTCCCCAATAATGGGACTTATGTTTGTAATATGCTGTACTGCATGTGATGCGCCCCCTGGGCCGTGTGTACACGTGTGTGGGATACCCGGTGCCGGGTCTCTGGGGTCTGTAGTCTCCGTGGCGGTGACCCGGTCCCGTGGCTCAGGCTGGTCAAACCAGTGGCAGTCTTTCTTAGGTTTTGAGGTTAATTGTCCGACTGCGCCACCCGTGGATTGCGGTCAGGGAGTACCACCGCTGCGAGGCAGACCGCTGAGGCTGGTGTTGTGTGCGCAGCATAGAATGGGATAACTCCCCTCGGGAGGAGTATAGCCTCAGGGCAGTGAGTGTGGATGATGGGGGTGATGGTGCACGAGCGCAGCAGGAATGACTCAGAGTCTTTGCAGTGCAGTTCAGGGTCTTTACTGATGAATATAAGGTAGACCCTCCCGGGAGTACTGGCTAGCATAAGAGGCCTGGTCAGTCTGTGAGCAAGCAGGAGTTCCCCTGGCCAGGTGGAGTTGTAGGTCTCCCCGTCTGTCTGCACTCTTCCTGGCTACCTTGCTGTAAGCGGGTAGAAGTAGCCCACGTCCCTGAGTGTACCGTGTAGTGCTCACCCGTATGGCTGGTGACTTGGGGCCTTCTGTTAACCTCCGCTCCACGACGGCGGTGCTGGTCCCTTGCTTGTGACTGAGCCTCCGGGCTTCTATGGCCAGAGGACCTGAAATCCCCTGCCAGCTGGTTTCTGCTGCTGGATATATAAGTCCTCACAGCTTCGGACTCCTGTGTCCGGTCCCTATTGTCTTCTGCCAGGGCGAGCTCTACTCAGCTTCCAGCCCCTGGTCTTTAGCTCCTAGCTCCTACAGAGCTCCTTGCTGTTACTTTCCCTTGCTCTCACTCTGACTCTGACTGTTCTCTGACTCACTCAACCCCGCCCCAGATCCAGTTTATAAGGGCAGAATTCTCCCCTCCCAGGATTGGGGCAGGAGGATGTTGCATGTTTAAGGGATCCTGACCAGGAAACCTTCCACTTGCTCTCCGATGTAATATCTGTATTACTGTGGTGACCTGACCCCTGGGGTGCCACACATGGCTCTTGTAAGGGGCTTTGCAGTTCCTCATAATTTTTGGAAAGCCTTCCATTCACTGCTTAGGCCAACAGTGCACGGGAGACCCAGTTGCTATAAATGGAAAAAAAGGTTTAGTTAACGCCCTCTGACCTCCATGTCATTTCCAAGGGGCATTGGAGTGGCTCGAAATTTTTTGGTAGGCATTGCACTCACTGTATGCCCTATAACTGTGTAGCCGAGCCGCTCCTTTTGTTACAGAAACATATCCTACAAGACATATCTGGTTGACTGGCCTGATATTGATGTGAATGGTCCCTGTTCCTCCTGCTCTTTCTCCTTTGCCACTACCTCATCCATCATTTATCACCTGAAGCTTTGTTTTAACGGGAGTCATAGAACTTGGATAGTAGCAGGAAAACATCCAGCAATCCTCGGAGGAGGTAGGATATGCGCCAAAACGCTGACCACCTCAGGCCTAGCCGCTACTACATACATGCGCTTGCATTACAACAAAACAAAGCAGATGCTAACTTCTATCATCCTCATCATGCTCCTCACCTTGGCACTCTCAACTGCCCTGATGGAGAAGCCAGGGCCCACCGGAGGAGTCTGATAGTCCGGTGGGCTCGGCTAATGCTGCCCTAAAGCTGGCCAGGCTAAGAAAAGTGTGGGAAAGGTTACCGGGACAAATAGGGGTGGCTAGGGACCGAGTATGGACACCCGGCCACCTCCTGGAGGCTGGGCAGCAAGCGGGGACACCCGGCCACCAGGCGGCTGGGGACTGAGTATGGATACCAGGCCGCCGACACAGCCATGGCGTGGTGGCCAGATTCCGCCTCCACATGCCTAAAAGGCCCAATTTCAAGTTCAAGCAAGCAAGCAGTATGGTATTGCAGCCTGGGGGTGGGTGGGTGGCAGGCTGCATACTTGAGCTTGTATTGCAAGGAATGGGGGAGGTACAATTGAACACTGCCCTGGGACTAGAACTTGCATGGGGATAGTTGCAAGTCTGCATCTTCTGATGCGGTAAGGATTAGAGATGAGCGTTGTTCTACTCGAACTGTTCGCCAATCTCAAATTCGAGCTGTTTTGGGCGGTGTTCGAGCCGGTCGGCGAACACGAACAATTTGAGAAAAATTCGGCTGTTCGAGGTTATGTTCGATAACTGTTCGTGCACCAAAATCATAACTGGATTTTTTCTCAGTAATGATGAAAATTAATGTTAATACGCAGTTTGAGTGTACAGCGGGGCGGGGGGAGGGGCAGGGGATGGATCTCTGCAGGAACAATGAAGATCTCCATTTTTTTTTCTCTTTCCCGCATTTGCAGTGGGGAGGTGCAATCTGTCAGCCTATCAGCAGCGCACACACGGAGCGAAGTGCTTTTTTTCACACAAGCAAGGGCATGTGTGATTGGCAGTGTATGTCACATGTCCTTGCCCTATAAGACCAAGCCATTTTCCCCGTCGCCACCATTTTCTCACTGCTGCAGCTGCGTGTTAGACGGCACCGCTGTTGCTGTGTGCGCTATACCTTGTTAATTTCAAGCCAATTTTCGCACAAATATACAGATAGCTTGGGAGTAGGGAATAGTTGTGATTGCAGTCCTTTTAAGGACTAGGTTACAGCATTTCCTACGACTTTTATCAGGCAGGTCTGTGCTCTTAAATAGATAGATTGTGGGAGTAAAGACTAATTGTAATTGGAGTCCTTTTCAGGACTAGGTTACATCAGTTCTTATCAGTTTTTGCCAGGCAGGTCTGTGCCAGTGCTGTGCAAGTTTTTTTCACAGCATTTGGCTGAATCTAGCAAAGCTAATCCTTTTTGGCCTATTGCAGAGTGTGTTAGTCAGTGGAGTAGCCTATCTGTGTTGCAAGATATACCACCTGTGTATAGAATACCAATTTTTTTACTGCACCTAGTGAAGTAAAATCTTTTGGGCATAGCATCATTCTATTAGTCCATCTATACTGACCTCCATCAGGTTGCAAACTGAATATAATTTTTTTCTGCATCTAGCTCTGAAAAAATATTTGGGCTTCTAGCGGTGTGTGGGACTTGGTCTATTAGTCCATCTATACTGACCTCCATCAGGTTGCAAATTAAAAATAATTTTTTTCTGCATCTAGCTCTGAAAAAATATTTGGGCTTCTAGCAGTGTGTGGGACTTGGTCTATTAGTCCATCTATACTGACCTCCATCAAGTTGCAAATTAAAAATAATTTTTTTCTTCATTTATCTCTGAAAAAATATTTGGGCTTCTAGCAGCGTGTGGGACTTGTTCTATTAGTCCATCTATACTGACCTCCATCAGGTTGCAAATTAAAAATAATTTTTTTCTGCATCTAGCTCTGAAAAAATATTTGGGCTTCTAGCAGTGTGTGGGACTTGGTCTATTAGTCCATCTATACTGACCTCCATCAGGTTGCAAATTAAAAATAATTTTTTTCTGCATCTAGCTCTGAAAAAATATTTGGGCTTCTAGCAGTGTGTGGGACTTGGTCTATTAGTCCATCTATACTGACCTCCATCAGGTTGCAAATTAAAAATAATTTTTTTCTTCATTTAGCTCTGAAAAAATATTTGGGCTTCTAGCAGTGTGTGGGACTTGTTCTATTAGTCCTTCTATACTGACGTCCAGCAGGTTGCAAATTGAATATAATTTTTTTCTGCATCTAGCTCTGAAAAAATATTTGGGCTTCTAGCGGTGTGTGGAACTTGGTCTATTAGTCGATCTATACTGACCTCCATCAGGTTGCAAATTAAAAATAATTTTTTTCTGCATCTAGCTCTGAAAAAATATTTGGGCTTCTAGCGGTGTGTGGGACTTGGTCTATTAGTCCATCTATACTGACCTCCATCAGGTTGCAAATTAAAAATAATTTTTTTCTGCATCTAGCTCTGAAAAAATATTTGGGCTTCTAGCAGTGTGTGGGACTTGGTCTATTAGTCCATCTATACTGACCTCCATCAGGTTGCAAATTAAAAATAATTTTTTTCTTCATTTATCTCTGAAAAAATATTTGGGCTTCTAGCAGCGTGTGGGACTTGTTCTATTAGTCCATCTATACTGACCTCCATCAGGTTGCAAATTAAAAATAATTTTTTTCTGCATCTAGCTCTGAAAAAATATTTGGGCTTCTAGCAGTGTGTGGGACTTGGTCTATTAGTCCATCTATACTGACCTCCATCAGGTTGCAAATTAAAAATAATTTTTTTCTGCATCTAGCTCTGAAAAAATATTTGGGCTTCTAGCAGTGTGTGGGACTTGGTCTATTAGTCCATCTATACTGACCTCCATCAGGTTGCAAATTAAAAATAATTTTTTTCTTCATTTATCTCTGAAAAAATATTTGGGCTTCTAGCAGCGTGTGGGACTTGTTCTATTAGTCCATCTATACTGACCTCCATCAGGTTGCAAATTAAAAATAATTTTTTTCTGCATCTAGCTCTGAAAAAATATTTGGGCTTCTAGCAGTGTGTGGGACTTGGTCTATTAGTCCATCTATACTGACCTCCATCAGGTTGCAAATTAAAAATAATTTTTTTCTGCATCTAGCTCTGAAAAAATATTTGGGCTTCTAGCAGTGTGTGGGACTTGGTCTATTAGTCCATCTATACTGACCTCCATCAGGTTGCAAATTAAAAATAATTTTTTTCTGCATCTAGCTCTGAAAAAATATTTGGGCTTCTAGCAGTGTGTGGGACTTGGTCTATTAGTCCATCTATACTGACCTCCATCAGGTTGCAAATTGAATAAAAAATTTTTCTGCATCTAGCTCTGAAAAAATATTTGGGCTTCTAGCGGTGTGTGGGACTTGGTCTATTAGTCCATCTATACTGACCTCCATCAGGTTGCAAATTAAAAATAATTTTTTTCTGCATCTAACCCAGCCAATAGTTTTGGCCTAATACCACAGTTTGGCCACTCAGCTCTGCTCGGTTACCATCCATTGTTTTTTTGTGCAAACAACTCCAGAGTTGTGAATTAGTTAACCACCAAAATGAGTGGAAAAAGGCCTGCTGCTGGTGGAAAGGGGAATAGGCGTGTTGGGAAGGGGAAAAAAGGTTGTGTCCGTGGGGTAGGTGCAGAAGAAAGACCATCTTCCAGCCAAACTAAAATGTCTACTTCTTTTAGCGGACAATGTGATAAGATCCCTTTCTTACGGCCACGCCAATCGCTACAAATTCCAGATGAGGCACAAAAACAGCAGGTGCTTCAACGGATATCAAGTGCTCCTTTAAGTGGGCTCTCCTCCACATCAACTTCAACATCACAAATACTCCAGTCCTCAAAGGTGTCACCCAAATCGCACTTGCTTCCTCACAGCTCCCAAATCTCCAGCTGCCCGTCTGAGTATGAGGTAGAACAGATGGTTGAGTCTGCAGAGCTGTTTACTCATACTATAGCCTGGGAATCAGAGGTCGACTCCAGCGCTTCTGTGAATCCAGACGAGGAAATGATCTGCACTGATGCCCAGAATCTTTATGAGTCGGATCCAGGACCAGACGCAGAAGGTTCTGACCATAATGTAGACCCTCATTCCCAAACTGTAACTCCTGTTGGTGGAGACAATGAGGAAGACGATGATAAGACTCAAATACCTGATTGGAGCGACAACTTTAGTTTTTTGTCAGGGCAGGAACAGGTTGGCTCTGAGGACGACGGGTGTGATAACGCACAGGGTGATGATGATGAGGTCGGAGATCCCACTTACTGTCAACCCACAGTCAGCCAAGAGATGAGGTCAGCAGAGGAGGTGGAGGAAGATGCTAGTGACGACGAGGTCAGGTTGCGCCTTCCTGGACAGAGACGTAGTACTGGAAGCACGTCAACAACTGCATCCTCAAACACAACTCTGCCTCTCACCACAAGTCGTGGTGGCTCTTCAGGTCGCATGGGTGCTAAGCCTTGCATAGCCTGGGCATTTTTTCAGATCGATAAAGATGACCCAACTCGTGTTATCTGTAACATTTGTCAGCAAAAGCTAAGTAGAGGCCAAAAAATACATAGTTTGAGTACTTCATGCATGAACCGGCACATGGACATGAAGCATAAGTTGCAGTGGGAAGCTCAGTGTGCTACAATGCGGTCTAGCCGGCCGGGCCAACCACCGTCTGCCATATACTTGTGCATCCGCGGCCTCTTCATCCTCTGTGACTGGGGGGACAGCAGTCACACCTGTTTTGGGGCGCAGACCTGCCACCTCTTTACCCGCAACAGCCAGCGTGATTGGCAGGTCATCATTTTCTTTGGAGGTGGTAACACCAGCTGGTCTTGAGCGCTGTCTGACATCGATAGCACCACCTTTGGATCAAGGCAACCTAACATGTCCGCCTGCATCTTCCTCACAGACCGGCAGTTTGCCGGGGACACCCTTAACAACCCCGTCTAAGCACAATAGCCAGCCCTCGGTCCCTCAGATGTGGACAAGTAAAAGACCATTTCCTCCTAGCCATGAGAAAGCTAAGAGGTTGAATTTCACCATCTGCAAGCTCTTGGCTACAGAAATGCTGCCTTTCCGCCTGGTGGACACAGAGGATTTTCGAGACCTTATGTCCGTCGCAGTGCCCCAGTACCAGATGCCCAGTCGGCACTACTTCTCAAAGAAAGGTGTGCCTGCGCTCCACCAGCATGTCGCACACAACATCACCGCTTCTTTGAGAAACTCTGTGTGTGACAGGGTGCATTTCACCACAGACACTTGGACGAGTAGGCATGGACAGGGGAGTTACATGTCGCTGACTGGGCACTGGGTAACTATGGTGACAGCAGGACAAGGGGCTGCTGTCCAAGTCTTGCCGTCCCCACGAGTTGTGCGTCAATCCTCTTTATGTCAAAGTTCCTCCACTGCTTCTGCCTCCTCAACCTCCTCTCGGTCTTCCACCTGCACCCAAAGCCTGTCTGGTCATGCCACAAGCTTTCTAACTGCGCAGAAGGGATCCTGCACACCTCCTTACTATGCTGGCAGTAGGGCTCAACGTCATCAGGCGGTTTTTACATTGAAATGTCTGGGAAATGTGAGTCACACAGCTGAGGAGTTGTGGTCAGCTCTGGAGAACCAATTTCATGAATGGTTGTCTCCACTGGACCTGAAACCAGGGAAGGCCGTGTGCGACAATGCTGCAAACCTGGGTGCGGCCCTTCGCCGGGGCAATGTCACACACGTGCCTTGTATGGCTCACGTGTTGAACCTGGTTGTCCAGCAATTTTTAGCCCACTATCCCAGACTAGATGGCCTTCTGCAGAGGGCACGGTCGCTGTGTGCTCACTTCCGCCGTTCGCATCCCGCAGCTCAGCGACTTACATCTCTACAGAAGTCGTTGGGCCTGCCACTTCACCGGCTAAAATGCGATGTGCCTACCCGGTGGAATTCAACTCTGCACATGTTGCAGCGACTGTGGCAGCACCGACAAGCCCTGGTGCAATACGTTCTGACGTATAGCCTGGGCCAACGAGATTCAGAGGTGGGGCAAATCACGCTGGAGGAGTGGTCTCAGATCAGGGACCTATGCACCCTTCTGCACAGTTTTGAAATGGCGACGAAGATGTTTAGTGCTGACGATGCCATTATCAGCATGACTATTCCGGTGATTTACATGCTGGAGCACATGTTAAACAGAATTCGGAGTCAGGTGGTGGCACAAGAGGAGGTGGAGGAAGTAGAGGAGGAGGAGTTGTATGCGGAAGGGCTAACATCTGCAAGGTCCAGACGGTCGGCAGCACCAAGGCGGCAGGCATGTGAGGGTGGGGGAGATGATTTTACCAGGGCGCATGGTAGCAGCCAAACTAGTGAGGAAGGTGCAGGAACCCAGGACGAAGTGGAGGACGAACTGATGGAAGACTCATCAGATGAGGGAGACCTTGATCACATTTCTGTTGTGCGAGGTTGGGGGGAGAGGACAGAGGAAGGAAGCATGATTGTTACCTCGCCACCAACACAACAGGGACTTGGTGCTCCTGGATGCGCAACACACATGAGTGCCTTCTTGCTGCACTACCTGCAACATGACCCTCGAATTGTGAGAATTAGAAATAATCCTGACTACTGGGTTGCCACACTGTTAGATCCCCGGTACAAAAGTAAATTTGCAGAAATTATTCCTGCCATAGAAAGGGATGCACGCATGCAGGAGTATCAGCAGAGACTGTTGCAGAATCTTACATGTGCTTTTCCACAAAATACCAGTGATGCACGTAGTGAATCTCACAGTTCCAACTTGCCAACCGTGGGACCGTCAAGTGTTCAGCACTCAAACCGTAACAGAACCACAGTATCTGCTGGTAACATCAATTTTGCGGAATCATTTCACCACTTTTTTAGCCCATCCTTTGCAAGGCCACAGGAGACAAGAAGTCTGACACATAGTCAACGCCTAGAGACGATGGTACAGGAGTATCTCCAAGTAAACATTGAAGCCACGACTGTGTCACTGGACCCTTGCTCTTTTTGGGCTTCCAATCTGGATAAATGGCCGGAGCTAGCCACTTACGCCTTGGAGATCTTGTCATGCCCCGCAGCCAGCGTTCTGTCTGAACGTGTGTTCAGCGCTGCTGGTGGTGTGCTGACAGATAAGCGCACGCGGCTCTCCACTGATAATGTAGACAGCTTGATGATTGGTTAAAATCACCCTACCAACCGTTTTAAGCTTTCAAATTACTAATCATGTTTATCTGTATCTTGACTGGAAAATAATTTGGGCTTTGTAGCAGTGTGCAGCACTGATCCTATTAGGCCATCTATAATAAGCTTCACCAGATTTAAAATTAAAAATAATTTTTAGCTGCATCTAGCCCGGAAAATAATTTTGGGGCTCCGAGATGCGCAAGACACATAAGTGCCTTCTTGCTGCACTACCTGCAGCATGACCCTCATATTGTCAGAATTCGAAGTGATCATGACTACTGGGTTGCCACACTCTTAGATCCCCCAAACTTTTCGATCAACCTTTTCATTTTAATAAAGACCAAAAAAATGGTCATTTTTGAAATTATAAGCATTAGCAGGTTGTTAGAAACTGAAATCAAACAGTTTTCAACTCAAAACTTTATTCTAGGTGATGTTACATTTTCACATAGGACCCCTTGTTCGAAAGGAGCTTCTGAACTCTCTCGTCCATTGAATTTGTCAGGTTTTGGATGGTTTCTGCTTCAATTGTTTTGCATGAGGACAGAATACCCTCCCAGAGCTGTTGCTTAGATGTGAACTGCCTCCCGCCATCATAGACACTCCTTTTAATGATGCTCCAAAGGTTCTGAATGGGGTAGAGGTCAGGGGAGCATGGGGGTCACACCATAAGTTTGTCCCCTTTTATGCCCATATCAGCCAGAGATGCAGATGTTTTATGTGCAGCATGAGATGGTGCATTATCATGCAGAAAAATGATCTTGCTGTGAAATACACGGTTCTTCTTCTTGAACCATGGCAGGAAGTGCTGTTTGAGAAAATCCACATACATTATGGAGTTCATCTTTAGCGCCTTCAGGGATCCTAAAGGGGCCGACAATCTCTCTCCCCATGATTCCAGCCCAAAACATTACTCCACCTCCTCCTTGTTGGCGCTGTAGCCGTGTTTGCGTGGGGTGTCCATCAACCAGCCATCCTCCACTCCATTCATCTGGACCATCGAGCGCTGCACGGCACTCATCCGTGAACAAAACAGTTTTGAAATCAGTCTTCATGTAATGTTTGGCCCACTGGAGCCGTTTCTGCTTGTGTGAAGTGGATAGAGGAGGTCGACAGGATGGCGTATGCACAGCTGCAAACCTCTGAAGGACCCTGCATCTTGTTGTTCGGGGGACGTTGGAGGCACAAGCAGCTTCAAAAACTTGTCTGCTGCTATGACAAGGCTTTTTTGCCGCTGCTCTTTCAACCTGACGTAATTGCCTGTAGGAAAGAGTCCTCAATTTGCCCTTATCAGCACGCACACGTGTGTACTGTGAATCAGCTACATACTTCTTGATTGCCAAGACACTTCATCCTGATCATCGCACAATGTTGATTGTAGTCATGCCTTGACCTAAACACTCCACAATTTGTTGCTTCTCAGCAGCCGACACATCCTTTTTCTTTCCCATTTTGGCAGAAAATGTAGGCTGCTTAATAATGTGAGAGAGCCTTCTTAAGTAGTCTTGCCTTTCATTGGACACACCTGCCAAACTAATTAGCACAGGTGTCTGCAATTGCTTACAGTGATATAAAGAGCCCTGACACACATCACCATCAATGAGTTTAACTGACAAACAAACAAATTCTTCCCTTATCACTCCTAAACACTTTTTGCATAATAATTTGGAACGCGGTGTACATGTGCTTTTCCACAAAACACCAGTGGTTCACGTAGTGAATCTTACAGTTCTAACTTGCCAACCGTGGTCTGTATGGAATTGTTCAATAAAGGGCCCAAAATTAAGATAACATAGATGGGAGAGGTCTCTATGAATAGGAATTCCTAAGTATTTGATACCCTGTGAGGGCCAGGCAAAGGGAAAGTTGGACTGGATGGAATCCTATATGGATTTAGGGAGGGAGACATCGAGGGCCTCAGACTTCGCTGCATTGATTTTAAAATTTTACCATGTAACAAAGTGATCTATTTCAGCCATAACAGCAGGGATGGATATATGTGATTGAGTGATATATACTAGGACATCATCAGCAAATAGAGAGCACTTGTACTCGGTGCCTCCCACCTCAATCCACCTAATATTGGGGTTATGGCGAATTGATGAGAGCAGGTGCTCCGTCACTAGGATGTATAAGAGAGGGGACAGAGGACATCCCTGCCTTGTCCCATTGGTGATTGTGAAAGGTGATGAAAATGTTCTGACGCACCCCCTGGGCCTTGGGACACCCGGAGCCAGACCCTTTTTGGTGGATGCTGGTGGTTGTAGTCTTCGTGGCGGCGATCCGGTTCCGTGGCTCAGGGCGGTCAAACCAGTGGCGGAACTATTTATGTGGTTTTGATGTTTAAATGTCCGACTACGCCACCCGTGGATTGCGGTCAGAGTGAACCGCCGCTACAGGGCAGACCGCTAAGGCTGGTGTTGTGGGTGCAGCAGAGCGTAGCATAACTCCCCACGGGAGGAGTATAGCCTCAGGGCAGTGTATGCGGAGGATGGGGGTGATGGTGCAGGGCAGCAGCAGTAACGACACGGAGTCAGTGATGCAGTTCAGGGCCTTTACTCACAGTTCTTATTATCCAGACCACGTCTGCAGGTAACAGCTGCCCACGTCGTACTGTGCTCACCAGGTGAGGGGCTCAGACAACTCCCAGATAACTTTGGAGCGCTTCACAGGACCCCCTTTGTGTGTCCTTTGTCTGGCCTTTCTTACCAACACTTCTGTCCGGCTGCCTCGGGCCTCCTCTTGGTAAACTTGGCGCCAGTTTCCCTGACCCTATGTGGTGCCTTCCTAGCGGGTGGAGCAAGGGGCTGCGCCACATAAAATGTCAGAGCCTCCGGTTTCTAGCTGAGGGTCGTTTCCTGCCTCCACTAGTTCGGGGACCGGTCTCCCCCTTTGGCCTGACCCCTCCACGCAGGTGGATTCGGGCGTGCGGTGGCGACTCGCCCGTCCGCACCCCTGGGATCCCTTCATTCCTCGTTCCTGGAGCCTTCTCCGCTCCTCTTCCTTCCTTCTCCCTCTTGCAGGCCTGGGCCTCTGTTACTAGGCCCGCCTCCGGAGCAGAGCTCATGCAGAGCCCCTGCTCCCTGCCACTTCTGCTCAGACTTCTCTGCACTGAACTAAGATGGTGCCCACCTTTTATACTCCCTTCTCAATGCACCCAGGAACTGCTTCCTCCCTGCTCCTGCACTGCAGGGTTCCCCTTCCTCAGTGTTCCCTCCCCCCACTCCAGCCAGGGACAGGGACTGTCGTGCCCATCTCAGGGGCATATTGGTCGCCCTGCCCCACGGCAATGTGGTGTAATGCATGCAGGTGTCGGGTCCTGATCCACACTCCATCCTTATCTGAGAGTGAGATATCACACCTCTGGGTGAGGTGCAATACGTCTGTAGCAACCGAGCCCTCGGTGCTACAGTTCCATTTATCTTCAGCCTAGGTGACGTATTGTGATACAGGGCCGTGATTTTGGCTATAAAAGGGTCCCCTAGACCCCTACCCCAAGCTTTTTAAGAGAATCATATATGGCGTGCCAGGAGACTCTATGGAATGCTTTCTCAGCATCCAACGAGAGTATCTACTTACAAATTTTTAACTGCATCTAGCCCAGGAAATACTTTGTGCCTAGTAGCAGTGTCTGCTAGTCAGCGGATTATCCCGGCTGTTAAGCAAGCTACACCACCTGTAGTTTGGACACTTAATTTTTTCAAAGGAAATGCTTCGGGACCACGGGATACTTAGTGAAGAGCATCAGGAGGCACCCCAAGGCATAGGGGCTGGGACTGGCACTAGGATGCCTTGCGGTGGACAGCCGAGCTCGATCCTTATAAAAGCTTTTTAACTGCAGCAGCTTTAGTGGACGCTACTGGAGCTGGAATTACGCGGCTGCTGGCATGAGACTTGCCCTCCAATAGATCCTTGTAAATGGATTTAAAGTGTATTCATTCAAATTAGAGGGACAATTTAAATTAAAAAGCTTAGAGCTGCCTCCACCACAGGGGGGCTCGCTCGACCCACCAGCGGACAGGCACCAGTATTGGGAGAGGGGGGCTGGCCATCAGGGTTCACCGCGGCTCTGGCACAAACCCGGCGACACGGAGGTGGCACGGGCAGGAGCGGACTGGCCGTCTCGGCTTCTCACTTTTTGGATTTTAGAAGGGCATGACATGCCTATATATGTGTCTCCCCCTCCTTTTACTCCTCCACCTCTTTTCTTTTCGCATGACTATATGTACTTGTCACTTTTCCATGTGTTAGTTGTGTCTTCTGAGCAGTTTGTCAGCTTTTGGACACCTTTGAAGGTGTTTTCAATGTGTTTCTATGTGTTTTTGTTTGCCTGCCATTGGTTTTAACGGTGTTCGAAGGTGTTCGACGAACAGTTCGACGAACTGTTCGGCGAACACACGGGTGTTCGACGAACCGAACCGAACTCGAACACTACGGGGGTGGCTCAACACTAGTAAGGATCACTTATGATGGGCACACTTTTAGACAGTGACCTGGGAGTCAGAGATGCTTCCAGGGGTCTTCCCCATGCTGTTCCCTTGTCTTTTCAGCACTTTATGCATGTGTCACACAGCACATGGCCAGATAAGGTTGTAAAATGTTAAAATGACATTTCACGGTGAATGCATTTGTCATAGTTGAAAGCAATACAAAAGTGCAAAAACGCATAAAAAATGCTACTTGTGAACATAGCCGAAGGTGTGGAGGAGTATTTTTGTTTTTGGTCATTTATTTTAACTTATACACAAGTCTTTACCCTGGAAAGGATGTTCCTTAACATATTTCACAGGAAAAAAGTTTCACTTTCGTTTTTGAACGTTTTATTGTGAGCCTGTAAAAGTGGCTTAATACCTCTGACCACGTTGTTGACAGCAGTGACCTGGGGGTCAGAAATGCTTCCTGGGGCGATCCCCATGCTGTCCCCATGTCATTTGAGCACTGTCACTATCGTTTTGGGCACTTGTTAGGCTTTTAAAAGACTGCCGGGGGTGCCACGGCAAAAATGCTCCAGTCTCCCATAGACTAACATTGGGCTCGTTGCTCGGGTCGAGCACCCGAGTATCACGGCGAGCTCAGCCCGAGCTTCGAGCACCCGAGCATTTTAGTGCTCGCTCAACACTAGTCACTACTCACCTAACTAAAAGCTTCAATCTCTCCCTCTCTTCTGGTATCTTACCCTCCTCCTTCAAACACTCCATCATTACTAGTGTTGAGCCACCCCCGTAGTGTTCGAGTTCGGTTCGGTTCGTCGAAAACCCGTGTGTTCGCCGACCTGTTCGTCGAACTGTTCGTCGAACACCTTCGAACACCGTTAAAACCAATGGCAGGCAAACAAAAACACATAGAAACACATAGAAAACACCTTCAAAGGTGTCCAAAAGCTGACAAACTGCTCAGAAGACACAACTAACACATGGAAAAGTGACAAGTACATATAGTCATGCGAAAAGAAAAGATTTGGAGGAGTAAAAGGAGGGGGAGACACAGATATAGGCATGTCATGCCCTTCTAAAATCCAAAAAGTGAGAAGCCGACACGGCCAGTCCGTTCCTGCCTGTGCCACCTCTGTGTCGCCGGGTTTGTGCCAGAGCCACGGTGGACCCTGACGGCCAGCCCCCCTATCCCAATACTGGTGCCTGTCCGCCGGTGGGTCGAGGCCCCCCACGGTGGGGGGTGGAGTAACATCTGCAGAAGAAAGACCATCTTCCAGCCAAACTAAGATGTCGACTTCTTTTCGTGGACAATGTGATACGATCCCATTCTTACGGACACGCCCATCGCTACAAATTCTAGATGAGGCACAAAAACAGCATGTGCTTCAACGGATATCAAGTGCTCCTTCAAGTGGGCTCTCCATCACCTCAATTTCAACATCACAAATACTCCAGTCCTCAGAGGTGTCACCCCAATCGCACTTGCTTCCTCACAGCTCCCAAGTCTCCAGCTGCCCGTCTGAGTATGGGGTAACACAGATGGCTGAGTCTGCCCAGCTGTTTACTCATACTATAGCCTGGGAAACGGAGGTCTGCTCCAGAGCTTCTGTTAATCCAGATGAGGAAATGATCTGATCCGATGCCCAGAATCTTTATAAGTTGGATCCAGGACCAGATGAAGAAGGTTCTGAGCATAATGTAGACCCTTGTTCCCAAACTGTAACTCCTGTTGGTGGAGACAATGATGAAGACGATGATGAGACTCAAATACCTGATTGGAGTGACAACTTGACTTTTCGGTCAGGGCAGGAAGAGGTTGGCTCTGAGGGCGACGGGTGTGATAACACACAGGGTGATGATGACGAGGTTGGAGATCCCACTTACTGTCAACCCACAGTCAGACAGTCGATGAGGTCAGCAGAGGAGGTGGAGGAGGATGTGACTAGCCCTGGGGATGGGGATGACTCGGTACCCGGGCATTTGCCTGGCCTTGGGGATGTCGCGGTGGTCGGCTCCCTGGCCCGTACCCTGGGGTCTCTCTTTAAAAGGGTGGATAATTGTTAATTTTATAAGAGTTCATGACGCCACCTGTGGTATCTGGTGACAAGCACCAGCGCTGCAGCAGTCCACTGAGGCCGGTGATAAGGCAGCTCCATGGTATAGCTCCCCACAGGTGGAGCTAGGTCTCAGGGCAGCGTATGCAGGGGGAATGCAGGACAGGCAAGACCCAGCTGGGTCAGAGCAAGAACGGGAACGGACACCGTAGTCACTTCAGTACCTTTTACTGGTGGAAATTCAGGCACATCCCGGAGCACTGTAGGGTGAAGGGTGCATATCAGGATCCTCCCCAATGAGCGGGTGTAGGGCCTCCTGTTTCTTGCCTCTGCGTAGTAAGTTTCTGACCTGCCTGGAGCTAGGCCTAACTTTGTCTCTGTCCTGCGCTGGCTGACCTTGTGGTAGGGCCTTCTCTTGGAGTTCACGCTCCCAGTATGCGGGGCCTAAGCATCTCCTGGCTCTGTTACATATCAGCACCTTAGCGATCCTGGGACTTGTAGTTCTCCAGGGATTCCGGTTATGCCTTACTGGGTCATAGAGATACCGGTAAGCTCGGATCCTGTGTCCGGTAAATGCTTTGGGGTGAGCTGGTTAAGCTCCTCTGCCCCTTATGTACTAACTCGCCACTCGCCTTCGGCCTACTCGGGCCCTCACTAGGCTATACACACTAACGGCAGCTTGCCGCGCTTCACTGATCTTATGGCACCGGCACACCTTAAGCTCTATCTGGGCTCCCTGAATCTAGCAAGCAGGAGCCTCGTGCTCCACTGCTGAACTATTAACTGCGTTCTCTAGACTAGACTGAGCTCCACTGCAGACTGACCTCTCTTAGGCTTCTCTACTGCAGGAACTCTTCAGAGGAACTGAACTGCCTAGCTCCACCTTCCCTATTTATATCCCTAACGGGCTCCCTCTGCTGGTCTGAGGTGGAAGGTGGAGATGTGTGAATGTTTATGGGGGCCTCTTGTGGAGGATTCCATCAATGCACTCTTGTAGGATCTGTGATACCAAGCGCAGCGGGGCATCACAGATGCTATTGACGACGAGGTTAGGTTGCGCCTTCCTGAACAGAGACGGAGTACTGGAAGCACGTCAACAACTGTATCCTCAACCACAACTCTGCCTCTGACCACAAGTCGTAGTGGCTCTTCAGGTCACATGGGCTCTAAGCCTTGCATAGCCTGGGCATTTATTCAGATCGATAAGGATGACCCAACTCGTGTTATCTGTAATATTTGTCAGCAAAAGCTAAGTAGAGGCCAAAAAATACATAGTTTGAGTACTTCATGCATGTACCGTCACATGGATATGAAGCATAAGTTGCAGTGGGAAGCTCACTGTGCTACAATGCGGCCTAGCCGGCTGGGCCAACCACCGTCTGCCCCATCTTGTGCATCCGCAGCCTCTTCATCCTCTGTGACTGGGGGGACAGCAGTCACACATGTTTTTGGACGCAGACCTGCCACCTCTTTACCCGCAACAGCCAGTGTGATTGGCAGGTCGTCAGTTCATTGGGAAGTGGAAACACCTGCTAGTGTTGAGCGCTCTCCGACATCGAGAGCACCACCTTTGGATCAAGGCAACCTAACATGTCCGCCTGCATCTTCCTCACAGACCGGCAGTTGCCGGGGACACCCTACTCAACACCGTCTAAGCACAACAGCCAGCCCTCGGTCCCTCAGATGTGGAAAAGTAAAAGACCATTTCCTCCTAGCCATGTGAAAGCTAAGAGGTTGAATTTCACCATCTGCAAGCTGTTGGCTACAGAAATGCTGCCTTTCCACCTGGAGGACACAGAGGATTTTCAAGACCTTATGTCCGTCACAGTGCCCCAGTACCAGATGCCCAGTCGGCACTACTTCTCAAAGAAAGGTGTGCCTGCGCTCCACTAGCATGTCGCACACAACATCACCGCTTCTTTGAGAAACTCTGTGTGTGACAGGGTGCACTTCACCACAGACACTTGGACGAGAAGGCATGGACAGGGGCGTTACATGTCGCTGACTGGGCACTGGGTAGCTATGGTGACAGCAGGACAAGGGACTGCTGTCCAAGTCTTACCGTCCCCACGAGTTGTGTGTTAATCCTCTTTATATCGAACTTCCTCCACTGCTTCTGCCTCCTCAACCTCCTCTCGGTCCTCCACCTGCACCCAAAGCCTGTCTGGTAATGCCACCTGCTTTCTAACTGCGCAGAAGGAATCCTGCACACCTCCTTACTATGCTGGCAGCAGGGCTCAACGCATCAGTGTTTACTTTGAAATGTCTGGGAAATGTGAGTCACACAGCTGAGGAGTTTTGGTCAGCTCTGGAGACCCAGTTTCATGAAAGGTTGTCTCCACTGGACCTGCAACCAGGGAAGGCCATGTGCGACAATTGTTATGTTCTGCTACCAGAGCTAAGGAAAGAGAGGAGATCTGTCCCTACGATAGAACTCAGCTGAATCCCTACGATGTAACAGGGAACCTGATCCTGCGATCAGACCTGCTAAAGTCCTAAGCTAGTCTGTACGGAGACCTATAGATGTGGGGAAGGAATCCCTACAAGTACTAAGGACTGGGAGGAAAATGGGACACCTCCTAACAGAAATAGTAGCAGACAGACGAACAAACAAAATATATAGAACATAGAGGTCCGTAGACCAAGCAAACTAACAGAGTTAGATACAGAGCACAGGCTAGCTAGAAAGTAGTTATACAATGAAGTCCAGCAAAGCCAGAAGGGCGGAGCAGGATTAAATAGGCCAACAAGGTCATGTGACCAGCAAAGGAAAAAACCTAAGAGCAAGGTTCTAACAGTACCCCCCCTTCTAAGAGGATCCTCCGGATCCCCTAGGACCAGGCTTATCAGGAAATCTCCTGTGAAACGCTCTGATAAGTCTGGACGCGGAAACATCATCTGACCTCACCCAAGAGTTATCCTCGGGTCCGAAACCTTTCCAGGCCACAAGATACTGCAAACTACCTCTATACCGTCTAGAGTTAAGGATGCGAGAAATTTCATATTCCCCGTCCTCCACCACCGGAGGAACAGAGGCAGAGGCGTCACCATCCGACACAACAGCTTTTTTTAACAGAGAGACATGAAATACCGGATTAATTCTCCAGGAGGTAGGAACCTCCAACCTAACAGCAGATTGGTTAACAACCTGAAGCACCTTAAAGGGCCCTACAAACTTGGGACCCAATTTCTTAGAAGGAATCCTCAACCGCAGATTCCTAGAGGACAACCAGACCATGTCACCAACAGCGAACAAAACCTCCTGTCGTTTCCTATCAAAGTAGTCTTTAGATTTTCTGTTGGCCTCCTGAAGATTACCACGCACATCCGTCCAAACTCTCTCCAAATCACCGGAAAAATTCTCCTCCTCAGGCACGGCAGATCCCAACTTGGAGAACGACCCAAACGACGGATGTCTCCCAGAACAAAAAAAAAAGGCGAACAACCAGCAGAAGAAGATGTATGATTGTTCAGAGCAAATTCAGCAAGTGGCAGAAACTCAGACCACCCCTCTTGATTGTCTGCCACAAAACAACGCAAGAACTGCTCAACATCCTGGTTTTTCCTTTCTGTCTGGCCATTAGATTCAGGATGATATCCGGACGAGAACGACAAATGAACTCCTAACCTGTCACAAAAGGCACGCCAAAAACGAGCCACGAACTGAGGACCCCTATCAGAAACAATGTCAGTAGGAACGCCATGAAGTCTGACAATTTCCTTGACAAAGGCCTTAGCGAGAGTTTTAGCGCAGGGCAGTTTGACGAAGGGAACCAAGTGACACATCTTGCTAAAACGGTCCACGACCACCCAGATGACAGTAAAACCCTCAGAGGGGGGAAGGTCAGTTATAAAGTCCATAGCCAAATGTGTCCAAGGAGCACTGGGATCCTCCAAAGGACAAAGCAACCCCGCAGCAGGAGTATGTGAGGACTTAGATCTAGCACATATAGTACATTGACGCACCCACTTAATGACTTCCTTCTGCCATCCAGGCCACCAAAAACTGCGACCCACCAGTCTCTTGGTCTCAGAGATTCCGGGATGACCTGCCAACCGAGATTCGTGACACTCAACAAACAAATCTCTCCTAAAGGTCCCAGGCACAAACAACCTCCCATGAGGAGTGTTAGATGGGGCATTCTCCTGTGCTTTAAGAATCTCATCTTCCAAAACGGAGTCCAAAGCAGCTATCACAACACCTTCTTGTAAAATGTTCTCCTCTTTCTCAGCACCGACTATGGGAGAAAAACTGCGAGACAAGGCATCCGCCTTAACATTCTTAGTACCAGGGATGTAAGTAACGGAGAAATTAAACCGCGAGAAAAACAGTGCCCACCTAGCCTGACGGGCATTCAGGTGCTTGGCAGCATCAAGATATATCAGATTTTTATGATCCGTAAGAACCTGAACGGGAAATTCCGCACCTTCCAAGAAGTGGCGCCAGTGTTCAAATGCGAGTTTAATAGCCAATAATTCCCGATTACCAATATCGTAATTCAGTTCAGTCTCCGAAAATTTTTTTGAAAAAAAGGCACAGGGATGTATTCCATCCCCGTTATCCTGAGACAATACTGCGCCAACCCCCACAGAGGAAGCATCAACCTCAACCAAAAACGGCTTAGTCACATCAGGCTGCATAAGGATGGGAGCAGAGGTGAACCTCTCCTTGAGATACACAAAAGCTTCAATGGCCTCAGAAGACCACTGAACCGCATCAGCACCTTTCCTGGTGAGATCGGTCAGAGGTTTGACAATACTAGAAAAATTTTTTATGAATTTTCTGTAATAATTGGCGAAACCCAAAAACCTCTGTATCGATTTCAAACCAATAGGCCTAGGCCATTCCTGTACAGCTTGAACTTTAACCGGGTCCATCTCAAAACCTTCGCTGGAGATAATGTAACCCAAAAAACTAATTCTCTGTACAGCGAACTCACATTTCTCCAGCTTAGCAAAAAGCGAATTGTCCATTAATAACTGTAATACCTCACGTACGCTCCGCCAATGAGACTCCAGATCCGGCGAATAAATCAAAATGTCATCCAAATACACAACCACATTTTTGCCGATCAAAGGTCTAAGGATGTCATTAATAAGATTCTGAAAAAATGCAGGAGCATTAGTAAGACCAAAAGGCATAACCAGGTTCTCAAAATGACCCACAGGAGTGTTAAAAGCAGTCTTCCATTCGTCACCCTCCTTCATGCGCAACAGATTGTATGCCCCCTTAAGGTCAATTTTAGAGAACCACTTGGCCCCCATTAACTGGTTAAACAGATCAGGAATCAATGGCAGTGGGTAAGGATTGCGTACAGTAATTTTGTTAATCTCACGAAAATCCAGACAAGGACGTAAACCGCCGTCCTTTTTTTTTACAAAAAAAAATCCAACCGCCACAGGAGACTTAGAGGGCCTAATGTGACCGGCGGCCAAACTTGTCTGTATGTATTCCTCCAAAGCCTTCCTCTCAGGAATAGTAAGGTTAAATAAACGACTTTTAGGAAGAGTCGCTCCAGGGACAAATTCAATAGAACAATCATAGTCTCTATGGGGAGGCAAAACCTGCGATTCCTTCTCAGAAAAAACTCTCCAAAAATCCTGAATAGGAACAGGCAATTCTCCCCTATCCAAAGCTGCAATACGCCCGTTACAACACTTGTCATAACATTTATGGCTCCAGGATTTAATTTCACTGGTAGACCAATCCAGTACAGGATTGTGAAATTTTAACCAGGGCAATCCCAATATTACTGGAGAAGGCAAGTTATTCAAAACTACCAAATCCAATTTCTCATGGTGAACACCATTAATAGTGAGAGGAAATTCACAGACCTTGAGAGTAATATTCTTCAAAGGGGAACCATCCACAGAAACCACAGCAATGAGGGATGATAAAGGTTCGGGTTTTAAATTGAGTCTTTCCAAGAATCCCCCATCAATTACATTCAGAGTAGACCCACAATCAACAAACACCCGAAATTCCATTAATTTTTCCTGAGCAATCGTGGAAGCAGCTAAAAATACACCCTTGGAATTTAAACAGGCAATACGGGCATGACTGACCATTTTTTTTTCTTTCTTCATACGAAGCTCACAGCCTTTAATCAAATGACCAGATTTTCCGCAATAGAAACACAAGCCTTCAGAAAATCGACGGTCTTTTTCTTGAGAGCGAGGTACCACCAATCCAATCTCCATCGGTTCACCACTGTTAGTACACACATTCTCATAACCAGAAACTGACATAGCAGAGGATTTGCTCTCATTAACCCTTGCACGCAGTCTCCTATCCACCCGTATAGCTAATTGCATAGCCTGTTGCAAATCTTCAGGTGTAGGATAAGCAATTAGCAGGTCTTTAACCCTTTCATTGAGCCCAGCAAGAAATAGACTTTTCAGAGCAGAATCGTTCCACCCTGTTTGAGTAGACCATCGACGGAAATGAGTACAATATTTTTCCACATTACCTGATCCCTGTTTCAAACGTCTTAACTCAGTCTCAGCTGATGCGACACGGTCAGGATCATCATATAATAGTCCCAAAGCAGAAAAAAAAACTATCCACTGATCTGAAGCATGTATCACTAGGTTGCAAAGAAAAGGCCCACTCCTGAGGCTCTTTGCGCAAAAGTGACATTATGAACCCTATGCGCTGGGATTCATCCCCAGAGGACTTGGGTCTCAAACGAAAATACAATAAGCAAGCATTTTTAAATGAAAAAAATTCTCGGTGTTCACCAAAAAATAAATCCGGCAAACATACCTTAGGCTCCAAGAAATGTGCTCCAGGACAGTTACTCACGTGCTGACGGAGCTCGGCCACCTCCAGAGAGAGTCCCTGCAGGCGATGAGCCAAATCCTGAACCGACACCATGATGGAACAGAAAAATCTTTCCTTAGAGAATTTGCAGGCTGGACTTACTGTTATGTTCTGCTACCAGAGCTAAGGAAAGAGAGGAGATCTGTCCCTACGATAGAACTCAGCTGAATCCCTACGATGTAACAGGGAACCTGATCCTGCGATCAGACCTGCTAAAGTCCTAAGCTAGTCTGTACGGAGACCTATAGATGTGGGGAAGGAATCCCTACAAGTACTAAGGACTGGGAGGAAAATGGGACACCTCCTAACAGAAATAGTAGCAGACAGACGAACAAACAAAATATATAGAACATAGAGGTCCGTAGACCAAGCAAACTAACAGAGTTAGATACAGAGCACAGGCTAGCTAGAAAGTAGTTATACAATGAAGTCCAGCAAAGCCAGAAGGGCGGAGCAGGATTAAATAGGCCAACAAGGTCATGTGACCAGCAAAGGAAAAAACCTAAGAGCAAGGTTCTAACAACTAGTGTTGAGCCACCCCCGTAGTGTTCGGGTTCGGTTCGGTTCGTCGAACACCGTGATGTTCGAGGAACTGTTCGTCGAACTGTTCATCGAACACCTTAGAACACCGTCGAACACCGTTAAAACCAATTTCAGGCAAACAAAAACACATAGAAACACATAGAAAACACCTTCAAAGGTGTCCAAAAGCTGACAAACTGCTCAGAAGACGCTTTCTTTAAAAAAGCCGGCCGGCAATTCAGCAGCGGCATACACCGGTACCCGACAATTTAGACAAGAAGGAATAGAGCCTCACACATAGATTAGATAGATAGAAACATGTCAGTCACATATATATGAAGTACAGTGTCAGTGTTGCTTACTGTACTTGTCATTTAGTGTAAAGGATTTATTAAAAAATATAATAGTGTTTTCATGCACTGTCTCTTTAAAAAAGCCGGCCGGCAATTCAGCATCTGTACCCGACAATTTATAACAGACAGAATAGAGCTTCACACATAGATTAGATAGATAGAAACATGTCAGTCACATATATATGAAGTACAGTGATAGTGTTGGTTACTGTACTTGTCATTTAGTATTAAAATAAAGGATTTATTATTAAAAAAAATTGGCGTGGGGTTCCCCTTAATTTTAGTCTCTAGCGGAGGTTAAGCAGACAGCTGGGGCAGATGTTTGAAGCCTGGGAAGGGGGTAATACCCACGGAGCTTCCCAGGCTACTAATATGAGCCCCCAGCTGAATACATAGCCTTTACTAGCTATTAAAATGGGGGACCCCCCCAAAAAAATGACGTGGGGTCCCCCCTAATTTAATAGCTAGCAAAGGCTAGGCAGACAGCTGGGGGCTGATATTAATAGCCCAGGAAGGGAGCCATGAATATTGGCCCCCTCCCAGGCTAGAAACACCAGCCGTCAGCCGCCCCAGAAATGGCGCATTCATAGGATGCGCCAATTCTGGCACTTAGCCTCGCTCTTCCACGCTGCCCTGTAGCGGTGGCAGGGGGTAATAGGGCTGGGGTTGATGTCAGCTTATAATGCCAGCTGATATCAAGCCCAGGTTAGTAATGGAGAGGCGTCTATAAGACACCCCAATTACTAACCCCATAGTCAAAGTTAAAAGAAAACACAAACACCCAGAATAAAGTCCTTTAATTGAAATAAAGACACAATCCTTTATTGTTCTAAATTAAACCATACTTACCATCACGCCCATTCCAGCTGAAGCCAACGATCTCCTGCAATAAAAGAAAAATAATAAAGCAACATCATCCTTTCCATGGTTCCCACGACAGCTTCAGCTCTGCTACATCGAGATGACAGGCTGGACCGTAGCAGAACGCTGCCATCCAGCCTGTCATGCCGCAGACACTGAGAAGAGCAGGCATGCTTGCGCTCCTCAGTGTCTCGCTGTGACGGCATCCAGATGAGCCGAGGTCATGTCCAATGAACTTGGCTCACCTCATGCACGTCACTGACAGCGTGGGAAAATTCTCACGCTGTAGTGCTGAGTGCAGGAGAATTCTCCCACGCTGTCAGTGACGTGCATGAGGTGAGCTCATGTCCAATGAACTCAGCTCACCTCATGCACCTCACTGACAGCGTGGGAAAATTCTCCTGCACTCAGCGCTTCAGCGTGAGAATTCTCCCACGCTGTAAGTGACGTGCTTGAGGTGAGCCGAGTTCATTGGACATGACCTCGGCTCATCTTTATGCCGTCACAGAGAGACAATGTGGAGCGCAAGCATGCCTGCGCTTCTCAGTGTCTGCGGGATGACAGGCTGGATGGCAGCGTTCTGCTGCGGTCCAGCCTGTCATCTCGATGTAGCAGAGCTGAAGCTGTCGTGGGAACCATGGAAAGGTAAGGATGAGGTTGGTTTATTTTATTTTTATTACAGGAGATCGTTGGCTTCAGCTGGAATGGGCGTAATGGTAAGTATGGTTTAATTTAGAACAATAAAGAATTGTGTCTTTATTTCAATTAAAGGACTTTATTCTGGGTGTTTGTGTTTTTTTTAACTTTGACTATGGGGTTAGTAATGGGGGTGTCTTATAGACGCCTCTCCATTACTAACCTGGGCTTGATGTCAGCTGGCATTATAAGCTGACATCAACCCCAGCCCTATTACCCCCTGCCACCGCTACAGGGCAGCGTGGAAGAGCGAGGCTAAGTGCCAGAATTGGCGCATCCTATGAATGCGCCATTTCTGGGGCGGCTGACGGCTGGTGTTTCTAGCCTGGGAGGGGGCCAATATTCATGGCTCCCTTCCTGGGCTATTAATATCAGCCCCCAGCTGTCTGCCTAGCCTTTGCTAGCTATTAAATTAGGGGGGACCCCACGTCATTTTTTTGGGGGGGTCCCCCATTTTAATAGCTAGTAAAGGCTATGTATTCAGCTGGGGGCTGATATTAGTAGCCTGGGAAGCTCCGTGGGTATTACCCCCTTCCCAGGCTTCAAACATCTGCCCCAGCTGTCTGCTTAACCTCCGCTAGAGCCTAAAATTAAGGGGAACCCCACGCCAATTTTTTTAATAATAAATCCTTTATTTTAATACTAAATGACAAGTACAGTAACCAACACTATCACTGTACTTCATATATATGTGACTGACATGTTTCTATCTATCTAATCTATGTGTGAAGCTCTATTCTGTCTGTTATAAATTGTCGGGTACAGATGCTGAATAGCCGGCCGGCTTTCTTAAAGAGACGGTGCATGAAAACACTATTATTTTTTTTAATAAATCCTTTACACTAAATGACAAGTACAGTAAGCAACACTGTCACTGTACTTCATATATATGTGACTGACATGTTTCTATCTATCTAATCTATGTGTGATTCTCTATTCCTTCTATTCTAAATTGTCGGGTACCGCTGCTGAATTGCCGGCCGGCTTTTTTAAAGAGACGGTGCATGAAAACACTATTATTTTTTTTGATAAATCCTTTACGCTAAATGACAAGTACAGTAAGCAGCACTTTCACTGTACTTCGTATATATGTGGCTGACATGTTTATATCTATCTAATCTATGTGTGAAGCTCTATTCTTTCGGTTCTAAATTGTCGGGTACCGGTGTATGCCGCTGCTGAATTGCCGGCTTTTCGTGTTTCACTGTGAGCACAGTTCCCATCGATTTGGGCAATAACTGTAATGCCACAACCACCATGGCTGTGGCATTACAGTGAGTGGCAGACAATCCCTGCATGATTGGTGCTCTAAATAGCACCAGACATGCAGGACACGCTTTTGGTGCACGAACAGTTATCGAACATAACCTCGAACAGCCGAATTTTTTGCAAATCGTTCGGGTTCGTCGAACAACTCGAACACCGCCCAAAACAGCTCGAATTTGAGATTGGCGAACAGTTCTAGTCGAACACCGCTCATCTCTACTAACAACAATGCTGCAAACCTGGGTGCAGCACTTCGCCGGGGCAATGTCACACACGTGCCTTGTATGGCTCACGTGTTGAACCTGGTTGTCCAGCAATTTTTAGCCCACTATCCCGGACTAGATGGCCTTCTGCAGAGTGCACGGTCGCCGTGTGCTCACTTCCGCCGTTCGCATCCCGCAGTTCAACGACTTACCCCTCTACAGAAGTCGTTGGGCCTGCCAGTTCACCGGCTGAAATGCGATGTGCCGACACGGTGGAATTCAACTCTGCACATGTTGCAGCGACTGTGGCAGCACCGACAAGCCCTGGTGCAATACGTTCTGACGTATAGCCTGGGCCAACGAGATCCAGAGGTGGGGCAAATCACGCTGGAGGAGTGGTCTCAGATCAGGGACCTATGCACCCTTCTGCACAGTCTTCAAATGGCGACGAAGATGTTTAGTGCTGACGATGCCATTATCAGCATGACTATTACGGTGATTTACATGCTGGAGCACATGTTAAACAGAATTCGGAGTCAGGTGGTGGGACAAGAGGAGGTGGAGGAAGTAGTGGAGGAGTCGTATGCGGAAGGGATAACATCTCCACGGTCCAGACGGTTGGCAGCACCAAGGCGGCAGGCATGGGAGGGTGGGGGAGAGGGATTAACCAGGGCACATGGTAGCAGCCAAACTGTTGAGGAAGGTGCAGGAGCCGAGGAAGAAGTGGAGGACGAACTGGCAATGGGCATGGAAGACTCATCAGATGAGGGAGACCTTGATCACATTTCTGTTGTGCGAGGTTGGAGGGAGAGGGCAGAGGAAGGAAGCATGATTCTTACCTTGCTACCAACACAACAAGGACTTGGTCCTTCTGGATGCGCAAGACACATGAGTGCCTTCTTGCTGCACTACCTGCAACATGACCCCCGGATTGTCAGAATTCGAAGTAATCCCGACTACTGGGTTGCCACACTCTTAGATCCCCGGTACAAAAGTATATTTGCCGAAATAATTCCTGCCATAAAAAGGTATTGACGAATGCAGGAGTATCTGTTGCAGAATCTTACATGTGCTTTTCCACAAAACACCAGTGGTGCACGTAGTGAATCTCACAGTTCTAACTTGCCAACGGTGGGACTGTCGAGTCTTCATCACTCAAACAGTAACAGTAACACAGTATCTGCTGGTAACAGCAATTTTGTGGAATCGTTTCACCACTTTTTTAGACCATCCTTTGCAAGGCCACAGGAGACAAGAAGTCTGACACATAGTCAATGCCTAGAGAGGATGGTACAGGAGAATCTCCAAGTGAACATCGAAGCCATGACTGTGTCACTGGACCCTTGCTCATTTTGGTATTCCAATCTTGAAAAATCGCCGGAGCTCGCCATTCACGCCTTGGAGATCTTGTCATGCCATGCAGCCAGCGTTCTCTCTGAACGTGTGTTCAGCGCTGCTGGTGGTGTGCTGACAGATAAGCGCACGCGGCTGTCCACTGAGAATGTAGACAGACTCACGTTCATAAAGATGATCAAATCATGGATTCGCAAGGACATTTCTACCCCTGTATCATCCTTGGGAGACTAAAAGCTTGGGGATTTGGTAAAATCACCTCACCAACCGTTTTAAGCAACAGTGGGGCAATTGATGCCACTTAACCCTAGAACGCATGACCATAAAAATCTACACTTTCACATACCTGGGGCCCTTTAGGCCCGTGTGCAAATAACATGGAATAACTCAAACTCAAATGACAAACAACTATATACATGAAGAATACCTAGAGTTTCAAAATTCTAACTAAAGCAATCTTGCAGAAAATAGAAAACAATTAACTGGGCGGGCCTGCAAGGCCACAGGTATGCGTTCTAGGGTTAAGTGGTGTCTGTGCCACAATTTTGGGAGTCCCCTTGCTGTGTCTTACGTGACGTTGGCATCGTCAATTCCAGGTGGGTTGGGTCGCACCCCCCCATTTTAACTGTAAGAAACTACATACACTATGGCTTGGGGTAACACAGATGGTTGAGTCTGAAGAGCTGTTTACTCAGAGGTCTGCTCCAAATCTTCAGTGTCTGCTAGTCAGCGTAGAATTTTTAACTGCATCTAGCCTAGGCAATACTTTGGGCGTAGTAGCCCAGCTGCGAAGCAAGCTGCACCGCCTGTGTATCTAATAAGAATTTTTAAATTAATCTAGCCTAGGCAGACTGTGGGGACCCCCAACCAAACCCAGATGCTCAGCCCCCCTACCGCCCCCCTTTCATGGACAACCCAATAATGTAACTCTTACAACTGAATGGGTGAGGATCGGTCACAGCTTTATTAACTCTTTATACTCATTCCATTAGAAAGGCATTTTATTTCTAAAATAATTCAGCTTGTTGCAGCATGCCCTGGGTCCCCACTCCGGCAAGTTGGCCAACAAGTGTAACTCTCCAACATGTCCTTTCTATTTCCAGGCCACGGAGGATCCAGCGTACTCGTATGCAGGACTCTGACCCCCACCCATCACTCTTAACGCTTGTTCCACTCCATCCTGGAGTCCTGACAGGAATATGTCCAGTCCAATATCTATTAAGTGAACACCGTCGGGCCGTATGAGGCCTGCTTTATCTCCTTCCAGTTGTCGGTGTCGTATCACTACACCGCCTCTGTCTCTTCTAAATTTTGCCATCCGAATATTTATTACCCGCCTTGTCCATTCGATGGCCGTGATGTCTCGCGCACCTTGCCATACCGCTATCGGCACAATCTCTGACCATACTATAGCTAATTTTGTGAAAAATTCTCTGAAGCGCTCAGTGTCTAGTTTCATTATTGCCATTAGTTATGCGCTCTTGTGATGACCTAGGTTGTTTCCCCCGGCCTATATAACTAAGATGACCGGACCTCTTGCCTCTCTCCCTACCTTGATTACCTCCATTAGTACCTGTGGCCATAGCAGGCCTCTAATACCTCTCCAGTTGAAATATGTGTTATGAAACTCTAATTTCCTCCCGCCTGGGCGGACTTTCGCCCTTTTTTGTGCCCAATATATATACGAGTGGCCTATCACTCACACTGTTGGCTTAGCATCACCTGTAAAAGAAACAAACCACGTTAGGATAACAAGTCCGGTCTTATGTATCTCGCCAAACACGTGGATCGCCATCTCCCTATCCTCTGAACTTCCGTTTCTGACAGTCCTGCTCTTGCTGCTTCCTTGGCCGCACCTATGTGGAATGAGTGTGTCCCGTAATCTTTGGGGTGGTTCCCTGCCGATGTTATGCATTCATTAAATATAGCTTGGAACAGGTATCTTGATAATGGCGTTCCATCAATGTGTGATACGAAGAAATTACTTTGTGATCTGATGGTTAGATATGTTTTTACTATTGTTACCCGACTTAGTGTACCGTTTGTGGGTTGTAGAAGTACCCAAGTACCCCTGCCCGCTGGAACCATTTTCGATTGGTGTATGCGTACACGTATTGCATTATTGGCTATGACTACTTCCTGGTGTAATAAGCGTCCACTGGTGGTAATTTTGGAGTGAGGGACTAATTCGCTTATACATAGCGCCCCGAAGAAGGCGATCACAAATGCAGTAGACATTAGTGTTGCTTCAAATTGTGAGTGTCATGTTAATGGTGTTAGGGATAAGATGTGAGAAATCAGTTTTAGTGAAACGGGATGGGACGTCTACATTCCTGACTTGGCTAACCCCTTTTCCACCCTTTTATGGATTGTCTGATGATGAATCTTTGTCACATCTCCCCAATTCAGTAGTTGGAAGTGAAATGCTACTCCGGTCAGACACCGCTGCGCTGACGCCCCTGATATGCCCCTCATCATTAGCTGGTGGAGAAATTCTATGGTGACTTGTAATCTGGCTTGTTCACATTGGTCAACCCGTCTGCCTGCTACTAGTCGTGTCCACTCTTCCCATGCCTTACCGTATGCTTGCCACGTTGACGGGGCAACTGACGCTCTGATTAATGGCATCAACTATTCGCCACTAGATCCCATAGGGAGGGTGGGCAACTGTTGCCCGATGGGTGGGCGTTGTGGAAGAGCTCTGTGAAAATCTGCCAATTGAATTGTTATAAAGCGTTAGCAGCAGCTTTATACCCCTCAGCATAGTGGCTAGCGCGGACCCATACATTGTGTTTTAGGCACAGGAATACTAGCCTGCGTAGTAGGCCTAGCACTGGGAGAGACGATGATGCCATCTTATTAATGCAGTGCGCTAGGCTGGTGTTTTGTGTTATGAAGCGTATATTTTTGTTAGCCAGGCGCGCGCCCCATATTTCTATTGCTACCACTATTGGGAAAAATTATTTTCAGGGCTAGATGCAGCTAAAAATTAATATTAATTTCAAAGCTGGTGGAGCTTGGTATAGATGGCCTAATACAATGAGTCCCACACACTGCTAGAAGCCCAAATATTTTTTCAGAGGTAGATGCAGATAAAAATTATATTTAATTTGCAACCTGATGGAGGTCAGTATAGATGGACTAATAAAGTCCCACACACTGCTAGAAGGCCAAATATTTTTTCAGAGCTAGATGCAGATAAAAATTATATTCAATTTGCAACCTGATGGAGGTCAGTATAGATGGACTAATAGAGAAAGTCCCACACACTGCTAGAAGGCCAAATATTTTTTCAGAGCTAGATGCAGATAAAAATTATATTCAATTTGCAACCTGATGGAGGTCAGTATAGATGGACTAATAGAACAAGTCCCACACACAGCTAGAAGCCCAATATTTTTTCAGAGGTACTGTAGATGCAGATAAAAATTATTTTTAATTTGCAACCTGATGGAGGTCAGTATAGATGGACTAATACAACAAGTCCCACACACAGCTAGAAGCCCAATATTTTTTCAGAGCTAGATGCAGACAAAAAATTATTTTTAATTTGCAACCTGATGGAGGTCAGTATAGATGGACTAATAGAGAAAGTCCCACACACTGCTAGAAGGCCCAATATTTTTTCAGAGGTAGATGCAGAAAAAAATATATTCAGTTTGCAACCTGATGGAGGTCAGTATAGATTGACTAATACAACAAGTCCCACACACTGCTAGAAGCCCAATATTTTTTCAGAGGTAGATGCAGAAAAAAATATATTCAGTTTGCAACCTGATGGAGGTCTGTATAGATGGATTAATAGAACAAGTCCCACACACAGCTAGAAGCCCAATATTTTTTCAGAGGTAGATGCAGAAAAAAATATATTCAGTTTGCAACCTGATGGAGGTCAGTATAGATGGACTAATACAACAAGTCCCACACACAGCTAGAAGCCCAATATTTTTTCAGAGGTAGATGCAGAAAAAAATATATTCAGTTTGCAACCTGATGGAGGTCTGTATAGATGGATTAATAGAACAAGTCCCACACACAGCTAGAAGCCCAATATTTTTTCAGAGGTAGATGCAGAAAAAAATATATTCAGTTTGCAACATGATGGAGGTCTGTATAGATGGATTAATAGAACAAGTCCCACACACAGCTAGAAGCCCAATGTTTTTTCAGAGGTAGATGCAGAAAAAAATATATTCAGTTTGCAACCTGATGGAGGTCTGTATAGATGGATTAATAGAACAAGTCCCACACACAGCTAGAAGCCCAATATTTTTTCAGAGGTAGATGCAGAAAAAAATATATTCAGTTTGCAACCTGATGGAGGTCAGTATAGATGGACTAATACAAAAAGTCCCACACACAGCTAGAAGCCCAATATTTTTTCAGAGGTAGATGCAGAAAAAAATATATTCAGTTTGCAACCTGATGGAGGTCTGTATAGATGGATTAATAGAACAAGTCCCACACACAGCTAGAAGCCCAAATATTTTTTCAGAGGTAGATGCAGATAAAAATTATTTTTAATTTGCAACCTAATGGAGGTCAGTATAGATGGACTAATAGAGAAAGTCCCACACACTGCTAGAAGGCCAAATATTTTTTCAGAGCTAGATGCAGATAAAAATTACATTCAATTTGCAACCTGATGGAGGTCAGTATAGATGGACTAATAGAACAAGTCCCACACACAGCTAGAAGCCCAAATATTTTTTCAGAGGTAGATGCAGATAAAAATTATTTTTAATTTGCAACCTGATGGAGGTCAGTATAGATGGACTAACAGAGAAAGTCCCACACACTGCTAGAAGGCCAAATATTTTTTCAGAGCTAGATGCAGATAAAAATTATATTCAATTTGCAACCTGATGGAGGTCAGTATAGATGGACTAATAGAACAAGTCCCACACACAGCTGGAAGCCCAAATATTTTTTCAGAGGTACTGTAGATGCAGATAAAAATTATTTTTAATTTGCAACCTGATGGAGGTCAGTATAGATGGACTAATACAACAAGTCCCACACACAGCTAGAAGCCCAATATTTTTTCAGAGCTAGATGCAGGCAAAGAATTATTTTGAATTTGCAACCTGATGGAGGTCAGTATAGATGGACTAATAGAGAAAGTCCCACACACTGCTAGAAGGCCAAATATTTTTTCAGAGCTAGATGCAGAAAAAAATTATATTCAGTTTGCAACCTGATGGAGGTCAGTATAGATGGACTAATATAGAAAGTCCCACACACTGCTAGAAGGCCACATATTTTTTCAGAGGTAGATGCAGAAAAAAATATATTCAGTTTGCAACCTGATGGAGGTCTGTATAGATGGATTAATAGAACAAGTCCCACACACAGCTAGAAGCCCAATATTTTTTCAGAGGTAGATGCAGAAAAAAATATATTCAGTTTGCAACCTGATGGAGGTCAGTATAGATGGACTAATACAACAAGTCCCACACACAGCTAGAAGCCTAATATTTTTTCAGAGGTAGATGCAGATAAAAATTATTTTTAATTTGCAACCTGATGGAGGTCAGTATAGATGGACTAATAGAGAAAGTCCCACACACTGCTAGAAGGCCAAATATTTTTTCAGAGCTAGATACAGATAAAAATTATATTCAATTTGCAACCTGATGGAGGTCAGTATAGATGGACTAATAGAACAAGTCCCACACACTGCTAGAAGCCCAAATATTTTTTTAGAGGTACTGTAGATGCAGATAAAAATTATTTTTAATTTGCAACCTGATGGAGGTCAGTATAGATGGACTAATACAACAAGTCCCACACACAGCTAGAAGCCCAATATTTTTTCAGAGGTAGATGTAGAAAAAAAATATATTCAGTTTGCAACCTGATGGAGGTCTGTATAGATGGATTAATAGAACAAGTCCCACACACAGCTAGAAGCCCAATATTTTTTCAGAGGTAGATGCTGAAAAAAATATATTCAGTTTGCAACCTGATGGAGGTCAGTATAGATGGACTAATACAACAAGTCCCACACACAGCTAGAAGCCCAATATTTTTTCAGAGCTAGATGCAGAAAAAAATTATATTCAATTTGCAACCTGATGGAGGTCAGTATAGATGGACTAATAGAATGATGCTATGTCCAAAAGATTTTACTTCACTAGGTGCAGTAAAAAAATTGGTATTCTATACACAGGTGGTATATCTTGCAACACAGATAGGCTACTCCACTGACTAACACACTCTGCAATAGGCCAAAAAGGATTAGCTTTGCTAGATTCAGCCAAATGCTGTGAAAAAAACTTGCACAGCACTGGCACAGACCTGCCTGGCAAAAACTGATAGGAACTGATGTAACCTAGTCCTGAAAATCACTCCAATTACAATTAGTCTTTACTCCCACAACCTATCTATTTAAGAGCACAGACCTGCCTGATAAAAGTCATAGGAAATGCTGTAACCTAGTCCTTAAAAGGACTGCAATCACAACTATTCCCTACTCCCAAGCTATCTGTAGATTTGTGCGAAAATTGGCTTGAAATTAACAAGGTATAGCGCACACAGCAACAGCGGTGCCGTCTAACACGCAGCTGCAGCAGTGAGAAAATGGTGGTGACGGGGAAAATGGCTTGGTTTTATTGGGCAAGGACATGTGACATACACTGCCAATGACACATGCCCTTGCTTGTGTGAAAAAAAGCACTTCGCTCCGTGTGTGCGCTGCTGATAGGCTGACAGATTGCACCTCCCCACTGTAAATGCGGGAAAGAGAAAAAAAAAATGGAGATCTTCATTGTTCCTGCAGAGATCCATCCCCTGCCCCTCCCCCCACCCCGCTGTACACTCAAACTGCGTATTAACATTAATTTTCATCATTACTGAGAAAAAATCCAGTTATGATTTTGGTGCACGAACAGTTATCGAACATAACCTCGAACAGCCGAATTTTTCTCAAATTGTTCGTGTTCGCCGAACGGCTCGAACACCGCCCAAAACAGCTCGAATTTGAGATTGGCGAACAGTTCGAGTAGAACAACGCTCATCTCTAATCATTACTCCATTATTAAAAAAAAGCCCTCTTTTGACCCTTCCTGCACAAAGAACTACACACCACTCTCCAATCTCCCCTTCATCTCTAAACTCTTGGAGTGCCTGGTCTACTCCCGCCTACCCGTTTCCTCTCCATTCACTCTCTTCGAGACCCATCACAGTCCATCTTCCGCCCCCTACATTCTACAGAAACTGCACTCAAAGTAACCAATGACCTTCTGACAGCAAAATGTAATGGTGACTACTCTCTGCTCATTCTTCTTGACCTCTCTGCAGCTTTTGACACTGTTGACCACCATCTCCTACTCTCTATGCTCCACTCCTCAGTGTATCGTTCGCTGGCTCCACTTCTTCTCCCCTTCCTCTCACTATTAGGGTTCCTCAGGGTCCAGTCCTTGACCCTCTTCTCTTATCTCTCTGCACGGACCCAGTTGGACAAACCATAAGCAAATTTGGCTTTCAGTACCATCTTTATGCTGATGACACACAACTATACACTTCATCCCCTGACCTTACCCCCACTGTACTACAAAACATCAGTGACTGTCTGGCTGCAGTTTCCAACATCATGTCCACTCTATCTGAAACTCAACTTTTCCAAAACTGAATTTCTTCTGCTCCCACCGTCTACTCACCTCCCTAAATCCAACATCTCCCTCTCAGTATGTGGCACCACAATAATGCCGATCCAGCAGGTGCGCTGTCTGGGTATTGTGTTTGAGACTAATCTTTCCTTCACCTTCCATATACAATCTCTTGCCCACTCTTGTCGCTTGCACCTGAAGAACATGTCTAGAATCCGCCCCTTTCTCACCTTGGAAACAACAAAAACCATCACTGTTGCCCTGATCCACTCCTGCCTTGACTACTGTAACTCTCTATTAATTGGCCTCCCCCTCACTCAACTTTCCCCTCTCCAGTCCATCTTTAATGCAGCAGCCAGGGTCATGTATCTGGCTAATCGTTACTCGGAGACTTCAGCTCTGTGCCAGTCATTGCACTGGCTGCCCATACATTATAGGATCCAATTTAAATTGCTTGTTCTCACCCACAAAGCTGTCCACAGCGCGGCACTCCCCTACATTTCCTCCCTCATTTCTGTTTATTTGCCTACCCGTTCTCTACCCTCAGAAAGCAACTTTCGACTAACATCCCCGCTTATCCGTACCTCCCACTCCCGGCTCCAAGAATTCTCCCAAGCTGCACCTATTCTTTGGAATGCTCTACCCCAAGAAATTAGGATGAGCCACAGCTTACACAGTTTTAGGTGCTCCCTAAAAACGCATCTGTTTAGGATGGCCTATCACGTTCCCTAATCGAAGTCCTTTTATTTTTTTATAGCCTATTCATTATTCCTCCAAACATAAGTCTCCACCAAACTCCACCGCTCCCAAAAGCACTACAGATACTGGCTGGTGTCTGCTCATGCAGCCTTTATCTATCCCGTATCCCCTTAAGATGGCTGGACCATCATTGTAAATAAGCCCCTGTACTTTGTGTCACTCCCACCTCATTGTAGACTGTAAACTATTATGAGCAGGGTCATAATTATTTTTGCTTTAATTATTGTATTATCTTTAGCTATGTAACTTATGACTGTTGTATATGAACCTCTGAATTGTAAAGCGCTGCGGAATATGTTGGCACTATATAAATAAAGATTATTATTATTATTATTATTATTATTATTATTATTATTATTATTAATGGAGATGTCCAGTTTCAGAAAGCCCCTGTTACCTGGCTGCTGTTTGTTTTTAAATAGCAAAATGTGCTTTCCTCAACCTCCCAAAGTCCAGTGCTGGGTCTCTGCTGGTGCTCTCTGTGTCTGTTATTGACTGCAGCGTCACTAAGCGGCTTGTGCCGTCAACTCGGGCAGAGCCACTGGGCGCAGTTATTGGCTGCAGTTCTGTTGTCATGCAGACAATAATAAACATTAGAAGCAAGAATGGAGACTCAGTCCTGGATCCAGGAAGACTGAATAAAGCAGGTTTATTTTCTTAAAAGAAGCTGCACCGGTGGAAGGAGGTTTTCTGAGACTAAAACACCCCTTTAAGAACTCTCTTCAGTGTAAAGAAAAACAACCTACTGAGTTCCTTTAAAAACTATAGGCAAGTATACCTAGAAGAATTGATGTTATTTTGAATGTAAAGGTTGGTCACAGTGGCGTACCACTAATATCGACAGGCCACTATGTGAGTGGGGGGGCCAGTGCATGTACCAGATGCCCCACCTGATATTGCATTTTCAACTGTATTGGCACTCTAAATGCCGATACAGTTGAAAGAAAAGTCAGCTCCCTCCTCTATAATTCTCACTGCTCATCTGAGCTCTCACGTCTCAGAGCAGCAGGCTCGATGACCTCACTACATCGCAGCCACTCTGCTGAGCATTGCATTGAACCTGTCCGTGAAAAGGGAGATGCAGAGCAGTAGCTGCGGGCGAGGCACTGACCTTCTCCTGTCATGCCCCGACACGCTACATGAAAGAGTGGGTCCTGGCTGGGTGTTCGTGTTGGTGCTGTGAGGGCCTTGAGCCCGTGCAGGCTGCATGTGATTGATGGTGTTGGCCGACCAGGACCATAGCTTTCAAAGTTCAATAAAGGAAACTCCCGTTCTAAAACACAGTCTTTACTGAACGATAACTGGGTAAGGGTTATGTACAAGGGTAGTGGGTACAAAGTCTTATGGACATTTCTTTCACAGTGAAAAGCATTTTCACACACATCGTTTCCTTCCACTTTAGTCTACTCTAGGCCTAGTGAAGCACACTGTTTTTTCCTACTTTCCCGCCACAGTCCTGATCAGCAGGTCTATCTACTGACTCAGCGGTTCTGTGTCTTATTTCTTTCACTACAGGCGCCATGGATCTACAGCTCGGCATCACCCACAAGTCCCACAAACTCTGTCCTGTTTTTATCTGTTACCTTTAGCATTTTAGCAAGCTCAGGGTTTTTTGTGACACGTTTCCTATCCAAGGACTCCTTTAGGGTGCAAAGCCACTCTGTCTCTTCAGTCAGATCCAGGTCACACTGCTCCCTTGCCCCATTGATCTCTTCCTTAGTAGTTCACCCAACGATAGCACTGCTCACAGAAACTTCCTACTGCTACTTGAACTTGTCCCTATCTAACTATCTACAGGAAACAGTCACTTGCCCTAACACTAAATCCCTCCCACTATGGACTAGTACCGAACATTACCTCTATCTTACCTTAATGTCGCTACCTAACTACAGTCACTATCTTATCCTACCTATCTTATGTCCTAAGCCCTAAACTACGTCTTATCCTATACTATACACTTCCAACATTATACATTACTATATCACAATATATACAAGAGACACATGACAGTATACACATTATACATAAAAGAATGCAATTGGTGTCTTCAGGGGTAGAAACACGACAGTCCAATCCACACCCCTTACACGTGCATGCACAGAACCATCCTCATCAGAGCCAGAAGTCGTGACTAAGAATGAGAGACCCAGGGATTTCAGCATTTGCGGCAGTGATGATGCAACAAAAAACAGATGGGTGACAGTGAGGAGCAAAAGGGTTGAAGAGGTGAGTGGTAAAGTGAGCAAATTTTTCTGAATCCATGTGGAAGCTAATTACATAAATAAGTGTTTTGGTAAATTCGGATTTTTGTAACATTCAAGTAGATTTAAATTCCACTCAAATATATCAACTCATCTCTAGTAACTAGACTATCTCACATGTATATAAAGTTAAGAAAATAACCAAAACAGATTTAAAAAAGGAAAACTTCAATTACATTTCAGTGTTTTACTGTAGTAGACTTACAGCAGTCTGTTATAGTCTGTTTAAATAGAAAATTCCATATGTTCCTGTTTTTGACAAAAGAGGAGAAGCAAAGTACACTTCCATAAAATGAATAGTCTCTAGGGGAACCAGACTGACAACACAGGTGCTTCATAGAGCTGATGCTATACCGGGAATTAGGGAAAATCATATATTACTTCTCTGTTTACTTGTACGCACTTTTGCACACCTCCTTATGTGCACATAAAATGATATTTGTAAGTCCATTAAACTGTGCTACTAGAATGGAAGGGAAAAAATATTTCTTTGCAAAATAGGACAATTAAAATTCATAATTAGAATAAAGTGTAGATCTATATAAAAGACACAACTAATGATGCAATTTTTCTTTTCCTAATAATCCTTAACTTTTCATGTTACCTACCAGATAAATATACCACAAAAATTGAAGACAATAAACAGGGTTAACAAGAAAGGATTAAAGAAAATGGAAATAAAAAGGCGTTGCATATTAAAACCGTACAACATAAATAGCATTAATTACATGAAAGAATTAAAAGGATTAATTATGATTTAATGTTCTACATGATTTTGTAAAAAAAAGGAAAGAACTTGGTAACTCATAAAACCCTTATCAAAGAAAGAGATAATAAGAGTGTTTTCTTAATAAATCCAAGTAGTTTATTTTAATCAAAGAAATATTCAGTAGGCATCCCAGATTTTTATTCACTAGACTACTTAAGATGCTGTATCACCTTCTCTTCAGTCTGAGCTCAACCAAGTCATCTTATTAAACTTTTCATCATGTTCAAGAACATTTGTGCTTAAGAGCACTCGCTGGCCACCAATAATACATTAACTAAGAAGCAATCATAGATGATGTGAAGAATATCAGAATTGAGGTCATGGTTGTTTCTACTGTTGCTATTCACAACACATTATTGTCAGTACAAGTGATAGTTTACAGACGTTTTTCCAAGCTACCATACTGATGACCAATCCTTGAACAGTGACAATTAGTATGGTTTTAAGAGTTGCCCTGCTACCCCCTCAAATTCCATTATGTAGGTTCTCGTTGTTGGAATAGGTCACAAATGTTTTATCCCGTAAAACTTCCTTAAAATTTCAGCTTGAAAACCCTTTCTGCTCTAATACTAATAATCTGAAATATGTCTGGAATATAAAATGCTGCAAAAAAGTTTAAGTCTTCGATAATCTACTTTGATGTAAATATGTGCAAACCCTTCCCTAACTCCTTAACTCTCCATGTCGAATACATCTGTCATGGAGAGAATCAGTCTGTATGCAGCAGTGCTTCAACTGCTGCCGTTAGCCACTTAAATGCCATTGACAAACTGTGACATTGGCATTAAAACTACTTGACCTCGCCAGTGTATGTTTCTGGCACCCTTCACCCCCACTTCCCCCAGCAATACAATCACAGGGTGTCAATGAGTTGCTATGGCAGCTCGAACTCTGCTGAATGCCCAGGCACTACCTTATCAGTATTCCTGTAAAGGGCTTCCTAGAAGCCCATGATTTTTACTTTATACTGCAGAACTGTAATATTGCGGTATATTTACAAAACAATCACAGATTCAAGTCACCTTTGGAAACTAAAAAAAAAAATGAAAAAGCAAAAGTAATAAGTAATACTAAAAAAAATAAACCTAACATTTTGAATCTCCCCAATTTTCTAGAGAGAAAAATAAAAGAAATTGAAAAAATTATTTGTTATTGCTGCTCTCAAAAAAGTTCTGATCAATCAACATATGAAATTTTTTAACTCAAACTGTAAGTGTTGCAAAGAAAAAAAATCAAAATGGAAAAATTACTGGCTTTCGGTCACATCAATGCCAATAAAAATTGCAATAAAAACATAATATGTATCCCAAAATGATACTAAGAAAAACTATAGTTTAGCATGCAAAACACAAGTCCTCATTCAGCTAAATCAGTGGAAAAAATAAAAAAGTTACTTGTCTCGGAAAATGGCAACTCCAACTAAATTTGATTTTAAGCCACTATAATAATAGAAAAACCATATGTTAGTATCACTGTAATCAAAAGGACCCAGATGGACCTGGATAATCAATATCTCAGGTAATTTGTACCACACTATTAACACTATACAAAAGGAATAAGACAAATAATCTGGGAAATGCATTTTTTTAACATGTCACCTCAGTTGGATTTTTTTTCCCATTTTTCCATACTTTATTTGGCAAACTATTTCTGGTCCTAAAAAAACGACCCCATATGTCTATGTAGACAGAAAAAAAATATATATATAGTTCTTACAAAAGGTACAAAAAATGAAAATAAAAATTGGTTGCGTCCTTAAGAGGTTAAAGGTTTATAGCATTACTCTGTTCTGAGATCCATGTGGTAATTACGAAAATTGTCATGGACACAGCTGTAGAGTGAGGTGCAGGTGGAAGGGAGTTGCACGATCACTAGAGTATAGAAATTTTCACAGCAGACTCAGAGGGTTCAATGCAAAAGTTTTTAATAGCACTTTAGAAAAAGTGCAAGTGGAGAACAAAATATGGTTCTTGTGTTTAGAGGCGACTTAACGTTTCGGCCTGCTCCTGGGCCTTGTTCACATAGTTGCTTTGGGAAAGGCTGTGATGTTCAAAGTAGTATAGGAGGAATCCCTGTAGGGATGCATATATGGCTCAGTCCTTGTGGGCAATGGCGATAAGGGTGCTCCTGCACCTCCTGTGTGAAAAGCTTTCTATACTCTGAGATCCATGTGTGCCTGAGCATTTAGAAAACATTGTTCTCAGCTACCAAGTGTTCAAGTGCTTGTCAATAGTTTGCTTATCCTTTCACTTGGTTCAATACCAGGTGTATAAATATCTCCTGTGTTGCTTCTGACTTACATTCAATGTTATTTCCAAGCTCAGTCCATTTTATCTAGGTGTAGTCCACGCCTGCCATTCTGCAAACAAGATTCCAAATTACCAACATCTCACAACTTTTGGTGCTGATCACACTTTAGTTTCTGCTGTCAAGGTAACACATCTCTCTGCAGATGAGTTAGCAGTTTGACAATACATTTTTTTTCTATTAAAATGTGAACTACACCTCTGTATGCTAGTGTCCCAACATACAGGTGTTTCTCACAAAATTAGAATATCATCAAAAAGTTAATTTATTTCAGTTCTTCAATACAAAAAGTGAAACTCATATATTATATAGAGTCATTACAAACAGAGTGATCTATTTCAAGTGTTTATTTCTGTTAATGTTGATGATTATGGCTTAAAGCAAATGAAAACACAAAAGTCATTATCTCAGTAAATTAGAATAATTAACAAAACACACCAGCAAAGGCTTCCTATACGTTTAAAAAGGTCCCTTAGTCTGTTTCAGTAGGCTCCACAATCATAGGAAAGACTGGTGACTTGACAGATGTCCAAAAGGCAGTCATTGACTCATTCCACAAGGAGGGTAAGCCACAAAAGGTCATTGCTAAAGAAGCTGGCTGTTCGCAGAGTGCTGTATCCAAGCATATTAATGGAACGTTGAGTAGAGGGAAAAAGTGTGGTAGAAAAAGGTGCACAAGCAGCGGGGATAACTGCAGCCTTGAAAGGATTGTTAAGAAAAGGCTAATAAAAATTTGGGGGGAGATTCACAAGGAGTGGACTGATGCTGGAGTCATTGCTTCAAGAGCCACCACACACAGACGTATCCAGGACATGGGCTACAAGTATTGCATTCCTTGTGTGAAGCCATTCTTGACCAATAGACAACGCCAGAAGCGTCTTACCTGGGCCAAGGAGAAAAAGACCTGGACTGTTGCTCAGTGGTCCAAAATGTTGTTTTCAAATGAAAGTAAATTTTGCATTTCATTTGGAATTCAAGGTCCCAGAGTCTGGAGGAAGAGTGGAGAGGCACACAATCCAAGCTGCTTGAGGTCTAGTGTGAAGTTTCCACAATCAGTGATGGTTTGGGGAGCCATGTCATCTGCTGGTGTAGGTCTACTGTGTTTTATCAAGACCAAAGTCAGCATAGCCATCTACCAGGAAATTTTAGAGCACTTCATGCTTCCCTCTGCCGATAAGCTTTTTGGACTTGGCTCCTGTCCACACTGCCAAAAGTACCAATACCTGGTTTAAAAACAACAGTATCACTGTGCTTGATTGGCCAGCAAACTCGCCTGACCTTAACATGATAGAGAATCTATGGGGTATTGTCAAGAGGAAGATGAGAGACACCAGACCCAACAATGCGGATGAGCTGAAGCTGCTATCAAAGCAACCTGGGCTTCCATAACACCTCAGCAGTGCCACAGGCTGATCGCCTCCATGCCTCTCCGCATTGATGCAGTAATTGATGCAAAAGGAGCCCTGACCAAGTATTGAGTGCATTTACTGAACATACATTTCAGTAGGCCAACATTTCGGATTTTAAAATCATTTGTCAAGCTGGTGTTATAAAGTATTCTAATTTAATGAGATAATGACTTTTGTGTTTTCTTTGGCTGTAAGCCATAATCATCAACATTAACAGAAATAAACACTTGAAATAGATCACTCTGTTTGTAATGACTCTATATAATATATGAGTTTCACTTGTTGTATTGAAGAACTGAAATAAATAAACTTTTTGATGATATTCTAATTTTGTGAGCAGCACCTGTATTTCTGCTATACCTATGCAAGTAAGTTACCAGTTTGGCAATACAGCACTGCTATCCTGTAGTTAACCTCTTAATGACCAGGCAATTTTTCATTTTTGCACTTTCATATTCTCAGTGAGACCTTCTTTATTCAGAATGCATGAGTAACCATTCTTAATCCAGCAGTCAAAAAGATACCGTCCTTGATTCAATCGTGGCAACAGAAGACAGCACTGGTCCTGGTCCTGGTTTTTACGAATACAGCTATATCAAATATATGTTTTTTTTTTATTGTTTCTTAATTTTTAATGGGGGAAAAGAGGGGTGCTTTGAACTTTATTTTATTTTTTTCAAAACATTTTTTAAATTTTTTAATGTATTTGTTAGTCTGCCAGCAACGGTCTGTCTTTCACAGGAGTACAGTCAAGATAGGCACAGGCGTCTTCAGCAGACCCCTGGCCATCATGGCAACCCATCGGTGTTCTCGCGATCATATCACGGAAGCACAGATGGGTGCGTAGAATGGCACGCCCCCCTGCAAGCATGTTGTCAATGACGCTGTCACAGATTGAGAGCGGTATTTGACAGGCTAACAGATGTGGGCAGAGCAGAGCTCCACTCGCGGTGTAGAGGCAGGTGATGGCCATAATCTTCCTACAAAGATAGAGGCTCAGCTTGGTAGCTTGCATCAGTCAGGGAGACGCCATATGATGTACCCTGTAATAAATATGTTGTTTAGGGGTTAACCATATTCCTGTTACAAGTTCCTGATTGCATGTGTATTGCATGTGTATCTCAACTTGTACTGAATTTATTGTTTGTACATGTCCCCGCTTAATTGTAAAGTGCTGCGGAATATGTTGGCGCTATAGAAATAAAAATTATTATTATTATTATTATTATGTGTCTTTTCTATTAACCATATCCCTGCTGCAATTTCTGGACTGCATGTATGTTTATACTGTTCCTGTTTGTGACTGTCCGCCAAAGTATGCAGTCACCTCATCACATTGCTGATGTCGCCTGCGTTGCAGCGCAGAGAAGGCAAGGATGCGCCAGAAAAAGTAAGTGCTCTTGGAAGAGCCGAGGATTAAATAAACTATAAAAGGAGAAAGGATGGGCGTTGCTGTTACTATGAGGCCACATTATGGGGTAACGGTGGAAAGGATTGTGAAAGAGGCACAGTATTCAGAGGGATAGGATGTGTGGGGGAATATTACAGAGATGAGCGGTGTGGGGGAGGATATTACAGAAAGGAGTGGTACGGGTGGAATATGACGGAGAGGAGCCGTGTGGGTGGGAATATTACGGTGTGTGTTAGGTAATATGAAGGCGAGGAGCAGTGTGAGGGGAATATTATAGATGATGAGCTGTGTGTGGGGGACATTATGGTAGAGGGGCAGTGTGTGGAAATATTATGGAGAGGTGCAGTGTGGGGGAGACATTTCAGAGAGGGGCATTCTGGGGGGACAGTATGGAGTGGGTCAGTACAGGAAGGCTATTTTGGGTAGCAAGCACACTGAGGGGCAATTATTTGTTCAGGGGAACAGCATGGGAGATATTTATGGGGCAGTATAATGATACTTTTATTTTTAAGGGCACCATGTTGGGAAGTGCTGCTGAAGATGGAGAAAAGGGAAGTCTGCAAAGATGAGCACTGGGCATGAAACCTCATCATGGCATTTGTCCTACTTGGAGACAAAAGGGATGGGAATGATCAGAGGAGGCATCACCTATAAGGTACATGGATGTAAATGTTTATTTGTATTCCTTCCTGCATCTGATCAGTGCTGTGGTTCCTGTATGGCCACAGTCTGATGATGACTGGTAACAACAACTCCCAGTATCTCCTTACCATTGATAAGGACATACTGGGAGTTGAAGGTTTTACGTGATACAAGTATATATGGGTCTGACCTGAAACTGCAATTGATCACTGTACTAAGCTTATTGATGTATTCCTGTACTGATGGTGGTTTTGGCACTGCTTTCATGGACTGACAATGGTTCTGGTGCTGCTTTCATGCACTGATGGTGGTTCTGATCATGTAGCAATCCATAACGTGCTTCCTATTAAAGCTACAAAATCCTCAAAGCTTAGTTTTGACATAATACGGAGGATTTGGTTGAATTTCTGTTCTAAAAGCTCAGTGTAAGTTTGGGTGTGTTCACATTAATTTTTTTTGAGCAGAAACACTCCAAACCCTTTTCAAATACTCAAAACTTGTTTTCTGCTGGTATATTAATGTAAATACCCCTTTAATTTTTTGCGTCCCTTCTGATTGATTCAATATGACAATGTGTTCCTTGCACCATAACATGTTGTGCACCCCTGGCTTAGAGAATCCACCTCGCCAGGTAAGCCCATCAGAGAAAGTACTTTGTCATGTAGAATCTGTTCTGTAGAACTGTAATAAAGTAAATTAGGATCCGGTTTAATTAAATTTGAGGTATTCTTTATAGATAGATGTATAGACAGACAGAACAGATGGATATCTGCAGAGACAATCATGATCTTTATTTTTTTCATAAAAATTAATAGAAAACATTCATTCATGTTATAATATTTGTATTTTAATATCATTTTACAATAAAATACTGATAGCAATGCCAAATAATGCATGTAATCATTGTATTATGCTACTCTATACAATGTCTGTTACTTAATTTGTTGCAGTGCAATACATAAGGTGAATTGATTTAAAATTCATGCCGCTGTAAGCTTTAGCTGAGCAAGACGATTAGTAGACAAAAAGTCACAAGAAAAACATTAAGCTTCAGTATTCAACCAAAAGAACTGCTGGCTTAATCGAGTGAGAGATGATTATATCTACTACATTGTAGGTAGCTAGCATCTGCCCTATATTTTTACCTACTTTAATATGATTGCATTGCTTGACCTACAGTAGACACCTACACAATTCCTTCAGTTGGAGAGAGGAAGAAACGCTCTGATATCCTTCACATGAATATAGTTACTAGGGAAACCCCTTAGTTCACTACTATTGTCAACTGTTTTCCTGTCTTTTTCATTTGGTCTAAAGCTTAAAACTCAGTGGAACACTTAGAAGAAAAAAAGAAAAGAAAAATATATTCCCCTTAAAAGCTTTCATATGACTGCTCAATTACTATATTTCCTCTGACTGAGGTTAACAAACATTATTAGCGGGGACTCAGATGAAGCCTGCAAAAGGAAGCCAAATGGGGGTAAGAGCAGGACAATTTCCCTACAAACAAATGTGGATAGGAAAATGACTTAAAACAACATAGAATAAAAAAAAGAAAAATATATCATCTTGAACCAGGAGGCGGAGGTCCAAGTAGAGCAGGAGGTTGAGGAGGAGGTGGTGGTGTAGGTGGAAAAGGTGGAGAAGGAGGAGGTAGCCGACACTAATTTTTTTGTTTGTTTTTTATTGATTTTTGGGGGGGTACTCTGAAAACAGGCAGTGCAATATACTTCTGGCCACTCTCTCTCTGTATACAGGCCGTCTAATACTCTGCAATTTTTTGGGTTGAAAACAATGAGGAGAGCGTCAAATAAGAGATGTAGCCGTGTTGCTGGTGGTGGTGATATAGCTGCTGCAGGATGAGAGAGGGCATGGTCAATCTGTGACTGCTACGCGCCCAAATGAAACACCTTCCTCTGCTGCAAGCAGGTGGCAGGATGCTCTGTGTAATTTCGAAGGCCCAAGTACCATTGGATGAATGGTGAGGCCAGAACAAGTAGAGGTAGTTTTAAATTGGTTGGCTGAGAGTGCCTTCAGTCCCTTTGCTATGTCTTCCACCCGGTTCCCTGCTGAAAGCACAGATTTGGAAACTGAAGCTCATGGGCATCTGTCTTCCACCTCACCCCCTTGAAAATCAGGCAAGCAGTCTGAGCCCCAAGTCATGCAGCAGTCACTTCTGCTTTTTGATAACTCTGCAGATTGTGGTTCCATGGGCCATCCACCTGGCCCTGCCCCACAATTCGAAGAGATTGAGTGCACTGGTGTCCAACCACTTGTTCTTTTGGAGGATGAGTATATTGGAGGGTTAGTGCAAATGGTCAGTGGACCACCGCAGCATATCTCTCATGATGCTGATGACGAAACACAGGTGCTAACTGCTGCAGCTTTCTGTTGTTTCTACACCATCAAGGATAGCAGGGATGAAGACTGGATGGAACAGCATGCGGGGGATTATTATTATTATTTATTTTTAGAGCACCATTGATTCCATGCTGCTGTACATGAGGAGAGGTTACATACAAAACAGAAATAGAAATTACAATGAACAAACTAATAGTGACAGACAAGCACAGAGGGGAGAGGACCCTACACTTGCAGCCTTACATTCTACAGGATAATAGGGAAGGAGACAGTAGGTTTGGGAGTTGCAGTAGCTCTATTATTGGTGAAGTGGCAGCGGGGTCATTGCAGACTGTAAGACATGGGATTTCAAGTTGCACTTGAAAGTTCCGTAGTGGATAATCGGATGTGTTGGGCCACAGAATTCTACAGGATGAGGGATATTCAGGAGAAGTCTTGCAGGCGATTGGATAAGGAGCATACAATTGTGGAGGAGAGAAGGCGGTCTTGAGGGAGATAAGTTCATAGATATATGGGGGAGACAGATTATGGACAGCTTTGTAGGTCAGTGTTACTAGCTTGAAGTATTTGTGGAATTGGGAGACAATGAAGGGATTTGTAGAGGGGAGAAGGGGAGGAGTAACGAGGACAGAAGGGGATTAGTAGGGCAGCAGAGTTAGGGACAGACTGGAGAGGTGCGATGATGCAATGGGGGATGATGAGGTCCTAGACCCCATATGGAGTCAAGGCCATCTGAGTGACTTAGGCAGTTCAGAGGAAGAGGTGGTGGTCACGCTGCCCCAGGTGCACAGCAAACAAGGGAGCAGGGTGCAAAATCGCTGAGGCTGGCCCCTAGCCATTAAGTTGACTGCTACTGCACAGTGAGACCGGTCCTAGCCTTTTCTCTGTCCATGCAACTGCCTCCTCCTACTCCACTTCCTCCACCGTTTCCTCATCCGATCAGAAAGTGCAGGCAGTGTGTGCACGCTTTTGATATTCTCACCCTGCTGCTGCTCGCCTGTCTGTGCTGTAACCTCACTTCTGTGTTCCTGCTCCCTGCTTCATATTCATTGTACCCAGAAGGTGGAACTCCCCCTTGCATATGCTTGAGAAACTGTGCAAGCCGCAGCAGGCGATAGTGGAGTTTTTATAAACAGGTATCTGGTATTGCTATGGGGAGCAATATTGCACCTACACATTTGTTTAGTATTATCACCTGGTTCAGAGAAATATTTGTACATATCAATCCAATGTAGTGTAAACAAATATAAATTATTCATATGTTTCATGAGAGCCATTGAGTGATTGCTATTCCTATTACACATAAATTGGAGGAACTGAAATGGTTACTGTCCAATCTCTGCAAGACTTGTGCTGTAAGTTAGTCTTGCAGAGATAAATGAGATAAGTCATAAAACTATTTGAAAAGAGAGGTAGTATCTCCCTAACTGCTCACTGGGTAAATGTAGAGGTGGCTGGGCCTGAGGTGGAAAGTGTTTTGGCTCATGTCCAAACCACCACCAAGGATTGCTGGATGTTTCTCTGTACATGTTGCCTCCTCTTCCTCCTCCCCCTCTGTGAGAGGGAGATGTGTGGACATTGCTGCTGTATCAGCCGCTGGCCACAAGGTCTCTGTTGCCTCTTAAAAAAAGGACTCCATGGTAAACTTGCTGGTGTGTGAGTCAGCAAAAAACAAGCAGTTGTGAGGAGAGGAAAGAGATTGTGGTGAGGTGCATCCTAAGAGCCGGGATGTGCAGCGTGCTGGAAGTGTAACAGGACTTTGAGTGAAGGTGAAGCCTTGCCTGTGACTCTGACCAGAGAGAAAGAATCACCTTGGGGGGATGACTATGGTTGGATGCAGAGTTGGATTCCCCCAAGGCATCTGAGTGAAGTGTGTTATGTTCTGCTACCAAAGCTAAGGAAAGAGAGGAGATCTGTCCCTACTATAGGACTCAGCTGAATCCCTACGATGTAACAGGGAACCTGATCCTGCGATCAGACCTGCTAAAGTCCTAATCTAGTCTGTACGGAGACCTATAGATGTGGGGAGGGAATCCCTACAAGTACTAAGGACTGGGAGGAATATGGGACACCTCCTAACAGAAATAGTAGCAGACAGATGAACAAACAAAATAGATAGAACATAGAGGTCCGTAGACCAAGCAAACTAACAGAGTTAGATACAGAGCACAGGCTAGCTAGAAAGTAGATATACAATGAAGTCCAGCAAAGCCAGAAGGGCGGAGCAGGATTAAATAGGCCAACAAGGTCATGTGACCAGCAAAGGAAAAAAGACCTAAGAGCAAGGTTCTAACAGTACCCCCCATTCTAAGAGGATCCTCCGGATCCCCTAGGACCAGGCTTATCAGGAAATCTCCTGTGAAACGCTCTGATAAGTCTGGACGCGGAAACATCATCTGACCTCACCCAAGAGTTATCCTCGGGTCCGAAACCTTTCCAGGCCACAAGATACTGCAAACTATCTCTATACCGTCTAGAGTCAAGGATGCGAGAAATTTCATATTCCCCGTCCTCCACCACCGGAGGAACAGAGGCAGAGGCGTCACCATCCGACACAACAGCTTTTTTTAACAGAGAGACATGAAAGACCGGATTAATTCTCCAGGAGGTAGGAACCTCCAACCTAACAGCAGATTGGTTGACAACCTGAAGCACCTTAAAGGGCCCTACAAACTTGGGACCCAATTTCTTAGAAGGAATCCTCAACCGCAGATTCCTAGAGGACAACCAAACCATGTCACCAACAGCGAACAAAACCTCCTGTCGTTTCCTATCAAAGTAGTCTTTAGATTTTCTGTTGGCCTCCTGAAGATTACCACGCACATCCGTCCAAACTCTTTCCAAATCACCGGAAAAATTCTCCTCCTCAGGCACGGCAGATCCCAACTTGGAGAACGACCCAAACGACGGATGTCTCCCAGAACAACAAAAAAAAGGCGAACAACCAGCAGAAGAAGATGTATGATTGTTCAGAGCAAATTCGGCAAGTGGCAGAAACTCAGACCACCCCTCTTGATTGTCTGCCACAAAACAACGCAAGAACTGCTCAACATCCTGGTTTTTCCACGAATCCCCCATCAATTACATTCAGTGTAGACCCGCAATCAACAAACACCCGAAATTCCATTAATTTTTCCTGAGCAATCGTGGAAGCAGCTAAAAATATACCCTTGGAATTTAAACAGGCAATACGGGCGTGACTGACCATTTTTTTTTCTTTCTTCATACGAAGCACACAGCCTTTAATCAAATGACCAGATTTTCCGCAATAGAAACACAAGCCTTCCGAAAAACGACGGTCTTTTTCTTGAGAGCGAGGTGCCACCGATCCAATCTCCATCGGTTCACCACTGTTAGTACACACATTATCATAACCAGAAACTGACATAGCAGAGGATTTGCTCTCATTAACCCTAGCACGCAGTCTTCTATCCACCCGTATAGCTAATTGCATAGCCTGTTGCAAATCCTCAGGTGTAGGATAAGCAATTAGCAGGTCTTTAACCCTTTCACTGAGCCCAGCAAGAAATAGACTTTTCAGAGCAGAATCGTTCCACCCTGTTTGAGTGGACCAACGACGAAAATGAGTACAATATTTTTCCACATTACCTGATCCTTGTTTTAAACGTCTCAACTCAGTCTCAGCTGATGCCACACGGTCAGGATCATCATATAATAGTCCTAAAGCAGAAAAAAAACTATCCACTGATCTGAAGCATGTATCACTAGGTTGCAAAGAAAAGGCCCACTCCTGAGGCTCTTTGCGCAAAAGTGACATTATGAACCCTACGCGCTGGGATTCATCCCCAGAGGACTTGGGTCTCAAACGAAAATACAATAAGCAAGCATTTTTAAATGAAAAAAATTCTCGATGTTCACCAAAAAATAAATCCGGCAAACATACCTTAGGCTCCAAGAAATATGCTCCAGGACAGTTACTCACGTGCTGACGGAGCTCGGCCACTTCCAGAGAGAGTCCCTGCAGGTGTTTAGCCAAATCCTGAACCGACACCATGATGGAACAAAAAAAATCTTTCCTTAGAGAATTTGCAGGCTGGACTTACTGTTATGTTCTGCTACCAAAGCTAAGGAAAGAGAGGAGATCTGTCCCTACTATAGGACTCAGCTGAATCCCTACGATGTAACAGGGAACCTGATCCTGCGATCAGACCTGCTAAAGTCCTAATCTAGTCTGTACGGAGACCTATAGATGTGGGGAGGGAATCCCTACAAGTACTAAGGACTGGGAGGAATATGGGACACCTCCTAACAGAAATAGTAGCAGACAGACGAACAAACAAAATAGATAGAACATAGAGGTCCGTAGACCAAGCAAACTAACAGAGTTAGATACAGAGCACAGGCTAGCTAGAAAGTAGATATACAATGAAGTCCAGCAAAGCCAGAAGGGTGGAGCAGGATTAAATAGGCCAACAAGGTCATGTGACCAGCAAAGGAAAAAAGACCTAAGAGCAAGGTTCTAACAAAGTGAAGGGCCTTTTGCTAGTTTGAAAGACTGAAAACTACGCTCCTGTGACAAGGTCAGGATCCTCTCCTCAGTCTCCCAGTTAAGTGCCCGAACAGACGATAAGAAAGCCTCTTCAGAGAACAGTTAACGGTCGGTAAGTCATGAGCTCAGACACCACCACAGGGACCCCGATGCATGCATGCAAATAGCAGGAAGAGTTTGGCGCCAAACACAGGTTCTCAATTAAAGACATTGGTTGCAGGCAGGGTTGGGTGAACCTTAGTTAGAGACTTCCCTCAGTGGTGAGATTGTGTATAGTTAGGATAATAGTATTGTAAACATAGAAAGTTAAGTTTTAACTGTTGCGCTGCACCACTGAACAGACCTCCTTGTGCACCCATCTGATTACATCATTGTTCTGGGTAACACGTGGTTACCACACTAGGCGGAACCACTGGGTAGGCAAATTATAGTTCTTCTGTTAGTACATCTTGGCCCTGTAGGTTGTGCAGTGCAAGGGTCCTGGCTGTCTTGAGCTAGGTGTGTGTGAAGTTTATTTGTGTTCCTTTCTTGCATTGCCGGGGCAACCCAGTTCCTATTCTTAGTAAAAAGGTGTTACCCCAACAAATTTTCTGCCAGTATCCTTTGTCCTCGAACTGCTGTATTCTGAGAGAGACCTCCTCGGTACATGGTCTACAACTTGGCGTAGTCGACAGGATACAGTGATTGCCTTGGACAGGGACATGGAGGGAGACAACTCCTTAGCAGCGATGGCCCCGACACAGGTATTGAATCCACCTCCCACAGCTTCAGTTTCGGTGGGATACCTTCTGGCTGGGGTGCTATTACAGCATTTGCCGAAATATGACGTTAAAATATGTTGTTGCAAGATTAGACAGAAAGCGTGCGGAGTGTGATTAAAATGTGCAATTTGATCCCGGAGTTGCGAGCAGAGATAGCATTGAATGCACTAGAGGGTGATGCCAGGCTGACAGTAACGGTCCGACCAGAGCCTGAACAAGACACCTTAAATAAGATACTAGCCCTGCTGGAGGGAACCCAGGGGTATAGGGGTGTCAAAGTGACGCATCTGCGAAGTTCCTCCTTTAATCGGCCGCAGCAAGAGGGCGAGACTCTAATGCAATAATCCAATGCTTTGCAAGAAAAGTTGAATGAAGTACTGTGGCGGGACCCTGAAGCAATGGGAGCTTTCGGGGGAAGTGGACAGGTTGTTGAGGGACCAGTTCATTTCTGGGTTAGCAAATAAATTCCTATGGGACAAGTTACAGCAGATGACCCAGATGACGACCGACATGACCTTCTACCAGATCTACCTCGTCGCAATAGAAAGAGAAGAAGAGTCCACACCCGTGACCGAGAAAGTCTTGAATAGCATGCAGGTAACGGAGGGCCGTACAGGACACCGAAACGCCTGACCTGGGGCCATTGCCTGCCTTCCGGAGCGTGGTACATTCAAGTGGGGTGGCCTCTGGAAAGCCTACAGTGCTCGGGAAAACTACTGCTGATATAGGAGCGTGCCCAGGATGAGAACAGAGATGTAAGAAGCGTGAAATGCTGGGTCAAGGCTAACATATGGTCCCAGCCAGAGGAGCGGGAGATATTGTCCCCGGAAGGTGAAAAACTGCTGCCTCATTGGGATAAGCTGAATGTGATGCAAGGTTTCTTATGTCATCAGATTTACATACCCTCAGAGTTGCAGCACCGCCAATAGGTGGTGATTCCCATGACGTTGTGTCCAGTTGCCGCTCGAGAGGCCCATGAGAGAGGGGCTCATTTCGAGAGCGAGAAGACTTACAAGTGGCTACAGTGAATGGTGTATTGCCCAGACCTAAAGAAAATGGTAGATGAGGCATGTCGAAAATGCCGAGCTTGTGGGCTGAGCAACAGTCTGGAAGAGTGAGCTCCCGTTCAGACCATCTGTACGTCCGCTCCATTGGAGTTACTCATGATAGACTATGTACAAATAGGGTACTCCAGTTTGGGACACTCGTATTGTTTGGATCATTTCACTAAATACGCAGTGGCGGTACCTACCAGACCGCAGAATCAACCGCAGAGGCAGTATGTCGCCACTTCATCCAAGTGTTCGGGTGTCCCCTGCAGATTCTTTCTGATCAGAGAGCATGCTTCCAGGGCGCCTTAATGAAAGAACTTTATCGCCTTTATGGTATTGAACAGTCTAGGATGACACCCTATCATCTGCACCCTCCTGCAAATGATTCGGACCCTGGAGAATGATCAAAAAGCGCGCTGGCCTGAGTACCTATCGGAACTGATGTGGGTCTATAACAATCGGGTCCACAACATGACAGGGTACTCGCCCCACATGCTGATGTTCAGGAGGGCTGGCTGGGAGATTGAAGATCTATACATGACTGATCCCATGGCGGACTCTCCTCGGTCCACTACCGCCTGGGCCCAGGAACATCGGCGGCGCCTGAGAATGGTACACAGGATGGTGGGTGAAAGGTGACCCATCATGATCCAAGACCAGTGCAGCAGGAAGTATTTGCCCAAGGGGAAAGAGTGATGGTCCGAGAAAAACAACGGTCTGGAAAGTTAGATGATCGGTGGGAGGCGGTGCCGTATGTGATTAAAAGGAGAGTAGGCGTCGATATCCCCGTGAATGAGGTGGAACCGATGGGAACTGGGGGTCCTATGAGAAATCTCCATTGCAACATGTTGCAACGGTGTCAATTTGGAGAACCAACTATTGCAGCTGCGACTAATGAACCTGAGCAGAGGGAAGTGGACCTGCCCATGGATGCTGATCAGTGGACCGCATCCGCTCCCTTGCAAAGGAGGGCCCCTTCTGTTGTAATAATGCCCTCCAGAGAGACTGTTTCACACCCTGTGGTTCCCCCAGAGACAACATGCAGGAAGAAATGACTGCCCCTGCTCAACCTGTGACTTGCCCCAGCATTAATGAACCAGGGGAGTCGACAGCCCCAGGCCTGCGAAGGACCACTTCATCTGGGAAGGTGTGTCGAGGACGCCAACCTCTAGTGGGGTGGCATGTGAGAAGGAGATGTGTGGACATTGCTGCGGTATCAGCCTCTGGCCTCAAGAGGTCTCTGTTGCCTCTAAAAAAAGGGACTCCATGGTAAACTTGCTGGTGTATGAGTCAGCAAAAAACAAGCAGTTGTGAGGAGAGGAAAGAGATTGTGGTGAGGTGCACCCTAAGAGCCGATGTGTGCAGCGTGCTGAAAGTGTTACAGGACTTTGAGTGAAGGTGAAGCCTTGTCTGTGACTTTGGCCAGAGAGAAAGAATCACCTTGGGGGGACTACTACGGTTGGATGCCGAGTTGGATTCCCCCAAGGCATCTGAGTGAAGTGAAAAGCTTATTCAGAGAACAGTTAACGGCCGGTAAGTCGTGAGCTCAGGCACCAACACAGGGACCCCGGTGCATGCATGCATGCAAATAGCAGGAAGAGTTTGGCGCCAAACACAGGTTCTCAATTAAAGACAATGGTTGTAGGCAGGGTTGGGTGAACCTTAGCTAGAGACTTCCCTCAGTGGTGAGATTGTGTATAGTTAGAATAATAGTATTGTAATCGTAGATGTTATGATCTGCAACATGAACTAAGGAAAGATAGGGGAAAGCTGTCCCTACAGTAAGACTAAGCTGAATCCCTACGATGTAGTGGGCTGCCTGTTCCTAGCGAACAGACCTGCCTTAGTCCTCGGCTAGTCTGAACGAAGACCTATAGCATAACGGGAGGGGTCCCTAAAAGAACTAAGGACTGGGACAAAAATGGGACACCTCCTAAACAGAAAAGTAGTTGCAGAACAAAAAAAGACAAACTGACAAAAAAAGTACTAGAGGTCCCAGAAGGACCAAGCGAACTGTCAGAGAAAGGCACAGAAGCACCTGGCTAGAGAAACAGTCAAACACTGAAGTCCAGCACAGCCAGAAGGGTGGAGCTGGAATATAAAGGCAGATGGTCACGTGACCGCAAAACACAAGATGGAAAAAACAAACAGGAGGGTTCTAACAGTAGAAAGTTGTTAAGTTTGTTAACTGTTGCACTGCACGGACCACCTTGTGCACCCATCTGATTATATCATTGTGCTGGGTAACACGCAGTTATCGCACTAGGCGGAACCACTGGGTAGGCAAATTATAGTTCTTCTGTTAGTACATCTTGGTCCTGTCGGTTGTGCAACGCAGGGGTCCTCGCTGTTTTGAGCTAGCTGTGTGTGAAGTTTATTTGTGTTCCTTTCTTGCATTGCCGGGGCAACCCATTTTCTATTCTTAGTAAAAAGGTGTTACCCCAACAAATTGTCTGCCAGTATCCTTTGTCCTCGGCCCGCTGTATTCTGAGAGAGACCTCCTCGGTACACGGTCTACACCTCTTCGTCGGCCTCCTCATCTGGTCAACGTAACACCTGCACGACCAACTTCAGCACAGCCAAAGGAAATCTACAGCAAGTTGTTTTGAAAATCATTTGTTTGTGGTAAAAATCCCACACGCGCTGGAGCTGTGAATGGGGATAAAAAAAACAGACAGATGTGTGGTTGGTGAAGATAAACTTCAATCCTGGTCTGGTGGTGTGCGATAATGGCTGAAATCTCGTAGCAGCTCTGGACCTACACAGTTTGATGTACATCCCTTGCCTGGCGCAGGTGTTGAATTTGGTGGTGAAGAGCTTCCTTAAAAATTATACAGATATGTCAGAGCTGCTGCTGAAAGTGTGGGCCATTTGTACACGCTTTTGGCATTCTCACCCTGATGCTGCTCACCTGTCTGTAATGCAGGTTCACTTCTGCCTTTCCTCTTGTAAGGGGGAAGACCGGGGTGTAAGTACTTTCAGAGCAAGGGATCTGGAACTGCCGGGGCCGTACCTCTTGTTGCAGGGGGAAGACAGACTGCAAGCAGAGGAGTCATGTGACAGGGAAGCAGGGGGTGTGTCGAGAGAGAGAGAGCAGGGAGGTCAGGTGACAGAGGGACTCCTGGTGTGACGAGAGAGGGAGAGACGAGGATGTTTGTGCGGTTAAGCGGAGCTGAGTCCTGCAGAGCAGAGCAGTGTGAGAGGGTCCAGGCTCCTGGCTACAGGACTTGGAGCAAGGGATTCGAGTGCAGTGGACCAGAGGAGTCAAGCTGACTGTAGGGAGAAGAGATGCAGGGTCTGTGGAGCTGAGCACATGAGGTGCCGTGTTATGGACTAGGGGCTCAGCAGGTAAAACCGGAGACCGGCTTCTGCCGCCAGAAGACGGAGCAGTGTTTGGGCGGGGAAGCCTGAAGACAGCGTCACCAGCACCAGCTGGCAACTGCCTTGTAGAGGATACAAGTCAGCTAATTGAAAAAACTGTCGTTTGTTACCGGTTTGACTCTGCTACATCTAGTTAAACTGTAAACTGTCAGTTACAGACTAATACCTGCTATTTCCCCATATTTTCCCCTGTTACTCGATGCGTGGAGATTCATCTTGTTATCATAAACTTTCCCTGTTTATTAACCCTGTATTGGCTGCTCTGTGCTTCTGTGTCACTGCATCTAAAGTACCTGTGTTACACTCTCACCGCCTCATATGCGATGTACCCACAAGGTAGACCTCCACCTTGTATATGCTGGAAAGACTGTGCGAGCAGCAGCACACGATAGTGGAGTTTGAGCTGCAGCACACACGGGTGAGTCGCTCTGCGAAACAACACCACTTCAAGACCAACGAGTGGGCTTCCATGTGGGATGTGTGTTCTGAGTTGTACTGCTTTGAGTACTCCACGAACATGGCCACCGCTGATGACATCATTATCAGCGTTACTATCCCACTTCTATGCCTCCTAGAAAAACAAAGCTTCAGGCAATGGTGGATGAGGTGGTGGCACAGGAGGAGGAGGAACAGGGAACATTCACACCCTTATCAGGTCAGGCGTCCACACATGTCTTGAATGATGGGTTCCTATACCAAAAGCGGCCAGGTATACAAATGTCCAGCCAGGGAACAGTTTTGGAGAATGAGTAGGAGGAGGTGGATGAGGAACAACTGTGTTCACAGCAGAGTGGCACTCAAACCAGCTCACGGGCATCACTGGAGCATGGCTGAGGGGGGTGGGGATACAGAGGATAGAGAGGACCCAGAAGATACACCTCCCATCGAGGACAGCTTGTCGTTGCCTCTGGTCAGCCTGGCACACATGAGGCAATACATGCTGCTGTGCCTGCGCAATGACCACTGAGTTTCCCGGATTGTTACGAGTGCTGATTACTGGATGGCCACTCTGCTGGATCCCTGCTACAAGCACTACGTGCCATCCTTAGAGCAAGATCGGAAAATGCAGGAATACAACACACGCTGGTAGATGCACTATTGGCGATTTACTCACCTAACAATGGGGGCCCAGTGGAAACACAAGGCAGAGGAGGATGAAGTCGCCATTGCAGCTGGGGCACTGGCAACACCTCGGAAGGGATGGTTAGCATGGCAGAAATGTGGAAAACCTTACTCAGCACATCGCAAAATCCACCATCTTATATTGTCCATATTTTGGTACAGTACAGATGTTTTTTACAGTACAAACAGAGGCTTTTTGGTAAAATATAAACAAAGGCTTTTTGGCACAGTCCACACAGAGGCTTTTTGGCACAGTACTTTCAAAAAATTTTTGGTACAGTACAAATCGAGGTTTTTTGCCCCACAAATGGAAGACACGACTGCATATTAGAATTTGTTTTTAGATACACCACTCACAAAAAAATGGCTGCAGAGTTTAATTTTTTTTTTTTTTTTTTTTTAAACACTATTTCTATAGACACAGCGGTAGAATAAAATAATTTTTTTGGTCCACAAATTGGAAAGAGATGGCTGCATAGTCAAACATTTTTTAGATACACTACTCACAAAAACACAGCTGCACAGTATAAAAATATTTGAGAAAAACTGCTCGTATGAACACAGCAGCACAATAAAGCAATTTTTACAGTGCACCCAGGGGCTTAAAGGCACAGTACTCCAACAGGTGGAGGGTGCAGAGTACACACAGCATCTTAAAGGTACAATACTCCCAAAGGTGGAGGATACTGAGTACACACAGAGGCTTAAAGGCACCGTACTCCTACAAACGGGGGGGGGAGTACACACAGCAGATTGTTGGTACAGTACTCTCACAGATATGGGTTGCAAAGTACACACAGGGGCTTTTGGCACAGTTCTTCCACAGATATAGGTTGCAGAGTACACACAGTGGTTATTTGGCACAGTACTCCCACAGATATGGGTTGCAGAGTACACACAGTAGCTTTTTTGCAGACTGTGCAGTAACAATCTGTCCCTCACTCCAGCTGCGTCCTGTCCCTACACTAATGAGAACAGAATGGCAGCGGCACTTGTGATCCGGCCTTTATACAGGCCGGGTCACGCGATGCACTGGTGAAGCACCCCGAGGGTTCGGCCGCTACAGGGGTATTGCACCTCTGCCAGAGGTGTGATATTCCACTCCCGGGTAAGGATGGAGTATGGACCAGGGCTCAGTTAGCTGCATACAGCACACACACCCCATTTCCGAGGGACAGCTCAACGGTGCTCCCACTAGACAGAAGTGCAGGCACGACCGACTATGTCCCAGTCTGGAGTGGGGAGGGGGGGTGGAACACCCAGTGCTGTAGGGGCAGATAGGGGTTGGTTCCTGAGCGTAGGAAGGAGCCCATTGGTTGCTGGTCACCTGGGCTCATGGTCAGAGGGAGGTATAAAAGGTGGGCACCATCTTAGTTCTGGGAGAAGTCCAGTCAGAGAAGACAGGGAGCAGAGGCTCTGTAGGAGCTCTGCTCAGACGCAGGCCTAGAGAAAAGGCCGGAGCCTGAGAGGAGAAGGAGAAGTGGGCCTGGAGAAGAGGCCAAGGGAAGGAGGAGAAGAGAGAACGGGAAAGAAGGAGAAGAGAGAGAAACAGAAGGGCTCAGGAACAAGAAGGTGGAAGGGACCCTAAGAACCCACGAGAATCCAGGGTGCAGGGTCAGGCAGATTAAGGGTACCGGATCCCAAGTTGGTGGAGGAGAAACTACCCTCAGCCAAAAACCGGTCGTCGTGATCATTTATTGGTGCGACACCTCATCAAACCTGCTAGGAAGGCACCATATAGAACAGCGGAGGACGGGGCCCACGTTTACCCGCACAAGTTCGTGGCAGCTGGACAAAAGTGGGTCACTGGTGAGGCAGGCCAGAGAAAGGACAAAAAGGGGTCCTGAGCCATACTTCTGAACTGCCTGGGAGTTGACCGAGCCCCACACCTGGTGGACGCAGCACGGCTCGGGCAGTCACTACCGGTGCCGAAGTGACCCGGAGCACATGAACTGTGAGTAAAGTCCCTGGACTGTAACTTGTTGTCTGTGTGCTCCTTCGCGCCTCCAGCACTACCGGTATTGGGACCCTCACCACCATCACTCCCACCATCCACTACACTGCCCTGGGGCCGCACTCTTCCCGTGGGGAGTCACACCACCTCAGCTGCACCCACCATCAGCCCCAGCGGTCTGCCCTGCAGCGGTGGTTCCTAATAACCACAATCCACGGGTGGCGTAGTCGGACAGTTTCTAAAACACCTAAAAGACTGCCACTGGTCTGACCACCCTGAGCCACGGGACCGGGTCGCCACCACTACCCCCATCGTCTCCCTATTGCCCGGTTCTGGGTGCCCCACGGCCCAGGGGGCGAGTCACTGGCAAATCACAGCCATGCCAGAGTGATGGCTCTGTAAGTGCGCTGCAGCCTTTCAACAAGCTTTATTAGACTGGTGAACCCGAACAGGAAACCAGTCGTATATTAAAAAGTCTGTGTTCTGGCTCACTCATCCCTAATCTTCATATAATATTAAAAGGAATTACACTATTACAAGGCTGCCAAACTTCACCTAAAAGGTAGCTCACTGTATGTGTAGCACCCTGAGGACTCGGCTGCTACAGGGGTATTACACCTCAAGCCAGAGGTGTGGTATTCCACTCCCGGGTAAGGATGGAGTGTGGAACTGAGCTCAGTAGGCTGCATACACTACATACATCCCATTTCTGGGGGACAGATCGACGGTACTCCCACCAGTTTATGTGCAGGTACGACAGTGTCTGTCCCTGGCTGGAGTGGGAGGGGGGTGGAACATCCCAGTAGTGTAGGGGCAGATAGGGGGAGCAGTCTGGGTAAAGCTAGGAGCTCATTGGGTGCTGGTCACCTGAGCTCACACATAGAGGGAGTATATAAGGTGGGCACCATCTTAGATCAGGGTTCAGTTCAGAAAGGAGGAGAAGCAGAGCAGAGAAGCTCAGCCAGAAGGGCTGACAGGGAGTTGTGGTTCCGGCTGGGCCCAGCTCCAAGGCCAAGAGAGAGAGAGGAGTCAGAAGGACCCAGAGAGAAGGGGAAGGAACCCCAAGACCCCAGAATACAAGCAACAGGGTGAAGGGTTGGCACCTAGGGTACCGGATCCCAAGCTGGCAGAGAGAAAAGCACACCTTAGCCAGAGACCGGAGGTCGTGGGCAGGATCTGCCACGACCCTCACCAAATCCACCAGGAAGGCAGACCAAGTATAGGGTCAGGGAACCCAGAGGAGGTGTACCCACCAAGAGACCCGAGGGAGCCAGACATAGGTGGATCCCTATTGAGAACGGCCAGAAGAGAGGGAAAGTCAGACAGGAGCTCAGGACCACGCTCCAGAATTACTTGGGGGTTGGCCGAGTCCAGGACCTGGTGGACGCAGCACGGCTCGGGTGGTCGCTTCAGGCCAGAGTGACCATAAGAACACCCGTAAGTAAAAACCCCTGAACTGCACAGCCCGACTCTGAGTCTTCTTGCTGATTCATCCTGCACCTTCACAACCACCATCCTCCACAACTGACCCCCTGAGGCTATACCCCTCCCGTTGGGGGTTATACTATCAGAAGCTGCACACACACCACCAGCCTCAGCGGACCCTGCTGCAGCGGCGGCCGTATTGACCGCAAATCAACGGGTGGCGTAGTCGACACTAAAGAACATCCAGCAACATCTGTAGGACTGCCACACACTGAGCTTGACACCCTGGGCACGGACCGGGTCACCGCCACTCGGAGACTACAACCCCCATCTGATCCGGCTCCGGGTATCCCCCAAACAGCACTGGCCCAGGGGGCGCGTCATATGCAATAAAGTTTCTTTCCACAGCTGAAAAAAGTGAACAGCTGACAGGGGCCTAATTGATACCTGCCAGCTAAATATATCAGCCACCATGATTGCTCTCTGAAAATAATCAAAAAACTTTATTTCAGTAATTTTTTGGGAAATAAAAAAAGATAACAAAGAACCCATCACATAGCTCAGTAATACAAGCCATAATGGTTGAATCAGCCCTCATGGCCTGATCTATTGATTGAATAAGAATTGGGTAGTCGTCCGGATTGCTATTACATGAACAAGTCATTTTTATACTCTGCAATTTAAAATCATTTTGAAAATCCTTCTGCAATGAAGATAGGTATTTGATTTTCTGATTCTGAAGAAAGAATGGTGATTATGGAATGAAATGGCGATTTAGCTGCAACAACTGTCACCTTATTGATCTGTAGGGTTAATGTAGCTGATCTAGCTAACTAGATAGATGTTGTCTTCCTCTCTCCCAGCTTCATGTACATCTCTCCCAAAGCTGAAGGCTCAATTGAAAAGGAGTCTCTGGTCAAGGGTATGCAATAGCTGGGATCCACTGCTAGAACCTCTAAACAAGCTCAAGGATGGAGGTTATCACTGCTGGTGCGCACTAGTCTGAGGATGGGAAGATTTCCATGTTCCAATAAAGCATGTGCTCATTTTTAATTGCTCTATTATGCCAGCCTAGAGCTTTTTAGATAGCATACAATATTTGCAAAACATTCAAATTCAGCTGACTGTAGTTTAGTGTGTAGTGTGTATGGGGGTCTTTAGTATGAAAAGAGACAGTCCAGTCCCTCTATGATAGGGGAATGTGTACTTTAACCCCTTTACATCCTTGGGTTTTTCCATTTTCGCATTTTCATTTTTTGCTCCTCTTCTTCCCAGTGCCATAACTTTTTTATGGCCATGTGAGGGCTTGTTTTTTTGCGTGACAAGTTGTACTTTTGAACGACGTGATTGGTTTTACCATATTGTGTACTGGAAAACGGGAAAAAAATTCCAAGTGTGGTGAAATTGCAAATTTCACAATAGGTTTTTTTTTTACCATGTTCACTAAATGCTAAAACTGACCTGCCATTATGATTCTCCAGGTCATTACAAGTTTTCAAATACCAAACATGTATAGGTTATTTTTTATTTAAGTGGTTAAAAAAAATTCAAAGTTTATAAAAAAAAAAAAAAGTTGCACAATTTTCCAAGATTCGTAGCGTTTTTTCGGGATGTAGAGCTGAGTGAGGGCTTATTTTTTGCGTACCAAGCTGACGTTTTAATGGATACCATTTTGGCATAGATATAATGTTTTCATTGCCCGTTATTGCATTTTATTGCAATGTTGCAGCGACCAAAAAAACGTGATTCTGGGGTTTTGATTTTTTTTCTCGTTACGCCATTTATCAACCATTTTTTTCTTATTATATATTGATAGATCAGGTGATTCTGAACGTGACGATACCAAAAGTGTATTTTTGATTTTTTTTTTTATAGTTTGAATGGGGCGAAATGAGGGTGATTTGAACTTTTATTTTTTTTTATATATATTTTTAAAAAAAAAATTTTTCACTTTTCACTGGCTTCAATAGTCTCCATAGGATATGTCAGGGATGCCTTCTTTTAGCTTGGCTAATAGCATATGGATTAGAACTATTGTTAACACAATAAACAGCATTTTATATACCGTGCAATATATCTGTGTTTTACTTTTAGACAGAATACCTATAAAGACTTTTTTTGATAGATGTGCATACTTTGATATATATATATTTTTTATTTGCATAAAAGAAGCAAATTTCTCCCAGCTGTAAATACTTGATACTTGATGAAAGAGGAAAACAATTATGGTGTCAAATATATGCAAACATAGCCCATACATCTGCATACATTTTCATAGTATACTTTCTAATATTCATTTTTGGTGTATTTTCAAATGCTTTTGGTAACACAATATGTTTTTTATTTAACACATTATTTGCCAAATGTAGAATAAATATGTAAACTAGGCAGATTAGATATTTTTCTTTGGATTATGATAATTTTTAAACCAAGAAACACAAATAATATGAGAGTCCAATTTAGTGGTAAGGCCCACTAGAACATATTCAGCAGGTCTGCTCCGTCACATTTTTTTTTTTTTTAAAAGGATAGTATATCAAGTGAAAGGATGAAACATTCTCTAGGGAACTATTGTGTAGTACTATGTGCCCACATTTTCTACACCTATTAGATAAATTAGGCTACTTGTTTTTTTTTCATTGCTTTTTGTGTGCTTTTTTACAAGCATTTTATTGGAGTTTTTGTCTCTTTTTGATACTTTATGGTTTATAATGCTGCTTTGTTTTTATACTTCCTGATATCTAGCCTTGACAAAACTTTATTGCTACAGTCATGTGCAGATTACATGCATTTTTAGTATGCTTCTAAAGAAAATGATAAGATGCTGCATTTTTGACGCAACAAGTCAAAAAGTCACCAAATCTCATTGTGGCAGCACATCCTTTAAGGCTATGCTCACACGTTGTGCTTTTCTGGAGCCAAACCCTGATCTGTTGGTACTAAAAAAAATGCACGTTTTGCTGCCTTTTTGCTCCTTTACTTACTGTGTTTTAGCTGCATTGTTTGCTACATTTTTCAGGATCCTAAAGTTCAGCTTTGTTCCACCATACAAGCATGAACAATACAAAGTGTTAGGCCACGTGCACACATTGTGTATTTGGTGAGTTTTTTGCCTCAGTATTTATAAGCCAAAACCAGGAGTGGAACAATCAGAGGAAAAGTATAATAGAAACACGTCACCAGTTCTGTATTTTTGCCCCACTCCTCATTTTGCCTTACAAATACTTAAAAAGCTCAATTAATAATTTGGCTACAACCTGCTTAAACTTAGGCAGCAAATAACCTCAGTATTAACAATATAAATCAGCCAAGAGGAAACTCTTAAAATATAACTTTTATTAAATCTCTAAATTTATTTTGTACCTCCAATGTCCAATATAAACTACTCATACACCCCTATTGTAGTCAAAACATCACAGCAAACCCCTCATATAGTAAAATAGAGAGGGCCAACAATACTGATTCGGTCCTGATAGATGTGTCTATGTAAAAATCTTTGTTAAAGACACAAAACATGAAATCAGGACACAATGGATAACCTCTTATATAGCATGTTGGAAAAAGCCAGCAATATTAATCCAGTCCTGGTCCACATATAACTTAAACAAAGTGATATAAAAACTTTAACAATATGTGTGAATCTCACCCATTCTCTTGTCTGTGGACATCCTCCAGGGTTTTTTCTCCAATTCAGTTAGTTTGTTTTACTGAGAGTAAAATCTACCCTGTCGTGCCCCTGATGTTTGCTCCTGCCCTAACAAGGGCAGTACCCAAGTGTATCTAATACCCCACAAAATAATGCCTCCCGACGCTTTTCTTCCCCCTCATAGAGGATTCATCAAGGGAGTGTAACTCGTATTTTGGGGAGCACTACAAAAAAAGTGACTCTGTACTATAAAGTGCTGCGTGGTTTAAAAACATAGTTTAGCGGACCTCACAGTGGTGGGCATCCATCTTTGTGGTACAGAGTACTGATACCACCTTCAAAAATTAAAAAATAGTAAAAAAAGTAAAGAGTTAAATAAACATACATACACAGAGCAAACACTTTATTTGAAATACAGCAGAAACATTCTTTAATCATTTAAATTAACCAATATACTCACCCCAGTTTTGATGGTAATCCAAGTGTTTAAGCAATGTCCCACCAAATAACTTTATTTAGCTCCAAAAAGCATTCATTGAAAAAAAAAAACGCATAAAAAAGCGTCAAACACGCATCAAAAACACCCAGCGTTTTTCCTGCCAAGCAGATGCAGAAGTACTCAGGAAATTTCTGCTTCAAATCCTGATGGTACGCACATACCCTAAAACAGCAAGGCAGGGAGTCAGTTTACCATATAGCCAATTCCTTAGGCTTAGATGAATAAACTGTAACGAAAATCAGTTTAATTCACAAGCAGAGGACTTGAGAAAAAAAGATTTGTGGTAAGAGGCTACCCAGACTCTGTTCTCAATGAAGCGGTACAACTAACAACATCTTTTTCCCTGAGGGATCTTTTGTGTGGAGGTCACAATAGAAACAGAACAAGAGAGATAAAAAATATATTTATTTTCAAGTTCAGTGCCATGGACAAGCAAATAATATCAGCTATCCATAAAAACTGGCACATTTTAGAACAGGATGACACCTTAACAGAAGTCACAGCACGAGGCCCTTTTGTTAGAACCCTCCTGTTAATTTTTTCTATCTTGTGTTTTGCGGTCACGTGACCATCTGCCTATATATTCCAGCTTCACCCTTATGGCTTTGCTGGACTTCAGTGTTGTTTGACTGTTTTGCTAGCCTGGTGCTTCGGTGCCTATCTCTGTCAGTTTGCTTGGTCCTCTGGGACCTCTAGTACTTTTTGTCAGTTTGTCTTTTGTGTTCTACAACAATTTTTGTTTAGGAGGTGTCCCATTTTTCTTCCAGTCCTTAGTTCTTTTAGGGACCCCTCCCTTATTTCTATAGGTCTTCGTTCAGACTAGCCGAGGACTAAGGCGGAGATTCGCCGACAGTTTATGTCTTTATTGTGGTAAAGCTGACCATTTGATTAAGTATTGTGAGCGTCGCTTAAGTAAAGAAAAAGAAAAGGTCAGTTACGCCCATATAGCTTGTTTACACTCTGCAGGAGTATTTCTTTCTGGGAGTACTACTCTGCAAGGAGATTTGATTGAATTTCAGGTATTTGTGGATTGTGGTTCAACACTTAATTTGATTGATAAAGGATTTTTGGAAAACCTTAAATTGAAATCCAAACCTTTGTCATCACCTATTTCTGTGGTTGCAATTGATAACACTCCCTTGAAATGTATTACTCACAAGACTGCTGCATTTCCACTCACTATCAATGGAGTTCACCAAGAAATTTTGGACTTGGTTGTTTTGGATAATTTGCCCTCTCCAGTTGTTCTATGATTGCCTTGGTTAAAACTGCATAATCCTTTATTGGACTGGTCTACTAATGTGATTAAGTCTTGGAGTCCGAAGTGCTATGATAAATGTTGTAATGGTTGCATTGCGGCTGTGGAAAAAGGGGAATTACCTGTACCTATTCAAGATTTTTGGAGGGTTTTTTCAGAGGAGGAGTCGCAAGTTTTACCTCCTCACAGGGATTATGATTGCACCATTGAGTTTGTTCCGGGAGCTACTCTTCCCAAAAGTCGCTTGTTCAATCTGACTATCCCTGAAAGAAAGGCCTTGGAGGAGTACATACAGACTAGCCTGGCTGCTGGTCACATTAGACCTTCAAAGTCGAATGTGGCAGTTGGATTCTTCTTTGTTAAAAAAAGGACGGCGGTTTACGTCCATGTCTGGATTTTCGTGAAATTAATAAGATTACTGTACGCAATTCCTACCCATTGCCGTTAATTCCTGACTTGTTTAACCAGCTAGTGGGAGCCAAGTGGTTCTCCAAAATTGATCTCCGGGGGGCATACAATTTGTTATGAGTGAAGGAGGGTGATGAATGGAAAACTGCTGTTAACACTCCGGTAGGTCATTTTGAGAATCTGGTGATGCCTTTTGGTCTTACCAATGCACCTGCATTTTTTCAGAACCTTATTAATGACATCCTGAGACCTTTGAATGGTAAGAATGTGGTTGTGTATTTGGATGACATTTTGATTTATTCGCCAGATCTGGAGTCCCATTGGCAGAGTGTACGTGAAGTTTTACAGCTATTGAGTGATAATTCACTCTTTGCTAAGCAGGAGAAATGTGAGTTTGCTGTGCAGAAAATTAGTTTTTTGGGCTACATTGTCTCCAGCGAGGGCTTTGAGATGGACCCTGTGAAGGTTCAGGCTGTGCAGGAATGGCCTAGGCCTATTGGTTTGAAATCTATGCAGAGATTTTTGGGTTTTGCCAATTATTACAGGAAATTCATTAAGAATTTTTCTGTAATTGTTAAACCTCTAACCGATCTCACCAAGAAAGGTGCGAATACGGCCCAGTGGACTACTGAGGCCATTCAAGCATATGCAGCCTGATGAGACCAAGCCTTTTTTAGTCGAGGTCAATGCTTCATCGGTGGGGTCGGAGCAGTTTTGTCTCAGGAGAACAAGGGTGGAGTACATCCTTGTGCCTTCTTTTCAAGGAAATTTTCGGAAACCGAACTGAATTATGATGTTGGAAATCGGGAGTTGCTGGCTATTAAACTTGCGTTTGAACATTGGCATCATTTTTTGGAAGGGGCTAGATTTCCTATTCAGGTTTTCACAGATCATAAGAATCTGATCTATCTGGATGCTGCCAAGCGCTTGAATGCCCGTCTAGCTAGGTGGGCACTTTTTTTTTTCCGGTTTCATTTTTCTGTTACCTATATCCCTGGTACTAAGAATGTTATAGCCGATACTTTATCTCGCAGCTTCTCTCCTACGGTCGGTGCCGAGGAGGAGGAGAGCATTTTAAAGAAAGGAGTTGTGGTGGCGGCTTTGGACTCCGTTTTGGAGAATGGGATTCTGCAAGCTCAAGATGATGCTCCATCTAACACTCCCCATGGGAGGTTGTTCGTGCCTAGAGCCTTTAGGAGATATTTGTTTGTGGAGTGTCATGAGTCTCGGTTGGCAGGTCATCCAGGAATTTCGGAAACTAAGAGACTTATCAGTCACAGTTTTTGGTGGCCTGGATGGCAGAAGGAAGTCATCAAGTGGGTGCGTCAATGTACTGTGTGTGCTAGGTCAAAGGCTTCACATACTCCTGCTGCGGGGTTGCTTTGCCCTCTGGAAGTTCCTAGTGCGCCTTGGACACATCTCATAATGGATTTTATTACTGATCTTCCTTTGTCCGAGGGTTTTACTGTCATCTGGGTGGTCGTGGACCATTTTAGTAAGATGTGTCAACTGGTTCCATTCATTAAGTTGCCCTGCGCCAAGATACTTCTAAGGCATTTGTTAAGGAGATTGTCAAACTCCATGGCGTTCCCACAGATATTGTTTCTGATAGAGGACCTCAGTTTGTGGCTCACTTTTGGCGTGCTTTTTGTGACAGGTTGGGAGTCCATTTGTCATTTTCGTCTGGTTATCATCCTGAGTCTAATGGACAGACTGAAAGAAAGAACCAGGATGTTGAACAGTTTTTGCGTTGTTTTGTGGCAGACAATCAAGAGGTGTGGTCTGAGTTTCTGCCTCTCGCAGAATTTGCTCTTAACAATCATACATCCTCCTCTGCTGGGTGTTCTCCTTTTTTTTGTTGTACTGGGAGACATCCGTCTTTTGGTTCGTTCTCCAAATTAGGGTCGGCGGTGCCGGAGGAGGAGAATTTTTCCGGTGATTTGGAGAGAGTTTGTACTAATGTACGTTGCAACCTTCAAGAGGCTAACAAGAAGTCCAAGAAGTAATTTGACAGGAAACGTAAAGAGGTTTTGTTTACTGTGGGAGATATGGTTTGGTTGTCCTCGAAGAACCTGCGGTTGAGGATTCCCTCTAAAAAACTGGGTCCTAAGTTTGTGGGTCCATTTAAAGTGCTTCAGGTTGTTAACCCGTCTGCTGTTAGGTTGGATGTCCCTACTTCCTGGAAGATTAATCCTGTGTTTCATGTTTCCTTGTTGAAAAAGGCTGACGTATCTGATAGGGACGCCACTGTCACAGTTCCCCCTGTGGTGGAAGACGGCGAATTTGAAATTTTGCGTATCTTGAATTCTAGATGGCATAGAGGGAGATTACAGTATCTTGTCTCCTGGAAGGGTTTCGGTCCCGAAGACAACTCCAGGGTTAGGACGTATGATGTCTCTGCTCCTAGGCTTGTTAAAGCTTTCCACAGGAGGTTTCCAGATAGGCCTGGGCCTGGAGGATCCGGAGGATCCTCATAGAAGTGGGGGTACTGTTAGAACCCTCCTGTTAGTTTTTTCTATCTTGTGTTTTGCGGTCACGTGACCATCTGCCTATATATTCCAGCTCCGCCCTTATGGCTTTGCTGGACTTCAGTGTTGTTTGACTGTTTTGCTAACCTGGTGCTTCGGTGCCTATCTCTGTCAGTTTGCTTGGTCCTCTGGGACCTCTAGTACTTTTTGTCAGTTTGTCTTTTGTGTTCTACAACAATTTCTGTTTAGGAGGTGTCCCATTTTTGTCCCAGTCCTTAGTTCTTTTAGGGACCCCTCCCTTATTTCTATAGGTCTTCGTTCAGACTAGCCGAGGACTAAGGCAGGTCTGTTCACAAGGAACAGGCAGCCCGCTACATCGTAGGGATTCAGCTTAGTCTTACTGTAGGGACAGCTTTCCCCTATCTTTCCTTAGTTCTTATTGCAGATCATAACACCTTTAATCTCATGTAGACGGAGCAGTAATTTGAAAGATATTTTAGTTCATAACAGACTAAAAGGTTCCTCCAAAAATTGGTTACAGAGAAATGTGTTAAAAGGGAATTACAGTTGTGTCCATTGTAATTTTTGTCAGTTTCACCTTTCAGATAAGATTCTTAAAATAGGTGATATTTGCCACAAGGTACGGGATTTAATTTCTTGTCACACTAAATTTATATTCTACATAAAAAAGCCACATGGGCAAAAAATTATGTGGGAAAAACTATTCGTCCCATGTTCTTTAGATTCCGTGAACATTTCAAATCGATCCAAACCAAAAAGGGTGCACAGAGATTGGTTCAACACATGTGGGATTCCCATTCTGGAGATCCACATGTGTTGCGTTTTGCTGGTCTAGAACAGGCATCCTTACCAACACAAGGAGGAGATCTGCATAGACTCCTGCTTCAAAGAGAAGCTTGGTGGATCCTGCACACATGTGCGCAGGGTCCCATAGGTTGCAATGAGAAAATCGAAATGTCGGTCTTTTTGTAACAATGGTCATTGTTGTATTTACTATATGTAATGTGTTTTTATTCAAGGTGTTTTTTAATAAGCATTCTATCCAGTTCAGGTGTTACAGGGGTTCTTGCCATTCATTGGTCATAGAGAACAAGAGGCGTGTACAAGTGCTATAAACTCACCTCCGTCATTTCACCTGTGTACAGTGACCTGTTGAAGCGCCTATACGCGCAAAACGGCCGTCGTCTCTTAAGTGTTCCACTGACTACCTGCCTAGCTGTTTTAAAGTTAAGAAATAAAGAAGAAATTTTTATTTACCGGTGAGTGCACGCTATATTCTTTCATAAGATTTCTCTTAAGTAGAGATGAGCGGTGTTCGACTAGAACTGTTTGCCAATCTCAAATTCGAGCTGTTTTGGGCGGTGTTCGAGTTGTTCGACGAACCCGAACGATTTGCAAAAAATTCGGCTGTTCGAGGTTATGTTCGATAACTGTTCGTGCACCAAAAGCGTGTCCTGCATGTCTGGTGCTATTTAGAGCACCAATCATGCAGGGATGCCACTCACTGTAATGCCACAGCCATGGTGGTTGTGGCATTACAGTGATTGCCCAAATCGATGGGAACAGTGCCAACAGTGAAACATGAAAAGCCGGCAATTCAGCAGCGGCATACACCGGTACCCGACAATTTAGAACCGAAAGAATAGAGCTTCACACATAGATTAGATAGATATAAACATGTCAGCCACATATATACGAAGTACAGTGAAAGTGCTGCTTACTGTACTTGTCATTTAGCGTAAAGGATTTATCAAAAAAAATAATAGTGTTTTCATGCACCGTCTCTTTAAAAAAGCCGGCCGGCAATTCAGCAGCGGTACCCGACAATTTAGAATAGAAGGAATAGAGAATCACACATAGATTAGATAGATAGAAACATGTCAGTCACATATATATGAAGTACAGTGACAGTGTTGATTACTGTACTTGTCATTTAGTGTAAAGGATTTATCAAAAAAAATAATAGTGTTTTCATGCACTGTCTCTTTAAAAAAGCCGGCCGGCAATTCAGCATCTGTAGCCAACAATTTAGAATAGAAGGAATAGAGAATCACACATAGATTAGATAGATAGAAACATGTCAGTCACATATATATGAAGTACAGTGACAGTGTTGCTTACTGTACTTGTCATTTAGTGTAAAGGATTTATTAAAAAAAATAATAGTGTTTTCATGCACCGTCTCTTTAAGAAAGCCGGCCGGCAATTCAGCATCTGTACCCGACAATTTATAACAGACAGAATAGAGCTTCACACATAGATTAGATAGATAGAAACATGTCAGTCACATATATATGAAGTACAGTGACAGTGTTGGTTACTGTACTTGTCATTTAGTATTAAAATAAAGGATTTATTATTAAAAAAATTGGCGTGGGGTTCCCCTTAATTTTGGGCTCTAGCGGAGGTTAAGCAGACAGCTGGGGCAGATGTTTGAAGCCTGGGAAGGGGGTAATACCCACGGAGCTTCCCAGGCTACTAATATCAGCCCCCAGCTGAATACATAGCCTTTACTAGCTATTAAAATGGGGGACCCCCCAAAAAAAATGACGTGGGGTCCCCCCTAATTTAATAGCTAGCAAAGGCTAGGCAGACAGCTGGGGGCTGATATTAATAGCCCAGGAAGGGAGCCATGAATATTGGCCCCCTCCCAGGCTAGAAACACCAGCCGTCAGCCGCCCCAGAAATGGCGCATTCATAGGATGCGCCAATTCTGGCACTTAGCCTCGCTCTTCCACGCTGCCCTGGTGCGGTGGCAGGGGGTAATAGGGCTGGGGTTGATGTCAGCTTATAATGCCAGCTGACATGAAGCCCAGGTTAGTAATGGAGAGGCGTCTATAAGACACCCCCATTACTAACCCCATAGTCAAAGTTAAAAAAAACACAAACACCCAGAATAAAGTCCTTTAATTGAAATAAAGACACAATTCTTTATTGTTCTAAATTAAACCATACTTACCATCACGCCCATTCCAGCTGAAGCCAACGATCTCCTGTAATAAAAATAAAATAATAAAGCAACCTCATCCTTACCTTTCCATGGTTCCCACGACAGCTTCAGCTCTGCTACATCGAGATGACAGGCTGGACCGCAGCAGAACGCCGCCATCCAGCCTGTCATCCCGCAGACACTGAGAAGCGCAGGCTTGCTTGCGCTCTGCAGTGTCTGGCTGTGACGGCATAAAGATGAGACGAGTTCATGTCCAATGAACTCGGCGCACCTCATGCACGTCACTTACAGCGTGGGAGAATTCTCACGCTGAAGCGCTGAGTGCAGGAGAATTTTCCCACGCTGTCAGTGAGGTGCATGAGGTGAGCTGAGTTCATTGGACATGAGCTCACCTCATGCACGTCACTGACAGCGTGGGACAATTCTCCTGCACTCAGCACTTCAGCGTGAGAATTTTCCCACGCTGTCAGTGACGTGCATGAGGTGAGCTGAGTTCATTGGACATGAACTCGGCTCATCTGGATGCCGTCACAGCGAGACACTGAGGAGCGCAAGCATGCCTGCTCTTCTCAGTGTCTGCGGCATGACAGGCTGGATGGCAGCGTTCTGCTGCGGTCCAGCCTGTCATCTCGATGTAGCAGAGCTGAAGCAGTCGTGGGAACCATGGAAAGGTAAGGATGAGGTTGGTTTATTATTTTTCTTTTATTGCAGGAGATCGTTGGCTTCAGCTGGAATGGGCGTGATGGTAAGTATAGTTTAATTTAGAACAATAAAGAATTGTGTGTTTATTTCAATTAAAGGACTTTATTCTTGGTGTTGTGTTTTTTTTAAATACTTTACTAGAAATTCATGGCGGTCATGTCTAATACTGGCGTGACCCCATGAATTTTGGGCTTGGGGCCAGCTGATAACACCAAGCTGGCCCTAACCCCTTTATTGCCCAGTGAGCCACCGCACCAGGGCCCTGGATGAGTTGGGTACAGCGCCAGAAGATGGCGCTTCTATGAACGCGCCATTTTCCGGGGTGGCTGCGGACTGCAATTTGCAGCGGGGGGGGCCCAGAAAGCTTGGGCCTCCCTGCGCTGCAGATTCCAGCCCCCAGCTGCCTAGTTGTACCTGGCTGGACACAAAAATAGGGCGAAGCCCCACGTATTTTTTTTTTAATTATTTCATGAAATTCATGAAATAATTAAGAAAAAAAGGCCTTCCCTATATTGTTGTGTCCGGCCAGGTACAAATAGTCAGCTGGTGTTTGGGGGCAGCCCGTTCCTGCCTGCTGTACCTGGCTGGACACAAATATAGTGCGAAGCCCCACTTCAATTTTTTTTAATTATTTCATGAAATTCATGAAATAATTAAGAAAAAAAGTCCTTCCCTATATTGTTGTGTCCGGCCAGGTACAAATAGGCAGCTGGTGGTTGGGGGCAGCCCATTCCTGCCTGCTGTACCTGGCTGGACACAAATATAGTGCGAAGCCCCACTTCAATTTTTTTAAATTATTTCAGGAAATTCATGAAATAATTTTAAAAAAATTGACGTGGGGCTTCGCACTATATTTGTGTCCAGTCAGGTGCAGCAGGCAGGAACGGGCTGCCCCCAACCACCAGCTGCCTATTTGTACCTGGCCGGACACAACAATATAGGGAAGCCCTTTTTTTCTTAATTATTTCATGAAATAATTTAAAGAAAATTGACGTGGGGCTTCGCCCTGTTTTTGTGTCCAGCCAGGTACAACTATGCAGCTGGGGGCTGGAATCCGCAGCGCAGGGAGGCCCAAGCTTTCTGGGCCACCCCCGCTGCAAATTGCAGTCCGCAGCCACCCCGGAAAATGGCGCGTTCATAGAAGCGCCATCTTCTGGCGCTGTACCCAACTCATCCAGGGCCCTGATGCGGTGGCTCACTGGGTAATAAAGGGGTTAGGGCCAGCTTGGCATTATCAGCTGGCCCTAAGCCCAAAATTCATGGGGTCACGCCAATATTAGACATGACCACCATGAATTTCTAGTAAAGTATTTAAAAAAAGCACAACACCCAGAAAAAAGTCCTTTAATTGAAATAAACACACAATTCTTTATTGTTCTAAATTAAACCATACTTACCATCACACCCATTCCAGCTGAAGCCAACGATCTCCTGAAATAAAAGAAAAATAATAAAGCAACATCATCCTTACCTTTCCGTGGTTCCCATGACAGCTTCAGCTCTGCTACATCGAGATGACAGGCTGGACCGCAGCAGAACGCTGCCATCCAGCCTGTCATCCCGCAGACACTGAGAAGCGCAGGCTTGCTTGCGCTCCACAGTGTCTCTCTGTGAGGGCATCCAGATGAGCCGAGTTAATGTCCAATGAACTCGGCTCACCTCATGCACGTCACTGACAGCGTGGGAAAATTCTCCTGCACTCAGCGCTTCAGCGTGGGAGAATTCTCACGCTGAAGCGCTGAGTGCAGGAGAATTCTCCCACGCTGTCAGTGACGTGCAGGAGGTGAGCTGAGTTCATTGGACATGAGCTCACCTTATGCACGTCACTGACAGCGTGGGAGAATTCTCCTGCACTCAGCGCTTCAGCGTGAGAATTTTCCCACGCTGTCAGTGACGTGCATGAGGTGCGCCGAGTTCATTGGACATGAACTCGTCTCATCTTTATGCCGTCACAGCCAGACACTGCAGAGCGCAAGCAAGCCTGCGCTTCTCAGTGTCTGCGGGATGACAGGCTGGATGGCGGCGTTCTGCTGCGGTCCAGCCTGTCATCTCGATGTAGCAGAGCTGAAGCTGTCGTGGGAACCATGGAAAGGTAAGGATGATGTTGCTTTATTATTTTTCTTTTATTGCAGGAGATCGTTGGCTTCAGCTGGAATGGGCGTGATGGTAAGTATGGTTTAATTTAGAACAATAAAGGATTGTGTCTTTATTTCAATTAAAGGACTTTATTCTGGGTGTTTGTGTTTTCTTTTAACTTTGACTATGGGGTTAGTAATGGGGGTGTCTTATAGACGCCTCTCCATTACTAACCTGGGCTTGATGTCAGCTGGCATTATAAGCTGACATCAACCCCAGCCCTATTACCCCCTGCCACCGCACCAGGGCAGCGTGGAAGAGCGAGGCTAAGTGTCAGAATTGGCGCATCCTATGAATGCGCCATTTCTGGGGCGGCTGACGGCTGGTGTTTCTAGCCTGGGAGGGGGCCAATATTCATGGCACCCTTCCTGGGCTATTAATATCAGCCCCCAGCTGTCTGCCTAGCCTTTGCTAGCTATTAAATTAGGGGGGACCCCACGTCATTTTTTTGGGGGGGTCCCCCATTTTAATAGCTAGTAAAGGCTATGTATTCAGCTGGGGGCTCATATTAGTAGCCTGGGAAGCTCCGTGGGTATTACCCCCTTCCCAGGCTTCAAACATCTGCCCCAGCTGTCTGCTTAACCTCCGCTAGAGACTAAAATTAAGGGGAACCCCACGCCAATTTTTTTTAATAATAAATCCTTTATTTTAATACTAAATGACAAGTACAGTAACCAACACTATCACTGTACTTCATATATATGTGACTGACATGTTTCTATCTATCTAATCTATGTGTGAAGCTCTATTCTGTCTGTTATAAATTGTCGGGTACAGATGCTGAATTGCCGGCCGGCTTTTTTAAAGAGACGGTGCATGAAAACACTATTACTTTTTTTAATAAATCCTTTACACTAAATGACAAGTACAGTAAGCAACATTGTCACTGTACTTCATATATATGTGACTGACATGTTTCTATCTATCTAATCTATGTGTGAAGCTCTATTCTGTCTGTTATAAATTGTCGGATACCGCTGCTGAATTGCCGGCCGGCTTTTTTAAAGAGACAGTGCATGAAAACACTATTATATTTTTTAATATTCCTTTACACTAAATGACAAGTACAGTAAGCAACACTGTCACTGTACTTCATATATATGTGACTGACATGTTTCTATCTCTCTAATCTATGTGTGAGGCTCTATTCCTTTTTGTCTAAATTGTCGGGTACCGGTGTATGCCGCTGCTGAATTGCCGGCCGGCTTTTTTAAAGAAAGCGTCTTCTGAGCAGTTTGTCAGCTTTTGGACACCTTTGAAGGTGTTTTCTATGTGTTTCTATGTGTTTTTGTTTGCCTGCCATTGGTTTTAACGGTGTTCGACGGTGTTCTAAGGTGTTCGACGAACAGTTCGACGAACAGTTCCTCGAACATCCCGGTGTTCGACGAACCGAACCGAACCCGAACACTACGGGGGTGGCTCAACACTACTCTTAAGGGAGAACTTAAAAATTGGAGTGATCTCAACTCATAAGTTGGTACAGGTGTACTCAGACCCGAGTTGCGTGCATCTGGATTCAGACAGGGAATTAATGTCATATGTCTGACCCTATGCCCCAAAAACTCCCGTCTTAACAAGGGCACTCCACAGCCGACCCTAAACACACTGCTTTGCTTCATAATATTCCCTATGTGCCTTCTGACGCATTTCCTCCATCATAGATTCTTCAGGGAAATAGCTTGTAAGACTTGATTAGTCCACAGGGGATAATGTATCAACATTTTCATACACCAGTCCAGTATGCATATCAATGCCTCTGTTGCAGCTTTCACAATGGGGCTTTTAAATACTTAACCCACGCACTTACAGGTGCATGCAATGTTTACTGATTAACACTAAAATTAATCTTATATAAATGAAGTTACCTTATCATCATACCTCTCTCACTTCCTCAAGTCCATGCTGTTTGCATGGCGTGTGACATAATTTCCCTTCTTCCTAGCTGGGGCGTTCCTTGATTCCTAGTGGTTAATCACAAGCTCCCAGTTACCTGTCTCCATATTCTTCGGCGTGCGTTACACCTTGGGACGCATCATGCAGTGCGCTCAATACCGTCACTTCTGGTGATGTGTTTTGAACCATACATCATTTCCGCTCATGTGTCTGCATGGTGCGCTTCACCTTGGAATGCACCATACAGTACACTTGGTATCGTCACTTCCAGTGACGTGTTTTAAACTTTATGTCACTTCTGGTCATATGATTATAGCCCTTATTGGCGGTGCACATTATTTTATTGCGTTCCAACCTGGAATGCTCGTCTATTTCTTTTCCTGTGATGAGAGTCTTAATCATCACAGCACGATATGCAAAAACTATCAGCTTAGTCTTCAAATCTCACTATGTCTCCGCTTGTAGTAAATATCTGCATTTTTAAAATATGTGGCCTCCCTTATCTGGCTTATAAAATACTCAGAGAGGGACCTATTTTTTGAGAACATATGGGGACTAATGGAGACCACACTATAGACTATCCCAATTCATTTAAACCGTATTCCCCGCTTCTACATTAAATCATACCTATGATAAACAGGAAACATGATCCAAATAGAACTTGTAGGAAAGAATCATAGGGAGAAATAATAAACTCTATTTATCAAGTTGGGGATTGAGTAGTTATTAACAGGTAAGTAAGAGATTGAAAGAATGATGTATATAGATCCTATCTAAATTATGTAGATTACGATACTGTTGTGGTAACCACAGCATCTGTAATCTATTATTTCCGTCTTCGAGTTTATAAAAGGTTACCTCTGACAGGAATTACCTCCCGCTACAAGACCTTCCAATGAAGATAACTTGCATATATCCAGTAAAAGCAATCGGATCATAAAGTACATTTACATCTTAACATATAGCCTTTAGAATGAATTAGATCTTGAATTTTAAAGAAACCAGCCATAGGTAAGTTGCTCATTCAAACCAAGAGGGGATAACGTGTTCAGATAAAAGATCCATTTTGATTCTCTTTGGAGAATTTGTTGGTCCCAACAGCCTCCTTTCAGAGACTTCCTGTCCAGATCTATCACCATAAACGTTAACAGTTTGGGGATTCCTCCATTTATGTTATTAATGTGTCTTGCCAAAGGGGTATCCCTCTTGTGTGTGATGTCTCCCAGATAGTCTCCTATACGTCTCCTCAGTTCATGTTTGGTTTTTCCTACGTATTCATATAAAGCTCTATATATTACCCCTTGGGTACAGCAGTTTATAAAATAATAAATAACAAATTCCTTTCCAGTCACATTAACCGTAAATGTTTTTCCTGCGGAAATATATGCACATGCTATGCATTTTCCACATTTGTAACACCCTTTGATGTTAGACGTTAACCATGTGTAGGGTATTGGTGGATTATAGAAACTGTGGACCAGTCTGTCCTTCCATCATTGTCCCCTCCTGTACGTTATTTGGGTTTTTTTTGGAAGTTTTTCACTAATATCCTTATCCATTAAAAGGATGGGCCAGTGTTTATTTAAAATCTCCTTTACAGTATTCAATCCATTATCAAAAGTGGCAATGAATCTAATAATGTCGACACCTGTTTATTTTGGCTTCGGGGTCAGTAGCTCTGTTCTGTTTTTTGGTTCTACTTCATTATAGGCCTCCCTAAGTATTTTATTTAGGCACCCCCTTTCTAAGAATCTGGATCTCAGATCTCTTGCCTGATTTATGAATGTCCCCCTGTCTGAGCAGTTTCTATGTGCTCTGAGGTATTGACCTCTTGTAATTCCTTGTTAAAAAGGGCATAGGTGGCTACTCTCCCAACGTAATAATGAATTAGTGGAGGTTGTCTTTCTGAAAATGTCCGTCGTCAATTCACCATTTGTGTTTGTCTTAAAGGTCACATCTAGAAAGAACAGGTGAGAGAGACTGGCCTCAGATGTAAAATAGAGCCCAAGATCATTCCTATTCATACATAGATGATAAATTCCTCTATCGTGTCATTCCATATGACGAAGACGTCATCTATATATCATACCCATAGCTTGATCTTGTCAATCAGGTCCCTGAAGTCTCCATCATTATCAAAGACCACTGTCTCCTCCCACCAGCCCAGGAACAAATTAGCGTAGGGGGGAGTGCACAGGCTCCCCATCGCTGTTCACCTGAGCTGGTGGAAGAAGCAGCGGTCGAACAAAAATAAGTTTCTTGTCAGACAGAACTCCATTAGTTCACAAAGTTATTATGTGTACGATACTGGACTCCTCTAGTTTTCAAAAAATGACTGGTTGCTTTTACTTCTCTCTCGTGTGGTATTGAGGAGTAAAGAGCCTCAACATCTATACTAGCTAGTACAGTGTTGGGCTCTACTGTGAGGCCATCAAATTTTAGTAGGAAGTCAGCTGTATCCATCACATATGAGGGGAGAGCTGTGAAGCTGTGACGAAAGGTCTAAGAATCTCATCTATATAGATGCCTAAATTTTGACTAAGGCTGTTAATTCCTGCCATTATCGGTCTCCCTTTAAAAGGGTTTGTACCTTAATGTATTTTAGGAATTCTATAAAAGGTGGGGCTATTGTCGCATTCGTGGGAAATAGGTATTCATACTCCATTTTATTTATGACACCTACTCTTAAGCCCTCTTCTAGAATCAATTTTAGCTCATTGCTATATTCCAAAGTAGGGTTTGTTGAGAGTGTTTCATAAGTTTCCCTATATTTCAAAATAGTGTAACACATATCTACATATTTGGTGTCATCCATTATGACAATGTTTCCCCCTTTATCACAAGGTTTTATCATTATTTTTTTATCCGTCTCAAGCACCCTCAATGCTTCCATTTCCTCTCTTGTACAGTTAAAGTGACCTCCCATATTTCTTTTTTCTAGCAGTTTTAAATCTTGCGTTACTTGGTTTGTAAAAACATCGGTTGCTGAGAAGTCACTTTGAATAGGTGACATTTTTTTACTTTTTGTCCTTAATGTATTAAAGGGACCTTTTCCTGTCTCTGTTGATATTGGTTCATTCGGGCTGTTCAATAATCATATCTTGTAGCATCCCCGATGGTATTCTCAGTTCGCCAGACAGTTGATTGTTCTGTGCCGCGAAATGGTTGTGCCGTCTAAGTTTGCGTGAAAACATATTTATATCTTTGACCACTCGAAACATATCAAAATCCGAACTAGGGACAAAACAAAACCCCTTCTGTAATAACCTATTGTCTGTTTAGTCAATATCTTTTGGGACAAATTGATGATGTGTGAGTCCATTTCTAATCAAAACTTTTCATGGGGTTGGTGCGATCTCTTAGATAAAAAACTTCCTAAAGTGGGGGCTTTTTTTGAAGTGAATCTAATCAGACTGGCCAAAACTGTTTTGAGCTTTTTATCTTGATACAGCATCTGAATGTACAGTGGTGTGAAAAAGTGTTTGTCCCCTTCCTGATTTCTTATTCTTTTGCATGTTTGTCACACTTAAATGTTTCAGATCACAAAACAAATTTAAATACTAGAAAAAGATAACACAAGTAAGCACAAAATGCAATTTTTAAATGAAATGAAGGTCTTTATTATTAAGGGAAAAAGAAATCCAAACCTACAGGGCCCTGTGTGAAAAAGTGATCGCCCCTTAAACCTAATAGCTGTTTGGGCTGCCCTTAGCAGCAACAACTGCAATCATGTGTTTGCGATAACTGGCAATGAGGCTTTTACAACTCTCTGGATCAATTTTGGCCCACTCATCTTTGCAAAATTGTTGTAATTCATCCACATTGGAGCATGATCCACATTTTTAAGATCATGACACAGCATCTCAATTGAATTAAGATCTGGACTTTGACAAGGCCACTACAAAGTCTTAATTTTATTTTTCTTAAGCCATTCAGAGGTGGACTTGCTGGTGTGTTTTGGATCATTGTTCTGCTGCATAACCCAAGTGCACTTCAACTTGAGGTCACAAACAGATGGCCGGACATTCTCCTTCAGGATTTTTGGTAGACAGCAAAATTCATGGTTCTATTTACCAAAGCAAATCTTCCAGGTCCTGAAGCAGCAAAACAGCCCCAGACCACCACCACCACCACCATATTTTACTGTTGGTATGATGTTCCTTTTCTGAAATGCTGTGGTACTTAGACGCCAGATGTAATGGGACATACTCCTTCCAAAAAGTTCAACTTTTGACTCATCAGTCCACAGTTTTCTGAAATTAACAAAATTATTCAGATATACAGTGGTTTGAAAAGGTGTTTGCCCACTTCCTGATTTCTTATTCTTTTGCATGTTTGTCATACTTAAATGTTTCAGATCACAAAATAAATGTAAATATTAGACAAAGATAACCCAAGTAAACACAAAAAGCAGTTTTTAAATGAAGGTCTTTATTATTAAGGGAAAAAAGAAATCCAAACCTACAGGGCCCTGTGTGAAAAAAGTGATACCCCCCCAAAACATAAATTTACTGTGGGTTATCACATCTTTGGGAAGCTGAGTTCAATTTCCCTAGCCACATACAGGCCTGATTACTGCCACACCTGTTCTCAATCAAGAAATCACTTAAATAGGACCTGCCTGACAAAGTGAAGTAGACCAAAAGATCCTCAAAATCTAGACATCCTGCTGCAATCCAAAGAAATTCAGGAACAAATAAGAAACAAAGTAATTGAGATGTATCAGTCTGGAAAAGGTCATAAAGCCATTTCTAAAGCTTTGGGACTCCAGTGAACCACAATGAGAACCATTATCCTCAAATGGCGAAAACATGGAACAATAGTAAGGCTATGTGCCCACGATGCAGAAATGAAGCAGAAAATTTCTGCAGCATTTCTGCATCTCCCTGGCAGAAAAAACGCATGCAGATTGTGCATGCGTTTTTCCTGCAGAATACATGCGGAATACATGCGGATTCACATGCTTATCCACATGCGTTAACGCATGTGTTTCCGCATACGGACTGACAAGCACTTTCCAGGCGATAGCATCACTTGGAAAGTGCTTGACAACTAGGTCACACTATATAAATCCATGCAAACGACATGGATTTATATACTGTGACCGTAAAAATAAAAAAATAAAGCTATACTTACCCCCGATGCCCCGCCGCGTGTGCTGTCGTGCTCGTCCTGGCTTCTTCCGGGTTGCCGGCACATTGCGAGACAGCCTGCGGTCACATGACCGCGACGTCATCTCAGGTCTTGGAAGGAGAAGCGCTGCAGGGGCCGTCGGACAGGTGAATATAAACTTTTTTATTATTTTATAATTTTTTTTACAGGTACAATGGTACCCAGGTCTGGATGAGAGTCTTCTCTCCTCCAGAACTGGGTACCATCCGCACATTGAACCGCATATAATCCGTGTGTACAAATGTACAGACACGGATTATATGCGTCTCAATGCAAGTCAATGGCGGCCATTCCGCTGCGATTCCGCAAAATTAATGAACATGCTGCGGATTTATGAGTGCTGCAGAAACGCTGCGGAAAAATACGCAGCATGTGCATTGACATTGTGGAATGCCATTGGGGACCATGGGGTGCGGATTACCAAGCGTTTTTGATGCGTTTCCACTGCGGAAATTCCGCAGCGGAAACGCATGAAAAACGCATTGTGGGCACGCAGCCTAAACCTTCCCAGGAGTGGCCGGCCAACCAAAATTACCCCAAGAGCACAGCGACGACTCATCCAAGAGGTCACAAAAGACCCCACCACAACATCCATATTGAGAAACAAATGTAATATTATTTTCATATGATGTGTTTTTATTTTTTTTCTTTTAACATATCCCATCTGTTTTTTCAGGCCCAGGAGGGTTGTGTGCATGCACTGGCAAAAGTCGCAGTTAGAGCTGAGCGGTGTTCGACTAGAACTGTTCGTCAATCTCAAATTCGAGCTGTTTTAGATGGTGTTCGAGTCGTTCGACAAATGCGAACGATTTGCAAAAAATTCGGCTGTTCTAGGTTATGTTCGATAACTGTTCATGCACCAAAAGGGTGTCCTGCATGTCTGGTGCTATTTATAGCACCAATCATGCAGGGACTGTCTGCCACTCACTGTAATGCCACAGCCATGGTGGTTGTGGCATTACAGTGGTTGCCCAAATCGATGGGAACAGTGCTCACAGTGAAATATGAAAAGCCGGCAATTCAGCAGCGGCATACACCGGTACCCAACAATTTAGAACAGAAAGAATAGAGCATCACACATAGATTAGATAGGTAGAAACATGTCAGTCACATATATAAGAAGTACAGTGACAGTGTTGCTTACTGTACTTGTCATTTAGTGTTAAAGGATTTATTAAAAAAAAATAAATAGTGTTTTCATGCGGCCTGGGAAGCTCCGTGGGTATTATCCCCTTCCCAGGCTTCAAACATCTGCCCCAGCCGTCTGCTTAACCTCCGCTAGAGACTAAAATTACGGGGAACCCAACGCCAATTTTTTTTTTAATAAATCCTTTATTTTAACACTAAATGACAAGTACAGTAATCAACACTATCACTGTACTTCTTATATATGTGACTGACATGTTTCTATGTATCTAATCTATGTGTGATGCTCTATTCTTTCTATTCTAAATTGTCGGGTACCGATGCTGAATTGCCGGCCGGCTTTTTTAAAGAGAGGGTGCAAGAAAACACTATTATTTTTTTTAATAAATCCTTTAACACTAAATGACAAGTACAGTAAGCAACACTGACACTGTACTTCTTATATATGTGACTGACATGTTTCTATCTATCTAATCTATGTGTGATGCTCTATTCTTTCTGTTCTAAATTGTTGGGTACCGGTGTATGCCGCTGCTGAATTGCTGGCCTGCTTTTTTAAAGAGAGTGTCTTCTCAGCAGTTTGTAAGCTTTTGGACACCATTGAAGGTGTTTTCTATGTGTTTTCTATGTGTTTCTATGTGTTTTTGTTTGCCTGCCATTGGTTTTAACGGTGTTCGACAGCGTTCGACGGTGTTCTAAGGTGTTCGACGAACAGTTCCACGAACATCCCGGTGTTCGACGAACCGAACCCGAACACTAGGGGGTGGCTCAACACTAGTCGCAGTCCATGCCAGGGCATATGATGGCATCACATCTGCTAAGATCTTTGTAGGTGCATGTGCAGAACCCTCCTGAGCCTAGCAAGCCCAAAAGCCTTGGTCTAGTGACTGAGGAGCAGAGGGGCAAAAGAGCTGAGCAGTGAGCTAGGTATAAGGCTTTTAATTATTTTTTACATATTATGTTTATCATGTTCTGGGTTCTGGATAGACCCCTGAGCATAATAAGGGGCATTAATTTTGCAGAGAATAACGCAAGGTCAACTTGAATTTTGCCTGATCCACTCATCTCTATCTGCAATGTTCTGATGAATTAAGCTAAATATAACACTTATCATATCTCATTCACAGATCCCCTTCTTTGAGAAAATATAAACAACCAAGAATACAACAAGTGAGGAAATAGTCATCTTCAAATTAAAAATTGGATCTCTTCATACACTGTAACAGATCTGAGCACAAATCTTACTCTGCCTTCATGAGGATCTGTGTCTCCGTCTTTAACAATAAAATCCCTCATTCCCCTTCTTTATAAATATTTTTTTTGGCTCATTCTGTGACACACACACACATCAACAAAATTCTTCAAGACCTAGATACGCCACTAAATTAACAATTTAGCGTTCAACATAAAATTTGGCTTCTCATTGTTCCATTAACGTAACCATAAAGGAAAAGTTATATATAAGGTTTAGTGATGAGCGAACGTGCTCGCCACTGCTCGGTACTCACACGAGCATCACAGGTTGCTTGGGCGGGAACTCGGGTATCCTCCCTGCATGTTTGGCGCTCTTTAGAGCCTGCCATGCACTGTAATGCCGTAGCCATGTTGGTTGTGGCATTACAGTGATTGGCTTGCCGCACAGCAACATCAGGTGTATATAAGAATGGGCGCTGCCATGCTCGTCACAGTCTACCCTGGAATCGGGCAGAGTAGGTAGAGATTTGCTTCTTCATAGTTAGTATAGGTATTGCACAACATATATATATACACTGCTCAAAAAAATAAAGGGAACACTTAAACAACAATCAATTTCACATGCTGTTGTACAAATGGAATAGACAATAGATGGAAATTATTGGCAATTATCAAGACACACTCAATAAAGGAGTGGTTCTGCAGGTGGGGACCACAGACCACATCTCAGTACCAATGCTTTCTGGCTGATGTTTTGGTCACTTTTGAATGTTGGTTGTGCTTTCACACTCGTGGTAGCATGAGACGGACTCTACAACCCACAGAAGTTGCTCAGGTAGTGCAGCTCATCCAGGATGGCACATCAATGCGAACTGTGGCAAGAAGGTTTGCTGTGTCTGTCAGCGTAGTGTCCAGAGGCTGGAGGCGCTACCAGGAGACAGGCCAGTACACCAGGAGACGGGGAGGGGGCCGTAGGAGGGCAACAACCCAGCAACAGGACCGCTACCTCCACCTTTGTGCAAGGAGGAACAGGAGGAGCACTGCCAGAGCCCTGCAAAGCGACCTCCAGCAGGCCACAAATGTGCAAGTGTCTGCACAAACGGTTAGAAACCGACTCCATGAGGGTGGCATGAGGGCCCGAACTCTCCTGTTAGGTTTTTTCTATCTTGCTGGTCACATGACCTTGTTTGCCTATTTAATCCTGCTCCGCCCTCCTGGCCTTGCTGGATTTCATTGTAATTTCTACTCTTAAGTTAGCCTGGTGCTTAGTTACCTTTCTCAGTCTGTTTAGCTTGGTCTTCGGACCTTTATGTTCTATGTTGTGTGTTTGTCTTTTACTGCTACAATTTCTGCTAGGAGGTGCCCAACTTTATCCCTGTCCCTAGTTCTTGTAGGGATCCCTCTCTTGCATCTATAGGTCTTCGCACAGACTAGCCGAGGACTTTAGTGGGTCTGATCGCAGGATCAGGTTCCCCGTTACATCGTAGGGATCTAGCTTAGTTCTATTGTAGGGACAGATCTCCTTTCTTTCCTTAGTGCTTGTAGCAGATCATAACAGTAAGTCCAGCCCAAAAATATCTCTAAGGAAAGACTTCCAGTTTCCATCATGGTGTCGGTTCAGGATTTGGCTCAACGCCTGCAGGGACTCTCTCTGGAGGTGGCCGAGCTCCAACAACACGTGAGTAGCTGTTCTGGAGCACAGTTTGTGGAGCCAAAGGTACGTTGGCCTGATTTATTCTTTGGTGATCAACAGGAATTTTTTTCCTTTATAAATGCTTGTTTATTGTATTTTCGTTTGAGACCCAGATCCTCTGGTGATGAATCACAGCGCATAGGGTTCATAATGTCACTTTGGCGCAAAGAACCTCAGGGATGGGCCTTTTCTCTCCAACCTAGTGATCCATGCTTTAGATCAGTGGATAGTTTTTTTTCTGCTTTGGGTTTGTTGTATGATGATCCTGATCGTGTCTCATCAGCTGAGACTGAATTAAGACATTTGAGGCAGGGATCAGGTAATGTGGAAAAATATTGTTCTCACTTCCGTCGGTGGTCTGCCCAGGTGGGGTGGAACGATTCAGCTTTGAAAAGTTTGTTTCTTGCGGGGCTAGGTGAAAGGGTTAAGGATTTGCTGATTGCTTATCCCACACCTGGAAACTCGCAGGAGGCTATGCAATTAGCTATACGGGTGGATAGGAGACTGCGTGCAAGGGTTAATGAAAGTAAATCCTCTGCCATGTCAGCTCCGAGTCTTGAGAGGGTCTGTACTGACATTGGAGAGCCAATGGAGATCGGGGCGATGGCTCCCCGCTCTCTTCTGAAGGTTTGTGCTTTTATTGCGGAAAATCTGATCATTTTATTAAGAACTGTGTACTTCGTATGAACAAAGAAAAAAAAAAGGTCAGTTACGCCCGTATTGCCTGTTTAAATTCTAAGGGGGTATTTCTTTCTGCTACTACCACTGCTCAGGAAGAATTAATTGAATTTCGGATATTTGTGGATTGTGGTTCTACTCTGAATGTGATTGATGGGGGATTCTTGGAAAAACTTAAATTAAAACCCAAACCTTTGTCATCCCCTATTGCTGTGGTTTCTGTCGATGGCTCCCCCTTGAAGAGTGTTACTCACAAGGTCTGTGAATTTCCCCTCACTATTAATGGTGTTCATCAAGAAAATTTGGATTTGGTGGTAATAAATAATTTGCCTTCTCCAGTAATTTTGGGGTTACCCTGGTTAAAATTGCACAATCCTGTACTGGATTGGTCTGCCAATGAAATTAAGTCCTGGAGTCCTAAGTGTTATGACAAGTGTTGTAACGGACGTATTGCTGCGGTGGAAAAAGGGGAATTACCTGTACCTATTCAGGATTTTTGGAGAGTTTTTTCTGAGGAGGAGTCACAAGTTTTGCCTCCCCATAGAGACTATGATTGTACCATTGAATTTGTCCCTGGAGCGACTCTTCCTAAAAGTCGTTTATTTAATCTTACTATTCCTGAGAGAAAGGCTTTGGAGGAATACATACAAACAAGCTTGGCCGCCGGTCACATTAGGCCTTCCAAGTCTCCTGTGGCTGTTGGATTTTTTTTTGTTAAAAAAAAGGACGGCGGTTTACGTCCTTGTCTGGACTTTCGTGAGATTAATAAAATTAATGTACGCAATCCTTACCCACTGCCATTGATTCCTGATTTGTTTAACCAGTTAGTGGGGGCCAAGTGGTTCTCTAAAATTGATCTCCGGGGGGCATACAATTTGTTGCGCATGAAGGAGGGTGATGAATGGAAGACTGCTTTTAACACTCCTGTGGGTCATTTTGAGAACCTGGTTATGCCTTTTGGTCTTACCAATGCTCCCACATTTTTTCAGAATCTTATTAATGACATCCTTAGACCTTTGATCGTCAAAAATTTGGTTGTGTATTTGGATGACATTTTGATTTATTCGCCTGATCTGGAGTCTCATTGGCGGAGCGTACGTGAGGTATTACAGTTATTAATTGACAATTCGCTTTTTGCTAAGCTGGAGAAATGTGAGTTTGCTGTACAGAGAATTAGTTTTTTGGGCTACATTATCTCCAGCGAAGGCTTTGAGATGGACCCTGTGAAGGTTCAGGCGGTTCAGGAATGGCCTAGGCCTATTGGTTTGAAATCGATACAGAGGTTTTTGGGTTTCGCCAATTATTACAGAAAATTCATTGAAAAATTTTCTATTATTGTCAAACCACTGACCGATCTCACCAGGAAAGGTGCTAATGCGGTTCAGTGGACTACTGAGGCCATTGAAGCTTTTGTGTTTCTAAAGGAGAGGTTCAGCTCTGCTCCTATCCTTATGCAGCCTGATATGACTAAGCCGTTTTTGGTTGAAGTTGATGCTTCTTCGGTGGGGGTCGGTGCGGTGTTGTCTCAGGAAATCAAGGATGGAGTACATCCCTGTGCTTTTTTTTCATAAAAATTTTTCTGAGACTGAACTTAATTACGATATTGGTAATCGGGAATTGCTGGCTATTAAACTCGCATTTGAACACTGGCGTCATCTCTTGGAGGGTGCTGAATTTCCCATTCAGGTTTTCACTGATCATAAAAATCTGATCTATCTTGATTCTGCCAAGCGCTTGAATGCCCGTCAGGCTAGGTGGGCACTTTTTTTTCTCGCGGTTTAATTTTTCCGTTACTTACATCCCGGGTACCAAGAATGTTAAAGCTGATGCTTTGTCTCGTAGCTTTTCTCCCATGGTCGGTACTGAGGAGGAGGGGAGCATTTTACAAGAAGGTGTTGTGATTGCTGCATTGGACTCCGTTTTGGAAGATGAGATTCTTAAAGCACAGGAGAATGCCCCATCTAACACTCCCCATGGGAGGTTGTTTGTGCCTAGGACCTTTAGGAGAGATTTGTTTGTTGAGTGTCATGAGTCTCGGTTGGCAGGTCATCCAGGAATTTCTGAGACCAAGAGACTTGTGGGTCGCAGTTTTTGGTGGCCTGGATGGCAGAAGGAAGTCATTAAGTGGGTGCGTCAATGTACGGTGTGTGCTAGAGCTAAGTCTTCATATACTCCTGCAGCGGGGTTGCTTTGCCCTCTGGAGGTTCCTAGTGCACCTTGGACACATCTGGCTATGGACTTTATTACTGACCTTCCCCCCTCTGAGGGTTTCACAGTCATCTGGGTGGTCGTGGACCGTTTTAGCAAGATGTGTCACTTGGTTCCTTTCATCAAACTGCCCTGCGCTAAGACACTCGCTAAGGCCTTTGTCAAGGAAATTGTCAGACTACATGGCGTTCCTACTGACATTGTTTCGGATAGGGGACCTCAGTTCGTGGCTCGTTTTTAGCGTGCTTTTTGTGACAGGTTGGGAGTTCATTTGTCGTTTTCATCCGGATTTCATCCTGAGTCTAATGGTCAGACAGAAAGGAAGAATCAGGATGTTGAGCAGTTCTTGCGTTGTTTTGTGGCAGACAATCAGGAGGGGTGGTCTGAGTTTCTGCCACTTGCTGAGTTTGCTCTTAACAACCAAACATCCTCTTCTGCTGGTTGTTCGCCTTTTTTTTGTTATTCTGGGAGACATCCGTCTTTTGGGTCATTCTCCAAATTGGTATCGGCTGTGCCTGAGGAGGAGAGTTTTTCCGGTGACTTGGAGAGAGTTTGGACGGATGTGCGTGGTAATCTTCAGGAGGCTAACAAAAATCTAAGAGGTACTTTGATAGGAAACGGCAAGAGGTTTTGTTTGCTATTGGTGACATGGTTTGGTTGTCCTCTAAGAATCTGCGGTTGAGGATTCCTTCTAAAAAATTGGGTCCCAAGTTTGTAAGGCCCTTTAAGATGCTTCAGGTAGTTAACCAATCTGCTGTTAGGTTGGAGGTTCCTACCTCCTGGAAGATTAATCCGGTGTTTCATGTTTCTCTGTTGAAAAGAGCTTGTGTGTCGGATGGAGACGTCTCTGCCACTGTTCCTCCGGTGGTGGAGGACGGGGAATACGAAATTTCCCGCATCCTAAATTCTAGACGGTATAGAGGGAGTTTGCAGTATCTCGTCCCTTGGAAAGGTTTCGGACCCGAGGATAACTCATGGGTGAGGGTGGATGATGTTTCTGCTTCCAGACTTGTCAGAGCGTTTCACAAGAGGTTTCCTGATAAGCCTGGGCCTAGGGGATCCGGAGGATCCTCATAGAAGAGGGGGTACTGTTAGAACTCTCCTGTTAGGTTTTTTCTATCTTGCTGGTCACATGACCTTGTTTGCCTATTTAATCCTGCTCCGCCCTCCTGGCCTTGCTGGACTTCATTGTAATTTCTACTCTTAAGTTAGCCTGGTGCTTAGTTACCTTTCTCAGTCAGTTTAGCTTGGTCTTCGGACCTTTATGTTCTATGTTGTGTGTTTGTCTTTTACTGCTACAATTTCTGCTAGGAGGTGCCCAACTTTATCCCAGTCCCTAGTTCTTGTAGGGATCCCTCCCTTGCATCTATAGGTCTTCGTACAGACTAGCCGAGGACTTTAGCGGGTTTGATCGCAGGATCAGGTTCCCCGTTACATCGTAGGGATCTAGCTTAGTTCTATTGTAGGGACAGATCTCCTTTCTTTCCTTAGTGCTTGTAGCAGATCATAACATTGCCACAGAACATCAGAATTGGCAAAATCGCCACTGGCTCCCTGTGCTCTTCACAGATGAAGGCAGGATCACACTGAGCACATGTGACAGACGTGACAGAGTCTGGAGACGCCGTGGAGAGCGATCTGCTGCCTGCAACATCCTTCAGCATGACCGGTTTGGCAGTGGATCAGTAATGGTGTGGGGTGTCATTTCTTTGGAGGGCCGCACAGCCCTCCATGTCAGCACATTCAACTTTGTACAGAACAAAGTATTCAATGAGAATATTTCATTCATTCCGATCTAGGATGTGTTATTTGAGTGTTCCCTTTTTTTTGAGCAGTGTATATATATCCAACTGAACTAACAGTCCTTCTGAGGACTAATCCAGCTGCATATATTCAGTGGTGATAGCAGGAGTTAGGCAGGCAGGCAGGCAGTGTATGTGGCAGACTGCAGTGCATGATACAACACAAGTGGGTCCATTGAACATCCTGTTAGTATAGGTATGCCACAATATATATATGTATATATATATATATATATATATATATATATATATATATACTGTACAGACCAAAAGTTTGGACACACCTTCTCATTTAAAGATTTTTCTGTATTTTCATGACTATGAAAATTGTACATTCACACTGTAGGCATCAACACTATGAATTAACACATGTGGAATTATATACTTAACAAAAAAGTGTGAAACAACTGAAAATATGTCTTATATTCTAGGTTCTTCAAAGTAGCCACCTTTTGCTTTGATGACTGCTTTGCACACTCTTGGCATTCTGTTGATGAGCTTCAAGACGTAGTCACCGGAAATTGTTTTCACTTCACAGGTGTGCCCTGTCAGGTTTAATAAGTGGGATTTCTTGCCATATAAATGGGCTTGGGATCATCAGTTTTGCTGTGCAGAAGTCAGGTAGATGCACAGCTGATAGTCCTACTGAATAGACTGTTAGAATTTGTATTATGGCAAGAAAAAAGCAGCTAAGTAAAGAAAAACAAGTGGCCATCATTACTTTAAGAAATGAAGGTCAGTCAGTGCGAAAAATTGGGAAAACTTTGAAAGTGTCCCCAAGTGCAGTTGCAAAAACCATCAAGCGCTACAAAGAAACTGGCTCACATGAGCACCGCCCCAGGAAAGGAAGACCAAGAGTCACCTCTGCTTCTGAGGATAAGTTTATCCGAGTCACCAGCCTCAGAAATCGCAGGTTAACAGCAGCTCAGATTAGAGACTAGGTCAATGCCACACAGAGTTCTAGCAGCAGACACATCTCTTCAACAACTGTTAAGAGGAGGCTTTGTGCAACAGGCCTTCATGGTAAAATAGCTGCTAGAAAACCACTGCTAAGGACAGGCAACAAGCAGAAGAGACTTGTTTGGGCTAAAGAACATAAGGAATGGACATTAGACCAGTGGAAATCTGTGCTTTGGTCGGATGAGTCCAAATTTGAGATCTTTGGTTCCAACCACCGTGTCTTTGTGCGATGCAGAAAAGGTGAACGGATGGACTCTACATGCCTGGTTCCCACCGTGAAGCATGGAGGAGGAGGTGTGATGGTGTGGGGGTGCTTTGCTGGTGACACTGTTGGGGATTTATTCAAAATTGAAGGCATACTGAACCAGCATGGCTACCACAGCATCTTGCAGCGGCATGCTATTCCATCCGGTTTGCGTTTAGTTGGACCATCATTTATTTTTCAACAGTACAAAGACAGCAAACACACCTCCAGGCTGTGTAAGGGCTATTTGACCAAGAAGGAGAGTGGTGGGGTGCTAAGCCAGATGACCTGGCCTCCACAGTCACCAGACCTGAACCCAATCGAGATGGTTTGGGGTGAGCTGGACCGCAGAGTGAAGGCAAAAGGGCCAACAAGTGCTAAGCATCTCTGGGAACTCCTTCAAGATTGTTGGAAGACCATTTCCGGTGACTACCTCTTGAAGCTCATCAAGAGAATGCCAAGAGTGTGCAAAGCAGTCATCAAAGCAAAAAGGTGGCTACTTTGAAGAACCTAGAATATAAGACATATTTTCAGTTGTTTCACACTTTTTTGTTAAGTATATAATTCCACATGTGTTAATTCATAGTTTTGATGCCTTCAGTGTGAATGTACAATTTTCATAGTCATGAAAATACAGAAAAATCTTTAAATGAGAAGGTGTGTCCAAACTTTTGGCCTGTACTGTATATACATACATATATATATATATATATATATCCATTTGAACTAACAGTCCTTCTGAGGACTAATCCAGCTGCATACTGTATATTCAGTGGTGATAGAAGGAATTAGGCAGGCAGGCAGTGTATGTGGCAGACTGCAGTGCATATAGTGCAAGAGGGTCCATTGAAAGTTCCTGCTGCTGCTGTTCTTACAGATATTTGTAGACATAGCCCCAGATATCAGGGGCCAGGGAAAAAAAAAATTATCTTAATCCTGGTTATTTGCTTAAAAAGCAATCCAGGGTACACCATTTTTCCTCTCCATTTGCTTGTTCTCACAGCAGAATAAAGCCAGATCTGTTCCATATTTCAGCGATAAAAATCCAGAAATTTAAACTGAACATGGAAAATATTGGCCTCTTTTTCAATTCTGTTGCAGTGTGTAGGTCAAGCTATTCACACTAGGTGTCTGTGAAGGATAGTATTAGCAAATTGCAGGCCTGCTATTTAAAACCATGATTCTCTGACAGACATAACACCTATAAGAGTGTTCCAAAATCTGATATTTCTTCCATTTTCATTCCATTGCAGTGTGTCAGTGAAGCTATTCACACTAGGTCTCTGTGTAGAATAGTATTAGCAAATTACAGGCCTTCTATTTAAAATTGTGGTTCTCTGTCAGACGTATCACATATAACTGCATTCCCAAATCAGCCATTTCTCCGGAACATGGAAAACATTGTCCTCCATTAAAAATGGGCAAGGTGCATGGCAAGGGATGGGGATGTGGACGTGTTGGTGATGGTGTATGCAAAGGCCGAGGACGTGGCCGTGGGCAAGCTGAAATTGTGCCACAACAAACACCCACATCTTGTCGCTCGTCCTCCCTGTCCCAATTAATAGGGGACCGCAGAACACCACTATTTCACTATTTTCAGAAGAGCTGTTCACTTTTCGCTGTTCGCTTCAAGCGAGTCAAGAGGAGAACGCGTGTAGTGATGCCCAAATATTGGAGCAGCCGCGGTCACACAAAGGCGATGGTGGGAAAGTGCAATTACTGTCGCAAGAGGTGGATGATGATGATGAAGAGACACAATTGCCAGAAAGTCAGGAGGAGGACCACAGTGCGGAAGTGGAAGACGAGGTGGTGGATGACAGAGTAACACAGCACATAGGGGGAGAGAGGCGTAGCATCACAACAGGCAGTAAAAAGCAGTGTGGTGGCCACAGACACAAGGGGTCAAAGCATTTTTCGTAACGCCAACACAACGGAAGTTGCCAGTACAACTGTTAGGTCTTCCCGAGTCTGGTTATTTTTTTAAGACTCTGCAGATAACCCCAAAAAGGCCATTTGCACCACCTGTCAGGACAGCATCAGCAGGGGTAGCAAAACTAGCAGCCTGACCACCACCAGCATGATCAGGCACATGGCAGCAAAGCACCCGACTAAGTGGGCCGAACGCCAGGGTCCAGCAAAAGTGTCTGCGGGTGACACCATTGCTTGTTCTGCTGTTGTGCATGCACGCCAATCCCTGCCCATGGCACATGCCAAGATGCCTCCCGTGTCGTTGCACACTCTTAACTAGCACCATCAGCAGGCACGTCCACGTCCTTGTCCCAGCGCAGCGTTCAGTTGTCCGTACCCCAGTCCTTGGGATGCAAGCACAAATACGCAGGCAACGCCCCACAGGTCACACTACTGAATCCACACATTTCGCGAATGCTTGCGCTCAAAATGTTGCATTTTAGGCTCGTGGAGACAGAAGCTTTCCGCAACCTGATGGCGGCGGCTGTCCCTCGGTACTCGGTCCCCAGCCGCTACTAATTCTCCCGGTGTGCCGTCACATTGGAATACTCGGGTTCTCGACCCGAGCAACGAGCCCAATGTAAGTCTATGGGAAACTCGAGCATTTTTCAGGCAGCTCCCCTCGGCGGTCTGCAGAGGGCCTAAAAATTGCCCAAATTGATGGGAACAGTGCTCAAATGACATGGGAACAGCATGGGGAAGACTCCAAGGTCACTGCTGTCAACAACGTTGTCAGAAGTATTACGCCACTTTTACAGACTCACAATAAAACATACAAAAACTAAACCAAAATGGATTTTCCTGGGAAATATCTAAGGAACATCCTTTCCAGGGTAATGACTTGTATATAAGGCAAAATAAATATAAAAAAACTCCTCTACACTTTGGGCTATGTTCACACATAGCGTTTTTGATGCGTTTTTGCACTTTTGCATTGCTTTAAACCAAGATAAATGCATTCAATGGTAAATGTCATTTTAACATTTTACAACCTTATCTGGCCATGTGGTGTGTGACACATCATCAGACACATGCATACAGTGCTGAAAAGACATGGGAACAGCATGGGGAAGACCCCTGGAAGCATCTCTGACTCCCAGGTCACTGCCTAAAAGTGTGCCCATCATAAGTGATCCTTAGCGCATGCAAAGATGCCTCCCGCCATGCACCTGTCATTGCAGACTTGCAACAATCACGGTCCACGTCCTTGTCCCAGTGCAGTGTTCAGTTGTCCCTACCCCATTCCTTGGAATGCAAGCGCAAGTATGCAGCCACCCACCCACCCACCCAAAGGCTGCAAAACTATACTGCCAAATTTTTGACAGCTGCTTGTACTTGAAATGTGGACAAGCACGGGTCCTACAACATTACCCATACCCTCCCCAGTTTAGTTACTGGGAAGGACTGCCTAACCACAAACACGTGGACAAGTGAATGTGGCCAGGGACAGTACAGAGCCAGTCCACAGCTTGCTGGTGAGTTGTATTTCACCATAGCCATATTTTTTAGCTTGGTGAAAGGACTTGGGAAACCGTATCTACTCCAGCTGTCATTTCTCCCAGGAAGTCCTCTAAAGCTGCTTGCACTTGAAATGTGGCCTTTTAGGCTCGTGGAAGTGGAAGCTGTCCACAACCTCATGCCGGCGGCGGCCGGGTGTCCATACTCGGTCCCCAGCCGCCACTATTTCTTCCGGTATCGTCTCCGCCTTCTATAAGCACGGGTCCCACAACATTACCCGTGCCCTCCCCAGTTTTCTTACTGGGAAGGACTGCCTAACCACAAACACGTGGAAAAGTGAATGTGGCCAGGGACGGTATGGAGCCAGTCCACAGCTTGTCTGTGAGTTGTATTTCACCATAGTCATATTTTTTAGCTCAGTGAAAGGTCTGACTTTTGGGAAACCGTATCTACTCCAGCTGTCATTTCTCCCAGGAAGTCCTCTAAAGCTGCTTGCACTTGAAATGTGGCCTTTTAGGCTCATGGAGGTGGAAGCTGTCCACAACCTCATGCCGACGGCGGCCTGGTGTCCATACTCGGTCCCCAACCGCCACTATTTCTCCCGGTATCATCTCCTCCTTCCACAAGTAAGGGTCCCTGAACATTGCTGGTACATTGCTGTGGGAAGCTGCTTGCCTCCTACCAGCCTCTAATATTTCCAGTGAACTATGTTACAACGCCATGGTATTATCACTGCCCCGAGTACCAGTAGTAGCGAAGCCATCCCCAATTTCTTTCTCAGGAATTCTATTTGCTAGACTGAGTGGCCGCACAAATACATTAGTTTCTCACAAAAGAACTGAAGATAGAGTGACAGTAGGTGCAAATTTCTCCAGCCTGTTAGACATCACAGAGTGAACGGCAGCACATTGGCTCAGTGGTTAGCACTGAAGCCTTTCAGCGCTGGAATCCTGGGTTAAAATCCCAGCAAGGACAATATCTGCAAGGATTTTGTATGTTCTCCACGTGTTTGCATGGGTTTCCACCTCAGTAAAAAAGGAGCCATAGAGTGTCCGGGAACCTTCCCACACACGTTTCTTAGCCAGGACTGCTTCTAGGCAGGGTTGGATTGTCCCACCAGAGAGTACTTCGGTGGGCCCTGGCTTCTCCATCAGGAGAGTTCATGATAGCGCTAACTTTGCAGCAGCTGTGGGGCTCTTGAGCGGGGGAGAAAGGTGAGCCTTCAGAATCAAATCCTCTGGTGGGCCCAATGTTTTTCAGTTTGAAACTGATTCTCAGTGGGAGTTGTATTTCATCACAGCCATATTTTTTAGCTTGGTGAAAGGACTGGCATAGAGGGAAACCGTATCTACTCCGGCTGTCATTTCTCCGTCACTAGGTTCCACCCATTGTCACACACGACCATGCCTGGCTGTATGTTCAGCCGTGAGAGCCACAGATCAGGCTGCTGTGTTACAGCTTTCAACAATTCTGCAGCGCGGGGCGGTTTGTCACCTAAGCATTAAGCATGTTATCTTCAGCACAGTCTGTTCCCACTTTGCCAAGGCAGTGCTGCAGTGCTTTCAGCTTGTGACTGATGTGGTCATTTCGGAGATGGAGGATGAGGTGCAGGAGCTGAACAATGTGATTATATAGAGGTTACATTGTCGACTCTGTTTTTTATACTAAAGAAAGATCCTACTGTTTTGTTTATTTTTACGTTATTTTTTAATACAAATGCATTCACCGGGAAATGTCATTTTAACATTTTACAACCTTATCTGACCATGTGGTGTGTGACACATCATCAGACACATCCTGTTTCATTTATAATGGAGGGACTCTGAAAGTCACAAAGCCTATTTTTATAGGGCCATCAGGCGGCCCTTACTATTCTTAAAGGGCCAGCAGTCAGCCCTGGCTATTTTTAGAGAGCCATCAGCTGGCTATGCTTTGTTGTTTTCAATATTAACGAGTGGGTCTCCTATACTGTTATTGCGTATGCAGTGACTGCAAGGGCTGAAGAGACATAGAGGAGGGTCTCAGTAAAAAAATGTTCCCATTATAAAGGAGCGGGTCTTCTATAAGCGGTAATGCCCATGCTGTGACTGCAAGGGCAGCCAAAATTAGGGAAAAACCCCACTAACAATTTAAAGACACATAGAGCCGGGCCACAGTAACGACAAATTCCCATTAGAAAGGAGAGGGTCTCCCATATTGTTTGCCTATGCAGTGAAGCAACGACTGCCAAAAATTTGGAGGAACTCCAATGCCTCTTGAAAGAGATGTAGAGGTCGGAGAGCCTCCTAAAAACAATGTTCCCATTATTAGGAAGTGGATCTCCCATACTGTTTGCCTATGCAGTGAATGCATAAGCTGCCAAAAATTTGGAGGCACTCCAATTCCCCTTGGAAGAGACGTAGAGGTCGGAGAGCCTCCTAAAAACAATGTTCCAATTATTAGGAAGTGGGTCTCCCATAGTGTTGGCCTATGCAGTGAATGCAAGGGCTGCCAAAAATTAAGAGGCACTCCAATGCCCCTTGGAAGGGACGTGGAGGAGGGCCTCATAAAAAAATGTTCCCATTAGAAACGAGCGTGTCTCCAACACTTGTAATGCCCATGCACTAAGTGTATAGGCTGACAAACATTTACCCCTGGTGGGTATACATGAACATACTGTATAAAAAAAATTTTTTTACGGGCATCTTAAAGACTCTTTAAAAAAATTATGTGGGTGTTGCATCACGGACCACGGTCACCCTGGTGATATGGTGGTGGAGGATGAGGAGGAGGAGGGGGACAAGAGCAAATAGCCAAAAACAGGAAGCGTATACCCATGTGTGGGTGTGAAAAGGTGCATGGGAATACACCTCCCAAAAAAAGACACTGAATTTGAGTTTATGTTACGCTGCTATCACTCGGTGGTGTTGAGAAGTCTGGCCCAATCCAGTCCTTGTTCATTTTTATAAGAGTCAGCCTGTCAGCATTTTCAGTCGACAGGCGGATGCGCTTATCAGTTATAATTCCACCGGCGGCACTAAAAACCCGCTCTGATAAACGCTAGCGGCAGGGCAGGCCAGGACCTCCAAGGCGTAGAGAGCCAGTTCATTCCACGTATCCAGCTTGGATACCCAATAATTATAAGGCACAGAGGAATCACGGAGGACCTTGGTACGGTCGGCAAGGTAGTCCCTCAGCATCTTCCCAAACTTTGCACTCCTTGTGAGAGTACCCCACACCTCAGGGCTTGTACGATGGGAGAGGCTGAGAAAATTCTCCCAGAACTTTGACAGTGTACCCTGCCTTTGCTGGATTCAAGTTGTGTCTCTCTCGCCTGTACTCCTTGGTTGTCCAACAAACTGTGACCTCTGCCGCCAGCGTTTTCAAATGGGAATTTTTTTAATAGTTCCGCAACAAGGGGCTTCTGGTACTGCCCCATTTTTGTAGGCCTGTCTGCCTCAGGAATAAGAGATATAAAGTTCTTCTTGTAGCGTGGGTCTGGAAGTGTAACCAACCAGTAATGACTGTCACCTAAAATTTTGAGAATGCGTGGGTCATGGGAAAGGCAGAGTAACATAAACTCAGCCATGCGTATCAGACTGCTAACAGGCAAGACTTCCGTGTCCTCACCAAGAGGGCGAGTGACCATGCTCTCCTCCTCCTTTCTGTCCTCGCTGAACAGACGGTATGACAGTTGTGCATGTAGTACCGTCTATAGCGCATGAAACTCTCCTCCTCTTCCTCATTGTCACCCAATCCACGTTGGGATGAGATGAGGCTGGGTTGTGTGTAATCACCCTGTATGGTTCCTTGCTCCATCTCATCTTGCTCCGCCTGCAATGCATCCTCTTTGATTGTGAGCAGAGAGCGTTTCAGAAGACAGAGAAGCAGGATGGTGATGCTAATTATGGCATCATCGCCACTCACCATCTTGGTGGAGTCCTCAAAGTTTTGGAGGATGGTACATATGTCTGACATCCATGTCCACTCCTGAGGTCTTATGTGTGGAGTCTGAACTGAGTACTGACGGCCTTGTTGGTTGATGCTGGTACTCAATAACTGCCCTCTTCTGCTCACAAATCCTTCCCAACATCTGCAGTGTAGAGTTCCAACGCGTGGGGACATCACACACGAGTCTGTGAGCCGGAAGTTGCAAGGTGACTTTCTAAAATAGGCACACAGGCGGCATATTTTAACATGCAGATCCGGCAGCTCTGGGTAGGAATTGCGAAACCGCTGAACCACGAGGTTAAGCACATGGGCCAGGCATGGTATGTGTGTGAGCTCGCCTCAGAGCCGCCACCAGATTCCGGCCATTGTCAAACACGGACATGCCTGGCTGTAGGTTCAGCGGTGTGAGCCACAGATCTGTCCACAACTCTTCAGCATTGTGCGGTTTGTCACCTAAGCATATTAGCTTCAGCACAGCCTATTGCGCTTGGCCGAGGCAGTGCTCTAATGCTTCCAACTTGTGACTGATGTGGTCATTTTGGAGATGGAAGCTGCAGAGGAGGAGGAGGCTAAGGAGGATGAGGTGCAGGAGCTGTAGACTGTGGAGGCAGCCCTGATTGACCTAGGACCTCCACTATACCTACACTAACTAGAAAATCTCTCCCTAGCTCAGCAGCAGCTCTCCCTACAATGTCTGATTCCGGAGTGACTGTGACGAGCATGGATCTGATATAGACCTGATGACGCTGTGCGGCCAGCCAATCACTGTAATGCCACAACCATCATGTCTGCGGCATTACAGTGAGTGGTAGGCAATCCCTGCATTTTCATTGGCTCTGTAAAGAGTGCCAAACATGCAGGGAGGGGACCCGAGCTCCCGCTGAGCAACCCCGGAAATACTCGGCGAGTGCCGAGCATCTCGAGCAGTGAGATGCTTGGGCGAGCACCGAGCAGTAGCGAGCATGCTCGCTCATCGCTACTGATGATGTGTCACACACCACATGGCCAGATAAGGTTGTAAATGTTAAAATTACATCTCCTGGTGAATGCATTTCTCTTGGTTGAAAGCAATGCAAAATTGCAAAAATGCATCAAAAACGCTACTTGTGAATATAGCCCAAGGTGTGGAGGAGCATTTTTGTTTTTGTATATTTATTTTGCCTTATATACAAGTCATTACCCTGGAAAGGATGTTCCTTAACATATTTCCCAGGAAAATCCATTTTGGTTTTGTTTTTGTACGTTTTTATTGTGAGTCCGTAAAAGTGGCATAATACCTCTGACAACATTGTTGACAGCAGTGACCTGGGAGTCAGAAATGCTTCCAGGGGTCTTCCCCATGCTGTTCACATGTCATGTGAGCACTGTTCCCATTGATTTGGGCAATTTTTAGGCTCTCTGCAGACCGCCAGGGGGAGCCGCCTGAAAAATGCTCGAGTTTCCCATAGACTTACATTGGGCTCGTTACTCGGTCCGAGCACTCGAGCATTCCAATTTGCTCGACTCAAACAACAAGTACCCTAGCATTTTAGTGCTCGCTCATCACTAATAGAGATGAGCGTTGTTCTACTCGAACTGTTCGCCAATCTCAAATTCGAGCTGTTTTGGGCGGTGTTCGAGCCGTTCGGCGAACACGAACAATTTGAGAAAAATTCGGCTGTTCGAGGTTATGTTCGATAACTGTTCGTGCACCAAAATCATAACTGGATTTTTTCTCAGTAATGATGAAAATTAATGTTAATACGCAGTTTGAGTGTACAGCGGGGTGGGGGGAGGGGCAGGGGATGGATCTCTGCAGGAACAATGAAGATCTCCATTTTTTTTTTCTCTTTCCCGCATTTACAGTGGGGAGGTGCAGTCTGTCAGCCTATCAGCAGCGCACACACGGAGCGAAGTGCTTTTTTTCACACAAGCAAGGGCATGTGTCATTGGCAGTGTATGTCACATGTCCTTGCCCTATAAGACCAAGCCATTTTCCCCGTCGCCACCATTTTCTCACTGCTGCAGCTGCGTGTTAGACGGCACCGCTGTTGCTGTGTGCGCTATACCTTGTTAATTTCAAGACAATTTTCGCACAAATCTACAGATAGCTTGGGAGTAGGGAATAGTTGTGATTGCAGTCCTTTTAAGGACTAGGTTACAGCATTTCCTACGATTTTTATCAGGCAGGTCTGTGCTCTTAAATAGATAGATTGTGGGAGTAAAGACTAATTGTAATTGGAGTCCTTTTCAGGACTAGGTTACATCAGTTCCTATCAGTTTTTGCCAGGCAGGTCTGTGCCAGTGCTGTGCAAGTTTTTTTCACAGCATTTGGCTGAATCTAGCAAAGCTAATCCTTTTTGGCCTATTGCAGAGTGTGTTAGTCAGTGGAGTAGCCTATCTGTGTTGCAAGATATACCACCTGTGTATAGAATACCAATTTTTTTACTGCACCTAGTGAAGTAAAATCTTTTGGGCATAGCATCATTCTATTAGTCCATCTATACTGACCTCCATCAGGTTGCAAATTGAATATAATTTTTTCTGCATCTAGCTCTGAAAAAATATTGGGCTTCTAGCTGTGTGTGGGACTTGTTGTATTAGTCCATCTATACTGACCTCCATCAGGTTGCAAACTGAATATATTTTTTTCTGCATCTACCTCTGAAAAAATATTGGGCTTCTAGCTGTGTGTGGGACTTGTTCTATTAATCCATCTATACAGACCTCCATCAGGTTGCAAACTGAATATATTTTTTTCTGCATCTACCTCTGAAAAAATATTGGGCTTCTAGCTGTGTGTGGGACTTGTTGTATTAGTCCATCTATACTGACCTCCATCAGGTTGCAAACTGAATATATTTTTTTCTGCATCTACCTCTGAAAAAATATTGGGCTTCTAGCTGTGTGTGGGACTTGTTCTATTAATCCATCTATACAGACCTCCATCAGGTTGCAAACTGAATATATTTTTTTCTGCATCTACCTCTGAAAAAATATTGGGCTTCTAGCTGTGTGTGGGACTTGTTGTATTAGTCCATCTATACTGACCTCCATCAGGTTGCAAACTGAATATATTTTTTTCTGCATCTACCTCTGAAAAAATATTGGGCTTCTAGCTGTGTGTGGGACTTGTTCTATTAATCCATCTATACAGACCTCCATCAGGTTCCAAACTGAATATATTTTTTTCTGCATCTACCTCTGAAAAAATATGTGGCCTTCTAGCAGTGTGTGGGACTTTCTCTATTAGTCCATCTATACTGACCTCCATCAGGTTGCAAACTGAATATAATTTTTTTCTGCATCTAGCTCTGAAAAAATATTTGGCCTTCTAGCAGTGTGTGGGACTTTCTCTATTAGTCCATCTATACTGACCTCCATCAGGTTGCAAATTAAAAATAATTTTTATCTGCATCTACAGTACCTCTGAAAAAATATTTGGGCTTCTAGCTGTGTGTGGGACTTGTTCTATTAGTCCATCTATACTGACCTCCATCAGGTTGCAAATTGAATATAATTTTTATCTGCATCTAGCTCTGAACAAATATTTGGCCTTCTAGCAGTGTGTGGGACTTTCTCTATTAGTCCATCTATACTGACCTCCATCAGGTTGCAAATTGAATATAATTTTTATCTGCATCTAGCTCTGAAAAAATATTTGGCCTTCTAGCAGTGTGTAGGACTTTCTCTATTAGTCCATCTATACTGACCTCCATCAGGTTGCAAATTAAAAATAATTTTTATCTGCATCTACCTCTGAAAAAATATTTGGGCTTCTAGCTGTGTGTGGGACTTGTTCTATTACTCCATCTATACTGACCTCCATCAGGTTGCAAACTGAATATATTTTTTTCTGCATCTACCTCTGAAAAAATATTGGGCTTCTAGCTGTGTGTGGGACTTGTTGTATTAGTCCATCTATACTGACCTCCATCAGGTTGCAAACTGAATATAATTTTTTTCTGAATCTAGCTCTGAAAAAATATTTGGCCTTCTAGCAGTGTGTGGGACTTTCTCTATTAGTCCATCTATACTGACCTCCATCAGGTTGCAAATTAAAAATAATTTTTATCTGCATCTACAGTACCTCTGAAAAAATATTTGGGCTTCTAGCTGTGTGTGGGACTTGTTCTATTAGTCCATCTATACTGACCTCCATCAGGTTGCAAATTGAATATAATTTTTATCTGCATCTAGCTCTGAACAAATATTTGGCCTTCTAGCAGTGTGTGGGACTTTCTCTATTAGTCCATCTATACTGACCTCCATCAGGTTGCAAATTGAATATAATTTTTTTCTGCATCTAACCCAGCCAATAGTTTTGGCCTAATACCACAGTTTGGCCACTCAGCTCTGCTCGGTTCCCATCCATTGTTTTTTTGTGCAAACAACTCCAGAGTTGTGAATTAGTTAACCACCAAAATGAGTGGAAAAAGGCCTGCTGCTGGTGGAAAGGGGAATAGGCATGTTGGGAAGGGGAAAAAAGGTTGTGTCCGTGGGGTAGGTGTTAAAGCAACAGTAACATCTGCAGAAGAAAGACCATCTTCCAGCCAAACTAAAATGTCTACTGCTTTTGCGGACAATGTGATAAGATCCCTTTCTTACGGCCACGCCAATCGCTACAAATTCCAGATGAGGCACAAAAACAGCAGGTGCTTCAACGGATATCAAGTGCTCCTTTAAGTGGGCTCTCCTCCACATCAACTTCAACATCACAAATACTCCAGTCCTCAAAGGTGTCACCCCAATCGCACTTGCTTCCTCACAGCTCCCAAATCTCCAGCTGTCCGTCTGAGTATGAGGTAGAACAGATGGTTGAGTCTGCAGAGCTGTTTACTCATACTATAGCCTGGGAATCAGAGGTCGACTCCAGCGCTTCTGTGAATCCAGACGAGGAAATGATCTGCACTGATGCCCAGAATCTTTATGAGTCGGATCCAGGACCAGACGCAGAAGGTTCTGACCATAATGTAGACCCTCATTCCCAAACTGTAACTCCTGTTGGTGGAGACAATGAGGAAGACGATGATAAGACTCAAATACCTGATTGGAGCGACAACTTTAGTCTTTTGTCAGGGCAGGAACAGATTGGCTCTGAGGACGACGGGTGTGATAACGCACAGGGTGATGATGACGAGGTTGTTGATCCCACTTACTGTCAACCCACAGTCAGCCAAGAGATGAGGTCAGCAGAGGAGGTGGAGGAAGATGCTAGTGACGACGAGGTCAGGTTGCGCCTTCCTGGACAGAGACGTAGTACTGGAAGCACGTCAACAACTGCATCCTCAAACACAACTCTGCCTCTCACCACAAGTCGTGGTGACTCTTCAGGTCGCATGGGTGCTAAGCCTTGCATAGCCTGGGCATTTTTTCAGATCGATAAAGATGACCCAACTCGTGTTATCTGTAACATTTGTCATTAAAAGCTAAGTAGAGGCCAAAAAATACATAGTTTGAGTACTTCATGCATGAACCGGCACATGGACATGAAGCATAAGTTGCAGTGGGAAGCTCAGTGTGCTACAATGCGGCCTAGCCGGCCGGGCCAACCACCGTCTGCCATATCTTGTGCATCCGCGGCCTCTTCATCCTCTGTGACTGGGGGGACAGCAGTCACACCTGTTTTGGGGCGCAGACCTGCCATCTCTTTACCCGCAACAGCTAGCGTGATTGGCAGGTCATCATTTTCTTTGGAGGTGGTAACACCAGCTGGTGTTGAGCGCTGTCCGACATCGATAGCACCACCTTTGGATCAAGGCAACCTAACATGTCCGCCTGCATCTTCCTCACAGACCGGCAGTTTGCCGGGGACACCCTTATCAACCCCGTCTAAGCACAATAGCCAGCCCTCGGTCGCTCAGATGTGGACAAGTAAAAGACCATTTCCTCCTAGCCATGAGAAAGCTAAGAGGTTGAATTTCACCATCTGCAAGCTCTTGGCTACAGAAATGTTGCCTTTCCGCCTGGTGGACACAGAGGATTTTCGAGACCTTATGTCCATCGCAGTGCCCCAGTACCAGATGCCCAGTCGGCACTACTTCTCAAAGAAAGGTGTGCCTGCGCTCCGCCAGCATGTGTCACGCTGTCTCTGTATACTGGAGGTAGGGGGCCTAAGCTGACCCTAAGCTGGGGCCCTGACTAATCCCTCAACCTGGAGGTACTGTTAAAGGTACAGAGGTCCAGGCCGCCAGCGTAACCCCTACCTCCTGAAGATCCCTGCACCTCAGTAATCTAGTCCTGAGAAGGACCCCGATCACAACCAAAGGGAACAAGAAATAATATGCCCAAACACAGTATTTAGACGAACGAGACAGTACAAGGGAAAAACCAAAACCACCTTGCATACAAACAACTTCTCAACTACAACAGAGGGAAAACCAACGGGAAAGGAGATAAATGATAAAGCGAGGAAAGGGAAAAAACACTTCCAAATACACTTATCTCAGCAACTCCAAACACCACGATCCGCTCTGTCAGTCTGAATGAAATGCTTTCACCGACACCTCCCAAACAGACCAGCAGGTATATGAAGGAGTCTCACTACAGAAGTATTGATTGCAGCTGGGCGAGGCTGGACCTCATCTAGCCCAGAGAGAGAGAGAGAGAATTAACTCCCTCACTGCCGAGAAACACAAAGCACCAACAAGTCAGCTGCGAGAAGTCAGGCTGTGTACTCGTGACGATCTTCGTGGCAACACACCCGTGACAGTACCCCCCCTTCTACGAGGGGCCTCCGGACCCTCAGGGCCAGGTTTATCCGGGTGAGTCGTGTGGAAGGCCCGAACTAATCGGTCTGCGTTAATATCCGACGCAGGAACCCACATCCTCTCCTCAGGACCATACCCCTTCCAATGAACCAGGTACTGAAGGGACCGGCGATTAAAGCGTGAATCAATGACCCTCGATACCTGGAACTCCAAGTTACCACTGACAACCACTGGAGGGAGAGGTAAAGGTGACGGTACCACCGGCGCCACATACCTCTGAAGCAATGATCTGTGAAACACGTTGTGAATTTTAAACGTAGGGGGGAGGTCAAGACGGAATGCCACCGGATTAATAATAGAACTGATTCTGTACGGCCCGATGAACCTGGTACCCAGTTTCCAGGAGGGAACCTTAAGTTTTATATTCCTGGTAGACAACCATACCCGATCGTTCACACTTAGGTCCGGACCAGACACTCTCCTCCTATCAGCCATACGTTTGTATCGGTTCCCCATAGTATTCAGATTCTTCAGCACCCCTCTCCATACTGAAGCGAGTGATGAGGAAAATCGTTCCTCCTCAGGAACCCCCGAAGAGCCCCCCCCCACTGAAAGTACAAAACTGGGGGTGAAAACCATATGCCCCAAAAAACGGGGACTTACCAGTGGACTCGCTCCGCCTATTATTAAGAGCAAACTCTGCCAGAGGTAAGAAAGAAGCCCAGTCCTCCTGGTTCTCTGACACAAAACACCGGAGATATGTCTCCAAGCTCTGGTTCATACGTTCCGTCTGACCATTGGTCTGAGGATGAAAAGCCGATGAGAATGACAACTGCATCCCCCGCCGTGCACAAAACGCCTTCCAGAACTTAGACACAAACTGAGACCCCCGATCAGACACCACCTCGGAGGGTACCCCGTGAAGCCTCACAATCTCCCCAATGAACACCTGCGCAAGAGTTTTAGCATTAGGGAGAGCCGGAAGAGCGATAAAATGTGCCATCTTGCTGAACCTGTCCACTACAACGAGTATGACCGTTTTACCCGAAGACGGAGGGAGGTCCGTAATAAAGTCCATAGACAGATGAGTCCAAGGACGCTCCGGGATCTTCAAAGGTAAGAGGGCCCCAGACGGACGGGTATGTGAGGTCTTAGAGCGCGCACAAACCCCACAGGACGCGACAAAAGTTACCACCTCCTTATGTAAATTAGGCCACCAAAACCGACGTGAGAGGAGATCCACAGTTGCTTTACTCCCCGGGTGTCCTGCAAAAACTGAGTTATGGTGTGCCTCGATCACCTTTTGTCGCAACTGATCTGGAACAAACAATCTCCCTGGAGGTCCATCAGGGGCGTCCCCCTGAGCCTCCAATACCTCCTCCTCCAGCTCAGAGCATACTGCCGAAACCACCACCCCCTCCTGAAGGATAGGAATCGGGTCGTCCGTATTCCCGGCCCCCGGGAAACTACGAGATAAGGCATCCGCCTTTACATTTTTTGACCCAGGACGATATGTAACGACAAAATTAAACCTGGTAAAAAACAATGACCACCTAGCTTGTCTGGGATTCAGACGTTTCGCGGACTCCAGATATAGCAGGTTCTTGTGATCGGTGATGACGGTGACCGGATGAACTGCCCCCTCCAGAAAATGGCGCCACTCCTCAAAAGCTAACTTAATGGCCAAGAGTTCCCTATTGCCGACATCGTAATTCCTCTCAGCGGACGACAATTTTTTAGAGAAAAAGGCGCACGGATGCCACTTACCAGGGGACGAACCCTGTGACAATACTGCTCCCACCCCTACCTCGGAAGCGTCTACCTCTACAATGAATGGCTGAGACGCATCAGGTTGAATGAGTATGGGCGCCGAGGCAAAACATTTTTTCAAAGAGGAGAATGCTTGACAAGCCTTGTCAGACCACCTAGAAAAATCCGTCCCCTTTTTAGTCATGTCAGTGAGAGGCTTAACCATGGACGAGAAATTACGAATGAACTTTCGGTAATAATTAGCAAACCCCAGGAAACGTTGTAGTGCCTTAAGATTCTCTGGCCGATCCCACTCAAGAACTGGCCGCACTTTCCCAGGGTCCATACGAAAACCGGACGCTGAAACCAGGAAGCCTAAAAACTGGAGTTCCTGTACGGCGAACACACACTTTTCCCACTTGGCATACAGTTTATTATCCCGCAAGATCTGTAACACCTGCCTAACGTGCTCCTGATGAGACACCAGATCCGGCGAGTAAATTAGGATATCATCCAGATATATGACAACAAACTGTCCCACCAAGCGGCGAAAAATGTCATTAACAAAGTGTTGGAACACCGCCGGGGCATTAGTCAGACCGAATGGCATGACAAGGTTCTCATAATGCCCCTCCGGAGTGTTAAACGCCATCTTCCACTCATCCCCCTCCTTCATCCTAATCAGATTGTACGCCCCCCTGAGATCCAACTTAGAAAACCATTTGGCGCCCACGATCTGATTAAAGAGATCGGGAATAAGTGGGAGCGGATACGGATCTCGGACCGTAATCCGATTAAGTTCACGGAAATCCAGGCAAGGGCGTAGGCCTCCATCTTTCTTCTTAACAAAGAAGAACCCCGCAGCCACCGGTGAAGATGAAGGTCTAATATGCCCCTTAGCCAGACTTTCTGAGATATAATCCTTCATGGCCTGCCTCTCAGGACCAGAAAGGTTATACAACCTAGCTTTAGGTAACTTGGCCTCAGGGAGCAGTTTTACAGAACAGTCATACACGCGATGAGGAGGTAGTTCCTGACACCCTTTCTCCGAGAATACATCCTCAAAGTCCGCCAGAAATGGAGGTAAGACCCAAGGAGTAACCGCACCAATGACCGTGTTCATGCAGTTTTTATTACAGAATTTACTCCATTGGCTTATCTCCCTGGTTTGCCAATTAATAACCGGGTTATGCTTAGCTAACCAAGGAAGGCCCAACACAATAGGAGTGGGAAGACCCTCCAACACGTAGCAAGACAACAGTTCTTTATGTATTGCCCCCACTTGAAGTTTTACGTCATGCACAACTTGCAAAAAACTTCCCTGCCCGAGAGGCCTGGCATCGATCGAGAATATGGGGATGGGTTTAGCCAACTCACTCAACCGCATACCTTGAACCCGGGCAAACCGAGCATCAACCAGATTAGCCCCGGCCCCACTATCCAGAAGAACAGATATCCTCTCAGTTCTTGTACCCACCACCACCTCCGCCGGTACGAGAAACTGAGACGAACCTAGGGACGAAATACCTACTCCCAGATTGCCGTCCACCACACAACCTGGGATCAACAGTTTTCCGACGACTCTTCACTCTGCAAGGGACGGGATGGACACCCCCCAATAAAATGTCCCTTTCTGCCGCAGAAGAAACACCTTCCTGCCTTATGGCGCACCACCGGTCCCCTCCCCCGAAATGATGTCCCTCCTAATTGCATAGGCTCCTCTGGACTGACCAGGGGAACCACCATATGAGGGGACCTTGTAGGAGGTGGAGTCATCACAGGGGGTAGAGTTATCCCGCACCTCTCCCGAAGCCGTCTGTCCACGCGAATAGCGAGGGCCATAGCGGCTTCCAGAGACACGGGAGAGTCATACTGTGCCAACACATCCTGTAATTTGTCGGATAACCCATGACAAAACTGGCTCCTAAGAGCCGGGTCATTCCACTGGGTGTCCGTGGCCCACCTACGGAACTCCGAACAGAATTCCTCCGCCGGACGATCTCCCTGCTGGATCCTACGTAACTTAGACTCAGCAAGGGAGATCCGATCTGGGTCATCATATACGAGTCCCAGGGCAGCGAAAAACCTATCCACTGACTGGAGAGCCGGGGAACCCGGGGGAAGAGAGAACGCCCAAGATTGTGGGTCCCCTTGTAGGAGCGAGATGACAATTCCCACCCTTTGTTCTTCACTCCCCGATGACCGAGGCCGCAGCCGAAAGTACAATTTACATGCCTCCCGGAAAACAAAAAACTTGTCCTGCCCCCCAGTGAACCTATCAGGGAGAGCTACTTTAGGTTCTGGTCCGGCTTGCTCCTGAGGATGCCAAACCTTGGACCTAACGTCCGCCAGCTCCATGGACAAACTCTGCAATTGCCGAGCTAGACCGGCTACTGGATCCATAGTAGCTGGAGAAAAACTAAGTGGGTCGGTGAAAATGTCACGCTGTCTCTGTATACTGGAGGTAGGGGGCCTAAGCTGACCCTAAGCTGGGGCCCTGACTAATCCCTCAACCTGGAGGTACTGTTAAAGGTACAGAGGTCCAGGCCGCCAGCGTAACCCCTACCTCCTGAAGATCCCTGCACCTCAGTAATCTAGTCCTGAGAAGGACCCCGATCACAACCAAAGGGAACAAGAAATAATATGCCCAAACACAGTATTTAGACGAACGAGACAGTACAAGGGAAAAACCAAAACCACCTTGCATACAAACAACTTCTCAACTACAACAGAGGGAAAACCAACGGGAAAGGAGATAAATGATAAAGCGAGGAAAGGGAAAAAACACTTCCAAATACACTTATCTCAGCAACTCCAAACACCACGATCCGCTCTGTCAGTCTGAATGAAATGCTTTCACCGACACCTCCCAAACAGACCAGCAGGTATATGAAGGAGTCTCACTACAGAAGTATTGATTGCAGCTGGGCGAGGCTGGACCTCATCTAGCCCAGAGAGAGAGAGAGAGAATTAACTCCCTCACTGCCGAGAAACACAAAGCACCAACAAGTCAGCTGCGAGAAGTCAGGCTGTGTACTCGTGACGATCTTCGTGGCAACACACCCGTGACAGCATGTCACACACAACATCACCGCTTCTTTGAGAAACTCTGTGTGTGACAGGGTGCATTTCACCACAGACACTTGGACGAGTAGGCATGGACAGGGGCGTTACATGTCGCTGAATGGGCACTGGGTAACTATGGTGACAGCAGGACAAGGGGCTGCTGTCCAAGTCTTGCCGTCCCCACGAGTTGTGCGTCACTCCTCTTTATGTCAAAGTTCCTCCACTGCTTCTGCCTCCTCAACCTCCTCTCGGTCTTCCACCTGCACCCAAAGCCTGTCTGGTCATGCCACAAGCTTTCTAACTGCGCAGAAGGGATCCTGCACACCTCCTTACTATGCTGGCAGTAGGGCTCAACGTCATCAGGTGGTTTTTACATTGAAATGTCTGGGAAATGTGAGTCACACAGCTGAGGAGTTGTGGTCAGCTCTGGAGAACCAATTTCATGAATGGTTGTCTCCACTGGACCTGAAACCAGGGAAGGCCGTGTGCGACAATGCTGCAAAAATAGGTGCGGCCCTTCGCCGGGGCAATGTCACACACGTGCCTTGTATGGCTCACGTGTTGAACCTGGTTGTCCAGCAATTTTTAGCCCACTATCCCAGACTAGATGGCCTTCTGCAGAGGGCACGGTCGCTGTGTGCTCACTTCCGCCGTTCGCATCCCGCAGCTCAGCGACTTACATCTCTACAGAAGTCGTTGGGCCTGCCACTTCACCGGCTAAAATGCGATGTGCCTACCCGGTGGAATTCAACTCTGCACATGTTGCAGCGACTGTGGCAGCACCGACAAGCCCTGGTGCAATACGTTCTGACGTATAGCCTGGGCCAACGAGATCCAGAGGTGGGGCAAATCACGCTGGAGGAGTGGTCTCAGATCAGGGACCTATGCACCCTTCTGCACAGTTTTGAAATGGCGACGAAGATGTTTAGTGCTGACGATGCCATTATCAGCATGACTATTCCGGTGATTTACATGCTGGAGCACATGTTAAACAGAATTCGGAGTCAGGTGGTGGCACAAGAGGAGGTGCAGGAAGTAGAGGAGGAGGAGTTGTATGCGGAAGGGCTAACATCTGCAAGGTCCAGACGGTCGGCAGCACCAAGGCGGCAGGCATGTGAGGGTGGGGGAGATGGTATTACCAGGGCGCATGGTAGCAGTCAAACTAGTGAGGAAGGTGCAGGAGCCCAGGAAGAAGTGGAGCACGAACTGATGGAAGACTCATCAGATGAGGGAGACCTTGATCACATTTCTGTTGTGCGAGGTTGGGGGGAGAGGACAGAGGAAGGAAGCATGATTGTTACCTCGCCACCAACACAACAGGGACTTGGTGCTCCTGGATGCGCAACACACATGAGTGCCTTCTTGCTGCACTACCTGCAACATGACCCTCGAATTGTGAGAATTAGAAATAATCCTGACTACTGGGTTGCCACACTGTTAGATCCCCGGTACAAAAGTAAATTTGCAGAAATTATTCCTGCCATAGAAAGGGATGCACGCATGCAGGAGTATCAGCAGAGACTGTTGCAGAATCTTACATGTGCTTTTCCACAAAATACCAGTGGTGCACGTAGTGAATCTCACAGTTCCAACTTGCCAACCGTGGGACCGTCAAGTGTTCAGCACTCAAACCGTAACAGAACCACAGTATCTACTGGTAACATCAATTCTGTGGAATCATTTCACCACTTTTTTAGCCCATCCTTTGCAAGGCCACAGGAGACAAGAAGTCTGACACATAGTCAACGCCTAGAGACGATGGTACAGGAGTATCTCCAAGTAAACATTGAAGCCATGACTGTGTCACTGGACCCTTGCTCTTTTTGGGCTTCCAATCCGGATAAATGGCCGGAGCTAGCCACTTACGCCTTGGAGATCTTGTCATGCTCCACAGCCAGCGTTCTGTCTGAACATGTGTTCAGCGCTGCTGGTGGTGTGCTGACAGATAAGCGCACGCGGCTCTCCACTGATAATGTAGACAGACTCACGTTCATAAAGATGAACAAATCATGGATCCAAAACGACTTTTCTACCCCTGTGTCATCCTGGGGAGAGTAAAAGCTTGATGATTGGTTAAAATCACCCTACCAACCGTTTTAAGCTTTCAAATTACTAATCATGTTTATCTGTATCTTGGCTGGAAAATAATTTGGGCTTTGTAGCAGTGTGCAGCACTGATTCTATTAGGCCATCTATAATAAGCTCCACCAGATTTAAAATTACTAATCATGTTTATCTGTATCTTGACTGGAAAATAATTTGGGCTTTGTAGCAGTGTGCAGCACTGATTCTATTAGGCCATCTATACTAAAGCTTCACCAGATTTAAAATTAATAATAATTTTTAGCTGCATCTAGCCCGGAAAATAATTTTGGGGCTCCGAGATGCGCAAGACACATAAGTGCCTTCTTGCTGCACTACCTGCAGCATGACCCTCATATTGTCAGAATTCGAAGTAATCATGACTACTGGGTTGCCACACTCTTAGATCCCCCAAACTTTTCGATCAACCTTTTCATTTTAATAAAGACCAAAAAAATGGTCATTTTTGAAATTATAAGCATTAGCAGGTTGTTAGAAACTGAAATCAAACAGTTTTCAACTCAAAACTTTATTCTAGGTGATGTTACATTTTCACATAGGACCCCTTGTTCGAAAGGAGCTTCTGAACTATCTCGTCCATTGAATTTGTCAGGTTTTGGATGGTTTCTGCTTCAATTGTTTTGCATGAGGACAGAATACCCTCCCAGAGCTGTTGCTTAGATGTGAACTGCCTCCCGCCATCATAGACACTCCTTTTAATGATGCTCCAAAGGTTCTGAATGGGGTAGAGGTCAGGGGAGCATGGGGGTCACACCATAAGTTTGTCCTCTTTTATGCCCATATCAGCCAGAGATGCAGATGTTTTATGTGCAGCATGAAATGGTGCATTATCATGCAAAAAAATGATCTTGCTGTGAAATACACGGTTCTTCTTCTTGAACCATGGCAGGAAGTACTGTTTGAGAAAATCCACATACATTATGGAGTTCATCTTTAGCGCCTTCAGGGATCCTAAAGGGGCCGACAATCTCTCTCCCCATGATTCCAGCCCAAAACATTACTCCACCTCCTCCTTGTTGGCGCTGTAGCCGTGTTTGCGTGGGGTGTCCATCAACCAGCCATCCTCCACTCCATCCATCTGGACCATCGAGCGCTGCATGGCACTCATCCGTGAACAAAACAGTTTTGAAATCAGTCTTCATGTAATGTTTGGTCCACTGGAGCCGTTTCTGCTTGTGTGAAGTGGATAGAGGAGGTCGACAGGATGGCGTATGCACAGCTGCAAACCTCTGAAGGACCCTGCATCTTGTTGTTCGGGGGACGTTGGAGGCACCAGCAGCTTCAAAAACTTGTCTGCTGCTATGACAAGGCTTTTTTGCCGCTGCTCTTTCAACCTGACGTAATTGCCTGTAGGAAAGAGTCCTCAATTTGCCCTTATCAGCACGCACACGTGTGTACTGTGAATCAGCTACATACTTCTTGATTGCCAAGACACTTCATCCTGATCATCGCACAATGTTGATTGTAGTCATGCCTTGACCTAAACACTCCACAATTTGTTGCTTCTCAGCAGCCGACACATCCTTTTTCTTTCCCATTTTGGCAGAAAATGTAGGCTGCTTAATAATGTGAGACAGCCTTCTTAAGTAGTCTTGCCTTTCATTGGACACCTACCAAACTAATTAGCACAGGTGTCTGCAATTGCTTACAGTGATATAAAGAGCCCTGACACACATCACCATCAATGAGTTTAACTGACAAACAAACAAATTCTTCCCTTATCACTCCTAAACACTTTTTGCATAATAATTTGGAACACAGTGTACATGTGCTTTTCCACAAAACACCAGTGGTTCACGTAGTGAATCTTACAGTTCTAACTTGCCAACCGTGGTCTGTATGGAGTTGTTCAATAAAGGGCCCAAAATTAAGATAATATAGATGGGAGAGGTCTCTATGAATAGGAATTCCTAAGTATTTGATACCCTGTGAGGGCCAGGCAAAGGTAAAGTTGAACTGGATGGAATCCTATATGGATTTGGGGAGGGAGACATCGAGGGCCTCAGACTTCGCTGCATTGATTTTAAAATTTGACCATGTAACAAAGTGATCTATTTCAGCCATAACAGCATGGATGGATATATGTGATTGAGTGATATATACTAGGACATCATCAGCAAATAGAGAGCACTTGTACTCGGTGCCTCCCACCTCAATCCACTTAATATTGGGGTTATGGCGAATTGATGAGAGCAGGTGCTCCGTCACTAGGATGTATAAGAGAGGGGACAGAGAACATCCCTGCCTTGTCCCATTGGTGATTGTGAAAGGTGATGAAAATGTTCTGACGCGCCCCCTGGGCCTTGGGACACCCGGAGCCGGACCCTTTTTGGTGGATGCTGGTGGTTGTAGTCTCCGTGGCGGCGACCCGGTTCCGTGGCTCAGGGCGGTCAAACCAGTGGCGGAACTATTTATGTGGTTTTGATGTTTAAATGTCCGACTACGCCACCCGTGGATTGCGGTCAGAGTGAACCGCCACTCCAGGGCAGACCGCTGAGGCTGGTGTTGTGGGTGCAGCAGAGCGTAGCATAACTCCCCACGGGAGGAGTATAGCCTCAGGGCAGTGTATGCGGAGGATGGGGGTGATGGTGCAGGGCAGCAGCAGTAACGACACGGAGTCAGTGATGCAGTCCAGGGCCTTTACTCACAGTTCTTATTATCCAGACCACGTCTGCAGGTAACGGCTGCCCACGTCGTACTGTGCTCACCAGGTGAGGGGCTCAGACAACTCCCAGATAACTTTGGAGCGCTTCACAGGACCCCCTTTGTGTGTCCTTTGTCTGGCCTTTCTTACCAACCCTTCTGTCCGGCTGCCTCGGTCCTCCTCTTGGTAAACTTGGCGCCAATTTCCCTGACCCTATGTGGTGCCTTCCTAGCGGGTGTAGCGAGGGGCTGCGCCACATAAAATGTCACAGCCTCCTGTTTCTAGCTGAGGGTCATTTCCTGCCTCCACTAGTTTCGGGGACCGGTCTCCCCCTTTGGCCTGACCCCTCCACGCAGGTAGATTCGGGCGTGCGGTGGCGACTCGCCCGTCCGAACCCCTGGGATCCCTTCGTTCCTTGTTCCTGGAGCCTTCTCCGCTCCTCTTCCTTCCTTCTCCCTCTTCCAGGCCTGGGCCTCTGTTACTAGGCCCGCCTCCGGAGCAGAGCTCATGCAGAGCCCCTGCTCCCTGCCACTTCTGCTCAGACTTCTCTGCACTGAACTAAGATGGTGCCCACCTTTTATACTCCCTTCTCAATGCACCCAGGAACTGCTTCCTCCCTGCTCCTGCACTACAGGGTTCCCCTTCCTCAGTGTTCCCTCCCCCCACTCCAGCCAGGGACAGGGACTGTCGTGCCCATCTCAGGGGCATATTGGTCGCCCTGCCCCACGGCAATGTGGTGTAATGCATGCAGGTGTCGGGTCCTGATCCACACTACATCCTTACCTGAGAGTGAGATATCACACCTCTGGGTGAGGTGCAATACCTCTGTAGCAACCGAGCCCTCAGGGTGCTACAGTTCCATTTATCTTCAGCCTAGGTGACGTATTGCGATACAGGGCCGTGATTTTGGCTATAAAAGGGTCCCCTAGACCCCTACCCCAAGCTTTTTTAAGAGAATCATATATGGCGTGCCAGGAGACTCTATGGAATGCTTTCTCAGCATCCAACGAGAGTATCTAATTACAAATTTTTAACTGCATCTAGCCCAGGAAATACTTTGTGCCTAGTAGCAGTGTCTGCTAGTCAGCGGATTATCCCTGCTGTTAAGCAAGCTACACCACCTGTAGTTTGGACACTTAATTTTTTCAAAGGAAATGCTTCGGGACCACGGGATACTCAGTGAAGATCATCAGGAGGCACCCCAAGGCATAGGGGCTGGGACTGGCAGTAGGATGCCTTGCGGTGGACAGCCGAGCTCGATCCTTATAAAAGCTTTTTAACTGCAGCAGCTTTAGTGGACGCTACTGGAGCTGGAATTACGCGGCTGCTGGCATGAGACTTGCCCTCCAATAGATCCTTGTAAATGGATTTAAAGTGTATTCATTCAAATTAGAGAGACACCACAGGGGGGCTCGCTCGACCCACCAGCGGACAGGCACCAGTATTGGGAGAGGGGGGCTGGCCGTCAGGGTTCACCGCGGCTCTGGCACAAACCCGGTGACGCGGATGTGGCACGGGCAGGAGCGGACTGAACGTGTCGGCTTCTCACTTTTTGGATTTTAGAAGGGCATGACATGCCTATATCTGTGTCTCCCCCTCCTTTTACTCCTCCACCTCTTTTCTTTTCGCATGACTATATGTACTTGTCACTTTTCCATGTGTTAGTTGTGTCTTCTGAGCAGTTTGTCAGCTTTTGGACACCTTTGAAGGTGTTTTCTATGTGTTTCTATGTGTTTTTGTTTGCCTGCCATTGGTTTTAACGGTGTTCGAAGGTGTTCGACGAACAGTTCGACGAACAGTTCGGCGAACACACGGGTGTTCGACGAACCGAACCGAACTCGAACACTACGGGGGTGGCTCAACACTAATCACTAATAAGGTTCTAATGCAATGATGTTAGGTTTCAAGCTTCATAGGTAATCTAGTAACACATTTCTCCTCCACATACTTTTGTGGATGCCTGGATTCCCATCAATAGGCAATGTATTGCAAATTTTATAGTCCTGTCCCAAGTTTACCATGTTTTTAATACAATATTCCAGTTCAGAGACTGTTTTGGATAGACTATCTTAAACCTTCCTATCTTACCCATACACAAGTTTTATTAATAGGGTTTGCTCTCTTTCCTGCACACTCATTAAAAAGTCTCTGCCTCCTTTCGTGAAGTCATATTTGGACTTGAGAATGTTTGTCTTAATGAGCCAATATCCTCCTTGGCTCCTTTACACCAGATTTATGGCATAAAACACTTTGTGCAAAAATGTTATGACTTTTCAAGCAAGTTTCAGACAGGTACACTAAAGTGGGCTGAATTGGTACAGGGCGTGGCGACGCCCGCTCATCTAATTCATTACGAGTTATGGCATACTTCATCCTATAAATCTAACTACAGTCTCTGCAGTACAATTTGTGGCAAGGCACATGCCACTATTAAGGCATGACTTCATTAAGAGGCTTGTGTGTCTGACTCCACCACGCCCCCTCATCAATACTGGCAAGAACAACACCAGTTTTGATGAATCTGAGCCATAATTTAAAAAGTTGGTTTTCTAATATGCCCATCTCAGTTCTTACAGGTTTTGATATCCATTTTGTTAGAATCTCTCATAATTTAATTTTACTGTGTTGTTTTTTACTTATTGTTTTAACCACATCTGTAGGTTGTCGTGTTGCTGAAACACTATGAAGGGTAGAGTTAAGGTTTTGAGCATAAACTTATAATGGATAAACAAAGTGAAAATCCAGTATCATGTCCATGGACAAAATAAAATGCACTTTCTTTATTAGATCAGGTTAAAATCCTTTTCAAGGAAGGTTAGGTATGGACAGGGGGGTGACCTTACACATTTCGAACCAAATGGTTCTTAATCATAATGCGCACTACAATTAAGAACCACTTGGTTCCAAACGCGAAAGGTCACTGCTCTGTCCATACCTTACCTTCCTTGAAAAGGATGCATAAAATGTATGAAATGGCGGTAGATTTGAAAGAAATAAGCTGCTGGAACATAAATGAAGATATGAAGCAGATATGGAAAATACATACACAAGTGAATTAGAAATATGTTTGTTTGAATATTTTGCTTAGCTTACCTGTCTCCGTCTCTGATGAATTGCCATATTTAACTGCTGTGTACTTTAATAAATATCAAAATCAACAAGGACAAAGAAGCATGCCAGAGAAGGGATCACCATTATAATATCATAAGTTTATTAATGTAATATCAAAAAACACACAATTTAAAAACTATTAAAAAAATAAAAATGGTTATTAGTCTAACATCTAATGCCCTAAACATGCAAATTTGACCTCTAATTTGCAATGTGCACTGGTGAAAAAAAGCACACATAAAGTACAATATATCAAACATATGATGATCCTTAATACATATCAACCTTTAAATACAGGTCAAGAAGGGAATATGTGTCAGAGATGGTGTAATTCTCATAACAACCAAAAAGAGATCAAAAACAAATGTAAATCATGTTTCAAAAGGAAGAAATACATTATGTATATACATATATACACATATATATATATATATTTATATATATATATATATATATACTGTATATACATTCACGCTGAAGGCATCAAAACTATGAATTAACACATGTGGAATTATATACTTAACAAAAGAAACTGAAAATATGTCTTATATTCTATGTTCTTCAAAGTAGCCATCTTTTGCTTTAATGACTGCTTTGCACACTCTTGGCATTCTCTTGATGAGCTTCAAGAGTTGTGAAGAATGAAGGGCTGCTGCTCTGACCTCTGACCCAGACGATGGTTGGAAGAAACGTATTCAAACCAAACAGGAAAAAGAGCTGTGATTCCCGGGTGCTGCCTCAGAGTCTGTGGCAGCACCCGGGAATCACCGCTCTTTTTCCTGTTTGGTTTTTAAGTAAATGACAGAGCCTGGAGCCATTGGCTCTGTTCTCTGTCAATACTATTAATAGTGTCATATTACAGTCAACGAGGCCAGTGCCGGCATCACCACCAGGCAGACCTGGGCAAGTGCCGGGGCCCTGGACAAACGAGGGAGCCAACTCGCGGTTGGGGAATCCAGCACACTATGGGGCTCGTGAGCTGTGGGGGCCCGGTGCCAGCGTTGGCACCGGGCTCCTCCCCGCATCGTGCTTTCAACTGTTTCGGCATCCTGGATAGCGATACAGTTGACAGCAATGATGGGAGAGGAAGAGTCCGCTCCCTCTCCCATCATTCGCCTTGGCATCTGAGCTCTACGATATCTCAGTGCAGAGGGCACGATGACTACAGCGCGCCCTCTGTGCTGAGCAGTGCAGAGGGTCAGAAGATGCTGAGGAGACCGACGCAGCGGGTAATGGGGAGAGGTGAGTATTTGATTATTTATTTTTTATGTATTGGGCAATATATGGGCCCCATTTTACTGAATTCAGCAATACTAATACTAGCAACTATTATACTGTATGGAACAATATATAGGTCCCATTATACTATATGGAGCAATACATGGGGCCCATTATACTGTATGGAGTAATATATGGGACCCATTAGACTACATGAATTAATATATAGGGTCCATTATACTGCATGGAATAATATATGAAGCCCATAGTTGGCTACAGATTCTACGCTAGGGACGGGCTGCACCTCAATGGGGAGGGTGCAACTGTGCTGGGGGAGAAAATGGCTAGAAGGTTGGAGGAGTGTTTAAACTAGGGATTGGGGGGGAGGGTATTCATTTTATAGGTGGGGAAGATAGTGCAGATAGTGATCTGGGCACAAATAAAGAAATTGGGGGTGGGGTTAGAAGAGTCAATATAGTAAGAAGGAACAGAGTTACAGAGAGATACATAAAATGCATGTACACTAATGCCAGAAGCCTCACCAACAAAATGGAGGAATTAGAATTAATTTTGTTGGAAAATAATTATGACATGGTGGGGATATCTGAGACATGGCTGGATGAGAGCCATGACTGGGCTGTTAATTTACAGGGCTATAGTCTGTTCAGAAGTGACCGTACAAACAAGCGAGGGGGGGGGTGTTTATATATAAAATCATCCTTAAAACCCATCTTGCGTGAGAATATATGTGAATCTAATGAAAATGTAAAGTCCCTGTGGGTGGAGATAAGGGGAGGGGGAAAAAATAATAAATTACTGATAGGGGTTTGTTATAAGTCTCCAAAAATAATGGAAGCAGCGGAGAATATCCTCATAAAGCAAATAGATGAAGCAGCGACTCAAGCAGAAGTCATTATTATGGGGGACTTCAGCTACCCTGAAATACATTGGGGAACAGAAACCTGTAGTTCAAGCAAAGGTAATAGGTTTTTGACAACTTTGAGAGACAATTACCTTTCACAACTGGTTCAGGACCCAACAAAAAAGGGGGCACTGCTAGACCTAATATTAACCAACAGGCCAGACCACATATCAAATATATGAGTTGGGGGTCACTTGGGTAATAGTGATCACAAAATAATAAGTTTTCATTTATCCTTTAATAAGATGTGTAGTAGACGGGTTACAAGGACACTAAACTTCAGGAAGGCAAATTTCCAACGGTTGAGAGATGATCTTAATGCAATAAACTGGGACGATATCCTGAGACATAAAACTACACAAAGCAAAAGGGAGACATTTATTAGCATCCTAAATAGGACCTGTGAACAATATATACCCTATGGGAAAAAACATGCTAGAAATAGGAGGAAACCACTATGGCTAAATAGAGCTGTAAGGGGCGCAATAAGTGACAAAAAAAAGCATTTAGAGAACTAAAGCAAGTAGGTAGTGATGAGGCATTAAATAAATACAGAAAATTTTATAAATTCTGTAAAAACCAAATCAAGGCAGCAAAGATTGAGACAGAGAGACTCATTGCCAGAGAAAGTAAAATAATCCCAAAATATTCTTTAACTACATAAATAGTAAAAAACTAAAAAATGATAGTGTTGGCCCCCTTAAAAATAGTCTGGGTGAAATGGTGGATGATGATGAGGAAAAAGCCAATATGCTAAATGATTTTTTTTCAACAGTATTTACACATGAAAATGGCATGACACAAAACATGATTAGTGATGACAAAAATTCTCCATTAAATGTCACTTGCTTAACCCAACAGGAAGTACGGCGGCGTCTAAAAATCACTAAAGTTAACAAATCCCCGGGCCCGGATTGGATACACCTGGGAGTACTGCAGGAATTAAGTAACGTCATAGATAGACCATTATTTTTAATCTTTAAAGATTCCATAATAACAGGATCTGTACCACAGGACTGGCATATAGCAAATGTGGTGCCAATATTCAAAAAGGGGACAAAAACCGAACTTGGAAATTATAGGCCAGTAAGCTTAACCTCTACTGTGGGTAAAATCCTGGAGGGTTTCCTAAGAGATGCTATACTAGAGTATCGGAAGAAGAATGACCTCATGACCCAATATCAACATGGGTTTACGAGGGACCGTTTCTGTCAAACTAATCTGATTAGCTTTTATGAGGAGGCAAGTTCCGGACTGGACCAAGGAAATGCAGTGGATGCTGTGTGTATGGACTTTTCAAAAGCTTTTGATACGGTTCCACACAAAAGGTGATACATAAAATGAGAACAATGGGGATAGGGGAAAATATATGTATGTGGGTTAAGAACTGGCTCAGTGATAGGAAACAAAGGGTGGTTATTAATGGAACACACTCAGACTGGGTCTCATTTAACAGTGGGGTACCACAGGGGTCAGTATTGGGCCCGCTTCTTTTTAACATATTTATTAATGACCTTGTAGGGGGCATACAGAGTAGTATTTCAATATTTGCAGATGACACTAAACTCTGCAGGGTAATCAATATAGAGGAGGACAATTTTATATTACAGGAGGATCTATGTAAACTAGAAGCTTGGGTTAATAAATGGCAAACTAGCTTTAATGGGGATAAATGTAAGGTAATGCACTTGGGTAGAGGAAATAAAATGTATAATTATATGCTAATTGTAAAACACTGGGCAAAACTGTAACTGAAAAAGACCTGGGTGTATTGGTGGACGACAAGTTTACGTTTGGTGGCCAGTGTCAGGCAGCTGCTGCAAAGGCAAATAAAATAATGGGATGCATTAAAAGAGGCATAGATGCTCATGAGGAGAACATAATTTTACCTCTATACAAGTCACTAGTGCGACCACACTTAGAATACTGTGTACAGTTCTGGTCTCCGGTGTATAAGAAAGACATGGCTGAACTAGAGCGGGTGAAGAGAAGAGCGACCAATGTTATTAGAGGACTGGGGGGTCTGCAATACCAAGACAGGTTATTACACTTGGGGTTATTTACTTTGGAAAAACGAAGGCTTAGGGTTGATCTTATTACTATATACAAATATATGAGGGGACAGTACAAAGACCTTTCTACTGATCTTTTTACTCTGAGGCCTGAGACTGGGACAAGGGGGCATTTTCTACGTCTGGAGGAAAGAAGGTTTAATCATAATCACAGACGCGGATTCTTTACTGTAAGAGCAGTGAGACTATGGAACTCTCTGCCGCATGATGTTGTAATGAGTGATTCACTACTAAAATTTAAGAAGGGCATGGATGCCTTTCTTGAAAAGTATAATATTACAGGTTATATATACTAGATTCCTTGATAGGGCGTTGATCCAGGGAACTAGCCGGATTGTCATATGGAGTCAGGAAGGAATATTTTTCCCCAATGTGGAGCTTGGTGTTTGCCACATGGTTTTTTTTTGCCTTCTTCTGGATCAACATGTTTGGCTATGGGTTGCACTAGATGGACTTAGTCTTCCTTCAACCTTAAAAATATGTTACTATGTTATTATACTGTATGGAGCATTATTATATGGGGCCCATTATACTGTATAGAGCAATATATAGGGGCCCATTATAATGTATGGAGTAATATATGGGGCCCATTATACTGTATGGAGCAATATATGGTGCCCATTATACTGTATGGAGCACTATGTGGGGCCCATTATACTGTATGGAGCACTATGTGGGGCCCATTATACTGAATGGAGTAATATATGGGGCCCATTATACTGTATGAAGTAATATAGGGGGCTCGTTATACTGAATGGAGCAAAATATGGGGTCCATTATACTGTATGGGGCGCCATATAGGGCCTATAATACTGTATGGAGCACTATGTGGTGACCATAATACTGTATGGAGGACTATGTGGTGCCCATAATACTGCATGGAAGACTATACTGTCCGGGCTAAAATGAAAAGTCTGCAGTCACTCTGTATGACTGTAGACTTTTGAATCCCCTCAAGGCACGCACTGGGCACTGCGAGGATTCGTCGGTTTCTGAGCTATTGTAGAATTTATAATAGATATCACTCATGTAATGTAAGAAGTAAAATCTTTGGCATTGTTCTATATCTATATTTCTCTGCCGTATCTGTGCATCATGAATCGTGGTATGTGTTAAAGGAGCCCACAGAGACTCTTTCGCCCAGGGCACACGAAAACCTGGAGCCGGCCCTGAATGAGGCCCACAAATGGCTCATCTGCCATTTTCCAGATTGGCCCAATGACCAGTCCAGCCCTGACATTATGCTACGTTTGTGTTTTGCACTTGTAGCGCCCCGAGGGTTCGGCCGCTACAGGGGTATTGCACCTCTGCCAGAGGTGTGGTATTCCACTCCCGGGTAAGGATGGAGTATGGACCAGGGCTCAGTTAGCTGCATACAGCACACACACCCCATTTCCAAGGGACAGCTCAACGGTGCTCCCACTAGACAGAAGTGCAGGCACGACCGACTATGTCCCTGTCTGGAGTGGGGAGGGGGGTGGAACACCCAGTGCTGTAGTGGCAGATAGGGGTTGGTTCCTGAGCGTAGGTAGGAGCCCATTGGTTGCTGGTCACCTGGGCTCATGGCTAGAGGGAGGTATAAAAGGTGGGCACCATCTTAGCTCTAAGAGAAGTCCTGTCCAGAGAGGAGAAGACAGGGAGTAGAGGCTCTGTAGGAGCTCTAATCCAGGAGGGCCTAGTGAGAGGCCGAGGAGGAGGTGAAGGGGAGCTGTTGAGTCACCTCATCCCAGCTCCACGAGAAGGGAGGAGAAGAAGGAACAGGAAAGAAGGAGGAGAGACAGAGAAACAGAAGGGCTCAGGAACAAGAAGGCAGAAGGGACCCTAAGAACCCACGAGAATACAGGGTGAAGGGTCAGGCAGATTAAGGGTGCCGCATCCCAGGTTGGTGGAGGAGAAACTACCCTCAGCCAAAGACCGGACGTCGTGACCATTTATCGGTGCGACACCTCATCAAACCTTCTAGGAAGGCACCATATAGGACAGCGGAGGACGGGGCCCACGTTTAACCGCACAAGTCCGCGGTAGCTGGACAAAAGAGGGGTCACTGGTGAGGCAGGCCAGAGGAAGGATTAAAGGGGGTCCTGAGCCATACTCCTGAGCTGCCTGGGAGTTGACCGAGCCCCTCACCTGGTGGACGCAGCACGGCTCGGGCAGTCATTCCCTGCAGAAGTGACTTGGATATTAACCGTGAGTAAGGACCCTGGACTGCAGTACGTTGTCTGTGTGCTTTTTCGCTCCTCCGGCATTACCGGTACTGGGACTCTCACCACCATCACTCCCACCATCCATTATACTGCCCTGGGGCCGCACTCTTCCCGTGGGGAGTCACACTACCCTAGCTGCACACCTCATCAGCCCCAGTGGTCTGCATGCAGCGGCGGTTCCTAATAACCGCAATCCACGGGTGGCGTAGTCGGACATAATCATCAGCGCATAACTGACTACCACTGGCCTGACCTCCCTGAGCCACGGAGCCGGGTTGCCACTACTACTCCCATCGTTCCCCTACTGCCCGGATCCGAGTGCCCCACGGCCCAGGGGGCGAGTCACACTCATACTGTTTCAATACAAAGGGTAAATGACAAAAATTGCCATTCATACTGCATCAAAAACTACTTGTGTGTTTCCAGCCAAAAGGTTATGAGAACAGTCTATATGGTTGTGAAGACATATATTGATGCATTTTGAAATATATTGTCCCAAACAAAATTACACTAAGGCCTGATTTCATATTCTAATTTTACTTTGGATATGATATTATCCCATAATCATAAAAATGTAAAATCTTTCAGAATGGTTTCATCACTTCCCAGCATCATCTAGAGGAATATTATTTCCTTTAAAACTATAAACAAGGTGAAGCAGGACAGAGTATGGCAAAGGGGCAGGACAGGGTATGCAACGCCTGCTTGTCTAATTTATGTCGAGCTCTGGCATGCCTGTGCCACAACTCTTAATCTAGTCCCTCACTGGAGCAAAATTTGTGGCGAGGCACACCTGATTCATTAAGAGACGTGCGCTTCTTAATGAATGAAGTGCGTTATCTCCTAGACACCCCCATCATCAAGACGGGCATGATGGTCTTGATGAATCGTGGTCCTATATCTTTGCAGTACTGTATATTTAAACCCCCTCTCTCCCTCCCTGTAAGGTGAAATTATATTCAGAATTACAATGTAGCACTCTTAGGAAAAGCTAAATCTTTAGCTCTTGGTTCCTTTACCATCCACATTATAGCTTAATATGTCTCACCTGTATCTATAGCAAAGTGATGAGTGTTCATTTGCATAAATTATAGGGATTCACCACACAAAGATTGTGATTAGTAAGTGGTTAAGTCATTATTGCCTATCTGCATAATGTCTTATGAGAATGGCAATATCGTCATCATCTTACAGCTACATCTTCTTAAATGACACCGATTATTGACATATAAATACAGTTAATTATAAGTCCTGAGTTTACAATGTTGCTTACCAGTTATTACGTTAATCAGAGGTGGTAAACCATATTGCTATTGTTGTCATTCTATAGTGTACTAATAAGCATTCTATGTGTATAAGTCTTAAGTACTTACAGGGGTTGTCTGCCGACAACAAGTTATCACTTATCCACGGCATAAGTGACAACTTGTTGATCTGTGGGGGTCTGACCGCTGGAATCCACAGTGATCAGCAGAATGAGGCACTTTTAGCACTATTGGTATGGAGCAGTAGTGCACAAGTTTGACTGCCACTCCATTCCCCATAGGGCTGGAATATATGGCAAATAACTAATTTCCATCACAGCAGGATGATGTAACCTCTGACATCGACACCGTCAGTTTGAGTAATCTTCAAAGAATGGTCTGTCTAATCACAAAGGACTAAGAGGGAAACATTTTGGACATTTTTTTTAATTTTAAGAACATGAAAAAAAGTGCACTGTGATATTAAATGTGATTTTAGTTACTACTGTTTACCATTCATTTCTATGGTGAAGTAATTTTTGTTTTAGGTGTCATACTCATGGCTACTGAACCTGTATCGCATCTAATGGGCTATACCATGAATTATATAGAAACTAATAGAAACAAACTTCTATATACACTGTATTTCTCTATATATAGTTTAAGCCATGAGGAGGTAGTATAGGGCTCTGTAGCGTCGGCGTCTCTGCCTCCAATGATTTAGATGAAGGAATTGAGGGTAAACTGATTAAATTTGCTGATGACACAAAGCTAGGAGGGATAGCTAACACTAGAGAAGAGAGAGAGAGGATTCAAAAAGACCAAAATAAACTGGAGAAGTGGACAGTAACTAACAGAATGGTTTTTAACAGGGAAAAATGTAAAGTACTACATCTGGGTAATAAAAATGAAAAAAGCATATACAAAATGGGAGGAATAGAGCTAAGCAACAGTACATGTGAAAAAGACTTAGGTATACTAATAGATCATAGACTGAACTTGAGTCAACAGTGTGATGCAGCAGCAAAAAAGGCAAATACAATTCTGGGATGTATTAACAGAAGCATACAGTCTAGATCACGTGAAGTCATTATCGGACTTTACTCCTCTTTGGTCAGACCTCATCTGGAATACTGCGTCCAGTTTTGGGCACCACATTTTAAAAAAGACATTGACAAACTGGAGCAAGTTCAGGGAAGAGCGACCAGAATGGTGACCGGTCTGCAAACCATGTCCTATGAGGAACGGTTACAGGATTTGGGAATGTTTAGCTTGCAAAAAAGAAGACTGAGAGGAGACTTAATAGCTGTCTACAAATATCTCAAGGGCTGTCACACTGAAGAAGGATCATCTTTATTCTCATTTACACAAGGAAAGACTAGAAGCAATGGGATGAAACTGAATGGGAGGAGACACAGATTAGATATTAGAAAAAACTTTTTGACAGTTAGGGTGATCAATGAGTGGAACAGGCTGCCACGAGAGGTGGTGAGTTCCCCTTCAATGGACGTCTTCAAACAGAGGCTGGACAGACATCTGTCTGAGATGATTTAGTGAATCCTGCATTGAGCAGGGGGTTGGACCAGATGACCCAGGAGGTCACCTCCAACTCTACCATTCTATGATTCTATGATCCCCTCACTTCCGCGGTCCCCGTCCGGCGTCCTCCGGCTCCCCTCCTGTGTCTGCCTGGGGTGTGCGCACTGTGCTTAGGTCATGCGCGCGTGCGCTCCCTCCCTCTTAAAGGGGCCGCGTGCGCCATCCTAAAGAGTCCCCGGCCAATGGCTGGAGGACTTCCCCTATATAATGCACCTCCTCCAAAATGGAGGTGCCTGTGCAAGATTGTTGTTTGTGTGCTAACACTCTCCTCAGTCCTCAGGTCCCAGTGCCCGCCTGCCTGTCTTTCGGCCGTGCCCGCCTGCCTGTGCATCAGCCGTGCCCGCCAGCCTGTCTTTTAGCCGTGCCCATCAGCCTGTCTATCTGCTGTGCCCGCCTGCTTGCTTACCCGCATCACCTGTCTGTCTACCGGCCGTGCTCATCTTCTGTGCCTGTCAGCTTCAGCCATCAGTCCCATGGGAGTCGCCTGCTCTCACAAGATCTGTCCCAGAGTGGCACCTGGTTCACCTTCCCGGTCCCTCCTTGGTTCACGGAGTCGACTAAGCCGCCGTGTGGCCAGGGTCGGTCCGGGTAGGCACTTAGTTACGCCCCTCTGGTCCCTCCTTGCATCATAGCAAAGAGGTTCCACCACCCGGATCCGAACAGTTTGCACAGACCATGGAATCCGGTGGCTCCCCGGCTCCTTCGCTCTCAGACATGTACCAAGAGGTCTCTCGTCAGAGATCCCAACAAGATACTATCCTGTCCTATCTGCGGTCAGTAAACTCCCGCCTGGACGCGCTGTCCACCCCGACTGTGTCTGCCTGTAACCAAGCGGCACCAGCTCTGGCGGCATCTCAACCCAGTGGTGCTGTGGCACCTGGCTTAGGACTCCGGCTATCTGCTCCTCCACATTTTGGTGGTGACCTGCCCTATGTCGGGGCTTCATAAATCAGTGCACGCTGCACTTTGAGCTCCTGGCACACCAGTTCTCCTCCGACCGGGCCAAGGTGGCATTCATCATGTCTCACCTCACCGGAGAGGCGTTAGTGTGGCTTAACCCTCTGTGGGAGAGAGGGGATCCTCTGGTGTCCGATCTTCAGGCCTTCCTCACAGCTTTTCGGAAGGTTTTCGATGAGCCCGAATGAAAATCTTCGACTGGCTCCTCTCTTCTCTGACTCCGTCAGGGGAGTCTCTCTGTGGGACAGTATGCCGTGCGTTTCTGCACCCTCGCATCTGAACTGGCCTGGAACAATGAGGCTCTGGTGTCCACTTTTTGGGAGGGCCTTTCCGGACGGATCAAGGATGAGTTAGCCGGTCGTGACATACCTCCCTCTCTGGACGACCTGGTATCATTAGCTACCCGGATTAACATCCGTTTTCAGGAGCGTTCTAAAGAGACAACCCGGGAGAGAAGACCCCTGTGTCTCGCACCAACCTTCCAAAGGCCAGTCTCGCAACCAGCATTCCCCCCGGTGTCCTCTCCAGAGTCTATGCAAATAGACCAAGTTAAGATGGTCAAGTCTCGCCAGGAGATCCACCACGCCGAGGGTAGTTGCTTCTACTGTGGCAGTATAGAGCATCAAATCCACTCCTGTCCGGCGAGACCGGGAAACTCCAGTGTCTAGGACTGCTTGGAGATGTTGTCCTAGGCAAAAGTTCTTCCTCTCCCCCCTTGACTCTGTCGGTCTCAGTAACCAGTGATAAGACCCGCTTCTTCGAGACTGCCTATCTGGATTCTGGAGCCGCTGGGAATCTCATTCAACAGGCCGTTGTGGAGCATTATCAGATTCCTACCATAAGTCTGGATGATCCTTTAGCAGTCTCCTCTGTGGATGGAAAGCTTCTCTCTGAGCCTGTAACCCTTTAGGTGGGAATGCTACATTCGGAGAAGATCTCCTTTTACGTGCAGTCCGGTCTCTCTCATCCCCTCTTGCTTGGCCTGCCTTGCTTACAGAGACATGAGCCTGTCCTAAATTGGAGCTCGGGTGAGGTGCTCCGTTGGGGTCAGGAATGTCATAAGTCTTGTCTGGTTCTGGTTCGTCCTGCTCGACCTCCGTCTGCCCCAGCTAACCTACCTGGCCTGCCAGCACCCTACTGGTCATATATGGACATCTTTGATAAAAAGGAGGCAGAGACACTACCACCTCATAGGCCGTATGATTGCCCCATCGACCTATTACCTGGTGCTTCACCTCCTCGCGGGCGAATCTACCCCTTGTCGCTGGCCGAGACTCGTGCTATGTCTGAATACATAGAGGAGAATCTTGCTAGGGGATTTATCCAGAAATCCTCCTCTCCGGCTAGAGCAGGATTCTTCTTTGTCAAGAAGAAAGACGGCTCTCTTTGTCCATGTAGCGACTATAGGGGTCTAAACCAGATTACCATCAAAAATAAGTACACCCTGCCTCTCATCTTGGAGCTGTTTGACCGCCTAAAAGGCGCGAAGATCCTCACTAAGCTCGATCTTCGTGGGGCATACAGTCCGGATTTGCCAGTGGAAGATGGCATTCAACACTCGGGATGGTCACTACGAGTACCGCGTGATGCCCTTCGGTCTCTGTAATGCTCCAGCCGTCTTCCAGGAGTTAGTAAACGACATCTTCCGAGATCTCCTGTATTCCTGCGTGGTGGTCTACCTGGACAATATCTTGGTGTTCTCCCCTGATCTGCCCTCTCACCGGAGGGATGTTCGTCAGGTACTACTGTGGCTTCGGAAGAATCGCCTGTACACTAAGTACGAGAAGTGCCTCTTTGAGCAGACCTCCCTACCATTTCTGGGATATATCATCTCTGAGACCGGACTGCGGATGAATCTCGAGAAGGTGTCTGCCGTCTTAAAGTGGCCCCGACCCGAGGGGTTGAAGGCTATTCAGCGGTTTCTGGGATTCGCTATTACCGCCTCTTCATTCCTCACTTCTCCTCCCGGACTGCTCCCATCTCTGCTCTCACCCGCAAAAGGAGCAAATCCCAGTGAATGAACTTCCGAGGCGGAAAATGTCTTTGTTTCTCTTAAGCAAGCCTTCTCCTCCGCACCAGTGCTACATCGTCCTGATTGCAATAAACAGATCTTCCTGGAGGTTGATGCCTCTTCCTCCGGACCCGGAGCAGTGCTCACCCAGAAATCCTCGTCCGGGCAAATGGTGACCTGCGGATTCTTCTCCAAACTCTTTTCTTCGTCCGAGCGCAATTACTCCATTGGAGATCGAGAACTGCTGGCCATGAAATTAGCGCTGGAGGAGTGGCATTACTTGCTTGAAGGGCCTCTGCACTCGGTGGTCATCTACACTGACCATAAAAACATCACTTACTTGCAGACCGCCCAAAGACTAAATCCGCTTCAGGCCAGATGGTCTTTGTTCTTTGCTCGTTTCTGCTTCTCTCTCCATTACCGCCCGGCAGACAAGAATATTAAAGCTGACGCTCTATCCCGTTCTTTTCTGTCTACCGACCAAGAGGAGGAGCCTCTACACATCATTAACCCCTCCAGAATAATGACTGTTGCTCCGTTTGACCTGTCTCATCTACCTCCTGGTAAGACCTTTGTAGCGGCTCAGGATCGGAAGAGGGCCTTACTCTGGGGTCATTCGTCCAAACTGGCTGGTCATGCTGGCCAGAGGAAGACGCTGCTGCTTATTGCCTGACAAGGATGTTGCGGATTTTGTCGTGGCTTGTTCCTCTTGTGCCCGTAACAAGATACCTAGGCACCTTTCAGCTGGTCATCTTCTCCCTCTTCCCGTGCCTTCTGCTCCTTGGCAACACATTGCGATGGACTTCATCACTGATCTCCCAGTATCTTCCGGTTCTACCATTATTTGGGTGGTCGCTGACCACTTCTCCAAGATGGCTCACTTCATCCCTTCCATCCGCACCTGTGCTGGCTAAGAACTTCATCCGTCACATCTTTCGTCTCCACGGCTTACCCCTCCACATTGTCTTGGACCGAGGAGTTCAGTTCACTTCTCGCTTCTGGAGAGCCACGTACAAGCTGCTGGATGTCTCTTTGGACTTTTCTTCGGCCTATCATCCTCAGTCCAATGGTCAAGTGGAGCGTATTAATCAGATCCTTACCAGTTTTCTTCGGCACTTTGTCAATGCTCACTATAGCGATTGGGTAGAACTCCTGCCTTGGGCCGAGTTTTCTTATAACAACCATGTGAGTGAGTCCTCTGCTAAGTCTCCGTTCCTTGTGGTTTACGACCGACATGTCACGGGTGTGTCGCCACGAAGATCGTCACGATTACACAGCCTGACTTCTCGCAGCTGACTTTTTGGTGCTTTGTGTTTTCGGCAGTGAGGGAGTTAATTCTCTCTCTCTCTGTGCTAGACGAGGTCCAGCCTCGCCCAGCTGCAATCAATGTTGCTGTAGTGAGACTCCTTCAAATGCCTGCTGGTCTGTTTGGGAAGTGTCGGTGAAAGCATTTCATTCAGACTTACAGAGCGGATCGTGGTATTTGGAGTTTCTGAGATAAGTGTATTTGGAGTGTTTTTTCCCTTCCTCGCTTTATCATTTATCTCCTTTCCCGTTGGTGTTCCCTCTTTTGTAGTTGTGTAGTTTTTGTATGCAAGGTGGTTTTGGTTTTTCCCTTGTACTGTCTCGTTCGTCTAAGTACTGTGTGTGGGCATATTATTACTTGTCCTCTTTTGTTGTGATCGGGGTCCTTCTCAGGACTAGATTACTTAGGTGCAGGGATCCTCAGGAGGTAGGGGTTACGCTGGCGGCCTGGACCTCTGTACCTTTAACAGTACCTCCAGGTTGAGGGATTAGTCAGGGCCCCAGCTTAGGGTCAGCTTAGGCCCCCTACCTCCAGTATACAGAGACAGCGTGACATTTTCACCGACCCACTTAGTTTTTCTCCAGCTACCATGGATCCAGTAGCCGGTCTAGCTCGGCAGTTGCAGAGTTTGTCCATGGAGCTGGCGGACGTTAGGTCCAGGGTTTTGCATCCTCAGGAGCAAGCCGGACCAGAACCTAAAGTAGCTCTCCCTGACAGGTTCACTGGGGGGCGGGACAAGTTTTTTGTTTTCCGGGAGGCATGCAAATTGTACTTTCGGCTGCGGCCTCGGTCATCGGGGAGTGAAGAACAAAGGGTGGGAATTGTCATCTCGCTCCTACAAGGGGACCCACAATCTTGGGCATTCTCTCTTCCCCCGGGCTCCCCGGCTCTCCAGTCAGTGGATAGGTTTTTCGCTGCTCTGGGACTCGTATATGATGACCCAGATCGGATCTCCCTTGCTGAGTCTAAGTTACGTAGGATCCAGCAGGGAGATCGTCCGGCGGAGGAATTCTGTTCGGAGTTCCGTAGGTGGGCCACGGACACCCAGTGGAATGACCCGGCTCTTAGGAGCCAGTTTTGTCAAGGTTTATCCGACAAATTACAGGATGTGTTGGCACAGTATGACTCTCCCGCGTCACTGGAAGCCGCTATGGCCCTGGCTATTCGCGTTGACAGACGGCTTCGGGAGAGGTGCGGGATAACTCGACCCCCTGTGATGACTCCACCTCCTACAAGGTCCCCTCATATGGTGGTTCCCCTGGTCAGTCCAGAGGAGCCTATGCAATTAGGAGGGACATCATTTCGGGGGAGGGGACCAGTGGTGCGCCATAAGACAGGAAGGTGTTTCTTCTGCGGGAGAAAGGGACATTTTATTGGGGGGTGTCCATCCCGTCCCTTGCAGAGTGAAGAGTCGTCGGAAAACTGTTGATCCCAGGTTGTGTGGTGGACGGCAATCTGGGAGTAGGTATTTCGTCCCTAGGTTCGTCTCAGTTTCTCGTACCGGCGGAGGTGGTGGTGGGTACGAGAACTGAGAGGATATCTGTTCTTCTGGATAGTGGGGCCGGGGCTAATCTGGTTGATGCTCGGTTTGCCCGGGTTCAAGGTATGCGATTGAGTGAGTTGGCTAAACCCATCCCCATATTCTCGATCGATGCCAGGCCTCTCGGTCAGGGAAGTTTTTTGCAAGCTGTGCATGACGTAAAACTTCAAGTGGGGGCGATACATAAAGAACTGTTGTCTTGCTACGTGTTGGAGGGTCTTCCCACTCCTATAGTGTTGGGCCTTCCTTGGTTAACTAAGCATAACCCGGTTATTAATTGGCAAACCAGAGAGATAAGCCAATGGAGTAAATTCTGTAATAAAAACTGCATGAACACGGTCATCGGTGCGGTTACTCCTTGGGTCTTACCTCCATTTCTGGCGGACTTTGAGGATGTATTCTCGGAGAAAGGGTGTCAGGAACTACCTCCTCATCGCGAGTATGACTGTTCTGTAAAACTGCTCCCTGAGGCCAAGTTACCTAAAGCTAGGTTGTATAACCTTTCTGGTCCTGAGAGGCAGGCCATGAAGGATTATATTTCAGAAAGTCTGGCTAAGGGGCATATTAGACCTTCATCTTCACCGGTGGCTGCGGGGTTCTTCTTTGTTAAGAAGAAAGATGGAGGCCTACGCCCTTGCCTGGATTTCCGTGAACTTAATCGGATTACGGTCCGAGATCCGTATCCACTCCCACTTATTCCCGATCTCTTTAATCAGATCGTGGGCGCCAAATGGTTCTCTAAGTTGGATCTCAGGGGGGCGTACAATCTGATTAGGATGAAGGAGGGGGATGAGTGGAAGACGGCGTTTAACACTCCGGAGGGGCATTATGAGAACCTTGTCATGCCATTCGGTCTGACTAATGCCCCGGCGGTGTTCCAACACTTTGTTAATGACATTTTTCGCCGCCTGGTGGGACAGTTTGTTGTCATATATCTGGATGATATCTTAATTTACTCGCCGGATCTGGTGTCTCATCAGGAGCACGTTAGGCAGGTGTTACAGATCTTGCGGGATAATAAACTGTATGCCAAACGGGAAAAGTGTGTGTTCGCCGTACAGGAACTCCAGTTTCTAGGCTTCCTGGTTTCAGCGTCCGGTTTTCGTATGGACCCTGGGAAAGTGCGGGCAGTTCTTGAGTGGGATCGGCCAGAGAATCTTAAGGCACTACAACGTTTCCTGGGGTTTGCTAATTATTACCGGAAGTTCATTCGTAATTTCTCGTCCATGGTTAAGCCTCTCACAGACATGACTAAAAAGGGGACGGATTTTTCTAGGTGGTCTGACAAGGCTTGTCAAGCATTCTCCTCCTTGAAAAAATGTTTTGCCTCGGCACCCATACTCATTCAACCTGATGCGTCACAGCCATTCATTGTAGAGGTAGACGCTTCCGAGGTAGGGGTGGGAGCAGTATTGTCACAGGGTTCGTCCCCTGGTAAGTGGCATCCGTGCGCCTTTTTCTCTAAAAAATTGTCGTCCGCTGAGAGGAATTACGATGTCGGCAATAGGGAACTCTTGGCCATTAAGTTAGCTTTTGAGGAGTGGCGCCATTTTTTGGAGGGGGCAGTCCATCCGGTCACCGTCATCACCGATCACAAGAACCTGCTTTATCTGGAGTCCGCGAAACGTCTGAATCCCAGACAAGCTAGGTGGTCATTGTTTTTTACCAGGTTTAATTTTGTCGTTACATATCGTCCTGGGTCAAAAAATGTAAAGGCGGATGCCTTATCTCGTAGTTTCCCTGGGGCCGGGAATACGGACGACCCGATTCCTATCCTTCAGGAGGGGGTGGTGGTTTCGGCAGTATGCTCTGAGCTGGAGGAGGAGGTATTGGAGGCTCAGGGGGACGCCCCTGTTGGACCTCCGGGGAGACTGTTTGTTCCAGATCAGTTGCGACAAAAGGTGATCGAGGCACACCATAACTCAGTTTTGGCAGGACACCCGGGGAGTAAAGCAACTGTGGATCTCCTCTCGCGTCGGTTTTGGTGGCCTAACTTGCATAAGGAGGTGGTAACTTTTGTCGCGTCCTGTAGGGTTTGTGCGCGCTCTAAGACCTCACATACCCGTCCGTCTGGGGCCCTCTTACCTTTGAAGATCCCGGAGCGTCCTTAGACTCATCTGTCTATGGACTTTATTACGGACCTCCCTCCGTCTTCGGGTAAAACGGTCATACTCGTTGTAGTGGACAGGTTCAGCAAGATGGCACATTTTATCGCTCTTCCGGCTCTCCCTAATGCTAAAACTCTTGCGCAGGTGTTCATTGGGGAGATTGTGAGGCTTCACGGGGTACCCTCCGATGTGGTGTCTGATCGGGGGTCTCAGTTTGTGTCCAAGTTCTGGAAGGCGTTTTGTGCACGGCGGGGGATGCATTTGTCATTCTCATCGGCTTTTCACCCTCAGACCAATGGTCAGACGGAACGTATGAACCAGAGCTTGGAGACATATCTCCGGTGTTTTGTGTCAGAGAACCAGGAGGACTGGGCTTCTTTCTTACCTCTGGCAGAGTTTGCTCTTAATAATAGGCGGAGCGAGTCCACTGGTAAGTCCCCGTTTTTTGGGGCATATGGTTTTCACCCCCAGTTTTGTACTTTCAGTAGGGGGGGCTCTTCGGGGGTTCCTGAGGAGGAACAATTTTCCTCATCACTCGCTTCAGTATGGAGAGGGGTGCTGAAGAATCTGAATACTATGGGGAACCGATACAAACGTATGGCTGATAGGAGGAGAGTGTCTGGTCCGGACCTAAGTGTGAACGATCGGGTATGGTTGTCTACCAGGAATATTAAACTTAAGGTTCCCTCCTGGAAACTGGGTCCCAGGTTCATCGGGCCGTACAGAATCAGTTCTATTATTAATCCGGTGGCATTCCGTCTTGACCTCCCCCATACGTTTAAAATTCACAACGTGTTCCACAGATCGTTGCTTAAGAGGTATGTGGCGCCGGTGGTACCGTCACCTTTACCTCCCCCTCCAGTGGTGGTCAATGGTAACTTGGAGTTCCAGGTATCAAGGGTCATCGATTCACGTTTTAATCGCCGGTCCCTTCAGTACCTGGTTCATTGGAAAGGGTATGGTCCTGAGGAGAGGATGTGGGTTCCTGCGTCGGATATTAACGCAGACCGATTAGTTCGGGCCTTCCACACGACTCACCCGGATAAACCTGGCCCTGAGGGTCCGGAGGCCCCTCGTAGAAGGGGGGGTACTGTCACGGGTGTGTCGCCACGAAGATCGTCACGATTACACAGCCTGACTTCTCGCAGCTGACTTTTTGGTGCTTTGTGTTTTCGGCAGTGAGGGAGTTAATTCTCTCTCTCTCTGTGCTAGACGAGGTCCAGCCTCGCCCAGCTGCAATCAATGTTGCTGTAGTGAGACTCCTTCAAATGCCTGCTGGTCTGTTTGGGAAGTGTCGGTGAAAGCATTTCATTCAGACTTACAGAGCGGATCGTGGTATTTGGAGTTTCTGAGATAAGTGTATTTGGAGTGTTTTTTCCCTTCCTCGCTTTATCATTTATCTCCTTTCCCGTTGGTGATCCCTCTGTTGTAGTTGTGTAGTTTTTATATGCAAGGTGGTTTTGGTTTTTCCCTTGTACTGTCTCGTTCGTCTAAGTACTGTGTGTGGGCATATTATTACTTGTCCTCTTTTGTTGTGATCGGGGTCCTTCTCAGGACTAGATTACTTAGGTGCAGGGATCCTCAGGAGGTAGGGGTTACGCTGGCGGCCTGGACCTCTGTACCTTTAACAGTACCTCCAGGTTGAGGGATTAGTCAGGGCCCCAGCTTAGGGTCAGCTTAGGCCCCCTACCTCCAGTATACAGAGACAGCGTGACACGACACCCCCGAATTCCGTTTCCCTTCTCCTCTTCTGTGGACAATCCTGCCGCGGAGTCTCTCGTCAATGAATTTTCAGTAATTTGGGAAGACACTAGATCTGCGCTTCTTCAGTCCTCCGGGCGGATGAAGAAGCATGCTGATACGAGACATCTAGATCCGCCTCTATTTCGTCTGGGAGACAAGGTCTTGCTTTCCTCCAAATATGTCTGCCTCAAGATACCATCATACAAGTTGGGCTCGTGGTTCATCGGTCCTTTCGAGATTCTGAACCAAATAAATCCAATGGCGTACAAGCTGAAACTCCCTGCCTCCTTACGGATTCCCAATTCCTTTCACGTGTCTCTCCTCAAGCCTGTTGTCCTTAATCCTTTCTCTGACGATCCAGGTACCACTCTAGTCTCCCCTGAGGACGTCTTTGAGGTAGAGAACATTTTGACCATCAAGAGGGTAAGAGGACAGACTTTCTTTCTTGTGGATTGTAAGGGGTTTGGTCCTGAGGAGAGGTCTTGGGAGCCCAGGGAGAACATTCATGCCCCTCGTCTTCTAGAAAAAATTTTTGCGGGCCTAAAGAAGAGGGGGCATAAAGAGGGGGGTACTGTAGTGTCGGCATCTCTGCCTCCTGCTGGGCAGAGACGCCTATCCCCTCACGCCGCGGTCCCGGTCTGGCGTCCTCCGGTTACCCTCCTGCGTCTGCCTGGGGTGCGCCACTGCACGCAGTTCCCCGGGCACTGTGCTTAGGGAGGACTTCCCCTATATAAGGCAGCTCCTCCAAAATGGAGGTGCCTGTGCAAGATTGTTGTTTGTGTGCTAACACTCTCCTCAGTCCTCAGGTCCCAATGCCCGCCAACCTGTCTTTCGACCGTGCCCGCCAGCCTGTCTATCAGCCGTGCCCGCCAGCCCGTCTTTTAGCTGTGCCCATCAGCCTGTCTACCTGCTGTGTCTGCCTGCTTGCCTACCCACATCACCTGTCTGTCTACCAGCCATGCTCATCTGCTGTGCCTGTCAGCTTCAGCCATCAGTCCCGTCGGAGTCGCTTGCTCTCACAAGGTTGGTCCCAGAGTGGCACCTGGTTCACCTTCCCGGTCCTTACTTGGTTCACGGAGTCAACTAAGCCGCCGTGTGGCCAGGGTCGGTCCGGGTGGGCACTTAGTTACGCCCCTCTGGTCCCTCCTTGCATCACAGCACAGAGGTTCCACCACCCGGATCCGTAACAGGCTCCATACACCTCTGGGTCACTTATAGCTCAATGTGGACAAAACTGAGCTCATCATCTTTCCCCCATCTCGCATATATTTCCCACCTGATGTTTCTATCACAATAAATGACATCACACTTTTCCCTGTACCGACAATCCGCTGCCTCGGAGTAACCCTTGACTCTGCCCTGTCCTTCAAACCCCACTTCCAAGCTTTCGCCACCTCCTGTCGCCTCCAGCTCAAAAATATTTCCAGAATCCGTCCTTTCCTCAACCCTCAATCTACTAAACTGCTTGTGCATGCCCTCATCATCTCCCGCCTTGACTACTGCAACATCCTCCTCTGTGGCCTACCTGATAACACTCTCGAACCCCTCGAGTCCATTCTTAACTCTGCTGCGCGACTAGTTCATCTCTCGCCTCATTACTCCTCTGCTACCCCCCTTTGCAAATCCCTTCACTGGCTTCCAATTGCTCAGTGTATACAGTTCAAACTACTAACACTGACCTAAAAAGCCATCCATACCCTTTCTCCTCTGTGCATCTCTGAACTAATCTCCTGATACATTCCCTTACGTAATCTCCGGTCCTCTCGAGACCTCCTTCTCTCCTCCACACGTATTCGTTCCTCACCCAATCGCCTCCAAAATTTCTCCCAAATATCCCCCATCCTATGGAATTCTGTGCCTCAACACGTCCGATTAGCTTCCACATTGGGATCCTTCAGATGGAACCTGAAAACCCATCTCTTCAAACAAGGTCACAGCCCGCCATGCCCTTGCTTGCTGCCACCTCAACAACACCGGAGCTGCTGCAACCCCCCAACCTACTGACTCCTTCCCCATTCCTGTAGAATGTAAGTCTGCAAGGGCAGGGTCCTCTTCCCTCTGTACCAGTCTATCATTGTTAGTTTTGTTTACTGTTATGTACAGCACCCTGGAATCAATAAATAATAATAATAATAGTTTCTAATGTAGTTGTGCATGCATAAACTTGTGCCTTAATATGGGGAAAATTATTCAAATAACCAAATACATAATTAAAGTTTAGTTTTGAAACACAAGTTTAGCTTAATCTATCCTATAGAACATTTAAAGGGGTTGTCCACTAATTAGATATTGATGACCCTTCCTTGACATAGGTCATCAATCTCTGATCAGTAGGGAGCCGACACTCGTCACCCCATAATCATCAGCTGTTATTAGCTCTGACAGCAAAGTATTGAGCCAGAAAATCATGGCTCCATACACTTTGCAGTGATCATTGCTCAGCTCCTGTTAAATTGAATAAGAACAGTGCTGCAGTAACTGAGAACAGCCACTATGCAATTTATGGAGCGGTGCTGATTCTGCTCTGTACACTTTCTACATTCAACCACCACTGGAGCTACAAACAGCTGTTCTGTGGGGGTGCTGAATGTTGGATGCACACTGATCTGATTTTGATGACCTATCCTATGGATGTCATCACTATACAGAGACAGACATTCTGCCCGTGTAGCTGGTGCAACTGCACTGAGGCCCACAGGCGGAGGTGAGCCTGCCAACAACGGCGCATGAAGGAGCCCAGGATGGTGAACAATTTACCAAGAAGGAGACCAGGATGTGTGACATTATACCATGAAGGGGCCCAGAATGGGGGATATTATACTATCAAGGGGTCCAAAATAGGGGACATTATACCATAAAGGACCCCAGGATGTGGGCCATTTTACCAAGAAGGAGCCTAGGATTGGGGAACATTATACCAAGAAGGAGCCTAGGATAGAAGACATTATTACAGGAATGGGTCACGATGGGGGACATCATTATATGGGGTGCAAACACATATGTCTTTATAGGATGTAGAACACTACAAGAGCCCATACTTCTGACCAACATGCAAGTGGACTCCTAAGTCCAAATTTTGCGATGTACCTAATAGTATCCTCTCTTACCCTCCAATTCACTATAAGACCCTGATATCATCTGCTTCCACCCCCTAATTCATTATGATGCTATCAAGGACTTATAATGAATATTATGATGTGTTGGTAGGAAGAACACTGTATAAAATCTGCACTTTTTTTACGTGTTTTTTACATGCTTTTTTGTTGCATATTTTCTCTACTCATTAGTATGGGTGAAACATGAATTGAGGGACAGTCACGGACATAGCTTTATTTATATTTATGGAGTGGCAGATATAGTTAATGGGGGGCACAGAGCTGGATTATCACTTTAGATTTTGAATGGTGCAGGGCTAATAATATATTGATGGTGGGGTACTTATTTGTATGCAGAGTGGGGGATTTTTTTATTCAGCAGACAAATTTATGTATATAATATATGTGACCTTGTTATTTTCAGTGCTGCAATGATCAGTGTGACAAGACATGGCAGGAAGATGTCGACCTGAAAGTCTGACCAGATAGAGAAGTAACAATAGAAAACTGCTCTAATCAGACGCGACACCGGCAGTCACTGGATGTAAATATTATTCTGTAACTGTACTCTATGACTTGGAGTAATTCTGTTATTTGTAAAAGGAACTCCCACATTCTCACATTCGTGTGATATGTCCGTGTGCTGAAAAGTTTTTTTAATCGGACGGCACACTGGCTCATAGAGTTTCATAAATCCATTCACGTATCCATGAAAATCACGGATCGGAGAATAAGATCTGGGAGACTCAAAGCATGTTCTGTTCTGATTTGCTTATGAGGATTAGAACAGGACATACTCAATAGGTCTTTGTGCTGTATGAGAAAAAAATCAGGCAGCACAGCAACACTTCACACAGACACAGGAAAGTAGCCTTATTATGTATAGCATAGTTCCTTAGTACATAGTGTACTTTCTTGTTATATATAGTGTCTTCCTTAAGTACATAGTTTTCTCTTATCGTCCCTTGTAGCATAGCATCCTCTCTAGTCTTACTTATGGTTTTGTAGCCCATTCCAGCTTTGTGCAGGTCTATGATCTTGTCCCTGACATCCTTAGAAAGCTCTTTGGTCTTGCCCATGTTGTAGAGGTTAGAGTCTGACTGATTAGTTGAGTCTGTGGACAAGAGTCTTTTATACAGGTGACTATGTAAGACAGCTGTCTTTAATACAGGTAATGAGTTGATTAGGAGCGTCTAACTGATTTGTAGGAGCCAGAACTCATAATGGTTTGTAGGGGATCAAATACTTATTTCTCACTGCAAAATGCAAATAAATGTATCTAATTTATATAATGTGATTTTCTTGATTTTTTGGGGGGATATTCTATCTCTCAATGTTTAAAATTAACCTACCCTTAAAATTATAGACTGTTCATGTCTTTGTCATTGGGCAAACTTACAAAAACAGCAAGGGATCAAATAATTATTTCCTTCACAGTATGTATGGCGCCATCCCTTGTTATATAGCATTTTTTTTTGTTATGTACAGCACAGCTTCTCTTACTACATAGACCCCCTCTTGTTATGTATAGCACCAGCCCTCACAAAACATCTTCTCATTTTTTTTATTCACAGCGCCCTCTCTTTATTATATAGAGTCCTTTCTTGTTAGATATAAAATTACTGCTGATGGGGCAGTATTGGACCGGAAGACCAGTCCATCAGCCTCCTCTATCAGAAAAGAAGCTTTACCATATTCCATCACCAGTCACTTCATTTTATATCTAACAATATAGGATGGTATGAAATAAAGACAGGGAGCGCTATAAATGATTCAATATGCAAGGGATTGTGCTGTACATAATAAGAGAGGGCACTATGTAATAACGGGAAGTAATATACATAACAAGAGAGGAGATTTTGATATATTTACACACATACACACACAGTATATATACTCTGTAGCTTTGCTGCCATAAGATGAGGGGGGCCCAGACACATTTCTTGCACAGGAGCCCCAAGCTGTCAGTATTTGCCCCTGACTTGATAATACCAAAGTAGTAGTAGTGGACTACCTGTTTTAGACAAAGTGTTAAAGCACACTGAAACATACACAAAAAGAGGATTCCTTGTTTTTTTTTATTCAATAGCAACAGTCGTGAACAAAAGTTTTGAGACTGACACAAATTCTGGTTTTCACAAAGTTTGCTACTTCAGTGATTTTAAATATTTTAGTCAGATGTGTCTATGGCTACCCAACTATAATTATAAGCATTTCATAAGTTTTTAAACTTTTAACCCCTTAAGGACCCTGGGATTTTCTGTTTTTGTATTTTCATTTTTTGCTCCCTTTGTTCCCAGAGCCATAGCATTTTTATTTTTTGGTCAATGTGTCCGTTTGAGGTCTTATTTTTTGTGGGATGAGTTGTACTTTTGAACGACATTACTGGTTTTACAATTCCAAGTGCGGTGAAATTGCAAAAAAAGTGCAATACCACAGATTTTTTTTTTTTCTTTACCACGTTCACTGAATGTTAAAACTGACCTGCCAGTCTTATTCTCCAGGTCATTACAAGTTCGTAGATACCAAACATGTACAGGTTCTTTTTTATTGAAGTGGTGAAAAAAAAATCCAAAGTTTGCTAAAAATAAAAAATAAAAAAATGGTGCCATTTTCCAAGACCCGTAGCATCTCCATTTTTTGGAATCTGGGGCCGGGTGAGAGCTTATTTTTTGTGCGCCAAGCTGAAGATTTTATTAATACCATTTTGGGGTAGATCTGATGTTTTGATCGCCCATTATTGCATTTCATTGCAATGTTGTGGTGACCAAAAAAAGCAATTCTGGCGTTTAGAATTTTTTTCTCGTTACGCCGTTTACTGATCAGATTAATTCTTTTTTTATATTGATAGATCGGGCGATTCTGAACACGGCGATACCAAATATGTGTATGTGGGTTTTTTTTTTATTACTTTATTTTGAATGGGGCGAAAGGGGGGTGATTTAAACTTTTATATTTTTTTAATATTTTTAAAAACATTTTTTTCACTTTTTGCTTGCTTCTATAGTCTCCATAGGAGACAAGAAGCAGCACTTGTCTGATCGCCTCTGCTACCTAGAGGTGATGAGCAGATCACCTCTATGTAGCAGAAATGCTCCTGTGCTATGAGCGCCGACCACTTGGTGGCGCTCATAGCTATCAGTACATGACAACCACTGGGGTCTGCTGCAGACCCAGGGTTGTCATGCCCATCCATCAGTGACCCGCTATCACGTGACGGGGTCACCGATGGGCAGGGTAAGTGACGCGCTTCCAGCGCGGCGATGTTAAATGCCGCTGTCAGAGATTGACAGCGGCATTTAACATGTTAACAGCCGCGGGTGGATCACGATTCCACCCGCGGCTGTTGCGGGCATATGTCAGCTGTAAGAATCAGCTGACATGTGCCCGGTTCAGTGTGGGCTCAGCGCCGGAGCCCGTGCTGAACAGGGGGTGACAGCCTGGTGCGTACTAATAAGCCCCAGGCTGTAAAGTGGTTAATGACAAATACATCAACTTTATGCAAAGACTCAATATTTACAGAGCTAACATTATTTCTCAAGACTACTGCAACTCGTCCTGGCATGCTGGATTTCAGCTTCTGGACCAAATCCTAATTTATGGCAATCCATTCTTGCCTAATGACTGCCTGGAGTTTATCACAATTTCTGTGTTTTTGTTTGTCCACCGACTTTTTACAGGATTGACCACAGGTTCTCATTGAAATTGAGATCTGGGAGTTTTCTAGCGAAATACCCAAAATGCCAATGTTTTGTTTACCGAGCCACTTATTTATCACTTTTCCCTTGTAACACGATGCCTCATTATGCTGAAAAAAGCATTGTTCATCACCAAATATATCCTGGCTCATTTTGAGAATTTGATCTTAGAGATGTTTAGATACCACTATTTATTGTGGTGTTCCTAGGTAAAATTGAGTTAGTCCACTCCCTTGGATGAAAAGCAGCTCCACACATGAATTGTCTCAGGATGCTTTATTGTTGGCGTGACACAGGCAGGACTCATGGCAGTGCTCACCTTTTCTTCTCTGGACAATCACTCTTCCAGATGTCAGAACATTCTGAAGGGGGCTTCATCTGATAAAATAAATTTACCCCAGTTCTCTGTAGTCCAATCCCTGGTCTTCCTGCAAAGTTATTTTCTCTCATGAAGCCCACTTCAGACTGTTTTGGACATTTGGAAGCATAATTGTCTGAGAAGAAAAGGTGAGCACTACCATGAGTCCTGTGTCATGCCAACAGTAAACCATCCTGAGACCATTCACCATTTTGTCTCCAAGTATAACTTCTCAAAACAGTTGTAAAAGTTGGAAGTCTTTATATTCAAAGTTCTCTTTGTCTGTACTGTGGTTGGAAACTCACTAAAGAAGTTGAATTTACATTTTAGTGCTCTTTGTCAATAGAGAATTATTTGTAAAAAAAAATTATATCATGGACAAACGAATATGAGTACAATCTGAATTAATGTGTTCAGTTCTGAAAAGTGTACTGATTACTGTATAGTATGATGATTCCAGGTGCACAGGGACAATGTACTGAGATTCTATCAATTATACATTGCCTATGAATGATGATACTCTAATCATATCACTTGACTAAACAACTCTACAAAATACATTAACATTACCTATTAGAAAATCCTGCAGTGATGATACTGAAAGTTTCACATATCCATCCACAGTAACAGAATACTTAAAGGGGATGTCCGAAGACAAAGTAAATTACATCCTAAATGTCGATCTATTTAGTGCTGTCATTTAAACTAATTTCTAATATGCTTGCATTAAAAATTAGAAAAGCAAAAACTGGACGGCGCAAATGGTATATATCAAACCAAACAGATAGTATCAAACAAGTGTCTAGTGCCAAAATGTGATGACATATACTTGCTAGGATGAGAATGGCAGACCATTCAGAAATAATCAAAAAACCCAAAAATGAAAACACCGATCATGAGGTCATAGAATGTCAGAATCATGAAATAGAAAAAGTAAAAAACCTTTATTTCACAAGCAAATGGTTACATAGTGGCACTGCAGAAGTGGGTGCCCACACTACATAAAATTCCTAGATTATACAAGCACTCAAGTGATTAAAAATGTATATGTATCTGTGGTGCCCCTGCGGGTCCAGTTGCCACAGAGGTACTGCATCTCAGCCAGAGGTGTGGTACCCCACTCTCAGGTAAGGAGGGAGCACAACCCGGGACCCAACCACTCACATCCAACACTACACCATTCCTGAGGGAGGGTCCAGATAGCTCCTGAGGGAGAGCACAGACATGGTCCCTGTCTTGAAGGTGGAACGAAGTAGAGGAGGTGGGTGGAGGAAGTAGTTTAGGGGAGCACTGAAGGAAGAGTATAAAAGAAGGGTAGAAACATCTAGAAGGAGTTCTGTCTGAGGGCGATTCCTGGTTCCATTCCTGGGAGCAGGAGTTCAGTGAGTGAGGACCGTGGAGGAGTAGGGCCCAGTCAGGGAGGCCCAGTAGGAGAGTGAGGAGAGAAGACCGGAGTAGTGAGGAGGGCTCCAGAGAGAGAGAGGATCCTAGGCGCACGGGAAGTGGGGAGTCCACCCGTGCGCCCGAGTTCACACTGACCGTGAAGGGATCAGGTCGCAGTAGGGGACCGGCCCCAGACTAGTGGAGGACTACAAGACTCAGCTAGCAAACCGGAGGTTGCGGTATCTTCATGTGCCGTAGCCACCAACCACACACATTTGCTGAAAAGGTGGCCATATAGGACAAAGGGGACAGAAAGGACGTCACCAAACAAGGCCCGCTGCCACTGGCTCAGGACACTGTGTGTGAGGCACAGGGCAGGAGGGCGAGAGCCAGCGCAGAGAGACGTCCTGGGAAGTTACACAAAAAGGGGGTCCCGATCAAGTGCACCCGAATTATCTGAGAGTTGGCTGGATCACTTCCCCGGAGGACACAGGACGACGTGATCGGTTATAATCTGGCTGTTGTAACCTGGAGCATCTTAACAACTGTGAGTGAAAACTTGAAGACTGCACCCCGCTGTGTCCTTTACTTAATTGCTGGGTCACCTGCCTTGCACCACAACACCAACATCCCAAATTCTCCCTATTTAACTGCCCTGGGGCCTAGCTCTACCCGTGGGGAGCTGAACCATCTCTGCTGCGTCACCAACAGCCCCAGTGGATCAGAACAGCAGCGGCAGCCACCTATAGCTGCATACCACGGGTGGAGTCACAAACTTTATCCCCAAAACTTTATTTCCCCAATTGACTCTTCATTTGATTGACCACCCTGGGCCATGGACAGAGTCACTGCCGCCGTGACTACCCCAAATAGAACCGACCGGCCCGGCTACCGAGTGCCTTATGGCCCCAGGGGATGCATTATATCCTGAACCACAGAGGAACAAGTATATACAAGATAAGGACAAGAATGTAGTGCAACATGCCTAGTGTGAAATATCTGTAAATTAACGGTAGCCTAACATAGATAGGTATATTATGGCCCTGAATCCTAAGGCATACGGCAATTGTATATGTAAAGTGGCCCTACATAAACAAGCCAATGGATGGAAAAAATGGGCAAAAGAAGCCCCTATTCAATAATATTGAATAAACAGAGTCAGTGACTGGTGATAGTAATCGAGTGGTAGGTACTGAGTAGTTCAAGTAAGAAAGGGGACTGGGTATACACAACACTAAATCACTGGTAGACAAAGTAATGTATGACAGGCAGTTCAGCCAAAAGTACTTATATGACAGGCACTGAAAAAGGATTGGCAGGTAGCCAGCAAATGCTGGTTGGATATTGTAAATAGTATTCAACATGAGGGCCAGGTTACAAAGTTTATAAGTGAACAGGAAAACAGGTAGGCAAAAAGTAAGAGACATGTTACCTAGGTGGTCCAGGGTTCCAAGTAAGACCAAGTACCCTGGACCACTTAGGTATCATGTCTCTTACTTTTTGCCTGTTTTCCTGAAGATAAAATTGATTTTTCAATGAAAAATGTTAGTAAACATTCTTTCCTGTATAATGACTTGTATATAAGGCAAAATTAAAAAGAGAAAAAACTTAATACGCCTCCTCCACCCTTTAATAACCGGGCCATCTCTGACCATATTTCCCCATCACCTATGACTTCAGTAGATGACATAGTAGAGGGGGAACTAAGACTACACCCACCAGTAGTCACCGCTAAATGTAATGTTAACATATTACTACTTTATCTGGGCAAGTGGTGTGTGTGACATGGTCAGACACATCCTGTTTAATTAATGAAGGAGGGACTCTGAAACTCACAAAGCCTATACGGACAATGCAAGAGCTGCCAAAAATTAGAAGGAAGAGGGAGTTCAATACACCCTGCATTAGACATAAAGGAGGGTATCATACACATTCTGTTAAAATTGTTATGTAGTGGTACTCCTAGACTCGTGAAGCCTATGCACTAATAGCATGGGCTGCCAAAAATTAGGAGGAGGGACTGCAATACACCCTGGAAGAAACATAGAGGAGGGCCTCATAAAACAGGTTTTTCCCATTTTTAAGGTGTTGGACTCTTAGACTGGTAAAGCCTATGCACTAAGTGCAAGGGCTGAAAAACTTTTACCTCTGGGGAGTATACATATTATATAAATATATATATGTATATATAAGAGAATTGTAGAGGTAGGCCTCACACACATCCTATAAAAATAATGAAGGAGGGCATCATACACACCCTGGAAAAATTAAGAGTGAGGGCCGCCTGATGACCCTATAAAGATTTTAATTGAGGGACGCCTTATAAATACTTTGAGTGAGGGACGCCTGATGACCCTATAAAGATTTTGAGTGAGGGCCGCCTGCTGACCCTATAAAGATTTTAATTGCGGGACGCCTTATAAATACTTTGAGTGAGGGTCGCCTGCTGACCCTATAAAGATTTTGATTGAGGGACACCTTATAAATATTTTGAGTGATGGCGGCCTGATGACTCTCTAAAGATTTTGAGTGAGGGCCATCTGGGTTTGAGAAATCAGGGCCAATCCAGGCCTTGTTCATTTTGATAAGAGTGAGCCTGTCAGCATTTTCAGTTGACAGGTGGATGCACATATCAGTTAAAAACCCGCTCTGAGAAAACGCTAGCGGCAGGGCAGGCCAGCCCCTCAAAGGTATACAGGGACAGTTCATGCCATGTGTCCTGCTTGGATACCCAAGTTTTGAATGGCACAGAGGAATCACGGAGGACGCTGGTATGGTCGGCTAGGTACTCCTTCACCATCTTAGAAAAAAGTATCCCTCCTTGTCAAACTACATTGTATCTTCTTGCTCCATCTCCACCTGGCCACATGCAAAGCTTTCTCTTTAAGTATGAGCAACAAGCATTTGAGTAGACACAGAAGCGGGATAGTTGCACTGATTATGGCATCATCACCTGCTCACCATCTTAGTTGATTCCTCAAACTTTTGGAGAACTTCACAGATGTCAGACATCCATGCCCACTCGCCAGTTGTTATGAGCGGAGGATGACCGGAATACTGACGGGTATGTTGCATCTGGTATTCAACTACTGCCCTCTGCTGCTCACAAAGCTTTGACAACATATGCAGTGTGGAGTTCCAGTGCGTAGTCACGTTACACACCAGTCGGTGAGCTGGCACAGTAGCTGACTTGAGGAAATGGGTGCTCAATGACATACCTTCACAAGTAGCTCAGGCAAATCTGGGTAGGCTTTCAGAAACCACTGAACCACTAATTTGAGCACGTGGGCCAGGCATGATACTTGTGCGAGCTTGCCAAGCTTCAGAAACACCACCAGGTTACAGCCATTATCACACATGACCATGCCTGGTTGTAGGTTCAGCGGCAAGATCCACAAATATGTGTGGTCTGTTATACTTTTCCACAACTTTGCATCAGTGTGCTATTTGTTTCAGCAGAGCCTGTTGCCCCTTCACCAAGGCAGTGCTGCAGTGCTTCCAGCTTGCGATTGATATGGATGGCGTGCTTTGAGATGATAATTCAGAGATGGAGGATGAAGAGGAGGAGGTGCATTAACTGGTGTAGGAGGTGGAGGAAACCCTGATGGAACTAGGGCCCGCAATCCTCGGCGTTGGCATCATGTGAGCTGTCCCAGGGTTCGACTCGGTCCCGGCCTCCACAAGGTTCACTCAGCACATAGCACAGGGGAAGAGGCAGTGGTGTTACCCGCAGACACTGATTATTGACCCAGGCATTCGGCCCACCTAGTCGGGTGCTTTGATGACATGTGCCTGAGCATGCTAGTCGTGGTCATTCCCCTGCAGATCTTGGTATCGCACAGGTTGCAAATGACCATTCTTTGTCATCCGCACTTTCTTTAAAAAAGTGCCAGACTGGGGAACACGTCACTCTTGGCCTGGAAACTTGAAGCTTGTGGGTGCTCTGAGGAAGAGCTGCCCGCCGTCTCCTTCTGGCCACCTCACTACTTCTTCCTTCCTGTTGCGGTGCTGTGGATCCCTCTCCCTCTGCACTGCTGGCCTTGCACTTCATGGCACCTTCCCAGGTTGGGTCAGTGACTTCATCATCCACCACCTCGTCTTCCATTTCTACACTCTGGTCCTTCTGACTTGTTGACTTAACAACATCACTTGATGGCAATTGTGTCTCATCATCACCTACCACTTGAGACACTAATTGCCGTTCCCCACCGTGATCTTTTTCTGACCGTGGTGGATCAAATATTTGGACATCTCTACAAACAAGCTTCTCATGTCCCTCTTGAAATGTGCAGGGCAAGAGGCCACAATCAATCAATGGAAATGTAAAGAGCTCCTCGGTGTGTATGAGTGTGGGATCACTTGTCTCTTAGGACTTGCCTGGTGGGAGGAAGAAGGATCAGGGTGAGGATTATGTAGTCCAGACACTTGGTTAGTGAGACTAGACCATGTGGAAGACAGGGTGGTGCTTGGAAACATACTGAAAGCATTATCTGCCATCCAACCGACCACCTGTTCTCACTGTTCTGGCTTCAAGAGTGGTGTCGAGCACAAAGTGGGACAGGCAGCTAGGTCTCATGGATGAGTGTGTATGATGTATTCTCGAAGCAAGGAACAGATTCACCTGGCCCCTGGACTCGGCCTCTACATGCACCATCAGCATCACGTCCACTTCCACGTCCCTTACCGCACACCTTGTACATTTTAAATTAGGTATACAATATATACCTGCAAACTTTCCGGTATTAATAGAGAAAGGAAAATATTTAGCCCTGAAAAGTAAAGAAGTACTGCAATAGCAATATTAAACCCTGCCTAGATGCCTTTAATTCAAAACTATCCATCCACTCAATGCAGGTAACAGCAGTTTTACTAGAGAAAGGAAAATATTTAGCTCTGAAAAGGACTTTTCTTTTAACGGTGCAGAAGCGGTATACAAGTAAAGCAATAGTGATATTAAACCCTGCCTAGATGCCTATGTGATGACACAGCATTTCTTCTTAATAATGCCAGACAAAAATTCAGTAGGCCCAGAAACATAACTATTATTCATCAGTCTGGATGATTAACTCTTCTTGAAGATTGACTTGGTATTTGTAAATTGATAACTGACTGTTATTTACCTCTTATATCAGCTTCTACAGTTTATTGTACTTTATCTTTACAAGACAGGGTCATTAAACAATGCTCATTGCTAATATGTTAATTACACAAAATACCAGCCCATGTAGCTTGTTGACTTGCATTGTTTGGGTGGTTATAGTTTATCCTTCAGTGTTTGCAAGTCAACATTGGAGGATGAGCTGTGGATAATCGAGCACTGTGAGCTAATATAATCATTCCTGACCCTTGACCTGTGGATGATGGCTTGAAAGGACAGTTGTGAACTATAAAAAGACTCTACAGGATGACAGGAGATATACAGATCTGCTCCATTGATCATTGCTGAACTCTCAGAGACGTTTTGAAGAAATCCAGGTTCGGACAATCAGGTCACCTGGCCACCTACCTCACTGCTCTCAGTTAGGTTCCTAAGCTTATCCTTACCTCCTCTCTGTGGGTGCCCGCCAAAATTGGGGTGCCACTGGTGGAAGTAGTCAGCCCTGGAAGCCCCACAATTGCAGCTGTTTTATTCCCAGCGGGCCATCAGAAGGGTGAGACTCTGTAATTTGCACCTTCTTGGGTATTTGCTGGGACTGTTCTATATGTTATTGTTTGATGGTGGTTCAATAAATTATTTCCACACTGTTTTACCCTAACCCTGTTTTGCCGGAGTAATGTTCTGCCCAAAAGAGAGCGGGTGTTCAGTGGTATGCGCCCTGGTCCATGCAGTCTTTCTAAAGACAGCCGGGCCAGCGGACAAGAGCACCCACTAACCCTCGTGCCTTCACAGCCTCTAATCCAAAACTATCCTTCCAATGAATGCAGGTAACAGCGGTTTTAATAGAGAAAATAAAATATTTAACTCTGAAAAGGTCTTTTCTTTAAATGCTGCAGCAGCGGTATACAAGTACTGCAATAGCAATATTAAATCCTGACTATATGACTGCTCTAAAATCCACTCTCCCTTCTATAACAATTCTCCCTGAACTGCTTTCTGAGGACAGTGTGCCGAGCATCACATCACCGAGTCTTATTTAAGACCCCATAACGCGATGAGGCTGGCCAATCACAGTACGGCCAGTATTCAACATGGCTACGGCATCTGGCATTGCCGTGTATGTAAGAAAATCCCCACATGTATATCGGCTGTTTAACAGGCACGAAACATGCGGGCAGCGACTCAAGCATAGCACTCGAGCACCCTCTAAACTCGATCGAGAATTGAGCATGCCCGAGCACCGCGATGCTCTATCAAGTATTGATCAGTGGCGAGCATGCATGCTTATCACTAATCAGTAGATGAATCTATCCCCAGAACCACCATCGGCTCATGAATACAGCACCAGAGCTGTCATTAGTAAATGAATACAGCACTCAAACCACCATTAGCACATTTTTTGGTTAATAAATGAACTAATCATTTTATAAGAAAAAATATTGTGCTATTATTCTGTTCTTCAGAACTTTTGCTAATTCTTCACACTAAACTTAACGATGTGTAAACAAACACTTCGTATTTGTAAAAGAAATTCTGACCTCACACATCAGTTCTGACTTTATATTTGGAATCAGCACCTTCAAATTGTGTACAGTCAGAAAAAATAGTTAGATCACCAGAAAAAAATGTAACTGTAGATCAGCGTAATCATTCTGTGTCCATCAGTTTTCATCACATGTAAACAGGCCAGCAAACAAGTGCCAATCAACCTGTATATTGCACAGATATTGCACCTTTAGACAGTTTAAATAGTGATACATTAATCTGATCAATCTTGAATCTCTAAAGATGGATGATATACAAGTCAATCGTTGCTCGTTTACTTTCCTTTTTACATGTACCAGCAAAAATGTATGCGAACAGAATGATCATTAATATGATTGTTCTGCCTCTATAAACCATCATGTTGTCAGCACATTCCACGTTTACATGGGATAATGTGCTGCTGATAATGATGTTTTTTTTACCGGCATCATCTAGGTTTTAACAGAAGACGGACATTTTGTTCATTCATCGGGTGATCGCCAGCAAGTTTACATGGGCCAATAATTGGGAGTTGAATTGCCCACTATGTTTGGGTAACTAAGTAGATTTACCTTCCTTTTGAAAACCAAAGTTAAAATAATATGATATCATGGCACATAGTGACTGATTCAATTATGTCACATCTGTACTTCAAACGAGCCATTATTCAATATTGTTTTAAAGTATTTCCTATGTATTCCCAAACAATTTCCTGCAATTAAGGAATAAAAGCTTTATAAGTGTTATTTATCTTCTGTTACAGAATGCACATAGTTTTATACACCGCTTACTGGTCTGTTGTCTTAGAAACCACATTATAAATTTCAGAATTTTCTAAATTTGTTTTGTATAATCAGCTTGGGAAGTGTGCGGGAGCGCCTCTTCACCCCCGTTGTTCTGTTGTCTTGGAAACACTACAGTAAACTGCTGCAATACATTGTTAAATTAGTCCTAAGGAAATACTGTATATTAAAAAAAATACCACCCGACTATAAAAATCAAAACACATGTGCCTGTAAAGGTGCAAGTCAGGCAGGCAGCACAATCAGGGTTTTGATAAACCTTTGATAAACTGCTTCTTTACAAAACTGCATTTTCCAAAATGAGCAATGATAACTTCCCACTTATATTTTCCAGGAGATACAGAGGATTTTATCTCACCCAATGGAGTTGTTACATAGTTATATGTTATATATAAAGTTCAACCTTTCTCCACCAATTATACGTTTTGTCACTAAATTAACTATAACCCACAATGTTATGTGTACTGAGGAAATCATCCAGCCCTTTTTTAAAAGCTGTTATAGGGTCTGCCATTACTAACTCTTGTGGTAGGGAATTCCACAGTCTTACTGCTCTAACTTTATAGAACCCTTTCCTGTTTAGGTGCCGGAATTGCCTTTCTTCCACCTGTAATGAGTGCCCCCTGGTGTTTAGTATAGTCTTTGGAAAGAATAAGTTTTGTGCTAGTCCTTTTTATTGACCACACATGTATTTATACATATGAGATCTCCTCTGAGACGTTTTTTTTTCTAAGCAAAACAAGCCAAACTTTTCCAACCTCTCATCATATGAGAGGCCTTCCATCCCTAGTAATAATCTAGTTGCCCCCCTTTGAACTGACTCTAACTTCTGAATATCCTTTTTAAAATGTGGAGCCCAAAACTAGATGCCATATTCCAGATGTGGCCTTACAATTGATTTTTAGAGAGGTAACAGTACATTGGGATCACAGGATTTTATCTCTTTTTATACATCCTAAAATCTTGTTTGCTTTTGCAGCTGATACTTGACATTGAGTGCTGCTGCTCAGTTTACTTGTAACCAGAATGCCCAAGTCCTTCTCCTGTTCTGTAGTCCTGAGTATACTCCCATTTAATGTGTATGCAGCAATAAGATTACTCCGTCCTAGGTGCATTACTCTACATTTATCTACATTCAACCTCATCTGCCAAGTGTTTTCCAATACAGTCGTCTTATCCAAATCATTTTGTAATATTGTACTACCAAGGTCAGTTTTTAATATGCTACATAGTTTGGTGACGTCAGCAAAGACTGACACTTTACTCTCAATCCCGTTCACAAGGTCATTAATAAAGAGGTTAAAAAGAATTGGTCCTAGCACAGATTCCTGTGGCACCCCACTGCTAAATATATATACATTTAGAGAAAGCACCATTTAGGATGACTGTGTTTCCTGTCATTTAGCCAATTCTTCACCCATCTGCATATAGTTCCCCCAAGTCCTTGCTTCTGTAGCTTCAGTATGAGGCTGTTATGTGGTACAGTATCAAATGCCTTTGCAAAATCCAGATAAATCATATCAGCCGCATTGCCATCATCCAGATTTGCACTTACCTCCTCATACAACTCCAACATGTTGGTTAGACACGACCTATTTTTCATGAATCCATGTTGATTCTCACTTATTATATTATTCTCTGTGATGTAACTCTGCAGGTCTTTAAGATCTTTATATTCCTGAAATGCTATTTCTGTATTCTCGGCCTTCAAGATTTTGAATGCACTTTGTTTTTGTCTTATTAAACTTTGTACTGTCTTATTTATCCATAATGGTTTATTTTTATTCCTTGACATTTTATTGCCAGAGAGTATAAGTTTTCTACAGGACTCTAGTAGTATATCCTTAAACATGCCCCATTTATGTTTGGTATCCCCAGTTACCATGACATGGTCCCAGTCTACACGATTAAGCTCTTCCCTAAATTTATTGAAATCAGCTTTCCTAAAGTTCCAGGTATTTGCATTTCCCTTTTTCAAATGTTTTATTGAATATTATATTGAAACTTACCATATTATGGTCGCTGCTGCCCAAATGTCCCCGGACCTGTAGATCTGAAATTGTATCTGGTCTATTTGAGAGAACTAGATCCAGCGGATTATCTCCCCTGTTTGGTTCATCTACCAGCTGAAAGAGATAATTGTCTTGAATTGCAGATAAGAACTTGCAGCTTTCAGCACACCTGGAAGATTCTATGTCCCATTGAATATCTGGATAGTTAAAATCTCCCATAATAAGGACCATATTAATATTTTGCTAATTTTTTTCATTTATTGCAGCATTTCATCCTCTACCTGTTCAGCTATATTAGGAGTCTTGTAGCAAACTTCAATTAGCAGCTTTCCATTATGGCCATCCCCATGTACATTTACCCATAGTGACCCTACATTGTCGCAGCGCTCCCCAATGTTGTCATTGAGCACAGGCCTTAAGCTGGATTTAACAAAAAATACACACCCCTCCACCTTTTCCTGTCCTTTCTAAATGTAGTGTATACCTCTACCTTTGTCACTCAGTCATGGCTTTCCTCCAGCCAGGTTTCTGTAATGCCCACCACATTGTAATCAGTGGCTGATATAAGAGTCTCCAATTCATTCATTTTGTTTGCAAGACTTCTTGCATTTGCCAACAGGCATTTAATACTATTAGCACATTTATTACTCCTACTCACCTTCCTACTTTCCTTGCATATTCCAGCCCCGTAAATACTCATTAACCACTACTATATCACTCTCTCTATCTATTCCCTTTATTTGCACAACTACCTTCCCTCCCCCCAGATCTTAGTTTAAAAGCTTCTCCATCTGTCTGACATTTTTTTTCCCCCAGCACAGCTGCACCCTCCCCATTGAGGTATAGCCCGTTCCTACCATAGATCCGGTAGCCGACAGAGAAGTCAGCCCAGTTCTCCATGAACCAAAACTTTTCCTTCCTGCACCAATTTCTAAGCCACTTATTTATCTCCCTAAGCTCCTGCTGTCTTTTTAATGATGCTCGTGGCACCGGCAGTTTTTCTGTAAACACCACCTTGTAAGTCCTAGCCTTTGGCTTCTCTCCTAGTTCCCTGTAATCATTTCTAAGGACCTTCCACCACCCTCTAACTTTGTCATTGGTACTAATATGCACCATGACCGCTGGGTGGTCCTCAGCCCCACCTAGCAATTTGTTTATCTAATCCGCAATATGCCAAACTCGAACACCTGGCAGACAACACACTGTTCGGCATTCACGGTCTCGGAGGCAGGTGACCCTGTCTGTCCACCTAATTATAGACTCCCCTACCACCAACATCTGTTTGGCCTTTGCTGCACTCCTATTTCCCTCTTTCCTTCAGCAGTCATTTTCCTGTTTCTCTAAGAAAAGTCCCAAACATCCAACTTTCACATTGAACAGTTGTAGGGCATTACCTTTAGCCAACATCCACCATTTTTGGATAGAATTTACCAGTACTTGGAGCCTTTGTCTGAGCTGTAATAGTCTCTCTGTTCAGAGTCATACTATGTGAAATATGCACAGCTCTCTTATTCCTGATCACAAATGTCATCCTCACACTAAACTATTCCCACCTTAACTAAAAGACACTCAACAGTTCCCATAATAACTGAGCCACACTCAACTGTGCCCATCTTAACTGAGCCACACTAAACTGTGCCCATCTTAACTGAGCCACACTAAACTGTTTCCATTGTAGTGCGGTGGTTTACACACAGTGTAATTTAACAGGCAGTGACCCAAGAATGTCCAACTTAAAGGTTTTATTTTCCAAAAAACTCAAATTAAAGGCAGCTTTATCCTATGGATTGCAGCCGGGACCTCCAATACAGTCAGTATAACAGAACCTCGTTGCTGTGGGCGACTGCACCTCCATGTTAATCAAGCTGCATAAGGTATGTTGCCTTCATAGGCCTGTGTTCAGCTAAACACAGGCTGGTAGTGCAGAGCCTCCTGCTCTGCCGCTAGCAAACACAACACTGACACACCCAAACCTATGCTGCAGATTTTTAAATGAAAAACTGTGGACATGAGCCACATGCAAGACCTGGGCTGGAGGGAGTGAATCGTCCCATTGCCATCCTGTAGTTCACTCCAAAAATAAAAGCCCATGCCGGGTTTTCTTAAATCTGACTTAGCCAATTAGTCCAAACTTTACTTTTATTTTGAACTGCAACCACAGCTGTTTCTGTGATTGCAATGCACTCCAGTGGGTTCAATATGCCTCTATGCGCATCCTGGGGGATACATACCATCCCTCGCATATGATCCACCTCATTGCCTCACACCATCTTAAAGGGAACCTGTCAGAAACTTCCATACACCAATATCATTTATGTGTCTGTGTAGCCCTTGAAAAGATAAGCAAGTTGACCTCTTAATGATACTAAAGCAATGTTCCAGCAGTGAAAAATCATGTATTGAAGTTCTGCATATATACACTTTATGTCTGGAAGTGCATTGGGGTATTATGGTGCACTTACAGCTCAGTCTCATGATGTATTCTCTGCTTAGTGCCACTCTTCTCTGGTTGATTGACACGTTGTTGGCTCTGATAGATGACAGGGAATTTTGCATGAGGCTGAGAAGCTGCAAGTGCATTGTCACAGCGCCAATGCACTTCCAGACACATACATACAGAACTTTAAAACACGATTTTTCGCTGCTGGAGCATCACTTTGGGGTCATAATGGTATCAACTTACTTATGTTTTAAAGGGCTACACAGTTATGTAAATGGATGGGGGTGTATACGTTTCTGATAGGTTCCCCCTAACTGAGCATTGATGCCGGATGGCTTAGAGCTCAGTCTGCAAACACACCTCTAATCGGTGCATAGCTTTCATTAAACTGTAGGCAGGGTTTAGATTTGAACTATAACTTTTCCATGGTCTGGAATCCAAGGTAAGAAAAAATGTCATCTCGTTAAAATCTCTATTCATTATTGATCTTCACACAACATGAAAAAATCACTAATACATGTAAAATTGTGTTTCAGATGTCACACTTCCTTACTCATAGTCATATTTACATGTATTAAGAGACTTTAGTGCTAAAAGCCTCTTAGTACATGTAAATATGACTATGAGTAAGGATGTGTATTTTCCAAAATGCATCAGAGATTTTACATGTGTTAATGATGTTTTTTGTGAAGATTAATAAAGAATAGGGCATTTAATCGAAGAAACAGAAAGCTGGTATTTTTTCTTATCTTGTATTCCTTCCTGTAGTCTAGGAGATGAGCTCCTGGGAATCATTAATGGCTGGTGTCTTAAGCTGTTGTAGAGACTTTTGATACCATTGATAAATTTACTCCATTGGCTTAAATTATAGTAAATCAGCTAGGTTGAGCGTGGCCCTGCTCTCTTCCGTTAGCTCGACTGACATTTTAGAAATATGGCGTGAGCAGGGGGAAAAAGTTGAAAAAGTAACAAATTATGGCATATAAACATTGTGGGCACCATCAGTTGTGACTTTTTCCTGAAGCAGCTTCGATGGCAGCCTTGCTATTATTTCTTTGTGGCGGCTCCACCATCGGTTGCCTTTTCATATTATTAAATCATAAACAGCAAGCAGCTTCCAAGCAAAGTCACCTAAAGAATGAAGTTGTCACTTCCTTCAACCACTTCATGGTTTCCAATCCCTGAAGCGGTTAAAAGAGGTAACAAAAGATGGAACATGAGCACAGCAATGTCTTGTTTTACTTTGTGTGCATTATGTTCATTTCTTGGGGTTTGCGGTGCTATTTTAAAAGGATTCCAGGCTGAAATCAACTGAAAAATATATTATGTGCACATACCCTAAGTGGAGTTATTGATGTCTCATGATGTTTCCCAACTTGGGTCCCACAAAAACCTGTAATTTCCTATAAGAAAACTGTCAGTTTATCATAGAATTGGGCAAAGTGTAGGATTTTCCAGGAGGGAAATTGTTTTTTTAAAGTTTTTCAAGGTAAATGGTTTTTAAGGATATGAAATGAATAGTTTTAGAAGTTTTTATGTAAAGAACTATTTGACTTTCAGGGAATGTTGATTTTTCTGTGTTTTTTTTAGATTTTTAAGAAAAGGGCAGTTACTTGAAAGTGCTTCAAAATATCAAAATTACCAATTTCCAGGGCTACCTTTCAGATGGTCTGAGTCAATGTAAAGAGATGACATACTATCTGTAACTGCTGCCGGCCCCCACAGTGAAATTTGATTGTCTGAACACTAAAGCTTGTGATTTTAATGATGCACAGCATGTGATTGCACATGTACTATTTGTGGCTTTTGTTTTATTTAATTTGCAGCACCATTAATGCTACATATAAATATAACCTAATAGCAATTGCAGTAAAAATAAACACATTTTTAAGTCTTAACCTAGTTTGCAAGAAATTACCCAAGTTTTGCTTCAGTTATTTAATAATTCATTAATAATTCATTAACTTGGCACACAACTTATTCTTTCCAAAGACCATACTAAGGACTAGGGGGCATTCATTACGGGTGGAGGAAAGGCAATTCTGGCAGCTAAATAGGAAAGGGTTCTTTACAGTTAGAGCAGTCAGACTGTGGAATGCTCTACCACAAGATGTAGTAATGGCAGACACTATAACAGCTTTTAATAAAGGGTTGGATGATTTCCTGCGTACACAACATTGTGGGGTATAGAGAATTTAGTGACAAAGAATTTATAATTGGCGGAGAGAGGATGAACTTGATGGATCTAAGTCTTTTTTCAACCTATGTAACTATATGTAACATAAATTAGTTATCTAACAACAAAAACTTAAGTCCCATTTAGAAGGGCTGATAAACAGGTCAGCAATCACCAACGGGGAAGTGATGTGCTGTTGATAAAATGATACTCCATACATATGTATTAAAGATCATTCTGTACACATAAATTATCCATTGGCCTTTGTAAAAGGGATAGCCAATTGGCTTTCATATAGCTTACAAATAGCTGATCAGTGGTCATTTAATAACTACAGTCTTCTTGAGCTAATAGGCCGTTCATCATGGTGATAATGCTTGTTAAAGCAATTTTCCAGGAAAGGAGCATGCTGCTCTATTCTATCCGAAAAACAAAAAACAAAAACCCAATTGATCAAATATAATTTCTGTCATTAGAATCAGTCAAGATCAGCTAAAATTTTAAATCATAGCTGGCACCACCGTAAAAAAACAAAAACAAAAAAACAAACAGTGAATGTGTTGAGTGCACATCAACTAATAAAAATAAAAATTGAACCCAAAAAGACACCAGCACACCAATGACAAGATGTCACATCCACTTATATAACAGCATATGAAATGGTCTAACATACAGTATATTATAAGGACAGGACACAATTTAAAACAATTAAAAAGGATATCAAGACGATACTGGTGTAGACTGTGGTAAAGCCATAAATAAATGGGTCGTCCAAAATCAACAATAATCACAAGTACAATAAAACACAATACAAGCACATAACACAAATATATTTTAAGTAAAGTGCAAATTTTCAAAATGTGTCCAGTTGCAAGAATTAAGCCGAATTTGTGCAGGAAAATATTTGCCATTTATGGTAATCCTAGACATTCATGGCTTCAGGACTCTTCCTGGCCATGGTCTTAATAATATTTTATTAGTTTTCGGGTCACATTTGCATATAGCGTAAAATATAGACTGCTACCAGTATTCCTGTTTGTGAGTGTTGCAGTCATGATACATTAATATATATATATATATACAGTCGTGGTTGAAAGTGTTGACACCCTTGAAGTTGTTCCAGAAAATGAAGTATTTCTCCCAGAAAATTATTGCAATTACACATGTTTTGTTATTCACTTTTGTTTCCTTTGTGTGTATTGGAACAACACAAAAAACCCCAGAGAAATAAAGGCAAATTGCACATAATTTCACAAAAAAAAAAAAATGGGTCGAACAAAATTGTTGGCACCCGCAACTTAATATTTGGTTGCACACCCTTTGGAATAAATAACTGCAATAAACCACTTCCTATAACCATCAACAAGCTTCTTACACCTCTCAACTGGAATTTTGGATCACTCTTCTTTTGCAAACAGATGCTGGTCTCTCATATTTGAAGGGTGCCTTCTCCTAGCAGCAATTTTAAGATCTCTCCACAGGTATTCAATGGGATTTAGATCCTGACTCATTGCTGGCCACTTCAGAACTCTCCAGCGCTTTGCTTCCATCCATTACTGGGTGCTTCTTGAAATATGTTTGGGGTCATTGTCCTGCTGGAATACCCATGACCTAGGACACAAACCCAGCTTTCTGACACTGGGCCACTACATTGTAACCCAAAATCCTTTGTTAATCTTCAGATTGTAAACTTCTTGACTAGGTTGTGCACCGTGGACAAAGCAACATCAAGATCTCTGGAGATGGACTTGTAACCTTGAGATTGTTGATATTTTTCAACAATTTTGGTTCTCAAGTCCTCAGACAGTTCTCTTCTCCTCTTTCTGTTCTCCATGCTTAGTTTGGCACATATAGACACACAATGCAAAGATTGAGTCAACGGCTCCCTTTTTTATCTGGTTTAAGGTGTGATTTTCATATTGCCCACACTTATTACTTGCCACAGATGAGTTTGAACAAGCATTACATGCTTGAAATAAAGTTGTTTACCCACAATTTTGGAAAGGTGCCAACAATTTTGTCCAGACCATTTTTGTGGTTATGTGAGAAATTATGTCCAACTTGCCTTTTTTTCTCTGTTTTTTTGTGTTGTTCCAATACACACAATGGAAATAAACATGTGTATAACAAAACATGTGTAATTGCAATAATTTTCTGGGAGAAATACTTCATTTTCTGGAACAATTTCAAGGGTACCAACAATTTTGGCCATGACTGTATTGTATTTGATATTTCAACAATTCCGAGAAAGCAACATAAAATCCAATCTCTAGTACAGTTTATAGCATTTTATTAACCCTAGAACGCATGACCATAAAAATGGGTATTTTCAAAAAGGAGTTGTTATACCGAAAATGCCTGTAACATAAAAATAAATGAACAACTGGAAATGACAAACAACTATATACCTGAGGAATACCTAGAGTTTGAAAATTCTAACTAAAGTAATCTTGCAGACAATAGAAAACAATTAACAGGGCGGGCCTGCGAGGTCCCAGGTATGCGTTCTAGGGTTAAACATAGTGACATCTGAAATGTCACAGTTTGCAGTTTTGATGCAGATTTTTCGCAATAGGAAGAATATTCAGAATTTATGTGTATTCTTTTAGTAAACTTTGTTGGAGGCAATGTAGAAGTTTAATGGAGGACATTACCATTTTAATATTCCCTTAGAAAAAATATCACTGTTTTCGCCACTCAAGTCAGTATGTGACATATTTATTTTCGCTTGATTTACTGAGATAAAAAACTCTTACAAAAATTACTCAGCAGCATTTTGACAGTGATAGCCAAAGTCAAAGTAGGGTACATGTAAAGAAATGCAGAATTTCACAATAATAGGCCTGCCATTCATGTCTGAGCAACAAAATATTCTATTCTGTATTGTTGGAAATATCTAGTAAAATGGAAATGTTTAACGGTAAGTGAAATATGCTACTTTGAGGGAAACTATCAACAGAAAATAACCAATTGTTTAAATCAGGTTTTGTGTTAAATTTATTCATTTATTTTTGCCAATATTTTTTTCCCAAACCATAATACAGTATGTGTTAAAAAGAAAAAAACTGAAATCTTGCAATTTTCACACTGGCGACTGGGCACAAAGCACAGGCTAATTTCCATACCCTATACCTTGTATACCAAGAGATCTCTATACTACACTGTTGGTTCCCATTTGATGTGGTTACTTTGCGATTTTAATGAATATTGAGACTTAATATACACATTTATAACACATCTAAATAGAATACCACATAGAAGCCATCACCTCTGTATGAGACATCCTGGGACTAAGGGAAAACACTAGTATCATCAAAAATTGAAACCTAGATACGAAGACACAGTGTACTGTGACATGATTAAAGTATACACCTTTAACAAAAATGTACAGATGCATTTGTGATATAATTGAAACAGAGCACACTGTAGGAAAAATGACATTCACAATTGTATCAAATGTTGTAAATGACATCAGTCATGGTGACTTTATGAGGACAGAGCAGAACCAATGAAAATAGGAATAAATATTGTGAGATAACTAAAATAAACAGATAGGGATAAAGGAAAAACATTAAATTGTTATATCACCACAATAAAACACATAAGAGAAGAAAGACAAACAAGTCAAGCATGCGCCACTCTGTTCCTTTATTTCTATGATGGGAAAAAGATGGAAAATGTGATGTTTGCAGGTGCTCCTGCGTCTAGAGAAAAGGGGTAACCAGGAGTTTGGAAAGGGGGGAATTTTATTGACAACAAGTTTGTGAGTTGTTCAAACTCCTTCATCAGGTACAAAATAGAGAGGCATATAGAGACATTATAAAGTGAGCAGGAATGACATGACGCTGGGATACCTTCCCAGAATCAGCTGACATGGATAATTGAGTAAAGCATTGGTATTCAAGGATAAAAAAAACCTTTTTGCAAATAAAATATGTATATTCACCAAATAGTATTTAAAATAAATAAATATATATAAACAATGTAATGGAAAAAGAAGAGAAATACTCAGTGGGCATTTTCTATGGTTTCATTTAACCCTTCAGGGGACAATGAGCATAGTTTGAAAATCCAATAGGTTAATTAGTTTCTGAAACCGATTGGCAACTGTTATCTGTTACAATATTATGAAATAAAAACCACTAGGATCCTTGGAATGTACCATAAAAAAATGTTTGGATAAATCTTGCTGCAAAATACCATTTCTAATGTTGGACCTGTGCTTGTTTGCGCTTTTTCTGGCAGTTAGGATGGTTCTACATTTTCAATTTTCATTTCCCTTAAAGAGGTGGTCCACTACAAAGTATATTCTGCCCATTGATTTAAACCTTTTAAATAAGTAGTTTTGTAAATACCTTATGTTGCCATATTTGCCTGTGAGCGGCGCTATCGTTGCTGGTTCAGTCCCGATCATGTGACCCCCGGTTACAGCCACCGCTGACATCCGCTGATGTCACATCAACTTTCGGACCCCCTTGCATCACCCAGGCGTCACCCAATCGCACGCACCCCCCTGATTAACTGGACTGTGGGCGGTGTTTCACCGCACGTCACAGCCCGGTATCCAGTGTGCCACTGCTCATTTTTTTAAAATTTTATTTCTATAGCAGCTCTGAAAATTTTCAAGTAACGTACAGCATATCTTGTCAATATGCCATTAATGTCCCAGATGGAAATACACTAACTGTTAGAACTGGGATTTCTGTTAGTAGAACTTGTCTTGTCGCTAATTTACATATAGTTACATATAGTTACATAGTTTATAAGGCCGAAAAAAGACAAGCGTCCATCCAGTTCAGCCTATTTCTTGTGCACTGCAGCTATTCCGCAGCGTTGATCCAGGGGAAGGCAAAAAAAAACAAAAAAACATGCGGTATAGGCCAATTTACATCATTGAGGAAAAATTCACTTCCCGACACCAATCTGGCAGTCAGATTAAATCCCTGGATTAATTAACTAAGCATAAGATGTAATTTTATTGTTCTCAAGAAAGGCGTCCAGGCCTCTCTTGAACTCATTAAGTGAGTTGGACATCACCACTTCCTCTCCCAGAGAGTTCCAGAGTCTCACGGCTCTGACCGTAAAGAATCCCCTTCTATGCTGGTGCAGGAACCTCCTTTCCTCCAGACGCATAGTGTGCCCCCTCGTCTTTGTCACCATCCTTGGTATAAACAGGTCATGGGAGAGATCTCTGTACTGCCCCCTGATGTATTTATACATGTTTATGAGGTCTCCCCTAAGCCTTCTCTTTTCCAACGTAAATAGGCCTAATTTTGACAACCTCTCTGGGTATTCTAGTCCCTCCATTCCCTTTATTACCTTAGTTGCCCTCCTTTGTACCATCTCTAGCTCCAATATGTCTTTCCTGAGCACCGGAGCCCAGAACTGTGCACAATATTCTAAGTGCGGCCTTACTAGCGCTTTATACAGAGGAAGAACAATGTTCTCATCATATGCCCCTATTCCTCTTCTGATGCATGCCATGACTCTATTTGCCTTCGAAGCTGCAGCCTGACACTGGGCACTCCAATTTAATTTGCTATTAACCAAGACGCCCAGGTCTTTCTCCATGTCAGATTTCCCCAACGGTTTCCCATTTAATATGTATGGGTAACTGCTGTTTTTCTTTCCCATGTGCATGACCTTACATTTATCGGCATTGAACCCCATTTGCCATTTTTTGGCCCAACTCCCCAATTTATCTAAATCCTCCTGTAGCTGTGCCCTATCCTCATCTGTATTAACTACTTTACAAAGTTTAGTATCATCTGCAAATATTGCTATTTTACTATGCAACCCTTCCACTAGATCATTAATAAATATATTAAATAATATAGGGCCCAAGACAGACCCTTGAGGCACCCCGCTAGTAACCCTGACGCACCCTGAGCTTACTCCATTGATAACCACCCTCTGCTTTCTATCACTCAGCCAGCTATTTACCCACTTGCACACATTATCCCCCAGACCAAGCATTCTCATTTTATATACCAACCTTTTGTGTGGCACGGTATCAAACGCTTTGGAGAAGTCAAGGTATACAACATCCACTGACTCTCCCCGGTCCAGCTGTGAGCTCACCTCCTCGTAGAAGGCGATCAGGTTTGTTTGGCAGGAGCGATCCCTCATGAATCCATGTTGATATGGAGTTAGACAGTTATTATCATTAAGATATTCTACAATAGCATCTCTAAGAAATCCTTCAAACAATTTACCCACAACAGACGTTAAGCTGACTGGTCTATAGTTCCCAGGGTCACTTTTAGACCCCTTTTTGAGTATTGGTAGCACATTTGCTTGGCGCCAGTCTAGTGGGACAGTCGCTGTCCATAAAGAGTGCTTGAATATAATATACAGCGGTCTGTCTATCACATTACTTAATTCTTTTAGTACCCGGGGGTGTATGCCATCTGGGCCTGGTGACTTGTCTATTTTGATATTATTTAGGCGTTTCTGAACTTCCTCCTGGGTTAGGTGGGTGATATTTAGTGGAGGGTTTACTTTATCACTCTGTATTTCCTCCGATAAATTGTTTTCTTTTGTGAAAACAGTGGAGAAGAAGCTATTGAGTAGGTTTGCTTTACCCTCATCGCCCTCTATGATTTTACCCAGGTTATTTTTCAATGGGCCAACTCCATCAGTTTAAATCCTTTTACTGTTTATATAGTTAAAGAACAGTTTGGGATTCGTTTTACTTTCCTTGGCAATTAGTCTCTCTGTCTCCTCTTTTGCTATTCTTATTTGTTTCTTACAGATTTTGTTTTTTTCCCTATAAGATATTAGCGCTTCCTCGCTGCCTTCTTGTTTAAGTTTACCGAAAGCCCTTTTTTTGTTTTTCATTGCCCTCTTGACTTCCTTATTTAGCCACATTGGCTTCCTCCTATTCCTAGCCCTTTTATTCCCATAAGGTATGTACCTTCTACAGTGACTATGTAGGACTGTTTTGAAAATTTCCCATTTTCTATCCGTGCTCCTATTACTAAAGATACTATCCCAGTCTATAAGGTGAAGGGCATCTCTTAGCTGATCAAACTTTGCCCTCCTAAAGTTCAGTGTTTTTGTGACTCCCTTGCTGGGCACCCTACTGAAGCACATGTGGAATTGTATAATGTTGTGGTCACTATTTCCCAGTTGCCCCCCGACCTGCACCTCAGTTATTCTGTCTGGCCTGTTAGTTAATATTAAGTCTAAAAGGGCCGTCCCTCTAGTTGGTTCCTGCACAAGTTGTGGCAAATAATTGTCTTTGATAATTGACAGAAACCTGTTTCCTTTCTGAGATCTACAGCTTTCAGTTTCCCAGTCTATATCGGGGTAGTTGAAGTCCCCCATAATAATCACCTCGTTATTTTTTGCTACTTCGTCTATTTGTCTCATTAATAGACTTTCCGTGGCTTCTGCTATATTTGGTGGTTTATAACAGACTCCTATGATAATTTTATTATTGTTTTTTGCCCCATGTATCTCCACCCATAAGGACTCGACCTCCTCATTTCCCTCCCATACATCCTCCCGTATTGTAGGCTTTAGACACGTCTTTACATATAGACAGACTCCACCCCCTTTCCAACTTATTCGATCCCTTCTAAACAGACTGTAACCCTGTAAGTTAACTGCCCAGTCATAGCTTTCATCTAACCATGTCTCGGTTATTCCCACTATGTCATAGTTACCTGTAGATATTTCTGCTTCCAGTTCATCCATCTTGTTTGTCAGGCTCCTGGCATTTGCTAGCATGCAGTTTACACGATTTTGTTTTGTTCCAATCTTCTCCCTGTGGATTGTATTAGAAATTTTCTTACCTCCCTTCCAAGTATCTTGTCTTGGAACTTCTTTGTCGCACTTCATATCTTTCATTAGTATGTTCTCTGGTTGCATGTTCGTGTCCGGCGTTTTTCTTCCCATCCCCTCTTCTTCTAGTTTAACGCCCTCCTGATGAGTGTTGCGAGTCTCCTGGCGAATGTGTGTTTCCCGGGTTTGTTGAGGTGTAGTCCGTCTCTGGCAAGGAGTCCGTCATAGAGGTAATTCACACCGTGGTCCAGGAATCCAAATCCTTGTTGTCTGCACCATCGTCTCAGCCAGTTGTTCACATCAAGGATCCTGTTCCATCTCCTGACGCCATGCCCGTCTACTGGAAGGATAGAAGAAAAAACTACCTGCGCATCCAGTTCTTTTACTTTCTTCCCCAATGCTTCAAAGTCCTTGCAGATTGTCGGTAGGTCCTTCTTTGCCGTGTCATTGGTGCCAACATGTATCAGAAGAAATGGGTGGTGCTGACAAAAGTCAGCATGGTGGCTCAGTGGTTAGGACTGCAGCCTTGCACCTCTGAGGTCTTGGGTTCATACCCCTTTAAGCACAACATCTGTAATGAGTTTGTATGTTCTCACCGTGTTTGCGTGGGTTTCCTTCCACACTACAAAGACATACTGATAGGGAATTTAGATTGCAAGCTCATCAGTGATAAAAATGTAATGCGCTGTGGAATTAATGGCGCTATATAAGCAAGTTACATGGAAACAACAAATGGAATTTGTTCCTTCTTCCTTAACACAAGTAAGAAAATGTGGGAATACCTAGCACATTCTCGCATGCACAATAATAAAACCAATAAAACATTGATATTGACAATTATGGCAGTAAATAGACTGCTGCACTTCAGCAAGCATTTTGGCTCATTTGTTCTGCTGATCAATGAGAGTCCTAGGAACTGGATCCCCACAAACCACAAATTGATAAATTAATATAAAAGTAGTCATTAATATAATACACAATGTCACTGCTTTAATGGTGAAACCCCACCGTGATTTTTAGTACATTTGTTGCAAGTTATGTCTGCCATACAACAACATCACTAATGTCTGAAGAAGAAGGAGATACACTATGAACACTTTTATATCAAACATTTGCTTGACATTTTATTACCTCTACATAGTGTAATAAAAGTGTACCAGCAAAGTCAGATGGAATTTGTAAAAACAAGGGATCAGTAAGTGGAGTAATGTAAAGTGGTATCTTGATGCCAAAGTATAATAATGATAATACTGAAAAAAAAAATCTAATTTCAACCCTTTTTGTGAACGGCAATGTCCTGTCTTCACCAGTATATTGTGGACATGATTTTATCCTTTAATCTTCTTCACTGCTACGGGAGTTGGAATGACTGTAATAATATTTCACAACTTCTAAATTGCTACCCTATATAGAAGGTCTTACATACTTTAATACATTAGATGGATTCTAGAAAATAGCAGGGGATAAGAACTGGAAATGCTACTGCAGAAAAAACACTGAATTGTCAGGGGAATGGAAGCTAAAACATAATCGAGAACAAATACAGATGGCTAAAATAATATTACTAGATTCATCACATTAGAACTAATCTAGTGGGAGCAAAAGAAGTGTATGTTTAAATACAGATTTATTAATCCTTTCTACTTTTCAGACAGCATAACTTAAAATAGACAATCTTAAAATGTGGCAAATGTATTAAATTAATTCATGCTAGGTGATACATTTAGTGAAACTATTGGTTGTCGTATTTTAAGCCGATATATCACACAACAATGTTTGTGCAATTTGCACCCATCGTAAAATTTCATATCAAGCCACTTTCTGATAAGACATATAACTAAACATAAAGGGCTCAACTACATGGGGGACAAGGCAAGAAACAGTGTTTAAATCTCTCTATACATGTATTGCAATGCATGTGTGTTAGTTTTTTATGCGGCTTTCACTAGAATTCTGTCAGATTTATTTTAGTAAATTTGACCCATTGTGGAAAATAGCATAAAGATCCATGCGAATATCCCAAAATATATGGATGAGAGTTATTCCACCGAATAGACTAGCTTCATTCTGCAAAGGAATTCAATACAAATTACACTATGTATATAGATTATCAATTCATTTTCTGAGCCATGTTTAGAAATGTGAATATTATATTAAAGGGGTTGTCCACGACTAGGACAACCTCTTCTTGATCTAAAAGTTTGGCCCCGATAAAATAAAAAAGCCTATACTCTCCTCCCATGCTGGCGCCATTCCAGCGGTGTCGGCACTCGCAGTCCCAGGGTTACCGTGCTGTTGTTGTGACACGTGGTGTTCGGCACCCAATCAGCACTGGCATCACTGTCCCTGCATTCGGACATTTTGAATAAGAGGAGGAAGTCAGGGCTGCTGCTGATCTCTTACTTCCTCTTCATGTTCAAAACGTCTGAAGGAAGGGACAGTGATGCCAGTGCTGATTGAGCGCCGGGCTCATGTGTCATACAACTGCACGAAAGCCCCAGGAATGCTAGTGCCGAAACCGCTGGAACAATCCGGCACGGGGGGGTCAGTATAAGGTTTTATATATTTTAGTGGACTACCCCTTTAAGCTCTTCTCATAATGTGAATTGAATATAGCCATACATGTTGGGTGCTGGTGTATAGATTGGGCTCATGAGTTAAACCTAATTCATACACAGAAGGTGTCATATTAGGGACCCTCTTCTATCAACCCATGCCCTCCATCGTAGACAGTGCGTTGTCGTGAGTCTAACAAAGGCCACCGTGTATGCCATCTTTTGTATGAATATCATAGATTGCTAAAATGACAATATATAGCAATGAAGAAGCATTAGATTATAATATACTCTCAATCAAACAGCCATAAGTTCAAGTCCAATTAGGAGGGTTAAAACAATGAAAAAATCTATTAAACAATTTTTTTTTAAAGTAAAATAGCACCTTCCTGAAGGGGCTATTTTCTGTCTATTTGGTTTTCGATTTTTCCTCCCCTTTTTTCCAGAGCCATAACGGTTTTATTTTTCTGTCCACATAGCCATATGAGGGCTTGTTTTTAGAGGGAACGAGTTGTACTTTTCAATGACACCATTTATTTTATCAAGTGATGCACTCAAAAGCAGGAAAAAAATTCCAAGCGCGTTGAAATTGCAAAAAAAAGTACAATTCCATCATTTTTTTTTTATATATACCATGTTCACTATACAGGAAAACAGACATCCCAATATGATTCTGCAGGTCAGTATGATTAGGCAGTTACCAAACATGAATAGGTTTTTTTACTTAAGTGTTGAAAAAAATTCATAAATTTTGTTTTTGATTTTCAGGATATGGGGCTTATTTTTGCACCCTTAGCTGACATTTTTACTGATACTATTTTGGAATAGATACGATGTTTTGATTGCCTCTTATCGCATTTTATTGCAATGTTACGGCAGCCAAAAAAAACATAATTTTGGTGTTTTGATTTCTTTCTCGTTATGTCGTTTACTGATCAGATTAATGTATTTTATATTTTGATAGATCAGACTTTTACAAACGCAGCGATACCAAATATGTGTATTTTTTTATTGTTTTATTTTTAACGGGGCAAATGAAAGGTGAATTGAACTTTTGTATTTTTTTTCATATTTTTGAAAACATTTTTCTTTCACTTTTTACTGTATTTATTAGTCACAGGAGTATCGTAATGACAGGCACGGGGGTCTTCAGCAGACCCCCGGCTGTCATGAAACCTATCGGCTTCGGTTTACAATAATGGAGCAGAATTGGCTCTAAAGAGTCTATATATTTGAACCACTAACTGGTACCTGAACAAAGACAATAGGACCTCTAAGTGGAAGGTCTGCATCCACTCACTGTTACTATGTTCGATGAGTCCGCAATCCACTAGTGTGTCTGATGTCAGGAGAAATCATGCAAATGCAGTGGTAGCAGTGGCGGTACCAGTGTCGGTACCAGTGTCGGTGCTCGCATGCAGGGAGCCCCGGCCGGCGGCTTTCCTGCAGCTGAGCAGACCATGTGTGGATGGAGCACCAATGGTGTGTCATGTCATAGACACAAGGACGGAAGCCTGTCACATCCAGTCCAATCCCTTATGTGTTTCGGAGGCTCTCTAGCCTCCTTCATCAGAGGGTACAATTCTGCTCCATTATTGTGTTATAGCAGAAGATGAGGTCCCTCAAGTTCAAAGACCCCATCTATGCTATATAAGTCTGACAGTTACTTTAGGTCAAAACAACAACAGCTGAATGTTCCTTCCTTGTATCAATAACGTGTCCTTGCTAGAAGATAACGTGTCCTTTCTAGTCAGATACGCCTAATTAAATGTTTCAAGGCATCAAGAGAACAGAAACTAGTTTTCTTATTGCTTGCATAGTTAAATTGTATAATCGAACCATATATGGTAAATCCGTTTCCTGCCTCCAGGGTGCATATAAACCCTATGATTTGTAATAAAGTTAGAGCTTGTTTGACACATACATCCTGTCCTGTGTCTCATTCTCTCCGGTATTGTATTCCAAGGATAGAAGACCCAGAAAGCAGTGACGTCAGCTGGCGCCCGAACAGGGACCTTGAGTTAATCTACCCAGGGGTGCTTGACCGGTCCGAGACGTGGGACGAGTGAAGCTCTCTGCTGGTGATATATACAGCGCTGAGGTAAGAATAACTGTTATATTCTACCTAAATTATATCACTACATAGAAGAGACTCCCTCACCCCCGAGCGGTCGGCTCCCAGGTAATTCACAGATTGTTGTCTGGCTCAGGTCCCTTTGAACCAGTAGAATCCCCTCAGCTAAATTGTCAGTCCTGCCTTCTATCCTTTGGAGAACTTAAGAATGACAGTATGGATCCGATGATTGTGTTGTGGGTATGTCTCGGGATCGGTGTTTTTGGTCTGTTTTTCTGGCTGGCGTATAAGTCCTGGAAGGCTAGTAGTGGTGTGGTTCAGAAACCTTTGTGGCCCATTGTCTAAGTGACCATAGTCTAAGTGACTGAGGAGTCTACTCTAAGTGAGGAGAACCAAAAGAAATGCAAGTCCTTCTTTAACTCCTATCATGGATGGCTAAAAGATAAGGGTCTGCTGAAGACAGTGGATGAATGGATGAATGCATGCGCTCATTTTGAAGGAAAGATTGAAAAATTAGGAGACAGATGTTACAGACTGACAAAAACCGGAATGACAGATTTTCCTCCCTGTCCGCTCCCAACGTCACCCCCACCCCAGTATCAGAATTCCCAGGAACCTAACTGCTGGGTTTGACCCAGATATGGACAGCAGAACCCCTTGACAGTAGACATCTGTGTGGCATGTGGAGGACCGAGACCCCACCCAGCTAGTCTATTTCCAATGAGAACGGTAGTTGTGCAAGAAGCACCAGGAGCAGCAGGAGCAGCAGCAGGGGGGGGTGCAGGGGTTCCAGGTCAGGAAGCTCGCACAATGTTAATGTATAGACCATGGAGTCCTTCAGAGCAGTTGGCGTTGATCTCCCAGCTGCCAGATCCGTCCCAGTCCCCTATGGGTTTTGCCAGAATGATAAGAACCATACAGGATACGTACAATGCAACTAGGTGGGATCTACAGGGGGTAACATAGTGAAAATTGGCAGATGAAGCCCGCTATGATAGGTTGATAGATGAGACAAAAAAACAGTATGCCAATAGGACTGGACCCGTAGATGCAGAATCTAATGATGCAGCAGCTGGAGTCCTATTCGCCGCAGCATTGGTAAAGGCATGCAAAGACAGACAAGCAGAGAGGCAGGTTACACTAGAAGACCGGGTTCAAGGTAAGGAAGAAGACCCCAAAGATTACTTTTGGGCATTAAGGAGAACTTGGTCAGAAATGGGATTTATTCCCGAAAATAAGACTAGTGAGAGAATGTGATGAAAGCCGGCCGGTGGGTGCAGCTCTCTGGCGCCCCTTTACCTCTCAGGTCAGTCAAGGTACTGCACCTAGAGAAAGTAGTGCCAGGTAGCTGCAACCAGCGCAGGGAACACGGTAGAGTGTTATCCCTTCAACGTCACTAAACCGTAACGTCACTACACAGCACAACTCGCTAGCGCCCTCTTAGCCTCAGGTCAGTCAAGGAACTGCACCTAGGATAAGCGGTCGCCAGAGAGACTATCCTGTAACCTACTGGGTATCGGGGCCCTCTGTAGTTAGGGCGGTATATATATCTTCCTTGGCCGTGCCAGGAGTATATATATCTGAACCTCCGACCGTCACTACCAGCCTTCCCCAATCCCCAGTTGGTATGCTGCCACCAGTCCCTATTTTAGATATACGCCCAGTCCGTGAATGGGCCTATATCGGGTCAGGAACCAACCCTGGGTAGCGTTTTTGGCTTGAGCCGAGCTCACACGGACGTGCATTCGTTATGCAGAATAAAAGGCAGGCCCACAATTACTTGAGGTAATTGATTATAATAATACACTAGATACACGATATACAACTAAATATACACAGGTATAAGGTCAGGCTAAACTATACAACAATGGAATACAACACACAGAATCACCACAGCATATCAGTTACCGGTTTCTTGATTTTCTTGTGACGCAGAGAGAGGATTCTGCGGTCGCAGGCACGGTTCTTTGTTACAGGCTGAGGCCTACCACCGCATGGTCAAACTGCTCCTCCCCTTGGTGGCCTCAGCTGGTGCTCAGATGTTCAGCACCCCACTCTTGGGTCAAGACTGACTTATCTCTTGTCTGTCCTGCTATCTTACCTGCCCCGTCCCGCCCACTGCTGGTGAGGTCAGCTGGCTCAGTCTCCACCCTCAGGTCTAACTTCGATCAGAAGCCCAAATTCTAAGGAACCCAATACTATTCATGTTTCTATATCTTATGCCTCCATGCTTGTGACAGACAAAGAAACTAGTCCTATGGGACAAATGGTCAGTTACAGGTGGACGAAGCACCCCCCCCCTGCTGGCTGTGTTTCCTCTCGAAGTCTTTGAAGCTCCTAGCATTCAAGTGTTAAGTAGGCCCTGGGGCTTCTTATCTCACAGGAGCCTGGATGGGGGAAACTATCTAGTTGACGTTTTAACAGAAGGTCCCAAGGGTGGGGGCTGCTGAAGTGTGGCCATCCCTGGATATGATTTATCATTACCAAGATGGCGGCTACGGGTTCATCACACCTCCCCCTATACGAGGGCGCGAGGGGTAGCACATTCCTGTGTTCCCCCGTGTGTCCTTCTGCACCCTCCCCTTGCCGGGATAACCCGTCAGCGTTACCGTGGTCACGGCCTCTTCTGTGGCGAATGGAGAAGTGGTACTGCTGGAGAGCGAGGCTCCAGCGTAGCAACCTGCCATTCGACCCAGAGACCGTGTGTAACCAGCTGAGGGGGTTGTGGTCCGTTTCCACGGTGAAATGGCTCCCGTACAAGTAGGGCTGCAGACGCTGCAGGGCCCATACAATTGCCAGGCATTCTTTTTCCACCGTGGAGTAAGCCACCTCCCGGGGCAGTAGCTTCCTGCTCAGGTACAAGACAGGATGTTCCTGGCCTGTCGTGTTGACCTGACTTAGCACAGCACCGAGGCCAAAGTCACTGGCGTCGGTCTGTACCACAAACGGCCGGTCGAAGTCGGCAGCTTGCAGTACAGGGGAGCTACTTAGGGCGGCCTTGAGTGCCCCGAAAGCTGTCTCGCAGGCGACTGTCCAGTCGACTGCGACGGGCAGCTTCTTCTTGGTGAGGTCCGTCAGGGGCTTGGCCAGGGTGCTATAGTGTGGGACGAACCTCCTATAGTACCCGGCGGTCCCCAAGAAGGACATCACCTGCTTTTTGGTCCTAGGAGTGGGCCAGGATGCGATGGCATCCACTTTCCCAGGTTCTGGCTTCAGAACCCCCCCCCGCCTACCCGGTGACCCAGGTAGAGGACCTCACTCATGCCCAGCTGGCACTTTTCCGGCTTGATGGTCAAGCCTGCCCGGTGGATCCGTCCGAGCACCTGCCGCAGGTGCTCTAGGTGATCCTCCCAAGTGGGACTGAAGACTGCAATATCGTCCAAGTACGCAGCCGCGTACCCTTCAAGTCCCTCAAGCAGCGTATTGACCATCCGCTGAAAAGTGGCAGGGGCATTCTTCATGCCGAATGGCATCACTGTGGACTCGTACAGTCCAAAAGGGGTGATAAAGGCAGAGCGTTCCCTTGCCGCGGGGGTCAGAGGAATCTGCCAGTACCCCCGGCTCAGATCCATGATGGTCAGGTACTTAGCCCCGGCCATCCGATCGAGCAGGTCATCGATGCGTGGTATGGGGAACGCATCGGTGGCCGTTACAGCGTTGAGCCCCCGGTAGTCCACGCAGAACCGTGTAGTTCGGTCCTTTTTTGGAACGAGGACTACAGGCGAGGCCCACGCGCTGCTGGATGCCTGGATCACCCCCAGCTTCAGCATCTCGTCTATCTCTTGGCGCATGTTTCCCTGCACCTCGAAAGAGACCCGATATGCTGAACGCCGGATCGGCGGGTGATCGCCAGTGTCCACGTCGTGGACAGCCATTTCAGTCCTTCCGGGCAGGCTGCTGAACAGCCCCCGGAAGGGGTGCAGGGTGGTCCCCAGCTGCGACCGTTGGTCCTCCGTGAGCTGGTGGCCAACCCCCACATCCTCGATGGACCCACCCGCCTTGGCTTGGGTGAGCAGATCCAGGAGGGTTTCTACCTCTCCTTCCTCGGGAAGGTTGCACACTGGGTGGACAGTCGCTTCCCGCTCATGATGAGCCTTCATCATGTTCACGTGGAAGGCCTTCCTCCTTCCACGGGCGTGATCCAGGGTGACCAGATAGGTGACGGCGTTGAGTTTCTGGTGCACGAAGTAGGGACCTTCCCAGGCTGCCTGAAGCTTGTTCTGTGGTACGGGGACCAGTACCCACACCTTTTGACCCACCTGGTAGGTCCTCTCACAAGCATTCTGGTGGTACCACCGCTTCTGGTCGGCCTGGGCCTGGGCCATATTGTCCTGCACCAGCTTTGCCAAGGCCATCATCCTGTCCCGGTGGCGCACGACATACTCGATGACCGACACTTCGGGGGTGGCCAAATCCCCTTCCCATGCTTCCTTCACCAGAGCCAGGGGGCCCCGTACCCGTCGCCCATACAGGAGCTCAAAGGGGGAGAACCCCGTTGAGGCCTGCAGAACCTCCCGGTAAGCAAATAGGAGGTGTGGGAGGTAACGCTCCCAGTCTCTCCCGTGGGAGTCGACCAACATCTTAAGCATCTGCTTTAAGGTGCCATTGAACCGCTCACACAGGCCATTAGTCTGTGGGTGATACGGGCTGGCCACCAGATGTTGCACCTGCATTTGCTTACAGAGGGACTCCATCAGCCGCGACATGAACTGGGTCCCTCGGTCGGTGAGCATTTCCTGGGGGAAACCCACTCTGGAGAAGATCTCCAGTAAGGCGGTAGCCACCTTGTCGGCCCGAATGGACGACAAAGCTACCGCTTCCGGGTACCGGGTGGCATAGTCCACTACCGTGAGTATGAAGCATTTCCCGGAGTGGCTGGGTGTGGACAGAGGTCCAATAAGATCCACAGCGACCCTCGAGAAAGGCTCTTCGATGATTGGCAGAGTTACCAGTGGGGCTTTGGGGAGCGGCCCCGCCTTCCCCACCCTCTGACAGGTGTCACACGAACGAAAGTAGGCACCCACCGCGGCTCCCATCCCAGGCCAGTAGAAATGCTGAGCTATCCTGGCCTTGGTTTTAGCGATCCCTAGGTGTCCGGCCATCGAAATCTCGTGTGCGATCCGCAACAATTCCGCCCTGAACGGATAGGGTACCACTAACTGTCGGTCCCTGGGCTACGCCTCTGGTGAACCCTGCTGGACCGTTACCCGGTACAGCCGTCCCTGGTCCCAGACCACACGCTCACAGTCTGACTCCATGGGAGGCTGTGCCGCCTGTTCCTTGAGAGCTTTCAGGCTGTCGTCTGCTTCCAACGCAGCCTGAAATTCCTGACTTGATGTGGCCAGAATCGACGAAACTGCCACATCCTCCGTCAGCCCCTCCGGGCATGTCACCTGGCCGCTGTCTGACCCGGCAGACACTTGGTCAGAAGTGGGGAAGCCGTCGGACCTCTGCAAGGCTCCTTGGGCTCCGGCGCTCCCACTCCTGGTGACAGCGGCTATGACCGCTGTGACCGTGGGTAGTGCCCGCTTCCCCTCTGTTTCTGACCAAGCCGCCCGATCAGGCAGGCTTCCTAGGCCTTTGAACATCTCGGATGTGGGGAACTCCTGCCCTGGGGTCTTACCTGGCGGCTCCTCTCTTGGGACACCCCCACCCCCCATGGCCTGTTCCTCCCCCTGCGGTGGGCCTATACTCAGCAGCCTAGATACCCCTGGGAGCCCTACACTGCTGGTAGCTGCCCCCCTCTCCATCCCTGAGCTTCCCTCTACAGAATCCTGCCCGCCCCCTCCCTCACCGGAGGACAAGAGGTCACAGCACGCCGGCTGAGCACCTCTGCGGGCATCCCTACACTCCCCACCTGCTTTCACTAACCCTGTTTGTGTTGTGTCTGTGCAGGTGTTACCCTCAGGTTTCACTCCCTCCTCCTCAGCAGGACACACACTACATACAACATGGTTGGCATTAGCAGCAGACAAATCAATACACTCTTGGGGGGCCGAACTTGGGGGTTCAGAGGGTACATACTGCGATACTAGACGCCCCAAGTCGGTCCCTAATAAAACATTTGCGGGAATATTTGGCGTTACTCCCACCTCCCGCATCCCCCTCCCGGCACCCCAGTCCAAATACACCATGGCAACGGGAAGTGCCGGCTCCACGCCTCCAACCCCGGAGACGGAAAGAGTCTTTCCTGGTACCAAGTCCTGGGGGACACCACCTCAGGCCGTACCAGTGTTCGTTCAGCGCCAGTGTCCCGCAGTCCCATGACCGCAGAACGGCCTATGGTGACGGGTTGGATGTTGTCCAGGGACCTACCACCACCCCCTCCCACACACAAAACATTGGGCGCTCTCTGGGACTGGGATGGGGTCTTTTGGCGCTGGGGACACTCAGCCCTAAAGTGTCCTGGTTTGTTGCATAGATGACAACGTCTTACGTCTGGTCCTTGCCTGGAGAGGGCAACAGGGGGATACACCCCTTGTGTTCTAGGGGCCGGGGAAACAGGGGCATGATTGGGCTTAGCCCCTCTCCAGGTGCTGCTGGCAGACTTCTTCAGCTCAGGTGCCCTGTTATTGGCATACTCGTCTGCCAGGGCGGCTGTAGCAGAAGCCCCTGTTGGTTTTCGGTCACGGAGGAACTGTTGGAGGTCCTCTGGGCAGTTCCACAAGAACTGCTCTGTGACGAACAGTTCCTGGACCTCCTGGCGGGTAGTAAGCACTAGACCAGAGGTCCAGTGCTCTGCGGCTCTCAACAGCGCCCGCATATGATCGGTCCAGGTGTCCTTGGGGCCACGCAGCAGGCTCCGGAACTTCTGGCGGTACGACTCGGGAGTGAGGTTGTACTGCCGGATCAGGGCCCGCTTGATGCAGTCGTAGTTCTGTACCTCCCCGGCAGGTAAGTCCCCCAAGGCATCCAGGGACTTACCCCTCAAACGGGGGGTCAGGTATCTGGCCCACTGATCCCGGGCCAGATGGTGCTGAAGACAGGTCCGTTCAAATGCCACCAGAAAGGAGTCCAGGTTCCCATCCTTCTCCAGTAGAGTGAAGTCCTCAGCTCGGACTTTGGACGACTTGGTCTCCTGATGGGATGGTTGCTCTAGCGGAAGCCCCCGCTGGGCCAGGTCCAGTCGGTGCTGGCGCTCCGCAGCTTGCTCTGCACGCTCCGCAGCCTCCCGGCGCTCTGCAGCTTCACGCTCCGCAGCCTCCCGGCGCTCTGCAGCTTCACGCTCCGCAGCCCGCTCTGCACGCTCCTCCTCCGCTGCCTTGCGCTCCTCCTCCGCTGCCTTCTCTAATGCTGCCAGGAGGGTTTTGTAGACGGCATCGCCATGAGACTGGAGACTTGCCATAGCCGCTTGTAAAAGGGCTTGTGATCTGGACAGGCTGGGCTGGGTAGGTGGTGGGCAGCCAACTGCGGGACCGTATACTGGGGACTGGCTCCCTGAGGTGCCCGGGCTGGACTCCTCCTCGCCATGAGTAACAATGTCCTCCCCTCCTGCCACACGGACCGTAGCATTAGCCTCCTGCAGGGTCTTGCTCCTGGTGCCGTCTGCCATCTTGGTAACCGACACCGCTGCAACCCTGAGTTTGCACACACCTTGTTATACTTTTAGCCTGACCGTCTAACGTTGGGCTGACCTTAAGACTCCAGCAGTGGAAGTTACCACTGGCAGTCTTTAGTGCCTGGGAGTAGGGGTCCCACAACACTATTATTCTGCAATCCCACCGCTCTGCCACCAATGTGATGAAAGCCGGCCGGTGGGTGCAGCTCTCTGGTGCCCCTTTACCTCTCAGGTCAGTCAAGGTACTGCACCTAGAGAAAGTAGTGCCAGGTAGCTGCAACCAGCGCAGGGAACACGGTAGAGTGTTATCCCTTCAACGTCACTAAACCGTAACGTCACTACACAGCACAACTCGCTAGCGCCCTCTTAGCCTCAGGTCAGTCAAGGAACTGCACCTAGGATAAGCGGTTGCCAGAGAGACTGTCCTGTAACCTACTGGGTATCGGGGCCCTCTGTAGTGAGGGCGGTATATATATCTTCCTTGGCCGTGCCAGGAGTATATATATCTGAACCTCCGACCGTCACTACCAGCCTTCCCCAATCCCCAGTTGGTATGCTGCCACCAGTCCCTATTTTAGATATACGCCCAGTCCGTGAATGGGCCTATATCGGGTCAGGAACCAACCCTGGGTAGCGTTTTTGGCTTGAGCCGAGCTCACACGGACGTGCGTTCGTTATGCAGAATAAAAGGCAGGCCCACAATTACTTGAGGTAATTGATTATAATAATACACTAGATACACGATATACAACTAAATATACACAGGTATAAGGTCAGGCTAAACTATACAACAATGGAATACAACACACAGAATCACCACAGCATATCAGTTACCGGTTTCTTGATTTTCTTGTGACGCAGGGAGAGGATTCTGCGGTCGCAGGCACGGTTCTTTGTTACAGGCTGAGGCCTACCACCGCATGGTCAAACTGCTCCTCCCCTTGGTGGCCTCAGCTGGTGCTCAGATGTTCAGCACCCCACTCATGGGTCAAGACTGACTTATCTCTTGTCTGTCCTGCTATCTTACCTGCCCCGTCCCGCCCACTGCTGGTGAGGTCAGCTGGCTCAGTCTCCACCCTCAGGTCTAACTTCGATCAGAAGCCCAAATTCTAAGGAACCCAATAACTTCTTCTGGGATGGTCTCAGGATACCCCCAGGGGTTCTCATGGATTCGGGCCGCCGTAACCGACCTTTTGATATCAATTATGATACCATACGGTCCTCAGGAATGGCTCAGCGCTATATCTTGGCTTCCAGAGCACGTACCAACGTCTACCGCGGAGGCTTGTGTGCGCAATGGCTCCGGGACGCCGTGATATTTTTTTATTGGCCCATCCCACGCAACATGCGTGTACTATTCATGTTTCTATATCTTATGCCTCCATGCTTGTGACAGACAAAGAAACTAGTCCTATGGGACAAATGGTCAGTTACAGGTGGACGAAGCACCCCCCCCCTGCTGGCTGTGTTTCCTCTCGAAGTCTTTGAAGCTCCTAGCATTCAAGTGTTAAGTAGGCCCTGGGGCTTCTTATCTCACAGGAGCCTGGATGGGGGAAACTATCTAGTTGACGTTTTAACAGAAGGTCCCAAGGGTGGGGGCTGCTGAAGTGTGGCCATCCCTGGATATGATTTATCATTACCAAGATGGCGGCTACGGGTTCATCACAAGAGGGTATTAGCAAGTGCTTTCATGAATGGACTAAAGAAGGAGATTGCAGAGAAGGTAAAAGCAAGTAGACCAGACTGGAGATCAGTGAAAGCAGAGGATTTGGCTAGAATAGCCCAGGGGGCACAGCATGACATAGCGCAGGCAAAGAGAGCTGCCAGAGTACACTTAGTAGAGACTACCCCTAGAAACAACAGAGGCAAAGGACGGACTGCAGGAGGACAGAAATTATGTCACTAGATATTGCCAGCATAGAAGAGACAAATGAGTTTCCCCCGATATTGGAGCATGCTGTGCCACATGATTTTTGGGCCTCAGACAAAACAGATGTTGGTAGGTTAAGAGTTCAACCAGTAATGGTAAAATTAAAACCAGGAGCAATCTTACCTCAACAGAGGCAGTATCCCCTTAGCTCGGCTCAGGAGAATGCCATAGCCCAGCAAGTCCAAAAATTACTACACAGGGGAGTCCTAGTAAAAACCCAGTCCCCTTGTAACACTCCCCTGTTCCCAGTAAAGAAAAAGAGCGTGCCAGGACAACCAGCCGCATATAGAATGGTCCATGACCTTCGGTTGGTTAACAAAGCCACAGAACTTCTAACACCAGTTGAACCCAACCCACATACTCTTCTGTCACAGATACCTTCTAACTCTCTTTGCTTTTCAGTGGTCGATTTGGCAAATACATTTTTCAGTGTACCATTACATCCTGACTGCCAGTACTTGTTTGCTTTCACATTCCAGGGTAGTCAATATACATGGACAGTGTTGCCACAGGGTGCCCAGAATTCACCCACAATGTACACTGCAAGTCTGCAGGAAATACTGGAGGGATGGTCTGAACCACATATCGTTGTTTTGCAATATGTCGATGACCTGCTCATTTGAGCCCCTTCTAGGAAACAATGCCATAGTGCAACTATATCGCTTATGTTGTTTCTCTATCAGGCTGGCTGCAAGGCATCGAAAGATAAGCTTCAGTTTTGTAAATCTTCAGTCACCTTTTTGGGACATTGCATTACACCAGGAGCTCGTCATTTAACAAATGCACGCAAACAAGCAGTACAGGCATTCACCGTCCCTAACAATGTTGCAGCCCTCAAAACTTTTCTTGGACTGGTCTCCTATTGCAGACAGTGGATTCATGCCGTCTCTATTTTGATGCAGCCCCTCTATGACTGTCTTACTCCAACACCTTTTGTACTAACACCAGAGGCAATAGACTGTTTTTATTCTCTCAAAAACCATATTTTGGCCGCTCCAGCTTTGGGTACCCCTAATTATGAGCTCCCATTTACTCTGTACCTTCATGAACAAGCTGGACATGCAGCAGGAGTTTTAACTCAAACACACAGTGATAATCAGAGACCTGTTGCCTATTTTAGTGGCAGATTAGATGCGGTAGCCAGAGGTGCACCATCCTGCGTACGTGCTCTGCATGCTGTTGGACTATTACTCCATAAATCCGCAGACATTGTTCTTGACCACCCGCTCACTGTGCTAACACCTCATGATGTCTACACTATATTGAACCAAGTGCAACCCGCTCACCTCTCAGCAGCACGTCATCTCAGGTTACAATGTGCACTGTTAATGCCTCCCAATGTTTCTTTACAGAGGTGTACTACTTTGAACCCAGCAACTTTGTTACCTCTCTCGGATCTAAAGGAGTGGTCAGGTACTGTGCTTTTTAAGGAAGATCCAAGAGAGGAAGTTCCTCATGACTGTGTACAAATGATGGCACAAGAAACGGCAGGTTTACCTACTGTATTTGAACATGAATTAGAAAATGCAGATTTTGAATTTTTTGTAGATGGATCCCGTCATCAGGACAATTCAGGTACTTTTCATACTGGATATGCAGTTGTCTCCCTCAATGCAGTAATCAAGGCAGAACCAAAGCTCCCACACCAATCGGCTCAAGAGGCCGAACTTAGGGCCCTAACCGAGGCCTGTAAACTAGCAGAAGGTAGTATTGTTAACATTTACACGGATTCTAGGTACGCATTCGGTATAGCGCATGATTTTGGTCCCATATGGAAGTCAAGAGGTTTCCTGACGGCAGCAGGACACCCCATTAAGAATGCTGATGCAGTCCAGCTGTTAATTGATGCACTACAACTACCCAAAAAAGTAGCCGTCATAAAGGTAAGAGCACATACCAGACGCACCGACGAGGTGAGTAGAGGAAACACGATGGCAGATGCAGCGGCAAAAACAGCAGCCTGTAAGCTGCAACAAGGGCCAACAGTACGTCAGTTAAGTGCCCCTAAAAACCCCTTTGTGTCGGAGGACATCTTATCCCAAATGCAGGCTCAGGCTCAAAAGGAGGAGGTTGATAAGTGGTTAAAGGAAGGTGCATGCCTGAATGAAGCAAATGGGGTATGGGGGAAAGGGACACGACAATGCCTTCCAAGGGCACTGTACCCAGCGGCTGCCCAGATACTACATGGGCCGACACACCAATCTAAAACGGCTGTGTTGAGTGTGATGCAGAAACATTGGGTGGCACCAGGATTCTCCACCTGTATAGAAAGCCTGATACAAGGGTGCATGATATGTGCTACACATAATCAGGGTAGAGTAGTTAAAACACCACCCAAACACCCCCCTGACCCCTCTATCCATTCCAGAGACTGCAAATTGATTATATTCAGCTGCCAAAGTCAGGATCATGGGAATATGTGTTGGTCTGTATTGATTTGTTCTCAGGATGGCCAGAGGCTTTCCCGATTGCCAAAGCCACGGCTGCGGAAACCGCAAAGAAACTGCTTGCGGAGGTGGTCTGCAGGTATGGGGTACCAGAGGTAATTGAGAGTGACAGATGTACACACTTCACAGGTGAAATAATGAATGAAGTCATGTCAGCTCTAGGAATTCAACGAGCATTCCACACCCCATATCACCCGCAAAGTAGTGGTAAAGTGGAAAGACTGAATGGGACATTGAAATTAAAAATTCAGAAAGCCATGGCTGAGACAGGAAAACCATGGCCGGATTGTTTACCGCTTGCTCTGTTTTCAGCAAGATATACGCCCAATAAAAAGACTGGACTCTCTCCATATGAGATATTGTTTGGCAACGTACCCAGCCTAGGGTGTTTCTATCCGCAAGCATTAGAAATGAACAACCATGTGCTAAGTTCCTACGTGAGGGCTTTACACAAAAAGATTAAGCAAATACATGATAATGTCTTCAGTTTTCTTCCAGATCCAGATCAAGACTCTAGCAGCCATACGCTGCAACCTGGAGACTGGGTGGTTATAAAAAGACACGTGAGGAAAAGCCTAGATCCACGGTTTGACGGACCCTTTCAAGTTCTGCTGACCACAAGTACAGCCGTTAAGCTAGAGGGAAAAGAGACCTGGATCCACACATCACATTGCAAAAAGATACTAGGAGAACCAGCGGACAAAGAATGATGACATTGTTTTTACTTACCTGCATACTTACAACCACAGGTGCATGGACTACGTTGGGCACTACAGATGGAGGCGACAATAGATTCATTAAACACCATCTTGCTCTAATCTATGGACTAAAGGAGCAAAACCAGACTATTGCTAATTGTTGGATATGTACACATGCCCCTGTGACATCCACTAGCATACCCTTTCTCGCTGTTCCAGTCTCATGGGAAGAGATAAACTTTTGGGTGAACTGTTCAGATACTTGGGCCAATAATGCCACACAGAGATTGTGGAATACCACTGTTGGGATTCCCTTAGTAGGATGGACAAAATTTCCGTGGTGTCAAGGGAACCTGACGGGTCAAATAATTCCCAGGTTGTATATAGCATTTAAAGGAGGGGAGTGGGTACCTCATAACAAAACAAAAATTACTGATCTAGGGAAAATACCTGAACAAGGATTAAAAATAAGTTTTAATGCCACTTCAGGAAGCAGTGATGCTTTTAAACCTTCCCTGTTGGAAAGATATCTACACACTTCTAATTGGGTGAATAATGTCTATTTTAAAAATGGAACAAATGATACCTGTGCCAACATACCTGGCAATCTATAGTGTAACGAAAGCTATTTTTCAGGTTTTGCTAATGTGTCTTGCGGTTTATTTGGTTTTTAAGCTTTTTCTAATGTGTATTCAGCGTTGTACTAAAAGAAAATATAGAAATTCATATTGATAAATGAAGGAACAAAAGGACGGAATGTTATAGCAGAAGATGAGGTCCCTCAAGTTCAAAGACCCCATCTATGCTATATAAGTCTGACAGTTACTTTAGGTCAAAACAACAACAGCTGAATGTTCCTTCCTTGTATCAATAACGTGTCCTTGCTAGAAGATAACGTGTCCTTCCTAGTCAGATACGCCTAATTAAATGTTTCAAGGCATAAGCATCAAGAGAACAGAAACTAGTTTTCTTATTGCTTGCATAGTTAAATTGTATAATCGAACCATATATGGTAAATCCGTTTCCTGCCTCCAGGGTGCATATAAACCCTATGCTTTGTAATAAAGTTAGAGCTAGACAGGATGACACATACATCCTGTCCTGTGTCTCATTCTCTCCGATATCATAATCCAAGGATAGAAGACCCAGAAAGCAGTGACGTCAATTGTAAACCTCAATGGTTAGAATAATATTTTTTTATAAATTTTCCATGTTCACTAGTTATTGATTATATTGTATAACCAGGGAGGTCTGGTCAATCAGTCAATTTTTTCATTGTATGTATTTCTAATCAATGTACTTGCCATATATATTATTTGACCGGCACAGGTCAGACCACAGGGACTCACCGCAACATATATTACTACTTCACTTTTATATAAGAAATTGGACAGTTGCGGACCCCGCAGGTTGCCCCTAGGTTGGTCATTTTGTTATTATCTTTCTATATTTTCGTACTTTGCAAACAGTGTGGTATATAAGAGAAAACATTTTAGCGCAATGGTATGTTATTGAGATTTTGAAATGAAAGAGGTTGTCCTATACCTTGACTGAGTTTTCTGGTTTTGCCATAAATGCTTAAGGATAGTACCCCTAAAGATCCCCATATAATTTTTCTGCTAAGTTTTATGTTGTTTTATATCTTTCTGCTTTGCTTCCTGTGTCCTGTTTTCATAGCGATCACTTCCTCTTTAGAATAATCTGATCCCTTCTTACTACATTTCCCATTATCCTTTGTGCTGAGCTGCAAGTCAGCAATTAGTCCATATCTGTAACTACACCCAAAAACCCCTCCCACTCCTCATGTAACACATCGCCCCAACATGATCACCTGTACAAGATACTGCTACAGAGAATAGAAGTAATGCACAGAGCACCATTACACCAGCCCTGACAAAGATCATCGATACTCCCCCTCACTGGCATTTATAATAGAATGGATCGATGGATGGAGATGTGAAAATATTCACATTATAATAGGAATACAGCAGGGTGTATATACATTATACAGGGTATACAGCAGTGTGTGTACGTGTATAACACCCTGCTATATACATACAGAGAGGAGAGAGAACTGGCAACATTCACAGAAACTGAGTGAGCTCTGCTGAATGCTGCTGGCAAGCCCCACCTGTTCATTTCCAGAGCCCAGAACTGAGGGAGAATCTGATGCAACATCACAGGAAACCACGAGAGTCTCCGTAAGGGATCATGTGACCAGAAGAGCAGCTCGGATTACAACAGGATTTGGCATCTATGGCAGTTAGTTTACATGAAAGGGACATGTAAAGTAGTGGCCAACTCTTAATTTTATGCAAACACTTAATATTTACAGTGTTGACTCATATTTTTTCAAGACATCTGCAATTCGCCCTGGTATGCTGGATGACAGCTTCAGAGCCAAATCCTGACTGATAATAACCCATTCTCCATTCTTGTCTGATTCGTGTTTTTACTTGTCTACTCACTTTTTGGGTCTGACCACAGGTTCTCAATGGGATTGAGATCTGGGGAGTTTCATGACCATGTTTTGTTTACCCAGCCATTTAGTTATCACTTTTACCTTGTGACATTGTGCTCCATCATGCTGGAAAAAGTATTGTTCATCACCAAATTGCTCCTGGATTGTTGGAAGAAGTTTGTTTTGGAGGATGTTTACATCCCATTATTTATTTAAAGCAATGTTCTTAGGCAAAATTGTGTGAATGGTTTCAGGATGCTTTATTATTTGCATGACACAGGACTCATGGCAGTGCTCACCTTTTCTCGTCTGGAGAATCATTCTTCCAGATGTCCCAGTCTGAAGAGGGATTCGTCAGATAAAATAACTTTACCCCTAGTCCCCTGCAGTCCAATCTCTGGACTTCCTGGAAAGTACAATGCTGTACAATTCTCCATTAGTTAATACATTCTCTATAAATTCAGCTTATTATAGTAACCAAATAGCAGCTTAACCTGTTCTCGACCAGGCAATTTTTCATCAATGAAGCTGCATGAGGGCTTAGTTTTTGTACCCTAAGCTGACAATTTTACTGATACCATTCAGGGGTACATACATTGTTTTGATTGCCTCTTATTGCAGTGGTGTGGAGGCTGAAAAACACAAGTCTAGAGTTTAGAATTGGGGTTCGGTAATTTTCTAATTTAGACTTTTATAAATGTGGAGAAACCACACATGTATTTTTTTTTATTTTTAATGAGGGAAAAGGGGGTGATTCAAACTTTTGCATGTTTTTTTTACTGTATTTTGAAGTCAGCTAGGGGATCCTGTGATCATCTGATTGCTTGTACTATATACAGCAAAACCATAGCATTGCTTTATATAGGTAAAATTAAGGTCTCCTATGAATGAATTTCATAGAATTACCATTACGACAGGCACGGAGCTCTTCTGTAAGCCCCGAGCCATCATGGCAACCCATCGGCACCCCGTGATCAAGTCGTGGGGATTTTGATGGGTAGTTAGAACAGTGCGCCCCCACCCCCTTGTCAGAGTTTGAAAGCGTCATTTAACAGGATAACACTGCTGACTGAGCTCTGCTCCACTTTTGTTTCTTAGAGGCAGATGATGACTGAATAATACAGCCATCAGCAGCCGCAAAGATGCGGGCTCAGCTCCTGAGTCCGCATCAAAGACAGGGAGAGGACATATGGCGCACCATTATGACATGTCAGTAAGGGGTTAAAGGCTAAACTCAATGTCAATAGATGTAAATATAACAAAATACTTCACCTTGTGACTTTTCTTAACTGAATTTAGGTTAGAACATATCAAGAATGTTTATTGAAGTTTAAAAAACATTACATTTAGTTCTACAGTAGATATAGTAATGTAGATGTGCGTACATCATAATAGAACAGAATATCAATCTTACTTGTCCCACTGGATAAAGATATGTATTATGGCCACATTTAAATTTGTGCCTATTTTATAGAATATAATATAGTTGTCACTAGTGACCAGACAGTGATGATGCATGAAAGGTTATAAATGGAGAAGAAATGCATGAAAACGTATACGGTATTCCCCATATAGTGTGTGTGTCATAGTGCACCATCAAATATAAGAGCTATGTACTGTAGAAATTGGAAAGATTAATAGGAATAAAGGAGTTATTGTCCCATATTTGTCTTATTTTCTCTAGTCCCACTAGTTCCCAACTTGTAATATGCTCTGCATTATTTTTTTATTTGTATTTTTGACTATAATTACAGTTTTTATGGTCAAAAGGACACAGAGCACAAAGCATGTTAGCACCTAGGGAATTCTCGATATGTTCAGTGCCAGCATGGAATGCAGATTGTGAGACAGCTGGGTAGAGATGTCAGCCCCTGTGGTCTTCCAGGCATGTCTGTAATGTTGAGTTTCTTAGATAGCCGTGGAGTGATAAGTTTATTTTAACTTCTTATTAATATTGCATATTAAATAATATAACACTCCAATGGATCGTATATAAAGCTGTTAAACATTTCTCACACATTTACACAAATACCCTTCACTAACAGAAGCGAATCAAAGGAGTTATATAATAAGTTACACTTTTTTGTATTTTGTATAATTATTGAAAGTATTTAAGGCTACAACAAAGCTGGAAAAAGGGGTAAAAACAACAATACAATAAAGACCATCATGATCCCAAACATTAGCAAGAAAAGTATAACAGTTGTATACTAATTATATTATACTTGATGATTTAGATTTTAACATGGACCAAAAATGGCGACAACTGCTTACTGTTATCCTTATCATGTCTTGTCTAATTCAATGTGCTGTGGATAAAGTAATAAAGTGTAATCTTATGGCATAACTTCATCCAGATATGTACTCCAGTCCTTCACGAATGCCAGTTAGAAGATCTGCCTCTCAATTAATTAATCGCATTGTACTTCAATAAAGGCTTTCATTAAGACTTGAGTGTGTAACGTCAGTCTTAATGAATAAACCCCTAAGTCTTCCATGCGCATGATTTTGTTTACTCTTCCCAGCAACAAGGGTATTTATCGTGATTGAATATAAGCCTTTGAAGCATTTATTAAATGTCTAAATAAAGATTTTCTGTTGTGTCAAGAGCAATTCCCCAGTGTTGTGGCTCTGAGAAGTTGTAGATTGGGGGTCAGCAGTACAAACCAGAGGTGTTGATACAGTGAAGTTAGATACACTGAACAACAAATGGAACAGGAGAGCTAGATCAGTCAGTTGACACCTGGAGAAGTATGGATATGCTGGATCTCACATAGAACAGTGGAGCTGGAAGTGTGGACAGGCACTTTGGAGCAGCAGAATCCAACACCAAAAAATAGAGAGGAGTGTAACCAAGGTCCACTAGGACGTATATGGAGGACACCACTCTCAAACAAAAACAGCCAGAGATATAGCTATTGATGAGAAAAAATAAATACATTTTATTATGCATAAATTATTTTGTATAATAAACAAGTATAAACATATTGTGAGCAACTGAGGTAAGAGGCCAAACTAGGGGTAGAATGGAAAAAGCCTAAGGGAAAAAGAGACCATTTCACCAACAGCAGAGTAATCCACACCAAGCATGCCCGGATATATATTCGGACAAGCACGAAGTAACTTGTGTCCCACTCGTAAGAGAGACACCAGAGCTATATGCACTTTGGAACAGCAGAGCCTTGTAAGTAGTCAGGCACCTTAATCTAGTAAAGATGAGTTTGTGGACAGCACCTTAGTGCAGTAGAGCCATGTAGGCACACATGTACCATAATACAAAATAGACAAGTGTGCAGACAGCACCTTGGAGCAGTAGAGTCATGGAGGCCAAAGGGTACCTTGAAATAGCAGAGTCAAGTGTGCTGCCAGAATTTTGTAGCAGAGATGAGATGGCAGACAGGCACCAAGATATAGCATAACAGAGATATTCATTTTGTAGTATCGGGATCAATGCAAAGGAGGGGCAACCTAGGAGGCTGCCTGCTCAACTGAGAACCCGGTTATGACCATCTATAATCAGTGCAACATGAATGGCTGCAGGATGCAGTGCTGCATTTCTGGTAGGGCTTCTTCCCCTTTTAGTTTAGCTAAACTTGAAGGTTTTGTCACACATACAAAAGTGGTAAACAGCTTAAAATCTCTTTAAAGAAATTTAGCAGCCTTTGCTGTATGTAATCTTTATTTTTGTTATATCAATTTGTGCTTTTATTGTTGTTGTACAACTCTTTCAATACAGAGTTCCTTTATAGAAAAAAAATAAAAATAAAAGCTTTTAAGAATGTTAATGGACAGGGACTGTAGTGTTGTTACACATTTTTTTAGAAATAACTTTATGTGAAATGTAAGACAAAGCCTTTACATTATTCATTATTTTTATCTGCAACTATATTCTGCTCTAATACCTTTAAAATAAAAAAACATTTATCTGTCACAACAACACTTGATGGAATTACACAAATGGGCTATTCACTTGAATCTTTAGTGAACTTCTCAAAAGATTTGAGCCATAATACACACAAGAGAACAATGTGCCATACAGCTTACGTGTTTCAGGCCCATTGGGCCCTTAACATGGCCATACACATTTGTTGGCTGTCAGCTACCATGTACAGGAGCTCTCATCTCTATGAGAACAATGCGATCAACATCTCTCCAGACCATGCCAGCGCCCCCATACACATTTGACTGTCAGCTGAAGCTTGGTGACTGTTCTGTATAAATGTGTTTCAGTAAATTACCATGGAGCAATGATATTTACATCAAATTTACATCAAAATGATTCACGTGCATTTGCTTTGTGGCTGCTACTGCAAGCAAAGTTCTGATTGCAGCATGTTTGACTGCTGGAGAAAATAGCTCATCATAGTCCTCTATATTTTTGGTGATAATCCATTGACCACCAGTTTTGTTTTCTATCTTTCAACTCTGATATCAATATTGTATTTGACTTTAAGCGTCCACTCACAGCCTATGGCCTTTCACCCTACTGGTAGCCCTGTTTGTGTCCATGTTTTGGTGTCACAAAGGGAAAAATGAATTCCATTCCTAACTTTTAGACATTTATTAGTTTACCCTTCTCGGAGCTATGCATTGCCAACAAAAAAATGGGTTCAAATATACTGACTATGCTTGCTTTGTATGAGGGATGTACAAGGGTGTTTAACTTTGTTTTCTCTTGTTGAATGCCTTGGTACTGTATCTGAGTTTTGTAGAACCTGCTTATTTTGTAGTGTTTAGACTTTTTACTGAAACTTTTCCCACAAAAATGTATATCAATCGAATCTGCTCTTTCTGCTTTATAACATCCTGTGTACAGATTAGATACCATTTTCAACATGACAGGTTCTCATTAAAGGGGTTTTCCCACAAACAAAAGTTGATTTTAATCAATAGATTTTGGAATAATAATAAGTTCCACAATTGGATGTGTTTAAATAAAATGTTCCTGTGCGGAGATAATCTTATAAATGTGCCCCTACTGTATACTGTATAATGGTTGTGTCTGACCGTGCAGGAACATGGTCTGATCATACCACAGCTCCTGGGCAGGGGAAGGAGCAAAAGAGTATACAGACATTACAGCAGTGGATCACAAATGATTCTTTTTGTGAGAAAAAGAATTTCCCTGCCTTTTTTTAAACAATATTTTACCTCAGAAAAAGTATCAGCTGTGATCCCCTGCTGTAATGTCCGTATATTCTCTTTTGCTTCCTCCCCTGCCCAGGAGCTGTGGTATGATCAGACCATGTTTCTGTACGGTGTAAGGCAGCGCTAGTCATCATAATGGGGGATACTCGCTGCACCGGGTCAATTAAGGCACGTAAGCAATGTCCTTCCGATAATTCACAATGCAGTTTATTTCGTCATAAACCGCTAATCACACAGTCCATCTTAGTATACGCCCGGCATGTTTACACCTATCACCTCCGGGAGCTTCTCAAGTGGCAGACCGGCATATTACACACATCACAATTCGGGAGCCTTTCCAGCGACAGATACGTCCACTTGGCTCCCGTTATAGCCCTCGGCTAGGCAACAACATAAATGTCCATATAACGCAGCGTTTTACCTTTAGCGGGTTTTGGCTGCTACAGTCCGTTTATTCCGCCACCACTGTGGCTCTGCGGCTTTCCCAGGTGGGGGTCTCTAGCCGTCGTCCCCACGTAGGCTACTGGTATGTCTTCCACACTTGACATCCAGCCTGCGCCTTTCAGGGTTCTGCACCAAGCCGGCCCTCCCTCAAAGGCCACTGACATCCACGCACCGGATCTAGGCTCGGCCATTCAGGCTGCCAGGCTTCACTCTCGGCCTCCCTAGGCCTCTCACAAACGGTGTCCCACACACACGGAGCACAGGCCTCACGCCTCACACCGAACACACCTGTCTCAAATTACCAGGGTTTATATATCCTGTGCACACACACACACATACTGACAGGACCTTGCTGATGTCACAGTCACGTGATCAGTCAGCTGTGTGTATAGGTCCTGTGTGCTGTCCCAGTCATGTGTACAGACCTTTACTGTGCATACAGGACCTGTGTGATGTCACAGTCATGTGACCAGTCACCTGAGGGGGAAGGTATATGGTCAGGTAAAACACATCCTAGACCATTACCGTAATGCCAGCAAGTCGCTGCATTACAACGGTCAGACACAGCCATTACACAATACACAGCAGGGGCACATTTATAAGATTATCTTAGCACAGGAACAGTTTATTTAAACACATCCAATTGTGGAACTTATTATTATCCCAAGATCTATTCATTAAAATGAACATTTGTTCATGGGAAAACCCCATTAAGTGTTAAATGTGATACTATGTATTTTCCAAGTGACAACCCCTAAACTCTGGTCACTTCAACATACAGGGCCATCGGGAAAATCTGGCAAATGCTAGATGGGCAGGTCCAGCCATAGGCTGCATTGATTAAGGCACTGTTAACAGTATAGGCATTCTCAGGACACCATCAATAGAGGTGGCGAGCTTACTCTGTTGTTCGTAGTAAACTTCCAGCCAGCTGGAGGACAGCACCACGCAGGATACGTAGGTCAGTGTGATGATGTTACTGCATCACACTGCCTGCATCCACTGCAAGACAGGATAGAAGAGGCCACAGTGGCTGCGAAGGCTGGATTAAGTGAGAATAAGGTTTTTGGATTTTTTTTGTTTGCAATGGTAACCAAAAGTGTTGTGTGTGGGGACCTTCATACTGTACTGGGACTGTGAGGAGGACCATCATACTGTATTGGGGCTGTGAGGGGGACCATCATTCTGAGTGGAGTGCTATCGTGACCATCATGCTGTGGGGAGGACCATATTTTGGGTGGGAGTCTTTAGAGACCATCAAGCTCTAGGTGGACCATCATACTGTGTAGTGCTTCTGTAGTGGACATCATACTGTGTAGGGGGTAGTTGTGACCATCTTACTGTGTAGAGTAAGTAGTGATAATACTGTATGGGGGGGCTGGTTTGACCTACGTTTATACTGTGTGGGGGGCTGGAGTGACCATCACACTGTGAGGTTTGTGGGGCCATCATGTTGTGTAAGTGGAGGAATTTGGGAACATCATTCTGTTTGGGGGCATTGTTGTAGCATCATACTCTAAGGGTACCATGGATGGGGTATCATAGTGGGTGAGAACACTAAGGGGATTCAATTGGTGCAAAATAACTGTGTAAATGTCGCAATACATATTCTTTTCTGCGTGTTAAAAAGTTGGGCGATATGCCGTTCTGTGACTGTGGCAACATATGCCGTGATAGCACTTTTGCTATAGGACCTGTTTGCTCAGGGGTATTAAGGAGGCACAATGCGGGGGACATTATTATAAAGAGGCACATTAATATTATAGGGAGAGCACAGGAGGCATTACTATTCTTAAAAACCACAAGGAGAAACAGGGTCATTATTATTATGAAGGGTTAAGGTGAATTATTATTAAAGGAGACACAGGGCAATTATTATTATTATAAGGAGGCACATGGGTGATTATTACTATATAATACTGTATAACTGTATAGAGGCAAAGGTATTATCATGAGAAAGTATACGGTGAATATTATTCATGTGTGTAGGGACAGAGGGGGTACTATTATTGTGGGCGGCGCAAAAGGCAGGTACTATTATGATATAGGGCACAGAGGCGTTGTTACTGTCTGTGGCACTGACAATAGCAATATAAACTGTATGTTTTGTGTAGAGTTGGGAAATGCGAGGAGGGTCCTGGAAAAGCAGTAAGTCAAAGAAGAAGTTTGTGTGTTACAATTTGCAGGGACAAGTTATAGATGGAAGAAGAGGTCATGGTGGTCTGGGCTGAATGGAAAAGAAAAGGGAAAATGAATGCGAGAACATCACTGGTGAAAACCTATACAGTATACACATATATGGTCTGCAGAGCACTGGTATAAAACGAATATTACTATTATATGGTCACTGTATGGAGGAAATATTAGTCCTTGCACAGTGGTTTTGGTTAATGATCAGTACTGTATATGCTGGTAATTTATTGTTATGGTCGGTGATATTTGTCTGTCATATTGCAGTACTATTATTGCGGAATTATTATTATTAAATCTGATATAGCAGTATTATTGGAAATATTGCTCTGGTAGTAAATCTTGATTTCCTGCAGGCAGGGTAATATAAGTAATAGAGATCCCATCTAGGGAAGAGGAATGAGCTGGCATGGCCCTGTGTGCTTTCAAATGCAAGGGTTGAATTTTAGTCCCAGTCCATCCTTGTCTACAATCCATGGTTCATTTATTTGCTTCTTGTATATGTACACACATATTCCAAGTACTGCATGTAAAGACTGTAATGTGAATTCTACATCTAAGACCTCTTAATGTTTCCATTCAGATTCTTTCAATCTAACAGCATTGCAGCCAGTTGTGCTATTCCAAGTGGATTCACACAAAGTAGGCTGCTAAAATCCCTATTATGCAGTTATAGTTATGTCACTATTTGATTTGATTTAATTATTAAGAAGTTCACTGACATTGCACCTTTATCCTCCTCAACTTCTGTAAAGCCATTTCATGTTACTTCATTTAGTTATTAGAAACTTCATGCTGCATAAATTTTCTAAAGCTCTGTGATCTTTCCAGTTTTCATCATGGACAAAAATGGATCCAATGCATAAGTGTTTTAATAATTTTAATATAATAAAAAATTTATATATCGCATTACATAAGTATATATCTTCTAAAATTGCAGATATAATTTAAATCAACAAAATACCTGTTACCATGCTTACAAAATAAAGGGCTAATTACAATATTTTTCTTTGAACAGTACATCATAGAAATAGACAAAATATTTATGCATATATTATGCAAATAAAATTACATTACAAAGCAGTTACAAGGTTGACACAAAAAGATAGAATAGTTTCCATCATTTAAAGGCAATTCACAATCAATTTGAGGAACTGGGTGTGTGTTTAAGGCCATTAGTTCTAGAATAATGTATTGTATTTGACACAAAGTAGCACAAAACTGTGTAATATGCTGTAAAAACTGTACATGCAAAAACATTGTACTATTATATATGAACAAGCATATATACGTATTTGGGTAATTTAGTAAACATAGTTTGTGTATAGAGGTACACACACGTGCATTTCTCATACATTTCTCAGACACCTCTGCGCTCTAAAGTCCTGCATTAGCATTACTCATGTGGAGCAATGGAAGACAGGTTCCTCAACATATCATCACATTTTCATGCATTTCCATCTGACCATACACTATGGCATTAATGTGATTAGGTGCTAACAATAAATCCCAATATGTGGAGTTCTCAGTTTTGACATACAGATTAAGACATCATGCACCTTAATAAAACGATACAAAAACAAAATTACCAAGGAAAAAGGGAAACAGTCATTGAGACAAGTAGATATTTGTTATCACTTGTCATTGACTATGTTAATCTAACAATATGGTTTTTATTAGATTATGCTTTTAGATGACAAATTGTTTAGTTTTTTTTTTTCTGAATTCCCATGTTTATTTTTTCTATGTTGGATGTCTTAAGCTACATTTCATCTGATGAGTAGTGGTAAGAAATACCAGAGTTTGGGAATCTTCCTTTAAAAGTGATATGCATAAACTTGTCCTTGATTCTTGATTTGTGTAAAAGATCCTTAAAGGGATATTGCTTTTTGTGGCTATATTTATTGCCCGGTAGAAGACATTGGATTTTCTACAATTTCAAACTTTTTTTTGTTTGTTTAAGAATAGATACAAAAGTACTGAAAGTTAAAAATTAGTAACATGTAAACATTGACACCAAGGAATTGCATTCCCACATAAGTAGATCTCAGTCAGGGAGAACAATAAGGTTTGGATTAAAAGTGTGATTTGTGCTTCCCCCAACAGTTCCAATAAAAATTAATGATCACAAAAATAAGAATCAGATAGGAAACAGTTTTTTTTCCTGACTAGTATTAAAATCTTTCTGTTTTCTCTTGCAGTCCTATTTACAGTTTTGGTCTGTAAACAGAATCTTCTAGATCCAAAAAGACGATGCTTTTTCAAATACACAAGCAGGTCAGTGAAAAGTTCAGTTTTAGTGCACCTTACTTGAAAGCTGTCCAGGCAGCTTGAAAGATATCACAAGAAGTTGGAAGAACTGTACTTTAGTCAGATCTGAGTCTGTAATAGGTGCCCAATTGGTGTGTATGGTGGTGGAGCTGGAAATGGCTTGAATCCTCTAGATCTCATGTACAAGAGAAACTGGTCAGGGATCTCAGCCAAGACATCCTTGGCAAGTCGTGCCATGCTTAGTACATGGTTTCTAGTTCTGTCAATGTAGTCACGGAAAGGTACAAACTGGATAAGAAAAGCAAAAAGCCCAACATCAAAAACAAATAGTGCTCTTTAGATAAATTCTTTGTTATGAATGCTACATTACTACTAAACATTACATATGGTAAATTTGGCTCACAAGGTAACAAAACTTCTCACTGAATTTTTAGTGTCTTCTAGTTTAGTATATCTTCATATTTGCTTTGGATAAATTGTAACCTAACCAAACTTAAAGCTGTCCATTACCTTCCCTAATGTACTATTTGTGAGGAAACAATACTTTCTGTAGTAATGGAGATATAAAACCTAATGTACTAAGTCAGACATTGGGATATTTCATAAACACTCTCTAAGGGATAGCAGAGAAAACTACAATAGTCTCAAAATTTTCTGAGTAAAAATATACACATGTGGTCTATTCCCATATGTACACTTCCCCCCAAATAAAACCAGTAGTTTTCTGTCTCTTTGGGCACTTCATATTGCAGTCCGACTCATCTGCAGTGACTGTGAGCAAAGCTGATATCAGATAACACCTTAGCACACACGTGTCAAACTCTGGCCCTCAGGGTGATTATATTTGGCACCCGACACCCGAACAACCACCCCTATGTGGGGCCCATTATTCTATATGGGGGACTTACTGGGGCCCATTATGCTGTATGGAGGACTTAGTGGGGCCCATTATACTGTATTGAGGACTATGTGGGGCCCATTATACTGTATGGAAAGCTATGTGGGGCCATTATACTGTATGGAAAGCTATGTGGGGCCATTATACTGTATGGAAAGCTATGTGGGGCCATTATACTGTATGGAAAGCTATGTGGGGCCATTATACTATATGGAAAGCTATGTGGGGCCATTATACTGTATGGAAAGCTATGTGGGGCCATTATACTGTTAGGAAAGCTATGTGGGGCCATTATACTGTTAGGAGGACTATTTGGGGCCCATTATTTTGTATGGGGGACTGTGTGGGGTCCATTATCCTGTATACTATTTGGCCCACGGCTTTGTCCAAGTTTTTCATTTTGGCCCTCTGTGTGGTTTGAGTTTGACATCCCTCCCTTAGCACAAAGCACAAATGGTAGGAATACACAAAGCAAAATGTTATGTATATTTAACAAATATTAAAATATTATATATTGTTTACCTGTACAATGTCCCTTTCTGCAAACCGTCCTCTTGATGAAACTCGGACTTCATCACCATCCAATTCTACCATTGCTTTCAAATGAAAAAGTAATGGATATTATTTCATGCATCAGACTGTAATTCACTCATAAGTTACTTATTTTGTAAACTTTATTATGTACATTACAGACCAAAAGTTTGGACACAACTTCTCTTTTAAAATTTTTTTCTGTATTTTCATGACTATGAAAACTGAACATTCACAGTGAAGGCATCAAAACTATGAATTAACACATGTGGAATTATATACTTAACAAAAAAGTGTGAAACAACTGAAAATATGTCTTCTATTCTAGGTTCTTCAAAGTAGCCACCTTTTGCTTTGATGACTGCTTTGCACACTCTTGGCATTCTCTTGATGAGCTTCAAGAGGTAGTCACCGGAAATGGCTTTCACTTCACAGGTGTGCCCTGTCAGGTTTAATAAGTGGGATTTTTTGCCTTATAAATGGGGTTGGGACCATCAGTTGTGTTGTGCAGAAGTCTGGTGGATACACAACTGATAGTCCTACTGAATAGACTGTTAGAATTTGTATTATGGAAAGAAAAAAGCAGCTAAGTAAAGAAAAACGAGTGGCCATCATTACTTTAAGAAATGAAGGTCAGTCAGTGCGAAAAATTGGGAAAACGTTGAAAGTGTCCCCAAGTGCAGTTGCAAAAACCATCAAGCGCTACAAAGAAACTGGCTCACATGAGGACCGCCCCAGGAAAGGAAGACCAAGAGTCACCTCTGCTTCTGAGGATAAGTTTATCCGAGTCATCAGCCTCAGAAATCGCAGGTTAAAAGCAGCTCAGATTAGAGACCAGGTCTATGCAACACAGAGTTCTAGCAGCAGACACATCTCTTCAACAACTGTTAAGAGGAGACTTTGTGCAGCAGGCCTTCATGGTAAAATAGCTGCTAGGAAACCACTGCTAAGGACAGGCAACAAGCAGAAGAGACTTGTTTGGGCTAAACAACACAAGGAATGGACATTAGACCAGTGGAAATCTGTGCTTTGGTCTGAGGAGTCCAAATTTGAGATCTTTGGTTCCAACCACCGTGTCTTTGTGCGATGCAGAAAAGGTGAACGGATGGACTCTACATGCCTGGTTCCCACCGTGAAGCATGGAGGAGGAGGAGGTGTGATGGTGCTTTGCTGGTGACACTGTTGGGGATTTATTCAAAATTGAAGGCATACTGAACCAGCATGGCTACCACAGCATCTTGCAGCGGCATGCTATTACATCCGGTTTGCGTTTAATTGGACCAGCATTTATTTTTCAACAGGACAATGACCCCAAACACACCTCCAGGCTGGGTATTTGACCAAGAAGGAGAGTGATGGGGTGCTACGCCAGATGACCTGGCCTCCACAGTCACCAGTCCTGAACCCAATCGAGATGGTTTGGGGTGAGCTGGACCGCAAAGTGAAGGCAAAAGGGCCAACAAGTGCTAAGCATCTCTGGGAACCCCTTCAAGATTGTTGGAAGACCATTTCCGGTGACTACCTCTTGAAGCTCATCAAGAGAATGCCAAGAGTGTGCAAAGCAGTCATCAAAGCAAAAGGTGGCTACTTTGAAGAACCTAGAATATAAGACATATTTTCAGTTGTTTCACACTTTTTTGTTAAGTATATAATTCCACATGTGTTAATTCATAGTTTTGATGCCTTCAGTGTGACTGTACAATTTTCATAGTTATGAAAATTCAGAAAAATCTTTAAATGAGAAGGTGTGTCCAAACTTTTGGTCTGTACTGTGCATTAATTGATCTAATTAAAATCTCATGAAGTGGCAAGTGTATCTGACACATGGTTTAGCTAGAGACTAATAGTGCAGGGAGATTGTGCACTGGCATTTCGTGGTGATATCACTTCTGTATGCATAAACATGGTAGATTTGGTTTCAGATTTGGACATTATGATGGAAAGTATAAGGGATAGGTGCCACAATTTCTGCTGAGCTGCCAAATTTCCAGGTACGCTAAGAGAACATTATTTGTTTCCACTCTATATTTATACAAAGAAAACATTAAAAGAAAAAAAGTAAATGCCATAATTCTTGGGTTAATAGTTTCATCATATACATATTGATAAAAATAATGAACAATCAATTTTGGCAGAAAGAAAAACCTATTAACATAGGGTTGACAATACATAGCATACAGTGATGTCCTTCTGAATTCATCTTTCTATAGCATAAAAGCTACTCTATGTATTCAATCTACATATAGCATTTGCCAGACTGAAAAGGAAAAAAGACAAAAACAAAAACCACATGTCTGAGTATTGGCTTTTCACTACATATTGATTGTTTCAGGCAGTAAGCTTGGGGCAGGAATTTTACTATGTTATCTGTTGGTTGCACATTTATTTTCCAGTGAATTGTACATTTGTATATGGACTTTGGTTTGTAAGCATGCTCTAGTCTGATTGAAATTTTTCAGCTCTGCTTTTAAGACATAATTGTGAGGTTTAACTGTTTCATATCACAAAGCTCTTAAAATAAATTGCTCATTTACTTGACTTGTAAAACTAGCAGCTATTGTGTTATGTAACACTTAAAGAAAGCAAACAATTCACATAAAATAAGGCTTACAGATGCATTATAAGAATTCTTTTTGGTCACAGCCAGACCAAAATTTTACAGTATACAAGAAAAAATACTTACTGCTGATTGAAATACAAGTAGAATATCAGATATTAATTTTAACTGACATTTCACATGAGAAAACAAAAAATCCATAGGTTATATGTGTATCAATCAATATTTTGTAATTCTAATAAAATATCAAGTTGAGAGATTCGATACTAGAAGATGAAAAGTCCTTCAATATGTACTGTACTACACAGCACAGACTGAGCTATAAAACTTACCATCAAATTCTGCAGGTCCCACGCCTACAATAATAATGGACATTGGAAGCTTAGAAGCCTTTAAAGAAAATAATAATTTACTGTAGTTAAAAAAAAACATAACATAGGACTATGAAGAACATACTGTAAATAGATCTGTTTTAAATAGACAGGAGCAGCTGGTAGGAAATGGAACAGTTAAAAAAAGAAGATAAGAGTGAAGGTCTGCTCACCTGAGAGATAACAACACAATTTGCACAAAATACTTGTAAGTACTGCAAGATCCAGGAAGAAACAAAAAATCCAGCAAAAAGACTCCTAAAAATTCACATTTATTTTAAAAATATTAAAAGCCAAAACATTCATTCAACTCCATGAGGAAAAAGCAGATGAGTTTCAGACACAATCCTTAGTCATTGCTTAAACAAACTGTTGGACTATGACATGTATTTAAGTCATACCCTGTGTATTCACATGATGCAAGTAAACCAATAAAAAACAGCAACATGAATATACAAAAAGTAAAAAAAATATATAACAAAATATACAATGAACAACAAGAAAAAAATATTCATAATAGTAAATAATATTCTGTCTCATATTCATAACATAAGGAATTCTAGATTGTAAGATATAAATCCATTGTGATTCTCTATTCATCAACTTTCTTTTGTGGTCATTGTCCCTAATAGGTTTATTAACCCTCTCTATGTCCGTAACTCTACAGGTCTCAGTGCTACCATCATGTTTATCAATGAAATGTCTGGAAGCTGCTGAGCTTTTAAATCTCAATTTATTTGTGGTATCTGAGACATGTCTCCAGATGCGTATTTTAAGATCTTCTGTGGTGCAACCAATATATTGTATGTTGCAACTAATACATGCCATTAGGCCTTTGGGCGACAGCCCTTACTGAAAAGCTAAAAGAGGATTTATTTATTTAAATCCCACTTGTACCAGCATTTCATTCCCTTCATAAATTGCATAAAAATCTTTTCCCCCACACCTCTTAGACCTATGGTTACTGGGATTAATACCATGAAGGGAGAGGCTTAGTTCCTGGGTCGATATGTACTTATAGCCGTTGAATCATGTCCTATCAGGTTTGGTTAAAGATACCAAATATATTATAGCTTCACTAGATAGTATGAGTTGGTCCCCTATTTTTTGTTGGTTAAACTGTGATGTGGTTGCTCTCTATCCTTCAGTTTCTCATACACGAGCACTCCAGGTTCTCTCTTCCCATTTGGACATGTATAGTAATTATCTTTTTTATATTAATTATTTGTGGTTCAGGCAGTGGAGTTTTTGTTAAAACATAATATTTTTTAGATTTAATAAAAGAGGTTTTCTTCAAACACAGGGCGCTCCAACGGGTGCCAAATTTTCACCTTCTTTGGCTAACCATTACATGTCCAGATGGGAAGAGCTATTTATTTTTTCTGCTGATAACAATTTTGCCTCTCATATTAGGTGGTACTGCCATTATATTGACGACCAGCTTCTCATATTGGAGGGCGATGTTATTATAATAGAAAAGTTTGTTTCTCACATTAACCATAATGATATGAATCTCAAATTTACTCATGATTTTCAAAAGAACCAAATTAATTTTTTGGACATTACATTAAAAGGGGATGTTCTAAATGGAATAATTACTACACCCTATACTAAAGATTCAGCAGTCTACTTCATGTCATCCTAAACACACTATTAAAAATATCTCCATTGGAGTACTGATTAGAATAAAAAGAAATACTACCGAATAGACAGCTTTCTCTGACAAGTCTACCAAAATATGTAATAATTACGAGAAAAACAATATCCTCAGTAGATGTTGGACAGAGCTAACGCCGTGGTTAATGATATTGATAGTCCCTCTATTTTGAAAGAGAAAAACAGAAATGCAGCAATATCAATTGGGGAGATTCTTTTGTTTTTACCTATAGTCCACAATTTTCTGATGTTACCAAAATAATTAAAACTTATATCCCTATGCTATTTCAAGATAAAAAAAATTGAATATGGTTCTTAAGACACCAGTTAAATTTGTTGTGAAAAAGTGGCTACATTAGGAAATATTCTTTCTCCTACTTTATTTATTTGTGATATTAAGGCCACATTCATGGGTTCAGTATTTGGTCAGTATTTTACATCAGTATTTGTAAACCAAAACCAGGAGTGGGTGAAAAATACAGAAGTGGTGACGTGTTTCTATTATACTTTTCCTCTGATTGTTCCACTCCTGGCTTTGGCTTAACATACTGATGTAAAATACTGACCAAATAATGAAAGTGTGAACGTGGCCTAAATCTGAGAATTGTACATGGCTTCACAGTGTAGGTTTTTATAAATGTGGTCACCTTAAATGCAACCGATGCAAAATTATTGAAAAATCCAAGGCATTTACATCCGCCATTACAGACAAAATCTACAAAATTCGCAATTTCATGTATTGTAAAATGACATCTGTGGTTTATCTGATAACATGTACTAGTTGAAACATACAATATGTAGGTTGCACCACAGGAACTCTTAAAATATCATGTCAGGAGACATGTTTCAGATACCATGAATAAATTGAGACTTAAAAGCTCAGCATCTGCCAAACATTTCATTGATAAACATGATGGCAGCACTGAGATCTGTAGAGTTACGGGCATAGAGAGGGTTAATAAAGTTATTAAGGGCGGTGACCACAAAGAGAATCATAGTGAATTTATAGCTTACAATATAGAGTTCCTTTTTGCATGAACATAAGACAGAAAAAAACTATAGCAAAATATACAATGAACAAGAAAAAAATATTCATAATGATAAATAATATCCTCTTACTTTCTGTATATTCATGTAGCTGTTTTTCATTGGTTTATTTGCATCACATGATTACACAGGATATGGCTTAAACACATGTCATATTTCAGAAGTTTGTTTAAGCAATGACTAAGCTCTGTGTCTGAAATGCGTCTGCTTTTTCCTCATGGTGTTGGATGGATTTTTTGGCTTCTAATATTTTTTAAATAAATGTGAATTTTTAGAACTCTTTGCTCGATTATTTGTTTCTTCCTTGATTTAAAAAAGAAGTTCCAACAAAATTTTTACTTTGTAATTATGTGTAAGTATTAATATAATTACCAACTGCCATCTTTCCCAATTTCTAGCATCCATCCGGTGCTCTTCTAGCCCACTTGATCTGCAAACAGACTGAGTGGCTAACACACAGGTTTTTGTGTAAGTCTATGGAGCCTCGTTCTGAGGCTCAGTAGGCTTACATTAAAAGAAGTAGCTCTGCCCCACACAACAATCACTGTGCGAGCTGGCAAAGAAGAGGACAGCTTACGTGGGAAGGAAACAGGACAGAAACCTTAGAACATCGTGATCGGTAAGTATAATAACACAATTACACATAATTACATAAGTAATTAGGACAGTTAATTAGGAAATAGGAAGGAGGATCGAAATACTCTGGACCTGAACTGGTTAATTTTCCACACCTGTTAATAGCATATTGTTACTAAACCAATGAAATGTAAAAACTAGTGAAACAAACATCAGAATGTTTTATTTTTAAAAGGTTAGCGAACAGCACATAGAGTCCAGTCCAGATAAGGGGCGTTTTGCATCATGAAAAATAACCAGGCTTCCAAGTTTCAAAAAGAATACTGTGAGGCAGTGAGGGGAATTCTATGCAAGGGACTGTATGTATCCCACAGGATGCGCATAGAGGCTTATTGATCCTGCTGGAGTGCATTGCAGTCACAGACATAGATGTGGTTGCAGTGCAGAATAAAAGTAAGTTTGGACTTGGTCAAGCTATTTGACCAAGGCAGATTAAGTAAAACCCAGCATGGGCTTTTATTCTTGGAGTGGACTACAGGATGGCAGTGGGGCGGTCCACTCACTCCAGCCGGGTCTTACAAGTGGCTTATGTACACAATTTTCATTTAAAAACCTGCAGCAAAGGTTTGGGTGTGTCAGTGCTTTGTTTGCTAGTGGCAGAGCAGGAGGCTCTGTGCTATAGAGGCCTGTGTGAAGGGAACACACAGTCCCAGGAAGGTAAAGTTTCTGACACACCTCGGGGTGATACGGCGGTGCAATCGCCCATGGCAAAGGTGTTTTGTTTGTACGGACTATTGTGGCCAACTCGGCTGCGATCCAGAGGATAAAGCTGCTTTCACTGTGTGAGTTATTTGGACAATAAGTTGGTCAATGCTTATTAAATCGCACTGTGTGAACACCGCTGCACTACAATATCTACAGTCTGCCCAACCGGAGACTTCTTCCAGCCTGCAAATATGATTGACTTTGTTGATCCACATATTACTAAATATAATGTGTATGAGGTAAACTATTCTCTTGCATAAAATGCATGTTTCTTGTACTTCCAGACCTTATTCCCTACCAGTAGAAGTTAGGCAGTGACTCGCCACATAGCTTCTTTGAGAAATCCTGCACAGACTTAGCCCCCGGCTTGGGCGTGTATAAACAAATTCCAAAATACACTTCTCAAAAAAATAAAGGGAACACTCAAATAACACATCCTAGATCTGAATGAATGAAATATTCTCATTGAATACTTTGTTCTGTACAAAGTTGAATGCGCTGACAACAAAATCACACAAAAATCATCAATGGAAATCAAATTTATTAACCAATGCAGGCCTGGATTTGGAGTCACCCCCAAAATTAAAGTGGAAAAATATCACTACAGGCTGATCGAACTTTGATGTAATGTCCTTAAAACAAGTCAAAATGAGGCTCAGTATTGTGTGTGGCCTCCACGTGCCTGTATGACCTCCCTACAATGCCTGCGCATGCTCCTGATGAGGTTGCGGATGATCTCCTGTGGGATCTCCTCCCAGACCTGGACTAAAGCATCCGCCAACTCCTGGACAGTCTGTGGTGCAACGTGATGTTGGTGGATGGAGCGAGACATGATGTCCCAGATGTGCTCAATCGGATTCAGGTCTGGGAAACAGGCGGGCCAGTCCATAGCTTCAATGCCTTCATCGTGCAGGAACTGCTGACACACTCCAGCCACATGAGGTCTGGCATTGTCCTGCATTAGGAGGAACCCAGGGCCAACCGCACCAGCATATTGTCTCACAAGTGGTCTGAGGATCTCATCTCGGTACCTAATGGCAGTCAGGCTACCTCTGGCGAGCACATGGAGGGCTGTGCGGCCCTCCAAAGAAAAGCCACCCACCACCACTACTGACCCACTGCCAAACCGGTCATGCTGAAGGATGTTGCAGGCAGATCACTCTCCACGGAGTCTCCAGACTCTGTCACGTCTGTCACATATGCTCAGTGCGAACCTGCTTTCATCTGTGAAGAGCACAGGGCGCCAATGGCGACTGCCAATGATGGTGTTCTGTGGCAAATGCCAAGCGTCCTGCATGGTGTTGGGCTGTGAGCACAACCCCCATCTGGGGACGTAGGGCCCTCATACCACCCTCATGGAGTCGGTTTCTAACCGTTTGTGCAGACACAGACATTTGTGGCCTGCTGGAGGTCATTTTACAGGGCTCTGGCAGTGCTGCTCCTGTTCCTCCTTGCACAAAGGCGGAGGTAGTGGTCCTGCTGCTGGGTTGTTGCCCTCCTACGGGCCCCTCCACGTCTCCTGGTGTACTGGCCCGTCTCCTGGTAGCGCCTCCAGCCTCTGCACACTATGCTGACAGACACAGCAAACCTTCTTGCCACAGCTCGCATTGATGTGGCATCCTGGATGAGCTACACTACCTGAGCAACTTCTGTGGGTTGCAGAGTCCGTCTCATGCTACCATGAGCGTGAAAGCACAACCAACGTTCAAAAGTGACCAAAATATCAGCCAGAAAGCATTGGTACTGAGATGTGGTCTGTGGTCCTCACCTGCAGAACCACTCTTTATTGAGCGAGTCTTGATTATGGCCTATAATTTCCATCTATTGTCTATTCCATTGGCACAACAGCATTTGAAATTGATTGTCAATCAGTGTTGCTTCCTAAGTGGACAGTTTGATTTCACAGAAGTTTGATTTACTTGGAGTTCTATTCTGTTGTTTAAGTGTTCCCTTTATTTTTTTGAGCAGAGTATATAGTCCAGCATAGGGATTAAAACTTTCTTACTTTATTTCTAATAATGAATAAATAATGAAAAAAAGTGTAGATATCCAAATAAACTGACAAACACAGCTTACATGTTTTGACTGCATGCTGCAGCCTTAATCATAGTGTGAAGTTGCCAGAGGTTTCTGAGTGCACAGCTGGCAAGAAGAGGTGCCGAGAACTGTATGGGAATGAGCAAGTACAACCCCTGGCAAAAATTATGGAATCACCGGGCTCGGAGTATGTTCATTCAGTTGTTTATTGTTGTTGAAAAAAAGCAGATCACAGACATGGCACAAAACTAAAGTCATTTCAAATGGCAACTTTAGGGCTTTAAGAAACACTAAAAGAAATCAAGATTAAAAATGTGGTACTCAGTAAGGGTAATTTTTTCAGACCAAGCAGAGGGAAAAAATTATGGAATCACTCAATTTTGAGGAAAAAATTATGGAATCATGAAAAACAAACACACAAAAGAACACTACAATACATCACTAGTATTTTGCTGCACCACCTCTGGCTTTAATAACAGCTTGCAGTCTCTGAGGCATGGATTTAATGAGTGGCAAACAGTACTCTTCATCAATCTGGCTCCAACTTTCTCTGATTGTTGTTGCCAGATCAGCTTTGCAGGTTGGAGCCTTGTCATGGACCATTTTCTTCAACTTCCACCAAAGATTTTCAATTGGATTGAGATCCGGACTATTTGCAGGCCATGACATTGACCTTATGTGTCTTCTTTCAAGGAATGTTTTCACAGTTTTTGCTCTATGGCAGGATGCATTATCATCTTGAAAAATGATGTCATCATCCCCAAACATCCTTTCAATTGATGGGATAAGAAAACTGTCCAAAATATCAATGTAAACTTGGGCATTTATTGAAGATGTAATGACAGCCATCTCCTCAGTGCCTTTACCTGACATGCAGCCCCATATCATCAATGACTGTGGAAATTTGCATGTTCTCTTCATGCAGTCATCTTTATAAATCTCATTGGAACGGCACCAAACAAAAGTTCCAGCATCATCACCTTGCCCAATGCAGATTCGCGATTCATCACTGAATATGACTTTCATCCAGTCATCCACAGTCCACGATTGCTTTTCCTTAGCCCATTGTAACCTTGTTTTTTTCTGTTTAGGTGTTAATGATGGCTTTTGTTTACCTTTTCTCTATGTAAATCCCATTTCCTTTAGGCGGTTTCATACAGTTCGGTCACAGACATTGACTACAGTTTCCTCCAATTCGTTCCTCATTTGTTTTGTTGTGCATTTCCTGTTTTGGAGACATATTGCTTTAAGTTTCCGGTATGACGCTTTGATGTCTTCCTTGGTCTACCAGTATGTTTGCCTTTAACAACCTTCCCATATTGTTTGTATTTGGTCCAGATTTTAGACACAGCTGACTGTGAACAACCAACATCTTTTGCAACATTGCGTGATGATTTACCTTCTTTTAAGGGTTTGATAATCCTCTCCTTTGTTTCAATTGACATCTCTCGTGTTGGAGCCATGATTCATGTCAGTCCACTTGGTGCAACAGCTCTCTAAGGTATGATCACTCCTTTTTAGATGCAGACTAATGAGCAGATCTAATTTGATGCAGGTGTTAGTTTTGGAAATGAAAATTTACAGGGTGATTCCATAATTTTTTCCTCAGAATTTAGTGATTTCAAAATTTTTTCCCTCTGCTTGGTCTGAAAAAAACTACCCTTACTTAGTACCAGATTTTTAATCTGGATTTCTTTTAGTGTTTCTTAAAGCCCTAAAGTTGCCATGTGAAATGACTTTAGTTTTGTGCCATGTCTGTGATCTGCTTTTTTTCAACAACAATAAACAACTGAATGAACATCCTCCGAGCACGGCGATTCCATAATTTTTCCCAGGGGTTGTAGCAGAAGTGGCCAGAAATGTGAGCATGATTTTTTTTTTTTTTTTTAACCTTTTGCTAGCCCTCTATGTTTCAGCAAAATTGTGGCCAACTGGCTGCCATTTGGCTTTATTTGCGTAGACTGAAATCCAAAAAATCTGCATTCTGAAGAATACAAGCTGTTGTAAAATTTGAGTAAAATTAAATTCCACTACTAAATTTGACCAAATCCTCTACAGACAAGGTTACATTGTCCTTTCATAAGATGCATTAGAATGCATCTATTGCTACAGTTCTTCTTACCCAAGTACCACTAATTAATAATTTATATATCGGAAGCCATCCCAAATAAATATGCAAACTTGTTGAAATCCAGAGACTGTGATGTGTGTGATATGTGATGAAGGAGACTAGTATTAATAACATTTTAGTCAAAAAAGGCAAACAGAAATCCCATGGGAAATAAGGATATTTAAATACTCAAGCTTTCTGAAACTCTAAAAGTTGGCCACTTATATTATTTGTGACACAAATTACACACTATTAGCCAAGTACTATGTAATTTTCCTGCAGCCATTGAATCAGTTTACAAATAAATGAAATGTAGCTTACAAACACAACTAAATATAATTTATAGGCTGGAAAGAATATGGTGTTGGCCACATGAAACCTACATGCCGTACACTTCTTAGTCTTATACCAGCTATAGGCATCAGCTTCCTTAATTCCCAACATATTCATACTGGAAACAATCCCATTTCATCAGAACAACTATTTTTAAACATGTAACCATAAATACTTTAGCGTGCTCATCCTTACAGCTAGTGTGTAACATCTGCTAATTTTGGAACATAATTTAGACAGTCTGCCTAAAGCAAAGCATTGACCGAAAAACACATGTATAAAAAAAATAATGTTCAACGGTTTGGGCCGCACTCTGTGTGGATAATTCAAAGGTGTGTGAAGGGAAAATATCAAGGTGGATGGTTTTATATTTGAGGAACATGGATGACCTTCTGCTTGATGTTACCAGAATTAAGTGTGATATATCCGTCCAGTTTGTTAATATGTGTTTATTAATATGTACCATGCCTACAGTTGCTAAGCAATAATTCAATTCAAGACTCAATAAGATCCTCCATACAGACAATTAGCAAGGGAACACAAACTAATGGAAATGCAAGGACATTACAAGAATAAAAAACAAAGTATACAGAGAACTCAGTCCCACAGGTTATACGCTTCTCGAATGGATCCTTATTCACACAACCCTAGTTTATTACCTAAGACCACAAGACAATCGGCTTTGTCTACTATTCCAATTTTGCATCATTCAAAGTAACATGTTTTTTAAATTGTTTACATTTTTATGTACCGATATTTTATAAATGCTTGTTGTGTTGTTAAAAAGCAGCATATATTTTTCATATTGCTTATTATATTGACAACATAAGATGATTTGTTCCTCTGGATTTAAAATAAAAAAAAGTATATAAAATCTAAATATTTAAAATAGGATGAATTTGTAAAAATAAACCATTGAGGTATACTATACTGATGACTTTAGTTACAAAGTTGGTTTTCTAGGCCTTCTTCCTACACAAACAGCCTTAAAAGCAACAGGTTCATATGTAATGAAGTGAACCAATAGGATAAACATTTAAGGACCCGGACATTTTTCATTTCTACAGTTTCATTTTTTTCCTCCCTTTTTTCCAAGAGCCATAACTATTTATATTGTTCCATCAACATACAGTGGGGAAAATAAGTATTTGATACACTGCCAATTTTGCAAGTTTTTCTACCTACACCTACAAAGAATGGAGAGGTCTGTCATTTTTATTGTAGGTACACTTCAACAGAATCTAAAAAAAAATCCAGAAAATCACATTGTATGATTTTTACATAATTAATTTGCATTTTATTGCATGAAACAAGTATTTGATGCAATAGAAAAACAGCACTTAATATTTTGTACAGAAACCTTTGTTTGCAATTACAGAGGTCAAAAGTTTCCTTTAGTTCTTAACCAAGTTTTCACACACTGCAGCAGGGATTTTGGTCCACTCGTCCATACAGATCTTTGCCAGATCTTTCAGCATTAAGTTTCAGCTCCCTCCAAAGATTTTCTAATGGTCTGGAGACTAGCTAGGCCACTCCAGGACCTTGAAATGCTTCTTATAGAGCCACTCCTTAGATGCCTTAGCTGTGTGTTTTTTGGGTCATTGTCATGCTGGAAGACCCAGACATGGCCAATCTTTAATGCTCTTACTGAGGGAAGGAGGTTGTTGGCCAAAATCTTGCGATCCAAGACCCCATCCATCCACCCTTCAATATGGTGCAGTCGTCCTGTCCCCTTTGCAGAAAAGCACCCCCAAAGTATGATGTTTCCCCCACTATGCTTCATGGTTGGAATAGTATTCTTGGAGTTGTACTCATCCTTCTTCTTCTTTCAAACACGGCGAGTGGAGTAGATAGCAAAAAGTTCTATTTTGGTGTCATCTGACCACGTGACCTTCTCCCATTCCTATGGGATTATCCAGATGGTAATTGTCGAACTTCAAACGGGCCTGGACATGTGCTGATGTGAGCAAGGGGACCTTGCATGCCCTGCAGGATTTTAATCCATGACAGCATAGTGTGTTACTAACGATAATTTTTGAGACTCTGCTCCCAGCTCTTTTCTGGTCATTGACCAGGTCCTCCCGTGTAGTTGTGGGCTGATTCCCGACCTTTCTCAGAATCATCCTTACCCCACAAAGCGAGATACTGGATGGAGCCCTAGACCTAGGAAGATTGCAAAACTTACAAAATCGGCAGTGTATCAAATACTTATTTTTCCCACTGTAGTCATATGAGGATTTGTTTTATTGTGGGAACAGTTCTAGTCTTTAACGAAACTACTCAATTTACCTTTTAATATACTGAAAAACTAGAAAAAAATCCCAATTAGGGTGAAGTTATGAAAAAAATTGCAATTCCTGCAATGTCTTTTTGTTTTCTGTTTTTACAGTGTTTATTGTAAAGTGAAAAATTATCTGGTAATATGATTCTCCTGGTCAGTATGATTACGGCAACAACAAACTTGTAAAGTTTTTTTTCTGTTACATGTTTTAGTAGTTAAAAAAAAATAATTCAGAAACTTGTAAAAATGTTGTTTGTGTTGCCTGTAACTTTTCATTTTTCCATGCAGGGAGATGGCTGAGAGCTTGTTTTTTGTGTGTTGAGTTGTAGATTTTAATGATATAATTTTAGATCAATATGCCACTTTTATCTCTTTTTTTATTGTGGAAATGCGGCGACCAAAAACCTGCAATTCTGACGTTTTCATTTCTTTTCAGAGTTTAACATAGGATTTAAAAATTTTCAGATTTTGATACAGCGGACATTCCCAGACACGACAATATCAAATATGCTTAGTTTTTGTTTTCTATTTCCTTATTTTTGAATGGGGAAAAGGGAGGTCATTTAAACTTTTATATATTTTCTTAAATGTTTTAAGTTTTGTTCTTTTTACCTTATTTGATCTTATACTATATACTATTGTATTGCAGTATATATTATAATTTTGGTTCTCCTAAGAAGCCAACTTCCGCCTGATCTTCATAGAAGATCTAAGATGGCAGCCACAGGTGCTTTCAGCAGGTCATCAGTTGCCATGGCAAACCATAGCCTCTGATGTCATTTAGGTGACAGTCAGTGATTTGCAGCAGCATTTAAATGGTTAACAGCGATTGGAGTTTGCTCCGGCCACGCTACTACAGGCAGGTGCGGGCTATGTAACATAAAAGGCTTAACTCTGGAGGTCCCTAAGCAGTTAAGCATAACAAGTAAACTACCTTTTAGTCAGATTATTTTTTATACTGTAACCCAGTGTGAAGTTAAAGGGATTGTCTATCCTTAGGCTACAAGACTACAGACTTGTGAATCCGTACATTGCGCTCACTGCGTGCTGTGAGGATTCTCTGCTGCTTACGCTGATTTGCATACATGTGGGTCACATGCCGACTAGATGGGCGTGGTCTCACTCAATGCAAGTTTATTGAGCGAGGCCAGACACAATCTAGTCAGAATGTGGCCGGAATTATGCAAATCGCATACTTGTGGTCACATGACAATACGCTCCCTTCACCGGAGAATCCTCACAGTGTACAGTGCGCGCGATGTAAGTATTCTTATGTCCGCAGTCATATAGAGTGACTAAGGTCGGACAACTCCTTTAATAAGCAATGAACGTATATATTCACAATGAAACATACTTTAATATTATTATTAAATGTTAATTACCCAATTGGTTGCTAAAACTGGACATTGGATATAATTAATTTTTTTTACATTAAGTGTCTGAATGTCTGCAAAATGATGCAGTATATATTATGTACTATATTAGGATTATTCATTTTAATAGGAACAAAATAAAATGCATTCTTACTAAGAGTGTGTAAAAAATTCTCTTACATTGACTATTGCCTCCTTTGTCTGAGCCATATCAGAGATAACACCGTCTGTAATGATCAGCAAAATAAAATACTGGGAGCCGTCTTTTATTGAGGCAGCATATCTAAACAAAGAATGAAAATTGTAACTATTAGCCACCGGAAGCAGACAAGAATTCAAACAAAATCGTTTAGACTTGTTAATAATAATATAAGGTCAAGAGTAAATGTAACACGTATTTAGAAACAGTGGAATTGAATTGCAATTGGTGAAATTCATAGAGAGAATACCTCCAGCATGCACTGAAATCAGTGATATTTGTTTTTGAAACTTAGGAAAGTCGTTTTTGAAAACCTTATTCACGTATAATACACTGTAATTTACAGATTTTTCTAGAGCAAGATGTTTAACAAAAATCCAACACATTAGAACTTGGCCTAAAAAGACAAAATTACTTACCGGTAATGTTATTTTTCAGAACACATGACAGCACCACAGAGAGAGGGGATCGACCCATCAAGGACAGGAAACCTAAAGGATAAAAAGGGCTGACCATCTCCCACGCATCAGTTGGATTAAAGAGCATGAGAGGACTTCCAAATCGTTATTTACAAAAATTATTAAACACCAGCATTTTCTCTGGGATTCAGAGGACAGAAATTGTCCACTTTCCTGTTCTGTCTGTTCGCGAATAGGTCTATATCTGGCAGGCCCCATAGATCTACAATCTGATTGAAGATGAATTGGTTCAGAGTCCATTCTCCTTGCCTTGCTCAAGAAGTCCACTTTCTCATTTTCTATCCCCTTTAGGTGTAGAGCAGTTAAAGAAAGCAGATGATTCTCTGCCATCTGAAATATCCGATTGGTTAATTCCATTAGAGCCTTGGACCGAGTGCCTCCCTGATGATTGACGTAGGCCACTGTTACACAATTGTCTGAAAGGACTCTCACACGGTGACCCTGTAAGGAGAAAGAGTCTCTTCATGGCGTACTCTACTGTCAGCGATTCTTTTATGCTTGAAGAACCTAATTTCTCCTCTATTGTACATTCTCATGAGCAAGGTGATCTTCTACATGGGCACCCCATCCCTTCGAACTTACATCTGTGGTAATTACCCTTTATATTTGATTTACCCAAGGTACACCCCTGGAAAGATTCTTTATGTTTAGCCACCAACGAAGAGACTAAGTCGTAATTGGAGAAAGTGTTTGTGGAGACATGAGGGTCAGTGGGTGCTCTCGTCCGCAGGCCTGGCTGTCTTTATAAAGATGGCACAGGCCAGGGCTCATCCTACTGAACGCCCGTACTCCTTCCCCGTGGGCAGAACACTACTTAGACAACACAGAGTAAGGGTACCACACTCCAGTAAGACTTTATTAGATCACCAACAGTCAACAACATATAGTACACTCCCAGCAAGTACACAAGATGCAAATTACAGAGTCTCTCCCTTTGTTGGCTCACCATGGATTAGAACATCTGTGACTACGTAGCATCCAACTACTCCAACCAGTAGCCCCCTGCTTTTGGTGGGCACTCACACAGAAGAGGTAGCGGCAAGCTTAGGAAGATGACCGAGCATAGCTAGGTAGGTGGCCAGATTGTCCCAACCTGGGTTCTCCTAACAACTTTGTGGTCTCAGTGATGGGCAGTGGAGCAAATCTGTATTCCATCAAATGGAACCGTGTCCTGGGCTGATGTCCTTTAGAGTCACATTGGTGACAGGAGCAGGGCCCTTTTATATTGCACAACTCTCATTTCAGGGCATTGTCCCACAGGATTTGGGGAAGGTGGGTGGAGGTAATTCCTCATTGTTTGTTTGTTCAATTAGACTGCATATTTGTCCTCCAAGTTGTGCAGACTAGTACACCGCAGGGGGCTGATGCAATACGTAATCAGCAGGCATTCCACAAATTAATATACAACAAGGGTCAATGGACAGTGTCACATGAAACAATGACTCATGTCAATTGACCTACTGAACAAAGAAACAGTACATATATGTCATAATTAAGAATTATTCACCCCCGCACAAGTGGCCAGATTGATGCTGTGTTGTCACAGTGTTAATCTTTCATTCCAGGTGACCTTTCAATATGTATTCATTCAGCAGAACATCCCGCTGTAACATCCTGGTGTGAAACTGGGCCAATAATACTGCCGGGATACAGGAGGTCAGAGAACCCAGCAAAGACATAGCTTTCCTGAGAGTCATGGTGGGAACATCTACAGTCTCCGACACTTGGCTGTATGTTTTCTCCTTCTCTTCTTCTGGGAGAGAACATTTCGGATTTTCCGAGTCCAGTATAAGTGTCATGCTAGGTATGGGGAGAACCCAACGTATAACGGCAGGAAAAGGGAAGGGTGTTTAATCCATTTAGAGTTGGTCATTTGTTCTGCTTGTATGTGTTACAGTCTCTATCACATTCTGGCTCTGATGACTCAGGACGACATAGAGTAGTGATGCACATGTGATACCAGTCTGTGGGTATTACCTCTGGGGATTATTCTGATATATAACAGAACCAGTGTTATTAGCTGTGGTTATTTAGTATATGCTGGTATATGTATGAATGTAATAAGCCAGCTATCTTGAGACAAATCTTGCCTTCTAAAAATTCCCAGGGCTATTATTACTGTTGAAACATACAGACTTGGGTTTCTTTAATTCTATATTTATGATGAATTGTGGGCCTCTTAATCTTTACGTTCACTTTTTCTTATCTTTTATTCATGATTGTGTTTTTTTAATTATAAAGATAGATATTTACCAGGGATATTAGGGACACCGACGGGGTGCGCCACGGAGCAAAAATTAGGGTGCCAACCTCGACTGTCAGGAAGGGAGAGAATTTAGGGACAAAATACCTGGCATTTTGTTTTGTGTTTATTGTTGTGGTGATTAATGAGTCATTTTTAGTATATTTAAATAAAAGTTATATTTAGGGGTCTAATCTCCTGTTGATTGTTTTGCCCTACAAGTAGGGAAAGGGGGAGTGGAGACCCCTAAACAGCTCAAACGACAAACCCTGTCTCCCCTATGGACCCTATATAGGTTCTGCACCTATCACCGAGAAGAAAACCTAACCCTAGCTAACCCTAAAGCTAGGCCTTAGGTAGGGAGAGGGAGGGGTGAGCACTATTCAGCCCCTCTGCAAACTAAAGTACACACAAGGGAAATGAACAAGGGAATACACTTAGCTTCAAGATGACACCTGAGAGCACACAGCAACAATCCACGAGAACTCCAAGAAAATTCTAGCCGACTACTAGAATTCCAGGCCTGAATAGATAAGAATCACTATCACCAGCAACTCTCTGAAGAAACTGAGTATATTTAAGGATACAGCAAGGGCATGCTAATTAGCAGCAGAAGGTGAGAATCACCGCTGGTCTTAAAGGTAGAATCCCCAAGCAACATGATGATCACCGCTGGGTCCTAAAGGGAGAGGGATCATAAAGATGTTTGCAAGGCCAAATGCAGCGACCTTCTACAGCCGGACCCCGTATGACTGTCAGTCAAACCTGACACACTCATTACAATAAGGCCTAAAAAGTCTTGTACTCTTAGGAGTTTTAATCTGGACTTTTTTAGACTTAAGAGCCAACATAAGTTTTTCAAGGTAGTGCTGGAAAGCAATCATATGCGTCCTTCAGGTCGATTATATAGATTCCATCTTGAACGCCAGGATTTTCAGGAATTTGTTCATACTCTTCACACTGATTATCATTTTGAAAATCCAGTTTGTTTTTCAATCAAAAACAGAGGGAAATGAAATATTTCCTCTTTTTCTTGTACAGGAACCTCTAAAAGGGCCTAATTTTTTACCAGCTCCATGACCTCTGATTCCAAGGCTAGCTGTTCGTCCAGGGAAGTTGGAGGAGATGTCTATAGACTTCAGGGGAAGAACAGTATGATCTCACTAGGTTGAGAATACAGTTGTTCAACAAACAACTATCCGGGGAAGAAGTTACTGAGAGAATTTTTTGCTGTCGAGGGAGGGACCCCTAAACATAAACCCTCTAATTTTCTTTCTTGGTTTTCCCATTTGTCTTAATCTCTCAGTGGTCTTCTCCAGTTATATCTTCTCCGAAAGGATCTCTTGTAAGCTGGAACATACAAATCAGGGAATCCTTTCTTGCTGTCTCCTCCATTCTCCAGAATGTTATCTAAGACTGGGCCAAACTGGTATTCTCCTTCAAAAAGGATAAAACATAACTTGACTTGGCTTGATGTCTCCTGGCCAGCACTTTAACCAGAGAGCCCTATGGGCTGCATTAGAAAGTGCTGCTGATCTAGAACCAAATCTTGCTGAATCCACTGATGCATCAGACAGGAAAGCCATTGCCCCCTGCATCAACGGAATTGTAACTAAAATGTTCTCCCTTGCCACCTTATCCTTTAGCTGGCTTTCTAGATGATCTAACCCTACCATTAAAGACCTAGCTGTAAACGATGCTTAAATGGCTAGCTTTAGGGCCCTAGCAGAGGATTCCCAGGTACTTTTAAGAAAGCTATCTGCCTTTCTAAGGGATCCTTAAGCAACCCCTTATCTTCAAAGGGAAATGCAAATCTCTTTGACACCTTTGAGACAGCCATTCTAATTTTGTGGCTTTATCCCAAGACAAAGCAGAATCCTCATCAAAAGGATATTTCCTTTTGAAAGATGAAGGTAAATAATCTCTCTTTTTCCATTCTCTCCTGATGAGGGTTCAGATTTTAACATTCACAGGGAAAGTGCGACGTTTCCGCTGTTCCAGACCCTAAACATAATATCTTGGGCAGATTTCTGAGCCTTAGGATCAACAATGCATATAGTGGATCTCACTGTTTTAACAAGTTTATCCATCTCTTCCATTGAAAAGCACTGATGCCCCCCTGAATCACCATCTGATGACAAAGAAGAAGAGGAGTCTGAGGATATGTGTTCCCCTTCCAATCTGACGGAATTATCTGAATCTGAGGATAATCTCCTAACTTTCGTGGCCCTTCTATACGTATCCTCCTCCCCACGGCCTAGGGATTTTAGGAAATTCTTCTGCCCTAATTATGGATGTTAACTCCGTGGTGAAGTTAGGGGATTCTTTACAAACAGTCTGTTCAATACAAAAACGATAAAGCCTCTTCCGCCAAGAGCCCGGGAAATCTTCCTTACAGAGCGCACATTCCATGTGTTTAGCTTTCAATATACACTTCCTAGATTTTTCCCTGACAAAAAAATGACAAGAAAACCCCCATTATAAAATGAACTTTCTCGTAGATCGCTTACCACTGAGAGGCTGGCAAGAGTACCGGAGCTGTGGATCTGCTGGATAGTGCTCCTGGTTGCACACTTCCCACTAGTACAATTGCACTGCCACTGCCACGTCGCCGCTGCTGCTGTTGCTCCATTCTTAAGCTAGAGGGACTGCTGGAGTAAAGGACCAGCTCTGCTGGCGGTCATACCACATTTTAAATGCGGGGCCATTCAGCTACAGCAAGCCCTCACTGACGCCTCTCCCGGCCCCATTCAGAAGTGAAGAATCATCCCCAGATCAAATGTCACCAGTGCACTTATCATCAGAGCGCACCCCTGACCAGTCGGCTGACCAATCAAAAAGGTTACCTACTCGAGCAGGGATGAAGCTGCTGCCCCAATCGAACGGCCAGGCCTGGCTAAGTCTATTTTTCTTCCTTTAGGTATCGCCGCACCAGACAAAAAGTTCCCCTGTCAAGGACAGGAAACCAACTGATATGTGGGAGAGGGTCCGCTATTTTTATCCTGTGGGTTTCCTGTCTTTGATGGGTGGATTTCCTCTCTCTGTGGTGCTGTCATGAGGGATAGAAAAACATAGATTCCAAAAAGATACTTCTCTTCATGTAATTACTAAGGCTATGTGTGACTCATTTTAGACTTAGGCTAAGTGCCCACAAAGCAGAAATGTTTTTTTCTGCATCTCCCTGGCAGGAAAAATGCATGTGGATTTTACATGCATTTTTCCTGCCAGGTAGAAGCGTTTGTCAAGAGTTTTTGCATGCATTTCCGCATGCGGGTTATCAAGCGCTTTTTCAAGTAATTTTAGCATCACTTGGAAAAGTGCTTGACAACTTGGTCACACTACATAAATCCATGCAACAGGCATGGATTTATATAGTGTGACCAAGTTAATAGTTAAAAAAAGAATAAAAATGGCAAAAAAAAACAAAAAAAAAACATTATACTTACCTTCTGATGGCCCCCGATCTCTTTCTCCGGTGCGGCTGGTGTCTTGGGCAGCTTGAGGTGGTGTAAAAGGTGGTGACCTGTCACATGACTAAATGACATCATGGAAGGTCCTTTTACACCACCGCGAGCCGCCCAAGAGACCGGACGCACCATACAGGAGACCGGGGGCCATCAGAAGGTGAGTATAATGTTTTTTTTAATTTTAATTCTTTTTTAACTACAGGTACTATGGTACCCGGGTCTGGAGGAGTGTCTCCTCTTCTCCACACCCGGGTACCATCCGCGCATTGAATCGCTTAATATCCGCATGTGTACATGTACTCATGCGGATATTATGGGATTCAATGCATGTCAATGGTGGCGATTACGCAGCGTTTCCGCAAAATTAATGGACATGCTGCGGATTTTTCCGCAATGATAACCCGCAGCGGAAATTTCCGCAGCATGTGCACAGCACATGCGGATTATCATTGGGGACCATGGGACATGTATTACCAAGCGTTTTCGCTGCAGAAATTCTGCGGCAAAAATGCTTGAAAAACGCATAGTGGGCACGCAGCCTTACAATAACTTGGGTTTCTCTAATAAAATATTAGCATGCTGGAGCCTCAAAGCTTGAAGTTTTTTGCTCTTACTAAACCATGCTGAAGTGTTAGATTTGACTCTACAATATATGTCCTTAACTCCTTTTTGTTATTGGCTATCTATACAGTCATGTTCAGCTAGTATAGCATATACTGCAGTCAGATGTAGCTATTGATACATAGATGAAACTACAGCACTTCAATTTCTAGTAGTAAAAAAGTTGGCATTATACATACAACTAAAGTGATTACAAGTGAGCATTATTTAGTTAGAAGGAAAGGCTCAAGAATTTTTAATGATGATAAATAGTAAATGACTTTTCAATGTTAAACAAGCTGTCGGACACTTTAAACTGTGTCTTTAATTAACTGTATTTAAAACTAAGCATTTTTTATTTGACACATATTTAAAGATCCCTACCATTCCTTTGCTAGTCTCACTTAGTATTATTTTTAATTTTATTTTCCGATGACATTTTGTTCGAAACTTCGAGCATGCATAAGAGAGTCATGAATTGCCATCACTGACGTTCGCTCAGTGGGCCGTTCCTCCATTATGCTGTCACTGCATTCTGTTTGTTTTAATGCCCCTTTTTCCTTGAAACAGAATGTCATTAGTGATGGGGCTGGTCTGTTTTGCTGTCTTGACTGCTCTACTGCTCAGTGTGTTGTCTCTTCTTGCCTGCATTCTGTTAGTGTGCTCTTCGCCGAAGTCTCTGCATGCCGGAAAGGTAAGAGAACACATTTAGTACAGCATACAGTGGCATGTAAAAGTTTGGGCACCCTTGGTCAAAATTACTGTTATTTTGAACAGTTAAGCATGTTGAAAATGAAATGATCTCTAAAAGGCCTAAAGTTAAAGATGACACATTTATTTTGAATTTTAGGCAGAAAAATATATATAGTGTAATTTTTTTTTATTTTAAAAATTACAAAAAGGAAAATGGGCCGATGCAAAAGGTTGGGCACCCTTGGAGATTTGTGTGCTCAGATAACTTTAACCAAGGTTTCAGACCTTAATTAGCCTGCTAGGGTTATGGCTTGTTCACTATCATTTTTAGGAAAGGCCAGATGATGCAAATTTTCCAGTTTCATAAAAACTCAGCCTCCTCTAACCTAGTGCCAAAAAACAACAGCCATGGGTTCTTCTAAGCAGCTAACTAGCACTCTGAAAATTAAAATGGCGGAGGCTCACAAAGCAGGAGAAGGATATAACAAGTTTCAAGTTGCCCTTTCTTCAGTTCGAAATGTAATTAAGAAAGGGCAGTTAATAGGAACAGTGGAGGTCAAGATAAGGTCTGGAAGACCAAGCAAAATTTCAGTGAGAGCTGCTCGTAGGATTGCTAGAGAGGCAAATGGAGCAAAATAACATTTCAGGTGGCCGTCCGTTGGAGACAATGTTACTGCAACCAAGTCTGAAATTGCAGTGGCTATCCAACAAGGACCTGATTTAGCCCCCACTAAACCCCCACTTGACAGCAAAATACCTTCAGAAAGATTTAGCAGACTCTGGAGTTGTAGTACATTATTGTATTGTTCAGAGACACCAACACAAATATGGCCTTCGTGGAAGAGTCTTCAGAAGGAAACCTCTCTTGCGTCCTCACCATAAAATTCAGCATGAGACGTATGCAAAACAACATCTAAACAAGTCTGCTGCATTTTGGAAACAAGTCCTGTGGACCGATGAGGTTAAAATAGAACTCTTTGGCCACAATGATCAAAGGTATGTGTGGAGAAATAAGGGCACAGAATTTCAGGAAAAAAACTCGCCAACCATTAAGCATGCGAGTGGATCAATCATGCTTTGGGGTTGTGTTGCTGCCAATGGCACAGGGAGCATTTCACAGGTAGAGGGAAGAATGGATTCAACGAAATTTCAACAAATTCTTGATACAAACATAACACCACCTGTAAAAAATCTGAACTTGAACAAAGGATGGCTTCTACAAATGGATAATGATCCTAAACACACGTCAAAATCCACAATAGACCACCTCAAAAGGTGCAAGCTGAATGTTTAACAATGGACCTCACAGTCCTCTGATCTGAACATCATTGAAAATCTGTGGCTAGACCTCAAAATAGCAGTGCATGGAAGTCGACCCAGGAATCTCACAGAACTGGAAGAATTTTCCAAGGAAGAATTAATAAAATTCCTCAAACAGGAATTGAAAGACTCTTGGCTAGCTACAAAAAGAGTTTAAAAGCTGCGATACTTGCAAAAGGGGGTGCTACTAGGTCCTAACCATGCAGGATGCCCAAACATTTGCATTGGCCAATTTTTCTTTTTGTAATTTTTAGAATGTTAAAGATGACAATATCTTTTTTTTTGCCTAAAATACAAAGGATATGTGTCATCTTTATCCCTTTTAGCGATCATTTCATCTTCAACTTGCTTAACTGTTCACAATAACAGTAATTTTGACCAGGGGTGCTCAAACTTTTTCATGCCACTGTATACTCAGTGTGTTCTTCCTACTTTCCAGTGCGCTGTCAGTACGCTCTCCTCCGAAGCCTCTTTCAGAGAGCACACCCTTAGTATATGTTGGAATAGACACCATCGCACAATCAGTGTGTTCTCTTTCGATGTCGGCATTCAGAGACACTACAGATCAGAGCACACACTGAACAGTAGGACAGACCAGCCCTGTCACTTAGGATACTCTGTTTCAAGGAAGAAGGGGCATTGAAATAAGCAAGAGGGAAGAACAACATAATGCAGGAACAGCCCACTGAGTGAGTGTCAGTGATAACATTCCATTAGGGACTATCCCATGTATGCGCAAAGTTTCAAATGAAATGGCATTAGAAGAAAAAAAATGGCTAGCAAGAGAACGGTATCAAATTTTATACATGTCAGTTTTGAAAAGTGCTTCGTTTTGAAAGATAGTTAATTAGAGACATAGTTTAAGATATTGAGTCTACATTCTACAATTATTACTGAAAAAATGCGACACTTTATTATTTATTCTGTGTTAATATGATATAACTAAATCACTAAAACAGTGAACTAACTTAACAGTTGACATCAGAAATGGGTTGTGTAAGTCAAGGGTTTTGAAGCTATTGTAATAATAATATACCTACTAAAGACACCTGACTACTACTCAAGGACCTTATACAAAGTAATTAATTCAGCCATCCTTTTTTATTCAACTCTGTATTTTAAATGTCCTGCAATCTTCACATTACAATCCCCTATTATATTCTCTTCAATAGGGGCTGATTTGCAGTACCCAACAGTGACCATTACACAGTGTACAGAGCTGATCAGTGGGTGTTAGACCACCTCCAATCTTATAGTGATGACCTATTCTAAGGATCGATCATCAATATAAGAGTAGTAGACGGCCCCTTAAAACTATAGCTATAATTGCAGCAACATTTGACAAATCTTAATTTCGAGGCGTACAATATTGATGACCTATCCTTGTCAATATCAAATCAGTGGGGATCCAACAACTATACAGAGGTAAAAAAGACACTCTTTTGTTCTCCACCTGTTAAACAGAGGCCTATGAACATGATTATCATGTACATTCAGAGCCTTCCAAGCATAACACACTAAACGCATGGATAATAAGTGATGTCAACATGGGCCTTATAGGGGTTAATACTTATGCATTCAGTAATTTTGTGCTCATAATCACATAAGGAATATTTTACATGGTCACTGAATGTAATATTTCCCTTACAGACAGTATTTTTAGATTTGCATGGAAGTGTCTCCATAAATAAATAAACTACATATATTACATTTACATTCAGTGTTAGGTTGAGACAGCAGCATGGCAAATTTCTGCTGTGAGTGCATATGTCACAATTTCTGACATTCTTTTGTAAGATCATGTGGAAAGCTGTAATTTTCTGAGCAGACTGCATCGTTATACAGTGCTATAATTAAAATTATTCATTCATACATATTCTGGAGCTGGAGCTTCCAAATCTACTGAATGCAGGAAAAACAAAGACAACTAAGCTGAATTAACTTTAGGATTTGCATTGTAGTAGAAAGATAAGTGAACTGATTTGCAAGACCCTACTCTAGCAGCCATATCATGATATTGTGAGATGGCAGCAAGGAGGTTCGCTTGACTCCCATCCAGTGGCTGCAGAGTCTCACCATGGCCGCTGAACCAGGATCCTGTGAATTGATTCACTCGTGTGTACTACTGGCACTTGCAGACCATACCATGCTTACACAGAGCTGGCTATATATGCCATAATAAAGTATTTAAAGGTGAAAGCCACTTATCAGTAGAAAAGGACATGTGCACAATACCAAGCAAATGTGCACACGCAACCTTATCTGTATTGGTTTCCTCCTGATGTGAAAATAAGTGGCGCCAGACAACCCTACTACCTAATGATACGTGAATGCTTTGTTCTGCCTATTAAAACTTGGGATTACCAGTCACAAGTACTTCACTGACAATTTTATAGCTAACAAAGAAACCTTAAAACATACAGCAGAATCAGTGGGATTTTACTAAAGGTCTGGGTGCCTTCCCATCACTTTTTTTCCACAGGTTGAAATTTTTAAGTATATCTTATCTAAGGGGTAACATTTTTCCTTAGGAGACTGACATGTAAAGCATGTCACAGTAAGGAGGCTTTTAAAGCCGCAATGCTCCTCTGGGAAATATGAAAATTGTCTCTTCAGAGAGGAAGAGGACTAGAACTCTAGTGCCACCTACAGGAAGTAGCAATCCTAAAAGGTCACTATTGACTTTTATGATTGCTACTTCCTGTAGGTGGCACTAGAGTTCTAGTCCTCTTCCTCTCTGAAGAGACAATTTAAGTATATCTTAGAAACTGTGACATCTTATCATGTAAGTAGATGGGTTGTCCTACAATAGATCTATAATTGTGGATGAATATCAGTATAAGGCCACAGCCCCACTATTAGTATTCGGTCAGTATTTTTTCACAGGAGTGGGAGCCAAAATCAGGAGTGGGTGATAAATACAGAATTGGTGACTTGTTTCTATTATACCTTTTCTCTGATTGTTCCTCACCTGGTTTTGGCTCCCACTCCTGAGAAAAAATACTGCCCGAATACTGACCAAATACTGATAGTGTGGCCGTGGTCTTATTACATCACTGTGCACCAGCTAATCACCTGTTAACACTTAATTTTGTGCAACGCGTCCAAGAAATCCATCTGAATCCAGTTTTCAAGGGATTCTGTAATGACACAAATGGAGTTCAAATGGACTCCGTTTTTGCTTTTTTTTTTCAAATGGACCCAAGAAAATAGTCTACTACATTGTCACATCCATCTGAAAATATGGATATGGCCCGAAAAAAAACAAAACTAGAGTCTACTTGGACTTATGACATTGCAGTCTACGGCGCCACGGTTCATCAGAGATTCAGAAGGAAGTCCTGGACTCTACAGTTCTTTCTAAAGCACACTAGGATCAAATCAATAACCTAAATAGAGTGTGCTGATGTTGTGTAGCTATAAAGGCATGAACAAATGATGACTATTTATTTTGGGAACACATCTAATACCCCGCTCACTGTTAATAATCACTGCTGCGATTGGCTGAAAAATATAGCCAATCATTACATTGGTAAAACCCAAGTATTAGTAAAGAACATTCATTGGTTGACGGTCTAGTAGCGCCTCTCTACAATACAGTACAGCATTGTTCCCCAACTTTAGTCCTCAAGAGACACCAACAGATCATGTTTTCAGGATTTCCTTAGTATTGCACAGGTGATATTCCATCACCTGTGCAATACTAAGGATATCCTGAAAACATGATCTGTTGGTATCTCTTGAGGACTAGAGTTGGGGAACATTGCTGGCCTCAGATAAGCTGCTACTTTGGCCATCTGGTGAAGGTGGATTCTTTTTATGTTTCAGGTATACTGTGTGTCCTGTAATCTAAGTAAAGGTATAAATATCTTTCTTGTCTTTTATATGCGCTGGCTTGCGGTATATGGATTTGTTTTTCACCTACTTATGTTTAGCCCTGCTCCGACATACAGTTAGGTCCATATATATTTGGACAGAGACAACATTTTTCTAATTTTGGTTCTAGACATTACCACAATGAATTTTAAACAAAACAATTCAGATGCAGTTGAAGTTCAGACTTTCAGCTTTCATTTGAGGGTATCCACATTAAAATTGGATGAAGGGTTTAGGAGTTTCAGCTCCTTAACATGTGCCACCCTGTTTTTAAAGGGACCAAAAGTAATTGGACAATTGACTCCAAGGCTATTTCATTTCATTTTCTTATGTCATTCTCAATTAAGCAGCTAAAAGTCCTGGAGTTGATTTGAGGTGTGGTGCTTCCATTTGGAAGGTTTTGCTGTGAAGTAAACATGCGGTCAAAGGAGCTCTCCATGCAGGTGAAACAAGCCATCCTTAAGCTGCAAAAACAGAAAAAACCCATCCGAGAAATTGCTACAATATTAGGAGTGGTAAAATCTACAGTTTGGTACATCCTGAGAAAGAAAGCAAGCACTGGTGAACTCATCAATGCAAAAAGACCTGGGAGCCCACGGAAGACAACAGTGGTGGATGATCGCAGAATAATCTCCATGGTGAAGAGAAACTTCACAACAGCCAACCAAGTGAACAACACTCTCCAGGAGGTAGGCATATCAATATCCAAATCTACCATAAAGAGAAGACTGCATGAAAGTAAATACAGAGGGTTCACTGCACGGTGCAAGCCACTCATAAGAATCAAGAATAAAAAGGCTAGACTGGACTTTGCTAAAAAAAACATCTAAAAAAGCCAGCACAGTTCTGGAAGAACATTATTTGGACAGATGAAACCAAGATCAACCTCTACCAGAATGATGGAAAGAGAAAAGGTAAAAGTAAAAGTATGGCGAAGGCGTGGTACAGCTCATGATCCAAAGCATACCACATCATCTGTAAAACACGGCGGAGGCAGTGTGATGGCTTGGGCATGCATGGCTGCCAGTGGCACTGGGTCACTAGTGTTTATTGATGATGTGACACAGGACAGAAGCAGCCGAATGAATTCTGATGTATTCAGAGCCACACTGTGTGCTCAGATCCAGCCAAATGCAGCCAAACTGATTGGTCGTCGTTTCATACTACAGATGGACAATGACCCAAAACATAAAGCCAAAGCAACCCAGGAGTTTATTAAAGCAAAGAAGTGGAATATTCTTGAATGGCCAAGTCAGTCACCAGATCTCAACCCAATTGAGCATGCATTTCACTTGTTAAAGACTAAACTTCAGACAGAAAGGCCCACAAACAAACAGCAACTGAAAACCACCACCGTGAAGGCCTGGCAGAGCATTAAAAAGGAGGAAACACAGCGTCTGGTGATGTCCATGAGTTCAAGACTTCAGGCAGTCATTGCCAACAAAGGGTTTTCAACCAAGTACTAGAAATGAACATTTTATTTACAATTATTTAATCTGTCCAATTACTTTTGGTCCCATTAAAAACAGGGTGGCACATGTTAAGGAGCTGAAACTCCTAAACCCTTCATCCAATTTTAATGTGGATACCCTCAAATGAAAGCTGAAAGTCTGAACTTCAACTGCATCTGAATTGTTTTGTTTAAAATTCATTGTGGTAATGTCTAGAACCAAAATTAGAAAAATGTTGTCTCTGTCCAAATATATATGGACCTAACTGTATGATGTACTGGTATGTCATATGTCAGATCCCTGGCTTTGATAAGCCCGCAACTTTCCTGACAGATGATGGCTGTGTTATTCAGAAATCATCTGACCCTAACAGCCACTGGTGTAACCAAGCCCAACTTGATGGTGTTAACCTATTAAATGCCATTGTCAATCTCAGACAGCGGCATTTATACTGAGTGTGCCCATTGCCCCTTCACCCACCTGTAAAGCAAATGCAGCATGTCGATGGGTTGTCATGAAAGCGCAGGGTCTGCTTAAGACTCCAGTGTCTGTCAAAACGGAGCTCCTATGAAGACCAGCTTCTGACTAGCATTCATAGGAGTGATATTTGCTATTTACTGCAATACCTTGATATTGCAGTTTATATTGCAAACGATCAGACGAATGCAGGTTCAACTTTTAAGTCCCCTAAAGAGACTAAAAAATGCATTAAAAATATTTTAAAAATGTAAAAACACACATACATGTTATTGCTGTGTCTGTAGGTCTGATCTATCAGGGTATAAAACTAATTAACCTGATCTGTAAATGCTGTAAAGAGAAGAAACAAACTTGAAACTCCGGATGTGTTTTTTCAGGTGCCACAAAACCTCAAAAACATGCAATAAGAAGTAATCCAAACATAATTTCTACCCTAAAATAGTATCAATATCAACAATTTCCACAGAGCCATAGTCTCAAGGCACAATACTTTTACTTAGATTTATCATCCTGAAACAAATTAATGGTAAACTTGTGTGGGAGCTCAAGCATTAGTTTAACCTAAAAACATAAAAGTGTAACTTGCAGTTAAAGACAAAGAAAAATACTTGTAACTGAAAGCAAAAATCTATTACCTTGCTACATGATTAATTACGGGAGCAAAGTTTGTCGGTCCATACAGCTGTACACTTTTCAAACTTCTGTAATATGCTTCCATCACTCCGTCTATTCCATTACAATATGGATTTTGTGGATTGCCATTCTGTGATACAAAAAAAAACATGCATATATTTTTTTCTACACAAAAAGCTTTTACAAAAAGGGGCAAATAATAAGTAAGGGGTGAAAGAAAGTAAGAAATCCAACCTTCTATAGTGCATTTTCAATAGGTCTATGAATCTTGATATAATAATTTTAAGTCTTACACAAATTATTTTTCATTTAAGTAATATGAATAGCGACCATAAAAGATTTACTGTATTTTAAAGTGGTGATCTTTCCACACAGACCCTAGTGCAAGACATGAAGTGGAAGAACATCCTGATAAATAAGATACATCTCCTAAGAAGTCTACGATTCTTAACCCTTTAATGATTCAGACAATTGTGGCTTTAAAAGATGTAGAATTTTTTCATTTTTTTAATAATTACCGGTACATTCCAAGAGCCATACAATTTTTATCTTTCCATTTTTATTTATCGGACTAGATTTTATTTTTTTAATTGAAGCATTTTGTGGTGAATATAATGAATAACTATTAATATCAATGCATAACTATTCAAATTTTTGGGGTGAGGAATGAGCATACAGTTAGGTCCATATATATTTGGACAGAAACAACATTTTTCTAATTTTGGTTCTAGACATTACGACAGTGAATTTTAAACAAAACAATTCAGATGCAGTTGAAGTTCAGACTTTCAGCTTTTATTTGAGGGTATCCACATTAAAATTGGATGAAGGGTTTAGGAGTTTCAGCTCCTTAACATGTGCCACCCTGTTTTTAAAGGGACCAAAAGTAATTGGACAATTGACTCCAAGGCTATTTCATGGACAGGTGTGGGCAATCCCTTCGTTATGTCATTCTCAATTAAGCAGATAAAAGGCCTGGAGTTGATTTGAGGTGTGGTGCTTGCATTTGGAAGGTTTTGCAGGGAAGTAAACATGCGGTCAAAGGAGCTCTCCATGCAGGTGAAACAAGCCATCCTTAAGCTGCAAAAACAGAAAAAACCCATCCGAGAAATTGCTACAATATTAGGAGTGGCAAAATCTACAGTATGGTACATCCTGAGAAAGAAAGAAAGCACTGGTGAACTCATCAATGCAAAAAGACCTGGGCGCCCACGGAAGACAACAGTGGTGGATGATCGCAGAATAATCTCCATGGTGAAGAGAAATCCCTTCACAACAGCCAACCAAGTGAACAACACTCTCCAGGAGGTAGGCGTATCAATGTCCAAATCTACCATAAAGAGAAGACTGCATGAAGGTAAATACAGAGGGTTCACTGCACGGTGCAAGCCACTCATAAGCGTCAAGAATAAAAAGGCTAGACTGGACTTTGCTAAAAATCATCTAAAAAAGCCAGCACAGTTCTGGAAGAACATTCTTTGGACAGATGAAACCAAGATCAACCTCTACCAGAATGATGGAAAGAGAAAAGTATGGCGAAGGCGTGGTACAGCTTATGATCCAAAGCATACCACATCATCTGTAAAACACGGCGGAGGCAGTGTGATGGCTTGGGCATGCATGGCTGCCAGTGGCACTGGGTCACTAGTGTTTATTGATGATGTGACACAGGACAGAAGCAGCCGAATGAATTCTGATGTATTCAGAGCCATACTGTGTGCTCAGATCCAGTCAAATGCAGCCAAACTGATTGGTCGTCGTTTCATACTACAGATGGACAATGACCCAAAACATAAAGCCAAAGCAACCCAGGAGTTTATTAAAGCAAAGAAGTGAAATATTCTTGAATGGCCAAGTCGGTCACCTGATCTCAACCCAATTGAGCATGCATTTCACTTGTTAAAGACTAAACTTCAGACAGAAAGGCCCACGAACAAACAGCAACTGAAAACCACCACAGTGAAGGCCTGGCAGAGCATCAGAAAAGAGGAAACCCAGCATCTGGTGATGTCCATGGGTTCAAAACTTCAGGCAGTCATTGCCAACAAAGGGTTTTCAACCAAGTACTAGAAATGAACATTTTATTTACAATTATTTAATCTGTCCAATTACTTTTGGTCCCTTTAAAAACAGGATGGCACATGTTAAGGAGCTGAAACTCCTAAACCCTTCATCCAATTTTAATGTGGATACCCTCAAATGAAAGCTGAAAGTCTGAACTTCAACTGCATCTGAATTGTTTTGTTTAAAATTCATTGTGGTAATGTCTAGAACCAAAATTAGAAAAATGTTGTCTCTGTCCAAATATATATGGACCTCACTGTATATATAAAAAAAGCAATTATGTCATTGTTTCTGGCATATTTGTTTTCATTGTGCTTCCCTTTATTCTGTGTCTCAATACAATTGTATTTTAGGTAATAATACCTTAGCACATGTATCTATATAGCACATGCAACTGAGCATGCCTGTTATTACTAATGGTAGGACACTAAGAGTCTTCACTTCATTGCCCAGAGTATGGCATAATTTTTAACTATTAACTCAGAATTATCCAAAAAAATACTTTAACAATTGCTTACTCTAATAGCATGTAGTGGCGTATATATGCCAAATTCAATTTAGATTTTTCTTACAGCAGACTATGTACAGTGTATTTTATTTAACAAAAGTTAAAAATACAAATGACACAATATGCAGAAAAAGACAAAGAGACAGACAATAAAATTGTGCATAGCTTAAGGTTTCCATGATATCCCCCATGATGAAGCGGCAAATATTCAGAGCGAAATAATACGAAGAAAAAGCACAGGCTATAGAAACTATGCACACCCACAATATTATATAAAAAAATCACAATATCTTTATTGAAGTTTTATACAAAACCATCTACCACAGTACATAGAGTAAAAACATTTAAAAATAGGCAAAATATTGCTCTATACAATATCAAAAAAAGGGGAAAAAGATATCAATGTGTTCATTAAAAACAATAAATACCCTTGAACCCGCAGGTAAATTGTATACTACTTATCAAATCCCATAGTATAAGGCATGGTCATTAAATATATCACAATAGCAAAACCATCTACCACAGTATATAATATTGTGGGTGTGCATAGTTTCTATAGCCTGTGCTTTTTCTTCGTATTATTTTGTTGTAGTCCCATCAGGCTACTGTAGCACCCCATCATATATACTTGTAGCAGTGCCCACCCTTCTCTTTTTTTTTGGTAAATATTCAGAGCGAAATGCGCATAGGGGTCTATCAGGGGGATCCTCTTTGTGCTAGTTGTTTCTATTCAATGTTTTCCATCTATCCTGGTATGTTTTGAGTCCTGTTATTAGATATTAGTGCACAGTGGTGAGCAGGCACAGCTTCACTTTGAATGTAGGCATGAGCATGTATTGAGTAACATGAATGATCATATACAGTTTTACTTTTCTATGTATTTTTGAATATACATTGCTCAGTATGTGTCCATATGCTTATGTGGGACCTTTTTGTGAAGTAAAATTATGGAAACGTTAAGCTACGCACACTTTTATTGTCTGTCTCCTTGTCTTTTTCTGCATATTGTTTCATTTGTATTTTTAACTTTTGTTAAATAAAATCTGTTTTTATCTGAGTCAGTATTGATCCATGGTTCTCTCTGAATTCTTCAATTCTTAAATGGAGTTTGACAGTGGGAACTCATTTGGCACCTTCCATATGAGTGTCTTGATATGCATAAAATGCCATTTTTGGGGTTTTGCCTGCTTATGTACAGTGTATGAATAAGAAAATATTTATTTTTGGAGTCAAAGATAATATTGTTTTGTTGAAAGGATTGCTCAAGCATTTTATACAAAATAGAAATGCATTTTACTGGCAACGTCAGCACAGTAATGTAGAAGGCAAATGAGGTTATAATATGGTCTAACATTAGCTATTACATTACATAACACAGATTATTTTCCAGACTTGTGCCCTTAGAGAAGGTCTTCCCATGAAAAGTGTGACTGATGCCTTAGGTTCACATGAAATTTCCAGCATGTTTAAAACCAAAAGACGGAAGGCTAATTTGAGATAACATTATAATGCTAACAAAGGCATAGGGAGAGATTTATTAGAACTGGCATGTCATACAACAGTGTTAAATAAAAGTTAATTCGAATAAAATGCACCAAATTAGACATCATCGTCTGTCCTAAAGACAGAAGATGAAATTTAAACATATTTTTGCTTTATAATTCCTATCATTTTATGTCATAAAAGGGTTATCTGTTATTTTTTAAAAAGTTGCCAAAAAATAGAGAATGTTATAAGAAAAAAACATTACTTAGCTCTGAAATTTCACATGACTCTAGAATTGCGGCTTTAATGGTCTCTGCTGAGCCCTTCGAGATAACATCTCATCCATTATTACAGTGACTCCTGTAGCCAATCACTGGCCTCAGAGGTTTCAATGTATGGCAAGTGACCACTAAGGCCAGTGATTGGCTGCAGCAGTCAATGAATAATGGATCTCTTTACTGCTGGGTCAAGTAGAGTGACATGAAACGCCATTGATAACGAATGATTATTTCTTGAATTTAAATCATTCTCTACTCTTTGGTAACTTTAGAAAAATTCCAGAAAACACCTATACGTAGTTACAGATCTGTCTGAAAGATGCCAGTCATACCCACCTCCTTGTTAACCACGTTTTAATCCTTGCCAAAATACTGTCACAAAGGAATTTGTACATTTCTATTGTATTCTATTGCTCGTGGATACTATAATATGTTTTAAAGGTTGTAGTAAGAATTCATTTTGTTTCCACTATTTCAAATATTTGGAAACTTTCACCACATCTATTCCAATTTACACAAAATGACTTGACTGGTTCTTAGGACTAGATTGTGCGCTGTATTAACAACCTGTTATGTTTTAGATTACAAGCAATCATCTAGATTTTGGAAGCCACAATAAAGGCAACCTGTTATTTAGGACCCTTAATAATGAAAACACAAATGGCGCAATAAATTGTTAAAAATATATTTGCCTCACTATTCCCTTACATTTTACTTTTCTTGCCACACATCCAAAAGCAAACCTCAAGATAAACTTGTGTTCTAAGTGTCCAGGGCTGGAGATACAAATAATGGCCCTGATTGCCTAAAATAACAGTGTTCAGTACACAGTGGTGTTAGCTTGAAGGTATTACGCACTATTTGCCTTTTGCGTAAAATTATAGACTTAGTAGTAGTATCAGAACAAAACTGTCCATATCATTGTGCCCATACAATTACAGTGGTGTGAAAAAATGTTTGCCCCCTTCCTGATTTCTTATTCTTTTGCATCTTTGTCACACTTAAATGTTTCATATCACAAAACAAATTTAAATATTAGACAAAAATAACACAAGTAAACACAAAAGGCAGTTTTTAAATGAAGATCTTTATTATTTAGGGAAAAAGAAATCAAAACCTACAGGGCCCTGTGTGAAAAAGTGATTTGATACTACTCCCCCCTCCCCCCCAAAACCATAAATTTACTGTCGTTTATCACATCTTTGGGAAGAGGAATTAAATTTCCCTAGCCACACACAGGCCTGATTACTGCCCCACCTGTTGTCAATAAAGAAATCACTTAAATAGGACCGGCCTGACAAAGTGAAGTAGACCAAAAGGACCTGAAAAGCTAGACATCATGCTGCGATCCAAAGAAATTCAGGAACAAATGAGAAACAAAGTAACTGAGATCTTTCAGTCTGGAAAAGGTTCTAAAACAATTTCAAAAGCTTTGGGACTCCTGCGAACCACAGTGAGAGCTATTATCCACAAATGGCAAAAATATGGAACAGTGGTGAACTTTCCCAGGAGTGGCCAGACAACCAAAATTAATCCAAGAGCACCGCGACAACTCATCCAAGAGGTCACAAAACACCCCAAAACAACATCCAAAGAACTGCAGGCCTCACTTGCCTCAGTTAAGGTCAGTGTTCATGACTCCACCATAAGAAAGAGACAGGGCAAAAATGTCATGCATGGCAAAGTTCCAAGACAAAAACCACTGCAGAGCAAAAAGATCATAAAGGCTTTTCTCAGTTTTGCCAGTAAACATCTTGATGATCACCAAGACTTTTGGGAGAATACTCTGTGGACTGACAAGACAAAAGTTCAACTATTTGGAAGGTGTATGTCCCATTACATCTGGCATAGAAGTAACACAGCATTTCAGAAAAGGAACATCATACCAACAGTAAAATATGAGGGTGGTAGTGTGATGGTCTGGAGCTGTTTTTCTGCTCCAGGACCTTGAAGACTTGCTATGGTAAATAGAACCATGAATTCTGCTGTCTACCAAAAAATCCTGAAGGAGAATGTTTGGCCATCTGTTTGTGACCTCAAGCTGAAGCGCACTTGGGTTATGCAGCAGGACAATGATCCAAAACACACCAGCAAGTCCACTTCTGAATGGCTTAAGAAAAATAAAATTAAGATTTTGGAGTGGCCTAGTCAAAGTCCTGAACTTAATCTGATTGAGATGCTGTGGCATGACCTTAAAAAGGCTCGGGGACCTCCAATGTGGCTGAATTTCAACAATTTTTCAAAGATGAGTTGGCCAAATTTCCTCCAAAGCATTGTAAAAGACTCATTGCCAGTTATCACAAACGCTTGATTGCAGTTGTTGCTGCTAAGGGTGGCCCAACCAGTTATTAGCCTTAGGGGGCAATCACTTTTTCCCACAGGACCCTGTAGGTTTGGATTTCTTTTTCGATTAATAATAAAGTCCTTCATTTAAGCACTGAATTTTGTGTTTACTGTAGCGTCGGCGTCCCTGCCTCCTGCTAGGCAGGGACGCTGTTCCCCTCACCTCTCTGCTCCGTGCCCGGCGGCTTCCTCCCGCTCTGCCTGCAGCGCCCGCTCTCCCCCGGTCACTGCGCTTAGGGCGCGCGCGCGATCCCCCTCTCTTAAAGGGGCCGCGCGCGTCGCCCTAAGGAGTCCCCGGCAAATGGCCGGAGGATCCCTCCATATATAAGGAACCTCCTCCAAAATGGAGGTGCCCGAGCAATGTTGTTGCACTGTTCACTACTCTGCTTCAGCCCTCAGGTCCCGTTGCCTGTTACCTGCCAGTTGCCTGCCAGTTTGCTGCCTGATTCCTGCCTGTCATCCGCTTTCCTGCTTGCTTGCCTGAGGTCCGACGGTCTGCCTTCCGACACCTGTCAGTCTGTCTATGGACCAGCTTGCCCGCTCACCTGGGAGCGCTCACCTGCTACCTGTCTGCTAGCCTACGTGGAGGCTCCGCCGTCACGTGCTGTGACCACCTGCCAGTCCAGAAACTCTTGCCTGCTCACCTGGGAGCGCTCATCTGCTACCTGCCTGTTAGCCTACCTGGAGGCTCCGCCGTCACATGCTGTGACCACCTGCTTATCCTGAGACTCTCGCCTGCTCACCTGGGAGCACTCATCTGCCATCTGCCTGCTAGCCTACCTGGGGGCTCAGCCGTCACAGGTCATACCTGCCCGTTTACCCAGAGACTGTCCCGGTCACGTGCTGTGACCTCCTGCCCGTTTACCCAGAGACTGCCCCGGTCACTTGCCGTAACCTTCTGCCCGTTTACCCAGAGACTGTCCCGGTCACTTGCTGTGACCTCCTGCCCGTTTACCCAGAGACTGTCCCGGTCACTTGCCGTGACCTCCTGCCCGTTTACCCAGAGACTGTCCCGGTCACCTGCTGTGACTGCCTGCCTGTCTTTCCTGGTCGCCACCCGCTTCCTTATAAGGACCACCCCCTTGTATAAATTGCTCAGAGGTTCCGCCTCCCAGACCCGTTACAGTTTGCTCGGGCCATGGAACCCGGTGGCACCCAAGCTCCCTCGCTCTCGGACCTTTGTCATGAACTGTCCCGAAAGAGGTCCCAACAGGAGTCCATCCTGGGTCACCTGCGGAATGTCAATACTCGCCTGGACACTTTCACTGCCCCACCAGCAACCACCGCTAGTGTCATGACTCGCAGCCCGGCTGCTCCGCTGTCCACCAATACCATAGTATTCTGCTCTGGAATCCAGCTTTCTGCACCTCCTCGCTTCGGAGGCGACTCCGCTCAAGCTCGGGGCTTCATTAACCAGTGCACCCTGCACTTTGAACACCAGTCCCACCAGTTTAATTCCGACCGGGCCAAAGTAGCCTTCATCATGTCCCATCTCACGGGAGAGGCACTGGCTTGGCTAAATCCTCTATGGGAGAGAGGAGACCCTCTGGTGTCCGACCTGCCAGCCTTTCTCACGGCTTTCCGGAAGGTCTTCGACGAACCCGGACGGAAGAACTCATCCGCCTCATCTCTGCTACGCCTCCGTCAAGGGAGTCTCACCGTGGGCCAATATGCCATACGGTTCCGTACCCTTGCTTCGGAGCTGGCCTGGGATAACGACGCCCTGGTGTAAGTCTTCTGGGAGGGTCTGTCCGGCCGTATTAAAGATGAACTCGCCGGTCGGGACATTCCTACCACTCTCGACGACTTGATTACACTTGCCACCCGGATTGACATCCGGTTCCAGGAGCGCGCTAGGGAGGTCACCCGTGAGAAGAGGATTCCACGTCTAGTCCCTACCTCCCAGAGACCCGTCACTCCCTCTGTTACTCCCCAGGCACACTCACTTGAGCCTATGCAGGTCGACCAGACCAAGATGGTCAAGACCCGTCAAGACTTACGTCGTGCCGAGGGGAGCTGTTTCTACTGTGGCAGTAAGGAGCACCGGATCCATTCCTGCCCTGAGAGGTCGGGAAACGCCTGTGTCTAGGATCGCTCAGAGAGGTCGCCCTAGACAAAAGTAAACCCTCTCCATCCCTGATGCTGTCTGTTTCTATCCTCTGCGGAGAGAACCGCTATTTTGAACTGGCTCAACTTGACTCTGGAGCTGCTGGAAATCTCATCTCTCAATCCCTGGTAGAAAAATACCACGTTCCCACCAAACCTCTGGCCGTACCTTTATCTGTCGCCGCCGTGTATGGGGGTCTCTTACCACATCCCATCCAACTCATCACCGAATCTCTGACTCTACAGGTGGGAATGCTGCATTCTGAGAGCATCTCCTTTCATGTTCTGCCTGGACTCTCTCACGCACTATTGCTTGGCCTGCCTTGGCTCCAGAGACATGCACCCGTGCTTGACTGGCAGACCGGAGAGGTCCTTCGCTGGGGACAGGACTGCCATAAGACTTGTCTAGTTCCCGTTCGTCCTGCCCGTCCTTCTCCTACCCCAGCCAATCTGCCCGGTCTTCCGGTTCCCTATTGGTCTTATGCGGATGTCTTCAATAAAAAAGAGGCAGAGACTTTACCTCCTCATAGACCATACGACTGCCCAATCGACCTGATGCCCGGCTCTACTCCTCCCCGTGGGCGAATCTACCCTTTGTCCGCTGCTGAAACCCGGTCCATGTCTGAATATATTGAGGAGAACCTGGCCCGGGGATTTATCTGGAAATCTACCTCCCCGGCGGGAGCAGGCTTCTTCTTTGTCAAAAAGAAGGACGGCTCACTCCGTCCATGTATAGACTATAGAGGCCTAAACCAGATTACTGTGAAGAATAAATACCCCCTTCCGCTTATTCCTGAATTATTTGACCGTCTGAGGGGGGCTAGAATCTTCACCAAACTGGATCTCCGTGGGGCGTATAACCTGGTCCGTATCCGTCAGGGGGATGAGTGGAAGACGGCATTCAATACCCGGGACGGCCACTATGAGTACCTTGTGATGCCCTTCGGTCTCTGTAACGCTCCTGCCGTCTTTCAAGAGTTGGTCAATGACATCTTCCGTGATCTTCTCTACTCCTGCGTGGTGGTGTACCTGGACGATATCTTGGTCTTCTCTCCGGATCTTCCTACTCACCGGAGGGACGTTCGTCAGGTCCTGCTCAGGCTCAGGCAGAACCACCTTTACGCTAAATATGAGAAGTGCATCTTTGAGCAGACCTCTCTTCCATTTCTGGGCTACATAATCTCTCAGACAGGTCTACAAATGGATCCTGAGAAACTGTCTGCCATCCAGAAGTGGCCCTGACCAGAGGGGTTGAAGGCTATTCAGCGGTTCCTGGGCTTCGCCAACTATTACCGCCTGTTCATACCGCACTTCTCTTCCCGGACCGCACCTATCTCTGCTCTCACCCGTAAAGGTACGAACCCCAGAGAATGGCCGCCCGAAGCAGAGGAGGCATTTCTTTCCTTAAAACAGGCCTTCCTCTCCGCCTCGGTGCTGCATCGTCCGGACGGCAACAAACAATTCTTCCTAGAAGTTGACGCCTCCTCCTCCGGAGCTGGGGCGGTACTTACCCAAAAATCTTCTTCCGGAAGAAAGGTAACCTGCGGCTTTTTCTCCAAACTTTTCTCCTCTTCTGAGCGCAATTATTCTATAGGAGACCGAGAATTGTTGGCCATTAAGATGGCACTGGAGGATTGGCGTTACCTGCTCGAGGGGGCTCTCCACCCGGTAATAATTTACACTGACCACAAGAACTTGGCATATCTCCAGAGCGCCCAGAGACTTAACCCGCGCCAAGCCCGGTGGTCTTTGTTTTCTGCCCGCTTTGATTTCATTCTTCATTTTCGTCCGGCTGACAAAAACATCAAAGCTGACGCCCTGTCCCGATCCTTTCTGGTGTCTGATCTTGAGGAGGAGCCTAAACACATCATCGATCCAGCCAGAGTAATGCAGGTAGCCCCCGTGGGCCTAAATCGTCTCCCTCCCGGTAAGACGTTCGTAACGGAGTCCGATCGGGAGAAGATTCTACACTGGGGTCACTCGTCTAAGCTAGCTGGGCACGCCGGTCAGAAAAAGACCCTCCAGCTTATTACCCGGCACTACTGGTGGCCTACCCTGCACAAGGATGTAATTGACTTTGTTTCTGCCTGTGTGTCCTGCGCCCGCAACAAGGTTCCGAGACACCTGCCTGCCGGCCGCCTTCTTCCTCTGCCTGTGCCTGCTGCCCCGTGGCAACATATAGCTATGGACTTCATAACAGATCTCCCCGTCTCTGCCGGTTGTACGGTCATTTGGGTGGTCGCTGACCGCTTTTCCAAAATGGCTCATTTTATTCCCCTGCCAGGCCTCCCGTCTGCTCCCGAGCTAGCTAAGGACTTTATCCGCCACATCTTCCGTCTCCATGGTCTGCCTCTCCACATCGTGTCGGATCGTGGGGTTCAGTTCACCTCACGCTTCTGGAGAGCCACATGTAAACTGCTCGACGTCACCCTGGACTTCTCCTCCGCTTACCACCCACAGTCCAATGGTCAAGTGGAGCGGATCAATCAGAATTTGACCAGTTACTTCCGGCACTTCGTTAATGCCCACCATTCAGACTGGGTGGATCTCCTACCATGGGCAGAGTTCTCTTACAACAATCACGAGAGCGAATCTTCTTCTAAATCCCCGTTTTTTGTAGTCTTCGGTCAGCATCCTCGGATCCCTTTTCCTGTCTCCACCTCTGTGGACAACCCAGCCGCGGAATCTCTCGTTAGCAAATTTTCCTCCATTTGGGAGAGTACCCGATCCGCACTCCTTCAGTCGTCCGAGCAGATGAAGAGACACGCCAACAAAAAACACCTGGATTCCCCACAATTTCGTCCCGGAGATAAAGTCTGGCTCTCATCCAAATATGTCCGGCTCAAGATTCCTTCCTATAAGTTAGGGCCTCGGTTCATCGGTCCACTGGAGGTTATCAAACAGATCAACCCGGTGGCCTATAAATTGAAACTCCCGGCCAACTTACGGATCCTTAACTCCTTCCATGTATCTCTTATCAAACCCGTGGTACTTAACTCCTTTTCCAAGTCTACAGGTACGCCTCCTGCTCTGGTTTCTGCTGAAGACGAGTTTGAGGTAGAGAACGTTCTGGCCACCAAAAGGGTAAGAGGAAAGACCTTTTTTCTAGTGGATTGGAAGGGGTTTGGTCCTGAGGAGAGAACATGGGAGCCCTGGGAGAACATCCATGCCCCTCTCATCCTTGCTAAATTTCTGTCTGGCCTAAAAAAGGGGGGGCCTAAAGGGAGGGGTACTGTAGCGTCGGCGTCCCTGCCTCCTGCTAGGCAGGGACGCTGTTCCCCTCACCTCTCTGCTCCGTGCCCGGCGGCTTCCTCCCGCTCTGCCTGCAGCGCCCGCTCTCCCCCGGTCACTGCGCTTAGGGCGCGCGAGCTCCCCCTCTCTTAAAGGGGCCGCGCGCGTCGCCCTAAGGAGTCCCCGGCCAATGGCCGGAGGATCCCTCCATATATAAGGCACCTCCTCCAAAATGGAGGTGCCCGAGCAATGTTGTTGCACTGTTCACTACTCTGCTTCAGCCCTCAGGTCCCGTTGCCTGTTACCTGCCAGTTGCCTGCCAGTTTCCTGCCAGTTTGCTGCCTGATTCCTGCCTGTCATCCGCTTTCCTGCTTCGTAGCCTGAGGTCCGATGGTCTGCCTTCCGACACCTGTCAGTCTGTGTATGGACCAGCTTGCCCGCTCACCTGGGAGCGCTCACCTGCTACTTGTCTGCTAGCCTACCTGGAGGCTCCACCGTCACGTGCTGTGACCACCTGCCAGTCCAGAAACTCTTGCCTGCTCACCTGGGAGCGCTCATCTGCTACCTGCCTGTTAGCCTACCTGGAGGCTCCGCCGTCACGTGCTGTGACCACCTGCCAGTCCAGAGACTCTTGCCCGCTCACCTGGGAGCGCTCATCTGCTACCTGCCTGTTAGCCTACCTGGAGGCTCCGCCGTCACGTGCCGTGACCACCTGCCAGTCCAGAGACTCTTGCCCGCTCACCTGGGAGCGCTCATCTGCTACCTGCCTGTTAGCCTACCTGGAGGCTCCGCCGTCACATGCTGTGACCACCTGCTTATCCTGAGACTCTCGCTTGCTCACCTGGGAGCACTCATCTGCCATCTGCCTGCTAGCCTACCTGGAGGCTCAGCCGTCACAGGTCGTACCTGCCCGTTTACCCAGAGACTGTCCCGGTCACTTGCTGTGACCTTCTGCCCGTTTACCCAGAGACTGTCCCGGTCACCTGCTGTGACTGCCTGCCTGTCTTTCCTGGTCGCCACCCGCTTCCTTACAAGGACCACCCCCTTGTATAAGTTGCTCAGAGGTTCCGCCTCCCAGACCCGTTACATTTACTTGTGTTATCTTTGTCTAATGTTTCAATTTGTTTTGTGATCTGATACATTTAAGTGTGACAAACATGCAGAAGAATAAGAGATCAGGAAGGGGGGAAACACTTTTTCACACCACTGTATATTATATTGTGCCAACCACACCGATGACCAAAAAAGAATTTTGCTAATAGTGACCACAGAAGACAATGTTCACACAAAAGTGCCAAACACAACTATCTAGTAGTGTAAGCTCAACTGTGAAAGATGTGCAAACAGCAAGTCTGTTTTGAGGTGCACAAGACATTCATTGACTTCCGGCAGTGAAATGCACCCAAGATTGTTGCAAAGTGATGTGATCTTAAATGTGTTGTATTTTTCATTAAGTTTCAATTTGTTTGCCATTGTGTGATCTGATTTCACATAAAACAAGAGGTTTTCTGTTGGCAGACGAAAATAATAGTCATGCTGATATTCCCAAATAATGGGTAGGCAGATTGGAGGGATCAACATGTTAATCTCTTATATGAAATGCACATCTGCTATTATAAACATAACATTAGGAAGGTGTAATTTACATATCTTAAACATTCTTCCAATAAGAGCTTGGTTTGGAGGTTTATGTTAATTTTATAAAATACACATCGAATTTAGATGGCCTGAATTTTGATTGTTCTATTATGAAAAAAAAAAGAACAGGAAAAAACTTACCAAAGCAAATTCATGACATACTCTTCCATCAGGTGGCAACTTTGCTCCGAAGCCTAATGCGGGAAACATTTTATCACTGTCATAATCCTGAATAATTTCTCCAACTGCTTTTAGTGCCATGCCATATGCATTCAGCTGATAAGGATTCATATAGTGCAGAGAGGTGGGCTGTGCAGGGTTTCCTGTTTCAGAAAAAAAAGTTTATATATTGGTTATTGCTTTTTTTTTTTCCTTTTAATAACAGTAACTTATTGCAAACAATTTTCTAACAAACAAAACAGCATTCATGGAGTTTTAACTTTCACAAATGCACAGAAGTGTACTATATATATTTCATCTAAGCCTTATAAGCTAACAAATTCATGTTTTACATTAGGGTCAAAGGATCCTCACTTTATCATTTTATTTATGTTTTGATTTTTTAATAGTTTAAAATAATTCCAACAGGTTAACAATATACAGGGCAAAAACTAAAGCTTGATATTTTGGACTGACAGTGCAAGCGAAGGGACTGAGACTTTTTTACACTGACTGGCGCTGTTAGTATGGTTTCTACAAGTAACTTCAAATATACCCAGTAATATAAAAGCATCTGAAGCCAACTGAAATTTACATCATGGCATTAAACAACTGCATTTTAAAATGAAAAGGTAAAGTATGGCTTCATATTTCATCTCACTCAATAGTCTAGTCTGCTAACCTTAGACTATAAGGCTGTGAGCACACTGTGCGTTTTGGTGTGTTTTCGCGGTGTTTTTTCCATGCGGAAATGGGCCGCTAGGGAATCCTTGTGCGGCCCAGTTTTCCTGTCAGGATTTGCATTGCATTTAAATCTGCAGCATATTAATTCTTTGTGCGTTTTTGCCGCATTTTTCACACATTGACTTCAACTGCATCAGTCAAATCCGCAGCAAAAACGCAGGTATAAAAATATTTTATACCTCAATTGACTCAATTGAAGTCAATGGGTCAAAAATGCGGCAAAAACGCACAAAGAATTGACCGTGGGTCAAAGGCTTTAGCTGATGAGAGACAACTCCTCCCATCAGCCTACGGCTGCTGCCGCTGATGACAGCGAGAGCAGGCATTACTGATGGGTGAAGCAGTCTCATCAGCCGGCGCCTGTGCTCACAGTGTAAAAAAAAAAAAGTTACAATAAATTGATATTAAAATAAAAAACACATTATACTCACCTATTCGCCATAATCCCAAGTGTCCCACAGCGATCGAATCACCCAGAAGAACTCTATACACTGACAGGAGCTGCCGGGAGAGGGGGTCACATGAGTTCATCAGCTGATGATCAGCTGATGAGCTCAGGTGACCTCACTTACTGCACGAGAATTTTCTCACGTATGGGGCCACTGAAGGCTGATATTATTAGCCTCAGAGGGGGGGGGGTCAGTATCAATGGCCCCCTCCCTGGCTATTAATATCAGCTCACACAATTTTTTTCTGGGGTCTTCCTGTAATCTAGCCAGTGAAGGCTAAGCAAACAGCAGTGAGCCAAAGATTTGAGGAGAGGAAAATAAGCGGTACGTCCATCCAACAATGAATAAAAATGAATAAAGCATGAAATAATTTGTATTCATTGTTGGACGGACGTGCCACTTATTTTCCTTTCCTTAAATCTTTGGCAGAACTTCACCAGCAGGACTGGCACCCGACAAACAGATTTCAACTTCCGCATTAGAAGACATGGTGTGGTGAGCTCATTATCCCCCCTCTCTCTTACAAACAGCTGTGAGATGTTATTAATAGCCAGGGAACATCTTTGACTAATGGCCCCTTCCCTGACTAGTAATATTAGCCCCCAGTGGTTGGCTTTCCCTCTGCTGGTTATGAAATTGACCTAGGAGCCCACAACATTTTTTTTAATTTAACTCTTCATTTTATTTCATAAACTGACCCGCAGCATGTCAATTTCTGTAGCGGAGATGCTGAAGATTTTAACCGATTGAAATGTCACTACATGTGGTGGATCCACATGTACGGACAAAACAAGTGCCACATTAGGAGTAATGGGATTAGATAATGGGATTAGGTGTCACTGACACCAAGCCCTAGCTTTAGTAATAAAGAGATGTCTGCCAGACACCCTCATTACTAAACCTGAAAGTAAAGCATTAAATAAACACATACACTGAGAATAAAACACTTTATTTGAAATAAAACAGTCACATTCTTTAATCATTTAAACTAACCCAATATACTCACTCCAGGTCAAACAAAAGCAATGTCCCACATTTCTTTTTTCAAATATCTTTATTTAGCTCCAAAAAGCATTCATTGTCATACAAAAAAAGCTTGCAAAAAAACGCATGCAAAAACGCACATTTTTTTTTCTGCAGCGTTTTTGCTGCCAAGAGACGCAGAAACCTTGCAGAAATTTCTGCAATCAAATACTCACCGTGCGCACATAGCCTAAAGCATTCATACCTTTGTGTTCATATTGGATACTGTATTTTTTGTCATAAATGATTCTTGACAAATATAAAAAATAAAACATTTGCAGACTTACCATTTGATGCTGTGAAGTCTATGGCAACAGTGAAATTGATTTGGGTCCTATAATACAAAGTAACATACGGATTACTTTTTTTTAATTCACTGTGGTTATAGACAGTACAGTAAACAGTATAAGAAAGTACTGATATCTCTAAATTAAACTAAACACATTTTATAAGCAAGTTAAAATAATGAACATTTAGAATTCAGAGGTTTTCTGTATTGTTTTAAAAATTATAGCAACACGCTATGGGGCTAAAAGAAGATATTCTTAGCCAGGTAATCTGCTCCCCCTTCAGTGTTACCATTGAGATGGTCTTCAATAGATAACTATAAAGGGGTTGTGCCACGACACACTTTGCTATTAAAAGCTCCTAAATAGTTATAAATGTTCACAGAAAGTGTATAGAGTAGAGAACTTGAATAAATAATACCATTTTACATATTTGCTTGTGCTCATTTTATATTGTACTGAATAGGAGAGTTTGTGGAAGGGATTAGAAAAAGGTCCATGTGACAGCAGCTGCCTCTCCTTCATTGGCTGAGCCACCGCATCACTGCCTTTTCAGTCTCCTTCCCCACTGCTGTGTTAAAATAGACCATTTTTACTTCCAGCTTGACAGCAATCCTTTGGTGTGTGCGCTCATTATTTCCCCTCCTAAAACTCTCTATATATGAGCAAAAAGGTTGACAGGATTCTGGGCTAGTGACCGTTTTGGTAGTTCGTCAATAAAATAAACTCCATGTAATGTGTGTTTGTGAGAAAGTGATAGGAAAGGAGTGATATGAGATACAGCATGTAGCATGAGTAAAAAAGAGTAATAGTAAAAAAAAAAGTGTGATGTCTGCTTAGCGTCGATAGATGTGTGTATGTATGTTTGTTCATAACCTGAATTTGTTTATAACTTAGGATATGGCTGGCGAAAAAACCTAATAATCACCTCATCGCTAACTTCTCCAGCCATCTTTGGCCTCTTCACTATAGCCCAGGACTTGCGGATGCCTCCAGACCTCAGAGGTCACTGCATGTTGTAGGGTCGAGAATGCAAGATGTGCGCCGTGACCTTAGGTTGTGTAGTGATCCCTGAAGCATGGAGTTGGACGAAAGTCCTGACATTTAGTAAGGAGGCCGGAGATGCACTGCTATACAGTGGAAAGAGGACTGGACGGCAGTAGGGTGACCTAGGGATGGCGAGCAATTAGGTGAGTATTATTTTTCCTTTCATAACTGAGTTGTTATGTAAGTCAAACGTTCGTAACTTGAGGACTGCATGTACCAGAAAAATATATATCGTACTTATACAAGTATAAACTTATTTATCAGTTTGAGACCGAAGATTTCTGGTACATGATATATATAGTCATGGCCGAAAGTTTTGGCACCCTTGAAATTGTTCCAGAGACAAAAAGACAGTGAAAAAAAGCACCAAAAAAAGCAAGAAAATCCTGAACAAACCTCCTGCCAAGAGATCAGGTTTTGCTGCAGAAAAAAAAAACGCTGAAAAAATGCAATGTGTGAACATAGCCTAATTGTTATAGGGCACTCAGGGTATTGTGACTGTCAACTGGGCATACTGGAGACATTATTACTTTCTAGGGGCAAAATCTGGGCACTGTTTTCTAGGGTGTTTGTACAGGGCATTAATATTTTCTAGGTTGCTATTTTACTATTTAAAGGGCACAAAGGAGGCATTTTACTTTGTAAGAGACACAGTGATGCGGATTACTATATGGGCTACTAAGAGGATCCATAATAAGAGCACATACAGCAGCCGCTCAGAATTTTGGTTTCAGCAGGATGAGGAGTTTGTGCAGCTTGGGAATAGATGGGGACGATGCTGGAAATGTGAGAAATCAAATGTGTTTTTGTTGTAATATCCGTAGACGAGTCCTGGCTAGAAGAAGTTGTTGTTGATCTGGGCCAGATGGATAAGACAGGAAAAGTGAACAGCTCCACGAGAAAGAACATCAGCTGCAAGTCACTATCAATAACTGTACTGTAATCTCTTATGTGTTCTGCAGCACTGGTATCTACCACTATATTGTCACTATATGGCTGTAATATCAGTGTTAATCTTTGTATAGAGATTTCAGTAACAGCATTAGTGATCTGCTGAGGTTCCCCCATATCTATGATTAGGGTGCGCCACCGTAGTTGTACACACAGTTACCTGGTTAGGGGCCTACTCAGATGTTTCAGCCAACTTGAGCTGAAACCCTAGCTACAGCAGTTGTGATGAGTTTGTCCTCTGACTGCTGCACTATGCACAGGCAGTGAGTAAATTCTGTGGTCTCGATCTCTGCCTTGGTATAGTACAGCAGTAAGATGACAACTCATCACAACTCCTGCACTGTAGAGAGAAGAGAAAAAAGCTGGTGCCTATTCACTGCCTCCGCTCGTGGCTCTAAGAAGAGTGGTGAAGGAGAGACCAGGACATGTGGAGCTGTGGGGAACAGAGGACATGTGGGAGGAGAGCCAGGAGCATCAGGACGACAGATAGCGACGGCCAGTGGGACAGCTGCGGAAGGAGAGGCAGGGACAGGTGGAAGCTGATTCAGTGCCGCAGGCAGCGGCTTCCTTGTCTTCTCACTCGTTGATGACAGAGCACAGTCCTGTAGTTGTGAGAAGTTTGTCCTCTGACTGCTGTGTTCTACATAGTGTGGCCGAGATCTCTATCACTGCCTGTGCATAGTACAGCAGTCAGAGAACAAACTCTTCACAATTATTGTGCTCTGCACAGCCAGCAGCAGAAGACAAGGAAGTCGCTGCCTTCTTTACTTATTTTTCCACCACAAAAAATAAGTCGGGCGGGAGGGGTATAATGTAATACTGGTCAGCATAACTGATATGGCAGGTGAGAAGAGGAGAAGCTCCTGTGCTGGTGATGTGCTGGGAACGTCACTATCTAAAGGCACTTCATACGTTACCAGCAGATACCAATTTTCAGTCAGCTGTATTAGATCCGGCTGGCTGAAGTGCGTGGAGAAATCCTACGGCATAGCAGAGGCGGCCATTTCAAAGAAGGGGGAACAGCGCATGCTCTGACAGAAGAAGAGGGTTAGATGGACGGACAGAGCGGTCAGTAGTACAAACACTAAGGGGTGCCATATTGAACATCAGAAGTACATATCTTTTAAATGGGACATCATTTTAATACACTTAAATTACAAAAATATTTATTTGCAAGATGTCTGCAGCATCATGTTGTATCGTGGCACAACCCCATTAACAATGACCTCAGGGAGAGGGAGATTGCATCCTCTGTCACTCCATTGCCTCAAAAAACACCTAAAAAACCTCAGTATGCTTATACCCCGAAGCTATGTACGCACTGATTTATTTTCAGGAGTTCAACATCCACAAGTTTTCAAGAAGAAATTGCTTCAGGAAATTCTCCTTTTTTCGGAGGTTTTGAAGAGTAATTTTTTTCCTGAAACTTTTTTGAATAGTTTTTAAATAAATATTTTTTCCCTGAATAGTTTTTTGCAGCCACTGGCTATGTGCACACAGAGTTTTTCGAGGAGTTTTTGAAGACGAAACTGAGGAAACTTGTAACACCCCTGCCCACGTCCCTACATGGCTTCCCATCACCCACCATGCAGGGACACAGACTTACTCACCACTCCGGGCTGTGCAGTGAGTTCCTTGTCCTCTGCTTGCTGTGCCTGTTTCCTGGCTACATGATTAAGGTGCCCTTACGTGCACTTCCTGATTCTTAAAGAAACAGTGTGCGCATTGCTAATGTATGCCCAGCCTATTGCTTGGAGGCACTTGGTATTTAAGGCACCTCCACCTGTTGGGAGGTGCCTGAGCAACATTCTCTTTCATTGTGTTTGTGCAACTACTGAGTTGCCAAGTCCTGTCCTGTTTCTATCTCTGAATCTGTTTCCTGCCACCCTGGGGGCTGAATACCCTAGCCTGAACCTTGAACTTGTACCTGTATCTGATCCTTGCCTGTTCCTGCCACCCTGGGGTCTGAATACAAAGGTCTGTACCCTGAACCTGTACATGTTCTTGTCTGAATTAGGACTAATCCCTGAACCTGTTTGTTTCTTAGGATCTTTTCTTTAAATTCCCTGTGTCTGAACATGTACCTATCTGTAAAACCTGCAGTGTCTGAACCTGTAACTATCTCTAAAACCTCCAGTGTCTGAACCTGTACCTATCTCTAAACTGTTACCTCTGTGCAAGGTTAGTAGTTTGCATGTACTGTACACTTGCTACTTCACTGTAAGTACCTTGTGTGAATCTGGCTCTGTCTGTCTGTGTGAACCTGACCCTGTCTGTTCTATATGAACCTGCAGTTTCCTGCCTGTTCTATATGAACCTGCAGTTTCCTGCCTGTCCGCACCTGCGGTTTCCTGCCTGTCCGCACCTGCGGTTTCCTACCTGTCCGCACCTGCGGTTTCCTGCTTGTCTGCACCTGCGGTCCAGTACCTCTTGCCAGAGACCAAGTTCTTCCTAAAGCTGTTCGCTGAATACCCAGGTCTGAACCCTCTTGAAGCCGTTCCTGTCCGTCCAGTCTGAACTGGGTGCTACCCGTTCCTGTATTCCAGTCGTACCTGCCAGTTACCCAGTTTTTCTTGAAGCTCTTCCTGCCTGTCCAGTATGAATGGTGTCCTACACCTGCCTGCCTGTATATCAGCCGTGGCGGCCTGTACCCGTTTGTCTGTGAATCAGCCATGCCAGTCTGTATACCTCCTTGAGGGTCAGCTGCCATGTGTTCGAGGTCTACCCTGGAGCAGCACTTGGTCTCACCCCCCTGGGCTCTCCTCGGATCACGGCACCGTCAGCTGCTGTGCATCTGAGGGCAGTCTTGGTGTGGCACTTAGTCATGCCCCTCCGGGGTCTCTTTGGTCCACGGCACAGTGGGATTACGATCCAAGCTCACGGTAAACAGTCCAAGCGCAAGGATAACAAAACTCTTCAAATCCTCCTCAAATATGCAAAATCCTCAAAAACTTGAAGGTTTTACACAGTTTTCTTAAAAAAAAAACACTCTGCAAAGAGACTCCATGTGTATATAGGCCACTATTGGCTATCTGCACATTGAATTTTTTGGAACAGAAACTGAATGAAAAATCTCCAAATCCGTCTCCAAATCTCAAAACACCTTGAAAACTTGGGAGTTTTTGATCAGTTTTCCCCTGAAAAATCAGCAAAACGACTCCATGTGCACATAGCCATTTATTGGACAGTGCCTAGTTTCGAAGGTTTCCTTCAAGATTTGCTTCAAAGATGTGACCGTCATTTTCTTTTTCTCCCTAGGTTTTTCAAAAACTCTTTTCAGTATGGGCACATAGAGGTTTTTTTTATGAGGTTTTGAAGCAGGAACTGGGTATGTGCACACGCTATGTCTCTTTCACGCAGATTCCACCCAGAATTCACCTGCAAAAAGTGCTCCATAACATGAACATCGTCCACAGCAATGCATAACGTTAACATAGTCCACAACAATCAAGACACAACAGCATCAATCATCTCTATTTCACTACACATGGAAACAAAAATTGTTCTGCTCTAATGTTGCTACCTTTATAATTAAATTTGCATGAAAAGATTCAGATTTCTAAATTACATATTATAATTTTTCATTTATTTTTTCCCCTGGTGATTCCTTATTGAGGTAAAAGGAGAAGAAGCTAAAATGTACACAGAATAAGGTTCCCATTTATCTTATTAGGCTTTTTAAATTATGGTAGTCAGCATTTGCTCCTCCTGTCACACTACAAACCCATTTGGAAATAGTAAGATCATTCTAAATTATTTCTGTTAACTACTGCAATTCAGTTTTAGTAGCTGTTAAAAGCTGCCAGTATTGATTCATAAACACCGGTAATTTTCAACCTCTGTTGCTATCTTACAGTAATTACTTTTGTGCAGCCATTTTGCAGTTGTATCAGAGCTTCACATAGTGGGATAATCTTGCTTGGATGCCCTTCATAAAATGGTAGTGTGATATTTAGTTATAGTTGTGCTTGAAAGTTTGTGAACTCTTCAAGATTTTCAATATTCCTGCATAAATTTGACCTAAAACTATATCACATCACAGGTCCTAAAAGATGATAAAGAGAACCAAATAAAACAAATGATTGAGTCAAAAATATTAGACCTTGTATTTTCCAAATGAAGAAAATGATCCAATATCATGTCTGTGAGTGGCAAAAGTACAGTGGCTTACGAAAGTATTAACCCTCTAGCTTTTTACCTACTTTGTTATATTACAACCTGTGATTAAATATTTTTGTAATCCGATTTCTGTGTGATGCATCAGCACTAAATAGTATAAGTTGGTGAAGTCAAGTGAGGAAAATATAGAAATAAATTAATTTATGGGATCAAATAACTAAAAATTGGCATCTGCATATGTAGTCACCCCTACTGCAATGAAGCCCCTAAAAATTTCAGGTGCAAGCTATTACCTTCATAAGTCACATGTTTAGTGAAAGGAAGTCCACCTGTTTGCAATCTAAGTGTCACATGGTCTGTCAGTACATACACACCTTTTCTGAAAGGCCAGAGTTTGCAACACCATTAAGCAAGAGGCATCACTAACCAAACAACACCATGAAGACCAAGGAGATCTCCAAACATGTCAGGGAGAAAGTTGTTTAGAAGTACAAGTAAGGGTTGGGTTATAAAGAAATATCCCAATCTCTGATGATTCCCCGAAGCATCATCAAATCCATTATCATCAAATGCAAAGAACATGGTACCACAACAAACCTGCCAAGAGAGGGCCGCCCGCCAAAACTCTCAGCCCGGGCAAGGAGGGCATTAATCAGAGAGGCAGCACAGAGACCAAAGGTAAATCTGAAGAAGCTGCAGAGTTCCAAAGCAGAGAAAACCTTTCCAAGCAGAGACTGGAGTATCTGTCCATAAGACCACAATAAGCTGTACACTCCATAGTGCTGGCCTTTATGGAAGAGTGGGCAGAAAAAAAACCTTTGCACATAAAAATTAAAAGGCACATTTTGAGTTTGCCAAAAGACATGTGGAAGACTCCCTAAATGTATGGAGGAAGGTGTTATGGTCAGAATTTACCTTTTTGGCCACCAAAGTAAATGCTATATCTGGCACCAAACCAACATAACTCATCACCTTAAGAACACCATCCCCATTGTGAAACATGGTGGTGGCAGCATCATGCTGATGGGGATGTTAATCAGCAGCAGACACAGGGAAAATGGTCCGTGTCAAGGGAAAGATGGTGGGAAATACAGGGATATTTTTGAGCAAAACCTGTTTCAGTCTGTCAATAAATTCAGACTGGGATGGAGGTTGAGTGGTTTAAGGGGAAACATGTAAGGCTATGTGCGCACGTTCAGGATTTGATTGCAGAAATTTCTGCAGCGTTTCTGCATTTCTTGGCAGGAAAAACGCATGGTTTGCTGCGTTTTCTATGCATTTTTTGGATGCATTTATGGACATCAATGAATGTTTTTTGGAGCTAAATATATTTGAAAATACAAACATGGGACATCGCTTCAACCCTGGGATTACCGTCAGACCTGGGGTTACCGTCAGACCTGGGGTGAGTATATTGGTTAATTTAAATGATTGAAGAATGTGTCTGTTGTATTTAAAATAAAGTGTTTACTCTGTGTCGGTGTGTTTATTTCACTCTTTACTTTACTCTAATTAGCTTTTAATAATGAAAGGGTCTAATTGACAGCTTGTCATCGCCAAACAAAGGGGCTAGGTGTCAGCTAATCCCATATACCAAATCTTCATTAGCATTTCTATTCAAGTCATTTCTGGGGCAGCTGACAGCTGCTATTTTTAGCCTAGGAAGGTGCCATTAGGCAAACATGTTCCCTGGCTATTAATATCAGCTCACAGCTGTTTCATTAGCTGCTACGTCCTCACGAACAGCAACAAGCTGTGCTTTGAACGCAGCATATTTTTGCTGCATCCAAAACGCTGTGTTCTAATGCTGCACTTGTCAATTCATGTGGATCCACCGCATATAATGACACTTCAATCGGTCAAAATCTGCAGCGAAGACTAGCGTGTCCGCTACAGAAATTGACATGCTGCGGGTAAGTTTGGGTACGTGGTCAAGATCAGGAACCGATTCAGGTTTGAAGCTGCGTATTTATGCAGCTTCAAACCTGCAGCGTCCAGATGTTACAGCATATCGGATGGGATTTCTAGAAATGCCATGTCCACTACGCGTGCATCTGAGGCTGCGGATCACACGCAGACACTGACATGTGGCGCATCATTCAGGACCACAGGACATCAAATTATCTTGCGGAGTCGCTAATCTCCACAACAGAAATTTAACCACTAGACTTTACTGAATGAGGTATATCCGCATGGTTCAGTGAACACATGTGCATTTTGAACGCAGCAAAAATGTGCTGCATCCAAAGCGCTGGTACATCTGGATCATGGGCACATATCCTAAAAAATTAAAAAAAAAATGGCGTGGGCTCCTGCGCCATTTTTATAACCAGCAGAGGGAAAGCCGACCACTGGGAGCTGATATTATTAGACGGGGAAGGGGCCATTAGCCAAAAATGTTTCCTGGCTATAAATAACAGCCCACTGCTGTTTACTTAGCCTTTACTGGCTAGATTACAGGGGCACCGCAGAAAAAAATTGACGTAGGGTCCCCCTATAAAACCTAACCAGAAAAGAATAAACAGACAGCTGAGGGCTGATATTAATAGCCAGGGAAGGGGCCATGGATACTAGCCCCCTCCGCGGCTAATAATATCACCCCTCAGAAGTCCCAGAAATGGCGCCTCCATAAGATGCGCTAAATCTGGCGCTTAGCCTCCGCTCTTCCCACTGCCGTGTAGTTTTGGTGAGTGGGCTAATGAGGTTGGGGTTCACGTCAGCCTTGTATTGGCAGCTGACATGAAGCCCAGGTTAGTAATGGAGAGGCGTCTATAAGACGCCCCCATTACTAACCCCGTAGTAAAGTTTTCGACGCTTTTTCAATAAAGACATGGCCAAAATAAAGTTTTTTATTGAAATTAAATGACATACGGTTTAATAATTTTTTTATTGTGCTCTCAATCCCCGACGTCCTTGCCTCCTGAAAAAAAACAAAAATAAAATACAACCATAACCCTCACCTGTTCGCAGTCACGACGTAGTCCAGATTGTCCCACGGCGATCCGGTTCACTTCTACAGCAGTCACATCAATCACTGATGTGACTGCTGTAGAAGACAGCACTGTACACTGACAGGAGTGTAATCACTCCTGTCAGTGTCACTCCTGTCAGTGTACATGGCTGTGCTGCAGGCTGAGGTCAGGTGAGTTCATCAGCTGAAGATCAGCTGATCACCTCAGGTGACCTCATACTGCATCAGTACTGCGTGGGAACATTATTGAGAAAGTTCCCACACAGCACAGGTGCCATAAACTGAGGTCCCGGAGCTCTCAGCTGATCTTCAGCTGATGAACTTGCGTGACCTTAACTGGCACCGCAGCATTGTACACTGCAGGGAGTGAGAGAGCATGCTCCTGTCAGTGTACCACCGGCCGCAGGGATGATAAGTTATCAGCGGGAGCGGAAGTCGGATGATGGGAGTAGTCTTCTTCCCCGGCCCGGATACCATTCTTTGAGCGTTTTTGCGCTGCAGAAACGCTACATAGAATGGACATGCTGCGTATTTTAATGCAATGACAATCCTGAGCGGAAAGTACCACATCATGGATTGTCATTGCATTAGCTGGCAGACAGATTACCTAGCGTTTTTGATGCATTTCAGAAAAAAAGCTGCGAGCGCATCAAAAACGCTCAGTGTGCACTTAACCTTAATGTTTTGGAGTGGGCTAGTCAAAGCCCAGACCTTAATCCAATTGAGAATCTGTGGTCAGACTTGAAGATTGCTGTTCAGCAGAGGAAACCGTCTAACTTGAAGGAGCTGGAGCAGTTTTGCCTTGAGGAATGGGCAAAAATCCAAGTGCCAAGATGTGGAAAGGTCATAGACACTTATCCAAAGCAATTTGCAGCTGTAATTGTCGCAAGAGGAGGCTCTACAAAGTACTGACTTTAGGGGGGTGAATAGTTATGCACACTGAAGTTTTCAGTTATTTTGTCCTATTTGTTGTTTGCTTCACAATAAAAAGAAAACCAAATGTTCACAGTTGTATGCATGTTCTTTACATGAACTGATGCACACCCTAAAAAAACAGTGAAATTCCAGGTTGTGAGGTAGCAAAACACGAAAAATGCCCAGGGGAAGGGGGTAAAAACTTTAGCAAGCCACTGTATGTAAACCTTTGCATTTAGTATCTTGTGTTACCCTGGTATGCAGCAAGAACAATTTTTGATAAATGTTGATCAGTCCTGTACATCTCCTTGGAGGAATTTTAGAGCAATGCTCACTTTTCGCTTCAACTTTGTTACAGCTTCAACATTGTTATATTGGAGGGTTTTTCCCTTGAATTACTTGGTTTAGGTCCTTCCATAACATTTCTATAGGATTAAAGCCAGTAGTCTGAATTGGCCATTCCAAAATCTAAACTTTATTCTTCTTTACCATTCTTTTGCAGATTGACTTGTGTTCTTTGGGTTATTGTCTTGCTGCATGACCCACATTTTCTTGAAATTCAGCTCATGGATATGTCCTGACATTTTGTTTTAGAATTTGCTGGTATAATTCAGAATTCATTGTTCCATCAATGAAGGCAAGCTGTCCTAGCACAGATGCAGCCAAACACATGCAAACCATGATACCAAACCAATGTGTTTCACAGACAACATTAGTTTTTTATGCTATAATGCAGATTTTGTTTCTTCAAAAATAATTATTTTTATTTAAACCAAGCTCCATTTTGGTTTCATGCATCCATAAGATTGTTTCAATTACCTTTTGGCTTGTCCAGGTGATCTCTAGAAAACTGCAGACTAAGGCTTAGAGCCCACGATGCAGGAATGAAGCAGAAATTTTACTGAACATTTCTGCATCTCCTTGGCAGAAAAACGCATGTGTTTTTTACATGCGTTTTTCCAATGCATTGTATAGGCAAATACGCATGCAGAAACGCACAAGAATTGGTCATGTCCGTATTTTTTCTGCGAGTAAAATCTGCGCAGAAAAAATACAGATCATGTGCACAGAACTTGCAGAATGTCATAGGAAGTCATGGGATAAGGTATGCAATGCGTTTCTGGAGCGTTTATGCGCTGCAAAATACGCACCAAAAACGCATCGTGCGCACACAGCCAAACAGTAATGTTTATTTTAGAGAACAGTGGTTTTCTCCTTGCAATCCAGCCAGGCATTACACTGTTATTCGGTGCTTTTCTGAAGGTGGACTCTTGAACAGCAACATTAACAAATGAGAGCAAGGCCTTTAGCTGCTTCGAGGTTACCTTGGGTTCCTTTGTGATTTTGTAGACTATTAATCGTCTTGTTCCTGAAGTGATCTTGGTTAGTCGACCACTCCCCCAAGGGTTATGATGGTCTTACATTTTCTCCATTTGTACACATTCTATCAGTGTACGAATTGGTAGAGTCCAAACTCTTTAGAGATGGTTTTGTAATTGTTTTTAGCCTCACAAACATTAACAACCCTTCTGACGTCCTCATAAATCCCCTTTGTTCATGCCATGATACGCTACCATAAACATGTGGGTGATGTACAGTACAGACCAAAAGTTTGGACACACCTTCTCATTTAAAGATTTTTCTGTATTTTCATGACTATGAAAATTGTACATTCACACTGAAGGCATCAAAACTATGAATTAACACATGTGGAATTATATACTTAACAAAAAAGTGTGAAACAACTGAAAATATGTCTTATATTCTAGGTTCTTAAAAGTAGCCACCTTTTGCTTTGATGACTGCTTTGCACACTCATGGCATTCTCTTGATGAGCTTCAAGAGGTAGTCACCGGAAATGGTCTTCCAACAATCTTGAAGGAGTTCCCAGAGATGCTTAGCACTTGTTGGCCCTTTTGCCTTCACTCTGCCGTCCAGCTCACCCCAAACCATCTTGATTGGGTTCAGGTCTGGTGACTGTGGAGGCCAGGTCATCTGGCGTAGCACCCCATCACTCTCCTTCTTGGTCAAATAGCCCTTACACAGCCTGGAGGTGTGTTTGGGGTCATTGTACTGTTGAAAAAAATGATGGTTCAACTAAACGCAAACCGGATGGAATAGCATACCATTGCAAGATGCTGTGGTAGCCATGCTGGCTCAGTATGCCTTCAATTTTGAATAAATCCCCAACAGTGTCACCAGCAAAGCACCCCCACACCATCACACCTCCTCCTCCATGCTTCACGGTGGGAACCAGGCAAGTAGAGTCCATCCGTTCACCTTTACTGCGTCGCACAAAGACACGGTGGTTGGAACCAAAGATCTCAAATTTGGACTCCTCAGACCAAAGCACAGATTTCCACTGATCTAATGTCCATTCCTTGTGTTCTTTAGCCCAAACAAGTCTCTTCTGCTTGTTCCTGTCCTTAGCAATGGTTTCCTAGTAGCTATTTTACCATGAAGGCCTGCTGCACAAAGTCTCCTCTTAACAGTTGTTGAAGAGATGTGTCTGCTGCTAGAACTCTGTGTGGCATTGACATGGTCTCTAATCTGAGCTGCTGTTAACCTGCGATTTCTGAGGCTGGTGATTCGGATAAACTTATCCTCAGAAGCAGAGGTGACTATTGGTCTTCCTTTCCTGGGGCAGTCCTCATGTGAGCCAGTTTCTTTGTAGAGCTTGATGGTTTTTGCAACTGCACTTGGGGACACTTTCAAAGTTTGCCCAATTTTTCGGACTGACTGACCTTCAATTCTTAAAGTAATGATGGCCACTCGTTTTTCTTTACTTAGCTGCTTTTTTTCTTGCCATAATACAAATTCTGACAGTCTATTCAGTAGGACTATCAGCTGTGTATCCACCAGACTTCTGCACAACACAACTGATGGTTCCAACCCCATTTATAAGGCAAGAAATCCCACTTATTAAACCTGATAGGGCACACCTGTGAAGTGAAAACCATTTCCGGTGACTACCTCTTGGAGCTCATCAAGAGAATGCCAAGAGTGTGCAAAGCAGTCATCAAAGCAAAAGGTGGCTACTTTGAAGAACCTAGAATATAAGACATATTTTCAGTTGTTTCACACTTTTTTGTTAACTATATAATTCCACATGTGTTAATTCATAGTTTTGATGCCTTCAGTGTGAATGTACAATTTTCATAGACATGAAAATACAGAAAAATCTTTAAATGAGAAGGTGTGTCCAAACTTTTGGTCAGTACTGTATCTAAGAAGCATCATTGTCAGAAGCTCCCTGTCCTCTCCAACAGCTACAGGAACCTTTTTCTACAACCAGAAAAATGTAAAACCTATCCATTTATAATGGCCAAGGACAAGATAAAGATCCCCAACTCGCATCAGGACCACAAGATCCCAGGTACTTTCAGCTGCATCACATCTAATGTAATGTACTTAATTATATGTACCAAATATCCAACTGAGGGATCTGTATGTAGGGGAGACAGGACTAACACTTAGAACAAGGATGAATTGCACACAATAAAAGAAAAAAGAATAAATCTACCTGTGGCCAAACATTTTTGTATTCCTAATCACAGCATCGTGGACATGAAATAATTATTTATTATTTATTATTATAGCGCCATTTATTCCATGGCGCTATACATGTGAAAAGGGGTATACATCGCATTGGTTACTGGCATTACTGGTATTAAAAGGTAACTTCAAATCTCAGAGAGACATAAAAATTTGGGAGTACAAACTTATGACAATCTTTGACACACTCAGGGCAGGAATGAATGTGTTACATGGATTTATGTCTTTTTACATCAACTAAGGAATGTGCTCCTCAGACTATTTGGGGGCATCACAATCATGGACAAGACCTCAATCACAGGACAATAAAACTTTCACACTACTTATTACGAACTGTTCCAATATTTACGGCCACAACTGCTTCTCCCTCTCCCATACTGATAGTTCTGCTTCACGTCACTTGTCTTATCTATCATGTGCCCTGTTTTGTATAAATATATGACTGTTTAGATTTTGTGTTATATTGAGCCTATTGAAGAGACCTGAGTAGTCTTGAAAGCTTGCAATTTGTTACCATCTTTTCAATTAGCCATTAAAAGGTATCAGCCACTGAGAAAAAAAAAAAAAATTGTAACAGCACGAATGTGGTTTATATAATTCTATGCAAAATTTGTGATCTTATATATGTTGGTTGCACAACAAGAAATCTTAAAGTTCGCATTTCAGAACATTTAACTGATATATCTTCTCTTTCTAGTACCAACCGTAATATTTCACATGCCTCTAGGCATTTTATTCAATTTCACCAGAGATCGTGCAGTTCTCTACAGGTCATTGGTATAGAGAGGGTTAAACCTGCATGCCGAGGAGGATATTCTAGACATCGTTTACTCACCATAGAAGCATTCTGGATTTAGAACCTTGGATCCCGCTTCCCAGATGGACTCAATGCACGTTTGTGAAATCATGTTTCATTATTGATTCTACTTCATGTTTCTGTCAGTATATTTTATCTATTTCATGTAACATTTCATGTCAAAATGAATTTTAACTCTTTTCTTGTTCTTTCTCTCTATAATGGTTTTATTGTTTTTTCCATTTTATGTGATTGGCTCACACTAATTATGCATCCTATTCACACTCTCGTGTGACCAAGTATATCGATCTGATTGGTAGTTATTGGATATAATACTATAGTGTGTCATATGCATGTCAGCTTTGACAAAGAACACAGCTCTGTGTTCGAAACGCGTTGCGTTTTTTCCATGTGAGATTCCCAGATGTAATTTGGAAATTTTTAAACTACGCGGATTTGCTTCAATAAATATTTGCACTTTTGGAAGCTGGTTTCTTCAACTTTTTTTTTCATGCAAACACGTGAGGCCACACGTACCCGTGCTTCCTTCCAAAGCCTACAGCAATCAGTTGAGCTGAATCTACTTTCCTCTTTTTTCATCAGCCACTGAGGACTGTCAAATTTTAATATAATTCCAACAGGTGACACAGAAGACCCTGCGCTCTCCTTCTGTGGAGAGTCTATTTACATATTTAATTTCCCAAGGGAGTATTGCATGGCCTAAATGTATCCCTATGTCAACTAGGCATAGTCCACAGGGAGAAACTTTACAACTTAGATCCAAAATTATAAAAATTCAACCTATCAGTCCATAATACAAACTTGGGTCTCATCAAGCTGTTTTTGAAAAATGTGTTCTTGCCTTGTAACTTTCCCATGTTTTTGCACATGTTTAAAGTGTAATTACGGTATGTTATCTGAGATGACTGACAAGTACAGTTGTTAAGATGTTTGGGTAATTTTAACACATCATTAGATTAGTTTCTGGTTTGGAAAGCTAACCATTTTTCAGAAAATTCACTACAGTTATAACTTTTCTACACTGTGAAAGAATTGAGGCTACTGTAGTGAGTCTTTAAAATAGCTTTAGAACGTTTTCATCTTCTATTGATTGTGGCAATGTATACTGCTTATGGCAGAAAAGGCCATATTATTAAATGGTAGTCAGTTTTAAAAAACTGCCAGTAATCAAGCCTCCATGAATCTAGTCTAAGTTAACCCAATTTTCAATAAAGTTTGGATAATTGGATGATTGAATGAGACACTTTTTTTTGGAATTCCACAAAAAAAGTGGTAAAATCTGCATTGTAGCCACTAAGCTTAAACCCAGCCTGAACTAAGGGGCAATTAGTTTTCACACAGGACCAAAAAATGATATATGAAAAAATAAAAATTGGAAAACTGTTTTTTATATTTAGGTTTTGGCTATAGGAGGTCTTTTATTACATTCTGAAGAGTTAAAGCTATTACATATAAAGAAATTACGTGATAGATAAAAGAAGCTAGATTGTTCTTGTCTTAAACAGAAAATTAAAGGTTGTTTTGGAAAGAACTTTGATATACCATGAGCCAGTCTACAGACGGTAGTATCATGTGACTGTTGCAGTTTCTCTATAAAGAGTATCTTTCACCAGTTTTCACAAAATACACTGCATTCATTGTTAAACAGATCTTTTCGAAGTGATGAGGCTAATGAATTTACTTTGATAATACATGTCAGAATTTCAAAACTTTCATTGTTTAATTTTAAAATGAGCCTTTTAAGAGTACAACTTGAGTTAAAATGCTCACTTTAAAAGCAGGATTATACAGCTCTCTGACGTGAATTTTCAAAGTAAATATTCACACCTTACAAGGAATAAAATATCTATTCAAAAATGTATGCAGTCAATATTGTGAAATCCTGTGACAGATCCACATTAAGGACTCCTTTCAGGTAAACTATGAATTTTTACAAAACAATTGTGCAAGTGCAAATACAAAAGAATTGTGCAAATGCAAAAGAATATTTATATATTCTTTGCAAGAGTTTTCCCTGGATGAAATGTGAGCTAAGCTTACATTGTACTTTGTACAACGGACACAATATATTACCCATTTGCCTATTGTCATTATAGCCTGATGCGGTATCTGTGAAGGTCATAAAGCATTTGCAAAGCCTGATCATGTACAAACCTTGCTAAAAGCGTAAAGTGTTTTCAGCAAGTGCGGAGGCCAAGATGTTGCTTGGAAACTATAATCTACTGAGCTATTTTTATGACCAGAAGTCAGAACATAACCATTTCTATTGGCAAACAATCCACATAAAGTGCATGTACTGGACAGGCTTCAATAACGTGAGCCATAGCCAATGTGTTAACCATTTTTTTTTAAGATAGAACATAAACACACACACTAACTAATTAAGAGTGATTTGGCTAATAAATTTAGTTTTTTTTATACAAGATTTGTTATTAAGTAAAGAACACTGAAGGGGAAATAAGGATTTTACTGGATCCACAACTCAAATTCATAAAACAGATTTTTGATACTCTAAGAATTCATTATCCTCCGTGGACTTTCCTTCACATTGAATCAGAAACTACTCGCAAAAAGGTAGCTATGAATTAATAAAATGGTAGAGAGACCTAATGTATTTACTGAATGTTAAGATGGTCATACACATTAGGCCAAAGTTGTCTGAAACCACAGAGTTCTGTAGGACCCGCAGCAATTTAAAGTATAGTGCTCAAGAAAACAAAGGGCACAATTAAGCATAACAGTATGGCCTCAAATCAAACTTCATGAATATCAATCCATCCAGTTAGGAATCATAGGACAGGGAACACCTGATTTGTTTCAAATGAAAAAGACAAATGCACTGGAGAGACAATAACAAGACAACCCCGATAAAGGGAATGGTTTTGCAAGTGGTGAACATAGACAACTGCTCCTTCCTTAGCTTTTCTGACTGGTTCATCTCTAGTTTTGCTAGTGTCCTTATTCCTAATAGTATGAGTCAGTGTCTGTATCCCAACCAGGTTGTACAGATAGTTCAGCTCTTCCAGAATGGCATATCTATATGTACCTTTGCAAGAAGGAGTGTTGTCTCCAAAAACAGTCTCAACAGCATGAAGCAGATACCAGGATATCACTAGAAGTCACACAAGGAGAGCCAGATATGGCTGGAGAACGGCATAAAGCCTGCATCTCTGTACAAGGAGGAACAGCCGCAGCACTGCCAGAGCCCCCAAAAATAACCGTCAATGGACTACTGGTGTGCATGTTTCTGACCAAACTGTCAGAAACAGATTCCATGACAGCGTCATGAGGGGATGATGTCTTGTAGATGGACCTGTGCAAACAGCTCAGCTCTGTTCTACTCAACTGGCAGTCACACAGAACAGCAAAATTAGCATGTCCACTATAGACACCATCATTTGCTTCACAAATGAGAGCAGATTCACACTGAGCACATATGACAGACACGAAAGAAATCAAAATGAAAGAGTCTTTGATAGAGCTAAATGGACAAATAGTTTGGTGTGTGAAATCATGCTGAGAGGTTCACTTTAAGTGCAAAGCAATGCTTATTGCAATGTACAGATATAGGAATTTGGTATATAAAATGGGCATTAATTTTATAATAGTGGATATCAAAATACTAAAATGATTTGTAGAAGATAAATTAAAATAAAAATAACTACATCTTAAAAAACAATGTCAAAAGTTTTGACATAAAATGAATTTGTTACTACTATTAGACTTGGGCGGCTATTCTAACTGCTACTGTGTACTGAAATCATGGGCATCTTCATGCTGCGGCTTCAGGCAACGACTACGCATGGAACATCTCTGTGCATGAGCATTGTAAAGTCGGGGTGACATCACGACATGAACCGCAACCTTGAGACGCACACTCTAGACCGGAATTTTCAGCCAAGATTAGACCCAGGATGCCACTAGAGTGCACGTTGTAAGGTCACAGCGCACCATGCGGCAACCTTACACCACACACGTGCAGGGACGTCCTAGGTCTAGTTGTAGCTGGAAGTCCCAGCCTAGGGTTAAGATAACGAGGCTTTCAGTGCACTGGGGTGGTAAAAAGGGGCACCAAGGATCGTATGGGGGACAGTGAGTGAGGTATTAGTTGTGTTTTATAACTTTTCTTCTACATCTAACTTTTATTATGCGTTATGATCCCTTCAGACCACAAGGGATAATATGAGACATTCAACTCATGGAGAATAAATTTGCTGTAAAAATTGAATATGCTCAATTTGGCGAATTTGAATCTCATCAGATCTGCTCAATCTAGTTAAAAAAGATGCATTAAGAGTGTGTTGTACAATAATGTGTATATAAGCAGAAAAATACATGTGACTGCCATTTGGCATTGTTTTTCAGATGATAATCTGTTCTAAAAATAATCTGATATACTTCAGTGAGCATGTCAAAATGATTAGTATATTAATAGGCTAATCACAAAGTTGATGATTCAAAATGAATTACTGGTACTGCACACTAAACAGGTTACAGGAAGAATACAAATCTACCATAGTAGTTTATTTTTGCTATTTTTTGGGGGAAAAAATAAATGTTTATCTTAACCAATCTTGCTTATAAATCCTAGTTTCCATATACAAGAATGTACTGTACTTCAGAGTGAATACTGATTGATTCTTAATTCTTATCTTTTTAGTAATTACAGCCAGTAAATTGAAATATTTTAAGCTGCAGAATTTCATGTTAAATGAAGCAATAAATAGACTTCAGTCTACTGTGGAAAAATAGAGAATTAAATCTTTAAGAACTTGTATTTAAACACATCTTTGCTGACATATTATGGCTAAATGGCTTGTAATATATGAATCTATATTTAGAAACATATACAGGTGCATCTCACTAAATTAGAATATCATCAAAAAGTTAATTTATTTCAGTTCTTCAACACAAAAAGTGAAACTCATGTTATATAGAGACATTACAAACAGAATGATCTATTTCAAGTGTTTATTCCTGTTAATGTTGATGATTATGGCTTACAGCCAAAGAAAACACAAAAGTCATTATCTCAGTAAATAAAATACTTAAAAAACACCTGCAAAGGCTTCTTAAGCATTTAAAAAGGTCTCTTAGTCTGTTTCAGTAGGCTCCACAATCATGGGGAAGACTGGTAATTTGACAGATGTCCCGAATGCAGTCATTGACACACTCCACAGAGTCCCAGAGTTCCAATTTTCATTTGGGAATGAAGGTCCCAGAGTCTGGAGGAAGAGTGGAGAGGCACACAATCCAAGCTGCTTGAGGTCTAGTGTAAAGTTTCCACAATCAGTGATGGTCTGGGGAGCCATGTCCTCTGCTGGTGTAGGTCCACTGTGTTTTATCAAGACCAAAGCCAGCGCAGCCGTCTGCCAGGAAATTTTAGAGTACTTCATGCATAATTCCCCTGCTCCTATGTATGCTGTCTGCTAATGCTCTGCTGACCCGTCTCTCTGGTACATGCTCCGCATAATTCCCCTGCTCCTATGTATGCTGTCTGCTAATGCTCTGCTGACCCGTCTCTCTGGTACATGCTCCGCATAATTCCCCTGCTCCTATGTATGCTGTCTGCTAATGCTCTGCTGACCCGTCTCTCTGGTACATGCTCCGCATAATTCCCCTGCTTCATCTGTCCCACTCCAATCAATATTCACATATGTTTCTTCCTTCCCCACTATCTACCTTATCTGATTTTTAGAGGTGTTAAACTGCAGAGACTTGCGTCCTGGCTCTGTCTTTGATCACCCAGCCATCTCCTGTTGAAATGACCAGCTGTTAATTTATCCACAAGCCGTTCCCACAATGCCCTACACCTGATATAGTTTAATGTGGCCTATATATTTAGACTCTCTGTAAGGGGTGCACGCGTGCTGGGGTGTGCACGCGTCTTCTTGTGCAAAGTGGCTTCGGAGAGAAGTGGCAGTTATTTCAGAGGCAGTTAGTCAGGACAGGAGTCAGGTAACAAACACTTTGACCACTTAGTCTCTTTTAACTATGTTTCTGTTAGCTCTCACTTTTTCCTCTATAGTCCTCCACTTTCTAATAACCCCTCAAATCCCTACACCTAGTAAGAAACTCTTCATCTCTCCCTCTATTCTCCCCATTCATCTCACCTCCTCCTCCAAATTATTCCTCAACATTCAATCCTGGATCTCCAAACACAGACAGCCACCTCATGCTCTCTCTTGCTCCCACCTGCTAACACTTTCTCTGCTCCTCCTCACTGCTGGAGATATCTCTCCAAATCCTGGTCCTCCTCGCCATATCCCCACAGTCACTTCTACCTCCTATCCACCACCTTCCTCAAACTGTCGCAACCCTTCTAACCTCATACCCATCCAACTAATACCCACCTCCTCAGCTATACTAACAGGAGCTCTATGGAACGCTCGCTCTGTCTGCAACAAACTTTCCTTCATCCACGATCTTTTCATTACAAACAAACTCTCCTTCCTCGCCATCACTGAAACCTGGCTCACCCCCTCTGACACAGCCTCCCCAGCTGCCCTTTCATATGGCGGATTCCACCTTTCCCACACCCCCCGCCCCAATGGCAAACATGGTGGAGGCGTAGGTTTCCTCCTATCGGAACTCTGCGCTTTCACCAAAATCCCACTGCCACCCTCCGTTACACTCCCCTCTTTTGAGGTGCACTGTGTGCGCATCTATTCCCCCTCCAACCTCCAACTGGCCGTCGTTTACCGACCCCCAGGGCAAGCCACCACCTTCTTAGACCATTTCACTACCTGGCTGCTTCACTTCCTTTCCACTGACATCCCCACTATCATAATGGGTGACTTCAACATCCCCATTGACACTCCCCACTCGTCTGTCTCTAAGCTCCTATCCCTCACCTCCTCCTTTGGACTCACTCAATGGTCTTCCACACCCACCCACAAAGATGGCCACACACTGGACCTCATCTTCACCCGCCTCTGCTCCCTATCTAACCTCTCTAACTCACCACTCCCTCTCTCTGACCATAACCTCCTCACATTCTCTACCCTCTCCTCTCCGGGTGCACAATCCCCACTCCACAAACTCACACACCCTCGCAGAAATCTCAAACACCTTGACCTACACTCTCTCTCTGAATCCCTCCTTCCTCTCACAGACATAAATTCCTTGCACGATGCAGACGTTGCTGCTGCTTCATATAACACCACAATAGCTGCAGCTCTAGACTCAATCGCCCCTCTCACACACACCACACCTCGCACATTCAACAGGCAACCCTGGCACACTAAACTTACCAAAGAACTGCGCCGGGCCTCCAGGGTTGCGGAGCGGAGATGGAAAAGGTCTCACTCCATCGAGCACTTCATCGCATTCAAGCAATCCCTCACTAATTTCAAGTCCGCACTCACTACAGCAAAACAAACCTACTTCTCATCTCTCATATCCTCCCTATCTCACAACCCTAAACAGCTATTTAACACTTTCAACTCTCTCCTTCGTCCCCCAGCACCTCCTCCCTCTTCTCTCATCTCAGCCGACGACTTTGCCTCATTCTTCAAACAGAAGATTGACACCATCAGACAAAACTTTGGCCTAAAATCCACACAACCCCTCCTCATATCTACTCAACCATCCTCCTCCAAACCCCACTTCTCCACCATTACAGAAGGTCAAGTCTCCTCTTTACTCTCCAAATCACACCTCACCACCTGCGAACTTGACCCAATCCCATCCCACCTCATCACTAACCTCACCTCAGTCTTCATCCCAACCCTAACCCACCTCTTCAATCTATCACTAACAACCGGAGTCTTCCCCTCATGTTTCAAACATGCCGCAATCACACCCATCCTCAAAAAGCCCTCCCTTGACCCTTCCTCTCTGACCAGCTACCGCCCCATATCACTTCTCCCCTTTGCCTCAAAACTTCTAGAACAACATGTCCACCTTGAACTGTCCTCCCACCTCTCCTCCTGCTCCCTCTTCGAACGTCTACAATCTGGCTTCCGACCGCATCACTCGACTGAAACTGCCCTGACCAAAGTCACCAACGACCTACTAAATGCCAAATCCAAGTGACACTACTCCATCCTCCTCCTTCTGGACCTGTCATCTGCCTTTGACACAGTGGACCATTCCCTCTTACTCCAGATTCTCTCATCTCTTGGCATCACGGACTTGGCTCTATCTTGGATCTCCTCATACTTAACAGACAGGACATTCAGCGTCTCCCACTCACGCACCACCTCCTCATCTCGCCCCCTATCTGTCGGTGTCCCCCAAGGTTCAGTTCTAGGACCCCTGCTCTTCTCCATCTACACCTTCGGCCTGGGACAGCTCATAGAGTCTCACGGCTTTCAGTATCACCTCTATGCTGACGACACACAGATCTACCTCTCTGGACCCGATATCTCCTCCCTACTAACCAGAATCCCACAATGTCTGTCCGCCATCTCATCCTTCTTCTCCGACAGGTTTCTAAAACTCAACATGGATAAAACAGAGTTCATCATCTTTCCACCCTCTCATTCACATCCCCCATCCGACCTATCCATCAACGTCAATGGCTGTTCACTCTCCCCAGTCCCACAAGCTCGCTGCCTTGGGGTAACCCTGGACTCTGATCTCTCCTTCAAGCCACATATTCAAGCCCTTTCCACCTCCTGCCGACTCCAACTCAAAAACATCTCCCGGATCCGTGCATTCCTCAGCAAAGACTCTGCAAAAACACTAGTGCATGCCCTCATCATATCCCGCCTCGACTACTGCAACCTCCTGCTCCGTGGCATCCCTTCCAACACTCTTGCACCTCTCCAATCTATCCTAAACTCTGCTGCTCGACTAATCCACCTGTCCCCCCGCTATTCCCCGGCCTCTCCTCTCTGTCAATCCCTTCACTGGCTCCCTATTGCCCAGAGAATTCAGTTCAAAACTCTAACCATGGCATACAAAGCCATCCACAACCTGTCTCCCCCATACATCTGTGACCTAGTCTCCCGGTACTTACCTGCACGCAACCTCCGATCCTCACAAGATCTCCTGCTCTACTCCCCTCTTATCTCCTCCTCCCACACTCGTATACAAGATTTCTCCCGTGCTTCCCCCCTACTCTGGAACTCTCTACCCCAACATATCAGACTCTCGCCGACCGTGGAAACCTTCAAATGGAACCTGAAGACCCACCTCTTCCGACAAGCCTACAACCTGCAGTAAACACCACTGCACGACCAGCTCTACCCTCACCTACTGTATCCTCACCCATCCCTTGTAGACTGTGAGCCCTCGCGGGCAGGGTCCTCGCTCCTCCTGTACCAGTCGCTGACTCGTTTTGTTAAGATTATGTAAATGCTTTTGTTATGTATATCCCGATCACATGTAAAGCGCCATGGAATAAATGGCGCTATAATAATAAATAATAATAATAATAATAATGCTTCCCTCTGCCGAAAAGCTTTTTGGAGATGGAAATTTCATTCTCCGGCAGGACTTGGCACCTGTCCACACTGCCAAAAGTACCAATACCTGGTTTAAAAACAACAGTATCACTGTGCTTGATTGGCCAGCAAACTCGCCTGACCTTAACCCCATAGAGAATCTATGGGGTATTGTCAAGAGGAAGATGAGACACGCCAGACCAAACAATGCAGATGAGCTGAAGGCTGCTATCAAAGCAACCTGGGCTTCCATAACACCTAAGCAGTGCCACAGGCTGATCGCCTCCATGCCACGTCGCATTGATGCAGTAATTGATGCAGTAATTGATGCAAAAGGAGCCTCGACCAAGTATTGAGTGCTTTTACTGAACATACATTTCAGTAGGCCAACATTTCGGATTTTAAAAACATTTTTCAAGCTGTTGTTATAAAGTATTCTAATTTACTGAGATAATGACTTTTGTGTTTTCATTGGCTGTAAGCCATAATCATCAACATTAACAGAAATGAACACTTGAAATAGATCACTCTGTTTGTAATGACTCTATATAATATATGAGTTTTACTTTTTGTATTGAAGAACTGAAATAAATAAACTTTTGGATAATATTCTAATTTAGTGAGATGCACATTTATGTAGATGCATCTATCTATCTATCTATCTGTATACATATATACATATACAGATAAAGATATATCAGTGGGCAGCACTCCAAGAAAAATAAATTTCTTTGAAAAAAAATGGACTTTTATTGAACCATAATGGCGACGGTTTGGTTCATATAACTTTTTTCAAAAAGGCTTGAAAAAGGTTCTATGAACTGAAACGTCGCCATTTGGGTTCAATAAAAGTCCATTTTTTTCAAAGAAATTTCTTTTTCTTGGCGTGCTGCCCGCTGTTATATCTTTACTATTATACACTGCTCAAAAAAATAAAGGGAACACTCAAATAACACATCCTAGATCTGAATAAATGAAATATTCTCATTGAATACTTTGCTCTGTACAAAGTTGAATGTGCTGACAACAAAATCACACATAAATCATCAATGGAAATCAAATTTATTAACCAATGGAGGCCTGGATTTGGAGTCACCCTCAAAATTAAAGTGGAAAAACACACTACAGGCTGATCCAACTTTGATGCAATGTCCTTAAAACAAGTCAAAATGAGGTTGAGTATTGTGTGTGGCCTCCACGTGCCTGTATGACCTCCCTAAAACACCAGGGCATGCTCCTGATGAGGTTGCGAATGGTCTCCTGTGGGATCTCCTCCCAGACGTGGACTAAAGCATCCGCCAACTCCTGGACAGTCTGTGGTGCAGTTGGTGGATGGAGCGAGACATGATGTCTCAGATGTGCTCAATCGGATTCAGGTCTGGGGAACGGGAGGGCCAGTCCATAGCTTTAATGCCTTCATCTTGCAGGAACTGCTGACACACTCCAGCCACTTGAGGTCTGGCATTGTCCTGCATTAGAAGGAACCTAGGGCCAACAGCACCAGCAAATGGTCTCACAAGGGGTCTGAGGATCTCATCTCGGTACCTAATGGCAGTCAGGCTACCTCTTTTGAGCACATGGAGGGCTGTGCAGCCCTCCAAAGAAATGCCACCCCACACCATTACTGACCCACTGCCAAACTGGTCATGCTGAAGGATGTTGCAGGCAGCAGATCGCTCTCCATGGCGTCTCCAGACTCTGTCACGTCTGTCACATGTGCTCAGTGTGAACCTGCTTTCCTCTGTGAAGAGCACAGGGCACCAATGGAGTCTTAGCCAATCCTGGTGTTCTGTGGCAAATGCAAAGCGTCTTGCACGGTGTTGGGCTGTGAGCACAACCCTCATCTGTGGACGTCGGGCCCTCATACAACCCTCATGGAGTCGGTTTCTAACCGTTTGTGCAGACACATGCACATTTGTGGCCTGCTGGAGGTCATTTTGCAGGGCTCTGGCAGTGCTCCTCCTTGGATAAAGGAGGAGGTAACGGTCCTGCTGCTGGGTTGTTGCCCTCCTATGGCTCCCTCCACATCTCCTGGTATCTGCTCCATGCTCTGGACACTGTGCTGACAGACACAGCTACCCTTCTTGCCACAGCTCACACTGATGTGCCATCCTGGATGAACTGCACTACCTGAGCAACTTCTGTGGGTTGTACTGTAGACACCGCCTCATGCTACTGTACCTCTAGGGGTGAGAGCAATGGCAAAATGAAAAAGTGACCAAAACAACAGCCAAAACGGATGAGAAGAGAGAAATGGTCTGTGGTCACCACCTGCAGAACCACTCCTTTATAGGGGGTATCTTGCTAATGGCCTATCATTTCTACCAGTTGTCTGTTCCATTTGCACAACAGCAGGAGAAATTGATTCACAATCAGTGTTGCTTCATAACTAGACAGGTAGATATCACAGAAGTGTTATTGAACTGGAGTTACATTGTGTTGTTTAAGTATTCCCTTTATTTTTTTGAGCAGTGTATATACAGTACAGACCAAAAGTTTGGACACACCTCATTTAAAGATTTTTCTATATTTTCATGAGTATGAAAATTGTACATTCACACCGAAGGCATCAAAACTATGAATTAACACATGTGGAATTATATACTTAACAAAAAAGTGTGAAACAACTGAAAATATGTCTTATATTCTAGGTTCTTCAAAGTAGCCACCTTTTGCTTTGATGACTGCTTAGCACACTCTTCGCATTCTCTTGATGAGCTTCAAGAGGAAGTCACCGGAAATCGTCTTCCAACAATCTTGAAGGAGTTCCCAGAGATGCTTAGCACTTGTTGGCCCTTTTGCCTTCACTCTGCGGTCCAGCTCACCCCAAACCATATCGATTGGGTTCAGGTCTGGTGACTGTGGACGCCAGGTCATCTGTCGTAGCACCCCATCACTCTCCTTCTTGGTCAAATAGCCCTTACACAGCCTGGAGGTGTGTTTGGGGTCATTGTCCTGTTGAAAAATAAATGATGGTCCAACTAAACGCAAACCAGATGGAATAGCATGCTGCTGCAAGATGCTGTGGTAGCCATGCTGGTTCAGTATGCCTTCAATTTTGAATAAATCCCCAACAGTGTCACCAGCAAAGCACCCCCACACCATCACACCTCCTCCTCCATGCTTCACGATGGGAACCAGGCATGTAGAGTCCATCCGTTCACCTTTACTGCGTCGCACATAGACACGGTGGTTAGAACCAAAGATCTCAAATTTGGACTCATCAGACCAAAGCACAGATTTCCACTGGTCTAATGTCCATTCCTTGTGTTCTTTAGCCCAAACAAGTCTCTTCTGCTTGTTGCCTGTCCTTAGAAGTGGTTTCCTAGCAGCTATTTTACCATGAATGCCTGCTGCACAAAGTCTCCTCTTAACAGTTGTTGAAGAGATGTGTCTGCTGCTAGAACTCTGTGTGGCATTGACCTGGTCTCTAATCTGAGCTGCTGTTAACCTGCGACTTCTGAGGCTGGTGACTCGGATAAACTTATCCTCAGAAGCAGAGGTGACTCTTGGTCTTCCTTTCCTGGGGCGGTCCTCATGTGAGCCAGTTTATTTGAAGCGTTTGATGGTTTTTGCAACTGCACTTGGGGACACTTTCAAAGTTTGCCCAATTTTTCGCACTGACTGACCTTCATTTCTTAAAGTAATGATGGCCACTCGTTTTTCTTTACTTAGCTGCTTTTTTCTTGCCATAATACAAATTCTAACAGTCTATTCAGTAGGACTATCAGCTGTGTATCCACCTGACTTCTGCACAACTCAACTGATGGTCCCAACCCCATTTATAAAGCAAGACATCCCACTTATTAAACCTGATAGGGCACACCTGTGAAGTGAAAACCATTTCCGGTGACTACCTCTTGAAGCTCATCAAGAGAATGCCAAGAGTGTGTAAAGCAGTCATCAAAGTAAAAGGTGGCTACGTTGAAGAACCTAGAATATAAGACATATTTTCAGCTGTTTCACACTTTTTTGTTAAGTATATAATTCCACATGTGTTAATTCATAGTTTTGATGCCTTCAGTGTGAATGTATACTTTTCATAGTCATGAAAATGCAGAAAAAAATCTTTAAATGAGGAGGTGTGTCCAAACTTTTGGTCTGTACTGTATATATATATATATATATATATATATATATATATATATATATATATCTATCTATATACATATATATTCGGAAGGGGAAAAAAGGAGATATAGAGTGTAAATCAAATATAACCATTATTACTAAATTATAATATAAAAATAATTGTGCGAGTTCACTTGTCCTAATTTAAAAAATTGAACTTTGTCCTCGTTATTAGGCTTAGGTTATAATAATCAATGAGCCATGGTTCAACACTGTATCCTAACATATACATGATAACCTGACCATTGACTTACTGTACATGTAATAAAGTACATTACTTTGGGGAATAATACTGCTCCAACTTCGAGTAGGAACAGTCTATTGAGGGATAGAGAGTTCCATGGACAATATCACAATTGCATGGTGAACTTAACCAGGTGCCGATGTCAGAGCACTTAACTGACAGCACGCTAATAATCTGTCTTGTAATACACGCAGCTCACATAATAATCCTTATGTGGTATGCTGAATATAGTGCTGATGTCAGAAGTCAACAGTTACTAATGGTGTGATTGACAGCACTTTAATAGCCTCACCTGTAATAGATGCAGATCACATAATAACTCTCATGTAGAATGCTGAAAACAGCCCCAGTGTTAGAAGTGAATAGTGACAGACAGCGTGCATCCTACATGCCCACGGTTTAATTGCTCTCCCTACAATGCACACCGGAACTGTATTGTGTTTATTATTCAAATAAAAGATAAGCAAAGCATATTTGGGCATAACACACATAAAATATATATTCTCCCTTCCGTTCATAATGGTTACAACTAGTGATGAGCGAGTATGTTCCGTTAACCCTTCAGCGGTGCTCGATGTTATGTTTTCGTCACTCAGTGCTCATGATTTGCGACTGTTTGACAGCTTTAATACATGTCAAAAATGCCTAAGAAACAAGCATTCCTCACATGTATTAAAGCTGTCAAACAGTCGCAAATCATGCACACAGTATGCACAAGTATATGTCACTAGTCGGGACATATACTAGGCAGATCAGTTGTAAAACTGTCACAAATTACAGTAGCCAAAGTTCCCTTAAAAGGGTATTCCCATCTCCAAGATTCTATCCCAATATGTAGTAGGTGTAATAATAATAATATTAGAAAATATTAGCAAGTTTATTAAAAAAAAGTTAGCTATTTTTTTATCACATCATTAAAGGGGTATTCTCATCTCCAAAATCCTATCCCAATATGTAGTAGGTGTAATAATTATAATATTAGCAAATACCTCCAATTAGAAATGTAGTATAAGTTTTCTGGTTCGCTATGTCTCTTTCCTCATGTGCAGGGCATTACAGGACCTTAGGTATCCATGGTTATGACCACTAGCAACTAGCTGTCAACTATCAGTGGTCGTAACCATGGATACCTAAGCTACTGCAATGCCTGCACATGAGGAAAGAAACATAACGAATCAGAAGAACTATACAACATTTATAATTGGAGGTATTTGCTAATATTATAATTATTACACCTACTATATATTGGGATAGGATTTTGGAGATGGGAATACCCCTTTAATAATATGATAAAAAAATAGCAACTTTTTTTTAATAAACATGCTTTACAAAGATTTGATTTAAACAATTGGTCATTTTCTGATGACACGTTCCCTTTAAATATGCTGCATTGCGTTAACACTGAGGATCAGTAAATGATGACATTATGCAATCTCTTATCATCCCAGACAGTGAAATACAATAAATATAAAGTTTTCCAATGATTTGATTCTATGGCATAGTACAGTACAATGGTAGTAAACAGCAAGGAACTGTATAAAACAGCGAGAAATGGTTTGTCTGTTACAGTAACAACAGAGAACTATATTTTTAGAAGCCAGATGCTGCAAACAGCCATAAGGGATATCTACTGACATTTCAGACAGTTTTATGTGCACAGTGTTCATTTTGTCACGAAAAATAGAAAACAGAGAAAAAACTCGGAGGCAAAGTCCTGATAAAGTTAAACAGCACAATAATAGTATCTTCTGTGACAAAATATTATCACCTTTCATGGATTTCCTTTATTCAAACATGCTGCAGAATTCCCTCTACTGTGTCTTTCTCACAGTTCACTCATGTGTTAGGATTTGTAGCTCACACCATCATATTGTGTGACCTATTGTACTGAGGTGATACTGTATGTTCAGTTTCATTATACCCATAAAAACAAAAATCTATTCAGTTTTGGAAGGTTATATGGTATAAGACATTGTTACACACAAACACACACACACAGTTAAGCAAGTTGAAGATGAAATGATCTCTAAAAGGGCTAAAGTTAAAGATGACACATTTCCTTTGCATTTTAGGCAAAAAGTATATACGGTCATTTTTACATTTTAAAAATTACAAAAATGAAAATCACTGTATAATAGAGAAGTCAAAATAAGGAAACACTCCCACAAAAAAGTGGGGGAACTTTATTGACCCATATGTTGTGCAATGTTTTGATTACAAAAACACTGAGTTTTACTCAAGCAATTTTACATACCTATAACTGTATACCTGCTTACCTTTCTCTAGGTTCAACATGGCCTGAAATGTGTGTAATTAAAATGCTAGCTTTAATTAAATATATATACACTGCTCAAAAAAATAAAGGGAACACTTAAGCAACAGAATATAACTCCAAGTACATCAAACTTCTGTGAAATCAAACTGTCCACTCAGGAAGCAACACTGATTGACCATCAATTTCACATGCTGTTGTGCAAATGGAATAGACAATAGATGGAAATTATTGGCAATTATTAAGACACCCTCAATAAAGGAGTGGTTCTGCAGGTGGGGACCACAGACCACATCTCAGTACCAATGCTTTCTGGCTGATGTTTTGGTCACTTTTGAATGTTGGTTGTGCTTTCACACTTGTGGTAGCATGAGACGGACTCTACAACCCACAGAAGTTGCTCAGTAGTGCAGCTCATCCAGGATGGCACATCAATGCGAGCTGTGGCAAGAAGGTTTGCTGTGTCTGTCAGCGTAGTGTCCAGAGACTGGAGACGCTACCAGGAGACAGGCCAGTACACCAGGAGACGTGGAGGGGGCCGTAGGAGGGCAATAACCCAGCAGCAGGACCGCTACCTCCGCCTTTGTGCAAGGAGGAACAGGAGGAGCACTGCCAGAGCCCTGCAAAATGACCTCCAGCAGGCCACAAATGTGCATGTGTGCGCACAAACGGTTAGAAACAGACTCCATGAGAGTGGTATGAGGGCCCGACGTTCACAGATGGGGGTTGTGCTCACAGACCAACACCGTGCAGAAAGCTTGGCATTTGCCACAGAACACCAGGATTGGCAAAGTCACCACTGGCGCCCTGTGTTCTTCACAGATGAAAGCAGGTTCACACGGAGCACATGTGACAGATATGACAGAGTCTGGAGAAGCCGGTGAGAGCAATCTGCTGCCTGCAACATCCTTCAGCATGACTGGTTTGGCAGTGGGTCAGTAATGGTGTGGGGTGGCATTTCTTTGGAGGGCCGCACAGCCCTCCATGTGCTCGCCAGAGGTAGCCTGACTGCCATTAGGTACCGAGATGAGATCCTCAGACGCCTTATGAGACCATATGCTGGTGCGGTTGGCCCTGGGTTCCTCCTAATGCAGGACAATCCCAGACCTCATGTGGCTGGAGTGTGTCAGCAGTTCCTGCAAGATGAAGGCATTGAAGCTATGGACTGGCCCACCCCTTCCCCAGACCTGAATCCGATTGAGCACATCTGAGACATCATGTCTCGCTCCATCCACCAACGTCACGTTGCACCACAGACTGTCCAGGAGTTGGCGGATGCTTTAGTCCAGGTCTGGGAGGAGATCCTACAGAAGACCATCCGCAACTTCATCAGGAGCATGCCCAGGCGTTGTAGGTTCGTCATACAGGCACGTGGAGGCCACACACAATACTCAACCTCATTTTGACTTGTTTTAAGGACATTACATCAAAGTTCGATCAGCCTGTAGTGTGTTTCTCCACTTTAATTTTGGGGGTGACTCCAAATCCAGGCCTTTATTGGTTAATAAATTTGATTTCCATTGATGATTTTTGTGTGATTTTGTTGTCAGCACATTCAACTTTGTACAGAACAAAGTATTTAATGAGAATATTTCATTCATTCAGATCTAGGATGTGTTATTTGAGTGTTCCCTTTATTTTTTTGAGCAGTGTATTATATATTGTGATACTGTCACAAGACACATGTGCTACAGGGTGAGTCACTAGCTACTTTACCCGGAAAAATTGCTGTAACTTCTAAAAAAGAAGCTCTATCGTACTGAAATTTGGACTGTACATATCTTGATTCATGAGAAACTGATGTTTTAAAGCAGATGTTGAAAATGTCCACCGTTTGCATCCAAGCTCGCCTGCACGCGCCATTCCATATTATAGAATGAATTCCATAGGACGTACTGTACACCCGACCCTTTAACCCCTTTCCGATGTGGTGCGTATTAGTATGCATCACGTCAGTACACTCGGTTCAGCACGGGCTCCGGACGATTTATACAGCTGACATGTGCCCGCAACAGCCGCGGGTAGAATTGCGATCCACCCGCGGCTTTGAACCAGTTAAATGCCGCTGTCAATCTCTGACAGCGGCACTTAACTCGCGCTTCCGGGAAGTGTGTCACTGACTCCGCCCATCAGTGACCCCGTCACGTGATCGCGGGTCACCAATGGGTTGGCATGACAACCAGGGGTCTGCAGCAGACCCCTGCCCAGTGGTCGGAGCTCATAGCAAGTGAGCATTTCAGCTACATACAGGCGATCTGCTCATTGCCTGTATGTACCAGAGGGGATCAGATAACTGCTGCTTCTAGTCTCCTATGGAGACTATTGAAGCAAGCAGAAAGTGTAAAAAAATGTTTACAAAATATAAAAAAAAATATAAAAGTTGAAATCACCCCTCTTTCGCCCTATTCAAAATAAAACAAAAAAACCCCCACATACACATATTTGGTATCGTCGTGTTCAGAATCTCAAGATCTATCAATATAAAAAAATAATTAATCCAATCGGTAAACGGCGTAACGAGAAAAAAAATCTAAACGCCAGAAAAACATTTTTTGGTCGCCGCAACATTGCGATAAAATGCAATAACGGGCGATCAAAACATCGGATCTACCCCAAAATGGTATCAATAAATACGTCAGCTCAGCGCACAAAAAATAAGCCCTCACCCAGCCACAGATCACGAAAAATGGAGACGGTACAGGTCTCGGAAAATTGTGACTTTTTTTTTTTAGCAAACTTTTGATTTTTTTTCACCACTTAAATAAAAAAGAACCTATACGTTTGGTGTCTACGAACTCGTAATGACCTGGAGAATAATAATGGCAGGTCAGTTTTATGATTTAGTGAACGTGTTAAATAAAAAAAAACAAAACAACTGTGGTATTGCACATTTTTCGCAATTTCACCGCATTTGGAATTTTTTCCCCGTTTTCCAGTACACGATATGGTAAAACCAGTGATGTTGTTCAAAAGTACAACTCATCCCGCAAAAAATAAAAGCACTCACATGGCCATATTGACAGAAAAATTAAAAAAAGTTATGGCTCTGGGAACAAGGGCAGCTAAAAAAGAAAACGCAAAAACTGAAACCGCTTCAGTCATTAAGGGGTTAAATAGCCCCAAAGGAAAAAATCCAGAGGTGTTAAATCAGGCGATCTTGGTGGCCACAGTCACTTGGAAATTACTGTGTCATCAAAGAAGGCTTCAATACACTGTTTGGATTGCGGATTTCGACCTTCATACTTCTTTAGAATCTCACTTTGGCACCTCTTTAAGGACTCAGTTTTCCAATAAGTTTTCACAATGAAAACACGCTCCTCCAAGCTGTATATGTACATTGTTAACAAATGAAGAAGGAATTTGGCAGGAGCTACTAAAGAAAATGAATATTTCCCGCTCCCCATGCCCTTGGGCGTGGAGAGCAATAAATATTTATTTCACTTAATAGCCGGCACACTGGAGCCACAGCGCGGCTCCTGCTGACGCTCTGCGGTCTGTGTGCCCGCTATTAAAGCTCATGAATATTCCGTACAGCCCACTCCCATGGGTTGTAGTGAATATCCATGGTCTTTAATAGCAGGTACACTGAACACAGAGCAGCAGCAGGAGCCATGCTGCGGTACAGTGTACACGCTATTGAACAGACTGAATGGTCACGGCTCCCCACGCACATTGTCCCGGCGTGGGGAGCAGGGACTATTCCAGCACAGAGTCTCACACTGTGTGAGGGCGCATGGCAGGGACGCCATGCGCGCCCCACACAGTGAGAGTGTCGGCAGCAGAGCGGGACAACGCTGGAGGAGAGAGGAGGCGAGTATGATTTTTTTTTTTGTGGGCAGCGTAATGGGGGCTCAGAGGGTGCCATGCATACCAGGATGGGGGCTCAGAGGGTGCCATGCATACCAGGATGGGGGTCAGAGGGTGCCATACATACCAGGATGGGGGCTCATGGGGTGCCATGCATACCAGGATGGTTGTTTGGTGGCTCAAGGGGTGCCATGCATACCAGGATGGTTGTTTGGTGGCTCAAGGGGTGCCATGCATACCAGGATGGTTGTTTGGTGGCTCAAGGGGTGCCATGCATACCAGGATGGTGGCTCAAGGGGTGCCATGCATACCAGGATGGGTGCTCAAGGGGTGCCATGCATACCAGGATGGGTGCTCAAGGGGTGCCATGCAAACCAGGATGGGGGCTCAAGGGGTGCCATGCATTCCAGGATGGGAGCTCAAGGGGTGCCATGCATACCTGGATGGGGGCTCAAGGGGTGCCATGCATACCTGGATGGGGGCTCAAGGGGTGCCATGCATACCAGGATGGAGGCTCAAGGGGTGCCATGCATACCAGGATGGGGGCTCAAGGGGTGCCATGAATACCAGGATGGGGGATAAAGGGGTGCCATGCATACCAGGATGGGGGATCAAGTGGTGCCATGCATACTAGGATGGGGGATCAAGGGGTGCCATGAATACTACGATGGGGATCAGGGAATGCCATGAATACAAGGATAAGGGATCAAGGGGTGCCATGAATACCAGGATGGGGGATCAAGGGGTGCCATGCATACCAGGATGGGGGAACAAGGGGTGCCATGAATACTAGAATGGGGGATCAAGGGGTGCTATGCATACCAGGAAGGGGGATCAAGGGGTGCCATGCATACCAGAAAGGAGGATCAAGGAGTGCCATGCCTACCAGGATGGGGGACCAAGGGGTGTCATGCATACCAGTATGGGGGACAAAAGGGTATCATGCATACCAGGATGAGGATGGGGGCCACGTATACCAGGAAGGAGGGGCCATATATACCAGGATGGAGGATATTAACAGAATTGGGGGACATTACCCCAATACCAGTGTCAGCAGCAGACCCCCCCCCCCCCATAACAGGGCATCATGACCACATTTTTGCTTAATTTTTTTTCCCCTATTTTCTTCCTCTAAAATCTAGGTGCGTCTTATGGTCTGAAAAATACGGTAGTTAAGGGAGGACACACAGCTGTATCCTTTCACAGAATCAAAGTCATAGAGTTAAATGCATCCAATCAGAATGCATACAGTACTGTGCAAAAGTTTTAAGCAGGTGTGAAAAAAATGCTGCAAAGTAAGAATGCTTTACAAATAGAAGTGTTAATAGTTTATTTTATCTAACAAAATGCAAAGTGAATGAACGAAAGATGAATCTAAATCTAATTAATATTTGATGTAAACACATGTTGCCTTCAAAATAGCATCAAAACATCAATTCTTCTAGGTATACTTGGACACAATTTTTGAAGGAACTTGGAATGGAAGTTGTTCCAAAAGCGATGGGAGAACTAACCACAGATCGTCTATGGATGTAGGCTTGCACAAATTCTTCTGTCTCTTCATGTAATCAGAGACAGACATGTTGAGATCAGGGCTCTATAGGGACCAAGTCATCACTTCCAGGACTATATGTGCTTCTTTATGCAGAAGATAGCTTGCAATTATGTCTGTGTGTTTACAGACGTTGTCCTGCTGCAAATAATTTTTGAGTCAATCAGATATCTCCCTGATGGTGTTGCATGATGGATAAGTATCTGCTTGTATTTCTCAGAATTGAGAACATCAAGAAATGGGCATTGTAGAGGACCACAGATGCAGTGGTCGGCAAAGGATACTTAGAGCCGCATTTATATGACACATTGTGTTTACTTCCCTTCAAAATCAGAAGATGTCAAGAACTGCTATCAGTATACTGCTTGAAGAAGTTTGGTCAGAAGTAACCTTCATGGAAGAATAGCAGCCAAAAACCATACCTTCAACATGGAAACAAGGGCAGGTGACTCATCTATCTACGAAAACATAGGAATTGGGGTGCAGAAGAAAACTGGGCAAGTGTATCTAGGAGAATTGATGCTATTTTGAAGGGGTGGTCACACCAAATATTGCTATGATTTATATTTCTCTTTTGTTCATTAATTTTCCATTTTGTTAGCTGATAAAAATAAACTATTAACACTTCTATTTTTGAAAGCATTCTTACTTTGCAGCATTTTTTTACACACCTGCCTAAAACGGTTTCACAGTACTGTACGTACTACATGTATTTTATTGTTCTGATGGATTTATTTAGATGTTGGAGCTTTTACAATACTATACCTTTTTATTCATCAAGTATAGCAATGAATGATATCAGTATATTTTCAATCATATTGCAAAGCAACAGCCACAGGGAAGCAGAAAGCAAGACTTTGAGAAAATATCTACAATAAAATGACTGCGAGTAGGCGTTCTGTTTCACAGTGCTGAGGTTTATGATCTGACTGTTCTATGTTTAGCTGACAGTTGCAAGTGTTTGTGCTGAATGTAACATACGTTTTAATCAGTAAAGAGCTACTGAACAGCATTATCAAAGATGTATGATAAATGGGAAGAATACATCCACTACAAATTGTGAGTCTTACAGGAAAATCTGTTCCCGCTATTGCTTTCTTCTTTTAAATCTGCTTTCATAATTACTTATTAGCCGGTCCTGAATAACCAATCAAGCAAAAATATAATTCTAGAAATCCTTTACATGCAGATGTTAGTTGTACTCCTATTTCACATCAACAGTTTGACATTTATACTGAACATCCAGATTTGATGCATGTTAACCCATACCATTATTTCACAATGCAGAAACATAAGTATAAATATGGAACTATTAGATATTAATAGCCAAGTAAAAGGTCCATATCAAGCTCAATCTGCAGATAAAGCTTCTAGTCAATGCAGCTCCTGCTAATACGTCTGTATAGTGTGGGCACAGGTCTAAAAGGAGCGGTCTCAACATGACAACTCCTTTCAATTTTGAACGTACCCCAGTGATCAGTTAAAATGTGTAGTAACATAGCGCGGGTGGGAGCCATTCTTTTCAGGAAGTTTACTCTTCTTTTATCAAGGGCAAGGGATGCCAGTGTCATACATAAACACATTGTATATCATACAATCATACATTGGCACAGTTAAAAACTGCACAGAGATAGGCCTTATTCAAACAGCAGCAATGGGATCACATATATTCACCAGATCTATGGGATGAATGCCGCAAATGAACTGCATAATGAAGATTTAAGATGCTGTTATTATAGATTATTAGACCTTCAAAAAAAGGCAAAGTAATTCCGAAAAAGATGACCCCACATAATGATGAGGATCACGCATGTGTTATGTCCAATTAGATAACAACATATTATTTTAACCCGGTTTTATTAGAAACCATTGTTCCTACATTTTTAATACAAAACTTACCCTCCTTTAATGTAGTCAAGGAACGAAACTTCTGTTTCCACTAGAAAAGAGAGCAAAGTAACCTAAAAGAGAAGCAAAAAATGATCAGAAACTGATATTACCAACGCTACGTCACATAAGTACAGGTGCATCTCACTAAATTAGAATATCATCAAAAATTTAATTTCTTTCAGTTTTTCAATACAAAAAGTGAAACTCATATATTATATAGAGTCATTACAAACAGAGTGATCTATTTCAAGTGTTTATTTCTGTTAATGTTGATGATTATGGCTTACAGCTAATGAAAACACAAGTCATTATCTCAGTAAATTAGAATACTTTATAACAACAGTTTGAAAAATGTTTTTAAAATCCGAAATGTTGGCCTACTGAGATGTATGTTCAGTAAATGCACTCAATACTTGGTCGGGGCTCCTTTTGCATCAATTACTGCATCAATGCAGTGTGGCATGGAGGCGATCAGCCTGTGGCACTGCTGAGGTGTTATGGAAGCCCAGGTTGCTTTGTTAGCAGCTCACCTGCATTGTTGGGTCTGGTGTCTCTCATCTTCCTCTTGACAATATCCCATAGATTCTCTATGGGGTTAAGGCCAGGCGAGTTTGCTGGTCAATCAAGCACAGTGATACTGTTGTTTTTAAACCAGGTATTGGAACTTTTGGCAGTGTGGACAGGTGCCAAGTCCTGCTGGAGAATGAAATTTCCATCTCCAAAAAGCTTGTCGGCAGAATTTCCTGGCAGACGGCTGCGCTGACTTTGGCCTTGATAAAACACAGTGGACCTACACCAGCAGATGACATGGCTCCCCAAACCATCACTGATTGTGGAAACTTCACACTAGACCTCAAGCAGCTTGGATTGTGGCCTCTCGACTCTTCCTCCAGACTCTGGGACCTTGATTTCCAAATGAAAATTGGAACTCTGGGACCCTGTGGAGTGTGTCAATGACTGCCTTCTGGACATCTGTCAAGTCAGCATTCTTCCCCATGATTGTGGAGCCTACTGACACAGACTAAGTGACCTTTTTAAACACTTAGGAAGCCTTTGCGGGTGTTTTTTGTTAAGTATTCAAATTTACTGAGATAATGACTTGTGTTTTCATTGGCTGCAAGCCATAATCATCAACATTAACAGAAATAAACACTTGAAATAGATCACTCTGTTTGCAATGACTCCATATAATCTATGAGTTTTACTTTTAATATTGAAGAGCTGAAATAAATTAACTTTTTGATGATATTCTAATTTAGTGAGATGCACCTGTAGTACTTTATTTGTAATCATCTGTTTCTAAAACTAGTGTAAAGTAAAAATCCTAAATTATTAATAAAAATTAGTCCACTAAAGCTTATTAAACTGTTATTGCTAAAGGAAAATTCTTACACATCTAGGGTTAATGTCAAGGAATAATGTTGTGTCTTTCAGGATTACCATTTATTCCTCTCATGCAATCTACACTGCTGTACATTATCAATTTTAAAGCTCGCTCACACGAACATATAACACGGCCGAGTGCTGTCCAATGTTTTATCAGATAGCACTCGGCCCAATGTTATACTATGGGGCAAAGCAGATCTGCTATTTTTTTCTCATGCCGATTTAGCATGAGAAAAACAATTGCAACTGCAAGTGCATCTGATAATCGGATCCAGAACACTCATAAATGTCTATGGGGGCATATGAAACATTGAACTGCACTTGGATGTCATCCAAATGCAGTCCAATTACCGCAGACACAGACAATGGAGAAGAAGGAGAAATTAAGTTCTCCGTCTTCTGCGCACCTGTGCTGCGATTCTCTCATACAAGAGAATCATATCAGACTAAGGTGACACTTGGCTCAAATTCTGACAGAGTGACATTAGCATAACTGTCCCGATTTGCTCGCAGGAGAGAATCGATGGCCATGTGACCCCGGCCTAAAGCTCACTATTTGATTATGTTTAGTTTAAATAAAACATGAAATGTGTGAGGGCGCGCTCACACTAACGTTTAAATTGGACGACAGCAACCACCGCTAATGTCATGACTCGCAGCCCGGCTGCTCCGCTGCCCACCAATACCATAGTATCCTGCTCTGGAATCCGGCTTTCTGCACCTCCTCGCTTCGGAGGCGACTCCGCTCAAGCTCGGGGCTTCCTTAACCAGTGCACCCTGCACTTTGAACTCCAGTCCCACCAGTTTAATTCCGACCGGGCCAAAGTAGCCTTCATCATGTCCCATCTCACGGGAGAGGCACTGGCTTGGCTAAATCCTCTATGGGAGAGAGGAGACCCTCTGGTGTCCGACCTGCCAGCCTTTCTCACGGCTTTCCGGAAGGTCTTCGACGAACCCGGACGGAAGACCTCATCCGCCTCATCTCTGCTACGCCTCCGTCAAGGGAGTCTCACCGTGGGCCAATATGCCATACGGTTCCGTACCCTTGCTTCGGAGCTGGCCTGGGATAACGGTGTCCGTCTTCTGGGAGGGTCTGTCCGGCCGTATTAAAGATGAACTCGCTGGTCGGGACATTCCTACCACTCTCGACGACTTGATTACACTTGCCACCCGGATTGACATCCGGTTCCAGGAGCGCGCTAGGGAGGTCATCCGTGAGAGGAGGATTCCACGTCTAGTCCCTACCTCCCAGAGACCCGTCACTCCCTCTGTTACTCCCCAGGCACACTCACTTGAGCCTATGCAGGTCGACCAGACCAAGATGGTCAAGACCAGTCAAGACTTACGTCGTGCCGAGGGGAGCTGTTTCTACTGTAGCAGTAAGGAGCACCTGATCCGTTCCTGCCCTGAGACGTCGGGAAACGCCTGTGTCTAGGATCGCTCAGAGAGGTCGCCCTAGACAAAAGTAAACGCTCTCCATCCCTGATGCTGTCTGTTTCTATCCTCTGCGGAGAGAACCGCTATTTTGAACTGGCTCAACTTGACTCTGGAGCTGCTGGAAATCTCATCTCTCAATCCCTGGTAGAAAAATACCACATTCCCACCAAACCTCTGGCCGTACCTTTATCTGTCGCCGCCGTGGATGGGGGTCTCTTACCACATCCCATCCAACTCATCACCGAATCTCTGACTCTACAGGTGGGAATGCTGCATTCTGAGAGCATCTCCTTTCATGTTCTGCCTGGACTCTCTCACGCACTATTGCTTGGCCTGCCTTGGCTCCAGAGACATGCACCCGTGCTTGACTGGCAGACCGGAGAGGTCCTTCGCTGGGGACAGGACTGCCATAAGACTTGTCTAGTTCCCGTTCGTCCTGCCCGTCCTTCTCCTACCCCAGCCAATCTGCCCGGTCTTCCGGTTCCCTATTGGTCTTATGCGGATGTCTTCAATAAAAAAGAGGCAGAGACTTTACCTCCTCATAGACCATACGACTGCCCAATCGACCTGATGCCCGGCTCTACTCCTCCCCGTGGGCGAATCTACCCTTTGTCCGCTGCTGAAACCCGGTCCATGTCTGAATATATTGAGGAGAACCTGGCCCGGGGATTTATCCGGAAATCTACCTCCCCGGCGGGAGCAGGCTTCTTCTTTGTCAAAAAGAAGGACGGCTCACTCCGTCCATGTATAGACTATAGAGGCCTAAACCAGATTACTGTGAAGAATAAATACCCCCTTCCGCTTATTCCTGAATTATTTGACCGTCTGAGGGGGGCTAGAATCTTCACCAAACTGGATCTCCGTGGGGCGTATAACCTCGTCCGTATCCGTCAGGGGGATGAGTGGAAGACGGCATTCAATACCCGGGACGGCCACTATGAGTACCTTGTGATGCCCTTCGGTCTCTGTAACGCTCCTGCCGTCTTTCAAGAGTTGGTCAATGACATCTTCCGTGATCTTCTCTACTCCTGCGTGGTGGTGTACCTGGACGATATCTTGGTCTTCTCTCCGGATCTTCCTACTCACCGGAGGGACGTTCGTCAGGTCCTGCTCAGGCTCAGGCAGAACCACCTTTACGCTAAATATGAGAAGTGCATCTTTGAGTAGACCTCTCTTCCATTTCTGGGCTACATAATCTCTCAGACAGGTCTACAAATGGATCCTGAGAAACTGTCTGCCATCCAGAAGTGGCCCCGACCAGAGGGGTTGAAGGCTATTCAGCGGTTCCTGGGCTTCGCCAACTATTACCGCCTGTTCATACCGCACTTCTCTTCCCGGACCGCCCCTATCTCTGCTCTCACCCGTAAAGGTACGAACCCCAGAGAATGGCCGCCCGAAGCAGAGGAGGCATTTCTTTCCTTAAAACAGGCCTTCCTCTCCGCCTCGGTGCTGCATCGTCCGGACGGCAACAAACAATTCTTCCTAGAAGTTGACGCCTCCTCCTCCGGAGCTGGGGCGGTACTTACCCAAAAATCTTCTTCCGGAAGAAAGGTAACCTGCGGCTTTTTCTCCAAACTTTTCTCCTCTTCTGAGCGCAATTATTCTATAGGAGACCGAGAATTGTTGGCCATTAAGATGGCACTGGAGGAGTGGCGTTACCTGCTCGAGGGGGCTCTCCACCCGGTAATAATTTACACTGACCACAAGAACTTGGCATATCTCCAGAGCGCCCAGAGACTTAACCCGCGCCAAGCCCGGTGGTCTTTGTTTTTTGCCCGCTTTGATTTCATTCTTCATTTTCGTCCGGCTGACAAAAACATCAAAGCTGACGCCCTGTCCTGATCCTTTCTGGTGTCTGATCTTGAGGAGGAGCCTAAACACATCATCGATCCCGGCAGAGTAATGCAGGTAGCCCCCGTGGGCCTAAATCGTCTCCCTCCCGGTAAGACGTTCGTAACGGAGTCCGATCGGGAGAAGATTCTACACTGGGGTCACTCGTCTAAGCTAGCTGGGCACGTCGGTCAGAAAAAGACCCTCCAGCTTATTACCCGGCACTACTGGTGGCCTACCCTGCACAAGGATGTAATTGACTTTGTTTCTGCCTGTGTGTCCTGCGCCCGCAACAAGGTTCCGAGACACCTGCCTGCCGGCCGCCTTCTTCCTCTGCCTGTGCCTGCTGCCCCGTGGCAACATATAGCTATGGACTTCATAACAGATCTCCCCATCTCTGCCGGTTGTACGGTCATTTGGGTGGTCGCTGACTGCTTTTCCAAAATGGCTCATTTTATTCCCCTGCCAGGCCTCCCGTCTGCTCCCGAGCTAGCTAAGGACTTTATCCGCCACATCTTCCGTCTCCATGGTCTGCCTCTCCACATCGTGTCGGATCGTGGGGTTCAGTTCACCTCACGCTTCTGGAGAGCCACATGTAAACTGCTCGACGTCACCCTGGACTTCTCCTCCGCTTACCACCCACAGTCCAATGGTCAAGTGGAGCGGATCAATCAGAATTTGACCGGTTACCTCCGGCACTTCGTTAATGCCCACCATTCAGACTGGGTGGATCTCCTACCATGGGCCGAGTTCTCTTACAACAATCACGAGAGCGAATCTTCTTCTAAATCCCCATTTTTTGTAGTCTTCGGTCAGCATCCTCGGATCCCTTTTCCTGTCTCCACCTCTGTGGACAACCCAGCCGCGGAATCTCTCGTTAGCAAATTTTCCTCCATTTGGGAGAGTACCCGATCCGCACTCCTTCAGTCGTCCGAGCGGATGAAGAGACACGCCGACAAAAAATGCCTGGATTCCCCACAATTTCGTCCCGGAGATAAAGTCTGGCTCTCATCCAAATATGTCCGGCTCAAGATTCCTTCCTATAAGTTAGGGCCTCGGTTCAGCGACCCACTGGAGGTTATCAAACAGATCAACCCGGTGGCCTATAAATTGAAACTCCCGGCCAACTTACGGATCCCTAACTCCTTCCATGTATCTCTTCTCAAACCCGTGGTACTTAACTCCTTTTCCAAGTCTACAGGTACGCCTCCTGCTCCGGTTTCTGCTGAAGACGAGTTTGAGGTAGAGAACGTTCTGGCCACCAAAAGGGTAAGAGGAAAGACCTTTTTTCTAGTGGATTGGAAGGGGTTTGGTCCTGAGGAGAGAACATGGGAGCCCCGGGAGAACATCCATGCCCCTCTCATCCTTGCTAAATTTCTGTCTGGCCTAAAAAAAGGGGGGGCCTAAAGGGGGGGGTACTGTAGCGTCGGCGTCCCTGCCTCCTGCTAGGCAGGGACGCTGTTCCCCTCACCTCTCTGCTCCGTGCCCGGCGGCTTCCTCCCGCTCTGCCTGCAGCGCCCACTCTCCCCCGGTCACTGTGCTTAGGGCGCGCGCGCGCTCCCCCTCTCTTAAAGGGGCCGCGCGCGTCGCCCTAAGGAGTCCCCGGCCAATGGCCGGAGGATCCCTCCATATATAAGGCACCTCCTCCAAAATGGAGGTGCCCGAGCAATGTTGTTGCACTGTTCACTACTCTGCTTCAGCCCTCAGGTCCCGTTGCCTGTTACCTGCCAGTTGCCTGCCAGTTTCCTGCCAGTTTGCTGCCTGATTCCTGCCTGTCATCCGCTTTCCTGCTTGCTAGCCTGAGGTCCGACGGTCTGCCTTCCGACACCTGTCAGTCTGTCTATGGACCAGCTTGCCCGCTCACCTGGGAGCGCTCACCTGCTACCTGTCTGCTAGCCTACCTGGAGGCTCCGCCGTCACGTGCTGTGACCACCTGCCAGTCCAGAAACTCTTGCCTGCTCACCTGGGAGCGCTCATCTGCTACCTGCCTGTTAGCCTACCTGGAGGCTCCGCCGTCACATGCTGTGACCACCTGCCAGTCCAGAGACTCTTGCCTGCTCACCTGGGAGCGCTCATCTGCTACCTGCCTGTTAGCCTACCTGGAGGCTCCGCCGTCACATGCTGTGACCACCTGCTTATCCTGAGACTCTCGCCTGCTCACCTGGGAGCACTCATCTGCCATCTGCCTGCTAGCCTACCTGGAGGCTCAGCCGTCACAGGTCGTACCTGCCCGTTTACCCAGAGACTGTCCCGGTCACTTGCTGTGACCTCCTGCCCGTTTACCCCCAGACTGTCCCGGTCACTTGCTGTGACCTCCTGCCCGTTTACCCAGAGACTGCCCCGGTCACTTGCCGTGACCTCCTGCCCGTTTACCCAGAGACTGTCCCGGTCACTTGCTGTGACCTCCTGCCCGTTTACCCAGAGACTGTCCCGGTCACTTGCCGTGACCTCCTGCCCGTTTACCCAGAGACTGTCCCGGTCACCTGCTGTGACTGCCTGCCTGTCTTTCCTGGTCGCCACCCGCTTCCTTACAAGGACCACTCCCTTGTATAAGTTGCTCAGAGGTTCCGCCTCCCAGACCCGTTACAGTAGTAGACCACATCTGAGTTTCCGCCTCCAGTAGGCATATACGCCCAAAATAATGCACGGCAAAGCATACGTTCGCTCAGTCAGGACCATCATAGTCTATGACCCCGTCGGTGCATAAGTCTGAATCCCGTTTTGCGGGCCCCTAATGGGGCTACTGAAAGGGTGTCTAAACACAATGTGACAGCACCCTTAGGCTACGCTTGCTTTAAAGAGATTGAGGTCTCCTGCAATGGTGTACCATTGATTTCAGCTATTCACATGTTTACAGGGAAGTTGGAGTACTTGCAACTAGATGAGAATTTTTTTTAAATTTGGTGAAAATAGTAAATTTGAATTTCAAAAGATTCACTCATCTCTAATTTTAAACGATCTAACTGACTGTTCAGTCTCTCTTCTGTCTGTATGAAGGAATAGTATAAAAGGTGTGTTGGCAAAGTAAAAAGATAAGAAAGGCAAGTTAATAATATTACATTCTTTCAAGAGGATATTTAACAGGAGATTTATGTAAAAAAGGAGCTGCAAATTGTTCTTATTCTAATTTACATTTCATTACCTAAAATGAAAGTAAAAAGTGAAAAGGTTTGTGCATGAGTTGTCAAAGATCATTTGCATTAGAATATTCTATAATGAAGTGAAATGATTATTTGTAAATTTGTCACATTTTATTTTAATACAGCAGTTTGGAAAATGTTTTTGGCTTGATTTTTATCCTCACTAAAGGTTTCTATATTTTGTATTGCCTAAGACTACTTTCACACTAGGAGTTTTGGTGAAAAATCACAGGAAGTCTGAGTATTGCAGCCTTACAATAAATTCCACAAAGTATCTCTCTGCTAATTGATAATATGTATCACTGACACAGACTAATATTCTATATTATAATGAGACCTTATATGTTACTTACAGTCCCTGAATTCAAATACTTTTTCTTTTTTCCTTTTTTCTTGGCATTTATTACCTTAAAATGTGAATAGAAAATGATTAGAAATTATATGAAAAGTGAAAATTTATTTTCATTTGAATATAAAGTATCATGTTTAATTTATTAAATTGATGTAACTATTTTCTATCACATTCAATTCATAACAAACATGCTTGTAGTTTCTACTGTTACACAGACAAAATATATTTCCTTTAAATACAATATTGTACAAAAGTTTTAAACATGTGTAATAAGAATGCTTAAAAATGGAAGTGTCAATAGTACTGTTTTATCAATTAACAAAATGGAAAGTGAGTGAACCTTTTCGTCAAATTATTTTTATTAAGGGAATTTTTACAATAATAAGGGAAACGGGAAAAAAAAAAAAATGCAAATCACAAAAACTTGGAATAAGGGGATAGAAATGGAAGTGAGTGAACCTTTTGATGCAAAGGTAGACTTACATTTGTGCTTTGGATCTTTGCCTTGATGTGTAACTCACTGGTTATTCAGATCATACAAGATTTTCAGAATTCATGGTTCTGTCATTTTTTTGTTTTGTTTTCATATTTTGAATTGCTGAGTTAGTTTTACATTTTATGTAACAGACCTATTTCTTCTGAAAAGTTCCACAACTGACTCATCAGTTTGAGACAAGTCTATATTTTCTCCTTGGTTAGAATTTCATTATTTTGCCTTGCAACTTTCCAACACATACTATTTCTTTCTAATTTTTTTTCCTAAATCAACAAAACAGAACTTACAGTGGCTTGCGAAAGTATTCACCCTCTTTGTTATTTACCTATTTTGTTACATTACAACATGTGTTTAAATATTTTTGTAATCTGATTTATGTGTGAAACATCAGCACTAAATAGACTAAGTTGGTGAAGTGAGAAAATATAGCCATAAATTACATTTATGGAAACAAATAACTAAAAATTGGCATCTGCATATGTATGAAGCCTCTAAAAATTTCAGGTGCAAGCAATTACCTTCAGAAGTCACATTTAGTGAGAGGAAATCCACCTATGTGCAATCTAAGTGTCACATGGTCTGTCAGTATATACACAGCTTTTCTGAAAGGCCACAGAGGCTGCAACACCATAAATCAAGAGGCACCACTAACCAAACAACACCATGAAGACCAAGGAGATCTCCAAACAAGTCAGGGACAAAGTTGCTGAGATGTCCAAGTCAGGGTTGGGGTATAAAAAAAATATCCCAATCTCTGATAATCCCCCGGAGCACCATCAAATCAATTATTATCAAATGGAAAGAATGTGGCACCACAACAAACCTGCCAAGAAAGAGACACCCACTAAAGCTCTCAGCCCGAGCAAGGAGGACATTAATAAGAGCAGCAGTGCAGAGACCAAAGGCAACCCAGAAGGAGCAGCAGAGTTCGCAAGCACAGACCGGAGTACCTATCCATACGCCCACAATAAGCGGTACACTCCATAGAGGTGGCCTTTATGAAATAGTGAGCTGAAAAAAGCCTTTACTTACACACAAAACCTGTATAGTTTGTTTTGAGTTTGCCAAAAGACATGTGGGAGACTCCCCAAATGTATAAAGGAAGGTGCTGTGGTCAGATGTGACCAATATTTAACTTTTTGGCCACCAAAGTAAATGCTATGTCAGGCTAAAAAACAAACACAGCTCATCACTCCAAGAACACCATCTCCACAGTAAAACATGGTGGTGGCAGCATCATGCTGTGGGGAGGTTTTTTGGCAGCAGGGACAGGGAAAATGGTCCAGTCAAGGGGAAGATGGATGGTGCAAAATACAGGGATATTCTTGAGCAAAACCTGTTTCAGTCTGTCAGTGATTTCAGACTGGGACGGAAGTTCATCTTCCAACAAGACAATGACCCAAAGCATACTGCTAAAGCAACACTCGAGTGGTTTAAGGGGAAATGTGTAAATGTTTTGGAATGGCATAGTCAAAGCTCAGACCTTAATCCAATTGAGAATCTGTGGTCAGACTTGAAGATTGCTTTTCATCAGAGGAAACCATCTAATTTGAAGGAGCTGGAGCAGTTTTGTCTAGAGGAATGGGCAAAAATCTCAGTGGCAAGATGTGGAAAGCTCATAGAGACTTAAGCAAAGCGACTTGCAGCTGTAATTGCCACAAAAGGAGGGTCTACAAAGTCCTGACTTTAGGGGGGTGAATAGTTAAGCACACTGAAGTTTTCAGTTATTTTGACCTATTTGTTGTTTGCTTAACCCCTTTACAGCCTGGGATGTATTAGTACGCACCAGGCTGTCACCCCCTGTTCAGCACCGGCAGTGAGCCCACACTAAACCGGGCACATGTGAGCTGATTATTACAGCTGACATGTGCCCGCAACAGCCACGGGTGGAATCGCGGCTGTTAACTTGTTAAATGCCGCTGTCAATCTCTGACAGCAGCATTTAACATCGCCGCGCCGGAAGCGCGTCACTTACCCCGTCCATTGGTGACCCCGTCATGTGATTGCGGGTCACTGATGCGTGGGCATGACAACCCTGGATCTGCAGCAGACCCCAGTGGTTGTCATGTGCTGATCGCAATGAGCGCCACCTAGTGCCACCTAGTGGCGCTCATAGCACAGGACCATTTCTGCTACATAGAGGTGATCTGCTCATCACCTCTATGTAGCAGAGGCGATCAGACAAGTGCTGCTTCTAGTCTCCTATGGAGACTATAGAAGCAAGCAAAAAGTGAAAAAAAATGTTTTTAAAAATATAAAAAAAAATATAAAAGTTTAAATCACCCCCCTTTCGCCCCATTCAAAATAAAATTATAAAAAAAAAAAACACATACACATATTTGGTATCACCGCGTTCAGAATCGCCCGATCTATCAATATAAGAAAAGAATTAATCCGATCGGTAAATGGCGTAACGAGAAAAAAATTCTAAAAGCCAGAATTACGTTTTTTGGTCGCCGTAACATTGCAGTAAAATGCAATAATGGGCAATCAAAACATCGGATCTACCCCAAAATGATATCAATAAAAACTTCAGCTCGGCGCGCATAAAATAATCTCGGCCCCAGATCCCGAAAAATGGAGATGCTACGGGTCTTGGAAAATGGCACCATTTTTTTTTTCTTTAGCAAATTTTGAAAAATTTTTTCACCACTTAAATAAAAAAGAACCTATACATGTTTGGTATCTACGAACTCATAATGACCTGGAGAATAAGAATGGCAGGTCAGTTTTAGCATTCAGTGAACGTGATAAAAAAAATAAGAAAAAAACATCTGTGGTATTGCAATTTTTTTGCAATTTCACCGCACCTGGAATTTTTTTCCCATACACGATATGGTAAAACCAGTAATGTCGTTCAAAAGTACAACTCGTCCTGCAAAAAATAAGCCCTCACACGGCACGGTCATATTTACCGAGAAATAAAAACGCTATGGCTCTGGGAACAAGGGGAGCAAAAAACGAAAATGCAAAAACGGAAAATCCCAGGGTTGCGAAGGGGTTAAAATAAATAGAAAACCAAATGTTCATAGTTGTAAGCATGTTCTTTACATGAACTGATGCAAACCCTCAAAAAAAAACGTGAAATTCCAGGGTGAGAGGTAGCAAAACACGAAAAATGCCAAGGGAGGTGAATACTTTTGCAAGCCACTGTATAGATAAGCAACACTTTCACTTCTGAGTTCTTATGTCACTTTCAAGATGAGTGATCATTGCAATATTGGGGAAACTTTGGAGAATCTCAAGGATTGTCCAATTATATATAATGACTCTCATTGTTTTGCTGAAGTCTCAGCATTTTAGAAGTGCAACCTTTTCCCGACATACAGTAAGTACAGTTGAAAATTTTCAGGCAGGTGTAGAAAAAATACTGCAAAGTAAAAGTGCATTCTAAAATAGAATTGTTAATAGTTAATTTTATGAAATAAAATGGAAAGTAAATAAACAAAGGAGAAATCTAAATCAAATCAATATTTGGTGTGACCACTCTTTGCCCTCAAAACAGCATGAAAGCAGCATTTCTTCTAGGTACACTAGCACAAAGTAAGGATTTTTTAGGATTATATTCAGGTGTAGGATGAAACACAGTCATCAACTGAAACATCTGTGTATGGGCCTTAAAACTGAACTGTATAGTGTTACACCATCAAAATGCTTCAAAGACCACCAAAAATGCCTCAAAGCGCTGTGTGTAATTCCTGCCTTAAAGAGATTCAAAATGGGGCACTGATTTGTTTCATTTTTTTTCTTTCCAGCAGGAGTGCAGAGCATAATTGCGGTCAATGTAGCATTCTATGTAGACAACAGTGATTTAATTAAATCCATAAAGCATAAAGACGTATTGGTACGTCAGGAGCTGAGCTCTCTCCACACTCGGTAAATGCCGGCTAGGTTACATATAGGCAGTGCATATATTATATGTGTATATATTATTACATATTCACAGCCTGAGCGTCATAGGAGGCTGCAATTTTCACAATATACCGTAATACTGTATTATTGCAGTATAAAGTATAAGTAATTTGACAATCGCATGTTCAAAGTCCTTTAAGGAGATAAAAGCAAAGTAAAAAAAATAAAAACGACATTTAAAATATAACAAAGTATGAAAAATATAACATTTAGAATTACTCCTTTTCCTCCATTAAAAATAAAGAAATTAAAAAATATACTCATTTGATATCACCACAGTCATAAAAGTCTCAAAATATAAAATTAATAAACCCATGCGGTAAAAGCAAATACAAGTAGAAAAAAGTAAAAAAAGCCAGAATTGCATGTTTTCTGTCACCACTTCTCTATAGAAAATGCTATAAAAATCAATCAAAACATTATATGTACCTCATAGTGATATCAATAAAACTGTCAGCTTGTCTTGCAAAAAACAAGTCCATCAATCACCAGAAAAATAAAAATGTTACGAGTTTTGGAAAATGGCTACACAAACCAAAATGTATTTTTTTTTTACTAACTTTTAAAATATTTTCAATACTTAATTTAAATTTTTTTTTGCTAGTTTGGTAATCATGCTGACCTGAGGAATCATCTTTCTGTGTCATTTTTACCAGAGAATGAATGCCACAAAAAAATGAAAAAAACACATGGCAGAATTGATTTTTTTAACCATCCCGCTTAGAATTTCTTACCCTTTTTTTAGTACATTTTACGTAAAATTAATGATACCAATCAAATCTACAAGTCCTGCAAAATGAACAAACAATGTTGATGTAACAATAAAAGAGTTATGGTTCTTGGAAGAAGAGAAGGAAAAAAATGCAAAAGTAAAAATTAAAATGATATTTGTACTTAAAGGGTAAAAAAAAGAAAAATTACAGTCGCAGACATAAATTGACCCCTATTATGTAGCATTTTTCCAGATATCATTATGTGTTTTAGTCTTTACTTTTCACAATATTATGTTTTTTCAGCTTACCTCATACACATTGAACTGTGACTGGCCTCTAGACAACTCTCTGTAGCTTGTTGAGAATTCACCAATGTAATCATGACTAGGAATATAAAGACAATGATACGTAAATACATACTATTGGAGCATAGGTAACTTTTTCCAATACTACCACTATTTATGAAAATTAGAATTTCGGCACAAAAGTCAACAAACAAAATACATACAAAGTGTGGACACAACATACATATTATACACAGGCTAAACTGGATTGATATCATGACACATAAGAGCTCAGAAAGTGTCCTAATGATGCACAGGTCCCCTTCCTTACCTTTCATTTTAGTTCAAAGTACCCTAAGATTTGTGGCGTTAGATGACCTACTTTGAAAAACTGACAAAACTGTGTGCTGCGGTGATTTGCTGGTTTCTGAGTGGGGTCCGGAGGGTAGGTATGCATTATACCTACTCCCGGCCAGGGCCCGTCTAGTGGGCGTGGCCTTGCTCCATACACTTTTATTGAGTGAGGCCAAGTCCTGTCTAATAATGCAGCTGTCTAGTGGGCGTGGCAGACTAGAGGGAGCGGCCTTGCTCCACACAAGTGTATGGAGTGAGGCCGCGCCCACCGGCCAGGAGTATGTATAACTCATACATACCCTCTGGTCCCGCTCAGAAACCGGTGAATCCCCGCAGTGCGTGCACTAGGGTGATTCATTAGTCTATAGTTACACAGAGTGACCGCAGACTTATGGATTTGGACCAGACAACCCCTTTAAGTATATTTGTTTTGACCTGTCAATGAGATTGTACATTTTACAACAGGAAATAATATAGATGCTAATATTAAAAGGAGGAGCATGTTGTAATTTTAACGCCTAGGTATTTTATAAAAATGTAATCAAATTGGTGCTCTCTGTAATGTAAGGCTGTGTCCAAGCCGATAATAAGTGGAGTAGATTGCTGCACATTTTGACAAATGATGGGCTGTAATGCCATTAGCATTTGAATATTATTATGTTTCCTTAGGGAAGATGAGGCAGAGCAGCTTAGTCTGATTCTATTGTATTTTCTATCATTTCAATGAAGTTATGCTTTAATGCAAGACTGTGACTGTTGATTACAAGGTAGCTTTCACCAATTTGCTAGGCATCAACTTTCAAAAATCTATATTTATTTTTCCATTTCATAATTCAGGTTTATAGACGTATAATAGAGGTGTGAAAATAAGAATAAAGTACAAAAACATAATACAAATTTAAATTTATCCATATTGCTTTTAATACAGCCAATGATAGTTTAAATTACAGTACTATTTTTTTGCTCATCCACATGATAAATATTGGATCACTGGAGATTGGACAGGTACAACCACCAACAATCATTAGAACAGACTGAGGCATGCATGACACATCTCCATATGGAAGATATGGGAAAAGCAGAGTGTGCTCACTAAATGGACGAAGCAAAGCCAACACTGAAACCTCATTTTTCAATATAATGATCAAGTGAAACGTGTAATGCAGCATGTGTAGAGTGAAGAGCTGTTCCAGTCACAGCACAGAAAATATTTTTCTTAGCAGGTTTAGTATCTCGATACTTAAGTAAAAGATGCCAACACTGCAGAGTCAACAGCTGTTCATCTTTTTATGTACACTTATTTATGTTCTTGTATTAGGTTGATAGGCTTCACCAAGATAAATCTACAGCCTTTAGAAAATTGCTGACCCAAATGCACATAAAAAGTGCTGTTTTAAATTCACATTCATTAGAGCTTCTCAGAGATTGATACTAAATGGCCAAAGAAAGTCTGTATAGATCTTTTTTCATGTCATGTTAAAGATTACAGTATAGTAGTAAAGTTTTATTCACTCTTACTTATTATGCAACCTTTGCGTATAATAGCTTTTTATGATTCTATGCATATACTATACTGCATTATTAAAAAGCCATTATATTAGTTAATGGAATTATTAGTATTTATTCAATACAATATCTGAATTCATCCCTTTTATTGTGGAAAACATGATACCTTGTCAGAATGGTATAAGTTCAGAATGAAGGGCAATAAAAAAATACTGTAAGACTCACAGCTACTTATGACAATGCAGAGGGGGAGCCAGCTATATATTACACTTATTTTCATTAAATGGGGTTGTCTCATAAAAACGACCCCTGTTCATATGTTTCTTTAGAACTTATGGATATCATAGAGCTGGGTCCCAAGCTCAAGACCCCATTACTTCTATAAGCCAGAATGGAGAGGCACACGTATTTAAATAAATCAATTTTCTTTACAGGGTCCAAATCAGGATAGATGGAAAATCAGCTGTTTGCCGGGGACCAAGAGTGATCATATCTGCAGTTTAAAAGAGAATGTTTCAGATGGGACAATCCCCTTAAGTTCTAGACTATTCCTTTTACATCACACAAGTTCAGAAAATGGGGATGCGGTTCCCTTATGGGTTCCCTTCTGAGTGGTCTAGGGGAGATAGTGTATCCATCAGGTTCTGCTCCCCCCTACAAATGCCCAGGCTCCCCTCCTTCAGGAGAGGAGCAAGTCTATATTGGCTCCTGGTTTCACCTGGGTGGAAGACCGGGTGGAGGCCAGCAGCACAATTTGGGCTTTCCCTGAGCTTCGGCAAAAGGGAGCCACTAGTTTCGTTCCCTACTGTGGCCTTCTGGCTTGAAGGGATAGGGAAAAGTTTGTTGGGGCCATTTCTCTTTTTGGAGGGGGCTGAGATAGACCGTATTCTTGTGCACTGTTTTTTTATGTGGCACGGTTCACATTTTTCAGAGCACCTAGGTGAAGAGAACACAATCTCGGGCTTTCAAACAAAAAATGAATGAAAAAATACACAATGTTATAAAAATATATGCAGGTACTATACCTTCCATCTCTATCCCAGTCATAGACTTCCACTTTAATTGTTCTGTCAACAGAAAACAAATAAAATGTATTATATAAAGTACATTACAAGGAAAGTACATGGGTAAACAGAAATCTCCATGCTCCTAAATATTGTCAGGACATAAAAAAGTTGGTGTTTCAAGTGCATAAACTACCAATAAAAGCTACCGTATTTAATGCATTTACTATCATAAATAGAAATTTTTGACTAAAAGTGGTAATCTGTAATTATAACTCAAAGATAACACAATCATGGATAAAAATTATCCCACTTCTCTATTCCTTTATTGTCTTTGGCTGTAAATGGAACTATAGTCATAAAATACTGCACAATAAAAACATTTGAAAACAGAAGGTATCCCTTGATAAAATATTTGTTTATTAATGTGACTGATTACAAGGATGAGAGAAGGGAAAAAACTGACAAATTTTACTTGCAATTTTTTTTAGCATTGTCAAATTTAATGTTATGTTACATAAGTATTATTTGTAGACGAACAGTCACTTTGGATTTTAATGGGATAAAAACATGACATAAATCAAAATCAGTACATGCTCAATAAAGCAAAGTTATTTTTATTGACTTACTAACGTTGAATTTCATGCAGGTATTTTCTCCTGTCATGTTTCTTTAAGCTCTCAAGGCTTTTGTATTATTTCCTATAAGGCTATGTGCCCACGATGCAGAAATGCTCAGGATTTTTTCCTGAGCGTTTCTGCATCTCCCTGGCAGAAAAAATGCATGTGGATTGTACATGCGGATTGTACATGCGTTTTTCCTGCCAGGGACAAGCGTAAGTGAAGCGTTCTTCACATGCATTTCCACATGCGGGTTGAAAAGCGCTTTCCAAGCGATTTTAGCATCACTTGGAAAGTGCTTGACAACTTGGTCACACTATATAAATCCATGTAAACGGCATGGATTTATATAGTGTGACCATAAAGAATGTTAAAAAATCAAAAAATAAATCTATACTTACCTTCTGATGGCCCCCGGAGTCTTTATTCGATGCGTCTCGGCTTGCCGGCAGCTCGCGGTACACTGAAAGGACCTGCCAACGTCAGCGGTTGCGTGACCCGTCACATAAATGATGTCAGGCAGGTCCTTCAGTCCACCGCGATCTGCCGGCAAGCGAAGACAAGCGCACCACGGGCCATCAGAAGGTAAATGTAATATTTATTTTTTATTTTATTCTTTTTTTCACAGGTACTATGGTACCCGGGTCCGGAGGAGAGTCTCCTGTCCTCCAGACCCAGGTACCATCCGCACATTGAAACGCATGAAATACGCATGTACAGATTCAGTGATGCGGAATCCAAGCGTTCCAATGCAAGTCAATGGCGGCGAAAACGCAGCGCTTCCACAAAATAATTGGTAGTGCGGTGTTTTTTTCTGCAATGATAACCCACAGCGGAAATTTCCGCAGCATGTGCACAGCACATGCAGATTATCATTGGGGAACATGGCAGGCCTTCTGCCAAGTGTTTTTTAAGTGTTTCTGCAGCGGAATTGCCGCTGCGGAAACGCTTAAAAAACGCATAGTGGGCACACAGCCTAAATTTGATTTTTTTGCAGCTAATAAAGTATAGTGCAGGCTGTACCAATCAACCAAACTTGTGATACTTACAGTCCGGTTCACATGAAAAGTGAGTGGACCGGTTGTTGCAGCTAAAATACAGAAGCTAAAATGTGGAATAATTATAGTTGTCTAAACCTGACTTTACTTTTAGAATTGTTACTATGTTACAAAACAAAACTAATGAGACCATGAGTTTAAGTTAGGTTTGTTGGAATGAGAGGGAAAAAAGTAAGGTTGTTAATGATACAGTTAATGGGGAAAAATGGTAAGAAAAAGTACAGCTGGTATAGACCAGACTTTAGAAGACCAAATGTCACAGGGTTGGGTTCCACCAGTCTGGCCAACTACATGGTAAATGAACAATGAGGAGCAGTTTACTACTGAGACAGCATTAATTTAGACAAACTAGTAAGAAAATGAATCAAACCTATCACAATAGTGCATGCTTTTTCATAGATTTGGCACACCTTTGATGAACTTTGGACTCTTTTTTTTTTTTTTTAACCAGCTCTTCATTGGTGCACTTTACGTTAGCAATTTGTACCTATAAAGTGGTGCATGTCAATATAAATTTGCATTTTGTGGGTCAAGAATACCACACCACCTTTTCTAGCCTGGTGCAAACAATGGGGTTTTGCTCACGTAGCCTAAATACACGTCCCCATAGAATTCTGTGACCCATGCACGTTGGTAAATGCCATAAAACTTAGCACTAAATTAAAAGGCCCATAGATTAACAAATGTAGGACAGATTTAAATGAAACAAAGAAAAGGTTACTTAAAGGGGTTTTCCCACAAACAAAGTTAATTTTAATCAACATTTTAATCAACAGATCTTTGAATAATAATAAGTTCCACAATTGGATGTGTATAAAAAAATTATCCTGTGCGGAGATAATCTTATATATGTGCCCCTGCTATGTTTCTGCATGGTAAGATACAGCCAATACACAATACACAGCAGGGGCACATTTATAAGATTATCTTAACAGAGGAGCATTTTTACAGGTTACAGGTGCTTTTTAGCTTCAGTTAGGTAAGTAAAACTGGCACTTATGATTTGTGTCAAATACCAATCAAACCAATTACAACCCCAATTTCCCAAAAAGTAAGGATGCTGTGTAAAATGTAAAGAAAACAAGAATGCAATGATGTGGAAATCTCTTCTAGTCATATTTTATTCACCACAGAACATAGAACACATATAAGAAGTTGAAAATTAGAAATGTTTCCATCTCATTTGAAAAAAATTAACTCATTCAGAAATTGATGGCAGTAACACATCTCAAAAAAGTTGATACAGGGTTAACAAGAGGCTGAAAAAGTAAGTGGTAAATGAAAAATAGACAGGATCAATTTTAAACTAAGTCACATGACTCTATAAAAAAAAGCAAGTTAGAGAGGCAGAGTCTCTCAGAAGCAAAAATGGTCAGGGGTTCACCAATCTGTGAACAACTGCGTCTAAAATTGTGAAACCATTTCAGAAAAATGTTCCTCAGAATAAAATTGCAAAGACTTTGAATATCTCACCATCTACAGTACATAATATCAAAGGATTCAGAGTTTCTGGAGAAATCCATGTGCCCAAAGCCGACTGTGAATATTGGATGCTCATGATCTATGGGCTCTCTGTTGGCACTGCATTAAAAACAAGCATGATTCGGGCAAGCAAATCACTGCATGGACTTAGGAATACTTCCAGAAATCACTGTCTGTAAAAATAGTTTGGTGTGCAATCCAAAAATTTAAGTTAAAAGTTCTATCATGCAAAGAAGAAGCCATATATCAACACAATCCAGAAATGCTACTGTTTTCTCTGGTCCAAAGCTAATGTAAAATTTATTGAGGCAAAATGGAAAACGTATGTGGTCAGAAGAATCAAAATTGGATTTTTTTTATGGAAAGCATATTCTATGGACTCAAGTAGAGAGGGGCCATTCAACTTTTTATCAACGGACAGTTCAAAAACCTGCATCTCTGATGGTATGGAGTTACATAAGTGCCTATGGCATAAACTGCCACCGGAAAGGCACTATTAATGCTGAGCATTACATACAGGTTTTAGAACATTTGCTTCCACACAGACAACAGACTATTGCATGCTCTTATGCAAGGGAAAGCCTTGCATGTTTCAGCAAGACAATGCTAAATCCTATACTTTATCTATCAAAAGAGCATGGCTTTGCAGAAGAGGAGTTCGGGTAATGAGCTGGCCACCTGCAGTCCAGACCCTTCACCAACAGAAAACATTTGGCACATTATGAAACAAAAAATCCAGCAAAAAAGACCCAGGACTGTTGAGCAGCTAGAACCCTACATCAGACAAGAATGGGACAACATCCATCTCCCAATACACAAGCAATTGGTCTCCTCACTTCCCAGACATTTACAGACTGTTGTAAAAAGAAGAGGTGATGCTACACAATGGTAGACATGTCCTGTTCCAACCTTTTTTGAGATGTGTTGCTGCCATCAATTTCTAAACAAGTTATTATTTTCAAATGAAATGGAAAAATGTTCAACTTTCAACTTCTGACATGTGTTCTATGTTCCGTTGTAAATAAAGTATAGCTGTAAGAGATTTCCAAATCATTACATTCTTCTTTTCTTTACATTCTATACACAGAGTCACAATTTTTTGGACCGGGTTGCATAAGAGTATGATCAAGCCCCTTAAAAATTTCAAAATTGAATAGTAGATTTGGCAATACAGAAAAAGGTAAATACTTCTACATTTTAAAGTTCATGCTAAGGATAGACAAACAAACATATGCCTTAAAAATGCATATATATGCAGTGCACTTAAAATTTTAGAATTATTTGGTCCAAACTTGATGTAAACAACAACTGAAATATTTTATTGATTTGTCCATAGACCCTCCCCGTGTGTCACTACAGACTGACACACTTTAGCTTTTACTATAAATTATTAAAGGCACTAAGGCTAGTGGCAAGGGGGCTTGTCTTCTCAGCACATAGACTGCGAAATCTACAAATTATAGAAACTTCACAAAATCTCCCTTTTCTTACCTGTCAAAATCCCCATTGCACAAAGCTCTAACTGGAATCTTGAAAGCCTGCCAAACAGGGTTTAATGTATTCTTTACTACTTCTGTCTTGTGGCAAATTGTGAAGCTGAGAAAAAAAGATATATGAGCATCATAACAGACATGTCACACAATAAACAGTACTCATCTCAAGTACAAACAAACTGATTCCATGATATTTTCTTTGCCTTGCTGTAAAATAATAACCACTTTCTTTCACTGTAAACTCAAGCATCTAAAATATATTAGACACTACTAGACTAGAATATAAAGCTAAGACAATAACTTCTATTCACTTACCAGTAGATGAAGATGTCATTTTTAATGCCTCATTTTTAATTTTATGTACATTGGATTTAAAGCACATTAAATATTCTTAGTCATTAGATTGTTGGGTTTAAATAATAATAATAATAATAATAATAATAAAAACCTCTACTGTACAATATTTTCTGTAACTAAACAATTTTAGATTGGAAGTTCCTACACTATTGAATTGCTACTAGTAAAGAGCGGGCGTGTATTGTTAACCCTTTCCAAAAGACACTTTGGAGACTCTCCAAATGTATGGAGGAAGGTGCTGTGGTCAGATGAGACCAAAATTGAACTTTTTGGCCATCAAGGTAAATGCTATGTCTGGCGCCAAACCAACACAGCTCACCTCAAGAACACTATCCCACAGTGAAACATGGTGGTGGCAGCATCATGCTGTGGGGATGTTTTTTTAGTAGCAGGGATTAGGAAAATGGTCAGAGTCAAGGGGAAGATGGATGGTACAGGGATATTCTTGAATATTCTTTTGCAAAACCTGTTTCAGTCTGTCAGTGCTTTGAGACTGGGATGGGGGTTCATCTTCCAACAAGATAATGATCCAAAGCATACTGCTAAAGCAGCACTTGAGTGGTTTAAAGGGAAACATTTAAATGTTTTGGAGAGGCCTAGTCAAAGCCCAGACCTTAATCCAAATGAGAATCTGTGGTCAGATTTGAAGATTGCTATTCACCAGAGGAAACAATCTAACTTAAAGGAACTGGAGCAGTTTTGCCTTGAAGAATTGGCAAAAATCCCAGTGGCAAGATGTGGAAAAGCTCACAGAAACTTATGCAAAGCGACTTGCAGCTGTAATTGCTGCAAAAGGAGGCTCTACAAAGTACTGACTTTAGGGGTTGTGAATAGTTCTGCACACTGAAGTTTCCAGTTATTTTGACCTATTTGTTGTTTGCTTCACATAAAAAAAGAAAACCAAATGTTCACAGTTGTAGGCATGTTCTTTACATGAACTGATGCAAACTCTCAAATAAAAAAAACTGTGAAATTCCAGGATGTGAGGTAGCAAGTAAGGTAGTAAGCGGATGAATGAGTGAGAACACACACTAATGCCAGAACCAAGTGTCTGCAAGTGAACATCGCCATCTGCTGATCAAAGATGATAAGAAAGGAGAAGGCAGAGAGAACTACATTAGTAGGAAAAGGAAGAGCAAAGTACACGTCCCTTAAGGGAAGGAATTTGTGGAGATACCAGGTCAGGTGACAGTTGTGGCGCAGTTATTATAAAAGGCACGGGAAGGCCAAGAAAGGGAGGAGTCAGCTCCTGGACCTGTAGCAGGATGGGTATGTGAGAAGCGAAGTTGGCTTATAGCCACCATTACGAGAGACCAGACCCGAGTAAAGGAACGGAAAGACCAGACCAGAGTAAAGACCCGAGAAAGATCAGAGGCGGGAGAGCTGAGCAGAATAAGCAAAGTCAGGGCCGAGAGAGAGACGACTAGGATGCAGAGAAGGGATGTTCGTGTGAGCGGTCGCTTCCATTGTAGACATACGGTTCAAAGTGGGGACTGGAGCCTTCAGGGAACAAAGGCAGCCAGCATGACGAGTGTGTTGAGTAACTCACCAATCTGGGACATGCGGCCTAGCGGGTAGTATCATCGACCCCGTTAGGGCCTGTGTGACATTTTGAGTTGCCTAGAGAGTGACGACGGTGACAGACCGAGTAGTGAAAATTATGCTCTTTTGGTTAGGGTATTAAGACTAATCACTCACTGATAACAGTTTAATTGTAATAATAGAACGATAGTGTAAATAGCATTGTGTCAATATCCTGTTTATCTGAATTGCTGTATCCTCCTTGCAACATAACTTGTTTAATTTTCACCGTGTGAATTATCCCCTGATACTGCCCCGAAGGCACCCATTTAATAGTGTTAATCGCATAAATAGTTGTTGGTTTAAGTACCACTGCCTCCTCATTTTCTTTGCTGTTGCATCTGCATACCTGTTAACATATACATAAGCATGTATGTTCACAGTAACAAACTACGTTTGATTAAAAATTATTAAAGGTCATTTACAAAATAAAAATTGACATTTTTAACATAACATAACATGAGTACATGTAGGAATGACCCATACTATATATGGCATAACATATTCCTTGGATAAAATTTTGAGAAACAAACATGATCAATTACTAATGGTAGTTTTAAAATTCCTAAAAAAAAAGGAAAAAAAAGAATACATGGAAATATTTTCAAATGCTCACACTCCCAGTGAAGGCAATTATATACGAGTGGACAAGTAAATCCATATCTTTTTTTTTTTTTTTTTGGCACATTTCCTGCGCTGACCACAGTTTTCCCCCAGTTACTAATTTCATAGCACAATAAAATGTCATTCAGCTCTACATTTTTATGAAATCAACTCCGCACTTAATATTTGATATTCAATGAAATGCATCTCTTTATTAATCTAATTCAAAAACCATGTGATGTTTCATGATTCATCAGACACTGGATTGTTGGAGTATATAAAGGATATGGATCTGTGTATGGCAAAAGGTCCACTGACAAGAGTGGCACAATTTCTTTGAGCATCAAATATTGAGTGACGAGTTACTTTCATTAAATTGATGTACAGGGTAAAAGACTCTACTTGCGTACCAGGTTGTTAAAAAAGTGTCCCATTTTTATCTCAAATGTAAAAAATAAGGAAAAAAATAGTTAATTGCTAAACTTGGAGGTAATTTGGACAAGCCTTTCCCTTCAACTACATATATAACATTATGTATGCTCAGAGACAGCTTTTGAGCGTTTAGTTCCATGAAGGTGTTAAATTAATGGTGTCTTAGGTCTGTGCAGGTGGCAACTGAGGGAATTTTTAATGCTTCTAAGAAAAGAAAAAATAGATTATTATGCAGTGAAGTCACTACAAGTCAACTATTTAAAACAATGTAAACATAAAAGCATTCTATAAATGAATCATAAGATGCCTAAAGCAACTTATTAACGTGGGAACAGGTTGTGAATGCTTCAAGCTAATTACACAAAAGTCTGTCAATGTACTGTGTACTTAGAATTGTGCAGACACATGAACAATAGATCGTAAGTAACATACCTTCCATCTTCATTGCTTCGGAAAAACACTAGAAATGGGTCTGACTTTCCAAAAAAGTCTTTTTTATCAAGTTTATTGGCACAAAACTGCATTAACACAGCATCCTAAAATACAAGAAAGACATTACATTAAACCTAAATGTGAACAACATAACATACCCCATTTAGGGTATACATTTTAGATACCAATTTTTTTTAGCCAAAAACCCTTTATTCGACTCTTTAAAAATATATATACAGGTGCATCTCACTAAATTAGAATATCATCAAAAAGTTAATTTATTTCAGTTCTTCAATACAAAAAGTGAAACACAGGGTGGCACATGTTAAGGAGCTGAAACTCCTAAACCCTTCATCCAATTTTAATATGGATACACTTAAATGAAAGCTGAAAGTCTGAACTTCAACTGCATCTGAATTGTTTTGTTTAAAATTCATTGTGGTAATGTCTAGAACCAAAATTAGAAAAATGTTGTCTCTGTCCAAATACAGTTATATGAAAAAGTTTGGGCACCCCTATTAATCTTAAGCTTAATGTTTTATAAAAATTGGTGTTTTTGCAACAGCTATTTCAGTTTGATATATGTAATAACTTTTGGACACAGTAATGTTTCTGCCTTGAAATGAGGTTTATTGTACTAACAGAAAATGTGCAATCTGCATTCAAACAAAATTTGACAGGTGCATAAGTATGGGCACCTCACCAGAAAAGTGACATTAATATTTAGTAGATCCTCCTTTTGCAAAAATAACAGCCTCTAGTCGCTTCCTTTAGCTTTTAATGATTTCCTGGATCCTGGATGAAGGTATTTTTGACCATTCCTCTTTACAAAACAATTCCAGTTCAGTTAAGTTTGATGGTCGCCGAGCATGGACAGCCCTCTTCAAATGATCCCACAGATGTTCAATGATATTCAGGTCTGGGGACTGGGATGGCCATTCCAGAACATTGTAATTGTTCCTCTGCATGAATGCCTGAGTAGATTTGGAGCGGTGTTTTGGATCATTGTCTTGCTGAAAGATCCATCCCCTGCGTAACTTCAACTTTATCACTGATTCTTGAACATTATTGTCAAGAATCTGCTGATACTGAGTGGAATCCATGCGTCCCTCAAGTTTAACAAGATTCCCGGTGCTGGCATTGGCCACACAGCCCCAAAGCATGATGGAACCTCCACCAAATTTTACTGTGGGTAGCAAGTGTTTTTCTTGGAGTGCTGTGTTTTTTTGATGCCATGCATAACGCCTTTTTGTATGACCAAATAACTCAATCTTGGTTTCATCAGTCCACAGGACCTTCTTCCAAAATGAAATTGGCTTCTTCAAATGTGCTTTTGCATACTTCGGCCGACTCTGTTTGTGGCGTGCTTGCAGAAACGGCTTCTTTCGCATCACTCTCCCATACAGCTTCTCCTTGTGCAAAGTGCGTTGTATAGTTGACCGATGCACAGTGACACCATTTGCAGCAAGTTGATGCTGCAGCTCTCTGGAGGTGGTCTGAGGATTGTCCTTGACTGATCTCACCATTCTTCTTCTCTGCCTTTCTGATGTTTTTCTTGGCCTGCCACTTCTGGCCTTAACAAGAACTGTCCCTGTGTTCTTCCATTTCCTTACTATGTTCCTCACAGTGGAAACTGACAGGTTAAATCTCTGAGACAGCTTTTTGTATCCTTCCCCTGAACAACTATGTTGAATAATCTTTGTTTTCAGATCATTTGACAGTTGTTTTGAGGAGCCCATGATGCCACTCTTCAGAGGAGATTCAAACAGGAGAACAACTTGCAAGTGGCCACTTTAAGTAGCTTTTCTCATGATTGCATACACCTGGCTATGAAGTTCAAAGTTCAATGAGGTTACAAAACCAAAAAAAGTGCTTTAGTAAGTCAGTAAAAAGTAGGTAGGAGTATTTAAAACAAGAAAATGATAAGGGTGCCCATACTTATGCACCTGTCAAATTTTGTTTGAATGCAGATTGCACATTTTCTGTTAGTACATTAAACCTCATTTCAAGGCAGAAACATTACTGTGTCCAACAGTTATTACATATATCAAACTGAAATAGCTGTTGCAAAAACACCAATTTTTATAAAACATTAAGCTTAAGATTAATAGGGGTGCCCAAACTTTTTCATATAACTGTATATATGGACCTAACTGTATGGACATGTCACAGTCATGGCAGCTCTTTACATATTTAGGTACAATCTAAGGTCTTGATTACACAAGTCATTTGCCTATCAGTCGCTTTTCAAGTCAAGAAAGAATGGATCAATCAGTGACAAGAAAATGGTTAATATATATTCTTCAAAATACGTTATATCAGTAATGGAGAAACAGCACAGCTCACCAGTCCTGACTAGTCTACTAAAGATGGACTGTCCCTGAAAGTACGCAGTCAGTGAGTATAAGAATTGAATTCCCATAAAGAAGATTTATTAACAGTCTAAAATCCACATCCGAGACAGGTGAAGCACGCTTTAATATGTTTAAGACAGATGTGGCCAACACTAGAGTAACATGCTGACACTGTTGTCTAGTATCACGTTTCAAGCCGTTGCACTTATTGATGTCAGGTAGTGCGCTTCTCGAATGTTTGCATTCAAGCAAACTATTTGTGGACTACAAGCAACCACAGCATTGAGCCATTATTTTGCAATGAGAAAAAGTAATCAATGGAATAAAACAGCTGCATACCTTTTGTTAGAATGATTTTTTTTGCATATGTTAGTAGTGAAGAAGAAGAAGAAGAAATAATCCAGCTCCCAGGACGCCAGGTAATGATAAAAAAGTTAATTTCTTTATTTCAAAATTGGATGAAAAGGCCAGCGAAAATCTTGGCAAATATTTACAGATATATGGAACTATAGTCCATGACAGAAAATGTGGGGGAACAAGGGGAAAAAAATATGATATTACCAGACGTGTTTCGAACGTCTAACATGTTCTTAGACTTGGTATGTCAAACCAATACTCCATTTTCAGACACATGTTTTGGGGGGTTTAGTTCTTATCAGCGCAAAGCAAGAGAACAGAAGATTTTGCTGGGTGAGAGGCCTTTGGCAGGTGGTCTAAGTGGTAAAGTTCTCCATATGGAAAGCACCAAGTTGCCATAGTAAGACTTATAGACCCTGGGAATTTAAATATTGTCTCCATAGAGGAAGTGGACAGGAACTCTTAAGATTGCTACCTTCGATAGGTGGCTCTAGAGAAAATATCAACACTTTAATGGGCCTTGCCACATGAAATTTTGAAATAGATGTTATTATAAGAACGGAGCCTTCATATAAATCTTAGGGTTTTTTTTTCTTCTTTTAATAAACGGATAATGAATGTTCTTATCTTAAAGTATTTTGCAGCTTTATATTGATAAAGTGGACTTTATAAAATAACTGGTCAATTGAAAATGAAATACTTGACTACACAATAAAATACATCAGTGACTCTTTTTTATTCTGATCATATACTGGTGATGAGGAACTTTTGTAATTAAAACATGGCTGACAGACAATATTTAATTGGGAATCCAGTCAAATCCAAATGTGGTCTATGTGCTCAGGAAATAAGAGTAATGAAATAATTATATCACTGTGTAATGAGATTATATGTTATAGCACCAAATATACACTATATGGACAAAGGTATTGGCACACACCTCTAAATCATAGAATTCAGGTTTTTCATTGCCAAAAGTGTCTATAATCAAGTACCTAGCCACGCAGTCTGCCGTTACTAACATTTGTAAAAGTTTAGGCCTTCTAAAGAGCTCGCTAAATCTTAGCGTAGTATTGTAATAGGTCAAGTCAATTCACTAAATTTTTTATCTAAATATTTCACAATCAACCATAGCATTATTGAAAAATTGAAGCATTTAGAAACCATAGCAGCTCAGCTATTAAGTGGTCGACCATGCAAAGTTACAAAGCAGGGTCGCCAAGTGTAGAGGTGCATAAAAGTCACCAACGCTCTACTGACTCAATTGCTGCAGGATTCCAAACCACCTCTGGCAAAAAGATCACCACAAAAACTGCATTGGGAGCTTCATGGTATTGTTTCCATGCCTGAGTAGATCCATAAAAGCCTTACATCACCAAGCGCAATACCAAGCGTCGGATGACCGTGTTTCTCTAGCTGGAAAAATTAGTCTGGGTTTAGCGATTGCCAGGAGAATGTTACCTGCTTTACTGCATTGTAAAAATTGTAATGATTGGTGGAGGAGGATTAATGCTATGGTGTTGCCTTTCAGGAACTGGCCTATGCCTCTTAAATCAAGTGATGGGAATTCTTAATGTTTCAGCATACCAAGACATTTTGGACTATTGTAGTCTCCCAACTTTGTGGGAACAGCTTGGGGGAGACCCTTCTCTGTTCCAGCATAACTCTGTCCCTGTGAAGCAGGGCCAATAAAGACATGGTTTGATGCTAAAGAACGTGACTGGTCCACACAGATTCCTGTCTTCAACCCCACCAAACACCTTTTGGAATGAAACAGTACAGAGATTGAGGGTCGACATCAGTATCTGACCTCACAAATGCTCTTCTAGATGAATGGGAAATAATTCCCACAGCTGTTATAACCGCAATGCAGGGACCAATTCCATATTAATACCTATGGATTTAGAATGGGATATCACAAAAACTCTCGTGAGTGTACTGTGTAGCTGTCCCCATACTTTGTTTCATATAGTGTATATCTTATAGAAATATGTTTAATGTTTATTTAGATTCCTGGCATCCCCATGATCTGCTAACTAAAAGGGGCACAATATTTAGATTTGAGAGTCCTCAGTGGTTGATACCTTTTAACGGCTAACTGAAAAGATGGTAACAAATTGCAAGCTGAGTAGATTCGAAAGCTTGTAATTTGTTACCATCTTTTCAGTTAGCCATTAAAAGGTATCAACCACTGAGGACTCTAAAATCTAAATATTTTTCTATCTACTGGCTAACACGGCACAAAGATACATATTTTTCCTGTATCTTAAAGGGGCACAGACATTCCAGAAAGGGGAACACCTCCTTCATTGTTTACAGATGGCTTTGTACATTTTGCATTCACTGTGCTTAGTATAGAAGTTCTCTGCAGAGCAGTTCCATTTACGTGAATAAGACAGAGTTTTAATATGAGACACAGCCATAACAAAATGTATGGAGCTGTGATTAGTGAACAATGACAAGACATTTGCATGGCTGCTTCATTCAGCTGATAGGCGCGGGTGTTAGGAATTGGCCCCTCACCAATATGAACTTTGTTGGCTTTTTGAAAAGATAGACTTTCAATACTGAAATGCTAGAAAACCACTTTAAGAGTCAATAAAATGTAAAGAAGATAAAAGCTGAAGCACTACCTGTTTTCTAGTTTCCTATTCTGTTCAACACTTAATGTAATGATGTGCTTTTAGTAAATCCATTGAGATAAATGGATTGAAGGGATATCATGGTAATAGGATTCTCTAACAATATTACTGATATCTTCCTAGAATAGGTAATCTTTACACACACTGTTGATATCTGTTATTGGGGTTCTGCAGTTGCACTATACAGCAGCATTCCTTCCTCAGTGTGTAGAGACTCCTGTCAGAAGGGATAGAGGAGGAAGAGGAGGAGAAGGAGGAGGTGAAAAGATAATGTAACAGACCTCTCAGCCTCAAGCTGTCAGCAAAGTAACATTTTCTAAACTGTAATCAGGATGTTTTCCTTCTTTTTTAATTAATGTGTTTTGTTATTATGATTGATATCTAGTGATACCTTTCCACAATATGCAATCTTTATGCATATTACTCACATCTAATAATAGAGCTAGGCCGTTTGGCCAGACCCTTTTCTTTTGTTATTTCCATAGCTAGCTGATAATAGCGAATACTGTTAAGATTCCCTTATATTGGATTCTACGAAAATCATCAGGTTAATATAGTCTCAGTTTACAGTTACCTTTATATTTACAAGATTATAAGTGAGTTTTGGGCCTTACTTTTATTAGTATGCCCTCTGTAGATATTCTGTTTTATTTTCAGGATTGTTATCTCAAAAAGTAATGAGAGAAAGACAAAAGAAAAGAGAAAAATCCTTACGCTAGGAAAACACACAAATTTCTTTAGGCAGCCTACTGTCATACATTATTGTGCATGGCTGATCTGACACATCCCTCTGGGCCTTAGGTATAATACTGAAAACTAAATTTTGCTTAGATCCTCTCATTTATCAAATAGTTTTCTTCCTTCATTTTTTATTTAATATTAGAAAAGAAATATGCTAAACACAAAGCCAGCTATGGAAAAACGCTGAAAAAAAGACTAAAATTCTAGACTTAATTATGAGGCGTTTACTTAGAAATTAATTTATTCTTTTATTGTGCTTTATTGATATAAACCCTTTCGATATTATTGACAAAACTCATTTTAATACAAATCACTTTCCTTTTTATCATGACTTCCAGACTCTAAAATACATACTGTACCTTAAATTCTTCCCTAGGATTTATACACTATTCATTTCCGTCTGCAAAAGTGTGATGACAAATATGAGTTTGTTTAAAGTGTCTTTTAAAGTGAACGAAAAATGCAATATGCTGTTAAACGTTAGAACGTGCTGTTAGAAAACGTATATTTTAGCTCCCTAATTCAGTTTCTATATATCAGGCAGCAAAAAGGAACAAAAGGAACAAAAATTGCAGAGTGTGGATCCCAAACTGGAATATAATCTAGGCTCCAAGAAGAATTCCAATGGACCAGGAAAGGGATATAGTTCGTAAACATCTTCCACTGTTACAAGGGGGTCCTGTATTTTGTGATTTGATATGCGAGGGCTGAAATTTTTCATCTAAAATGTCACCCAAACTAGCTGGAATGTTGTCTTCTAGTCTGGTAATAAGGATCGAACAAAATTGGAGTATATGGTTATCGGAGAGGGAAGTTTTCAAATGTGGTACCCACAAATGCACATCATGCAAATATACCAAAACAAACCAAAGAAATAGAAGTGGTAATTCATAGGAGTGAATATGACATTAACCAATGTATTAACTGTAGTACCTACTATGTAGTAAAATGCTTAGAGTGCACATTATGCGACTTATGGTATATCGGGTGTACAACCTATAACCTGTGCCACAAGGATTAATGAACATACAGTACAGACCAAAAGTTTGGACACACCTCATTTAAAGATTTTTCTGTATTTTCATGACTATGAAAATTGTACATTCACACTGAAGGCATCAAAACTATGAACTAACACATGTGGAATTATAAACTTAACAAAAAAGTGTGAAACAACTGAAAATATGTATTATATTCTAGGTTCTTCAAAGTAGCCACCTTTTGCTTTGATGACTGCTTTGCACACTCTTGGCATTGTCTTAATGAGCTTCAAGAGGTAGTCACCGGAAATGGTCTTCCAACAATCTTGAAGGAGTTCCCAGAGATGCTTAGCAATTGTTGGCCCTTTTGCCTTCACTCTGCGGTCCAGCTCACCCCAAACCATCTCGATTGGGTTCAGGTCTGGTGACTGTGGAGGCCAGGTCATCTGGCGTAGCACCCCATCACTCTCCTCCTTGGTCAAATAGCCCTTACACAGCCTGGAGGTGTGTTTGGGGTCATTGTCCTGTTGAAAAATAAATGATGGTCCAACTAAACGTGAACCGGATGGAATAGCATGCCGCTGCAAGATGCTGTGGTAGCCATGCTGGTTCAGTATGCCTTCAATTTTGAATAAATCCCCAACAGTGTCACCAGCAAAGCACCCCCACACCTCCTCCTCCATGCTTCACGGTGGGAACCAGGCATGTAGAGTCCATCCGTTCACCTTTTCTGCGTCGCACAAAGACACGGTGGTTGGAACCAAAGATCTCAAATTTGGACTCATCACACCAAAGCACAGATTTCTACTAGTCTAATGTCCATTCCTTGTGTTCTTTAGCCCAAACTAGTCTCTTCTGCTTGTTGCCTGTCCTTAGCAGTGGTTTCCTAGCAGCTATTTTACCATGAAGGCCTGCTGCACAAAGTCGCCTCTTAACAGTTGTTGTAGAGATGTGTCTGCTGCTAGAACTCTGTGTGGCATTGACCCGGTCTCTAATCTGAGCTGCTGTTAACCTGAGATTTCTGAGGCTGGTGACTCGGATAAACATATCCTCAGAAGCAGAGGTGACACTTAGTCTTCCTTTTCTGGGCTGGTCCACATGTGAGCCAGTTTCTTTGTAGCGCTTGATGGTTTTTGCAACTGCACTTGGGGACACTTTCAAAGTTTGCCCAATTTTTCAGACTGACTGACCTTCAATTCTTAACCCTAGAACGCATACCTGGGGCCTCGCAGGCCCGCCCTGTTAATTGTTTTCTATTTTCTGCAAGATTACTTTAATTAGAATTTTGAAACTCTAGGTATTCCTCAGGTATATAGTAGTTTGTCATTTTTGTTTGAGTTATTCCATGTTATTTGCACACGGGCCTAAAAGGCCCCAGGTATGTGAAACTGTAGATTTTTATGGTCATGCGTTCTAGGGTTAAAGTAATGATGGCCACTCGTTTTCTTTTACTTAGCTGCTTTTTTCTTGCCATAATATAAATTCTAACAGTCTATTGAGTAGGACTATCAGCTGTGTATCCACCTGACTTCTGCACAACACAACTGATGGTCCCAACCCCATTTATAAGGCAAGAAATCCCACTTATTAAACCTGACAGGGCACACATGTGAAGTGAAAACCATTTCCAGTGATTACCTCTTGAAGCTCATTAAGAGAATGCCAAGAGTGTGCAAAGCAGTAATCAAAGCAAAAGGTGGCTACTTTGAAGAACCAAGAATATAAGACATATTTTCAGTTGTTTCACACTTTTTTTGTTAAGTATATAATTCCACATGTGTTCATTCATAGTTTTGATGCCTTCAGTGTGAATGTACAATTTTCAAAGTCATGAAAATACAGAAAAATCTTTAAATGAGAAGGTATGTCCAAACTTTTGGTCTGTACTGTATATACAAGAGATCAGTCCTGAAAACCCTGCCATTTGAAATGGAATGAATTTCAGGAATGATTTGCTGGTGACACAGTTGGGGATTTATTCAAAATTGAAGGCATACTGAACCAGCATGGCTACCACAGCATCTTGCAGCGGCATGCTATTCCATCCAGTTCGCGTTTAGTTGGACCATCATTTATTTTTCAACAGGACAATGACCCCAAACACACCTCCAGGCTGTGTAAGGGCTATTTGACCAAGAAGGAGAGTGATGGGGTGCTACACCAGATGACCTGGCCTCCACAGTCACCAGACCTGTATCCAATCGAGATGGTTTGGGGTGAGCTCGAAAAGCAGAGTGAAGGCAAAAGGGCCAACAAGGTCTAAGCATCTCTGGGAACTCCATCAAGATTGTTGAAAGGCCATTTCCGGTGACTACCTCTTGAAGCTCATCAAGAGAATGCCAAGAGTGTGCAAAGCAGTCATCAAAGCAAAAGGTGGCTACTTTGAAGAACCAAGAATATAAGACATATTTTCAGTTGTTTCACACTTTTTTGTTAAGTATATAATTCCACATGTGTTAATTCATAGTTTTGATGCTTTCAGTGTGAATGTACAATTTTCATAGTCTTGAAAATACAGAAAAATCTTTAAATGAGAAGGTGTGTCCAAACTTTTGGTCTGTACTGTATATTAACTCATGGTTAATGTTCAGTGTTTCTACGATCGTGTGATGCAAATCCTTATAACATTTATATATCTGTAATGATGTTTTTACGTGACTTGCATTTAAAGAATGACCTTGTGTATATATGCAGTATATACAGTGCATTGCGAAAGTAATTGGCCCCCTTGAACTTTTCTACCTTTTGCCACATTTCTGGCTTCAAACAAAGATATAAAATTCTAATTTTTTTGGTAAGAATCAAGAACAAGTGGGATACAATAGTGAAGTGGAACGAAATTTATTGGATATTTTAAACTTTTTTAACAAATTAAAAACTGAAAAGTGGGGCGTGCCATATTATTCGGCCCCCTTGAGTTAATACTTTGTAGCGCCACCTTCTGCTGTGATTACAACTGCAAGTCGCTTGGGGTATGTCTCTATCAGTTTTGCACATCGAGAGGCAGAAATTCTTGCCCATTCTTCCTTGCAAAACAGCTCGAGCCCATTGAGGTTGGATGGAGGGCGTTTGTGAACAGCAGTTTTCAGCTCTTTCCACAGATTCTCAATTGGATTCAGGTCTGGACTTTGACTTGGGCATTCTAACACCTGGATACGTTTATTTTAGAACCATTCCATTGTAGATTTTGCTTTATGTTTGGGCTCATTGTCTTGTTGGAACATAAATCTCTGTCACAGTCTCAGGTCTTTTGCAGACTCCAACAGTGTTGGTTTTCTTCCAGAATGTTCCTGCATTTGGCTCCGTCCATCTTCCCATCATTTTTAACCATCTTGAATGTCCCTGCTGAAGAAAAGCAGGCCCAAACCATGATGCTGCCACCACCATGTTTGACAGTGGGGATGGTGTTTTGAAGGTGATGAGCTGTGTTGCTTTTACGCCAAACATATCATTTTGCATTGTGGCCAAAAAGTTCGATTTTGGTTTCATCTGACCAGAGCACTTTATTCCACAAGTTTGGTGTGTCTCCCAGGTGGATTGTGGCAAACTTCAAACGAGACTTTTTATGGATATTTTTGAGAAATGTCTTTCTTCTTGCCACTCTTCCATAAAGGCCAGATTTGAGCAGTGTATGACTGCTTGTTGTCCTATGGACAGACTCTCCCACCTCAGCTGTAGATCTCTGCAGTTCATCCAGAGTGATCATGCGCCTTTTGGCTACATCTTTCATCAGTCTTCTCCTTGTTTGAGATGAAAGTTTAGAGGGACAGCCGGGTCTTGGTAGATTTGCAGTGGTCTGATACTCCTTCGATTTCAATATGATCGCTTGCACAGTGCTCCTTGAGATGTTTAAAACTTGGGAAATCTTTTTGTATCCAAATCTGGCTTTAAACTTCACCACAACAGTATCTCGGACCTGCCTGGTGTGTTCCTTGGTCTTTATGATGCTCTCTGCACTTGAAACAGAACCCTGAGACTATCACAGAGCAGGTGCATTTATACAGAGACTTGATTACACACAGGTGGATTCCATTTATCATTACCAGTCATTTAGGACAACATTGGATCATTCAGAGATCCTCACTGAACTTCTGGAGTGAGTTTTGCTGCACTGAAAGTAAAGGGCCCGAATAATATTGCACGCCCCACTTTTCAGTTTTTAGGCTGTGTGCCCACGATGCATTTTTTAAGCGTTTCCGCAGCGGCAATTCCGCTGCAGAAATGCTTGGTAGAAGGTCTGCCATGTTCCACAATGATAATCCGCATGTGCTATGCACATGCTGCGGAAATTTCCGCTGCGGGTTATCATTGCGGAAAAATACGCAGCACTACCAATTATTTTGCGGAAGAGCGTCGTTTTCGCCACCATCGACTTGCATTGGATCGCATGGAATCCGCATCACTGCATCTGCAGATGCGGATTCCATGCGTTTCAATGTGCGGATGGTACCCGGGTTTGGTGAAGAGGAGACACTCCTCCGGACCCGGGTACCATAATTCCTGTAAAAAAAAGAATAAAATAAAAAATATACATTATACTTACGTTCTGATGGCCCCCGATATCTTTATTGATGCGTCCTGGCTTGCCGGCAGCTCGCGATGGTCTTAAGGACCTGCCATGAAGTCATTTAGTCATGTGACGGGTCACGCAACAGCTGACGTCGGCAGGTCCTTTAGTCTACCACGAGCTGCCGGCAAGCCAGGACGCATCGGATAAAGACACCGGGGGCCATCAGAAGGTAAGTATATATTTATTTTTAATTTTTTACCATTCTTTTGGTCACACTATATAAATCCATGCCATTTGCATGGATTTATATAGTATGACCAAGTTGTCAAGCACTTTCCAAGTGATGCTAAAATCGCTTGGAAAGCGCTTGACAACACGCATGCGGAAATGCATGTGAAGAACGCTTCACTTCCGCATGTCCCTGGCAGGAAAACGCATGTACAATCCACATGTGTTTTTTTTGCCAGGGAGATGCAGAAACGCTCAGGATAAAATCCGGAGCATTTCTGCATCGTGGGCACATAGCCTTACAGGAAATAATACAAAAGCCTTGAGAGCTTAAAGAAACATGACAGGAGAAAATACCTGCATGAAATTCAACGTTAGTAAGTCAATAAAAATAACTTTGCTTTATTGAGCATGTACTGATTTTGATTTATGTCATGTTTTTATCCTATTAAAATCCAAAGTGACTGTTCGTCTACAAATAATACTTATGTAACATAACATTAAATTTGACAATGCTAAAAAAAATTGCAAGTAAAATTTGTCAGTTTTTTCCCTTCTCTCATCCTTCTAATCAGTCACATTAATAAACAAATATTTTATCAAAGGATACCTTCTGTTTTCAAATGTTTTTATTGTGCAGTATTTTATGACTATAGTTCCATTTGCAGCCAAAGACAATAAAGGAATAAAGAAGTGGGATCATTTTTATCCATGATTGTGTTATCTTTGAGTTATAATTACAGATTACCACTTTTAGTCAAAAATTTCTATTTATGATAGTAAATGCATTAAATACGGTAGCTTTTATTGGTAGTTTATGCACTTGAAACACCAACTTTTTTATGTCCTGACAATATTTAGGAGCATGGAGATTTCTGTTTACCCCTTTAGTCTACCGCGAGCTGCCGGCAAGCCAGGACGCATCGGATAAAGACTCCGGGGGCCATCAGAAGGTAAGTATAGATTTATTTTTTAACATTCTTTACGGTCACACTATATAAATTCATGCCGGCTGCATGGATTTATATAGTGTGACCAAGTTGTCAAGCACTTTCCAAGTGATGCTAAAATCTCTTGGAAAGCGCTTGTTAACCCGCATGCGGAAATGCATGTGAAGAACGCTTCACTTCCGCTTGTCCCTGGCAGGAAAAACGCATGTACAATCCGCATGTACAATCCGCATGCGTTTTTTCTGCCAGGGAGATGCAGAAATGCTCAGGAAAAATCCGGAGCATTTCTGCATCGTGGGCACAAAGCCTTAATTTGTTTAAAAAGATTAAAATATCCAATAAATTTCGTTCCACTTCACGACTGTGTCCCACTTGTTGATTATTCCCCAAAAAATAGAATTTTATATCTTTATGTTTGAAGCCAGAAATGTGGCAAAAGGTAGAAAAGTTAAAGGGAGCCAAATACTTTCACAATGAATTGTATATATACATATTAATTGATGGTTTATATTCAGTATTTTTACGATCATGTGATGCAAATCTTTATAACATTTATATATCTGTAATTAAATTTGTGACATGCTTTTAAATACTTTTACTTGACACTCCTAATATATAGTAACATAGTTTGTAAATGACTGATTAAGGTTATGGAGAGCATTGGAAACGCGTCAGTCTATGGATTTGTCTTTTTAATGAGTATTTAAAATAAATAAGAACTTTTTTTTAAATATACGGATGTGCCAAACGACCTTTGTGATTTAGTGAAACAGTGACAGTAATTAACTACAATGGGAGAAAGTGAATGAACAAGCTACTTACTCGGCAATTGTTCAGCTCTTCTGCAGTGACAGTGATGGTTCCACAGTTCTTTCCTGGAATTCCTCTATTAAAGAAGAAGAATCGAGTAAAGAAAGGGATAGGAACAGGGAAACTTATGGTACACATTTGGTTAAAATACTAAGTATTATACATAAAGTCTACAGTATCACTGAGGATAAAAATTACCACTTACATTGGGTTATAAAGTACATCATGTCTACAAGTCATACACTGTATATATAGCTAATTTCTAACCATCTACAGTTTTACAATCAGATTTTTTTATTACATTGAGATTCAATACATACTAGCAAGAACTGTGTAGATAAGAATTACGGTATGTTTGGGCATGGCTGAATATCAACTAATGATTGCAGTATGAAGCAATAACCTAGAACATGATTTTAATAGAGATCCTGAAACCATGGTGCTTTACTTTGATTAAACCCTAATACTGATATAACTAGGGAAGCACTTTATCATCCTGTGAGATAAGAAGATTTTAGGCCATTTTTTTCTGAGTATCAAAAAGAGAATCTGTCACCATGTTTTTGCCACCTATGTTATAGCGGCATAAAGTAATGACAAAGACCCTGATTCCAGCAATGTGTCACTTCCTGGGTTACTTACTGTAGTTTTGATAAAATCATCATTTTATCAGCAGGAAATTATCACTAGAGGACAAGTAAACCTGCTGCCATATAGTCTTCAATATGTATGAGCTCTGTTTAACCCCGCTGGGCTTCAAAGGAGATCAAAAGTTACACTACATACTGCAAAACTGTAGTATCGGACAATTGTAGGTTCAGCCTATTTGAATGGAGGTCCAAGAAAATGTATTCTAAAACCAAACGCCAAATCACCAATTTGCAATGTATGAATACATTTACTGATAATGCAAATGTGGTCACTAATGTTTTTCCTGGGCAAAATGATCCTGTATAAATTGCCTTTGGGGGCAGGAATGCTAACTATTGTCCCAGATGCTGTTATATTGATTAAAGTATGGTAGCTTCCAGTCTATATTCTGTAAATATAAGTTGCCAATGATATATTTAAGGGGATTTACAAAGTTACATGTGTCTTATAAATTCATTCCAGCTCTTGAAAGGAGGACTGGTGATGTGCCAAAATCTAAAGCTGGCAGATAATGATACAAGCATAACAATTTCAAGTATTGCAGATGTCCTTTTTTGGTTGAGCACTCCATTTTTATTATTACACTGTCTGCACAATAAATAATATTATCGATAAAATAAAATCTAGGATTTGTTGAAGCCAGATCATGTGACTTCTTTATCATTATTAGGCATTCATACCAAGAGTTATCTCTTTGCAAACACACAACCAACAAAATTGAGGAGCATGAAAGAATCAATATCTAATTTAGAAAATTGTTCTTTTACCAATCTTGTCAAAACCTGTTCATCTCTCATGCTAAGCTCCTTGGAAAAAAAACTCCAGCAATTTCCAATTAAACTCCACATATTCTCAAGTAAGCTTGTGATTTTTTTTCCTTTTCACCAATGCAAAGGAATTTCACATTACATATCTGAATAATTTCTGCAGTGGAATTCAATGCCAGAATATCTGTAGATTGTTCACTTTGTTTGACACAAACATTTCTGCACTAGTATCAAAAGTATTGCCATAACTACTATCACTCTCTGATTGCAGCAGAACGTTGCAGCTATAATATGACTGACTCGTGTTGGTTTTCAGTGGCATACAGAAGAAAAGAACGAGAACTAAAAGAGGAGTTTTCGTGGCTAAAACAGTTTTAGATACTTTTTATAATTCGCTCTGCAAGAGATGTGACCTGTTTAAAAAGGGGTGTTAACTGCCCAGAAATAGCTGTGGCTGGAAATGTGACACTATGCACCAAAATTTGTCACAAAGCGATCTAACTAATAGGAGAGGTAAGGTGATGTAATAGGTGATGTAAGGATGCACAAAATGTATCAAACATGAGCTACTGGGAGAAATTTGTTATACTGTCTAATCTAAATTGTCAACTGTGTTTTCGATCAGCTTGGTGGAAAAAAAATTGTTTAAAGGGACTCTGTCAGCACAGAATAACTGTTCAAACCAAGTACAGGCACTCAGTGTATCACAGTGGGGCCAAACATTTACATACACCTTCCCACCTGCTAGGTTTCCCTCTATCTCCACCCTTCTCTGGCTCTATGAAGCCAGAGCTGTCAATCAAAGAAGAGGGAGGGTGGAGATGGAAGGAAAACAAGCAGATGGGAAGGTGTATGTAAATGTTTGCAGGAGGAAAAAGAGAAAATCTCCAGCGTTGAAAACAAGATGAATGTAAGTAAAACTTCCCCTTTATTTCTTCAATTAAAAAGCATCATAGCTTGTACACCAAAGAGAACTGGTCAAATCATCGCGTTTTGGCATTTAAGCCATAAATTAAGGCTTAACACTGAAACGCGTCGGTATGACCAATTCTCTATGGCTAACAAGCTATGACAATTTATAATTGAAGAAATAAAGGTGACGTTTTACTTACATTCATCTTGTTTTCAAGGCTGGAGATATTTTCCTTTTCTTCCTGCAATTTACTCTGACCTGCACCAGAGCGGCTCTGTGCGTTGACTTTCTCTCTTTTTGTATTTAAATACATAGTTTGAACAGTCATTCTGTGCTGGCAGAGTCCCTTTAAGAAATGTCAATGGTATTATATGGAAACTGACAATGATACTAATTTTACAATTTGTGATGTTGTTGGATGAAGTTCCCCAACTTATTTTGTTCACCATGCTTTGCAAAAAGCAAATTTACTCAAAAAGGGAATTTTTTAAAGAGAATATGATTATAAATAAATGAATAGAACACTTCACTTATCATAATCAATCAAGTGTCGTCTTCTAAGGGCTTCTCAACAAACAGCTGGATAGGTCAATTATGTGCAGAAGAAAACCAATATAGAAAGGTCATAAATTCTATAAGACTGTTCCATACAGCTAGATAAGTACTTCCTGCCGATGCGCTCCATGTTACCAGAGAGAAAAGATGGCATTATTTATGACAAGTATGTACTGCCAACAAAAATAACTCTAACCAATGTTCATGCGGATATTAATGACAATCTAAAGGCCTACACTATATTAAATGTCAAACACTGCTAGGGTTACTGAGAAGAATATTTCCATTATATTATTTTGTATTACTTTACAGTAGCAATCAGAATTATTCAACTCCCTTTGCAAATTAGGTTTATTAGGAGAATGTACCACCTTTCTGCTGTTTGCTATAAATCAAACAAAATCAAATGAAATAGCTCAATACAAATATTATAATAAGTGGCTTCTCCAAATTCAACACAAAAGGCCACTTTTACTGACTACTGCAGTCTTAGAATTATTCAACTCCTTCATAAAAAGTATTTTCAATAATTAGTAGAGCATCCTTTGGCTGTTCTAACCTGCTGCGAACGTAATGCATGGCCAAACAGCAACTGTTGGTATCATAAGTGAGGAATCTTAAGCCAATTCCTCATGGGCAATTCCCTCCAGTGATCTAAAATTCTTGGGTTTGAATGCAGCAATCTTCTTTTTCAAGTCCTTAAAAGATTTTAAATGTGATTCAAGTCAGGCGACCGTGACTGTCCCTCTCCATTTTAATGCTGAACTTGTGAACTGTGGGCCCAATTCATCAAGACCAGCATGAACAACAGGAAGAATTCTGGATTCAGATGCTCCTGATTCATGAAGAGGTGAATGTCACTTCATGAATCAGAAGCATCTGACAAGTGGCATGCGCCTTTGTGCATGAAATTTCTGGCAAAGGGAATGCCATAGCTCATTATGAATTAGATGAGCTGTTGGATCCCACCCTCATCGTGCCCCCGCCCCAGCTCAGCCCATTTTGATAGAGTTAGGAGAAACTGGCGTGAAGATGACAAAAGTCACAAAATGTAGGCACAACTGTGCGCCTAAATTTTGCAACTTTTCAAAAGTTTTATGCCAGAATTCTGGCGTGAAAGCATTGATGAATCCGGCCCTCTGTTTCCAAATGTACAGTGGTGTACGCCTTCCTGATTTCTTATTCTTTTGCATGTTTGTTACACTTAAATATTTCAGATCACAAAACAAATTTAAATATTAGACAAAGATAACACAAGTAAGCACAAAATGCAGTTCTTATAGGAAGGTTTTTATTATTAAGGGAAAAAGAAATCTAAACCTAGAGGGTCCTGTGTGAAAAAATGATCCCCCCCACCTTAAAACATAAATTAACTGTGGTTTATCACATCTTTGGGAAGCTGAGTTCAATTTCCCTAGCCACACACAGACCTGACTACTGCCACACCTGTTCTCAATCAACAAATCACTTCAATAGGACCTGACTGACAAAGTGAAGTACACCAAAAGATCCTCAAAAGCTAGACATCATGCTGAGCTCCAAAGAAATTCAGGAACAAATGAGAAATTAATTGAGATCTATCAGTCTGGAAAAGGTTATAAAGCTTTAGGACTCCAGCGAACCACAGTGAGAGCCATAATCCACAAATGGCAAAAACATGAAACAGTGGTGAACCTTCCCAGGAGTGGCTGGTCGACCAAAATCACCCCAATTGACGACTCATCCATGAGTTCACCAAAGTCCCGACAACAACATCCAAAGAACTGCAGGCCTCACTTGCCTCAGTTAAGGTCAGAATTCATGACTCCACCATAAGTAAGAGCATGGCAGAGTTCCCAGACGAAAACCCATAGTGTTTGTTTGGTCGAAACATTATGAGAATTATTTTATGAAAATTCTGCCATAGGAAGCAAATCAACCCAGTCATCCTGGAAATGACAAATGTAGCATCTGACATATTGCTCTAAGGTTTGGCTTGTGCGTGCAGTCTGAACATTAGCTAGGGGATGGAATGCAGACGATAAACTGACATCAATGGCAATGCTGCACAACAATTCTTCCAGAATCTAGATGTAAATTGTGTTCCACGATCAAAGACGACTTCATCTGGAACTCCATGACATTTTGAATTACAAGATCAGCAGTCTCTTTAGCAGAAGGTAAATCAGTGCAAGGTACAAAATGTGCTGCTTTGGTGAGTCAGTCCACCACTACTAGGTCTGAACTCTTTCCCTTTGAAACTGGTAGTTCCACAATAAAGTCCATAGATACAGAACCCCAAGGACGACATGGAATTTTCAAATGCTGCAATAATCCCATTGTGATGTGCAGGGAGTTTTATACATGGCACAGGTGCTACAGGAAGATACATATTGTTTAACATCTTATGGCAATTGGGTCACCAAAAAAACAAGACAGAAATTCTTGTGTTTTTTTAATTACTTTGTGTCCTGCTAACTTGGAGTCATTTATTAGTTTTAATATTTTAAATCTCACAGTTTCTGGAACATACAGTGGTGGCCAAAAGTATTGGCACCCCTGCAATTCTGTCAGATAATACTCAGTTTCTTCCTGAAAATGATTGCAATCACAAATTCTTTGGTATTATTATCTTCATTTAATTTGTCCTCAATGAAAAAACACAAAAAGAATTGTCCTAAAGCCAAATTGGATATAATTCCACATCAAACCTAAAAAAGGGGGTGGACAAAAGTATTGGCACTGTTTGAAAAATCATGTGATGCTTCTCTAATTCGTGTAATTAACAGCACCTGTAACTTACCTGTGGCACCTAACAGGTGTTGGCAATAACTAAATCACACTTGCAGCCAGTTAACATGGATTAAAGTTGACTCAACCTTTGTCCTGTGTCCTTGTGTGTACCACATTGAGCATGGCGAAAAGAAAGAAGACCAAAGAACTGTCTGAGGACTTGAGAAACCAAATTGTGAGGAAGCATGAGCAATCTCAAGGCTACAAGTCCATCTCCAAAGACCTGAATGTTCCTGTGTCTTCAGTGCGCAGTGTCATCAAGAAGTTTAAAGCCCATGGCACTGTGGCTAACCTCCCTAGATGTGGACGGAAAAGAAAAATTGACGAGAGATTTCAACGCAAGATTGTGCGGATGGTGGATAAAGAACCTCGACTAACATCCAAACAAGTTCAAGCTGCCCTGCAGTCCGAGGGTACAACAGTGTCAACCCGTACTATCCATCGGCGTCTGAATGAAAAGGGACTGTATGGTAGGATACCCAGGAAGACCCCACTTCTTACCCCGTGACATAAAAAGCGCCAGGCTGGAGTTTGCCAAAACTTACCTGAGAAAGCCTAAAACGTTTTGGAAGAATGTGCTCTGGTCAGATGAGACAAAAGTAGAGCTTTTAGGGAAAAAGCATCAACATAGAGTGTACAGGATAAAAAAAGAGGCATTCAAAGAAAAGAACACGGTCCCTACAGTAAAACATGGCGGAGGTTCCCTGATGTTTTGGGGTTGCTTTGCTGCCTCTGGCACTGGACTGCTTGACCGTGTGCATGGCATTATGAAGTCTGAAGACTACCAACAAATTTTGCAGCATAATGTAGGGCCCAGTGTGAGAAAGCTGGGTCTCCCTCAGAGGTCATGGGTCTTCCAGCAGGACAATGACCCAAAACACACTTCCAAAAGCACTATAAAATGGTTTGAGAGAAAGCACTGGAGACTTCTAAGGTGGCCAGCAATGAGTCCAGACCTGAATCCCATAGAACACCTGTGGAGAGATCTCAAAATGGCAGTTTGGAGAAGGCACCCTTCAAATATCAGGGACCTGGAGCAGTTTGCCAAAGAAGAATGGTCTACAATTCCAGCAGAGCATTGTAAGAAACTCATTGATGGTTACCGGAAGCGGTTGTTCGCAGTTATTTTGGCTAAAGGTTGTGCAACCAAGTATTAGGCTGAGGGTGCCAATACTTTTGTCTGGCCCATTTTTGGAGTTTTGTGTGAAATGATCAATGATTTGATTTTTGCTTCATTCTCTTTTGTGTTTTTTCTTTGCAAGCAAATTAAATGAAAATAATAATACCAAAGAATTTGTGATTGCACTCATTTTCAGGAAGAAACTGAGTATTATCTGACAGAATTGCAGGGGTGCCAATACTTTTGGCCACCACTGTAGATGTAATGATTATGAGTGTATATTTTATTTTGAAAGGTAAGAAATATATCATCTGGTGATGCAGAAGAATTTGGTCTGTCTTGCATGCTTCCCGTATATTTTTCAGTAACTCTTTGTTATGGATCACCCCCAGGAAGTTGGACTCAGGCAGAATAGTTGTTGGTGGTGCTGCTGCTGTAGAAGGATCTTTGGAGAAGATCTTATATAAAGCATCAGCCTTACTGTTACGGGAGCCAGGTCTGTAAGAGATAACAAAGTTGAATCGGTTACGAAGAGACTCCATCGAGCTTGGCGGGGGGACAAACATTTGGCAAACCTGAAATTCAAGGTTATGATGGTCAGTTAGAATAATAATTTTTTGAGCTTCTCGTTCTACAAGTAGCTGATGTTTCCATTCCTTGAAAGCAGCAATGATAGCTAAGTGCTCTTTGTTCCCCACATCATAATTCTTCTTTGACATAGTAAAACTTCTGGAGAAATAAGCACAAGGATGTAGCAAATCTTTTGTTCCTGTTCTTTGTGATAGAATGGCCCCTACTACACCGTCTGAAGCATCCACTTCTGCAATAAAGGCATGTTCAGGATTGGGATGAATTAGTATAGGAGCTGTGGTGAACTTTGTCTTCAAGGAAAGGAAAAGCATTTGTCCTTGAGAAGACCAAAAAAACAAAATGCCTTTCTTTGTTAATTTGGTGATTGGTGCAATTATACCCGAAAAATTCTTAATGAAACATCTGTAAAAATTGGCAAAGCCCACAAATCATTGGACTTCCTTCACGTTTTTTGGCGTAGGCCACTCAGTGATAGCTTGAATTTTGCTGGAGTCAACTTGAAATCCTTGAGTAGAGATTACATAGCCCAAGAACTGGATCTCTGCTTGATGGAACTCACATTTTTCCAGCTTAATATAAAGATGATGGGTTCTTAAAAGCTCTAGCACAGTTTTCATATGATTCTGATGCTCTTCTGCAGAATTAGAAAAGATTAGTATATAATCTAGATAAATGACTACAAATTGATCAAGCAAGTTTCTGAAAATGTCATTAACGAAATGCTGAAATGTTGCAGGAGCATTGCACAGTTCAAGCAACATGACTAAGTACTCATAGTGTCCATAATGTGATCTGAATGCCATTTTCCATTCATCACCTGGTCTAACACAAACCAAGTTGTATGCACCTCGAAGATCCAGTTTTGTGAACAACTTTGCATGACGAACTCTGTCCAGCTATTCAGGGAATAAAGGCAGAAGGTAATGATTCTTTACAGTAATTTTATTCAGTTCTCTGTAATCAACGCAGGGTCTTAAGGAAAAGTCTTTATTTTTAACAAAAAATATAGGCGCACCTGCTGGTGATGAAGATGGACGAATAAACCCTTTAGCTACATTTTCATCGATGTATTCCTTGAGTGTTTTTCATTCCTGCTCTGCCAGTGGGTAAATGCTTCCAAAGGGTATTGCTGCTCCAGGCAATAGATCAATTGGACAATCATGTGGCCAACGAGTACGGAGTTTGTTGCAGTTTTTCTTGTCACATACATCATCAAATTCCTTATACATAGATGGTAGTTTAGAAGATTGTTCAGGATCCTCTGCAACATCTTCATTTGGTGAAGCCTGTGGGAAGTGAACAGCAGATGGAAAAGACACTTCTTTGGTTTCCCAATTGATTGTGGGATTTTGAGTCTGCAGTCATGGCAACCCCAAGATTATTGGAAAATGTGGAGATGAGATTAGTAGGAAGGATAAAACCTCATTGTGATTATGTTCCATAACTATTCATAGGGGTTCAGTCTCTTGATTCAGTGGTCCCGAATTTAGTGGAGATCTGTCAACAGTTTCCATGATAATAGATGAAAGTCTATTTTGAATTTTTACCCCATGTTCCTTTTTACGAAAGAGATGTCCATAAAATTTCCGTTTGCTCCTGAATCAACCATGGCAGATGTGGAAATCCATTGAGAATCAACTTGAAAGAAATGAAGCAATGAGAGTCCTTGTTCTCTTTTTTAACGTTGGGTGCAATAGAAGAAATTGAAAGGATGACAGCATTCACTGGAGACATTGGTTCAGACAAGACTGATTCTTCGTCGGATAAGTTGGCATCCGCTACCACTGCCACTGTTTTACGTAGTCGAGAAGGATAATTGTCGAGAAAGTGGTCAGTCTTGCCACAATAAAAACACAGATTTTCCCAAAGTCTCAGTTTTTTTTTCTCAGCACTTTCACATTTTTAACAGGTTGTCGATCCGCATGGATTCAACTTCAGATATGTGAGGACTCTTTATCTCAAAGTCTCTGAGACTGGTGGTTGAACTGACACATCTGCAGGTTCCTCTCAGCTTCAGCTTCCATCTCACAGGCAGACGGAATGTAATATTGTTACAATACAGCAGAGCTCAGAGAGAAGCAAAAAAAGTGTTTGTAAAAAGACAAAGTTCAGTTTTCCTGTTCTGTGTTAGTTACTTGTCTCACACTGGTATCTCCTCCTTCATGTAAAATAAGCTCTGGAGGCAGCTTTATCTTCTAGGCAGTGTCCTCCCCAGAGCCTCAAAGAACTAATTTATATGAAGTGCTAAAAGAGGATTTATCAGCAACAAGACATCTGATATGAGGCATAAAGGCATCACTCCCATTAACAGTCTATAACCTGTATGCCCATATTAATAGTTTAGATAGGTCAGATGAAGCAGTTAAAAGACATGACAAAAGACAGAATTTGTACACAGAAGTTTTGTTTTGAGACTGCTGTGCATTTTGTTCATTTTATGGGGCACTTTTACGCTGTATGCACATAGCCTAAGGTTACATGCCCACAATCAGGAAAAGCAGTGTTTTTGTACTCAGCTCACCTGCGCTGCGTTCTACACTACAAGCACAGTGGATGTGATTTATAGAAATCCCATGCCCACTGTGCTTCTATTTAACGCCATGTAAACTCACCCGCGGTGTGGGTTTACGAGCCGCTGTCTGTCAATTTCTGTTGTGGAGATTAGCGAAATTTCCCCAATACAATGTATTGGATGTGGTAAAACCACATTGTTCAATGAATACATGCGGATTTACCTGCGTGATTAGTAGACAGAATTTTGGAAGCAGCGAAAATACACTGCTTCCAAAATGCTGCTGGTTCCTGATCATGGGCACAACGCCTAAGTCTTACAGAAAATCACAATTGTTTTGCTCCATAGAGCAATAGGAAACCATAAATTTATAAGTGTATTCCAATGTAATAGGTAATAACTCTCACATTTTAACATGAATATAGCCACAGAAGAAGCAGATTTGTTTAAGCCTTAATTAAATGTCTGCCAAATGGTGTTTTGGGATGTTGCCAGGAATACTAAGTTAAAAGCAGACACATTTGCTTATATTATATACTAGAGAAATATCAATCCATTTTATTGGCAGCACACTATTAGTGGATGGTTACAGTCCTGCTCATCGTTATTGGCACCCATGAAGTTTAAGTACATAATGTGGAATATCTCTTGAAAAAAATGAATCAAGCGAAACAGTTTTTTTTGCATAGCGCACTCGTTTTAAATACAAAAGAGCAAATGATAAACAATACACTGTGTTAAAATTATTATGCAAATAATATTTTCTCAGATTTTCCCAAATTACCTATATGAATTGCAGTCATTGTAATTTTCCAGTCAAATAACTATTAGAGTACAATTGAAAGGTTTTTGTACAAACTGCCTATCATAACAGTATATTTTTTAAAAAATAAAACATTCAAACTGCACTCAAAATGCATGTTCCAAATTATTATGCACAGCAGAGTTTTCAACCTTTTCATTTCAATAAAGAACAAAAAAATGGTCATTTTTGAAATTATAAGCATTAGCAGGTTATTACAAACTGAAATCAAACAGTTTTCAACTCAAAACTTATTTTTGGTGATGTAACATTTGCACATAGGACCCCTTGTTCGAAAGGAGCTTCTGAACTCTCTCATTCATTGAATTTGTCAGGTTTTGGATGGTTTCTGCTTCAATTGTTTTGCATGAGGACAGAATACCCTCCCAGAGCTGTAGCTTAGATGTGAAATGCCTCCCGCCATCATAGACACTCCTTTTGATGATGCTCCAGATGTTCTCAATGGGGTTGAGGTCAGGGGAGCAAGGGGGCCACACCATAAGTTTGTCCCCTTTTATGCTCACAGCAGCCAGAGATGCAGATGTGTTATGTGCAGCATGAGATGGGGCATTATCATGCATGAAAATGATCTTGCTGCGGAATGCACGGTTCATCTTCTTGAACCATGGCAGGAAGTGCAGTTTGAGAAACTCAACATACATTATGAAGTTCATCTTTACCCCTTCAGGGATCCTAAAAGGGCCGACAATCTCTCTCCCCATGATTCCAGCCCAAAACATTACTCCACCCCCTCCTTGTTGGCGCCGTAGCCGGGTTTGCATGGGGTGTCCATCAACCAGCCATCCTCCACTCCATCCATCTGGACCATTGAGATCATTTCATGCATGATAATGCCCCGTCTCATGCTGCACATAACACATCTGCATCTCTGGCTGCTGTGGGCATAAAAGGGGACAAACTTATGGTGTGGCCCCCATGCTCCCCTGACCTCAACCCCATTGAGAACATCTGGAGCATCATCAAAAGGAGTGTCTATGATGGCGGGAAGCAGTTCACATCTAAGCAACAGCTCTGGGAGGGTATTCTGTCCTCATGCAAAACAATTGAAGCAGAAACCATCCAAAACCTGACAAATTCAATGAATGAGAGAGTTCAGAAGCTCCTTTCGAACAAGGGGTCCTATGTGCAAATGTTACATCACCTAGAATAAAGTTTTGAGTTGAAAACTGTTTGATTTCAGTTTCTAATAACCTGCTAATGCTTATAATTTCAAAAATGACCATTTTTTTGTTCTTTATTAAAATGAAAAGGTTGAAAACTCTGCTGTGCATAATAATTTGGAACATGCATTTTGAGTGCAGTTTGAGTGTTTTATTTTTTTAAAAATATACTGTTATGATAGGCAGTTTGTACAAAAACCTTTCAATTGTACTCTAATAGTTATTTGACTGGAAAATTACAATGACTGCAATTCATATAGGTAATTTGGGAAAATCTGAGAAAATATTATTTGCATAATAATTTGGAACACAGTGTAATTTAAAACAAAAAACTGTGGGAGGTAAAAATAGAAAAACCTAAAGCTTGCTGTGTCACTGGTATTTGGCACCCTTTACATTAATTTAGTATGGAAACACATTTTGACCCGCCTGTGGCCTGCAATGAGTCCTGACTAGTGTTGAGCGAATTTGTTCAGAATTTGAAATACCGAACAAATTCGCTCAACACTAGTTCTGACTTCAATTCCATCGAAAATCTTTGGGGCGAGCTGAAATGTGCCACTGGGAAAAATAACCTTGCAAACATTCAAAAGCTTGAACAAACTGCATAGGAAAAATGGGAGAAAATTCCAGATGATAAGTGCAAGAAGCTTATAGATGGCTACAAGAAACGTTTGGAGGCTGTCAGCAATGCCAAAGGGTGTGCAACCAAGTATTAATTAGCGGTGCCTTTATTGCTGCACATGATGTTTATGCTGCTTTTTCTTTGAAATTGCAATGTGGAAGTTGAAAAACAATGTTTTATTGTTGAATTACTTTGGACCACTAATTAAAAAATCCTGAGGATATAACTTATGTACATTTCCATTTATTTCTGAAGATATTGATATTGTACAGTCTATGAAAAAATGAAGGGGTGCCAATAAAGGTGAGCAGCACTGTACCTTCCAATTTTAACTAAATTGGACTGTACATCCCTGAACATTAATATCTGTTGTAATACAGAGCAAAGGAAAAAAATATTTTAGATATATTTAGAACACAGTAATACTTTTTGTTCCATCTTCAAGTAGAAAAGTTTAGAATTTGCACACTAGCAATTAACATAGCACTTTAGTAACGTATTTGACCTGCCGTATGTTCCTCCATAACAAACCTCCTTCTCTAGAGAAGGGTGGCTTTTTAGGATTCTTGAAAGAAAAATGTCTAATATTACAGATTATCTTGTCCTGGCATGGCAGGAACTCGAAATGTCCATTATTGTGCAATATTTTTTATTTTTTATGATATAGCTAAAATTCTACTACTACTGGTATCAATGCTCAGAGACTGGAACCTTGATGGGAGCAGTATGGCATATGGCACGTGACTCACCAAGTGGAAAAGAAAGTAAAAATTATTTTGAATTTATATACAATTTATAGCTGTTTTTCAAAAACCTTTTTAAAAGTTGAATAATCCCTTTAAAACACAGAACATTTTAATAAGCAACCTGCAAAAAGAAACTTACTGATCTTGGTTGCAGCCAAACATTTACTACCACACATTTAAAAAACTGCATAGATCAACCATTGATTTTGAACAATAGAAAAAGGACATGCCAATCAATGCCTCTCTTGTGCACTAATTCCGGTTATTTGCAATCCATCACTGTGCCCTTGTTTGTATAACATGGCTACAGTTCTGACTTCACAATAAATCAGTATGTAACAATTGGAATCAATGTATCTGACTTTAAAGTACTTACGTTACAGACTTCTCAAGTCGACTACCTTGTGATCCCACTATCTCACCCAAAGTACAAAACATCTGACCAAGAAAATCCTGTAGAAAATAAGAAAAAGCTCATATCATTTGAAGCAGAATTCATTTAAATGTATGTCATTAAAATCCCAGTAATTTTCTTAATTCATTTGAAAAATTCACACTAGATAAGAATAAGAAATGTTATTAAACATTTAATGTTGGGTAACTTTATTACACTAATGTTAGAAGGTATATTCAGAAAGATAAAGTGATTTCACTAAGTACGCATCTCTAATTAGAAGTCATACCAATTCACAATTAATATGGTACTAATGAAACAAACATGACCAATACAAAAGCTCCAGGTGTGCCATGTACAATTAGTGCAGAGAAATCATCAAGCAACTCACTACACACTTGACACACATTTCGCAAGACACTCTTTACGGCCTTAAAGGGAACCTGACAGGTCCTCCATGCCCCCCAAACCCCAACAGTTGTATGTTCCTGTTTAAATTACCTGCCTAACAGTCCCTTTACTACGTTGGACACATAACTCATTAGAAAAAGTATTTCTAAAGTCCATTTATCATGTAACTGAACTCTTTGACTAGACGATGAGGCGTTTTGCTTCCCCAGGCTAATCCACCCTCTCAGCATGTTATCACATCCCTGTTGACATCATAACATGAGTTGCAAAACCGGCACCATCGCCAGCTTTCTACAAATCCGCGCATGCACGCAGCTTTCTTCACTCATGTCATTGTGCCAGCTGTTCCTCTTGTTCCTGTTGAGTTTTTTAGCTTTATAAGTGTTATTCATAAAAACAATAACACAGGGTAGAGAGCTGTGTTTCTGTTACACTTTCCTCTGTTTTTTTAAAATATAGTGAACTGGACAGAGCTAGCTTTCAAGAACGACTGTTATTTCCAATTAAAATACTTTCTTTGTTAGGTAATGTTAGCCACCCCTTTCTTCTGGGGGTGTAATAAAATACTTGTTGCTTGAGTTCTGAGGGCAGACAAGAATTGTACACTCAGACACTGGCTGTGTGCTATTTTCTTTCTCTGATGGAAGGTATTTATTTATTTTATTTATCTAATTTGAAGCAAAAATGGCAGATTTGGAGATCATTTGTTATCTCTATCCAAATTAGCTCTTCTTGGAAGCGCTACCACGACAGTGCTCACAAACTGAATGCCAAGATTTTTGCAAGTATTACTAACGGAATTGGACCCTACTTGAGCACCTTTTTACAGTAGTGTCATGGTTTCCTCTATTATGCTCAACATGAGAATTCAAATCTTGCAAAGCCAAGAACCAGCGAGTTACCCAAGCATTGTTCCCCATTCTCTCCCGTATCCATCTTAGCGGGGCATGGTTGGACACTGTCCTAAATTTCCAGCCCAACAACTAGTACTTTAGAGCGTCCAATGCCTACTTGATGGCTTAACACTCCTTTTCCACTAAGGTGTAGTTTTTCTCACAGGGGGACAGTTTCCTACTCAAAAAAAATTATTGGGTGTTCTTCCCCAATAATATTCTGTGACATGACAGCCCTTGGGCCCACATCTGACGCATCTGTTTGAACAAAGAATTCCTTGGAGAAGTCCGACGCTATCAACATTGGCTGTCTACAGAGGGCTAATCTTAGCCCTTTGCTTCTTGAGACCGCCTAGCCTTAGCAGATTTTGTGCCTTTCAGCAGATCGGTTAAAGGGGCTGCTATCATGGCTAAATTAGGCACATACCTCCTGTAATACCCCACGATGCCCAGCAACTCTCTGACCTGCTTTTTTGTGAGGAGTTTTGGCCAACTCTGTATTGCCTCCACCTTGTTTATTTGGCGTTTAATCTCTCCCCTACCTACCACATAGCACAAGTACTTGGTTTCCTCCATTTCCATTGCATATTTCCTTGGGTTAATAGTAAAGCCAGACTTTCTTAGGGAGTCAAGAATTGCTTGGACTTTACTCAAATGACTACCCCAATCACGACTGAAGATGACATCATCATCGAAGTAGGCTGCGGTGTACTATATGTTAGTGGATAGAACCCGCACCATGGCTCTCTGAAAAATGGCCGGCACCCCCTGCGACCCAAAAAGCATCCTGACATACTGCTAGCACCCGTCTGGAGTCAAGAAGGCTGTCTTCTTCTTGGCCTCCTTGGAAAGGGGAATTGTCACGCACAGTGTGGGAAGACTAAGTGCAACACGAAGGGATGAGGGGAAGGAAGCCGAGACACTAGGGAAAGGGGGAGTGGAGACCCATAGGCGGATCTAGTAACACCCTGCCTACACTATCATCCCTATATTGGTTCCACACCAATCGCGAGAAGGAAACCTAAGCCCTGTACAGTCATGGCCAAAAGTTTTGAGAATGACACCAAAATTATATTTTCACATGATCTGCTGGCCTCTGGTTTTTATTAGTGTTTGTCTGATGTTTATATCACATACAGAAATATAATTGCAATCATATTATGAGTACCAATAGGTTATATTGACAGTTAGAATGAGTTAATGCAACAAGTCAATATTTGCAGTGTTGCCCCTTCTTCTTCAAGACCTCTGCAATTCTCCCTGGCATGCTCTCAATCAACTTTTGGACCAAATCCTGACTGATAGCAGTCCATTCTTGCATAATCAATGCTTGCATTTTGCCAGAATTTGTTGGTTTTTGTTTGTCCACCCGTCTCTTGATGATTGACCACAAGTTCTCAATGGGATTAAGATCTGGGGAGTTTCCAGGCCATGGACCCAAAATCTCTATGTTTTGTTCCATGAGCCATTTAGTTATCACCTTTGCTTTATGGCAAGGTGCTCCATCATGCTGGAAAAGGCATTGTTGGGCGCCAAACTGCTCTTGGACGGTTGGGAGAAGTTGCTCTTGGAGGACATTCTGGTACCATTCTTTATTCATGGCTGTGTTTTTAGGCAAGACTGTGAGTGAGCCGATTCCCTTGGCTGAGAAGCAACCCCACACATGAATGGTTTCACGATGCCTTACAGTTGGCATGAGACAAGACTGGTGGTAGCACTCACCTCTTCTTCTCCGAATAAGCTGTTTTCCAGATGTCCCAAACAATCGAAAAGGGGATTCATCAGAGAAAATGACTTTGCCCCAGTCCTCAGCAGTCCACTCCCTGTTCCTTTTGCAGAATATCAGTCGGTCCCTGATGTTTTTTCTGGAGTGAAGTGGCTTCTTTGCTGCCCTCCTTGAAACCAGCCCTTGCTCAAAGAGTCTCAGCCTCACAGTGCGTGCAGAAGCACTCACACCAGCCTGCTGCCATTCCAGAGCAAGCTCGGCACTGCTGGGAGTCCGATCCCGCAGCTGAAACAGTTTTAAGATACGGTCCTGGCGCTTGCTGGTCTTTCTTGGGCGCCCTGGAGCCTTTTTGACAACAATGGAAGCTCTCTCCTTGAAGTTCTTGATGATGCGATAGATTGTTGACTGAGGTGCAATCTTTGTAGCTGCGATACTCTTCCCTGTTAGGCCATTTTTGTGCAGTGCAATGATGGCTGCACGTGTTTCTTTAGCGATAACCATGGTTAACTGAAGAGAAACAATGATACCAAGAACCAGCCTCCTTTTAAAGTGTCCAGTGATGTCATTCTTACTTAATCATGACTGATTGATCGCCAGCCCTGTCCTCATCAACACCCACACCTGTGTTAATGGATCAATCACTAAAACGATGTTAGCTGCTCCTTTTAAGGCAGGACTGCAATGATGTTGAAATGTGTTTTGGGGGTTAAAATTCATTTTCTGGGCAAATATTGACTTTGCAAGTACAGTAATTGCTGTTAAGCTGATCACTCTTTGACATTCAGGAGTATATGCAAATTGCCATTGCAAAAAATGAAGCAGTAAACTTTGGAAAAATTACTATTTGTCTCATTCTCAATACTTTTGGCCATGACTGTATATCTCTAGAGCTAGGCCCTTGATAGGGGGAAGGGGTGAGCACTGGTCAGTCCCCACTATAAACTAAAGACAACAAGGGAGACAAACAAAGGGGGAAAACTTAGCTTGAGGAGACACCAGAGAGACAACACCAAACGTCCTACAAGGAAACCAAAGAGGAAGCTAGCCGACTGCTATAGCTCCAAGCCTTCACAATGGAAAATGTGAATATCACCAGCGACTCCCTGAAGCAGACTGAGGGTTTATAAACACCCCGACCAGGGTGTGTCAATCAGAGCAGGAGGGAGGTTGCCGCTGGGTTCAAAAGTCAGAAGGATTAAGAAGGCATCTGCAAAGCCAAAAGCAGTGACCTTCTGCAGCCAGATGCAGAGCAACTGTCTGTTACATCTGACACACCCGTGACAGGAATCTGTCATTAGCCTTTTGTGAGATCAAAGGTGTGGAAGTACCAAGCTGTGACTAGCACTTTCATTAGGGAGTCCTAGGAGGGACAGCCATCGTTGAGTGGGGGCATCATATCAAATTCTAGGGTGCCAACCTCTCAGATCAGGTTTTGACCAGCAGTATAGGGTCTTTATTAGGGTTGCAATAGGTTAAGCGGTTAAAAGACTGACATTATAATTGATTAACTGGCCTCTATTTTGATGCCTTTTGTGTATACTCCTCATGTTTTTACATTTCTTTGATTGTTTTGTTCTTATTTCTACCGTCCTCCTTGGATGAGGAGTGTAGTTTATAGATCATCTTAGAGTATGGATTAATATTTGACCCTTTTGGTGTATGTTTGTCTTAGGGTTGTCCTCACCTCGTTGAAGGTTTTTAATAGATACTTAATAAAATTTATGTTTTATTGATTCACACAGGGTTATCATTCTGTAAGTAACCTGATGTACCAAGCTGGCCCTATTCTGTCAATGAGCTCATCTTCAAGGGGCATTGGGTAGGCATCAAACTTAGAGACTTCATTGAGTTTCCTGTAATCATAACAAAATCGTCATTCTCCATCTGGCTTTGGCACTAACACGATGAGGCTGCACCATCTACTCTTAGACTCCTCGATTACCCCCACGTTCAGCATCCTTTCAACTTCCTTTGAGATGACCTCCTGGCAGGCTTCTGAAATACCGTAGGGCTTCAAGTTAACCCGAACATGAAACTCAGTGAGAAGCTCATGCTCAATGACCCGAGTGAGACAGGGTAACGTCAAGTGGTGTAACATCAAGTGGTTTTGGTGTAACAACTCACTTCACTGCTGTTTCTGGGCGGGTGACAAAGTCTCCACCACCTTGACGTGTTCAATGTTGGCTTCTGATTTGGCCACCAAGCAGGGAGTTTTGAGAGGTTCCCTATCCTGCAAGGGTTTGATTAGGTTGACATGATATACTTGGAAGGGCATTCTTTTCGGTGGCTGGTGTATTTTGTAGTTGATCTCTCCCAGCTTTTTCACAACTTCATAGGGGCCCTGCCACTTGGCCAGGAACTTGCTCTCCACTGTGGGCACTAGCACAAGTACTCAATCTCCAGGCTTGAACTGTCTCAGTCGTGCCAACTTATTGTAGACCCTGGTCTGGGTCTCTTGTGCCCTGAGGAGATAATCTTTCACAACTGGCATCACTTGGGCAATCCTTTCCTACATTTGGGCCACATGTTCTATTACACTTTTACATGGTGTGGTTTCAGTTTCCCATGTCTCTTTAGCTACATCCAATAGTTCAGGGGGGTGTCGACCATAACGTAGCTCAAAAGGGGAGAACCTTTTGTAAGTTTGGGGAACTTCCATAATGGAGAACAAGAGATAAAGCAGAAGACAGTCCAAATCTCGACTGTCCTTTTCTATTTTCTTTAACATGGCTTTTACGGTTTTGCCAAACCTTTTCACCAGCCTGTTTGTGAATGGTACACCGAAGTTTGGAGCTGCAAAATTTTCAGGGCCTTACACAACTACCTCATGACTTTCGACATGAAAGGTGTCCCTTGATCGGTTAATATTTTTTTTTTAGGGAAGCCAGTTTGGGAAAATACATGGAACAACTCCCGAGTAATATTTTATCTACTCCCAGATGACCACCCAAGATATGGGAATGAGCCTCATTTAACACCATGCATCTGTAAAGCCCAGGCACCAGTAGCTGCTCTATTACCTTGCCCCTCACTTTGGTCACGCTATACAAATGATCATTATTCATAGCAAAATATGGAAACCAACTATCGGCCTCCGACACCTGAGCAACACGATTCAATACTGTTACATTTTCAAGTGCACCTTTTAGAGTTAAATCCCTAGTTTAAACACTCCTCCAACCCTCTAGCCATTTTTCCTCAGCACAGCTGCACCCTCACCATTAGAGATGCAGCCCATCTCTAGGGTAGAGCCTGTAGCGAACAGAGAAGTTGGCCCAGTTCTCCAGGAACCCCAAACCCTCCTTTCTTCACCAATTCGTGAGCCACTTATCTCTTCTGCTTCTCTGGCATGGCACATGGTACAGGCAGTATTTCAAAAAATACAATCTTCGAAATCCTTGCTTTAAGCATACAGCCTAATTTCCTGAAATCATCTTTAAGGACTTTCCACCTACCTCTAACTTTGTCATTGGTGCCAATGTGCACCATGACTGCTGGGTCCTCACCAGTCCCTCCCAGTAATCTGTCAACCCGATGCGCTGAAATCGAGCATTAAGAAGGCAACACACTGTTCGGCGAGCCCTGTTTTTGTTTGAGATTGCACTATCTGTTCCCCTAAAAATGGAGCACCACTATTAGCACCAGTCCTGTACTGACACCCCGTCATCTGCCAACTTAGCATACTTGTTGGGGTGTGCCAAATCAGAACTAGCCTCCCTGACACTCTTCTCGCCTTCTAATTGTCACCCAACTAGCTGCCTCACTGTCCTGAAGCTCTATTTTACGATCCTCCCCCACATCTACCCCAGCGAGCACCTGCTCAGTGAGCAGCAAACTCCTTTCTTTATTCCCGATGGATCCTCAGGGTTGACAGCTGTTCATTTAGATCTAATAGCTGGGTTTCCAAATGTACAATGTACACACATTTTGCACAACAGTATGCACCCTCAAAAGGCTGTTCAATGATTTCATACATTCAACATAAACTGGATGTCATTGTCAATAATGGAGCACATTTCACTAATGGAGATTACACAACACAGGAATATTAATAATTAAATAAATAGGTAAATACAAACAGTGATTTAGTACAAATTACTCCCTTCTAAACTCCCTGATTCCAAAGTCACTGAATCACAGGTCACACATTTAATTCAAATCACACTTAGAAACAAATCACTCGCAAGCTCTTTCACTCACTATTTTAGAGGATTTAAATACAGTTGCTTTTCTCTTAGCTGCAATACAACCTGCAACTCACTGCAATGTCTGCAAAAGACTATTTGCAGTTTCACTTGATGGTCCGTAGATTACAAGCATCTATTATTGACCATATTCCTTGTCCCTTGTGCACATGGATTTCTACAGACTCTCAATCTTTTAACGAGGTTACTTTCTGTAGAAAGTGGAATATTCAAAGTCTTTGAAATTTTACGCTGGGGAATATTTTTCTGAAATTGTACCACAATTTTTAGAATCAGTTGTTCATATATTAGTGATCCTTTGACCATCTTTGCTTCTGAGAGGCTCTGCCTCTCTATCATGTTCTAATTATGCACAGTCATGTGTTTAAAGGGGTTGTCCACTACTATTGATAATATGCCAATGTATTTTTATGGTACAAATAAGTTTATTTGTAAATACCTTGTGTTGCTGTTCTTCCTTGTGAGCGGCGCTATAGCTGGCCGCTAACAGGCATCACGTGACCCCCGGCTGTAGCCGGCTCTGGCATCCGCTGATGTCATGTCAAGTTCCGGCTGCAGCCGGGCGTGACTCAGTGCTGCACTCCATGGTGAGTGATGGGCTGTGGGTGGAGTTACCCCGCGCGTCACACCCAGCATCCACCGCACGCTTTCCCTCTCCTCATTCATTGGGAAACCATGCGGTGGATGCTGGGTGTGACGACAACCCAGCATCCACCGCGGGGAGCATGTCACTGATGTCACGCCTCACTTGACGTGACATCGACGGAAGCCAGAGCCGGCTGCAGCCGGGGTCACATGATACCTGTGAGCGGCCAGCAATAGCGCCGCTCACATGCAAGAACAGCAGCACAAGGTATTTACAAAAAAAACTTATTTCCACCATAACAATACATTGGCACATTATCAATAGTAGTGGACAACCCCTTTAATTGAAAATTGACCCCTTCAGCTGTTTTTCATAAGTACCATTTAATTTTTCAGGCTTTTGTTAACAGTCTCAATTTTTTTGAGATGTGTTGCTATCAATTTTTACATGAGTTAATTTTTTTCAAATAAATGGAAAAATTTCTAACTTTCAACTTATGATCTGTGTTCTCTGTTCTGTTGTGAATAAAATATGGCTGTAAGAAATTTCCAAATCATTGCATTCTAGTTTCTTGTTTTCTTTACATACTATACAGCGTCCCAACATTTTTGAAATTGGGGTTGTACGATTCCCATTTGTGAAACATGATATTATTGCAGAAGTGATACAAAATAATAGGATACATAAAGTAATTTTTACTTTTCATTTTAGACCAGGTTTAGATTAAGTATATTTATGCAATTTTTTCATCAATTTAATGAATATAATGTATAATATTTTTTTAATTGTTATTTTTGATAGACTAATGTATGAAAAATATAAATAACAGTGTAGAAATCACAAAGTGTTGGTAAAGCCATCTATGTTATAAATCATTTAAGAAAAAAGGTCTGTTCAGATAAATATTAAGGGGCTAGGAAATAACAAAAAAATCCAAGAGATATTTAGAAAACCATCATCACTAAACAATTTGAGCTCATAGAGATTATGAAGATGAATTGAAAAAAAAGATATAATGACCAGAGTAAGTATAGGTAGAAACAATCTTGTTAACGTTTCCAACTGCTCATACAATTGATATAGTTGTCACCATAAGAGCAGAAGAAGCCTCATAAGCTCTTAAGCCCCATAAACATTAAATAGGTGGCCGGTTCTGTTGAAATTCACATGTTCATCCGACTTTAGATATATGTGGAAGACAAATTAACAACTGAAAAAGGTATAAAATCACTGAGGCACACTAGACCGCAAAATGCTGTATAACAAAAAAATGTTTGTCTACATTCCCTTTAAATACTAGCTGTTTAAGTGGATATTAACTTTTTGCAGCCTCTTGCCAGTGTCTATGGGCCTACATTATAAAGCAATAGATGTGAATAACAGCATTAGCTGACAACTAAATATATTCTTTCAAGGACTGTGATTCAAACACATTTCATAATACCCAAGTGTAAAACATGAATGGTGATAGCAAAAAGGTGTTAGCCAGATAAATCTAAGCAAGATTATGTAATGTGGGTTAGAAAGATAGCTGTTGTGACAATTATAACTATCTGTATCACAACCCATCAGCATTCCTACTTGAGCAGGTATTCGACAAGCTTTTATAGAATATTTTAAATCACAACCAGTTACAATGATGAGTGTAGGTACCATGTAATATCCAGTGTAAACCAACAGCTGAAATATACTGCAGAGACAATCTAGCAGCAATATACTAAATTTGAAGAAATCGGAAGAGACAACGCCAAGATTGGGCTTCTATGGTGTCACATGATAAAGAAAGGTTAACTCCATCTAACCAAAGGGGGTTTTTATACTGGATTCAGCTCTAATTCAATGTAACAACTAGCTATTTCTGGCTGGCCAGAAAACAGAGATATCTAATGACAGCTAGGCCAGCATTACAGAAGATCTCTCTAAATTGACATTTGTGGGGAGAAAATGGAAGAAATTATTAAATGTCAGTTAAAGTGGTAAACAAAGTATACAGTGTAAACTAATTAGCAATGTTCCATATATAATGTAAATCTAAAGGTCATAAACATACAAATGCAAAAACCCACACTTATCATTGTACATGATGCTAGCAAGTAATGAGGGAAACAATTAATGTATATCGGACTGGGAAGAATAAAATGATAAATTACAATCAGATCCTCAAGTGAGGTACTGTACCTATGTAGCAAGTTTAAAGAACATTATTTTTTACTATATAAAACCTTTTAACAAAAATGCCAAATACACAAACATTTTACTAGACAACTTGTACAATGCCCTAAATAAAATATCAATGTCTCTTAAACTAGTACTGATCTAATGGCATAAAAATGAGATCACCTATAGAACATTGCATCATCGTGGCACACTCATATACAGTTGTGCTCAAAAGTTTACATACCCCGGCAGAATTTTTCCTTTCTTGGCCCTGTTTCAGAGAATATGAATGATAACAATAAAAACGTTTTCTCCACTCATGGTTATTGGTTCGGTGAAGCCATTTATTGTCCAACTACGGTGTTTTCTCTTTTTAAATCTTAATGACAACCAAAAACATCCAAATGACCCTGATCAAAAATGAACATACCCTGGTGATTTTGGCCTGATAACATGCACAGAATTTGACACAAATGGGTTTGAATTTCTACTAAAGGTAACATCCTCACCTGTGACCTGTTTGCTTGTAATCAGTGTGTGTGCATAAAAGCTGAGTGAGTTTCTGGGATTCAGTCTCTTGCATCTTTCTTCCAGCCACTGACGTTTCTGGATTGTGAGTCATGGGGAAAGCAAAAGAATTGTCAACAGACCTACGGGAAAAGGTAGTTGAACTGTATAACACAGAAAAGGGATACAAAAAAATATCCAAGGAATTGATAATGCTAGTCAGCAACGTTCAAACTGTGATTAACAAATGGAAAATCAGGGGCTCTGTAAAAACCAAACCCCGGTCAGGTAGACCAACAAAAATTTCGGCCACAACTGCCAGGAAAATTGTTCGGGATGCAAAGAAACCCCACAAATAACATCAGGTGAAATTCAGAACTGTCTGAAAACTAGCGGTATGGCTGTTTCAAGATGCACAATAAGCAGGCACTCGAAGAAAAATGGACTGCATGGTCGAGTCGCCAGAAGAAAGCCATTACTGCGCAAATGCCACAAAGTATCTCGCCTACAATATGCCAAACAGCACAGAGACAAGCCTCAAAACTTCTGGCACAAGGTCATTTGGCCACAACCATAAACGTTACATTTGGAGAGAGGTCAACAAGGCCTATGATGAAAGGAACACCATTCCAATAGTAAAGCATGGAGGTGGATCGCTGATGTTTTGGGGATGTGTGAGCTACAAAGACACAGGAAACTTGGTAAATGTTGAAGGAAAGATGAATGCAGCACGTTATCAGCAAATACTGGAGGCAAATTTGCACTCATCAGCCCGGAAGCTGCGCATGGGACGTACTTGGACGTTCCAACATGACAATGATCCAAAACACAATGGCAAGTCGACCTGTCATTGGCTACAGCAGAACAAAGTGAAGATTCTGGAGTGGCCATCTCAGTCTCCTGACGTCAGTATCATTGAGCCACTCTGGGGAGATCTCAAGTGCGCAGTTCATGCTAGACAGTCCAAGAATTTACAGGAACTGGAGACTGTTTGCCAAGAAGAATGGGCAGCTTTACAATGTGAGAAATTAAAGAACCTCATCCACAACTACCACAAAATACTTCAAACTGTCATTGATGTCAGAGGGGGCAATACACGGTATTAAGAACTGGGGTATGTGAACTTTTGATCAGGGTCATTTGGATGTTTTTGGTTGTCATTAAGATTTAAAAAGAGAAAGCACAGTAGTTTCACAATAAATGGCTTCACCTAACCAATAACCATGAGTGGAGAAAAAGTTTTTTGTTATTATTCATATTCTCTGAAACAAGGCCAAGAAAGGAAAAATTCTGCCGGGGTATGTAAACTTTTGAGCACAACTATATATAATTTTTTAAGGGGTTAAATTGATGGTCATCAATACCTGATCAGTGTGGTTGTGACACCTGACACTCACACCGATCAGCTATTCCTGGTGCTGGTGATGGGCAGAAGTGCTCAGTTGTGGAGCTATACAGCACAGCTCTGTCAACTTTATAGTGGCTGTGGCTGAATACTGCACATTCACCCCTATTCGAATCAGTAGGGGCAGATGTGCAGTACTCTCCCACGACTACTATACATTTGACAGAGCTATGGGTGATCCCATAGTAGTTGCATACTTCTTTCACTCCTTGCTTGAGACGAATGATGTGCCATATATTCCACAAAGCCCTCCGCTTTCTCTCCGCTAATACACTTGAAGGCCAACTGTGGCTTGCGTTTGGTAGTACTATTACCTGAACAACTGGTGCTAGTGGTGGTGGTGCTTCTGCTGCTGCCAGCGACTCCCACAATACTAGCTGTGGTATAGGTTTTTTACTTTGTTTACACTACCCCATCCATCACCATTATTTATTTTACGACACATTTTGAACACCATCATAATTAACTTTTGAGAATCTTTTAAACTCTAATTATTCAAAAAATGCTAGGTAGGTTCCCGCACAGAGAGTAAAATGTGGCAGCAAGCCACCTTACAGATGTGATATGTACAGTACAGTAATCAAAGTGAACTAATAAAACAGGTGTGCAAAAACAGTCATGCACAGTTACATTTTTTTGATCTATCATTCAAACTAAATTAAACCCGTTTCCAAAATTAACATAGTAAGAAATGCTAGGTAGGTGTACATCCAAAAAATGAGTACCTGCAACAAGGCACTCTACTGTTGTGGTGTTTGCAGGTGTAAAATTTGTCTAGTAAAACAGATTTGCAATTAAAAAATTTTTTGCACATGCACACTTTTTGAGGTAGATAGTCACAGTTAAATGTCTGGATGTCAGGGAATTTTCTTTCGTATTTTTAATAAACAAATATTCCCCTTTTACAACAAGGATTGCAATAGAAACTCCGTACAGTCGCTTGTGATAAGCAAGCATAACATCGCTGACTGACATGTATTTCAGATTTTTCTTTCTTTAATATATATATTGTGCTGGATTACTGCTGTCTAGTACATTAAGAATGAAAAGAAACGTGTAATTGTAATTTAAATATGGCAGGACAAATGGCAGCTACACCATATCATGGATCTATCACACAGTCAGGCACTACTGCTGGCATCTCTCTCCTCTCTCTCTCCCCCTATCAATTAAATCTGTATATTATCCAAAGATAAGTATAATCATCTTAATCAGTGCTGCAGCTGCACAGCACACTACTGCCTGGAGTATTTGTCCAATGTTCAAGTGCTTTCTCTTCATAGCTCTATTGTTGCCCTGTAAGCCCTCACTATCCTATATCACCCTAAAATGGTTGCTACATTCCCGGTCTTAACTTTTATACAGGCTATGATAGTTCCTCCTGACTGACTATACTTGTCATGTGATAGCTACAAGGATGAAGTCATATAAACCAGCTGTGACTGATGCAATCCTCAGCAATGTATAAAATTGAAGAGGGCATTTTTTGCAAATTCACGCAAATTGAATCACAACTTGTATGAATTCACCAGAAACTGAGAATTTCATAAAACTCAACTTGAATTTGATTCTCATTGAATCAATTCAGTCATCTCTACTATCTACTATCTAAAATGAGCCGGACAAAATTGTTGACACCTTTCCAAAATTGTGGGTAAATAACTTTGTTTCAAGCAGGTGATGCTCCTTCAAACTCACCTGTAGCAAGTAATAGGTGTGCCCAATATGAAAATCACATCTGAAATCAGATAAATAGGGGAGAAGTTGCATTGTGTATCTGTATGTGTCACACTAAACATGGAGAACAGAAAGAGGAGGAGAGAATGGTCTGAGGACTTGAGAATCAAAATTGATGAAAAATATCAACAATCTCAAGGTAACAAGTCCATCTCCAGAGATCTTCCTTTGTCCACAGTGCGTAACATAATCAAGATGTTTTCAACCGATGGCACTGTAGCTAATCTCCCTGGACGTGAAAGGCAGAGAAAAATTGTTGAATTGTTGCAACGCAGGATAGTTCGGATGAAATACTATGGCAAACCCAAATGCTGACACAGAGACACAAAAAGCTAGACTGTGATTTGCCAAAATGTACATGAGTAAGCCAAAATTCTTTCTGGGAAAGTGTCTTTTGGACAGATGAGACCAAGATAGAGCTTTTTGGTAAAGTACATCATTCTACTGATTACTGAAAATGGAATGAGGCCTATAAAGAAAATAACACAATACCTACAGTCAAATATGTTGGCGGTTACAAGATGTTTTGGGGTTGTTTTGTTGCCTTTGGCACTGGGTGCTTTGACTGTGTGCATCATGAAATCTGAAGATTATCAAAAGATTTTGGGTCACAATGCAGTGTCCAGTGTCAGAAAGCTGGGTTTCCGTCCTAAGTCTTCCAACAGGACAATTACCCCGAACATACACCAAGAAGCACACAGAAATTGATGGAAACAAAGCGCTCGAGTTCTGAAGTGGCCAGCAAGGAGTACGGTTCTAATTCCCATTGAAGACCTTTGGAGAGATTTTAAAATTGCTGTTGGGAGAAGACTGCCTTCATATGTGAGAGACCTGGAGCAGTCTGCAAAAGATGAGAGGTCCAAAATTCCAATTGAGAGGTGTAAGAAGCTTGTTGATGGTTATAGGAAGCGATTGATTAGTTATTTAATCCAAAGGGTGTGCAACCAAATGTTAAGTTATGGGTGCCAACAATTTTGTCTGCCCCATTTCTGGGGTTTTGTGTGAAATTATGTCCAATTTGCCTTTTTTTCTTCTGTTTGTGGGAGAAATATTTCATTTTCTGAAACAATTTCAAAGGTGCCAATACTTTCGGCCATGACTATGTGTAGCTTTTGTTACAAAGACCCATATAGTATCTCATGCTTAATGCATACTGTATATTGACAACACTATACACAGTTTTCTCTCAGCTCTACATTATGCAGCAAGACCGTAAACTTGAGCTGTCAATCACACTGCAGTAATTCAATAAAAATGCACATTCAGGTACTCAGAATGGAAATATTTCAGAGGGTACAGAAACTAACTCTAACATTCTATGATTCTATTATTCTATTTTCTTACTTTAGACAAGTTTCCTTCTTTTAATATACTATGCTGCAAAACAACAATTTTCTCACACAGTATGTTACATTCCTGGACAACTTCCTTAACTAGAATAAGTATATGTTAAACTTGTACGCCTAATATACTCTACGGTGCATGAAAAACCTGTCAACTAAGATCAAGCAAATAACTAATGTGTGCTTCTTTAGACAATTCCTTCTCAAATAGCCCTAAAAAAGCATATGAATGTACAGCATTAATGGGGATCTCTCACTCAAGACCCACATCAATTAACCAGAGTCTAGGGCAAATCCAAACAGCAGCTTTTGCTTCAGCTGACCTACCTTGTAATAGAACACATGGATTCCCCATGGATTTCAGTTCGTGCCATATGATAGTTTAGTTTTATCTATAAAATCAACACTTTCCAGACCTTCAATGATCAAAACTGATTGTGGAGCCCATTCCACAATTAGCTTAACTTCTTGGAACTCATAACATAAGGAGGAGTTTTCCCAACAAGAAAGTGACTAATATTTGCATAGTAAGAATGGTCACTTTGACTGCTATATTTAATTTTCACAACAATCATTGCACAAGGGGGTAACTAATAATCATACCAGAACTTTTTTTTTTATATATATAAAATTTTAATACGGATAATGGAATTTTGACTTACATGTTTTGCTAAATTGGGACTCTTTGAGTCAACATCATACCTAAAAATAAAGCAAAGAAAATGGATTTGAAAAGATGAATTATCACATTATTTTCAATTGCATCCACAATGACTAATAAGTACAGCCATATTATTCAATTCATTCTATCCCACAGTAATAATACAAGAAATGTACTATTTATAACATGACTAAATAACTTTATCATAAAATGTCAGTACTTGTATATGATTGCTAGAACAGGTAATTTAACACTAATATCTTTAGTGTAATTTAAAGACTTTGTCCCATAGGAGAGAGAAGGAATGTTTATACTTCTTGAAACCCTTTCTTGCAAAGAGTCTCATTCAATTCTAGTGTCTTACATGTACTCAAATTTCTTGTTGTATGGCATACTTGGCATACTGATTTCTTCTTGACCACACAATGCTTTTTACCTATTCATACCATAGGTTGTCCTTTAATTATAATTTGACAAGTTACGTATGGACTTATGGACATTCAATACTAAATAACTCGGCATTACTTCTCCCATAGTATCAGGACTATCTTACTAATCAAAACAGTGGAAGTCATGACAATGGACACACTTAAGGCCCCGTCACACTTAGCGACGCTACAGCGATCCCGACAACGATAAGACCTGTCAGGGGATCGTTGCTGCGTCGCTACGTGATCGCTGGTGAGCTGTCAAACAGGCAGGGTCACCAACGATCAGGGGAGCAGCGACATCGTGGAAAGAATCTTTCCACGATATCCTGCTCCTGGTTACCAGCCTGCTGAAGCAGGAGCAGGCTGGTAACCATGATAAACATCGGGTTACTAGGGGCACACGCGCACCTAGTAACCCGCTGTTTATCATGGTTACCACTCTGCTATGGTGAGCGGGAGGTTACCGCTCACCGTAGAAGAGTGGTAACCATGATAAACAGCGGGTTACTAAGAGCGCGTGCGCCCCTAGTAACCCGCTGTTTATCATGGTTACCAGCCTGATCACTGGTCCCGCTGGTCACACACAGCGATGTGTGCTGACCAGCGGGAGGGCAAAGACCAAAAAATGGTCCAGGACATTCTGCAGCGATCAGCGACCTCACAGCAGGGCCCTGATCGCTGCAAAGTGTCACACATAGCGACATCGCTGGTGAGGTCGCTGGTGCGTCACCAAAACCGTGACTCAGAAGCGATCTCGCTAGCAATCTCGCTATGTGAGACGGGGGGCTTTATATGGTGCACATTCACCTTCAATAGCTATTAGCTGAATGCTTGCTTGTTTGACAGCGCTCACAGCCTCCCCATACACTTGCTTGCTCAGGTCAGCTGAGAGTGCATATGTTTTCACTGAGGAAAGTGGAGTAAATGGATGACAGATACCTCCAGCTGTGTCTTATAATACCTGAGAATAAAGAATCAGGCATGTTGAAACTCAACATGTCTGGTCCTCCTTTCCCTCCCCAACATAATCTAATGCTGGAGAGGCAGCACACATAAGATAGCCATCCAGTACAACTGAAGTTGGTGGAACTGGATGACTATGTACAGTATTCTTAAATCCAAATCCTAGGGCCTATTCTAAGCGCTAAACAGAGGGAGAGTGCTGCCTGTCTTTCTATTGTTGTATTCATAACTAAATGCAAAATAGGCTGCATTTTTCCTAAATGTTTACAGTTTAGCCATGTGATCATATTATGTGAATAGATGAAAGAAGAGGTCTAACTTAGAACTGCTTTCAAAACAAACTGTGCCATTAAAATTTATTGTGAACTTGCAGATCAGTACTCCTCAAGATATTAGCTGGCCTCATTGGTAAAGGGCAGCTAAACAGGTAGTTTTGACAGAAGCATATGCTGCACAGTTTTTTCTATGATTGAACCAATATCTGAATTGGTAACATAACGGCTTCTTGTGCTTATTTTAAAAACAACTACACTTTTAGGTGACTTTTCAGAATAAGTTATCATGACTGTGTATGAGGAATAACACTAGGTCTATTAAATGACTTGGAACCTGCAATTTTAGTACTTTTTCCCTTTGGACTAGAAGCCACATTAGTTTCTAATTGTGCCTTTCTGCTTTTGTTTCCCTCCCACTTTTCTCCCCTTCCCTCTCCATAGACTTTTATAACAGCAAATAATTAGATCCCTCACTGCAGACAGATTTGTAGACAGATTTGAAAAGTTTTTGAAAGAGAATGATCAGAGCAGGAAAAAAAATTAGTTAATAAGAAATATTTATTTTCATTTGCATGAGCTTTTTATTTTTGTTTTTTTAAATTGTAGTTACCATTTTATTTTCTACTGAGAGATGAACACTTTTTTATTGCAAACTTTTACATTTTTATTATTTATGTTGCCATGGACTATGGCCAATGGTGAAGCCTGGGTATTAATTTGTGCAGGTCTCCATAAAAAAAGATTAAGATTTTGTAATATAAATGATTCATTAGACGATGTTGATAAAAATTTGGTGGTCTATTACATAACCAAATTAAACTGCTTCTATAGTATGGTTTCTTTAAGCCCTCTGTTGCTCTAAATGTCAAGACTAGAAGTCCACATGTGTTTTGGAACCTGGATGGTAAGCTTTTGGTGAAATTCAGCTCTTTTAATAAAACTGTCAATGATGATGCTTATTGGGATATACTTAAGAAATAGAAAAATGCTGTATGACGCTTGAATTGTTTCCTAAGGGTATTCAGCTTGTGCATGACAAAGCAAATAGCCATCTTTTTCAGCTTCCAGTCAAAATAGTTTTTCTATTGATAATAAAATATAGATACACAATTTGAAGGCATACACAAAAAATATACATATTTCCATCATCGCAAAGTAACTTCCACCCTCCCCCACAAAAAACAATCCCATTGTGAAAAGCGAGAGGAAGGATGAGAAAAATATATATGTAGATATATACACTGCTCAAAAAAATAAAGGGAACACTTAAACAACACAATGTAACTCCAAGTCAATCACACTTCTGTGAACTCAACCTGTTTAGTTATGAAGCAACTCTGAATTTGAATCCATTTCTACTGCTGTTGTGCAAATGGAACAGACAACCGGCAGAAATGATAGGCCATTAGCAAGACAACCCCTAAAGGAGTGATTCTGCAGGTGGTGACCACAGACCATTTCTCTGTTTTCATACTTTTTGGCTGTTGTTTTTGTCACTTTTGCATTTTGTCATTGCTCTCACTCCTAAAGGTACAATAGTATGAGGCGGTGTCTACAGTACAACCCACAGAAGTTGCTCAGGTAGTGTAGCTCATCCAGGATGGTACATCAATGCAAGCTGTAGCAAGAAGGGTAGCTGTGTCTGTCAGCACAGCTTCCAGAGCATGGAGCAGATACCAGAAGACAGGCCAGTGCACCAGGAGACATGGGGGGGGGGCGTAGCAGGGCAACAACCCAGCAGCAGGACTGCTACCTCCTCCTTTGTGTTAGGAGGAACAGGAGAAGAAGTGCCAGAGCCCTGAAAAATGACCTCCAGCTGGCCACTAACATCCATGTGTCTGCTTAAACTGTCAGAAACAGACTCCATGAGGGTGGTATGAGGGCCCAACATCCACAAGTGGGTGTTGTGCTTACAGGCCAACAACATGCAGAGCGATTAGCATTTGCCAGAGAACACCAAAATTGACAGATTCGATATTGGCACCCTGTGCTCTTCACAGATGAGAGCAGGTTCACACTGAGCACATGTGACAAACGTGAGTGTCTAGAGAGGCAGTGGAGAACGTTCTGCTGCCTGCAACATCCTCCAGTATGACTGGTTTGGCAGTGGGTCAGTAATGGCATGGGGAGGCATATCTTTGGAGGGCCGCACAGACCTCCATGTGCTAGCCAGAGTTACCCTGACTGCCATTAGGTACCGTGATGAGATCCTCAGACCCATTGTGAGACCATATGCAGGTGCAGCGGGCCCTGGGTTCCTTCTGATGCATGATAATTCTAGGCCTCATGTGGCTGAAGTGTGTCAGCAGTTCCTGCATGCTGAAGGCATTGGTACTTTGGACTGGCCTGCCCGTTCCCCAGATCTGAATCCAATCAAGAACATTTCGGAGATCATGTCTTGTTCCATCAACCAATGCCACGTTGCACCACAGACTGTCCAGGAGTTGACTGATGCTTTAATCCAGGTCTGGGAGGAGATCCCTCAGGAGAACAGACGCCGCCTCATCAAGAGAATGCCCAGGCGTTGTAGGGAGGTCATACAGGCACGTGGCGGCCACACACACTACTCAGCATCATTTCCTTGTCTTGAGGCATTTCCACTGAAGATGGATCAGCCTGTAATTTGATTTTCCACTTTGATTTTGAGTATCATTCCAAATCCAGACATCTATGGGATATTAATTTTGATTTACATTGATCATTTTTATGTTTCATTTTTCTCAACGCATTCCACTATGTAATGAATAAAGATTTGAAACTGGAATATTTCATTCAGTGATATCTAGGATGTGGCATTTTAGTGTTCCTTTTATTTTTTTGAGCATTGTATATTAACCCATTCCCCCTTTATTTAAAAAAAAATGAAAAGTTCCTCCAAGTTCAAAAAGAACCACAAAGGACGGGCTCCGTGATCTTCAAAAATATTTTAATCTTCCCCAGTGAGAGGTGATTTTAATTGCTTCAACCAAAGATTCAAGGTTGCAGAATACACTTAGGTACTACATGAATCAGGCCTGCACAATATGCGGCCCGCCAAAGGATGTTGAGCAGCCCTCAGAGTACCGGGAGACTCCGGTTTTCATCTTCTTATGTTCAGCTGTATTCGTGTCTTCCAGATGCGAATACAGTTAAAAACTTCAGCGTCGGGACAGGGGCAGAGCAGAGGAGCACTCATCAGCCCCCCCCGACGTGCAGCAGTGGAAATAGTGGTCGTCAAGCTGTGACCTCATCACGCTGCTGCTGTGACTGGCGCTGCAGCGTAAAGGAAGCAAGGACGCACCAGAAATTTAAGCGCTCAAAGAGGAGCCGAAGATTAAATCTACTATAATAGGAGGAAGGATGGGAGTTGCTGTTACTATGAGGCCACATTATGGTTCAACGGGGAAGAGGATTGTGAAGGAGGCACAGTAAGCAGAGGGGTAAGGTGTGGGAGGGAATATGACGGAGAGGAGCTGTGTGTGGGGGGGAATATGATGGAGAGGAGCTGTGTGTGTGGGGGCGAATATGACGGAGAAGAGTAGTGTGTGGGGGGGTAATATGATGGAGAGGAGCTGTGTTGGGGGGATATAATGGAGAGGAGCGGTGTGTGAGGAGGAATATGACGGAGAGGAGCTGTTTGTGTGGGGGGGGTGACAGAGAAGTTGTGTGGGGGGATATGATGGAGAGGAGCTGTGTGCGTGTGGGGAATATGATGGAGAGGAGCTGTGTATGGGGGGAAATATGACAGATGAGCTCTGTATGTGGAGGGGGGAATATGACATAAAGGACCTGTGTGTGGGGGGGAATATTTTGTGCAGGTAGCACACTGAGGGGCAATTATTTGTTCAGGGGCGCAGTATGGGAGATATTTATATTTATGGGGCAGTATAATGATGTTTTTATTGTTAAGGTCACCATGATGGGAAGTGATGCTGAAGATGGAGAAGAGGGAAGTCTGCAGAGACGAGCACTGGGCATTAAATGTCATCATGGCGTGTGTGCTTCGTGAAGACAAAAGTGATGGGAATGATCAGAGATGTCACCTATAAGGTACCTGGATGTATATGTTTATTTGTATTACTTCCTGCATCTCATTAGTGCTGTGGTTCCTATATGGTCCACAGTCTGATAATGGCTGGTAACAACAACTCTTAGTATCTCCTTAGCATTGATAAGTACATACTGGGAGTTGCAGGTTTACGTGATATAAGTGTATATGGGGCTGACCTGAAACTGCAATTGATCACTGTACTAAGCTTGGTGATGTATTCCTGTTCTGATGGTGGTTCTGGCGCAGATTTCATGAACTGACGGTGGTTCTGATCATGTAGCAATCCATAAGGTGCTTCATATTAAAAATGAAAAATCTTCAAAACTTGGTTCTGAGATTATGAGGACGATTTGGTTGAGTTTCTGCTCAAAAACTCAGTGTAAGTTTGGGTGTGATCACTTTTTTTTTTCTTTTTTGAGCAGAAACTCTCCAAATCCTTCTCATATACTTGGTCCTGTTGATGTATTTATGTAACTACCCTTTCAAAAAAAAATTTGCGGCCCTTCGGATTTGTTCAATATGACAATGTGGCCCTTGGACAAAAAATGTTGTGCACCCCTGACATCAATGGACCTAATCACACCTGGTCTCCTCTGAATATAAATATTATTCTAATATAAATGGTTTTACATCAAATTTATTTCCATAAATCTAAATAATTTACTCCATTATTTTAATTCAATATAAGAGCAATTTAGGACACTTCTACAATAAATGTCTAAGGAAACCCTTGTTAGCTTGACATCTAACACAATCAGAAGATTGCTTAGTGCCAAATCTATGGAGTGTGGTGTATAATCTCTATGTAATATAAAGCATTGAGAAATTCTATAAGACTGAGGGTGAGAGGTTGCACAGCATTCTAATTATATCAAACCATTTCCCATCAGTCCTGCATCATCTGATCACTTCTCCCATGTATGCACACAGTACCGTTTTTTTCACATTATTTTGAACATTTTACAGTAATACTAATAGGAAGCTTATTCAAAGAGTATTTGAAGCATTTTTATGTGAATCTGCAGTAAAATCCGCTTTTAAATCCTCACAAAAAACTGTGTGAATAGGCCCTAAAGAGGAAGAGGTCATGCATGCACTTGGCTCCCTACAATAGATCATTGTTTTTTTGCTAAACTACCATAAACTACAGTGGAGCGAGCCACAGACATGGAAGGCCACCTATCTAATTCACATACTACCCGTACCAAATAGTTAAGAGAACCCATTCTCCTGATGTTTGTGGCATCCAGAGATGTGTAAAGGGCACCATTTGAACTCGCCAGTCCTTGCTCCTCAGCTATTTGCCACTACTCTTCTGTGTGTGGCTGCTAACATATAGCTAACATGTCAGACAAGCATTTTTCTGTCCATATGGTAGAGGGCCACACAAAATGGTATTGCGGGCTGCATGTGAACCCGGGGTTGCAGGTTGTGCACCCCTGAATTACACTATTAATTTCTTTCAATGAGATTAGAGCATCCAAGACTCCATTAGACTGAGCTGAAAACTTTGGTAGATCAAGATCTTTAAGACTATCCTAAATCTCTTCAGATTAAGCACAGTAGATAAAAAATATATATTTAAAAAAAAACTTTAACATATCTCATAATATCCAGATTATTAGCTAACTCTCTCCCTTCATCATCACTAACAATGGGAATGAAAGAAATTCCATATTTACTATTTATTCTATTGGCCAACCACTTCCTACTCATTCCACTAAAAACACCTACTCTTAAAGATTAAATAAAAAGTGTTTTTTTTAGTGAAAGCTCAAATCATAAGTCTCCTCTGCCTTTGGCCACTTATTTTTACTTTCTAGTGGATGGTTCAAATTGAATTCTTCTTCTAACAAATCTCCTGTTCCAAAACGTAGTTATGAGCAGCTCATTTGGGATTCAAATAGGCCGAGCTAGCCGATTTTCCCAAAATATTCAATTTGCAGTGAATAAATTTGCCATGAATTTAATGCTCCTTATTATGCTCTGGGGTCAGTTTTGACCCCAGAGCACAAAAACTGTAAGATGAAAAAAAAGCAAAAAAAAATATGTATATATGTAGAGTCATGGCCGAAAATGTTGGCACCCTTGAAATTGTTTCAGAAAATGAAGTATTTCCCCCAGAAAATTATTGCAATTACACATGTTTTGTTATACACATGTTTATTTCCTTTGTGTGTATTGGAACAAAACCAAAAAATTGAGAAAAAATAAAAATTGTACATAATTTCACACAAAATCCACAAACTGGGCCAGGCAAAATTGTTGGCACTCTCAACTTAATAATTTGTTGCACGCCCTTTGGAATAAGTAACTGCAATTAATCGCTTCCAATAACCATTAACAAGGTTTTTACACCTCTCAACTGGAATTGTGGACCACTCTTCTCTTGCAAACTGCTCCAGGTCTCATATTTGAAGGGCACCTTCTCCCAAAAGCAATTTTAAGATCTCTCCACAGGTGTTCAATTGGAGTTAGGTCTGGACTCATTGCTGGTCGCTACAGAACTCTTGAGTGCTTTGTTTCCATCCACTTCTGGATGCTTCTTGAAGTAATGTTTGGGGTCATTGTCCCATGACCTAGGATGCAAACCCAGCTCTCTGACACTGGGCACTAAACTGAAAACTCAAAATACTTTGGTAATCTTCAGATTTCATGATGCCTTGCACACAGTAAATCCATCCAGTGCCAGAGACACTTCTCTTCTCTTCTTGTTCTCCATGTGTGGCACACACAGACACACAATGCAAAGATTGAGTCAAAGTCTCCCCTTTTTATCTGGTTGCAGGTATGAATTTCATATTGCCCACACTTTTTATTTGCAACAGGTGAGTTAGAATGAGCAACACATGATTGAAACAAACTTGTTTACCCACAATTTTGTCCGGCCCATTTTGGGGGTTTTGTGTGAAATTATGTACAAATTGCTTTTTTGTCTCTGCTTTTCTGATGCACACAAAGGAAATAAACATGCGTATAACAAAACGTGTAATTGCAATAATTTTCTGGGAGAAATATTTCATTTTCTGGAACAATTTCAAGGGTGCCAACACTTTCGGCCCAGACTGTATATATACAGTGGTATGAAAAATTATTTGCCCCCTTCCTGATTACTTATTCTTGTGCATGTTTGTTGCACTTAAATATTTCAGTTCACAAAACAAATTTAAATATTAGACAAAGATATCACAAGTAACCACAAAATGCAGTTTTTAAATGAAGGTCTTTATTATTAAGGGAAAAAGAAATCCAAACCTACAGGGCCCTGTGAGAAAAAGTGATTGCGCCCTAAATCTAATAACTGGTTGGACCACCCTTAGCAGCAACAACTGCAAACAAGCGTTTGCAGTAACGGGCAATGAGTCTTTTACAACATTCTGGAGTAATTTTGTCCCACTCATCCTTGCAAAATTGATGTAATTCAGCCACATTGTAATTTCCGAGAAAGAATCGCCTTTTTAAGGTCATGCCACAGCATCTCAATCGGATTAAGGTCAAGACTTTGACTAGGCCACTCCAAAATTTTTATTTTGTTTTTCTTAAGCCATTCAGAGGTGGACTTACTGGTGTGTTTTGGATCATTGTCCTGCTGCATAACCCAAGTACACTTCAGCTTGAGGTCACGAACAGATGGCTGGCGTTCTCCTTCAGGATTTTTGGGTAGACAGCAGAATTCATGTTTCCATTTACCACAGGAAGTCTTCCAGGTTCTGAAGCAGCAAACCAACCCTAGACCATCACACTACCACCACCATATTTTACTGTTGGTATGATGTTCCTTTTCTGAAATTCTGTGTTACTTCTACAACAGATGTAATGGAACATACACCTTCCAAAAAGTTCAACTTTTGTCTCATTTTTAATACTTTTTAGAGAATTCTTTGCAGACAACGAGTGCCTGAAGTCTGGAAGCCATTGATGTTACCAAACACTGGGTTTCCTCATTTTTGATGCTTTGCTAGGTCTTTACTATAGCTGGCTTCAATTGTTGCTTGTTTGTTTGTCTTTCTGCCTTAAGTTTTGTCTTAAGCAAGTGAAATACAACTCGATGGAGTTGAGACCTGCTAATTGACTCGCTTATTGCAGAATATTCCACTTCTTTGCATTTCCATTATGTTTTGGGTCATTCTCCATCTGTACTGTGAAGCGCTGTCCAAACAACCTTGCTGCATTTGGTTGAATCTCAGCAGAAAGTATAGCCCTGTACACTTCAGAATTCATCAGGTTGCTGTTGTCTTTAGTCACATCATCAATAAACACTAGTGACCCAGTGCCATTTGAAGCCTTACATGCCCATGCCATCACGCTGCCTCCACCATGTTTTACAAAGGATGTGTTGTGCCTTGGATCATGAGCCGTTCCAAGCCTTCTCCGTACTTTCTTCTTCTTCCCATCATTCTGGTACAGGTTGATCTCATCTCAAGTTTCATCCACTTAAGATCAACTTGTACCAGAATGATGGGAAGAAGAAAGTACGGAGAAGGCTTGGAACAACTTCTTTAGACTTTTTTTTTTGCCAAGTCTAGTCTAGCCTTTCTATTTTTAAGGCTGATTAATGGTTTGCACCTTGTGGTGAACCCTCTGTATTTGTTCTCATGAAGTCTTCACCTTATGGTAGAATTTGATACTGAAACACCAACTTCCTGAAGAGTGTTCTTCAAATGGTTGGATGTTTTGAAAGGGGTTTTCTTTACCATGGAAAGGATTGTGCGATCATCCACCACTGTTGTCTTACGTGGACATCCAGGCCTTTTTGAGTTTTCATGCTCATCAGTACGCTCTTTTTTGGCAGAATGTACCAAACTGCTGATTTCGCCACTCCCAACATTCCATCTCTCTGATGGATTTCTTCTTTTTTTTCAGCCTAATGACGGTCTGTTTCTCTTCCATTGAGAGCTCCTTTGACTGCATGTGGTGGCTTCACAGCTACAGCTACAGCTTTCAAATGCAAATGCCACACCTGGAATCAGCTCCAGATATTTTACCTGCTTAATTGATGCTGGATTAACGAGAGAATAGTCCAAGCAGTCCATTAAAGAGCTTTTGAGATAATTGTTCAATGACTTTTGTTCTCTTTAAAAAAGAGGCAGCTACATATTAAAGAGCTGTAATTCCTAAACACTTATAACAATTAGGATGTGAATACCCTCAAACTAAAGCCAAGAGTCTACACTTTAAGCCCATATTGATTATATAACTATCTTGAATATGTTTTGGCAACTAAAATGCCAAAGCTTATGTCACTGTCCAAATATTTGTGGAACTAACTGTGCAAATATATATACTTACAGTTATATGAAAAAGTTTGGGCACCCCTATTAATCTTAAGCTTAATGTTTTATAAAAATTGGTGTTTTTGCAACAGCTATTTCAGTTTGATATATGTAATAACTGTTGGACACAGTAATGTTTCTGCCTTGAAATGAGGTTTATTGCACTAACAGAAAATGTGCATTCTGCATTCAAACAAAATTTGATAGGTGCATAAGTATGTGCACCTCACCAGAAAAGTGACATTAATATTTAGTAGATCCTCCTTTTGCAAAAATAACAGCCTCTAGTCGCTTCCTGTAGCTTTTAATGAGTTCCTGGATCCTGGATGAAGGTATTTTTGACCATTCCTCTTTACAAAACAATTCCAGTTCAGTTAAGTTTGATGGTCGCCGAGCATGGACAGCCCTCTTCAAATGATCCCACAGATGTTCAATGATATTCAGGTCTGGGGACTGGGATGGCCATTCCAGAACATTGTAATTGTTCCTCTGCATGAATGCCTGAGTAGATTTGGAGCGGTGTTTTGGATCATTGTCTTGCTGAAAGATCCATCCCCTGCGTAACTTCAACTTTGTCACTGATTCTTGAACATTATTGTCAAGAATCTGCTGATACTGAGTGGAATCCAAGCGTCCCTCAACTTTAACAAGATTCCCGGTGCCGGCATTGGCCACACAGCCCCAAAGCATGATGGAACCTCCACCAAATTTTACTGTGGGTAGCAAATGTTTTTCTTGGAATGCTGTGTTTTTTTGCTGCCATGCATAATGTCTTTTTGTACGACCAAACAACTCAATCTTGGTTTCATCAGTCCACAGGACCTTCTTCCAAAAAGAAATTGGCTTCTCCGAATGTGCTTTTGCATACCTCAGCCGACTCTGTTTGTGGCGTGCTTGCAGAAACGGCGTCTTTCGCATCACTCTCCCATACAGCTTCTCCTTGTGCAAAGTGCGTTGTATAGTTGACCGATGCACAGTGACACCATCTGCATCAATTTGATGCTGCAGCTCTCTGGAGGTGGTCTGAGGATTGCCCTTGACTGATCTCACCATTCTTCTTCTCTGCCTTTCTGATGTTTTTCTTGGCCTGCCACTTCTGGCCTTAACAAGAACTGTCCCTGTGTTCTTCCATTTCCTTACTATGTTCCTCACAGTGGAAACTGACAGGTTAAATCTCTGAGACAGCTTTTTGTATCCTTCCACTGAACAACTATGTTGAATAATCTTTGTTTTCAGATCATTTGACAGTTGTTTTGAGGAGCCCATGATGCCACTCTTCAGAGGAGATTCAAACAGGAGAACAACTTGCAAGTGGCCACTTTAAGTAGCTTTTCTCATGATTGCATACACCTGGCTATGAAGTTCAAAGCTCAATGAGGTAACAAAACCAAAAAAAGTGCTTTAGTAAGTCAGTAAAAAGTAGGTAGGAGTATTTAAAACAAGAAAATGATAAGGGTGCCCATACTTATGCACCTATCAAATTTTGTTTGAATGCAGATTGCACATTTTCGGTTAGTACAATAAACCTCATTTCAAGGCAGAAACATTACTGTGTCCAACAGTTATTACATATATCAAACTGAAGTAGCTGTTGCAAAAACACCAATTTTTATAAAACATTAAGCTTAAGATTAATAGGGGTGCCCAAACTTTTTCATATAACTGTATATATGTACACACATATATATATATATATATATATATATTTATAGATAATCATCTTGGCTATCTCATACATAAACTTGACTTGCAACTACTTAGCATATGATTAGTTATGCAGATTCTTGTCATGTCACTGTATTGTTACTATTACATATCATGTCACTGCGTTTGACTCCTGTGGTAGATCCGCTCACTCGGCTGCACATGGAGGTAGACACAGAACACTGTCTCTTTAAAAATTTCAGTCGGTTTATTAAATGGCATAAATCAATGTAGAGTTCATAAAAATAAACACAGCCCATCTGGCATAATGGCAAAACAAAATAAGAAATGTCCAGCAAAGTCCTTGCACTGGTCAGGGTCCGGCCACTCAGGATTACCAAAAACCACACGGTTCAGATTAGAACAAAAAAACACAAGCTCCTCTCTCTGGAGCTTGCCTCCTGATACTGAACCACACCTGAGTAACAAGGCTGGCTATTTAAAGTCGAGACCACAGCCTGGGGTGGAGATATGGTGAATGGCCTCCCGCCCGCATGATGTCCATTCACCTAAAACATGCCCTTTTAAATCTGTCTGATTAACCTTCTCTGCACCAACTGTGCAGAAGAAGACTTCCATGTTTCACATCACTGAAGCTAACAGCCTCAGTGAAACATATCTCCCCTCCAGTATTCTGGCAGTGATTTTGTCATACTCCATAGGTGCTTTTCAGAAATAAAATCACCGCGACACCAGTAGATTAATTCCCAGAGGGGCGTAATTTCCAAAATGGGCTCACTTGAGGGTGTTTCTGTTGTTCTGGCATTTAGGGGCTCTGCAAATGGAGTGGGCAAACTATTCAAGGAAAATCTGCTCTCCAAAAGTCAAATAGCGCTCCTTCCTTCCCGAGCCCTGTTGTATGACCAAACCGTACTGTACTGCCATATGTGGGGTATTGCCACTTTCAGCAGAAATTGTGAAACTAATTTTTACCTATTTCCCCTTGTGAAAATTGGAAATCTGGAGCTAAAAACATTTTAGTAGTAAAAATTTAATTATTTTTTCTTTGCCACCCAATAGTGGTAAAGTTTTGTGACACGCCTGTGGTGTCAACATGATCACTGCACCCCTAGGTGAGGTAATTTGTGGGGTATTTCAGCTGTTCTGGCACCTTAGGTGCTCTGCCAATGTGACATGGCACCCACAAACCATTCCAGCAAAATCTGGTGCTCCTTCCCTTTTGAGCTTTGAACTGTGCCTGAAAAGTAGTTTCCGGCCACATATGAGGTATTGGCGTACTCAGGAGAAATTGTGCAACAAATTGTACAATATATTTTCTGTTACTCCTTTTGAAAATTAAAAACATGGGGGCCAAAGCAACAGTTTAGTGTAAAAAAGGGTATTTTTTCATTTTCACAGCCCAATGTTATACAATTCTGTGAATCACCTCAGTATTAAAAATGCTTACTAGACCCCTAGAAGAATACCTCAATAGATGTAGTTTTCAAAATGGGGTCCCTTGTTGAGAATTTCTACTGTTTTGGCATGCCTGGGGCTCTTCAAACGTGATATGGCATCCGCAATCTATTCAAGTCAAAATGGTGTTTCAAACTTCAAGTAGTGTCCCTTCACTTCCGAGCCTTTCTGTGTGCCCAAACAGTATAATAGATGGGGTGTCATCGTACTCAGGAGAAATTGCACAACAAATTGTGAGGTCAAATTTCTCCAGCTACTCTTGTGAAAATGAAAATTGTTCGGCTAAAGTAACATTTTTGTGGTAAATAAGTCATTTTTCATTTTTTGCTTCCACTTTGTTTTAATTCCTGTGAATAACTTAAAGGGTTAACAAACTTCTTAAATGTGGTTTTCAATACCTCGAATGGTTCAGTTTTTAGAATTGGGTGTGTTTTGACATACAGGTCCCCCAAAAGTCACTTCAAATGTGAAGTGGACCTTAATAAAATAGGTTTCTCAAATTACTGGGATATGTTGATGCATTCCAGAGTTATTACTACATAAAGTGACACTGGTCAGAATTGAAAACAAATATATATATTTTTTTCTGATTATTATTATCATGATTTTCCTTGCATTTCAAAAGTGAATTAAATATCTTAATCATGTACTGTAAAATTCTGTTTAAAAGTAAACTTACACTCTGAATTCTATTACATTAAAATAATAATGATAACATATACAGTACTCTTACTGCTTATATTTCAGTAACCACTACCATTATTTCAAGTCTTACATTACGAAACAAAACAGTTTCAGCTTAAACAATTATACTTAGAACTTATACACTTTGATTAAGATAATAAAGTAAATATTAATGAGCTAAATTCTCACAAGTTAAGGATGAAAAGTTACAGAAACTAAAATAGATTAGATATTAACATCACTTTTACTCACATATCATTAGCAATATTAAAAAATTGTCTATGCAGAAATGAAGCAGAAAATTTCTGCAGCGTTTCTGCATCTCCCTTGCCAGAAAAAAACGCATGCAGATTGTGCATGCGTTTTTCCTGCAGAATACATGTGGATTCACATGCGTTTCCGCATGTGGACTGACAAGCACTTTCCAGGCGATAGCATCACTTGGAAAGTGCTTGACAACTAGGTCACACTATATAAATCCATGCAAACGGCATGGATTTATATAGTGTGACCGTAAAAATAAAAAAATAAAGCTATACTTACCTCCGATGCCCCGCCGCGTGTGCTGTCGCGCTCGTCCTGGCTTCTTCCTGGTTGCCGGGCTCTCGCAAGACAGTCTGCGGTCACATGACCGCGACGTCATCTCAGGTCCTGGAAGATAAGCGCTGCAGGGGCCGCCGGACAGGTGAATATAAACTTTACTTATTATTTTATTCTTTTTTTTATAGGTACAATGGTACCCAGGTCTGGATGAGAGTCTTCTCTCCTCCAGAACTGGGTACCATACGCACATTGAACCGCATATAATCCGCGTGTACAAATGTACAGACACGGATTATATGCGTCTGAATGCAAGTCAGTTGCGGCAATTCCGCTGAGCTTCCGCAAAATTAATGAACATGCTGCGGATTTATGAGCGCTGCAGAAACGCTGCGGAAAAATCCGCAGCATGTGCATTGACATTGCGGAATGCCATTGGGGACCATGGGGTGTGGATTACCAAGCGTCTTTGATGCGTTTCCGCTGCGGAAATTCCGCAGCGGAAACGCATGAAAAACGCATCGTGGGCACGCAGCCTTAGGCTGCGTGCCCACGATGCGTTTTTTAAGAGTTTCCGCAGTGGCAATTCTGCTGCAGAAACGCTTAAAAAACGCTTGGTAGAAGGTCTGCCATGTTCCCCAATGATAATCCGCATGTGCTGTGCACATGCTGCGGAAATTTCCGCTGCGGATTATCAATGCAGAAAAAAACGCAGCACTACCAATTATTTTGTGGAAGCGCAGCGTTTTCGCCGCTATTGACTTGCATTGGAACGCATGGAATCCGCATCACTGGATCTGTACATGCGGATTACATGCGTTTGAATGTGCGGATGGTACCCGGGTCTGGAGAAGAGGAGACTCTCCTCCAGACCCGGGTACCATAGAACGTGTAAAAAAAAGAATAAAATAAAAAATAAAGATTATACTTACCATCTGATGGCCCCCGGTGTCTTTGTCCTGGCTTGCCGGCAGATCGCGGTGGACTCAAGGACCAGCTGTAACGGGTCTGGGAGGCGGAACCTCTGAGCTACTATACAAGGGGGCGGTCCTTGTAAGGGAGCGGGTGGCGACCAGGGTAGACGGGCAGGCAGTCACAACAGGTGACTGGGACAGTCTCTGAATGAACGGACAGGAGGTCACGGCAAGTGACCGGGGCAGTCTCTGGATGAACGGGCAGGAGGTCACGGCAAGTGACCGGGGCAGTCTCTGGATGAACGGGCAGGAGGTCACGGCAAGTGACCGGGGCAGTCTCTGGGTAAAGGATTGGTACGACCTGTGGCGGCAGATGATAGACGTGAGCTCCCAGGTGAGCAGACGAGAGTCTCTGGATAATCGGGTGGTCACAGCATGTGACGGCGGAGCCTCCAGGAAGATCAACAGACAGGTAGCAGATGAGCGCTCCCAGGTGAGCGGGCAAGAGTCTCTGGAATAGCAGGTGGTCACAGCATGTGACGGCGGAGCCTCCAGGTAGGCAAGCAGGCAGGTAGCGGAGGAGCGCTCCCAGGTGAGCGGGCAGGAGTCTCTGGAATAGCAGGTGGTCACAGCACGTGACGGCGGAGCCTCCAGGTAGGCAAGCAGGCAGGTAGCAGATGAGCGCTCCCAGGTGAGCGGGCAAGAGTCACTGGACAGGCAGGTGGTCACAGCACGTGACGGCGGAGCCTCCAGGAAGGCTAGCAGGCAGGTAGCAGATGTGCGCTTCCAGGTGAGCGGGCAAGCTGGTCCATAGACAGACTGACAGGAGTAGGAAGGCAGACCGTCGGACCTCAGGCTAGCAAGCAGGTAGCAGGAATATCAGGCAGGGAACAGACAGTAAACTGGCAGGACTCTGGCAGGAATCAGGCAGGTAACTGTCAACGGTACCTGAGGGCTGAAGCAGAGTAGTGAACAGTGCAACAACATTGCTCGGGCACCTCCATTTTGGAGGAGGTGCCTTATATATGGTGAAGTCCTCCGGCCATTGGCCGGGGACTCCTTAGGACGGCGCGCGCGGCCCCTTTAAGAGGGAGGGAGCGCGCGCCCTAAGCACAGTGGCCAGGAAGGAGCGCGCGCTGCCAGCAGAGCGGGAGGAGGACGCCGGGCTCGGAGCAGAGAGGTGAGGGGAACAGCGTCCCTGCCTACCAGAGGGCAGGGACGCCGACGCTACACCAGCCATGATGTAATTTAGTCATGTGACGGGTCACGCGACCGCTGATGTCGGCAGGTCCTTTCAGTGTACCACGAGCTGTCGGCAAGCCGAGACGCATCGAATAAAGACTCCGGGGGCCATCAGAAGGTAAGCATATATTTATTTTTTATTTTTTAACATTCTTTCGGTCACACTATATAAATCCATGCCGGCTGCATGGATTTATATTGTGTGACCAAGTTGTCAAGCACTTTCCAAGTGATGCCAAAATCGCTTGTAAAACGCTTGTCAACCCGCATTCGGAAATGCATGTGAAGAACGCTTCACATCCGCTTGTCCCTGGCAGGAAAAATGCATGTAAAATCCGCATGTACAATCCGCATGCGTTTTTTCTGCCAAGGAGATGCAGAAACGCTCAGGAAAAATCCAGAGCATTTCTGCATCGTGGGCACATAGCCTTAAAAGGGAATTTGTTATCACAAAATGACTGTTCATGACCAAGCACAGCACTAATTGACATGGCCTTAATAAAAAGCATACCTTTAGTGTCCAAATCCCCTACAATGTGTTCCGGCTTGGTTTGAACAGTTATTTTTTGATAATAGGGACTTCATTTTTGTAAAACATGTTCAAATATTTACATAGGTGTGAAAATGTACAATTTACAATATACAGTACTATAACTTAGAGTTCACAATCAAATTATTTACAGCAAATTACCGACATTTCCAGGACTTGATCTTGAGATTTCTTTATATAATACTTAAGATAGCTATAAATTTTCTATTGATACAGCCAGTGGTCTCAAACACATGGCCAGAGGGCCACATGCGACCCTTTAGGCTGTCATTTGGTGTCTGCACACCATAGCTCCTGAGACATCATTAGGACAGCAGAGAGCAGGCTGAGGGAAGAGCATGCCGGCACCCCTTAATGATATCAGACTGGAGCACAGCATGTCAGAGGGAAGTGTGTCGGAGAGGATGCATTTCTTTCCTGTGCTGCTGGATTGCTGATGGTAAGTGAATATGAAGAGGAGGTTTATTTTAACCTATTTTTTAACACAGAATCTGTCAGCACGTTTTAGCTATGTAATCTGAAGACAGCATGAGGTAGGGGTTAAAACACAGATTTCTGTCATGCCTTTCTTATTAAGCTCTGTGGGTTTGTTAACTTGTAATGATTGTTTTAGCACTAGTAGCTCATCATTGCTGGGACACAGAAGCGTGTGCACGCTAGTTTTATATGCCCCCTTCTGTGATAAGCACCTCACTGTCTACAGACATTGTATATACAGAGCCTGGTGTGGGCGGGGTTAGCTTCCTCAGCTCTGCTTCATTCTAAATCTAAAATCTCTGTTTGTGTCAGAACCGCTGCACCCAGTAATCTAAGTGATACATCGTTGAAATTAGGGTCTCTTTGCCTAAATTTGTGAAAAGAATACGATTTTATTTTTTGTAACATATATAGGCATCTCTACAATTATCCAGAACTTGCAATACATAGTTTTGGTGAGGTACAGCATATTATTGCAACTTTAGGCTACGTTCCCACTATGATTATTTGGTGAGTTTTTGATTTTACAGATTGTCTGCAGCACTTCTACACTTATTAGCTAAGTTAGGTTACTTCCGTTTTTTTCATTGCATTTGTGAGTGTGCTTTTTTTTACAAGCATTTTTTATCGCGTTTTCATTGCATTTTTTTTGTCTCTTCTTGGTATGTAATGATTTCAATTAAGCTGCTTTGCTTTTGATTCTTCCTGGTATTTGGTTATGGCAAAACTTTATTAATACAGTCATGTGTGGATTACATGCATTTTTAGTGCATTTCCGCAGCAGAAACGCACTAAAAATGCATGTGTGTTTTTTACCTGCAATTTGCCACATTTAATGCAATGGGGAAAATCTGCACATAAAATTCAAGTGTATCCGCAACAGAAATTGATATGTGAATTTCAAACACACACTGTAGATCAGTAACCACAATGTTAGAAAAAAGAAGACGGAGAGTTGGCATGAGATTTCTCCAAATCCTATTCACTTTGCTGGAACTGTAAGACGCTGTGGGGGTTTTTTTGCACAGGGAAAATACGCAGCGTCACAAGTGCACCAAAAACTCATCTTGTGACATTGACCTTCAAGTACCAATAAATAAATAAAAAATATTACATCACATTACAAAAAAAAAACACTAAACATGGGTTAAACAAGGTTGTCCACCCCTTTTTTGGTTTATAAAAACATGTCATAAAACAAAAAATAATTAACACTCACCCATGAATCCCCTAATGTTCCTGTTTTAATATCATTTAAAATGATAAAACAACTACTGCATAGTATAGATAATATATATGTAAAATATATATAGTTTTATATATAAGAAACTTATCACCATTACTGGCTGAATTGTGAGATATAACAATGTTAAACTCATTATACACCATTACAAAGAGTGACTATAATTTAAAATTAATTAGAGATCAGAAAGAAAACTTCAAAGACAAAGAAAAAGGACATAAAAGCATGATTCCCACATATTCATGCCAAAGCCTGACAGAATACTTTTAGATATGAAAGTCACAAAGTGTACAGGACGCTGAAAGAAAATAGCAAGGAATGGTGTATTATTCCGGAATAATGCCTTTTAAGAATTCATCATGGTGCTTATTTAAAGAGACACTATCAAGCAAAAGTGACATTTTTGGTTGTTTTTATTAGTAAACTGGATTTTTTTTAATTTGGAAGTTGCCAAATTTGTTGCTATCTAATAAGGCCACACAGTAAAATAGATAATTTTTGTTTTAACATGTTTCTTCAGTGCAACTGCTATATCCTAATAACAAGTATATGAAGAACGACAGATGACAGAAAGACAAGTATATTGTACAGCCTGGAAAGTGTAGACAATGGCAACAATCCAAGAGGGATGGTGATATTACCATCTCCCATCATACACTCCATTGACACTTCTTTCAAATACACCTTCTCACTCTGTGCTAAAAATGAAAAGGAGCAATTGTCTAGTGGAAAAACAGCATGTCACAAGAGAATTTAATAGATTTTTTGGAATGAAAGCAGAAAAACATTTTTACAAGTAAGGCATCCGTCAAAGACGTTTTTCTCTGAGAGAACAATGATCCATAGTTTCATTGATCCATTCACAATCAGTTTTAACAAAATGATCTATGTGTCCAATTCGGGAGACTCAGAGAATGAACTATTCTGATCCGTTTTGCAGATCAGACTCAGACATTAAAGTCCATAGGGATGCATTAAAAAGGGATGAAAAATTGAAGACATCCTTCTCCATTAGTGTTTCATCCGTTTTTACCTAATCCATTCCTAAGTAGATAAAAAATAAGAAGAGAAAAAAGTTGATGCAACAGAGATGCAAAATGGATAAGACCTAAAAGAAAAAAAATTCTGTTCTCTGTTTTTGATGGATGAAAAATAGAAATGGATGTGTGAATGTTTCCTGAGGATAGGATCATGCGATCAAATATTCAACGCTAGTATTATCCATGTTCAAAACAGACCGCACACGAACAGTATGCAGATCAGGTTTATTAATGTGCTACTTCACATGAACATTGTTATACATAGACTATGTGAAAAAATTAGCAGCATGCGCTAATTGCATCTATTTTTCATATGAGGCTCACCTGTGCATTTCAATGGGTGCACAAAAAATCCAATACATACACCATCCTTATGGCATGCATTTTCTATTGCAATTTTTAAAATAAAACTGTATTTGGCCTTGTATAATTTAATTATTGATATATAAAAACAGATGTAAAATGGACATATTAATGGAATATGGGGGAAATAATGGATGAAAAATGGATGATTTTTCATACTCTCATGTGAATTTAGCCTAAAGGCTCTATAACACATCAGGTCCTTTGTTTTCGCAGACACGTGAACAAAAATGGGTCCAACACACTGAAAAAAACACGGACTGTTTTTCATGCATAAAACACCCCCCATCTAAGCCCTTTTTTAAACCACTGACTGCTCCCGCTGTGACAGCTCCTGAGGTAGGCTGCTCCGCATGCTAAAGAAGTCCTGCCTCCCTTGAAGACTGAACTTTGTTTTCTCCACGTGGAGAGAGTGCTTTCTTGTTTCTTTTTCAGGTGTTTTACAAGAAGCAGCTTGTACATTTATAAGTTAATCATTTCCCCCTCCCTTTAGTCATCTCATTTCAAGCCTAAATAAATGTAATTCTTGTAATCTTTTTTCATAACTAAACCTCCCCCCCAATACCCATTATCAGTTTTGTGGCTTTTCTTTGAACTTTTTTTTTTCCCTAACTCCAGGCCATCCTTTATACGAACTGGTTGTCCAGAATTGAACTGCATAATCCAGATGAGGTCATACTAAGGCTTTGTAATATGGTAGTATTACATCTGAGACCCACGAGTCCATAGCCTTTTAATGAATAACAATATTCTGCTGGCCCTAGAAGCTGCTGATTAACATTGCATGTTGTTATTTGGTATGTGATCAACAAGAACACACAGATCCTTCTCTACAAGTGACTCTCCTAGATTTCCTTCCCTTAGAACATATGGTGCTCTTAGATTTTTAGCACGCAGATGGATAACTTTACATTTCCCCACAAAGAATCTCATCTACCTAGTGGATGCCCAAACCATCAGTTTGTCCAAGTCAGTTTGCAATTAATGACATCATCCATAGACTGCACTATACTAAATAACTGGGTATCATCTGCAAAATCAGGAACACTACTATTAATCTCAATTAAAACATGATTAACATTTTATATTATTAATAAATATGCTGAATAAAAAGAGAGCCAGCAGTGAAACTTGAGGTAGGCAAATTATAACTGGAGACCACTCAGGGTAGCAGCCATTCACAACTTTCTTTGTGGGATCTTTGAGACCAATTAGAAACCTTACTTTCTAAGTCTATAGACCTAAATTTGCTAATTAAACGGGACAGTGTCAAATGCCTTTGCAAAGTCCAAAAACACTATGCCCACAGCCTCACCACTGTCCAGATTTCTACTTATCTCTTCCAAGATAAATTATCAGCCTGTGCAGCTGAACTTTCAAGTCCTCTATTATGTTGTGGGGAGGTCTATAGATTACACCAAAAATTATTTTTTGTTTCTTTGTAACTCCATCCACAAGTTTTCATTTTCCACTCCACCCGCATCCCTGCTATTGCCTCTGTCACACTTGCTTTCATATCTCCCCCAAACTGTAAACATATGCCCCCTCTCTTCCTATTTGCCCTGTCTTTCCGATTGAACTTAAAACACCAACTACATCAATCTATTCCTCTAGCATCAAAACCTCAAGTTTTCCCATTTTGCTTGCTAGACTCCTAACAAGACTTTAGGAATAACCAAAAGTTTAAATTTTTATTTCATAAATCTATTCAATGAAGACAGATTTTACCTGTGAATTGAGAATTTTGAGAATGAAAGCTCAATCTAGGCCAGGGATGTCAAACTCAAATACACAGAGGGCCAAAATAAAAAACTTGGACAAAATCGCAGGCCAACCTTGATATCTATTTAAAAAATTGTCTACAATTAAGGAAGTTTTTCCTTATTATCAAATATAATGATAAACCTTTTCATATGGAAACAAATTTAAAAGGGGTTGCCCCACGAACAAAGTATATTTTATTTAATAGATATTACAATAAATTAAACGCATGTTCACAAATGAGGTATACTGGAACAATATTATGTAAGAGCAGTACAAAGATATGGCCCAATGGCCTAATTTAAATATGTAGTAACAAAAGGACAAAAACCTTAAATTAATAAATAATATAGATAATAATGTATGATGCCAACCAACAAAAGTTCCCCCAAACACTGTATGATACCCCTAAAGTGAATTCCTCCACAGTACTCTCCACATGCACAGTATAATGACCCTACTATACCCCCTTCCCCAGCAAAGTATGGTGACCCCAACACAGTATGATGCCCCAACTGTGATCCCCACACAGTCCTCCATACAGAATAATGGGCCCCACATAGTTCTCCATACAGAATAATGAGCCACACATTGTCCTCCATACAGAATAATGAGCCCCACATAGTTCTCCATACAGAATAATGAGCCCCACATAGTTCTCCATACAGAATAATGGAAGGGGGGAGGGGCTGCGGGTCAGATTTGGTCCCCGGGCCAGAATTGGACACATGTGATCTAGGCGGAGAAAGGAGTGCATTTCTCTAATAAGATATAAACTAAAGATTCTCATTTTAACGTTTGCTAATGAAACATGAAAAAAATGGATAATGACAGTTATGCTTTAAGCTTCCGTCAAATTTTCCACATGCACTTTCAGAAATGATAATTTCTGAAAGTGAATTAGCATTTGTGTTCAATGTTTGTTTCTAACACATTTATCTCCCTATCTTCAGCTCTAATTATTACCCCACACTCCATTTCTCCACCGTCCAATAAAGTCAGGCACCTCTCTGACCTACAGGGCTGTGGAGTCGGTAAGCTAAACCTCTGACTCCACGACTCCGACTTCCTCATACATGGCTCATGATTAAGTGATATATTTATTGTAGCACAGATTCATCTCAGCTAAAAGTCTAGACCCTTAGATCAGGAATAGGACAGACATTTATAGGACATTTCATAACTTCAAAAAAATATTCCCCACAAACTGCATTGAACTACTGTACCCAATTAAATATTTTAGGATTTGGAGTCGGTCCATTTTATACCAACTCCGATTCCACCAAAATGGACACTGGCTCCGACTCCACGACTAAGACTCCACAGCCCTGCTGACCTATATACCTCTTTCTATTCTGCCTTGTCCTCCCCTTTGTCCCTTGTTTAAATCTGTAGAATTCTGCTAGAGTTCTCTCCCGTAGAATAGCAGATACCTTTCATTCATTTATCTGAACAATACGGTGCTCAAGGAACCCAAATCTTTCTGCTTTGCACCAAGACTTAAGGCATACATTTAAGTCTATAAGTTCTTGCTGTCTCTCCTATGTTGAGTATGGCACAAACAGTATTCCGGAGAATACTACCTTGGAGTACCTTCCCTTCAACTTTCAGCCTAACTATTTAAAATTATTCTTATGATGCTCCACCTACTGCTTATTTTGTCATTGGTTCCCACGTATACCACGACAGCTGGATCATAACCAACCCACAACAATAATTTATCAACTCATTCCACCACATGCTGAACCTAGAAGACAGGAAACCATTCTGTTGAAGCGGTCTTGGCAACAACTTATTCTATAAAACATCCAGATTATAGAATCCCATGTAAACAGGTGCTTGGGATGCAACAGCGCAGAAGATGAGGACACAGCGGTAACTTAAAGAAGTTGTCCACAACTTTTTATTATGGCCCAAAGTATTCAGCCGGTGCCCATAAGGGTTTTTGTAATTAACTTTAGTTGTCCTTTTTGACTGTGAGCGGCGATACCGGGGGCCGCTCACATGCATCACATGACCCCCCCGCTGATGTCGCGTCAAGTGAGGCGTGACATTAGTGACGCGGTCCCCGGGGTGGATGCTGGGCTGTGGGCGGGATTAACCCGCACGTCACACCCAGCATCCACCACACACTTCCCCGTGAATGAGGAGAGGGAATGCAGTGGATGCTGGGTGTGACGAGCGGGGTAACCCCGCCCACAGCCCAGAATCCACCATGGAACGCAGAAGTAAGTCACCCCCGACTGCAGCCGGAACTTGACGTGACATCAGCGGATGTCAGAGCCGGCTGCAGCCGGGGTTCACGTGATGCCTGTGAGCGGCCAGTGATAGCGCCGCTCACAGGCAATAAGGACAGCAGAAGGTAACTACATAAACCCTTACGGGCACCAGCTGAATACATTGGGGGGATAATAAAAAGTAGTGGGCAACTCCTTTAACCAAAGACTATTTATTAAACAGCAATTTGAATGATTCGGATATGAAATTGAACAAGGTTAGCAGATTATTATAGAGCAATAAAATGTTTTGCAAATTAAACATAAGTCACTTCTTTGGATAGAAGCAGAAGTAACAGTTCTAACAATTAAACAAGGCACTAAACATTTACAATAGATACACACGTGGTCAAAATTGTTGGTACCCCTTCTTTAATGAAAGAAAAACCCACAATGGTCACAGAAATAACTTGAATCTGACAAAAGCAATAATAACTTAAAAATCTATGAAAATGAACAAATGAAAGTCAGTCATTGCTTTTCAACCCTGCTTCCACAGAATTTTTAAAAAAGCCCTTTCCTAGCCCCCTGAAATGAGATGAATAAGGCGTAACTTTTTCTCCAGGCCTTCGTCACCTTCAAATACTGGAATAAAACTCTCTTAATATCTAAAGTGTGAAGTTTTTGTTCCTCTGAATCTCTAGGGTCAGGATAGAAGGAAGGGAGAGTAATTACTTGTGTCCTATGGAATTTGGAGGCTACTTTTGGAAGATAGGCCAGGTCTGGTCTTAAGATTACTCTATCCATACACACCTGAGTGAACGGATGGTTAATTGACAGCGCGTGCAGATCACTAACCCTGCGAGCTGACGTTAGAGCTACCAGCATGGCTGTTTTTAAGTTGAGAATTTTCTCCGAAACTTCCTCTAAGGGCTCAAAGGGAGGCTTGGTTCGAGCTTCTAGAACCAGATTAAGGTCCCAAGGAGGCATCCTTGGAGTAGGAATAGGTCTAGATCTACTGCAAGCTTTAATGAATCTGATGATCCACCTATTCGCTGCCAAGTCGCAATTATATAGTGCCCCAGAGCGGATACTTGTACCTTAAGGGTACTGGTGGCTAACCCCATGCTTAAGCCTTTCTGAAGGAATTCCAGGATGGCCCCAATAGGAACCCTCCCTTTGGCGGACTGACCTGAGGTAGACAGAAATTTAGCCCAGGTTCTGCCATAGATCCTAGTCATCACCGGCTTCCTACTCACCAGTAGAGTAGTAACTAGAACGGGAGAAAACCCCTCCTGCGTTAGTAGTGACCTTTCAAAATCCAAGCAGTCAAATGCAGGCCCGATCTTTGGGGATGGAAGACTGGGCCCTGCCTGAGGAGATCTGGGGTGTCCGGAAGAACCCATGGATCCGCTTGGGACATTCTCTTCATCCAAGTGAACCATGGTCTCTTGGGCCAAAACGGGGCGATCAATATAACCCTCGCCTGTTCTTCTCGGATCTTCCGCAGGATAGTAGGGATCAGCATTAGAGGGGGAAAGGCATAGGTCAGGGAAAAGTCCCAAGGAATTTGCAGCGCGTCCACTGCAAACGGCTTCTCCTTTGGATTCAGGGAGCAAAAGATTTTGGTTTTCCGATTGTGTTTGTTCACAAACAGATCTATCTGAGGTTGTCCCCATTGGCCGACAATCTGCTGGAATATCGCTGGATTCAATTCCCATTCTCCTTGTTTCAAGATGTGTCGACTTAGAAAATCGGCTTTTACGTTCTCCTCCTCTCTTATATGCAGCACCGAGAGTGTGAATAGATAACTCTCCGCAAAACGAAGGATCTGATCCGCTACTAACATCAGAGGAAGGGATCTGGTACCCCCCTGACGATTGATGTAGGCGACTGTTGTTTGGTTGTCTGACATTATCCGGATGTGATGACCCTGAAGAAGAGAACTGAACTCTACTAGCGCATTTCTGACTGCCAACAGCTCCCTCATGTTGGAGGAGAGACCCGTCTCGCTGTCCGACCAGAGGCCTTGTATTGAATGATCTCTCAGGTGAGCTCCCCAGCCTTCTGCGCTTGCGTCTGTCGTAATCGTATCTGACACATGGAAAGACCAAGGAACCCCCAGAGATAGATTTACCGGATTCATCCACCAGTTCAGCGAGTTGATTATTAAACTTGAAAGGGATATTCTTCAATCCAGGCGACCTCGGAGCCATTTGTCGGCTGTCAGGATCTCCTGCTGAAGATGTCTGGAATGGAACTGGGCCCACTGAACTGCTGAGCTACAAGATGTCATCATACGCAATAGAGACATAGACATTGCATTTCTCAAGGTCATGGATGGATTGCTGATTACGCGTGATATGAGGGAACTGATCTTCAGTTTCTTGTCCTCTGGCAGAAGACAAGTCTGGTTTTCCGAGTCCAAAATGAGACCCAGGAATGATTGAACCCTTTTTGGTTCTAGTCTCGATTTTTCTAAATTTAACATCCAACCCAGGCTATTTAGACTGGCCATGACTTCCGCCAGAGCCAGTGCGCAGAGTTGTTTTGATCTGCCCACCACTAAAAAATCGTCCAGGTAAGGGATGACTAGGATATCTTTCTCCCTTAGATGCGCTGTAACTTCCAGGATAATCTTTGTGAAAACCCTTGGAGCCATGGAGATGCCAAAGGAAAGAGCTGCAAACTGAAAATGCCTTATGTGCTTGACGAACCGCACAGCTACCCTCAGAAACTGTTGGTGTGCAGGAAAGATTGGGACGTGGTACTAAGCGTCCTTCAAATCGTGGACGCACATATAACATTCTGGAAACAACATTTTTATGGCCGATTTTATTGATTCCATCTTGAATGGCCTGTAAATCAAATGGTCGTTCAGCTTCTTCAAGTTGACAATGGTTCTGAAGGAGCCATCCGGCTTCTTTATTAGGAAGAGTGTTGAATAAAACCCTCTCCCTTGCTCGGGTACAGGTGTTTCTACTAGAACCCCCTTCACAACCAGAGTGAGTACTTCCTGTTGCAGGGCCAACTGCTCCCTTAGGCCTCTGGGGGCTGAAATCCTGACTGTGTTTCTGGGAATGTTTTTGAACTCCAACTTCAGTCCCCTCCTGATTATCCCTAAAATCCAAGCACTGGACGAGATTTTTTCCCAGGTGGGAAGGAAGTGGGACAACCTTCCTCCCACCTAGGGAGGTCCGTCACTTAGGGGCTTTCTTATTCTCGGAGGATGGACCCCCGAACATAAAGCCTCTGTTATTCGACCACTCTGGTATCTGGGAAACTTGCTCCGATTGTATTTTCTCTTCCGAAAGGAGCTCTTATATCGGGGAACAGACACAGTAGGAAACCCATGTTTCTTGTTCGCGGCCTTATCCAGGATGTCATCTAAGGCCTTCCCGAAAAGAAAGTCCCCTTCGCAAGGGATTGAGCAGAGTTTAGATTTCGACTGCACATCCCCTGGCCAGCTCTTGAACCATAATGCCCTACGGGCTCCATTAGAAAGATTTGCTGACCTGGCAGACAGCCTAACTGAATCTGCCAATGCATCTGCAAGGAAAGCAGCCGCCCCCTGCAAAAGAGGAAGACCCGACAGAATTTTCTCTCTAGAGACATTCCCTTTGATCTGGTCCTCTAACTGTTGAAGCCAGATGATCATAGACCTGGCGATGCAGGTGGCTGCCGCTGCTGGTTTCAGAGCCTCTGCTGAGGACTCCCAGGCCTGTTTTAGAAAAGACTCCGCCTTTTTATCAAGCGGATCTTTTAGGGTCCCAAAATCCTCAAAGGACAGTGTGGATCTTTTCGAGGACTTTGCGATGGCCACATCAATTTTAGGGGTTTTGCCCCACTTATCTGCATCCTCCTCTTCAAAGGGTATCTCTGCTTAGAAGAAGACGGCAGCTGGCCTTTCCTCTCTGTTTTTTTCCATTCCATATCTATAAGAGTCTTGATCCTCTCATTAACTGGGAATGTGCGTCTCCTCTTCTGATCTAAGCCCCTGAACATGACGTCCTGAATAGAGATGAGCGTTGTTCTACTCGAACTGTTCGCCAATCTCAAATTCGAGCTGTTTTGGGCGGTGTTCGAGCCGTTCGGCGAACACGAACGATTTGAGAAAAATTCGGCTGTTCGAGGTTATGTTCGATAACTGTTCGTGCACCAAAATCATAACTGGATTTTTTCTCAGTAATGATGAAAATTAATGTTAATACGCAGTTTGAGTGTACAGCGGGGTGGGGGGAGGGGCAGGGGATGGATCTCTGCAGGAATAATGAAGATCTCCATTTTTTTTTCTCTTTCCCGCATTTGCAGTGGGGAGGTGCAGTCTGTCAGCCTATCAGCAGCGCACACACGGAGCGAACTGCTGTTTTTCACACAAGCAAGGGCATGTGTCATTGGCAGTGTATGTCACATGTCCTTGCCCTATAAGACCAAGCCATTTTCCCCGTCGCCACCATTTTCTCACTGCTGCAGCTGCGTGTTAGACGGCACCGCTGTTGCTGTGTGCGCTATACCTTGTTAATTTCAAGCCAATTTTCGCACAAATCTACAGATAGCTTGGGAGTAGGGAATAGTTGTGATTGCAGTCCTTTTAAGGACTAGGTTACAACATTTCCTACGACTTTTATCAGGCAGGTCTGTGCTCTTAAATAGATAGATTGTGGGAGTAAAGACTAATTGTAATTGCAGTCCTTTTCAGGACTAGGTTACATCAGGTCCTATCAGTTTTTGCCAGGCAGGTCTGTGCCAGTGCTGTGCAAGTTTTTTTCACAGCATTTGGCTGAATCTAGCAAAGCTAATCCTTTTTGGCCTATTGCAGAGTGTGTTAGTCAGTGGAGTGGCCTATCTGTGTTGCAAGATATACCACCTGTGTATAGAATACCAATTTTTTTACTGCACCTAGTGAAGTAAAATCTTTTGGGCATAGCATCATTCTATTAGTCCATCTATACTGACCTCCATCAGGTTGCAAATTGAATATAATTTTTTTCTGCATCTAGCTCTGAAAAAATATTTGGGCTTCTAGCAGTGTGTGGGACTTGTTCTATTAGTCCATCTATACTGACCTCCATCAGGTTGCAAACTGAATATAATTTGTTTCTGCATCTAGCTCTGAAAAAATATTTGGCCTTCTAGCAGTGTGTGGGACTTTCTCTATTAGTCCATCTATACTGACCTCCATCAGGTTGCAAATTAAAAATAATTTTTATCTGCATCTACCTCTGAAAAAATATTTGGGCTTCTAGCTGTGTGTGGGACTTGTTCTATTAGTCCATCTATACTGACCTCCATCAGGTTGCAAACTGAATATAATTTTTTTCTGCATCTAGCTCTGAAAAAATATTTGGCCTTCTAGCAGTGTGTGGGACTTTCTCTATTAGTCCATCTATACTGACCTCCATCAGGTTGCAAATTAAAAATAATTTTTATCTGCATCTACCTCTGAAAAAATATTTGGGCTTCTAGCTGTGTGTGGGACTTGTTCTATTAGTCCATCTATACTGACCTCCATCAGGTTGCAAACTGAATATAATTTTTTTCTGCATCTAGCTCTGAAAAAATATTTGGCCTTCTAGTAGTGTGTGGGACTTTCTCTATTAGTCCATCTATACTGACCTCCATCAGGTTGCAAATTAAAAATAATTTTTATCTGCATCTAGCTCTGAAAAAATATTTGGACTTCTAGCAGTGTGTGGGACTTTCTCTATTAGTCCATCTATACTGACCTCCATCAGGTTGCAAATTAAAAATAATTTTTATCTGCATCTACCTCTGAAAAAATATTTGGGCTTCTAGCTGTGTGTGGGACTTGTTCAATTAGTCCATCTATACTGACCTCCATCAGGTTGCAAACTGAATATAATTTTTTTCTGCATCTAGCTCTGAAAAAATATTTGGCCTTCTAGCAGTGTGTGGGACTTTCTCTATTAGTCCATCTATACTGACCTCCATCAGGTTGCAAATTAAAAATAATTTTTTTCTGCATTTACCTCTGAAAAAATATTGGGCTTCTAGCTGTGTGTGGGACTTGTTCTATTAATCCATCTATACAGACCTCCATCAGGTTGCAAACTGAATATAATTTTTTTCTGCATCTAGCTCTGAAAAAATATTTGGCCTTCTAGCAGTGTGTGGGACTTGTTCTATTAGTCCACCTATACTGATCTCCATCAGGTTGCAAATTCAAAATAATTTTTTGTCTGCATCTAGCTCTGAAAAAATATTTGGCCTTCTAGCAGTGTGTGGGACTTTCTCTATTAGTCCATCTATACTGACCTCCATCAGGTTGCAAACTGAATATATTTTTTTTCTGCATCTACCTCTGAAAAAATATTTGGGCTTCTAGCTGTGTGTGGGACTTGTTCTATTAGTCCATCTATACTGACCTCCATCAGGTTGCAAATCGAATATAATTTTTTTCTGCATCTAACCCAGCCAATAGTTTTGGCCTAATACCACAGTTTGGCCACTCAGCTCTGCTCGGTTCCCATCCATTGTTTTTTTGTGCAAACAACTCCAGAGTTGTGAATTAGTTAACCACCAAAATGAGTGGAAAAAGGCCTGCTGCTGGTGGAAAGGGGAATAGGCGTGTTGGGAAGGGGAAAAAAGGTTGTGTCCGTGGGGTAGGTGTTAAAGCAACAGTAACATCTGCAGAAGAAAGACCATCTTCCAGCTAAACTAAAATGTCTACTTCTTTTAGCGGACAATGTGATAAGATCCCTTTCTTACGGCCACGCCAATCGCTACAAATTCCAGATGAGGCACAAAAACAGCAGGTGCTTCAACCGATATCAAGTGCTCCTTTAAGTGGGCTCTCCTCCACATCAACTTCAACATCACAAATACTCCAGTCCTCAAAGGTGTCACCCCAATCGCACTTGCTTCCTCACAGCTCCCAAATCTCCAGCTGACCGTCTGAGTATGAGGTAGAACAGATGGTTGAGTCTGCAGAGCTGTTTACTCATACTAAAGCCTGGGAATCAGAGGTCGACTCCAGCGCTTCTGTGAATCCAGACGAGGAAATGATCTGCACTGATGTCCAGAATCTTTATGAGTCGGATCCAGGACCAGACGCAGAAGGTTCTGACCATAATGTAGACCCTCATTCCCAAACTGTAACTCCTGTTGGTGGAGACAATGAGGAAGACGATGATGAGACTCAAATACCTGATTGGAGCGACAACTTTAGTTTTTTGTCAGGGCAGGAACAGGTTGGCTCTGAGGACGACGGGTGTGATAACGCACAGGGTGATGATGATGAGGTTGGAGATCCCACTTACTGTCAACCCACAGTCAGCCAAGAGATGAGGTCAGCAGAGGAGGTGGAGGAAGATGCTAGTGACGACGAGGTCAGGTTGCGCCTTCCTGGACAGAGACGTAGTACTGGAAGCACGTCAACAACTGCATCCTCAAACACAACTCTGCCTCTCACCACAAGTCGTGGTGGCTCTTCAGGTCGCATGGGTGCTAAGCCTTGCATAGCCTGGGCATTTTTTCAGATCGATAAAGATGACCCAACTCGTGTTATCTGTAACATTTGTCAGCAAAAGCTAAGTAGAGGCCAAAAAATACATAGTTTGAGTACTTCATGCATGAACCGGCACATGGACATGAAGCATAAGTTGCAGTGGGAAGCTCAGTGTGCTACAATGCGGCCTAGCCGGCCGGGCCAACCACCGTCTGCCATATCTTGTGCATCCGCGGCCTCTTCATCCTCTGTGACTGGTGGGACAGCAGTCACACCTGTTTTGGGGCGCAGACCTGCCACCTCTTTACCCGCAACAGCCAGCGTGATTGGCAGGTCATCATTTTCTTTGGAGGTGGTAACACCAGCTGGTGTTGAGCGCTGTCCGACATCGATAGCACCACCTTTGGATCAAGGCAACCTAACATGTCCGCCTGCATCTTCCTCACAGACCGGCAGTTTGCCGGGGACACCCTTATCAACCCCGTCTAAGCACAATAGCCAGCCCTCGGTCCCTCAGATGTGGACAAGTAAAAGACCATTTCCTCCTAGCCATGAGAAAGCTAAGAGGTTGAATTTCACCATCTGCAAGCTCTTGGCTACAGAAATGCTGCCTTTCCGCCTGGTGGACACAGAGGATTTTCGAGACCTTATGTCCGTCGCAGTGCCCCAGTACCAGATGCCCAGTCGGCACTACTTCTCAAAGAAAGGTGTGCCTGCGCTCCAGCAGCATGTCGCACACAACATCACCGCTTCTTTGAGAAACTCTGTGTGTGACAGGGTGCATTTCACCACAGACACTTGGACGAGTAGGCATGGACAGGGGCGTTACATGTCGCTGACTGGGCACTGGGTAACTATGGTGACAGCAGGACAAGGGGCTGCTGTCCAAGTCTTGCCGTCCCCACGAGTTGTGCGTCAATCCTCTTTATGTCAAAGTTCCTCCACTGCTTCTGCCTCCTCAACCTCCTCTCGGTCTTCTACCTGCACCCAAAGCCTGTCTGGTCATGCCACAAGCTTTCTAACTGCGCAGAAGGGATCCTGCACACCTCCTTACTATGCTGGCAGTAGGGCTCAACGTCATCAGGCGGTTTTTACTTTGAAATGTCTGGGAAATGTGAGTCACACAGCTGAGGAGTTGTGGTCAGCTCTGGAGAACCAATTTCATGAATGGTTGTCTCCACTGGACCTGAAACCAGGGAAGGCCGTGTGCGACAATGCTGCAAACCTGGGTGCGGCCCTTCGCCGGGGCAATGTCACACACGTGCCTTGTATGGCTCACGTGTTGAACCTGGTTGTCCAGCAATTTTTAGCCCACTATCCCGGACTAGATGGCCTTCTGCAGAGGGCACGGTCGCTGTGTGCTCACTTCCGCCGTTCGCATCCCGCAGCTCAGCGACTTACATCTCTACAGAAGTCGTTGGGCCTGCCACTTCACCGGCTAAAATGCGATGTGCCTACCCGGTGGAATTCAACTCTGCACATGTTGCAGCGACTGTGGCAGCACCGACAAGCCCTGGTGCAATACGTTCTGACGTATAGCCTGGGCCAACGAGATCCAGAGCTGGGGCAAATCACGCTGGAGGAGTGGTCTCAGATCAGGGACCTATGCACCCTTCTGCACAGTTTTGAAATGGCGACGAAGATGTTTAGTGCTGACGATGCCATTATCAGCATGACTATTCCGGTGATTTACATGCTGGAGCACATGTTAAACAGAATTCGGAGTCAGGTGGTGGCACAAGAGGAGGTGGAGGAAGTAGAGGAGGAGGAGTTGTATGCGGAAGGGCTAACATCTGCAAGGTCCAGACGGTCGGCAGCACCAAGGCGGCAGGCATGTGAGGGTGGGGGAGATGGTTTTACCGGGGCGCATGGTAGCAGCCAAACTAGTGAGGAAGGTGCAGGAGCCCAGGAAGAAGTGGAGGACGAACGGATGGAAGACTCATCAGATGAGGGAGACCTTGATCACATTTCTGTTGTGCGAGGTTGGGGGGAGAGGACAGAGGAAGGAAGCATGATTGTTACCTCGCCACCAACACAACAGGGACTTGGTGCTCCTGGATGCGCAACACACATGAGTGCCTTCTTGCTGCACTACCTGCAACATGACCCTCGAATTGTGAGAATTAGAAATAATCCTGACTACTGGGTTGCCACACTGTTAGATCCCCGGTACAAAAGTAAATTTGCCGAAATTATTCCTGCCATAGAAAGGGATGCACGCATGCAGGAGTATCAGCAGAGACTGTTGCAGAATCTTACATGTGCTTTTCCACAAAACACCAGTGGTGCACGTAGTGAATCTCACAGTTCCAACTTGCCAACCGTGGGACCGTCAAGTGTTCAGCACTCAAACCGTAACAGAACCACAGTATCTGCTGGTAACATCAATTTTGCGGAATCATTTCACCACTTTTTTAGCCCATCCTTTGCAAGGCCACAGGAGACAAGAAGTCTGACACATAGTCAACGCCTAGAGATGATGGTACAGGAGTATCTCCAAGTAAACATTGAAGCCATGACTGTGTCACTGGACCCTTACTCTTTTTGGGCTTCCAATCTGGATAAATGGCCGGAGCTAGCCACTTACGCCTTGGAGATCTTGTCATGCCCCGCAGCCAGCGTTCTGTCTGAATGTGTGTTCAGCGCTGCTGGTGGTGTGCTGACAGATAAGCGCACGCGGCTCTCCACTGATAATGTAGACAGACTCACGTTCATAAACATGAACAAATCATGGATCCGAAACGACTTTTCTACCACTGTGTCATCCTGGGGAGAGTAAAAGCTTGATGATTGGCTAAAATGACCCTACCAACCGTTTTAAGCTTTCAAATTACTAATCATGTTTATCTGTATCTTGGCTGGAAAATAATTTGGGCTTTGTAGCAGTGTGCAGCACTGATTCTATTAGGCCATCTATACTAAGCTCCACCAGATTTAAAATTAATAATAATTTTTAGCTGCATCTAGCCCGGAAAATAATTTTGGGGCTCCGAGATGCGCAAGACACATAAGTGCCTTCTTGCTGCACTACCTGCAACATGCCCCTCATATTGTCAGAATTCGAAGTAATCATGACTACTGGGTTGCCACACTCTTAGATCCCCCAAACTTTTCGATCAACCTTTTCATTTTAATAAAGACCAAAAAAATTGTCATTTTTGAAATTATAAGCATTAGCAGGTTATTAGAAACTGAAATCAAACAGTTTTCAACTCAAAACTTTATTCTAGGTGATGTTACATTTTCACATAGGACCCCTTGTTCGAAAGGAGCTTCTGAACTCTCTCGTCCATTGAATTTGTCAGGTTTTGGATGGTTTCTGCTTCAATTGTTTTGCATGAGGACAGAATACCCTCCCAGAGCTGTTGCTTAGATGTGAACTGCCTCCCGCCATCATAGACACTCCTTTTAATGATGCTCCAAAGGTTCTGAATGGGGTAGAGGTCAGGGGAGCATGGGGGTCACACCATAAGTTTGTCCCCTTTTATGCCCATATCAGCCAGAGATGCAGATGTTTTATGTGCAGCATGAGATGGTGCATTATCATGCAGAAAAATGATCTTGCTGTGAAATACACGGTTCTTCTTCTTGAACCATGGCAGGAAGTGCTGTTTGAGAAAATCCACATACATTATGGAGTTCATCTTTAGCGCCTTCAGGGATCCTAAAGGGGCCAACAATCTCTCTCCCCATGATTCCAGCCCAAAACATTACTCCACCTCCTCCTTGTTGGCGCTGTAGCCGTGTTTGCGTGGGGTGTCCATCAACCAGCCATCCTCCACTCCATCCATCTGGACCATCGAGCGCTGCACGGCACTCATCCGTGAACAAAACAGTTTTGAAATCAGTCATGTAATGTTTAGCCCACTGGAGCCGTTTCTGCTTGTGTGAAGTGGATAGAGGAGGTCGACAGGATGGCGTATGCACAGCTGCAAACCTCTGAAGGACCCCGCATCTTGTTGTTCGGGGGACGTTGGAGGCACCAGCAGCTTCAAAAACTTGTCTGCTGCTATGACAAGGCTTTTTTGCCGCTGCTCTTTTACCTGACGTAATTGCCTGTAGGAAAGAGTCCTCAATTTGCCCTTATTAGCACGCACACGTGTGTACTGTGAATCAGCTACATACTTCTTGATTGCCAAGACACTTCATCCTGATCATCGCACAATGTTGATTGTAGTCATGCCTTGATCTAAACACTCCACAATTTGTTGCTTCTCAGCAGCCGACACATCCTTTTTCTTTCCCATTTTGGCAGAAAATGTAGGCTGCTTAATAATGTGAGACAGCCTTCTTAAGTAGTCTTGCCTTTCATTGGACACACCTGCCAAACTAATTAGCACAGGTGTCTGCAATTGCTTACAGTGATATAAAGAGCCCTGACACACATCACCATCAATGAGTTTAACTGACAAACAAATTCTTCCCTTATCACTCCTAAACACTTTTTGCATAATAATTTGGAACACAGTGTACATGTGCTTTTCCACAAAACACCAGTGGTTCACGTAGTGAATCTTACAGTTCTAACTTGCCAACCGTGGTCTGTATGGAGTTGTTCAATAAAGGGCCCAATATTAAGATAACATAGATGGGAGAGGTCTCTATGAATAGGAATTCCTAAGTATTTGATACCCTGTGAGGGCCAGGCAAAGGGAAAGTTGGACTGGATGGAATCCTATATGGATTTGGGGAGGGAGACATCGAGGGCCTCAGACTTCGCTGCATTGATTTTAAAATTTGACCATGTAACAAAGTGATCTATTTCAGCCATAACAGCATGGATGGATATATGTGATTGAGTGATATATACTAGGACATCATCAGCAAATAGAGAGCACTTGTACTCGGTGCCTCCCACCTCAATCCACCTAATATTGGGGTTATGGCGAATTGATGAGAGCAGGTGCTCCGTCACTAGGATGTATAAGAGAGGGGACAGAGGACATCCCTGCCTTGTCCCATTGGTGATTGTGAAAGGTGATGAAAATGTTCTGATGCACCCCCTGGGCCTTGGGACACCCGGAGCCGGACCTTTTTGGTGGATGCTGGTGGTTGTAGTCTTCGTGGCGGCGACCCGGTTCCGTGGCTCAGGGTGGTCAAACCAGTGGCGGAACTATTTATGTGGTTTTGATGTTTAAATGTCCGACTACGCCACCCGTGGATTGCGGTCAGAGTGACCCGCCGCTCCAGGGCAGACCGCTGAGGCTGGTGTTGTGGGTGCAGCAGAGCGTAGCATAACTCCCCACGGGAGGAGTATAGCCTCAGGGCAGTGTATGCGGAGGATGGGGGTGATGGTGCAGGGCAGCAGCAGTAACGACACGGAGTCAGTGATGCAGTCCAGGGCCTTTACTCACAGTTCTTATTATCCAGACCACGTCTGCAGGTAACGGCTGCCCACGTCGTACTGTGCTCACCAGGTGAGGGGCTCAGACAACTCCCAGATAACTTTGGAGCACTTCACAGGACCCCCTTTGTGTGTCCTTTGTCTGGCCTTTCTTACCAACCCTTCTGTCCGGCTGCCTCGGGCCTCCTCTTGGTAAACTTGGCGCCAGTTTCCCTGACCCTATGTGGTGCCTTCCTAGCGGGTGTAGCGAGGGGCTGCGCCACATAAAATGTCACAGCCTCCGGTTTCTAGCTGAGGGTCGTTTCCTGCCTCCGCTAGTTTCGGGGACCGGTCTCCCCCTTTGGCCTGACCCCTCCACGCAGGTGGATTCGGGCGTGCGGTGGCGACTCGCCCGTCCGCACCCCTGGGATCCCTTCGTTCCTCGTTCCTGGAGCCTTCTCCGCTCCTCTTCCTTCCTTCTCCCTCTTCCAGGCCTGGGCCTCTGTTACTAGGCCCGCCTCCGGAGCAGAGCTCATGCAGAGCCCCTGCTCCCTGCCACTTCTGCTCAGACTTCTCTGCACTGAACTAAGATGGTGCCCACCTTTTATACTCCCTTCTCAATGCACCCAGGAACTGCTTCCTCCCTGCTCCTGCACTACAGGGTTCCCCTTCCTCAGTGTTCCCTCCCCCCACTCCAGCCAGGGACAGGGACTGTCGTGCCCATCTCAGGGGCATATTGGTCGCCCTGCCCCACGGCAATGTGGTGTAATGCATGCAGGTGTCGGGTCCTGATCCACACTCCATCCTTACCTGAGAGTGAGATATCACACCTCTGGGTGAGGTGCAATACCTCTGTAGCAACCGAGCCCTCAGGGTGCTACAGTTCCATTCATCTTCAGCCTAGGTGACGTATTGCGATACAGGGCCGTGATTTTGGCTATAAAAGGGTCCCCTAGACCCCTACCCCAAGCTTTTTAAGAGAATCATATATGGCGTGCCAGGAGACTCTATGGAATGCTTTCTCAGCATCCAATGAGAGTATCTAATTACAAATTTTTAACTGCATCTAGCCCAGGAAATACTTTGTGCCTAGTAGCAGTGTCTGCTAGTCAGCGGATTATCCCGGCTGTTAAGCAAGCTACACCACCTGTAGTTTGGACACTTAATTTTTTCAAAGGAAATGCTTTGGGACCACGGGATACTCAGTGAAGAGCATCAGGAGGCACCCCAAGGCATAGGGGCTGGGACTGGCAGTAGGATGCCTTGCAGTGGACAGCCGAGCTCGATCCTTATAAAAGCTTTTTAACTGCAGCAGCTTTAGTGGACGCTACTGGAGCTGGAATTACGCGGCTGCTGGCATGAGACTTGCCCTCCAATAGATCCTTGTAAATGGATTTAAAGTGTATTCATTCAAATTAGAGAGACAATTTAAATTAAAAAGCTTAGAGCTGCCTCCACCACAGGGGGGCTCGCTCGACCCACCAGCGGACAGGCACCAGTATTGGGAGAGGGGGACTGGCCGTCAGGGTTCACCGCGGCTCTGGCACAAACCCGGCGACACGGAGGTGGCACGGGCAGGAGCGGACTGAACGTGTCGGCTTCTCACTTTTTGGATTTCAGAAGGGCATGACATGCCTATATCTGTGTCTCCCCCTCCTTTTACTCCTCCACCTCTTTTCTTTTCGCATGACTATATGTACTTGTCACTTTTCCATGTGTTAGTTGTGTCTTCTGAGCAGTTTGTCAGCTTTTGGACACCTTTGAAGGTGTTTTCTATGTGTTTCTATGTGTTTTTGTTTGCCTGCCATTGGTTTTAACGGTGTTCGAAGGTGTTCGACGAACACACGGGTGTTCGACGAACCGAACCGAACTCGAACACTACGGGGGTGGCTCAACACTAGTCCTGAACGGTTCTGGGAGCTTTGGCATTGGCAATACCCATAGTCACTCTAATAGCCTTGACCAATCTTTCAGTATTGTCCACCGAAAAACAAGGCCTACCCCCCTCCATCATCATCCGAACACTCTGATGAAGAGAGGTCAGAGGGGGAAGGATATTCTCTCGTGAAACGGGACTCTACTGATTCCTCTGAGTCCGAGGAAACCTGTTTCTGTTTCCTCCTCTTACGAGATGTCAAGTTCTTTAAGGAATCCCTTACCTCCGTCTGGATTAAGGTTTTTAAATCCAAAGAAAAACTAGGGGACTCCTCTGCTGGATAGTTCTCTGGATGCAACCAGAGCAAAGGTTCTTAGCGTAGGAGCTGGGAAGGCTAAATTTACATAATGCACACTCTTTATTCTTATTCTTGGAACTACTCTTTTTTGGTTCCTAACAACCAGAAAGAAATGAAAGGAGAGAAAAGAGAAAAAACAGAAGAGCACATTACTAAGGTGAACTTTCACAAAGATCACTCACCACACTGCCGTTCAGACTAGGGTACCGGAGGCGGTGGTTGCTGTTCACATGAACACTCCCATCTGGCGGAGGTGGATTCACGAGATTTCTTCTGACCGGTTCCGCCGTTACTCGTACGACCCCCACTGGTGTGGCTCTGATGATGGGAAGACTCCCGTTGCGCTTGTGGCTGCAGCTGTTCCTCCTGCGGCGGTGACAGCTGCTGCCCAGGTGACTGCGGCTCCTCACTCATGATGACGGGGATGCAGACACCCCCATCTTGACTGCTTCCCATCCTTTTAAAGCATAAGGGGGCTCCACCTCCTTTGGGCCCCTCCCCTTCCGGCAGCAGTGTGCTCTCTCTTTTGGTCATTTAATTTTATTATATATATGGAATGAATTTCAGGAATGACTTCTTGTATACACAGTACATTCCAAAAGTTTGGACACACCTTCACATTTAAAGATTTTTCTGTATTTTCATGACTACCTCTTGAAGCTCATCAAGAGAATGCCAAGAGTGTGCAAAGCAGTCATAAAAGCAAAAGGTGGCTACTTTGAAGAACCTAGAATATAAGACATATTTTCAGTTGTTTCACACTTTTTTGTTAAGTATATAATTCCACATGTGTTAATTCATAGTTTTGATGCCTTCAGTGTGAATGTACAATTTTCATAGTCATGAAAATACAGAAAAATCTTTAAATAAAGGTGTGTCCAAACTTTTGGTCTGTACTGATAAATATATATATATATATATATTTATTTAATTTTTTCACATGCCAGCTGGGGCGCTACGCCGCAGGATCCATCCTGCGCGTGCGCAGACCCAACGGCTCCCGGCGCACTTGCAAACGGGGATGTCCCTGAAAATCGCACCCCGCAAAAGCGCAGACCCGGGCTTCCGATGCACTCGTGCTAGGGCGCGACACGACCCCGCGCGTGCGCAGCCCGGACTTCCAGCGCGCTACGTCACTGGGCGTGATGCAACCCTGCACTTGCGCAGCCCGGAAGGCCTGCCTGCCGGCGCGCCCAGCCGCGGCCACTGTGTGTGCGCAGAACCGGCCGCAGGACCCAGCGCACGCGGGAGAGGACCCCGGAAGGCGCCCCCCGTACGCAGACCCAGGTACCAGCAAGATGGGGCTGGAAACAGAGGACCCATCTGCTGCTTCTTCACGGCCTCCAGGCCGCATCGATCACGGGATCCACTTTCAGATCCCACGAACAGGTAGGCGAGGCACAAGCTAGAGAGGCTCCCATCAAGAACAGGAACCAAAAACTGATGCGGAAGAGAGGTACCGCCTTTTTATTCAGTAGGTTCCTGTCCTTGGTGAGCGGATACCCTCTCAGGTGGTGCTGTCATGGGAGAAGGGGAAAAAACAAGTTTCCACTAAGATCCATCATCTGTAGTGTTGAGCGAACATGCTCGACACTGCTCGGTACTCGCCCGAGCATCACGCTACTCGGGATGTTCGGCGAGCACCGAGCATTTCCGGGTTACTCGGGCGGGAGCTCGCGTCTCCGCCCTGCATGTTTGGCGCTCTTTACAGAGCCAATGAACATGCAGGGATTGCCAGCCAGTCACTGTAATGCCGCAGCCATGTTGTTTGTGGGCATTACAGTGATTGGCTGGCCGCACAGCGTCACCTCGAGTATTTAAAACCGGGCGCCGCCATCTTGGACACAGTCGCTCCGGATCAGACAGTGTAGGGACAGCGCTGCTGATTTAGGGAGAGATATATCCTGCAAAATAGTTAGTGTAGGGTCTGTAAAGGCTGCCAGATCAAACAAACAGTCCTTCTCAGGACTAATATCCATCCCAGGTATATCAGGCAGGCAGGCAGGCAGGCTGTATAGGAGACGCAGTGGTTATACCAGCAAACGCTGCATTACAGTCCTGTGTGCTGCTCCTGTTGCTGAAATTGCTGGACTTAGCTGCAGGTCCCGGGGGCCAGGAAAAATCCTTTTTATTTTTTTTTTATCTAAATCCTTTTTTTTTTTTCCTCCTTCACAATGTACAAATACCCATCTTATTAACCTTTTGGTGCCCCCCCCCCCAAAAAAAAAGTGTGCCTCTGATTTTTCAGACACAAATATATCTGTTGAAAATAGTCTGGTGTAGGCCAGAGAAATAGAAGCGTGGTTTTGCAGTTCTATGGGCCATTTGTATCTAAAAAAAACAATTTCAGTGTGTCGCTCACTGTTCAGCCGCAAATATATATATATTTTAAAAAGCCTGGTATACACCAGTAAATTATTACTGTGGTTTTGATGTTCCACGGTAAAACATCTCTATTATCCTGTTTTTGCCATTTTTTGCTGTATAAAAATAATAATAGTGTCTCCCTGATTTTTCAGACACAAATATATCTGTTGAAAATAGTCTGGTGTAGGCCAGAGAGACAGAAGTGTGCTTTTGTCGTTCCACGGTAAAAAAATCTCTATTATCCTGCTTTTTGCATTTTTTGCTGTAAAAAAAAAAAAAGAAAAAAAAAAATAGTGTCTCCCTGATTTTTCAGACACAAATATATTTGTTGAAAATAGTCTGGTGTAGGCCCGAGAAATACAAGTGTGGTTTTGCAGTTCCACAGTACAAACCTCTGTATTATCCACTTTTGGGCCATTTGTATCTAAAAAAAACAAACAGTTTGAGTGTGTCGCTCACTATTCAGCCGCAAATATATATATATTTTAAAAAGCCTGGTATACACCAGTAAATTATAACTGTGGTTTTCCTCTTCCACGGTTCTAATCTACTCTTTATTACCCTTTTTGCATTGATAGTGCAAGTGTAAGCTATTTTACTTCATTTACAATGGGCAAGGCGCGTGGCAAGGGACGTGGAAGTGGACGTTCTGGTGATGGTTCGTGCAGAGGACGGGGCCGTGGCCAAGGTGAAAATGTGCCACAACCAACAGCCACATCTTCTCGCTCCCACTTCTTGATCGAATTACTAGGGAAGCACAGAACAACACCAGTATTGAGAACTGATCAGTGTGAAGAGGTTATTAACTGGATAGCAGACAATACTTCCAGTTACCTGGGCACCACCACCTCCGGTCTGTCTTCCACACGGTCAACTCTTAGTAGCCGTGAGTCTCGACCGCATACTCCTCCTCACCCTGATGCTCCTTCCTCCCACCATGCCGAGTGTCGTCAGACAGCAAGTGATCCCACACTTGGACACTCTGAAGAGCTGTTCACTGGTCCATTTCCATATTTGGGCCCCTCGCCTGATATGCTTGAAGTGGTGGAAGAGGAGATCCCATGTTGCGATGCCCAAATATTTGAACAGCCACGGCCACAGGAAGTCAAAGCTGGCAATCTGTCACAAGAGGTGGACGATGACGAGACACAATTGCCAGGAAGTGAGGAGGAGGATCGTGGTGCGCAAGTGGAAGAGGTGGTGGATGATCTAGTAACTGACCCAACGTGGAAGGAGGACATGCAGAGTGAGGCCAGCAGCACACAGGGGGAGGGAGGCAGAGTACCCCAACAGGCAGGAAGAAGCAGTGTGGTGGCCGCAGACAGAAGGCAGGCAACCGTTCCCCGTAACACCAACACGAGGGACGTTGCCAGTACAAGCGGTAGGTCTTCCAGAGTCTGGAATTTTTTTAAAGACTCTGCTGATAACCCCAAAAAGGCCATATGTTCCACCTGTCATGCCAGCATCAGCAGGGGTGACAAAACTACCAGCCAGACCACCACCAGCATGATCAGGCACATGGCAGCAAAGCACCCGACTTTGTGGGGCGAAACCCAGGGTCCACGACCAGTGTCAGCGGGTGTCACCACTGCTTCTTCCACTGTTGTGCGTGCAATAGAACTCCCTGTTGTGTGTGCAAGGCAATCCCCTGTCCATACTGCATGTAAAGATGCCCCCTCCTCTCAGTCTTCACTTGTTATGACAGTTTCTCAAGAAACAGCATCAACGTCCAAGTCCACGTCCCACCGCAGCGTTCAATTGTCCATATCCCAGACCTTTGAACGAAAGCGGAAATTTGCAGCTAACGTCCCACAGGCCACAGTCCTAAATTCGCACATTTCACGACTGCTTCCATTGGAAATGCTGCCTTTTAGGCTGGTGGAGACGGAATCCTTCCGCAATCTTATGGCGGTGGCCGTCCCTCGGTACTCGGTCCCCAGCCGACACTATTTTGCCCGGTGTGCCATCCCCGCACTACACAAGCACGTGTCCCAAAGCATCTGCCGTGCCCTCAACAACGCAGTTACTGGGAGAGTCCACCTGACAACGGACACGTGGACAAGTGCTTGTGGCCAGGGACGGTACATCTCTCTGACGGCACACTGGGTAAACATAGTGGAAGCCGGGACCCAGTCGGACCTTGGGACGGAACACATCCTCCCCACACCAAGGATTGCGGGCCCTATGTCAGTCAGAGTTGCCCCCACAGTGTACAGCTCCTGCGCATCCTCCTCCTCCACCTCATGTTCAGCCTCCATCTCAGATATCACCACATCAGTTACAAGCTGGAAGCATTGCAGTACTGCCTCCGCCAAGCGGCAACAGGCTGTGCTGAAACTCATAAGCTTAGGTGATAAACCTCAAACTGCTTGTGAGTTGTGGACAACTGTGAAAGAGCAGGCAGATCTGTGGCTGAGACCGCTGAACCTACATCCCGGCATGGTCGTGTGTGACAATGGCCGTAACCTGGTGGCGGCTCTGAGGCGAGGTGAGATCACACACATACCATGCCTGGCTCATGTGCTTAACCTCGTGGTTCAGCGGTTTCTTAAATCGTACCCCGAGTTGCCAGATCTGCTCGTGAAAGTACGCCACCTGTCAGCTCATTTTCGCAAGTCGGCTACAGCTTCCGCCGCCCTTGCTGTGTTGCAGCAGCGTTTGTAGCTTCCGGCACACCGACTCGTGTGTGATGTCCCCACACGTTGTAACTCTACCCTCCACATGTTGCAAAGGATTTGTGAGCAGAAGAGAGCAGTTGTGGAGTACCAGCTGCAACAAGGCCGTCGATATTCAGGTCAGACTCCACACATAAGACCTCAGGAGTGGACCTGGATGTCTGACATATGTACCATCCTGACAAACTCTGAGGAGGCCACCAAGATGGTGAGTGGCGATGACGCCATCAATAGTGTCAGCATCCCACTTGTCTGTCTTTTGCAACGCTCTCTGCAGAGAATTAAAGAGGAGGCATTGCAGCCAGAGTATGATGAGATGGATCAAGAAGCCGTAGCGGGCGATTACACAGAGCCCAGCCTCATCTCATCCCAACGTGCATTGGGGGACAATGAGGGAGAAGAGGAGGAGGAGGAGGAAGAACAGGAGCTTCTATCATGCGTTGTAGATGGTAGTACCTGTACAAGTGTCATACCGTCGGTTCAGCGTGGGTGGCCTGAGGACAGGGGGGAGGAGGAAGAGGAGGAGGAGAGCATGGTCAGTCGTCATCTTGGTGAGGACACAGAAATCTTGCCCGTTACCAGTCTGGCACGCATGGCTGACTTTATGTTACGCTGCCTTAACAGTGACCCTCGCGTTGTCAAAATGTTGGGTGACAGTCATTACTGGTTGGTGACACTTGAAGACCCCCGCTACAAGGAGAAGTTTCACTCTCTTATTCCTGAGGTGGAGAGATCTACAAAAATGGGGCAATACCAGAAGGCCCTTGCTGCAGAACTCTTAAAAAAATTCCCATCTGAACACGCTAGCGGCAGAGGTCACAGTTCGTTGCCCAACCAAGGCGTACAGGAGAGAGAGAGATGCAACTCCAAACCAGCAGAGGCAGGGGAACACTGTCAACGTTCTGGGACAGTTTTCTGACACCCGCCCAGCTTACAGGCCCTGAGGCGCGGGGTACTCTCACAAGGAGTGGAAAGTTTCAAAAGATGGTGAGGGAGTACCTTGCCGATCGTACCAGCGTCCTCCGTGATTCCTCTGTGCCTTTTAATTATTGGGTATCCAAGCTGGACACTTGGCATGAACTCGCTCTGTACGCCTTGGACGTCCTGGCCAGCCCTGCCGCTAGCGTGCTATCGGAGCGTGTTTTTAGTGCCGCTGGGGGAATTATAACTGATAAGCGCACTCGCCTGTCAACTTACAATGCTGACAAGCTGACCCTTATCAAAATGAACAAGGGCTGGATTGGGCCAGACTTCTCATCACCACCAAATGACAGCAGAGTAACAAAGTCAAATCCACTGTGTTATTTCGGGAGGTGTATTCACATGCACCGCTTCACACCCACACATGGGTATACGCTTCCTCGTTTCGGCTGTTTTTTGCTCTTCCCCTTATCCTCAGCCTCCACGACCACTATACCACCAGGGTGACCGTGGTCCATGTTGCCAGCATTGCAAGTTCCTCTGTCCTAATTTTTGGCAGCTTTTGCTTGGAAGGCATAGGCAAAGACTATGGGAGACCCACTCTCCAATAATGGGAATAATGTTTTTAATATGCTGTACTGCATGGCTCTTGTAAGGGGCATTGAAACCATCTTGTTAAGCTACTGTGACCTCCACGTCTCTTTCACGGGGCATTGATATTGTCTTTTTATTCCACTGTAACCTCCACCACTCTTCCAAGGGGCATTAAAACTGTCTTGTTAAACCACTCTGAACTCCACGTCTCTTCCAAGGGGCATTAAAACCATCTTGTTAAGCTACTGTGACCTCCACATCTCTTCCAAGGGGCATTAAAACCATCTTGTTAAACCACTCTGAACTCCACGTCTCTTCTAAGGGGCATTAAAACAGTCTTGTTAAACCACTCTGAACTCCACAGCTCTTCCAAGGGGCATTGACATGTTGTCTTTAATTACCTCTAACCTCCACGACTCTTGCAACGGGCATTGCATTTCCTCCTAATTTTTGTCAGCTTTTGCTTTTCAATGCATAGGCGAACACTAAGGGAGACCCACTCCCCAATAATGGGTAGAAGGTTTTTAATACGCTGTAATCCATGTCTGTTTTAAGGGGCATTGCAGTGCCTAATAATTTTTGGAAAGCCTTCCATTCCCTGCTTAGGCCAACAGTGTACAGGAGACCCAGTTGCTATAAATGGAAAAAACGGTTTAGTTAAGGCCCTCTGACCTCCATGTCACTTCCAAGGGGCATTGGAGTGCCTCGAAATTTTTGGTAGGCATTGCATTCACTGTATGCCTTATAACTGTGTAGCTGAACCGCTCCTTTTGGTACGGAAACATATCCTACAAGACATGTGTGGTTGGCTGGCCTGATATTGATGTGAATGGTCCCTGTTCCTCCTGCTCTTTCTCCTTTGCCACCACCTCATCCATCATTCATCACCTGAAGCTTTGTTTTAACGGGAGTCATAGAACTGGGATAGTAACAGGAAAACATCCAGCAATCCTCGAAGGAGGCAGAATATGCGCCAAAACGCTGACCACCTCAGGCCTAGCTGCTACTACATACATGCGCTTGCAGTCCAAGGAACAGAAAGCTAAGGAGGTGGATGGCCTCATGATCATGAATAATTTACTCGTTTTGTAGGAGGCCGACCACTGCTGCTGTCTACCTTCTGAACTTTGTGTTGAAGCCTGATTGACCCAGGACCCGCAATCCTCTGTCTGGAGGACGTGTTGCATCCCAGTGTCCAACTGTGTCCCGGCTTCCACAATATTAACCCAGCGTGAAGGCGTCAGTGAGATGGACCATTCCTGGCCACATTCACTTGTCCACGTGTTTGTGGTTAGGCTGTCCTTCCCACTAAATGCACTGGGGAGGGCACAGGTAATGTTTTGGTATGCGCGCTTGTGTATAAGGCGCACCGGGACAAATAGGGGCGGCTGGGGACCGTTTATGGACACCCGGCCACCCCCACGCGGCTGGGGACTGTGTGTGGGCACCCGGCCGCGGGACGGCTGGGGACTGAGTATGGACACCCGGCCGCCCCCTGGCGGCTGGGGACCAAGCGTGGACACCCGGCTGCCGGGCGGCTGGGGACTGAGTATGAATACCAGGCTACCGACGCAGCCATGACGTGGTGGCCAGATTCCACCTCCACATGCCTAAAAGGCCCAATTTCAAGTGCAAGCAAGCTAGCAGTATGGTATTGCAGCCTGCGGGTGGGTGGGTGGCAGGCTGCATACTTGTGCTTGTATTGCAAGTTATGGGGGAGGTACAATTGAACACTGCCCTGGGACAAGGACTTGCACGGGGATAGTAGCAAGTCTGCATCTTCTGATGCGGCAAGGATCACTTCTGATGGGCACACTTTTAGGCAGTGACCTGGGTGTCAGAGATGCTTCCAGGGGTCTTCCCCATGCTGTTCCCATGTCTTTTTAGCACTGTATGCATCTGTCACACAGCACATGGCCAGATAAGGTTGTAAAATGTTAAAATGACATTTCCCGGTGAATGCATTTGTCACGGTTGAAAGCAATACAAACGTGCAAAAACGTATAAAAAATGCTACTTGTGAACATAGCCCAAGGTGTGGAGGAGTATTTTTGGTTTTGGTTATTTATTTTACCTTATACACAAGTCTTTACCCTGGAAAGGATGTTCCTTAACCCCTTTCCGACCTGGTTAGTAATAGTACGCACCAGGTCGGGAAGGCCGGTTCAGCGGGGGCTCCGGCGGTGAGCCCGCACTGAAGCGAGCACATGTCAGCTGATTATTGGAATCGCAATCCACCCGCGGCTGTTAATATGTTAAATCTCTGACAGTGGCATTTAACTCGCGCTTCCGGGAGTCCTAAGCCCCGCCCATCAGTGACCCCGTCAAGTGATCGCGGGTCACCAATGGGTGGGCATGACAACTCAGGGTCTGCAGCAGATGCCTGTGGTTGTCATGTCTCAATTGCTATGAGCGCCACCTAGTGGTCAGCGCTCATAGCAAGTGAGCATTTCTCCTGCATACAAGCGATCTGCTCATCGCTTGTATGCAGTAGAAGCAATCAGACAACTGCTGCTTCTAGTCTCCTCTGGAGACTATAGAAGCAAGCAGAAAGTGTAAAAAAAAGTTTTTAAAAAAATAAAAAATATATAAAAGTTTAAGTCACCCCCCTTTCGCCCCATTCAAAATAAAATATATAAAAAAAAACAACACATACACATATTTGGTATCGCCGCGTTCAGAATCGCCCGATCTATCAATATAAAAGAAGAATTAATACAATCAGTAAACGGCGTAACGAGAAAAAAAATTTAAACGTCAGAATTAAGTTTTTTTGGTCGCTACAACTTTGCAATAAAATGCAATAACGGGCAATCAAAACATCGGATCTACCCCAAAATGGTATCAATAAAATCGTCAGCCCGGCGCGCAAAAAATAAGCCCTCACCTGGCCCCAGATTCCGAAAAATGGAGAAGCTAAGGGTCTCGGAAAATGGCGTCATTTTTTTTTGTTTTTTTAGCAAGCTTTGGATTTTTTTTTCACCACTTAAATAAAAAAGAACCTATACATGTTTGGTGTCTATGAACTCGTAACGACCTGGAAAATAATGATGGCAGGTCAGTTTTAGCAATCTGTGAACGTGGTAAAAAAAGGACCCAAAAAACAACTGTGGAATTGCATTTTTTTTTGCAGTTTCACTGCACTTGGAATTTTTTTCCCATTTTCCAGCACACGATATGGTAAAACCAGTGATAGTGTTTAAAAGTACAACTCGTCCCGCAAAAAATAAGCCCTCACATGGCCATATTGAACGAAAATTAAAAAAGTTCTGGCTCTGGGAAGAAGGGGAGCAAAAAAGGAAAACACAAAAAGAGAAAGACCCATGGTCGTTAAGGGGTTAACATATTTCACAGGAAAGCACTTTCACTTTCGTTTTTGAACGTTTTATTGTGAGCCTGTAAAAGTGGCTTAATACCTCTGACCACGTTGTTGACAGCAGTGACCTTGTGGTCAGAAATGCTTCCAGGGGCGATCCCCATGCTGTCCCCATGTCATTTGAGCACTGTTAATATAGTTTTGGGCACTTTCTAGGCTTTCTACAGACTGCCGGGGGAGCCGCCGCAAAAATGTTCGGGTCTCCCATAGACTAACATTGGGCTCGTTGCTCGGGTCGAGCACCCGAGTATCACAGTGAGCTCGTCCCGAGCTTCGAGCACCCGAGCATTTTAGTGCTCGCTCAACACTAGTCATCTGTCAATGAAAATGTAGGGGGATTTCACATTACTGATAGCACAAAGACTCTGGAAAACCGTTATGGCTCCCTTACAAAAAAGAAATCCAGCAAAATCTGTGCTCACAAATCTATATTCCACCCTCCCTTCTGAGCCCCACAGTGTGTCTAAACCACATTTAGCATTCACATGCTTGGCATTTCTGTAGCGATGAGAGCCCGCTTAATTTATGGGATGCATGTCTCCAGAAGCACGAACTGGGCATAATATATGAGCACTACAATGTACTGGGTACTGCAATGGCAGATTTGCGATTTTCACTCAGCAACATCCATTGCTGCTTGTTTCTGGAGAAAACTCATGGAGTCACAATTGTCATTACACCTATAGATAAATTCCTAGAGGAGTGTAACTTCGTAAGTGTGGTCACCTGAGGGGAGATTCTGCTCTTATGGCACTTAGGGAATCTGTATATGGAGTCTGCAAACTATTCTACGATAATTTTGTCTCTAAGAGTCAAATAGCGCTCCTTCCCTCCAGAGTCTCATCATGTGGCTAAGCAGTACTATACAACCACACATGGGGTATTGCCACGTTCAGCAGAAATTGTATGACAAATTTTGGTGCCGTTTTTACACATATCACTGGGTGAAAAGAAAAATTTGGGGTTAAAACAAAATTTTTGCGGTAACAATATAATTATTTTTTCTTCACTGCCCAATGGTATAAAATTATCTGACACACCTGTGGTGTCAATATGATCAATGGACCCTTAGATGATTTTGAGAGGTGTAGTTTGTAAAATGGTGTAACTTATGGGTGTTCTGCTGTTCTGGCACCTCAGGGGCTCTGTCAATGTGACATTGTCCCCGCAAACCATTCTAGCAAAATCTGCACTATAATATAGCGCTCCTTCTCTTCTGAGCTTTCCACTGAGCCTGGAAAGTATTTCTCAATTACATGTAGGGTTACATGTAGGGTATTAGCACACTCAGGAGAAATTGCACAACAAACTGTGAAGTCCATTTTTTCCTATTAGCTCTTATAAAAATTAAAAACTTGGGGCTAAAATAACATTTTAGCGGTAAAAAGGTAATTATCCTTTCTTCATCTCCCAATGACAGAAAAAGCAGCCACATTTGCAATACCATGGTGTAGTTTGTAAAATGGGGCCACTTATGGAAGGCTTCTGCTGTTCTGGCACCTCAGGGGCTCTGGCACCTCAGGTGCTCTGCCAATGGGACATGGCACCTTCAAACAATTCCAGGAAAATCAGCACTCAAATATGGCACTTCTTCCCTTCTGAGCTTTGCATTGTGCCTCGACCACATATTGGTATACACAGGACAAATTGCATAACAAATCATACTATTCTTTTCTACCCCTTCTGAAAATTAAAAACTTGTGGTCAAATCAACATTTTATTGGAAACAATTATAAATTTCCATTTACTCAGCCCAATGTTAGAGAATCGCATGAGGGTTAAAAATGCTCACTACACTCCTAGATGAATTTCTCGAGAGGTGTGGTTGTCAAATGGGGTTACTTATGGGGGTTTCTGCAGTTTTGGCATAACAGGGACGCTACAAATGTGACATGGCATCCGCAATCTATTCCGGCTAAAATGGTGCTACAAAATTCAAATTCGTGATAATTTCTTTCCAAGCTCTGCCGTGCACCCAAACAGTAGTTTTCCATCACATATGGGGTATCAGTGTCCTCAGGAGAAATTGCACAACAATTTGTAAGGTCCATTTTCTCCTGCTACCCTTGTGAATATGAGAAAATTGGGGCAAAATAAACATTTTTGTGGGAAAAATTTATTTATTTTTTTAATTTTCTCGGCTCAACGTTATAAAATTCTGTTAAGCACATATGGGTCCAAGGTGCTCACCACACGTCTAAATAAATTCCTTACAGGCTGCAGTTTCCAAAATGGTGTCACTTGTGGGGAATTACCACTGTTTATGCACATCAGGGGCTCAGCAAACACGACATGTCATTCGCTATCTATTCCAGCCAATTTTGTACTCTAAAAGTCAAATGGTGCTCCTTCCCTTCCGAGCCCTGTCTTGCGCCCAAACAGTAGTTTTCCACCACATACGGGGCATGGGTGTACTCAGGAGAAATTGCACAACAAATTGTATGGTCCATTTTCTCCTGTTACCCTTGTAAAAATTAAAAAATTTGGTCAAATGCAGCACCTTTGCGGAAAAATAAAATGTTATTTTTTCCATTTTGCTTTAATTCCTGTGAAGCACCTGAAGGGTTAATAAACTTCTTGGATGTGGTTTTGAGCACTCTGAGGGGTGAAGTTTTTAAAATAGTGTCCTTTTTGAGTATTTACTGTCAGATAGGCCCCTCAAAGTCCATTTAAATGTGATGTGGTCCCTAAAAAAAATTTGTTGGAAAAATGAAAAATTGCAGATTAACTTCTAACTTCCTAACAAAAAAAATATGGTTAAAAAATAATGCTGATGTAAAGTAGACATGTGGTAAATGGCATTTGTTATCTGTTTTCTGTGGCATAATTATCTGGTTTAAGGGCATAAAAATTAAAAATTTCAACATTTTCACATTTTTTTAAAAATTTTCATAAATAAATGCAAATCATATCGACCAAAATGTATTACTAACATGAAGTACAACGTGTCACGAAAAAAAGAATCTCAGAATCACTGGAATATGTTGAATCATTCCAGAATTATTACCTCATAAAGTGACACTGGTCAGAATTGTAACATTTGGCCTAATCAGGAAGGTGAAAAAAGGCTTGGGGCTGAAGGGGTTAAAGCGAATCTGTCAGTAGGATCAACCCTTCTAAGCCTCATTTACATATTAAGAAAGCTGAGAATTTCTCTGGCACAAGACATCTGATTGTAGATATCAAAGAATGATTTTAATCAAATTCCTCAGTACATGCCAATATAGACAGCTCAGGAAGGTTGAGCCATCTGATAAATTCATTTTAATTAAATAATTATCTACTAGGGTTGCCATTTCTGAAACTAACATCATTGCACAATCACTCAATTTGGATATTTGGGTTGGAAGTACAGAACTAAGAGAGGCCTTCCTTATCTTGTATCTGCTTGAACTCCTTCTTACATTAACCCAGCTGCTTCTCTGCTTCTCCTGACTCACTCCTCCAACCTCCTTGTCTATCCCACTAAATGGTGAGTGAGAAGCATGCAAGCTCTCAAGCTCATAAATCACCCTCAGTGTTGAATTTTGTTCCCCCAGATCTTTAATAAGAGCTTCCAGGTGTGCAACATTCTTATATCTGAAACAGTTGTATTGACTATGAGCTCTATCCCAGTTGCACACACATACGGCAAATTGCAATGAAGGACCCCTTTAATCCTGATTTCCATTATTCAATTAACCAAAAAAATAGTAAATCAAACAAAAAACATAAAGAGTAAATAAAAGGTAAGGAAAAGTTGAACTCCTTCTTTTATCTCTCACTTTTTAACTCCCCACTTTGTTTATGAATAACTTAAGTCACCAAGCCCAGACTGAGCAATCTTGTGTTATAATTTATACACCTTACAAAATCCCCTAATGCTGAGCCAGCTGTCAGTCAGTGCAGAGGCCATGGTTATAGCAGCCACTCACTATGCACTGAGTGGTGACTGTAGCCATGCCTCCATGACTGAAAGTCCAAGGCTCCCGGGAGGAATAAAGTTAATTTCCTTCCAGCAGCTGGGCTCTCAGTGCAGGCACCGGGCAGCTTCTGAACACTATTAACCTGCAAATGAATTTTATATTTGCGAGTTAATAGAGTTTTTTATATGACAGGTTCCCTTTCAATTAGCATATACTGCACAATGCTGTATTTTCATTTGTGGCTGTTTGATATTGTAACTTTGTTTCAATTAAGTGAATAGACAAGAGGAGCATGAATGTTAGTCTGTCAGAAGATGAGAGGGAGGAGGGGAGGAGGTGAACAGATAAGTCCTGGATAAAAATCAATAGGCTGGAGAGAACTGACTGGTATGTTAGGAGTAAACTCCTCTCCTGGAATGAAACTACTGCGCACATTAACCAGGTACTAGTGGCAAAGTTCCATGGAAATACACTGTAAACTATGTAAGACAATTGCAAACTTGTTATTTTCATGCTGCTTAACTAACTAAAGCACTTTCATAACATAAGAATACCCTTCTTACTAGGAATGCACATAGGAGGTTGGGGGCGATAGAGTTTTTTGTAGTACAGCAGCTTACTTATCTTGTCTTACAGTTACATTATGTAGGAAAACACTAACTTGATGGACGCATGAAAATCTCACGTTCTGTTAACGTTTCCTGCAAATTGTGCTATAGTAAATGTTACCTTTGGCAATCTTTACATACAATAGTCGGTGCAGCCCAAGAATATAGTACACAATAACTGATGAATAAACACTAAAAGCTATTTAAAAACACTTACAAATCAAATCGTAGATTTTGTCTTTCCTCAAAGAAATAATCCATTATAAATTTTTTTACAAAGTCCGGGTTTAACGTGTTGTCGATCACTTCTGTCCTGCCATACTATAAAGTAAAAACACATATCAAAAATTAATCATGAGCATTCCAGTGTTACGAAGTAAGAAAAAATTGAGTTTTCCAGCACCATAAATATGCTTAAATCAACTGTACCTGTGTTAAGATAACAAAAAAGGTTATACCTACACCTTTCAAATCCCTCATTGCACTGCAATAGTTTACTACTCCCCACTGATCTGTTAATGTCACTCCAGGGATGCAGCCTTTCACTGGCTTCAGCAGTCCTGTTCTAGCCTCATTAATGTCACCAGCACAGCCATTACCTAGCTGCCACTGTCACATGTGGTTGTGAATGAAGGGCAACTGGGACCACAAACCTATCAGTACTTGATTAACATGGTATTTGAAAAGCAAGTGCATCCATTTTTTTATACAGATGCAAAACATTTAAACATTTTAAACTGATGGAAACCCCAGTAAAACAGCAAATGTTCAAACTAAGAAAAAAAGAGAAACACAACGTAGAAACAAATAATATAATATTACTTTTAGGCCACGGCCCCACTATCAGTATTCGGTCAGTATTTTTTCTCAGGAATGGGAGCTAAAACCAGGTGAGGAACAATCAGAGAAAAATGTATAATAGAAACAAGTCACCAATTCTACATTTATCACCCACTCCTGGTTTTGGCTCCCACTCCTGAGAAAAAATACTGACTAAATACTGATAGTGGGGCCATGGCCTTAAAGTCACTATTGGATTTATTTAAACAGCAAAAATCAATGTTACAGGCTAGTAAATAATAAAGTAAATATAGTACCTGGGGCCGAAAATAAGAAATGTAAAATAATTGCATATTAGATTTTAGTAAAGCATTTTACATGATACTTTCGGTAGTTCTAGCTTTCAGACAAACATTTATTTGCTATGCACCTTCATCATAATCTCTAAAACTTAGAATAAACATTTTACGCAGTTTAAAGGGAGCCTGTCACTATAAAAATGCAGACCAACCTGCACATAGCATGTTGTAGAGCAGGGGCAGCTGAGCAGATTGATATATAGATTTGTGCAAAATCTTCATTAAAACCTGTGTTTTAACTATTTAAACCTGAGCTCTTTCTGAGATTTTTGGTCCAGTGAGCAGTTCTATCAGTGACTGACAGCTTACATTGTATAAGTATACATACAGAGACAGCTGTCAATCACTGATAGGACCACCTACTGGACCGAAAATCCCAGAAAGAACAGAGGACTAAATGATCAAAACACAAGTTATACAGAATCTTTTCTCACAAAACTATATATCAATCTGCTCAGATGATGCCTGCAAATTGGACGGCATTTTCATGGTGACAGGTTCCCTTTAAGAAAATCTATCTGCTCTCTAAACAAGTACTGTAAAATCTGCCTATATATTAATAACCGTGTGCATGAGGCTGAATATATAAAAATATTAAGATATGCAATATACATAGCATCAATCATTTAGAATTCATATTACATCATATTACAGAATTAGAGTAAAATGTAATAATTTTAAATGAGAGATATGAGGTTTCCTACCTGAGTGCAGCCCACAGCAACCAATGAAACATAAGCTCATCTCAGAGCATATTTTACTATGAAAAAGACTGGTCTTATTTTATTCCCGCTGCGTCCCTGAGTATGCTGCTTTTTTTGTCTTATAAAATCTAACATACTGTTCCAGAGATATGGGCCTTTTTATTTAGAGCCTAAAAACACACCCCGGAGAACCCTATTAGCCACGCTCCTTTAGTAAAAGGAGGCAGTTTAGTTGATTTACAATTTATTTTATTTTCAGAAAATGCTGCTATCCTTATTATACCTCAGGGTGATGTTTATGGGAAACTGGTAGATTCTGGCAGACATGTAGCTATTGGGTAAGTGCACTTTAAAAAGGAACAGCTTTTCTTCTAAGACATATATTTTGGTATTTTAATGGTTTGTATGAGATTAAAAATATATGACTGCTTTCTTTGAGAAAAAGCACCACTCTTGTCTATGACCTGTGTATGGTATTCAGAGTAGTGCTTTTTCTGATAGAAGACGGACATTTTTCTATCATCTCATACAAACTCATCAATGCACTCCTAGATTGCTATAATCCAGAAAAAATGTGGAAAAGGATCACGACAGGTCATAATGATTCTATCCTACCTGTAAAAGATTCTGTAAGAATGAAAGTCATGGTGCGAGAGGTTCAAAGAGATGGACATAAAGCAATTTTTTCCTATTCTTGTTCAAGTCTAAAAAGAGATTCAATGATTATTTTTTCCTTAAAGGGAACCTGTCACCAGAAAAATGCTATTAACCTGCAAATATGGGGTTAATCTGCAGGTTAATAGCGCTACTAACTTGCCTGTTTTTTGTGGACCAAGTTGTACTTTTGACACCACTGATTTTACCATATAGTGTACTGGAAAACGGGAAAAAAATTCAAAGTGTGGTGAAACTGCAAAAAAAAAGAGTGCAATTCCACAATTGTTTTTTGGATTTTTTATTTACCATGTTCACTAAATGCGAAAACAGACCTGGCAATGTGATTCTTCATGCAGATACCAAACATGTATAGGTTATTTTTTTATTGCAGTGGTGAAAAAAAAATTCAAAGTTTGTAAGGGGAAAAAAAAAGTTGCCATTTTCTCGTGATCTGGGGCTTGGTGAGGACTTCATTTTTGTGTGCCAAGCTGATGTAGAAACAATGATTTGATCGCCCGCTATTGCATTTTATTGCAATGTTGCGGTGGCGCTTCGATTTTTTTTTTTCTCATTACGCCGATTACCAATAGGATTAATTTACTTTATATTTTGATAGATCGGACATTTCTGTATGCAGCAATACTAAATAATTGTAGTATTTTTTTTAATTGTTTTATTTTGAATGGGGCCAAAGGGGGTTGATTTGACCTGTGATTTTTTTATTTTTTTAATATTTTTAAAAACTATTTTTTTTTTTTTTTACTTAGGAGACTTGAAGCTACGATCATCATATCACCTGTGCTACACATAGCAGGACTTGAGCCCTGCTATGTGTAGCAAAAATCACGATCTATCTATGGCGGCCACGGCATAGATTTAAATGATAGGCAAGGGGGAAGGGGTAGGGACGACTTCTGTAGACCCCTGACTGCCATGACAACCCATTGGCGCCCCATGATCACGTGACAGGGGTGCTGATGGGTGTGTCTTGTGACTTGCTTCCTGTTAGAACGTGTTAAATGCTGCTGTCAGAGATTGACAGGAACATTTAATGGGATTTTCCCATCTCAATATGTACTAGTTGGAATATTAGTAATTACCTCCAATTAGATAATTTTTATAGTTTTTTTTTCTATTGCTTACCCCATATCCACTGTAACACAGTCACTCAGGTATCCAAGGTTACGGCCACTACAGCATTCCTGGCCGCACTTGCGCAGCTAGTAAGGAGTTTTTCTTTATCAATGGCCAGGTTCTCGGGAGCACGCATAAATTAGAGCCTGCCCAGTAGCTCCCCGATTGCAGTAGCTCTTTGAGATGGGAAAAGTCCTTTAACTTGTTGACAGCCTCAGGTGAATCGAAAATCCATCCGTGGCTGTTAGATGCACATGACAGCTGATCAGATCATCTGTCATGTGCAGAGAAAGATGCGGGCTCTGGCAGGGACATGACTGATGACGTATCTATAGGTCATCAGTCGTGGAGAGGTTGAAATAACTAAACCATAATTACTAATTGCAGCTCTCAATTTTGCATAAATAAACCTAGTAAGTGTGGCAAATTTGTGGTTTCAGTGGGTTGAGAATTTACCCATTGGGTGTACCCCACAGGTCCATCCAATTATCATGTGTGCCAGTTCGTTTGTTTATGCGCAATAAGGCCACATTCATACGCCCAAGTTTCATGTATGTGTTCTATTGTTGCTTTACACTGATAGATATACATACCCATTTAGTTTATGGGCATGTTCATAAATAATTTATTTTTTTTAGCAAAAAAGTCAGAAGCATATGAATGCCTGTGTGTCATTCAAGTGCTGGCTGATTTTTACTGTTTAATGGGTAGAAGCGTGGAATTTTTTTTTTCTTTTCCATACAAGAGAAAAAAAAAGACAGATGGTAAAAACTGACCCACGGACCAAAAATTTAAGAAAATTGGATGTAGCACACTGATGAAAAAAGTTCTGATTTTTCTTGAATAAAAAAAATATATATATATCTGAATGAGGCCTAACTTTACTTTTACTGAGAGAGTAAATAATTTCCATCAATAATAAACGGTGAAACAATCTGTTTGAAAATGACCTTTCCGCAGTTTTAGCATGTTTAACTGGTCACATCATGGAGTGTGTAAAATGAATACAATATTTTTTATTTTTCATCTCTGTTGCGTAGACATTAGCTTATAAAGTTTAAATTCTAATTTTCGCTGAGGCTGCGTGCCCACTATGCGTTTTTCAAGAGTTTTTGCCGCGGAATTTCTGCAGCGAAAATGCTTAAAAAACGCTTGGTGATACGTGCCCCATGGTCCCCAATGATAATCCGCATGTGCTGTGCACATGCTGCGGAAATTTCCGCTGTGGAAAACTACGCAGCATGTCCATAAATTTTGCGGACACGCAGCGTAATTGCCGCCATTGACTTGCATAATATTAGCATGACTACATGTGCACATGCGGATATTAAGCGATTCAATGTGCGGATGGTACCCGGGTCTGGAGAAGAGGAGACTCTCATCCAGACCCAGGTACCATAATTTAAAATAAAAAATGAACATATACTTACCTTCCGATGGCCCCCGGTGTTTTCTCCGGTGCGTCCGGTCTGTTGTACTTCTCGCGATGATCTAAAAGGACCTGCGGTGACGTCATTTAGTCATGTGACAGGTCACGCGACCATTGACAGTGAGTTTTGCTCAGACACATGGTCCGTGAAAAAACGCGGACATGTGACTGTCACCATAGATAATAATAGGTATGTGTTCTGTCCGTGAAAAAAATGGAAAGGACACACACTTGCAACGCAGATGTTTGAATGAGGCCTTATTACAGTTGTGCTCAAAAGTTTACATACCCAGTATTTTTCCTTTCTTGGCCTTGTTTCAGAGAATATGAATGATAACAAAAAAACTTTTTCTCCACTCATGGTTATTGGTTGGGTGAAGCCATTTATTGTCAAACTACTGTGTTTTCTCTTTTTAAATCTTAATGACAACCAAAAACATCCAAGAAGACCCTGATCAAAAGTTCACATACCCTGGTGATTTTGACCTGATAACATGCACAGACTTTGACACAAATGGGTTTAAATGACTACTAAAGGAAACATCCTCACCTGTGACCTGTTTGCTTGTACTCTGTGTGTGTGAATAAAAGCTGAGTGAGTTTCTGAGATCCAGACAGACTCTTGCATCTTTCATCCAGCCACTGACGTTTCTGGATTGTGAGTGATGAGGAAAGCAAAAGAATTGTCAATGGATTGTGAACTGTATAACACAGGAAAGGGATACAAAAAAACATGCAAGGAATTTATAATGCCAGTCAGCAGCATTCAAACTGTGATTAACAAATGGAAAATCAGGGGCTCTGTAAAAACCAAACCACGATCAGGTAGACCAACAAACATTTCGGCCACAACTGCCAAGAAAATTGGTCAGGATGCAAAGAAAAACCCACAAATAACATCAGCTGAAATTCAGGACTCTGAAAAGTAGCAGTGTGGCTGTTTCAAGATGCACAATAAGGAGGCACTTGAAGAAAAATGGGCAGCATGGTCGAGTCGCCAGAAAAAAGCCATTACTGCGCAAAGTCCACAAATTATCTCGCCTACAATACGCCAAGCAGCACAGAGACAAGCCTCAAAACTTCTGGAACAAGGTAACTTGGAGTGATGAGACCAAAATTGAACTTTTTGGCCACAACCATAAACATGACATTTGGAGAAAGGTAAACAAGGCCTATGATGAAAGGAACACCATTCCTACAGTAAAGCACGGAGGTGGATCGCTGATGTTTTGGGGATGTGTGAGCTACAAAGGCACAGGAAACTTGGTAAAAGTTGAAGGAAAGATGAATGCAGCACGTTATCAGCAAATACTGGGGCAAATTTGCAATCATCAGCCCGGAAGCTACGCATGGGACGTACTTGGACGTTCCAACATGACAACGATCCAAAACACAAGGCCAAGTTGACCTGTCATTGGCTACAGCAGAACAAAGTGAAGGTTCAGGAGTGTCCATCTCAGTCTCCTGACATCAATATCACTGAGGCACTCTAGGGAGATCTCAAGCGCGCATTTCATGCTAGACAGCCCAGGAATTTACAGGAACTGGAGGCTTTTTGCCAAGAAGAGTGGGCATCTTTACCATGTGAAAAAATAAAGAACCTCATCCACAACTACCACAAAAGACTTCAAGCTGTCATTGATGTTAGAGGGGACAATACACGGTATTAAGAACTGGGGTATGTGAACTTTTGATCAGGGTCATTTGGATGTTTTTGGTTGTCATTAAGATTTAAAAAGAGAAAACACAGTAGTTTGACAATAAATGGCTTTACCCAACCAATAACCATGAGTGGAGAAAAAGTTTTTTTGTTATCATTCATATTCTCTGAAACCAGGCCAAGAAAGGAAAAATTCTGCCGGGGTATGTAAACTTTAGAGCACAACTGTATGTGAAGTACTGCAGAGCAGAGCTATGTGTAATTCCCAACACCTTTAACAATGATCATCTCACAGCAGTCAGTTTATGTAAAGGTGAGTGCAGTAAGAGCTATGTGTCATTACCAACACCTCTTGCAGCTTTCATCTCAGGGCTCTTTCAGCTCTGCTCTACTCCAATTCCCCCACATTAGCTGCCATGAGATGACAACTGAAAGAGGTGTTTACAATGACACATAGCTCAGCTCTACTCTACATTAGGTGCAAAAATCACAGAGAGAACAGGGAGGTGTGTTGTTACATGTCTTAAAGGAGAAAGAATACACTAAGCTTCTCTAAGAGCGTGTTTGTTGTTCTCCTGTATGACGCCTGCTTTTTATGATTGGTCAACGTAATGCAGACGAAAAAGTAACCGATGAATCTCTGCTAATGTCCACTTAGTGTAAGTGAAAATTAGAATGAGTCAGTACTTCTCTGTTGTCTTTTTCATGCAGGGGAAAATGTACACATACCCCTAGAATCATAGAATGATAGAATGCTAGAGTTGGAGGGGACTTCCAGGGTCATCATGTCTAACCCCCTGGGGCTCAATGCAGGATTCACTAAAGCATCTCTGACAGATGTCTATCCAGCCTCTGTTGGAAGACTTCCATTCAAGGAGAACTCTAATCTTTACAAACTAATGTCTCTGCAATAGAAATGAAAAATTTAAAGGCATAAAGTTTTATTCATCTGTTCAACTATTATACCATAATGAGGCCAGTTTAACATGTTAAAACTGATGAAAGGTTCTCCTTAAACACATTGTCACAAAACAGCATACCGCTTGATCTTTTTGCAGAATGCCTGAATCTTTCGGTTATTGTTGCATGATCGTCATTTAAATAACTTTATGATCATTCTTTCACAAATGCATTTTGAGTCACGGCCTTCTCATATTTCTAAACTAGAAAAGGATGACAACATTATTGTTCCATTGTAAAGAGTTTAACAAAAACCTTACCTCTCTCCATTCCTTGTTTCCAATACCTTGTGTATACAATACACATACTGCAACAGGATAAAAAAGAAAATAGTTTATTAACGTCAGTATATTATGTGACATGTAAATAGTAATAAGTCCAAATCTCCTGTTTATATTAAAGATAATAGTAAATATGCCATGCAAACCCCATAATATGATTTATTTCTCCCGGTAACATTAAATATTTCTAGTTAATACTGAGTGGCAGCCCTGATTTTACAAATGGCCATCGCTGATCTTGCTTCCAGTTATGTCTGTCTGTTACTCCGCTGGTATACACGGACATTACTTTTACATGTTCTTGCTGTAAGGTAATTTGTTTTCCTTACTCCATTCACATAGAACTAGGAGGAAATCTAGTGAGTCACTACCTACCTCAGCTTTGCCCTAGAAATCTAGACTATCCTGTCAGCTGTAATTTGGCCTGCTGTGTGAGCTACAATAGTTGAGCACTGCGACAAATGTTTCCTTTTTTGAACATTGGAAATGTCAAGCTTTGCTTAAAGGTCACAGCGACGAAAATGTTTAATTGTACTGGTAGAACCCCTAGCAAAGTATGCCCAACATTTAACATTTTCCTTGAAATATCAGATCTGTATTTACACTCTTATATTAACGGAGCTTTAAAATACTATGGGACAGGGGCACAAGTCAGAACTCACTAAGTATCTGGTTAAAATGCAATTTTCTGACAACTAAAATTGACTTCACGTTACAAGGCTGCAGGATTACAGTACGTTTAGTGAAAAAATACTATAAATAAAAAGGCTTGTTCTACTTCTAGTAATAAGTAATCATATGACAAAGCGGTATTCTTATCTTAAAAAATGATGGCATATTGCTATGATATGCTATTGCTTTATGATTAAGCTGGTTGATCCGCTATCAGAATTTTCTACCATTGACCTGTATATCTATAGCGGCTGTACATACCGGTGTATAATCATGGTAACAGACAATAAACAAATAAACCCCATGTAGTCTGGCCATAGTCATACTCCCGTCATATTTCTATCTATCCACTACTTCTTGGATACAAAGTTGGATACATATAGCAGGGAGCTTGACAGCATAAATGTATAAATTGGCACTTCAGCTATAGGCTCAATACAGTAAGAAATTGATTTAGCTTCCATTTAGGATGGATTTTAGAAATTAAAAAAATGTCTGTGAAGGTGTATATAGCTTTTAAATAACTAATGCTGCTATTGTACCAGAAACCAGGGCAATAAAAAACTCCAATATTAGAGTCGGTCTGCATCAATTCACCTCTTACCTGATGGCAACCAAAGCTCTCCTTTTGATTAGCCGATCTCATGCGTCATCATGGTTGTGTTATGACGTATATGTGACAACGCACCGGACGGGCTGATCAAAAGAAGAGCTGCGGATGCCATCAGGTAGGAGGCAGTTTTCAGGAGGCGGTAATCTGTGGTCTAGCGGCCACATGTTACTGACATGGCCGATGGACGGGGTCCTACAAATCAATTCACACCAACTCTAACCAATTTTTTTATGCATTTAAGAGAGAAATATCAATATTAATGAAGAGGATCAGTCACCAAGAACACACTTTATAGGATGCTCAAAAGCCATAAGACAAAGTAAAAAGGAAGGGCTTCTAATTCTCTTGTTTTACATTCACGTTTCACAAAACTAAGCACATAAAACCTACACAATGCGATCCAGTTTTACACAACACTTTACACGGTGAGTGGTTAGTCACCAAGTAACAATAGAAGTAACTACAATATAGTATATTAAAATTAATCTTTTATTTTAGACATGATAAAAAACAAATAAAAAGGAAAAAGGTACCAAAAAATAGGGAAGACAAATGAAGCCTTTTTTATATAACAAGCTTGATTGGTGAATATAAAAGACACTACAAATGGGTCATAGACATCCTTCAATTATTAACCATGAAGATCCTTATACTAAAAACATTTTTATTCAACACCTCAAAGTCACATGAGATTGATACTAGCAGCATGTAATATAGCAGTAGCAGCATGTAATATTAATAAAGTGCTTAAGTGCATATAGATCTTACAAATAATCCAATCTAACATGCCATCCTACTCAAATCCATATCAAATGCATGTGGCACTTCTAAATCAGGTGAGCTTAATGAGGTATATAAGTAGCAGCATATAGTATAGGTATCAGTAAAGTGCTTTAGTGCATGCAAACCGCAGCATAAATCATAAATATGGCATACAACCTTATCAAATGTGAGCTACTGCTTTCTAGGTCACTGGCACATTATATGGTGGTAGACAAAAGGAGACCCAGATGGTGTCAAATAGTCACCTGCTTTGTGTAGCACGCTCCAATATAAAGGCTCCTGCTTCCTGCCCCGAAGCGCACGTTTCGCCTAGTTTCTTCGGGAGGCGTGTCAAGATGGAGGGCGTGTAGGTTTAAATAGCACAAAGGACCGATTGGGAAGGGGGAGGATCTAGGTGACGATGACTAGAAGGATCAGTGGCGTGTGCACAGGTCAAAGCCGATACATAATAAAGAGTCCTCAGACCTGCGGTCAAGTGCTGGATGACCGCAGCATAAATCATAAATATGGCATACAACCTTATCAAATGTGAGCTAATGCTTTCTAGGTCACTGGCACATTATATGGTGGTAGACAAAAGGAGACCCCGATGGTGTCAAATAGTCACCTGTTTTGTGTAGCACGCACCAATATGTGTAGGTTTAAATAGCACAAAGGACCAATCAGGAGTGGGAAGGGGGAGGATCTTCATTTCATCTAGACACATTTACGGCAATAAAAGATATACATTTATTTGCCCGTAAACTAGTTCTGAAGAAAATCCATCACAAATCAGATATTTATGATATGTTTCCTTCATTGGAAGAACGTGAGGCATTGGCCGTTTTACAATCCTTGGTGGATAAAAGCTCCACTGAAGTAAGTACTTTCCCCACACATTTGGTGGGTCAACCTAAAAAATCTCCTGCACTTTCCCTTGTACCAGCAGTGGAAATTTTCACAAAAATGGTCTCACGTGACATTGAAAATTTGGCTCTTGAATCTAGACCCCTTTCTAATCTCAGTTTCAGAGAGAGGAGGGCAGTGGAGGAATTAACACAATGGCATGACGTGGTCTTCAAAATGGCCGACAAGGGAGGAAACATTGTAGTGTGGCCTAACTTAATGTATGAAAAACAAGCTAACAAATTATTGAGTGACCGCAAATGCTACAAACAGTTGACCTTTAATCCTACAATCAAATTACACTCTGAACTTTTAGACATCTTGTCGGCCGCTTTTGAGGACCACGTCATTCCTAAAAAATTGATTCACTTATACAAGAATTTGCATCTTAAATTGGCCACATTATATCTTATTCCCAAAATTCACAAAGACATATTGGACAGTCCTGGAAGACCAATAGTCTCTGGGAATGAAAGTTTATGCAAAACTAAATGCAAAATAGTGGATCATTATCTTAAACCTATGGTTTCTGAATTGCCATCTTAAGTCAAAGATACCACTATGGTTCTACGTCGTCTTAACAACATACATCTCAACGAAAATATGTTGATTGTAATAGCAGATGTAGAGGTGTTATACACCTCTATAAGACATGGTGATGGCCTCATGGCAGTCTCCTGGTTTCTCCGGTCCAGCAATATTGATAAATCTTTGTCAAATTTGATTCTTACTTTGTTGGAATTTATTTTAACACATAATGTGTTCACTTTTAACAAAAAAAACTTTTTACAGTTACAGGGGACTGCCATGGGGCATCCTGTGCCCCTTCTTACGCCAATTTATTTATGGGCTACTGGGAACGTGAGATACTACAAGACGGATCAAGAACCGGTATTGATAAAGTACACAATTGGCTTCGTTACATTGACAATCTAATCTTTATTTGGGAAGGCTCTAGCCAAGAACTAAAAATGTTTATGGATGGTTTGAATTGTAATGATTATAACATCAAACTTACTGTACTTACAAATTTGGCAGGACTACGGAATTTTGGGACATCTCCATTACAACGAACCCCGATGGACAATTATCTACAACATTGTTCCGTAAATCAACGGCTACAAACTCCTTGCTCCACGCATCATCCTCACATCTACATTCCACCATAAACGGAATTCCAGTGGGACAATTCCTACGCATCAAAAGAATCTGCTCTAATGAAGACCAATTTGAGCAACAATCTCGTGACCTCTCTGAACGTTTTAAAGAAAGGGGATACAGCCATCGTGTTATCAAGAAGGGCTATCAACGAAGGGCTGTCAAAATGACCTCTAGAAATTCTCTTTTATATAAAAAACAACTCAGCAAAAATCAAACAATAGTTGACAATCAGGTACGTCTGATTACCAACTACCATAGCCAATGGGCAAAATTTAAAGATATCATCAAAATGCATTGGAATGTTCTTTCCACTGACCCCATTCTTAAACAGATTCTACCCAGCACTCCATCAATTGTGGCTAAACGCTCTCGCAATTTGGGCGATATACTAGTCCATAGTCACTACGAACCTAAAATGTATACAGAATCCAAGGACCGATACGTGTTTTTCCTTGTGGGCTTTGTAAAGCCTGTGGAAACTTAATAAGAATCAAGAATTTTAAAAATCATTATGGCTCCAAATCTTTTGAAATCAGTCATCATATTACCTGTACGACTAAAGGTGTTATCTACCTAGCGGAGTGTCCCTGCAATAAGATCTATGTGGGACTTACAAGTAGTGTTGAGCATTCCGATACTGTAATATCGGGTATCGGCCGATATTCGCGGTATCGGAATTCCGATACTTAATTCCGATACTTTTACAATATCGGATACCGGAATCGGAAGTTCCCATAATGCCTGCGCTCTGCAGTGTCTGTGAAGGATGACAAGTTGGATGGCAGCGCGATCCAGCCTGTCATCAGAATGCCATCCCAGCGGGGGAGAATTCTCCTGATTGTTTAAAAGCCGGCGGGCGGTATAAAGCCGCCGGCTTTTAAACAATCACACAGCTCCATACTGCTTCCCCGCAGCCTCCGACCCCGATCCTCCGCTCCCCTCGCCACCTCCCATCCCGATCGTAAGTTAGGACCGGGCGGGGAGCGCAGCACCAAGGAGCGGGGAGTGAAGGACCCGGGCGGGGAAGCCGGCAGTGAAAAGACTTCACCGCCGGCTTTCCCGTTCTGTGCTGCGCTTTCCCGCCGGTTATTTCAAATGAACAGCTGAGGTATCAGGTGATGCCGATCAGCTGTTCATTTGAAGTCGCCGCGGTGCCCTCAGAGGGTTCATGTGAGTTCATGCTTGACTGCATGAACTCACATGAACTTTCCCACGGCCGCACAGGTCAGCCTCACCTCCCAGACCCGTCATGATTAGTGTGTGTGCGGGGTGTGTGTGCGGGTGTGCGATGTCTGCGAGTGTGTGCGCGGTGTCTGTGCGATGTGTGCGGGGTGTGTGTGCGGGGTGTGTGTGCGGGGTGTCTGTGCGATGTGTGCGGGTGTGTGCGGTGTCTGTGCGGGTGTGTGCATGCAGGCAGACATAGGCCGATGTGACACTACTACTCCCATCGGCCTATGTCTGTCCCCCGTCCACTCCTGCCAGCAGGATCAGCTCGATGGGAGCAGTAGTTCCCATCAGCCTGATCCTGCTATTTAAATTGCCCTACTGTGTCCCCAATAAATGTTAAATACACGTCATTGGTGGCCAGTGGTTACCTACAATAAATTAGTTCATACATTACCTGTCCCCGCCGATCGCCACCTAAAATAAAGTAAAAAATAAAAAACTACACCTATACTCACCTAGACACCTAATTCCCCGAAGCCATCGATCTCCTGTAATAAAATATAAAATAATAAACCACAACCTTATCCTTACCCCTCCGTAGCAGTCCACGAGTGTCCCACGAAGATCTCCAGTTCAGAGCAGCCACATAGAATGTGACCGCTCTGAACCGCTGCCGCCGCTAGAATGACGGGGCCGTAAGGGTTCACCGGAGTTCAGGCAGCGCTGCTCCGGTTAGCTCCTTTACGGCCCTGCTGTATCGTGAGAAATTCCCACGGTACAGCAGTGCCGTAAAGGAGGTCTCCGGAGCTGCGCTGCCTGAATGCACTCCGGTGACCTCAGTCAGTAGCTCCCGCTGCCGGGAGCGGACGTGTTCCCGGCAGCGTGAGCTTACAGCAGCCATGCACAGCTGTCACCATCTCCAGATGTGACAGCTGTGCATGGGAGATCAGCGCAGGAACGTGGACAGGTAACTATTATTTTTAGTAAACTAAGAATTAAATAAAATTGTGTGTTTTATTTCAAATAAATTATTTTTTTCTGGGTGTAGTGTGTTTTTTCTTTTTAACACTTTGTAGGTTAGTAATGGGGGTGTCTTATAGACGCCCATCATTACTAACCTGGGCTTCATGGCAGCTGGCGCTGACATGAACCCCACCACTATTACCCCCTGCCACCGCACTAGGGCAGCGTGGAAGAGCGAGGCTAAGTGCCAGAGTTGGCGCATCCTATGGATGCGCCATTTCTGGGGCGGCTGACGACTGGTGTTTCTAGCCTGGGAGGGGGCCAATATTCATGGCACCCTTTCTGGGCTATTAATATCAGCCCCCAGCTGTCTGCCTAGCCTTTGCTAGCTATTAAAATAGGGGGGACCCCACGTCATTTTTTTTGGGGGGGTCCCCCATTTTAATAGCTAGTAAAGGCTAGGTATTCAGCTGGAGGCTGATATTAGTAGCCTGGAAAGCTCCGTGGGTTTTACCCCCTTCCCAGGCTTCAAACATCTGCCCCAGCCGTCTGCTTAACCTCCGCTAGAGACTAAAATTATGGGGGATCCCACGCCATTTTTTTTTAAAAATAAATCCTTTATTTTAACACTAAATGACATTTGAGGAGTTAATAAAGATGCAGTCCCTAAATTATTATTTATTTTTTAATTAATTTTTCCCAAAACTTTTGACGTGGGCTTCGCCATATTTTTGTATGCCAGCCAGGTACAGCATCCAGCTTCTATGAACGCGCCATTTTCCGGGGCGGCTGCGGACTGCAATTTTCAGCGGGGGGGGGGGCAGAAAGCTTGGGCCTCCCTGCGCTGCAGATTCCATCCCCCAGCTGCCTAGTTGTACCTGGCTGGACAGAAAAATAGGGAGAAGCTCCACGTTTTTTTTTTTTTTTAATTATTTCATGAAATTCATGGAATAATTAAGAAAAAAAGGGTTTCCCTATATTGTTGTGTCCAAACAGGTACAAATAGGCAGCTGGTGGTTGGGGGCAGCCCGTTCCTGCCTGCTGTACCTGGCTGGACCCAAATATAGTGCAAAGCCCCACGTCAATTTTTTTTTAATTATTTCAGGAAATTCATGAAATAATTAAAAAAAAATTATGTGGGGCTTCGCCCTATTTTTGTGTCCAGCCAGGTACAACAAGGCAGCTGGGGGCTGGAATCCGCAGCGCAGGGAGGCCCAAGCTTTCTGGGCCCCACCCGCTGCAAATTGCAGTCCGCAGCCGCCCCGGAAAATGGCGCGTTCATAGAAGCGCCATCTTCTGGCGCTGTACCCAACTCATCCAGGGCCCTGGTGCGGTGGCTCACTGGGTAATAAAGGGGTTAAGGCCAGCTTGGCATTATCAGCTGGCCCTAAGCCCGAAATTCATGGGGTCACGCCAATATTAGACATGACCACCATGAATTTCTAGTAAAGTATTTAAAAAAACACAAACACCCAGAAAAAAGTCCTTTAATTGAAATAAAGACACAATTCTTTATTGTTCTAAATTAAACCATACTTACAGTCACGCCCATTCCAGCTGAAGCCAACGATCTCCTGCAATAAAAGTAAAATAATAAAGCAACCTCATCCTTACCTTTCCATGGTTCCCAGGACAGCTTCAGCTCTGCTACATCGAGATGACAGGCTGGACCGCAGCAGAACGCTGCCATCCAGCTTGTCATCCCGCAGACACTGAGAAGCGCAGGCATGCTTGCGCTCCTCAGTGTCTCGCTGTGACGGCATAAAGATGAGCCGAGGTCATGTCCAATGAACTCAGCTCACCTCATGCACGTCACTGACAGCGTGGGAAAATTCTCCTGCACTCAGCGCTTCAGCGTGAGAATTCTCCCACGCTGTCAGTGACGTGCATGAGGTGCGCCGAGTTCATTGGACATGACCTCACCTCATGCACGTCACTGACAGCGTGGGAAAATTCTCACGCTGAAGCGCTGAGTGCAGGAGAATTCTCCCACGCTGTCAGTGACGTACATGAGGTGAGCCGAGTTCATTGTCGGCTCATCTGGATGCCGTCACAGCCAGACACTGAGGAGTGGAAGTATGCCTGCGCTTCTCAGTGTCTGCGGGATGACAGGCTGGATGGCAGCGTTCTGCTGCGGTCCAGCCTGTCATCTCGATGTAGCAGAGCTGGAGCCGTCGTGGGAGCCATGGAAAGGTAAGGATGAGGTTGCTTTATTATTTTTCTTTTATTGCAGGAGATCGTTGGCTTCAGCTGGAATGGGCGTGATGGTAAGTATGGTTTAATTTAGAACAATAAAGAATTGTGTGTTTATTTCAATTAAAGGACTTTTTTCTGGGTGTTTGTGTTTTTTTTAAATACTTTACTAGAAATTCATGGTGGTCATGTCTAATATTGGCGTGACCCCATGAATTTCGGGCTTAGGGCCAGCTGATAATGCCAAGCTGGCCTTAACCCCTTTATTACCCAGTGAGCCACCGCACCAGGGCCCTGGATGAGTTGGGTACAGCGCCAGAAGATGGCGCTTCTATGAACGCGCCATTTTCCGGGGCGGCTGCGGACTGCAATTTGCAGCGGGTGGGGCCCAGAAAGCTTGGGCCTCCCTGCGCTGCAGATTCCAGCCCCCAGCTGCCTAGTTGTACCTGGCTGGACACAAAAATAGGGCGAAGCTCCACGTTTTTTTTTTTTAAATTCATGAAATTCATGGAATAATTAAGAAAAAAAGGGCTTCCCTATATTGTTGTGTCCGGCTAGGTACAAATAGGCAGCTGGTGGTTGGGGGCAGCCCGTTCCTGCCTGCTGTACCTGACTGGACACAAATATAGGGCGAAGCCCCACGTCAATTTTTTTTAATTATTTCATGAATTTCCTGAAATGATTTAAAAAAAATTGACGTGGGGCTTCGCACTATATTTGTGTCCAGCCAGGTACAGCAGGCAGGAACGGGCTGCCCCCAACCACCAGCTGCCTATTTGTACCTGGTTGGACACAACAATATAGGGAAGCCCTTTTTTTCTTAATTATTTCATGAATTTCATGAAATAATTAAAAAAAAAAAATACGTGAAGCTTCTCCCTATTTTTGTGTCCAGCCAGGTACAACTAGGCAGCTGGGGGATGGAATCTGCAGCGCAGGGAGGCCCAAGCTTTCTGCCCCCCCCGCTGAAAATTGCAGTCCGCAGCCACCCCGGAAAATGGCGCGTTCATAGAAGCTGGATGCTGTACCTGGCTGGCATACAAAAATATGGCGAAGCCCACGTCAAAAGTTTTGGGAAAAATTAATTAAAAAATAAATAATTTAGGGACTGCACCTTTATTAACTCCTCAAATGTCATTTAGTGTTAAAATAAAGGATTTATTTTAAAAAAAATTGACGTGGGGCTTCGCCCTATATTTGTGTCCAGCCAGGTACAGCAGGCAGGAACAGGCTGCCCCCAACCACCAGCTGCCTATTTGTACCTGGCCGGACACAACAATATAGGGAAGCCCTTTTTTAAAAAAATTATTTCATGAAATAATTAAAAAAAAATTGACGTGGGGCTTCGTCCTATATTTGTGTCCAGCCAGGTACAGCAGGCAGGAACAGGCTGCCCCCAACCACCAGCTGCCTATTTGTACCTGGCCGGACACAACAATATAGGGAAGCCCTTTTTTAAAAAAATTATTTCATGAAATAATTAAAAAAAAATTGACGTGGGGCTTCGCACTATATTTGTGTCCAGCCAGGTACAGCAGGCAGGAATGGGCTGCCCCCAACCACCAGCTGCCTATTTGTACCTGGTTGGACACAACAATATAGGGAAGCCCTTTTTTTCTTAATTATTCCATGAATTTCATGAAATAATTTAAAAAAAAAATGCGTGGGGCTTCGCCCTATTTTTTGTGCCCAGCCAGATACAACTAGGCAGCTGGGGGCTGGAATCCGCAGCGCAGGGAGACCCAAGCTTTCTGGGCCACCCCCGCTGCAAATTGCAGTCCGCAGCCGCCCCAGAAAATGGCGCGTTCATAGAAGCGCCATCTTCTGGCGCTGTACCCAACTCATCCAGGGCCCTGGTGCGGTGGCTCACTGGGTATAAAGGGGTTAAGGCCAGCTTGGCATTATCAGCTGGCCCTAAGCCCAAAATTCATGGGGTCACGCCAATATTAGACATGACCACAATGAATTTCTAGTAAAGTATTTAAAAAAACACAACACCCAGAAAAAAGTCCTTTAATTGAAATAAACACACAATTCTTTATTGTTCTAAATTAAACCATACTTACCACCACGCCATTTCCAGCTGAAGCCAACGATCTCCTGCAATAAAAGTAAAATAATAAAGCAACATCATCCTTACCTTTCCATGGCTCCCACGACACATCAGCTCTGCTACATCGAGATGACAGGCTGGACCGCAGCAGAACGCTGCCATCCATCCTGTCATCCCGCAGACACTGAGAAGCGCAGGCATACTTCCACTCCTCAGTGTCTGGCTGTGACGGCATCCAGATGAGCCGAGGTCATGTCCAATGAACTCAGCTCACCTCATGTACGTCACTGACAGCGTGGGAAAATTCTCCTGCACTCAGCACTTCAGCGTGAGAATTTTCCCACGCTGTCAGTGACGTGCATGAGGTGAGCTGAGTTCATTGGACATGAACTCGGCTCATCTGGATGACGTCACAGAGAGACACTGAGGAGCGCAAGCATGCCTGCGCTTCTCAGTGTCTGCGGGATGACAGGCTGGATGGCAGCTTTCTGCTGTGGTCCAGCCTGTCATCTCGATGTAGCAGAGCTGGAGCCGTCGTGGGAGCCATGGAAAGGTAAGGATGAGGTTGCTTTATTATTTTTCTTTTATTGCAGGAGATCGTTGGCTTCAGCTGGAATGGGCGTGATGGTAAGTATGGTTTAATTTAGAACAATAAAGAATTGTGTCTTTATTTCAATTAAAGGACTTTACTCTGGGTGTTTGTGTTTTCTTTTAACTTTGACTATGGGGTTAGTAATGGGGGTGTCTTATAGACGCCTCTCCATTACTAACCTGGGCTTGATGTCAGCTGGCATTATAAGCTGACATCAACCCCAACCCTATTACCCCCTGCCACCGCACCAGGGCAGCGTGGAAGAGCGAGGCTAAGTGCCAGAATTGGCGCATCCTATGGATGCGCCATTTCTGGGGCGGCTGACGGCTGGTGTTTCTAGCCTGGGAGGGGGCCAATATTCATGGCACCCTTCCTGGGCTATTAATATCAGCCCCCAGCTGTCTGCCTAGCCTGTGCTAGCTATTAAATTAGGGGGGACCCCACGTTATTTTTTGGGGGGGTTCCCCCATTTTAATAGCTAGTAAAGGCTAGGTATTCAGCTGGGGGCTGATATTAGTAGCCTGGGAAGCTCCGTGGGTATTACCCCCTTCCCAGGCTTCAAACATTTGCCCCAGCTGTCTGCTTAACCTCCGCTAGAGCCTAAAATTAAGGGGAACCCCACGCCAATTTTTTTTAAAATAAATCCTTTATTTTAACACTAAATGACAAGTACAGTAATCAACACTGTCACTGTACTTCATATATATGTGACTGACATGTTTCTATCTATCTAATCTATGTGTGAAGCTCTATTCTTTCTGTTATAAATTGTCGGGTACCGCTGCTGAATTGCCGGCCGGCTTTTTTAAAGAGACGGTGCACGAAAACACTAATATTTTTTTTAATAAATCCTTTACACTAAATGACAAGTACAGTAAGCAACACTGTCACTGTACTTCATATATATGTGACTGACATGTTTCTATCTATCTAATCTATGTGTGAAGCTCTATTCTTTCTGTTGTAAATTGTCGGGTACCGGTGTATGCCGCTGATGAATTGCCGGCTTTTCATGTCATTCTACATTATTCTTAGTTGTTTTACTTCATGTAGAATTAACCTACAAGGAAAGAAAGGGTTTATTTTCATTCCGATATTTGTGTCCCATTGACTTGCATTGGTTTCCGGTATCGGAATCGGCGATATCCGATACTTTTTGGGTATCGGCCCGATCCAATCCGATACGATATTTCCTGATATCGGAAGGTATCGCTCAACACTACTTACAAGCAGAGAACTTAAGGTAAGGACGAGGGAGCATTGTTTAGATATTGAGAAGGCCAAAACTAACATCGATGACTCCACTTTTAAAACAATACCGAAACATTTTAAGAGATACCATAAATGCAACCCTCACTTATTAAAAATCAGACGCATTGATGTAGTCACAATGGGTCTTCGGGGTGGAGATCTCAATAAAAAATTGACTAAATGCGAAAGTAGGTGGATCTACCGTTTGGGTTCTTTAGCTCCCCAAGGCTTGAATGAAGGCTTCGGTTTTGGAGTTTTTCTATAGTTGTGATATAGGGCTGAGATTTTGAAACATGATTTTGGTGGGTATTTAGGTGTTTTTAAGCTTGAGATTTTAACATTTTATTTATTTATAGTTATTTTCTAGTTTATTGGTACCGTGGACCTGTAAATGTTGGTGAAGATTAAAGTGGTGACGCCTTGTTTGACAGTCAAAGCCTATTAAAGAAATCTTATTATAATGAAGAAGTTTCCGTTGGATCGTCATTTTATGAAGACCTACACTCCCTGACAAAAGTTATGTCACTTATCCATGTTATGCAAATCAAAGCTTATAACCTGACGTTAAATTCATCCATTGGTTTTATAAATTACTCTTTTGAAAGCTGAAACCCTCCCAAATTTGGTTTAGGTTAAGAAAATAAATTGGTATCAATGCTGAAATATTGATCATTTAATGAACACAGAATGGTCAAATTTTGGCAAGACAAAAGTTTTGTCGCCTGGTCATATAATGCACCCAATCCTAGTTTACATCCTCACTAGTGCTCAGTAAATGATCTGTTAATTAGTGGGTGTGTATAAAAAGAAACCCAGCACCCCAGTCCTTCACTTGAACTGCAACTTGAGCTCTGACAACATGCCAAAAATCCACCCTGCGACCAAAGCCTTGATTATCAAGAGGCTGCAGACCAGATCCACAGCAGAGGTGGCTGGCACCTTTAATGTGTCTCAGCGTCAAGTACAAAGAATTAAAAAAAGATTTGAAGAGACTGGAGATGTGTTTGAAAAGCCCAGATCCGGCAGACGCCGCAAGACAACTGCTCAGGAGGAATGTTTGTTGGTTAGAAAATCCAAAGCAAGCCCCTCTTACACTGCAGCAGAGCTCCAACAGACCTGGTCACCTCAAGTCCCTGTGTCAACTAGAACAGTTGGTAGGATTCTGTCTCAAAATGGCCTCCATGGTTGAATCAGTGCCCAGAAGCCAGCACTAAACAAAAGGAAAATAAAAAACCGTGTGGCATTTGCAAAGTCCCACAGCCTGCTAAACAGATGGATGCTGGAAAAGTGGTAGAAGGTGGATTTCTCTGATGAATCTTCAGTAGAATTACACCACAGCCGCCGCAAATACTGCAGGAGACCTACTGGAGCCCGTATGGATCCAAAATACACCCAGAAAACAGATAAATTTGGTGGTGGAAAGATCATGGTCTGGGGTTACATTCAGTATGGGGGTGTGCGAAACATTTGCAAGGTGGAAGGCAATATCAATAGCCTAAAATATCAAGAAGTATTAGCTACCTCTTACATCCCAAATCATAAAAGGGGTCAAATTCTGTAGCAGGATGGTGCTCCATCTCATACATCCATCTCTACAACAAAGTTCCTCCAGGCAAAAAAGATCAAGGTGCTCAAGGACTGGCCAGCCCAGTCACCAGACATGAACATCGTTGAGCATGTTTGGGGTAGAATGAAAGAGGAAGCTTGGAAGACAAAACCAAAGAATCTAGATGAACTCTGGGAGGCATGCAAGACTGCATTCTTTGCTATTCCTGATGACTTCATTAATAAATTGTATGAGTCATTGTTGAACCGCTTTATAGCCTGTGCCGTATTTGTGCGCACAAGGCTGTAACCCCCGGTTCAGTGAGGGCTCCGGCGCTGATTATTACAGCTGACATGTGCCCGCAACAGCCGCGGGTGGAATTGCGGCCACCTGCGGCTGTTAGCATGTTAAATGCCGCTGTCAATCTCTGACAGCAGCATTTAACTTGCGCAAACCGGATGCACGTCACTTACCTCGCCCATCGGCGACCCCGTCACATGATCGCGGGTCACCGATGGGTTGGCATGACAACCCTGGGTCTGCAGCAGACTCCAGTGGTTGTCATGAGCTGGTCGATATGAGCGCCACATAGTGGTCGGCACTCATAGCACAGGACCATTTCTGCTGCATAGAGGTGATCTGCTGATCATCTCTATGTAGCAGAGGCGATCAGACAAGTGCTGCTTCTAGTCTCCTATGGAGACTATAGAAGCAAGCAAAAAGTGAAAAAAATAATATTTTTAAAAATATTTAAAACATTTAAATCACCCCCCTTTCACCCCATTCAAAATAAAATTTAAAAAAAAACACATACAGATATTTGGTATCGCCGCGTTCAGAATCTCCCGATCTATCAATATAAAAAAATAATTAATCCGATCGGTAAACGGCGTAACAAAAAAAAAATTCTAAACGTCAGAATTATGTTTTTTGGTCTCCGCAACATTGCAATAAAATGCAATAACGGGCGATCAAAACATCGGATCTACCCCAAAACGGTATGAATAAAAACTTCAGCTCGGTGCGCAAAAAATAAGCCCTCACCCAGCCCCAGATCCCGAAAAATGGAAACGCTACAGGTCTTGGAAAATGGCATCTTTTTTTTTTTTTTAGCAAACTTTGGATTTTTTTTTCACCACTTAAATAAAAAAGAACCTATACATTTTTGGTGTATACAAACTAGTAATGACCTGGAGAATAAGAATGGCAGGTCAGTTTTAGCATTCAGTGAACGTGGTAAAAAAAAATAAAAAAAAACATCTGTGGTATTGCACTTTTTTTGCAATTTCACCGCACTTGGAATTTTTTTTCCGTTTTCCCGTACACGATATGGTAAAACTAGTAAAGGCGTTGAAAAGTAAAACTTGTCGCGCAAAAAAATAAGCCCTCACACGGCCATATTGACCAAAAAATAAAAACGCTATGGCTCTGGGAACAAGGGGAGCAAAAAACAAAAATGCAAAAACGGAAAATCCCAGGGTTGCTAAAGGGTTAAGCTCATGGAAGTCACACAAAATATTAAATATGACCCTGATAGCACCACAACTTCATTCACCAATGTTATGCAACATATATTTGTATTTTAAGATAATTATTTTTTTGAATATCATATTACTTTCTGTGGGCGACAAAACTTTTGTCTTGCCAAAATCTGACCATTCTGTGTTCATTAAATTATCAATATTTCAGCATTGATGCCAATTTATTTCCTTAACCTAAACCAAATTTGGGAGTGTTTCAGCTTTCAAAAGAGTAATTTATAAAACCAATGGATGAATTTAACGTCAGGTTATAAGCTTTTATTTACATAACATGGAAAAGCGACATAACTTCTGTCAGGGAGTGTATGACAGCAGTGACAATTATGATGGACCCTGTTTTCTTAAAGGATAATTCGCTTTTCAGTTGGGCACTGTTTTATTTATTATTTTAGGCTCCGGCACTTTAAATTATTCTGATGGCTATAATATGTTAGTATATTATATTAGCACTATATATTGATCATTGTTTTACACTTATCATCAATTCACTAATTATGCACTGGCACTTTAATATATCACTTACATTTTTATATATATACACACATACACACACACACAGTACAGACCAAAAGTTTGGGCACATTCTCATTTAAAGATTTTTCTGTATTTTCATGACTATGAAAATTGTGCATTCACACTGAAGGCATCAAAGCTATGAATTAACACATGTGGAATTATATACTTAACAAAAAAGTGTGAAACAACTGAAAATATGTCTTATATTCTAGGTTCTTCAAAGTAGCCACCTTTTGCTTTGATGACAGCTTTGCACACTCTTGGCATTCTCTTGATGAGCTTCAAGAGGTAGTCACCGGAAATGGTTTTCACTTCACAGGTGTGCCCTGTCAGGTTTAATAAGTGGGATTTCTTGCCTTATAAATGGGGTTGGGACCATCAGTTGTGTTGTGCAGAAGTCTGGTGGATAAACAGCTGATAGTCCTACTGAACAGACTGTTAGAATTTATATTATGGCAAGAAAAAAGCAGCCAAGTAAAGAAAAACGAGTGGCCATCATTACTTTAAGAAATGAAGGTCAGTCAGTCCGAAAAATTGGGCAAACTTTGAAAGTGTCCCCAAGTGCAGTTGCAAAAACCATCAAGCGCTACAAAGAAACTGGCTCACATGAGGACCGCCCCAGGAAAGGAAGACCAAGAGTCACCTCTCCTTGTGAGGATAAGAGTATCCGAGTCACCAGCCTCAGAAATCGCAGGTTAACAGCAGCTCAGATTAGAGACCAGGTCAATGCCACACAGAGTTCTAGCAGCAGACACATCTCTTCAACAACTGTTAAGAGGAGACTTTGTGCAGCAGGCCTTCATGGTAAAATAGCTGCTAGGAAACCACTGCTAAGGACAGGCAACAAGCAGAAGAGACTTGTTTGGGCTAAAGAACACAAGGAATGGACATTAGACCAGTGGAAATCTGTGCTTTGGTCTGATGAGTCCAAATTTGAGATCTTTGGATCCAACCACCGTGTCTTTGTGCGACGCAGAAAAGGTGAACGGATGGACTCTACATGCCTGGTTCCCACCGTGAAGCATGGAGGAGGAGGAGGTGTGATGGTGCTTTGCTGGTGACACTGTTGGGGATTTATTCAAAATTGAAGGCATACTGAACCAGCATGGCTACCACAGCATCTTGCAGCGGCATACTATTCCATCCGGTTTGCGTTTAGTTGGACCATCATTTATTTTTCAACAGGACAATGACCCCAAACACACCTCCAGGCTGTGTAAGGGCTATTTGACCAAGAGGGGGAGTGATGGGGTGCTACGCCAGATGACCTGGCCTCCACAGTCACCAGACCTGAAAGCAATCGAAATGGTTTGGGGTGAGCTGGACCGCAGAGTGAAGGCAAAAGGGCCAACAAGTGCTAAGCATCTCTGGGAACTCCTTCAAGATTGTTGGAAGACCATTTCCGGTAACTACCTCTTGAAGCTCATCAAGAGAATGACAAGAGTGTGCAAAGCAGTCATCAAAGCAAAGGTGGCTACTTTGAAGAACCTAGAATATAAGACATATTTTCAATTGCTTCACACTTTTTTGTTAAGTATATAATTACACATGTGTTAATTCATAGTTTTGATGCCTTCAGTGTGAATGTACAATTTTCAGTCAAGAAAATACAGAAAAATCTTTAAATGAGAAGGTTTGTCCAAACTTTTGGTCTGTACTGTATATATACACAATTATTTCTATTGGATATAAATTATTTTCTCTGACATATTTATTATGGTTCAGGGTTTCCGTTTCACTTTTTTATAGACACTTTTTCAATTCATTCATTTAGACATTGGCACCTTTATATTAAATTAAATTGTTATATCTGCATACTGTGTATATATACATCGGATATTGTGCTTTCAGCACATTTAATATACTTTAGGATTCTTATGGCATGACAATACCTATTCTTTCAATGTGATGGATGTGCGCATGCGTGGGTCGCCGTAACATTAAGTCCTACATACCGTGGTCTGTGAGTGCGGCTCACACCTAGTCTCCGCTTGGTGGGCGGAGCAAACGAGGCATCCAGCACGTGACCGCAGGTCTGAGTACTCGATATTATGTATCGGCTTTGACCTGCGCACGCGCCACCGATCCATCTAGTCAGCGTCACCTAGATCCTCCCCCTTCCCACTCCTGATTGGTCCTTTGTGCTATTTAAACCTACACGCACTCCATCTTGACACGCCTCCCGAAGAAGCTAGGCGAAACGTGCACGTCGGGGCAGGAAGCAGGAGCCTTCATATTGGTGCGTGCTACACAAAACAGGTGACTATTTGACACCATCGGGGTCTCCTTTTTTCTACTACCATATAATGTGCCAGTGACCTAGAAAGCATTACCTCAGATTTGATAAGGTTGTATGCCATATTTATGATTTATGCTGTGGTCTGCATGCACTAAAGCACTTTACTGATACCTATACTATATGTAGTGTCTTTTATATTCACCAATCACGCTTGTTATATAAAAAAGGCTTCGTTGATCTTCCCTTATTTTTTGGTTCCTTCTTCCTTTTATCCTTTTACTGTATTTTATCATGTCTAAAATAAAAGATTAATTTTAATATACTATATTGTAGTTACTTATATTGTTACTTGGTGACTAACCACTCACCGTGTAAAGTCTTGTGTAAAATTGAATTTGGAAGTACAAATTAGCTCTGATATATACAGTTATATGAAAAAGTTTGGGCACCCCTATTAATCTTAAGCTTAATGTTTTATAAAAATTGGTGTTTTTGCAACAGCTATTTCAGTTTGATATATGTAATAACTGTTGGACACAGTAATGTTTCTGCCTTGAAATGAGGTTTATTGTACTAACAGAAAATGTGCAATCTGCATTCAAACTAAATTTGACAGGTGCATAAGTATGGGCACCTCACCAGAAAAGTGACATTAATATTTAGTAGATCCTCCTTTTGCAAAAATAACAGCCTCTAGTCGCTTCCTGTAGCTTTTAATGAGTTCCTGGATCCTGGATGAAGGTATTTTTGACCATTCCTCTTTACAAAACAATTCCAGTTCAGTTAAGTTTGATGGTCGCCGAGCATGGACAGCCCTCTTCAAATGATCCCACAGATGTTCAATGATATTCAGGTCTGGGGACTGGGATGGCCATTCCAGAACATTGTAATTGTTCCTCTGCATGAATGCCTGAGTAGATTTGGAGCGGTGTTTTGGATCTTTGTCTTGCTGAAAGATCCATCCCCTGCGTAACTTCAACTTTGTCACTGATTCTTGAACATTATTGTCAAGAATCTGCTGATACTGAGTGGAATCCATGCGTCGCTCAACTTTAACAAGATTCCCGGTGCCGGCATTGGCCACACAGCCCCAAAGCATGATGGAGCCTCCACCAAATTTTACAGTGGGTAGCAAGTGTTTTTCTTGGAATGCTGTGCTTTTTTGCCGCCATGCAAAACGCCTTTTTGTATGACCAAACAACTCAATCTTGGTTTCATCAGTCCACAGGACCTTCTTCCAAAAAGAAATTGGCTTCTCCAAATGTGCTTTTGCATACCTCAGCCGACTCTGTTTGTGGCGTGCTTGCAGAAACGGCTTCTTTCGCATCACTCTCCCATACAGCTTCTCCTTGTGCAATGTGCGTTGTATAGTTGACCGATGCACAGTGACACCATCTGCAGCAAGTTGATGCTGCAGCTCTCTGGAGGTGGTCTGAAGATTGTCCTTGACTGATCTCACCATTCTTCTTCTCTGCCTTTCTGATGTTTTTCTTGGCCTGCCACTTCTGGCCTTAACAAGAACTGTCCCTGTGTTCTTCCATTTCCTTACTATGTTCCTCACAGTGGAAACTGACAGGTTAAATCTCTGAGACAGCTTTTTGTATCCTTCCCCTGAACAACTATGTTGAATAATCTTTGTTTTCAAATCATTTGACAGTTGTTTTGAGGAGCCCATGATGCCACTCTTCAGAGGAGATTCAAACAGGAGAACAACTTGCAAGTGGCCACTTTAAGTAGCTTTTCTCATGATTGCATACACCTGGCTATGAAGTTCAAAGCTCAATGAGGTTACAAAACCAAAAAAAGTGCTTTAGTAAGTCAGTAAAAAGTAGGTAGGAGTATTTAAAACAAGAAAATGATAAGGGTGCCCATACTTATGCACCTGTCAAATTTTGTTTGAATGCAGATTGCACATTTTCTGTTAGTACAATAAACCTCATTTCAAGGCAGAAACATTACTGTGTCCAACAGTTATTACATATATCAAACTGAAATAGCTGTTGCAAAAACACCAATTTTTATAAAACATTAAGCTTAAGATTAATAGGGGTGCCCAAACTTTTTCATATAACTGTATATGGACCTTTTGTGTTAAACAATGCGATCCAGGCCTAACAGTGATAATAAAGTTTACTGAATACCCCCAAAATAAAACAATGCACCCAATTACCCTATGTGAATATCTATACTGGGGCTATAAGCGATTTAGTATAAAGTGTTCAACTTTCAAAAGGTTGTAAAATTTGAAAAATCCTTTTGATCAGAGTTGTCACTGAATGTCCAAATGTGGATCAGAGATCAGCTGTGATGAAACTTAACATCTACTGTTTACTGCTGGTCCTCCTTATAAATAAAGACAGGCCTAAACCTTCAAGATTTAGATTTTCAATTTGGTTTTGTGAGAGAAAAGAATCCATCTTGTTTGTCTGTGGTATCCATTTTGTCTTCACTCTTATGTAATGGTCATCAGGTAACACTGAGGGGCAGTGAGGTTTCACATTACTGTTCACTCCCCTAAGGTTACTATTGGTTCATAGATCAGAGGGAACTATTCCTTTATCTCTGACCCTATTTAAAGTGTCACATGTGTTAATAAAGCAGAAGTCTTTTTCTAGTACACCATTCCTGGCTGTGCTGTACTGATTTCCCGAGCGCTCGTAAAACAAATCTTATGAATTTGGAGTTCGGAAGGCATAGAAGAGAGCATATTTCGCTCACAGAATTTGGTGCCGAAAAGTCCCGGGACTAGACGTGCATTATACCATCCGGATCTAGAGTGAGGAGGACTCTCCAGTAAAAGTGAATTCAAACGCTGCAGCAAAAGGTAAGAAGCTTATTCTTAAAATTGTATTTCACTTTTACTGTGAGCTGGTCACCTCCAATCCGGGTGAGTTATTTTTGCAATTAATAGTCTAGTCCAAGAACTGGGAAGAGTTACCTATGCCTTTTTGAACTGTGTGCATGTGATCTGATCAGTGCATAAGTGTGATATAGTGGTACTTATACTTAGAGGATTGTTGTGTTGCTGAATCTTGTTTGGCTGATGGGACTGATCATCTCACCAGAGGGGTATCTTATGGACCATTTACGGGCTGTATTGTAGTATTTGTGGCTTTGTGACGGACTACTCTACAGAATAATAGGATCTGTGGCTGTGTGCCTGCCTATTGGACCCTTGGCTTTGTGCCTATTGTTGATATTGTGCTAGCACTGATTTTGAGGCAAGTATGGGAAACTTGTCGTGTAAATTGAGACAGAAACCCAGTGGAAAGACAGGAAAAAGTAGAATGTGCAGATAACGTGAAGGCAAGGATGCCATAACGGATAGTAAAAGAATGTTGAAATGACTGAAATTCCCCACAGGGGGGGGTCTGGTCCGTATGTGATCAGGGAGAAGGCTGAGCAGGTAAAGAATGTTGGCTCTGGAAGTAATTAGTGCAGAAAGTGTGAGAAAACCACTATAAGTAAAAGTATTGTGTGAGTGCTTTTGACAATGGACTGAAAGGACTTAATGAGACAGAATTAACAGTACCTCCTCCTTATAAAGGACCAGGAGGGTGGACATGTACAGTATGTAGGGTACAGAATATGGGATGGAAAAATAACTGCTCAAATTGCAAGATAACTAAATCTAAATTAAATTCCCCAAATGCTCCTATTGAGTTATAACAAAGACGCATGTGGTAGCTGATAGTACACCTCCTCCCCCAGAGCTAATTACATGGGATGGGGAGGGGGAAGAGAGCAGTGAGAAGGGGGGGACTGATAGAGGATACTCTCACATACCAAAGACCAGTACTCCTCACACGAGGCATGGCCCCCCTCACAAGGTGATGAAACAACTTCCCTGACGGGAAGCCTGTTCCTTTTGCTAGACAAATTCAGCAGATACAGGTTATATAGAACTGTACATGGCAGGATTTAGAATCGTTAGTAGACGCAAAAGGAGGAGATGTGACTGCACATATTATAAAGCAAGAGACAGGACGGTCAAAAGACTATCTGATTGACAGACCTGGAACAGAATATTTACAGACATTAGAGTCAGGGGAAGACTATTGTAAGATGTTGCAGCGTTGGGCATTGACGAAACAGAGAGGACAATCTATATCTTTACATGACATAACTCAAGAAAAAGATGAAGCTGTAGAAAAATATTTTGCCCGTTTACAGATGACTTGGACAGATATGGGATATTTTCCAGGGGACACTCTTAATATACGTATATTGGGAAATGCTTTTGTGGATGGGTTAAAGAAACCAATTAGAGAGGGACTTGTAAAAGCGCGCCCAGAGCGGAGGGGGAAGGATCCAAAGGATTAGCTACAAGTAGCCAAAGGGGTGGAGCAAGAGTTGATCCAAACTTGCAGAACAAAGAAAGTACGTTTTTTTTCCTTACCATAGAAAAAGGGGGGGAGGGGGGGGGACAGGAATGCAGCAGCCCCCACTCACATAGCAGATAGCTGGGAATTACTTTTTCCCTTCATCCTAATTATTGAAAACCACTAGATAAAAACTATAATGACAGAAATTCAAATTTTAGAGGTTCTATTTCAATGATTAAAATTAACTCCAGGCACATTTTTAAATTTTTATTTTTTCCTTAATAGATACTGGACAGCCGGGTCTATATGCAATTAGTGTTTTTCTTTGAGAAATCATAAAAGCACTTCATGGTGATTTACTTAGGAAATGCATTATTTCCGCGCCTCTGCATCCAGACTGCCGGGATTTATTTGTTTTTATTTATTTATTTTCCCTTAGTCATAAACAATTTACAAGGATGGTGCTATCACAAGGTGCTCAGAATTCACCGATAATGTCTAGTTTTGCAATGTTTTCTCATTTTGAAAATTTGTTGACTCCTCCATGTTTGGAGGTTGTGATGTTTCAGTTTAGAGTATGTGGACGATTTATTACTTTGTTCTGACCAAGTCTCAGGTCAGGAGTCATCTATCTCACTTTTGTGTTCCCTAGCAGAACGTACATGTAAGGCCTATAAAAAGAAACCACAGGTTTATCACCAGAAGATAGTCTTCTTAGAAAATGGCATGTCACAATGCACCGGACATTTCAAAGAGGAAAGGTCACAATACAGTAGGTTGCATTACCCAAAAACACAGGAAAACTACAAAGACCAGCAGCTTACTACTCAGCTAGGCTGGATCTTGTTGCCAGGGGGGCACCCTCTTGTGTTACAGCCATTTCTGGGGTTCAAGCCATGATTGAAAAGGCCACAGAAATAGTTCTTGATTTCACGGTCACACTATACACTCAACATGACATTCATGGTGTCCTCAGTCAGGTACATCCTAGGCACATTTCAATGACCCAGCAACTTTGACTTTAATGTGCCCTCCTCATTTCCCCAAATGTAGACCTCAAACCACGTACAGTTTTGAATCCAGTTAAGCTTCTGCCATTGGATTCAAAAAGGGGGGAACGATGGGGAAAATGAACTATTTTTACATTCGCTGACAGAGGAGGAAATAGGCGAAATACATAAACCCCATGATTGTGTAGCTCTGATGTAGCAAGAGACGGCAGGGTTTGAACATGTCTCAGGCGAACCCATTGCTAATGCAGATTTTGAGTTTTTTTGTAGATGGATCCAAATGCCAAGATGTTGGTTGGTTCTATACTGGATACGCTGTGGTCACACAACATGAGATAATAAAAGCTGAACCACTCCCTCCTCACCTATCGGCACAGGAGGCAGAGCTGAGGGCATTCACTGAGGCGTGTAGAGCGGCAAAGGGTAAGACAGCCAAATGTGTGTGTAGATAGTAGATCTTGCCTAAAGTCACTTGAAAAACCTATAAACCACAGAGAGCGTAAGGGCCCTGATGAAGAATCTCCTGTTACCAACTAAGCTTGGCGTGGTGAAGATAAAAGCTCACACTCGAGCTGACACCAATGAAGCCAGAGGAAATGCTCGTGCTGATGCTGCCGTCAAGGAAGCAGTAAAGAGGCCGAGAGTTGAGAGTCTAGCAGCGGTACAGACCGTGACCTCAGTGGCACCTGTCACTCCTGATATTCTTAAATCCCTGCAGAAACAGGCAGTTCAAGAGGAAAAGGAGTGGAGACGCAGGGAGCCCAGCTGACTGAGGAAGGTTTGTGGAAAAAGGGCAGTAAGCTCTGCCTGCCGCCAGCTCTTTACTCAGTGACGGCCCAGGTAACCCATGGACTAACACATTTGTCAAAAACAGCTATGAGTGCTTTGGTAGACAAGTTATGGGTGGCGCCAGGGTCCAGTACCCAGGCAGCCAGGCACACACAGTCTTGTATGACGTGTGCACAACAATGTAGGGAAAGCTGTGAAGACCCCGCAGAAACACACCCCTCGTCCGCTCTACCGTTCCAGAGATTGCAGATTGACTATATACAACTACCACGAGTAGGGGTATATGAGTTTGTGCTTGTGTGTGTTGATCTCTTTTCAGGCTGGCCTGAGGCATATCCGGTGCAGAAAGCGACAGTAAAGATTACCGCTCAAAAACTCATGAATGAGGTGGTATGTAGATATGGGGTTCCTGAAGTGATTGAAAGTGATAGAGGTACGCATTTCACTGGAGAGATCATGAGAGAGATCTTAAAGTCTTTGGGAATTGAGCAGGGTTTACACACACCTTATCATCCACATAGTAGTGGGAAAGTAGAAAGACTGAATGGGACATTAAAGTTAAAGATTAAGAAGGCAAAAGAGGAAAGCAGCAAACCATGTACCGAATGCTTGCCTCTAGCTCTTTTCTCAATTAGGCACACTCCAAGTATAAGAACAGGTCTCAATCCATATGAGATACTTTTTGGTTCAGTACCTAGAACAGGGTTATATTTCCCACAGTAACTTCAGATGCAGAATGATAGCCTGACTAGCAATGTGCCAGCCTTGCATAATCGCCTAAACAGTGCATAAACAGGTGTATTCTTCCATTCCAGACCCTGAATCAGTGTCTGGAACACATGATCTCAAGCCTGGAGACTGGGTGGTCCTAAAAAGACACGTCAGAAAAAGCCTTGATCCAAGATTTGATGGGCCATTCCAAGTTCTTCTGACCACAGCAACTTCGGTGAAGCTTGAGGGAAAATCCACTTGGATACACGCCAGCCACTGTAAACGAGTCACTCCACCAGCAGAATGATGACATTTTTACCAGTTCTAATGGGGATAGTGGTGGCATTGCCTCTTGCAAAGACATTAAATGAAGTTCTGAATGATGACTGAGATAATAAATTCATTAGACATCATCAAGTACTTTTAAAAGACACGAGTACATTAGCAAAAGACTGTTGGATTTGCACTCACAGTCCTGTGAGCTCCAATACTATGCCTTATTAAGCCATTCCAGTGACTGAAAGAAATGTTCTATTTGAGTAACCGCACTTTTTCCACTAAGCTAGATAACAACAGGAAAGAGAGAGCTGTAGGTTTGCCAGTAGCTGCATGGGTGACAGAGCCGTGGTTGTCGTTCAACAGGAGTGGTCCGCCTCTAAGACAGACAGGAATGCCTTGGGCTTCTAGTCGTGTCGACCTCTCCTGTTATCCGAACTTCACCACTTGCAGCTGCATCCAGATAAGATCCAGAGACGTCGCTTTCTCTACAGTATTCTGAGTGTAACGGGTCCGTACCGACATCACACAGTGTATAGCGGTCGATGCCACGCTCAATCCTGAGCTTCACTGTGTAAACGTCACCTTGGAAAGACTGATATCAGGTATTATGTCAAATGACACTCAGTATCAGGAAGAGATTATGGACATATTAAGCTCCACCTTGTTGTACTAGTCTATTCAATAACACTGTTATGGGAGCACAGGAGAGTTTGTACATTTTATGTGGACATCAGGCCTACAAGTGGTTACCTAATAACTTCACAGGGGTCTGCACACCGGCCTTCCTGACCCCATCAACCTTTATAGTGCCTCACACCAGAGTAAATGTTAAAGCAATCCCTCTACAAACATGATACAGACAAGCTGCAGACAATCCCAGACCCAATGGTAAACCTCATCTTGTAGAAATGGGGGTGGCAAATAAGATTGTGAGCAGCATATTGATTTACAAGTCCATAACGCAGATGGGATAAGCTGGTGGAGGCGACTGATTATCTAGATGACCAGATCTTCCAGGTGCTTGATGCCCTTAATGCATCTAATATAATACAGAAGCAGCTAATTGTAGTCACTAACCAACACACCATAGTGCTGGACTACCTGACCGCTATGGTGGGATGTGTCAGATCATCGGTCCCGCATGTTGTCATTACATGGACGTTATGGGAAATCTCCAGGTTAGGACTGATATACAGAAGATAACCAAGATAAGGGATAAGTGGTTACAGGAGCATGGACTCCTGGTGGGAGAAACATTCTCTTTCCTGAATCCCACTAATTGGTTCAAGGGTCTAGGTGGGTGGCTCTCAGGGATTATACACGTATGCAATTATTATTATTCTGCTTGTTGATATATGTAGCCGTAAAAGCGCTGATTTATGTTACATCGAAGTTACTCAGGTTTATATGTAAGGAAAACCGTGTCACAGAACTCCTGATTGTATACTATGGACCCCAAACAAGAAAAGATCCATTGTTGTGATACAATTATAAATGTTTAGGTAGGGAACTGAGGTGAAGCAGGTAGGAAAGTCCCGAGGACGCGACTAGCACGCTCCTATATACCTACTGAGATGCCATAATTGGTCACAAAAGGGGGGGAAATGTGAGAGGAAAGAATCCATCTTGTTTGTCTGTGGTATCCATTTTGTCTTCACTCTTATGTAATGGTCATCAGGTAACACTGAGGGGCAGTGAGGTTTCACATTACTGTTCACTCCCCTAATGTTACTATAGGTTCATAGGTCAGAGGGAACTATTCCTTTGTCTCTGACCCTATTTAAAGTGTCACATGTGTTAATAAAGCAGAAGTCTTTTTCTAGTACACCATTCCTGGTTGTGCTGTACTTATTTCCCGAGCGCTCGTAAAACAAATCTTATTAATTTGGAGTTCGGAAGGCATAGAAGAGAGCATATTTCGCTCAGTTTCAACAAACTGTGCATAATTTAACCCTTAAAGCAAATATAAAGAGCTTTTAATATATCATACCAGAAAAATATGCTTCTTACTACATTTATGAGTCATTTTTTTCTTCCTGCCTTCCCTCTGAGCTCATAATTCATTTAGAAAAATAGCTAGAATTCATCTTGCTCTTAACAAGACAGACTGCCTGCTCACTGAGGGATCAGATTACAGCTATCAAATTAATTCTAGGGAGAAGGGATGGGGATATAGGTGAAAGTAGCAGAGAGGGGATGAGATATAGTGTTCCTAGTTCTAGTAAGTGTGTTATCTCAGGTGAGTGCTGGATTCACAACTACGCTGTTCAGTACTGTTCTCTACCTCTGTGTGTCGAGTATGGCACACATCATACTGGGGGTCTCCATCCACTACCTCTGAGACGAATGAAAGATAGAAAAAGAGCGTTACAAATAAAAGTTAAAAGTCAAAAGTAAATGTTCATTGTCTCTAATTTAATAGTGAATAAAATCAAATGAATAAGCAAGCATGAATGCTTCTAATTAGCCAGAAGCACTGAAAATGGGATGGAATGATGGAAGCATAAGGCACACTGACAGGTATTAACTATAATTAGTCTTTCAATAATATTTTTAACCATGAGCTGCACTGTTTCCTCAATGTGATATTAAAATTATTGAAAATATAAAAATAAATTACCCACATTTTTCCATTCACCGCATGAAAAAGATCATATTATTTATTGCTTGGTGACTATGGTCAAATAAACAGGGGAGAACTGCTGTTTTTTCATCACCTGTCTCCCCCCCCCCAAAAAAAAGAATAAAAGGCATGTACACTAAAAAGGTGTCAATAAGAACTACAGCTCATTCTGCATAAAACAAGTAATCACGCAGCTCGAACCAAGAAAAATTCATGTGTTATGGGTATTTAGTGAGACAAAGCAAATTTTATTTTTCCTAAAGTTTTTCATTTTTTAAAAATACACTCCTGAACATTAAAAAATTGCAACACTACAAAGTAAAGTGGAATTATGGACATAACAGGATCAATGGACATGTTAATGATATGCAAATGATGAAAAAATGGAAACTAAATGTTCAAAACATACTGATTTATCCAGCATTGATTATGAATGCAGAAATATACGTATGCATTATATCAATGAGGTTATTAATGGTTGTCTGAGGAATGTTCTATCACACTGAATGCCACTTGTGCACGCAAATCATCAAGATGTCTTGAACTCTTGATGGCAGCTCCTTTTGCGAATGCCGACCAAAGATGTCCCAGATGTGCTCGATGTGAGACAAGTCCCGAGGTGATGCGGGATAATGGTAGCATATTTAGGCCACGCGGGATGATCTCAGTAGCACAAGCAATAAGCATATACCATTAACCTGGGAGTAGGAACGGTGTAATGTTCCCTCGTCAAGGTCTCTTTATGGCATTGCCCACGTGGTCTCCAGATTTAGTCCAGAGACTGGAATGGAGTAATTGGGGTTGGAATGAAAGTCTGGAGCGTTTAGTGTGCTTTTGTCTTGAGTTCACTGATAGCCAGAAATTGGTCTGAAGACCATGTGGACAAAGCCATGAAGGAACATCGCTCTGGTCCTACTCCTGACATTATGGTATGCGGTGGCATAGTGTACCTGGAATGAAGACCAGAGAGATATGGCTACCATACATTAACAGCTTGGCATTACATTGATTTGATGGTGGAACTAGTGGTATGGCAATTTCTACAATATCCCAAGAGATCCTTTTTAGCCTGGCAACGCTGTGCAATGGAAGACTGTGTAGACTGTGTAAACAGTCTGTTTTGAAAATTTTGTATCCATTTTTTCAATATTTGCATATAAATTATTTATCTATCCTGTGAATTCCATAATTCCATGACTTTTCTTTCTTGGCATTGTATCTTCAATGTTGAGGAGTGTGGCAGCTATCAGATAATAACAGCTGTGTGTGTTTCTCTGCAGCATTTTCTGTTGGTATATATATATATATATATATATATATATATATATATATATATATATAATATACAGGAGGAAGAGAGGGCAGTATGATGGCTAAGAGGTTAGCACTATTGCTTTGAAATGCTGGGGTTTTAGGCTCAAAATCCCACAATATTTGCAAATAGTTTGTATATTCTCCCCATAATTCTTCCTTGTACTTCAGTTTCCTCCCACCATCCAAAGACATTCTGATAGGGAAGTTAGCTTGTGAGTCCCAATGGGTACAGATGCTTATGTCTATAAAGTGCTGTTGTAATTAATGGCGCTATATAAGCAAATAATATAAATAAATGTAAGTAAAGAATTTATGATGCTGCTACTATAACGCATATTAGTCTGCTGTGTATCCAACCTGTGTGCACATACCCTAAGGACAGATAATAGACTCACTAAATTACTAATTGCCACAACTGGTTATGGTACTGGGTATTCTCAGTAACAATAAGTAGACTGACAGTCAATTTAGAAATCCAGAAAACATTCAAAGACGACTAAATAATGACTTCAGAGCTTTTCAAGCATTACAGTGGAGGGAAAGGGACAGCACTTGGGATTCTGAAAATAACCGTTCTAGGTAACGCTAGTTTGGAAGAAATAAAAAAAAATGATACAGATGTTTATGAGCAACTAAACTAATGACTGGTAACTAAATATTTATAATACACTTGTTTACTGTTAAGTTATAAGTGGAGAAAATTATTTTTAATCTAGTTGCCCAACAACTATGCACAGGCACAATATATGAAAAGATGTAAAAGAATCCAAAAGTCAATCCAAACACAGCAGGGATGAAAAAAATGTTACTCTAATCTTCAAGCAGAACAAAACTGTGACATGTTGTTGTTTGCACAAAGGAGAGTGACAAAGTAATGGCTCACAAATAAGAAAAGCAGCTAGAGTTGTATGTATCGCCTGACAATCAAAGGACTAAAGCAAGCTAAATAAACCTACTTAACAATGAGAACTAAAATAAATTGTACGTGACATTACATATGTAACCAGTGCCTAACTTTAGCGTCATAACATAAAAAATGTAGGCACTATACATTCTGCTTTAAAGAAATTAATATGACAGAGGGGTTGACAGCAGCATAGATCCTCTTGAAACCCATTTTGCGGAGGTCATCCAGCTACAGCGGGTGAAATAAATGTTGAACATGTCACCAATTTTCTAAGTAAATAATTTTCTAAAGGTGCTATTGACGTGAAATTCTCACCAGATGTCGGTAACAACCCATCCAATCTACACAGGCAAAGAAATCAAACCATAGATGGCCATAAATTAAGTTATGTGTATTAATGAGAAATGGCACAGGGAAAAGTATTGAAAGAAAGAGAATTGCAATAAGCCTTGGAAAGTCATGATAACATATTAGATCTATCAGTAATTAGAAAGCAATCCTGTCACTTAGTGAAAAATTATATCAGGTGGTTTAACTGATGGCCTATAAAAAGGTGTCTCATTATAATAATGGATAATTATCAAGGTGCCACATAATAAACATCTCATGAAGGGTAAAACCTGTGAGATGTCTCAAGACCTTTGTAACCTTATTGTTGAAAAACATACTGATGGCCTTGGTTACAGAAGAATTTCAAAACTACTTAAGGTTCCAATGAGCACTGTTGAGGCCATAGTCTGGAAGTGGAAAGAACACAATTTCACCATAAACCGGCCACAACCATGTGCTGCCCACAAGATTTCGGACAGAGGAGTGAAAAGAATTATAAGAAGAGTTGTCAAAGAGCCAAGGACCACCCGTGGAGAGCTACAGAAAGACCTGGCATCAGCTGGTACAAGTATTTCAAAGAAAACAATAAGTAACACACTTAATCTCCATGGCCTGTATGCACGCTCACCACACAAGACTCCAATGCGGAACAAAAAGCATGTTCTAGTGCCTTTAAAGTTTACTCAACAACAATTAGACAAGCCTGTGAAATACTGGGAGATTATAAAGTGGTCACAAGACGCCATATTACACACCATATTTGGAGGCCAAAAGGCTCTGCATATCACCCCAAAACACCATACCAATCGTGAAGTTTGGAGGTGCGAACACCACAGTGTGGGGCTGTTTTTCATTATACGGCAATGGCAAACTTCATACCATTGATGGAAGGATGAATGGACAAATGTACTGAGACATTCTTGAAAAATCTGCTGCCATCCAGCAGAATGATGAAGATGAAACGAGGGTTGACATTTCAGCAAGATAATGATCCAATACACACAGCCAAGGAAACTCACAACTGGTTTCAGAGAAAGAAAATAAAGCTTCTAGAATGGCCCAGCCAATCACCTGACCTGAATCCAACAAAATATTTATGGAAGACAATAAAACTCAGTTCATAGAAGGAGCCCACAGAACGTTCAGGATGTGAAGAGTGTTTGTGTGGAAGAATGGGCCAAAATCGCGCCTGAGCAATGCATGAGACTAGTTTCTCCATACAGGAGGCGTATTGAAGCTTTCATTACCAACAAAGGCTTTTGTACGAAGTAATAATTACATTTCAGTAAATGTAACTTAATTTATGGACATCTATGGTTTGATTTCTTTGCCAGTGTGGATGGGATGGATTGTTACCCACATCTGGTGCTAATGTCATGTCAATAGCACTTTTAGAAATACATTTACTTGGAAAATTGGGGACGTGTTCAATTCTTATGTCACCCGTTGTATGTGTTGTATAGAGCAAAAAAGGGCATAGGAATGTTTTCTAGTATGCATCTTTGGTATTTTTTTCATGGATTTTAATCTTGAAGACAGAGTACTGCATCAAATATATATTTTATTTTTTGAGGTGTGTTGTCTACACCTAATATTAAAGCATGAATGTATGGAGAAAAGACATCCATTTACAAAAATAATCTTTTACCAGAGAAAAGCAAAAGTTCCATAGAACAGACAAGTTAACCATAACAATTCCAGGGATGACGTACTTTGTCATTTACTTAGCTTATAATTAATGTACATGCTCACATTGTTTCATTACACAAAATAGTCTCTATCATTATTGAAAAAAAGAATACTTTAGTACAGTGATCAAAAGTTTTCAAATTCAAAGTTAACACAGTACATACGCACCACAAATGAAATAGTAAAGTATTAATACGTACCATTTTTGGTAATGATGTTAACTTGTAATGTTCCCAAAACATTGTGACCTTCACATCACCACAAAAGCTGGCAAGCAATTATTTGGGTTGGTCCTCTGATTATTGGCAAGGGCAAAAAACGGCGGTAAACACCATTGCTAACAAGCTAATGAATAAGGGGAACATTGCGAATCAAAACAACGTTGCTCAAATTCATTGGCTCGTTGGCAATGCCATCAGCCATGTTTCAGTGGGTCAAGAATGTAAAAACAGATGATATCCTTGAACAGTGAACTTTGATGTTATTCATGACATAAAAAACGCTGAGCAATCAGGGGCCAAAATGTATGTATGTTATCCACAAATTTATTAAGAATTAAAATACAAAATTCTGAAAATTGTTTGCATTGTATTTAAAGGGAATCAACCCTCCTAAACTGTCTACATGGGCATGTAGGTCATAGGAAGCAGGATAAATGATACCTTGATATCTGCGATCCCATGTCTTATTCCAGAGATATCCATGTTTTTCTTATACCTAAATGAGCTGTTCCAGGCTATGGGCCAGAGATAGATCTCCTGGAGAATCTTAGTTTAAATAAAAGAGGGAGTTACCAGTGTGAGACATGTAACTAACACAGAACAGTAGAACTGAACTTTGTCTCCTTACAAACACATTTGCTGCAGTTCTCACAGCTCTGCTGTATTGCGACCCTGTCTGCCTGTGAGATGGGAGCTGAGAGGAACTTGCAGATGTGTTAGTTATAATCACATTCAGCTCTGCAGTGAGATCAGGAAAGCAGAGAGCGGCCATTACACATCACACTGGTAATGGCCCCTTTTATTTAAAAAAACCTATAGAGGCAGATTCTCATGAAGATCTATTTCTGCTCCATAGCCCTGAACATCTCATTTACATATAAGAAAAACGTGGATTTCTCTGGAATAAGACATCGGATCGCAGATATCAAGGTATCATTTTATTCAGTTTCCCATGACCTACATGCCCATATAGAAAGCTTGGGAAAATTGATCCTACTGACCGATTCCCTTTAAGGATAGCTTTGGCAAACAAAGAACATAAACACTGAGTTAATTAAACTAATTTAATAGAGAGCACAATGCAATGAAGTTACATGTCTGGTAGAAATTGGACATCAATTTTGGCAGTGTTGGAAAAATAATTTAAAGAACTGTGTATTTCTGTATTACACATTGGTGGCTGTTAGCTACAGCACATAATCATTTATTAATTTTGTGAAGTAAATCCCATAAGAACTTTTACAAATAATCATGAGAATATAGGTTTACAGTGAAAAAAAATAATAGATGTGTAGTCATGACTTCAAAATGTAGGCCTCGGTCCAGGAATGCTGCCTCATATCAATACAGTGCAACCATCACATTAAAACTGGTGAAATATTAACCAAGAATTCATCAGAAACACTACACACTGTACAAAGAGTGACATTAGTAAAATATTTCTGCAGTAATGATTCTCATCTGGCAAAAGTTATGACAAACGGATAATAAATTCTTTTTTACTCTCTCCAGGTTTATTCAAAGATTAAATCTGTATTGCAAACAAAGTGCAACTATCTGGATGAAATAATGACTGAAACCATGCCAGTGCCGCCCCTGTGACTGGAAGCCGAACGCTGCCGGGGGAAATAAAGTTCATTTCCTCCCAGCAGTGTCAGAGCTCTATTAACCTGCAGATTAACCCCATATCTGTAGGTTAATAGCGCTTTTTACATGGTTCCCTTGAAATAGATTTCTTAGATCCAATGAAGCTGGTGTAGTTACTTGCCATAATGGCTACATGTTCTTTTTTTAAAGTTTGATTATAACAAAGGAGTGAGAGAGCTTATATATCCTAATGTATTCATGAGCTAAACTTAATCTCTGCCCACCTAGTCTAATTGACAATGGACAGCTTGTACTAAGCAGTGTAAGATTTCATCAACAACAGCAGAGAAGGGAACGCTGAAAAGAACTTGTCAGTTAAGGCCCCGTCACACTAAGCGATGCAGCAGCGATCCCGACAACGATACGACCTGTCAGGGATCGTTGCTGCATCACTAATACATCGCTGGTGAGCTGTCAAACAGGCAGGCTCACCAGCGATCAGGGGAGCAGCGATATCGTGGAAAGAATCGTTCCACGATGTCCTGCTCCAGTTACCAGCCTGCTGCAAGCAGGAGCAGGCTGGTAACTATGGTAAACATCGGGTTACTAAGTGCGCGTGTGCCCCTAGTAACCCGCTGTTTACCATGGATACCACTCTGCTACGGTGCGCGGGAGCCTCCGAGCACCGTAGCAGAGTGGTATCCATGGTAAACAGCGGGTTACTAAGTGCGCGCGTGCCCCTAGTAACCCGCTGTTTACCATAGCTACCAGCCAGATCGTTGGTCCCGCTGGTCACACACAGCGATGTGTGCTGGCCAGCGGGAGGCCAACGACCAAAAAATGGTCCAGGACACTTTGCAGCGATCAGCGACCTCACAGCAGGGGCCTGATCGCTGCAAAGTGTCACACATAGCGACATCGCTGGTGAGGTCGCTGGTGAGTCACCAAAACCGTGACTCAGCAGCGATATCGCTATGTGAGACGGGGGCTTTAGACTAGGTGGGCAGAGAATTCATTTAGTTCATTAATACAGAAGGAGTCATAAAATGCCCAGCTAAAGTCAGGCAGGAAAACTTTCAAAAAGGTTATACAACAATTCCGACATGAAAGTACACCAGCCTCATCAGGTGGTCTAAGGTCTATTTAATTATGTATGCAGTTTGTATTATGAGATTCTATGACAGATCCTCTTTAAGGCCCCAAGCTTTGTTCTCTCCAGATCGGCAAACAAATCTTCAGGTACACGTGTGAATTAGTCCTAAATTTCTTAACAGAAAAGTGTAAATCTTTTACCTCTCCTATAAAGTACTCTCATGTGTCAAGTATCGGACATGGAATACACCAGCTATCAAGCCTCACCAAAATACTATATTTCTGACATGATAAATGCAGAAAGAAAATAACTTTCTACTTACATGGATCTGATTTGGAAAATGTATCTCTGTCCAAAAGATTCCTGTTGGAGAAAAAGATCATATTTTCCATTAATTATTTGCAACAATCGATAACAGAATATTCTTAAATTACAAAACATTTAAATACAACCAGGCTTCTAGGGTTCAAAATTCAACATATTTGCCATCTTAAAAGGGAACATGAAGTTATTGGCACGACCACCCAACCTAGACCATAATCTAACCATTCCACCTCTATCTTGCTTTTTTGAAAATAAAATATCCTGATATTAGAAATCACTTTCTGCAGGAAGTAGCTTTGGTATCTACATGTCATATGCCTGAACCAGAACAGCTCTATCGGTTATAGTTATGCTAAGTTCACAATTATACAGTGCTCTCTGCCAAGCACTATGTCCCCCAAAAAAACTGTATTCCATTCACTTGAATGAGGCAGACAAGTTATTGTGGACATTGTATGGCCTCCATCCTGGCAGAATTCATTTATATCAGATATAAACAAAAATGTGGTTTGCCATGTTTTATGCATGTTTATAATAGACTAGCTTTTACCCGCGGCTTCGCTTGCGTGGAATTTGGTCTGCCACATTAAGTTTCGTGACAGATCATTTTAATAGTAAAAAAAAAAAAATCTTATTTAGTTACTAGTACATCCAAAATTTCAGATGTCTAACTTCAAAACTGACGGATTCCATACAATCTTTGAACCCCTATAATATTAAGAGGGAAACTCTTGAGGGTGGAATTATCAAAATTCCTTTCTTAGTGCTCATTTAAGCTATAATAGAACCTATCTGCAAATTTCAAGATGCTAAGTTCAGTGGTTTCGGCTGTGCGTTGACCGCTAGGTGTGTCAGTCAATCAGGTTTACAGTTTTATATAATCTTCGCCTGTATGGTGTGTTTATAAAAAGTAGCCCTATGCCTTTCCCCAGGCTTGAAATTATCAATATCAAATTTCATCACAAACGGATTACTAAACACTGATTAATAAACAGGACGGACTGAAGTTACTTGCGTTTAATATTGTTCGTGTTAGTAAAGAATTAGTATGTAATTGGAATAATGGACATCTGCAGGTAATTTATCTATGTGTTTTTACTGCAATAAACTCCTGTAAACTATGTTATTTGATTTCTTTCGTTCAGCGAAAATATGTAGATTTTGCAATTTAGAAACACGTGAGCAAGCTACATATAGCTGACCGTGGGAAAAACAGGGCGTGCCTAAATGTATCCCCGCTACCTTCAAAGTTTGCCCTTGCGATTTATTGATGGTCATTGAAAATGCCACTTTAAGTGGGAACTGCAAACGTTTGAAATTAAAGGGTAAGTTATGCTCTCAGAGGCCAGATTTTTTTCCGACTTAATTGACATGTATCGTTATATTACAACCAAAATTACATAAAATCATTACAAATTGTAGCCTATATGTTATTCCGATGTATAATCTATATTACTGTAAAGTTTCATGCAAATCCGTCCAGTAGTTTTTTCGTGAAAGAGTAACAAACATACATACTCACAAACTTTCGCATTTATAATATTAGTAGGACAAATACTGCTAGGAAGGAGGGCAGGCAGAGTCCACAGTGACTCCATCAGATCCATTTACGTGAATGGCTCCAATGAAGTCCCCGTCAGAATTGTCAAGTTCAATGTGACATTGAATCATTTTTAATTGTCGGCTATATATGAAGGCATAGTCAGCATGAAAGTGTCCGATCAGAACATTAGGCACACTATTGCTGGATAATATTTAGTTTACTGACAATGCAAGCAAAACATTACAACTATATTTCTGCCCATCGTATGTCTTGTATTCTACATTTTCACAAGTTTTCTCCAATGCAGGCTCTATTTCTTAATTTGCAAATGACTTTGAGCTGGAAGATTAGCTGCTATGATGTCTCCCATACACAGTACAGCCTGTTCTTCAAAGTGCATAGAAAGAAGCATCAGCAGAATTGAGGAAATTACACAGTGGTACTCAGCAATGTAAATGTAAACCCAGCTCTAGGGTGAGGTAAAACACTTCTTACAAAGCTCAGCACAATCTTTCTGTGTTTGAGTCTGCCTGCTTTCTCACTCTGCTCCTCAAACATCCTCCACCCTTAATGTGCTGGCAGTCTGTTGTGTCTTGAACAAAAGGGACCAAAAAAAGAAGAAAGAGACAATGTAATATGGAAATACACACCTATGAGTCAATAGTGTTAAATCAAAAAATTCCAAAATTTATTAATGTGCACTGACACAAACATGCTAAAACCAATTAAAAACAGAAACCATACAGAAAGACCATGTCCACGAGTAATCAATAACCTGAAGGTACAGTTAATGACATAGATCAATTGCTAGGTACACTCTCCCATAAGAACATGTTACAAATAACCACCATACATCAAATACTGCAGTTTGGTTGAACAAAATGGCAGGTATAGAGGATCACATAGGCAGAAACATGTAGGTATATAGTATAATAAAGATATAGAACTCAGAACCAGGCGTCCCTGGAGAAAATATTTAACCTCAGTATAGCACCTATATAATGGCTCATATAACACATATATAAGTATACAAATCCAGTGAGCGAGCAAAGAACCTGAAATGCAGACTAGTGTAGCCACTCCAACCTGTCAAAGGCAGTGTTACTCATATAGACCCCCATGTGGTGGAATGAAGAGGAATGCATGTGGACGTAGCGGGGAAAATGGGAGAGGGACCATAGGAGTGGGCAAAGCCCACACGTATCGCAGTCAATACGGCTTCATCTATGTCATTATCTGTACCTTCAGGTTATTGATTACTTGTGGACATGGTCTTTTTGTATGGTTTCTGTTTTTAATTGGTTTTAGCATGTTTGTGTCAGTGCACATTAATACATTTTGGAATTTTTTGATTTAACACTATTGACTCATAGGTGTGCATTTCCATATTACATTGTCTCTTTCTTCTTTTTTTGCTTCAGATTATCTTGTCAATGTAGGTATTTTGCACCCGGTCATTTTTTGCTCTATGATTGGCACTGGTGCACCCCCATTTACATATATCTATCATTGAACAAAAGGGAGTTGAAGTTTTGCTTTCAGGGTGGATGGCAAGTTCAGGAAGCAGAGCGAGAAGCGGATAATAGGTGGAGAAAGAAGCACATTTCTCAGAAAAGATATAAAACAAAGTTTTGTATATTCACTTATACTATTGATTTGTTTTTTTAAAAGTATAGTTCCCATTTAAAGAAGCACTCTCATCAAAATGTTTATCCTCTTAATATATTGCAATCATCATATTATATGGCACTGTGTACTTACAATTGCTCATTTTACCTTTCTACCCAGTTAATTCTTCTAGTCTCCATTAGGTCTATGACATCACACGATTAAAAATGGACTAGCTTAATTCTTCTAAGCTCTATTTAGAAACAAGAAGTAAATTTTCCCTGTATGAGTCATAAGTCACTGCAAAAGTCCCTGGCAGGGGAGAAAGGGAACAGCTGGGTCAGGAATGGAAGAAGGGAATGATAAAAGCAGGGACAAGAGACTTCCTATTTCTACATAGATCAGAGAAAAGAATTATCCGCGTAGAAAGGCAAAATGAGCAATTGTAAGTACACAGTACTATATAATATGATGACTGCAATATATTAAGAGGATAAAAACTTTGATGGGAGCGCCTCCTTAACTGCAAATACTGCTACACTGACCAAGTCCAGGTAAAATAACATGGTTGTGTGCTAATAGCAATATGCTTTGTTTCTTCGAGAGTAAATAAGAAAATTACGAAGAAAAAATATGTGGTTGTCAGAGCAAAGAATTAATTTTAATTTCACAAATAGCCATTGAGCTCTACTTTAAAGCTGTAGAGCTAATACATAATCCAATTAATTACAATATAGATGTCACAGACTTATAGGACGGCCCTACAAAGCCATATGGTACCTCCAGCAAGGCATGCTATCCTATACATCCATAATGCAGTCACATGCTTGGGGCCTTAATGCGGTATTTTAGAATTAAGATATTTTTCACCTATCTTTATGACAGGTCATCAGTATTAGATAGGCATGGGTGTGACACCTGGGCCACCCCCCGATCAGCTGTTACCTTGTCCCACACCCGTAAAAGTATACCACAGTTATCTACACTGTGTAGTGACCTTTCTTTGATACTGCAGCACAGCTTCCATTCACTTCTATGAGGGCCCTACATTTTAGACTTATTTATGTCAAAGTAGAAAAAAACTAAAAAAAGTAAAATATATGTAATTCAATGTTTACAAGGGAATTTTAAACTGATTACAAAGAAATCGGTGACAGATACACATTACACTTCATATTTACAAATCATTAATATATTAGACACAAATAATAAAATAATATCATGTAACTGATACAGCACAATAAAACACTGATTACATAAAATTAGTGAGTTACACATTAAAATTCTTTTATTTACAAAGAATCAATAAAATATGCAGCTCTACTAGAGTTCACACTGTAAAAACACTGTACAACAAATATATTTCTGTTAATTACGGTACACCAAACGAGAGCCAAGTGTTTTTACAGTGTAACTGAAAGGTTTTGGACCCTACTTATGCACTGTTGTTTCCAGAAGTGCCGAGTTTATTATCGCATCTGCTAGCGTCTGCAGTCTCAGCGACTTTACGCAAATGTGGGCATAAATAGAAGTATGTAAAGGCCTAGTTATTGCAATCTTCAGGAGCATGTTAACATTTATAAACCTAGAAAACCCATTAAAGACCAGTGCTAAATGGTTTTGTGTATATTTTGATCAAGCCACTATTATTTTTCCAATTTCTAAATGAAAACAAAGGCTAAATATACAACAAGATGATTCATATGGGCAGGGGTTACAATATAAAATCTTTTCATTTTGGAATAACTATGATATTATTTATTTTTTCCCCCCAAACTTATGCTGCTGCCATAATAATGTTTCAGTTGTGACAATGAAAACATGACCAATGGGACTGGATACAATAGTAAAATTATGTAGCGTGACGCAACCATTAATGGCTGTAGCCTGCATTCTAAGGAAATTGTAACTGGCTTTTAGTACTATGGGAAGGTAAATTCCACTACCATGAGGAATGTCCATCTATTTCTGTACCATCAATTTTACTAAGAGCTAAGGTAAACTGAGTGACTTACTAGACAAAAACCCACCATTACTTACTCTTCGGTGTGGGCCCAGACAATGCGACTGATCCATGAATTAAATGAGACATCAATAGCGCTGCTGCTCTTTTCAGTATTTTCCTGCACAGCAACATTCCTGGCTACTTGCTGTGCAGGAAAATATAAAACATCCCCATTCATTTTAAGTCACAGTAACTTCTAAAGGTACTTCATTCTTGTGAATGACAGGGGACCCAGAGACGGTATTCAATTCAATCATAATGTTATGACATACCCAAATACAATAAATACATTCTAACAATATGGGATGGAGAAAAATTACTTTGATGTTTGTATATTATTGATAAAATGTTGATTAGAATATTGATTTTGTCAATTTGATTTTTTTTTTGTAAACAAAGAAGCATCAATGCAGCCCTTTCACAGGTTGATCTTAAAAATTGCTGGAAACAGGAATTGTCAGCCTATAGTATGTTCTCCAGTGACCAGTGTGAAAACTAGAGTACTTCATGATTTTATTTTGCAGCCATAAACATTTTTTTTGGAACATAGGCTTAAAATAATAATTCTTTAAATAAGCTGTGAAAAAAAGCCTTGTCCCACTTAGCCTTACCAGAAAATAAAATTCCCAATACATGTAAGGTTTATGGGAACCTTTCACATACATGCAGTCTGTGTGGACAGCACAGTATAGAGGAGGAGAATCTGAGCAGAAAGATAAAAAGTTTTGTTGGCAAAGATTCAGTAATTTTATTAATAGAAATCCATTTGTCTGTATGTGTATGAGTCCAGGGAGTGGTCCTACTCAGTGATTGACAGGTATCTCTGCAAGCACAGTCACACAAGAAAGACTATCAATCACTGAATAGGACCACCCACTGGACTCCTATGCATACAAACACCAAGGATGTCAATGGATAAAAGGCAAGTTTTACTGAAACTTTTCCCAGAAAAATGCATATCAATCAGCTCCTTCTGCTCTATAGCTTCCGGTCTGCAGTTCAGGTGCCATTTTCAATATGACAGGCCCCTTTAAGGCCATTGTTAAGAGGTTCACAACGTGAACTTGCCATAGGCAAAAGAAACAAGGCCTGGCTTCTGAGTCAAGACAGATGAGTAACAGCCATGTTACCAAAAAAGCTGCTTTTATTCCCACTGTGTTTTTTCTCCAGGTACTTGCACCAAAATATGCAAAAGTCATCTGCTCCGATTATTGGGATTTTGCTGCATTTTTTTTATATGCTTTCCCCTTTTTTGACGTGGAAAAGGAATCAAGATGACTGTCAACCCAGAATTGGCACTTCAGTCAAAAGAGGTATACTATTGTTGAACTTTATTGGAAAAATTGCCGGAGCAATGCTTTAATAAAAGGAGTTAATGTTGTACTGAGATATTATAAGATATCCATCGCCCATAGAATTATGAAGGTCTCAAGACAGTGCCTGTTCAGAAGAATGCTCTACATTAACTGAGGTACAATACTGTGAGATATGGAGGTATATTATATGAATTCTGTAGGTATTCTGTGAGCCACAGTACACAAAGCAAACAAAAGTATCCAGTCATTTGGATCTAAAACGCCACCAATTTATTAGTACACAGTATGTGCATTTATAATTTTGGACAACGGACCTTATGATATTACCAAAATCACTCTGAGCAGGAATGATTCATGTGAAAACAAAAAGCGGACACCAATCCAAAGCAAACTGTATTCTTTTGGCTTCTTGTCGATGTTCAGCAGAATACAGATTCTTATTGTCTTGTCACTCTACAAGCCTGGGTCAAAACAACCAATTTAGTTCTAGCTTTTATTTTAACAATTTTTTTTAGAAAATAAACGTAAATTATCTAATAGGTTATTGTTCCACATTCCTTCATTGGACCTTCCATCTACAATTTCCGTTGCAAAAAGTATTATACAGTGAACTTGAGACTTTTCTGGTATCATGTAATTTTGTAAATGTTTCTAAGACTGCCTTCTCGGCTTAGAAAGCATTCAGCATGCTCACTTGTTTTGTCCTTTTGTCAGATAATAGTTTGTATGAATTGTGAAGATGCTGCTTATTTCAGTTACTTCTGTCAGCGTTTGCTGATCGCTAATGATGTGGCACTGGAAAATTACTAGAAATTACTAGTGTGTGAAAGAAACATGGAGACTCTTAGAACTTTCCTTTGTGCTTTCATAAAGCTTGCTGTTTTATCCAGAACATCTATTTATGTCCAAAATTAGTCCCATTGTTTCTAAAAATCAAAGAACAGATGCGAGGAATAAACACGAGCTCAGATAAGAAATTGTTTTAATTTATAAAGTCATAAACAAAAAATACCGAGAATAATAGTAATTGCTCTAATGGCAAAGTTTAGCCACAAGAGTTTAAATGCTACATATATACAGTATTGTACAAAAGTTTTAGGCAGGTGTGGAAAAAATGCTGAAAGGTAAGAATGCTTTCAAAAATAGAAGTATTAATAATTTAATTTTATCAATTAACAAAATGCAAAGTGAATGAACAAGAGAAATCTAAATCAAATCACTATTTGGTATACCCACCCTGTGCCTTCAAAACAGCATAAATTCTTAGCATATTTGCACATAGTTTTTGAAGAAATTCAGCAGGGAGGTTGTTCCAAACATCTTGGAGAACCAGAGATCTTCTGTGGATGTAGGCTTGCACAAATCAAGTCTGTCTGGGATTACATGAAAAGACAGAATGATGTTTCATGCAGATGAGTGGCTGGACCTTGATTCCATGTCAAAGGTACAGTTTATAGGCCGGAACTATTCCATAAAGACTAATTCTGGCTTGACTTCTCCGAACAGTAGACGAGTGTAGCTGAGTTCCACTGGTTGCTGCCAGTACTGAGCTGATGGAACTGCTGTACATCTTCCAATTTTGAAGGGAAGCATGATGTGTCTTCCATCTACTTCAGCAAGTTTCCTTGGACGACGACTGCATCTACAGTTCTCAGCATTGCCCATTTCTTGGTGTTTTTTAAAAAGATCTTGAACAGCATATTTTGAAACCCCAATCTGCTTTGAAATATTTGCTTGGAAGAGAGTTTGCTGATGCAATATAACTAACTTGTGTCTTGTTGCTATGCTCAGTCTTGCCATGATGTATAAGTCGTGACATGAAAGCTTGCTTCCACAACCTCACTATTGTAGTAGAGTTTGTCTAGTCTTCACCTAGTCTTAAAGCGAACCTGTCATCAGGATTTTGCTAAGTAAACTACAAGCAGTGTCAGGTTGGCGCCGTTACACTAATTATAATGATACCTGGGTTGATGAAATCCGTGTTGTGGTTGTTGTTTAATCTGTATTTGTAGTTTTCAGTTAATGAAATGCTCGTGCTTTGGGGCGGGTCTTTATTTGGTGTTTTGTTCTCATATTCATCCTTATGGGCTTAAATGACACTGCCTGTAGTTTACTTTGCACAATCCTGATGACAAGTTCGCTTAAGTCTTCCCCTAGTCTTAAGTCTCCTACACAGATCTTTTCAGTTTAATCACCGTGTATCAATCTATATATGAAAATGATTATCTTCAACTGTTTGGCATAATTGGTTACTTAAACCCCTACTATAATCCAACAAAATTCCTGACTTTTTGCAACTGTACCTAGAAGAATTGATGCTGTTTTTGAAGGCAAGGGGTGGCCACACCAAATATTGACTTGTTTTAGATTCTTCTTTACTTCATTCATTTTGCATTTTTTAATGAAAAAAATATACTCAATACTTCTATATTTGAAAACATTCCTTCTTTGCAGGTTTTTTCCATAATGACAAAAATGAAAATATGATATCTAACTATATCTTCATACAGTATTGCCAATCTCGTGGCAGAAAAATGAATGCAATAAGTTGGCAGCCTGGGTCAATATGAAACCTGCCTAATACTAAAAGTGACAGGAAATGTGAAAAGATAATTTGTGTCAGACAAGGTCACCTGAATATTTAAGACACAGCTGACAATCATGCACATCACATCGAGATGACAAAAAAAAGGTACACAGACATTAGATAGACCTTAGTTCCATGGACAAAAACACCCTATTATTCAGGGAGGTCAGAGTAAAACACAAAGGTCGGTTTAAGCTATCAAGCAGACAGTAACTCAAATGACAATATGTTACAGTAGTGTTAGAATAGCAGCATTTCTTAACACACAGTATGCGGACACTTAAAGGGGTTGTGCCACGAACAAAAGGATATTTAAAATAGATCTTTAATAGATTTATAAAAATAGATCTTTGAATAATAATAAGCTGGATGTATTTAAATAAAATGTTCCTGTGCTGAGATAATGTTATAAATGTGCCCCTGCTGTGTACTGTGTAATGGCTGTGTCTGACCGTGCAGGAACATGGTCTGATCATACCACATCTCCTGGGCAGGGGAGGCAGCAAACTGATTTTACAGCAGGGAATCACAGCTGATTCTTTTTGTGAGGTAAAACATTTCCCTGCCTGGTTTTAAACAATATTTTACTTCACAGAAAGAATCATTTGCGATCCTGTGCTGTAATGTCTGCATACTCTTTTGCTTCCTCCCCTGCCCAGGAGATGTGGTATGATCAGACCATGTTCCTGTACAGTCAGACACAGCAGGGGCATATTTGTAAGATTAGCTCAGCACAGGAATATTTTTTTAAACACATCCAATTGTGGAGTTTATTTTTATTCCAAGATCTGTTGATTAAAATATACTTTTGTTCGTGGCATAACTGCTTTAAATCGTATAGTACACAATATTGAATGGTGTTTTTGGGTTCCATTCCTCGCAGGTAACAACATTAACCCCTTCGCAACCTTGGGTTTTGTCGTTTTTGCATTTTCGTTTTTTGCTCCCCTTGTTCCCAGAGCCATAGCGTTTTTATTTTTTGGACAATATGGCCATGTGAGGGCTTATTTTTTGCGGGACAAGTTGTACTTTTCAACGCCATTACTAGTTTTACCATATCGTGTACGGGAAAACGGGAAAAAAATTCCAAGTGCGGTAAAATTGCAAAAAAAGTGCAATACCACAGTTGTTTTTTATTTATTTTTTTTACCACGTTCACTGAATGCTAAAACTGACCTGCCATTCTTATTCTCCAGGTCATTATGAGTTCGTAGACACCAAACATGTATAGGTTATTTTATATTTAAGTGGTGAAAAAAAATTCCAAAATTTGGTAAAAAAAACTAAAAAAAAATAGCGCCATTTTCCGAGACCTGTAGCGTCTCCATTTTTCGTGATCTGGGGCTGGGTGAGGGCTTATTTTTTGCGCGCCGGGCTGACGTTTTTATTGATAACATTTTGGGGTAGATACGATGTTTTGATCGCCCGTTATTGCATTTTATTGCAATTTTGCGGCGACCAAAAAACGTAATTCTGGCGTTTAGAATTTTTTTCTCGTTACACCGTTTACCGATCGGATTAATTCTGTTTTTATATTGATAGATCGGGCGATTCTGAACGCGGCGATACCAAATATGTGTATGTGGTTTTTTTTTTTATATATTTTATTTTGAATGGGGCGAAAGGGGGGTGATTTAAACTTTTATATTTTTTTTATATTTTTAAAAACATTTTTTTTTCACTTACTGCATGCTTCAATAGTCTCCATAGGAGACTAGAAGCAGCAGTTGTCTGATCGTCTCTGCTACATACAGGGGACGAGCAGGTCCCCTGCATGCAGCAGAAATGGTCCTGTGCTATGAGCGCCGACCACTAGGTGGCGCTCATAGCGACCAGATCATGACAACCACAGGCGTCTGCTGCAGACCCTGGGTTGTCATGCACGCCCATCGGCGACCCGCGATCATGTGACGGGGTCGCCGATGGGCGGGGCTTATGACGCGCAACCCGGAAGCGCGCGTTAAATGTCGATGTCGGCGATTGACAGCAGTATTTAACATGTTAACAGCCGCGGGTGGATCGCGATTCCACCCGCGGCTGTTGCGGGCACATGTCAGCTGTAAGAATCAGCTGACATGTGCTCGGTTCAGTGAGGGCTCAGCGCAGCAGCCCTCACTAAACCAGGGGTACGCAAATGTGCGTACTAAGACGTCATGGGTTGGAAAGGGGTTAAAGGAAATCTGTCAGTATGTTTTTGCTATGTAATCTGAAGACAGCATTCTGTAAGGGTTAAAACACAGATTTCAGCGATGACTCTCTCATCAAGCTCCGGTTTTGATTGCTTGTAATGATTGGTTTAGCACCAAGAGCTTATAATTCCTGGGACACAGCAGCTAGTCTGACACGCCCCCTCCGGTGATAATTAGCACCTCACTGTCTATGGACTATGTACAGTTGTGCTCAAAAGTTTACATACCCCGGCAGAATTTTTCCTTTCTTGGCCTTGTTTCAGAGAAAATGAATGATAACCAAAAAACTTTTTCTCCACTCATGATTATTGGTTGGGTGAAGCCATTTATTGTCAAGCTACTGTGTTTTCTCTTTACCATCTGAGAAAATAAAGAACCTCATCCACAACTACCACAAAAGACTTCAAGCTGTCATTGATGTTAAAGGGGGCAATACACGGTATTAAGAACTGGGGTATGTGAACTTTTGAGCATAACTGTACATACAGAGCCTGGTGTGGGCAGGGTTAGCTTCCTCAGCTCTGCTTTATTGCTAAATCTAAAAACCCCTGATTGTGTCAGAACGGCTGTACCCAGTAATCTAAGTGATACATGGTTGGATTCAGCTTCTCTTTATCTACGTCAGGCAGCTCTAAGATATGGTAGCAAACACCAGCTAACAGGTTGACAAGGTCAACACTGAATACATATCGTCTCATCTGTCAAATCTCATTTTCACTTGCACCAACACAAAGCTACCAGAATTATTTAAAAAAGAGGACTTGTGTAATGTGGTAAAACGGTAAAATAAAAGGGTTCGTCAAGGTTTATATTTTTAAAATTAATTTACTCATAGCATAGAAGGTTATACAGTTTTTTGTAGCACGTAATGCTCAAAATATATCATCTATAATTTAGTCTACCTTATTGTGTTTATTGTTCCTTTAAATAAAGGAATGGTTAAAGGGAACCTTTCATCAGCTTTTTCCTTTGAAGCTGGTGCCATGCAGCTGCAGATTATTAAATGCTAAACACAATCTTGATTCTTGTTTTTCATAAACACTGTCCCTCTTGTCATTTTTCACCAGTAAATCTTTAAACTTTATGCTAATCAGTTACCTTTAGTCACTGGGCATTTCATCAGCATGGCAGAGTAACAAAGTTATAGCTGCGTACGGGCCCAGTACACAGTACAAAATGTAAGGAAAAAGAAAAAAGTGGCAGTGACGATGGACGAGGTAGTATAAAAAGAAACCCATGCCATAGCTAGTAGCACTGCCAAATTCAGGCCACAATTGGCCTTCTATGCTTACAGCAATATTAGGGAAGAATTGGAGAGCGTTATGGGATATATGGCACATCACCTATTTCAGTCACAGCAGGATGATGCTATACCTCTGACAGTGACACTATCAGTTTGATTCAGTATCATATAAAAAAAAAAGACTGTCTCATCACAAATTACTAAGAGGAATAATTTTTAGACTATTTCTTAAATTAAAAAAACCCTGAAAAGTCTGTCAGTGTTGTTATTAAATAGGCTATTGGTTACTAGCTTGCAAAGCGTTGCATACAGTCTTGGGAGACCTCAGAGTGTTACACATGACTTTAAAAGGGCAAAAGGACGGTTTGCAGTATTGTGATTTGAGGTGAATTGATTCACTGTGAATCAAATTTTTACAAAAAATTCAACAAATCTGGTGAATTTGAATTTTAAATCATTTCATCATCTATACAGACAAACCATTTAGTTTACTTTTATTGATTTTGTTTCCCAATTTCAGCTAAATATTTACTTTAAAAATATCGGTATATTATGATAATATATGAAATAATACAATTGAGGTTTTAATATGAAAGAGCTCAAAGAAACCAGATATGCTTGAGAATAGGTTGCTTCTGAGAATTATCTTGTTTATGATGCATTATGCATGACTGTTTATGATCTAGCAATTTTAAGTTATGTTTTCGTGGTCACAAAAGTGCTTCTAATAACTTGAGAATGCTTTTTTTCACTCCAATAAGTGCTCTGTGTTATAGTAATTTTGATGCTGCCAAAACCTGTTTCCCAGAAGTCAGTGTGGTCAAGCTTTCAGTTATTCTCAGCTATTAAGAGACCTTTCAAAAGTAAGACTGTAACCAAGATTATGCTTATAAGATACCGTATTTTTCGGATTATAAGACTCATTTTTAACCCAAATTTTGGGGGGAAAATGGGGGTGAGTCTTATAACCCGATTGTAGCTTATCGGGGGGAGAGGAGCAGCTGCGGTAGAGCAGGGTCCTAGGAGGCAGGGTCGCTGCTGCAGGAAGCTGGCAGCGGAAGGAGTGGGGCGATGCTGCAGGCCCCCGGCTGGGAGGAGGGAGTGTTAGGCTAGGCGATGCGATGCTGCAGCGGGCTCTGGGCTTTCACAAAATGTCGGCAGAGTTCCCGCACTTCCAATTCTTTTCACTGCAGTGGACTTCGGGAAAATGGCCACCGGAGGCGGTGCATGCGCAGATTGAGATCTCCCGGTAAGCTACCAGAAAAGTGGACTATAAGATGCATCACCATTTTCTTTAAAAAAAAAAAATCCTACTTTCCTTCCCAAAATTTGGGGTGTGTCTTATGGTCTAGTGTGTCTCATAGTTGACAAAATACGGTACATGTATTGCATACACAGATATATGAAACACAGCCTGTAACATAGAAGACTTGACAGTAGAGATGCATTATAAATGTCAGCTCAGCATGAAGTTTCAATACGTAGATTTTTTTCTTAACTCTATATGATATAAAGGAAACAAAAAATCAAGCAACACTTTAAATACACCAAGGTTACTTACCGGTAGCCGGTTTTTCCTGAGCCCATGACAGCACACCTTGAGAGGATCCGCCCCACCAAGGACAGGAAACAGTCTGAAATAAAAGGGCGGTACCTCTCCCTCGCTTCAGTTGTTTACAGAGCATTGAGAGGACCTCCCTAAACAGGTTAGGCACATAACCAACACCACAATATACATATACACACCACCCCAAACAGTGCACACCAGGGTGTGAGAAACATAGAAAAAATAAGGGGGGGAAACTACGGGTGCTGTCATGGGCTCAGGAAAAACCGGCTACTGGTAAGTAACCTTGGTGTTTCCCCCCCCCCCCCATGACAGCACACCTTGAGAGAATTTTGGAGAATTTATGAGCACCCTAGGGAGGGACCACCGCCTGAAGTACCCTTCTCCCAAAGGTGAGATCAGAAGAGGATAGATCCAACCGATAGTGCTTAAAGAAGGTGGATGATGTAGACCAAGTAGCAGCCCTACATATCTGCTCGATCGAGACGTCTGCCCTCTCTGCCCAGGAGGTTGCAACGGCTCTGGTGGAATGAGCCCTCACATTGTCCGGGGCTGGAACCCCTGTGGACGTATAGGCTAAGCAAATGGCCTCCCTGAGCCACCTAGAGATGGTACCCTTGGACACCCCGTGACCTTTCCTACACCCTTGAAAGGCCAGGAACAGAGAACCGTCTTTCCTCCACAGACTAGTCATGTGAATGTACTGTAGCAGGGACCTCCTAACATCTAGGCTATGGAACCTGACTTCCCCTGGGTTCTTGGGATTGCTGCAGAACGAGGGTAGCACAATCTCCTGACTACGGTGAAATCTAGATACCACCTTGGGAAGGCATGCTGGATCTGGCAGCAAGGTGACCCTATCCTCAAAGATTTGTGTGTAAGGAGGATTAACCGAAAGGGCCTGCAGATCACCCACCCTACGGGCTGACGTTAAGGCCACTAGGAGGATGGTCTTAAGGGTCAGAATTTTTGGAGAAACCTTGTGTAGAGGTTCAAATGGTTCACTAGTAAGAGCGTTCAAGACTAAGTTCAGGTCCCAAGGAGGAACACCCAAGGATCTAACCGGTCCTGCTCTGGCACAGGACTTGATAAACCTAGAGATCAACCTATTCCCAGCCAGATTACAATTGTAGAGTGCTCCCAAAGCTGAAACTTGAACCTTAAGGGTCCCTGTAGCTAGACCCAGGTCCCGCCCCTTTTGCAGAAATTCCAGGACCCCTCTGATCGGAGGTTTGCTCGATAGCGGGATATCTATAAACTCTAGGAATTTACCCCAAACCCTGCTATAAATCTTAGTTGTAATTGGTTTTCTGCTCCCCAATAAAGTAGAAACTAAGCCTGGTGAAAACCCCTTGCTACTCAATAGCGACCTCTCAAATTCCATGCCGAAAGATGGAACCCCCTGGCCTGGGCATGGAATACTGGTCCCTGCATGAGAAGGTCCGGCCTCTCTGGTAGAATCCAGGGATCTGACACCGACATTAGCCGAAGCAGAGAGAACCAAGGCCTCTTGGACCAAAAAGGGGCTATCAAAATCACCCTGGCGCCTTCCTCCCGGATCTTCCTCACCACTACTGGAATCATCACTAAAGGAGGAAAGGCATAGGCCTTCCTGAACCCCCAAGGAATCTGGAGGGCATTTACGGCATTGGGATTTTCTGCCGGATTTAGGGAGCAAAATCTCTGCACCTTTCTGTTTGCCCTTGTGGCGAACAGGTCTATGTCTGGCTGCCCCCATAACTGGACAATCTGATGGAAGACCTCCGAGTTCAACCCCCACTCCCCCTGTCTTAGGATATGGCGACTTAGAAAATCTGCTTTCACGTTTTCTATCCCCTTTATGTGAAGGGCGCTGAGGGATAGGAGGTTTCGCTCTGCTAGACCAAGGATCCTGTCTGCCACCACCATCAGAGGGCGTGACCTTGTCCCTCCTAGGTGATTCACATAGGCTACTGCTGTCCGGTTGTCGGACCTGACCTGGACATGGTGATTTTGGATGTGAGGGAGGAAGCCCCTGAGGGATCTTTCTACGGCCCAAAGCTCCTTTAAGTTTGAGGATGCTCCCCCCTCGTGGTAAGCCCAGTGACAGTGTATTGCGAGTTCTGCCAGATGACCCCCCCATCCGGAACTGCTTGCGTCGGTCGTAATTACCCGATCTACTGGTCTGGACCATTGAACGCCTGCGGTTAGATTTCCCCTGACTGTCCACCACAAAAGGGAATCTACTACTTGTGGGGAGAGAGAGAGCCTGCCTTCTAAATGCCCGTTGCAGGACCTCTGTGCTGACAGGACCTCCCACTGAAGCCGCCTCATATGCCCCTGGGCCCACATTACTGCTGGGAGACAGGCCGTCATAGAACCCAGGAGGGACATTGCCTCTCTCAGAGACATCTCTGGAGCTTGAATGGCCTTCGAGACTAATGCAATCAACCTGCAGATTTTGTCCTCTGGGAGGAAGCAGGTTTGGCGACGAGAGTCTAGGATTAGACCCAGAAAGGTCTGAGTCCTGGAGGGGGTTAGTCTTGATTTTTGGAAATTTACTAACCACCCCAGCTGATGCAACACTTCCGTGACCACTAGGAGCTGACTGGAGCAGTGGGCTTCTGTTTTCCCTATTATCAAGAAGTCGTCTAAATATGGCACGATCACTACATTCTTGATCCGTAGGAAGGCTGTCACTTCTGCTATTAGTTTCGTAAATATTCTCGGGGCAATGGAGAGGCCAAAGGGTAGGGCAGCAAACTGAAAATGCCTCAGCTTCCCCTGAATAAACAGGGCTACTCTCAGATACTTCTGATACTCCGGATGGATTGGGACGTGATAATATGCGTCCTTCAAGTCTATTACAGCCATAAAGCAATTGCGATGTAAGAGCTTCACTGCCGAGCTTACTGACTCCATCTTGAAAGTCTGGTTTTCTACTACTTGGTTCAGACTCCTGAGGTTGATGATGGTCCTTAAGGACCCGTTTGGTTTTTTTATCATGAATAGTGGGGAATAGAACCCCCTCCCTCTCTGTGTTGCTGGTACTTCGAGAAGGACCTGCTTTCCTACTAACTCTAACACTTCTGTTTCCAGGGCTAATTGTTCTTCCTGGACCTTTCGTAGGGGGGTAACCACAAAGGTTCGCCAGGGGGTCTGGCTGAACCGGATCTTCAGGCCCCCACTGATAATTTTCAGAATCCAGGGGTTTGCTGTTATCACATCCCAAGCTGGAAGAAAGTGGGAAAGCCTTCCACCCACTTCCAGCCTGGCGTCATTGGGAGGATCTCTTCGAACTCGAGGATGGTCCTCCAAACATGTAGCCCGATTCTTTTTTGGACTTGGCTTCCCATTTCTTTTTGTCTCCCGGAGGATGACCCCGGTTAAATTTTCTCCTCCCAAAACTAAATCTTCTTGGTTCCCCCGAAAATCCCGGGAACCCTTTGGTTTTATCGCCTGCTTTTTCCAACAGGTCTTCTAACTTTTGGCCAAACAGAAGTCTACCATCACATGGGAGGGAGCACAGTTTCTGTTTCGAAGGTAGGTCGCCTGGGCAACCTTTGAGCCACAAGGCCCGCCTGGCTGTGTTGGATAGTCCCGCTGCCCTAGCTGACAGTCTGACCGAGTCAGCTGAAGAGTCGGCCAGGAAGGCCGATGCTGTTTGTATTAGAGGTAGCTCTGCAAGTATTGCCTGTCTGGAGACCTTTTTATCTTTAAGCTGGTCTTCCAGCTGTTGGAGCCACACCATCAAGGACCTCGCCACACAGGTGCTAGCCACTGCTGGTTTTAGGCCACCTGCCGCCGCCTCCCACATCTTTTAGGACGCCAGAGTCCTCCAAGGGCAGGGAAGATCTTTTCGATGACCTTGCCACAGTCCCGTCCACCTTGGGGATCTTATCCCAAGGTTCCGCATCCTTCTCTTCGAAGGGGTACCTTCTTTTGGAGAAGGAGGGTAAAGCCCCTGATCTCTCAGGTCTCCTCCACTCCCGGTCAATGAGGCCCTGAATCTTACTGTTAACCGGAAATGAGCGTCTCTTCTTCTCTCCCAAGCCCGCAAACATGATGTCCTCCCAGGATTTAGATGCTCTCTCTTCCTCCAGACCCATGGTTGATCTTACTGCCCTAACCAGTCTGTCTGTATTCTCAATGGGGAAGCAGGGTCTACCGCCCCCCGATGAGGAAGAGGACGATGAATCCCACTGCTCCTCGGACTGGGAGGAATCAGAGATGGGGGAAACCTCTCTACGGGGCCTTTTCTTCCCTCTAAGGAACCCTTTCAGGGACCCCTGAACTTCTGCATGTACTATGGACTTTAAATCTGCAGCAAAATCCCGGGAATTCTCAGCTATCGTTTTGGTCACACAGCCCTGGCAAAGTGGTTTCTGCCACTCTACTGAGAGAGAAGCTTGGCAAAGGGCACACATTCTATGCTTTTGCTTGGCACTACTCTTCTTAGGCTCCTAAAAAAAGGAAGCACATAAGAGACTTCCCATTATTAACCAGTGACATTCACGAAGCTCACTCACCCTCGGAGGTCACAAACGGGTACCGGATTCGGAGGCTGTCGCGGAACCGATGATTCCATTCTGGATGGTCCCGAAGTACTCGAAGCCTTACTCCTGCGGCTGCCACTACGATTACTCGAGCGGCTGTCTGTATACGATGCATCCCTCTGCTTTTTCTGTTGCTGAGGTGGGGGGGTAAGCTGCTGCTGCTCCTGGCTATCTGGATCAGTCATGTCTCAGAAGCGCACCACGCTTCCAGGATAGCTCCCCCCCTTAAATATAGGGCCATCCAGCCTCCTCCGGTCTGTGGGCCCTCCCCCTTCCTCAGGCCGGAGCTCCGTTGAAAAAAAAAAAAAAAAAACGGCCTGGGACGCTCCGATGGGCGCCGCCATCTTGGATCGGCGCCGCCTCCTGACGTCACCCAGCGCGCCGCTCCCAGCGTGCCCTGCGCCGTGACGTCAGGCGCGTCACACCCGGAAGCGTTCCACACTGCAGGGGGAGGACGGCGCCGCGGTCTCCGGGAGGACAGAGCCTGCCTCACCGCGTGCGCCCCGCTCGGCGCAGAGACCCCAGGGGAAGCTGCGGACGGCGCTTCTGGGATACTGAACCCGGTGCACAGGCCAGTGCCCGCTCTTCCATACCGGGACAGCCCCAGGTAAGTCTTCTTTCTTCCAGACAGGTTCCCCATCAAGGACAGGAAACCAACTGAAGCGAGGGAGAGGTACCGCCCTTTTATTTCAGACGGTTTCCTGTCCTTGGTGGGGCGGATCCTCTCAAGGTGTGCTGTCATGGGGGAGGGGAAAAGTCTTGATTAAAAATATACTACAATTATATGTATATTGTAAGGCGGCAGTTCACACCGTGCAGTAACTGAGGCAGTGACCCAAGCAAGTCGAACATAAGCAGCTTTTATTCAGCAAAACTTACAGGTAAACAGAAAGTCCTCCGGTTCGCAGCCGGGTTAACACAAGTCCATAACAAAGGGTGCCGTGGGCAACGGCCGCGCCAGGCCGCTCAGAGCCTGACGGGTGCAGAGCCTTCCCAGGCATGGGTTCAGTTACACCCAGGCCCGCCGAGCTTTCCTGCTATGCTCCTAGCAGGTCCCAATACTGAACAACACTAATCCTTAATGCAGAGGTTTTTTTTAAAGGACCTGTGGCAAGAGCGACTGGAAAACCCAGGTTGGAGGGAGGAGGCCGCCCCACTGCCTTCCTGTAGCCTCCTCCAAGAAATGAAGGCACTGCTGGGTTTTACTAATCTGCCTTAGCCAGATAGCTTGACCAGGTCAATGCTCACCTTCATTCCTGCATTGCAGCCGCAGGTAAGTTTGTGACTGCAATGCACTCCAATGGGATTAATAGGTCTCTGTGCACATTCTGGGGGATATATAACGTCCCTCGCATACGATCCCGGTCACTGACTCACAATATATAAACACCAGATTAAAGCAGTTATTGTACCATGTTAATAGAATCTAGTGTGTAATCAGATGCTACACTCAAAGTATTAATAACAGATTCAAATTTTAAGAACTATACTTCACACTTTCACACTTTTCTATAAGTACATCTTTGTTATTTCTCGTAATTGTAAAATTTGTTATTTAGAGGTGTAGCAGTAACATTTCAAAACATTCTGTTTTATATAGGAAATTAAAGTGACCCTGACAGTTGATATATGCTGCAGAATCTATGGGCAGCATTTATCAGGCACTGGCTGTATGATGTCAGTCAGGCATGTTTTCCTCTTTTTCAGATAAAAACATACTTTAAAAGCCGCTGGGGACTGAGCCACGTTTGAGACTAGCCAAACAGGTGGGTCACCAGCGACTTCTCCTCGCCGCTGCCCTGGATTGACAGGTCTCTGCCTACTTCTAACGTACATGTTTTTCTGAAAGACATTTCAGAGTCATACACACCTGAGATCGTACACCAGTGCCTGTTGTATGTTGCTGTGTGTTTCACTTTAAGCCAATAATTTAAAACAAATGATTTCCTCCAGGCAGCTAGCTACTTGCCTTGAGCAGCCTGCTAATACCTGGTTCATGTGCACATTGATACAACTTAAACTGACCTGAATAAGATTGTGTATACAGTTGTATATACACTGCTCAAAAAAAAATAAAGGGAACACTTAACAACAGAATATAACTCCAAGTAAATCAAACTTCTGTGAAATCAAACTGTCCACTTAGGAAGCAACACTGATTGACAATCAATTTCACATGCTGTTGTGCAAATGGAATAGACAATAGATGAAAATTATTGACAATAATCAAGACACACTCAATAAAGGAGTGGTTCTGCAGGTGGGGACCACAGACCACATGTCAGTACCAATGCTTTCTGGCTGATGTTTTGGTCACTTTTGAATGTTGGTTGTGCTTTCACACTCGTGGTAGCATGAGACGGACTCTACAACCCACAGAAGTTGCTCAGATAGTGCAGCTCATCCAGGATGGCACATCAATGCTAGCTGTGGCAAGAAGGTTTGCGGTGTCTGTCAGTGTAGTGTCCAGAGGCTGGAGGCGCTACCGGGAGACAGGCCAGTACACCAGGAGACGTGGAGGGGGCCATAGTAGGGCAACAGCCCAGCAGCAGGACCGCTACCTCCGCCTTTGTGCAAGGAGGAACAGGAGGAGCACTGCCAGAGCCCTGCAAAATGACCTCCAGCAGGCCAAAAATGTGCATGTGTCTGCACAAACGGTTAGAAACCGATTCCATGAGGGTGGTATGAGGGCCCGACGTCCACAGATGGGGGTTGTGCTCACAGCCCAACATCGTACAGGACACTTGGCATTTGCTACAGAACACCAGGATTGGCAAAGTCGCCACTGGCGCCCTGTGCTCTTCACAGATGAAAGCAGGTTCACACTGAGCACATGTGACAGACGTGAAAGAGTCTGGAGATGCCGTGGAGAGCTATCTGCTGCCTGCAACATCCTTCAGCATGACAGGTTTGGCAGTGGGTCAGTAACGGTGTGGGGTGGCATTTCTTTGGAGGGCTGCACAGCCCTCCTTGTGCTCGCCAGAGGTAACCTGACTGCCATTAGGTACCGAGATGAGATCCTCAGACACCTTGTGAGACCATATGCTGCCGCGGTTGGCCCTGGATTCCTCCTAATGCAGGACAATGCCAGCCCTCATGTGGCTGGAGTGTGTCAGCAGTTCCTGCAAGATGAAGGCATTGATGCTATGGACTGGCCCGCCCATTCCCCAGACCTGAATCCTACTGAGCACATCTGGGACATCATGTCTTGCTCCATCCACCAACGTCACGTCACGTTGCACCAGTCTGTCCAGGAGTTGGCAGATGCTTTAGTCCTGGTCTGGGAGGAAATCCCACAGGAGACCATCCGCAACCTCATCAGGAGCATGCCCAGGCGTTGTAGGGAGGCCATACAGGCACGTGGAGGCCACACACAATACTGAGCCTCATTTTGACTTGTCTTAAAGGACATTACATCAAAGTTGGATCAGCCCGTAGTGTGTTTTTCCACTTTAGTTTTGAGGGTGGCTCCAAACCCAGGCCACCATTGGTTAATAAATTTGATTTCCATTGATGATTTTTGTGTGATTTTGTTGCCAGCACATTCAACTTTCTACAGAACAAAGTATTCAATGAGAATATTTCATGCATTCAGATCTAGGATGTGTTATTTGAGTGTTCTCTTTATTTTTTTGAGCAGTGTACCTAGCAAACCCCTGATATATTTTGTAAGTTTTCCCACCTACAAAGAATGGAGAGGTCTGTAATTTTTACCGTAGGTACACTTGAACTGTGAGAGACAGAATCTAAAAAACATGTAGAAAAATCACATTGTATGATTTTTACATAATTAAATTGTATTTTATTGCATGAAACAAGTATTTGATACAATAGAAAAACAGAACTTAATATTTGGTACAGAGACCTTTGTTTGCAATGGCAGAGGTTAGATGTTTCCTGTAGTTCTTGACCATGTTTGCACACACTGCAGCAGGGATTTTGGCCCTACTCTTCCATACAGATCTTCTCAACATCTTTCAGGTTTCGGGTCTTTCACTGGGCAACATTTGAGTTTCAGCTCCCTCCAAAGATTTTCTATTGGGTTCAGGTCTGGAGACTGTCTAGGCCACTCCAGGACCTTGAAATGCTTATTACAGAGCCACCCAGTCACCCTTGCTGTGTGTTGTGTTTCGGGTCATTGTCATGCTGGAAGACCCAGCCACGATCCATCTTCAATTATTACTATTACTAAGGGAAGGGGGTGTTATGATACTGGTGTAGCACTGCTGGAATTCAGTGGCCGAAGGAGCACAAGCAGGAACAGCAAGCGGTAGTAGAAGTTCTTGGAGTTGGAAAGGAGTTGTAGGAAACAATTCGTAGATAGGTGAGAACAGTCTGGGTAAGACAGTCCAGGAGCTGGATATTGGAACTAGACTAAACAGCTAGACACAATACTTATGCAATGAGTGAGAGATCCATGTGGCTTTAAGTAGGCTCAAACAGGAAACAAAATTAATTCCATACGTTCAGAATCTGTCATTTTGGTAAAGGACAATTGCAGAACACAACAGAAGCCTCCAGTGGTAAGGAGTGAAATAGCAGCACAATTATTGAGGTGAACAATAGCAGCCACTAGTGGTCAAACTGTAGAAAAACAACAGGAATCCTGACGGGGTTGTTGGTCAAGATCTCACGACACATGACCCCATCCATCCTCCCTTCAATACAGTGCAGTCGTCCTGTTCCCTTTGCAGAAAAGCAAAGTATGATATTTCCCCCACCATGCTTCAGGGTTGGGACAGTAGTCTTGGGGTTGTACTCATCCTTTTTCTTCCTCCTAACACGACGAGTGGTGTTGATACCAAAAAGTTCTATTTTGGTCTCATCTGACCACACGACCTTCTCCTATGCCTCCTCTATATCATCCAGATGGTCACTGGCGAACTTCAAACGGGTCTGGACATGGGCTGGTGTGAGCTTGCGTGCTCTACAGGATTTTAATTCATGACGGCGTAGTGTGTTACGAACGGTAATGTTTGAGACTGTGGTCCCAGCTCACTTCAGGTCATTGACTAGGTCCTTCCATGTAGTTCTGGGCTGATTTCTGACCTTTCCCAGAATCATCCTTACCCCATGAGGCGAGATATTGCATGGAGCCCCAGACCAAGGAAGATTGACAATCATCTTGTGTTTCTTCCATTTTCTAATAATTGCGCCAACAGGTCTTGCCTTCTCAACAAGCTGTTTGCCTATTGTCCTGTAGCCAATCCCAGCCTTGTGCAGGTCTACAATTTTGTCCCTGGTGTCCTTAGACAGCTCTTTGGTCTTGGCCATAGTGGAGAGGTAGGAGTGTGATTGAGTGTGTGGATGGGTGTCTTTTATACAGGTAACTAGTTCAAATAGGTGTAATTAATACAATGGCTGCAAGGTAGGAAGGCTTCTTAAAGAAAAACTAACAGGTCTGTGAGAGTCAGAATTCTTGCAGGTTGGTAGGTGATCAAATACTTATATCATGAAATAAAATGCAATTTAATTATTTCAAAATCATACAATGTGATTTTCTGTTTCTGTTTTTTATTTTTACATTCTGTCTCTCACAGTTGAAGTGTACCAACGATAAAAATGACAGACCCCTACATTCTCTGTAGGTGGGAAAACTTGCAAAACTGGAGTGTATCAAATACTTAATTTCCCCACTGTTGCCTGTGGTTTATAATAACAGGCACCTTACTAAATCCCCAGGTGCTCCCATTTCGATGCGTCTCACCTGACTCCAGCTATGACATATCGACACAACATGTGAGCTAATTACTGGCTACAGCAGTCACCTCTGTGGTGTTGACTGTTTCAGTCAGTGATTGACTGCAGCAGTGACTTGTGGTAAACACAACATTGTTGCCAGAGCCCAGTAAACAGCAAATGGAGGGGATGACGGGAAGCAAGAGATGACTAAGAATGAGTAGTATTCCTTTTGTTATTTCGGACCACTGGAAACAGTTTGGGAAGAAAAGGTATGGGTTTGAATAACCCTTTAAAAAAGTTACAATGTATAAGAAATGCTAATGTTATTAGTTTAAATAAAGAATAATCAGAAGCATCTATTTCTATTCTTTTATTCTTCTTTTCATGTGCATAGGTGAAGGAGCAGAGGACAGAAGTTGATATGACAATCCATATCATTGAACTTAAAGTTGCACATCAGTTTGGTTTTATTTTTCACTTTTCTTAAAATATCTCCACATTACAGTAAATGCTGCACCGGAAAAAGTACATGCAAATATCACTATAAAACCACATTTGTTAAGGAATTTAGTATCTTAACCTTCAAATAAGAATATAAATATTATATGACAGCAAAAACAAAGAGACAGCTATATAGATGGCCTCCGGCACGAACTTGTACCTCCAATGGATCTTGACAGATGCATTGTTTCTAAAAGCCTGGCCACATGGAAGGAACTTATGCAGCTAACAATTTCAGGTTCATGTTTCTGACAAAGGGTTTAATGAGCAGAAAGCTCAACTGTTCCAAATCTAGGCAGGACGTGAAACATCTAAGAGAGCAAGTGGTGCTCAGTCAGTTACACTTAATACATAGAAACTTAAGGACCAAAATGAAAAATATCACAGTGTACAAAACAGTGCTTCACTTAACACTAGAGCAAGCAAATCATCATGTAGTACAAGATAGATTACTGACAGAAAAAAAAAATAAAATGAGAAGAAAAAACAACATCATGGTTATTGAACACTACACCATAATTTTTGTGATGGAATAAAGTAGAACTAGGCACAGTCACAAGCATAGATGTGCATGTATATGAGATGAGATATATATATATATATATATATATATATATATATATATCTCAGCCTTAAGCTTGCTATATTCTTTAGAGTCTTGCAGGGCCAAATCAAAGTACGCCTTCTGTGGTTCCCCGGTCAGATATGGCGCTAAAACCTCTGCCCACTGCTCCGGTGGTAGTCTCTCACGGTCTGCCACCCTCTCAAGCACGGCCAGGAACGCCTCAACGTCATCCCCTGGAGTCATCTTTTGCAACGCTTTTGCAATGGTTTTCCTCACCTTGGTCTCGTCGCTTCTGCTGGGAGGTGGTGCGGTTTCTCTGACACAAACGGCCTTTGCCAGGAGCATCACCTGTTCCTGCTAGAAGTCGCTGCTGCTACTGCATCTGTTGTTGCTGAAGATGGAACTGTTGTATTAACAGTTTGTTAGTCTCCTGTTGAGCTTGCTGTTGATGCATCTTCGCCTGCAACAGTTGCTTAATTAGCTCCTCCATGCTGCCGGACGAACCTTGCTGGCTGGCAGCCTTCACCCAGGACATGTACGGTTTCCTGTAACAGTCACGCTGCCCCTTGAGATTTGTGCCCGCAATTCTAGCACCAAGTTGTGACGGATCAGCTCTAGGGTAGGCGCAGGTTCACACAGGAATGCAATCCGCAGGTTCCAAAACAAACTGGTGGTTTATTAAATGTCCATAAACCAACCAGGAAAACAAAACATAACAGCCTCTTTCTGGCACAAAAGGTATAACAGAACAAAACTCAAAATAACCAGTCCATACAGCACGGCCTCAGATGTTTAAATAAGCTGCTTTTCTCTGCCTCCAGCAGAGTCTGAGCAGCACATGCAAGGTCTGCTCACCTTGCACAACACACACAGACTGAGACAGGCGCAGAGGTGTTAAAATCAGCCTTCCAAGACCTGGACTGGAGGTAAGTGAGCAGCTCTTTCAGCTGCTCGTAAAACCCGGCCCTTTAATCCGGGCCCATTAACTCCCTCTCAGCTCTATGTGTGCTGGAGCCTGCTTCTCCAGGTCCTAAATCACCAAAGCTTGGCATTTCGGGGACACATACCTCCCGTCCACGACCTGTCTGGCAGCAACCTTACAATATTTATATTTATATTAGTCTTGTATGTTGAATTATTAAAGGAGTTTTCCGTCTAAAATAAATAAAGGCATATTGATGCTATCACTGTCTGAACCCCTTGAATCCCTAGGGGGAATCTTTTTTCTGTATCGTGACCGCTCACCACGGCAGCCAAACACACTGAGAGTAGTGCGAGAACCCGGCTGCAGAGACGAGCAATGACGTCATTAAGGATACCCCAGGTCACACGTAGCGGTTCTCACGGGGTGACCTCTGTGTGAGCCAGCCTGTAAACTGTGGTAACCTTACTGACGTCACCGCTCGCAGCTGTCATCAAATCCATATATTACGTCGATTGCCACCACACTAGGGAATCGGGATGAACCAGATAAAGCGACAGAATTGGCGCATCTAATGTGATGTGCCAATTCTCGGGAGGCAGCGGGCTTCTATTTTTTGGCTCAGGACGGGCCAATAGCCATGGACCGTACCAGCCTGACAATAGTAGCCCACAGCTGTCAGCTTTATCTGCGCTGGTTATAAAACATAGAGGGGCCCAACGCCATTTTTTTAATTATTTATTTAAGGCGCTGACTACAACTATCATAAGCGTTGCCTGGTCTAGCTGATCGCAGTGAGACCAGGCAAGGATGATGACAGCTGTAGTTAGCCCTATTCCCAGGTGGCAGGTGCTTACTATAACTATCATCCTAGTCGCCTGCTCTCGTTGATCGCTGGGAGACCAGACGAGAATGATGACAATTGTGATCAGCAACCGGCGCCTGGGAACAGCGCTAACGGTACGTGTCACACAGATGACACATGGATGTCATTTGTGTGTCATCAGTGTGCACGTGTGCAGGACGTATTGCGGACCATGCTGCCGGGAAAAATCGGACATGTCTATGTGTTTTGCACACGGTCTGTGTAATCACACTGACATGCACGCAGACCCATAGATTTGAATGGGTTTACTTATGTAAGTGTCTCCAGCACGTGTGAAAACTGTCACCAAGCCTACTGGACACACTGACAGGAGGGCCTTAGGGACGCAAAGCTCCCATGCATATTAGATGGTCGGATGGTCCCATGAGCATGATCGACCGTCATCTAATTAGTATGGCCAGCATTATTCCTGCCCTATACTCGGTAAGCCCGAGGTTGGTTGAAACACTGGTGAATTTCAGTACCGATAAATATTATGAAGTTAAGGATTATTTGTTAAGTAAAAAAGACAGATAAAGACAGCTCATTGCCTAAGGAACTAACCTTCGCTGTAGTCTAGCAGTGGTTGCTGAACACGCAAAGTGGATACAAGCTCTTTTCTATTGAGCTTGTAAACACTATACAAATGCTGTCCGGGACCACTGGAGTACACTGTTAGCTCTCGATCCAGGCCTTCTTCAGTGCCACTGTGCTTCCTATGTTGCATAGACAAAACTGCCTCATACAGCGCTATTTGAAGCATGCAAACTTAATCAGATACACAATCCATGTAATTTTTTTTTACAATTTGCTCCATTCTTCTTTCTGAACGCTTCACATCCGCATGTCTCTGGCAAGAAAAAAACATGTACAATCCGCATGCGTTTTTGCTGCCAGGGAGATGCAGAAACGCTCAGGAAAAAATCCTGAGCATTTCTGCATTGTGGGCACATAGCCTAAAGGGAATCTGTCATCAGGTTTTTGCTATTTAATCTGAGAGCATGTTGTAGTGACAGAGACCCTGATTCCAGTGATGTATCACTTACTGAAATGCTTTTTGTAGTTTCAATTAAATCAACGTTTTATCAACAGGAGATTATCGACAGAGGACTACTTATACAGAGCAGGAGGACTACTGTCGTCCTCCTGCTCTGTATAACCCCGCCCACAAAATGATTGTTAGCTTCCTGCTAATGTACAGTGTACACAGAAAACTGCCAATCAGTGGTGTGGGCGGGGTTATACTGGACTCCATATTCTGAGCACTACTAGATTTACAGCAAAGAAAAGGGTAATTTTGACAAAACTACATCAAGCAGCTCAGTAAGTGACACATCATTGGAATCAGGTCTGTGCCTTTACATCATGCTGTCAGATTACATAGTAAAAACTTGGTGACAGATTCCCTTTATGAAATTAATGTACTGTATAAACTGAACTCATTAACTTTGATTGGAGTTTTAAACAGACCAAGCACAGTGGTCTAAAATCACCCACAATGAAACCGGTTTATCATTAGGTTGATCATTTGTATGCACTATCCGACCCTAATTATGCCACATTAAACTTGGATATTAGGGCCATTATTTAAAAAAAAAAAAGCATACTTAAAAATGTTTGCACAAAATGACAATTCATCAACTCTAATTGGTCAATGATGTGAAATACACATAGCATAGTGCATTTATCGATGATTTCTAACACTGTTCTAACAAAGTTTTCTGTGATCTGAAGAAATCTGACTACACGGAGGAAACAGCATATGTGCCATACACTTCTGAGGCCAGGGATTGGCGTCAGCAGTCACATCATTAGATGGTTATGTCATAGCTGCTGCATTCAACACTGAACTCACTTCTTTGATGGCTCTTTTTCACTGCACCAGGGAGGAGATAGATGTACCGTTTAGCTACAACAGATCCAACAAAGCTAATTACCGCTTTGCCAAGCATCAGTCGCTCATTAGACATCAAAATTTAATGTATATGGCGGCCCTCAGAAGAGTCAGAGAAAAAATGACAGAAAAGTAAATTGCAAGAAAACTTTTTACACATTTCGCCCTAGGCAAGCTATTAATACACAACCTCCAGCTTAGCTATGTTTCTCAAACTACATGATAGTTATAACTACTGCAGACCTAAAACAGAATGCTTTTAATGGCTATGCAGCAGATCGGAATAGCACATGAATGGCATGCACTCTAATTGGACAAATAAGTTCTGTAATCATACAGTAACACAGAATGACCAATGTTCAGTGTTGTTATATAATCAATCTAGAAAATAAGATGATTTATATAACACAGCATGTGCCCTTATGGATCAACCACGATGCGCTTGAAAAAGGCTTTGGTAGCGGAAACTTTGCATCAATGGATTATAGACATATTCTTTTCAACTGAAACTGTTTATGGTGCTGCCATGTTTCTTTAGTGCATTTGGCTTTGAAGTGAGTGATGACATGTGAATGATGACATGGACTAATGAGTGATTACCTCCATATGCTGCCTAAAAACCACTTTGAAAGCTTGATGTCATGAGCACAGTGATGCTTACTAGTGATGGGTGAGCATGTTTGGCACTGCTTGCTACTCGATCGAGCATCGGGGTACTCAATCGAGTATCGAGCAGGGCCGAGTATCGCAAGGTGCTCAAGTACTGCGAAGCTCATTTGAATCATCTGAGTTGCACCACTGAAGCGGGGTATTCCCCTGCGGGAGTGCAAGGACTCTTCTGTCAGCCAGACTCTGTGAGCTGTAGAACTCTGGAGAGAGAGACAGAGAGACCGTCCTCCAGAAAAATGCTCGAGTTTCACATCCACTTCCATTATGTTCACTACTCGAGTCGAGCACGTCTGAGGGTCTCACGTGCTCAATTAGAGTACCGAGCACTCGAACATTTCAGTGCTCGATAGACACTAATGCTCATTAGCTATGGAAACTGACTACCAAATAACCCTTGCCAGTTTCAATGTGGCTGACATGTATGTTTAACAAAATGCATAAAAGATTTCAGTCCGGTATTATTGCAACGATTTTAAATCAAGTATTTTCATCTAACTAAAAAATGATTCCTTTGCCAAGAAGCAGCCCAACAATGCAATGGAGGTTAAGTTAAAATGAAAATCAGCACTCAATTTCAGCTCTCTTTCTATCTTTGTGAACACTCTCTGCCTTTGCATTTCTAGGTCACGGTTTGATAATGTAAAAGGTTTGATAATCATACAGCTGTCTGCTCCGCTCACTACTAGATTGAAGGAAAGTTTACTATACGTATGTTAGCATTTCAGGGTGAGTTTATCCTCCTGTAAGATAATTGGAATTTCACAGATGGGAGTGATGACAGCATTGCAGACCATTGGAACTCTAGGGCTCTCTTCACATTTTTGTGAAATCTTTGCTGTCAGGTTTCCGTTGCCATTTGAAATGCATGCAATCCTATTTTATCCATTAAAATAAAAACACAAAATGGCACGGTCGGTTACAAGTCAATGGGACATGTCAAATTTCATTAACAACATGGATCACCATAAGTCATAACAGACCAAAGTGGACCAGTCATGAATCTTGAAAAAGGAAAGCCATGGAGCTATTTAAGCATAGCATTTCTACCGCGAAAAAAGAAGGCAAGAGTGCCTGTCATTATAGAAACAGAGAAGTGCAATTCATATTACTTACACTTTTTTGCTGCTGTATTGAAAAATACAGTCTCGTGCATTCTGCTTCTCGGAGCATTTAGTCAGCTCATGGTAGCCAGCCAAGCAAAGCACACAGCAGATGTACTATGACTGCATGTGGGAACAGAGCCTACATCTCTTTACTACCCAAATACAGAGACCTGACTCACTGTTTTGTCTAGAAGGACACAAAATTGTAAATTTAAGTAATTAGACACAGATAACATAATTCATAAAAAAGGACACATGTTGCTTAAAGATAGCAGCCAAACTAAATAAAAAGTGTCATTTCAATGACTTTTTCCTTACACCAATAAAATCTGTCATGTTGCTGTGGCAATTTCCTGCTGACAATTACTGACAGCCAGTCTCATGTTCAGGGTAAATGCATGCAAACAAGAATACACGGATTAAATAGGCCTTCAAATTATTACATTAAAATGACTACACAGAATCATTGGAATGTATTATTCACTAATAAAAATATGGCCTTACAGCGCTGGGTTCAAAGCTCACCCAGGACAACATGTGCAAGGTGTTTGTATGTTCTCCCCATGTTTGCGTGGGTTTCCTCCGGGTTCTCCGGTTTCCTCCCACATTTCAAAGACATACTGATAGGCAATGTGAGCCCCAATGGGGACAGTGCCCATAATGTCTGTAAAGCGCTGTGGAATTAATGGCGCTATATAAGCGAATAAAATAAAAGGCAATACTTTCTTATCATAATATGGGCATTGTCAAAGAAGTTTTAATCTAAATCTCTATCTTTTGATGACCTAAATCTAAACTAAATTCTAATATACTTGGATTAAAAATTTCCTTCTGTTCCCTAACTACACTATCTGTTATTGCATTTTTTTCCCTACTTCCTGTGGGATGACACTTCGTTTGAGAATCCCAGTGCATACTGGGATACTCAAATGAAGAGTCATCAGAGCAGGGGGCAGAGGCTACAGTCATTTTCACAGCCTGTGCCTCCTGCCTGAAACAAAGCATCATCAGTGATATTTGTTTCGGAGATAGGGCTAGCTTCTGCGTGCTGACATTGTGCGATGTGCACAGTGACATTGCACGGTCAGGGTTGTCGGCTCAATTCACTAGTAACGAGCCGGTCACACAGAAGAGAGAACACTGTCAGAGCACAATGTCAGGGTACCCAGCATTCAGAGACCAGTGCCGCCCCACAAGTTAGTGCTGGGGCAACGCTGGTCTCTGCAAACCAGGTACCGTGACACCGCGCTCTCCTCTGGGTTGCTGGCTTGTTACTACTAATCGGAGCCACCAACACAGAGAACGAGCTGTCACTGTGCACACTGCACAATGACAGCGTGCAGGGACTAGCCCCACCCCTAAAACAAATGTCACTGATAAGGCTTCATATCAGGGAAGGGGCAGAGGCTGCGGCAGTGACTTCAGCCTCTGCCCTCTGATGACAGTTCATTTGAGTATCCCAGCATGCACTGGAATTTTCAAATGAAGCTTAAATCGCACAGGAAGTAGAGGAAAAAAAAGCAATAACAGTTAGATAGTGTAGATAGGGAACAGTAGGGAATTTTCAATGCAAGTATATTAGAAATTAGTTTAGATTACAGCATTAAATAGATGGGGATCTAGATTCAAATTTCTTTGACCTCCAGAACACCCCTTTAAAGAGGATTTCTGGGCTTAACATAAATTTCTACATTAATTGAAGAGAGAATCCTACCAGTGTGCAATATTCTGCAGTGTGCCCACAGTCAGGATTCGCCTCTATATCTTTCTTGAGAATGACCACGAGTGACTATACAAACAATTTGCTTAGTTAGAGCCAGGTGCAGACTAGAAACTTTTCCTGCTTCTCTCAATGTTCACAATGATGTATTATATGATGGGCAAAAAACAGATATCCTTTATCATGGATATATATAACCCAACCATATAATTGTAGGGACATTAGTTAGGGGTCCATTTAATTTTGTGCAGTCCAATACTTATCAGGATTTAGTGAGTCACAGCTATACAATTTTATAGAAGAAGCAGTTAATTTCTATTCACATCCCTTTCCTCCCCCCCTTTTTCTCTTTTCCAATTCATTGATCAATTTGGTGGTGTCCACCTATGTGAATATTGTCTAACTAAATGGGACTTTATTTATCATTGGGTACCAGAAACCGAACTTCCACAGGTCCGCTCATCCCTATTCTTCACCGAACCAGTGAAGAAGCCAATGCTACCATAAGTGTGCAGCAGATACCTGATTTGGGATGCTTTCCAGTGATGTCATTTAAATTGTTATTACCACGAATATGATTTATGCAGCGGTTGAGTTACTGTTAAAACTGCACCAAAATAGCATTGGAAATGAAATATGATGTGCTGTGGATTTGATAATTGGCCACAAAGTTTTTATGATGAAACACATTCATTTTGCATGTTTTACCTTTAAAAACTACATGAGCAATTACAGTATTGCAAAACAATGGAACGTTCCAGAAATTACAGCATTATAAAACAATGGAGTGTTCCAGTAACAACACAAGGTTTTCTGCAGTGTTACCAAATCAATGGCTACGTTTGAATAAACCCATGAAGAAAAATACTGTCCTTAAAACTGGACTGAAACTTCCAAAAAACAATAATGCTTTTCCCATGTCTCTGGGAGTGGAAAAGGACAAGGAAGTAAAACTTACACTTAAATTTTGGCATAATTTCAAATCTATGAATCTGGTCTTTACATCGATAATAAAATGTACCTCCAGCACTTGTTTAATGTCAAACTATTCACAGTTATATGGAGAAAGCTGTCAATCATGGAGAGAGACTGCCCACTGGACTCCTTAGAACAGGAAGAACTAGGTATTAAACAAATAAAATATGTCTATAATAAATCTTTTCCCTCAGAATTACAACAGTATTTGGACAGTCTGAACAATTTTCTTACCGTGACAGATCCATTTTAATGTATCAGACACTGGCTGTATGATTTCAGCCATATATGCTTAAAGGGGTTTTCCTGCGAACAAATGTTAATTTTAATCAATAGATCTTAAAATAATAATAACTTCCAAAATTGGAAGTGTTCAAATAAAATGTTCCTGTGCTGAGGTAATCTTATAAATGTTTCCCTGTATAATGGCTATGTCTCACCGTGCAGGAACATGGTCTGATCATACCACAGCTCCTGGGCAGGGGAGAAAGAAAAAGAGTATACAGGCATTACTGCAGGAGATCACAGCGATGTGAGGTGTTCAATCAGGCATCCTCAAATACTTTATAATCTTAAAAAAAATGCCATATGATTTCATACATACTGGGACAGAATTATTAAAGCTAACATTAAAATTATATTTGTTGCCAAGTTACCACTCTCTACAAAGCTTTCATTTTCCCACAGTAGATTAAGAAATAATAGTTGTTCTCTGACTGGTTACTATTGGGCATCAAAAATGGTTTTACAGTTGGACAGTTTGGGTAACTCTGCCCAGCTGTACTTTACTTAGCTTGTATGGATTTCGTGTTCTCTATGCTAATGAAAGTAAAATTAGCATATTACTACTTAGAACCTAACAGTCTGCTATAATTTGTCAGACATGTGACCTATCCGCTTCTGTCTCATTGCCATCTGTCCTCCCACAATATGATGATTTCTTGTAAGAGGAAAAACAGTGCAACGCAATAAAATAACAGCTATACAGTATAAACGATTTGAAGCATTTTCCTAAGGCAGGCTTGACATGTCTTTTTTTCTCACCCATGAAAAATGGTACGTGTTTTTTATTTAGCGTGCTGGACCCATTTCTGGTCCGCACCAGTTTTTACAATCCTTTTAGAATCAGTTTTTCTCGTAAGAAAAAAAAAACAATTATTCGTTTTTCCTACCCATTAGTTTAAATTCACATAAAGAGGTTTTTGGTGATTTTTTGAAGCTTTGAATTTTTGCTGCACCAAAAACACAGCATCTTAGGCTATGTTCCCACATGTTGTGGTTTTTTTCAGTCAGAAATCTGCAGCAAAACTGATATCTGGCAGGAAATCAGCTGTGTCAAATCTGCAGGTTTTGCTGCGTTTTTTTCACTGTCCTTTCGTCTCTATTTATGCATGTACATAAAGTTCTGTGGAAAAAAAAGAACCTCATTCTATTTTGCCACAAAATACGCTGAAAAAACGTGAAAAAAATTTACCTGCGTTTTTTGGTGCGCTTTTTTCACCACCCATTACTTTCTATGGGTGAAAAATGCTGCAAAAACGCTGAAAAAATGCTGAAAGAAATGACATGCTCTATTTTCCAAGAACGCAACCAAGGCTCAAAATACACAGCAAAAAAAAACACAAGATGTGGGAACAGAGAATTCTGATTTCTCATAGACTTTGCTGGTACTGCAAAACGCAGCTGAAAATTTGCATAAAAATCTGCAGCAAAATACGCTGAAAACACAACGTATGGGAACATAGCCTTATACTTCCAGCAAAGTGGATGGGATTTACAGGGAACCTGTCACCGGGTTTTTCCCATATAAAGTAGGACCTGTACACCCTTATATACAGCATTCTGGAATGCTGTATATAAGTCCCTAATGTGCTCTGCATGACGCAAAAAATATTTTTTATTATACTCACCTACGCTGCGATCAAGTCCGATGGGAGTCTCTGGTCTTGATTAGCGAATTTGTTCGGCATTTCAAATTCGGGTTCGTGTTTCCAACTTGTTCGCGCCAAAAAAAAAATTTGCGTATCAGCGTGGCAAATTAGGGATGCTCATGGGCAGAGCCGATTTTTTGCGCGAACAAGCCGGAACCCCGAACACGAACCCGAATTTGAAATGCCGAAATTCCCTCAACACTAGTCTTCATCCGATGTCTCCTTTCTTCTTGCGATCGCCGTCCTCCTTCTTTCATCTTGTGTCATATGCTCACAATGACCTCCAATGCACTCCTGTACAGGCATACTTCTGCCTCGTTGAGGGCGGAGAAAAGTATTGTAGTGCACATGTGTTGGTACTCTTTGCCCTTTCCCCGCGCGTGTGCATTATAGTACTTTGTTCTTCCCTCGGCAAAGCAAAGAGAAGTGTGCCTGCACAGGATCGCAATGGAGGACACTGTGTGGATGATACATCATACACATGAAGCAAGAAGGAGCACGGAGATCGAAAGAAGAGAGGAGGTGAAGGATCAAGGCCAGCCGTGCCAATCGAACCGGAACGTAATGTAGGTGAGTATAATAACAGCTCTTTTTTATGTCATGCAGAAAGCATTGGGGACTTATATACAGTATTCCAGAATGCTGTATGCAAGGGTGTAAGAGTGCTAGCCCTACTTTATATGGAAAAAGCATGGTGACAGGATCCCTTTAAAGAAATCTCATGCCCACTTAGTTTTTTTTTTACTCAGGGTAAACTGACCTGCGGTGCATGTTTGAAATCCACAACGTCACTTTCTCTTCGGAGTACGCCAAGTTTTATGTATGGATCTTCCCCATACAAATTGCATTAGATGCGCAGGTAGAAAATGCAAATGTGTCTTTAGTGCATTTCCACTGTATCAAATGAAGTTTTGCCAAAGCCAAATTCTAGTAAGTATCAAAAACAAAGCAGCTTTATTTAAAACATGACATCAGAGACAAAAATCGCAGCGTCAAAAATGTCATAAAATGCATGTAAAAAAAATGCACTAAAAAATGCAATGAAAAAACACAGTTTTTAATATAATTTACCTAATAGGTGCAGTAATGTTGCAGAAAACTTTTTTTTTTACAGGGTCACTGACTTGTATTGGTAAATTTGATTCGCAACATGGATTAAGGTAAAACATCTACTAGGAGGCTAATCATGCAGGTTGTACTTAGGTCAGTGTATATACACAGATCAGCACCCTGGTGGTGGAAGCTGGTAGTGAAGATATTTACTAATGTATGTGTGAAAAGAGAAAAGCAGTGGAGGAAATTTATGAAAAACACCAATCCAAAGCCAACTGCCCGCTGTCAGCATGTATTTGGGCCTTTTTCGCCAGTTTTCTGACATACATTATAGTAACTTTGTTATATTGCCGTTGGCCACTCCTTATTTTGTTAAGCCCCACAGCTTTCAGTTAATCTGCCAGGATGTGCTTGCAGCTGTCACTCACTGAATTCTAAACAATGACTGAAGCCATGTCGCCATGCCTCTATGACTGAAAGCTGGAGGATGCCAAGAGCAATAAAATTATTTTCCCCCTGGTAGTCTAGCGGCTTTAGAACACGAATAACCTGCAGATTAACCCTAATTCTGAAAGTTAATAGCATATGGGGACATGACAAGTACCATTTAATGTGCCAGGGGTGAAGCAAAATTGCAAAAAGTCACAAAATGTTTTCACAAATACCACTTTGTTACATATGTTGCGACTTTTTGATACCAGAAAACGGGTATAGAGGGAATGAGAACGTCCCCCTATTATTCTGTAAAGAAGAAACGGTCCAATAAAGAAGCACTCCTCCCATCAAAGTTTTTATCCTCTTAATACAATGCAATCATCACATTATATGGCACTGTGTACTTACAATTGCTAATTTTTCCTTAATTAGGTATTTTGTTTTCTTTGCTCTATGTAGAAACAGGACATCTCTTGTCCCTGCATGAGTCATCCCCCTCTTCAATTTCTGACCCAGCCTCCTCCTCCCTGCCAGGGACTTTTGCAGTGACTTATGACTCATTCAGGAAAAATTTACTTCATTGACTTCATGTTTTACATAGAGCTTAGAAGGATTCAGCTAGTCTGTTTTTACTCATGTGATGTCATAGACCTAATGGAGAATAGAAAAATTAGCTGGGTAGAAAGGCAAAATGAGCAATTGTAAGTACACAGTGCTATATAATATCACAACTGCAAAATATTAAGATAAAAACTTTGATGGGAGGAGTGCTTCTTTAAGTACTTATTTCTATTGGAAAAGTCTTACAGAAAGCATTGTAATAACTAATATATAAGTATTACATATTCCTGTTCCATTCTGGGGCTTGAGAGAAAATATATACACACATACATTCCAGAAAAAGGTTCTGTGAACCGAAACGTTGCTTTTTGGGCTCAATAAAGTCTATTTTTTCCTAAAAAATTATTTGGAGTGCTGCCTTTTCCTATACCTTCTTTCACACATTATATATATATATTACAGACCAAAAGTTTGGACACACCTTCTCATTTAAAGACTTTTCTGTATTTTCATGTCTATGAAAATTGTACATTCACACTGAAGGCATCAAAACTATGAATTAGCACATGTGGAATTATATACTTAACAAAAAAGTGTGAAACAACTGAAAATATGTCTTATATTCTAGGTTCTTCAAAGTAGCCTCCTTTTGCTTTGATGACTGCTTTGCTCACTCTTGGCATTCTCTTGATGAGCTTCAAGAGGTAGTCACCGGAAATGGTTTTCACTTCACAGGTGTGCCCTGTCAGGTTTAATAAGTGGGATTTCTTGCCTTATAAATGGGGTTGGGACCATCAGTTGTGTTGTGCAGAACTCTGGTGGATACACAGCTGATAGTCCTACTGAATAGAATGTTAGAATTTGTATTATGGCAAGAAAAAAGCAGCTAAGTAAAGAAAAACGAGTAGCCATCAAAACTTTAAGAAATGAAGGTCAGTCAGTGCGAAAAATTGGGAAAACTTTGAAAGTGTCCCCAAGTGCAGTTGCAAAAACCATCAAGCGCTACAAAGAAACTGGCTCACATGAGGACCTCCCCAGGAAAGGAAGACCAAGAGTCACCTCTGCTTCTGAGGATAAGTTTATCCGAGTCACCAGCCTCAGAAATCGCAGGTTAACAGCGGCTCAGATTAGAGACCAGGTCAATGCCACACAGAGTTCTAGCAGCAGACACATCTCTTCAACAACTGTTAAGAGGAGACTTTGTGCAGCAGGCCTTCATGATAAAATAGCTGCTAGGAAACCACTGCTAAGGACAGGCAACAAGCAGAAGAGACTTGTTTGGGCTAAAGAACACAAGGAATGGACAATAGACCAGTGGAAATCTGTGCTTTGGTCTGATGAGTCCAAATTTGAGATCTTTGGTTCCAACCACAGTGTCTTTGTGGGACGCAGAAAAGGTGAACGGATGGACTCTACATGCCTGGTTCCCACCGTGAAGCATGGAGGAGGAGGTGTGATGGTGTGGGGGTGCTTTGCTGGTGACACTGTTGGGGATTTATTCAAAATTGAAGGCATACTGAACCAGCATGGCTACCACAGCATCTTGCAGCGGCATGCTATTCCATCCGGTTTGCGTTTAGTTGGACCATCATTTATTTTTCAACAGGACAATGACCCAAAACACACCTCCAGGCTGTGTAAGGGCTATTTGACCAAGAGGGAGAGTGATGGGGTGCTACGCCAGATGACCTGGCCTCCACAGTCACCAGACCTGAACCCAATCGAGATGGCTTGGGGTGAGCTGGACCGCAGAGTGAAGGCAAAAGGGCCAACAAGTGCTAAGCATCTCTGGGAATTCCTTCAAGATTGTTCGAAGACCATTTCCGGTGACTACCTCTTGAAGCTCATCAAGAGAATGACAAGAGTGTGCAAAGCTGTCATCAAAGCAAAAGGTGGCTACTTTGAAGAACCTAGAATATAAGACATATTTTCAGTTGTTTCACACTTTTTTGTTAAGTATATAATTCCACATGTGTTAATTCATAGTTTTGATGCCTTCAGTGTGAATGTACAATTTTCAGAGTCATGAAAATACAGAAAAATCTTTAAATGAGAAGGTGTGTCCAAACTTTTGGTCTGTACTGTACACATATACATATACACACTTTCAAGATCCAGGGATTATAGCCAGAGACCAAACTAGGTTGGTGCCACTCCGGCCGGCTCTTCCCAGAGTCACTCTAGGCATAGAGTGAGAGACCTGTCAATCACCTAGAGCGGCGGTGGGAGAAGATGACCGGGGCGGCACCAGACTTGTTTGGTTCCAGGATCTTCAAAGTATATTTACCTAAAAATATTAAATATTTCTATAGGTAAATATATACCAAGCTTGCTGTTGAGCAGCCCAGATCTGGTTCAAACAGCCCGCAGTTTGGGCAGCATGAATCAGATGACAAGCTTTAACAAACACCATGATCCCCTGTGATAAAAATGACATGTTAAGGCTGTCTAGTTCAAGTTTGTGCTAAGAAAAAGATAGTTTTGATAAATATGCCCCACTGCATCTATGTAGACAGTATATATTCTCTGCTAGTATTTGTAGCCTTATTGTGACCTGTACCATTTCCATCTCTATTTTTAAAAAGAAATCCTTTTTACATAATAGCAGCCAGACTAGCTAATCTGTGTAATAGCTTTCAGTGTGCTGAAGTTCCGTATATCATTATAATAATAAACATTCAATTCATGCAGAAGATTCTGAAAGAGGAGGCTATCACTGACATTTCTTAATTGCTTAACCTTTTTTGAGCCAGCAACATTTTCTCCTACATAATGAACACATGTAATTCAAGTCTTTCTTTTTTTATTATGAAAAGGAAAGCAATTCAATGCATGATCTGATCCAAGTCCATAGAAAAGAGCACAACAAAAGGTAACTAATGTATTCTTCACTTTTTAAATGTCAACAACATGTTCTACAATAGCTTATTAACTTTCTAATTCCTGTATTGGCTTTTAGACCTGGGAAGGGTGACTGGCACTAACTCTCTCGCATTGAAAACTGCACATCTCAGTATGTAAAATGATTATGCTAAAGGGAACCTGTCATCAGGATGTTATGCCCCAAACCAATGTCATGTATTTAATGTTGCTTTAATGCTGATTAAATCCAGACCTTTCTTTTACAAATCCGTATTCCCATTTTAGAGAAATCCATTGTTGAAATCTTATGTAAATGAGTCGCAAGTGCAGTGGAGCTGGACACTGTACCTGGGGCTCTTCTGTCCTCTCTCCTTATTCCCCTCCTGCCGCCTACCTCCTGTCAGTGATTGACAGGTCATTCTTCTCTCAGTGACCTGCTTTCCCTAATAAGATCTCTTGCCAGTGCCATCATTGCCTGGAGTGGCGCTGGCGCAGATCGGTAAACCAGCTGGCACGTTGTCAGGACATTACTGCACCCTAAAGCAATGTCATTTAATATTTTAATTACAGCTTATTTTTTGCTCATGCCTGGCTTGTTTTGTGCTTTGTTTCTTTTTTAAACAGGGTTCCACTCTAATAGAGGCTTCTATCCTCACCTACTGTGTCCCTTACGGACAGAGCCTTCTTTCCTCCAATATATTTGTAAGCTCATGGTTATTGTACTTGTTTTTTATTGTAGAAACCATTCTGTATTATATTCATAACTACCAGTAATAAAAGAGGTTTTCCAATCTTATAAAGTGATGGGTATCATTAGGATACGCCATCACTAGTGATCTAGAATCCCCACCAATGCAGAAAATAAAGGAAATAGAGCACTATTGTTTTCCTTGCACTTCGGCTCAATTCAAGCAAATGAGGCTGGCTGTGAAATTCAGGGCCGGCGTCAGCATCCAGCGCACCCGGGCAAATGCCGGGGCCCTGAGCAGGCAGAGGGGCCCACTGGCGGTCGCGCACCCCGCTGGGCTATGGGTGGAGGAGAGCGGTGTCAGCGCCCGCCCTTCTCCGCCACTTGCTCAGGGCCCCGGCAGGCGGATACTTACCTCTCCCCGTGCCTCCGCAGATCAGCTGTCTTCCTGCTCTGCGCTCCCTGTGACGTCTCAGGTCAGAGGGCGCGGTGACGTCTTTACACCGCGCCCTCCCCTGAGCCGTCACAGGGAGCGCTGAGCGGGAAGACGCCGACAACGCTGGAGTTCGGACCCGAGCAACGGGCAGCGGGCAGCAGGTAGCAGGTGAGGAGAAGGGAGGTGAGTATTTGATTTTTTTTTTTTTTTAATGTATGGAGGCATGGGGCAGTATAAAGAGAAGGGGGGGGGTGGCATCCTCCATGGAGCATTATAAAGAGAGGGGGGGACAGCCTGCATGGGGCATTATAAAGAGGGGGGGGTGTGACATCCTGCATGGGGCATTATAAGGTGGGGAACAGTCTGCATGGGGCATTATAAAGGGGGGAGGGGCAGCCTGTATGGGGCATTATGTGGGGGGTAACAGCCTGCATGGAGCATTAAAAGGGGGGGGGCCTGTATGGGGCATTATGTGGGGGGTAACAGCCTGCATGGAGCATTATAAGGGGGGGGACAGCCTGTATGGGGCATTATGTGGGGGGTAACAGCCTGCATGCAGCATTATATGGGGGCCAGTATCCTGCATGGAGCGTTATAAGGGGACCGGTATCCTGTATGGAACGTTATAAGGGGACCGGTATCCTGTATGGAGCGTTATATGGGGGCCAGTATTCCGTATGGGGCCTTATATGGGGGCCAGTATCCCGTATGGAGCGTTATATGGGGGCCAGTATCCTGTATGGAGCGTTATATGGGGGCCAGTATCCAGTATGGAGTTTTATAAGGGGGCCAGTATCCTGTATGGAGCGTTATATGGGGGCCAGTATCCTGTATGGAGCTTTATAAGGGGACCAGTATCCTGTATGGAGCGTTATATGGGGGCCAGTATTCCGTATGGAGCCTTATATGGGGGCCAGTATTCCGTATGGAGCCTTATATGGGGGCCAGTATTCCGTATGGAGCCTTATATGGGGGCCAGTATTCCGTATGGAGCCTTATATGGGGGCCAGTATTCCGTATGGAGCCTTATATGGGGGCCAGTATTCCGTATGGAGCCTTATATGGGGGCCAATATTCCGTATGGAGCCTTATATGGGGGCCAGTATTCCGTATGGAGCCTTATATGGGGGCCAGTATTCCGTATGGAGCCTTATATGGGGGCCAGTATTCCGTATGGAGCCTTATATGGGGGCCAGTATTCCGTATGGAGCCTTGTATGGGGGCCAGTATTCCGTATGGAGCCTTGTATGGGGGCCAGTATTCCGTATGGAGCCTTGTATGGGGGCCAGTATTCCATATGGAGCCTTGTATGGGGGCCAGTATTCCGTATGGAGCCTTATATGGGGGTCAGTATTCTGTATGGAGCCTTATATGGGGGTCAGTATTCCGCATGGAGCCTTATATGGGGGTCAGTATTCCGTATGGGGCCTTATATGGGGGCCAGTATTCCGTATGGAGCCTTGTATGGGGGCCAGTATTCTGTGTGGAGCGATTCACTGGTTTCTGAGCTATTGTGGAATTTACAATAGATATCAGTCATGTAATGTAAGAAGTGAAATCTTTGCATTGTACTATATATATATATATATATATATATATATATATATATATATATATATATATATATATATTTCTCCGCCGTATCTCTGCATCATGAATCGTGGTATGTGTTAAAGGGGCCCACTGAGACTCTTTCGCCCGGGGCCCAGAAAAACCTGGAGCCGGCCCTGGTGAAATTATTTGTTTTTTATCATTACATAACTTTTTTCTTCCATTTACGTTGTCACACGAGGGTTTGTTTGTTTTTTTCCAGACAAGTTGTATTTTTAATAGCACCATTTTGGGGTACTGTATTGTATAACATTTATGCATAGAAGTAAAAAAAAAAACAGCAATTTGGTAACTGATTTTTTTCATGCTGCTCATTGATTAGTGTAAATGTGTGTAATTCTGCAGATCAGTATGATTAGTGCAGTACCAAATATATATTATTTTTCTTTTTTTATGTTTATTACTTTTGCACAAAAAATACAGATACTTGCTTTTGTGTGGTTGGATTCTGAAAGCCATAACATTTTAACATTTTACATCTATGTAACCATTGGATTCTTTCAGTTATTTTAGTGGGCAAATGGCACATACATTTTTCCACCTTTTCTAGTAGTGGGAGTTCAGTCTTGTAGCTATAATATTCCGCCTTTACTTAGGTCAGCATATAAAGCTGGCAGATGAGCTTTGATTTCAGTAGCATTTCCATATACAAGGCCATTAGACCAATACATACTGCTCAAAAAAATAAAGGGAACACTCAAATAACACATCCTAGATCTGAATGCATGAAATATTCTCATTGAATACTTTGTTCTGTACAAAGTTGAATGTGCTGGCAACAAAATCACACAAAAATCATCAATGGAAATCAAATTTATTAACCAATGGAGGCCTGGATTTAGCGGTCACCCCCAAAATTAAAAGTGGAAAAACACACTACAGGCTGATCCAACTTTGATGTAATGTCCTTAAAACAAGTCAAAATGAAGCTCAGCATTGTGTGTGGCTTCCACGTGCCTGTATGACCTCCCTACAACGCCTGGGCATGCTCCTGATAAGGTTGTGGATGGTCTCCTGTGGGATCTCCTCCCAGACCTGGACTAAAGCATCCGCGAACTCCTGGACAGTCTGTGGTGCAACATGACGTTGGGGGATGTCCCAGATGTGCTCAATCGGATTCAGGTCTGGGGAACGGGCGGGCCAGTCCATAGCTTCAATGCCTTCATCTTGCAGGAACTGCTGACACACTCCAGCCACATGAGGTCTGGCATTGTCCTGCATTAGGAGGAACCCAGGGCCAAGCACACCAGCATATGGTCTCACAAGGGGTCTGAGGATCTCATCTCGGTACCTAATGGCAGTCAGGCTACCTCTGGCGAGCACATGGAGGGCTGTGCGGACCTCCAAAGAAATGCCACCCCACACCGTTACTGACCCACTGCCAAACCGGTCATGCTGAAGGATGTTGCAGGCAGCAGATCACTCTCCATGGCGTCTCCAGACTCTGTCACGTCTGTCACATGTGCTCAGTGTGAACCTGCTTTCATCTGTGAAGAGCACAGGGCGCCAGTGGCGACTTTGCCAACCCTGGTGTTCTGTGGCAAATGCCAAACGTCCTGCACGGTGTTGGGCTGTGAGCACAACCCCCATCTGTGGACGTCGGGCCCTCATACCACCCTCATGGAGTCGGTTTCTAACCGTTTGTGCAGACACATGCACATTTGTGGCCTGCTGGAGGTCATTTTGCAGGGCTCTGGCAGTGCTCCTCCTGTTCCTCCTTGCACAAAGGCGGAGGTAGCGGTCCTGCTGCTGGGTTGTTGCCCTCCTATGGCCCCCTCTACGTCTCCTGGTGTACTGGCCTGTCTCCTGGTAGCGCCTCCAGCCTCTGGACACTACGCTGACAGACACAGCAAACCTTCTTGCCACAGCTCGCATTGATGTGCCATCCTGGGTGAGCTGCACTACCTGAGCAACTTCTGTGGGTTGTAGAGTCCGTCTTATGCTACCACAAGTGTGAAAGCACAACCAACATTCAAAAGTGACCAAAACATTAGCCAGACAGCATTGGTACCGAGATGTGGTCTGTGGTCCCCACCTGCAGAACCACTCCTTTATTGAGGGTGTCTTGATAATTGCCAATAATTTCCATCTATTGTCTATTCCATTTGCACAACAGCATGTGAAATTGATTGTCAATCAGTGTTGCTTCCTAAGTGGACAGTTTGATTTCACAGAAGTTTGATTTACTTGGAGTTATATTCTGTTGTTTAACCGTTCCCTTTATTTTTTTGAGCAGTGCATATTTACTGATAATAGCTGTGCATGAACATTAACAATCCAGAATTTAATGCATAATTGAGTCAAATTTCAGCTAGGAATATTAAGTGAGGTGAAAACTCAGATCATAGAAAAAAGCATAAAAATATATAACAAAAATGTGAGAAATGCAAAGGTTAATAAACTAACTTCTATTGTGTAATAGTCCCAAGGAGACAATTAGGACATTTATAATACCAAAGTCTAAGTTTATCACTCTAACACCATCAACTGCATTGACTGCAGGATTTCCATCTCCGAAAGTCCAGCAGGTACAAAGTATTGATCTATATCCATTAGCCTCGCAAATGCTATTACTGAAGATTCTCAGATGTTTTTTTTAAAGGGTAGTCAGGGTAATTTTTTTATAAATCAATAGTACATATGAAGATAATAAACTTAATTATTACAAATGAGTGAATCGATCCAATGTGTATCATGTTCATTACGAATCACCCCAAAAATCTGGAGTCAACAGAATTTTTGTGATTCGATACAGCTAGTTAATCACCATTTTGTTGGTTTCTTTGCAAGGAAGGGGTTAGAAAATAAGAAAATATATATTATGCTCATGGCTAGGCCTCATGTGACGTCATGTAGTGTGTCACCCAGCGAAGTCATGACGTCGCACAAACACTAATCAGCACAAGAGGTGCCCAAGTATGAAGACCGAAGAGAAGAAAACTCAAGCTGCAGGAAAGGAGCCAGTGAAGAGGTAAGCTGCAGCTGTGTGTATAATATTTTTTTTAATTTTAACCATCTTTTACGGGTTATCGGGCACATTTAATATGCGTAGAATAAATTCTACGTTAATCGAATTTCCCAGATGAATTCTAAAAAAGCTGCTAAATTCGATTTTCTGCAGATTCACTAATCTCCATTTGTAATATATCCTAAGAAATATGCTTTTTTATTGTTCTGGATTAATCATTCTCTGGTATTCATCAATTTACTGGTATAATCTGTCTTCAGTATAGACATAATTCACATTGCTAAAATAGGAGATGACAGTTGCTGATAACACAGTTACACTTTAACCCCTTCACCCCAAAGCCTGTATTCAGCTTCCTGACCAGGTCAAATTTTCCAATTCTGGCCAATGCCACTTTATGAGTGATTCTGAGAAACATTGTACTTCATGTAAGTGGTAAACTTTGCATTTATGTATGAAAATATCGAAAATTTGACAAAAAGTTTGAAAATATAGCAATTTTAAAACTTTGAATTTTTAGGCCCTTAAACCAAAGTTGTTCACACAAAATTGTTAATATATAACATTTCTCACATGTCTACTTTACATCAGCACTATTTTTGAAACATTTTTTTTTGTTAAGAAGTTAGAGGGGTTAAAATTTATCAGCAACTTCTCATTTTCCAACAAAATTTACAAAACCATTTTTTTTAAGAACCAAATCCCAGTTGAAGTGACTTTGAGGGCCTATGTAACAGAAAATACCCAAAAGTGACACACTGCACCCCTCAAAGTGTTCAAAACCACATTCAAGAACTTTATTAACTCTTTAGGTCATGCATGTCAAACTCTGGCCTGTGGGCCAAATCTGGCCCACAGGATGGTTATATTTGGCCAGCGACACCAGAGGGGCCATTATTCTGTATGGAGAACTAAGTGGGGCCCATTATTCTGTTTGGAGGACTATGTGGAGCCAATTATTCTGTATGGAGGACTATGTGGGGCCCATTATAATGTATACTGGTTAGTCCGTGACTTTGTCCAAGTTTTTCATTTTGGCCCTCTGTGTGTTTAAGCTTGACATTCCTGCTTAAGGTGCTTCACAGGAATTAAAGCAATGTGGAAGGAAAAAAATGAAAATATAAATTTTTCCACAAATAAGTTGCTTTAGCCCCAAATTTTTCATTTTCACAAGGGTAGGAGGAGAAAATGGACCCTAAAATTTGTTGTGCAATTTCCCCCGAGTATGCCGATACCCCATGTGTGGTGGAAAACTATTGTTTGGGCACAGACTTTGATAGAATGGTCTGTGGGCACCATGTTGTGTTTGAAGAGCCCTAAACAGCACTCTCAACAATTCATAAAAACGTTATAAATTGTAAAATAAATACAGATGTTTTCATCGCTTTTCTTTGTATTTTTTATGGAGGAGTGGAGATAGAAAAAAACACAATTCCTTTTCTCATTAAAGGCTTTTATCATAAGGGTTAATTAATTTTAGATTTTGAAACCAGACTTTTATGGACGCCGTTTTTAAACTGTTTTACTTTTTTTTTTAGTTCCCTTAGGGAACTTGAACCTGTGACCATCTGACAATTATACTGTACAATATATTGCAAATATATAGTGAAAATCTTGGTCTCCAATGAAGCTCAGTTTATGGCTGAACACACAAGAGTATCAAGATGGCAGCGACCTATACCTCCAGCTGGCGCTTAGCTGCCATTTTAACCCATGAGAGCCCCGTGATCCCTTCGCGGGGAGCTAATGGGAGCCGATGCACCCGATCATCAGTGCTCATACTATTTAAGCTGTTTCCAGAGATTGACAGCAGTACTTAAACAGTTAATAGTAGCAATTACGAGCTCAGTTCCAGCCACTGAAGTTAGACACAGATCCTGGCTGTGTAATATAGTCAGCATAAGATGCACAGCTCCTACGCTTTCTCCCCACACTTTCACCACGGCAATGCTATACCCTTACGTTGTTTTGCGTTAAGGGGTTAAACCTGTGTAGCCTTTCATATTAGCATGCACATACTGTAACCAGCTAAAGATAAGTGAAAAACCAATTGATAACAGCAGCAATGCAAAATGAAAAAAAAAATACCAAAACACATCATTACGCTGATTCAAAAAATAATGATTGCATTTTATCTATTTTATTTCTTCACTAACATAAAAGATTAGCTTTCAATACTAACTGATCCAGTGACATTTTTAAAATGCCATATCTAAAGCCTAAGGAGACTGAATAAATTATTTATTAAGATGTAAGCATGACAAAACCAGAACCTAAAAAATGACAGTGAATAATTACAAGATGCCAACAGTCTAAACTGTCCGGGGGTGACTTACAGAAACTAATAGAATATGTGATTTCCAGTGCATAATGCCAATGATATATAGTTCTGGACATATGGATAATTAGCTGCCCAGGATTTACATATTGATGACCTGTCTATAGGTCATCAGCACGTCTTTTGGTTATGTCATATGTGGGTCATAAATCACTGATCAGCTAATACCTGCTCAGTTAGGTGGGAGAAGAACTGCAGTGCTCAGCAGCGGCCACAAAACAGATAAGGGCTCGTTTAGACGACAGTTATTTTCTTGTACAAGAAAAACGGTCCGAGTATCATCAGTGTTTTGATCAGAGTTTCATTAGATTTTCATCATAGTGTCAACAGAGTTTGGTCCAAGTTACATCAGTTTTCCTCCAATGGGGAAAAAAAGTTTCTCCAGCTTCTCCTATCAAACAGTCCGTGAAAATGGACACCACACGGATGGCATTAGAGCGTTGTTTTCCTCACTGGCTTACAGACTTGCATTCACAAGTTTATTCCGACACTCAGATCAATATCGGACAAGTCTCCGTGATGTTGTGGGAGGAAAAAACAGACATGAACTCCCCCATAGATTTTTCACCGGTACGAGTTCTATCCATGCAAAATAAGGAAATAACTTGTATGTGAAAAATTGACGTCTGAATGAACCCTTAGTCATCACTTTGTAAATCCTGGACAATCCTTTTAACCTCATACAAGCTGACAAGTAGATACGTATACAAACACAGGCGCACACACCCAGCAGGGGAAAATACACATAGAAGAGGACTCCGAGTAAGAGCAGTATTTGCACAGGTTGCACCAGTGGCATGTCTGCCCCTGACACACAGATACACAGGAACCTGCATAACTTTTAGAAAGCGGCATAAATGAGAAGTTTTACTTAAATCTATCAAACGCAAAGGAAGCTACTACCTCTCAGAATCTTTAATGTTTGGCTGAAGACCAGCTGGAATCACTGCTGAAATTGAGGGAAAGGCACTGGCTCAGGTTGCATTTACATAGGGCTGATAATTAAGCATGAGCTTTTCTAGGAATGCTTGTTTCCTGATCATGAGTCTGTCAGAATAGCCTACAAATCACCTGATGAATGAGAAAAACACTCGATTGTGGGGTTGAGATGATTATTAAAAATCACTGTTCTCAGCCTAACATTGTCCTGTGTAAACAGTACATGCATTGTGGAGAACAATGATATTCTATGAGCACAGAACAATCATATTATCAATAATTGCTCTGTGTGCATGGAAGTGTAGCTAGTCCCTCTAAACGGGCTATTAAACGAATGATGATCGTTTTTCATGTAGCCGATCGGTGTTCGTATAAGTGCACCCTTAAGAAAACTCATACACATTAGACTAAAGCTGGCTGAATCTACCGATATCGATGGGTTCAGACAACAGTGTAATGTGTATCGGGGCACCAGCCGAATGATGGTCAGAAAAATGTTGATTCGATTTCAGACTGACAATTGCATGGTTCTTCCTGACATATGCCACCGGACATCAGTCAGCAGCAATCTCAGAGAGAACACAAGAGTACTCAGCTGAGCAAGCACTCCTGTGTATGGTAGTGACAACCGAAGCATCGCCCAACCATCTAATGTGTATGGCCAGCTTTAGTCTCCAATTATTGCGATAGTGCCAGATAAATTACACGGTAATGGCCGAAAGTGTTGGCACTCTTGAAATTGTTCAAGAAATGAAGTATTTCTCCTAGAAAATTATTGCAATTACACATGTTTTTTTATATACATGTTTATTTCCTTTGTGTGCAATAGAACAACACAAAAAAGAGAAAATAGGCAAATTGGACATAATTTTACACAAAACCCTAAAAATGGACTGTACAGAATTGTTGGCACCTTTCCAAAATTGTGGGTAAACAACTTTTCTTTGCAAGTATGTGATGCTTGCTCAAACTCACCTGTGGCAAGTAACAGATGTGCGCAATATGAAAATCACACCTGAAATCAGATAAAAAGGCAGATGTTGATTCAATCTTTGCACTGTGTATCTGTGTGTGACACACTAAGCATGGAGAACAGAAAGAAGAGAACTGTCTGAGGACTTGAGAACCAAAATGGTTGTAAAATATCAACAATCTCAAGGTTACAAGTCCATCTCCAGAGATCTTGATGTTCCTTTGTCCACAGTGCACACCATAATCAAGGAGTTTACAACCCATGACATTGTAGCTAATCTCCCTGGAAGTGGACAGCAGAGAAAAATTGATGAAAGGTTACAACACAGGATAGTCCAGATGGTGGATAAGTAGCCCCACTCAATTTCCAAAGAATTTCAAACTGTCCTGCAGGCTCAGAGTGAATCAGTGTCAGCGCGAACTATCCGTCGACATTAGAATCAAATGAAACGCTATGGCAGAAGCCCAAGAGGACCCCACTGTTGACACAGAGACATAAAAAAGAAAGACTGAAGTTTGATAAAATGTAAGTGAGTAAGTCAAAATTCTTCTGGGAAAGCTTCTTGTGGACAGATGAGACCAAGATAGAGCTTTTTTTGGTAAAGCACATCATTCTACTGTTTACCGAAAATGGAATGAGGCCTACAAAGAAAAGAACACGGTACTTACAGTCAAATATGGTGGAAGTTCAAAGAAGTTTTGGGGTTGTTTTGCTGCCTCTGGCACTGGGTGCCTTGACTGTGTGCAATATCTATGAAGAACTTGGCACTCAGGTGATGGGGACCAAAAATGATTTATTTGCAATCCAAAGTGAACATATATGACGTTTCGGTCTCAGTTTAGATCTTCTTCACATATACTGTGTAGAAGACAAGTGAAATAAAGAAAAAAAAATGAATGAACTGATGTACAAATGAATAGTAAAAAATAAGCATAAGAGATAATATATTCTGCATATCAATCTAATACAATATTATCATGGTCTTTGCTGACGAGATCCGTATAGTAATGCATAGTAATGCATTGGAACAAATATAGTAATAGTCAGCAAAGCCAATACAAAAATCAACCAAAAAAGAGGCTGACAGACCCCAGTGGAAAACAAGGGCACAGTAAAGATAGAACAGGTCAGGAGTATAATCAAATAAAGTCCAAACCCAAGAGAACATTACGAACGTTAGCCACTAGTGGGTACAAGATGTGGTATAGAGGACAGAACCAATGGTTTAGTTTAGTGTACATATACATACAGGAGGCAGAAATAAGCAACAAAAATATGTAAAATAAGTGAACCCCAGAACTACATACTGGATTGCCATAGAAGTATATAGGACTCAATGCTGAAACTATATACAGGATACAGCGTGACTAGAGAGTGGGAATACCACTAGAGATATGGTGCACATAGGAGTCAGCATGTGTTAAATGGTAGCAGCAGAAAGTATATAAAGCACATAACGCAGGAAGCCCTATATGAGATGACCATATGGCAGGTTACGTCACCGCATGTGAACTAATGTTGGAAGATCCATGTGTAACCCGCTCCAATCAGAGAGTGCAAAACAGCAGAAGTGATGGACAGGGTCAAGCAGAGAGATCAGCGTCTTCCGATAGGAGGAACGTCTGGATGACATGGAGCCATACTGAAAATGGAATGAGGCCTACAATAAAAAGAACACAGTACCTACCCTACAGTCAAATATAGTGGAGGTTCCAAGATGTTTTTGGGTTGTTTTGCTGCCTCTGGCACTGGATGACTTGACTGTGTGCAGTATCTATGAAAAACTTGGCACTCAGGTGATGTAGAACAAAGATGATTTATTTGCAATCCACAGAGAACAAGGCATCATAAAATCTGAAGATTACCAAAGGATTTTGAGTCGCAATGTAGTGCCAAGTGTCAGAAAGCTGGGTTTGCGTCCAATGTAATGGATCTTCCATCAAGACAATGACCCCAAATATACTTCAAGAAGCACACAGAAATGGATGGAAACAAAGAGCTGGAGAGTTCTGAAGTTGCCAGAAATTAGTCCGGATCTAAATCCCATTGAACACTTGTGAAGAGATCTTAAAATAGCTGTTGGGAGAAGGCACCCTTTAAATATGAGTGACCTGGAATAGTTTACAAAAGAAGAGAGGTCCAAAATTCCAGTAGAGGGTGTAAGAAGCTTGTTGATGGTTATAGGAAGTGATTGATGGCAGTTTTTTATTCCAAAGGGTGTGCAACAAAATATTAAAGTTGAGGGTTCAACAATTTTGTCTGGTCCATTTTGGGGGTTTTGTGTGAAATTATGCACAATTTGCCTTTTTTTCCGCTGCTTTTTTGTGTTGTTCCAATACACACAAAGGAAATAATCATGTGTATAACAAAACTTGTGTAATTGAAATAATTTTCTGGGAAAAAGACTTAATTTTCTGGAACAATTTCAAGGGAGCCAATACTTTCGGCAATGTCTGTATATAGTTGTTGATTTTTGTTTTAATTACATTTGCCTAAAAAACACTCTTATAGTAAATATCAAGCCAGTTTTAGCTTATGATACACTGAAAAAGCACCACAAATGTAAAGCTGAAGCAATTTCTAAAAATAAACACATTATCATAACAGATATCTATCCAGAAAAAAAAGTTACACAAGCGATCAGGCATGAATATTTTATCAATATTATCATCATTCTTTCTCGGCAGAAAATCTGCCTTCTGTGTAATCTGTATATTCAATAAACAGGGGATTGTAAAGATAATAAGAGCTGGTTGTATAGATGTGTCAGATTATTTTTATGATGATGACATGTTATGATAACAGTAAGCAGAGATGATGAGATGTAAAGAGGCAGCTTCACAAAATGTCAGAACAGAATTAAAGACTGACAGATGTTGATTGCTTAATTACTTTACTATTGTCATTGTGAACATTAGCAGATCAGATAGCAGACATTATTCTATTGCATTGAAAAGAACAAAGAGAGCAAGTGGCTGCATTAAAAAGCACAATGAGCCATCATTCCATACAAGTGTAAAGGGAAAAAATCTAGCTAGAAGAGAAAGGAAATTTTCAGACATACTCTTAAGTTACTCTTTCAAAACCTATATTGTCCATTAAGAAGACATCAGCCTCCCCAATATTCAATGTCACTTATCTGTACAGCAATATACCCTTTTCCAAATGGATCGCATCAGTATTGAGGGTGACGAATTACTGCCACTCAGACAAAAAGAATTAATTCCGAAGGGACTAGAATTCATTTTAAAGCATAATATCTTTCAATTCAACTCCCATTTTTATTAGCAAATTAGGGGCACCGTGATGGCGGTGCCTTTTGCAGATTTGCTAACTTGTATATGGGTAACTTTGAAAAAATATTTGTCCATTCTCTATACCAGCGGTTTAAAGAAATTGTGCTATGCAAAACTTACATAGACTTTCAACTATTGTTCTGCGATGGCCATGTATTAAGCCTTGACAAAGCTATTAACCAAATCAACATTGATCGGGACTTCATCTACACCAGTTCTTCTTCATCCACCAAAATCAAATATCTGGATCTTTGCATCTCAGCAGAAAATAATAAGACTTTCTTCAAGAAAATTGACCGAAACCATCCTTTCAGTTACAAAATCTCCCACTACAAGATATGGAAAGCCAACATACCATATAGATAATACAGAAGACTTATGGCACAATTGCGCAAAAGACAATAAATTAGTCAGGGGCATATTGTTGCCAACCATTTAAGAGAAAAAGACTAACCGTCTAAACAAATTAAATCAGCCTTCATTAACCCCTTTACTCCCGAGGGTGGTTTGCACGTTAATGACCAGGCCAATTTTTACAATTCTGACCACTGTCACTTTATGAGGTAATTACTCTGGAACGCTTCAACGGATCCCCCTGATTCTGAGAATGTTTTTTCGTGACATATTGTACTTCATGATTGTGGTAAAATTTCTTTGATATCACTTGCGTTTATTTGTGAAAAAAATGGAAATTTGGCAAAAATTTTGAAAATTTAGCAATTTTCAAAATTTTAATTTTTATGCCCTTAAATCAGAGAGATATGTCACACAAAATAGTTAATAAATAACATTTCCCACATGTTTACTTTACATCAGCACAATTTTGGTACCAAAATTTTTTTTTGTTAGGGAGCTATAGAGGTTAAAAGTTGACCAGCGATTTCTCATTTTTCCAACAACATTTACAAAACCATTTTTTTAGGGACCACATCACATTTGAGGTCACTTTGAGGGGTCTTTATGACAGAAAATACCAAAAAGTGACACCATTCTAAAAACTGCACCCCTCAAAGTGCTCAAAACCACATTCAAGAACTTTATTAACCCTTCAGGTGCTTCACAGGAATTTTTGGAATGTGGAAGAAAAAAATGAACATTTAACTTTTTTCACAAAAATGTTACTTCAGACCCAATTTTTTTTTATTTTCGCAGGGGTAACAAGAAAAACTGGACCCCAAAATTTGTTGTGCAATTTCCCCTGGGCACGCAGATACCCTATATGTGGGGAAAAAAACACTGTTTGGGCGCACGGCAGGGCTCAGAAGGGAAGGAGCGCTATTTGACTTTTTGATTGTAAAACTTGCTTGAATAATTAGCAGATGCCATGTTGCCTTTGGAGAGCCCCTGATGTGCCTAAACAGTGGAAACCCCCCCCCAAGTGACCCCATTTTGGAAACTAGACCCCCAAGGTACCTATCTAGATGCATAGTGAGCACTTGGAACCCCTATGTGCTTCACAAATTGATTCGTAAAAATGAGAACGTTTTTTTTTTTCCACTTTTTCATTTTTACGAATCAATTTTTAAAGCACCTGGGGGTTCCAAGTGCTAACTATGCATCTAGATAGGTGCCTTGGGGGGTCTAGTTTCCAAAATGGGGTCACTTGTGGGGGAGCTCCAATGTTTAGACACTCAGGGGCTCTCCAAACGTGACATGGTTCCAATTTGTTAGCAGACACCATGTCGCGTTTGGAGAGCCCCTGTGTGCCTAAACATTGGAGCTCCCCAACAAGTGACCCCATTTTGGAAACTCGACCCCCCAAGGCACCTATCTAGATGCATAGTGAGCACTTGGAACCCCCAGGTGCTTCACAAATTGATTCATAAAAATGAAAAAGTTGAAAAAAAATACTTTTTCATTTTTACGAATCAATTTGTGAAGCACCTAGGGGTTCCAAGTGCTCACTATGCATCTAGATAGGTGCCTTGGGGGGTCTAGTTTCCAAAATGGGGTAATATTTATTGATGGGTACATTATATTTTTATTTTTGGTGGATTATTTTTTTAAAATATTTTTACAATTTTTTTTTTATTTTATGACAGTTTTTTTACTTTATTACTTTGTCCCACTATGGGACTTTCACCTTTTTTCCTCTGATCACCTGCATGGCACAGGAATGCAGCACCATCTCTGTGCCATGCAGGCTGTCAGTGCTGGACAGGGAGAAGATAGTTTGGAAATGCACTGCGCATGTCAAAAAAATCTTCCTGCCGTCTGGTGACCCGGATGTTGTCATGACGACATCGAGTCGTCATGGCAACATCCAGGAAGCTGCGGCAGACAGCGCTGGAGGTCGGAAGAGGAGGTGAGTACACCGATCACCTCCCCTTAGCCACCGCAATGCTGCGATCGACTTTGATCGCAGCATTGCGAGGGTTAATGTGCCGGGAGCAGTGCAGGACCGCTCCCTGCACATTGTCACAGCTGACACCCGGGGCTATCAGCTGACACCCGGTGGCGATGTGTGGGCGAAATCGCCAGGGCGTATTAATACGTATCTGGTCCATAAGTCCCAGGGCACAGATACGTACAAATACGCCTTATGTCGTAAAGGGGTCAAAGGGGTTTACCCACGAATAAAAGTTCATTTTGATCAATAGATCTTGGAATAATAATAACTTCCATAATTGGATGTGTTTAAATAAAATGTTCCTGTGCTGAGATAATCTTATAAATGTTCCCGTGTAATGGCCATGTCTGACTGTGCAGGGACATAGTCTGATCATACCACAGCTCCTGAGCAGGGAAGGCACAAAATAATATACAGACATTACAGTAGGGGATCACAGCTGATTCTTTGAGGTAAAACATTGCTTAATAACAGGCATTGAAATGTTTTACCTCAAAAAGAATCAGCTGTGATCCCCTGATGTGATGTCTGTGTGCTCTTTTGCTTCCTCCTTGCCCAGGAGATGTGGTATGATCAGATCAGATTATTCCAAGATCTATTGATTAAAATGAACTTTGTTCCTGGGAAAATCCCTTTAAAGTAAAATCCCTACCAAAAGATGAGTGACAATTACAAGGTAATACACAATTTCATCACAATATACTTGTCTCTTAATACTATGAGAAACATCATGAAGAAACATTGGCATGTTCTTCTAATGATCCATATCTGAAAGATAAAGTACTAATCCAAAAATCAAATTCAGACAGGCCAAAACATTGAAGGCTGTAAAAGGGCCATCAGCCCTAAACACAGGCTACCCACTGTAAATGACAGCTTTAAGTGAAACAGATGCAATTGCAAATGTTACTTGACTTTCTGGCATTGCATCTACCAGTTCTTAATGTGATTGCAGGTTTATTTATTTCTTTTACTAATTTATATAGCGCCATCAGATTCAGGAGTACTTTACATACATCATCATCACTGTCCCTATTGGGGCCTCACAATCTAGATTCCCTATCAGTATACTTTTGGATGGTGGGAGGAAACCGGAGGAAACCCACAAAAGCACGGGGAGAAGATACAAACTCCTTGCAGATGTTGTCCTTGGTGGGATTTGAACCAAGGACCCCAGCGCTGTGAAGGTACAGACTGGTCTTCACAGGACAAAATCATTAAAGCTATATACTGAAGTATTGTAGTATACAGTATAGCGGATCGGATGATCGAAGGTTCAAGTACCTTGAGAACTGAGTGAAAAGTTTAATAATATTGAAAATAAATTAAAAAACATAAAAATGTGAAATCCATTTTTGCTCAGTATTAAATAATAAAGAATAAATAAATTTAAAAAAAAATGGTATTACCTAGTCTGATCTATAGATTAAACCATATGGGAAATTTTGCAAAAAAAATATATATTTGTCATGCCAAAACTGCATCACCCCAAAATTTGTATATTGAAATCTACAGCTCAGTGTGCAAAAAACAAGCCCTCAGACAGCTCCATTGCTGGAAAAATAAATAAGTTATGAGTCTCAGAAAATGGCGACACAAACTAATTTTTTTTTTTTTTTTTTTACAAAGTTCAGAGGTTTTTCAGCCACTGAAAGAGCAGAAAAAATAGAAATGCACGTTTGATATTGTCAAATCATACTTACATGGAGAAGCAATGCTGCCAGGTCATTTTTACTGCATAACTAACAACATAAAACAAACCCTAAAAATAAAGACAGATTTTCTGTCTCACCATTGGCACCTCACAAATGAATGGTGTCAATCAAAACTAAAACTAGTGTCACAAAAAACAAGGCCTCATTTAGCTATGTCAACAGAAAAATAAAAAATTATGGCTTTTTTGAAAAAAGGTAGAAAAAAAATGCAAGCAAAATTGGTCTCATCCTTAAGGTGTTAAAGGGAATCTGTCACCACATTTGACCTATCTAAACTATTAATATGGGAATGCAGGTTATAGACAGCTGAAAAAAGTCCTACCGGTATGTCTCATATCAGATGCGTTCTTGTGTATAAATCATCTTTTATCACTTAATGTAAATTACCCCTTCCAGTCTCTGGAGCGAATATTGCCTGGAAGATAACTCTGCCTCCACAGATTATTTTACATGAAGGGGAGTTACCAGTGTGATGTGTGATGACCGCTCTCTGATACTCTGCTCTCCTGATCTCACTGCAGAGCTGTGTGTGATTATACCTGACATCTGCAGGTTCATCTCAGCTCCAGCTTCCAGCTCATAGGCAGACAGGGTTGTAATATTGCTTCAATACAGCAGAGCTCAGAGAGCTGCAAAACATGTGTTTGCAAGAAGACAAGGTTCATTTCTACTGCTCTGTATTATTTACTTGTCTCACAATGGTAACTCTCCTTCATGTAAAAGAAGCTCTGGAGACAGAATTATGTTCCAGGCAACATCCTCCCCATAGCCTGGAAGAGGTCATTTACATATAAGAAAAACATGACTATCTCTAGAATAAGACACCAGATCACAGCTATCAAGGTATCATTTTATTCAGATTCCTATGATCTGCATGCCCATATAGACGGCTTATGATGGTTGATCCTATTGACAGTTTCCCTTTAATAGGTTTATTGACAAACCCCCTTAGTTAAAGGACATTATTACTCGTATTTTAAAATCTGTGACTTCTGGTATCACGTTTATTCATAGTTTATTACATTTTTGTTAACATAGAAAAGTCACACCCATACTTAAAAGGAACCTGTCATGTAATTTGTATAATTTAAACTGTCCCCAGGTCACAATTAGTGATGCAATGTGCATCAGTAACATGCTTTTCCCATAAGGAAAGAAAGGGGCGGACCACTAATACATGAGTAATATTGTAGGGTGCCACATCATGTGGAGAAAGAGAAACATGTATAAAACAGAAAAAAGCACCACATAGAGATGTGCACACTTAATATAATGGTAAATAGTACAAAAAGTTTATTGAACACAAAGGGACAATGGAATTTAAAAACACTTAAAAAACCAACCAATGGTATAATACATCCCTGGGTACAAATATGTAAATATATCAATATAAGCAGCAACCTATATGCATAACAGGACACTTAGGATGAATAAATATACATGCAAGATAATGTAATAGTAATCGTAGACAGTGATGGTCATCACACATAAGATATCTAATCATGAGAAAACCAGGCACCTAATGGAATAACACATAGTTGTCCCAGAAATGGTCAGAGCAATCACGAGGTCACAGTCATGAGTCAAAAAGGAGGTACATGTCAAATACAAAGTGTCGAGTGGTCCCGGTTCCCCAACAAAAGCTACTGATCAGTGAACAATGTGTTATCAGTATATAGTAGTAGGAGGAATATCCTTGGTCTAATAGTGGTGCCAGGCAAGATATTCATAAATGGACAGAGCTTGTAGGCTTGGTCCCAAAAGGCTGTGCTAAGAAGCACCAGTGAAAAAGGTGTGGGGATACAACCTGTTGTAGTATATGTGGGGACCACGGGAAGGAAGCTGAAAAAGCATACAAATGAAGGGAAAACCCACGCGTATCGCCGTCAGCCGACGGCTTCATCAGGGGAAGATAGTCCCAGGGTAGTGCTCAAGATATATATACAGTGCCTACAAGCAGTATTCAACCCCCTGCAGATTTAGCTGGTTTGATAAGATGCAAATAAGTTAGAGCCTTCAAACTGCAAACGAGAGTAGGTTTTATGAACAGAAGCATAAATCTTACAAACCAAAAAGTTATGTTGCTCAGTTGAATTTTATTAAATTTTAAACATAAAAGTGTGGGTCAATTATTATACAACCCCTATGTTTAATATTTTGTGGAATAACCCTTGTTTGCAATTACAGCTAATAATCGTCTTTTATAAGACCTGATCAGGCCGGCACAGGTCTGTGGAGTTATCTTGGCCCACTCCTCCATGCAGATCTTCTCCAAGTTATCTAGGTTCTTTGGGTGTCTCATGTGGACTTTATTCTTGAGCTCCTTCCACAAGTTTTCAATTGGGTTAAGGTCAGGAGACTGACTAGGCCACTCCAACACCTTGACTTTTTCCCTCTTGAACCAGGCCTTGGTTTTCTTGGCTGTGTGCTTTGGGTCGTTGTCTTGTTGGAAGATGAAATTACGACCCATCTTAAGGTCCTTGATGGAGGAGCGGAGGTTCTTGGCCAAAATCTCCAGGTAGGCCGTGCTATCCATCTTCCCATGGATGCGGACCAGATGGCCAGGCCCCTTGGCTGAGAAACAGCCCCACAGCATGATGCTGCCACCACCGTGCTTGACTGTAGGGATGGTATTCTTGGGGTCGTATGCAGTGCCATCCAGTCTCCAAACGTCACGTGTGTGGTTGGCACCAAAGATCTCGATCTTGGTCTCATCAGACCATAGAACCTTGAACCAGTCTGTCTCAGAGTCCTCCAAGTGATCATGAGCAAACTGTAGACGAGTCTTGACATGACGCTTTGATAGTAAAGGTACCTTACGGGCTCGTCTGGAACGGAGACCATTGCGGTGGAGTACGTTACTTATGGTATTGACTGAAACCAATGTCCCCACTGCCATGAGATCTTCCCGGAGCTCCTTCCTTGTTGTCCTTGGGTTAGCCTTGACTCTTCGGACAAGCCTGGCCTCGGCACGGGAGGACACTTTCAAAGGCTGTCCAGGCCGTGGAAGGCTAACAGTAGTTCCATAAGCCTTCCACTTATGGATGATGCTCCCAACAGTGGAGGCAGGTAGGCCCAACTCCTTGGAAAGGGTTTTGTACCCCTTGCCAGCCTTGTGACCCTCCACGATCTTGTCTCTGATGGCCTTGGAATGCTCCTTTGTCTTTCCCATGTTGACCATGTCTGAGTGCTGATCACAAGTTTGGGGAGGGTCTTAAATAGTCAGAAAAGGCTGGCAAAAGAGATCTTTAATCCACACATGTGAAGCTCATTATTCTTGGTGCCTGAACTACTTCTTAATACTTTAGGGGGACCAAACAGAATTCTTGTGCTTTGAGGGGTTGAATAATAAATGACACTCTGAATTAACTTTTAACGTTTAAAAAAAAAAAAAAAAAAAATTTGCTGCAGTGCATTTCCCACTTCCAGGCTGATCTACAGTACAAATGTCACAATGCCAAGTTAATTTCGCATGTGTCAACCAGCTAAATCTGCAGGGGGTTGAATACTACTTGTAGGCACTGTATGTAACAATTGAATAAAGTACCCACCGGTGAGCATCGCGCATGGCAAGTAATCAAGGACCGGAAGTCAAAGCGGTCCTGTGACCGTGGTCACATGGATGTAGGGGCGGAGCTAGGAGCCCTAAGCAGGACGGAAGCCTGGGAGGGCTAAGGCAGAAGACGGCTCGAGTCTGCTGTTGCGCGTGCGCAGTCCGCAGGGATAATGTGACATTCCCATAGTGGGCAGCGCATACACGAGAGCTGGACAGGATTGTGTCTGCCTAAAGCCTGTGCGAGCGCACACACACATGCCATAGAGCATAGAGAGCCCCCCCCGGTGGTCAATCGGACTCCAGGGAACTTATCAAAAGAATAAAAAAAGGAAAAAACCCGCAGCATGGGCATCAATAGACCAGAAAGGGAGAGGGCACACATAAATACTTGTATGCATTTGATGGTCATAACTACATGCTAGCACAATAAACCCCATGGAGAATGTGCAAGCGCAGCTAAAACCTACACATTGCGCAAGCACGGATGTCACAAACACACTGCGTAAGCTGGCTAATACTGCAAAGTGCGCAAGTGCGGAATTTGAACCCACTAGTCAGAGGATGTTGCCGCAAACACTCGGACAGAATGCAAATTTGAGTGGGCGGAGGCCACCATGACTGAATACAGTAAAGAACACCACTAAGACTATACGAGCAAGTAAGACATAAGTATATAAAGTGTTTTTTGGAAATGAGTATAGCAGTGATTTTCATGGAAAAAACATAATTGTGACCTGGGGACAGTTTAAATTCTACAAATGACATGACATGACAGGTTCCCTTTAACATTTAACACTACCACCCAAAAGAACAATAGATTGCTACCATGCTTAAATTATGATCCTTACAGTTCAATGGTAAGGGAGCAGTCAGGCGGCCTTATAAATCGGACCGAGATAGAACCGCGATGCATGGACTGACCGTGGCTCTCCAGACCCAAGCGTGACAGTTGCATAGCAATATATGAAGCTGTCAGGACAGCTGTCAGCCAATCCGTACATTGGGGTCCTTTCTCGGTCCAATTTATATGACTGTCTGACTGCGCCGTTGGGCCACGGCCCCACTATCAGTATTTGGCCAGTATTTTTTCTCAGGAGTGGGAGCCAAAACCAGGAGTGGATGATAAATGCAGAATCAGTGCACTTGTTTCTATTATACCTTTTCTCTGATTGTTCCTCACCTGGTTTTGGCTCCCACTCCCGAGAAAAAATACTGACTGAATACTGACCAAATACTGATAGTGGGGCCGTGGCCTTATAGTGATTGTGGCTCCTGCTTCACTTATTCCGCTCTCACAAGCCAGTACATTACAGCTGCAGAGGCCCCAATACTAAAGGGCATGCACTAACTCCAATGCAGAGCATGTCTCACCATCTGAATGAGCGCTCCCCACTGACAAGGCGCTTGCTCCTATGGAATGTGGTGACACCCCCAGACAACAAAGATTGGTCTTCTGCTTCCTAAAGAAAGTAGAAGCAACCAATGGAATGGCTCAAAGGTATGTATTTGCTGAATTTTTGACACTTTTTTACTTGTAATTTTGTCATAAAAACTAAAGCATTCCTAGTACCAGCAATGCAGAAGGAGATTTCTGTAGTCTCATTAACCACATTGCTTATTTTTTTCTGGCAGATAAGCCATTTTAAAAAAGGAGCATGTCAATTCTTTCAGGGTTTTTCACCCATTCCAATGCATGGGAAAAATTGCAAGTAAAAAAATGCAAATAAAGAACACGGTAAAAACACACTTTTTTTTACCAACATATATCGGTATTTGGAGCTGATTTTTCTGCCGCAAACACTAAACAAGTAACATACCCTAAGGCTGTGTGTTTTTGATGCTGCGTATTTTCACTGCATCAAAAATGTAGTGTCTTACAGTTCCAGTAAAGTGGATGGGATTTATAGAAATCTCATGCCGGATTGTGCCTTTTTTTACTCATTGTAAACTGACCTGTGGTCCATGTTTCAAATCCGCAACATGTCAATTTCTATTGTGGGTACGCTGAGTTTTCTGTGCGGAATTTTCCCAAAGACTTGCATTAGATGTGGAAAATCCACAAGTGAAAAACTCACAGGCATTTTTAGTGTGTTTCCACAGCAAATAGGCATCAAAAACATATCCAATCCACACATGAATGTGTCAACAAAGTTTTGTCAAAGCTAATTACCAGGAAGTGTCGAAAACAAAGTAGCTTTATTTAAAAGAGGACACACTAGCAAGAGACAAAAATCGCAGAATCAAAAACGCGTTAAAAATACATGTAGAAAAAGCAAGTGACCTAATTTACTTCATAGGTGCAGAAATGGTGCAGGAAGTCAAAAACTTACCAAAAGCTCATCGTGGGAACCTGTCACATGAAAAAACACTATTAACCTGCAGATATGGGGTTAATCTGCAGGTTAATAGCATTCTGAACCGGCCCAGCATCAGCACTTAGACCCTCGATGCCAGAAGGAAATTAACTTTTTTTTTTAAAAAAAAAAGTAAAAGATGAAAATATATTTCTTTTGCCTAAAATACAAAGGAAATGTGTCATCTTTAACTTTAGGCCTTTTAGAGATCGTTTCATCTTCAACTTGCTTAACTGTTCACAATAACAGTAATTTTGACCAGGGGTGCCCAAACTTTTACATGCCACTGCATACACAATATTTTGCTAAGGAATTTAAAGTAAGAACTAGCTGCAGTGTTTTTAAGCTAAAATTAACTGCTGTGAAAACTGCCATAAGAAACGCAGCAAAATTCTTAAGTGTGAATCTAGCCTAAGGTCACTTTCACACAGCAGTATTTTGATCAATAGTTTACTTCAATATTTAGAAACCAAAACTAGGAGCAGGTCCACAACACGAAAGTGCAAATAATTCTATTCTACCTTTCCTCTCTTTCTCCACCTGCTTTTGGCTAACAGATGCTGATGCAAAGTACACCATTTGGTACTTCTGACAATATATCGTGTTAACATTTTTCATAAATTGAGCTCCAGCAGAAACAAACAGCAGAACTGTGTAAATAGATCAATAGGTGACTTACTTGGTACTGAACACATGCAATTAAAGTAGAATAAATATAAAGTGGGCAGCAACATTTCAAGCACATTAAATTGTAGCCAAGGGAATATGTCCAATTAAAATAACATCTACACAGCAATATACAAGAGCTGTGTGTATATCCCTGACCAATACAGTACGCTGCAAGGTAGGAAAAATACTCTGATATTATACATAGCATTTATTTGCTATATTGGCTTACTCGCCATGATTAAAAATAAGAAATGTCACAACCACCCATTAGCACTATAAATAAAATCTTTTTATCATCACTTAGAATTGCCAAATAAATAAGGTAGATTGTTTTAAAGAAAAAAATACAGAAAAGTGGGGAGGAAACAAATTGAAAAATAAATATCAAGTACATTTATGAGACAAACTAAGCATAATAAATAAACAAAAAAAAAATCAAAAAATCTTCCTGCAATTAGAACTGAAAAATAATGCAGAAATCTCCATGTGCCCCAGATCGGCCACTTCTCATTGTTCTTGTCACAGTTCTATAACTGAGCTTCCCAAACTCATCTAATGGCCGTTATGCCAAACAGCTATGCCTCCCAACCATCCCAGGCACATTCAGGCTCGGTTAGGGCAAATATAAATGAGTTCTTAATGTGAAGAGGATAAAACAACTCAAGAAGGATTGGATATGTTTAAATTCAACATGCCCTACTCTTTTTTTCACCTACATCTACTTAATGAACATCAGCTGAACATCTAATTACACATTAGTATGGGTCTATCCATGAGCAGGAATATTGTCTTAGACCACCAAAACAGTGTGCATAGGTCTGTCTGAAAATCTGAAGGCCACTGTAAAAATGGGGTGGGGGGGGAGATGGGTAGATCCACAGCAGGAAGTATTAAGTGGTTATTAAGGTGACCCCTTCGACTGAGCAGCCTTCCTTTCAACAGTTGTGCTTAAGAACTAGTTTTCAGCTATGGTGTCTACACTGCCCTGATATCCTGGTTGTTGCTAATTAAGCATTGGGAAATGAATGGAGACCAATAACACTAGTTCCAATCCGGCAACCTCTCAGAAGACCAGATCTAAGAAATGACAGTTAACAGGAACAGTGGAGGTCAAGATAAGGTCTGGAAGACTAAGGAAAATTTCAGTGAGAGCAGCTCATGGGATTGATAGAGAGGCAAATCAAAACCCCAGCTTGACTGCAAAATAACTTCAGAAAGATTCAGCAGACTCTGGAGTTGTGGTACATTGTTCTACTGTGCAGAGACACCAACACAAATATGGCCTTTATGGAAGAGTCTTCAGAACAAAAGTGTGGCACCCCAGGGGTCTGGTTGCCACAGTGATAGAAATATCACGTCTGAGAGCAAGTGGGAGGTTCCCTGGTCAGGAGCCCTTGAACATGCAACACCTCCTGTCCCAGACCAGATAGGGGAGGAATCTGCCCTATATAAACTGGATCTGGGGCGGGGTTAGTTAGTCAGAGCCTGGAGTTAGTTCCAGACACAGGGAAAGTAACAGCTAGGAGCTCTGTAGGAGCCAGGAGCTGAAGACCAGGGACTTGAGCTAAGCAGAGTTCGTCCTGGCAGAAGACGCTAAGAGCCGGACAAAGGAGTCCGAGGCTGTGGGGACTTATATATCCAGCAGCAGAAACCAGCCGGCAGGGGATTTCAGGTCCTCTGGCTATAGGAAGCCCGGAGGCTCAGTCACACACACAAGGGACCGGTACCGCCATTGAGGAGCGGAAGCTGCCAGAGGGTCCAAGTCACCAGCCATACGGGTGAGCACCACACGGTATACTCAGGGACGTGGGCTACTTCCACTCGCTTACAGCAAGGTAGCCAGGAAGAGTGCAGATAGACGGGGAGGCCTACAACTCCACCTGGCCAGGGGAACTCCTGTTTGTTCACAGACTGACCAGGCGCCTTATGCTAGCCAGTACTCCCGGGAGGGTCTGCCTTATCATCATCAGTAAAGACCCTGAACTGCACTGCAAAGACTCTTGAGTCGTTCCTGCTTCACCCGTGCACCATCACTCCCATCATCCACACTCACTGCCCTGAGGCTATACTCCTCCCGTGGGGAGCTGTCCCATCCTCTGCTGCGCACACCACACCAGCCTCAGCGGTCTGCCTCGCAGCGGCGGTACACCCTGACCGCAATCCACGGGTGGCGTAGTCGGATATTAAATCATAAAAACCCTATAAAAGACGGCCACTGGTCTGACCACCCTGAGCCACGGACCGGGTCACCGCCACAGAGACTACAACCCCCAGAGACCCGGCTCCTGGTAACCCACACACGTGCACACACGGCTCAAGGGGCGTGTCAGCCTTTTGGCGTAGTCGGCAGGATTGTGACCAACCCGCCACAAACGGGTATTGCGTGCCTGAAAAAGACTGTACACTTACCTGAAAAAGAGGTTTCCCGTCATCCAGATCCGTTTCCCGCCATCTTCAGCCGTTTTCCCGCCATCGGACGCCATCTTCGGGACGCCGCGCGGGAAGAAGAGGGGCGTGGACGTTCAAACCGCGCGAGACCTGAAGCCCCGCCCTATGCACCGACGCTGCGCAAGGTCATGGAAGGAGAGAGAGCGACGCTGACGTCACCAGGACGCGACGCAAGGTCCTCGTCCGGAGCAGCACCAGCAGAGCCGCGGCCTACAGAAGAGGATCGTCGGAAGGTAGGCCACGCTTAACTAGGGGGGAGGAAGATGACGGACGCGGAGGGACCTTATACCACCAGCGCCGCTGCAGCAGCGGTGATGCCATTTACAATGCCTTACATCCCTGGAGCGGCCTGGCTGCCCCAATACTCAGGGGAGTCGCATACCCCAAGCGACTTTAAAGAGAAACTGTACAGCCTATTTAAAGTGTACCCCCTGATGGAGGGACAAAAAGTGAGCATATTGGTAGGCCAGCTAACCGGCGCAGCCCAACGTGAAGTAAAGTCCTGGTCAGTCAGAGACAAGGAGACTGTGAAGGAGATCTTAGCCCGTCTGAAGGACACTTTTGATACCGGTACCTCAGCAGAGATCAAAATGAGATTTTATGGGTGCAAGCAGCGGGCCCAAGACAGTATAAGAGACTATGCCTTGAATTTGCAGGAGGCCCTGGGAGCCATTAAACAGGCAGACCCTGACAGTGTACGGAATGCAGATGAACTGTTAACTGAACAATTCATTGAGGGTCTGCTGTCCAAAGCCCACCGAACCCAGTTACGCGCAATGGCCTTGCAGAACCCTGGGTTAGACTTTGCAAAGTTCAAAGACAGGGCCATCCGGGTGCTCCGAGAACCGTCACCGGGTGGCGCTGTAACCCACGGTGCCCTGCTATTACCTATCAGCAGGAGGCGGCGCCCTTGTCTGCAGAGCCTGTGGGAGCTGGTGTGCAGGCTTTGGATAAAGACCCGGCTGCAGACCTGCACCATCAGGTCCAAGAACTGACCATAAGGCTAAGTGCCCACGTTGCGGAACTGAAGCATATTTTTTACGCTTCTCCCTGGCGGGAAAATCGCATGCGGATTTTACATGCGGTTTTCCCGCCAGGTAGAAGCGTTTGTGAGGCGTCTTTGCAGCGTCTTTGCATGCATTTCCGCATGCGGGTTATCAAGCACTTCTCCAAGTGATTTTAGCATCACTTGGAAAAGTGCTTGACAACTTGTTCACACTATATAAATCCAGGCAACCGGCATGGATTTATATAGTGTGACCAAGTGTTAGTTAAAAAAAAAAAGAATCAGAATGGTAAAAAATAAAAAAATAAAGTTTATACTCGCCTTCCGATGCATTCTCTGCCCCGTCCGGAGTCTTGAGCGGCTCACGCTGTTGTGTGCAGGACCTGCGGTGAAGTCATTGAGTCATGTGATGGGTCACATGACTCAATGACGTGGCAGGTCCTTCACACAACAGCGCGACGGAGGGAAAACATCAGAAGATAAGTATAAACTTTATTTTATTCTTTTTTTTTACAGGTTCTTTGGTACCCAGGTCTGGATGAGAGTCTCCTCTCATCCAGACTTGGGTACCATCCGCACATTGATTCCGCTGCGCTTCCGCAAAATTAATGAACATGCTGCGGATTTTTGACCGCAGCATATACGCTGCGGAAAAATCCGCAGCATGGGCATTGACATTGCGGAATGCCATTGGGGACCATGGGGTGCGGATATACATGCGCTTTACAAGCGTTTACGCTGCGGAAATTCCGCAGCATATACGCTTGTAATACACAACGTGGGCACGCAGCCAAAGCGTTGCCGCATTAACCAGGACTGTGCAGTCATTACAGGTATCCTCTCCAACAAGGATCAAGCTGGCCACCAGTCCGGAGGACGTCCCGTGGCACCGACAGAGGAGGATCCCATCGTCCAGAGGAAGACCCAGCGACAGATACAACAAGGACAGACAACCCATCTGCCGCCGCTGCAATCAACCCGGACATTTGGCAAGGTACTGTCATTTAAACGGGTACAACCTGGGGCAGAGGGCCAATCCCCAGGCATAAGATCATCAGACCCATCGAACTGGCGCGATAAATACGTAGGGGGGACGTCCAGTCTTGCCTGTGGTACTGGATGGCATTCCTATGAGTGCCCTACTAGACACCGGGTCACAGGTAACTACCATCCCTTATGTGCTCTTTAAGCGGTACTGGAATGACTCGGACATAACCCGCTACCCAGATGACGACCTGAGTATCATCGCCAGCAATGGTCAGCCCGTGCCGCAGGTAGGATTCAAAGAGGTGACCATTAAAATCGGTAAAGTTGAACTGGCAGCACAGGGACTGATTATTGTGGACATTGACCGTCGTGAGAGTCACCCTAAAATAACCTTGGGTACTAACGTGATTGAAAATTGTCTTGCAGAGATAATTCTCATTTTACAGCAGGTTGCCATGAACGCCAGTTCCAGCCAGCAGCGTGTCCTACAAAAGGAGATCCGGGCACTGATGAAACGGCAACAGGTGGAACTATCTGGTGGTGAGATTGGTAGCGTGAGAATGTGTGACCCGTTCCCTATTGCCATGCCCCCGAAAAGTGAGATGATGATATGGTGCCGGGCAGCTATTAGTCTAAGAGGTAGAGACTACCAAGCAATGGTCGAACCAATCTACTCGGACACTAGGCCCACCATTTTGACAGCACAGGGGGTGGTCGATGTACGCCATGGGAGGGTGCCCGTCCGCATCATAAATATCGGGGAGAGAGAAGTATACCTGCCCCGGTATGCCACGCTAGCCAAATTGTTCACCATAAACCAAAATTCTGTGAAGGCCGTAGAATCCTTGCCTCCATCTCAACCAGAGGAAGGTAACGGCTCTAAGAAACAAATGGAGGACTGGTGTCAGCAGCTGCATTTGGGTACTGACTCCACTCCCTCACACCAAAAACAGGGAGTCTACCGGGTGGTTCAGGAGTACGAAAGAGTCTTTAGTAAACACCCGCTAGACTTCGGGCGAGTAAAAGGGGTAGAACATCACATCCCCACAGGAGACCATCCACCCATAAAGGAAAGATACCGACCTGTACCCCCTGCACACTATCAGCATGCAAAGGGGATGTTGCGAGACATGAAGGAGGCTGGGGTAATCAGGGACAGCTGTAGCCCCTGGGCAGCTCCACTAGTTCTAATGAAAAAGAAAGACAACACCATGAGAATGTTGTTATTAAGTCGGCTGATAAAGGTGGCAACTTGGTCATTTGGCCAATCCACCTTTATGAGAAACAGGCACATAAAATACTTAATTATCCGGGGTTCTACCAAAAATTGACATTTAATCCACTAACCCAATTTCAGTCCCAGTTGGTCGCAATTCTTGAAAGAGCATTTGAAGCTAATATCATCCCTAAAAGACTAGCTGACCTAGTGAAAAAAACTCGACCAAGATTGGCAGCCCTGTACTTATTACCTAAATTGCCTAAGGATCAACTTGATCCTCCTGGGAGACCGATAATCTCTGGTAACGGAAATCTCTGTGAGAGTATTTGTACCATCATAGACTTTTATTTGCAGCCCCTTGTTCGCAATCTTCCCTCTTTCATCAAAGACACTACTGAAGCTTTGAGGAGAATAAACTCAATACAGATTGAACCTGGGTCAGTGATGGTTACAGCTGATGTGGAGGCTCTGTACTCCTCCATCAGGCATGAGGATGGTCTTAGGACTGTAGCTCTCTTCTTGGAGGAGAGTAGCATAGATGAACCCACTACCAAGCTGATCATAACACTTTTGAGATTTGTCATTGAGCATAATGTCTTTATTTTTAATAAGCAAATCTTCCTACAGAAACAGGGGACTGCTATGGGGGCTTCCTGTGCTCCCTCCTATGCCAATTTGTTTTTGGGAGCATGGGAAAGGTGCCTCTTCCAGGTAGATGTCATCGAGGACATCCACCTCGTACAGGGGTGGATGACGTCTGGTTCATCTGGGAGGGTACTACTGTGCAGCTGGAGAGATTTATACAAAGGCTAAATCACAATGAATTGAACATCAAACTTACATTTCAGCAAGGTAGGGAGGTCAATTTTTTGGACCTACATATGTGGACTACAAGTGACGGTCACATTATGACTGATGTCTACAGAAAAGAGACCGCCACTAATTCCTTGTTGCATAGCTCTTCTTCCCATCTTCCATCTACCATTAAGGGCATCCCTACAGGACAATTTCTTAGATTAAGGAGGATATGCTCTGACAATGAGTCTTTTCTTCAACACTCTCAGGATCTTACTAGGCGTTTTAGGGACCGTGGATATAGTCATAGGAGTATTAAGGCTGGTTATAAGAAAGCAGCCTATTCTAATAGGGAGCAATTATTATTTGGGACCAAAAGCAAAAGGGATAGTGACCAGCAAGTAGTCAGATTTATATCTGACTACAATGTCCAGTGGCCCGAGCTCATGGACATCCTGAAGAAACATTGGGGTGTACTCTTGACTGACCCAATTTTGCGGCAAATTCTACCATCCAAGCCTACAGTAGTAGCCAGACGATCAAGGAATCTTAAAGATTCCTTGGTACACAGCTACTATAGTAACATAGTAACATAGTTTGTAAAGCCGAATAAAGACTTGCGTCCATCAAGTTCGACCTGTTAGTTCTGTAATTGCTAAAGTTGATCCAGAGGAGGGCAAAAACCCCAAATGATTTGGCCAATCTTCACCTGAGGAAAAATTCCCTCCCGACTCTGAAACCAGCAGTCAGAATAAATCCCTGTATCAACCTACTATTTTATTTTATTTTTAAGTATATGCTGAAATCTGCCTGGTATCTAGAAATGCATCCAGTCCCCGCTTGAACTGGTGTAGTGAATCCGACATTACCGTCTCCTCACTCAGTGAATTCCATATTCTCACTGCTCTTACCGTAAAGAACCCCTTCCTATGCTGGTGCTGAAACCTTTTCTCTTCCAGTCTTAGTGAGTGCCCTCTTGTTACCGTAATATCCCTCCTTTTGAACAAATCCCGGGCAAGATCTCTATACTGTCCCCTAACATATTTGTACACATTTATTATGTCCCCCCTCAACCTTCTCTTTTCCAGGCTGAATAGTCCTAGTTTTGCCAACCTCTCTGGGTATTGCAGTCCCTCCATTCCCTTTATTAATTTTGTTGCCCTCCTTTGTACCTTTTCAAGCTCATTTATATCCTTTCTATATATTGGGGCCCATAACTGAGCACAGTATTCCAAGTGTGGTCTGACCAGTGCTTTGTACAGTGGAAGAACAATGTTCTCATCCTTTGCAGCTATACCTCTTCGGATACATCCCATTATCCTGTTTGCCCTTTCAGCAGCGGCCTGATTTTGGGCACTCCAATTTAGTTTGCTATCAATCAAGATGCCCAAGTCCTTCTCCATCTCTGAATTCCCCAATGGTTTCCCATTCAGTGAGTACTGGTGACTTCCATTTTTCCTTCCCATATGTATGACCTTACATTTCTCCTCGCTAAACCTCATTTGCCATTTAATGCTCCACCTACCCAGCTTATCCAAATCCCTCTGTAGGACTGCACTGTCCTCTTTTGTATTAATTGTTTTACATAACTTTGTGTCATCTGCAAATATTGATATTTTACTATTTATCCCGTTGACTATGTCGTTAATAAAGATATTAAATAACATTGGGCCTAGTACAGACCCCTGTGGTACCCCACTAGTGACGCTTACCCAATCTGAGTATATTCCATTTATAACCACCCTCTGCCTTCTATCCTTTAGCCAGTTAGCTACCCACTTGCAGACATTTTCCCCCAGCCCCATCATTCTCATTTTGTATACCAACCTATTATGTGGCACGCTATCGAACGCTTTTGAGAAGTCGAGATACACGACATCCACTGGTTCCCCCTGATCTACTCGAGAGCTAACCTCCTCGTAGAAGTCAATCAGGTTTGTTTGGCAGGAGCGATTCCTCATGAATCCATGTTGGTTCGGGATTAAAAGATTATTAGCATCAAGATGCTCCGTAATTGCCTCTTTAATGAAGCTTTCAAAGATTTTGCCCACAACGGACGTCAGACTCACCGGCCGATAGTTTCCGGCGTCACTTTTCGCTCCCTTTTTGAATATTGGCACTACATTCGCCTGTCGCCAATCAAGTGGCACAGACCCAGTCTCAACAGAGTCCTTAAATATAAGATATAACGGTCTGTCTATCACATTACTTAGTTCCCTTAGTACCCGTGGGTGTATGCCATCAGGTCCTGGTGATTTGTTTATTTTAATGTTACTGAGGCGTTTCTGTACCCCAGCTTGGGTTAGATTTGTCATACTTAGTGGAAGATTAAGTTTGTCACTTCTCATTTCTCCTGTTAGTTCGATTTCCTTTGTGAAAGTTGTCGAAAAAAAATTATTTAATAGATTAGCTTTATCCTCATCTTTCTCTATGATTTTGCCTTCCTCACTTTTTATCGGTCCAATATTATCCGATTTAATCCTTTTACTATTTATATACGTAAAGAACAGTTTGGGATTTGATCTACTTTCCCTAGCAATACGTCTCTCTGTTTCCTCCTTCGCTATTTTTATTTGTTTTTTACAGGTTCTCGTTTTTTCCTTGTAACACATTAGTGCCTCCTTACTGTTTTCCTGTTTTAATCTCTTGAATGCCTCTTTTTTGCTATTTAACGCCCCTTTTACGTTCTTGTTCAACCATATTGGTTTCCTCTTATTTCTGGCCCTTTTATTCCCATACGGTATATATCTCTCGCACTGAGTATTCAGAATTCTTTTGAAGGTTTCCCATTTACTATTCGTATTCCTTTGATTAAGAACTTTGTCCCAGTCAATAAGTTGAAGGCTTTCTTTCAGCTGATCAAACTTCGCCCTCCTAAAGTTTAATGTTTTTGTTGTTCCCTTATTGATAACCCTACTGAAGGGCATTTTGAAGTCGATAATATTATGGTCGCTATTACCTAGGTGCCCCCCTATCTATACCTCAGTTATTCTATCAGGCCTATTAGTCAATATTAAGTCCAACACGGCCTTCCCTCTCGTTGGTTCCTGCACTAGTTGGGAGAGATAATTATCCTTAATATTTGTCAAAAACCTTTTTCCTTTCTGAGATCTATAGGTTTCTGTTTCCCAGTCAATATCCGGGTAGTTGAAATCCCCCATTACAATCACTTCATTATGTTTTGCTACTTTGTCTATTTGTCCTAATAGCAGATTCTCATTCTCCTCTGTTATATTGGGTGGCTTATAGCAGACCCCCAAGAGATGAGAGAGATCAATTTGCCACTACATCTAGTAGAAAGAGATTGGGCTTTACCAAATGCAATAGGTGCAAGGCCTGTAGGAATATGATCAATAGCACGGAATTTTCCAACTATGACAACAGTAGGACTTATGAAATCAGAAAAACCCTCTCTTGTGAATCCCAGGGTGTCATCTATTATGCCGAGTGTCCGTGCAAAAAAATTTATATTGGTCTCACCACCCGTGAATTAAAGGTAAGGACCCGGGAACACATATTGGATATCGAGAAATCAATCCATATGGAGGAGGTATCTGGTCTGAGAACTCTCCCCAAATATTTTAAAATGTTTCACAACAGTGATCCCAAGGGTTTGAGAATAAAAGGCACTGATCAGATCGATACGGGGAGTAGGGGTGGTGACCTGGGCCAGGCTCTTGCTAGACTGGAAAGCAAGTGGATTTTCAGATTGGGTACGGTCTCACCACAAGGTTTGAACGAGCAATTTAGTTTCTCTGCTTTTTTGTAACATATTGACATATGGCCATAATCGCCCTCCCTACCATCTTTTCACATTACTCTACTTATCATCTTGGTTTAACACCATACACTGTTCCCCTCTATCTCTGCTTCCATTCAGCGAGGTATCATTTTATTGTGTGTGTCTTTTTTGTTTTGTTTTTTCCTTATGAGGTTTTAACGTTTAACATTTACATTTAGTACTCATTGGTGATGTATGCTGTGGGTTCGGTCCTGGAGTGGTTCTTTGGCGTTGGCGTTTGGAGATGTGGTGTGGTGGCTGATGTCCTTTCTTTTTTGTACCTGGCCCTTTCCAATATGGATATGAAGACAAAGCACAAGAAATCAAGGAATATAATTTATATAACTATATGTATATTTCTCTTTATTAGTATCATGCATTATTTCACTATTTGGTTTTAATTTATTAATACTTCGATCACTGAATTTGGTCTGACTATGTCATGCCATTTGTTCATCTTTGCATCATAATTGTTGGATGACCTCCAAGCATAGTGCCCTATTATTCTTCACACTTTATTGTATTTCTCACATTTCCCCCCCCCTTATATTTCACTTACTTTACACTGATGCATTCACTTTCCCCTTTTTTTCATTCATTGTTGACTCATAATAGTTATTGCACTTATGTTCTGTGTGACCCGCCCCCCTCTAGCCACGCTACTTCTATATGGGGATTCTATGATGGAGGTGCGTGTGCGCACGAACGGACCCATTTGACTTCCGGCTATGCGCAATAAACACCAATGCGTTCCACCGCATGCGTGTCAAGCGCTACACCCCGGAAGTCACTCTTTATCTTAGGTGGAAATCCTAGTAGGGAGCGCACGCGCCGCACCACTCCATCAATGATCCTTTAGTTCTAACAGCTGATCCTTTAGTTCTAACAGCTGATCACCACTATATTTAAATGAGACACTGCGCACATGCATACACGCCCCCTTGGAAGAAGCACTTGCGAAACGGCGTCGTCGGGGCAGGTTCCATCCCTCTTCATGCAAGTACACATGCATATCCCCTAGTAACTTTACACTTATTACTCATTTAACTATATTTATTTGTCCTTACACATAATAAGGGATTTCCCGGTATATGCACTTGCACTTCTTTATGTATGTGACAAGCAGTCAAGTCTAGCATTGCTATTTTAGCCCACATTTTTGGACATATGTGTCCAGTGATTTTTGACTGGTATAGGTTGTCTATGGGTGACTTGATGCTTTATGGGGCTATGTAATACTTTTGCATTAACCTGAATATTTTATTCTTGTGTGTGATCGTACTATATTCTATATATCATGTTGATTGATGGAACCTGAAGGTTTCTGTTTTTTAAAAAAAAAAACTTTTTATTGTTGGTTTTAGTATTGGAAATAAAATTCTTTTTTTAAACCATTTCTATGCATCTTCCTTTTTGAGCTGGGCCTCTATAGCTGGAGCTCTTTTTTGTAATATATTATGAATTTGGGAAGTATATATATATGTGACCTTTTTTGATTTGTACGGCCTAAAGGTGAAACCCTCCAAGTGTCATCTACTGAAACCAAAAGTACAGTACCTGGGACACGTGGTGAGTGCTGACGGAGTGGCTCCCGACCCCGATAAGATCACTGTGATTAAGGACTGGCCAAGACCCTCCAGCATAAAGGAAGTGCGGCAGTTCCTCGGGTTGGTAGGCTACTACCGAAGATTCATTCCCGGTTTCACCAGAATGGCAGCTCCTGTGCAGGACCTCCTGATAGGCCAGTCCAGGAAGGCCAAAAACCAGAAGCCACCCTTCAGGTGGGAAAAGCTGGAAGAGGAGTCCTTCCGCCAGCTGAAGATGGCCCTCACGGGGGATGAAATCCTGGTGTACCCTGACTACGGCCAGCCCTTTATCCTCCACACAAACGCAAGCAACATCGGGCTAGGAGCCGTATTTTCCCAGATCCAGCAGGGGAGGGAACGGGTAATCGCTTACGCCAGTCGAAAACTACGACCCACAGAGAGAAACCCTGAAAATTATAGCTCATTCAAGCTAGAGTTCCTGGCAGTGGTGTGGGCAGTGATGGAACGTTTCAAACATTACCTTGTCTCCTCCAAGTTCACCGTGTACACGGACAACAACCCGTTGACACATCTGGACACTGCGAAACTTGGTGCCCTGGAGCAGAGATGGATGGCCCGCCTGTCCAACTATGAATTCACCATCAAATACCGGGCGGGACGCTCAAATGCCAACGCAGACGCCCTGTCCAGGATGCAGAACTTACCGGACGGGGGGGGGGGAAGATCCAGAGGAACTGGAAGAGATCGAACTCCCTGTGTTCCACCGTCATGGGATTACCCAGTATTCCCACCATGTAAGGGACAGGCACTCTGCTACGTTCAATCCCTTACCCCACTACAGCTGGGCAGACACTCAAGACAGTGACCCCGCAGTCCATCTGGTGAAGGAAATGCTGACACAAACTGATGCCCGCCTTGACGCAGACGCCCCGGAGGAGACCAAACAGCTGTGGAAGGAGAAGAGTAAACTGTTTCTCTACAAGGGGAAGCTGTGCCGGAGAACTGTCAACTCCCGGACATATGAGCTGACCTGGCAGGTAGTGGTCCCAAGACGGGACGCGGCTATTGTCCTGGAGGCATACCACGACAAGGCAGGGCACTTCGGATGGAAGAAGCTGGAGTTCCTGTTGCGTGACCGGTTCTTCTGGGTAAACATGAGAGGGGCCATCGAGAGATGGTGCAGAGACTGCGGCCCGTGCAACCTGAGGAGGAAGGACCATGCCAGCCAGAAGACCCCCCTGCAGCCCATCATCACGAAGCAACCACTAGAACTGGTAGCCCTGAACCATGTGAAGCTGGCTCAGAGTAGGTACGTCTACGCCCTCACCATCATAGACCACTACTCCCGGTTCCTGGTGGTGGTCCCTGTCAAGGACTTAACGGCTCAAACAGCAGCTAGAGCCTTCCAGCAGCACTTCTGCCGTCCACACGGGTATCCGGAGCAAGTGTTGACTGACCAAGGTCCAGCCTTCGAAGCGGAGGTCTTCCAGGAGTTCTGCAACTTGTATGGCTGCAGGGAGATAAGGACAACGCCGTACCACCCCCAAACCAACGGGATGTGTGAGAAAATGAACAATATCGTCATTGATCTCCTCAAGACATTGCCCCTGGAAGAACGCAGCCTGTGGCCGGAGAAGCTGCCTGACCTGATTGACTTGTACAACCATATCCCGGTGAATGCTACCAATAGCACCCCAGCTTACCTGATGCGCGCAAGTCCTGGTAAGCTGCCACTTGACCTGGAGATGGGAGTCCTGACACCCGAGGACACCACACCAGAAGCAGACTGGGACACGGAACGGCAGCAGCAGTACCGGAAAGTACAGGAGGCCGTGAAGTCAGTCTCAAGCAAGAGGAAGGCAAGAGAGGACTTATAACCAACATGCTCCCGCTGTTCCCCTGGCACCTGGAGAGCAGTTCTTGAAGAGGAAGAGACGGCTCCACAAGTTGGATGACCAGTGGGAGAAGGACCCATACACCGTACTGCCCTCAAGCCATGAGAACCCAAAGGTATGTGTCATCAGTAAGGATGGAGGAGAAACCACAGCTATTGTTTCCAGAGACCACCTGAAAAAGTGTCCCGAGCAGCTGCAAAGCACTGACGAAGATCAAGAGAACCCTCAACCCGCAGAGGAAAAAGGGAAGAAATGATCAGTACCGTACTCGGAGACTTTCCCCGGTCCTGGACTCAAATTAACAACGCGGTCATGGTACCCGTCCTCACCTTTCTCCAGCCAGCCCCTCAAGGGCCTACAGAAGAACAGGTAGTTTCGGAAGAACAGCCGGCCCAGGAGGCAGAAGAATCCATACCAGCAGCCCAGGAGAGTCAACCCTCAGCTAGTAGTGAGCCTGCCGTGCCCCTAGTAAGCCAAAGAGTACGCAGAAAGCTGCCAGGCCTACCCGCAACACCTCCTACACCCTGTAGTGCAGAACCAGATAGTGGGTTACGTAGGTCCACCAGGAGCACTAGAGGACAGATGCCCACTCGCTGGAGAATCTAGAATGTAATGTGAATTTGCTTGTAAATTGCCAATGCTGAAAATGGTTTATGTTTTTGTTGCCTGTTTATTGATTATGTTTCTCTAGTTACCCTGCAGGTTTATTTGGACTGACAGGTTATGGACGTTGAGTAACCGGAACTACATTGTAAATAGTTGCACTTTGTGCCTCTTGCGAAGACGGCCACGGAAGAAAAACCTGTCTGGCGTGGTCCCGTGTGGTCCAAAGTAGTTCGCTTCGCCTTGCAGCCACGCCCAGGGCCAACGTTTGGGGTTTGCTTTGGACAGGTCCCCTACTCTGTTCTAAAACTTCACCTTGGGTGATATGGACACCCGGTTACGGAAATGCCGTGACCATCAAGACAAAATGTACTTTTTCATGTTATTGTTTATACCCTTGTATTTGTGTTTTTCTTAAAAAAAATGTGTTTAGTCCCGGAGTACTAAGTTTCACTAGGGGGGAATGTGTCACCCCATGGGTCTGCTTGCCACAGTGATAGAAATATCACGTCTGAGAGCAAGTGGGAGGTTCCCTGGTCAGGAGCCCTTGAACATGCAACACCTCCTGTCCCAGACCAGATAGGGGAGGAATCTGCCCTATATAAACTGGATCTGGGGCGGGGTTAGTTAGTCAGAGCCTGGAGTTAGTTCCAGACACAGGGAAAGTAACAGCTAGGAGCTCTGTAGGAGCCAGGAGCTGAAGACCAGGGACTTGAGCTAAGCAGAGTTCGTCCTGGCAGAAGACGCTAAGAGCCGGACAAAGGAGTCCGAGGCTGTGGGGACTTATATATCCAGCAGCAGAAACCAGCCGGCAGGGGATTTCAGGTCCTCTGGCTATAGGAAGCCCGGAGGCTCAGTCACACACACAAGGGACCGGTACCGCCATCAAGGAGCGGAAGCTGCCAGAGGGTCCAAGTCACCAGCCATAAGGGTGAGCACCACACGGTATACTCAGGGACGTGGGCTACTTCCACTCGCTTACAGCAAGGTAGCCAGGAAGAGTGCAGATAGACGGGGAGGCCTACAACTCCACCTGGCCAGGGGAACTCCTATTTGCTCACAGACTGACCAGGCCCCTTATGCTAGCCAGTACTCCCGGGAGGGTCTGCCTTATCATCAGTAAAGACCCTGAACTGCACTGCAAAGACTCTTGAGTCGTTCCTGCTTCACCCGTGCACCATCACTCCCATCATCCACACTCACTGACCTGAGGCTATACTCCTCCCGTGGGGAGTTGTCCCATCCTCTGCTGCGCACACCACACCAGCCTCAGCGGTCTGCCTCGCAGCGGCGATAAACCCTGGCCGCAATCCACGGGTGGCGTAGTCGGACATTAAATCATAAAAACCCTATAAAAGACGGCCACTGGTCTGACCACCCTGAGCCACGGACCGGGTCACCGCCACGGAGACTACAACCCCCAGAGACCCGGCTCCGGGTAACCCACACACGTGCACACACGGCTCAGGGGGCGCGTCAAACCTCTCCTGTGTCCTCACCATAAAATTCAGCATCAGACGTATACAAAAGAACACCTAAGCAAGCCTAATGCATTTTGGAAACAAGTCCTGTGGACCGATGAGGTTAAAATAGAATTCTTTGGCCACAATTATCAAAGGTATGTGTAGAGAAAAAAGGGCACAGAATTTCAGGAAAAAAATATCTCGCCAACCATTAAGCATGGGGGTGGATCAATCATGCTTTGGGTTCTGTTGCAGCCAATGGCACAGGGAACATTTCAAGGATAGAGTGAAGAATGGATTCAATGAAATTTCAATAAATTCTTGATGCAAACATAACACCATCTGTAAAAAACCTGAAGTTGAAAAGAGGATGGCGTCTACAAATGGATAATGATATAAACAAATGTCAAAATCCACAACAGGCTACCTCAAAAGCCGCAAACTGATGGTTTTACAATGGCCCTCACAGTCCCCTAATCTGAAAATCATTGAAAATCTATGGCTAGACGTCAAAATAGCAGTGCATGCAAAATGACCCAGGAATCTCAAGGAACTGGAAGAATTTTCCAAGGAATGGATGAAAATCCCTCAAACAAAATTGAAAGAATCGTGCCTGGCTATTAGTGATGAGCGAGCACTAAAATGCTCGGGTACTCATTACTTGGGTCGAGTAAATCGTAATGCTCGGGTGCTTGACCCGAGTAATGAGCTCCAATGTAAGTGAATGGGAAACCCAAGCATTTTTCCAGCGGCCACCCTCCCCCGGAGGTCTGGAGGGGGCCTAAAAATTGGTGAAATCGATGGAAACAGTGCTGAAATTACATGCGAACAGCATGAGGAAGACCCCTGGAAGCATCTCTGAATCCCAGGTCACTGCTGTGAACAATGTTGCCAGAGTATTACGCCACTTTTATGGACTCACAATAAAACATACAAAAATGAAAGTAAAATGGATTTTCCTGGAAAAAATGTTAAGAAACATTCTTTCCAATGTAATGACTTGTATATAAGGAAAAATAAATAACCAAAAACAAAAATGGTCCTCCATACCTTGGGCTATGTTCACACGTAGTGTTTTTGATGCGTTTTTGCACTTTTGCATTGCTTTCGACGGTGAAAAATACATTCAACAGTAGATGTAATTTTAACATTTTACTACCTTATCTGGCCATGTGGTGTGTGGGACATGATCAGACACATCCTGTTTCATTTATGAATCAGGGACTCCGAAAGTCACAAAGCCTATTTTTACAGGGCCAGGAGTCGGCCCTCACTATTGTTAGAAGGTCATCAGCAGGCTATGCTTTGAATAGCCGAACATTGCTACTGCAATATAATGTATCCATCTGAGGTGGTCAAATTTTCTTTTTCGTATATATTCTGTAAAGTTTGAAATATGGATGTTCAGCTGGCAGCCCTCAAAATTTATGGATGTCCAGCAGGCAGCTCCCACAATTTTTAGAGTGCCAGAAGGCAGGGCTGCGGAGTCGGAGTCGTGGAGTCGGAGTCTATTTTGGTGGAGTCGGAGTCGGTATAAAATGGACCGACTACGACTCCTAAAATATGTAATAAATTGGGTACAGTAGTTCAATGCAGCTTGTGGGGAATTTTTTTTCATAAGCATTTGGGAAAGAAATGTCCTATAAATGTCTGTCCTATTCCTGATGAAAGGGCCTAGACTTTTATCTGAGATTAATCTGTGCTACAGTAAATTTATCACTTAAACCTGAGCCATGTATGAGGGAGTAAGAGTCGTGGAGTCGGTGACATGGAAATTGAGGAGTCGGAGGATTGGATTACCGACTCTACAGCCCTGCCAGCAGGTAGCCTCCACTGTTTTTAGAGGGCCAGCAGGAGTCTTGGGGACAGATGAGACCAAGATAGAGTTTATTGATAACGCACATAATTCAACTGTTTACTGTAAATGGAATGTGGCTTACAAATAAAAGAACACAGTACTTCTAGTCAAATATGGTAGAGGTTCAAAGATATTTAGGGGTTGTTTTGCTGACTATGGAACAGGGTGCCTTGACTGTGTACAAGGCATTATGAAATGTGAAGATTCCCAAAGGATTTTGGTTTGCAATGTAGTGCCCAGTGTCATAAACCTTGCATCCTAGGTCATGGGTCTGCCAGCAGGACAATGACCCCAAACATAATTCAAGAAGTACCCAGAAATGGATGGAAACAAAGCACTGGAAAGATCTGAAGTGGTAATTTCAGCTCCAGTAGCGTCAAGTCTCACACTACTACCTCTTACATACAGAAGCTACAAAGAAACTGCAAATGGACACATTAAATCAGGAAATTTTTTAAAGTTTAATTTCTGTCAAATTTGAAAGAATTATGCCAATTTCAATGAATTAGTCAACTATGGTAAGTTTCAGTCAACCTTGATTAATTTCTGAGTACAGATCACGGTAAAAATTATGAATCGGTCAATGAGTGCATGGAAATCATTAATCAGGATATGCACTGTGGAAGATATGTATATGACCAGAATATGAATACTCATTTCCAGCTGATGATACCATCTAGAACCTGTCCCTATTGTAAAGCAGCTAACAGTGGTATCAATCTGGCATAGAATTTTTTTTCAGCACGGAGTATAATACAATAATCCCTGACTTGATGCCTGTAAGACGCTATCCCACCCGTAGGTCACCCGTATACGAATCTTCAGATAAGAGAGGTAATATAGTACAATAAAAAACAGAATTTAACCGGCTCCAAAGAGTTTTTTTTTGGTACATTGCACCACCAAACTGTGAAGGAACACAAGCAACCCTGCCTGCTTTCATAAATTTCTAATTACAGATCACCGTTAAAAAAAATATGAATTGGTGAACAAGTACATGGACAAAATCAATCAAGTTATGGACTGTTCTAGGGATGTATGCGACCAGAATGAACACTCTTTTCCAGCTGATGGTACCATCTAGCACCTATCCCTATTCTAAAAGCAGCTAACAGCGGTATCAATAGGTAATAGATTTTTTTTGTTGTTTGAGTAAGAGCAAGAGTATAAGGCAATAATAATGTGTGCTGACCAGCGGGAGTGCAACGACCAAAAAATGGTCCAGGACACTTTGCAGCGATCAGCGACCTCACAGCAGGGGCCTGATCGCTGCAAAGTGTCACACATAGCGACATCGCTGGTGAGGTCGCTGTTGCGTCACCAAAACCGTGACACAGCAGCGATCTCGCTAGCGATCTCGCTATGCGAGACAGGGGCTTTAGAGTCCAGGTTTTTCCCTCGTTTCCCATATCTGACGAAACATTTAAAAATCGATGGGAAGAATTATCGGACACTTGCTCCAAGGGTTTTCTTTCACTGCTTAGAGATATGAATGCCACTACATTACAGGGGATTGAAGCCGAGATTGAAGGCCTCCAAACCATCCTTAGAAGGGGGCTGTCTGGGGAATCATTGAAAAAAATGAATGAGGAGATTGACATTGAGGTGCAAAAGTGGGCCCATGAGATCCAAGCTGGTAAAGCGAAGAAATTCCAAAGGGACATCTGGGATAAACAGAACCACTCTGTGTACAGATGGAGGGGCCAATTTGACCGCTCCCGGTCACGATATCTTAACATATCTAACTTCAGATCAAGATCAAGATCTACACAATCAAATAGATCTCAAGAGGACACACACTCTGTGTCCTCAGTGAGCTCACATATATCTTCCTCTAATGCTCCTATCAAAATGCAGACCAGACAATCTTCCAAAAAAGGTTCGAGTCATGCGGTGCCTGCGGTCTCCTCTCGGGGCAGGCTCCAGGTAATCAATCTGTCCTCACATATATTATCTAGGGCACAGGTCGATGTCCTGGGGAGGGAGCTCTCTTTCTCTCCCACTAACGCTTTTAATTCTTTTACAGCGATAAAAGACTTACATCTATTTTCTCGCAAATTGATACTGAAGAAATTGCACTACAAGGGTTCTGGGACTATGGATGCGGCAGGGGCTGAGGAGGAGGCATTGAGGTGTTTGGAGGAACTGGCAGAGGAGCATTGCAATCCTTCACGAGGTGAGTTCCCTCAATCTATCATGCCTAAATCTACAAGGTTCCCCCCCTTCTCTTTGTGCCCTGCAGTAGAAATCTTTACCAAACTCGTCACTGAGGATTTCCTGAAATTACCCACTAAGCGAAGATTTGATAATCTTACGCTTGAACATCAACGGGCATTACAACAGCTTCAGGAACTCAGGGATGTAGTTATTAAGGGTGCGGATAAGGGGGGCAACATTGTTATTTGGCCTACTCAAAAGTATGAGCGTGAGGCATTCCGACAATTAAGGGATCCCAACACATATGTCAGTCTGCCCTCGTGCCCCCTAACTCACTTCTCGGCCCTGCTGCAGGACATTTTGACCCGGGCCCTTGATTGTGCAATTATATCTAAAAAAGTCTATGAGGGATTGATGTGGCCCTCCCTAGGACTCCGACCTTCTACTTACTACCCAAGATCCACAAGGATCACGTCGACCCTCCGGGGTGCCCGATTGTGTCCGGTATTGGGGGACTTTGTGAACCCATATGTAGATTTGTTGATCACTACTTAAAATCTCTGATGACTAATTTACCATCATACATTAAGGACACAACGGACGTTCTCACTAGGGTCAACGGTATCACTGTGGATGAGGGGACTCTCCTGGTTACTGCCGACGTTGAAAGCCTCTATACCAGTATTAACCACATAGATGGTTTAAATGCAGTGCGTCTCTTTCTTGGGGCCTCCGATCTGGACAGCCCCCTGTGCGAACTCATCCTTGAGCTGCTGGAATTTGCCCTGACCCATAACTTTTTTGTCTTCAAAGATCAATTTTATCTCCAAAAGCGTGGCTGGGCCCCCTCGTATGCTAATCTCTTCCTTGGGCAGTGGGAAAGGGAGATTTTCGATGGGGAGGCTATACCGGCGGCCCACCATGTGCTGTGCTGGCTGAGATATATTGATGACATATTATTTCTGTGGCGGGGCTCTGTACAGCAGCTCGGAGAGTTTATGGACTGTCTCAACGTGAACCAATATAACATCAAACTGACTTATACCTTTGACAACAAAAGAGTTAACTTCCTGGATATATCCCTATGTGTTGATGCCCATGGTGGCGTCCAGACTGATGTATTCAGGAAGCCGACCTCAGTCAATTCCTTGATTCACGCTGGGTCTGCCCATAGTCCAGCCACAATTGGGGCTGTCCCGGTCGGACAGTTCCTGAGGATGAGACGCATCTGTTCTTTCAGCGTCAGGCACAAGACCTTAAACAGCGTTTTTTGCTGTGTGGTTATAGTCGGAGATGCATCAAGAGGGGATACGATAGGGCATTTAAGACTCCTCGTGCCTCCCTTCTCCATTCTAGGATTCAACCATCTGGGAGGGATGAGACTATACGATTCATCTCCACCTATAACCACGAATGGGATAACATGAGAGTCATCCTCCAAAAACATTGGGACATTCTGATGGTTGAGCCCTCCCTGAGGGGACATCTGGGGCCCAACCCGTCAATGACACCGAGGAGGTGCTGCAATCTCGGTGACATATTAACTAAGAGCCACTATGTAGCACCTGTGTCGCGCCCCTTTGGTTCGAGGGGCCCTGTAACTGGTAGCTTCAAATGTGGGCATTGTGTGGCCTGTCCTAACATTTTACGGTGCACCAATTTTTGTTCGGCTGACGGAAAATTTGCCCTTGAGAAAGCGGTCCTTACACCGCGAAACGCGCGTTGGGCTTTCGTTATCACCCTCCTTCCCCCCTCCACTCTGACTGTGTCTGTGTGTCAGGTAACTATCTATGGGCTTACATTGTGCTTTGGTACCTAGCTAGTGATAATGCTTCCCTCATGTTATACTACTGTAATCCTCTTATCTTTCAATAGGTAGTAGGTCTTTTATATACATGAGGAATCCCTTTTGGATTACTGCTCTTTGCTCACTAAAAATCTTTATAAAAAACTTTTTATATTTATATATATTGATACTGATGATCTGTTATTATTTAATTGCGGGCAATTGTGCAATTTTGTCTTACCTAGGACCCAAAACACCCCCTCTCATTACTTTTTTATGTGCCTGACTCTCATACACATTTTTTCCATCTAGTCACCTCTTTGTTTTCTTGAATACTTACCTCTTACTCTTATAAGTTTAAATAAATATATTTTTGCAATGATATGCTGAGTAGTTCTCCTTCTTTTCAATATGTTTTTCAGCATGCTATTGGATGGATGCTTGTCAAGTGACTAGCTATCCATCCAATTTTTTCTTGTTATTGTATGGCAGTGTTTCTGTTATTACGGTTATTGCGTATGCAGCAAGTTCAAGGGCTGCCAAAAATTAGGACGCAGGGCCTCAGTAAAAAATGTATTTTCCATCATTAAGGAGTGGGTCTCCTGGACTGTTAATGTCCATGAACTAAGTGCATGGGCTGAAAAACATTTACCCCTGGGGGGAATATACATATATATTATATAGAATTTTAAAGGTAGTCCTTTAAAAAATAGTTCCTATGGACATAAACACCCTTAAAAAAATTATGTGGGCGTTACATGATGGTCAACCCTGGTGATATGGTGGTGGAGGATGAGGAGAAGGATAAGGAGGACGACATAAAATAGACGAAATCCTGAAGTGTATACCCATGTCTGGGTATGAAGGGGTGCATGAGAATAAACCCTCCAAGAAATGTTTGTGTTCCGCTGCTATCATCCGGTGCTGTCAAGAGGTCTGGCCCAATCCAGCCCTTGTTCATTTTGATAAGAGTCAGCCTGTCAGCATTTTCAGTAGACAGGCGGATGAGCCTATCAGTTCTATCCGTGTTGAGAAGAGATGAGGCTGGGGTGTGTAGCATCACCCTGTATAGTTCCTTGCTCCATCTCACTGTGCTCCGCCTGCAATGCCGCCTCTTTAATTGTGAGAAGCAAGCATTTCAGTAGACAGAGAAGTGTGATGGTGATACTAATTATAGCGTCATCGCAGCTCACATTTTTGATCAAGTCCTCAAAATTTTGTAGGACGGCACAGATGTCAGACATCCATGCCCACTCATCAGCTCTTATGTGCGGAGGCTGACCTGAATAAGGACAGGCGTGTTGAAACTGGTACTCAACTGCCCTCTGCTGCTCACAAATCCTTCCCAACATCTGCAATGTAGAGTTCCAACGCGTGGTGACATCGCAAATCAGTCGGTGAGCTGGAAGCTGCAAAAGCTGCTGAAGCACTGTCAGGGCTGCGGATCTGTAGCTGACTTTCAGAAATGGGCACACAGGTGGCGTACTTTCACAAGCAGTGCCATAATGACTTGGGCCCTAACTATGAACATACCCTTAGGACTTGTTACCAAACCTGCTTCTATAGAAAACTAGGACTGTTTTTAACATGTATATTTTACCAATGAATTCAAACAATTTTTTTGATAGAATAGAAAAATGTGGCTGCTTTCTTACAAAAACGCCATACATGTCCACAGGTTGCTTGTAGTATTGCAGCTCAGCTCCATTTGAGTCAGGGGTCTTCAAACTTTTTAAACAGGGGGCCAGTTCACAGTCCCTCAAACCATTGGAGGGACGGAATATAGTTTTTAAAAATAACTATGAACAAATTCCTATGCACACTGCACATATCTTATTTTGTAGTAAAAAAAACAATACAGGAACAAATACAATATTTAAAATGAAGAACAAGTAAAGTTAAATCAACCGGTATTTCAATAGGTAGGTAACTGTACTAGTGTTGAGCCACCCCCGTAGTGTTCGAGTTCGGTTTGGTTCGTCGAACACCTTCGAACACCGTTAAAACCAATGGCAGGCAAACAAAAACACATAGAAACACATAGAAAACACCTTCAAAGGTGTCCAAAAGCTGACAAACTGCTCAGAAGACACAACTAACACATGGAAAAGTGACAAATACATATAGTCATGCGAAAAGAAAAGAGGTGGAGGAGTAAATGGAGGGGGAGACAGATATAGGCATGTCATGCCCTTCTAAAATCCAAAAAGTGAGAAGCCAACACGGCCAGTCCGCTCCTGCCCGTGCCACCTCCGTGTCGCCGGGTTTGTGCCAGAGCCGCGGTGAACCCTGACGGCCAGCCCCCCTCTCCCAATACTGGTGCCTGTCCGCTGGTGGGTCGAGCGAGCCCCCCTGTGGTGGAGGCAGCGCTAAGCTTTTTAATTTAAATTGTCTCTCTAATTTGAATGAATACACTTTAAATCCATTTACAAGGATCTATTGGAGGGCAAGTCTCATGCCAGCAGCCGCGTAATTCCAGCTCCAGTAGCGTCCACTAAAGCTGCTGCAGTTAAAAAGCTTTTATAAGGATCGAGCTCGGCTGTCCACCGCAAGGCATCCTACTGCCAGTCCCAGCCCCTATGCCTTGGGGTGCCTCCTGATGCTCTTCACTGAGTATCCCGTGGTCCCGAAGCATTTCCTTTGAAAAAATTAAGTGTCCAAAATACAGGTGGTGTAGCTTGCTTAACAGCCGGGATAATCTGCTGACTAGCAGACACTGCTACCAGGCACAAAGTATTTCCTGGGCTAGATGCAGTTAAAAAATTTTAATTAGATACTCTCGCTGGATGCTGAGAAAGCATTCCATAGAGTCTCCTGGCACGCCATATATGATTCTCTTAAAAAGCTTGGGGTAGGGGTCTAGGGGACCCTTTTATAGCCAAAATCACGGCCCTGTATCGCAATACGTCACCTAGGCTGAAGATAAATGGAACTGTAGCACCCTGAGGGCTCGGTTGCTACAGAGGTATTGCACCTCACCCAGAGGTGTGATATCTCACTCTCAGGTAAGGATGGAGTGTGGATCAGGACCCGACACCTGCATGCATTACACCACATTGCCGTGGGGCAGGGCGACCAATATGCCTCTGAGATGGGCACGACAGTCCCTGTCCCTGGAGTGGGGGGAGGGAACACTGAGGAAGGGGAACCCTGTAGTGCAGGAGCAGGGAGGAAGCAGTTCCTGGGTGCATTGAGAAGGGAGTATAAAAGGTGGGCACCATCTTAGTTCAGTGCAGAGAAGTCTGAGCAGAAGTGACAGGGAGCAGGGGCTCTGCATGAGCTCTGCTCCGGAGGCGGGCCTAGTAACAGAGGCCCAGGCCTGGAAGAGGGAGAAGGAAGGAAGAGGAGCGGAGAAGGCTCCAGGAACGAGGAACGAAGGGATCCCAGGGGTGCGGACGGGCGAGTCGCCACCGCACGCCCGAATCCACCTGCGTGGAGGGGTCAGGCCAAAGGGGGAGACCGGTCCCCGAAACTAGTGGAGGCAGGAAACGACCCTCAGCTAGAAACCGGAGGCTGTGACATTTTATGTGGCGCAGCCCCTCGCTACACCCGCTAGGAAGGCACCACATAGGGTCAGGGAAACTGGTGCCAAGTTTACCAAGAGGAGGCCCGAGGCAGCCGGACAGAAGGGTTGGTAAGAAAGGCCAGACAAAGGACACACAAAGGGGGTCCTGTGAAGCACTCCAAAGTTATCTGGGAGTTGTCTGAGCCCCTCACCTGGTGAGCACAGTACGACGTGGGCAGCCGTTACCTGCAGACGTGGTCTGGATAATAAGAACTGTGAGTAAAGGCCCTGGACTGCATCACTGACTCCGTGTCGTTACTGCTGCTGCCCTGCACCATCACCCCATCCTCCGCATACACTGCCTTGAGGCTATACTCCTCCCGTGGGGAGTTATGCTACGCTCTGCTGCACCCACAACACCAGCCTCAGCGGTCTGCCCTGCAGCGGCGGTTCACTCTGACCGCAATCCACGGGTGGCGTAGTCGGACATTTAAACATCAAAACCACATAAATAGTTCCGCCACTGGTTTGACCGCCCTGAGCCACGGAACCGGGTCGCCGCCACAGAGACTACAACCACCAGCATCCACCAAAAAGGGTCCGGCTCCGGGTGTCCCAAGGCCCAGGGGGTGCGTCAGAACATTTTCATCACCTTTCACAATCACCAATGGGACAAGGCAGGGATGTCCTCTGTCCCCTCTCTTATACATCCTAGTGACGGAGCACCTGCTCTCATCAATTCGCCATAACCCCAATATTAGGTGGATTGAGGTGGGAGGCACCGAGTACAAGTGCTCTCTATTTGCTGATGATGTCCTAGTATATATCACTCAATCACATATATCCATCCATGCTGTTATGGCTGAAATAGATCACTTTGTTACATGGTCAAATTTTAAAATCAATGCAGCGAAGTCTGAGGCCCTCGATGTCTCCCTCCCCAAATCCATACAGGATTCCATCCAGTCCAACTTTCCATTTGCCTGGCCCTCACAGGGTATCAAATACTTAGGAATTCCTATTCATAGAGACCTCTCCCATCTATGTTACCTTAATTTTGGGCCCTTTATTGAACAACTCCATACAGACCACGGTTGGCAAGTTAGAACTGTAAGATTCACTACGTGAACCACTGGTGTTTTGTGGAAAAGCACATGTACACTGTGTTCCAAATTATTATGCAAAAAGTGTTTAGGAGTGATAAGGGAAGAATTTGTTTGTTTGTCAGTTAAACTCATTGATGGTGATGTGTGTCAGGGCTATTTATATCACTGTAAGCAATTGCAGACACCTGTGCTAATTAGTTTGGCAGGTGTGTCCAATGAAAGGCAAGACTACTTAAGAAGGCTGTCCCACATTATTAAGCAGCCTACATTTTCTGCCAAAATGGGAAAGAAAAAGGATGTGTCGGCTGCTGAGAAGCAACAAATTGTGGAGTGTTTAGGTCAAGGCATGACTACAATCAACATTGTGCGATGATCAGGATGAAGTGTCTTGGCAATCAAGAAGTATGTAGCTGATTCACAGTACACACGTGTGCGTGCTGATAAGGGCAAATTGAGGACTCTTTCCTACAGGCAATTACGTCAGGTTAAAAGAGCAGCGGCAAAAAAGCCTTGTCATAGCAGCAGACAAGTTTTTGAAGCTGCTGGTGCCTCCAACAACAAGATGCAGGGTCCTTCAGAGGTTTGCAGCTGTGCATACGCCATCCTGTCGACCTCCTCTATCCACTTCACACAAGCAGAAACGGCTCCAGTGGGCCAAACATTATATGAAGACTGATTTCAAAACTGTTTTGTTCAAGGATGAGTGCCGTGCAACGCTCGATGGTCCAGATGGATGGAGTGGAGGATGGCTGGTTGATGGACACCCCACGCAAACACGGCTACAGCGCCAACAAGGAGGAGGTGGAGTAATGTTTTGGGCTGGAATCATGGGGAGAGAGATTGTCGGCCCCTTTAGGATCCCTGAAGGGGTAAAGATGAACTCCATAATGTATGTGGAGTTTCTCAAACAGCACTTCCTGCCATGGTTCAAGAAGAAGAACTGTGTATTCCACAGCAAGATCATTTTTATGCATGATAATGCACCATCTCATGCTGCACATAAAACATCTGCATCTCTGGCTGATATGGGCATAAAAGGGGACAAACTTATGGTGTGACCCCCATGCTCCCCTGACCTCTACCCCATTCAGACCCTCTGGAGCATCATCAAAAGGAGTGTCTATGATGGCGGGAGGCAGTTCACATCTAAGCAACAGCTCTGGGAGGGTATTCTGTCCTCATGCAAAACAATTGAAGCAGAAACCATCCAAAACCTAACAAATTCAATGGACGAGAGAGTTCAGAAGCTACTTTCGAACAAGGGGTCCTATGTGAAAATGTAACATCACCTAGAATAAAGTTTTGAGTTGAAAACTGTTTGATTTCAGTTTCTAATAACCTGCTAATGCTTATCATTTCAAAAATGACCATTTTTTTGGTCTTTATTAAAATGAAAAGGTTGATCGAAAAGTTTGGGGGATCTAAGAGTGTGGCAACACAGTAGTCAGGATTACTTCGAATTCTGACAATATGAGGGTCATGTTGCAGGTAGTGCAGCAAGAAGGCACTTATGTGTCTTGCGCATCTCGGAGCCCCAAAATTATTTTCCGGGCTAGATGCAGCTAAAAATTATTATTAATTTTAAATCTGGTGGAGCTTAGTATAGATGGCCTAATAGAATCAGTGCTGCACACTGCTACAAAGCCCAAATTATTTTCCAGCCAAGGTACAGATAAAAATGATTAGTAATTTTAAATCTGGTGGAGCTTAGTATAGATGGCCTAATAGAATCAGTACTGCACACTGCTACAAAGCCCAAATTATTTTCCAGCCAAGATACAGATAAACACGATTAGTAACTTGAAAGCTTAAAACGGTTGGTGGGGTTATTTTAACCAATCATCAAGCTTTTACTCTCCCTAGGATGACACAGGGGTAGAAAAGTCGTTTCGGATCCATGATTTGTTCATCTTTATGAACGTGAGTCTGTCTACATTATTAGTGGAGAGCCGCGTGCTTATCTGTCAGCACACCAGCAGCAGCGCTGAACACACGTTCAGACAGAACGCTGGCTGCGGGGCATGACAAGATCTCCAAGGCGTAAGTGGCTAGCTCCGGCCATTTATCCAGATTGGAAGCCCAAAAAGAACAAGGGTCCAGTGACACAGTCATGGCTTCAATGTTTACTTGGAGATACTCCTGTACCATCGTCTCTAGGCGTTGACTATGTGTCAGACTTCTTGTCTCCTGTGGCCTTGCAAAGGATGGGCTAAAAAAGTGGTGAAATGATTCCACAAAATTGATGTTACCAGCAGATACTGTGGTTCTGTTACAGTTTGAGTGCTGAACACTTGACGGTCCCACGGTTGGCAAGTTGGAACTGTGAGATTCACTACGTGCACCACTGGTATTTTGTGGAAAAGCACATGTAAGATTCTGCAACAGTCTCTGCTGATACTCCTGCATGCATGCATCCCTTTCTATGGCAGGAATAATTTCTGCAAATTTACTTTTGTACCGGGGATCTAACAGTGTGGCAACCCAGTAGTCAGGATTATTTCTAATTCTCACAATTCGAGGGTCATGTTGCAGGTAGTGCAGCAAGAAGGCACTCGTGTGTTGCGCATCCAGGAGCACCAAGTCCCTGTTGTGTTGGTGGCGACGTAACAATCATGCTTCCTTCCTCTGTCCTCTCCCCCCAACCTCGCACAACAGAAATGTGATCAAGGTCTCCCTCATCTGATGAGTCTTCCATCAGTTCGTCCTCCACTTCTTCCTGGGCTCCTGCACCTTCCTCACTAGTTTGGCTGCTACCATGCGCCCTGGTAAAACCATCTCCCCCACCCTCACATGCCTGCCGCCTTGGTGCTGCCGACCGTCTGGACCTTGCAGATGTTAGCCCTTCCGCATACAACTCCACCTCCTCTACTTCCTCCACCTCCTCTTGTGCCACCACCTGACTCCGAATTCTGTTTAACATGTGCTCCAGCATGAAAATCACCGGAATAGTCATGCTGATAATGGCATCGTCAGCACTAAACATCTTCGTCGCCATTTCAAAACTGTGCAGAAGGGTGCATAGGTCCCTGATCTGAGACCACTCCTCCAGCGTGATTTGCCCCACGTCTGGATCTCGTTGGCCCAGGCTATACGTCAGAACGTATTGCACCAGGGCTTGTCGGTGCTGCCACAGTAGCTGCAACATGTGCAGAGTTGAATTCCACCGGGTAGGCACATCGCATTTTAGCCGGTGAAGTGGCAGGCCCAACGACTTCTGTAGAGATGTAAGTCGCTGAGCTGCGGGATGCGAACGGCGGAAGTGAGCACACAGCGACAGTGCCCTCTGCAGAAGGCCATCTAGTCCGGGATAGTGGGCTAAAAATTGCTGGACAACCAGGTTCAACACGTGAGCCATACAAGGCACGTGTGTGACATTGCCCCGGCGAAGGGCCGCACCCAGGTTTGCAGCATTGTCGCACACGGCCTTCCCTGATTTCAGGTCCAGTGGAGACAACCATTCATGAAATTGGTTCTCCAAAGCTGACCACAACTTCTTAGCTGTGTGACTCACATTTCCCAGACATTTCAAAGTAAAAACCACCTGATGATGTTGAGCCCTACTGCCAGCATAGTAAGGAGGTGTGCAGGATCCCTTCTGCGCAGTTAGAAAGCTTGTGGCATGACCAGACAGACTTTGGGTGCAGGTGGAGGACCGAGAGGAGGTTGAGGAGGCAGAAGCAGTGGAGGAACTTTGAGATAAAGAGGATTGACGCACAACTCGTGGGGACGGCAAGACTTGGACAGCAGCCCCTTGTCCTGCTGTCACCATAGTTACCCAGTGCCCAGTCAGCGACATGTAACGCCCCTGTCCATGCCTACTCGTCCAAGTGTCTGTGGTGAAATGCACCCTGTCACACACAGAGTTTCTCAAAGAAGCGGTGATGTTGTGTGCGACATGCTGGTGGAGCGCAGGCACACCTTTCTTTGAGAAGTAGTGCCGACTGGGCATCTGGTACTGGGGCACTGCGACGGACATAAGGTCTCGAAAATCCTCTGTGTCCACCAGGCGGAAAGGCAGCATTTCTGTAGCCAAGAGCTTGCAGATGGTGAAATTCAACCTCTTAGCTTTCTCATGGCTAGGAGGAAATGGTCTTTTACTTGTCCACATCTGAGGGACCGAGGGCTGGCTATTGTGCTTAGACGGGGTTGATAAGGGTGTCCCCGGCAAACTGCCGGTCTGTGAGGAAGATGCAGGCGGACATGTTAGGTTGCCTTGATCCAAAGGTGGTCCTATCGATGTCGGACAGCGCTCAACACCAGCTGGTGTTACCACCTCCAAAGAAAATGAGGACCTGCCAATCACGCTGGCTGTTGCGGGTAAAGAGGTGGCAGGTCTGCGCCCCAAAACAGGTGTGACTGCTGTCCCCCCAGTCACAGAGGATGAAGAGGCCGCGGATGCACAAGATATGGCAGACGGTGGTTGGCCCGGCCGGCTAGGCCGCATTGTAGCACAGTGAGCTTCCCACTGCAACTTATGCTTCATGTCCATGTGCCGGTTCATGCATGAAGTACTCAAACTATGTATTTTTTGGCCTCTACTTAGCTTTTGCTGACAAATGTTACAGATAACACGAGTTGGGTCATCTTTATCGATCTGAAAAAATGCCCAGGCTATGCAAGGCTTAGCACCCATGCGACCTGAAGAGCCACCACGACTTGTGGTCAGAGGCAGAGTTGTGTTTGAGGATGCAGTTGTTGACGTGCTTCCAGTACTACGTCTCTGTCCAGGAAGGCGCAACCTGACCTCGTCGTCACTAGCATCCTCCTCCACCTCCTCTGCTGACCTCATCTCTTGGCTGACTGTGGGTTGACAGTAAGTGGGATCTCCAACCTCATCATCATCACCCTGTGCGTTATCACACCCGTCGTCCTCAGAGCCAACCTGTTCCTGCCCTGACAAAAAACTAAAGTTGTTGCTCCAATCAGGTATTTGAGTCTCATCATCGTCTTCCTCATTGTCTCCACCAACAGGAGTTACAGTTTGGGAATGAGGGTCTACATTATGGTCAGAACCTTCTGCGTCTGGTCCTGGATCCGACTCATAAAGATTCTGGGCATCAGTGCAGATCATTTCCTCGTCTGGATTCACAGAAGCGCTGGAGTCGACCTCTGATTCCCAGGCTATAGTATGCGTAAACAGCTCTGCAGACTCAACCATCTGTTCTACCTCATACTCAGACGGGCAGCTGGAGATTTGGGAGCTGTGAGGAAGCAAGTGCGATTAGGGTGACACCTTTGAGGACTGGAGTATTTGTGATGTTGAAGTTGATGTGGAGGAGAGCCCACTTAAAGGAACACTTGATATCCGTTGAAGCACCTGCTGTTTTTGTGCCTCATCTGGAATTTGTAGCGATTGGCGTGGCCGTAAGAAAGGGATCTTATCACATTGTCCGCTAAAAGAAGTAGACATTTTAGTTTGGCTGGAAGATGGTCTTTCTTCTGCAGATGTTACTGTTGCTTTAATACCTACCCCACGGACACGACCTTTTTTCCCCTTCCCAACACGCCTATTCCCCTTTCCACCAGCAGCAGGCCTTTTTCCACTCATTTTGGTGGTTAACTAATTCACAACTCTGGAGTTGTTTGCACAAAAAAACAATGGATGGGAACCGAGCAGAGCTGAGTGGCCAAACTGTGGTATTAGGCCAAAACTATTGGCTGGGTTAGATGCAGAAAAAAATTATATTCAATTTGCAACCTGATAGAGGTCAGTATAGATGGACTAATAGAACAAGTCCCACACACAGCTAGAAGCCCAAATATTTTTTCAGAGGTAGATGCAGACAAAAAATTGTATTCAGTTTGCAACCTGATGGAGGTCAGTATAGATGGACTAATAGAGAAAGTCCCACACACTGCTAGAAGGCCAAATATTTTTTTCAGAGCTAGATGCAGTTAAAAATTATTTTTAATTTGCAACCTGATGGAGGTCAGTATAGATGGACTAATAGAGAAAGTCCCACACACTGCTAGAAGGCCAAATATTTTTTCAGAGCTAGATGCAGAAAAAAATTATATTCAGTTTGCAACCTGATGGAGGTCAGTATAGATGGACTAATAGAACAAGTACCACACACAGCTAGAAGCCCAAATATTTTTTCAGAGGTAGATGCAGAAAAAAATATATTCAGTTTGCAACCTGATGGAGGTCAGCATAGATGGACTAATAGAGAAAGTCCCACACACTGCTAGAAGGCCAAATATTTTTTCAGAGCTAGATGCAGACAAAAAATTATTTTGAATTTGCAACGTGATGGAGGTCAGTATAGATGGACTAATAGAACAAATCCCACACACTGCTAGAAGGCCAAATATTTTTTCAGAGCTAGATGCAGATAAAAATTATTTTTAATTTGCAACCTGATGGAGGTCAGTATAGATGGACTAATAGAACAAGTCCCACACACAGCTAGAAGCCCAAATATTTTTTCAGAGGTAGATGTAGAAAAAAAATATATTCAGTTTGCAACCTGATGGAGGTCAGTATAGATGGACTAATAGAGAAAGTCCCACACACTGCTAAAAGGCCAAATATTTTTTCAGAGCTAGATGCAGACAAAAAATTATTTTTAATTTGCAACCTGATGGAGGTCAGTATAGATGGACTAATAGAGAAAGTCCCACACACTGCTAGAAGGCCAAATATTTTTTCAGAGCTAGATGCAGAAACAAAATTATTTTGAATTTGCAAAGTGATGGAGGTCAGTATAGATGGACTAATAGACCAAGTCCCACACACTGCTAGAAGGCCAAATATTTTTTCAGAGCTAGATGCAGAAAAAAATTATATTCAGTTTGCAACCTGATGGAGGTCAGTATAGATGGACTAATAGAATGATGCTATGCCCAAAAGATTTTACTTCACTAGGTGCAGTAAAAAAATTGGTATTCTATACACAGGTGGTATATCTTGCAACACAGATAGGCTACTCCACTGACTAACACACTCTGCAATAAGCCAAAAAGGATTAGCTTTGCTAGATTCAGCCAAATGCTGTGAAAAAAACTTGCACAGCACTGGCACAGACCTGCCTGGCAAAAACTGATAGGAACTGATGTAACCTAGTCCTGAAAAGGACTGCAATTACAATTAGTCTTTACTCCCACAATCTATCTATTTAAGAGCACAGACCTGCCTGATAAAAGTCGTAGGAAATGCTGTAACCTAGTCCTTAAAAGGACTGCAATCACAACTCTTCCCTACTCCCAAGCTATCTGAAGATTTGTGCGAAAATTGGCTTGAAATTAACAAGGTATAGCGCACACAGCAACAGCGGTGCCGTCTAACACGCAGCTGCAGCAGTGAGAAAATGGTGGCGACGGGGAAAATGGCTTGGTCTTATAGGGCAAGGACATGTGACATACACTGCCAATGACACATGCCCTTGCTTGTGTGAAGAAAAGCACTTCGCTCCGTGTGTGCGCTGCTGATAGGCTGACAGATTGCACCTCCCCACTGTAAATGCGGGAAAGAGAAAAAAAAAAATGGAGATCTTCATTATTCCTTCAGATATCCATCCCCTGCCCCTCCCCCCACCCCGCTGTACACTCAAACTGCGTATTAACATTAATTTTCATCATTACTGAGAAAAAATCCAGTTATGATTTTGGTGCACGAACAGTTATCGAACATAACCTCGAACAGCCGAATTTTTGTTCAAATCGTTTGTGTTCGCCGAACGGCTCGAACATCGCCCAAAACAGCTCGAATTTGAGATTGGCGAACAGTTCGAGTCGAACAACGCTCATCTCTAAACTGTACCCAATAGGCAGGTAAATGTCCCCAATAGGCAGGTAAATATCCCCAATAGGCAGCATAGGTCCTCAATGGGCAGGTAAATGTTCCCAATAGGCAGGCTGTTTCCCCCTTATAATGCCATATGCAGGCTGTTCCACCCATTATAATGCCCCATGCAGGCTGTTCCCCCTTATAATGCCCCATGCTGGATGCCACCCCCCATATAATGCCCCATGCAGCATGTCACCTCCCCATATTATGCCCCATGCAGCATGTCACCCCCCCCCATATTATGCCCCATGCAGCATGTCACCCCCCCATATTATGCCCCATGCAGGATGTCCCTTTCCCCCCATATAATGCCCCATGCAGGATGTCCCTTTCCCCCCCCATATAATGCCCCATGCAGGATGTCACCCCCCATATAATGCCCCATGCAGGATATCACCCCCCCCCATATAATGCCCCATGCAGGACATCACTCCCCTGTCTTTATAATGCCCCATGCAGCATGTCACCACCCCATATAATGCCCCATGCAGCATGTCACCCCCCCATATAATGCCCTATGCAGCATGTCACCCCCCCATATAATGCCCCATGCAGCATGTCACCCCCCCATATAATGCCCCATGCAGCATGTCACCCCCCCATATAATGCCCCATGCAGGATGTCACCCCCCCATATAATGCCCCATGCAGGATGTCACCCCCCATATCATGCCACCTGCGGGATGTCACCCCCCCATACTATACCCCTTGCAGGATGTCACCCCCCCCATATAATGACCTATGCCTCCATACATTAAAAAAAAAAAAAAATCCAATACTCACCTCACTTCTCACTTGCTGCCGCTGCTCTACTCTGGTCTGGACTCCATCCCCGCGGCGGCGTCTCTCCCGCTCTGCGCTGCCTGTGACGGCACTCGGTAGGGCACGGTATAAAGACGTCACCGCACCCTCTGACCTGAGACGTCACAGGAAGCGCAGAGCAGGAAGACAGCGGATCAGCAGAGGCACGGGGAGAGGTAAGTATCCGCCTGCCGGGGCCCTGAGCAAGCGGGGGAGAAGGGCGGGACCTGACACCGCTCTCCTCTCCTCCGCCCATAGCCCGGCGGGCCGGATAAAAGTCCTCCGCGGGCCGCATGTGGCCCGCGGGCCGTAGTTTGAGGACCCCTGATTTAAGTGATGGGGCTATGCTTCAGTACCACACACAATAGGTGGACAGGTGTGATTCTGCTTTTGGAAGAAAGCAGCCATGTTTTTTTATCCTGTCTAATTTCTTATGGTTCAAAATTTCATCCTGAAAACATAGACAATTTTTTACTCACTTGTCATCCGTCTGCAGTCCATATGCAACAGCTATTAAAGCGCACCTGTCAGCAGGATTGTGCTCAGTAAACTACATACACTGTCAGGTGAGCGACATTACAATGATACCTGGGTTGATGAAATCCGCCCTGTGGTTCTTTTATAATTTTTATTTTCAGTTTGGAGATAATGATATGCTCGTGCTCTGGGGCGGCCTGTGGGGTAGGCTCTATCTGATGCTCTGCTTACATATTCATCTGTATGCTCATATGACAGCTCACTGATCCTTCACTGACCTGCCTCCTATTTTACCTATCCCCGCACTACTAGATGCATTATGTAATAAAATAGGAGGCAGGTCAGTGAGGGCACAGTGAGCTGTCATAAGAGCATACAGATAAATAAGTAAGCAGAGCACCAGATAGAGCACCCCCCCACAGGCCGTCCCGGAGCACAAGCTTATCATTATCTCCAAATTGAAAGTAAAGATTACACAAGAACCACAGGATGGATTTCATCAACCAAGGTATCATATTAATCAGTGTAATGTCGCCCACCTGACAGTGTATGTAGTTTGCTGAGCACAATCCTGCTGACAGGTGCGCTTTAATGATTTACAAGACCATTTACAGTTTCCTATGTTATGGAATTGAAATGCATCTGTAAAAAAAAATAGATGCTATACTGTAAATGTATACTGTGGCATCCGATTTTTTTTGCACACCCGTAGACTTCAGTGGGTGAGTTTCACCCACTAAGTATTTTGCCATGGCACTGTTTTTGATGTATAAAATATTAGAAACCACCCAAATAACATTACAGGAAGTAGGGTTTGCCAGCATCAATAAGAAAACTGATCTGATGTAGCTGTTTTGCTACTTTATAAACTGAAGCAATTCCATGGAAACATTGTGAAAAGGGCCTGCTACACATACTTGTTTTTGATAAATACTTGCATAAATTTACTGGTATATTACACATAGAGTAGGTTTATTCCCAATTATGCGGAAGCTTTATGAGGAAGCTTTTGAACCATAATTGGGTCTAAAAATTAGGTCAGTTTTAATTTTTAAGTGACTCATTCATTTTTTTAGGTTAGGCCAAGTGCACAATGCATTTGTGCATTTCATTTAATTTGTACAACAGGAATAAGATCTTAGTATATACACTCCAACACTGAAGTTGCAATATGAAGAAGGAAAAGTCGTGCAATTATGGAAATCACAGGATCAATAGACATGTTAATGATATGCAAATAATGAAAAGATGGAAACAAAATTTTCAAAACATCTTGATTTATTCAGTATTGAGTATGAGTGACGTGGATAAATACACACACTTACAGACCTTGGCATGATATCAATGAGGTTATTAATGGTTGTCTGAGGAATGGGCACATAAATAATCAAGATCTGCTACTGGCAGTTTCCTTTGCAATTACCGACCAATGATGTCCCAGATGTGCTTGATAGGAGACAAGTGCGGAGCCACTGCAGGCCGTGGTAGCACGTTTATGCCTGCAGACTGACAACAGTAGAATGAGCAGCATATGGCCTGACATTGTTGTGTTGAAAAATGGCTCCTGGAACCAGAGGTCGCAATAACGCTTGTACAATCGTTACGAACTCGGCAGGCTGATTTACACTTTTAGAAAAGTCACATGTATACTACAATGCTATGAGAGCAGTGCACTATGTTCCATGAGAGACATCACTCATCCTCTAACAGCGCCTGTTTGCACAGTACGTAGTAGAGCTATGGCGGTCATCAAATTAAGCAACAGCAGTGTCATTATTTTCTGTGGGGGGCGGTAGGGACATCATACACAGTCATGTGTGCTGCATACTCACATGGCTCCTCCTCTTCCTGCCTCCCCAGACCTCCTCTTCAGTGCTAGTAGGGGCAGCTAGACTGAGGTGGGGGCTGGTGGAGTTGTAGATTGGGTTTTCCCTTTATGAACTGCTCTGCATCCTGCACTGTGCAGTGCAGCAGCTGAGAAAACTCTGGCTCCATGAAGGGGCATAGCCTAAACACTGAGAAAGAAAACAGGGGCCCAGTGCCTGATGTTGGAAGTACTGAGGTAAGGGAGGCTTTATATGTGTGAATATAGTGTATATGGGGTGTATGTATATGTGTATAAAGTGAGGGTGTAAATACATATACACATGTACAGCAAGAGAAATAAGTATTGAACATGTCACCAATTTTCTAAGTAAATATATTTCTAAAGGTGCTCTTGACAAGAAATCCTCAGGAGATGTCTGTATCTGTCCATCAAATCCACACAGGAAAAGAAATCAAACCATAGCGGTCCATAAATTAAGTTATGTGTAATAGTGAGAAATGACATAAGGAAAAAGTATTGAACACATGAAGAAAGAGAGGTGCAAAAAGCCATGGAAAGTCATGAGACCAGTTGCAATCTATCAGTAATTAGAAAGCAATCCTGCTACTTAGAGAAAAATAATATCAGCTGGTTCAATTGATGGTCTTTAAAACAGGTGTCTCATTACCAAGGTGCCACACAAGAAACATCTCATGATGGGTAAACACAGTGAGCTGTCTCAAGACCTTCGCAACCCTATTGTTGCAAAACATACTGATGGCATTGATTACAGAAGAATTTCTAAAATACTGAAGGTTCCAGGTAGCACTGATGGGGTCATAATCCGAAAGTGAAAAGAACATCATTTCACCATAAACCAGCCACAATCAGGATTTCCCCCCAAAAGATTTCACACAGAGGAATGAAAAGATGCGAAAAAACTACCACACTCCTCGGGGTTGTTGGTGCTCAAGTAGGGGTCAAACCCGGAATCATAAATTTGGCACTCATATGACTCAAAAGTTATTTTCATACATTTTTTAAATATTTTTTTTTTTTTTAATAGGAAGGAAAGAGTACAAATAAAAACAGACGTTTCGGTCACTGGGGACCAAACTGTATAATTTGACTTGTGCAATTATGCATTGTAACTTGTGTGTGCGATCCATTTTTTGTAGTACACCGATGAAGGTCTGCAGTGACCGAAAAGTCTGATTTGTTGTACTCTTTCCTTATTATTAAAAAAAAATGTATTAAAAAAATTTATGAAAATAACTTTTGAGTCATATGAGTGCCAAGTTTATGTATTTAGAGGAGTGAAAAGAATCATCAGAAGAGTTGTCCAAGAGCCAAGGACTACATGTGCAGAGCTACAAAAAGATCTGGAATCAGCAGGTACAACTGTTTCAAAGAAAACAATAAGTAATGCACTTAGCCTCCATGGCCTGTATGTATGCTGACCACGCAAGACTCAATTGCAGAACAAAAAGCATGTTCAAGTATGTTTAAAGTTTGCTCCACAACATTTACACAAGCCTGTGAAATACTGGGAGAATATAGTCTGGTCTGAAGAGATCAATACTGATCTCTTTGGATGCCATAAAACACACCATGTTTGGAGGCTAAAATGCATATCACCCCAAAGACACCATACAAGTAGAGAAGTTTGGAGGTAGGAACATCATGGTGAGGGGCTGTTTTCCGGCTTATGGCGCTAGCGAACTTTATATACAGTTAGGTCCATATATATTTGGACAGAGACAACATTTTTCTAATTTTGGTTCTAGACGTTACCACAATGAATTTTAAACAAAACAATTCAGATGCAGTTGAAGCTCAGACTTTCAGCTTTCATTTGAGGGTTTCCATATTAAAATTGGATGAAGGGTTTAGGAGTTTCAGCTCCTTAACATGTGCCACCCTGTTTTTAAAGGGACCAAAAGTAATTGGACAATTGACTCCAAGGCTATTTCATGGACAGGTGTGGGCAATCCCTTCGTTATGTCATTCTCAATTAAGCAGATAAAAGGCCTGGAGTTGATTTGAGGTGTGGTGCTTGCATTTGGAAGGTTTTGCTGTGAAGTAAACATTCGGTCAAAGGAGCTCTCCATGCAGGTGAAACAAGCCATCCTTAAGCTGCAAAAACAGAAAAAACCCATCCGAGAAATTGCTACAATATTAGGAGTGGAAAAATCTACAGTTTGGTACATACTGAGAAAGAAAGAAAGCACTGGTAAACTCATCAATGCAAAAAGACCTGGGCGTCCACGGAAGACAACAGTGGTGGATGATCGCAGGATCATCTCTATGGTGAAGAGAAACCCCTTCACAACAGCCAACCAAGTGAACAACACTCTCCAGGAGGTAGGCGTATCAATATCCAAATCTACAATAAAGAGAAGACTGCATGAAAGTAAATACAGAGGGTTCACTGCATGGTGCAAGCCACTCATAAGCATCAAGGATAAAAAGGCTAGACTGGACTTTGCTAAAAAACATCTAAAAAAGCCAGCACAGTTCTGGAAGAACATTCTTTGGACAGATGAAACCAAGATCAACCTCTACCATAATGATGGAAAGAGAAAAGTATGGCGAAGGCGTGGTACAGCTCATGATCCAAAGCATACCACATCATCTGTAAAACACGGCGGAGGCAGTGTGATGGCTTGGGCATGCATGGCTGCCAGCGGCACTGGGTCACTAGTGTTTAATAATGATGTGACACAGGACAGAAGCAGACGAATGAATTCTGATGTATTCAGAGCCACACTGTGTGCTCAGATCCAGCCAAATGCAACCAAACTGATTGGTCGTCGTTTCATACTACAGATGGACAATGACCCAAAACATAAAGCCAAAGCAACCCAGGAGTTTATTAAAGCAAAGAAGTGGAATATTCTCGAATGGCCAAGTCAGTCATCTGATCTCAACCCAATTGAGCATGCATTTCACTTGTTAAAGACTAAACTTCAGACAGAAAGGCCCACAAACAAACAGCAACTGAAAACAACCGCAGTGAAGGCCTGGCAGAGCATCAAAAAGGAGGACACACAGCGTCTGGTGATGTCCATGAGTTCAAGACTTCAGGCAGTCATTGCCAACAAAGGGTTTTCAACCAAGTACTAGAAATGAACATTTTATTTACAATCTTTTAATCTGTTCAATTACTTTTGGTCCCTTTAAAAACAGGGTGGCACATGTTAAGGAGCTGAAACTCCTAAACCCTTCATCCAATTTTAATGTGGATACACTTAAATGAAAGCTGAAAGTCTGAACTTCAACTGCATCTGAATTGTTTTATTTAAAATTCATTGTGGTAATGTCTAGAACCAAAATTAGAAAAATGTTGTCTCTGTCCAAATATATATGGACCTAACTGTAATTGAAGGCAGGATGAATGGACAAATGTACCAAGACATTCTTGATAAAAATCTGCTGCCATCTACCAGGATGATGAAGATGAAACGAGGGTGGACAGTTCAGCAAGACAATGATCCCAAACACACAGCTAAGGAAACTCAATTTCAAACTCAAGAAAATAAAGCTGCTGGAATGGCCCAGCCAATTACCTGACCTGACTCCAATAGAAAATTTATGGAAGGAACTAAAGCTCAGAGTTCATAGAAGGAGCCCACAGAAGCTTCTGGATTTGAAGAGTGCTTAGGTAGAAGAATGGACAAAAATCACAGCTGAGCAATGCATGTGACTAGACTCATTATTACACATAACTTAATCATCTATGGTTTGATTCTTTGCCTGTGTGAATTGGATGAGTTGTTGCCGACATCTGGTGAGAATTTCATGTCAATAGCACCTTTTGAAAGAGATTTAGTTAGAAAATTGGTGACATGTTCAATACTTATTTCACCCGCTGTATGTATGTATCTATCTATCTATCTATCTATCTATAGATATATATATGCACAATGTATTGTGTTTGTGTGTATATTCTGTAGTTTTTATATATAATGTGTGTGTATATACTGTATGTGTGTATATGTACAATATATGAATGTGTGTATATACAGTGTGTGTGTAATATATACTGTATATGTGTGTTTGTATGTGTCTACATTGTTGTTTGTGTAGTGTGCATACAGTGGCATGTAAAAGTTTGGGCACCCCTGGTCAAAATTACTGTTATTGTGAACAGTTAAGCAAGTTAAAGTTGAAATCTCTAAAAGGCCTAAAGTTAAAGATGACACATTTCCTTTGTATTTTAGGCAAGAAAAAAAAATCCACACATTATATATATACACAGTACAGACCAAAAGTTTGGACACACCTTCTCATTTAAAGATTTTTCTGTATTTTCATGACTATGAAAATTGTACATTCACACTGAAGGCATCAAAACTATGAATTAACACATGTGGAATTATATACTTAACAAAAAAGTATCAAACAACTGAAAATATGTCTTACATTCTAGGTTCTTCAAAGTAGCCACCTTTTGCTTTGATGACTGCTTTGCACACTCTTGCCATTCTCTTGATGAGCTTCAAGAGGTAGTCACCGGAAATGGTCTTTCGACAATCTTGAAGGAGTTCCCAGAGATGCTTAGCACTTGTTGGCCCTTTTGCCTTCACTCCGCGGTCCAGCTCACCCCAAACCATCTCGATTGGGTTCAGGTCTGGTGACTGTGGAGGTCAGGTCATCTGACGTAGCACCCCATCACTCTCCTTCTTGGTCAAATAGCCCTTACACAGCCTGGAGGTGTGTTTGGGGTCATTGTCTTGTTGAAAAGTAAATGATGGTCCAACTAAACGCAAACCGGATGGAATAGCATGCCGCTGCAAAATGCTGTGGTAGCCATGCTGGTTCAGTATACCTTCAATTTTGAATAAATCCCCAACAGTGTCCCCAGCAAAGCACCCCCACACCATCACACCTCCTCCTCCATGCTTCACGGTGGGAACCAGGCATGTAGAGTCCAACCGTTCACCTTTTCTGCGTCGCACAAAAACACGGTGGTTGGAACCAAACATCTCAAATTTGGACTCATCAGACCAAAGCACAGATTTCCACTGGTCTAATGTCCATTCCTTGTGTTCTTTAGCCCAAACAATTCTCTTCTGCTTGTTGCCTGTCCTTAGCAGTGGTTTCCTAGCAGCTATTTTACCATGAAGGCCTGCTGCACAAAGTCTCCTCTTAACAGTGGTTGAAGAGATGTGTCTGCTGCTAGAACTCTGTGTGGCATTGACCTGGTCTCTAATCTGAGCTGCTGTTAACCTGCGATTTCTGAGGCTGGTGACTCGGATAAACTTATCCTCAGAAGCAGAGGTGACTCTTGGTCTTCCTTTCCTGCGGCAGTCCTCATGTGAGCCACTTTCTTTGTAGCGCTTGATGGTTTTTGCAACTGCACTTGGGGACACTTTCAAAGTTTTCCCAATTTTTCGGACTGACAGACCTTCATTTCTTAAAGTAATGATGGCCACTCGTTTTTCTTTACTTAGCTGCTTTTTTTTGCCATAATACAAATTCTAACAGTCTATTCAGTAGGACTATCAGCTGTGTATCCACCAGACTTCTGCACAACACAACTGATGGTCCCATCCCCATTTATAAGGCAAGAAATCCCACTTATTAAACCTGACAGGGCACACCTGTGAAGTGAAAACCATTTCCGGTGACTACATCTTAAAGCTCATCAAGAGAATGCCAAGAGTGAGCAAAGCAGTCATCAAAGCAAAAGGTGGCTACTTTGAAGAATATAGAATATATGACATATTTTCAGTTGTTTCACACTTTTTTGTTAAGTATATAATTCCACGTGTGTTAATTCATAGTTTTCATGCCTTCAGTGTGAATGTACAATTTTCATAGTCATGAAAATACAGAAAAATCTTTAAATGAGAAGGTGTGCCCAAACATTGGAGCTCCCCCACAAGTGACCCCATTTTGGAAACTAGACCCCCCAAGGCACCTATCTAGATGCATAGTGAGCACTTGGAATCCCCGGGTGCTTCACAAATTGATTCGTAAAAATGAAAAAGTGTTTTTTTTTTCACTTTTTCATTTTTACGAATCAATTTGTGAAGCACCTGGGGGTTCCAAGTGATCACTATGCATCTAGAAAGGTGCCTTGGGGGGTCTAGTTTCCAAAATGGGGTCACTTGTGGGGGAGCTCCAAAGTTTGGGCACACAGGGGCTCTCCAAACACAACATGGCGTCTGCTAATTATTCAAGCAAATTTTACAATCAAAAAGTCAAATGGCGCTCCTTCCCTTCCGAGCCCTGCCGTGCGCCCAAACAGTGTTTTTTCCCCAAATATTGGGTATCTGTGTGCCCAGGGGAAATTGCACAACAAATTTTGGGGTCCATTTTTTCTTGTTACCCCTGTGAAAATAAAAAAAATTGGGTCTAAAGTAACATTTTTGTGAAAAAAGTTAAATGTTCATTTTTTTCTTCCACATTCAAAAAATTCCTGTGAAGCACCTGAAGGGTTAATAAAGTTCTTGAATGTGGTTTTGAGCACTTTGAGGGGTGCAGTTTTTAGAATGGTTTCACTTTTGGGTATTTTCTGTCATAAAGACCTCTCAAAGTGACTTCAAATGTGATGTGGTCCCTAAAAAAATGGTTTTGTAAATTTTGTTGGAAAAATGAGAAATCGCTGGTCAAATTTTAACCTTTATAGCTCCCTAACAAAAAAAAATTTTGGTTCCAAAATTGTGCTGATGTAAAGTAGACATGTGGGAAATGTTATTTATTAACTCTTTTGTGTGACATATCTCTCTGATTTCAGGGCTTAAAAATTCAAATTTTGAAAATTGCAAAATTTTCAAAATTTTCGCCAAATTTCCGTTTTTTTCACAAATAAACGCAAGTGATATCGAAGAAATTTTTGCACAATCATGAAGTACAATATGTCACGAAAAAACAGTCTCAGAATCAGGGGGATCCGTTGAAGCGTTCCAGAGTAATTACCTCAAAGTGACAGTGGTCAGAATTGTAAAAATTGGCCTGGTCATTAACGTGCAAACCACCCTCGGGGCTTAAGGGGTTAAATGAGGCGTGTCCAAACTTTTGGTCTGTACTGATTATACAAACACAGCTTTTTTTGTTTTATCTTTTACATTTTAAAAATTAGAAAAATGAAAATGGGCCGATGCAAAAGTTTGGGCATCCTGCATGGTTAGTACCTAGTAGCATCCCCTTTTGAAAGTATCACAGCTTGTAAAAGCTTTTTGTAGTAAGTGGTGATGAGCGAACATGCTCGCCACGATTCGTTGCTCGCTCGAGCATCACAGTGTTCGAGATGCTTGTTACTCGGCGAGTATTTTTTTAATGTTGGGGCGGAAGCTCAAGTCCCCGCCCCGCATGTTTGGCGCATATTAGGCAGCCAATTACTATGCAGTGATTGTGTGACCGTCACTGTAATGCCGTAGCCATGTTGGTTGTTGCATTACAGTGATTGACTGGCTGCATAGCGTCATCGGGTCTATATAAGACCCGGGACCCTATGCTCGGCACAGTCTACCGATCAAAGAGGCAGAGTAGGGAGAGCTGCAGCTGAGCGAGGGAGAGAATTGGCAGTTATTTTAAATAGAGATTCTACACCACTTCTTAATCTACTCTAACAGTCCCTGTAGGGGCTCATTCTGAAGAATATTAATCCTGCTGATAGCACTAGTTTGGCAGAGTTTGCGGAGACCTAGTATAGTACAGAATAGGGTCCAGTGCATGTTCTTTCTGCTGCTGGAACTCCTTTCAGTAGGCCTAGATATCAGGGCTAATAATATTCTTTTTGCTCTTAATCCTGCAAATTTTGGTGAAAAGCAATCTAATACACCATTTTTACTGCTCCATTTGCACAACAAGCACGCACATCATATCGACCTAGCCTCCTGTCCCACTTTCTAGGGGGCCCGGAACACCACTCTTGAAGCCAGAGCAGTGTGAAAAGATTGTTGGTTGGATAGCAGATAATGCTTCCAGTCAGTTTGCCACCACCATCACCCTTTCTTCCACACGGTCCAGTCTCAGTAGCCGTGAGTCTGGACCACATATTCCTCACCCTGATCCTCCTTCTTCCCACCATGTCGAGCGCTTGGACACAAGTGATCCCACACTTGGACACTCTGAAGAGCTGTTCACATTTCCATTTATAGATTCAGGCCTCTCGCTCAGTCCGCTTCAAGTGGGGGAAGAGGAGATCGCATGTAGCGATGCCCAAATATCTGAGCAGCCACGGTCACACAAAGGCGACGGTGGGAAAGTGCAATTACTGTCGCAAGAAGTGGATGATGATGAAGAGACACAATTTCCAGCAAGTCAGGAGGAGGCCCAGGGTGCGTACGTGGAAGACGAGGTGGTGGAATATGAAGTCACTGACCCAACCTGGCAAGGTGACATGCATAGTGAGGAAAGCAGTGCAGAGGGGGAGGAAGGGGTAGCATCACAACAGTCAGGAAGAAGCAGTGGGGTCATCACAGACACGAGGCGGGCAACTGCTCCCCAAAACACTAATACGACGGAAGTTGCCAGTCCAACTGTTAGGTCTTCCCGAGTCCGGCTCTTTTTTAAAGACTGTCCAGTTAACCCAAAAACTGCAATTTGCAACATCTGCCATGCCAGCATCAGCAGGGGCAGTAAAACTACCATCCTGACCACCACCAGCATGCTCAGGCACATGACAGCAAAGCACCCCACTAGTTGGGCCGAACGCCAGGGTTAAGAAACAGTGTCTGCAGGTGACACCACTGCCTCTTCCGCTGTTGTACATGTCCATGATGTAGGCGAAGATGCCTACTACCCTGCACCTGTCATTGCACACTTGCAACCATTATAGTCAGCAACCACGTCCAGGTCCTTACCCCAGTCCTTGGAACGCAAGCGCAAATACGCAGCCACCCACCCACAGGCCACAATACTAAACTGCCACATTTCTCGACTGCTTGCACTGGAAATGTTGCCTTTTAGGCTTGTGGAGACAGAAGATTTCCCAAACCTCCTGGCAGCGGCTGTCCATCGGCAGTCGGTTCCCAGCCGCCACTATTTCTCCCGTTGTGCCGTCCCTGCCTTACACAAGCATGTGTCCCAGAACATTACCCGTGCCCTCAACAACGCAGTTACTGGGAAGGTCCACCTAACCATGGACATGTGGAAATGTGCATGTGGCTAGGGACGATACATTTCACTGACGGCACAGTCGGACCCTTAGACGGAACATGTCCTCCCGACGCCAAGGCTTGTGGGCCCTGCGTTAATCAGGGTTGCCCACACATTCTACAGCTCCTGCACCTCGTCCTCCTCCTCTTCAGCCTCCATCTCCAAAATTACCATATCAGTCGCAAGAGGAAAGCACTGCAGCACTGCCTCGGCCAAGCGGCAACAGGCTGTACTGAAGCAAATATGCTTAAGTGACAAACCGCACACTGCGGCAGAGTTGTTGAAAGCTGTAAGAGAGCAGGCAGATCTGTGTCTCTCACCGCTGAATCTACAGCCAGGCATGGTCGTGTGTGACAATGGCCAGAACCTGGTGGCAGCTATGAAACTTGGCAACCTCGCATACGTACCATGCCTGTCCCATGTGCTCAACTTAGTGGTTCAGCGGTTTCTCAAAACCTACCCAGATCTGCCAGAGTGCCATATTGCTGCAGGCAAATTTATTTTTCGTTCAACAAAATGGCGCCGCTAGTGGCGCTTGCGCAGTGGCATCGGTCGGCAAGTGATGGATGATACTGCGCACGCACGGGCGCCATTTTGCTGGAGGAAAAAAATAGTTTGCCTGCAGCAATATAACATCGCCGGCCGCGCTTGCGCAGTAGCATCTCTTGGCAAACAAGAAATACTACTGCACATGCGTGGGCGGCGGGGCCAATTTGCTACATGTAAATTTCTTGATTTCTACCACGATTACACAGGCAGTCTTTAAAATAGGAGGCAGGTCACTGAAGGCACAGTGACCTGTCAGAAGCCATACAGTGGAATCCATAAGCAGAGCACCAGATGAAGCACCTACCCAAAGGCTGCCCCGAAGCACGAGCATATCATTATCTCAGAAATGAAAATAAAAATTAAAAAAGAACCACAGGATGGATTTCATCAACCAAGGTATCATATTAATCAGTGTAATGGTGCCCACCTGACAGTATATGTGGTTTACTAAGCACAATCCTGCTGACAGGTGTGCTTTAAGCTTTTACTCCAGAATTCTGGTGAAAAAAGCTTTGAAAACTTGCAACATTTTAGCACAACATACGGCTGCACTATAATTTTGTGACTTTTGCCATCCTTATGTCATTTACGCCTAACTTTGACAAAGTGGGCAAAGCTGGGGCACGATGGAGCGTGTCAACCTCTGCTCATCAAATTCATGACAAGCAGCGGCGTTGGCTTATGCCACAAATCTCAGTTCATTCGTTGACTGGAGTAAGATTTGTGGTGAGGCGCATGCCACATTTCAAATGCTCCTGTTTCATTAAGCATTTTAATGTGCGCCTTTTAATGAATGAGAAGCATCTGACTCCTACACACTCACAAATGAAGACTAGCGTGTAAACCATCGATCTAGATGAATCTGGGCCTCGGTCTTTTTGCTGAGTTTTTGGGTTGAAAACTGAGCAAAAAAACTCAAGTTTTTGAGGAATTTTGAGTTTTTGTGAAACATCTGGAGAGTTTCTGCTCAGTTTCTGATCCAAAAACGCCTCAAAAACTGCCACATGTCAAATGATGTAATGTAACAAATTTGCAATTAAAAAAACAGAGACTAGTATGATTGTGATCCAGTTTGAGAACCAATTCTCCCATTCAAGTGAATAAGTCTACAAAAAAAAAACCCAGACACGGTCATGTTGCATCACAGCACTATATATTTTTCACTTACTATTGCTAGATGTAGTTTATGAAGCTTGGGAACACTCAAATCACGATTTTTACTCAAACGAGATAAACAGATATGGACCTAAAACAAATGAAAATCAAACCCAGCACACTGAAGAATATTGGTCCTGTGTTTTTTTAAGCAAACACTGCTTGAAGAAGCTCAAAAGTATTTTCCGGCGTATCTTAAAATGTTACAAAAGAAGCCAAACATTTTCAGACTGTCTTTTTCGTCTCCTGTGCCCAAGATCGGGAAATAGCAGCGTTATGGAAGTAGATTTCCATACACTTGTATGGAGTGAGGCCGCACCCTCTGGGTGGACTCTGGCCGGGATTATGTATAACTCATACATACCCTCCTGTCCCCGCTAAGAAACAAGTGAATCCCCGCAGCAAAGAGTGCGTGCACTGGGGGGATTCATAAATCCGCAGTCACACAGAGTGACTGTAGACTTCTCGATTTGGTCGAGACAACTACTTAAACTAAAATCACTTTGATCAGTGTTTTTACACACTATACAATGCTCAGTTACAATGTCACAGAAGAAATTAAATAAAGTTTTCTTATTTTGCTTTTAGACTTTTATGTTACTAGAAGTGTGGTATATTTTGTAATTCTGGATAATGTTTAACAGGTTTAGCAAACAAAGTTCTGTCTGGTCAAAGGATATTTGTCATGACTTTGGCATAACCATTTTCTTGTAATAATTCATGTTCACATATGGAAAGTGATATTTGTACATTCTGAAATCTACACGATTCCCTCAAAACCATTGTGATTTATTTCCTACACTGTGTGAATTGACTTTTGTAAAATTCCGCAAAATATAAATTAAAATCGAATGTACACTATAAAGTCCTTTCCAGAAATAAAAAGCTTATAGGGAACCTGTCACTATTTTTAAGACCCATAAACGAATATAATCTATGTAAAGTCCTTGTAACGTTGATTCAATGGCAAATTCTTATGCAAATAAGCCACAAGAACTATCGATCTGCACATGCGCCTCCTCCGAGAATGAAGGTACTTCCATGGGATCTCAAGCAGAGGAGCAGCATCACCCTGCAGATCAGCTGTATGAAGGAGCCACAGAGCTCTTGTGAGAACCAAGTCCCCTTCAATTGCCTTGTACTGCACAACACAATACTTTTAGTAGCACCCGTTATCGGTACAGCAGCTATTTCTCATTCTTCTTAATGCTGTTGTACAGTAAAGAACAGTGAAAACCATCCGGGGGGCACAGAGCATCTCCTTCACAGCAGAGGTGCAGGGAGCAAGAGCCTCTGTGATCTAAAGTTTAGCCAAACATTTTTAAGAACTGGATAACCCCTTTGATAGACTACTTTAAAACGGTTGTTTGAAATTGGAAAAACAGCCTGCTTATTTTCCAGAATTACCGTAGTGCCTCTCTTGCCCACGGGCTATACCGGATCTTAAAGCTCAGCTCCATTTAACTGATTGTGACTAAGCAACAATATTAGGCACAAGCCACGAACAAGGCTAAATTCAGAAGCATTTTAGAAGTCTAGCAATATCAAACTAAACAAATTGTCAACTTGTAGCCTATTTGAACCCTACTGAAGTTAACTGCAACAGCAAAGATCTAATTAAAATAAATGCTGACGTATATGGTAACATCTCGGTAAAATTCATGGAACAAAATAATTAAGAAAAAAAAATGTTAACAGAGCACTAGGTTTTGTTCACATCAGGGTTTTTATTAAGTATTTTCATACACACAACATAAGCTATCAATTGTTACGAGTAAGTTGGAGGAGGGAAAGAAACTGTAAAAACATATAGCTCCATATGTCTAAGGCATTCCATTGGAAGAGTCCTAGGAGGACCAAAAGACGCTTGTAAACAGACACACTGGGGACAAGCTACCACAAATTATTTCATGTCTTGTTTCCATTTATACATCCAGTAGAAACAGGAAGAGAGTTTGACTCCTGAGTGGCCAGAAAGCAGAGAAGATTGGGCCCAGGTTAAAGGGGTTGGCCATTGTAACAAAGTCTATAGAATGTCAGCCCAAGGCTCCTGTGGAGAAGGAAGAGGCTTTAGAGGACCAAGAGGAGCTTGTCATGAGGATTTCAACTCCGCACACTGAGGAAAGCATAGCACAATTTTTTTATGTCTTGTTTCCAGTAGAAATGGGAAATAAGTTTAACTTGTGAGTGGCCAGAAGGAAGGTATTCTATTGTAAGTACGCTATAAACAGGCCAGTATACTACAGAAAATTGTTAAAACAGCTTTAAAGGGGTTGTCCACCTCCATTACCTGTTAGATGTGTCCATAGTATAAAGAACTTATTAAAGTTTGTTCACTACTGGACAACCCCTTCTTAACAGCTAAATTAGCCATAATAAAGCAGCTAAGAGCTGCAGCCTTTTAGTATACTGTCAGAGGGCTCTTCAGACCAAAGGATCAGGCATGTTGAAATATTGTTTCCCCAACATTTGCTGAGCGAACATTGGCTGAACACCTAATACGCATTACAAGGTTGATCTGTCCCATCTAAATCAACACGCTCAGCCAGCCTTTGTCTGAGGGTATGTGCTCAGTTTTTTTTTCTGTTTTTGAGGCAGTCAAAAATGACATGTTATATACAGTTTTGGAAGAGTTTTTTTCTGAGGCTTTTTTTGCAGCCTTTTGATTGGACAGTGCCTAGTTTGGAGTGAATTCCATCAGGAACCGTTTCTAAGAAGTGACACACTTTCTTTTGTTCCAAAAGGCATTTTTCAAAACCTGACGCGGAAACAAATACTCAAAACACTGAACATATAAGCAGAAATGTGATTTTACTATAAAATTGAATAGGATGAAGCTTTCCAGTGTTTTTGACAGATTCTTCAGGGTTTGTTTTTTTTTTTGTTTTTTTTTTTGAGTGGACCAAAACTGTAATACCCTAATGTATTTGGCCGCCTCTAGATGGCTATGGCACAAGTCTACAGTTGTCAGGATACTTACTCCAGTTTTAGGCTGTGTGCACATGCTGTATTTTTGCTGAATTTTGGATGCTGGATGGTTTCCTGATGTCAGCAAAGTGAATGAGAATCCTGACGTCTCATGCACACGCTGCTTATTTGTGACTTGCAGATTTGGTGCAGATGTAAGTCTGCTGTATGTCAATTCTTTCAGGGTTTTTGCTGCAGATTTCACTCATACTAATGAGTGGGGAAACATCTGCACCAAAAACGCACATTTAGGCTTAATGCCCACGATGCAGAAATGAAGCAGAAATTTTCCGGAGCATTTCTGCATCTCCTTGGCAGAAAAACGCATGCGGTTTTTACATGCGTATTTGCCATGCGTTTTTCCAATGCATTGTATAGGCAAATACGCATGCAGAAACGCACAAGAATTGGTCATGTCCGTATTTTTTCTGCGAGTAAAATCTGCGCAGAAAAAATCCTGACCATGTGCACAGAACTTGCAGAATGTCATAGGAAGTCATGGGATAAGGTATGCAATGCGTTTCTGGAGCGTTTACGCGCTGCAAATACGCACCAAAAACGCATCGTGGGCACACAGCCAAAAAATGACACAAAAACGGACGTTTTTGCGGCAGCATTTTTCCTGCCAAGAGATGCAGAAATGGTGCAGAAAATTTACACCTCATGGATAAATTTGCCCTATTTTCTTTCTTCACCTATTTCTTTCAGTTACAGAGAAGGAATAAATAACACCACATCAATAATTAAAGCAATTTGGCCTTGGCATCTACATTGTACAATGCATATCATTTCTGGTTACAATTATCTCCATTCCTCTGAATAAGGATACCATAAAGAGAACAGGAAGGGCAACCCCACATTCAGCACTATATTCCATCATTTGCATAGCATTCTAATAATATTCAATTCATTAAATGACCTATTGTCAGATGTGTGCTTGGTCACATTCCATCTGAACGTTAATGTTGACATATTAAGCAATAATCCTATTTCCATATTTCGTTATCAAGGTTGCTTCCTGTAAGCAAAGGATATACCTCTCCTCAGTAGAAATGTTGTTATAAAAACAAGACTATGGACCAGATTCATCAAAGTTTTTACGCTAGTATTCTGGCATAAAAAGCTTTGAAAAGTTAAAAAATCTTGGCGCAACTCAAGAAGGCACTAAAACTTTGTTACTTTGGGCATTCTCATGCCATTTTCACCCAGCTCCAACAGTGGACAGAACTCAGAGGGAGCAAGAGCGTGGAGACTGCTGCTCATCAAATTCATTAAAAGGGTTGTCCACTAATCAGACAAGCCCTTCTCAATCCATATAGTTGCCCCCAGTAAAATAACTGTCTATCCCAGGGCTCACGTGACATTGTTACGTATCAGGAGGAAGTAAGAGAGCAGCAGCTCTTAGTTACCGGAGCACCGGAGGCGAGTATAAGTGTTATTATTTTACTGGGGTCGAACATACAGATTGAGAAGGGCTGTCCGATTAGTGGACAACCCCTTAAAGGGCTTGGAGTAAAATTTGTGGCGAGGCACACGCCACTAGTCAGATGCTCCTGATTCAATAAGAGGCATGTTACTCCCTCCTGCCCACTTGGGGCCTTTGTGATTATATCTGTATTCCTTATTAGGTCATGTAATTACCCTGTAGCTATGGCTACACTGATACAAGATACAATGTATTGTTGAATGAAAGTACAATTTGGCCGATAAAATTTAGTAGCCTACGTCCTAAGGCCGGTTTCACACGTCCGGATAAATACGTACCGGAGATATCCGTGTGCACCTGTGTGGCACACATGTGCCGCACGTGTGGCGCATCAGGATCATTCGTACCGGCATTTGGGAATCAGAGATACAATTAGCGCTGTTCCCAAGCGCTGGGTGCTGAACGCTGCCCGCATCATAGTCCCCTGCCGGCGCTGTGATCAGCACCAGCAGGGACAATGATGAGGGTAGTAGTGTCCGCTCCCGTAGTGTCCACCTGTAAAAGTAAGAATAAAATTTAAAAAAAAAATCTATATACTCACCTGTCCTAATTGTTCCCCGCAGTAATCCATGCAACCGCTCAGCAGAGGAGCTGGGGAGAATGACTCCTGCAGCGATCGGCCACTGAGCTGGGCTGAACTCAGTGAGTGACAGGACACCGCTCGCTGAGCGCAGCATCGGGGCCGCTCGCTGCAGGAGTCATTCTCCCCGGCTCCTCTGCTGAGCAGTCGCATGGATTACAGCGGGGGACACTTAGGACAGGTAAGTATATGGATTTTTTTATTTTATTCTTATTTTTACAGGTGGAGACACAGGAGGCAGACTACTACTCTCATCATTATTCCCTGCAGGTGCTGATCGCAGCACAGGCATGGGACTATGATGAGGGCAGCGTTCAGCACAAGGCGCTTGGGAACAGCGCTAACTGTACCGCTGATTCCCAAGCGCCGGTACGTGTCACACAGATGGCATCCGTGAGTGGTACGTGTTTACACTGACCCATTGACTTGAATGGGGGTCCGTGTGATCTTTCCTGCCGGGCAAAAACAGACATGTCAGCGTGTGGAGCACATGGACACACGGTCCGTGGAAACACACTGACATGTGCACAGACCAATTCATTTGAATTGGTCTACGTGTGTCAGTGTCTCCGGTATGTGTGGAAACTGTCACCAGAAATACTGACGTGTGAAAGGGCCCTCAGTCTGTGAGCACAGTAACTAATTTATAGCTTATTCAATGTCCAAATGAATGACAGAAATGCTGGTCTTACCAAGGAAAATAAATAGGATTACCCTAAACTAACCATATGCTTCAAGAAATGCCAGCAATCAGGCTGGGAATTGCCCAAATAGCAAGTTCTTATGACTCAGCCTCTGACACCTAATCAGACAATATCTGATATATAACATTCTGTATCCAAGTCATTGTTTCCCTGACATCACACATTGGTGAAGGTTCTGGAAAATCCCAAGACATGAAATTGGCATTGAAAAACATCCGTTCGACAGCTAGCTGGCTATGCTAAAATACAAGCTATAAACTTACATGACACTTTTCATTACCATAATAATCCCATCGGCTCACGCTGCTGAGCAGTTGCTGTGGGTTACAGCACTCTATAATACATAGCCTTCCTCCATACACATGGAGTCAGGAAATCGGATCACCACATAGAACAGATTATAGAAACTCTTCTTCAATAAGTATAAAACTTAGCAGCAAATACTAAAAAATCTTTATAGCAGTCTGATGAAAATATTTCTGGAATGAAGGAGTGTGCGGGGAGGGCCGTCTGCCTGGAACGGAAACATCAGGCACTGACTCTGCTTTCACCAACCGTCACATCAGCCATCCTGAAATATGCAAAGAAAGCAAAACATTTCTGATTCTACAGTAGTTTGGAGAGGACGGTTCCAGAATGCAACAAGGACAGATAGGCGTCCTAATATGATAAGGAATGTACTGATACCATATGACAGCACCTTACACAGGGTGATGGGCGAGTGGGAAACTCCATAATGAACAGTCACATATGAAATAAATGTCACTGGGGATTTATGTAGATAGGTATTCGGTCTGTGCATTATTTATGTTTGTACATTTGCTATAGATATAAGTACACACACATATATACATTGCACGCACTCATTTATATGTATATAACATGTGTGGACTGTGATCATATGTATGTTGTTTTACTGACTCCGTTCCTCATAATTTACTCTAAAGGAGATGTGCCATTATGTGCCATCTCCATACTCTGGCATGTGCCATTATGGGCCATCACCATACTCTGGCATGTGCCATTATGTGCCATCACCATACTCTGGCATGAGCCATTATGTGCCGTCATCATACTCTGGCATGAGCCATTATGTGCCATCATCATACTCTGGCATGAGCCATTATGTGCCATCACCATACTCTGGCATGTGCCATTATGTGCCATCACCATACTCTGGCATGTGCCATTATGTGCCATCACCATACTCTGGCATGTGACATTAGGAGGATGATTAAATAGGTGGGTAGACTTTATCACCACTGTTTCTATAGAATAACACATATATATAAACACATAGTATATACGGTAATTCACCCTGACAAACACATAGACACACAGCTGCTGATACTACTTTTACGTTATCTGTTTACTGCACATGTTCCCTGTCCCCAAACATATTAGCGGGTAGTATAAGACACCGGGGAACACTCTGCCACAGCCCCGGGAACACTCCGCCACAGCCCCGGGAACACTCTGCCACAGCCCCGGGAACACTCCGCCACAGCCCCGGGAACACTCCCATCTGTCAGCAGATAAACTTTCCGGACCTAACAGCCCCCCCATATGCCGAACTTATGAAAGATTTTCCTCACCTGCACGAAATGGTTAACTCCACTTTGGTAGCTGGGATGCTGGCGCTGAAGGGGTTAAAGTCCCCCAGAGAAGCCGTATTCCTAAAGCCGAAATCCATTTCGACCCCCAGTTTATCCGGTCCGAACATGGGGAGCAGCGGAGAGTTTGTGGAAGAACCTGAGGAGAGCGGAGACGGAAGAGCGCCGGCTGCACTCGCCCCTGTCAGCTATAGGGGATGCGGCGTGCAGTGCAGACTCCACACTGAGGAGGCGGAGGCGGAGGCGGGCGCAGACACAGGCACAGCACACAGCCACAGCAACAGCCGCTCGGCTCTGCCCTCCTAGTGTGGAGGAATTCCCCCGTTCACCACCCTGGACACAGCCATGGAGTGTGTGAGCTCACCCCGCTGGACTTCACTCCAGTTCCTCAGGGCTGAAGGAATCTTCTGTAGAACCAGGGGCGAAGCTGAGACGGTGCTTCTTACTCAGCAGTTTCTTCATGGCAAACACTTACATTGCTCTCAAGTTTAATAATGAGCATGAACAACCGTGATAATATCACACAATGATTGAGGCGTCCTGGGGAATACACAGATAAGCAGCTATAAAAATACAACTGGCACAAAAATGGGCATGAAAGTGGGCACTTACTGGTGTTATTTAGCTATATATAGAGAGCTCACGCTGTAAACACAGATAACTATGTCCTGCACTATAGGCGGGCACAAATGGGTTCCAGGCATGAAAATTGGCATCAAAGTGAGCAAGTGGCAACCTTTCACTGATTTAAACAAGCAATGGTATGTGAAGGGTTAATGATTTTTGGTCACAACTACCACACTGCAGTAACACAGAAAGGGGTATCCCGCATTTAGCCCAAACGGATTCTGGGCATAAAAGCTGGAATCAAAATGGGCAAGGGAATACTTTTTTACTGACTTGAATCAGGAACTGGTGGTTTTAAAGGGTTAAATGCCTTTTGACCACAAATGTCACACAAAACCGGAAAGAAATGAACTGGAGTATAAGTTGGTATACATGCAATGTATGTCTTTTGGCACTTCTTTCATGCATACTGGTGGTGTTTCACATATCTATGATGCTTATATTTACCTGTCTTGGTCCTGTGGTGCACGTGGGCCCCATTCTGCAGTCCGTGCACACGTAATTCTGCGCGCTCCTGGATATGTCTGCCTGGCTTGTGGTGCAGGGCGCGATTCGCGCCACATAGTACCTTTTTTTTGTGACCGGACCACATGATTGGTCACCTGGGTATTTTAAGGTCCTCAAAACGCAATGTACCTTCCCTTGATAAAGCTGGATACGCTCCACATGCGTCGGGAAGCGGTACAGATCTGTCACCTTTTGGGCGCTGTGCTCTTTCAGGGTAAGCCATTTAGCCGTAATTAGTAGGTCTGGGTTCTTACGTTTTGGAGTGACATTTTCCCAGCTCCTTATTTTTTCTCACACTCTGGGCTACTCATTCCTCAGCATATTTTTTATGATACTTGCTATACCACATGGTTTGTGAGGTATTTAGCCGTCTATGATGCCTGGGTTTGGGGTCTCCCTTAGTTCTTAAACCAATCCCCATTACCTCCTACTAGGCTTGTTTGGCTCCCTGCCTGTTTTGCGCCCTTGATGCTACTTTTATTGCATCCCTCCCTCCAACACACGTTTGCTTTTTACAATTGTATTTATTGATGACTCTGCATGTTTCTGATAAAGTTATACAAATTTATTTATAAACCTTAAAACTCCGCTTTTGTTCTGTTTTCTCTATGCAATGTATGGGAGCGTGTTCACAGTGGCCATGAAACAGACAAAATCTATGCTAGAAACAAAATGAACATATTCCCTGCTGTAAGTAAAAATCAATAGTGCATATAAATAACATAGGGTACTTAGTAAATAAACACAGTTTTTGAGTTTAAAAAAAAAAAAACGTAAAAGCCATCCCACCAGTGACAAGGTGTACCCAATCAGGACGGTCCTAACCTCCGGTATTAAAACCTCACCATGAGTCAAAAATGACCTAAATGTGAATAAGGGCCGACCAGGGCCCAACTGTGGACACCCAGCCATGGGAAGCTATATAAACGTAATGTCCAGCTCAAAGAAAGGGAGGCCAAGCCCTTGGGAGCATTGAGTGGAAGAACCTAAAGCGGAGGAAATAAACTGGAATATAAATTGATATAAATTCAATGTGTAGTAGGAACTAGTGTTGAGCGAGTATGTTCTATTAACCCTTTCGGCGAGCATGCTCGGGCCGAGCTCCGAGTATTTACAGCTGCTTGGTGATATGGTTGAACCGCTCCCGTGTGCATGATTTGCGAGTGTTTAACAGTTTTAATACATGTGAGGAATGTCTATTTCTTACACATTCCTCACATGTAATAAAGCTGTCAAACTGTTGCAAATCATGCAGACGGGAGCGATTCAAACATATCACCGAGCAGCTGTAAATACTCGGAGCTCGGCCGAGCATACTCGGACAGAACATACTCGCTCAACACTAGTAGGAACATGTTCACACTGGCCATTAAACTGACAAAACCTAAGATAGAAACAAAAGTAATCTATACCCTGCTGTAAGTAAGTAATAAGCAAAAGCACATATAAATAACATAGGGCACTTAGTAAACACTGTTTTTCATAATTATCACATTCAGACACATAAGGGGATTACCCGCATCAAAATAAGTTCACTGTAATCCGGCCTAAACGGGTCCAGCCAATTTTTTCTGACGTACTAAAGTATAATGTACTAAGAAATTGATCCTTCTAAAGGGTTAAATAACTCTGGGCAACTATAATAATGTTTTTATTTATATAGTGCCAACATATTCCGCAGACCTTTACAATTCACAGACATTATTGGCACTGTCCCCATTGAGGCTCACAGTCTAGCTTCCTTATCCATATGTATTTGGAATGTGGGAGGAAGCCCACACAAACACAGGGAGAATATACAAACTCCGTGCACATGTTGTCCTTGGTGGGATTTGAACCCAAGACCCCAGCGCTGCTAACCACTGAGTCACCGTGCTGCACATGGCAAACATCCTGATCTCATACCATGAACACGCAGAGATGCTCTACATCAAATTCAGGTCAGTCCAGGTGTAACGCAGCACGGGGCGATAGGTGTGGGCGAGGTACTCGTCTCTTGTCCACCAGCACATTACATGAAGGTGAAGGTCCTGGCTGGGTGTGTGGACTTGTGCTGTGGGCACGCTACTCCCTTGCAGGCTGCATGTAACCAATGATTTGGGTTGGCCAGGACCATGTATTTTACAGTTCAATGAGGGAGACCACCAGTCAAAAATAAACAGTCTTTTAATCAACGATAACTTGGGATTATATACAGGAGATAGCGTGCACATATCTTGATGAACATTTCCTTTACAATACGTACCATTTTCCACTTCAGTATCAATTCTTTCCGCTTTTCTGTCTTATCCTCTATTTTCAATGTTCCTTTACACTTCACCACAGCTCAGCTCAATGCTACAGTCCAGTTAGTAGAAGTCCTATTCTCAACCAGCAGTTCCACGTCTTCTCTTCCTTTAAGGGAAGTATAATGCCAGTATGGACAGTACTTATCTTCTCTGTGTCTGACACTCAGGAACTCCTGCCCAGGGCACTCTCGGTGTCTTACGGTCTCTGTCCCGTCTAGACTCTGTGAGTTATAAACTCTGGGCCATACTGCTAGGCATTCTGACCCAGGATCTGTCTGCGATCGATCACTCCATTCTTTCAGTCACTTCTCTCTCTTTCTTTCCGCTAGGATCTCCTCAGTTTCCGTCTCCTCTCTCAATAGGGACACCCACGTCATGCAGCACTTCTCACATCAGACCTTAGGTCTTCTTTCTATACACTCTGGGCCCTTTCTGAAGTTGTGATAGGAACTGTCTCTTGTCTCTTCAACTTGGCCACTCCCACTCTGGGCTAGTCCCAACCATTAACTCTTATTTTTCCTACTGTCAAACAACACGCAATAATTGGGCAAGCAACTGTGTTTTAGTGATTAAAGGGGTAAATGACTTTGGGTCACTGATCTCACACTGCCAACACAGAAATAATGATGTCTCACACTAAAATCATTTTACTCAAGGATGGGCCAAATTGGTTCTGGGAATAAAATCTGGCAAGTGACCACTTAAAGAGTGAAATAACTTTGGGCCACTGATTTGGGGCATCCCTTTCTGTGTATTGGCTGTGTGAGATCAGTGGCCCAAAGTCATGTAAGACATTAAAAACACCAGTTCGAAATCCAAATCAGTAATCATTCCATTTGTGCTTGAGGGTCATGCAGCAGCGATTACTTCATGCACAATAATAATCTTTACCATAAATGTAATTATATTAACCCCTTAAGGACTCAACTAATTTTCATTTTTTCTTCTCCTTTTTCAAATAGCTATAACTTTTTATTTTTCCACTGAGTCTATCATGGCTTGTTTTTTTGCAGGTTGAGTTGTAATTTTGAAAGACATCGTTCATTTTACTGTCTAGAGCACACATGTCAGACTCTGGCCCGTATGCCAAATGTGGCCCACGACGCCGGCACCTCCTAAAATCGCACTTTCAAATGTATCGGCTTTCTGGAGGCTGATATAGTTGCAAGCAATGATGAAAGAGGGAACCATCCACTCCTTCCCCCATCATTCTTCCTCTGTGTATGACGTCTCAGTGCAGTGGGCTCAGTCACTATTTCATGCCCTCTGTGCCGAGCCGTGCAGAGCTTCAGATCACTTGTTGCCGAGACCGGAGCAGCGGGGGAATGAGGATAAGCGGATAATTATTTTTTTTAATATGGGGCCCATTATCCTGTACAGAGGACTATGTAGGGCCATTTTACTGTAAGGCATTGCGGGGCCCATTATACTGTATGGAGGACTGTATGGAGCGTATTATATTGTGTGGAGGACTATGTGGGGCCCATTATATTGCATGGAGAATTATGTGGGGTCCATTATATTGCATAGAGGACTATGTGGGGCCCATTATATTGTGTGGAGGACTATGTAGGGATCACAGTTGGGGCATCATACTGTGTTGGGGTCACCATACTTTGTCAGGAGGGTGGGGGGGGTACAGTAGGGTGGTCATACCGTGCAGGTGGAGGGTACTGTGAAATATTTCACTTTGGGGATATCATACTGTGTTTGGGGTCACTTTTGTTGGCATCATACTTTATTACCTGTATTATTTATTAATTCAAAGTTTTATATCCTTTGTTATTACATATTTAAATTGGGCCATTGGGCCGTATGCTTTTTACTGCTTTTAGATAACATATATTATTCCAGCATGCCCCATTTGTGGATGTGTTTATTTTATTCTAAGATCTATTAATTAATGTACTTTATTCATAGGATAATCCCTTTAATTTTTCCATACTAAAAGGTTCATCGTTATATTTGATGATAAGGAAAAACTTCCTCAATTGTAGACATTTTTTTTAATAAATATCAAGGTGGGCCTACAACTTTGTCCAAGTTTTTAATTTTGGCCTTCTTTGTATTTGAGTTTGACATCCCTGGTCTAAAGTAAGGTTTTACATGTCCGTATATTTCCGGCACCGGAAAAACAGGTGCCGGAGATATCCGTGTCCCGTGTGTCCGTGTGTGTCACACGTGTGGCAACCATGTGCCGCCTGTGTGCCGCATCAGGATCACACGGATCGGCACCTGGGAATCATCGATTAGCACCAGTAGGGACGATGATGAGGGTAGTAGTAGTAAAATCCATATACTCACCTGTCCGGAGATATCCCCCCGCTATAATCCCCTGAGCGCTGGTGCCGGGGAGTCGGGGAGAATGAGCTGCTCCAGCGAACGGTGTCCGGAGCTGAACTCAGGAGCAGTGTCCTGTCACTCACTGAGCGCAGTGAAACACACTGACTTGTGCACAAACCCATTCATTGGAATGGGTCTGCGTGTGTCAGTGTCTCCAGTACATGTGGAAACTGTCACCACACATACTGGAAACACGGACGTGTGAAAGAGCCCTAAGGGTAAGTGGCAAAAAAAGTGTGGTGAAATGGTGAAAAATGCTATTCCGCCATTTTTTTCTTTAAGTTTTATTTTTAGGGCCTTAATTATGCAGTAAAAATGACCTGACAATATGATTTTCCAGGTCAGTAGGATTACAGAGATATCAAACATGTATAGTTTTTTACTATTTTATTATTTTAAAAAAATTCAGAAATTTGTAAAAAAATGAAAAATGTTTTTTGCATTTTTCAAGACCTTTAACTTTTTTACTTTACCATCAATGGAGCAGGGCGAGGGCTTGTTTTTGTGCAGGCCAAGCTGCTGTTTTTATTTACAAAATTTGGGGGAAAATATTGTGTTTTGCTAGTTTCTTATTGCATTTTTTTGCATTGCTGTGTCGAGCGAAAAAGCCCAATTCTGTAGTTTATATTCATTTCCACTTTACAGCATTTTATCACTTGGCTTAATTAATTTTATATTTTGACAGATCAGACTTTTATTGTCATGGTGATACCAAATATATATTTTTTGTATTTCTTTATTTTAATTAGGAAGTGAGGGGTACATTTTTATATGTTTTAATTTTTTTTATAATTTGATCGACTTGCTACTTTGATTGCACTTTTTAAGCTCTGTATACTGCAGCCAATTAATGACTTAGCAGTCACTTGTGGCAGTCTGATGTGACTCCCCAGGGGCTACATTTTGCCGCCTCCCAGAGTGGGAGTCGGCAGCTTTTTATGCCGGCTGCCATGCTGACAGCCTGCTTAGAGAAGCAATCAATTGTACTCTTGTATTTCAGATGCGAATACAATTGCAACCCTTAACTCCAGCAATTCTCGATCAGGGTGACGTCACCAACGCAACAAGGTAATCTGATCACGCTGCTGACTTCATTCTACAGCGCCACAGATTCGCTGTGAACGTCAGTCTGGTGAGCACCCTATTGGAGCTGAAGAGACCAAAGATTTATTGTAATTGGGAGGGAAGGGAGAAAGTTACGGAGACATGAGGAGCAAGACGGACACAGTATTGGTGCAGGCACAGTATATGAAGCTGGATGGGAATTGGTGTGGACACATTATGAGGAGTTGGGTTGTGGGGATTGGTGCAGACACAGTATGAGGAGTTAGGGGGGATTTGTGCGGACACAGTATAATGAGCAGGGTGTGGATTCATGCAAACACTGAGAATGAATTGGAGCAGATTGGTGCAGACAGTATGAGGAGTAAGGGGGGATTTGTACAGACACAGTATAAGGAGGTGAGGCTTATTAGTGCAGACACATTATGAGGAGTTGGGGGGATTAGTGTGGACACAGTATGAGAAGTATGAGGTTTGTGTGGATGCAGTTTGAGGAGTGGGGGATTGGTGTAGACACACTATGGGGAGTGGGGGGATTAGTGCAGACACAGTATGAAGAGTGGGTGGGTTGTGCGGATACACTATGAGGAATGGGGGAATTAGTACTGACACAGTATGAGGAGCGGAGAGGATTGTGCAGACACAGTATAAGGAATGGGGGTCATTGGTGCGGACACAGTATGGAGAGAGGAAGGGATTGGTGTGAACACAGTATGAGAATTGGGGGGATTGAGGCTCAGACACAGTATGGGAAGGGAGTGGGTGGATTGGTATGGACACAGTATGGGGAGCAAGGGGGATCTGTGAGGAGACATTATGGGAAGTGTGGAATGTGTGAGGAAACAGTATGAGGAGCACGGGGGGGAATGGGTGCGCAAACAGTATGGGGAGTGGGGGGATGTACAGTATGAGGAGTCAGTAGGGAGAGTGAGGGGGAAAATATATGAGGAGACAGTATGAAGAGGGATGGGGGAATTGTGTAAAGAGACTATTGAGGGGAATAATAATAATATAATAATAATAATTTTTATTTATATAGTGCCAACATATTCCGCAGCACTTTACAATTCGGAGGTTCATATACAACAGTCATAAGTAACATAGCTAAAGATAATATAATAATTGAAGCAAAAATAATGACTACCCTGCTCTTAAGAGCTTACAATCTACAATGAGGTGGGGGTGACACAAAGTACTGGGGCTTATTTACAATAATAGTCCAGCCATCTTGAGGGGATGAGGGATAGAGAAAGGTTGCATGAGCTCGTCACCAGCCAGTATCTGTAGTGCTTTTGGGTGCGGTGGAGTTTGGTGGAGACTTATGTTTGGAGAAATAATGAATGGGCTATAAAAATATAAAAATGACTTCGATTAGGGAACGTGATAGGCCATCCTGAACAGGTGTGTTTTTAGTGAGCACCTAAAACTGTGTAAATTGTGGTTCGTTCTAATTTCTTGGGGTAGAGCATTCCAAAGAATAGGTGCAGCTTGGGAGAAGTCTTGGAGCCGGGAGTGGGAGGTACGGAATAGTGCGGATGTTAGTCAAAAGTCGCTTGCGGAGCGTAGAGAACGGGTAGGCCGATAAACAGAATTGTAGGGGGGTGCCGCACTCTGGAGAGCTTTGTGGGTGAGAGCAAGCAATTTAAATTGGATCATGGAATTCATGGGCAGCCAGTCCAATGACTGGCATAGAGCGGAAGTGTCCGAGTAACAATTAACCAGATAGATGACCTTGGCTGCAGCATTAAGGATGGACTGGAGAGGGGAAAGTCGAGTGAAGGGGAGGCAGTATGGGAGGGAGAAAAGTGTGAGGGGGTACAGAATAGAGACTTGGTAGTGTGGGAGAAGAGAGGGGGCAGTGTGAGGGCTCAGCAAGGAGGGGACAGTATGCCAAGGAGGGGGCACAGTATAGCGACTGGGCACTTTAGGGGGGGGACACAGTGTGAGAGGACAGTATGAAGAGGGGGCTCAGTATGGAAAGTAAGGGGCAGTGTGGAGGGCATGAACCATAAGAGGGATAGTGTGGTGCCATATTTTGTGCAGGGAACACAGTGAGGAGCAATGATTTATTCAGGGACACAGTGTAGGGCAGATATTTTAATTCACCAAACTGAATTCTTGTCCCGGGTGGCAAAAAACCTAGATACACCTCTGGTTCAGTGGCGTACCGCCAATGGCGGCAGACCACGCGGCTGCTATGGGGCCCGTGCACCGGGGGGGCACCATATAGCTGCACCAAGGGGCCAGCAAGGTGCAGCTGCTCCCTGCACGCAGCGGTCAGGGAGCGATCCCTGCAGCTCCGCTGCTGTCAGGAGGAGAATAGCAGCGGAGCTGGAGGGATCGTCCTCTGCTTCCTCCCTGACCCAGGCGCGTGCAGCTTGATGATGTCATCATGCAGTGCGCGCCTGGGTTAGGAAGAAAGCTGCTGGCAACCAGGAGGATGCAGCTGCAGGGGAGCGAGCTTAGGTAAGTTGTTGTTTTTTTTTTGTTTTTTTTTACTGAAATGCTGGGGAGGGGAGGTGGGGGGAGAGCAATGGTGGGGCTGGGGAGAGAAATATTGGGGCTGGGGAGAGGGCTGATGGGGCTGGGGAGAGGAATAATGGGGTTGATGGGGCTGGGGAGAGGAGTGATGGGGCTTGGGATAGGAATAATGGGACTAATGGGGCTGGGAAGAGCAATAATGGGGCTGGGGAGAGGAATGATGGGGTTGATGGGGCTGGGGAGAGGAATAATGGGATGGTGGGCCTAGGGAGAGCAATGATGGGGCTGGGGAGAGGAATGATGGGGCTGGGGAGAGGAATGACGGGGATGGTGGGGCTGGGGAGAGCAATGATGGGATGGTGGGGCTGGGGTGAGCAATAATGGGGCTGATGGGGCTGGGGAGAGGAATAATGGAGTTGATGGGGCGGGGGAGAGGAATGATGGGATGATGGGGCTGTGGAGAGCAATAATGGGGCTGGGGAGAGGAATGATGGGGCTGGGAAGAGCAATAATGGGGCTGATGGGGCTGGGGAGAGGAATGATGGGGCTGGGAAGAGCAATAATGGGGCTTATAGGGCTGGGGAGAGCAATGATGGGGATGGTGGGGAAGGGGAGAGCAATGACGTGTTGCTGGGAGAGAGCAATGATGGGGGTGCTGGGAGCGAGCAATGATGGGGGTGCTGGGACAATGCAATGGTGGGGGGCTGGGAGAGAGCAATTATGTGGGGCTGGGAGAGAGCAATGATGGAGGTGCTGGGACAGAGTAATGATGGGGGTGCTGAGAGGAAATGATGGGGGTGCTGGTAGAGAGCAATGATGGGAATGCTGGGAGAAGCAATGATGGAGGTGCTGGGACAGAGCAATGATGGGGGGCTGGGAGAGAGCAATGATGGAGGTGCTGGGACAGAGCAATGATGGAGGTGCTGGGACAGAGCAATGATAGGGGCTGGGAAAGAGCAATGATGGGGGTGGTGGGACAGAGCAATGATGCGGGTGCTGAGAGAGAGCAATGATGGGGGTGCTGGAAGAGAGCAACGATGAGGGTGCTGGGACAGAGCAATGACGGGGGTGCTGGGACAGAGCAATGACGGGGTGCTGGGAGAGAGTAATGATTGGGGTGCTGAGAGAGAGCAATGATGGAGGTGGTGGGAGAGAGCAATGACGGGGGTGCTGGGAGAGAGCAATGACGGGGGTGCTGGGACAGAGCAATGACAGGGGTGCTGGGAGAGACTAATGATGGGGGTGCTGAGAGAGAGCAATGATGGAGGTGGTGGGAGAGAGCAATGACGGTGTTGCTGGGAGAGAGCAATGACGAGGGTGCTGGGAGAGAGCAATGATGGGGGTGCTGGGAGAGAGCAATTATGGGGGTTTCACTTTGCTTGTACTGTGAAGCTTTGTATGTTTTCCGTGTGCACATAGCCTTACAATTGGGGTGAGTCACAGAGACTGAATAATTTATATTATTGGCCGGTGCAGATTATAGTTAATGGGGGGCACAGTGCTGCTTATCACTTTATATTTTGATTACTAAGTGGCTAATAGTATATTAATGGGGGGGGTTACATATCTGTATTCGAGGACACAGAGCGGGGTAGACACATGTATGCATACAATATGTGACCTTGTTATTTTCTAGGCTGGAGATCATCGTGACAACTTGACAAGACGAGTCGTGGCTGGGAGATGTCGACTTGAAGGTCTGACCAGATGGAGAAGAAGCAGCAGAAACCGACTCTGATCAGATGAGACGTCAGCGGTAAGTGCCTGGATGTAAATATTATTCTTTATCTGCACTGTGTGACTTGGAGTGATAATGTTATCTGTAAAATCCCTTAAGCCACATTCTCACATTTGTGTGAAATGTCTGTGTGCTGCCAGATCTTTTTATCGGATGGTCCACGGACTCGTACAGTTTTATAGATCCATTCACACATCCATGAAAATCACGGATCTGAGAATGAGATCTAAGAGGGTCAGAGAATGTCCTGTTCTGATCAGATTTTGAGGATTAGAATAGGACATGCTCAATGCGTCAGTAAAACAGGGCAGCACACCGACACTGCACACAGATGCAGGAATGTAGCCTTATTATGTATAGCAGAGTCCCTTAGTATATAGTGTACTCACTTATTATGTATAGCGCCATCCTTAGTTATATAGTTTCCTCTTTTATTATGTATAGCGCCGTCCCTTATTATGTACCATCCTCTCTAGCGGCTCACAGTTGGGGGATCATGCTGTGTTGGGGTCAGCATACTTTACCCTGGGAGTTGAGGTGGGGTACCTTAGGGTCATTATACTGTGCATGTGGAGGAATTCACCATGGGGGTTTCATACTGTGTTTGGGGGGCCCTTTTATTGGCATCACACTTTATGGGGCAACGAAAGAGAGATCTAGGACGTCAGCAGGAGGAAAATTACTATGTAAAGGATGGAAAGTTGTGAGATCTGATCTTTGGTGACCCCGACAATTATTTTAAAAAAAAATTTTTGGGGGGGGGGGTGGCCCAATTACAGCTTCTGCTATGGGGCCCCATGATTCCTATGTACGCCCCTGCTCTGGTTATTACATTGCTGTTAGGCAACTTTAATAAAATGACTGAAAACCCCCTTTAAGCAGGTTCATGTTTTCAATTAGGCATCCATGACAGTCATCCATCATACTAGGCCTCCTTTATATGTCTGTGTAAGGTGAGGTAAATCATGTTTTTAAACAGGTCGGGAAACATTTTACCTCACAGAAAACAGCAACTGTGATCCCCTGCTGTAATGTCTATATACATTTTTTCTTCCTCCCCTGGTCAGGAGCTGTAGTATGATCAGACCTTGTTCCTGCAAAGTCAGACACAGCCATTACACACAGCCAGACATTACACAGTACAAAGCAGGGGCACATTTATAAGACTGTCTCAGGACAGAAACTTTTTTTAACACAAGCAATTTTTAACTTATTTTTATTCAATAATCTTGCTTAAAGTGTACTTTGCTCATGGGAAAACCCCTTTAAAGGGAATCTGTCAGTAGGAGCAACCCTCCCATCCATCTATATGGGTATATAGATCATAGGAAAATGAATAAAGTGATACCTTTGATATCTGGAATCCAATGTCTTATTCCAGAGAAATTTATGTTTTTCTTAGTATGTAAATGAAGATCTAAGGGCGGGACATAGATCTCTCTTAGAATATGCCTCCAGAGCTTTTTTAAATTAAAGTGGGTATTACCAGCGTGAGACATGTGGATCAGAAGAGCAGACTGTTAGTCATTACGTGTCTCACACTGGTAACAACTCCTTTCATTTAAAACTCTGGTGGAAGATTCTCAAAGAGATCTGTGTTTGGCCCATCGATCTTAACAGCTCTTGAAATTATAAGAAACATATGGAATTCTCTGGAATAAGACATCTGGATTGCCGATATCAAGGTATCATTTTATTCAACCTCCTTTGACCTACATGCCCATATGGGCGGTTTAGGGGGGGGTTATTCCTACTGACAGATTCCCTTTAAAGGGTATTCTCAAGTTTTCTCCTGAGCAGCTCAGAATTATGCTGTCTACTTATGTCCTTCTCACATTGGGGGCAGGCACTCATCCTTGAGTGAGAGTTCTGGTCTATCAAGATGTTATCTGCGTGACATCTTGGCAAATCAGGGATGTTCATGGGCGGCGAACAAGCCGGAACCCCGAACACTAACCCGAATTTGAAATGCCGAACAAATTCGCTCAACACTAGTGGTGAACGGAGCCGGCACGGGAGGTGAGTATAGGTTTATTTTATTGGGCCCAAAGATTTAGTTTAAGAAGGAGTTGTCCAAGTAGAAGACAACCCCTTTAAGCAAGTTTGCAATTGACTTGCTATTTTTATCTGCTAGCTAGCAATATCTGTTTAATAACATGATAATACCTCTTTGAAGTAGAAAAGAGAACTTGTGGTTTTGAACTTGTATAGAATGCTAGTGGCTGCATTGTCTCTTATACAAGTAGTATGTGATAGGGTTCCACTGTATGAACTACTGCAGACTTAGAAGACAAATCAGTTATTAGGGTGGGTGCAAACAGTCTTAATCACGCCGCAATGTTTAATCTGTTATTCCAACCCATTATTTTAACATTACTTTCCATTCAAAGATTGTTTTTTGGACATCAAAGAATCATTGTATCACTGACCATTGCAAATTATAATATGAACCACATTCTGCAACATCTCGATTGCTAAAATAGCAGGTAATGGCGAAACAAATGGGTTAATTCTACGCTGCCACGTGGAAAGGATGAGGGATGCCAATCCAAGTATAAAAGTGGTTTATTTGTCAACGCTTTTCGAAGTATATAATCTTCTTCTTCATGACAATCACAATAGACATACATTCAGCAGAAGCCGGTATAAATAGACACATTTAAAAAAAGGAGCAAGGGATCAGGAAGATCATATGACCATGGAGTGACATTTCACCCGAGGTCACCAGTTACAAATCACATGTTGCAGCTAAAACAAACATTAATTGTACAGACACAATTCTGAAGTCATAATGGTATTACACATGTTATCTGGACTGTTTTTTATTAAAAGTCACATAATGTTAAATCTAATAAAATGTGGGAATTGAAGAATGTATGGAAATAAACAAAATAAAATGCATAGATTCAAACTTGGTTCTGCATGTTCTTTTGAAGCTCTATTAGTGCTACAGCGTGTGTGTTAATTCATGCACACCACACTGAAAGTTAAGACTTTGATTAGTAGGATAAATGCAGAAAAGTGCATTTATCTATTTTAATTAAAGTTCAAATGCAGTCATGGATTCTTCAATTCCCACATTTTGTTACATTTAACATTATGTGACTTTTGATAAAAACGGTCCAGATAACATGTTATACCATTATGAAATCAGAATTGTGTCTGTACAATTAATGTTTGTTTTAGCTGCAACATGTGATTTGTGAAACACAAGGACACAGTAAAACTAACATATAGAAATACTCTGTTGTAAAAAAGTAACAGTAAACAGCAAGTGCTAGTAAAAAGGTAATAAAAAACAGGTATTTGGTTGACACGTTTTTTGCAAAAAATGTATACTAAGTTTGTTTTTGTTTGCAAGATTAGGGAGGTCTCCACCCCTCCCTTGTGGGCCATGCACATAAAATGCACATAAATGCCGTTCTCTGCAGCGTGTCCACATGGACATTACTTGTCAGATCTGCTCATATAGATACCATACACATGATCAATTTTTAAATACATCAGATAGGGACTGCTCTGATCTGGGTTACCTTGACATTGGTAGAGCGGCTTAGTATACATTTTTTGCAAAAAACGTGTCAACCAAATACCCTGTTTTTTATCACCTTTTTCCTAGCACTTGCTGTTTACTGTTACTTTTTTACAACAGAGTATTTTTATACGTTTTACTGTGTCCTTGTGTTTTTCAGTCTTCTGGTGGTGTGAACACTGTCCTACAGACTTGTTCACCGTGTGCATGGCCCATGTGTTTGTATTCAACATGTGATTTGTAACTGCTGACCTCATCATATGATATTCCTGACCCCTTCTTCCACTCTCCTTTTTTTAAATGTGTTTATTCATACCAGCTTCTGCTGAATGTATCTCTATGTGTCATGAAGAAGTTTATATACCTCACAACACGTTTACAAATAAACCACTTATACTCGGATTGGAATCCTTCATCATTTCCACTTGGCAGCCATAATTAACCCATCTGTCTCTCTATTACCTGCACTTTCATCCTCTGGTGGGTTTGCAGCAGCCTCAAGTGTGATCAGTGGTTGTGTGCACACAACCAGACCAAGGTGAGCACCATATATACAATTCCATTAACATTGTTACTCAGATAAGATCCTATTTTGCGCTTTGTGTCTTTCCAGTCCTTCTTTTATTTGGATTGCTATAATAGGACTCTTTAAGCTCTGTCCATAGGACCTTTTTGGGAATGACCAAAACTGGTCACGGATGCTCATTTTTGGGTAGAGGCTTGTAAACCATTCCTCTTTTCACACTAGGGCATGGCCAAATTTTCTAAAAATTTGTGACAGTTCCTTTAAATTCAGGACTGTTAGCTACTCTGAAGCCACCATTCTTTCTTCAATGTTACTCTATGAGTATGTCCTCTGTAGTTTTATTATTGTCTGTGTTTACTCAGCTTCTTTGGCAGCAGAGCACAGAGCAGAAAGAAGCAGAATGCAGAAGTAAAGACAGTTGCAGGTTGACTGTTGAATCTTTGAATGTTGCCATGGATTCCCACTTCTGGCCTGAATTAAAACTAGAACACAGGATTGCCCCAGGCAGGGTTACCAACGGTCCCGAAATTCATGGACAGTCCATTAAAATAAGGTGCTTTTTTACACTGCCAGTAAAAAATTGAGGTGTCCATGAATTTTTTTAAGCTGGAGGAACTTGCACAGATAAGTGTGACTGTGACTATCACCTTTTTTTTTTGCAGTTCACAGTTAATAATGATGTGTTCATATAAAAACATGGGCTGTAGAAATATTTAACCTAAAATTCTAATGGTTAATTATGGCTTCACAATGTGTCCACAACATTTTTTTAAGCTGCCCAGGATTTTTTGATAAATTGTCTAGAAAAAAAAAATACAAAATTAAGTTCGCAACTCTGGTCCCATAAATATAGAAACTGTTGGCAAGTATGCTTCCATTAGAGGACCACTCACCCCTATCAAGCAGAGTAAATAGACTGTGTGTGCTACGGGGTATAAAACAAACCAACTCTCTTTCGAAGCTATGGTTAACTGGCACTGCTAAAGCAGCACCAAAGTAGCTTGAGAGAAGGCTAGATGTGTTGCCATGGCAGATGAGGGCCTAACAAAGGTATATGTAGTACAGAAAAAATAAAAATCCTTGTAAAAAAACAAAACAACTGAAGGCCCAAAATAGGCATCAATCTTAAATTATTTGCCACTAGTACTGTATATGCCTTTATTATTTTTTAAAAAATTTTGGCAGCCACATATTAACATTGTAATCCTACTTAAAAATAATAGCATAATTTGCTCCCAAACTGCTTTTCTTGCAAAAGTCAGATCCGGACTTCTTCATTGTGAAATTTCGGCATGCTGAACAGGATCTTACAACACTCCACAGTAAGATCTTTTATTATGAGATCTCACTGTTCAGACTAAACAAGCATTTTCTGCAATTTAAAACCATTGTTAGAAAATTGCAACTCCAAAAAATAAGTTCTCTATTCATGGGAATAGAGGATAATTTGCTATAACTGAGAGTCCGACCACTGGGAACCTCGGCGATCCCATGATCAGGGGTCTGCAGCCCCATCCTGAATGGAGCAGAGGTGTTCATGCAAGGCCTCCACTCAATTTATTGTCTTTGGGACTGCCAAGTACAGCTCTTTGCTAGTCCCATAGACAATAAATGGAGGCAGCGCATGAACAGGAGGGACTGTAGATCCCCTATCTCGGGATCACTGGGAGTCTGACTTCTAGAATCCCTATTGATTGGGAATAACTTGCTTTTTAGGAATATCTCTTTAACGTGTTTTAAAATGCAAACAGTGCTTGTTTATCCCATTAAGGCCACGGCCCCACTATCAGTATATGGTCAGTATTCGATCAGTATTTTTTCTCAGGCGTGGGAGCTAAAACCAGGAGTGGGTGATAAATGCAGAATTGGCGCACTTGTTTCTATTATACCTTTTCTCTGATTGTTCCTGCCACGCCAGGTGTGGGGAAGACCTAGTGCAACTGCACTAAGTCAATATATGGACGATAGTTGAGACAGGGTGATGCCAGACCAGACTAGGAGGTCTCCACTTCTCCCCTTTCCCTAGTGTCTGGGCTCCATTTCCCTTTTCCCTTTTGTGGCTTACCCTCCTTGTGGAGTGTGTCAATGACTGCCTTCTGGACATCTGTCAAGTCAGCAGTCTTCCTCATGATTGTGGAGCCTACTGAAACAGACTAAGCGACTTTTTAAAATGCTTAGGAAGCCTTTGCAGGTGATTTTTGTTAATTATTCTAATTTACTGAGATAATGACTTTTGTGTTTTCATTGGCTGTAAGCCATAATCATCAACATTAACAGAAATAAACACTTGAAATAAATCACTCTGTTTGTAATGACTCTATATAATATATGAGTTTCACTTTTTATATTGAAGAACTGAAATAAATTAACTTTTTGATGGTATTCTAATTTAGTGAGAAGCACTTGTACAACATTATTTTTACATACTAATCAAAGTAAACCAAAAAATCCTTGCTGTTCATGAGAGGTATTACCTAAGCTAAAACTGTTATTATGTTCACAATCATTAGAAAATAGTTCACTGTTCAGTATAGTTGCCAAAGGAAAGGGCGTTGGTTTATAACACACAATGGAGTCTTTACAACTTGGCATTAAAATGAGGATGCAGCAGAAAATTGGCACTGCTATCTTATTTTCCCATATTACACAACTCTCGTTGAGCTGTCACAAATAAACAACACCTAAAATTTGATAACTTACTGTTAACTATAACATTCAGAAAGACTACAGCTTTATTCAATAATTCCAAAGAGATACACTTTGATTTAATAAAATTCATTTTGATTCACATTTTTAGTGTATGGTAACACATTCTGCTCTTTGACACATTGCTGATTGCAAATTTAAAGGGATTGTGTTGTGACACAATCATTCACATGCCATAAATTCTAAATGTTACTTCATTCTTTGTATTAGCAATGATTCTAATATCTTAAATATAATTTTTAGGAAATAATTACCATTTTAACTTTCTCCCCTATGTGTGCATGTCACTGCCTTCTAAAATTCTTATTCTTTTATTACTGTAAAGCCGGGTTAGAAAAGATCTGGGGCATAAGAACAAAGACATGTTTTGATGCTGCCCCGCTCACAAAAAATGAAACATCACAGATAATAAAGCATTAACTCTATACGTTCAGATATTATAATAGATGTTACCAGGGCTGGCATAATAATAGCAGTTCTGCATTATTTGGCTTTTGCATTGCTTTCAACGGTGAAAAATACATTCACCGGTAAATGTCATTTTAACATTTTACTACCTTATCTGCCCATGTCGTGTGTGAGACATGATCAGACACATCCATACAGTGCTGAAAAGACATGAGAACAGCATGGGGAAGACCCTTGGAAGCATCACTGACTCCCAGGTCACTGCCTAAAACTGTGGTCATCAGACATGATCCTATATTACTGCAGTAATAATACCGACATTTTGTGCAACGTGATAAATATTAAAGTTCATTTAAAATGGGCAAGATGTGTGGCAAGGGACGGAGAAGTGGACGTAATGGTCATGGTGATAGTGCTTGCTGAGGCTGAGGCCGTGGGCAAGATGAAACTGTGCCTGCTGAGGGAGCAGAACAAACACTCACATCACGTCGAACTACCTTCCTGTCCCAATTTCTAGGGGGCCGCGGAATAGCACTATTGAAGCCAAAGCAGTGTAAAAAGGTTGTTGGTTGGATAGCAGATAATGCTTCCAGTCAGTTTGCCACCACCATCACCCTGTCTTCCACATGGTCCAGTTTCAGTAGCAGTGTGTCTGGACCACATTATTATTATAAGTTTAGTGCCATTTATTCCATGTTGCATTACATTTTAAAAATGAGTGATCACAAAAACAATTACAATAATCTTGAACAAAAATGTGACAGCGACTAGTACAGGAGAGGAGAGGACCCTGCCTGCGAGGGCTCACAGTGTACAAGGGCTGAGTGAGGATACAGTAGGTGAGGATAGAGTTGGTTGTGCAGCGGTATGGTGTAGCGAGGGTTACTGCAGGTTGTACGCTTGTCAGAAGAGGTGGGCCTTCAGCTGCCTTTTGAAGGTTTCAATAGTAGGCGAGGGTCTGATATGTTGGGGTACAGAGTTCCAGAGTAGGGGGGATGCATGGGAGAAATCATGTATGCGATTGTGGGAAGAGGAGATAAGAGATCTTGTGAGGATCGGAGGTTGCGTGCAGGTAGGTACCGGGAGACTAAGTCACAGATGTATGGAGGAGACAGGTTGTGGATAGCTTTGCATGCCAAGGTTAGGGTTTTGAACTGAAGTCTCTGGGCAATGGGGAGCCAGTGAAGGGATTGACAGAGAGGAGAGGCCAGGGAATAGTGAGGGGACAGGTGGATTACTCAGGCAACAGTTTGGGATAGATTGGAGGGGTGCGAGAGTGTTAGAAGGGAGGCCACAGAGCAAGAGATTACAGTAGTCGAGGCGGGATATGATGAGGGCGTGCACTAGTGTTTTTGTAGGTTTGTGGTTGAGGAATGTGCTGATCTGGGAGATTTTTTTACTTGGAGTTGGCATATTCCTTACCCTGATCCTCCTTCCTCCCACCATTCCTAGTGCCTTGAGACAACTGATCCCACATTTGGACACTACGAAGAGCTGTTTTGTTCATCTTTCCATTCATAGATTCTGGCCTCTTACTTGGTCCGCTCGGAAGTGTAAAGCGCTTGGATATGTGGTTTGAAGGCAAGATTAGAGTCCAGGGTTACCCCAAGAGCTGTTCACTATTCCATTTATAGATTTGGGCTTCTCGCCTGGCCTGCTTCAAGCAGGGCAACAGAAGTTTGCATGTAGCGATGCTTAAATATTTCAGCAGCCATGGTCACTTGAAGGTGACGGCGGGACAGTGCAATTACTGTCGCAAGAGGTGGATGATGATGAGACAAAATGGACAGAAATTCAGGAGGAGGACCAGGGTGCGGAAGTGTAATACAAGTTGGTGGACGATGAAGTCGATGGGCCGAACGCCAGGGTCCAGAACCAGTGTCTGCGGGTGACACCACTGCCTCTTCTCCTGATGTACATGCATGCCAAGAATCTGTCCATGATGTAGGCGAAAATGCCTCCCACCCTGCACCTGTTGATGCACTCTTGCAACCATCACCATCAGCAACCACGTCCTTGTCCCAGCGCAGCATTCAGTTGTCCCTACCCCAGTCCTTTGAATGCAAGCACAAATACGCAGCCAACCACCCACAGACCACAGTACTAAACTGCCACATTTCTCGACTGCTTGCACTAGAAATTTTGCCTTTTAGGCTCGTGGAGGCGGAAGCTTTCCTCAGCCTCATGGCGGCTGGCCCTCGGTTCCCAGCCACCACTATTTCTCCCCGTGTCGTCCCCGCCTTATACAAGCACTGGTCCCAGAACATTACCCGTACCCTCACCAGCGCAGTTAGTGGGAAGGACCGCCTAACCACAGACACGTGGACAAGTGAATGTGGCCAGGGACGGTACATCTCACTGACGCATCACTGGGTTAATATTGTGGAAGCCGGGACGGACCCAGTGGGACCCTGGGACGGAATATGTCTTCCCGATGCATAGGATTGCGGGCCCTGGGTCAATCAAGCTTCAAGGCAACAATGTTCACAAGGTAGACAGCACCAGTAGTCGGTCTCCTAGTCAACGAGCAAATTATTCATGATGATAGAGGCCACCATCTCCTTAGCTTGCTGCTGGTACTTTTCTGTGGGAATCAGCTTGGCTCCAACCAGCCTGGAATATTTCCAGTGAATTATGGCAAGATACTGAGTGGCAGTAGGTGCAACTTTCTTCAGCATGTTAGACCAGAGATTACAAAATGGGAATATATCGGGAGAGATTAGTTCAGAGATGTATGGAGGAGAAAGGTTATGGATGGCTTTGTAGGTCAGAGTTAGTAGTTTGAACTGGATACGCTGGGCAATTGGGAGCCAGTGAAGGGATCTTATAGATTGCTGGAGCCAGTCCAAAAAGCAGCCATAGAGTGTCTGGGAACCTTCCCACAGACTTTTCTTAGCCAGTGCTTCTTTTCGGCAGGGTTGGACGGGCCCACCTGAGAACCGGAGAATCCTCTGGTGGACCCTGGCTTCTCCTTCAGGAGTGTTCATAGCGCAAACCTTGCAGCTGCTATGGAGCTCATGAGTGGGAGAGAAAAGTGGTCCCTCAGAATCAAATCTTCTGGTGGGCCCAATGTTCTTCAGTATGCCACTGATTCTCGGTGACAGTTGTATTTCACCACAACCATATTCTTTAGCTTAGTGAAAGGACTGGCATAGAGGGAAACCATATCTACTCCGGCTGTCATTTCTCCACCACCAGGTTCTGGACATTGTCACACACGACCATGCCTGGCTGTATGTTCAGCGGTGAGAGCCACAGATCTGCCTGCTGTGTTACAGCTTTCAACAACTCTGCAGCGGTGTGTGGTTTGTCACCTAAGCATAAGCATATTATCTTCAGCACAACCTGTTGCCCCTTGGCCGAGACAGTGCTTCCAGCTTGTGACTGATGTGATCATTTCAGAGATGGAGTCTGAAGAGGAGAAGGAGGAGGAGGTGCAGGATCTGTACAATGTGATTACATTGAGGTTACATTGGCAAGTCTGGTTTTTATACTAAAGATCCTGCTGTGTTTTAATATATTTTTTTAGTTTTTTACGTCTCTTCAAATGTGTATTGGACTGCGTCCTAATTTTTGGAAGCCCTTGAAATTGCTACATATGCAATAACAGTATAGGAGACCCACTCCTTAATAATGGGAAGAACAATTCAAATAGATTCTATATTCTAGAATATTAACTGTATTATCTGAAATTCATTTACAGGTGAGGTATCGGAGTATTGCACTGATCCAACCAGGTTTTATTGCCTTATACTGCGTGTTGCCCAAAAAATGTTAAATCTATTGTATTCCCTATCGATAACGCTGTTAGATGCATTTACAATAGGGACAGGTGCTAGGTGGTATTATCAGCTCCAGATTAGTGTTCATTCTGGTCACATAAATGTCTTCCACAGTCCATAACTTTTTTTTTGTTATTTCTTTGGTTTATATACAAGTTATTACCCTGGAAAGAATGTTTCCATTTTAGCTTGTTTTTTGTATTTTTTTTATTGTCAGTTCGTAACAGTGGCGTGATACTCACAACATTGTTCACAGATATGCTATTTGTCAGCAACCAACTGTGAATAGGTTTGAACACACAACTGCGATACTTTAAATGTAGTGTAATATTTCACATGCTCACAAAAATTGCTGGATTATTAAGGCAGTCATATGGGATCACATCTGATGGCCACGGTTTCAGGCAGTCGCCTAATAGTATGGTATTTGTCAGCGACTAAGTGTCAATTGGTTCAACAAAACACAGCTGGCTGACTTTAAATTCAGTGTAATATTTGGAGCAGGCTTCCCACCGCGACCAATCAGCGATATTGGCGCCAAATTTAAACACTGCTTTGCTGATTGGTCGCGGTCGCCGGCCGCGATCAATCAGCGATTTTGGCGCCAAATTTAAACACGCTCTCCGGTCCTCACTAACACGGTTCGCTGATTGGTCACGGCCACCGGCCGCGACCAATCTGCGATATTGCCGCCAATTTTAAACACCGCTTTGCTGATTGGCTGCGGTCGCCGGCCACGACCAATCAGCGATTTTGGCCCCAAATTTAAACAACTCTCTGCTAATTGCGCCCCGTCGGCCGCATGCATATTCTAGAATACCCGATGCGTTAGAATCGGGCCACCATCTAGTATATCATAAATGCGGAACACTTGTGTATAATAACATCATATAGGGCCAGCCAACTCATACCACTGTACAACATGCAGCTTTTGCATCCCCATAAGAGCAGGACATGACAACTATACTTTCCACATAGTGTCTTACTGGTCTCAAAAATCAATGACTCTTGTTCATGAGGTATTCAAACATAACCATTCTCCAAAACTGACCCTATATATAGTGATTCTAAAAAGGATCACCCTAAGCCGGAATATTTGTATGGATCAATAGCCAACATATTAGGCTGAAATACTTATAGAGCAATAATCCAATTTTCTGAATATATTTATTTTAGACCTGATAGCATATCATACTATTGTATAGATGCACATGTGGCGCCCCTGAGGGTTCGGTCGCCACAGAGGTACTGCACCTCACCCAGAGGTGTGGTGTCTCCCTTTCTCTCAGGTAAGGAGGGAGTGCTGCATGGAACCCCAACACCTACATCCAACACTACACTACCCCAGGCCAGCAGGAGGGGCAAGACGCAATGTAGTTTTCTGCTGAGCCCTGACCCTGGCTGGGGTGGGGGGAACCCAAAGGTAGGGGGAACCAGTAGTGGGTGTGGGTGGAGGAAGTAGTTCATGGGAGCACTCATACAGTAGATATATAAAAAGGTAGACATCTTAAAGTAGTTGGTGAATTGAGTAGGGACAGTTCAGAGGAACAGTCTTGGAGCAGAGTCTCTGTAGGAGCTCTGCTCCACTACAAGGGCCCAGGACTGAGGCCCAGGAGGGGAGCAGGGAGTAGGCTCCGTTCTGCAGAAGGGATCCTAGGGGAGTACGGCGAGTGCAGGCGGCACCCGTACACCCCGAACCTGCCAAGTGTCAGGAGGATCTAGGCCGCAAGAAGGGGACCGGCCCCTGGCCCAGTCTTGCAGCTTCAGGCCTCGGCTGGAAAAACGGGAGGCTTCTGGCTTCTATAGCCACCAGCCAAACCCTCACTTCAATCCAAAAGTAAGGTCAAGCAGGTCTGTGCAACTCCGACGGACAGGGGGACCTTGCAGCACCCGAACAGGATTCACAGTGGAAAGCGCAGGGCAGGAGGGAGTAAAGACCCAGTGTGAAGGCTGTCTAGAAAGGTACATAGGAAAGTGGGGTTCTGCCAGGTACACCCGAGCTACCTGAGGAACGACTGAACCCCTGCCCGGTGAACGCAGTGCGATGCGAGAGGCTTGCACCAGTACTGTGCACCTGTGGACTGTCTAAGAACTGTGAGTAAATCTTGGATGACTGCACTGAGCTGCCTCCGCTCCTTTATTTCGCCGGTGCCATTTCCCTCCCTGCACTACAACGCCCAGCGCACCTCCATTCCTCTCTACACTGCCCTGAGGCCTGCTCCACCTGTGGGGAGCCGTTCCATCACAAGCTGCCCTACCAGCTGCCTCAGAGGACTGTTGCAGCGCTGGTGATCCTCACCAGACACCACAGATGGCGTCACGAATAATTCCAAAAACACCAAATAATAGAAGTTCCCCCATTTCACTGACCGCCCTGGGTTACGGACCGGGCCAGCCACTGTGATATCCCCCGGCAACCAGAGGCCCGGCTGCCGAGTACCCCACGACCTCGGGGGCGCGTCACATATACTCTGTTTATAAGAGTGTAAAACATGTATAAAAATAGAAGGGTGAAGAACTAAATGTAGATAAGTACATATATGAAAGACAAAAGTTCAGCACTAATTCCATATGTCAGGCACCATAACAGTGAGGGACAAGGGAATGAGGATACAAGACAAATAGGGCAGGGGTAACCGCTGCCATGCATGACCACAAGTAAGATTGATACCAACTGAAATCCTAAAATCCTGAAAGGATCCTGAAAAAAATCCTAAAGAGAGATCTTAACGGAGATGACCGCCAGAGATACAAAACCTGGCAAAAAGCAGGCATACAAAAGCAGATACAAAAACTGGCTCCAGGTTGCTCTACAAGTATGTCAGCCTAATATCTTGGCTATTGGTTCATATAAATATTCCTGCTTAGGGTGATCATATTTTAGAATCACTATATATAGGGCCAATATTGGAGAATGGTTATGGTTGAATACTTCATGAACAAGAGTCATTGACTTTTGAGACCAGTAAGATACTATGTGAAAAGTCTAGCTGTCATGTCCTGCTGTTATGGGGATGCGACAGCTGCATGTTATACACTGTTATGAATTGGATGGTACTATATGATGATACTATACATACTGGTGCTTATCACAAAATTAGAATATCATCAAAAAGTTAATTTATTTCAGTTCTTCAATAGAAAAAGTGAAAGTCATATATTATATAGAGTCATTACAAACAGAGCGATCTATTTCAAGTGTTTATTTCTGTTAAGGTTGATGATTATGGCTTGCAGCCAATGAAAACACAAAAGTCATTATCTCAATAAATTAGAATACTTTATAACAGCAGCTTGAAAAATGTTTTTAAGGCTATGTGCCCACAATGCAGAAATGCTCAGGATTTTTTCCTGGGCGTTTCTGCATCTCCCTGGCAGAAAAAAACGCATGCGGATTGTACATGCGTTTTCCTGCCAGGGACATGCGGAAATGAAGCGTTCTTCACTTGCATTTCCGCATGCGGATTTTAGCATCACTTGGAAAGTGCTTGACAACTTGGTCACACTATATAAATCCATGCAAACAGCATGGATTTATATAGTGTGACCCGAGAGAATGTCAAAAAATAAAAAAATAAATGTATACTTACCCTCCGATGGCCCCCGGTGTCTTGCTTCACTCCGTTCTCCCTTGCCGGCAGTGGTAACTGAAGGACCTGCCGACGTCAGCGTCGCGTGACCCGTCACATGACTCTGACTTCAGCGCAGGTCCTTCATTCCATCGCGAAGTGCCGGGAAGCAAGGAGGAGCGCAGCGCGGGCTGCCAGAAGGTAAATATATATTTATTTTTTATTTTATTCTTTTTTTACAGCTTTTTTAATGGTACCTGGGTGTGGATGAGACTCTCCTCTCCTCTACACCCGGGTACCATCCGCACATTAGAACGCGCCAATTACGCAAGTACAGATGCAGTCTTGCGAATTGACGCGTTCTAATGCAAGTCAATGGCGGCGAAAACGCAGCACTTCTGCAAAATAATTGGTAGTGCTGCGTTTTTTCCCGCAATGATATTCCACAGCGGAAATTTCCGCAGCATGTGCACAGCACATGCGGATTATCTTTGGGGGACATGGCAGGCCTTCTACCATGCGTTTTTTAAGCGTTTCTGCAGCGTTTTTGCCGCTGCGGAAACTCTTAAAAAACGCATCGTGTGCACACAGCCTTAAATCCAAAATGTTGGCCTACTGAAATGTACGTTCAGTAAAAGCACTCAATACTTGGTCGGGGCTCCTTTTGCATCAATTACTGCATCAATGCGGCGTGGTATGGAGGCGATCAGCCTGTGGCACTACTGAGGTGTTATGGAAGCCCAGGTTCCTTTGATAGCAATCTTCAGCTCATCTGCATTGTTTGGTCTGGTGTCTCTCATCTTCCTCTTCACAATTCCCCATAGATTCTCTATGTTGTTAAGGTCAGGCGAGTTTGCTGGCCAATCAAGCACAATGATACTGTTGTTTTTAAACCAGGTATTGGTACTTTTGGCAGTGTGGACAGGTGCTAAGTCCTGCTGGATAATGAAGAAAGCTTGTTGGCTGAGGGAAGCATGAAGTGCTCTAAAATTTCCTGGTAGACGGATGCGCTGACTTTGATCTTGATAAATCACAGTGGACCTACACCAGCAGATGACATGGCTCCCCAAACCATTACTGATTGTGGAAACTTCACACTAGACCTCAAGCAACTTGGATTGTGTGCCTCTCCACTCTCTCTGTTTGTAATGACTCTATATAATATATGAGTTTCACTTTTTGAATTGAAGAACTGAAATAAATTAACTTTTTGATGATATTCTAATTTTGTGAGAAGCACCTGTAAGTGTTTTTCACTAATGATACAGTGCTGGCCAAAAGTATTGGCACCCCTGCAATTCTGTCAGATAATACTCAGTTTCTTCCTGAAAATGATTGCAATAAAAAATTCTTTGGTATTATTCTCTTCATTTAATTTGTCTTCAATGAAAAAAACACAAAAAGTATTGTCCTAAAGCCAAATTGGATATAATTCCACACCAAACCTAAAAAAGGGGGTGGACAAAAGTATTGGCACCCTTTTAAAAATCATGTGATGCTTCTCTAATTCGTGTAATTAACAGCACCTGTAACTTACCTGTGGCATATAACAGGTTTAGCAATAACTAAATCACACTTGCAGCCAGTTAACATGGATTAAAGTTGACTCAACCTCTGTCCTGTGTCCTTGTGTGTACCACATTGAGCATGGAGAAAAGAAAGAAGACCAAAGAACTGTCTGAGGACTTGAGAAACCAAATTGTGAGGAAGCATGAGCAATCTCAAGGCTACAAGTCCATCTCCAAAGACCTGAATGTTCCTGTGTCTTCCGTTTACAGTGTCATCAAGAAGTTTAAAGCCCATGGCACTGTGGCTAACCTCCCTAGATGTGGACGGAAAAGAAAAATTGCCGAGAGATTTCAACGCAAGATTGTGCGGATGGTGGATAAAGAACCTCGACTAACATCCAAACAAGTTCAAGCTGCCCTGCAGTCCGAGGGTACAACAGTGTCAACCCGTACTATCTGTTGGCTTCTGAATGATAAGGGACTGTATGGTAGGATACCCAGGAAGACCCCACTTCTTACCCCGAGGCATAAAAAAGCCAGGCTGTAGTTTGCCAAAACTTACCTGAGAAAGCCTAAAACATTTTGGAAGAATGTTCTCTGGTCAGATGAGACAAAAGTAGAGCTTTTTGGGAAAAAGCATCAACATAGAGTGTACAGGAAAAAAATAGAGGCATTCAAAGAAAAGAACACGGTCCCTACATTCAAACATGGCGGAGGTTCCCTGATGTTTTGGGGTTGCTTTGCTGCCTCTGGCACTGGACTGCTTGACCGTGTGCATGGCATTATGAAGTCTGAAGACTACCAACAAATTTTGCAGCACAATGTAGGTCCCAGTGTGAGAAAGCTGGGTCTCCTACAGAGGTCATGGGTCTTCCAGCATGACAATGACCCAAAACACACTTCCAAAAGCACTAGAAAATGGTTTTAGAGAAAGCACTGGAGACTTCTAAGGTGGCCAGCAATGAGTCCAGACCTGAATCCCATAGTACACCTGTGGAGAGATCTCAAAATGGCAGTTTGGAGAAGGCACCCTTCAAATATCAGGGACCTGGAGCAGTTTGCCAAAGAAGAATGGTCTACAATTCCAGCAGAGCATTGTAAGAAACTCATTGATGGTTACCGGAAGCGGTTGTTCGCAGTTATTTTGGCTAAAGGTTGTGCAACCAAGTATTAGGCTGAGGGTGCCAATACTTTTGTCCAGCCCTTTTTTGGAGTTTTGTCTGAAATGATCAATGATTTGATTTTTGCTTCATTCTCTTTTGTGTTTTTTCCTTGCAAGCAAATTAAATGAAGAGAATAATACCAAAGAATTTGTGATTGCAATCATTTTCAGGAAGAAACTGAGTATTATCTGACAGAATTGCAGGGGTGCCAATACTTTTGGCCAGCACTGTATATAAGAATTGTATACTGTCAAGATAATGGTGTGGTGTATGTCTTCATGAGAGACTTTGCGCTGGAGTATAAGACAGTATAGGATATTGGGGTTGTTGTCATTTTTTCAATTGTTTTATTTACCAGGTTGGTTCATTTATCCATCAAGGCGACAACTGATTACTGTTGCTAGCTATGAGATAATTATGCAGGTTTTTTTTTTGTTTTTTTTTACTTTGGTCCCTGTACACATAACTCGTCGGTGACCTGTCTTTCTTTTTGAGTATAGCTCTAACAAGCTGTGCTGTTAACTGGGAGAAAAAATACTTATCTTTTTAATATTACAAACTATCAGGTCAAATGGGGGTTAGAACTCGAATCATACTGGGTTTCACACTGTATGAAGTATGTGTATAGTCTTCTCACCAAAACTAGCACTAGGCTGGCGAAAACTGCTCTAATGCTAGCAGACACCAGGTTGGTTCATTTATCCATCAAGGCAACAACTGATAACAGTTGGTACAGTATGTATGAGAAAACTATGCAATCGCTGTTTTTTTCCTTCTCTGGTCCTTGTACACACAACTCGTTGGTGATCTGTTTTTCTTTTGTGTATAGCTCAAACGAGTTGTGCCGCTAAATGGGAGAAAAAACACTTACCTTTTTTAATATTACAAACTATCAGATTGAATCAGGGTTTGAACTTGAATCATACTGTGTCTCAAAGTGTATGAACTATGTGTATATGACTCACCCCCTGGGCCAGTGCTGTAGTGCGGCGCGCGTGCGCGCGGGGAATACCCGGAGCCGGATCCGATGGGGGTAGTAGTCTTCGTGTGGCGGTGACCCGGTCCGTGCCCAGGGTGGTCAAACTAAGTGGCAGTTATTGGTATGATGGTATTAATGTCCGACTACGCCACCCGTTGAATGCGGCTATGAAGCCGCCGCTGCAGGGCAGTCCGCTGAGGCCGGTGGTACGGATGTGCAGCGTGGATGGTATAACCCCCAACGGGAGGGGTATGGCCTCAGGGCAGAGGATGAGGTTGATGTTGGGAGTGATGGTGTGGATGTCCCAGCACTAATGGTGCGACAAGGAAGCACGGAGACGCGAGGGTACAGTTCAGGGTCTTTACTGATGGTACAAGGCAAATTCCCCCGGGAGTACTGGCTAGTAGTTGGGGCCTGGTTAGTCTGTGAGTAAGCCGGAGTTCCCCTGGCCAGGTGGAGTTGTAGGCCTTCCCGTTAGTCTGTACCCTTCCTGGCTACCCTGCTTTCGGCGGTTACAAGTAGCCCACGTCCCTGGGTATACCGTGTGGTGCTCACCCGTATGGCTGGTGACCTGGGGCCTCCTGTTAGCCTCCGCTCCGGAATGGCGGTGCTGGTCCCTTCGTTGTGACTGAGCCTCCGGGCTTTTATGGCCAGAGGACCTGGAATCCCCTGCCGGATGGATTCTGCTCCTGGGTATATCTTAGTCCCCACAGCCTCGGACTCCTGTGTCCGGTTTTAGTTCCTTCTCCATGGGCGAGCTCTGCACAGCTCCAGCCCCTGGCGCTTCTCCTTGGCTCCCACAGAGCTCCTGATGTCTATCTGTCCCTGTTTCTGCGTGTCCAGACCAGACTCCGTCTCTGTCTGGAACTCCTCTCTCTAACTGTCACGCTGTCTCTGTATACTGGAGGTAGGGGGCCTAAGCTGACCCTAAGCTGGGGCCCTGACTAATCCCTCAACCTGAAGGTACTGTTAAAGGTACAGAGGTCCAGGCCGCCAGCGTAACCCCTACCTCCTGAGGATCCCTGCACCTAAGTAATCTAGTCCTGAGAAGGACCCCGATCACAACAAAAGGGGACAAGTAATAATATGCCCACACACAGTACTTAGACGAACGAGACAGTACAAGGGAAAAACCAAAACCACCTTGCATACAAAAACTACACAACTACAACAGAGGGAACACCAACGGGAAAGGAGATAAATGATAAAGCGAGGAAGGGAAAAAACTCTCCGAATACACTTATCTCTGAAACTCCAAATACCACGATCCGCTCTGTTAGTCTGCATGAAATGCTTTCACCGACACTTCCCTAACAGACCAGCAGGCATTTGAAGGAGTCTCACTACAGCAGCATTGATTGCAACTGGGCGAGGCTGGACCTTGTCTAGCACAGAGAGAGAGAGAATTAACTCCCTCACTGCCGAAAAACACAAAGCACCAAAAAGTCAGCTGCGAGAAGTCAGGCTGTGTAATCGTGATGATCTTCGTGGCGACACACCCGTGACAGTACCCCCCCTTCTACGAGGGGCCTCCGGACCCTCAGGGCCAGGTTTATCCGGGTGAGTCGTGTGGAAGGCCCGAACTAATCGGTCTGCGTTAATATCCGACGCAGGAACCCACATCCTCTCCTCAGGACCATACCCTTTCCAATGAACCAGGTACTGAAGGGACCGGCGATTAAAGCGTGAATCGATGACCCTCGATACCTGGAACTCCAAGTTACCATTGACCACCACTGGAGGGGGAGGTAAAGGTGACGGTACCACCGGCGCCACATACCTCTTAAGCAACGATCTGTGGAACACGTTGTGAATTTTAAACGTAGGGGGGAGGTCAAGACGGAATGCCACCGGATTAATTATAGAACTGATTCTGTACGGCCCGATGAACCTGGGACCCAGTTTCCAGGAGGGAACCTTAAGTTTTATATTCCTGGTAGACAACCATACCCGATCGTTCACACTTAGGTCCGGACCAGACACTCTCCTCCTATCAGCCATACGTTTGTATCGGTTCCCCATAGTATTCAGATTCTTCAGCACCCCTCTATATACTGAAGCGAGTGATGAGGAAAATCGTTCCTCCTCAGGAACCCCCGAAGAGCCCCCCCTACTGAAAGTACAAAACTGGGGGTGAAAACCATATGCCCCAAAAAACGGGGACTTACCAGTGGACTCGCTCCGCCTATTATTAAGAGCAAACTCTGCCAGAGGTAAGAAAGAAGCCCAGTCCTCCTGGTTCTCTGACACAAAACACCGGAAGATATGTCTCCAAGCTCTGGTTCATTCGTTCCGTCTGACCATTGGTCTGAGGATGAAAAGCCGATGAGAACGACAAATGCATCCCCCGCCGTGCACAAAACGCCTTCCAGAACTTGGACACAAACTGAGACCCCCGATCAGACACCACCTCGGAGGGTACCCCGTGAAGCCTCACAATCTCCCCAATGAACACCTGCGCAAGAGTTTTATCATTAGGGAGAGCAGGAAGAGCGATAAAATGTGCCATCTTGCTGAACCTGTCCACTACAACGAGTATGACCGTTTTACCCGAAGACGGAGGGAGGTCCGTAATAAAGTCCATAGACAGATGAGTCCAAGGACGCTCCGGGATCTTCAAAGGTAAGAGGGCCCCAGACGGACGGGTATGTGAGGTCTTAGAGCGCGCACAAACCCCACAGGACGCGACAAAAGTTACCACCTCCTTATGTAAGTTAGGCCACCAAAACCGACGCGAGAGGAGATCCACAGTTGCTTTACTCCCCGGGTGTCCTGCAAAAACTGAGTTATGGTGTGCCTCGATCACCTTTTGTCGCAACTGATCTGGAACAAACAGTCTCCCCGGAGGTCCAACAGGGGCGTCCCCCTGAGCCTCCAATACCTCCTCCTCCAGCTCAGAGCATACTGCCGAAACCACCACCCCCTCCTGAAGGATAGGAATCGGGTCGTCCGTATTCCCGGCCCCAGGGAAACTACGAGATAAGGCATCCGCCTTTACATTTTTTGACCCAGGACGATATGTAACGACAAAATTAAACCTGGTAAAAAACAATGACCACCTAGCTTGTCTGGGATTCAGACGTTTCGTGGACTCCAGATATAGCAGGTTCTTGTGATCGGTGATAACGGTGACCGGATGGACTGCCCCCTCCAAAAAATGGCGCCACTCCTCAAAAGCTAACTTAATGGCCAAGAGTTCCCTATTGCCGACATCGTAATTCCTCTCAGCGGACGACAATTTTTTAGAGAAAAAGGCGCACGGATGCCACTTACCAGGGGACGAACCTTGTGACAATACTGCTCCCACCCCTACCTCGGAAGCGTCTACCTCTACAATGAATGGCTGTGACGTATCAGGTTGAATGAGTATGGGTGCCGAGGCAAAACATTTTTTCAAGGAGGAGAATGCTTGACAAGCCTTGTCAGACCACCTAGAAAAATCCGTCCCCTTTTTAGTCATGTCTGTGAGAGGCTTAACCTTGGACGAGAAATTACGAATGAACTTCCGGTAATAATTAGCAAACCCCAGGAAACGTTGTAGTGCCTTAAGATTCTCTGGCCGATCCCACTCAAGAACTGCCCGCACTTTCCCAGGGTCCATACGAAAACCGGACGCTGAAACCAGGAAGCCTAAAAACTGGAGTTCCTGTACGGCGAACACACACTTTTCCCATTTGGCATACAGTTTATTATCCCGCAAGATCTGTAACACCTGCCTAACGTGCTCCTGATGAGACACCAGATCCGGCGAGTAAATTAAGATATCATCCAGATATATGACAACAAACTGTCCCACCAGGCGGCGAAAAATGTCATTAACAAAGTGTTGGAACACCGCCGGGGCATTAGTCAGACCGAATGGCATGACAAGGTTCTCATAATGCCCCTCCGGAGTGTTAAACGCCGTCTTCCACTCATCCCCCTCCTTCATCCTAATCAGATTGTACGCCCCCCTGAGATCCAACTTAGAGAACCATTTGGCGCCCACGATCTGATTAAAGAGATCGGGAATAAGTGGGAGCGGATACGGATCTCGGACCGTAATCCGATTAAGTTCACGGAAATCCAGGCAAGGGCGTAGGCCTCCATCTTTCTTCTTAACAAAGAAGAACCCCGCAGCCACCGGTGAAGATGAAGGTCTAATATGCCCCTTAGCCAGACTTTCTGAAATATAATCCTTCATGGCCTGCCTCTCAGGACCAGAAAGGTTATACAGCCTAGCTTTAGGTAACTTGGCCTCAGGGAGCAGTTTTACAGAACAGTCATACTCGCGATGAGGAGGTAGTTCCTGACACCCTTTCTCCGAGAATACATCCTCAAAGTCCGCCAGAAATGGAGGTAAGACCCAAGGAGTAACCGCACCGATGACCGTGTTCATGCAGTTTTTATTACAGAATTTACTCCATTGGCTTATCTCTCTGGTTTGCCAATTAATAACCGGGTTATGCTTAGTTAACCAAGGAAGGCCCAACACTATAGGAGTGGGAAGACCCTCCAACACGTAGCAAGACAACAGTTCTTTATGTATCGCCCCCACTTGAAGTTTTACGTCATGCACAGCTTGCAAAAAACTTCCCTGACCGAGAGGCCTGGCATCGATCGAGAATATGGGGATGGGTTTAGCCAACTCACTCAATCGCATACCTTGAACCCGGGCAAACCGAGCATCAACCAGATTAGCCCCGGCCCCACTATCCAGAAGAACAGATATCCTCTCAGTTCTCGTACCCACCACCACCTCCGCCGGTACGAGAAACTGAGACGAACCTAGGGACGAAATACCTACTCCCAGATTGCCGTCCACCACACAACCTGGGATCAACAGTTTTCTGACGACTCTTCACTCTGCAAGGGACGGGATGGACACCCCCCAATAAAATGTCCCTTTCTCCCGCAGAAGAAACACCTTCCTGTCTTATGGCGCACCACCGGTCCCCTCCCCCGAAATGATGTCCCTCCTAATTGCATAGGCTCCTCTGGACTGACCAGGGGAACCACCATATGAGGGGACCTTGTAGGAGGTGGAGTCATCACAGGGGGTAGAGTTATCCCGCACCTCTCCCGAAGCCGTCTGTCAACGCGAATAGCAAGGGCCATAGCGGCTTCCAGTGACGCGGGAGAGTCATACTGTGCCAACACATCCTGTAATTTGTCGGATAAACCTTGACAAAACTGGCTCCTAAGAGCCGGGTCATTCCACTGGGTGTCCGTGGCCCACCTACGGAACTCCGAACAGAATTCCTCCGCCGGACGATCTCCCTGCTGAATCCTACGTAACTCAGCAAGGGAGATCCGATCTGGGTCATCATATACGAGTCCCAGAGCAGCGAAAAACCTATCCACTGACTGGAGAGCCGGGGGAAGAGAGAACGCCCAAGATTGTGGGTCCCCTTGTAGGAGCGAGATGACAATTCCCACCCTTTGTTCTTCACTCCCCGATGACCGAGGCCGCAGCCGAAAGTACAACTTGCATGCCTCCCGGAAAACAAAAAACTTGTCCCGCCCCCCAGTGAACCTGTCAGGGAGAGCTTCCCTAACAGACCAGCAGGCATTTGAAGGAGTCTCACTACAGCAGCATTGATTGCAGCTGGGCGAGGCTGGACCTCGTCTAGCACAGAGAGAGAGGGAATTAACTCCCTCACTGCCGAAAAACACAAAGCACCAAAAAGTCAGCTGCGAGAAGTCAGGCTGTGTAATCGTGACGATCTTCGTGGCGACACACCCGTGACACTAACCCTGCCTCAGCCCCAGTTTATATAGGGGAAGTTCTTCCCCTCCCAGGACTGGGCAGGAGGTGTGGCATGCTTAGGATTCCTGCCCAGGAGACCTCCCACCTGCTCACAGACGTAATACTGCTATTACTGTGGAAACCAGACCCCTGGGGTCCCACATTCCCCCCTAGTGAAATTTAGTACTCCCGGACTAAACATATTTTTGAAAACATAACAGGGTATAAACAATAACAATTAAATACATGAGATGGTCACGGCGTGTCCGTAACCGGGAAGCAATAAGGGTGTCCATTTCACCAAAGAACAGGGAGCCGTAACCAGGTAGGGGTCTGTCCTGCCCCGAGTCTTTAACAGTCTGTAGTCCATTCCTGGGTTACGCTCCAAACATATTTACAACAGAGTTCCGGTTACTCACTGTCCATAACCTGTCAGTCCATATAAAGAAACCTGTAACTGAAAAACATAATTAGCAACGGCTACAACAAAACAGGTAAACATAAAATAGTTAAAGCAACTAGCCAACTTAGATTCTCCAACGTACGGGCATCTGGCCTCTGGTAACCCTAGTGGACCTACGAAGCTCACTAACTGGTCCTGCACTACAGGGTGTAGGAGGTGTTATGGGCAAGCTGGGCAGCTTTCTGCGCACTCTTTGGCTCACTAGGGGCACGGCAGGCTCACTACTAGCAGAGGGTTGATCCTCCTGTACTGCTGGTGTGGACTCTTCTGCCTCTTGGGCCGGCTGCTCTTCCAGCTCTTCCGGTTCCTCTGTAGGCACTTGCGGGGCTGGTTGGAGAAAGGTGAGGACGGGTACCACGACAGCACCGTTTACTTGTGTCCAAGACCGGGGGAAGTCTCCGAGTACGGTACTGATCATTTCTTCCCTTTCCTCTGCGGGTTGAGGGTTTTCTTGATCTTCTTCTTCAGGGTTTTGCAGCTGCTCGGGACACTTCTTCAGGTGGTCTCTGGAGACAACGGCTGTGGTTTCTCCCCCATCCTTACTGATCACGCAAATCTTTGGGTTCTCATGGCTTGATGGCAGTACGGTGTACGGGTCCTTCTCCCACTGGTCGTCCAACTTGTGGAGCCGTCTTTTCCTCTTCAAGACCTGCTCTCCAGGTACCAGGGGAACAGCGGGAGCATACTGATTATAAGCCCTCTCTTGCCTTTCTCTAGCTTGAGACAGACTTCGCTCGACGCTCTCCTGCACTTTCCGATACTGCTGCTGCCGCCCTGTATCCCAGTCTGCCTCTGGCGAGGTGTCCTCGGGCGTCAGGACTCCCATATCCAGGTCGATAGGCAGCTTACCAGGTCTCGCTCTCATTAGGTAAGCCGGGGTAGAACCTACAGGGATGTGGTTGTATAGGTCCACCAGATCAGGCAGCTTCTCAGGCCACATACTGCGTTCTTCCAGGGGCAATGTTTTCAGGAGGTCTATCACCACCTGGTTCATCTTCTCGCAGAGTCCATTAGTTTGTGGGTGATAGGGCGTTGTTCTTATCTTCGTGCAGCCATACAGGTTGCAGAACTCCTGGAAGACTTCCGCTTCGAAGGCTGGCCCTTGGTCTGTCAGCACTTGGTCCGGGTACCCGTGTGGATGGCAGAAGTGCTGCTGGAAGGCTCTAGCTGCTGTTTGAGCCGTTAAGTCCTTGACTGGGACCACCACCAGGAACCGGGAGTAATGATCTACGATTGTGAGGGCGTAGACATACCCAGATCTGCTTGGAGCCAGTTTCACATGGTCCAGGGCTAACAGTTCCAGTGGCTGTCGGGTGATGATGGGCTGCAAGGGAGTCTTCTGGCTGGCACGGTCCTTCCTTCTTAGGTGGCACGGTCCACAGTCTCTGCACCACCTCTCAATGGCTACTCTCATGCCTACCCAGTAGAACCGTTCACGCAACAAGAACTCCAGCTTCTTCCACCCGAAATGTCCTGTTCCGTTGTGGTACGCCTCCAGAATCATAGCCGCGTCTCGTCTGGGGACCACTACCTGCCAGGTCAACTCATGTGTTCGAGAGTTAACCATTCTCCGGCACAACTTCTCCCTGTAGAGGAACAGCCTACTTTTCTCCTTCCACAGTTGCTTAGTCTCCTCTGGGGCGTCTGGGTCCAGACTGGCATCGGCTTGGGTCAGCATTTCCTTCACCAGACGGACTGCGGGATCACTGTCTTGCGTCTCCGCCCAGTTGTAGTGGGGCAAGGGATTGAACGTCACAGAGCGCCTGTCCTTCACACGGTGGGAATACAGGGTAATCCCATGACGGTGGAACGCAGGGAGCTCAACTTCTTCCAGATCTTCTGGATCTTCCCCTACATCCGGTAAGTTCGGCATTCTAGACAGGGCATCCGCGTTGGCATTTGAGCGTCCTGCCCGGTATTTGATGGTGAATTCAAAGTTGGACAGGCGGGCCATCCATCTCTGTTCCAGGGCACCGAGCCTTGCAGTGTCCAGGTGTGTCAACGGGTTGTTATCCGTGTACACGATGAATTTGGAGGAGGCAAGGTAATGCTTAAAACGTTCGGTCACTGCCCACACTACTGCCAGGAACTCCAGCTTAAATGAGCTATAATTCTCAGGGTTCCTCTCCGTGGGCTGTAGCTTTCGGCTGGCGTAAGCGATTACCCGTTCTTTCCCCTGCTGGATCTGGGACAGTACGGCTCCTAGCCCGATGTTGCTTGCGTCCGTGTGGAGAATAAAGGGCTGGCTGTAGTCTGGATATGCCAGGATTTCATCCCCCGTGAGAGCCATCTTCAGCTGGCAGAAGGACTCCTCTTCCAGCCTTTCCCACCTGAAGGGCGGCTTCTGGTTTTTGGCTTTCCGAGATTGACCTATCAGGAGGTCCTGCATAGGGGCTGCCATTTTGGTGAAACCGGGAATGAATCTTCGGTAGTAGCCTACCAACCCGAGGAACTGCCGCACTTCCTTTATGCTGGAGGGTCTTGGCCAGTCCTTAATTACGGTGATCTTATCAGGGTCAGGAGCCACTCCGTCAGCGCTCACCACGTGTCCCAGGTATTGCACCTTTGGTTTCAGGAGGTGACACTTGGAGGGTTTCACCTTTAGGCCGTAGTTTGCCAGAGCTTCGAACACTTCTGCCAGGTGTTTCAGGTGGTCCTCGTAGGTCTTGGAATAGACGATGACATCGTCCAGGTATAACAGGACCGTCTCGAAGTTCCGGTCTCCCAGACAGCATTCCATCAACCGTTGGAAGGTTCCTGGTGCGTTGCAGAGCCCGAACGGCATGCAGTTAAATTCGCTGAGACCCATCGGGGTGGTGAATGCGGTCTTCTCCAGGTCTGCCTCTGCTACAGGAACCTGCCAGTACCCGCTAGTGAGATCCAAAGTAGAGAAGAAGTTAGCAGATTTTAATGCAGCTAAGGACTCTTCTATCCTTGGTAACGGGTACGCATCTTTGTGTGTGATACGGTTGACCTTCCTGTAGTCTACACACATTCTCATAGTGTTGTCCTTCTTTTTCACTAAGACTAGTGGAGCTGCCCAGGGGCTACAGCTGTCCCTGATTACCCCGGCCTCCTTCATGTCTCTAAGCATCCCCTTGGCGTTTTGGTAGTGTGCAGGGGGTACGGGTCGGTATCTCTCCTTTATGGGAGGATGGTCTCCCGTGGGGATGTGGTGTTCTACCCCCTTTACTCGCCCGAAGTCTAACGGGTGTTTACTAAACACTCTCTCGTACTCTTGAACCACCCGATAGACTCCTTGTTTCTGGTGTGAGGGAGTGGAGTCAGTACCCAGATGTAGTTGCTGACACCAGTCCTCCACCGGTTTCTTTGAGCCGTTACCTTCCTCTGGTTGAGATGGAGGCAAGGGTTCCACGGCCTGTACAGAATTCTGGTTTATGGTGAACAATTTAGCTAGCGTGGCATACCGGGGCAGGTGTACTTCTCTCTCACCGATATTTATGATGCGAATGGGCACCCTCCCATGGCGTACATCGACCACCCCCCGTGCTGTCAAAATGGTGGGCCTACTGTCTGAGTAGACGGGTTCTACCATTGCTTGGTAGTCTCTACCTCTTAGACCAATAGCTGCCCGGCACCAAATCATCATCTCACTTTTTGGGGGCATGGCAATAGGGAACGGGTCACACATTCTCACGCTACCTATCTCACCACCAGATAGTTCCACCTGTTGCCGCTTCATCAGTGCCCGGATCTCTTTTTGGAGCACACGCTGATGGCCGGAACTGGCGCTCTTGGCAACCTGCTGTAAAATGAGAATCACCTCTGCAAGACAATTTTCAATTACATTGGTTCCCAGGGTGATTCTAGGGTGACTCTCATGACGGTCTATGTCCACTATAATCAGTCCTTGTGCCGCCAGTTCGACTTTACCGATTTTAATGGTCACCTCCTTGAATCCCACCTGCGGCACGGGCTGACCATTGCTGGCGATGATACTCAGGTCGTCGTCTGGGTAGCGGGTTATGTCCGAATCATTCCAGTACTGCTTGAAGAGCACGTACGGGATGGTGGTGACCTGTGACCCAGTGTCTAGTAGGGCACTCATAGGAATGCCATCCAGTGCCACAGGCAAGATTGGACGTCCCCCTACGTATTTATCATGCCAGTTTGATGGGCCTGATGGTCTTATGCCTGGGGGTTGGCCCTCTACCCCAGGTTGTGCCCGTTTAAATGACAGTACCTTGCCACATGTCCGGGTTGAATGCAGCGGCGGCAAATAGGTCGTCCGTCCTCGTTGTATCGATCGCTGGGTCTTCCTCTGGCCGGTGGGGTCCTCCTTGGTCGGCGCCACGGGATGTCCTCCGGTCCGGATGTCAGCTCGATCTTCCCTGCAGTAGAAACCTGTAAAGACTGCACAGTTCGGGTTAGCGCGGCAACGCTTTTAGTTAGCTCTTGGACCTGATGGTGCAGGTCTGTAGCTGGGTCACTGTTTAAAGCCTGCGCATCAGCTCCCACAGGCCCTGCCGACAAGGGCGCCGTCTCCTGGTGATAAGTGATAGCAGGGCGCCTGTGGGTCACAGCGCCACCTGGTGCCGGTTCTCGGAGCACCCGGATGGCTCTGTCCTTGAACTGTGCAAAGTCCAGGTCAGGGTCCTGTAAGGCCATTGCCCGCAACTGGGTTCGGTGGGCATTGCACAGTAGACCCTCAATGAATTGTTCAGTCAACAGTAGTGTTGAGCCACCCCCGTAGTGTTCGGGTTCGGTTCAGTTCGTCGAACACCGGGATGTTCGAGGAACTGTTCGTCGAACTGTTCGTCGAACACCTTAGAACACCGTCGAACACCGTTAAAACCAATGGCAGGCAAACAAAAACACATAGAAACACATAGAAAACACCTGCAAAGGTGTCCAAAAGCTGACAAACTGCTCAGAAGACGCTTTCTTTAAAAAAGCCGGCCGGCAAATTCAGCAGCGGCATACACCGGTACCCGACAATTTAGACAAGAAGGAATAGAGCATCACACATAGATTAGATAGATAGAAACATGTCAGTCACACATATAAGAAGCACAGTGACAGTGTTGGTTACTGCACTTGTCATTTAGTGTAAAGGATTTATTAAAAAAAATATTAGTGTTTTCATGCACCGTCTCTTTAAAAAAGCCGGCCGGCAATTCAGCATCTGTACCCGACAATTTAGAACAGAAAGAATAGAGCTTCACACATAGATTAGATAGATAGAAACATGTCAGTCACATATATAATAAGTACAGTGATAGTGTTGCTTACTGTACTTGTCATTTAGTGTAAAGGATTTATTTAAAAAAATAATAGTGTTTTCATGCACTGTCTCTTTAAAAAAGCCGGCCGGCAATTCAGCAGCGGTACCCGACAATTTAGAACAGAAAGATAGAGCATCACACATAGATTAGATAGATAGAAACATGTCAGTCACATATATATGAAGTACAGTGATAGTGTTGGTTACTGTACTTGTCATTTAGTATTAAAATAAAGGATTTATTATTAAAAAAATTGGCGTGGGGTTCCCCTTAATTTTAGGCTCTAGCGGAGGTTAAGCAGACGGCTGGGGCAGATGTTTGAAGCCTGGGAAGGGGGTAATACCCACGGAGCTTCCCAGGCTACTAATATCAGCCCCCAGCTGAATACATAGCCTTTACTAGCTATTAAAATGGGGGACCCCCCAAAAAAAATGACGTGGGGTCCCCCCTAATTTAATAGCTAGCAAAGGCTAGGCAGACAGCTGGGGGCTGATATTAATAGCCCAGGAAGGGAGCCATGAATATTGGCCCCCTCCCAGGCTAGAAACACCAGCCGTCAGCCGCCCCAGAAATGGCGCATTCATAGGATGCGCCAATTCTGGCACTTAGCCTCGCTCTTCCACGCTGCCCTGGTGCGGTGGCAGGGGGTAATAGGGTTGGGGTTGATGTCAGCTTATAATGCCAGCTGACATCAAGCCCAGGTTAGTAATGGAGAGGCGTCTATAAGACACCCCCATTACTAACCCCATAGTCAAAGTTAAAAAAAACACAAACACCCAGAATAAAGTCCTTTAATTGAAATAAAGACACAATCCTTTATTGTTCTAAATTAAACCATACTTACCATCACGCCCATTCCAGCTGAAGCCAACGATCTCCTGCAATAAAAGAAAAATAATAAAGCAACCTCATCCTTACCTTTCCATGGTTCCCACGACAGCTTCAGCTCTGCTACATCGAGATGACAGGCTGGACCGCAGCAGAACGCTGCCATCCAGCCTGTCATCCCGCAGACACTGAGAAGCGCAGGCTTGCTTGCGCTGCTCAGCGTCTCTCTGTGACGACATCCAGATGAGCCGAGTTCATGTCCAATGAACTCGGCTCACCTCATGCACGTCACTGACAGAGTGGGAAAATTCTCACGCTGAAGCGCTGATTGCAGGAGAATTTTCCCACGCTGTCAGTGACGTGCAGGAGGTGAGCTGAGTTCATTGGACATGAGCTCACCTCATGCACATCACTGACAGCGTGGGAGAATTCTCCTGCACTCAGTACTTCAGCGTGAGAATTTTCCCACGCTGTCAGTGACGTGCATGAGGTGAGCCGAGTTCATTGGACATGACCTCGGCTCATCTGGATGCCGTCACAGCGAGACAGTGAGGAGCGCAAGCATGCCTGCGCTTCTCAGTGTCTGCGGGATGACAGACTGGATGGCAGCGTTCTGCTGCGGTCCAGCCAGTCATCTCGATGTAGCAGAGCTGAAGCTGTCTTGGGAACCATGGAAAGGTAAGGATGAGGTTGGTTTATTATTTTTCTTTTATTGCAGGAGATCGTTGGCTTCAGCTGGAATGGGTGTGATGGTAAGTATGGTTTAATTTAGAACAATAAAGAATTGTGTCTTTATTTCAATTAAAGGACTTTATTCTGGGTGTTGTGTTTTTTTTAAATACTTTACTAGAAATTCATGGCGGTCATGTCTAATACTGGCGTGACCCCATGAATTTTGGGCTTGGGGCCAGCTGATAATACCAAGCTGGCCCTAACCCCTTTATTACCCAGTGAGCCACCGCACCAGGGCCCTGGATGAGTTGGGTACAGCGCCAGAAGATGGCGCTTCTATGAACGCGCCATTTTCTGGGGTGGCTGCGGACTGCAATTTGTAGCGGGGAGGGGCCCAGAAAGCTTGGGCCTCCCTGCGCTGCAGATTCCAGCCCCCAGCTGCCTAGTTGTACCTGGCTGGACACAAAAATAGGGCGAAGCCCCACGTACTTTTTTTTTAATTATTTCATGAAATTCATGAAATAATTAAGAAAAAAAGGCCTTCCCTATATTGTTGTGTTCGGCCAGGTACAAATAGGCAGCTGGTGGATGGGGGCAGCCCGTTCCTGCCTGCTGTACCTGGCTGGACACAAATATAGTGCGAAGCCCCACTTCAATTTTTTTTAATTATTTCATGAAATTCATGAAATAATTAAGAAAAAAAGGGCTTCCCTATATTGTTGTGTCCGGCCAGGTACAAATAGGCAGCTGGTGGATGGGGGCAGCCCGTTCCTGCCTGCTGTACCTGGCTGGACACAAATATAGTGCGAAGCCCCACTTCAATTTTTTTAAATTATTTCAGGAAATTCATGAAATAATTAAAAAAAAATTGACGTGGGGCTTCGCACTATATTTGTGTCCAGCCAGGTACAGCAGGCAGGAACGGGCTGCCCCCAACCACCAGCTGCCTATTTGTACCTGGCCGGACACAACAATATAGGGAAGCCCTTTTTTTCTTAATTATTTCATGAAATAATTTAAAGAAAATTGACGTGGGGCTTCGCCCTGTTTTTGTGTCCAGCCAGGTACAACTAGGCAGCTGGGGGCTGGAATCCGCAGCGCAGGGAGGCCCAAGCTTTCTGGGCCACCCCCGCTGCAAATTGCAGTCCGCAGCCACCCCGGAAAATGGCGCGTTCATAGAAGCGCCATCTTCTGGCGCTGTACCCAACTCATCCAGGGCCCTGATGCGGTGGCTCACTGGGTAATAAAGGGGTTAGGGCCAGCTTGGCATTATCAGCTGGCCCTAAGCCCGAAATTCATGGGGTCACGCCAATATTAGACATGACCACCATGAATTTCTAGTAAAGTATTTAAAAAAAACACAGCACCCAGAAAAAAGTCCTTTAATTGAAATAAACACACAATTCTTTATTGTTCTAAATTAAACCATACTTACCATCACGCCCATTCCAGCTGAAGCCAACGATCTCCTGAAATAAAAGAAAAATAATAAAGCAACATCATCCTTACCTTTCCATGGTTCCCATGACAGCTTCAGCTCTGCTACATCGAGATGACAGGCTGGACCGCAGCAGAACGCTGCCATCCAGCCTGTCATCCCGCAGACACTGAGAAGCGCAGGCTTGCTTGCGCTCCACAGTGTCTCTCTGTGAGGGCATCCAGATGAGCCGAGTTAATGTCCAATGAACTCGGCTCACCTCATGCACGTCACTGACAGCGTGGGAAAATTCTCCTGCACTCAGCGCTTCAGCGTGGGAGAATTCTCACACTGAAGCGCTGAGTGCAGGAGAATTCTCCCACGCTGTCAGTGACGTGCAGGAGGTGAGCTGAGTTCATTGGACATGAGCTCACCTTATGCACGTCACTGACAGCGTGGGAAAATTCTCCTGCACTCAGCGCTTCAGCGTGGGAGAATTCTCACGCTGAAGCGCTGAGTGCAGGAGAATTCTCCCACGCTGTCAGTGACGTGCAGGAGGTGAGCTGAGTTCATTGGACATGAGCTCACCTTATGCACGTCACTGACAGCGTGGGAGAATTCTCCTGCACTCACCTCTTCAGCGTGAGAATTTTCCCACGCTGTCAGTGACGTGCATGAGGTGAGCCGAGTTCATTGGACATGAACTCGGCTCATCTGGATGTCGTCACAGAGAGACGTTGAGCAGCGCAAGCAAGCCTGCGCTTCTCAGTGTCTGCGGGATGAGAGGCTGGATGGCAGCGTTCTGCTGCGGTCCAGCCTGTCATCTCGATGTAGCAGAGCTGAAGCTGTCGTGGGAACCATGGAAAGGTAAGGATGAGGTTGCTTTATTATTTTTCTTTTATTGCAGGAGATCGTTGGCTTCAGCTGGAATGGGCGTGACGGTAAGTATGGTTTAATTTAGAACAATAAAGGATTGTGTCTTTATTTCAATTAAAGGACTTTATTCTGGGTGTTTGTGTTTTTTTTAACTTTGACTATGGGGTTAGTAATGGGGGTGTCTTATAGACGCCTCTCCATTACTAACCTGGGCTTGATGTCAGCTGGCATTATAAGCTGACATCAACCCCAACCCTATTACCCCCTGCCACCGCACCAGGGCAGCGTGGAAGAGCGAGGCTAAGTGCCAGAATTGGCGCATCCTATGAATGCGCCATTTCTGGGGCGGCTGACGGCTGGTGTTTCTAGCCTGGGAGGGGGCCAATATTCATGGCTCCCTTCCTGGGCTATTAATATCAGCCCCCAGCTGTCTGCCTAGCCTTTGCTAGCTATTAAATTAGGGGGGACCCCACGTCATTTTTTTTGGGGGGTCCCCCATTTTAATAGCTAGTAAAGGCTATGTATTCAGCTGGGGGCTGATATTAGTAGCCTGGGAAGCTCCGTGGGTATTACCCCCTTCCCAGGCTTCAAACATCTGCCCCAGCCGTCTGCTTAACCTCCGCTAGAGCCTAAAATTAAGGGGAACCCCACGCCAATTTTTTTAATAATAAATCCTTTATTTTAATACTAAATGACAAGTACAGTAACCAACACTATCACTGTACTTCATATATATGTGACTGACATGTTTCTATCTATCTAATCTATGTGTGAAGCTCTATTCTGTCTGTTATAAATTGTCGGGTACCGCTGCTGAATTGCCGGCCGGCTTTTTTAAAGAGACGGTGCATGAAAACACTATTATTTTTTTTGATAAATCCTTTACGCTAAATGACAAGTACAGTAAGCAACACTGTCACTGTACTTCGTATATATGTGGCTGACATGTTTCTATCTATCTAATCTATGTGTGAAGCTCTATTCTGTCTGTTATAAATTGTCGGGTACCGCTGCTGAATTGCCGGCTGGCTTTTTTAAAGAGACGGTGCATGAAAACACTATTATTTTTTTTGATAAATCCTTTACGCTAAATGACAAGTACAGTAAGCAGCACTTTCACTGTACTTCGTATATATGTGGCTGACATGTTTATATCTATCTAATCTATGTGTGAAGCTCTATTCTTTTGGTTCTAATTTGTCGGGTACAGGTGTATGCCGCTGCTGAATTGCCGGCTTTTCATGTTTCACTGTTGGCACTGTTCCCATCGATTTGGGCAATCACTGTAATGCCACAACCACCATGGCTGTGGCATTACAGTGAGTGGCAGACAATCCCTGCATGATTGGTGCTCTAAATAGCGCCAGACATGCAGGACACGCTTTTGGTGCACGAACAGTTATCAAACATAACCTCGAACAGCCGAATTTTTTGCAAATCGTTGGGGTTCGTCGAACAACTCGAACACCGCCCAAAACAGCTCGAATTTGAGATTGGCGAACAGTTCTAGTCGAACACCGCTCATCTCTAGTCAACAGCTTATCTTCATTTCCCACGCTGTCAGGGTCTGCCTGCTTAATGGCTCTCAGGGCCTCTTGTAGGTTTAGAGCATAGTCTCTTATACTCTCATGTGCCCGTTGTTTGCACCCATAAAATCTTAGTTTTATTTCGGCTGAGGTGCGGGTGTCAAATGTGTCTTTCAGCCGGGTTAGTATGTCTCTGACAGTCCTCTTCCTCCCAGGTGGCCAGGACTTTACCTCCCTTTGGGCTGCCCCGATTAATTGGGCCACCAGGATGCTCACTTTTTGCGCCTCCGTGAGGGGATACACCTGGAAGAGGCTATCCAGCCTTTCTCTGAAGTCATTTAGGGTATGTGACTCCCCTGAGTACTGGGGTAGCCAGGCTGCCCCCGGGATATAGGGCATGGTGAAAGGCATGACCGCAGCAGCGGTGGCGCTGGCGGCGGCTGTGGCGGTGAAGCTCTCCTCCGTATCCGACATTCTCCTCCCCCCTAGTGGACCGTGGCCTACCTTGCGATGATCCTCTTCCGTAGGCCGCGGCTCCGCAGTGGATCGTCAGGGTTGAGGACCTTCCGTCGCGCTCCTGTGACGTCGGCGTCTGCTGGGCTCCTTCCAGGACCTTACGCAACGTCCGGACGTGAGGCGGGGCTTCAGTTCTCGCGGGCTTTCGGAGTCCACGCCCCTCTTCTTCCCGCGCGGCGCCCTCAAGATGGCGTCCAATGGCGGGAAAACTCCACGGATGGCGGGAAGAAGGCAGAAGATGGCGTCGGATGGCGGGAATCGGCTCCAGATGGCGGGAAACGACTCCGGACGGCGGGAAACTTCACCACAGGTAAGTATAAAAGTCTCTTTTTTCAGGCACGCAGTACCCGGTGGTTGCGGGCACGTAATCCTGCCGACTACGCCAAAGTTGACTCACCCCCCGTGCCAGTGCTGTAGTGCGGCGCGCGTGCGCGCGGGGAATACCCGGAGCCGGATCCGATGGGGGTAGTAGTCTTCGTGTGGCGGTGACCCGGTCCGTGCCCAGGGTGGTCAAACTAAGTGGCAGTTATTGGTATGATGGTATTAATGTCCGACTACGCCACCCGTTGAATGCGGCTATGAAGCCGCCGCTGTAGGGCAGTCCGCTGAGGCCGGTGGTACGGATGTGCAGCGTGGATGGTATAACCCCCAACGGGAGGGGTATGGCCTCAGGGCAGAGGATGAGGTTGATGTTGGGAGTGATGGTGTGGATGTCCCAGCACTAATGGTGCGACAAGGAAGCACGGAGACGCGAGGGTACAGTTCAGGGTCTTTACTGATGGTACAAGGCAAATTCCCCCGGGAGTACTGGCTAGTAGTTGGGGCCTGGTTAGTCTGCGAGTAAGCCGGAGTTCCCCTGGCCAGGTGGAGTTGTAGGCCTTCCCGTTAGTCTGTACCCTTCCTGGCTACCCTGCTTTCGGCGGTTACAAGTAGCCCACGTCCCTGGGTATACCGTGTGGTGCTCACCCGTATGGCTGGTGACCTGGGGCCTCCTGTTAGCCTCCGCTCCGGAATGGCGGTGCTGGTCCCTTCGTTGTGACTGAGCCTCCGGGCTTTTATGGCCAGAGGACCTGGAATCCCCTGCCGGATGGATTCTGCTGCTGGGTATATCTTAGTCCCCACAGCCTCGGACTCCTGTGTCCGGTTTTAGTTCCTTCTCCCAGGGCGAGCTCTGCACAGCTCCAGCCCCTGGCGCTTCTCCTTGGCTCCTACAGAGCTCCTGATGTCTATCTGTCCCTGTTTCTGCGTGTCCAGACCAGACTCCGTCTCTGTCTGGAACTCCTCTCTCTAACCCTGCCTCAGCCCCAGTTTATATAGGGGAAGTTCTTCCCCTCCCAGGACTGGGCAGGAGGTCTGGCATGCTTAGGATTCCTGCCCAGGAGACCTCCCACCTGCTCACAGACGTAATACTGCTATTACTGTGGAAACCAGACCCCTGGGGTGCCACATTTACTCTTCTCACCACCACCAGCACTAGGCTGGTGAGCACTGTTCCAATGCTAGCAGATTGCGTCTGTTGGCTCCATAATTATGGAAGCCTGCCTCTGCACATCTGCCGCCAATCTTTACTTCCGGGTTGGAGGTTATAACATAGTTTTTAAGGTTGAAGGAAGACAAAGTCCATCTAGTTCAACCCATAGCCTAACATGTTGATCCAGAGGAAGGCAAAAAAAAACCATGTGGCAAACACTAAGCTCCACATTGGGGAAAAAAATTCCTTCCCGACTCCATACGACAATCAGACTAGTTCCTTGGATCAATGCCCTATCAAGGAATCTAGTATATATAACCTGTAATATTATACTTTTCAAGAAAGGCATCCATGCCCTTCTTAAATTTTAATAGTGAATCACTCATTACAGCATCATGCGGCAGAGAGTTCCATAGTCTCACTGCTCTTACAGTAAAGAATCCCCGTCTGTGATTATGATTAAACCTTCTTTCCTCCAGACGTAGAAGATGCCCCCTTGTCCCCGTCTCTGGCCTCAGAGTAAAAAGATCAGTAGAAAGGTCTTTGTACTGTCCCCTCATATACTTGTACATAGTAATAAGATCCGCTCTAGATCAGCTATGTCTTTCTTATACACCGGAGACCAGAACTGTACACAGTATTCTAAGTGTGGTCGCACTAATGACTGGTATAGAGGTAAAATTATGTTCTCCTCATGAGCATCTATGCCTCTTTTAATGCATCCCATTGTAACATCGGCGTCCCTGCCTCCTGTTAGGCAGAGACGCCGTTCCCCTCACCTCCCTGCTCCGTCCTCGGCGTCCTCCTCCCACGCTGCTGGCAGCGCTCGCTACTTCCCGGGGACTGTGCTTAGGGTGCGCGCGCGCACGCTCCCTCTCTCTTAAAGGGGCTGCGCGCGCCGTCCTAAGGAGTCCCCGGCCAATTGCAGGTGGAGCTCCCATATATAAGGCACCCTCCTCCCGCGCTGCTGGCAGCGCTCGCTACTTCCCGGGGACTGTGCTTATTGTGCGCGCGCGCGTGCTCCCTCTCTCTTGAAGGGGCTGCGCGCGCCGTCCTAAGGAGTCCCCGGCCAATTGCAGGTGGAGCTCCCATATATAAGGCACCTCCTCCAAAATGGAGGTGCCCGAGCAAAGTTGTTGCAAGCCTTTCACCTCTGCTTCAGCCCTCAGGTCCCGTTAGTCCCGTTTCTTGTTAGTGAATTCTCCTCCATTTGGGAGAGTACCAGGTCCGCACTTCTTCAGTCCTCTGAGCGGATGAAGAAACAGGCTGACAAAAGACGTCTGGATCCGCCCCAATTCCGTCCTGGAGATAAAGTCTGGCTCTCGTCCAAGTATGTCCGGCTCAAGATTCCTTCCTACAAGTTAGGGCCTCGGTTCATCGGCCCACTGGAAGTTATCAAACAAATCAACCCGGTGGCCTATAAATTGAAACTCCCGGCCAACTTGCGGATCTCTAACTCCTTCCATGTATCTCTCCTCAAACCTGTGGTACCTAACTCTTTTTCCAAGTCTACAGGTACGCCTCCTGCTCCGGTTTCCGCTGAAGACGAGTTTGAGGTAGAGAGCATTCTGGCCACCAAAAGGGTAAGAGGAAAGACCTTTTTTCTAGTGGATTGGAAGGGGTTTGGTCCTGAGGAGAGAACGTGGGAGCCCCGGGAGAACATCCATGCCCCGTTCATCCTTGATAAATTTCTCTCTGGCCTAAAAAAGGGGGGCCTAAAGGGGGGGGTACTGTAGCATCGGCGTCCCTGCCTCCTGCTAGGCAGAGACGCCGTTCCCCTCACCTCCCTGCTCCATCCTCGGCGTCCTCCTCACGCGCTGCTGGCAGCGCTCGCTACTTCCCGAGCACTGTGCTTAGGGCGCGCGCGCGCTCCCTCTCTCTTAAAGGGGCTGCGCGCGCCGTCCTAAGGAGTCCCTCCCCGGCCAATTGCCGATGGAGCTCCCATATATAAGGCACCTCCTCCAAAATGGAGGTGCCTGAGCAAAGTTGTTGCAAGTCTTTCACCTCTGCTTCAGCCCTCAGGTCCCATTGCCAGTCTGTTTTCCAGCTCTGCCTACCTGCTTGCATTCCCTGCGGTCCGACAGTCTGTCTACCAGCATCCGCCAGTCTGTCTATGGACCAGTCCGCCTGTGGATCAGGAGGCACCTGCCTGATACCTGCCTGATACCTACCTGATACCTGCCTGATACCTGCCTGATACTTGCCGTGACCACCTGCCAGCCAGCCGAGAGACTCTTACCCGCTCACCTGGGAGCGCTCACCTGCTATCCGCCTGCTAGCCTACCTGGAGTCTCTGCCGTCACTTGCCGTGACCACCTGCCAGCAAGCCGAGAGACTCTTACCCTCTCACCTGGGAGCGCTCACCTGCTATCCGCCTGCTAGCCTACCTGGAGGCTCTGCCGTCACTTGCCGTGACCACCTGCCAGCCAGCCGAGAGACTCTTACCCGCTCACCTGGGAGCTCTCACCTGCTATCCGCCTGCTAGCCTACCTTGAGGCTCTGCCGTCACTTGCCGTGACCACCTGTCTGTCTAGAGACTTTCCCCATCACTTGCCGTGACCACCTGCCCTTCTGCCCAGAGACTGTTCCTGTCACTTGCCGTGTCTACCTGCCCGCCTTCCCTGGGAGCCACCCGCTTCCTTACAAGGACTGCCCCTTTGTATAGTAGCTCAGAGGTTCTACCTCCCAGACCCGTTACACCCATTATTTTATTTGCCTTTGCAGCAGCTGCCTGACACTGGCCACTAAACGTGAGATTGTCGTCAACCAATACACCCAGGTCTTTTTCAGCTACAGTTTTGCCCAGTGTTTTACAATTAAGCATATAATTATACATTTTATTTCCTCTGCCCAAGTGCATTACCTTACATTTATCCCCATTAAAGCTCCTTTGCCATTTATCAGCATGTGCTTTTGTTCGGGGGCATGCAGTAACAATGCGCCACTTTAACAGCTGATTCATTGGCAATTATGATTTTCAGCCCTATAAAAAGTACATCTGGACACTTACCTATAGGCCCCTGATGAAGCCACCGCTGGTGGCGATACGCGTTGGGCACTGACGGACCATCCACATTACTCCTTGTCCTGCGGCACCTGGTTAAGGGTTTCATCCATGCAGGTTATGTGTATATTCACTCTTCCTTGTAGGAATTTTCTGCAAGCTTTATAGATCTCATGGCTTTATAGGCAGTTTGCCTTATGCTCTGATATAAGTGTTGCCTGTCTCTATTTTTGTCCCGAACAGCCTATATTCCCTCTTTGAACACATGGGAGCTATACTTATTGATTTATAGTTTGTTCTATGCTTATATATAAGTGTTACCTGTCTCTATTATATGCCGGAACAGTCTATATTACCTTTGTGAACATATGGGAGCTATACTTATTGACTTGCTCATCTATGCTGATATGCTAGTCTATTTGATGTTTCATATCTGATTGTGCTCTCACCATATCTCCTTTTGAGGGTTAAATATAAATATACATTGTCCTTGGTAGGGTTCATGTGAAATCTTGCCACATCTAATCTGAAACATATTTTTTCATGTGACCACATCTGGACCATTATGGGGTATCAACCCACAGAGTGAATATTGGATAATGGTTACCCTCTGCACGTGTATCTCTTACCTGATAAGGGACTAGTATATTAGTAATGTTTATGACAGTGTAATATTGGCTCACTTATTCTGAAACATATATTTTTTCATGTGACCTTAATTTGGCCATTATGTGGTATTAACCATCAGAGATAATATGGGGTAGTGGTTACTCTCTGCATGTGTATTTAAGGGGTTAGTACATTTTGTGGATGGACCTTCACTCAGTGATTGTCAGCACTGAGTTTTTACTTGTGTTTTAATATATTTTTGTGTCTTTTGACGTATGTATTCATGTATATATATTTTTCTACATCTAATTATTTATTGGTGATCACGGCTTCTATAGTATACCTCTGTTTCTGTTTGGATTTAGAGTGTAATATTTGGCAAGCTCCACAAAATTTCTGTATTATTACAGCAGTCATATGGGATCACTTCTGATGGCCACGGTTTTAGACAGTCGCCTAATAGTATGGTATTTGTCAGCGACCAAGTGTCAATTGGTTCAACAAAACACAGCTTGCTGACTTTAAATTCAGTAGAATATTTGGCATGCTCCACAAAATTTCTGTATTATTATGGCAGTCATATGGGATCACGTCTGATGGCCACGGTTTCAGGCAGTCGCCTAATAGAATGGTATTTGTCAGCGACCAAGTGTCAATTGGTTCAACAAAACACAGCTGTCTGACTTTAAATGGAGTGTAATATTTGGCACGCTCCACAAAATTTCTGTATTATTATGGCAGTCATATGGGATCATGTCTGATCATTGAAAAAAGTTTCTCTGCTTCCACAATACAGTAATGCGAATAAAATAAAAAAAAAACTGGCTGTATTCTGCTAACAAGCAAATGGAGCAGTAAAATTGTGTACTCTGGATTGCTTTTTAAGCAAATAATCAGGATTAAGATAAAAAATAAATTAGCCCTGGCCCCTGATATGGGCTATGTCTACGGATATCTGTAACAGCAGGAGCAGACAGAACGTGCAATGCACACTATTGTGCTGTATACACTGCCACAAACCCTGCCTTCCTGGCTGCCTGCCTAACTCCTGCTATCACCACTGAATATATGCAGCTGGATTAGTCCTCAGAAGGCCTGTTAGTTCAGATGGATATGTATCCTGGTGTGGAATACCTATATCTAACTATTAAACCGCCAATTCTGTCCCTAGCTCAGCAGCATCTCTCCCTACTCTGCCTGTTGCTGGGTTAGACTGTGACGAGCATAGGGGTACCAAGTCTTATATAGACCCGATGACGCTATGCGGCCAGCCAATCACTGTAATGCCACAACCAACATGGTTAAGGCATTATCTATATACACACTTGGGTGCTCAGCCAGAATATGTCGACTGTGCACCCCAGTCAGACTCCATGTACATCATTAATAAATTAGGAGGAAAATATGGAGTGTTATAGACTCAGGTAAAATAGAATTTTATTAGAAATATATTAAAATACACATTAATTAGTACAACAGAGACAGGACAGACAATAAATTCATCAAATTGTGTGCAGCCATAAGTATCATCATTTAGCAAATCTAATGGAGTCCTACCAAGACAGTGGCAGACAATTTAAAGTACAGAATATAATGCCAGAGTAGGAGGCAGAGCCATAGGTAACGATTTCCAACACTAGGAATAGTGAGTCACAATGCATCAGCCTTTATCTCTGACGCAATGAACAAGACAAAATCACTGAGTGAACACATTTGTATAATGTCAATCAAGTGTAATATTCATAGCTTACCCAGGTGGCAAGATAGCCTAGAATGAAGGAGGCTGACACACAAAAAGTCCCCCTAAGAGATCGTTACGTGCTTTTCGCTTCCAGTATTTACCGCTTCATCAAGGGGGATATAACCAACAAATAGGACCTTTAAATCCACATGGTACTGTATCACATGGTATGAGGGTGGCCAATAGTAAGACACTCACAGCGCATGTGCGCTATAATAAACATCTATCAAGGACCTGCAGTGTAGGTCACGTGATGACAATCAAGCCACCCCCATTTAGGTGATGCGTATCGGTGCATGTGCGCTCGGATACACGCAGTCCAGCGATCCGCCAGTTGCGTCACCGCCATTTCGCGTGCGCGGGAGCCAAGATGCGTCACCAAGGCACCCGCGCACTCGCACAGCAGCACTGACGCCCCGGGAATCCCGGACCACAGGAACAGAACAGCGCATGCGCACCGCATCACCAATGATCAGGTACACACCCCGGAAAGCCATAAGCAAGTACAAATATAATGAAGTAAGAATATAATTCTGGCATAAATGACATAGATACAGCACATAATGTCCTCTTAAGTAAACAACTTATATAAATACATCCTTATATAAAGTGACAGTAGCATGAATAATACACGACATGCAGCCACAGTGTACAATATCATCTTGGATAAATGGCTTTCAAAAAGAGGAATCCATATGTGATGACAAAAGTAGAGCAGTCCGTTTGCCAGAAAGAAATTGAATATATGGTTAATCCGGTTCAGATAGCCATGGGAGTAGATCACTAATGGGTGTAGAGAAAAATAAAAAAAGTAAAAATCAAAACAACATCAAAATATATAAGAAAGAAAGATAAAGGGATATAAAAGAAGAGCATTGGGTTAAAGTGTGGTCTACAGGAATGATGCAAAATTCACGGTCTCATTAAGACCATGTGGAGTGATAGATCCTAATACAGTGATCCACCTCGCTTCTTTTTGTGCCAGCATTTTCTTTAAATTTCCACCTCTAATACCTCCATGGACCACGTCAATACCTCTTATAGACAACGATTTTACGTTGCAATTATGAAATTGCTTAAAGTGGCATGGCAATGTTTTTAAGGTGGACACATCAGATACAATTCCAGTGGCCCCAATATCGCGGACATGCTCCCTAGTCCTAACCCGCAGCTCTCTTGACGACAATCCAGCATATACTTTAGGGCACTCACATGTAGCATTTTATACCACATGTGTCGTGCTGCACGTGATATATAGTTTGATGTTAAAACTTCGTACACACGGAAGAGAAAGTTGTGGATCGAATAATATTCGCACATGCGACACAATGGCCACAGGGAAAACAGCCCAAAAGGGGCCGTCGAGAGCCAAAGAGTCCAGGAACCGGGGGAGCATAATGGCTACGAGTCAACAGATCTTTTAAGTTCTTACTGCGTCTCGAGGTCGTTGATGACCCAGTACCCAGGCATTCTGCCAAACAGGGTTCGATCCTGAGGATGGGCCAGTGTTTCATCATGGCCAGCCTCATGGTCTCCCATTCATGATTATATGTTGAGATGAATCTGACCGTTTGGTCAGACCCACTTCTCCTATTCTCGGACTGAAGTAACTGTCCACGGGAAACTTTTTTAGCCCTGTTGTAACCTGCCCTAATACTTCTCCTACTGTATCCTCTCTGGGAAAATTGGTCTCTGAGATCATTCAGCTGTATTTGAAATCGCTCCTCCGTGGAGCATATCCGCTTCATCCAGAGGAATTGACCGAAAATGTGTCGAGCTCCCCAGCCGTGCCACGCCAAAAGAATAAAGCATCATCAACATACCTCAGCCAGCACTGCACATGGTCCACGGCACCGCCAAATATACTCCTCTCCCAAAACCCCAAGAAGAGGTTAACGTATAAGGGCGCACAGGCCACGTCCATGGCAGTGCCACGTTGTTGGAGGTAAAAACAATCCTTAAAAAGAAAAAAATTGTGCGTGAGCACGAACTGAAGGAGCTCGATCACTAGATCATACAACAAGCCGTCCCTATCGGTCTCCCTCAGAAAGAAACGGACTGCCTCGAGTCCATCCCTGTGGTTAATACAGGTATAAAGCGACTCAATGTCTGCCGTAACGATAATCCAATCAGGATCCACAAAGACCCCGTTCACTCTGTTCAGGACGTCCGTCGTGTCTTTGACATATGATGGGGGCATTTCTACCAATGGTTTCAAATAAAAATCAATAAATTTACAGATAGGATCACTTAAATCATCAATCCCAGACACGATCGGACGTCCCGGAGGGGTGACGGGGTCCTTGTGGATCTTAGGCAATAGATACAAGGTTGGTATCTTTGGAAAGGGAATCACAAGTCCCTCAAAGACTTTTTTTGTAATGATACCATTATCCAGTGCTTTGGACAAAATGTCCAAGAGAGCACTGGAGAAGGATGGGAGAGGATTATAGGGCAATTTGGCATAGGTCTTTTTATCTTTTAGCTGGCGAAAAACCTCCCTCTCATATAGAGTATTTGGCCAGACCACCACATTCTCCCCCTTGTCCGCCGCTTTAATCACCACATCATTCAGCGACTGGAGTTCTGTCAAGGCCAACCTCTGACGATGTGTAAGATTATCGTACCGTCTCCTAGTTGATATCTGTCTGAACTCCTCAGTCACCCATCTAGTGAAAATCTCTACAGGTGCACAAAGGGACAAGGGGGGGAACCTAGTGGATCGAGGCAAAATATTAGTGGGGAACGTACCTTTCTACGCAGGCATCTGTTCCTTGAGAAGATCCTCAAGAACCCTGAGAACCTCAACTTCCGCTGGAGTATCAAGACCATGAGTGTTCATTTGTCTGTTGTAATGTAACCTCCTCAAAATCAATTTACGGGAAAAAATATGTAAATCTTTTAATGCTGGAAAAAAATTAAAAGAATTAGTAGGTGCAAATGTCAATCCTTTGGAAAGAACTTCAATCTGCGCATCAGTCAATATATGATTAGAAAGGTGTAGTGCCGGCGTCCCTGCCCTCTCCTAGGCAGGGACGCTGTTCCCCTCACCGCTCTGCTCCGTGCCCGGCGTCCCTCTCCCGCTCTGCTGGCAGCGCGCGCTCCTTCCCGGCCACTGTGCTTAGGGCGCGCGCGCGCGCCCTCCCTCCCTCTTAAAGGGGCCGCGCGCGCTGTCCTAAGGAGTCCCCGGCCAATGGCCGGAGGACTTTACCATATATAAGGCACCTCCTCCAAAATGGAGGTGCCCGAGCAATGTTGTTGCACCGTTCTACTCTGCTTCAGCCCTCAGGTCCCGTTGCCAGTTACCTGCCAGTTACCTGCCAGATTCCTGCCAGCTTGCTGTCCTAATCCTGCCTGATTTCCTGTTACCTGCCTGCCTGCCTGAGGTCCGACGGTCTGCCTTACAACTCCGGTCAGTCTGTCTAAGGACCAACTTGCCCGCTCACCTGGGAGCGCACATCAGCTACCTGCCTGCTTGCCTGAGGTCCGACGGTCTGCCTTACAACTCCGGTCAGTCTGTCTATGGACCAGCTTGCCCGCTCACCTGGGAGCGCTTCTCCGCTACCTGCCTGCTTGCCTGCCCGGAGGCTCCGCTGTCACGTGCTGTGACCACCAGCTATTCCAGACTCTTGCCCGCTCACCTGGGAGCGCTTCTCCGCTACCTGCCTGCTTGCCTGCCCGGAGGCTCCGCTGTCACGTGCTGTGACCACCAGCTATTCCAGAGACTCTTGCCCGCTCACCTGGGAGCGCTTCTCCGCTACCTGCCTGCTTGCCTACCTGGAGGCTCCGCCGTCACGTGCTGTGACCACCTGCTATTCCAGAGACTCTCGCTTGCTCACCTGGGAGCACACATCCTCCATCTGCCTTGCTAGCCTACCTGGAGGTTCAGCCATCACAGGTCGTACCTACCCTTTACCTAGAGACTGCCCCGGTCACTTGCCGTGACCTCCAGCCCGTTCTTCCAGAGACTGCCCCGGTCACTTGCCGTGACCTCCAGCCCGTTCTTCCAGAGACTGCCCTGATCACTTGCCGTGACCTCCTGCCCGTACACCCAGAGACTGTCCTGGTCACCTGCTGTGACTGCCTGCCTGGTCGCCACCCGCTCCCTTACAAGGACCGCTCCCTTGTATAGTAGCCCAGAGGTTCCGCCTCCCAGACCCGTTACAAAAGGTTAATCACCTGTAACGCATTTTTATTATTTTTAGTATTAGATGTGTTACGTGCATTCTGCTTCCCTTGATTTCTTGTAACTGCCGTGGAATACTCAGCCTCCACATTTCTGATCTTTGGTATGGCCCCCATATTGGGCTCTTCTACCGAGGAACTTGATCTAATTGATGCAGAGCATGACCGAATGCTTGAGCCAGACCTAGGTGGAGCCCTTGAGCGATTGCTTGAAGTTCGCCATTTGTATACTCTCTCCATTTGTAGGTCATTTGTATCCCTCTGAAACTTTTTAAGTTTCAGTTCCCTCACCTCCTTTTCCCATTTCTGGTAATCCTGATCTAAGCCCTCATTAAATTTCTTTAAGGCCTCAACCGAAAGTTCATTTTTGATGGAGGTTTGTAAATCTTCCATCTCTACCTCCATCTCAGTGAGGGATGAAGAGTTTAGTTCAGACAAAAGTCTCATAAAGCTGATGGAGCAAGTATTTGATAGTTCCTCCCATTTCTCCTTAAACCCTGGACAATCAATAGGAAACAATGGAAACACTTGTATTATCCATTAGGTTCCCCCCCTTGTCCCTTTGTGCACCTGTAGAGATTTTCACTAGATTGGTGTCTGAGGAGTTCAGACAGATATCAACTAGGAGACGGTACGATAATCTTACACATCGTCAGAGGTTGGCCTTGACAGAACTCCAGTCGCTGAATGATGTGGTGATTAAGGCGGCGGACAAGGGGGAGAACGTGGTGGTCTGGCCAAATACTCTATATGAGAGGGAGGTTTTTCGCCAGCTAAAAGATAAAAATACCTATGCCAAATTGCCTTATAATCCTCTCCCATCCTTCTCCGGTGCTCTCTTGGACATTTTGTCCAAAGCACTGAATAATGGTATCATTACAAAAAAAGTCTTTGAGGGACTTGTGATTCCCTTTCCAAAGATACCAACCTTCTATCTATTGCCTAAGATCCACAAGGACCCCGTCACCCCTCCGGGACGTCCGATCGTGTCTGGGATTGATGGTTTACGAGATCCTATCTGTAAATTTATTAATTTTTATTTGAAACCATTGGTAGAAATGCTCCCATCATATGTCAAAGATACGACGGACGTCCTGAACAGGGTGAACGGGGTCTTTGTGGATCCTGATTGGATTATCATTACGGCAGACATTGAATCGCTTTATACCTGTATTAACCACAGGGATGGACTCGAGGCAATCCATTTCTTTCTGAGGAGGACCGATCAGGACGGCTTGTTGTGTGATCTAGTGGTTGAGCTCCTTCAGTTCGTGCTCACGCACAATTTTTTTGTTTTTAAGGATTGTTTTTACCTCCAACAACGTGGCACTGCCATGGGCGCGGCCTGTATGCCCTCATACACTAACCTCTTCTTGGGGTTTTGGGAGAGGAGTATATTTGGCAGTGAGGGCGCATGTGCCGTGGACCATGTGCAGTGCTGGCTGAGGTATACTGATGATGTTTTATTCTTTTTGGCGGGGCATGGCTGTGAAGCTCGACACATTTATGGGGGAGTTGAATCAAAACTCAATGAATATCAAGCTTCCATACAAATACGACACCCGTCGTATTGACTTTCTGGATGTCAGCCTGGAGGTGGATGATGATGCCTCCCTCCAGACTGACGTCTTCAGAAAGACGACTTCTGTTAATTCTCTCCTCCATGCCTCTTCAGCCCATCATGGCTCCACCATTAGAGCCATCCCGATCGGTCAATTCCTCCGGATGAAGCGGATATGCTCCATGGAGGAGCGATTTCAAATACAGGCGAATGATCTCAGAGACCGATTTTCCCAGAGAGGATACTGTAGGAGAAGTATTAGGGCAGGTTACAACAGGGCTAAAAAGGTTTCCCGTGGACAGTTACTTCAGTCCGGGAATAGGAGAAGTGAGTCTGACCAAATGGTCAGATTCATTTCAACATATAATCATGAATGGGAGACCATGAGGCTGGCCATGATGAAACACTGGCCCATCCTCAGGACCGAGCCCTGTTTGGCAGAATGCCTGGGTACTGGGCCATCAATGACCTCGAGACGCAGTAAGAACTTAAAAGATCTGTTGACGCGTAACCATTGTGCTCCCCCGGTTCGCGGACTCTTTGGCTCTCAATGGCCCCTTTTGGGCTGTTTTCCCTGTGGCCATTGTGTCGCATGTGCGAATATTATTCGATCTACAACTTTCTCTTCCGTTGACGGTGCACAAAGTTTTAACATCAAACCATATATCACATGCAGCACGACACATGTGGTATATTATGCCACATGTGAGTGCCCTAAAGTGTATGTTGGATTGACGTCAAGAGAGCTGCGGGTTAGGACTAGGGAGCATGTCCGCGATATTGGGGCCGCTGGAATTGTATCTAATGTGTCTACCTTAAAAACATTGCCACGCCACTTTAAGCAATTTCATAATTGCAACGCAAAATCGTTGTCTGTAAGAGGTATTGTCGTGGTCCATGGAGGTATTAGAGGTGGAAATTTAAAGAAAATGCTGGCACAAAAAGAAGCGAGGTGGATCACTGTATTAGGATCTATCACTCCGCATGGTCTTAATGAGACCGTGAATTTTGCATCATTCCTGTAGACCACACTTTAACCCAATGCTTTTCTTTTATATCCCTTTATCTTTTTCCCTTGTATATTTTGATGTTGTTTTGATTTTTACTTTTTTTATATTTCTCTACACCCATTAGTGATCTACTCCCATGGCTATCTGAACCGGATTAACCATATATTCAATTTCTTTCTGGCAAACGGACTGCTCTACTTTTGTCATCACATATGGATTCCTCTTTTTGAAAGCTATTTATCCAAGATGATATTGTACACTGTGTCTGCATGTCGTGTATTATTCGTGCTATTGTCACTTTATATATGTATGTATTTATATAAGCTGTTTAGTAAGAGGACATTATGTGCTGTATGTCATTTATGCCAGAATTACATTCTTATTTCTTTATATTTGTACTTGTTTATGGCTTTCCAGGGTGTGTACCTGATCATTGGTGATGTGGTGCGCATGCGCTGTTCTGTTCCCGTGGTCCGGGATTCCCGGGGCGTCAATGCTGCTGTGCACGTGCACGGATGCCTTGGTGATGCGTCCTGGCTCCCGCGCACGCGAAATGGCGGTGACACCGCCGGCCAATCGCAGGACTGCGTGTGTCTGAGCGCACATGCGCCGATATGCATCACCTAAATGGGGGTGGCGTGATTGTTATCACGTGACCTACACTGCAGGTCCTTGATAGCTATTTATTATAGCGCACATGCGCTGTGAGTGTCTTACTATTGGCCACCCTCATACCATGTGATACGGTACCATGTGGATTTAAAGGTCCTATTTTGCTATTGGTTATATCCCCCATGATGAAGCGGTAAATACTGGAAGCGAAACGGGCGTAGGGGTCTTTTAGGGAGGCTTTTTGTGTGTCAGCCTCCTTCATTGTAGGCTATCCTGCCACCTGTGTAAGCTATGAACATTACACTTGATTGACATTATGCAAATGTGTTCACTCAGTGATTTTGTCTGGTTCATTGCGTCAGAGATAAAGGCTGAGGCATTGTGACTCACTATTCCTAGTGTTGGAAATCGTTGCCTATGGCTCTGCCTCCTACTCTGGCATTATATTCTGTACTTTAAATTGTCTACCACGGTCATGGTAGGACTCCATTACATTTGCTAAATGGTGATGCTTATGACTGCACACAATTTGATGAATTTATTGTCTGTCCTGTCTGTGTTGTACTAATTAATGTGTATTTTAAGCTTGAGCAACCCGGAAATAATCGGCGAGCGCTGAGCATGTCGAACAGTGAGATGCTCTGGTGAGTACCGAGCAGTGGCGAGCACGCTTGGTCATCATTACTCAGGACTCCTATGTGATAACTCTGACTGAGAAGTTTTTGCTGAAAGCAAATTAGCTGCCCTCCGTCAGTGGCGACGTCCTGCTGAGGATTAATTTACTGAATTTCCGTGTTGGGCCACCGACTCACAGTGGAATGACCAGGCCAGTCGCTATTGGTTTCTTTCCGGACTCTTTGACCAGGTTGAGGACTAGAGATGAGCGTTGTTCTATTCGAACTGGTCGCCAATCTCAAATTCGAGCTGTTTTGGGCGGTGTTCGAGCCGTTCGGCGAACACGAACGATTTGAGAAAAATTCGGCTGTTCGAGGTTATGTTCGATAACTGTTCGTGCACCAAAATCATAACTGGATTTTTTCTCAGTAATGATGAAAATTAATGTTAATACGCAGTTTGAGTGTACAGCGGGGTGGGGGGAGGGGCAGGGGATGAATCTCTGCAGGAATAATGAAGATCTCCATTTTTTTTTCTCTTTCCCGCATTTACAGTGGGGAGGTGCAATCTGTCAGCCTATCAGCAGCGCACACACGGAGCGAAGTGCTTTTTTTCACACAAGCAAGGGCATGTGTCATTGGCAGTGTATGTCACATGTCCTTGCCCTATAAGACCAAGCCATTTTCCCCGTCGCCACCATTTTCTCACTGCTGCAGCTGCGTGTTAGACGGCACCGCTGTTGCTGTGTGCGCTATACCTTGTTAATTTCAAGCCAATTTTCGCACAAATCTACAGATAGCTTGGGAGTAGGGAATAGTTGTGATTGCAGTCCTTTTAAGGACTAGGTTACAGCATTTCCTACGACTTTTATCAGGCAGGTCTGTGCTCTTAAATAGATAGGTTGTGGGAGTAAAGACTAATTGTAATTGGAGTCCTTTTCAGGACTAGGTTACATCAGTTCCTATCAGTTTTTGCCAGGCAGGTCTGTGCCAGTGCTGTGCAAGTTTTTTTCACAGCATTTGGCTGAATCTAGCAAAGCTAATCCTTTTTGGCCTATTGCAGAGTGTGTTAGTCAGTGGAGTAGCCTATCTGTGTTGCAAGATATACCACCTGTGTATAGAATACCAATTTTTTTACTGCACCTAGTGAAGTAAAATCTTTTGGGCATAGCATCATTCTATTAGTCCATCTATACTGACCTCCATCAGGTTGCAAATTGAATATAATTTTTTTCTGCATCTAGCTCTGAAAAAATATTGGGCTTCTAGCTGTGTGTGGGACTTGTTGTATTAGTCCATCTATACTGACCTCCATCAGGTTGCAAACTGAATATATTTTTTTCTGCATCTACCTCTGAAAAAATATTGGGCTTCTAGCTGTGTGTGGGACTTGTTCTATTAATCCATCTATACAGACCTCCATCAGGTTGCAAACTGAATATAATTTTTTTCTGCATCTAGCTCTGAAAAAATATTTGGCCTTCTAGCAGTGTGTGGGACTTTCTCTATTAGTCCATCTATACTGACCTCCATCAGGTTGCAAATTAAAAATAATTTTTATCTGCATCTACCTCTGAAAAAATATTTGGGCTTCTAGCTGTGTGTGGGACTTGTTCTATTACTCCATCTATACTGACCTCCATCAGGTTGCAAATTGAATATAATTTTTTTCTGCATCTAGCTCTGAAAAAATATTGGGCTTCTAGCTGTGTGTGGGACTTGTTGCATTAGTCCATCTATACTGACCTCCATCAGGTTGCAAACTGAATATATTTTTTTCTGCATCTACCTCTGAAAAAATATTTGGCTTCTAGCTGTGTGTGGGACTTGTTCTATTAATTCATCTATACAGACCTCCATCAGGTTGCAAACTGAATATAATTTTTTTCTGCATCTAACTCTGAAAAAATATTTGGCCTTCTGTAACATACCTGGCGGCGTCCTTGCATGGTGGTCCATCTCCCACTGTGCAAGAGCGCGCACTTGATCTCCAGTCCAGAATGTCTCTCTGGCTTCCCTCCATGCTGTCTGTTTGTGTCTGTTTCTGCTGCTTAAGGGCGGCGCCCGATCACTTCCTGCTTTTTGTACCTGCTGTGGGTAACACCCCTTGTGCGTCCTCAGCCTATTGCTGTCTGTCACCTGGTATATAGCTAAGCTGCTCCCATCTATCCCTGCCTGAGCATAGTGTTTCATTCAGTGTGTGCTTGCACTCTGAATGTGCCAGGTCCAGTTCTTTGTTCTCTTGTCTGCCTATCCTGGAGGCTGTATTTCCAGGCCTGTCTGAACACGCTCCTAGCCTGTTCCTCCTGCCTTCTAGGGGCCGATTACCTAGACCCGTTCCTGTATCTTGTCTGACCTGTCTGAACACGCTCCTAGCCTGTTCCTCCCGCCTTCTAGGGGCCGATTACCTAGACCCGCTCCTGTATCTTGTCTGTCCTGTCTGAACACGCTCCTTGCCTGTTCGTCCTGCCTCTCTGGGGGCCGTATTCCCAGACCCGCTCCTGTATTCCGCTGCAGTGTCGGTCTCCTCCGTACACTCAGTTCCAGTCTGAACTCTCTCCTATCCTTTACCTGTTTTGCCTCTATGTCCGTTCCCTTCCTTTTTCTGCAGAGTCTGAACTTGTACCTAACTCCTGCTTGTTGTCTCTGTACTCCCGTTTGTGAGTTTGTGGTGCACTCGCTACGTCTTTGCAAGTACCCTGTGGGTGTCTGGCTCTGCCTTTCCCTTCCTGTCTGTTCCGTGTGAACAGAGCCCTGTTCCCCCTACTCAGCCTTGCCTGCTCTGACTCCTTTGCTCACCGCTCCGGCAGTTCTAGCCTGCTCTGACTCCTTTGCTCACCGCTCCGGCGGTTCTAGCCTGCTCTGACTCCTTTGCTCACCGCTCCGGCGGTTCTAGCCTGCTCTGACTCCTTTGCTCACCGCTCCGGCGGTTCTAGTCTGCTCTGACTCCTTTGCTTACCGCTCCGGCGGTTCTAGCCTGCTCTGACTCCTTTGCTCACCGCTCCGTCGGTTCTAGCCTGCTCTGACTGCTTTGCTCACCGCTCCGGCGGTTCTAGTCTGCTCTGACTCCTTTGCTTACCGCTCCAGCGGTTCTAGCCTGCTCTGACTCCTTGCTCACTGCTCCGCATCCTTGCTCCGCTCTGACCCTTTTGCTCACTGCTCCGGCAGTCCTGTCCTGCCCTGCTTCTGCCCGCTGCTCCGGCAGTCCTGTCCTGCCCTGCTTCTGCCCGCTGCTCCGGCAGTCCTGTCCTGCCCTGCTTCTGCCCGCTGCTCTGGCAGTCCTGTCCTGCCCTGCTTCTGCCCGCTGCTCCGGCAGTCCTGTCCTGCCCTGCTTCTGCCCGCTGCTCCGGCAGTCCTGTCCTGCCCTGCTTGTGCTCGCTGCTCCTGCAGCCCCGTCCTGCTCTGTTCTTGCCCACCGCTTCGGGCGTTCCCTCTCTGCTGTGGTTGTCTACCGCATCTGCGGTTCTGTGACCCAGTCTGTACTGGGTCTTAAACTTTCTGTGCTCCAGCCCCTCCTTTCAGCCAGTACCTCCCTGCCTGCATACTCGCCTGTATCCACCCATCTGCATACCTGCCGTGTTTGCTTACATCCACCAGTCTGTGCCAGCCTAACCTGCCTGTTCCAGTAATCCCAGTGTGGGTCAACCCCCGTGTCCGGAGTTTGACCTGGAGTAGCACCTGGTCCCTCTGCCCGGTTTCTCCCTGGTGCACTGGCGTCGTATGCCGTCGTGCCACCTTGGTCGGATCGGCCAGATACTTAGTCACGCCCCTCCAGGCACTCTCCGGTCCATGGTCCAGTGGAACCACAACACCCGCACACGCCAGTCAGTCCGGGCGTGTGCATAACAGCATGCTCAGGCCCTGGTTCCCGTTGAGCCCCACGGCCTTCGCTCTCTGAGAAGTTTTCCAGCGAATACATGCATTAAAAATAAATAAATAAAATTTATTTTTTTTCTCAGCTGAGTTTCAGGCGAATTACGCACCCGTCCAGATGGATCTATCTGCTCTCGTTCCTGCGGATCCGCCACGTTACTATGGGGATCCAAGACAAAGTCGTGCATTTGTGGAGCAATGCATGCTACACTTCAAGTTCTACCCTCTATGTTTTCCCACCGATCGGGTTAAGGTGGCATTCATTATGTCTTACCTGGCGGGTGATGCCTTGGAATGGATCAACCCCCTATATGAAACACAGGATCCGATCCTCCTGGACCAAATGGCCTTCCTGGTGGCCTTTCTAATGGTCTTCGATGATCCTAACCCGGAGGCTCCTGCTGAAGCTTCACCTCCCAATATCCCGGAGCAGCCCCGATGGGTAATGTGTGTGCGTAGCGCAATAGTCCTCCAGCCCAATGAGGCTACTGTCCACCCAGAATCTTCACAGGGTGACTACGCTTTCCGGAATACATCTCCCAACCTCAAGAGGCAGTCCAGACGTGCTAGACGTAGAGGCAAGCCGTCACACCAGGGTCTGTCCTCCCTGAGACCTCCTGACCCCAACCTTGAAGTCCCTACTGAAGCTTCATCTCCCTGTATCCCGGAGAAGCCCCAACGGGTAATGTGCGTGGGTAGTGCTCCGGTTCTCCTGCCCGAAGAGACTTCTGCCCATCCAGACTCCACACAGGAGAACTTCCTGCACCCGGCATCAGATGCTTCACCCACTTTAACCGGTGTGCATGTCCAAGGATGCTCCAAAGCTGTGGTTACCTCTGAGTCTGTGCACCTCTACTACCTGGCGGAGGACCCCCTGTTGCCCCCTGAATCCTCCGTGATACCACTCGATGACAAATGGAGAGAGACTTCTCTACACTCGGTACTCGATACTTTGTCCGCTTCGTCCTGTGAGCCTGACAATCGGTACCCCAAAGTGGTAGTTACCCCCGAGTCTCTACACCCCTCCGACCAGGCGGAGGACCTCCAGTTGTCTCCAGAACCCTTCGGGGTGCTACCTGGTAGCGAAAGGACAGAGACTCTCCTATACTCTGTACCTGATACCTCGCTCGCTTCATCCAGTGAGTCCAACCTAGTGTACTCCGAAGCAGAGCTTACTCCCGAGTCTCTACACCCCTCCAACCAGGCGGAGGACCTCCAGTTGTCTCCAGAACCCTTCGGGGTGCTACCTGGTAGCGAAAGGACAGAGACTCTCCTTTACTCTGTACCTGATACCTCGCTCGCTTCGTCCAGTGAGTCCAACCTAGTGTACTCTGAAGCAGAGGTTACCCGTGAGTCTCTACACCCTTCTGACCAGGCGGAGGACCGCCAGTTGTCTCCAGAACCCTTCGGGGTGCCACCTGGTGGTGAATGGACAGAAACTTTCCTATACTCGGTACCCGATACCTCGCCTGCTTCGTCCAGTGAGTCCGACCTAGTGTACTCTGAAGCAGATGTTTTCTCTGAGCCTCTGCACTCTTCTGACCCGGCGGAGGACCTCCAGTTGTTTCCTGAATCCTCCGGGGTACCACCAGATAACAAAGAGACAGTGACTTTTCCTCATTATGTACCTGATAACCCGTCTATTTCTTCCTGTGAGCTTGACAAGATGTACCTCGAAGCAGAGATTACCCCCAAGTCTCTGTCCCCCTCCAACCCGGTGAAGGACTTCCAGTTGTCTCCTGTACCCTCTGGGGTGCCACCTGAAAATATGTGGAGAGAGACTTCCTTGTGTGCTGTTCCTGGTACTCCACCCGTTTCGTCTGTTGCTGAGGATGGCTGGATAGGAGGTAGCATCCTAGCTAACCAGATGAGATCAGTTTTTCCTGTGGACAGTGGAAGTGATCTCCTTGAAGTGAATGACTGGTCCTCGAATTCCCTGCGGAAGATTCTGGCAGGCCTGAAGAAGAGGGGGCGTAAGGGGGGGTACTGTAACATACCTGGCGGCGTCCTTGCATGGTGGTCCATCTCCCACTGTGCAAGAGCGCGCACTTGATCTCCAGTCCAGAATGTCTCTCTGGCTTCCCTCCATGCTGTCTGTTTGTGTCTGTTTCTGCAGCTTAAGGGCGGCGCCCGATCACTTCCTGCTTTTTGTACCTGCTGTGGGTAACACCCCTTGTGCGTCCTCAGCCTATTGCTGTCTGTCACCTGGTATATAGCTCAGCTGCTCCCATCTATCCCTGCCTGAGCATAGTGTTTCATTCAGTGTGTGCTTGCACTCTGAAGGTGCCAGGTCCAGTTCTGTGTTCTCTTGTCTGCCTATCCTGGAGGCTGTATTTCCAGGCCTGTCTGAACACGCTCCTAGCCTGTTCCTCCTGCCTTCTAGGGGCCGATTACCTAGACCCGTTCCTGTATCTTGTCTAACCTGTCTGAACACGCTCCTAGCCTGTTCCTCCCGCCTTCTAGGGGCCGATTACCTAGACCCGCTCCTGTATCTTGTCTGTCCTGTCTGAACACGCTCCTTGCCTGTTCGTCCTGCCTCTCTGGGGGCCGTATTCCCAGACCCGCTCCTGTATTCCGCTGCAGTGTCGGTCTCCTCCGTACACTCAGTTCCAGTCTGAACTCTCTCCTATCCTTTACCTGTTTTGCCTCTATGTCCGTTCCCTTCCTTTTTCTGCAGAGTCTGAACTCGTACCTAACTCCTGCTTGTTGTCTCTGTACTCCCGTTTGTGAGTTTGTGGTCCACTCGCTACTTCTCTGCAAGTACCCTGTGGGTGTCTGGCTCTGCCTTTCCCTTCCTGTCTGTTCCGTGTGAACAGAGCCCTGTTCCCCCTACTCAGCCTTGCCTGCTCTGACTCCTTTGCTCACCGCTCCGGCGGTTCTAGCCTGCTCTGACTCCTTTGCTCACCGCTCCGGCGGTTCTAGCCTGCTCTGACTCCTTTGCTCACCGCTCCGGCGGTTCTAGCCTGCTCTGACTCCTTTGCTCACCGCTCCGGCGGTTCTAGTCTGCTCTGACTCCTTTGCTTACCGCTCCGGCGGTTCTAGCCTGCTCTGACTCCTTTGCTCACCGCTCCGTCGGTTCTAGCCTGCTCTGACTCCTTTGCTCACCGCTCCGGCGGTTCTAGTCTGCTCTGACTCCTTTGCTTACCGCTCCGGCGGTTCTAGCCTGCTCTGACTCCTTGCTCACTGCTCCGCAGCCTTGCTCCGCTCTGACCCATTTGCTCACTGCTCCGGCAGCCTTGCTCCGCTCTGACCCTTTTGCTCACTGCTCCGGCAGTCCTGTCCTGCCCTGCTTCTGCCCGCCGCTCCGGCAGTCCTGTCCTGCCCTGCTTCTGCCCGCTGCTCTGGCAGTCCTGTCCTGCCCTGCTTCTGCCCGCTGCTCCGGCAGTCCTGTCCTGCCCTGCTTCTGCCCGCTGCTCCGGCAGTCCTGTCCTGCCCTGCTTGTGCTCGCTGCTCCTGCAGCCCCGTCCTGCTCTGTTCTTGCCCACCGCTTCGGGCGTTCCCTCTCTGCTGTGGTTGTCTACCGCATCTGCGGTTCTGTGACCCAGTCTGTACTGGGTCTTAACCTTTCTGTGCTCCAGCCCCTCCTTTCGGCCAGTACCTCCCTGCCTGCATACTCGCCTGTATCCACCCATCTGCATACCTGCCGTGTTTGCTTACATCCACCAGTCTGTGCCAGCCTAACCTGCCTGTTCCAGTAATCCCAGTGTGGGTCAACCCCCGTGTCCGGAGTTTGACCTGGAGTAGCACCTGGTCCCTCTGCCCGGTTTCTCCCTGGTGCACTGACGTCGTATGCCGTCGTGCCACCTTGGTCGGATCGGCCAGATACTTAGTCACGCCCCTCCAGGCACTCTCCGGTCCATGGTCCAGTGGAACCACAACACCCGCACACGCCAGTCAGTCCGGGCGTGTGCATAACACCTTCTAGCAGTGTGTGGGACTTTCTCTATTAGTCCATCTATACTGACCTCCATCAGGTTGCAAATTAAAAATAATTTTTATCTGCATCTAGCTCTGAAAAAATATTTGGGCTTCTAGCTGTGTGTGGGACTTGTTCTATTAGTCCATCTATACTGACCTCCATCAGGTTGCAAATTAAAAATAATTTTTATCTGCATCTAGCTCTGAAAAAATATTTGGGCTTCTAGCTGTGTGTGGGACTTGTTCTATTACTCCATCTATACTGACCTCCATCAGGTTGCAAATTGAATATAATTTTTTTCAGCATCTAGCTCTGAAAAAATAATGGGCTTCTAGCTGTGTGTGGGACTTGTTGTATTAGTCCATTTATACTGACCTCCATCAGGTTGCAAACTGAATATATTTTTTTCTGCATCTACCTCTGAAAAAATATTGGGCTTCTAGCTGTGTGTGGGACTTGTTCTATTAATCCATCTATACAGACCTCCATCAGGTTACAAACTGAATATAATTTTTTTCTGCATCTAGCTCTGAAAAAATATTTGGCCTTCTAGCAGTGTGTGGGACCTTCTCTATTAGTCCATCTATACTGACCTCCATCAGGTTGCAAACTGAATATAATTTTTTTCTGCATCTAGCTCTGAAAAAATATTTGGCCTTTTAGCAGTGTGTGGGACTTTCTCTATTAGTCCATCTATACTGACCTCCATCAGGTTGCAAACTGAATATAATTTTTTTCTGCATCTAGCTCTGAAAAAATATTTGGCCTTCTAGCAGTGTGTGGGACTTGTTCTATTAGTGCACCTATACTGACCTCCATCAGGTTGCAAATTCAAAATAATTTTTTGTCTGCATCTAGCTCTGAAAAAATATTTGGCCTTCTAGCAGTGTGTGGGACTTTCTCTATTAGTCCATCTATACTGACCTCCATCAGGTTGCAAACTGAATATTTTTTTTTCTGCATCTACCTCTGAAAAAATATTTGGGCTTCTAGCTGTGTGTGGGACTTGTTCTATTAGTCATCTATACTGACCTCCATCAGGTTGCAAATTGAATATAATTTTTTTCTGCATCTAACCCAGCCAATAGTTTTGGCCTAACACCACAGTTTGGCCACTCAGCTCTGCTCGGTTCCCATCCATTGTTTTTTTGTGCAAGCAACTCCAGAGTTGTGAATTAGTTAACCACCAAAATGAGTGGAAAAAGGCCTGCTGCTGGTGGAAAGGGGAATAGGCGTGTTGGGAAGGGGAAAAAAGGTTGTGTCCGTGGGGTAGGTGTTAAAGCAACAGTAACATCTGCAGAAGAAAGACCATCTTCCAGCCAAACTAAAATGTCTACTTCTTTTAGCGGACAATGTGATAAGATCCCTTTCTTACGGCCACGCCAATCGCTACAAATTCCAGATGAGGCACAAAAACAGCAGGTGCTTCAACGGATATCAAGTGCTCCTTTAAGTGGGCTCTCCTCCTCATCAACTTCAACATTACAAATACTCCAGTCCTCAAAGGTGTCACCCCAATCGCACTTGCTTCCTCACAGCTCCCAAATCTCCAGCTGCCCGTCTGAGTATGAGGTAGAACAGATGGTTGAGTCTGCAGAGCTGTTTACTCATACTATAGCCTGGGAATCAGAGGTCGACTCCAGCGCTTCTGTGAATCCAGACGAGGAAATGATCTGCACTGATGCCCAGAATCTTTATGAGTCGGATCCAGGACCAGACGCAGAAGGTTCTGACCATAATGTAGACCCTCATTCCCAACCTGTAACTCCTGTTGGTGGAGACAATGAGGAAGACGATGATGAGACTCAAATACCTGATTGGAGCGACAACTTTAGTTTTTTGTCAGGGCAGGAACAGGTTGGCTCTGAGGACGACGGGTGTGATAACGCACAGGGTGATGATGATGAGGTTGGAGATCCCACTTACTGTCAACCCACAGTCAGCCAAGAGATGAGGTCAGCAGAGGAGGTGGAGGAAGATGCTAGTGACGACGAGGTCAGGTTGCGCCTTCCTGGACAGAGACGTAGTACTGGAAGGACGTCAACAACTGCATCCTCAAACACAACTCTGCCTCTCACCACAAGTCGTGGTGGCTCTTCAGGTCGCATGGGTGCTAAGCCTTGCATAGCCTGGGCATTTTTTCAGATCGATAAAGATGACCCAACTCGTGTTATCTGTAACATTTGTCAGCAAAAGCTAAGTAGAGGCCAAAAAATACATAGTTTGAGTACTTCATGCATGAACCGGCACATGAACATGAATCATAAGTTGCAGTGGGAAGCTCAGTGTGCTACAATGCGGCCTAGCCGGCCGGGCCAACCACCGTCTGGCATATCTTGTGCATCCGCGGCCTCTTCATCCTCTGTGACTGGGGGGACAGCAGTCACATCTGTTTTGGGGCGCAGACCTGCCACCTCTTTACCCGCAACAGCCAGCGTGATTGGCAGGTCATCATTTTCTTTGGAGGTGGTAACACCAGCTGGTGTTGAGCGCTGTACGACATCGATAGCACCACCTTTGGATCAAGGCAACCTTACATGTCCGCCTGCATCTTCCTCACAGACCGGCAGTTTGCCGGGGACACCCTTATCAACCCCGTCTAAGCACAATAGCCAGCCCTCGGTCCCTCAGATGTGGACAAGTAAAAGACCATTTCCTCCTAGCCATGAGAAAGCTAAGAGGTTGAATTTCACCATCTGCAAGCTCTTGGCTACAGAAATGCTGCCTTTCCGCCTGGTGGACACAGAGGATTTTCGAGACCTTATGTCCGTCGCAGTGCCCCAGTACCAGATGCCCAGTCGGCACTACTTCTCAAAGAAAGGTGTGCCTGCGCTCCACCAGCATGTCGCACACAACATCACCGCTTCTTTGAGAAACTCTGTGTGTGACAGGGTGCATTTCACCACAGACACTTGGACGAGTAGGCATGGACAGGGGCGTTACATGTCGCTGACTGGGCACTGGGTAACTATGGTGACAGCAGGACAAGGGGCTGCTGTCCAAGTCTTGCCGTCCCCACGAGTTGTGCGTCAATCCTCTTTATCTCAAAGTTCCTCCACTGCTTCTGCCTCCTCAACCTCCTCTCGGTCTTCCACCTGCACCCAAAGCCTGTCTGGTCATGCCACAAGCTTTCTAACTGCGCAGAAGGGATCCTGCACACCTCCTTACTATGCTGGCAGTAGGGCTCAACGTCATCAGGTGGTTTTTACTTTGAAATGTCTGGGAAATGTGAGTCACACAGCTGAGGAGTTGTGGTCAGCTCTGGAGAACCAATTTCATGAATGGTTGTCTCCACTGGACCTGAAACCAGGGAAGGCCGTGTGCGACAATGCTGCAAACCTGGGTGCGGCCCTTCGCCGGGGCAATGTCACACACGTGCCTTGTATGGCTCACGTGTTGAACCTGGTTGTCCAGCAATTTTTAGCCCACTATCCCAGACTAGATGGCCTGCAGAGGGCACGGTCGCTGTGTGCTCACTTCCGCCGTTCGCATCCCGCAGCTCAGCGACTTACATCTCTACAGAAGTCGTTGGGCCTGCCACTTCACCGGCTAAAATGCGATGTGCCTACCCGGTGGAATTCAACTCTGCACATGTTGCAGCGACTGTGGCAGCACCGACAAGCCCTGGTGCAATACGTTCTGACGTATAGCCTGGGCCAACGAGATCCAGACGTGGGGCAAATCACGCTGGAGGAGTGGTCTCAGATCAGGGACCTATGCACCCTTCTGCACAGTTTTGAAATGGCGACGAAGATGTTTAGTGCTGACGATGCCATTATCAGCATGACTATTCCGGTGATTTACATGCTGGAGCACATGTTAAACAGAATTCGGAGTCAGGTGGTGGCACAAGAGGAGGTGGAGGAAGTAGAGGAGGAGGAGTTGTATGCGGAAGGGCTAACATCTGCAAGGTCCAGACGGTCGGCAGCACCAAGGCGGCAGGCATGTGAGGGTGGGGGAGATGGTTTTACCAGGGCGCATGGTAGCAGCCAAACTAGTGAGGAAGGTGCAGGAGCCCAGGAAGAAGTGGAGGACGAACTGATGGAAGACTCATCAGATGAGGGAGACCTTGATCACATTTCTGTTGTGCGAGGTTGGGGGGAGAGGACAGAGGAAGGAAGCATGATTGTTACCTCGCCACCAACTCAACAGGGACTTGGTGCTCCTGGATGCGCAACACACATGAGTGCCTTCTTGCTGCACTACCTGCAACATGACCCTCGAATTTGGAGAATTAGAAATAACCCTGACTACTGGGTTGCCACACTGTTAGATCCCCGGTACAAAAGTAAATTTGCATAAATTATTCCTGCCATAGAAAGGGATGCACGCATGCAGGAGTATCAGCAGAGACTGTTGCAGAATCTTACATGTGCTTTTCCACAAAACACCAGTGGTGCACGTAGTGAATCTCACAGTTCCAACTTGCCAACCAATAGACCGTCAAGTGTTCAGCACTCAAACCATAACAGAACCACAGTATCTGCTGATAACATCAATTTTGCGCAATCATTTCACCACTTTTTTAGCCCATCCTTTGCAAGGCCACAGGAGACAAGAAGTCTGACACATAGTCAACGCCTAGAGACGATGGTACAGGAGTATCTCCAAGTAAACATTGAAGCCATGACTGTGTCACTGGACCCTTGCTCTTTTTGGGCTTCCAATCTGGATAAATGGCCGGAGCTAGCCACTTACACCTTGGAGATCTTGTCATGCCCCGCAGCCAGCGTTCTGTCTGAACGTGTGTTCAGCGCTGCTGGTGGTGTGCTGACAGATAAGCGCACGCGGCTCTCCACTGATAATGTAGACAGACTCACGTTCATAAAGATGAACAAATCATGGATCCGAAACGACTTTTCTACCCCTGTGTCATCCTGGGGAGAGTAAAAGATGGGATGATTGGTTAAAATCACCCTACCAACCGTTTTAAGCTTTCAAATTACTAATCATGTTTATCTGTATCTTGGCTGGAAAATAATTTGGGCTTTGTAGCAGTGTGCAGCACTGATTCTATTAGGCCATCTATAATAAGCTCCACCAGATTTAAAATTACTAATCATGTTTATCTGTATCTTGGCTGGAAAATAATTTGGGCTTTGTAGCAGTGTGCAGCACTGATCCTATTAGGCCAACTATACTAAGCTCCACCAGATTTAAAATTAATAATAATTTTTAGCTGCATCTAGCCCGGAAAATAATTTTGGGGCTCCGAGATGCGCAAGACACATAAGTGCCTTCTTGCTGCACTACCTGCAACATGACCCTCATATTGTCAGAATTCGAAGTAATCATGACTACTGGGTTGCCACACTCTTAGATCCGCCAAACTTTTCGATCAACCTTTTCATTTTAATAAAGACCAAAAAAATGGTCATTTTTGAAATTATAAGCATTAGCAGGTTATTAGAAACTGAAATCAAACAGTTTTCAACTCAAAACTTTATTCTAGGTGATGTTACATTTTCACATAGGACCCCTTGTTCGAAAGGAGCTTCTGAACTCTCTCGTCCATTGAATTTGTCAGGTTTTGGATGGTTTCTGCTTCAATTGTTTTGCATGAGGACAGAATACCTTCCCAGAGCTGTTGCTTAGATGTGAACTGCCTCCCGCCATCATAGACACTCCTTTTGATGATGCTCCAGAGGTTCTGAATGGGGTAGAGGTCAGGGGAGCATGGGGGTCACACCATAAGTTTGTCCCCTTTTATGCCCATATCAGCCAGAGATGCAGATGTTTTATGTGTAGCATGAGATGGTGCATTATCATGCAAAAAAATGATCTTGCTGTGAAATACAGGGTTCTTCTTCTTGAACCATGGCAGGAAGTGCTGTTTGAGAAAATCCACATACATTATGGAGTTCATCTTTAGCGCCTTCAGGGATCCTAAAGGGGCCGACAATCTCTCTCCCCATGATTCCAGCCCAAAACATTACTCCACCTCCTCCTTGTTGGCGCTGTAGCCGTGTTTGCGTGGGGTGTCCATCAACCAGCCATCCTCCACTCCATCCATCTGGACCATCGAGCGCTGCATGGCACTCATCCGTGAACAAAACAGTTTTGAAATCAGTCTTCATGTAATGTTTGGCCCACTGGAGCCGTTTCTGCTTGTATGAAGTGGATAGAGGAGGTCGACAGGATGGCGTATGCACAGCTGCAAACCTCTGAAGGACCCTGCATCTTGTTGTTCGGGGGACGTTGGAGGCACCAGCGGCTTCAAAAACTTGTCTGCTGCTATGACAAGGCTTTTTTGCCGCTGCTCTTTTAACCTGACGTAATTGCTTGTAGGAAAGAGTCCTCAATTTGCCCTTATCAGCACGCACACGTGTGTACTGTGAATCAGCTACATACTTCTTGATTGCCAAGACACTTCATCCTGATCATCGCACAATGTTGATTGTAGTCATGCCTTGACCTAAACACTCCACAATTTGTTGCTTCTCAGCAGCCGACACATCCTTTTTCTTTCCCATTTTGGCAGAAAATGTAGGCTGCTTAATAATGTGAGACAGCCTTCTTAAGTAGTCTTGCCTTTCATTGGACACACCTGCCAAACTAATTAGCACAGGTGTCTGCAATTGCTTACAGTGATATAAAGAGCCCTGACACACATCACCATCAATGAGTTTAACTGACAAACAAACAAATTCTTCCCTTATCACTCCTAAACACTTTTTGCATAATAATTTGGAACACAGTGTACATGTTCTTTTCCACAAAACACCAGTGGTTCACGTAGTGAATCTTACAGTTCTAACTTGCCAACCGTGGTCTGTATGGAGTTGTTCAATAAAGGGCCCAAAATTAAGATAACATAGATGGGAGAGGTCTCTATGAATAGGAATTCCTAAGTATTTGATACCCTGTGAGGGCCAGGCAAAGGGAAAGTTGGACTGGATGGAATCCTATATGGATTTGGGGAGGGAGACATCGAGGGCCTCAGACTTCGCTGCATTGATTTTAAAATTTGACCATGTAACAAAGTGATCTATTTCAGCCATAACAGCATGGATGGATATATGTGATTGAGTGATATATACTAGGACATCATCAGCAAATAGAGAGCACTTGTACTCGGTGCCTCCCACCTCAATCCACCTAATATTGGGGTTATGGCGAATTGATGAGAGCAGGTGCTCCGTCACTAGGATGTATAAGAGAGGGGACAGAGAACATCCCTGCCTTGTCCCATTGGTGATTGTGAAAGGTGATGAAAATGTTCTGACGCGTCCCCTGGGCCTTGGGATACCCGGAGCCGGACCCTTTTTGGTGGATGCTGGTGGTTGTAGTCTCCGTGGCGGCGACTCGGTTCCGTGGCTCAGGGCGGTCAAACCAGTGGCGGAACTATTTATGTGGTTTTGATGTTTAAATGTCCGACTACGCCACCCGTGGATTGCGGTCAGAGTGAACCGCCGCTCCAGGGCAGACCGCTGAGGCTGGTGTTGTGGGTGCAGCAGAGCGTAGCATAACTCCCCACGGGAGGAGTATAGCCTCAGGGCAGTGTATGCGGAGGATGGGGGTGATGGTGCAGGGCAGCAGCAGTAACGACACGGAGTCAGTGATGCAGTCCAGGGCCTTTACTCACAGTTCTTATTATCCAGACCACGTCTGCAGGTAACGGCTGCCCACGTCGTACTGTGCTCACCAGGTGAGGGGCTCAGACAACTCCCAGATAACTTTGGAGCGCTTCACAGGACCCCCTTTGTGTGTCCTTTGTCTGGCCTTTCTTACCAACCCTTCTGTCCGGCTGCCTCGGGCCTCCTCTTGGTAAACTTGGCGCCAGTTTCCCTAACCCTATGTGGTGCCTTCCTAGCCGGTGTAGCGAGGGGCTGCTCCACATAAAATGTCACAGCCTCCGGTTTCTAGCTGAGGGTCGTTTCCTGCCTCCACTAGTTTCGGGGACCGGTCTCCCCCTTTGGCCTGACCCCTCCACGCAGGTGGATTCGGGCGTGCGGTGGCGACTCGCCCGTCCGCACCCCTGGGATCCCTTCATTCCTCGTTCCTGGAGCCTTCTCCGCTCCTCTTCCTTCCTTCTCCCTCTTCCAGGCCTGGGCCTCTGTTACTAGGCCCGCCTCCGGAGCAGAGCTCATGCAGAGCCCCTGCTCCCTGCCACTTCTGCTCAGACTTCTCTGCACTGAACTAAGATGGTGCTCACCTTTTATACTCCCTTCTCAATGCACCCAGGAACTGCTTCCTCCCTGCTCCTGCACTACAGGGTTCCCCTTCCTCAGTGTTCCCTCCCCCCACTCCAGCCAGGGACAGGGACTGTCGTGCCCATCTCAGGGGCATATTGGTCGCCCTGCCCCACGGCAATGTGGTGTAATGCATGCAGGTGTCGGGTCCTGATCCACACTCCATCCTTACCTGAGAGTGAGATATCACACCTCTGGGTGAGGTGCAATACCTCTGTAGCAACCGTGCCCTCAGGGTAATACAGTTCCATTTATCTTCAGCCTAGGTGACGTATTGCGATACAGGGCCAAGATTTGGGCTATAAAAGGGTCCCCTAGACCCCTACCCCAAGCTTTTTAGGAGAATCATATATGGCGTGCCAGGAGACTCTATGGAATGCTTTCTCAGCATCCAACGAGAGTATCTAATTACAAATTTTTAACTGCATCTAGCCCAGGAAATACTTTGTGCCTAGTAGCAGTGTCTGCTAGTCAGCGGATTATCCCGGCTGTTAAGCAAGCTACACCACCTGTAGTTTTGACACTTAATTTTTTCAAAGGAAATGCTTCGGTACCACGGGATACTCAGTGAAGAGCATCAGGAGGCACCCCAAGGCATAGGGGCTGGGACTGGCAGTAGGATGCCTTGCGGTGGACAGCCGAGCTCGATCCTTATAAAAGCTTTTTAACTGCAGCAGCTTTAGTGGACGCTACTGGAGCTGGAATTACACGGCTGCTGGCATGAGACTTGCCCTCCAATAGATCCTTGTAAATGGATTTAAAGTGTATTCATTCAAATTAGAGAGACAATTTAAATTAAAAAGCTTAGAGCTGCCTCCACCACAGGGGGGCTCGCTCGACCCACCAGCGGACAGGCACCAGTATTGGGAGAGGGGGGCTGGCCGTCAGGGTTCACCGCGGCTCTGGCACAAACCCGGCGACACGGAGGTGGCACGGGCAGGAGCGGACTGAACGTGACGGCTTCTCACTTTTTGGATTTTAGAAGGGCATGACATGCCTATATCTGTGTCTCCCCTTCCTTTTACTCCTCCACCTCTTTTCTTTTTGCATGACTATATGTACTTGTCACTTTTCCATGTGTTAGTTGTGTCTTCAGAGCAGTTTGTCAGCTTTTGGACACCTTTGAAGGTGTTTTCTATGTGTTTCTATGTGTTTTTGTTTGCCTGCCATTGGTTTTAACGGTGTTCGAAGGTGTTCGACGAACAGTTCGACGAACACACGGGTGTTCGACGAACCGAACCGAACTCGAACACTACGGGGGTGGCTCAACACTAATCAAGAGCTCATTTAATAACACTGTGCATGCACCACAAATTTCTTGTTTGTTAAAATTGAAAAAAAAACAAAGATGGAGTCGCTGCTAAAGGTAACACTATCCTGCTGTGACTGAAACAAGTAATAATGCCTTCCCGCTTTCTCCCTACTAATTTACTTGATTAAGGCAAAGGAGACTATTTGAGGCCTGTGTTTGGTAGTAATACTGCTACCTGTAATGATAGGGTGACTCTGCTAGTGGTTCCCACATTCTTAGCTGTGGTATGATTTTTTTTTTCCTTTACACTAACCCGTCCTTTGCCCTTGACACTCTTTCTTGTACCTTACATTTTGTGCAACATATAATTAACTTTTGAGAATCTTTTCATCCACAATAATTCAACCTTTGCCAAAAAGGACATAATAAGAAATGCTAGTTAAGTAGGCACATTGACAGAAAGCAAAATGTGGCAGCAGGCCACAGTATAGGTGTGGCATGTACGGTTGTGAAATTGAACTAGTAAAACAAGTGTGTAAAAACAGAAATGTACAGTTAAATGTTGACATATTTTTGGATTTTTCAAGAAAATTCAACCACTTTCCCAAAAATTACAAACTAGGAAATGCTAGTTAGGTACACGACAAAAAAAAAACAGCACTAGCAAAATAAATTTTGACTAATAAAACAGACATGCAAAAAACATATTTCCAACATGCAAACTTTGTGAGGTGGGCAGTTACAGTTAAATGTCTGGGAATTTTCTTTTGTATTGTTAAAAAACAATTATCCCCTTTCGCAAAATGGATTGCTCAAAAGATGGAAAAACTTGGTATAGTCACTTATGACTAGCAAGCACACCATCTGACAGTGATATTTTTTTCAGTATCCAAGGGGTAACATTTCTCCTTGCGGAGAGAGACATGTTAAGCATGTCACGGTGAGATTTTTAAAGCCGCAATTCTCCTCTAGGAAATATGCAAATTGTCTCTTCAGAGAGGAAGAGGACCAGAACTCTAGTGCCACCTACAGGAAGTAGCAATCCTAAAAGTCAATAGTGTCACACTGTCACAGAATACTGGAGGTAGGGGGCCTAAGCTGACCCTAAGCTGGGGCCCTGACTAATCCCTCATCCTGGAGGTACTGTTAAAGGTACAGAGGTCCAGGCCGCCAGCGTAACCCCTACCTTCTGAGGATCCCTGCACCTAAGTAATCTAGTCCTGAGAAGGACCCCGATCACAACAATTGGGAACCAGAAATAATATGCCCACACACAGTATTTAGACGAACGAGACAGTACAAGGGAAAAACCAAAACCACCTTGCATACAACTTCTAAACAACTACAACAGAGGGAACACCAACGGGAAAGGAGATAAATGATAAAGCGAGGAAAGGGAAAAAACACTTCCAAATACACTTATCTCAGCAACTCCAAACACCACGATCCGCTCTGTAAGTCTGAATGAAAAGCTTTCACCGACACCTCCCAAACAGACCTGCAGGAATATAAAGGAGTCTCACTAAAGAAGCATTGATTGCAGCTGGGCGAGGCTGGACCTCAGCTAGCCCAGAGAGAGAGAGAATTAACTCCTACACTGCCGAGAAAACACAAAGCACCAACAAGTCAGCTGCGAGAAGTCAGGCTGTGTACTCGTGACGATCTTCGTGGCAACACACCCGTGACAGTACCCCCCCTTCTACGAGGGGCCTCTGGACCCTCAGGGCCAGGTTTATCTGGGTGAGTCGTGTGGAAGGCCCGAACTAATCGGTCTGCGTTAATATCCGACGCAGGAACCCACATCCTCTCCTCAGGACCATACCCCTTCCAATGAACCAAGTACTGAAGGGACCGGCGATTAAAGCGTGAATCAATGACCCTCGATACCTGGAACTCCAAGTTACCATTGACAACCACAGGAGGGGGAGGTAAAGGTGACGGTACCACCGGCGCCACATACCTCTTAAGCAATGATCTGTGAAACACGTTGTGAATTTTAAACGTAGGGGGGAGGTCAAGACGGAATGCCACCGGATTAATAACAGAACTGATTCTGTACGGCCCGATGAACCTGGGACCCAGTTTCCAGGAGGGAACCTTAAGTTTAATATTCCTGGTAGACAACCATACCTGATCGTTCACACTTAGGTCCGGACCAGACACTCTCCTCCTATCAGCCATACGTTTGTATCGGTTCCCCATAGTATTCAGATTCTTCAGCACCCCTCTCCATACTGAAGCGAGAGATGAGGAAAATCGTTCCTCCTCCGGAACCCCCGAAGAGCCCCCCCTACTGAAAGTACAAAACTGGGGGTGAAAACCATATGCCCCAAAAAACGGGGACTTACCAGTGGACTCGCTCCGCCTATTATTGAGAGCAAACTCTGCCAGAGGTAGGAAAGAAGCCCAGTCCTCCTGGTTCTCTGACACAAAACACCGAAGATATGTCTCCAAGCTCTGGTTCATACGTTCCGTCTGACCATTGGTCTGAGGATGAAAAGCCGACGAGAATGACAAATGCATCCCCCGCCGTGCACAAAACGCCTTCCAGAACTTGGACACAAACTGAGACCCCCGATCAGACACCACCTCGGAGGGTACCCCGTGAAGCCTCACAATCTCCCCAATGAACACCTGCGCAAGAGTTTTAGCATTAGGGAGAGCCGGAAGAGCGATAAAATGTGCCATCTTGCTGAACCTGTCCACTACAACGAGTATGACCGTTTTACCCGAAGACGGAGGGAGGTCAGTAATAAAGTCCATAGACAGATGAGTCCAAGGACGCTCCGGGATCTTCAAAGGTAAGAGGGCCCCAGACGGACGGGTATGTGAGGTCTTAGAGCGCGCACAAACCCCACAGGACGCGACAAAAGTTACCACCTCTTTATGTAAGTTAGGCCACCAAAACCGACGCGAGAGGAGATCCACAGTTGCTTTACTCCCCGGGTGTCCTGCAAAAACTGAGTTATGGTGTGCCTCGATCACCTTTTGTCGCAACTGATCTGGAACGAACAGTCTCCCCGGAGGTCCAACAGGGGCGTCCCCCTGAGCCTCCAATATCTCCTCCTCCAGCTCAGAGCATACTGCCGAAACCACCACCCCCTCCTGAAGAATAGGAATCGGGTCGTCCGTATTCCCGGCCCCAGGGAAACTACGAGATAAGGCATCCGCCTTTACATTTTTAGACCCAGGACGATATGTAACGACGAAATTAAACCTGGTAAAAAACAATGACCACCTAGCTTGTCTGGGATTCAGACGTTTAGCGGACTCCAGATATAGCAGGTTCTTGTGATCGGTGATGACGGTGACCGGATGAACTGCCCCCTCCAAAAAATGGCGCCACTCCTCAAAAGCTAACTTAATGGCCAAGAGTTCCCTATTGCCGACATCGTAATTCCTCTCAGCGGACGACAATTTTTTAGAGAAAAAGGCGCACGGATGCCACTTACCAGGGGACGAACCCTGTGACAATACTGCTCCCACCCCTACCTCGGAAGCGTCTACCTCTACAAAGAATGGCTGAGACGCATCAGGTTGAATGAGTATGGGTGCCGAGGCAAAACATTTTTTCAAGGAGGAGAATGCTTGACAAGCCTTGTCAGACCACCTAGAAAAATCCGTCCCCTTTTTAGTCATGTCTGTGAGAGGCTTAACCATGGACGAGAAATTACGAATGAACTTCCGGTAATAGTTAGCAAACCCCAGGAAACGTTGTAGTGCCTTAAGATTCTCCGGCCGATCCCACTCAAGAACTGCCCGCACTTTCCCAGGGTCCATACGAAAACCGGACGCTGAAACCAGGAAGCCTAAAAACTGGAGTTCCTGTACGGCGAACACACACTTTTCCCACTTGGCATACAGTTTATTATCCCGCAAGATCTGTAACACCTGTCTAACGTGCTCCTGATGAGACACCAGATTCGGTGAGTAAATTAAGATATCATCCAGATATATGACAACAAACTGTCCCACCAGGTGGCGAAAAATATCATTAACAAAGTGTTGAAACACCGCCGGGGCATTAGTCAGACCGAATGGCATGACAAGGTTCTCATAATGCCCCTCCGGAGTGTTAAAAGCCGTCTTCCACTCATCCCCCTCCTTCATCCTAATCAGATTGTACGCCCCCCTGAGATCCAACTTAGAGAACCATTTGGCGCCCACGATCTGATTAAAGAGATCGGGAATAAGTGGGAGCGGATACGGATCTCGGACCGTAATCCGATTAAGTTCACGGAAATCCAGGCAAGGGCGTAGGCCTCCATCTTTCTTCTTAACAAAGAAGAACCCCGCGGCCACCGGAGAAGATGAAGGTCTAATATGCCCCTTAGCCAGACTTTCAGAAATATAATCCTTCATGGCCTGCCTCTCAGGACCAGAAAGGTTATACAACCTTGCTTTAGGTAACTTGGCCTCAGGGAGCAGTTTTACAGAACAGTCATACACGCGATGAGGAGGTAGTTCCTGACACCCATTCTCCGAGAATACATCCTCAAAGTCCGCCAGAAATGGAGGTAAGACCCAAGGAGTAACCGCACCGATGACCGTGTTCATGCAGTTTTTATTACAGAATTTACTCCATTGGCTTATCTCTCTGGTTTGCCAATTAATAACCGGGTTATGCTTAGCTAACCAAGGAAGGCCCAACACTATAGGAGTGGGAAGACCCTCCAACACGTAGCAAGACAACAGTTCTTTATGTATTGCCCCCACTTGAAGTTTTACGCCATGCACAGCTTGCAAAAAACTTCCCTGACCGAGAGGTCTGGCATCGATCGAGAATATGGGGATGGGTTTAGCCAACTCACTCAATCGCATACCTTGAACCCGGGCAAACCGAGCATCAACCAGATTAGCCCCGGCCCCACTATCCAGAAGAACAGATATCCTCTCAGTTCTCGTACCCGCCACCACCTCCGCCGGTACGAGAAACTGAGACGAACCTAGGGACGAAATACCTACTCCCAGATTGCCGTCCACCACACAACCTGGGATCAACAGTTTTTTCGACGACTCTTTACTCTGCAAGGGACGGGATGGACACCCCCCAATAAAATGTCCCTTTTTCCCGCAGAGAAAACACCTTCCTGTCTTATGGCGCACCACCGGTCCCCTTCCCCGAAATGATGTCCCTCCTAATTGCATAGGCTCCTCCGGACTGACCAGGGGAACCACCATATGAGGGGACCTTGTAGGAGGTGGAGACATTACAGGGGGTAGAGTTATCCCGCACCTCTCCCGAAGCCGTCTGTCAACGCGAATAGCAAGGGCCATAGCGGCTTCCAGTGACGCGGGAGAGTCATACTGTGCCAACACATCCTGTAATTTGTCGGATAAACCATGACAAAACTGGCTCCTAAGAGCCGGGTCATTCCACTGGGTGTCCGTGGCCCACCTACGGAACTTCGAACAAAATTCCTCCGCCGGACGATCTCCCTGCTGAATCCTACGTAACTTAGACTCAGCAAGGGAGATCCGATCTGGGTCATCATATACGAGTCCCAGAGCAGCGAAAAACCTATCCACTGACTGGAGAACCGGGGAGCTTGGGGGAAGAGAGAACGCCCAAGATTGTGGGTCCCCTTGTAGGAGCGAGATGACAATTCCCACCCTTTGTTCTTCACTGCCCGATGACCGAGGCCGCAGCCGAAAGTACAATTTGCATGCCTCCCGGAAAACAAAAAACTTGTCCCGCCCCCCAGTGAACCTGTCAGGGAGAGCTACTTTAGGTTCTGGTCCGGCTTGCTCCAGAGGATGCAAAACCTTGGACCTAACGTCCGCCAGCCCCATGGACAAACTCTGCAACTGCCGAGCTAGACTGGATCCATGGTAGCTGGAGAAAAACTAAGTGGGTCGGTGAAAATGTCACACTGTCACAGAATACTGGAGGTAGGGGGCCTAAGCTGACCCTAAGCTGGGGCCCTGACTAATCCCTCATCCTGGAGGTACTGTTAAAGGTACAGAGGTCCAGGCCGCCAGCGTAACCCCTACCTTCTGAGGATCCCTGCACCTAAGTAATCTAGTCCTGAGAAGGACCCCGATCACAACAATTGGGAACCAGAAATAATATGCCCACACACAGTATTTAGACGAACGAGACAGTACAAGGGAAAAACCAAAACCACCTTGCATACAACTTCTAAACAACTACAACAGAGGGAACACCAACGGGAAAGGAGATAAATGATAAAGCGAGGAAAGGGAAAAAACACTTCCAAATACACTTATCTCAGCAACTCCAAACACCACGATCCGCTCTGTAAGTCTGAATGAAAAGCTTTCACCGACACCTCCCAAACAGACCTGCAGGAATATAAAGGAGTCTCACTAAAGAAGCATTGATTGCAGCTGGGCGAGGCTGGACCTCAGCTAGCCCAGAGAGAGAGAGAATTAACTCCTACACTGCCGAGAAAACACAAAGCACCAACAAGTCAGCTGCGAGAAGTCAGGCTGTGTACTCGTGACGATCTTCGTGGCAACACACCCGTGACAAATAGTGACCCTTTAATGAACCTTATCACATGGCTTAGGATATAAGCCAGCACCAGAAACTCAATTTGCAGACACTGTGTTTAAGGATACTGCCTCTTGTCAGTGCAAAGTGTGAGTTCTGGTTTGGCTGGGTGAGAGGCGTCAGACCAGTATACAATGGGTAACATTTCTCCTTGCGGAAAGTGACATGTAAAGCATGTCACGGTAAGGAGGCTTTTAAAGCCGCAATGCTCCTCTGGGAAATATGCAAATTGTCTCTTCACAGAGGAAGAGGACTAGAACTCTAGTGCCACCTACAGGAAGTAGCAATCCTAAAATTCAATATTGACCCTTTAATGAACCTTATCACATGATTTAGGATATAAGCCAGCACCAGAAACTCAATTTGCAGACATTGAGTTTCAGGGTACTGCCCTTCGTCAGTGCAAAGTGTGAGTTCTGGTTTGGCTGGGTGAGAGGTGTCAGACCGGTATCCAAGGGGTAACATTTGCCCTTGCGGAAAAACACAGGGCTAGATTTCTGCTAGTACCCCGAAACACAGTGTCTGCAAATTGAGTTTTTGGTTCTGGCTTATATCCTAAGTCATGTGATAAGGCTCGTTAAAGGGTCACTATTGACTTTTAGGATTGCTACTTCCTGTAGGTGGCACTAGAGTTCTAGTCCTCTTCCTCTCACCGAGCATACTCGGTGAAACGGTTAATAGAACATACTCGCTCAACACTAATTATAACCACAAAAAAGTGCCTACAATCTGGACCTGAGCATCAGAACTGGACCATGGAGCAAAGGAAGAATGTGGACTGATCTGATGAATCTAGTTTTATTTTACATCATGTGCACAGCCGGTGAGTTTGTATCAAAAACTTGAGAAAGACATAGCACCACAATCACAATACACTTTGTTAAGATAGAAAGCCTACATTTTCAATATGATGTTCTGTTCTGGGTTGAGGCATGATGTGTATGTTCCTTTGACATGTACCATTCACCTAATTTTTGTTGCAGAACAAGTATACCCCTTAATGAAAATAGCCTCTTTCAGCAGGATCATAAAGATATCAAAGTGTTGAGTGACTCTCTCAATCCAATTGAGCATTTGTGTAATGTGCTACATGCAAAAGCAAGTCTGATGCATGGAGGTCTCTTGTTGCAACATACAAGGAAAATGTTTTGATGTTATGGCTGATTGTAGTATATACATAGAATCATAGAATCATAGAATCATAGAATGGTAGAGTTGGAAGGGACCTCCTGGGTCATCTGGTCCAACCCCCTGCTCAAAGCAGGATTCACTAAATCATCTCAGACAGATGTCTGTCCAGCCACTGTTTGAAGACGTCCATTGAAGGGGAACTCACCACCTCTCGTGGCAGCCTGTTCCACTCATTGATCACCCTCACTGTCAAAAAGTTTTTTCTAATATCTAATCTGTGTCTCCTCCCATTTAGTTTCATCCCATTGCTTCTAGTCTTTCCTTGTGCAAATGAGAATAAAGATGATCCTTCTACAATGTGACAGCCCTTGACATATTTGTAGACAGCTAGTAAGTCTCCTCTCAGTCTTCTTTTTTGCAAGCTAAACATTCCCAAATCCTGCAACCGTTCCTCATAGGACATGGTTTGCAGACCAGTCACCATTCTGGTCGCTCTTCTCTGAACTTGCTCCAGTTTGTCTACGTCTTTTTTAAAATGTGGTGCCCAAAACTGTACACAGTATTCCAGATGAGGTCTGACCAAAGAGGAGTAAAGTCCGATAATGACTTCACGTGATCTAGACTGTATGCTTCTGTTAATACATCCCAGAATTGTATTTGCCTTTTTTGCTGCTGCATCACACTGTTGACTCATGTTCAGTCTATGATCTATTAGTATACCTAAGTCTTTTTCACATGTACTGTTGCTTAGCTCTATTCCTCCCATTCTGTATATGCTTTTTTCATTTTTATTGCCCAGATGTAGTACTTTGCATTTTTCCCTGTTAAAAACCATTCTGTTGGTTGCTGCCCACTGCTCCACTTTATTTAGGTCTTTTTGAATCCTCTCTCTCTCTTCTCTAGTGTTAGCTATCCCTCCTAGCTTTGTGTCATCAGCTAATTTAATCAGTTTACCCTCAATTCCTTCATCTAAATCATTGATAAAGATGTTGAACAATACAGGTCCCAGGGCGGAGCCCTGTGGTACCCCACTTGAGACATTCATCCAGCTGGATGTGAAGCCATTTACAACCACCCTTTGAGTCCGATCACTAAGCCAGTTATGAATCCACCTAACAGTTGCCTGGTCCATTGCATACTTGGTCATTTTTTCAATAAGGATGGTGTGAGATACTTTGTCAAATGCTTTGCTGAAGTCAAGATATACTATATCTACAGCATTTCCCTGATCCACCCAGTCAGTGATTCTGTCATAGAAGGAAATTAAGTTAGTCTGACATGACTTGTTAGTTACAAACCCATGCTGACTCTGGTTAATCACTTCATTCTTATCCATGTACTTACATACATGTTGTTTAATAATTTGTTCAAAGATCTTTCCTGGTGTAGAAGTCAGACTCACCGGCCTATAGTTCCCTGGGTCCACCTTCTTCCCCTTTTTGAAGATAGGAACAACATTTGCTCTTCTCCAGTCTTCTGGGACTTCTCCTGTTCTCCAAGAATTTTCAAAGATTATGGAGAGTGGTTCTAAAATTTCTTCTACGATCTCCTTCAGTACTCTGGGGTGTAATTCATCTGGACCTGGAGACTTGAACTCATTTATGTTAGCTAAATATTCCCTCACAATCTTTCTGTTTACAGATAACTTGGATTCTTCTATTCCTTTAAAAGGACAGTGAAGATCAGTTGATGATACATTTTCTTTCTGAGAGAAAACAGATGCAAAATAGGAATTAAAAAGTTCGGCCTTCTCAACATCCTCTCTTACCATTTCTCCATTTTCATCCAGTAAAAATCCTATAGCATCTTTGACTTTTCTTTTACTTTTGACATATCCCCAAAATCCTTTTTTGTTGCTTTTGACATCTCTTGCAAGCCTTAATTCATTGTCAGCTTTAGCTAACCTGATACGTGCCCTGCAGGATCTGCAGACTGCATTATAATCTTCTTTAGATATGCCTCCCTCTTTCCATTTAATAAACATTTCTTTCTTTCTTTTTAGCATGTGTTTAAGTTCTGTGTTCATCCATCCTGGTTTCCTTAAATGCTTCCCATTCTTCCTACTTTTCGGGATTGTTAACGATTGTGCTTTGAGAATCTCATTTTTAAAAATTTCCCATCCTTCGTGGACATTTTTGTCCTTAAGGACATCCAGCCATTGGATCCCTCCTATTCTCTTTCTGAGTCTCTTAAAATATGCCTTTCTAAAATCTAACCTTGAAGTTTGAGTCTTCACATGTCTTCCTCCTCTAGTTATCCAAAATTCTATAATAGCACGATCGCTGCCTCCTAGGGTCCCAGCCACCTTTACCTCCTCAACCATTTCCTCCCTGTTTATAAGGATTAGATCCAAAGTAGCAGATCCCCTTGTTTTCTCCCCTACCTTTTGGAAGATAAAGTTGTCAGCAAGAGAGGATAAGAATTTGCTTGACCTGTTAGTTTTACTTGAGAGAGATTCCCAACAAATGTCTGGATAGTTGAAACCTCCCATGACCACTACGTCATATTTTTTTGAGAACTTGGTCATTTGATACATAAAGAGTTCATCCATATCTTCAGCTTGCCCAGGTGGCCTGTAGTAAATGCCTACAATGGTGTCCTTTCTGTTATTCTCTCCTTCTATTCTTACCCAAACAGTTTCCACAGAACTCCCAGTCTCTGAAGCTTCAATCTCTGTGCAGATATACGCTTTTCTAACATACAATGCGACACCTCCTCCTCGTTTATCAAGTCTGTTTCTTGCAAATAAGTTGTATCCTTTTAGCCTTTTATTCCAATCATGTGTATCGTCCCACCAAGTTTCAGTGATTCCAATGACATCATATTTCTTTTCCTGCATTAGTAGTTCCAATTCTCCTTGTTTGTTGCCCATGCTTTGTGCATTTGTATAAAAACATTTTAGTTTGTGATTGGTTTCTCTTCCTCCCATATTTTTATTATTTAAATTGTTTTGTCTTTGTTCTTCCTTTCCACTTCCAGTAGCAGAGATCTCAATAGTATTTGTCAGCTGTATAGCTTTTTCTGGCCTTTTGCTTCCCTTCCCACATTGTTCTAGTTTAAAGCTCTCCTGATGAGTGTAGCAAGGCGACTTCCAAATACATGTTTTCCAGTCTTCGTAAGGTGCACCCCATCTCTAGCAAGTAGTCCATCGTATAGGTAATTCATTCCGTGATCCAGAAATCCAAATCCTTGTTGACGGCACCATCGACGTAGCCAGTTGTTCACCTGTAGAATCTTATTCCACCTCATTGTTCCATGGCCATCCACTGGGAGGATGGATGAGAAGACCACCTGCGCTCCCAATTCTTTCACTTTCTTGCCTAAGTCTTCAAAGTCACTGCAGATGGTTTCCAGGTCCTTTCTTGTGGTGTCATTTGTCCCCACATGTATTAGCAGGAATGGGTAGTGATCTGTAGGTCTGAAGAGTCTTGATATCCTGTCAGACACATCTTTAATTTTTGCTCCTGGAAGACAGCACATTTCTCTTGAGGTTATGTCTGGTCTGCAGATAGCGGCCTCTGTTCCTCTTAACAGGGAATCCCCCATGACCACCACTCTCCGTTTTTTCTTCACAACATTCTTCTTTCTCCATCCAGGAGGATTCTGAGTGCTTACAAGGTTATTCATTGCTGGCAAAGTCTTATCTTGCTGTATTTCTTCATGGTTCTCCTGCGAGAGAGCCTGGTACTGGTTCCTGAGCAGTATGGGTGCTGACTGCCTCTCGATCCTCCAGCTTCTCTGGGTCACATGCTTCCATTCCTCTGTTTCCTCAGGTGCAGTTCGAATTTCTTCTCTTTCTGAATCATGAAGAGATAATTCTGCTCTGTCTAAGAACTCTTCACCTTCCTTAATGATTTTCAAGGTAGTTAACCTCTCTTCTAGATTTCGCAACTTTTCCTCCAACAGGGACACAAGCTTGCATTTCTGGCATGTGAAGTTTGGCTTTTCCACTGGCAAGTCTGTGAACATGTAGCAGGATATGCAGCTCACCAAATGGCTCCTGGACTCTTCCATGTTCTTACTGTTAATGTTCTGAAAACAGTGAAAGAAGCTTAAAAAAAAAAGCTTCAAAATTCTTTACCGATGTCCTCTTTTCAGCTCCAATAGCCAAAATCCAGTGTTCTTTGAGCTCGCGGAGACTCTTCACTTACCCCAAAATGCAGTGGGAATATGCAAATTATCTCCTCAGGACTCCTCCCCTGGATTAGATGATATGGTTCTTCAACTTCTGATCATTGAAGGGGTCATCCAGTTCTTTATAAGTGATGACCTATCATTATGATAGGTCATCAACATCAACTCTTTGAAGGGTCTGCCAATCTAATATTGATGGCTAATGCTAAGAATAGAACTTGTTGAGCCCACAAACTAGGATATTTATTTGGTGTGTTCATTGTGTTTGTTAGAAATTGAAAAATATTTTACCCAGACTCATTATTCAATCACATCATGAATTTAACATTTTTGAGCTTCATTGTTCAAGGATTCCTAGCTGTGTATCCTTCTAGCTACAGCACACTTCTCTTTTCCGGTAAGTGGACTTGGGGGACAGCTTCACACCTTTCACATGCAAGAGTTTTTTTTTTCTTGCATGAACACGAAACATTACAGAGTGAATGAATAAATGTATTAGTAATGCACAAATGACACCATGAAAATGGAGTCCTGCATGCATAATGCACTTAATAGAAGTTTCAAACGAACAATCTTCTGCTGGTAAATTTTTTTCTGCTAGATTTACACATTTTCTATGGAGGCTATCATACTGTGTTTGACCCACAACATACTGTTTCACAGAAATTTTATTCTAATTTTAGTGTAACAAGAGAATTTACCTCTGGAACTGCGGAAAAAAAGGAAATGGCACAACAGAATATTTATTTTGAGGCTGTTCTTAACATTTCAGAAAGTACAATTTATAGCAGAAGATGTGAATATAGAATTTCATAAAGGTATGTGTTATGCTTTTGACACCGATTTTACCCCTTAACCCTACATGACATACTGTTTTGGCATGTGGTGGATGTGGATTTATGGAGTGGCTCAATGCAGAGTAGTGCCAGATTTGTTACAAACACAAAGATGTATTGGATCCATGTGCAGTTCTGAAATACTTGTTCATATTGCTACCTTTTATTGCATTCATTATTCTGCTCCATAAAGAGACCAGAATAGTGCGTGCAGCGCTTTTTTCACCCAGACAATCAGTCCATATGGAAAAATGTGCATTAGCACAATGTCTACAATCGATATGTGTGCTGTCCGTGTGTAGTCATGAAAACATTCTTGTCAATTGCATACAAGTGAACATGCCAGGATGTAGAGGCTAAGAGCATTTCCCATATTTAGGGACCATTTAGATGGGGCTATTAGGAAATAAGCATTCATAGAATGCTTGTTTCCTAATTATTGTCTTGTTAAACAGGCCAGTAAACACCAACAAATTAGCAAAATGCTTCTTCTCTTGCAATGATTTTTAAGTTGGTTTAAAAATCATGATTATTGGCAACAAATACAATATGTGCTGCCAATAACGTATTTGCGGACAGTACAATTGTATTAATGAATGTTCTTTGTACATACAACTTTGGATGGCCTGTCTAAACACACCATAATTTACTGCCAATCAGCATTAGACATAAACCCAGCATTAGGCCCCCTACACACATCCTGATGATACCGGTACCGGAAAAAACAGTACTAGTGTTATCAGTGTTGCGTGTCCGTGTGACATACTTGTGTACATGTGCGGTACCCACGTGGCATCCGTGTGTACATGTGCGGCATCCATATGTCTTCCGTGTGCCGCCCGTGTGACATGTGCCAGATTTAAATGCCTTGCTGAAAATAATTATTTTTATGTGTTAAAGGTTTGCAAACTTTACAAAGACCCTTCATAGATAGTGTAGCGTCGGCGTCCCTGCCTCCCGTTAGGCAGGGACGCTGTTCCCCTCACCTCTCTGCTCCGTGCCCGGCGGCTTCCTCCCGCTCTGCTTGCAGCGCCCGCTCTCCCCCGGTCACTGTGCTTAGGGCGCGCGCGCGCTCCCCCTCTCTTAAAGGGGCCGCGCGCGTCACCCTAAGGAGTCCCCGGCCAATGGCCGGAGGATCCCTCCATATATATGGCACCTCCTTCAAAATGGAGGTGCCCGAGCAATGTTGTTGCACTGTTCACTACTCTGCTTCAGCCCTCAGGTCCCGTTGCCTGTTACCTGCCTGTTACCTGCCAGTTACCTGCCAGTTGCCTGCCAGTTGCCTGCCAGTTTCCTGCCAGTTTGCTGCCTGATTCCTGCCTGTCATCCGCTTTCCTGCTTGCTAGCCTGAGGTCCGACGGTCTGCCTTCCGACACCTGTCAGTCTGTCTATGGACCAGCTTGCCCGCTCACCTGGGAGCGCTCACCTGCTACCTGTCTGCTAGCCTACCTGGAGGCTCCGCCGTCACGTGCTGTGACCACCTGCCAGTCCAGAGACTCTTGCCTGCTCACCTGGGAGCGCTCATCTGCTACCTGCCTGTTAGCCTACCTGGAGGCTCCGCCGTCACGTGCTGTGACCACCTGCCAGTCCAGAGACTCTTGCCCGCTCACCTGGCAGCGCTCATCTGCTACCTGCCTGTTAGCCTACCTGGAGGCTCCGCCGTCACGTGCCGTGACCACCTGCCAGTCCAGAGACTCTTGCCCGCTCACCTGGGAGCGCTCATCTGCTACCTGCCTGTTAGCCTACCTGGAGGCTCCGCCGTCACATGCTGTGACCACCTGCTTATCCTGAGACTCTCGCCTGCTCACCTGGGAGCACTCATCTGCCATCTGCCTGCTAGCCTACCTGGAGGCTCAGCCGTCACAGGTCGTACCTGCCCGTTTACCCAGAGACTGTCCCGGTCACTTGCTGTGACCTCCTGCCCGTTTACCCAGAGACTGTCCCGGTCACTTGCTGTGACCTCCTGCCCGTTTACCCAGAGACTGTCCCGGTCACTTGCCGTGACCTCCTGCCCGTTTACCCAGAGACTGTCCCGGTCACTTGCTGTGACCTCCTGCCCGTTTACCCAGAGACTGTCCCGGTCACTTGCCGTGACCTCCTGCCCGTTTACCCAGAGACTGTCCCGGTCACCTGCTGTGACTGCCTGCCTGTCTTCCCTGTTCGCCACCCGCTTCCTTACAAGGACCGCCCCCTTGTATAAGTTGCTCAGAGGTTCCGCCTCCCAGACCCGTTACAGTTTGCTCGGGCCATGGAACCCGGTGGCACCCAAGCTCCCTCGCTCTCGGACCTTTGTCATGAACTGTCCCGACAGAGGTCCCAACAGGAGTCCATCCTGGGTCACCTGCGGAATGTCAATACTCGCTTGGACACTTTGACTGCCCCACCAGCAACCACCGCTAGTGTCATGACTCGCAGCCCGGCTGCTCCGCTGCACACCAATACCATAGTATCCTGCTCTGGAATCCGGCTTTCTGCACCTCCTCGCTTCGAAGGCGACTCCGCTCAAGCTCGGGGCTTCATTAACCAGTGCACCCTGCACTTTGAACACCAGTCCCACCAGTTTAATTCCGGCCGGGCCAAAGTAGCCTTCATCATGTCCCATCTCACGGGAGAGGCACTGGCTTGGCTAAATCCTCTATGGGAGAGAGGAGACCCTCTGGTGTCCGACCTGCCAGCCTTTCTCACGGCTTTCCGGAAGGTCTTCGACGAACCCGGACGGAAGACCTCATCCGCCTCATCTCTGCTACGCCTCCGTCAAGGGAGTCTCACCGTGGGCCAATATGCCATACGGTTCCGTACCCTTGCTTCGGAGCTGGCCTGGGATAACGACGCCCTGGTGTCCGTCTTCTGGGAGGGTCTGTCCGGCCGTATTAAAGATGAACTCGCCGGTCGGGACATTCCTACCACTCTCGACGACTTGATTACACTTGCCACCCGGATTGACATCCGGTTCCAGGAGCGCGCTAGGGAGGTCACCCGTGAGAGGAGGATTCCACGTCTAGTCCCTACCTTCCAGAGACCCGTCACTCCCTCTGTTACTCCCCAGGCACACTCACCTGAGCCTATGCAGGTCGACCAGACCAAGATGGTCAAGACCCGTCAAGACTTACGTCGTGCCGAGGGGAGATGTTTCTACTGTGGCAGTAAGGAGCACCGGATCCGTTCCTGCCCTGAGAGGTCGGGAGACGCCTGTGTCTAGGATCGTTCAGAGAGGTCGCCCTAGACAAAAGTAAACCCTCTCCATCCCTGATGCTGTCTGTTTCTATCTTCTGCGGAGAGAACCGCTATTTTGAACTGGCTCAACTTGACTCTGGAGCTGCTGGAAATCTCATCTCTCAATCCCTGGTAGAAAAATACCACATTCCCACCAAACCTCTGGCCGTACCTTTATCTGTCGCCGCCGTGGATGGGGGTCTCTTACCACATCCCATCCAACTCATCACCGAATCTCTGACTCTACAGGTGGGAATGCTGCATTCTGAGAGCATCTCCTTTCATGTTCTGCCTGGACTCTCTCACGCACTATTGCTTGGCTTGCCTTGGCTCCAGAAACATGCACCCGTGCTTGACTGGCAGACCGGAGAGGTCCTTCGCTGGGGACAGGACTGCCATAAGACTTGTCTAGTTCCCGTTCGTCCTGCCCGTCCTTCTCCTACCCCAGCCAATCTGCCCGGTCTTCCGGTTCCCTATTGGTCTTATGCGGATGTCTTCAATAAAAAAGAGGCAGAGACTTTACCTCCTCATAGACCATACGACTGCCCAATCGACCTGATGCCCGGCTCTACTCCTCCCCGTGGGCGAATCTACCCTTTGTCCGCTGCTGAAACCCGGTCCATGTCTGAATATATTGAGGAGAACCTGGCCCGGGGATTTATCCGGAAATCTACCTCCCCGGCGGGAGCAGGCTTCTTCTTTGTCAAAAAGAAGGACGGCTCACTCCGTCCATGTATAGACTATAGAGGCCTAAACCAGATTACTGTGAAGAATAAATACCCCCTTCCGCTTATTCCTGAATTATTTGACCGTCTGAGGGGGGCTAGAATCTTGACCAAACTGGTACTCCGTGGGGCGTATAACCTGGTCCGTATCCGCCAGGGGGATGAGTGGAAGACGGCATTCAATACCCGGGACGGCCACTATGAGTACCTTGTGATGCCCTTCGGTCTCTGCCGTCTTTCAAGAGTTGGTCAATGACATCTTCCGTGATCTTCTCTACTCCTGCGTGGTGGTGTACCTGGACGATATCTTGGTCTTCTCTCCGGATCTTCCTACTCACCGGAGGGACGTTCGTCAGGTCCTGCTCAGGCTCAGGCAGAACCACCTCTACGCTAAATATGAGAAGTGCATCTTTGAGCAGACCTCTCTTCCATTTCTGGGCTACATAATCTCTCAGACAGGTCTACAAATGGATCCTGAGAAACTGTCTGCCATCCAGAAGTGGCCCCGACCAGAGGGGTTGAAGGCTATTCAGCGGTTCCTGAGCTTCGCCAACTATTACCGCCTGTTCATACCGCACTTCTCTTCCCGGACAACCCCTATCTCTGCTCTCACCCGTAAAGGTACGAACCCCAGAGAATGGCCGCCCGAAGCAGAGGAGGCATTTCTTTCCTTAAAACAGGCCTTCCTCTCCGCCTCGGTGCTGCATCGTCCGGACGGCAACAAACAATTCTTCCTAGAAGTTGACGCCTCCTCCTCCGGAGCTGGGGCGGTACTTACCCAAAAATCTTCTTCCGGAAGAAAGGTAACCTGCGGCTTTTTCTCCAAACTTTTCTCCTCTTCTGAGCGCAATTATTCTATAGGAGACCGAGAATTGTTGGCCATTAAGATGGCACTGGAGGAGTGGCGTTACCTGCTCGAGGGGGCTCTCCACCCGGTAATAATTTACACTGACCACAAGAACTTGGCATATCTCCAGAGCGCCCAGAGACTTAACCCGCGCCAAGCCCGGTGGTCTTTGTTTTTTGCCCGCTTTGATTTCATTCTTCATTTTCGTCCGGCTGACAAAAACATCAAAGCTGACGCCCTGTCCCGATCCTTTCTGGTGTCTGATCTTGAGGAGGAGCCTAAACACATCATCGATCCCGCCAGAGTAATGCAGGTAGCCCCCGTGGGCCTAAATCGTCTCCCTCCCGGTAAGACGTTCGTAACGGAGTCCGATCGGGAGAAGATTCTACACTGGGGTCACTCGTCTAAGCTAGCTGGGCACGCCGGTCAGAAAAAGACCCTCCAGCTTATTACCCGGCACTACTGTTGGCTGTTATGCACACGCCCGGGCTAAGCGGCGTGTGCGTGTGATTGGTAGTGATTCCACTGGACCGTGCCGGAGAGTGAATGCCTGGAGGGGCGTGACTAAGTATTCACCCGATCCGACCAGGGTCGCACGACGGCATACGACGCCAGTGCACCAAGGAGGAACCGAGCAGAGGGACCAGGTGCTACTCCAGGACAGACCCCGGACACGGCTGTTGACCCACACAGGGGAATACAGGAACCGGCTGGTAGGCTGGCACACAGACTGGTGGGTATAGGCAGGCACGACTGGTATGCAGGCAGACGGGTATGCAGGCAGGGGGGTAAAGGCAAGCACAGCTAGAGTGCAGACAGGGAGGCACTAGCAGGTAGGAACACAGGCGGGATAGGACCCAGTACACACTGGGACTCAGGAACAATACAGGTAGAGGGGTACAGACTGGTGGATATAAGCAAACACGGCAGGTATGCAGATGGGTGGATACAGGCGAGTATGCAGGCAGGGAGGTACTGGCCGAAAGGACGGGCTGGAGCACAGAAAGGTTAAGACCCAGTACAGACTGGGTCACAGAACCGCAGATGCGGTAGACAACCACAGCAGAGAGGGAACGCCCGAAGCGGTGGGCAAGAACAGAGCAGGACAGGGCTGCAGGAGCAGCGAGCACAAGCAGGGCAGGACAGGACTGCCGGAGCAGCGGGCAGAAGCAGGGCAGGACAGGACTGCCGGAGCAGCGGGCAGAAGCAGGGCAGGACAGGACTGCCGGAGCAGCGGGCAGAAGCAGGGCAGGACAGGACTGCCGGAGCAGCGGGCAGAAGCAGAGCAGGACAGGACTGCCGGAGCAGCGGGCAGAAGCAGGGCAGGACAGGACTGCCGGAGCAGCGGGCAGAAGCAGGGCAGGACAGGACTGCCGGAGCAGCGGGCAGAAGCAGGGCAGGACAGGACTGCCGGAGCAGTGAGCAAGGAGTCAGAGCAGGCTAGAACCGCCGGAGCGGTAAGCACAGGAGTCAGAGCAGACTAGAACCGCCGGAGCGGTGAGCAAAGGAGTCAGAGCAGGCTAGAACCGCCGGAGCGGTGAGCAAAGGAGTCAGAGCAGGCTAGGCTGAGTAGGGGGGACAGGGCTCTGTTCACACGGAACAGACAGGAAGGGAAAGGCAGAGCCAAACACCCACAGGGTACTTGCAGTGAAGTAGCGAGTGGACCACAAACTCACAAACGGGAGTACAGAGACAACAAGCAGGAGTTAGGTACGAGTTCAGACTCTGCAGAAAAAGGAAGGGAACGGACATAGAGGCAAAACAGGTAAAGGATAGGAGAGAGTTCAGACTGGAACTGAGTGTACGGAGGAGACCGACACTGCAGCGGGATACAGGAGCGGGTCTGGGAATACGGCCCCCAGAGAGGCAGGACGAACAGGCAAGGAGCGTGTTCAGACAGGACAGACAAGATACAGGAGCGGGTCTAGGTAATCAGCCCCTAGAAGGCGAGAGGAACAGGCTAGGAGCGTGTTCAGACAGGTCAGACAAGATACAGGAACAGGTCTAGGTAATCGGCCCCTAGAAGGCAGGAGGAACAGGCTAGGAGCGTGTTCAGACAGGCCTGGAAATACAGCCTCCAGGATAGGCAGACAAGAGAACACAGAACGGGACCTGGCACCTTCAGAGTGCAAGCACACACTGAATGAAACACTATGCTCAGGCAGGGATAGAAGGGAGCTGCTGAGCTATATACCAAGTGACAGACAGCAATAGGCTGAGGACGCACAAGGGGTGTGACCCACAGCAGGTACAAAAGGCAGGAAGTGATCGGGCGCCGCCCTTAAGCAGCAGAAACAGACACAAACAGACAGCATGGAGGGAAGCCAGAGAGACATTCTGGACAGGAGATCAAGTGCGCCCTCTTGCACAGTGGGAGATGGACCACCATGCAAGGACGCCGCCAGGTATGTTACAGTACCTCCCCCCTTACGCCCCCTCTTCTTCAGGCCTGCCAGAATCTTCCGCAGGGAATTCGAGGGCCAGTCGTTCACTGGGTTGGAGGGGGACAGAGACTTAAGGGTAATCTCTGCTTCGAGGTACATCTTGTCAAGCTCACAGGAAGAAATAGACGGGTTATCAGGTACATAATGAGGAAAAGTCACTGTCTCTTTGTTATCTGGTGGTATCCCGGAGGATTCAGGAAACAACTGGAGGTCCTCCGCCGGGTCAGAAGAGTGCAGAGGCTCAGAGAAAACAACTGCTTCAGAGTACACTAGGTCGGACTCACTGGAGGAAGCAGGCGAGGTATCGGGTACCGAGTATAGGAAAGTCTCTGTCCATTCACCACCAGGTGGCACCCCGAAGGGTTCTGGAGACAGCTGGCGGTCCTCCGCCTGGTCAGAGGGGTGTAGAGACTCACGGGTAACCTCTGCTTCAGAGTACACTAGGTCGGACTCACTGGAGGAAGCAGGCGAGGTATCGGGTACCGAGTATAGGAAAGTCTCTGTCCATTCACCACCAGGTGGCACCCCGAAGGGTTCTGGAGACAGCTGGCGGTCCTCCGCCTGGTCAGAGGGGTGTAGAGACTCACGGGTAACCTCTGCTTCAGAGTACACTAGGTCGGACTCACTGGACGAAGCAAGCGAGGTATCAGGTACAGAGTATAGGAGAGTCTCTGTCCTTTCGCTACCAGGTAGCACCCCGAAGGGTTCAGGAGACAACTGGAGATCCTCCGCCTGGTCGGAGGGGTGTAGAGACTCGGAGGTAACTACCACTTTGGGGTACCCATTGTCAGGCTCACAGGACGAAGCGGACAAAGTATTGAGTACCGGGTGTAGAGAAGTCTCTCTCCATTTGTCATCGAGTGGTATCCCGGAGGGTTCAGGAGGCAACAGGGGATCCTCCGCCAGGTAGTAGAGGTGCACAGACTCTGAGGTAACCACAGCTTTGGAGCATCCTTGGACATGCACACCGGTTAAAGAGAAAGAAGCATCTGATGCCGGGTGCAGGAAGTTCTCCTGTGTGGAGTCTGGATGGGCAGAAGTCTCTTCGGCCAGGAGAACTGGTGCACTACCCACGCACATTACCCATTGGGGTTTCTCCGGGATACAGGGAGATGAAGCTTCAGTAGGGACTCCAAGGCTGGGGTCAGGAGGTCTCAGGGAGGACAGACCCTGGCGTGACGGCTTGCCTCTAAGTCTAGCACGTCTGGACTGCCTCTTGAGGTTGAGAGAAGTATTCCGGAAAGCGTAGTCACCCTGTGAGGATTCTGGGTGGGCAGTAGTCTCATTGGGCTGGAGGACTATTGCGCTACCCACACACATTACCCGTCGGGGCTGCTCCGGGATATTGGGAAGTGAAGCTTCAGCAGGGGCTTCAGAGTTAGGGTCCTCGAAGACCATACGAAAGGCCACCAGGAAGGCCTGCAGGTCAAGGACGACAGGATCCCATGCTTCCCATAGGGGGGTGACCCATTTCAAGGCATCACCCGCTAGGTAGTCAATCATAAAGGCCACTTTAGCCCAATCGGAAGGAAAATAGAGAGGGTAGGCCTTAAAGTGTAGCATGCATTGCTCCACAAATGCACGACACTGTCTTGGATCCCCATAGTAACGTGGCGGATCCGCAGGAACGAGGGCTGATAGATCCATCTGGACGGGTGCGTAATTCGCCTGGAACTCAGCTAAAGGGGGAAAAAAAATTTATTTATTTTATTTTAATGCATGTATTCGCTGGAAAAACTTCTCAAAGAGCGAAGGCCGTGGGGCTCAACGGGAACCATGGCCTGAGCATGCTGTTATGCACACGCCCGGGCTAAGCGGCGTGTGCGTGTGATTGGTAGTGATTCCACTGGACCGTGCCGGAGAGTGAATGCCTGGAGGGGCGTGACTAAGTATTCACCCGATCCGACCAGGGTCGCACGACGGCATACGACGCCAGTGCACCAAGGAGGAACCGAGCAGAGGGACCAGGTGCTACTCCAGGACAGACCCCGGACACGGCTGTTGACCCACACAGGGGAATACAGGAACAGGCTGGTAGGCTGGCACACAGACTGGTGGGTATAGGCAGGCACGACTGGTATGCAGGCAGACGGGTATGCAGGCAGGGGGGTAAAGGCAAGCACAGCTAGAGTGCAGACAGGGAGGCACTAGCAGGTAGGAACACAGGCGGGATAGGACCCAGTACACACTGGGACTCAGGAACAATACAGGTAGAGGGGTACAGACTGGTGGATATAAGCAAACACGGCAGGTATGCAGATGGGTGGATACAGGCGAGTATGCAGGAAGGGAGGTACTGGCCGAAAGGACGGGCTGGAGCACAGAAAGGTTAAGACCCAGTACAGACTGGGTCACAGAACCGCAGATGCGGTAGACAACCACAGCAGAGAGGGAACGCCCGAAGCGGTGGGCAAGAACAGAGCAGGACAGGGCTGCAGGAGCAGCGAGCACAAGCAGGGCAGGACAGGACTGCCGGAGCAGCGGGCAGAAGCAGGGCAGGACAGGACTGCCGGAGCAGCGGGCAGAAGCAGGGCAGGACAGGACTGCCGGAGCAGCGGGCAGAAGCAGGGCAGGACAGGACTGCCGGAGCAGCGGGCAGAAGCAGAGCAGGACAGGACTGCCGGAGCAGCGGGCAGAAGCAGGGCAGGACAGGACTGCCGGAGCAGCGGGCAGAAGCAGGGCAGGACAGGACTGCCGGAGCAGCGGGCAGAAGCAGGGCAGGACAGGACTGCCGGAGCAGTGAGCAAGGAGTCAGAGCAGGCTAGAACCGCCGGAGCGGTAAGCACAGGAGTCAGAGCAGACTAGAACCGCCGGAGCGGTGAGCAAAGGAGTCAGAGCAGGCTAGAACCGCCGGAGCGGTGAGCAAAGGAGTCAGAGCAGGCTAGGCTGAGTAGGGGGGACAGGGCTCTGTTCACACGGAACAGACAGGAAGGGAAAGGCAGAGCCAAACACCCACAGGGTACTTGCAGTGAAGTAGCGAGTGGACCACAAACTCACAAACGGGAGTACAGAGACAACAAGCAGGAGTTAGGTACGAGTTCAGACTCTGCAGAAAAAGGAAGGGAACGGACATAGAGGCAAAACAGGTAAAGGATAGGAGAGAGTTCAGACTGGAACTGAGTGTACGGAGGAGACCGACACTGCAGCGGGATACAGGAGCGGGTCTGGGAATACGGCCCCCAGAGAGGCAGGACGAACAGGCAAGGAGCGTGTTCAGACAGGACAGACAAGATACAGGAGCGGGTCTAGGTAATCAGCCCCTAGAAGGCGAGAGGAACAGGCTAGGAGCGTGTTCAGACAGGTCAGACAAGATACAGGAACAGGTCTAGGTAATCGGCCCCTAGAAGGCAGGAGGAACAGGCTAGGAGCGTGTTCAGACAGGCCTGGAAATACAGCCTCCAGGATAGGCAGACAAGAGAACACAGAACGGGACCTGGCACCTTCAGAGTGCAAGCACACACTGAATGAAACACTATGCTCAGGCAGGGATAGAAGGGAGCTGCTGAGCTATATACCAAGTGACAGACAGCAATAGGCTGAGGACGCACAAGGGGTGTGACCCACAGCAGGTACAAAAGGCAGGAAGTGATCGGGCGCCGCCCTTAAGCAGCAGAAACAGACACAAACAGACAGCATGGAGGGAAGCCAGAGAGACATTCTGGACAGGAGATCAAGTGCGCCCTCTTGCACAGTGGGAGATGGACCACCATGCAAGGACGCCGCCAGGTATGTTACATTGGCCTACCCTGCACAAGGATGTAATTGAATTTGTTTCTGCCTGTGTGTCCTGCGCCCGCAACAAAGTTCCGAGACACCTGCCTGCCGGCCGCCTTCTTCCTCTGCCTTTGCCTGCTGCCCCGTGGCAATATATAGCTATGGACTTCATAACAGATCTCCCCGTCTCTACCGGTTGTACAGTCATTTGGGTGGTCGCTGACCGCTTTTCCAAAATGGCTCATTTTATTCCCCTGCCAGGCCTCCCGTCTGCTCCCGAGCTAGCTAAAGACTTTATCCGCCACATCTTCCGTCTCCATGGTCTGCCTCTCCACATCGTGTCGGATCGTGGGGTTCAGTTCACCTCACGCTTCTGGAGAGCCACATGTAAACTGCTCGACGTCACCCTGGACTTCTCCTCCGCTTACCACCCACAGTCCAATGGTCAAGTGGAGCGGATCAATCAGAATTTGACCAGTTACCTCCGGCACTTCGTTAATACCCACCATTCAGACTGGGTGGATCTCCTACCATGGGCCGAGTTCTCTTACAACAATCACGAGAGCGAATCTTCTTCTAAATCCCCGTTTTTTTAGTCTTCGGTCAGCATCCTCGGATCCCTTTTCCTGTCTCCACCTCTGTGGACAACCCGGCCGCGGAATCTCTCGTTAGCAAATTTTCCTCCATTTGGGAGAGTACCCGATCCGCACTCCTTCAGTCGTCCGAGCGGATGAAGAGACACGCCGACAAAAAACGCCTGGATTCCCCACAATTTCGTCCCGGAGATAAAGTCTGGCTCTCATCCAAATATGTCCGGCTCAAGATTCCTTCCTATAAGTTAGGGCCTCGGTTCATCGGCCCACTGGAGGTTATCAAACAGATCAACCCGGTGGCCTATAAATTGAAACTCCCGGCCAACTTACGGATCCCTAACTCCTTCCATGTATCTCTTCTCAAACCCGTGGTACTTAACTCCTTTTCCAAGTCTACAGGTGCGCCTCCTGCTCCGGTTTCTGCTGAAGACTAGTTTGAGGTAGAGAACATTCTGGCCACCAAAAGGGTAAGAGGAAAGACCTTTTTTCTAGTGGATTGGAAGGGGTTTGGTCCTGAGGAGAGAACATGGGAGCCCCGGGAGAACATCCATGCCCCTCTCATCCTTGCTAAATTTCTGTCTGGCCTAAAAAAGGGGGGGCCTAAAGGGGGGGTACTGTAGCGTCGGCGTCCCTGCCTCCTGCTAGGCAGGGACGCTGTTCCCCTCACCTCTCTGCTCCGTGCCCGGCGGCTTCCTCCCGCTCTGCTTGCAGCGCCCGCTCTCCCCCGGTCACTGTGCTTAGGGCGCGCGCGCGCTCCCCCTCTCTTAAAGGGGCCGCGCGCGTCGTCCTAAGGAGTCCCCGGCCAATGGCCGGAGGATCCCTCCATATATATGGCACCTCCTCCAAAATGGAGGTGCCCGAGCAATGTTGTTGCACTGTTCACTACTCTGCTTCAGCCCTCAGGTCCCGTTGCCTGTTACCTGCCTGTTACCTGCCAGTTACCTGCCAGTTGCCTGCCAGTTGCCTGCCAGTTTCCTGCCAGTTTGCTGCCTGATTCCTGCCTGTCATCCGCTTTCCTGCTTGCTAGCCTGAGGTCCGACGGTCTGCCTTCCGACACCTGTCAGTCTGTCTATGGACCAGCTTGCCCGCTCACCTGGGAGCGCTCACCTGCTACCTGTCTGCTAGCCTACCTGGAGGCTCCGCCGTCACGTGCTGTGACCACCTGCCAGTCCAGAGACTCTTGCCTGCTCACCTGGGAGCGCTCATCTGCTACCTGCCTGTTAGCCTACCTGGAGGCTCCGCCGTCACGTGCTGTGACCACCTGCCAGTCCAGAGACTCTTGCCCGCTCACCTGGGAGCGCTCATCTTCTACCTGCCTGTTAGCCTACCTGGAGGCTCCGCCTTCACATGCTGTGACCACCTGCTTATCCAGAGACTCTTGCCTGCTCACCTGGGAGCGCTCATCTGCTACCTGCCTGTTAGCCTACCTGGAGGCTCAGCCGTCACAGGTCGTACCTGCCCGTTTACCCAGAGACTGTCCCGGTCACTTGCTGTGACCTCCTGCCCGTTTACCCAGAGACTGTCCCGGTCACTTGCCGTGACCTCCTGCCCGTTTACCCAGAGACTGTCCCGGTCACTTGCTGTGACCTCCTGCCCGTTTACCCAGAGACTGTCCCGGTCACTTGCCGTGACCTCCTGCCCGTTTATCCAGAGACTGTCCCGGTCACCTGCTGTGACTGCCTGCCTGTCTTCCCTGGTCGCCACCCGCTTCCTTACAAGGACCGCCCCCTTGTATAAGTTGCTCAGAGGTTCCGCCTCCCAGACCCGTTACAGATAGATAATAGATAGATATCTAATTTCACAACACGAGGACACATGATAAAAAATGACACCCTTTAGTGCCTTGTATATTAACTGAATGTTACAGCTATTAACCTAATAAATAAATAAATAAATTAAAAAAACAACGTGGGGTCCCCTCCATTTTTTATAACCAGCAAAGATAAAGCAGACAGCTGAGAGCTGATATTGTCAGGCTGGGAAGATCCATGATTATTGGGCCCTTCCCAGCCTAAAAATACACAGTTGCCCCAGAAGTGGCGCATCACATGAGAATGAGATACTCCTATTCTGGCGCTTCGCCTTTGCTCTTCCCGATTGCCCTGGTGCGTTGGAAGTTGGGGTAATGGTAGTTGGGGTTGATGTCAGCGGTGAATTGTCCAAAAACACAGCTGACATCAAACTCTGGTGTTAGTAATGGAGAGGTGTCTATGAGATACCCCTATTACTAACCCAGTACTAAAAAGAAAAAAACACACACATAAAAATACTTTATTTAAAAAAACACAGGGCTATCGGAAAACGCGAAGACAAAGAGCCTGAATTGGAGCATCTCATGTGATGCTCCACTTCTGGGGCAACTGCAGAGTGGTATTTTTAGGCTGGGAAGGGCCCCATAGCCATGGACCTTCACAGCCGGATAATATCAGCCCGTAGCTGTTTACTTTACTTGTACAGTTAAAGAAATATAGGGGGACCCAACATCATTTATTTATTTAGGTTAATACATGTAGAATAAGCTACACACGCCAACCACTAATTAGATATCTCACTGATATCTATTTATCTATCCGTCTATCTATCATCTATTTACCTCATATCTAACTATCTATCTCTATCTTTGCACATCTTTAACACGCAAAAATAAATATTTCATTTCTATTCCGGTACATGTCACATGGTTAGCACACGGATGTCACACCTACAGTACAGACCAAAAGTTTGGACACACCTTCTCATTTAAAGATTTTTCTGTATTTTCATGACTATGAAAATTGTACATTCACACTGAAGGCATCAAAACTATGAATTAACACATGTGGAATTATATACTTAACAAAAAAGTGTGAAACAACTGAAAATATGTCTTATATTCTAGGTTCTTTAAAGTAGCCACCTTTTGCTTTGATGACTGCTTTGCACACTCTTGGCATTCTCTTGATGAGCTTCAAGAGGTAGTCACCGGAAATGGTCTTCCAGCAATCTTGATGGAGTTCCCAGAGATGCTTAGCACTTGTTGGCCCTTTTGCCTTCACTCTGCCGTCCAGCTCACCCCAAACCATCTCGATTGGGTTCAGGTCTGGTGACTGTGGAGGCCAGGTCATCTGGCGTAGAACCCCATCACTCTCCTGCTTGGTCAAATAGCCCTAACACTGCCTGGAGGTGTGCTTGGGGTCATTGTCCTGTTGAAAAATAAATGATGGTCCAACTAAACGCAAACCGGATGGAATAGCATGCCGCTGCAAGATGCTGTGGTAGCCATGCTGGTTCAGTATGTCTTCAATTTTGAATAAATCCCCAACAGTGTCACCAGCAAAGCACCCCCACACCATCACACCTCCTCCTCCATGCTTCACGATGGGAACCAGGCATGTAGAGTCCATCCGTCCACCTTTTCTGCGTCACACAAAGACACGGTGGTTGGAACCAAAGATCTCAAATTCGGACTCATCAGACCAAAGCACAGATTTCCACTGGTCTATTGTCCATTCCTTGTGTTCTTTAGCCCAAACAAGTCTCTTCTGCTTGTTGCTTGTCCTTAGTAGTGGTTTCCTAGCAGCTATTTTACCATAAAGGCCTGCTGCACAAAGTCTCCTCTTAACAGTTGTTGAAGAGATGTGTCTGCTGCTAGAACTCTGTGTGGCATTGACCTGGTCTCTAATCTGAGCTGCTGTTAACCTGGGATTTCTGAGGCTGGTGACTCGGATAAACTTATCCTCAGAAGCAGAGGTGACTCTTGATCTTCCTTTCCTGGGGCGGTCCTCATGTGAGCCAGTTTCTTTGTAGCGCTTGATGGTTTTTGCAACTGCACTTGGGGACACTTTCAAAGTTTGCCCAATTTTTCGGACTGACTGACCTTCATTTCTTAAAGTTATGATGGCCACTCGTTTTTCTTTACTTAATTGCTTTTTTTTGCCATAATACAAATTCTAACAGTCTATTCAGTAGGACTATCAGCTGTGTATCCACCAGACTTCTGCACAACACAACTGATGGTCCCAACCCCATTTATAAGGCAAGAAATCCCACTTATTAAACCTGACAGGGCACACATGTGAAGTGAAAACCATTTCCAGTGACTACCTCTTGAAGCTCATCAAGAGAATGCCAAGAGTGTGCAAAGCAGTCATCAAAGCAAAAGGTGGCTACTTTGAAGAACCTAGAATATAAGACATATTTTCAGTTGTTTCACACTTTTTTGTTAAGTATATAATTCCACATGTGTTAATTCATAGTTTTGATGCCTTCAGTGTGAATGTACAATTTTCATAGTCATGAAAATACAGAAAAATCTTTAAATGAGAAGGTGTGTCCAAACTTTTGGTCTGTACTGTATGTCATCGGTGTGCGGTACGTATTGTCATCTGTGCTGCTGTAAAAAAATGGACAGATCTATGTGTGGGTCACATGTGGGCAGCCCAATTTATTAAAATGGTTGTGCGTGTCTCCAATACGAGTGAAAACGGATGCCACATGTACCGGAGACATGTGCATAGGAAGGGGGCCTTCGACACATATTTGAAACCTACTGATCAAGTGACTGATCAGTAGTAGAAAGCAATAATCAGAGATCCTTTTTTCCATACTGTCCATTTAACCCTTTTAAATGCTGTAATCAATTCTTATGTGGAAAGGGGAAACAAATAAATGTTAAATAATCACTTAATTAGGTACATAAACTACATAGCTCAGGAGGGGGAGGGGAATGTCCAAAAGGTGTAGAGAAATAGTATACAATAGTATACTGAGAAAAACCACTGTTATAATTATATATCCTCAATAGCAAAATGACAAATAAGATAATCCCAATAAATATAATTATACCATAATAATAATATAAATGTTCAGTGACAAAATATTTAGTCATCATCAAAGTGCATATAAATAGCTAACTGCTAAGAGGCATAAGTTCTATTGTAGACAGCAAAAGCCGCATCACAGTGGTAACAATTCTTTTGGGTAATACCCATAAGAGTTCGCTGCAAAAGCACCCCATAGGTAAACAATGCACAGCAATGTCAAAACAACATTTCTGTGTGCTTATTCCATCTTATGTTACTTCAGGGTTTCCAAACCCTGAAGTGGTTAAAAGACACAATGTTCATTCTTTGGGGGCTTCTGCTTGAAAGCTGCCAGTGCTCGATGCTGAGAGTATAGCGCGAAAGACACCGGCAAAGCCACTTCAGGAAAACAACTGCCTGGTAAAACTCGGCAATTGTACCATACCAAGACCTGTAAATATAGCAGTCATTTACTATATCTAGATGAAAAACTACCATTTTACAACAAAGGCTAGAAGACTTTTTTTGTAACAGTCTTATTTTTTTTAAACTAAGTAAGAAATTATAAACAATAAGATATTCATTTAATTGTACAATATAAAGTATAACTAAGTCCAATACATTAAACCAAACAATGGCAAAAGTAAAAGGACAAAGGCTGCACTACAAATAATTCAATAGATGGTACATCACTCCTAATTTGTGATGAGCAAGTATGTTCTGTTAACTTTTTCCGCGAGCATGCTTGGGAGCTCGCCGAGTATCTTCAGCATGCTAAGGTGTTATGTTTTACTCGCACTGTGTGCATGATTTGCGACTGTTTGACAGCTTTAATACATGTGAGGAATGCCTAAGAAACAGGCATTCCTCACATGTATTAAAGCTGTCAAACAGTCGCAAATCATGCGCATGCGTGATTCAATAACACCCGAGCATGCTGAAGATACTAGGAAAACACCCGAGCATGCTCGTAAATCTCGAGTAACGAGCATGCTCGCTCATCACTTCTCATAATAAATTAGCCATAGTCTATTAAAAAGCTTTAGCCAAATATTGGCGTTGTAATGATTATTGTGAAAATATGATTCTTATTTTGTGGGACTATGCAACAATATCATATCCATGAAAAGCAATAGACAATTTTCTTTCACAATCATGTAGTTATAATAATCCTCACACATGAATATTCTTCCATTTGAACATGGAAAAGTATATTGCTTTCACTAATTGCAAGCAGACTGAAATATTGGGAGAAATCAAATTATCCTCCTTCAGAGTTCCATCAGAATGATAAATGTAAATTGTCTTTGTGAAAAGACTATTGCATCTAGTCTTTATGAGCTTTAATACTTTTTCAGATGACGGTACAAATAAATGAACTCTACTTATAATACCATTGATGTGCTATATTGAAGGCATAATAATATTTTGATAATTTGATAAAAAAAATGTAAGATGATCAACGACCTTTGATAAATCTATTGTTAAAATAATGCTTTTCACATTTATAATAGTGAGAGTATTGAACTATCTGACCCAGAATGGACGGCTAATTTGCCTAGAACCTGATGTCACATATACACTGACCTAACAAGCAAGCTAAAGAGGCTGGTGCTGGGTGATGAAGCAGCCTCGGGAGGCAGTGGCTTATTAAATGCTTTGTCACATCTACAGCACTTGGCAAAAAATGGATGCAGGCATGTTTGGGCGGGCTGCGCTGCAGTAATGAAGAACCTTGGGATTCCCAAACCGTTTTTATTAATACCAATGCATTTCTGTGCAGGACCAGCACCTTTCTCAAGGTATAAAACCCAAGTGAGCAAGGTACAACAACTGGAGGCAGTGGTTTATTAAATGTTCTGTCACACCTATATCATTTACCACCTTTTCTGCTTATGAATTAAAATGCTAATTCATTGGGAATGCAGGAGCAGATAGTAGATATAAATGTGTCAATGGATGTACATTTCAAATACCTGCATGCCTATATATGCAGTTTGAGAGAGGCCGTGGGGGTTTATCTTGCTATCAGATTCCCTTTATGAAAATAGGAGCTGGCCTGGAGTTCTAGGGAATGGTAAGAGCTAATAACAGCTTATAGTGGGAGTGCGGGGTGTCAGATCTCCACCGATCTGATATTGATGACCTATCCTGAGGATAGGAATCAATATTATATGTTATATTGTGTAGTCTTCAAAGCATGATCAAACAATTTGTCTTTTGGACTGACAACCTTGCACCCTTGCCCTCCAAACATGAATATAGGCATCCAGCTTGTGCCTAGAAACCCTAAATATAAAGTAATAAACACACTAGTGATAACGAGAGAATGGAATCACCTCAAGCAGTAGAAATGAAAGTGAAGTCCATTAATATGGTGCGCAGACAATTCTAGCTTGGTATAGTAGAAAAAGAGAAAACATAGCGGTCCTGCAAATCTTCCTCCTCCTGTACTATTTGAATATAAAGTAATAAGATTGCTTTTATTCTGCACATCTTCTAATAAAAGAATGTACACATAGAGGAAAAATGAGAAAATTCTTTGCGCTTGATCTGGCTGCCATTATTTAGTGCCATTTGAATATTGAAAACAGTATAAAAGAATGGGTATGTATACATTCAGTATTTATTCTCATTCATCGCTACATTCCTATTTCTAACTAGAGAAAGGTTCAGGAGCTAGGAAGCTAAAAAAAAGTACACCATACTGATACTATACTGATGCCACAGTCTAGTTTAGGTAATAAAGTCTGTAATTGACTGTCTGGTCCATCAACCATAAAGCGCAAAGTGGCACACATCTATGACTTGCAGATAGCTGTAACTTGCACTGCGTTTTCACAGTAAGGGGAATCCAATCATATGGAAAATCTAACGAGCTTGGCAATTCTTGTTACCTTTCAATATATTAGAGATTTTCACTGTACCATCATTTATGGAGCAGCACAAAATATAAGCAAATCTAACACATTCAGGAACTTTTGTATTCAAGAGCCATCAGATTTTCCCATAGGGAAAAAGGAATTAGTTGCCATGAGATATGATATCACAAGATTTATCACATGCCTAAAGTCATTGCATCAAACTGCATCTTTTGATTGATAGCACAAACAGGAATTATTCAGTAGCACACCATTATAGTTATACATAAAAAAGAAAAACAGTATTTAGAAATAAAATATTTTACTACAACTGTTCTTCAACAATTAATAGTAATAGTGCCACATTTCTAAGAGTACGCATGTAAACCTGTTTTATATATAGTAATGGCCGAAAGTGTTGGCACAATTGAAATTGACACCAAATGACAAAACTAGTTTGTCACATCCGTATGATAAAAAAAAATCCTTCTTTATTTCAAATTCACATTAAAAATACAAATCCATAGACTTCTGTGTTTCCAATGATCTTGGTGTTCTTAATCACAGCCGTTGTAGGAGTAACAAGTAAAAGTAATTAAAAGCATGACAGCCAGTCACATATGAAAACCTTGACACAGATATGTAAAAATTACAAGGATTTACAATATATGATCTTAGAAACACTGAGCATAAACCATGAATTAATATACAGTATATACAAGAGATCATGCCTGAAAACTCTGCCTTTCAGAATGGAATGAATTTCAGTAATGATTTCTTGTATATACAGTGGGGAAAAAAAAGTATTTAGTCAGCCACCAATTGTGCAAGTTCTCCCACTTAAAAAGATGAGAGAGGCCTGTAATTGACATCATAGGTAGACTTCAACTATGAGAGACAATATGAGAAAACGAATCCTGAAAATTACATTGTCTGATTTGGGAAGAAATTTTTTTCAAATTTTGTTGGAAAATAGGTAGTGATGAGCAAGCACTAAATTTCTCGAGTACTCATTGCTCGGGTCGAGCAAATTGGAATACTCAGGTGCTTGACCCGAGCAGCGAGCCCAATGTAAGTCTATGGGAAACTCAAGCATTTATCAGGCGGCTCCCCCCGGCGGTCTGCAGAGTGCCTAATAATTGCCCTAATTGATGGGAACAGTGCTCAAATGACATGGGAACAGCATGGGGAAGACTCCCAGGTCACTGCTGTCAACAACAATGTTGTCAGAGTATGACGCCACTTTTATGGACTCACAATAAAACATACAAAAACAAAACCAAAATGGATTTTCCTGGGAAATATATTAAGGAACATCCTTTCCAGGGTAATGACTTGTATATAATGCAAAATAAATAACCAAAACCAAAAATACTCCTCCACACCTTGGGCTATATTCACACATAGCGTTTTTGATGCGTTTTTTGCACTTTTGCATTGCTTTCAACAAAGACAAATGCATTCACCAGGAAATGTCATTTTAACATTTTACAACCTTATCTGGCCATGTGGTGTGTGACACATCATCAGACACATGCATACAGTGCTGAAAAGACATGGGAACAGCATGGGGAAGACCTCTGGAAGCATTTCTGACTCCCAGGTCGCTGCCTAAAAGTGGTGCCCATCATAAGTGATCCTTGGCACATGCGAAGATGCCTCCCGCCATGCACTTGTCATTGCAGACTTGCAAGAATCACCGTCCACGTCCTTCTCCCAGGGCAGCATTCAGTTGTCCCTACCCCATTCCTTGGAATGCAAGTGCAAGTATGCAGCCAGCCACCCACCCACCCACAGGCTGCAATACTATACTGCCAATTTTTTGACAGCTGCTTGCACTTGAAATGTGGCCTTTTAGGCTCGTGGAGGCGTAAGCTTTTCATAACCTCATGCCGGCGGCGGCCGGGTGTCCATACTCGGTCCCCAGCCGCCACTGTTTCTCCCGGTGTCGTCTCCGCCTTCCACAAGCACAGGTCCAACAACATTACCCGTGCCCTCCCCAGTGTGCTCACTGGGAAGGGCCGCCTAACCACAAACACGTGGACGGGTGAATGTGGCCAGGGACGGTACGGAGCCAGTCCACAGCTATTTTTGCTTAGTTGTATTTCACCACAGCCATATTCTTTAGCTTGGTGAAAGGACTTGGGAAACCATATCTACCCAGCTGTCATTTCTCCCAGGAAGTCCTCTAAAGCTGCTTTCACTTGAAATGTGGCCTTTTAGGCTCGTGGAGGCGGAAGCTTTTCATAATCTCATGCCAGCGGCGGCCGTGTGTCCATGCTCAGTCCCCAGCCGCCACTATTTCTTGCGGTATAGTTTCCGCCTTCCACAAGCACGGGTCCCACAACATTACCTGTGCCCTCCCCAGTGCACTTACTGGGAAGAACCGCCTAACCACAAACACGTGGACAGGTGAATGTGGCCAGGGACGGTACAGAGCCAGTCCACAGCTTTTTTTTAATGAGAGTAGTATTTAGCTCGGTGAAAGGACTGGCATAGAGGGAAACCGTATCTACCCTGGGAGTCATTTCTCCCAGGAAGTCCTCTAATGCAGCTTTTTGCAGAAGCAATGGCAGCCTGTCCAACATCAACTTGCACTTGTCGGTGGTGCTTTGACACACAAACATTTTTCTTTGCGCATTTAATTTCATGAATACAGAGTTGGACAATGGCCTGATCTGCAATGCGGTTTAAGAAATAACATGCATAAGCATGTCCTATCCACATTAAAAAAGCAGACATAGAGTGTCCAGGAACCTTCCCCCACACTTTTCTTAGCCAGGGCTGCTTCTTGGCAGGGTTTGACGGGCCCACCAGAGAACCGGAGACTCCTCTGGTGGGTCCTGGCTTCTCCTTCAGGAGAGTTCATAGTGCCGAGGTGAGGCCATGATGATGATAGAGCCCACCATCTGCTTAGTTTTCTGTTACTTGGAATGCAAGCACAAGTATGCAGCCAAAAGGCCACAACAGTAAACTGCCAGATTTCTGGGCAACTGCTTGCACTTGAAATTTGGCCTTTTAGGCTCGTGGAGGCGGAAGCTTTTCACAACCTCATGCCGGTGGCGGCTGGGTGTCCATACTCGGTCCCCAGCCGCCATTGTCTCCGCCTTCCGCAAGCACGGGTCCCACAACATTACCCGTGCCCTCCCCAGTGCAGTTACTGGGAAGGACCGCCTAACCACAAACACGTTGACAGGTGAATGTGGCCAGGGACGGTACGGAACCAGTCCACAGCTTTTTTTGCTGAGAGTTGTATTTAGCTCGGTGAAAGGACTGGCATAGAGGGAAACCGTATCTACTCCGGCTGTCATTTCTCCGTCACCATCTTCCGCCCATTGTCACACATGACCATGCCTGGCTGTATGTTCAGCAGTGAGAGCCACAGATCAGGCTCCTGTGTTACAGCTTTCAACAACTCTTCAGCGCTAGGCGGTTTGTCAATTAAGCATTAAGCATGTTTTCTTCAGCACAGCCTGTTGCCGCTTGGCCAAGGCAGTGCTGCAGTGCTGTCAGCTTGAGACTGATGTGGTCATTTCGGAGATGGAGGAGGAGGTACAGGAGCTGAACAATGTGATTACATTGAGGTTAAATTGGTGACGCTGTTTTTTATACTAAAGAAAGATCCTATTGTTTTGGTTTTTTTACGTTATTTTTTAAAACAAATGCATTCACCTGGATATGTCATTTTAACATTTTACAACCTTATCTGGCAATGTGGTGTGTGACACATCATCAGACACATCCTGTTTTATTTAAGATGGAGGGACTCTGAAAGTCATAAAGCATATTTTTATAGGGCCATCAGATGGCCCTTACTATTCTTAAAAGGCCAGCAGTCGGCCCTCGCTATTGTTAAAGAGCCATCAGCTGGCTATGCTTTGTTGTTACCATTATTAACAAGTAGGTCTCCTATACTGTTATTGTGTATCCAGTGACTGCAAGGGCTGCCAAAAATTTGGACACAACCCAATACCCCTTTGAAGAGACATAGAGGAGGTTCTAAGTAAAAAAAAATGTTCCCATTTTAAAGGAGCGGGTCTCCTATAGTGGTAATGCCCATGCTGTGACTGCAAGGGCTGCCAAAATTTGGGAAAAACCCAACTAAGAATTTAAAGACACAAAGAGGAGGGCCACAGTAATAAGGACGACACGTTCCCATTAGAAAGGAGAGGGTCTGCTATATAGTTATAGGGTGTGCAGTGAGTCCAACAGCTGAACAATTTTAGGAAAAGCCCCACTAAGAATTTAAAGACACATAGAGCAGGGCCACAGTAACGACAAATTCCCATTAGAAGGAGAGAGTCTGCTATACTGTTATAGGGTATGCAGTGAGTCCAACGACTGAACAATTTTAGGAAAAACCCCACTAAGAATTTAAAGACACATAGAGCAGGGCCACTGTAACAAGTACGACATGTTCCCATTAGAAAGGAGAGGTGCTGCTAAACAGTTATAGTGTATGCAGTGAGTCCAATGGCTGTACAATTTTAGGAAAGACCCCACTAAGAATTTAAAGACACTTAGAGCAGGGCCACAGTAACGACAAATTCCCATTAGAAAGGAGAGCGTCTCCCATAGTGTTGGCCTATGCAGTGAATGCAAGGGCTGCCAAAAATTTGGAGGCATTTCAATGCCCCTTGGAAGAGACTTGGAGGAGGGCCTCATAAAAAATGTTGCCATTAGAAAGGAGCAGGCCTCCTCTACTTGTAATGCCCATGCACAAGTGTATAGGCTGACAAACATTTACCCCTTGGGGGCATACATGAACATACTGTATAAAAAAAATGTTTTACGGGCATTGTAAACTCCCTTTAAAAAAATGATGTGTGTGTTGCATCACGGACTACGGTCACCCTGGTGATATGGTGGTGGAGGATGAGGAGAAGGAGGAGGACAAGAGTAAATAGCCAATATCAGGAAGCGTATACCCATGTGTGGGTGTGAAAAGGTGCAGGGGAATATACCTCCCCCAAAAAAAGACACTGGATTTGAGTTTATGTTACGCTGCTATCATTCGGTGGTGTTGAGAAGTCTGGCCCAATCCAGCCCTTGTTCATTTTTGTAAGAGTCAGCCTGTCAGCATTTTCAGTTGACAGGTGGATGCGCTTTTCAGTTATAATTCCATCTGCGGTACTAAAAACCCGCTCTGCTAAAACGCTGGCGGAAGGGCAGGCCAAGACCTCCAAGGCATAGAGAGCCAGTTCATTCCACGTATCCAGCTTGGATAACCAATAATTATAAGGCATAGAGGAATCACGGAAGACGTTGGTATGGTTGGCAAGGTACTCCCTCAGTATCTTCCAAAACTTTGCACTCGTTGTGAGAGTACCCCGCGCCTCAGGGCCTGTGCAATGGGAGGGTCTGAGAAAACTCTCCCAGAACTTTGACAGTGTTCCCCTGCCTCTGCTGGATTGAAGTTGTGTCTCTCTCGCCTGTACTCCTTGGTTGTCCAACGAAGTGTGCCCTCTGCCGCCAGCATTTTCAGATGGGAATTTTTTTAATAGTTCCGCAACAAAGGCCTTCTGGTACAGCCCCATTTTTGTAGACCAGTCCGCCTCTGGAATAAGAGATATAAAGTTCTCCTTGTAGCTTGGGTCTAGAAGTGTCACCAACCAGTAATGACTGTCACCTAAAATTTTGAGAACGCGAGGGTCATGGGAAAGGCAGCGTAACATAAACTCAGCCATGCGTGCCATACTAACAGGCAAGACTTCCGTGTACTCACCAAGAGGATGACTGACCATGCTTGCCTCCTCCTCCTCCTCTCTGTCCTCTTGCCATCCACGCTGAACAGATGGTATGACAGCTGTGCAGGTAGTACCGTCTATAGTGCATGAAACTAGCTCCTGTCCTTCCTCCTCCTCCTCCTCTTCCTCATTGTCACCCAATCCTTGTTGGGATGAGATGAGGCTTGGCTGTGTGTAATCACACTGTATGGTTCCTTGCTGAATCTCATCGTGCTCCGCCTGCAATGCATCCTCTTTGATTGTGAGCAGAGAGCATTTCAGAAGACAGAGAAGCGGGATGGTGATGCTAATTAAGGCGTCATCGCCGCTCACCATCTTGGTGGAGTCCTCAAAGTTTTGGAGGATGGTACATATGTCTGACATCCATGTCCCCTCCTGAGGTCTTTTGTGTGGAGTCTGAACTGAATACCGATGGCCTTGTTGATGCTGGTACTCAACAACTGCCCTCTTCTGCTCACAAATCCTTCCCAAAATCTGCAGTGTAGAGTTCCAACGCGTGGGGACATCACACACCAGTCTGTGAGAAGGAAGCTGCAAACTCTGCTGAAACACGGCAAGGGTGGCAGAAGCTGTAGCTGACTTTCTAAAATGGGGACACAGACGGCGTACTTTAACAAGGAGATCTGGCAGCTCTGGGTAGGATTTGAGAAACCACTGAACCACGAGGTTAGCACATGGGCCAGACATGGTACGTGCATGAGCTCGCCGCGCCTCAGAGTCGCCACCAGGTTCCGGCCATTGTCACACACGACCATGCCTGGCTGTAGGTTCAGCGGTGTGAGCCACAGATCAGGCTGCTGTGTTACAGCTTTCAACAACTCTGCAGCGCTGGGCGGTTTGTCAATTAAGCATTAAGCATGTTATCTTCAGCACAGCCTGTTGCCGCTTGGCCAAGGGAGTGCTGCAGTACTGTCAGTTTGAGACTGATGTGGTCATTTCGGAGATGGAGGAGGAGGTGCAGGAGCTGAACAATGTGATTACATTGAGGTTAAATTGGTGACGCTGTTTTTTATACTAAAGAAAGATCCTATTGTTTTGTTTTTTTTACGTTATTTTTTAAGACAAATGCATTCACCGGGAAATGTCTTTTTAACATTTTACAACCTTATCTGGCAATGTGGTGTGTGACACATCATCAGACACATCCTGTTTAATTTATGATGGAGGGACTCTGAAAGTCATAAAGCCTATTTTTATAGGGCCATCAGACTGCCCTTACTATTCTTAAAAGGCCAGCAGTCGGCCCTCGCTATTGTTAAAAAGCCATCAGCCGGCTATACTTTGTTGTTCCCATTATTAACAAGTGGGTCTCCTATACTGTTATTGCGTATCCAGTGACTGCAAGGGCTGCCAAAAATTTGGACACAACCCAATACCCCTTTGAAGAGACATAGAGGAGGGTCCAAGTAAAAAAAATGTTCCCATTTTAAAGGAGCGGGTCTCCTATAGTGGTAATGCCCATGCTGTGACTGCAAGGGCTGCCAAAATTTGGGAAAAACCCAACTAAGAATTTAAAGACACATAGAGGAGAGCCACAGTAACAACAAATTCCCATTAGAAAGGAGAGAGTCTGCTATACAGTTATAGGGTATTGTAATGCACACGCCCGGACTGACTGGCGTGTGCGTGATTAGTGATTCCACTGTGCCATGAACCGGAGAGTGACTGGAGGGGCGTAACTAAGTATCTGCCCAATCCAACCAAGGTCGCACGATGGCATATGACGCCAGTGCACCAGGGAGGAACCGAGCAGAGGGACCAGGTGCCACTCCAGGTCAGACCCTGGACACGGCTGTTGACCCACACCGGGGAATACAGGAACAGGCAGGCTAGAGTGCAGGCTGGGTAGGGTCCAGTACTGACTGGGAGATGGGTTCAGAGCCGCAGATGCGGTAAACAAGCAGAGCAAAGCGAAACAGCAGGTGCGGTAGAAAAGGCCGAGCAGAGCAAAACCGCAGATGCGGTGGACAAGGCCGAGCAGAGCAAAACCGCAGACGCGGTGGACAAGGCTGAGCAGAGCAAAACCGCAGACGCGGAGGACAGGGCTGAGCAGAGCAAAACCGCAGACGCGGTAGATAAGGCTGAGCAGAGCGAAACCGCAGACGCGGTAGACAAGGCTGAGCAGAGCGAAACCGCAGACGCGGTAGCCAAGGCTGAGCAGAGCGAAACCGCAGACACGGTAGACAAGGCTGAGCAGACCGAAACTGCAGACGCGGTGGACAAGGCTGAGCAGAGCAAAACCGCAGACGCGGTGGACAAGGCTGAGCAGAGCAAAACCGCAGACGCGGTGGACAGGGCTGAGCAGAGCAAAACCACAGACACGGTAGACAAGGCTGAGCAGAGCGAAACCGCAGACGCGGTGGACAAGGCTGAGCAGAGCAAAACCGCAGACGCGGTGGACAAGGCTGAGCAGAGCAAAACTGCAGACGCGATGGACAGGGCTGAGCAGAGCGAAACCGCAGATGCGGTGGACAAGGCTGAGCAGAGCGAAACCGCAGACGCGGTGGACAAGGCTGAGCAAAGCAAAACCGCAGACGCGGTGGACAAGGCTGAGCAGAGCAAAACCGCAGATGCGGTGGACAGGGCTGAGCAGAGCAAAACCGCAGACACGGTAGACAAGGCTGAGCAGAGCGAAACCGCAGACGCGGTGGACAAGGCTGAGCAGAGCAAAACCGCAGACGCGGTGGACATGGCTGAGCAGACCAAAACTGCAGACGCGGTGGACAGGGCTGAGCAGAGCAAAACCGCAGACGCGGTAGACAAGGCTGAGCAGAGCTAAACCGCAGACGCGGTAGACAAGGCTGAGCAGAGAGAAACCGCAGACGCGGTAAACAAGGCTGAGCAGAGTGAAACCGCAGACGCGGTAGACAAGTCTGAGCAGAGCGAAACCGCAGACGCAGTGGACAAGGCTGAGCAGAGCAAAACAGCAGACGCGGTGGACAAGGCTGAGCAGAGCAAAACCGAAGATGCGGTGGACAAGTCTGAGCAGAGCAAAACCGCAAATGCGGTGGACAGGGCTGAGCAGAGCAAAACCGCAGACGCGGTGGACAAGGCTGAGCGGAGCAAAACCGCAGACGCGGTGGACAGGGCTGAGCAGAGCAAAACCGCAGACACGGTAGACAAGGCTGAGCAGAGCGAAACCGCAGACGCGGTAGACAAGGCTGAGCAGAGCAAAACCGCAGACGCGGTGGACAAGGCTGAGCAGAGCAAAACCGCAGACGCGGTGGACAAGGCCGAGCAGAGCAAAACCGCAGACGCGGTGGACAGGGTTGAGCAAAGCAAAACCGCAAGTGCGGTGGACAAAACTGAGCGGGCAGGAACCGCCGAAGCGGTAAGTAAGACAGGACAGAGATAAATCGCCGAAGCGGTAAACAAAGATAAAGCAAAGGGGACAGGGCTCTGTTCACACGGAACAGACTGGAAAAGAAGGGCAGAACCAGAAACACACAAGGTACTTGCAAAGAAGTAGCGAAAGGACTCCAACTCACAAATGGAAGTACAATGACAACGAGTAGAAGTTAGGTGCAGGTTCAGGCCCTACAGAAAAAGGGAGCAAACGGACATAAAGACAAAACAGGTAAGAAGCTAAGGAGACAGTTCAGACAAGAACAGTAACTGCAACAAAATGCAGGAACGAGCCTAGGTAAAGCCAAGTGCTGGTTCAGACACTGCAGAAAAAGTGAATAAACGGACATAAAGACAAAACAGGTAGGAAGCTAGGAGACAGTTCAGACAGGAACTGTACTGCAACAAATACAGGAGCGAGTCTGGGTATTCGGCTCCCAGAGGGCGAGACGAACAGGCTAGGAGCGTGTTCAGACAGGCCTGGAAATACAGCCTCCAGGAAGGCAGATAGACAGCTGGCTAGAGTACACAGACAGGACACAGACATGGGAACTGATACCGCAAGGCAGAAAACATAGACAGGACCTGTCACATCAGTGACAAGAAGCCAACTGACACAACAAGATACTCAGGCATGGATTCCAAGGAGGAGCTGGTTTAAATACCAGGTGACAGACAGCAATAGGCTGAGGACGCATTAGGGGTGTGTCTGCAGCAGCTACAAGAAACAGGAAGTTCAGCGGGCGTCGCCCTAAGCAGCCAGAGAAGAGCAAAGCAGACAGTATGGAAAGAAGATATACAGCGAAGGGAAAGATGCGATCAAAGCTACACAGCAGGTAATTAATCATAAAATATAGCTTTTATTAAATATATAATTAAGAGAGAATACACCACATAATATGGCAGAAACAGTGCACGACATACATATCAAAAATATCTTAAAATACCATCATGCTCAATGGACACAGAGGTCCACATATAGGGCACCCACCAGGACTATAATATAGACACTAATGCACCTGATCAACAGATCTCTAATATATGTATCCAAATAGTGTATCATTAGTGGTCAGCTAATACTGCCTAACTGTATAGCGACATAACCATGTAAGTGACCATATAATGTAGTAGTAGAATCTACCTGGACAGAGGGCTAACAGCGGGGATGCTCACATGTGGACCACGCGTCCACCCCGACGCGTGTTTCGGCGTTACCTTCTTCAGGGGGCGTGGTTGCAAACCGGGGGTGTGTCCTTATAAACCTATCGCTAGCCAATAGGAAGGTGTGGGCGGACATCTAATGACGCGCCCAGCGTCTCCGCTGCCTCGGCAACCCGCGATGCCGGCGTCATGCGAAGGACCTCCCAACAGTCACGCGGGCCCACGTGACCCGCAGGTCCTAGCATGGAGATGCCGGGTAGCGCGAGCCGGCCTCAGCAACCGAGAACGCCTGCACATACCTGTCCAAGTGCCGCACCTATAGAATTAGAATTAAGTAAGGTATTCTTTGACCCAACTAGAGGTCCATCTTAAGACTGCCCTCAACTACCTCGGGGATTGCAAATAAGGATGTATGTGGTGAAATGTCCAATTATAAGTTTATAGCTACCCACATCCATCCAGTGGTAGGGCATAATACAAAAATCTCCCATAGAAAAAGAATGCAAATATGCATAACAATATATATCAATATAGGGACAATTTCACGCATACCACGGACCTCACCATATGTGTCAAATTATACCTGACCTTAGCACATCATCACTGCACAAAATACTTATCGAATATACAGTGCCTGCAAGTAGTATTCAACCCCCTGCAGATTTAGGTGGTTGACACATGCGGAATTAACTTGGCATTGTGACATTTGTACTGTAGATCAGCCTGGAAGTGGGAAATGCACTGCAGCAAATTTTGTTTTTGTTTTTTGTTTTTTGTTTTTTTTTAAAACGTTAAAAGTTAATTCAGAGTGTCATTTATTATTCAACCCCTCAAACCACAAGAATTCTGTTTGGTCCCCCTAAAGTATTAAGACGTAGTTCAGGCACCAAGAATAATGAGCTTCACATGTGTGGATTAAAGATCTCTTTTGCCAGCCTTTTCTGACTATTTAAGACCCTCCCCAAACTTGTGAACAGCACTCAGACATGGTCAACATGGGAAAGACAAAGGAGCATTCCAAGGCCATCAGAGACAAGATCGTGGAGGGTCACAAGGCTGGCAAGGGGTACAAAACCCTTTCCAAGGAGTTGGGCCTACCAGTCTCCACTGTTGGGAGCATCATCCGTAAGTAGAAGGCTTATGGAACTACTGTTAGCCTTCCACGGCCAGGACAGCCTTTGAAAGTGTCCTCCCGTGCCGAGGCCAGGCTTGTCTGAAGAGTCAAGGCTAACCCAAGGACAACAAGGAAGGAGATCTGGGAAGATCTCATGGCAGTGGGGTCATTGGTTTCAGTCAATACCATAAGTAACGTACTCCACCGCAATGGTCTCCGTTCCAGACGAGCCCGTAAGGTACCTTTACTTTCAAAGCGTCATGGCAAGGCTCGTCTACAGTTTGCTCATGATCACTTGGAGGACTCTGAGACAGACTGGTTCAAGGTTCTATGGTCTGATGAGACCAAGATCGAGATCTTTGGTGCCAACCACACACGTGACGTTTGGAGACTGGATGGCACTGCATACGACCCCAAGAATACCATCCCTACAGTCAAGCATGGTGGTGGCAGCATCATGCTGTGGGTCTGTTTCTCTGCTAAGGGGCCTGGCCATCTGGTCCGCATCCATGGGAAGATGGATAGCACGGCCTACCTGGAGATTTTGGCCAAGAACCTCCGCTCCTCCATCAAGGATCTTAAGATGGGTCGTAATTTCATCTTCCAACAAGACAACGACCCAAAGCACACAGCCAAGAAAACCAAGGCCTGGTTCAAGAGGGAAAAAGTCAAGGTGTTGGAGTGGCCTAGTCGGTCTCCTGACCTTAACCCAATTGAAAACTTGTGGAAGGAGCTCAAGAATAAAGTCCACATGAGACACCCAAAGAACCTAGATAACTTGGAGAAGATCTGCATGGAGGAGTGGGCCAAGATAACTCCACAGACCTGTGCCGGCCTGATCAGGTCTTATAAAAGACGATTATTAGCTGTAATTGCAAACAAGGGTTATTCCACAAAATATTAAACATAGGGGTTGTATAATAATTGACCCACACTTTTATGTTTAAAATTTAATAAAATTCAACTGAGCAACATAACTTTTTGGTTTGTAAGATTTATGCTTCTGTTCATAAAACCTACTCTCGTTTGCAGTTTGAAGGCTCTAACTTATTTGCATGTTATCAAACCAGCTAAATCTGCAGGGGGTTGAATACTACTTGTAGGCACTGTACATGATCATAATGGTCATAATAACATTATATAATAATACAAGACATATGATCACAGTAATGTTGTGTAGATAAATTACAATAATACTGTTGTCCAATAGGCAGGACCAATAACCACATATATGGAAGACCCAACCACATACATCGCAATATACAATCACCTAAAAGATGGAAATGATACAAAATGCAATACTTCATTTAAACAAAGTTCACAATGTGAGCAAAGAGGTTTATAGGCTTTGGCGATTGCTGTGCGACAATATCACGAATCCTTCTTCTCCTCCACAAACACTCATCCATAATGGAACGGATATAGTACGGACACAACCCTCCAGAGAGAAAGTTCACAGACCAATAATGATGGATAGAACTGTAAATAATATATAATAAAATAAAATAAATAAAAACTTAAAAACACAGATGATATGTACTAGGTAGAGTGGATATCAAAGAAACGGAGCAAAACTGAGACTCTCATTCAGTCCATGCGGGTGTACAGTGCCCAATTTCCAGATCCATCTGGATTCTAGCTGAGCTAGACGTTGGCTAAATTTGCCTCCACGAATACCAATCTTCAAGGCGTCAATCCCCCTCACCCTCAGTAGTGAACTGTCACAATTATGGCAGAGTTTGAAATGTCGTGGTATCGTCCTGAGTGTGGAGGGATCCATACAGTCGACTGCCGCCAAAATCCCCAACACATGCTCCCTAACTCTCACTTTAAGTTGCCGTGTGGTTAGACCAACATAGATTAATCCACATGGACATGTGGCGTAGTAGATAATGAACCGTGAGGTACATGTAATACGACTTCTAATGACATAAGTCACTGTACCCGCAGCATTAGAAAAGGTATCAGTACACTCTATATTCGGACAGGCGACACAACGGCCGCATGGAAAACTTCCACACTCAGGACTAGAAGCACCAAAGATTGTAGCAGTCCCAGATTGAAATTGATAATGGCTATGTACCAGACAGTCACGAAGATTTTTAGAGCGGCGCACAGCAATAGATGGGCGATCTGGAAGAATTTTAGACAAAACAGGATCGACCAGAAGAATGGGCCAAGCTTTAGCCAAACATTCCCTCATCCGACCAAATTGACCATGATAGTCAGTTATAAATCTTGGTTTATCTTCTGATTTTGGAATCTTTTTCTTATAGAGCAAATCATGTCTATTGGAATATTTGGCACGATGGTATGCCCTTTTTACCATGCGTTTACTGTAACCCCTCTCATAGAATCTCTTTTTCAAATCTTCGGACTGTCTGGCAAAATCCATATCGTCCGAGCAGAGTCTACGTAAGCGCAGAAACTGTCCGATGGGAACAGACTGAATCACCCAAGGAGGGTGGGAGGATGACGCATGAAGCAACATATTCGTGGAGGTATTTTTACGGTAGATATTTGTTTTTATAAAATTGTCCTGATCTCTATTAAGAGCCACGTCCAGGAAATTCACCACATCCCTGTCCCATGTATAGGTAATGCGAATATTCCTGTCATTATCATTAAGGGATTGCATGAATATCTTCAAGCCTTCAGTGGAACCCTGCCAGATCAGCAGAATGTCATCTATGTAGCGCGTCCAGAAAGGGACGTGGTCCATAGATGTCCGCTGATCCGGCAGGGAGAGGTCCCTCTCCCACAGCCCCAGGAACAGATTAGCATAGACCGGCGCGAACGCCGCACCCATTGCTGTACCCTGGAGCTGCAGGTAGAAGGACCCCTTAAATGTAAAAAAATTATGAGTTAGAGAAAATTCCAGCAAATCCATCACCAATTGAATCATGGCATTTTGTAAATTAGATGTTTCCAAGAAGAAGGCGCAAGCTCTCAGGCCATCAGAATGTTTGATACTGGTGTACAGTGATTCTACATCACCTGTCACCAGCATCATATCTGACTCCAAATATAGCCCATCAACTCTCTTGAGAAGCTCACCTGTATCCAGGAGGAATGATGGGAGACATTCTACCAGGGGTTGAAGCTTACTGTCAATCCACCGATTGACATTCTCTAGGAAGTTCCCAGTCCCGGAAATAATAGGACGCCCAGGTGGTATAGACAGATCTTTGTGCACTTTAGGCAACAGATAGAATGTAGAAACTACAGGTTCGCTAACAAGTAGTGCTGAAGCCAGTTCCTCAGTGATGACCCCATTGGTCGTGGCTTGATTAATGATCTTAGACAGTTGAAGGGAGAAGGAGGCCAAGGGATTAAACGTCAAACGTTTATAACAGGTCTTATTATTAAGTTGACTAAATGCCTCCCTTTCATACATGTCCTTAGGCCACAACACAATGTTGCCCCCCTTATCTGCTGGCTTCAGCACTACATCTGGAAGGTCCCGAAGGACCCGGAGGCGCTCACGCTCATGTCTAGTAAGATTATCCCTCCGTACATAACGCGGGATCTGCTCAAACTCCTTCGTGACCACCTGAACAAACAGATCTATGTTGGCGCTTGTGGACAGTGGGGGAAATTTCTTAGACTTGACCCTAATAGATGCAGGGATCTTACCTCCTTCCTCCATATTATGTTCACTAGAAAGTTCCTCCAAAGTTCGTAAAGCTATTTGTTCCTCCTCTGTTGGAAAAAGATTAAATTGTGCCTCATTAAAATAATACTTCTTAAACAACAGAGTTCTCGCAAACAAATGGAGGTCCTTCACAGTTGAAAAGACATCAAAACTACTCTTAGGTGAGAAGGAGAGACCCCTGCTTAGTAGAGCCAAGTCAGTATCAGTAAGTACATATTTACTAAGGTTAATTACCTTATTATCCCCACTGTCCACAAGCGGCTGTTTATACGGTCGGCGTCTGTACGGATGGAAATTTGCATCTCGTGTCCTCTTTAGATTCAGTCCTGACCTCGTAATGATGGATGAGGACGTCATACTAGATGAGTCACTGAGAGATGAGATGGATGTAATAGACGAAGAGCGTTGTGCCATATGAGGTTGGATGACAGACTTCCTCCAATGATATACTGTATTAGTTGCAAAATCACGTTGATCTCTTGCCATTTTTGTCGCTTGAGTGTCATGTAATTTTTTTACACAGAGATCTAGATTCCTATCAATTGATGCATCAAAGTCCTGGATTTTATCAGTAGGGCAAGTATTTCTCAATATACTTTGTGCTTCATCGATAGATTTATCCAGTGCTAAAATAGCGTTAGTATTGTGTTCAATCAATAACTGCATAAATCCAATGGAGCATGTATTACAGAGGCCTTCCCAGTTGGACATGTTCCTGGGGCTGTGGGAGAGGGACCTCTCCCTGCCGGATCAGCGGACATCTATGGACCACGTCCCTTTCTGGACGCGCTACATAGATGACATTCTGCTGATCTGGCAGGGTTCCACTGAAGGCTTGAAGATATTCATGCAATCCCTTAATGATAATGACAGGAATATTCGCATTACCTATACATGGGACAGGGATGTGGTGAATTTCCTGGACGTGGCTCTTACTAGAGATCAAGACAATTTTATAAAAACAAATATCTACCGTAAAAATACCTCCACGAATATGTTGCTTCATGCGTCATCCTCCCACCCTCCTTGGGTGATTCAGTCTGTTCCCATCGGACAGTTTCTGCGCTTACGTAGACTCTGCTCGGACGATATGGATTTTGCCAGACAGTCCGAAGATTTGAAAAAGAGATTCTATGAGAGGGGTTACAGTAAACGCATGGTAAAAAGGGCATACAATCGTGCTAAATATTCCAATAGACATGATTTGCTCTATAAGAAAAAGATTCCAAAATCAGAAGATAAACCAAGATTTATAACTGACTATCATGGTCAATTTGGTCGGATGAGGGAATGTTTGGCTAAAGCTTGGCCCATTCTTCTGGTCGATCCTGTTTTGTCTAAAATTCTTCTAGATCGCCCATCTATTGCTGTGCGCCGCTCTAAAAATCTTCGTGACTGTCTGGTACATAGCCATTATCAATTTCAATCTGGGACTGCTACAATCTTTGGTGCTTCTAGTCCTGAGTGTGGAAGTTTTCCATGCGGCCGTTGTGTCGCCTGTCCGAATATAGAGTGTACTGATACCTTTTCTAATGCTGCGGGTACAGTGACTTATGTCATTAGAAGTCGTATTACATGTACCTCACGGTTCATTATCTACTACGCCACATGTCCATGTGGATTAATCTATGTTGGTCTAACCACACGGCAACTTAAAGTGAGAGTTAGGGAGCATGTGTTGGGGATTTTGGCGGCAGTCGACTGTATGGATCCCTCCACACTCAGGACGATACCACGACATTTCAAACTCTGCCATAATTGTGACAGTTCACTACTGAGGGTGAGGGGGATTGACGCCTTGAAGATTGGTATTCGTGGAGGCAAATTTAGCCAACGTCTAGCTCAGCTAGAATCCAGATGGATCTGGAAATTGGGCACTGTACACCCACATGGACTGAATGAGAGTCTCAGTTTTGCTCCGTTTCTTTGATATCCACTCTACCTAGTACATATCATCTGTGTTTTTAAGTTTTTATTTATTTTTTTTTATTATATATTATTTACAGTTCTATCCATCATTATTGGTCTGTGAACTTTCTCTCTGGAGGGTTGTGTCCGTACTATATCCGTTCCATTATGGATGAGTGTTTGTGGAGGAGAAGAAGGATTCGTGATATTGTCGCACAGCAATCGCCAAAGCCTATAAACCTCTTTGCTCACATTGTGAACTTTGTTTAAATGAAGTATTGCATTTTGTATTATTTCCATCTTTTAGGTGATTGTATATTGCGATGTATGTGGTTGGGTCTTCCATATATGTGGTTATTGGTCCTGCCTATTGGACAACAGTATTATTGTAATTTATCTACACAACATTACTGTGATCATATGTCTTGTATTATTATATAATGTTATTATGACCATTATGATCATGTATATTCGATAAGTATTTTGTGCAGTGATGATGTGCTAATGTCAGGTATAATTTGACACATATGGTGAGGTCCGTGGTATGCGTGAAATTGTCCCTATATTGATATATATTGTTATGCATATTTGCATTCTTTTTCTATGGGAGATTTTTGTATTATGCCCTACCACTGGATGGATGTGGGTAGCTATAAACTTATAATTGGACATTTCACCACATACATCCTTATTTGCAATCCCCGAGGTAGTTGAGGGCAGTCTTAAGATGGACCTCTAGTTGGGTCAAAGAATACCTTACTTAATTCTAATTCTATAGGTGCGGCACTTGGACAGGTACGTGCAGGCGTTCTCGGTTGCTGAGGCCGGCTCGCGCTACCCGGCGTCTCCATGCTAGGACCTGCGGGTCACGTGGGCCCGCGTGACTGTTGGGAGGTCCTTCGCATGACGCCGGCATCGCGGGTTGCCGAGGCAGCGGAGACGCTGGGCGCGTCATTAGATGTCTGCCCACACCTTCCTATTGGCTAGCGATAGGTTTATAAGGACACACCCCCGGTTTGCAACCACGACCCCTGAAGAAGGTAACGCCGAAACGCGCGTCGGGGTGGACGCATGGTCCACATGTGAGCATCCCCGCTGTTAGCCCTCTGTCCAGGTAGATTCTACTACTACATTATATGGTCACTTACATGGTTATGTCGCTATACAGTTAGGCAGTATTAGCTGACCACTAATGATACACTATTTGGATACATATATTAGAGATCTGTTGATCAGGTGCATTAGTGTCTATATTATAGTCCTGGTGGGTGCCCTATATGTGGACCTCTGTGTCCATTGAGCATGATGGTATTTTAAGATATTTTTGATATGTATGTCGTGCACTGTTTCTGCCATATTATGTGGTGTATTCTCTCTTAATTATATATTTAATAAAAGCTATATTTTATGATTAATTACCTGCTGTGTAGCTTTGATCGCATCTTTCCCTTCGCTGTATATTTATGATTAGCGATTTGCCTACAGTAAATGTCATTAGGTGCTAGCCATGGAGCTCTAATTATTAGTTAATATGCACCTGCTGAGAAACTTTGATTAGTATGGAAAGAAGCCAGAGTGGCAGTCTGGACTGGAAATCAAGTGCGCGCTCTTGCACAGTGGGAGATGGACCACTATGCAAGGATGCCGCCAGGTATGTTACAGTACCCCCCCCCCTTACGCCCCCTCTTCTTCAGTCCTGCCAGAATCTTCCGCAGTGAATTTGAGGGCCAATCCTTCTCTTCAAGGAGATTACTTCTACTGTCCACAGGAAGAGACAAAACTGGTCTCATCTGGGTATCCAGGATGGTACCTCCTATCCAGCCATCCTCAGCAACAGACGAAACCGGTGGAGTACCAGGAACAGCACACAAGGAAGTCTCTCTCCACTTATTATCAGGTAGCATCCCAGAGGGTTCAGGAGACAACTGGAAGTCCTCCGCTGGGGGGGTAACCTCTGCTTTGGGATACATCTTGTCAAGCTCACAGGATGAAATGGCGAGGTATCAGGTGCAAGGTGTAGAAAAGTCACTGTCCCTTTGTTATCTGGTGGTACCCCGGAGGATTCAGGAAACAACTGGAGGTCCTCCGCCGGGTCGGGAGAGTGCAGAGACTCGGGGTTAACCTCTGCTTCAGAGTACACTAGGTCGGACTCACTGGACGAAGCGGGCGAGGTATCAGGTACAGAGTATAGGAAAGTCTCTGTCCATTCGCTACCAGGTAGCACCCTGACGGGTTCAGGAGACAACTGGAGGTCCTCCGCCGGGTCGGAGGAGTGCAGAGACTCGGGGGTAACCTCTGCTTCGGAGTACACCAGGTCGGACTCACTGGATGAAGCGGGCGAGGTATCAGGTACAGAGTATAGGAAAGTCTCTGTCCATTCGCTACCAGGTATCACCCCGAAGGGTTCAGGAGGCAACTGGAGGTCCTCCGCCTGGTCGGAGGGGTGTAGAGACTTGGGGGTAACCTCTGCTTCGGAGTACACTAGGTCGGACTCACTGGACGAAGCGGGCGAGGTATCAGGTGCAGAGTATAGGATAGTCTCTGTCCATTCGCTACCAGGTAGCACCCCGAAGTGTTCAGGAGACAACTGGAGGTCCTCCGCCTGGTCGGAGGGGTGTAGAGACTCGGGGGTAACCTCTGCTTCGGAGTACACTAGGTCGGACTCACTGGACGAAGCGGGCGAGGTATCAGGTGCCAGGTGTAGGGAAGTCTCTCTCCATTTGTCATCAAGTGGTATCCCGGAGGATTCAGGAGGCAACAGGGGGTCCTCTGCCAGGTTGTAGAGGTGCAAGGACTTGGAGGTAATCACTGCTTCGGAGTACCCTTGGTCAGGCTCACCAAGTAAAGTGGGTGAAGTATCAGATACTGGGTGCAGGAAGTCCTCCTGTGTGGATTCTGGGTGGGCAGCAGTCTCTTCGGGCAGGAGAACTGGTGCGCTACCCACGCACATTACCCATCGGGGCTGCTCCTTGATACTGGGAAGTGAAGCTTTAACAGGGACTTCAAGGTTGGGGTCAGGAGGTCTTTGGGAGGACAGACCCTGGCGTGATGGCTTACCTCTACGCCTAGCACGTCTGGACTGCCTCTTGAGGTTGGGAGAAGTATTCCGGAGAGTGTAGTCATCCTGTATGGATTCTGGGTGGGCAGTAGTCTCTTCGGGCAGGAGGACTAGTGCGCTACCCACACACATTACCCATTGGGGCTGCTCCAGGATATTGGAAAGTGAAGCTTCAGCAGGGGCTTCCGGGTTAGGGTCATCGAAGACCATTAGAAAGGCCACCAGGAAGGCCTGCAGGTCCAGGACGATAGGATCCCACCTTAACCCGATCGGTGGGAAAATAAAGAGGGTAGAACTTGAAGTGTAGCATGCATTACTCCACAAATGCACGACTCTGTCTTGGATCACCATAGTACCGTGGTGGATCTGCATGAACGGGTGCAGAAAGCTCCATCTGGACGGGTGCGTAATTCGACTGGAACTCAGCTAGAAACAAAAAAAGAAAAATAAATACATTTCATCTAGATGCACGTATTCGCTGGAAAACGTCTCAGAGAGCGAAGGCCGTGGGGCTCAACGGGAACCATGGCCTGAGCATGCTGTAATGCACACACCCACACTGACTGGCGTGTGCGTGATTAGTGATTCCACTGTGCCATGAACTGGAGAGTGCCTGGAGGGGCGTAACTAAGTATCTGCCCGATCCGACCAAGGTCGCATGACGGCATACGACGCCAGTGCACCAGGGAGGAACCGAGCAGAGGGACCAGGTGCCACTCCAGGTCAGACCCCGGACACGGCTGTTGACCCACACCGGGGAATACAGGAACAGGCAGGCTAGAGTGCAGGCTGGGTAGGGTCCAGTACAGACTGGGAGACTGGTTCAGAGCCGCAGATGCGGTAATCAAGCAGAGCAAAGCGAAACAGCAGGTGCGGTAGACAAGGCCGAGCAGAGCAAAACCGCAGACGCGGTGGACAAGGCCGAGCAGAGCAAAACCACAGACGTGGTGGACAAGGCTGAGCAGAGCAAAACCGCAGACGCGGTGGACAGGGCTGAGCAGAGCAAAACCACAGACGCGGTAGACAAGGCTAAGCAGAGCGAAACCACAGACACGGTAGACAAGGCTGAGCAGAGCGAAACCGCAGATGCGGTAGCCAAGGCTGAGCAGAGCAAAACCGCAGGCGCGGTAGACAAGGCTGAGCAGAACGAAACCGCAGACGCGGAAGACAAAGCTGAGCAAAGTGAAACCGCAGACTCGGTGGACAAGGCTGAGCAGAGCAAACCGCAGACGCGGTGGACAAGGCCAAGGAGAGCAAAACCGCAGACACGGTGGACAGGGCTGAGCAAAGCAAAACCACAAGTGCGGTGGACAAGACTGAGCGGGCAGAAACCACCGAAGCGGTAAGTAAGACAGGACAGAGATAAATCGCCGAAGCGGTAAACAAAGATAAAGCAAAGGGGACAGGGCACTGTTCACACGGAACAGACTGGAAAAGAAGGGCAGAACCAGAAACACACAAGGTACTTGCAAAGAAGTAGCGAAAGGACTCCAACTCACAAACGGAAGTACAATGACAACGAGTAGAAGTTAGGTGCAGGTTCAGACTCTACAGAAAAAGGGAGCAAATGGACATAAAGACAAAATAGGTAAGAAGCTAGGAGACAGTTCAGACAAGAACAGTAACTGCAACAAAATGCAGGAACGAGCCTAGGTAAAGCCAAGTCCTGGCTCAGATACTGCAGAGAAAGGGAACAAACGGACATAAAGACAAAACAGGTAGGAAGCTAGGAGACAGTTCAGATGGGAACTGTACTGCAACAATTACAGGAGCGAGTCTGGGTATGCGGCTCCCAGAGGGCGAGACGAACAGGCTAGGAGCGTGTTCAGACAGGCCTGGAAATACAGCCTCCAGGAAGGCAGACAGACAGCTGGCTAGAGTACACAGACAGGACACAGTTCAGACACGGGAACTGATACCGCAAGGCAGAAAACATAGACAGGACCTGTCACATCAGTGACAAGAAGCCAACTGACAGAACAAGATGCTCAGGCATGGATTCCAAGGAGGAGCTGGTTTAAATACCAGGTGACAGACAGCAATAGGCTGAGGACGCATTAGGGGTGTGTCTGCAGCAGCTACAAGAAATAGGAAGTTCAGCGGGCGTCGCCCTAAGCAGCCAGAGCAGAGCAAAGCAGACAGTATGGAAAGAAGCCAGAGAGTCTGGACTGGAAAGCAAGTGCGCGCTCTTGCACAGTGGGAGATGGACCACTATGCAAGGATGCCGCCAGGTATGTTACATGTATGCAGTGAGTCCAACGGCTGACCAATTTTAGGAAAAACCCCACTAAGAATTTGAAGACACATAGAGCAGGGCCACAGTAACGACAAATTCCCATTAGAAAGGAGAGAGTCTGCTATAAAGTTATAGGGTATGCAGTGAGTCCAACGGCTGAACAATTTTAGGAAAAGCCCCACTTAGAAATTAAAGACACATAGAGCAGGGTCACAGTAACCAGTACAACATGATCCCATTAGAAAGGAGAGGGTCTGCTATACAGTTATAGGGTATGCAGTGAGTCCAACAACTGACCAATTTTAGGAAAAACCCCACTAAGAATTTAAAGACTCATAGAGCAGGGCCACATTAACAAGTACGACATGTTCCCATTAGAAACGAGAGGGTCTGCTATACAGTTATAAGGTATGCAGTGAGTCCAACAGCTGACCAATTTTAGGAAAAACCCCACTAAGAATTTAAAGACACATAGACCAGGGCAACAGTAATGACAAATTCCCATTAGAAAAGAGAGGGTCTGCTATACAGTTATAGGGTATGCAGAGAGTCCAACGGCTGAACAATTTTAGGAAAAGCCCTACTAAGAATTTAAAGACACATAGAGCAGGGCCACAGTAACAAGTACGACAGGTTCCCATTAGAAAGGAGAGGGTCTGCTATACAGTTATAGGGTATGCAGTGAGTCCAACGGCTGACCAATTTTAGGAAAAACTCCACTAAGAATTTAAAGACACATAGAGCGCGGCCACAGTAACGACAAATTCCCCTTAGAAAGGAGAGCGTCTCCCATAGTGTTGGCCTATGCAGTGAATGCAAGGGCTGCCAAAAATTTGGAGGCACTTCAATGCCCCTTGGAAGAGACGTGGAGGAGGGCCTCATAAAAAAATGTTGCCATTAGAAAGGAGTGGGCCTCCTATACTTGTAATGCCCATGCACAAGTGTATAGGCTGACAAACATTTACCCCTTGGGGGTATACATGAACATACTGTATAAAAAAAATGTTTTACTGGCATCATAAACACCCTTTAAAAAAATGATGTGTGTGTTGCATCACGGACCACGGTCACCCTGGTGATATGGTGGTGGAGGATGAGGAGAAGGAGGAGGACAAGAGCAAATAGCCAATATCAGGAAGCGTATACCCATGTGTGGGTGTGAAAAGGTGCATGGGAATATACCTCCCCAAGAAAAAGACACTGGATTTGAGTTTATGTTACGCTGCTATCATTCGGTGGTGTTGAGAAGTCTGGCCCAATCCAGCCCTTGTTCATTTTTGTAAGTCAGCCTGTCAGCATTTTCAGTTGACAGGCGGATGCGCTTATCAGTTATAATTCCACCAGCGGCACTTAAAACCCTCTCTGATAAAACGCTGGCAGCAGGACTGGCCAGGACCTCCAAGGCATAGAGAGCCAGTTCATTCCACGTATCCAGCTTGGATAACCAATAATTATAAGGCACAGAGGAATCACGGAGGACATTGGTACGGTTGTCAAGGTACTCCCACAGCATCTTCCAAAACTTTGCACTCCTTGTGAGAGTACCCCGTGCCTCAGGGCCTGTGCGATGGGAGGGTCTGAGAAAACTCTCCCAGAACTTTGACAGTGTTCCCCTGCCTCTGCTGGATTGAAGTTGTGTCTTTCTCGCCTGTACTCCTTGGTTGTCCAACGAAGTGTGCCCTCTGCCGCCAGCGTTTTCAGATGGGAATTTTTTTAATGGTTCCGCAACAAAGGCCTTCTGGTACAGCCCTATTCTTGTAGACCAGTCCGCGTCAGGAATAAGAGATATAAAGTTCTCCTTGTAGCTTGGGTCTAGAAGTGTCACCAACCAGTAATGACTGTCACCTAAAATTTTGAGAACGCGAGGGTCATGGGAAAGGCAGCGTAACATAAACTCATTTTTTATCAAAAAAAGTATACAAGCCGTCCCACCAGTGACAAGGTGACCCTAAATTGGGACGGTCCTACACTGTCTATATTAAAAACCTTACTGTATATCAAAGTTGAAGTAATGCATATAAAAGGGGAGACAAATAGAACCGGGTCCCAATATCAGACCACCTAAGCCCGTGGTAAGCTACAAATATACTAACCAGCTCAACAAGGGGGATGCCACACCCCTAATTTGCACAGAATGCAAACAAGACAAAAAAACCAAGCAATGTGAACTGAGGTCTAAGATGGTACACATGCAAGAAATAGGAGCATATTCACACTAGCAAAAAGATGCAAAACCTACAAAAGACAAAAAATATCTCATACCCTACCATCATTATATATAAATGTAAAGCAAAGTTGCATATGAAATATAGGGTACTTAGTGAACTATTTTTGATCAAAAAAAGTATACAAGCCGTCCCACCAGCGACAAGGTGACCCTAAATTGGGACGGTCCTACACTGTCTATATTAAAAACCTTACTGTATATCAAAGTTGAAGTAATGCATATAAAAGGGTAGACAAATAGAACCGGGTCCCAATATCAGACCACCTAAGCCCGTGGTAAGCTACAAATATACTAACCAGCTCAACAAGGGGGATGCCACACCCCTAATTTGCACAGAATGAAAACAAGACAAAAAGCCAAGCAATGTGAACTGAGGTCTAAGATGGTACACATTCAAGAAATAGGAGCATGTTCACACTAGCAAAAAGATGCAAAACCTACAAAAGACAAAAAATATCTCATACCCTACCATCATTATATATAAATGTAAAGCAAAGTTGCATATGAAATATAGGGTACTTAGTGAACTATTTTTGATCAAAAAAAGTATACAAGCCGTGCCACCAGCGACAAGGTGACCCTAAATTGGGACGGTCCTACACTGTCTATATTAAAAACCTTACTGTATATCAAAGTTGAAATAATGCATATAAAAGGGTAGACAAATAGAACCGGGTCCCAATATCAGACCACCTAAGCCCGTGGTAAGCTGCAAATATACTAACCAGCTCAACAAGGGGGATGCCACACCCCTAATTTGCACAGAATTCCAACAAGACAAAAACCAAGCAATGTGAACTGAGGTCTAAGATGGTACACATGAAAGAAATAGGAGCATGTTCACACTAGCAAAAAGATGCAAAACCTACAAAAGACAAAAAATATCTCATACCCTACCATCATTATATATAAATGTAAAGCAAAGTTGCATATGAAATATAGGGTACTTAGTGAACTATTTTTGATCAAAAAAAGTATACAAGCCGTCCCACCAGCGACAAGGTGACCCTAAATTGGGCGGTCCTACACTGTCTATATTAAAAACCTTACTGTATATCAAAGTTGAAGTAATGCATATAAAAGGGTAGACAAATAGAACCGGGTCCCAATATCAGACCACCTAAGCCCGTGGTAAGCTACAAATATACTAACCAGCTCAACAAGGGGGATGCCACACCCCTAATTTGCACAGAATGCAAACAAGACAAAAAACCAAGCAATGTGAACTGAGGTCTAAGATGGTACACATTCAAGAAATAGGAGCATGTTCACACTAGCAAAAAGATGCAAAACCTACAAAAGACAAAAAATATCTCATACCCTACCATCATTATATATAAATGTAAAGCATAGTTGCATATGAAATATAGGGTACTTAGTGAACTATTTTTAATCAAAAAAAGTATACAAGCCGTGCCACCAGCGACAAGGTGACCCTAAATTGGGACGGTCCTACACTGTCTATATTAAAAACCTTACTGTATATCAAAGTTGAAGTAATGCATATAAAAGGGTAGACAAATAGAACCGGGTCCCAATATCAGACCACCTAAGCCCGTGGTAAGCTACAAATATACTAACCAGCTCAACAAGGGGGATGCCACACCCCTAATTTGCACAGAATGCAAACAAGACAAAAAACCAAGCAATGTGAACTGAGGTCTAAGATGGTACACATTCAAGAAATAGGAGCATGTTCACACTAGCAAAAAGATGCAAAACCTACAAAAGACAAAAAATATCTCATACCCTACCATCATTATATATAAATGTAAAGCAAAGTTGCATATGAAATATAGGGTACTTAGTGAACTATTTTTGATCAAAAAAAGTATACAAGCCGTCCCACCAGCGACAAGGTGACCCTAAATTGGGACGGTCCTGCACTGTCTATATTAAAAACCTTACTGTATATCAAAGTTGAAGTAATGCATATAAAAGGGTAGACAAATAGAACCGGGTCCCAATATCAGACCACCTAAGCCCGTGGTAAGCTACAAATATACTAACCAGCTCAACAAGGGGGATGCCACACCCCTAATTTGCACAGAATGCAAACAAGACAAAAAACCAAGCAATGTGAACTGAGGTCTAAGATGGTACACATGCAAGAAATAGGAGCATGTTCACACTAGCAAAAAGATGCAAAACCTACAAAAGACAAAAAATATCTCATACCCTACCATCATTATATATAAATGTAAAGCAAAGTTGCATATGAAATAAACTCAGCCATGCGTGCCAGACTACTAACAGGCAAGACTTCCGTGTACTCACCAAGAGGATGACTGACCATGCTCACCTCCTCCTCCTCCTCTCTGTCCTCTGGCCATCCACGCTGAACAGACGGTATGACAGTTGTGCAGGTAGTACCGTCTATAGTGCATGAAACTAGGTCCTGTCCTTCCTCCTCCTCCTCTTCCTCATTGTCACCCAATCCTTGTTGGGATGAGATGAGGCTTGGCTGTGTGTAATCACCCTGTATGGTTCCTTGCTCCATCTCATCGTGCTCCGCCTGCAATGCATCCTCTTTGATTGTGAGCAGAGAGCGTTTCAGAAGACAGAGAAACGAGATGGTGATGCTAATTAAGGCGTCATCACCGCTCACCATCTTGGTGGAGTCCTCAAAGTTTTGCAGGATGGTACATATGTCTGACATCCATGTCCCATCCTGAGGTCTTTTGTGTGGAGTCTGAACTGAATACTGATGGCCTTGTTGATGCTGGTACTCAACAACTGCCCTCTTCTGCTCACAAATCCTTCCCAACATCTGCAGTGTAGAGTTCCAATGCGTGGGAACATCACACACTAGTCTGTGATCCGGAAGCTGCAAACGCTGCTGAAACACGGCAAGGGCAGCAGAAGCTGTAGCTAAGTTTCTAAAATGGGCATACAGACGGTGTACTTTAACAAGGAGATCCGGCAGATCTGGGTAGGATTTGAGAAACCACTGAACCACGAAGTTAAGCACATGGGCCAGGCATGTTACTTGTGTGAGCTCGCCGCGCCTCAGAACCGCCACCAGGTTCCGGCCATTGTCACACACGACCATGCCTGGCTGTAGGTTCAGCAGTGTGAGCCACAGATCTGCCTGCTCTTTCAGAACTATCCACAACTCTTCAGCATTGTGCGGTTTGTCACCTAAGCATATTAGCTTCAGAACAGCCTGTTGCTGCTTGGCCGATACAGTGCTGCAGTGCTTCCAGCTTGTGACTGATATTGTCATTTCGGAGATGGAGGCTGAAAAGGAGGAGGAGGCTGAGGAGGATGAGGTGCAGGAGCTGTAGACCGTGGGGGCAACCCTGATTGACCTAGGGCCTGCAATCCTTGGCGTCGGGAGGACGTGTTCCATCCCAAGGTCCAACTGGGTCCCGGCTTCCACTATGTTAACCCATTGTGCCATCTACGAGATGTACTGTCCCTGCCCACAAGCACTTGTCCACGTGTCCGTGGTTAGGTGGACTTTTTCGGTAACTGCGTTGTTGAGGACATGGCTAATGTTTTGGGACATGTAATGCAGGGGCAGCACACCGGGAGAAATATTGGCGGCTGGGGACCGAGTACCGAGGCATGGCCGCCGCCATCAGGTTGTGGAATGCTTCCGTCTCCACGAGCCGAAAAGGCAACATTTCGAGCACAAGCAGTCGTGAAATGTGAGAATTTAGTAGTGTGGCCTGTGGGGCGTTGGCTGCATATTTGCGCTTGCGTTCCAAGGACTGTGGTATGGACAACTGAACGCTGCGCTGGGACAAGGACATAGACGTGCTTCCTGATGCTGCTACTTGAGATTGTGCAACGACAGGTGCAGGGCAGGAGGCATCTTCACATGCACCATGGGCAGGGGGTTGGCTTGCATGCACAACAGCGGAAGAAGCAATGGCGCCACCTGCAGACTCTGTTCCTGGACCCTGGCCTTCGGCCCACAAAGTCGGGTACTTTGCTACCATGTGCCTGATCATGCTGGTGGTGGTCAGGCTGGTCATTTTGCCACCCCTGCTGATGCTGGCCTGGCAGGTGGTGCAAATGGCCTTTTTGGGGTTATCGGCAGAGTCTTTAAAAAACAACCAGACTCGGGAAGACCTAACAGTTGTTCTGGCAACTTCCTTCGTGTTGGTGTTACGGGGAACGGTTGCCTGCCTTCTGTCTGCGACCACCACACTGCTTCTTCCTGCCTGTTGGGGTGTTCTGCCTCCCTTCTCCTGTGTGCTGCTGTCCTCGCTCTGCATGTCCTCCTGCCAGGTTGGGTCAGTTACTATATCATCCACCACCTCGTCTTCCACTTCCGCACCCTGGTCCTCCTCCTGACTTTCTGGCAATTGTGTCTCATCATGTGACACTTTCCCACCGTCGCCTTTGTGTGACTGTGGCTGCTAAAATATCCTCTTGCCCCGCTTCAAGTGGACCGGGCGAGAGGCCCGAATCTATAAATGAAGTGAACAGTTCTTCGGAGAGTCCAAGTGTGGGATCAGTTGTCTCTGGGTACTCGGCATGGTGGGAGGAAGGAGGATCAGGGTGAGGAATATGCAGTCCAGACTCACGGCTACTGAGACTTGACCATGTTGAAGACAGGGTGGTGGTGGTGGTGGTGGCTAAGTGACTGGAAGCATTATCTGCTATCCAACCAACAACCTTTTGACACTGCTCTGGGTTCAATAGTGGTGTGCTGCGGTCCCCTAGAAATTGGGACAGGAAGGTCAGGCGAGAAGATGTGGGTGTTTGTTGTGGCACAATTTCAGCTTGCCCACAGCCTTGTCCTTGGCCTCTGCATGCACCATTACCGTCACGTCCAGTTCCCCATCCCTTGCCACGTGCCTTGCCCATTTTAAATGGAGGACAGTTCACCGCATGCAGAATTTTTAGGCAAATGCATATTTTGATCACTTTGATACTTTTTATACATATTGTCCTTCTCCAAGCTGCATAGGCTTGAGAGCCAACTACCAATTAAGCAAATTTGGTGATGTGCATCTCTGTAATGAGGAGGAGTGTTGACTAATGACATCAACACCCTATATAAGGTGTGCTTAATTATTAGGCAACTTCCTTTCCTTTGGCAAAATGGGTCAGATGAGAGATTTGACTTGCTCTGAAAAGTCCAAAATTGTGAGATGTCTTGCAGAGGGATGCAGCAGTCTTGAAATTTCCAAACTTTTGAAGCGTGATCACCGAACAATCAAGCGTTTCATGGCAAATAGCCAACATGGTCCCAAGAAGCATGTTGGCCAAAAAAGGTGCAAAATAACTGCCCTTGAGGAAAATCAAGCGTGAAGCTGCTAAGATGCCATTCGCCACCAGTTTTGCCATATTTCAGAGCTGCAGCGTTACTGGAGTATCAAAAAGCACAAGGTGTGCGATACTCAGGGACATGGCCAAGGTAAGGAAGGCTGAAAAATGACCACCTTTGAACAAGAAACATAAGATAAAACGTCAAGAATGGGCCAAGAAATATCTTAAGACTGATTTTTCAAAGGTTTTATGGACTGATGAAATGAGAGTGACTCTTGATGGGCCAGATGGATGGGCCAGAGGCTGGATCAGTAAAGGGAAGAGAGCTCCACTCCGACTCAGACGCCAGCAAGGTGGAGGTGGGGTTCTGGCATGGGCTGGTATCATCAAAGATGAACTTGTGGGACCTTTTCGGGTTGAGGATGGAGTGAAGCTCAACTGCCAGACCTACTGCCAGTTTCTGGAAGACAACTTCTTCAAGCAGTGGTACAGGAAGAAGTCGGTATCGCTCAAGAAAAACATGATTTTCATGCAGGACAATGCTCCATCACATGCATCCAACTACTCCACAGCGTGGCTGGCCAGTAAAGGTCTAAAAGAAGAAAAAATAATGACATAGCCCCCTTGTTCACCTGATCTGAACCCCATAGAGAACCTGTGGTCCATCATAAAATGTGAGATCTACAGGGAGGGAAAACAGTACACTTCTCGGAACAGTGTCTGGGAGGCTGTGGTGGCTGCTGCACGCAATGTTGATCGAAAGCAGATCAAGCTACTGACAGAATCTATGGATGGAAGGCTGTTGAGTGTCATCATAAAGAAAGGTGGCTATATTGATCACTAATTTTTTTGGTTTTTGTTTTTGCATGTCAGAAATGTTTATTTCTAAATTTTGTGCACTGATATTGGTTTACCTGGTGAAAATAAACAAGTGAGATGGGATTATATTTGGTTTTTATTAAGTTGCCTAATAATTCGGAACAGTAATAGTTACCTGCACAAACAGATATCCTCCTAAGATAGCAAAATGAAAAAAAAGCCCACTCCAACTTCCAAAGATTGGAATATTAAGCTTGGATATTTGAGTCTTTTGGGTTGATTGAGAACATAGTTGTTGATCAATAATAAAAATAATCCTCTAAAATACAACTTGCCTAATAATTCTGCACACTGTGTATTTTCCACGCTCACTACAAATGACTGAGTTTGGAGCGAACTTATATGTGATCTGTGTGACGGAGAAAACAGAGTTTTAAATACCTGGCCTGTAGGTAAATAGTTTGAACAGCAAACTGGTGTGAATTGCTTCACTGACACACTAAAGGAAATTTTTAATGGAGGCCAGAAATGGCAGTGTTTTCTGACAACGTATATGTGATTCGTGTGATGGAGATAACAGGGTTTTAAATACCTGGCCTGTAGGTAAGTAGTTTGAACAGCAAACTGCTGTGAATTGCTTCACTAATGCACTAAAGGAAATTTTTAATGGAGGCCAGAAATGGCACTATTTTCTGACAACATATATGTGTTCAGTTTGATGGAGAAAACACGGTTTTAAATAGCTGGATTTCTAGCGCTGTAATATTGAAAGGACCTGGCTGTATTCTGCAGTGCCAACAAGCAAATGGTGCAGAAAAATGGTGTTCTCTGGATTGCTTTTTAAGCAAATAATGAGGATTAAGATCCAAATAAAAGTATTCCTGGCCCATGAGACCTGGGCCTTTGTATAGAAATATCTAACAGCAGCAGAAGTCAGAATTGGAATGGAGCCTCTTGTGCTATATGCACTGCAGTCTGCTATATACCCTGCTTGCCTGGCTATATACACTGCCTGCCTGATATCTCTGCAGATGGATTAGTTAGTTATCAAAAGGACTGTTTGTTAAGATGGATATGTGTAATGTACGGTTTTTCTCCCTACACTACCTAATACACAAGCAAATCTCTCCCTGACGCAGCAGCACCTCTCCCTACACTGTCTGATTCCGGAGTGACTGTGACAAGCATGGCAGCGCCAGGTCTGATATAGACCCAATGACGCTATGCAGCCAGCCAATCACTGTAATGCCACAACCAACATGGCTTCGGCATTACAGTGAGTGGCAGGCAATCCCTGCATGTTCATTGGCTCTGTAAAGAGTGCCAAACATGCAGGGAGGAGACCCGAGCTCTCTTCGAGCAACCCCGAGCAGTGAGATGCTCGGGCGAGTACCAAGCAGTGGCGAGCATGCTCGCTCATTACTAAAATTAAGTATTTGGTCAATTACAAACAAGCAAGATTTCTGGCTCTCACAGACCTGTAACTTCTTATTGAAGAGGCTCCTCTGTCCTCCACTCATTACCTGTAGTACTGGCACCTGTTTGAACTTGTTATCAGTATAAAAGACATTTGTCCGCAACCTCAAACAGTCACTCCAAAGTCCACTATGGTGAAGACCAAAGAGCTGTCGAAGGACACTAGAAACGAAATTGTAGCCCTGCACCAGGCTGGGAAGACTGAATCTGCAATAGGCAAGCAGCTTGGTGTGAAGAAATCAACTGTGGGAGCAATAATTAGAAAATGGAAGACATACAAGACCACTGATAATCTCCCTCGATCTGGGTCTCCACACAGGATCTCACCCCGTGGGGTCAAAATGATCTCAAGAACAGTGAGTAAATTCCCAGAACCACACGGGGGGACCTAGTGAATGACCTGCAAAGAGCTGGGACCAACGTTACACAGGCTGCCATCAGTAACACACTACACCGCCAGGGACTCAGATCCTGTAGTGCCAGACGTGTCCCCCATTACATGTCCGGGCCCATCTGAAGTTTGCTAAAGAGCATTTTGATGATCCAGATGAGTATTGGGAGAATGTCATATGGTCAAATGAAACCAAAGAAGAGCTGTTTGGTAGAAACACAACTTGACATGTTTGGAGGAGAAAGAATGCTGAGTTGCATCCAAAGAACACCATACCTACTGTGAAGCATGGAGGTGGCAACATCATGCTTTGGGGCTGTTTCTCTGCCAAGGGACCAGGACAACTGATCAGTGTACATGAATGAATGAATGGGGCCATGTATCATGAGATTTTGAGTGCAAACCTCCTTCCATCAGCAAGGGCATTGAAGATGAAGCGTGGCTGGGTCTTTCAGCATGATAATGATTCCAAGCACACCACCAGTGCAACAAAGGAGTGGCTTCGTAAGAAGCATTTCAAGGTCCTGGAGTGGCCTAGCCAGTCTCCAGATCTAAACCCTATAAAAAACCTTTGGAGGGAGTTGAAAGTCTGTGTTGCCCAGCAACAGCCCCAAAACATCACTGCTCTAGAGGAGCTCTGCATGGAGGAATGGGCCAACATACCAGCAAAAGTGTGTGCCAACCTTGTGAAGACTTACAGAAAACGTTTGACCTCTGTTATTGCCAACGAAGGATATATAATAGAGTATTGAGATGAACTTTTGTAATTGACCAAATACTTATTTTCCACCAAAATTTGAAAAAAAATTCTTTCCAAATCAGACAATGTGATTTTCAGGATTTGTTTTCTCATTTTGTATCTCATAGTTGAGGTCTACCTATGATGTCAATTACAGGCCTCTCTCATCTTTTTAAGTGGGAGAACTTGCACTATTAGTGGCTGACTAAATACTTTTTTCCCCACTGAATGTCAACTCATGATTAATGTTTAGTGTTACTACGATCATGTGATGCAAATCCTTATAACATTTATATACAGTGTTGCTCACTATTATTGGCATCTCTTCATTTTTTCATACACTGTACAATATATTCAGAAATAAATGGAAATGTACCAAAGTTATATGCTCAGGATTTTTTTAATTAGAGGTCCAAAGTAATACAACAATAAAACATTGTTTTTCAACTTCAATGTTGCAATTTCAAAGAAGAAAAAAAATAAACAGCATGTGTAGCAATAAAATCACCCCCAATTAATACTTGGTTGCACACCCTTTGGCATTGATGACAGGCTCCAAATGTTTCTTGTAGCCGTCCATAAGCTTCTGGCACTTCTCAGCTGGAATTTTCTCTCACTCTTCCTTTGCAGTTTGTTCAAGCTCTTGAATGTTTGCAGGGTTCTTTTTCCCAATGGCATATTTCTACTCACCCCAAAGATTTTCAATGGGATTGAGGTCAGGACTCATTGTTGGCCATTTTAAACTAGACCATTTTTATTTTTCAACCATTCCCATGTACTTTTGGATGTGTGCTTTGGGTCATTGTCTGGCTGAAGGACCCATGATCTTCAACTCAAACCAAGTTTTCTTACACTGGGTACGACATTTCGCTCTAAAATCTCTTGATAATTCTTTGATTTCATGATTCTTGTGATACAGTCAAGGCTTCCAGTACCAAACGCAGCAAAGAAAACCCACAGCATTATGGATCCTCCACCATGCTTATCTGTTGGTAAGGAGTTCTTTTCCTTATAAGCTTCATTGCACCGTCTGTAAACAAACTCTTGCTTTGCATTGCCAAAAAGCTCTATTTTTGTTTCATTTGTTCACAGAACATTTTCCCAGAAGGATTGTGGTTTGTCAAGGTACTCTTTGGCAAAGATCAGTTGTTCCTTTTTATGTCTTTTCTTCAGCAATAGCTTCTTCCTTGGCCTTCGCCCATAAAGCGCTACTCAGTTTAATGTGCAGCGTATGGTACTTATTGAAACCATGACCCAAGACTGTTCCGGGTTGGCCTTCAGGTCTTTGGAAGTTTGACGTGGTGTTTTTTCCACCATTCGCACCAAACTTAGAAGACATCTCTTGTCAATTTTCTTCCTTCCCCCACATCCAGGTAGGTTCTTGACGGTTCCATGCTTGGCAAACTTCTTAATAAGATTGTGCACTTTTGAAACTGGTATACCAAGGTCTTTGGAGATGGGCTTATACTCTTTGGAAGTCCTGTGTTTGCTAATAATAGCAGTTCTGATGTCCTCAGACAGCTCTTTTGTCTTCACCATTGTGACAAAGGAACAGGGCCTACCATGTGGCTTTTTAAAATACTGAAGTCATCATTCATTGGCTAATTCATGTCACATGGGCACAGACATTTAGCCACAGGAGAATCTCTTTTGTGATTTTCCACAGGTGAGTTAAAATGTCTTTGCATACTAAATTAATGTAAAGGGCGCCAATACCAGTGACACAGCAAGCTTTAGGTTTTTCTATTTTTCCTGCCTATTGTTTTTTGTTTTAAATTATTGTTTATCATTTGCTCTTTTGAATTTAACACGAGTGCTCTATTCAAAAAACTGTTTCATTTGATTTATTTTTTTCAGGATGCAAATTGCCTCTTCAGAGAAAAAGAGGACTTGTACTCTATAGCGCCACCTATTGGAAGTAGCAATCCTACAAGTCAGAATCAACCCTTTAACGAGTCGTGCAATATGACTTAGGATAAAAGCCAAATCAGAATGTCAATTTGCAGACACGGTGCTTCGGGCTGTTGGCCCTCGTCAGTGCAAAGTATGAGATCTGATTTGGCAAGGTGAGAGGCTCTGGACTGAGGTCTAAGGGGTAGCGTTTCTCCTTATGGAGAGTGACACACCAGCTCTGGCACGTCAAGGTAAGGAGGCTTATTCGCCATGCAATGCTCCTCTGGGAAATTTAGTATGCAAATTGCCTCTTCAGAGAAAAAGAGGACTTGTACTCTATAGCGCCACCTATTGGAAGTAGCAATCCTACAAGTCACAATCAACCCTTTATCGAGTCGTGCAATATGACTTAGAATAAAAGCCAAATCAGAATCTCAATTTGCAGACATGGTGTTTCGGGCTGTTGGCCCTCGTCAGTGCAAAGTATGAGATCTGATTTGGCAACGTGAGAGGCTCTGGACTGAGGTCTGAGGGGTAGCGTTTCTCCTTATGGAGAGTGACACACCAGCTCTGGCACGTCAAGGTAAGGAGGCTTATACGCCATGCAATGCTCCTCTGGGAAATTTAATATGCAAATTGCCTCTTCAGAGAAAAAGAGGACTTGTACTCTATAGCGCCACCTATTGGAAGTAGCAATCCTACAAGTCACAATCAACCCTTTAAAGAGTCGTGCAATATTCCGCATTATGTACTTTTGATGACACCGCTTTACCCTGTGTTGTCTGAGCAGTATTACGCCCACGGAAGATCCCATGTCCTCACAGTACTTAAACTTCATGGGTGCCAATAACGATGAGCAGGACTGTAACTGTAATGACATTTTTATATGGCATTCAAGAATGACCGTGTGTGTGTGTGTGTGTATATACAGGGTGCTCCAAAAGTAGGTGGACAGAAAGTGTAATTAGGTTATGAGGGGGAGATTTATCAAACATGGTGTAAAGTGAAATAACTTGTTGCTGAAACATTTGTTCAGAGTCCAAAAAAGTCCACCAGAAGAGCCTCTTTGGAATTGGGAATTTCACGAGCTTCTATCATGCGAATCCTGAAATCTATTGGGTGGAAATCTTATCGTCCACGTCTAATTCATGGTTTATTGGAAGATGATCCAGACAGGTGGCTGTAATTTAGTGAGATTATGCTTAATGAAATTGAAGAAAATCCAGTAATTTTAGATAACATCATGTAAAGTGATGAAGCTTCTTTCAAATTATCTGGCCATATTAACAGACATAATTGTATTTACTGGTATAAAGAGAACATGCATTTAACATTAGAGCAACAACTAAAGGAGCCTGGTGTCAATGTTTGGGGTGGTATTTCAAGTTTTGGTGTTTTAGGACCTTTTTTTTTTGATGGAACAGTTACAGGAGATAAGTATCTAAAAATTCTAATGAATCAAGTTGTTCCCCAGTTACAGCAACAGCCTAATTCAAATGACCTTTATTTCCAACAAGATGGGGCCCCTCCACATTATTCAAGAGTAGTCTACGAGTATCTTGATGAAACATTTCCTAATAAATGGATTGGCCGAAGAGGCCCACTTGATTGGCCGGCACGTTCACCAGACTTGACCCCAATGGGGGAGTACTCAAGGACAAAGTTTATAGTCGAAAAAAAAAAAGTCTCAGTGATTTGAAAAATTACATAAGAGATGCATTTCAAGAAATTAATACCCAAAGAGACTTGTGCAAAAAAGTTTGTCGACGCGTAAGCGGCAGAATTCAAAGCTGTGCAAATTGTAATTTTATATATAAATCAAAATAAATGTTATTATTTTCTGGCCACCTACTTTTGGACCACCCTGTATATATACACTGTGTTCCAAATTATTATGCAATAATATTTTCTCAGATTTTCCCAAATTACCTATATGAATTGCAGTCATTGTTATTTTCCAGTCAAATAACTATTAGAGTACAATTGAAAGGTTTTTGTACAAACTGCCTATGATAACAGTATATTTTTAAAAAAATAAAAAACTCAAACTGCACTCAAAATGCATGTTCCAAATTATTATGCACAGCAGAGTTTTCAACCTTTTCATTTTAATAAAGAACAAAAAATGGTCATTTTTGAAATTATAAGCATTAGCAGGTTATTACAAACTGAAATCAAACAGTTTTCAACTCAAAACTTTATTCTAGGTGATGTTACATTTGCACATAGGACCCCTTGTTCGAAAGGAGCTTCTGAACTCTCTCGTCCATTGAATTTGTCAGGTTTTGGATGGTTTCTGCTTCAATTGTTTTGCATGAGGACAGAATACCCTCCGAGAGCTGTTGCTTAGATGTGAACTGCCTCCCGCCATCATAGACACTCCTTTTGATGATGCTCCAGAGGTTCTCAATGGGGTTGAGGTCAGGGGAGCATGGGTGCCACACCATAAGTTTGTCCCCTTTTATGCCCATAACAGCCAGAGATGCAGATGTGTTATGTGCAGCATGAGGGTGGTATGAGGACCCGATGTCCACAGATGGGGGTTGCGCTCACAGCCCAACACCGTGCATGACGCTTGGCATTTGCCACAGAACACCATTATTGGCAAAGTCGCCACTGGCTCCCTGTGCTGTTCACAGATGAAAGCAGGTTCACACTGAGCACATGTGACATGGGACAGAGTCTGGAGACGCCGTGGAGAGCAATCTGCTGCCTGCAACATCCTTTAGCATGACCGGTTTGGCAGTGGGTCAGTAATGGTGTGGGGTGGCATTTCTTTGGAGGGCCGCACAGCACTCCATGTGATCGCCAGAGGTAGCCTGACTGCCATTAGGTACCGAGATGAGATCCTTAGACCCCTTGTGAGACCATATGCTGGTGCGGTTGGCCATGGGTTCCTCATAATGCAGGACAATTCCAGACCTCATATGGCTGGAGTGTGTCAGCAGTTCCTGCAAGATGAAGACATTGAAACTATGGACTGACCCGCCTGTTCCCCAGACCTGAATCCGATTGAGCACATCTGGGACATCATGTCTCACTGCATCCACCAACGTCACGTTGCACCATAGACTGTCCAGGAGTTGGCGGATGCTTTAGTCCAGGTCTTGGAGGAGATCCCACAGGAGACCATCTGCAACCTCATCAGGAGCATGCCCAGGCATTGGAGGGCGGTCATACAGCCACGTGGATGCCACACACAATAATGAGAGTCATTTTGACATGTTTTAAGGACATTACATCAAACTTGGATCAGCCTGCAGAGTGTTTTTAATTTTGGGGGTGACTCCAAATCCAGGCCTTCATTGGTTAATAAATTTGATTTCCATTGATGATTTTTGCGTGATTTTGTTGTCAGCACATTCAACTTTGTACAGAACAAAGTTTTCAATGAGAATATTTCATTCATTCAGATCTAGGATGTGTTATTTCAGTGTTCCCATTATTTTTTTGAGCAGTGTATATATATATTATAAGTTTATATTCAGTATTTTTATGACCAGGAGAAACTTTCCCAGAAGGATTTTAGCAAACTGCACTCTAGCTTTTTTATGTTTCTGTGTCAGCAGTGGGGTCCTCCTGGGTCTCCTGCCATAGCGATTAATTTCATTCAAATGTCGACAGATAGTTCATGCTGACACTGATACAGCCTGAGCATGCAGGACAGCTTGAATTACTTAGGAACTTGATTGGGGCTGCTTATCCACCATCCAGACTATCCTACGTTTTAATCTTTCATCAATTTTTCTCTGCCATCCATGTCCAGAGAGATTAGCTAAAGTGCCATGGGTTGTAAACTTCTTGATTATGTTGTGCACCATGGACAAAGTAACATCAAGATCTCTGGAGATGGACTAGTAACCTTGAGATTGTTGATATTTTTGTACAATTTTGGTCTTCAAGTCCTCAAACAGTTCTCTTCTCCTCTTTCTGTTCTCCATGAATAGTGTGGCACACACAGATAGACAATGTAAAAAATTCTTCTCTTTTTATTTGGTTCAGGTGTGATTTTCATATTGCCCACACCTATTGCTTGGCAACAGCGAGTTCGAACAAGTGTCACAAGCTTGAAACAAAGTTGTTTACCCACATTTGTGGAAAGATGCCAACAATTTTGTCCTGCCCATTTTGGGGGTTTTGTGTAAAATTATGTCTAATTTGCCTTTTTTTTCTTAGTAGTTTTTTTTTGTTTTGTTCCAATCCACACAAAGGAAATAAACATGTGCATAACAAAACATGTGCAATTGCAATAATTTTCTGGGAGAAATACTTAATTTTCTGGAACAATTTCAAGGGTGCTAACACTTTCGGCCATGACTGCAGCATTATTCAATCAATAAATCATAATAAATTGTATTGCATCTTTTATGCTGCATCTACCAGACCAGATGAATCTTGGCCAAATACATAACGAGAGTTTTCTTTCCACTGTATTTTATTAAAGAAAATTAGCATCATTGGCTACATCGTGAATTGTGTTCAAGAAGTAGGTCATAATTGACAAAGTTTATAGTGATTGTGCCTCCACTGTATTCCCCATGAATAATGCCCATCATTGAGTTCATTATGAGAAACTCAATGAATATGTGACACTTGTAAAATTTCAGAGGCTATTAACCACTTCATGAAATTTGACGAATAGTTACGTCAAAGGTCGTGTCCCTGCCTTTTCCTGCACATGATGACTGATTTAATCAGCCATCATTTGCTTTTAACAGCCGTGGATGGAGCGATGCTCTGCCTGTGGCTGTTAACCATTTAAATCCCATTGTCAATCACTGATCCATTCATCCTGCCCATCGGCACCCTGTGACGTGATGGGTTGTCATGACAGCCTGGGGTCTGCTGATGACCCCCCGTGCCTGTCGTTACGATTTTCCTTTGAACGCTGGCCGGTGTTCATAGGAGAAAGTGATTTCTGCTCTACACAACAGGGCGGAAGTCTCCTAATGAGATTATTGCAGTCAGTAAAAAGAGAAAAAAATGTTTTTAAAAATATGAAAAAAAAACACATTCAAATCCCCCCATTTTGCCTCACTAAAAATTAAATAATATAAAAATACACATATTTGGTATTGCTGCTTTCAGAAAAGTCTGATCTATCAAGATATAAAATAAATTCATCTGAGCAGGAAATGACGTAACGAGAAAAAAATCAAAACACTAGAATTACTTTTTTTGGCTGTCTCAGCATTGCAATAAATTGCAATGAGAGGCGATCAAAAGATTGTATCTACCCCAAAAATGGGATTGATAAAAATATCAGCGTAGGTGGCAAAAAATAAGCCCTCTCCCAGCCCCATATCCCGAAAAATGAAAATATTATGAGTCCTGGAAAAATGGCGATATAAGCAATTTTTTTTTCTTAAAAATTTCTATTTTTTTTTTCATCACTTAAATAAAGAAAAAACTATACATGTTTGTTATCTGCATACTCATACTGATCTGGAGAATCATACTGCAAGGTCAATTTTACCATATAGTGAACATGGTAAATAAACAACCCAAAAAACAATTCTGAATTTGCACTTTGTTTGCAATTTCACCGCATTTAGATTTTATTCCCGTTTTCCAGTACATTCTCTGGTAAAATCAATCATGTCATTCAAAAGTACAACTTGTCCCGTAACAAACAAGCCCTCATATGGCTATATAGAAGGAAAAAAACTAAAAAGTTATGGCTCTTGGAAGAAGGGGAGGAAAACAAAAGTGCAAAAATATAAAATTACAAGGTCACGAAGGGGTTAAATCAATGGAAACTCAATTTCAATTTGAGCTCTTTTTTGCCACTTCATTCAAAGGACTTAGAGCTAAATACTTAAATCACTGGCAACCTTGGCTAATATATACAAAAAATAATAGGGAGGCATGAGCCCTCTATCATCTAAAAGTGATAGTTAATGGAATGACCCAGAAAAAGACAGTAGACTGTCAAATATAACTTTTTTTTTACTTTTCCACAAACAAGCACCACTCTTACACTGCTGCAGAGTTATAGTAATGTAGTGTATTTTATATTTTTCTTTATTTGTCTTGGTCTCTTGGTCTTAGCAAGACAGAGTGGCATGTAAAAGTTTGGGCATCCCTGGTCAAAATTACTGTTATTGTGAACAATTAAGCGAATTGAAGATGAAATGATCTCTAAAAGGACTAAAGTTAAAGATGACACATTTCCTTTGTATTTTAGGCAAAAAAAATATTTTTAAACTTTTTACTCTTGGAGGTTTGTGTGCTCAGATAACTTTGACCAAGGTTTCAGACCATAATTAACCTGTTAGAGTTATGGCTTGTTCACTATCATCGTTAGGAAAGACCAGGTGATGCAAATTTCCCAGCTTTATAAAAACCCAACCTCTTCTAACCTTCTGCCAAAAAAACAGCAACCATGGGTTCTTCTAACCAGCTGCCTAGCATTCTGAAAATGAAAATGGTGGAGGCCCACAAAGCAGGAGAAGGCTATAAGAAGATATCAAAACGTTTTCAAGTTGCCCTTTCCTCAGTTTGAAATGTAATTAAGAAATGGCACTTAACAGGAATAGTGAAGGTCAAGATAAGGTCTGCAAGACCAAGCAAAATTTCAGTGAGAGCTGCTCATAGGATTGCTAGAGAGGCAAATCAATACCGCCGCTTGACTGCAAAAGACCTTCAAAAAGATTTAGCAGAGTCTGGAGTTGTGATACATTGTTCTACTGTTCGGAGACACGTGCACAAATATGGCCTACATGGAAGAGTCATCAAAAGAATCTCCTGTGTCCTCACCATAAAATTCAATGTCAGAAGTATGAAAAAGAACATCTAAACAAGCCTGATGCATTTTGGAAACAAGTCCTGTGGACCAACAAGGTTAAAATAGAACTTTTTGGCCACAATGATCAAAGGTATGTGTGGAGAAAAAATGGCACAGAATTTCAGGTAAAGATCATCTCGCCAACCATTAAGCATGTAGGTGAATCAATCATGCTTTGGGGTTGTGTTACAGTCAATGGCACGGGGAACATTTCATGGGTAGAGGGAACATCATTGTAAATCTGTGGCTAGACTTCAAAATAGCAGTGCATGCAAGATGACCCAGGAATCTCACAGAACTGGAAGAATTTTCCAATGAAGAATGGATGAAAATCCCTCAAACAAGAATTGAAAGATTCTTGTCTGGCTATAAAAAGCGTTTACAAGCTGTGATACTTTCAAAAAGGGGTGCTACTAGGTAATAACCATGCAGAGTGTGCAAACTTTTGCATTGGCCCATTTTCATTTTTGTTATGTAAAACATGGAAATAAATATATATTTATTTGCTTAAAATACAAAGGAAATGTATTATCTTTAACTTTAGGCCTTTTAGAGATCATTTCATCTTCAACTTGCTTATTAGTGTTGAGAGAACATGCTTGACACTGCTCGGTACTCGCCCGAGCATCACGCTACTCGGAATGTTCGGCGAGCACCGAGCATTTCCGGGTTACTTGGGCGGGAGCTCGATTCAACGCCCTGTACGTTTGGCGCTCTTTACAGAGCCAATGAACATGCAGGAATTGCCAGCCAGTCACTGTAATGCCACAGCCATGTTGGTTGTGGGCATTACATTGATTGGCTGGCCGCACAGTGTCACCTTGAGTATTTAAAACCGGGCGCCGCCATCTTTGACTCAGACGGCTGGGATCAGACAGTGTAGAGACAGATATATATGATTTAGGGAGAGATATATACTGCAAAATAGTTAGTGTAGGGTCTGTAAAGGCTGCCAGATCAAACAAACAGTCCTTCTCAGGACTAATCTCCATCCCAGATATCAGGCAGGCAGGCTGTATAGGAGAAGCAGTGGTTATACCAGCAAACGCTGCTTTACAGTCCTGTGTGCTCCTGTTGCTGAAATTGCTGGACTTAGCTCCAGGTCTCGGGGGCCAGGAAAAATCCTTTTTTTTTCATCTAAATCCTCTTTTTATTTTTCTCCTTCACACTGTACAAATACCCATCTTATTAACCTTTTGGTGTCCCCCCCCCCCACAAAAAAAAAAAGTGTGTCTGTGACAGTTCAGACACAAATATATTTTTTTAAAAGAGTCTGGTGTAGGCCAGAGAAATAGAAGTGTTGTTTTGCAGTTCCATGGTTCAAACCTCTGTATTATCCACTTTTGGGCCATTTTTATCTAAAAAAAAAACAGTTTGAGTGTGTTGCTCACTGTTCAGTCGCAAATATATCTATTTAAAAAAGTCTGGTATACACCAGTAAATTATAACTGAGGTTTTGCCGTTCCACGGTAAAAATCTCTCTATTGTCCAGCTTTTGGTATTTTTTCCATAAATAAAAACAGTAATAGTGTCTCCTGAATGTTCAGACACCAATATATCTGTTTAACAGAGTCTGGTATACACCAGTAAATTATAACTTTGGTTTTGACATTCCGCGGTGAAAAATCTATTATCCTGCTTTTGGCATTTTTTGCCGTAAAGAAAAACAGTAATAGTGTCTCCTGATTGTTCAGACACAAATATATCCGTTGAAAATAGTCTGGTGTAGGCCCGAGAAATAGAACTGTGGTTTTTCAGTTCCACGGGTCAAATCTCTGTATTATCCTGCTTTTGGCATTTTTTGCCGTAAAGAAAAACAGTAATAGTGTCTCCTGATTGTTCAGACACAAATATATCTGTTTAAAACAGTCAAACCAGTAAATTATAACTGTGGTTTTGCCGTCCCACGGTAAAAAATCTCTATTATCCAGCTTGTGGTATTTTTTCCGTAAAGAAAAACAGTAATAGTGTCTCCTGATTGTTCAGACACAAATATATTTGTTGAAAATAGTCTGGTGTAGGCCAGAGAAATAGAAGTGTGGTTTTGCAGTTCCACGGTTCAAACCTCTGTATTATCCACTTTTGGGCCATTTTTACCTAAAAAAAAAACAGTTTGAGTGTGTCGCTCACTGTTCAGACGCAAATATATCTATTTAAAAAAGTCTGGTATACACCAGTAAATTATAACTGTGGTTTTGCCATTCCACTGTAAAAAATCTCTATTATCCAGCTTTTGGTATTTTTTCCGTAAAGAAAAACAGTAATAGTGTCTCTTGATTGTTCAGGAACAAATATATCCATTGAAAATAGTCTGGTGTAGGCCCGAGAAATAGAACTGTGGTTTTTCAGTTCCACGGGTCAAATCTCTGTATTATCCTGCTTTTGGCATTTTTTGCCGTAAAGAAAAACAGTAATAGTGTCTCCTGAATGTTCAGACACAAATATATCTGTTTAAAACAGTCAAACCAGTAAATTATAACTGTGGTTTTGCCGTCCCACGGTAAAAAATCTCTATTATCCAGCTTTTGGTATTTTTTCCGTAAAGAAAAACAGTTATAGTGTCTCCTGATTGTTCAGACACAAATATTTTTATTGAAAATAGTCTGGTGTAGGCCAGAGAAATAGAAGCGTGGTTTTGCAGTTCCATGGTTCAAACCTCTGTATTATCCACTTTTGGGCCCTTTTTACCTAAAAAAAAAAACAGTTTGAGTGTGTCGCTCACTGTTCAGACGCAAATATATCTATTTAAAAAAGTATGGTATACACCAGTAAATTATAACTGTGGTTTTGACATTCCACTGTAAAAAATCTCTATTATCCAGCTTTTGGCATTTTTTCCGTAAAGAAAAAACAGTAATAGTGTCTCCTGATTGTTCAGACACAAATATATCTGTTGAAAATAGTCTGGTGTAGGCCCGAGTAATAGAACTGTGGTCTTGCAGTTCCACGGGTAAAATCTCTGTATTATCCTGCTTTTGGCATTTTTTGCCGTAAAGAAAAATATTTAGATTTGAGAGTCCTCAGTAGTGTTGAGCCACCCCCGTAGTGTTCGGGTTCGGTTCGTCGAACACCCGTGTGTTCGCCGAACTGTTCGTCGAACTGTTCGTCGAACACCTTCGAACACCTTTAAAACCAATGGCAGGCAAACAAAAACACATAGAAACACATAGAAAACACCTTCAAAGGTGTCCAAAAGCTGACAAACTGCTCAGAAGACACAACTAACACATGGAAAAGTGACAAGTACATATAGTCATGCGAAAAGAAAAGAGGTGGAGGAGTAAAAGGAGGGGGAGACACAGATATAGGCATGTCATGCCCTTCTAAAATCCAAAAAGTGAGAAGCCGACACGTTCAGTCCGCTCCTGCCCGTGCCACCTCCGTGTTGCCGGGTTTGTGCCAGAGCCGCGGTGAACCCTGACGGCCAGCCCCCCTCTCCCAATACTGGTGCCTGTCCGCTGGTGGGTCGAGCGAGCCCCCCTGTGGTGGAGGCAGCTCTAAGCTTTTCAATTTAAATTGTCTCTCTAATTTGAATGAATACACTTTAAATCCATTTACAAGAATCTATTGGAGGGCAAGTCTCATGCCAGCAGCCGCGTAATTCCAGCTCCAGTAGCGTCCACTAAAGCTGCTGCAGTTAAAAAGCTTTTATAAGGATCGAGCTCGGCTGTCCACCGCAAGGCATCCTACTGCCAGTCCCAGCCCCTATGCCTTGGGGTGCCTCCTGATGCTCTTCACTGAGTATCCCGTGGTCCCGAAGCATTTCCTTTGAAAAAATTAAGTGTCCAAACTACAGGTGGTGTAGCTTGCTTAACAGCCGGGATAATCCGCTGACTAGCAGACACTGCTACTAGGAGCAAAGTATTTCCTGGGCTAGATGCAGTTAAAAATTTGTAATTAGATACTCTCGTTGGATGCTGAGAAAGCATTCCATAGAGTCTCCTGGCACGCCATATATGATTCTCTTAAAAAGCTTGGGGTAGGGGTCTAGGGGACCCTTTTATAGCCAAAATCACGGCCCTGTATCACAATACATCACCTAGGCTGAAGATAAATGGAACTGTAGCACCCTGAGGGCTCGGTTGCTACAGAGGTATTGCACCTCACCCAGAGGTGTGATATCTCACTCTCAGGTAAGGATGGAGTGTGGATCAGGACCCGACACCTGCATGCATTACACCACATTGCCGTGGGGCAGGGCGACCAATATGCCTCTGAGATGGGCACGACAGTCCCTGTCCCTGGCTGGAGTGAGGGGAGGGAACACTGAGGAAGGGGAACCCTGTAGTGCAGGAGCAGGGAGGAAGCAGTTCCTGGGTGCATTGAGAAGGGAGTATAAAAGGTGAGCACCATCTTAGTTCAGTGCAGAGAAGTCTGAGCAGAAGTGGCAGGGAGCAGGGGCTCTGCATGAGCTCAGCTCCGGAGGCGGGCCTAGTAACAGAGGCCCAGGCCTGGAAGAGGGAGAAGGAAGGAAGAGGAGTGGAGAAGGCTCAAGGAATGAGGAATGAAGGGATCCCAGGGGTGCGGACGGGCGAGTCGCCACCGCACGCCCGAATCCACCTGCGTGGAGGGGTCAGGCCAAAGGGGGAGACCGGTCCCCGAAACTAGTGGAGGCAGGAAACGACCCTCAGCTAGAAACCGGAGGCTGTGACATTTTATGTGGCGCAGCCCCTCGCTACACCCACTAGGAAGGCACCACATAGGGTCAGGGAAACTGGCGCCAAGTTTACCAAGAGGAGGCCCGAGGCAGCCGGACAGAAGGGTTGGTAAGAAAGGCCAGACAAAGGACACACAAAGGGGGTCCTGTGAAGCGCTCCAAAGTTATCTGGGAGTTGTCTGAGCTCCTCACCTGGTGAGCACAGTACGACGTGGGCAGCCGTTACCTGCAGACGTGGTCTGGATAATAAGAACTGTGAGTAAAGGCCCTGGACTGCATCACTGACTCCGTGTCGTTACTGCTGCTGCCCTGCACCATCACCCCCATCCTCCGCATACACTGCCCTGAGGCTATACTCCTCCCGTGGGGAGTTATGCTACGCTCTGCTGCACCCACAACACCAGCCTCAGCGGTCTGCCCTGCAGCGGCGGTTCACTCTGACCACAATCCACGGGTGGCGTAGTCGGACATTTAAACATCAAAACCACATAAATAGTTCCGCCACTGGTTTGACCACCCTGAGCCATGGAACCAGGTCGCCGCCTCAAAGACTACAACCACCAGCATCCACCAAAAAGGGTCCGGCTCCTGGTGTCCCAAGGCCCAGGGGGTGCATCAGAACATTTTCATCACCTTTCACAATCACCAATGGGACAAGGCAGGGATGTCCTCTGTCCCCTCTCTTATACATCCTAGTGACAGAGCACCTGCTCTCATCAATTCGCCATAACCCCAATATTAGGTGGATTGAGGTGGGAGGCACTGAGTACAAGTGCTCTCTATTTGCTGATGATGTCCTAGTATATATCACTCAATCACATATATCCATCCATCCTGTTATGGCTGAAATAGATCACTTTGTTACATGGTCAAATTTTAAAATCAGTGCAGCGAAGTCTGAGGCCCTCGATGTCTCCCTCCCCAAATCCATATAGGATTCCATCCAGTCCAACTTTCCCTTTGCCTGGCCCTCACAGGGTATCAAATACTTAGGAATTCCTATTCATAGAGACCTCTCCCATCTATGTTATCTTAATATTGGGCCCTTTATTGAACAACTCCATACAGACCACGGTTGGCAAGTTAGAACTGTAAGATTCACTACGTGAACCACTGGTGTTTTGTGGAAAAGCACATGTACACTGTGTTCCAAATTATTATGCAAAAAGTGTTTAGGAGTGATAAGGGAAGAATTTGTGTGTTTGTCAGTTAAATTCATTGATGGTGATGTGTGTCAGGGCTCTTTATATCACTGTAAGCAATTGCAGACACCTGTGCTAATTAGTTTGGCAGGTGTGTCCAATGAAAGGCAAGACTACTTAAGAAGGCTCTCTCACATTATTAAGCAGCCTACATTTTCTGCCAAAATGGGAAAGAAAAAGGATGTGTCGGCTGCTGAGAAGCAACAAATTGTGGAGTGTTTAGGTCAAGGCATGACTACAATCAACATTGTGCGATGATCAGGATGAAGTGTCTTGGCAATCAAGAAGTATGTAGCTGATTCACAGTACACACGTGTGCGTGCTGATAAGGGCAAATTGAGGACTCTTTCCTACAGGCAATTACGTCAGGTTAAAAGAGCAGCGGCAAAAAAGCCTTGTCATAGCAGCAGACAAGTTTTTGAAGCTGCTGGTGCCTCCAACATCCCCCGAACAACAAGATGCAGGGTCCTTCAGAGGTTTGCAGCTGTGCATACGCCATCCTGTCGACCTCCTCTATCCACTTCACACAAGCAGAAACGGCTCCAGTGGGCTAAACATTACATGAAGACTGATTTCAAAACTGTTTTGTTCACGGATGAGTGCCAAGCAGCGCTCGATGGTCCAGATGGATGGAGTGGAGGATGGCTGGTTGATGGACAGCCCACGCAAACACGGCAACAGCGCCAACAAGGAGGAGGTGGAGTAATGTTTTGGGCTGGAATCATGGGGAGAGAGATTGTCGGCCCCTTTAGGATCCCTGAAGGCGCTAAAGATGAACTCCATAATGTATGTGGATTTTCTCAAACAGCACTTCCTGCCATGGTTCAAGAAGAAGAACCGTGTATTTCACAGCAAGATCATTTTTTTGCATGATAATGCACCATCTCATGCTGCACATAAAACATCTGCATCTCTGGCTGATATGGGCATAAAAGGGGACAAACTTATGGTGTGACCCCCATGCTCCCCTGACCTCTACCCCATTCAAAACCTCTGGAGCATCATCAAAAGGAGTGTCTATGATGGCGGGAGGCAGTTCACATCTAAGCAACAGCTCTGGGAGGGTATTCTGTCCTCATGCAAAACAATTGAAGCAGAAACCATCCAAAACCTGACAAATTCAATGGACGAGAGAGTTCAGAAGCTCCTTTCGAACAAGGGGTCCTATGTGAAAATGTAACATCACCTAGAATAAAGTTTTGAGTTGAAAACTGATTGATTTCAGTTTCTAATAACTAGTGTTGAGCCACCCCCGTAGTGTTCGAGTTCGGTTCGGTTCGTCGAACACCCGTGTGTTCGCCGAACTGTTCGTCGAACTGTTCGTCGAACACCTTCGAACACCGTTAAAACCAAAGGCAGGCAAACAAAAACACATAGAAACACATAGAAAACACCTTCAAAGGTGTCCAAAAGCTGACAAACTGCTCAGAAGACACAACTAACACATGGAAAAGTGACAAGTACATATAGTCATGCGAAAAGAAAAGAGGTGGAGGAGTAAAAGGAGGGGGAGACACAGATATAGGCATGTCATGCCCTTCTAAAATCCAAAAAGTGAGAAGCCGAGACGGCCAGTCCGCTCCTGCCCGTGCCACCTCCGTGTCGCTGGGTTTGTGCCAGAGCCGCGGTGAACCCTGACGGCCAGCCCCCCTCTCCCAATACTGGTGCCTGTCCGCTGGTGGGTCGAGAGAGCCCCCCTGTGGTGGAGGCAGCTCTAAGCTTTTTAATTTAAATTGTCCCTCTAATTTGAATGAATACACTTTAAATCCATTTACAAGGATCTATTGGAGGGCAAGTCTCATGCCAGCAGCCGCGTAATTCCAGCTCCAGTAGCGTCCACTAAAGCTGCTGCAGTTAAAAAGCTTTTATAAGGATCGAGCTCGGCTGTCCACCGCAAGGCATCCTAGTGCCAGTCCCAGCCCCTATGCCTTGGGGTGCCTCCTGATGCTCTTCACTAAGTATCCCGTGGTCCCGAAGCATTTCCTTTGAAAAAATTAAGTGTCCAAACTACAGGTGGTGTAGCTTGCTTAACAGCCGGGATAATCCGCTGACTAGCAGACACTGCTACTAGGCACAAAGTATTTCCTGGGCTAGATGCAGTTAAAAATTTGTAAGTAGATACTCTCGTTGGATGCTGAGAAAGCATTCCATAGAGTCTCCTGGCACGCCATATATGATTCTCTTAAAAAGCTTGGGGTAGGGGTCTAGGGGACCCTTTTATAGCCAAAATCACGGCCCTGTATCACAATACGTCACCTAGGCTGAAGATAAATGGAACTGTAGCACCGAGGGCTCGGTTGCTACAGACGTATTGCACCTCACCCAGAGGTGTGATATCTCACTCTCAGATAAGGATGGAGTGTGGATCAGGACCCGACACCTGCATGCATTACACCACATTGCCGTGGGGCAGGGCGACCAATATGCCCCTGAGATGGGCACGACAGTCCCTGTCCCTGGCTGGAGTGGGGGGAGGGAACACTGAGGAAGGGGAACCCTGCAGTGCAGGAGCAGGGAGGAAGCAGTTCCTGGGTGCATTGAGAAGGGAGTATAAAAGGTGGGCACCATCTTAGTTCAGTGCAGAGAAGTCTGAGCAGAAGTGGCAGGGAGCAGGGGCTCTGCATGAGCTCTGCTCCGGAGGCGGGCCTAGTAACAGAGGCCCAGGCCTGCAAGAGGGAGAAGGAAGGAAGAGGAGCGGAGAAGGCTCCAGGAACGAGGAATGAAGGGATCCCAGGGGTGCGGACGGGCGAGTCGCCACCGCACGCCCGAATCCACCTGCGTGGAGGGGTCAGGCCAAAGGGGGAGACCGGTCCCCGAACTAGTGGAGGCAGGAAACGACCCTCAGCTAGAAACCGGAGGCTCTGACATTTTATGTGGCGCAGCCCCTTGCTCCACCCGCTAGGAAGGCACCACATAGGGTCAGGGAAACTGGCGCCAAGTTTACCAAGAGGAGGCCCGAGGCAGCCGGACAGAAGTGTTGGTAAGAAAGGCCAGACAAAGGACACACAAAGGGGGTCCTGTGAAGTGCTCCAAAGTTATCTGGGAGTTGTCTGAGCCCCTCACCTGGTGAGCACAGTACGACGTGGGCAGCCGTTACCTGCAGACGTGGTCTGGATAATAAGAACTGTGAGTAAAGGCCCTGAACTGCATCACTGACTCCGTGTCGTTACTGCTGCTGCCCTGCACCATCACCCCCATCCTCCGCATACACTGCCCTGAGGCTATACTCCTCCCGTGGGGAGTTATGCTACGCTCTGCTGCACCCACAACACCAGCCTTAGCGGTCTGCCCTGTAGCGGCGGTTCACTCTGACCGCAATCCACGGGTGGCGTAGTCGGACATTTAAACATCAAAACCACATAAATAGTTCCGCCACTGGTTTGACCGCCCTGAGCCACGGAACCGGATCGCCGCCACGAAGACTACAACCACCAGCATCCACCAAAAAGGGTCCGGCTCCGGGTGTCCCAAGGCCCAGGGGGTGCGTCAGAACATTTTCATCACCTTTCACAATCACCAATGGGACAAGGCAGGGATGTCCTCTGTCCCCTCTCTTATACATCCTAGTGACGGAGCACCTGCTCTCATCAATTCGCCATAACCCCAATATTAGGTGGATTGAGGTGGGAGGCACCGAGTACAAGTGCTCTCTATTTGCTGATGATGTCCTAGTATATATCACTCAATCACATATATCCATCCCTGCTGTTATGGCTGAAATAGATCACTTTGTTACATGGTAAAATTTTAAAATCAATGCAGCGAAGTCTGAGGCCCTCGATGTCTACCTCCCTAAATCCATATAGGATTCCATCCAGTCCAACTTTCCCTTTGCCTGGCCCTCACAGGGTATCAAATACTTAGGAATTCCTATTCATAGAGACCTCTCCCATCTATGTTATCTTAATTTTGGGCCCTTTATTGAACAATTCCATACAGACCACGGTTGGCAAGTTAGAACTGTAAGATTCACTACGTGAACCACTGGTGTTTTGTGGAAAAGCACATGTACACCGCGTTCCAAATTATTATGCAAAAAGTGTTTAGGAGTGATAAGGGAAGAATTTGTTTGTTTGTCAGTTAAACTCATTGATGGTGATGTGTGTCAGGGCTCTTTATATCACTGTAAGCAATTGCAGACACCTGTGCTAATTAGTTTGGCAGGTGTGTCCAATGAAAGGCAAGACTACTTAAGAAGGCTCTCTCACATTATTAAGCAGCCTACATTTTCTGCCAAAATGGGAAAGAAAAAGGATGTGTCGGCTGCTGAGAAGCAACAAATTGTGGAGTGTTTAGGTCAAGGCATGACTACAATCAACATTGTGCGATGATCAGGATGAAGTGTCTTGGCAATCAAGAAGTATGTAGCTGATTCACAGTACACACGTGTGCGTGCTGATAAGGGAAAATTGAGGACTCTTTCCTACAGGCAATTACGTCAGGTTGAAACAGCAGCGGCAAAAAAGCCTTGTCATAGCAGCAGACAAGTTTTTGAAGCTGCTTGTGCCTCCAACGTCCCCCGAACAACAAGATGCAGGGTCCTTCAGAGGTTTGCAGCTGTGCATATGCCATCCTGTCGACCTCCTCTATCCACTTCACACAAGTAGAAACGGCTCCAGTGGGCCAAACATTACATGAAGACTGATTTCAAAACTGTTTTGTTCACGGATGAGTGCCGTGCAGCGCTCGATGGTCCAGATGAATGGAGTGGAGGATGGCTGGTTGATGGACACCCCACGCAAACACGGCTACAGCGCCAACAAGGAGGAGGTGGAGTAATGTTTTGGGCTGGAATCATGGGGAGAGAGATTGTCGGCCCCTTTAGGATCCCTGAAGGCGCTAAAGATGAACTCCATAATGTATGTGGATTTTCTCAAACAGCACTTCCTGCCATGGTTCAAGAAGAAGAACCGTGTATTTCACAGCAAGATCATTTTTCTGCATGATAATGCACCATCTCATGCTGCACATAAAACATCTGCATCTCTGGCTGATATGGGCATAAAAGGGGACAAACTTATGGTGTGACCCCCATGCTCCCCTGACCTCTACCCCATTCAGAACCTTTGGAGCATCATTAAAAGGAGTGTCTATGATGGCGGGAGGCAGTTCACATCTAAGCAACAGCTCTGGGAGGGTATTCTGTCCTCATGCAAAACAATTGAAGCAGAAACCATCCAAAACCTGACAAATTCAATGGACGAGAGAGTTCAGAAGCTCCTTTCGAACAAGGGGTCCTATGTGAAAATGTAACATCACCTAGAATAAAGTTTTGAGTTGAAAACTGATTGATTTCAGTTTCTAATAACTAGTGTTGAGCCACCCCCGTAGTGTTCGAGTTCGGTTCGGTTCGTCGAACACCCGTGTGTTCGCCGAACTGTTCGTCGAACTGTTCGTCGAACACCTTCGAACACCGTTAAAACCAAAGGCAGGCAAACAAAAACACATAGAAACACATAGAAAACACCTTCAAAGGTGTCCAAAAGCTGACAAACTGCTCAGAAGACACAACTAACACATGGAAAAGTGACAAGTACATATAGTCATGCGAAAAGAAAAGAGGTGGAGGAGTAAAAGGAGGGGGAGACACAGATATAGGCATGTCATGCCCTTCTAAAATCCAAAAAGTGAGAAGCCGAGACGGCCAGTCCGCTCCTGCCCGTGCCACCTCCGTGTCGCCGGGTTTGTGCCAGAGCCGCGGTGAACCCTGACGGCCAGCCCCCCTCTCCCAATACTGGTGCCTGTCCGCTGGTGGGTCGAGAGAGCCCCCCTGTGGTGGAGGCAGCTCTAAGCTTTTTAATTTAAATTGTCCCTCTAATTTGAATGAATACACTTTAAATCCATTTACAAGGATCTATTGGAGGGCAAGTCTCATGCCAGCAGCCGCGTAATTCCAGCTCCAGTAGCGTCCACTAAAGCTGCTGCAGTTAAAAAGCTTTTATAAGGATCGAGCTCGGCTGTCCACCGCAAGGCATCCTAGTGCCAGTCCCAGCCCCTATGCCTTGGGGTGCCTCCTGATGCTCTTCACTAAGTATCCCGTGGTCCCGAAGCATTTCCTTTGAAAAAATTAAGTGTCCAAACTACAGGTGGTGTAGCTTGCTTAACAGCCGGGATAATCCGCTGACTAGCAGACACTGCTACTAGGCACAAAGTATTTCCTGGGCTAGATGCAGTTAAAAATTTGTAAGTAGATACTCTCGTTGGATGCTGAGAAAGCATTCCATAGAGTCTCCTGGCACGCCATATATGATTCTCTTAAAAAGCTTGGGGTAGGGGTCTAGGGGACCCTTTTATAGCCAAAATCACGGCCCTGTATCACAATACGTCACCTAGGCTGAAGATAAATGGAACTGTAGCACCGAGGGCTCGGTTGCTACAGACGTATTGCACCTCACCCAGAGGTGTGATATCTCACTCTCAGATAAGGATGGAGTGTGGATCAGGACCCGACACCTGCATGGATTACACCACATTGCCGTGGGGCAGGGCGACCAATATGCCCCTGAGATGGGCACGACAGTCCCTGTCCCTGGCTGGAGTGGGGGGAGGGAACACTGAGGAAGGGGAACCCTGCAGTGCAGGAGCAGGGAGGAAGCAGTTCCTGGGTGCATTGAGAAGGGAGTATAAAAGGTGGGCACCATCTTAGTTCAGTGCAGAGAAGTCTGAGCAGAAGTGGCAGGGAGCAGGGGCTCTGCATGAGCTCTGCTCCGGAGGCGGGCCTAGTAACAGAGGCCCAGGCCTGCAAGAGGGAGAAGGAAGGAAGGGGAGCGGAGAAGGCTCCAGGAACGAGGAATGAAGGGATCCCAGGGGTGCGGACGGGCGAGTCGCCACCGCACGCCCGAATCCACCTGCGTGGAGGGGTCAGGCCAAAGGGGGAGACCGGTCCCCGAACTAGTGGAGGCAGGAAACGACCCTCAGCTAGAAACCGGAGGCTCTGACATTTTATGTGGCGCAGCCCCTTGCTCCACCCGCTAGGAAGGCACCACATAGGGTCAGGGAAACTGGCGCCAAGTTTACCAAGAGGAGGCCCGAGGCAGCCGGACAGAAGTGTTGGTAAGAAAGGCCAGACAAAGGACACACAAAGGGGGTCCTGTGAAGTGCTCCAAAGTTATCTGGGAGTTGTCTGAGCCCCTCACCTGGTGAGCACAGTACGACGTGGGCAGCCGTTACCTGCAGACGTGGTCTGGATAATAAGAACTGTGAGTAAAGGCCCTGAACTGCATCACTGACTCCGTGTCGTTACTGCTGCTGCCCTGCACCATCACCCCCATCCTCCGCATACACTGCCCTGAGGCTATACTCCTCCCGTGGGGAGTTATGCTACGCTCTGCTGCACCCACAACACCAGCCTTAGCGGTCTGCCCTGTAGCGGCGGTTCACTCTGACCGCAATCCACGGGTGGCGTAGTCGGACATTTAAACATCAAAACCACATAAATAGTTCCGCCACTGGTTTGACCGCCCTGAGCCACGGAACCGGATCGCCGCCACGAAGACTACAACCACCAGCATCCACCAAAAAGGGTCCGGCTCCGGGTGTCCCAAGGCCCAGGGGGTGCGTCAGAACATTTTCATCACCTTTCACAATCACCAATGGGACAAGGCAGGGATGTCCTCTGTCCCCTCTCTTATACATCCTAGTGACGGAGCACCTGCTCTCATCAATTCGCCATAACCCCAATATTAGGTGGATTGAGGTGGGAGGCACCGAGTACAAGTGCTCTCTATTTGCTGATGATGTCCTAGTATATATCACTCAATCACATATATCCATCCCTGCTGTTATGGCTGAAATAGATCACTTTGTTACATGGTAAAATTTTAAAATCAATGCAGCGAAGTCTGAGGCCCTCGATGTCTACCTCCCTAAATCCATATAGGATTCCATCCAGTCCAACTTTCCCTTTGCCTGGCCCTCACAGGGTATCAAATACTTAGGAATTCCTATTCATAGAGACCTCTCCCATCTATGTTATCTTAATTTTGGGCCCTTTATTGAACAATTCCATACAGACCACGGTTGGCAAGTTAGAACTGTAAGATTCACTACGTGAACCACTGGTGTTTTGTGGAAAAGCACATGTACACCGCGTTCCAAATTATTATGCAAAAAGTGTTTAGGAGTGATAAGGGAAGAATTTGTTTGTTTGTCAGTTAAACTCATTGATGGTGATGTGTGTCAGGGCTCTTTATATCACTGTAAGCAATTGCAGACACCTGTGCTAATTAGTTTGGCAGGTGTGTCCAATGAAAGGCAAGACTACTTAAGAAGGCTCTCTCACATTATTAAGCAGCCTACATTTTCTGCCAAAATGGGAAAGAAAAAGGATGTGTCGGCTGCTGAGAAGCAACAAATTGTGGAGTGTTTAGGTCAAGGCATGACTACAATCAACATTGTGCGATGATCAGGATGAAGTGTCTTGGCAATCAAGAAGTATGTAGCTGATTCACAGTACACACGTGTGCGTGCTGATAAGGGCAAATTGAGGACTCTTTCCTACAGGCAATTACGTCAGGTTGAAACAGCAGCGGCAAAAAAGCCTTGTCATAGCAGCAGACAAGTTTTTGAAGCTGCTTGTGCCTCCAACGTCCCCCGAACAACAAGATGCAGGGTCCTTCAGAGGTTTGCAGCTGTGCATATGCCATCCTGTCGACCTCCTCTATCCACTTCACACAAGCAGAAACGGCTCCAGTGGGCCAAACATTACATGAAGACTGATTTCAAAACTGTTTTGTTCACGGATGAGTGCCGTGCAGCGCTCGATGGTCCAGATGAATGGAGTGGAGGATGGCTGGTTGATGGACACCCCACGCAAACACGGCTACAGCGCCAACAAGGAGGAGGTGGAGTAATGTTTTGGGCTGGAATCATGGGGAGAGAGATTGTCGGCCCCTTTAGGATCCCTGAAGGCGCTAAAGATGAACTCCATAATGTATGTGGATTTTCTCAAACAGCACTTCCTGCCATGGTTCAAGAAGAAGAACCGTGTATTTCACAGCAAGATCATTTTTCTGCATGATAATGCACCATCTCATGCTGCACATAAAACATCTGCATCTCTGGCTGATATGGGCATAAAAGGGGACAAACTTATGGTGTGACCCCCATGCTCCCCTGACCTCTACCCCATTCAGAACCTTTGGAGCATCATTAAAAGGAGTGTCTATGATGGCGGGAGGCAGTTCACATCTAAGCAACAGCTCTGGGAGGGTATTCTGTCCTCATGCAAAACAATTGAAGCAGAAACCATCCAAAACCTGACAAATTCAATGGACGAGAGAGTTCAGAAGCTCCTTTCGAACAAGGGGTCCTATGTGAAAATGTAACATCACCTAGAATAAAGTTTTGAGTTGAAAACTGTTTGATTTCAGTTTCTAACAACCTGCTAATGCTTATAATTTCAAAAATGACCATTTTTTTGGTCTTTATTAAAATGAAAAGGTTGATCGAAAAGTTTGGGGGATCTAAGAGTGTGGCAACCCAGTAGTCATGATTACTTCGAATTCTGACAATATGAGGGTCATGCTGCAGGTAGTGCAGCAAGAAGGCACTTATGTGTCTTGCGCATCTCGGAGCCCCAAAATTATTTTCCGGGCTAGATGCAGCTAAAAATTATTTTTAATTTTAAATCTGGTGAAGCTTATTATAGATGGCCTAATAGGATCAGTGCTGCACACTGCTACAAAGCCCAAATTATTTTCCAGTCAAGATACAGATAAACATGATTAGTAATTTGAAAGCTTAAAACGGTTGGTAGGGTGATTTTAACCAATCATCAAGCTTTTACTCTCCCCAGGATGACACAGGGGTAGAAAAGTCGTTTCGGATCCATGATTTGTTCATCTTTATGAACGTGAGTCTGTCTACATTATCAGTGGAGAGCCGCGTGCGCTTATCTGTCAGCACACCACCAGCAGCGCTGAACACATGTTCAGACAGAACGCTGGCTGCGGGGCATGACAAGATCTCCAAGGCGTAAGTGGCTAGCTCCGGCCATTTATCCAGATTGGAAGCCCAAAAAGAGCAAGGGTCCAGTGACACAGTCGTGGCTTCAATGTTTACTTGGAGATACTCCTGTACCATCGTCTCTAGGCGTTGACTATGTGTCAGACTTCTTGTCTCCTGTGGCCTTGCAAAGGATGGGCTAAAAAAGTGGTGAAATGATTCCGCAAAATTGATGTTACCAGCAGATACTGTGGTTCTGTTACGGTTTGAGTGCTGAACACTTGACGGTCCCACGGTTGGCAAGTTGGAACTGTGAGATTCACTACGTGCACCACTGGTATTTTGTGGAAAAGCACATGTAAGATTCTGCAACAGTCTCTGCTGATACTCCTGCATGCGTGCATCCCTTTCTATGGCAGGAATAATTTCTGCAAATTTACTTTTGTACCGGGGATCTAACAGTGTGGCAACCCAGTAGTCAGGATTATTTCTAATTCTCACAATTCGAGGGTCATGTTGCAGGTAGTGCAGCAAGAAGGCACTCATGTGTGTTGCGCATCCAGGAGCACCAAGTCCCTGTTGTGTTGGTGGCGAGGTAGCAATCATGCTTCCTTCCTCTGTCCTCTCCCCCCAACCTCGCACAACAGAAATGTGATCAAGGTCTCCCTCATCTGATGAGTCTTCCATCAGTTCGTCCTCCACTTCTTCCTGGGCTCCTGCACCTTCCTCACTAGTTTGGCTGCTACCATGCGCCCTGGTAAAATCATCTCCCCCACCCTCACATGCCTGCCGCCTTGGTGCTGCCGACCGTCTGGACCTTGCAGATGTTAGCCCTTCCGCATACAACTCCTCCTCCTCTACTTCCTCCACCTCCTCTTGTGCCACCACCTGACTCCGAATTCTGTTTAACATGTGCTCCAGCATGTAAATCACCGGAATAGTCATGCTGATAATGGCATCGTCAGCACTAAACATCTTCGTCGCCATTTCAAAACTGTGCAGAAGGGTGCATAGGTCCCTGATCTGAGACCACTCCTCCAGCGTGATTTGCCCCACCTCTGAATCTCGTTGGCCCAGGCTATACGTCAGAACGTATTGCACCAGGGCTTGTCGGTGCTGCCACAGTCGCTGCAACATGTGCAGAGTTGAATTCCACCGGGTAGGCACATCGCATTTTAGCCGGTGAAGTGGCAGGCCCAACGACTTCTGTAGAGATGTAAGTCGCTGAGCTGCGGGATGCGAACGGCGGAAGTGAGCACACAGCGACCGTGCCCTCTGCAGAAGGCCATCTAGTCTGGGATAGTGGGCTAAAAATTGCTGGACAACCAGGTTCAACACGTGAGCCATACAAGGCACGTGTGTGACATTGCCCCGGCGAAGGGCCGCACCCAGGTTTGCAGCATTGTCGCACACGGCCTTCCCTGGTTTCAGGTCCAGTGGAGACAACCATTCATGAAATTGGTTCTCCAGAGCTGACCACAACTCCTCAGCTGTGTGACTCACATTTCCCAGACATTTCAATGTAAAAACCGCCTGATGACGTTGAGCCCTACTGCCAGCATAGTAAGGAGGTGTGCAGGATCCCTTCTGCGCAGTTAGAAAGCTTGTGGCATGACCAGACAGGCTTTGGGTGCAGGTGGAAGACCGAGAGGAGGTTGAGGAGGCAGAAGCAGTGGAGGAAAAATGACATAAAGAGGATTGACGCACAACTCGTGGGGACGGCAAGACTTGGACAGCAGCCCCTTGTCCTGCTGTCACCATAGTTACCCAGTGCCCAGTCAGCGACATGTAACGCCCCTGTCCATGCCTACTCGTCCAAGTGTCTGTGGTGAAATGCACCCTGTCACACACAGAGTTTCTCAAAGAAGCGGTGATGTTGTGTGCGACATGCTGGTGGAGCGCAGGCACACCTTTCTTTGAGAAGTAGTGCCGACTGGGCATCTGGTACTGGGGCACTGCGACGGACATAAGGTCTCGAAAATCCTCTGTGTCCACCAGGCGGAAAGGCAGCATTTCTGTAGCCAAGAGCTTGCAGATGGTGAAATTCAACCTCTTAGCTTTCTCATGGCTAGGAGGAAATGGTCTTTTACTTGTCCACATCTGAGGGACCGAGGGCTGGCTATTGTGCTTAGACGGGGTTGATAAGGGTGTCCCCGGCAAACTGCCGGTCTGTGAGGAAGATGCAGGCGGACATGTTAGGTTGCCTTGATCCAAAGGTGGTGCTATCGATGTCGGACAGCGCTCAAGACCAGCTGGTGTTACCACCTCCAAAGAAAATGATGACCTGCCAATCACGCTGGCTGTTGCGGGTAAAGAGGTGGCAGGTCTGCGCCCCAAAACAGGTGTGACTGCTGTCCCCCCAGTCACAGAGGATGAAGAGGCCACGGATGCACAAGATATGGCAGACGGTGGTTGGCCCGGCCGGCTAGACCGCATTGTAGCACACTGAGCTTCCCACTGCAACTTATGCTTCATGTCCATGTGCCGGTTCATGCATGAAGTACTCAAACTATGTATTTTTTGGCCTCTACTTAGCGTTTGCTGACAAATGTTACAGATAACACGAGTTGGGTCATCTTTATCGATCTGAAAAAATGCCCAGGCTATGCAAGGCTTAGCACCCATGCGACCTGAAGAGCCACCACGACTTGTGGTGAGAGGCAGAGTTGTGTTTGAGGATGCAGTTGTTGACGTGCTTCCAGTACTACGTCTCTGTCCAGGAAGGCGCAACCTGACCTCGTCGTCACTAGCATCTTCCTCCACCTCCTCTGCTGACCTCATCTCTTGGCTGACTGTGGGTTGACAGTAAGTGGGATCTCCGACCTCATCATCATCACCCTGTGCGTTATCACACCCGTCGTCCTCAGAGCCAACCTGTTCCTGCCCTGACAAAAAACTAAAGTTGTCGCTCCAATCAGGTATTTGAGTCTTATCATCGTCTTCCTCATTGTCTCCACCAACAGGAGTTACAGTTTGGGAATGAGGGTCTACATTATGGTTAGAACCTTCTGCGTCTGGTCCTGGATCCGACTCATAAAGATTCTGGGCATCAGTGCAGATCATTTCCTCGTCTGGATTCACAGAAGCGCTGGAGTCGACCTCTGATTCCCAGGCTATAGTATGAGTAAACAGCTCTGCAGACTCAACCATCTGTTCTACCTCATACTCAGACGGGCAGCTGGAGATTTGGGAGCTGTGAGGAAGCAAGTGCGATTTGGGTGACACCTTTGAGGACTGGAGTATTTGTGATGTTGAAGTTGATGTGGAGGAGAGCCCACTTAAAGGAGCACTTGATATCCGTTGAAGCACCTGCTGTTTTTGTGCCTCATCTGGAATTTGTAGCGATTGGCGTGGCCGTAAGAAAGGGATCTTATCACATTGTCCGCTAAAAGAAGTAGACATTTTAGTTTGGCTGGAAGATGGTCTTTCTTCTGCACCTACCCCACGGACACAACCTTTTTTCCCCTTCCCAACACGCCTATTCCCCTTTCCACCAGCAGCAGGCCTTTTTCCACTCATTTTGGTGGTTAACTAATTCACAACTCTGGAGTTGTTTGCACAAAAAAACAATGGATGGTAACCGAGCAGAGCTGAGTGGCCAAACTGTGGTATTAGGCCAAAACTATTGGCTGGGTTAGATGCAGAAAAAAATTATTTTTAATTTGCAACCTGATGGAGGTCAGTATAGATGGACTAATAGACCAAGTCCCACACACCGCTAGAAGCCCAAATATTTTTTCAGAGCTAGATGCAGAAATTTTTTTTATTCAATTTGCAACCTGATGGAGGTCAGTATAGATGGACAAATAGACCAAGTCCCACACACTGCTAGAAGCCCAAATATTTTTTCAGAGCTAGATGCAGAAAAAAATTATTTTTAATTTGCAACCTGATGGAGGTCAGTATAGATGGACTAATAGACCAAGTCCCACACACTGCTAGAAGCCCAAATATTTTTTCAGAGCTAGATGCAGAAAAAAATTATTTTTAATTTGCAACCTGATGGAGGTCAGTATAGATGGACTAATAGACCAAGTCCCACACACCGCTAGAAGCCCAAATATTTTTTCAGAGCTAGATGCAGAAAAAAATTATATTCAATTTGCAACCTGCTGGACGTCAGTATAGAAGGACTAATAGAACAAGTCCCACACACTGCTAGAAGCCCAAATATTTTTTCAGAGCTAAATGAAGAAAAAAATTATTTTTAATTTGCAACCTGATGGAGGTCAGTATAGATGGACTAATAGACCAAGTCCCACACACTGCTAGAAGCCCAAATATTTTTTCAGAGCTAGATGCAGAAAAAAATTATTTTTAATTTGCAACCTGATGGAGGTCAGTATAGATGGACTAATAGACCAAGTCCCACACACCGCTAGAAGCCCAAATATTTTTTCAGAGCTAGATGCAGAAATTTTTTTTATTCAATTTGCAACCTGATGGAGGTCAGTATAGATGGACTAATAGACCAAGTCCCACACACTGCTAGAAGCCCAAATATTTTTTCAGAGCTAGATGCAGAAAAAAATTATTTTTAATTTGCAACCTGATGGAGGTCAGTATAGATGGACTAATAGACCAAGTCCCACACACTGCTAGAAGCCCAAATATTTTTTCAGAGCTAGATGCAGAAAAAAATTATTTTTAATTTGCAACCTGATGGAGGTCAGTATAGATGGACTAATAGAACAAGTCCCACACGCTGCTAGAAGCCCAAATATTTTTTCAGAGATAAATGAAGAAAAAAATTATTTTTAATTTGCAACCTGATGGAGGTCAGTATAGATGGACTAATAGACCAAGTCCCACACACTGCTAGAAGCCCAAATATTTTTTCAGAGCTAGATGCAGAAAAAAATTATTTTTAATTTGCAACCTGATGGAGGTCAGTATAGATGGACTAATAGACCAAGTCCCACACACCGCTAGAAGCCCAAATATTTTTTCAGAGCTAGATGCAGAAAAAAATTATATTCAATTTTCAACCTGCTGGAGGTCAGTATAGAAGGACTAATAGAACAAGTCCCACACACTGCTAGAAGCCCAAATATTTTTTCAGAGCTAAATGAAGAAAAAAATTATTTTTAATTTGCAACCTGATGGAGGTCAGTATAGATGGACTAATAGACCAAGTCCCACACACTGCTAGAAGCCCAAATATTTTTTCAGAGCTAGATGCAGAAAAAAATTATATTCAGTTTGCAACCTGATGGAGGTCAGTATAGATGGACTAATAGAATGATGCTATGCCCAAAAGATTTTACTTCACTAGGTGCAGTAAAAAAATTGGTATTCTATACACAGGTGGTATATCTTGCAACACAGATAGGCTACTCCACTGACTAACACACTCTGCAATAGGCCAAAAAGGATTAGCTTTGCTAGATTCAGCCAAATGCTGTGAAAAAAACTTGCACAGCACTGGCACAGACCTGCCTGGCAAAAACTGATAGGAACTGATGTAACCTAGTCCTGAAAAGGACTCCAATTACAATTAGTCTTTACTCCCACAATCTATCTATTTAAGAGCACAGACCTGCCTGATAAAAGTCGTAGGAAATGCTGTAACCTAGTCCTTAAAAGGACTGCAATCACAACTATTCCCTACTCCCAAGCTATCTGTATATTTGTGCGAAAATTGGCTTGAAATTAACAAGGTATAGCGCACACAGCAACAGCGGTGCCGTCTAACACGCAGCTGCAGCAGTGAGAAAATGGTGGCGACGGGGAAAATGGCTTGGTCTTATAGGGCAAGGACATGTGACATACACTGCCAATCACACATGCCCTTGCTTGTGTGAAAAAAAGCACTTCGCTCCGTGTGTGCGCTGCTGATAGGCTGACAGATTGCACCTCCCCACTGCAAATGCGGGAAAGAGAAAAAAAAATGGAGATCTTCATTGTTCCTGCAGAGATCCATCCCCTGCCCCTCCTCCCGCCCCGCTGTACACTCAAACTGCGTATTAACATTAATTTTCATCATTACTGAGAAAAAATCCAGTTATGATTTTGGTGCACGAACAGTTATCGAACATAACCTCGAACAGCCGAATTTTTCTCAAATTGTTCGTGTTCGCCGACCGGCTCGAACACCGCCCAAAACAGCTCGAATTTGAGATTGGCGAACAGTTCGAGTAGAACAACGCTCATCTCTACTAATAACCTGCTAATGCTTATAATTTCAAAAATGACAATTTTTTTGGTCTTTATTAAAATGAAAAGGTTGATCGAAAAGTTTGGGGGATCTAAGAGTGTGGCAACCCAGTAGTCATGATTACTTTGAATTCTGACAATATGAGGGTCATGTTGCAGGTAGTGCAGCAAGAAGGCACTTATGTGTCTTGCGCATCTTGGAGCCCCAAAATTATTTTCCGGGCTAGATGCAGCTAAAAATTATTATTAATTTTAAATCTGGTGGAGCTTAGTATAGATGGCCTAATAGGATCAGTGCTGCACACTGCTACAAAGCCCAAATTATTTTCCAGCCAAGATACAGATAAACATGATTAGTAATTTTAAATCTGGTGGAGCTTATTATGGATGGCCTAATAGAATCAGTGCTGCACACTGCTACAAAGCCCAAATTATTTTCCAGCCAAGATACAGAAAAACATGATTAGTAATTTGAAAGCTTAAAACGGTTGGTAGGGTGATTTTAACCAATCATCAAGCTTTTACTCTCCCCAGGATGACACAGGGGTAGAAAAGTCGTTTCGGATCCATGATTTGTTCATCTTTATGAACGTGAGTCTGTCTACATTATCAGTGGAGAGCCGCGTGCGCTTATCTGTCAGCACACCACCAGCAGCGCTGAACACACGTTCAGACAGAACGCTGGCTGCGGGGCATGACAAGATCTCCAAGGCCATTTATCCAGATTGGAAGCCCAAAAAGAGCAAGGGTCCAGTGACACAGTCATGGCTTCAATGTTTACTTGGAGATACTCCTGTACCATTGTCTCTAGGCGTTGACTATGTGTCAGACTTCTTGTCTCCTGTGGCCTTGCAAAGGATGGGCTAAAAAAGTGGTGAAATGATTCCGCAAAATTGATGTTACCAGCAGATACTGTGGTTCTGTTACGGTTTGAGTGCTGAACACTTGACGGTCCCACGGTTGGCAAGTTGGAACTGTGAGATTCACTACGTGCACCACTGGTGTTTTGTGGAAAAGCACATGTAAGATTCTGCAACAGTCTCTGCTGATACTCCTGCATGCGTGCATCCCTTTCTATGGCAGGAATAATTTCGGCAAATTTACTTTTGTACCGGGGATCTAACAGTGTGGCAACCCAGTAGTCAGGATTATTTCTAATTCTCACAATTCGAGGGTCATGTTGCAGGTAGTGCAGCAAGAAGGCACTCATGTGTGTTGCGCATCCAGGAGCACCAAGTCCCTGTTGTGTTGGTGGCGAGGTAACAATCATGCTTCCTTCCTCTGTCCTCTCCCCCCAACCTCGCACAACAGAAATGTGATCAAGGTCTCCCTCATCTGATGAGTCTTCCATCAGTTCGTCCTCTACTTCTTCCTGGGCTCCTGCACCTTCCTCACTAGTTTGGCTGCTACCATGCGCCCTGGTAAAACCATCTCCCCCACCCTCACATGCCTGCCGCCTTGGTGCTGCCGACCGTCTGGACCTTGCAGATGTTAGCCCTTCCGCATACAACTCCTCCTCCTCTACTTCCTCCACCTCCTCTTGTGCCACCACCTGACTCCGAATTCTTTTTAACATGTGCTCCAGCATGTAAATCACCGGAATAGTCATGCTGATAATGGCATCGTCAGCACTAAACATCTTCGTCGCCATTTCAAAACTGTGCAGAAGGGTGCATAGGTCCCTGATCTGAGACCACTCCTCCAGCGTGATTTGCCCCACCTCTGGATCTCGTTGGCCCAGGCTATACGTCAGAACGTATTGCACCAGGGCTTGTCGGTGCTGCCACAGTCGCTGCAACATGTGCAGAGTTGAATTCCACCGGGTAGGCACATCGCATTTTAGCCGGTGAAGTGGCAGGCCCAACGACTTCTGTAGAGATGTAAGTCGCTGAGCTGCGGGGTGCGAACGGCGGAAGTGAGCACACAGCGACCGTGCCCTCTGCAGAAGGCCATCTAGTCTGGGATAGTGCGCTAAAAATTGCTGGACAACCAGGTTCAACACGTGAGCCATACAAGGCATGTGTGTGACATTGCCCCGGCGAAGGGCCGCACCCAGGTTTGCAGCATTGTCGCACACGGCCTTCCCTGGTTTCAGGTCCAGTGGAGACAACCATTCATGAAATTGGTTCTCCAGAGCTGACCACAACTCCTCAGCTGTGTGACTCACATTTCCCAGACATTTCAAAGTAAAAACCGCCTGATGACTTTGAGCCCTACTGCCAGCATAGTAAGGAGGTGTGCAGGATCCCTTCTGCGCAGTTAGAAAGCTTGTGGCATGACCAGACAGGCTTTGGGTGCAGGTGGAAGACCGACAGGAGGTTGAGGAGGCAGAAGCAGTGGAGGAACTTTGACATAAAGAGGATTGACGCACAACTCGTGGGGACGGCAAGACTTGGACAGCAGCCCCTTGTCCTGCTGTCACCATAGTTACCCAGTGCCCAGTCAGCGACATGTAACGCCCCTGTCCATGCCTACTCGTCCAAGTGTCTGTGGTGAAATGCACCCTGTCACACACAGAGTTTCTCAAAGAAGCGGTGATGTTGTGTGCGACATGCTGGTGGAGCGCAGGCACACCTTTCTTTGAGAAGTAGTGCCGACTGGGCATCTGGTACTGGGGCACTGTGACGGACATAAGGTCTCGAAAATCCTCTGTGTCCACCAGGCGGAAAGGCAGCATTTCTGTAGCCAAGAGCTTGCAGATGGTGAAATTCAACTTCTTAGCTTTCTCATGGCTAGGAGGAAATGGTCTTTTACTTGTCCACATCTGAGGGACCGAGAGCTGGCTATTGTGCTTAGACGGGGTTGATAAGGGTGTCCCCGGCAAACTGCCGGTCTGTGAGGAAGATGCAGGCGGACATGTTAGGTTGCCTTGATCTAAAGGTGGTGCTATCGATGTCGGACAGCGCTCAACACCAGCTGGTGTTACCACCTCCAAATAAAATGATGACCTGCCAATCACGCTGGCTGTTGCGGGTAAAGAGGTGGCAGGTCTGCGCCCCAAAACAGGTGTGACTGCTGTCCCCCCAGTCACAGAGGATGAAGAGGCCGCGGATGCACAAGATATGGCAGACGGTGGTTGGCCCGGCCGGCTAGGCCGCATTGTAGCACACTGAGCTTCCCACTGCAACTTATGCTTCATGTCCATGTGCCGGTTCATGCATGAAGTACTCAAACTATGTATTTTTTGGCCTCTACTTAGCTTTTGCTGACAAATGTTACAGATAACACGAGTTGGGTCATCTTTATCGATCTGAAAAAATGCCCAGGCTATGCAAGGCTTAGCACCCATGCGACCTGAAGAGCCACCACGACTTGTGGTGAGAGGCAGAGTTGTGTTTGAGGATGCAGTTGTTGACGTGCTTCCAGTACTACGTCTCTGTCCAGGAAGGCGCAACCTGACCTCGTCGTCACTAGCATCTTCCTCCACCTCCTCTGCTGACCTCATCTTTTGGCTGACTGTGGGTTGACAGTAAGTGGGATCTCCAACCTCATCATCATCACCCTGTGCGTTATCACACCCGTCGTCCTCAGAGCCAACCTGTTCCTGTCCTGACAAAAAACTAAAGTTGTCGCTCCAATCAGGTATTTGAGTCTCATCATCGTCTTCCTCATTGTCTCCACCAACAGGAGTTACAGTTTGGGAATGAGGGTCTACATTATGGTCAGAACCTTCTGCGTCTGGTCCTGGATCCGACTCATAAAGATTCTGGGCATCAGTGCAGATCATTTCCTCGTCTGGATTCACAGAAGTGCTGGAGTCTACCTCTGATTCCCAGGCTATAGTATGAGTAAACAGCTCTGCAGACTCAACCATCTGTTCTACCTCATACTCAGACGGGCAGCTGGAGATTTGGGAGCTGTGAGGAAGCAAGTGCGATTGGGGTGACACCTTTGAGGACTGGAGTATTTGTGATGTTGAAGTTGATGTGGAGGAGAGCCCACTTAAAGGAGCACTTGATATCCGTTGAAGCACCTGCTGTTTTTGTGCCTCATCTGGAATTTGTAGCGATTGGCGTGGCCGTAAGAAAGGGATCTTATCACATTGTCCGCTAAAAGAAGTAGACATTTTAGTTTGGCTGGAAGATGGTCTTTCTTCTGCAGATGTTACTGTTGCTTTAACACCTACCCCACGGACACAACCTTTTTTCCCCTTCCCAACAAACCTATTCCCCTTTCCACCAGCAGCAGGCCTTTTTCCACTCATTTTGGTGGTTAACTAATTCACAACTCTGGAGTTGTTTGCACAAAAAAACAATGGATGGGAACCGAGCAGAGCTGAGTGGCCAAACTGTGGTATTAGGCCAAAACTATTGGCTGGGTTAGATGCAGAAAAAATTATATTCGATTTGCAACCTGATGGAGGTCAGTATAGATGGACTAATAGAACAAGTCCCACACACAGCTAGAAGCCCAAATATTTTTTCAGAGGAAGATGCAGAAAAAAAATATATTCAGTTTGCAACCTGATGGAGGTCAGTATAGATGGACTAATAGAGAAAGTCCCACACACTGCTAGAAGGCCAAATATTTTTTCAGAGCTAGATGCAGACAAAAAAATATTTTGAATTTGCAACCTGATGGAGGTCAGTATAGGTGGAATAATAGAACAAGTCCCACACACTGCTAGAAGGCCAAATATTTTTTCAGAGCTAGATGCAGAAAAAAATTATATTCAGTTTGCAACCTGATGGAGGTCAGTATAGATGGACTAATAGAACAAGTCCCACACACAGCTAGAAGCCCAAATATTTTTTCAGAGGTAGATACAGATAAAAATTATTTTTAATTTGCAACCTGATGGAGGTCAGTATAGATGGACTAATAGAGAAAGTCCCACACACTGCTAGAAGGCCAAATATTTTTTTAGAGCTTGTTGCAGATAAAAATTATTTTTAATTTGCAACCTGATGGAGGTCAGTATAGATGGACTAATAGAGAAAGTCCCACACACTGCTAGAAGGCCAAATATTTTTTCAGAGCTAGTTGCAGATAAAAATTATTTTTAATTTGCAACCTGATGGAGGTCAGTATAGATGGACTAATAGAGAAAGTCCCACACACTGCTAGAAGGCCAAATATTTTTTCAGAGCTAGATGCAGAAAAAAATTATATTCAGTTTGCAACCTGATGGAGGTCAGTATAGATGGACTAATAGAACAAGTCCCACACACAGCTAGAAGCCAAAATATTTTTTCAGAGGTAGATGCAGATAAAAATTATTTTTAATTTGCAACTTGATGGAGGTCAGTATAGATGGACTAATAGAGAAAGTCCCACACACTGCTAGAAGGCCAAATATTTTTTCAGAGCTAGATGCAGATAAAAATTATTTTTAATTTGCAACCTGATGGAGGTCAGTATAGATGGACTAATAGAGAAAGTCCCACACACTGCTAGAAGCCCAAATATTTTTTCAGAGCTAGATGCAGATAAAAATTATTTTTAATTTGCAACCTGATGGAGGTCAGTATAGATGGACTAATAGAGAAAGTCCCACACAATGCTAGAAGGCCAAATATTTTTTCAGAGCTAGATGCAGAAAAAAATTATATTCAGTTTGCAACCTGATGGAGGTCAGTATAGATGGACTAATAGAACAAGTCCCACACACAGCTAGAAGCCCAAATATTTTTTCAGAGGTAGATGCAGATAAAAATTATTTTTAATTTGCAACCTGATGGCGGTCAGTATAGATGGACTAATAGAGAAAGTCCCACACACTGCTAGAAGGCCAAATATTTTTTCAGAGCTAGATGCTGATAAAAAATATTTTTAATTTGCAACCTGATGGAGGTCAGTATAGATGGACTAATAGAGAAAGTCCCACACACTGCTAGAAGGCCAAATATTTTTTCAGAGCTAGATGCAGAAAAAAATTATATTCAGTTTGCAACCTGATGGAGGTCTGTATAGATGGATTAATAGAACAAGTCCCACACACAGCTAGAAGCCCAATATTTTTTCAGAGGTAGATGCAGAAAAAAAATATATTCAGTTTGCAACCTGATGGAGGTCTGTATAGATGGACTAATAGAGAAAGTCCCACATACTGCTAGAAGGCCAAATATTTTTTCAGAGCTAGATACAGAAAAAAATTATATTCAGTTTGCAACCTGATGGAGGTCAGTATAGATGGACTAATAGAACAAGTCCCACACACAGCTAGAAGCCCAAATATTTTTTCAGAGGTAGATGCAGATAAAAAATATTTTTAATTTGCAACCTGATGGAGGTCAGTATAGATGGACTAATAGAGAAAGTCCCACACACTGCTAGAAGGCCAAATATTTTTTCAGAGCTAGATGCAGATAAAAATTATTTTTAATTTGCAACCTGATGGAGGTCAGTATAGATGGACTAATAGAGAAAGTCCCACACACTGCTAGAAGGCCAAATATTTTTTCAGAGCTAGATGTAGAAATTAATTATATTCAGTTTGCAACCTGATGGAGGTCAGTATAGATGGACTAATAGAACAAGTCCCACACACTGCTAGAAGCCCAAATATTTTTTCAGAGCTAGTTGCAGAAAAAAATTATATTCAATATGCAACCTGATGGAGGTCAGTATAGATGGACTAATTGAATGATGCTTTGCCCAAAAGATTTTACTTCACTAGGTGCAGTAAAAAAATTGGTATTCTATACACAGGTGGTATATCTTGCAACACAGATAGGCTACTCCACTGACTAACACACTCTGCAATAGGCCAAAAAGGATTAGCTTTGCTAGATTCAGCCAAATGCTGTGAAAAAAACTTGCACAGCACTGGCACAGACCTGCCTGGCAAAAACTGATAGGAACTGATGTAACCTAGTCCTGAAAAGGACTGCAATTACAATTAGTCTTTACTCCCACAATCTATCTATGTAAGAGCACAGACCTGCCTGATAAAAGTCGTAGGAAATGCTGTAACCTAGTCCTTAAAAGGACTGCAATCACAATTATTCCCTACTCCCAAGCTATCTGTAGATTTGTGCGAAAATTGGCTTGAAATTAACAAGGTATAGCGCACACAGCAACAGCGGTGCCGTCTAACACGCAGCTGCAGCAGTGAGAAAATGGTGGCGACGGGGAAAATGGCTTGGTCTTATAGGGCAAGGACATGTGACATACACTGCCAATGACACATGCCCTTGCTTGTGTGAAAAACAGCAGTTCGCTCCGTGTGTGCGCTGCTGATAGGCTGACAGACTGCACCTCCCCACTGCAAATGCGGGAAAGAGAAAAAAAAATGGAGATCTTCATTATTCCTGCAGAGATCCATCCCCTGCCCCCCCCCCCACCCCGCTGTACATTCAAACTGCATATTAACATTAATTTTCATCATTACTGAGAAAAAATCCAGTTATGATTTTGGTGCACGAACAGTTATCGAACATAACCTCGAACAGCCGAATTTTTCTCAAATCGTTCGTGTTCGCCGAACGGCTCGAACACTGCCCAAAACAGCTCGAATTTGAGATTGGCGAACAGTTCGAGTAGAACAACGCTCATCTCTAGTCCTCAGTGGTTGATACCTTTTAATGGCTAACTGAAAAGATGGTAACAAATTGCAAGCTTTCGAGACTATTCAGGTCTCTTCATCAGGCATAGTATACCACAAAATCTGAAGAGTCACATATTTATACACAATAAGACAGACAAGAAAAAAAAATGCAATAGGTAAGACAGGTGATGAAAAGCAGAGTTATTATGGAAGAGATAAACAGTTCTGGCTATAAATATTTTAGCAGTTAATAGATAAGGAGTGTGAAGGTTTGTGATGGCCTCACAATTCTGAGGAGCACATTCCTTAGTTGATGTAGAATGACATAAATCCATGCGACACATTCATTCCTGCTCTGAAAGTGTTAAAGGTCATCATCAGTTTATATTTGAGACTCTTCTTTCTCTTTGAGATTTGAAGCTACCTTTTAATACTAGTAATTTCATATCTTTTATGCTGTGATCAGGGGAAGAAAAATGCTTGGCTACAGTCAGATCTATTCTTTTTTCTTTTATTGTGTGGCGATGATGATTCATCCTTGTTCTAAGTTTTTGCCCTGTCTCCCCTACATAAAGACCCCCAGATGGACATTTGGTACATATAATTAAGTACACTACATTAGATGTGATACAGCTGAACGCACCTGGGATCTTATAGTCCTGATGTGAATTGGGGATCTTTATCTTGCCTGTGGTCATTATAAATGGACAGGTTTTACATTTTTTCTGGTTGCAAGGAAAGGTACCTGTAGCTGGTGGAGATGACAGGGAGCTTCTGACAACGATGCTTCTTAGATTTGGATGAATGTATGTCATTCTACATCAACTAAGGAATGTGCTCCTCAGACCTGTGAGGCCATCACAACACTGGACACAGGACAATAAAACCTTCACACTCCTTATCTATTAACTGCTAAAATATTTATTGCCAGAAATGTTTATCTCTTCCATAACAACTCTACTTTTTAATACCTGTCTTACCTATTGCATTTTATTTTCTTGTGTGTCTTATTGTGTATAAATATGTGACTCTTCAGATTTTGTGGTATACTATGCCGGAAGAAGAGACCTGAGTAGTCTCGAAAGCTTGCAATTTGTTACCATCTTTTCAGTTGGGCATTAAAAGGTATGAACCACTGAGGACTCTCAAATCTAAATATTTTTCTATCTACTGGCTAACGCGGTAGAAAAATATGTATTTTCCCTATATAAAAGCATTTTTAAACTTTAATAGAATTCCGAGAACAATGGGAGAGTTCGACAGACTGATTTAAAAAAACAATAACATTCCGAGAACAATGGGAGAGTTCCAAAGTATTTTTAAACTTCAGCAGTATTCCGAGAACAATGGAAGAGTTCCAAAGCATTTTTAAACTTCAACAGAATTCTGAGAACAATGAAAGAGTTCCAAAGCATTTTTAAACTTCCGCAGAATTCTGAGAACAATGGGAGAGTTCTACAGACTTATTTAAAAAAAAATAACATTCCGAGAACAATGGGAGAGTTCCAAAGCATTTTTAAACTTCAGCAGAATTCTGAGAACAATGGGAGAGTTCCAAAGTATTTTTAAACTTCAGCAGTATTCCGAGAACAATGGAAGAGTTCCAAAGCATTTTTAAACTTCAGCAGAATTCCGAGAACAATGGGAGAGTACTACAGACTTATTTTAAAAAAAAATAACATTCCGAGAACAATGGGAGAGTTCCAAAGCATTTTTAAACTTCAGCAGAATTCTGAGAAGAATGGAAGAGTTCCAAAGCATTTTCAAACTTCAGCAGAATTCCGAGAACAATGGGAGAGTTCCAAATCATTTTTAAACTTCAGCAGAATACTGAGAACAATGGAAGAGTTCCAAAGCTTTTTTAAACTTCAGCAAAATTCCGAGAACAAAGGGAGAGTTCTACATACTATTTTTAAACTTCAGCAGAATTCCGAGAACAATGGGAGAGTTTTACAGAGTCAATCAAAAAAAATAACATTCCGAGAACAATGGGAGAGTTCCAAAGCATTTTTAAACTTCAGCAGAATTCTGAGAACAATGGGAGAGTTCCAAAGCATTTTTAAACTTCAGCAGAATTCCGAGAACAATGGAAGAGTTCCAAAGCATTTTTAAACTTCAGCAGAATTCCGAGAACAATGGAAGAGTTCCAAAGCATTTTTAAACTTCCTCAGAATCCCGAGAACAATGGGAGAGTTCTACAGACTGATTTAAAAAGACAATAACATTCCGAGAACAATGGGAGAGTTCCAAAGCATTTTTAAACTTCAGCAGAATTCTGAGAACAATGGAAGAGTTCCAAAGCATTTTCAAACTTCAGCAGAATTCCGAGAACAATGGAAGAGTTCCAAAGCATTTTTAAACTTCAGCAGAATTCCGAGAACAATGGGAGAGTTCTACAGACTTATTTAAAAAAAACAACATTCCGAGTACAATGGGAGAGTTCCAAATCATTTTTAAACTTCAGCAAAATTCCGAGAACAATGGGAGAGATCTACATACTATTTTTAAACTTCAGCAGTATTCCGAGAACAATGGGACAGTTCCAAAGCATTTTTAAACTTCAGCAGAATTGTGACAACAATGGGAGAGTTCTACAGACTTATTTAAAAAAAAAATAACATTCCGAGAACAATGGGAGAGTTCCAAAGGATTTTTAAACTTCAGCAGATTTCTGAGAACAATGGAAGAGTTCCAAAGCATTTTCAAACTTTAGCAGAATTCTGAGAACAATGGGAGAGTACTACAGCTAATTTTTAATCTTCAGCAGAATTCCGTGAGCAATGGAAGAGTTTCAAAGCATTTTTAAACTTCAGCAGAATTCCAAGAACAATGGAAGAGTTCCAAAGCATTTTTAAACTTCAGCAGAATTCCGAGAACAATAAAAGAGTTCCACAGCATTTCTAAACTTCAGCAGAATTCCGAGAACAATGGGAGAGTTCTACAGCCAATTTTTAAACTTCAGCAGAATTCCCAGAACAATGGAAGAGTTCCAAAGCATTTTTAAACTTCAGAAGAGTTCCGAGAACAATGGAAGAGTTCCATAGCAGTTTTAAACTTCAGCAGAATTCCGAGAACAATGGAAGAGTTCCAAAGCATTTTTAAACTTCAGCAGAATTCCAAGAACAATGGAAGAGTTCCAAAGCATTTTTAAACTTCAGCAGAATTCCTAGAACAATGGAAGAGTTCCAAAGCATTTTTAAACTTCATCAGAATTCCGAGAACAATGGGCGAGTTCTACACACTTATTTAAAAAAAAAGTAACATTCCGAGAATAGTGGGAGAGTTCCAAAGCATTTTTAAACTTCAGCAGAAATCTGAGAACAATGGAATAGTTCCAAAGCATTTTTAAACTTCAGCAGAATTACGAGAACAATTTGAGAGTTCTACAGACTATTTTCAAACGTCAGCAGAATTACGAGAACAATGGAAGAGTTCTACAGACTATTTTCAAGCTTCAGCAGAATTCTGAGAGCAATGGAATAGTTCCAAAGCATTTTTAAACTTCAGCAGAATTCCGAGAACAATGGGAGAGTTCTAGAGAGTGCTTTCAAACTTCAGAAGAATTCCGAGAACAATGGAAAAGTTCCAAAGCATTTCTAAACTTCAGCAGAATTCCGAGAACAATGAGAGAGTTCTACCGACTTTTTTAAAAAAAACAATAACATTTGGAGAACAATGGGAGAGTTCCAAAGCCTTTTTTAAACTTCATCAGAATTCTGAGAACAAAGGAAGAGTTCCAAAGCATTTTTAAACTTCAGCAGAATTCCGAGAACAATGGGAGAGTTCTACAGATAATTTTTAAACTTCAGCAGAATTCCCAGAACAATGGAAGAGTTCCAAAGCATTTTTAAACTTCAGCAGAGTTCCACGAACAATGAAAGAGTTACAAACCATTTTCAAACTTTCGCAGAATTCCAAGAAAAATGGAAGAGTTCCAAAGCATTTTTAAACTTCAGCAGAATTCCGAGAACAATGGAAGAGTTCCAAAGCATTTTTAAACTTCCTCAGAATCCCGAGAACAATGGGAGAGTTCTAAAGACTGACTTAAAAAGACAATAACATTCCGAGAACAATGGGAGAGTTCCAAAGTATTTTTAATCTTCAGCAGTATTCCGAGAACAATGGAAGAGTTCGAAAGCATTTTTAAACTTCAGCAGAAATCCGAGAACAATGAAAGAGTTCTACAGACTTATTTAAAAAAACAATGACATACCGAGAACAATGGGAGAGTTCCAAAGCATTTTTAAACTTTATTAAAATACCGAGAACAATGGGAGAGTTCTACAGACTGATTTAAAAAAACAATAACATTCCGAGAACAATGGGAGAGTTCCAAAGCATTTTTAAACTTCAGCAGACATCCGAGAACAACGGCAGAGTTCCAAAGCATTTTGAAACTTCAGCAGAATTCCGAGAACAATGGAAGAGTTCCAAAGCATTTTTAAACTTCAGCAGAATTCCAAGAACAGTGGAAGAGTTCCAAAGCATTTTTAAACTTCAGCAGAATTCCGAGAACAATGGAAGAGTTCTACAGATTTATTTTTTAAAAAAATAACATTCCGAGAACAATGGGAGAGTTCCAAAGCATTGTTAAACTTCAGAAGAATTCTGAGAACAATGGAAGAGTTCCAACGCATTTTTAAACTTCAGCAGAATTGCGAGAACAATGGGAGAGTTCTACAGACTATTTTCAAACTTCAGCAGAATTCCGAGAACAATTGAAGAGTTCCAAAGCATTTTTAAACTTCAGTACAATTCCGAGAACAATGGGAGAATTCCAAAGCATTTTCAAACTTCAGCAGAATTCCGAGAACAATGGAAGAGTTCCAATGCATTTTTGAACTTCAGCAGAATTCCGAGAACAATGGAAGAGTTCCAAAGCATTTTTAAACTTCAGCAGAATTCCAAGAACAATGGGAGAGTTCTACAGACTGATGTAAAAAACCAATAAAATTCCGAGAACACTGGGAGAGTTCCAAAGCATTTTTAAACTTTCGCAGAATTCCAAGAAAAATGGAAGAGTTCCAAAGCATTTTTAAACTTCAGCAGAATTCCGAAAACAATGGAAGAGTTCCAAAGCATTTTTAAACTTTCGCAGAATCCCGAGAACAATGGGAGAGTTCTAAAGACTGACTTAAAAAGACAATAACATTCCGAGAACAATGGGAGAGTTCCAAAGTATTTTTAAACTTCAGCAGTATTCCGAGAACAATGGAAGAGTTCGAAAGCATTTTTAAACTTCAGCAGAAATCCGAGAACAATGAAAGAGTTCTACAGACTTATTTTAAAAAACAATGACATACCGAGAACAATGGGAGAGTTCCAAAGCATTTTTAAACTTTAGTAAAATACCGAGAACAATGGGAGAGTTCTACAGACTGATTTAAAAAAACAATAACATTCCGAGAACAATGGGAGAGTTCCAAAGCATTTTTAAACTTCAGCAGACATCCGAGAACAACGGAAGCGTTCCAAAGCATTTTTAAACTTCAGCAGAATTCCGAGAACAATGGAAGAGTTCCAAAGCATTTTTAAACTTCAGCAGAATTCCAAGAACAATGGAAGAGTTCCAAAGCATTTTTAAACTTCAGCAGAATTCCGAGAACAATGGAAGAGTTCTACAGATTTATTTTTTAAAAAAATAACATTCCGAGAACAATGGGAGAGTTCCAAAGCATTGTTAAACTTCAGAAGAATTCTGAGAACAATGGATTAGTTCCAACGCATTTTTAAACTTCAGCAGAATTGCGAGAACAATGGGAGAGTTCTACAGACTATTTTCAAACTTCAGCAGAATTCCGAGAACAATTGAAGAGTTCCAAAGCATTTTTAAACTTCAGTAGAATTCCGAGAACAATGGGAGAATTCCAAAGCATTTTCAAACTTCAGCAGAATTCCGAGAACAATGGAAGAGTTCCAATGCATTTTTGATCTTCAGCAGAATTCCAAGAACAATGGAAGAGTTCCAAAGCATTTTTAAACTTCAGCAGAATTCCAAGAACAATGGGAGAGTTCTACAGACTGATGTAAAAAACCAATAAAATTCCGAGAACACTGGGAGAGTTCCAAAGCATTTTTAAACTTCAGCAGAATTCTGAGAACAATGAGAGAGTTCCAAAGTATTTTTAAACTTCAGCAGTATTCCGAGAACAATAGAAGAGTTCCAAAGCATTTTTAAACTTCAGCAGAATTCCGAGAACAATGGTAGAGTTCTACAGACTTATTTTAAAAAAAAATAACATTCCGAGAACAATGGGAGAGTTCCAAAGCATTTTTAAACTTCAGCAGAATTCTGAGAACAATGGAAGAGTTCCAAAGCATTTTCAAACTTCAGCAGAATTCCGAGAACAATGGAAGAGTTCCAAAGCATTTTTAAACTTCAGCAGAATTCCGAGAACAATGGGAGAGTTCTACAGACTTATTTAAAAAAAACAATAACATTCCGAGTACAATGGGAGAGTTCCAAATCATTTTTAAACTTCATCAAAATTCCGAGAACAATGGGAGAGATCTACATACTATTTTTAAACTTCAGCAGTATTCCGAGAACAATGGGAGAGTTCCAAAGCATTTTTAAACTTCAGCAGAATTCTGAGAACAATGGGAGAGTTCTACAGACTTATTTTAAAAAAAAATAACATTCCGAGAACAATGGGAGAGTTCCAAAGGTTTTTTAAACTTCAGCAGAATTCTGAGAACAATGGAAGAGTTCCAAAGCATTTTCAAACTTCAGCAGAATTCTGAGAACAATGGGATAGTTCTACAGCTAATTTTTAATCTTAAGCAAAATTCCGTGAGCAATGGAAGAGTTCCAAAGCATTTTTAAACTTCAGAAGTATTCCAAGAACAATTGAAGAGTTCCAAAGCATTTTTAAACTTCAGCAGAATTCCGAGAACAATAGAAGAGTTCCACAGCATTTTTAAACTTCAGCAGAATTCCGAGAACAATGGGAGAGTTCTACAGCCAATTTTTAAACTTCAGCAGAATTCCCAGAACAATGGAAGAGTTCCAAAGCATTTTTAAACTTCAGAAGAGTTCCGAGAACAATGGAAGAGTTCCATAGCAGTTTTAAACTTCAGCAGAATTCCGAGAACAATGGAAGAGTTCCAAAGCATTTTTAAACTTCAGTAGAATTCCGAGAACAATGGAAGAGTTCCAAAGCATTTTTAAACTTCAGCAGAATTCCGTGAAAAATGGAAGAGTTCCAAAGCATTTTTAAACCTCAGCAGAATTCCGAGAAGAATGGAAGAGTTCCAAAGCATTTTCAAACTTCAGCTTAATTACGAGAACAATGGGAGAGTTCTACATACTGATTTAAATAAAGAATAACATTCTGAGAAGAATGGGAAAGTTCCAAAGCATTTTTAAACTTCAGTAGAATTCCGAGAACAATGGGAGAATTCCAAAGCATTTTCAAACTTCAGCAGAATTCCGAGAACAATGGAAGAGTTCCAATGCATTTTTGAACTTCAGCAGAATTCCGAGAACAATGGAAGAGTTCCAAAGCATTTTTAAACTTCAGCAGAATTCCAAGAACAATGGGAGAGTTCTACAGACTGATGTAAAAAACCAATAAAATTCCGAGAACACTGGGAGAGTTCCAAAGCATTTTTAAACTTTCGCAGAATTCCAAGAAAAATGGAAGAGTTCCAAAGCATTTTTAAACTTCAGCAGAATTCCGAAAACAATGGAAGAGTTCCAAAGCATTTTTAAACTTTCGCAGAATCCCGAGAACAATGGGAGAGTTCTAAAGACTGACTTAAAAAGACAATAACATTCCGAGAACAATGGGAGAGTTCCAAAGTATTTTTAAACTTCAGCAGTATTCCGAGAACAATGGAAGAGTTCGAAAGCATTTTTAAACTTCAGCAGAAATCCGAGAACAATGAAAGAGTTCTACAGACTTATTTTAAAAAACAATGACATACCGAGAACAATGGGAGAGTTCCAAAGCATTTTTAAACTTTAGTAAAATACCGAGAACAATGGGAGAGTTCTACAGACTGATTTAAAAAAACAATAACATTCCGAGAACAATGGGAGAGTTCCAAAGCATTTTTAAACTTCAGCAGACATCCGAGAACAACGGAAGCGTTCCAAAGCATTTTTAAACTTCAGCAGAATTCCGAGAACAATGGAAGAGTTCCAAAGCATTTTTAAACTTCAGCAGAATTCCAAGAACAATGGAAGAGTTCCAAAGCATTTTTAAACTTCAGCAGAATTCCGAGAACAATGGAAGAGTTCTACAGATTTATTTTTTAAAAAAATAACATTCCGAGAACAATGGGAGAGTTCCAAAGCATTGTTAAACTTCAGAAGAATTCTGAGAACAATGGATTAGTTCCAACGCATTTTTAAACTTCAGCAGAATTGCGAGAACAATGGGAGAGTTCTACAGACTATTTTCAAACTTCAGCAGAATTCCGAGAACAATTGAAGAGTTCCAAAGCATTTTTAAACTTCAGTAGAATTCCGAGAACAATGGGAGAATTCCAAAGCATTTTCAAACTTCAGCAGAATTCCGAGAACAATGGAAGAGTTCCAATGCATTTTTGATCTTCAGCAGAATTCCAAGAACAATGGAAGAGTTCCAAAGCATTTTTAAACTTCAGCAGAATTCCAAGAACAATGGGAGAGTTCTACAGACTGATGTAAAAAACCAATAAAATTCCGAGAACACTGGGAGAGTTCCAAAGCATTTTTAAACTTCAGCAGAATTCTGAGAACAATGAGAGAGTTCCAAAGTATTTTTAAACTTCAGCAGTATTCCGAGAACAATAGAAGAGTTCCAAAGCATTTTTAAACTTCAGCAGAATTCCGAGAACAATGGGAGAGTTCTACAGACTTATTTTAAAAAAAAATAACATTCCGAGAACAATGGGAGAGTTCCAAAGCATTTTTAAACTTCAGCAGAATTCTGAGAACAATGGAAGAGTTCCAAAGCATTTTCAAACTTCAGCAGAATTCCGAGAACAATGGAAGAGTTCCAAAGCATTTTTAAACTTCAGCAGAATTCCGAGAACAATGGGAGAGTTCTACAGACTTATTTAAAAAAAACAATAACATTCCGAGTACAATGGGAGAGTTCCAAATCATTTTTAAACTTCATCAAAATTCCGAGAACAATGGGAGAGATCTACATACTATTTTTAAACTTCAGCAGTATTCCGAGAACAATGGGAGAGTTCCAAAGCATTTTTAAACTTCAGCAGAATTCTGAGAACAATGGGAGAGTTCTACAGACTTATTTTAAAAAAAAATAACATTCCGAGAACAATGGGAGAGTTCCAAAGGTTTTTTAAACTTCAGCAGAATTCTGAGAACAATGGAAGAGTTCCAAAGCATTTTCAAACTTCAGCAGAATTCTGAGAACAATGGGATAGTTCTACAGCTAATTTTTAATCTTAAGCAAAATTCCGTGAGCAATGGAAGAGTTCCAAAGCATTTTTAAACTTCAGAAGTATTCCAAGAACAATTGAAGAGTTCCAAAGCATTTTTAAACTTCAGCAGAATTCCGAGAACAATAGAAGAGTTCCACAGCATTTTTAAACTTCAGCAGAATTCCGAGAACAATGGGAGAGTTCTACAGCCAATTTTTAAACTTCAGCAGAATTCCCAGAACAATGGAAGAGTTCCAAAGCATTTTTAAACTTCAGAAGAGTTCCGAGAACAATGGAAGAGTTCCATAGCAGTTTTAAACTTCAGCAGAATTCCGAGAACAATGGAAGAGTTCCAAAGCATTTTTAAACTTCAGTAGAATTCCGAGAACAATGGAAGAGTTCCAAAGCATTTTTAAACTTCAGCAGAATTCCGTGAAAAATGGAAGAGTTCCAAAGCATTTTTAAACCTCAGCAGAATTCCGAGAAGAATGGAAGAGTTCCAAAGCATTTTCAAACTTCAGCTTAATTACGAGAACAATGGGAGAGTTCTACATACTGATTTAAATAAAGAATAACATTCTGAGAAGAATGGGAAAGTTCCAAAGCATTTTTAAACTTCAGTAGAATTCCGAGAACAATGGGAGAATTCCAAAGCATTTTCAAACTTCAGCAGAATTCCGAGAACAATGGAAGAGTTCCAATGCATTTTTGATCTTCAGCAGAATTCCAAGAACAATGGAAGAGTTCCAAAGCATTTTTAAACTTCAGCAGAATTCCAAGAACAATGGGAGAGTTCTACAGACTGATGTAAAAAACCAATAAAATTCCGAGAACACTGGGAGAGTTCCAAAGCATTTTTAAACTTCAGCAGAATTCTGAGAACAATGAGAGAGTTCCAAAGTATTTTTAAACTTCAGCAGTATTCCGAGAACAATAGAAGAGTTCCAAAGCATTTTTAAACTTCAGCAGAATTCCTAGAACAATGGGAGAGTTCTACAGACTTATTTTAAAAAAAAATAACATTCCGAGAACAATGGGAGAGTTCCAAAGCATTTTTAAACTTCAGCAGAATTCTGAGAACAATGGAAGAGTTCCAAAGCATTTTCAAACTTCAGCATAATTCCGAGAACAATGGAAGAGTTCCAAAGCATTTTTAAACTTCAGCAGAATTCCGAGAACAATGGGAGAGTTCTACAGACTTATTTAAAAAAAACAATAACATTCCGAGTACAATGGGAGAGTTCCAAATAATTTTTAAACTTCATCAAAATTCCGAGAACAATGGGAGAGATCTACATACTATTTTTAAACTTCAGCAGTATTCCGAGAACAATGGGAGAGTTCCAAAGCATTTTTAAACTTCAGCAGAATTCTGAGAACAATGGGAGAGTTCTACAGACTTATTTTAAAAAAAAATAACATTCCGAGAACAATGGGAGAGTTCCAAAGGTTTTTTAAACTTCAGCAGAATTCTGAGAACAATGGAAGAGTTCCAAAGCATTTTCAAACTTCAGCAGAATTCTGAGAACAATGGGATAGTTCTACAGCTAATTTTTAATCTTAAGCAAAATTCCGTGAGCAATGGAAGAGTTCCAAAGCATTTTTAAACTTCAGAAGAATTCCAAGAACAATTGAAGAGTTCCAAAGCATTTTTAAACTTCAGCAGAATTCCGAGAACAATAGAAGAGTTCCACAGCATTTTTAAACTTCAGCAGAATTCCGAGAACAATGGGAGAGTTCTACAGCCAATTTTTAAACTTCAGCAGAATTCCCAGAACAATGGAAGAGTTCCAAAGCATTTTTAAACTTCAGAAGAGTTCCGAGAACAATGGAAGAGTTCCATAGCAGTTTTAAACTTCAGCAGAATTCCGAGAACAATGGAAGAGTTCCAAAGCATTTTTAAACTTCAGTAGAATTCCGAGAACAATGGAAGAGTTCCAAAGCATTTTTAAACTTCAGCAGAATTCCGTGAAAAATGGAAGAGTTCCAAAGCATTTTTAAACCTCAGCAGAATTCCGAGAAGAATGGAAGAGTTCCAAAGCATTTTCAAACTTCAGCTTAATTACGAGAACAATGGGAGAGTTCTACATACTGATTTAAATAAAGAATAACATTCTGAGAAGAATGGGAAAGTTCCAAAGCATTTTTAAACTTCAGTAGAATTCCGAGAACAATGGGAGAATTCCAAAGCATTTTCAAACTTCAGCAGAATTCCGAGAACAATGGAAGAGTTCCAATGCATTTTTGAACTTCAGCAGAATTCCGAGAACAATGGAAGAGTTCCAAAGCATTTTTAAACTTCAGCAGAATTCCAAGAACAATGGGAGAGTTCTACAGACTGATGTAAAAAACCAATAAAATTCCGAGAACACTGGGAGAGTTCCAAAGCATTTTTAAACTTCAGCAGAATTCTGAGAACAATGAGAGAGTTCCAAAGTATTTTTAAACTTCAGTAGTATTCCGAGAACAATAGAAGAGTTCCAAAGCATTTTTAAACTTCAGCAGAATTCCGAGAACAATGGGAGAGTTCTACAGACTTATTTTAAAAAAAAATAACATTCCGAGAACAATGGGAGAGTTCCAAAGCATTTTTAAACTTCAGCAGAATTCTGAGAACAATGGAAGAGTTCCAAAGCATTTTCAAACTTCAGCAGAATTCTGAGAACAATGGAAGAGTTCCAAAGCATTTTTAAACTTCAGCAGAATTCCGAGAACAATGGGAGAGTTCTACAGACTTATTTAAAAAAAACAATAACATTCCGAGTACAATGGGAGAGTTCCAAATCATTTTTAAACTTCATCAAAATTCCGAGAACAATGGGAGAGATCTACATACTATTTTTAAACTTCAGCAGTATTCCGAGAACAATGGGAGAGTTCCAAAGCATTTTTAAACTTCAGCAGAATTCTGAGAACAATGGGAGAGTTCTACAGACTTATTTTAAAAAAAAATAACATTCCGAGAACAATGGGAGAGTTCCAAAGGTTTTTTTAAACTTCAGCAGAATTCTGAGAACAATGGAAGAGTTCCAAAGCATTTTCAAACTTCAGCAGAATTCTGAGAAAAATGGGATAGTTCTACAGCTAATTTTTAATCTTAAGCAAAATTCCGTGAGCAATGGAAGAGTTCCAAAGCATTTTTAAACTTCAGAAGAATTCCAAGAACAATTGAAGAGTTCCAAAGCATTTTTAAACTTCAGCAGAATTCCGAGAACAATAGAAGAGTTCCACAGCATTTTTAAACTTCAGCAGAATTCCAAGAACACTGGGAGAGTTCTACAGCCAATTTTTAAACTTCAGCAGAATTCCCAGAACAATGGAAGAGTTCCAAAGCATTTTTAAACTTCAGAAGAGTTCCGAGAACAATGGAAGAGTTCCATAGCAGTTTTAAACTTCAGCAGAATTCCGAGAACAATGGAAGAGTTCCAAAGCATTTTTAAACTTCAGTAGAATTCCGAGAACAATGGAAGAGTTCCAAAGCATTTTTAAACTTCAGCAGAATTCCGTGAAAAATGGAAGAGTTCCAAAGCATTTTTAAACCTCAGCAGAATTCCGAGAAGAATGGAAGAGTTCCAAAGCATTCTCAAACTTCAGCTTAATTACGAGAACAATGGGAGAGTTCTACATACTGATTTAAATAAAGAATAACATTCTGAGAAGAATGGGAAAGTTCCAAAGCATTTTTAAACTTCAGTAGAATTCCGAGAACAATGGGAGAATTCCAAAGCATTTTCAAACTTCAGCAGAATTCCGAGAAAAATGGAAGAGTTCCAATGCATTTTTGAACTTCAGCAGAATTCCGAGAACAATGGAAGAGTTCCAAAGCATTTTTAAACTTCAGCAGAATTCCAAGAACAATGGGAGAGTTCTACAGACTGATGTAAAAAACCAATAAAATTCCGAGAACACTGGGAGAGTTCCAAAGCATTTTTAAACTTCAGCAGAATTCTGAGAACAATGAGAGAGTTCCAAAGTATTTTTAAACTTCAGCAGTATTCCGAGAACAATAGAAGAGTTCCAAAGCATTTTTAAACTTCAGCAGAATTCCGAGAACAATGGGAGAGTTCTACAGATTTATTTTAAAAAAAAATAACATTCCGAGAACAATGGGAGAGTTCCAAAGCATTTTTAAACTTCAGCAGAATTCTGAGAACAATGGAAGAGTTCCAAAGCATTTTCAAACTTCAGCAGAATTCCGAGAACAATGGAAGAGTTCCAAAGCATTTTTAAACTTCAGCAGAATTCCGAGAACAATGGGAGAGTTCTACAGACTTATTTAAAAAAAACAATAACATTCCGAGTACAATGGAGAGTTCCAAATCATTTTTAAACTTCATCAAAATTCCGAGAACAATGGGAGAGATCTACATACTATTTTTAAACTTCAGCAGTATTCCGAGAAGAATGGGAGAGTTCCAAAGCATTTTTAAACTTCAGCAGAATTCTGAGAACAATGGGAGAGTTCTACAGACTTATTTTAAAAAAAAATAACATTCCGAGAACAATGGGAGAGTTCCAAAGGTTTTTTAAACTTCAGCAGAATTCTGAGAACAATGGAAGAGTTCCAAAGAATTTTCAAACTTCAGCAGAATTCTGAGAACAATGGGATAGTTCTACAGCTAATTTTTAATCTTAAGCAGAATTCCGTGAGCAATGGAAGAGTTCCAAAGCATTTTTAAACTTCAGAAGAATTCCAAGAACAATTGAAGAGTTCCAAAGCATTTTTAAACTTCAGCAGAATTCCGAGAACAATAGAAGAGTTCCACTGCATTTTTAAACTTCAGCAGAATTCCGAGAACAATGGGAGAGTTCTACAGCCAATTTTTAAACTTCAGCAGAATTCCCAGAACAATGGAAGAGTTCCAAAGCATTTTTAAACTTCAGAAGAGTTCCGAGAACAATGGAAGAGTTCCATAGCAGTTTTAAACTTCAGCAGAATTCCGAGAACAATGGAAGAGTTCCAAAGCATTTTTAAACTTCAGTAGAATTCCGAGAACAATTCAAGAGTTCCAAAGCATTTTTAAACTTCAGCAGAATTCCGTGAAAAATGGAAGAGTTCCAAAGCATTTTTAAACCTCAGCAGAATTCCGAGAAGAATGGAAGAGTTCCAAAGCATTTTCAAACTTCAGCTTAATTACGAGAACAATGGGAGAGTTCTACATACTGATTTAAATAAAGAATAACATTCTGAGAAGAATGGGAAAGTTCCAAAGCATTTTTAAACTTCAGTAGAATTCCGAGAACAATGGGAGAATTCCAAAGCATTTTCAAACTTCAGCAGAATTCCGAGAACAATGGAAGAGTTCCAATGCATTTTTGATCTTCAGCAGAATTCCAAGAACAATGGAAGAGTTCCAAAGCATTTTTAAACTTCAGCAGAATTCCAAGAACAATGGGAGAGTTCTACAGACTGATGTAAAAAACCAATAAAATTCCGAGAACACTGGGAGAGTTCCAAAGCATTTTTAAACTTCAGCAGAATTCTGAGAACAATGAGAGAGTTCCAAAGTATTTTTAAACTTCAGCAGTATTCCGAGAACAATAGAAGAGTTCCAAAGCATTTTTAAACTTCAGCAGAATTCCTAGAACAATGGGAGAGTTCTACAGACTTATTTTAAAAAAAAATAACATTCCGAGAACAATGGGAGAGTTCCAAAGCATTTTTAAACTTCAGCAGAATTCTGAGAACAATGGAAGAGTTCCAAAGCATTTTCAAACTTCAGCATAATTCCGAGAACAATGGAAGAGTTCCAAAGCATTTTTAAACTTCAGCAGAATTCCGAGAACAATGGGAGAGTTCTACAGACTTATTTAAAAAAAACAATAACATTCCGAGTACAATGGGAGAGTTCCAAATAATTTTTAAACTTCATCAAAATTCCGAGAACAATGGGAGAGATCTACATACTATTTTTAAACTTCAGCAGTATTCCGAGAACAATGGGAGAGTTCCAAAGCATTTTTAAACTTCAGCAGAATTCTGAGAACAATGGGAGAGTTCTACAGACTTATTTTAAAAAAAAATAATATTCCGAGAACAATGGGAGAGTTCCAAAGGTTTTTTAAACTTCAGCAGAATTCTGAGAACAATGGAAGAGTTCCAAAGCATTTTCAAACTTCAGCAGAATTCTGAGAACAATGGGATAGTTCTACAGCTAATTTTTAATCTTAAGCAAAATTCCGTGAGCAATGGAAGAGTTCCAAAGCATTTTTAAACTTCAGAAGAATTCCAAGAACAATTGAAGAGTTCCAAAGCATTTTTAAACTTCAGCAGAATTCCGAGAACAATAGAAGAGTTCCACAGCATTTTTAAACTTCAGCAGAATTCCGAGAACAATGGGAGAGTTCTACAGCCAATTTTTAAACTTCAGCAGAATTCCCAGAACAATGGAAGAGTTCCAAAGCATTTTTAAACTTCAGAAGAGTTCCGAGAACAATGGAAGAGTTCCATAGCAGTTTTAAACTTCAGCAGAATTCCGAGAACAATGGAAGAGTTCCAAAGCATTTTTAAACTTCAGTAGAATTCCGAGAACAATGGAAGAGTTCCAAAGCATTTTTAAACTTCAGCAGAATTCCGTGAAAAATGGAAGAGTTCCAAAGCATTTTTAAACCTCAGCAGAATTCCGAGAAGAATGGAAGAGTTCCAAAGCATTTTCAAACTTCAGCTTAATTACGAGAACAATGGGAGAGTTCTACATACTGATTTAAATAAAGAATAACATTCTGAGAAGAATGGGAAAGTTCCAAAGCATTTTTAAACTTCAGTAGAATTCCGAGAACAATGGGAGAATTCCAAAGCATTTTCAAACTTCAGCAGAATTCCGAGAACAATGGAAGAGTTCCAATGCATTTTTGAACTTCAGCAGAATTCCGAGAACAATGGAAGAGTTCCAAAGCATTTTTAAACTTCAGCAGAATTCCAAGAACAATGGGAGAGTTCTACAGACTGATGTAAAAAACCAATAAAATTCCGAGAACACTGGGAGAGTTCCAAAGCATTTTTAAACTTCAGCAGAATTCTGAGAACAATGAGAGAGTTCCAAAGTATTTTTAAACTTCAGTAGTATTCCGAGAACAATAGAAGAGTTCCAAAGCATTTTTAAACTTCAGCAGAATTCCGAGAACAATGGGAGAGTTCTACAGACTTATTTTAAAAAAAAATAACATTCCGAGAACAATGGGAGAGTTCCAAAGCATTTTTAAACTTCAGCAGAATTCTGAGAACAATGGAAGAGTTCCAAAGCATTTTCAAACTTCAGCAGAATTCTGAGAACAATGGAAGAGTTCCAAAGCATTTTTAAACTTCAGCAGAATTCCGAGAACAATGGGAGAGTTCTACAGACTTATTTAAAAAAAACAATAACATTCCGAGTACAATGGGAGAGTTCCAAATCATTTTTAAACTTCATCAAAATTCCGAGAACAATGGGAGAGATCTACATACTATTTTTAAACTTCAGCAGTATTCCGAGAACAATGGGAGAGTTCCAAAGCATTTTTAAACTTCAGCAGAATTCTGAGAACAATGGGAGAGTTCTACAGACTTATTTTAAAAAAAAATAACATTCCGAGAACAATGGGAGAGTTCCAAAGGTTTTTTTAAACTTCAGCAGAATTCTGAGAACAATGGAAGAGTTCCAAAGCATTTTCAAACTTCAGCAGAATTCTGAGAAAAATGGGATAGTTCTACAGCTAATTTTTAATCTTAAGCAAAATTCCGTGAGCAATGGAAGAGTTCCAAAGCATTTTTAAACTTCAGAAGAATTCCAAGAACAATTGAAGAGTTCCAAAGCATTTTTAAACTTCAGCAGAATTCCGAGAACAATAGAAGAGTTCCACAGCATTTTTAAACTTCAGCAGAATTCCAAGAACACTGGGAGAGTTCTACAGCCAATTTTTAAACTTCAGCAGAATTCCCAGAACAATGGAAGAGTTCCAAAGCATTTTTAAACTTCAGAAGAGTTCCGAGAACAATGGAAGAGTTCCATAGCAGTTTTAAACTTCAGCAGAATTCCGAGAACAATGGAAGAGTTCCAAAGCATTTTTAAACTTCAGTAGAATTCCGTGAACAATGGAAGAGTTCCAAAGCATTTTTAAACTTCAGCAGAATTCCGTGAAAAATGGAAGAGTTCCAAAGCATTTTTAAACCTCAGCAGAATTCCGAGAAGAATGGAAGAGTTCCAAAGCATTCTCAAACTTCAGCTTAATTACGAGAACAATGGGAGAGTTCTACATACTGATTTAAATAAAGAATAACATTCTGAGAAGAATGGGAAAGTTCCAAAGCATTTTTAAACTTCAGTAGAATTCCGAGAACAATGGGAGAATTCCAAAGCATTTTCAAACTTCAGCAGAATTCCGAGAAAAATGGAAGAGTTCCAATGCATTTTTGAACTTCAGCAGAATTCCGAGAACAATGGAAGAGTTCCAAAGCATTTTTAAACTTCAGCAGAATTCCAAGAACAATGGGAGAGTTCTACAGACTGATGTAAAAAACCAATAAAATTCCGAGAACACTGGGAGAGTTCCAAAGCATTTTTAAACTTCAGCAGAATTCTGAGAACAATGAGAGAGTTCCAAAGTATTTTTAAACTTCAGCAGTATTCCGAGAACAATAGAAGAGTTCCAAAGCATTTTTAAACTTCAGCAGAATTCCGAGAACAATGGGAGAGTTCTACAGATTTATTTTAAAAAAAAATAACATTCCGAGAACAATGGGAGAGTTCCAAAGCATTTTTAAACTTCAGCAGAATTCTGAGAACAATGGAAGAGTTCCAAAGCATTTTCAAACTTCAGCAGAATTCCGAGAACAATGGAAGAGTTCCAAAGCATTTTTAAACTTCAGCAGAATTCCGAGAACAATGGGAGAGTTCTACAGACTTATTTAAAAAAAACAATAACATTCCGAGTACAATGGAGAGTTCCAAATCATTTTTAAACTTCATCAAAATTCCGAGAACAATGGGAGAGATCTACATACTATTTTTAAACTTCAGCAGTATTCCGAGAAGAATGGGAGAGTTCCAAAGCATTTTTAAACTTCAGCAGAATTCTGAGAACAATGGGAGAGTTCTACAGACTTATTTTAAAAAAAAATAACATTCCGAGAACAATGGGAGAGTTCCAAAGGTTTTTTAAACTTCAGCAGAATTCTGAGAACAATGGAAGAGTTCCAAAGAATTTTCAAACTTCAGCAGAATTCTGAGAACAATGGGATAGTTCTACAGCTAATTTTTAATCTTAAGCAGAATTCCGTGAGCAATGGAAGAGTTCCAAAGCATTTTTAAACTTCAGAAGAATTCCAAGAACAATTGAAGAGTTCCAAAGCATTTTTAAACTTCAGCAGAATTCCGAGAACAATAGAAGAGTTCCACTGCATTTTTAAACTTCAGCAGAATTCCGAGAACAATGGGAGAGTTCTACAGCCAATTTTTAAACTTCAGCAGAATTCCCAGAACAATGGAAGAGTTCCAAAGCATTTTTAAACTTCAGAAGAGTTCCGAGAACAATGGAAGAGTTCCATAGCAGTTTTAAACTTCAGCAGAATTCCGAGAACAATGGAAGAGTTCCAAAGCATTTTTAAACTTCAGTAGAATTCCGAGAACAATTCAAGAGTTCCAAAGCATTTTTAAACTTCAGCAGAATTCCGTGAAAAATGGAAGAGTTCCAAAGCATTTTTAAACCTCAGCAGAATTCCGAGAAGAATGGAAGAGTTCCAAAGCATTTTCAAACTTCAGCTTAATTACGAGAACAATGGGAGAGTTCTACATACTGATTTAAATAAAGAATAACATTCTGAGAAGAATGGGAAAGTTCCAAAGCATTTTTAAACTTCAGCAGATTTCTGAGAACAATGGGAGCGTTCTACAGACTGATTTAAAAGAACAATAATATTCCGAGAACAATGGAAGAGTTCCAGAGCATTTTTAAACTTCAGCAGAATTCCAAGAACAATGGAAGAGTTCCAAAGCATTTTTAAACTTCAGCAGAATTCCTAGAACAATGGAAGAGTTCCAAAGCATTTTTAAACTTCATCAGAATTCCGAGAACAATTTGAGAGTTCTACAGACTATTTTCAAACGTCAGCAGAATTCCGAGAACAATGGAAGAGTTCTACAGACTATTTTCAAGCTTCAGCAGAATTCTGAGAACAATGGAATAGTTCCAAAGCATTTTTAAACTTCAGCAGAATTCCGAGAACAATGGGAGAGTTCTACAGAGTGCTTTCAAACTTCAGAAGAATTCCGAGAACAATGGAAGAGTTCCAAAGCATTTCTAAACTTCAGCAGAATTCCAAGAACAATGAGAGAGTTCTACCGACTTATTTAAAAAAAACAATAACATTTGGAGAACAATGGGAGAGTTCCAAAGCCTTTTTTAAACTTCATCAGAATTCTGAGAACAAAGGAAGAGTTCCAAAGCATTTTTAAACTTCAGCAGAATTCCGAGAACAATGGGAGAGTTCTACAGATAATTTTTAAACTTCAGCAGAATTCCCAGAACAATGGAAGAGTTCCAAAGCATTTTTAAACTTCAGCAGAGTTCCGCGAACAATGAAAGAGTTACAAACCATTTTCAAACTTTCGCAGAATTCCAAGAAAAATGGAAGAGTTCCAAAGCATTTTTAAACTTCAGCAGAATTCCTAGAACAATGGAAGAGTTCCAAAGCATTTTTATACTTCAGCAGAATTCCAAGAACAATGGAAGAGTTCCAAAGCATTTTTAAACTTCAGCAGAATTCCGAGAACAATGGGAGAGTTTTACGAACTTATAAAAAAAAAAAATAACATTCCGAGAACAATGGGTGAGTTCTGGATACTATTTTTAGAATTCAGCAGAATTCCGAGAACAATGGTAGAGTTCTACAGACTTATTTAAAAAAAAACTAATAACATTCCGAGAACAATGGAAGAGTTCCAAAGCATTTTTAAACTTCAGCAGAGTTCCTAGAACAATGAAAGAGCTTCAAAGCATTTTTAAACTTCAGCAGAATTCCAAGAACAATGGAAGAGTTCCAAAGCATTTTTAAACGTCAGCAGAATTGCGAGAACAATGGGAGAGTGCTACAGACTTATTTAAAAAAAAACAATGCCATACCGAGAACAATGGGAGAGTTCCAAAGCCTTTTTAAACTTCAGTAGAATTCCGAGAACAAAGGGTGAGTTCTACAGACTGATTTAAAAAAACAATAAAATTCCGAGAACAATGGGAGAGTTCCAAAGTATTTTTAAACTTCAGCCGTATTCCGAGAACAATGGAAGAGTTCCAAAGCATTTTTAAACTTCAGCAGAATTCCGAGAACAATGGAAGAGTTCCAAAGCATTTTTAAACTTCAGCAGAATTCCGAGAACAATGGAAGAGTTCCAAAGCATATTTAAACTTCAGCAGAATTCCGAAAACAATGGGAGAGTTCTACAGACTTATTTTAAAAAAACAATGACATACCGAGGACAATGGGAGAGTTCTAAAGCATTTTTATATTTCAGTAGAATTACGAGAACAAGTGGAGAGTTCTACAGACTGATTAAAAAAACAATAACATTCGGAGAACAATGGGAGAGTTGCAAAGTATTTTTAAACTTCAGCAGTATTCTGAGAACAATGGAAGACTTCTACAGACTTATTTAAAAAAAACAATGACATTCAGAGAACAATGGGAGAGTTCCAAAGCATTTTTAAACTTCAGTAAGATACCGAGAACAATGGGAGAGTTCTACAGACTGATATTAAAAAACAATAACATTCCGACAACAATGGGAGAGTTCCAAAGCATTTTTAAACTTCAGCAGAATTTCTAGAACTATGGAAGAGTTCAAAAGCAATTTTAAATTTCAGCAGAAGTCCAAGAAAAATGGAAGAGTTCTAAAGCATTTTTAAACTTCAGCAGAATTCCTAGAACAATGGAAGAGTTCCAAACCATTTTTATGCTTCAGCAGAATTCCAAGAACAATAGAAGAGTTCCAAAGCATTTTTAAACTTCAGCAGAATTCCGAGAACAATGGAAGAGTTCCAAAGCATTTTTAAACTTCAGCAGAATTCCAAGAACAATGGAAGAGTTCCAAAGCATTTTTAAACTTCAGCCGAATTCCGAGAACAATGGAAGAGTTCTACAGACTTATTTAAAAAAAAAATAACATTCCGAGAACAATGGGAGAGTTCCAAAGCATTGTTAAACTTCAGAAGAATTCTGAGAACAATGGAAGAGTTCCAACGCATTTTTAAACTTCAGCAGAATTGCGAGAACAATGGGAGAGTTCTACAGACTATTTTCAAACTTCAGCAGAATTCCGAGAACAACTGAAGAGTTCCAAAGCATTTTTCAACTTCAGCAGAATTCCGAGAACAATGGGAGAATTCCAAAGCATTTTTAAACTTCAGCAGAATTCTGAGAACAATGGAAGAGTTCCAATGCATTTTTAAACTTCAGCAGAATTCCGAGAACAATGGAAGAGTTCCAAAGCATTTTTAACTTCAGCAGAATTCCGAGAACAATGGGAGAGTTCTACAGACTTATTTAAAAAAAACAATAACATTCCGAGAACAATGGGAGAGTTCGGAAGCATTTTTAAACTTCAGCAGAATTCTGAGAACAATGGAAGAGTTCCAAAGCATTTTTAAACTTCAGCAGAATTGCGAGAACAATGGAAGAGTTTCAAAGCATTTTTCAACTTTAGCAAAATTTCGAGAACAATGGGAGAGTCCTACATACTACTTTTAAACTTCAGCAGAATTCCGAGAACAATGGGAGCATTTTACGAACTTATTTAAAAAAAAAATAACATTCCGAGAACAATGGGTGAGTTCTACATACTGTTTTTAGACTTCAGCAGAATTCCGAGAACAATGGTAGAGGTCTACAGACTTATTTAAAAAAAACCTAATAACTAGTGTTGAGCGAACATGCTCGACACTGCTCGGTACTCGCCCGAGCATCACGCTACTCGGGATGTTCGGCGAGCACCGAGCATTTCCGGGTTACTCGGGCATGAGCTCGGGTCTCCGCCCTGCATGTTTGGCGCTCTTTACAGAGGCAATGAACATGCAGGGATTGCCAGCCAGTCACTGTAATGCTGCAGCCATGTTGGTTGTGGGCGTTACAGTGATTGGCTGGCCGCACAGCGTCACCTCGAGTATTTAAAACGGGGCGCCGTCATCTTGGACACAGTCGCTCCGGATTAGGCAGTGTAGGGACAGCGCTGCTGATTTAGGGAGAGATATAAACTGCGAAATAGTTAGTGTAGGGTCTGTAAAGGCTGCCAGAACAAACAAACAGTCCTTTTCAGGACTAATATCCATCCCAGATACCAGGCAGGCAGGCTGTATAGGAGACACAGTGGTTATACCAGCAAACGCTGCATTACAGTCCTGTGTGCTCCTGTTGCTGAAATTGCTGGACTTAGCACCAGGTGTCGGGGGCCAGGAAAAATCCTTTTTTTTTCATCTAAATCCTCCTTTTTTTTCCTCCTTCACACTGCACAAATACCTGTCTTATTAACCTTTTGGTGTGTCCCCCCCCCCCCCAAAAAAAAGCGTGTCTCTGATTTTTCAGACACAAATATAACTGTTGAAAATAGTCTGGTGTAGGCTAGAGAAACAGAAGTGTTGTTTTGCACTTCCACGGTTCAAACCTCTGTATTATCCATTTTGGGCCATTTGTATCTAAAAAAAAAAACAGTTTGAGTGTGTCGCTCACTGTTCAGTCGCAAATATCTCTATTTAAAAAAGTGTGGTATACCCCAGTAAACAATAACTGTGGTTTTGCCATCCCACGGTAAAAAATCTCTATTATTCAGGTTTTGGTAGTTTTTCCGTAAAGAAAAACAGTAGTGTCTCCTGACTGTTGTGACACAAAAATATATCTGTTGAAAATAGTCTTGTGTAGGCCCGACATCCCAGTGTGGTTTCGCAGTTCCACGGGTCAAATCGTTGTACTATCCAGTTTTGGGCCTTTGGTATCTAAAAAAAAAGCAGTTTGAGTGTGTCGCTCACTGTTCAGCCGCAAATATCTCTATTTAAAAAAGTGTGGTATACCCCAGTAATCAATAACTGTGGTTTTCCTCTTCCACGGTTCTAATCTACTCTTTGTTACCCTTTTTCCATTGATAGTGCAAGTGTAAGCTATTTTACTTCATTTACAATGGGCAAGGCGCGTGGCAAGGGACGTGGAAGTGGACGTTCTGGTGATGGTTCGTGCAGAGGACGGGGCCGTGGCCAAGGTGAAAATGTGCCACAACCAACAGCCACATCTTCTCGCTCCCACTTCTTGACCGAATTACTAGGGAAGCAGAGAACAACACCAGTATTGAGAACTGATCAGTGTGAACAGGTTATTAATTGGATAGCAGATAATACTTCCAGTTACCTGGGCACCACCACCTCCGGTCTGTCTTCCACACGGTCAACTCTTAGTAGCCGTGAGTCTCGACTGCATACTCCTCCTCACTCTGATGCTCCTTCCTCCCACCATGCCGAGTGTCGTCAGACAGCAAGTGATCCCACACTTGGACACTCTGAAGAGCTGTTCACTGGTCCATTTCCATATTTGGGCCCCTCGCCTGATACGCTTGAAGTGGTGGAAGAGGAGATCCCATGTTGCGATGCCCAAATATTTGAACAGCCACGGCCACAGGAAGTCGACGTTGGCAATCTGTCACAATAGGTGGACGATGACGAGACACAATTGCCAGGAAGTGAGGAGGAGGATCGTGGTGCGCAAGTGGAAGAGGAGGAGGTGGTGGATGATCTAGTAACTGACCCAACGTGGAAGGAGGACATGCAGAGTGAGGCCAGCAGCACACAGGGGGAGGGAGGCAGAGTACCCCAACAGGCAGGAAGAAGCAGTGTGGTGGCCGCAGACAGAAGGCAGGCAACCGTTCCCCGTAACACCAACACGAGGGACGTTGCCAGTACAAGCGGTAGGTCTTCCAGAGTCTGGAATTTTTTTAAAGACTCTGCTGATAGCCCCAAAAAGGCCATATGTTCCACCTGCCATGCCAGCATCAGCAGGGGTGACAAAACTACCAGCCTGACCACCACCAGCATGATCAGGCACATGGCAGCAAAGCACCCGACTTTGTGGGGTGAAACCCAGGGTCCACGACCAGTGTCAGCGGGTGTCACCACTGCTTCTTCCACTGTTGTGCGTGCAATAGAACCCCCTGTTGTGTGTGCAAGGCAATCCCCTGTCTATACTGCATGTAAAGATGCCCCCTCCTCTCAGTCTTCACTTGTTATGGCAGTTTCTCAAGAAACAGCATCAACGACCAGTCCACGTCCCACCGCAGCGTTCAATTGTCCATATCCCAGACCTTTGAACGAAAGAGGAAATTCGCAGCTAACGCCCCACAGTCCTAAATTTGCACATTTCACGACTGCTTGCATTGGAAATGCTGCCTTTTAGGCTGGTGGAGACGGAATCCTTCCGCAATCTTATGGCGGTGGCCGTCCCTCGGTACTCGGTCCCCAGCCGACACTATTTTGCCCGGTGTGCCATCCCCGCACTACACAAGCACGTGTCCCAAAGCATCTGCCGTGCCCTCAACAACGCAGTTACTGGGAGAGTCCACCTGACAACGGACACGTGGACAAGTGCTTGTGGCCAGGGACGGTACATCTCTCTGACGGCACACTGGGTAAACATAGTGGAAGCCGGGACCCAGTCGGACCTTGGGACGGAACACATCCTCCCCACACCGAGGATTGCGGGCCCTATGTCAGTCAGAGTTGCCCCCACAGTGTACAGCTCCTGCGCATCCTCCTCCTCCTCCTCCTCATGTTCAGCCTCCATCTCAGATATCACCACATCAGTTACAAGCTGGAAGCATTGCAGTACTGCCTCCGCCAAGCGGCAACAGGCTGTGCTGAAACTCATAAGCTTAGGTGATAAACCTCACACTGCTTGTGAGTTGTGGACAGCTGTGAAAGAGCAGACAGATCTGTGGCTGAGACCGCTGAACCTACATCCCGGCATGGTCGTGTGTGACATTGGCCGTAACCTGGTGGCGGCTCTGAGGCGAGGTGAGATCACACACGTACCATGCCTGGCTCATGTGCTTAACCTTGTGGTTCAGCGATTTCTTAAATCATACCCCGAGTTGCCAGATCTGCTCGTGAAAGTACGCCGCCTGTCAGCTCATTTTCGCAAGTCGGCTACAGCTTCCGCTGCCCCTGCTGTGTTGCACCGACTGGTGTGTGATGTCCCCACATGTTGGAACTCTACCCTCCACATGTTGCAAAGGATTTGTGAGCATAAGAGAGCAGTTGTGGAGTACCAGCTGCAACAAGGCCGTCGATATTCAGGTCAGACTCCACACATAAGACCTCAGGAGTGGACCTGGATGTCTGACATATGTACCCTCCTGGCAAACTTTGAGGAGGCCACCAAGATGGTGAGTGGTCATGACTAGAGATGAGCGTTGTTCTACTCGAACTGTTCGCCAATCTCAAATTCGAGCTGTTTTGGGTGGTGTTCGAGCCGATCGGCGAACACGAACAATTTGAGAAAAATTCGGCTGTTCGAGGTTATGTTCGATAACTGTTCGTGCACCAAAATCATAACTGGATTTTTTCTCAGTAATGATGAAAATTAATGTTAATACGCAGTTTGAGTGTACAGCGGGGCGGGGGGAGGGGCAGGGGATGGATCTCTGCAGGAACAATGAAGATCTCCATTTTTTTTTCTCTTTCCCGCATTTGCAGTGGGGAGGTGCAATCTGTCAGCCTATCAGCAGCGCACACACGGAGCGAAGTGCTTTTGTTCACACAAGCAAGGGCATGTGTCATTGGCAGTGTATGTCACATGTCCTTGCCCTATAAGACCAAGCCATTTTCCCCGTCGCCACCATTTTCTCACTGCTGCAGCTGCGTGTTAGACGGCACCGCTGTTGCTGTGTGCGCTATACCTTGTTAATTTCAAGCCAATTTTCGCACAAATATACAGATAGCTTGGGAGTAGGGAATAGTTGTGATTGCAGTCCTTTTAAGGACTAGGTTACAGCATTTCCTACGACTTTTATCAGGCAGGTCTGTGCTCTTAAATAGATAGATTGTGGGAGTAAAGACTAATTGTAATTGGAGTCCTTTTCAGGACTAGGTTACATCAGTTCCTATCAGTTTTTGCCAGGCAGGTCTGTGCCAGTGCTGTGCAAGTTTTTTTCACAGCATTTGGCTGAATCTAGCAAAGCTAATCCTTTTTGGCCTATTGCAGAGTGTGTTAGTCAGTGGAGTAGCCTATCTGTGTTGCAAGATATACCACCTGTGTATAGAATACCAATTTTTTTACTGCACCTAGTGAAGTAAAATCTTTTGGGCATAGCATCATTCTATTAGTCCATCTATACTGACCTCCATCAGGTTGCAAACTGAATATAATTTTTTTCTGCATCTAGCTCTGAAAAAATATTTGGGCTTCTAGCAGTGTGTGGGACTTGGTCTATTAGTCCATCTATACTGACCTCCATCAGGTTGCAAATTAAAAATAATTTTTTTCTTCATTTAGCTCTGAAAAAATATTTGGGCTTCTAGCAGTGTGTGGGACTTGTTCTATTAGTCCTTCTATACTGACCTCCAGCAGGTTGCAAATTGAATATAATTTTTTTCTGCATCTAGCTCTGAAAAAATATTTGGGCTTCTAGCGGTGTGTGGGACTTGGTCTATTAGTCCATCTATACTGACCTCCATCAGGTTGCAAATTAAAAATAATTTTTTTCTGCATCTAGCTCTGAAAAAATATTTGGGCTTCTAGCAGTGTGTGGGACTTGGTCTATTAGTCCATCTATACTGACCTCCATCAGGTTGCAAATTAAAAATAATTTTTTTCTTCATTTATCTCTGAAAAAATATTTGGGCTTCTAGCAGCGTGTGGGACTTGTTCTATTAGTCCATCTATACTGACCTCCATCAGGTTGCAAATTAAAAATAATTTTTTTCTGCATCTAGCTCTGAAAAAATATTTGGGCTTCTAGCAGTGTGTGGGACTTGGTCTATTAGTCCATCTATACTGACCTCCATCAGGTTGCAAATTAAAAATAATTTTTTTCTTCATTTATCTCTGAAAAAATATTTGGGCTTCTAGCAGCGTGTGGGACTTGTTCTATTAGTCCATCTATACTGACCTCCATCAGGTTGCAAATTAAAAATATTTTTTTTCTGCATCTAGCTCTGAAAAAATATTTGGGCTTCTAGCAGTGTGTGGGACTTGGTCTATTAGTCCATCTATACTGACCTCCATCAGGTTGCAAATTGAATAAAAAAAATTTCTGCATCTAGCTCTGAAAAAATATTTGGGCTTCTAGCGGTGTGTGGGACTTGGTCTATTAGTCCATCTATACTGACCTCCATCAGGTTGCAAATTAAAAATAATTTTTTTCTGCATCTAGCTCTGAAAAAATATTTGGGCTTCTAGCAGTGTGTGGGACTTGGTCTATTAGTCCATCTATACTGACCTCCATCAGGTTGCAAATTAAAAATAATTTTTTTATTCATTTATCTCTGAAAAAATATTTTGCTTCTAGCAGCGTGTGGGACTTGTTCTATTAGTCCATCTATACTGACCTCCATCAGGTTGCAAATTAAAAATAATTTTTTTCTGCATCTAGCTCTGAAAAAATATTTGGGCTTCTAGCAGTGTGTGGGACTTGGTCTATTAGTCCATCTATACTGACCTCCATCAGGTTGCAAATTAAAAATAATTTTTTTCTTCATTTATCTCTGAAAAAATATTTGGGCTTCTAGCAGCGTTTGGGACTTGTTCTATTAGTCTATCTATACTGACCTCCATCAGGTTGCAAATTAAAAATATTTTTTTTCTGCATCTAGCTCTGAAAAAATATTTGGGCTTCTAGCAGTGTGTGGGACTTGGTCTATTAGTCCATCTATACTGACCTCCATCAGGTTGCAAATTGAATAAAAAAATTTTCTGCATCTAGCTCTGAAAAAATATTTGGGCTTCTAGCGGTGTGTGGGACTTGGTCTATTAGTCCATCTATACTGACCTCCATCAGGTTGCAAATTAAAAATAATTTTTTTCTGCATCTAGCTCTGAAAAAATATTTGGGCTTCTAGCAGTGTGTGGGACTTGGTCTATTAGTCCATCTATACTGACCTCCATCAGGTTGGAAATTAAAAATAATTTTTTTCTTCATTTATCTCTGAAAAAATATTTGGGCTTCTAGCAGCGTGTGGGTCTTGTTCTATTAGTCCATCTATACTGACCTCCATCAGGTTGCAAATTAAAAATAATTTTTTTCTGCATCTAGCTCTGAAAAAATATTTGGGCTTCTAGCAGTGTGTGGGACTTGGTCTATTAGTCCATCTATACTGACCTCCATCAGGTTGCAAATTAAAAATAATTTTTTTCTTCATTTATCTCTGAAAAAATATTTGGGCTTCTAGCAGCGTGTGGGACTTGTTCTATTAGTCCATCTATACTGACCTCCATCAGGTTGCAAATTAAAAATAATTTTTTTCTGCATCTAGCTCTGAAAAAATATTTGGGCTTCTAGCAGTGTGTGGGACTTGGTCTATTAGTCCATCTATACTGACCTCCATCAGGTTGCAAATTGAATAAAAAAATTTTCTGCATCTAGCTCTGAAAAAATATTTGGGCTTCTAGCGATGTGTGGGACTTGGTCTATTAGTCCATCTATACTGACCTCCATCAGGTTGCAAATTAAAAATAATTTTTTTCTGCATCTAGCTCTGAAAAAATATTTGGGCTTCTAGCAGTGTGTGGGACTTGGTCTATTAGTCCATCTATACTGACCTCCATCAGGTTGCAAATTGAATAAAAAAATTTTCTGCATCTAGCTCTGAAAAAATATTTGGGCTTCTAGCGGTGTGTGGGACTTGGTCTATTAGTCCATCTATACTGACCTCCATCAGGTTGCAAATTAAAAATAATTTTTTTCTGCATCTAGCTCTGAAAAAATATTTGGGCTTCTAGCAGTGTGTGGGACTTGGTCTATTAGTCCATCTATACTGACCTCCATCAGGTTGCAAATTGAATAAAAAAATTTTCTGCATCTAGCTCTGAAAAAATATTTGGGCTTCTAGCGGTGTGTGGGACTTGGTCTATTAGTCCATCTATACTGACCTCCATCAGGTTGCAAATTAAAAATAATTTTTTTCTGCATCTAACCCAGCCAATAGTTTTGGCCTAATACCACAGTTTGGCCACTCAGCTCTGCTCGGTTACCATCCATTGTTTTTTTGTGCAAACAACTCCAGAGTTGTGAATTAGTTAACCACCAAAATGAGTGGAAAAAGGCCTGCTGCTGGTGGAAAGGGGAATAGGCGTGTTGGGAAGGGGAAAAAAGGTTGTGTCCGTGGGGTAGGTGCAGAAGAAAGACCATCTTCCAGCCAAACTAAAATGTCTACTTCTTTTAGCGGACAATGTGATAAGATCCCTTTCTTACGGCCACGCCAATCGCTACAAATTCCAGATGAGGCACAAAAACAGCAGGTGCTTCAACGGATATCAAGTGCTCCTTTAAGTGGGCTCTCCTCCACATCAACTTCAACATCACAAATACTCCAGTCCTCAAAGGTGTCACCCAAATCGCACTTGCTTCCTCACAGCTCCCAAATCTCCAGCTGCCCGTCTGAGTATGAGGTAGAACAGATGGTTGAGTCTGCAGAGCTGTTTACTCATACTATAGCCTGGGAATCAGAGGTCGACTCCAGCGCTTCTGTGAATCCAGACGAGGAAATGATCTGCACTGATGCCCAGAATCTTTATGAGTCGGATCCAGGACCAGACGCAGAAGGTTCTGACCATAATGTAGACCCTCATTCCCAAACTGTAACTCCTGTTGGTGGAGACAATGAGGAAGACGATGATAAGACTCAAATACCTGATTGGAGCGACAACTTTAGTTTTTTGTCAGGGCAGGAACAGGTTGGCTCTGAGGACGACGGGTGTGATAACGCACAGGGTGATGATGATGAGGTCGGAGATCCCACTTACTGTCAACCCACAGTCAGCCAAGAGATGAGGTCAGCAGAGGAGGTGGAGGAAGATGCTAGTGACGACGAGGTCAGGTTGCGCCTTCCTGGACAGAGACGTAGTACTGGAAGCACGTCAACAACTGCATCCTCAAACACAACTCTGCCTCTCACCACAAGTCGTGGTGGCTCTTCAGGTCGCATGGGTGCTAAGCCTTGCATAGCCTGGGCATTTTTTCAGATCGATAAAGATGACCCAACTCGTGTTATCTGTAACATTTGTCAGCAAAAGCTAAGTAGAGGCCAAAAAATACATAGTTTGAGTACTTCATGCATGAACCGGCACATGGACATGAAGCATAAGTTGCAGTGGGAAGCTCAGTGTGCTACAATGCGGTCTAGCCGGCCGGGCCAACCACCGTCTGCCATATCTTGTGCATCCGCGGCCTCTTCATCCTCTGTGACTGGGGGGACAGCAGTCACACCTGTTTTGGGGCGCAGACCTGCCACCTCTTTACCCGCAACAGCCAGCGTGATTGGCAGGTCATCATTTTCTTTGGAGGTGGTAACACCAGCTGGTCTTGAGCGCTGTCCGACATCGATAGCACCACCTTTGGATCAAGGCAACCTAACATGTCCGCCTGCATCTTCCTCACAGACCGGCAGTTTGCCGGGGACACCCTTATCAACCCCGTCTAAGCACAATAGCCAGCCCTCGGTCCCTCAGATGTGGACAAGTAAAAGACCATTTCCTCCTAGCCATGAGAAAGCTAAGAGGTTGAATTTCACCATCTGCAAGCTCTTGGCTACAGAAATGCTGCCTTTCCGCCTGGTGGACACAGAGGATTTTCGAGACCTTATGTCCGTCGCAGTGCCCCAGTACCAGATGCCCAGTCGGCACTACTTCTCAAAGAAAGGTGTGCCTGCGCTCCACCAGCATGTCGCACACAACATCACCGCTTCTTTGAGAAACTCTGTGTGTGACAGGGTGCATTTCACCACAGACACTTGGACGAGTAGGCATGGACAGGGGCGTTACATGTCGCTGACTGGGCACTGGGTAACTATGGTGACAGCAGGACAAGGGGCTGCTGTCCAAGTCTTGCCGTCCCCACGAGTTGTGCGTCAATCCTCTTTATGTCATTTTTCCTCCACTGCTTCTGCCTCCTCAACCTCCTCTCGGTATTCCACCTGCACCCAAAGCCTGTCTGGTCATGCCACAAGCTTTCTAACTGCGCAGAAGGGATCCTGCACACCTCCTTACTATGCTGGCAGTAGGGCTCAACGTCATCAGGCGGTTTTTACATTGAAATGTCTGGGAAATGTGAGTCACACAGCTGAGGAGTTGTGGTCAGCTCTGGAGAACCAATTTCATGAATGGTTGTCTCCACTGGACCTGAAACCAGGGAAGGCCGTGTGCGACAATGCTGCAAACCTGGGTGCGGCCCTTCGCCGGGGCAATGTCACACACGTGCCTTGTATGGATCACGTGTTGAACCTGGTTGTCCAGCAATTTTTAGCCCACTATCCCAGACTAGATGGCCTTCTGCAGAGGGCACGGTCGCTGTGTGCTCACTTCCGCCGTTCGCATCCCGCAGCTCAGCGACTTACATCTCTACAGAAGTCGTTGGGCCTGCCACTTCACCGGCTAAAATGCGATGTGCCTACCCGGTGGAATTCAACTCTGCACATGTTGCAGCGACTGTGGCAGCACCGACAAGCCCTGGTGCAATACGTTCTGACGTATAGCCTGGGCCAACGAGATTCAGAGGTGGGGCAAATCACGCTGGAGGAGTGGTCTCAGATCAGGGACCTATGCACCCTTCTGCACAGTTTTGAAATGGCGACGAAGATGTTTAGTGCTGACGATGCCATTATCAGCATGACTATTCCGGTGATTTACATGCTGGAGCACATGTTAAACAGAATTCGGAGTCAGGTGGTGGCACAAGAGGAGGTGGAGGAAGTAGAGGAGGAGGAGTTGTATGCGGAAGGGCTAACATCTGCAAGGTCCAGACGGTCGGCAGCACCAAGGCGGCAGGCATGTGAGGGTGGGGGAGATGATTTTACCAGGGCGCATGGTAGCAGCCAAACTAGTGAGGAAGGTGCAGGAGCCCAGGAAGAAGTGGAGGACGAACTGATGGAAGACTCATCAGATGAGGGAGACCTTGATCACATTTCTGTTGTGCGAGGTTGGGGGGAGAGGACAGAGGAAGGAAGCATGATTGCTACCTCGCCACCAACACAACAGGGACTTGGTGCTCCTGGATGCGCAACACACATGAGTGCCTTCTTGCTGCACTACCTGCAACATGACCCTCGAATTGTGAGAATTAGAAATAATCCTGACTACTGGGTTGCCACACTGTTAGATCCCCGGTACAAAAGTAAATTTGCAGAAATTATTCCTGCCATAGAAAGGGATGCACGCATGCAGGAGTATCAGCAGAGACTGTTGCAGAATCTTACATGTGCTTTTCCACAAAATACCAGTGGTGCACGTAGTGAATCTCACAGTTCCAACTTGCCAACCGTGGGACCGTCAAGTGTTCAGCACTCAAACCGTAACAGAACCACAGTATCTGCTGGTAACATCAATTTTGCGGAATCATTTCACCACTTTTTTAGCCCATCCTTTGCAAGGCCACAGGAGACAAGAAGTCTGACACATAGTCAACGCCTAGAGACGATGGTACAGGAGTATCTCCAAGTAAACATTGAAGCCACGACTGTGTCACTGGACCCTTGCTCTTTTTGGGCTTCCAATCTGGATAAATGGCCGGAGCTAGCCACTTACGCCTTGGAGATCTTGTCATGCCCCGCAGCCAGCGTTCTGTCTGAACGTGTGTTCAGCGCTGCTGGTGGTGTGCTGACAGATAAGCGCACGCGGCTCTCCACTGATAATGTAGACAGACTCACGTTCATAAAGATGAACAAATCATGGATCCGAAACGACTTTTCTACCCCTGTGTCATCCTGGGGAGAGTAAAAGCTTGATGATTGGTTAAAATCACCCTACCAACCGTTTTAAGCTTTCAAATTACTAATCATGTTTATCTGTATCTTGACTGGAAAATAATTTGGGCTTTGTAGCAGTGTGCAGCACTGATCCTATTAGGCCATCTATAATAAGCTTCACCAGATTTAAAATTAAAAATAATTTTTAGCTGCATCTAGCCCGGAAAATAATTTTGGGGCTCCGAGATGCGCAAGACACATAAGTGCCTTCTTGCTGCACTACCTGCAGCATGACCCTCATATTGTCAGAATTCGAAGTAATCATGACTACTGGGTTGCCACACTCTTAGATCCCCCAAACTTTTCGATCAACCTTTTCATTTTAATAAAGACCAAAAAAATGGTCATTTTTGAAATTATAAGCATTAGCAGGTTGTTAGAAACTGAAATCAAACAGTTTTCAACTCAAAACTTTATTCTAGGTGATGTTACATTTTCACATAGGACCCCTTGTTCGAAAGGAGCTTCTGAACTCTCTCGTCCATTGAATTTGTCAGGTTTTGGATGGTTTCTGCTTCAATTGTTTTGCATGAGGACAGAATACCCTCCCAGAGCTGTTGCTTAGATGTGAACTGCCTCCCGCCATCATAGACACTCCTTTTAATGATGCTCCAAAGGTTCTGAATGGGGTAGAGGTCAGGGGAGCATGGGGGTCACACCATAAGTTTGTCCCCTTTTATGCCCATATCAGCCAGAGATGCAGATGTTTTATGTGCAGCATGAGATGGTGCATTATCATGCAGAAAAATGATCTTGCTGTGAAATACACGGTTCTTCTTCTTGAACCATGGCAGGAAGTGCTGTTTGAGAAAATCCACATACATTATGGAGTTCATCTTTAGCGCCTTCAGGGATCCTAAAGGGGCCGACAATCTCTCTCCCCATGATTCCAGCCCAAAACATTACTCCACCTCCTCCTTGTTGGCGCTGTAGCCGTGTTTGCGTGGGGTGTCCATCAACCAGCCATCCTCCACTCCATTCATCTGGACCATCGAGCGCTGCACGGCACTCATCCGTGAACAAAACAGTTTTGAAATCAGTCTTCATGTAATGTTTGGCCCACTGGAGCCGTTTCTGCTTGTGTGAAGTGGATAGAGGAGGTCGACAGGATGGCATATGCACAGCTGCAAACCTCTGAAGGACCCTGCATCTTGTTGTTCGGGGGACGTTGGAGGCACAAGCAGCTTCAAAAACTTGTCTGCTGCTATGACAAGGCTTTTTTGCCGCTGCTGTTTCAACCTGACGTAATTGCCTGTAGGAAAGAGTCCTCAATTTGCCCTTATCAGCACGCACACGTGTGTACTGTGAATCAGCTACATACTTCTTGATTGCCAAGACACTTCATCCTGATCATCGCACAATGTTGATTGTAGTCATGCCTTGACCTAAACACTCCACAATTTGTTGCTTCTCAGCAGCCGACACATCCTTTTTCTTTCCCATTTTGGCAGAAAATGTAGGCTGCTTAATAATGTGAGAGAGCCTTCTTATGTAGTCTTGCCTTTCATTGGACACACCTGCCAAACTAATTAGCACAGGTGTCTGCAATTGCTTACAGTGATATAAAGAGCCCTGACACACATCACCATCAATGAGTTTAACTGACAAACAAACAAATTCTTCCCTTATCACTCCTAAACACTTTTTGCATAATAATTTGGAACGCGGTGTACATGTGCTTTTCCACAAAACACCAGTGGTTCACGTAGTGAATCTTACAGTTCTAACTTGCCAACCGTGGTCTGTATGGAATTGTTCAATAAAGGGCCCAAAATTAAGATAACATAGATGGGAGAGGTCTCTATGAATAGGAATTCCTAAGTATTTGATACCCTGTGAGGGCCAGGCAAAGGGAAAGTTGGACTGGATGGAATCCTATATGGATTTAGGGAGGGAGACATCGAGGGCCTCAGACTTCGCTGCATTGATTTTAAAATTTTACCATGTAACAAAGTGATCTATTTCAGCCATAACAGCAGGGATGGATATATGTGATTGAGTGATATATACTAGGACATCATCAGCAAATAGAGAGCACTTGTACTCGGTGCCTCCCACCTCAATCCACCTAATATTGGGGTTATGGCGAATTGATGAGAGCAGGTGCTCCGTCACTAGGATGTATAAGAGAGGGGACAGAGGACATCCCTGCCTTGTCCCATTGGTGATTGTGAAAGGTGATGAAAATGTTCTGACGCACCCCCTGGGCCTTGGGACACCCGGAGCCGGACCCTTTTTGGTGGATGCTGGTGGTTGTAGTCTTCGTGGCGGCGATCCGGTTCCGTGGCTCAGGGCGGTCAAACCAGTGGCGGAACTATTTATGTGGTTTTGATGTTTAAATGTCTGACTACGCCACCCGTGGATTGCGGTCAGAGTGAACCGCCGCTACAGGGCAGACCGCTAAGGCTGGTGTTGTGGGTGCAGCAGAGCGTAGCATAACTCCCCACGGGAGGAGTATAGCCTCAGGGCAGTGTATGCGGAGGATGGGGGTGATGGTGCAGGGCAGCAGCAGTAACGACACGGAGTCAGTGATGCAGTTCAGGGCCTTTACTCACAGTTCTTATTATCCAGACCACGTCTGCAGGTAACGGCTGCCCACGTCGTACTGTGCTCACCAGGTGAGGGGCTCAGACAACTCCCAGATAACTTTGGAGCGCTTCACAGGACCCCCTTTGTGTGTCCTTTGTCTGGCCTTTCTTACCAACACTTCTGTCTGGCTGCCTCGGGCCTCCTCTTGGTAAACTTGGCGCCAGTTTCCCTGACCCTATGTGGTGCCTTCCTAGCGGGTGGAGCAAGGGGCTGCGCCACATAAAATGTCAGAGCCTCCGGTTTCTAGCTGAGGGTCGTTTCCTGCCTCCACTAGTTCGGGGACCGGTCTCCCCCTTTGGCCTGACCCCTCCACGCAGGTGGATTCGGGCGTGCGGTGGCGACTCGCCCGTCCGCACCCCTGGGATCCCTTCATTCCTCGTTCCTGGAGCCTTCTCCGCTCCTCTTCCTTCCTTCTCCCTCTTGCAGGCCTGGGCCTCTGTTACTAGGCCCGCCTCCGGAGCAGAGCTCATGCAGAGCCCCTGCTCCCTGCCACTTCTGCTCAGTCTTCTCTGCACTGAACTAAGATGGTGCCCACCTTTTATACTCCCTTCTCAATGCACCCAGGAACTGCTTCCTCCCTGCTCCTGCACTGCAGGGTTCCCCTTCCTCAGTGTTCCCTCCCCCCACTCCAGCCAGGGACAGGGACTGTCGTGCCCATCTCAGGGGCATATTGGTCGCCCTGCCCCACGGCAATGTGGTGTAATGCATGCAGGTGTCGGGTCCTGATCCACACTCCATCCTTATCTGAGAGTGAGATATCACACCTCTGGGTGAGGTGCAATACGTCTGTAGCAACCGAGCCCTCGGTGCTACAGTTCCATTTATCTTCAGCCTAGGTGACGTATTGTGATACAGGGCCGTGATTTTGGCTATAAAAGGGTCCCCTAGACCCCTACCCCAAGCTTTTTAAGAGAATCATATATGGCGTGCCAGGAGACTCTATGGAATGCTTTCTCAGCATCCAACGAGAGTATCTACTTACAAATTTTTAACTGCATCTAGCCCAGGAAATACTTTGTGCCTAGTAGCAGTGTCTGCTAGTCAGCGGATTATCCCGGCTGTTAAGCAAGCTACACCACCTGTAGTTTGGACACTTAATTTTTTCAAAGGAAATGCTTCGGGACCACGGGATACTTAGTGAAGAGCATCTGGAGGCACCCCAAGGCATAGGGGCTGGGACTGGCACTAGGATGCCTTGCGGTGGACAGCCGAGCTCGATCCTTATAAAAGCTTTTTAACTGCAGCAGCTTTAGTGGACGCTACTGGAGCTGGAATTACGCGGCTGCTGGCATGAGACTTGCCCTCCAATAGATCCTTGTAAATGGATTTAAAGTGTATTCATTTAAATTAGAGGGACAATTTAAATTAAAAAGCTTAGAGCTGCCTCCACCACAGGGGGGCTCTCTCGACCCACCAGCGGACAGGCACCAGTATTGGGAGAGGGGGGCTGGCCGTCAGGGTTCACCGCGGCTCTGGCACAAACCCGGCGACACGGAGGTGGCACGGGCAGGAGCGGACTGGCCGTCTCGGCTTCTCACTTTTTGGATTTTAGAAGGGCATGACATGCCTATATCTGTGTCTCCCTCTCCTTTTACTCCTCCACCTCTTTTCTTTTCGCATGACTATATGTACTTGTCACTTTTCCATGTGTTAGTTGTGTCTTCTGAGCAGTTTGTCAGCTTTTGGACACCTTTGAAGGTGTTTTCTATGTGTTTCTATGTGTTTTTGTTTGCCTGCCATTGGTTTTAACGGTGTTCGAAGGTGTTCGACGAACAGTTCGACGAACAGTTCGGCGAACACACGGGCGTTCGACGAACCGAACCGAACTCGAACACTACGGGGGTGGCTCAACACTAGTCATGACGCCATCATTAGTGTCAGCATCCCACTTGTCTGTCTTTTGCAACGCTCTCTGCAGAGAATTAAAGAGGAGGCATTGCAGCCAGAGTATGATGAGATGGATCAAGAAGCCGTAGCGGGCGATTACACACAGCCCAGCCTCATCTCATCCCAACGTGCATTTGGGGACAATGAGGGAGAGGAGGAGGAGGAGGAGGAAGAACAGGAGCTGCTATCATGCGTTGTAGACGGTAGTACCTGTACAAGTGTCATACCGTCGGTTCAGCGTGGGTGGCCTGAGGACAGGGGGGAGGAGGAAGAGGAGGAGGAGGAGGAGGGAAGCATGGTCAGTCGTCATCTTGGTGAGGACACAGAAATCTTGCCCGTTACCAGTCTGGCACGCAAGGCTGACTTTATGTTACGCTGCCTTAACCGTGACCCTCGCGTTGTCAAAATGTTGGGTGACAGTCATTACTGGTTGGTGACACTTGTAGACCCACGCTACAAGGAGAACTTTCACTCTCTTATTCCTGAGGTGGAGAGGTCTACAAAAATGGGGCAATACCAGAAGGCCCTTGCTGCAGAACTCTTAAAAAAATTCCCATCTGAACACGCTAGCGGCAGAGGTCACAGTTCGTTGCCCAACCAAGGCGTACAGGCGAGAGAGATGCAACTCCAATCCAGCAGAGGAAGGGGAACATTGTCAACGTTCTGGGACAGTTTTCTGACACCCGCCCAGCTTACAGACCCTGAGGCGCGGGGTACTCTCACAAGGAGTGGAAAGTTTCAAAAGATGGTGAGGGAGTACCTTGCCGATCGTACCAGCGTCCTCCGTGATTCATCTGTGCCTTTTAATTATTGGGTATCCAAACTGGACACTTGGAATGAACTCGCTCTGTATGCCTTGGAGGTCCTGGCCTGCCCTGCCGCTAGCGTGTTATCGGAGAGTGTTTTTAGTGCCGCTGGGGGAATTATAACTGATAAGCGCACTCGCCTGTCAACTGACAATGCTGACAAGCTGACCCTTATCAAAATGAACAAGGGCTGGATTGGGCCTGACTTCTCATCACCACCAAATGACAGCAGAGTAACATAAAGTCAAATCCACTGTGTTATTTCGGGAGGTGTATTCACATGCATCGCTTCACACCCACACATGGGTATACGCTTCCTCGTTTCGGCTGTTTAATCTTCTTCTCCTTATCCTCAGCCTCCACCACCACTATACCACCAGGGTGCCAGCATTACCAGTTTCTCCGTCCTTATTTTTGGCAGCTTTTGATTGCAAGGCATAAGCAAATACTATGGGACACCCACTCCCCAATAATGGGACTTATGTTTGTAATATGCTGTACTGCATGGCTCTTGTGAGGGGCATTGCAAGTTGCTCCGTCCTAATTTTTGGCAGCTTTTGCTTGGAAAGCATAAGCAAATAATATGGGACACCCACTCCCCAATAATGGGACTTATGTTTGTAATATGCTGTACTGCATGGCTCTTGTAAGGGGCATTGCAAATTGCTCCATCCTAATTTTTGGCAGCTTTTGCTTGGAAAGCATAAGCAAATACTATGGGACACCCACTCCCCAATAATGGGACTTATGTTTGTAATATGCTGTACTGCATGGCTCTTGTAAGGGGCATTGCAAGTTCCTCCATCCTAATTTTTGGCAGCTTTTGCTGGGAAAGCATAAGCAAATACTATGGGACACCCACTCCCCAAAAATGGGACTTATGTTTGTAATATGTTGTACTGCATGGCTCTTGTAAGGGGCATTGCAAGTTGCTCTGTCCTAATTTTTGGCAGCTTTTGCTGGGAAAGCATAAGCAAATACTATAGGACACCCACTCCCCAAAAATGGGACTTATGTTTGTAATATGCTGTACTGCATGGCTCTTGTAAGGGGCATTGCAAGTTGCTCCTTCCTAATTTTTGGCAGCTTTTGCTGGGAAAGCATAAGCAAGTACTATGGGACACCCACTCCCCAATAATGGGACTTATGTTTGTAATATGCTGTGCTGCATGGCTCTTGTAAGGGGCATTGCAAGTTGCTCCGTCCTAATTTTTGGCAGCTTTTGCTTGGAAAGCATAAGCAAATACTATGGGACACCCACTCCCCAATAATGGGACTTATGTTTGTAATATGCTGTACTGCATGGCTCTTGTAAGGGGCATTGCAAGTTGCTCCGTCCTAATTTTTGGCAGCTTTTGCTGGGAAAGCATAAGCAAATACTATGGGACACCCACTCCCCAATAATGGGACTTATGTTTGTAATATGCTGTACTGCATGGCTCTTGTAAGGGGCATTGCAAGTTGCTCCGTCCTAATTTTTGGCAGCTTTTGCTGGGAAAGCATAAGCAAATACTATGGGACACCCACTCCCCAATAATGGGACTTATGTTTGTAATATGCTGTACTGCATGGCTCTTGTAAGGGGCATTGCAAGTTGCTCCGTCCTAATTTTTGGCAGCTTTTGCTGGGAAAGCATAAGCAAATACTATGGGATACCCACTCCCCAATAATGGGACTTATGTTTGTAATATGCTGTACTGCATGGCTCTTGTAAGGGGCATTGCAAGTTGCTCCGTCCTAATTTTTGGCAGCTTTTGCTGGGAAAGCATAAGCAAATTCTATGGGACACCCACTCCCCAATAATGGGACTTATGTTTGTAATATGCTGTACTGCATGGCTCTTGTAAGGGGCATTGCAAGTTGCTCCGTCCTAATTTTTGGCAGCTTTTGCTGGGAAAGCATAAGCAAATACTATGGGACACCCACTCCCCAATAATGGGACTTATGTTTGTAATATGCTGTACTGCATGGCTCTTGTAAGGGGCATTGCAAGTTGCTCCGTCCTAATTTTTGGCAGCTTTTGCTGGGAAAGCATAAGCAAATACTATGGGACACCCACTCCCCAATAATGGGACTTATGTTTGTAATATGCTGTACTGCATGGCTCTTGTAAGGGGCATTGCAAGTTGCTCCATCCTAATTTTTGGCAGCTTTTGCTGGGAAAGCATAAGCAAATACTATGGGACACCCACTCCCCAATAATGGGACTTATGTTTGTAATATACTGTACTGCATGGCTCTTGTAAGGGGCATTACAAGTTGCTCCGTCCTAATTTTTGTCAGCTTTTGCTGGGAAAGCATAAGCAAATACTATGGGACACCCACTCCCCAATAATGGGACTTATGTTTGTAATATGCTGTACTGCATGTGACGCGCCCCCTGTGTGGGATACCCGGTGCCGGGTCTCTGGGGTCTGTAGTCTCCGTGGCGGTGACCTGGTCCCGTGGCTCAGGCTGGTCAAACCAGTGGCAGTCTTTCTTAGGTTTTGAGGTTAATTGTCCGACTGCGCCACCCGTGGATTGCGGTCAGGGAGTACCACCGCTGCGAGGCAGACCGCTGAGGCTGGTGTTGTGTGCGCAGCATAAAATGGGATAACTCCCCTCGGGAGGAGTATAGCCTCAGGGCAGTGAGTGTGGATGATGGGGTTGATGGTGCACGAGCGCAGCAGGAATGACTCAGAGTCTTTGCAGTGCAGTTCAGGGTCTTTACTGATGACTATAAGGTAGACCCTCCCGGGAGTACTGGCTAGCATAAGAGGCCTGGTCAGTCTGTGAGCAAGCAGGAGTTCCCCTGGCCAGGTGGAGTTGTAGGCCTCCCCGTCTGTCTGCACTCTTCCTGGCTACCTTGCTGTAAGCGGGTAGAAGTAGCCCACGTCCCTGAGTGTACCGTGTAGTGCTCACCCGTATGGCTGGTGACTTGGGGCCTTCTGTTAGCCTCCGCTCCACGATGGCGGTGCTGGGCCCTTGCTTGTGACTGAGCCTCCGGGCTTCTATGGCCAGAGGACCTGAAATCCCCTGCCGGCTGGTTTCTGCTGCTGGATATATAAGTCCTCACAGCTTCGGACTCCTGTGTCCGGTTCCTATTGTCTTCTGCCAGGGCGAGCTCTGCTCAGCTTCCAGCCCCTGGTCTTTAGCTCCTAGCTCCTACAGAGCTCCTTGCTGTTACTTTCCCTTGCTCTCACTCTGACTCTGACTGTTCTCTGACTCACTCAACCCCGCCCCAGATCCAGTTTTTAAGGGCAGAATTCTCCCCTCCCAGATTGGGGCAGGAGGATGTTGCATGTTTAAGGGATCCTGACCAGGAAACCTCCCACTTGCTCTCCGACGTAATATCTCTATTACTGTGGTGACCAGACCCCTGGGGTGCCACACATGGCTCTTGTAAGGGGCATTGCAGTTCCTCATAATTTTTGGAAAGCCTTCCATTCACTGCTTAGGCCAACAGTGCACAGGAGACCCAGTTGCTATAAATGGAAAAAAAGGTTTAGTTAACGCATTCTGACCTCCATGTCATTTCCAAGGGGCATTGGAGTGGCTCGAAATTTTTGGTAGGCATTGCACTCACTGTATGCCCTATAACTGTGTAGCCGAACCGCTCCTTTTGTTACAGAAACATATCCTACAAGACATATCTGGTTGACTGGCCTGATATTGATGTGAATGGTCCCTGTTCCTCCTGCTCTTTCTCCTTTGCCACTACCTCATCCATCATTTATCACCTGAAGCTTTGTTTTAACGGGAGTCATAGAACTTGGATAGTAGCAGGAAAACATCCAGCAATCTTCGGAGGAGGTAGGATATGCGCCAAAACGCTGACCACCTCAGGCCTAGCCGCTACTACATACATGCGCTTGCATTACAACAAAACAAAGCAGATGCTAACTTCTATCATCCTCATCATGCTCCTCACCTTGGCGCTCTCAACTCCCCTGATGGAGAAGCCAGGGCCCACCGGAGGAGTCTGATAGTCCGGTGGGCTCGGCCAATGCTGCCTTAAAGCAGGCCAGGCTAAGAAAAGTGTGGGAAAGGTTACCGGGACAAATAGGGGTGGCTGGGGACCGAGTATGGACACCTGGCCACCCCCTGGAGGCTGGGGAGCAAGCGGGGACACCCGGCCACCAGGCGGCTGGGGACTGAGTATGGATACCTGGCTGCCGACACAGCCATGGCGTGGTGGCCAGATTCCGCCTCCACATGCCCAAAAGGCCCAATTTAAAGTGCAAGCAAGCAGTATGGTATTGCAGCCTGGGGGTGGGTGGGTGGCAGGCTGCATACTTGCGCTTGCATTGCAAGTAATGGGAGAGGTACAATTGAACACTGCCCTGGGACAAGGGCTTGAATAGGGATAGTTGCAAGTCTGCAACGACAGGTGCAAGGTGGGAGGCATCTTCGCATGTACCATGAACAGGGGTTTGGCATGCACACACTACTTCGGAATAGGCTCTCCTTCCCACTAAATGCACTGGGGAGGGCACAGGTAATGTTTTGGTATACGCGCTTAATCTTATGTATAAGGCACACCAGGACAAATATGGGCGGCTGGGGACTGAGTATGGATACCTCGCTGCCGAAGCAGCCATGAGGTAGTGGCCAGCTTCGGCCTCCTCCAAGCTAAAAGGCCCCATTTCAAGTGCAAGCTAGCCGTATGGAATTGCAGTCTGGGGGTGGGTGGGTGGCAGGCTGCACACTTACACTTGCATTTAAAGAAAACATAGCAGATGCTAACTTCTGTCATCATCATCATGCTCCTCACCTTGGCACTCTCAACTCCACCAATGGAGAAGTCAGGGCCCACCGGAAGAGTCTGGTTCTCTGGTGGGCTCGTCCAATGCTGCCTAAAGCAGGCCGGGCTAAGAAAAGTGTGTGGGGGGATGTTCCAAGGAGAAATAGGGGCGGCTGGGGACCGTTTATGGACACCCGGCTGCCCCCAGGCGGCTGGGGACCGTGTGAGGACACCCGGCCGCGGGGTGGCTGGGGACCGAGTATGGACACCCGGCCGCCGGGCGGCTGGGGACTGAGTATGGATTCCAGGCCGCCAACACAGCCATGACGTGGTGGCCAGATTCCGCCTCCACATGCCTGAAAGGCCCAATTTCAAGTTCAAGCAAGCAAACAGTATGGTATTGCAGCCTGGGAGTGGGTGGGTGGCAGGCTGCATACTTGAGCTTGCATTGCAAGGAATGGGGGAGGTACAATTGAACGTTGCCCTGGGACTAGAACTTGCATGGGGATAGTTGCAAGTCTGCATCTTCTGATGCGGTAAGGATCACTTATGATGGGCACACTTTTAGACAGTGACCTGGGAGTCAGAGATGCTTCCAGGGGTCTTCCCCATGCTGTTCCCTTGTCTTTTCAGCACTTTATGCATGTGTCACACAGCACATGGCCAGATAAGGTTGTAAAATGTTAAAATGACATTTCACGGTGAATGCATTTGTCATAGTTGAAAGCAATACAAAAGTGCAAAAACGCATAAAAAATGCTACTTGTGAACATAGCTGAAGGTGTGGAGGAGTATTTTTGTTTTTGGTCATTTATTTTAACTTATACACAAGTCTTTACCCTGAAAAGGATGTTCATTAACATATTTCAGAGGAAAAAAGTTTCAGTTTCGTTTTTGAATGTTTTATTGCGAGCCTGTAAAAGTGGCTTAATACCTCTGACCACGTTGTTGACAGCAGTGACCTGGGGGTCAGAAATGCTTCCTGGGGCGATCCCCATGCTGTCCCCATGTCATTTGAGCAGTGTCACTATCGTTTTGGGCACTTGTTAGGCTTTTAAAAGACTGCCGGGGGTGCCACCGCAAAAATGCTCGAGTCCCCCATAGACTAACATTGGGCTCGTTGCTCGGGTCGAGCACCCGAGTATCACGGCGAGCTCGGCCCGAGCTTCGAGCACCCGAGCATTTTAGTGCTCGCTCAACACTACTAATAACATTCCGAGAACAATGGAAGAGTTCCAAAGCATTTTTAAACTTCAGCAGAATTCCTAGAACAATGGAAGAGCTTCAAAGCATTTTTAAACTTCAGCAGAATTCCAAGAACAATGGAAGAGTTCCAAAGCATTTTTAAACTTCATCAAAATTCCTAGAACAATGGAAAAGTTCCAAAGCATTTTTATACTTCAGCACAATTCCAAGAAAGATGGTTAAGTTACAAAGCATTTTTAAACTTAAGCAGAATTCCGAGTACAATGGACGAGTTCTACAGACCTATTTTTAAAAAAATAACATTCCGAGAACAATGGGAGAGTTCCAAAGCATTGTTAAACGTCAGAAGAATTCTGTGAACAATGGAAGAGTTCCAACGCATTTTAAACTTCAGCAGAATTGCGAGAACAATGGGAGAGTTCTACAGACTATTTTCAAACTACAGCAGAATTCCGAGAACAATTGAAGAGTTCCAAAGCATTTTTAAACTTCAGTAGAATTCCGAGAACAATGGGAGAATTCCAATTCATTTTTAAACTTCAGCAGAATTTTGAGAACAATGAAAGAGTTCCAATCTATTTTTAAACTTCAGCAGAATTCCGAGAACAATGGAAGAGTTCCAAAGCATTTTTAACTTCAGCAGAATTCCGAGAACAATGGGAGAGTTCTACAGACTTATTTAAAAAAAACAATAACATTCCGAGAACAATGGGAGAGTTCGGAAGCATTTTTAAACTTCAGCTGAATTCTGAGAACAATGGAAGAGTCCCAAAGCATTTTTAAACATTAGCAAAATTCCGAGAATAATGGGAAAGTCTTACATACTACTTTTAAACTTCAGCAGAATTCCGAGAAAATTGGAAGAGTTTCAAAGTATTTTTAAACTACAGCAGAATTCTGAGAACAATGGGAGAGTTTTACGAACTTATTAAAAAAAAATAACATTCCGAGATCAATGGGTGAGTTCTGCATACTAATTTTAGACTTCTGCAGAATTCCGAGAACAATGGTAGAGTTCTACAGACTTATTTAAAAAAAAACTAATAACATTCCGAGAACAATGGAAGAGTTCCAAAGCATTTTTAAACTTCAGCAGAATTCCTAGAACAATGGAAGTGCTTCAAAGCATTTATAAACTTCAGCAGAATTCCAAGAGCAATGGAAGAGTTCCAAAGCATGTTTAAACTTCAGAAGAATTCCTTGAACAATGGAAAAGTTCCAAAGCATTTTTATACTTCAGCAGAATTCCAAGAAAAATGGAAGAGTTCCAAAGCATTTTTAATCTTAAGCAGAATTCCGAGAACAATGGGAGAGTTCTACAGACTATTTTCAAACTTCAGAAGAATTCCGAGAACAATGGGAGAGTTCCAAAGATTTTTCCAACTTTAGTAAAATTCCGAGAGCAATGGGAGAGTCCTACCTAGTATTTTTAAACTTCAGCAGAATTACGAGAAAACTGGAAGTGATTCAAAGCATTTTTAAACTTCAGCACAATTCCGAGAACAATGGTAGAGTTCAACAGACATATTTAAAAAAAAAAAAATAACATTCCGAGAACAATGGAAGAGTTCCAAAGCATTTTTAAACTTCAGCAGAATTCCAAGAACAATTGAAAAGTTCCAAAGCATTTTTAAACATCAGCAGAATTCCGAGAACAATGGAAGAGTTCCAAAGCATTTTTAAACTTCAGCAGAATTCCAAGAACAATTGAAAAGTTCCAAAGCATTTTTAAACATCAGCAGAATTCCGAGAACAATGGAAGAGTTCCAAAGCATTTTTAAACTTCAGCAGAATTCCCAGAATAATGGAAGAGTTCCAAAGCATTTTTAAACTTCAGAAGAGTCCCGCGAACAAGGGAAGAGTTCCAAAGCATTTTTAAACTTCAGCAGAATTCCGAGAACAATGGAAAAGTTCCAAAGCATTGTTAAACTTCAGCAGAATTCCTAGAACAATGGAAGAGTTCCAAAGCATTTTTAAACTTCAGAAGAGTCCCGCGAACAATGAAAGAGTTCCAAAGCATTTTTAAACTTCAGCAGAATTCCGAGAACAATGGAAGAGTTCCAAAGCATTTTTAAACTTCAGCAGAATTCCGCGAAAAATGGAAGAGTTCCAAAGCACTTTTAAACTTCAGCAGAATTTCTAGAACTATGGAAGAGTTCGAAAGCAATTTTAAACTTCAGCAGAATTCCAAGAACTATGGAAGAGTTCCAAAGCATTTTTAAACTTCAGCAGAATTCCAAGAAAAATGGAAGAGTTCCAAAGCATTTTTAAACTTCAGCAGAATTCCTAGAACAATGGAAGAGTTCCAAAGCATTTTTTATACTTCAGCAGAATTCCAAGAACAATGGAAGAGTTTCAAAGCATTTTTAAACTTCAGCAGAATTCCGAGAACAATGGGAGAGTTCTACAGACTATTTTCAAACTTCAGAAGAATTCTGAGAACAATGGAAGATTTCCAAAGCATTTTTAACTTCAGCAGAATTCCGAGAACAATGGGAGAGTTCTACAGATTTATTTTAAAAAAACAATAACATTCCGAGAACAATGGTAGAGTTCGGAAGCATTTTTAAACTTCGTCAGAATTCTGAGAACAATGGAAGAGTTCCAAAGCATGTTTAAACTTCAGCAGAATTCCGAGAACAATGGAAGAGTTCCAATGCATTTTTCAACTTTAGCAAAATTCCGAGAACAATGGGAGAGTCCTACATACTAATTTTAAACTTCAGCAAATTTCCGAGAAAATTAGAAGAGTTTCAAAGTATGTTTAAACTACAGCAGAATTCCGAGAACAATGGGAGAGTTTTACGAACTTATTAAAAAAAATAAATAACATTCCAAGAACAATGGGTGAGTTCTACATACTATTTTTAGACTTCAGTAGAATTCCGAGAACAATGGTAGAGTTCTACAGACTTATTTAAAAAAAAACGAATAACATTCCGAGAACAATGGAAGAGTTCCAAAGCATTTTTAAACTTCAGCAGAATTCCTAGATCAATGGAAGAGCTTCAAAGCATTTTTAAACTTCAGCAGAATTCCAAGAACAATGGAAGAGTTCCAAAGCATTTTTAAACTTCAGCAGAATTCCTAGAACAATGGAAGAGTTCCAAAGCATTTTTAAACTTCAGCAGAATTCCGAGAACAATGGGAGAGTTCTACAGATAATTTTTCAACTTCAGCAGAATTCCCAGAACAATGGAAGAGTTCCAAAGCATTTTTAAACTTCAGAAGAGTCCCGCGAACAATGGAAGAGTTCCAAAGCATTTTTAAACTTCAGCAGAATTTCGAGAACAATGGAAGAGTTCCGAAGCATTTTTAAACTTCAGCAGAATTCCGAGAACAATGGAAGTGTTCCAATGCATTTTTAAACTTCAGCAGAATTCCGCGAAAAATGGAAGAGTTCCAAAGCATTTTTAAACTTCAGCAGAATTTCTAGAACTATGTAAGAGTTCGAAAGCAATTTTAAACTTTAGCAGAATTCCAAGAACAATGGAAGAGTACCAAAGCATTGTTAAACTTCAGCAGAATTCCTAGAACAATGGAAGAGTTCCAAAGCAATTTTATACTTCAGCAGAATTCCATGAACAATGGAGGAGTTCCAAAGCATTTTTAAACTTCAGCAGAATTACGAGAACAATAAGAGATTTCTACAGACTTATTTTAAAAAAACAATAACATTCTGAGAACAATGGGAGAGTTCCAAAGCATTTTTAAACTTCAGCAGAATTCTGAGAACAATGGAAGAGTTCCAAAGCATTTTTAAACTTCAGCAGAATTCCGAGAATAATGGAAGAGTTCCAAAGCATTTTTCAACTTTAGAAAAATTCCGAGAACAATGGGAGAGTCCTACATACTATTTTTAAACTTCAGCAGAATTCCGAGAAAATTGGAAGAGTTTCAAAGTATTTTTAAACTACAGCAGAATTCCGAGAACAATGGGAGAGTTTTACGAACTTATTAAAAAAAAAATAACATTCCGAGAACAATGGGTGAGTTCTACATACTATTTTTAGACTTCAGCAGAATTCCGAGAGCAATGGTAGAGTTCTACAGACTTATTTTAAAAAAAAACAATAACATTCCGAGAACAATGGAAGAGTTCCAAAGCATTTTTAAACTTCAGCAGAATTCCTAGAACAATGGAAGAGCTTCAAAGCATTTTTAAACTTCAGCAGAATTCCAAGAACAATGGAAGAGTTCCAAAGCATTTTTAAACTTCAGCAGAATTCCTAGAACAATGGAAAAGTTCCAAAGCATTTTTATACTTCAGCAGAATTCCAAGAACAATGCAAGAGTTTGAAAGCATTTTTAAACTTCAGCAGAATTCTGAGAACAATGGGAGAGTGCTACAGACTTATTTAAAAAAAAACAATGACATACCGGGAATAATGGGAGAGTCCCAAAGCATTTTTAAAATTCAGTAGAATTCCGAGAACAATGGGAGAGTTCTACAGACTTATTTAAAAAAACAATGCCATACCGATAACAATGGGAGAGTTCCAAAGCCTTTTTAAACTTCAGTAGAATTACGAGAACAATGGGTGAGTTCTACAGACTGGTTTAAAAAAACAATAAAATTCCGAGAACAATGGGAGAGTTCCAAAGTATTTTAAACTTCAGCAGTATTCCGAGAACAATGGAAGAGTTCCAAAGCATTTTTAAACTTCAGCAGAATTTCTAGAACTATGGAAGAGTTTGAAAGCAATTTTAAACTTCAGCAGAATTCCAAGAACAATGGAAGAGTTTCAAAGCATTGTTAAACTTCAGCAGAATTCCTAGAACAATGGAAGAGTTCCAAAGCATTTTTATACTTCAGCAGAATTCCAAGAACAATGAAAGAGTTCCAAAGCATTTTTAAACTTCAGCAGAATTCCGCGAAAAATGGAAGAGTTCCAAAGCATTTTTAAACTTCAGAAGAGTCTCGCGAACAATGGAAGAGTTCCAAAGCATTTTTAAACTTCAGCAGAGTTCCGAGAACAATGGAAGAGTTCCAAAGCATTTTTAAACTTCAGCAGAATTCCGAGAACAATGGAAGAGTTCCAAAGCATTTTTAAACTTAAGCAGAATTCCGCGAAAAATGGAAGAGTTCCTAAGCATTTTTAAACTTCAGCAGAATTTCCAGAACTATGGAAGAGTTCGAAAGCAATTTTAAACTTCAGCAGAATTCTAAGAACAATGGTAGAGTTCCAAAGCATTGTTAAACTTCAGCAGAATTCCTTGAATATGGAAGAGTTCCAAAGCATTTTTAAACTTCAGAAGAGTCCAGCGAACAATGAAAGAGTTTCAAAGCATTTTTAAACTTCAGCAGAATTCCGAGAACAGTGGAAGAGTTCCAAAGCATTTTTAAACTTCAGCAGAATTCCGAGAACAATGGAAGAGTTCCAAAGCATTTTTAAACTTCAGCAGAATTCCGCGAAAAATGGAAGAGTTCCAAAGCATTTTTAAACTTCAGCAGAATTTCTAGAACTATGGAAGAGTTTGAAAGCAGTGTTAAAGTTCAGCAGAATTCCAAGAACAATGGAAGAGTTCCAAAGCATTGTAAAACTTCAGCAGAATTCCTAGAACAATGGAAGAGTTCCAAAGCATTTTTATACTTCAGCAGAATTCCAAGAACAATGTAAGAGTTCATAAGCATTTTTAAACTTCAGCAGAATTCCGAGAACAATGAGAGAGTTCTACAAACTATTTTCAAACTTCAGAAGAATTCCGAGAACAATGGAAGAGTTCCAAAGCATTTTTAAACTTCAGCAGAATTCCGAGAACAATAACGGAGTTTAACAGACTTATTTTAAAAAAACAATAACATTCTGAGAACAATGGGAGAGTTCCATAGCATTTTTAAACTTCAGCAGAATTCTGAGAACAATGGAAGAGTTCCAAAGCATTTTTAAACTTCAGCAGAATTCCGAGAACAATGGAGGACTTCCAGAGCATTTTTCATCTTTAGCAAAATTCAGAGAACAATGGGAGAGTCCTACATACTATTTTTAAACTTCAGCAGAATTCCGAGAAAATTGGAAGAGTTTCAAAGTATTTTTAAACTACAGCAGAATTCCGAGAACAATGGGAGAGTTTTACGAACTTATTAAAAAAAAAATAACATTCCGAGAACAATGGGTGAGTTCTACATACTATTTTTAGACTTCAGCAGAATTCCGAGAGCAATGGTAGAGTTCTACAGACTTATTTTAAAAAAAAACAATAACATTCCGAGAACAATGGAAGAGTTCCAAAGCATTTTTAAACTTCAGCAGAATTCCTAGAACAATGGAAGAGCTTCAAAGCATTTTTAAACTTCAGCAGAATTCCAAGAACAATGGAAGAGTTCCAAAGCATTTTTAAACTTCAGCAGAATTCCTAGAACAATGGAAAAGTTCCAAAGCATTTTTATACTTCAGCAGAATTCCAAGAACAATGCAAGAGTTTGAAAGCATTTTTAAACTTCAGCAGAATTCTGAGAACAATGGGAGAGTGCTACAGACTTATTTAAAAAAAAACAATGACATACCGGGAATAATGGGAGAGTCCCGAAGCATTTTTAAAATTCAGTAGAATTCCGAGAACAATGGGAGAGTTCTACAGACTTATTTAAAAAAACAATGCCATACCGATAACAATGGGAGAGTTCCAAAGCCTTTTTAAACTTCAGTAGAATTACGAGAACAATGGGTGAGTTCTACAGACTGGTTTAAAAAAACAATAAAATTCCGAGAACAATGGGAGAGTTCCAAAGTATTTTAAACTTCAGCAGTATTCCGAGAACAATGGAAGTGTTCCAAAGCATTTTTAAACTTCAGCAGAATTTCTAGAACTATGGAAGAGTTTGAAAGCAATTTTAAACTTCAGCAGAATTCCAAGAACAATGGAAGAGTTTCAAAGCATTGTTAAACTTCAGCAGAATTCCTAGAACAATGGAAGAGTTCCAAAGCATTTTTATACTTCAGCAGAATTCCAAGAACAATGAAAGAGTTACAAAGCATTTTTAAACTTCAGCAGAATTCCGCGAAAAATGGAAGAGTTCCAAAGCATTTTTAAACTTCAGAAGAGTCTCGCGAACAATGGAAGAGTTCCAAAGCATTTTTAAACTTCAGCAGAGTTCCGAGAACAATGGAAGAGTTCCAAAGCATTTTTAAACTTCAGCAGAATTCCGAGAACAATGGAAGAGTTCCAAAGCATTTTTAAACTTCAGCAGAATTCCGCGAAAAATGGAAGAGTTCCTAAGCATTTTTAAACTTCAGCAGAATTTCCAGAACTATGGAAGAGTTCGAAAGCAATTTTAAACTTCAGCAGAATTCTAAGAACAATGGTAGAGTTCCAAAGCATTGTTAAACTTCAGCAGAATTCCTTGAATATGGAAGAGTTCCAAAGCATTTTTAAACTTCAGAAGAGTCCAGCGAACAATGAAAGAGTTTCAAAGCATTTTTAAACTTCAGCAGAATTCCGAGAACAGTGGAAGAGTTCCAAAGCATTTTTAAACTTCAGCAGAATTCCGAGAACAATGGAAGAGTTCCACAGCATTTTTTAAACTTCAGCAGAATTCCGCGAAAAATGGAAGAGTTCCAAAGCATTTTTATACTTCAGCAGAATTTCTAGAACTATGGAAGAGTTTGAAAGCAATGTTAAAGTTCAGCAGAATTCCAAGAACAATGGAAGAGTTCCAAAGCATTGTTAAACTTCAGCAGAATTCCTAGAACAATGGAAGAGTTCCAAAGCATTTTTATACTTCAGCAGAATTCCAAGAACAATGTAAGAGTTCATAAGCATTTTTAAACTTCAGCAGAATTCCGAGAACAATGAGAGAGTTCTACAAACTATTTTCAAACTTCAGAAGAATTCCGAGAACAATGGAAGAGTTCCAAAGCATTTTTAAACTTCAGCAGAATTCCGAGAACAATAAGGGAGTTTAACAGACTTATTTTAAAAAAACAATAACATTCTGAGAACAATGGGAGAGTTCCATAGCATTTTTAAACTTCAGCAGAATTCTGAGAACAATGGAAGAGTTCCAAAGCATTTTTAAACTTCAGCAGAATTCCGAGAACAATGGAGGACTTCCAGAGCATTTTTCATCTTTAGCAAAATTCAGAGAACAATGGGAGAGTCCTACATACTATTTTTAAACTTCAGCAGAATTCCGAGAAAATTGGAAGAGTTTCAAAGTATTTTTAAACTACAGCAGAATTCCGAGAAAAATGGGAGAGTTTTACGAACTTATTAAAAAAAAAAATAACATTCCGAGAACAATGGGTGAATTCTACATACTATTTTTAGACTTCAGCAGAATTCCAGGAACAATGGTAGAGTTCTACAGACTTATTTAAAAAAAAAACAATAACATTCCGAGAACAATGGAAGAGTTCTAAAGCTCTTTTAAACTTCAGCAGAATTCCGTGAACAATTGAAGAGTTCCAAAGCATTTTTAAACTTCAGCAGAATTCCAAGAACAATTGAAGAGTTCTAAAGCATTTTTAAACTTCAGCAGAATTCCGAGAAAAATGGAAGAGTTCCAAAGCATTTTTAAACTTCAGCAGAATTCCGAGAACAATGGAAGAGTTCCAAAGCATTTTTAAACTTCAGCAGAATTCCGAGAACAATGGAAGAGTTCCAAAGCATTTTTAAACTTCAGCAGAATTCCGCGAAAAATGGAAGAGTTCCAAAGCATTTTTAAACTTCAGCAGAATTTCCAGAACTATGGAAGAGTTCGAAAGCAATTTTAAACTTCAGCAGAATTCTAAGAACAATGGTAGAGTTCCAAAGCATTGTTAAACTTCAGCAGAATTCCTTGAATATGGAAGAGTTCCAAAGCATTTTTAAACTTCAGAAGAGTCCAGCGAACAATGAAAGAGTTTCAAAGCATTTTTAAACTTCAGCAGAATTCCGAGAACAGTGGAAGAGTTCCAAAGCATTTTTAAACTTCAGCAGAATTCCGAGAACAATGGAAGAGTTCCAAAGCATTTTTAAACTTCAGCAGAATTCCGCGAAAAATGGAAGAGTTCCAAAGCATTTTTAAACTTCAGCAGAATTTCTAGAACTATGGAAGAGTTTGAAAGCAATGTTAAAGTTCAGCAGAATTCCAAGAACAATGGAAGAGTTCCAAAGCATTGTTAAACTTCAGCAGAATTCCTAGAACAATGGAAGAGTTCCAAAGCATTTTTATACTTCAGCAGAATTCCAAGAACAATGTAAGAGTTCATAAACATTTTTAAACTTCAGCAGAATTCCGAGAACAATGAGAGAGTTCTACAAACTATTTTCAAACTTCAGAAGAATTCCGAGAACAATGGAAGAGTTCCAAAGCATTTTTAAACTTCAGCAGAATTCCGAGAACAATAAGGGAGTTTAACAGACTTATTTTAAAAAAACAATAACATTCTGAGAACAATGGGAGAGTTCCATAGCATTTTTAAACTTCAGCAGAATTCTGAGAACAATGGAAGAGTTCCAAAGCATTTTTAAACTTCAGCAGAATTCCGAGAACAATGGAGGACTTCCAGAGCATTTTTCATCTTTAGCAAAATTCAGAGAACAATGGGAGAGTCCTACATACTATTTTTAAACTTCAGCAGAATTCCGAGAAAATTGGAAGAGTTTCAAAGTATTTTTAAACTACAGCAGAATTCCGAGAAAAATGGGAGAGTTTTACGAACTTATTAAAAAAAAAAATAACATTCCGAGAACAATGGGTGAATTCTACATACTATTTTTAGACTTCAGCAGAATTCCAGGAACAATGGTAGAGTTCTACAGACTTATTTAAAAAAAAAACAATAACATTCCGAGAACAATGGAAGAGTTCCAAAGCTCTTTTAAACTTCAGCAGAATTCCGTGAACAATTGAAGAGTTCCAAAGCATTTTTAAACTTCAGCAGAATTCCAAGAACAATTGAAGAGTTCCAAAGCATTTTTAAACTTCAGCAGAATTCCGAGAACAATGGAAGAGTTCCAAAGCATTTTTAAACTTCAGCAGAATTCCGAGAACAATGGGAGAGTTCTACAGATAATTTTTAAACTTCAGCAGAATTCTCAGAACAAGGGAAGTGTTCCAAAGCATTTTTAAACTTCAGAAGAGTCCCTCGAACAATGGAAGAGTTCCAAAGCATTTTTAAACTTCAGCAGAATTCCGAGAACAATGGAAGAGTTCCAAAGCATTTTTATACTTCAGCAGAATTCCGAGAACAATGGAAGTGTTCCAAAGCATTTTTAAACTTCAGCAGAATTCCGCGAAAAATGGAAGAGTTCCAAAGCATTTTTAAACTTCAGCAGAATTTCTAGAACTATGGAAGAGTTCGAAAGCAATTTTAAACTTTAGCAGAATTCCAAGAGCAATGGAAGAGTTCCAAAGCATTGTTAAACTTCAGCAGAATTCCTAGAACAATGGAAGAGTTCCAAAGCATTTTTATACTTCAGCAGTATTCCAAGAGCAATTTAAGAGTTCCAAAGCATTTTTAAACTTCAGCAGAATTCCGAGAACAATGAGAGAGTTCTACAGTCTTATTTTAAAAAAACAATAACATTCTGAGAACAATGGGAGAGTTCCAAAGCATTTTTAAACTTCACCAGAATTCTGAGAACAATGGATGAGTTCCAAAGCATTTGTAAACTTCAGCAGAATTCCGAGAACAATGGAAGAGTTCCAAAGCATTTTTCAGCTTTAGCAAAATTCCGAGAACAATGGGAGAGTCCTACATACTATTTTTAAACTTCAGCAGAATTCCGAGAAAATTGGAAGAGTTTCAAAGTATTTTTAAACTACAGCAGAATTCCGAGATCAATGGGAGATTTTTACGAACTTATTAAAAAAAAATCAACATTCCAAGAACAATGGGTGAGTTTTACATACTATTTTTAGACTTCAGCTGAATTCCGAGAACAATGGTAGAGTTCTACAGACTTATTTTAAAAAAAAAAACAATAACATTCCGAGAACAATGGAAGAGTTCCAAAGCATTTTTAAACTTCAGCAGAATTCCTAGAACAATGGAAGAGCTTCAAAGCATTTTTAAACTTCAGCAGAATTCCAAGAACAATGGAAGAGTTGCAAAGCATTTTTAAACTTCAGCAGAATTCCTAGAACAATGGAAAAGTTCCAAAGCATTTTTATACTTCAGCAGAATTCCAAGAACAATGCAAGAGTTCAAAAGCATTTTCAAACTTCAGCAGAATTCTGAGAACAATGGGAGAGTGCTACAGACTTATTTAAAAAAAAACAATGACATACCGGGAATAATGGGAGAGTCCCAAAGCATTTTTAAACTTCAGTAGAATTCCGAGAACAATGGGAGAGTTCTACAGTCTTATTTCAAAAAACAACACCATACCGAGAACAATGGGAGAGTTCCAAAGCCTTTTTAAACTTCAGTAGAATTACGAGAACAATGGGTGAGTTCTACAGACTGATTTAAAAAAACAATAAAATTCCGAGAACAATGGGAGAGTTCCAAAGTATTTTAAACTTCAGCAGTAATCCGAGAACAATGGAAGAGTTCCAAAGCATTTTTAAACTTCAGCAGAATTCCGAGAACAACGGAAGAGTTCCAAAGCATTTTTAAACTTCAGCAGAATTCCGAGAACAATGGAAGAGTTCCAAAGCATATTTAAACTTCAGCAGAATTCCGAAAACAATGGGAGAGTACTACAGACTTATTTTAAAAGAACGATGACATACCGAGGACAATGGGAGAGTTCCAAAGCATTTTTATATTTCAGTAGAATTACTAGAACAATTGGAGAGTTCTACAGACTGATTAAAAAAACAATAACATTCCGAGAACAATGGGAGAGTTGCAAAGTATTTTTAAACTTCAGCAGTATTCTGAGAACAATGGAAGAGTTCTACAGACTGATTTAAAAAAACAATGACACACAGAGAACAATTGGAGAGTTCATAAGCATTTTTAAACTTTAGTAAGATACCGAGAACAATGGGAGAGTTCTACAGACTGATATAAAAAACAATAACATTCCGACAACAATGGGAGAGTTCCACAGCATTTATAAACTTCAGCAGACTTCCGAGAACAATGGAAGAGTTCCAAAGCATTTTTAAACTTCAGCAGAATTTCTAGAACTATGGAAGAGTTCCAAAGCATTTTTAAACTTCAGCAGAATTCCAAGAAAAATGGAAGAGTTCCAAAGCATTTTTAAACTTCAGCAGAATTCCTAGAACAATGGAAGAGTTCCAAAGCATTTTTTATACTTCAGCAGAATTCCAAGAACAATGGAAGAGTTTCAAAGCATTTTTAAACTTCAGCAGAATTCCGAGAACAATGGGAGTGTTCTACAGACTATTTTCAAACTTCAGAAGAATTCCGAGAACAATGGAAGAGTTCCAAAGCATTTTTAACTTCAGCAGAATTCCAAGAACAATGGGTGAGTTCTACAGACTTATTTTAAAAAAAACAATAACATTCCGAGAACAATGGTAGAGCTCTGAAGCATTTTTAAACTTCATCAGAATTCTGAGAACAATGGAAGAGTTCCAAAGCATTTTTAAACTTCAGCAGAATTCCGAGAACAATGGAGGAGTTCCAAAGCATTTTTCAACTTTAGCAAAATTCCGAGAACAATGGGAGAGTCCTACATACTACTTTTAAACTTCAGCAGATTTCTGAGAAAATTAGAAGAGTTTCAAAGTATGTTTAAACTACAGCAGAATTCCGAGAACAATGGGAGAGTTTGACGAACTGATTAAAAAAAATAAATAACATTCCGAGAACAATGGGTGAGTTCTACATACTATTTTTAGACTTCAGTAGAATTCCGAGAACAATGGTAGAGTTCTACAGACTTATTTTAAAAAAAACGAATAACATTCCGAGAACAATGGAAGAGTTCCAAAGCATTTTTAAACTTCAGCAGAATTCCGAGAACAATGGAAGAGTTCCAAAGCATTTTTAAACTTCAGCAGAATTCCGAGAACAATGGAAGTGTTCCAAAGCATTTATAAACTTCAGCAGAATTCCGCGAAAAATGGAAGAGTTCCAAAGCATTTTTAAACTTCAGCGGAATTTCTTTAACTATGGAAGATTTCGAAAGCAATTTTAAACTTTAGCAGAATTCCAAGAACAATGGAAGAGTTCCAAAGCATTGTTAAACTTCAGCAGAATTCCTAGAACAATGGAAGAGTTCCAAAGCATTTTTATACTTCAGCAGAATTCCAAGAGCAATGGAAGAGTTCCAAAGCATTTTTAAACTTCAGCAGAATTCCGAGAACAATGAGAGAGTTCTACAGTCTTATTTTAAAAAAACAATAACATTCTGAGAACAATGGGAGAGTTCCAAAGCATTTTTAAACTTCAGCAGAATTCTGAGAACAATGGAAGAGTTCCAAAGCATTTGTAAACTTCAGCAGAATTCCGAGAACAATGGAAGAGTTCCAAAGCATTTTTCAGCTTTAGCAAAATTCCGAGAACAATGGGAGAGTCCTACATACTATTTTTAAACTTCAGCAGAATTCCGAGAAAATTGGAAGAGTTTCAAAGTATTTTTAAACTACAGCAGAATTCCGAGATCAATGGGAGAGTTTTACAAACTTATTAAAAAAAAAATCAACATTCCGAGAACAATGGGTGAGTTCTACATACTATTTTTAGACTTCAGCTGAATTCCGAGAACAATGGTAGAGTTCTACAGACTTATTTTTAAAAAAAAAACAATAACATTCCGAGAACAATGGAAGAGTTCCAAAGCATTTTTAAACTTCAGCAGAATTCCTAGAACAATGGAAGAGCTTCAAAGCATTTTTAACCTTCAGCAGAATTCCAAGAACAATGGAAGAGTTGCAAAGCATTTTTAAACTTCAGCAGAATTCCTAGAACAATGGAAAAGTTCCAAAGCATTTTTATACTTCAGCAGAATTCCAAGAACAATTCAAGAGTTCAAAAGCATTTTCAAACTTCAGCAGAATTCTGAGAGCAATGGGAGAGTGCTACAGACTTATTTAAAAAAAAAACAATGACATACCGGGAATAATGGGAGAGTCCCAAAGCATTTTTAAACTTCAGCAGAATTCCGAGAACAATGAGAGAGTTCTACAGTCTTATTTTAAAAAAACAATAACATTCTGAGAACAATGGGAGAGTTCCAAAGCATTTTTAAACTTCAGCAGAATTCTGAGAACAATGGAAGAGTTCCAAAGCATTTGTAAACTTCAGCAGAATTCCGAGAACAATGGAAGAGTTCCAAAGCATTTTTCAGCTTTAGCAAAATTCCGAGAACAATGGGAGAGTCCTACATACTATTTTTAAACTTCAGCAGAATTCCGAGAAAATTGGAAGAGTTTCAAAGTATTTTTAAACTACAGCAGAATTCCGAGATCAATGGGAGAGTTTTACAAACTTATTAAAAAAAAAATCAACATTCCGAGAACAATGGGTGAGTTCTACATACTATTTTTAGACTTCAGCTGAATTCCGAGAACAATGGTAGAGTTCTACAGACTTATTTTAAAAAAAAAAACAATAACATTCCGAGAACAATGGAAGAGTTCCAAAGCATTTTTAAACTTCAGCAGAATTCCTAGAACAATGGAAGAGCTTCAAAGCATTTTTAAACTTCAGCAGAATTCCAAGAACAATGGAAGAGTTGCAAAGCATTTTTAAACTTCAGCAGAATTCCTAGAACAATGGAAAAGTTCCAAAGCATTTTTATACTTCAGCAGAATTCCAAGAACAATGCAAGAGTTCAAAAGCATTTTCAAACTTCAGCAGAATTCTGAGAACAATGGGAGAGTGCTACAGACTTATTTAAAAAAAAACAATGACATACCGGGAATAATGGGAGAGTCCCAAAGCATTTTTAAACTTCAGTAGAATTCCGAGAACAATGGGAGAGTTCTACAGTCTTATTTCAAAAAACAACACCATACCGAGAACAATGGGAGAGTTCCAAAGCCTTTCTAAACTTCAGTAGAATTACGAGAACAATGGGTGAGTTCTACAGACTGATTTAAAAAAACAATAAAATTCCGAGAACAATGGGAGAGTTCCAAAGTATTTTAAACTTCAGCAGTATTCCGAGAACAATGGAAGAGTTCCAAAGCATTTTTAATCTTCAGCAGAATTCCGAGAACAACGGAAGAGTTCCAAAGCATTTTTAAACTTCAGCAGAATTCCGAGAACAATGGAAGAGTTCCAAAGCATATTTAAACTTCAGCAGAATTCCGAAAACAATAGGAGAGTACTACAGACTTATTTTAAAAGAACGATGACATACCGAGGACAATGGGAGAGTTCCAAAGCATTTTTATATTTCAGTAGAATTACGAGAACAATTGGAGAGTTCTACAGACTGATTAAAAAAACAATAACATTCCGAGAACAATGGGAGTGTTGCAAAGTATTTTTAAACTTCAGCAGTATTCTGAGAACAATGGAAGAGTTCTACAAACTGATTTAAAAAAACAATGACATACATAGGACAATTGGTGAGTTCATAAGCATTTTTAAACTTTAGTAAGATACCGAGAACAGTGGGAGAGTTCTACAGACTGATATAAAAAACAATAACATTCCGACAACAATGGGAGAGTTCCACAGCATTTATAAACTTCAGCAGACTTCCAAGAACAATGGAAGAGTTCCAAAGCATTTTTAAACTTCAGCAGAATTTCTAGAACTATGGAAGAGTTCCAAAGCATTTTTAAACTTCAGCAGAATTCCAAGAAAAATGGAAGAGTTCCAAAGCATTTTTAAACTTCAGCAGAATTCCTAGAACAATGGAAGAGTTCCAAAGCATTTTTTATACTTCAGCAGAATTCGAAGAACAATGGAAGAGTTCAAAGCATTTTTAAACTTCAGCAGAATTCCGAGAACAATGGGAGTGTTCTACAGACTATTTTCAAACTTCAGAAGAATTCCGAGAACAATGGAAGAGTTCCAAAGCATTTTTAACTTCAGCAGAATTCCAAGAACAATGGGTGAGTACTACAGACATATTTTAAAAAAACAATAACATTCCGAGAACAATGGTAGAGCTCTGAAGCATTTTTAAACTTCATCAGAATTCTGAGAACAATGGAAGTGTTCCAAAGCATTTTTAAACTTCAGCAGAATTCCGAGAACAATGGAAGAGTTCCAAAGCATTTTTCAAGTTTAGCAAAATTCCGAGAACAATGGGAGAGTCCTACATACTACTGTTAAACTTCAGCAGATTTCCGAGAAAATTAGAAGAGTTTCAAAGTATGTTTAAACTACAGCAGAATTCCGAGAACAATGGGAGAGTTTTACGAACTTATTAAAAAAAATAAATAACATTCCGAGAACAATGGGTGAGTTCTACATACTATTTTTGGACTTCAGTAGAATTCCGAGAACAATGGTAGAGTTCTACAGACTTATTTTAAAAAAAACGAATAACATTCCGAGAACAATGGAAGAGTTCCAAAGCATTTTTAAACTTCAGCAGAATTCCGAGAACAATGGAAGAGTTCCAAAGCATTTTTAAACTTCAGCAGAATTCCGAGAACAATGGAAGTGTTGCAAAGCATTTTTAAACTTCAGCAGAATTCCGCGAAAAATGGTAGAGTTCCAAAGCATTTTTAAACTTTAGCAGAATTTCCAGAACTATGGAAGAGTTCGAAAGCAATTTTAAACTTCAGCAGAATTCTAACAACAATGAAAGAGTTCCAATGAATTGTTAAACTTCAGCAGAATTCCTTGAACAATGGAAGAGTTCCAAAGCATTTTTAAACATCAGAAGAGTCCAGCGAACAATGAAAGAGTTCCAAAGCTTTTTTAAACTTCAGGAGAATTCCCAGAACAATGGAAGAGTTCCAAAGCATTTTTAAACTTCAGCAGAATTCCAAGAACAATGGAAGAGTTCCAAAGCATTTTTAAACTTCAGCAGAATTCCGCGAAAAGTGGAAGGTTTCCAAAGCATTTTTAAACTTCAGCAGAATTTCTAGAACTATGGAAGAGTTCGAAAGCAATTTTAAACTTCAGCAGAATTCCAAGAACAATGGAAGAGTTCCAAAGCATTGTTAAACTTCAGCAGAATTCCAAGAACAATGGAAGAGTTCCAAAGCATTTTTATACTTCAGCAGAATTCCAAGAACAATGGAAGAGTTCCAAAGCATTTTTAAACTTCAGCAGAATTCCGAGAACAATGCGAGAGTTCTACAAACTATTTTCAAACTTCAGAAGAATTCCGAGAACAATGGAAGAGTTCCAAAGCATTTTTAAACTTCAGCAGAATTCCGAGAACAATAAGGGAGTTCTACAGACTTATTTTAAAAAAACAATAACATTCTGAGAACAATGGGAGAGTTCCAAAGCATTTTTAAACTTCAGCAGAATTCTGAGAACAATGGAAGAGTTCCAAAGCTTTTTTAAACTTCAGCAGAATTCCGAGAACATTGGAAGACTTCCAAAGCATTTTTCAACTTTAGCAAAATTCAGAGAACAATGGGAGAGTCCTACATACTATTTTTAAACTTCAGCAGAATTCCGAGAAAATTGGAAGAGTTTCAAAGTATTTTTAAACTACAGCAGAATTCCGAGAACAATGGGAGAGTTTTACGAACTTATTAAAAAAAAAATAACATTCCGAGAACAATGGGTGTGTTCTACATACTATTTTTAGACTTCAGCAGAATTCCGAGAACAATGGTAGAGTTCTACAGACTTATTTAAAAAAAAAACAATAACATTCCGAGAACAATGGAAGAGTTCCAAAGCTCTTTTAAACTTCCGCCGAATTCCATGAACAATGGAAGAGTTCCAAAGCATTTTTAAACTTCAGCAGAATTCCAAGAACTGAAGAGTTCCAAAGCATTTTTAAACTTCAGCAGAATTCCGAGAACAATGGAAGAGTTCCAAAGCATTTTTAAACTTCAGCAGAATTCCGAGAACAATGGGAGAGTTCTACAGATAATTTTTAAACTTCAGCAGAATTCTCAGAACAATGGAAGAGTTCCAAAGCATTTTTAAACTTCAGAAGAGTCCCGCGAACAATGAAAGAGTTCCAAAGCATTTTTAAACTTCAGCAGAATTCCTAGAACAATGGAAGAGTTCCAAAGCATTTTTTATACTTCAGCAGAATTCCAAGAACAATGGAAGAGTTTCAAAGCATTTTTAAACTTCAGCAGAATTCCGAGAACAATGGGAGAGTTCTACAGATTATTTTCAAACTTCAGAAGAATTTTGAGAACAATGGAAGGGTTCCAAAGCATTTTTAACTTCAGCAGAATTCCGAGAACAATGGGAGAGTTCTACAGACTTATTTTAAAAAAACAATAACATTCCGAGAACAATGGTAGAGTTCGGAAGCATTTTTAAACTTCATCAGAATTCTGAGAACAATGGAAGAGTTCCAAAGCATTTTTAAACATCAGCAGAATTCCGAGAACAATGGAAGAGTTCCAAAGCATTTTTAAACTTCAGCAGAATTCCGAGAACAATAAGGGAGTTCTACAGACTTATTTTAAAAAAACAATAACATTCTGAGAACAATGGGAGAGTTCCAAAGCATTTTTAAACTTCAGCAGAATTCTGAGAACAATGGAAGAGTTCCAAAGCATTTTTAAACTTCAGCAGAATTCCGAGAACAATGGAAGACTTCCAAAGCATTTTTCAACTTTAGCAAAATTCAGAGAACAATGGGAGAGTCCTACATACTATTTTTAAACTTCAGCAGAATTCCCTGAAAATTGGAAGAGTTTCAAAGTATTTTTAAACTACAGCAGAATTCCGAGAACAATGGGAGAGTTTTACGAACTTATTAAAAAAAAAATAACATTCCGAGAACAATGGGTGTGTTCTACATACTATTTTTAGACTTCAGCAGAATTCCGAGAACAATGGTAGAGTTCTACAGACTTATTTAAAAAAAAAACAATAACATTCCGAGAACAATGGAAGAGTTCCAAAGCTCTTTTAAACTTCAGCAGAATTCCGAGAACAATGGAAGAGTTCCAAAGCATTTTTAAACTTCAGCAGAATTCCGAGAACAATAAGGGAGTTCTACAGACTTATTTTAAAAAAACAATAACATTCTGAGAACAATGGGAGAGTTCCAAAGCATTTTTAAACTTCAGCAGAATTCTGAGAACAATGGAAGAGTTCCAAAGCATTTTTAAACTTCAGCAGAATTCCGAGAACAATGGAAGACTTCCAAAGCATTTTTCAACTTTAGCAAAATTCAGAGAACAATGGGAGAGTCCTACATACTATTTTTAAACTTCAGCAGAATTCCGAGAAAATTGGAAGAGTTTCAAAGTATTTTTAAACTACAGCAGAATTCTGAGAACAATGGGAGAGTTTTACGAACTTATTAAAAAAAAAATAACATTCCGAGAACAATGGGTGTGTTCTACATACTATTTTTAAATTTCAGCAGAATTCCGAGAACAATGGTAGAGTTCTACAGACTTATTTAAAAAAAAAACAATAACATTCCAAGAACAATGGAAGAGTTCCAAAGCTCTTTTAAACTTCCGCAGAATTCCTTGAACAATGGAAGAGTTCCAAAGCATTTTTAAACTTCAGCAGAATTCCAAGAACAACTGAAGAGTTCCAAAGCATTTTTAAACTTCAGCAGAATTCCAAGAACAATGGAAGAGTTCCAAAGCATTTTTAAACTTCAGCAGAATTCCTAGAACAATGGAAGAGTTCCAAAGCATTTTTTATACTTCAGCAGAATTCCAAGAACAATGGAAGAGTTTCAAAGCATTTTTAAACTTCAGCAGAATTCCGAGAACAATGGGAGTGTTCTACAGACTATTTTCAAACTTCAGAAGAATTCCGAGAACAATGGAAGGGTTCCAAAGCATTTTTAACTTCAGCAGAATTCCGAGAACAATGGGAGAGTTCTACAGACTTATTTTAAAAAAACAATAACATTCCGAGAACAATGGTAGAGTTTGGAAGCATTTTTAAACTTCATCAGAATTCTGAGAACAATGGAAGAGTTCCAAAGCATTTTTAAACATCAGCAGAATTCCGAGAACAATGGAAGAGTTCCAAAGCATTTTTCAACTTTAGCAAAATTCCGAGAACAATGGGAGAGTCCTACATACTGCTTTTAAACTTCAGCAGATTTCCGAGAAAATTAGAAGAGTTTCAAAGTATGTTTAAACTACAGCAGAATTCCGAGAACAATGGGAGTTTTACGAACTTATTAAAAAAAATAAATAACATTCCGAGAACAATGGGTGAGTTCTACATACTATTTTTAGACTTCAGTAGAATTCCGAGAACAATGGTAGAGTTCTACAGACTTATTTTAAAAAAAACGAATAACATTCCGAGAACAATGGAAGAGTTCCAAAGCATTTTTAAACTTCAGCAGAATTCCTAGATCAATGGAAGAGCTTCAAAGCATTTTTAAACTTCAGCAGAATTCAAAGAACAATGTAAGAGTTTCAAAGCATTTTTAAACTTCAGCAGAATTCCTAGAGCAATGGAAGAGTTCCAAAGCATTTTTAAACTTCAGCAGAATTCCGAGAACAATGGGAGAGTTCTACAGATAATTTTTCAACTTCAGCTGAATTCCCAGAACAATGGAAGAGTTCCAAAGCATTTTTAAACTTCAGAAGAGTCCCGCGAACAAAGGAAGAGTTCCAAAGCATTTTTAAACTTCTTCAGAATTCCTTGAACAATGGAAGAGTTCCAAAGCATTTTTAAACTTCAGCAGAATTCCGAGAACAATGGAAGTGTTCCAATGCATTTTTAAACTTCAGCAGAATTCCGCCAAAAATGGAAGAGTTCCAAAGCATTTTTAAACTTCAGCAGAATTCTAGAACTATGGAAGAGTTCGAAAGCAATTTTAAACTTTAGCAGAATTCCAAGAACAATGGAAGAGTTCCAAAGCATAGTTAAACTTCAACAGAATTCCTAGAACAATGGAAGAGTTCCAAAGCATTTTTATACTTTAGCAGAATTCCATGAACAATGGAAGAGTTCCAAAGCATTTTTAAACTTCAGCAGAATTCCGAGAACAATAAGAGAGTTCTACAGACTTATTTTAAAAAAAAAATAACATTCTGAGAACAATGGGAGAGTTCCAAAGCATTTTTAAACTTCAGCAGAATTCTGAGAACAATGGAAGAGTTCCAAAGCATTTTTAAACTTCAGCAGAATTCCGAGAACAATGGAAGAGTTCCAAAGCATTTTTCAACTTTAGCAAAATTCTGAGAACAATGGAAGAGTCCTACATACTATTTTTAAACTTCAGCACAATTCCGAGAAAATTGGAAGAGTTTCAAAGTATTTTTAAACTACAGCAGAATTCCGAGAACAATGGGAGAGTTTTACGAACTTATTAAAAAAAAATAACATTCCGAGAACAATGGGTGAGTTCTACATACTATTTTTATACTTCAGCAGAATTCTGAAAACAATCGTAGAGTTCTACAGACTTATTTAAAAAAAAAACAATAACATTCCGAGAACAATGAAAGAGTTCCAAAGCATTTTTAAACTTCAGCAGAATTCCTAGAACAATGGAAGAGTTTCAAAGCATTTTTAAACTTCAGCAGAATTCCAAGAACAATGGAAGAGTTGCAAAGCATTTGTAAACTTCAGCAGAATTCTTGGAACAATGGAAAAGTTCCAAAGCATTTTTATACTTCAGCAGAATTCCAAGAACAATGCAAGAGTTCGAAAGCATTTTTAAACTTCAGCAGAATTCTGAGAACAATGGGAGAGTGCTACAGACTTATTTAAAAAAAAACAATGACATACCGGGAATAATGGGAGAGTCCCGAAGCATTTTTAAAATTCAGTAGAATTCCGAGAACAATGGGAGAGTTCTACAGACTTATTTAAAAAAACAATGCCATACCGATAACAATGGGAGAGTTCCAAAGCCTTTTTAAACTTCATTAGAATTACGAGAACAATGGGTGAGTTCTACAGACTGATTTAAAAAAACAATAAAATTCCGAGAACAATGGGAGAGTTCCAAAGTATTTTAAACTTCAGCAGTATTCCAAGAACAATGGAAGAGTTCCAAAGCATTTTTAAACTTCATCAGAATTCCGAGAACAACGGAAGAGTTCCAAAGCATTTTTAAACTTTAGCAGAATTCCGAGAACAATGGAAGAGTTCCAAAGCATATTTAAACTTCAGCAGAATTCCGAAAACAATGGGAGAGTACTACAGACTTATTTTAAAAGAACGATGACATACCGAGGACAATGGGAGAGTTCCAAAGCATTTTTATATTTCAGTAGAATTACGAGAACAATTGGAGAGTTCTACAGACTGATTAAAAAAACTATAACATTCCGAGAACAATGGGAGAGTTGCAAAGTATTTTTAAACTTCAGCAGTATTTTGAGAACAATGGAAGAGTTCTACAGACTGATTTAAAAAAACAATGACATACAGAGAACAATTGGAGAGTTCATAAGCATTTTTAAACTTTAGTAAGATACCGAGAACAATGGGAGAGTTCTACAGACTGATATTAAAAAAACAATAACATTCTGACAACAATGGGAGAGTTCCAAAGCATTTATAAACTTCAGCAGACTTCGGAGAACAATGGAAGAGTTCCAAAGCATTTTTAAACTTCAGCAGAATTTCTAGAACTATGGAAGAGTTCCAAAGCATTTTTAAACTTCAACAGAATTCCAAGAAAAATGGAAGAGTTCCAAAGCATTTTTAAACTTCAGCAGAATTCTTAGAACAATGGAAGAGTTCCAAAGCATTTTTTATACTTCAGCAGAATTCCAAGAACAATGGAAGAGTTTCAAAGCATTTTTAAACTTTAGCAGAATTTCGAGAACAATGGGAGAGTTCTACAGACTATTTTCAAACTTCAGAAGAATTCCGAGAACAATGGAAGAGTTCCAAAGCATTTTTAACTTCAGCAGAATTCCGAGAACAATGGGAGAGTTCTACAGACTTATTTTAAAAAAACAATAACATTCCGAGAACAATGGTAGAGTTCGGAAGCATTTTTAAATTTCATCAGAATTCTGAGAACAATGGAAGAGTTCCAAAGCATTTTTCAACTTTAGCAAAATTCCGAGAACAATGGGAGAGTCCTACATACTACTTTTAAACTTCAGCAGATTTCCGAGAAAATTAGAAGAGTTTCAAAGTATGTTTGAACTGCAGCAGAATTCTGAGAACAATGGGATAGTTTTACGAACTTATTAAAAAAAATAAATAACATTCCGAGAACAATGGTTGAGTTCTACATACTATTTTTAGACTTCAGTAGAATTCCGAGAACAATGGTAGAGTTCTACAGACTTGTTTTAAAAAAAACGAATAACATTATGAGAACAATGGAAGAGTTCCAAAGCATTTTTAAACTTCAGCAGAATTCCTAGATCAATGGAAGAGCTTCAAAGCATTTTTAAACTTCAGCAGAATTCCAAGAACAATGGAAGAGTTCCAAAGCATTTTCAAACTTCAGCAGAATTCCTAGAACAATGGAAAAGTTTCAAAGCATTTTTATACTTCAGCAGAATTCCAAGAAAAATGGAAGAGTTCCAAAGCATTTTTAAACTTAAGTAGAATTCCGAGAACAATGGGCAAGTTCTACAGACTTATTTAAAAAAAAATAACATTCTGAGAACAATGGGAGAGTTCCAAACATTTTTAAACTTCAGCAGAATTCTGAGAACAATGGGAGAGTTCTACAGACTATTTTCAAACTTCAGAAGAATTCCGAGAACAATGGGAGAGTTCCAAAGAATTTTTCAACTTTAGCAAAATTCCGAGAGCAATGGGAGAGTCCTACCAAGTATTTTTAAACTTCAGCAGAATTCCGAGAAAATTGGAAGAGATTCAAAGTATTTTTAAACTTCAGCACAATTCAGAGAACAATGGTAGAGTTCTGCAGACATATTTAAAAAAAAATAAATAACATTCCGAGAACAATGGAAGAGTTCCAAAGCATTTTTAAACTTCAGCAGAATTCTTAGTACAATGGAAGTGTTCCAAAGCATTTTTAAACTTCAGCAGAATTTCGAGAACAATGGGAGAGTTCTACAGACTTATTTGAAAAAAAACAATAACATTCCGAGAACAATGGGAGAGTTCCAAAGCATTTTTAAACTTCAGCAGAATTCCGAGAACAATGGAAGAGTTCCAAAGAATTTTTCAACTTTAGCAAAATTCCGAGAACAATGGGAGGGTTCCAAAGCATTTTTAAACTTCAGCAGAATTCCGAGAACAATGGAAGTGTTCCAAAGCATATTTAAACTTCAGCAGAATTCCGAGAACAATGGAAGAGTTCCAAAGCATTTTTAAACTTCAGCAGAATTCCGAGAACAATGGAAGAGTTCCAAAGCATATTTAAACTACAGCAGAATTCCGAAAACAATGGGAGAGTACTACAGACTTATTTTAAAAAAACCACGACATACCGAGGACAATGGGAGAGTTCCAAAGCATTTTTATATTTCAGTAGAATTACGAGAACAATTGGAGAGTTCTACAGACTGATTAAAAAAACAATAACATTCCGAGAACAATGGGAGAGTTGCAAAGTATTTTTAAACTTCAGCAGTATTCTGAGAATAATGGAAGAGTTCTACAGACTGATTTAAAAAAACAATGACATACAGAGAGCAATGGGAGAGTTCCAAAGCATTTTAAACTTTAGTAAGATACCGAGAACAATGGGAGAGTTCTACAGACTGATATAAAAAACAATAACATTCCAACAACAATGGGAGAGTACCAAAGCATTAATAAACTTTAGCAGACTTCCGAGAACAATGGAAGAGTTCCAAAGCATTTTTAAACTTCAGCAGAATTTTTAGAACTGTGGAAGAGTTCCAAAGCATTTTTAAACTTCAGCAGAATTCCAAGAAAAATGGAAGAGTTTCAAAGCATTTTTAAACTTCAGCAGAATTCCTAGAACAATGGAAGCGTTCCAAAGTATTTTTTATACTTCAGCAAAATTCCAAGAGCAATGGAAGAGTTTCAAAGCATTTTTAAGCTTCAGCAGAATTCCGAGAACAATGGGAGAGTTCTACAGACTATTTTCAAACTTCAGAAGAATACCGAGAACAATGGGAGAGTTCCAAAGAATTTTTCAACTTTAGCAAAATTCCGAGAGCAATGGGAGAGTCCTACCTAGTATTTTTAAACTTCAGCAGAATTCCGAGAAAATTGGAAGAGATTCAAAGTATTTTTAAACTTCAGCACAATTCAGAGAACAATGGTAGAGTTCTGCAGACATGTTTAAAAAAAAAAATAAATAACATTCGGAGAACAATGGAAGAGTTCCAAGGCATTTTTAAACTTCAGCAGAATTCTTACTACAATGGAAGTGTTCCAAAGCATTTTTAAACTTCAGCAGAATTTCGAGAACAATGGGAGAGTTCTACAGACTTATTTGAAAAAAAACAATAACATTCCGAGAACAATGGGAGAGTTCCAAAGCATTTTTAAACTTCAGCAGAATTACGAGAACAATGGAAGAGTTCCAAAGAATTTTTCAACTTTAGCAAAATTCCGAGAACAATGGGAGGGTTCCAAAGCATTTTTAAACTTCAGCAGAATTCCGAGAACAATGGAAGTGTTCCAAAGCATATTTAAACTTCAGCAGAATTCCGAGAACAATGGAAGAGTTCCAAAGCATTTTTAAACTTCAGCAGAATTTCGAGAACAATGGGAGAGTTCTACAGACTTATTTAAAAAAAAACAATAACATTCCGAGAACAATGGGAGAGTTCCAAACCATTTTTAAACTTCAGCAGAATTCCGAGAGCAATGGAAGAGTTCCAAAGAACTTTTCAACTTTAGCAAAATTCCGAGAACAATGGGAGAGTCCTACATAGTATTTCTAAACTTCAGCAGAATTCTGAGAAAATTGGAAGAGTTTCAAAGCATTTTTAAACTTCAGCACAATTCCGAGAACAATGGGAGAGTTTTACAGACTTATTAAAAAAAAAAATACATTCCGAGAACAATGGGTGAGTTCTACATACTATTTTTAAACTTCAGCAGAATTCCGAGAACAATGGTAGAGTTCTACAGACTTATTTTAAAAAAAACAATAACATTCCGAGAACAATGGAAGAGTTCCAAAGCATTTTTAAACTTCAGCATAATTCCGAGAACAATGGAAGGGTTCCAATGCATTTTTAAACTTCAGCAGAATTTCGAGAACAATGGGAGATTTCTACAGACTTATTTATAAAAAACAATAACATTCAGAGAACAATGGGAGAGTTCCAAAGCATTTTTAAACTTCAGCCAAATTCTGAGAACAATGGAAGAGTTCCAAAGCATTTTTAAACTTCAGCAGAATTCCGTGAACAATGGAAGAGTTCCAAAGCATTTTTAAACTTCAGCAGAATTCCAAGAACAATGGAAGAGCTCCAAAGCATTTTTAAACTTCAGCAGAATTCCAAGAACAATGGAAGAGTTCCAAAGCAATTTTAAACTTCAGCAGAGTTCTGAGAACTATGGAAGAGTTCCAAAGCATTTTTAACCCCTTTACAGCACATGATGTATTAATACGCGACAATGCCCTGGGCTTTAAGAGCCTGACCCGTATTAGAACGTCATTGCGATTGTGCGCGCACACAGGCTGTGCGGACGCGATTGCCTCCGGGTGTCAGCTGAATATCACAGCTGACACCCGGTACTATGTGCAGGAAGCGGTCCCGCACTGCTCCCAGCACATTAACCCCCGCAATGCTGCGATCGAAGTAGATCGCAGCATTGCTGTGGCAAGGGGAGGTGATTGGTATGCTCACCTCCTCTTCCGGCCTCCAGCACTGTCTGCCGCGGCTTCCCGGGTGTTGCCATGACGACCCGATGTCGTCATGACTACATCCGGGTCACCAGACAGCAGAAAGATTGTTTGCACATGCGCAGTGCATCTCCAAACTATCTTCTCCCCGTCCAGCGCTGACTGCCTGCATGGCACAGGGATGGTGCTGCATTCCTGTGCCATGCAGGCGATCAGAATAAAAATAGTGAAAGTCCCATAGTGGGACAAAGTCAAAAAGTAAAAAAACTCCCAGAAAGTGAAAAAAATAAATAAAAAAAATTGGAAAAATATAAAAAAAAAATAAAAAAAATAATCCACTAAAAATAAAAATATAATGTACCCATCAATAAATATTATTAAGAAAAAAATCAAACAAACAATACAAGTACACATATTTGGTATTGTGGCGTCAGTAACGACCTGGCCTATAAAACTGTTTCACTAGTTAACCCCTTCAGTGAACACGGTAAAAAAATAAAATAAAAACCTAAGCAAAAAACAATGCTTTATCATCATACCGCCAAACAAAAAATGGAATAACACGTGACCAAAAAGACGAATATAAATAAAAATGGTATCGCTGAAAACATCATCTCGTGCTGCAAAAAACAAGCCACCATACAGCTCCATCATCCGAAAAATCAAAAAGTTACAGCTCTCAGAATAAAGCGATGCAAAAAAATATTTTTTTCTATAAAATAGCTTTTATTGCGTAAAAGCGCCAAAACATAAAAAACGATATAAATGTGGTACCGCTGTAAACGTACTGACCCAAAGAATAAAGCTACCTTATCAATTTTACCACACCCGGAGCAGAATAAAAAAATGTAAAAAAACACAATTCCTGAATTGTTGTTTTTTGTTTATTCTGCCTCCCAAAAGCGGGAATAGAAAGCGATCAAAAAATGTCACATGCCTGAAAATGGCACCAATAAAAACGTCAACTCATCCCGCAAAAAACAAGCCATCACATGACTCTGTCGGCCAAAATATGGCGATGCAAAAACTAGATTTTTCAAAATATGTGTGTTTTAGTGTGTGACAGCTGTCAATCATAAAAACCCAATATGATTCTGGTATCGCTGTAATTGCACAGACCCGTAGTATAAAGTAATCTCATCACTTATACCACACGAGGAATGGCGTAAAAAATAAACGCTAGGGCTGGGGTTGGGGTTGTGCTAATGTTAGGGTTGGAGTTGTTTTTTTTTCAAAAGTACAAAAAAAAAAAAAAGAAAAAAAGATGATCATATGTTCAACTAGTGTTGAACGCAAGTGCTCGCAACTTGAGTTTGCATCGGGTGCTCGGGTATGCACTGAGTATCGGGGGTGCTCGAGTCTCCGCCCCATATGCTTCGCGGCCAAAAAAACCTCGCGGGGATTGCCTGCCATGCACGAGCGATCCCCGCATGTTTTTTTAGCGGTGTCTAATAACCGTAAAACATGCGGACGAGGACTCGAGCATTTCACTTGAGCACCCGTGATACATGGTGCATACCTGAGTACCCGATGCAAACTCAAGTAGCAAGCACTTGCGCTCAAGACTATTGACAACTTATTCAATATGATGACCTAATGTAATCAAATTCTGTGTCGTACCTCTGGGTTCAAAATGTTCACTATACCCCTTAATAAAATCCTTGAGGGGTATAGTTTCCAAAATGGGGTCACTTGTGGGGGAGCTCCACTGTTTAGGCACATCAGGGGCTCTCCAAACACGAGATGGTGTCCGCTAACAAATTGAATGGAAAACCAGCTCAAATTGTTAGCGGACACCATGTTGCGTTTGGAGAGCCCCTGTGTGCCTAAACTTGGAGCTCCCCCACAAGTAACCCCATTTTGGAAACTAGACCACCCAAGGCACCTATCTAGATGCATAGTGAGCACTAGGAACCCCCAGGTGCTTCACAAATTGATTCGTAAAAATGAAAAAGTGTTTTTTTTCCCACTTTTTCATTTTTATGAATCAATTTGTGAAGCACCTGGGGGGTCTAAGTGCTCACTATGCATCTAGATAGGTGCCTTGGGGGGTCTAGTTTCCAAAATGGGGTCACTTGTGGGGGAGCTCTAATGTTTAGGCACACAGGGGCTCTCCAAACGCAACATGGTGTCCGCTAACAATTTGAGCCGATTTTCCATTCAATTTGTTAGCGGACACCATGTTGCGTTTGGAGAGCCCCTGTGTGCCTAAACATTGGAGCTCCCCCACAAGTGACCCCATTTTGGAAACTAGACCCCCCAACACACCTATCTAGATGCATAGTGAGCACTTGGAACCCTCAGGTGCTTCACAAATTGATTCGTAAAAATGAAAAAGTGGAAAAAAAATACTTTTTCATTTTTACAAATCAATTTGTGAAGCACCTAGGGGTTCCAAGTTCTCACTATGCATCTAGATAGGTGCCTTGGGGGGTCTAGTTTCCAAAATGGGGTCACATGTGGGGGGCTTCCACTATTTAGGCACATCAGGGGCTCTCCAAACGCAACATGGCGTCAGCTAATTATTCAAGTAAATTTTACAATCAAAAAGTCAAATGGCGCTCCTTCCCTTCCGAGCCCTGCCGTGCGCCCAAACAGTGGTTTTTCCACACATATGGGGTATTTGCGTGCCCAGGGGAAATTGCACAACAAATTTTGGGGTCAATTTTTTCTTGTTACCCCTGCAAAAATAAAAAAAATTGGGTCTTAAGTAACATTTTTGTGAAAAAAGTTAAATGTTCATTCTTTTCTTCCACATTTCAAAAATTCCTGTGAAGCACCTGAAGGGTTAATAAAGTTCTTCAATGTGGTTTTGAGCACCTTGAGGGGGTGGAGTTTTTAGAATGGTGTCACTTTTGGGTATTTTCTATCATAAAGACCTCTCAAAGTGACTTCAAATGTGATGTGGTCCCTAAAAAAATGGTTTTGTAAATTTTGTTGGAAAAATGAGAAATCGCTGGTCAACTTTTAACCCTTATGGTTCCCTAACAAAAAAAAATTTTGGTTCCAAAAGTGTGCTGATGTAAAGTAGACATGAGGGAAATGTTATTTATTAACTCTTTTGTGTGACATATCTCTCTGATTTAAGGGCATAAAAATTCAAATTTTGAAAATTGCTAAATTTTTTAAATTTTTACCAAATTTCCATTTTTTTCACAAATAAACGCAAGTGATATCAAAGAAATTTTATGACAATCATGAAGTACAATATGTCACGAAAAAACAGTCTCATAATCAGGGGATACATTGAAGCGTTCCAGAGTAATTACCTCATAAAGTGACAGTGGTCAGAATTGTAAAAATTGGCCTGATCATTAACTTGCAAACCACCCTCGGGGGTAAAGGGGTTAAACTTCAGCAGAATTCTGAGAACAATGGGAGAGTTCTACAGACTATTTTCAAACTTCAGAAGAATTCCGAGAACAATGTGAGAGTTCCAAAGCATTTTTAAACTTCAGCAGAATTCCGAGAACAATGGGAGAGTTCTATAGACTTATTTAAAAAAAAGAATAACATTCTGAGAACAATGGGAGAGTTCCAAAGCATTTTTAAACTTCAGCAGAATTTCCGAGAACAATGGAAGAGTTCCAAAGCATTTTTCAACTTCAGCAAAATTCTGAGAACAATGGGAGAGTTCTACATACTATTTTTAAGCTTCAGCAGAATTCTGAGAACAATGGGAGAGTTTTACAGACTTATTAAAAAAAAAATAACATACCAAGAACAATGGGAGAGTTTTACATACTATTTTTAAACTTCAGCAGAATTCCGAGAACAATGGAAGAGTTCCAAAGAATTTTTAAACTTCAGCAGAATTCCGAGAACAATGGGAGAGTTCTGCAGACTTATTTTCAAAAAAACAATAACATTCCGACAACAATGGGAGAGTTCCAAAGCATTTTTAAACTTCAGCAGAATTCTGATAACAATGGGAGAGTTCTACAGACTATTTTTAAACTTCAGTAGAATTCCGAGAACAATGGAAGAGTTCCAAAGAATTTTTAAACTTCAGCAGAATTCCGAGAACAATGGGAGAGTTCTGCAGACTTATTTTCAAAAAAACAATAACATTCCGACAACAATGGGAGAGTTCCAAAGCATTTTTAAACTTCAGCAGAATTCTGATAACAATGGGAGAGTTCTACAGACTATTTTTAAACTTCAGTAGAATTCGGGGAACACTGGAAGAGTTCCAAAGCATTTTTAAACTTCAGCAGAATTATGAGAACAATGGGAGAGTTCTACAGACTGATTGAAAAAAAGAATATCATTCCGAGAACAATGGGAGAGTTCCAAAGCATTTTTAAACTTCAGCAGAATTCCGAGAACAATGGGAGAGTTCTACAGACTGATTTAAAAAAACAGTTACATTCTGAGAACAATGGAAGATTTCCAAAGCATTTTTAAACTTCAGCAGAATTCCTAGAACAATGGAAGAGTTCCAAACTATTTTTAAACTTCAGCAGAATTCCAAGAACAATGGAAGAGTTCCAAAGCATTTTTAAACTTCAGCAGAATTCCAAGAACAATGTAAGTATTCCAAAGCATTTTTAAACATCAGCAGAATTTCAAGAACAATGGAAGAGTTTCAAAACATTTTTAAGCTGAAGCAGAAATCCAAGAACAATGGGAGAGTCCTACAGACTTATTTAAAAAAAAATAACATTCCGAGAACAATGGGAGAGTTCCAAAGCATTTTTAAACTTCAGTAGAATTCCGAGAACAATGGAAGAGTTCCAAAGCATTTTTCAACTTCAGAAAAATTCTGAGAACAATGGGAGAGTTCTACAGACTATTTTCAAACTTCAGAAGAATACCGAGAACAATGGGAGAGTTCCAAAGAATTTTTCAACTTTAGCAAAATTCCGAGAGCAATGGGAGAGTCCTACCTAGTATTTTTAAACTTCAGCAGAATTCCGAGAAAATTGGAAGAGATTCAAAGTATTTTTAAACTTCAGCACAATTCAGAGAACAATGGTAGAGTTCTGCAGACATGTTTAAAAAAAAAAATAAATAACATTCGGAGAACAATGGAAGAGTTCCAAGGCATTTTTAAACTTCAGCAGAATTCTTAGTACAATGGAAGTGTTCCAAAGCATTTTTAAACTTCAGCAGAATTTCGAGAACAATGGGAGAGTTCTACAGACTTATTTGAAAAAAAACAATAACATTCCGAGAACAATGGGAGAGTTCCAAAGCATTTTTAAACTTCAGCAGAATTACGAGAACAATGGAAGAGTTCCAAAGAATTTTTCAACTTTAGCAAAATTCCGAGAACAATGGGAGGGTTCCAAAGCATTTTTAAACTTCAGCAGAATTCCGAGAACAATGGAAGTGTTCCAAAGCATATTTAAACTTCAGCAGAATTCCGAGAACAATGGAAGAGTTCCAAAGCATTTTTAAACTTCAGCAGAATTTCGAGAACAATGGGAGAGTTCTACAGACTTATTTAAAAAAAAACAATAACATTCCGAGAACAATGGGAGAGTTCCAAACCATTTTTAAACTTCAGCAGAATTCCGAGAGCAATGGAAGAGTTCCAAAGAACTTTTCAACTTTAGCAAAATTCCGAGAACAATGGGAGAGTCCTACATAGTATTTCTAAACTTCAGCAGAATTCTGAGAAAATTGGAAGAGTTTCAAAGCATTTTTAAACTTCAGCACAATTCCGAGAACAATGGGAGAGTTTTACAGACTTATTAAAAAAAAAAAATACATTCCGAGAACAATGGGTGAGTTCTACATACTATTTTTAAACTTCAGCAGAATTCCGAGAACAATGGTAGAGTTCTACAGACTTATTTTAAAAAAAACAATAACATTCCGAGAACAATGGAAGAGTTCCAAAGCATTTTTAAACTTCAGCATAATTCCGAGAACAATGGAAGGGTTCCAATGCATTTTTAAACTTCAGCAGAATTTCGAGAACAATGGGAGATTTCTACAGACTTATTTATAAAAAACAATAACATTCAGAGAACAATGGGAGAGTTCCAAAGCATTTTTAAACTTCAGCCAAATTCTGAGAACAATGGAAGAGTTCCAAAGCATTTTTAAACTTCAGCAGAATTCCGTGAACAATGGAAGAGTTCCAAAGCATTTTTAAACTTCAGCAGAATTCCAAGAACAATGGAAGAGCTCCAAAGCATTTTTAAACTTCAGCAGAATTCCAAGAACAATGGAAGAGTTCCAAAGCAATTTTAAACTTCAGCAGAGTTCTGAGAACTATGGAAGAGTTCCAAAGCATTTTTAACCCCTTTACAGCACATGATGTATTAATACGCGACAATGCCCTGGGCTTTAAGAGCCTGACCCGTATTAGAACGTCATTGCGATTGTGCGCGCACACAGGCTGTGCGGACGCGATCGCCTCCGGGTGTCAGCTGAATATCACAGCTGACACCCGGTACTATGTGCAGGAAGCGGTCCCGCACTGCTCCCAGCACATTAACCCCCGCAATGCTGCGATCGAAGTAGATCGCAGCATTGCTGTGGCAAGGGGAGGTGATTGGTATGCTCACCTCCTCTTCCGGCCTCCAGCGCTGTCTGCCGCGGCTTCCCGGGTGTTGCCATGACGACCCGATGTCGTCATGACTACATCCGGGTCACCAGACAGCAGAAAGATTGTTTGCACATGCGCAGTGCATCTCCAAACTATCTTCTCCCCGTCCAGCGCTGACTGCCTGCATGGCACAGGGATGGTGCTGCATTCCTGTGCCATGCAGGCGATCAGAATAAAAATAGTGAAAGTCCCATAGTGGGACAAAGTCAAAAAGTAAAAAAACTCCCAGAAAGTGAAAAAAATAAATAAAAAAAATTGGAAAAATATAAAAAAAAAATAAAAAAAATAATCCACTAAAAATAAAAATATAATGTACCCATCAATAAATATTATTAAGAAAAAAATCAAACAAACAATACAAGTACACATATTTGGTATTGTGGCGTCAGTAACGACCTGGCCTATAAAACTGTTTCACTAGTTAACCCCTTCAGTGAACACGGTAAAAAAATAAAATAAAAACCTAAGCAAAAAACAATGCTTTATCATCATACCGCCAAACAAAAAATGGAATAACACGTGACCAAAAAGACGAATATAAATAAAAATGGTATCGCTGAAAACATCATCTCGTGCTGCAAAAAACAAGCCACCATACAGCTCCATCATCCGAAAAATCAAAAAGTTACAGCTCTCAGAATAAAGCGATGCAAAAAAATATTTTTTTCTATAAAATAGCTTTTATTGCGTAAAAGCGCCAAAACATAAAAAACGATATAAATGTGGTACCGCTGTAAACGTACTGACCCAAAGAATAAAGCTACCTTATCAATTTTACCACACCCGGAGCAGAATAAAAAAATGTAAAAAAACACAATTCCTGAATTGTTGTTTTTTGTTTATTCTGCCTCCCAAAAGCGGGAATAGAAAGCGATCAAAAAATGTCACATGCCTGAAAATGGCACCAATAAAAACGTCAACTCATCCCGCAAAAAACAAGCCATCACATGACTCTGTCGGCCAAAATATGGCGATGCAAAAACTAGATTTTTCAAAATATGTGTGTTTTAGTGTGTGACAGCTGTCAATCATAAAAACCCAATATGATTCTGGTATCGCTGTAATTGCACAGACCCGTAGTATAAAGTAATCTCATCACTTATACCACACGAGGAATGGCGTAAAAAATAAACGCTAGGGCTGGGGTTGGGGTTGTGCTAATGTTAGGGTTGGAGTTGTTTTTTTTTCAAAAGTACAAAAAAAAAAAAAAGAAAAAAAGATGATCATATGTTCAACTAGTGTTGAACGCAAGTGCTCGCAACTTGAGTTTGCATCGGGTGCTCGGGTATGCACTGAGTATCGGGGGTGCTCGAGTCTCCGCCCCATATGCTTCGCGGCCAAAAAAACCTCGCGGGGATTGCCTGCCATGCACGAGCGATCCCCGCATGTTTTTTTAGCGGTGTCTAATAACCGTAAAACATGCGGACGGGGACTCGAGCATTTCACTTGAGCACCCGTGATACATGGTGCATACCTGAGTACCCGATGCAAACTCAAGTAGCAAGCACTTGCGCTCAAGACTATTGACAACTTATTCAATATGATGACCTAATGTAATCAAATTCTGTGTCGTACCTCTGGGTTCAAAATGTTCACTATACCCCTTAATAAAATCCTTGAGGGGTATAGTTTCCAAAATGGGGTCACTTGTGGGGGAGCTCCACTGTTTAGGCACATCAGGGGCTCTCCAAACACGAGATGGTGTCCGCTAACAAATTGAATGGAAAACCAGCTCAAATTGTTAGCGGACACCATGTTGCGTTTGGAGAGCCCCTGTGTGCCTAAACTTGGAGCTCCCCCACAAGTAACCCCATTTTGGAAACTAGACCACCCAAGGCACCTATCTAGATGCATAGTGAGCACTAGGAACCCCCAGGTGCTTCACAAATTGATTCGTAAAAATGAAAAAGTGTTTTTTTTCCCACTTTTTCATTTTTATGAATCAATTTGTGAAGCACCTGGGGGGTCTAAGTGCTCACTATGCATCTAGATAGGTGCCTTGGGGGGTCTAGTTTCCAAAATGGGGTCACTTGTGGGGGAGCTCTAATGTTTAGGCACACAGGGGCTCTCCAAACGCAACATGGTGTCCGCTAACAATTTGAGCCGATTTTCCATTCAATTTGTTAGCGGACACCATGTTGCGTTTGGAGAGCCCCTGTGTGCCTAAACATTGGAGCTCCCCCACAAGTGACCCCATTTTGGAAACTAGACCCCCCAACACACCTATCTAGATGCATAGTGAGCACTTGGAACCCTCAGGTGCTTCACAAATTGATTCGTAAAAATGAAAAAGTGGAAAAAAAATACTTTTTCATTTTTACAAATCAATTTGTGAAGCACCTAGGGGTTCCAAGTTCTCACTATGCATCTAGATAGGTGCCTTGGGGGGTCTAGTTTCCAAAATGGGGTCACATGTGGGGGGCTTCCACTATTTAGGCACATCAGGGGCTCTCCAAACGCAACATGGCGTCAGCTAATTATTCAAGTAAATTTTACAATCAAAAAGTCAAATGGCGCTCCTTCCCTTCCGAGCCCTGCCGTGCGCCCAAACAGTGGTTTTTCCACACATATGGGGTATTTGCGTGCCCAGGGGAAATTGCACAACAAATTTTGGGGTCAATTTTTTCTTGTTACCCCTGCAAAAATAAAAAAAATTGGGTCTTAAGTAACATTTTTGTGAAAAAAGTTAAATGTTCATTCTTTTCTTCCACATTTCAAAAATTCCTGTGAAGCACCTGAAGGGTTAATAAAGTTCTTCAATGTGGTTTTGAGCACCTTGAGGGGGTGGAGTTTTTAGAATGGTGTCACTTTTGGGTATTTTCTATCATAAAGACCTCTCAAAGTGACTTCAAATGTGATGTGGTCCCTAAAAAAATGGTTTTGTAAATTTTGTTGGAAAAATGAGAAATCGCTGGTCAACTTTTAACCCTTATGGTTCCCTAACAAAAAAAAATTTTGGTTCCAAAAGTGTGCTGATGTAAAGTAGACATGAGGGAAATGTTATTTATTAACTCTTTTGTGTGACATATCTCTCTGATTTAAGGGCATAAAAATTCAAATTTTGAAAATTGCTAAATTTTTTAAATTTTTACCAAATTTCCATTTTTTTCACAAATAAACGCAAGTGATATCAAAGAAATTTTATGACAATCATGAAGTACAATATGTCACGAAAAAACAGTCTCATAATCAGGGGATACATTGAAGCGTTCCAGAGTAATTACCTCATAAAGTGACAGTGGTCAGAATTGTAAAAATTGGCCTGATCATTAACTTGCAAACCACCCTCGGGGGTAAAGGGGTTAAACTTCAGCAGAATTCTGAGAACAATGGGAGAGTTCTACAGACTATTTTCAAACTTCAGAAGAATTCCGAGAACAATGTGAGAGTTCCAAAGCATTTTTAAACTTCAGCAGAATTCCGAGAACAATGGGAGAGTTCTATAGACTTATTTAAAAAAAAGAATAACATTCTGAGAACAATGGGAGAGTTCCAAAGCATTTTTAAACTTCAGCAGAATTTCCGAGAACAATGGAAGAGTTCCAAAGCATTTTTCAACTTCAGCAAAATTCTGAGAACAATGGGAGAGTTCTACATACTATTTTTAAGCTTCAGCAGAATTCTGAGAACAATGGGAGAGTTTTACAGACTTATTAAAAAAAAAATAACATACCAAGAACAATGGGAGAGTTTTACATACTATTTTTAAACTTCAGCAGAATTCCGAGAACAATGGAAGAGTTCCAAAGAATTTTTAAACTTCAGCAGAATTCCGAGAACAATGGGAGAGTTCTGCAGACTTATTTTCAAAAAAACAATAACATTCCGACAACAATGGGAGAGTTCCAAAGCATTTTTAAACTTCAGCAGAATTCTGATAACAATGGGAGAGTTCTACAGACTATTTTTAAACTTCAGTAGAATTCCGAGAACAATGGAAGAGTTCCAAAGAATTTTTAAACTTCAGCAGAATTCCGAGAACAATGGGAGAGTTCTGCAGACTTATTTTCAAAAAAACAATAACATTCCGACAACAATGGGAGAGTTCCAAAGCATTTTTAAACTTCAGCAGAATTCTGATAACAATGGGAGAGTTCTACAGACTATTTTTAAACTTCAGTAGAATTCGGGGAACACTGGAAGAGTTCCAAAGCATTTTTAAACTTCAGCAGAATTATGAGAACAATGGGAGAGTTCTACAGACTGATTGAAAAAAAGAATATCATTCCGAGAACAATGGGAGAGTTCCAAAGCATTTTTAAACTTCAGCAGAATTCCGAGAACAATGGGAGAGTTCTACAGACTGATTTAAAAAAACAGTTACATTCTGAGAACAATGGAAGATTTCCAAAGCATTTTTAAACTTCAGCAGAATTCCTAGAACAATGGAAGAGTTCCAAACTATTTTTAAACTTCAGCAGAATTCCAAGAACAATGGAAGAGTTCCAAAGCATTTTTAAACTTCAGCAGAATTCCAAGAACAATGTAAGTATTCCAAAGCATTTTTAAACATCAGCAGAATTTCAAGAACAATGGAAGAGTTTCAAAACATTTTTAAGCTGAAGCAGAAATCCAAGAACAATGGGAGAGTCCTACAGACTTATTTAAAAAAAAATAACATTCCGAGAACAATGGGAGAGTTCCAAAGCATTTTTAAACTTCAGTAGAATTCCGAGAACAATGGAAGAGTTCCAAAGCATTTTTCAACTTCAGAAAAATTCTGAGAACAATGGGAGAGTTCTACAGACTATTTTCAAACTTCAGAAGAATACCGAGAACAATGGGAGAGTTCCAAAGAATTTTTCAACTTTAGCAAAATTCCGAGAGCAATGGGAGAGTCCTACCTAGTATTTTTAAACTTCAGCAGAATTCCGAGAAAATTGGAAGAGATTCAAAGTATTTTTAAACTTCAGCACAATTCAGAGAACAATGGTAGAGTTCTGCAGACATGTTTAAAAAAAAAAATAAATAACATTCGGAGAACAATGGAAGAGTTCCAAGGCATTTTTAAACTTCAGCAGAATTCTTAGTACAATGGAAGTGTTCCAAAGCATTTTTAAACTTCAGCAGAATTTCGAGAACAATGGGAGAGTTCTACAGACTTATTTGAAAAAAAACAATAACATTCCGAGAACAATGGGAGAGTTCCAAAGCATTTTTAAACTTCAGCAGAATTACGAGAACAATGGAAGAGTTCCAAAGAATTTTTCAACTTTAGCAAAATTCCGAGAACAATGGGAGGGTTCCAAAGCATTTTTAAACTTCAGCAGAATTCCGAGAACAATGGAAGTGTTCCAAAGCATATTTAAACTTCAGCAGAATTCCGAGAACAATGGAAGAGTTCCAAAGCATTTTTAAACTTCAGCAGAATTTCGAGAACAATGGGAGAGTTCTACAGACTTATTTAAAAAAAAACAATAACATTCCGAGAACAATGGGAGAGTTCCAAACCATTTTTAAACTTCAGCAGAATTCCGAGAGCAATGGAAGAGTTCCAAAGAACTTTTCAACTTTAGCAAAATTCCGAGAACAATGGGAGAGTCCTACATAGTATTTCTAAACTTCAGCAGAATTCTGAGAAAATTGGAAGAGTTTCAAAGCATTTTTAAACTTCAGCACAATTCCGAGAACAATGGGAGAGTTTTACAGACTTATTAAAAAAAAAAAATACATTCCGAGAACAATGGGTGAGTTCTACATACTATTTTTAAACTTCAGCAGAATTCCGAGAACAATGGTAGAGTTCTACAGACTTATTTAAAAAAAAACAATAACATTCCGAGAACAATGGAAGAGTTCCAAAGCATTTTTAAACTTCAGCATAATTCCGAGAACAATGGAAGGGTTCCAATGCATTTTTAAACTTCAGCAGAATTTCGAGAACAATGGGAGATTTCTACAGACTTATTTATAAAAAACAATAACATTCAGAGAACAATGGGAGAGTTCCAAAGCATTTTTAAACTTCAGCCAAATTCTGAGAACAATGGAAGAGTTCCAAAGCATTTTTAAACTTCAGCAGAATTCCGTGAACAATGGAAGAGTTCCAAAGCATTTTTAAACTTCAGCAGAATTCCAAGAACAATGGAAGAGCTCCAAAGCATTTTTAAACTTCAGCAGAATTCCAAGAACAATGGAAGAGTTCCAAAGCAATTTTAAACTTCAGCAGAGTTCTGAGAACTATGGAAGAGTTCCAAAGCATTTTTAACCCCTTTACAGCACATGATGTATTAATACGCGACAATGCCCTGGGCTTTAAGAGCCTGACCCGTATTAGAACGTCATTGCGATTGTGCGCGCACACAGGCTGTGCGGACGCGATCGCCTCCGGGTGTCAGCTGAATATCACAGCTGACACCCGGTACTATGTGCAGGAAGCGGTCCCGCACTGCTCCCAGCACATTAACCCCCGCAATGCTGCGATCGAAGTAGATCGCAGCATTGCTGTGGCAAGGGGAGGTGATTGGTATGCTCACCTCCTCTTCCGGCCTCCAGCGCTGTCTGCCGCGGCTTCCCGGGTGTTGCCATGACGACCCGATGTCGTCATGACTACATCCGGGTCACCAGACAGCAGAAAGATTGTTTGCACATGCGCAGTGCATCTCCAAACTATCTTCTCCCCGTCCAGCGCTGACTGCCTGCATGGCACAGGGATGGTGCTGCATTCCTGTGCCATGCAGGCGATCAGAATAAAAATAGTGAAAGTCCCATAGTGGGACAAAGTCAAAAAGTAAAAAAACTCCCAGAAAGTGAAAAAAATAAATAAAAAAAATTGGAAAAATATAAAAAAAAAATAAAAAAAATAATCCACTAAAAATAAAAATATAATGTACCCATCAATAAATATTATTAAGAAAAAAATCAAACAAACAATACAAGTACACATATTTGGTATTGTGGCGTCAGTAACGACCTGGCCTATAAAACTGTTTCACTAGTTAACCCCTTCAGTGAACACGGTAAAAAAATAAAATAAAAACCTAAGCAAAAAACAATGCTTTATCATCATACCGCCAAACAAAAAATGGAATAACACGTGACCAAAAAGACGAATATAAATAAAAATGGTATCGCTGAAAACATCATCTCGTGCTGCAAAAAACAAGCCACCATACAGCTCCATCATCCGAAAAATCAAAAAGTTACAGCTCTCAGAATAAAGCGATGCAAAAAAATATTTTTTTCTATAAAATAGCTTTTATTGCGTAAAAGCGCCAAAACATAAAAAACGATATAAATGTGGTACCGCTGTAAACGTACTGACCCAAAGAATAAAGCTACCTTATCAATTTTACCACACCCGGAGCAGAATAAAAAAATGTAAAAAAACACAATTCCTGAATTGTTGTTTTTTGTTTATTCTGCCTCCCAAAAGCGGGAATAGAAAGCGATCAAAAAATGTCACATGCCTGAAAATGGCACCAATAAAAACGTCAACTCATCCCGCAAAAAACAAGCCATCACATGACTCTGTCGGCCAAAATATGGCGATGCAAAAACTAGATTTTTCAAAATATGTGTGTTTTAGTGTGTGACAGCTGTCAATCATAAAAACCCAATATGATTCTGGTATCGCTGTAATTGCACAGACCCGTAGTATAAAGTAATCTCATCACTTATACCACACGAGGAATGGCGTAAAAAATAAACGCTAGGGCTGGGGTTGGGGTTGTGCTAATGTTAGGGTTGGAGTTGTTTTTTTTTCAAAAGTACAAAAAAAAAAAAAAGAAAAAAAGATGATCATATGTTCAACTAGTGTTGAACGCAAGTGCTCGCAACTTGAGTTTGCATCGGGTGCTCGGGTATGCACTGAGTATCGGGGGTGCTCGAGTCTCCGCCCCATATGCTTCGCGGCCAAAAAAACCTCGCGGGGATTGCCTGCCATGCACGAGCGATCCCCGCATGTTTTTTTAGCGGTGTCTAATAACCGTAAAACATGCGGACGGGGACTCGAGCATTTCACTTGAGCACCCGTGATACATGGTGCATACCTGAGTACCCGATGCAAACTCAAGTAGCAAGCACTTGCGCTCAAGACTATTGACAACTTATTCAATATGATGACCTAATGTAATCAAATTCTGTGTCGTACCTCTGGGTTCAAAATGTTCACTATACCCCTTAATAAAATCCTTGAGGGGTATAGTTTCCAAAATGGGGTCACTTGTGGGGGAGCTCCACTGTTTAGGCACATCAGGGGCTCTCCAAACACGAGATGGTGTCCGCTAACAAATTGAATGGAAAACCAGCTCAAATTGTTAGCGGACACCATGTTGCGTTTGGAGAGCCCCTGTGTGCCTAAACTTGGAGCTCCCCCACAAGTAACCCCATTTTGGAAACTAGACCACCCAAGGCACCTATCTAGATGCATAGTGAGCACTAGGAACCCCCAGGTGCTTCACAAATTGATTCGTAAAAATGAAAAAGTGTTTTTTTTCCCACTTTTTCATTTTTATGAATCAATTTGTGAAGCACCTGGGGGGTCTAAGTGCTCACTATGCATCTAGATAGGTGCCTTGGGGGGTCTAGTTTCCAAAATGGGGTCACTTGTGGGGGAGCTCTAATGTTTAGGCACACAGGGGCTCTCCAAACGCAACATGGTGTCCGCTAACAATTTGAGCCGATTTTCCATTCAATTTGTTAGCGGACACCATGTTGCGTTTGGAGAGCCCCTGTGTGCCTAAACATTGGAGCTCCCCCACAAGTGACCCCATTTTGGAAACTAGACCCCCCAACACACCTATCTAGATGCATAGTGAGCACTTGGAACCCTCAGGTGCTTCACAAATTGATTCGTAAAAATGAAAAAGTGGAAAAAAAATACTTTTTCATTTTTACAAATCAATTTGTGAAGCACCTAGGGGTTCCAAGTTCTCACTATGCATCTAGATAGGTGCCTTGGGGGGTCTAGTTTCCAAAATGGGGTCACATGTGGGGGGCTTCCACTATTTAGGCACATCAGGGGCTCTCCAAACGCAACATGGCGTCAGCTAATTATTCAAGTAAATTTTACAATCAAAAAGTCAAATGGCGCTCCTTCCCTTCCGAGCCCTGCCGTGCGCCCAAACAGTGGTTTTTCCACACATATGGGGTATTTGCGTGCCCAGGGGAAATTGCACAACAAATTTTGGGGTCAATTTTTTCTTGTTACCCCTGCAAAAATAAAAAAAATTGGGTCTTAAGTAACATTTTTGTGAAAAAAGTTAAATGTTCATTCTTTTCTTCCACATTTCAAAAATTCCTGTGAAGCACCTGAAGGGTTAATAAAGTTCTTCAATGTGGTTTTGAGCACCTTGAGGGGGTGGAGTTTTTAGAATGGTGTCACTTTTGGGTATTTTCTATCATAAAGACCTCTCAAAGTGACTTCAAATGTGATGTGGTCCCTAAAAAAATGGTTTTGTAAATTTTGTTGGAAAAATGAGAAATCGCTGGTCAACTTTTAACCCTTATGGTTCCCTAACAAAAAAAAATTTTGGTTCCAAAAGTGTGCTGATGTAAAGTAGACATGAGGGAAATGTTATTTATTAACTCTTTTGTGTGACATATCTCTCTGATTTAAGGGCATAAAAATTCAAATTTTGAAAATTGCTAAATTTTTTAAATTTTTACCAAATTTCCATTTTTTTCACAAATAAACGCAAGTGATATCAAAGAAATTTTATGACAATCATGAAGTACAATATGTCACGAAAAAACAGTCTCATAATCAGGGGATACATTGAAGCGTTCCAGAGTAATTACCTCATAAAGTGACAGTGGTCAGAATTGTAAAAATTGGCCTGATCATTAACTTGCAAACCACCCTCGGGGGTAAAGGGGTTAAACTTCAGCAGAATTCTGAGAACAATGGGAGAGTTCTACAGACTATTTTCAAACTTCAGAAGAATTCCGAGAACAATGTGAGAGTTCCAAAGCATTTTTAAACTTCAGCAGAATTCCGAGAACAATGGGAGAGTTCTATAGACTTATTTAAAAAAAAGAATAACATTCTGAGAACAATGGGAGAGTTCCAAAGCATTTTTAAACTTCAGCAGAATTTCCGAGAACAATGGAAGAGTTCCAAAGCATTTTTCAACTTCAGCAAAATTCTGAGAACAATGGGAGAGTTCTACATACTATTTTTAAGCTTCAGCAGAATTCTGAGAACAATGGGAGAGTTTTACAGACTTATTAAAAAAAAAATAACATACCAAGAACAATGGGAGAGTTTTACATACTATTTTTAAACTTCAGCAGAATTCCGAGAACAATGGAAGAGTTCCAAAGAATTTTTAAACTTCAGCAGAATTCCGAGAACAATGGGAGAGTTCTGCAGACTTATTTTCAAAAAAACAATAACATTCCGACAACAATGGGAGAGTTCCAAAGCATTTTTAAACTTCAGCAGAATTCTGATAACAATGGGAGAGTTCTACAGACTATTTTTAAACTTCAGTAGAATTCCGAGAACAATGGAAGAGTTCCAAAGAATTTTTAAACTTCAGCAGAATTCCGAGAACAATGGGAGAGTTCTGCAGACTTATTTTCAAAAAAACAATAACATTCCGACAACAATGGGAGAGTTCCAAAGCATTTTTAAACTTCAGCAGAATTCTGATAACAATGGGAGAGTTCTACAGACTATTTTTAAACTTCAGTAGAATTCGGGGAACACTGGAAGAGTTCCAAAGCATTTTTAAACTTCAGCAGAATTATGAGAACAATGGGAGAGTTCTACAGACTGATTGAAAAAAAGAATATCATTCCGAGAACAATGGGAGAGTTCCAAAGCATTTTTAAACTTCAGCAGAATTCCGAGAACAATGGGAGAGTTCTACAGACTGATTTAAAAAAACAGTTACATTCTGAGAACAATGGAAGATTTCCAAAGCATTTTTAAACTTCAGCAGAATTCCTAGAACAATGGAAGAGTTCCAAACTATTTTTAAACTTCAGCAGAATTCCAAGAACAATGGAAGAGTTCCAAAGCATTTTTAAACTTCAGCAGAATTCCAAGAACAATGTAAGTATTCCAAAGCATTTTTAAACATCAGCAGAATTTCAAGAACAATGGAAGAGTTTCAAAACATTTTTAAGCTGAAGCAGAAATCCAAGAACAATGGGAGAGTCCTACAGACTTATTTAAAAAAAAATAACATTCCGAGAACAATGGGAGAGTTCCAAAGCATTTTTAAACTTCAGTAGAATTCCGAGAACAATGGAAGAGTTCCAAAGCATTTTTCAACTTCAGAAAAATTCTGAGAACAATGGGAGAGTTCTACAGACTATTTTCAAACTTCAGAAGAATACCGAGAACAATGGGAGAGTTCCAAAGAATTTTTCAACTTTAGCAAAATTCCGAGAGCAATGGGAGAGTCCTACCTAGTATTTTTAAACTTCAGCAGAATTCCGAGAAAATTGGAAGAGATTCAAAGTATTTTTAAACTTCAGCACAATTCAGAGAACAATGGTAGAGTTCTGCAGACATGTTTAAAAAAAAAAATAAATAACATTCGGAGAACAATGGAAGAGTTCCAAGGCATTTTTAAACTTCAGCAGAATTCTTAGTACAATGGAAGTGTTCCAAAGCATTTTTAAACTTCAGCAGAATTTCGAGAACAATGGGAGAGTTCTACAGACTTATTTGAAAAAAAACAATAACATTCCGAGAACAATGGGAGAGTTCCAAAGCATTTTTAAACTTCAGCAGAATTACGAGAACAATGGAAGAGTTCCAAAGAATTTTTCAACTTTAGCAAAATTCCGAGAACAATGGGAGGGTTCCAAAGCATTTTTAAACTTCAGCAGAATTCCGAGAACAATGGAAGTGTTCCAAAGCATATTTAAACTTCAGCAGAATTCCGAGAACAATGGAAGAGTTCCAAAGCATTTTTAAACTTCAGCAGAATTTCGAGAACAATGGGAGAGTTCTACAGACTTATTTAAAAAAAAACAATAACATTCCGAGAACAATGGGAGAGTTCCAAACCATTTTTAAACTTCAGCAGAATTCCGAGAGCAATGGAAGAGTTCCAAAGAACTTTTCAACTTTAGCAAAATTCCGAGAACAATGGGAGAGTCCTACATAGTATTTCTAAACTTCAGCAGAATTCTGAGAAAATTGGAAGAGTTTCAAAGCATTTTTAAACTTCAGCACAATTCCGAGAACAATGGGAGAGTTTTACAGACTTATTAAAAAAAAAAAATACATTCCGAGAACAATGGGTGAGTTCTACATACTATTTTTAAACTTCAGCAGAATTCCGAGAACAATGGTAGAGTTCTACAGACTTATTTTAAAAAAAACAATAACATTCCGAGAACAATGGAAGAGTTCCAAAGCATTTTTCAACTTCAGAAAAATTCTGAGAACAATGGGAGAGTTCTACAGACTTATTTTAAAAAAAAATCAATAACATTCCGACAACGATGGGAGAGTTCCAAAGCATTTTTAAACTTAAGTAGAATTCAGAGAACAATGGTAGATTTCTACAGACTATTTTTAAACTTCAGCAGAATTCCGAGAACAATGGAAGAATTCCAAAGCATTTTTAAACTTCAGCAGAATTCCGCAAACAATGGAAGAGTTCCAAAGCATTTTTAAACTTTAGCAAAATTCATAGAACAATGGAAGAGTTCCAAAGCATTTTTAAACTTCAGCATAATTCCGAGAACAATGGAAGAGTTCTACAGACTTATTTAAAAAAAAACAATGCGAGTGTTCTAAAGGATTTTTCAGCTTCAGTAGAATACCGAGAACAATGGGAGAGTTCTACAGACTTATTTAAAAAAAAAAATCAATAACATTCCGACAACAATGGGAGAGTTCCAAAGCATTTCTAAACTTCAGGAGAATTCCGAGAACAATGGGAGAATTCTACAGACTATTTTCAAACTTCAGCAGAATTCCGAGAACAATGGGAGAGTTCCAAAGCATTTTTAATCTTCAGCAGAATTCCGAGGACAATGGGAGAGTACTATAGACTTATTTAAAAAAAACAATAACATTCCGAGAACAATGGGAGAGTTCCAAAGCATTTTTAAACTTCAGCAGAATTCCGAGAACAATGAAAGAGTTCCAAAGCATTTTTCAACTTCAGCAAAATTCCGAGAACAATGTGAGACTTCTACATAATATTTTTAAACTTCAGTAGAATTCTGAGAACAATGGGAGAGTTTTACAGACTTATTTAAAAAAAAACAATAACATTCCGACAACAATGGGAGAGTTCCAAACCATTTTTATACTTCAGCAGAACTCCGAGAACAATGGGAGAGTTCTACAGACTATTTTTAAACTTCGGCAGAATTCCGAGAACAATGGGAGAGTTCCAAAGCATTTTTAAACTTCAGCAGAATTATGAGAAAAATGGAAGAGTTCTAAAGCATTTTTAAACTTCAGCAGAATTTCGAGAACAATGTGAGATTTCTACAGACTATTTTCAAACTTCAGCAAAATTCCGAGAAAAATGTGAGAGTTCGACATAAAATTTTTAAACTTCAGCAGAATTCTGAGAACAATGGGAGAGCTTTACAGACTTATTAAAAAAAAAATAACATACCAAGAACAATGGGAGAGTTCTACATACTATTTTTAAACTTCAGCAGAATTCCAAGAACAATGGAAGAATTCCAAAGCATTTTTAAACTTCAGCAGAATTCCGCAAACAATGGAAGAGTTCCAAAGCATTTTTAAACTTTAGCAAAATTCCGAGAACAATGGAAGAGTTCCAAAGCATTTTTAAACTTCAGCATAATTCCGAGAACAATGGAAGAGTTCTACAGACTTATTTAAAAAAAAAATAACATTCTGAGAACAATGGGAGTGTTCTAAAGGATTTTTAAGCTTCAGCAGAATACCGAGAACAATGGAAGAGTTTTAAAGCATTTCTAAACTTGAGTGAGAGTTCTACATAATATTTTTAAACTTCAGCAGAATTCTGAGAACAATGGGAGAGTTTTACAGACTTATTAAAAAAAAAATAACATACCAAGAACAATGGGAGAGTTCTACATACTATTTTTAAACTTCAGCAGAATTCCGAGAACAATGGAAGAGTTCCAAAGCATTTTTAAACTTCAGCAGCATTCCGAGAACAATGGGAGAGTTCTACAGACTTATTTAAAAAAAAACAATAACATTCCGACAACAATGGGAGAGTTCCAAACCATTTTTAAACTTAAGCAGAATTCCGAGAACAGTGGGAGAGTTCTACAGACTATTTTTAAACTTCAGCAGAATTCCAAGAACAATGGCAGAGTTCCAAAGCATTTTTAAACTTCAACAAAATTCCGAGAACACTGGAAGAGTTCCAAAGCATTTTTAAACTTCAGCAAAATTACGAGAACAATGGGAGAGTTCTACAGACAGATTTAAAAAAATAATAATATTCCGAGAACAATGGGAGAGTTCCAAACATTTTTAACGTCAGCAGAATTCCGAGAACAATGGGAGAGATCTACAGACTGATATAAAAAAACAATAACATTTCGAGAACAATTCGAGAATTCCAAAGCATTTTTAAACTTCAGCAGACTTCTGAGAACAATGGAAGAGTTCCAAAGCATTTTTAAACTTTAGCAAAATTCCGAGAACAATGGAAGAGTTCCAAAGCATTTTTAAACTTCAGCATAATTCCGAGAACAATGGAAGAGTTCTACAGACTTATTTAAAAAAAAAATAACATTCTGAGAACAATGGGAGTGTTCTAAAGGATTTTTAAGCTTCAGCAGAATACCGAGAACAATGGAAGAGTTTCAAAGCATTTCTAAACTTGAGTGAGAGTTCTACATAATATTTTTAAACTTCAGCAGAATTCTGAGAACAATGGGAGAGTTTTACAGACTTATTAAAAAAAAAATAACATACCAAGAACAATGGGAGAGTTCTACATACTATTTTTAAACTTCAGCAGAATTCCGAGAACACTGGAAGAGTTCCAAAGCATTTTTAAACTTCAGCAAAATTACGAGAACAATGGGAGAGTTCTACAGACAGATTTAAAAAAATAATAATATTCCGAGAACAATGGGAGAGTTCCAAACATTTTTAACGTCAGCAGAATTCCGAGAACAATGGGAGAGATCTACAGACTGATATAAAAAAACAATAACATTTCGAGAACAATTCGAGAATTCCAAAGCATTTTTAAACTTCAGCAGACTTCTGAGAACAATGGAAGATTTCCAAAGCATTTTTAAACTTCAGCAGAATTCATAGAACAATGCAAGAGTTCCAAAGCATTTTTAAACTTCAGTAGAATTTCACGAACAATGGAAGAGTTTCAAATCATTTTTAAACTTCAGCAGAATTCCGAGAACAATGGGAGAGTTCTACAGACTTATTTAAAAAAAAAATAACATTCCGAGAACAATGGGAGAGTTCCAAAGCATTTTTAAACTTCAGCAGAATTATGAGAACAATGGAAGAGTTCCAAAGCATTTTTAAACTTCAGCAGAATTTCGAGAACAAGGGAAGTGTTCCAATGCATTTTTAAACTTCAGCAGAATTCCGAAAACAATGGAAGAGTTCAAAAGCATTTTTAAACTTCAGCAGAATTCCGAGAACAACGGGAGAGTTCTACAGACTGATTTAAAAAAAACAGTAATAATCCGAGAACAATGGGAGAGTTCCAAGCACTTTTAAATTTCAGCAGAATTCCGAGAAAAATGGAAGAGTTCCAAAGCATTTTTAAACTTCAACAGAATTTCGAGAACAATGGAACAGTTCCAAAGCATTTTTAAACTTCAGCAGAATTCCGAGAAAAATGGAAGATTTCCAAAGCATTTTTAAACTTCAGCAGAATTCCGAGAACAATGGAAGAGTTCCAAAGCATTTTTAAACTTCATTAGAATTCCGAGAACAATGAAAGAGTTCTACAGACTTATTTAAAAACAATAACATACCGAGAACAATAGGAGAGTTTCAAAGCATTTTAAACTTCAGCAGAATTACGAGAGCAATGGGAGAGTTCTACAGACTGATTTAAAAAAACAATAACATTCCGAGAACAATGGTAGAGTTCCAAGCATTTTTAAACTTCAGAAGAATTCCGAGAACAATGGAAGAGTTCCAAAGCATTTTAATCTTCAGCAGCATTTCGAGAACAATGGAAGAGTTCCAAATCATTTTTAAACTTCAGCAGATTTCCGAGAACAATGGAAAAGTTCCAAAGCATTTTTAAAGTTCAGCAGAATTCCGAGAACAATGGAAGAGTTCCAAAGCATTTTTAAATTTGAGCAGAATTCTGAGAACAATGGGAGAGATCTACAGACTGATTTATAAAAAACAATAACATTCCGAGAACAATGGGAGAGTTCCAAAGCACTTTTAAATTTCAGTAGAATTCCGAGAACAATGAAAGAGTTCTACAGACTTATTTAAAAAAACAATGACATACCGAGAACAATGGGATAGTTCCAAAGCATTTTTAAACTTCTGCAGAATTCCGAGAACAATGGAAGAGTTCCAAAGTATTTTTCAACTTCAGCAGAATTCCGAGAACAATGGAAGAGATCCAAAGCATTTTTAAACTTCAGCAGAATTCCGAGAACAATGAAAGATTTCTACAGACTTATTCAAAAAGCTATGACATACCGAGAACAATGGAAGAGTTCCAAAGCATTTTTAACCTTCAACAGATTTCCGAGTACAATGAAAGAGTTCTACAGACTTATTTAAAAAAACAATGACATACCGAGAACAATGGGAGAGTTCCAAAGCATTTTTAACCTTCAGCAGAATTCCGAGAACAATGGAAGAATTCCAAAGCATTTTTAAACTTCAGCAGAATTCCGCAAACAATGGAAGAGTTCCAAAGCATTTTTAAACTTTAGCAAAATTCATAGAACAATGGAAGAGTTCCAAAGCATTTTTAAACTTCAGCATAATTCCGAGAACAATGGAAGAGTTCTACAGACTTATTTAAAAAAAAACAATGCGAGTGTTCTAAAGGATTTTTCAGCTTCAGTAGAATACCGAGAACAATGGGAGAGTTCTACAGACTTATTTAAAAAAAAAAATCAATAACATTCCGACAACAATGGGAGAGTTCCAAAGCATTTCTAAACTTCAGGAGAATTCCGAGAACAATGGGAGAATTCTACAGACTATTTTCAAACTTCAGCAGAATTCCGAGAACAATGGGAGAGTTCCAAAGCATTTTTAATCTTCAGCAGAATTCCGAGGACAATGGGAGAGTACTATAGACTTATTTAAAAAAAACAATAACATTCCGAGAACAATGGGAGAGTTCCAAAGCATTTTTAAACTTCAGCAGAATTCCGAGAACAATGAAAGAGTTCCAAAGCATTTTTCAACTTCAGCAAAATTCCGAGAACAATGTGAGACTTCTACATAATATTTTTAAACTTCAGTAGAATTCTGAGAACAATGGGAGAGTTTTACAGACTTATTTAAAAAAAAACAATAACATTCCAACAACAATGGGAGAGTTCCAAACCATTTTTATACTTCAGCAGAACTCCGAGAACAATGGGAGAGTTCTACAGACTATTTTTAAACTTCGGCAGAATTCCGAGAACAATGGGAGAGTTCCAAAGCATTTTTAAACTTCAGCAGAATTATGAGAAAAATGGAAGAGTTCTAAAGCATTTTTAAACTTCAGCAGAATTTCGAGAACAATGTGAGATTTCTACAGACTATTTTCAAACTTCAGCAAAATTCCGAGAAAAATGTGAGAGTTCGACATAAAATTTTTAAACTTCAGCAGAATTCTGAGAACAATGGCAGAGCTTTACAGACTTATTAAAAAAAAAATAACATACCAAGAACAATGGGAGAGTTCTACATACTATTTTTAAACTTCAGCAGAATTCCAAGAACAATGGAAGAATTCCAAAGCATTTTTAAACTTCAGCAGAATTCCGCAAACAATGGAAGAGTTCCAAAGCATTTTTAAACTTTAGCAAAATTCCGAGAACAATGGAAGAGTTCCAAAGCATTTTTAAACTTCAGCATAATTCCGAGAACAATGGAAGAGTTCTACAGACTTATTTAAAAAAAAAATAACATTCTGAGAACAATGGGAGTGTTCTAAAGGATTTTTAAGCTTCAGCAGAATACCGAGAACAATGGAAGAGTTTCAAAGCATTTCTAAACTTGAGTGAGAGTTCTACATAATATTTTTAAACTTCAGCAGAATTCTGAGAACAATGGGAGAGTTTTACAGACTTATTAAAAAAAAAATAACATACCAAGAACAATGGGAGAGTTCTACATACTATTTTTAAACTTCAGCAGAATTCCGAGAACAATGGAAGAGTTCCAAAGCATTTTTAAACTTCAGCAGCATTCCGAGAACAATGGGAAAGTTCTACAGACTAATTTAAAAAAAAACAATAACATTCCGACAACAATGGGAGAGTTCCAAACCATTTTTAAACTTAAGCAGAATTCCGAGAACAGTGGGAGAGTTCTACAGACTATTTTTAAACTTCAGCAGAATTCCAAGAACAATGGTAGAGTTCCAAAGCATTTTTAAACTTCAGCAAAATTCCGAGAACACTGGAAGAGTTCCAAAGCATTTTTAAACTTCAGCAAAATTACGAGAACAATGGGAGAGTTCTACAGACAGATTTAAAAAAATAATAATATTCCGAGAACAATGGGAGAGTTCCAAACATTTTTAACGTCAGCAGAATTCCGAGAACAATGGGAGAGATCTACAGACTGATATAAAAAAACAATAACATTTCGAGAACAATTTGAGAATTCCAAAGCATTTTTAAACTTCAGCAGACTTCTGAGAACAATGGAAGAGTTCCAAAGCATTTTTAAACTTTAGCAAAATTCCGAGAACAATGGAAGAGTTCCAAAGCATTTTTAAACTTCAGCATAATTCCGAGAACAATGGAAGAGTTCTACAGACTTATTTAAAAAAAAAATAACATTCTGAGAACAATGGGAGTGTTCTAAAGGATTTTTAAGCTTCAGCAGAATACCGAGAACAATGGAAGAGTTTCAAAGCATTTCTAAACTTGAGTGAGAGTTCTACATAATATTTTTAAACTTCAGCAGAATTCTGAGAACAATGGGAGAGTTTTACAGACTTATTAAAAAAAAAATAACATACCAAGAACAATGGGAGAGTTCTACATACTATTTTTAAACTTCAGCAGAATTCCGAGAACAATGGAAGAGTTCCAAAGCATTTTTAAACTTCAGCAGCATTCCGAGAACAATGGGAGAGTTCTACAGACTTATTTAAAAAAAAACAATAACATTCCGACAACAATGGGAGAGTTCCAAACCATTTTTAAACTTAAGCAGAATTCCGAGAACAGTGGGAGAGTTCTACAGACTATTTTTAAACTTCAGCAGAATTCCAAGAACAATGGCAGAGTTCCAAAGCATTTTTAAACTTCAGCAAAATTCCGAGAACACTGGAAGAGTTCCAAAGCATTTTTAAACTTCAGCAAAATTACGAGAACAATGGGAGAGTTCTACAGACAGATTTAAAAAAATAATAATATTCCGAGAACAATGGGAGAGTTCCAAACATTTTTAACGTCAGCAGAATTCCGAGAACAATGGGAGAGATCTACAGACTGATATAAAAAAACAATAACATTTCGAGAACAATTCGAGAATTCCAAAGCATTTTTAAACTTCAGCAGACTTCTGAGAACAATGGAAGATTTCCAAAGCATTTTTAAACTTCAGCAGAATTCATAGAACAATGGAAGAGTTCCAAAGCATTTTTAAACTTCAGTAGAATTCCAAGAACAATGTAAGAGTTCCAAAGCATTTCTAAACTTCAGCAGAATTCCTAGAACAATGCAAGAGTTCCAAAGCATTTTTAAACTTCAGTAGAATTTCACGAACAATGGAAGAGTTTCAAATCATTTTTAAACTTCAGCAGAATTCCGAGAACAATGGGAGAGTTCTACAGACTTATTTAAAAAAAAAATAACATTCCGAGAACAATGGGAGAGTTCCAAAGCATTTTTAAACTTCAGCAGAATTATGAGAACAATGGAAGAGTTCCAAAGCATTTTTAAACTTCAGCAGAATTTCGAGAACAAGGGAAGTGTTCCAATGCATTTTTAAACTTCAGCAGAATTCCGAAAACAATGGAAGAGTTCAAAAGCATTTTTAAACTTCAGCAGAATTCCGAGAACAACGGGAGAGTTCTACAGACTGATTTAAAAAAAACAGTAATAATCCGAGAACAATGGGAGAGTTCCAAGCACTTTTAAATTTCAGCAGAATTCCGAGAAAAATGGAAGAGTTCCAAAGCATTTTTAAACTTCAACAGAATTTCGAGAACAATGGAACAGTTCCAAAGCATTTTTAAACTTCAGCAGAATTCCGAGAAAAATGGAAGATTTCCAAAGCATTTTTAAACTTCAGCAGAATTCCGAGAACAATGGAAGAGTTCCAAAGCATTTTTAAACTTCATTAGAATTCCGAGAACAATGAAAGAGTTCTACAGACTTATTTAAAAACAATAACATACCGAGAACAATAGGAGAGTTTCAAAGCATTTTAAACTTCAGCAGAATTACGAGAGCAATGGGAGAGTTCTACAGACTGATTTAAAAAAACAATAACATTCCGAGAACAATGGTAGAGTTCCAAGCATTTTTAAACTTCAGAAGAATTCCGAGAACAATGGAAGAGTTCCAAAGCATTTTAATCTTCAGCAGCATTTCGAGAACAATGGAAGAGTTCCAAATCATTTTTAAACTTCAGCAGATTTCCGAGAACAATGGAAAAGTTCCAAAGCATTTTTAAAGTTCAGCAGAATTCCGAGAACAATGGAAGAGTTCCAAAGCATTTTTAAATTTGAGCAGAATTCTGAGAACAATGGGAGAGATCTACAGACTGATTTATAAAAAACAATAACATTCCGAGAACAATGGAAGAGTTCCAAAGCACTTTTAAATTTCAGTAGAATTCCGAGAACAATGAAAGAGTTCTACAGACTTATTTAAAAAAACAATGACTTACCGAGAACAATGGGATAGTTCCAAAGCATTTTTAAACTTCTGCAGAATTCCGAGAACAATGGAAGAGTTCCAAAGTATTTTTCAACTTCAGCAGAATTCCGAGAACAATGGAAGAGATCCAAAGCATTTTTAAACTTCAGCAGAATTCCGAGAACAATGAAAGATTTCTACAGACTTATTCAAAAAGCTATGACATACCGAGAACAATGGAAGAGTTCCAAAGCATTTTTAACCTTCAACAGATTTCCGAGTACAATGAAAGAGTTCTACAGACTTATTTAAAAAAACAATGACATACCGAGAACAATGGGAGAGTTCCAAAGCATTTTTAACCTTCAGCAGAATTCCGAGAACACTGGAAGAGTTCCAAAGCATTTTTAAACTTCAGCAAAATTACGAGAACAATGGGAGAGTTCTACAGACAGATTTAAAAAAATAATAATATTCCGAGAACAATGGGAGAGTTCCAAACATTTTTAACGTCAGCAGAATTCCGAGAACAATGGGAGAGATCTACAGACTGATATAAAAAAACAATAACATTTCGAGAACAATTTGAGAATTCCAAAGCATTTTTAAACTTCAGCAGACTTCTGAGAACAATGGAAGAGTTCCAAAGCATTTTTAAACTTTAGCAAAATTCCGAGAACAATGGAAGAGTTCCAAAGCATTTTTAAACTTCAGCATAATTCCGAGAACAATGGAAGAGTTCTACAGACTTATTTAAAAAAAAAATAACATTCTGAGAACAATGGGAGTGTTCTAAAGGATTTTTAAGCTTCAGCAGAATACCGAGAACAATGGAAGAGTTTCAAAGCATTTCTAAACTTGAGTGAGAGTTCTACATAATATTTTTAAACTTCAGCAGAATTCTGAGAACAATGGGAGAGTTTTACAGACTTATTAAAAAAAAAATAACATACCAACAACAATGGGAGAGTTCTACATACTATTTTTAAACTTCAGCAGAATTCCGAGAACAATGGAAGAGTTCCAAAGCATTTTTAAACTTCAGCAGCATTCCGAGAACAATGGGAGAGTTCTACAGACTTATTTAAAAAAAAACAATAACATTCCGACAACAATGGGAGAGTTCCAAACCATTTTTAAACTTAAGCAGAATTCCGAGAACAGTGGGAGAGTTCTACAGACTATTTTTAAACTTCAGCAGAATTCCAAGAACAATGGCAGAGTTCCAAAGCATTTTTAAACTTCAGCAAAATTCCGAGAACACTGGAAGAGTTCCAAAGCATTTTTAAACTTCAGCAAAATTACGAGAACAATGGGAGAGTTCTACAGACAGATTTAAAAAAATAATAATATTCCGAGAACAATGGGAGAGTTCCAAACATTTTTAACGTCAGCAGAATTCCGAGAACAATGGGAGAGATCTACAGACTGATATAAAAAAACAATAACATTTCGAGAACAATTCGAGAATTCCAAAGCATTTTTAAACTTCAGCAGACTTCTGAGAACAATGGAAGATTTCCAAAGCATTTTTAAACTTCAGCAGAATTCATAGAACAATGGAAGAGTTCCAAAGCATTTTTAAACTTCAGTAGAATTCCAAGAACAATGTAAGAGTTCCAAAGCATTTCTAAACTTCAGCAGAATTCCTAGAACAATGCAAGAGTTCCAAAGCATTTTTAAACTTCAGTAGAATTTCACGAACAATGGAAGAGTTTCAAATCATTTTTAAACTTCAGCAGAATTCCGAGAACAATGGGAGAGTTCTACAGACTTATTTAAAAAAAAAATAACATTCCGAGAACAATGGGAGAGTTCCAAAGCATTTTTAAACTTCAGCAGAATTATGAGAACAATGGAAGAGTTCCAAAGCATTTTTAAACTTCAGCAGAATTTCGAGAACAAGGGAAGTGTTCCAATGCATTTTTAAACTTCAGCAGAATTCCGAAAACAATGGAAGAGTTCAAAAGCATTTTTAAACTTCAGCAGAATTCCGAGAACAACGGGAGAGTTCTACAGACTGATTTAAAAAAAACAGTAATAATCCGAGAACAATGGGAGAGTTCCAAGCACTTTTAAATTTCAGCAGAATTCCGAGAAAAATGGAAGAGTTCCAAAGCATTTTTAAACTTCAACAGAATTTCGAGAACAATGGAACAGTTCCAAAGCATTTTTAAACTTCAGCAGAATTCCGAGAAAAATGGAAGATTTCCAAAGCATTTTTAAACTTCAGCAGAATTCCGAGAACAATGGAAGAGTTCCAAAGCATTTTTAAACTTCATTAGAATTCCGAGAACAATGAAAGAGTTCTACAGACTTATTTAAAAACAATAACATACCGAGAACAATAGGAGAGTTTCAAAGCATTTTAAACTTCAGCAGAATTACGAGAGCAATGGGAGAGTTCTACAGACTGATTTAAAAAAACAATAACATTCCGAGAACAATGGTAGAGTTCCAAGCATTTTTAAACTTCAGAAGAATTCCGAGAACAATGGAAGAGTTCCAAAGCATTTTAATCTTCAGCAGCATTTCGAGAACAATGGAAGAGTTCCAAATCATTTTTAAACTTCAGCAGATTTCCGAGAACAATGGAAAAGTTCCAAAGCATTTTTAAAGTTCAGCAGAATTCCGAGAACAATGGAAGAGTTCCAAAGCATTTTTAAATTTGAGCAGAATTCTGAGAACAATGGGAGAGATCTACAGACTGATTTATAAAAAACAATAACATTCCGAGAACAATGGAAGAGTTCCAAAGCACTTTTAAATTTCAGTAGAATTCCGAGAACAATGAAAGAGTTCTACAGACTTATTTAAAAAAACAATGACTTACCGAGAACAATGGGATAGTTCCAAAGCATTTTTAAACTTCTGCAGAATTCCGAGAACAATGGAAGAGTTCCAAAGTATTTTTCAACTTCAGCAGAATTCCGAGAACAATGGAAGAGATCCAAAGCATTTTTAAACTTCAGCAGAATTCCGAGAACAATGAAAGATTTCTACAGACTTATTCAAAAAGCTATGACATACCGAGAACAATGGAAGAGTTCCAAAGCATTTTTAACCTTCAACAGATTTCCGAGTACAATGAAAGAGTTCTACAGACTTATTTAAAAAAACAATGACATACCGAGAACAATGGGAGAGTTCCAAAGCATTTTTAACCTTCAGCAGAATTCCGAGAACAATGGAAGAGTTCCAAAGCATTTTTAATCTACAGCATAATTTCGAGAACAATGGAAGAGTTCCAAAGCATTTTTAAACTTCAGCAGAATTCCGAGAATAATGGAATAGTTCCAAAGCATTTTTAAACTTCAGCAGAATTCCGAGAACAATGGAAGAGTTCAAAAGCATTTTTAAACTTCAGCAGAATTCCGAGAACAGTGGGAGACTTCCAAAGCATTTTTAAACTTCAGCAGAATTCCGAGAACAATGGAAGAGTTCCAAAGCATTTTTAAATTTCAGCAGAATTCTGAGAACAATGGGAGAGTTCTACAGACTGATTTATAAAAAACAATAAAATTCCGAGAACAATGGGAGAGTTCCAAAGCACTTTTAAATTTCAGCAGAATTCCGAGAACAATGGAAGAGTTCCAAAGCATTTTTAAACTTCAGTAGAATTCCGAGAACAATGGAAGAGTTCCAAAGCACTTTTAAACTTCAGCAGAATTCCGAGAACAATGGAAGTTTTCCAAAGCATTTTTAAACTTCAGCAGAATTCCGAGAACAATGGAAGAGTTCCAAAGCATTTTTAATCTTCAGCAGAATTCCGAGAACAATGAAAGCGTTCTACAGACTTATTTAAAAAAACAATGACATACCGAGAACAATAGGATAGTTCCAAAGCATTTTTAAACTTTAGTAGAATTCCGAGATCAATGGGAGTGTTCTACAGACTGATTTATAAAAACAATAACATTCCGAGAACAATGGCAAAGTTTCAAAGCATTTTTAAACTTCAGCAGAATTCCGAGAACAATGGAAGAGTTCCAAATCATTTTTAAACTTCAGCAGAATTCCAAGAACAATGGAAGAGTTCCAAAGTATTTTTAAACTTCAGCAGAATTCCGAGAACAATGGAAGAGTTGCAAAGCATTTTTAAACTTCAGCAGAATTCCGAGGACAATGAAAGAGTTCTACAGACTTATTCAAAAAGCAATGACATATCGAGAACAATGGAAGAGTTCCAAAGCATTTTTAAACTTCAGCAGAATTCCGAGAACAATAAGGGAGTTCTACAGACTTATTTTAAAAAAACAATAACATTCTGAGAACAATGGGAGAGTTCCAAAGCATTTTTAAACTTCAGCAGAATTCTGAGAACAATGGAAGAGTTCCAAAGCATTTTTAAACTTCAGCAGAATTCCGAGAACAATGGAAGACTTCCAAAGCATTTTTCAACTTTAGCAAAATCCAGAGAACAATGGGAGAGTCCTACATACTATTTTTGAACTTCAGCAGAATTCCGAGAAAATTGGAAGAGTTTCAAAGTATTTTTAAACTACAGCAGAATTCCGAGAACAATGGGAGAGTTTTACGAACTTATTAAAAAAAAAAGAACATTCCGAGAACAATGGGTGTGTTCTACATACTATTTTTAGACTTCAGCAGAATTCCGAGAACAATGGTAGAGTTCTACAGACTTATTTATAAAAAACACAATAACATTCCAAGAACAATGGAAGAGTTCCAAAGCTCTTTTAAACTTCCGCCGAATTCCGTGAACAATGGAAGAGTTCCAAAGCATTTTTAAACTTCAGCAGAATTCCAAGAACTGAAGAGTTCCAAAGCATTTTTAAACTTCAGCAGAATTCCGAGAACAATGGAAGAGTTCCAAAGCATTTTTAAACTTCAGCAGAATTCCGAGAACAATGGGAGAGTTCTACAGATAATTTTTAAACTTCAGCAGAATTCTCAGAACAATGGAAGAGTTCCAAAGCATTTTTAAACTTCAGAAGAGTCCCGCGAACAATGAAAGAGTTCCAAAGCATTTTTAAACTTCAGCAGAATTCCTAGAACAATGGAAGAGTTCCAAAGCATTTTTTATACTTCAGCAGAATTCCAAGAACAATGGAAGAGTTTCAAAGCATTTTTAAACTTCAGCAGAATTCCGAGAACAATGGGAGAGTTCTACAGATTATTTTCAAACTTCAGAAGAATTCCGAGAACAATGGAAGGGTTCCAAAGCATTTTTAACTTCAGCAGAATTCCGAGAACAATGGGAGAGTTCTACAGACTTATTTTAAAAAAAAAATAACATTCCGAGAACAATGGTAGAGTTCGGAAGCATTTTTAAACTTCATCAGAATTCTGAGAACAATTGAAGAGTTCCAAAGCATTTTTAAACATCAGCAGAATTCCGAGAACAATGGAAGAGTTCCAAAGCATTTTTAAACTTCAGCAGAATTCCGAGAACAATAAGGGAGTTCTACAGACTTATTTTAAAAAAACAATAACATTCTGAGAACAATGGGAGAGTTCCAAAGCATTTTTAAACTTCAGCAGAATTCTGAGAACAATGGAAGAGTTCCAAAGCATTTTTAAACTTCAGCAGAATTCCGAGAACAATGGAAGACTTCCAAAGCATTTTTCAACTTTAGCAAAATTCAGAGAACAATGGGAGAGTCCTACATACTATTTTTAAACTTCAGCAGAATTCCGAGAAAATTGGAAGAGTTTCAAAGTATTTTTAAACTACAGCAGAATTCCGAGAACAATGGGAGAGTTTTACGAACTTATTAAAAAAAAAATAACATTCCGAGAACAATGGGTGTGTTCTACATACTATTTTTAGACTTCAGCAGAATTCCGAGAACAATGGTAGAGTTCTACAGACTTATTTAGAAAAAAAACAATAACATTCCGAGAACAATGGAAGAGTTCCAAAGCTCTTTTAAACTTCCGCCGAATTCCGTGAAAAATGGAAGAGTTCCAAAGCATTTTTAAACTTCAGCAGAATTCCAAGAACTGAAGAGTTCCAAAGCATTTTTAAACTTCAGCAGAATTCCGAGAACAATGGAAGAGTTCCAAAGCATTTTTAAACTTCAGCAGAATTCCGAGAACAATGGGAGAGTTCTACAGATAATTTTTAAACTTCAGCAGAATTCTCAGAACAATGGAAGAGTTCCAAAGCATTTTTAAACTTCAGAAGAGTCCCGCGAACAATGAAAGAGTTCAAAAGCATTTTTAAACTTCAGCAGAATTCCTAGAACAATGGAAGAGTTCCAAAGCATTTTTTATACTTCAGCAGAATTCCAAGAACAATGGAAGAGTTTCAAAGCATTTTTAAACTTCAGCAGAATTCCGAGAACAATGGGAGAGTTCTACAGATTATTTTCAAACTTCAGAAGAATTCCGAGAACAATGGAAGGGTTCCAAAGCATTTTTACCTTCAGCAGAATTCCGAGAACAATGGGAGAGTTCTACAGACTTATTTTAAAAAAACAATAACATTCCGAGAACAATGGTAGAGTTCGGAAGCATTTTTAAACTTCATCAGAATTCTGAGAACAATGGAAGAGTTCCAAAGCATTTTTAAACATCAGCAGAATTCCGAGAACAATAAGGGAGTGCTACAGACTTATTTTAAAAAAACAATAACATTCTGAGAACAATGGGAGAGTTCCAAAGCATTTTTAAACTTCAGCAGAATTCTGAGAACAATGGAAGAGTTCCAAAGCATTTTTAAACTTCAGCAGAATTCCGAGAACAATGGAAGACTTCCAAAGCATTTTTCAACTTTAGCAAAATTCAGAGAACAATGGGAGAGTCCTACATACTATTTTTAAACTTCAGCAGAATTCCGAGAAAATTGGAAGAGTTTCAAAGTATTTTTAAACTACAGCAGAATTCCGAGAACAATGGGAGAGTTTTACGAACTTATTAAAAAAAAAATAACATTCCGAGAACAATGGGTGTGTTCTACATACTATTTTTAGACTTCAGCAGAATTCCGAGAACAATGGTAGAGTTCTACAGACTTATTTAAAAAAAACACAATAACATTCCGAGAACAATGGAAGAGTTCCAAAGCTCTTTTAAACTTCAGCAGAATTCCGAGAACAATGGAAGAGTTCCAAAGCATTTTTAAACTTCAGCAGAATTCCGAGAACAATAAGGGAGTTCTACAGACTTATTTTAAAAAAACAATAACATTCTGAGAACAATGGGAGAGTTCCAAAGCATTTTTAAACTTCAGCAGAATTCTGAGAACAATGGAAGAGTTCCAAAGCATTTTTAAACTTCAGCAGAATTCCGAGAACAATGGAAGACTTCCAAAGCATTTTTCAACTTTAGCAAAATTCAGAGAACCATGGGAGAGTCCTACATACTATTTTTAAACTTCAGCAGAATTCCGAGAAAATTGGAAGAGTTTCAAAGTATTTTTAAACTACAGCAGAATTCCGAGAACAATGGGAGAGTTTTACGAACTTATTAAAAAAAAAAATAACATTCCGAGAACAATGGGTGTGTTCTACATACTATTTTTAGATTTCAGCAGAATTCCGAGAACAATGGTAGAGTTCTACAGACTTATTTAAAAAAAAAACAATAACATTCCGAGAACAATGGAAGAGTTCCAAAGCTCTTTTAAACTTCCGCAGAATTCCTTGAACAATGGAAGAGTTCCAAAGCATTTTTAAACTTCAGCAGAATTCCAAGAACAACTGAAGAGTTCCAAAGCATTTTTAAACTTCAGCAGAATTCCAAGAACAATGGAAGAGTTCCAAAGCATTTTTAAACTTCAGCAGAATTCCGAGAACAATGGGAGAGTTCTACAGATAATTTTTAAACTTCAGCAGAATTCTCAGAACAATGGAAGAGTTCCAAAGCATTTTTAAACTTCAGAAGAGTCCCGCGAACAATGAAAGAGTTCCAAAGCATTTTTAAACTTCATCAGAATTCCTAGAACAATGGAAGAGTTCCAAAGCATTTTTTATACTTCAGCAGAATTCCAAGAACAATGGAAGAGTTTCAAAGCATTTTTAAACTTCAGCAGAATTTCGAGAACAATGGGAGTGTTCTACAGACTATTTTCAAACTTCAGAAGAATTCCGAGAACAATGGAAGGGTTCCAAAGCATTTTTAACTTCAGCAGAATTCCGAGAACAATGGGAGAGTTCTACAGACTTATTTTAAAAAAACAATAACATTCCGAGAACAATGGTAGAGTTTGGAAGCATTTTTAAACTTCGTCAGAATTCTGAGAACAATGGAAGAGTTCCAAAGCATTACGAGAACAATGGGTGAGTTCTACAGACTGATTTAAAAAAACAATAAAATTCCGAGAACAATGGGAGAGTTCCAAAGTATTTTAAACTTCAGCAGTATTCCAAGAACAATGGAAGAGTTCCAAAGTATTTTTAAACTTCATCAGAATTCCGAGAACAACGGAAGAGTTCGAAAGCATTTTAAACTTTAGCAGAATTCCGAGAACAATGGAAGAGTTCCAAAGCATATTTAAACTTCAGCAGAATTCCGAAAACAATGGGAGAGTACTACAGACTTATTTTAAAAGAACGATGACATACCGAGGACAATGGGAGAGTTCCAAAGCATTTTTATATTTCAGTAGAATTACGAGAACAATTGGAGAGTTCTACAGACTGATTAAAAAAACTATAACATTCCGAGAACAATGGAAGAGTTGCAAAGCATTTTTAAACTTCAGCAGAATTCCGAGGACAATGAAAGAGTTCTACAGACTTATTCAAAAAGCAATGACATATCGAGAACAATGGAAGAGTTCCAAAGCTTTTTTAAACTTCAGCAGAATTTCGAGAACAATGGAAGTGTTCCAAAGCATTTTTAAACTTCAGCAGAATTCCGAGAACAATGGAAGTGTTACAAAGCGTTTTTAAACTTCAGCAGAATTCCCAGAACAATGGGAGAATTCTACAGACTGATTTAAGAAAAAGAATATCATTCTGAGAACAATGGGAGAGTTCCAAAGCATTTTTAAACTTTAGTAGAATCCCGAGAACAATGGGAGAGTTCTACAGACTGATTTAAAAAAACAATAACATTCCGAGAAGAATGGCAGAGTTCCAAAGCATTTTGAAACTTCAGCAGAATTCCGAGAACAATGGAAGAGTTCCAAAGCATTTTTAAACTTCAGCAGAATTCTGAGAACAATGGAAGAGTTCCAAAGCATTTTTAAACCTCAGCAGGATTCCCAGAACAATGGAAAAGTCCCAAAGCATTTTTAAACTTCAACAGAATTCCGAGAACAATGGAAGAGTTCCAAAGCATTTTTAAACTTCAGCAGAATTCCGAGAACAATGGAAGAGTTCCAAAGCATTTTTAAACTTCAGCAGAATTCCGAGAACAATGGAAAAGTTCCAAAGCATTTTTAAACTTCAGCAGAATTCCGAGAACAATGGAAGAGTTCCAAATAATTTTTAAACTTCAGCAGAATTCCGAGAACAATGGAAGAGTTCCAAAACATTTTTAAAATTCAGCAGAATTCAGAGAACAATGGGAGAGTTCTACAAACTGATTTAAAAAACAATAACATTCCGAGAACAATGGGAGAGTTCCAAAGCATTTTTAAACTTCAGCAGAATTCCGAGAATAATGCAAGCGTTCCAAAGCATTTTTAAACTTCAGCAGAATTCCGAAAACAATGAAAGAGTTCCAAAGCATTTTTAAACTTCAACAGAATTCCGATTACAATGGAAGAGTTCCAAAGCATTTTTAAACTTCAGCAGAATCCCGAGAACAATGGAAGAGTTCCAAAGCATTTTTAAACTTCAGCAGAATTCCGAGAACAGTGTGAGAGTTCCAAAGCATTTTTAAACTTCAGCAGAATTCCGAGAACAATGGAAGAGTTCCAAAGCATTTTTAAATTTCAGCAGAATTCTGAGAACAATGGGAGAGTTCTACAGACTGATTTATAAAAAACAATAAAATTCCGAGAACAATGGGAGAGTTCCAAAGCACTTTTAAATGTCAGCAGAATTCCGAGAACAATGGAAGAGTTCCAAAGCATTTTTAAACTTCAGTAGAATTCCGAGAACAATGGAAGAGTTCCAAAGCACTTTTAAACTTCAGCAGAATTCCGAGAACAATGGAAGTTTTCCAAAGCATTTTTAAACTTCAGCAGAATTCCGAGAACAATGGAAGAGTTCCAAAGCATTTTTAATCTTCAGCAGAATTCCGAGAACAATGAAAGCGTTCTACAGACTTATTTAAAAAAACAATGACATACCGAGAACAATAGGATAGTTCCAAAGCATTTTTAAACTTTAGTAGAATTCCGAGATCAATGGGAGTGTTCTACAGACTGATTTATAAAAACAATAACATTCCGAGAACAATGGCAAAGTTTCAAAGCATTTTTAAACTTCAGCAGAATTCCGAGAACAATGGAAGAGTTCCAAATCATTTTTAAACTTCAGCAGAATTCCAAGAACAATGGAAGAGTTCCAAAGTATTTTTAAACTTCAGCAGAATTCCGAGAACAATGGAAGAGTTGCAAAGCATTTTTAAACTTCAGCAGAATTCCGAGGACAATGAAAGAGTTCTACAGACTTATTCAAAAAGCAATGACATATCGAGAACAATGGAAGAGTTCCAAAGCATTCTTAAACTTCAGCAGAATTCCGAGAACAATAAGGGAGTTCTACAGACTTATTTTAAAAAAACAATAACATTCTGAGAACAATGGGAGAGTTCCAAAGCATTTTTAAACTTCAGCAGAATTCTGAGAACAATGGAAGAGTTCCAAAGCATTTTTAAACTTCAGCAGAATTCCGAGAACAATGGAAGACTTCCAAAGCATTTTTCAACTTTAGCAAAATTCAGAGAACAATGGGAGAGTCCTACATACTATTTTTAAACTTCAGCAGAATTCCGAGAAAATTGGAAGAGTTTCAAAGTATTTTTAAACTACAGCAGAATTCCGAGAACAATGGGAGAGTTTTACGAACTTATTAAAAAAAAAAATAACATTCCGAGAACAATGGGTGTGTTCTACATACTATTTTTAGATTTCAGCAGAATTCCGAGAACAATGGTAGAGTTCTACAGACTTATTTAAAAAAAAAACAATAACATTCCGAGAACAATGGAAGAGTTCCAAAGCTCTTTTAAACTTCCGCAGAATTCCTTGAACAATGGAAGAGTTCCAAAGCATTTTTAAACTTCAGCAGAATTCCAAGAACAACTGAAGAGTTCCAAAGCATTTTTAAACTTCAGCAGAATTCCAAGAACAATGGAAGAGTTCCAAAGCATTTTTAAACTTCAGCAGAATTCCGAGAACAATGGGAGAGTTCTACAGATAATTTTTAAACTTCAGCAGAATTCTCAGAACAATGGAAGAGTTCCAAAGCATTTTTAAACTTCAGAAGAGTCCCGCGAACAATGAAAGAGTTCCAAAGCATTTTTAAACTTCATCAGAATTCCTAGAACAATGGAAGAGTTCCAAAGCATTTTTTATACTTCAGCAGAATTCCAAGAACAATGGAAGAGTTTCAAAGCATTTTTAAACTTCAGCAGAATTTCGAGAACAATGGGAGTGTTCTACAGACTATTTTCAAACTTCAGAAGAATTCCGAGAACAATGGAAGGGTTCCAAAGCATTTTTAACTTCAGCAGAATTCCGAGAACAATGGGAGAGTTCTACAGACTTATTTTAAAAAAACAATAACATTCCGAGAACAATGGTAGAGTTTGGAAGCATTTTTAAACTTCATCAGAATTCTGAGAACAATGGAAGAGTTCCAAAGCATTACGAGAACAATGGGTGAGTTCTACAGACTGATTTAAAAAAACAATAAAATTCCGAGAACAATGGGAGAGTTCCAAAGTATTTTAAACTTCAGCAGTATTCCAAGAACAATGGAAGAGTTCCAAAGTATTTTTAAACTTCATCAGAATTCCGAGAACAACGGAAGAGTTCGAAAGCATTTTAAACTTTAGCAGAATTCCGAGAACAATGGAAGAGTTCCAAAGCATATTTAAACTTCAGCAGAATTCCGAAAACAATGGGAGAGTACTACAGACTTATTTTAAAAGAACGATGACATACCGAGGACAATGGGAGAGTTCCAAAGCATTTTTATATTTCAGTAGAATTACGAGAACAATTGGAGAGTTCTACAGACTGATTAAAAAAACTATAACATTCCGAGAACAATGGAAGAGTTGCAAAGCATTTTTAAACTTCAGCAGAATTCCGAGGACAATGAAAGAGTTCTACAGACTTATTCAAAAAGCAATGACATATCGAAAACAATGGAAGAGTTCCAAAGCTTTTTTAAACTTCAGCAGAATTTCGAGAACAATGGAAGTGTTCCAAAGCATTTTTAAACTTCAGCAGAATTCCGAGAACAATGGAAGTGTTACAAAGCGTTTTTAAACTTCAGCAGAATTCCCAGAACAATGGGAGAATTCTACAGACTGATTTAAGAAAAAGAATATCATTCTGAGAACAATGGGAGAGTTCCAAAGCATTTTTAAACTTTAGTAGAATCCCGAGAACAATGGGAGAGTTCTACAGACTGATTTAAAAAAACAATAACATTCCGAGAAGAATGGCAGAGTTCCAAAGCATTTTGAAACTTCAGCAGAATTCCGAGAACAATGGAAGAGTTCCAAAGCATTTTTAAACTTCAGCAGAATTCTGAGAACAATGGAAGAGTTCCAAAGCATTTTTAAACCTCAGCAGGATTCCCAGAACAATGGAAAAGTCCCAAAGCATTTTTAAACTTCAACAGAATTCCGAGAACAATGGAAGAGTTCCAAAGCATTTTTAAACTTCAGCAGAATTCCGAGAACAATGGAAGAGTTCCAAAGCATTTTTAAACTTCAGCAGAATTCCGAGAACAATGGAACAGTTCCAAAGCATTTTTAAACTTCAGCAGAATTCCGAGAACAATGGAAGAGTTCCAAATAATTTTTAAACTTCAGCAGAATTCCGAGAACAATGGAAGAGTTCCAAAACATTTTTAAAATTCAGCAGAATTCAGAGAACAATGGGAGAGTTCTACAAACTGATTTAAAAAACAATAACATTCCGAGAACAATGGGAGAGTTCCAAAGCATTTTTAAACTTCAGCAGAATTCCGAGAATAATGCAAGCGTTCCAAAGCATTTTTAAACTTCAGCAGAATTCCGAAAACAACGAAAGAGTTCCAAAGCATTTTTAAACTTCAACAGAATTCCGATTACAATGGAAGAGTTCCAAAGCATTTTTAAACTTCAGCAGAATCCCGAGAACAATGGAAGAGTTCCAAAGCATTTTTAAACTTCAGCAGAATTCCGAGAACAGTGTGAGAGTTCCAAAGCATTTTTAAACTTCAGCAGAATTCCGAGAACAATGGAAGAGTTCCAAAGCATTTTTAAATTTCAGCAGAATTCTGAGAACAATGGGAGAGTTCTACAGACTGATTTATAAAAAACAATAAAATTCCGAGAACAATGGGAGAGTTCCAAAGCACTTTTAAATGTCAGCAGAATTCCGAGAACAATGGAAGAGTTCCAAAGCATTTTTAAACTTCAGTAGAATTCCGAGAACAATGGAAGAGTTCCAAAGCACTTTTAAACTTCAGCAGAATTCCGAGAACAATGGAAGTTTTCCAAAGCATTTTTAAACTTCAGCAGAATTCCGAGAACAATGGAAGAGTTCCAAAGCATTTTTAATCTTCAGCAGAATTCCGAGAACAATGAAAGCGTTCTACAGACTTATTTAAAAAAACAATGACATACCGAGAACAATAGGATAGTTCCAAAGCATTTTTAAACTTTAGTAGAATTCCGAGATCAATGGGAGTGTTCTACAGACTGATTTATAAAAACAATAACATTCCGAGAACAATGGCAAAGTTTCAAAGCATTTTTAAACTTCAGCAGAATTCCGAGAACAATGGAAGAGTTCCAAATCATTTTTAAACTTCAGCAGAATTCCAAGAACAATGGAAGAGTTCCAAAGTATTTTTAAACTTCAGCAGAATTCCGAGAACAATGGAAGAGTTGCAAAGCATTTTTAAACTTCAGCAGAATTCCGAGGACAATGAAAGAGTTCTACAGACTTATTCAAAAAGCAATGACATATCGAGAACAATGGAAGAGTTCCAAAGCATTCTTAAACTTCAGCAGAATTCCGAGAACAATAAGGGAGTTCTACAGACTTATTTTAAAAAAACAATAACATTCTGAGAACAATTGGAGAGTTCCAAAGCATTTTTAAACTTCAGCAGAATTCTGAGAACAATGGAAGAGTTCCAAAGCATTTTTAAACTTCAGCAGAATTCCGAGAACAATGGAAGACTTCCAAAGCATTTTTCAACTTTAGCAAAATTCAGAGAACAATGGGAGAGTCCTACATACTATTTTTAAACTTCAGCAGAATTCCGAGAAAATTGGAAGAGTTTCAAAGTATTTTTAAACTACAGCAGAATTCCGAGAACAATGGGAGAGTTTTACGAACTTATTAAAAAAAAAAATAACATTCCGAGAACAATGGGTGTGTTCTACATACTATTTTTAGACTTCAGCAGAATTCCGAGAACAATGGTAGAGTTCTACAGACTTATTTAGAAAAAAAACAATAACATTCCGAGAACAATGGAAGAGTTCCAAAGCTCTTTTAAACTTCCGCCGAATTCCGTGAAAAATGGAAGAGTTCCAAAGCATTTTTAAACTTCAGCAGAATTCCAAGAACTGAAGAGTTCCAAAGCATTTTTAAACTTCAGCAGAATTCCGAGAACAATGGAAGAGTTCCAAAGCATTTTTAAACTTCAGCAGAATTCCGAGAACAATGGGAGAGTTCTACAGATAATTTTTAAACTTCAGCAGAATTCTCAGAACAATGGAAGAGTTCCAAAGCATTTTTAAACTTCAGAAGAGTCCCGCGAACAATGAAAGAGTTCCAAAGCATTTTTAAACTTCAGCAGAATTCCTAGAACAATGGAAGAGTTCCAAAGCATATTTTATACTTCAGCAGAATTCCAAGAACAATGGAAGAGTTTCAAAGCATTTTTAAACTTCAGCAGAATTCCGAGAACAATGGGAGAGTTCTACAGATTATTTTCAAACTTCAGAAGAATTCCGAGAACAATGGAAGGGTTCCAAAGCATTTTTACCTTCAGCAGAATTCCGAGAACAATGGGAGAGTTCTACAGACTTATTTTAAAAAAACAATAACATTCCGAGAACAATGGTAGAGTTCGGAAGCATTTTTAAACTTCATCAGAATTCTGAGAACAATGGAAGAGTTCCAAAGCATTTTTAAACATCAGCAGAATTCCGAGAACAATAAGGGAGTTCTACAGACTTATTTTAAAAAAACAATAACATTCTGAGAACAATGGGAGAGTTCCAAAGCATTTTTAAACTTCAGCAGAATTCTGAGAACAATGGAAGAGTTCCAAAGCATTTTTAAACTTCAGCAGAATTCCGAGAACAATGGAAGACTTCCAAAGCATTTTTCAACTTTAGCAAAATTCAGAGAACAATGGGAGAGTCCTACATACTATTTTTAAACTTCAGCAGAATTCCCTGAAAATTGGAAGAGTTTCAAAGTATTTTTAAACTACAGCAGAATTCCGAGAACAATGGGAGAGTTTTACGAACTTATTAAAAAAAAATAACATTCCGAGAACAATGGGTGTGTTCTACATACTATTTTTAGACTTCAGCAGAATTCCGAGAACAATGGTAGAGTTCTACAGACTTATTTAAAAAAAACACAATAACATTCCGAGAACAATGGAAGAGTTCCAAAGCTCTTTTAAACTTCAGCAGAATTCCGAGAACAATGGAAGAGTTCCAAAGCATTTTTAAACTTCAGCAGAATTCCGAGAACAATAAGGGAGTTCTACAGACTTATTTTAAAAAAACAATAACATTCTGAGAACAATGGGAGAGTTCCAAAGCATTTTTAAACTTCAGCAGAATTCTGAGAACAATGGAAGAGTTCCAAAGCATTTTTAAACTTCAGCAGAATTCCGAGAACAATGGAAGACTTCCAAAGCATTTTTCAACTTTAGCAAAATTCAGAGAACAATGGGAGAGTCCTACATACTATTTTTAAACTTCAGCAGAATTCCGAGAAAATTGGAAGAGTTTCAAAGTATTTTTAAACTACAGCAGAATTCCGAGAACAATGGGAGAGTTTTACGAACTTATTAAAAAAAAAAATAACATTCCGAGAACAATGGGTGTGTTCTACATACTATTTTTAGATTTCAGCAGAATTCCGAGAACAATGGTAGAGTTCTACAGACTTATTTAAAAAAAAAAACAATAACATTCCGAGAACAATGGAAGAGTTCCAAAGCTCTTTTAAACTTCCGCAGAATTCCTTGAACAATGGAAGAGTTCCAAAGCATTTTTAAACTTCAGCAGAATTCCAAGAACAACTGAAGAGTTCCAAAGCATTTTTAAACTTCAGCAGAATTCCAAGAACAATGGAAGAGTTCCAAAGCATTTTTAAACTTCAGCAGAATTCCGAGAACAATGGGAGAGTTCTACAGATAATTTTTAAACTTCAGCAGAATTCTCAGAACAATGGAAGAGTTCCAAAGCATTTTTAAACTTCAGAAGAGTCCCGCGAACAATGAAAGAGTTCCAAAGCATTTTTAAACTTCAGCAGAATTCCTAGAACAATGGAAGAGTTCCAAAGCATTTTTTATACTTCAGCAGAATTCCAAGAACAATGGAAGCGTTTCAAAGCATTTTTAAACTTCAGCAGAATTTCGAGAACAATGGGAGTGTTCTACAGACTATTTTCAAACTTCAGAAGAATTCCGAGAACAATGGAAGGGTTCCAAAGCATTTTTAACTTCAGCAGAATTCCGAGAACAATGGGAGAGTTCTACAGACTTATTTTAAAAAAACAATAACATTCCGAGAACAATGGTAGAGTTTGGAAGCATTTTTAAACTTCATCAGAATTCTGAGAACAATGGAAGAGTTCCAAAGCATTACGAGAACAATGGGTGAGTTCTACAGACTGATTTAAAAAAACAATAAAATTCCGAGAACAATGGGAGAGTTCCAAAGTATTTTAAACTTCAGCAGTATTCCAAGAACAATGGAAGAGTTCCAAAGCATTTTTAAACTTCATCAGAATTCCGAGAACAACGGAAGAGTTCCAAAGCATTTTAAACTTTAGCAGAATTCCGAGAACAATGGAAGAGTTCCAAAGCATATTTAAACTTCAGCAGAATTCCGAAAACAATGGGAGAGTACTACAGACTTATTTTAAAAGAACGATGACATACCGAGGACAATGGGAGAGTTCCAAAGCATTTTTATATTTCAGTAGAATTACGAGAACAATTGGAGAGTTCTACAGACTGATTAAAAAAACTATAACATTCCGAGAACAATGGGAGAGTTGCAAAGTATTTTTAAACTTCAGCAGTATTCTGAGAACAATGGAAGAGTTCTACAGACTGATTTAAAAAAACAATGACATACAGAGAACAATTGGAGAGTTCATAAGCATTTTTAAACTTTAGTAAGATACCGAGAACAATGGGAGAGTTCTACAGACTGATATTAAAAAAACAATAACATTCTGACAACAATGGGAGAGTTCCAAAGCATTTATAAACTTCAGCAGACTTCTGAGAACAATGGAAGAGTTCCAAAGCATTTTTAAACTTCAGCAGAATTTCTAGAACTATGGAAGAGTTCCAAAGCATTTTTAAACTTCAGCAGAATTCCAAGAAAAATGGAAGAGTTCCAAAGCATTTTTAAACTTCAGCAGAATTCTTAGAACAATGGAAGAGTTCCAAAGCATTTTTTATACTTCAGCAGAATTCCAAGAACAATGGAAGAGTTTCAAAGCATTTTTAAACTTCAGCAGAATTTCGCGAACAATGGGAGAGTTCTACAGACTATTTTCAAACTTCAGAAGAATTCCGAGAACAATGGAAGAGTTCCAAAGCATTTTTAACTTCAGCAGAATTCCGAGAACAATGGGAGAGTTCTACAGACTTATTTTAAAAAAACAATAACATTCCGAGAACAATGGTAGAGTTCGGAAGCATTTTTAAATTTCATCAGAATTCTGAGAACAATGGAAGAGTTCCAAAGCATTTTTCAACTTTAGCAAAATTCCGAGAACAATGGGAGAGTCCTACGTACTACTTTTAAACTTCAGCAGATTTCCGAGAAAATTAGAAGAGTTTCAAAGTATGTTTGAACTGCAGCAGAATTCTGAGAACAATGGGATAGTTTTACGAACTTATTAAAAAAAATAAATAACATTCCGAGAACAATGGTTGAGTTCTACATACTATTTTTAGACTTCAGTAGAATTCCGAGAACAATGGTAGAGTTCTACAGACTTATTTTAAAAAAAACGAATAACATTATGAGAACAATGGAAGAGTTCCAAAGCATTTTTAAACTTCAGCAGAATTCCTAGATCAATGGAAGAGCTTCAAAGCATTTTTAAACTTCAGCAGAATTCCAAGAACAATGGAAGAGTTCCAAAGCATTTTTAAACTTCAGCAGAATTCCTAGAACAATGGAAAAGTTTCAAAGCATTTTTATACTTCAGCAGAATTCCAAGAAAAATGGAAGAGTTCCAAAGCATTTTTAAACTTAAGTAGAATTCCGAGAACAATGGGCAAGTTCTACAGACTTATTTAAAAAAAAATAACATTCTGAGAACAATGGGAGAGTTCCAAACATTTTTATACTTCAGCAGAATTCCGAGAACAATGGGAGAGTTCTACAGACTATTTTCAAACTTCAGGAGAATTCCGAGAACAATGGGAGAGTTCCAAAGAATTTTTCAACTTTAGCAAAATTCCGAGAGCAATGGGAGAGTCCTACCTAGTATTTTTAAACTTCAGCAGAATTCCGAGAAAATTGGAAGAGATTCAAAGTATTTTTAAACTTCAGCACAATTCAGAGAACAATGGTAGAGTTCTGCAGACATATTTAAAAAAAAAAAAATAACATTCCGAGAACAATGGAAGAGTTCCAAAGCATTTTTAAACTTCAGCAGAATTCTTAGTACAATGGAAGTGTTCCAAAGCATTTTTAAACTTCAGCAGAATTTCGAGAACAATGGGAGAGTTCTACAGACTTATTTGAAAAAAAACAATAACATTCCGAGAACAAAGGGAGAGTTCCAAAGCATTTTTAAACTTCAGCAGAATTCCGAGAACAATGGAAGAGTTCCAAAGAATTTTTCAACTTTAGCAAAATTCCGAGAACAATGGGAGGGTTCCAAAGCATTTTTAAACTTCAGCAGAATTCCGAGAACAATGGAAGTGTTCCAAAGCATATTTAAACTTCAGCAGAATTCCGAGAACAATGGAAGAGTTCCAAAGCATTTTTAAACTGCAGCAGAATTCCGAGAACAATGGAAGAGTTCCAAAGCATATTTAAACTACAGCAGAATTCCGAAAACAATGGGAGAGTACTACAGACTTATTTAAAAAAAACCACGACATACCGAGGACAATGGGAGAGTTCCAAAGCATTTTTATATTTCAGTAGAATTACGAGAACAATTGGAGAGTTCTACAGACTGATTAAAAAAACAATAACATTCCGAGAACAATGGGAGAGTTGCAAAGTATTTTTAAACTTCAGCAGTATTCTGAGAACAATGGAAGAGTTCTACAGACTGATTTAAAAAAACAATGACATACAGAGAGCAATGGGAGAGTTCCAAAGCATTTTAAACTTTAGTAAGATACCGAGAACAATGGGAGAGTTCTACAGACTGATATAAAAAACAATAACATTCCAACAACAATGGGAGAGTTCCAAAGCATTAATAAACTTTAGCAGTCTTCCGAGAACAATGGAAGAGTTCCAAAGCATTTTTAAACTTCAGCAGAATTTCTAGAACTGTGGAAGAGTTCCAAAGCATTTTTAAACTTCAGCAGAATTCCAAGAAAAATGGAAGAGTTTCAAAGCATTTTTAAACTTCAGCAGAATTCCTAGAACAATGGAAGCGTTCCAAAGTATTTTTTATACTTCAGCAAAATTCCAAGAGCAATGGAAGAGTTTCAAAGCATTTTTAAGCTTCAGCAGAATTCCGAGAACAATGGGAGAGTTCTACAGACTATTTTCAAACTTCAGAAGAATTCCGAGAACAATGGGAGAGTTCCAAAGAATTTTTCAACTTTAGCAAAATTCCGAGAGCAATGGGAGAGTCCTACCTAGTATTTTTAAACTTCAGCAGAATTCCGAGAAAATTGGAAGAGATTCAAAGTATTTTTAAACTTCAGCACAATTCAGAGAACAATGGTAGAGTTCTGCAGACATGTTTAAAAAAATAAATAAATAACATTCGGAGAACAATGGAAGAGTTCCAAAGCATTTTTAAACTTCAGCAGAATTCTTAGTACAATGGAAGTGTTCCAAAGCATTTTTAAACTTCAGCAGAATTTCGAGAACAATGGGAGAGTTCTACAGACTTATTTGAAAAAAAACAATAACATTCCGAGAACAATGGGAGAGTTCCAAAGCATTTTTAAACTTCAGCAGAATTCCGAGAACAATGGAAGAGTTCCAAAGAATTTTTCAACTTTAGCAAAATTCCGAGAACAATGGGAGGGTTCCAAAGCATTTTTAAACTTCAGCAGAATTCCGAGAACAATGGAAGTGTTCCAAAGCATATTTAAACTTCAGCAGAATTCCGAGAACAATGGAAGAGTTCCAAAGCATTTTTAAACTTCAGCAGAATTTCGAGAACAATGGGAGAGTTCTACAGACTTATTTAAAAAAAACAATAACATTCCGAGAACAATGGGAGAGTTCCAAACCATTTTTAAACTTCAGCAGAATTCCGAGAGCAATGGAAGAGTTCCAAAGAACTTTTCAACTTTAGCAAAATTCCGAGAACAATGGGCGAGTCCTACATAGTATTTTTAAACTTCAGCAGAATTCTGAGAAAATTGGAAGAGTTTCAAAGCATTTTTAAACTTCAGCACAATTCCGAGAACAATGGGAGAGTTTTACAGACTTATTAAAAAAAAAAATTACATTCCGAGAACAATGGGTGAGTTCTACATACTATTTTTAAACTTCAGCAGAATTCCGAGAACAATGGTAGAGTTCTACAGACTTATTTTAAAAAAAACAATAACATTCCGAGAACAATGGAAGAGTTCCAAAGCATTTTTAAACTTCAGCATAATTCCGAGAACAATGGAAGGGTTCCAATGCATTTTTAAACTTCAGCAGAATTTCGAGAACAATGGGAGATTTCTACAGACTTATTTATAAAAAACAATAACATTCAGAGAACAATGGGAGAGTTTCAAAGCATTTTTAAACTTCAGCCAAATTCTGAGAACAATGGAAGAGTTCCAAAGCATTTTTAAACTTCAGCAGAATTCCGTGAACAATGGAAGAGTTCCAAAGCATTTTTAAACTTCAGCAGAATTCCAAGAACAATGGAAGAGCTCCAAATCATTTTTAAACTTCAGCAGAATTCCAAGAACAATGGAAGAGTTCCAAAGCAATTTTAAACTTCAGCAGAGTTCTGAGAACTATGGAAGAGTTCCAAAGCATTTTTAACCCCTTTACAGCACATGATGTATTAATACGCGACAGTGCCCTGGGCTTTAAGAGCCTGACCCGTATTAGAACGTCATTGCGATTGTGCGCGCACACAGGCTGTGCGGACGCGATCGCCTCCGGGTGTCAGCTGAATATCACAGCTGACACCCGGTACTATGTGCAGGAAGCGGTCCCGCACTGCTCCCAGCACATTAACCCCCGCAATGCTGCGATCGAAGTAGATCGCAGCATTGCTGTGGCAAGTGGAGGTGATTGGTATACTCACCTCCTCTTCCGGCCTCCAGCGCTGTCTGCCGCGGCTTCCCGGGTGTTGCCATGACGACCCGATGTCGTCATGACTACATCCGGGTCACCAGACAGCAGAAAGATTGTTTGCACATGCGCAGTGCATCTCCAAACTATCTTCTCCCCGTCCAGCGCTGACTGCCTGCATGGCACAGGGATGGTGCTGCATTCCTGTGCCATGCAGGCGATCAGAATAAAAATAGTGAAAGTCCCATTGTGGGACAAAGTCAAAAAGTAAAAAAACTCCCAGAAAGTGAAAAAAATAAATAAAAAAAATTGGAAAAATATAAAAAAAAAATAAAAAAAATAATCCACTAAAAATAAAAATATAATGTACCCATCAATAAATATTATTAAGAAAAAAATCAAACAAACAATACAAGTACACATATTTGGTATTGTGGCGTCAGTAACGACCTGGCCTATAAAACTGTTTCACTAGTTAACCCCTTCAGTGAACACGGTAAAAAAATAAAATAAAAACCTAAGCAAAAAACAATGCTTTATCATCATACCGCCAAACAAAAAATGGAATAACACGCGACCAAAAAGACGAATATAAATAAAAATGGTATCGCTGAAAACATCATCTCGTGCTGCAAAAAACAAGCCACCATACAGCTCCATCATCCGAAAAATCAAAAAGTTACAGCTCTCAGAATAAAGCGATGCAAAAAAATTTTTTTTTCTATAAAATAGCTTTTATTGCGTAAAAGCGCCAAAACATAAAAAACGATATAAATGTGGTACCGCTGTAAACGTACTGACCCAAAGAATAAAGCTACCTTATCAATTTTACCACACCCGGAGCAGAATAAAAAAATGTAAAAAAACACAATTCCTGAATTGTTGTTTTTTGTTTATTCTGCCTCCCAAAAGCGGGAATAGAAAGCGATCAAAAAATGTCACATGCCTGAAAATGGCACCAATAAAAACGTCAACTCATCCCGCAAAAAACAAGCCATCACATGACTCTGTCGGCCAAAATATGGCGATGCAAAAACTAGATTTTTCAAAATATGTGTGTTTTAGTGTGTGACAGCTGTCAATCATAAAAACCCAATATGATTCTGGTATCGCTGTAATTGCACAGACCCGTATTATAAAGTAATCTCATCACTTATACCACACGAGGAATGGCGTAAAAAATAAACGCTAGGGCTGGGGTTGGGGTTGTGCTAATGTTAGGGTTGGAGTTGTTTTTTTTTCAAAAGTACAAAAAAAAAAAAAAAAAAAAAAAAGATGATCATATGGCAACTAGTGTTGAGCGCAAGTGCTCGCTACTTGAGTTTGCATCGGGTGCTCGGGTATGCACTGAGTATCGGGGGTGCTCGAGTCTCCGCCCCATATGCTTCGCGGCCAAAAAAACCTCGCGGGGATTGCCTGCCATGCACGAGCGATCCCCGCATGTTTTTTTAGCGGTGTCTAATAACCGTAAAACATGCGGGCGGGGACTCGAGCATTTCACTTGAGCACCCGTGATACATGGTGCATACCTGAGTACCCGATGCAAACTCAAGTAGCAAGCACTTGCGCTCAAGACTATTGACAACTTATTCAATATGATGACCTAATGTAATCAAATTCTGTGTCGTACCTCTGGGTTCAAAATGTTCACTATACCCCTTAATAAAATCCTTGAGGGGTATAGTTACCAAAATGGGGTCACTTGTGGGGGAGCTCCACTGTTTAGGCACATCAGGGGCTCTCCACACACGAGATGGTGTCCGCTAACAAATTGAATGGAAAACCGGCTCAAATTGTTAGCGGACACCATGTTGCGTTTGGAGAGCCCCTGTGTGCCTAAATTTGGAGCTCCCCCACAAGTAACCCCATTTTGGAAACTAGACCACCCAAGGCACCTATCTAGATGCATAGTGAGCACTAGGAACCCCCAGGTGCTTCACAAATTGATTCGTAAAAATGAAAAAGTGTTTTTTTTCCCACTTTTTCATTTTTAGGTGCCTTGGGGGGTCTAGTTTCCAAAATGGGGTCACTTGTGGGGGGGCTCTAATGTTTAGGCACACAGGGGCTCTCCAAACACAACATGGTGTCCGCTAACAATTTGAGCCGATTTTCCATTCAATTTGTTAGCGGACACCATGTTGCGTTTGGAGAGCCCCTGTGTGCCTAAACATTGGAGCTCCCCCACAAGTGACCCCATTTTGGAAACTAGACCCCCCAACACACCTATCTAGATGCATAGTGAGCACTTGGAACTCTCAGGTGCTTCACAAATTGATTCGTAAAAATGAAAAAGTGGAAAAAAAATACTTTTTCATTTTTACAAATCAATTTGTGAAGCACCTAGGGGTTCCAAGTTCTCACTATGCATCTAGATAGGTGCCTTGGGGGGTATAGTTTCCAAAATGGGGTCACATGTGGGGGGCTTCCACTATTTAGGCACATCAGGGGCTCTCCAAACGCAACATGGCGTCAGCTAATTATTCAAGTAAATTTTACAATCAAAAAGTCAAATGGCGCTCCTTCCCTTCCGAGCCCTGCCGTGCGCCCAAACAGTGGTTTTTCCACACATATGGGGTATTTGCGTGCCCAGGGGAAATTGCACAACAAATTTTGGGGTCAATTTTTTCTTGTTACCCCTGCAAAAATAAAAAAAATTGGGTCTTAAGTAACATTTTTGTGAAAAAAGTTAAATGTTCATTCTTTTCTTCCACATTTCAAAAATTCCTGTGAAGCACCTGAAGGGTTAATAAAGTTCTTCAATGTGGTTTTGAGCACCTTGAGGGGTGGAGTTTTTAGAATGGTGTCACTTTTGGGTATTTTCTATCATAAAGACCTCTCAAAGTGACTTCAAATGTGATGTGGTCCCTAAAAAAATGGTTTTGTAAATTTTGTTGGAAAAATAAGAAATCGCTGGTCAACTTTTAACCCTTATGGTTCCCTAACAAAAAAAAATTTTGGTTCCAAAAGTGTGCTGATGTAAAGTAGACACGAGGGAAATGTTATTTATTAACTCTTTTGTGTGACATATCTCTCTGATTTAAGGGCATAAAAATTCAAATTTTGAAAATTGCTAAATTTTTTAAATTTTTACCAAATTTCCATTTTTTTCACAAATAAACGCAAGTGATATCGAAGAAATTTTATGACAATCATGAAGTACAATATGTCACGAAAAAACAGTCTCATAATCAGGGGATCCATTGAAGCGTTCCAGAGTAATTACCTCATAAAGTGACAGTGGTCAGAATTGTAAAAATTGGCCTGATCATTAACTTGCAAACCACCCTCGGGGGTAAAGGGGTTAAACTTCAGCAGAATTCTGAGAACAATGGGAGAGTTCTACAGACTATTTTCAAACTTCAGAAGAATTCCGAGAACAATGTGAGAGTTCCAAAGGATTTTTAAACTTCAGCAGAATTCCGAGAACAATGGGAGAGTTCTATAGACTTATTTAAAAAAAAGAATAACATTCTGAGAACAATGGGAGAGTTCCAAAGCATTTTTAAACTTCAGCAGAATTTCCGAGAACAATGGAAGAGTTCCAAAGCATTTTTAAACTTCAGCAAAATTCTGAGAACAATGGGAGAGTTCCACATACTATTTTTAAGCTTCAGCAGAATTCTGAGAACAATGGGAGAGTTTTACAGACTTATTAAAAAAAAAATAACATACCAAGAACAATGGGAGAGTTTTACATACTATTTTTAAACTTCAGCAGAATTCCGAGAACAATGGAAGAGTTCCAAAGAATTTTTAAACTTCAGCAGAATTCCGAGAACAATGGGAGAGTTCTGCAGACTTATTTTCAAAAAAACAATAACATTCCGACAACAATGGGAGAGTTCCAAAGCATTTTTAAACTTCAGCAGAATTCTGATAACAATGGGAGAGTTCTACAGACTATTTTTAAACTTCAGTAGAATTCCGAGAACAATGGAAGAGTTCCAAAGAATTTTTAAACTTCAGCAGAATTCCGAGAACAATGGGAGAGTTCTGCTGACTTATTTTCAAAAAAACAATAACATTCCGACAACAATGGGAGAGTTCCAAAGCATTTTTAAACTTCAGCAGAATTCTGATAACAATGGGAGAGTTCTACAGACTATTTTTAAACTTCAGTAGAATTTGGAGAACAATGGAAGAGTTCCAAAGCATTTTTAAACTTCAGCAAAATGCCGAGAACACTGGAAGAGTTCCAAAGCATTTTTAAACTTCAGCAGAATTATGAGAACAATGGGAGAGTTCTACAGACTGATTGAAAAAAAGAATATCATTCCGAGAACAATGGGAGAGTTCCAAAGCATTTTTAAACTTCAGCAGAATTCCGAGAACAATGGGAGAGTTCTACAGACTGATTTAAAAAAACAGTTACATTCTGAGAACAATGGAAGATTTCCAAAGCATTTTTAAACTTCAGCAGAATTCCTAGAACAATGGAAGAGTTCCAAACTATTTTTAAACTTCAGCAGAATTCCAAGAACAATGGAAGAGTTCCAAAGCATTTTTAAACTTCAGCAGAATTCCAAGAACAATGTAAGTATTCCGAAGCATTTTTAAACATCAGCAGAATTTCAAGAACAATGGAAGAGTTTCAAAACATTTTTAAGCTGAAGTAGAAATCCAAGAACAATGGGAGAGTCCTACAGACTTATTTAAAAAAAAATAACATTCCGAGAACAATGGGAGAGTTCCAAAGCATTTTTAAACTTCAGTAGAATTCCGAGAACAATGGAAGAGTTCCAAAGCATTTTTCAACTTCAGAAAAATTCTGAAAACAATGGGAGAGTTCTACAGACTTATTTTAAAAAAAAATCAATAACATTCCGACAACGATGGGAAAGTTCCAAAGCATTTTTAAACTTAAGTAGAATTCCGAGAACAATGGTAGATTTCTACAGACTATTTTTAAACTTCAGCAGAATTCCGAGAACAATGGAAGAATTCCAAAGCATTTTTAAACTTCAGCATAATTCCGAGAACAATGGAAGTGTTCTACAGACTTATTTAAAAAAAAACAATGCGAGTGTTCTAAAGGATTTTTCAGCTTCAGTAGAATACCGAGAACAATGGGAGAGTTCTACAGACTTATTTTAAAAAAAAAATCAATAACATTCCGACAACAATGGGAGAGTTCCAAAGCATTTCTAAACTTCAGGAGAATTCCGAGAACAATGGGAGAATTTTACAGACTATTTTCAAACTTCAGCAGAATTCCGAGAACAATGGGAGAGTTCCAAAGCATTTTTAATCTTCAGCAGAATTCCGAGGACAATGGGAGAGTACTATAGACTTATTTAAAAAAAACAATAACATTCCGAGAACAATGGGAGAGTTCAAAAGCATTTTTAAACATCAGTAGAATTCCGAGAACAATGAAAGTGTTCCAAAGCATTTTTAAACTTCAGCAGAATTCCGAGAACAATGAAAGAGTTCCAAAGCATTTTTCAACTTCAGCAAAATTCCGAGAACAATGTGAGACTTATACATAATATTTTTAAACTTCAGTAGAATTCTGAGAACAATGGGAGAGTTTTACAGACTTATTTAAAAAAAAACAATAACATTCCGACAACAATGGGAGAGTTCCAAACCATTTTTATACTTCAGCAGAACTCCGAGAACAATGCGAGAGTTCTACAGACTATTTTTAAACTTCGGCAGAATTCCGAGAACAATGGGAGAGTTCCAAAGCATTTTTAAACTTCAGCAGAATTATGAGAAAAATGGAAGAGTTCTAAAGCATTTTTAAACTTCAGCAGAATTTCGAGAACAATGGGAGATTTCTACAGACTATTTTCAAACTTCAGCAAAATTCCGAGAACAATGTGAGAGTTCGACATACTATTTTTAAAATTCAGCAGAATTCTGAGAACAATGGGAGAGCTTTACAGACTTATTAAAAAAAAAATAACATACCAAGAACAATGGGAGAGTTCTACATACAATTTTTAAACTTCAGCAGAATTCCGCAAACAATGGAAGAGTTCCAAAGCATTTTTAAACTTTAGCAAAATTCCGAGAACAATGGAAGAGTTCCAAAGCATTTTTAAACTTCAGCATAATTCCGAGAATAATGGAAGAGTTCTACTGACTTATTTAAAAAAAAATAACATTCTGAGAACAATGGGAGTGTTCTAAAGGATTTTTAAGCTTCAGCAGAATACCGAGAACAATGGAAGAGTTCCAAAGCATTTCTAAACTTGAGTGAGAGTTCTACATAATACTTTTAAACTTCAGCAGAATTCTGAGAACAATGGGAGAGTTTTACAGACTTATTAAAAAAAAAATAACATACCAAGAACAATGGGAGAGTTCTACATACTATTTTTAAACTTCAGCAGAATTCCGAGAACAATGGAAGAGTTCCAAAGCATTTTTAAACTTCAGCAGCATTCCGAGAACAATGGGAGAGTTCTACAGACTTATTTAAAAAAAAACAATAACATTCCGACAACATTGGGAGAGTTCCAAACCATTTTTAAACTTAAGCAGAATTCCGAGAACAGTGGGAGAGTTCTACAGACTATTTTTAAACTTCAGCAGAATTCCAAGAACAATGGCAGAGTTCCAAAGCATTTTTAAACTTCAGCAAAATTCCGAGAACACTGGAAGAGTTCCAAAGCATTTTTAAACTTCAGCAAAATTACGAGAACAATGGGAGAGTTCTACAGACAGATTTAAAAAAATAATAATATTCCGAGAACAATGGGAGAGTTCCAAACATTTTTAACGTCAGCAGAATTCCGAGAACAATGGGAGAGATCTACAGACTGATATAAAAAAACAATAACATTTCGAGAACAATTTGAGAATTCCAAAGCATTTTTAAACTTGAGCAGACTTCTGAGAACAATGGAAGATTTCCAAAGCATTTTTAAACTTCAGCAGAATTCATAGAACAATGGAAGAGTTCCAAAGCATTTTTAAACTTCAGTAGAATTCCAAGAACAATGTAAGAGTTCCAAAGCATTTCTAAACTTCAGCAGAATTCCTAGAACAATGCAAGAGTTCCAAAGCATTTTTAAACTTCAGCAGAATTTCACGAACAATGGAAGAGTTTCAAATCATTTTTAAACTTCAGCAGAATTCCGAGAACAATGGGAGAGTTCTACAGACTTATTTAAAAAAAAAATAACATTCCGAGAACAATGGGAGAGTTCCAAAGCATTTTTAAACTTCAGCAGAATTATGAGAACAATGGAAGATTTCCAAAGCATTTTTAAACTTCAGCACAATTTCGAGAACAAGGGAAGTGTTCCAATGCATTTTTAAACTTCAGCAGAATTCCGAAAACAATGGAAGAGTTCCAAAGCATTTTTAAACTTCAGCAGAATTCCGAGAACAACGGGAGAGTTCTACAGACTGATTTAAAAAAAACAGTAATAATCCGAGAACAATGGGAGAGTTCCAAGCACTTTTAAATTTCAGCAGAATTCCGCGAAAAATGGAAGAGTTCCAAAGCATTTTTAAACTTCAACAGAATTTCGAGAACAATGGAACAGTTCCAAAGCATTTTTAAACTTCAGCAGAATTCCGAGAAAAATGGAAGAGTTCCAAAGCATTTTTAAACTTCAGCAGAATTCCGAGAACAATGGAAGAGTTCCAAAGCATTTTTAAACTTCATCAGAATTCCGAGAACAATGAAAGAGTTCTACAGACTTATTTAAAAACAATAACATACCGAGAACAATAGGAGAGTTTCAAAGCATTTTAAACTTCAGCAGAATTACGAGAGCAATGGGTGAGTTCTACAGACTGATTTAAAAAAACAATAACATTCCGAGAACAATGGTAGAGTTCCAAGCATTTTTAAAATTCAGAAGAATTCCGAGAACAATGGAAGAGTTCCAAAGCATTTTAATCTTCAGCAGCATTTCGAGAACAATGGAAGAGTTCCAAATCATTTTTAAACTTCAGCAGATTTCCGAGAACAATGGAAAAGTTCCAAAGCATTTTTAAAGTTCAGCAGAATTCCGAGAACAATGGAAGAGTTCCAAAGCATTTTTAAATTTGAGCAGAATTCCGAGAACAATGGGAGAGATCTACAGACTGATTTATAAAAAACAATAACATTCCGAGAACAATGGGAGAGTTCCAAAGCACTTTTACATTTCAGTAGAATTCCGAGAACAATGAAAGAGTTCTACAGACTTATTTAAAAAAACAATGACATACCGAGAACAATGGGATAGTTCCAAAGCATTTTTAAACTTCTGCAGAATTCCGAGAACAATGGAAGATTTCCAAAGTATTTTTAAACTTCAGCAGAATTCCGAGAACAATGGAAGAGATCCAAAGCATTTTTAAATTTCAGCAGAATTCCGAGAACAATGAAAGAGTTCTACAGACTTATTTAAAAAAACAATGACATACCGAGAACAATGGGAGAGTTCCAAAGCATTTTTAACCTTCAGCAGAATTCCGAGAACAATGGAAGTGTTCCAAAGCATTTTTAATCTACAGCATAATTTCGAGAACAATGGAAGAGTTCCAAAGCATTTTGAAACTTCAGCAGAATTCCGAGAACAATGGAATAGTTCCAAAGCATTTTTAAACTTCAGCAGAATTCCGAGAACAATGGAAGAGTTCAAAAGTATTTTTAAACTTCAGCAGAATTCCGAGAACAGTGGGAGACTTCCAAAGCATTTTTAAACTTCAGCAGAATTCCGAGAACAATGGAAGAGTTCCAAAGCATTTTTAAATTTCAGCAGAATTCTGAGAACAATGGGAGAGTTCTACAGACTGATTTATAAAAAACAATAAAATTCCGAGAACAATGGGAGAGTTCCAAAGCACTTTTAAATTTCAGCAGAATTCCGAGAACAATGGAAGAGTTCCAAAGCATTTTTAAACTTCAGTAGAATTCCGAGAACAATGGAAGAGTTCCAAAGCACTTTTAAACTTCAGCAGAATTCCGAGAACAATGGAAGTTTTCCAAAGCATTTTTAAACTTCAGCAGAATTCCGAGAACAATGGAAGAGTTCCAAAGCATTTTTAATCTTCAGCAGAATTCCGAGAACAATGAAAGCGTTCTACAGACTTATTTAAAAAAACAATGACATACCGAGAACAATAGGATAGTTCCAAAGCATTTTTAAACTTTAGTAGAATTCCGAGATCAATGGGAGTGTTCTACAGACTGATTTATAAAAACAATAACATTCCGAGAACAATGGCAAAGTTTCAAAGCATTTTTAAACTTCAGCAGAATTCCGAGAACAATGGAAGAGTTCCAAATCATTTTTAAACTTCAGCAGAATTCCAAGAACAATGGAAGAGTTCCAAAGTATTTTTAAACTTCAGCAGAATTCCGAGAACAATGGAAGAGTTGCAAAGCATTTTTAAACTTCAGCAGAATTCCGAGGACAATGAAATAGTTCTACAGACTTATTCAAAAAGCAATGACATATCGAGAACAATGGAAGAGTTCCAAAGCTTTTTTAAACTTCAGCAGAATTTCGAGAACAATGGAAGTGTTCCAAAGCATTTTTAAACTTCAGCAGAATTCCGAGAACAATGGAAGAGTTACAAATCGTTTTTAAACTTCAGCAGAATTCCCAGAACAATGGGAGAATTCTACAGACTGATTTAAGAAAAAGAATATCATTCTGAGAACAATGGGAGAGTTCCAAAGCATTTTTAAACTTTAGTAGAATCCCGAGAACAATGGGAGAGTTCTACAGACTGATTTAAAAAAACAATAACATTCCGAGAAGAATGGGAGAGTTCCAAAGCATTTTGAAACTTCAGCAGAATTCCGAGAACAATGGAAGAGTTCCAAAGCATTTTTAAACTTCAGCAGAATTCTGAGAACAATGGAAGAGTTCCAAAGCATTTTTAAACCTCAGCAGGATTCCCAGAACAATGGAAAAGTCCCAAAGCATTTTTAAACTTCAGCAGAATTCCGAGAACAATGGAAGAGTTCCAAAACATTTTTAAAATTCAGCAGAATTCAGAGAACAATGGGAGAGTTCTACAAACTGATTTAAAAAACAATAACATTCCGAGAAGAATGGGAGAGTTCCAAAGCATTTTTAAACTTCAGCAGAATTCCGAGAATAATGCAAGCGTTCCAAAGCATTTTTAAACTTCAGCAGAATTCCGAAAACAACGAAAGAGTTCCAAAGCATTTTTAAACTTCAACAGAATTCCGATTACAATGGAAGAGTTCCAAAGCATTTTTAAACTTCAGCAGAATCCCGAGAACAATGGAAGAGTTCCAAAGCATTTTTAAACTTCAGCAGAATTCCGAGAACAGTGTGAGAGTTCCAAAGCATTTTTAAACTTCAGCAGAATTCCGAGAACAATGGAAGAGTTCCAAAGCATTTTTAAATTTCAGCAGAATTCTGAGAACAATGGGAGAGTTCTACAGACTGATTTATAAAAAACAATAAAATTCCGAGAACAATGTTAGAGTTCCAAAGCACTTTTAAATGTCAGCAGAATTCCGAGAACAATGGAAGAGTTCCAAAGCGTTTTTAAACTTCAGTAGAATTCCGAGAACAATGGAAGAGTTCCAAAGCACTTTTAAACTTCAGCAGAATTCCGAGAACAATGGAAGTTTTCCAAATCATTTTTAAACTTCAGCAGAATTCCGAGAACAATGGAAGAGTTCCAAAGCATTTTTAATCTTCAGTAGAATTCCGAGAACAATGAAAGCGTTCTACAGACTTATTTAAAAAAACAATGACATACCGAGAACAATAGGATAGTTCCAAAGCATTTTTAAACTTTAGTAGAATTCCGAGATCAATGGGAGTGTTCTACAGACTGATTTATAAAAACAGTAACATTCCGAGAACAATGGCAAAGTTTCAAAGCATTTTTAAACTTCAGCAGAATTCCGAGAACAATGGAAGAGTTCCAAATCATTTTTAAACTTCAGCAGAATTCCAAGAACAATGGAAGAGTTCCAAAGTATTTTTAAACTAAAGCAGAATTCCGAGAACAATGGAAGAGTTGCAAAGCATTTTTAAACTTCAGCAGAATTCCGAGGACAATGAAAGAGTTCTACAGACTTATTCAAAAAGCAATGACATATCGAGAACAATGGAAGAGTTCCAAAGCTTTTTTAAACTTCAGCAGAATTTCGAGAACAATGGAAGTGTTCCAAAGCATTTTTAAACTTCAGCAGAATTCCGAGAACAATGAAAGAGTTACAAAGCGTTTTCAAACTTCAGCAGAATTCCCAGAACAATGGGAGAATTCTACAGACTGATTTAAGAAAAAGAATATCATTCTGAGAACAATGGGAGAGTTCCAAAGCATTTTTAAACTTTAGTAGAATCCCGAGAACAATGGGAGAGTTCTACAGACTGATTTAAAAAAACAATAACATTCCGAGAAGAATGGCAGAGTTCCAAAGCATTTTGAAACTTCAGCAGAATTCCGAGAACAATGGAAGAGTTCCAAAGCATTTTTAAACTTCAGCAGAATTCTGAGAACAATGGAAGAGTTCCAAAGCATTTTTAAACCTCAGCAGAATTCCCAGAACAATGGAAAAGTCCCAAAGCATTTTTAAACTTCAACAGAATTCCGAGAACAATGGAAGAGTTCCAAAGCATTTTTAAACTTCAGCAGAATTCCGAGAACAATGGAAGAGTTCCAAAGCATTTTTAAACTTCAGCAGAATTCCGAGAACAATGGAACAGTTCCAAAGCATTTTTAAACTTCAGCAGAATTCCGAGAACAATGGAAGAGTTCCAAATAATTTTTAAACTTCAGCAGAATTCCAAGAACAATGGAAGAGTTCCAAAACATTTTTAAAATTCAGCAGAATTCAGAGAACAATGGGAGAGTTCTACAAACTGATTTAAAAAACAATAACATTCCGAGAACAATGGGAGAGTTCCAAAGCATTTTTAAACTTCAGCAGAATTCCCAGAATAATGGAAGCGTTCCAAAGCATTTTTAAACTTCAGCAGAATTCCGAAAACAACGAAAGAGTTCCAAAGCATTTTTAAACTTCAACAGAATTCCGATTACAATGGAAGAGTTCCAAAGCATTTTTAAACTTCAGCAGAATCCCGAGAACAATGGAAGAGTTCCAAAGCATTTTTAAACTTCAGCAGAATTCCGATAACAATGAAAAAGTTCTACAGACTTATTTGAAAAAGCAATGACATACCGAGAACAATAGGATAGTTCCAAAGCATTTTTAAACTTTAGTAGAATTCCGAGATCAATGGGAGTGTTCTACAGACTGATTTGTAAAAACAATAACTTTCCGAGAACAATGGCAAAGTTCCAAAGCATTTTTAAACTTCAGAATTCCGAGAACAATGGAAGAGTTCCAAATCATTTTTAAACTTCAGCAGAATTCCGAGAACAATGGAAGAGTTCCAAAGTATTTTTAAACTTCAGCAGAATTCCGAGAACAATGGAAGAGTTCCAAAGCATTTTTAAACTTCAGCAGAATTCCGAGAACAATGAAAGAGTTCTACAGACTTATTCAAAAAGCAATGACATATCGAGAACAATGGAAGAGTTCCAAAGCTTTTTTAAACTTCAGCAGAATTTCGAGAACAATGGAAGTGTTCCAAAGCATTTTTAAACTTCAGCAGAATTCCGAGAACAATGGAAGAGTTCCAAAGCGTTTTTAAACTTCAGCAGAATTCCGAGAACAATGGGAGAATTCTACAGACTAACTTAAAAAAAAGAATATCATTCTAAGAACAATGGGAGAGTTCCAAAGCATTTTTAAACTTTAGTAGAATCCCGAGAACAATGGGAGAGTTCTACAGATTGATTTTAAAAAAAACAATAACATTCCGAGAAGAATGGCAGAGTTCCAAAGCATTTTTAAACTTCAGCAAAATTCCGAGAACAATGGAAGAGTTCCAAAGCATTTTTAAACTTCAGCAGAATTCTGAGAACAATGGAAGAGTTCCAAAGCATTTTTAAACCTCAGCAGAATTCCCAGAACAATGGAAAAGTCCCAAAGCATTTTTAAACTTCAGCAGAATTCCGATTACAATGGAAGAGTTCCAAAGCATTTTTAAACTTCAGCAGAATCCCGAGAACAATGGAAGAGTTCCAAAGCATTTTTAAACTTCAGCAGGATTCCGATAACAATGAAAGAGTTCTACAGACTTATTTAAAAAAACAATGACATACCGAGAACAATAGGATAGTTCCAAAGCATTTTTAAACTTTAGTAGAATTCCGAGATCAATGGGAGTGTTCTACAGACTGATTTGTAAAAACAATAACTTTCCGAGAACAATGGCAAAGTTCCAAAGCATTTTTAAACTTCAGAATTCCGAGAACAATGGAAGAGTTCCAAATCATTTTTAAACTTCAGCAGAATTCCGAGAACAATGGAAGAGTTCCAAAGTATTTTTAAACTTCAGCAGAATTCCGAGAACAATGGAAGAGTTCCAAAGCATTTTTAAACTTCAGCAGAATTCCGAGAACAATGAAAGAGTTCTACAGACTTATTCAAAAAGCAATGACATATCGAGAACAATGGAAGAGTTCCAAAGCTTTTTTAAACTTCAGCAGAATTTCGAGAACAATGGAAGTGTTCCAAAGCATTTTTAAACTTCAGCAGAATTCCGAGAACAATGGAAGAGTTCCAAAGCGTTTTTAAACTTCAGCAGAATTCCGAGAACAATGAGAGAATTCTACAGACTAACTTAAAAAAAAGAATATCATTCTAAGTACAATGGGAGAGTTCCAAAGCATTTTTAAACTTTAGTAGAATCCCGAGAACAATGGGAGAGTTCTACAGACTGATTTTAAAAAAAACAATAACATTCCGAGAAGAATGGCAGAGTTCCAAAGCATTTTTAAACTTCAGCAGAATTCCGAGAACAATGGAAGAGTTCCAAAGCATTTTTAAACTTCAGCAGAATTCTGAGAACAATGGAAGAGTTCCAAAGCATTTTTAAACCTCAGCAGAATTCACAGAACAATGGAAAAGTCCCAAAGTATTTTTAAACTTCAGCAGAATTCCGAGAACAATGGAAGAGTTCCAAAGCATTTTTAAACTTCAGCAGAATTCCGAGAACAATGGAAGAGTTCCAAAGCATTTTTAAACTTCAGCAGAATTCCGAGAACAATGGAACAGTTCCAAAGCATTTTTAAACTTCAGCAGAATTCCGAGAACAATGGAAGAGTTCCAAATAATTTTTAAACTTCAGCAGAATTCCGAGAACAATGGAAGAGTTCCAAAATATTTTTAAAATTCAGCAGAATTCAGAGAACAATGGGAGAGTTCTACAAACTGATTTAAAAAACAATAACATTCTGAGAACAATGGGAGAGTTCCAAAGCATTTTTAAACTTCAGCAGAATTCCGAGAATAATGGAGGCATTCCAAAGCATTTTTAAACTTCAGCAGAATTCCGAAAACAGCGAAAGAGTTCCAAAGCATTTTTAAACTTCAACAGAATTCCGATTACAATGGAAGGGTTCCAAAGCATTTTTAAACTTCAGCAGAATCCCGAGAACAATAGAAGCGTTCCAAAGCATTTTTAAACTTCAGCAGAATTCCGAGAACAATGAAAGAATTCTACAGACTTATTTAAAAACACAATGACATACCAAGAACAATGGGAGAGTACCAAAGCATTTTTAAACTTCAGCAGAATTCTGAAAACAATGGAAGTATTCCAAAGCATTTTTAAACTTCAGCAGAATTTCGAGAACAAGGGAAGTGTTCCAAAGCATTTTTAAACTTCAGCAGAATTCCGAGAACAATGGAAGAGTTCCAAAGCATTTTTAAATTTCAGAAGAATTCCGAGAACAACGGGAGAGTTCTACAGACTGTTTTAATAAAAACAATAATAATCCGAGAACAATGGGAGAGTTCCAAGCACTTTTAAATTTCAGCAGAATTCCGAGAACAATGGAAGAGTTCCAAAGCATTTTTAAACTTCAACAGAATTTCGAGAACAATGGAACAGTTCCAAAGCATTTTTAAACTTCAGCAGAATTCCGAGAAAAATGGAAGAGTTCCAAAGCATTTTTAAACTTCAGCAGAATTCCGAGAACAATGGAAGAGTTCCAAAGCATTTTTAAACTTCATCAGAATTCCGAGAACAATGAAAGAGTTCTACAGACTTATTTAAAAACAATAACATACCGTGAACAATAGGAGAGTTTCAAAGCATTTTTAAACTTCAGCAGAATTACGAGAACAATGGGAGAGTTCTACAGACTGATTTAAAAAAACAATAACATTCCGAGAACAATGGTAGAGTTCCAAGCATTTTTAAACTTCAGAAGAATTCCGAGAACAATGGAAGTGTTCCAAAGCATTTTTAAACTTCAGCAGAATTCTGAGAACAATGGAAGAGTTCCAAATCATTTTTAAACTTTAGCAGAATCCTGAGAACAATGGGAGAGTTCTACTGACTTTTTTAAAAAAACAATGACATAGCTGGAACAATGGATGAGTTCCAAAGCATTATTAAACTTCAATAGAATACCGAGAACAATGGAAGAGTTCCTAAACATTTTTAAACTTCAGCAGAATTCCGAGAACAATGGAACTGTTCAAAAGCATTTTTAAACTTCAGCAGAATTCTGAGAACAATGGAAGAGTTCAAAACCATTTTTAAACTTTAGCAGAATCCTGAGAACAATGGGAGAGTTTTACAGACTTATTTAAAAAAACAATGACATACCGGGAACAGTGGGAGAGTTCCAAAGCATTTTTAAACTTCAATGGAATACCGAGAACAATGGAAGAGTTCCAAAGCATTTTTAAACTTCAGCAGAATTCCGAGAACAATTGGAAAGTTCTACAGACTGATTTAAAAAAACAATAACATTCCGAGAACAATGGGAGAGTTCCAAAGCATTTTTAATCTTCAGCAGAATTCTGAGAACAATGTAAGAGTTCCAAAGCATTTTTAAACTTCAGCAGAAATCTGAGAACAATGGAAGAGTTCCAAGCAATTTTTAAACTTCAGCAGAATTCCGAGAACAATGGAAGAGTTCCAAAGCATTTTTAAACTTCATCAGAATTCCGAGAACAATGAAAGAGTTCTACAGACTTATTTAAAAACAATAACATACCGAGAACAATAGGAGAGTTTCAAAGCATTTTTAAACTTCAGCAGAATTACGAGAACAATGGAAGAGTTCCAGTGCATTTTTAATCTTCAGCAGAATTCCGAGAACAATGGCAGAGTTCCAAAGCATTTTTAAACTTAAGCAGAATTCTAGAACAATGGAAGAGTTCCAAAGCATTTTTAAACTTCAGCAGAATTCCGAAAACAATGGAAGAGTTCCAAAGCATTTTTAAACTTCAGCAGAATTCTGAGAACAATGGAAGAGTTCCAAAGCATTTTTAAACCTCAGCAGAATTCCCAGAACAATGGAAAAGTCCCAAAGCATTTTTAAACTTCAGCAGAATTCCGAGAACAATGGAAGAGTTCCAAAGCATTTTTAAACTTCAGCAGAATTCCGAGAACAATGGAAGAGTTCCAAAGCATTTTTAAACTTCAGCAGAATTTCGAGAACAATGGAACAGTTCCAAAGCATTTTTAAACTTCAGCAGAATTCCGAGAACAATGGAAGAGTTCCAAATAATTTTTAAACTTCAGCAGAATTCCGAGAACAATGGAAGAGTTCCAAAATATTTTTAAAATTCAGCAGAATTCAGAGAACAATGGGAGAGTTCTACAAACTGATTAAAAAAACAATAACATTCTGAGAACAATGGGAGAGTTCCAAAGCATTTTTAAACTTCAGCAGAATTCCGAGAATAATGGAGGCGTTCCAAAGCATTTTTAAACTTCAGCAGAATTCCGAAAACAGCGAAAGAGTTCCAAAGCATTTTTAAACTTCAACAGAATTCCGATTACAATGGAAGGGTTCCAAAGCATTTTTAACTTCAGCAGAATCCCGAGAACAAGGGAAGCGTTCCAAAGCATTTTTAAACTTCAGCAGAATTCCGAGAACAATGAAAGAATTCTACAGACTTATTTAAAAACACAATGACATACCAAGAACAATGGGAGAGTACCAAAGCATTTTAAAACTTCAGCAGAATTCTGAAAACAATGGAAGTATTCCAAAGCATTTTTAAACTTCAGCAGAATTTCGAGAACAAGGGAAGTGTTCCAAAGCATTTTTAAACTTCAGCAGAATTCCGAGAACAATGGAAGAGTTCCAAAGCATTTTTAAATTTCAGAAGAATTCCGAGAACAATGGGAGAGTTCCAAGCACTTTTAAATTTCAGCAGAATTCCGAGAACAATGGAAGAGTTCCAAAGCATTTTTAAACTTCAACAGAATTTCGAGAACAATGGAACAGTTCCAAAGCATTTTTAAACTTCAGCAGAATTCCGAGAAAAATGGAAGAGTTCCAAAGCATTTTTAAACTTCAGCAGAATTCCGAGAACAATGGAAGAGTTCCAAAGCATTTTTAAACTTCATCAGAATTCCGAGAACAATGAAAGAGTTCTACAGACTTATTTAAAAACAATAACATACCGAGAACAATAGGAGAGTTTCAAAGCATTTTTAAACTTCAGCAGAATTACGAGAACAATGGGAGAGTTCTACAGACTGATTTAAAAAAACAATAACATTCCGAGAACAATGGTAGAGTTCCAAGCATTTTTAAACTTCAGAAGAATTCCGAGAACAATGGAAGTGTTCCAAAGCATTTTTAAACTTCAGCAGAATTCTGAGAGCAATGGAAGAGTTCCAAATCATTTTTAAACTTTAGCAGAATCCTGAGAACAATGGGAGAGTTCTACTGACTTTTTTAAAAAAACAATGACATAGCGGGAACAATGGATGAGTTCCAAAGCATTATTAAACTTCAATAGAATACCGAGAACAATGGAAGAGTTCCAAAACATTTTTAAACTCCAGCAGAATTCCGAGAACAATGGAACTGTTCAAAAGCATTTTTAAACTTCAGCAGAATTCTGAGAACAATGGAAGAGTTCAAAATCATTTTTAAACTTTAGCAGAATCCTGAGAACAATGGGAGAGTTTTACAGACTTATTTAAAAAAACAATGACATACCGGGAACAGTAGGAGAGTTCCAAAGCATTTTTAAACTTCAATGGAATACCGAGAACAATGGAAGAGTTCCAAAGCATTTTTAAACTTCAGCAGAATTCCGAGAACAATTGGAAAGTTCTACAGACTGATTTAAAAAAACAATAACATTCCGAGAACAATGGGAGAGTTCCAAAGCATTTTTAAACTTCAGCAGAAATCTGAGAACAATGGAAGAGTTCCAAAGCATTTTTAAACTTCAGCAGAATTCCGAGAACAATGGAAGAGTTCCAAAGCATTTTTAAACTTCATCAGAATTCCGAGAACAATGAAAGAGTTCTACAGACTTATTTAAAAACAATAACATACCGAGAACAATAGGAGAGTTTCAAAGCATTTTTAAACTTCAGCAGAATTACGAGAACAATGGAAGAGTTCCAGTGCATTTTTAAACTTCAGTAGAATTCCGAGAACAATGGCAGAGTTCCAAAGCATTTTTAAACTTAAGCAGAATTCTGAGAACAATGGAAGAGTTCCAAAGCATTTTTAAACTTCAGCAGAATTCCAAAAGCAATGAAAGAGTTCTACAGACTTATTTAAAAAAACAATGACATAACAAGAACAGTAGGATAGTTCGAAAGCATTTTTAAACTTCTGCAGAATTCCGAGAACAATGAAAGAGTTCCAAAGCATTTTTAAACTTCAGCATAATTCCGAGAACAGTGGGAGAGTTCCAAAGCATCGTTAAACTTCAGCAGAATTCCGAGAACAATGGAAGAGTTCCAAAGCATTTTTAAATTTGAGCAGAATTCCGAGAACAATGGGAGATATCTACAGACTGATTTATAAAAAACAATAACATTCCGAGAACAATGGGAGAGTTCCAAAGCACTTTCAAATTTCAGTAGAATTCCGAGAACAATGAAAGAGTTCTACCGACTTATTTAAAAAAACAATGACATACCGAGAACAATAGCATAGTTCCAAAGCATTTTTAAACTTCTGCAGAATTCCGAGAACAATGGAAGAGTTCCAAAGTATTTTTAAACTTCAGCAGAATTCCGAGAACAATGGAAGAGTTCCAAAACATTTTTAAACTTCAGCAGAATTCTGAGAACAATGAAAGAGTTCTACAGACTTATTCAAAAAGCAATGACATAAAGAGAACAATGGAAGAGTTCCGAAGCTTTTTTAAACTTCAGCAGAATTTCGAGAACAATGGAAGTGTTCCAAAGCATTTTTAAACTTCAGCAGAATTCCGAGAACAATGGAAGAGTTCCAAAGCGTTTTTAAACTTCAGCAGAATTCCGAGAACAATGGGAGAATTCTACAGACTAACTTAAAAAAAAGAATATCATTCTGAGAACAATGGGAGAGTTCCAAAGCATTTTTAAACTTTAGTAGAATCCCGAGAACAATGGGAGAGTTCTACAGACTGATTTAAAAAAAAACAATAACATTCCGAGAACAATGGAAGAGTTCCAAAGCATTTTTAAACTTCAGCAGAATTCTGAGAACAATGGAGGAGTTCCAAAGCATTTTAAAACTTCAGCAGAATTCCGAGAACAATGGAAGAGTTCCACAGTATTTTTAAACTTAAGCAGAATTCTGAGAACAATGGAAGAGTTCCAAAGCATTTTTAAACTTCAGCAGAATTCCAAAAACAATGAAAGAGTTCTACAGACTTATTTAAAAAAACAATGACATAACAAGAACAATAGGATAGTTCGAAAGCATTTTTAAACTTCTGCAGAATTCCGAGAACAATGAAAGAGTTCCAAAGCATTTTTAAACTTCAGCATAATTCCGAGAACAGTGGGAGAGTTCCAAAGCATCGTTAAACTTCAGCAGAATTCCGAGAACAATGGAAGAGTTCCAAAGCATTTTTAAATTTGAGCAGAATTCCGAGAACAATGGGAGAGATCTACAGACTGATTTATAAAAAACAATAACATTCCGAGAACAATGGGAGAGTTCCAAAGCACTTTCAAATTTCAGTAGAATTCCGAGAACAATGAAAGAGTTCTACAGACCTATTTAAAAAAACAATGACATACCGAGAACAATAGCATAGTTCCAAAGCATTTTTAAACTTCTGCAGAATTCCGAGAACAATGGACGAGTTCCAAGGTATTTTTAAACTTCAGCAGAATTCCGAGAACAATGGAAGACTTCCAAAACATTTTTAAACTTCAGCAGAATTCCGAGAACAATGAAAGAGTTCTACAGACTTATTCAAAAAGCAATGACATATCGAGAACAATGGAAGAGTTCCGAAGCTTTTTTAAACTTCAGCAGAATTTCGAGAACAATGGAAGTGTTCCAAAGCATTTTTAAACTTCAGCAGAATTCCGAGAACAATGGAAGAGTTCCAAAGCGTTTTTAAACTTCAGCAGAATTCCGAGAACAATGGGAGAATTCTACAGACTAACTTAAAAAAAAGAATATCATTCTGAGAACAATGGGAGAGTTCCAAAGCATTTTTAAACTTTAGTAGAATCCCGAGAACAATGGGAGAGTTCTACAGACTGATTTAAAAAAAAACAATAACATTCCGAGAACAATGGAAGAGTTCCAAAGCATTTTTAAACTTCAGCAGAATTCTGAGAACAATGGAGGAGTTCCAAAGCATTTTAAAACTTCAGCAGAATTCCGAGAACAATGGAAGAGTTCCACAGTATTTTTAAACTTCAGCAGAATTCCGAGAACAATGGAAGAGTTCCAAAACATTTTTAAACTTCAGCAGAATTCCGAGAACAATGAAAGAGTTCTACAGACTTATTTAAAAAAACAATGACATACCGAGAACAATAGGATAGTTCCAAAGCATTTTTAAACTTTAGTAGAATTCCGAGATCAATGGGAGTGTTCTACAGACTGACTTATAAAAACAATAACATTCCGAGAACAATGGCAAAGTTCCAAAGCATTTTTAAACTTCAGAAGAATTCCGAGAACAATGGAAGAGTTCCAAATCATTTTTAAACTTCAGCAGAATTCCGAGAACAATGGAAGAGTTCCAAAGTATTTTTAAACTTCAGCAGAATTCCAAGAACAATGGAAGAGTTCCAAAGCATTTTTAAACTTCAACAAAATTCCGAGAACAATGGGAGAGATCCACAGACTGATTTATAAAAAACAATAAAATTCCGAGAACAGTGGGAGAGCTCCAAAGCATTTTTAATCTTCACCAGAAGTCCGAGAACAATGAAAGAGTTCTACAGACTTATTTAAAAAAACAATGACATACCAAAAACAATAGGATAGTTCCAAAGCATTTTTAAACTTTAGTAGAGTTCCGAGATCAATGGGAGTGTTCTACAGACTGACTTATAAAAACAATAACATTCCGAGAACAATGGCAAAGTTCCAAAGCATTTTTAAACTTCAGAAGAATTCCGAGAACAATGGAAGAGTTCCAAATCATTTTTAAACTTCAGCAGAATTCCGAGAACAATGGAAGAGTTCCAAAGTATTTTTAAACTTCAGCAGAATTCCAAGAACAATGGAAGAGTTCCAAAGCATTTTTAAACTTCAACAAAATTCCGAGAACAATGAAAGAGTTCTACAGACTTATTCAAAAAGCAATGACATATCGAGAACAATGGAAGAGTTCCAAAGCTTTTTTAAACTTCAGCAGAATTTCGAGAACAATGGAAGTGTTCCAAAGCATTTTTAAACTTAAGCAGATTTCCGAGAACAATGGAAGAGTTCCAAAGCGTTTTTAAACTTCAGCAGAATTTCGAGAACAATGGAAGTGTTCCAAAGCATTTTTAAACTTCAGCAGAATTCCGAGAACAATGGAAGAGTTCCAAATCATTTTTAAACTTCAGTAGCATTCCGATAACAATGGAAGAGTTCCAAAGTATTTTTAAACTTCAGCAGAATTCCGAGAACAATGGAAGAGTTCCAAAGCATTTTTAAACTTCAGCAAAATTCCGAGAACAATGAAAGAGTTCTACAGACTTATTAAAAAAGCAATGACATATCGAAAACAATGGAAGAGTTCCAAATCATTTTTAAACTTTAGCAGATTCCTGAGAACAAAGGGAGAGTTCTACTGACTTTTTTAAAAAAACAATGACATAACGGGAACAATGGATGAGTTCCAAAGCATTATTAAACTTCAATAGAATACCGAGAACAATGGAAGAGTTCCAAAGCATTTTTAAACTTCAGCAGAATTCCGAGAACAATGGAAGTGTTCAAAAGCATTTTTAAACTTCAGCAGAATCCTGAGAACAATGGGAGAGTTTTACAGACTTATTTAAAAAAACAATGACATACCGGGAACAGTGGGAGAGTTCCAAAGCATTTTTAAACTTTAATGGAATACCGAGAACAATGGAAGAGTTCCAAAGCATTTTTAAACTTCAGCAGAATTCCGAGAACAATGGGAAAGTTCTACAGAATGATTTAAAAAAACAATAACATTCAGAGATCAATGGGAGAGTTCCAAATCATTTTTAATCTTCAGCAGAATTCCGAGAACAATGTAAGAGTTCCAAAGCATTTTTAAACTTCAGCAGAATTCTGAGAACAATGGAAGAGTTCCAAAGCATTTTTAAACTTCAGCAGAATTCCGAGAAAAATGGAAGAGTTCCAAAGCATTTTTAAACTTCATCAGAATTCCGAGAACAATGAAAGAGTTCTACAGACTTATTTAAAAACAATAACATACCGAGAATAATAGGAGAGTTACAGTGCATTTTTAAACTTCAGCAGAATTCCGAGAACAATGGCAGAGTTCCAAAGCATTTTTAAACTTAAGCAGAATTCTGAGAACAATGGAAGAGTTCCAAAGCATTTTTAAACTTCAGCAGAATTCCGAGAAATATGAAAGAGTTCTACAGACTTATTTAAAAAAACAATGACATAACAAGAACAATAGGATAGTTCGAAAGCATTTTTAAACTGTAGTAGAATTCCGCGAACAATGGGTAAGTTCTACAGACTGATTTAAAAAAACAGTAACATTCCGAGAACAATGGCAGAGTTCCAAAGCATTTTTAAACTCCAGCAGAATTCCGAGAACAATGGAAGAGTTCCAAAGCATTTTTAAACTTCAGCAGAATTCCGAGAACAATGGAAGAGTTCCAAAGCATTTTTAAACTTCATCAGAATTCCGAGAACAATGGAAGAGTTCCAAAGCATTTTTAAGCTTCAGCAGAATTCCAAGAACAATGAAAGAGTTCTACAGACTTATTTAAAAAAACAATGACATACCGAGAACAATGGGAGAGTTCCAAAGCATTTTTAACATTCAGCAGAATTCCGAGAACAATGGAAGAGTTCCAAAGCATTTTAATCTTCAGCAGAATTTCGAGAACAATGGAAGAGTTCCAAAGCATTTTTAAATTTGAGCAGAATTCCGAGAACAACGGGAGAGATCTACAGACTGATTTATAAAAAAGAATAACATTCCGAGAACAATGGGAGAGTTCCAAAGCACTTTTAAATTTCATCAGAATTCTGAGAACAATGAAAGAGTTCTACAGACCTATTTAAAAAAACAATGACATACCGAGAACAATAGCATAGTTCCAAAGCATTTTTAAACTTCTGCAGAATTCCGAGAACAATGGAAGAGTTCCAAAGTATTTTTAAACTTCAGCAGAATTCCGAGAACAATGGAAGAGTTCCAAAACATTTTTAAACTTCAGCAGAATTCCGAGAACAATGAAAGAGTTCTACAGACTTATTCAAAAAGCAATGACATATCGAGAACAATGGAAGAGTTCCGAAGCTTTTTTAAACTTCAGCAGAATTTCGAGAACAGTGGAAGTGTTCCAAAGCATTTTTAATCTTCAGCAGAATTCCGAGAACAATGGAAGAGTTCCAAAGCGTTTTTAAACTTCAGCAGAATTCCGAGAACAATGGGAGAATTCTACAGACTAACTTAAAAAAAAGAATATCATTCTGAGAACAATGGGAGAGTTCCAAAGCATTTTTAAACTTTAGTAGAATCCCGAGAACAGTGGGAGAGTTCTACAGACTGATTTAAAAAAAAACAATAACATTCCGAAAACAATGGAAGAGTTCCAAAGCATTTTTAAACTTCAGCAGAATTCTGAGAACAATGGAGGAGTTCCAAAGCATTTTAAAACTTCAGCAGAATTCCGAGAACAATGGAAGAGTTCCACAGTATTTTTAAACTTCAGCAGAATTCCGAGAACAATGGAAGAGTTCCAAAACATTTTTAAACTTCAGCAGAATTCCGAGAACAATGAAAGAGTTCTACAGACTTATTTAAAAAAACAATGACATACCGAGAACAATAGGATAGTTCCAAAGCATTTTTAAACTTCAGCAGAATTCCGAGAACAATGGAAGAGTTCCAAAGTATTTTTAAACTTCAGCAGAATTCCGAGAACAATGGAAGAGATCCAAAGCATTTTTAAACTTCAGCAGAATTCTGAGAACAATGAAAGATTTCTACAGACTTATTCAAAAAGCAATGATATACCGAGAACAATGGAAGAGTTTCAAAGCATTTTTAACCTTCAGCAGATTTCCGAGTGCAATGAAAGAGTTCTACAGACTTATTTTAAAAAACAATGACATACCGAGAACAATGGGAGAGCTCCAAAGCATTTTTAACCTTCAGCAGAATTCCGAGAACAATGGAAGAGTTCCAAAGCATTTTTAATCTTCAGCAGAATTTCGAGAACAATGGAAGAGTTCCAAATCATTTTTAAACTTCAGCAGAATTCCGAGAACAATGGAAGAGTTCCAAAGCATTTTTAAACTTCAGCAGAATCCTGAGAACAATGGGAGAGTTTTACAGACTTATTTAAAAAAACAATGACATACCGGGAACAGTGGGAGAGTTCCAAAGCATTTTTAAACTTTAATGGAATACCGAGAACAATGGAAGAGTTCCAAAGCATTTTTAAACTTCAGCAGAATTCCGAGAACAATGGGAAAGTTCTACAGAATGATTTAAAAAAACAATAACATTCAGAGATCAATGGGAGAGTTCCAAATCATTTTTAATCTTCAGCAGAATTCCGAGAACAATGTAAGAGTTCCAAAGCATTTTTAAACTTCAGCAGAATTCTGAGAACAATGGAAGAGTTCCAAAGCATTTTTAAACTTCAGCAGAATTCCGAGAAAAATGGAAGAGTTCCAAAGCATTTTTAAACTTCATCAGAATTCCGAGAACAATGAAAGAGTTCTACAGACTTATTTAAAAACAATAACATACCGAGAATAATAGGAGAGTTACAGTGCATTTTTAAACTTCAGCAGAATTCCGAGAACAATGGCAGAGTTCCAAAGCATTTTTAAACTTAAGCAGAATTCTGAGAACAATGGAAGAGTTCCAAAGCATTTTTAAACTTCAGCAGAATTCCGAGAAATATGAAAGAGTTCTACAGACTTATCTAAAAAAACAATGACATAACAAGAACAATAGGATAGTTCGAAAGCATTTTTAAACTGTAGTAGAATTCCGCGAACAATGGGTAAGTTCTACAGACTGATTTAAAAAAACAGTAACATTCCGAGAACAATGGCAGAGTTCCAAAGCATTTTTAAACTCCAGCAGAATTCCGAGAACAATGGAAGAGTTCCAAAGCATTTTTAAACTTCAGCAGAATTCCGAGAACAATGGAAGAGTTCCAAAGCATTTTTAAACTTCATCAGAATTCCGAGAACAATGGAAGAGTTCCAAAGCATTTTTAAGCTTCAGCAGAATTCCAAGAACAATGAAAGAGTTCTACAGACTTATTTAAAAAAACAATGACATACCGAGAACAATGGGAGAGTTCCAAAGCATTTTTAACATTCAGCAGAATTCCGAGAACAATGGAAGAGTTCCAAAGCATTTTAATCTTCAGCAGAATTTCGAGAACAATGGAAGAGTTCCAAAGCATTTTTAAATTTGAGCAGAATTCCGAGAACAACGGGAGAGATCTACAGACTGATTTATAAAAAAGAATAACATTCCGAGAACAATGGGAGAGTTCCAAAGCACTTTTAAATTTCATCAGAATTCTGAGAACAATGAAAGAGTTCTACAGACCTATTTAAAAAAACAATGACATACCGAGAACAATAGCATAGTTCCAAAGCATTTTTAAACTTCTGCAGAATTCCGAGAACAATGGAAGAGTTCCAAAGTATTTTTAAACTTCAGCAGAATTCCGAGAACAATGGAAGAGTTCCAAAACATTTTTAAACTTCAGCAGAATTCCGAGAACAATGAAAGAGTTCTACAGACTTATTCAAAAAGCAATGACATATCGAGAACAATGGAAGAGTTCCGAAGCTTTTTTAAACTTCAGCAGAATTTCGAGAACAATGGAAGTGTTCCAAAGCATTTTTAATCTTCAGCAGAATTCCGAGAACAATGGAAGAGTTCCAAAGCGTTTTTAAACTTCAGCAGAATTCCGAGAACAATGGGAGAATTCTACAGACTAACTTAAAAAAAAGAATATCATTCTGAGAACAATGGGAGAGTTCCAAAGCATTTTTAAACTTTAGTAGAATCCCGAGAACAGTGGGAGAGTTCTACAGACTGATTTAAAAAAAAACAATAACATTCCGAAAACAATGGAAGAGTTCCAAAGCATTTTTAAACTTCAGCAGAATTCTGAGAACAATGGAGGAGTTCCAAAGCATTTTAAAACTTCAGCAGAATTCCGAGAACAATGGAAGAGTTCCACAGTATTTTTAAACTTCAGCAGAATTCCGAGAACAATGGAAGAGTTCCAAAACATTTTTAAACTTCAGCAGAATTCCGAGAACAATGAAAGAGTTCTACAGACTTATTTAAAAAAACAATGACATACCGAGAACAATAGGATAGTTCCAAAGCATTTTTAAACTTCAGCAGAATTCCGAGAACAATGGAAGAGTTCCAAAGTATTTTTAAACTTCAGCAGAATTCCGAGAACAATGGAAGAGATCCAAAGCATTTTTAAACTTCAGCAGAATTCTGAGAACAGTGAAAGATTTCTACAGACTTATTCAAAAAGCAATGATATACCGAGAACAATGGAAGAGTTTCAAAGCATTTTTAACCTTCAGCAGATTTCCGAGTGCAATGAAAGAGTTCTACAGACTTATTTTAAAAAACAATGACATACCGAGAACAATGGGAGAGTTTCAAAGCATTTTTAACCTTCAGCAGAATTCCGAGAACAATGGAAGAGTTCCAAAGCATTTTTAATCTTCAGCAGAATTTCGAGAACAATGGAAGAGTTCCAAATCATTTTTAAACTTCAGCAGAATTCCGAGAACAATGGAAGAGTTCCAAAGCATTTTTAAACTTCAGCAGAATTCTGAGAACAATGGAAGAGTTCAAAAGCATTTTAAAACTTCAGCAGAATTCCGAGAACAGTGGGAGAGTTCCAAAGCATTTTTAAACTTCAGCAGAATTCCGAGAATGATGGAAGAGATCCAAAGCATTTTTAAATTTCAGCAGAATTCTGAGAATAATGGGAGAGTTCTACAGACTGATTTATAAAAAACAATAAAATTCCGAGAACAATGGGAGAGCTCCAAAGCATTTTTAATCTTCAGCAGAATTCCGAGAACAATGAAAGAGTTCTACAGACTTATTTAAAAAAACAATGACATACCGAGAACAATAGGATATTTCCAAAGCATTTTAAAACTTTAGTAGAATTCCGAGATCAATGGGAGTGTTCTACAGACTGATTTATAAAAACAATAACATTCCGAGAACAATGGCAAAGTTCCAAAGCATTTTTAAACTTCAGAAGCATTCTGAGAACAATGGAAGATTTCCAAATCATTTTTAAACTTCAGCAGAATTCCGAGAACAATGGAAAAGTTCCAAAGCATTTTTAAACTTCAGCAGAATTCCGAGAACAATGGAAGTGTTCAAAAGCATTTTTAAACTTCAGCAGAATTCTGAGAACAATGGAAGAGTTCAAAATCATTTTTAAACTTTAGCAGAATCCTGAGAACAATGGGAGAGTTTTACAGACTTATTTAAAAAAACAATGACATACCGGGAACAGTGGGAGAGTTCCAAAGCATTTATAAACTTCAATGGAATACCGAGAACAATGGAAAAGTTCCAAAGCATTTTTAAACTTCAGCAGAATTCCGAGAACAATGGGAAAGTTCTACAGACTGATTTAAAAAAACAATAACATTCCGAGATCAATGGGAGAGTTCCAAATCATTTTTGATCTTCAGCAGAATTCCGAGAACAATGTAAGAGTTCCAAAGCATTTTTAAACTTCATCAGAATTCTGAGAACAATGGAAGAGTTCCAAAGCATTTTTAAACTTCAGCAGAATTCCGAGAAAAATGGAAGAGTTCCAAAGCATTTTTAAACTTCATCAGAATTCCGAGAACAATGAAAGAGTTCTACAGACTTATTTAAAAACAATAACATACCGAGAACAATAGGAGAGTTTCAAAGCATTTTTAAACTTCAGCAGAATTACGAGAACAATGGAAGAGTTCCAGTGCATTTTTAAACTTCAGCAGAATTCCGAGAACAATGGAAGAGTTCCAAAGTATTTTTAAACTTCAGCAGAATTCCGAGAACAATGGAAGAGTTCCAAAGCATTTTTAAACTTCAGCAAAATTCCGAGAACAATGAAAGAGTTCTACAGACTTATTCAAAAAGCAATGACATATCGAGAACAATGGAAGAGTTCCAAAGCTTTTTTAAACTTCAGCAGAATTTCGAGAACAATGGAAGTGTTCCAAAGCATTTTTAAACTTCAGCAGAATTCCGAGAACAATGGAAGAGTTCCAAAGCGTTTTTAAACTTCAGCAGAATTCCGAGAACAATGGGAGAATTCTACAGACTGATTTAAAAAAAAAGAATATCATTCTGAGAACAATGGGAGAGTTCCAAAGCATTTTTAAACATTAGTAGAATCCTGAGAACAATGGGAGAGTTCTACAGACTGATTTAAAAAAACAATAACATTCCGAGAAGAATGGCAGAGTTCCAAAGCATTTTTAAACTTCAGCAGAATTCCGAGAACAATGGAAGAGTTCCAAAGCATTTTTAAACTTCAGCAGAATTCCGAGAACAATGGAAGAGTTCCAAAGCATTTTTAAACTTCAGCAGAATTCCGAGAACAATGGAATCATTCCAAAGCATTTTTAAACTTCAGCAGAATTCCGAGAACAATGGAAGAATTCCAAAGCATTTTTAAACTTCAGCAGAATTCCGAGAACAATGGAACAGTTCCAAAGCATTTTTAAACTTCAGCAGAATTCCGAGAACAATGGAAGAGTTCCAAATAATTTTTAAACTTCAGCAGAATTCCGAGAACAATGGAAGAGTTCCAAAACATTTTTAAAATTCAGCAGAATTCAGAGAACAATGGAAGAGTTCCAAAGCATTTTTAAATTTCAGCAGAATTCTGAGAACAATGGGAGAGTTCTACAGACTGATTTATAAAAAAACAATAAAATTCCGAGAACAATGGGAGAGGTCCAAAGCATTTTTAATCTTCAGCAGAATTCCGAGAAAAATGAAAGAGTTCTTCAGACTTATTTAAAAAAACAATGACATACCGAGAACAATAGGATAGTTCCAAAGCATTTTTAAACTTTAGTAGAATTCCGAGATCAATGGGAGTGTTCTACAGACTGATTTATAAAAACAGTAACATTCCGAGAACAATGGCAAAGTTCCAAAGCATTTTTAAACTTCAGAAGAATTCCGAGAACAATGGAAGAGTTCCAAATCATTTTTAAACTTCAGCAGAATTCCGAGAACAATGGAAGAGTTCCAAAGTATTTTTAAACTTCAGCAGAATTACGAGAACAATGGAAGAGATCCAAAGCATTTTTAAACTTCAGCAGAATTCTGAGAACAATGAAAGATTTCTACAGACTTATTCAAAAAGCAATGATATACCGAGAACAATGGAAGAGTTCCAAAGCATTTTTAACCTTCAGCAGATTTCCGAGTACAATGAAAGAGTTCTACAGACTTATTTTAAAAAACAATGACATAACGAGAACAATGGGAGAGTTCCAAAGCATTTTTAACCTTCAGCAGAATTCCGAGAACAATGGAAGAGTTCCAAAGCATTTTTAATCTTCAGCAGAATTTCGAGAACAATGGAAGAGTTCCAAATCATTTTTAAACTTCAGCAGAATTCCGAGAACAATGGAAGAGTTCCAAAGCATTTTTAAACTTCAGCAGAATTCTGAGAACAATGGAAGAGTTCAAAAGCATTTTAAAACTTTAGCAGAATTCCGAGAACAGTGGGAGAGTTCCAAAGCATTTTTAAACTTCAGCAGAATTCCGAGAACGATGGAAGAGTTCCAAAGCATTTTTAAATTTCAGCAGAATTCTGAGAACATTGGGAGAGTTCTACAGACTGATTTATAAAAAACAATAAAATTCCGAGAACAATGGGAGAGCTCCAAAGCATTTTTAATCTTCAGCAGAATTCCGAGAACAATGAAAGAGTTCTACAGACTTATTTAAAAAAACAATGACATACCGAGAACAATAGGATATTTCCAAAGCATTTTTAAACTTTAGTAGAATTCCGAGATCAATGGGAGTGTTCTACAGACTGATTTATAAAAACAATAACATTCCGAGAACAATGGCAAAATTCCAAAGCATTTTTAAACTTCAGAAGCATTCCGAGAACAATGGAAGAGTTCCAAATCATTTTTAAACTTCAGCAGAATTCCGAGAACAATGGAAGAGTTCCAAAGTATTTTTAAACTTCAGCAGAATTCCGAGAACAATGGAAGAGTTCCAAAGCATTTTTAAACTTCAGCAAAATTCCGAGAACAATGAAAGAGTTCTACAGACTTATTCAAAAAGCAATGACATATCGAGAACAATGGAAGAGTTCCAAAGCTTTTTTAAACTTCAGCAGAATTTCGAGAACAATGGAAGTGTTCCAAAGCATTTTTAAACTTCAGCAGAATTCCGAGAACAATGGAAGAGTTCCAAAGCGTTTTTAAACTTCAGCAGAATTCCGAGAACAATGGGAGAATTCTACAGACTGATTTATAAAAAAAGAATATCATTCTGAGAACAATGGGAGAGTTCCAAAGCATTTTTAAACATTAGTAGAATCCTGAGAACAATGGGAGAGTTCTACAGACTGATTTAAAAAAACAATAACATTCCGAGAAGAATGGCAGAGTTCCAAAGCATTTTTAAACTTCAGCAGAATTCCGAGAACAATGGAAGAGTTCCAAAGCATTTTTAAACTTCAGCAGAATTCCGAGAACAATGGAAGAGTTCCAAAGCATTTTTAAACTTCAGCAGAATTCCGAGAACAATGGAATCATTCCAAAGCATTTTTAAACTTCAGCAGAATTCCGAGAACAATGGAAGGATTCCAAAGCATTTTTAAACTTCAGCAGAATTCCGAGAACAATGGAACAGTTCCAAAGCATTTTTAAACTTCAGCAGAATTCCGAGAACAATGGAAGAGTTCCAAATAATTTTTAAACTTCAGCAGAATTCCGAGAACAATGGAAGAGTTCCAAAACATTTTTAAAATTCAGCAGAATTCAGAGAACAATGGAAGAGTTCCAAAGCATTTTTAAATTTCAGCAGAATTCTGAGAACAATGGGAGAGTTCTACAGACTGATTTATAAAAAACAATAAAATTCCGAGAACAATGGGAGAGCTCCAAAGCATTTTTAATCTTCAGCAGAATTCCGAGAAAAATGAAAGAGTTCTTCAGACTTATTTAAAAAAACAATGACATACCGAGAACAATAGGATAGTTCCAAAGCATTTTTAAACTTTAGTAGAATTCCGAGATCAATGGGAGTGTTCTACAGACTGATTTATAAAAACAGTAACATTCTGAGAACAATGGCAAAGTTCCAAAGCATTTTTAAACTTCAGAAGAATTCCGAGAACAATGGAAGAGTTCCAAATCATTTTTAAACTTCAGCAGAATTCCGAGAACAATGGAAGAGTTCCAAAGTATTTTTAAACTTCAGCAGAATTCCGAGAACAATGGAAGAGATCCAAAGCATTTTTAAACTTCAGCAGAATTCTGAGAACAATGAAAGATTTCTACAGACTTATTCAAAAAGCTATGATATACCGAGAACAATGGAAGAGTTCCAAAGCATTTTTAACCTTCAGCAGATTTCCGAGTACAATGAAAGAGTTCTACAGACTTATTTAAAAAAACAATGACATACCGAGAACAATGGGAGAGTTCCAAAGCATTTTTAACCTTCAGCAGAATTCCGAGAAGAATGGAAGAGTTCCAAAGCATTTTTAATCTTCAGCTGAATTTCGAGAACAATGGAAGAGTACCAAATCATTTTTAAACTTCAGCAGAATTCCGAGAACAATGGAAGAGTTCCAAAGCATTTTTAAACTTCAGCAGAATTCTGAGAACAATGGAAGAGTTCAAAAGCATTTTTAAACTTCAGCAGAATTCCGAGAACAGTGGGAGAGTTCCAAAGCATTTTTATACTTCAGCAGAATTCCGAGAACGATGGAAGAGTTCCAAAGCATTTTTAAATTTCAGCAGAATTCTGAGAACAATGAAAGAGTTCTACAGACTTATTTAAAAAAACAATGACATACCGAGAACAATAGGATAGTTCCAAAGCATTTTTAAACTTCAGCAGAATTCCGAGAACAATGGAAGAGTTCCACAGTATTTTTAAACTTCAGCAGAATTCCGAGAACAATGGAAGAGATTCAAAGCATTTTTAAACTTCAGCAGAATTCTGAGAACAATGAAAGATTTCTACAGACTTATTCAAAAAGCAATGATATACCGAGAACAATGGAAGAGTTCCAAAGCATTTTTAACCTTCAGCAGATTTCCGAGTACAATGAAAGAGTTCTACAGACTTATTTTAAAAAACAATGACATACCGAGAACAATGGGAGAGTTCCAAAGCATTTTTAACCTTCAGCAGAATTCCGAGAACAATGGAAGAGTTCCAAAGCATTTTTAATCTTCAGCAGAATTTCGAGAACAATGGAAGAGTTCCAAATCATTTTTAAACTTCAGCAGAATTCCGAGAACAATGGAAGAGTTCCAAAGCATTTTTAAACTTCAGCAGAATTCTGAGAACAATGGAAGAGTTCAAAAGCATTTTAAAACTTCAGCAGAATTCCGAGAACAGTGGGAGAGTTCCAAAGCATTTTTAAACTTCAGCAGAATTCCGAGAACGATGAAAGAGTTCCAAAGCATTTTTAAATTTCAGCAGAATTCTGAGAACAATGGGAGAGTTCTACAGACTGATTTATAAAAAACAATAAAATTCCGAGAACAATGGGAGAGCTCCAAAGCATTTTTAATCTTCAGCAGAATTCCGAGAACAATGAAAGAGTTCTTCAGACTTATTTAAAAAAACAATGACATACCGAGAACAATAGGATATTTCCAAAGCATTTTTAAACTTTAGTAGAATTCCAAGATCAATGGGAGTGTTCTACAGACTGATTTATAAAAACAATAACATTCCGAGAACAATGGCAAAGTTCCAAAGCATTTTAAAACTTCAGAAGCATTCCGAAAACAATGGAAGAGTTCCAAATCATTTTTAAACTTCAGCAGAATTCCGAGAAAAATGGAAGAGTTCCAAAGTATTTTTAAACTTCAGCAGAATTCCGAGAACAATGGAAGAGTTCCAAAGCATTTTTAAACTTCAGCAGAATTCCGAGAACAATGGGAAAGTTCTACAGACTGATGTAAAAAAACAGTAACATTCCGAGATCAATGGGAGAGTTCCAAATCATTTTTAATCTTCAGCAGAATTCCGAGAACAATGTAAGAGTTCCAAAGCATTTTTAAACTTCAGCAGAATTCTGAGAACAATGGAAGAGTTCCAAAGCATTTTTAAACTTCAGCAGAATTCCGAGAAAAATGGAAGAGTTCCAAAGCATTTTTAAACTTCATCAGAATTCCGAGAACAATGAAAGAGTTCTACAGACTTATTTAAAAACAATAACATACCGAGAACAATAGGAGAGTTTCAAAGCATTTTTAAACTTCAGCAGAATTACGAGAACAATGGAAGAGTTACAGTGCATTTTTAAACTTCAGCAGAATTCCGAGAACAATGGAAGAGTTCCAAAGCATTTTTAAACTTCAGCAGAATTCCGAGAACAATGAAAGAGTTCTACAGACTTATTTAAAAAAACAATGACATAACAAGAACAATAGGATAGTTCGAAAGCATTTTTAAACTGTAGTAGAATTCCGCGAACAATGGGTAAGTTCTACAGACTGATTTAAAAAAAAGTAACATTCCGAGAACAATGGCAGAGTTCCAAAGCATTTTTAAACTCCAGCAGAATTCCGAGAACAATGGAAGAGTTCCAAAGCATTTTTAAACTTCAGCAGAATTCCGAGAACAATGGAAGAGTTCCAAAGCATTTTTAAACTTCATCAGAATTCTGAGAACAATGGAAGAGTTCCAAAGCATTTTTAAACTTCAGCAGAATTCCGAGAACAATGAAAGAGTTCTACGGACTTATTTAAAAAAACAATGACATACCGAGAACAATGGGAGAGTTCCAAAGCATTTTTAACATTCAGCAGAATTCCGAGAACAATGGAAGAGTTCCAAAGCATTTTAATCTTCAGCAGAATTTCGAGAACAATGGAAGAGTTCCAAATCATTTTTAAACTTCAGCAGATTTCCGAGAACAATGGAAAAGTTCCAAAGCATTTTTAAACTTCAGCAGAATTCCGAGAACAATGGAAGAGTTCCAAAGCATTTTTAAATTTCAGCAGAATTCCGAGAACAATGGAAGAGTTCCAAAGCATTTTTAAACTTCAGCAGAATTCCGAGAACAATGGAAGAGTTCCAAAGCATTTTTAAATTTCAGCAGATTTCCAAGAACAATGGAAGAGTTCCAAAGCATTTTTAAACTTCAGCAGAATTCCGAGAACAATGGAAGAGTTCCAAAGCATTTTTAAATTTGAGCAGAATTCCGAGAACAACGGGAGAGATCTACAGACTGATTTATAAAAAAGAATAACATTCCGAGAACAAAGGGAGAGTTCCAAAGCACTTTTAAATTTCATCAGAATTCTGAGAACAATGAAAGAGTTCTACAGACTTATTTAAAAAAACAATGACATACCGAGAACAATAGGATTGTTCCAAAGCATTTTTAAACTTCAGCAGAATTCCGAGAACAATGGAAGAGTTCCAGAGTATTTTTAAACTTCAGCAGAATTCCGAGAACAATGGAAGAGATCCAAAGCATTTTTAAACTTCAGCAGAATTCTGAGAACAATGAAAGATTTCTACAGACTTATTCAAAAAGCAATGATATACCGAGAACAATGGAAGAGTTCCAAAGCATTTTTAACCTTCAGCAGATTTCCGAGTACAATGAAAGAGTTCTACAGACTTATTTTAAAAAACAATGACATACCGAGAACAATGGGAGAGTTCCAAAGCATTTTTAACCTTCAGCAGAATTCCGAGAACAATGGAAGAGTTCCAAAGCATTTTTAATCTTCAGCAGAATTTCGAGAACAATGGAAGAGTTCCAAATCATTTTTAAACTTCAGCAGAATTCCGAGAACAATGGAAGAGTTCCAAAGCATTTTTAAACTTCAGCAGAATTCTGAGAACAATGGAAGAGTTCAAAAGCATTTTAAAACTTCAGCAGAATTCCGAGAACAGTGGGAGAGTTCCAAAGCATTTTTAAACTTCAGCAGAATTCCGAGAACGATGAAAGAGTTCCAAAGCATTTTTAAATTTCAGCAGAATTCTGAGAACAATGGGAGAGTTCTACAGACTGATTTATAAAAAACAATAAAATTCCGAGAATAATGGGAGAGCTCCAAAGCATTTTTAATCTTCAGCAGAATTCCGAGAACAATGAAAGAGTTCTTCAGACTTATTTAAAAAAACAATGACATACCGAGAACAATAGGATATTTCCAAAGCATTTTTAAACTTTAGTAGAATTCCAAGATCAATGGGAGTGTTCTACAGACTGATTTATAAAAACAATAACATTCCGAGAACAATGGAAAAGTTCCAAAGCATTTTTAAACTTCAGAAGCATTCCGAGAACAATGGAAGAGTTCCAAATCATTTTTAAACTTCAGCAGAATTCCGAGAAAAATGGAAGAGTTCCAAAGTATTTTTAAACTTCAGCAGAATTCCGAGAACAATGGAAGAGTTCCAAAGCATTTTTAAACTTCAGCAGAATTCCGAGAACAATGGGAAAGTTCTACAGACTGATGTAAAAAAACAGTAACATTCCGAGATCAATGGGAGAGTTCCAAATCATTTTTAATCTTCAGCAGAATTCCGAGAACAATGTAAGAGTTCCAAAGCATTTTTAAACTTCAGCAGAATTCTGAGAACAATGGAAGAGTTCCAAATCATTTTTAAACTTCAGCAGAATTCCGAGAAAAATGGAAGAGTTCCAAAGCATTTTTAAACTTCATCAGAATTCCGAGAACAATGAAAGAGTTCTACAGACTTATTTAAAAATAATAACATACCGAGAACAATAGGAGAGTTTCAAAGCATTTTTAAACTTCAGCAGAATTACGAGAACAATGGAAGAGTTACAGTGCATTTTTAAACTTCAGCAGAATTCCGAGAACAATGGAAGAGTTCCAAAGCATTTTTAAACTTCAGCAGAATTCCGAGAACAATGAAAGAGTTCTACAGACTTATTTAAAAAAACAATGACATAACAAGAACAATAGGATAGTTCGAAAGCATTTTTAAACTGTAGTAGAATTCCGCGAACAATGGGTAAGTTCTACAGACTGATTTAAAAAAACAGTAACATTCCGAGAACAATGGCAGAGTTCCAAAGCATTTTTAAACTCCAGCAGAATTCCGAGAACAATGGAAGAGTTCCAAAGCATTTTTAAACTTCAGCAGAATTCCGAGAACAATGGAAGAGTTCCAAAGCATTTTTAAACTTCATCAGAATTCCGAGAACAATGGAAGAGTTCCAAAGCATTTTTAAACTTCAGCAGAATTCCGAGAACAATGAAAGAGTTCTACGGACTTATTTAAAAAAACAATGACATACCGAGAACAATGGGAGAGTTCCAAAGCATTTTTAACATTCAGCAGAATTCCGAGAACAATGGAAGAGTTCCAAAGCATTTTAATCTTCAGCAGAATTTCGAGAACAATGGAAGAGTTTTAAATCATTTTTAAACTTCAGCAGATTTCCGAGAACAATGGAAAAGTTCCAAAGCATTTTTAAACTTCAGCAGAATTCCGAGAACAATGGAAGAGTTCCAAAGCATTTTTAAATTTCAGCAGAATTCCGAGAACAATGGAAGAGTTCCAAAGCATTTTTAAACTTCAGCAGAATTCCGAGAACAATGGAAGAGTTCCAAAGCATTTTTAAATTTCAGCAGATTTCAAAGAACAATGGAAGAGTTCCAAAGCATTTTTAAACTTCAGCAGAATTCCGAGAACAATGGGAAAGTTCTACAGACTGATGTAAAAAAACAGTAACATTCCGAGATCAATGGGAGAGTTCCAAATCATTTTTAATCTTCAGCAGAATTCCGAGAACAATGTAAGAGTTCCAAAGCATTTTTAAACTTCAGCAGAATTCCGAGAAAAATGGAAGAGTTCCAAAGCATTTTTAAACTTCATCAGAATTCCGAGAACAATGAAAGAGTTCTACAGACTTATTTAAAAACAATAACATACCGAGAACAATAGGAGAGTTTCAAAGCATTTTTAAACTTCAGCAGAATTACGAGAACAATGGAAGAGTTACAGTGCATTTTTAAACTTCAGCAGAATTCCGAGAACAATGGAAGAGTTCCAAAGCATTTTTAAACTTCAGCAGAATTCCGAGAACAATGAAAGAGTTCTACAGACTTATTTAAAAAAACAATGACATAACAAGAACAATAGGATAGTTCGAAAGCATTTTTAAACTGTAGTAGAATTCCGCGAACAATGGGTAAGTTCTACAGACTGATTTAAAAAAACAGTAACATTCCGAGAACAATAGCAGAGTTCCAAAGCATTTTTAAACTCCAGCAGAATTCCGAGAACAATGGAAGAGTTCCAAAGCATTTTTAAACTTCAGCAGAATTCCGAGAACAATGGAAGAGTTCCAAAGCATTTTTAAACTTCATCAGAATTCCGAGAACAATGGAAGAGTTCCAAAGCATTTTTAAACTTCAGCAGAATTCCGAGAACAATGAAAGAGTTCTACGGACTTATTTAAAAAAACAATGACATACCGAGAACAATGGGAGAGTTCCAAAGCATTTTTAACGTTCAGCATAATTCCGAGAACAATGGAAGAGTTCCAAAGCATTTTAATCTTCAGCAGAATTTTGAGAACAATGGAAGAGTTTTAAATCATTTTTAAACTTCAGCAGATTTCCGAGAACAATGGAAAAGTTCCAAAGCATTTTTAAACTTCAGCAGAATTCCGAGAACAATGGAAGAGTTCCAAAGCATTTTTAAATTTCAGCAGAATTCCGAGAACAATGGAAGAGTTCCAAAGCATTTTTAAACTTCAGCAGAATTCCGAGAACAATGGAAGAGTTCCAAAGCATTTTTAAATTTCAGCAGATTTCCAAGAACAATGGAAGAGTTCCAAAGCATTTCTAAACTTCAGCAGAATTCTGAGAACAATGGAAGAGTTCCAAAGCATTTTTAAATTTCAGGAGAATTCTGAGAACAATGAAAGAGTTCTACAGACTTATTTAAAAAAACAATGACATACCGAGAACAATAGGATTGTTCCAAAGCATTTTTAAACTTCAGCAGAATTCCGAGAACAATGGAAGAGTTCCAGAGTATTTTTAAACTTCAGCAGAATTCCGAGAACAATGGAAGAGATCCAAAGCATTTTTAAACTTCAGCAGAATTCTGAGAACAATGAAAGATTTCTACAGACTTATTCAAAAAGCAATGATATACCGAGAACAATGGAAGAGTTCCAAAGCATTTTTAACCTTCAGCAGATTTCCGAGTACAATGAAAGAGTTCTACAGACTTATTTTAAAAAACAATGACATACCGAGAACAATGGGAGAGTTCCAAAGCATTTTTAACCTTCAGCAGAATTCCGAGAACAATGGAAGAGTTCCAAAGCATTTTTAATCTTCAGCAGAATTTCGAGAACAATGGAAGAGTTCCAAATCATTTTTAAACTTCAGCAGAATTCCGAGAACAATGGAAGAGTTCCAAAGCATTTTTAAACTTCAGCAGAATTCTGAGAACAATGGAAGAGTTCAAAAGCATTTTAAAACTTCAGCAGAATTCCGAGAACAGTGGGAGAGTTCCAAAGCATTTTTAAACTTCAGCAGAATTCCGAGAACGATGAAAGAGTTCCAAAGCATTTTTAAATTTCAGCAGAATTCTGAGAACAATGGGAGAGTTCTACAGACTGATTTATAAAAAACAATAAAATTCCGAGAATAATGGGAGAGCTCCAAAGCATTTTTAATCTTCAGCAGAATTCCGAGAACAATGAAAGAGTTCTTCAGACTTATTTAAAAAAACAATGACATACCGAGAACAATAGGATATTTCCAAAGCATTTTTAAACTTTAGTAGAATTCCAAGATCAATGGGAGTGTTCTACAGACTGATTTATAAAAACAATAACATTCCGAGAACAATGGAAAAGTTCCAAAGCATTTTTAAACTTCAGAAGCATTCCGAGAACAATGGAAGAGTTCCAAATCATTTTTAAACTTCAGCAGAATTCCGAGAAAAATGGAAGAGTTCCAAAGTATTTTTAAACTTCAGCAGAATTCCGAGAACAATGGAAGAGTTCCAAAGCATTTTTAAACTTCAGCAGAATTCCGAGAACAATGGGAAAGTTCTACAGACTGATGTAAAAAAACAGTAACATTCCGACATCAATGGGAGAGTTCCAAATCATTTTTAATCTTCAGCAGAATTCCGAGAACAATGTAAGAGTTCCAAAGCATTTTTAAACTTCAGCAGAATTCTGAGAACAATGGAAGAGTTCCAAATCATTTTTAAACTTCAGCAGAATTCCGAGAAAAATGGAAGAGTTCCAAAGCATTTTTAAACTTCATCAGAATTCCGAGAACAATGAAAGAGTTCTACAGACTTATTTAAAAATAATAACATACCGAGAACAATAGGAGAGTTTCAAAGCATTTTTAAACTTCAGCAGAATTACGAGAACAATGGAAGAGTTACAGTGCATTTTTAAACTTCAGCAGAATTCCGAGAACAATGGAAGAGTTCCAAAGCATTTTTAAACTTCAGCAGAATTCCGAGAACAATGAAAGAGTTCTACAGACTTATTTAAAAAAACAATGACATAACAAGAACAATAGGATAGTTCGAAAGCATTTTTAAACTGTAGTAGAATTCCGCGAACAATGGGTAAGTTCTACAGACTGATTTAAAAAAACAGTAACATTCCGAGAACAATGGCAGAGTTCCAAAGCATTTTTAAACTCCAGCAGAATTCCGAGAACAATGGAAGAGTTCCAAAGCATTTTTAAACTTCAGCAGAATTCCGAGAACAATGGAAGAGTTCCAAAGCATTTTTAAACTTCATCAGAATTCCGAGAACAATGGAAGAGTTCCAAAGCATTTTTAAACTTCAGCAGAATTCCGAGAACAATGAAAGAGTTCTACGGACTTATTTAAAAAAACAATGACATACCGAGAACAATGGGAGAGTTCCAAAGCATTTTTAACATTCAGCAGAATTCCGAGAACAATGGAAGAGTTCCAAAGCATTTTAATCTTCAGCAGAATTTCGAGAACAATGGAAGAGTTTTAAATCATTTTTAAACTTCAGCAGATTTCCGAGAACAATGGAAAAGTTCCAAAGCATTTTTAAACTTCAGCAGAATTCCGAGAACAATGGAAGAGTTCCAAAGCATTTTTAAATTTCAGCAGAATTCCGAGAACAATGGAAGAGTTCCAAAGCATTTTTAAACTTCAGCAGAATTCCGAGAACAATGGAAGAGTTCCAAAGCATTTTTAAATTTCAGCAGATTTCCAAGAACAATGGAAGAGTTCCAAAGCATTTTTAAACTTCAGCAGAATTCCGAGAACAATGGAAGAGTTCCAAAGCATTTTTAAATTTGAGCAGAATTCCGAGAACAACGGGAGAGATCTACAGACTGATTTATAAAAAAGAATAACATTCCGAGAACAATGGGAGAGTTCCAAAGCACTTTTAAATTTCATCAGAATTCTGAGAACAATGAAAGAGTTCTACAGACTTATTTAAAAAACAATGACATACCGAGAACAATAGGATAGTTCCAAAGCATTTTTAAACTTCAGCAGAATTCCGAGAACAATGGAAGAGTTCCAAAGTATTTTTAAACTTCAGCAGAATTCCGAGAACAATGGAAGAGATCCAAAGCATTTTTAAACTTCAGCAGAATTCTGAGAACAATGAAAGATTTCTACAGACTTATTCAAAAAGCAATGATATACCGAGAACAATGGAAGAGTTCCAAAGCATTTTTAACCTTCAGCAGATTTCCGAGTACAATGAAAGAGTTCTACAGACTTATTTTAAAAAACAATGACATACCGAGAACAATGGGAGAGTTCCAAAGCATTTTTAACCTTCAGCAGAATTCCGAGAACAATGGAAGAGTTCCAAAGCATTTTTAATCTTCAGCAGAATTTCGAGAACAATGGAAGAGTTCCAAATCATTTTTAAGCTTCAGCAGAATTCCGAGAACAATGGAAGAGTTCCAAAGCATTTTTAAACTTCAGCAGAATTCTGAGAACAATGGAAGAGTTCAAAAGCATTTTAAAACTTCAGCAGAATTCCGAGAACAGTGGGAGAGTTCCAAAGCATTTTTAAACTTCAGCAGAATTCCAAGAACGATGGAAGAGTTCCAAAGCATTTTTAAATTTCAGCAGAATTCTGAGAACAATGGGAGAGTTCTACAGACTGATTTATAAAAAACAATAAAATTCCGAGAACAATGGGAGAGCTCCAAAGCATTTTTAATCTTCAGCAGAATTCCGAGAACAATGAAAGAGTTCAACAGACTTATTTAAAAAAACAATGACATACCGAGAACAATAGGATATTTCCAAAGCATTTTTAAACTTTAGTAGAATTCCGAGATCAATGGGAGTGTTCTACAGACTGATTTATAAAAACAATAACATTCCGAGAACAATGGCAAAGTTCCAAAGCATTTTTAAACTTCAGAAGCATTCCGAGAACAATGGAAGAGTTCCAAATCATTTTTAAACTTCAGCAGAATTCCGAGAACAATGGAAGAGTTCCAAAGTATTTTTAAACTTCAGCAGAATTCCGAGAACAATGGAAGAGTTCCAAAGCATTTTTAAACTTCAGCAAAATTCCGAGAACAATGAAAGAGTTCCAAAGCATTTTTAAACTTCAGCAGAATTCCGAGAACAATGGAAGAGTTCCAAAGCATTTTTAAACTTCAGCAGAATTCCGAGAACAATGAAAGAGTTCTACAGACTTATTTAAAAAAACAATGACATAACAAGAACAATAGGATAGTTCGAAAGCATTTTTAAACTGTAGTAGAATTCCGCGAACAATGGGTAAGTTCTACAGACTGATTTAAAAAAACAGTAACATTCCGAGAACAATGGCAGAGTTCCAAAGCATTTTTAAACTCCAGCAGAATTCCGAGAACAATGGAAGAGTTCCAAAGCATTTTTAAACTTCAGCAGAATTCCGAGAACAATGGAAGAGTTCCAAAGCATTTTTAAACTTCATCAGAATTCCGAGAACAATGGAAGAGTTCCAAAGCATTTTTAAACTTCAGCAGAATTCCGAGAACAATGAAAGAGTTCTACGGACTTATTTAAAAAAACAATGACATACCGAGAACAATGGGAGAGTTCCAAAGCATTTTTAACATTCAGCAGAATTCCGAGAACAATGGAAGAGTTCCAAAGCATTTTAATCTTCAGCAGAATTTCGAGAACAATGGAAGAGTTTTAAATCATTTTTAAACTTCAGCAGATTTCCGAGAACAATGGAAAAGTTCCAAAGCATTTTTAAACTTCAGCAGAATTCCGAGAACAATGGAAGAGTTCCAAAGCATTTTTAAATTTCAGCAGAATTCCGAGAACAATGGAAGAGTTCCAAAGCATTTTTAAACTTCAGCAGAATTCCGAGAACAATGGAAGAGTTCCAAAGCATTTTTAAATTTCAGCAGATTTCAAAGAACAATGGAAGAGTTCCAAAGCATTTTTAAACTTCAGCAGAATTCCGAGAACAATGGGAAAGTTCTACAGACTGATGTAAAAAAACAGTAACATTCCGAGATCAATGGGAGAGTTCCAAATCATTTTTAATCTTCAGCAGAATTCCGAGAACAATGTAAGAGTTCCAAAGCATTTTTAAACTTCAGCAGAATTCTGAGAACAATGGAAGAGTTCCAAAGCATTTTTAAACTTCAGCAGAATTCCGAGAAAAATGGAAGAGTTCCAAAGCATTTTTAAACTTCATCAGAATTCCGAGAACAATGAAAGAGTTCTACAGACTTATTTAAAAACAATAACATACCGAGAACAATAGGAGAGTTTCAAAGCATTTTTAAACTTCAGCAGAATTACGAGAACAATGGAAGAGTTACAGTGCATTTTTAAACTTCAGCAGAATTCCGAGAACAATGGAAGAGTTCCAAAGCATTTTTAAACTTCAGCAGAATTCCGAGAACAATGAAAGAGTTCTACAGACTTATTTAAAAAAACAATGACATAACAAGAACAATAGGATAGTTCGAAAGCATTTTTAAACTGTAGTAGAATTCCGCGAACAATGGGTAAGTTCTACAGACTGATTTAAAAAAACAGTAACATTCCGAGAACAATGGCAGAGTTCCAAAGCATTTTTAAACTCCAGCAGAATTCCGAGAACAATGGAAGAGTTCCAAAGCATTTTTAAACTTCAGCAGAATTCCGAGAACAATGGAAGAGTTCCAAAGCATTTTTAAACTTCATCAGAATTCCGAGAACAATGGAAGAGTTCCAAAGCATTTTTAAACTTCAGCAGAATTCCGAGAACAATGAAAGAGTTCTACGGACTTATTTAAAAAAACAATGACATACCGAGAACAATGGGAGAGTTCCAAAGCATTTTTAACATTCAGCATAATTCCGAGAACAATGGAAGAGTTCCAAAGCATTTTAATCTTCAGCAGAATTTTGAGAACAATAGAAGAGTTTTAAATCATTTTTAAACTTCAGCAGATTTCCGAGAACAATGGAAAAGTTCCAAAGCATTTTTAAACTTCAGCAGAATTCCGAGAACAATGGAAGAGTTCCAAAGCATTTTTAAATTTCAGCAGAATTCCGAGAACAATGGAAGAGTTCCAAAGCATTTTTAAACTTCAGCAGAATTCCGAGAACAATGGAAGAGTTCCAAAGCATTTTTAAATTTCAGCAGATTTCCAAGAACAATGGAAGAGTTCCAAAGCATTTTTAAACTTCAGCAGAATTCCGAGAACAATGGAAGAGTTCCAAAGCATTTTTAAATTTGAGCAGAATTCCGAGAACAACGGGAGAGATCTACAGACTGATTTATAAAAAAGAATAACATTCCGAGAACAATGGGAGAGTTCCAAAGCACTTTTAAATTTCATCAGAATTCTGAGAACAATGAAAGAGTTCTACAGACTTATTTAAAAAAACAATGACATACCGAGAACAATAGGATAGTTCCAAAGCATTTTTAAACTTCAGCAGAATTCCGAGAACAATGGAAGAGTTCCAAAGTATTTTTAAACTTCAGCAGAATTCCGAGAACAATGGAAGAGATCCAAAGCATTTTTAAACTTCAGCAGAATTCTGAGAACAATGAAAGATTTCTACAGACTTATTCAAAAAGCAATGATATACCGAGAACAATGGAAGAGTTCCAAAGCATTTTTAACCTTCAGCAGATTTCCGAGTACAATGAAAGAGTTCTACAGACTTATTTTAAAAAACAATGACATACCGAGAACAATGGGAGAGTTCCAAAGCATTTTTAACCTTCAGCAGAATTCCGAGAACAATGGAAGAGTTCCAAAGCATTTTTAATCTTCAGCAGAATTTCGAGAACAATGGAAGAGTTCCAAATCATTTTTAAGCTTCAGCAGAATTCCGAGAACAATGGAAGAGTTCCAAAGCATTTTTAAACTTCAGCAGAATTCTGAGAACAATGGAAGAGTTCAAAAGCATTTTAAAACTTCAGCAGAATTCCGAGAACAGTGGGAGAGTTCCAAAGCATTTTTAAACTTCAGCAGAATTCCAAGAGCGATGGAAGAGTTCCAAAGCATTTTTAAATTTCAGCAGAATTCTGAGAACAATGGGAGAGTTCTACAGACTGATTTATAAAAAACAATAAAATTCCGAGAACAATGGGAGAGCTCCAAAGCATTTTTAATCTTCAGCAGAATTCCGAGAACAATGAAAGAGTTCAACAGACTTATTTAAAAAAACAATGACATACCGAGAACAATAGGATATTTCCAAAGCATTTTTAAACTTTAGTAGAATTCCGAGATCAATGGGAGTGTTCTACAGACTGATTTATAAAAACAATAACATTCCGAGAACAATGGCAAAGTTCCAAAGCATTTTTAAACTTCAGAAGCATTCCGAGAACAATGGAAGAGTTCCAAATCATTTTTAAACTTCAGCAGAATTCCGAGAACAATGGAAGAGTTCCAAAGTATTTTTAAACTTCAGCAGAATTCCGAGAACAATGGAAGAGTTCCAAAGCATTTTTAAACTTCAGCAAAATTCCGAGAACAATGAAAGAGTTCTACAGACTTATTCAAAAAGCAATGACATATCGAGAACAATGGAAGAGTTCCAAAGCTTTTTTAAACTTCAGCAGAATTTTGAGAACAATGGAAGTGTTCCAAAGCATTTTTAAACTTCAGCAGAATTCCGAGAACAATGGAAGAGTTCCAAAGTGTTTTTAAACTTCAGCAGAATTCCGAGAACAATGGGAGAATTCTACAGACTGATTTAAAAAAAAAGAATATCATTCTGAGAACAATGGGAGAGTTCCAAAGCATTTTTAAACATTAGTAGAATCCTGAGAACAATGGGAGAGTTCTACAGACTGATTTAAAAAAACAATAACATTCCGAGAAGAATGGCAGAGTTCCAAAGCATTTTTAAACTTCAGCAGAATTCCGAGAACAATGGAAGAGTTCCAAAGCATTTTTAAACTTCAGCAGAATTCCGAGAACAATGGAAGAGTTCCAAAGCATTTTTAAACTTCAGCAGAATTCCGAGAACAATGGAATCATTCCAAAGCATTTTTAAACTTCAGCAGAATTCCGAGAACAATGGAAGGATTCCAAAGCATTTTTAAACTTCAGCAGAATTCCGAGAACAATGGAACAGTTCCAAAGCATTTTTAAACTTCAGCAGAATTCCGAGAACAATGGAAGAGTTCCAAATAATTTTTAAACTTCAGCAGAATTCCGAGAACAATGGAAGAGTTCCAAAACATTTTTAAAATTCAGCAGAATTCAGAGAACAATGGAAGAGTTCCAAAGCATTTTTAAATTTCAGCAGAATTCTGAGAACAATGGGAGAGTTCTACAGACTGATTTATAAAAAACAATAAAATTCCGAGAACAATGGGAGAGCTCCAAAGCATTTTTAATCTTCAGCAGAATTCCGAGAAAAATGAAAGAGTTCTTCAGACTTATTTAAAAAAACAATGACATACCGAGAACAATAGGATAGTTCCAAAGCATTTTTAAACTTTAGTAGAATTCCGAGATCAATGGGAGTGTTCTACAGACTGATTTATAAAAACAATAACATTCCGAGAACAATGGCAAAGTTCCAAAGCATTTTTAAACTTCAGAAGAATTCCGAGAACAATGGAAGAGTTCCAAATCATTTTTAAACTTCAGCAGAATTCCGAGAACAATGGAAGAGTTCCAAAGTATTTTTAAACTTCAGCAGAATTCCGAGAACAATGGAAGAGTTCCAAAGCATTTTTAAACTTCAGCAAAATTCCGAGAACAATGAAAGAGTTCTACAGACTTATGCAAAATCAATGACACATCGAGAACAATGGAAGAGTTCCAAAGCTTTTTTAAACTTCAGCAGAATTTCGAGAACAATGGAAGAGTTCCAAAGCATTTTTAAATTTCAGCAGAATTCCGAGAACAATGGGAGAATTCTACAGACTGATTTAAAAAAAAAGAATATCATTCTGAGAACAATGGGAGAGTTTCAAAGCATTTTTAAACGTTAGTAGAATCCTGAGAACAATGGGAGAGTTCTACAGACTGATTTAAAAAAACAATAACATTCCGAGAAGAATGGCAGAGTTCCAAAGCATTTTTAAACTTCAGCAGAATTCCGAGAACAATGGAAGAGTTCCAAAGCATTTTTGAACTTCAGCAGAATTCTGAGAACAATGGAAGAGTTCCAAAGCATTTTTAAACCTCAGCAGATTTCCCAGAACAATGGAAAAGTCCCAAAGCATTTTTAAACTTCAGCAGAATTCCGAGAACAATGGAAGAGTTCCATAGCATTTTTAAACTTCAGCAGAATTCCGAGAACAATGGAAGGATTCCAAAGCATTTTCAAACTTCAGCAGAATTCCGAGAACAATGGAACAGTTCCAAAGCATTTTTAAACTTCAGCAGAATTCCGAGAACAATGGAAGAGTTCCAAATAATTTTTAAACTTCAGCAGAATTCCGAGAACAATGGAAGAGTTCCAAAACATTTTTAAAATTCAGCAGAATTCACAGAAAAATGGGAGAGTTCTACAAACTGATTTAAAAAACAATAACATTCCAAGAACAATGGGAGAGTTCCAAAACATTTTTAAAATTCAGCAGAATTCACAGAAAAATGGGAGAGTTCTACAAACTGATTTAAAAAACAATAACATTCCAAGAACAATGGGAGAGTTCCAAAGCATTTTTAAACTTCAGCAGAATTCCGAGAATAATGGAAGAGTTCCAAAGCATTTTTAAACTTCAGCAGAATCCCGAGAACAATGGAAGAGTTCCAAAGCATTTTTAAACTTCAGCAGAATTCCGAGAACAATGAAAGAGTTCTACAGACTTATTTAAAAACACAATGACATACCAAGAACAATGGGAGAGTTCTAAAACATTTTTAAACTTCAGCAGAATTCTGAGAACAATGGAAGAGTTCCAAAGCATTTTTAAACTTAAGCAGAATTCTGAGAACAATGGAAGAGCTCCAAAGCATTTTTAAACTTCAGCAGAATTCTGAGAACAATGAAAGAGTTCTACAGACTTATTTAAAAAAACAATGACATAACAAGAACAATAGGATAGTTCCAAAGCATTTTTAAACTTTAGTATAATTCCGAGAACAATGGGTAAGTTCTACAGACTGATGTAAAAAAACATTAACATTCCAAGAACAATGGCAGAGTTTCAAAGCATTTTTAAACTCCAGCAGACTTCCGAGAACAATGGAAGAGTTCCAAAGCATTTTTAAACTTCAGCAGAATTCCGAGAACAATGGATGAGTTCCAAAGCATTTTTAAACTTCAGCAGAATTCCGAGTACAAAGAAAGAGTTCTACAGACTTATTTAAAAAAACAATGACATACCGAGAACAATGGGAGAGTTCCAAAGCATTTTTAACCTTCAGCAGAATTCCGAGAACAATGGAAGAGTTCCAAAGCATTTTAATCTTCAGCAGAATTTCGAGAACAATGGAAGAGTTCCAAATCATTTTTAAAATTCAGCAGAATTCCAAGAACAATGGAAGAGTTCCAAAGCATTTTTAAATTTCAGCAGAATTCTGAGAACAATGGAAGAGTTCCAAAGCATTTTTAAACTTCAGCAGAATTCCGAGAACAATGGAAGAGTTCCAAAGCATTTTTAAACTTCAGCAGAATTCCGAGAACAGTGGGAGAGTTCCAAAGCATTTTTAAACTTCAGCAGAATTCCGAGAACAATGGAAGAGTTCCAAAGCATTTTTAAATTTCAGCAGAATTTTGAGAACAATGGGAGAGTTCTACAGACTGATTTATAAAAAACAATAAAATTCCTAGAACAATGGGAGAGCTCCCAAGCATTTTTAATCTTCAACAGAATTCCGAGAACAATGAAAGAGTTCTACAGACTTATTTAAAAAAACAATGACATACCGAGAACAATAGGATAGTTCCAAAGCATTTTTAAACTTTAGTAGAATTCCTAGATCAATGGGAGTGTTCTACAGACTGATTTATAAAAACAATAACATTCCGAGAACAATGGCAAAGTTCCAAAGCATTTTTAAACTTCAGAAGAATTCCGAGAACAATGGAAGAGTTCCAAATCATTTTTAAACTTCAGCAGAATTCCGAGAACAATGGAAGAGTTCCGAAGTATTTTTAAACTTCAGAAGAATTCCGAGAACAATGGAAGAGTTCCAAAGCATTTTTAAACTTCAGAAAAATTCCGAGAACAATGAAAGAGTTCTACAGACTTATTCAAAAAGCAATGACATATCGAGAACAATGGAAGAGTTCCAAAGCTTTTTTAAACTTCAGCAGAATTTCGAGAACAATGGAAGTGTTCCAAAGCATTTTTAGACTTCAGCAGAATTCCAAGAACAATGGAAGAGTTCCAAAGCGTTTTTAAACTTCAGCAGAATTCCGAGAACAATGCGAGAATTCTACAGACTGATTTAAAAAAAAAGAATATCATTCTGAGAACAATGGGAGAGTTCCAAAGCATTTTTAAACGTCAGTAGAATCCTCAGAACAATGGGAGAGTTCTACAGACTGATTTAAAAAAACAATCACATTCCGAGAAGAATGGCAGAGTTCCAAAGCATTTTTAAACTTCAGCAGAATTCCGAGAAAAATGGAAGAGTTCCAAAACATTTTTAAACTTCTGCAGAATTCTGAGAACAATGGAAGAGTTCCAAAGCATTTTTAAACCTCAGCAGAATTCCCAGAACAATGGAAAAGTCACAAAGCATTTTTAAACTTCAGCAGAATTCCGAGAACAATGGAAGAGTTCCAAAGCATTTTTAAACTTCAGCAGAATTCCGAGAACAATGGAAGGATTCCAAAGCATTTTTAAACTTCAGCAGAATTCCGAGAACAATGGAACAGTTCCAAAGCATTTTTAAACTTCAGCAGAATTCCGAGAACAATGGAAGAGTTCCAAATAATTTTTAAACTTCAGCAGAATTCCGAGAACAATGGAAGAGTTCCAAAACATTTTTAAAATTCAGCAGAATTCAGAGAAAAATGGGAGAGTTCTACAAACTGATTTAAAAAACAATAACATTCCAAGAACAATGGGAGAGTTCCAAAGCATTTTTAAACTTCAGCAGAATTCCGAGAATAATGGAAGAGTTCCAAAGCATTTTTAAACTTCAGCAGAATCCCGAGAACAATGGAAGAGTTCCAAAGCATTTTTAAACTTCAGCAGAATTCCGAGAACAATGGAAGAGTTCCAAATAATTTTTAAACTTCAGCAGAATTCCGAGAACAATGGAAGAATTCCAAAACATTTTTAAAATTCAGCAGAATTCAGAGAAAAATGGGAGAGTTCTACAAACTGATTTAAAAAACAATAACATTCCAAGAACAATGGGAGAGTTCCAAAGCATTTTTAAACTTCAGCAGAATTCCAAGAATAATGGAAGAGTTCCAAAGCACTTTTAAACTTCAGCAGAATTCCGAGAACAATGGAAGGATTCCAAAGCATTTTCAAACTTCAGCAGAATTCCGAGAACAATGGAACAGTTCCAAAGCATTTTTAAACTTCAGCAGAATTCCGAGAACAATGGAAGAGTTCCAAATAATTTTTAAACTTCAGCAGAATTCCGAGAACAATGGAAGAGTTCCAAAACATTTTTAAAATTCAGCAGAATTCACAGAAAAATGGGAGAGTTCTACAAACTGATTTAAAAAACAATAACATTCCAAGAACAATGGGAGAGTTCCAAAACATTTTTAAAATTCAGCAGAATTCACAGAAAAATGGGAGAGTTCTACAAACTGATTTAAAAAACAATAACATTCCAAGAACAATGGGAGAGTTCCAAAGCATTTTTAAACTTCAGCAGAATTCCGAGAATAATGGAAGAGTTCCAAAGCATTTTTAAACTTCAGCAGAATCCCGAGAACAATGGAAGAGTTCCAAAGCATTTTTAAACTTCAGCAGAATTCCGAGAACAATGAAAGAGTTCTACAGATTTATTTAAAAACACAATGACATACCAAGAACATTGGGAGAGTTCTAAAACATTTTTAAACTTCAGCAGAATTCTGAGAACAATGGAAGAGTTCCAAAGCATTTTTAAACTTAAGCAGAATTCTGAGAACAATGGAAGAGCTCCAAAGCATTTTTAAACTTCAGCAGAATTCCGAGAACAATGAAAGAGTTCTACAGACTTAATTAAAAAAACAATGACATAACAAGAACAATAGGATAGTTCCAAAGCATTTTTAAACTTTAGTATAATTCCGAGAACAATGGGTAAGTTCTACAGACTGATGTAAAAAAACATTAACATTCCAAGAACAATGGCAGAGTTTCAAAGCATTTTTAAACTCCAGCAGACTTCCGAGAACAATGGAAGAGTTCCAAAGCATTTTTAAACTTCAGCAGAATTCCGAGAACAATGGATGAGTTCCAAAGCATTTTTAAACTTCAGCAGAATTCCGAGTACAAAGAAAGAGTTCTACAGACTTATTTAAAAAAACAATGACATACCGAGAACAATGGGAGAGTTCCAAAGCATTTTTAACCTTCAGCAGAATTCCGAGAACAATGGAAGAGTTCCAAAGCATTTTAATCTTCAGCAGAATTTCGAGAACAATGGAAGAGTTCCAAATCATTTTTAAAATTCAGCAGAATTCCAAGAACAATGGAAGAGTTCCAAAGCATTTTTAAATTTCAGCAGAATTCTGAGAACAATGGAAGAGTTCCAAAGCATTTTTAAACTTCAGCAGAATTCCGAGAACAATGGAAGAGTTCCAAAGCATTTTTAAACTTCAGCAGAATTCCGAGAACAGTGGGAGAGTTCCAAAGCATTTTTAAACTTCAGCAGAATTCCGAGAACAATGGAAGAGTTCCAAAGCATTTTTAAATTTCAGCAGAATTCTGAGAACAATGGGAGAGTTCTACAGACTGATTTATAAAAAACAATAAAATTCCTAGAACAATGGGAGAGCTCCCAAGCATTTTTAATCTTCAACAGAATTCCGAGAACAATGAAAGAGTTCTACAGACTTATTTAAAAAAACAATGACATACCGAGAACAATAGGATAGTTCCAAAGCATTTTTAAACTTTAGTAGAATTCCGAGATCAATGGGAGTGTTCTACAGACTGATTTATAAAAACAATAACATTCCGAGAACAATGGCAAAGTTCCAAAGCATTTTTAAACTTCAGAAGAATTCCGAGAACAATGGAAGAGTTCCAAATCATTTTTAAACTTCAGCAGAATTCCGAGAACAATGGAAGAGTTCCAAAGTATTTTTAAACTTCAGAAGAATTCCGAGAACAATGGAAGAGTTCCAAAGCATTTTTAAACTTCAGAAAAATTCCGAGAACAATGAAAGAGTTCTACAGACTTATTCAAAAAGCAATGACATATCGAGAACAATGGAAGAGTTCCAAAGCTTTTTTAAACTTCAGCAGAATTTCGAGAACAATGGAAGTGTTCCAAAGCATTTTTAGACTTCAGCAGAATTCCAAGAACAATGGAAGAGTTCCAAAGCGTTTTTAAACTTCAGCAGAATTCCGAGAACAATGCGAGAATTCTACAGACTGATTTAAAAAAAAAGAATATCATTCTGAGAACAATGGGAGAGTTCCAAAGCATTTTTAAACGTCAGTAGAATCCTCAGAACAATGGGAGAGTTCTACAGACTGATTTAAAATAACAATCACATTCCGAGAAGAATGGCAGAGTTCCAAAGCATTTTTAAACTTCAGCAGAATTCCGAGAAAAATGGAAGAGTTCCAAAACATTTTTAAACTTCTGCAGAATTCTGAGAACAATGGAAGAGTTCCAAAGCATTTTTAAACCTCAGCAGAATTCCCAGAACAATGGAAAAGTCACAAAGCATTTTTAAACTTCAGCAGAATTCCGAGAACAATGGAAGAGTTCCAAAGCATTTTTAAACTTCAGCAGAATTCCGAGAACAATGGAAGGATTCCAAAGCATTTTTAAACTTCAGCAGAATTCCGAGAACAATGGAACAGTTCCAAAGCATTTTTAAACTTCAGCAGAATTCCGAGAACAATGGAAGAGTTCCAAATAATTTTTAAACTTCAGCAGAATTCCGAGAACAATGGAAGAGTTCCAAAACATTTTTAAAATTCAGCAGAATTCAGAGAAAAATGGGAGAGTTCTACAAACTGATTTAAAAAACAATAACATTCCAAGAACAATGGGAGAGTTCCAAAGCATTTTTAAACTTCAGCAGAATTCCGAGAATAATGGAAGAGTTCCAAAGCATTTTTAAACTTCAGCAGAATCCCGAGAACAATGGAAGAGTTCCAAAGCATTTTTAAACTTCAGCAGAATTCCGAGAACAATGGAAGAGTTCCAAATAATTTTTATACTTCAGCAGAATTCCGAGAACAATGGAAGAATTCCAAAACATTTTTAAAATTCAGCAGAATTCAGAGAAAAATGGGAGAGTTCTACAAACTGATTTAAAAAACAATAACATTCCAAGAACAATGGGAGAGTTCCAAAGCATTTTTAAACTTCAGCAGAATTCCAAGAATAATGGAAGAGTTCCAAAGCATTTTTAAACTTCAGCAGAATCCCAAGAACAATGGAAGAGTTCCAAAGCATTTTTAAACTTCAGCAGAATTCCGAGAACAATGAAAGAGTTCTACAGACTTATTTAAAAACACAATGACATACCAAGAACAATGGGAGTGTTCCATAGCATTTTTAAACTTCAGCAGAATTCTGAAAACAATGGAAGAGTTCCAAAGCATTTTTAAACTTCAGCAGAATTTTGAGAACAAGGGAAGTGTTCCAAAGCATTTTTAAACTTCAGCAGAATTCCGAGAACAACGGGAAAGTTCTACAGACTGATTTTTAAAAAAACAATAATAATCCGAGAACAATGGGAGATTTCCAAGCACTTTTAAATTTCAGCAGAATTCCGAGAACAAAGGAAGAGTTCCAAAGCATTTTTAAACTTCAACAGAATTTCGAGAACAATGGAACAGTTCCAAAGCATTTTTAAACTTCAGCAGAATTCCGAGAACAATGGAAGAGTTCCAAAGCATTTTTAAACTTCAGCAGAATTCCGAGAACAATGGAAGAGTTCCAAAGCATTTTTAAACTTCATCAGAATTCCGAGAACAATGAAAGAGTTCTAAATACTTATTTAAAAAAACAATGACATACCGAGAACAATAGGATACTTCCAAAGCATTTTTAAACTTCAGCAGAATTCAGAGAACAATTAGAGTTCCATAGCATTTTAATCTTCAGCAGAATTTCGAGAACAATGGAAGAGTTCCAAAACATTTTTAAACTTCAGCAGAATTCCGAGAACAATGGAAAAGTTCCAAAGCATTTTTAAATTTCAGCAGAATTCCGAGAACAATGGAAGAGTTCCAAAGCATTTTTAAACTTCAGCAGAATTCCGAGAACAATGGAAAAGTTCCACAGCATTTTTAAACTTCAACAGAATTCCGAGAACAATGGAAGAGTTCCAAAGCATTTTTAAATTTCAGCAGAATTCCGAGAACAATGGAAGAGTTCCAAATCATTTTTAAACTTCAGCAGAATTCCGAGAACAGTGGGAGAGTTCCAAAGCATTTTTAAACTTCAGCAGAATTCCGAGAACAATGGAAGAGTTCCAAAGCATTTTTAAATTTCAGCAGAATTCCGAGAACAATGGAAGAGTTCTGCAGACTGATTTATAAAAAACAATAACATTCCGAGAACAGCGAGAGAGTTCCAAAGCACTTTTAAATTTCAGCAGAATTCCGAGAACAATGGAAGAGTTCCAAAGCATTCTTAAACTTCAGCAGAATTCCGAAAACAATGGAAGAGTTCCAAAGCATTTTTAAACTTCATCAGAATTCCGAGAACAATGAAAGAGTTCTACATACTTATTTAAAAAAACAATGACATACCGAGAACAATAGGATACTTCCAAAGCATTTTTAAACTTCAGCAGAATTCAGAGAACAATTAAAAAGTTCCATAGCATTTTAATCTTCAGCAGAATTTCCAGAACAATGGAAGAGTTCCAAAGCATTTTTAAATTTCAGCAGAATTCCGAGAACAATGGGAGAGTTCTACAGACTGATTTATAAAAAAACAATAACATTCCGAGAACAATGGGAGAGTTCCAAAGCACTTTTAAATTTCAGCAGCATTCCGAGAACAATGGAAGAGTTCCAAATCATTTTTAAACTTCAGCAGAATTCCGAGAACAATGGAAAAGTTCCAAAGCATTTTTAAACTTCAGCAGAATTCCGAGAACAATGGAAGAGTTCCAAAGCATTTTTAAATTTCAGCAGAATTCCGAGAACAATGGAAGAGTTCCAAAGCATTTTTAAACTTCAGCAGAATTCCGAGAACAATGGAAGAGTTCAAAAGCATTTTTAAACTTCAGCAGAATTCCGAGAACAATGGGAGAGTTCCAAAGCATTGTTAAACTTCAGCAGAATTCCGAGAACAATAGAAGAGTTCCAAAGCATTTTTAAATTTCAGCAGAATTCCGAGAACAGTGGGAGAGTTCTACAGACTGATTTATAAAAAACAATAACATTCCGAGAACAATGGGAGGGTTCCAAAGCACTTTTAAATTTCAGCAGAATTCCGAGAATAATGGAAGAGTTCCAAAGCATTTTTAAACTTCAGCAGAATTCCGAGAACAATGGAAGAGTTCCAAATCATTTTTAAACTTCAGCAGAATTCCGAGAACAATGGAAGAGTTCCAAAGCATTTTTAAACTTCAGCAGAATTCCGAGAACAATGAAAGAGTTCTATAGATTTATTCAAAAAGCAATGACATACCGAGAACAATGGAAGAGTTCCAAAGCATTTTTAACCTTCAGCAGATTTCCGAGTAAAAAGAAAGAGTTCTACAGACTTATTTAAAAAAAAAATGACATACCGAGAACAATGGGAGAGTTCCAAACCATTTTTAACCTTCAGCAGAATTCCGAGAACAATGGAAGAGTTCCAAAGCATTTTTAAACTTCAGCAGAATTCGGAGAACAATGAAAGAGTACTACAGACTTATTTAAAAAAAAATGACATGCCGAGAACAATGGGAGAGTTCCAAAGCATTTTTAACCTTCAGCAGAATTCCGAGAACAATGGAAGAGTTCCAAAGCATTTTTAATCTTCAGCAGAATTTCGAGAACAATGGAAGAGTTCCAAATCATTTTTAAACTTCAGCAGAATTCTGAGAACAATGGAAAAGTTCCACAGCATTTTTAAACTTCAGCAGAATTCCGAGAACAATTGAAGAGTTCCAAAGCATTTTTAAACTTCAGCAGAATTCCGAGAACAATGGAAGAGTTCAAAAGCATTTTTAAACTTCAGCAGAATTCCGAGAACAGTGGGAGTGTTCCAAAGCATTTTTAAATTCAGCAGAATTGCGAGAACAATGGAAGAGTTCCAAAGCATTTTTAACTTACAGCAGAATTCCGAGAACAATGGGAGAGTTCTACAGACTCATTTATAAAAAACAATAACATTCCGAGAACATAGAGAGAGTTCCAAAGCACTTTTAAATTTCAGCAGAAAATCGAGAACAATGGAAGAGTTCCAAAGCATTTTTAAACTTCAGCAGATTTCCGAAAACAATGGAAGAGTTCCAAAGCATTTTTAAACTTCAGCAGAATTCCGAGAACAATGGAAGAGTTCAAAAGCATTTTTAAACTTCAGCAGAATTCTGAGAACAATGGAAGAGTTCCAAAGCATTTTTAAACTTCAGCAGAATTCCGAGAACAATGGAAGAGTTCAAAAGCATTTTTAAACTTCAGCAGAATTCCGAGAACGGTGGGAGAGTTCCACAGACTGATTTATAAAAAACAATAACATTCCGAGAACAAATGGAGAGTTCCAAAGCACTTTTAAATTTCAGCAGAATTCCGAGAACAATGGAAGAGTTCCAAATCATTTTTAAACTTCAGCAGAATTCCGAGAACAATGGAAAAGTTCCAAAGCATTTTTAAACTTCAGCAGAATTCCGAGAACAATGGAAGAGTTCCAAAGCATTTTTAAATTTCAGCAGAATTCCGAGAACAATGGAAGAGTTCCAAAGCATTTTTAAATTTCAGCAGAATTCCGAGAACAATGGGAGAGTTCTACAGACTGATTTATAAAAAACAATAACATTCCGAGAACAATGGGAGAGTTCCAAAGCACTTTTAAATTTCAGTAGAATTCCAAGAACAATGGAAGATTTCCAAATCATTTTTTTGAACTTCAGCAGAATTCCGAGAACAATGGAAGAGTTCCAAAGCATTTTTAAACTTCAGTAGAATTCCGAGAACAATGGAAGAGTTCCAAAGCATTTTTAAACTTCAGCAGAATTCCGAGAACAATGGAAGAGTTCCAAAGCATTTTTAAACCTCAGCAGAATTCCGAGATCAATTGAAGAGTTCCAAAGTATTTTTAAACTTGAGCAGAATTCCGAGAACAATGGAAGAGTTCCAAAGCATTTTTAAACTTCAGCAGAATTCCGAGAGCAATGGAAGAGTTCTACAGACTTATTTAAAAAAAAAATGACATACAGAGAACAATGGGAGAGTTCCAAAGCATTTTTAACCTTCAGCAGAATTCCGAGAACAATGGAAGCGTTCCAAATCATTTTTAAACTTCAGCAGAATTTCGAGAACAATGGAAAAGTTCCGCAGCATTTTTAAACTTCAGCTGAATTCCGAGAACAATGGAAGAGTTCCAAAGCATTTTTAAACTTCAGCAGAATTCCGAGAACAATGGAAGAGTTCAAAAGCATTTTTAAACTTCAGCAGAATTCCGAGAACAGTTGGAGAGTTCTAAAGCATTTTTAAACTTCAGCAGAATTCCGAGAACAATGGAAGAGTTCCAAAGCATTTTTAAATTTCAGCAGAATTCCGAGAACAATGGAAGAGTTCCAAAGCATTTTTAAACTTCAGCAGAATTCCGAGAACAGTGGGTGAGTTCCAAAGCATTTTTAAACTTCAGCAGAATTCCGAGAACAATGGAAGAGTTCCAAAGCATTTTTAAATTTCAGCAGAATTCCGAGAACAATGGGAGAGTTCTACAGACTGATTTATAAAAAACAATAACATTCCGAGAAGAGCGAGAGAGTTCCAAAGCACTTTTAAATTTCAGCATGAATTCCGAGAAAAATGGAAGAGTTCCAAAGCATTTTTAAACTTCAGCAGAATTCCGAAAACAATGGAAGAGTTCCAAAGCATTTTTAAACTTCAGCAGAATTCCGAGAACAATGGAAGAGTTCCAAAGCATTTTTAAACTTCAGCAGAATTCCAAGAACAATGGAAGAGTTCCAAAGCATTTTTAATCTTCAGCAGAATTCCGAGATCAATGGGAGTGTTCTACAGACTGATTTAAAAAAACAATAACATTCCGAGAACAATGGCAGAGTTCCAAAGCATTTTTAAACTTCAGCTGAATTTCGAGAACAATGGAAGAGTTCCAAAGCATTTTTAAATTTCAGCAGAATTCCGAAAACAATGGAAGAGTTCCAAAGCATTTTTACACTTCAGCAGAATTCCGAGAACAATGGAAGAGTTCCAAAGCATTTTTAAACTTCAGCAGAATTCCGAGAACAATGGAAGTGTTCCAAAGCATTATTAAACTTCAGCAGAATTCCGAGAACAATGGAAGAGTTCCAAAGCATTTTTAATCTTCAGCAGAATTCCGAGAACAATGAAAGAGTTCTACAGACTTATTTAAAAAAACAATGACATACCGAGAACAATAGGATAGTTCCAAAGCATTTTTAAACTTTAGTAGAATTCCGAGATCAATGGGAGTGTTCTACAGACTGATTTAAAAAAACAATAACATTCTGAGAACAATGGCAAAGTTCCAAAGCATTTTTAAACTTCAGCAGAATTACGAGAACAATGGAAGAGTTCCAAAGCATTTTTAAACTTCAGCAGAATTCGGAGAACAATGGAAGAGTTCCAAAGCATTTTTAAACTTCAGCAGAATTCCGAGAACAATGGTGCAGTTCCAAAGCATTTTTAAACTTCAGCAGAATTCCGAGAACAATGGAAGAGTTCCAAATAATTTTTAAACTTCAGCAGAATTCCGAGAACAATGGAAGAGTTCCAAAATTTTTTATAATTCAGCAGAATTCAGAGAACAATGGGAGAGTTCTGCAAACTGATTTAAAAAACAATAACATTCCGAGAACAATGGGAGAGTTCCAAATCACTTTTAAACTTCAGCAGAATTCCGAGAATAATTGGAGAGTTCTACAGACTGATTTATAAAAAACAATAAAATTCTGAGAACAATGGGAGAGTTCCAAAGCACTTTTAAATTTCAGCAGAATTCCGAGAACAATGGAAGTGTTCCAAAGCATTTTTAAACTTCAGCAGAATTCCGAGAACAATGGAAGAGTTCCAAAGCATTTTTAAACTTCAGCAGAATTCCGAGAACAGTGGGAGAGTTCAAAGCATTGTTAAACTTCAGCAGAATTCCGAGAATAATGGAAGAGTTCCAAAGCATTTTTAAATTTCAGCAGAATTCCGAGAACAATGGGAGAGTTCTACAGACTGATTTATAAAAAACATTAACATTCCGAGAACAATGGGAGAGTTCCAAAGCACGTTTAAATTTCAGCAGAATTGCGAGAACAATGGAAGAGTTCCAAAGCATTTTTAAACTTCAGCAGAATTCCGAGAACAATGGAAGAGTTCCAAAGCATTTTTAAACTTCAGCAGAATTCTGAGAACAATGGAAGAGTTCCAAAGCATTTTTAAACCTCAGCAGAATTCCCAGAACAATGGAAAAGTCCCAAAGCATTTTTAAACTTCAGCAGGATTCCGAGAACAATGGAAGAGTTCCAAAGCGTTTTTAAACTTCAGCAGAATGCCGAGAACAATGGGAGAATTGTACAGACTGATTTAAAAAAAAGAATAACATTCTGAGAACAATGGGAGAGTTCCAAAGCATTTTTAAACTTTAGTAGAATCCCGAGAACAATGGGAGAGTTCTACAGACTGATTTAAAAAAACAATAACATTCCGAGAAGAATGGCAGAGTTCCAAAGCATTTCTAAACTTCAGCAGAATTCCGAGAACAATGGAAGAGTTCCAAAGCATTTTTAAGCTTCAGCAGAATTTCGAGAACAATGGAAGATTTCCAAATCATTTTTAAACTTCATCAGAATTCCGAAAACAATGGAAAAGTTACAAAGCATTTTTAAACTTCAGCAGAATTCCGAGAACAATGGAAGAGTTCCAAAGCATTTTTAAATTTCAGCAGAATTCTGAGAAAAATGTGAGAGTTCCAAAGCATTTTTAAACTTCAGCAGAATTCCGAGAACAATGGAAGAGTTCAAAAGCATTTTTAAACTTCAGCAGAATTCCGAGAACAGTGGGAGAGTTCCAAAGCATTGTTAAACTTCAGCAGAATTCCGAGAATAATGGAAGAGTTCCAAAGCATTTTTAAATTTAAGCAGAATTCCGAGAACAATTGGAGAGTTCTACAGACTGATTTATGAAAAACAATAACATTCCGAGAACAATGGGAGAGTTCCAAAGCACTTTTAAATTTCAGCAGAATTCTGAGAACAATGGAAGAGTTCCAAAGCATTTTTAAACTTCAGCAGAATTCCGAGAACAATGGAAGAGTTCCAAAGCATTTTTAAACTTCAGCAGAATTCCGAGAAAAATGGAAGAGTTCCAAAGCATTTTTAAACTTCAGCAGAATTCTGAGAACAATGGAAGAGTTCCAAAGCATTTTTAAACCTCAGGAGAATTCCCAGAACAATGGAAAAGTCCCAAAGCATTTTTAAACTTCAGCAGAATTCCGAGAACAATGGAAGAGTTCCAAAGCATTTTTAAACTTCAGCAGAATTCGGAGAACAATGGAAGAGTTCCAAAGCATTTTTAAACTTCAGCAGAATTCCGAGAACAATGGTACAGTTCCAAAGCATTTTTAAACTTCAGCAGAATTCCGAGAACAATGGAAGAGTTCCAAATAATTTTTAAACTTCAGCAGAATTCCGAGAACAATGGAAGAGTTCCAAAATTTTTTATAATTCAGCAGAATTCAGAGAACAATGGGAGAGTTCTGCAAACTGATTTAAAAAACAATAACATTCCGAGAACAATGGGAGAGTTCCAAAGCACTTTTAAACTTCAGCAGAATTCCGAGAATAATTGGAGCGTTCTACAGACTGATTTATAAAAAACAATAAAATTCCGAGAACAATGGGAGAGTTTCAAAGCACTTTTAAATTTCAGCAGAATTCTGAGAACAATGGAAGTGTTCCAAAGCATTTTTAAACTTCAGCAGAATTCCGAGAACAGTGGGAGAGTTCCAAAGCATTGTTAAACTTCAGCAGAATTCCGAGAATAATGGAAGAGTTCCAAAGCATTTTTAAATTTCAGCAGAATTCCGAGAACAATGGGAGAGTTCTACAGACTGATTTATAAAAAACATTAACATTCCGAGAACAATGGGAGAGTTCCAAAGCACGTTTAAATTTCAGCAGAATTGCGAGAACAATGGAAGAGTTCCAAAGCATTTTTAAATTTCAGCAGAATTCCGAAAACAATGGAAGAGTTCCAAAGCATTTTTACACTTCAGCAGAATTCCGAGAACAATGGAAGAGTTCCAAAGCATTTTTAAACTTCAGCAGAATTCCGAGAACAATGGAAGTGTTCCAAAGCATTATTAAACTTCAGCAGAATTCCGAGAACAATGGAAGAGTTCCAAAGCATTTTTAATCTTCAGCAGAATTCCGAGAACAATGAAAGAGTTCTACAGACTTATTTAAAAAAACAATGACATACCGAGAACAATAGGATAGTTCCAAAGCATTTTTAAACTTTAGTAGAATTCCGAGATCAATGGGAGTGTTCTACAGACTGATTTAAAAAAACAATAACATTCTGAGAACAATGGCAAAGTTCCAAAGCATTTTTAAACTTCAGCAGAATTACGAGAACAATGGAAGAGTTCCAAAGCATTTTTAAACTTCAGCAGAATTCGGAGAACAATGGAAGAGTTCCAAAGCATTTCTAAACTTCAGCAGAATTCCGAGAACAATGGTGCAGTTCCAAAGCATTTTTAAACTTCAGCAGAATTCCGAGAACAATGGAAGAGTTCCAAATAATTTTTAAACTTCAGCAGAATTCCGAGAACAATGGAAGAGTTCCAAAATTTTTTATAATTCAGCAGAATTCAGAGAACAATGGGAGAGTTCTGCAAACTGATTTAAAAAACAATAACATTCCGAGAACAATGGGAGAGTTCCAAATCACTTTTAAACTTCAGCAGAATTCCGAGAATAATTGGAGAGTTCTACAGACTGATTTATAAAAAACAATAAAATTCTGAGAACAATGGGAGAGTTCCAAAGCACTTTTAAATTTCAGCAGAATTCCGAGAACAATGGAAGTGTTCCAAAGCATTTTTAAACTTCAGCAGAATTCCGAGAACAATGGAAGAGTTCCAAAGCATTTTTAAACTTCAGCAGAATTCCGAGAACAGTGGGAGAGTTCAAAGCATTGTTAAACTTCAGCAGAATTCCGAGAATAATGGAAGAGTTCCAAAGCATTTTTAAATTTCAGCAGAATTCCGAGAACAATGGGAGAGTTCTACAGACTGATTTATAAAAAACATTAACATTCCGAGAACAATGGGAGAGTTCCAAAGCACGTTTAAATTTCAGCAGAATTGCGAGAACAATGGAAGAGTTCCAAAGCATTTTTAAACTTCAGCAGAATTCCGAGAACAATGGAAGAGTTCCAAAGCATTTTTAAACTTCAGCAGAATTCTGAGAACAATGGAAGAGTTCCAAAGCATTTTTAAACCTCAGCAGAATTCCCAGAACAATGGAAAAGTCCCAAAGCATTTTTAAACTTCAGCAGGATTCCGAGAACAATGGAAGAGTTCCAAAGCGTTTTTAAACTTCAGCAGAATGCCGAGAACAATGGGAGAATTGTACAGACTGATTTAAAAAAAAGAATAACATTCTGAGAACAATGGGAGAGTTCCAAAGCATTTTTAAACTTTAGTAGAATCCCGAGAACAATGGGAGAGTTCTACAGACTGATTTAAAAAAACAATAACATTCCGAGAAGAATGGCAGAGTTCCAAAGCATTTCTAAACTTCAGCAGAATTCCGAGAACAATGGAAGAGTTCCAAAGCATTTTTAAGCTTCAGCAGAATTTCGAGAACAATGGAAGATTTCCAAATCATTTTTAAACTTCATCAGAATTCCGAAAACAATGGAAAAGTTACAAAGCATTTTTAAACTTCAGCAGAATTCCGAGAACAATGGAAGAGTTCCAAAGCATTTTTAAATTTCAGCAGAATTCTGAGAAAAATGTGAGAGTTCCAAAGCATTTTTAAACTTCAGCAGAATTCCGAGAACAATGGAAGAGTTCAAAAGCATTTTTAAACTTCAGCAGAATTCCGAGAACAGTGGGAGAGTTCCAAAGCATTGTTAAACTTCAGCAGAATTCCGAGAATAATGGAAGAGTTCCAAAGCATTTTTAAATTTAAGCAGAATTCCGAGAACAATTGGAGAGTTCTACAGACTGATTTATGAAAAACAATAACATTCCGAGAACAATGGGAGAGTTCCAAAGCACTTTTAAATTTCAGCAGAATTCTGAGAACAATGGAAGAGTTCCAAAGCATTTTTAAACTTCAGCAGAATTCCGAGAACAATGGAAGAGTTCCAAAGCATTTTTAAACTTCAGCAGAATTCCGAGAACAATGGAAGAGTTCCAAAGCATTTTTAAACTTCAGCAGAATTCTGAGAACAATGGAAGAGTTCCAAAGCATTTTTAAACCTCAGGAGAATTCCCAGAACAATGGAAAAGTCCCAAAGCATTTTTAAACTTCAGCAGAATTCCGAGAACAATGGAAGAGTTCCAAAGCATTTTTAAACTTCAGCAGAATTCGGAGAACAATGGAAGAGTTCCAAAGCATTTTTAAACTTCAGCAGAATTCCGAGAACAATGGTACAGTTCCAAAGCATTTTTAAACTTCAGCAGAATTCCGAGAACAATGGAAGAGTTCCAAATAATTTTTAAACTTCAGCAGAATTCCGAGAACAATGGAAGAGTTCCAAAATTTTTTATAATTCAGCAGAATTCAGAGAACAATGGGAGAGTTCTGCAAACTGATTTAAAAAACAATAACATTCCGAGAACAATGGGAGAGTTCCAAAGCACTTTTAAACTTCAGCAGAATTCCGAGAATAATTGGAGAGTTCTACAGACTGATTTATAAAAAACAATAAAATTCCGAGAACAATGGGAGAGTTTCAAAGCACTTTTAAATTTCAGCAGAATTCTGAGAACAATGGAAGTGTTCCAAAGCATTTTTAAACTTCAGCAGAATTCCGAGAACAGTGGGAGAGTTCCAAAGCATTGTTAAACTTCAGCAGAATTCCGAGAATAATGGAAGAGTTCCAAAGCATTTTTAAATTTCAGCAGAATTCCGAGAACAATGGGAGAGTTCTACAGACTGATTTATAAAAAACATTAACATTCCGAGAACAATGGGAGAGTTCCAAAGCACGTTTAAATTTCAGCAGAATTGCGAGAACAATGGAAGAGTTCCAAAGCATTTTTAAACTTCAGCAGAATTCCGAGAACAATGGAAGAGTTCCAAAGCATTTTTAAACTTCAGCAGAATTCTGAGAACAATGGAAGAGTTCCAAAGCATTTTTAAACCTCAGCCCAATTCCCAGAACAATGGAAAAGTCCCAAAGCATTTTTAAACTTCAGCAGAATTCCGAGAACAATGGAAGAGTTCCAAAGCATTTTTAAACTTCAGCAGAATTCGGAGAACAATGGAAGATTTCCAAAGCATTTTTAAACTTCAGCAGAATTCCGAGAACAATGGTACAGTTCCAAAGCATTTTTAAACTTCAGCAGAATTCCGAGAACAATGGAAGAGTTCCAAATAATTTTTAAACTTCAGCAGAATTCCGAGAACAATGGAAGAGTTCCAAAACTTTTTATAATTCAGCAGAATTCAGAGAACAATGGGAGAGTTGTGCAAACTGATTTAAAAAACAATAACATTCCGAGAAAAATGGGAGAGTTCCAAAGCATTTTTAAACTTCAGCAGAATTCCGAGAATAATTGGAGAGTTCTACAGACTGATTTATAAAAACAATAAAATTCCGAGAACAATGGGAGAGTTCCAAAGCACTTTTAAATTTCAGCAGAATTCCGAGAACAATGGAAGAGTTCCAAAGCATTTTTAAACTTCAGCAGAATTCCGAGAACAATGGAAGAGTTCCAAAGCATTTTTAAACTTCAGCAGAATTCCGAGAACAATGGAAGTGTTCCAAAGCATTTTAAAACTTCAGCAGAATTCCGAGAACAATGAAAGAGTTCTACAGACTTATTTAAAAAAACAATGACATACCGAGAACAATAGGATAGTTCCAAAGCATTTTTAAACTTTAGTAGAATTCCGAGATCAATGGGAGTGTTCTACAGACTGATTTAAAAAAACAATAACATTCTGAGAACAATGGCAAAGTTCCAAAGCATTTTTAAACTTCAGCAGAATTCCGAGAACAATGGAAGAGTTCCAAATCATTTTTAAACTTCAGCAGAATTCCGAGAACAATGGAAGAGTTCCAAAGCATTTTTAAACTTCAGCAGAATTCCGAGAACAATGGAAGAGTTCAAAAGCATTTTTAAACTTCAGCAGAATTCCGAGAACAGTGGGAGAGTTCCAAAGCATTGTTAAACTTCAGCAGAATTCCGAGAATAATGGAAGAGTTCCAAAGCATATTTAAATTTCAGCAGAATTCTGAGAACAATGGGAGAGTACTACAGACTGATTTATAAAAAACAATAACATTCCGAGAACAATGGGAGAGTTCCAAAGCACTTTTAAATTTCAGTAGAATTCCGAGAACAATGGAAGAGTTCCAAAGCATTTTTAAACTTCAGCAGAATTCCGAGAACAATGGAAGAGTTCCAAAGCACTTTTAAACTTCAGCAGAATTCCGAGAACAATGGAAGAGTTCCAAAGCATTTTTAAACTTCAGCAGAATTCTGAGAACAATGGAAGAGTTCCAAAGCATTTTTAAACCTCAGCAGAATTCCCAGAACAATGGAAAAGTCCCAAAGCATTTTTAAACTTCAGCAGAATTTCAAGAACAATGGAAGAGTTCCAAAGCATTTTTAAACTTCAGCAGAATTCCGAGAACAATGGAAGAGTTCCAAAGCATTTTTAAACTTCAGCAGAATTCCGAGAACAATGGAAGAGTTCCAAAGCATTTTTAAACTTCAGCAGAATTCCGAGAACAATGGAAGAGTTCCAAAGCGTTTTTAAACTTCAGCAGAATGCCGAGAACAATGGGAGAATTCTACAGACTGATTTAAAAAAAAGAATAACATTCTGAGAACAATGGGAGAGTTCCAAAGCATTTTTAAACTTTAGTAGAATCCCGAGAACAATGGGAGAGTTCTACAGACTGATTTAAAAAAACAATAACATTCCGAGAAGAATGGCAGAGTTCCAAAGCATTTTTAAACTTCAGCAGAATTCCAAGAACAATGGAAGAGTTCCAAAGCATTTTTAAACTTCAGCAGAATTTCGAGAACAATGGAAGATTTCCAAATCATTTTTAAACTTCATCAGAATTCCGAGAACAATGGAAAAGTTACAAAGCATTTTTAAACTTCAGCAGAATTCCGAGAACAATGGAAGAGTTCCAAAGCATTGTTAAATTTCAGCAGAATTCCGAGAACAATGGAAGAGTTCAAAAGCATTTTTAAACTTCAGCAGAATTCCGAGAACAGTGGGAGAGTTCCAAAGCATTGTTAAACTTCAGCAGAATTCCGAGAATAATGGAAGAGTTCCAAAGCATTTTTAAATTTCAGCAGAATTCCGAGAACAATGGGAGAGTTCTACAGACTGATTTATAAAAAACAATAACATTCCAAGAACAATGGGAGAGTTCTAAAGCACTTTTAAATTTAAGCAGAATTCCGAGAACAATGGAAGAGTTCCAAAGTATTTTTAAACTTCAGCAGAATTCCGAGAACAATGGAAGAGTTCCAAAGCATTTTTAAACTTCAGCAGAATTCCGAGAACAATGGAAGAGTTCCAAAGCATTTTTAAACTTCAGCAGAATTCTGAGAACAATGGAAGAGTTCCAAAGCATTTTTAAACTTCAGCAGAATTCCGAGAACAATGGTACAGTTCCAATGCATTTTTAAACTTCAGCAGAATTCCGAGAACAATGGAAGAGTTCCAAATAATTTTTAAACTTCAGCAGAATTCTGAGAACAATGGAAGAGTTCCAAAAATTTTTATAATTCAGCAGAATTCAGAGAACAATGGGAGAGTTCTGCAAACTGATTTAAAAAACAATAACATTCCGAGAACAATGGGAGAGTTCCAAAGCATTTTTAAACTTCAACAGAATTCCGAGAATAATTAGAGAGTTCTACAGACTGATTTATAAAAAACAATAAAATTCCGAGAACAATGGGAGAGTTCCAAAGCACTTTTAAATTTCAGCAGAATTCCGAGAACAATGGAAGAGTTCCAAACCATTTTTAAACTTCAGCAGAATTTCGAGAACAATGGAAGAGTTCTAAAGCATTTTTAAACTTCAGCAGAATTCCGAGAACAATGGAAGTGTTCCAAAGCATTTTTAAACTTCAGCAGAATTCCGAGAACAATGGAAGAGTTCCAAAGCATTTTTAAACTTCAGCAGAATTCCGAGAACAGTGGGAGAGTTCCAAAGCATTGTTAAACTTCAGCAGAATTCCGAGAATAATGGAAGAGTTCCAAAGCATTTTTAAATTTCAGCAGAATTCCGAGAACAATGGGAGAGTTCTACAGACTGATTTATAAAAAACAATAACATTCCGAGAACAATGGGAGAGTTCCAAAGCACTTTTAAATTTCAGCAGAATTCCGAGAACAATGGAAGAGTTCCAAAGCATTTTTAAACTTCAGCAGAATTCCGAGAACAATGGAAGAGTTCCAAAGCATTTTTAAACTTCAGCAGAATTCTGAGAACAATGGAAGAGTTCCAAAGCATTTTTAAACCTCAGCAGAATTCCCAGAACAATGGAAAAGTCCCAAAGCATTTTTAAACTTCAGCAGAATTCCGAGAACAATGGGAGAGTTCCAAAGCATTTTTAAACTTCAGCAGAATTCGGAGAACAATGGAAGAGTTCCAAAGCATTTTTAAACTTCAGCAGAATTCCGAGAACAATGGTACAGTTCCAAAGCATTTTTAAACTTCAGCAGAATTCCGAGAACAATGGAAGAGTTCCAAAAATTTGTATAATTCAGCAGAATTCAGAGAACAATGGGAGAGTTCTGCAAACTGATTTAAAAAACAATAACATTCCGAGAACAATGGCAGAGTTCCAAAGCATTTTTAAACTTCAGCAGAATTCCGAGAATAATTGGAGAGTTCTACAGACTGATTTATAAAAAACAATAAAATTCTGAGAAGAATGGGAGAGTTCCAAAGCACTTTTAAATTTCAGCAGAATTCCGAGAACAATGGAAGAGTTCCAAAGCATTTTTAAACTTCAGCAGAATTCCGAGAACAATGGAAGAGTTCCAAAGCATTATTAAACTTCAGCAGAATTCTGAGAACAATGGAAGTGTTCCAAAGCATTTTTAAACTTCAGCAGAATTCCGAGAACAATGAAAGTGTTCTACAGACTTATTTAAAAAAACAATGACATACCGAGAACAATAGGATAGTTCCAAAGCATTTTTAAACTTTAGTAGAATTCCGAGATCAATGGGAGTGTTCTACAGACTGATTTAAAAAAACAATAACATTCTGAGAACAATGGCAAAGTTCCAAAGCATTTTTAAACTTCAGCAGAATTCCGAGAACAATGGAAGAGTTCCAAATCATTTTTAAACTTCAGCAGAATTCCGAGAACAATGCAAGAGTTCCAAAGTATTTTTAAACTTAAGCAGAATTCTGAGAACAAAGGAAGAGTTCCAAAGCATTTTTAAACTTCAGCAGAATTCCGAGAACAATGCAAGAGTTCCAAAGTATTTTTAAACTTAAGCAGAATTCTGAGAACAATGGAAGAGTTCCAAAGCATTTTTAAACTTCAGCAGAATTCCGAGAACAATGGAAGAGTTCCAAAGCATTTTTAAACTTCAGCAGAATTCTGAGAACAATGGAAGAGTTCCAAAGCATTTTTAAACCTCAGCAGAATTCCCAGAACAATGGAAAAGTCCCAAAGCATTTTTAAACTTCAGCAGAATTCCGAGAACAATGGAAGAGTTCCAAAGCATTTTTAAACTTCAGCAGAATTCGGAGAACAATGGAAGAGTTCCAAAGCATTTTTAAACTTCAGCAGAATTCCGAGAACAATGGTACAGTTCCAAAGCATTTTTAAACTTCAGCAGAATTCCGAGAACAATGGAAGAGTTCCAAAAATTTGTATAATTCAGCAGAATTCAGAGAACAATGGGAGAGTTCTGCAAACTGATTTAAAAAACAATAACATTCCGAGAACAATGGCAGAGTTCCAAAGCATTTTTAAACTTCAGCAGAATTCCGAGAATAATTGGAGAGTTCTACAGACTGATTTATAAAAAACAATAAAATTCCGAGAAGAATGGGAGAGTTCCAAAGCACTTTTAAATTTCAGCAGAATTCCTAGAACAATGGAAGAGTTCCAAAGCATTTTTAAACTTCAGCAGAATTCCGAGAACAATGGAAGAGTTCCAAAGCATTATTAAACTTCAGCAGAATTCTGAGAACAATGGAAGTGTTCCAAAGCATTTTTAAACTTCAGCAGAATTCCGAGAACAATGAAAGAGTTCTACAGACTTATTTAAAAAAACAATGACATACCGAGAACAATAGGATAGTTCCAAAGCATTTTTAAACTTTAGTAGAATTCCGAGATCAATGGGAGTGTTCTACAGACTGATTTAAAAAAACAATAACATTCTGAGAACAATGGCAAAGTTCCAAAGCATTTTTAAACTTCAGCAGAATTCCGAGAACAATGGAAGAGTTCCAAATCATTTTTAAACTTCAGCAGAATTCCGAGAACAATGCAAGAGTTCCAAAGTATTTTTAAACTTAAGCAGAATTCTGAGAACAAAGGAAGAGTTCCAAAGCATTTTTAAACTTCAGCAGAATTCCGAGAACAATGAAAGAGTTCTACAGACTTATTCAAAAAGCAATGACATATCGAGAACAATGGAAGAGTTCCAAAGCATTTTTAAACTTCAGCAGAACTTCGAGAACAATGGAAGTGTTCCAAAGCATTTTTAAACTTCAGCAGAATTCCGAGAACAATGGAAGAGTTCCAAAGCATTTTTAAACTTCAGCAGAATGCCGAGAACAATGGGAGAATTCTACAGACTGATTTAAAAAAAAGAATAACATTCTGAGAACAATGGGAGAGTTCCAAAGCATTTTTAAACTTTAGTAGAATCCCGAGAACAATGGGAGAGTACTACAGACTGATTTAAAAAAACAATAACATTCCGAGAAGAATGGCAGACTTCCAAAGCATTTTTAAACTTCAGCAGAATTCCGAGAACAATGGAAGAGTTCCAAAGCATTTTTAAACTTCAGCAGAATTTCGAGAACAATGGAAGATTTCCAAATCATTTTTAAACTTCAGCAGAATTCCGAGAACAATGGAAAAGTTACAAAGCATTTTTAAACTTCAGCAGAATTCCGAGAACAATGGAAGAGTTCCAAAGCATTTTTAAATTTGAGCAGAATTCCGAGAAAAATGGAAGAGTTCCAAAGCATTTTTAAACTTCAGCAGAATTTCGAGAACAATGGAAGATTTCCAAATCATTTTTAAACTTCAGCAGAATTCCGAAAACAATGGAAAAGTTACAAAGCATTTTCAAACTTCAGCAGAATTCCGAGAACAATGGAAGAGTTCCAAAGCATTTTTAAATTTCAGCAGAATTCCGAGAAAAATGTAAGAGTTCCAAAGCATTTTTAAACTTCAGCAGAATTCCGAGAGCAATGGAAGAGTTCAAAAGCATTTTTAAACTTCAGCAGAATTCCGAGAACAGTGGGAGAGTTCCAAAGCATTGTTAAACTTCAGCAGAATTCCGAGAACAATGGAAGAGTTCCAAAGCATTTTTAAATTTCAGCAGAATTCCGAGAACAATGGGAGAGTTCTACAGACTGATTTATAAAAAACAATAACATTCCGAGAACAATGGGAGAGTTCCAAACCACTTTTAAATTTCAGCAGAATTCCGAGAACAATGGAAGAGTTCCAAAGCATTTTTAAACTTCAGCAGAATTCCGAGAACAATGGAAGAGTTCCAAAGCATTTTTAAACTTCAGCAGAATTCCGAGAACAATGGAAGAGTTCCAAAGCATTTTTAAACTTCAGCAGAATTCTGAGAAAAATGGAAGAGTTCCAAAGCATTTTTAAACCTCAGCAGAATTCCCAGAACAATGGAAAAGTCCCAAAGCATTTTTAAACTTCAGCAGAATTCCGAGAACAATGGAAGAGTTCCAAAGCATTTTTAAATTTCAGCAGAATTCGGAGAACAATGGAAGAGTTCCAAAGCATTTTTAAACTTCAGCAGAATTCCGAGAACAATGGTACAGTTCCAAAGCATTTTTAAACTTCAGCAGAATTCCGAGAACAATGGAAGAGTTCCAAATAATTTTTAAACTTCAGCAGAATTCCGAGAACAATGGAAGAGTTCCAAAAATTTTTATAATTCAGCAGAATTCAGAGAACAATGGGAGAGTTCTGCAAACTGATTTAAAAAACAATAACATTCTGAGAACAATGGGAGAGTTCCAAAGCATTTTTAAACTTCAGCAGAATTCTGAGAATAATGGAAGCGTTCCAAAGCATTTTTAAACTTCAGCTGAATTCCGAAAACAATGAAAGAGTTCCAAAGCATTTTTAAACTTCAGTAGAGTTTCGAGAACAAATAAACAGTTCCAAACCATTTTTAAACTTCAACAGAATTCCGATTACAATGGAAGAGTTCCAAAGCATTTTTAAACTTCAGCAGAATCCCGAGAACAATGGAAGAGTTCCAAAGCATTTTTAAACTTCAGCAGAATTCCGAGAACAATCAAAGAGTTCTACAGACTTATTTAAAAACACAGTGACATACCAAGAACAATGGGAGAGTTCCAAAGCATTTTTAAACTTCAGCAGAATTCTGAAAACAATGGAAGAGTTCCAAAGCATTTTTAAACTTCAGCAGAATTTCGAGAACAAGGGAAGTGTTCCAAAGCATTTTTAAACTTCAGCAGAATTCCAAGAACAGTGGGAGAGTTCCAAACATTGTTAACTTCAGCAGTATTCCGAGAACAATGGAAGAGTTCCAAAATATTTATAAATTTCAGCAGAATTCCGAGAACAATCGGAGAGTTCTACTGACTGATTTATAAAAAACAATAACATTCCGAGAACAATGGGAGAGTTCCAAAGCACTTTTAAATTTCAGCAGAATTCCAAGAACAATGGAAGAGTTCCAAAGCATTTTTAAACTTCAGCAGAATTCCGAGAACAATGGAAGAGTTCCAAAACATTTTTAAACTTCAGCAGAATTCCGAGAACAATGGAAGAGTTCCCAAGCATTTTTAAACTTCAGCAGAATTCCGAGAACAATGGAAGAGTTCCAAGGCATTTTTAATCTTCAGCAGAATTCCGAGAACAATGAAAGAGTTCTACAGACTTATTTAAAAATACAATGACATACCGAGAACAATAGGATAGTTCCAAAGCATTTTTAAACTTCAGCAGAATTCCGAGAACAATGGAAGAGTTCCAAAGTATTTTTAAACTTCAGCAGAATTCCGAAAACAATGGAAGAGTTCCAAAGCATTTTTAAACTTCAGCAAAATTCCGAGAACAATGAAAGAGTTATACAAACTTATTCAAAAAGCAATGACATACCGAGAACAATGGAAGAGTTCCAAAGCATTTTTAACCTTCAGCAGATTTCCGAGTACAATGAAAGAGTTCTACAGACTTATTTTAAAAAAAAATGACATACCGAGGACAATGGGAGAGTTCCAAAGCATTTTTAACCTTCAGCAGAATTCCGAGAACAATGGAAGAGTTCCAAAGCATTTTTAATCTTCAGCAGAATTTCGAGAACAATGGAAGAGTTCCAAATCATTTTTCAACTTCAGCAGAATTCCGAGAACAATGGAAAAGTTCCACAGCATTTTTAAACTTCAGCAGAATTCCGAGAACAATGGAAGAGTTCCAAAGCATTTTTAAATTTCAGCAGAAGTCCGAGAACAATGGAAGAGTTCCAAAGCATTTTTAAACTTCAGCAGAATTCCGAGAACAATGGAAGAGTTCCAAAGCATTTTTAAACTTCAGCAGAATTCCGAGAACAATGGAAGAGTTCCAAAGCATTTTTAAACTTCAGCAGAATTCCGAGAACAATGGAAGAGTTCCAAAGCATTTTTAAACTTCAGCAGAATTCTGAGAAAAATGGAAGAGTTCCAAAGCATTTTTAAACCTCAGCAGAATTCCCAGAACAATGGAAAAGTCCCAAAGCATTTTTAAACTTCAGCAGAATTCCGAGAACAATGGAAGAGTTCCAAAGCATTTTTAAATTTCAGCAGAATTCGGAGAACAATGGAAGAGTTCCAAAGCATTTTTAAACTTCAGCAGAATTCCGAGAACAATGGTACAGTTCCAAAGCATTTTTAAACTTCAGCAGAATTCCGAGAACAATGGAAGAGTTCCAAATAATTTTTAAACTTCAGCAGAATTCCGAGAACAATGGAAGAGTTCCAAAAATTTTTATAATTCAGCAGAATTCAGAGAACAATGGGAGAGTTCTCCAAACTGATTTAAAAAACAATAACATTCCGAGAACAATGGGAGAGTTCCAAAGCATTTTTAAACTTCAGCAGAATTCTGAGAATAAGGAAGCGTTCCAAAGCATTTTTAAACTTCAGCTGAATTCCGAAAACAATGAAAGAGTTCCAAAGCATTTTTAAACTTCAGTAGAGTTTCGAGAACAAATAAACAGTTCCAAACCATTTTTAAACTTCAACAGAATTCCGATTACAATGGAAGAGTTCCAAAGCATTTTTAAACTTCAGCAGAATCCCGAGAACAATGGAAGAGTTCCAAAGCATTTTTAAACTTCAGCAGAATTCCGAGAACAATCAAAGAGTTCTACAGACTTATTTAAAAACACAATGACATACCAAGAACAATGGGAGAGTTCCAAAGCATTTTTAAATTTCAGCAGAATTCTGAAAACAATGGAAGAGTTCCAAAGCATTTTTAAACTTCAGCAGAATTTCGAGAACAAGGGAAGTGTTCCAAAGCATTTTTAAACTTCAGCAGAATTCCAAGAACAGTGGGAGAGTTCCAAAGCATTGTTAACTTCAGCAGTATTCCGAGAACAATGGAAGAGTTCCAAAATATTTATAAATTTCAGCAGAATACCGAGAACAATCGGAGAGTTCTACTGACTGATTTATAAAAAACAATAACATTCCGAGAACAATGGGAGAGTTCCAAAGCACTTTTAAATTTCAGCAGAATTCCAAGAACAATGGAAGAGTTCCAAAGCATTTTTAAACTTCAGCAGAATTCCGAGAACAATGGAAGAGTTCCAAAACATTTTTAAACTTCAGCAGAATTCCGAGAACAATGGAAGAGTTCCCAAGCATTTTTAAACTTCAGCAGAATTCCGAGAACAATGGAAGAGTTCCAAGGCATTTTTAATCTTCAGCAGAATTCCGAGAACAATGAAAGAGTTATACAGACTTATTTAAAAATACAATGACATACCGAGAACAATAGGATAGTTCCAAAGCATTTTTAAACTTCAGCAGAATTCCGAGAACAATGGAAGAGTTCCAAAGTATTTTTAAACTTCAGCAGAATTCCGAAAACAATGGAAGAGTTCCAAAGCATTTTTAAACTTCAGCAGAATTCCCAGAACAATGAAAGAGTTATACAAACTTATTCAAAAAGCAATGACATACCGAGAACAATGGAAGAGTTCCAAAGCATTTTTAACCTTCAGCAGATTTCCGAGTACAATGAAAGAGTTCTACAGACTTATTTAAAAAAAAAATGACATACCGAGGACAATGGGAGAGTTCCAAATCATTTTTCAACTTCAGCAGAATTCCGAGAACAATGGAAAAGTTCCACAGCATTTTTAAACTTCAGCAGAATTCCGAGAACAATGGAAGAGTTCCAAAGCATTTTTAAATTTCAGCAGAATTCCGAGAACAATGGAAGAGTTCCAAAGCATTTTTAAACTTCAGCAGAATTCCGAGAACAATGGAAGAGTTCCAAAGCATTTTTAAATTTCAGCAGAATTCCGAGAACAATGGAAGAGTTCCAAAGCATTTTTAAACTTCAGCAGAATTCCGAGAACAATGGAAGAGTTCCAAAGCATTTTTAAACTTCAGCAGAATTCCGAGAACAATGGAAGAGTTCCAAAGCATTTTTAAACTTCAGCAGAATTCCGAGAACAATGGGAGAGTTCTACAGACTGATTTATAAAAAACAATAACATTCCGAGAACAATGGGAGAGTTCCAAACCACTTTTAAATTTCAGCAGAATTCCGAGAACAATGGAAGAGTTCCAAAGCATTTTTAAACTTCAGCAGAATTCCGAGAACAATGGAAGAGTTCCAAAGCATTTTTAAACTTCAGCAGAATTCCGAGAACAATGGAAGAGTTCCAAAGCATTTTTAAACTTCAGCAGAATTCTGAGAAAAATGGAAGAGTTCCAAAGCATTTTTAAACCTCAGCAGAATTCCCAGAACAATGGAAAAGTCCCAAAGCATTTTTAAACTTCAGCAGAATTCCGAGAACAATGGAAGAGTTCCAAAGCATTTTTAAATTTCAGCAGAATTCGGAGAACAATGGAAGAGTTCCAAAGCATTTTTAAACTTCAGCAGAATTCCGAGAACAATGGTACAGTTCCAAAGCATTTTTAAACTTCAGCAGAATTCCGAGAACAATGGAAGAGTTAGAAATAATTTTTAAACTTCAGCAGAATTCCGAGAACAATGGAAGAGTTCCAAAAATTTTTATAATTCAGCAGAATTCAGAGAACAATGGGAGAGTTCTGCAAACTGATTTAAAAAACAATAACATTCCGAGAACAATGGGAGAGTCCCAAAGCATTTTTAAACTTCAGCAGAATTCTGAGAATAAGGAAGCGTTCCAAAGCATTTTTAAACTTCAGCTGAATTCCGAAAACAATGAAAGAGTTCCAAAGCATTTTTAAACTTCAGTAGAGTTTCGAGAACAAATAAACAGTTCCAAACCATTTTTAAACTTCAACAGAATTCCGATTACAATGGAAGAGTTCCAAAGCATTTTTAAACTTCAGCAGAATCCCGAGAACAATGGAAGAGTTCCAAAGCATTTTTAAACCTCAGCAGAATTCCGAGAACAATCAAAGAGTTCTACAGACTTATTTAAAAACACAATGACATACCAAGAACAATGGGAGAGTTCCAAAGCATTTTTAAACTTCAGCAGAATTCTGAAAACAGTGGAAGAGTTCCAAAGCATTTTTAAACTTCAGCAGAATTTCGAGAACAAGGGAAGTGTTCCAAAGCATTTTTAAACTTCAGCAGAATTCCAAGAACAGTGGGAGAGTTCCAAAGCATTGTTAACTTCAGCAGTATTCCGAGAACAATGGAAGAGTTCCAAAATATTTATAAATTTCAGCAGAATTCCGAGAACAATCGGAGAGTTCTACTGACTGATTTATAAAAAACAATAACATTCCGAGAACAATGGGAGAGTTCCAAAGCACTTTTAAATTTCAGCAGAATTCCAAGAACAATGGAAGAGTTCCAAAGCATTTTTAAACTTCAGCAGAATTCCGAGAACAATGGAAGAGTTCCAAAACATTTTTAAACTTCAGCAGAATTCCGAGAACAATGGAAGAGTTCCAAAGCATTTTTAAACTTCAGCAGAATTCTGAGAACAATGGAAGAGTTCCAAAGCATTTTTAATCTTCAGCAGAATTCCGAGAACAATGAAACAGTTCTACAGACTTATTTAAAAAAACAATGACATACCGAGAACAATAGGATAGTTCCAAAGCATTTTTAAACTTTAGTAGAATTCCGAGATCAATGGGAGTGTTGTAGAGACTGATTTAAAAAACAATAACATTCCGAGAACAATGGCAGAGTTCCAAAGCATTTTTAAACTTCAGCAGAATTCCGAGAACAATCGGAGAGTTCTACAGACTGATGTAAAAAAAACAATAACATTCTGAGAAGAATGGGAGAGTTCCAAAGCATTTTTAAACTTTAGTAGAATTCCGAGAACAATGGGAGACTTCTACAGACTGTTTTAAAAAAACAATAACATTCCGAGAAGAATGGCAGAGTTCCAAAGCATTTTTAAACTTCAGCAGAATTCCGAGAACAATGGAAGTGTAACAAAGCATTTTTAAACTTCAACAGAATTCCAAGAACAATGGAACAGTTCCAAAGCATTTTTAAACTTCAGCAGAATTCCGAGAACAATGGAAGAGTTCCAAAGCATTTTTAAACTTCAGCAGAATTCCGAGAACAATGGAAGAGTTCCAAAGCATTTTTAATCTTCAGCAGAATTCCGAGAACAATGAAAGAGTTCTACAGGCTTATGTAAAAAAACAATGACATACCGAGAACAATAGGATAGTTCCAAAGCATTTTTAAACTTTAGTAGAATTCCGAGATCAATGGGAGTGTTCTACAGACAGATTTAAACAAACAATAACATTCCGAGAGCAATGGCAGAGTTCCAAAGCATTTTTAAGCTTCAACAGAATTCCGAGAACAGTGGAAGAGTTCGAAATAATTTTTAAACTTCAGCAGAATTCCGAGAACAATGGAACAGTTCCAAAGCATTTTTAAACTTCAGCAGAATTCCGAGAACAATGGAAGAGTTCCAAAACATTTTTAAAATTCAGCAGAATTCAGAGAACAAATGGAGAGTTCTACAAACTGATTTAAAAAACAATAACATTCCGAGAACAATGGGAGAGTTCCAAAGCACTTTTAAATTTCAGCAGAATTCCGAGAACAATGGAAGAGTTCCAAAGCATTTTTAAACTTCAGCAGAATTCCAAGAACAATGGAAGAGTTCCAAAGCATTTTTAAACTTCAGCAGAATTCCAAGAACAATGAAAGAGTTCTACAGACTTATTTAAAAAAACAATGACATACCGAGAACAATGGGAGAGTTCCAAAGCATTTTTAAACTTCAGCAGAATTCTGAAAACAATGGAAGAGTTCCAAAGAATTTTTAAACTTCAGCAGAATTTCAAGAATAATGGAAGTGTTCCAAAGCATTTTTAAACTTCAGCAGAATTCCGAGAACAATGGAAGAGTTTCAAAGCATTTTTAAACTTCAGCAGAATTCCGCGAACAATGGGAGAGTTCTACAGACTGATTTAAAAAAAACAATAACAATCCTAGAACAATGGGAGAGTTCCAAAGCACTTTTAAATTTCAGCAGAATTCTGAGAACAATGGAAGAGTTCTAAAGCATTTTTAAACTTCAGCAGAATTCCAAGAACAATGGAAGAGTTCCAAAGCATTTTTAAATTTCAGCAGAATTTCGAGAACAATGGAAAAGTTCCAAAGCATTTTTAATCTTCAGCAGAATTCCGAGAACAATGAAAGAGTTCTACATACTTATGTAAAAAAACAATGACATACCGAGAACAATAGGATAGCTCTACAGCATTTTTTTTAACTTTAGTAGAATTCCGAGATCAATGGGAGTGTTCCAAAGCATTTTTAAACTTCAGCAGAATTCCAAGTACAATGGAAGAGTTCCAAAGCATTTTTAAATTTCATCAGAATTTCGAGAACAATGGCAGAGTTCCAAAGCATTTTTAAACTTCAACAGAATTCCGAGAACAATGGAACAGTTCCAAAGCATTTTTAAACTTCAGCAGAATTCCGAAGACAATGACAGAGTTCCAAAGCATTTTTAATCTTCAGTAGAGTTTCGAGAACAATTGTACAGTTCCAAAGCATTTTTAAACTTCAGCAGAATTCCGAGAACAATGGAAGAGTTCCAAAGCACTTTTAAACTTCAGCAGAATTCCGAGAACAATGGAAGAGTTCCAAAGCATTTTTAAACTTCAGCAGAATTCCGAGAACAATGGAAGAGTCCCAAAGCATTTTTAAACTTCAGCAGAATTCCCAGAACAATGGAAAAGTCCCAAAGCATTTTTAAACATCAGCAGAATTCCGAGAACAATGGAAGAGTTCCAAAGCATTTTTAAACTGCAGCAGAATTCCGAGAGCAATGGAAGAGTTTCAAAACATTTTTAAACTTCAGCAGAATTCCGAGAACAATGGAACAGTTCCAAAGCATTTTTAAACTTCAGCAGAATTCCGAGAACAATGGAAGAGTTCCAAATAATTTTTAAACTTCAGCAGAAGTCCGAGAACAATGGAGAGTTCCAAAACATTTTTAAAATTCAGCAGAATTCAGAGAACAAATGGAGAGTTCTACAAACTGATTTAAAAAACAATAACATTCCGAGAACAATGGGAGAGTTCCAAAGCACTTTTAAATTTCAGCAGAATTCCGAGAACAATGGAAGAGTTCCAAAGCATTTTTAAACTTCAGCAGAATTCCAAGAACAATGGAAGAGTTCCAAAGCATTTTTAAACTTCAGCAGAATTCCGAGAACAATGAAAGAGTTCTACAGACTTATTTAAAAAAACAATGACATACCGAGAACAATGGGAGAGTTCCAAAGCATTTTTAAACTTCAGCAGAATTCTGAAAACAATGGAAGAGTTCCAAAGCATTTTTAAACTTCAGCAGAATTTCGAGAATAATGGAAGTGTTCCAAAGCATTTTTAAACTTCAGCAGAATTCCGAGAACAATGGAAGAGTTTCAAAGCATTTTTAAACTTCAGCAGAATTCCGCGAACACTGGGAGAGTTCTACAGACTGATTTAAAAAAAACAATAACAATCCTAGAACAATGGGAGAGTTCCAAAGCACTTTTAAATTTCAGCAGAATTCCGAGAACAATGGAAGAGTTCCAAAGCATTTTTAAACGTCATCAGAATTACGAGAACAATGGAACAGTTCCAAAGCATTTTTAAACTTCAGCAGAATTCCGAGAACAATGAAAGAGTTCTACAGACTTATTTCAAAAAACAATGACATACCGAGAACAATAGGATAGTTCCAAAGCATTTTTAAACGTTAGTAGAATTCCGAGATCAATGGGAGTGTTCTACAGACTGATTTAAAAAAACAATAACATTCCGAGAACAATGGCAGAGTTCCAAAGCATTTTTAAACTTCAGCAGAATTCCGAGAACAATAGAAGAGTTCCAAATCATTTTTCAACTTCAGCAGAATTCCGAGAACAATGGAAGAGTTCCAAAGCATTTTTAAGCTTCAGCAAAATTCCGAGAACAATGGAAGAGTTCCAAAGCATTTTTAAACTTCAGCAGAATTCCGAGAACAATGAAAGAGCACTATAGCCTTATTTAAAAAGCAAAGACATTCCGAGAGCAATGGGAGAGTTCTAAAGCATTTTTAAACTTCAGCAGAATTCCGAAAACAATGGAAGATTTCCAAAGCATTTTTAAACTTCAGCAAAATTTCTAGAACAATGGAAGTGTTCCAAAGCATTTTTAAACTTCAGCAGAATTCCGAGAACAATTGGAGAGTTCTACAGACTGATTTTAAAAAAACAATAACATTCTGAAAACAATGGGAGAGTTCCAAAGCATTTTTAAACTTTAGTAGAATTCCGAGAACAATGGGAGAGTTCTACAGACTGATTTTAAAAAACAATAACATTCCGATAAGAATGGCAGAGTTCCAAAGCATTTTTAAACTTCAGCAGAATTCAAAGAACAATGGAAAAGTCCCAAAGCATTTTTAAACTTCAGCAGAATTCCGAGAACAATGGAAGAGTTCCAAAGCATTTTTAAACTTCACCAGAATTCCAAGAGCAATGGAAGATTTCCAAAGCATTTTTAAACTGCAGCAGAAGACCCAGAACAATGGAAGATTTCCAAATCATTTTTAAACTTCAGCAGAATTCCGAAGGCAATGGAAGAGTTCCAAAGCATTTTTAAAATTCAGCAGAATTCAGAGAACAATGGGAGAGTTCTACAAACTGATTTGAAAAACAATAACATTCCAAGAACAATGGGAGAGTTCCAAAACATTTTTAAACTTCAGCTGAATTCTGTGAATAATGGAACAGTTCCAAAGCATTTTTAAACTTCAGCAGATTTCCGAAAACAATGAAAGAGTTCCAAAGCATTTTTAAACTTCAGCAGAATTCTGAGATAAATGAAAGAGTTCTGCAGACTTATTTAAAAAAGCAATGACATACCGAGAATAATGGGAGAGTTCCAAAGCATTTTTAAACTTCAGCAGCATTCTGAAAACAATGGAAGAGTTCCAAAGAATTTTTAAACTTCAGCAGAATTTCGAGAACAATGGAAGTGTTCCAAAGAATTTTTAAACTTCTGCAGAATTCCGAGAACAATGCAAGAGTTCCAAAGCATTTTTAAACTTCAGCAGAATTCCAAGAAAAATGGGAGAGTTCTACAGACTGATTTAAAAAAAACCATAACATTCTGAAAACAATGGGAGAGTTCCAAAGCATTTTTAAACTTCAGCAGAATTCCAAGAACAATGGAAGAGTACCAAAGCATTTTTAAATTTCAGCAGAATTTCAAGAATAATGGAAGAGTTCCAAAGCATTTTTAAACTTCAACAGAATTCCGAGAACAATGAAACAGTTCCAAAGCATTTTTAAACTTCAGCAGAATTCCGAGAACAATGGAAGAGTTCCAAAGCATTTTTAAACTTCACCAGAATTCCAAGAGCAATAGAAGATTTCCAAAGCATTTTTAAACTTCAGCAGAATTCAGAGAACAATGGAAGAGTTCCAAAGCATTTTTAAACTACAGCAGAAGACCCAGAACAATGGAAGATTTCCAAATCATTTTTAAACTTCAGCAGAATTCCGAAGGCAATGGAAGAGTTCCAAAGCATTTTTAAAATTCAGCAGAATTCAGAGAACAATGGGAGAGTTCTACAAACTGATGTGAAAAACAATAACATTCCAAGAACAATGGGAGAGTTCCAAAACATTTTTAAACTTCAGCAGAATTCTGTGAATAATGGAACAGTTCCAAAGCATTTTTAAACTTCAGCAGATTTCCGAAAACAATGAAAGAGTTCCAAAGCATTTTTAAACTTCAGTAGAGTTTCGAGAACAATTGAACAGTTCCAAGGCATTTTTAAACTTCAGCACAATTCCGAGAACAATGGAAGAGTTCCAAAGCACTTTTAAACTTCAGCAGAATTCTGAGATAAATGAAAGAGTTCTGCAGACTTATTTAAAAAAGCAATGACATACCAAGAATAATGGGAGAGTTCCAAAGCATTTTTAAACTTCAGCAGCATTCTGAAAACAATGGAAGAGTTCCAAAGAATTTTTAAACTTCAGCAGAATTTCGAGAACAATGGAAGTGTTCCAAAGAATTTTTAAACTTTTGCAGAATTCCGAGAACAATGCAAGAGTTCCAAAGCATTTTTAAACTTCAGCAGAATTCCAAGAAAAATGGGAGAGTTCTACAGACTGATTTAAAAAAAACAATAACATTCTGAAAACAATGGGAGAGTTCCAAAGCATTTTTAAACTTCAGCAGAATTCCAAGAACAATGGAAGAGTACCAAAGCATTTTTAAATTTCAGCAGAATTTCGAGAACAATGGAAGAGTTCCAAAGCATTTTTAAACTTCAACAGAATTCCGAGAACAATGAAACAGTTCCAAAGCATTTTTAAACTTCAGCAGAATTCCGAGAACAATGGAAGATTTCCAAAGCATTTTTAAACTTCAGCAGAATTCTGAGAACAATGAAAGAGTTCCAAAGCATTTTTAAACTTCAGCAAAATTCCAAGAACAATGGAAGAGTTCCAAAGCATTTTTAAACTTCAGCAAAATTCCGAGAACAATGGAAGAGTTCTACAGACTTATTTCAAAAAACAATGACATACCAAGAACAATAGGATAGTTCCACAGCATTTTTAAACTTTAGTAGAATTCCGAGATCAATGGGAGTGTTCTACAGGCTGATTTAAAAAAACAATAACATTCCGAGTACAACGGCAGAGTTCCAAAGCATTTTTAAACTTCAGCAGAATTCCGAGAACAGTGGAAGAGTTCCAAATCATTTTTAAACTTCAGCAGAATTCCGAGAAAAATGGAAGAGTTCCAAAGCATTTTAAAACTTCAGCAGAATTCCGAGAACAATGGAAGAGTTCCAAAGCATTTTTAAACTTCAGCAAAATTCAGAGAACAATGAAAGAGTTCTACAGACTTATTTAAAAAAACAGTGACATACCAAGAACAATGGGAGAGTTCCAAAGCATATTTAAACTTCAGCAGAATTCTGAAAACAATGGAAGAGTTCCAAAGCATTTTTAATCATCAGCAGAATTTCGAGAACAATGGAAGTGTTCCAAAGCATTTTTAAACTTCAGCAGAATTCCGAGAACAATGGGAGAGTTCCACAGACTGATTTAGCAAAAACAATAACAATCCGAGAACAATGGGAGAGTTCCAAAGCACTTTTAAATTTCAGCAGAATTCCGAGAACAATGGAAGAGTTCCAAAGCATTTTTAAACTTCAGCAGAATTCCGAGAACAATGGAACAGTTCCAAAGCATTTTTAAACTTCAGCAGAATTCCGAGAACAATGGAAGAGTTCCAAAGCATTTTTAAACTTCAGCAGAATTCTGAGAACAATGGAAGAGTTCCAAAGCATTTTTAATCTTCAGCAGAATTCCGAGAACAATGAAACAGTTCTACAGACTTATTTAAAAAAACAATGACATACCGAGAACAATAGGATAGTTCCAAAGCATTTTTAAACTTTAGTAGAATTCCGAGATCAATGGGAGTGTTGTAGAGACTGATTTAAAAAACAATAACATTCCGAGAACAATGGCAGAGTTCCAAAGCATTTTTAAACTTCAGCAGAATTCCGAGAACAATCGGAGAGTTCTACAGACTGATGTAAAAAAAACAATAACATTCTGAGAAGAATGGGAGAGTTCCAAAGCATTTTTAAACTTTAGTAGAATTCCGAGAACAATGGGAGACTTCTACAGACTGTTTTAAAAAACAATAACATTCCGAGAAGAATGGCAGAGTTCCAAAGCATTTTTAAACTTCAGCAGAATTCCGAGAACAATGGAAGAGTTCCAAAGCATTTTTAAACTTCAACAGAATTCCAAGAACAATGGAACAGTTCCAAAGCATTTTTAAACTTCAGCAGAATTCCGAGAACAATGGAAGAGTTCCAAAGCATTTTTAAACTTCAGCAGAATTCCGAGAACAATGGAAGAGTTCCAAAGCATTTTTAATCTTCAGCAGAATTCCGAGAACAATGAAAGAGTTCTACAGACTTATGTAAAAAAACAATGACATACCGAGAACAATAGGATAGTTCCAAAGCATTTTTAAACTTTAGTAGAATTCCGAGATCAATGGGAGTGTTCTACAGACAGATTTAAACAAACAATAACATTCCGAGAGCAATGGCAGAGTTCCAAAGCATTTTTAAGCTTCAACAGAATTCCGAGAACAGTGGAAGAGTTCGAAATAATTTTTAAACTTCAGCAGAATTCCGAGAACAATGGAACAGTTCCAAAGCATTTTTAAACTTCAGCAGAATTCCGAGAACAATGGAAGAGTTTCAAAGCATTTTTAAACTTCAGCAGAATTCCGCGAACAATGGGAGAGTTCTACAGACTGATATAAAAAAAACAATAACAATCCTAGAACAATGGGAGAGTTCCAAAGCACTTTTAAATTTCAGCAGAATTCCGAGAACAATGGAAGAGTTCTAAAGCATTTTTAAACTTCAGCAGAATTCCAAGAACAATGGAAAAGTTCCAAAGCATTTTTAAATTTCAGCAGAATTTCGAGAACAATGGAAAAGTTCCAAAGCATTTTTAATCTTCAGCAGAATTCCGAGAACAATGAAAGAGTTCTACATACTTATGTAAAAAAACAATGACATACCGAGAACAATAGGATAGCTCTACAGCATTTTTTTTAACTTTAGTAGAATTCCGAGATCAATGGGAGTGTTCCAAAGCATTTTTAAACTTCAGCAGAATTCCAAGTACAATGGAAGAGTTCCAAAGCATTTTTAAATTTCATCAGAATTTCGAGAACAATGGCAGAGTTCCAAAGCATTTTTAAACTTCAACAGAATTCCGAGAACAATGGAACAGTTCCAAAGCATTTTTAAACTTCAGCAGAATTCCGAAGACAATGAAAGAGTTCCAAAGCATTTTTAATCTTCAGTAGAGTTTCGAGAACAATTGTACAGTTCCAAAGCATTTTTAAACTTCAGCAGATTTCCGAGAACAATGGAAGAGTTCCAAAGCACTTTTAAACTTCAGCAGAATTCCGAGAACAATGGAAGAGTTCCAAAGCATTTTTAAACTTCAGCAGAATTCCGAGAACAATGGAAGAGTTCCAAAGCATTTTTAAACTTCAGCAGAATTCCCAGAACAATGGAAAAGTCCCAAAGCATTTTTAAACATCAGCAGAATTCCGAGAACAATGGAAGAGTTCCAAAGCATTTTTAAACTGCAGCAGAATTCCGAGAGCAATGGAAGAGTTCCAAAACATTTTTAAACTTCAGCAGAATTCCGAGAACAATGGAACAGTTCCAAAGCATTTTTAAACTTCAGCAGAATTCCGAGAACAATGGAAGGGTTCCAAATAATTTTTAAACTTCAGCAGAAGTCCGAGAACAATGGAGTGTTCCAAAACATTTTTAAAATTCAGCAGAATTCAGAGAACAAATGGAGAGTTCTACAAACTGATTTAAAAAACAATAACATTCCGAGAACAATGGGAGAGTTCCAAAGCACTTTTAAATTTCAGCAGAATTCCGAGAACAATGGAAGAGTTCCAAAGCATTTTTAAACTTCAGCAGAATTCCGAGAACAGTGGAAGAGTTCCAAAGCATTTTTAATCTACAGCAGCATTCCGAGAACAATGAAAGAGTTCTACAGACTTATGTAAAAAAACAATGACATACCGAGAACAATAGGATAGTTCCAAAGCATTTTTAAACTTTAGTAGAATTCCGAGATCAATGGGAGTGTTCTACAGAGAGATTTAAAAAAACAATAACATTCCGAGAACAATGGCAGAGTTCCAAAGCATTTTTAAGCTTCAGCAGAATTCCGAGAACAGTGGAAGAGTTCCAAATCATTTTTAAACTTCAGCAGAATTCCGAGAACAATGGAACAGTTCCAAAGCTTTTTTAAACTTCAGCAGAATTCCGAGAACAATGGAAGAGTTCCAAAACATTTTTAAAATTCAGCAGAATTCAGAGAACAAATGGAGAGTTCTGCAAACTGATTTAAAAAACAATAACATTCCGAGAACAATGGCAGAGTTCCAAAGCATTTTTAAACTTCAGAAGAACTCTGAGAATAATAGAAGAGTTCCAAAGCATTTTTAAACTTCAGCAGAATTCTGAAAACAATGAAAGAGTTCCAAAGCATTTTTAAATTTCAGTAGAGTTTCGAGAACAAATGAACCGTTCCAAACTCTTTTTAAACTTCAGCAGAATTCCGATTACAATGGAAGAGTTCCAAAGCATTTTTAAACTTTAGCAGAATTCCGAGAACAATGGAAGAGTTCCAAAGCATTTTTAATCTTCAGCAGAATTCCGAGAACAATGAAAGAGTTCTACAGACTTATTTAAAAAAATAATGACATACCGAGAACAATGGGAGAGTTCCAAAGCATTTTTAAACTTCAGCAGAATTCTGAAAACAATGGAAGAGTTCCAAAGCATTTTTAAACTTCAGCAGAATTTCGAGAACAATGGAAGTGTTCCAAAGCATTTTTAAACTTCAGCAGAATTCTGAGAACAATGGAAGAGTTTCAAAGCATTTTTAAACTTCAGCAGAATTCCGAGATCAATGGAAGAGTTCTACAGACTGATTTAAAAAAACAATAACATTCCGAGAACAATGGCAGAGTTCCAAAGCATTTTTAAACTTCAGCAGAATTCCAAGAACAGTGAAAGAGTTCCAATTCATTTTTAAACTTCAGCAGAATTCCGAGAACAATGAAAGAGTTCCAAAGCATTTTTAAACTTCAGTAGAGTTTCGAGAACAATTGAACAGTTCCAAGCATTTTTAAACTTCAACAGAATTCCGAGAACAATGGAACAGTTCCAAAGCATTTTTAAACTTCAACAGAATTCCGAGAACAATGGAAAAGTTCCAAAGCAGTTTTAATCTTCAGCAGAATTCTGAGAACAATGAAAGAGTTCTACAGACTTATGTAAAAAAACAATGACATACCGAGAACAATAGGATATTTCCAAAGCATTTTTAAACATCAGCAGAATTTCAAGAACAATGGAAGTGTTCCAAAGCATTTTTAAACTTCAGCAGAATTCCGAGAACAATGGGAGAGTTCTACAGACTGATTTAATAAAAACAATAACAATCCGAGAAAAATGGGAGAGTTCCAAAGCACTTTTAAATTTCAGCAGAATTCCGAGAACAATGGAAGAGTTCCAAAGCATTTTTAAACTTCAGCAGAATTCCAAGAACAATGGAACAGTTCCAAAGGATTTTTAAACTTCAGCAGATTTCCGAGAACAATGGAAAAGTTCCAAAGCAGTTTTAATCTTCAGCAGGATTCTGAGAACAATGAAAGAGTTCTACAGACTTATGTAAAAAAACAATGACATACCGAGAACAATAGGATAGTTCCAAGGCATTTTTAAACTTTAGTAGAATTCCGAGATCAATGGGAGTGTTCTACAGACTGATTTAAAAAAACAATAACATTCCGAGAACAATGGCAGAGTTCCAAAGCATTTTTAAACTTCAGCAGAATTCTGAGAACAGTGGAAAAGTTCCAAATCATTTTTAAACTTCAGCAGAATTCTGAGAACAATGGAAGAGTTCCAAAGCATTTTAAAACTTCAGCAGAATTCTGAGAACAATGGAAGAGCTCCAAAGCATTTTTAAACTTCAGCAAAATTCCGAGAAAAATGAAAGAGTTCTACAGACTTATTTAAAAAAACAATGACATACCAAGAACAATGGGAGAGTTCCAAAGCATATTTAAACTTCAACAGAATTCTGAAAACAATGGAAGAGTTCCAAAGCATTTTTAAACATCAGCAGAATTTTGAGAACAATGGAAGTGTTCCAAAGCATTTTTAAACATCAGCAGAATTCCGAGTACAATGGGAGAGTTCTACAGACTGATTTAATAAAAACAATAACAATCCGAGAACAATGGGAGAGTTCCAAAGCACTTTTAAATTTCAGCAGAATTCCGAGAACAATGGAAGAGTTCCAAAGCATTTTTAAACTTCAGCAGAATTCCGAGAACAATGGAACAGTTCCAAAGCATTTTTAAACTTTAGCAGAATTCCGAGAACAATGGAAGAGTTCCAAAGCATTTTTAAACTTCAGCAGAATTCCGAGAACAATGGAAGAGTTCCAAAGCATTTTTAATCTTCAGCAGAATTCCGAGAACAATGAAAGAGTTCTACAGACTTATGTAAAAATCAATGACATACCGAGAACAATAGGATAGTTCCAAAGCATTTTTAAACTTTAGTAGAATTCCGAGATCAATGGGAGTGTTGTACAGACTGATTTAAAAAAACAATAACATTCTGAGAACAATGGCAGAGTTCCAAAGCATTTTTAAATTTCAGCAGAATTCCGAGAACAATTGGAGAGTTCTACAGACTGATGTAAAAAAAACAATAACATTCTGAGAAGAATGGGAGAGTTCCAAAGCATTTTTAAACTTTAGTAGAATACCGAGAACAATGGGAGACTTCTACAGACTTTTTTAAAAAACAATGACAAACCGAGAACAAAAGGATAGTTCCAAAGCATTTTTAAACTTTAGTAGAATTCCGAGATCAATGGGAGTGTTGTACAGACTGATTTAAAAAAACAATAGCATTCTGAGAACAATGGCAGAGTTCCAAAGCATTTTTAAATTTCAGCAGAATTCCGAGAACAATTGGAGAGTTCTACAGACTGATGTAAAAAAAACAATAACATTCTGAGAAGAATGGGAGAGTTCCAAAGCATTTTTATACTTCAGCAGAATTCCGAGAACAATGGAAGAGTTCCAAAGCATTTTTAAACTTCAGCAGAATTCCGAGAACAATGGAAGAGTTCCAAAGCATGTTTAAACTTCAGCAGAATTCCCAGAACAATGGAAAAGTTAAAAAAGTATTTTTAAACTTCAGCAGAATTCCGAGAGCAATGGAAGAGTTCCAAAGCATTTTTAAACTGCAGCAGAATTCCGAGAACAATGGAAGAGTTCCAAAACAATTTTAAACTTCAGCAGAATTCCAAGAACAATGGAACAGTTCCAAAGCATTTTTAAACTTCAGCCGAATTCCGAGAACAATGGAAGAGTTCCAAATAATTTTTAAACTTCAGCAGAATTCCGAGAACAATGGAGAGTTCCAAAACATTTTTAAACTTCAGCAGAATTCCGAGAACAATGGAAGAGTTCCAAAGCATTTTTAATCTTCAGCAGAATTCCGAGAACAATGAAAGAGTTCTACAGACTTATGTAAAAAAACAATGACATACCGAGAACAATAGGATAGTTCCAAAGCATTTTAAAACTTTAGTAGAATTCCGAGATCAATGGGAGTGTTCTACAGACAGATTTAAAAAAACAATAACATTCCGAGAACAATGGCAGAGTTCCAAAGCATTTTTAAGCTTCAGCAGAATTCCGAGAACAGTGGAAGAGTTCCAAATCATTTTTAAACTTCAGCAGAATTCCGAGAACAATGGAACAGTTCCAAAGCTTTTTTAAACTTCAGCAGAATTCCGAGAACAATGGAAGAGTTCCAAAACATTTTTACAATTCAGCAGAATTCAGAGAACAAATGGAGAGTTTTACAAACTGATTTAAAAAACAATAACATTCCGAGAACAATGGCAGAGTTCCAAAGCATTTTTAAGCTTCAGCAGAATTCCGAGAACAGTGGAAGAGTTCCAAATCATTTTTAAACTTCAGCAGAATTCCGAGAACAATGGAAGAGTTCCATAGCATTTTTAAACTTCAGCAGAATTCCGAGAACAATGAAAGAGTTCTACAGACTTATTTGAAAAAACAATGACATACCAAGAACAATGGGCGAGTTAGAAAGCATTTTTAAACTTCAGCAGAATTCTGAAAACAATGGAAGAGTTTCAATGCATTTTTAAACATCAACAGAATTTTGAGAACAATGGAAGTGTTCCAAAGCATAATTAAACTTCAGCAGAATTCCGAGAACAATGTAAGAGTTCCAAAGCATTTTTAAACTTCAGCAGAATTCCGAGAACAATGGGAGAGTTCTACAGACTGATTTAAAAAAAACAATAACAATCCGAGAACAATGGGAGAGTTCCAAAGCATTTTTAAATTTCAGCAGAATTCCGAGAACAATGGAAGAGTTCCAAAGCATTTTTAAACTTCAACAGAATTCCGAGAAAAATGGAACAGTTCCAAAGCATTTTTAAACTTCAGCAGAATTCCGAGAACAATGGAAGAGTTCCAAAGCATTTTTAAACTTCAGCAGATTTACGAGAACAATGGAAGAGTTCAAAAGCATTTTTAATCTTCAGCAGAATACCAAGAACAATGAAAGAGTTCTACAGACTTATGTAAAAAAAACAATGACATACCGAGAACAATAGGATAGTTCCAAAGCATTTTTAAACTTTAGTAGAATTCCGAGATCAATGGAAGTGTTCTACAGACAGATTTAAAAAACAATAACATTCCGAGAACAATGGCAGAGTTCCAAAGCATTTTTAAGCTTCAGCAGAATTCCGAGAACAATGGAAGAGTTCCAAAGCATATTTAAACTTCAGCAGAATTCCCAGAACAATGGAAAAGTTAAAAAAGCATTTTTAAACTTCAGCAGAATTCCGAGAGCAATGGAAGAGTTGTAAAGCATTTTTAAACTGCAGCAGAATTCCGAGAACAATGGAAGAGTTCCAAAACAATTTTAAACTTCAGCAGAATTCCAAGAACAATGGAACAGTTCCAAAGCATTTTTAAACTTCAGCCGAATTCCGAGAACAATGGAAGAGTTCCAAATAATTTTTAAACTTCAGCAGAATTCCGAGAACAATGGAGAGTTCCAAAACATTTTTAAACTTCAGCAGAATTCCGAGAACAATGGAAGAGTTCCAAAGCATTTTTAATCTTCAGCAGAATTCCGAGAACAATGAAAGAGTTCTACAGAATTATGTAAAAAAAACAATGACATACCGAGAACAATAGGATAGTTCCAAAGCATTTTTAAACTTTAGTAGAATTCCGAGATCAATGGGAGTGTTCTACAGACAGATTTAAAAAAACAATAACATTCCGAGAACAATGGCAGAGTTCCAAAGCATTTTTAAGCTTCAGCAGAATTCCGAGAACAGTGGAAGAGTTCCAAATCACTTTTAAACTTCAGCAGAATTCCGAGAACAATGGAACAGTTCCAAAGCTTTTTTAAACTTCAGCAGAATTCCGAGAACAATGGAAGAGTTCCAAAACATTTTTAAAATTCAGCAGAATTCAGAGAACAAATGGAGAGTTTTACAAACTGATTTAAAAAACAATAACATTCCGAGAACAATGGCAGAGTTCCAAAGCATTTTTAAGCTTCAGCAGAATTCCGAGAACAGTGGAAGAGTTCCAAATCATTTTTAAACTTCAGCAGAATTCCGAGAACAATGGAAGAGTTCCATAGCATTTTTAAACTTCAGCAGAATTTCGAGAACAATGAAAGAGTTCTACAGACTTATTTGAAAAAACAATGACATACCAAGAACAATGGGAGAGTTAGAAAGCATTTTTAAACTTCAGCAGAATTCTGAAAACAATGGAAGAGTTCCAAAGCATTTTTAAACATCAACAGAATTTCGAGTACAATGAAAGTGTTCCAAAGCATAATTAAACTTCAGCAGAATTCCGAGAACAATGTAAGAGTTCCAAAGCATTTTTAAACTTCAGCAGAATTCCGAGAACAATGGGAGAGTTCTACAGACTGATTTTAAAAAAACAATAACAATCCGAGAACAATGTGAGAGTTCCAAAGCATTTTTAAATTTCAGCAGAATTCCGAGAACAATGGAAGAGTTCCAAAGCATTTTTAAACTTCAACAGAATTCCGAGAAAAATGGAACAGTTCCAAAGCATTTTTAAACTTCAGCAGAATTCCGAGAACAATGGAAGAGTTCCAAAGCATTTTTAAACTTCAGCAGATTTACGAGAACAATGGAAGAGTTCCAAAGCATTTTTAATCTTCAGCAGAATTCCAAGAACAATGAAAGAGTTCTACAGACTTATGTAAAAAAACAATGACATACCGAGAACAATAGGATAGTTCCAAAGCATTTTTAAACTTTAGTAGAATTCCGAGATCAATGGAAGTGTTCTACAGACAGATTTAAAAAACAATAACATTCCGAGAACAATGGCAGAGTTCCAAAGCATTTTTAAGCTTCAGCAGAATTCCGAGAACAATGGAAGAGTTCCAAAGCATGTTTAAACTTCAGCAGAATTCCCAGAACAATGGAAAAGTTAAAAAAGCATTTTTAAACTTCAGCAGAATTCCGAGAGCAATGGAAGAGTTCCAAAGCATTTTTAAACTGCAGCAGAATTCCGAGAACAATGGAAGAGTTCCAAAACAATTTTAAACTTCAGCAGAATTCCAAGAACAATGGAACAGTTCCAAAGCATTTTTAAACTTCAGCCGAATTCCGAGAACAATGGAAGAGTTCCAAATAATTTTTAAACTTCAGCAGAATTCCGAGAACAATGGAGAGTTCCAAAACATTTTTAAACTTCAGCAGAATTCCGAGAACAATGGAAGAGTTCCAAAGCATTTTTAATCTTCAGCAGAATTCCGAGAACAATGAAAGAGTTCTACAGACTTATGTAAAAAAACAATGACATACCGAGAACAATAGGATAGTTCCAAAGCATTTTTAAACTTTAGTAGAATTCCGAGATCAATGGGAGTGTTCTACAGACAGATTTAAAAAAACAATAACATTCCGAGAACAATGGCAGAGTTCCAAAGCATTTTTAAGCTTCAGCAGAATTCCGAGAACAGTGGAAGAGTTCCAAATCATTTTTAAACTTCAGCACAATTCCGAGAACAATGGAACAGTTCCAAAGCTTTTTTAAACTTCAGCAGAATTCCGAGAACAATGGAAGAGTTCCAAAACATTTTTAAAATTCAGCAGAATTCAGAGAACAAATGGAGAGTTTTACAAACTGATTTAAAAAACAATAACATTCCGAGAACAATGGCAGAGTTCCAAACATTTTTAAGCTTCAGCAGAATTCCGAGAACAGTGGAAGAGTTCCAAATCATTTTTAAACTTCAGCAGAATTCCGAGAACAATGGAAGAGTTCCATAGAATTTTTAAACTTCAGCAGAATTCCGAGAACAATGAAAGAGTTCTACAGACTTATTTGAAAAAACAATGACATACCAAGAACAATGGGAGAGTTAGAAAGCATTTTTAAACTTCAGCAGAATTCTGAAAACAATGGAAGAGTTCCAAAGCATTTTTAAACATCAGCAGAATTTCGAGAACAATGGAAGTGTTCCAAAGCATAATTAAACTTCAGCAGAATTCCGAGAACAATGTAAGAGTTCCAAAGCATTTTTAAACTTCAGCAGAATTCCGAGAACAATGGGAGAGTTCTACAGACTGATTTAAAAAAAACAATAACAATCCGAGAACAATGGGAGAGTTCCAAAGCATTTTTAAATTTCAGCAGAATTCCGAGAACAATGGAAGAGTTCCAAAGCATTTTTAAACTTCAACAGAATTCCGAGAAAAATGGAACAGTTCCAAAGCATTTTTAAACTTCAGCAGAATTCCGAGAACAATGGAAGAGTTCCAAAGCATTTTTAAACTTCAGCAGATTTACGAGAACAATGGAAGAGTTCCAAAGCATTTTTAATCTTCAGCAGAATTCCAAGAACAATGAAAGAGTTCTACAGACTTATGTAAAAAAACAATGACATACCGAGAACAATAGGATAGTTCCAAAGCATTTTTAAACCTTAGTAGAATTCCGAGATCAATGGAAGTGTTCTACAGACAGATTTAAAAAACAATAACATTCGGAGAACAATGGCAGAGTTCCAAAGCATTTTTAAGCTTCAGCAGAATTCCGAGAAAAGTGGAAGAGTTCCAAATCATTTTTAAACTTCAGCAGAATTCTGAGAACAATGGAACAGTTCCAAAGCATTTTTAAACTTCAGCAGAATTCCGAGAACAATGGAAGAGTACCAAAACATTTTTAAAATTCAGCAGAATTCAGAGAACAAATGGAGTCTTCTACAAACTGATTTAAAAAACAAAAACATTCCGAGAACAATGGGAGAGTTCCAAACATTTTTAAACTTCAGCAGAACTCCGAGAATAATAGAAGAGTTCCAAAGCATTTTTAAACTTCAGCAGAATTCCGAAAACAATGAAAGAGTTCCAAAGCATTTTTAAATTTCAGTAGAGTTTCGAGAACAAATGAACAGTTCCTAACCATTTTTAAACTTCAGCAGAATTCCGATTACAATGGAAGAGTTCCAAATCATTTTTAAACTTCAGCAGAATTCCGAGAACAATGAAAGAGTTCTACAGACTTATTTAAAAAAACAATGACATACCGAGAACAATGGGAGAGTTCCATAGCATTTTTAAACTTCAGCAGAATTCTGAAAACAATGGAAGAGTTCCAAAGCATTTTTAAACTTCAGCAGAATTTCGAGAACAATGGAAGTGTTCCAAATCATTTTTAAACTTCAGTAGAATTCCGAGAACAATGGAAGAGTTTCTAAGCATTTTTAAACTTCAGCAGAATTCCGAGAACAATGGGAGAGTTCTACAGACTGATTTATAAAAAACAATAACAATCCTAGAACAATGGGAGAGTTCGAAAGCACTTTTAAATTTCAGCAGAATTCCGAGAACAATGGAAGAGTTCCAAAGCATATTTAAACTTCAGCAGAAGTCCAAGAACAATGGAAGATTTCCAAAGCATTTTTAAATTTCAGCAGAATTTGGAGAACAATGGAAGATTTCCAAACAATTTTTAAACTTCAGCAGAATTCCGGGAACAATGGAAAAGATCCAAAGCATTTTTAATCTTCAGCAGAGTTCCGAGAACAATGAAAGAGTTCTACAGACTTATGTAAAAAAACAATGTCATACCGAGAACAATAGGATAGTTCCACAGCATTTTTAAACTTTACTAGAATTCCGAGATCAATGGGAGTGTTCTACAGACTGATTTAAAAAAACAATAACATTCCGAGAACAATGGCAGAGTTCCAAAGCATTTTTAAACTTCAGCAGAATTCCGAGAACAGTGGAAGAGTTCCAAATCATTTTTAAACTTCAGCAGAATTCCGAGAACAATGGAAGAGTTCCAAAGCATTTTAAAACTTCAGCAGAATTCCGAGAACAATGGAAGAGTTCCAAAGCATTTTTAAACTTCAGCAGAATTCCGAGAACAATGAAAGAGTTCTACAGACTTATTTAAAAAAATAATGACATACCAAGAACAATGGGAGAGTTCCAAAGCATATTTAAACTTCAGCAGAATTCTGAAAACAATGGAAGAGTTCCAAAGCATTTTTAAACATCAGCAGAATTTCGAGAACAATGGAAGTGTTCCAAAGCATTTTTAAACTGCAGCAGAATTCCGACAACAATGGAACAGTTCCAAAGCATTTTTAAACTTCAGCAGAATTTCGAGAACAATGGAAGTGTTCCAAATCATTTTTAAACTTCAGTAGAATTCCGAGAACAATGGAAGAGTTTCTAAGCATTTTTAAACTTCAGCAGAATTCCGAGAACAATGGGAGAGTTCTACAGACTGATTTATAAAAAACAATAACAATCCTAGAACAATGGGAGAGTTCGAAAGCACTTTTAAATTTCAGCAGAATTCCGAGAACAATGGAAGAGTTCCAAAGCATTTTTAAACTTCAGCAGAAGTCCAAGAACAATGGAAGAGTTCCAAAGCATTTTTAAATTTCAGCAGAATTTCGAGAACAATGGAAGAGTTCCAAACAATTTTTAAACTTCAGCAGA